>NW_028085930.1:4074612-8874612 GCF_014824575.4 Sturnira hondurensis
CCGTCAGCCCTCGCCCCCTGGGGCCTGCGTGGTCTGTCTCACTGTGCGCGAATATGCGCCCGCGGTCTGCCCCGCACCCCAACTGGTTCCCGTCTGCCTGCGCGCCTGGGTCGGGGGCCCTGTCCTGCCCGACCCTGCTCGCTGCTGGCTCCGCCCCTCTTACCGTCCCCGTTGAACGGTTAGATGTAGTCGGACTTCCGTATAATTCAATTTTCTGTCCTTTGGTTGTGTCTTTGTTTCTCCAAACCTTTGTTGTATTCAAACTTGGTTGTGGGAGAAGGCACAGTGTTTCCACCTATGCCTCCATCTTGGCGGAAGTCTCACAATAAGAAATTTTTAAAAAAGAGTTAAAGGATAACTCAAATTAGATTTTTTAGAAAGATTTTATTTATTTATTTATCTCTAGAGGGGAAGGAGAGAGGGAGAGAGACATCAATGTATGGTTGCCTTTCGTGCATCCCCTGCAGGGAACTGGCCTGCAACCCAGGCATGTGCCCTGACTGGGAATCGAACCTTGATCCTCTGGTTCGCAGGCCTGTGCTCAATCCACTGAGCTACACCAGCCAGGGCCCAAATTAGATTTTTTTAAATGCCAAAGAAACAAAGATTACTTCCCTAGTATTTGGTTCAGATTTGTGGATGTCAAACTCTGCCTTTTTATTCAGGCCATGATTCAACAGAGGCTTAACTGTCCAGCAAGAATCCCAGACATGGAATCTAATCCAACTATTCTCGATCAGAGATACAATCTAACTCAGAACCACGATGCTATTTCATGTTTCTAAGTGCAAGCCAGGCTGCATAAGTTTGAATCCCCACATTGCTGCTGATAGCTTTGCGGCCTTACATAAAAAGGTGGCTAAATGGAGATAACAGTACCCATCTCAGAAGGATTTACTTAACATGTATAACGCTTAGAACAATACCTAAGATACAGGAAATGCTCAATAACTATTAGCTGTTCTAGGTATAATTTACTCATCAAGTATTTTCTACTCTGAGCCAAGCACTGGGAGAATGATGCTGAACAATTCCTCATGGTGGTCCTCACTGCACTTACTGTTTAATGGGGCAATCAAAGAGGCAGGCACAGTGGGTGTCAGGAATACTAGGGTAGGGCTTCTGTTTCCCCTCATTATGCTCTCACAGTTATGTTCTTTTTAGAAAGATTACAAAATGTAAGTATAAAACATTTTAATTACCCATATCACCATTCATAAATGACCACTTAATAATTTTATGGATACACATCCTGACATTTTCTTATGAAAATTTATAAATGTATCCTTTTTACAAAAATCCAACCACACTATATATAACTTACTTTAAGCTAGCAATGTCTCATGAATATATGTCCATGTCAAACAAATCTAGATCAATTTAATGGGTATAATATTCTGTCACATGAATAAAATAGTACTTACCAGATGACAATAGTCATCTGGTATTGTTAGACATTTAGATTATTTACTATTTTTTGTTTTAAAATGAACAATGATAAACACTATTATATTTATTTTATTTTTTTAGAGAGGAGGAGAGAAAAAGAGGGAGAGAAACATCAATCTGTGGTTGTCTCTTGCACACCCCCAACTGGGGACCTGGCCCGCAACCCAGGCATGTGCCCTAGACTGGGAATCTAATTGGTGACCCTTTGATTCATAGGCCAGCACTCAACCTCTGAGCTACACCAGCTGGGGCAAACATTATCATATATACACTCCACCTAGTTGTACAGTTATTTTTGTAGAATACATTTCAAGTAGTAAAATGCCAAGGCATAAGGGCTGTGTGTGTGTATGCAAGTGCATGTGCCCGTTTTTTAAAGGTTCTTAGATATACATGGTCAACCTGTCATCCAGAAAAATGACAAACTTATACTTCTAATATTAGGGTAAGAGGCTCATTTCCCTACATTATCCTTGAGTGATACCAGTCTGCAAATACCTTTTTTTAAAGATTTTATTTATTTATCTTTACACAGGAAGGGAAGGAGCGAGGGAGAGAAATATCAATGTATGGTTGCCTCTTGTGCATTCCCTGCTAGGAACTGGCCTGCAACCCAGGCATGTGCCCTGACTGGGAATCGAACCATGATTTTTTGGTTCACAGGCCTGCACTCAATCCACTAAGCTACACCAGCCAGGCCAATCTGTAAATATTAATGTGTGGCCCAAGACAACTCCTTCCAGTATGGCCCAGAGGTGCCAAAAGTTTGGACCCCCCTGCTAGGCAAAGGGAAACAGACGTGTGAAGGCTCAAGGCCTAACATGGCACAGTAAGTTCAGAACTACAAGTAGCCCTGGCTAATTTCACTGGGGGGAATGTACAGATGAGCAAGAGGGGAGGAATGCGGACAACAGCAGGAGCTAGTCCATAGACTGACTGCCTGGTGTGCTAAACTGGAGAGTCTAAGCTTTATTTGAAAACTATGGAAAAAACAGACTTTTGGACTGTGGGGGTAACATGATGTTTTAGAAAGATCATTCTAGCAGTTGAGTGGAGACATGGAAATCAATTAAGAAGCTACAGTGACAATCCATGCAAGAAGTGGTCAGAACCTAAACCAAGAAGTAGCAGCAGTTAGCAAAGTGGAGGGCGCTAGTTAGATAGTCAAAGAGGAAGAATTCACAAAACAGGAAGAAGACAAAGGGAAAGGGTGGAATCTTGGGTTTCTGGCTTGGGCATTGGGTACTCCCAATGCAGACTTTCTGTTTCATGGGAGTTGGGCACAGAAAAGAGGACTTTTATTCTGAATGTGTCGTTTGAAGAGGCATTTGTGGAAAAGCCACGTGAATGAAATGTGAAGATAAAAATCAGGAGGTCAACAGAAAGATATAGACTGAAGATGAAGGAAGACCTGAGAGGTTACACAGAGTGAGTGCATACAGTGAGAAGAGCTCTGGGGTGAAGAGAGAGCTAGGTTAAACAGGCAGGGGGTAAAGTGGGGGAAAGAAGGGAAAGGATCAAGTCAAGGAACATGTATAAAGGACCCGAGGACAAAGACAATTGTGGGGGAGAGAGAGGACTGAATGTGGGAGGTGGGGAGTGGGTATGGCAGGGTAGAGTAATGGGGGCAAATGGGGACGACTGTCATTGAACAACAATAAAATAATCCAAGAACTGAATAAAATAATTACAGCTAAAAAAAAAAGAAGATGAAAGCAACACTGAGGAACAGAATGATTAGAGGGAGACTAAGGAAGAGCCAGGAGGGATTAACATGGAAATGGGAGAGAGCAGTTTCAAGGAGTCTGAAAGAAAGACTTTCAAAATGGAGGCCACAGGTGCTAATGCTGCTGAGAGATCAAGGAAAAACAAAAATTACCCAACGGATTTGTCAATGTGAAGGTAACCTTATATTTAGTGTACAGTTCAGTCAGACTTAACAAGAACCAAGTAATCACTGCCCTAAAAAGGACAGAACATCTACATTACCCTAAAAGTATCACACTAACCTTTCCCAACCAATTCCCCTAGCCTACAAGACCTGTTGGTCACTGATCTGATTCCTGTCACTATAGATTAGTTTTGCCAGTTCTGGATCTCATATGAATGCAATCATATAATACACACTTTTCAGTCTGACCTCTCTCATTCAGCACAATGGTTTTGAGATTCATCCATGTTTCAACTTCATATTTCTTTTTACCACTTAGTAGGTGTTTTACTACATAAATATAGCAACATTTGTCTTCTCTATTCACCAGTTGATAGATATCTGCATTGTTTCTATTATGGGTTATTACTAATTAAAGCTGCTATGAACCGGCAAGTAGAGGTCTACTTGTGGATCTGTGTTCATTTCTTTTGGATAATTAACGGTGGAATTACTAGTTATAATGAGGGTCTGTTTAATTTTATAGAAACCAGTAAAACTGTTTTCCAAAGCGGTTCTGCTACTTCACACTCTCGTCAACACTAAGAGCTCTACATCCTTTCAGATACGTCAGTTTCCTTCATTTCAGCCATTTTAGTGGGTGTGAAGTGCGGTCCCTAATGACTAACAACGTTGAGCATTTTTTCCACAGGCTTATTAGCAATTCATATACATCTTTTGTGAAGTATCTATTCAAATTTGTTGGGTTGTCTTTGATTATCCAGTTCTAAGAATTCATTTGTCTATTTTAGTACAGATATTTTCTCTGGCCTGTGGCTTTCTCTTCCATTTTCTTAGCAATAGAAGGCTTTAATCCTGCCAATTTCTATTAATCCAAATAATCAAATTTTTTTATACTTAATACATTTTTCTCCTACCTTAAAAACCTCTGCTTATGCCAAGGTCATGAAGATTTTCTCTTAAAATTTTTTTGGGGGGGGTAGTTCTATAGTTTCAACTCTTATGTTTAGCTTTATGATCTATTTTAATTTTTTTGAATGGTAGAAGGCTGATTTTGAAGATCATCCAGCACCATTCATTTGTTCAAAAGACTGTGCCCATTGACTTATGTTGGAAACTTTGTTGGGTCTGGAGAGTATTATGCTAAGTGAAATAAGCCAGGTGGTGAAAGACACATACCATATGATCTCACCTATAAGTGGAACCTAATCAACACAACAAACAAGCAAGCAAAATATAACCAGACACATTGAAATAAATAACACACTAACAGTAACCAGAGGGGAGGAGAGAGGGGGATAATGGGGGAGAAGAGGAGAAGGGTACTCAAGGAAGATATATAAAAGACACACAGACACAGCCAAAGGGGGTAGGATTGAGGGTGGGAAGTAGGAATGGGTGGGCGAGGGGAGTAGTGGGGGATAATGGAGATAACTGCACTTAAACAACAATTTTAAAAAATAAAAAAAAAATATTCAAAATAAAGAAAAACAAATGACCATATATATGAGTTTATTTCTGGATTTTCTACTCTTATCTTTATATACACCAATACCATGCTGGGATTTTGATTGGAATTTCAATGAATTTAAATCTCCATGGAGATCTTAACACTAGTCAGTCTCTAATCCATGCAATCCATGAACATAGTATATGTTTCCATTTATTCATTTATTCATATGCTCTTTCATTTTTCTCAGTAATGTTTTTAGGTCTTAAATTAAATCTATTCCCAAGTATTTTATGATTTCTGGTGCTAATGCAACTGGCACTGGTATTTTAATTTCATTTCCCATTGTGTTTTTTGCTAGTGTTTACAAACACACTTGACTTACGTATATTGTGCTTGTCGCTTACCACTTTTCTGAATTCACTTATTAAGTATAGTATTTTATTTTTTTGGTAAATACTTTGGGATTCTTTATATAGACAATCACTTTGTATGAGAAGAGATAGTTTCACTTTTTCCTTTCCAATATTTACTGCAGTACTGTCTATCACACTGGTCAGGATCTCCCTAACACCAGTGAATGGAACAAGTGAGTTCAAAAAGTCCTGTCTTGTATGTGATCTTTGGGGAAAAGCATTTAGTCTTTCACCATAAAGTATAATGATAATTTTAAGGATTTTTTAAAAAGATTTTTTAAATTTATTTTTTAGAGAGAGTGAAAGGGAGGGAGAAAGAGAGAAACATCAGTGTGGCTGCCTCTCACGCACCCCCTGTTGGGGACTTGGCCTACACTCAGGCATGTGCCCTGACTGGGAATCGAACTGGTGACCCTTTGGTTTACAGGCCAACATTCAATCCACTGAGCCACACCACTGAGGGCTGTAGGTTTTTTTGGTAGATACTACTTATCAAATTGAGAAAGATCTCTTCCATTTCTTCTGTGTTGGGAGTTTTAAAAAATCTCATATGGTTGTTTAATTTTGTAAAATACTTACTCTGCATCTATTGAGATGATCACATACCTTTTATCATTTATTTTGTTAGTGTGTTAGAATAGGGGTGAGAGAACTGAAATTCATATCAAAAAGCAAGACTTAGTGTTTAAAATTTATGAATAGGAGATCCAAGATGATAGAAGAGTAAGTGGAAGCTGCACTAACCCCCTCCCAGGGCCAATCTGTAATTACAACTAAATTGTAGAGAAATCATCCTGAATCACCAACTGGACACTAGCTGGAGAGAAGCCTTACAACCATGGACAGACAGAAGGAAACATTTTGCCACAATGAGACTGGTAAAGACTGTGGAGGATGCATGAGAGGGCTAACTAGGCTCCCATTGGCGGCAGCTGAAGTTCTGCAGGAATATTTCAGCGGCCAGGAAGGTTCCCCTGAGAAGTGTGGAGTCTAAACCCCAAACTGGGCTCTCTAACCTATACCACCAGAGTTGGAAAGGAACCCAGATAACACCCAGCTCTGAAAAGCAGCACGGTTTCTGTCTGCCAGGGAAAGATGGCTGGAGACTCAGAGAGCCTCTTAAAGGGCCAAAGCACAAAATTTTGTTTGGAGCCACTTACTCTGGGCTCTGGCAGAGGAAGGGCAGAGTAGACTAGAGACACTTAAGGAGAGTGGGGTTAGTGGCTCCGGCAAGAGAACTGAAGGAATAGCCACCAGATCCCTGTGCTGAGTCATTCCCCATACTGCAGAAGCCATCTTCCTCAGGCACAGAAGTGCAGTCTCCTCCAAGCGGCATC
Source organism: Sturnira hondurensis (assembly GCF_014824575.4). NCBI lineage: Eukaryota > Metazoa > Chordata > Mammalia > Chiroptera > Phyllostomidae > Sturnira > Sturnira hondurensis. The sequence goes on from NW_028085930.1 coordinate 4,081,156, forward strand.
AGCCTGAGGCAAAGCAATAGTCCTGCCCACAAAAATTCCTCTACCCCACCCTGTGGAGCTTAAGCTGCTGATTACAGTTTGAGGCTGTATGACTGATTAGTTCAACAATGAAGGCAGATTTCTGGGAGCTCTTTGAGACTCCAGCTGACCCTCCCCCAGGCCCAATACTGGTAAAACCTACCTTTGGTACACAGCCTGCTTCTTTCTACACACAAACAGGGGTGGCAGAGGGAGCCATGTGCTGTGGATTGCTAACAGCTCCACACAGGCCGACCAGGGCCAGTCACAAGTAGTGTCTGACAAAGGCCTATACCACAGTCTTTGCAGATCTACCTATACATAGAAACAGATACAAAGAAGCAGCCAAAATGAGTAGACAAAGACACAGACTTCAAATGAAATAACAAGAGAATATTCCAGAAGAAGAACTACATGAAATGGAGGCAATATATCAGATAGAGAGTATAGAGTAATGATTATAAGCATACTCAACAGCATGAAAAAAGACATAGAAACCATAAAAAAGGAGCAGTCCGAAATAAAGAATGTGACTTTTGGTGAAGATGGAGGTGTGGGTACACATGCTTTACTTCCTGGCACACCACAAGAATCATAACTAACCTCAAAACAAAAACCACCCAGAACTGCCAGAAAATGGAACTGCATGGAAGTCCGACAACCAAGGATTTAAAGAAGGTATTCATCCAGACAGGCAGAAGGGGTGGAATTGCAGAACAGGGGAGGACAGGGCCCAGTGTGATAAGGAGAGGTGGTGGGAGCAGCATGGGTGATCCCACATTCATGTGTGGTAGACAAAAATTAGGAGAGATACCTTGAGAGCGAATGAACCCAGCTCCAGGCTAGACTGTGCAGCCCAGCACCAGGAAGATAAAGCACCAAAACTTCTGGCTGCAAAAAACAGTGAGTGTTAGGGCAGCAAAAGAAACTGCCAGTTACTCAGAAGAGTCTGTTAAAAGGACTCGTGTGGACCTAGAACATACACAAAGTCCCACACTCTAGATATCACCACCAGGGCAAAAACCAGAAGGACACCAGTTGCACATGGGAAGTGGGTGAACTGACTGGAAACAAAGGGAGTACTGGACAAGCCTGCAGAAGCCAGACAGTAGCACTGTCCCATCTCTGAAACTTCTTGCCAACACAGCACCACAAAGTGGTAGAGCGGGTTGCTGTGCCCTGGAGAACACCTTAAGGCTCTGCCCATAAAACTGAACAGGCATGCTAAAGACAGGGAGTGAAATCAGCTGTACCTAACAGAAACAAACACAGAGAGGCTGCCAAATCATGGAAACTAATAAATATGACCCAAGTGAAAGAACACAACAAACAAAAGAAAAAGAACTAAGCAACATAACCAACCTATCAGATGCAGGGTTCAAAATACTGCTGATCAGGATACTCAAGATACTCAGGATACTCATTGAGTATGGGAAAAAAATAAGGGAAGAAATGAAGGCTACACTAAGAGAAATGAAGAAAAATACACAGGGAACCAACAGTGAAAAGAAGGAAGATGGGATTCAAATAAACAATTTGGAACGTAACAAGAAATAAACATTCAACTAGAACAGATTGAAGAAAGAGGAATTCAAAAATAATGAGGAGAGTATAAGAAAACTCTAGGACATCTCCAACTGTGCCAACATCTGAATCACAGGGGAGGGAGAGGGAGAAGAGGAAGAGTGAAAAATTGAAAACTTATGAAATAATAATGAAAGAAAACGTCCCTATTTGGGGAAAAGAAATAGACATACAAGTCCAGGAAGCACTGAGGGTCCCAAACAAGTTGGACCCGAAGAGGACCACACCAAGACACATAATTAAAATGTCAAGGTTAAAGATATGAAGAGAATCTTAAAAGCAGCAAAAGAGAAGCAGAGAGTTACATAAACAAGAGTTCCCATAAGACTATCAGCTGATTTCTCAAAAGACACCTTACAGGCAAGAAGGGGCTGGAAAGAAGTATTCAAAGTGATGAAAACTAGGACCTCCAACCAAGATTACTCTATCCAGCAAAGCTGTATTTTAGAATGGCAGGGCAGAGAAAGTGCTTCCTAGACAAGGTAAAGCTAAAGGACTTCATCATCACCAAGCCAGTATTACATAAAATGATAAAGGCATTTATTTAAGAAAAAGATAAAAACTATGAACACCAGAGTGACAACAAACTCATACCTATCAACATTTGAACCTAAAAAACAAAAACAAACTAAGCAAATAAGCAGAACAGGAACAGAATCACAAAAATGGAGATCACATGGAAGGTTATCAGCAGGAAGGGTAAGGGGTAAAATCGGGGAAAAGGTACAGGGAATAAGAAACATAAATTGTAGGTACAAAATAGACAGGGGGAGGTTAAGAACAGTATAGGAAATGGAGAAGCCAAAGAACTTATAAGTACATGTCCATGGACTCATGTCCATGACCCATGGCCATGAACTAAGGGTGGAGGGATTATTGGAGGGGGATACCAGGCTAAGGAGGGCAAAGAGAGAAAAATTGGAACAACTGTAATAGCATAGTCAGTAAAATATACTTAAAATAAAGAATGCAAAACTGAAATAAATAATACATTGGAAGGTTATTTAGCATTTTCTTAACCATAATGCTTTGAAACTAGAAATCAATCACAAGAACACTGAAAAACATGCAAAGACCTGGAAGCTAAATAACGTGTTGTTAAACAATGAATGGATCAACAATGAGATCAAGGAAAAAATCAAAAGACATCTTGAAACAAATGAAAATGAGGATACAACAATCCAAAATCTGTGGGACACTGTGAAAGTAATTCTAAGTGGGAAAGTCATAGCATTACAGGCCTATCTCAGACAACAATAACAACAACTAAAAGCTCAAAAAAACAATCTAACTTTACACTTAGAGGAACTTGGAAAAGAACAACAAACAAAGCCCAAAGTGAGTAGAAAGAAGGAAATAATAAAGATCAGAGCAGAAATAGAGTCTAAAAAAATAATATGATGAATCCAAGAGCTGGTTCTTTGAAAAGATAAACAATATTGACAAACCTTTAACCAGACTCATCAAGAAAAAAACAGAGATGACCTAAATAAATAAAATAAGAAATGAAAGAGGAGAAATAACTGACACCAAAGAAATACAAAGGATTTTCAGAAAATATTATGAACAATGATATGCCAACAAACTGGACAACCTGGACAAAATGGATACATTTCTAGAAACATACAAGCTTCCAAACTAAATCAGGAAGAATCAGAGAATCTGAACAGACAGATTATACCTAGTGAAATTGAAGCAGTAATCAAAAAACTCTCAACAAACAAAAGCCCTGGACTAGATGGCTTCACAGGTGAATTTTAAGAAACATTTCAAGAAGAATTAACACCTCTCCTCCTCAAACTATTTCATAAAATTCAAGAGGAATGAAGGCTCCCAAACTTATTTTACAAGGCCAGCATTATCCTAATTCCAAAACCAGATAAAGACACTACAAAGAAAGAAAATTAGAGGCCAACAGCCCTGATGAACATAGATGCTAAAATCTTCAACAAAATATTAGCAAACTGAATACAGTAATGCATGAAAAAGATCATACACCATGATCAAGTTGGATTTATTCTGGGAATGCAAGGTTGGTACAACATTTGCAAATCAATAATGTGATTCACCATATAAACTAAATGAAGGATACAAATCACATGATATTATCAAACTATACTATAAGGCCATAGTAATCAAAACATCATATATTGTCATAAAAGCAGAGATACAGATCAATGCAACAGAATAGAGAGCCCAGAAATAAACCCCCACCTTTATAGTCAATTAATATTTGACAGAGGAAGCAAGCACATACAGTGGACTAAAAATAATTTATTCAACAAATGGTGTTGGAAAAATTAGACAGATACATGCAAAAAAAAAAAAAAAACTAGACCATTTTCTTATACCACACACATAAATTCAAAATGGATCAAAGACTTTTAAATGTTAGACCCCAAACCATAAAAATTGTAGAAGAAAACACAGGCAGCAAAATCTTGCACATTGTTTGTATTTGTAGCAATATTTTACCAGATGTATCTCCCCCAGCAAGGGAAACAAAAGAAAAAAATAAACAAATGGGGCTACATCAAACTAGAAAGTTTTTTGCACAGCAGAGGAAATCATCAACAAAATAAAAAGATAATCCACAGAATGGGAGAACATATTTGCCAATGCATCTAATAAGGGATCAATATTCAAAATTAATAAAGAACTTACAAAACTCAACACCCCCAAAACAAACAACCCAATTAAAAAATGGGCAAAGGATCTGAATAGACACTTCTCCAAATAGGACACACAGACGGCCAATAGATGTATGAAAAAGATGCTCAGTGCCACTAATCATCAGAGAAATGCAAATAAAAACCACAATGAGGTATCATTTCACACCTGTCAGAATGGCTATCATCAATAAATCAACAAACAACAAGTGCTAGCAAGGATGTGGAGAAAGGGGAACCCTTTTGCACTGTTGGTGGGAATGCATATTGGTGTAGCCACCATGGAAAGTGGTATGGACAATCCTCAAAAAACTAAAACTGGATCTGCCTTTTGACCTAGCAATCCCACTTCTGGGAATATATAAGAAGGAACCCCAAACACTAATTCAAAAGAATATGAACATCCCTATGTCCACTGCAGTGTTATTTACAATGGCCAAGATATGGAAGCAGCCCACGTGTCCATCAGTAGATGAGTGAATAAAACAACTATGGAACATTTACACAAAAGAATACTACTTGGTCATAAAAAGAAGAAAATTTATCCTTTGTGATAGTACAGGTTAAACTAGAACAGGGGTCCCCAACCTCCGGGCCAAGGACTGGTTAAGTGTCTGTGGCCTGTTAGGAACCAGATGCACATCAGGTGAGCTTGCATGTAATGCGCTTAAATCATCCCCAAACTATCCCCCAGGACCTTGGTCCCTGGAAAAATTGCTTTCCATGAAACCAGTCCTTGGTGCCAAAATGGCTGGGACTGCTGATTTAGAGTACATTATGTTAAATGAAATAAGCCAGTCAGAAAAAGATAAATACCATACGATTTTGCTCATATGCAGAATCTAATGAACAAACTAACAAGCAAAATGGGGACAGACTCACAGATGGAGAACAGGATGATGGCTGGAGAGGGAGGTTAGGGGATGGAGGGACTGAATAAAAAGGAAAAAGGACTTGTGGACATGGACAACAGTGTGGTGATTGCTGGGGGTGGGGGGGAATAAGGGGACTAAATGGTAATGGAAAAATACAATAAAGATTAAATAAGAAAATAAAATAAATTTTATGAATGACAAGTTTGTAATTTGTATGCATTTATAAACGAGGTAAATAATGGAAAAGATAGCTAAAAAAATTGACAGTGGTTATCTCTGAGGAGCAGCCAAGTTGAGAGTGAAAACTTGGAAACAGATTTCTTTACAAGCCTTTTAAGCACCGAGACTTTAAATATGAGAATTCATATATAATATTAATTACAAATTTAAAAATTAAAAAATGAGTTCTAAGGAGATGTAAAGATAAGGCTGGGCTGATTACTGTATGCTAAGGCTGGGGGACAAAGGTGTAGGAGAGGTGAATTCAGCTTCAGGCATGGGCTGGGTTGGTGGGGCATTGAGAGGATATTCCTCATGCATATGGATCTATGTAGCGCTGAAATGACAGAAGCTGAAGATACAGGTCTGCAATAAGTGTCAGATAAAACTTTTAAAGTTACAAGAGTGGACAAGACTATACATGCATAGCATGAGAAAAGGGTCAAGGGCAAAATTCTTAGGAAGGCAGGCATGTGTGGGGAAAGAAAGATGCCAGGAAGGAGACAGAGAATTAATTTTCAAAGGGCAGGAAGAGAACCAGCCAAATATGACACAGAAGTCAAGGGACCAAAGTGTTTCATTCTTCCCGTTGAATTCCAAAGATTTTGTTTACCAGCAAACATTACAGTTACAGTTTTCTTTTACTAGTATTTCTCCCTAATTTCATGGAGAAATTTGGGAAGTTAATATAAAAACTTAACATAAATGTAATGATGGAAAGTAGAGAATGGTGTGTATATATATTTTATGTTGCTATTTGTGAGTTATATTTCAGGAAACATCGGGAGCAGAAAGTCTGAAGTAGAGCTTCCACTGCTTATCTCGATTGATGAAAGGGTTCAAAAAGAAAATGATCAACACAAATCTTGTAGACACAAGAGAAAACTGGATGAATTACCATGTCACTTAGATGGGGCACTTGAAAACTAGAAAGAGGAAAAAATGGTAGAAAACAAACTAAAAGTTCTTTATTTAACAGAGTGTACAAGGTGTGATGATTCAGAAGTAATGAGTCATTTAGAAAGAATAAAACTATTAGTTTGCCTGGAAAACACAGGGACTCTTTGGTGAATGACTCAGAATGGAAACTGATCCCAAGAGAACAATTTAGAGAAATACAAAAACATATACCATAAAACTACCTGCAGGGAAAAAAGAGACCTGGAATATTTTATTTGTTGTGTTCACTACAAAAATAGTTATGAAAATAAATTAAGAAACTTCTTAAAAGGAAGATTTTTCTGATATGCAAAGAAATTATATACAAAAATATGAAAGAACAAATAATGTTTTAGGTTTAGGGCTAATATCTTAATGAGGCTAAAAGTAAAATAAGAACATCTCAGTAGCAGGCCTCATTTGGGCTTATGGAAATTTGGAAGTGCTTGAAAACTTACTTTTATTTTTATTCCAGTGGAGAAACAGGAAATGTGGCTTAAGGGAAAAGCACCAGGTGGGCAGTCAGGAGCTCCTGTCCCAGCTTCAGCTTCTGCGCTCACCGACTGAGGAAGTTGGTCAAGGCACTTCCTTCATTTTCTCTTCTGGAAAAACACGATGAAAGACGGCTCTGGGGTGTAGGGAACATGAGAAAAGCAAAAAAATTTTCTTGGTTAGAATAAGAAAAAAAGCTGTATTTTACCAGAGAACAATTTTGTAGATGTGGGAAGCACAATGAACTGGCTATTAATTTTTAATGCAGGTAATTTGCAAAGTTACTGATTTCCCTGAGTACTACCAACTCTGAAAGGAAAATGTGAGAGATAAACTTTTACCATTTTATAATTTAAAAAATGGTATTATTATATACCAAAAACATCAACAATGGTTGTCTGTCTGCTGGTAGTATTTTAAGTTAATTTAATTCACATATTTTCCTTTTCTTTTTCTTATTTTGGAGATCATATATAAATCAAATTACATTCCATATATAAAAGTCATGTGGACAAGTTAGAAGAAATATATATAGTGCAGTTTAATAAACTTTTCAGTGATACTATAAGCCAGGTACTCTTCAAGATGAGGACATGATTTTGCTTCAAAGCAGCTTACACAGTGAGTAGGCAGAGGAAGAGGATAACTAACATTTGTATCAAGGAAAACATTCCAGAAAGGATTGTCGAGTACAGTCCTGGAGCACAGCAGAAGTAGCTGGCTGCAAGAAGAAAGGGGAAATGGTGGGTGGACAAAGACAGCAAAGCAGGAGGTAGCATGGGATGTGCGAGGGCTACCAGGACTTTGGTATTATTCTAGTGTCAAGGGTGAAGAGAGACCTCTGGGAGCTACAGCTGAAGGGGTGGGGCAGCGGCAACACAGCATCAGAGAGACCCTGAGGAATTTCAGAGGAAGCAGGAGGGGACAAAGTCAGAGTTACACTGTAGACAGAAGACAGAGAGAGTTAGAGAAGACCAAAGCTAGGTAGACAAAAGGCCTCTGTAGAGTCCAGAAAAGAATCTATGAGGCTATAGATGACGACAGTTTGCAGGGCTGTCCAACCTGTGGGCTGCATGTAGCCTACGATGACTAGAAATGCAGCCCAACACAAAATTATAAATTTACTTAAAGCAGTATGAGATTTTTTGTGTGATTACATGTCACAATGTACTTAAAGTGTGGCCCAGGACTACTCTTCTTCCAGTGTGGCGCAGAGATGCCAAAGGTGGACACCCCTGGCTCAGAGGCTGAAGTGACTAAGCCATGGTCACAAATCTATGAGCAGCATATGAGTGTCTTTTGTCTTTAATCTTTAAATCCTGTGCTTTTCACATTCCTACAGGCACAAATCCTGGCTGAAGCTAACAACAGATCTCAAATTTCTTTTTATTAAGTAAATTATGCATTTAAAAAAAGACCTTATTCATTTATTTGTAATTAATTACCTAAAATGTTAAGGGCATTATAGAAAACAAGCAAAGCTTGTGTTGTAAGGAACTTATGGGATAAAAGAAATGACACAAAAAAGATCAGTTCATACAATAGGTATCTATCCTCCTCCTGGGCCTGACGGAAATCACATTCTAGTGACAGTTGCTTTCAGAAATAATTTTTACATCCTTTTGGTACAAGTGAGCAGAGCCTCTGCAGAGCCAACCAGGCAATTCTAGAAAATGACCAAGAACCTGGAGTAAAACAAATACAGCATGGGTCAAAGGAAAACTTGCTTGAATGAGACAATAAGGGAACAGGACAAAAATCCCAAAGGATGGCATGGATGCCAGAAAGCTGGGGAGGGGCCAGGAATTGCCTTCAACGCAGCTTGGATTTGATAGATCAAAGTTGTTTATTTTTTAATCTTTATATAAAAGTAATGACTGTAGAAATAAGATATGCTTGATGAGAGAAAAATAGAGAGAGAGAGAATCAAAGATCACGCCTATAGATAGTATCAATGTGAACATTTTGTAAATGTCTTTTCTGTCTTTAAATATACATAACACAGACATGGGAATTCTTGAGAATGTTTATTTTATATATTTTAAACAAAAGTGAGATTTAATTAGAGTTTATTACCCTCTTTTTCTGCTCTCCATGAAAATAAAAATCCACATCATGTATTTCATATACACTGTGTGGATATGCCCAATTTACTTATTCAATTCTCTACTAAGGCACATTAGGCTGTATGATAACTAAGGTGCAGAAAGGGAGCAAGCAGCAAGCAAGTAATAAAACTGACATTAGCTGTGGCAGCATTCAATATTCTGAAGGTAGAAAGAGGTAAGACATGTGGAAGCTCTTGAGATTTTAGTGTTCCAGACATAAGATGAATAATGTCTGAATCTGGAATTCTTTGTAGATGAAGAGGAATTTCCAAAAAAGACTGCAACCCAACACATACTAAAGATGAAGTAATTTCAAATCTTCACATCTGCAGAACAGATAGAATGAGAATGTCAACGAGAGCACTCAGACAACTAAAAACAGTGGGTGGACTGCCAGGGAAAAACCAAGTGTCATTTAGTGAGAATCCACAAGCACAGGTTTACAAGGAAGTGGCAGCTATCCCCAAACTGTGTTCTAACAGAAAGTGTACCACGTGTTTCTCGTGAGATGCTAGGTGGCCTTGAAGACTTAATGTGTCCTCTCTGGGCCTCTGTCCTTTGGCCTGGCTCTGTGAGTTACAAACTGTGGTTGTCAGAGTTCCTTTGGAAGCTGCCAATACTAGGCATTTCCCACTGTGACCAGAATAGCTCTGCTTTTATCTGTTTTATATATTAGATCTCCAAAAATATCTTATTTGAATAAACAGAGTTCCACAGCTAAAAAAAGTCTTAAAATCACAGGATTTAAAAAAATATCATTCACCCTTCAGATTATTTGTTAACCACAAAGGTAAAAATGTAAATTTAGGCTGACAGGGTCCAGAGAGGAGAGGGGAGAGAATCATAGGGGAAAAGGGGAAGGACTCACATGAATAAGTATAAAGGACACATGGACAATAATTAAGGTGGGGGCAGAAATGGGAGGGAGGTGGGGAGCACTGGGGGGGGCAGGGCAGGGAATATAAAACAGAAAACTGTACTTGAGTAAGAATTAAATAAAAAAAAAGAATAATAGAAAAAAAATGTAAATTTACAATGGAGGGATCCGAAAGTAACCACCTTAACACCTTAGTTAAAAATTAAGCATCACTAATGGTGACACAATTAGATAATATATACAATACCTTGATATGATACAATACGAAGACTGAAGTATCACTTATGTAGTGTTCTTACCAAAAATACTTAGCTTTAATCAATCTTTTAGAGCCAATGTCAGATTATAGGAGAAACAAGCAACAGAGAAGTTAAATGCCACCATGAGGAAACAGCGAAATTCATGATATGGATCATTCTATAAGATAATTAGCCTGGTGTCTTCAACCAGACAGTATCATGGGGGATAAAGTACGTGTGTGAGGAACGTTGGGGGAAGAGGTGGGAGAAACACCAAGTATAAAGGCTCTGAGGTAGAAGCATGTCTTGAATGTTTTAGCAAGAGAGAGAATGGCAGTGTGACTAGACTTTGACTGAGACAGGAAGCTACTGAAGAATTCTGAATAGAGAAATATGACATGATATGAATTATTTTTAACAAGATTATTCTGGTTGCTCTGATGAGAATAGACTATAGGGCACAAGAGTGGAAGCAGGGAGACCAAATTGGCCTGGAATAATACAGGCAAAAGATGATGGTGGTTTGGATGAGGAAGTAATGAGGGAAGGGTGAAAAGTAGTTAGATTCCAGATGTATTTTGAAACAAGAGCTAATGAGACAAATGCGTGGACTTTGTGGAAAAGAGGGAGTCAAGGATGAATCTAAGGTGGTTGTTTTTTTGTTTGTTTTGTTTTGCTTGAACAACTGGAAGAAGAGAATTGATGTGAAATGAAAGTAGGAAGACAGCAGGATGAACAGATTTGTTGGTGGCCAAGGAAGTGATGGTGGTAAGGGAAGTCAATGATTCAGTTTTTAATGTTCCTTTTGACATGCCTATTAGGCATTTTGGTAAAGATGTGCAGAATGATGTTGGAGAACTGAGTCTGGACTTTAGGGGAGACATTTGGGCTGACACAAATTTGAGGCATTTTTAAAGCCTTGAGACTAGGTAAGATCACCACAGGACAAAAAACAGAAAGAAGGAAATACATAGAAACACTTCCACTGAGCCCTGTGGGGCTCGTGGGTTGATATCTGCAAAATTTCCATATCCTGGACCTCTTTTCTGAAGTTTTCTTCAACTTCCTTTAAGCTTCTTACTTCAATGGAAACTGGGCTCTTGCCTAAGGATGCCACTTTCCATGCAGCCCTCTTAGATGATGACCTCTCCCACGCCCCTCAAACGTGATGCCTGGTAGGTGCCTTCTTGCTCCCTGTTGCTACTTCCAGTCCAGTCTCCCTCTGCCTTCTCCAAAAATCCCTGCTTTGAGTCACATATCATCAGACTGTACCACCCACTACCCTTCCTTATTGCAGTATTTAAGTCTCCCCAAGGTCAGTCTCTTTCATTTCTTGATGACTGTGGCTTTTGGCTGACTGTCACTTTGATACTATTTCTGTTACAACTGTTATTGATTTCAACATCAAAATAGATAATCCGTCTGATATCCTGGCCTCTTAGTTTCTTGACCTCTTCTCCACTATGATAATTATGTTGATCTTGTTTTCTACCCTGTCTCAGCCACTTTCTCCTATGACTGTACCCTAACCCTTTAAAACATCTAAGAGTGTATTTTTAAAATCATACATCTGAAGGAGTAACATTTACCAAAAATTTATTGGTGAGTTCAAAGTAACACTACCCACTGGCACCTACTGGCAAAGTCAAGAGAGTCAGGTACGAGACCACCATGTAGAAGAACTCATGCTACCATCATCGACAGATAACGAGGGAGAGCTAGATAGGGAGAACTAGGCATGCTTCCTCTTTGAGGCCTCCTAACTTGGGCTTATATTCCTNTCTCAGCCACTTTCTCCTATGACTGTACCCTAACCCTTTAAAACATCTAAGAGTGTATTTTTAAAACCATACATCTGAAGGAGTAACATTTACCAAAAATTTATTGGTGAGTTCAAAGTAACACTACCCACTGGCATCTACTGGCAAAGTCAAGAGAGTCAGGTACGAGACCACCATGTAGAAGAACTCATGCTACCATCATCGACAGATAACGAGGGAGAGCTAGATAGGGAGAACTAGGCATGCTTCCTCTTTGAGGCCTCCTAACTTGGGCTTATATTCCTTGCATGGGGTTGGGGGAGAGGTGTATGAGTGATGTGCTGGGATCCCTACTGTAGTGTACTCTCAAAGGGAAGATTAATATTATTACACCAACATTTTTAAAGTGCTTATATGCCGAGCACTTAAATGCATTATTTAACTTAATTCTTATGCTAACATTGAGGTTAGTGTTATCTCCGTTTCACAGATAAAGAAACTGCGGCTAAGGGACATTTTACCCACATAGAAAGTGGAAAAACTGACTTGAGCCCAGGTAACATCAAAGCCGCTCTGTCCTATACCATGTCTGTATTAAGGCTAGAGAAGGCGGGCTAACTCAGTACCTGAGTCCCTGCCATAATCCCATGAGTCTCAACTCCTAAAAAAGAGAACTGTCTCAAAATCTTCGTAGGCATAAGAAAAAGAAAGGAAAGAAATAAAAATGGAAGGAAGGAGAGAAGGAAAAAAAGAAAAAAGGAGATAGGAAATCTGTAGAACATTGAAGTCATTGTAGTGACCTGGGTAGAAAGAACAGAGAGCTTTTTAACCCCAATTTTGTTTTTCAGAAAGCTTGAAAACCTATCGAATTCATTAGTGAATACTGACATTGTGACACGAAAAAGAGCTATATAAAAGAAAATCATGACGGATAAAGTTAATGGAGTAAAATTTAAAGTTATACTCTTAAACACCAATAAATAATGTTAATGCTACCTATCTGAACTTCAGACTATAAGAATATTACCAAACTTTATAAACATAATTAACACAATGAGCTTACCAAAAATAAAACTGGCTGGGACACAATTAAAAGCATACTCACAATGATATCCTATCTAGTAATAAAATTTTATATAAAACATGACAAAAGGCTGAGCATAAAGCTAATATATATATTTAGGATAAGTGACCGGAGAGATTAAATCGATAGGAGAGGAATAGACAATGCACAAAACTCTAAATGTAGAAAAGCTGCAAATATCAGGGCAAGAAAAAAATTAACAAGGGTGAAACATGAGATCTGATTTGGAGAAAACATAAATTTGAAGAAAACACATAAACAAAGATTATGTAAAAAGATTCTCTGAACAGAAGAAAGAAATAATTTCCATTTATTCACCACAAAGTATTTATTAAGAATTTATAGAACTGCTATAGTTTCTCAGGAAGGGGAGTGATAAGATTCAGGTAGCAGTTGTGATGGGTCAGGGAAGCAGAAGCAGAGATGAATCAGAAAGGCACTGCAATTTATTAATCCTCATGTCCACAACATGTAGCCAGTGCACAGCATAAAACAGAAATGAACAGTATTTTTTTAATGTATGAACTGTGAGATGCTATGGAGTATCCAAAAATTCAACTAGGGTAGAGGAATAGGGCAAAAGCCCAATGGAAACATCTCCAGGTAAGAAGGAAATGCAGGCTACCTTGGGCTGACAATTTTCATATATTCCTCTAGGTTTCACATGTGCCCCTCAACAGAACTCATGGCTCCCCCATTTCTTAGTTTCCAACCTGGGTACAGCTTTGGAGTATTATTTCTTGGCCCCACCAATCCCCTCTATTTAATCAACCTTGATATACCTAAGGTGAAGTCTTATCACAATAAATATCATTATTTGTGCACTGATCCAGAGAATTTGTGAGCTTGCTTACTAGGAGAGCACATAAAGCATTTATTTGTCTCTAAGACAATTTCAGGAAAAAGGTTCTGATGCTGCTGGCTCAAGAGTAGAACCAAACTAAACAAAACAACCCTTGGGACCAATGTCTGAATTACCACCTCCAGTGGGGCTTTGCGACCACAATTTTGACAGAAAATTTTTCATTCAATGTCATAATAAAAGTGTTGGGGAGGAAGAGGGAGTTGGGGAGGAAAATGCTGAGATGAGACACGAAGGCAGCGTTGAGAGCAAGGTTCAACTGCAAGAAGCTAATAAGTGACACATGATGAGGGTCCAAACCAAAAAGCCAGAAGCGGGTATGGAGACTGATCTCACCAAGCCTCCCTCACCAACTCATGATTGTCATTCAGCTTCAAGTACCCTGAGGGGTACAAGGAGAACTCTGCGATACTCTCAAAGTTCTTCATTCAGCTGACATTCTACAGGAATGACTGAAGAATCCTTATACTCTGCAGATGAGGTCCAGCAAGGGTTTCTTTGTCATTAACTACTTACTGTACAGACAGACAACCTGATAGCCTGGTGCATACATACCCAGAGTGCCTTTACTGAGGCAACAGAACTTTTCACAAGGCAATAGGTGTTTGGAAGTACATGAAAATCAAATAGCAAACTGCCATATTTGCAGGCCATACCCAGAATAAACTCAGTAAGACCTGACAATCCTATCTCTGAAATCTCTCAATTTTCACAACTTCTCATTATTTCCACTGCTAAAATCCTGGCCCAATTTACCATCTTTTCACCAGCACTATTGCCATAGTCTTCTTAACTGGCCTAGCTGCTTCCACTCTTGCTTCTACATACCCTAGTCATTCTCTAAACAGCATAACCATAGTAAAATACAAGGTGGGGCAAAAGTAGGCTTACCGTTGCTTGCATAGAAAATAATACAACAATTAATAAATAATAATACAACTTTCTTTACTCGTGACTATAAACCTACTTTTGCCCCACTCTGTAAATTAGAGCAAATTGCTCTCATGTTTTAGATGTTCTAATGGTTACCAGTCCATTCTGGACAAAATCCACACTCCTCTACCTTACATAGCTCCAGAATTTGCCTACTACCTCCCTCACTTCATCTTACACTGCTCTCCTTGGCCTTTTTTGGTTCCTCCAACAGCCTCTTCCTCTCCCTTGACCAAGGCTCTGGCTCATTATTCTCTACCCCATTATCCACTTTAATGTCAGTACAGCACTTATCAGTACCTGAAATTGTTTTATTTGTAGTTTACATAGTTATTGTATTTGTCCCTAGAATATACACTCCATAAAGGCAAAGATCTTATTTGCCTCATTCGCCACGGTATCCCAACGCCCGAACAGATCCTGGCACAGAGGAAGCAATTAAAGGAAGAGAAGGAAGAAGGGAGGGGAGCAACTTGCTAATATAATACCATTTATGTTTCCTCGGCCAATACCTTGACCAGGAAAAGTTTCACTTTTCATAACCAGTTGAAGGAGGGACTGAGTGACTCCATATAGCGTAACTGGCACCCTTGGACATTTCTAGTAAGTGCTCGTCTTAATCAGCATTTTGCCTGATGAAAAGGTTTTAGTGCATGCTTTGAACCTATGACCAGCACCCCTGGTCCCCATCACAAATACCATAATACTGACAGAGAGTACAGAAGATAATCCACCAGAGCTGCATGACCCAACACACACATACACACACACACACATACACACATTGAGAAAGCCTGCCAACAAGAGGCTCAATTATGCTTGTACTATAGTTAGGCAAATCCTTTATAAAAGTCTACTCATCAAATAAACCTCTGGCTCACCTTTGCATCACTCTGATCTCCAAACTCAGCTTACTGATGTCCAAATCCCTGGAGAATGCATTCCTATCTAGGCGTTTAGGTACTAAAGCATCTGAGAACATTTTGTCAGCCAGGCCTTGACCCTTAAGGAAAAATGACAGTGATCACATCCATAGTGGTAACTGGAGACCATTAAGAGCTTTTGCTGGTGGCACTGTCACTCAGTACACCTACCCCCTACTGATGCCCCTCCTTATGAATGCCCCTGTTACTACTTCTTCATGCGATGCATAAAGGGCTCAAACCAAGCCTCACTTCAGTGCAGGGGCGGGTGAGACAGGGAGGGAGAGAGGGAGAGGGGGAGAGAGGGAGAAGGGGAGAGAGAGACAGAGAGAGAGAGAGAGAGAGAAATTGCCATTCCACTCTTTCATGCATCCTTAGTTGACTTCTGTACATGTGCGGACCAGGGACTGAACCTGCTACCCTGGCCTATTGGTATGATGCTCTAACCAACTGAGCTACCCAGCCTTGGCAACAATGATTTTTCGGATTTGACACATTTATGCAAAGGCAACAAAAGCAAAAATACACAAATGGTACTACAGCAAACTAAAAAGTTCTGTACAACAAAGGAAATCAACAAAATGAAAAGGCAACCTATAGAATGGGAGGAAATATTTGCAAATCATACATCTGATAAGAGGTTAATACCCAAATATATATAAAGAAGTCATACAAATCATAGCAAAAAGAGAAAAAAACCTCAAATAATCTGAATACAAATGGAAAAAGGCACTGAATAGAAATTTTTTTGAAGAGCCCAATGTGTACAAGAGAAGATGCGCATCAGCACTAATCAGGGATATGCAAATCAAAACCACCATGAGATATCGTCTCACACCCATTAGAATAGCTACTATCACAAAACAAGAGATAGCGCTAGGGAGGATGTGAACAAAAGGGAACTCTCCTGCATATCTGGTGGGAATACAGATTGGTGTAGCCATGGTGGAAACAGTATGGAGGTTTCTCAAAAAGTTAAAAATAGAACTACCATATAATAAAGCAATTCTCCTTCTGGGTATTTATTTAAGGAAATAAAAACACTAACTTGAAAAGTTATCTACACCCCTATCTTCACTGAAACATTCTTTACATGTTTCAGCCAAGATGTCGAAACAACCTAAATGTCCACCAATGAACGAATGGATAGAGAAAATGACACACACACACACACACACACACACAACAGACTATTATTTAGCCATAAAATATGGAAATCCTACCATTTGTGACAACATAGGATGAACCTTGAGGGCATTACGCTGAGCGAAGTAAGTCAGAGAAAAACAAATACTGTATTATCTTTTATGTAGAATCTAAAAACAAACAAGCATACAAAAAACTGAATTCATAGATAAAGAGAACGGATTGATGGCTGCTAGAGGTGGGGGTGGGGGACTTGTAAAATGGGTGAGGGAGGTCAAAGATACAAACTTCCAATTATAAAATAATTAACTCCTGAGGATGTAGTGTATAGCATGGTGACTACAACTAATAATACCCTATTGTATATTTGAAAGTTGCTAAGGGAATAGATCTTAAAAGTTTTTATCACAAGAAAAAAATCATAACTGTGTAGTGATGGATGTTCACTAGACTTATTGTGGCAATTATTTTACAATATATGCGTATGTTGAATCATTGCGTTGTACACATGAAACTAATATGTCAACTATGTCTCAATAAAAATAGAAAATATAGGCCCTAGCTGGTATAGCTCAGTGGATTGAGTCTGGGCTATGGACCAAAGGGTCGTTGGTTCAATTCCCAGTCAGGGCACATGCCTGGGTTGTAGGCCAGGACCCAGTGGGGGCCACATGAGAGGTAACCACACATTGATGTTTACATCCCTCTTTTTCCCTCCCCCCTCTCTAAAAATAAATAATAAAATATTTAAAATGATAATAATAATAATAAAAAGTGTAATGGTCAAAAACCACCAAAGAAGATGCTAAACTGATGACAAGTGGAGGTCACGACCACATTCAACCAGTATCCCTTAACCACTGTTCACATTACATCACTCAAATTGTTGTTTTTAAATGGGAAAAACATTTAAACGATTAGTTTGTTAACTTCCAAAAAGCAGTTGTTGATCCAAAACTATAATTGCCCTCCATTATATGAATTGATTCCAATATCAGTTTATAAGCTAATTCTAAAATTTCACACAGAAAATGTGCAAGAAGGGTCAAGACAACTTTGCGGTGGGGGAACAAAGAGAAAGTAAGAGCGTTATTTTACTCTTAAAGTGAGCAACGGGTAACAAGTGTTCACTGTATTACTATGTGTAACACCTTACATATGTCTGACAAATATTGTGCTACAGCTGTTTAATATTTAATTTTTTAAAAAGACCTTGCCAAAAATCAAATTATAAATTTATAGTAATTAAAAGTGTATTAATGGCACAGAAACAACAGAGTACTAAAACCAACCTATGAGTATGAGAATTTATTAACTGCTAATTTGACATGCCACTTACAAAAATTATTATTCCAAATGGTTAATTAGTTAATGGAACAAGATTCTACCCTACTCACACAAAAAAAAATCCAGATGAGTTAAAAACTTAAATTTTTATAAGAAAATGTAAGATTTTATGTTTTTATCTTTATGGTAGGAAAGACATCCATTAAAAAGTTAGTTTAAAAAAAGTCAGTAAAATCAAAAGCCATAAAAGGCAAACAGGTAAATTTGATGTCAAAATTAAAAACTACTACAAAGGGAGAGGATGCTAACAGATTGGAGGGAAATGTGCCATTTTTATAATAAAACATGGGTGTCTGCACTACAAACAACTCCTATGAATAAATGAGACAAGTGTTTTTACATTGTATATAACAGAAAAACCAAAACCAAGAGTGCTTAAACAAGATAAACATTAAAATTGTCTCTTATGCAGAAGAAGTTGAGGGCTCCATGAACTGCTGAGATCGAGGTGCTCTGGCTCACTGAACTACTGTGATGGTCCTCGTGGTCTCGGATGGCTCAGTCTTGAAGGGGAGGGGGGAGTTCACACTCAGAGTACTGAGAGTTCTGGGGAGCAGAGTTTAAAAGAGAAGGGATACAGGGAGAACTGACAAAAACAAACTTAGAAAAGACCTGAGGAAGGTGAGGGAGGAAGCTTTGTACATATTAGGGGAAAGCAAAGGTCTTGGGGCAGGAACATAACTGATATGTTGGAGAAAGAACAAGGTACCATTTGTGACTGGGACAAAGTAAGCACAGGGAGTAGTAGGAGAAGAGGTCGGAGAGATAAAGTGGGGGTTGATTATGGGACACCTTGTAGGTAAGTATAAAGCCTCTGAACTGAGAGCTTAATTTAACAGGTCCTATTAGGGTCTGTGTTGACAACAGACTCCAGGAAAGCAAGGAGAAGAGCAGGTATAGAGTTGGGCCGTGGTAATAATCTAGGTGAGATAAAATTAATGGTGGTTTGGATACCATTTATAATCGGAAGTTTGTACCTTTTGACCACCTTCTCCCATCCTGCATACCTTCCACCTTCCACCTCTGGCAACCATCTGTCTGTTTTCTGTATCTATGAGGTTGTTTTATTTTTTTTTAGATTCCACATATAAATGAGTAGAGGTAGTGGGATATAACCAATTCTGGATACACACTGAAGGTAGAACCAACAGGGTTTGCTGATAAGACTGAATGTGGAATGAAAGACAAAGAAGAGAGTCAAGGATAACTGTAGGGTTTTTGGCCTGGCCTACTGGAAGAATAGAGCTGCTAATTACTGGGATGGGACAAGCTGTGTGAAAAGGGGGTTTTGGAGGGGAAAATCAGGAGTTCAGTTTAGAGATGTCTGTTAGATATCCAAATGCAGATACCAAGTAGGCATTTTGATATCAGATTATGAGATTCAAAGGAGAGCTCTAACTTGGAGATAAAAATATTAGTCAATAGTGTGTAGTTGTTGCTATACAGACAGTATTTACCGTCACAAGACTGGGTAAAATGGCCAAGGAAATAGGATTGATTTTAAAAAACAGAGATGTGAAGAGTATGCACCTTTCTTAACTTTGGAGGTTAAGAAAGATGATGAGGAACTAGCAAAAAGACTAAGGAAGAACCTTCGATAAGGTAGGAGGAAGTCCACAGAATGGGGTGTTCTAGAAACTAAGTTAAGAAAGTATTTCAAAGAAAGAGAAATAATCAACTGTGCAAATGCTGCTGATAGGTAAGATAAAAAGAAAGACTGAGAAATGACTGAATGGATTTAGCAATGTGGAGGTCTTTGGTGGGAGGTAAAGGCCTGATTAGTGTGAAATGAAGAGAGACAGAAAGGAACTAAACTCAATGCATTAGATAAACTAACTGTAGAGAAGAACAGATTTAGAGGGAAGGTAGGGTGGAGAGAGAGTTTGGCCCTGTATCACAAGGCAATGTATATCTCTAATATCTAGTGCTGTGCCCATCACATAGTGATAATAAATATTTGCTAACTGAACTAAGTCAAGTCACCAGCCACTGAATAAGAGTCTTAGTTCCGGAGGCTTAGCAGCTGATACAGTGAAATGTGAGAATTCTTGACCCAATAAAAAGAACTGCCTTTATTCTCTTATTATGCCTGAAAACGCTTTAGTTTGGAAAACTATGCATTCCTCATCTATAACAGATATCCCCAAATTTGACAGGAATAGCAACAGAATTTGACAAACATATGCCCTATAAGAAAATACACTTTTACTTCTGAATGAGTACAATCTCTACAATTACCTCTTGCATCTGGCGCCCTGTGACTTTGTACCCAAGGGTCCAACAGGGATCTTGGTCCTCTAGTTTTCTCATGACACACTATGCACTACAATGGAAGACTTCTGGTGATTGCTGAAGGACATTAACTTACAGGTGTTTTGTACAAATGAAAGTTACCTGTGGCAAACCAATAATTACCACAAACATTTGTTTAGTGATATATACTTTTCAAAATGATAACACAATCATCTTCTCTTTCCAATCTCACAACTATGTGAGGCATGTATTTTTATTACTTTCATTTCACAAAAGAGAAAATGCAGAGACTGACACTTGCATAAAAACACATATTTCTTTCAACAAATGGTGCTGAGACAACTGGATAGCCACATATAAAAAAAAGATGGAGTTGGACCCTTACCTCACACACACTAACTCAAAATGGATCACAGACATAAATGTAAGAATTAAAGCTGTAAACTCTTAGAAGAAAACACAGTGGTACACTAACATGACCTTTGATATGGCAGTGATTCTTAAATATGATACCAAAAATATAAGCAATAACCATGAAAACATAAGTTACACTAACAGAATTAAAAGCTTTGTGCAAAGGACCCTATCAAGGAAGTGAAAAGGCAGCCTACAGTATGAGAGAAAATATTTGCAAATCACATATCTGATAATAGGGGCCTAGTATTCAGAATATATAAAGAACTCTTACAACTGCTCACAACAAAAAGACAAGCAGCCCAATTAAAATATGGGCAAAGGTCTTGAATAGCCATTTCTCCAAAGATATACAAACGACCAACAAGCACAGGAAAAGAGGCACAGCATTATCAGTCATTAGAGAAATGCAAATTAAATTCACGATGGAATATTACTTCACACCCACAAGGATGTCTGTAACTCAGGACAAACAAAGAACTAGAAACTAACAAGGGTTGGTGAGGATGTAAGGAAAGTGGTTTTTGAATATTTCTAGTGGAAATGCAAATGGTACAGCTACTGTGGAAAAGTTTGTGGTTCCTCAAAAAATTAAACATGGAATGACTGTATGAGCAATTTCCATTCCTAGGTATACACAGAAAAGAAATGAAATAGGCCCTGGCTGGTGTAGCTCAGCGGATTGAGTGTGGGCCTGCAACCCACATGATCGCGGTTCGATTCCCAGTCAGGGCACATGCCTGGGTTGCAGGCCAGTTCCCGGCAGGGGACACACGAGAGGCAACCATACATTGATACTTCTCTCCTTCTCTTCCCCTCTAAAAGATAAATAAAATCTTTAAAAAAAAAGTCAACAGAGGCTGAATTTAAAAAAAAAGAAATGAAGTAGGTATTCAAGCAAAAACTTGTACATAAGTGCTCTTAGAAACACTATTTACAATTGCCCAAAGATGCAAACAACTGAAGTGTCCATCAATTGATGAAAGGATAAACAAATGTGACCTATCCATATAATGGAACTATTACTCAAAGAAAGGAACAAATACCATATTTTGCTGTGTATAATGCTCACCCACATTTTTTATCCAAACTTTCAGGAAAAAAGTCTTTTAATTTTTAATTCAATTTTAATTTATTTATATTTAAAAACAAAACTGACTATCATATTCCAGTGTATTATTTTACATATGAATATCATTATTGCTTTCTAGAGTTATACTCAATGCATAAGCACAAATGAAAGATTAAAAACATTTATACAGATATGGAATTGGAACTCCCTATGTATAAAGCGCATCCTTACTTCCCCCTCAAAAATTTGGGCAAGGCCCTGGCTGGTGTGGGTCAGTGGACTGAGTATCTGCCTGCAAACCAAAAGGTCACTGGTTCGATTACCAGTTAGGGCACATGCCTGGGTTGCAGGCCAAGTCCCCAGTTGGGGGTATGTAAGAAGCAAGTGATTGATGTTTCTCTGTTTCTCTCCCCCTCTTTCTCCCTCCCTTTTTCCCTACCTTCCCTTCTTTCTAAAAATAAATGAAATCTTTCTTTTTCCTTTATTTTTTATTGTTGTTCAAGTACAGTTGTTTCCATTTTCCCACCACCACTTTCTCCTGCCCCACCCCCCAACCTTCCACCCTCAGTCCTTCCCCCCTTTGGCTTTGTCTGTGGGTCCTTTATGGACGCTTTCCCTTCTTTCCCCCATTAGCCTCTTCCCCCTCCCCTCTGGTTACTGTCAGTTTGTTCTTCATTTCAATGTCTCTGGTTATATTTTGCTTGCTTGTTTCATTGGTTAGGTTCCACTTATAGGTGAGATCATATGGTATTTAATAAAATCTTTTAAAAACTGGGCAAAAAATGTACATTACACAGGGCAAAATATGGTATTATTCAAAGAAAAGAACACATGCCACACATGAATGAGCCTTGTAAATATTACACTAAATGAAAGAAGCCACACACAAAAAGTCATATATTGTGTGATTCCATTTATATGAAATGTCCAAACAGATAAACCCCAAGAGACAGAAATATTGTAGACTGGTGGTTTCAGGGAATAGGGAGGAGAGAAATGGGCAGTGACTGCTTAAGGACACAGGGTTTCCTTGTGGGGTGACAAAAATGTTCTGCATTTAGATGGTGATGCTGACTGCACAACACTGTGACTATACTGAGAGTCACTGAATTACACAATTTAAAATGGTTAATTTTACATTATGTGTATTTTAAACTCAATAAAAACAAATAAATCACACATCTCACTCTTGACAGATCAAGGCCTTGCATCCAAGACTGACTTTAAGTCCTTTCCCCACGGGACGCACGAGAGGCAAGTATACATTGATGTTTCTCTCCCTCTTTCCTTCCCTTCCCCTCTAAAGATAAATAAATAAAATCTTTAATAAAAAATATTTTCTTATCATAGACTCCCAGTACAAACCTTTAAAAACCAAGGTCTGCTATTCGTCTCACTAAGTCATCCATACAGCAGTTAAACATCACCCACCTAACGGATGAACCAATGGCAGCTATGAGGGCTATTCCCTCACAAGACAATACCCCTATTTGCAAAAAGGATGTAACAATGGGGTTTATGCCCTGGACAAATAAACACCATTCTTCACTAATAATCCTTGGCATTTTGCAGCCCCTGTGGCTTCTGATCTGCTGGTAGATCACAACTCTTAGAAACAACTCTTAGAAATGTAAAACTGACCTTTAAGCCCTCCTGTGCCAGGTTAAAATTGTCAAGGCGGCAGGCATGCATAAGAGACAGACTGGTAGGGGCCATCTGAATGACAACCCACTCTAGAGAGTTTAACACAAGGTCTTCAAGGTGACAGTAGTCATACAACCTTTTGGAAATTAGTTTGTTCAGTGTTCTCTTTACCTTCTTTCTAAGCTCAATGAGGTCCTATTCCTCCAACTTCTATTTATACCTTCTAAACATCGTCAATGAGAAAGATTTCAAACTATGAGAAATTTTACATGCATGCAATTGGAAAACCAAGCTACAATATCAAGTTATTCAGGAAAAATACAGCTGCAGAAAACACTCCTGGAAATCTGACAGCTAGATACATATTCCCTCATATAACCAAGTATTCCATTTTCAACATGCCAATGGTCTGGTCTTTGTTCATAAGTTCAATGGGAGGATGATGTCAGGGTCACTGGAGCCCAGATCACTGCTGGCCTTTAGGAGCCCTGTGGCTTTCCAGATAAGACACTAAGGGCATAATTTCCAACGTCTGAGTCTCAAGGGTTCTGGCAAAATATTCTTAGTGAAAAACACAAAGTCTCCAAAGCAAATACAAGCAAGACCCCTCTGAAATGGGGGAGAGAGGTAACCATGCACTACTGAATCACCTCCCTAAAAAGTTAGAAGTGCTTAAGTAACCAATGCACTCTGAGCACCTATCACTGAGATAAACTAGATACCAGTCCCACCCTCACCACTCCCTTTTTAAGATAAACTTCTCAAAAGATTTTTCTAACATTTACCATTTCCATTTTCTTACCTTTTACCCATCTCAATCTGGATTCTGCCTCGTCTCATCTAAAATGGTTCCTGCTGAGGACAAACACTTCATTTTGCTAAATTCAACATATTGTTTTCAGTCTACATCTTCACTTGATAATTTCTATCTTGTTTAAATACTTACTCTCTTTTCTTGACTTTTAGACACATTTTAAACCGGAATTAGACTCTAAAATAAGCACCTGAGACAAAAATCAAGCATAGTTTAAGTTACTCTGGAAATGGCTTGTGAAGTAAAGCATACCTGTTATTTGTGTATATAACACTATATGGTAAATGAACAGTAAATATGTATAAATGCAAAACAAACAGTAGTCTAGATGCAATATAAAACTTCACTCTAATTAAAACACCTCCAGGTGTATTGGGTTAAGTCTGCATGCCTTTACTGCAAGCAGGGGGCCATTCCACTGTACCTCTCTGTCTAGTTCTCACCACTTTCCTAGAGTTATGGTACCCTTCTACCCAAATCCTGAACTCTATTCTCTTCTTAATCTCCATCAACGGTTCAGAATTTCCACTACTCAGTGGGGCTGGGTAAGGAGATTTTTAAAATCCCAGGTTATCATTTGGACCAAGTAAGTAGAAACAGAAATTGCTAGGGTGAGCCCCAGCATCAGTAATTTTTAATCATCCAATGTTTCCAATGTGCAGCCAAGATGAGAATCACTGTTTTACACTCTTTTCCTAGAGCAGGGGCCACACACTCCAATGCCTCAGAGACAGAGAAGTAAATAAGCAAAGCAGTAAATAACCAAGCATAAGTTTTAGGGAGTTGTGGGCTCTCTGGTGAACTAGAAAGCAGCTGGGATCAGCTGTGACTTCGCGCCAATCAATTGTTGCCATATGGGAAAGCCGGCTCAGTAGAGCCACATCCTCTCATTTAAAAAAAAAAAATCCCAAATCTGGATTTTCATGGGAACTAACTCAAAATTAAACAATGACAAAAACCACTGTATTGGAAAAACAAAACACAACTGTAAACCAGATTCAGCTGTCAACTACAGGTTTACAATCATCGCTCTTGCTAATTCCATCCACATCTTTCAATTTACACCCAAAAAGTTGTGTTCCCAGTTCAGCCCACTCCTCTGGGCTTTGAATTTGAATTATCAGATGCTTATGAGACATTTCCACTTGTAGGTCTCACCAGTCCCAAAGTGAAATGTGATTTAAACCCACCTTAATACTATTTATCCTTCCAGTGCTCTCTCTCAGCTAACAACTCTACCCTTCACCTGGCTGGGGAAGCCAGAACTCAGGGAGTCATCCTACACACTCAATTTCTCCTTCTCAGTGCTTGTGCCACATCTGTATCTACCTACTTTTCTCCATCTCCTCTGCTACCACCTTGATCCCAGCTACCATCTTTTCTCTCCTCCTTTTCCACAATGTATTTGCCAACTGAGGCTGCTATAACAAAATACCGTAGACTGGGTGGCTTATACAACAGAAATTTGTAGAATTTCCAGACCACTGTCCAGCAGGGTCAGTTTCTAGTGAGGATTCTCTTCTTGGCTTCTCCCTATGTGCTCACATGGCTTTCCTCCCTCTTCTTCATAGCAGGCCACCAATTTGATCAGATTAGGGCCTCATCCTGATGACCTCATTTAACCTTAACTACCTTCTAAAGACAATCTCCAAATACAGTTACACCGGAGGTTAGAGCTTCAAAATATCAACTTTGGGGAGGCACAATTCATTCTGTAGCACACAGTGACCTTAATTAGGGTAATTTGTCTCCCATATTCACTGTTATTTCCTTCTAAACCTTTTTTTCCATTAGGACCACAGTGATGTTTTTACAAACACAAATATTTACAAATATGTGTGTACACACATTTGACTCAACAATTCCAGTTCTAGGACTCTATCTTACAAACATATTCACACCCGTGAACTGGTATAAGCATAGTACTATTTGTTATAGTAAATTACTACAAACAATTTCCATACAATGGAATATTACACAGTCACTCAAAAGAATAAAGAAACTATATATTGAAATGGAAAGACTTCCAAGACATTGGCCAGAGAACAAAACAAAGAACAGAATAGTGTGTATAGTATGCCACCATTTGTGTAAACAACAGGAGGAAAGAATATGCAATTGCTTGAATGTACACATAAAGTGTTTAGATATACGCCTCCTAAATATATCTCCTATATCCATCTACTTCTCTCCATCTCCTCTGCTACCACCTGAGTCCCAGCTGTTTGTTACAGTAAGTTATTGGAAACTACAGTGGTTATCCCTCTGGAAGGTGCGAGGAAAATTGCAGCTGGGGAGGAAAGGGAGTAGCACCACTGCAGACATTCTTATTTAATGAGCTGGGAGGATGGCCAAACAATACTATAGGACTAGTATTGTTTGAAGTCACTCTTGTGATTCTAATAAGCAGGCTGAACTGAGAACTGCTGCTTTAGATTGCCTTCACTGATTTCCCCAGCTTCATTTTATATCATCCTGCCCCGATCAATCTGTATGTTCCAGCCACACTGGCCTCTGAGTTCCCAGAAAGGTTCTGTTTCTTCTTTGGGAATGTTGTTCCTCTAAGCTTCATCCTGTAACTTCTATTTATCCCTCAGAGTCCAACTCATCTTGAAGTTCATTTCCCAAGGAAACTGTCCTAGCTTCCAAAGCTAGGTCAGGACCCGTTTTATGTACTCAGAGTATCCTGTACTTCTCCCAGAACTGATCACAATTATAATGTGGTAACTGTAGCATTATACATATATATTTCTCTCACTCTTCAGACCGTAATGTCCAGGAGTGCAAAGATCTTATCAGTTGTTTTTACCACTGGATTCCCAGACCTATATAGTGTCTGGCTGGCAAAGTAGGCCCTACCTCAGATATTTTTCAAACAAATGAATAAGACCGCTCCTGCCTTCAAGCTTAGCATAGTAGATGAAATCAACACATTAGCAAATGAGGACAATGTAGCGTCACTGGTGTTAAGGCTGCAGTCTATTTAGAAAAGTGGTTCACTGGTAAGGAAGATTTGGGCCCTCCCAGGAGACTCCTGGCAATGTCTGCAGGCATTTTTGGCTGTCACAACTGTGTGGGTTGTGTGACTGCTTGACTGTCACCTTTGGGGTGGGGACAGGGTGAGAAGTAATAGTGGTTTCCATTAAGTAGATGTCAAGAATGCTGCTAAAATACCCTATAATTCACAGGATAATCCCCCACAGCAAAGAACTATCTGCTCTAAATGTCAATAATTTAGAGAGAATGACAATGCCCCAAAGGGTGACCATTTATTTCTACTTGAGGTGGCAGTGAAGGGGGGGGCAGATGTCAAGAAATTCTAGAGAGGAAGTACACATAACTTTTGCTGCACACTGAAAGGTGGCAGGGACCACATCCATAGAGGCTGCTTGCCAGAGGTTATGAGGAGCCTCTGAAGAGGTTAAAGGCAGAGTTCTGGCTTGAACAGGTGCCCCTCAAGTACCTCATACTCCAAAATTACTATCTCCTTTATTCCCTTCTTGCTGAAACAAAACTTTCATTCTCTTAGGGCAGCTGGTTTCAGCTAAACATTAAGGCCAGATTAATTCATCCTTGGATAAAGTCTGATAGTCCCTTCACACTCCAGAATGTTTAGCTGCATTTTAAAATATGCAAATACTTACGAATACAAATAAATCTTTAATTGCTTAATGTTCAGGTTGTTAATGGATAAAGCTATTTTTTGAACACAACCAGGTTAGTCC
Source organism: Sturnira hondurensis (assembly GCF_014824575.4). NCBI lineage: Eukaryota > Metazoa > Chordata > Mammalia > Chiroptera > Phyllostomidae > Sturnira > Sturnira hondurensis. Next base: position 4,109,153 of record NW_028085930.1, read on the forward strand.
TACAAAGTGTTTTTGTGTTTTTAGAAACCTTAACTTTTATTTCCCCTGTCCTCAATTTCTGAGCTCCCAGATCTATAAAAAATCCAAATTTTCCCCACATGTATTTCATGCTGTAAGTTAGTTCTCTGCCAGGGAGGACAGGAGAGCCATTTGGATACAATAAATGTGAATAAATTGTACATATAAATTAGGAGTGATCTATAGGTTTTTAAAAAGGCTTTCACTGAAAGCCATGGATACAACTTAAAAAAGATGAAAATGAGATCATTTTTAATGGCATCACCAAGAAAGAAAACAGTTTTACTACAGCACAAGCCTGCTGCCTACTAGGCTGGCTGCACATGCTCTGACCTAGTATGGCAATTCTTAGGGTCCCAGCACCGGGTGCTGTTTACAAGAAAACTAATGAAGAACAAAGAAAAAATGCCTGGCACCGAAGGTCTGAGGGCTGTTTTTTGTACAAATGATTTGAGGAGGCACACTTCCAGCTTTGCACAGCACCACAAATCACGCTTTTTTGCTTACGTGTTAAGAATTTTTATTTCGTGCTTTGAGACAGTTTCCTAATAAGAAAATACCTTATAATTTACAAAGAGCAATTTATCCTCCCTTACATTTGCTGACCACGAAAACTGTATAAAATTTCCTTAAGCTTTACCAGAGTCTGAGGATTGAGAATAATGTGAGCACAACAGAGTTCGGATGCAGCTGGTTTCCATCGGGAGGTCTCCCAGGAGAAAGCCCCTTCAGAGGCGACAGCCGGGGTCGGCGAGGAAGTGAGAGCCCCGCAACGGGGTCGGCTGCGGGACTAGGTTGGGCTGTAGTCTCCTCGGCCTCTGTTTACCTTTGTTCCAGGTACTCCCGCTCCCGGCGGGGCCAGGGATCCCGCCCAAAGCCCCGAGCTGGTGACACATCCTTCTTTGGCCAAGTCGGGCCGAGGTTGGGCAGGGGGCGGGGAAGGAAAATAAAGCCTCAACGCCTAACGACGTGACTCTCAGTTCTTCCAAAACGTTGGCATTTGTTTCTGTGCCAAGCTTTCCGGTTAACAAGTTCCCGAGGGCTGCGCGGGCGAACTGGCCTAGGAACCCGCAAGTGGGAGGGAGCAGGCCGTCCCCCGCCTTCCCACCTCTGTCGACGCCCACGGGGCAACAGATTTCCACACCTCCCGGGCTGCCACGGCCCGGGACCGAGCTGGGCGTGCAGGGGCGCCCGCACCGCCCCAAAACTCGACTTCCAAGGCTATGTTAGCCGAAGCAGCGCAAAGCAGATCCGGCCGTCCCGCTGGACAGGCCGGTCCCCGCCCCCAGGCTCCGGCCCCGCCTGCCTGGGCTCAGCGTACCGCCCCCCCGTACCCCCCGCCCGGCCTCACTACAACCCTCCGACTAGGCCAGGAGTGCTTGGGCTCCAGGCCGCGCCGCGAGAGTCCCAGCCCTCACCTCAGTGCCCGCCGCTCCTCCTCTGGCTGCTGCCTCGGCCTGCGAACGGCGCTTGCCGCCGGGACTCCGGCGGCGGCGGCGCGGGATACGGAGCTGCGAGAGCCGTGCGAGAGGCGCTGAGAGGCCCGACCGCGCCCCGCCCAGCCTCCCGCCAGCCCTCCCGGCCGCCTCTCCCCACCCACGGCCGCCGGCTCTGCGTCCCGCCCCTCCCGCCCCGCCCCGTCTAGTAGACCCCGCCAGGAAGGGGGCCGCCAGGGGCACCACGAGAGCCGCAGCAGGCGCGGCGGGTGCAGCTCTCTGCGCGTAACCTCCGCGGGGACGCGCTTCGTAGTACTTACTACTATTTGGAGATGCGAGTCTCGGACTCGTCATTACGGTAATTGTTATTATCATTATTGTTATGGTTATTGATTGTTTTGCCCTCTGGGGGACTGGATGGTTCCTCTGAGGCCGTAGGCAGCGGACGGGTAGTCCTCGCCGCTGACTGGACGCCCCAGCTCACTCAGACCCTCCTAGTGGCCCGCACCTGCGGCCACTTTTCCTTGTGAGTAGTAAACAAGTTGAAAGAGATATTTATTTTAACTGTTATAGTGTTAAATATAACACAAATACAGAAAGCCGCATAAAACCAATGCATAATTTAACGTATTATTCGGAGACACCCCCCCCTCCTTATAACAGCTCCCCATTTAACGCCATCTAAAATGGTCTGACTTAAACCTCATCGATAGCTTGGAGGACGCAGCCTGGGTAGGGCCTCCTAAAATTTCCTTCTTCCCAACTGCCACAGGAACTCAAAGACCACTCATTCATAATTATGTGCTCTCAAGAACACATCTGTAGAATAGAAATATCCCCAGAATTAGGAACCTCAAATTAAGAGTTTATTTGTAAAATTCTTTAAAAAAATATATTATTTGTTTATTTTTAGAGAGAGGGAAAGGGAGGGAGAAAGGGAGGGAGAGAAATATCAATCAGTTGCCTGTCCCATGTCCCTAACTGGGGACCTGGCTGGGAACCCAGGCAGGTGCCCTGACTGGGAATTGAACCAGATGACTTTTCTCACTGGATCCACTGAGCCACACCAGTCTGGGCTATTTGTAAAATTCTTAATTAAAAAGGTAACATGTACAATATTTTGCCATGTATAATGCTCACTTTTCTGCCCCAAGTTACTGAGGGAAAAATGAAGATGTGCATTATATGTGGGTAGTATTAATTTGTTACCAGTACATAAAATTTTTTGTACTTTGTATCTGCTTTTGTGTTTTGTAATTATTTGTTACAGAAAATTTCTTGTACCATAATATGTTTAAAAGTAAATGGTAAAATTCCTTTATGATACAAAAATCAAGTATTTAAATATAAATAAATTAAAAATGAATTAAAAAGTAAAAATATTTTCCCCTGAAAGTTTGGGCCAAAAACATGGGTGCACATTATGCACGGCAAAGTACAGGTATATATGCATGTAAGTAACTTAAGAAATTAATCAATCGTAACATTGAACAGCATGAATAAGGAGCATCTGGGGGAGGGGATGGAAGGTATGTAAAGGCTTAAAATAGTCAAGGAATAGGTGGCCTGTGAGGATTGGTCCTGGGCACCTGGGTGACCCTCACTCTGTGTCACTAATGTCTAGCACATATAATAGGTGTAAATGTGTATATTTATAGTGAAAGGAAAGTACATGTATATGTACTTTTTTGTAGTTACATATGCAAGTACATGTACATGCATACATGTATGTATATGTATGCATATGTAACTACAAAACAGGTTTTGCCTACTAAACGATTTTGTCTGAAGTCGATTCTTCTAATAGCTAAAATGATGAATTCTAAGGTGCTTTGATGCTTTGAAAAATAGCTGTTATACTTTAAACTTTATGCTGCTTTCCACTGTTTAAAAAAACACTTTCACATGCATTATGGTATCTTCTTTGAGGTTGTCAACAAAAGTTTGTTGCCAATTTAATGCCAACAGGAGTCCCCCAACCTGGGGTGCAGTTGGTGGAGAAACTTTATTCAAGTCAACAGCTCACAAATAGGGAAAGCACCCTCAAGTGAAAACCAGAGGAGACAAAGGGGAGGCCAGAAAGGAGGGGTTGTGGGAGGAGGCTAACTTTAATAGACAAAGCACCTGCCCTGGTTCCTGATTGGGTCCATTTTTATGAGAAAAAAGGATCCAAATTTTCGCAGTCTGATTGGTCCCAATAGCACTGTCTTTTTTTTCTCCCAATTTTTTATTCCCCTTTAGCCCCCTCCTCTCTGCACCCCACCATCCTCCAGCATTCCACCTCCACTAGTTCACGTCCTTGGATTCTACATATATGTTCTTTGGCTTCTTCATTTCCTACACTATTCTTAACCTCCCCCTGTCTACTTTGTGCCTACATAGTATGCTTCTTATTCCCTGTAACTTTCCCCTCCATTCTTCCCCTCCCTCTTCCCACTGATAACCCTCCATATGATCTCCATTTCTGTGATTCTGTTCCTGTTCTAGTTGTTTGCTTAGTTTTTGCTTTTGCTTTTTAAGTTCAATTATTGATAGTTGTGAGTTTGTTGTCATTGTACTGTTTATAGTTTTTAATATTCTTCTATTTCTTAGATAAGTCCCTTTAATATTTCATATAATAAGGGCTTGGTGATGATAAACTCCTTTAACTTGACCTTATCTGGGAAGCACTTTATCTGTCCTGCCATTCTAAATGATAGTTTTGCTGGGTGGAGTAATCTTGGATGGAGGTCCTTGCCTTTCATGACTTTGAATACTTCTTTACAGCCCCTTCTCATCTGTAAGTTTTCTTTTGAGAAATCAGCTGATAGTGTTATGGGAACTCCTTTGTAGGTAACTGTCTCCTTTTCTTTTGCTGCTTTGAAGATTCTCTCCTTACTTTTAACCTTGGGTAACTTAATTATGATGTGTCTTGGTGTCTTCCTCCTTGGGTCCGATTTCTTTCAGACTCTCTGGGCTTCCTGGAAATCTATTTTCTTCGCCAGATTGGGGAAGTTTTCCTTCGTTATTCACTCAAATAAGTTTTCAATTTGTTGCTTTTCCTCTTCTCTTTCTGGCACTCCTATGATTCAGATGTTGGAGTGTTTAAAGTTGTCCCAGAGATTTCTTAGCCTCTCCTCATTTTTTTGAATTCTTGTTTCTTCATTCTGTTCTTCAAAATGAAGAGCAGATGATTATTTCTTCATTTTGCTTCAAATAGCGCTGTCCTGATTGGTCATTATGGAGCTGCTATGATTGGTCAGTAAAGATGCAAATGAGGATATAGTTTCAAAGCATCCTCATTGGATGGGGCAGATCTCAGCCCATTGATTGAGAGACAATTTTAGGAAATTTTTTGTAAGATTCTGCTTAGACAGCAATAACTTGGTCCATGAGGCTTGGCCACTCAGTCTGTGGCTTTTCACTGGTGTACAGTGTACATGAGGGGCCTCTGTCAGCAATGGCTGCCAAACTCTTGGTATGATTTTATGCCCAGTTAGCCACAAGGAGCCCTCTTTGAGAAAGGGGAGGGGGCGGGTCAGGAAAGAAGGACTTTGCAAAGGTCACAGTGCAATATTTACCTGAGAAGTTCATAGTGAACTATAAAACAATTCCAGTACTGCTGACCCTGCCCCTCCCTGCTGGGTTCCCGGTTTGTCTTGACAGTTTTATTGCCTGAGTGTAGGACTCCTTTGGCTCCTTCAGAATACATTTATATAAAGAAAACTACCTAACTGGAAATTTGATTCAATATGATAAAAGTCAACCTCTTTATCAAGAGCACTTTGGTGAATTGGAGCTAGAGAGCTGCCAACTGGCCACCATTTATTGAGTACCTCGACTCTGTGGTTGGTGGCAGAAATATAAAGCATAGAAAAATGAATAAGACACAATCTTGATTCTCAAAAGTTTAGGCCAAATTAGAGGGTGAAATTTGGCAATAAATGAATTTTTAGTTTATTCGAATGGTAGGAGAGCAGTCCTGAGCACAGTTAATTCTCTTAGGTGTAGGGAGAGATTAGAGATCTGAGAATTAGAGATTCTCAGAAAAGAGAATACCTGATTTTTTTAATTATGGAAAAGTATCAAATGTTGCAAAGTAAAGGAATAATATAATGAACTACTATGCACTCATTATTCAGTTTCGACAATTCTCATCTCATGCCAATTTGTTCCAGCTTTGCCTCACTTTTTCTTTCCCTCTCTGAGTAATTTTTTAAAATATATTTTATTGATTATGCTATTACAGTTGTCCCATGTTTACCCCTCTATTTCTCAACACCCTGTACCCACCTCCTATTGCATTCCCCCCTTTAGTTCATGTACATGGGCTGTATATATAAGTTCTTTGGCTTCTCTATTTCCTATACTATTCTAAACCTCCCCCTGTCTATTTTGTACATACTATTTGTGCTTCTTGTTCCCTATACCTTTTCCCCCATTCTCCTAAGCTTCTTCTCATTTCTTTGAATTCTTGTTTCTTCATTCTTTCCTGGTTGAATGTTTATTTCTTCTTTCTGGTTCAAATTGTTTTTTGTGCCCCAGTTTCCTTCCCTTCATGGTTGGTTCCCTGTACATTTTCTTTCATTTCACTTTGTACAGCTTCTACTTCTTCCTCTATTTTGTGACCATACTTAGCCATTTCTGTCAGCATCCTGATTACCAGTGTTTTGAACTCTACACCTGGTAGGTTGGCTATCTCTTCATCACTTAGTTCTGCTTTTGGAGCTTTGATCTCTTCTTTCATTTGGGTCATATTTTTTTGTCTCAGCACACTGGGTATGTAGTAAGGGATGGAGCCTTAGGTATTGACCAGGTTGGGGCAACTCTCTTCACTGTGTTGTGATGCTGTATGTGGGGGAGGGGTCTGAGAGGAAACAGTGCCACTTGCTCAGCTCTTGGTTGGTTTTCAGTCACTTCCCCCACTACCCACAAGCAAATTGGGCCCTTCTGGTGCTGACTCCAGGTGATTGGGTTTGTGTATGTTCTAGAACCTTGTGAACCTCTCCAACAAACTCTCCTGTGAGGATGGGAGTTTTTCCTGCAATTGCACCCACCCACAGGTTTTTGAGGTCAGAGGTTTTGAGGCTTTATTTTCCCATACTGAACTCTGGGTTGTGCATTCCGTCTAGCTCCCCAGTTGTTCCTCCCCGTTTATCTGCACATAAATGTGGCACTGCCCAGTCCACCAGCTGCCACCTCACCCACCCTGGTCCTCCAGCTGCCACTTTGCAGCAAGTCCTCACTGCTCCGGCTGCCCATCTCAGTCCCTCCTACCAGTCTGGATGAATCTTTCTTCTTTAACTCTTTGGTTGTTGGACTTCCATACAGTTCTATTTTCTTGCAGTTCTGGTTATTTTTTATTTTTAAATTTGTTGTTGTCCTTCTTTTGGTTGTGTGTGGAGGCAAAGTGTATCTACCTATGCCTCCATCTTGGCTGGAAGTCTCCCTCCCTAAATTATTTTGAAGCAAATTACAAGCAGCATATTATTTCACCCATAAATATGTATCTCTAAACAATATGCTCTACTTTTAAAAACAACCACAAAATCATTAAGATAATTTTTAAAATTAACAATTTAAAATCATCTAGTAAGTGTTCAAATTTTCCAAGCTGTTTCATAAATGTTTTATATAGTTTATTTCTTTAAGTCAGGACCCAAATAAGGTCTTCACATTGCATTTGGTTAAAGTCTGTAAAACATTTTTCTTTCCTTGCACTTATTATGCTGAAGAAATTGATTGCTTGTCCTGTAAAATTTCTCACATTTTACATTTTGCTGATTGCATTCTTCTGATGTCGTTTAACATGTCCTTCTACCCCATATTTCTTATAGAATGATAATATAACTGGATACTAGTTTTTTCTATTTAAAGGTTTACTTTATTTATTTTTAGAGAGAGGAAGGAATGAAGAAAAAGAGTGAGAGACACATCAAGTTTGGTTGTCTCCTGTGTTCCTGCCACTGGGGACTTAGCTGGCAACTCAGGCATGTGCCTTGACTGGGAATCAAACCAGCAACCCTTTGGTTCTCAGGCTGGCACTCAGTCCACTGAGCCACACCAGCCAGGACTATGACTACAGACTTTATCAGATTTGGGAAAATACAGTCTGTAATAAAGAGAACAGTCAATCAATCAAAAACAAAACTCACACATATTAGAAATAGCAGACAAGGACAATAAAAACAGTTACTGTAACTATATCCCAGAAATTAAGCACAGACATGGACAATATAAAAAAGATCCCAAACTATGATTCTATAAATGAAGATTACAATGTTTTAATAAAATATATTGGTAGGACTAATGGCATCTTAGACCAGTGCCAAAGAAAAGATTAGTGAACTTAAACTCACACCAATAGAAAGTAACCAAAATAAAACATACACAAGAAAAAAATAGATGTTAAAAGTGAGAAGAGCGTAGGTGACCTGTGGGGCAATTGAAATGGCATAATTATGTGTAATGAGCTCTCCAAAGGAAGAGATGGGGACAAGAAACATTTTGATAAAATTCAATATTGCAAATGCCTTCTCTGTCAAACAAAATACACCCAAATTGCCAAGATGATTAAAAAATAACTTAGTCTTGTGCTCAACACAAAAGGTGTTAAATCTCAGGTTTGAGTCACTTCTTCACTCTTATTTGGAGACTGGGTAAGTTTGGCTAGTAGAAAAATTTAGTTAAAGTGAGGAATCATAAATAATAGTTTACACATAGTTTGACTTTTTAAGTTAAATTTTAGAACATATAAATATATGTTCATTTTCCATACCCATTCTTTGAGTATGAGTCTATGAATTGGAGTTCCAAGACATCCTTGTTACATAAATCACTCTCATGTATCCTCTATCACAGCGATTTTCAACCTTTTTCATCTCATGCTACATATAAACTAATACTAAAACTCTGTCACACACTAAAATATATATATATATATATTTTTTTGCTGAACTGACAATGAAATAGATATACTTTTGATCGACTTACAATAATAATAATAATTATTATTACTATTATTATTATCTACCCTTTTTGCTCCAAAGTGACTTTTAAAAAAAATCAAGTACCCATACTTGTGTATAAGGATTTGTGGTACCAAGAATTAACCAACCAGATGCAACCTTATAATGCAACGTGACCAATAAGATGCAACTCTATTATATGACCTATATATTTACTGTTTAAGGGCATTCACACCAGATGGCTATTTTTGTGTTGGCTGTTGTTATTTTTTATTTGACATTCAAGGGAAAAGAGGTCAGTGTCCCTGACTAGTGTGGTATTGCATCTTTTAAAAATTCTTGTGGTACACCCACTGAAAATAGCTGCTGTATTGATCTCTAGTTTGGATTATGTTAAAATGGAGGAAAAACTTTAAGTCAGTAGCAAAACAATGTAAATGCAGATTGATTTTAACCCTTGTAATCTTTCATTAAGGCTTGTCTTGTCCACTTTTAGTCTAAGGTGTTTTTCTGTTTTGTTTTAGCAAGTTGCCATTAGCTAGTGTTTTTAAGCATTTATCCTAACTTTCACAGAAACAACAATCTTCCTCCTTTCCACTCTCATATTTCATGGGCTATATCATGTTTAATTAAATTTGATAAAAATTATAACAAGCACAACTTACATCTGTAGGTTTAAGAGGAAACACAACTGATTTTTATGGTGTTGTACTCAACTGGTGGAAGCGGAAAATGCCGGTATACTAAAGAGGAACTAGCTGTATGTACCCAGCTGTAAGTGTTCTGGGTACCAATTAGTATATTTTACAGAAAGAATGGAGGATATTAGTTAAATTTAGTACTTGATCTAAGTGGAATTTGGTTTTAAAAGCTTCTATCACTTTTTTTATTTTTAAAAATTTAGTTACAATTTACATACAGTAAAATCTACCCTTTTGAATGTTTAAGTTATGTGAGTTTTGACAAAAACTTCTAGTCGGGTAACCACTACTATCATGATCAAGATATAGAATGTTTCTGTTACTAACTCAAAATTTTGTTGAGCTTCTGCTTTGTAGTCAATCCCTCATCCCACTCCCCGAGTCTCAGCTCCTGGCCACCACCCATCCCTGTATAATTCTCTGGAAATTCATCGAAGTTGTTGCATGTATCATAAGTTTGTTCCTTTTTATTGGTATGAATGTACCATGATTTATCTGACTGTTTACCTGTTGAAGAACATTGGGTTGTTCACTGTTTAGGGCTATTATGAGAAGGACTATTATGAACATTTATGTACAGGTTTTTGTAAGATCATAAGTTTTCATTTCTATATATATTGATGTCATTATGCTTTAAATTTTATTTCCCTAACGGATAATGACATTGAACATCTTTTCATATGCTTATTTACCATCTGTATATCCTTTTTGGTAAAATGTCTGTTCATGTCTTTTGATCATTTTTTTAATTAGATTGTTTTTTCAATGTTGAGTTTGAGATTTCTTTATGCATTCTAGATACAGGTGATTTGTTGGATATGTGGTTTGCATATATTTTTTCCTAGCCTATAGTAGCTTGTCTTTTCATTTTCTTAATAAAGTTCTTTTTTTTAGAGCAAAATTTTCTAACTTTGATGAGGTTCAATTTATAAATTTATCCTTTTTATGGATAATGCTTTTGGTGTCTAAGAACCATTTGCCTAGTCCTAGCTCCTGAAGATTTTCTATAATATATTTTTTCTAAGTAGTATTACTCTATATACTACATCACATCCATGATTTATTTTCAATAATTTTGTAAACAGGATGTGAGTTTTAGGTGAGGTTCGTTGTTTTTTTGTTGTTGCTGTTTTTTCTTTTTTGATTTTTTTTTGTTTATGGATGTCCAATTGCCATATCCTTCCTTCAACTGTCTAGATTTGAATGTCAAAAAATCAGTTGAGTACTCCAGTAGCAACAAGTACACCTAGTGCCAAGATTGTGGCTTCTGATATCATTTTTCAGTAAAAGGAATAAGGCTTCTTAGAGAAATGGTTGATTTTAGGGTGATGGCAGGAAATATAGCAAATGATCCTGGAACATATTATAGTATCAGAAAGTCAGGAAGAAATTAAAAAAAACACACATTAATGGGGGTATGTCAAAATATACACAGGAGCAAACTGGAAATCAATGGCCAAAGTTGGAACAATTTGAGCAACAAAATAAATAAAGTAGTATTTGATTATAGCTCAAAGTATAAAATAAATACCAGGAGTCCATACTGAGATAAATGATTGGATGATAAATAAATAGGAGAAAATAGACAAATCCCCCACACCAGCTTCCAAATAATTGATGCAGATATTCTGCCCTCAATCAGAGGAACATAACTCCCCATTCCTAAGGTGGGCAGGAATGCATAGTAACTTCCTTCCAAATAATGCAGTGTGGAAATAGGGGAAAATTAACTTTACAGTAAAGAAATCTGACAAATGCTACCTCAGCCAAGTGATCAAACTCAGCACCAATGGTCATAAATCATGCTGATTACATGTATTCTTGATATCATATGATAAAAATAGCACTTTACTTCTGTGATCTTTCTTCCAACAACCCATCACCCTAGTCTTATCAGGAGAAAAACATCAGACAAATTCCAATAATGGAGCATCCTACAGAATATACAACCTGTACCTCTCAAAGCTGTAAATGCCATGAAAAACGAGGAAAGTCTGAGAAATTGTCACAGCTAAGAGGAGCCTAAAGAGATATGACAACTAAACACTAAGGAAATCTGAATCCTCTATGACCATTGGTTAATACTAATGTTATCAATGCAGAGTGGGGCAAAAGTAGGTTTACAGTTGTTTGTGTGGAAAATAATACAATAATTAATAAATAATAATACAAGTAAAAGCTCTGTGTTTTGCATACTCACAACTGTAAACCTACATTTGCCCTACCCTGCATTGGGTTCTTAATTGTAGCAATGTACCGTACTAGTGTAAGATGTTAATGCTAAGGGACACTTGGTGTAGAGTCCATGAAAATTCTTCATACTACTTGTATAATTTTTATGTAAATCAAAAACTGTTCTAAAAATAAAGTTTGTTTAATAAAAAGTTCAGTCGGGCATATTTGTGTGTCTATTTCTAGGTCTTCCATTCTGTTCCATTGATCTCTTTGGCTATCCCTCTGCCAATAACATAGTCTTAATTACTGTTTGGTATTGTCAGAGGGATAGCTATGTAGTAGACCTTAATAATTGGGTGTTTTTTGCCCATTTTTAGTTGTTTTCTTATTACTGAGTTTTGAGAAAGTGCCAATGCACTAGAGAGAAATCTACTAGCTGCAAGCGCTCGGTGTGCCTTGGGACCAGTTGGTAGGTTTTACAGAAGGAATGGAGAATGTTAACTTAATAATCTGATTAAGTGAAAGTTGCCTGTAAGTGTTTCTATTACCTTTGTTTCTAGTTTTCTTTCTAGGGTTCAAAGATGCTTGCCCGAATGAATTAACATGAGTCCTTGGCAAAGATGTGGAACGACACTGTATTTACAAACTTGGGTTAGCTGTTGGAGGTTAGGGTAACCTAGATCCACTGGAGAGCCACTGAACACTGAATCTAGGTTAACCTTCTAGAATTATGCCTCCTTGAGCATACACTTTGACAAGATACATCCCTACTTACATAGTTTGGCTTCTCAACAAGAGAATCCTTAAGGCCATGCCTTTCAGCTGGAATTTAACTTGTTTCGTAACCTAGTGAATTGCATAGTTCTTAGCCATACCTGAAGTTATGTATTTACCCCTTCCCTCTTTTTCCCCAAAACCTTTTCAAATATCTTTGGATTTGGGTTGATGGGATTCTGTACTCCCCCACCGTATCTGCAATTGCCTAATTAAAGGGGTTTTAAAACCCTTCCCACCCTACCCCCCCAGACCCCTTTGGTTGCCTGATGAAGCCTATAGGTCTCTTTGACTAATGTTCTAAAGCCTAGTTCATAAAATACCTAGGATTACAAAGGAAGCCAATTATTGAGTTACAGTTATCAAAATATTTAAGCAAATTGTATATGTACAATCCATGGACATGAACTAAGCATATTTATGTGTGCTTCTTTATAAACATTAAAAATCAAGATCTAGTGACAAATTCAATTACTATTAATTAATTCAAAGTAATGATGAGCAAAAATGATACTTCCAGGTATTTGCCACAGCCATTAGTTTATTGGTTAATAACACCTGTGAATTCTATTGGTGACAAAGTCCTCAGTGCTAATACTGCTGTGGTGTATTGCCTCCTCTGATAACAGAAGGAAGTGCAGATTTTCAATTACAGGTTGTTGAAAATAAGAACGTGATTTTTTTTCTCCATCTGAGTTTATGACTTAATGGAATCCCATACCTGTGCTGTGAGATTCTTCACCCTTTTTACATTTTACTTTTTAAATTGTCTCATCTACTACGATTTTCTGTTCCTTTTAATTAACCCCTCTGGGATGCATTTTAGAAGGAAATTAAAGGGTGTGAGGGATATCTGCGAAGGCAGACTTGGCTCCTGGGACTGCCTCCTGTCATTGTGCTTCCCACCCTTCTCTTACTCCCACACTCAATGCTCTGCCTCCTGGGACCAGCCAGATGTTACACACAACTCCCCAACCATGAAAACTAGCCCTAGTCACAGGGCTTGGACTCTGTGTTACTTTCTCTTTGTCTCATTGATTTATCTGCAACACCTACTCATGGCTAGTCATTCTCTCCTTATGATCCTGTCATGTTGGGAAAATATTTTGCCTCAGACATCCTGAATCTGGGAGGTTCTGTTGGAATGTGTGAGAATTCAAGTGGTTTTCCAGTTTCAACTTCTATAGATCCTAGAAGGCAAAATAGAACCACACATTTCAATCTTACTGATAAAGCAGAATATTGACTTTGCTGTGAAAAATGAGCACTCAAGGATATAAGAAACATATTTCCAGTATTGTGAAGCTAAACAATGAAGGCAATTATTTTACTAAAGTGGGGACAGTTGTTTAGCCTTTGCAACATTCTTGTCTTTTCAGTTCCAATGCCTGGAGACAAGCCTTACAGTGAAAAACTCTCAGTGGTGAGAACAAGATGTGTTTTCTGCCTTTGGTGACACTGCTGTTTTTAAAGTGCTTTCCTGCTGTGGGACTCTTGTTGATTTCTGCCCTAGAGGTCGAGGGCAGAGATGTTCCAGTTCTCTCGACAAGTTCCCAGGGGACTGGGAGTGGACTGGATTCTGGCCAGGGTCATTTATTCTTGAAGAAATTAGAAACCAGTGCAATACTGCTCTGCTTATTCAGAAGGAGTAAGAAAAAACCAGCATGTGACAGGGCAAGGAAGTTTATCTCCATCTAGACAATCTTATTTTCATAGGTCTGTAGAAGTGATAAAAATGAAGTCCAAGAAAGTAGAAATGGCTGGTAGTAAAATAAGAGAGACAGAGAGAGAGAGAGACTGATAATACAAGTTTCCAACCAACAAGTTACTTTCATGTAGAGTTAGGATTCTTTCCTTTCTTCTCTCTCACCATTCTTTTTTTTTTAATTAAGAAATTTTACAATATATTAAGATATGGAAAAGTAGAGTTAATTATATAATAAACATCCATGTACAGACAACCCACATGGGACAAACATTACAATACCTGAAGGGCGAGGGAGGCTCTGGTGAGCCAATAAAAATGCCCAAAACAGAAAGGGTCCCAGTTAAACATCTTCCTGGCCCAGAGAATGTGAAGCCACTAGTCAGGTAAGAACTGGTCTATCTACTTCACTCCTTGCTGCCAATCCCCTACCATTTGGAGGGGAAAAAACCTTCAGGTATTAAGTGAGTGAAGAAGACAGGCAGGGAAAGCAAAGAGCAGAAGGCCCTATTTCCCTTTCTTACTGCAAGCTGCCAAGTCTAGGCTGATGAAGGAGGGAAGTTTTACCACTAAGTGAAGTTGTGAGTTTTGATTATTGTGGGGGATTATGCAGTCTAATCGCTAAACTGAGACTATGTTTGTAACTTAAAATTGTGGGACTTAACTGTGGGACTTGTCCATTATTTAAAAGAGAGTGGAGAAGCCATGGGACTCACAGAGTTTTTGTTCAGGAGCAGGGACGGTGTCTTCCACTGAGTAAATGTTTAAAGGAAACAGTGGGAGACAAAGCCAAGTTGAGTTTGGTTGCCAGGAGTCATGCTTGTTCCACATACCACATGGAAAACATTTAGCTGAATCTAAGATGTCATCAATACTAATGCAAAATATAATTTTAGATGCTGCCAAGAAAGAAGAAAATTGCTACTTTTGATACATCACAATTAAGGCAAAAATTTGTGATGAATGAAACACCAAATTTTAAATAAAGATCAGTATTACTGAGTTTTCTTTTTACCTCTGGGTTTAGTGTGTCTTAACACATCACTATCACTGATCTTTACTTAAAATTTTGATGTCTTTGTTCGCAGATTTTTCTTGCATCAATTTCGGTTTTGAAAGATATTTAAAAATATATGTACCTTGACTTTTGAGTGTTTTTTCGCATCCACTAAAGTTTTGCATCTGAGGCAAGTGCCTCAACCATCTTGCCTGCCTCACCCAATTCCTCTGGGAGATAGAGATGGTGATAGAAAAAAAGGGGGGGAAGAAACATATTTAAAAAAAAAGACGGATCCTTTTGTTTATTCTCTTGCCCATGTAATTACAAATAGGAGAAATAGCTTAATAAATTTCCTAAACAGGGATCTCTTTAAAGTTGTTTTTATTTATTTATTTTTCCAATTTTTTAATTTAATTATTTTTCAAGTACAGTTTTCTGTCTATTACTCCCGTCCCATCCCACCCCCGTGCTCCCCTCCCTCCCATTTCCACCCTTCTCAGTTGTTGTCCATGTATCCTTTATATATGTTCCTCTAAATCCCTCCCCTATTTCCCCTGCAATTCCCTCCCCTCTCCCCTCTGGTCACTGTCAGCCTGTTCTCTATTTCAGTGTATTTGGTCATATTTTGCTTGCTTGTTTGGTTTTTTGTTTAGCTTCCTGTTAAAGGTGAGATCATATGGGATTTGTCCTTCAACACCTGGCTTATTTCGCTCGGCATAATGCTTTCCAGTTCCATCCATGATGTTGCAAAAGGTAGGAGCTCCTTCTTTCTTTCTGCAGCATAAAATTCCATTGTGTATATGTACCATAGTTTTTTTTAAAAAAAGATTTTATTTATTTATTTATCTTTAGATGGGAAGGAGAGAGGGAGAGAAACATCAATGTATGGTTGCCTTTCGTGCATCCCCTGCTGGGAGTTGGCCTGCAGGGAACCGGCCTGCAACCCAGGCATGTGCCCTGGCTGGGAATCGAACCTCGATCCTCTGGCCTGCGCTCAATCCACTGAGCTACACCAGCCAGGGCTTGTACCATAGTTTTTTGATCCATTCATTTACTGACGGGCACCTAGGTTTCTTCCAACTCTTGGCTATTTTAAATTGTGCTGCTATGAACATTGGGGTGCATAGGTTCTTTGGGATTGGTGTTTTAGGGTTCTTAGGATACAATCCCAGCAGTGGAATTGCTGGGTCAAAAGGCAAGTCCAATTTTAGTTTTCTGAGAAAATTCCATACTGTTTTCCATAATGGTTGTACCAGTCTACAATCCCACCAACAGTGGACCAGAGTCCCCTTTTCCCCACACCCTCTCCAACATTTGTTGTTTATTGCTTTGTTTATGATAGCCATTCTCACCGGTGTAAAGTGGTATCTCATTGTAGTTTTAATTTGCATCTCTCTGATAGCTAGTGATATTGAGCATCTTTTCATGTGTCTCTGGATCCTCTGTATGTCCTCCTTGCAGAAGTGTCTGTTCAAGTCCTTTCCCCATTTTTTAATTGGGTTAGTTGTCTTCTTAGAGTGAAGTCGTGTGAGTTCTTTGTATATTTTGGAGATTAAACCTTTGTCTGAGGTATCATTGGCAAATATGTTTTCCCATACAGTTGGTTGTCTTTTTATTTTAATGCTGTTTTCTTTAGCTGCGCAGAAGCTTTTTATTTTGATGAGATCCCATTTGTTTATTCTTTCCTTTATAGTCCTTGCTCTAGGGGACATATCAGTAAAAATGTTGCTGCGTGAAATATCTGAGATTTTCCTGCCAATGTTCTCCTCTAGGACTTTAATGGTGTCATGGCTTATATTTAAGTCTTTTATCCACCTTGAATTTATTTTGGTGTATGATGTAAGTTGGTGCTCGAGTTTCATTTTTTTGCATGTAGCTGTCCAGTTCTCCCAACACCATTTGTTGAAGAGGCTATCTTTACCCCATTTTATGATACTGCCCCCTTTGTCGAATATTAATTGACTGTAGAGATTTGGGTTTATTTCTGGGCTCTCTATTCTGTTCCATTGGTCTATGTGCCTGTTTTTATGCCAGTACCAGGCTGTTTTGATTACAGTGGCCTTGTAATACAGTTTGATATCAGGTATTGTGATCCCTCCTACTTTGTTCTTCTTTCTTAACATTGCAGCTGCTATTCGGGGTCTTTTATGGTTCCATATAAATTTTTGAAGTGTTTGTTCTATGTCTGTGAAATATGCCATTGGTACTTTAATAGGTATTGCATTGAATCTGTAAATTGCTTTGGGTAGTATGGACATTTTGATGATGTTAATTCTTCCAATCCATGAACACGGTATACGTCTCCATTTGTTTGTGTCTTCCTTGATTTCTGTCTTCAGTGTTGTGTAATTTTCTGCATACAGGTCTTTAACCTCCTTGGTTAGATTTATTCCCAGATATTTTATTTTTCTTTTTGCTATATCGAATGGGATTTTTTTCTTGATTTCTGCTTCTGCTGATTCATTGTTAGTATACAGAAATGCCTTTGATTTCTGGATATTGACTTTGTATCCCGCTGTTTTGCCAAATTCATTTATTAGTTCCAGCAGTTTTTTGGTAGAGTCTATAGGATTTTCCATGTACACTATCATGTCATCTGCAAACAGTGACAGTTTTGTTTCCTCCTTTCCGATTTGGATGCCTTTTATTTCCTTTTCTTGTCTGATTGCTGTGGCTAGAACTTCCAATACTATATTAAATAGAAGTGGTGAAAGTGGACAACCTTGTCTTGTTCCTGATCTTAGTGGAAAAGCTTTCAGTTTTTGCCCATTCAGTATGATGTTGGCTGTAGGTCTTTCATATATGGCCTTTATTATATTGAGGAATGCTCCCTCTATTCCCACTTTGCTGAGTACCTTTATCATAAATGGGTGTTGTACCTTATCAAAAGCTTTTTCCGCGTCTATTGATATGACCATGTGGTTTTTGTCCTTGCTTTTGTTTATGTGGTGTATTACATTTACTGATTTGCGGATATTGAACCATCCTTGCATCCCTGGGATGAATCCCACTTGGTCATGGTGTATGATCTTTTTGATGTATTGTTGGATGCGATTTGCCAATATTTTGTTGAGGATTTTAGCATCTATGTTCATCAGTGATATTGGCCTGTAATTTTCTTTCTTTGTTGTGTCTCTCTCTGGTTTTGGAATTAGGATAATGCTCGCTTCATAAAAAGAGTTTGGGAGTTTCCCATCATTTTGGATTTTTTGGAATAGTCTGTGAAGAATAGGGGTTAGCTCTTCCTTAAACGCTTTGTAGAATTCTCCTGTGAAACCATCTGGTCCGGGGCTTTTGTGTGATGGGAGTTTTTTGATTACTGCTTCAATTTCATTTGCTGTTATTGGTCTGTTCAGGCTTTCTACTTCTTCTTCATTGAGTTTTGGAAGATTATATTTTTCTAGAAATTTGTCCATTTCACCTAGGTTTTCAAATTTCTTGGCATACAGTTCTTCATAGTAATTCCTTACAATCCCTTCTATTTCTGTGGTATCAGTTGTAATCTCTCCTCTTTCATTTCTGATTGTGTTTATTTGTGTCCTCTCTCTTCTTTTCTTAATGAGCCTACTTAAAGGCTTGTCTATTTTGTTTATCTTTTCAAAAAACCAACTCTTGGATTCATTGATCCTTATAATTGTGCTTTTGGTCTCTATGTCATTTAATTCTGCTCTGATCTTGGTTATTTCCTTCCTTGTACTTGCTCTGGGCTGTCTTTGTTGTTGTTCTTCGAGTTCTTGCAGGCGTCGGGTTAGGTTGTTTGTTTGAAATGTTTCTATTTTCTTTAGGTAAGCCTGTATTGCTATGAACTTCCCTCTCAGGACTGCCTTGGCCGTGTCCCATAAGTTTTGGGTTGTTGTGAGTTCATTTTCATTTGTTTCCAGAAACTTTTTGATTTCTTCCCTAATTTCAATCTTGACCCATTCGTTGTTTAATAGCATACCATTCAGTCTCCATGATTTTGGGTGTTTTGGGTTTTTTCCTTTGGGGTTGGTTTCTAATTTCAGTCCCTTGTGGTCAGAGAAAATGCTTGGTATGATTTCAATTTTCTTGAATTTGTTGAGGCTCATTTTGTGTCCTATCATGTGGTCTATCTTTGAAAATGTTCCATGTGCATTTGAAAAGAATGTGTATTTAGCTTCTTTGGGATGAAGCGCTCTATATATATCAGTCAAGTCCATTTCTTCTAGAGTTTCATTTAATGCTGCTATATCTTTGTTGATATTTTGTTTGGAAGATCTGTCCATTTTTGACAGTGGGGTGTTAAAATCCCCTACTATAATTGTGTTGCTGTCAATATCTTTCTTGAAGTCTTCTAGGATTTTTCTTATATATTTGGGTGCTCCTATGTTGGGTGCATATATATTTATGATGTTAATGTCTTCGTGCTGGATTCTTCCCTTGAGCAATATGAAGTGACCTTCTGGGTCTCTCTTTATGGCCCTTTTTTTGAA
This sequence comes from Sturnira hondurensis, assembly GCF_014824575.4. Lineage (NCBI taxonomy): Eukaryota > Metazoa > Chordata > Mammalia > Chiroptera > Phyllostomidae > Sturnira > Sturnira hondurensis. The sequence goes on from NW_028085930.1 coordinate 4,128,360, forward strand.
GTCTATTTTGTCTGATATTAGAATTGCTACCCCGGCTTTTTTTTCTTGTCCATTTGCTTGGAAAATTTGTTTCCAGCCTTTCACTTTTAGTCTGTGATGGTCTTTTGTCCTGAGGTGGGTCTCCTGTAGGCAGCATATGTGTGGGTCATGCTTTCTTATCCATTCAGCTATTCTATGTCTTTTGATTGGAGCATTTAATCCATTTACATTCAAGGTTATTATTGATAGGGACTTATTCATTGCCATTTTTGTACCACAGTTCCTCTCTGTCTCTCTCTTTTCCTTCCTTTCCTTAAAGCAGCCCTTTTAGTATTTCTTGTAGAGCTGGTTTGGTGGAGGCATATTCTTTTAGACTTCTTTTGTCTTGGAAGCTCTTTATTTGGCCTTCTATCTTGATTGAGAGCCTTGCTGGGTAAAGTAGCCTTGGTTGTAGGCCTCTGGTTCTCATTACTTGAAATATTTCTTGCCATTCTCTTCTTGCTTGGAGTGTTTCCATTGAGAAGTCAGTAGCTAACCTTATTGGGGCTCCCTTGTATGTTACTTCCTTTTTCTCCCTTGCTGCCTTTAAGATTCTCTCTTTGTCTTGAATTTTGCCATTTTAATGATGATGTGTCTTGAAGTGGACCTCTTTGGTTTCCTCTTGAATGGGGCTCTCTGTGACTCCTGGATTCGTGTAACTTTTTCTCTCATGAGAATAGGAAAATTTTCCATCATTACTCTTTGAAATAGGTTTTCTGTCCCTTGTTCTTCTTCTTCTCCTTCTAGTATTCCTATTATTCGAATGTTATTACGTTTCATATTATCTTGCATTTCTCTTAGTACCTCTTCATTCTTTTTGAGCCTCTTTTCCCTTTCTTGTTCTTTCTGGGAGATTCTTTCTACTGTGTCCTCCAACTCACTGATCCGATCTTCTGCCTCATCGATCCTGCTTTTCATTCCTTCTACTGTGTTCTTCAGTTCCGAAATTGTATTCTTCATTTCCTCTTGACCTATGCTGATAGTTTCTATTTCCTTTTTCATGTTGATATAGTTTGCGGAGAGCTCATTGTAGCTCCCCTCTAGTTTCTGGTAGCTCCCCTCTAGTTTCTGGTAGCTCATTGTGAGCTCTTTGAATTTCCTGATAACTAGTGCTTTGAATTCAATATCTGATAGCTGACTTGCCTCTCTTTCATCTGACATTATTTCTGAGACTTCCACCTTTTCTTTCATTTGGGCATTGTTTATTTGCCTTCCCGCTGCTTATGAGACTCTTCTTGTTAGCTTCAGCTTCTTAAATTGATCTATTCTGACTCCCTAGGTTTATGGTGTGAACTTCTGTGGTAGAATACCTGTGAAATTCAGTGGTGCAGTCTCCTGCAGGTATCTTGTTGTTCTCCGCTTCCACCTACTCCTTTGTGTGTGGGTGATCAGCTGGAGGGGGAGGCAAAATGGTTTATGACAGCAGGAGAGTACTTTACGATATTTACAGTCACAGTCGGTGGAGAAGAGATAGAAGATCTTTAGGCTCTATACAGTGTTAACTGTAATCTTCAATGCAATTTGCCACTTTTAAGAAAGAATAGACCAAAGATAAGTCTCTGGTTGGGGAGGGAAGGCTTGTGAGTTGTATCTAGAAAGCAGTGAGGTTGTGGATGGTCAGATTTTGACATAAGGTGAGAGTAAAGAATAGTAAATAGACATAGTGTATGATCAAGTAGAGTTAATCACTACAGTAATAGAATTCAGGAATCTGTAAAGTGGGCTAAGACCCAAGAGATGTGTTGTGAAGTATTTACAGTGGTATAGAAAGCAACAAACAAACAAACAAACAAACACACAAAAAAAGGGCAAGAGAAGTGAGGAAAAAGCAATAAGTTTGGGGTGAAAGGAAGAAGGACTAAAGCAGGAAAAAAGAAAGGAGAGGAACAGAGTACTGAAAGATACCGCAACAACAAAATTAAAAAAATATATGATTACTGAAAAAAGTTTTAAAAAAAAGTTAAAACAAAAGAAAACAAAAAACCCTCCTTTCTTGTCAGTTTCAAACCGTCCAATCCGGTTTTTCTGGTTTGGTGGGACCCCTCTGTGGGCTGGGTTGTAGGCCCAGGCTCACACCCGCCCACCAGCCAGGCTACCAGACTGGGGTGCGGGCGCCCGCTCACCCGACAGGCTGTCTGGGGCCCACGGGATCTGGTACTGGTCCTTCCCAGTCCTGTGGCTGGGTGAGAAGCAAGTCAAGCTGCCTTCACAGGAGAACACCTCAGTCCACTTTCAGTAAAAACTTCTCCAGAAAGCGTGCCTCTCAGCCCAGCCCAATCCCCAACCTGACTGGTTAGGACAATGCTCCTCTCAAATTTCCTGGGCTGGCAGGCTGGTGGGCTTGGCGACCACAGAGATCGCAGCTAAACATGGTCCCCTGTCCTTGCCACCCTCCCTGCACACCTAGGCAGACTGGTTTCTGCCACCCAGCCCTGCCTAGATGGGGAGGGAGGGAGCCAGCTCTTCCAGGGACCCCGCAGCCGGCCCAATCCTCCACTGGGTGCTGGGCTCCCTATGAGTGCTCCGTGGCACTGGCCACAGACGGAAGCCTCTACACCCCTAATGCAGCAGCAGCGGCGGCTCCGAGGTGTTTCGGGCTGGCTGAGGGCAGCTGGCCCTGCTGCTGCCGCTTTTGTCTTTCCTCACAGGTGCTGTGCTCCCGATGAGTCCTCTGTGACAGACGCCCCTACGCTGGCTGTAGACAGAAGCCTCTGGGCCCTGGAAGCTGCAGCAGCATTAGTTTCGAGGTCTTTACCCGCTGGCCAATGGCTGCCGCCACATGGATGACTCTTGTTTAAAAGTTCTCTTCTCTCTCTTTTTAAAATCTTTATCGCAGTTGCACATTCGCGCACAGTGAGATGGACCACGCAGGCCCCAGGGGGCTAACCCAGTGGTGGAGGGCTGACGGCGGTGGCACACTCACGTGCAGTGGGACAAAATGCGGGGGACCCCGGTGATGGTGGCAGCTGCGGCACCTGTGGCTGCGGCGCCCTAAAGTTGTTTTTAAAACATTTTTATTCCATTTATTGGAGTGACATTGGTTAATAAAATTATATAGGTTTCAGGGTACAATTCTATAGCATATCATCTGTATATTGTATTGTGTGTTCACTACTCAAAGTCAAGTCTCCTTCCATCACCATTTATCACCCCTTTACCCTCTTCTACTGTCCCCACCCCCTTTCCCTCTGGTAATTACCATACTGTTGTTTGTGCCTATAGGTTTTTTTCTTAATCCCTTCCCCCTTTCTACCCAGCCCACTAATCACTCTCCCCTCTGACAGCTGTCAGTCTCTTTTCTGTATCTGAGTCAGTTTCTATTTTGTTTTTTTTGTTTTGTGTATTATATTCCACATATAAGTGAAATAATATGGTATTTGTCTTTCTCTGATTCTTAACATAATACTCTCCAAGTCTATCCATGCTGTCCCAAAAGGTAAGACTTCCTTCTTTTCTTCAGCTGAGTGGTATTACATTGTGTAAGTGTACCATAGCTTTTTCCCCACTCATCTACTGAAGGGCACTTTGGCTGCTTCCAAATCTTGGCTATTGTAAGTAATACTGCAGTGAATATGGGGTACATATATGTATATGTTCTTTTAAAAAAACTCCTTTTTTTATAAACCTCACCCAGTTTGATTTTAGAGAGAGAGGAAGGGAGAGAGAGAAACATTGATGTGAGAGAGGAACGTTGATTGGTAGCCTTCTATACACACCCTGACCAGGATGAAACCTGCAACCTAGGTGTGTTTTCTGACTGGGACTCTAACCTGCAACCTTTTGGTATATGGAAGGATGCTCCAACAAACTGAGCCACCTGGTCAGGGCAGAGTGCATATATTCTTTCCAATATGTGTTTTGGGTTTTTTTCAGATATATTCTCAGAAGTGGAATCACTGGGTCATAAGGCAGTTCCATTTTTAGTATTTTGAGGAAACTCCTTACTGTTTTCCACAGTGGCTGCACTAATCTCCATTTCCATCCACAGTACACAATGGTTTCATTTTCTCCACATCCCCACCAACACTTGTTTGTTGATTTATTGATGATAACCATTCTGACAGGTCTGAGATGATACTTTGTTGTGGTTTTAATTCGCATTTCTCTGATGATTAGTGCCATTAAGCATATCTTCATATGGCTATTGGCCATCTGTATGTCCTCTTTGGAGAAGTGTCTATTAAGATCCTTTGCCCGTTTTTAATTGGATTGTTTGTTGTTTAGTGTTGAGTTGTAGAAGTTCTTTATAACTTTTGGATATGAACCCTTTATAAATTGTATCATCCGTGAATATATTCTCCCATTTTGTTGATGTTTCCTTTGCTGTGCAAAAACTTTTTATTTAGATGTAGTCCCATTGGTTTATTTTTTAGTTTTTATTTCCCTTGCCCAAGGAGACATATCAGAAAAAAATATTGCTATGAGAACTGTCTGAGGTTTTACTGCCTATATTTTCTTCTAGGATTTTTATGGCTTCAAGTCTAGCGTTTAAGCCTTGAACCCATTTTGAGTTTATTCTTGTGTATGGTATAAGAAGGTGGCCTAGTTTCATTTTTATTTGCACCTGTCTGTACAATTTATCCAGCACCCTGTATTCAATAGACTACCTTTATCCCTTTTATATTTTGCCTTCTTTGTTGAATATTAGTTGAATATTAGTTGAGCACAAAGGCATGGGTTTATTTCTGGGCTCTGTTCTCTTCCATCGATCTGTATGTCTGTTTTTATGCCAGTATCATGCTGTTTTGATTTCTATGGCCTTGTAGAATACTTTGATATCAGGTAGTGTGATTCCTCCAATGTTGTTCTTTCTTAAGATTGCTGTGGCTATTTGGAGTCTTTTGTGGTTCCATGTAATTTTTGAAATATTTGTTCTAATTCTGTGAAATACGTCATTGATATCTAGATAGGAATTGTGTTGAATCTATAGATTGCTTTGGGCAGTATGGACATTTTAATGATGTTAATTCTTTCTATCCATGAACATGGTATATTCTTCCACTTATTTGTATCATCTTTAATTTTTTTCTTCAGTGTTTTGTAATTTTCTGAGTATAGGTCTTTTACATCCTTGGTTACAATTATTTCTATGTATTTAATTTAATTTATTTTTTTATCCTCACCTGAGGACATGCTCACTGATTTTAGAGAGAGAGGGAGGGAGGGAGAGAGAGAGACAAAGGGAGATAAACATCAATGCAAGACACATCAATCAGCCTCCCCTTGTACATGGCCCAACCAGGGGCTGAACCCACAACCCAGACATATGCCCTGACTGGGGATTGAACCTGAAAACTTTCAGTTCATGGGACAACACCCCACCAACCAAGCTACATCGGCCAGCGCCGTTGTATTTTTTTTTTATGCAATTGTAAATGGGATTGTTTTCTTAGTTTCCCTTTCTGATAGTTCATTATTGATGTTTAAAAGTGCAACTGATTTCTGGATATTGTTTTTTTAAGTATATTTGATTGATTATACTATTACAGTTGTCTCATTTTTTCTCCCCTTTCTCCTCCTTTGTCCTGCACCCCTCCTCCCACCAGCATTGCCCTCTCCTTAGTTCATGTGCATGGATTGTACATATAAGGTCTTTGGCTTCTCTATTTCCTATACTATTCTTAACATCTTCCTGTCTATTTTGTACCTACCGGTTATGCTTCTTATTTACTGTACCTTTTATTTATTTATTTTTATCCTTCTCCTTCACTTAATTCATTCATTTATCAGTTCTAGTAGATTTTTGGTAGAATCTTTAGGGTTCTTTGTATACAGTATCATGCCACCTGGAAATAATGACAATTTTACTTTTTCCTTGTATTTCTTTTTGTCTGATTGCTCTGGCTAAGACTTCTAGTATTATGTTAAATAAGAGTGGTGAAAGCAGATATCCCTGTCTTGTTCCTGATATTAAGAGAAACACTTGTAGTTTTTGCCCATTGAGTATGATGTTGGCTGTGGGTTTGTCAAATATTGGCCTTTTTTACATTGGGGTATATTCTTTTTCCCCCACTTTGTTGGGAGTTTTTTTAAAATCATAAATTGGTGCTGTGTTTTATCAAATGTTTTTTCTGCATTTATTATATGATCATGTGATTTTTATCTTTCATTTTGTTTATGTGATGTGTTACACTTATTGACTGGTGGATATCATTCAACTTTGCATCCCTGGAATAAAACACACTTGATCATGTGTATGATCTTTTTAGTGTATTGCTAGATTCAATTTGCTAATATTTTGTTGAAAATTTTAGCATCTCTGTTCATTAGGAATACTGGCCTATAATTTTCTTTCTTCCTCTTTTTTTTTTGCAGTTTGTTTTATTTGTTTTGGAATTAGTATAACCCTGGCATCATAAAATGAGCTTGGTAGTTTTTCCTCCTCTTGAATATTTTGGAATAGTTGCTAATGGGTAGATATTAATTCTTTGAATGTTTAGTAAAATTCACCTCTGAAACCACCTTGTCTAGGACTTTTGTTTGTTGGGAGTTTTTGATTATTGATTCAATTTCATTAGTTTTAATCTGGCTATTCAGATTTTCTGATTCTTCCTGATTTAGTTTTGGAAATTTGTATGTGTTCAATAATTTTCCACTTTGTCCAGATTATTCAGTTTGTTGGCATATAGTTGTTTGTGGTATTTTCTTACAATCCCTTGTATTTCTTTGGTGTCAGTTGTTTCTTCTCCTTTTTCATTACTGATTTTTAGGTCCTCTGTTTAGAGGACCTAAAACATTATGTTTAGGTCCTCTCTCTTTTTTTCTTGATGAGTCTGGTGAATGGTTTGTCAATCTAGTTTAGCTTTTCTTTTTTTTTAAGATTTTATTTATTTACTTTTGGAGAGAGGGGAAGGGATGGAGGAAGAGAGGGAGAAACACATCAGTGTAGGAGAGATCACATGCCTCTAGCTGGGGACTTGGCATGTGACCCAGGCATGTGCCCTGACTGGGAATCAAACTGGTGACCTTTTGGTTCACAGGGTGGCACTCCATCCACTGAGCCACATCAGCTGGAGCTGGTGTATCTTTTCAAAGAACTAGCTCTTGGTTTCATCGATCTTTTGTATTTTTAGACTCTATTTCATTTATTTCTGCTCTGATCTTTATTATTTTCTTGAAAAATTAAAAAATACTTTTATTGATTTTATAGAGACAGAAAGTGAGGGGTGGGGAAGAGAGAAAGAGATATGAGAGAAAAATATCAATTGGTTGCCTCCCATATGCACCCTGGCTAGGGAACTGCAGCCTAGGTATGTGCCCTGATCAGGAATCAAACCTGCAACCTTTTGATGTAGAGGACAACACTCCAACCAACTGAGCCACACTGGCTAGGGCTGTTATTTTCTTTCTTCCACTTACTTTGGGCTTTACTTGTTGTTCTTTTTCTAGTTCCTTTAAGTGTAAAGTTAGATTGTTTATTTGAGAGTGGTGTTTTTTGTTTGTTTGTTTGTCTCTTGAGGTAGGCCTATAAGGCTATGCATTTCTCTCTTAGGACTGCCTTCATTGTGTCCCCAAAATTTGGGGTTTTGGTGCTCTCGTTTTCATTTGTTTCAAGGTATCTTTTGATTTCTTCCTTGATGTCATTGTTAACCCACTCATTGTTCAGTAACATGTCATTTAGCCTCCAAGTCTTTGTGTGTCTTTCAGTTTTATTCCTGTGATTGATTTCTAGTTTCATATCATTGTGGTCAGAGTAGATGCTTGATATGATTTCAATCTTCTTAAATTTACTGAGACTTGTTTTGTCTTAACATGTGTCCTAACATGTGGCCTATCTCTGGGCAACCTGTTTGGGGATACAAAGAAATCCACACTTCGTGGCTGCCTCTGCTGGGCCTTGGTGTGCACAGAAAGGACCAAGCTGTGCACCAAGACCAGCTTTTACCATCACCTGGCCTGGGGGCAAGTCAGCAAAAGCCCCAAGGCACCTTGAGGTCCACCTCCCCCTGCCTCTGCCTGTTGGCTGCCTATTAGGCTCAGTTATTGAAAGAGCTTCTGGTGGTACTTGAGTTGCTTGAGGTAGGTTCTCAATAATCACCAGGTATGGACAAGTAGTGTTCTCCAGATTGATACACATTCAGACTCAGTGCCAGTGCTGAGTCTGAGGCTACTCAGCAAATATCCAAGGGTATACCAGGTCTAGCTTCCATCTGCTGGGTGCTCACACACACTTCTGGGTGGGGTGGGGTTTCATGAGTAAAGAGGATGAGGCCAACCAAAGTTATCAGGCCCAAAGAGATCAAGATTTGGCCATATGAATAGAGGGCTCTGCACCAGTCAGATGTGTGAAGAAAAAGTACCCCTGTCCTAGAACCATAAAACTCAGTCTGTTCCAGATTCTGCCAGAAGCCTTATCTCAGCAGGGTGGGGCCACTGGGAGTCAGGAGGATGGAGCTAATTGATCTGTGATGGGGAGGTGCTGGTCATGCTTGGGGGAAGGTGGTGTAAATTTCCCCCATACCAGAGCCACACAGCTCAGTCTGTCCCAGATTCTGCTCAGACCTCCACAGGGTGGAGCCACCAGGAGATGGGAGGATGGGGCCGCTGGGAGCCCTGAGAGTGAAGCTAGCAGATACCCTGGGGGAAGGCACAAATCAAGTTCACAGGATAGTTGGGGGAATGACTCCCACACCAAAGCCATACCACATAGTCACTGATACCCCTGACTCTGCCCAGACCTCTACATCCCAGCCCAGGCAGTTGACTCCACTGCAGGATGCAAATTCCACAGTGTGGGGCTACAGGGAGTCCAGAGTGGGGAGCTATTGCTTTCCCCCAGGCTGATGCCAAAAGGAGGGGAGTGCTTTACCAAGAAATTTGGTGAATGGATTGTGGGAGAGCGACTCAGTACTGGTATCCTGGTGGCTGTCCCTTGAGCTATCTCTCCAACCCCGAACACGAGTATCTCCTCATATGACTCTAGTACATGACACTCTCGCTCTGCAGGCCCAGGGTGAGTGGCTGCAAATGAGATTTTGTGTGTTGGCCCTTTAAAAAAGCACCTGTGTCTCTAGCAGACTTCCGTCTCTCCCTGGCAGACAGAATCTCTGCTATTTTCATAGCCTGATGTTGTGTGGGTGCCTCTTCTTGACTATAGTACTCTGGATTGGGGAGCCAAGCTTATGGTTGGGACCCCACACTTCTTAGGGGGGAACTTTGCAGCTCAGATAGCCCTCTGGAATCTCAGTTACCGGCCTTGGGAGTGGGGGCGGTTCTTTATGCATCTCTGCTCCTCCTACTAGTCTTGGTGTGGCTACTTCTGTAATTCCTTGGCTAGAAGACTTCTCTTTAGCTAGTTTTCAGTTGGTTATTCAGGTTGATTGCTCTACATTTTTATTGTAATTCCAGTTTAGTCCTGGGAGGAGGTGAGTGTAATATCCACCTACTCTGTCAGCATCTTGGATCTCCGATCTTGAAAGTTTTTGCTAAAATATGAGGTGATCTAACTGATACCCCCAGATAACATTGAACAGGGGAGCTCTTATTTATTTTGAGAAGACTCCAATTTACTGTCTGGTTGACAAAAGTCCTCAATAACTGGCTAAATTGATGCTCTCAGTGCTGTTGATATTAAAGTATGAAGCAAAATTCTTGTGTTTATTTCCTCACTCCTGCCATGTAAAGAAATTCCCTCTTGTACCAATGAAAGTGTAAAAGGAGATTTATGATACCTATGTGGAATGATAATACCTGTTATACAGCTCCCTAACATTTTCATCATCTCATTTAATTCTCATAATATCCCTCATTTCATTCCCAAAACTAACATAGGTGGTAGGCAGGGAAGTTATTGCTCCACGTTAGACACAAGGCATCAGCCTCATTTTTCAGACAGGCAGACCCGACTGAATGGGAACTAGAACCCTGATGTTTCTGCTTCAAGGCCGATCTCTTTCCTGTACAGTGTATACCACTGAGGACATGTGGAGAGACACTTGAAGAGGCCACGTTTGAGGGACTGCTACTATAATCAGAGCTGGTTAGCAGCTGATCTCCCTGAGGCTATATCCAGTCTCCCAGTGCTGTTTCATATTAAACAGGTTTGAGAGTGAGTCACTCTGGCTGGCAGGAAACAGCAGAGTGATTGCTTCAGCTCTGCTTTGAAACTTGAAGTCCTCCCCTTGCCTGGAGGTAACAAACTGAATTCAAACCTCAGCTATAATATCGCAGCCATTCTGGGGCTGACTTTGTTTTTCACTTAAATAATTTCAGGCTTCATTTAGCATTTACCCATTTTCCCTTTCCATGCTTACATGGTTTGGTACAGAGTACTCTTATATTAACTCCTCTGTTTAGGTGATACTGGAATAGAAAAGGAGACACACCCCACCCAGGGAGCTCTTAGGCAAAAAAGGAAAGGGAACCCTCAAGTACCCCATGTGGGCTGCTGCCTGACATGCAGGTAAGCCTTATAGGTGATAAAATTTTTGATCAGTTTGAGGAGGGAATTTGGATTTTCTGCTGCTTCTTGTCCAGGATTGAGGGGATTACTCCTGGTAATTGATTTGGAAGCTAAAAAAATTCCCCTTCTAAGCTCCATTGGCCTTACAGCTGAGACAGCACCTCTCTATCCTGGATAGTACAAAGGGCCTAAGTAGGTGAGACAATGAGAGCAGATGGAAGACAGATTAGAATAAAAATAGAGGGAACCATGGGCTAGCACTCTAAATGAGGTCAAAGAATAGTTGAGTTGCTTTCCTTTGTTTTCCTAAAAGAGAGAATTAGAAAATGGACAGGTAATGGTTTTGAGGGGGGATATTAGAATCCAAGTTGGCAGAGTTGAAACAGTTTTGGGAAATGATCACATTCAGGGTGAAGTCAACCAAGTGGCTAGTAAAGTGGAGATGGGGTGGAGGTTCCCTGTAACCTCGCAGGCCTTGGGGAAGGGAGTAGGACTGAGGTCCAGTGAATGTGGAGTGAGTGAAGAGAAGGATAGATAACAACAATGACCCAACCGAGGGTAGGGAGTTTTGTAACTGAATGAAGAATAAGTGTTTGGATATGGCGGTGTGGAACCGAGAGAATAAATATGTCTCTTTTCCCAAATAGCCATGGAGTATGTGAAGAATGGAAGAATAAACATTCCCATTCCCAGTGGGCAGCAGGAGAGGCAGTGCCCCTCAACAAAGGTTGTGTTTCAACAGGAGAAAGGATCCCAATGGAAAAGTCTTACTTTGTAGAGAAGGGAGTTTACCAATGGGGAGGGTTCAAGAGGGTTAGCAGAAAGAGTCGGCCCTAGGGCAGGGAATGAATGGTAAAAGAATGAGCAAAGGGGAGGATGGAGGTGATGGTAACCAAAAAAGGTCATCAGAGGGCCTGACATTCAGGATGGAGGCAAGGCATGCCAGCAGTGGAGAGGAAGGTAAAGCAGCATCAACCAGTCTGGAAAGTATGTTTGGGCCTCTGGCAACAAGAGGTCTTAGAGCCCAGGGCTCCAAAGGGATACAACATGGCTCTAAAGTTGTTTTGTCCTTCAGCATGAGCCAGCCTCAGGTAGGGAGGATAGAATTCTTAGACCTGCATCAAAAGGAAGAGACTTATATGTGTTCCCAGGCCTCCTGGGAAAGTGCATCTGGGCGTAGGTGCTGATAAATGAGCCAAACCTCTCATGTTGGTGACATGCCCTTATCCCTAGTGTCCCCTCAGAGCCCTCGGGCCTCAGCCATAGAGTTCTCAGGTTTAGCCAAAAGGATTCAGTGCCTAAACCCCTTGACCAACTGAACTTGACTTGGTGACCATAAAATAAAGCTGCACCCAAGAGTGTTAATCATGAACTCAGTGGGACTTCCCAACACTGCTTCCCAGTGCTGGGGTGACCACACCTTTTCCAACCCTGGGCAGGAGGTCAGTTACTGGAGATTTACATATGAAGCTGGGAGCTTAGTCAAAGACAGAAAAACTGTCAACTCCGGTTTTGGGAAAAGCAGCAAGATAAATACAATGCTGAATCAGTTGAGTGGTGGGTCTAAACTTTATGTAACTCAGATGTCAGTTGGAATTACGCTGCCCCTTGATAATCTGTTAGGACTGATGCAAGCCCCAGTCTGGGGAAAGTACGGTGCCCTGCTCAGGTTCATGCACAGACCCATGGACTAACAATTTTCTTAGTTCTTCCTTCTCTGATTCCCAACTTTGGTTGAGTTCTTCTCCATCCCAAAGTGGACTTAATCATAGGATCTATATCCCTTTCTCCTTGATCTGTTTTTTAAAATGCCCTTCACTGTTTCTGCCAACTCCCAGACTCCAGACTCCCACCACATTGCCTCTCTTTCTCCTCTCTTCTCTCCCCATTTCCTTCTCTCTTTCATTCTTTTCCCACTCCAAGTCCTTTTTCATTTTTTAAGGAGAGATGTTTATTTGCTTCTTTGTTAACCACTGGCCACCCCTGTCCCAGAGCTCACCTAGCTTTTCAAGATATTTTCCTAAACAAGATAGTCCTTTTTTTCTAAGAGAAATTTTGGAGCAGGCTGGGTAAAAGACTCCTTACCTATTTTTATTGGTCTTGTCAAAAAGCTCTGGCTCCCAGAGTCTGTAATTGGGGTTAACCTACAGATTCACTTTAAGTGATTCCTGATACATACGGGCAGAAGAGGCAGGAGTCATACTAGACAGTTCTGCTCTGTCCCAGTGACCTTCCCACCCAGTCCGTGGTTCTTACATGTTCTCAGCATTGTGTCTCCTTGAGCAACTTCTCTCATGGAAACTTCCCAGACCACCTATATGCTTACTCTTGGAAAATGCATCAGCTTGTTCACCAGTCACTCTCTTACAGGTAATAGACTGGTCTTCCTTCAGTTCTATCTCTCTCTCAACTCCCTTCCCTCTAGGAGGAGGACAGACACAAAGTAGCTCTTTGTTTAAGAACTTGAAAACTCAGTGTCTCTTTTCACCTAATTAGAAGGAAGTATTTTTCCATTCACTTTATTTTCTTGCTGGAATTTGCTAAGTGGAATTGAGTGGCTTTGTTTGCATACCAGGTTTGTTCATTAATTAACAGCCTCCGGGCCAGTTTGTCCTTATCAAGACTTAATATTTAACTCAGCACTGGCTAAACCTGAAGGAGTGCTAGTAGACTCTGCTTTGATGGGAAAAGAACTCCAAGGTGGTGTAATAGCTTTCTTTTCTCTGCAGGAAGCTATTTGGAAGACTAAGGCCCTTCAAGGAGTGTAACCTGAAATGTTTGGGGATCCTTAACAGAGATCAGGGTTGGCCACTGCTTTGCCAGTACCCTGTAACAATGAACTGAGACAACTGATTTGGGATCTAAGAGAGAAAATACACCAAAGAGTTTTAAAACTTATTAATTTCCCCCACAAGTCCTTTTTATTTTTTATTCAAGAAGGCACTAAGTAATTGCCAGCTATTGCCTCACTGGTTTCTTCATCCTCTGGTATCTGGTTGTGATAGGCAGAATTTTGGCCCTAAGATTTTTTGCTCCCTGGTATTACTCCTGTGCTTATGCTATATGAGTTGGCAAAAGAGACTTTGCAGATGTAATTAAGGTTATTAATGAATTGACCTTAAAATAGGGAGATTATCTGAGTGGGTCTAATGTAAGGATGTGAGCCCTTAAAAACCGAGGGCAGTAGAGAAAGGCAGGGAGATTCCAAGCAGGAGAAGGGTTTGATATGCGGTTGCTGGATCTGAGGTAGAGGGGCATGTGCAAGGACCAGAGAGAGGCCATTTGGAGCCAAGGGCAGCCCCCAGCCGACAAACAACAAGGAAACAGGGATGTTAGTCCTACAATAGCAAGGAACTGAATTCTGCCAAAAACCTGAGTGAGTTTGGAAGTGGATTCTTCCCCACAGCCTGCAGGAAGGAATGCAGTCCAGTAAATACCTTGACTTGGGCCTTGTGGTACTCTAATCAGAGAATCCAATTGACCTGCAGAAACCATGGGACAATATATATGTGGGGGTTACTTGTTGCAGTAATAGACTATGATTGCATGGGGTCTCTGTTTGTTGTCCAAAAGATGTGAGCAGTGGACAGCCTCCTTTCTTAAAAGGAGCTGACTAGGCAAAGGTCCTCATGGCAAGGTTGTGTGGGCAGACTCGGTCACGAGTTTGCACTTGAGCACAAACTGTGTTCAAAGGTGCGAGATGGCCTGGCCTCTTGTTTTATAATCTAGGTCTGCATGGTCCACTCTGGTAGTCACCAGCCACAGATAGCTCATATTGAAATTTAAATAGTTTGAAATTAAGTAAAATTAAAAATTCAGTTCCTCAAATGTATTAGCTACGTTTTAAGTGTTAACATCCATATGTGAGTAAATGACTACTAAATCAGAAGGCACAGATATAGAACATTTCCTTTATTGTGGAAACTTCTATTGGATGGTCTGGTCTAGATGGTTAGCAGTGATGACATTCAGTTGCAGTTGCTTGTTGTCTCACCTGGGGCACTGAGAGGTAGGATCCCTCTCTGCTAATATTCCCCTACCCTCCAGCAGAATTATTACAAAACAGATGCATGCAAATTCCTCTCAACCGAGGCAGGAAATGTATGCATTTTATGGAGACTTTCATGTCTCTACTTTCTTTTCTTATCACTTGCATAAATTACCTCCTGAGGATAGAAAGCCCTGGAGTAGGACACTTCAGGATGACCAGAGACAGGTATCAGGCCTCACTTTTTGCTGTCAGTGAAAGAGGGGTTCCCATGTAGTAAATGGCCAAGAAGTCTCTGGGGCTGGACTGCCAAATTTTTCAAGGGTTTTCTTTGCACAGTAGGACAAATGTAGGTGGGGAGGCAGGGCTTTGTTATCACCTGAAGCAGACAAACCCAAACATGACATAGCTGCCTCTCTTTGTTGGTTTCCAATGCCCAAAAGTGACACTAACATGTAGAGGGGAAAAATGCCTGTTCTCTCAGGAGATATGCATCTAGCCTCAGGATCAGACTTCTGCCTCAGGCCCAACCAGCACAAATAAGAGTTAAGACTTCTTGGCCAAACTGACTTACAACTGGTGGGCGTGCACTAGGGGTTGCAGGTGATGAGTTGGAGAAGTATGGCACAGGCCAAGGGAAAGATCCTGGCTTTTGTGTTAGGAGACCTGAGTCTGACTCCTCCATCCATACTGTGGTGTTTCCCTGAGATAGTTAACAAAGATTTCTGAGCCTCACTTTTTTCATCTGGATCACAGATGAAACAATTGAGGGTAACAATTTCTGATTCTTGGGATTATTGCAGAGCTGTTGTGAGGGTTAAAGGAGAAAATTACACAGATTGTCTGGTGCACAGGAGTTTCTCAGGGAATGGTATCGTAGCTAATGTTATTACTCATGTAGGTTATATCTGGAATGACCATCCATCTGACATCCTGACCAGTCTCATATGTGGTCCTGTCTCCATTTCCATTTTAGTCACCATGCCTATTGCCGTACCCTCAACCCAGTCTTTTCAGCAGTTTCACTCCCCACAGAAAACCCATATAATTCCAAATGTCCCATTCTCTCACTTCTACCCGATATATTTCTTTGAACATCAGATTCAAAAAAATCTGTAATTCTTACATATCACTAATTCCTCTAACCCATTATTTCACTGAGAAAATAGAAGCAACCAGAAAAGAACTTTCATAAACTCCTACCACCACATCTACCCACCTCTGGCATCTGTGTGCATAAACTCTGACTTTCCTCTTGTTATGGTAAGTGAACTGTCTGTGTTTCCATCTAATGGCAGTCTCACCACCTCTGCACTGGATCCAGCCCCTTTCCCCTACTCTAGAACTTCACTTCACTCGTTCATCACCCTGTATCATTATATTTTTCCTTTTCACTGGATCATTTCCATTGCAACAGATATACACCAAATATTTCTCATATATAAAAAATCCTTCATAGACCCCTATTCTTCTTCAACTGTTACCTTTTTTTCTCTGCTCTCCTTTTTAGTGTCCTTAGCTGGTGTTTTTTCATCTCCCTGAATTCTAAATGCTGGAGTATCCCAGGGTTTAGTCCTCAGAACTCTCCTCCTCGCTGTCTGTACTCACCCCAAGAGATTCACACAGTTCCATGACTTAAAACACCTTCCATACACTGCCAAATTTGTGTGCCCTGCTTGGACCTCTCCCCTGAGCTACAGACTCCTATATATAACTATCTACTCAATGTCTCCACTGGATATCCCATAATAGACTTAATATATTCACAAATAAAGTGTTACTTTTCAGCCCCCAACCTCTCAAACTGCTTCTCCCATAGTTGCCCCTAAGCATTAAATGGAACTCTGTCCTTCCATTGGCTCATGCTAAAAATCTTGGTTTTACCTAGATCCCTCTTTTTCTTTTGCAAATCTCATCTACTCTATCAGAAAGCAAAGGGAGATTAAGAGTTCGAAAAGGCTGTTTCATCCAGGCCAGAGAAAAGTCTTGAGTCACCACAGGATACTCTTCTCTAGTGACTAGAATTATTATGTAGCCTAGGTGAATTTACCCTTCATTCAGCAAATATATTTGGAGCATTTACCATGTTCCAGGAAATGTTCTAGGTGCTAGGGATATAGCAATGAGTGAGAACAGGTAAAATGTCATGGAACTTGCTTTTTGCTGAGAGGTGATGGGAGGAGGCTGTTTTAGATAGGGTGGTCATGGAAGCTTCTGTGAGAGGTAACATTTAAGTATAGACATTTAAGCATAAGCAGAGTCAACCACGCAGATATCCAGGAATAAATCATTCAAGCAGGAGGGAAATGTAGAGGTCCTGAGGCAAAAGCATTCTTGGGGCATCCCAGGAGCAGGATAAAGGCATCTCTGCTAGAGTGGAGTGTGGTGGGCAGTGGCAGGAAATAAGATCAGAGAGAGAGCTGGGGTGAGATCACATAGGCCTTGCAGCCTGTTGTGAACTAATGTTTTGTGATATAGTCTTTCCTATAAGTCAGCCCTCAACGCCCCAGCTCCTGGCCCCCATGTTGGGTTGTCTGACCTGGGCCTCAGGAACTGAAAGTGCCAGGCTACCTATATGGCCACCAGCCCTACAGGTAATGCCAGCACCTAGGAATAATAGTGAGTCAGCACAGGTGACTATGCTATTTGCTTAGATTTCATTAATGCAGATTCCATCCAAATTTATAATAACCTAGTAACACTAATAATCACTCAGAAACAATCAGCAATAACATCACACAAGAGAATTTGGGAATAACAAACCTGAATCCCAAGAGTCCAGATCAGAGTCAGGGCTTGGGAGGCAGCCAGTCGGCATCTTGCAAGGCAGAGTCTGTGGTGGCTTCAGAGTCAGCTAGAACAGGGTCGGTGGAACAGCAGCGTGCCATTCTCTCCCTCTCAGCTGTCTCAGCTGTCTGTTTGAAGGCCTTTGCTTTCGTATTTTTGTACAGTGTAATGCTGCATCAGCCTTTGATTGACACACATGTTGTGTGACACCCTGATAAGCACATGCTGATTATGTTGTTTTATTGCACGTGCTCTGAGAGGCTGGGGTTACTCTTCAGATAACTACACATTGTCCATGTTGCTCCACTGCAGATGCCCTGAGAGAGAGTGGTATTGCCTCTCCAATAAGCACATGCTGTCTACCATGTTATACTGTGCATGCCTGAGGGGTTGCACCATCCGAGACATTGCTCTACTGCACATGCTCTAAACATGGCTACTTAGCTGACAGGACTGACACTATCTTACTTCAGTCCTGCTTTCCACATAGCCCAAGAAAGGGATTTGGGATTTTATTCTAATAAGCAGGAAGCCAGAGGAGGGTTTGGAGCAGAGGTACATCATGATCTGACTTACATTTTAACCGGATCAGCCTGAAATCTGGGTGAAGAGTAGACTGTAGTGGGGACGGAGTAGAACCCGGAAGACCAGTTGGGGGCCTATGCTATTAATTCAGGTGGAGAACAATGGTGGTTGAGTTAGATGGTTACTGTGGATACGGCAGGAAATACTGGATTTCAAATTCATTGTAAAGTAGAGCTTATGGGTTTGCTGAGCACATTGTGGGTGCACGATTTCTATTTGTTGAGTCCATGGAGAACAGAGTATTTTGGGGTGAGGCAGGACTTTTTCTTGGTCTGGATGAAACATCCCTGCCGTTGACTACCCCTCCCCTCTTTGTTCTCTTTCCATGCTCACTCGCAGCCGTCTGATGACTAATACTTTGTTCCACATCCCCTGACTCTAGGGAGGCGTGTCCTGAACACTGAACACTAGGACATTGTCCTTGGAAAATATCTACAACTGTAATTTAGTAAATTGGGGTTCTGGATTATTTGTAATTCTCTTGCCAATTTTCCTCAACCTGACCAACTCTCTTTATGCTGATAAAGTTGAGCTCCAAAGCCAAAAACTCGAGGCTCAAACTCAGGGAAATGGTGGTCCCACACGGTCCTTTCAAACTTGTCAAGCCCATTCTGAGCAATTAAGTGGACTCTTTTCTGAGAAGTTTTGCCTATCTTACCAATACATACATCTTATTACTCTTTAAACTCATATTGTACAATTTCTAAGTGTAGAATTAATAATAATTGGATAGGAACCCAGTTCTCACTGTCAGAAGACTTGTAGAGTTCTTTACTGCAAACACCTTTTCTTCAATTCCAAGGGCAGCAATAATGCCTACTAAGGCTGGGGCCTGGGTGAGGCAAGTGAAGTGCTTAGGGAGCAATATTTAAGAAAACACTCATGTTCAGGGTCTTGTAAGTACAGGGTGTGAACCTGAGAACACAGGCCTCCTGAAATGCTGTGCTTTGGGCACCAGGATTGCCTCACCCTATGCCCGGCCTTGCTGCCTATAGAGAAGGATTTTGGTTTATTAACCAGGCAGCTGTAGCATCAAGAATAGGACCAGTTCCCCACTGTTTGGCCATAACTGTGCAACAGAAAGCTGCTCTTAAAGAAAGCAAATGGCGTGGAGAGGAGCCATGTTCAGGAAGCTCTGCCAAGCTAGAAATTAAAACCAGTGGGAAAATGGGGATGAACATTATGGAGTTCTGTTTTACAATCAACTCAACAAACCACTGGCAGTCTATTTGTTGAGGGCTACCTCGATCTATTAATTATATTCCTAGCATTTCTTTCTCATTTGTGACTCCTCAGATATAGCATTTATAAACTGTGTATTCTCTATGATGCATCTTTTTTCACATACTACAAAAATTAACAGAACAAATAATGGCTGCAACGTAAATGCTTCAGGCAATCAGTTAAGGGCTTATTTTTAAGGTTGGGTTAACAAATTCCATTTTTAAAATGAGTCCAAATTGACTGAGTGATTCTAAATTAGTTCTTTAGTTTTCACTCTCAACTGTTGATAATGCCACTATTAATTTCAATTATTTAAAGGCAACCTTAATACGTGTGAAACAAGAAAAACAAGAACAGAAAGGAATAAAGGACTTGCTGCAAGACAGGCTGACATTTTGACTGGCACAGAGATTTTTTTTCTTTCACACACTTGTGCTTTGACATTTCACTTGGCACAAACATTTTACAAATTCTTGACCTAATCTGATGCACTGTTGTTTAGCGATTGCTGACGTGACATGTTTTAACCTCAAGCTCACTGGATTTCAAATGTTACCTTTAACTGTCAGGGTTGGATGACCTCCAAAACACAGTTGAGGCAAGAGTCTGTGTACCTCTGAAGTTAAATGTATTTGCCTAGAATGATGACAGAGCAGCTTAAAGTAGGAGCTGAGGGAAGGGCAGGAAAGGAGTATCATTCAGGGCAATTGTTGGTTGAAAACAGGGCAGAAAACAGATCCCTACAGAACCCCAACACTTTCAAGAGACAGCAGCTCGAAATATACAATACCTAGAAATAAATCTAATGAGAAATTTGCGGGGTATTATGACTAGGTATGTAAAACTCCAGAACAGAAGAGATGTGAATAATCGAGAAGTACATCATCTTTCTCAAAGGGAAGACTGTATTGTGTAAAAATGTCACTTCTCAAATTGTTTTTGAGGTACAACTTGACTGTTTCTAGGCCTCACTGCCTGTGGGCATTAGGAAGAGGTTACATTCATATGAGCACCCAGATTTTGCTAGCTCATTAGCTTTTATTGACATCTGCCTCTTCATTCAAGAATATGCCAACTCACAATGTTCTGTTCTAATCTTTTTAAGGGTTATATCAGTTAGAAATGCTTTCAGCTGCAAGAAATAAAACAACACCAACAGTGGCTTAGACAATAAAGACATTTAATTGTCTCCACCATTAGTCACGAGGCAGGCAGTTCCAGGTGTGATGCATTGGCTGACTCACAGAATCATCAAAGACCTAGGCTCTTTCTGTGTTCCCACTCTTGCCAACCTAGGAAACTGGCTTTTGTCCTCAGGCTGTTGCCTTGTGGATGCAAATGGAAAGAAGCACAGCTCCAAGCATAATGTTCATACACAACCATGTTCAAAGTAGGAAGAAGGGGCAGAGCCACCTGCAGCCTGAGGATTTTCTCTTAAATCTCATCGCCCAAAGCTGGGTCACATTGTCCACCTCTAGACCAATCATTGGCCCAGGGGGACTATAACTGCCATGATGGGCTTTGATCAAATGTGATTCATTTAGTTGGCTGGCACCAAGGCTGCCAGAACAAAATCCTGGTTCTCTTAGCTGTGAAGAAGGGGACGTTGCTACTGGACAGGCAACCAACAGCATTTGTCCGGAGATGCAATACTCACAGGCATTTGAGAGAGACCTCTCACAAGACCACTACTCTGCTGGCTGCTCCAGACTCTTCTTTGATCTGTAACACACAGGCCCTCTCCCTAATGGTTGCTCCCCATCTTCCAAGTGTCAAATCTGCTTGGATCCCTGCAGCAAAGAGGGATAGAGTGGGCTTCTGGGTAGTGTGCACTGTATTGCCAGGATCCCACAGCAATACTCCTTGTGACCAGTCTTGCTCACGTGCTCACAGAAACAGCTTCTGAAGCTCTTGCCCCTGATCTCTCTTCTGAGGTGACTTTGTAGCATATCCTACAGGCAGGCTTAATCAACATCCATTCTCTTCTCCCTTCTCCCACCTCCATTCTAGAGGTTGAAAGCTAAACATCATTTCATAGCCTCCTTCAAGGGTAAGGGGAGTCATGTGTGTGACAGGTTGGGGTAATGCTATTTAAGTAGAAGTTTGCCAGGGGGTTCTGGAAAAAAACCTTTGCTTTCCTGGTGAAGGCCTTGGCTGCAGCTTGGGTCACTGTGCTACTTAAGTTTAACATGATCTAGGCAAAGTATCAATAAGATTTTTAAGGGGAATGACAGCAAAATTATTCTAAAGCTTCTCTGGAAGAATACACAAGTGAGAATAGCTAGGATATTAGTTTTATTTGGGCAGGGATTATTTGAAAGTAATTTACTTTTATGTTTCTTCCAAGGCTTTTATGCTTTGAAAAGACTTCCTAATTTTGAAATCTGTTAAATATTTATCTTATTTTTTCTGTTCTTATTTTTTATATTAAAAAGTATATATAAAAATCAGCATAAGTGTCAGATGGGCAGTAGACTTACCAGGGTAAACACTTCGTAAGTCATATAAATGTCTAATTCACTACATTGTATACCTGAACCTGACAGTATAATATTGTATGTCAACTATAATTGAAAGAAATTCTAAAAATCACCATGAGCAAAGCTATGAGGCAGGCAACAAACTGGGAAAAGTACCCCTGTTTCAGCATGGTGACTATCAGTAGGAGCTTGCAATCAGGGGGTAGAGGTGAGAGCCACGTCACTGGAATATGGTGATATTATTTCTCCCATATATTACTATTGTTATTTATCTCCATTATATCAATGAGGAAATTAAGAAGTCAGGTAACTGGCCCACGTGGGATGAACTGAAATCCAAATCCAGGTGTTTCTGAGGATGAGCAGCCAGTCTGTGCTCTTTCTACTATGCCCCACTGCTGATGAAATCTTAACTGAGAAATGTTGGCTTTCCGAGTGAATTAGCAATAATCAGAGGAGTCAGACAGAAGAGGGCTATTTGAGACATATGGAAGGATATATTAAAAGGAAAAGATGAAAATGAAAGTTTTCAATATACATTGTCCAGATCGGGTCTAGGATCCTTGGGAATGGGCAAGTAGGAAGGATGGACCCCAAATCCATGTTACCTGTAACCTGGATGGAATTCTTGGTCACACATAGCGAAGGCCGTGTGTCATGGAATGTGCACAGACCTTTTATATCCAATAGATCTTTGTTGATCCCCGTTTATCACTTACTAACCACAAGTCAAAATGAGGATAAAACTGAATCCTTAAGTAATCCAACCAAAGACTCCATCACAGTGCAATTTTCTTTCCTCCAAGGATACTGAGTTTGGGAGCTCTTGCCCCCTGTGTTCTGATCCTGCCAGATTCACTCCCAGACAGCAGTGGGATAGTTCCAGAGCTACATTTAAAGATGTAGGTGTAGCAATGAAACTTATTTGCTGCCAAAAAGAACCCAATAAGCACAGTTTTATTTTGATTGCAAGTATCCACCCATACTTTGTCCATTAAATACTCCACACTGTTTTCTCTGGCTTGACACTGCATTAAGATTGCACAATTATACACACAGCCATCCAGGGAATAATATTTTTTAATAGGTGCATTATATTTAAACAGGGTGGCCATTGTGTTTTGATGAAGTTTAAATATAATAATGATTATATTTTAATTTTAATTTTTTAGGAATGAGACTTTCACTTAAAAATGTGTTTTTATTTTTAATGTTTTCCCTTATTGGGCTTATTGCAGTGACACTAGTTAACAAAATTATATAGGTTTCAGGTGCACAGTTCTACAACACATCCTCTGTAGACTATTGTGTGTTCACCACCCTAGTCAAGTCTCTGTCCATTACCATTTATCCCCCCATACCCTCCTCCACATCCCCTCCTCTTGGCAATCACCACACTGTACTCCATTTCCCTGAGTTTTTTCTCTTTTCCATTTTGCTCAATCCCAATCTCCTTACCACAATAGCTGTCAGCCAAAGGTTAAATGTAATTAAATGAAAATTATTATGCTCACCACAGATAATTTATATCTGTATTATTCATATGGCTGAATAATAAAACCACAATGGAATAGTTCCATTTAAAACTAATGTTGCTCAATTTATGGCCCACTTTTTAAAATTTTAACTTCAATCGCTTTCTTACTCAACACAATTATAGCCATAACTAATTTGAATTGATTAAATTTGAAAATAAAAATCAATTTATGAAAGGTTACAAAACACAGTAAAATGTAGCAAATTTTTATTTATAAGCACACATCAGATAGTACATGGAAATTGGCTTACATTGTTTGCAGAGAAATTCTTAATGCAAGTAATATGATAAAACAGCAGCTTACCACACTGATTAATGCATAGAACTGAAGATTATCACAATCATTTTTATAGATAAAAGTGACTTATATGAGAATTTATTTATTTATTCTCATATTTAATAATGAACAAGAATAATCAATTTAAAAATTGTCACATTCTTTTTCTAGTTTAATGTATTTGCTTTTTATTTTACAGTCACTCTGAGCTATTGCTTTGATGTCTGTAAAAGCTATAATTTTGCTACAAACCTTGAAATTAATTTAGAAACAATTTGATGTCTAATTTTCAGTAAATAATTAAAGAAACAAGCAGGTAAAACTAATTATAGTGCACTGGTATGAACATATTTAAAGAGTGTGTGTGGATGAAAATAACATATTCTTTCTTCAGATGGTTCTTAAATATTTGCAATGCTGTGTTTGTATTTGAGACATGCTTATCAAGACAGTTCCTGGTACATAGTAGGTACTTAGAAATGTTTGTTGAATAAGTAATTAACATACTTTACCAAACAAATAAGCGTATATCACCATGTCTTAGACAAAGTCTCCAAAAATTATGGAATTTTAAACATTAAAAAATTGTTCTAATGATGTGTGGCATATTTACTGAAAGTGTTAAAGCACAGATTTTTCAGACAAATGTGTTACCTTACATCTGTTTTGTGTGCTGCACAGCATGTCAACTATTAACTACATTTTCCAGACCTTCTTTTGTTTCTGCACCTGTGAACTTAAACTCAAATATTATTAGAAAGGTTCCATCTTTCCCCTAGGGAAGCTACATTTCTCACTTCTTATTTTAGAAAGAATCTCTGTTGGATTAGATGTACTTGTACAATTTTCCCTGTTTTTTTAAAACTTCTTATAAATCTTCTTTCATTGCAGGCCCTTGGACCTGAAAGAATGCTACATACTAAATTCTTTGACTTTCTAGTTTATTCTACTTCTTCTTAAGGGGGGTCATAACATTTTGGTTTCCTACATTCACTTCATGTTTCTCCTGAATCCATACAACCTTGTCCCATGCCTCATTCTCTAAACCAGTCAATCCATTTGCATGTTTACATTATTAGACTTAAAAAGGACTTCCTTTACTAGCCACCATTGGCTTAACAGGTGCTCTTGTTTGAGGACACAGAAGACATCACTCCTACAGGGAGTGTCACTGGAGACCACCAGGGATCACTGAGCAAAACAGGCTGGGATAGGCATGGGGTACAGTGAGCAGGGCCTAGAGCACCTGGGGGATTCAGCTGTGAAAAGGTTACATCAATTGTTTGAATAGAATTTACCCAAGACTTTTATTTTTGCAGGGGGCTAGGGAAATAAAAGTTTTGGGGGAAAGTAGGGTGGTCGTAGGACGTGTTGCATTATGGAGTACTTGGCTTCTGCCTCTCATCTTCTCTCCTCCTGAGGGTCTTGAGGATACTCAAGTAAGCCCCAGACAGGGCAGTTCTTCTCTACCTAGCCCCCGTGTACTGGATGCTGGATTGCCCATCCATCTCCCCATTCACCCCTCCCAACAGACTCACTTTTATTTAGGCATCCATCTTTCCTCCCCGCTCCCCCTGTTCAAGGGAAGCTGACCCTTCCTCAGTTCCAGGTCTGGGCTTGATTGGTCCAATGGGGCTCTCATCCCCTTTATCATGGATTAGATAGTGAATGGGCTTGTGACCCAATATGAACTAATGAGGTGCTGGGGCTTCTGGCTAAGGGTTTCAATTTCCAGGGGACCTCTGGCAGCAGCTGAATTTCTCTTCCTATAGCAGTTCTTACACACAGTTTGTGAAACCAGACTGACTGCAGCCTTCTTGCCTCCAGCCTTGAAGAGGAAGCCAAAGCATAGAGGAGGCCATTACTGGAAGGCTGAGGAAATGAATGCATCCCTACTTTTTAATATATAATTTAGGAAGACAGTCTCTGTCTTTTTCTTACTTTCCTTCCTTCCATGAAGGACATTAAAAAGAGTTATGGTAAAATATACACAACATAAAATATTACCATTTAAACTATTTTAAATGTATAATTCAGTGGCATTAAGTTCATTTGCACTATTGGGCAACCGCCACCACTACCCATCTCTAGAACTTTTTCATCATCCCAAAGTGAAATTCTGTACCTATTAAACACACAGAGACTTTTAATCGGGCTGGATTCCAGGGCATAGACTGGGCCTTTTCTTCCAGAGGAGGAGGTCACTGTGTTTTGAAATGGCATAAGTGTAGAAGTGACTTTCTTTTTTGTTTTTTCCTTCCATCCACATAGCAGGAGGGATGAGCTGTGTCAAGGCCTGCCTTCATGCGGGGGGCGGGGGGGGTTGAACATCTTGGTCCTCTACTTCCACTTTCAAGAGAAAACTACTGACATAGGGCTGGCGGTTGGTTAGATGGACAAAAAATGTCATTTGTTGTTTATCCAAAATTCAAAGTTAACTGGTAATCTTATGGTTTTATTTGCTAAATCTGGCATCCTTAGGTAAGGAGAATGCAGCCCTTGAGGCCTTGAGGTCTTGAAGGATCCGTGGTAACAGTAGTGGACCCCAGTGTATGGCAATAAGGATCTAGCAAAATGCTGGCTATCTGGGCACGGACTAGCATGGAGAGAGGATTTTGGGCTCAAGTGACACTCCATTTCCTCATTCCTATTGCCAGGATGGAACATACTCACATCCCACCTGAATTGTCATTGTGATTCGGAAGAGGAGAACAGAGAGAGAATCCTAAACTGGTTGAGTATTAACCCAAAAGAACCTGAGATGAAAAAAAAACAAAACCCTGAAAGTGACTGAGTACTCTGCATTGGCTAGATTAAGCACAAATGAGAACTTAAGAACTAAGGTTAGTTATAGTATAATAAAGTCCCATTTTTAACATTGAAGTCTGTGAATAAATTTGTACCAGCTATAAAAAATGGTACTGAAGAGCCCTGACTGGTGTGACTCAGTGGATTGAGCATTGGACTGCGAAGCAGAGGGTCACTGGTTTGATTCCCAGTTAGGGCACATGCCTGGGTTGCAGGCCAGGTTCTCCAGTGTGGGGAGTGCAAGAGGCAACCAGACATTGATGTTTCTCTTCCTGTCTTTCTTCCTCCATTCCACTCTGTCTAAAAATAAATAAACAAAATCTTTAAAAAAATGGTACTGATCTCCAGGGTCCCTTTTGTATTGACAGTTCTATAGCTATAGAGATGAAGCTTGAGGCGTTTGAAGGAAAAGGAAGACATGGGTCAGGCAAGGGTAGGAACATTTCAAAACTTTCTATTGACTGCTTGGCTGCAGAAGACCTAGCAAATGGCGTGGATGGGAAGAAATTTAAGGAAAGCAATGACTACTGTGTAAGCTATTCTTGTGTGATTTGAGTTTGCTGCTTCTTAAACATTTAAAGTTGAAAATTTGCTAGAGTTAATTATTAATAACAGTGAGAAGCAGCTGATTTACACTGATTAAGCTGATTCAAGAGGTGTTTCCTTAAGGGAACTATAAACGGGCTGTCTAGGGAACCAGTTGGTGAACAAGCATGTTTTTATAGGGAGAGCCCCAAAGGACTCTCAACCCAGGGAATCTAAAAGCTGAGAATTGTTGAGGAATAAACCATGTTTATCTTCCCTCCTAAGTGCGCAGTAATGCAGCAATCACAGTGGATCCTCTCTGCTGACAGAGCAGGTAGAAGACATGAAGGGGAACTCCCTCAGCACTGCAGAAAGAAAGGGTGCCTAGGCAGTGGTGGACACACACTCCAGGCAGGATGCCGGAAAGAAAGCCTTTCTCAGCGTGGAGAGGGGTTAAGCCAATATCAAGAGACTTGAGAGGAAATTGGTGATCCACTGGAGGGGTGGTGGAGGAGAAACATTTATACCTGGGGCTAAGGAAGCAGCTTTGTGCTTCTTCCCAACAGTGTCCCACACTCATCAATAGTCAGAGAACACTGGCTTGGCGGGCCCTGGCAGGAGCAGGAGCAGGAGCAGGAGCCAGCAAGGTCGTTCCTGCTCAGTGAGGAAGAGGTGAGTCACAAACGTTTTTTGACCAACTCCTTTTCCAGGGAATCCATGGCCTGACACAGGGAGCAAGGGTGAGTTACACTGCAGCACGCAGGCAAGCAGGATGTGGCTGATGACTACCAGAAGGTATCAGTCATATTGATCAATATTTATATCTATAGATTTACATATGCAGGAGTGAGCTTTGGAGGTAGAAGAATCCAGCTGTATGTGTCTTTATTGGCTTTCAAGGCCCTTGTAAGAAACATAGATGGCTAGAGTAGAGATGGTCAAAGGCCATGAACATGTCACCCTCCATTTTAAAGGTTGCTACTTGTGAAGAATAATGAGAAATAAAAATTGAATATTGGCTACTTCTGGCACTAACTAGCAGGCTTTGGTTTTCTAGATCATGGCTTTTGATACCAGTACTTCCTGCAGAGATTACTAAGTGCTTTGCACTAAATCTGGGAAGACCTGTTTGACAGGAAACACCTACCTACATGAAAGATTCCACCCCAAATTGGAAAGAATGGGGAAAAATTGGGGTGGTAAAACCATGAAACCAGGTATCATGAAGGGTAACCACATAACAAAAAGAATATGAAACCAGAGAAATGTTCAGGTGAAAGTATCTAGTAAATGGGTTAAGCAATGTCCATAGGCTTTTAGATCTATTCAGTATGGTGTAGAATCCAGGAAACAAACAAAATGTATTTAACCTTTTACACAGTGAGGTAAACATAATCCCATGGAGATGGGGTTCAATGGGAACCAATGGCTGGCCCAGGCTTGTCACACCTGTGGGAAGAGTGTCAGGAAGGCTCAGGACAAGCCAAAGCTTGTGGGAAAGAAAAAATGCTAAAGACAAGCAAAAGGGTTTTTAAAAAACTAGTTGGAGCAAGAAAAACATGGAAGGTGTAGGTCTGTTATTTGGGAAATTTACTGCAATGCTTGCAGACGATAAAGACCAAGGGAGAATGACACTTCTGTCTCCTCAAACAAGAAAATGCTTTTCAAGCTCCATGGAGCCGCACAATACACAGAGGGGAAGGCAAGATGAGGGAAGTGACCCAGGCTCTAAATACTATGTGTCAGGAAAGTGCTTACTGGAAAATTGTTAATTAACTTGGTGCAAAAAATGAAGAATGGTGAGGAGATAAAAAAGACCTCTACACAAGGAGATTTGAATACTTATTTTAGACAGTCCCTTTATGTGCAGTACCCTCTCCCACCACTCCCAGGAGTTATCTGCTGAGCTTAATGGGTTGGCCTTGCCCACCCACCCACCTGCAAACCCTCTTAAAGGCAGGTTCCAGAGAAAGGCCATAACAGAATTAAAGCTGCAGATTACAGATCAAGGTCAAAAGCCTTGCCAACAGCCAATTCTCAAAGGTAGGTGCACGGAGCAGAAAAGGTGGGAGAGCAATAGGAGGTCGTCAGGTTCTGGGGGGATGGGATGGGGCCACCTTGTCATTCTCTGCTAAGCTGACACCTGTTCCCAGCAGGTGATTTAATCACCAGTCCCTTAAAATAGCAGGCTGTTCCCTAAGCATTCTGGGTTCCTGTAAAAAAGGCTCTTCAATGGCTTCTTTTAAAGAGGCATACTCAGTCACAATGACATTTGGGGAAATATTTTGGAAAGCACAGAAAAATTTTAGAAAATCAACTTTGACCTCATTCTCTAGAGATAGCTTCTATTAGCATTTTGTTTAACAATGTTTATTATTTTTCTCTTAGAAAGCATACATAGGATTACAATTTGGATTATAGAAAAAAGGTTAAAAATAAAATAAGAACTGCCTGTAATTCTACCACTGCTGATATTTTGATGCTTTTCCTTCCAGTCTTTTTTCTTTGCACACACATATACACATACATTTTTAATAAAATGAGAATCATACTGTATATGCAATTTTGTATCCTTGTTTGCACTTAAAATTGTATTCTGAGCCTTTTTAAAATCATTAAGTGCTGTTCCAGAACATGATTGTAACTGGCCACCTGCTATTTTACTGTGCCAAAGTTCATCTAACCATTACTTGGCTTATTTCCAGTTCTTCACCATTTGAAAATAACACCATTATAAACATCCACACATGAAAATCTTCACTTAGGATCAATTTCTGAAGGTTGAATTACTAGGTTAAAGACCACAAACATCATTGAGGCTTTCAATAAGTGTATAATGCTGCCTTGTTCTCCAGTAAGATTGTGCCGTTTCACCCCACCCCCAGTGGATAACTGAGGGCCCATTTCTTGTCAAATTTTATTAGATTTGCAGTTTCTGACGCTCCAAGCCCTCCCTGCTTTGTGCAATCCCATCACATCACTGCCATCTTGTGTTCTTCCTCTGTGGGTTTTCTAGGGAGAGAGGATGTTCTGGTCCCTGGAATATTTAAAATGCTCTTCCTATAGTCCTCTCAAGACCTTCATTGCTGCATGGTTACGTTTGTGTTTGCTTTGAGGTGATATGGACTTCCCTCAGTCCGACCAGCTGGATAACTCCTAGCTGTTCTTCTGGACTCAGCTCAGACCTGGGTACCTCTGCAAAGCTCCCTTGGACACTGCAGGCTGGTTTAGGAGGCTCTCCTCTGTATTCTCCTCATTCCTTCCCCTGTCAAAGCGCTGGTCGCAGTGTACTGTGTGCTCAGCTGTCTGCTCTCCAGGTGTGAGCTTCCTGAGGGCAGGGACTTGTCTTTTCTTTTTTCTTTTTCCTTTGGTGCCTGACACAGCATGAGGGAGATGTAGGTATTCAATAGAGGCTGAATAATACTTACTTCATTTAAAAAATTTGAAGGTTCTCCTCTATCTCCATACCCTGTATTCTATCCTATCACCCCTAAATATTTACTGAGATTCTTTCTGATTATATAAGTATCTAATTGTTCTATTTATTTTATTTTTTCCAGTTTATTGAGATGTAATCAACGTGACATTATATAAGTTTAAGATATACAACAGATGATTTGAAATACATATCTACCACTTCACGTAATTACCTTTTTTTTTTGGTGTATGGTGAGAACTTTTAAGATCTACTCTTTTAGCAACTTTCAAATATAAATACAGTATTTTTAATTATAGAAACTATACTGTGTATTAGGTCCCCAGAACTTATTCATCGTATAATTGGAAGTTTGTACCCTGGACCAACATTTTCCCATCCCCCTGTGCCCTAACCCCACCTCAGTCCTGGCCACTACATTCTACTCTGTTTCTAAAAGTTTGGCTTTTAGATTCCACATGTAAGTGAGATCATACAGTTTTTGTTTTTCTATGTTTAACATTTCATTTAGCATAATGCCCTTAAGGTTCATGCATGTTGTTGCAAATGGCAGGATTTCCTTCTTTGTCATGCTAACTAATAGTCTGTTGTATATATAGACCTCATTTTCTTCATTCATTTGCCAATGGCCCTGTAGGTTGTTTCCATGCCTTGGCTATTGTAAATAATGCTGCAATGAGTGTGGGAGTGCAAAAAGCTCTTTGAAATGGTTTCATTTCCTTCAGCTATATATCCCAAAGAGGCATTGCTGAACCATATGATGGTTTATTTTTAATTTTCGAGGAGCCTTTATACTGTTTTCCATAGAGGCTATACCAATTAACTTTCAGACCAACAGTGCACAAAGTGCCCCTTTTTTCCATATCCTCAGGATAACAAATTGGACTTCGTCACTACTTTGAAACTCATTTCAGTTCTTTCTATTGGTAAGTCATATCTCTGCTAAGAGAAAGGGAGGCCAGCAGTTCACAGGGAATAGGATTAAGTGACCAAATACAGACCTGAGATCTGGGGGATGGATTTGCAAGCAGGAAGTGATATGGGTATGGCTTCATCAGTACTTTGGAGGAAGTCCTCAACTGAGCTCGAATTTTGGGGAAAGAAGCAGGATTATAGTGTCCACATCCAAGAACTCTCTACCTCCCACCGCAGGGACATTTTAGGTTGTGAACTTGAAAACTGCATCCTTCTAGTGTGCTGCTTATATGGCAGAACGGGCCACCAGCAGAACTGTGGCTGCTATTTAGCTTCTTATTTCTGGTGTTTGAAGGTCGCAGTGTGGATGAGCTAGAACCCAATGTTTGGGTGTTAAGGGATGTTTGGGCTCACTCTTGCTCCCTTTAAAGCAGACAGAGAAACCTTGCTTATCCCCAGCCATGCTTTCCTCTCCACAGTCCAGAGCTAGGCACCTCTGGTGGAGATCACCTGTGTTTACTCCAGTGTGCCTCTAAGTCCTCTCATTTTCCTCATGACCCATGATGTACAAGAGATTATGAAACACTGCTCTAGCTAAGACGACTCTTGTATGGAGGGAGGATTAAGTGGAAGTATGGATGTGTCTCTGTCTGGGAAACTTCCCGTCACCTAGTCCCCAAGATTTCTTAGAAGGGGCAGGTGGATTCCGTAAAGTTCACTCAGCAGCGTCCCCACAAATCTGAGAGTAATGGCTCTCAGATCTGTTAGACCAGTGAGTCATTCCTGAAATCTAATGTGATAAGAATCTTTTGGCAGGTATGTTAGAACAATTTTCTGCTCTCTGCCCCAACAGATTGTAATTTAGTAGGTTGGAGTGGGGCTCAAAATTTGTATTTTTTACAAGCTCCTAGCTGATTCAGTGTTGCTGATTCAATGCTACTACTTTGTAATTACTGTAGGGAAAGATGAAAATAAAGCCCAGGGAGGAGGGAAGGGGCCACTGAACTCTGGGAGTCCCTAAGGCATCCATTTACATATGAGATTGCTTTTTTTAGAGGTGGGGGTAATCTATAAAAATTACTGGATTATATTTTCTGGGCACCTAAAGTTTGTTTTGGATTTGTACGTTCTATTTTTCTCCCCTACATAATGATGGGAGAAGTTCCTTAGAGTTTAAAGGAGCAGAAAATAGGGACTGGGGGATGGAAGGAGAGCTAGAGAGGATCCAGGAAAGGAAGAGGGATGAAGGACAGTGGACTCAATGCCTGGTGATGGAGGAGCATTCCAGGCAGTTTTGTGGAGGGGTGTGGGAGCAGTTGTGGGGCATGAGGGATGTGGACGGGAGAACAAGGATACTTTCTTTGAGTGCCATGGCCCTCAGGGTGCCAGAGTGTAACCCAAAGCAGCCCAAAGGGGTTTTAAAAAGTGAAGGAAAGAACTCAAGTTATTTTAAAATTACATTTTCTTGTTGGATGGGGTGTCTTAAGGTGTGACACTGCTTAGAGATTCTGGTCTTTAGCTTCACTAGGATTATGATGACATGATAGTTCTGATACATCATGTGCAGGAGACTTGGGGTGCCCAGGAGGGCCTCATTTGGTCTCTTATCCTCATTATGACTCTTTCTGTTTCTCACTGGGCCAGCTGTTGGCGATAGCTCCCTACTGATACACTGCCTTGAGTCTTCCTCCATTCTACCTCCACCCCAGGCTAATTGACCTAAACCAGAACTCTGATAACAATAGCTACCCTTGTGATAGAACCCAAGACTCCTTAATGTGAGAACAAGACCCTCATTTCCCCTCTAAGCCTCTTTTAGTGAAGGGATTGTTACAGGTTCTACTGACTATTGATTTTAACCAAAATGCCTCTCCAGGTATTCAAGGCTTCATATTTCTTGTTCCAAATGATGCTGCTAATGTTCTTTCTAGCTACATGTACCACACACTCCACACCTCTGTTGCTTGGACATTTACTTCTGTACCTTTGCACTTACTGTTCCTGCCACTTGGAATGCCCTTCATACCATTTCTGTCTAATAGAATCAACTCATTCTTCAAGGTGTAGCTTAAATGTCTCCCCATTTATTTAAAAATTTTTATTGATTTTATTGGGGTGACACTGATTAGTAAAATTATATAGGTTTCAGGTGTACAATTATATAATACATCACCTGTATATTGTATTGTGTGTTTACCACTCAAAGTCAAGTCTACTTCCATCACCAATTATTACCTCTTTGCCATCTTCTACTCCCCTAGTCCTTTTCCCTCTGATAATCATCATATTGTTGTCTGTGTCTATGAATTTTTTTTCTAAATCCCTTCACCTTTTGAACCCAGCCCCCATACTCTCTCCTCTAACAGCTGTCAGTCTATTCTCTGTATATTTGAGCCTCTTTTCTTTGTTTACTCTGTTCTTTAGATTCTAAATATAAGTAAAATTATATGGTACTTGTCTTTCTCTGACTGGCTTATTTCACTTAGCATAATACTCTCCAGGTTCATCTCTGCTGTTGCAAAAGGTAAGATTTCCTTTTTTTTTTTTTTTTTTTATGGCCAAGGAGTATTCCGTTGTGTAAATGTCCCACAGCTCTTTTATCCACTCATCTACTGAAGGGCACTTGCGCTGCTTTCAAATCTTGGCTGTTATAAATAACACTGTGGACATAGGAGTGCATATATTCTTTCAAATCAGTGTTTTGGGTTTCTTCACATATACTCCCAGAAGTGGAATCACTGGGTCATAAAACAGTTCCACTTTTAATTTTTTGAGGAAATTCCATATTGTTTTCAACATTGGCTGCACCAATCTGCATTCCCACCAACAGTGCATGAGGGTTCCCTTTTCTCCCCATCTTCACCAACAATTGTTTGTTGATTTATTGATGATAGCTGTTTTGACAGGTGTGAGGTGATATTTCATTATGGGATTAATTTACATTTCCCTGATGATTATTGACATTGAGTATCTTTTCATATATCTATTGGCCATTTGTATGTTCTCTTTGGAGAAATGTCTACTCAGGTTCTTTGCCCATTTTTAATTGGATTGTCTCTTTTTTTGGTGTTGAGTTGTATAAATTTTTTATAAATTTCAGATATGAACCCCTTATCAGGTGTATCATTGGTGAATATGTTTTTCTTTTCAGTGGGTTGTCTTTTCCTTTTGTTGATGGTTTCCTTTGCTGTGCAAAGCCTTTTTAGTTAGATGTAGTCCCATTTGGTTTTTTTTCTTTTGTTTCCCTTGCCTGAGAAGATATATCAAAAAAATATTGCTATGTGCGGTGTTTGAGATTTTACTGCATATGTTTTCTTCTAGGATTTTTATGGTTTTGAATGTTATATTTGAGTTTTGAGTCCATTTTGAGTTTATTCTTGTATGTGATATAAGAAGGTGGTCTAGCTTAATTTTTTGCCTGTATCTGTACATTTTTCCCAACACTATTTATTGAATGGACTATCTTTACCCCATTGTATGTTTTTGTCTCCCTTGTTGAATATTAATTGACCATATAGGTATGGGTTTATTCCTGGGCTTTATTTATGGGTTTATTCTGTTCCATTGATCTATATATCTGTTTTTATGCCAGTACCATACTGTTTTGATTACTATGGCCTTGTAGAATAGTTTGATATGAGGTAACATGATTATTCCAACCTAGTTCTTCTTTCTCAAGATTGCTGATGTTATTTGGGTTCATTTGTGGTTTCATATAAATTTTATGAATATTTGTTCTAATTCTATAAAATACACTATTGGTATCTTGGTAGAACTTCTGTTGAACCTATAGATTGTTTTGGGTAGTAAGGGCATTTTAATGATATTAATTCTTCCTGTCCATGAACACTGCATTTTCATTTATTTGTGTCTTCTTCAATTTTTTTCTTTGGTGTCTTATATTTTTCTGAGTACAGGTCTTTTACATCCTTGGTTAAATTTATTCCTAGGTATTTTATTTATTTTGATGTAAGTGTAAATGGGATTGTTTTCTTAATTTCCCTTTCTGATAGTTCATTATTGGTGTATAAAAATGTAACTGCTTTTTGGATATTTATTTTGTGTCCTGCTACTTTACTAAATTTGTTAATCAGTTCTAGTAGTTTTTTGGTGGAATGTTGAGGCTTCTCTATATACAGTATCATGTCATCGGAAATGATGATAGTTTTACTTCTTCCTTTCCAATTTGAGTGCCTTTTATTTATTTATTTTTACTTATTGCTATGGTTAGGACTTCCGGTACTGTATTGAATAAGAGCACTTTTACAGCACACATTCTTTTCTTGTTCCTGATATTAAGAGAAATGCTTTTAGGTTTTGCCCATAGAGTATGTTGTTGGCTATGGATTTGTCAAATATGGCCT
Organism: Sturnira hondurensis; assembly: GCF_014824575.4. Classification (NCBI taxonomy): domain Eukaryota; kingdom Metazoa; phylum Chordata; class Mammalia; order Chiroptera; family Phyllostomidae; genus Sturnira; species Sturnira hondurensis. The sequence continues at coordinate 4,163,706 of NW_028085930.1, forward strand.
TTATTATGTTGAAGTATGTTCCCTCTATTCCCAATTTGCTGAGAGATTTTAACATAAATGGGTGCTGTATTTTATCAAATGCTTTTTCTGCATCTACTTGTATGGTCATGTATTTTTTTATGCTTCACTTTGTATGGTGTGTCATATTTATTAGTTTGTGGATATTGTTCAACTTTGCATCCCTGGAATAAAGCCCAGTCAATCATAGTGTATGAGCTTTTAAATGTATTGTTGGATCCAGGTTGCTAATATTTTGTTGAGAATTTTAGTATCTATGTTCATCAGGGATATTGGCCTATAATTTTCTTTCTTTGTAGTGTCTTTATCTGGTTTTGGCATCAGTATGATGCTGACCTCATAAAATGAACTAAGGAGTCTTCCCTTGCCTTGATTTTTTTTGGAATAGTTTGAGAAAGATAAGTGTTAGCTCTCTTTGAATGTTTGGAAAAAGTCACCTGTGAAGCCATTCAGTCTAGGACTTCTGTTTGTTGGGAGTTAATTTGATTACTGCTTCAATGTCATTAGTTGTAATATGTCTCTTCAGATTTTCTGATTCTTCCTGATTCAGTTTTGGAAGATTGCATTTTTCTAGGAAGTTATCTATTTTACCCAGATTGCCCAATTTGTTGGTGTATAGTTATTTGTAATATTTTCTCACAATCCCTTGTATTTCTGTGGAGTCAGTTTTTACTTCTCTTTCATTTCTGATTTTATTTACTTGGGTCCTTTCTCTTTTTTCCTTGATGATTCTGGAGAAATGTTTGTCAATCTCAGTTATCATTTCAAAGAACCTTTTTTATTTTTTTAGACTATTTGATTTATTTCTGATCTTTCATATATTTTTTCAGACTATTTTATTTAGTTTTGCTCTAATTTTTATTATTTCCTTTCTTTCTTTGCATTTAAATTTATTTATTTATTTATATTGTATTTTTCATTACCATTTAGTCTCCTTATACTCCTCTCCTCCTTCAGTCACCATGTTGTTGTCCATGTCCATGAGCCCTTTTCCCTTTTTGTTCTATCCCTGTACCCCCTCCCTTCCCTCCACCTTAGCTGTCATCCTGCTCTCTGTTCACAAGTCTGTCTCTACTTTCCTTGTTAGTTCAGTTTGTTCATTAGATTCCACATATGAGTGAAATCATATGGTATTTGTTTTTCTCTGACTGGCTTATTTCATTCAGCATAATGTTCTCCAGGTCCATCCACACTGTTGCAAAGGGTAAAACTTTCTTCTTTTTTATGACCAGCTAGTATTCTGCTGTGTAAATATCTCATAGTTGTTTTATTTACTCATCTATTATTTCCAGTCTTATACTCATTTTGTGGGTTTTTTTGTTATTTTTCTAGTTTCTTTAAGTGTAAAGTTAGATTGTTTATTTGAGATTTGAGTTATGCCTGTAATGTTATGAATTTCCCTCTTAGGACTGCTTTTGCTGTGTCCCCTACATTTGGGGTTGTTGTGTTTTCGTTTTCATTTGTTTTAAGGTATATTTTGATTTTTTCCTGATGTCATTGTTAACCCATTCATTGTTTAGTCACATGTCATTTAGCCTCCATGTCTTTGTGTGTGTTCAGAGTTTTTTCCTTGTGATTGACTTCTAATTTTGTACCATTGTGATCAGAGAGGATGCTTGATATGATTTCAATCTTCTTAAATTTATTGAGACTTGTTTTGTGTTTTACATGTGGTCTATCCTGGAAAATGTTCCATGTTCACTTGAAAAGAATGTATATTCTGCTGCTTTGGATTGAAATGTTTTGATTATATCAGTTAAATCCATCTAATCTAGTTTGTCATATAAGGCTGCTGTTTCATTGTTGATTTCTGTCTGGAAGATCTATCCATTGATGTGAATGAGGTGTTAAAATTTCCTGTAGTATTACAGTTTGTCTCTCCCTTTATATTCATCAAGATCTGCTTTATATATTTAGGTGCTGCTATTTTGGGTACATAGATGTTACAAGAGTTATATTTTCTTGTTGGATTGCTCCTTTTATCATTATGTAGTTTCCTTGGCCATAGCCTTTGTTTTAAACCTATTATGTCAGATACAAATATTGCTGCCCCAGCTTTTTAAAATTTCCATTTGCATAAAATATCTTTTTCCATTCTTTTACTTTTAGTGTGTGTGTAAATTCTGTTCTGATGTGGGTCTCTTGTAGACAGCATATATGTGTATGGGTCTTATTCTCTTATCTATTCTGATACCTTATGTCTTTTGTTTGGAGCATTTAATCTATTTACATTTAAAGTGATTATTGTTAGGCACATATTTATTGCCATTTTACTCTTTATAACTGTGTTCCTTTGTATTTCTTTTCCTTTTCTTCTCCCACTTCCTCCTTCTCCCTCTCTTCTTCCTCTCCCCTTCCTCTTCCTCCTCCTCCTTCTTCTTCAAGAATACTCTTTAACATTTCTTATAATTCTGATTTGGTGGTAATGGGCTCCTTTAGCTTTCTTGTCTGGGAAACTCTTTAGTTCTTCTTTAACTTTAAATGATAGCTTTGCTGGGTAAAGTAGTCTTGATTATAAGTCCTTGCTTTTCATTACTTTTAATATTTCATGCCAAACCCTGACAGTCTTATGGGAGCTCTTTTGTAGGTAACTGCCTTTCTCTTGCTGCTTTCAAGATTCTTTCTTTGTCTTTAAACTTTGACATTTTAATCATTGATGTGGCTTGGTATGGATCTCTTTTGGTTCACCTTGCTTTGAACTCCATGTGCTTCCTGAACTTGTACATCTTTTTCCCCCATCAGATTAAGGAACTTCTCAGTCTTTATTTTTTTCAAATAGGTTATCAATAACTTGCTCCCTCTGCTCTTCTTCTGGTACTCCCATAATGATGTTCCACTTCATGTTTCCCCAAACATCCCTTAAGCTATCCTGATTTTTAAAATTTCTATTTGCTGCTCTGCTTGGGTATTGTCTGCTACCTCGTCTTCAAAAATCACTGATTTGATTTTATTCATCCAATATACTGTTTATTCCTTCAAGTGTATTCTTCATATCTGACTGCTTCTTTTTATGGTTTCCATATCCTTTTTATGCTTGCTATCTCTTTGTTAAAGTTCTCACTAAGTTCCTTGAGCATCTTTATAACTATTTTTTTTGAACTCTATATCTGGTGAATTGTTTGCCTTAATTTCATTTATTTCTTTTTCTGGGGATTTTTCCTGTTCTTTCATTTGGTGCATGTTTCTTTGTCTCCCCATTTTGGCTGCCCCCTTGTGTTTGTTTCTATGTATTAGGTAGATCTTCTATGACTTCCAGTCTTGGTAGAGTGGCCTTAATTTGTAGGTGTCCTTTGGGATCCAGTGTTGCAGTCTCCTTGGTCATCAGATCTGGGTGCTCTATGAATGTCCTCTGTGTGGGTTATGTGGGCCCTCCTGTTGTAATTGAGTTTCTATTGCTTTGGGCCATTTGTGCATGGGGTCAACTCTCAGGCTGGCTGAGAGCAAGGATCAGCTTGTACCTCAGAGTATAAGCTGCTATGAAGGTGCTGACTGCACAAAGCAGAATTCACCTAAATAGGGTCTGGTGCCTGCTGAGATCTCCCTTTGGCCATGCCACTTGTGAAGCTAATTGAATCCAGCTTTGATGTCATCTGAAGCTAGCCAATAGGTGTGTTGGATCTGGAGCCTTTGAGAGGGACTCTGGTGCAGACCAATATCAAACATTCCCTGTGACTGGCCCTGGGCAACCTGTTTGGAACTATAAAATGATATAGTTTGTGACTGCCTCAAGCTGTGCACCAAGGCCTGCTTTTACCAGCACTAGGCCTAGGGTCAGGTCATCAAAATTCCCAAGGCACCTCAAGATCTGCCTCTGTCTGCCTCCACCTGCCAGCTGCCTTACAGGCTCAGTCACTGAAAGAGCCTCTGACAATACTCAAATTGCCTGAGGTATGTTGTCAGTGAGTCACCAGGTAGGGGTGAGTGGTGTTCACCAGACTGATACAGCTTCAAACTTGGTGTTACTGCTGGGTCTGAACCTATTCAGCAAGTGTCCAGGGTATAACGAATCTAGCTGCCATCATCAGAGTAAGGCCAGCAGAGTTTATCAGGCCCCAAAGGACCAAGATTTGGCTGTGTGAATGGAGGGCTCTGCCCCAGTTGGGCATATGAAGGAAAAATGGCCCCTGTTCTGAAGCTACACAACTCAGTCTGTTCGAGATTCTGTTAGGAGCTGGAGCTCAACACAGCAGAGCTGCTAGGAATCGGGGTGTTTGGGATAGTACATCTCCCATGACGGGGAGGTGCTGGTCATGTTTGGGGGCAGGTGGGAGGAGCGTCCCCCATCCCAGAGTAACACAACTTAGTCTGTCCTGGATTTTGCCCAGATCTTGGCACAGTGGGATCACCAGTAGTTGAGAAGGTGGATCCACTTGGATCCCCCCGAGGGTGGGCCTTAAGGATCTTCTATGAGGGGAAGGTACCAGTCAGGTTCATGGGAAAGGGGGAAGAATGGCCCCACCCCAAAGCCCTACCACTCAGTCACTGACACCCCAAGTCTGCCCAGATTTCTTGGCCCAGGCAGCTGATTCCTCATCAGGTGTGAGCTCTGCAGGGTAGGGTGGCAGGGAGTCCAGAGGGTTGGGCTATTGCATTCCCTCAGGCTGAGGGAGTATAGAAGGCAGTGCTCCACCCAAGAAATACCGTGTCTGTGGTGCTAGAGAGTGACTCAGCACAGGGGTCCTGGTGTTCTTCTCTCAGTTCTTTCCTCAAAGCCACAAACCTCAGTCTCTCCTCACTCGACTCCAGTTTGCTCTGCCCTTCCTCCACTGGAGCCAAGGGTGAGTGGCTGCGAATAAGATTTTGTGTGTTGGTCCTTTAGGACGTGTGTGTCTCTAGCAGACTCCAGTCTCTTCCTAGTAGACAGAATCCCCACTGATTTGCATATCAGATGTTATGTGGGTGACTTTTCCTGGCTCTGGTGCTCTGGGTTTGGGAGCCTGGAGTGAGCTGAGACCCCATGGTCCTCAGGGGAAATGTATGCAGCTGATATAATCTTCTAGAATCTCAGTTGCTGCCTATGGAAACAGGACCAGCTCTTTTTTGTATCTCTCTGCCCTTCCTTCCAATCTTGATGAGGCTTCTTCTTTAAGTCCTTTGCTATAAGACTTCTGTTCAGCTAGTCTTCCATTGGTTATTCAGGCTCACTGTTGTATATTGTAATTATAGTTTGGTCTTGGGAGGAGGTAAGTGTAACATCCACCTGGTTTGCTGTCATGCTGGACCTCCAAATGCCTCCCCTTCTAAAAAACTTCTCTAACCATTTGTTCTTATCCTTCCCACCATTAATTTTAATTTGTGCTTTTCTACACTACAAACTGCTGCTATTGTGCTTGCCCATGCTCTAGTCTTATCTGTCTCCCCTAGACCTACACTATCCAATAGGGTAGCCACTAGCTATATGTGGCTATTTAAATTAATTAATATTAAATCCAATTTAAAATTCAGTTCTTCACTTTTACTAACCACATTTCTGGTGCTCTACAGCCTATGTAGCTAGTGGTTACTGTATTGGACAGCACAGATAGAGAACATTTCCACGATCACAGGAAGTTCTATCAGACAATGCTGGGATCATACGTCATTTACTCCCTTTTATTTTTATTAAATAACATTTTGTCGTATTGAATCAGTTGGAATTGTATTGGTTGTTTTGTCTTGATTTCTTACCTATTACTGGAACTTTATATTTTTAACTTTTAAAAAGGCATATTGTACTACCTTTTCCTTGCTCTCTTTTTTAAGAATGCCCTATGATCTATTGAGTTGAAGCCCCACCTCTCCTTCCTGTGGGTTACCTTCGTTACAAGGCCTTTCTGAGAGTTGTCTAGTGTACCATCTTCCTCCTACATGTGTCCCAGGTCACCTTCCATGGCCTAACCCTTGAACAGCATTCTTTAGTAAGAGGCCTCTGCCTTGGGGGAAAGAGCAGAGAGGCCTTAGGGTTACAGTGCCATTCAGGAGAGGCTGCCTGTCCTTCTGCACAGACCCGCATGCCTGCAGGGGGCAAAAGATGTGGACACAACGACATGCATGACAATAAGCAATGGCATTTTGAGGGATCCTGTCTTACTTCTTGCAAAATCAATTGTATGAAAGAGACCACTGGGAAGGAGTCACAAGGCCAGAGTGACCACGAGAGGGCACCAGTGTACCTTAAACAGCTCTTACCTCCAAAAACATCAGGATGGTTTCTCTGAGTTGCAAGAGCAGGACAGAATGGAATATACATCAGATTGGAAAGGAATAGAAAAAAAATCATCGTATTGTTATGTCTAAATGGAAAGTCTACTTACTATATATTTATGCATCTAGGGTCTCCTTAAATACAGGAATCACAAGAACATTAGAAAATAATAGGCAGAAAGGGATTAGACTGAAAATACTTCATATGAGGATGTGAATAGGTCAGTAGACTTTAAAACAGAATAAACCTCCCTTTGAAGCAAGGTAGCTATGGAAACATTAACAAAATCATTCTGTTACTTCATGGCTGCACTGGTTCCTGCAGCCAGGAAATGCTGTCAAGGGAGTGCAGAATATTATTTTCTTATAAATAATACAACAAAGGATCCTATATGGAAAGTTGCGAGAAATTATATTTCAGAGGTAGAGATATTTCAACAGAAATACCCAACCGCTTTAATTTGGTTTCTGATAACTTGGCTTTGGGTTTGCAGTTGTTAAGTTTTTTTTTCTATTTTTGTTTTCTGTTGCAAAAAGGGAGCCATTGAGAGATTTATTTCCATGTATCTGGATATATCATATATACACATATGCATGCAGATTTTGTGTGGCCAATAGAAGTCATTTGTTTATTCCTGGTTCATCCCAGATGAGGGCAGGTGACCTATATTTAGCACTTAGACAGGGATTTGCTTTCTTGTAGGGGACACGCCTGACACTATGCTGTCTAAGGCCACAGGGTTCTGCCACTGACTCTCGGACCAATTACTCATGCCCCTGAGCTTCCAGGAAAACCCCCATGAGCACATACATGTCTGTTCCCTGAAGATGTTGATCATGTAGGTAGAGGTGTGGGTAAATAAAGCGGGTTGATGTGAGAGGAGTAACTTTTTGATAAGTAGGGTACCTGGCCTGGAGATATAGTAAATGCCATGCTGGGGAACTAAGGGTGAAAATCTGATGTTATTATGAGGTCATTCAGCGAGGTCCAACATGCTCCCATCCTATCCTGAAAGCACCCTTTCTCCCCACAGACTTTTAAGGGAGATGTATATAAAAAGAATAATAACAAATTGGGAATCAAATACCCAGTAAGACAGTACAACATGCTCTGACTAGAGAGTGAGTTGTCCATGTGCCTGAGGTCTCAAGACTAAGAAGTGGGATCTCCTAGCTCCCCCTGCACCTAAATACTGGGATATTACTTCTACTAAGCTGGCCACATAAACAAAGGAAGTGAGGGAGGTGGGATAGGCAGCAGTACACAGAGAAGGCAATGGCTTACCTTCATGTGTGAAGAAAGAAGAAGTAAAAAGAGCAGAGGAGATAGACCTGCCTATTTAAAAAGAAAGGTGACCCATTCAATATCCTGAGGGTGAGGGTAGGGTAGAAATTTTTGACAAACTTGCCCTAGGGAAAGAGATCTTAGGATCTTCCTTGTGCAGACAAGTGGATCTAACACTTCAGCGTGCATCATAATCACCTAGAGGGCTTATTGAAACACATGCTGCTGGACTCCACCCCACAGTTTCTGATTCAATGAGTCTAGAGTGGGCCAAAGAATTGCTAAGAAATGCCTGGGGGTGCTGATGCCCTTGGTTCAGAGACCATGCTTGGAAAAACACAGCTTTAGAACATTGTAAGTGGTTTAGACAAAAATATCAACAATGTACATGTGATATGGATTTAATTCTATTCCTGAAAGAGAAACTGAAAGGGTCAGGCCAGTTCCCAGCCCACCAGACTGCTCATGAGCCAGTCAGGTCAGTCTTCCAACCCACTGGACTGCTCATGACTCAGTTATCCCAACTCAATTGATAGCCTGAGTCTTTTTAAAAATATATATTTTATTGGCCCTGGCTGGTGTAGCTCAGTGGATTGAGCGTGGGCCTACGAACCACATGATCGCAGTTCGATTCCCAGTCAGGGCACATGCCTGGGTGGCAGGCCAATTCCCGGCAGGGGACACACCAGAGGCAACCATACATTGATATTTCTCTCTCTCTCTCCTTCCTTTCCTCTCTAAAAATAAATAAATAAAAATTAAAAAATATATATACTTTATTGATTATACCATTACAGTTGTTCTATTCCCCCCTTTATTCCCTTCCACCCTGCATACCCCTTCCCCCACCATTCCCCCACTTTAGTTTATGACCACGTGTCTGAAGTTCTTTAGATTCTATATTTCCCCTACTATTCTTGCCCTCCCCCCTATTTTTTACCTACCATCTATGCTACTTATTTTCTGTATCTTCTTCCCCCCTTCTCCTCCTCCCACTCCCCTGTTGCTAACCCTCCATGTGTTCTTCATTTCTATGGTTCTGCTCCTGATCTAGCTGTCCTCTTGGTTTGCTTTTGTTTTAGGTGTGGTTGTTAATAACTATGAGTTTGCTGTCCTTCCACTGTTCATATTTTTCATCTTCTTTTTTTTAGATAAGTCTCTTTAACATTTCATATAATAAGGGCTTGGTGATGATGAACTCCTTGAATTTGATCTTATCTGAGAAGCACTTTATCTGCCCTTCTATTCTAAATGAAAGCTTTGCTGGATAGAGCAATCTTGGCTGTAGGTCTTTGGATTTCATGACTTGGAATACTTCTTTCCAGCCCCTTCTTGCCTGTAAGGTCTCTTTTGAGAAATCTGCTGACAGTCTGATGGGAACTCTTTTGTAGGTGACTGTCCCCTTGTCTCTTGCTGCTTCTAGGATTCTCTCCTTCATTTTAATCTTGGCTAATGTAATTATGATGTGCCTTGGTGTGTTCCTTCTTGGGTCCAGCTTCTTTGGAACTCCCTGAGCTTCCTGGATTTCTTGGAAGTCTATTTCCTTTGCCAGACTGGGGAAGTTCTATTTTATTATTTGTTCAAATAAGTTTTCCACTCATGGCTGTTTATTTTCCCCTTCTGGTACCCCTATAATTTGGATGTTGGAGCATTTAAAGATGTCCTGGAGGTTCCTAAGCCTCTCCTCATTTTTTTGAATTCTTGTAACTTCACTTTTCTTTGTTTGGTCATTTCGTCCTTCCTTCTGGTCCACTCCCTTGATTTAGGTCTCAGTTTCCTTCCCATTACTATTGGTTTCCTGTGCATTTCCCTTCATTTCAATTAGTTTAGCCTTTCTATGTTCTTCTAAGTTGTGACTAAAATCAACCAGTTCTGTGAGCATCCTGATCACCAGTGTTTTGAACTGTGCATCTGAGAGGTTCGCTATTTCTTGGTTGCTTAGAGTTATTGGCCCTGGGGCTTTGAGTTCTTCTTGAGCCATATTTTGGACTGTTCGTGCCTGTTATGTATGCGGAGCAGGGCGGAAAACTCAGTCGCTGGTTTGTGATGCTGTATGTCGGGGCGGGGTTAAAGGAAAGCAATGGTGGTCCCCTCTGCTGCCTCCCGCCACCGCCGATGCCCACACGGTCTGTCCCACTGTGCGCGAATGTGCAACTGCGGTCAGCCTGCTGCCTTGTGTCCTCGCTGTGTTCGCCGCTGGAACCTGTGCGGGCCATCTCACTGCTCACTCTGCTGGTTTATCTGTGCGCGAGTGTGTGACCCTGGTCAGTCTGCCCCGCACCCTCACTGGGTCCATGCTGCTACCCCGGCTGCCTGGGCACCTGGGGTCGGGGGATCCTTCCTGCCCGAGGTGCTCAGCTGCTGGCTCCGCCCCCTTACCGGTCTGATTGAACGGTTCGTTGTTGTCAGACTTCCGTATAGTTCAATTTTCTGTTCTTTGGCTGTGTCTTTGTTTATTAAACCTTTGTTGTATTCTAACTTGGTTGTGGGAGAAGGCACAGTGTTTCCACCTATGCCTCCATTTGGGTGGAAGTCCTACAATACAATCTGATAGCCTGAGTCTTAATGGAAACTCTCTCACCGGCCGCAATAGATATCTGGCAACAGACACATGGCTAGTGATGGGACTGATGCTTTTCTACCTAGGAACAGCCCACCTTTTACATAACCCATTGTTCCCGCTCACATACTGGAACCCTGAGGCACCCACCTGGAAGAACAAGAGACTATCCCCTCCCATATCCCTTCACAAACCCCTAGCTTTTTCTTTTAGAAACCCCTTTCCTGCCTCCCCTCTGGGCTGCAGCTGATCTCAACTCAGCCCCCACCTCAAATAAAGGCACTTGGCTCAGATCATCCTGTTCTTCCCACCTCTATTTCTCCATGCATTTCTAACAGAAACCTAACAAAGAGATGATTACTTTTAAAAATGTATAGTTTATACATCATACCATTAATCACTTTAAGTGTGTAATTCAGTGGTTTCTAGTCTGTTCATTCGCAGAGTTGTGTGACTCTGTGGATACTTTCATCATCCCCAAAGGAACTAATTCCATTCCACCCAACTCCTTGAGCTCTCGTCAACCATTAATCAGTTTCTGTCTCTGTAGATATGCCTATTCTGGACATTTCATGTAAGTGGAATCACACAGTATGGTTGTTTGTGTGTGTGTGACTCTTCTTTTTCACTTGGCAAAATGTTTCCAAATGTCACTGGTACGTATCTATGTACCAGTAAGTGTTTTATGTCTTTATATTGCCTAATAATATTTCATTGTACGTGTATGTACCACATTTTATTTTATTTATTTTTTAAAATGTATTGATTATGCTATTACAGTTATCCCATTTTCTCTCCCCTTTATTCTCTTCTACCCTATATTCCCCCTCCCACCAGCATTCTCCTTCTTTAGTTCATACCCATGGATCATACATGTAAGTTCCTTGGTTCTCCATTTCTCACCCTATTCTTAACACCCCCCTGTCTGTTTTGTACTTACCATTTAAGCTTCTTATTCCCCCCACTGTTTTCCCCATTCTCCCCCTCCCCCTCCCCAATGATAACCCTCCATATGATCTCCATTTCTGTGATTCTGTTCCTTTTCTAGTTGTTTGCTTAGTTTTTTTTTAAATGTTTGGTTATTGATAGTTGTGTGTGTTGTCATATTACTGTTCATATTTTTTTATCTTCTTTTTTTAGGTAAGTCCCTTTAACATTTCATATAATAAGGGCTTGGTGATGAAGAACTCCTTTAACTGTATTTTTTCTGAGAAGCACTTTATCTGCCCTTCCATTCTAAATGATAGCTTTGCTGGATAGAGCAATCTTGGATGTAGGTCCTTGCCTTTCATGACTTGAAATACTTCTTTCCAGCTCCTTCTTGCCTGCAAGGTTTCTTTTGAGAAATCATCTGATAGCCTTATGGGAACTTATTTGCAGGTAACTGTCTCCTCTTTTCTTGCTGCTTTTAAAATTCTCTCCTTATCTTTAATCATGGCTGATGTAATTATGATGTACCCTGGTGTGTGCTTCCTCTGTCAGATTGGGAAATTTCTCCTTCATTATGTTTTCAAATAACTTTGTTTTCTTGCTGTCCCTTTTCTCCTTCTGGCACCCCTATGATTCAAATGTTGGAATGTTTAAAGATATCCTGGAGAGCCCTGGCTGGCGTAGCTCAGTGGATTGAGTGCGGGCCTGCGAACCAGATGATCGCGGTTCGATTCTCAGGGCACATGCCTGGGTTGCAGGCCGGTTCCTTGCAGGCTAACTACCAGCAGGGGATGCACAAAAGGCAACCACACATTGATGTTTCTCTCCCTCTCTCCTTCCCCTCTAAAGATAAATAAATAAAATCTTTAAAAAAAATAAAGATATCCTGGAGGTTCCTAAGCTTCTCCTTATTTTATTGAATTCTTGTTTCCTCATTCTGTTCTGGTTGAATGTTTATTTCTTCTTTTCTGCTCCAAACCATTGATTTGAGTTTTGGTTTCCTTCCTGTCACTTCTGGTTCCCTGTACATTTTCCTTTATTTCACTTTGCATAGCCTTCAGTTCTTCCTCTATTTTGTGACCATACTCAATAGTTTCTGTAAGCATCCTGATTACCAGTGCTTTGAATTCTGCATCTGATAGGTTGGCTATCTCTTTATCACTTAGTTGTATTTTTTCTGGAGCTTTGATGTATTCTTTCATTTGGGCCATATTTTTTGTCTCAGCATGCCTGTTACATAGTATGGGGTGGAACCTTAGATATTGGCTGGGATGGGGCAACCCATGTCACTGCATTGTGGCACTGTATGTGGGGAAGTTGTCCAAGAGGGAACAATACTGCTTGCTTGGCTCTCATCTGGCTCTCAGTCACTTCTGCCACTACCCACAAGCAAAATTGGGCCCTTCTGGTGCTTATTCCTGGGTAGGTGGGTTCGTGTACATTCTAGGACCCTGCAGGTCTTTCCAATGAACTCTCCTCTGAGGTTGGGAGTTTCTCCTGCCACCACGCAACCCCCATGGGTTTTTTTCAGTCAGAGTTTTTGAAGTTTTATTTTCCCATGCTGGAACCCTGGATTGTGTGGTCTGTCTAGCTCTCCAGTTTTTCCTCCTGGTTTATCCATACACAAATGTGGGACTGCCCAGTCTGCCAGCTGCCACCTTGCTGGGTTCACTAGCCACCACTTTGCCATGCATCTTCTCTGCCCCAGCTGCTCGTCTCTGCTCTTCCTACTGGTCTGGTGAATGTTTCTTTAACTCCTTGGCTATTGGACTTCCATATAGTTCAATTTTCTGGCAGTTCTGGTTGTCTTTTATTTTTAAATTTGTTGTTGTTTTTCTTTGGTTGTATGAGGAGGCACAATGTATCTACCTATGCCTCCATCTTGGCCAGAAGTCCTACAGTCAGAAATTTTGAGGCTTTATTTCCTCATACTGGAACCCTGGGTTTTACAGTCTGTCTCACTCCCCAGTTGTTCCTACTGGTTTATGAGCCTGCAAATGTGGGATGCCTGGTCTGCCAGCAGCTGCCTCACCTGTCCTGGTCTTCCACCTGCCACCTTGCTGCAAGTCCTCTCCACTCAGCGGCCCACACTGCCCCTCCTGTCAGTCTGGATAAATGTTTCTTCTTTAACTCCTTGGTTCTCAGACTTCCATACAGTTCAATTTTCTGACAGTTCTGGTTATTTTTTGTCTTTAAATTTGTTGTTGTCCTCTTGATTGTGGGAGGAGGCAAAGTGTGCCTACCTATGCCTCCATCTTGGCCAGAGTCTCTACCACATTTTATTTATCTGTTCATTAGTTGATGAACATTTGGATTGTTTCTAGTTTTCGTCTGTTATGAATAATGGCACCATGAATATTCATGTGCAATTTTTTGTGTGGATATATGATTTCATCTTTTTGTGGTATATACTTGGAATGGTATTCTCTAGGTTATATGACAACTCTATGTTTAGCATTTTGATGAATGGCCAACTTGTTCTCAAAGGGGCTGAAATTTTACATTTTATATTCCCATCAACAGTGAGGGTCCATTTTCTCCACATCCTCATCAACCCTTATCTTTTGATTATAGGCATTCTAATAGGCCTTAAGTTGTATGTCATGTTGTTTAGATTTGTATTTATTTCCCTGATAACTAATGATATTGAGCCTCTTTCATTTGCTTTTTGGCTATTTGTGTATCTTTTTGGAGAAATGTCTGTTCTGATTCTTTCATCATTTTTAAATTGGGTTATTAGTCTTTTTATTGTTGAGTTGTAATATAATCATGAACCACTTGACAGGGATACATTCTGAGAAATGCGTTATTAGGAGATTTTGTTGTTGTGTAAACATCATACAGTGTACTCACACAAACCCAGACAGTATAGCCTACTACTGTAAATGTATGTGCTCTACTTTTATATTACAGGCAGCACAGTAGGTTTGTTTACACTAGCATTACCACAAACACATGAGTAAATGTGCTGTGCTCTGACATTAAGACAGCTACAGAGTTACCAGGCAGTAGGAATTTTTCAGCTTCCTTATAATCTTATGGGACCTCCACTGAATATGTGGTTGATTGTTGACTGAAATGTTATATGGTATCTGACTTTATATATGTATATTCTAGATGCAAGTCTTTTTTAAATATATGGTTAAAAAAATTTCTCCCATTATGTGTAGATTGTCTTTTCACCTTTTCTGATGGTGTCTTATGAAGAACAAATTATTTTTAATTTTAATGAAGTCCAATTTATTCATTTTTCTTTTATCACTTATGCTTTAGTATGGTACATAAAACCCTACTGCCTAATTTAATGTCATAAAAATTTTTATGTTTTCTTCTGCTTTATAGTTTTAGATCTTATATTTATGTCTATGATAAATTCTGTATTAAGTTTTATACATGGTACAAGGATGGGGTGTAACTTTATTTTTTTGCATATGGATATTTAGTTGTCACTCCCTAGTTTTCAAAACTGGTAAATTAAAAAAAAAACCAGAGCAATAAAAGAGCCTCTTTTTTGTGGGAACTTTTTAGATATGGTTGAAATAGCATTTATTTCTGTGGCTTTACTCATATGTGATCATATACATTGATTCATCTAATAAATCTTGGGTTGGCCAAAAAGTTAGTTTAGTTTTTTGTCTGTAAAATAAAAGATACATTTCTCATTTTCACCAATTACTGTATTATTTGGATATTTTGAATAAGTTGCCTATCTCCCATGTGGTTATGTTTATTACTTTCAATTAATGTCTCTATATGATTGATATCAACTTCAACTGGTCTACTTGACCATGGAGCATAATCTGGAGAGAAATTTTCAGCACCCAACTTCACAAACAATTTTTGACATGTTTGATCAGTCACAGCACTTTCTCCATAAATTGCACAAATCTTTTTATGTGTTTCAGTTGCATTTTTACCTTTCTTGAAATAATAAAACATAATATGCCAAAAATGTTGTGTCTATTTTTCCATCAATATTAAAATGGTTACACAAAAAAATTCACCAATTTTTATGAGTTTTTTTAATGCATGCTTATATGACAGCTGTCACAATGCAGTCTCACAAAATTATTTCAAATGAAGTAAAGGACAACTAAGCACTACTAGAACCATCTTACTGAAAAAAAACCCTCAAACTTTTGCCAACCCAATACTTATAGATCATCTACTTTAAGGCAAGCATGTCTAAGTTGCATGATACAGTAGTAAATAAAGTCCTTGCCTACATGTATCCTGTAGGTAAGTGAGGAAGATGGGTATAAGCAAATAAATATATAATATACTGCAGTCATTATAAGTATTATTTAAAAAACAAAGTAAAAGTGTAGAAGTAATGTGGTTGCTGGGGAGAGAATGCTATTTTATATTTACTAGGAATTTCAGGAAATGCCTCTCTAAAGAGTCTATGTTGGTTTGGTGACCTTAAGTAAAGGGGAAGCCATGAAAATATCTGGAGAAAGACTGTTCAAAGCACAGGGAAGAGCAATGCAAATATCACGGGATAAGAATGTGCTTGAATTATCCTAGGAAGAATAAGGCAATGAGGTTAGAGTGTGGCCCTTGAGGGGAAGATGAGTAGAAAATGATGTTGGAGAGGTAGTCAGGAACCCATGGGAAAACTAGACTTTCCAAGTTTTTTTACTGAATTTGCCTGGCAAAGCATTGTGGCCTATAATATTAGCATTGTCCTTGAACGAAATCAATACCATTCTTCTATCCAATTTTCAAGCTAGCACTTGCCTCAAAACTTTTAGTAGAAAAATTAAGAATACAAGTAAGTATATGAACATAATCCTAAACCATAGATTTCTTTGAAACAAACACCAAAATAATTCAAAAGGGAAAAGTGTTTCAAAAGAAGAAACTTTAGGGTCCTTCTTTTGTTTTTCTTATTTATTTCCATTAACTAAACCTTCTTCCTTTTTTTGGTTAAGGTCCCTGGCCAAGTATACTGGCTGGCCACCAAAATCTCCTTTTCCCTTCAACCTGGTAATAAGAAGCAGATGCCCAGACAGAGAATATATTTTCCATAATCTCTTGCAGTAGTTGGGGCCATGTGACCAGTTCTTACCAATGGAATGTGAGTGGAAATGATGTGTACCACTTCTAAACAGAAGTAATAGGCAGGTGGACCTTCTCTGTAATATTTGCTTTTTTGCTACCTGGATGCAAAAGTTTCAGTGAATAATGTGGTTCTGGGGGATGGTGTAGCCAAAAATTGGAAGGAGTCTGGAGCTCTGAATCAGTGGGCAGAGGTGGCGCCTGAACCAGGGAGAGTCGTTGGGTCCTGAGTGTGTCTATCAGTTATGCCAGAGCTGAGGACAGGAGTCCCCTCCATAGGCCATAAGCAGAAAGTTATTGGTTCGACAGCATGAGTTGTTTAAACTGAAAGAATAAAGATTAAAATTAAGCACTGTAAACAGCAGTTGATAATCTTTAGATGCACCCTGACCAGCGGGTTCTGTTGGTTGGAGTGCTGTCCTGTAACTGAAAGATTGTGGGTTCAACTCCTGATCTGTGTGTGTACAGAAGACAACCCATTGAAGCTTCTCTCACACATCAATATTTCTCTCTCTTGCTTTCTCTGAAAGCAATGAGGAAATGTCTTTGGGTGAGGATAAAAAGAAATAAAAAATAATCTTTAGATTTACCTCATCAGAACCTAGCTACAGTTAATCAATATTGGCAGTAGTTCATTCTTGCACAATTCATAAGTTAGGGCATAGCTCCCATTGACTTACAGAAAGACATTAATATACCTATTTAGCTCTTTAGGGCAGGGAATGTGGATCTACACTTCACTTCTGATCAATGGCCAGCATACTAGCTGTTAAAGGAAAGAGAAGTTGTATGAGTGGCAGGGAGAATCCTGAGCTAATGGTGACATGGTCATTAGTAAATTTGGTCTCAAACTATGGTGAAAAAAATAAGTAAAGGCACATTAAATTTGGGCAAGTAAAATAAGTAAGAGGTGCGGTGAATTTTGGTGAGTGCAGAAAATAGTGTTAGCCAAGTAGTTGTAAAGAGTTTGGTAATTTAAAGATGAGAAGCCTGCTTGTAATGTCAACTATGTTTGTACTTATGGTTTTTTAAAATCATTTTTGTTTTTTTCCCAATAGAGTTTTTTGACACAAAATTTTAACAGTTTTCTCACCTTTTTCAGCAGGAAAAAAAAGATGCTCATTAAAATCTAAGCCCAGACAGGCTGAAAAAGCAAACTGCCTCCAGAACAGTTATGATGCTGACAGTGGTCATTTCTCTGAGAGGAGTGAGGGGGCTGGGATAAATGAAGAAGGGGTAAAAACTGGGGGAAGGCTGAGGATGGACATAGTTAGCCCTCCTACCATCTGGAATTTTCCTCACAAGCTTTCCTGTGTGTGTGTGTTGTTGATGTAAACTTTTTATTTGTAAATAATTTTAAACCTCTAGTAACATAGGACACCCTTACACTCCTTCCCCATAATCACCTATTGTTAACATTTTGCTGAATTTGTGTTATCATTTCACATGCTTGTGTACTTTCTCTATATTACATACGTAGAGATGTATGTAATACATCTCTAAATGTACATACATATGCACATTCTTTTACATATTTTCCAAATGTTTTGTTTTACTTATTTTTCCATGTTGTTTATTTATTTAATCTTCATTATATTTTTCCACTATCATTTAGTCCCCTTATATCCCTCTACCCCCAGCAATCACCACACTGTTGTCCATGTCCATGAGTCCTTTTTCCTTTTTGCTCAATCCCTACACCCCCTAACCCCCCTCCCACTAGCTGTCATCTGTTCTCCATCTATGAGTCTGTCTGTTTTGCTTCTTAGTTCAGTTCATTAGATTCTACAAATGAGTGAAATCACATGGTATTTGTCTTTCTCCAACTGGGTTATTTCACTTAGCATAATGTCCTCCACTTCCATCCATACTATTACAAAGGGTAAAATTTTTTTCTTTTTTATGGGCAAGTAGAATTCCATTGTGTAAATGTTCCATAGTTGTTTCATCTACTCATCCACTAATGAACACTTGAGCTGCTTCCATATCTTGGCAATTGTAAATAATGCTGCAATGAACATAGGGGTGCTCATGTTCTTTCAAATTTGTGTTTTAGGTTCCTTTGGATATATTCCCAGAAGTGGGATCACTGGGTCAAAAGGCAGATCCATTTTTAATTTTTTGAGGATTGTCCATACTACTTTCCATGGTGGCTGCACCAGTCTGCATTCCCTCAACAGTGCAAAAGTGTTCTCCTTTCTCCACATCCTTGCCAACACTTGTTTGTTGATTTTTTTTTTTTTCTTTTTTAAAAATTTGATTTTATTTTAATTGTTGTTCAAGTACAGTTTTCTGTCTTTTACTCCAAGCCCAGCCCAACCCCCACCCCAGTGCTCCCTACCTCCCTCCCATTTCCACCCCCCTTAGTTTTTGTCCATGTATTTTTTTTCTTTTTTTTTTAAATATATTTTATCGATTATACCATTACAGTTGTTCTATTCCCCCCTTCAATCCCTTCCACCCGCACCCTNTTGTTGATTTGTTAATGATAGCCATTCTGACAGGTGTGAGGTGGTATCTCATTGTGGTTTTATTTGCATTTCTCTGATGATTAATGGTGTTGAAAGTCTTTTCATATGTCTATTGGCCATCTGTATGGCCACTTAGACACTTAGAGAGTGTCTCCAATAGACACTTCTTTGGAGAAGTGTCTCCAATAGACACTTCTTTAGAGAAGTGTCTATTCAGGTCCTCTGTCCATTTTTAAATTGGGTTGTTTGGTTTTTTGGTGTCCAGTTTTGTAAGTATTTTATAAATTTTGGATATTAACCCCTTATCAGGTATATTGGTGAATATGTTCTCCCCTAAACAATTTGAATGAAGTTATATATATCATGACCCTTTACCTCTAAATATCTCAGTGTATATTTCTTAAAAATAAGAATAACCTCTTAACTACAGTTATCAATTTCACTAAATTTAACATTGATATAGTACTTTAATCAACTTCTTTACTCCAATTTCTTCACTTGACTCAATGATGTTCTTCATAGCATTTTTCCCCCTTCCCATAATGGATACTATCTAGGATCAGGCATTGCATTTAGTCTTTTTAGTCTCCTTTAATCTGGAACATTTCTATAGCTTTTCTTTGTTGTTGTTGTTGGTTTTTTTTGAGAACATTGACATTTTTGAAGAATTCAGTCTTTAAAAAAACACAGAATGTTCTTCATTTTGGGTTTCTCTGATGTTTCCTGATAGATTTAGGTTATACATTCCACGCATAATCTTCAGATGGACCAAATCTGGAGGCACAAAAAGTCCATTTGCCTTTCATTTATGATGCTTATTTTGTTCACTCACCTTTAAAGAGACTCTTTAAGACCATGCATGTATTCTGCTTATCAGAATAAATATTCTGATAAGAATAAATATTCTCTAGATTTAGCACCACTGATGATTCTTGCTTGAGCCAATCTCTTTGCCTGGTAAATGCAAAATGATGATTTCCCAATCCAGCACTCCCTGTATTTACCAGTCAGCGTTTGGCATTCCCTGTGATTTTGATTCTGTTACAAGAACAACTTTCCTCATAGAAAAGACAAAGAACTGATTCCCATGATCACATATTTGAATTGTACTTTTGTACCTAAAAATAGGATGTTTTACCCTTATATCTGAAACCTACTAGAATAGATATTGTAGAAAAATTTCTCTCAATCTTGGCTTAAAAATATTATGTTCTGTCTTGGCTGGTGTGGCTCAGTGGATTGAGCACTGGTCTGTGAACTAGAAGGTCGCAGGTTCGATTCCTGGTCAGGGCACATGCCTGGATCATTAGCCATGTCCCCAGTTGGGGGTGTGTAGAGGCAACTGATCAATGTTTCTCTTGCACATGTTTCTCTCTCTCTCTTTCTCTTTCCCATCCCCTCTCTTTAAAAATAAATAAATAAAATCTTTAAAAAGTAACATGTTCTATTTAAATATTGTATAGGTAGAAGGAGGGTTATGAGTTGGAGGTATTTAACCCTTATTAAACAAACAAACAGGTAGAAAAGCAAGCAGTTGACTGCCATGGACAGAAGGGCTGGGTGAAGAAGTCCTTTCCCTTTGTGTCAGATCACCCCTTTTTCATAGAAGAGGAAAAAGCTACTGTGTGTGTGTGCTCCATGCCACATATATTATATGGCTTGAGTCTAATCACTTTTTCTTCTTGGCTTTTAGCAAGTGATGTGGAATAGAAGGTCAGTCTCTCATGCAGAAGAGTAGACCGATTAAACAGCGAGACTGTTAATTAGAATGCTAAGACTGCAGCAGACACCTTCTCACTGATAAGCTGTGTGAAGGCAGCTAAAATCGTGAAAAGCTGGGGAGAAACCATGTCGAATATTTGTGGGTGCCAAAATCTCTAATGCCCTGAAGAAGAAAATAAAAAACAAGTATCACCCCTAAGCAGGATTTATTTTTTATTTTTTAAAAAGATTTTATTATTTTATTTTTTTAGAGAGAGGGCTAAGGAGAGAGAAGGAGAAACATTAATATATTTCTTACATATTAATATGATGCCTTTTGCACACTCCCTACTGGGGACCTGGCCCTCAACCCAGGCAAGTGCCCTGACTCGGAATTAAACCAGCAACTCTTCATTTTGCAGGCTGGCACTCAATCCACTGAGCCACACCAGCTGGGGCTCAACCAGCTGGGAATTTAAACTCTAAGAAAACACAGGGTAAAGTCTAATTTAAGCTTTGAGAATGTGCCAAGATTAAACACTGAATAATTACTGCCAAAGGTAGTAATGTGGTATATATGTTTCTGTAAATATTGCTCTAAATGTGGTAATCAATTTTTATCTATAATAATTTGAGATAAATTATTGTTTTATTAACTTAATTAAGTATTTAGTTTTATAGAAAAACAGAAAGGTGTGGAAAAGCATGTTACCTTCTTTTTCCTGTGGGGAGCCTTTTATTCCAATCTATGGTCGCAGCCCAAGGCCAGGTCTGTTCCAGGAGTAACCTGCTCAAATCATAGTTGTGGTTATAAGAGAAAAGAGTCCATATGCCCAAACGTATAAAAGAAAGTAACAAGTGAGTTCCTGAAAGGAATGAGAGACAATGAGATGGGTTACAATGGTGCCCTGTACACTTGATAGACTGATGGGGCTCTGAAGTCAGGGAGATGGCATAGACATAAGTTGAAAAGTTGGTGAGGCCTTGAATACACTGTCTTTTTCTGGACACCACCCATTCACATTGCAGGGCCAAATCTCTTGCCATTTTCCAAACCCCTTCTGCCATGATGTTGTTGATGTCACACATTCTAAACCACTAGAGACCAGAGCTCTGTTAAGCGAAAAATTTCCCATAAGTGTTAGGAAAAGGTAAAGAGATTTCCAGAAGAGATGCCACGGAAACAGTTGATAAGCACTACAAGAGGTGGAGGTAAAAGCCCTTCCTAATTAGGAAGAAAGATCTTTGGACGATAGGCAGGAAGGATGAGAATATAAAAGCATTGCTAACAAAAGGACTGGGTTCATGTCATAGCCCACCATTTCCATTCTGTGTGATCTTGGGTATCAGTTACCTAAACTCTCCACATGTCAGTTTTGTCATTCTCATCATAGAGTTAAAAGTACTTATCTCTTGCTGTTGTAAAGAGTAAATTTAATAATTTATATAAATGCATTGGTACAAAGCTTGAAACACCATCAGCATTAAATAAGTGTTAGTAGCCATTATTGTCATGCTGATATTACTGTCCCTGATATTGAAGTTCCTGTGCAATTTGCCTCCAGTCTGCCTACTTATCCTGGGCCTGTCCATTCATTCGTTCCTTCATTCCTGCAGTCATGTTTGTCATGAACATGCACCAAGCTCCAGTCAGGCCTGTGCCCATATCTTCTTATTTTCACCTTTCTCCTTACTACACATCTGAATGAAGTGATCCTTCCCCTCGCTTTAATCTCCTCCCTTAAGGCTCATCCCAATTTCCACCAAGAATCCCCTTAAACCTCTTTGTGCTCACTTTGGGCTGTACCTTTTCTGAATCACTATTGTAGTTACTATTTGTGTCACTGAGTTTTGTGCTGGGTTATGTAGCAAAGAACTTCCTGTGATGAAAATTTTCTGTTGCTGTGTTGTCCAATTTTAATGTGGCTAGTGTGATTAAAGAAGTTAATTTTTAATTTTATTTAATTTTGATTATTAAACTTCAAATTTGAATGAGTGTCTAGGCTTAAAGTGTCAACCATTTACTCTGACAAAACTCTTGTGAGAGGTAATACTTGTATGTTTTTACTGGCCTCCTGGGGTCAAACCTATCTTCTCTTTCTATGGGGTCCTGTTTGCCCGTAGAGAAATCAAGGGATGGACTTAGGAGAAGAACAAGACATAGGTAGAGGGGTAGTGCTCAATAAGAAAGGATTAGTATGAGTTAGACTGAAGTTGGTGAAAGGACCACATGTGATGTGTCCCATCTGTTTATGAGTAATCCTCTAGAATCGGCTGCACTGTTCAGCAGGATTTACAGGAGTCCTGGCCTGGTGATCTGGCAGTCTTTCCAGCTTTAGATGTGAATGAGGTCTTTGTTGGGGAGCCCTTGAGTCAATGTAGCTGACCTGTGGACCTGACCTTTGCAGGGACCCCTGGAGTTGTTCTATGGCATCCCACCTAGCCTGATCCAGGACTCTGCCTGACTCTTTCTTAAGAGTATGCTACCCTGTCATTCAGCTTTGGATTTCAAACTCTTTAGAATGGCCTCTGACTCCTCTGTCTATCTTGAGTTTATTCTGTGTTTCCCAGTGGTTCATGAACTATTAGAGATTACAGACACCCCCTCCTCACTTTATTTATTTGTTTATTTATTTATTTATTTCTAGAGAGAGGGGAAGGAAGAGAGAAAGAGGGAGAGAAACACTGATGTGAGAGAGAAGCATCAATTGGTTGTCTCATACATGCCCCAACTGGGGACCAAACCCACAGCCCAGGCATGTGCCCTGACTGGGAATGGAACTGGTGGCTTTTTGCTTTGGAGAACAATACCCAACAAATTGAGGCACACTGGGCATCCTTAGGAAAATACATGTGGTCACATTCCTATGCAATTTTGCATGCTAATTCAGCAGAGTCATGGGTGCCTTGAGGCCTAGACCTAGGTCTGAGACCTTTGGTTAAGAACACTTTCTTAAATCTGACCTTAGGAGTTCCATATGCTATTCCTTTTTCTCTTAGCACCAGGTCAGCTCATTGGCTAATTTTCAATGACTGGTTCAGGGCTCTAGTTCCCTTAATAACAGAAACAGTCACTCTAAATAGCTATGGGAAGTATTTCAGTCACTATAAATATATATCCCCATTGTTAGATTAATAGATTGACATTATAGCTTATCCTTCCCTCATCCTCTCCCCACTTTCAAAAGAGTTTTTAGAGCCTGGCTATATCTAAGTGAAATAATAAACTTCATAAAACAGCAAGTGATGTGAGCTTCAGACTCTGGACTGAGAGTGCCCTCCCCACTCCCACCCTCATCATCTCCAGCTAATTGGAGGTGTCAAGCTCTGGATCTGTCATGAAGTAGCATTTGTATCCTCAAATGGACTCTGAATTTGGTTCTCTCACTCAGCTGGACTTTCTTCTGATCTGGCCTGATCTGGCCTTCTCACAGCCCACATATTTTAGAGTTTGAGGACACATTGAGATCATTTCTTACAGAGACCAGGAGAGGGAAGTTGCTGGTCCAAGGTCCAGCAGCTGGTGGGTGACAAGGCAGGGCTAGAACCCAGCTGCTTTCTATTCCAGTTCAGTCCCTTCATTTCTCTACGCTCTATGGCTGCTTTGTTCTCCAGTTTTGAATAAAGTGACTTAGGAAGTAGAACTTTTACCATATGTGTGGGGAGACTTCATCGCATGTCTTAGATATATTCTTGTAAGCTTCATAACAAAGGGAGTTTCAGTAAATTATATATTTTATCATGTCTTGCAAAGATTAGAGATGTAATCCTTTGGTAAAAGCTTTCAGCCTTATACACTTGGACATAATAGAAAAAACTATGTGCTCAGAGGGAAAAGAATTTTCTGATAAAATAGTAAAATAATGTTCAGAATAAATCAACAAATATTAAAGTCTGATACAGCAATATTTTTGTCTAGAGGAAGACGTAGCCTGTCTATTTCTTTAAATTTAATATGTATTTTCCTTTATCTATAGGTAAATAATTTCTTTTGAAAAACTTGAATTAAAAAAAATTTCCAAAATCTTTATCTTGGGTGATCACTATTAATTGTTTATTTAACAGCCTGGATTAGTATATTGTGTAAATTCTTTACCATTAGAAGTCAGTTTTCCTGATGGTATTATTAAGATTTATAAGTATGATTTTCTCAGAGGTAGGATTTCTGTAAGCAAAATAGACAAAGAAGCAGTTACTTTGGTTTTTACCAGTCATACGATAGTCTGTTTTATAATTTAATAAAAATAACTCTACAAATGTGCATGAGATAACAAGTTTCAGATTCTTTAAGAAGGCAGTCTGATGTCAGTTTTCTTTCCTCAGTTACTTGCTGTGATCATCTTTCTTCTGGCCAACACCACCCTAGTATAACCCCCTTAGCCTAGTCCTCCAGGTCAGTACATTTTGTGTTAACAAGGATTTCAGAAGGAAGTGCTTAAACAAATAAACTATACAGATAGTCCTCACACTTTGTTAATTAATCATTTCAGCCTGCTCTCCCACTAAACTTTTAGTAGAGCAGCTAATAAGAAGCAAATAGATGGGTTTGAGTTTCATCTCCTTTTGTTTTTTTCTCTGCTCACTTTCCCGGAAAAGGGGGCTTTTCCCAGAAAAGGGGGCTTTTCCCGAAAAAGGGGGCTAATGAGCAGTGAAATGGCCAGGCATGAAAAGCCAGAGAGGAGAGCCTGTCTGTGGAGCCTGATGGCTGTGTAATTGGCTCCTTGCTTATCACCAGGGGCCCCACGGTTTTATGGAGGTGTCTAAGATATCTAGGAACCTCCCTGACCATTGTGGCTCAGTTGGCTGGATGTTGTCCTCCAAAGCTGAAAGGTTGCTGGCTCGATTCCCAGTCAGGGCACATGCCCAGGTTATGGGTTCAGTCCCTGGCTGGGGTGTGTACAAGAGGCAACTATCTATGTTTCTCTTTCAAATCAATGTTTCTCTTCTTCTCTTTCTCCCTCCCTTCCCTTCTCTCTAAAAATGAATAAATGAAATCTTCAAAAATAAAATCTAGGATCCGAGGACTTCCGCCAAGATGAAGGCATAGGTGGAAACACTGTGCCTTCTCCCACAACCAAGTTTGAATACAACAAAGGTTTGGGGAAACAAAGACACAACCAAAGGACAGAAAATTGAATTATACGGAAGTCTGACTACATCTAACCGTTCAACAGGGACGGTAAGAGGGGCGGAGCCAGCAGCGAGCAGGGTCGGGCAGGACAGGGCCCCCGACCCAGGCGCACAGGCAGACGGGAACCAGTTGGGGTGCGGGGCAGACCGCAAGAGCATATTCGCGCACAGTGAGACAGACCACGCAGGCCCCAGGGGACGAGGGCTGACAGCGGTGGCACACTTGCATGCAGTGGGACGAAACGCGTGGGCCCAGTGACGGCAGCAAATGCGGCACCGGTGAGGGCCATGGCGGCAGGTGGTGGACAGGATGCCATAGTCCCTCTTTGACCCCGCCCCCACATACAGCGTCACAACCCAGCGACTTAGTTGCCCTGCAATACCAGTGAGAGCCATTGTCCCTCTTTGACCCCCCCCACCTACAACGTCACAACCCAGCGACTTAGTTGCCCTGTTCTAGTGAACACTTTAGGGCTCTGATCCTGCTATGGAACAGGCATGAACAACCCGAAAGATGGCACAAGAAGAACTCAAAGTCCCAGAGCCAATAACTCTAAGTGACCAAGAAATTGCCAGCCTCTCAGAAGCACAATTCAAGACACTATTTATCAGGATGCTCACAGAACTGGTTGATTATAGTCACAAATTAGAGGAACAAAGTCACAAATTAGAGGAACATATGAAGGCTAAACTAATTGAAATGAAGGGAGATGCACAGGAAACCAATAGTGATGGAAAGGAAACGGGGACACAAATCAATGGAATGGACCAGAAGGAAGAAAGAAACATCCCACCAGAAAGGAATGAAGAAATGAGAATTCAAAAAAATGAGGAGAGGCTTAGGAACCTCCAGGACATCTTTAAACGTTCCAACATCCGGATTATAGGGGTACCAGAAGGGGGAAAGAAACAGCCACGAGTGGAAAACTTATTTGAACAAATAATAAAGGAGAACTTCCCCAGTCTGGCAAAGGAAATGGACTTCCAGGAAATCCAGGAAGCTCAGAGAGTCCCAAAGAAGTTGGACCCAAGAAGGAACACACCAAGGCACATCATAATTACATTAGCCAAGACTAAAATGAAGGAGAGAATCCTAGAAGCAGCAAGGGATAAGGGGACAGTCACCTACAAAGGAGTACCCATCAGACTGTCAGCGGATTTCTCAAAAGAGACCTTACAGGCAAGAAGGGGCTGGAAAGAAGTATTCCAAGTCATGAAATCCAAAGACCTACAGCCAAGATTGCTTTATCCAGCAAAACTTTCATTTAGAATGGAAGGACAGATAAAGTGCTTCTCAGATAAGGTCAAGTTCAAGGAGTTCATCATCACCAAGCCCTTATTATATGAAATGCTAAAGGGACTTATATAAGAAAAAGAAGATGAAAAATATTAACAGTGAAAGGACAGCAAACTCACAGTTATTAACAACCACACCTAAAACAAAAGCAAACCAAGAGGACAGCTAGATCAGGAGTGGAACCATAGAAATGAAGAACACATGGAAGGTTAGCAACAGGGGAGAGGGAGGAGGAGAAGGGGGGAGAAGATACAGAAAATAAGTAGCATAGACGGTAGGTAAAAAATAGGGGGGAGGGCAAGAATAGTAGGGGAAATATAGAATCTAAAGAACTTGAGACACGTGGTTATAAACTAAGGGGGGGAGAATGGTGGGGGAGGAAGGGTGCGGGTGGAGGGGAATGAAGGGGGGGAATAGAGCAACTGTAATGGTATAATCAATAAAATATATTTAAAAAAATAAAAATTAAAATTAAAAAAAATAAAATAAAATCTAGGATCCAATGTTAGGAGTAAGGAGAAGAAAATACGGTTCTCTAATTGGCATGCTGTCTGCTTTGTCCATGGGATTGGACTGGAGCTGTCCACCAAGAAGACTCCTCAGAGAAAGAATAATAAATAGAAGGCAAATGTTTGTGTACAAAGTATAACAAACCTGTTAGTGTTCACAATACAATGCTGAAATTGCTTAACCCAATAGTAAGCTACTGCTGACGTGTCTTCAGAGGAAAATTAAAGGTTCCTAGATGCACTGAGACCAATTATATTAAAACTTTACTTGTAGGTCATGCTCAAAACTTCAGGTAAAAAAAAATCAGAATTCAAATCCCAGCTGAAGATGTCTTCCTGTCACATGCACTAGGGATGCTGCCAAGGAGATCCAGATTAAAGACCAGGGATTGGTTACACAGGCAGAGACCTCAAATAAATTTGTCTCTGACCCAACCCAGCACTACTTTAATGAGGGAAAGAAAAAGTTCACTATCAGAACATTGTTAAGTAGAAATTAGAAAAAGAGAACCAGTTATTCCTAAAAAAAAAAAAAAAAGACCGAAGAAATGGGGTGAGTCTTGTGCTTTGTCAAAAAAAATCTACCAGGTCAGTGTGGGTGTCCCACCTGAATTCTGTAAGGGATGTATCAGGAGATCTCAGCTGCTTGTTCTGAGACTGCCACTGACCAGATGAGTGACCTCAGAAAAGTCACTTTCCTGCTCTGAGCATATGTGTAAGATCCGGAAAGAGAAAGGACCACTTTCAGCTCTAAGAAGAGTCAATCCTAAAGCAGTAATACTTTGGATTCAGAACATGCCTGCCTCTTTAGTCTCCAAAGTTGGAAAATGCTGTCAGTCCTTAAAACCCCTCTGCCATTCACAGGTATTAATTTTCTCATATTGCAGTTGGAGTTAGCAGGAGTCATGAACTTAAGTGGCAGGGACAAGGTAACGTTGTCACCTTTCAGAGGAGAATGGAGAACTGTATTCCTGTTCAACCCTGAGCTTGAGCCATTCAGGCTTGAATTGTATGAAAAATGAAAAAGAGTTTGATGGAATTTATGTTTGGTGGTTTCTTAGTTAACTATATCAAATCAAGTCAGTCATATGGGTCTTTCCATTTACTTATGTATTTATGTATTTATTATTTTTTTCCTTTTTATTGAATTTATTGGGGTAACACTAGTTAACAAAATTGTACGTGTTTCGGGTGCACAATTCTACAACACATCGTCTGTACACTGTATTGTGTGTTCACCACCCCAAGTCAAGTCTCTGTCCAGCCACAAGTCAACATTCCCTGTTCAAGTTCTCTGCCACAGGCCTCACAGTGGCTTTAGGAGTTACTGGGGGTATCTCAGATATCATTGGCATCTGGGCATTTGATGCTTCTGCTGTCTTCTTTCTCCAGCTCTGACTTTAAGATGCTGATTGGTCACTGCTGTTCTAGGTCTTGGTATATATAGGTCCATGGCCTAGAATTGAGGGTTACTGAATGTGTCACCTCTAATTGTGGCCCATTACACTTGAAGCAAAACTCTGTACCTCCTTTCTCTTTTTTTTCAGGATAGAACTTACTCTAGAGGGCCTTTAGTTTTTCATATGAATAGAGCCATCACGTTTGAGACTTTTCAGGCTCAAGATGAAGTTCTCGCATCTGTAGATTCTAGATACGGAGTCAAAATTGACTTACTGGGTACTGATATGATGGTCCATGATGCTCAAAGACAGAAGAGAAAACCTGCAGCTCATGGCTCCCTCTGGTGTGAGATCTCCCATTATGGGACAGTAGGGGAGGAAGATATTTGTGGTTCTGTGGCCTTGCTGCCCTCCCATAATAAATCCTAGGCTCCCTTTGACCAAGGTGAAAGTAGAGAACTTGCCTTTGTTATGGGGCTCTTATCTTTCTCTGCTTCTGCAACTCTTCAGTGCCTATTACTGGAGGTGTGGTGACTCAAGATGCACCTGCCTGCTAGGACTCTGTGGTGCTGCATGACCCTGCCTGACTACCATAGACAGGGCCCAGTGCTGTGAGCCTCCTTCCTTTCTTCCTTATCAAAGCTTAGCTGTCCAAGGTACCATTCCATCAAGGGCTTATTTTGGGGGGAAAATAATAAACCACTTTAAGCTAAGATGTTGGATAATGATAATGACCCTGCAATACCTCTTCAGCTGCTGTTCCTGATGGAATGTAATCAGAGCTGAGAGGTGATACCCATCTTCTGGATTTGGGGATTAAAGACTGGGAGCCTAGCCAGGAATACAGAAATGACAGCTCACCTGGGAGTTGGTGGGACCCTTGGCTGTGGAGACAATTCACACATGGTGCCCTTCACTTACCCCCTTATCATCCTCTTGGTATTCTTATAGCCAAACTTACAGTTAGATGACTGTTCATACTCACAGCATGCTGCCTGTCTGAAAAGGCACCTTTGCCTGATGATATTTAGGATAATACACCATTGTCTGTCTGCCAGAGTGAGAAAGGCTGACTGAGGAAATCAAGTCTGGGGCTTCATTCAGTAGGCAACATGGGAGTTGAAGGTGGAATGGTGGCGTTAAAATGGTGACCTATGAAAGCTATGGAAGAAAGAAAATGAGTTGAGAATTAGATAAGCAGACAGAAGAGGGTATTGGAGAATTTTGATGCCAGTTATTTTAGGGACATCTGGGTAATGAGCGTAGAGACGTTTAAGGAGAAATAAGTCAAATAGGTGGAGGGAAAGGTGCTGGGTAGGTTGGAATGGATGATCTTTCTTCTTACAGAAGCCAAGGTTAAGGTCATTGTTAGATAAGGACAAGGACAATGCTACTCCTCTGGAAGTTTTGGTTGTTCACACCCATAGCACTCCTTGTTGAGCAGATGGATAAAAGGATGACTAAAAGAATGAATGAATGCTGCCAGTATATTCTGTGTGCTTACAAAGATGTGTTGGGTGAGTCAGAGTTATTAATATAAATAGTTACAGTGACAGTGACAGTCCTATTTTAAAAATTAACTTTAAAATCTATTCTGAAATGTTGTTTTAAATCCTACACACATTCTCTTTTGCATTCCTTTGAGGACTCAAGTCTGTTATTTGCAGTTTTATTACTTTTAGGCATATGGGAGTACATATGACGCCTGTCCACTTTTTTTCTAGAGCTAGTAAACAGACTAGAAACAGGACCAACATGATCATACTCACTTTGCCATTGACCTTGTGCAGGTTCTCCAAGGTCAGTAATGGTGGTTGGATTTTTGTCAGAATTGACTTGTATTCAGCAGGAGCTGGTCTCCCTCCTACTAACATTTGTAATCTTTCCTTACTATCTAGCCTGCTGTAAAATTACTAGTACAGTTTCCCCAGGCAATGACTTTGTGATTTTTGACTTTTTTATTGATCAATAAACAGTTTTAAACCAAAAAACCCCACAGTGAGAATAGAAACTTATTTGGTACTTAGTAACTACCTGCCTTGGAGGAGAAAGAGGAATTGCAAAGATAAGAGCCTCAGGCTCCTGCTGCCTTCTTGAGGCCCACAATACTAGATGAAAATAGAAAAATACAGCCATGAGTTAACAAAACAATGTTTGACTACACTATGCTAAAGAACTGATTGTTTCCCATGAAATTAACCCATTGTTTCCTTGACCCTGGATACAGGATCACCTGCTGTACACTTGAAGAAGGCAGGCTTTGGCTGTTGTGTTCACTACTGTTTTCCTAGTGCCAAGCACAGTGCCTGGCAGAGAGTTAGTACCCAGGAAACATTTGTAGAATAAGTGATTGAAATTAAATAATATAGCTATCAGGCTTGAGAATACAGGAGGAATTTATTTTTCTGTTTCTGTTTCGTATTGAGATAGGTTTTAAGTAATTTCCTTCCATAAGTCTGGCTTCTCCAGCTAGACTTAAGGAGAGACACTAGGCCATATGTGTTTTCTGTTTCCTGTGGCAGTAATTTTAGTTTATGACTACGGGAATGGCTCTAGGTGGTAATGGCTATGTCTCCAATGATAAGGCTTCCCGTCATCATATTTGTTTTCTTTTGTGTTTTGAAAAATAGAATTTTGAAAATAAATGTAAGAAATAAGGCAATATTTTAGTAAAACGAAATCAATAACTTGCTAAGATTAACAGAAAATTTGTGATCTAAATTGAAAACTGTCCATTGGGCACATTTTGAAGTGTGGGAAATGTTTCTTTTCATATTGGTTGATATCATTTGTTTTGCCCAGGGAGTGTTTGGAGATAGGATGAAGCGAAAGCATGTTGTTGTTGTTGTTTTGAGTAATGTATCATTTTGCCTTTTTGACGAGAAAAGTTGAGAAACAGTCAGTGTTTGGTTTTCCTGTTTTCCATGGTGATATCAACTGACCAACACTGATCTGTCGTCTGTGCAATGACCATGACCCAGGGATGGCAAATGCCAGGACGACACAAGCAGGGTATCAAGTTAAAAAGGAAGAAGAGCTAGAGAGCTAGTTTATAGTTCACAAAAGTAAAATTTTTGAACTAACAAATTCTCACAAATTTCCTTTATTTAAAAAATGTACTTTAATTCATCAAACACAGCATTAGAGACCCTGGGACCTGGAAGGGCTTTGGGAGCCACTATTTCGGTCTGCTTATTTTACGAGGAAACATCCAGAGCAGCTCATGACTGTCTGCTGTCACATAGCCAGTCAGTGGCAGAGCCCTCCCACTCTGGACCCCAGCCATGGGTTGTGTTCAGGGATCACAACCCCTGATTGTCCTCTACAGTGACACCCACAGGAAACAAATACATGTTCCAGTTACAGATAAAAGCTCAAGTAGCCATTTTTCTGTGCCTTTGCTGGTCTGTTCTCTCAGGTGGCTTCCTCTGGGTTCTAGGTATCCTGAGCCCCAGTGAGGCCCTTCCCAGGACATCAACAGGAAGTCTGGGGGTACAACTGGGCATGAGGTTCACTTCCATGAGGCACTTGACCCGCTCTCCACACCAGAGAAATTGTCTAGTGTCCATGGGCTCTGTGTGTCATGGCTCCAGCCCAGCATATGATTTTTCATTCAGCCAACTGATTAAAAACTCTGTCCTTTTCAAAAT
This sequence comes from Sturnira hondurensis, assembly GCF_014824575.4. Lineage (NCBI taxonomy): Eukaryota > Metazoa > Chordata > Mammalia > Chiroptera > Phyllostomidae > Sturnira > Sturnira hondurensis. The sequence continues at coordinate 4,195,901 of NW_028085930.1, forward strand.
GTCCCAGAAAGCCAAAATAACTCATATTTTCCCATGCAATGTTAGAGCAGATTTATGCCCCTTTAAGAACACATGTGGTGTAAAAAAGATGAAGGAGGGAGAGCCTAAAGTTTTACATATGGCACCAAGGTAATCCTAGCTGAGTTGGCTTCTCTCTGGAGAGCGCCTGCAGGGTATAATTAGAATGGAGATAGCCATCCCAACAGATCTATACTTGAACAAATCATGGCTAAGACAAAAGTGGAACCAAGGCTAAATTTATCAATAACAGGGTTTAAAAAAAGGAAAAAAAGACAAATGAAGTTGAAATTTTTCTTTGTTTATTTTAATGTGCAAAACACTTTCTAGCTGATTTATGCCACAGCTTCTGTGTGTTTTTCATTTTTTATTTATTTTGCAGTTAATTGGATTTCCAGGCTTTGTGGCCAGTCACTGAAATTGATCCCTAAAAAGATGGATTTATTGCTTAGACAGGCAGAATTCTGACAATCTTCAGAGAATAGAAAATAAAAGAAAACAGTCCATACACAGAACACTGTGGGTCACCATTGGGTCAGACCAGCAAGATATGTTACAGCTGGCAGGTTTATGCCAGAACTTCAGCACAAGTAATCTTGTTAAATGGGCAGGACCAGGACCCAACAAAATATTTTATAGGATATTGTGATTGATCCACGCTTAGAAGGAAATGTAGCCTGGGTTGGAGACCCCAAGGTAGATGTCAGATCCCAGACAGATTGGATCCATGGTAGGATAACTGACTCAATTTGAAACAGTGCATATCTTTGGTGGCTTAATCTGGGATGGGACCTTATTTTTCCTGGTGGGTAGTTTTGTTAGAATGCCATAATGGGTCAGGGTGTTAAAACAATATGGAACTTGTGGCTTTAGGTACTTTTGGCAGTGTCCTGAAAATTTGAGAAGGAACAGAACACTGCCCTTAGCTCTGCAAAAGTCTGACATCTATTCAACCATTTGTTCATCCATCCATCCATCTGTCCATGTAATAATTTTTCACTGAGCTCCATTATTTGCTAAGCATTTTGCCTGGTGCTAAGCATAGAGGAATGAATCATTAAAAAAATAAAGTTCCTACCTTGTGGAGCTTATACACTATTGGACAAGTAATTAAAAGTTTACTGAGTTAGAAAAGAGAAATTTGGGGAGCTGAAGGAACATATTAAGGTGAATCTACCCTGTTATAGAGATTGGGGGAGGCTTCCAGGAGGAAGGGCTACGAGCTGAGACCTAAGAGACTAGATATACTACTGGACAATTGTTAGGCCATATATAAAATTAAACTATGACCCACAATCTGTGAAAACCAGCCTAGAATACCAACCTATTACCTACAATTACCAGCCTTGGCAGCAGCCTGCTATCTATAACTTAGACCATTATCTCTAGCAACCAGTCCAGGAAGCCAAACCATAACCCCTTCAACAATCTGCCAGGACTTGATTAATAACTGACAACTTCCCTAATTTATGTCCATCCTTGCAATTTAGGACCAACCAGAGAAAGCCAAATAGGTGTCCTTAAGCAGTTACTCGGGATGTCCACAGTTTTAGTTACCTTATGTGCAGGCTAACAGCCTCTGATCAGAGCACATATGAAGTCTTTCCTTTTTCCATCATAAAGCCTTGACACTCTTCTTTCTGCCTTTGAGTCTTGCCAAAACTCAAGTGATGGTGATTGACTCCCTTGCTACAGCAAACTGTGAATAAACAGCCTTTGATTGTTATCATTTGGTTGGTCTTTGTTTATCACGTAGCCCATACGCAGAGCACTGTGGGTCTCCATTGGGTCAGACCAGCAAGATATGTTACAGCTGTCATGTTTATTCCAGAAATTCAACACAAATAATCTTGTTAAATGGGCAGCACCGGAACCCAACAGAAATTTTGTAGGATGTTGTCAGTGATGCATACTTAGGAGGAAATGTAGCCTAGTTTGGGACCACAGGGTAAATATCAGATCCCAGACAGATTGGACGCATGGAGAATGAGTATGTGTGTGGGCCGGACGGTGGTGGGGAAAAGAGTATTTCAGGAGATGGAAGAGCATATACAAAGACACTAAAACAAGAAAGGCTTAAGTACACTCTTCATAAAAACGAGTTGAACATGACTGAAATGTAGAGGGTGAGGGAGAGACTGACATGACAGATAGCTGGGGTTAGAGTGGGGGTGGGGTGTTGGGATCATGCGGGGCCTTGTGAGCTATGTTGCTCTTGGCCTTTATCCTAACCAGAGCCTCATTTGTGCCAATGCTTGGAGTTTTCCTCTTAGCTAGTGTATTTCCACAGTGACTTACCTCCAGCTCCCATCTGCTCTCTTCATGTGAGCTCCCACTGTTTATCTGAGGGCCTAACTTCTCTGAGACCTCCCTGTTTTCTTCTGACATTATTTTGGAGCGTCAGATGCACAGGTTTGCTGTGTGAGTCCTGTTCTTTGCCAGGACCAGCTTTAATTCCCCTGATCTTCTGGTGGTGAATTAAGCCCTGGCTTGTTGAAACTCTTTTCTAGGACTGTGCCCAGCAGAACCTAGGGAGAAAGGTCAATGTGGCAGAGACTGTGAATTATCCCCATATCTGTTTTCACCTTCCTCTACTGTAATAGAACATAGGGTCAACTAGATTGGAGATATTTCTCCTTTGTAGCTTTTGTTCAAGGTCAGAATGATGAGATCTGAGAGGAATTGATATATACAACTTCTGGGACGTGTACTTAAAGAAACAGGGCATTCCCTCCCCTGTCTGCTGGCTGGAATGTGAAGGCAGTGCTGGGGGAGCCATTTTGGACCAGATGTGCCAGGGATGGCAGAGCCACCAGAGTAGCTGATGGGGACTGCTTATCTCTGGAAAGTTGGGTGAGAGAGATATATTTTTATCTTATTTGAGTCACTATTATATCAGTCTCTGCAACCACACGTAACCTATCATTTAATTCAGTAGTTCTCAAAGTGTGGTCTGGGCACCCTGACTGGTGTTGCTCACTGGGTTGGGCTGTCTGGCAAAGCCAAAGGTCACCAGTTCTCCAGTTCTATTCCTGAGCAGAGCACATGCCTGGGTTGTGGACCTCATCCCCAGTGGGGGTGTGGAAGAGGTAGAGGCAACTGATCAAACTTTATGTTTCTCTTCCTCACTTTCTCCTTCCCTTCCCCTCTCTCTAAAAATAAATAAATAAAATCTTTTTAAAAAGTGTGGTTTTGGAATCCCTGAGGCAGCCTCTTTTAAGAGGCTTGCAAGTATAAAACTATATTCATAACAGTACTGAAACTTTGCCTCTCTCACTCTCATTCTCTCATGAGTGCATAGGTGAGTTTTCCAGAGGCTATCTGGTGAGTGATATTGTAACAGATTGAATACAGAAGCCAAAACATGAATACAGCTGTCTTCTATTAAGCCAGATATTAAGGAGGTTTGAAAAAGTGAAAAATAATGCCAATCTTCACAGTAAAATTTTTTTGAAAATATAGTTCTTAAAAACAAAATATTTATGTTTACAATATTTTATTACTTTGTTTTTAAACAAGTTTAAAAAGAAACATAAAAAATGTATCCATTATCCTTTCCATGGTAAATATGGAAAGATGTAACCCACATATATAAAAGGACTTCAGGTTGTCGATAACTTTTGAGAGTATAATGAAATCGAAAATGTTTGGGAACCACTGTTCCAACCACTGTTCCAACTCCAGGCAGCTAGACAGTCCCTCCTTTAGGTCCTGTGTACCTGTTATTTTGGGGGTTTGCTGAATTGGCTGTCACATCTTCTTTCTGCACCCTGCTTTTGATTTCTTCTCTCCTGTTTTCCCTCGATTCTCCAGGAATTGACTTTAATTAACACAGAATCCACTGGCTATTTCCTCCATCCTTCATCTATTTATCTGCACTTAGCAATGAATATGGGCCAGGGATTGTGCTTGGCGTGGGGGTCCAGGATGACAGACATGGTTCCTACCTTGGTTTGGCTCACCATCTAGCAGTGGAGACAGGCTGTGAATAAATAATGACAGTCCTGGAGCATATCAGCACATTAGTGGACTGTGCAGGGTATGGAAGTGAGGCAGAGAAGGACGTGATCAGCTCCTCCTAGGGAAAGTGGGGGTGGTGAGTTCGGAAGTTTTTAAGGAAGAGATGACTCAGGGATACTGAAAAATAAATATGAGTTACCAAATTTATATTCAAGGAGTACAAGGAAGAGGAAGGGCACCCAGGCAGAGGAAACAGCAGGGGTGAAGGTACTGTGACTTCATAGGGCAGGTTGTTTTTGGAAATTCTAAGTGGTTCATTATGGGATGAGAAGCTGGAAAGGGGACAAAATCCATTAAGTAATGATAAACAATTTGGCTTTTAGTCTTAAGGTGGTGGGGAATTGTGGAACAATTAAGCAGAGTGGTATGATCATATTTAGTTTTAGAACTGTAGCAAAGTTTCTTCAACTTGTATAGGGGTCATGTTCACTTGCTTCCAGAGATGATTCTATGCTGGAGCATAGTAGATGGGACCTCTATGTCTCCCCAAAACAGAAGCATTTATTAGACTCAAAAACAGCTTCTTCATTTTTGAGGGGAGGTGGGACAAATAATTCTGACTCTGAGGCAAAGGATATGTCCTTTTGTTTCATCTGTCTGTGTGGCTCCCCCCACCCCCATATTAGTGGCTAAACTCTAAGGAGGGAGGGGCTGTACAATATTTAGGAAGTGCTGTTTTTATTTTAATTCTGACTACCTTGAAGTTATAACGGATTCTAACTCTATCAGTTTGAAATTAATTGTAAGTATTTTTGAGAGGCACTTTGTATGCATGCTGTCTGTATTAATCCATAGCAACCCCTTCAGGTAGGTCCTATGTTATCCTCCATTATATGAATAGAATATTGAAGTGCAGAGAGTTTATGGGATTAAACACTGCACCCTGGGGACTTCTGGCCAAGGTGGAGGCATAGGTAGATACACTTTGTCTCCTTGCACAACCAAAAGAAGGACAACAACAAATTTAAGAACAAAAAGTAACCAGAACTGCCAGAAAATCAAACTGTATGGAGGTCTGACAACTAGGGGTTAAAAAAGAAACGTTCATTCAGACTGGCAGGAGGGGCGGAGATGGGCAGCCTGGGTGGAGAGGAAGTGTAGCAAGGCAGTGGTTGGAGGACCAGGTGGTCCCACATTTGCATATGGATAAACCAGGAGGAACAACTGAGGAGCAAGACAGACCATGCAACCCAGCATGGGGAAATAAAGCCTCAAAAACTCTGACTATAAAGACCTGTGGGGGTTGCAGCAGTGGAAGAAACTCCCATCCTCACAGGAGAGTTCACTGGAGAGACTCACAGGGTCCTAGAAAGTACACAAACCCACCCACCTGGGAATCAGTACCGGAAGGGCCCAATTTGCTTTTGGGTAGTGGGGAAAGTGACTGAAAGACTGCCAAGAGTCTAGCAAGTGGCATTGTTCCCTCCTAGACCCCTCCCCCACATACAGTGCCACAACAAAGCAACATGGGTTGCCCTGCCCTGGCCAATACCTAAGGCTCTGCCCCTTACATTGTAACAAGCTCACTGAGACAAAAAATATGGCCCAAATGAAAGAACAGATCAAATCTCCAAAAATAGAACTAAGCAATGAAGAGATAGTCAACTTATCAGATGTGGAATTCAAAACAGTGGTAACCAGGATGTTCACAGAAAAGAAGGTTAAGTGTGGTTGCAAAATAGTGGGAGAAGTGAAGGCTATGCCAAGTGAAATAAAGGAAAATGTACGGGGAACCAACAATGACAAGAAAGAAACCAAAACTCAAACCAATGATTTGGGCCAGAAAGAAGAAATAAACATCCAACCAGAACAGAATGAAGAAAGAATAATTCAAAAAAAATGAGGAGAGGCTTGGGAAGCTGCAGGACAACTTTAAATGTTCCAAAATCTGAATCATAGGGGTACCAGAAGGAGAAGAGGAAGAGCAAAAAATTGAAAACTTATTTGAACAAATAATGAAGGAGAACTTTCTCAATCTGGCAAAAGAAATAGACTTCTAGGAAGTCCAGGAAGCTCAGAGAGTCCCAAAGAAGTTGGATCCAAGGAGAAACACATCAAGGCACATCATAATTACGTTAGCCAAGATTAAAGATAAGGAGAGAATCTTAAAAGCAGGAGAGGAGAATCTTAAAACAGAAGAGGAGACAGCTACCTGCAAAGGAGTTCCCATAAGGCTATCAGCTGATTTCTCAAAAGAAACCTTGCAGGCAAGAAGGGGCTGGAAAAAAGTATTCAAAGTCCTAAATGGCAAGGACCTCCACCCAGATTACTCTATCCAGCAAAGCTATCATTTAGAATGGAAGGGCAGATAAAGTGCTTCCCAGATAAAATCAAGTTAAAGGAGTTCATCAACACCCAGCCCTTATTATATGAAACGTTAAAGGGACTTATCTGAGACAAAGAAGATCAAAACTATGAACAGTAAAATGACAACAAACTTACAGCAATCAACAACTGAACTTAAAACAAACAAAAACAAAAATGAGCTCAGCAAACAACTAGAACAGGAACAGAATCACAGAAATGGGGATCGCATGGAGGGTTGTCAGTGGGGAGGGGTTGGAGGGAGGATGGGGGAAAAGGTACAGAGAATAAGAAGCATAAATGGGAGGTAGAAAATAGATGAAGGGAAGTTAAGAATAGTGTAAGAAATGTAGAAGCCAAAGAACTTACATGTATGATATATGGACATGAATTAAGGGAGGGGAATGCTTTTGGGAGGGGTGGGTGCAGGGTGGAGGGGAATAAAGAAGAAAAAAATGAGACAACTGTAATAGCATAATCAATAAAATATATTTTAAAAAAACACGCACAAAAAACCACTGCTCCCTGAACCCCGAGGCTGCACTATTGACTGACCCAGCACTACCTTCTTGTCAAGAGTGAGGATCTTCTGCTGACTGGAAGGCCTGCAACATAAGTTCATTACTGTAATATCTTTTCCATTCTCACCGAGGCCACAGTGGCTGGAGAATGCATGAGTTAGATGTCCAGCCAGCAGTTTCAGCACTGCCTAGGAACTTGTTAGAAAGGCAAATTCTTGAGTCCTGCCCCAGACCTACTGAATCATAAACTCTGGAGTTGGGGCCCAGCAAAGTGTTTAACAATACCTCTGGGTGATTCTGATGTGTAGTAAAATTTGAGAACTACTGGATTAGAGATATATCCCTGGGGGTGGGGTGGGGTGGGGTGGTGATGGCGAAAGAGAGTAGATTGAAGGAAGAGACTGGAAAGCAGCAGCCCATTTCTGAGGTATTGCCATTATCATAGTAAGAAATCAGAGCCTGAATTCAGATTCTCCAACAGGACTGCACTTCAGAGTCACTGGGGAGCTTTTAAAACATACCAGTGTACTCTGCCCCAAACCTATTGGATCAGAATCTCTGGGGAATAGAACCCTGGCATTAGTTTTTTTAAAGAAACATTTCCCCAGGTAATACTAACATGCAGCCAGAGTTCAGGATCAGTGAAGACACATCAAAATATCCTAGAGGGCTTATTGAACAGAAGCTATTGAGCCCCTCTCCTAGAGTTTTTGATTCAGTAGGTCTGGGTTGGAGCTAGAAAATCTGCATCTTTAACAAGTTCCAAGATGATGCTCACATTACTGGTCCAGGGACCACAGTTTGGGAATTCCTGCCTTATGTTTCACCAATAGCCCCAGCAGGTTAAGCTGTGGGGTGGGGAATGGTCGGGAGGGGGGGGGAGCTGTGGAAACCAAATGTAGGACAGAAGCTGAAAGGACCCTCCACGTGCAGTTAACTGGGCCAAACCAGTGTTTCCATTGATGCAAGCCAGTGTATCAATATATCTATGATGTGATTTCTCTCAGAGAAAGAGTGAAAAATTCTAGTAAAGTATCTAGATATTTTTACTTGCTAGACATGTTTATTACTTAAATTTTTAGACATAAAATTTGTCTTTCCCCAGGATAATGGCTGCTTAAAAAGTTATTTTAAAAGCCTAATTTTCAGACATTTCATAGTTTCCTCCCCTTAAAGGATTTCCCCTACATATAAACTTACAGAATGCAAGTGTTCTGGGGGGAATGCTAAGGTTTGAATTATCATTTGAGATCTGTAGTCAGAAATCAGCCTTTAAAGTGATCACAGTTATAGGGCATTCAATATAATATTGCTCAAACAACCTCTGAAAATAGTCCAAGGCAATTTAACTTTATTTCTCTATAGAGCTTGTCACCATTTATTAATCTTAATTTCCTACAACATTGCATATCAGATGCAAGACTGATTTTTCTCCTCTGTTTCCATAACATTAATATTTAAATGGCAGAGTGTGACACTCACAAACAGCTTCAGAAGAGAGGGGTGATAATTCTGGGAAGGAAAACCTTGACTAAATGCCACACCAAGGCTTCTTCCTTAAAGAATACTCAAAACAAAGCCAAGAAGCCATGCAGGTGCACCTTGCAGTACAGAATAGAAAAATTAAAAGGCACTACTTGTGAAATGAATAAAGTTACGTAAAGTGCATAACATTGTTTTGAGACTTCTGTTCTAAAGCTGAAGAAGCATTTGGAGAGTGGAGGCAGAAGGCTATGCAGGTGGAGATACTGGCAGAAGTCTTTCCACAATACTTTGAATACAGCTCACAGAAGAACCCAAGGCACGTTCTCTTCTTGGTTTATGTCTCCGGAAGGGAATATAGTCTCATTACTTTAGATACCTACTTGGCATCAGTTGTGTGCTAGGCTTTGGGCTGCAGGTGGCAGGACACCAAGATGAATGAGACACAACCTTAGCCTTCAAGCAGCTGGTGAAGAGGATCAGACAAAAAAAACCTCAAGTCCTGTGGGACATGGGCCAAGGAAAGCTATAAACAAAATGGTTGGTATGTCATGGAGGAGGTGGAGATTAGGCAAGCATTGAAAGGAGTTTTGAACCAGAATTCTTAACAAATGGGGAACAAAGATTTAGGTGAAAGGAGTAGTACTGATTCACTATACATTTCCAAAGCATTCATTGAGCCCTTCCCTTATGTCAGGCACTACACTGGGTCCTGGGACTATAAACATAAATAAAAATTTTCCTGCCCTCAAGAAGTGGGAAAGACAGGTAAGGTCAATTACAGTACAGTAAAGGCTTCCTGGAGAAAGTGTGGTCTAAGCAGAGTCCTAAAGGGTGAGTGGGAGCTATCCAGAAAAAGATGGACAAAAGTGGGGAAGCAAAAGCATAATACTGAGAGAGGAAAGAGCAGGTACAAAAACTTGAAGAGAAACAGGGTTTTTTTTGTGTGGAACTGCAAGGACTTAGGATGACTAGAGAATAGGATGTTAGAGTAAGGAAAATAGGAGAAGAGGCTGAGGTGTCATGGAGGCCAGATCAAAAAGGGCCTAACTTTTAGACATTTGTCCATGCAAAAGGTTTAGGCTTTTTCTATAAATCTTGGGGAATCACTAAAGGGTTTTAACATGAACACAGTGGGGGAAGATTTAAAGTTTAGAGAGATTTTTTTTGGTCATGGCATGCAAGAGGGTTTGGTGAAAGGCAACACTGGGTACAGATAATGGTTTGATAGCTTATTGTGGTATAACAGGTGAGAGATGGTGGAGTTTGGTACAGTGGGTAGAAAGAAGGGTTGGGTTAAATGGATATTAACAGTAGCCGAGAATGAATAAGATTTGATGGTTGAGGAAGTGTGTGGTAAGAGAGACAGGGTCAAAAATGACTCCACATTTTTGTTTGATTTGGGCCACCTAGATGGTGGTGCCATTGATAAATTTAGAAAATGAAGGAGGAGTAGGCCTCAGTTGAGAGATGAGAGTTGTTGGGGGGCTCTACCCACAGACCCCCCTGTCTGCCACAGATGAGAATAAATATACCAAGCCATGATCTATTTGGAAAGGAAAGGTGCCGGCCTCTCAAAGGAGAAGGGCCAGGAGCCTTTTCTTCAATATGCTTTTATTGGGTTCAGTTTGCACAGGAATACAGGTAAAGCTCATCAATCATTGCCAGGCAATAAGGATCAAACAATAGATAACATACAAAGAACTATGAGGGCTTATTCTGAGTTAGGGTTAGTTAGCTAAAGGGCTATAAAACTTTGGGAAACAAACTCATTTCAGGCTTGGACCCTTATCAGAAAATTGAGAGCATTCTTATCAAAGCAGGGTTCACAGGATTTTATGTATTCTTTCTTAGGCCTGATCACCCTAGGGAACCCATCCCTTCGAGCACAGGGCTGTACCACCCTTTGGCACTGTTTCAGGCTTAAATCAGTCTGGGGAAGTAAGGTAGCCAAGAGATTAGGAGACTTCATGCAGACATAATGAGGACTCAAGCTATGTCAAAGCTGAGGGGTGAGGGTCCATCAGCCCCCTTTTTTTTTATAGTCCTCTAAGTCCTTCTCTGAGGGCATGATCATGCCTGTCTTAGGTCGTCCCTCCTTTGAGGAATCTTACCCATCACTGGCTAACTGGTCATCTACTTGGGGCCAAGCAGGGTGAAGTAAGAGGGGGCAGTACGGCACCTTTGCTGGGGAGATAAACTTTGTCTCCTTAGTGGATTAGGGTCCCAAGGTCTCTCACTCAGCCTCAGCCATGGGGGATTATGGATTCTGAAACAAGGCAGGGCAGTTCCCAACAGAGAGTGGGTGATAATTTTGGACAAATTGAGTCTGAAGTGCTTGTGAAACATTCATATCAGGAGGTCCAAAATTCACAGTTGGATACATGAGCCAGGATGGAGATTTAGAGAGTGATTAAAGCCATGGAAGTAGAAGAGATCACCCAGGCTGAGTTTGTAGAATGAGTAGAAATAAGAAAAGGATTCTCTCTGTTACCACTTCTCTATATCACTGTATTGATGGTGATAGATAGTTCAGTAAGGTAATATTAGAAGCATGGGGATTGGAAAGAAGAAATTAAAACAGTCTTTATTTGCACATCATGTGATAATTTACTCAAATTACTCTACAGGCAGATTAATAAAAATAATAAAGCATATCAAGGTGGCTGAATATAAGATTAATATAAAATCAGTTGCATTTTCTAGACCAGTAAAAACACTAAAACAAAATTAAAGAGAAAATAATATCTATAAAATTATAGAATATCAAGTATCTAGGAGTAATATAATATAACTGGTAAAACGCCTCTACAGGGAAAATTATAAAACCTTATTACCAGATATTAAAGAAGACCTAAATAAGAGAGGAAGATATTGTGTTACAGATAAGACTTAATATCATAAAATTTTAATAATTATCTGTAGATTCAATATATTTCTAATAAAACTTTCAGGGTTTTTCATGATATTTGATAAAATGATTCCAAAACTCACACAATAGGGTAGAGGGTCAAGAGTAGTCAGGATATTTCTCAAAAGGAAGAGAAGGGAAGAAGGAAAATGTGAATTGGGACTGGGACAGACAAATAGACCAGAGGAATATATTAGAGAAGTATAGATGAAATTTTTGTATGTGAAAGAGGTGAGAGTAAGTGGAGCTGGAAAAATATAGTTATCCATTATCTACATGGAAAAAGGTAAAATTGGATTCTTGCCTTATACTATATCAACTCCAAATAATTAAAGCTTGAAAGATATATTAAAGAAAGTTGAAAGACATGTTATAAACTTAAGTAAAATATTCATAATATACAGAATAACAAAGGATTAACAGGAAAATATGTAAAAAACTCCTACAAATCAATAAATAAAGCATGCACACACACACACACCAGTAGAAAAATGGGGAAAAATCATGATATGACCAATAAACTTGTAAAAAATTTCAGCATCATTAGTGGTTAGAAAAATGCAAATCAGAGCCACAGTGTGATATTGCTCTACATCTATTTAATTGAGTAAAATTTAAATGTCTGACAATGTCAACTAGGAGCACAATAACTTTGGAAAAGAGTTTGATGTCATCTCCTAAAGTTAAACATGCAATCAATTTAGAAAAGGGCTCAACTTTGTCTTCTAAAGTTGAATATTCACATTTCCTATAGTTCGGCAATTCAGTTCCTAAGTGTGTATATGAGGTCTGTCTGGGAAAAGTTCAGCTATTTTTAATATAATGAGAACAGTTTGTGTGACATCGGGCTGTAACCTGGCAGCCAAGGGGAGTAGACTAGAATGTGCATGTGTGAACAATGACAACTTCACTGTACTAGTCAGTGGGGGTTGTAGATGCTGTATCAAACATCTGCATCAAACTTTGTGTTAAGCTTGAACATTCCTTCATGAAAACTATTCAGAAGATTTAGAAGATGGCAGCTATGGGCAACTGGTGATTGGCAGCTTGATCATGATAATGCACCTGCTCATGCATCATGTCTCATGCAGAGTTTTGATAAAATATCAAATCACCCAGGTGACTCAGCCCCTCTACAGTCCATATTTGGCACCCTGCAACTTCTGGCTTTTTTAAAAACTAAACTTTAGTTAGTTTTTAAAACTTTTAGTTTTAAAAACTAACTTCACCCTTGAAAGGGAAGAGATTTCAGACTGTTGATGAGATTTGGAAAAATACAACAGGGCAGCTGATGGCAATTGTAAGAATGGTGTGAAGTCCAAACATGCCTACTCTGAAGGAGACTAAGGTGTCATTGTCCTATTACAATGTTTCACGTATCTTGTATCTTCTTCAAAAATGCCTTTATTTTTCATATTATGTAGCCAAATAATTTCTGGACAGAATTTTTATGCCCAAGGGAAACTCATGTATATGTACAATAGGATACACATACAAGAATGATCATAGCAGTATTGGTCTCAATACCAAAAACCTGGAAACCATCTCAATGCCCAACACTAGGAGAGTGGGAAAATAAATGATAGCATATTCATACAACAGATTATTTATTACCTGTTATTATCCAAAAATAAATGAACCACAGTAACTTGCAACAATATGGATGGATCTAAATTACATGTCAAAAAAATAATTCTCAATCACTTCTGGCCAAAATGGAGGCACAGGTAGACACACTGTACCTCCTCGCACAACCAAAAGAAGGAAAACAACAATTTAAAAACATAAAACAACCAGAACTGACAGAAAATCAAACTGTATGGAAGTCTGACAACCAAGGAGTTAAAGAAGAAACATTTGTCTAGACCAGTAGGATGGATGGAGAGGACTCGCAGCCAGGTGATTGGCTAGCAGACCTGGCGAGGCAGTGGCTGGTGGAGTGGGTGGTCCCACATTCGAGTGCAGATAAACCAGGAGGAACAACAGGGCAGCAAGACAGACCATGTAACCCAGGATTTCAGTGTGGGGAAATAAAGCCTCAGATCTCTGATTGAAAACATCTGTGGGGGTTGAGGCAGTGGGAAATATCCAGGTCTCATAGGAGAGTTCACTGGAGAGACCCACAGGGTCCTAGAATGTACACAAGCCAACCCACCTGGAAATCAGCACTAGAAGGGCTCAATTTGATTGTGGGTGGTGGGGGAAGTGACTGAAAACTGGCAGAGAGCAGAGCAAGCACCATTGTTCCCTCTCAGACCCCTCCCCCACATACAGCATCACAACAAAGCAACATGGGTTGCTCTACCCTGGTGAATACCTAAGGCTCTGCCTTTTACTACATAATAGGTGTGCCGAGACCAAAAAAAAAATGGCCCAAATGAAAGAACAGATTAAAACTCCAGAAAAAATACAACTAAGTGATGAAGAGATAGCCAACCTATCAGATGCACAGTTCAAAACACTGGTAATCAGGATGCTGACAGAATTGGTTGAATATGGTTGCAAATTAGATGATAAAATGAAGGCTATGCTAGGTGAAATAAAGGAAAATGTACAGGGAACCAACAGTGACAGGAAGGAAATTGGGACTCAAATCAATGGTATGGACCAGAAAGAAGAAAGAAACATTCAGCCAGAACAAAATGAAGAAAGAATAATTTTAAAAATGAGGAGAGGCTTAGGAACCTCCAGGACATCTTTAAACATTCCAACATCTGAATCATAGGGGTACCAGAAAGAGAAGAGGAAGAAAAAGAAATTGAAAACTTATTTGAACAAATAATGAAGGAGAACTTTCTCAATCTGGCAAACAAAATAGACTTCTAGGAAGTCCAGGAAGCTCAGAGAGTCCCAAAGAAGTTGGACCCAAGGAGAAACACACCAAGGAACATCATATACATTACTCAAGATTAAAGAGAAGGAGAGGATTTTTTAAAAATTTTATTTATTTATCTTTAGAGATGAAAAGAAGGAGAGAAGGAGAGAAATATCAATGTATGGTTGCCTCTCATGAGTTCCCTGCCGGGAACTGGCCCGCAACCCAAGCACGTGCCCTGACTGGGAATCGAACTGAGATTCTGTGGTTCGCAGGCCCGCACTCAATCCACTGAGCTACACCAGCCAGGGCGAGAATGAGAGAATCTTAAAAGCAGCAAGAGGAAAGGAGACAGTTACCTATCAAGGAGTTCCCAAGGGACTCTCAGCTGATTTCTCAAAAGAAACCTTGCAGGCAAGAAGGAGCTGGAAAGAAGTATTTCAAGTCATGAAAGGCAAGGACCTACATCCAAGATTACTCTATCCAGCAAACCTATCATTTAGAATGGAAGGGCAGATAAAGTTCTTCTCAGATAAGGTACAGTTAAAGGAGTTCTTCATCACCAAGCCCTTATTATATGAAATGTTAAAGAGAGTTATCTAAGTAAAAGGAGATAAAAAATATGAACAGTGAAAGGACAGCAAACTCACAGTTATTAACAAACACAACAAAAACAAAAACAGAAACAAACTTAGCAAACAACTAGAACAGGAACAGAATCACAGAAATGGAGATCACATGGAGGGTTATCAGCAGGGGAATGGGAGGAGGAGAGAGGGGGAAAAGGTACAGAGAATAAGTAGCATAGATGGTAGGTAGAAAATAGACAAGGGGAGATTAAGAATAGTATAGGACATGTAGAAGCCAAAGAATTTATATGTATGACCTATGGACATGAACTAAGAAAGGGGGATGCTTTTGGGAGGGGTGGATGCAAGGTGGAGGGGAATAAAGGAGGGGAAATGGGACAACTGTAATAGCATAACTAATAAAATATATAAAAAAATAATTCTCCAAAGGTTACTTACAGTATGATGCTCCCGTTAAAAATTAAAGTTAAAAACACTAATATGTATGTATATATACATCTTATATGAATATATATAAAGTTAAATGCAATGAAATTATAATCAAAGAAAAGGAAGGGAGTGACCTTGGGTGGGAAGAGGATGTAGGAGGATAGAATGAGGAGAAGGGGAAGAATATGGCTAGATGTAGATCTAGTTTTATATTTTGGTTCTAGTTTTATGTTTTGGATGATGTATTCATGAATTCTTAATATTTATTAAAAATAACTAATAGTAAATATGGAACAATGATGAGAGGATTATCAATCAAGGGTTGTGATGAATCCAATTTTGTGCATCTGAGGTTCAATTAGAGACAAATAATTTTCATGCATGAATAGAAAATCATCAATGACAGTGATCAGAGAGAAACCTGGTATAGGCAGACCTTTATGATACTGCTGAATTTTGTAAGAGAATGGACTTGCTGGGGCATTTCTTTGGGGGATTATAAGTGAACTCAAGGAAATTTTGGAAAAATAAGTTATTAGGGTAGGTTATGCCCTTGCCTAAATATTTTCCTGAGTCATTCATAAAATTTATATGATTTCCCATCTTTATAACTTTGGGGATGCAGTCTTTTCCTGCTTTCCTCTTGTTTTCCTCCCTGTAATTAAAGTGAGCTGCTATTGGATGATTTGAAATTGAATTATATGATCAAAGTTATGTGATCTAAAGAAGACATATTTAAAACACAATATTTGTGTTTTAAATTGTTTAAAAATACCTAAAGCATTCAGAGAATTAACAGAATCTCAAATTTCTAATATGATATTTTCAAAGTATTTTACATTTTATGCAAATCCTCCTCCTCCTCACTATTATTATCAACTAAAATTTGCTCTAGTTTAGTTTCTACTCCTAGAGTTTTATTAGATTATTTTCCTCTCATCCTGAATCTTGTAATGTTGCAGTTGGACCCACTGTGTCCTACCCACTTCATATGACCACCAGAAGCCTCAATAAAGGGATTTTCCCAGTTCATGGAAGTGCAGGCTAATTGTGGTTGACTGTTGTCCCAAATTTATGAGAACAATTCAGAAACAGATTTCTTGTTATGCATTAACACCTGTCCTTTACTTGCCCCTAAAGAGTTGTTCAGTAGAATGAGAGACTAGAAATGAAAACTCTTCTGAAGGAAGCAGACTTAAGCATTCATCATATTATTTGTCCCCACAGCTTTCTTTCCAGTAGGAACTTTTCTCTTTAGTTTATAAGGAACCCTAATAAGTTCATTCACACACTTTTGCTCTAACTCTTCTATTTTGAGGCTGAAGTGTGTTGGGGAGTGAGAACCATGCTGTGTGTGTGGTGGGGGTCCAACACCCTCCTGGGTCTGGACATTCTCATATCTCTATTCTTGGTTCTGAGCTCTTTTCTTCTCCCATTAAAAATAGCTATCAATCACCAGCTGGTAGCTTACATTTCTCCAAAACTATGCCTGGGACATTTTGGGGCTTGTCATGGAATTATATTCTTTAGTTGCCCATTTTATTTCTCTCCTTTTACTAAGTAAAGTTTCTAAGACAGAGTTGAAAAAGAGGATCTTAACAATGCTCTGACTTCACTGTTCCAAACTCCCAAATTTCCACAATCAAATTCCTTTCAAACCTTAGATTTCATATGAATGTTCTCTTATAAAGGATTAAATTTCTTTCAGCTATTGACAATGGAAACTTCATTTCCAAGGTAGAAAATATTCCACTAGATTGTAAGCTTCTGGAGCAGAGGGTTGTGCTTCATACATTTGCCTCCTTGGTGCTGAGCACCAGGTATGATACATAGCAAATTCTAGAGACTGGAGGTGAGATTTCAGCTAATGTGATGATTTCATAGCCTGGATACTCAAATCACACCCTGCTAATCTTCCTTAGGTTTTCCAAGGTTATCTAAGGCAATCTTCCTTAATAATTTTCCAAGATTATCCTGGGGAAACTGATGAAAAGTCCTACTCAGGCAAGCAACCAGTAAATCTTAGGTTAAGATTCTGTGATAAGACTTAGGAGATGTCGCTGAGGCCTATGGAAAAAGTAGGGCCTCTCACCCCTCCAGCACCCTTTAACCTGAATCTTAGGATCATAATACTCAGGCATGACAAAGACAAAGACAAAGAGTGACTTGTCCCAAGAGGGAACATTTTTCCAACCAGCCCTGGGAGTAAAAGAGGAAGACTAATAAGCATGGCTGATCCACCTCAAGTACCAGAACCTACTTGGTCTGAGGCAGAAAGGTGAGCACTACACCTGAGTGCTGACTTTTGAAGAAAAGTAACCCTGTCCACTGGTAAAGTGGCCCCATTGAATGTCCTGATCAATTAAGAATTGTAATTCCTGGAGAAGCCTTATAACCAAGGACAGAGAGAAGAAACCACTTCACCACAGCAAGACTGGTAGAGAGAGGGGAGGAGGTGCAAGGGGGGTGGCTGGGTCAGGAGGCAGGTGAAGTTCCAGAGGGATATTTCAGCAGCTGGAGTTTCCCCCTGAGAAGTGTAGGGCCTAAATGTCAAGCTGGGCTCCCTAGCACCAGAGCCAGAAAGGAACCCAGATAACATCCAGCTGTGAAAAGCAGCAGAGTTTCTGTCTGCAAGGGAGAAATAGCTGGAGATGCAGAGAGCCTCTTAAAGGGCTAAAACACAAAATTTCATTTGCAGCCACTTAACCCTAGGTTCCAGCAGAGGGAGGGCAGAGTGGACTATAGATGTTTGAAGAGAGTCTGGGGTTGGTGGCTCTGGGAAGAGAAATGAAGGAACAAGTGCCAGAATCCTTGTGCTGAGTCATCCCCCATACTGCTGAAACCATCGTTCTCAGGGAGAACATGCCCATCCAAGTGGCATCAGCCTGAAGAGAAGCAATAGCCCTTCTCACAGAAATTACTCTACCCCACCCAGTGGAGCTTAAGCTGGGCTGCTGATCACAGCTTGATTAGATTAACAACCAAACAATTTAATGGCTGATTAGTTTAACTAAGGCAGAAAATACAAAGAAGCAGCCAAAATGGTAAGACAAAGAAACAGACCCCAAATGAAAGAACAAGAGAATTCTCCAGAAGAAGAACTAGATTAAATGGAGGCAAACAACTTATCAGATAGAGAGTTTAGAGTAATGATTATAAGCACACTCAACAGCATGAAAAAAGATACAGAAATCATTAAAAAAGACCAGTCAGAAATAAAGAATACAATGTCTAAATCAAATAATGCATGGAAAAGAATAAGCAATAGGTTAGATGAAGCAGAGGATTGAATCAGTGATTTGGAAGACAAAGTAGAAAAAAAATACCCAGGCAGAGCAGCAAAAAGAAAAACAACTTTAAAAAAATGAGGAGAGCTTAAGAAACATTTTGGACAAAATGAAGTGTAACAACATCCACATCATGGGAGTATCAGAAGAAGAAGAGAGTGTGCAAGTGATCGAGAATCTATTGGAAGAAATAATGACCGCAAACTAATGACCTAATCTGGTGAAGGAAAAACACACACGAATCCAGAAAGCTCACAGAGTCCCAGACAAATTGGACCCAAAGAGGCCCACACCAAGACACATCATAATTAAAATATCACGGCTTAAAGACAAGGAGAGAATCCTAAAAGCCACAAGAGAAAAGCAAGTAGTTACCTACAAGGGAGCATCAATTAGACCAGGGGTGTCCAACCTTTTGGCATCTCTGGGCCATACAGGAAGAAGAATTGTTTTGGGCTACACATTAAATACACAAACACTAACAAAAATTGATGAACAAAAAAAAGGTTTTAAGTAAATTTACAATTTTGTGTTGGGCCACATTCATTGTCATCTTGGGCTGTGAGTTGGGCACCCGTGATTATTAGATTGTCATCTGATTACTCAACAGAAACATTTCAGGCCAGAAGGGAGTGGTGTGAAATATTCAAGGTAATGAAAAGCAAGGACCTACATCCAAGGCTACTTTATCCAGCAAGGCTATCATATAAAATTGAAGGAGAAATAAGAAGTTTCCCAGACAAGAAAAAACTAAAGGAGTTTGTTAACACCAAACCAGTACAGCAACAAATGTTAAATGATGTAGAGATTGTGCGTGTTTCATTGTCTTCCTCTTACAAATAAAGAATGGGGTGGGAGGGTACCTGGGCCAGCCCAGTCACAGAGAACTCAGATTGTTTTTCTTTTTAATTGAATGTATTGAGGTGACATTGGTTAAAAAAAGTGTACAATTCTATAATAAAAAGAAGAATAATAATTCTTCCTCTTGAAGGTGAGAGCTAATAAGAGGAACAGTTGAACAGGAACAAAGATGGTGGAGTCCCCTCCCCTGTGGTGAGCACTCAACAGTATTTGTTAAAAGAATGAATGAAGTAAGGAAGTGTTGCTAGGGAGTTGTTACTATGAGAAATACCATTTGCATGCAAATTTCATATTATTAGTCACTAGGAGCCTCCAGCAATGATGCTGATAAAAGGGCCAATATGTTGCTTTTCTGAATAAGATGTGGATGGAGAGGAAAGCCACTGCTATTCTGCAGAAGCCTGACAGAGAAACGTGGCTTTGCTTATGCTATGTTCAAGACTAGGATGTCAGGTAGGTAAGTTCTGGAGGGACTACAGAACCAAGAATGAATTTCATGTGAAATTCAGAATGTTGGATTTTCTCTTCTCTTCTCCAAACCAATCTCATTTTCCCCACAAATGGAAAAAAGAAGAGCTCTGATGAAATGCCAGACTGAGCTAGCACTATTTGTGATATTTGGCTTCCACATTTTAACAGCTATTAGATGCTGGAGACAAACCAGGAAATAATATGCAGATGAGTAAAAGTATGGGAAGTACTTGGAATAGAAGTCATCCAAAGGAGAGGGTAGGGACTGCTCTATCTATTTAGGAGAGTCTTTATCTCTGCTAAAATACAGTGGGAGAAAAAGTCCTAAATTGTATCGAGATAAATTTAGAATTAGGAGAACTTTCTAATGTAAAGATTATAAAACAGTCAGGAAATCTGCTGCATAGTCCCATTCCAGTGTATGGTGCTTATGAGATGATAAAAGAATGTTTTCTCAGTGAATGACCAGGTCATGGAATCATCATTCTTGAAGACTTTTATGACCAGTACACATTGCTTTGCATTTTTTGATGTTTAGAAATAATAAAAATTGTGTAGATGATTTCTCATATTTTTCAAGTTTCTTAATTCTACAAATATCCCAAATTGGTTGATTATTTACTTCAAGACACCCTAAACAGGCCACAGGTAATATCATTTTTGCAGTAAGAATCCACACTCACAACTTGGTTTTCCACCAGAAACAGTCAGACTTTCTTCTCTATTGGAAAATTGCTGTCACTGTTTCCTTTCTATAGTGACATTATTTATTCTAATCACTGAGGCTGTGTTACTCAGGTCCTTCTGATACACATCAGTGTGAGTTATCATATTCTGTAAAGAGGGGAGAATGAACCTCTAAGTTGTAGTCAAATTGGTTTTCTAAATGATGCTGCATGTTTTAACTGGAAATTGTATAGTGTTCTAGTGGAAAAAAAGGTAGGGGGGTTGGTGGATAGAAGGGTTCCTTTGGTTTTCAGGCTGTTAACTGTAATTAGCCTGGTTTCTGAGATGTAATTATCTTGCAATCTCAAAGCAAACACTCTGGAGGAAATTGCTCTGTTAAAGACAGCATGGCATTAAAAATAAATTATTACCCTGGTGCCTGCTATTGCTGCTTATGCTTTGCGATTTGTCAGGGTTTCCATTAGCAAGTGCATGTTTAGGGCTGAAGTTGTGCAGCCATGTTGCCAATGTTTGTACTAGAGGGGTAGGAGGTGTGGTTTGCTTAGTTGTAATAATGGTGTGAAAACTCACCATTATGGTGGTGAGGGCTGTTGTACCATCCATACTCTTCTTACCTATTCCCAGTCACAAGAATGCCCCAGTAATCATAAAAGAGAGCACTGGAGTCCTCTTCAGTAGTCGACATTGATGAATGAATAGAGTAGAGCATCATAATCCAAAGATAAGGCAATTCAAACTATCTGCAAAGAAAAATTAAAATTATTTGTAAATAACTGAGAAGAAACAAGCAAAATCCTAATCATTTGGGGGGCAAACACCAAGGGATCATGAGCGATCATCTCAGTAGTTAAAAAGACCATACCACGTTGTTCAGTATCAGAGACTTGTGGGTTTGAACATATTATTGCACAGGGTGTATATTGCACAAAGTCTCCCCACTGAGGGCGGAAGTAGAAATCCTACCAGTGCCCTCTGACCAAGCTGTGTATCTATGGGGCTGCACCCACCCAGGGGAAGGACACATTTTTCCAGCTTGTCGACCTCAAGAGAATGCTTTACAAAATTTTCTACCCCAAATATTTTACAAATATACTATATAGACAATTATTTATGCTTTGTGACCTTGATCAAATTACTTATTCTCTCTGAAACTCTGCTTTTTCATGTGTGAAAAGGATAATAATAATAATAATAATAATACTCAGGATTATTTTTTTTCCTCAAAACTTAATCTGAAAAGAGTGTGTTCAATAGTTGTTAGGAGTTTTTATAATAATGATGGTTATGGCCAAGACAGTCATTATCATCAAGTATTTACAGATTGGAGCAAGCCCTGAGCCAACCACGGCAAAGTGCTAGAGGCATGAAAACTTGGCTCCCTCTCTCACAGAATGAGGGTTTGGTTGGAGGGTGGCAGACAGCAATAGATAATTAATTGTGCCATAATTGTGTGTGGGTTCTGTGGGGTAAAAATTTCACAGCCCCGTAGCATTGTATCTTTGCTGTTAATTCACTGCTGAGGCTGGCTTTTCTTACAGACCAGAAGGAAGAAAGGGGGAAACCCTATAGAACTGGAGTTGAAGATACGGTAGTACAGAAAGGGAGAATACAGTCATAGTGAGGCATAGAAGGATGACAGGGAAATGTGGGGGCTAGTAATAATTGAAAAAACACTAACTGGAAAACATTTTCTTCCAATAGGCCAAGGTGATTTGTATTATAAATAATTTGAATAACTGAAATTCATGGATTTTTATTGTAAAAACTTCATTTTAGCCAACATAACTACTTTCAATTGTTAAATTTCATTCATACCTCTGCATACTTACCATTGTGGTGTGAAAACTTACCATTATAGTGGTGAAGGCTGTTGTGGTACCATCCATACTCTTCTTACTTATTCCCAATCACCAGAATGTCCCAGTGTTCATGGAAGAGACCTCTGATGTTTCACTAAATAAATTGTGAAATGGAAAGCAAATTAAGTCTACCCAGGTTTATATCTCATCATCAGGAATATAAAGTTAAATTTGCTTCTAGCTATTAATCATGGGC
This sequence comes from Sturnira hondurensis, assembly GCF_014824575.4. Lineage (NCBI taxonomy): Eukaryota > Metazoa > Chordata > Mammalia > Chiroptera > Phyllostomidae > Sturnira > Sturnira hondurensis. The sequence continues at coordinate 4,218,352 of NW_028085930.1, forward strand.
TACTAACAAAATAGACAAAAATACATACCCTGTTTTTTTTTTAAGTGAGGTTTATTACTAGAAAAGAATATGTGCCCAAAGATCATTTTTCTAGGTTGCTTTAACCTGTTGGCCTTTTAAGATGCCTCATTTTATTCTTGAAGTGTAAAGGGCAGGAATAAAGCTCACAATAATTCTTTCAAACAAACCCTGGTCAGTATTTAACATAGTTTGAAAAGAATATCTTGTTGTCAAGCCTAAAACTATGTTTTTCTTTTTGTTTTTTTACTTGTTAGATTCTTTGAAAAACAAAATATTTTGTAAGTTAAAAAATGTCCTTACTCTTTTGGTTAACATATCATTTAATAAATAATGTTGCTTGTCCAACAATATGAGCAACAGTACCAATTACAACTCATTCTTCCAGGAAGTTACAGGGAACATGCACAGGGATTTCCATTCATGGCAAGTCAGTGAACTTTATTAACAATCTGATTTACTGTGAAAGCCTTTTCTGACAACAAAACTAAAATGTTGAATGAAATAGAATGAACATTCTTTTAAATGCATAGCAGAGTCTTCAAGAGGTTAGGAAAAGAAAGACTCAAAAACCATAACATGAAAAGGATGATGAAAATTATACTAGCCAGTAGGTACTTACCTCACTGTCCTAGAATGTGTTGCCAGTCTTAGTGAGCAGGTGGCTTCAGTTTAAAGACCACAAAGAACTGAGGCCTTGGGCATTTCTGCAGCATGGTATTTGAACTGAGGCCTTCCCTCACTTCCTCCATATAAATCCCTGAAGTATCTGCACTGGCAGTGAAATGGTGGCTGAAAATATCTGCCTACTCGCAAACAAACAAACAGACAACAAGCGAAACAAAAGAGAAAACCCTATAAAGATACTTGACTGGTTTTGCCTAGGGGGAAAATGTGTCTCATGAGTATTCCGTAAGGACCATCTTATCTTTACTTGCATAATTCAGGAAACCCAAGCAAAGAAGTTAATATGAAATTGGTAACAGACTAATAAAACATATGGGGCATCACTCTGGAAATACATCTGTTAAATTCAGATTTCACAAGATTCCTGCAGCTAAAACACTGACAAACTCAAGGTCATAATTCAAGATTATAATCTACACAAAGAACCAATCTACCACAAGTTGATAACCTGCCACAAGGGACAAAGGAAGTCCCTAAGGCTTCAGAATTATTGGTTACATTCTCTAAATAAACTTGTTTAAAGTGATTAAAGACACAAAAGAAGGAATAAAAAGTACAATAAAGAAATGAAGCCTATATAGTTATCAGCTAGTTTTGTAAAGAATAGAATAAAACTTGTAGAGGTTAAAACAAAATAATGAAAAATAAAAACTAGGATAAATAGCATATTAGGTAGGGGTAAAGCATAAAAAAAGTGTTTTGGAAGATCTTTGATGAGAGATAGAAAGAAGGAAAATGTGAAAGCAAGATTAAGGGACATAGAGAATAGAATAAGAAGGACTGAGATACATAAAATAGGATTTTTTAAGGACATAGTAGAAAAAATGAAGGAAAGGTAATATTACAAGAGAGAATGCCTTGAGAATTTTCCCAAATGTTTCAAGATGTAAATGTTCAGATTCAGTAAATATAATAAATTCCAAACATTTTAATTTTATTTTAAAATGAATTCCCTGTTCAGATACATATTAATGAAACTTGAGTTTCAAAGACAGCCCTGGCTGGTGTGGCTCAGTGGGTTGAGTGCCAGCCTGCGAACTAGAGGGTCACTGGTTCGATTCTCAGTCAGGGCACATGCCTGGGTTGCAGACCAGGTCCCCAGTAGGGGGTACGTAAGAGGCAACCACACATTGATGTTCCTCTCCATCTCTTTCTCTCTCCATTACCCTCTCTAAAAATAAATAAATAAAATCTAAAAAAATTTCAAAGACAAAGAGAACATAAAAACAACTATAAAGCAAATAAAGATTACCTACTAAGGAAGGAAATTAGTCTGACATCGGACTTCACTACAGGGGCTATAAACCAGAAGACAGTGGAATAACATCTCCTACCTGCTAAAAGAAAATATGTGTGAATATAGAATTTTATATTCATATTCATTATAATTCCATAATGAAAGTAAATGTCTTTATAAACACTTTCAGAAAAAAAACAGGAAGAATTACTTCTAAGAGAACTTTGCTGAAAGACTTTTTAAAAACAGAGGCACTCAGCTCTGGCTGCTCATTGAAATCCCATGAGATACTTACAAAATTCTGATGCTTGTGTTATATACCCCCAGAGATTTATATTTTCTTGATCTGAGATACAGACTGAGAATTGAGATTTCACAAATATTACTGGATGATTCTACTGTGATGTCAAGTTTGGGAATCACTGGCATAAAAAGTATGCACTTCATGAAGAATACAATTAAATGCAAGGAGTTATGATGAATACATAACTGTTAAATATGTGGATAAATCTTAATATTTACTGACTGAATAAAGAAATAATAATATTGACTAAGAGAATATAAATGCATAATAGAACTAGATTACTAGATAGAAGTAACATGTAAAAGGAGATGAAAGTGACTGGAAGTTCAAGGCATTTAAGGTCCTTTTATTATTTAGAAGGAGAATAGATATATTGATTACCTTTGTTAAGTAACCGTTAAAAATTTAAGTGTAATACTAAAAGGGTAGGAATGTAATATGTAATTGCTAAACTGGAAGGGGAATTAATTTGGTAGGAGTGTGAAAAGGGGGTGTAGAATTAGGAAGGTCCATAACAGATTTAATAACATGTGTCAGGCATCTAATGATAAGGGCTTAATAAGGCAGGGCAGTGGAAATAGGAGAGGATGAGACAGTTTCAGGAGATGTTACAAGTTAGGAACTTATGTGACCTGGTGACTAATTTGCTAAGGGTATGTAGTTGGAGAGGTTAGAGGGAGGACAACTCCACCTTCAACACAACGTGCCAAGGTTTTTAGTCAGGGTGACAAGGAAAATGAGGGTGAGAAGATTGAACGTCACAGGGATGAACAGGCTTTGTGATAAATTGGCTTCACACATTAGGAGATAGCATTTAGGTGGTAATGTTTGGCAGGTTAGTTGGATCCCAGGCAAGCAATGACTGATGAAGGTGGAAAAGAGTTAGACCATCTATGTAAGAGGATAGAGAGACCAGAAGAGCGAGTAGAGGACTGAGTATGGGTGTCCACATTTAGGGAACATAGGGAGGAAGTAACACCAGAGAAAGAGAGACTGATTGGTTCATACAAAAGGGGATTGGTTGTGTTGAGATCATTTTCAAAGCAAATCTTTAAGATGGAGAAAACAGAACTTTCTTCCAAAGACTTAGTTTACATCACTGCTTGTCCTTTTATTGATGGAAACAAGTGCTTAGAATGTCACCCCTTATACTACTCTATTTTTCAGATAAAAAGGAGTTTTGAATGGTTATTAAAAACAGGATAAAGAGGCTACTAGGTGAGAACTCCTTCATTGTTTTCCTTCCTAACTTTGCATATCATGTCATTTTACCCAGCCTCATGGTGGGTTTGTGGTGGATTAAACATGGCTGAAAATTCTTCGATACTCCTTTCACCAAGAGATAAGATTCATTTTTTCCCCCTTGAATTTGGGCTGTTTATGACAGCCTTGCCCAATAGAGTCTGGGCCCAAGAGACATCATGCCAGTTCTAGGTATAGGTTTAAGAAGACTGGCAGCTTCTGCATTTGTTTCTTGGAGCCCTGAGCCACCACACAAGAAGTTCAACCATCCTGAAGTCACTATTCAAGAAGCTCAAGCCATATGGTGAGAACCTGGAGGATAATACTCCGTGTAGAGAGAGAAGCCAACAATCACAGAGGTGCCACACATGTGAGCAAAGAAACTGTCTTGTAAGTGGATCATCCTGCCCCAGCTGTCCTAGCTGAAAATACATGGATCGAGGGGAAGTAGCCCAGCTGAGCTCTTCCTGTATTCCTCATCCATAATGTCAAATGAGAGCAAAACAAGAAGATTGTATCAGGCCACTCAATTTTGGAGTAATGTGTTACACAACAATAAAGAATCAGAACAAAGCTGCTCCTTTCAAAGGTGAATCATGACAGGGACCTCAGAGCCCACTGCTGGGACCACCATTAATTGGCTTCCTTTGTTTTCTCTAGTATTTTTTTTATTCTCTCTCTCTTCATTCTTCAGACTTATACCCTCAGATTACAAACACAGCTCAAAACACTTCTCCTGTAGTTTTGCTTTTGTCTCTGTCCACTGAAATGTCTTTGACTCTTCTCATTCGCCATTCGTACCACTTGTAGTTCAAGTTTTATTTACTAAAGTGTTAGTACTTCAGCCTAGTGGAATGGATCAGAAATGATGAGAAATAAACTGTAGACTTTGGTGCTTATAATATAGACATTTTTAAAAGGAATGCTGTTTTTATTTGCAGATAACACAGCAATCCACATTAACTGTTAAGTGCTTTTAAGTTGACATTCATCTAAGCCTGCTTTAATGAACAGATAACTCATTTATAATTAGCAATGCCAATTAATTGGCATGCAAACAATTAAAGTGATTAGAGTGCTAAAGTTCTCAAGAGCAGTTTTTTCTAAGTTGGTTATAGACAAACACTCTCTGATCCAGCATCTTGTTTTCATGATTAAATTGCTGAGGAAGCTTCTCTTTATAGACAGCACATGAAGACGTTTTAACTTGGCTATGGTCAGATAGCCCTGGTTTGGAATAAGTGAGCCCTACTTACAAATAATTTATTGTAATCTGATTTTTCAAATAAACACTTTTTAAAAAAAATTTAAATGATGCATTTTTCAGCCTCCTACTATATACTTACTGCCTGCTTTCCTGACTACCACCACCTCAGCCACCACCCGGGGCCTCAGGGAACTTGAAACAGTCCAAATCCCATCCAGATCACTTTTCTTTTCTAGTTCTTATATCTATCTTATACCCTAGAAAATGGATAAGAAAGAAGGGGTTTTATTTTAAATGACTGTGACTCACTTTTAACCAATGGAATATAGTAGAAATGACATCGTATGATTTTGGAGGCTAAACCAAAAGAGAGATTGTAGTTCCTGCTGTGTCCACTGAGACATCTGCTTTAGAGACTCGGAGCTGCCACATAAAACTAACACCCTTGAGGCCGCCACACTGTGAGGAAGCCCAGGCCACTTGCAGAGGTATGTGCAGAGGTCTGACAGTTCTCGCTGAGGTCTCAAGTAGCAGCCGGCAGCAAGAACAGACATGAGTGAAAATGCCTGAGGTTGGTTCCATACTCCAGCCCCTGAGTCACCCCATCCAGCCTTCAAGTCTTCCCAGCTAAGGCCCCAGGTATGCTGGAGCAGAGACAAGCCATCTCTGCTGTACCCTTTCCAAATTTCTGACTCACAAAAGTGTGAGCATAATAAAATGGTTACTATTTTATTCTACCAAGTTTGATTTGATTTATTATGCATCAATAATAACTGGAAGAAGGCTTTTTCCTTCTTGGCTTAAGATTCTATACAATGTCCACCTTTTATTTTTCTCTTTCACATGTTTTTTTTTTTTGGTTGTTCATTTCTTTTATGCTTAAATAACTTGTCCTATACTGTTTGTGTGTGTTTACTGGTTTTTAATACAATTTCCCTTGAGCTAAATTAGAAATGCTTGGAATTCAAATCCTCTCTGTAAGTTATTGATCCCTTGAGTCTCAGCTGCCTTGATGATAAGAAAATCTTCCCCACTTTACAGAGTTGTAAAAATTAGAGATATTGTAGGGAAAGTACCTGGCATATAGGAAGCAGCCACTAGATAAATGGTAATTAGTATTAGAAGTTTTCAGAGACAAGTTATATAATCTCAAACCTCATTTCCCCCTTTATCCAAAGCACATTGCTCTAATGGAGAGTGCAGTGTTCTCAGAGGGAGTTTGTGCATGCATGTGGGTGCACACGTTGGATAAATAACCACATGCTGTTATTGTCTACCCATCACTGCATGAAATTGGAAAACAACAGCTACAACCAAACCAAAGCAAACCAACCAAAACAACCTCAAACTCTCTTCATGGGTATATTTTCTAAAAAAAAAAAAATGTGCGAACCATTAAGACCAGATATTTAACAGAACTCACTAGGTGGACTGGTCTGTGGCACAGATTCAAGTCTGGAGAGAAAGATCTATCCCTACCCTGGCTGGAGATATGTATCTTTGGTTTCTGGAAGTGTACATTCTCTTTGGCAGAGATGTTTGGCATTTTGATGGGCCCAGGACACTTTTGAAAGCTGTGGACCTTCTCTCCAGAAAAATGAACACACCCATTCCCCCACAACATTTGCGTGTTATTTTAGTATTCCTAGTTTCTACGAACAATAGATGTTGGAGCCTTCTAAAGGAGCATGTAGGAATTTGGGTGCTTGGCTTTGTCATCCTGAGATAGTGACTCTAGTTCTTACCAAAACAGGGAGGGCAATTATTTTTGGCTGTCCTGTAAGTACTGCTTTGTAAGGAAGGAAGCCGGTGTCTGTTGAGCATCTTCTGAGGGCCAGGTTATGTCCAAAGGGCTTTACATATCTTATTAAATTCTCAGGAAAGCCATGAAGGTAAGTGCTTTATTTCTACTTTATTATGAGGCTGAGAGAAGTCAAGTAAATTTTCCAAAGTTTTACATCTAATAAGTAATGGGGACCCAAATTTGACAGATGCCAACATCTAATGGTTTTCTGTTACTTTGTGTTTGTGTCTTGGGGTGCTGGCAGAGAGCCCCTTCTCCAAATAGATCACTACTGAAGAACTTGGTAGTCTGAGTCTTGTTGCTTTCATTTCTATACTCCCTGTCCTCCTCCCCCATCCCCACATACCTCTGACCCCTTTGGTTGCCAGAGTATAACGTGAAGTTGGGTGGAGGGCATGCTTTGCTGCTGGCTAGGTTTAAGAGAAGCAGCAAAATGTACAAGTGAGAGACCCAGAGTCTGTGTGCTTGAGTTGGAATCAATTAAGCCTCCTCAGACAAGTCATAATGCCAACACTAATTTAGCACCTATGTTTTACAAAGAGCTCTTTCATTTGATAAGTTAGGCACACAAGACATTTCTATCTCCATTTTATAACTGTGGATACAGAACCTTTGCCAAGGAGATTGTCTTACCAGGTCCTCCAGTTCTGGTTCTCGGTCTTTTTCAATTACCTTCTAGCTGTCTCCTCTGGAGAACAAGTGAAGAAATGACATGCTGGGATATTGAAGCTACAACAGCGAAAACATGATGACTTGAAGCGGTAAGTTGTAAGTCATTGTGATTGGGAGATAGCTTTCCTTGCTCATGTTCTAGGAAGCAGCTGTCACAAATGTAGCTAATGCAGAACAGGGGGTAATCTAGGAAACTGTAACATGAGATTACATAATGGCAGTCGCTTTTGAAAGATAAGGTGACCGATAAAGAATATTAAGAAAGGAACACTGGCGACTAATAATTTGAAAGATGAAAGATTTCCTCTGATGCTGCCCAAAGAGTGTGTGACCTGACTTCAGATGACCTGTACTGGTTCTTCAGACTAAAACATCCTTTCAGTGGAGAAAGGCAATTCATCAAGCCACCAGAGCTGAAAAGTAATGGTCTGAAAGACATCCAGCTGCCCTGGTTCATGTTCTTTGCTCACCTAGCAGAGAACTTGCCATTCGGCCTCCTGAGTGCTGATGACCAGCATGGGTTTGCTCAGGGCCAACCCTCCTGCTGGAAGCTACTGGGGATATTGCTTTATCAATCACTCCCTGGTGAATTCAGCTCTCACAATTCAGTCACTTATCTGATCACCTCTGCTGGAACTGATAAAGACCTTGAGCCTGTGCACATGCTGAGCAGATTTGGGGTTTTGCATCTCCACTTTGGTGCAGCCACACTTGGGAAGCCCTCATGTAAAGAACAGAATCTTTTTTAAAAATATTTTTTTATTTAATTATTGTTCAAGTACAGTTTTCCGTCCCCCACTCCCATCCTAGCCCACCACCCGTGCTCCCCACCTCCCTCCCATTTCCACCCCCGTAGTTGTTCTCCATGTGTCCTTTATGCTAGTTTCTGTGAATCCTTCCCCTTTTCCCCTGAAATTAAGAACAGAGTCTTTACCATCATGTGGCTTTGGTAGCTTGTGGGGACCACAATCTTGTTTTGTTTAGGAACCGAGCATGTCCATCCAGTCCTAAAACTTTAAAGAACAGATGTTTCAAAGAACATGGGTATGTGTTTGAGCAATAATCTTGCAGAAACATTTCTAAAGACAGCTTTGGTGTGAGGGTCTCAAACTTACTTAGATTTGTACCCCCAAATACAGATGGAACAAAACTCTCTACTATCAGACAAGGCACCTGGGAGGCCCCTTTGGGCCTAGGGTGTCCTGAGGTTTTGAAGGTGGGACCTCACATGGGAAGCCTGAAGAGGAAGAGCAGTGTCTCAGGACACAACCTGTAAGTACTTCTTTTGAGCAACAACCGGTCAGGATGTGAGGCAGACAGAAAGGAGGACAGCACAGAGGTAGGAGGACATTCTCATTGGTCTGGAGTCTGGAAAGTTGGTTGGTGAGAGTTCCAGTCAGATTAGCTCCTGTGTGCTGTTTTCAGAGACCCTCCCCATGGTCTACTCACCTAGCTCTCACCCATTCCTCATTGTGAGCAATTCCTTGAGATAGGTTTGGATGGGGGCAGATCCCTAATCAGTGGATATGGCACTCTTAAAATTCCATCATGAAGAGGTCACAAAGTGAGTGGACCCAGGACTCTGGCTGGGTGAAACCTGACAACCCAGGCAGATGGGGAAGGGGTGGAAACTAGATGACCTGCCTAAGGCCATATATTACAGAGTGTTAGCACAGCAGCGTTTGGTGATCCCTAGTACAGTGGCAGGAAGGAGTGTCTGAGCTCGGGGCTGAAGCTGGGTGAAAGTAGGTGACACTTAAGTCAGATGACATCTGTATCAGGGATCTACACCATTTATCAGGATTAAATATGATACTATACAAGGCAGGGGGCCAAAAAACTCCAGAATTATCTTCGGGAGGGCAGGCCCTTTGTAGTACAGGCTTTTCCCGCTAGGTGAGTGTTCTAGGAACCCATCTGTGTCAGTGTGCCAGGTGATGTTTTGAAAGACTGTGTTTGGCTTCAGTGAATTTATTTTGAAGACACTTTCAAAACATTTGCCCATTTTATTATGGTGATTTAAAAAAATTATTGTTATTATATTACAGTTCCAATATTTCCCCCTTTGCCCTTCTCCACCAAATCCATCTCCCTCTCCCACCATCAATACCCACACTTTTGTCCATATCCATGGGTCATTCATACATGTTCTTTGAGTAGTCCCTTCTCCTTCTTTCCACCATTATCCCCTTCCCCCTCTCCTCTGGCCACTGTCAGTCTGTTCCATGTTTCTATGCCTCTAGTTCTGTTTTGCTTGCTAGTTTATTTTGTTCACTAGATTCCTCTTATAAATGGAACATATGGTATTTGTCTTTCACCAACTGGATTTTTTCACTTAGCATAATATTCTCTAGTTCTATCAAGGAGGTATATCTAGGAGGTATATCAACAGAAATATTGTGATGGATATTTGAAATTTTGCTGCCTATGTTTTCCTCTAGGACTTTTATGGTGTCACAACTTCTATTTAATCTTTTATCCATTTTGAATTTATTCTGGTGTATGGTGTGAGTTGGTAGTCTAGTTTCATTTTTGTGCATGTACCAGTTCAGTTCTCCCAACATCATTTATTGAAGAGGCTATTTTTATTTACTCCATTTTAGGACTACTCCTGATTTGTCAATAATTAATTCACCGTAGAGACATGGGCTTATTTCTGGGTTTTCTATTCTTTTCCATTGACCTATATGTCTATTCTTATACCAGCACAAGACTGTTTTGATTACAGTGGTCTTATAGTAGTATAGTTTGATATCAGGTATTGTGATCCCTCCTACTTTGTTCTTTCTCAAGACTGCTGAGGCTATTTGGGGTCTTTTTGTTCCATATAAATTTTAAAAATATTTGTTGTAGATCTGTGCAATATGCCATTGGTATTTAAATAGGAATTGCATTGAATCTATAGATTGCTTTGGGTAGTATGGACATTTTAATGATGTTAATTCTTCCAATTCATGAACATGACATATGCTTCCATTTACTTGTATCCTCCTCAATTTCTTTCTCCCCCCCCAATTTTTTATTTAATTATTTTTCAAGTACAGTTTTCTGTCTATTACTCCCCTCCCATCCCACCCCCATGCTCCCCCCTCTCTCCCATTTCCACCCTTCTCAGTTGTTGTCCACGTATCCTTTATATAGGTTCCTCTAAATCCCTCCCTTATTTCTCAATTTCTTTCTTTAGTGTTCTATAGTTTCTGAGTATAGGCCTTTTACCTCCTTGGTTAAATTTATTCCTAGGTACTTTATTTTTCTTGTTGCTATAGTAGATGGATTTTTCCCCTAGTTTCTCTTTCTGATAGTTCATTGGTGGTGTACAAATATGCCGTCAATTTCTGAATATTGACTTTTTATCTCACCATTTTGCCAAATTCACTTATTAAGTTAAGTAGTTTTTTTGATGGAGACTATAGGGCTTTGTATGTACACTGTAATGTCATCTGGAAATAATGACAGTTTTACTTCTTTTCCAATTTGAATGCCTTTTATTTCTTTTTCTTGTGTGATTGCTGTGGCTAGAACTTCCAGTAATATGCTGAATAAGAGTGATAGAACTGGACACTCTTGTCTTGTTCCTGGTCTTAAGAGGAAAGTTTTTAGTTTTTGCCTGTTGCGTATGATGTTGGCAGTAGGCTTCTCATATATGGCCTTTATTATGTTGAGATATGCTTCCTCTGTTTCCACTTTGCTGTATTTTTTTTATCATAAATGGGTGCTGGATTTTATCAAATACTTTGTCAGCATTTATTTATATGATCATGCGATTTTTGTTCTTTATTTTATTTATGTGGTGTATTACACTTATTGATTTGCAAATGTTGCACTATCCTTGCATTCCTGGGACAAATCCCACTTGATCATGGTTTTTGATCTTTTTAATGTATTTCTGGGTCCAGACTGCCAATATTTTATTGAGGATTTTGGCATCTATGTTCATTAGATTATTGTCCTGTAGTTTTCTTTTTTTATTATTATTTATTTATTTTATTTAACTTTTGTTCAAGTACAGTTTTCTTTCTTGTATTCCCAGCCCTGCACCCCCCCAGTGCTCCCCACCCCCTCCCATCTCCACCCCCCGTCTTAGTTATTGTCCATGTGTCCTTCATACTTATTCATGTGAGTCCATCCCCTTTTACTCTGTGCTTCCCTCCCCTCTTTCTTTCTTGTGTCTTTACCTGGTTTTGAAATTAGGATAATTCCGAAAGAACCTGGGAGTGTTCCTCTTCTTGAATTTTTTTTGGAATAGTTTGAGAAGAATAGGAGTTGATTCTTCTTTAAATGTTTGGTAAAATTCACCTGTGAAGCTGTCCAGTCCAGGGCTTTTGTGTGTGGAGAGCTTTTTGATTACGGCATCATTTTTTCTGGTTGTTATTGCTCTATTCAGGCATTCTGCTTCTTCTTGATTCAGTTTTAGAAGATTATATCTTTCTAGAAATTTGTCCATTTCATCCAGGTTGTCAAATTTTTTGGCATTTAGTTCTTCGTAGTAATTTCTTACAATCATTTGTATTTCTCTTGTATTGGTTGTAATTTCTCCTTTTTCATGTCTGATTTCATTTATTTGGTTCCTCCCTCTTTTTTTATTTTTATTTTATTTTATTTTTTCTAATTTAATTCTTGTTCAAGTACAAGTTTCTGTCTTATATTCCCAACCCTGCCCGCCCCCCGCCCCATGCTCCCCGCCTCCCTCCCCTTTCCACCCTCCACCCTTAGTTATTGTCCATGTGACCTTTATACTTGTTCATGCGAGTCCATTCCCTTTTCCCCTATGATTCTCTTTTTTTCTTGATGAGTCTGGTTAAATACTTGTTGATTTTTGTTTATCTTTTCAAAGAACCAGCTCCTGGATTTATTGATCCTTTGAGTTGTTCTTTCAGTCTCTATGCCATTTAATTCTGCTCTGATCTTGATTATTTCATTCCTTCTACTCATTTTGGGCTTTGTTTGTTGTTCCTCTAGTTCTTGTAAATGTAGGGTTAGTTGTTTATTTGAAATATTTCCGTTGTTTTTAGGTAGGCCCATATTGCTATGAACTTCACTCTCAGGACTGCCTTTGGTATGTCCTGTATTTTGGGGGTTGTTGTGTGTTCATTTTTGTTTCCAGAAACCTTTTGATTTCTTTCTTGATATCATTGTTAATACACTCATTATTTAATAACATGTTATTCAGTCTCTATATATTTGAATGTTTTTTTTCCTTGAGGTTGGTTTTTAGTTTCAAGGCTTTGTGATCTGAGAAGATGCTTGATGTGATTTCAATTTTCTTGAATTTGTTAAAGCTTGTTTTGTGTCCTATCATGTGGTCTATCTTTGAAAATGTTTCATGTGCTTTTGAAAAAATGTATATTTTGCTTTTTGGGGGTGAAAGCTTCTGTGTATATCAATTAAGTCCATTTGATTTGGAGTGTTGTTCGATACCACAATATCCTTTTTTATTCTTTGTTTGCGAGATCTATAATTTGTTGATAGTGGGGTGTTAAAATACCCTATGATGATTGTGTTGCTATTGATATTTTTCTCGAAGTCTTCCAAGATTTTCTTTATATACTTAGGTACTCCTAAGTTTGGTGCATATATGTTTGGTGTAAGTGATGTATCCTTTTGTTGAACTACTCCCTTAAGTACTGTGAAGTGACCTTCTTTGTGTCTTGGTATGACCTTTGTTTTTAAGTCTATTTTGTCTGATATAAGTGTTGGTACTCCATTTTTTTTCGTGTCCATTTGCTTGGAATATTTTTTCCACCCTTTACTTTCAGCCTGTGTATATCTTTTCATTGGAGCATTTAATTCATTTACATTTAAGGTTATTATTGATAAATATTTATTCATTACCATTTTCTCCCTTTGTATCTGTGTTCCTCTTTTTCTTCATCTTCTTATAAAGCAGTCCCTTTAGCATCTCTTGAAGTGCTGGGTTGGTGGAGATGCACTCTTTTAACCTTGAAATTATTTTTTTGGTCTGGGAGGCTCCTTATTTCACCTTCCATTTTAAATGAGAGCCTTGCTGGGTAGAGTAGACTTGGTTTCAGGCCTTTTGCTTTTCATTACTTGGAATATTTGATGTCATTCCCTTCTGGCTTGTAGTTTTTCTGTTGAGAATCAGTTGATAGCCTTATAGGAGCTCTCTTGTATGTTACTTCCTGTTTCTCCCTTGCTGCCTTTAATAGTCTCTCTTTGTCTTTAAATTTTGCTATTTTAATTATGATGTGTTTTGGAGTGGGCTTCTTTGGGTTCATATTGATTGGGACCCTCTGTGCTTTCTCAACTGACTTCTCCCCTCACCAAGTTAGGGAAGTTTCTGTCATTACTTTTTCAAACAGGTTTTTTATCTCTTGCTCCTTTTCTTGTCCTCCTGGTATCCCTGTGATGCAAATATTATTAATTTCATGTTGACCTGCAGCTCCCCTAAAATATCTTCATTTTTTAGGGTTTTTTTTCATTTTGATGCTCAGTCTGGGTGTTTTTTTGTACCTTCCCCTCCAACTTACTGATTTGATACTCTGCTTCATATAGCCTGCTTTTAATTCCTTCTAGTGTATTCTTCACTTCAGATATTGTATTCTTCATTTTATCCTGGCTCTTATTCATAGTCTCTATGTTCTTTTTTCATGCTGATGTAGTTCCCACTAAGTTCCTTGTAGCTCCTTTAGAGTTCCTTATAGTTCTCACTGAGCGGCTTAAGCATCCTTATAACCACTATTTTGGATTCTATGTCTGATAGATTGCTTGCCTCAATTTCATTTAGCCTCTTTCTGGGATTCTGTTTTTCCTTTTGATTGGGAGTTGTTTCTTTGTCTCCCCATTTTAGGTGACTCTTTTTATTTGTTTCTGCATATTAGATTGACCTGCTTCGACTCTCTGTTTTCATGGGGTGGCCTTCTGTGATAGGAGACCTGTGGGACTCAGTGATGCAGTCTCCTTGATCTTCTGAACTGGATGCTCTTAGGATGCCCTTTATGTCACTTATATGGGCTCTCTTGTTGTAATTGGGTTTTGGTTGTTGTTGGGCCAGTCTTTGGTGGGTTAGTCCCTCTTGCTGGCTTATTGAGAGTCACACCACGTGCCGCCTCTTGTATGCTGTTTTATAAGTGCAGACAGTGCAAAACAACCTTAGTAATCCTTGGCTTCAAAAATTCATATCACCTGAGATTTCGTTGATTGTTTAGGTTACTTGTCAGAAGGTCAGCCAAGACTCTGTGCTGGGGGCACAAGCAAGTGGGCTTAGCTTCCACCTACTTGGCCACCATTTTTTCCTCATAATGGATGATTTACAAGCCCACCTGCCCATGCTACCCTGAGTGTTCAGCAGTGTTGTTGTTGTTGTTTTTTAACAAAAACAGCATTACTTCTATGCCCCATCCTACCTATTCACTTGATCTTGCCTTGAGTGAATTCCTTTTTGTTTTCCCGGATGAAAAAGGTCCTCAAAGGGAAATGGTTTGCTGATTTGGAAGAGTGAAACAGAAACTGGTAGAAGCACTAAAAGGCATCAAAATTGATGAGTTCAAAAACTGTTTTGAGCAGTAGAAAACATGTCTTGATAGGTGTATTGCATCAAATGGAGAGTGTTTTGAAGGTGACTGAAGTTTAAACATGTAATAATAAATACACATTTTTAAAATAAATAAATTTTATTTGGGGGGGTGTCTCCACTCATATAGTATAACTTTTATACTATGCCTGCTAAGTGCTTAACAATGACAACTACTGTCATCATCTTTATCTTACAAGTACTTTACACTCATGTTCAGGTTGCATTCAGAAACTCTGATCGTTGACTGTATAAATTAGTGTAAATTGTATTATAACTATACTCAATTCAATGTTGGTGCATGGTAGAGACAGCCCACAAAGAAGCAAGGATCAGGTACTCAAGATCAGGAACAGGAAGGTGCATCCATATGTTATCCAGAGTGTAGAATAATGGAGAAGCTGGGGGCTGTGGGGACCTGGGGAGTATATGTTAGACCTAAGGAGAGTGGCTCCTCAGCTCTAGCTGGTTTTTGCCATGCAGCAATCTGGGCACAGGGATTCTAGCTCTTCTGATTGTTTAGAGACAGAGATCCAGATTTTTAAGGTGAAATTTTATGGTTTAAAAAAATATTATAAGCCAATAAATGTGTCTAGACTGTCTTGAATCTGTTAGCTGTCAGTCTGGCACACTCTTCTCTAAAGCTAGAATCTCCTCTATGGCCCTCCTGCCCCATGGTCATCCAGAGAAACCCCCATGGGATAGTCTGATTGTCCTTTCTAAGTCCTACTTCTACGGCAGTGTGACAAGTTCCTGAAGTCACAAATCTGGACCGGGGTCAGTAGGGCTGTGACTATAAGCACCTGCTATTGCTAACCTGCTGCTTCAACAATAATTGGATTGGACACACTCTTTCCCTCCAGCCAACATCACCCACCTCGGATCTGAACTCATGTTAGAGCAATTGAGGGAGTTAGTTTTCCTTTTTTTTTTACAACCTTGCTTCTGGGGTGTAACCTCATAAAACCTGCAGAAAACAGAAGTCAACTTGAATCAGCAAACCATGGGCAATGCTGAAATGTAAACACAGGAAAAGGCCCATAGATATGCAACCTGTGCAGTTGCACAGGGCCCTGCACACAGAAGAGTCTCATACTTGGTTTAATGGTCTATTCTTGTTGTCTTGATAACTTATGTTTTAATTTTGCACCGAACCCCATAAATTACATAGTCACTCCACATAAATGTGATCAGAGTTGGAAGCAGACCACATAAGAGGAATTCTTTTGTTGTTGTTGTTTGGAACTTCCTATGACTTGATGAGTTTACACTTTTATGTGAGTTGAGGGAATGCCCATGAAAACCAGGGAGCAGGAAAATGCTTTCTTAACCATTATAAAGATGGGGATGTTCTCCCATGCTTTATAGTTAGTGCAGAGGGCAGGAAAAGAGTTAATCTTCTGTGAAGTGACCACCACCCAGGGCTTTTCTTTCTTGTCTCAGGTGCTGGATCAGCACTAGCTGTTAGGCAAAGTAGATGCAGGTGAGCATGAAATTAATCGTGAGGGTAGTTGTGGTGTTAGCATTAAAAGAATCTGGAGAATAGACAACATCCCATGGGTGGAAAAGCAGGAGACTCAAACGTTTTCCTGATAATTTTTAGGTCAGCAAAACTCTGGAACTGCTGAGGAATGGATGTGTGCTAAGCATTAGAACAATTTCACTGATCTCATTATAGTTGGTGCTACAGGATCAAAACACAGGGCACTGAAAAGCTACTAAAAGACCTCTAAAAGGTCTTCACTGAACCTCTGCCAGAGATTCACTAATGCTGCAACCATAATTAATTCCATTTCTATTGCTCCCTTATTTATTATACTTACGATCTGTTGCAGAGATTCAGTTGTGGGACTTTGGGTACAGGAGGAAAGTCTAATAGAACAAGCTTTAAAAATGAAGGCTTTGTCTTTGCACTTTGGCTTTAGCCTTTGAACAAAGGACTCAGGGATTGGAGCTATGGAACTTGATCTTGGTGAGGGAGGAAGCAGAACTTGAGGGAATCTATTGTACTGAAGTCCTCCCAAGTCACAGAGAGTTGTGGATTAAGAAATTGCTTTGTGAACTTGGCAAACTAGGTAGGATGGCCAACTAATAATGACTAGAACAACCCATCAATCTAGGGCTCTATCAGTACAAACAAGTGTTACCCTGAATAATTACCCCTCCCCTCTGCAAACTCAAACACCTAGATCACTGGGACTAGAATTAGATTTACTATAATAAATGAATTTGTTGATGATTGACATCTTTACTGTAGTGAATTATCCTACCCAAGAACACAGGATGTTTCTCACCTGATTTAATTCTAATTTTTATGTCATTTAGTGAAAATTTATGGTCCTTTTTATTTAGTCCTTCATATTTTTTGTTAACCTTGCCTCTGGATATTTCATATTTTTAATGCTATTTTATTTTTAAAAATTTAAAATTTAATTATTGTTCAAGTACAGTTTTCTGTCTTTTACTCCCATTCCAGCCCACACCCCCAGTGCTCTCCACCTCCCTCCCATTTCCACCCCCTTAGTTGTTGTCCATGTGTCCTTTATACTAGTCATCTTTTCCCCCTGAAATTCCCTCTCCTTTCCTCTCTGGTCCCTGTCAAGCTGTCCTCTAGTTCAGTGTCTTTGGTTATATTTTGCTTGCTTATTTGTTTTGTCATTTAGTTTCCTGGAAAAGGTGAGATCATATGGTATTTGTCTTTCACCGCCTGGCTTATTTCACTTAACATAAAGCTTTTCAGTTCCATCCATGCTGTTGCAAAGGGGCAGAGCTCCTTCTTTCTTTCTGCTGCATAGAATTCCATTGTGTAAATGTACCATAGCTTTTTGATCCGGTCATTTACTGATGGGCACCTAGGTCGCTTCCAGCTCTTGGCTATTGTAAATTGTGCTGCTATGAACACTGGGGTGCACAGGTTCTTTTGGATTGGTGTTTCAGGGTTCTTAGGATATAATCCTAGCAGTGGAATTGCTGGGTCAAAGGCAGATTCATTTTTAGTTTTCTGAGGAAATTCCACACTGTTTTTCATAGTGGTTGTACCAGTCTGCAATCCCACCAGCAGTGCATTAGGGTCCCCTCTCCTCCACAACCTCTCCAACACTTGTTTGTTGCTTTGTTTATGGTGGCCATTCTGACTGGTGTAAAGTGGTATCTCATTGTGGTTTTAATTTGCATCTCTCTGATAGCTAGTGATATTGAGCATCTTTTCATATGTCTCTGGATCTTCTGTATGTCCTCCTTGGAGAAATATCTGTTCAAATCCTTTGCCCACTTTTTAATTGGGTTGCTTGTCTTCTTAGAGTGGAGCCGTGTAAGTTCTTTGTATATTTTGGAGATTATACCTTTGTCTGAGGTATCATTAGCAAATATGTTTTCCCATACAGTTGGTTCTCTTTTTATTTTAATGCTATTTTTAAATGTCATTCTTTTTAATTGTAGTATTTTCAAACTAGTTAACTGGTTTTTACTGGTATATTGGAAACCTACTATGTATACATATATTTATATTTACTAATCAGCTCTCTGATGTTTTATATAATTATTTGGTAATTAATCATATAATATGCTTTATGTTGCAGAAATTCTGCAAGTACCTTCTCCAATGTCAGTGACAGAAATCACTAATTGATCATTTCACTGAGCCTGGGTGTGGTAAACCCTTCTCAATCTGCACTCTGTTGGGATACAACTCTCTATGAGTTTGTGATGTTTCTGCACATCTTCTGAGCAAGACACTCTCTGCCTGTTGTTCTGAACTGTCTTTTCAAAGTTGCTTGTACAGCAAACAGCCTTGCAAGATAGGAACAGTATGTCCCCCATGAGCAAAGGGAAAGTATGCTAATGAGGATGAAAGATTCAGACTCATTCAGCTCAGAGAGCTTCTGCAACATGTTATTGCATATGCTCCTGTTCGTGACCTCTCTTCACGTCACCTGGTGGGAATTTGGATTCAAGGAACTGGCCAAAAAATATAGATACTCTATCAGCTTGCTGTTGATATGAGTAGTAAATAGTCTTTTATCTCTGACCTTTTGTCTCTGACCCTGAAGTCTTGTGTCTTCTACCAGCATTTATGAAACTGTGTCAAGCTAACTTGTTAGCTTATAAGTAGGGTAAACTCTCAGACCTCCTCACTTCTTGACAATTTTGATGATGAGGATGGGATGCTGAAAGAAACGCAACTCCTTGGAAGAGGAAAGGTGAGGGCCTTATGGGCTTAATAATGGGATCGGAAAGTAGTCTATAAAATTGGTAACAAAGATGTTTACTAAACTGTATGGTCAATAGGACAATAAATAAATAGATCTCATCAATTAGGAGAAATTGGGGAAGTGATCACAGACTAAGTACCAGGAAATAAGTTCAAAGATAGCAGACTAAATGGTTCCTGGCTATTGGCTGATTCTTTGCCCAGGACTTTTTCACAAACCCAGTGGTCAGACTCAATTCCACCCCATTTTAATAGGTAGTATTAAGATTTGTTCTGAGAGGGAGGGAGTTTCCATTCCTTTCACACAACAGTTACGGAGACCTACAGTGAGCATGAAAGGAGGGAAATGTGTGACTGCTCCTGGCAGAAATCATTAAAACTTTGACTGGCCACTTGGGGGTAAGAGGTGATGTGTATTAGGGAGAATGGCACTAGCTGAGGCTCATGGCTCAACCTCCTCTGCAGTCTATTATGTCAAACTTAGATCTACTGGAGGGTGAAAAGTCTCAGAAGTGTTTTTTTAATTA
Source organism: Sturnira hondurensis (assembly GCF_014824575.4). Taxonomy (NCBI): domain Eukaryota; kingdom Metazoa; phylum Chordata; class Mammalia; order Chiroptera; family Phyllostomidae; genus Sturnira; species Sturnira hondurensis. The sequence goes on from NW_028085930.1 coordinate 4,237,791, forward strand.
ATTAATGAGTTAATTAATTAATTAATTTTGCAATGGATTCTGACTACTATAGGGGAGCTTTGGCCTTCTTAGGGAGATTTCCCTGAGAAAGACAAGCTGCTGTGGGATGCCACAGTTGAGACATTGTCTAGCATTTGTTCTCACTGCCCTACACTGGGTTTCCAATGCTAATGAAGATGACCTACTTGAGAATGAGAAAGTGAACCAGATAAATCTAAAATTTTCCAGCCCCACCACCCTGAAAAAGTCTCCTAGCCCCTTTGTTGAAACTGGGCAAGGTCTTAAGGAATGTTATCTCAATAATGCTGTAGCACAGGGATTAACAAACTTTTTTGTGTAAAGAGTTAGGTAGTAAATATTTTAGGCTTTGTGGCCTATGCTGTCTCTGCTGCAGCTGCTCTACTCTGCCACTGTAGCACAAAAACAGCCACAGGCAATATGTAAATGAATGGACATAACTTTGTTCCGATAAATCCTTATTTACAAAAGCAGGCAGCAAGCTGGATTTGATCCATAGCAGTTTGCTGACCCCTCGTATAGCAGATGTTCAGATGAAGGTGACATCCTTAAAGAAGATTGCTACTATGCAAGTCAAGTCAGTCTGTAAGAGAGGCCAAACCCTGTGGCTCTGGACAAAAAGCAATGTGGAAAAGCAGCTGCTGAGCGAAGGGGTTCCTGATCCTGAGATAGATGGCATCAGCCATGATGATCTTGGCCCACCTAACACCCTGCCTGACACAGAGTGTTAGGTGGGCCGAAAACATTGAAAGTTCATTTGGTTGAAACATGAGCTGCTGCCATGATAGTCAAAATCAAGCAAGTGAGAAACCTTGTTTAATGGTGTGGAGTCATTCCATCCTTCCATACTCTTTGTCCCCTCTCCCTACATATAATGACCTCAGCTACTTTAAGGAAAAAGATGACTCAAGGCAGGGCCAAAGTCTCTCTATCTTCAAGAGGTATCCAAGGTCATACACACATCCACTGAGCATGCTAGAGAATTTAAGGGAGGGACTCAAATTTTATGACTCTGTTGAATATGAGTGCCCAGGTCACTAGCCTACTCAGACCCATGGGAGGAAAAGGAACTCAGATTCAGCTAGTGTGTCTGTTTCACAGACTAATGGCACTTGGTGTATTGTTTTAAATGTCAACTTTCTTTCTCATACCACTGACGTGTGAGGATTAAGATCCTCTCACATTAACGTGGCAAAGTCTCCACTATGGGTTAGGAGTATACCCTCAGCCGTACCTATATCTCCTATGCCATTTACTACCAGAATTTGGTGAGTATGCACCTACCATTTCAAGTCCACAGCTTATACTATATGGATGATGTCCCATTGTTTGCTGTTATGGACTGAATTGTGTTCCCTCAAAATTCACGTGTTAAAGCCTTAACCCTCAATGTGACTGTATTTGGAGAAAGGGCCTTTAAAGAGATAATTAAGGTTAAATGAGTTATAAAGGTAGGACCCTAATCCCATAGGATGGCTGCTATAAGGGTGTCCTTACGCAAAGATGAAGGGACCCTACAGAAAAAAGATCATGTGAAGATCCAGTGAAAAAGGTAACTATCTATAAGCCAAGGAGAGAAGCCTCAGAAGAAACCTGGCAACACCTTGTTCTTCTAACCTCTAGAACTCTGAGAAACACTTTTCTGTTGTTTAAGCCACCCAGTCTGTGGTGTTTTGTTACGCCAGCCCTTGTAAACTAATGCAGTTGGCAAATTAGAAGTCTCAGATTCAAAGGCCCTGACTGAAGTGTTGTCACATCTCTGCCAGCAGAAGTGGCTGATGAACCTTGAAAAATTCAGGGATCTTCTCACAGAATTCTTAGGACTGTGTTGGTAGATTCACAACACTCAGCTTTTCTGTCAAGGAAACAAACAAGGAAAAATTGATGTCTCCTCTGCCTCCATTATCAAGATGAAGGCCTTTATTGGACTCAGAGACTTTTACCTGAATGGTGGTCATAGACACTTGCAAATGTTTAAGGAAATATCACCAGTAGAGAATGTAGCCCTCAGATAACTGTGGTGATCTCTCTACAGAAAAGCTACCATAGGTCACTCAGGGGAGCTTCCTAGAGGACAGCTGACTGGTTACTTATACACATCTTGAAGGCAGTTATCCCTATGATAGGTGTCATCCAATAGGAAAGATGGTACAAAACCTGTCCCTGAAATTAGCTAAAGTGATTAGGGACATTACCTTGGCCCTGGAAGACATTCAGATTAGCCTCAACTTGCCAGTTTTGGTATAGTTGGTAGAATTGCCTTAGTCTTCCTCCTTGTGGGCCAAGGTAAAGTCTGTGATATCACCACCCTGCTAGGCCTGAATCAATATCTTGGGCTGAGTTGAAAGTTTAACACAAAAACTTAAGAAGAAACCATCTTGCTTTCTAAGGTGGGCTCTGAAGGTTTATAGGATTCATTTCCCTGTCTGGGTCTGTGATACTGGCCTTAATTAGATACTGTAGGAGAAAAATGGAATGAATTTGATCTCAGCCTTATTTTGTCTGATTCACTGAAGTAGCCAACAGAGTGGAGATGATTCTCCAGAATACAAGATGTTGTATAAATGGGAGATGGTTACTATTCTTATACAATCATCCCTCTTGCACTTGTACATGTCTCATGAGCAGGAGGCATTTACTGCCCTTCGTTTTCAACATTTCTTGTATAGTGACCAGTCTTGGTAGATACAGTATCTCCTTCCAAGCACAAGACAGGTTTGCTTACATTCTTGGAAGACAGAGAAGATAGTATCTTTCTCTAGAGCAAAGAACAGACATGCTTAAATCTATTATAAGAGATTTGGGTTCCTTAAGCTCGGGCCTCCTCTTCTGTAGTACAACTTATTACATCTGCAGTGGTCACCTGCCTCTCTTAAGGTCACCCTGTGGAATTTGAGGCTTGGGAACTGGTGCAAAAATGCCAATACTTTGGCTACTGTTGCTGTAAATAATAAATGATCCTTCATCTCTCACCCAGAAGTCTTATGTTTTCTATTAACATCCATAAAACTGTGGCGGCCTAACTTATTAACCTGCAAGAAAGATAAAAATCTCAGACATTGTTCAGATTTTGGAGCATTCCAAGCAGCCACTACCAAGCAGAGTTGGCATGGGAGATGAAACCAATTTTCTCTCCTCAGCCCAGAGAGTGGGAAGAGGACAGTGGGCATGCCAAAGATCAGAAAAGGCCCTAGCAGGTCAACAACAGTGGAGGAGGAGAGAAGAGCATAGGAACATCGCCATACTATAAAGCCTATGATAGATCACTCTGTCCTGGGCATGTCACAGAAAAGTTTTCACTTAATATGAAACAGGTTTCAGCCCTGACTTCTTCCAGCTTTATTTAATAGAGTAGTTTTGTTGGAAGCATCTTCAATCTTATTAAGGACAGGCCAGGCTGCCAGGAGGGGATTCAGGAAAACTCATCTCCTTCCAACTCTTGCTTTTGTGTCCTTTCCTCCTTCTCAGGTGCCCCCTTTCCATAATGAAAATCTGTTTGCATGGAAGAACCCATTAACAGTCAATTACACTGATTTACATTGTTGAAGTGTTATATATCTTAGAGAACATTTTTAGATGTGTTTTTTTAAGAAATGACTCTTCCACATGGAACCTATGTACAGAGATATTAGGATGGATTTTCTGGTGCCCCTGGCACAGTGCCATGTCAGCAGCAACTCTACTCCATCCAGCTGCCTGATAGGGGTGCTGATGGCTCTGGCTCGCTGGTGCACTTCCCTGCCATAAACCATCTTTAGTCTCCTAAAATAAAGTTGCATTAACCCAAAACTGTAAAGAAAATAAATCTAGGTTTATTTTAGTTCTTTGCAAATCTCCATCAGCTGGGAAACCTCAGAACTTAATTTTCATGCTAAGGGGCTCTTTTCAGAAACTTAAGGAACATCTGAAGGGAGAGAGATTTTTAAAGAGATTTTCATGCCAATTACGTTGGCTCATTTTTAAGAAATGGGAATTATTATCTCAGAGATGAATTAAGATTGCTAAAGGTGGTGGTGGGCTAGAACACAAATGCTCCCATAAATTCTTCTCCCCTGGTTTAGAATGGGCAAAAGGGCAGAGGTTATTAAAGTAAATGAGGTCTTTGCCTTTTACAGGTCTATGGCGTCCTTTCATTTTGGGGCAGCAGGTAAGCGAGAAGGGGAGAAATGCTCATTGCCTTTACATTTGGATCATACAGTGCATTCCCTAATGTAATATGAAATATCACCCTAATGAATTTAGTCTTAAACACGATGCTTATTAGAGTAATGAACAGAGTGCCCGGAAGTCCAGGACTGCCCCTGCTGGTGACATCAGAAACCATCCAGGGAAAGGAGTTATCATACAATGCTTCATCTCAAAGGATTTAATAGCTCTGAAAGACATGAGGAAGAATTGAGTTTATAGCTTAGTAAGAAATACCTCTGAAATTACTGAATTTTTATGTTTGATTATGGAGAAAAAAATATTGTCCTTTGGTCCCTAAGAGCTCTCAGACCTTTTGGCTTGAAGTGATGGATCCTGGAACAACCCCGGGGTTAAATCTTTCTAGCTCAATGAGACCCTCCGATCACATAGCGCCTGGCATAGCACCTGAGGGATAGACTTGGGAGGATTCAGTTCCCACTCCTGTCTCCAGCCCTGGAGGAACGTTTCAGAAAGCACTGCTCCCCCCAGTGACTATTCAGAAGGAGTCACACTCCAGTGAGCAGTCTTTCCCTGGCTGTCTTCAGATTCATGGATTTCTTGGGAAGGGTGCCCATGTATCCTTTACCTACTAGCAGAACTGATTTTGTTCAGGTGTCCAGCTGTCAGGTGCTGGACCTCTCCTGGGCCCCAAGAGGTAAATCTCTATTAGTGCACATCAACCATATTAATTACATTCTATTTGCCAGTGGTTGTTTTAGGAATAAACATGTGCTGGAATTCTGGCCAATGAGATAGACATGAAGTGTGTGTGTGTGTGTGTGTGTGTGTGTTTGGGGGAATGCTTTTGGGAATATTTTTCTTACTCTTAAAAAGAGATACTAGAAAAGGATGTTCTCTGTACACCTTTGGTCATTGTTGAGTGAGGACATGATCTTTGGAGCTGCTACAACCACCATGCCACCATGGGTTCAAGCCTGAAGACAAAGGGAAACATGTTGAGGATGGATTCCTGGTGACATAATTGAATCAACGAATTAAGCTAAATATGCCCTACTTCAAACTTCCCAATATGTGTGATAAGTTCCTTTATTTAAGTTAATCTTATGTATTCAAAAGCCTGCTTGAGTTGTGTTCTATTACATTCAGCTGACAGGATTCAGACTGGCGTACAGTTGCCATCTTTGCAAGCCGTTTCCTTGTTTCCTGACCTTACACTCTTTTACAAAGACTTATTTCTTAATTAACAGTTGTCACGTGAAAGCTCAGGCATCCACAGAGATCCCACAACTATCATTCTCCTGCAATCCACATCACCAGCATACACTGGGATGGGGATTCTCCAAACCTTCTTGGAAACCTCCTCGGTGTTTCAGAAAGCAACCTTTAAAATGGCAACCCGATTGATGCCAGGGTCACTCTTCCTTTAGAATAGAGCAAGACATTCATGAAACTGCAGAGGAATGGCAAGGAGCAGAGCACCTCATGGTGGCCTGTTACTGTTTGGTCACCTGGTCTGTCCCCTGAATGAGAGCACAGTGTCTCATGCCACGGGATTCTGCTTGCCTGGGAAGGGGGAGTTCAATCACTGTAAGATTGGGAAGACATCAAGAATTTTTATTTCCTAGAGTTTTTTGCCTTGTTCTTCCCCAAACTGAAAAAAAAAGCAGAAATAGACCCCCACATATTTCTGAATTTCTTTTCTTCCCTAGCCCTCACATCTCTAAATATATCAAACATGATAATTTTATGAGCAACCAAGTTATACATAATACATTTTATGTTCTTAAGTGTATAAAGTGATTTTAGATCTTCACAGGATGCTAAAAAACAAGAACAGACAGTGCCTAATTTGTAAATTAATTTGGAAGGATAACTTTTTTTTTAAGTGGGTTGCTTGAACTTGAATGCTTTTCCTTGTAGAAACAGTAGTGGTTGCATTCCAAGTCTGGACCATAAAAGCCCACATATTCCACAGTGTTCTGCAGCCTCATTACTTACTAACCATACTAATACAGTTAACACTTGCTAAGTCTCTCCTATATGCTTCAGTCTTTACTCCATCTTTATAAATGTTATCTCAAGGATTTAATTCTCACAACTCTGTGTCAAAGGGAAACAAAGCTTAGGTAGGTTAAATTATTTGCCCAAGGACACACAGCATGTACATGATAAAATTGGGGCCCTGTGGTATCTCTGGCCCCAGAGTTGGTTGTTTTCACACTCACTCTGCCCTCCTGATGGATCTCAGTTACTGTCTGAATCAACGTTTTTACAAAAAAATGCGTTCCAAATTCTAATTGCAATGCCAAGAGCACATCTCAGCTCTGGCAGCTAATGCCTTCTTTGCCCTTCCAATTTCCCCATTTTTCTATTTAATAGCAGGGAGAGAGAGAGAAGAGAGAAGAGAGAAGAGAAAATCAGAATCAGTGTAATACTTTGGCCTTGCGTGGAAGCCTCATAACGTCATTTGCCAGATAGCTTGTCTCCGTCTCTGGTCCTGCCCGTGCATAGGCTTCCCCAGCCGTCATCTGGTAGCTGACCTAGTGATGATGCATACGTTCCTCAAATATTTCTCTTGCTTTTATCTCCTGTTTACAGTCTGACCACTGATACAGGTTTGATAAAAGGGTTTGGTGATTATTCAAACCCCAGCTTTGGTCAGAACTTTGTAAGCATTCAATAAAACATGACTTTAAGACAAACAGTGTGATCCACCCTCCACCAGCTCTACCCCACAATTGATTTCTCAACCTGTGAGGACCACCATAACCTTCTTTTATGTTTCATTTCTTGTTTCTAGACTTGCCATTTCTCTTCACACCAGGTTAATCTCTTTCCCTAATGTTTCTGAAACTGTTGAGACTTTTAAAAAATCAACCAAGCTGTCTGAAAGTCTCCGATGTGCCTGCATCTCACCCAATACACTATCAAAGTCTTTCATTCAAGTTTTGTAGTTTCTCTTGATAGCAAGTTCCAGTTCACCCCTTTTCTTTAAAAGCAGGTTCTAATTTCTCCTGCTACCCTGTAACCGTCTTCTCATGTATCCTTTCCTATTAGGAAGACCTTAAACTACCCTTCTTGTCTGTAGTTATTATTAACATTCTACTGAAGTAAGTTAGTTTGTAGAATATTTTGGACCTGGCTCTCTGCTCCTTTTCCTTTTGTTCCCTGAATTCTTCCTATAACTCCTCTGCTTTTCCGTGCTCCTTCCCAAAGGGAAAAACCAGCACAATGCGTAGACCAAGGGAGAGCTGTTGCTGCTGACTGGCTAAGAGGAAGTACTTCCATTCTCTGTGGACTCTCATTCTCCTGTTTTCACAGATAATTGGGAGTTGGCTTTATAAGTAGAAATGTGTGGGAAAAAAGTATAAAGACATTCATTACCCACATAACTGATACCAGAAATATGCACAATCTAATGTTTGCTTGGCTAAGAAATTATCCAGGATTTTTAGGAAATAATGGTTTAAAATTATCACGAGTATGTGTGAAAAGTGTTCCTTTGGAAGCTGAGCATCCATGGTCTCCGAAGACCTTCACTGCTATTAGTTGATGAATCCATTAACACCTTGTAGAGCACAGGATATTGACTCCATAAGGCACTGAGCAGGCAGCTTGATTTCTTTAGAAAATTTCTCTTACACAAAAGCACAGGACTAGTATATAATTAAGCTCTAAGCTGCCTCATTGTGATCTTTTATTGATCAAGGTAGAGATTTGAGAGGAGGAAGGCTTCAGGCAGTCACTCTAACCAGACTTTATTTACCCCAGGATGACATGTTACTGTGAGATGCTAGGTCCTATTATAAAGACTTTAAGGAATAAAACAAACCAACAACGTGTTTATGGCTTGAGTTACTTCTGTCAGAGGCTAATCGCCCCTATCTTGAAGACTGAAGCATTTTCTGGTGGGCTCCCAAGGGGCCAGAGGAAGTGAGATGACGAGTGTGCTGCCTGCTGCCTCTGAGTCCTGGCTTCATTAAGCTGGGTTGTAATGCCTTTTCTTTTCTTCTAATACAGCTATTAGGACAATGACTTATGATGGTGCGGCTCAGTGAGACCTCCAGGGAGTAAAGGTAGGGGCATGAGCAGAAGGGCTGAGCTTGGATCAATGACAGAGAAAGTGGTCTGAGCCACTTTGCGGGGTGGGATGTTTGTTGCTTCCCTCCCAGGGTACTGTATGGCCCCTGGCTCCTGTCCCCCATTCACCAGCCAGCCAACTGCCCTTTTCCCCCAAGTTTTCCAGATGAATCTGGGTAGGAGGGAGAGATCAACAGCTGAGTCAGTGTCCCAGATTTTCCACCTCTCTTGTCCTGATCCAGTTCCTTTCACTCCCATGTATTCCTTCAGGTACTACCTACCATCTTTCTCTCCTCTTGTCAGAACTCCTTGAAGGAATTATCTACACCCAAGATCTCTACCCCTGTGTATCTCTACCTCCCCTCTCATTTCCTGGGCACCTCCCATCTGGACTTTCTTGCCTCCCTGTAGCTTCCCCTGGGTGACACAGCTCACCTCATTACTGCTGGGGTAAATTCAATTAGCTGTCACATGACATATCTTCCTGCCAGGCTTAGGAAATTGTCCACAACTCCCTCTTTAGTATCTTTTCTTTTGTTTTTTTGTGACAACTCTTGATAGTGTTTTCCTAAGTAGTCCTATTGGCAGTCATGAAGACACAATGACCAGATCCCCTTTGAGTGAGACTTAATTGAGCCTTCCTCAGGATTCCCCACCTTTTTGGGAGAAAGTCTCATTCTTCTTGGGTGGCCCTGGCCAGTAACTGAGCAAGGAGGTAGCAGAGGGACCAGCCGCTGCCCTCCCATGTGGGACTCTGTAACAGGAATTTTTGCTCTGGAGTTTCCAGCTGGTGGCACTCGGTCAGGTCACCTTCTGTCTGATGGCTGCTGCCCAGTCCTGCCTCTCTCTTCTTCTTTTCACTGCTGTTGTTCCCAGGGACCACTTGCTTCATCTCAGTGTTTGTTTCCTGGATAAGCCAAATGGAACATTCCTTAGAGTTCTTTGTTGCCATTACTTTTTGCCAGCTTCTTCCATGATGGTATTTCAAAGGCACTGTTCTAGGCCCTCTTGCCTTTTCAGTTTACCCCTTGTTTGGTCATTGTTTTATTCTCCTCCATGTCTTTCACACTCCCCTTACACTAGAGAAAAAACCTAAATCTCTCTCACATTATCTCTCTCCCCAGTCTTCAAGTCTTTGTATCTCTGCCTTGCAGATATATTCATTTGGATCTCTTGTGGGCACCTCAAACTTAACATGAGTATAAAAAAGAGCTTATTAAGCTCAAACCCTTATCTCCTGGTTCCCAAAATTGTCCTTTTACATTTTCTGTCTAGGGAATGGCACCTAACTGAGGATTAAATCTCTGTGCCAGAGACCATGGTTCTGTTATCCTCACCCGAGGACATTTTTTAAAATTGATTTTGAGAGAGAGAGGTGGGGGTGGGGGTGGGGGGAGAGAGAGAGAGAGAGAGAGAGAGAGAAACATTGATTGGTTGCCTTCTTATATGTGCCCTAAGCAGAGATTGAATCCGGAACCTGGGTATGTGCCCTGATTGGGAATCAAACCTGAGATCTTTTGGTCTACAGGAAGACACTTTAACCAGCTGAGCACCACAGACCAGGGAAGAAATCCTGGTTCTGTTCTTGATTCCTCTGTGACCACTCACAGCAAATCTCCAGACCCCTAGGACTTCTTATATGACCACTGACTCTGTTATTGCTGGAGCTGCTTTTGTTCTGACCTGAATCACTGCAATCACCTGCTGATTAATCTTTCTGTCTCTAATCCCATCACATTTGATCCATCCTTGGAATCTGTGGTCATAGTCATTTTAAAACACACATCTGGTATTCTTGCCCTAATCAACCCTTTTAATAACTTTCCCTTCACCCCTCAAGATAAATCCAAACATCTCAGAATGGTGGGGAATAGGATCTCCAAGAGCAGTCCCTGGAACATTAGCATCAGCATTAGCATCAGCTGGGAACTTAAGAGAAACATGAATTCTCAGACCCCAGCCTGTATCCACTGAATCAGAAGCTCTGCAATGGAGGTTGTCACTACAGTCTCCCCTTCCCAGACTGTTGAACAAGCTCTCCAGGCAATGCCGGCTAAAGTGTGAGTAGCACTGGCTTAGGAAGCAACCCGCACTTCTAGCTCCCTCATTTGTCCTGCCCATATATCCCCCTCCCTCCCTGTTCTGATCATACTGAGCAACTTTCCTGCTCAATAATGGACTCCCTCTGCTAATTCCTGATTCCTCCTCAAGAATTGGTGCATGCATCACCTCCTGCAGGAAGCCTTCCCTGACACGTGTCTAGCTGAGTTAAGCGCTGCTCTTGTGTGTTCTCTGTTTCCCATGTTTCACTCTATCACTGCCCTTATCTTGCTGTGTTATAATTGCCTTTTTAACCAGACTGTAACTCCCACTAGACTGTGAGCTTGTTCAGAAGAGAGATTGTCTTTCATCTCTGACTCCCTGAGGGCTGGCTCACTGCCATGCCAAGCCCAGAGAAGAGGCGCAGTAATGACGTCCTGGTGGAGTATCAAGCCTCTGCCTTTGCTGGGGTTTCTGGCCTACAGTGACATTGTCAGCTGCCTGCAGCAGGTAATTCTGCCTCCTCATCTGCCTCTGGACATCTACTAGAGTAGTGGGACTAGAGTTTGATCTCATCCTGCTTGTTTCAGTTTAGCCCAGGGGAACTGGATATGGGCATGTGCTAATTGGATGATGGCATTGGGTCTGACTGGCCTTGTAAATGTGTACACAGGCAGTGAGCAGAGCACAGTTCAAACAGAACCATCTGGAAAATGCTTTGATTCTCCTGGCTAAGCAGTTTGACCCTGCATTTCTGGGAACTTGGCACAACTCAGCCAGGCCATTATTGGTGGGAAGGATTTGAAATCAGGTCTGCAGTGGAGGTTGCTGTTGCCAATTCATCTCCCCAGACTGTTTAACCATGCAAGGCCTTAATTTGTCCATCTTTGCAGTGGACATCATCCACCAAGTGCTTCAGGTGCAAGCCTTTCTGAATGAGTCAGTCCCTCAGTGGCTGTGGTCTGAAAGCAAGGAATGTTAGGCATGCAGCTTGAAATGCATCAAAACACAGGGGGAGGCAGCCTAGGACCCCAAAGGAAGAACTGTCCAGGGTGCAGATGTTGATAAAAAACAGAGCAGAGAATGGTTACTTCCTGGTCTGAAAAGAGAGATACTTCTTTCCCTGCCTTCCTGTGTTGGCAGCTCCCACCAATTCCAGTCTCAGGTACATTAAGAAGAGGAGGTCCAGGAGACAGACTGGGAAGGTTTAGGCTTGATGGAGCAGCTTTGTGAATGTTGATCCTTTGTGAGACCAAATGTATTATACCTATACTGGTCAAAGGGATAGCAGTTTTCCATTAGTCACCCCTTGACCAAATGCATCAGTTTAAGGCACTGGCCGTTTATCTATTTTGGCAGATCAGAAATTCTTTTGAGAATTCAAGAAAATGATTGTTATTCTCGCCTGAAAAAGGGACAGCTCCCATAGGTTTGTATTTTTTGGTCTCATTTCTGGTTGTTTGTAGAGTCCTGGAGGTTTACCCATTAACCATAGGAGCCTATGGACTGCTGTTAAGGAATCTCTGCTGTTAGTTGCTCCTGATGTTTGGTGCACCAAAGTCGTCTCCTCCATTGGCCATACTCTTGAAGCCCTGGACAGAATTGCTCCCTTCTCAGTGCTCACATGGCACGTAGCCTGTGCTGGCCAGCCAATGTAGCAGGTCACACGGCCTCTTCAGTCTCTGAAGTCATGCCGGTCCTGGTTGCTGCCCAGGGTTCCTGTCCTGACTTCCCCTTTACACACTGTGTGACCCTGTAGACTGATTGATGAGCCATGCCAAACCTCAGTTTCCTTTCTGAAGAACTGAATATGATTATGGGGTCTGTCTCTCAGAATTATTGTGAGAATTCAATGAGAGCCTGGATATCAGAACCATACCCAGGGACTGGCCTTGAGGGGAACTCAGGGGCAGGGCCTTTTGTACTCTGTGTCCCTGGTGCCTGACACAGAGTCTGCACACAGTAGGCATTCAATTACCATTGGTTAAAGAGGAGAAGGAATGACTAGGCTACAGCAGAGATATGTTGCACCTATGGGAGTCAGCTGACTGTGACCAGGCAGGTGGCAGTAAAAGGGGAGGTGTTGCCTTTAGCCTCCCCATCCTGCTTAGGTTCCTAGATTTCTGCTGAAGTTGGAGAACTCAACCTAGAATCTGGTAAGTATGAATGAAATGAAATGTGAAAAGTGTAGCATGGTGCAGAAGCCCTGGCTTTGGAGTTAGAACTGGGTTCAAATCCAGACTCTGACCCTCATCTGACTTTGGGCAAACTTAATCTCCCGGGGCCTCAGTTTCCTCAAGAAAATGTGGGACTATTGATGCCTAGCTTATTAGATTCTTTGCAAAACAGATTGAGTCAAGTATATAAAATGTTTAGCACATAGAAGTTGCTGAAGAAGTGGGAGCTATAGTTGTTATTGCTGACAGTGGAAGGTTGGACAAATGTGAGATCTGAACATCAGTGTCATTATTCATTTTTGGGTTGGTGCCATCCTAGTCCCACACACAGAGGCCTGGGAACATGCCCATTATTGAACTGTAAGTTGAGACTGCTTGAATTCAAATCCTGATTCTACCATTTGGGGCCAGAAGCAACCAGTGACCTGGGTAGCCTTGGGCAAGTCAATTAATCTCTCTGAGCCCCAGTGTCTTCATTTGTGAAATGAGGTAATAATATTACCTATCCCATACTGTGGCATTTACTGTGAAGATCAAGTAAGAGAATGTATGAATTGCATTTAGTGCAATGCCAGGCACATCGCAAGTACTCAGCAAATGGTAGCTTTATTACTATTATTGTCTGATGGAAGGGAATTGGGGTTCCATGCCCCAACCCTATCTTAGCCTCTGAGCTCACCAGATAGCTGAGGTCATTGTTAGTTTCTTGAGGAATTATTTTGTTCTATGTTTGTTTTCTAGCTGAGTTTGGACAATGTAAAGGCAGCTTGTAGGTGGCCTGGGGTTGGGTGGGCCAAGAGCTAGACTGAAGTCCCCTATAGACTCCAGGGGCCACACAAACCCTGTGCAATTCTTGTCAGCATGCTGCTTAGAGCTCACTCTGTTGCAGATACTCTGTGTATATTTCCTGGACAACTGGCTTCTCCCCTCCCCAATCCCTGTAGCCCCTGCTAGCTGAGGTTTCCAGGAATAAATGTACATGCTTCTAGGTAAGAAAAGTCCATCTTGGGCTACCTGAGTCTGAGCCCATGTGGACTCAGTGCAACCCAATGCTTTATGCAACCCAGCCCCTCCAGGAGAGCCCCCAGGCCCAGGGAGGCTGCCGAGCTTCCTTCATATTCATCACTTGGAGCTGCACCTTTTTTTCTCCAGGCTGTGCAGGGATGTGCATCACCATGGAAACGCTAGAGGTGAAATCACTCAAGTGTTGGCAAGCGTAGTTTCTCTCTTGAGCTTGGAAAAATGGAGAGCAGGCTCACTGTGTCACAGAAAGGAAAGATGCCCTTAAAACAACCCGAACACTCTCAATTCCATTTGGGGACTTTCCCTTTAAATAAAAGCTGAACAAATGGAAGAGAAATGTTTTCAGTTTCTAGATTGGCTACCCCAGAGAGTCTACTTGGAAGGACATGCCCATCCTTTCTGGCTTTCCTTATCTGCTACATCTTATAGAGTGGATAATACATTTTGTCTGGAAAGAAATGGCGTGGCATCTTGAAGGTGATATTTTAAATTGATGAAGCTAGAGACCAGAAGTGCAGACCTTTGTGCCTGTTGACCATTTCTGGCCCTTTGCCTGATTTTTGGACCCAGGACATGTTTTCTAAATGTGGATCTGACAGGTTCCTGGAGGCTAAGGCTATGGAGAATGTGTCTGCCACTTGGGATGGGGCTGGGCGGGGGGGGGGGTCCAAGATAGCTGTACCCATTCCTACCCCCAGGCTGCCCTGCCCTCAGACTATTTTGAAGGCTCTACACCAGCTTCTGAGAGCTAATTTGGGCAGTAAGATGCTGCATAACTCTGGTTACCCAGATTGGGGCAGGGGAAGAGAAGCAGAGTATGGGGAGAGTGCAGGGAGTCCTGGGAGGTGGTGGGGCCTTAGGATAGCTCAGGGGAAACTTTGGCTAGCTGGCAGATTTCAGCATGCCCATGACACTGTAAACTGGGGAGTGGTTTTAGGAGCCTAGCACATTCTAAAGGATCTTTGAAAGGATTCTATAGAATAATATTTGTCATCTTTCTTGGATCATGGGTATTTTGGAGAATTTAATGAAAGTTCTGGATCCTCTTTCTTGAGAAAATATCCACACTCACACACAGACACAGTGTTTTGTATATTACTTGGGAGGCCTCCAAGCAAAGTCAGCCCTTGCCTGGCAGGGTTGCATAGGAGCTGTGGGCTCTTCTTGAAGAGAGAGCTCCAGGCAGCCTTTCCTCTCGTGGTCTAGCAAAGTGAGACTGATCCAAGCATTTTTCTCCTCAAGCTCAAATAAACTCTGAAACCTCAGAGGGGCCCTCTGTATGCCCTTAGTCATCTAAGTCTGAACAGTGCTACAAGTTCTTATCATTAATCAGAGTCATTGGGTGTTGGCTGCTGTTATGTGGAACTTATTTGGTTCTTTGGAGGAAAGTGTGTCACCATCTAGCAGAGAAAGCTGCAGGGCAGGAATGCACAGAGGGACAGGAAAGTGACTGCACCTGGAACAGATCAAGCATGCCCTTACTGCCTCTCCAAGACTGCAACCTGAGAGGAGCCCAGTCCTGCCGATGGGGCTTAAAGAGGTTTTCAGAAGCACTGAGACAAAGGACACCTTCTCCTCCTCCTTGTCTTTGTTTCTTCCCGTCCTTTTCTGTATGTGGAACCACATCCAGTGTAGGGGGAAGGGGACAGACCATCCGCTTGACTGTCAGAGCTGATCACTGTTGACCTTATCAAAATACAGAATCAATACACTCTCCTTCCAGCAGCCCAGAAAAATCACAACGAGTTTGAACTGAAGCAATTTGAAGATCAGAACCATCAGAAGCAGAGGACAAGCCTGTAAACTGTTAGGTCTCTGAGTTTTCCCATTCCCTTCCTCAGAGTCAGGCGAGATCAGTAACCTGCCTAGTACTCAGATGCAGGATGGGTTCCTGATGAGGGGGAAAAATCCAAAGCAGGCTCTGTTCGTCAAGTCCCCTTCCTAGCTGGCCTGCACTCCGGGTTCAGAGTCACTTGCGTTGAGAGGGAGGCCTGTGAGGCTGAAGACCTTAGCCCTCCCCACCTTTCAGTAGGTTCTTGGGAAGGCCCTCTGCCAACCTGGCTCTGGAGCTGGGGTCTCTAGACTTGAGCGGTGCCCTTGGAAAAGCCAAGCTATGCCACCGATTTAGTACTAAGTGGCCCTTACCATGTTATCACCTCTCTCCTCTCTTTCATTTCTTTGCTCCTCTTTATCTTTTCTCCAGACTTGTTTTCTCTTCCCTTTTGCTTTTTACTTTGCCTCCTTTTTCAAGAGGGAGAAGAAAGGAGGGAGAGAACTATTGTGGGTAGAAGGGAAGGGGAGTTGGATGAGGTCACCTGCTACCTGGCAGAAGTGCCTGCCTTCCTGCCAAAGAAGAGGTTATTCCCTGTGGCATGTTTTGCCTTAGGGTGATGGGACCCCTCAGAACATCAGAAGCCATTCCTGGTGGCAGTGGGAACTGAGCTCTTCTTGGCATGTCCTCCATCTCTTTTCTGGCTTTCTCGGCTTTTCTAACAACCAACCAGTGTCTTGAGTGTATGCCCTCAAAATGTCAACTCCCTAAACTTGTCTTGATCTCCTATTTCTGGTCATTTCTGCCATCTCAGAGCTCATAGCAATTGGAGCCAGTATGGTTTAGGTGCCCAGAGTTGGCAGAACCCTCAGGCTTTACTGTACTATACACACTGTCCTGTAATTGCCCATCCAGTTTTTTTTCCCATCACTTGGCACTGAACTTCTTGAGGGCTACTTCATCCTTGTGTCCCCAAAGCCTATCCCAGGAGACTGCACAGAGCAGAGCTCAGGGACTGGCATCTGTACTTCTCAGGAAGGCAGGCCTACTTGGACCAAGGTCCACACTGACCTCACATAGAGGTATTGTGGCCAGCTCTTCTGTAGCCTCAGAGCTTCATTGTTGAACAACAACACAGCAGAGCTGGCCACCGAACCAGCCTCTCTGCACTTAGGCACTGTCATGCCTTTGCATGCTTGGAGCCCTCTGCCTGGAATGCATCCTATCCAGGTGGAATTAATTGCTGTCTTTTCTGAGTTCCCAAAGGACTTTGTGCTCAAGTTTTTTATAGCACTGATCACATTGTGCTTTATTGGTTGTTTGCATGGCTGTCTCCTCCTACGTAGGCATTCATCTGTCTGACGAATACTTGTCAGGCATCTTTGCCAGGTGTGGGGATGCATGAGCCCAGCACAGGAAGGGTTCTGATCCTCATGGAGCCAGAGTGGGAGTATGAATGGCCTAGGCAATGCCAAGCACATGGAATTGAGGGTGTGGCATTCAGAAAGGCTGGGGGAGGGAAGGGGGCATGAAAGCATACTAAGAGAGTTGGTGTTTATTGCTATCATTCAGAGTCTGGAAGTGGGAAAGGAGAAAAATGATCAGAAATGAGGAAATCTTGTGGGCTGAGGTGGGCTAGGACAGGGGGTCCAGCAGGCTACACTGTTGCAAGGACAGTGTTAATAAGGAGCCTGCCATCCTCAGGGCTCATCCAAGGATGTGGCTTCAATGTTCTGCCAGCTGTTTATACCTGTTATCACTGTGGACAAACACAAGTGTTAGGATGCCAAGGGTGGGGACTGGGTATCAGAGGAGTGTGC
Organism: Sturnira hondurensis; assembly: GCF_014824575.4. Lineage (NCBI taxonomy): Eukaryota > Metazoa > Chordata > Mammalia > Chiroptera > Phyllostomidae > Sturnira > Sturnira hondurensis. The sequence continues at coordinate 4,254,869 of NW_028085930.1, forward strand.
AAGGAGCAGTAGAGGCAGGTGGGTGCTTGTGCCAGCTTTATTATTTGAGGGGAGTGTAATGTATCTGATTTTAAAAAATCACATGGGTAAATAGAGGGAAACCATTCCTGAGCAAACAATGAAACAGCAAAGACGAAGCATCACATGTCTTCTTCCCTATAGGGAAGAAGATAGTAAGATGGGGGCAGGTGGAAGTAGTACCTCATGGTACTACTTCCAAGCATACAGAGTGGTGGTACTACTACCACCAGCATACAGAGTCCATGCCTGTGGCTGGGTAGAGACAGCAGTGCCAGAGTGAGGCCTCTAGCTCCCTGTGTAGCTTAACATGCCACAGCAGCAGGCAAGGCTGCCAGTGTGCCTGCTGTCAGAATTTCCAGCCAGAGTAGCCAGGAGCCAGACCCTCTGGAGCCAAGGAGCACTGGTACCTGTCTTTTCTTCCCAGTGATCCCTTCCCACACAACTGGGCTATCCATGCTGGGGCATCCTGGGAAATTCCTTATGTCCCAGAACCTCATCAACCTGCAGGCAGGAACCAGAAATGAACACGGCAGCACCAGCCACAGATGGTTACAGCTTCTAAATAAGCATTTCATTAGTCTGGAACCCAAGGAAAACATGGTTCAAGTTATAGAGAAAAATAAATGAGTGAGGAGAGCCTGATTTTAAATCCTGCGAGTTATGTTCAGCGTGTCCATAAAAATAAGAAGAGCTCTCTTTTTAAAGAGGGCCACTGTTAATTAGCTGCTGCACCCATTTGAGTACTTTGTCTAGTTGTAACGTGGTTATGCTGTGCTGGGAAAGAGGCATAAGGTTCCACATATCCTTTTTATGTCTACTGCTGTCATGCTGAAATTGGCTCTCTTACTCTGTAAATGTGCTTTATGTAGGGGCTGAATGGCGAGAGTGTTGTTCGTGTTTATACTTGCTGTCTGCCCCTGGAAGTCCCATCCTTTCTCATTCCTCCTTCCTGAGGTTGGTGCTCAGTCCATATTAGAGTGGACACCTGACTCCATTTCCATTTCCACAAGCTGTGCATTCTGTTTCTCTTTTCTTTCGCCACTAAGCAATGCCTGGGCGTGGTTTCCTGTCTTCTGCCTAACCCCTGATGGCTTGCAGTGAGTTCATCCTTCCATGGGAATAGCTGTGGTCCTGCTGCCCACTCCCCTGAGACTAGGAGGCTAATCTCCCCTCGTGTTCCCTTGACAAGCTTGTTCACACCAAGGAGGCTTAGACTGTGGTTCAGAAAGTCTCCTGAATGCCAGTCACTAAGGCATTTTAGCAGATGACAGGGGATGTGTGGGGCACCTGAGTCCCAGAAGCACAACCAATAACTTTGACAAGCTCCAGTCTCCCCATCTGCAAAAGGGGGCAAGAGGTTCTTCTATGGGGAGGAATGATGGTCTACAGAGCTCCTGGCCATCTTCTGCCTTCTTCTTTAGTTGATTGTGGGGTGACTTTTCCCGCAAGTCTCCCCATCCGCCATGGATGAAAGTAAACACGACATGACGTGATCTGCTTGGGGAGGAGAGGTGGCTGATCCCTTAAAGGGGAAGGGCCATGAGCAGTGGCCAGTTTCTCAGGGGAAAAAGGCATCGAGCCCCTTCCTCTAGGGGCTTTTATTGGGTTGTAATGCACAGGAATATGGGGCAGCAAGGATCAAACAGTAGATTACATTTCAAAGAAATCTGAGGGCTTAGTCTGAGTCAGAGTCTGTCAGGACTCTGAGAGTTTTGCAGAAACTTTTAGGGTTTCCTGCTCGGACCCTTAACATATGAATGAAAGCACTCTTAGCCAAGCAGATTTCACAGGTTTTTCAGGAATTCTTTGTGATGCCAGACCTGTCCCCCCACATCCCCCCCCCCCNCCCCCCCCCCCCCCCCCCCCCCCCCCGCCCCATATGCCTCTAGCAAGGCAAGGAGCTACTCCCCTCCCCATCAGGTATTCAGGCTTAAGCAGATTAGAGCCAGGAAGCGCTTCTCCCAGAGGACAAGGAGACTCAGGCTATGTCACATAGCCAGGGGGCACAAGTCTGTTGCTCCCTCTTTGTTGTAGCCCCCTGAGTCCTTCCATGATGGCCTCCCAGGTTGAGGTCGAGTCTGGCTTAGGTTGCTCCCCTCTGTGAGGAGACTTACCTGTCATGGACTTCTGACCATGCTTTGGGGGCAGGGAGAGGAAACTGAGGCAGCATTTGCTACCAGAGACTAGCTTTGTCTCCTGTGGCATGCATTCCAGAGGCCACTCGCTCATCCTTAGCCATGGGAAGTAGAGTTACAATTCCTGAAACCAGGCAGAGCGGTCCACAACAGGTGATTATCAGGTTGGGCTTAAATTGGGTGTGAGACCAAGCAACCTTAAAAAAAAACCTTGAGAAAAGTTAGAAAGCCTGTTATTTTCAAGGTGATTCAGGGTGCAAAGGTTCCTGGTTTCTCAGACAATCTGGTTGGTTTGGATATTCTGAGATGCTGTTGGAGAAAACCCGTGGATTCTCATTAGTATAATAGTTACTGCTTTTTGAGCACTTGCTGAGTGTAAGCTCTGATCTAGCGGTTTGTGCTCTTCGTATCATTTAATCTTTATTGGGACTCTTTGAGATAGATCTAATTATTTCCACTTGATAGGTAAAGAAACTGAGACTCAGGGAGGTTAATAATTATCCAAGGTTTTACAAGGTTTGATAAGTGTGAGAGTTAGGCTTTAACTGGTCTGTGACTTCTAGTCCTATTTTTCCATCATGTATCACTGTCCCTGTAGAAATCTAACAAACCAGGTTGAGCAATTCCCTAGGGCAGTGCTACTCATTAGAAAATTTTCTGCAGTGATGGAATAGTCCAATTCTGATCTGTCCAATATGATAATCAATAGCCGCTTGAAATATGGCTACTGTGACAGAACTGAGTTTTAAATTTTATTTACTTTTAATTTATCTGAATTTAAATAGCTCATGTAGGTAGTGGTTACCATATTGGACAGTGCAGTGCTAGAACCTGTATTTTGCTGATGCAGGTCCTCATGGAGACCTCAAGAGCTGGTAATCAATGGCTCTTACTCAAGCTCCTTTTACCCCACCCCACCCCCCAGCCACCACATTTAGTGGCTGCCTTCCATAGTTCTATAGCAAACTGTATGTGGGTTGTTACCTTCCACTGGTAGTGATGTGGCCAAGGCTCAGCAGGCTTTAGATGAACAAAAGATTAGAGGTTCTTTATCATAATTTCTTTTTCCAGCTCCGCTTTAACTTTTGGTTTCTGATATTCATTATAAAGTCTCCATTTCCAGGCTCTACCTGTTCTTCCTCCTCCATAGACCTAACTGTATTTCATCCACCAGGATGATTAGACACTCATTGTCCTGTTGAGTGAGGCATTGGGGACCATGCCTTAGTCCTGGAGCTGTGATCCATTAGCCCTTTAGAAGTACCTGGTGCTTGGGTACACAGGCTCTTTTCACATTTTTGGCAGTTTAGGCATCACATTTTTTTTCTCTTTAAAATATCTTTTTTTCCTGAATTGAAAAGTAGTGCATGTTGACTACAGAAAATGTAAAAAATGTAGAATAAAATTAATAAAAACTGAGAGCCATACTAGTATTTAGACATTATCACTTTTATATTGTAAGATTTTCCCTTCTAGGGGTACATGTATTTTAAATATAAGGAAAATACCATTTGTAATCTCAATTTTTACTTACCAATAAATTATAAACAGTGTGTCATCACATATACTTCAAAAGTGTGGTTTTAAGCAGGTATAAAGTATTTTCTCCTGTGAATATATTACAGCTTATTTAACCAATCTGTCAGTGAGACACTTAGATTATTTCTCAGTGTTTTGCTGTTATAGATAAACACTAACAAGCATTCTGACAGATGCTTCAGATAATTCTTTGTGTATATCTACAACCAGTTTTTCAGAGCAGACTTCTAGAATGCATTCGAGAGGTCAAAGGATATGTGTGTTTTAAAGCTCCAGGAGGGTGTTGCCAAAATTGTTTCTAGGAAGGCTTACCAACTTTAATTCTCATTCATTGAGTATGAGAGTGCCTGACGGTGATAAGACCAAGTAATCTGAGCACATGCCCAGCACTCATATTCACCATCGTATTTTTTTAAAATTGGAATTAGAAGGTGTTTCACTTATTATTGCTGTGTGACAACCTATTCCAAAACTTAGTAACTTAACCACTTAATTTTATTCATAACTTTGTGGGGCAGGAATTCAGGAAGGGTTTGGCAGTGTGGTTCTTTTATGGGTCTAGATGTGGTTACTCTCAGAACAAGAGGGGTTGGCATCATCTGAAGCCTTAGTAAAGCTGGATATCCCAGGTGGCTCATGCTTGCAGCTGTGTTTGGTGCTCACTGTTGCCTAGGAGCTCAGTGAGGGCTCTCAGCTAGAGTGTCCACTTGTGATCTCTCCAGCATGGTGATCTCAGGGTAGCTGGACTCCTTACATGGAAGCTGGCTTTTCCCAGAGTGAGTGTTCCAAGGGATCCCAGTGGAAGCAGCATGGCCTTTTCTCCCCTAGCTTGGAAGTTGTATAGCATCTCTTCTACCATACTCTACTGATTGAAGCTGAAAATGTTTGTGCAGATTCAAATGGAAAGGATAGAGACTCCACCTTTTAATGGGAGAAATGTCCAGACTTTGAGACCATTCTTGAAAACTGCTATAGAAGATATATTACCTGTAAGCATGGCCTGTGTAGTATTAGTGACATATTCACTATCAATGGTACTTAAGTTTTAAGGGACCTATGTATAAGAAGATGTCTAAAGACTATGCTGTATATACATGCTAGCTGTTAAGGGCTTTGTGTTGGGTTAGTGCATATATGAATATGAGCAAACAGGAGTAGGCTGGAGATTTATTAGTTAATGTCAACAATAGTCAAGAGTTCAGCATCTGGGATTAAACTCCATTATTGAGCTGTGATTGGCTGGTGGCTGACTCCCAGTCATCTGTGACATCAAGATGGGGGTTCAGAGAGCTCAGTCAGGTAGGAAGATTCAGTTTTTAACGCTTCCCTTGGAGAGTAACCTGGGAGCCCAGTAGCAAGCCTAACATCTGTGAGGTGGTTGATTCATTGCACCCATATGTCTACATTGTCGAGTCCCATCCTGAGGACTAGGGATGGGAAGAGCTAGAGGAATGAAAGGAGGTGCATCTGGCTTCCTTTTTTGGCCACTGAATTTTAGTAAAAAAACTCCTTTTGGGAGCCTGAATGTCAAGGCTTGATTTGATCAACTTTGGGCAAGGTAGTAAGAAAAGTAGAAAACTCAGAGGGCCCTGGTAATTACATGTTATCATTGGTAACAATCTAGTTTGAGACAACCATGCTGTCTCCTCACAATAAGCATCACCCTGGACTCAGTTGTTTTTATGTGCTTTGATCTAGCTTTGTTCCCAACTGGACAGATGGCTCAGCTTCCTCTCAAGGATCGTGGGGCCAGAATCCTTTCCCCAAGACAGATGATTCTTTGTGATTCTTTGAGTTCATGTCCACACTTCCCTGCATATTTCCCTCCAGAGTCACCTAGGTATTAGTTTGGAATGGAACCTACATCCTATGAATATCTGCACAGCACACAGGGCAGTGTGGATCAGAATCTTCTGGGAACATTTTCAGAATACATATGGCTAGGTGCTACCCTGGACCTGGGGAATTAGATTTCTAAAGGGTGGGGAATGGAGTTTGATAGATCTGTTTTGAAATAGTTCTCTGACAATTATGATGTTACCTTCACAAAGAACCCTAGTTTACAAGGTGCTTTCATTTGCATCTGTCACCTGAGTTGATTCTTACAAAAGGCAAAGCTGATTGATGTTAGTACCCCTGCTTCACAGAAAAGAAATCTGAAGCACAGGGAGGTTAAGTGCTTAGTTTGTAAATCTCAGAGCTAAATTCGAACCAGAGATTTCTGACTTCTCTAGAAATCATTCAGTGAGTTCTTTTTCTGTGAAGACTTCATGGCCACTCACTTGCTATGGAATACTGGGACTATTGGTGGGGTGATTGGCAGATGTTTGGTTGGACTGTGTTGGTTTATAGTCCATAGGGTCTGAGACAGGGAAGCTATGAAAATTGGACTGGGCACCTGCTGTGTACAGGGACATTGTTCTATCTGATTAGCTTGCAAATTTCAGCTGAATCTGGGTTGTGAAGGTGACACCTCCTCTGGTGGGAATGCTGAGGCCATTAAGGATGCACAGCACATCTCCAAAAGCAACAGCTAGGCTCTGCTCCTCCAAATATAGGTTGGTGACTAAAAAACCCCAACAAAACAAACCTTTATTTTACATTTCAAAGTGCTGCTAGGAGAGGATGCCTGGCTTGAGGCTTCGAAGTGAATCTGGACAGTGGCCAACTCTTAAAGACTAGGATGCATCCTTCTGATAGAAAGTACAATGGGCTATCTGGAGTAAAAGACTTTATCCTCAGCCAGTAGGAATAATAGATGCTAAATAACTATCCCCTAATCCTGTAACCCTTTGATGATAACAACACTATAACCTCTTTACCCAGGAAGAGTGAAGTGAAGGTGAGGACTACAATATGTAAGAGTTAAAGAGACCTTAGAGACCCACTGGTCAGCTCCCATATTTACAGCATAAAAGCCAGTGTCTGAGAGAAGAGTCTTGTCTAAAGACGCTTGTCTGAAGTCACCCAGTGCATAATTGGCAACAATTGAATTAAATCCATGACTCCTCCTGTCCTGTTGGGCTGGTGCATCATGCCACCTGCAGCTCCTTGGAGCTCCAAATGCCTGAGACTGAGAAAGATGGTTACTTTTAACCCAATCATGCCATCTCCAGTATATGGGACCCAGAACTCAAAGCAGAGTCAAGCATTTTCTCACTTCTAAGGGGGCAAGTTTTCAGTTTTGGTCATGTTTTTAATGCCATGCCATCCCTCTTCCTTTGGTGGAAGGATGAGCTGTAAGTGAAAATAAGATCGCTTACATTTGACCTGGTGAGCTTTGAGTGCTTATAGGAGTACCTGAACCACTTTGCTAGAATGACCTCTGTTTGCATGTTCCCAGTGTCTCAGTTAGAATGTGAAGCAATAAGATATTATTGGCCATACATATTTTCAATTTTGTTTTCCTGGTGAGTTTGAATGACCAAGCAGATCTTCTGATAGGATAGAGAACGGATAAGTTTGTTGGTTGGAGGTGGATTGTGAAAAAAGTTAGCAGTGAACATTGTTGGGAGAAGACATATTATTTGGGAGTTTCATGGGCCATCAGGTATAATATGAAGGCACTAAAATCCTAAAGTGAGGGAAGGAGGAGGAGAGAATCACCAACAAATGGGGATGGCAGGGAGTAGCAGCACCAAAGAACTTCATTGTCTAGTTCAATATTTTGCTGGGACTTATCCCTGCTGCCATTCTTGGGTAAATCCACAGGGCTTCCCACTAGGCATTATAGCTGTCTATATAGGTTTCCAGGTCAACAGTCTGAGAATCTGGTTCTCCTTTGGCCTAAGACTGCACCTGCCATGTCTGTGTTCTAAGAAACTAGCATCAAGCTGAGCTGTTCCCTGGAAGTACCATCAGAAGACATCTTGTCAAGTCCTTTCACTAGACAGGTGAGACCCTGATAGACTTTGTGACTTGCCCTAGCCAGCCAAGGGGGCATTAAGCCTGAGACCTCATTGTCTTGACTTCTATGTCTCTCTTTCAAAACCTCTCTCTTTCAAGACCTCCAAAAATTGCCACAAACTATGTATAGTTAGTAATTGGGCCCCGGGGCCCTGGCTGTGGCTTCTAGTATTCCTGAAAATGACAGATTTGGGGGCATGGTAGAGACTTCTCACATCTTGCTTGGGTCAAATGATCAGGTGTGCTCAAAGGTGTTTTCACTCTGAATGAATATTTCCTGGACATGTGCATTACCTGGTGAACTTCCAAAGGAGTGAGCAACAAAAAGGAAGGAAGAAGAAAATGGTGGCTATATTTTACAAATTAGATGAAGATAAGGATTATTTTTATAGGTTGTTTTTTCAGAGGGAGTTCTTGATGATTGGGATATCATACTCAGAGGGAGAATGAAACCTGTCCAGTCACCCTCATGCCTAGTTATCTGACACCTTTGATAGAGGCCAACAGTAATAATTTACATTTACTAGCACACATTGCCAAGAAACTCAAAAATATATTATATATGTCATGTGCTGTGACAAGCATTATTATCCTGCAAGAGATATTGCAACAAATGATTCAATAATTAATTTACAAATACCAGAAAACCAGAGCACACTGGATGAAAACCAATGTGACTGTGCAGGGAACCAACCACATCAGACCAATTTAATTTCCTCCAATGTCAGAATGACAGGTTTAGAAGATAAGGCAAAAGCAATAGACGTAAAATATCCTGACTTCAGTAAGCCCTTTAGCTCTGTTCCATATGATGTCCTCATAAACATGCTATGAAAATATGGTGTAGCCTCTGCTATTGTTATTTAGTCTTTGATTTATCATAGTTCCCTTTCCCTAAAGAGTTTGAGTGGAGTGTTGTGCGGAAAAATATCTGCTGCCCAGAAGAGCACTGGGAGGGTCTTGCTCAGGACCCAGGCTTGGAATCAGTCTTGTTTAGCAAAATGATTACAGGGATTACTCACGGTGACATATACACTTCAACATCTACAAAATACTTAGAGTTGGATCTCAAACCCAAGTCTTCTGATTCCAAACTCAGATAATTTCCTGTTCTCCCATACTACCTTGGACAGAGCTATTAAACTCAGCTATCCCAGAGGAATTATGTTTTTTTCAGGACAGTAATGAGGAAATCTTAGAACAGTAGTATAGTATGTTTACATTGGATATTGGGGAAAGCTGGTTTCCCAAGGATAGCCTCTGGCCTCGTGGCTTCCAGCCCCTTTCCATAAAGGGCCTTTCCAGGCCCTTTCTGCTGCTTGGACTAATGGAGTGGTGAGTGGGCCTGCTGGTGAGCCCCAAGCAACTGGTAATGCTGGGAGTTTGGTTCAGGTAGGGGCAGAATGACTGGGGCAAAGACAGGGAATTCCATACCCCTGAGAGGCCTAGCTGCTAAAAGGGCCAGATGGACACTCAGAGAGCTGCTGCACTGGTGGCCAGATATGTGTGGTCTCTGGAACTGCTACCTGAGCTTCAGGGTAGAAGAGAATGACCCACTCTGTCCTGAAAGAGGGGACAGGTGAGGCAGAGCTGCTTCCTTCCCACACTGTGGAGAGGGGGCTGGTAATCATTGGATAACTCACTGCCAGCCTTAGGAAGCAAAAATCCCCCATCTTTCTGACACCTTCTGGTTCAAGAGACTCTCAACAACCTGAACTGTCTGAGTGCCCAGGAGACATGTAATCATGAGTAGAAAAGAAGATTCATCAGCCACTTAAGGGAATTTAGGAAACAGCTAGAACAGGTGGCTTTTATGGAGTTAGAACAAAATGATGAAGCAGAAGAAAGATTTAGGAGAATAGAAGGAAGAACTTCCAAGGAAACCTAATGAAAATGTTGCTTTTCTAGAACAACCAAAACCAACTTCTTAATTTAAAAAATGGATAAGCAAACTGTAAAAGGCTGGTCACTGGTGGGAACCAAATTAGTGTTCTGGATGATGATGTAGGAGAAGCAGCTCACAAACAGGACAAAAATACACAGATGTGGAGATCATGGACAAAAAGCTAAGAAATATAACTAAGAAACATAATATGAAGAAAAACCTAAATGAATCAGGGATTCTAGAGGGGTAGATGGAGAAGTAATAATTCAAGAAACAACCCTGGCTGGTGTGGCTCAGTTGGCTGGGCATTATCCTGCAGACCAAAAAGCTGTGGGTTCCGTTCCCAGTCAGGGCACATGTCTGGGTTGTGGGTTCAGTCCCCAGGGTTTCAGTCCTTAGTAGGGGCGTGTGCAGGAGGCAACTGATTGATATTTCTCTTTCATGTTGATGTTTCTCTCCCTCTCTTTCTTCCTCCCTTCTCCTCTTTCTGGAATCAATAAAATAAAATAATCTACGAGAAACAACAGAAGAAACATTTCCTGACTAAAGAAAGACGTGGTCTTGACTATGGAAGGGCTTGCTGAGGGTTCCAGGATAGTTGCGAATAGATATATTCTAGACATTGCCCAGGTGGCATTGTTAAGTTCCAAAGAAAAAGAGAGAATTTTATAGACTATTGATGGAAAAAGTGGTTCATTTCCAAATGAAAGATTTTTAGACTCATTTGCAATAACAGAAGCCAGAAAGAAGACCATGGAAATAATATTTACTAACAGAAAAGTGAAAGAATTATAATTTATATTACCAAAATGAGGGTAATTTTGGACATACAAAGTACCAGTGAGCACTTCATCCACATTCTACATGCAAGGTCAAAAATTGGAAGGGATCTTTAAGATTGTCGTAGCCACCCCTCCCCTATCAATCATTTTATTTTCCCTCTGTGTATGTGTGTGTGCGTGTGTGTGTGAGAGAGGTGGGGACTTATTAGGACTGGAAGTGGAGAGAATGGAAGCCTTTTAAAAACATCATATGGGTTTTAATGTTTATTTGAATTTACAAGTATTTACTGAAGAATGAGTTGGCCATTATAAACATGATCCCAGGTCTGCATGGAAGGCTCCAGGAAAACCAATTTGGTTGCAGTGGAATTTCTCAATGGGAGAAGGAAGACAGTGCTCCATGGCTGCAGGTCCTTGAGAAGTTCCCACCTATGGTTCCCAAACTTAGCAAGTAAAAAAGCAGGATGCCCTGTACAACACTTTTTATGTATAAGTATGCCCCAAATATTGCACAAGCATCATATAGGTTACCTGGCACCTCTATTCCCATCTCTGCTGTCAACCTGGAACCATATGGAGCTCCATTTTTCAGGGAGTTTGTGATATCAGCTATAGACAGATGCTTAAGACTGGAGTTTCAATGGGAGAAAAAGAAGGAAACCTTGAAGTGAGAGATGGGGTTAGTGCCAATGTGGGAACCAGAGGAATAGTTTCTGATGATGGCTTCTCTCTAGGTTTGAGACAGACTTGAATGGGTCTAGCCTTTGTGGCATTTAAAAATCTCATTATAATTATTGTATGCATCTGTGCGTGTGCACACACACATGAAAGATAATAAAAGCTAATTTTCACTGAGCATTTACCATACCAGGCACAATGCTAAGCACTTAAGCTTATTTATTCCTCAAAACAATGTTTACCCATTTTATAGATATAAGAAAAGGTACAGAGAGTTCAAGTGCCTCACTTAAGGTCTTTTGCCAGTAAGTATTAGAAAAGCCAGGATGTGTTTCCAGGTTTTCCTGCACCTGGGAGCTGTGTTCTTACTCTCTATGCCGTGATGCTGATGCCGCACAATCAAGTACAGCAAGCAAGTGGCGGGGGGCGGGGGGAGGGGTGTGGACAACAACAAAAAGCATAGTGTTGACACCGTGTGTAGGCCCTGAGGCCATGGAGGTGGTCAGAGTGGGAGAGATCAGTGGGGGCCAGATTAACCAGAGAAGGCTTCTTGGAAGAAGAAACTCTAAAACTGGGTTCTTACTGAGGGTTTTAGATTTGGGATGGTGAAAGGAGCGATTGGGGAGAACATCATCCCTGGCTAGTGGAAGAAGGGAGTCATGTGGGATGGGTGGTAAGGGTAGGGGCAGGGCAGGTTTTGGGGGGTGCCCCAGCAAATCCAAGGAGACAGGAGGAGTTGAGTTGGTCTAGCATAAGTGAGTCTTTATGTCCAGTTTGGCAAACAGAGTGACCAGGAGAGAGGTTCACCAGGAGGCTGAAGAGGAGGGCAGGGTGAGGGGACAGGTGAATTGCTATGGGTTTGAGGTGGGAGTGGGTGGCTTATAGGCTGGTGTAAGGTCAATTGGAAACCATTAATAGGTTTTAGGATGAGTAGTGGTGGTAGTGGGTTTGGTTTGAGCAATATTTAGGAGATAACTAGATAGGACTTGGTAATAATGCAAATAGATGATGGGAACATGCCCAGCAGGGTCACCTGGCAGTTCACTGGAGAGGAGAAGACCAGATAAATGGAGAGGAATTGGGGGAGGGGAAAAGAGGGAGCCTTGTTGGCTTCAGTGCTGGAGAAGCTGCTGCCCTCCGGGAAGAGGGGACTAATTGTGCCTCTTTCTGTGCAGCACACAGACAGGTGACAAGGTTAGAAATAGGGCTCCATGTGAGAAATGAGACCACTTAGGGCAGTGACAGGCAGTGACCCCGAGGCTTTGTGGTTTGGGGTCTCTTGGCCAGTTCTAAGACCCTATGAGCAGATCTTCCCAGAGGCTTCTCTGCCCCCTGGGTGGGGCAGAATCCACTCAGAGACTTGACATGGGAAAGGCAGGATTAGGGCTGCCTGCCTTTGAGGGTAGCTCATTTGACTTTATGCCTCTCATGCAGTGTCTGCCCTGCACCCTGGTTTTATATAAAACTCACACAGTCTTCCAGATCACCCACCACCGAGGTCCAAGTGCTGTCTGCAAGACTGACTGTGGGCAAGCCCAGCCATCACCACGAAAGGCGGCTGAAATAAAATGTGTAATTGTGCTCTAAGACACCTTAATTGTGTATTAATTACTTCATAAATCATAGTGACATCTGTGTTTGTACCCCGGTTAATTCATTCTCACAGGATGGGGGATGGAAGCACATGCCAAAGAATAACTGGGCTCATATCTATAGGGCAGAAGTACATGAAATGGGCTGGGGACTCCAGGGTTCTCAGTGCTTCTCCCTCACCGTCAGCCTCAAATGCATCCCATCCATTTCTGGCCAAGGCCATAGCCTTGAAAGGGGAAAAATAAGGGGCACTGATATCACCTAGTAAACGAATCTTGATGGAGTGGGGTGGGGCTAAATACTTCATCTCTTCCAAACAGAAGCTGGCGAAGAGAGGAATTACTGAGAAACTGAGGCTCATAGTTTTATGTGAGTCTCAAGGTCAAATGGCCAGTTAAGTGGCCATTAGGGAATCTGGACCAGGTTGGAATGACTCCCAGAGATGTATGTAACCCTTGGTGAGAAAGCCAGGGAATAGCCTGGGAAGGAGAAGGGAACTTTACTGTTTATTATCCCTGATATCTCATATGTATCTTTTACATTTATCTAAGGAAAGGCAAGCTGTTTCTAAATAATACTGCCTGTAATGTTTCCTGAGGATCGTAAGTAAAATCAAAAGAGTATTCATCCAAGTGCTATAGCCATAGTATGCTAGTGCCCTGCCACTCAGAATGGCCACTGCTGGAGTCCCCCTCTAATTGACCTCCATCCCAGTCACCCATTCCTGTCCCTTGGAGCTTCTCTTTGCTCACATCTGTCAGCAGCCATCAGCAATTGAGCAACTGGCCCTGGAGAGCAAGCCATTGCTCCAGATGGCTGATGGAACTTTATTGCCACATTTATTTTTAATGTGGCCATCCCAAAGCCGCTGTCTAGAAGCTCAGCTCTTGTGATAGTGTGGCGGGTCCTGGCTACTGGGAGCAGGGCCACTCCTGCCTGGTCCTTTCTCCTGGACCCTAGGGTGCACTCTGTGCATGTGAAGGAATGACTCTTTAAGACAAGTAATGCCACGAACCCAGTTAGGGGATGATTCTTTTCCCCTGGGTTGAAATGAGGACCTTGAAGAGAGGAGGGAGTGCTCCAGGCAGTGGCTGGAGGAGGCTCTCAGTTTGGGTCCCATGCATGATGGAAACAGGAACCTTGCTAGAGGCCACCACATCCTGCTCATCCCTCAGGTCTCAGCTGCAAGAGACCTTCCCTGACCAGCCAAACCCTGTTATTCTCTCTCCTTCGCAACCTACTATTTTCCCTCCAAGTACTTTTCTCCATTTGTGATGGGAAACTTATTCATGGGTCTGCTTGTTTAATGTCTCTCTCAGCCACTAGACTGTGCAGGGGTGATGTTTGTTTTGTTCAGCAGTATACCAGGTGTCAGCACAGTGCCTGGCACATAACAAGTACCCAATAAATATTTGATGAATGAACAAACAAATGAATATTATTATTGAGCTGTGGTCACTCCTCAAGAACGATTCTCTCAGGGTCTGCTGATAGGGTGTCCCCTGATGAGTCTGCAGTAGACGATTTAAGATAAGAAGAAGGGAGGAAGAACACAAAGGCTTTGAGAGGCCAACAGGGTAGTTAGGTTCTGGACCCTGAAACCTGAGGCTAAGATGCCCAACTCCATGCCTGGCATACAGTGGGCATGGGACACATTACACAAAAAGTGAATGAATGAGAAAAGGTTAGAAATCTTAGAAAGAATATCTTCGTGGATGGCAAAGTAAGTAAGTATGTGGGAGAGAGAGCTGCCAGTCCCTGCCGAGACAGGAGCAGGAGTGCTTGAACACTCCCCCTGTGTTCATGAGGTGATTTCACCACAGCAGGAAGTAGAACATTCAACTTCCCAACCCACCTTCTCCCTCCTATGTGCTCTGGCCTGAGAGCACTTGCTAATGGCTTAGTGCCTTCCAGCGTGGCAGCAGCCAGGCCCTATCTCTGGGCTCTTAAGGGCAGTGGGACTGGAGGACATTACTGGTCAGTACCAAGGTTTGGACATGGCAGGCCCTGAGTCTTGGGGAAGCCATCAACAGAACTGTGTTTCCTCAAGAAAAGGAGCTTACAGGGAGTTTAAGGGGCAGGAAAGCCCCCTCAATCCCCTCGACCATTCTTTCCCTGGAAAGCTGGACCCATGGGCTGCCTGGTCTTGGTGGTCAGGGCCTCAGACAGACTTGAGCCTTTTGGGAGTCCCAGGAGCATAACTGGAGTGGCAGAGAAGCTACCCAGCCAGGTGTATAGCCTATGGGGAGAGGTTTGGTGGAGTTTACTGGATTAGATCTATTGTATTCAGCCACCATGGCTGTTGAGGGGGGAAGGGGAGGCCTAAGAAGAGGGGTGAGGCTAGACTTGCATTGAGAGTAGCCTAAATGAGCAGAAAGGCAGGGGAGATGGAAGGGCAGACTGTGAGGACTGAATGGAGGAGGGGGACACAGGGGCTCAGGGGAAAGGAGTCCAAGGGAAGAGTCATCATGAGGATGTACCCAAGGAAGGGCTGTGGAGGACTGTACATCCAGAAACAGACCTCTGCCATTCTCCCTGTAGGCTAGAAATGCAGGGCCATGAAGATGAAGGCATGAAGGTGGCACTGAAGACTGAGAGGGGTTAGGAGGTAGTTAGAGCCTCCAGCCAGGAGAACAAACTACATACACCCTGATGAGAGAACTGCAGGGTGTGAACTAAGGTTGCAGATTTGGAAACCAGAAAAATTCCTACAATGGAGTATTTGACACCTGGTTTATTAAAGCTAGGAAGTGGGGAGAGAGAAACAGATCTGTGTGTGTGCATGTGTGAATGCATGCATGAGCAGTGCCCACCAGTATCAAGGCCTGCCCAAGTTAGGAAGATTATATTCCTGGTTCCATATGAGGAGGAAGGCATTTAAAGCAACAGGAAACATTAGCTCTCATTTTGTTTTAAGTTACAGACTAACATAAATTGTTCTTAGAACTGGATTCTCTTCCTCAAAATTAAGTTTTTAAAAAAAATCTTTTGGATTTCATGAAGTATTGTGAGCTGAAGCCATTTTGACATGGGGAGAGAGATGTCAGACTGATGGAAGGCATGCAGCCTGACTTAAAACCAAACGCTGAACCCTTTTAAAGAACAATAAGCATATTTTACAGGCTAAAAATATTAGGAAAGATTTTGTGATCATTTGACTGACCATGGATTCCCTGAGTTTTATCAAATTAACCTCCTATTTTGGTCAGGACTAGTACTTTCAGATGAATAGATTAGGAAAAATGACATCTCTAGGCAACCCTGCCTTGAACAAGTCAGAGACTTTGCGGTCTCATGTTGTGTCTGTGATGTATGTAGATGATAAAATGTGCACTGCACGTAATTGTGTTGTGGGAGGAGCCATGATGGTTGAAGTGGGGCGGAGGCAAAGTCAGGGGTGAGCATATAATTTATCATCTAAATGGGGTCACTTTTTGAGAGTGGTAGGTGGCTTTGGCAGAAGTGGACACTGAGAAGGGGTAAGGAGGGCAAAAATTGTATTGGGGAGTAACACCTGTGAAAGGAAAAAGGAGAAGGAAGTAGGATTGGTAGAGGCATCTATGAAACCATGACACAGGCCTGGATTAGAGTCTCTGTCAGTCCAACGTCGAGCTCTGGAGAAAATATTGCCATTAGAGGACTCCTGTGTTGGGTGGAAATGGCTGAGCCCTTGAGCTACTATCTTGCTCAGTCATTGGTCGGAATAACTTTGGTTAAAAAACTGAAGTGTTCCGGATGGACCAACAGCTCTAGGCTGTCAGGTAACCACGTAACTCCTCACAGGAGGGCAGCCCTTTAGATGCCCACTAAAAGTCCTTCCTTTAGTGGGCATCTGAGTACAGAGCTCTGTGGCTGGCACAGGGCACTGTTAATTATGTTGGACAACAGGGAGTAAGTAAACCAGGACTTTCCCTTGCAAATCAGAACATCTGGCCACTGTATTTCCAGAGAACTTTCACAGGATTCAGTCTTTGATTCCATCTTATTCTGTCCTGGTCCAATTCTGTTAACTTTTTTCTTTAACTAATTGCTCATCTTTAATAAAACAGCTAACATTCACTGGGCACTTACTGATATACCAGGCATGAGGTGAGTACTTTACATGAATTCATTCATTTAATTCTCCCAACTACCTTGTGAAGTAGACACTATTATTATAATTACTATATACTTTATTCTTATATATTTATTATAGTTATGTACTTATATAAAATATATACTTATATAGTCTACCTATATATTTCATATAATTATAACATACTGATATAATATCACACATTTATAGATGAAAAAAATGAATACACAGAGAGGTTATACGACTTGTTTAAGAATGTACCTCTTATAAGTGGCAGAATGGGCTTTAAAACAACTCAAATACTTCACTAGTTGTGGAATTTTGAACCAATAGAGACCACAGAGGTCATCTTACTAAGATTCAGAGAAGTTATAGAACTTTCTTCCAGTCATATAGAAGGTTAAGACAAATGTCTAGCTCCTGGACTACCAAGTCCAGGGTTTCTTCCCTGCTGTGTGCCTCAGACATGCTTATTCAATTTGCAGATAATAGAGAATTAGAAAGGAAAATTCTACAATTGAAGATAACAATAGCAATTCACAGTAATTTTGACAGGCTGGAACGTGGATGGAAACCAATAGGATGAAATTTAGTAGATATAGTATGTAAGCTTCTATTTTACATTTAGGTTCAAACGCATCAATTGCACAAATGCTGGGTGGGGAAGACCTTGTCTGAATACATTTTTTTTGGTAATAAGATTAATCAGAGGTGAGACACAATTTTAGGCTGCGTGAATAAGATGGCATTCAGATCATAGGAAACAGGAGTCGTCTTCCCCATTACCCCTTACCCCATATCTGGGAAGTAGAGTATTAAGCTTTCTACTGGAAAGTTACCATGGACACTGTAGTGGGCTGAACTATGTCCTTTCGAAAAAAGATATGTTCTAACCTCTAGTAGCTATTAATGTTACCTTACTTGGAAATAGGGTCTTTGCAGAATAAGTAAATTAAGATCTTGGGGTAAGATCATCCTGGATTCAGGGTGAGCTCTAAATCGAATGACTGGTGTCCTTTTAAGAGAAAGGAGAGGAAGATTTGAGAGACAGAGCAACAAGAAAAGAAGTCCAAAAAAAGAAAAAGAAAAAGAAAAGAAGTCCATGTAAAGACAGAGGTAGAAACTGGAGTTATGCTGCCACATCCAAGAAAAATACCAGGAACCACCAGAAGCTGGAAGAAGCAAAGGAAGGATTCTCTCCTGGAGCCTTAGGAGGGATTGTGGCCTGGTCTGGCAGACTCCTTGATTTTGGACTTCTGACTTAGAGAGAATAAATTTTGTTGTTTTAGGCTACTTAGTTTGTGGCAATTTGTTACAGCAGTCCTAGGAAACTAATAAAGAGACTACTTCAAGAACCTCTGGAAGGGGGTGTCCTGAGGATGAGGACCCTATACTGTGGTGCATGAAGGGTGGGAGACCCTAGGGCCAGGTGGCCATTTAACTCATTGCTGATCTCTCAGAGTTGCCTTGGGCTGGACTAGTGGGGTACCAGCGGGCCACCCTCAAAATCCTACAGAGCCTGGAGTGTGAACTCAGCACTGCTGCCCTGTGCCAGGACGTGTGGTTAAGTTCAGGAAAGCTATCGTTGTTTCCTTCCCCCAGTGTCCTGGGGCCCTTCCACTTTCCCATCCAAAGAAAGCCCTATGTTTTGTCTGCACTCTAAGTAGGGACAGAGCCCTTAATGGCTTGGAAACCAGCAAATAGAAGGGAGGATTTCCTCTGCAGGGGGCTGCGGTTCTCAGATAAAAGAATACGCCAAGTGCCTGGGGATTTGGGTTGTTCTTTTTGGGTAATGTCTTCTTAAAATTTTGTTCTACTTTGGCTTCAGGACACCATCTTTCCTGGTTTGGGCGACCAGATTGACTCACTGAGCTAGTGAACAGAGAGGGTAGGTAGAAGTTTGGGAGGGTGGACAGAACAAGTCAATTTGGGAAGGTTTGAGTTTGAGGCTTGGGTGGATTTTTCAAGTAAAAACCTTTGCTTACAGGTTAGGAGCTCAAGATTGTGGGGGACTGGATGTGGGAAGTTACTAACACGTATGTTGTTGAAGCTGACATTCCAAGGAGACTAGGAAGATAGATCTCGAAGACTTTAAAGTGTGGTCTGCATACCTCAGCATTGGCATCTCCTTGTTAGAAAAGCAGACTCTTCACACCCCACCCCCACCCCAACTCCCCTAGGCCTGCTGAATCAGTCTGCATTTTAACAAGGCCCCCAGGGGGTTCATTTGCACATTAAAGCCCAAGAAGCATTGCTGTAGGCTAGTGGTTCTCTCTGAACCCTGCAAGCTCATTAGAATCCCCAGTCCCTGGACTCTGATTCAGTGGTTCTGTGGTGTGCCCCAGGCTTCTTCTTCTTTTTTTAGAATTTATTGATCTGAGAGAGAGAGAGAGAGAGAGAGAGAGAGAGAGCAAGTGAGAGCACACACCTTCAATTTCTTGTTCCACTTATTTATGTATGCATTGGTTGCTTCTTGTCTTGTATGTGTCCTCACCAGAGATGTAACCTGCAACTTTGGCATCTAGGGGTCATACTCTAACCTACTGAACTACCTTGCCTAGGCCTTTTTGTTGTTGTCTGAATAGTTTTAGAGGTGATTCTAGTGTGCAGCCAAGATTGGTATAAATCAGCTGATCCCAAACTTGATTGTGTGCTAGAATCTCCTAGAGAGGGCTTGTTAAAACACAGATTGCTGAGCCCACACCCAGAGTTTCTGACTCAGTAGACCTGGATGTGGCCTATGATTTTGCATTTCTAGCAAGTTTTAAGCTGTTGCTGGTGATGCTGGTCCCACACGTTTTGGGAGGAAAGGCCAGAAGAAAGCCCTGGCTACAATCCCAAGGAAAACCATTTACAGGTCAGTAGAAAAAGAAAGGAAAGAGGAGAAACTTCAGATGTGGGAGGCAAACAAGGAAAGTGGGTTCTCCCTGGTATCTTTCCCACCAGACTATTGTGACCCCTAGAGAGAAGACACCAATCAAGAAGAGCTTTTGGTGGCTAACTGGGCTCAAATTTAAAAACATCTTAGCATCTATTGTTAAACGGGCCTCTCATGCAAGGGCCTCTCATGCAAGCCGTGCTTCAGGGAGAAGCCTGCACTGAACTGCCTGCCTCTGGAATGTAACTGTCTGCCTGTACCATGGTCCTGCCATCTAAGCCAACCCTCATAAAGGAATTTCAGGATTCCTATTTCAACCAATGGGACTGAGACTTTCTCTATCCAATCAGAGCTTCATAGCTATATTCTCATTAGCATCTCCTATGATCACTCATTGCAGCTCCACTCCATGCCATCAGGGCAGTGCCTTCTGGACCAATCAAATTGTGAGGATTAGGCAACCTCTTTTACATGAGAATAGACCAATAAGGGTGCAGGGGTGGGGATTTCTCTCTATGTAAATCATCTTTCCAGTGCTGGGGTAGCATACTTTCTCTTTGCACCAAAGGTTGTGTTTTCTCACTTAGAGTCCTGTCTCTGCATACTAGAGTAGAGCCTCTTCTCCTGAGTTCCCCTTCCTGCCACAGACATGTGTATCACAACAACCACTGGTTGACAGTATTAACACCTTGAGGATTTATCTCATTGACTTTCAACAAATAGGCAGCCAGATATTTCTTCAGCAAAATGGGTGTAATTGGGAACAACAAAGAACTGCAATTAGGGAAATGCCTGAAGGAGAACCACATGCAGGTCCAGAAAAAGAAAGGAGAAATGCTCTTCCATGGATTTGGGAGGGCCTGTTGTAAATGAGGAGTCCATTGGAAGAAATTAAAAGTTTGAAGTATAATGACTTTTCATTGGCGGAGTCCTGACCATCTGCCATTGGCTGAACTGTTGACTCCATTGGACAAGGAGGAGTCTTTTTTCTTCTTGCTGAGGTAGTACCACACTTCCTGCAGGAGATTCAAGGTAAGTTTCTTCCTTTTGGGGTTAGTAATGCATGTGGAGTGATCTGTGTGAGAGTTCTCTGCCCTAGCATCCCAATACCACTTTAAATGAGGTTTTGGTTTTATTATTTTTCACAACCTCCTTCTGTTGCTGTCTCCCTGTTTGGTGAAGTCTGACAGTGCTTCTGATTCTAAACAAACACTACTCGGGAATATTATATGTGATCGATCTTGTTCGCCCTACCCTGTAATCAGGATAAAGCCCAAACATCATAGCTTAGTATTCAAGTCCCTGGGCACTGGGGCCCTGGCCTCCTTCCCTCTTCTCTCCCATGGGACTCTTTGCTGCACGCATCATAACCTATTTGCCAGCCCTTAATTAATTTTTCTCTTTTACACTTCCTTGACTCTGCAATGTGTTTTGAGCTCTCATCCTCTCCCTCATCTCATAGCTCCTACTCAGCAAGATTAGATTAGAATTCCCTCAGAGAAGGAGTCTCTTTTTATTTACTTTTTTTCCTCTTTCTACCCTACCCTTTGCCACCTCCAATTTCTGGCTCAGTTCAAACATTACTTCCTTCCCCTCAAGCCTGCCCTGGATCGCCGTGGCTGGGGTAGACTCCTTCCCATGTTTCTGCTTTCTGTCACAGTACTCAACATACCACTTCACAGTTGTTGATTTAATCTGCCTCCTTCACTATGCATGGGCTTCCTTTAAATGGAGACCGGAATCATATTTGATTTTTGCACCCCAAGCTCCTAGTATAATGCCTGGCACAGAGCAGGCACCTGATACTTGTTGCTCAAATGACAAAAAACAAACAAACAAACCAAACAAACCAGGAACTAGTGAGTGAATGGATATGAATTTAGACACATTTGAGAACTAGGGTCCCCTTCCTTCAGCCCACAGCATCAGCTGTACCCTTTCCAGAGGTGGTCTACTCCTTCTCCAGAAGGAAGAGAAAGGATTCCCCTATGGTTAGTGTCTTATGGGAGAGCACCAGCTGGTCACTTAAACAATACCCATGATAGGTTGTTAGTGTCTTCATCTTGTTGGCCAGCAATGGAACCATGTCTTTCCAGACAAAAGTTACGTGGAACACGTGCTGACTTCATGTTGGCAATTCCTACATTCTTCCTGGAGAGCCAGCAAGGCAAAGGGCAGAGGGTGGAAGTGTCTCTTTGCAGCTCCTGTGTGTTTGCCATGCTCCAAGGATCCAACCCAAACAGATTTTGAGAGGAAATTTCAGCCCTCTAACAGTAGGTGCTTAGGGTAACTTCCTGGATCTTCAAGGCTTACAGAGTGTGGTGGCTTGAGCTAGCCACTAGTTAGGCAGCCTCCTGATGGGCTTTTGGTATACCCAGTAGAGGAAGCTGCCTGGGGAGTGGCAGGGTGAAGGGGTTGGGAGAGAGTCCTGAGGAGATTACAATATTGACATACTGCCAAATGCATGCTGTTTTGATGGTTGATATGTATAGCTTTTTTTTCTTCACCAGTGCTTTCCCACCTTCTCTTTCTCTTTCTTGGTGAGAAACTCACAGAATGAAGGGTGGGTAGTAGTCAATTCTTATGTCCTCAGATAAGGGACCCAAAGGTCAGACCATGGGAGTGACTTGCCTAAAAATCCCGTAGTGTGTGAAGATGCAGTTGGATTTGAACCCAGCTTGGTCTGCCTCCAGCCTCTTCATCCCCACTCAATATGCTGCCTCTAAAATAATGTTAAAATACATATAAATCATAGAGGGTGCAAGTGCAAATTATTCCTTCTGTGGAAGTGTAAAATAGCCAAGTGATGATGGGAACTTGGCAGGGATGAAGTCGGATGAGTCAGGGACAGCTTTGTGAGGCAGGAGAGCTGTTCCATGGGGCTGAGACAGGGGGAGGCATGGCAGGCAGGGAGCGAGGGGGAGATAATTCTGGTGGGAGAATTGCAAGCCCGGAAGAGGGTGGCATACCATGTGGCCTTCCTGCAGTGATAGACTATGTATGAAACACTGAGACGGGGGCAGGACAAAGCTGGAAAGGCTTTGTCCTGATCAACATGGTTTCCAAGGACAGAGCAGTATATGTGGTGCATGTGTATTTGGGGTGTGATTTGAATGTGTATGGTGTATATATGTGAGACATAAGTACGTGTGGTGTTTGTATGTTCAGGTGGGTAAATAGGCATATCAGAAAATTGCCAGGTGTAGGTTTCTAATACTGTCTTTTCTTTTTTAAATTTAATTTATTTATCTTTAGAGGGGAAGGGAAGCTTGAGAGAGGGAGAGAAATATCAATGTATGGTTGCCTCTCGTGCACCCCCTGCCAGGAACTGCATCCCCTGCCGGGAACTGGCCTGCAACCCAGGCATGTGCCCTGACTGGGAATCGAACCTTGATCCTCTGGTTCTCAGGCTTGAGCTCAATCCACTGAGCTACACCAGCCAGGGCTCTAATACTGTCTTTTCTTACCTGTGGATACGCACTGTCCATTGCTTTTCCCCTGACACACACTACCTATTTAAGTGAGTTAAGTAAAAACGAATGTTTCAGCACACATTTTACTCAGACAGTGCTGTTGGGATGCTGCCTTTTTCGTCCCCAACTCTGCCATCCTTGTTGGATTGCACAGAGGCTCTGTTCATGTGGTGGCTTCTAGGAGAGATGCCCAGGCTTATAACCTCCCAGCTTCAAGTCCAGTAGAAGAACTTTTTACCTAGAGTCTCAACACAAACTTAAAATAAATCTCATTGGCTGGGTTTGGGTCATGTGACCACCTCTGAACCAATCACTGTGGCTTTGCAATAGAAAAATTTGTTTGGCTGCCCAGGTCACATGCATGCTACATTCTGAGACAGGAGTGTGAAGAAGCCAAGCACTTCTGAGAAGGGGCCAATTCCTGAAGGACTTTTGGGATGCTGGTGCTAGAGAGTCCAGTGGATGCTGAGCAACACAACACCTGACTCTTCCTGTCAACTGAGGGCTTGTCATTTGTATGAACTTGTTGTTGACTCTGAGAGGGAATGAAGCTGTGCATGATTACTTTCTGTGTGTATAAAGCCCTGGACTAGGGGCTATCCTAAAATTATCTCTTTAATCTTCACAACCTCCTTGCGAGTTGGATACCAGTGTATATATCTTACAGATGAGGACATGGTATTCAGAGGGATAAAAGAATTTGCTTAGGTAACACAACTAGAAAATGTCAAGGCTAGGGAAGAACTTCATACCCTTAGGGCCCACTGCTTCCTATAAGGCCATCAATGCCCCAGTTGAGGACAAACCTTGGGGATGGAAGGAACCTCAGTGTTGTGACAATACTGTGAGCACTGGATTCAGGCACCATTTCTAGAACCAGATTTTTTACTCATTAGTTGAGTCCCAGACTCCTTATAGGACCTCCCCTTAATCTAGTAACCACAGAAGCAGTGTCTGACCCTGGCCACAGAAGAGGAGGTTATGTAGTGAAACAATTATAGCTTTTTCCACTTCCCACCTCTTCCTGTGAGTCTAAAATGGCCACAGTAGGCCTTTTATCTTCTGGCAACTTAACTCCCAGTGTTCACTGTGAAGTAGCCTGTCCCGGGGTAGAGGGGAGAAGGCGACATCTGTTGCTGCTCTTGTTGATGCCTTATGGGGCTCCTCATATCCTCAGCCTCCCCTGTTTTGGGTCACAGAAGAAGTGGGAAAGAGGGAGAAAGAATGGGTGAAAGGCTTTGAGAAGCCCTATGGGAAAGAAAATTGTCGAATTTTGTTTGGTGGTGTTGAACTGTGACAGACAGTACGGCCTGATGGTTAGGAGCACACAGGGCTAGGAGCCAGACTGCCTGGAATAAGCTTGTGCGCCATAGTGATCTTGGGCAAACTACTAACGCTACTGGGGCTTCAGCTTTCTTGTCTATGAAATGGGAATGTCAATGCTCCCTACCTCAGGGGTTGTTGAGAGGATTAAATAAAAGGAAGTTTGTGAATAACTTAAAATAATGTCTGGCTTATAGTTAGCTACTATTTAGTTTTTTACTTGGATTTTTAAGTCTATTTTCATGTTCTGACATGAGTATTATGTAAATGCTACTTTTGGAAAAGCTGATGTGGAGGGATCCCGAACAGAGAAGGAATTATAGGTGTGTTCAGTATATACTTTCCCAATTTCAAATATTTCTTTTTGTGATTAGATTATTGAACTTGGGTTTTAGCTATGACACTTTCATTTTTATCTATTTAGGACATGAATAGCTTTTAAATGCTCTTCCTTTCAGGTGATCCTTATCAAGCTGTTGCCTCTCTTAAGAAGCTGCCGTGCTGTCCATTGACTTTTCTAGTAAGCCTGAAGCTCCTCATTTTGCACCGGGTTTCCATCTGCCTCCTCCCAGGCCTCCTCCCAGGCCTGTGCCATGGAGATTCTTTTGCATTCCTCCCCTACATGGACTCTGGGTTACAGCCCAGAATAGGGCCCATGTCTTGCGCTTATCTCTCTCATTCCCATTTCTACCTGTGATGTCCTCCCACCTGTTCTCACCAAAGGCAGGCTCTCTCCTTCCAAACCCCACCTGAGGCTCCTCTGTAGAGCACCCTCCAAGGGTTCTGGGAAGGGCACAGGGGGTCTCAGCCTCAGCCTTAGCCTCAGCCTCAGCCTCAAGGGTTTCCCTCCTCAGCGTATGCCACTTGGAGTGTGTTCATAAGCAGCCATGTGATTTTGCAGCAATTTCTGTGGATGTTCTTTTCTCATTTAGATAGGAAAACCCTTGTAACCCCTCTTCTCCACCTGGGCAGGGTACATGCATTTCTGTTTCTTTTGCAACTAGGTTGGGTCTTTGTAACCAGTAGGTGCTGCTCAGGGAAGGTGTGAGGGGCAGTTGCTGAGCTGAGGATGAAAGCCCAGGATTCAATGAATTTTTTAAGGCCAGAACCCATCAGGTCTGTAATCATAAAGCCTATAAGGCAACCGGAAAAAAATTTTTATAGGATAAGTAGTTAGGTTGTTTAGAAAACATCTCTTCTATCTTCTTGCTCTTCAAGGGCAGAAATTAAAGCCCAAAGAAATTGGCCCTGACATTGCATAGTGAAGACTTTGGGACTGGAGTCACCCTGTACCTCGTGTCCCCTCTGACAGTGTGCCTGGCTACAACCCATCTGCTGCCTAGACTCCCAGCATGGACCACATCTGCCATCATGGGCCACCTCAGCACCCTCCATCTCCCCTAAGTCTCTTTGGGAGGTGCCACCAGAGGGTTAGACACTCAGGAGCAGTTGTTTTGGGTGAAGACTCCTGTAAATCCCAGCTCCTGTTCTCAGCTGCATTCCCTTGGGCAGTTACTCAACCTCTT
This sequence comes from Sturnira hondurensis, assembly GCF_014824575.4. Taxonomy (NCBI): domain Eukaryota; kingdom Metazoa; phylum Chordata; class Mammalia; order Chiroptera; family Phyllostomidae; genus Sturnira; species Sturnira hondurensis. The sequence goes on from NW_028085930.1 coordinate 4,280,683, forward strand.
TAAACCCCAGTTCTACACCTGGAGAAGGGAGAGGATGGTTCCCACCTCAAAAGGCTGGTGTGTAAATTAGGTTGGGTTCTCTGTGTAGGGGTTCCAGCACAGAGCCTGGCAGCAAGGGGTCATCAGCACAGGCTATTAATATTTTACACATAATTTGACTCAAATCCCTGAGTTCTGGAAAGATTTCATTTTAGAAGTTCCTTTCCATAGGCAGAATTTCACATCTTCTTCAGGGCCCGTGCAGCACATTATATGTACACGTACAGGCATTTATCACCTGCTGGTGGGCTGTTCCTCCACTATCATGTCAGGGGCTGGAGAACAGGAATTCGTTCTTTCACCTTCAATTACTGCTTGAAATAAATATATTGAAAGTGACTTTTCCCGCTATTTTAAAATTTTAATTTAATTTATTCATTTTTAAAACAGGCAGTTCTTTCCTGTGGTTCAAAATGCACAGTAAATACATAGAAAAAATTCTCCCTTCTTTGCCTTTCTTTTCCCCAGAGGCAAATAGTGTTGGAGTTTTTAATTGCATATTTTTCCAGAACTATTATTTCTGTGTTTGTATGCAAAGACACGTAAATAGTCTGTTAAAATTCTTTTTGTTCCTCCAACCTTAATGACTCATCTGTGTTGCTGATGTGGTTGTATAGACCAGGTTCTGCAGCCAGAGGGCCTGGGTGCAATCTCTGGCTTGACCACTTACCACCTGTGACATTTTGGTCAGGTTACTTAAGTTCTCTGTGCCTTGTTTCCTGATCTGTAAAATGGGTATGTAGTGGTAGTTGTCCCATAGCATCGTTTTGAAGAAATGTGTATAAAACATTGAGAATGGTGTTTGCTTAAAATAGGAGCTCAGTGATGTCAGCTGTTATTATGGGCTGCCATTCATTTAGTGCCTACTGCAAGCAAGGACTATGCTACCTCCTTTATACTCATCATCTCCTCAGTCAGCCAATAACTCTGAGACAGCAGTACTGTTACTGTTACTGTTCTCATTACACATCAGACTTGGGGCTGATATCTGGTGTCAAGCCCCAGGTTCCTCAGGCAGTAAATGTCAGAGGTCACTTTTGAGGCTGAAGGGCAAGGGCCTATATTATACTCCTTCTTGAAACTTCTTGTTTATATCCTCTTTTTAAGGCCATATTCTACATACATCAGGTGCTCAGTAAAACCTTGGGTCTCTCCTCTCAGTGCCTTTGGTTTGTGTTTCCATCTGAGCAGGATATTTGAGGTTCTAGGTATGTCCTGGTTTGACCCTCAGTTTAGCCCAGAGCCTTATGCTTAGATTCTGCAGTTCCTGCCTGGCATGCCTCTCAGGGGATCTGCTTCCCAATTATCATTCCTTTTTTCTCGTGTTTATATCAGCAGAAATGAAGGAGAGAAAAACCAGCCTTTAACTAGGGTTTTATTACCCATTGACCTCAGCCATCTCCATCTATCTCTCCCTAGCTCTGTCCATTAGTTGTCAGGGCAACACGATGTAACTCCTGGCCTGTTGCAGTTGGCTGAGTTTAATTCTCCACTGTAGCCCCCGCTGGCTGGGTCTGGCCACCCCGGGTACTTGCTGCAGAAGCATTGTCAGGCACAGCCTTGGAAAAGTAAATCAGGAGAATGAGATGGGTTTGTGGGGAGAGACAGATAACTGCTCAGCCCTTTATTCTCAGAGAGTAATTGCAGCTTTAAGTATGGTTCGTGGGTCATTGCTGGAAGTCATGAAGTTGAACACGGTGCAGAACTGTGTGAATGGGTGAACAAGTGAATTTTAAGTTGCTCAGCCTCAGCTGGGCCAAAGCTTTCCTCTATCCTGTCTTGAATCCCTACAGCTAGCTCCTCAAGATGTGATTTCCTGATCCCTGCCCCACCCCTCTGCTTCCCTTTCTGTGTCTCTGACTTTCCAGGAAGAAAGGGACACAATTTTCTGTGTTTACCCCCTACTCACCATGCATAGCACATTTCTGTTCCCACGCCCAGATTCTCATTACTCCCTTCCAAATGGTCCATCTTGCCTCTTTCTGTAGTCTCCCATAGCCTCTGGTGCACCTTTATTTCTTTCTTTTCCAGAGTTTTAAAACATTTCCCAGTATTCTCCTCTCCACTAGCAACTCCTCTGCCTTCAAATATGCACAGGCCTCCTCTACCTTCACTTGTTGCCACTAGAGCTGCCTTTCTCCTTCCAAGGTTTTTTCTAGGAGCTTCTTCTGTAAGTCCAGCCCCAGGAGACAAGGGTGAAGCACACAGTTCTTGTTCTCGAGGGGTTCACAATTGAGCACTGTGACAAAAATGTGACTATGATACTCCATGCTTATGCTCGGATAGCAGGGGGCAGTGCCCTCTTGGGTCAAAGGTGAGGTTGGTGGAAAGAGAGGTCAGTTGAGAAAACAGAATGAGGACAAGTGGGCTTGGTTGGGTATTCAGGAAGTAAAGTCCTAGAGACTTCTGTACTTAGCGTGTACTGTCAAGATCAGGCAACTCCTATAGCTGCAGGTCAGGCAACTCCTATAGCTGCCACTCTTATATCCAGGTCTGCCATCAGGATCTGGAGGTGCGAGAGAGTTAACTCTGATTCTGCACATCTTTTCTCAACACTATGCTCAGTAACGTCATATTGGTAACTTGAACTTAGCCATGGTATGAATATTTACATCCTAGAAATCAGCAAATACTACCCCAAATGGATTTTTCTTCCTCCCTCCCTTCCTTCCTTCCTTTTTTCTTTCCTTCTCTCCCTCCCTTTCTCCCCCTCCCTCCTTGCTTCCTCCCTCCCTCCCTCTCTCTCTCTTTCTTTTCACTGATATACCTGTAAAACATCACAGAGGAAGTAACATTTGCCTTTGGACTTGAGAGACAGGCATATTTCTAGGTGAAGAAAGCAGGAGAGGAAAGGGTGAAAGACTTGTGTTTGCTAGGCCTTTCCTAGTTAAAAGTGATATAAACTTAACTCAAACTAATGCAAGAAAGAACAAATAATTGTATTATCTTATGCCATAAGGAAAAATGGATAGTTTCAGGCATGGCTGGAGTAAGAGTTTCAAATCATGTTATGAAGAATCTTTACCTTTCTCTCAAAAGTACCTCAGCCTGTATCTCCAACTCTGTTATCTCTCTGTCCATCTTCTTCACTGTCTTAGCTTTAATGTCACAAAGGGAGGTATCCTGTGCCCAATTCCAGCTTTTAAGTCCATCTACCAACTGGTTCTACATATAGTCATGTATGTACCCCTAAACATCTACTCTGTCCAGGAGGATGGATATGTGCTAATAAAAAAAGAAGAGTATGTTCTCAGGAGGTTCTGGAAATGTTTTCTAAGCAGGGAAAGAACATGGCTTTTTTGCAAGATTCTAGGCAGTAGAAGGAGAGTAAGAAGTGAACGGGACTGAAGGGTTTAAGGAATGTTAAGATGCTTGGTGTGTTGGCATGCAGGCTTCTCCCGTACATTCATTCCCAAACTTCCAGGATGCATGGCATGGTGGGGGGTGGGACTGACTTTGTCCAGGACTTGCAAGGATCACTATGATAGATACCTATCTGTGTGGATAATTCAATTCCACTCCTTGTTTATAGGGGTGGCTTCATGAGGCATGATTTCATTCTCTTGTCATATAGGTCTAAACAGCTTTAACTTCTGATTCCACACAGGAGTTAAACTTGTACCCTCACAGTGAGGTGGTTTTGACCCTCCATATATTCCAAGGGCTACCACATTGTTTTTTAGCTTAGGAGCCCCCTTAGCAGTTGGTTTGTGAATATGTACCTTCCTAGGCTTTATACCATGGCATTGTGTTTCTAAATCCACACACACACACACACACACACACACACACACGTGTTTATTTATCATCTCTGTGCACTTAGATAAGGGATTGAAGTTTTCAGTGCTTGCTCTGCTGGCTTAAATATAAATCCTCCTTAGTCTGTCTAAGGAGGATTTTCTTTCCATTCCTTTTCTCCGTCTGTGTCAGAGAGGATGACGATTCTCTTCCAGTCATGGGGTCAGCCGTAACATGTAAAATCTGGGGTCTTGGTTGGCTCTTCACTTGCCAGATCATTTTTTCCCTTATATAAACTTTATCCCCCTGAAGACTCCCAAGGGCTCCCTGTTTCTTTCCTATCTAACTCATCTGCGTGGCCTGCAGTGTCCACCAGTATGTCTCCCTGCTCCATCTATCCAACTTGGGTAACCTAACAGGCAATTTGAAGTCATCGTCTCCACATGGTGGTCTCTTGCTAGGTGGTGAAAAGCTTAATGTCCTCTTCAAACCCTGTCAGATATACTAACTCTAGCTAGAGCTACTGTTTGGTTTTACATGTAAAAAAAAAAAGAGTGAAAAACTACAAATTAAATGACAGCTCTTTAGGCTTATTTGTCATGAAATACCATGCAGGGATTAGACAACACCAGCTTCTGCCCTTTCCTCACGTTATCCACTGAACGCACGGGCTGTCTCTCTGGCCTTGAACCGTGTTTGCCAACCTGAGTTAAATTCTCCTTCTGCCTACCTCGAACTTGAATGTACATTCGAAAGTTAGGAGTCTTCAAGAAGTCTCCTCCTGGATTTTTTGGTTTTTTTTGGCTCTCTTATTACCCAGAAATGAGGCACTTTTGTTCGATGTCCTTTAAGTATACTCTGTATTCCGCCTACCTGACTTCACAGCAATGCTTCTGTCCCCCATGGAGGAAGATGGAGTAAAACCTTTTCCTTTAGACCTTTCCTGGGCTTGGCAACACACCTACAAAAAAAAAGAGTCAGATGAGGCAGCTCCCCAGTCTTGCTTGCCTGTTGCACCTCCTCCTCCAATTCAGTGAAAGTAGGGCTGGGAATTGGCCCTACTTTGGGGCTGTCTCCTGGTGCCGGGGATTACCCAGGTGTGACAGCCTATTTCGTCTTCCTCCTTTCTGAAGTTCATGGGTGAGGAGAGAGCAGCAGTTCTGTACTGGGTGTATTCTAGAAGGATGTCCCAATAGACAGGATGCTAATTCTTCTAGATCATATATTTAAAGACTCACGGGTGAGATAAAACATCTTTAAAGCCGAATCATAGTGGGTTCCAGGCAATGACTCCTCCCAGCTAGCTGAGCAATATAGAATAGACCTGTGCTTTAGTTTGAAACTTGTCATTTATTTTCTTGCCCAAGGATTGTCTGCTCAGCTCCCAAGTAATGCTGAACCTCTCTTTAGTGTTTAAAATAATTTCTTTAGTGTTCTTTTCATTCATTGGAAAATGGATTCTTTTCCCTCCAGATTTTGAAGGTAAATGCCTGGGTGGGACAGTGATGTGCGGCCCTCAGTTGAGAGACTATGAGAATTCCAGGGAGGAGCAGGAGCTGGATTCAATCATGTATTGATTTTCAGCCCAGTAAATTGTGGCTGCTTCATAGCAAGAGTAACAAGTGTGCTGTGCTTTTCAGAAAGAGATGTGATCAGCTTTTAAACAATAAAGAGGAGCACTGCTGTGCAGCGTGATTTGATTTAAATCTGTGTGAAAGCCAGTGGTGGGTTTAAAATAAACAAAGCAACATTAAAACCCACCACCACACCCAGAGCCCCATGTTAACAGTAACACAATGAAACAGATTTGGGGACTTAAACCATCCAAGGTAAATTTTAAAGAAATTGAATTCCTTTGAGGATAACAGACAATATTTAGCTAAAATAGCTCAGTGGCTACACATTTAGTCATCCCTTTTCCAGGCTTGTGGGAAGAATTCAGTACCCAAAAGGCCCTCTGATGGGCAGTAATGCAACACTGTGGGCAGGAGGCCTCCTTTTCCTTTAGGAGTGTTGGTCTTTGGGACTGAGGCAGCACAAGGTTGCCTGGCTGGGGCTCCCTCTCTCCTTACTCTGTGCTTTGCCTTGAGTGTCCTAGCTGCTCCTGCATCGGCCCCTCCTCTGGGGTTCTAGTGTTGTGGGTCTCAGCTCTAACCTCACTCTTTCTGAGCAGAGGAACTGAGCTCACACCCCTACGGTCTCCGTGTGGTGGTTTCTGCTCCTGGTGATGTCCCTGGGGAATCTGACTTTGTGCTCTTAACCCCAGGCTTATGGGGTCAGGGTTGTGTGTTTTCTGTTCTATTCATTAATGGTGGGGAGTTCTGAGCTGCCCATTTTTTGTGGGTCTAAGACTCCGTGGAATCGCCATGCTGGAATGTGCCTCTGGTCACCGGTGGACTGGGCGGGCACAAGGGCAGATGGGCTCATCCTTGCCTAAAACTGAGCCTGAGCCGTAGAGCAGTGCCTCTCTTTTTCAACCCTGGGAAAGTGTGTTTGGATGTGTCTGGATAAGAGTTTGAGTCTCTTTGTATGTCTTTTTTCTTTCTTCTTTGATTTTCTCCTGTCCCTTCCTCCTGTTTATACTGGCTCTATGTTCATCGCCTCGAGGAAGGCGCAGGGCAGAGTAAAAGGCAGATGTTGTCAGCAAGACAATTCCCTTCTTGGACTTTGTTTTAGAAGTATAATTCTTAAAGGAAGAGGATAGATCAAAAATAACAGATAACTGGACCCAAATTCCTGGCCTACCTTGGTGAGGCAGTGAGGTCTCAGTGAACACAGCTGTGTGGTGCAGATGGGATCCCTGGCTGCCTTCCAGGGAAAGGCTCATATACCATGCTCGTGACAGAAATAAAGAGCTGCAGTCACAAAAGGGCCACATGTACAGGGACAGTGGCCATCTCACTGGTCACTGATATAAACAGATGAGCAAGGGCCATGAGGGAATCCCATCTTCAATATTTTGGCACAGGGTAAGAACTTAGAAGTAAATGGGTCACAGTTTGCAGAAGTGGAAAATAATTCCAGGGACTAAGGTTTACTTAGTGTCAGAGAAAACAAATCCTGTCTCATTTTCCTCTTGAGCACATAGGAAAACACTTCCAAGCGTCTTGCATTTAAGGCCAGCTAAGAGCTGTAAGTGGAAGTGATATGAATCACCTCCATGCTTAAGCAGGGAAAAGTCCTGGTGTCACCCTCCAGCTTTTTACTTCTCCCATCATGTGTTGAGATGACAGAATCACATGGTATGGCTCTCCACAGCCTGGGTCCCTGAGTGACCATGGAGAGCACATTCTCCTGCTGACCTGTGCTGGTCATGTAACATACACAAGAAATAAGCCACTGAAGTTCAGGGTTAATTTATTTCTGGCAGCAACACCTGATCTGACTAACTTGGTAGAAAAGTTATGAATTAAGTTAAATTGCAGAAAGTACAGTACAATTTTCGATATCCCCAAATTTGTGGATTGGGATTCATGCCTGCCAGAAGGGTATTTGCTGCACTTGCATCTTCTCTGTTCCTTGTATATTCTCTGCTCATGCTGCAGGGTTTAAGCTTCTCTGGGTTTGGGGCTATAATGAAGTCACCAGTCACAAGGCCCCTCATCCCAGCATGGACCGAGAGGAAGTATATGAAACAACCTACAAGTGCAGTTTCTTGCCTTCTGAAGATGCACAACCAAAGTGTCAATTCTCTTTCCTCCTCTGTGACCTCCACCTTTCTCTGATGGGATAGACAGGAAAGCAGGTGGGAAGCATGACGGGCACAAGAAAAAGCATTTCCCTCACTTGCTGAGTACCCTCTGGTGCCAAGTCCTGTGCTGGATCTGGGGCACAGAGAGGAACCAGAGACTACCCTTGATCTCAGGTCTAAGGGCATCAAGAGAGAGAGAGATACAGTCACAACCATCATACAACACATAAGAACAGAGTACTAAGTGCTGGGAAGAACAGAAAAGAGATTTGGGGAAAGTGTGCCATAGAAATCAAGTTGGAAAGAAAATAATATGAGCTAATGTTTGATGATCGTTCACAATGTGTGCAATGCTTTACATATAGTATCTCATTTAATTTTCACAATGATTCTGAGAGGCAAGTGCTACTGACCCCATTGTATAGTTCGAGGTCCTTTTCTCTTTACAGTCCAGGTACCTGTAGGGAATGAGGAAATGAGAGTTGTTCTGATTATTCATCCCTGGGACACATGAAATATTCTACTCATAACTGCCATGCTGGAGGTTTACCAACCCCACCAGCTCCCACATACCCAGAAAAGTTTGAGCTCAGTTTCTGTGATCAGTTTCCACTTGTCAACTTAGAGCCAGTGATGAGCCCTAGATGCAGCATGGATAAGATTTTCAACTTCCAAACAATGGATGTCTGAGAAAAGCCTAGACATGAGTGGAGCATCTACAGTATGTCAGGGATTATAGAAACAGTATGCCATTCCAGTGCCTTCTCCAGTTTATAGGAGAGAATCCTGAGGTTCAGAGAGGGACAGTGACTTTCTTAGGAGAGAGGTTAAGTGGCAGCATCAGGATTAAAACTCAAGTCCCCTGACCTATTCCTCCCAACCAGTGTTTCCCAATCATGAGGCCTTGTGGAATTCCTGGTGGTGTGAGCATCCCTGGCCACTGAAGCATCTGACATCAGGAGCATCTTTATCAGGGATAAACAGATAAGGATGTGTGATTAGAGATGCAGTAGTGATAGCCAAGATTATAGAACCCTCTTAAGGTAAGGTGATGGACAGATGACTATTTCAACCACTCATTCACTCATTAAGCATTTATTCAGGTTGCCAGTAGGTGCTGACCCCTGTACTAAGATCTGAAACTATTGCCAATAACTGGCTGGATCTTGTGGCTCTTGCTGGTGAGATGACCATGGGCACATTTCAGAAGGAGCCCTGGAACTTGATGAATGATTTTTGATGAAATGACAGTCTCATTTTAGGGGTTGGTGTTGGGGCTAAGCTAAGAGGAGGTCAGGTGGATGAGGCTGGGAGCTCTGCAGTGGAGTGGCTGTTCTTGAACCCATCCTTACTTCCAGGGCTGAGGATGCTGTTAACCTGTGACTCATCTCATGGAGCACTGAAGTTCAAGGTTGCTTTTCGTCCATACCCAGCGAGGGCTGGTGTATGCTGTTCGAGGCCTTCTACCTCCACTGTCCTCCACTGGCTTGGCTTGGGGCCTTGGTGCCAGAGAGTGACTTACCTTCTGATCTGGGTACAGACATCCCTATGGGATCGGTGTGTTCCTGGGCTATATTTCTGACCGCAATTGAGTCTGCTGCACAGCTGGTTCCATGGGACCCACATTAGGGTCTGCAGTGGATTTTCTGAAGCCCCAGAGCTCACCATTGAGGATGGCTATGTTTGGGGAATTCTTGGATTGCAAAGCCATCTCCCTGCTTTGTTACCGACTTCCTGAAGGGCCCTGGAGCGTATATGCAGACCCAGCAGAGTGGCTGTGTAAAGGGAAGTCCTGGCTGTAGGGGATACCCCATCTATTCAATAGAATTCAGGCTTCTTCTCTCAACTTCTTACAGATCCAGTGAAAATTCTGGGACATAGCTTTAAAGAACCATAAGATTCTTGCAAGGCTGCTGTCTGCAAGTTTAAAGCCAGTACCAATTTGGAAGTTCAGAATGTCACCTGGATCTCTGCACAGGATTGGATTTGGACACCAAAGAGAACTGTTAGAGACCCTGAATTGTGAGAAAGCCAAGCTGTGTCAACAGTCTAGGTGTCTGGGTCCTTTCTAGGTTCAGATACTGACCTACCCAATGAAATGGCAGAGGACTCCAGCTCTGTGACTTTGAGCAAGAGTTTGACATCAGTTTCTCTTCTCTAATATGTGGATTGAGAGATTTGTTATCTAACACTTATTACTAAAACAATATGATGTGACCTTGGGCATCCTCTCTTCACACAAACACATTCAACAAACTTTTACTAAGTCCTGATGTGTAAAATAAGGAAGTGGGACCAACAGGCTCTAAGCCTTCCCACTTTGTCTGCCTAGAATTCTGAGTCGAACTGACGCTTGAGGCATTCTCTGTTACAGTTTCCACCTACAAGCTATCCCTGGCTCAGCCCCAGACATATCTCTGGCTGAAAGTCATAAATCTGGGTGGCTGAACATGCTACAGAAATAAACACAGTATCAACACTCATATTTACATATAATCATATCTATTTGCCTAGCACAATCACATTCATTTTCTTGACTCAGGAAGACATTTGTTTGATAAGAGGAGCGCACTCGAGACCTCATCTCCTGCACCTTCCCTTTTGTGGGGTGTGGTGTGGTGTACACTCCAGTGTGTCTGTGGCCTCCTTGAGCTCCCTCTGACCCCTGCACTCATGCTATCGATCAGGTCAGGGGCAGAAGTGAGAAGGGCGTCACCTGTAGTGCTGGGGGTGGGGCAGGGGTGGGGCGAGGAGAGCCCACAATATGGGCCGCGCAGAGGGGAAGCCCATCAGAATTACACTGGTGAGACTCAAGAGAGGCACTGCTGGCAGGCAGAATGAAGAAGTCCCTTGTCTGGTACTAAATAGTCTTCCCCTTGGTTATTTGTCATGGAGTGATCTCAGCAGGTCACTATCATGTTGCCACTTAGCCATCAATTAACAAATGTCTACCCCTTGGGTCATTTCTCATAAATCAATTTCCCCATCCCCTCACTCTTTGGTTATTTTCTTTTAACAGCCTCTCATCACAGTAATTTATGAAGCCCCATCATCCAAGGGCAAACACCACTCTTGCTCTGAATCCAGGAAAAGGCTTTTGTGGAATTTTAAAGGACCCGTGCAAGAAAATTGCACAAGGTAGGAATACTTTGTTAGATTACACCTTTCTGAGCTAGGGTTATATTCTTTTTTCTCCAGCCCCGTCCCACAAATGCAAGGGGCAAAGAGCTCTGGGGTGGGAGTGGGTGAGTCATTGCATTGGGCATGGCTTGCGTTTTCCCACTTGAATTTCATGCTCTTGTTTCTCTTCATATTTATTACCACTTAAGGCTCATTTACATTCCTTCTCTGTCCACAGTGATCAGAGCAACACCTCCCAAATTAGCATCATTTGCAAGTTTCATTAACATGCTGTTTACTCTCCCTCTCTCAGATCATTAATAAAGATGACCCCATGCACCCTACCTCTCCCCCAACTCCATATATTTTCATTTGTCATCACCCTTTGTTTGCACACTTTGAGCCAGTTTTAAATTTATGTGGCGGCACTCCTTACTAAGCCAATTTGAATTAATTTTGAGTGTAACACTTTATGCCACTATATCAAATGCTTTTCTTATAACTGCATGCATTCCATCACTAGTACTCCCACCATCTCTCTGTTTGGTATTCAGGTGGAAAACTCTCAATTCTGCCTGCCATTTTAGTTCTTTAAAAGTCACTGTATCCTCTGTACTGACTGGGGACTTTTCTCCTAATTTTTCGGTTATTTTGAAATGATTGATGTCACGAAAGAAAGGATTTGGAGAGCTATTTATGGCAATCGATAGCTTTCATCTTTCTTTCCCACACCTGCTATTATGGTTGAACAAGTAATTTTGGTGAAATCCCTTCACGTTTCAGGATGCATGAGATCTGGATCTCCTGTTTTGAAGGCTATAGATTTCTAAAATATTCCTTCCCTTTGTTTGAAACCATCTGAGTATTTTTAAAACATGTATGCAAATTTTGAAGACATTTTAAGTGCTGGTATATCATGGATTCTCAAGAAATTTTTTTGAGTTAATGAAATTAATACAATAAATAAATCCATCAGTCATTGTTATTTCCTCCAATCTGCACCGTTTTCTCATTTTCTGACATGGTGAACAGTTTTTAAAAAACCAAGTCTGCTAGCAGAAGATAGGTGTACTATTACTCATTTATTTATTCTGCATATATTTATTGGGACTTTACTTTGACTAGACACTATTCTAGGCTTAGATGATATTTCAGTAAACAGGAAGAATCTTTCCCTTCTAATACAGTTTGAGAGAGAGACAGTGAGCAAATATAAGACACATAATGTATGATTAGATTGTGATGTGTTATGAAGAAAAATTAAGAGAGTTAAATAAAGATACTGAGATTTTGTAGTATTCAGAGGCTTGTGTGTGTGTGTGTGTGTGAGAGAGAGAGAGAGAGAGAGAGAGAGATTGATCCATGTTTCAGCTCCAAAACTTTCTCTGGGAAGATGTATAATTTCCAGATGCTCTGTGGGTAGAAATAATGACATGGGACTGAGAATTTCTTTATGAGAGGTGGTTAGCCAGGCCCTACTTGAGACCCAAATGTGTGCATGTGCAGACGTGCTATTGCTAGGCCAGACTCTTGACTCTCATAGCTCTTGGGACCCTCCCATTTCAGGTGTCTTTGGCAGCACACAAGGAGTGTCATCCTTCTGACCTTTGTGAAGATGAACTAAGAATTGGTGGAGAACACTGAGTTCACTCTGTGAACTGCACCAGGCCAAATGGTCAACTTAGTATGAAGCTATATGCAGGAGTCTGCAGCAGATCTGCAGTGACCATAAATTTGAATAAGATAGAAGTGCTATGAGGACCTCAGTTTCTTTCTGAGTCCAGGCCTACAGAGCGCCCCCTACTGGCTGTGCTCTAGGTCACTGTTAACAAGGATCATTTTCCTTAAGTGGGGCCGTTTATGCAGTAAATTTCATGATGACTTTTCATGATGATTGTTTTTAGATCCCCCCTTAATTCCCCTATTTCATTTTATCTTTATAATGTCCTTTTGTAGAAGAATGACTAAGTCGCTTTCACACTGAGAACTCTAAGATGGTATGTCTCCACCTTCAGGTAAAGTTTAAGCGCTTAGCCCAGCTCTCCAGGCTGGTGCCTTTCCAGCTGTTAGGCCTCATCACCTGCCATTCACTGTTGTTCTGCCCTTGAGTTCTAAAAGGACGAAGTTACCTATGCTCTTCACTCACTAATGTAGGTCCTGCCTCTCTGTCCTTCTGATGTTCCTTCTGAGTGCAATGTCCTCCTCCCTCTTCACTTTTCAACTCCTTCCTATCTAGCTCTTACGCTGGTCTTAAGTGCTGTGTTCTCCAATACTCAAGCCACCGTTCTTACTTCAGCACCCTGGACATCTCCCCATCTTCAGTCTGTCACCTGGCTGGCAGGGTTCCAGCTTGATAGAAACATTGTCTTATTCATTTTTGTATCTACACCACCTAATGCAGTCCTACGCACAGAATAGACATTCAGGAAATATTTGTTGAACTAACCTGAACTTGAGACGGGGAGAAGAAACAAGAAGTTATCAACTCCACTTTGCTGTTGAGGAGACTGAGGAGGGTAAGAGGAGGGCCTGCTGCAGGAGGGTGAGAGGCATAACAGAGGTCATCCAGGGAGTGCTGGGGTGGGACCAATTTCAGAGTTCAAGGTGATGGGCACCTTATCCACCAGAGAGTCTGATTTCCCATGTGATTTGAAGGCGCTGTGAACTTTCAATACTCAGCCAGTCTCTCAGCACACAGGCATCATTTTTTGTTCAAAATATTTCAGATCTGCAACTAATGATTTTTTGGTGATTATCACATTTATCAGATGACCTAATTTTGTTGGTGGAGTTAATTCTTTTGTGAAAGTTCTTATTCATTTTCAAGTTAAATAAGGTCTGACTTTTATCCCCAAAGGAACTTATATTTCAAACCCCTGATTTGAGCAGGATTTGGTTTGAGTTTGGGTTTGATTCATCTCTTTGATTAAAGGCTTATCTTCTAAATAACATGTCCTAATAGTTACTCTTTCCCTTTTAAGACCTTCTAAATTTAGATATATGAAATCAATTACAGCTTTCAGAATGTTCAGTTTCTACTCTGGTCCTAGAATTTGGTCTCTAAGAGATGTTGATTTACGTCCTGGGGGATCATTTAAATTTTGCATTTTCCTGCTTAATATCCATACCCGTTGGGTGGGGTAGAGGAACTCTGGGAGGAGCCTGCTGGCTGACCAGGAGCCACAGGTTGGGCATTTAGCCTTCTCAGAGCTTGGGCATAGCCCACAGGGACCTCACTATAGCAGCAGGTAGAGGGCTGTCCTGCAGTAAGGTAGCTGGTGCACAAACAAACCCGTGAGAGCATTGCAACTGTGGACACCCAGGTAATGGAGTGGAACCTCTGAAAATGTGCTGTGGTGACATGAAACCTGCAAGGGAAGGGGCTATTTTTCAATTCCTTTTCATTTTTGCCACTTCCAGAGGTGATCATGAGATATGGGGAGATATGGAATGTCATTCATGCATCATTTCAGTGTATATTTAGTCAGCACCAGCTGTGGGCCGGGCACTGAGCCACACTGTGCATGTGGGGTGAGCAGGCAGATGTACCCCTTGTCCTGACCCTGCAGCCATTGGGAGTGAGAAAGGAGAGAAGCCATTATACTCACAATTTTTAGGTTACACTTAAAAGTCTATTTTGACGCTAAGAGAAATATTCTTTGCAGAGTCTCAGAGCTTGGAGGTAAGCCTGTGATATTGTAAAACCTACAGGCGAGGAAAAGGAGCAAGAGGGCTTCTTTCCTCAGATACATGTCTGCCTCTCTCACTGAGTTCCAGCCTGTCAACCCTAACTGCTCACTTGTCCTCCCCACCCCAGACCCTCCTCCCCAAATGTGGGACTGTAATTCTGGATCCCTGAGGCCCAACAATCAATTTTGGGCAGATATAGTGTTAGGTATGACCCCCAGCCTGAGGTTGTTTAGATTTTGCAGGGCCGAAGCTTTCCTTGGCTCAATCCATGGACGTGAGGCTCACCAGTATTAGGGTAAACATCCTTGGGAGAGGAGTAACCATTTACCTGCTTGAGAGTAGACTCATCAGAGTGGCCTAGAAGTCTCCATTTACAACCTACAAACAATGTAGGGTGATGTAAGCACAGACTAGCTCTGCCTAGAGAAGGAGCTCTTAGCTGCAATCCTTAGGCTTAGCTTTAGAGGGGTTCTCAGTGTCATTTAATCACTTGTAAAATTTATTTTGTATGTGTGTAACTATATCTGCATTTTTTTTGGAGAAGAGAGTCTGGTTTTCATCAGATTTCTGATAGGGTAAATGGGTCTTGATTTCATTCCTTGGTTCCTCTCTTTACCATCTGGATTGGGGGAAGTCATTTGGGCTCTGTCTTCATCTAGAATGGGTTGTTCTGAAGTCAAAATGAGAAAACATAAGTGAACTATGAGGCTTGCAAACCACATGCTACTGCACGCCTGAAACACCCATGTGTTCCCCATCACTTTCTCTTCTCCCCGAACCCCCTCTTACCTCCCCAACCCTGGCTAATGTGTAACTGTTCTTAAGGCCCACTTCCAGTAACACTTTCAAGTGCATGCCCTGTCTGTCTGGCTTGCTCCCTCTGGGTAAGGTGCTCCTTCTCTGTGCTCCCATCACCCCCTCTTAGCCGATCTCTAGTAGTGCACATTTTACTCTGTTGCAATACTTTATTAACTGACCTACCCAGATTGTACCCTCCCTGAGGTCAGGCATGGTGACTTGGTTGTTTTCTCTGCCTGGCACAGTGCAGTTTTAAAGTAATTTTGCTCAATCGATAAAGTGTTAGTTAATTTATTTTTAAATTGTGTTTTAATGAGCTAACTACTAATCATTTTTATCTATTCATCAAAGGCAGACTTAATTCTCTTTACCATGTGTAAATGAAAGTGATAAAATGGAATCCTTTAAGAGCATCTTACTACTTGCCTATTAGGTTTGCCTTCTAGCAAATTAGTCTGAATTAATGAGGGTTCATCTCCCTCTGCTGAGGGAAGCAGGGAATAAGGCAGTTGCACGCTGCCATGTCAGGACAGGCATTGTGCCCAGCCCCAGTGACCGCCCTGCTTACTCGCAGAGCAGCACATGCCTCTCCAGCCCGTTACCTGTGGCACAAGCTGCCCATCAAGATGGGTAGGTCTGGGGCCCTGAGCTACACAACGTGAGAAAGTGCCCCAGCTGGCCTCATCTAGGCAGCACATTATTGGGACAACAGATTTTCTTCAAGTCTACCTCTTGGTCCCCTTCTTAGGCACTACAGTCTTCTTCTACCCATTTTCTTTGCTACTTACCGACAGGTTATTCCAAGTGGATGTGTCTTCTGAGGCTCTTCCTGACTTCTTCATTTATTTTGTCTCCTGCTCCCATTGTAGGAAGTGCCCACATTTGCCCCCCTGCCTGCTTTTATTTCTATTACTGGAAGGGAAAAAAAGAAATTATGTGCTTCCCACTGACTCCTGCTCAGCCAGCGCTAGACATTGTGTATACTGATGTAATGTTACCGAGGAGGAAATTGTTAAGAGGATGAAGCTAATTTTCTAATTCACACCTGGAAAGCAAATCTGATGGTGCTCGCACAGATCTTTAATGAAATAACATTGTTTAAGAAGTTTCCAGAGAAATTCATTACTAATTGATTTTTGAACTGTGGAAAAGATAACAGAGAGATGAGATATTAGCCTTCATCTGGCCCGACTCCCCAGCAAGCATCCTATTTCCTTAGTTCTCTTTCCCATAGAAAATTGATAGCTGCTTCCTGAATTAGCATTGCAGACGGTAGGGCTCACAGAAAAGCACATTTGAATGTGATGTGTTTTCTTTCTACCTGTTTTCCTTTGTTTGGGCCCTGCCATGAGGTCTTGTGAAAGCCAAGGGCTTCCATGGTAGAGCTGGAAGACTTTTTTTGTGACTCAGGTAAAAGGCAGTCAGTGGAAGAAATGGACTTGGGCAGTCGGTTGGGTGTTATAGAAAATGACAGTCCTGTAGTGGGGACATTGGGGCATAGACTGCCTCTGATCTCCAGGGGTTTCCCAGACCTCTCGCATCCCTGATATGCCTTGTTTACATACACATATGAGGTCTGTCCAGAAAAAGTCCAGCCATTGTTAATATAACGAGAACAGTTTGTGTGACATCAATGTGACCTGGCAGCCAAGGAGAGTGGACTGGAATGCTCATGTGTGAACAATGATGACTTCACTGTACTAGTCAGTGGGGTTGGTAGATGCCACCATTGAGTGAGCATGTGTACTCTATAGCTGTTACATTTAAAATGACTGAGAGAGTAGAGCAATGAATCTGCATTGAATTTTGCATTAAGCTTGAACAGTCCTCTGAAGAAATTATTTGGATGACTCAAAGACTGCAGCTATGGGTACCTGGTGATTGGCTCCTTTATCATGACAATGCACCTGCTTACGCATCACATCTCATGCAGAGTTTTTTGGTGAAACATCCAATCACCCAGGTGATTCAGCCCCTCTACAGACCAGATTTGGTGCTCTGTGACTTCTGGCTTTTCCCAAAACTAAAACCACCTTTAAAAGGGAAGATATTTCAGACCATTGATGATACTCAGGAAAACACAACAGGGCAGCTGATGGAGATTGGGAGAACTGTGTGAGGTCCCAAAGTGCCTACTTTGAAGGGGATTGAGGTGTCATTGTCCTATGTACAATATTTCTTGTATCTGGTATCTTCATTAAATGTCTATTTTTCATGTTACGTGGCTGGACACATTCTGGACAGATTATGTATATATTCTTTGATAGGAACCACTGACATTTATTTTTGTTCTTATATTAAGTAAAACTAAAAGCAATTTTAAAATAAGACTTTGTTTAAAAAATTGAGCTGAAACATTCAATCCCATTAAAAATAGAGTACCAGCTATGCAAAGCCAACACCATGATATGTATGTAGCGTAGTTCCTCTTCACACAGGTTGCCATACTTACCTATCCATCTTCTTTAGAACTTTGAAATTCTGTTCCTATGTGTTGGGCTCCTGGGCTAACCACAGAGGAGGGGTTCTGGTCTTCTAGATAATGTACTCCATGAGTTGTCTCTGAATTTAAAGGAATTATGGGGACCAGCAGTGTCCCAGATCTCATGGGAAGCAGTTTTGATTTGAAAGGCCTTACTCCACAACTGGACTGCAAACATATGAAGGCAGATTGATTCTCCTTGAGGTACCCTCCATAAACCCAGCCAGTAAATACTCTTTGCCAGGCTCTGCATATCAGGGATACAATAGGACCTAATTTTTCCTTGAAGAGCTCATGGCTAGTGAGATGGAAACACTATGATGAGGAGGTGCAGAATGCTATGACATCCTTGAAGGCAGGTATCTCATTCAGTCTCCTGTCTGGGGTGAGCCTCAGAAGAAGAACAGCTATGAGATGGCTCTCATTAACCCTTCCCTCTCCAAAGTCTCCTATGTTCCTTAGTGGCCCCTAGCATTGGCTTTTGATATAGAAAAATCCTATTTATTATGTCAAAAGTGTTCTTTGCATTATTTTCCTGACCTTCGTCAATCTATTTTTAACTCTGCTCTGTCCTCATTCCCCAAATCTCCCATCTTTGCTCTTACTCAGAATCTACTGGACTAGTTCTCAGTGTGGTGTTGATGTCAATAACAGCTTCAAAATTCACCCTTGAATTGCTGTTTTCATTTAAAATTTTCCTTAAAAAGGTTAATAGAGGGGCAGGGGACCTCAAACCCATGCAGGGGGTGGGGGAGGCACTGAGGATGTGGATGTGCCCTTGACTCTTGAAGTCATGGTGACTCATGAGGGAGCTGCCAACTTTGAGTACTTGCAAAGTTAGTTTTTTGGGGTGATGCAGATGTTTGGAGCCTCTTGGAAACCTGATTGGGGTGTGTGGGTGGGTCTGGAGTTCTGTGTCTGGTCCAGGACAGCCAGTGGGAGACCTTGTTCTGCCAGGGTGATGGTGACTAACCTGGGAGCATTAGATTCAAGGTCTATCTCTGCCACTGTCTATTGTGGGCAAGGTCTTGTCCCCTCAGTCTCTGCTTCTGTAAAGCTCAAGGGTAGCTCAACCATTCTAGGAATGTCTGTAATGGATGTATACTCCCTGTATTAGTCAAGGTTTTTTTCTGGAAAAATTATAGAATATATACATACATATATATTTATTATAGGAATTGGCTCATTCTTTACTCAGGTTACTGCATCAAATGCTAATCTCTTCCAGAAACACTCTCACAGACATACTCAGAAGTAATGTTTTACCATCTATTTGGGTGTCCCTTAGGCCAGTCATGCTGACACATAAAGTTAACCATCACACTCGCTCTCCCTTCTCAGGGCAATTTATGGGAACCCCGTAGCATCCTCCCTGAAAGTGTATTTTTTAAAGATTTTATTTATTTATTTTTGGAGAAGGGGAGGGAAGGAGAAAGAGAGGGAGAAAAACATCAGTGAGTGGTTGCTTCTTGCATGCTCCCCACTGGGGACCTGGCCCACAACCCAGGCATGTGCCCTGACTAGGAATTGAACAAGCAACCCTTTGGTTCGCAGGCTGGCACTGAGTTCACTGAGCCACACCAGCCAGGGCTGAAAGTGCATTTAATCAAGGCTGTTCCCATACCTTTTCACTTAGTTTTGTGAAAATAATATTAGTGGCTAGGATGTTAATAACATTCTGAAATTATATGGGATTCTTGTATTTTGCAGTGTTTTAGAGCCCATAATCACTTTGGCTCTTCATGTCATCCCTCTGAGGTGACATAGATTGAACACTTACTGTACGTACTTTAATTCTTCACCTCATTTAACCCTCTCAAAAATTCTGTGAGGCAAATATGATTATTATCTGAACATTGCAGATGCAGAATCTGAAGGTCAGAGAAGTAAAGTGCCAGGCCAGGGAAGGGGCAGAGACATTCAGCTTGGGTAAGTCTTAGCGCAGAGTTCTGTTCCATAGCAGTAGTGTGCCCACTTGCACCTTGTTTGAACACCGGATATTCCAGCGATCTCTGAGCCAGGTATGCACTATTGCTATGCAGTGACAAGTGGTGGGAGGGCTGCTGTGCTTGTAGGTCTGCACACCCCATAATACTAGGCCTTTGTGGTTTGCCCACAGGGCAGCATGGCCCAGCAGAGTTGGATGAGCCTGGGGGCGGGACACGGATGCTGTTCACTGGATCAAGTAGCTAAGGGTCTGAACTGGGGAGGGGGGCAGCATGAAGAGAGAAAATGAAAACATTTATGTCATCTGGTGGAGAATGATTCAAGGAATGGAAGTTTTAGAGCAATCGAAGAGAAGTTTGAATAGTTGAGAGGATGGCTTTGGGGGCGACTAAAGATCCAAGGAGTCACAGGGGAGAGGGAAGGAGACAATACTTGTTACTTCTTAACCAGCATAAAAGAAAATTGGAGGGAGACTGAATGTCTTTGCGTACATATTTGGAGGTGGTGGTAAGCTCTTGTAGAATTGCACTGAAGACAGTTTACAGAGGACTGGGGTTAAATTAGAGCTTTGCAGCAGGTGGGAGTTTGGTTAGGTGCTAGGAAGGATTTCTCTGATGCAAGGTGTTTCTAACACTGTTAACAGATATAGCGAGGCTGCTTCTGGTCAGTAGGATAGCTGCCAAGCCACTTGGTGACCCAGCACTCTTGGGCACCTTTTCTGTGTTTGGATGTTTGGGGAATTTCTTGCCTTCTGAGTCTGCCTCCTGGAGAGAAGACAGAAATGGGCTTTACCAGCTTCTCTTGAATGGAGTACAGGCTTAAGATTCTTCCAACCAGATGCACCTGTGTCAGGTTTCAGTTAGGAAGCCAGTGATGCTAGGAAGCTGGTGTCTGGAAAAGTCCATTCTGGCCAGGGAAGGGGCAGAGACATTCAGCATCCAGAGTTAGCTATGAAGTGTACAGTATTGCTGAGACCTGTGACTTCTCTGCCTGTGGGGATGCTGGCAAAGACCCCATGGGAGCAATCTGGAGGGTAGCATAATGTTTCTGGATTCAGGGCTTCCCAGAGATGCCGAGAGGTAGCACTTTCCTTTAACAAACATGTTTTCCACTTAAATCAGTGAGGGGGAGTTCTTTTTTTCTCAGCTGAGAACCTTGACTGCTGCAACAGGTAACGGAGAGAGCTTATAAGTCTCCAAGTCTTTTAGGAATAGAAAAAGCACTCAGCTGTCAGTTCAGCATGCTCAGAGTTTGTATCAGTCAGGGTTCTTGGTTGCAAACAACAGAAACCAACTGTGGGTATTTTAAACAGAAAAAGAGTCTGTTGGAGGCTCAGAGATGCAGTAGGAGGCTAGAGAATCAGCTTGAAATATGGGCAGACACCAAGAGCTTGAAGTTAGGAACGATGTCAAAACAGGGCAGCTGGGCCAGAGTGTAGTAGCCTTTGCTGTCCCAGGGTACCACTTGATCTGCCACTAGACACGAGGAATTAGGTGCCCCTATGGCTCCAGGAATAAACCTGACTGTCACAGGGTCATCATATTACTCACTCCAGCTTCTAGATGGAAGAGTTTAACTGCCTTAGCTTCCAGGGAATACAGACAAGCAGAGTCAACTCACTGTGATCTTCTGGGTGGGAGGCTTGGTACTGTACCTTCCCAGTACAAAGCAACATTACCTTAAAGAGAAGAGACATTAGATACAACAATAATAGATGCCATATCAGGGCATATGTCCTTAGCTCTTGGTGTTGTAAGGGGTTGATCTGCAAGAGACAAATACAGGACACACTCCTAACAGATGAAGAAGGCTCCATGCTGCAAAATTTACAAAGGGACAAAACCCTCTCTTTCTCCCCATCTCAATTTCATTGTTTATTTTTTATGTATTCTATTCCCTTTTAACAGTCTATTCCTTTTTTTTAGGATTCTAAAGCATCCACTGGAGCATCCACTACCTCATCTGGGCATGTCCGAGACAGGTATTAGTGATACAGACGTGAACTAAAAAGGCAACTTCTACTATAAGGAGCTCAGTCGGTGAGGGGGCATCTATGTAAACAGACAATTACAATATATGTCATTTTTTTCTTGCTGTGTAACAAATTGCCCCAAATTTAGTGATTTAAGGTTAGCTCGCAGTTTTGTGTATTCGGCGTGGCACATCTTCGTGGGGTGCCACAAGGCTGAAGTCAGGGTTGCTGGCTGGATTGAGCTCTTGTCTGGAGGCTCTGTGGGAAAATCCATTTCCAGGCTCATCCTTGTTGGTGGCAGAATTCAGGTCTATGAGGCTGTAGGACTAGAGTTCCCACTCTTATGTTGGCTGTCAGCTGGAAACTGCTCTTAGCTCCTAGGTCCTTACAGCAACTCCTAGTCCATCTTAGTAACACAGAAGCTCATTGGGTTGAGTCCCTCTCATGCTTGGATTCTCTGTGACTTTCTATTTACCAACCAGCTGAAGAAAACTCTGTTTTTAAAGGGCTATTGTGACTATGTTAGGACTGCCTGGTTAATTTCCCTATTTTAAGGTCAACCATATAGCATATACACTATAACATTGTGGGAATAAAATCCATCATATTCATTCTCCCAGAGATTATGTAAAATTTACATTGGGGTAGGGTGGGGAAACCTTAGGAGATATCTTAGAATCCTGCCTATCACATAAGATGAGATGTGCTAAGCAGGAAAGTATCCACAAGGAATGTTGGGAATACGAGGGAGGGAGTCTGATCCTAGATTTGGAAGTGTGGGAATTCTTTTTGGAGGGGTGTCCTTTGCTCTAAAATAAAGGCTGAGAAGAACTTAGCAAAGTGAGGATTGGCCATAAAGACTATTCCAGCTAGAAGGAATGACTTATGTGGGGCAAGAGGTGTGACACAGAACAGCACACTAGGAAATAACAAGTTTAGGGTTGCTAGAGAGTAAATCTTGTCCAAGGAACAGAGTGGCCAGACAAGGACCTGGAGAGGACCAGAAAGGTCCAGTCAGAAGACTTTACTGTCTGAATCTTGGGGAATTAGATCTTTGGGCCTCACCTTGGAATTTCTGATTTGGGGTTGGCCTGAAAATTTGCATTTCTTTTTTTTGCTCATCAGCTTATGTAATATTTAATTAAATTACAAATTACAATAATGGATATAGCCAGCATAAATACAATTGGTATCTAACAAGTTCCCCGGTGATGCTGATGCTACTGGCCTGGGACCTCACTTTGAAAACCATTGGTCTGGAGAATAAGTGGAAGGAAAGCAAGTCTACAGGCCCAGTAGGAGGCCATGGTGCCAGTCTAGCAGGAGGTAATGAGGCCTTGGCTAGGTTCAAAGCCAGGGTCATGAGGGTAAAGATGTTATGGAGAGGATGGGGTTTGGGAAAAGATTTAGGAAACAATGCTGGGGTGTGGGTGTGAGACACAGGACAACTTAGGGCTGATCCACCACAACAGAGCTAGAAGGGATCTCATTGTGCAGTCCAGTCCTCTCAATCTTCTGATGGGAAATGTGAGGCCCAAAGAGAACAAATGACCCCTTCGAAATCACATGGTGCGAAATGGGACATAGGAATCATGTTCCCTGGCCTCCATGGCACAGCATTTGTAAGTTAATTTGGGAATTAGAAAACAAAATGAAAACAAGGCAGCTCCCAGCCCTCTCAGAAACTCCTGCCAGTCTCATTTTTGCAGCTCCGGCCTCCCATGCCTGCTCCCTGGCCAAGCATGCTTCCAGTGAAGGTCACTGCAGCCCATATAAAAGAAGAGCAGAGTCCCTTTCCTGTAAACAGACCTGTAAGTGTTCCCGAATGGGAGGTCAAACTGATTAAAGGTGCTTTAAGTCCCCTAACTGATTTCCTTTCAGCCCTGAGCTCCTGGTTGCAAGAGAATTTTCATGGCTGAGAGAACCTACTAGTGACAAATTCGCTGAAGCGTGGAGACAAGATTGGGAAATTACTGCCCGCTCTTGCATTTCCAAAGGGATAGATACTGAACTTGGACATTCTTTTCACACACACAAATGTTCGTGTGCACATGCATGCGGTAGAGATCAATCCTAACCCCCAAAGGCCCCTTTGTCTCACTGAAGCGCTTATTAAATGAATCTGTGTTTCCATTGGCAGCTCAGAGTCATCTAAAAAGGGAACACAATACAATGTCAGTCAGTATTTGTTACCGTCAGAGACTTCCTCGAAGTCTGCCTCAAGTTTATTGTCTTTTTGAGGCCATTTTATCCATTTTTTATGGGTAAAGTCATTAATCTTCCTCCAGGCTCAGGTGCTGTGCATTCCTGACAGCTGGGTCCTGGCTTCTTGGGCTGTGGGTAGCGGCACCTCCTGGCCTGTGGTGCTGGAGTTTTGATTAGAAAGAGTAAGGAGTGAGCTGAGCCATAAAGAGGACTGAGAGGAGGAGGGCTGTGGTCCCAGAAGGCACTGGAAATCTGCAGAAAAGGTCATTCTGTTTTTGAATCATCTACAGTGCACCCTGACACCAAAATACACTCAGATCTATGCAGAGTCACTTGATAAAGAGGCTAATGAAGTGGAAAGATGTCAGCAGAGCTAAGCGGGCCAGGCTCTCGGGGATGCTCCCTGATTCAACATTCTGTTTCTATGGAAACCAGAGAGGCTTGGCTTCTTTCTTCCTCTCCTTCCTTTTGGAAGGTCTCTCCTGGTAACCTTGACCCTTTCACATTGGCAGCCAGAGATAAGGAATTCCATTTTCCCTATCTGGTCATGGTTGGCTGGTAGACACTGATGGGTCTGTGCTGGGGAGGGGTGCTGGCCGGGGGGGCTCTGGAGTGCCTTAATTCAAATGCATGAAGTGCAGGTTGGGAGGCAATAGAAAGAGAACACAGTTAATTAAGGTTGATATTGCAGAGAAGGTTGTTTTCTGAATAATAAATTCTATGGGCTTCAAAAACAAGTATAATTAAAAGAATGCAAAAAGAAACAGTTGAAGGGCATAAGAAGACAGGTTTGGTCAGAGTGTGTTTTGCTGGGGAGTCGGGTGAGAGGACAGGCTGCATCTAAGAAGCCCTCGCTATGCTGAAATCTTGAGACTCAGAACGAATACTCTTCTTGTCGATAGCTGTGACATTGCTGTCCATACAAATACAAATGCCCTTTGTCTTGAGCAGTGGGGTCACTTGTGGCCTCAGCTGATGGAGAAGGACTTCGAAGTTGATCCAAATGGGAAAGTTGGCTTTAGGTTGTTATCCAAGAGAGGAATTTGTCTTTAATTTAGGCCCAGAAATGTTGCTCCTGGACAGATGCTTTCCCAGTCATATTGTACATCACTTTTCAGTTCAAGTGCCCACTGTGCTTTTATGTTCTAGAATAGATTATTGATTCAGAAAATTTAGTTTTTGTTGACCAGTCAAGGCTTGGTGCTTCTTTGGGAGTGGTCATCCATTCTAGGATCAGACAGAGAAATGGCTGGCCAAGGACATGTAACCCCTGACCCACTCCCTCAATAGCAACTATAAGTTGGAGTAAGTTTTTAGAGAAAGAAATATAGTTCCAGGCTCCCTCAAACATCTTTGCTGTAAGACTCCTAACTTAACCCTTCAATTTACAATCTCAGGGAATAAATGTGACTTTTGAAAATTATTTTACAAAGCTTAAAGTCTTAGCATATCTTCTCCCTGTATAATAAGAATCAGATTCTTTTATGATTGGAAGTCAGGAACCAAACACATCACAGGTGTGTTCAGGAACTGGGCAATCTCAAATTTGGCTATGTTACCAAGGAGGAAGCTCTCCATGGCTAGAAATGTAGGTTCTCTTAATCTACCCATTCTTACCACATTTTATTTGGTAATCTCAATTGGGCTGGTGTAAACTGATTGGGAAAATGATGGGAAGGAGTGACGCACCCTCATCTAGCTAATTGAACTATGGTTTAAAGAAATATTGAATGCAAATGGCTTTTGCCTAGCTTTGCAGAGAGTGTGGGCAGAGATTTCCTATACACGGTTCATCAGTAACAGACTGCTCAAATAGATCATGCTACATAATGAAATACAATGCAGTTACACAAAAGCATGAGAAGCTGGAGTGACTGGAAAGCTTTCCAGGATCTATTATTAAGTGAAAAAAAGTAAGAACAGAGCACTGTGTATATTATATTTTGACTTGTGTTACAGGAGAAAAACAAAAATATATCTTCATATATGCTTTCATTTGCATAAAGTAACTTGACAGTATGAACTGTATATAAATAAAAATTAAAATTAATTATCTGTGAGAATGGGGTGAGAATTGAATGAATGGGTTAAAGGACTAAAAGGGAGACTATAATTTTTGACTTAATTTTAATTAAAAATATTTTTATTTATTGAATTTACTGGGCAACATTGGTTTACAAAACCATACAGGTTTCAAAAATACAACTCTATAAAACATCATCTGCACCCTGCCTCCTGCACCCGTTGCCCCAAGCAAAGTCTCTTCCTTTCCCCATCCCCCCCAACCTTTTTTGCCCCCCTCCACCCAAGCCCCAACCCTTTCTTCCCTCTGGCTATTACCACACTGTGTTTTATGTTTTATGTGTTTTATTACCTCTATGTGTTTTATATATCTATCTATATCTATATCTATATCTATATCTATGTGTGTGTTTTTTGGCTAATTCCTTCACCTTCTTTCATCCCCTCCCCCCACACCCTTCCTCACAGCTGTTGATTTAATTTTTAAACCATGTACATTTATTAGCTATTTGAAAATTAAATGAAAAATGAAAATATAGAAAAAACATGAAAAGTCAGTGAAATTTAAGCAAATATATTTTTGCCTTGAAAATTCTTGCTTTTTTTTTCTTGCTTCTTCCTGTATGTCTTTCCTTCTTGCCTTGTTAGAGAGGGATTTGAGATGACTTGGAGGAGAAAAAGTCCATATAAAAAAATGGATTTTTAAAAGTTTTGCTGATTCGTGGACAATAGTGTGTGATTGCAGGGAGGAAGGGGACCATAAGGGGCTTAAAGGGTAATGGAAAAAAAAATTTAAAAACTTTTCCTGATTTACTTTTAGCATGATTGTGTGAAAGGATCAACAAATTCCGAATCCCTCCAAAGTAACTATGAAGCTGGATTAAACTATCAAAAACAGCCCTAGCTGGTGTGGCTCATTAGACTGATTGCCAGCTTGCAAAGGAAAGGGTCACTGGTTTGATTCCCAGTCAGGGCACATGTCTGGGTTGCAGGCCAGGTCCCCAGTAGAGGGTGCATGAGAATCAACCACACATTGATGTTTCTCTCCCCCTCTTTCTCCCTCCATTCTTCTCTAAAAATAAATAAATAAAAATCTTTAAACAAAAAAACAAACAACAATTTCACCCTACTGGAAATTGACCAAAGCATTTATTCATGAAAACTACTAAATTTTGGTTAAGAATGGTGAAAATTTATGGGGTTCTTTCCTGGACTACTTACATCTCCCTCCAACCCAACTGGTATATCAAGAGTAGGTAGGAAAGGCTATGAAAATCAGTTGTTTTGCTATGACTTCAGAAGAGGTTTACTTGATTTGAAGAACTGTCAGTTGAAGTAGTGATCTTGACATCAAACAAAAATGAAGGGATAGAGGCTTTGATAGTCTAAGGCAGTGGGTCTATTTTGGGCATGCAATGAACTAACCACCTGATTACAAACTTAACAGGAAGAGCCTGGAAGTGAGACACCATCATATGCTTGATATATTCTCCACATAGTCGACATTGACTGAAGCTATGTGTATGAATAGCAGAAACTGGAGTCTTTAAGCCACTGACACATCCCTGGTCAATAGAGCCTCTGCTCATGCACAGAGTAGTGTATAAGACATCCCAAGGGAGTCTGAAAGAAAGTGAACTCCGGGAGAGAATTGAAATGGTGTGAATTTTGAAGAGCTCCACAGTTTATACAGTGATCCATCAGTGGAGAGTGGGAACCTCCCTGCCTCAAGGTGTTTGAAAACAATTTCCAACAACTCTTTGGTTGAACATTAAGGTATACAGATATTAGGGTAAAAGCTATGCTTAAAAAACAAAACTGAGAAGAGATGTCTGTAATCAGGCACTATGGAGGAAACAGACTTTAGAGACTTAGTCTAAGCAAGTTACTCAATGAACGAGCAAAAAAAAAAAAAAAAAATCCACAATGGCAACAATAACCTTTAGTGAGATGGAAGAAATCAGAATCCAGAGTTGCCAAAACATAAGATCTAAAATGTCCAGGATTTAATAAAAATTATGAGACATTCAAATAAACAAGAAAGTCTGACTTATGGAAGAATAATACAGTGGATAGAAACTGTGTTCCCTCACATGTTGCATTTGACATACGAAGACTTTGAATTAGTTATTATAAGTATGTTAAAATAACTAGAAGAAATCACACAATTAAACAAAATAGAATAATAGGATTCAGTGAACTGAAATCTTAAGAAAAAGATAGTAATTCTTTTTTTTAAAGGAAATTTTAGAGTTGAAAAACAATCACCTCAATGAAAATTCACTAGAGTAGCTAAATTGCAGATTTTAGATAGCAGAAGAAAGAATCAGTAATATATTTCTATTTATATTAAAGATAAATCAATAGAAATTACTAAGTAACAGAGAAAAAATGTTGACAAAAAACGATCAGAGTCTGAGAGACTGGTGGGCCAACATCAAGTGTACCAACATACATGGAATTGTTGTTTCAGAAGGAGAGGAAATAATGGTGAAAAACTTCCCAAATTTTATAAAAAACATTAATTTACAAATTCAAGAAGCTTAGCAAATGCCAAGCAGGATAAACACAAAGAAATACACAAATAGACATATCACTGTGATACTGTTGGAGCCAAAAACAAAGAAATTCTCAAAAGAAGAAAGAGAAAAGTAATTCCTCATGTTCAGAGAATTAATATAATCATTTTCAACTTTTCATTAGAAATAATAGAGTCTGAAGTCAGTGACATTTTCAAACTGTTGAAAGAAAGAAAAAAAATTGAAACCAACAAAATTATTCCTCAGAAATGAAGGTGAATAAGAACATTATCAGATAAACAAATACTGAGAGAATTTGTTGCTGGTAGACCTACTTTATTAAAAAAACTATCTTTTAGTCCTTTTGGCCGAAAAGAAGCAAAAGCAGACAGTACCTTGAATTCACAGAAAGATATGAAAAGTGCTGGAAATGATGAATGCTTGAAAATTAAACAGCACATTTGTAAATCTGGGTTAAAACAGTAATCAGAAAAAAATTAGAAAGTATTTTGAAATAAATTAAAATAGAAACACAGTGTATCAAGGTTTATGACATGAAAATAGAGCAGTGCTTACAGAGAAATTTATAGGTACAAGTGCCTGTACTAGAAAAGAAGAAAGGTCTCAAATCAATGACCTAAGCTTACCCACTAAGAAATTAGAAAAGGTAGAGCAAAGAAAACCCAAAGTAAAAAGGGGGAAGTAATAAATAAAGAATAGAGTGGAAATTAATGGAATAAAAAATAGAAAATAAATGAAACTCAAAGTTGGTTATTTGAAAAGATTAAAGAAGCTGATAAAATTGGTATTAGTTTTCTATTGCTGCTGTGACAGGTTTTCACAAATCTAACAGCTCAAACAAATACAATTTTGTTATAATTCTGAGATTGAGAAGTTTGTCATGAATCTCACTTAGCCAGGATCAAGTTGTTGGCAGGTTCTATTTCTTTCTGAAGGCTTTAGGGAGAATTCCTTTTCTAGCCTTTTACAACTCAAGAGGCTCTACTTTCCTTGGCTCAGGGTCCTTTTCCTGCATCTTCAAAGCCAGCAATAACAGGACAGGTTGTCCTCATATTATCCTCTCTCTGGCTCTTCTTCTGCCTTTCTCTTGCACTTTTAAGTGCCCTTGTGATTACATTAGGTCTACTTGGATAATCCAGGATAATCCTAAATTAAAATCAGCTAATTAATGTCTTTTAAAATAATAATAATTTTTTATTGTTGTTCAATTATAGTTGTCCCCCTTTTCCCCCATTACTCTCCCCTGCCCTCCCCAAACTCCCTCTCCCACATTCAATCCTCTTCACCCCATTGTCCTTTATGTATATTCTTTGACTTGACCCTTCACTTTCTTTTCTAATGTCTTTAACTCCATTTGCAACCTTAATATTTCTTTGCCATGTAACATAATATATTCGTGAGTTCCAAGGATTAGGATATGGACGTACTTGGAGGACCACTATTGTGCCTGAAACAAATCCTTAACTTTACTGATCAAGAAAATACAAGAGAAAACACAAATTACTAAAGTTATGAATAAAAAAAGTGAAGTCATAAGTGACCACATATAAATTAAAAAGTACTATAAAGCAATATTATAAATGAGTTAATGCCAGCAAATTAGACTATTTGGATAAAATTAAGCAAGTCCTAGAAAGAAACACATTGTGAAAAGTGACTTAAAAAGAATTACAAAACCTGAGTAGACTGTTAACAAATAAAGAAATAGAATTAGTACTTCAAAATTTTTCCACCAAGAAAAGCCTACGTCCAGATGGCATCTATGGTGAATTCTTTCCAATATGTAAAAAATTCGCAAGCCCTTTCAAAAACTAGAGAAGATAGGAAAAACTCCCATCTTACTATATGAGGTTAATATTACCCTAATACAAAACATAAAAAAAGAAGAAACATATTCCTCATAAACATACATGAAAAATCTTCAACAAAATATTAGCAAACTGAATTGTACAGTATATATAAAACATTGTATGTCACTACCAAATGGTATTTATTTAAGGTATACAAGCTTCATTTAACATCTACAATCAATTATGTAGTACATAATAGAATACAAGACAAATTAGATAGATGCAGAAAAAGGCATTTGACAAAAGCCATCATTATTTTATGATCAAAATACTCAATATAATAAGGAAATGTCCCAGCCTTATAGTTGGCCTCTACAAAAAGCATATACCCATCTCCATATTTAATGTTGAAGACTAAGTGCTTTTCCCCTAAGATAGGAAATAAGCTAAGGATGTCCACTCTTGCTGTGTCTATTCAGTGTTGTCCTGGAGGTTCTGACTGGTGCAATGGGGCAAAAATGAAAGACTGAATGAATAAATGAATGAAGGCATCTAGATTGGACAGGTATAAATAAAACTGTCTTTATATACAGTCTTTGGTCCCAATTCTAAGAAATTCACAAAGAAACTATTGTAACTAATAAACAAGGTTAGCAAAATTTCAGGATATAAGATCAATACACAAAAATTAATTGTATTTCTACATATCCTATCATTGAATAATCCAAAAAGTGAAAAAAAATTTAATACCATTCACAAAAGCACCAGAAAGGGTAAAATACTTAGGAAAACATTTAGCAAAGGAGTTCAATATTTGTTCAGTGAAAACTATAAAGCATTTCTTAGGGAAATTAAAGCATGTCTAAATAAATGGAGAGAAATTCCATGTTCAATATTGGAAGACTCAATATCATTAACATCTCAATTCTCTCCAAATTGACCTGTAGATTTAATGCAATCCCAGTTAATAACCCAGCAGAATTTGGGAGAAATTGACAAGCTAATTCTGAAATTTATATGGTAATATAAAGACCTAGAAGAGCAAACATAATTTTGAAAAGGAAGAACCAAATTGGAGGACTTATACTACCTGATTTCTAAACTTAATATGAAGTTATAATATTCAAAGTAACATGGTATTGATATAAGCATAGGCTTATAGACCAACTAGGCTTATAGAACAGAACTGAGACTATTTACATTTATTATCAATTGATTTTGAAAAAAGATGCCAAGATAATTTAAGAGAAAACACAGTTTTTTTCTCCAAGTGGTGCTGGGGGACAACTGAATATCCATCTGGAAAAATAAAAATGAACTTAGACACTGACCTTACACCATACACAAAATCAACTGAAATGCTCAAAGATCTGAGTATGAGAAAAACTAGAAAACTTTTGGAAGAAAACATAGGAGAACATTTTTGTGGTGTTGAGTTAGGTAAAGAGTTCTTCAATACAATATCAAAAGCTTAAGGCAAAAAGAAAAAACACTACTAAATTGGATTTTATTAACATTAAAAGCTTTTGCATTTCAAAAGACATTGTTAAGAAAATGCAAGGACAAACTACATACTTGGAGAAAGTATTTGCATATCATATACTTGATAAGGGCCTTCTATCCAAAATATATAAAGAACTCTTAAAAGTTAATAATGAGAGGGCAAGTCAATTAAAAATGGACAAAGACACTTCACTAAATAGTGTATACATGTGGCTCTTAAGTGTAAGAAAAAGTGATCAATATTATTAGTCATTAGGGAAGTGCAATTAGAAATACAATGTGATATCTTTACACAACCACTAGAACAATTAAAATCAAGAAAGCAAAGGATGAACTAATTTTCTTGACTGAGTTCTATCCTCTCTCAGGCTACAGAAAAGTGGCTAGACCAACAATATCTAGGTCTCAAAAACAAAACTCAGAGTAGGGAAAAGTAAACTGGTCTTAGGTAAGGAGGCGAGAGTGTTATAGACTGAGCTGCTCACATTAAGCATGAGCAAGATGAAAAGAAATGGCAGAGCAACTAAGCAGACATAACACAGGAAAATCAGTGAGGCAAAAAGTTAGGTGTGGATATGGAAACCTCAGATGAAGAACCCAATCTGGATAGAAGTGGCTTCTCCATGAATGTTTTCCTTTAGTAGGAATATAAATGTGATAAAACAAGAGCTGAAAGATGAGATGACACAACAGCATGAGTTAGAAAGGTGATTGCTGACCTAAGGAATTGAATTGAAATAAAGTAACATCAGGTAGCAAGAAACAGAATAGAGCTAAAACCTGAATTAATGACAAAGAAAAAGCTAGAGATAATCACCCTGAATTCAGAGAAAGAATAAAAAAGAGATTAAATAATTAGAAGAGGAAGTGGGACCCAGTAAATGGTCCATGCAGTAGACTATCCAACCAGAGGAAGAACTGAGTGAAGATTCCAATCTGCACATCTGCATATACCTGCATTCGAATCTGCATATACCCATACCAAGAAAAACATCATGCAGAATAACCATCATCAAGGATTTTTTATAGGTTAAATGAATGAACTTGAAGAACGAAGGAGGAATTCTTCAGACATCTAGGTGCGAAATCATCCCTGACAGTGGGAAAGATTGGGCTGTACTCCCCCACACATGGTAACTTTCTATGTTTAAGGATAATGAAGAACTGTTGATTAAGTTATGAGGTTTGGAAAGTTAAACCTAAGAAAACTGTATGCATCCAAAGAGTGGAACATGTATAAAGGTAACGGACACACAGTCTTAAATATAACTTCCCCTTGGGAGTTGAGCACCCACTATGCCTGCTTGCACGAAACCAGAGATCTTAGGTAATGAGATAAGGTTTGGTGAGGCTGTAAATGGACTGGCAGTGAGCAGTGAATTCACTTGAATAAAACACTCCCCCCCCCCAGGCAAATGATGATTGTAGAATAGAATGCCACTATTATAAACTGTGGCAAAGAAATGCCAACCTAAACAGTAGACATTGAGAGTTGTTGTGGGTGGGGGGAGTTAGGTGGGAGGAAGTGTGAGAGCACTTCTATGCTGCACAGAAAGGCAAATTAGTCAACACTATTTACAATCTTAGTCAAAAAATCATGACTGCAACCTATTAATGGTTTTTGTAATATTAAGAAAATTTTTAAACAGAGTCATTTTTAAAAGAGTTTAATATCTCTCAGGGGTGAAGAAACATTTGATGTACTACAAATCTTTCAAATTTTCTTCAGTTTCTTTTTCCTTTGTTAAATTCAAGAAAAAATAAAGTTTACAAATGGCATTCAGAGGATCATGTTAATTTTAGAAATCTCTATATCTGCTCATCTTTCTTTTTCTCCCTCTTTCCTAACAGCTGTATAATTATCAGAGAGGGGCTGCAAGGATGATCACAAAATGTGAACGCTGATATTTCTGAATGGTGAGATTTTCAGTAATTCATTGATTTCTTCCTTATGTTTTCTGTATGTCTCACATTTTAAAGAATGAGTATGAATTATTATATAACATTTGTTGTTATTCCAAACTATTATATATGCTTTTTGCAGAAAATTTGAAACACACAGATTTCAAAAAAGAGGGAAAAGCCTGCTATCCAGATATGTCTACTGTGGTAGCCTGTTCTATTGGTGGCTCCCAATGAACCGTGCTTCTGGGTACTCATGTTCTTGTGTAGTCCCCGCTTTGACTCTGGGCTTGGCCATGTGTGATGATGAATTTTATGTGAACTTGGGTTGGCTATGGTGCCCAGTTATTTTTAAGAGTTTTTGAATTTTTAAAAAGATTTTATTTATGTATCTTTAGAGGGGAAGGGGAGGAGAGAGGGAGAGAAGCATCAATGTATGGTTGCCTCTCATGCGCTCCCAGCTGGGAACTGGCCTACAACCCAGGCATGTGCCCTGACTGGGAATCAAACCTCGATCCTTTGGTTCGCAGGCCTGCACTCAATCCACTGAGTTACACCAGCCAGGGCAGTGCCCAGTTTTTTGGTCAAGCACAAATGTAGGTGTTTCTGTGAAGGTATTTTTAGAGAGGTAATTAATATTTAAATTAGTGGACTTGGAGTAAAGCAGATTACTCTTCATAACATGAAGAGTAATGGGCTGCATCTAGTCAGTTGCAAGTCTTAAAAGCAAAGAGTAAGGTTTTCTAAGGAAGAGGAAATGTTACTCAAGATTATGACATAAAAATCCTGCCTGAGTTTCCAGCCTACTGCCTTGTGGAATTCAGATTCAAGACTTGAACATCAGTTCTTACCTTAATTACCAGTCTGTGGGCCTGCTCTATGGATTTCAGACTTGTCCTTTGGCTAATGGAACATTAGCAAATGTAATACAAAGATAGACTTAATGAATACTTGCATAGTGGATGTTATTATTTTGGAATACCCCTTCTTGGAGTCCTGAACCACCATGTGAAGAGAGATCTGGCTGTTCTGCTGGAGAGATTATGGGAAAAAGGGGGAGAGAGAGAGAGAGAGAGAGATCGATTGATTCAGGAAATCCTAATTGTTCTAGCAATCTCAGCTGAGGGGGCAGACAGGTGAGAGAAACCCTGAAATCTTCTTGGAATTTTAGTCTCTGTCATGCCATCAGGTGGTTGCAGCCACATAAGTGACCTCAGGAGAGACCAGCAGTAGAATGATCCGGACTACAGAATCATGAACAAATAAATGGTTGACGTGTGCACTGGCCTGCACTGTAGGCAGTGTCATGGATAGGATTAGAGACAAATTCAAACGGACTACCAAGTCCTGTGGAGGAAAAGGGACGGCACAGCTACTCCCTCGAGGGGGGAGCACTGTGTGCCCTCGCCTGGACAGGCTTTTATTGGGTTTAATTTGCACAGGAATACAGGTACAGCTCATTAATCATTGTCAGGCAGTAAGGATCAAACAGTAGATAGCATACAAAGAACAATTAGGGCTTATTCTGAGTCAGGGTCTGTTAGCTACAAATAAAAACTTTGGGAAACAAACTCACTTCCTGCTCGGACCTTTATCATTTAATTAAGAGCATTCTTATCAAAGTAGGTTTCACAGGATTTTACATATTCTTTCTCAGGCCTGATCTCCCAGGGAGCCCACCCTTTCCAGCACAGGGTTGAACTGCCCTCTGTCATTGTTTCAGACTTAAGTTAGGCAGAGGAGGTAAGATAGTCAAGAAATTAGGAGACTTTCTCATATACAGAATGAGAACTCAGGCTTTGTCAAGGCCGAGGGGTGAGGGTCCATCACCACCTTTCTCCATAGCCTCCCAAGTCCTTCCTTGGGGCCTCCATGTGATCATGTCTGTCTTAGGTCGTTCCCCCCTTGGGGAATCTTACCTGTCGTTGGCTAACTGATCAAGCATTGGGGGCCAGTTATGGATGAAGGAGCAGAAGCTGCGCTTCTGCCAGGGAGATAGGCTCTGTCTCCTTAGTGGCTTGTGGTCTGAAGGTCACTCACTCAGTCTTAGCCATGGGGGTGGGTTACAGCTCCTGAAACCAGGCAGGGTGATCCCCAACAAATGGTTATTGTTTTAAGCTACTAATTTTGGGGGTGGTCTCTTACTTAGTGAAATTACCATTTTGGTAGGTATATACACTTCTGATCTTTTTATATAATTTAAACATTTTAATAAAATTGAAATCATACTCTATAATTTTACATCATACTTTTTTTACATACCTAACTTTATTTTTTAAATATATTTTATTGATTATGCTATTACACTTGTCCCATTTTCCCCCCTTCACTCCCTTCCACCCTGCACACCCCCTCCCACCCACATTCCCCCTCTTTAGTTCATGTCCATGTGTCCTACTTATAAGTTCTTTGGCTTCTACATTTCCCATACTATTCTTACCCTCCCCCTGTCTATTTTCTACTTCCATCTAATGTTACATTGTCTGTGCCTTTTCCCAATCCCACTCCCCTGTTGCTAACCCTCCATGTGATCTCCATGTCTGTGGTTCTGTTCCTGTTCTAGTTGTTTGCTTAGTTTGTTTTTGTTTTAGGTGTGGTTGTTAATAATTGTGAGTTTATTGTCATTTTACTGTACATGTTTTTTATCTTCTTTTTCTTAGGTAAGTCCCTTTAACACTTCGTATAATAAGGGCTTGGTGATGATGAACTCCTTTAATTTGACCCTATCTGAGAAGCACTTTATTGGCTCTTTCATTCTAAATGAAATCTTTGCTGGATAGAATAATCTTGGATATGGGTCCTTGCCTTCCATGACTTGGAATACTTCTTTCCAGCCCCTTTTGCCTTTAAGGTCTCTTTTGAGAAGTCACCTGACAGTCTTATGGGCACTCCTTTGTAGATAACTTTCTCTTTTTGTCTTACTGCTTCTATAATTCTCTCCTTCATATTAATCTTGGGTAATTTAATTATGATATGCCTTGGTGTGTTCCTCCTTGGATCCAACCTCTCTGGGACTCTCTGAGCTTCCTGGACTTCCTGGAAGTCTATTTCCTTTGTCAGAATGGGGAAGTTCTCTTTTATTATTTGTTCAAATAATTTTATACTTGTTGCTCTTCCTCTTTTCCTTCTGGCACCCCTATAATTCAGATGTTGGAATGTTTAAAGATGTCCTGGAGGTTCCTGAGCCTCTCCTCATTTTTTTGAATTCTTGCTTCTTCATTCTTTTCTTATTGGATGTTTCTTTCTTCCTTCTGGTCCACTCCATTGATTTGAGTCCCAGTTTCCTTACCATCACTATTGTTCCTTGTACATTTTCCTATATTTCACTTAACATAGCCTTCATTTTTCCATCTAATTTGTGACCATATTCAACCAACTCTGTGAGCATCCTGATTACCAGTGTTTTGAACTGTGCATCTGATAGGTTGGCTCTGTCTTCATTGCTTAGTTGTATTTTTTTCTGGAGCTTTGATCTTTTCTTTTGTTTGGGCCATTTTTGTTGTCTTGATGTGCCTGGTGAGGGGCATGCGTCTTGACATATGTAGTGAGGGGCAGATCCTTAGGTGTTCACCAGGGCGGGGTGACCCAGTAACTGGGTTGTGACGCTGTATGTGGGGCAGGGGTCCATGAGAGAACAGTGGGGCTTGCTCCGCTCTCTGCCACATTTCAGTCACTTCCTGCACTTCCCACAAGCAAACGGGGCCCTTCTGGTACTCATTCCTGTGTGGGTGGGTTTGTGTACATTCTAGGACCCTGTGGGTCTCTCCAGTGAATTCTCCTGTGAGGCTGGGAGTTTCTCCCAGCACCTCAATCCCCACAGGTGTTTTCAATCAGTAGTTTGAGGCTTTATTTCCCTGCACTGGGACCCTAGGTTGGGCGGTCTGTCTCTCTCCCCAGTTTTGCCTGGTTTATCTATGCATGAATGTGGGACCACCCAGTCTGCCAGCTGCTTTGCTCCACAATCCACTGCCTCGCTGGGTCCACCATCCACCAGTTTGCTGCGAGCCTTCTCTGCCCTGGCTTCCCAACTCTGCCCCTCCTACGGGCCTGGATGAATGTGCCTTCTTTGACTCCTTGGTTGTTAGACTTCCATACAGTTCAACTTTCTGTAAGTACTGGTTGTTTTTTATTTTTAATTTGTTGTCCTTATTTTGGTTGTGTGAGGAGGCACAGTGTGTCTTACCTATGCCTGCATCTTTACATCATACCTTTTTTTTGGTGACATTTTGAGAAGTTTCCTGTGTTTCTAGAAATTTTCTTAAACCCCACTTTTAGTGGATACATAGTTTCAGGACCATTTCTATTACACATTTAGTTTCTAATATTTTGCTATTATTAATAACACTATGATAAATGTTCTTGTGTTTATTACTAGAACCACCTAGCTAAGCAGTTCCTGTAT
This sequence comes from Sturnira hondurensis, assembly GCF_014824575.4. Lineage (NCBI taxonomy): Eukaryota > Metazoa > Chordata > Mammalia > Chiroptera > Phyllostomidae > Sturnira > Sturnira hondurensis. The sequence goes on from NW_028085930.1 coordinate 4,318,524, forward strand.
TCCAGGTTCATGGAAAGTGTAAGATAATAACAAATGCTTATTATGTTAAGCCACTAAGTAATGGAAAAATTTGTTATGCAGTAATAAGTACAGGCCCCCTTGGAACTTCTGGGTTTTTCACCTTTCAAGTAGGAAAACCTACCACAGGTTTGGTTTCTTATAACCCAACTCTTGGCACTAACTCTGCTGGGATTTATGGAGGGAGAATTTGGACAATTTGCACCCCAAATATACTCTTTGGGCTTTTCCTTCATAATAATGTCTTTGTTGATCTCTCATATCCTAACAGTTCATCAATGTATATCAGAGCTCCAGCCCTAGTTTTTTCCCTGCAGAAACATCAGGCTCATATTTCCAACTGCCCACCTCCTATCGGCTCCCCTTGGATGTTCTTCAGAGTGTCTAAAGTGAAGTTCATCCTCTATTGCTACAATCTCTCTCTCCATTATTTGCTTTGAGTGACAGGTAGAGGTAGGCTGGGTAGGATGTGGAGAAGTGAACATTGCTGTGTAACAACTCACCCCAAAACTTAGTAACTTAAAACAACAAACATTGGTTATCTCTCACAGCTTCTGAGACTCAGGAGTCTGGGAGTAGATTATCTGGGAACACAGTTTCTCATGAGGTTACAATCCAGATGTTGTCTGGGACTGCAGTATTCTGAACACTTCCTTTGGATGGAAGGGTCTGCTTCTAAGATAGCTCACTCATGTAATTGTTGGTGGGAGGCCTCAGGTTTTTGCTGGCTCTTGGAAGAAGGCCTCTATTTCTTACCACATGAACTTCACCAGAGACTTGCATGAGAGTCTTCACAAGGTAGACAAGAGCAAGGCAGAAACTGCAATGTCTTTGATGACCTAGCCTTAAAAGTCACATGCCATCACCTCTTCCATATTTCATCAGTCATGAAGGCCAGTCTTGAAACAAAGTGGAAGAGGATTATATGAAGCTATGAATGTTGGGATGGAATAGGAGTCATTGGGAGCTGTCTTGGACATTGGCAATCACAGACATCATTCTGGAGCTAACAATTTCAGAATTGAGACCATGGCTACAGGGCAGTGTCCTATGGGGCTTCTAGATTGATTATGCCAGGATAAAGTGTTTGGAGCCAGATCACTTAATTGAGATAGGATAAAATGAGAAGGGGAAGCTAAGATGAGATCCAGAGCAGTATAAAGGAGCAAAGTAAGGAACTTTATATATTTAATCTGAATGTATGTGGAAAAGCACAAACAGAAAAGACCTTGAGAAGGGTCTGTAATCTTGGCTATCACTACTGCAGGGACTAGCTCTTTGCTCACTCACCTCTACACTCCAGTCTTAATCAGTTAACTATTTGTAGTTTATAACTATATCCTGTCTCTATCTGGACTTTTCCTATGTTGTTTTCTAACTGGAGCATTATCTTAGTTTGAGATGGCCCAGATGCAGACCATGAGACAAGGATGTTTGGTGCAAATAGTTCATTTAGAAGGTGATCCCATGAGGTACTGGTAGAAGAGGAGGGAAATGTAGTGATAAGAGGTGGAGAAATAAAGATACTGAAGCAAGCAAGTTATTCTGCATGACTGGCTTAATTTCTCTGGAGAACTCTTGGAAATAGTGTAGAGCAGGACTCTGAGTTACCTACCTGAGAGATAAGATTGCTAAAGTAGTTATCCCCCAACTTCTATTGGTTCTTGGTCCAGGGATGCTTCCAAAAGTTAATTCTTTGGTACTCTGGTCTGCCACTTGAGCAGGCAGACCTTACACAGCTCCTGGTTGGAGCCCTTGGCCTCCGAGTTTTTAAGTGCTAGTTGGAAATTGGGCTTGCAGGGACATGTTAAGTATCAAGGAGATACAGAAGGGGTACCAACAGTATTTTCTGTGAGTACCTTTATTTTTTTTATTTTTAAAAGATTTTATTTATTTATTTATTTTTAGAGAAGGGAAGGGAGGAAGAAAGAAAGGGAGACAAACATCAATGTGCGATTACTGCTCACATGCCCCCAGCTGGGGACCTGGCCTGCAACCCAGGCATATGCGCTGACTGTGAGTTGAACTGGTGACCATTTGGTTTGCAGGCTGGTGCTCAATCTGCTGAGCCACACCTTCCAGGGCTGTACCTTTAAAATTCAAGTTTGGCCTCACCTTCCATGAGAAGCTCTCCACGGCCTCTCATTTCCTCTTCCTCAGAGGGTTGTGTGCCTCTCTGCTTTGCTCCCACCCCACCCACCCTTCACTGTATCATAACTGTCTGCATCTCTCCCACTAAACTCTGAGTTCACTGAAGATGCAGACTGAGTCTTTTCTCTCAGTATCTTGTGAGCCTAGAAAAAGACCTGGCCCAGAATGTGGTACATGGTGGGTACCCAATAAACCTTGAATGAACAAATGAATAAATGAGTGAATGAATGAATGAATGAATGAATAAGGAATTTTCTTCCTCATTTGGAACAGCATTGGTAATGCTCTATGTGTCCCTATGTCTAAAAGTTTTAGCATGAATTATTACCATTTCTATTCTGTGGGGTTATATTATTGGAATAATTTCTTACAGAGGGGTCTTCCAGTTGCAGGAAAAACACTTGCATGTTTATGGTATACCAGCTGGCACACCAGATCCCAGCTGAGTCACTGTGAACCTCCCCCTGGTCTACTGGAGAAAAGCCTGGGAAGGAAAGTAAGGGGCTGCCATGCATCAGCTTTCTGTCTAGAAACCCCTCATGTGGCATGAGGCTGGGGGGAGCGGGCATGGCAAGATTTCTGTGTAGACTGAGAGCAGCCCCAGGTATCCTGCCTAGTCTCATGTTAGGTAGTTGTGATTTACTCATTGTTATAGCCACTTAGCACCCTGGGAAGGACCCATTGTCTCCGAGTAGAGAGCGGTAGTGATGATTTGGCTGTTATTATGGGTAATAATTGTGTTTGCTGTCTGTGCTGCCTGGGCTTATTCAGGAGCTCTGTTACCACTGTTATAATTTTAAATATTTTAATTAATGATACTTTGCTGTGCTTATGCCTTGGAGCTTCTTCAGCAAAAATGGTCAATTAAAAAAAATCCACAAAAAGCAAATGAATGAAAATAAAGGAAAGGACATTTAAAAATTCATTTCATTTCTATAATATTTCAGGCTTATAGAATGAATTCAACTCCCTGCTGCAGGCAAGAGAAAAATCTCACTGCTTCTGCCTGTTATCTTTTGCGTTCATAGTCATTTCTCTCTTGTAGCTGCTGAGTGACATGGACTATACATAGAGCATCATCAAACAAAACAAAAACAAAAGCAAAACACACACACACACACACACACACAAACTAACAGAGAAGAGAAATAGGGTAAAACAGAGGCCCTAAGGTTTACAGAAAACGTGCAGTCTCATGATTATAAAAGTATGTCATCATCATCGATCATCCCCATAAATCATTGTCATCAGTTATTTCCATACTTTCCCACTATGGTGGATATCGTTCAGAAGATGCCAAAGAACTGGTCTCTAACTCTGAGTTCTCCCAGTGTAGTAACCGAAAATGGTTCTGACTGATCAAATGCAAACCTCAGAATGTTCTGCGAGACTGACGGCTGAGTGCACAGGAAGATGCCAGTGTGATAGGGTAACTGAAATGTCGATATTCATTTTCATGATGTAGGAGATATGAAGGACTAAGAGGAAAATTTTCCCTCCATATTTCCTCATCACAAGAGTTTTCTGGCCCAGGCCAGGATTCCAAACTCAGGGACTCATGGGCCTGTACAACTTCAACCTCCAGAGTATTTTAAAAAGTTTTAATTAGTAGCCTGTATTTAGAAATGGAGACATCGAATGTGAAAATTAGATTTCTAGTGTCTTTGAAAGTTCAGAAGACCTGCCAACACTGGCCTACATGGCAACTGGAGTCAGCAGTGGCCTCTTGTGGTGTGCTGGAACTGGCTCCTACTAGTTCGTAAGAGAGACTGTGACATCCTTCTCAGCTCCATGTTCAGCCATAGTGGGAATATTTGTATCATTAAGAGTGAAAAATGCTGCAAATAATTTTTCTTCCTCAGTATGCTACTGTAGCCGCTACTTTAGATAGTTGTGCTGGGTGTGATACTTTGTACCTACAGCTCCTCATCATCTGCCTACAAGAGGCTGAGTTGCCTGCTTTGTTTCCTGGGTTTAAATGCTAAGTTAGGACCTTCTTACACCATTTTGTGTTTCTTCTGTGAAGAAAACCCCCTACTCTGGGCTTTCTTTTGGAAGAATAGGATCATCAAAAAAAAAGAAGAAGAAGAAGTCTCTGAAGGGGGGAAGGAAGGGTTGACTTTGAACTTGGAGAAGGGGTGGCCCTGTCTATGGGGATGAAAGATGTCTGTGATCCAAGAAAGGGAAGTGTTCATTCTGGGGAGTGGAGGGGGAGATATGAATTCCTTGTGTAGCAGACACCTGGCCCCAATTTACATAGTGTCCCAGTAGTCCCCCATTGGGGGTAGACTCTGGGCACTACAACCTGGGAGGTTCAGGAAAGTCAGGCAAGGACACAGGGAAGTCACATTCTACTGAATAGACTACTCACACTCTGGGGTTGGGAGCATAGGACAGACATCCACTGGCGGGGCCAACTTCGTGTGCATGCGACCTGTGCAGTTGCAGTTGGTTTAATGCACTCCTTTCACTGTCTTGAAATTCTTAGTAATTTTTGAGCAAAGGGAACTGCATTTTTATTTTGTACTGACTGGGCTCTACAAATGATCTATTAGTCCTGTCCATTGGGAACTGACAACCAAAGACCTTCCCCAATTGTTTTGGGCTGCATAACCTTTCACAAGGCTTTCTGTGCAACCCCAGGAAGCTGGGAGAGCAGTCCTTCAAAATTTCCTACCAATCTCTGTGGGTGGGGCTGAACTGGATTTATGTCATCAGAAACACTAATAAATATGTTATTTCTTGGACAAGTACAGAGCTGTGTTACTTTTTGCACTAGGTTAAATACTTTTGTATTTGCTTTTCACCCTGAATGAACTGGAGCCACAGTGCTGAGTTTAGGCAATCTAGGAGTAAACATAAGAAGGCCTCTTCCCAAAGGAAGCTCAAAGTCTAGTGGGAAAACTGGGGGTAACCCATAGCTCTTACCCCATGAAGCACATAACAACTGAGATCTGTAAAATGTGCCATGAGGGTACAGAAGCAGGGGCAATTGGTTTTGCATAAATAGGGTCCGGGGAATTTATGGCAAGGCCTTGAAGACCAGTAAAGGCTCTCTGGAGAGGGTGGAAAGTATAAGCCAGAAGCTTGACTAGAAGCCTCTTGCTTAGGGGTCTGCAGGGTTTTGATGGTGTTCCAGCAATTTTAGCAATAGGTATCAGCTATTCATCTAATAGCTTTATATACAATTAAATTACTGCCTTGTGCTGTGACTCTTATGGAGTCACAAAAACCATTCTGGAGGCTGTTTCAAATGGCCACATAGTAAACAGGTCTTTCTTGATTTTGTGGTGGAATAATGTTTGGAAATACTAGCTGATGTATTTTCCCTAGAACATCCCTTACCTGGAGACCCTTACCCTCTCTGGGAAGCAAGACCCTGAAGCATTCTTGTCTCAGGGAAGGAAAAGGACAGCAGAAGCATTGGCCAGGGTTTGGCTCTACAAAGCCAAGATCATGAGAGGTCTTGGGGAATCGTGAAGTTAGAGGGAGTCTCAGCATTTCCTGAATCTTAAGATTGGGTGGGGTTTTCCCAGACTGGGGAAAGAGGAGTGAAGGGATGGCAAGGGTCCTAAGAACACAGGGATCTGTGCCCACCCTTCTTCACCTCACCCTGGGAATAAGTAGGGAAGGTAGGCTGTGATCTTCAGTCCTATTACAACTAATAAGTCCTTTATGTAGTAAATATTTTGTCAAGTACCCTCTACTATCCTGAAGTAAAATGAAATTCATGGGTGATATAATTCTCATCATTGTGGCAACCAATTGATATGCCCACAAATTTCCAAAATACCCTATGGGAATGGGACCAGTCCTGGTTGAGAATCAGTGGTTTAGAGGTTTCTCTTCCTGGATAGGAACAATGGAAGGGTAAGACCCCAGACCAGGAGCAGCTGTGGGAGGGTTGGGAAGGGTCTAGGGCAGCTGGAAAGGTGGTCCTTGGAGTTGCCGAATGCAAAGGTAGGCTGGGGCAGTGCTGCACTAAGTGTCCTGGGGATCACTGTGAAGTAGATGTAGTGGAGGGGCTGGGAGGTAGACAAGGGAGGCCAAAGAAATCTTGTGCTGGAAGTGAAGAACAGCCCAGCAGTGACCTGTGTGGTCTGACCACCAAACTGGAAGGAGTGAGGATGTCTCAGTGGATGCCAGCATAGACATACAGCTGATCTCAGCCCCACTGTGCTCAAAGCACAGTGATAATTGTATTTCTTCCCTACATGGGTTGTGGATTGACGTTCATATGTGCTACAATTTGTTCAGAAGAATCCCTCACTTGATTGAATTCAGCCTCCCTCTCACCTCTCCTCATGTGGAGGGGTAACCATAGTTTATGGTCTATTGCTTAAACATTAACCTGTGCTGCTAACAATCCAGCTATGCCTGTCTCTTGGAAGATGAAGATTCTGGTACATTCTAAAAATAGTCTGTGGGTTTTATGAAACACATAAAAGAGAGGTGATTCCTTAATAAATACATAAAAAAAAAAGAGAGATGATCCCAAGTGTAGACCTCTGGAAGGTAAAAAGTAACTGCCCCTTTAAGGGACAATAATCACATTATCTTGTTTTCTGTCTTTGCTAGAAAATGATGATGGTAATGGTGGTGAATATATTTGCTCTTGTGACAAGAGAATGGAATTCGAGGGAAAGGGTTCTTCAATTTGAATATTAGTTTAGTTTTTCAGACCATTAACTTAACTTCTTTGGCACTCAGTTTCTTCATCTGTAGATTGGATGTGAGAATCACATGTGAGAATCACAGGTGGCAAACACGAGGCCTGTGGGCCGAATCCCACTCTCCACCTTGTTTTATCCAGCCCAGCATTGTGTTTCTACCTGGTGGCAGTTCTGAGCTCCTTGCCCCTAATTAAGGAGTAGTTACATTTACACAGTCCTAAAATCACATTCGGCCCTTTGAAGGCACTCATAAGGCTGATGCGGCCCCGAGTGAAAATGAGTTTGACATCCCTGATGTATAGAGAACATCTTGTCCTCTGTAAAATCATGGTTGTTGATTATTGTTATGAAAATCACATTACGAATAGTTAATTTTTTGTTATCCAGTGACCAAGTGGGGCTAAATAGATCTCTACTGGGCTCAATAGTTTCTGCCTCATATAATTACTACTTAAGAGTTCTTTAATTGGTACTTGAAGCTGAAAGTTTTCTTTGAAAGAAATTTAATCACTCTATGAATAAACTGAGAAACATATTTCATCATACAGGTAAGTGAAATGTAAACTATTAATTGCATATAAGCTGTATCTGTAGAAGTTTAATTTTGATCACTAATTTCCTCACATTGACGCTTGGTTAGTTTTTGAGTTGGAGGCATGTTTGTTAAAAGCTATTTGAAACCCGTCCACCCATCCAGGCAGCCAACCATCCAATCAGTAGAAGCGGACCTGTTGAAGTGTTTAATTTGTGCAAGTGCTTGCGAGAGGTCCTGTGGGCATGCAGCTGGGAGTCAGGTGGAACGCTATTGCAGGCTGTGCATCAACGTTCTGGACTCCTGACTGTTCACTTTTTCTATTTTTAGTGCTACTTCCTGCATCTTCATTAAAGATTGCATATTTTGGTTAACTCAATTTTTTGTTGGTAATGACTAGCTGAATTTTTTTAAATGATGGAAGGATTATTTGTTAGGGTTGAAAAAGACCAGATTATGGTAGTGATATCAAGAAGACCATGTCCCCAAAAGGAAAGTGACTGATCACAACAAGCTATATCTTATTTCTCCATTTTATCAGCTTACCAAAGTAAAATTAAGAGTTACAAACCCCAGTGTTTGAAGACTATATACCCTTGGATTGGGGAAGACCTTCTAAAACAAGTCAGAAAACCTCTAATGCAAGGAAGAAGACATTGATATATTTGATAAAATAAATGTTTGAAGCTTTTATATGTCAAGTGATACCATAATCAAAATCTAAAGATGAAACATTGGGGGAAAATATCAACAACCCCTATGATAAACAATAATTTATTATCTTAAGAACTCTATAAAATATTCAGAAAAAAGCATACGGCCATTAGAAGGAAGTACAAAGGCAAGGAAACAAAAATGGTAAGTAAACATTTGAAAAGATGTTTAACCTCATTGGAAATCAGAAAAATGCAAATTAAAAGAATGACACTTCACTTAATCAGCAAAACAGAAGATGATTGAGGATTGCCAATATTTGAGGTGATGTGGTCTTTTTCATCCACTGTGTTTAGGAACGTAAGTAGCTATAACATTTCTGGGAAGTAATTTAAACATATAATTAAAAATCAAAACCTGCACATATTCTTTGATCCAATAATCTCACCATTTCATAGAAATTACTAACACTAAGGTAGCTATTGCATCAGTGATTGTAATGAATAGAGATGAGGGGTTGGGCTATGTGATGTTCATCAATTCAGTGATAATTGAATAGCTTACATCTCTAATATGCAATATTATAAAGCCATGAATAACCATGCCTTGGATTTATGTTTGACTGGAAAGGATCCACATCATAGGGAAAAATTAGGTCCAACCATAAATATGTGTATATTGTTAAGGGCTAGGATAAGTGATGGAAACAAATACCTTGAACTACTGACATTGATTACTTCAAGGGGGTGAATTTGAGAGTAAAAGGAGATTAATTGACATTTTTATATATTTCTGTTTTCTTTAAATTGTCACAAGTAATATCTTCATGATTAATGATTCCACTGCAGTAGAAGTGGAGTTAAAAAAAATAAAAAGGAAAACAAATTGGGGGTGGGAGTGAGAGAGAGAGAGAGAAAGAGAGAGCGAGCAAGCTGGTTAACAATGTAGATTTTTGGCTCTTTAACCTGGCATTGTTATTCTTATAAATGGGTATTCTTATTATGGATATAAACTATTTTGGGGTTAATGTTCAATATTACTGTTGTGAGCCTCTTTCTATTCTCCCGCTAATACTGAAAAATTTGAGCCCTGATTTTTTTTTTCATTGTTAACATCTTGATAATTTTGTTTGTTGAAGGCTTATTTAAGATCTTTGTTCTTCAAAATGAGAAAAGATAAATAAGAGATTGGGGGAAAGAAAAATATTATCTGTGTCCCCCATAAGTTTGAGGGTTTCTGGAGTTCATCTTCAAATACAGAGAATCATGAAAGATTTATTTAACCACATTTCTCTTAAGGTCCAAGGAGTCAAGATAATCACTCTCTCATCCAGGCTCCCTTTCTTCACTCGGATTCTTTTATTTATTTCTCTTTCTTCTGAGCCAGAATGTAAGCTGCCACGAGAGCTTCTTAGTTAGTCCCCAACATTTAAAACCACTTTCAACAATGTCACCTACCTCCTGCCACTCCAAGTGGCATTAGCTCCACATCTTTGGAGATGAGCTGCCTCTTCTTTTTTTTTTTTTTTTTTTTTTTTTATCACTCTGAGCTGCTCACTTTTGGTTACAAACACCTTGATAATAATGTTCGTATTGGTCTCTCACAAGCCAAATAACAGATAACTTTTCTCCCAGGGATGACGTCGCTGTCATTCCACACCCAGATAGCCAGGGAAGGAGACACCCACTCCCACTGCGTGCTGTGATTAAGATCTCACCGGCAGAGATTTAAGTGTGATTGCCTTTATAAAAGAATATCTGTGCTCAGATCATTTCACTCAGCTCAGATAGCAGCTAACATCACTCGCTGGGGCCCTCCCTCTGTCTCAATCTGCACTGGCTTTTAAACATGTACTCTACCTCCCACCCTGCTGGTGAGATAAGAATAAAAGTATTAGATGGCATATTAAATTGTGCAGCATTTTTCATATTACTCATACAAATGAGATAACAGCTGCAGGACGGTCTGTTTCATCTTTGGCAGAACTCCCAATCATTGTGCTACCGAGAGAAGGCTGGCCTGATGTCTCAGCCTCGTGGGCTCCCGTCCGCGAGTGCTGTTCAGCAGGGCTAGAGGGCCACCCTCCCCTAAGTCCACCTTCTGGGCCAGCTTGATGTGAATTAATAAGGGACAAAATCCTTTCATTCCCTACCAGATTGAGGTTTAATGTGTGGTTATCTAAAGGAGGTAATCCACAGAATATTTCCCAGATTCCAGTTTCAAGCCCCATTTTTAAAAATGATTTGCGTTATACTTGAGTATCACTAATAACATTATTACTTAAAACTTTTCTCTAACTTCCTTTATTTTAATTCACCTATCTTAGTCTTTATCTTAACTAGCAATGCTGGTGATAAAATCACAAGTTTGTTATGCTGCTTGGATATTAAAATAAACATATAACCATTGATTATTTTTTCTGTTTTCTGTGTATCATTTAAAATAGTTTTGAGTGATACCAATGGGTGTTACTGTTTGAGAAATGCCATTAGAATACTTCTCACTAAAGTGTAGGCTACTAGCACAAATCTTTGTGTGTGTGTGTGTGTGTCTGCCTTTCATGTCTGAAAAGAGCAGGGAGAAAAATCTATTGGTACAAAGAGGATTCAGAAAGGAGACTTTGCAGGGAAGCGAAAAGATGTCTCATCCTGGCCAGGCTCAGATGGGAAAGATGGAACGAGGGACAACTTGCTTATCACCTGCCTGGGTGGGATCTAACGCTGGAGGGTCACTGGGCTCTCTGCGGGCTCCTGAGCCATAGTACATACTTAGGTACACATGGTTTTAGCTACTCATGACTCCAGGATGACTGTTCTCTTTCCTCTTGCCCCTTCTCTGCTGGTTTATAGCATGGACCCACTGAGAGAACCAAACCTCATAGTACATATTCCAATAGATACTATGTACTGGTCTGTACTCAACCCAGCAGTGTTAACACTGGGGCCAGTGACACCAACCAACCAGCATCATGCAAAAGGGGCAAGGATGGCCCAACAAGGCAAGTGCCAAGTGCTGGAGAGTTAAACTTTCTGTCAAGACTATCTTGTTTATCCAAAAAAGTGGCTCCATTATAACCCCACTTATGTATGTTTACATATGTTATTTTAAATGAAAAAAAAAAGGTAAATGGGACTGAGATATTGGGGTTAGAAAGCATTTATTAAGTGGTAGCAGAGGCCTCTGACAGCTGTTGGAGAAACTGCTGCTCCACGTTTTTCTAGGTACCTATAATCCACGGCTTCTGAGACGTCTGCCATAGTAACCCCTTCCACGTCAGTTTCTGACTCTACCCTAAACAAGAACTGCCAGACTTCACGGTGATGACTCAGCCAGCTCTGGCCAGTCCCTTAGGGTTCTGCCACCTTATGACCAGGAGACAACCTCTGGCCAGCTGTTGCAAATATGGCCCGCTAAAGGCCATAGAAGGGCTACCCTGGTCTTGTGCCTCTTCTCTTGCAGAGCTTTCAGGAAAGCTCCATGCATATGGAGCTGTACAGGTCATATAGATGATTGATAGGCAGATGAACAGGAAAGAGTTAATCTCCAAAGCAACTATGGTTTAGTTGTGGTCCTGCCAAATATCTAGGCTGAGCCTGTGGGAGTGCCACCAGGGAGCGGTTAATCAGCCATCAGCTTCCAGGTGTGTGGATGACCTGACTGATGACCAAAGATTGAACTAAATGTCTGGGAACAGTTCATGTGTACAAGCCTGAGACTCACAAGAGACAACAATCAATCTTCTCTTCATCCTTTAATCCACATACATCTCTAACAACAATCTAGCAAAATTCATCGGGGGCTTTTTTTGTGCTCTGGTTAAATAAAGCAGGAAGGCATCTCTAGTGTTTCGTAAACAGTATTCTGCCCAGATGTTCCATGCTGATTAGCTCGTGTTTACCCCTTATTTCCCCAAATTAACTTTTGCCATCATATTGCCTACCCATGGAACTTGGTTACAAAGATGGTGATTGCTGTGGTTCCCGAAGTCTCACTGATCGTACCTGTGCCCACCAGCCATCTCCCTGAATGGTCTTGTCTCTAGTCCTCTTAGTGCCCGTTTCCCTCTAGGTTCCTTCTCTGTCTTTGTTAATAGAAAAGGGAAAAAGAATGAGTCCAAGAATTTATACTTTTAGTAGTAGAACATTCTTTCTGATTTAAAAAATAGTCATTCTTTTCTACTTTTTAAAAAAATATTTTATTTACTTATCTTTAGAGGGGAAGGGAAGGAGAGAGGGAGAGAAATATCAATGTATGGTTGCCTCTGCCAAGGACACACAATGTATCGTGTGTCCCCTGCCAGGAACTGGCCTGCAACCCAGGCATGTGCCCTGACTGGGAATCGAACCGCGATCCTCTGGTTCGAAGGCCCGTGCTCTTTTCTACTTTTTAAGGAAATAAAAAAGGAAGGGAGGAAGAAAGAAAGGGAGAAAGGGAAAGAGGAAGAGAGGGAGGAAATAGTAAGAACAGAGAAACAAGGATATGTTAAAGATATGCTCTTAACCAGGATTTGATCTTTAGTCAATTAAAAAAAAAGTTTGAACATTTGTGTATAATGTAGCTCATTATAAAGGCAATAGAACCTCATTACAGAAAAGTTGGAAAAGAAAGGGAAGGAAAAAAACCCGTAAACCACAACATCATAGAATTGTAATTAGCAGGTTAGTATATCTCCTGCTGGTCTTTCTGTTAAGCACCCACTTTTAAAATTCAGTTGTAATTCTACTGTATATGTAAGATTTTTTTCTCTCTCTTTTTCTTGGTTACTTTTTTATAGCATTTTTATAGTGCTATGTGGCCTTTATAACTCTAGTTTTTCCTTCCAGTGGAAAAAAACCCCCAATAATTTACATAACTATTTCTTGAATGTTTCGATTTTTAGGATTGTTCATAATCAAACATTTTTTACTATATTACTGAAATGATATTATTTAAGTGTACATTCCCAGCCGCCACTATCTTTGCATTATTTTATTAGGTTCTATTTCCAGAAGTCAGATGGCCAGACAAAGCCCATGGACATTTTAAGGTGCCTGAGTCATAATTTGAAGTTGGGTTCTAAAAGCACTGTGTCCGTTGAGTCCTCACTGGTTATGTTGGGGGCCTATTGCATACCCTCACTATAGCTCTCCCCCTTGTTTGGTCTCCTCCCACAAAAGTAGGTTTCTCTTATCTCTCAGTTGGGGAGAAACCTTCCTGCACAGATTTCTTATGATTCCCCCCAATTTTGAGCCAAAGAAGCACTATTTGTCTTGCAAATGGTCTCTGGTGATAGCAGATCTCTTTATAAGAGACCATCTGCAGTCCCTCACCCCACCTGAAGCTTGGCAGATGTGGAAGACAGGAAGGTAATGATGAGAGGAAGAGTTGTGGGCCAAGTAGGGTCCTAGGAGGGGGATTTAGAAATGGATCCCACAACTGATAGTGTATGATTGACTATAATACATTCAAGAATAATCTCCTGAGTACTTACATGTATTAGCCAGTGTGGTAGGTATGGTGGTATATGCAGAGGCCAGTGCTACTATAAAAGGCATTACAGCTTCTTGGAGGAAATGACAGGCCTTCAAACACTGTTTCAAAGACAAAGAGGGACAAGAAGAAATCAAAATAAGCTAGCAGTCTAAGACCCAGATGTATGGATCTCTGTACATCAGGCCCCATGTTCCAGAGCTTCAGTTTGGTATGATCAGGGCTGGGGAAGGACAGAGTAGAAAGTCAGTTGTGGTACCTTCACTGAAATAAGTTTAATTCTTTCTGTAGGAGAAGGTAAGCCTATTCCTGATGGTGTCTGTATGTGTGTTAAAGTGGGGCAGATGCCTCGAGCACAATCTGTAAGCTTGTGCTGTGCAGCATCACTATAGTCCAAAGACTGAACAGTCATGTTGTATCTACCCTGGGAAAATTTCTCACCTAAGAGTAGGTTTACAGTGAGTGGCTGAACATCAGAGTCTGATTAAGTAACAGATGGCGGGGACGAACTATTAGGGGGAACGAGGCACTGTTGTATGGGTTGTATGGGTCTTTAGATCTTGCTGCATAATGTATCTCTTCTTTTACTTGTCTCTTACAGAGTACTTAATTAAAATTGTAGAGTTTTAAAAATAGGAGATTTTAGAGGACTCTCTGTAAAACAAAGGGAGAATTAATCATCTTCCTTTAATTTCAAATACATAGAAATGCTAGATAAAAAAAAACAAATTTTTTATAAAATTGCACAGCTAAACCTGAAAGAAGGAAAAGATAATCTCAAGTGTAAGGGAAAGAAAGGGAAACGAATAGTTGAAGGATAGTGAGTGGATAGTGGATAGTTGAGGGAGAGCTGTTGCCGAGGGATCTCATGGCAATGTGGGTTTCACATGAGACTTGGGCCTGGGCATATAGTGTCCATATGAGGATTAGTTACGTGACCTCCAGACCAGAGGTAATGGAGGAAGGAGGAACCCTGTATAAATCCTGGAAAGCCAAAGAGTTTCTCCAATCATAAAATGCAGACTGGAAAATTGTACCCATTGCCTGAGGGAAGCAACATGGAAGTCTATCATTTTTCCAGAGCCTGAGGCAGAAAGAAAGAAAATTAATTTGAGAAACTTAATTTCCAGTTTTGAACTACGTAGGGATGTGTGATCAAATTTATGCTACCTGTCTGATGTAAAATGCCCAAGCTGAGAATTTATCATAAACTTGGTCAAGGACCATTGAAACCCTATAAGCTCCAGTAAAAGCAAATATAAAACTTCTCAGCAGGAACCTTTTCACAATTTAGGGCATACATACACCCTCTATTAAGAGAAGCTCACAGTAAAAAAAAAAAAAAAGACAAACCTCATGAATCAAACCACCACGTGTCAGGGTTAAGAGACACCGCAAATGGGAATTTCTATCCATTACTGGCAGGAGTATCAAATGGTAAAACTACACTAAGGAGAAATTTAGTGAGACCTAGTACATCAGAAAATGAGCAAACACTACACCCAGCAAGCTCATGTATAGGTACATGCTCTAGAAATTTCTGTTACATATGTATGAGAAGCTGTGTACAAAGATGTTCACTGCCCGATTGTTTGTAAAAACAAATAATAATAATTTAAAAAACAAATTGTCAGTCAGAATGGAATAAAGGGTGATTTATCCATATGTTAGAGTACTATCAACGCATTAAAATAAATGAACATATTCAAAAGTACAAATTTTAAAAACATGATGTTGAGTGAGAAAGCCAAATTTCTCAAGGATAAGTATATAATACTATTTATGCAAATTTGGAAAACACACAAAAAATAACATGTTATGTATGAACATATGCAAAGGTAGTAAAAGCATAAAAACAGAAAAGAATTAAAAAATGTTTTACTTCAGTGTGGAAGAGCAGGCAAAGACTTCATCCTAACTTAGGTCTTACTCTTAAATCAGCACGACACCCAAAGTGTGCCATATCGCTCTCTGCAAACCAAAACATTTTAGTTTTCACTTTGAAAAAAGAAATCCTCCCAAGTATAATTTTTTTCTACTGATTTTTAAAAAAGAAATATGCATTATAGATTTGGTGGACTCTCCATTTACATCTCGTTCATCCCATCCTCCCCCCACCACTGTCTTTGCATGGTGTGCGCTGCTTCTTTAAATGCAAACCGTGGTCAAATCGAACATTTAATCACTCCCAGAATACCAGGAAGGAAATGGCGGAGGCAAAAGAATATAGCCATAGCAAGGCACTTCTTTTTGGAAACAAATAAGGAATAGGGGATGTAGTACTATTGTCACTAGTGAATTTCATGTACCACACTCTCCTGGGCATTCCAGAGACACCCTGATGGGCCACAGTGACTTTCTTGACCTGCTTTGTGAGCATCTCCCTTATGTAGTCTTCTCCACAACCACCTGTAATATGAGAAGTGGAATATATTTCTTTTCAAGAGCTGTATTGATCATCATAATTCACTTCCTGTTGTAGGGAGTCTAGGGCATTTGGAGTGACCTTAGGGATTGAGCAATCGTAGGCCTTTATTGTCAGGACTGGAAGTTGGCCGAATTTGCCTCTCAGTTAGCTTTCTAGAACCTTCAAGGGATATTAACCAAAGTCAGAGATGTTATGGAGTTATGGTCCATGAATTTTGACCCTGTTTTTATGGTGTCTGTCTCCTAGCAATAGGCTCAAGTGCTCTGTGCCTGTCCCTAGCCCTGGGCTTGACTGCTTTCACCCTATCCTCTCAAACAATGGATAGAAGCAGGGCTAATGTTTCCTTTCACTCAAAAGATCTTTACCATGGGGGAAATTGTGGGGGTTTTTTGAGCAAAAAGTGAACTGTAGAAGTTGTTGGAGGGGCCTGGGCCATTAAGCTCTCTCCTCCTCCTCACTGGTTTCTTGTAGGTCTCAGTCCTAATTGTTTCCCACCTAACCACCTTTACTTAAACACTAACTTTGGCTTTGACAAGGTAATGTTTGACTCTTAGCCCTCTTAGATTGCTGGCCACTCTCTCTTAGCAAGTTTCTATCACCTTCCCTTTCTGCTTTTACATTGGCTTGCCTATACTGAAAGAACAACTCACTCTAACATCATGACGTTTTTTCTTTTAAACTGAATCCCAAAGCACAATATGACATATGACAGTTTAACCAGCCCTTTTGCAATCCCTTAAAAAAGGTTACCAACTTGAATGTGAGGGCAATCTTTAATGTACCTCAGCCCACCTAACTTCAGCTGCTTCCATATAGGTCTGTCACTCACAATATCCCCCTTTTAGACTGACTTACATATTGGTTAGGACCTTTTTGGTTGTAAGAGAAAGAAAAACAATTCAAACTAGCCTTTACAAAAGCCCAGAGAAGGTACTGGCCCATGTTCAATAAGTATAAGTGGGTAGAGGTAGCCTTAGGTGTGAGAATAGATCTACAAGTCCAAATAGCGTGAGTAGGAGTCTGTATTTTTTTTCTGTCTCTTGGCTCATTTTGTCCTTGGTACTCACTTCATTCTCCAGCAGACTCTCCACATGGTAGAAAGATAGTCATCTATAGTTCTTGGCTTATGTTGTTGTCCTAGTTGGCCTTCTACCAAGTATAGAATGTCTCATTCCTGGGTAAGGCTCTCACTGGCCTGGCTCAGCCTGGCCACATGCCCACTCCTGAATGAACAACTATGGCCAGGGGTTAGGGTACTCTGATTCACCAGGTTAGGGCTATGGACTGAAACCTGAAATTTAGCCCCTCTTGAACTATAAGGAGTACAGTGAGTGGAAGCATAGTTCCTGAAAGAGATCCCAGGCTGACAAAATGACAGTCTTCTAATGGAGGTGTTCTGAATCATCAGCATGGTCTGTATGTCCAAGACTGTTGGAAAGTCTCTGTATTTGCCTGGATAATTTTTTTAGTTTATTTCTAGTGCAAAGACATTTGTGTATATGTTTAAAATCAAATCATTACCAAGTAGTCCCCTAAAATGAAAGTATTTTTCTTTTAGTGCAGTGGCTCTCAAACTAGATTTTGAGAGCATCATAGATTTTGGGCATATACATATACTTTTGTTTATTTTAATGAGGATTAATTTATACATTATTCACATTTAGAATAATGTATAAATTAATACATTTATACCCTCTCAATCTTGTGTGATAGAACCACATAGGAACATGTAAGGTCTAAAGTAAGATTTAGTAAGATTCCCAAGTAAGATTTCTTTTTGACAGCCCCACGGTTAGAGGATATCCCAGAGCATAGTAATTGTACTTCTAGTATCTTATAAAAATACATATGACAACAGTTTCTGTGCAGTCAGTATTCTATTAGGTACACTTGAAAAATAACACTACCCATAGAAGCTGGACCTATCATTTAATTGGGCTACAGAAAATGCTTGGGCACATGTGGGTATTTTTGGATTGCTCAAGAGGTGGCACTTACAAGAATTGGACCAATAGGTTAGGGGCTGCCGGAGTAGTAGTGAGTGATGAAAAAAAGGGTTCAGTCCCAGCTTCACCACCGTGAGCTGTTTGACATTTGGTGAGTTATTTAACCTCCAGCTATTCAGTTTCATCGCGTGGGAACTGGCAGTAACACCACCAGTCCTCCCAAGGTTGCTGTGAGGATTAGAGATAGTACAGGTAAGACACTTGACTGAGTCCTTGACACATAATTACCACTCAATATGTAGTAGCAACTATTGTTGCCACTTTATGTTGCAATTATCTATTTATTGTAAGTGTCCTTGATGGTTAGCATTGTGTTTTATGCATCTTTATATTCTCAATGCCTAGCAAGGTGTTGACTTAAGCAGTATATATTTAATAAGTGAATAAATACATTATTGGAAAACTAAATGCAATAATACGCATTTAAAGTTTCTACCCCATGGCTACAGCATAGTTAGTATTCCTTAAATACACTTTTCTTCCTCTCTTTATCATCCAGTCTTGGACATGGTACAGCCCAATAGTCTTCAAACTTTAGTGTGTTTGAGAATCCCCTGCAGGGCTTATTAAAACACCTTGGTAGCCCGACACCAAGCTTCTGATTCAGTAGGTCTGGGGTGGTACCTGGGCAGTAGTAATAAGCATTGTTATAAAGCCTTCTCTCCCCCTGCCCCAGTGCAAGGCTCTCAGTTGTGAGGTGCAAATCACTGGCCTTACCACTGTACTTGCACAACCCAACTCGGGGCCTGTTGTCAGCTGGCAGCACTGTTGAAACCATCTCCAGTAGAAAATAACGAACATCAGTAAATCTGGTCTTGCATTCCTCAATTATTTATGTAGATATCACACATTAGTCAAGTCAGTTAATAAATTGAGATTCCTCATAGGTACAGTATTATTTCTCCCAGGCCAGTGAGTGTTTGCAAGTCTCTTGGATGGGTCCTCTTGTTTTATTCATTGTGTGTGTGTATGGGTGTGTGAAATGCAGTGAACTTGTTGAGTTGCTTCTTATAATCCATTATATAATCAAGGGATTAACTCAATGGAGTTATAAGGGTTGGGAGGAGAAAACTGCTTTTCATTTTTAGAAATCAGCCACCTTTTTTCAGTTGTAAAATCCTCCTAAGACCTTAAATCTGCAGTTGTGGGTGCATTAAAAGCAAGTTGCAATTACAATCATGTTTCTCTGTTTCCCTGCCGCTTGGTGCCTGTGTCTCATGTGCATTTTTTCCTTGTGAACTTTCATACATGTTTGATGTGAATCTTAATGATTTGATTACAATGGCATAATTACATAATTGGAATGTATTGTGCATGCTGGTGGGACGGCGTCTGGAAGGTGCTCAGTGAGTGATGTTACATAAACAGAATAATAATGATGGTGAGATTGAGAATGAGACTAATGAGAAAATGATTAGAAAAACTTGGAAGAAATGGACACTTATGGAAATGAGCAGGTAGCATTTCTTTTGCTTTAATGATTGGGATTCATTTCACCTCTGAGACTGAGGCTTCTGAAAATCAGTGCTATTAGAAAGAGGTAGGTTCAGATGGTCAGGATTGTTTTTTCTTCGGAGGCCACTATGGAGATATGTGATGGGCCGAAGCCCTACCCATCTGGGCATAAAGCAGGTTAAACCCATCAACAAGCTCTGGTGCACTGCTTCTTAAGATTATTAAGACAGAAACAAGCTCAGTTCTGTTTCTCACCACTGTTCTTGCCTTGGAGTGATGCTTTATATGGTCCATTTGCATATCATCAGAACACTGAGAGCTCCATTAATGTGGAATGGAACCACCTTCCCCTCCCTAATGCAATTCCACCATCTCTCCCTGGTAACATACTGCTACTGAAGAGGAATGGCACTTAGCCAATCATTCTGTGCTCCCAGTTAATAGCCACCATTACTGCATCATTTGGGGAAATGTGTCCACTGCCCATAGTAACTGTTTTACCTCTTCCCATAGTAACTGGCCTGTGTAGTGTTATCCTTAATTTGATGTTCACTGCTTGTTGCTATAATCACAGTGATTATTTCCTCAACTTATTTTACAACATAAAACATATCTGCTCATGGTCCAACAAACACCTATATTTATTAAACACCTATATAGGTGCTAACTGAGACATGTAATACAGAAGATAGAAGACACAGCATTTATACTTTAGGAGTTGAAGCTTAGACAAGACATTTACGAAAAGTTAAATATTGCAGGTCATTACATGGTGGGTCAGAGAAATTATTCAGAATATTTTCACTATAACCATGTATTCTTTCATCCATCAACTGAAAAACATTTATTGAGTGCCTACTATGTGAACAGCTCAGGGTTAGGCGCAGAATACTGAGATGAACTTAACCAAATTCCTGCCTTCAAGAGGATTTTAGAAGGCAATCTGTCTATAACCAGTAAAAAAAAAAAAGGGCACACTCTGATCCAGTGTTTTTATTTCTTAGTTTGTGCCCCAGATGAACATTTATTCATGTGCACATGAAAGGCAATACTTAACAGTATTGTTCGAAATGTCGTAATACTGCAAACAGCCTAAATGTCCAATAGGGAAGTATCTAAATAAACTGAGGTTAATGCTCTACGATGGAAATTGTATGGAGGTTCAGAAGGATGTGGTAGATCTATCAGTAGCTCTTTACGATACCCTTTTGAGTAAATAAGTGGTAATTAATTTTGCATGTTATCTTCTCCGGAAAATGTAAAGCAAAAGAAAAAACATGATATACAATAATTTTGTGCATTTTCTAGGGGGTATAAATATGTATGTACAATACAAAACAATGAAAGACCAGAAGTTCAGAAGGCTACAAACCAAAGTGGTAACAGTGGTGACCTGTGGGTGGGTTTGGAAGGAGCTAGTATTGAGCATGTTTGTGAAAGAAAATCTTAGCTTAACTTTGATATTTATTTTTGAGGGAAATGTGTTTATATTTTATTTGCTTTCTTGGGTGGTAAATACTGCAGAAATAGGTAGATAAAATTCCATGGGAATTCCAAGTGCCCAGTACAGAGTAGAAGTTAAATTAATATTTATTAAACTGAACTGAAGTAAACTTAGAGAACGGGGAGGGTATTTGGAAAGTATCTGGGCAAGCTTTATCAGGGCAGAGGTAGGTTAATAATAATAACAAATAATACAATAATTACTAAATAAAAATAATAAAGGAATAAACTCTGTGCTATGCACTCACAATTATAAACCTACTTTTGCCCACCTCTGTATATTTGAACTGGTCCTTCAAAAAGGAGAGGTATGGAAAGGTTAAGGAAGGGGGGTCATGCAGATTCTACAATGTGGACATGGGTGGAGAAATTCCTATGTAAATAATCATATCATTTATGAATAAAGATTCTCTTCTTTTTTGATCTGTATGCATTTTCTTTTCCTTTCCCTTTTCCTTCCTTCCTTCCTTCCTTCCTTCCTTCCTTCCTTCCTTCCTTCCTTCCTTCCTTCCTTCCTCTCTCTCTCTCTCCTCACCTGAGAATATGTTTTTATTGATTTTAGATACAGAGAGGAAGAGAGGTTGAGAGAGAGAGAGAGAGAGAGATGTGAGAAACATTGATTGGTTGCTTCCTGTGTGCTCCCTGACCAGGGATCAAACCCACAGATTTTTGGTGTATGGAATTACACTCCAACTAACTGAGCCACCTGGCCAGGGCTGCTGTTTATTTTTTTATCTCGCTTTACTGCACTGTTGGGGACATCCAGTACAGTGTCAACAGAAATGGTGAGAGCAGATATTCTTGCTTTTTTCCTAATTATAGGGGAAAGGCTTTTTTGGGGGTGGGGAGTGGCAGTGGTAAGAGGTCTATTTCTTTTCACTTATTCATCAATTAGTGTTGAAAATTTTCAAATACTTNCCTTCCTTCCTTCCTTCCTTCCTTCCTTCCTTCCTTCCTTCCTTCCTTCCTTCCTTCCTTCCTTCCTCTCTCTCTCTCTCCTCACCTGAGAGTATGTTTTTATTGATTTTAGATAGAGAGAGGAAGAGAGGTTGAGAGAGAGAGAGAGAGATGTGAGAAACATTGATTGGTTGCTTCCTGTGTGCTCCCTGACCAGGGATCAAACCCACAGATTTTTGGTGTATGGAATTACGCTCCAACTAACTGAGCCACCTGGCCAGGGCTGCTGTTTATTTTTTTATCTTGCTTTACCGCACTGTTGGGGACATCCAGTACAGTGTCAACAGAAATGGTGAGAGCAGATATTCTTGCTTTTTTCCTAATTATGGGGGAAAGGCTTTTTTGGGGGTGGGGAGTGGCAGTGGTAAGAGGTCTATTTCTTTTCACTTATTCATCAATTAGTGTTGAAAATTTTCAAATACTTTTTCTGTATCTATTGAGGTGATCATTGGGTTTCTTCTTATTCAGTTAGTGTGGCAAATAACAAATGACATAGTTATTTCACCCTCTTCTGTATTTTAATTTTTATGTCTCTGTAATTTTATCTGAATATTTTAAACTGATTTATCTATTTTTTGTATTATACTTTTTCTTTTGCCAAGGTGGGACTGGTATCAAGACACTAAACAGTTTAATCCCTGGCTGGATTGGCCCCTAGGCGTTATCCATTTAAGCATCTCAACTGAAAGGAGCTTCCTCTGTGGAAGGATCCTGAGGTTCAATCATACCATTCTTCTCTACTTGATGAGCCTGCCCCAAACTCTGCTTTTCTTCTTAGCCTCTTCAATGCTTCTTTGTGCCCAGTTTGTCCCCTGTAGAAATCAGCAAAGTCTTGAGAGGAAGAGGTGTGCCTGGTATTGAGTTTCCTTGCTACATTTCTTATCTCTTGGGTTTGTGGAATCATATGTCCTGGTGCAATGTCTTGGTAGTTCTGAATGGCAATTTTTATCTCCCTGTACCCATGATACTGCCTAAAGTTCTGTTTGGGTCCTCAGGTACTTAGCACTGATTTCTGCTTGACTTGAGGTATCCTTTGAGAGGTGGCAGCTGTCTTGAGAGAAAAAGTGGAACAGAATATTAGGACTCACCTCAATGAGTTTTCCTTCTCTCCAGTATTGTAGGCCTTTAAGTCCTAGGGACACATGGGTCTCTGATGCATTAAAATAGACTTTTCCCTCCCATTTTTAACTTACACTTGGCAGGAGGGTTTCTGTGCTACACAAGAAGATGTCTCTTTAAGTATCAATCTAATCTGGTTTTATGATAAAGTCTGGAATTCTGAATGAAGCCCAGTTCGGGGACATCCTTGCAATTCAGGACCCAGCTATATTACACGGTAGCCACAGCTGTGGTGGCAGCCAGTCCTGTCCTCTTCAAAGTGAGCATTTCTAAGCCTTTTTGAGGGACCAGGCCTTCATTCATACCACTGAAAGAACTGCCTCTCTGACAAGAGAATGTGGTTCACATGTGCTCCTACTTGAGGTTTGTACTGGGGTTCCAGGAACTGAGTCCTTCTGTCCAATTTTCAGGGCAAATATTGAGTACATCTTACCAAAAAGTCTACACATTACAATGGGGGGATTCTCCTGTGTTTTGAGGTATATTCTCTAGGAACAACAGTCAAAAATGTATTTATCAAGATTTTATTCTGTTTCTTTTTCTATTTTTGAATGTCAGATTTTAGCTGCCATCATTTCCTGAATTAACTGGAATTTGATTCAGTCTTTGGACCTCTTAGCTCCTTTCTGTTAGTCAGACTCATTGTGTTGGACCCACAAAGAATCACAATTATGTGGATGGTGGGTGAATGTGAACATGGCCAGGGGAGGGCCAGTATAGGTCATGGGCCTGCAAACCAGTTGGTAGAGAAGGTGATGCTTGGTCTACCCAGTAATGGAAGGATGGGTGAAGTCTCTTCTAGCATGTGGTAGTAGGTACTAGAGTGGGAGATGAGCAGATAGATCTACACATTCTTTATAAAATGGGGAAATTCAGAGATACACCATGGGTTACTTCACAGCATAGGACCTCAATTTTGAGAATGATTTCCTTTAGAATTGGGAGAGCAACCTGGGCTTGGGAGTATGTGAGGTCAGAGCTGCTGCAGATTGAAGCCATTTTTTATCTGTAGCTCCTGTGCTTTATCATCACCTTAAAAGCCATCCTTGGATAGCCTGTAGCCTGCTCTCTGAGAAAGGTTCATTTTTCTCCTATGATATGCAAGATCCATGTGAATCTGAGCATTTGACCTATTGAGACTAGATGTGAGGGATGATTAAAGAGCTTTAGTCGTGAATCTCACAAGCTACTAAAACCTCGCACACAAGGAGAGCCTTGAGAATAAAACACTTTTTTTCTGGAGTTGGAGATGGTTATGAAGAGACCTGGTAGTTTCCAGGGTTAGGCTAGAAGGGGTCTATAGTAAGAGAGGACTGACAAACATTGGCCTGAGGAAAGGGTTTTTCTATTTCTGATCTAAGTCTTATTTGTAATATCTATTTTGGAGCTCAACTACATACAATCAGTGCCCTGTAACCTATGTCAACCAGATGAACACCATTATACTAATAAAATATACTATGATTCTAGAAGCCAGACATGCTTTTTTCCTTATTGAAATTTATCATGGAACCCTAAAACCATGACAACTGAAAAGAGGGGGTGCTGGCATTAATAATAACTTAGGGAGATAAGGTACCTACATTTGTTTAATGCTGCCCATGTGCTAGGTGTGTATCAGGCACTTTGTGTAACTGCCTTATAAACAAGCCTAGCTCTTTGACATGTATGCTTTGTAGCCTCATGCTTGTCTTAAATATAGCCTTAAAAGAACTCTGTGTTCTGTTCTTTGCAAAACTGTGTGTTTCATATACATGTGTCTGCAAAATTATAAGCTGGCTTCTGCTGTCTTCCTGTTCCCCACTGAGCCTGGCATGGATGGGGTACTGTGTAAGCCCTAAATGAATGTTTGATGAATGAATGGCTCCCCATGGAAATAGAGCTGACAGTGACAGAGAACTCCATCCTTCTGCCTCCAGCTCTCTGGCCCTTCTGATCCCAATTAGGTTGTGTCTGCAAAGATAAGCATACTGGGAAGGATCTCAGCCAAGTGGTTTTTTTTCCACACACATTGTACTTGCATTGATGTTAGAAGCCACCATGGAAAAGTTATCCTATTCATGTAAAACTCACAATCACTTAAGCCAGGAAGCTGGTAGTTAATGACAATGAATACTGGACCTTGTCATTTAACACTTCAGTGGCTTCCATTTCTTAAAGAAAAGATTCTTAAACTTGATCATCAGATTGGGGAACAAAATGGGGCTTTTTAATAATACAAGCTTCTGCTTTAACCTGAGTACTTGGATCTGGGAGGGGGCCAAATTAAGTCTGTGTTTTCAAAAATGGTACCTCGGAGATTCTCATTGATTCTGATGATCAGCCTGATCTGGACCATAGTGTAAAGTAAAGCTCCTCAGCATAGCAGGCAGAGACCTCTTTAAGCTGGTTTTTCTTGTCCACCTCTACAGACTCATCTTCTGCTGCCTCTTCGTGCACATTCAGGCTTCTGCATATCCCTCTGCCCTTCCATCAACATACATGTTCACACACATGCACACAGAGACATAGTCATTCACACAGACATATATATTCATACACACACAAAGAAAACATACAGGTGCCCACACATACAGCATACACAGACCCGCTCAGACATATACATGCATTAACACACAAACACAGAAACACAGGCACCAACACATACAGTGCTGTTGCTTCCCCCTGTACCTTTGTGCACACTATCCCTTTGCTTAGGACATACTTCCCTTCCTGCAACCCAAATGGGATGGTTTGTTTTATGTGTCAACTTGGCTAGGCTATAGTACCTAGTTGTTCAATCAAACGACTAATCAATTAAATTATTGACTATTGCCGTCAAGGTATTTTGTAGATGTGGGTAACATCTACAATCAATTGACTTCAACTAAAGTAGATTTTTCTTGATAATCTGAGTGGGACACTTCCTATCATTTAAAAGGGCTTCAGAAGAAAAATTAAGGTTTCCTTAGAGAAGTATGTTTCTTTATGGACTTGAGCTTGTGTATTAAGTTGCCATCAAATGTTCCAATTTTATTAAAGGATCTTGGAGAGTTAAAATATTAAATAAATATATGTATAAATATTTAATTTACCCTATTAATTTTATTTAATTGCCAATGATAATAGCTGATAACTAACAGCTAATTATTATTTACCATATGCCAAACTTCCTTCCAGTGATATTAACTCATTTTATCTTTATACAATTCTATAAGTAAATATCCTTATCTTCATTGTATAGATGAGAAAAACTGAGGCATAGGCATATTGACTAATGTCAGATTTATACCCTGACAATTTTACTCCAGAGCCCTTGGTCTTAGCCACTTTGTTCTAATTTTAAACAATATTCTTATACCTTGATTTTTTAAATTGTATTTTCTTTCTTCAGTATCTTTCAGAGTAATTTGAACTATATTTCTTTCCCGAACAACTTTGGATAAGGCAGGCTACTTACTAGAAAATCCACTTGCTTTATTTCTTCAAAATTCTAAACTAAACATTAGTTAAAATAACAGTGTTATGTGGTTCTAAGGTATCTGCTTTTGAAAATTGCTCTAAGAGTTTTGCATAACCCTGTACTTTGAGACTCGCTCTTATTTGCCCTTTTTCTATTTTCATAATAATTGGAAAATGCCTGTTATATTTGGGTTTTTTTTTGCTGTGTACATTTAGAGTAGTATTTGGCTGAAAGCAATATGATTTCAATCTGGCCTTATTAATTCATATTTGCTGCTCCCAAGTGTGAGAAACTCCAGTGGAAATGTACAGGCCTACAGGCCAACATGGTATCCAGCCCAGTCATTAGTTAACCCCTAAAGATCATCTGTAGAGATCCATACCCCGAGGTGGCTTGGCAGCTAAGACCCAGAAAAAGAATAAAAAAACACCCCAGATGTCTGTGTGCCTGTAGGCTTGGCAGCTAGTTCCGCATGAGCTCAGTGCCCAGGAAGTGGGACTCCTGTAGGCTGCCTCTGTGCTTCTCTTCCCATTTAGGGTGGGGCAATGGCCCAAGGTGCTTGCTTCCTGTGTCAGTCTCCCAGCCTGGCATTGTTCCAGCTGCCATGACGTGTGCATTGGTCTTTGCAAGTTTGTTATCCTTGCTATCCCAAACTGGGGAATGGGACATGATCCCAATTGTGCCCCAGACTTAGGAGACAGATGCTACGAAGGTAGTCTGAGCTCACATGCTGGGTTTGATTTCTGGCTCTGAGATCAGATGGTGTGCATTGCCGGGTGGGTTCCTCCATCTTGCTGAGTCATAGTTCCCAGGTTCCACATTAGTTCACTTTCTGGGATGTTGGGCTTAATTAAATTAGTACTATGTTAAACAGGGCTAAGCAGTAGAGAAAAGCACAGAAGGTGGGTGTTTCACTTGGCCTGGGGAGGGTATCAGAGAGGTCTTCCTGGGGAAATTATACTTAAAAGAGGTTTAAAAAAACAAATATAGTTAGCATGGCCAAAAATGTATGTGTGTGGTCAGAAAGGGGGTGGTGCAGCCTAAGATGAGGAAGGGCTCAGATGCAAAATGATGTTAACTCAAGAAATATGTGCCTAGGTCTGTGGGCTAGAGGGTAAAAGAGTATGAGGCAAAGAATATGAGGGATTGGATTAGGGAAATATCCAGTGTAGGGGACTGGTTTGTTTTTGTCTGGCAAATGTGGCTCAGCTCTGTATGGAAAACCTACAGAAGTGAAGTGGTGGGCAAGAACCAGGACTTCACACTGGGTTTTCCTGTGGGAATCAGGCCTAGAAAGTGCATACAGATTGTTATGGCTTGCTCTTGCTAAAAATCCATCTAAAACTCTTGCTAAAACTCCCTGGTCTAAAACAAAAAATGTGTATTGTCTATCTTCAAAGTAATATCCAAAGTCTGTATGAGTTTTCCCAAAGACAGAGCTAATCAGCTCATCGCCATTCCCCTCTGCATATTATTTTCATTTTCTTGACTGTACCTAAAATGTAGACAATACTATTCTATATAATAGGTAATAAATCTTTCTCTGATGTAAGACCCCAGGAAGACAATAAAAGCCTGTCTAGGCAAGGGTCCGGGTGCTCTCCTCTTGAGGGAGTGGCTGAGGCATCCATAGGCACTCTCCCCTTGGGAGAGTAGTTGTGTCATTCCCCTTTTCTCTACAGGATTGTTGTCGCCTGTGCATTCATTCTCATCGTCAGCCACAACAGGCAGACTCTGCTGGCTGGAGTCCACCACAATCCAGGGCCCTGAAAGGCAAGAGTAAGTAGAACATCTAGGAACACTCAGAGACTATGTTTTTGTTCTGATAAAGGTGAGTTTACTATTTATATAGAATATTATTATTGGTGAGAGAGACAGAGAGACATTAAGACACACACACACACACACACAGAGAGAGAGAGAGAGAGAGAGAGAGAGAGAGAGAGAGATATGGTGTTCCACTTATTTATGCATTCATTGGTTGCTTCCTGTATATGCCCTGATGGGAGATTAAACCCAGAACCTTGGCATATGGGAATGATGCTCCACCCAGCCAACCTACCTGGCCAGGGCTCTTTAGAATTTTTGAATATCAGCATTCAAGGGACCGTAGAGATGACCTTATTTTGCAAACAGAAAAACTGAAGCCCACATTGGTCCACTTGTGAAGATGCACCATTAACTAGTGGCAGACCATAAACCATAGCTTCTTATATACTAATCTTACCATGTTCATATTCCCCACTTCTTTCCTCACTCAGACATGGTCTCTACCACCTGGGACATTCCCCATCTCTACTGTAGTCTGTGTAGTTTGTTGACAGCCCTCACAGCCTGTATTACATATTCTTCTTTTCTTCTTGTTTCTCTCTCTTTCTGTTTCATCAAAATAACACTTAGTCTTGGTTTTAGCAATCAAATAATGCCATGACGCTTTAATGAAATACAGCAGTGGAAGTATCCCTAGCACAGTCTTCTTGTGGCAAAAATTGGCTTTTAGCCTGGTGATGTGTCTTCTTCCATCACTAGGAAAGAGGTGCATGGGGGGAAGTTGGTGAGGGGTACCGCATATCTGAGTGGAAGATGGCATTAGGGTGCAGTCTCAGGGCCCTGACTTCCTGGGTTCAAATCCTGACTTCGTACTTTCTGGTCTCATGACCTTGGTTGAATTGCAAGTAACTCATAGTCCTGGTGTTTAGTGTCCTCTGCATTGTGTGAGGTGCTTCCAGAGATACAAAGAGGGCTCCTGAACAACTCTGGTCCTCCAGGAGCTCTCAGGCCACAGGGGGAAGGAATTAATAGGCAAACATGAAGTCCCTAACAAGTGGTGAGAACACTTGTACCACCACTGGGAGTCAGATGAACCAGGGTTCAAGTTCCAGCACTGAAGTTTCAGTTCTAGCTATGACACCTCTGGGAAGTTAACTGAGCCTTACTCTTCTTTCTGAAAGAAATAATAATAATAATAAGTGCTTATATCACTGAATCATTATGAGGATTAAATGAGATAAATGAATGAAAGTAGGAGGAGGTAAAGGAATCCACCATGGCACTGTGAAAAAAGAACAGGATCTATCCTCAGACAGGTTTTGAAAAATTCCTGGAAGATAGAAAGCAGATGGGATTAGATTGCAGAAACATAAGGACAGAAAAAAGCCATAGCCCATAACATAGACAATAGAAAACTACTGTGGAAGTAATAGAAATTCCAGAAATATTTTAAGCTCAGACTCAACAAACAGACCAGGAGGGGCTTTGGGGTAATAGAAATTCCAGAAATATTTTAAGCTCAGACTCAACAAACAGACCAGGAGGGGCTTTGGGGTAACCATCAGGTTAATTAATAAAGCTTAGTATTTGGAATAGCTGAGCCCACTAGGCCCTTTTCCTCCACACACCAACTGAGCAGACAGCATGGGTAATATTTATACCCAGGAGAAAACTTCCAGAAGGGGAGAAACCCAGAAAGGCAGAACACAGCTGGAAGTAACCCCAGACATTAAAGAAGAAAGAGGAAAGAAAAGAAAAAAGAAAAGAGAAAGAAAGAAAGAGAGAAAAGAGGCAAATTCATGTATTTGCTCTCAGAATAAACTCTGAGCACAGCTGTCTGAAGCAGGAGGAGTCCTGATGCAAGAATCTCAGGTGGGCAGTTGGGCCAGAGAAGGAGGGAAATGAGTACAGATGACTTACCCTCCTGGAGGAGACAGCCCCCCACCCTTCTTAGAAGGTAAGGGAACCAGGAAGCCTGCAGTTCCTGCCCTCCACCTCCCTGTCTCCCCTGCCTCTGGCCCCTCAAGTCACCAAAAGCAGCTAGAATCAGCACTTACATACTCAGGCAAAGAGGAGTTTCAAATTCAAGTGCAAATAAAACTTTATAATATCCAAACACTTATGGAAAACAAACATTATTTTTGAAAAAGAACTAAAGTCAACAAATAAAATAGCTAATGTCTATGGGAAGGGAGGAATAACTTGAAGTACTCAGATATAAGGGGCTGGTACACCATCAATCAAGAACAAGTGGTATAAAAAAAGAATTTATTAGGATTCCATACTCACCAACTATTTTTGAAAATTTAATAGATGTGACAAATAGCAAGATGGACCTTGATGAAGAGTGAATTCATGAATTAGAGAATAAAAACAGAAAACAGAACAAAGATACAAAAAATAAAAAAAGAGAGACCAGAGAGCATAGAAGAGAGGAAATAAACAATAAGAGAAAACTTAGAACTGAAACGACCCCACCAGATTTCAGATTGAAAAGGGTCACAGAGAGATATGCAAAATGAATGACCAAAAAGTGACAACTGGATACATACTGGTGATACTTGTAGGTCCTCAATAATAAAAGGAAATACTAAAAACTTCAGGAGAGAAAGTAAGTTTACCTATGAAGGAACAGGATTCAGGTGGGTATTACATTTCTTTGCTAATCCTGGAAGCTCAAAGTCAATGGTATCAAACCTTTTAGTTTGTAAGAGGAAATAATTTTGAAATTACAGTTGTGTACTGTGCAGGTGTCTGTGGCTCTTCATCCCTCCCCCCACCTCTGATTTTCCACTGAGGCTGCAGTGAATATCTCTCCTTGAGTTCACTGACCTGCTCACTTCTGGCCCTTCCATGTCTAGGTGGTCATGGAGGTATGCCGCTTGGAGCCCCTTTAAGAATGTCTGCTGCAGGGAGCATAGATGAGTGATAGGTTCAAGCTGCTGCCCCTGCGAATGCAGAGTTAGCAGTCTGGATGGTGGGGTGTTCTCTTTCAGGAGGCAGTATATGTATTCAATCAGAGACCTGTTTGTGGTGCTGTGTTCTCAATAGGAAGGATTCATGAGCCCAGGAAATAAGCAGTGAAAGCAGGAGTGGCTCTACTTAGCTTCGCTTTCAGTGACCCCTTGGAGATTTTGTGCTTCTGGTGCCTGGAACTATGAGCACTGAAGGGTTAGAATCTTTATCCCCAGTGGAGGTATGCTCTTGTCAAAGGACAGAGTAAGGATCCCATTAAGCTGTAGGTTATACAGTAGCCAGAGCACCCAGGGAAGAGCAAGTAGGAAGAGGAATCTATTGGTGGAGGTAATTTGCAACTGATCAGCACGGGGCCTGCTTTTACATGATGGAGGCTTGGAGGGACCACTTGTGGAACTCAAGCGATCCAATTATGTGGTTCCTGGAATTTCCTATTGAGTGGACATGTGAAGCAACTCCAGCTTATGAAGGGTGTAACTACCAGTAGTTTGTTCAGGCCTCTATTCTGTAATGAAGATTTGGGTCATATCACTATGTAAGCCAACAAGGCTTGCCAAGACAATAGTGAGGATGAGGAGACTCTAGAATACATGGTGTAGGAAGGGGAAGATGAGTACCAGTTGTTGCCCTGGGATTAACTAACTGCGTTGTACCATTACCATTCTTCATCTCAAGTTTTCTCTTATAGAGACCAGGGGGCAATAGTTGCTCCTTGAACATGAGTGGAGAAATGAGTCTGTGTGGTATAAGTTTTGAGCTGCAATGAAATATGCCATTAAATGTGCTTTCTGTGTACCTACTGCTGCTGAGTCCATGTTTCCCCTGCATGGCTCATAGCAAATGAATGAGTATGGCAGGCTCATTCCTATCCAATATAGAACTGAAACAGAAATTATGGATTAGTACCAGCCCATTGTTGTCTAACATGAAATTCCTTTGATGAGCAGCTTTGCTGGGAAACTCTTCATTTGGCCAGCAGAGGTTTTCTCAGAAATGTGCCTTGGTCTGGAACTGTTCCAACCTAATGCTTTCTTCCTTGTCTCCTTACACAGTGTTAGGCTTATACCAGCATCTGAAGTTCTTGCCTTCTTCTGTTTCTTCTCCCTTATATCCTTCACAGATGTTTCCCCCAGTGATTCTTTTTCATGTATAATTTCACCTTGGTGTCTGCTTCATGGAGGACCTGAATTGGCACACTGTGTTAATAAACAGTTTTTATAAACATCATTTCAGTTTTTCTTGATGACTGAAGGACATTGTTACGAACATCAAACAAAATAGTAACTTAAAAAAATGACAATAGCACTGGGATTGACACTGACTTCTTCAGTTTACCTGAGGCTTTCCATGTGTCTAATGTGTTAAATCTTCCTCCACTCCAACCAATAACATTTTCTTTTTCTTTTCTTTTCTTTTCTTTTTTTTTTTAAGAGATTGGGAATCTGTTGGTGGCTTTTTCCTGCAATTGAAAGGTCATGCTGTAAAAGGGGCTCAGGAGGCCACTCAGGGGCATGTTATGATGGGTAGAAAGAACTGCTTTGAATTAAGAAGTGATAAAATGGAGCAACAGGTGAGAGAGAGAGAGAGAAAACAAACTTGAGATTGATAAAGAAATCAGCTTCTTTTTATTAGTATATTTGCTCATTTTCTATCATTTTTAAAACTTTCAAACTTCTTTTCCTTATGTTTTGTGTGCACTTGAAAAAGTGCAAAGATCATTTAAAAATTCACTTTGATAATTTTTGCCCTTTAACTAATAAATTTAGCCTGATTACATCTGTAGTCATTACTGATATATTTGGATTATTTTTACACTCCATTTATTATGTTTATCTTGGCATCATCCTTTCCTCTTTCTTCCCTTGTTTAATATTAATGGTATATTATTACTAATTTCCCCCATCATATTTATATGGTCTATTTCTATTCTTTTAGTGGCTACTCTTAAATTTTAACATGCATTCTTGCCTTAACAAAGCCTTGTAGTTAATCAGGATTACTACCTCCTTCTTTAACATAAGTATCATACAATGCTTGGCCTGATCATTCCCCTCTGATCTTACAAATTGTTCAAAATTGTGACTCCACCTTGTTTTTTTTATAACTCTTTCCATTACTATTGTTATTATTGCCTCATACTATTTATGTGAGTTTTGATTTGCAGCCACGATTACTTTGCTCACTATTCCTTTTTAAATCCCATTTCTGTTGGGCTCAATTTTCTACTTGCTGAAACTACACCCTTTGGAATTACTTCTAGTGAGGGAGCCTGAGTGCCAAACTCTCTAATTCATTCTTCTTGATCTCATCCTATTTGTGAATGGAAGTTGAGAAAGAGAAAAAATAAAAACAGCTCCTGACATCTGGGACTGATCTAACTTCACAGTTAGGCCTCAATATTATGACAAACCGATCTGATGCCTACAGCCAAGGCGTGTTGTCCTCTTGTTGGCCATAAACAGCCTCATACAAATTCTACTTAGACAGGTCACTGTAAAACTTACAACATACCAAACCTTCCTTTCTCCTGCTAAATGAGTGACTGCAACTTCTTTACCAATTACTGCTCATCCTCACTCTCTAGAGATGATTATAGAGATACCCAATCGTAGAACTGCTACCACTTTCTCATAACCCCCTATCCAGAATGAATCCTCTGGTTTTTTGGATCCTCCCCAAATTGTCAACCAAAGCTCAAACTTATGATTATTTCTAGCACTATTCTGAGACATACCATGATTATTTTTTTTTGCTGCAACAAGTAATAAATGCAACTTGCTCACTATAGGTTTGTTCCCTGAGATCTATGGTTGAAGGACATTGACAAAGTATGACATGGTTCAAAATTTTACATTGATAGTTATTTTTCTCTATGACTTTGAAAATAGTGTTCTGAGTTTCAGCCAAGATGGAGGTGTAGGTAGAAACCCTTTGCTTCCTTGCACAACCAAAAGGAGGATAATAACCAATCTAAAATCAATAAGCAACCAAAACTGCCAGAAAATCAAACTGCATGGAACTCTGACAACCAAGGAATTAAAAAAAATCATCCAGAACAACCAGTTCTGCAACATGGTGGACCTCGCAGGCCATTCATAAAAACTGCAGTAACGCTGTCCCCTTGGGGGTGGGGCTGGCTGCCCATCGAAGGGATTGGGGGAGGGGCTGACTTAGGGGAAAACTGAGACCCCTAAGGCTGTTGGGCTAAGGCATGGGTTGCTATGGTGGGAGAAACTCCCAGTCTCACAGGAGAGTCCCTTGAAAAGTTTGCCAGAGATGAGCAGGTGAGCTGCACTGTTCCCTCTCTGGCCCCTCCCCCACAGGCAGCACCACAGTGCAGTAAAGAGGGTTGCCCTGCCCTGGTGAATACCTAAGGCCCCCCTACCCCCAACACACACACACACACACACACACACACACACACACACACACACACACACACACTTACAACCTATCAGTTTGGCCTAGACAAAGAAATATGGCCCAAATGAAAGAACAGAGCAAACCCTCAGAAACAGTACTAAGAGAGGACATCACCAACCTATCTGGTAGAGAATTTAAAGCCCTGGTAATCAAAATGCTCACAGACCTGATTGACCTTGGTTGAAAAATGAAAAAAAATTAAACCCAAGTTGAAATAAAGCAAAATATTTGGGGAACCAACAGTGACAGGAAGGAAAGCAAGACTCAAAGCAACAATTTGGAACAAAGGGAAGAAACATCCATACTGAAGAAAAGGAAGGAACAAGAATTCAAAAAAATAAAGAGAGTCTTAGGAACCTCTGGACAATTTGAAACGCTCCAATATCTGAATTATAGGGATGTCAGAAGGAGAAGAACAAGAGCGAGAAATTGAAAACTTATTTGAACAAATAATGAAGGAAAACTTCCCCAGTCTGGCAAAGGAAATAGACTTCCAGGAAATCCAGGAAGCCCAGAGAGTCCCAAAGAAGTTGGACTCAAAGAGGAATACACCAAGGCATATCATCATTAAATTACCTAGGGAGAGAATCCTAAAAGAAGCCAGAGAAAAGGAGACAGTTACCTACAAAGGAGTTCCCAGTAGATTATCAGCTGATTTCTCAAAGGAAACTTTACAGGCAAGAAGGGGCTGGAAAGAACTATCTGAAGTCATGAAAGGCAAATACATACATCCAAAATTACTCTATCTAGCAAAGCTTTCACTTAAAATGGCAGATAAAATGCTTCCTAGATAAGGTCAAGTTAAAGGAGTTCATCATCACCAAGCAATTATTATATGAAATGTTTAAGGGACTTATCTAAGAAAAAGAAGATGAAAACTATGGTAAAATAGTTTACCATAGTTTACTACGGTAAAATGACAACAAACTCACAACTATCAAAAAATGAACCTAAAAGAAAAGAAAAGCAATGAAAACAAAAACTAAGCAAACAACCAGAACAGGAGCTGAATCAGAGAAATGGACGTCACATGGAGGGATTTCAGTGGGGAGGAGGAAGGGAGGAATGGGGAAGGGGAATGTGCAGGGAAAAAGATGCAGAATTAGTAGGCATAAAATAGATGGGGAGAGATAAAAATGGTATAGGAAACAGAGGACTCGAAGAACTTATATGTATGACCCATGGGCATGAACTAAGCAGGGGTAATGCTGGAGGGTTTGTGGGGTCAGGGTGAACAGGGAATAAAGGGGGAAAAATTGGAAAAACTGTAATAGCATAATCAATAAAAAATACTTAAAAAAGAAAAAAATCCTGTTTTATTATCTGTAACTTCTACAGTTGCTGATGGGAAATGTTAGTGTATTTCTTGCTTATGTAGGTATCTTTGGTTTGGTTGTCTTAAGATTTTTTTCTTTTCTTTTTTAAAATACATGTTCCTTTTGATATGTCTATCTGTAGATTCATTTTTATATTTTGTTTTGCTTGAAATAAATTATGACTCCTGAATCTGAGATTTAATATCTTTTATCAGTTCTAGAACTTTTAAAACCATTATTTCTTTGAATATTGCCTTTCCTAATTTTCTCCTTTCTCTGGTGTGATATTCTTCTTAGGGGACAGATATTTTCATTGTATTCCCTATTTCTCTTAGCTTCACTTATACTATTTCCACTTTCCAGTTCATCTGTGTTAGCATCTGGATGATTTCTTTAGATTCATCATCCAGGCCATTAATTCTCTCTCTATATATGTAATTTGTTGGTTAACCCGGCCTTAAAAAATTTAGATTAAATGTATTTTTCATTTCCAAAAGTTTCTTTTAATTCTTTTTAAATTTAGTTATTTTTTATTTTCTAAAATCCTCACCCAAGGATATGTTTATTGATTTTAGAGAGGGAGGGAGAAAGAGAGAGAGAGAGAGAGAGATTAATGTGAGAGAGAAACATTTCCCCTATGTGCCCTGATGGGGCATCGAACCCACAATCTAGGTATGTGCCCTGACCAGGAATCGAACCCTCAGTCTTTTGGTGTATGGGTGATGTTTCAACCAACTGAGCCACCCGGCTAGGGCTAAATTTAGTATTTTTATGGTGTCTTGTTTTTATCTCTTCTTAAAAGTTCCATCTTTTATTTCTTTGTTTTAAACATGCTTATTCTATAATTCCATAGCCCCCAATTTTTGTCTAATCCTACTGATTGTTATTTCTCTTGATGCTTGCAAATGTTGCCATATTTTCTTATATGACCTCATGATTGGCAGCACTTTTTATGGGGTACTCCGACATTGCTACTGGGGTTATCTGTGTTTTTTCAGAGAGGTTTATAGTTTGCTTTGGTAATCTAGGGTAAATTCCTCCCCTGTTGACTTTTATAGAAGAAATCCCTTTACTATTTTTTTTAAATTTTATTTATTTATCTTTAGAGGGGAAGGGAAGGAGAGAGGGAGAGAAATATCAATGTCTGGTTGCCTCTCATGTGTCCCCTGCTGGGAACTGGCCTGTAACCCAGGCATGTGCCCTGACTGGGAATCAAACCATGATCGTGTGGTTTGCAGGCCAGCGCTCAATCCACTGAGCTATGCCAGCCAGGGCCCTTTACTATTTTTAAATGCAGGTTTTATAACCATATTTCCTGTCACTTTTATTTGTTTAAAACATTTATATTTCATATTAATTTTGGAGAATATTCCCTAAGGTTTACAATTCTGGGTTGGCCATTAGTTATTTGCGTCCCTCCCCCCCACCCCCCACTCCTGACAACATCCCATTATTCTAGCTTTTATTATTTCTTTGATAAAATCAGATGTCCACCTTACTGGTTCTCTTTTGAAGGCAATGCATTTTTCTTTTCAGTCGATTCTCAGGATATTTTTTTCTCTCTCCTTTCATCTGAGAAAACCCCTACCCTCCATTTTCAGCAGTCTTATGATGTGCCTAGGTGTACATTTCTTTGACTTTTTCCTGTTAAGGGTTAATAGAGTGTTTAGAATCTGTGGATTTGTCTCTCATCACTTTGGAAAAAAACTGGGCAATTCTTTCTTCTTTTTACATTGCTCTACCTCATCCCCTCTTCTTTTCCTTACAAGTGAGTGTATGTAAGACATTCTCACCATTTCAAATATTTCTCTAATGGTCTTTTCTGTACTTTTCTATCTTTTCCTCTTTTTATGTACTTATGGATTTTCTGTTGGCCTGTATTCCAGTTTCTTAAGCCTGTGTTCTTTCTTTCTCTTTAAGATATCATCTTCTTTTCTAATTTAGTAATAAGAGGGAGGACCCGAAAATACAGAAATTATTTATTAAAAACTGTGTATTTATTCTTGCATGATTAAACTTCAGTCACCTTCAGTATACTCTCCATTTGATGAAATACACCTATTGAGATGTTTTTTACACTGCTCAAAATGGTCCATTTTGAAGCCTTTTAGTGCTTTGGCTGTTTTTTGTTTCACTTCTCCCACATCAACAAACTGTTTTTCTTTGAGGACATTTTTTCATCTGGAGAAACAGAAAAAGTTGATTGAGGTGAGATCAGGTGAATAGGGAGAGTGGGAAAAGGGTTTATGCCATTTTCTGGTCAAAAACTGCTAAATACTCAGAATGGTGTAGGAAAGTTTGCTTGTAAATCGTCCATATGGGCAAACTTGTTGAAAGAGTCTTCCAAAAAATTTCACTGAAGCCAAATGCCACTTCTCACAACAACACCAGCTGGTGCACTGGTACAGATGGGTTCTAGAATACTCACCTAGTTGGGGAGCAGGTACTACAAGGGGCTGCCCTCTAGAAGATAATTTGTTTTTTTTTAATTGATCCCTTTCATACTCTCTTCTGCTGTGTTTAATATTTGGTAAGCCCATCTAATGTGTTCTTCATTTAAAGATATTGTATCTTATGATTTTAGAATTAATTTCTTTATAGCTCTATTAATAGATTACAGTATCCTGATGAACGTGTGTTCATGTTATCTTTCTCTAGAGAGAATTTACCTTCTTTTCTGATAGAAGATAAAGTGGTGGCTGATCATCTAATTAAAATTAGGGACTTACCTCACACCTGTCAGAATGGCTGTTATCAATAGAACAGGAGAAAACAAATTGGTGAGGATGTGGAGAAAAGGTAGCTGGTGCAGCCTCTATAAAAAACAGTACTGAGTTTCTACCCCCTTGCCTAAATTAAAACTGGAATTACCATATGATTCAGCAATCCCACTCTGGGTATTAATCCAAAGAAAAAGAAAATACTACTCAAAAACATGCACCCCATGTTTATTATAGCATTATTTATAACAGCCAAGTTATAGAAACAACCTAAGTGTCCACTGATGGATGAGTGAATAAACAAAAAGTGATATACAGGGTTTGGCACAAATAATGCATCCTTTTAATTACAAAATCATAAGCATGCAATTCTGTAACATAACAATAGCACACTCAAGCACACCATATGGCATTTTAGTTAAAATGTTAAAATTAAAATTATAAATCATTACACCCATATTATCACCTTACCAACCACACTGAAGCAGGGCTTGCTTCTGCCAGACCCTGTATACACACACACACACACACACACACACACACACAATCACATAATAGAGTATTATTCAGCCATAAAAATAAACAAAATCTTGCCATTTGTGACAACATGGATGAAACTTAAAGGACATTGTGCTAAGCGAATAAGTTAGAGAAAGGCAAATACTGCAGGATTTAACTTATATGTGGAATAATAATATTTTTTTAAAACCCCCAAATTAAACTCACAGGTACTGGGAACAGATTGATTGTTGCCAGAAATGGGGAGCAGGAGCCAGGTGAAATACATGAAGAGGATCAAAGATACAAATTTCCAGTTTTAAAATAAATAAGCATAGAGATATGATGTATAGCATGGTGATTCTAGTTAATAATACTGCATCGTATATTTGAAAGTTGCTAAAAAGTATGTTTTAAAATTTTTCTTTACAAGAAAAAAATTTTTTGTAGCCATGTATGGTGATGGATGTAAAATAAGTTTATTGTGGTGATCATTGTACAATATATACAGTGATTGAATCCTTATGTTATATACCTGAAACTAATAAAAAAATAAGGGACTGTGCTGAGTCACAACTGAGCTGCAAGTATTTTCTATTAAAAGCAAACTTAAGTATATTAACCACAAATTGTTCATTAAAAATTTAAATTATTAAAGAAATACTCTTTTAAGTAATATTAGATAAATTACTAAAATTTTAATCCTAAATACATTCACTGTCTAGATAACTTGGGTTGTCTACCATCTAAATAGTAATTGATACATATTTACTCAGAATATTTCTTTATTCATTAATTCAATCAAATATATATTAAACTTTGGTACCATACACTCGTTAAGACTCTGAAAGTTTAGAAAAGGAAATGACATATGCACACTTACATTTTAGGGTAAAATTCAATTTGTGCCAAAAGGCAGGGCTTTCAACTTCTTTTTTTCTTCTTTCCCACCATGGACATGTGACCTGGACATGCATGAAGCAGACTAAAGCATATGGGTCATTTCATAGTTGCTGGTTATTAGTCCACTATTGCTCTGATGACAAATGTCGCAAAAACCCTGTGGGGATGCTGGATATTTCACAATGGTTATCTCCTCTCTGGGAATGGCATGAAAAAATAAAAACAAGTCTCTAGGGGCCATGTCTCTGCTAAGTGGCTCTATATGTTCCCCTCTCCGCTTTCTGTGGTGAGAAAGAAGAAAGCCAAAGGATTCAGCAAGGTGTCCTTTAAAAACATGTTTGGTAATTATTTTGACACTCTTTCCACTGCAAAGTAGGGCGTATTTCCCCTCCCCTTGACTCTGAGTAAATGTGTGACTTGCTTCTAACCAATAGAGCACGGCAGATAACACATTATGCGTCTTCCAAGAGTAGGTCATGAAAGGTAGATTCAACTTCAACCTTGTTAACTGGAAAATTCGTGCTGGAGCCCTAATCCACCAAGTAAAAACCCTATTACTGTGCGACTTCCCTGCCGTGAGGAAGCTCAGGCCATATGGAGAGACCATGTGTACATGCTCTAGCTGACAACCCCAGCTGAGGTCCCAGATGACAGCCTGCATCAGCCACACAGGCATGTGAGTGAACCAGTCTCCAGATAATTCCAGAATTCCAGCCCTTAACCATCTAGTCAACCCAGCCACTGCATCGTCCCAGCTGAGGCCCCGGACACCATGGAGCAGAGCCATTCTTACTGTACCCCCTTCAAATTCCTGACCCATGCAATTCATGGTGGTGTAGTCACTAAGTCTGAAAAGAAACAGTACTCAGCAATAATAACTGCAATGTCCAATAACCTTCCAGTAAATCTCCCTTTTGACCAAAGTTATTTTGAATTAGACTTTTATCCTTTCTGATCAACAAGACCTGATTAATACAGCAAAGCAGTGAAAATAACGTTATCGTGGAAATAACTTTTGTCTCCTTTAATTTATTTAAGAAAAACACATACACTGAGGCACTTCAATATTAGTAGCAAAATACTTTCTGCTCCTATTAGCATCCATTTACAAAGGTTGAGACCCACTGCCCCAAAGAAGTGACAAAGTGAGAAAGTTCTGTGAGCGAATGGAGAATGGGAAGAATGAACATTCCCTGTGGACCTGGTGGAGAGGGCTGTGTATTGTTGCCTAAGCAGGCAGAGCACAGAGTCCTTGCCACATGCCAGTTTAGCTTTGTGATTAGGCTCATGTTTTTGCCCTGCCCTGTTGGTTCCAGCTCTACCAGGACCCAGTTCCTGGGAGGCATGAGAGTCCTGCCAGTTCACCCCAGTGTGTGGAAAACCTTTCCTCCTGCTGCTCCTCTCATTACTTTGCTATGTCACCTGCTTCCTGCATGGCAGGAGCATTTCTCCCATTCCTTAGGTGGTTTCAAAAATTTTCTTTTTCTAAAAAATTTAATTTAATTTATTTATCTTTAGAGGGGGAGGGAAGGAGAGAAGGAGAGAAGTATCAATGTATGGTTGCCTCTCATGAGTCCCCTGCTGGGAACTGGCCTGCAACCCAGGCATGTGCCCTGACTGGGAATCGAACCGTGACCATGTGGTTCACAGGCCCTCGCTCAATCCACTGAGCTACACCAGCCAGGGCTCAATTTTTTTCTTTTATCTCTGATCATTTCTTATTCAGAATAGAAGACACAATGAAGAAAAAGATCATTCTCTATCTCTTCTCCTCACTGTGCAAACCTGCCGCCAACCCATTAATGGTCTCCTCTGATTAGGATAGGCTTTTTTATGGGAACATGTAGTTAGTCACACACTAGGCACCATGGAGTCTACCAGTAATTAAGAACTGTCTACATGGATGCTCAGAATGACTAACGAAGTTAGCTGTAGGGTTCCCCGAAGCCATGATTCTTTGCAGTGTTTTCTTTATGCTATCACTAAAAATATGTTCAATCCCCATCGCTAGCCTTTAAACCTGATAGCATGGCGGTTTGTGTCTGGTCTTCAGTGTGGCCCTGAGCTGCCCTGCAGGCAGTACTGGTGTGCCAGCTTCACCTCCCAATGAAGCCCCCCGCCCACCTTGCTACTCTCATTGTGGTTTCTTTGTCCACCTTGTTCGTTACCTGGATATCCAATTCTCATGTCCACTTTGGTATAATTGGGGACGGGGGAACTTTCCCTTTTCCCTCTTAGTTCCTCTGGCTGGTTGAATAATTAAGGTGACATAGGCAGATTAACAGGAGAAAATAAAAAGTTTTAATAAGTGCACATGGGGAATTCACGTAAGCATGTAAATTTCAAAGACGGTAAGGCAATATGAGGTATGTATGTCATTCTGGAC
The DNA here is from genome assembly GCF_014824575.4 of Sturnira hondurensis. Classification (NCBI taxonomy): domain Eukaryota; kingdom Metazoa; phylum Chordata; class Mammalia; order Chiroptera; family Phyllostomidae; genus Sturnira; species Sturnira hondurensis. The sequence goes on from NW_028085930.1 coordinate 4,360,923, forward strand.
TAGGAGGAGGTAGGAATATAGGACTTCAAAGTGAAGTAAGGCAACTCACATGGAGATAAAAAGAGTTAATGTTTAGTAAATAAATGTTTGTTGGGCCATCTTGAGACAACAGGACACAGAGAGGACTTTGATCAAAGGCGCCCTGTGAAGTTCCTACTATCACAGTTAGTTCACATTAAACTGTAGTTATCTATGATAATAGCTCTCTTCCTGGAGCAGCTCCTCTTATCTAAATTCTTTTAGGCCAATAAAAGGAAGGTTAAAGCTTTTCCTGAGTTTTTCATTTCTTAAAAATATTCAGCTTAAAATAATCAATATCCCCAAAGGCAGACTGGGTTGTCAAACGCTCCTCCCCGCTCACTGTGATCCAGCTTGTGTCCGCCTGTCTCTCTCCTCCCTTTTATCCATTGGCCTTTTTAGTTTTCATTTCTAAAACTTGTTCTGGGTCCCTGGGTTTTCACTTTAGAATATGACCTCAGTCACCCTATATGGACTTCACTGGTCAAGGGGATAAAACCTCTAGAAAAGGTATAGAGAAATGAAACTTCTCTTACCTGGAGATTTCTCCAGGCTGGCAGGCTTTCTCAGGCTCTGAATTACAGAGACAAATCACATCTTGGCACAGGCTCCCAGCTCCACACAGACATGAGTGGTGAGGGGACACAAGCTTGCTATGCCCCAGATTCTGAGGGCTAGCAGGGGTGTCCGGCCTTTTGGCGTCTCCGGGCTACGCTGGAAGAAGAAGAATTGTCTTGGGCCACACAATAAATAATTGTAACTCATGATCACACACACACGAAATCTCATGTTTTAAGTAAATTTATGATTTTTTGTTCAGCCACGCAATGGACACCTCTGGAAAGGCTCCAACATGTGGGCACTGGGTAGAACTGAGCTACCCAGTATACACCTGGGTATACACAAGGTGGGGCTGGTGGTTTGGGTAGTTCTCTTTGAAAACAACTGAGAGCAACAGGACTGGTGAGAAAGGCAGTAGGGCTCTGACAGTGAGGAGTACTCAGCAGGGAGGAGAGTGTAGTGCAAGGCTCTGGCCGTAGGAGTGGACCAAGGATGAGGAAGCAGAAAGAAGGGGTCAGGCCATGGCAGAGAAGAGAGAAGTCAGTCTGGAGCAGGAGTTGGCAGAGGGTTGCTTATTCGATTTTCCCGTGGGAATCAGGAGGGTGGATCTGAATTCTGACTGCCCAGAGAACTGTCCCATCTTTCTTACTAAGCTGTATTGTACCAGGATAGTCTCCCTACTTCCAGCGTAGTGCAAAGCGATAACCAAGGCAAGGAGATAGCCATAGCTCAAGGTCATATGTCACAGCATATTGGATCATCAGAAGTCCCTCTGAAAGGAGAGAGGGTGTAGGCAATTATTCCCAGCTCACAAGAGAGGAAGCAGAGGGCCAGGCAAGTGAGCAGGTGTGTTCTCATTTACATTATTGTAAAAATAAGTTAGTGTAAGTCCCAGATCTGTAATTCAGCTTTGATTAAAATCAAGTTTCTGCCAGTGGACAGAATTTTTAATAGGAACTCTTGAAAGGATGAGAAGCTCTTGATAAAAGTGTTTCTGAAAATGCAAACCAATGAATAAACTATAACTCTTCATTCAGAAAGATAAGATGATTAGTGAGTAATATATACTAGTTATCAAAAATTTTAAGTTAACTGGCACTTATTCTGTATGTTATTATAAAGTTGAGTTTCTAAAGAAGTTTATTTACTTAAAGAGGCAAAGACTGGCTTTCCTTCATATTGAAAGATTTCATCAATCATCCTAAGGCCTGCTGACTTGTAAGTTTTTAAAAAAAAGTTCATGAAGAATGTTAGAACATTTACTGTAAAACACTGAATTTGTTCCTTTAACGTTGTAATTTATGATTGCTATAGGAAGTTAATTTTATTCACCAATCTTGTGGTAATTAACCTGTGACCATGGCCTTATTGATTGATTAAATTACAATGAACTCAAGAATGCACCTAAGGGCTTTAGTGTTTTAAAATATCTTTGAACTAAAAAAAAGAATTGTTAGGTTAATGTTAAAATATACACAGAATGTTGATTTTCCAAACGGCCATGATACTTTCCACTTCTTGGCTTGGGGGTGTTTGGTTTCTTTCCCTTTGTTGGGCTCATTCTTAAGGACCTTCAAGCTCACCTGGGGCTCAGGTTCCTCTAGGAAGCTGTCCTTGACTCAGGAGGCCCAGGGCCCTGTCCCTGCATTCCCACTGCACTCTGAGCTTGCCTCTGTCATTTAGTTAATGAGATCAGATTGAGATGGGCTGTTTACTTGAATATGTTTTCTGCCTCACTGTGAGACCCCAGTGGACTGTGACGATGTCCTCATCTGTCATCTTTGTATCCTGTGCACAACATCCTATGGCCAAAACATTTATTGAACTGCAGAGGGAGCAAAATTGGGACTTTCTGGGACAGTGTTCTTCCCATCCTTGCCCCAAGCTATGTCTTGAGTTTACAGTAGCTGGGGGCAAAGTGTGTGTGTGTGTGAGTGAGTGTGTGTGTGTGTGTGTGTGTGAGAGAGAGAGAGAGAGAGAGAGAGAGAGAGAGAGAGAGAGAGAGAGATGGGGGAGGGAGAAAGACCAGAAATGAATGGGTGACCTTGTCCTGAATGTCCTGATAAGACAGGTGAGCTGGACTGGGCACTGAGTGGCCCTCACTGCCTGGTGGACTCTTGTGATCCTATTAATCCCTTAACTGTGACAGGTCTCAACACCACCACCATCAACCATTTACTGACTACCTACTGTGTTCTGGGTCACACACATACAGATGTGATTTATACATACAGATGTGATTTATACATCTGTATGTTAATCCCAAGATCTAGCCCCTGCTAACCAGAGGACTAGATTATCAGGTGGAGCCTTAATAAATAAAACTTACCAGCAGACCCAAACTTCATTCAGGCCATTCATTTTCACTTCCTCTCTCATCCAACCTGCTGCCAATAACTAATATGCCCTTCTTTGCTCTGCCCCAATTTGTCTTTTTGCAGAGCTACTAATGAACAGGGAGGGTCTAGGAGGCTCTAGAAAAGGACAGGAAGAGGAAGAGGAGGAAATGAGGGAGGGGGAGCAGCGGGCAGTCCAGGGGATGGGTACTCTACAAACCCAGTCATTTATCTTGCATGTCCTTGAGTGGGTGTCCCAATTACTTAAAGTATTTTAGGTTCAAATATCTGTCAAGACACGTTTTCTTAAAGGACCTGCCGTGTGCCCTATATCTGTCTTGTTTCTCAGCAGGAGATAATGATGTATGGTGCATAAATCTTTGCAGAGTGCCAATTAATGCCTGGTCTGCTTCTTTGAAGTGACATGAGGAGTAACTCCTCAGACTGGGTTCTGCTTGGAAACCAGGGGAGGGCCTGCTCCTTTGGCCAGGCGAGCTCTGATCGGCTGGGAGATGGAACTGGAGAAATGCAGCTTTTTCTGGGTGACTGGTCTGCAGAGTGAACATGCTCTGTCGCTAGCAGGAGAAGCTATGCTGGGTTTTAGTCATAGTCATGGGGAAGGACCCTATTAATCAAGGGCCTAATCAGCTCACTCTGTGATTGGTGGGGGCAACCATATAATTTATTGTCCAATCTAGGACACTTTTGAGACTGAAAAGACAATGCTATTACTAATTATGTCAAGAGAACAGGTGTAATTCAGGACTGTCCCCAGCAAAGCAGGACATATGGTTACCCTAAGGTAATATATTAATGTTATCAATTAATTCTTAGAATCACATGGAATAGGATCACTCCCGTGTTGTGTTCTTTGGAGCAGAGCAGGTCTCATTGGAGTGTCACTCTTGTACATGTTTGCTCTGTGTGTTGAACACAGATCCAATATATTGCAGTCTGATGCTTTCAGAGAATGGAGGTTTGGTTGCTGAATAGGCCTGCATTTTCACCCAGCTCTGTCACTTACTAGATGATCTCATTAGGTTCCCAACCCTCTGCACTTTCCTAGGACTACCTCAGTTTTATCACTGAAGGTCTCATGACCAAGAAAGCCCTTTAGACTCAGGCAAACCTGGACAGTCAGTTACCCTATTTTGTAACTTCACTGAGTGTAGACTGTGGGCACACAGAGCTCTAAGCAGTCAAGGTTGCACCAGGCACAGTGTGGGCTGCCTGAATAGAACAGTGATGTTAAACTGGTACTGGAAGTGTTAGAGTGATGGGGATCCAGAGGCAGGTGGAGAGGGGCCTCAGTGAGGCAGCTGTGAAAAGGAGAGTGGTCCAGGGACTTTACTGATGAAGTAGAGCATTGGTGGTACAGTAGGAAAACGTAGGCAGTCAGAGGAAAGAGGAGAGTGCCCCCAAAGATGGTTAAGAGAGAGGGCTGGAGTAGCAGCTGGAGTGGAGGGCAGGGAGATGCAAAGATAACCTTGTATATTGTATGTGAGAATCCTTTCTCCCCTCTTTGAGGTCACCCATGAGACATAAGAGGGGTCCAAGAGCAAGTGGATCAGGGACTAATTGCTACTACCCAGCAGTGGCGTTTGGGACATGGGTAGTATCTTGTAGAGTGCCTGGCACAAGAAAACCGTGTTGTTCTCATTACTATTCTATCCTACCCAATGCAATGTTCTTCCCATCTTTCCTTTATACACATGCTATTTTTCCCTAAAGAACACATTTGTAGGTGTGATGAAGAATGAAAGAATGCAGGTATTTAAGAAACAATAACATCAACACTAAAACCCACTATAATGCCAGATAAGTGAAGCAAGTAAAAAAGCCTGTTTTCTTTTCTTTTCTTTTTTCTTTCCTTTCCTTTTTATTTCTTTCTCTCTTTCTCTCTCTCTTCTCTCTCATATTCATCCATCCATCTTCTCTTGTGTTACTATACTACCCAGGGCAAATAAGCTTGCTTCTCTGAGACTTTATCAAACTTGGGAGAGTATCTAGTTAAACCCTTTATATTTCATTCAACTCTTAGAATTTCTAATTCTCAAACTGTATATTTTAAGGAATTTTCTTTCTATGCTTTCTGTGAATTTCAAAAGCCCTCTCAGTGGGCCTAAGCTAGGGCTGAAGAGAAAACTGGCTCGGGATTGTCAGCAGAACTGCTGCCTCCAGGGACACACCCCCAAACTTGGTCTTGCGCAGGACGCATCAACAGGAGTGCTGCAGCCCAGAGGAGCATCCAGAGGACTACTGCCTTCTGGGAAGTGCCTGCCAGCTCAGAGAAACATCAGAAGAACAGGTGTGTCCCACAGGAGAGCCAGCAGAATCACTGCAGGCCAAGTGAGAGAGAGAGAGTTCAGAACTGTTCTGACTCAAAGTCAACTGAAGTCAGACCAGACTTAAAAGCTTAGTGTCCTGGCTTTGTGTTCCTTTCTGTCAGGAGAGTCCTCTCCCCTCCTTTTTCTGTCATGCACATGTTGATTTCCCAAGGGTGGTATTATTTATAGGGAGAAGAGAGATGAGGACAAGGTAAGCTGGTGAGTTGGGTTTAATGACAGTTTGGGTTTGGAGGTACCTGATGGTCCCAATGCCTTTTTAGAGTCTGAGGGAGCATATTTCAGGGTTCAGGAGCTTTCTTGCGAAAAGGAACATCTTCCACCCATACACTAATTAGACTGTACCCTTTTGTTGCATCTCTTTTTGGCATCAAAGATAGGAATTAAAAGAGGAAAGACAGCTAGAGAACTTTGGTGAATAATAAATCCTGCAACCTCTTTTTAGGTCTAAAGTGTTTGCATCTGCAAAATGAAGAGGCCACATTAAATCCCTTGTTCTGAACCCTCCATTTTCTCTTTTGTGATAAATTCCTCTGAAAAATCTATGGAAAATTATGGTCACTCATCCCAGAATAGTACACAAGTATGTGTATGTGTAGGTAGTTTTTTAAATATGATTTTAGGAGATTCATGAAGTTTTAGAAATTTATTCATGGATCTTATGTTTAAAACCCTAGCATGAGGAGATGTGTAAATTCCTTCCAAGTTTCAGCTTCTCTGATTCTTCTACAGAGAAAGGGTGGGAAGGAAGGATGGAGGGCAGGAGGACTGGTGGGTGGTGTTTGGTGAGGTGTAGACCCACCTGATGATGGAACTGGTATCTGCAGCCAGAGCCCCTTGTACTTGGCTCTGGCAGCAATATCACCTCCAAATAAGCAACTGGGATGTAAGAACTCAGATTGATGAGAGCAATAAACTATCTTCAGATTCTCTGGGCATGCGGACAGCAGGTGTGCCGAGTAGGCAGCATTCTCTGCCAGGTTTGGAAGAAGAACACCCTGGAAACTGGGCATGCACCAGTGTTGGCTGCAGCTAAGCCAGTGGGTGGAGACTGCCTGCCTTCCGTCAAAAATATCTGCTGCCTGAATCTGGGGGCCCATCAGGTTCCTGCATGGTATGCTCCTAGCAGTTGACATTCTGGGACTCCATGTGACCTTTCTTGGGCAAAGCTACTAGAGGTAGGGGGGCAGTGAGTAGGAAGATAGCTGGGACACAAACAGGGCCATCATTGTCAAGGTTGCCAAGGGCTAGCAGCAGTGAGGTGGATCCCTGGGAAGCAGAAAATTTCCCAGAGGTGCTTCTTCAGGGGTGGCATTTTTTATATCTCTGGGTTGTCCATCTTGCCCCAAAAGTCAAAGAAGGATGATGGGTCGTGTTAGGATGGAGCCTCCATTTCCCAGCTTGCCAGATTATTGTCAGCTGGGCTGGGAAAACCACACAAAGCTAAACCCTCAGATTGGTTGCCTGGGGTGAGACTCTGTCTCCTTCATTTCTTTCTTCTAGAAATGTAGAAAGAGGGTGTGTCACCCTATGTTCCCAGGCACTGACAGCCTCTCTCAGAGCAGGAGTGTGGTGCCCTGCTGAGCAGGTCTGCCTGGCTGATCCAGAGGCAACCATCTCTCTGAGGAGCCAGGACTGGAGTGGCTGGACTGGGGTGGGAAAGAAGTGCAGAGTACTTCATGCTGGGCCAGAGACCAGGGGGTCAAGTAGGGGTCAATGTCAGGCTGTCAAGGGTAGACACAGTGATGGGGGACTGAAGACAGAGACTGAGCCAGCCTCTGACAGAAAGACCTACAACAGTTGCTGTGACAGGACAAGGGCTTGGGAAACCCACTGAACTTCTCTGAGCCTCAGTTTTTTCTTATGCAAGATGAGACTAAAAAACCCTACCTGGAAAAGTAGTCATCAGAATGGAAAATGAATGAAAATCACTTAACCCATTCATGGCACAAAGAAGCAGCTCTCATTCACACAAGTTCATTATCACCACGTGCTGGCTACCAAGGAAAGTTCTTGAATAGGTGGTTAGGAGAATGAGTAAGATACACTCTCAGCTCTCAGTTTGCTCATAACTTCACAATTATCATATAAGTCAGACTGTGGTGAGTGCTGTAATAAATGAAACTACTGTTGCTGAATTCCTCCTGTGACCTCATGATTGCTCACTTGTGAAAAACCTCTCAAGTGACTGAAACCCTCCCAGACAAAAGTATTACAGAATCATGCTTCCAATTAATGTCTCCAATCTTGGATTACAAATGTGGGCTAGAATTTCTCAGGGTCGCTGCTGACTGTTTCTCAGGTAACAAACTAAGGACTGTGCACAATGGCACTCTTTAAGGAAGGCTTTAAAACTGTAGGGATATGTGTGTAGGAGGAACCTTTTCCACTGTGAGCCATTGAACCACAATGGGAAAAAAATGGAAAGCCATAGAACTAAAGAGCAATTAGATTTGCTATTCTTTTTTTTCTCCCAGAGAAATACAAAGCTCCTACTCATTCATTTTCATAATTAGAGGAGGTCCTTAAGTAAGTTTAATGAATGAGAAAACAACACCCCTTTGTTTACATATAATCAGTTATTAATAAAAATAGGTAAGGCAGAGAGAAACCAACTCAGGGAGGGCCAGTGATGGAAAAGTAACGACTGGCAGGGGCACACAGGGCTGGGAGATGCAGAGAGAAGTACAGACTGGTAGCTGAGATAAGTCACAGCACAGAGACGGGAGGACAGGAGTGTATGTGTGTCTGTGTGTGTGATGGAAATGAGGAAAGGGGGGATATTCTAAGCTGTACCTTCTAAACCAGGTATCAGCAAACTTGGTCTGTAAAAGGCCAGATAGGAAATATTTTAAGCTTTGTGGACCATAGGGGGTTTTGTTGCAATGACATAACTGCTGGTGTGGCACAGAAACAGCCATAGATAATATGTAAAAGAATGGGCATACTGTGTCCCAATAAAACTTTATTTAGGAAAACAAGTGGCAGGCCAAATTTGGCCCAATGGCCATAGTTTGTGACCCCTGCTATAAATAGTCAATAAACAGTGATGTCCTTTCTGGGTCTTTAAGGCGTGGTTCTTCAGGTATGACCTCTAAATAGCTTTGTAAGTCTTACAAGGGTTATGGCTACTGGGAGTTCCATACCTTTAAGTCATCTATTCCAGGCAACAGAAGCTGGCACCTACCAAAAAGAAGGAGGAGTCAAGAAGGACTACATCTTGCGTAGGTGGAGTGGGTGCCAAATGCATACAGTTACCCAGTCCCACCCAGTCAGCAAGGTGCAGGGCTGCAGCCCATGCCCAGAGCCTGCCTGGGTTTCCTGGTGAACACCTCCTTCCAGTAAAAGGCTTCCACTCCAGCTGCTGGGCCCTGCCTTTTGTCCCAGCACATAACGATTCTGACCTCTGGCACTTCAGGAGTCTGCTGTTAAAAAATGTGGTACTCTAATCCATCCATTGTTGGAATTCTGGAAAGAGAAATAAATAATTTGAGGCACATGGAGGATTCATCAAGGAAAGCCCTGGGAGAGACGAGACAGAAAGACAGTAGAAGTGGAGAAGGAAAAGAATGCTTTCAAGGAGTTATTTATCTCTTTGCTCTTCTTCCCAAGAGGGCCAGGCTGGGGGCAGGAGCCATGGTTAGCCTGCTCAGGGAGGCTCTGAGACAGACCAGATGTGGGCTGATCTCATGATTGTTTCTAGATCCAGATGTCTAGGATGTTAAACATTCCTGACATTTAGATTTATATAATGCTGTTCCCCTGCAGAGGTCAAGGCATTTGGTATGATATATTGGAAAAATGCTGTGTTAATTGTTAGGGGATCTGAGACATCATTCTGGTTCTGCTGGGTATTGGAGGTTGGGCTAGACCAGTATTTCTGAATGAGCTCTGAGAATCTTGTAAGAAAAGCACTTGGGGAAAGTGCTAAACCAAATCCAACAAGTTTCTTTACTGGAGAACTTCTCACCTTCCTTAAAATGTAAATGCGCTTAATGAATGACCAATGGCATAAACACAATAGTGTACCTGTGATATTGTCTCCCATCCCATCCCTTGTGTACCTTTCTTCTTTCTAGGTTTCGGTAGCACAATGGTGTCTTATTTCCTCTCAGAGAGGAAATATTTTGCATCTTCTTTCCTTCCTCTCACGCTCTACTTATGGGGGCAATTAAGGGTCTGAACAAAGTCCTCTGCTTCTTTCTGTATAACCCCGTGTACTCATCATTCCCAGGCCATAAGCCATGATTTCTACATAGTTTAGTTCCTATCTCCAGCACTGACTTCTTGTTGGGACCTGAATTTCCAGAGGATGTTTCCCTGTGTACATCCTTCTATCCTTTTAACAGTGAAATGTCTCATCCTGATTCTTCTGCCTCTCTTTTCTCCATCCTCTCTTAGGGCTCAGTCTTGGGCTCTGACTGCTTTATACTACCTGTCTCCCCCTCTCCAGGTGAGCCCCTTATTTTTATACTTTGTAGGTTATGGCTGCTACACTCATCATTGTTGAAACCTCCTTCATAACACTTGACCAAAATAGACAATGTCTTCCTTGGATTAGGTGCCCATGGAACCAAGTGCAGACTTCATGCTTGGCTTCCTTTGGTCCACGACTGAATCTCCACATGGTCCCAGACTAATAGGCCCCCTGAACTTTAGGACTTCAAAGCCATTGTAAATCTCTCTACCCTGAGGAGTTTAAATGGAGGCTGCCCCCTTTTTAACCTTCCCCAGCAGGCTAGCACCACTGCACAGTTGGACATGTCCATTGTCACCCATGGTGCTCTCTGTCCCTAACCATCTAACTAGTATAAATTTGGGGGGGGGGGGGAAGGACACTCTGTGATCCATAGATCTTTCAGGTATTTCATGGGGTCTAGTAAGAAAAGGAACATCCAGGGCATCCAGTTCATATTTTGAAGTCTACTGAATTTTTTTAGGTGGCTAATTATGCCTAAATAACAGTAGAAGCTGCAAAAATTGTCTTTTCTTTTTAAAACCTAATTGTTTTTAAATTTTATGGCTACAGAGTGTCACTTTTATTTATTTTTAAAGATTTTTATTGAATTTATTGGGTGACACTGGTTAATAAAGTTATATGGTTTCAAGTGTACGATTTTATAATATATCATCTGTGTATTGTATTGTGTTTACCTCCCAAAGTCAAATTTCCTTTCCCTTTTCCCCTCTTCTACCTGCCCTCTCCCTCTTGCTCTAGTAATCACCATACTCTCGTCTGTGTCTATAGGGTTTTGGGGGTTTTTTTTTTGCTTACTCTCTTTACCTTNGATTTTATAATATATCATCTGTGTATTGTATTGTGTTTACCTCCCAAAGTCAAATTTCCTTTCCCTTTTCCCCTCTTCTACCTGCCCTCTCCCTCTTGCTCTAGTAATCACCATACTCTCGTCTGTGTCTATAGGGTTTTGGGGGGGTTTTTTTGCTTACTCTCTTTACCTTTTTCACCCCCTCCCTTTTAACAGCTATCAGTCTGTTCTCTGTATTTATGAATCTATTTCTATTTTGTTTGTTAGTTTATTATGTTTATTATATTCCTCATATAAGTGAAGTCATATGATTTTGTCTTTCTCTGACTGGCTTATTACAATCAGCATAATACTCTCTAGGTCCATCCATACTGTCCCAAATGGTTAGATTTCTTTTGTTTGTTTGCTTTTTAATGGCCAGGTAGTATTTCATCATATAAATGTTACACAGGACTTTTATCCACTCATGTATTGGACACCTGAGCTGCTTCCAAATCCTGGCTATTGTAAGTAAGGCTGCAGTGAACATATGGGTGCACGTATTTTTTCAAATCACTGTTTTGGGTTTCTTTGGATATATTCCCAGAAGTGGCATCATTGGGTCATAAGAAAGTTGCATGTTTAATTTTTTGAAAAACTCCATACTGTTTTTCACAGCGGCTACACCAATCTGCATTCTCACTAACAGTGCACAAGGGTCCCCCTTTCTGCTCAGCCTCTTCAACCCTTGTTACTTGTTGATTTATTGATGATAGCCATTCTGGCAGATGTGAGGTGATACCTCAAGGTTGTTTTAATTTGCATTTCTCTGATAATTAGTGATGTTGAGCATTGTTTCATATGTCTATTGACCATCTGTATGTCCTCTTTGGAGAAATATCTGCTCCGGTCTTTTGCCCATTTTTAAATTGGATTCTTTGTTTTCTAGTGTTGAGATTTATAAGTTCTTTACAAATTTGGGGAGTTAACTTTTTAGCAGATGTATAATTGGTGAACATATTCTCCCATTTAGTGGGTTGTCTTTTCATTTTGTTGATGGTTTCCTTTGCTATGAAAAAAACAATTCATTTTGATGTAGTACTATTTGTTTAGTTTTTTCTTTTATTTCCCTTGCCTGAGGAGACATATCAGAAAAAATATTGCTACAAGAATTGTCTGAGATTTTACTGTGTATGCTTTCTTGTATTGTTTTGAGTCTTACATTTAAATCTTTAATCTATTTTGAGTTTATTTTTATGTATGGTGGTCTAATTTTTTACAGGTCTCTGTCCAATTTTCCCAGCACCACTTATTAAATAGGCTCTGTTTATCCCACTGTATGTTTTGCCTCCTTTGTCAAATATTAATTGACCATATAGTGTGGGTTTATTTCTTGGCTTACTGTTCTGTTTAATGATGTATCTAGAACCATGCTAGGGCCATGATGTTTAAATTATGATGGCCTTGTCATATTGTTTGATGTCAGGTAGTGTAATCCCTCCAACCTTGTTCTTTCTCAAGATTACTGTGGCTATTTGGGGTCTTTTATAAATTTTGTGGTTCTATATAAAGTTTTGGAATATTTGTCCTAGTTCTGTGAAATATGCTGTTGGTATCTTGATAGGAATTGCTTTGAACTTATGGATTGTTTTGGGTAGTATGGGCATTTTAATGATATTAATTCTTCCTATCTATGAACACGGTGTATGATTTCACTTATTTGTATCTTCTTCAATGTCTTTCTTCAGTATTTTATAGTTTTCTGAGTACAGGTCTTTTACATTCTTGGTTAAATTTATTCCTACCTATTTTATTTTATTTTTTTGATGTAATCGTGAATAAGATTGTTTTCTTAGTTTCCCTTTTGGATAGGTCATTCTTAGTGTATAAAAATGCAACTGATTTATGAATATTTATTTTGTATCCTGTTACTTTAATGAATTCATTTATCAATTCTAGTATTTTTTTGTGGAATCTTTAGGGTTCTCTATATACATTATCATGTCATCTGGAAATAATAAAAGTTTTACTCTTTCCTTTCCAATTTGTATGCCTTTTATTTCTTCTTCTTGTGTGATTACAGTAGCTAGGACCTCCAGTACAATGTTGGATAAGAGCGGTGAAAATGAATAGTCTGGTTCCCAATCTTAAGGGAAACACTTTTAAGTTCTTGCCCATTCAATATGATGTTGGCTGTGGCTATGTCATATATTGCCTTTATTATGTAAAGGTATATTCACTCAATTCCCACTTTGATGAAAATTTTTATCATAAATGGGCACTGGTTTTTAGCAAATGTTTTTTCTGCATCTGTTGATATAATCATGTGATTTTTATCCTTCATTTTGTTTATATGGCATATTGTATTTATTGATTTGCAAATATTGTTTAATGTTGCATCCCTGGAATAAAGCCCACTTAATCATGGTGCATGATCTTATACGTCATGTATTACTGGACTGTATATGCTCCAGTAATGGAGCATATTGCTGGATCTGGTTTGCTAATATTTTGTTGAGGATTTTAGCATTTATGGTCATTAGGGTTATTGGCCTATAGTTTCTTTGTAGTGTCTTTATCTGGTTTTGGAATTAGGATAATGCTGGCCTTGTAAAATGAGCTTGGGAATCTTCCTTCCTCTTGAATTTTATTTTATTTTATTTTTATTTATTTATTTTTTTGTTTATGGTCATTGTTTATGGCTCCTCTCTGTTCCTATCACAGTCAAACACCAGGCAAAGCTTTTGATATATGGAATCACTTGTTTTTTTCCCCAATTTTTTTATTTAATTATTTTTCAAGTACAGTTTTCTGTCTATTACTCCCATCCCCTCCCACCCCCATGCTCGGCACTGCCCCCCCTGCCCCGTTTCCACCCTTCTCAGTTGCCTCTTGAATTTTATAAAATAGTTTGAGAATGACATGTGTTCATTTTTTTAATGTTTGGTAAAATTCACCACTAAAGCCATCCAGTTCAGGAGTTTTGTTTCTCGGGAGTTCTTTGATTACTGCTCAGTTTCATTAGTTGCAATCTGTCTGTACAGATTTTGTGATTTTTCCTGATTCCATTTTGGAAGATTGTATGTTTCTAGGAATTTCTCTGTTTTGTCCAGATTGTCCAATTTGTTGACATTTGGTTGTTAATAATATTTTCTTACAATACCTTATATTTCTGTGGAGTCACTTATTATTCCTCCTTTTTCATTTCTGATTTTATTTATTTGGACCCTCTTTCTTTTTTTCTTGATGAGTCTGGTGAAAGGTTTATCAATCTTGTTTATAATTTCAAAGAAGCATATCTTGGTTTCACTGTTTTTTTGTATTACTTTAGATTCCATTTTGTTTATTTCTTCTCTGATATTTATTATTTCCTTTATTTCTACTCACTTTGGGTTTTGTATTCTTTTTCTAGTTCCTTTCAGTGTTAGATTGTTTATTTGAGCTCCTTCTTGTTTCTTGAGTTAGATCTGTAATGCTATGAATTTCCCTCTTAGGACTGCTTTTCCTCTGTTCCATAGATTTTGGGTTGTTGTGTTCTTACCTACGTTTATTTCAAGGTATCTTTTGATTTCTGCCTTGTTTTCATTGTTAACCCATTCATTGTTTAGTCACATGTTATATAGCTTCCATGTCTTTATGTATTTTTCAGGGTTTTTTTTTGTGATTGATTCCTAGTTTTATACCATCATGGTCAGAAAAGATGCTTGACATGGTTTCAATCTTTTGAAATTTACTGCGACTTGATTTGTGTCTTAACATGTGGTCTATTTTTAAAAATGTTCCATGTGTACTTGTATTATACTTTGCTATATTGGGATGAAATGCTCTGAAGATATTAATCAAATCCACCTGATCCAGTGTGTCACTTAAGGCTGCTGTCTCTGTGTTGATTTTCTGTCTGGAAGATCTATCCATTGATGTCAATGTGGTGTTGGAATCCCAGACTATGACTGTATTACTGTTGATCTCTCACTTTATGTCCATCAAAATTTGCTTTATATATTTAGGTGCTCCTATGTTGGGTGCATAAGTATTTACAAGGGTTATGTCATGTTTTTGAATTGATTTTTTTAGGATTATGTAATTTCTTTATTTTTCTTTTGTTATGACCTTTATTTTAAAGTCTATTTTGTCTGATAAAGCATTGTGAACCCAACTTTTGTCTTCATTTCCATTATCCTGAAATATCTTTTTCCATCTCTTTACTTTAAGGCTGCATATATCTTTCTTTCTGAGGTTGATCTTTTGTAGACAGCCTATAGAGTCATACCTCAGTACTCATCAGCTTCAAAATTTGTCAAACCCTGTACTCATCACATTTTGATGAGAAAAAAAAATGCTTCAGTACTCAGTGCTTGCTTGGGACTTGTCACATTTGCTAGAACTTATATGAGTCATAACACTGTCCTACAAGAGAAAATGCTCCATTACTCGTGGGCTTAGTACTTGTCAGTTTCAGCACTCACCATGAGTTTTAGAATGAATTAACAAGTACTGAGGTACCACTGTATATTGATATATGGGTTTTTTTTATCCATTTGGTTCCCCTATGTGTTTTGATTGGGGACTTTAGGCCATTTACATTAAGTGATTATTGATAGGTTTGTATTTATTGGCATTTTATTCTTTATAACTATGGTCTTTTGTTTCTTTTTACTTCTTTTCCTCCTTAAAGAAGACCCTTTAACATTTTCTGTAGTACTGGTTTGGTGGTAACAAATCCCTTTAGGTTTTTCCTGTCTTGGAAGCTGTTTATTTTTCCTTCAGTTTTAAATGATAAGCTCTCTGGGTGAAGCAGTCTTGTTTGTAGGTCCTTGTTTTTAATTACATTCAATATTTCATGTCAATCTCTTCTGGCCTGAAATGTTTCTGTTGAGAAATCAAGTGAAAGTCTAATAGGAGCTTCCTTGTAGGTAACTAACTGTCTTTTTCTTGCATCTTTTAAGATTCTCCTTTGTCTTTAACCTTTGCCATTTTAATTATGATGTGTCTTGGTGTGGACCTGCATGGGTTCATCTTGTTTGGGATTTCCTGCATTTCCTGAACTTGTGTGTGTTTTTAAAAAATTTATTATTTTAATTGTTGTTGAAGTACAGTTTTCTGTCTTTTAGTCCCAACCCAGCCAACCCTTCCCCCAGTGTTCCCCACCTCCCTCCCATTTCCACCCCCCTTAGTTTTTGTCCATGTGTCTTTTACACTTGTTCCTGTAAACGCTTCCCATTTCCCCTGAAATTCTCTACTCTCTCCCTTGTGGTCACTGTCAGCCTGTTCTCTATTTCAGTGTCTTTGGTTATATTTTGCTTGCTTGTTTGTTTTGTTGTTTAGTTTCCTGGTAAAGGTGAGATCATATGGTATTTGTCTTTCACCGCCTGGCTTATTTCACTCAGCTCAATGCTTTCCAGTTCCATTCATGCTGTTGCAAAGGGGAGGAGCTCCTTCTTTCTTTCTGCTGAATAGAATTCCACTGTGTAAATGTACCATAGTTTTTGGACCTACTCATTTACTGATGGGCACCTAGGTTGCTTCCAACACCTGGCTGTTGTAAATTGTACTGCTATGAACATTGGGGTGCATAGGTTCTTTTGGATTGGTGTTTCAGGGTTCTTAGGATATACTCCTAACAGTGAAATTGCTGGGTCAAAGGCAGGTCCATTTTTAGTTTTCTGAGAAAATTCCATACTGTTTTCCACAGTGCTTGTACCAGTCTGCAATCCCACCAACAGTGGATTAGGGTCCCCTCTTCTGCACAACCTCTCCAACACTTGTTGTTTGTTGATTTGTTTATGATGGCCATTCTGACTGATGTTAAGTGGTATCTCATTGTGGTTTTAATTTGCATCTCTCTGATAGCTATCGATATTGAGCATCTTTTCACATGTCTCTGGATCTTCTGTATGTCCTCCTTGGAGAAATGTCTGTTCAAGTCCTTTGCACACTTTTTCAATTGGGTTGCTTGTCTTTTTAGACTGGAGTCATTTAAGTTCTTTGTATATTTTGGAGATTAAACCCTTGTCTGAGGTATCATTGGCAAATATGTTTTCCCATCCAGTTGGTTCTCTTTTTATTTTAATACTGTTTTCTTTAGCTGTGCAGAAGGTTTTTACTTTCATGAGATCCCATTTGTTTATTCTTTCCTTTATGTTCCTTGCTCTAGGGGACATATCACTAAAAATGTTGCTGCGTGAAATATCTGAGATTTTCCTGTTTATGTTTTCCTCTAGGACTTTAATGGTTTCACGGCTTATATTTAAGTCTTTTATCCACGTGGAATTTATTTTGGTGTGTGGTGTAAGT
Source organism: Sturnira hondurensis (assembly GCF_014824575.4). Lineage (NCBI taxonomy): Eukaryota > Metazoa > Chordata > Mammalia > Chiroptera > Phyllostomidae > Sturnira > Sturnira hondurensis. Next base: position 4,377,723 of record NW_028085930.1, read on the forward strand.
TGGTGCTTGAGTTTCATTTTTTTGCACGTAGCTGTCCAGATCTCCCAACACAATTTGCTGAAGAGGCTATTTTCACTCCATTTTATGTTGCTGCCCCCTTTGTCAAATATCAATTGACTGTAGAGACTTGGGTTTATTTCTGGGATCTCTATTCTGTTCCATTGGTCTGTGTACCTGTTTTTATGCCAGTACCAGGCTGTTTGATTACAGTGGCCTTGTAATACATTTTGGTATCAGGTATTGTGATCCCTCCTACTTGGCTCTGCTTTCTGAAAATTACAGCAGCTATTCAGGATCATTTATGGTTCCATATAAATTTTTGAAGTGTTTGTTCTATATCTGTGAAATATGCGATTGGTACTTTAATAGGTATTGCGTTGAATCTGTAAGTTGCTTTGGGTAGTATGAACATTTTGATGATGTTAGTTCTTCTGATCCATGAACACGGTATATGTTTCCACTTGTTTTTGTCTTCCTTGATTTCTTTCTTCAGTGTTCTGTAGTTTTCTGTATACAGGTCTTTTACCTGTTTGGTTAGGTTCATTCCTAGGTATTTTATTTTTTCTTTTTGCTATATTGAATGGAAGGTTTTGTTTTTTTTTTTTGTTTTCTGCTTCTGCAGTTTCATTGTTGGTATACAAAAACGCCATTGATTTCTGGATATTGACTTTCTATCCCGCTGTTTTGCCAAATTCATTTATTAGGTGGAGCAGTTTTTGGGTGGAGTCTATAGGATTTTTCATGTACACTATCATGTCATCTGCAAACAGTAACAATTTTGTTTTCTCTTTTCTGATTTGGATACCTTTTATTTCCTTTTCTTATCTGATCGCTGTGGCTAAAATTTCCAACACTATATTGAATAGAAGTGGTGAAAGCGGACAACCTTGTCTTGTTCCTGATTTTAGTGAAAAAGCTTTTTGTTTTTGCCCATTGAGTATGATGTTGGCTATAGGTTTCTCATATATAGTCTTTATTATGTTGAGGAATGCTCCCTCTATTCCCACTTTGCTGAGTGTTTTTATCATAAATGGGTGCTGTGCTTTATCAAATGCTTTTCCCATATCTATTGATATGATTGTGTGATTTTTGTCTTTGCTTTTGTTTATGTGATATATTACATTTACTGATTTGTGAATATTGAGCCATCCTTGCATCCTTGGGATGAATCCCACTTGGTCATGGTGTATGATATTTTTTAAAAAGATTTTATTTATTTATCTTTAGGGGAGAAGGAAAGGAGAGAGGCAGAGAAATATCAATGTATGGCTGCCTCTCATGTGTCCCCTGCCGGGAACTGGGGACTGGCCTGCAACCCAGGCATGTGCCCTGACTGGGAATCGAACTGCGATTGTGTGGTTTGCAGGCCCGCACTCAATCCACTGAGCTACACCAGCCAGGGTGGTGTATGATATTTTTAATGTATTGTTGGATGTGGTTTGCCAGTATTTTGTTGAGGATTTTAGTGTCTATGTTCATCAGCAATATGGGCCTTAAATTTTCTTTCTTTGTTGTGTCTTTATCTGGTTTTGGGATTAGGATGATGCTGGCTTCAGAAAAAAGAGTTTGGGATTCTTCCATCATTTTGGATTTTTTGGAATAGTCTTTGAAGGATAGGGGTTAGCTCTTCCTTAAATGCTTTGTAGAATTTTCCTGTGAAACCATCTGGTCCAATGCTTTTGTGTGTCAGGAGTTTTTTTCTTACTGCTTCAATTTCATCTGCTGTTATTGGTCTGTTCAGGCTTTCTGCTTCTTCTTCATTAAGTTTTGGAAGATTATATTTTTTCTAGAAATTTGTCCATTTCCTCCAGGTTTTCAAATTTCTTGGTATATAGTTCTTCATAGTAGTTTCTTACAATGCTTTGTATTTTGGCAGTGTCAGTTGTAATCTCTCCTCTTTCATTTCTGATTGTGTTTATTTGGGTCATCTCTCTTCTTTTCTTGATGAGCCTACTTACAGGCTTGTGTATTTTGTTTATTTTTTCAGATAAAAAAACCCAGCTCCTGGATTCATTGATCCTTAGAATTGTGCTTTTAGTCTCTATGTCATTTAATTCTGCTCTGATCTTGGTTATTTCCTTCCTTCTACTTGCTCTTGGCTGCCTTTGTTGTTGTTCCTCCAGTTCTTGTAGGCCTAGGGTTAGGTTGTTGGTTTGAAATGTTTCTATCTTTTTTAGGTAGGCCTGTATTGCTATGAACTTCCCTCTCAGGACTGCCTTTGCTGTGTCCCATAAGTTTTGGGTTGTCATGAGTTCATTTTCATTTGTTTCCAGAAACTTTTTTGATTTCTTCCCTAATTCATTCTTGATCCATTTATTGTTTAATAGCATGCTGTTCAGTCTCCATGATTTTGGGTGTTTTGTTTTTTTCCCCTTGGGGTTGGTTTCTAGTTTCAGTCCCTTTTGTTTGGAGAAAATGCTTGGTATGATTTCAACTTTCAATTGTTGAGTTGAATTTGAAGTTGTTGAGGCTCGTTTTGTGTCCCATTGTGTGGTGCATCTTTGAAATTGTTCCATGTGCATTTGAAAAGAATATGTATTCAGCTTCTTTGGAATGAAGGGCTCTATATATATCAGTGAAGTCCATTTCATCTAGGGCATTGTTTAATGCCACGATATATTTGTTGATATTTTGTTTGGAAGATCTGTCCATTTTTGACAGTGGGGTGTTAAAATCCCCTACTATAATTGTGTTGCTGTCAATATCTTTCTTGAAGTCCTCTAAGATGTTCTTTATATATTTGGGTGCTCCTATGTTGGGTGCATATATATTTATAATGTTTCTGTCTTCTTGGTGGATTCTTCCCTTGAGTATTATGAAGTGACCTTCTGGGTCTCTCTTTATGGCCCCTTTTTTGAAGTTTATTTTGTCTGATGTGAGTATTGCTACCCAGGGTATTTTTCCTGTCCATTTGCTTGGAAAATTTGTTTCCAGCCCTTCACTTTGAGTCTGTGGTGGTCTTTTGACCTGAGGTGGGTCTCTGGTAGGCAGCATATGTGTGGGTCATGCTTTCTTATCCATTCAGCTATTCTATGTCTTTTGTTTGGAGCATTTAATCCATTTACATTTAACGTTATTATTGATAGGTACTTATTCACTGTCATTTTTGTACCTGTGTTCCTCTGGCTCTCACTCTCTTTTCCTTCCTTTCACTAAAGCAGTCCCTTTAGCGTGTTTTGCAGAGCTGGTTTGGTGGAGGTGTATTCTTTTAGACTTCCTTTGTCTGGAAAGCTCCTTATTTGGCCTTCTATCTTGATTGAGAGCCTTGCTGGGTAAAGTAGCCTTGGTTGCAGGCCTCTAGTTCTCACTATTTGGAACATTTCTTGCCATTCTTTTCTTGCTTGGAGCATTTCCATTGAGAAGACAGCAACTAACCTTATTGGGGCTCCCTTGTATGTTACTTCCTGTTTCTTTTTGGCTGCCTTTAAGATTCTCTCTTTGTCTTAGAATTTTGCTGTTTTAATGATGATGTGTCTTGAAGTGGGCTTCTTTGGGTTCCTCTTGATTGGGACTCTTTGTGTTTCCAGGATTTGTGTGAATTTTTCTCTCATCAAATTAGGAAAGTTTTCCAACATTACTTTTCCAAATAGGTTTTCTATTTGGAACCAAATAGGTTCTCTTCTTCTTTTCCTTCTGGTATTCCTATGATTCGGATATTATTACATTTCATATTGTCTTGCATTTCTCTTAATACTTCTTCATTCTTTCTGAGCCTTTTCTCCTTTTCTTGCTCTTTCTGGGTGTATTTTTCTATTTTGTCCTCCAACTCACTGATCCAATCTTCTGCTTCATCAATCCTGATTTTGATTCCTTCCACTATGTTCTTCAGTTCAGAAATTGTATTCTTCATTTCCTCTTGGCCCCTGTTGATAGTTTCTACTTCCTTTTTTATGCTGATATCTTTTGCAGTGAGTTCACTGTAGTTTTCCTGTAGTTTCTGGTAGCTCATTGTGAGCTCATTGAACTTCCTGATAACCAGTGCTTTGAATTCAATATCTGATAGTTGACTTGCCTCTATTTCATCTAACATTCTTTCTGAGACTTCCTCCTTTTCTTTCATTTGGGNTTTCAATTGTTTGTGAGACTTTTTTTGTTAGCTTCAGCTTCTTAAATTGATCTGTTCAGACTCCCTGGGTTTATGGTGTGAACTTCTGTGGTAGAATACCTGTGAGATTTAGTGGTGCAGTCTCCTTGATCTCCTGAGCTCACTGGTCTTGGGCTGTTCTTTAAGTTGGTTCTATGTTTGTTTTTGGGTTTTGATTGTTGTTGGATCTATCTTTGGTGGGTACTTCCCACCATCTGGTTAACTGAGGGTCACTCTGTGCACCACCTCTTGTAATTTGTTGTGCTGGTGACGGCAGGTTGTGTTGAAGCTAGTTCTTCCATGTGTACAAGGTTTTGAGGATTCTCTTTTGCTCTTGTTCAGATGTTTGCCCTGGGTAGTTTCTCCACTATTTAGTTGTATTTCCAGATAGGTCCTGGATTGAGGCTTGTGTGGTTTCCACTCCTTCCTTCACCTTCTTCTGTTGTTATCTGTTGGTGGTTCCTTTGTTGTTGGGTTTTCTTTTCCACTGGGTATCCTGGTGTTCACTGCTTCCACCTACTCTTTTTTTGTGATCAATTTGAGGGGAAGGCAAAATGGTTTATGACAGCTGGAGAGTATTCTATGATATTTAGAGAAGCCGGTAGAGAAGAGATAGGAGATCCTTTGGCTATGTATGGTGTTAACCGTGATCTTCAACCCAACTAGCCACTTTTAAGAAAGGATGGAAAGAAGATAAGACTTGTGTTGGGGAGGGAAGGCTTGTGAGTTGGATCTAGAAAGCAGTGAGGTTGTGGGAGGTCAGATTCTGAGGTAAGGTGAGAGTAAAGGATAGTAAACAGGTGTAATGTGTGAGAGAATAGAGTTAACCACTACAGTAATAGAGTTCAGGAAACTGTGAAGTGGGCTAAGATCCAGGAGGGGTGTTGTGAAGTGTTTACAATTGTATAGAACATCTGTTATTTACAACAATATTAGAGCAACAATCCTATGACAGAGTCTATGTGATCTGGATAACATGAATAGGGGGTATAGGACTTTGAGTAGTGTGCTAAAGGAACACAAGTGATGTGAAGAACAGTAAATTAGCAATACACTGTGGAAGAGAAAACAGGGGAAACCTGTCAAATGATACAATATAATCAGCCAAGGAAAGAAGACTATACAGAAAGAAGAGGAATACAAAAATAGTATTAAAATAAAAGATGTAATAATAATGAAAAAATAATACAAATATGCAGCAACTTGTAGTTTCTCTGCAATAGCAAAGTGAAATTTGTCTGACTGTCTCAACTGTTGGGATGCCAACTCTGTGGGTCCAACTCTGGTCCTTTCATAGTTCCAAGTTTTTTGTCTCACTTGTGGGCATTTAAAAAAGGGGGGAAAAGGCAAGGGAAGGGAGGAAGAAAAGATAAAATTAGAAAGAAAGGAAGAAGGAATAGAACAAGAAAGAAGGAAAGAGAGAAAAATGGTATTGAAAGAAAAAACAATAATAAAATTTAAAAAATAAAAGGTTACTAAACAAACAAACAAAGAAACAAACAAGCAAAAAACACCTCTTGTTGGTTTCAAACTGGCCAAACTAGTTTTTCTGGTCTTGCTGGCTAGAGCAGGCTGAGTGGTGATTACTGTGGCATTTCTCCCTTCCTGATGTGTACTCAGCCAGTCTTGGGAGCACTCTCCCAAGAGCTAGTCTGGCACCTCTTCCCAGCACCTTTGGTGGAGGATCCAGGTCTTCTTCAGAGTGTTCTTTCCCCGGGGTCAATGCTGAGGGCTGGGGTGCTGGTCCGTGCCCAGCCAGCTGCTTCAGTCCCGAAGGTTTGGGTTCAAACCCTTCCCAGTGCTATGGGGAAACACAGGGCCTTCTGTCCAACCTCGGATTGCTGCCCAGCTGGGTGGGGAGTAGGCCCAGTGGCTGTCACAGGAGAATTTCCTAAACAGTTTTACTTTTTGAGAAATTCCTCCTACTCAAGCCTGCTGCTCAATACAGCCCAATTCTCCAGCCAGACTCTCAACTCTCCCAAGTTGGCGCCCACACATTCTGTGGGTGCTCACAGCCTGTATGTTTGCCTCTTTGTCCTGATTCCCCTTTTTGCAACTTCAAGCAACCAGTCTCTCCCAGTGCTACTTAAACCCTGCTTGGGTAGGGAGGGAGGGAGTAGTTGACCCCGCTCTCTCCCAAGGACTCTGTGGCAGGCCTGCTGCTCCCAAAGAGTCCATGGTAGACCCAGCGCCAGTGCTGGTGCTGGGCTCCGGGCTACAGCCACCCCAGTCCCCGAGCTGGTTCCTGGAACCTTATTGTCCTGAAGCACTCTCCTTACCATCTGTTTTTTCAGTGTCTGCTATAATTTTTGGTCTCTTTTTTTCATATACGCTGGGGTACTCTTGGCTGTTTGCTCTGTTCCTCCATAGATTGGCCAGGTTTTTCTCCCATGTATAGAGGGAAGTGGAATCTGTTCCCTCCTACTCTGTCTCCATCTTCTAACTGTCTCTGCAAGGAAGACCAGAAGGTGGTGCCTGTTTCTGACCCTAGTGCTCTCCCCATGTGGACCTGTTTGAACGCTCACATGTCCCCTTGCTGCCTCTGTTCTTGGAGGGGCAGCCTGTAGCACAAAAGGGGTGTGTGGGGGTCTACCAGGGTAGGGAAGTTTTCAGTTATTATTTTTCAAATAGGTACTTGATTTCTTGCTCTCTCTCTTTTCATCTTGTACAGGTCTGATACAAATAGTGTTATACTTCATGTTGTTCTAGAGGTCACTTAAATAATCCTTTTTTAAATTTATAGTTTATTTTTACTGCTCTTATTAGGTGTTTTCTGCTACCTTGCCTTCCAAATTACTGAGTCAGTCCTCTGCTTCATCTAACCTATTGTTTATTCTTTCTAGTCTATTCTTTATTTCTGATTGTATTCTTCATTTCTGACTGGTTCTTTTTATGATTTATATATATTTTTTATGCTTGCTATTTCTTTGTTGAAGTTCTCACTAAGGTCCTTGAGCATCTTTATAACCATTTTTTTGGAACTCTCTATCTCATAAATGGTTTGCCTCCATTTCATTTAGTTCTTTTTTCTGAGGATTTTTCTTGTTCTTTCATTTGGTCCATGTTTCTTTGTCTCTCCATTTTGGCTGCCTCTTTGTGTTTATTTCTATGTATTAAGTAGATCCACTATGACTTCCAGTCTTGGTAGAGTGTCCTTATGTAGTAGGTGTTCTGTAGGACCCAGTGTACAGTCTTATTGACATCTGAACTGGGCACTCCAGGAAAGCTCCTTGTGTGAGTTATGTGGATCCTCCTATTGTATTTGAGTCTTGATTGCTGTTGGACTGTTTGTGCATAGGGTCCACCCTCAGAAAGGCTGACTGTGAGGGTTGACCTGTACCTCAGAGGGGTGTACAAACTGCTGTGCAGTTGCTGACCACAAGAAGTGGAATTTGCCTCAGAAGGGTATGGTGCCTACTGGTTACTGTCTTTGGACATGTTATTTGTGAAACTAACTTGATTCTCAAGCTGGGCACTGGGTGTGTTGGTTCTAGGGCCTCTTGAGAGGGCTTCTGGTGCAGACCAGTGTTAGATGCTGCCTGTGACTGGCTTTGGGCAACCAACCTGTTTGGATCTACAAAGTGATCTGATGTTTGTGGCCACCACTGCTAGGCTTGGGTGTGCCTGGGAAGGACCAGGCTGCACATCAAGGCTGGCTTTTATCAGCACTGGGCCTGGAGTCAGGTCAGCAAAAGGAGCAAAACACCCTAAGATCTGCCCCTGCCTGCCTCTACCTGCCAGCTGGCTGTTAGGCTTAGCCACTGAAAGAGTCTCTGGTGGTACTTGAGTTGCATGATGTACATTTCCAATGAGTCACTAGGTAGGGGTGAATAGTGTTCACTAGATTGATACAGGTTCCAACCCAGTGCCATTGCTAGGTTTGAGGCTACTCTGCAAATGCCCCCTGGAATACCAAGTTTAGCTGCCTCCTTCCATATTCCTGCAGACCTTTGTGCTGAGGAGGGGCCTCAGGGAGTCATTGAGGTGAGTCCAGTTGATTTTATCAGGCCCAAATATGCCGAGATTTGGATGCATGTAGGGAAGGCTCTCCCATTAGGCATGCAAGTGAAAAATGACTCCCCCATCCTAGTGCCGTACAACTCAGTCTGTCTAAGATTTTGCTGGGAAGCCAAGCTCAGCTGAGTGAGTACGACATGAGTTGGGAGGGTGGAGCTAGTGGATCTCCCATGATGAGGAGGTGCTGGTCAGGCTTGTGGGAAGGTTGGAGAAATGGCCCCTGCCCCAGAGCCACACAGTTCAGTCTGTCCTGGATTTCTCTCAGACCTTGATAGGGCATGGCTACCAGGAGTCAGGAGGTTGGGGCTGCCAGGTGCCTGGAGGTTTGGGCTAGTGGGTCTCCTGTGAAGAGAAGGCACCACTGAAGTTCATGGGAAAGTGTGGGGGGGAACAGCCCCCACACTGTAAGCCATACCACTCAATCACTGACAGCTTTTGAGTCTTCCTAGACCTCTACACTCCTGCTCAAGCAGAATGACTTCTCAGCAGGTTTTGAGTTTTGTAAGGTAGGGCAACAGGGTCTCCAGAGTGTGAGGTATTGCATTTTTCCAGGCTGATGCTGTAAGGAGGGGAGTGTTTCATCCAAAAAAGGTGGCATCTGAGGTATGGAAAAATAAAATCAGCACAGGGGTCCTGGTGGCTGTCCCTTTGACTTCCTCCCCAGAGCCACAACTCCCAGTGTAACCTCACATGACTGTAGTCTGCTCCGTTGTCCCTCCACTGGAGCCCAGGGTGAGTGGCTATGAATGAGATTTTATGTGCTGGCCCTTTCAGAGGATGCCTGTGTCTCTAGCAGACTCCCATCTTTCCCTGGCAGACAGAATCCTTACTGATTTTCACAGCCAGGTGTTACGTTTGGCACCTCTTCCCAGCTCTGGTGCTCTTGGCTAGGGATCCTGGCATGAGGTTGAGACCACAGCTTCTCAGGGGAAACCTTTGCAGCTGAGATATCCCTACAGAATCTGAGTTGTTACCCATGGGAGCTGGGCCAGCTCTTTTTGCATCTTTGCCCTGCCTACAAGTCTCTATATGGCTTCTTTTATAAATCCTTGGTTATAAGACTTCTGTTCAGCTAGTCTTCAGTTGGTTATTCCAGTTCATTGTTCTATAGTTTGGTTGTGATTTTAGTTTTGTTCTACGAGGAGGTGAGTGTAACATTCATCTACTTCACTGCCATCTTGGATTCCCCCAAGAGTTGCAAAATTTACAATAGGCATCACTGATAACATTCTTGGAACAAGAAATAAGTGGGCAAAGTTACTGACCTGTCCTCCTAGGGAAGGTACTGTCTTTCTCAGAGTTCTCTAGAGGAACAGTATGTAGAGAATATATAGTCTTGTGCCTCATAACAACATATCAGTCAATGACAGACCACATATATGATGATGGTCCCATAAGATTATAATGGAGCTGAAAAATTCCTATTGCTTAGTGACATAGTAGCCATCACAATGCCATAGCCTAGCATAATTGGAGAGAAGCCAGTGGTTCTTGAATCAGAAGGCACAACTCTCCTACTAGGGCCTCTGACAGCTTCCACAACTTCCTGGGAACCTGGTTGTAGTAGTACAATGCATTTTGTGGTGATGCTGGTTTGTAAACAAACTCATTGCCTTGCCAGTTGCTTAAAAGTACTGTACTTACTACTTTGTCTTGGTCACTTACAGTATTGAAAATAGTAATGTGCTGCACAGGTTTGTAGCCAGGGAGCAGTAGGCTATATACCATATAGCCCAGGGGTGTAGTAGGCTATTCCATTTAGGTTTGTGTAAGTGCATTCTGATGTTCACACAAGGACAAAATCTCTGAAGAACACATTTCTCAAAGTGTATTCCCATCATTAAGTGGCACCTGACTGGAGAGAAGCAGGGAGAGAGAGAGAGAGAGAAAGAGAGAGAGAGAGAGAGATTAACTAATTGGCTATGTGATTGTGGGGGTTGACAGGTCTGAAATATATAGGACAGACATCATGCAGGTGAGAAATTTAAGAAGAAATGGTGCAGTAGCCTTCTATTTGAATTCTGTAGGGCAGTAGGCTGGAAACTTGGGCAGGGTTCCTGTGTTGCAGTCTTGAGGAAAATGCCTTCATTTATAGAAAAATCTCAGTCTTTCCTCTTAAAAACTCTAAATGATCAGATGAGGCCTTACACCCATATTATGAAAGGTAATCCTCTTTATTCACAGGCTACTGATTTAAATGTTAATAACATCTAAGAAAATATCTTCTCAGCAGTACTTAGAGTGGTATTTAACTAAATGACTAGGGCTATAACCTAGCTGAGTTGATGCATACAGTTAACCATCGCAGGCACTTTCGGGAGTTCACCTGCTACTTGAAGTCATGTTGTATGGCTTCATTTTGGCTTGGACAGAACTTGAGAACACCTGATGAGAGGGAGTGGACTGGGATCCTAGGCCTGTGGTTTGTCACCCTGAGAAACAGGGCACTGGCCTGGACTTACTCTTAATGAATGGTCGGGCCATATTTCTTTGTCCATAAAAGATGGTAACTAAGTTCCCTTTAGCTTTTAGCATTCTACCCTGAGCATCAAGTAGTCCTTGCATCTATCAAATAGCACTAGAAATAACTAACACATACTAAAAGTTTAGTGTATGCCAAGCTCTGTTGAACATACTTTAATGTGAAATAACTAATTTAATCCTCTCAACAACCCTATTAGATCTCCAAAATATATAAAGAACTCACATGACTCAATACAAAAAAGACAAACAATCCAATAAAAAAATTGGCAAAAGACCTAAATAGACACTTCTCCAAGGAGGACATACAGATGGCCCATAGACATATGAAAAGATGCTTGACATCACTAGCCATCAGAGAGATGCAAATTAAAACCACAATGAGATATCACCTCCCACTGATCAGAATGGCCATTATAAATAAATCTACAAACAACCAAGTGCAGGCAAAAATGCAGAGAAAAGGGAACTCTGGTGTACTCTTGGTGTGAATGCAGACTGGTGCAGCTACTGTAGAAAACAATATGGAATTTTCTTTAAAAAAAAACTAAAAATGGAACTGCCTTTTGACCCAGCAATTCCACTGCTGGGATTATATTCTAAGAATCCCAAATCACCAATTCAAAACAACTTATGCACCCCTATGTTTGTAGCAGCACTATTTACAATAGCCAAGTGCTGGAAACAGCCTAAGTGACCATCAGTAGATGAATGGATCAAAAAATTGTGGTACATTTACATAGTCGAATACTATGCAGCAGAAAGAAAGAAGAAACTCCTACCTTTTGTGACAGCATGGGTAGAAAAAGAGAATATGCTAAATGAAATAAGCCAGCTGGTGAAAGAATATACCATATGATCTCACCTGTAGGAGGAATCTAAAGAACAAAGTAAACTAATGAACAAAATAGAACCATGAGCATGGAAACATGGAACAGACTGACAGTGACCAGAGGGGAGGGGAGAGGGTGACAATTGGGATCCAGAGCCTGATCTTTAACTACCACATGATGCTATTCCTTTAGATCACCTCAGGGACTGTGGTAAGGAAGGGATGGTATAATGGATTTGCAAACACTCTGTGCACTCTAAAAACCTATAATGGCCTTAAGGTATCAGTTTGTCCCTTGGGTACTTCCATGAGCAATCCCTCTGGGATGGAGTCTTATAACTGAATTTTATCTGGCAGCCCCTAATACATTGTTAAGTGTACAGCCAACATCGATGATGTACAATCTACATCACTTGTGGGCAGTGATGCCCATAAGTGGGCAGTAGAATGAATCAGGGATGTGCAAACAAACTACTGAATGATGAGATCTCAGTTTAGAGTCCATTACCTCATGAGTCAACCCTGTTTATGTTCCTTTGTCAATTTCTGGAAAAAATAAAGCACTACCTGTCTTCCTTCCTTCCTTCCTTCCTTCCTTCCTTCCTTCCTTCCTTCCTTCCTTCCTTCCTTCTTTTCTTTCTTTCTTTCTTTCTTTCTTTCTTTCTTTCTTTCTTTCTTTCTTTCTTTCTTTCTTTCTTTCTTTCTTTCTTTCTTTCTTTCTTTCTTTCTATAAACATTTGAGGTGGTTCAGGCAGCAGATCTTCCTGGCAACAGGAGGCCGAAGTGCTATTTGAGCAGCTGGATATGAGAATGTATCTGTACAGTTGCCTCTACAACAAGAGAGGGGATAAGAGGTCTACTGTCATTGAGAAGGCCTCCCACAATGGCCCTTAGACTTCAAGACTGCCAAGAGGACCCCATTTCTGGACCACATTTCAGCTACAGGCTAAATTCTGGCAAATGAGTGCTTTGGGTGCAGGCATTTGAGGGGGCCAAGGGAAGATCAAGGGGAATTTGAAGAGCTCTGTTTAATAATTCTCTCTGCTTTGGTTTTTCTGTCTGCTCTCTGTATCTCTGAAGGTGATCCTGGCCTGCAGCCCAGCCCCCAGGGCACTCTCTAGGGAAAGGGTAGGTTCCTGGAGACATGGGCTATAGTCATGATATTTCAGCTCAGTCAGAGTCTTCACCATCTGTGATTTTTTTCACTGAATAAGAAAAGCCTCTATACACTGATATGGCTTGGTGGGGAACAGAATGTCCAGGATGCAGTCTGTGTTGCTTTGTAGCCAGGGTAGACCTATATGCCAAGATGCATAGGTCCAAGGTTCCAGAATGTGGAGTTTATGTCCTAACCTTGGTGTCTTTATTCCCTACTCCTTACTCTTAGTAGGTAACTGCACCAGAAACCTACCTATGCCCTAATTGGCATATACTGTTATTTTCCTTATTTCTCGTTTTCCTTGGCACCCTTGACTACTTATTTGGTGGCAGTCACTGCTGGTCCACATACATGCTCAATATCCATGGTGGCAGATGCTCAACATTCATTCCCCTCTTTTTCCTTACTGACAGATCCCCAATTAGTGCAGAGCAGCAAGGTGTCTAATTAGACATATTCCTTTGTGTTAGAAGTGGCCGCGGGACCCAGTTTGAGTTAATGGTATGTAAGCAGAGTCTATTGGCTGTGACTTGGAGGAAAATAATTGTATTCCTGGTCAATGGGGCAAACAATTCACCTTTCCTCTTTGCCCTTCCTCCTCCTTCTGCCTGGAACACAGAGGTTGGGCTGCTTCTGTGGCTACGAGGATGACAACCACAAGCTTAAACTGGAAGAATAGCGAGCTGGAAGGAGCCTGAGTCCTTGAAAACTTCCTCAAGCACTCACAGTAGAATTGGATTGCCTACTTTTGGACTCCCTGGTGCATGAGAGGAGGGTCTCCACTGCACACAACTCAATGTAATCCAGACTAATACAACCTCTTAAGGAGAGTTGAAGAAAAACTTTCATCTTTCTTGTTCATGATGAATTTCTTGCCTGTCTGTCCTTGACTGGTTCTTCTTCTTGCTGCACTGTCTTCCCACCAGCACTGACCAGGCCAAGTTATGACATTTCTGATGCTCCCACAGTCAGGCTGCCCTTTATTACCATAGTTACTTTTCTGGGCTTATATGTCTTACCCTAATCTGGGAGGTGATTTGTGATGGTCCAAGTATGTAAGGGATGATTACATTCTGTGAAGAGAAATAATGTCTTTGTCACATGAATGCCAGGAACCTCTACACAGTTTGGCTGTCTGGCTTTATCCAGTGATGGAAAAGCAAAGAAAGGATATTCTGTTAATTAGCTAAACTTAGAATTTTAAAGACACACCTTCTATATCACTCTCCAGTGGTTTGCATACAAGGTTTAACCATAAGTCTCTGGTTGCTCTAGGGAATGGGCAATGCCTTGCTTTTTTCATACCATTCTGCATTCTATTCCCTTGGTGAAAAGCATGGCTTGTTTATACTATTTTGTTTGTTTGTTTTGAGCTCAAAGCATTTTGGAATCTTCCTAGAAACCTTGCTCAAGGAAGCCACTTCTGTATCTCTAAGTCAGTATGTAAAACAAACACTTGAATGCAATTCCTGCGATTCTTTTAAAGGTTCACAGGGCTTCTTTAGGTCTGGTATGTGAGGATGCTAAACCTTTGGGCTGCTCACAGTACCTCTCTTTGGATAAGAAGACCAAAGCAAAGTTGCTTAGGCAGACCAAAGGAAATGAGGGGATAATGATATGCTCTTTTCTAACTACTGCTTTTAATCTTTGCATCTAATCCTCCTAAACCCACAAATTACAGCACCTGTGACTGTCATCCTGAGCTGAGGTAGGGAGATGAGTAGAACTGGAGTGGAGGGGAACTCATCAGATAGCACATTTTGAAGATCAGCAAACGGGAAGTGTGACAGTCAACTTCTTGGAAGGGGACAGCAGAACTATAATTAAATTTTCTGATCTTGTTAGTCAATTTTTTCAGTCACTGCCCCTGAACCAGAGAACAGGGAGGGAGGAAAGACACTGTTGCATCAGTGGCGGCAGGGAGGGAAATGAGCTTTTCACGGATTATTGGGTTAGTTCCACTTCTCCCATTTTTTAATTTATTTGTCTGCATGTTCTCCAGAGCTGAAAAGGCTCCAAATCCTTTTCCATTTTCTTTTAATTAGATCTGATTTTGGAGTCTGAAAACTAAGGAGGGGCTTGGGTTACAATAGCAAGATGAAAACAGTTGGAAAGTCCTCTTCTCTCATCTCTTTGAATTCTATTCAGAATTTAAGATTCTTAGTAATGAATTTCTTTTTTCTTTGCATTTTCCTTGAACAGTTATAGTGTTGTTTGCATTGTTTATCACTTTATCCCATTTTGCCATCTTATGGTTAAAATTCACAAACATTCCTCATGAATTTTAAAAGAAGAATATGCATTTATTTCCCCAGTTCTTTCGTTTATATTCCTCTATGTATAAAAGAACACAGAATGGAAAAGTTGGTTGTGATCGCTCTGGGTATTTAGGAGGAGTAATACTGATTCCACATTCTTTCTTCTTTGAAGTCCAAAGAAAACAAAAATTGGCCAGAAAAAGGAGCCAAATGATACCATGGTGAATAACTTGGTTTATCACTTAAAATCACTAGTGGCTACATCCTTGAGTTAAGGGCATCTGAGGCCTCAGGTGAGCAAGCTGAACGTATAGTACTCAGTGGCTTGTGAGGTAACAAATGCCATTCCATTGCTGCACCTGAATCTGCTGTATGGCAGCTGATGCCTTCCAGGTGCATTGGTGCCAAGACAGAATGCATGTCTGCTACACACGGAGGCCTCCTATGGGCCCTCTGCACTGGAGAGCATTTGTTTACAATTCACCCAGGTCAATAGGCCCTCTCTGAGATTTTCTGCTTGATGGTTACAGGGCATTCTTGGAATGGTCTGACTTAACATCTAGGCTACAGAATATTGGGAAGCCAGATTTAGGAATTGCAAGTTGATGGATAGCCATTTTCCACAGAAGCTGAAATTGAGGTTTCAAAGATAACTCCATGATGACTGACAGAGAGGCAGAGCACAGGTATTTAGTGATTGTGGACCGAGAAAAGTGATTAAAATCTGAGCCCAAATGGAAAGCCCCAAAGGCAGACACTGAATTGCAGGTTTTGTTTTGAAGTCAAGCTGCTTTGTACATGGACAACACAAAGGAGCCTGCTTCTGGATTAGCAGAGCAGAGGTTTCTAAATTTTCTATTTTATAGATATTTCATGAGATCCTGAGAATGCCAGAGAACCCAGCTGGTATTCTTTGTTGCCTGTTATGAATATGCCAGCATGTCACACATGAGGGCAGCATACAATTTAGCTCTGAATTCACCAATCCAGCACTGAGCCTGGCATATGTTGAAGGAAGAGATTTTCCCAGGAAGTCTGGGGGCGGGGGGGCGGGGATCGCAGATGGCCCGTGGAAGACAGGACCTTGAGGGATGAACAAAGTTGAAACTTGAGGAAGTATGGAAGGAGGAAGGGTATTTCTGCAGAAGGAACTTTATAAGTAATGGCATTGAAGGAGAAAATATGATAGGTACACAAGGAAAAGAAAGAAAGTTAGCTTGGGAGTAAGAGTACATGATGGTGTGTCGTTGGGAAAAGGGCTGGTAAGGTATGTCAGAGCTGAATCACAGAAAGCCCCAAATGTGCGGCTTACATTTGTACTTTATAGAGTAGGAAATGGAGACATGGGAGGCTGGCGAGCAGAGAGGGTTGGGAACAGTGCTGAAGGAAGAACAGACTTTCTGAAACTCAGCTTCTTTGTAAAATGAACTTGCGACTCCAATTGTTCTCTCAGATTATTTTCTCTAAGCTTCACCTCAGCTATTGTAGAAAGAGGAAACAAATGACTGACAATTTCTGACTATTCTGTTCTAGACAACTCTCTGTCTTGCCACCTTTTCTCAGAATAATGAAGGGTAAGGGAGAGGGGAGACGGAGAGAGATATTACAAAACAAAGGGTTTCTTAGAATTTGTAGCTTCACAGTTAAAAGACAAAAATGTCTTAAAAATTCCATGGAAAATAAATCCTTAATAATACATAATTATTGTTGTTACTTCTTTTGTGGATGGAAGTAATACCGCTGAACTACTCCTTTAGGAAGAAAGCAAAATGAATTCTGGTGTTTTGAAGTGAACTTTTGGAGAGCTGTCAGAGTTAGATAACAGTTGGAAAACAGATCTTCTGAAACTCAGATTCACAGAAGCATCTGATGTAGTCTGGCTAAGATGCACATAAAAATAACATATTAAATCTCACACTGAGCGTAGAACTCCTCACTGCTCTTTACCTGACTATGGCTGCCTCAGCCCCAGCCTGTTCTCTCTCCATCTGCCCTCTATTTCCTGAGAGAGAAAAAATGACAGAAAAAACTCTTCAACTCTCCATGAATCACAGAATCGTAGATTTTTATGGCTAAGAGGAAACTTAAAGAGAGGCTTCAGCTATTTTACAGGTAACAAAATATTCCTGGAAATTCAAGCTATACTAGGAAAACTGGGACAGTGAGACCCATATATATGGGTTATGTAATCAATGTCTGTGGCAGGAATAAAGTTCAGATATTAATAAAGATGGATAAACTTTCCTCAAAGTGTTTTTCCATGAGATGCTGACCCTACTTCCCCATACCCTCCAAAGTCCAAAGTGGACTTCAGGACTTGGAAAACAAGTGGATCTGAGACTCTGGCATGGGGTGAGGAGGGCAAAAATCTGGAGGGGGTTGTTACATGATCTCTCAGGCCTGGACAACTGTGAGGTCAATGAACTTGAATGAGGACATCCCTTCTCCTTTTTCAGAACCTTCTTGCAGGGTCCAGGCAGGCTGCCTTGTTGGCCTTGACCCACATTGTGCTGCCTGCCCACAGACCTTGTCTGCCCTTTATGGACAAAGATCAGGGAGGAAATGGCCAGAATGTCCTGCCAGATCAGACATGGCAATGGAGAGACAGCTAAGCAGAACCCCATCTTCTGCTATGGCTACAGTCCTTCGTACTAGCCCCCCAAAAACAGTAGAGAAAATCCTCATTGAAGCCAACATGTGATATTGCCTCTTGTGGATATCAGTTATTAATTATGGACATAAAGCTGAATGAAAACACAAGTAAAGATAACAATGATTTTTGAACAAATATTAAACATGTAATTTCTGACTTGAGATTGATTTATTACAAAGGCAGGGCTCAAACACCCCAGAGCTAATAAAGACATATCAGACTTTCATTAGAACAGATGTTAGAATGAAAGTGCAGCTTCAACACACTTTTATAAAGTGAGATATAGTATGAAAAGTTCTTTCATTAGGGATGAGAAAATCAAATTTTTTTTTTAAAGAGATATTTTTTTTAAGATTTTTATTTATTTATTTATTTGTTTTTAGAGGGGAAGGAGAGAGGGAGAGAAACATCAATGTATGGTTGCCTTTTGTGCATCCCCTGCTGGTAGTTAGCCTGCAAGGAACCCAGGGTTTGCAACCCAGGCATGTGCCCTGACTGGGAATCGAACCGCGATCGTCTGGTTCGCAGGCCCGCACTCAATCCACTGAGGTACGCCAGCCAGGGCTGAGAAAATCAAATTTTTAAAACCAGTGTCAACTTCAAAGTTTTTCTACTGACCATCAATTCAGCACTCATTTCCAATATTAGTAACTCAGCTAAGCACCTGGCAGAGGGCTTCTCTCTGCTAAGTTAATGTTTTCCTGTGAGCCTTCATTTGATTGATTACATCACAGTCATAGGATTCTCTGAAGCAATTGTTAAAGAACAAGAAATTATTGAGGGCAAACAAGTTCTATTTTAGAATTGTTTAATGAAAGTTCTAAGGAAAACAAAATCAAAATACATGTAAGAGAAATGGGATTATTGTCAATGTTTAACAAAATTTGAAGATTTTTTGCTGTATATTACATTGCATTTTTGGGAAAATATGTTGACCTTAAAAATTCCAATAGAATAGTCTTATATAGCCAGGGAAATAACTATATAAATATAAACAGCAAAGGTGAAGTTGATTCTCCACTCACACCTGTGGGTTTAGGAGTCAGATGGTAAAAATGACTCCAGGGTTGAGTGAGATGATGTTCAGCTGGAATGTCCCCTGGAGGGCACCTTATTTGTTCTTAGGAAGCCAATGAAGGCAACAGACTCTTGGAATGTCTTTTTGGAGAGAAATCTTAGCATTATTTCCGCTTCTCACTTTCCCATATTATACTATAAACAGATCAGCTATATAATTTACAAGGCTCCCAGGATGAAAAATGCACAGGACCTTTATCCAAAAATTATTAAGAGTTTCAAAAAGGCAACACAGAACATTAAACTAAGTGTGGGAGCTTTCTGGGCCCAGGTCTCTGCACTGCGTAGGTCACTTTCTCAAGTAGACAGCCCTAACTATGCATGGGGAAGCGGGAACCACAGTGGCTCCAAGTTGTCTTCCAATAGACCTGTTTACTCTTCTCATTTGTTACTGTTAGCCCTTAGGCACCAAAAAGGTTGGGCACAGGGGAAGAGAAAGGAGAGCACCTGCAGAAATCATGCCATGCCCTTCTTTGGTCATAGGATCAGTCATGTTCTTCCTTCTCAGTTATCTCTTAATCAGCAGTCTCCTGTGACCCTGGGATCCTTTATTTATTCATGTGATCTCAAACAGTGAAGGAATGCAGTGACATACAATGTGCCGGGGCCAAAGACACAGAAATGAATAAGATGGAGCTTCTCAAGGTACTCATCCTTGAGAAGCTCCATCTGGTGATGAGAGAACTTGGCTTTCATTTGAGAACTGGCAAAGTTGCATTGCTTGTGAGGACATGAGGGAAAATGAATTGTCATTTTCAGATAGAATAAAATATTAGCAGAGTGTGTGCATCAGTGTTTCATTTTTCTGGGAGGAAAGGCATGGAAAGGCATAAATCCTTTAGTAATAAAGGGTTTATTATTTATTTAAGGACGACTGTCTTTATTTATCAGTGCTTTTGGATAGAAAGAAAAAGGTGAATTCATCTTCACAGGTTAAGACTATAGGACCTTTAGAGGGAAGTGGAATCTGCTGAGTAATGAGCTCAGCAACTTCCAGAACTGAGTGGGGTAGATGCCTGGTCTCCTAGCAGTTGTACCTGATGCCCTTTGTGATACAACACAAAGTGGCCTCCCTTGGGGTGGCCTCCACTTTGGGCAGTTGTCCTCACAAGGGGGGTAGAAATGTGAGGTGGGTATTTTTAGGTGTACAGGCATGCACAGAGGAGTGGCCCAGTAAACTTGATTTTTTTACAATGTATGTCATATTAAATAAGTCCAAGAAGGGAAAATGAGTCTATTGAACACCTTCAATCACTGCCTCAATTCATTTTATCTCAAGAAAGCTCTCCTGAGGAGGGGATGCGTCTTCAAGTCCATGAGGAATGAACCTCATGGTTGCTGGCTTCAGAACAGTGTGTTTCTGCTTTGTATTTAATTGTGACAGACTTTCTCTTTCCCCTTCTGTGAATCTTAACTAGAATACAACAGATTTATTTTGGGTACGGTTGAAAACATTCTGATTTTCATCTTTTCTGTAAATATTTTGAAGGTGGGTAAAGACCATCTTTCAATGCTCTTCTTAGAAATATTTTTTTCTCAAACTGTGTTTACAACACATTAAATAAACATTCTAAAGACAAGGATGTTGGTTTTTCTATCCGAATAATGTCAAATAATCGGTCAAGCTGTAGGTTGGAAAATAGCATATGTGGTTGGTGTGCTGCTTGACCTGGACTCAATGGGGTTCTAGCAGCAAACTCATTCCTCCACCCACTGCCCATTTCAGTGTGATACATGGGTTTGCTGTTTCCTGATTTTAGATGGAATGCTGGGAAAATTTATAATCTTTTTTTTTAGGTCACTCTCCAGTGACAATGTTTTATGACCAGTTCTGGTCTCAAGGAAGTTCTTATTTCATAATTAAAATGTCCAGCCCAGTGCCATAGTCATATAACTGCACACTCTTACCAAGTTTAAAGCATTTCCCTCTGTGAGCTTTCCTAGGCTGCTTTGGGCTGGGAAGTGTGGTATGGGGGAGGGGATGTCAACTGCTTCTGTCTTTAAATGACTGGATTGTTATTATGATTAGTTGGGCTGGTTATTGATCACAATTCTGTACTCCCTCCCTCGTGTGCTTTTCTGTGCATTAGGATGGATAGAGCGCCCACTTCACCACTCCATGATTTTGGACTTGGCCAATGGAAGAATAGCAGTTGTGACCCAGAGCTTGGTAAGTGCCTGAGTGGTTCGCCTCGGTCTCTCGGACTCCTGTGGTCCCAGGGAAAAGGCTCATCCAGAATGCAGGCAGACCCCATTTAATGACAGCTCAGCATGTCCTACAAAAGCCATGGAGCCGTTCTTTGGAATGTGAGGATAACTGGAATTAGATGTTTTTCTTTTTCATCTTTGGGACCTCAGGAGGAACTGAGACAAACATAGTTCTATTTTTACATTCTGAGACATAGTAAAGAGGTATTTTCTACTTTGAAGTTGAGAACGGGCATAGACCCACACTGCACTACAATTTATGCGAAGCACTTTGCACAGTGCTTGGCACATGGTAAGCATTCAATAAATAGAAACTCATTGTGGTTATTAATATTATTAGTCAACGTTTTTTTGCCTGCAGGAACTGAAGTACCCAAGGACTTTAAAATTGCTGTTTATGAGTAAAGAGAGTGCCCAGAAGTTTCCTAGCTTTGGAAATTTTTCTGGGCAGCTCAAATGCTGCTGACTGCATTTCCCATTGAATATTAACCCAGGTTCCAGACTGGAGAGATGAAAGGTGTATATAGCCTACCTGTGGTCAGTTCTACTATGAGGGTTTAGCTGTTTTATCTGTTGGCTCTTTGTTTATTCTCAGAACATTCATTAAATGCCTAAGCTGGATATCTTTCATTTGCCCCTTTGAATCCACCCTCCATTCTTTGCATCCTTGCTTTGGCCCAGGGAGACTGACCCATAAGGATTGCATCAGCTGTGTTCCCTCGTCATTTGGCTGTCAGTTGGGTTCAGCCACCAGGGAATCACAAGTGGGGGATCAAAGGCAGCAGGAGAGATGGATCTGGGTGTTTATGTCCCTTCCTTCCTCCCTACTGAACTTGACTTGATTTTATCACTCTACTAAACATGACGGCTCCTGCCACACAGTTCTTGTCATAGAGCTTTTCTCCCCATGTTCCTGTAATCACCCTGCTGTTGCTAGTCACCGACTACTGCATGGTCTCTTACAATTTCTCTCAACCAATGCATCTCAATTTTGGTTGCACATTAGAATCATCTGGGGAGTTAACAAAAGTTCCAACCTGGTGTCCACGCTGTGCTTAGGACCAGCGTTGTCTGCCAGAAATGCAGTTTGAGCCACATATGTAATCTTGGATTTTCCTAGTAGCCACATTATTATGATAAAAAGAAACATGAAATTAAGCTCTGTAATATATTTTATATAACCCAGTATGGCAAAAAATACTACCATTTCAGTAAAAATTTATTCTAAAATGTATTAAAAGATATTTTACGTTTTTTGGTATTAGTCCTTCAAAATTTGGTATATATCTTACACTTAAAACATATCACAATTTGGATCAGCCACAATGCAAATGTTCAGGAGCCACATGTGGTGGCTACCTTATGGGCTACTGCAGCTTTAGACTAACTGGATTAGATTCTCTGGGGATGAGCCCTAGGCAGTGTTTTTTAAGACTTTCTAGGTCATTTAATGTGTAACAAGATTGAGAGTCACCGTCTTTTTAAAAAATATATAAAAATACATTTACTGATTTTAGAGAGAGAGAAACATCAATGCTAGAGAGAAACATTGATGGGTTGACTTCCATACATTCCCTGACTGGGATCATATCCACAACCTAGGTATATGCCTTGACTGGGAATCAAACCCCTGGCATTTTGGGGTAGAGAATGATGGTCCAATCAACTAAGCCACACCAGCAAGGGCAAGAGCCATGGTTTTAAACCCTGCCTACATCTTTGTAAATAGCCTTTTATTAAACCCTTCAAATTGCCTAATTTAAAAATACCATCTATTTGTGCTTGTGCATAGACCTGGCTAAGAACATGAAGAAGGTTTAGGCAGAATGCCTGCCTTCTGGGAGCTCCAGTGTTCAGCAGAAGACAAGCAGGTCAGTAGGTTGTTGCAGTGTGAATAGCAGGGCTCAATGACCCTATAGGCAGATCAAGTGCATCTTCAGAACACCGGCAGAGGGGGCCATCAACAAAGTGAGAAAGGGTTTTTAACTTTGTTGCCCACCCAGACTCTGGAAACAATTATTCGCACACCTCTTACCTGGAAGTTCTGCAGGTGTGTTGCTATATATACAGGCCCCCAGTCTTGGGTACTGTTTTAAAGTAATCTGTGAGCTTCAGTAGTGTCAGACTTCTCAGGTGAGGAGGTCCTGCAATGTGGTCAGGAAGGGAGTCCAGAGAATGCCTCTAGCTATTGCAGAAGACATTGAGGAAATAAAAAGCATCAAGGTTTCTGGACACTCAATTTGAACTTCTAAATGAAACATGGGTCTTTCGAGAGAGGTGTTTGTTGGGGATTCAACTGTACTCTGCTCAGCGAATGGCCTGTGGGGACAGATCTGTCACAGGTGCCTGGTTTGAGATGGAGGAGTCCCTCCAGTCTGTTTGTGAGCCAGCCAGTTTTGTAAGTGAAGGTGAGCCTGACCCAAGAACTCTGGGCTCTGTGGATAAGACCACTCAGCCTGACCATCCAGCGAGCTCATCATGGGCAGTGTGTCTGTTTGGGCCCCTTCCATTTGGCTCCATGGGGACCATGGGATGATGTCAGAGTCCCCACATCATGTGCAGTGTCAAACAAGCAACAAACTGAAACACTCGTTCACAGAGGCTTGCTGCCTGTTTCTCCAAGTGGCCCATTTCATCCTGAGGAAGCCCTGAGCATACAAATGTTCTTTGTACATTTCAGTGGTAAAACACTGCAAAAGGCCATTTATGAAAGGGGCAGGAAAAAAGATAATCACTGTTGTTTTAGCATTGATCTAGAAACAACAGCCAAGGCAGTTATAAGAAAGAAGAAATAAGTATCAATATTATAAAGGAGAAACAAAATTATCATTCTATGCAGTTGATACTATTGTACACAAACCAAGAGATTTTTATGGAAGAATTATTAGAAACAATAAAAGAATAATAAGGTAGCTAGTCATAAAATCAATATATAAAAATCAATAGCTTTTTTATCTTTAACTTTTTATTTTGAAATGTATCATGTATACAAACATGTACGTGTACATACTTCATTGAAAAATATATATACGATTTAAAATTAGGGGAGAAACCAAACTCTCCGATCACATTTTCCTCTTCCCTCCATTGTTAAGCATTGCCTTGCTTTATTTACTTTATGGTGTTGCCACAAATGCATGCATCTCTAATTAATATATTGTTACTTTTGCTATTTTTGATTTTCTTGTTTCATTCATCTTTATGCTTCTCAATCATCCATGTTGACCATGTGGCTATTGCTATTCACTTTCTTTTCTCTATAGTACTTCATCATATGATTGTATGTCATCTTTTCTCTGAAAATCTGAATGTAAAAAATGACTTGAATGATGTTTATGGTACTGGTCCAGTTTAGTGTTAAAATTCATGTTTTCATTTGAGAAAGTGTATCTAAATTTGAGGTGTTGCATAATATGTGTACATATATATGCACACACATGTATTTACATGTGTGTATACACATATTTATATATACACATACGTGCATGTATGCATACCTATATTATACATGTATACACACATTACCTATTCTATTTCTAAAATTAAAACAAAACTCACTGTATTTTGGGTAAAAGGTTATTGACCTGTCCCATACTTTATTCAACCATTCCCACGTCAGTGGACACGTGTGCTGTGTTTTGCGTTGTTTAGGGCATGTGTGCCAGAGTTTTCCTGGATCTAGGAGTAGAAATGCTGGGTCATGAGGTATATGCATGTTCAGCTTTACAAGAAACCCAGTTGTCAAAGTCAGTTAAATCAATTTGTATGTCTGCTGACAGTATAAATCATTCTCTGCTCACATTCTTACTCATGTTTAGTGCTGTGAGACTCTAACATTTTTTCAATCTGTGGAATGAATATTTGTATATCTTTGTGGCTTAAACTTTTATTTTTCTGATTACTAATGAGTTTGTGACTCTTTCCATGTGTTTGTTGGCCATCAGATTTTATACTTTGTGAAGTGCTTGATACATCTTTAGCTATTTTCCCGTTGTTATTTTGCCTTTTGCTTACTTATTTGTAAGAGTACTTTATGTATTAAATATAAAAATCCTGTATTATTTATCTTCCATTTGGGGCTTATTTTTTTCTTTCTCAATGTTATATTTTGATTAACAGAATTTATTTAAATTTAGTTGAATTTATTTCATTTTAACATTTGTTTTCTCTTGGTGTCTCAATACATCCATTTTTATCCTGCAGCCATAAAGACATTTTTCTACTAAAGTTTATAGTTTTAACTTTTACAATTGAGGTTTTAATTTTCCTGGAAATAGGTTTTGTAAATGATGTGAACTGGTATTACATTTATTTTTCTATAAGAATAACCCATTGATCCAGTTCTATTTATTGAAAAATATTTCTTTTTCTCATTGATTTGCCTCTATCATAGAGAAAGTGTGCACATATGAGGGAGTTTGTTTCTGGGTTTCTGTACTGTTTCACTAGTTTATTTGTCTCACCCTGCATCAATGCCATATTGTTGTAATTATTTTATTTTCATTATAAAAATTGATATTTGATTCTTCTTTAAGTGTGTCCTAGGTATTATCAGTTACTTGTATTTTTATATAAACTTTAGAGTAATTTGTTGATTTGCACACACATATAACACAAACATAATGTGAAGAACTAACATGTCTATAATGAATCTTTTAAACTATGAGCAAAGTGTCTATTTTCAATATTTAAATTTTATTGTCTTTCAATAGAATTTTATAATTTTCAATGCAGAGGTTTTAACACATTTTGTTAGGTACTTAACATTTTAAAATGCTATTGTCAAGGGTTGCTGTCATTTTAAAATTTCAGTTTCTGTTTATTGCTGGTATATAGACATGCAATTGAGTTTTTACATTTTTAAACAATACAATTCACAGGCTTGATTTAATATAGATGTATTTAGAAACATTTACCAATTAATTATAGTATATTTTTCTCAAGCACACCTAGAACGCTTACAAATACTGACCATGCTGCAGAGCATCTCTGTATCATACATACCATATCATGTGTCCACAATTTAAGAATTACAAAAAAAAAAATACTTTGGAGAAAAGCTTATGTCTTCAGAAAAAAAAAGTAAGGCATTCTTAAACTGGTATACATATCAAAACTTGTCAAATAGCTCAGGCTGCACTTAAAAAGTAATTATAAAAGTATTCTTAAAAACATATATAAGAAGAAAGGCTAAAATTTAATGGTCTAAATGTTGAAGGCAAGGACTTAGAAATAGAAAATAGAACAAAGACACAAAAAGAAGTAATAAAATAATAGAAATAAGAGTTGAAACCCCGAAAGTATAAGACAAACATATGATAAAAAAAGATCAACATAGCTAAACCTTGGTTCTTTGAAATGGATCCAGGAAATGCTAAAGCACACACACACAACAAATTTAGGATTGAAATGGGGACAATTTAAAGATACGGCATCCGTGTAGAAAGGTAGTAAGAGAATAATGTAGATGGTTTATACCTATAATATTAAAATGTTCTTAAAACATTTAGAAAATATAATGGAAGAAAAATGGATCAATGAAAACAGAAAATAACCTTTGCAAAGAATGAACAAACATACCCAGGCAGTTTTATAAGTGAATTTTTATAAACTTTAAACTTTTATACAGAGCCTCCCAGATAATTGAACAATAGAACACTCCCCCTTCAATTTATGATACAAAAGTAACCATGGATCCAAAATTTGAGTGAGGCAGTTGTCCCTCGGTATCCTCAGGAGGACTGGTTCCAGGATGGCCAGAGATACCCAAATCCACAGATGTCAAGTCCCTTACAGTAAATGGTGTAGTTTTTGCATAGAGCCTGTGTTTGCATATGGGCTACAGCAGGGTGTACCTATGTATCACTTTATTTGCATGGAATCACCATAGTGCTCAGGATATGAAAATTCAAGGTTTGCTCTTGGAACTTTCTGGGATTTTTTTCCCAAGTATTTTTGCCTCATGGTTAGTTGAATTCATAGATTTGAAACAGGTGAATATGGAGGGCTGACTGTATATTTCAGGCCAACTGGCTCAGGAACCTATATGCAAAAACCAAAACAAAGCCAAACCCCTAAATATTGATGGATTGAATCCAGGCAATATACATAAAATATAATAGATTGTATCAGAAGTTATATTTTAGGCATTTAAAGTTGGTTTCATGTTGTAAATTCTCTCAATGATTTCACTACCTTAATAGTTCAAGGGGGTATAAACTACTCTCAAATGATGCAGAAAATCATTAGATAGAATTCAGAATCCATGTATCATAAATTAAGGGATAGAGGAGTGGTTTCTTTAGATATTGCTACTTGCATCTTTAACACAAATCTAATATTAATTGGCACTTTCACTTGTCCAAAACAAAGCAAGGATGTTAGCATACTTTAATTTTCATTTACCCTCTCTGACTGATATGCATGTTTAAATTTAAATGTATTTTAAGTCCTTTGGGTCTTTAGTTGCCCAGTTTTATACTTTGTATTTGTGTAGATTTATCTCCATTTTTCTTGATCATTCTGTCCTGCATTTCTAATTTTCCTCTAGAGATCATTCTTCTTCTGCCTTTAGAGAATTTTTTTAAGTTTCTTTAGTGAGAGTCTTCTGGTGATGAACTCTCTTGGATTTTTTGTTCTGTGTATCATTTTTAAAAAACTTGTTTTGAAGAGTATTTTCACTGAAATTGTAGGTTGACAGTCTTTTTCCTTATATCACTTTTAGTAGATCATGGAGCTGAATTTTGGCTTTCATTGTTTCTGCTGAGAAATTAACTTTCCATTGTATTGTTGCTCCTTAGAAAATTATCTAACATTTTTCTCCAGCTGCTTTTAAGATTTGCTTATTGTCTTTGTTTTGAGGTAGTTTTGTGATGATATGTGTAGTGTTTTCTTTTTGCTTTTTTTTGTTTGTGGTTCATAGGGCTTCTTGAACATATTGATTGATGTTTTTTTCAGATGTTTTGCAAAGTTCTAAGCCATTATCGCTTCAAATTACTATCTTTCTTCGTCTACCTTGCTTTCTTCTGAGAATTTGTTTAAACATAAATTACACTTCACACAATCTTCAATATCTTTTATCCACTGTCTTGTTTTCTTCCTTCTCCCATCCATTTGCCTCTCCTTTCTTTATTGTGGATATTATCTTCCGACATATTTCAAGTCACAAATTCACACTTTGGCTTTTTTCCAGTCTGCACTTAAATTCATCTAATGAGTTACTTATTTGTTGGTTTATTTACTTTATTTTATTATATTTTTTAGCATTAAAATTTTCATGTGGTTCTTTTTTATATTTTCTAGTCCTCTTCTGAAATTCTCAGTTTTGCCTTTTATATCTTTGAGTACATGTATAGTTATTTCAAAGTCTGTGTTTAATAAACCCAATATTTGGATCTCTTTTAATACTGTCAGAGAATTAGTAGTGCCAGAGAATCAAAATTCTCTTGGCACTACAAAAATTAGTGCCAAGAATTGGACTAGTCTGCCTGGGTCTCTGTTCTCCCTCAAATCCTGGCTTTGTAATTCTTCACTATTTTGTTAGCCTTCTAGTTCTTTGGGCAATTAAAAAATAAGTTTGGCCCAATTCTCATAGTGTCTTACAGGTATATTGATCTGCATTACCTAGTGTACCATCTCAGAAAATGAAAGCTAATAGATTTTGACTGTCCTGGTTTTTAAAAAAAATATGAGCATTTAATACTTTTATAACTTAAACAATTCACATATAAAAATAAGGTAGAATTTTATGCCTTGACATGGTAAGCTTACTAAGGGGAAAAGTGCAAAATAAGGCACAGACCATTATGCATAACATAATGTTAATACCAATATCTAATATTTACTGAATGCTTATTATGTACCAAGAACTGTTATAAGTGCTTTAAAAGTATTAGCTAATATACTTCTCAAAAGATTCCTAAGGGGTAGTTACTGTTATTAGCCCCATTTTATAGATGAGGAAACTGAGAGGTTAATGAACACACATCTAGTATGCTATGGACTCGAGATTTGAATCAGGCTGTCTGACTCCAGAGCCCTTGATGTAAACCACTGTATTAATTATTCATGGACATATATATATATAATACCTCGCCCCTCAAATTGTCCCAAGAATGTACCAAATAACTAACAATAGTGTCTTAATGGGCTTTGAAGATGAACGAAGATTTTACTTTTTAATTCTGTGTCTGTGTTATTCAATATGGTGGCCTGTAGCCACACATGAGTATTTAAATTTCAGTCCATCAAAATTAAATAAAAATGAAAATCAGTTCCTCAGTCTCAGTAGCTATGTTTCTGATGTGTTCGATAGTTACAGGTGGCTAATGGTGACTGTATTGAACAGTGCAGATATAGAACATTTCCATCATCAAAGAGAGTTCTATTGGACAGTGTGCTTTAAAGAGTTCAATAGTGTTTGAATTTTTTTATAACAAGTATATATTCGTGATTTACTTGTGTAGTTAGACAAGAAGGATCAATGAAAGAAAAAGAAACTGTTTATTCAAAGCAGAAATCTTTTTTTTCCTTTCTATTATTTGATCATACTTTTTCTTTCCTTTTATCTTCTGGACTCAGAGCATCTGTTTCTCCTAAAAATCGCCTTTTGCTGTGTGTATTTAAAAGCAACACAACACATAAGTCAGTGAAAAACACATTGCAATAAAACTATGATGGATTTCCTGGAAATATAGTGGCATCTACTTAGGGCCACATGCCTCTTCACTGTTTGGAAGCATTGAAAATATACATTGTTGTTTTTAAGACATTAACTAAATCACAGGCATTTATAAAGGGCTTTCTTGGAATCATGTTAGTAAAATATCGATAATTTATTTTACTAGGGCTCAAGCTCATTGATTGCATATTTCTGTGAAGTTTAAAGTTGTGAAATGGAAAAATTTGTTTAAAAAGTACCCTTTGCATTTGTGGAATATACAAAGAATTATGATACCTTTGGACTAGAGAGAATGTCTTCCTTTATCCTAAAGAGTCAGAATAGTGTCAGTCTCATCTTCTAAGCCTTCCAACAAAGTAAGACTGCCAATGTTCAGTCTGGGCACGATTAAACTTCTAATAACTCAAATTCTCCCATGTGGAATACAGAGTGGATTGATCTGGGTGGCTACAGGTGGCAAGACTAGAACCAGTAGTGGGGACCAACTGAAAAACATTTTAACCGTTTGAATTCCAACAATGAAAAAAAAGTTACACACAATCTAATGAGCTCTCCTCCCTGACACCAAGGGAGTTCAGTAAGAATTACAAAGGCCCAGGGTATTAGGCAGAGGATTTCGCTGTTGGAGAGGCAGCTAATATAATAGGATGAACTTTTGTTATACTCTCAAATCCTATGGCTTTTCTTGCATTGTATACCCAGGAGATTATCACTAGTTGAACCTATCATTTAGCTTAGGCAAAGTTATTGTCTAGTAAAAACCCTCAATTGGTGGCTGACACGTTTATTTCTCCATCCATAAGGATGTCAATTTCATTGCAAATTAGATATAGCTTTGTTCTACATTGTCTTTTTTTTTCAGGATCTGGGAAGAAGAACCAGTTCCTATCTGGAATATCACTGATTTTGTGGCAGAAAACAAATGGAAGTATGGCTGAATCATACAATAGCTTTGAAATTTCAGATCTAAAATGTCACTGCAGGTCACTTCTACTCACATTTGAATGGGCAAGGCAGTTCATATGACCAAATCTGATGTCAGTGGGTGGGAACGACAATCCTCTTATAAGAATGGGAAGCATATACTGAAAGCAATTTAAAAAACCCTACCACATAAGTTAATGGAAATAAGTCAAATGTGGACTGAAAATGAGTTCTGATGAAAGCAAAGGTCAAATGGAACTGAATGCCATGGTTAGTCCTTCCCACTTTCCTACCTTCCTTCTTCCCTCTTTCTATCTTCCTTTCTTGAAGCTTCCTCTTTCAATTTTAGACACTGAAGTGTGTCTCAAGGACACAGATGTAAACAATATGAATTTTTGTTGTGGATAAACTCATAGTCTAGTCCTATAAAAAGACAAATTCATAGTTCTCTGAGTACACAAAGGAAGGAAGAATTCAATTCAGAATTTTAGAGAGGAAAAAGTGATTTATATAAGGGCTCCCAGAAAGCCTTAATAGCAAACTGAGAGCACAAAAAAGATCATACTCCAGATGGAGGGAACCACATTTGTGAAAGTACCAATGTGAGAGAAGTGGGAGAAGGCAGGGCTTTGTCTGGAGACATATTATTAGACATAAGTGGATAGTGGCTACCATACTAGATAGACAGCACAGATGCGAGTTCAGTGTGGATGAAACCTGGACTAGAAAAAGGAAGACCAAGAAAGGTGAAAACAGACGGGGCTTTAAACAATTACAGTGTGAGGAAATACATCAGCCACTCCACAAAATGTTCCCTAAGTGCTAATTTTGGGCCAGTCTACTATTTACTAAGTGGCTGCTGGGAGCATTGTGTAGAAGAACCTCTGAAAACATCAGTGATGTAGAGGAACGGGCGGTGTTCGCAAGTTTTATACTGAAAGACTTCTTTGAAAATGGCAGATCAGACATAGGCATTTAGTGTTTATCCATCCTGAAACATCACTTAAAATATACTAACGGGTTCCCGAAAAGGAGAAAAAAATCTTACAAGAACAAGGAGAATATGAGAAGAGATAACATCTACACCAATATGGCCATTGGGAAGACTATGAGTGATAACTGACTTAGCAGCCACAGTAGAACTAAATGCTAACTCAGCAGTTGCAAGATCAAGAGGTAACTCAACTTTTGTTTCAGAATCCACAAAATTTCTCTAACTGGTGGCACCAGGTTCCCCCAGAAGTAGGGCTGAAGGTAGAATTTAAAAAGAACTGGCTGAAAAACTAGTTTAAGATGAGATTGGAAGCTGCCTCCTTTACCTCCTCAATCCTCTTTACCATTGCACGTAGCTAGATAGCAGACGGGAGATTATAGATTTGTTATCATGACAGACCGAAAACAGAAGGTCTCCAAAATGGGGTAAAAGCAAGCAAAGCTGTCAATGAGCGTACTGTTGTGAACTTAAGGTGACTGGATGAATATTTACATATCAAATACTGTGTAAATACAGGGTGATTTACATATTGACTATTGAAACCCCAGCTTTCCTTCCCACTGGAACCAGGTTTATCACTGACTTCTCTGTAGATTCTGCTCATTACAAGAGGGAGGACCAATAGATAGCAACCTCAGGGGTACCCCAAGAAATGGTCTAGCCAGGTTGTCACAGCTGGCGAGGCGCTTCCAGAGCTTCCACTTGGCTTCTGAGTGTTCCACTTCCATTGAACTTTTAGGTTTGCAATTATTGTGCTATTGTTGTGTTCTCTGAATGTCACTTTTTTTAGCCTACCATTTTTCCTCTCTTTGAGAATATTAATAACAATTTCCCCAAGTTTTTGTTTTCTCAAACATTCTGTTTCTTCCTTATAGTTACAAGCTTATATGTTTTGGTCTCAATCTGTCATATTAGATATTTCCTCAATGGACTGATATTTCTCAGCTGATGGTTCTCTGAGCTATTGTGCCCAACTGTGTTTATTTTCTAGAAGACAGAGCAGAAGCACAAGATGGAAAAATATATTAAAAATTTAAAAAAATTAGATGATAGTTCATAAGATAAAATAAACAAGTAGAGTTTCAGAAAGGAAGAGTAGGGAATTGGCAAAAGGAAAAATCAAAAAGGAAGAAAGGATGCTTGTACAAAGCCAAAGGGGTTTAGGATCAAAGGCGGGTGAAGGGGATGGCTGGGGTGGGGGGAGTGGTGGAGGAAAAATGGAGACAACTGTACTTGAATGATAATAAAAAAGAGAGAGAGGAAAAAAGGAATAATTTTAAATGTCTCAGAACTGAAGGAGGTAAGTTTCTAGACTAAAAGGGACTGCCTAGTGCCTTACCTGCAGGATAAAAATTGATCTACATCTCAAGGCACATTGTGAAATTTGAAGACACAGGGAAAATAGAAGGTCCTTCACAATCCCCAGAGGAAAACATACAAACCCCCAAATGATCAGGAATCTAAGTGGTATCAGGCTTTCCAACAGTAAGGTTAATAGAAGAGTGTGGGAAATGCCTTCAGACTTCGAAGGTAAAATAATCTCCATCCATTAATTCTAGTTTAGTCTAATAATAAATTATTATCAGGATGGAATAAAGACATTTTGCTATATGCAAAGCCTCAAAAGAAGTGTCACCTCTGTTTTTTGGGAAGGGGAAGAGATAGTGGAGCATGTGCTCCTTCAAAATTAGAGTAGTAAGTCAGGGAAGTGAATAACATAGAGCCTGAAAATAGGGGATTCAGCAGAGTCAAGAGGCAAAAGGACCCTGGTTTTGCAGTGGGATGATGGTTGAGCAGCAAGCCCGAGAGTAACCAGTTCAGGAGGCAAATGGGTAGGAGGCAAAGACTGACAGAGGTTGGTACTTTTTGTTTAAAGAGCCAGGGAGTAAATATTTTAGGCTTGTGGGCCACATGGTCTCTGTTGCTCACCTCTGCTGTTCCAATACTGGAGCCATTGTGGACAATACATAAGCAAGTGGGTGTGGCCGTGTTCTGATTAAAGCTTTGTTTATGAAGGCAGGTGGTGGGCCGAGGGCCATTGTTTGCTGACCCCCTAATTGAAATATGTGCGTGTTGAAAACAAGGGGAAGTGAAAAAAGAGAACTAAGGCTTTGTATTTCATAGAGGGAAGCCAAGAGTTAATGCCTGAAATTAAAAAAAAAAATACAGCCAAACCCCAAACCCCAAAGTAATAATCTAAGCATATTTTTTCAAGATATGGAGATAAATACCAAATGAAAATTGGGAGACGGCTGTTTATTGTATGAATGCAAGCTTTGTAGTAGGACTGCTTGTTTCTTTAACTTGTGTGTTCCTGTACCTTGGATAAAAATAGCTAAATTAAAAAAGAAAATTAATTAAAACTCATGTGGGCAGAAAACTGTAGTCTGTGTTTCATTAGGGAATAAAGAAAGATGAGGTCACTGAGTGCACTGGGAGCAGGGGACAAAGGACACTGAAACTCAGGCAGAGTTTTTACTTTTGCCATCTCCTCATCTCTACCCTGAGATGGGCACCCGGGGGCACGTGGACTAGGGGCACATTTGCCAGATAAGGATTTGTGAGAGGTGGCTGGAAAACATGTATGCCTGTTAACTTCAGGCTTGTCAGCAGCTTTCAGGTCTGTGATGCTGTCTGTGGTGACTGGCACAAACCCCAGTATAGCTGTCCTTTGTGGGGGTGGGGGTCATCTGTGGTCAAGACCCTCAGAGGCTCTGGCCTGAGATGCTCTTCTTTTCTTGTGCACAGGTAGGGCCAGTTGCTCAGCAGGTGGGGAGCTTTCTGCAGTACAGAGCTGGGCAGCCCAGCAGGCTGTGGGTTGACCACGAAACATCGCTAGGTAGGAAGGCCCACGATGCAAGATGATTGTGTTGGAGCCTCACCTGAGCTGTGCCCAGGCAGGGGCAACAGAAGTGTTGGTATTTGGGGGTCTGATGTTCTCTGGAGCCTCTTAATCAAGCAGAGGGCTCACGGCAGATTAATGAAGCTAATTTCTAACTGAGATCATCATTTGTGAATCATTGTGTTTGTGCTCATTAAATAAATTATTGGTGTCTTCCCAGGCATTGTGGATGCATTGTAATTGAGGGTTCTTCATAAATAATTTGTTTCTGCTTGTGCTGGGATCAGGGAGGAGGAAGTGGGGCAACCAGCAGGAGGGGAGAGGAGGCTGGAGGCCAGAGGTGCCGAAAA
The DNA here is from genome assembly GCF_014824575.4 of Sturnira hondurensis. NCBI lineage: Eukaryota > Metazoa > Chordata > Mammalia > Chiroptera > Phyllostomidae > Sturnira > Sturnira hondurensis. Next base: position 4,412,282 of record NW_028085930.1, read on the forward strand.
GGTGGCTGAGGTGGGAGGGTCGGGAGTGAGGGAGGGGTTGGGCCTGAGGAGAGGGTGGTCTGACTCTGGCCCCGGCCCCCAGGTTAGCAGGGCCTCCCCCTGTACCCCATACTCCTGACACTGAAATCAGTACCTAGAACACACTAGGTCATTCAGATCTGCCACCTGCCACCAAGTGGGTAAAGACTACTCTCAAGATTNGATCAGGGAGGAGGAAGTGGGGCAACCAGCAGGAGGGGAGAGGAGGCTGGAGGCCAGAGGTGCCGAAAAGGTGGCTGAGGTGGGAGGGTCGGGAGTGAGGGAGGGGTTGGGCCTGAGGAGAGGGTGGTCTGACTCTGGCCCCGGCCCCCAGGTTAGCAGGGCCTCCCCCTGTACCCCATACTCCTGACACTGAAATCAGTACCTAGAACATACTAGGTCATTCAGATCTGCCACCTGCCACCAAGTGGGTAAAGACTCCTCTCAAGATTGGGTGTGAGACTGTGTACTCACCTCTTCCTGATTGCCACCCCCCCTCAGGCCTTTGCTTAAAACCCACTTACAGCTAGGACCTGTGGGGTAAGAATTCCCAAAGGCCTATATTTCATAAGACAAAAGCCTGGAATGGGAAAGATCTGAAAAGTGATTTATCCACACTGTTTGTGATAAAGATAAAATATGAAATAGCAGATGTGAAGGATACTTACTGGAAAGGAAGGAGGAAAAAGCCCCCAGGGCTTCGTCCTTTGAGGTGCATTGTTAACACGTATGGTGGAAGTACAGCGGCCTCCCAATCTGTCCTGTCTGGAATTCTGGGAACCCAGAGTGCCGGTTCCATAAAAACAATGTAGTAAGGGAACAATGAGTTCCCAGGTCAGCCTGCAAAACACCAGTGGTTTCACCACAGCCCAGGCAGCTGGTCCTTTGGAGCCACAGCAAGGTGTCCCCAGGGACCTAGAAGTGGGGACACTGAGGCTATCCTTTGAGAGATGCATGAGGTCTGCAAGGGACACCTGTGTAGGAGACAGTTGGCAAAGAAGCTTCCTGGCTTGGTGGCTTGATTGAACAAATTGAAGCTGTCTAGAAAACGACCCAGCAGTGAGGCTGGCTTCTGGTTAACAGTGCAATTCCAAACAAAGAAGTGTCACAGAGGCCTGCCCAACAGGGCCCAACCCAGCACAGAGCAGTAGAGTGGGGGCTGGTGCTCTGCATCCCCAACGGTCATGCCGTCTGCCAAGTGTGGGAGTGTGTGTGTGTGTGTGTGTGTGTGTGTGTGTATGGAGGGTGGGCATTGTGTCCATAAAGCCTTCTTTGGACTTCCCACTTACCAGCAAACTTTTAGTAACATGATCTTTACAAGAAGCTCTGCCCCATCAGGTGTTCATGGGCATCTAATGGTTTTAACAAACTGGCACCTGGCAACTTCATGACTCTCTGGAAGTGTGGTTGGCACCCTAAGTCAGACCCACTCCTAAGACCTGCCACTGAGGTTTCCAACCTCTCAGATCAGCTTGCTTTCATAGGCCCTCTGCAAATGCCTTTGTATTTGAATACCTACCCGTAGTACCCATAATAGGCCTGTGTCCTGGAAGGGAGTAGGGGACAGGTCACAGAGTGTGGGATGCAGAGTAAGGAAGAACAAACGGGTTCCTTTTTTTCAAGGTGCAGGGCTGGTCTTGGTGGTGGTGGTGGGTGTTGAGCACTTTGTCATGCAATCTCCTTCATTCACATCTGCTTCTACCCTGCAGTGTTTATTGAGCACTTACTGTGTGCCAGATACACTCTGGGTGCTAACAGATCCCTCTTCTCATGGAGTTTACATCTCTTTGTATCTATGGATGGGTTTGTGTGTGTGTGCATGCCTTAGGGTGTACAGAAAATAAATAAGCATATAAGTCTAGCAAGTTCAAATAGTGATGACTACCATGAAGAAGGCAGGAGTTATGACAGAATGGCAGTTGGAGTTAGGTCATCAATGGCCTCTCTGAATGGAGACATTTGAGCATAGACTGAGTGAGTGGTCAGGGAAGATGGAGGGGCAGAAAGTTCCAGGTAGAGGAATGGCAAGTCCAGAAGGCGGAGGAAGCACAGAGCACCCAGAGCCAGGAGTCAGGCCAAGTGACCTGGGGATTGAGAGAACAGGAGTGAGATTTGGTGACCCTGGGGAAAATTTTCCTGGGTCTTGTAGTCCAGATTAGGAGTACAGATTTTATTCTAAATGCAGTGGTAAGGGAATTCCATGACCTAATCTGAAGTTTTAAAAGTTAACAAGGACCCTGGCTGGTGTGGCTCAGTGGATTGAGCACCGGACTGTGAAGCAAAGGGTCACTGGTTTGATCCCCAGTCAGGGCACATGCCTGGGTTGCAGGCAGGTCCCCGCTAGGGGGTGCATGAGGGGCAACCATGCATTGATGTTTCTCTCCCTTTCTCTCTTGCTTCCCTTGTCGCTAAAAATAAATAAATAAAATATTTTAAAAACACTAAATGGAGACTAGACTGTAGGGGGGCGAGACAGAGAGTGAGAAGGAGAGTTAGAAGGTTATTGCAATGATACTGGGGAGTCACTGAACTATCTTCCCTTCCATTTTCCCATCTTTTCCAGATAAAATCTCCATTTTGTAAGCACTGTGTGTCTCGGGTAAAAGTCTGAAGGGCAGAGAGCACTCTCCTTAAACAAATTCTTCTTAGGACTGGGCTGTTAACCCACTCAGAGATATACAGTATGTCCCTTTAAAGGCTTGTTAACCATTATGGATTTCTGATTGGTAGAATTTCAGGTGGGGAAGGGAAGGCATTCTGGCTGACTTGGCTGGGGCTGACATTTACAGTAAAGCTTCTCAAATTTGACTATGTTAAAATGCAGAGCCCTAGTCAGTAGGCCTGTGAAGGGGGCTGCGGTTTTTCTTTTGTAGCACATTTCCAGGTGATACTATGCTGCCTGTCCTTAGACCATACTTCGAGTTGTAAGGTATTAGAGGACTTGGTTTCACATGTTAGAAACAGCTCTGAGTAGTAAGTATAACATCTGGTTATTTATTCATTCATTTGTTCATTTGTTCCGAAGGGTATCAGAATATCTCACCCCCAAATGCGCTGCTTTGGCGTAGGAGTGTTTTGAGCTGGAGGCAACTGAGAAAAAGACACAGGGAGATTTCTCTGCTCTCTGCCTGTCTGCTTAAATGCAAGGCATAAATTTCCCATTTTGAAGGTGGCATAAATTCTGCCTGCCTTCTCTCCTCCAGTTCCTGTACCGTGAGGAGGAGAGGGACCCTTATCACCAGAGACAGAGGGCCAGCCAGCACTGAGGTGAGTATGTATGAACAAACCTTCCTAAATAACTCTCATCTACCACTAGTTTCTCCTATATATTTACCTTTTCACGATTGATATCCATTAAAAATCTCCTTTCCTCTTCTAGTCACTTCTTCACAATTTGTCACCCATTGTTAAAATGGTATTCAAAGCCCCAAGTCTAACTGTTTCTTGGGGTTTTTCATTTCTTTTCTATATAGCCCTGTGCATGTTAAAGTATTAACATCAAATAAAATTCGTATACTTTTCTTCTGCTAGTTTGTCTTTTGCAATTTAATTCGCAGTCTCCAGAGACAGAACCTAAGAGGGCAGAGAAAGAGTTTTTCTTCCCCTACAGCTTATTCATTCAGATGTTTGTTGGTTACTAGGGACCATCATATTTAAGGAGTTAAAAGAGTTTTCTGAGAAGGTTGCCAAAACATATGTTTTTATTGAGTCTTTGGAAAGCTGGACATATCTGCATTCTAGTATTCCTGATTCCCAGCCAGCAGTGTGCTAGTAAATGTTTAAAAACTGTCTGAGAAAACAGATCTTGATATATAGCATTTATTGATATTTGTGATATAAATCGTTCACCAAGGCTGACTTCCAGCTACCAACATGACATTCCTTAATGTAGATATAAATCATTTAACAGATACAATAGATAACCTCAAGAACCTAAATAATAGTCAAGTATAGTAAAATAATTAGGAAATAATGAGCTTTTAGTATTTTATCCTTCTGTTTTTAACACAATTTATTTCAGTGTAAGTCTTGCAAATTAGTTTTTAATAATGGCTGTGTTTAATAACTGGCTCACAAAATTTCTGAAAATTTAGCAATCTCTTCCTCAGTCCCCTCTTGGCCTCAGGATCCAAATAATACCCCTCTTCTGTAAACACTGTGCATCTCAGATAATGGTGTGCAAGAAAGGGAAGCAATTTCCTTCTCTACCACTGCCTCAGGCCTCACCCATGCTCAGCCCTTCCTTCCATTCTTCATTTTGGGTGAGTTTTGGGTCTTAGAATTCTGATCCCTTTCCAAATTTTTGTGGTGGATGGTGGTAAATGATGGCAGAGATTTTAGAGATAATAGAAGATAGAAAAAATAAGGATGATAAAAATGAATATAATTAGGGTAGAAAAAAGAAACTATCTTTTTAAAAATATATTTGATTGATTATGCCATTACAGTTGTCCCATTTCCCCCCTTCATTCCACTCCACCCTGCACACCCCTTTCCCCTACATCCCCCCCTTTAGTTCAAGTCCATGTATCACAAGTTCTTTAGTTTCTACACTTTCCCATACTATTCTTGCCCTCCCCCTGTCTATTTTCTACCTACCATCTATGCTACTTATTCTCTGTACCTTCTCCCCCCTTCTCCTCCTCCCACTCCCCTGTTGCTAACCCTCCATGTGATCTCCATTTCTGTGGTTCTGCTCCTGATCTAGCTGTCCACTTAGTTTGCTTTTGTTTTAGGTGTGGTTGTTAATAACTGTGAGTTTACTGTCCTTTCACTGTTCATATTTTTTATCTTCTTTTTCTTAGATAAGTCCCTTTAACATTTCATATAATAAGGGCTTGGTGATGATGAACTCCTCAAATTTGACCTTATCTGAAAATTGTTTTATCTGCCCTTCTATTCTAAATGAGAGCTTTGCTAGATAGAGTAATCTTGGTTGTAGGTCTTTGGATTTCATGACTTGGAATACTTCTTTCCAGCCCCTTCTTGCCTGTAAGGTCTCTTTTGAGAAATCAGCTGACAGTCTGATGGCAACTTCTTTGTAGGTGACTGTCCCTTTATCTCTTACTGCTTCTAGAATTCTCTCCTTCATTTTAATATTGGCTAATGTAATGATGACATGCCTTCGTGTGTTCCTTCTTGGGTCCACCTTTTTGGGGACTCTCAGAGCTTCCTGGACTTCCTGGAAGTCTATTTTCTTTGCCAGACTGGGGAAGTTCTCCTTTATTATTTGTTCAAATAAGTTTTCCACTTGTTGCTCTTCCTCTTCCCCTTTTGGTACCCCTATAATTTGGATGTTGGAATGTTTAAAGATGTCCTGGAGGTTCCTAAGCCTCTCTTCATTTTTTTAAATTCTTGTTTGTTCATTCTTTTCTGTTTGGTCATTTTTTCTTCCTTCTGGTCCACTCCATTGATTTTAGTCCCAGTTTTGTTTCCCTTACTATTGGTTCCCTGTGCATTTTGCTTCATTTCACTTAGTCTAGCCTTCATTTTTTCATCTAATCTGCAACTAAAATCAATCAGTTCTGTGAGCATCCTGATCACCAGTGTTTTGAACTGTACATCTGATAGGTTGTCTATCTCTTTGTTGCTTAGAAGTATTGGCTCTGGGGCTTTGAGCTGTTCTTCTGTTTGAGCCAATATTTTGGTTTGTTCGAGCCTGTTACATATGAGGGGCTGAGCCTAGGTGTTCACCAGGGTGGGGCAACCCAAGTGGCTGGGTTGTGATGCTGTATGTGGGGGCAGGGTCAGAGAGGGAGTAATGGCACTTGTTCTGCTCTCTCTCAAATTGTGGTCCCCTTTGCCACTTCCAAGGAAATTGGGCCCTTCTGGTCCTGGTTCCCAGGTAGGTGGGCTTGTGTACATTCTAGGACCCTGTGGGTCTCCCCAGCGAACTCTCCTGTGAGTCTGGGAGCCTCTTCCAGCACCTCAACCCCTGAAAGTTTTTCCAATTGGTGCTTTTAGGCTTTATTTCCTATTGCTGGGGCCCTGGGTTGTGCAGTCTGTCTCAATGCCTTTCTTTTGCCTGGTTTATCTGTGCATGAGTGTGTGTCTTTGGTCAGCCAGCCTCCTTGTGAGCCTTACTGGGTTTTTGTCCCATGCCTGCCTGGATCTGCTGACCACTGCCTTTTCCTGCCGGGACTTATCTCTGTCAGCCTCCAACTCCACCCCTCTTACCGATCTGGATGAATGGTTCATTGTTGTTGGACTTTGGTACAGTTCAATTTTCTCTCTGTTTTGGTTGTGTTTTTGTTTCTAAATCTTTATTGCCCTTAAACTTGGTTGTGCAAGGAGGTTCAATCTTTTTACCTACACCTCCATATTGGCTGGAAATCCAGGAACTATTTTAAATGCCAAGTCCTGTGCCCCTTGTTATCTTAACTACATTGTCTTTGAAACAGGTAAGCAGTCTGAGGCCCAGAGAGGAGGTGGCATTTGCCTAAGGTCACACAGCTAGAAGTTCTAGAACTTAGATTGAAATCTACCAGTCTCTGACACCAAATTGGTCTGCTTAAGGAAAATTATACACACACACACACACACACATACATATACACACATACTTGGACATAAGTGTATATATTTATACTTATAGTTTAAAGAGAAAATGAATTCTAAAGGCATAGGATGAAAATGAACAGGGCAGTGTCCCACCCCTTCCCATTCCATTGCTACTCCATAGCAGCAAGCATTTTCGATTCTTTTTATTATTCTGGTATTTGCTTCAATATATTCAAACAAAATACTTATACCAGTATATCTTGAGTTTTCAGCTTTAAATATTACTTGTTGATTTCTAAATATGAAAGATAAAGATTTGACTTTCTTATACTTTACTCCCTTCTGTCTACTCTTCAGTACACACACAATCACACCACTGCTGCTTCTCTAACTACAAATATATTTTTATCATACTTTTGGTTTGCTCTTTATTCGTGTGTACATTGTGACTGTAAATATTAGTCACAGCTGAGCCATGCAATGTACTACTATCAGTTTTTTTTGGAATACACTATTATTAAATTTACTTTCAGGAGCTAGTATTTATTTTTCCCAGAGTTAATACTCCTTTTGCTTTCCTTGACTGCTTAGTTTTTTAGTATCAATAACTAATTCATCCCACAATTCTTTTAACAGTTTTTCTTTTTTTTAAGGAATATCCATCCTGGATTTCTCTATCCCTTTGCTATCTGCACTGACTGCTTATTAAGCTAAGTACAGCTGTTGTCCTGGAATTTCCTTTCCACTTTCTTGGACATTTCTTTCACTTTTTTTATGTTGGATTCCTTGTTCTTATATACCATATTTTCCTTCAACCCATTGTCATTGTACTGGGATATATTCTGCAGTATCTTTCTGAAAATAAGCACATGGGAGATATGTTTTTTGAGAACTGGCATGTCTGACATGTTTTTATTCTACTTATACACATAATTACTGTATTTTGCCATGCATAGCATGCACTTTTTTGCCCAAATATTTGAGGGAAAAATAAGGGTGCACACTATAACATGAGTATAATGATTACATACCATGAGTTAATAATGATGTGTATAATGTCCATAAAAACTTGGGTGCACATTATACACCACAAAATATGGTAATAGTTTGGCTGAATATAGAATTTTAGGTTGAAGATCAATTTCCCCTGATGATTCTGGAGACATTGATTTATTGTCTTCTAGCTCTGAGAAATCAATTGCTATTTAAAGAGCCACCTTCCTCTGCCCCTAATCTTTTGTTTCTCTATGGAACCTCGTAGAATTGCCCCTTTCCCATAAATATGACAATTTTTATTTAAAAATTTGAATTCTGAGGTTACAGCCAAGATGGAGGTGTAGGTAGATATGCTTTGCTTCCTTGCACAACCAAAAGAAGGATAAGGACCTATTTAAAAAAAAAAACAACTAGAACTTACAGAAACTCAAATTGCATGGAAATCTGACAACCACGGATTTAAAGAAGAAACATTCATCCAGACTGGTAGGAGGGACAGGGATGATGGGCAGCGAGGGACAGAGAGGACAAGTGGCAAGGCAGTGGCTGGCAGACCAGGTGGTCCCACATTTGCATGAAGATAAACTGGAGAGGAGACAAACTTCACAACCCAGGGTTTCAGTGTGTGGAAATAAAGCCTCAAAACCTCTGGATGTGGGGGCTGTGGCAGCAGGAGAAACTCCCAGTCTCACAGGAGAGTCTGTTGGAGGGGCCCACAGAATCCTAGAATGTACACAAGCCCACCCACCTTCGAATCAGCACCTGAAAGGTCACAGTCTACTTGTCTGAAGCAAGGGAAGTGGCGGAAAGTAGGGCAAGAGCCAAGCAAGCCAGCAAGTGGCTTTGTTTCCTCTTTGACCCCTCCCCCACATGCAGTGTCACAACACAGTGAAATGTGTTGTCTTGCCCTGGAGAATATCTAAGGCTCCAACCTTTACGACATGACAGGTGCACCGAGACAAATATGGCCCAAATGAAAGAACAGATCAAAGCTCCAGAAGAACAACTAAGCAACAAAGAGATAGCCAGCCTATCAGATGCAGAGTTCAAATCACTGGTAATCAGGATGCTCACAGAAATGGTTGACTGTGGTTGCAAAATAGAGGGAAGGGGGAAAGCTATAAAAAATGAAATAAAAGAAAATATACAGAGAACCAACAGGGAAGGGAAGGAAACTGGGACTCAGATCAATGATTTGGAACAAAAGGAAGAAATAAACATCCAATCCAAATAGAATGAAGAAAGAAGAATTCAAAAAAAAAAAATAAGGGAAGGCTGAAGAACCTCTGGGACAACTTTAAATGTTCCAACTTCTGGTGCCAGGAGAAGAAGACGAAGAGCAAGAAATTGAAAATTTATTTGAACAAATAATGAAGGAAAACTTCCCCAATCTGGTGAAGGATCTACTTGCAAGTCCAGACACTCAGAGAGTCCCAAAGAAGTTGGATCCAAGAAGAAACACACCAAGATACATCATAATTACATTACTGAAGATTAAAGTAAAGAGAGAATCTTGAAAGCAGCAAGAGAAAAGGAGACAGTTACCTACAAGGGAGTTTCCATAGGACTCTCAGCTGATTTCTCTAGCCCCTCCAATAAGAAGGGGCTGGAAAGAAGTATTCAAAGTATTGAATAACAGAAGTACTCATGGAAGGTTGCATCCAAGATTGCTCTATCCAGCAAAGCTATCATTGAAAATGGAAGGGCAGATAAAGTGCCTCCCAGATAAGATAAAGTTAAAGGAGTTCATCATCACCAAGCCCTTATTATATGAAATGTTAAAGGGACTTATCTAAGAAAAAGAAGAAGATCAAAAACTATAAACAGTAAAATGGTAACAAACTCACAACTATCAACAAGTGAACCTAAAAAACGAAAACAAAAACTAAGCAAACAACTAGAGCAGGAACAGAATTACAGAAGTGAAGATAACATGGGTTATCAGTGGGGAGGGGGAGAGAGGAGAATGTGGGAAAAAGCTACAGGGATTAAGAAGCATAATTGGTAGGCACAAAATAGGGGGTGGTTAAGAAATGTCTAGGAAATGAAGAAGCCATAAAAATTGTATGTATAACTCATGGACATGAACTAAGGCAGTGGGGGAGAATGCTAGAGGGAGGGGGATGCAGGGCAGAGGGGGATAAAGGGGAGAAAAAATGGGATAACTGTAATAGCATGATCAATAAAATATACTTAAAAATAAAAATAAAAATTTAAATTCTTTGGTGATGTCCTTAATTTATAGTTCAAATATTCTACTGAAGTTTTCATCTCTGCTGTTGTATTTCTAATTCTCAAGAGCTCATTTCTGTGCTGTGAGTGTTTCTTATTAGGGCCTTCTGTTCTTGTTTCATGGATGTAGTATGTTCTCCTTTTACTTAGAGAGTATGTATTATTTCATCTTCCCCCCTGAATTCTTCAGTTTATTTCAGTTTGTTTCTTTGGGACAATGAAAGCCTTCTCAAATCTTTGATGAGCTTTGGTTGTCAGTTGATATTTAAGAACAGGACACTGAAAAGTTGGTTGAAAGCTGTGTTTTCCTGGGCTGTATGTGTTGATGGTAGGTTTCACTGTAGGGAGAATTGGCTTGGCTCTTTCACTAGGGAGCCAACTATGTGTCTGTATGTCTGTTAGGCTGGTTTTTCCCAATAAGCTTCTGCCAACTTTTTGCCCAGGAGGCATAAATCAGCTTGCCTACTCTAGGAGCCAAGTGTGGGAAAGAGTCCTGGGGCTTCATGTAATCAACACAACAACTATCATTTAATTCCCTTGTTTTTACTGTGGTACTTGAACCCTCATGTCTCAGAAGAGACATGTTATATCCCTCAGTATAGAAGCTCTCTGATTAGACCTTAACAGAGGGTAAACATCTAGCTTTCTGCTATGGTGGAGGTAGGGATGTGGAATGTCAATAGCTTCTTATAAAGATATTTATCCTATACTGTTGTTCTACTTGCACCCTCACTTTCAGAGGAGCTAGTGGTTCCAATTCCTGAAACTTTCTGTGATTCTGCAGTGAAATCAGCTGCTCTTTGGCCTTCTTTGCCAATAGCATACATTCCAGCCCTCTTGATCACCACTTGTCTGTTTTTCTTCTCCACTTTTCCAGCTCTGGGAGGCAGAGCAAGTCCTGAAAGAGGTCCCTTTCTATTGTTCCAGTGTTCCCGAAGATCATCTTCCCCTCTGGGCTCCTGAGGCTTGGTTACTATAAAAGTTCCCCAGAATCGTTCATAAATTCACCTTTTTTTTTTCGTTAAGCTGGTTTAGAGTTGGTTTCTATCACAAATTGAAAAGCTCTAACTAATACAGAGGGCTAGTGGGACTGAACACTTGATTAGCCAGAAAAATCTAATACCATTTTGATCTTTTTTAAAGTAAATATCATGAAACTGCATTAGAGGCTGTCCCCAGAAATGGGCATTGAGGGATTGGTGTTGATCCTGGCTTGGGGCTCATCAGAGCTTCTCTGATGTGTCCAGATAAAGCCGCCTTGGGCTCAGCTCTTAGCCTGCATCCTGCCTCCTCACACTCACTGGATGTTTTTGCTACCTCTGCTGTGCCATCTCATTGCCATGTCGTTTAAGTCCGAATAGGAGAATATCTCATCTCTCCAGTTAATGTCTCCTTGAGTCCAGCATAGTGATGTAAATGTCTATAGCTTGTTCATCATAAAAATGAATTAAGGCATTTATATTGTTTGTGTTTGGATGTGGAAGAGTTACTCTAACTTCTTGCTCTTAGTATATACTCTTAGCATGTGATAATGATACTACTTACTAAGTGTTATTATAGGCCAGATCCTTGATCTTTTACCTAATTTTCCCAACAATTCTCTGAGATAGGGAACATTATTCCCATTTTATGGATGAGGAAAGAGAATGTCAGAGAGATTATTATATGTAAAGGTCATACGCTTGGTGAGTGGCAGAGTTGGGGTTTGAACCCATGCTGGTCATATTCCAAAGCCCACGCTTTGCACGTCTACTCTTACCACCTCTCAGTTTTCCAGTTTACCTTCTGCCTGCTGCAAGTTAAGCCTCTTATTTCTGGTTGGTTTCACCACAAAACACAACTTTTAAGACTATATACAATATTTCAATCATACAGGCACTTAGCAAATTTCCAATCTATCAATCAGCCCCTCTCCAAAATAAAAAAGAATTACAGCCGACATGAAAACAAGGCTGCTACAGCCAAGTGCCTCACAGAGAGAGTGCAGCAAGAGGTGTTGGAGTTATTTTGGTTGGTACAAGGGGTAGCTTGTGAAATGGAGAAATTAGGATGGATCTTGGGTGCACTTCCAAAGAATGAGCTCCAACAGTGCAGTCTCTCCTGGGGGGTTCTGTGATGGAAACTCATTGCTGGAGTTATTTAAAAATGAACTATCAAAACCCTTCAGGGACCAATCCTGTGCTGATGAGGGGTGGACCAGATACCTAAAGAGGTCATTTTAGTCTCTGATTTCTGTGAAAACTACTGTTCTTATGGTACATTGAGATTTGTGATGAATTTCCATTTCTGCCTAAGTACCCAAGAACTCTCCCAGACTGAGGTGAAAGTGAATAATGTCAGGCTCTGGGACAACTGGAGGAAGTTTCTCCCTGTGGGTGTGTTCCTCTGTGTTCTTTTTCAGGGTTCTTCTTGCTGGTGGTGAGCGTCAAGGCCCCTGAGTCCTGGCTAGGGTACCTTCTGGGTGTGCAGTGCCATGAAAACAGCTCTAACCCTCACCTGACTCTCAGTGCCGCTACTTGAGTATACAAGTCTGTGGTCCCCAGCCAGCGCTGCAAGGCAGCTGGGAATAGTGGCATACGCTAAATAGTCTGATTCCCAAAGAGCAGGAGCAGGCCTGCTGAGAGGCCCATAAAACTCCTGCCTACAATTCCGTGCCTCCGTATGCTGTAAGAGGTGTTTGTTTGGCCTTGGGCTGGTGGTTAGGAGGAAAATCTGCTAATGGTATTGTTTGCTGACTTAATTGTTCTGTTTGATCTGAGGCTCTTCTAGGGAGCAGAGGGAAATGTGATGTTTGATCAGGGTTTTCCTCAAGCAAAGTTTACCTCACAGCATGCTAAGACCAGGAAGAAAGGAAAAAGAGTTGCAGAAAAGGGAAGATGAGGAAGTCAGCGGACGCTTTGCCAGGCTCTGGGTGGGGCTGAGGTTCATATGCAATGAGCAAGTTAGCCAAGGCCTTGGGCGGGGTCTGGAACCCAGTTAAAGCCAGAGGTCTTCTCTGGCTGAAGGAAATGTAAGGCCTCACATATTTCTTTTTATTTATAATGTCTACATTATGTATTTCCAAAGAAGGTTTTTATAGATTATAATAGTGAGTTGATATAATACAGGGTGGGATAAGAGCAGGTTTACTGTTGTTCACTTGGAAATTAATACAATAGTTAATAAGTAATAATACAAGAATACACTCTGTTTCAAGTATTCACAACTGTAAACCAGTTTGCCCCGCCCTGCAGAACACTACTGAAACAAAAGATCAGACTCTAAGTTCACTGAGGATGGGGAGAAGTAGTCACATCAGAACCCTAACCTAATTGGACTACCAAAAACTAAGCGTCAAATTAGTCCTGGATGTCTGGAAATTAAGCTAAGGCACAGGTGAAAATACATAGAAGATCTGATTTTCACTGTCTAATAAACTGATACATATCAGATCAAGAGAAGAGAGAAATTATTTTTTATTCTAAATTTTGAGGAGATATATCGAAGAGATAAATTTCCTTTGATTTCCACCTCATGGTGCTGTTGTAAAATAAATGGAATTATTGAGACCATAATATTTTCTAAAATATGCCAGAAGGGCCACATGTATGGTGATCTTGTTATTGCTAGTGACAGTTCCTTCAACGGCAATTTTGTTTTTGGACTGGCTTCCTCAGGAAAATGAGACCAGGTAGCATATGCCGAGAACATCCACACCACTCACTGAATTCCACCAGCAAATCTAGCTTCATTTGTTTTCAAACTAAATGGCTGGGGGTTGGGGAGCTGAAGCTTTTTGTATAGATGCTAAGATCAAAGAACAATATTCCAGAAAACAACACACAGGGAATAATACTAACAGGGGAGGAGGAAGTGAAGACAGACAGGAAGCTCCTCATTTTAATAAAGAATGACTACTCCAGCCAAAAGCTGTAGCTTCATTTATAACCTATTAAATTTTTCTCACTTTTTTTTGCTTTTCAGTTTTTTTCCAAGAATAAGTGGGAACCAAGTTAAGTATTTACAAATTTTGCAAATAACATGTGGATGTGGTGCTTCTGCCAGTTTCTCCCAACTCTTGGACAGGGGTTTTGAGATGGACATACTGACTCTGAATCCACAGAAGGTAGGATCTAATGTATGTGTGTGTGTTTATAAGCTTACCAGTGATTCTGATGTGCAGAGAGACGGCAGGCCGCTTGTTTACGCAATTCTAGGGTTGAGGGATAGATATGCTCAATGGGGGGGATTCAGAGACTGGAGCTAAGTAGAAAGGTAGTCATAGCTCTGTGTTTTCCTTACCACTACATTCACATTTCTTTAGGACTCTAGGAGAACCCAAAGCCAGTGTAACTTACTGTTCTACTACCCCACACTGTGAGATTTTAACCATTTCCAGAGCCACCTACTTGCATAAGTCACATTCACAAACTAAGCATGTTGAAGAAGATAGGAGGGTAAGACTCTTATCCTGGACTTCACTGATGTGCCACCCAATTTTCAATTTCCCTTTGAGGAGCCACTGTCAACTGCACCTCCATTTACATGCAAAGGGAAAAGTTGTTGGTCAGCTGCAGGAGTGAACTTTTGATTCATCCTGGGCATTCAAAGTATCATATGTCCTGCTTCAGGGATGAGCATGTGATTCAATGAGAGCCAATAATGCACAATAATGCATACATTGGTACCACTGGAGTAGAGATATGCTTCTTGCTGGTTACTCCAAGCAGAATGCGTAACATGAGCCTGTAGTTATAAGGGCCTTCTTCAGGGGAATGAAGGTTCTGAAGCCACTGTGGAAGGCAAAAATGAGTAATGGAGAGAAACCAGGTGCTCACAATGTTGATTGAGTCCCTGGATCAAACCATTCCTGAAGCTAGGACTTCCCATCGATTTTTCTGTTTTGCAAATGTGAACCTTTCTGATACCTGATTGTTCGTGTGTAAAATAGCAATGCTCAGTTACTTCTTCAGGCTACCAATAAGGTTGAATGAGAAAATCTAGCACAATTACATGATGTATAGTAGATGCTCAATAAATGGAAGTCTCCTCTCATTCTCCTCCTATCTTGTCAATTGATGGGAGCTTTAAACACTTCATGATTTCATGGGTTAAACAGATTAGTCCAGTCAATTCAACTTAATTAAGCAGGTGTTTTCTGCACTCAGCCATGAGACTCTCCCTCTCCTCCTTTGTGCCCTCTGGCACTCTTTTCTTTGTTAGTTTTCCTATTGCATGAAGTCCCATTTCTTTGCAGTTGATTCTTTGTCTCCCCTGTGGGAATGTGAGAACCCCTAGGACAGGGATGGCATCTTCTTCAACTCTACTCCTGGACTCAGTATAGGATCTGGTCCAGAATTTCTCAAGCATCTACTGTGTGGGCAAGACTTCGAGGCCTACATATGGCCCACTGCATTTTACTGTCATAATGACACAGGAGTGACTGAGCTTGAGTTGAGGAATGCTTGAGCTCTTAAGCCTGAGCGTGTGCTCTTTCTTGGTGTAAAGGTTAGAATGCCCTTTTTTGGTGGGGGGATGGAGGTGCAAGTATCAGAGGTGCTATCAACTTGCCTTAATCAAAGGAGAAATTCACTGGCTCATGTAATTAAAATGCTTGGAGGAAGATTTGGTTTTAAGCATGGGTCAGTGCTGGTTCCTCCCCATACCAGGAATCTGTGCCTGTAACTTTTCTCACTCTGCTTTTCCTCTTGGTTGGGCTCCTCACGTGTGGTGGCACAAGCTACCAGCAGCTCCAGTCTTTCACCCTTCTCCTCATTTCCAGCAGAAAGAGAACTTTGCCCTAATTTCTACAAGAGTCAGGATCTGCTGCTCATTGGTCTAGAAAGGGCTATATTCTCATCTCTGCCCCAACCACTGTAGCTTGGGATATGAAACACTCTGGATAGTTCTGGGTTGAGTGACAGCTTCTGAATGAAGGGCAGCATCATCCCAAACCTCATGGCTGGAGATGAGAGGTGCTGTGACCAGAACAATGGAAAAGATGCCAGAGTGCACACAGGACAGATGCTCTCTTCCGTGGTCTGCTTCCCCTCCCCTCTGCCAGCCTGGGGTCTTCCCTTGGACTCACTGAAGCCTGGTGGACTCTACAGATATCCACCCGAATACCTATGGCAGCTCCTGGGCCTGACATTTGGTTTCCCATTGTTGTGCTTTATCTTCTCAACCTTGCAGGGGCTCCTCCAGGATTTGTGTAGTAACACCACGCAGGACATATGGTACTCTGTCAAACTCCTGATAGTCTATAGAAACACTAAGGCTTGAGTCAGCCACCTACCCTACTCTAGTCACTTCCTAGTTTGTACATGAAGAGGTCAAGGGTGGCAAACAGAACCTCTGGGCAGCTGCTCCTTCTTCCTGCTCTCCTGCTCAGGCAGGACACCTCAGAACCCTTCTTCACCCAGGGATCCAGGTAGCCTCTGTTACCAGTTTAAGAGTTCATACTTTAGAAGGAATCTCATCACCATCTCTGAACCCTTCCACAAGAATGTTCTATGTCTCAACATGACTTAGGGTCTGCTGTCCACACACCATATATATTAGATGTTCTAGAAATCTCTAGTTTAGCATGAAAACCAGTTATTCCTTATTCAGTTTCCCATGGGTGCAGTTGGAAAACTCCACTGAGGCAAGTTAGAGTGCTTTGAATACCCAACAAATGAATCTGAATGCCAGGCTTGTTAGAGACCCTGTGGGGAAGAAGCCAAGGATCCCAACCTGCTCGGCAATTCAAAGTAATGTTACCTGGTGGTCAATTCCAGCCCTCTTACCTTTCATGCAAATGAGAGTCTTAGAGAGGGAGCTGTGCCACACTCGGGAAGCTTAGGCACTGGTGAGCCTGCACATGTGGTTATTTAAAGCTTTGACACAGGCCAAGTCTGCAAAGAAAAATGGAGTGCCTTTGCTCTCTGCACTCTTATCTTTGTTTATTTCTTGGCTAATAATAAAACTGAAAAATGTGAGTTATTGTGGAGGACTGTGAGGGTACCTGAAGAACACAAAGCTTCTCTGATGGAACAATAGCCTTTCTACTGAGTGTAAAAACAGTGGTCTGACCTTATTCAGAGAGGAGGCAAAGTCTCCACTTGTGTTTCAGGGTGGAAGGGATGGAGAATGCTATGGCTCTCTCTTGGCTGTCCTTGCAGTTTTAATTAATCTTAGTGACCTGTGGTTTTTCATAAAGCTTCTGATGTTATTTCTATCGTTCCCTGGCCCTCATCAAAGCCCACCTCACATGCCCTGATGCCCTCTTCTCATTGTCCTGCTACTCCTGCCCGAGCCGACTCACGGCCTTAGTGGACTGTGGATGTCCAAGAAAATGTAGTCCCCTCAAGTGCTTTTGTGATATGCACTCCTGTCTATCTCTAATCGCAGCGGCACACGGGAGACCTCTGATCACAGGCCAGTGCTATGCCACATGCCATCTGCTTCTAGCTGTTCTCTGCTTGTCTCGGCCTTTATGGAAAATGTGCTCCTTAATGTGCACACAGGTACTCGGTGAAATGAGCAGCTGCCAGTGTCCGAGCTGAGTGGTGACAAAATCGTTACTGCCAGGCCCAGGGCCCTTTCTCTGCACACATTCAGTGTCCCTTGTTGGATGGAGGGCAGGCTGCTGGAGAGTGACAATGAGGATTGCACTGGCCATGGCTGTTTGCTCACCAGCTGATGGGCAGTCAGGAGTTCCACACTCACACTCTCTGCAGGGCAGAAGCTGTCCCCTGAATTAGCACAAGCAGGTTCTGACACTGAATGGGCCCTTTTCCCTTCACAATTTACTTTAACTAGGATGTTTTTAAAAAATATTTTCCCTTTTATCTTTGCAATACCTTATGGTATTTTACACCATTGACCACTTGTTTCTCTGAATAGTCTTTGGCTCTTGGTTTTATTCTGCCCCTTTTCTCCTGGATGGCCAGGCTGGGTCACCGCAAGATCTGTCCTTGGACCTAATCTCTTCATTCTCACCACTGCTTTTGTGGTCCCTTCCTTGTGGTAGCATTTTGAATCCCCAGATTAAACCCTTGACCCCAACAGCCAGTGGACTATCTCTGTTCCTAAATGTAGATGTCCAAAACCAAACTGTCACCTCTCACGCTGGACCTGCCCCTGACCTCCAATGCCCCCAGCCTGGACACCTCAGTCCATGGCAGGACATATAAGAGAAGGAAGGCCTCTGACCAGAGTTGGTCCTAGAGGGGCACCTGGGTGGTCAATGAGATGCCAGGAAGGGGCTGCAAAGTGACTGGGGAGGCAGAAGACTCCCCAGGAGTGGGTAAGGACATGGGTAGAGAGGACCAGAGGACCCAGGCAGGGGCCACAGCCAGCCATGGGGTTTAGGGCTGGGTTCACGGCAGGCTGAGTCAGCTTGTGGATGACCATTAGGGCCTTCCCGTCCTAAGGGCACACCATATCTAGCTCCCAATTCTCTATCATCACTTGGATACTTTAGTGATGGTATTGCTGGGTTGGAAATACTGGGAACAGTTCTATTTCTTGGACTCATGTGTCACAATACAGTGGAGTGTCACTGTACCTCCCTTGCGGGGCTGTGGTGAAAGCTGAATGAGCTCATACCTGTTAGCATTCAGTTTTGACACTAATGCTCTAAGCCATTCATTATTCTTAGGGCAGTGGGAGAGGAAAAGAAGAGAAACAGAGAGTGGAGAGAAGAAAGTAGGTAGGAAGGTGTCACAGAAGGCTACACAGAGAGATTGACGTTTGAGCAGGTTTTTGCAGGGTGAATCAGAGCTTGCTGTTGGATGAGGAGGCAAGGAATGGTGTGCCAGGTGCAACATGTGTACCTGCTCAGTGTTCGTTACTGGGATCATCAGGTAAGGACACCGAGGACATCCCTTTCTACTTTATTGTGATGCTTTGCTACATGCTACCTTCTCTGCACTAGCCCGTAAAGCCCCTCAAATGACATCTGTCTTTTTTATCCTTGGATATTTGCCTAGTATCTTACACAAAGCAAACACTCAAATATTTGTTGAAGGAATGAATTACTTTCTCTGAAAGGTAACATTTTGACTGTAGGGTATACTACACATAGAATAGATTATGTACCTTACTTCTCATTATAAACACTGAGTGAGGGCTCAGCTTTCTCCTGGGGAGATGTGAGACCACCTCCTTCGTAGGGATGCTACTTTTCCACTGTTCTCTGTGACCCGTTCCAGGACCCTCTGCTCTTCCAAGCATCACACATGTGAGTATGATAAATGCCACCAAGAAAGAGGCTAGCCATCCACCCTAGCACGTGTGCCTTGGGTGGTTTTTTTTCTCTTGGTGATGATGGTGGGTTGTAGCATTAAGGTCAGAGGAGATGGGTTTGTGTCCAGGCTTTACCAATTAGCAGCTGTCTTACCTAGCCTCTCTAGTCCCCCCTTTCTCCATCTATAAATTGAGGGAGTTATCTCTCTTAGGTGTATGAGAACCAGAAGTATATGGTCCTGTCTCCTGCCTGTGGTGTCTCTGGGTTTGAATCTGTTCCTTTTACCCCAGGTTACTGTTGCCTTTTGGTTTATCTCTTGATAGTGAGGCAGCTAGCCATAGAGATAAGGCACTCTCACCCTGGGATCAGACAGGCTACCTAGATTTGAATCCTGGTCCTGCCACTTATTGACTGTGTGACTTCAGGCAAGTTACTTGACCACTCTGTGCTTCAGTCCCTTAACCTAAAGAAATGGAGATAATAGTGGTTCTTGTCGCATTGGGTTGATGTGAGGCTTAAGTGGGTCATTATAGTGCATAGGATAGTGCCTGGCACATGGTAAGCTCTGTCTAAGCCTTAGCTATTTCTCTTTTACCGAACTTTGGGGATGGGCTCAGTGCTGGGAGGATAGAAAGCTCCCAGAAGGACACCATGCCACCCACACAGAGGTGCAAGTGGGCTTCACCTGTATTTCAGCTTGCCTGATATTCCCTGGATACCGGGGGCCATGTTACCTCCACAGTTAAGTCATGGCTTGCCTGTTGCAGGCATTGAAATGGAGAAAGATTTCCTTCTTTCCTGGAGGGGACAAAGGCATTTGGGAAGGTCAGAAGTACACTTCTGTTGTGGGGATGCAAAATTCGCCAAGAAGAGACACATGTGGAATGATACTTAACAGTTACGAGAGGTGTTCCTTATCCCTCCCATATGTCCCTTGTCCCCATGGCCTGTTCCCAATAAGCTAGACTATTCCCAGTTTATTTTGTCAGAAGAGTGGTTTCATAATATAAGAGAGAAAACAAAATCCAGTTTTGGTTTTTAGGATTCAAAAGTGTAGTCCTCAGTAGGGGGAGCGAGGGCTGGAAAAAACTCTAGGAGGTTCTGTGGTGATTTATGGCAAGCTTCTTCCCAGTCCAAGGGCAGACTGAAATTTTCCATCCTGGGCTGGGTGGGGGCTGAGGGACAGCGAGGAGTGTGCAGGCGTGGGAGGCTCCCGTGGAGCCACGAAGGTGCGCCACTGGGCTCTCCCTTCAGGAAAGGACCTGCTATTTGTTCAGCTGGGAGGAGTACAGTGGGCTGACAGCTCATAGCTGCAGCACCTTCAGGATTTACCACAGCATTGGAGCTAAGCCCACACTCTTTCTGGGCAGCTCCAGTGAAAAAGAACTGAGCTGGGGTGGGCGGGCTTTGCTGTGGAGCTCCCTGGTGGACTGGTAGAGACTTTATTAGATTTTTATGGCAGCTGAGGCTCTGCTGCCCAGTCCTCTTTCTCCCCTTTTATCTTTCACAAGTGTCTCCTCCACCCAATCAATCTCTTAAACTCCTAACTCCAACTCAGTGTCTGCTTCCTAGGAGACTAACTGACGTAGCCCTCAAGGAAGGTGTGACCCAGAGAGGAAATGGTAACCCCTGGATATATTTGGGGTATCTAAAGCAGAAGGAACTTGTACCCCATACCTAGGCAGAATTCTGTTGAGGCAGCCAGACTCCAGAGAGAAATGGCTTCTGGTATTTCCTGACACTTGGGGACTTAGCTTCATGGGGCATCTCTCAGCCTTGTGTGGTCTGGTATATCGGGACCTGGAAGTAGCTGGAGAAGTCTTAGGGTCAGCAATGGAGATAACCTGAAGTGTTCTAGATGAACAAATGACCAAAGACCAGATGGCATAAGGAAAGCTTAGCAGATGCCCGCAAGGATATAGGAAGATTTCTCCTACCCATTATTCTGGCATTAAGTAAGGAAACCCCATAACCCTACTAGGATAAGGTTGGGAAGGCTCCATTTTAACTGAGATTACTATTATCCCCCAGGGGAATGGGGGCTCAAAATAGTAATGAAGTTATGTTTTAGAAAAATAAAGGAAATTGAGATTAAGTATCTTGCCTACTACAGCATGTGACTTGCACTCAGTTTAAATAACATTGTCTGAAGGGCAAGAGATGGAACCCGAGGAACCAGGAGGATTTGCAAGGCACACGTCTTCCTTCTCTTTCCCATTGAGGACGCATGGAATGCTATGGGTCCTTCCCAAGCATCTCCATCCTCCCTGCCAAGATACAGAGGTCCTCCCTCTCTGCTGAGCAGTGGGACCCACAGAGAAAATAGTTGCTGCTGCGATGCTGGCTTATACCAGGGCAGATTGTGAGCAGGCAAGCCAAAACTGAGGCTGGCAGGAGACTCAAGGACACAGCAGCAGACCTGAAATGGTATGACTTTACCTGGGAATCAGAGGGAGTGACAGGCAGCCAGGAGCAAAGAGAGGAGGGCTGAACATGGGGTGGAGTGGGAAGCAGCTTCAGCAGGTCTTGTCCATTGGCCAGATGAGAGCAGACATGAGCCAGCCACTGGTAAGAAGGATGCAAGGCCTTGGCCAGTTCCAGGATATCACTGGCTTTGCTGTTCTTCTGACCATAGGCAGAAAACATCTGGATACAGAGGGAAGGATGGCATATGTTCATTTCCCAACCCCTGGACCTGAACAGCAGCTTGGGAGCCCTCAACTTCTCTGTGAAAGGTGATGAGGTAAAAATATGATAGGTGAATGCACGAACAATTTGCCTCAGTTTATCCTTGTCTTCCTAAATCTCTACTTTTTGTTGTGCCACACCCCTGTCTGATCAATGCCAATGCTTCCTTTTGCTTCAGTGATGAAAAGTCCAGGCTTCATCAGCCTGGCACTCAAGGACCTCCAGGGTCAGGCTCCTGACTTCTTTCTTGTCATGACTGTTCTCTAACTCCTACCAAAATGACCCTCAGATGGGCTTCACCCATCCCTGACCCTGTGTTCTTGGTCAAGACATTCTCCAACTGCTGCCTTCCTCCATCTCCACCAAACCAGTTGTTTCAAATGTTCATGATCAGCTGGACTTTCATCTCCTCCATGAAGCTCTGTGCTTCCACCTGATTTGCTGTTTCCACTCCATGTCCTCCCCTGCCTCCAAACATACATGAGTAAGCTGCTTCTCTTCACGGACCACAGAGGAACATGGAAGTAATCATCCTCACCTCTTATCTCCTCCATACCTCACTACACCTCTTTGTTTACCCCAAATTAATAATGTTAAACAATAATATTCAAGGCCCAAAGTTTTTCTGAAAGACAGGATTGCTATAGGCTATAGAATCATATGCTAGCCAGAAAGAAGACCAGGTCCTCGGATATGCAGAGCTGGATGAAGACGATAAAGATGGATGCAGTCTTGGGGCTGATGGGGCTCTTTCATGCAATGAGTTTGGGGAAGAAAGATCTAACTTGTTTTGAAAGACTTTACACTGGCTACAGATAAAGGGGGCTGGAAAAGATGAAGTGGGTCTAGTTTGGGGATTGGTGTATAGTCCAGAGGGAAGAAATATTTGCTTTTTCTGGATTAGTTGTGGGCAATAGTAGGGAAGGTTTGTGTGTGAGCAGGGTGTGGAGGTATCTGGGGGTTAGCTGTTCTCTCCAGAGAAGAACCAAAATAGCCACCTGAAAGTTCATTTCAAAGTTTCGACATACATTCAGGAGTGGGAACGGTCTTAGATTGGTTTCTGCCACAGGTTCTCTTGACTGATTAACTTTCCTTGTCTCTCCATCCCACCTTCCAGCCTGATGAAATTAAATTTAGGCAATCTCAGATTTTTTTCTTATCCTCAAAAATGTAATAACCACTAAGTATCAATCTTTAATTACCACACAGAAATTTAAAGTTTGAATATTAAAGATGTTTAAAAACAGAAAATTTAACCATGGGGAAAGAGAAAGGTCACCTTCACCAGGAATTAGTATGCATTTGGTCATTTTTTTTTTCCTGGTCTCATTTGTAAACACTCACTCCCATGTGGGGAGAGAAGATTTCCTTTGCATTTATGCTGTACTGGCCTGCCATTTGTAACATCTGCAAAGACATCTGGATAATTTCATTTTCATAAGCATCGAGATGTTTGTAGATTTTTAGACACATTCAAGATGAGGGAAGAAGGTGTATGACCACAAGTTCATGTAAAGACAATTTGTATGAGTGGTTAGGGGGAACTTTCAATGATGTTCTTTTGCATCCCCAGCAAGGGTTGTAGAGGGATGACCAGGCTTAGTGGTGGGCAGGTTGCAGAGCCTGGAGACTGGGCATGGGGGAGGGCTAGGGAGCAAAGCTGAGCTCTGATTTTGGGAGGAGGCATTTGCTCTGGATTCTGTTTTATCCATTGAGCTGTAAGAAGTCTTAGCCCCCAAGTTGTAGGCTAGAAGGGCAGGGATCTGTAGCATGCTGGTGCTTCATTCATATAGAAAACTTATCTCTGGAAAAGATGCTGCTTGGTGGGGTGGGAAGTGTGCAGAATTTGGAGCTAGATGGATCTGGGTTCAAATTAGATTCTGCTCTGCCAGTGGAGTGGTTTGGGGGTGCATCAGTTTATCTTTAGGAGTACCAGTTTGGCTTACTTGACTCTAAAATGTGAATAATGGGACTTCCGCCAAGATGGAGGCATAGGTGGAAACACTGTGCCTTCTCCCACAACCAAGTTTGAATACAACAAAGGTTTGGAGAAACAAAGACACAACCAAAGGACAGAAAATTGAATTATATGGAAGTCTGACTACATCTAACCTTTCAACAGGACGGTAAGAGGGGCGGAGCCAGCAGCGAGCAGGGTCGGGCAGGACAGGTCCTCCAACCCAGACACACAGGCAGCCTGGAACCAGTTGGGGTGTGGGGCAGACTGATTGCGGTCGCACATTCGCGCACAGTGAGACAGACCACGCAGGCCCCAGGGGGCGAGGGCTGACAGCGGTGGCACACTTGCGTGCAGTGGGACGAAACGTGTGGGCCCAGTGACAGCAGCAACTGCAGCACTGGTGAGGGCCAAGGTGGCAGGCGGCAGACAGGATGCCACAGTCCCTCTTTGGCCCCGCCCCCACATACAGCGTCACAACCCAGCGACTTAGTTGCCCGGTTCTAGTGAACACTTTAGGGCTCTGATCCTGCTATGGAACAGGCACGAACAGCCCAAAAGATGCTGCAAGAAGAACTCAAAGTCCCAGAGCCAATAACTCTAAGCGACCAACAGATTGCCAGCCTCTCAGAAGCCCAATTCAAGACACTATTTATCAGGATGCTCACAGAACTGGTAGAATATAGTCACAAATTAGAGGAACAAAGTCACAAATTAGAGGAACATATGAAGGCTAAACTAATTGAAATGAAGGGAGATGCACAGGAAACCAATAGTGATGGAAAGGAAACTGGGACTCAAATCAATGGAATGGACCAGAAGGAAGAACAAAACATCCCACCAGAAAGGAATGAAGAAATAAGAATTAAAAAAAATGAGGAGAGGCTTAGGAACCTCCAGGACATCTTTAAACGTTCCAACATCCGGATTATAGGGGTACCAGAAGGGGGAAAGAAACAGCCACGAGTGGAAAACGTATTTGAACAAATAATAAAGGAGAACTTCCCCAGTCTGGCAAAGGAAATAGACTTCCAGGAAATCCAGGAAGCTCAGAGAGTGCCAAAGAAGTTGGACCCAAGAAGGAACACACCAAGGCACATCATAATTACATTAGCCAAGACCAAAATGAAGGAGAGAATCCTAGAAGCAGCAAGGGATAAGGGGACAGTCACCTACAAAGGAGTACCCATCAGACTGTCAGCGGATTTCTCAAAAGAGACCTTACAGGCAAGAAGGGGCTGGAAAGAAGTATTCCAAGTCATGAAATCCAAAGACCTACAGCCAAGATTGCTTTATCCAGCAAAACTTTCATTTAGAATGGAAGGACAGATAAAGTGCTTCTCAGATAAGGTCAAGTTCAAGGAGTTCATCATCACCAAGCCCTTATTATATGAAATGCTAAAGGGACTTATATAAGAAAAAGAAGATGAAAAATATGAACAGTGAAAGGACAGCAAACACACAGTTATTAACAACCACACCTAAAACAAAAGCAAACCAAGAGGACAGCTAGATCAGGAGTGGAGCCATAGAAATGAAGAACACATGGAGGGTTAGAAACAGGGGGGTGGGAGGGGGAGAAGGGGAGAGAAGGCACAGAAAATAGCATAGATGGTAGGTAGAAAATAGATAGGGGGGAGGGCGAGAATAGTGGGGGAAATATAGAATCCAAAGAACTTGAGACAGGTGGTTATAAACTACGGGGGGGGGGGGAGAATGATGGGGGAAGGAGTGTGCGGGTGGAGGGGAATGAAGGGGGGGAATAGAACAACTGTAATGGTATAATCAATAAAATATATTTAAAAAAATAAAATAAAATGTGAATAATGATGTCTTTGACTATGTCTAGCACAATTTCTGATGCTTAGTGGAAACTCAGTAAAAGACCCCGTCTTTGGCAGCAAGATTGGATTGTGACATGGATTTCTTTCTTTCTCTCTCTCTCTCTCTCTTTAAAAGATTTTATTTACTTATTTTTAGAGAGGGGGAAGGAAGGGAGAAAGAGAGGGAGAGAAACATCAATGTGCAAGAGAAACATAGATTGGTTGCCTTTTGCACACCCCCAACCAGAGACCTGGCCCACACCCCAGGGATATGCCCTGGCTGGGAATTGAACTGGTTCGCAGGCCAGCACTGAATCCACTGAGCCACACCAGCCAGGGTGCCCTATGGGTTTCTTTTGGGAGCCTCACACACATGCCCAGTGTACAGCACGTAGGTTGTTCACTGAAGGAAAGGTTGATTGATTAGAGGAGCTAGGAGCATGAGTGTCCATCTAGGCAGGGGGAGGTTGGGCCTTTGACTCTGACAAAACTTTGTTATTTGGAAATCAGAAACTTCCTGCCATTCTGCCAAGAGACACGCTGTTTCCTAGGTAGAATTGTCTAGTTCCTTGCCTATTAGTGTGTTGTTTGTCAGCATGGGGCCGAGGTAGCAGAATCCAGTGACAGCTTTCACCTCCTGCCTGCCAGGAAAGGCAGCCACTTCACCTGCATATGCTGTGTAGCCAGATATGAGGCAACCTGCTCATATTCACCACAAGTGACATTAGAATTTTTATCAAAAAGCCACAGGCCAAGACATTTCCCAGTGTTGGTCAGTAAAAGCTAGTTATAGTTCATTCAGATGAGAAGAAAAAAAATTACTGTATAACTCATTTATAGAACAGCACTCTAAGTCTCTAAGTGATTGCATTTTTACAGTATAACTTTGATCCAGAAAAATTTAAATCTGAAAAATACATATTTTAAATTCAGAAGGTTGATTTTTTAAAAATTATAAAACTAGAATAGTTCCTATGGGAGAAATGACCTCAAGGCATAATAAAAACACATTAAAATGCAGTAAACCTAGAGAAAGTAATTTAATTAAAATATACTGTTTCAGTTTCTAATAAAATATTGAGAAAATTATTAAGTGTTGCTAGAATCAGTATTGCTGCATACGAATTCTCTTGTACCACATTGTACAATGTGTGGCTGGATGATAGGAGTTCTCATGTCCGTCTTCTCTGGCCCTGAGTGTGACACAGCTTGCACACCCCACTCTCAGTCAGGCCTGGAAACAGCCTATGGACTCACACTTGGTATACAGGCATCTGCTGGGACACCGTGTCCCATTCCAAAGCCTTCTAATACAGATTAAGTCACTTTTCAGTTGTGAACTTTGAACTCCATGACTGATATTACTCAATTTTCATGAGTTTTTGAGATTGGTCCTTATCTTTCCAGTGAGACTTGGCTCATTGCTGGCCTTCTTGTTCTCCTGTGTCATCACCAGAGGAGCTCCCAGCATCTGTACTGTCTGCCCTTTGGAACTCAACGCTCACCCCAGTAATGCACTCGTATAAGATGTCTTAAATATAAGTACATTAAGACAAAGCCACATGGGATTAATCAGGGCTTCTTGGTCACTGTATTTGGTATCAGTGGATAGCAAAAGTCAGAGGTCAAGTAAAAATGGCTAGCAGATGCTAAGGTCCTAATTAGGGACAGCGGCTGGCAGAGATGGCTTCAATATGAGAAGCCAGTACCACTGTCGGGCAGGCAGGCAGATAGCAGAGAGCCAGCAGGCCTCTGAGTCTGGGAGGGCTGTGACCTCAGTCTAAGGAGAATGGCCAGGGCAGGGAAGCCAGCACACCTGGTGGGGGTGAGGAAGAGTGGGGACTAAAGGGATGAACCGGAGACCCAAGGGAGTGTCAGGCTCCTGATTTTGGCCATCCTTGGATTTCTATGGGTAGAGAATAGTCCTGGAAGGCCAGTTTGGTCTAGGGATTGGGAACAGCCTACATGGTCTGAGAAGGGGAGCCTGGACCATAGATCAACAGTTGCCTTTGGTGACACTTAAGTTTCCCAAGGAATGTAACAAAAGCAAATGGACAAGCATTTAATGCTAGTAAGATGTGCATTAAAGTTGTGGGTGGGGAAAAGATAAGTAAATATGATTACTCTAATTCTTACAAGTCTAGAATATAATTCCAAAAGTCTATACTAGGCCAAGCCCTCTGAATCCCATGTGAAAATAAACTTTTATTTTAAAAATAAATCTTGTTTATTTATGCTGACATAATATACAGAGAATTTCTTATAATCTGAAATAAATGAATAAAGAGCTAGGAGTGGAAAGAAGATGGGACTGAATGTTAAACTTTATTTTATTGATCAGAACATTACCTCATTCATTTCTGACTTCCAAAATTCTAATAGTTATTATTACTTGAAGATTCTCTGAAGATAAATGCTCCTCAAGTCAGATCAGCAAAAGCATGATGGGATAGGGATTAAAGCCATATTTTGGAGGACAAGTATGGTCTTGACTCTCAAACACTAGTAGAATTTCTTGAAAATCATTTTATTTATATAGAAAGAAATAGTTATTCTCAGATGCTCCACTGGCAACCTATAAAGACCACCCATGCGGTTCTGGTTTGGGAACAAAAGCAGGAGGGGGATCATTTTAGATCTGTCACTGCATTGGAGCCTACATCATGATGTCATAACTGTGCCCTGCACAGTTTCCTAACTCCTATGTTCTCACACAGAGCCCTGGGAGAAAAGGCTGTGCAGCAGAATAAACCTTTCCTACAAATGGGGATGTTATCAGGGAATTGGGAGGTCCCTCTGCTCCTGGAGCCTCAACATGGTTAGGAAGGACGTGAGACGCCCCTAGCTTCAAATGTATCCAACACCACCTAATTGCATGGCAAAATGTTCGCCTGAGAAAAAGGCTCAGTCAGTCAGAGAATTCTCAGTAACTGTCTCATAAACTGTAGGATTTAAAGTAACAGAAAGTAGGGAACACAGTAAAATAGAATGGATGTGCATTAGCTATTTTGCCAACATGGCTTCCGAAGGGGAAGATTAAGCAGGAGAAGAGGCTCTGATGGGGACAAATCCTGGGAAGAGGCCATCATTGGGGGTGCCTGTGCTGAATGCCCACTAAGTGAACTTTGTTTCCTCCAGCCAGCAGAAATGGAGTAAATGGGTCATGTAAGAGAGTAAATGTATTTAAACCCCTCTCCACAAAGAAAGCAACTCTAATGTGAGGCCAGGGCTCCAGCTGGCCTTCTCTTTGGCTCTGTCAGACCCCAGCATTAGCTTCAGTTTGCTGAGATGGTCACCGGGTTCTTAACAGACAGCAGAATCTGCTCTCCACGCAGAATGCAGAGGGCTGGATAAGGTTTCAAATACCCAGAGGAAGGCAAGGCAGCTCCCCATGCGTGTAAAGCTATCAATTCTTACAAACCTTTACTGACCCCTGTATTTGGCGTCTGGCTTCTACAGGTGGACAGGATTAAATGGATTTGCAATAGTTTTCTTCCTCCTCCCCCCTCTATACT
Source organism: Sturnira hondurensis (assembly GCF_014824575.4). NCBI lineage: Eukaryota > Metazoa > Chordata > Mammalia > Chiroptera > Phyllostomidae > Sturnira > Sturnira hondurensis. The sequence goes on from NW_028085930.1 coordinate 4,441,223, forward strand.
TCCTGCTTTTTATCTCAAACTTAAACTGAGAACACTGTTGCATTTAGCTGGAGGGTGACCTCTCCAGCTTTCATTCTGAAATGAAGTCAAGAATCTCACGATTACATTGTTTCTTTGAGTTCATCATTTAAGGCCACAGAGATATTTTTGACTCTTAATTCTATAATCCAATGATCATATAGCCTTCCTAGCTTCATGTCATCCACAAGTGTGGCAAATATGCCTACTCATGCTTCATTGGAGTCATTTGTTAAAAATCTAGCATGACTGAAGATCCTGTGGCAGGATCCATGGAAGCCTTCCTCCATGGCGATGGATCTGGCTTTGGGATGCTCTCCCCCAGCGGCTGTTTTTCAGCTTTCATTTTTCCATATTTACGATAGGGGTCTTTTTTAGAGCTCTTGAAGAAAATAATGTACATTGGTTTTTATCTTAATTTCCTGATACAAAAGTATGGCGCCCCATCAAAATAGAATTTTTTGTTGAACTTTGCCTGATTTGTTTTTTTTCTGGTGAGCCACTAGTAACCTCTGCCTCAATCACTCTCACTAGGGATAATCCACAAGTTCCTCGGGCTTTGTTTCTTCTCCCTTAAAGAATGGAGACCATTCTGTTTTCTGGGCTCTGGGTATTGTTTTTTGGCTATTGTTTACTGAGTACCAGCTATATTCTGCAAAGATATATGTAAGGATAGAGGTAAATGTAGAGGGGGACTTAATTTTTTTTCTTCCAGAGTTCATGGGAGGATTAGAGAAGAAAAATATTAAGCCCCCTCAATGCCCACCTTTATGCTTACATATAACTTCCCATATCAGGAAACCGAGACTCTCAATGCTTAAGAGACCTCCCAAGCAACACATTGCAGCAGTGTCTATACCAGTGTTCAAACCTAGGACCATCAGGTTCCAAAACTACACCACTGTGCATTGCATGTTCTGTGTTTACCCAAACTTGAGGACAGCTGCATGGTCTCATGTGCATAGTTTTTCAGGGCCTCTGAGTGTGATTCATCTGCTTCTAGACATCTGAACTTGTGGGTACCGGGAGCTGCTGTTATATTTCAGCAGTTCTTTTTCTGTTTGTGACTTTAAGACTCTCTTCGCCAGTAAGCACATGCTCTGGTATGGAGGGCCGCCCAAGGCTGCTGAATGCATGCAGCTCTGGAGGCGGTGGTATCGTGGAGCTGGCATCCCAAGCCTGGGGCTACGATTGCCGCAAAGGAGGAGGCAGAGCTGTGGCCCCTGGAGTCGGCCCTTCTCTCCCTACCCAGCTAGTGCTGTGGGGCCCAGGGGCCTTCCCGTCCTTCCTTCTCCCTGGCACACACTTCTTTCTCCTTCTATGGTGTAGGTGAATGACAAAGGCCACTACTGCTTAGTTGTAACCTCAGGAGGGCTTTTCCTCTAACTGAATCAGTGACTGAAATTATTCACAACTCTCCTCTAAGTGGATGAAACCCAGTTTCAAATTCATAGCTGTTTCCAGAGCCCCAGCATATTTTACTGTGGGGAAGACAGATGCCTGCTCAAGTGTCTGATGAAAACACTTAAGCTTTATTGTTATTTGACATTCATTAGGGAACCATCTTCTGTAGGCAAAACACAAGACATTTCTTTAGACAGCAGGCATAAAAGGACTAATGGTGGGTCATAGGCCAGATGGTATGGAAATAAGATGAACTGAGCCCTGGAGCCATACAAGCGTGGTCCTGCATTGCCTTTGAGAATGGAGAGGGGTGTGGGGAAGAAAGAAACAGAAAATCCCAGGGCACCAGAGAGGGTGCCATTGCACAAATATGGAGCCTACACAATGTGAGGACAGCAACCATATCCCCTAACATCCTTTCCCAGCGGAGATTCGGAAGAGGTGCTTATTGATTTAATAATCAGGAGAAAAGGACTGAAGTTTACTGGAGACCAGTTATATGTCAGCAAACTCCTTGGATCCTCACAGTAACCCCGAGGAAGAATGCTGCTGTTCCAGCTTACGGGGCAGGGCAGCAAGGCCGAGAGAAGGACTGTCACCGAGGACAGTCAGCTCATCACTAATGCTGCTGGTATTGGAACCCGTGTCTGTTCAAGGCTAAGTCTACATTCATTTCCCTACACCTGCAGGATTCTTAATCTAAATACCCATTTTACCTTCTTCTAGAGCAGAATTTGGAGAGAACATGGAGGAAAAAAGAGCAAGAACTTATGACTAGAGGGAGGGGAAATTGAATTTGAAGTTGCCCTCCCTTTGCTAGAGGAGTCAGAGAATCTTCCTGTTTCTGAACTGACTCTTGAAGTGTTGATGGGGGGCAAATGAGAATGTGAGGAGGCAGAGAGAGGAAGAAGGTGCCTGCAAGCAAAGGTTTGGCATCCAGGTGAGCAGTCATTCCTCCCCATCTTCCACTTAGATGAAGGCAAGAAGAAATGAAATTGGCTTGCCACAGGGTGTTTTTCAGTTAGATATATGGATGGAGGACTTTACAGTGAGGATTCCTTCTGATTAAATGTCACTGGCTCCTTTAATCACATCTCTTTGGAAAGTTGCTCTTGCTATACCAAATGAGGTCATGCGATTTTGCAATAGGAAAATACCTATTAATCAGCCTAATGTAATTTTGGGTCAATTTGGCTTGAAGGTAAAGGCTTTTCCTGCAAGACTTCTCCAGACATGTGCATGCAGAGATGCTAACATTTTCTGTATTGACCTACATATTTTTAACCATCTGTACTTAGTTGTTACTGCCTACTTATTCTTTTGACCTGAACTTCCCTCCCCTATCCAGTACATCCCAAGTTTACTATATACCCTTATATGAAAGAAATTTCCTTGATGTTCAGAAATTCATTTCAAGTTTCTGAGGCCATGCTCCTTCCTTTATTGGGAAGAACTGAGGGAAAACGCCCTCTCTGACACCCTTCCAGAGAGAAGGCTGTTCTCTTCTAAGACTCATTAAACTCCATCTGGTGGGTATGTCTTGATGCGTTTTTCTACAGGAGAGTTTTACCTTAATGCCAGTTTCCTGTGTTTTGGGGTGTAAGCCCCAAAATAAAATGTGGGAATCACCTCCTGTTCTCTGTCCACAAAGCCATGCTGTCAAATTTAGAAAATAAGCAAAGCAGATGTGCATGAACCCACAACCTCAGCATGGTTTCATTTTAATGCTAACTGTCCTATTTGGAGCAAGAGTAATTAGAAAATCAGCAGCAAGTTACGGGAAAAAAATTGCTGAGCTTTATAATTACTTGGGGTAGAGAGAGAATCTGGGATCCATTTACTGAAGGTCTCATTAAGTTCTCTATTAGGAGAATCAAGCTGTAGCAGCCAGAGCCTTGGAAGAAGGGGAGAAGGCAGCTGTGAAGGAAGGAAGCCGGGGATGGGGCCTGGTCACCTTCACTTGCCATAGGAAGCCTGAGGCTCTTTGCACCTTTCCTGTGTCCTGCTAACTTGGTTACTTCCATGCCCTGCTTGGCTAGAGACTGAGGGGAAGTTTCCAGGTAGGTATTCTCATCTAGTCTTCTCCTTTTGTCCATCCCTCCCTACTCTTCTCATTAGTTCTCTCTCCACAGTTCTCACTAATAGACTCTGCCTCCTTTCCCTTCCCCCCACCCTGATTTATGTATATGTTTTCTGGATTTGGACATCTGTATTGCTCATTTAGTTCTCTGGGATGCAATGCCCTTTCCACATATATCTTGTTATAGGTGGACTCGTGCTCCTGCCCTGCCCGCCTGCCCCTCCCTGGGGACACACAAAAATATATGTTGAATCTCTAACCTATAGTACCTCAGAGTGTGACCCTTCTGGAAACAGAGTCATTGCAGATGTAATGTTAAGTGAGGAAGGACATACTTGATTAGGGTCAACGCTAATCCAATATGACTGGTGTCCTTACAAAAAAGAGACATAGAGACACAGACACACCACGGGAGAATGCCAAGTGATGAAGGAGGCAGAGACTGAAGGGCTGCAGTTGTAAGCTGAGGAACGCCAAGGGTTTCTAACAGAAGGAAGAGGTGAGGGATTCTCCCACAGATTCAGAGGTAGTGTAGCCCTGCTGACACTTTGACTTTCAGCTTCCAGACTCCAGAACTGTGAGATAATACACTTCTATGGTTTTCAGCTACCCTACTTGTGGTACTTTGTTACAGTTGTCCTAGAACAGTATTATACATCCCTTCAGCAAAGGGCCAGCAGAGGACTTGTTTGGGTGTTAGGTGTTGGTTAGGTGTTGTGGGGAGACAGAACATGCCAGGTAAACCTTCTGCCCTTTAAGCATCTCTCAGTTTTGTGGGGAAGTCTGAAAGTCGTAATTCATATTCATCCATGGAAGGTGTAAACATACCTTGTAATAGAGGGACAAACTAAGTGTGAGGGAGGTCTAGGAGGGCTTTGGGGAGAAGTTAAGATTTGACCTAGGCTTTGAAGATACATGGGCTTTATTAGGAAAATGCCAACAAAAGGATAACATTAAGAAGTGGCATAGCTCGTACAAAGAACTGGAGTCTGGGAGGAACAGCGTATGTATAGAAAGTGGCAAGTGGGCTGCTGTGGTAGGTGGGTAGGGTAAGGTATGACATAGATTTAGGCAGGAAAAGTGAACAAGGTAAGAGCAGTAGGGACTTGGAACACAGTACCCATCTGCTTGCATAGTATGGGGTCTGGGAAAGCCATTAATGGCTATAAGGATCTTCATGATCATCTCCCCAGAGAGTAACAGAGAAGCCTGGGACACTGAGTGCTGTGCAGATCTCTGGGGGGCAAGTTAAGCAGAATAAACCTGAAGGTGAGCTTAGGATCTGCACCACAGCATCTCTGCTGCCTCATCACTTGGCCAACACCAGAGAAGGAAGGCCCTCACCATAATCTGGAAGTCTCTCACTACCCAGTTTCTTACTCAAGCCATGACTTCACACTGGGTGTTGGCTTAGGGCAGGACTACCTAGTCCCTGCAGAGAGAGGCCTGGATTCTTGCCTTTCTGATGAGTCTCTCCCTCTCTTCTAGCACTCTGTTGTACCCACCTTCAGGCTAGCAACTAAGTTGTGGTCTTGTCTGTCCCACACATTCCTGGCACTTTGGAATTTCTCATTTACTAATCTCATTGCTCATTGCTCTGTAGCTACCTTGCCTACCTCTTTTGTCCAAAGGGCTACCCCACTTATTCTTATCTTTGAGTCCCGTGTTTGCTTTCAGGGACCAGTTGAACTACTGTTTGTTTGTTTTCTTATTTATCCTCACTCAGAGATATGTTTATTGATTTTTATTTGTGAGGGAGGGTGGGAGAGAGAGAGAGAGAGAAACATCAATCAGTTGCCTACTGTACGTGTCCTAAATGGGGATCAAACCTGCTGTGTGCCCTGACTGGAAATCAAACCCATGACATTTTGGTGTATAAGGTGACACTCCAACCAACTGAACTACCTGGCCAGGGATAACTACAGTGTTTTGATTAAATAATTCATTTTTGAGTACCTAATAAGATATACTTACTATGACAAGAACTGGAGATACAATGGTAAACACAACAGGTATCCCAGCTTGTGTCTAGCTTGTAGTCCATATGGACACAGAAGAGTCCATTGTCACCTGCATAATGAAGAACTGTGATAAGTGCTAAGAAGGGAAAGAGTAGACAACTGTGAGAAGGAATGATGCGGAAGGATGACTTAGCCTGGAGCGCTGGGGAAGGAAGTGAAGCCTGGGAGGGCGTGGTATGAGAATGTAGGTAGATATAGGTAATGCAGAACTTTGGGCCATCAAAATAAGGGTTATGCTCTCAAAACATTGGGAAGTCATTTAAAGGTTTTACAGAACTGACTGAAGAGTTGCCTGATGGAGTCAGAGGGGAAGCCAGAAGCAGTCAGGAAGTTATAGCAGTAGTCCCTCTCAGAGGCAGGAGGTGGCTATAGCAATAGAGGTAAGGGAATGAGGTAAAAGTGAGTTTTGTAGGTAGAGCCAATGGGGCTTGTGTATGAGTTGGTGAGCAGGACCCTGGTGGTGAAGGAGGAACAAAAGATTTTTACTGAAACGGTAATTTAGATGGAAGCTGCTAGGGGAGGCTTGGATTTGGGGAAGTTTAGAGCTGAGCATTGGACATGGGGACTTTGAGATTTCTGAGAAAATTGTAAGTGCAGATGTCAAGTATTTATGAGCCTGCAACTCTAATAAGATATCTGGGTTGATTAGAGATTGTGTATAAGGTCAGGGGAACGGAAAAGATCCTTAGGGACAGGTGGAGAGAGCAAGGAGAAACATAGGTAGGGGGTAGAGTACAGCTAGGCTCTAAGGAACTCCAACATTTAGAGCTTGGGTAGAAGAGGAGGAATTGACAAAAGCTACTGAGAAGCAGAAGCCGGAGAGGTAGAAGGTTAGGTAGAAGAGTGTTCTGCTATGAAATTAGAAGGAAGAAATTGTTTTAAGAAGAAGGGACCATCAATAGTGTCAAATATTACTGAAAAGTGAAGACAAATGAGAACTTCACATGTCATAGGATCTGGCAATATGGCCACTTGTGTTATCTTCACAAGAGCTGTTTCTTCTGCTGCTGCTTCACCATCTTCTCTTCATTCTTACTAATGTTTTTGAGGCTTACTGTGTACCCAGCATGTATACCTGCCTTAACATACTAATCCTCACAACAATTCTTGGGTTGATATTGCTATTATTATTATTATTATTATCATTATCATTATCATTATTACAATTGATAGAGAAAGAAATAGATTCATAAAGACTAAACGTCTTGCTGTAGATTTTATATCCTTGTTTCACAAGTCTTTCTCATAGTCTTCTCTTATGGAATTAGAGTTTAGAGCTGAGAGGGAACTTAGAAATGAGGGTCTTCTCTCATTTTTTAATGAAAAATTCGACTCAGGGATGTGAAGAATTTATACTTATCATTACTTCTTATGCTTGTGCTGGGAACCATGTGATGTAGTCCTCTGAGAAATTTGAGATTTTTCCAAAGAGGAAACCAGAGGACTCTGAAAAGGAAAGGCCAAGTTATAATGCTAACAATCAGTGGAGTCGGATTTGAGCCCAGGACTTGCAGACTCCAAAGCTTCTTTCAACATTCTATGCCACATGACCTTAAAAGGTCATGGCAGAACTGGGACCAGAACCAGGGTCTCAGTTCCTGACGTCTCCAATACAGACAGGAGTATCAAAGTCCCACTCCATCTGCATTTTAATGCAGGCAGTTTAAGGCCCTGTCTACATCATTTCTTCAACATGTAGAACCCCTCATTAGTGTAAAAATGTCACATACATGAACAGACCTTTAGTCTTGTCTGATTTGGACCTGAATTTCCTGCTCCACCTTAGTTGATGGAGCTGTCAGATGTCCCATCCCACTGTGCTGGGTCTCATCTGTTAGTTGTAATTACTCCTTCCAGCCTACCTGCCTCCCACCTCCCTCATTTCTGGTTTAGACCATTCCTCATTATACTCATGTTTGCTTAAGATCATCCTTAAGTTCTTTTTATCTCTATCCTGAGCACCTTAAAAAAATCTTCCCAGAACTTCGATTGGTTGTTGTTTGATGCTGTTTTCAAAGGCAGCTTTACTAAGTCTTTTCTAAGCTTTTTAAGTCCTGTTCCGTTAGAGCCCAGAATTCATCCAGCCATTCCATTTCTGATTTGAGGTCAGTCAATGTGTACGTTTAGGCTTAACTTGTATATTTCTTTACTCTTGGCTTACTCACTCTATTTGCCTCAGAAAAACACCCTTCATTTTTTTAGTAGAAAAATATGTTTTATATCATTATGGTAAACATTTCTTGAGAATCACAATAACTTCTAGGCAGCCTAGGTGCCTATGACATCTGGACTGGCTCTAATGTCACTTGGGCCTCCTGTGGAGAAGGTGTTGGGGTCAGAATCCTGTGTGTGGACATTTTTTGTGGACTCACCCTTTGCCCCCTCTTGCTTGTTTTCGCCTATCATTTCTCTTACTCTTCTCTTTTCAGGTCTCACTTCTTTCCTGTTCTCCCAAGGTTCAGCTCCACTCCTCTAGCCCCTCCTCCTCCTCGTTGACCTTTTCTAGTATCACCCAAATGAGGTGACACTGTGGGGGTGGGGTGAGGTCAGCCTTAGTGCTACTGTTACCCTGGTGGGAAGAATGGGCAGATAAGGCCTGGATCTGTGGGCTGAGACTCATTCCTTCCTGTACTTTCTACCCCTATACCTAAGACAAAATAGATGCTGCCAGTGTAAGGATTCATTTCTTTCTGAAACCTCTTCCTGACCTTCTTCAGGCTAAAAGAAAGTATATATTGACCCAAATTTGGTTCTATTTTTTGCCAATTAATATGCTGTCCTTATTATGTTGATAATGTCCATCCCTTCCTTACCTGGATTTGTCACAAAGAATTTGCATTAACTTGACAAGAAACAGTGTAGGGCCCAAATTTGCTTCTCCCTAATTCTTGGATGGGGGTATGAGGCGTGCATAGTGAAGTTTGTTTTATCAAGCCATATAATCACATGGAATCCATGTAAATACAATGAAATTGATTCAAATATCACATATGTGGGTGCCAAGCTTGTGCTAGAGAGTGAAGACTCAGTGGAAAAAAAGAGACCCAGCCTCAGTGTTCAAGAAGCCCAGAATGTACTAAAAGACAAAATAAAACAAAATACTCCACAAAACTGGTGGAACCCCAGCAGGATCAGCTCTGAGGCTCAGCTGTACCTGCCCACTGGGCCGGGAGAGCCTTTTCTACTCAAGCACTCTCCTCTGATTTGCATGTGACTCCAAAGCCCAGAACTTGAATCTTGTCTGTATTATGACTTTGACGCGTACACACATGTTTGTTTGGGCTCCAGTGGATGCCAGATGTGGACAACAAGCCCCTGCACAAGAAGAGTGACCAGGACAGGCATTGGGCCCAGCAGCCTGAGTGTGGCGGGGGCAAATTGTTCGGGTGTATGTGAGGCTGTCTTTGGGCTCACCCGGATCCACACTTGGAGGTGCCTTGGGGAGGGGAGGCCTGAGCAGCAAAATGGAAAACTGTTGTTTCCTCATCATAGAATTAAATAATGTTGTAAGTGATATGAATGATGTGTAACCTAAAAACTAGGAGACAAACACACAAATCTACATAATGAGCTTGGTGATTGATGACTTCGTCAGGCCAGGGAGGTGAAACAGGTCCATAACAAAAGAAGAGGCAATCAAATTTCTGCTATTGGTGTCAGGTATATATTGTTTCTGAAAAAAACCTCTGGGGTTTTCCATTTTTACATGAAACTAAAGTTGAAAAGAAAGTGACTAGAGAAGCGAATAGTATGACTTGAACATGCATTTACCGGAGTATGTATATTTGCACTTCCTATACTAGCACCACAGTTAACCAACTTAAGTTCATGGAAAAAAGAAAATTGACACCAGAAATTTGCAATTAGCTTATATATAGCAAAAGAGGAAAAATATCTTTTCATCAGCAAGCACTATTGAAGAGATGTGTATTTTAAAATACATTTTGCCATTTTGGCGAAATACACTTGACATTTTAAAATGGGCAAATGACTGCACACTTTTTAGGTTGCTCGCTTATCTATTGTGCAAACATGTTACATCAGTAGAAAAATCTCTATAGAGAGGAAGAAGAGAAACTGGATTTAGGGTCCCAAGTACGTATCCCCCTTGCCATGCTAATCCCTACCCCCCATAACCAGTGCTAACAACTCAAGAATAATAAGAGTTTTCTCTAGTTGGAAAGTGTAAGCTTGGGAAATAATGAGGCCAGTAATGGGGTTCCACAGGTAGAGTCACTTATGCCTCAGAGGTCAAGAAGGGACATCTAAGTGGCCACATTGTGGCAGGCATGCTTGGCTAAGAAGAGTGGACTACAGAGGAAAAGGCAGCAGATAGAACTATACATGAGACGGCTATTTCCCTATCCACAGGGCCTTCCAAAGAGACATAGGAAAGAAGAAGTTTGGACACGGCCTTTCATTTGGTGAGTTGGGGCTGTTGATTTGGCACATCAGGGGCCACAGTGTTAAAGTGGCCTCGGCCAGGATGTGCAAGCGATAGGCCTCAGGAACACTCAGGTTGCATAAATATGTGAGAAAACTAATAGCATCGTCATAATAGCTTAATAATAATTAATAGCTGAACACATGAGAGGTCAAAGCCAGCTCATGAGTAAATGTCCAATAAGTAGATAATACAATCAGGGCTGAGAGGAGGGAGAAGGCCCAGCAGGCTGGTCTGATAAGGTTTCACAGAGGATGGATGAGGTGGCGTCTGCAGTTTGGGAGACTGGTGATGGGAGAGGATGGGGAAAGGTAGTATTTGATGAAAAGAGAGGAAATTTCCAGTTTCAACCTTGGTGTTTGAAGAGCTTGGAAGTCATCACTCCCATCCTATTGGAAAAGAAAAGGCTAGACAAATTAAAAATCAACAATTTTTCTTAGATTCATTAGAAAACTGTGGTTGCAGGGTAAACCATCATTCTGATATCTGGAAAGACAGAAGCACAGGGAGAGATGGGGTGGGGCAGGGAGAGAGAGAGAGAGAGAGAGAGACCAAGATTTGCCACTGGAACCATAAATTAGTGGGAACACTTAAATGGTGATTTGGGTTACTTGCTGGAGGTGAGTGTCACTTGTGACAGTGACAGACCCCAATGGGCTGTTTTAGGGAGTGATCCACATTTTTATAGGCTTTCAATATGGTAATCCCAACATATTACATAGTGAAGATCCTAGAAAGATCTCTTCTGGTTGTGTTGGAGGGGTAGAAATAACTATCCCTGAGGATCATGTCCAGAGTCTTCTCTATAGCAAAGGCCTGCTCTCCCAGAGAAAAAAACTTTGCTGGAGTACAGTACTGAAATTTTTTCCTAGCCAGGGAAAGTTTGTGGGTCAGTGGTGGGTAGGAATTTTCCTCTGGACTTCCTGCCTCACCTCAGGAAGAAAAAAAGCCACAAAGTCAACAGGGGGTGGCCTGAAGGAAACAAATTTGCAACGCTGCATCAAGGAAGGGTGTGGGGGAAGAGATACTGACCTAAGTAATTTAGGAAATGAATGAACACTATAGACCTATAGACTAAAGACATAAGGAACACACAAAAACATAGTACTGCAGCTGGTGATGTCGTTTTCCATGGGGGTACAGGTTAACCATTTTGAAACCACTGTATGTGTATACTGGAATTGAAAAATGAAGTAAATGGGTGGTGGATGGTGGGAGCCAGGATTCTCACTGATGGTGTGGTAGGTCATAGACAAGCAAGGGAGGGAGTTGAATAATCCATGTGCATTGGATTAGAGTTGGACACATTGCTCTAGGAGCTCATGTTGAGCTTAAGGTAGATGCAAATGAATATACACAGAAATATTTTTAGAAGTGTATGTATAAATGGGTTAGTATATACATATATATTTCCTTGCTCTGTCAGCCAAGAGGGCCAAGGCACAATGATACTTCAGCAGCAATGATATGTTAAGCACAGGCCTGGTGTGTAGTATAATTTTCTGATTAAAGGAACCAAGCTCCTGAAGTAATGGTTCATTCCAGGTCTAGAGAGCAGGGAATACACAAGATGAGCCTGGGGAATCGTGAAAGCAAGGAGGTGTTTAAAACACGCAGTGATAGGGCAGGTCTATGGTATGACCATAGGGGCCCTTCTCACTCTCTTCCCCTCTCATTGCCCAGTGATCTACATTTCAGACGAAAGAGCTTGCAATGCTGGAACAAACTGAGCAAGAAAATGAAGTAATATTGATTGGATCATAGCCCAAAACAAGAAAATAAATATCCACATGTCCATAGTGATATAAATAATTACTAGATAAATAAATAAATGGTAGCAAAAAGATAAACCTTCTACGTAGAAGAATTTCAAATAATCCATGTGGCTATTCCATTCTCAGGGAGGTGAGCCATGACTCTCCACTCCATAGGGTAGGTTGTGCATAGCCACTTCCTTCCGAAGAGCGCAGAATGGAAAGGGTGACAAGAGTCGCACTTCACAGTGGAAAAGCCTGACACCGCTCCTGCTGCCAGGTGATTAGGTCAGAGTCCGCACTGACAAGTCACATTGCCAGCTTGTGTTTGTGATGTGATGGGCAAGAATGGCACTTCATCTCTGCAAAGATCTGCTTCCCCCAAACACCAGAAGCCCTGTCTGATCATGAGAAAAATATCAGGCAAATCTAAAGACATTCGATACAATACCTCGTGGTTTGATGTTAAGGTCATCAAAAACCAAGGCAGTCTGGAAACTTTGTCATCATCTAAGGGACTCTAAGGAGACACAATGACTAATTATAAGGTATCCTGGATGATATCTGGGCACAGAAGAATGACGTTAGATAAAAATGTAAGATATCTAAATAAAGTATGGACTTCATTTAATGATAATGTATCAGTATTGGTTTATTAGTTGTGACAAATATACCATGTTAATTTAAGATGTTAATGGAAATAGAGTGTGGGGTAGGTGTATGGGAACTCTGGACTATACATGCAACTTTTCTGTAAATCTAAAACTATTATAAAGTAATAAATTAATAAAAAGGAAAAAATTTTTAAAGGATGGGAGGTAAAAGGATGTGTGTTGAGCGAAGGTGTTCAGTCCCAGAGATGCCAGTCAGAGGTTGAAGCCCAGATGTGGGAGTGTCCCCAGAGAGAGGCAGAGATCTGGCTTTTGGAACTGGTCACCACGGAGGGATCTGTGTGCAACAGGGTCAGGATCCTCAGGTTCAGCCCTCGGAAGCGGCTGGGAGCAATTCAGTGGGATCTTTACACTCCATGTAATGAGTGTCAGCTTGCCAGCCTCTGTATAAACAGCAACTCATTGAATCCTCCAACAACTCTGTGAAGCAGTTCCCCTTCTTTTTGTTCAGATGAGGAAATTACAACTCAAAGAGGTTGTGTGTCTTGGTAGCTACAGCAGAGATAGCATGGTTGGAGTTTAATCTCAGCTCTGACTAAAACTGTGCTCTCCATGCTACATAACTGCTTCCGTGTACTGAGCACAAACCATATCATATGTACATCTCAAGGCTCCATGACAAGCACTTTAAATGCATCATCACATAAAATTCTCAGTTTGAGTAGTAGGTTCTATTATTATCCCAATTTTACAGACCAGGTAATCAGCTTTGAAGATTCGGTTAAAGTCCCACGATAGGAAATGGTGCTAAAGATACTGAAACACAAATCCTTGTGTTTCTCGAGCCCCTGTGGTAAACCATCAGCCTGTACCATTTCCCATGGTAATGACTGCATTGGATATGACCTAGTGGGCCTCTCTCTGCCCCACATTCCCTAAGCCTGGGATTAGTCACAGTGACTGAATGATCATCGAGGCCCTGCTCACTTTCTTCCTCTCTCATGGCCCAGAGATCTGCATTTCACACTGGAAGGCTGGTCTGCAGAAGTCATTGCTAGAGTTGACATCAAGGCAGTCTTCTGCCTCAGCTTAGCAAAGGAACAGCACTATCCTCTACTGCCAGCAGCAGACCGTTTCAATGGATCCTGTGATCAAGTTTTCTAGCAGCATCTCAACTCAATCAAATAGCACATTTTATTGTGGCTTCAGGCACTCAGACTGTGGCCTGCAGTGCAAACAAGGTCTGTGACATACAGGGTGAAAGCTACTAGTGGCGGTCTCTGATAAACAGGTGAGCTGCTAGCTTCAGTCCATTTAGAATTGCTAGCCATGCCTGGGCTGCTCAGCAATGCAGGATGAAGGGAGCCAATTCAGTAGCAGAAGGGACATATCAAGAGCAGCCCAAAGACTAAAAGCTCTTGAGAATGAAGTCTAGGGCCTTCTTTGGCCGTGTACCCTAGTGGGCTTTAGAAGACAGCTAGAACTGATATTCTAGATAGAAGGGCCAAGGGGTGATGCCTCTGGAAACAATAACATCCTTGACATGGTAAGAGCAGCAGGAAGTAGTTAACTCTGGCAATAGTCTGCTGGGATGCTTTCTATTGACTTTTTCAAAGAGTCAGTGGGCAACCTCCAAGATTGTGATGAGCAAAGGGTTAGTCCTGTGCTGTGACCCTGTAGTGTGGTAATAGCAATGTACTTCTAGGTTGCAACAGATGCATTATATCCTGGAGATATCACCACTTGGGGGAATGATACTGAATAGAAATTTGAGGATTATTGTGAGCTATGGCAACAGCCACACTTAATATGGGGATTTGCTTGTAGTTTTCAATTGTGTGGGGCAGAACTAGTCAAGTGGTATTCTTACATATCCTGTTAAATGTCTGGATTTTTTAAGAAATGAAACACATGAGCCTGGCAGGTGTAGCTCAGTGATTGAGCACCAGCCTGCGAACCAGAGGATTGCAGTTCTATTCCCAGTCAGGGCACATGCCTGTGTTGCAGGCCAGTTCCCAGCAGGGGACACAGTACATTGTGTGCCCCTGGCAGAGGCAACCATACATTGATATTTCTCTCCCTCTCTCCTTCCCTTCCCCTCTAAAGATAAATAAATAAAATCTTAAAAAAAGAGAAATGAAACACATTAGAGATTGAATGGGAAGGCAGGGAAGGAAATAACTTTACTTCCAGGAGAAGGTGGAGGAGGTCACAGACAGTAAGAAGAACCCCAGAGGTGGTTCTGCCCTGAGTGTGATCTCTTTGGCTCGGGTGAGCTGAAAGGAATGCAAGTTGTGGAAGGAAGATTTTTGCATGTATTTTAGAATTTTTTATGAAAACGGGGATAAGAAATTAATGTTTTTACAATTGGATTTTTCTGCATCAACAAGGGATAGACTTGGAAGAAAGAGAAGGAAAACAATGTTAAATTTTATGGGCCAGTTCGGGGCTGTATTTTTGTAAGCATTGTGTTCTTTGGACTACATAGTTATCATCTGCCGCATATTGTTTAACACTGTCTGGCAAGCTTGGTTGGATGACATAGCTGGGTATTATTTAAGATGGGAAATAGGATAGCACTGACTTCTTGGCCTACTGCCTGATGGTGTACTTGAGGTTCCTTGGCATGACTGGTAAATTGGAGGGGCTCTTCTGCCAGATAGCTCTGCATAATGGAGACTGATGAGCCTCTTGTGTGAACTCACCCTGATGGGAGAGGGAGCCAGGCACAGATCTTGTGTCCAGAACAAAAGCTTTAGTTGTTGGCAGACTCTTCATGTTTTCTCCTAGTCCAGTTCTCATTGGACTCATCTGTTCTTCCAAAACACTTTTATTGAGGAATTAATATTTACCAGTCACTGTGTTACATGTGGAATTGCAACAGCAAACAGGGAAGAGATAACAAACAAATGTTTATAGCCTACAGACAGTAGGGTTGCTGTAAGTTTTGAAAGAGCTGGCACTTTCAACAGTCTGTCAGACATTGGAACATAAGCAGTTCACTTTCTATATAACCAGGTGTCAAGTGGAGAGTGGCCTCCTATCATTTGGAGCTGACCACTTTGACACTTTGCCACCCTGAGGGCTCTGAGATATTGGTAGTTCTTTCAGGGGAAGCATGAAGGGGACATTATACCCAACAAAGTAGAAATCTCTGTGTCTAGAAGAGCAGGACAAGTCCATAGTGCCTGCTGGGGCAGTGACAGAGACCATCACGCTCAGCAGAGATGCAGGTGAAAACAAGGGCCCAGCGCAGCAGTGATGGGGAAAATACAGATTCTGTGAGGCCCTGTGGAGCAGTGATGAAGAACCAGGATGAACGGTGGAGGAAGAACAGTGCTAGAGGGAGAATACCTCTTTCAGAGTACATTCATGAAATTCCCCTGTGCCACCAAGAGATACTGGAAAGATTTTGCAGTACAGAGATCTGTTTTTGCTGCTAATATAACCTGACCCATACTTACAGGCTATTGAGTTCTGGGGAAACATAATTACAATAATTATAATGAGGACATCAACAGCAGCACTACCTTCCTCCATCACCACCACCACCCTAATCTCTTCTATTATTGAATGCTTACCCCAGTGGCCAGGAGCTGTTCTATTAGCTTCAGATATATTGCTGCTGATTCTTAGAAGGACTTCCACTTTGGGCCAAGATTTACCCTGCTCTCTGAAATAACAAAAAAAAAAATGGACAAAACAGATGGAACAATAGTGTTCAAGATATGTATATCAGGCAATAGAGGAAAATGATCCTTGAGAGTTGAGAAGTGAACAAAGTAAGCCTATGACTGACCCTGTTTATTGGCTATGGTACAGGGAAGGGGCACCCAGGCAGAGCTCAGCAGACCCCCCAAATTAAAGAGGCTGAGAGTCTACAGAGACCAGGACAACTCAAGTTCTGAAGTTGAGAGATCAGTCCAAAGTGCAGTTTAGAGATCTGTAGACAGTCTCTATCAACTACCAATGGGGACACGTGTGTGAGGAAAATAACTAAGGTCAGAAAAAGAACCACCCAAAAGAATTAAAGTTAACAGTGCCCAGAGTTCAAACAGTACTGAGAATATACCTGTTTCCAATAGTCAGACTGAGAAATATCATAATGCACATGGTATTGCTTATAGATTTCAGAAGGATCTTTTTTAGGAGTAAAAATTCATTCTAGATGGCTATGGTTCCCACTTAACAAATCTTTAGAATGAGATATGAAAGTATCAATTTCTAAATAACCAAATTGCATCCTAAAACAAATCTAAATAATATTTACAGGATTACAAAAATATCCAGCTCCCCAGAAAGTAAAATCACAGTGTCTGGCTTCAAATAAAAAATTATCAGACATACAAAGAAGTGGAAAAATACAAACTATAAGCAGGAGAAAATTTTATTAACTGGAACCAATTCAAAACTAACATGAATAAGGATAAACATTGTTAAACATGAATAGTTTTTAATATTTATAAATATTAAATATTTAGAGAGAGAAAATATTAAAAATATTAAATTGAACCAAAGATGAAAATTAATGTGTGAGGATGAAAAATGCACCAATGGAATTAAGGAGAGATTGGACATTGAGGAAAAGAGATCAATGAACTTGAAGACTCTACATGATCTAAAGTGAAACACAGAGGCTAGTGAAACATGACACTATTGATACATACTACAATATGATGAATCTCAAAATAATTATACCGAGTGAACAATATTACACACACATATGAGTGTATACTGTGTGATTCCATCTATATAAAATTTTTCGAAATGCAAAATTATTAACAATAATATAAAGCAGACCCGCAGTTGCTTAAGGAGGGGAAGAGCAAGCTAGGGTGGGAGGGAAAGGGGGAGAGGAAACTTTGGGAAGTAATGTAGTATATGTTCTTTATGTTAATTTGGTAGTCTCAGCAGAGTATAAATATGTCAAAACTTATCAAATTGTATTTTTTAAATATTTGAAATGTATTGTATTTTAATTATATTTCAATAAAACTGTAAAAAAATTAGAAGAGGCTAACACACCTATTTTAAAGATGCAAAAAAAGATGTATAGGGAAGTTAAGTGACTTACCTAAGACCACATAGTTCATAAGAGAGTGAACTGAATTCTCTATGCCTTTTAGTGGCATCAGGTGGCAACGTCAAAGCTAATATTCCTTGAACCTTCTTTTTGAAAGGATTTTACTTTTTAAAGTCTAAAATAAAAAGTGAGCATTTGTTGATGGATCCTCTCTAATACATACAGTGCTCACCACCACCTTATATATTATAAGTATATTCGTATGTAAAATGTCAGTCTTGCCACTCTGTCCTGGCCAGTATACAGTAAGCTCCTGGGAGCAGGGATATTGTTCTGTATAGTATTTCTATTGTGTATCTCTTACATACCACCTCTGGACCTCTTTGTCACTTATTCTGGCTGTCACTTTGATAACCGAATATGCATGAATTCTATTGGACTTTACAGACATAAGTTGCCAGTGCCTGGCCTCGGGCCTGCGTCTGGTGCCTTTTGTCTTATGCCCTAGAAGTTTACTGTTGGTGCTGCTGCAAGACTCCATTCAAGTAGCACGTGCTACTTGAAAGTGCAGGTTTCCCTCATGGGATGAACCTTTGCTAAAGGGAGGTGATATCTGGTGCATAGATTCTGCTTCCTTTCACTTCCTGATGGATGGTTGCTATAGTATGTCTTAGGGATGGTGCTGCAGGATCAAGCAGCCAGACCCATTTAGTGCTGGCCAGTATCATGGGCCTCCCTCTGCGTTCCCTCCTTCCCAGTTTTACTTCCTTTGACCCTCACTCCTACCTACTTGGATCAAATTCCATGATTAAGTAAAACACATAAGCCCCTTGCCTCAGGCTCAGGCTCTGCTTTAAGAGTTGATACCAGCAGTGATCCCAGAAAGCAGTCTCCTGGGTGGCATTTTGGAGCTGTGTTATTAGCCAGTTGGATGGGAATAAGAACTTCTATGCCAGTGGTATGGGGGGTAGTAACAACTTCTGGGAGACAGTGGCATTATAATGATTAAAGTTTTCACCTAGGTTTACTTGGGGTGAAGTGCAGGTAGAAAATAAAGTGTGATATGTGGTGACTGTGGCTCTTGAAAGTATGGGGCAATGATAATGATAGGGGTTGTAGGCTAGGCTGGCTTTCCCATGGAGCAATGAGAGCTGGTGGTATGGCTCTACCCATGATTATTACCTACACTGAGCTCACCAGGATTGGCAGGTAAAGTGACAGGTGTGTAGTACCCCAGCAGTTCCCGATCATGCAACACAAAACCCAACACTCCTCTCCGAGACCTCCCTCCTGATTCTGCCCAGCTTTGGGGTTTGCTGCTCTCAGCCTCCTTATTTGCATATTCCTTCTGTGGTGATGAGCCTGGGTGGTTTTCTGGGAGATATGTGCAGAGCGTGGTGGGCTTCTGTGATGTAGAAAGTTCCTCCTTTTGGCAGCTTCCTCACTGCAGTTGATGTCAAACCAACCCATGTTGTTTTCCACTGTCCTTGTACTTTCCATTCTGTGGAAGAAGCCCGTTTTTCTTGGTTTATGTCTGTGTATAGTTAAGGTACTTTTAGACATATTTTATTTTATTTTCTAATCCTCACCTGAGGACATTTTAAAATTGCTTTTAGAGAGAGGAAGGGATAGATACATCAATGTGGGAGAGAAACTTTGATTGGTTGCCTCCTCTATGCACCTATTCTGGGGATTGAACCTGCAACCCAGGTATGTGCCATTACTGGTAATCAAACCTGTGACCTTTTGGTTATGGGATGACACTTCAATAAACTGAGTCATACCAGCCAGGAAAAAACTTTTATATATTTTTATACTCCACTGATAAAAGTTTTGTGAAGCTGAAGTCCTATACCCAGACAGACTCTGCTGTATATTTTCTTATCCTCCAAGTTTAAATGATCACTAGTAGGATGCTAAGAGGTATCCTACTTACAAATGAAATGCAGGGTTTACGCGACTCACAAAAGGATAGCATAGACTTTTGTGTGGACTAGACAGTGTAGTGACCATGCACTCTTCTTTGACCGGTTCTCAAGTGCAGAAATATAAGCACTGATTGAGCATCTCTCTGGCACTGGGGGCAGCAAGGCAAAAGATAGGATTTTAGCCTTCAAGGATCCCATAGTCCAATTAGGGAGGGATTGAGAGATCTATGAAATAGAAAAATAATAGAACTGTAGATGAAGCACTCAATGGGGGACAAATAAAGACCTCAATGAACACCTCAAGGTTTTGAAGGCAGACAAAGTGGGAAAGCAAATTGCTCACGATGAGAATGGGATATGACAGCCACAGGAAACAGCATTATGTCTGCTGGGAAGTATAAGTAGATGGTTAAAATGTCAGTGGGAAGAGTGAAAGGAAACAGAGCTGGAGAAATAAGCAGGGCTGGGCCAAAGATTGTCTTGTATTCCTAAAGAGCAGACTTTGTTCTCTAGTCAGTGCTTGTCAAAGTGTGGTTCCCATACCAGCCGTATCAGCATCTCTAACCAGGAGAACTGGTTAGAAATGCAGGTTCTTAGGACCCTCCTCAGAAGCTGGGTGAAGAACTCTAGGGGTGAGGCTGGCAATCTTAATTTGAACAAGCTCCCTAGGTGATTCTGCTGCACCTGGAAGTTAGAACCTCTGCTTTCAAGAATAAGAAGCCATAGCAGGTTTCTGAGCATTGAGAATCTGGGGATTTAAAAAGATCTCCCTTAAAGAAATGGAAGTAGCATTGTAAGTGCCAAGCCTTGTCACATGATCACCAATTGGGAGACTTCCAACTGTACAGATAAGAAATGATGAAGGTCTATGCAGGACAGAAGTGGAGGGAGTGGAGAGAAGAGGAGAGAGGGGAGAGGTGGAAGAGGTAGACGTGGAGGCCAACAGGCCATAGGAGGTAAAGGACTATAGGGCCAGGGGGCTTTTGCTGCTGGGACCAGGGTTGTGTGAAGATGGCCTAGTATGCTCATGCCAACTAACAGAGGGGGAGGCACTCTCCGGTGCACCTCAGCATCCAAAAGATGTGTGTTCTCCTTTTCTTCATGGTGAAGAAACAAGAACCCTTTCTCAGCCACTAGAACTACTGACATAAAGATAGCCAGTTATTTTACATAAGAGAAAACTTCTCAAAACCAGCCTCACGATTGAAAAGAAAGTGTAGGGCTGTCTAACCCATGGCCTGCAGACTGCATGTGGCCCAGGATGACTGTGGCTGTGGCCCAACACAAAATTGTAAATTTACTTAAACTATTTTGTTTGTTCATCAGTTTTCATTATTGTCTATGTATTTAATGTGTGGCCCCCAAAGTTGGACACCTCTCACTGTAAAGCGTGTGCATGTACCCTGTGCATGTGTGTGAGTGTGTGTGTTGGTATATACAAACTTATTCTAGGGAATGCTGTGGTGCCATACTTTTCTTTTGACTTCTGGTTGTTTTGTGTCTTGGGTGCCTATATTTGTATACAATAGGAGATGGGATGAGGTGAGTTACGTGGCTATCAGTACTTCATTACTTCCAGGCTGATATTGTCTCAGCCTTTGTATATTTGGACACCAGCAAACAATACACAGGAGAATGTCTGAGAACCTTTTTTATGGCTGGGGGTGGGGAAGTCACTTCTAGATTTAAGCATTTCTCATAGCATTTTAGAATGTTCTAAAATCCATGTTGTAAACCAGAGTGTGGTTGTGCTACTTTATTGTCCCCAAACTGGGGGCATTGACAGTCAAATTAACACATTGTTTTGTTTCCACCAAATGCCCTATTGTGGATTGTATTATATCCCCCTAACAGATATGTTTAAGTCTTAACCCCAGTACTTGGGAATGTGACCCTATTGGGAAACAGGGTCTTTGCAGATGTAATCAAGTTAAGATGAGGTCATATTTGATTAAGGTTGGCCCTAATTCAATGACTGTTGTCTTTATAAGACAAGGGAAATTTGGACACGGACACAGAACACAGGAAGGATATTATGTGTTTATAGTGGCAAAGATTGGAATGTGTCTACGAGCTGAGGAATGCCAAGGATTACAACCACCAGAAGCTAGGAAGAGATAATGAAGGATTATCCCCTAGAGACTTTTGGAGAGATTCCTGATATCAGATTCTGGACTCCAGAACTGATGACAATAAATTTCTGTTGTTTTAAACCACCTAAATTTGTGGTAATTTATTACTACAAATACCAAGAAACGAATACATGCTTCAAGTGTTTAGTAGGTTTAAAATCCACAATTCCAACAAAAAATGGAAATACAAGACAAACAACAGCAACAAAAGACAAGCAACCAGAGACTATTTGAAACACATTTATATGAGACAGACTTTGTAATCAGAGGAGTCTGGAAGATGGAAGAGAAACCTCCTTTGTGTGAAATATAAAGAAAATGGATAATGTAATTTTTATCAAACTGTCTGCAAGTGAAATAGGCTTCTTTCTAAGATGGAAGGGAAAATTCTCCATAACTTTTAGGAAAAATAAGGACAGCCACGTAATCTTCCTGTTCTGTGACAGCTTATCACCAAATGAGAGGTGGAGAATAATAGGAAAGACAGAGATGATGCAAAATGGGCCCCAGACACAGAACATTGCTGGATTAACTCCAGCAGCATTTGTGTATGTTGTCATGTCAATAAAATTACTGAAATTGAAACTTGAAATTGAGCAGAGTGTGAAAGAAAGAAGATATTTCTCAAGGGACACAGGCAGTAAATATTCATATTGAGGGGAGGTGTTATCACGGAAAGTTTCTGTGGTTTGTGATGCCACTGAAGTCCAAACAAAGGGGTATAATTTTATTGTTTTCCTCTGTGGCATTTCTGCAGATGTGAGCATTTGGTTATAATGAAATTGAGCTCCTGAGAAGTGAAATCGAAGTTCAGAGACATGTCAGTAGGTTGGAGTGCACATTCATTTCTCCACAAGCCTTGTGGGGCTGCTTTCTCTCAGTTAGTGGCTTGGTTAATTCACCAGCAAGAATTGGATATGAAGAATAGGTTCTAGGTCTTCCATTCTTGGACAAGGGGAAAGCTGAGACTGAATATGACTCAGGTCAGCTTTGTAGTGTAGCTGGAAATCCACCTGTCAGCCCTCCTTTCTTGCTCATCAGTGGGATGATTCCTCATCATCTCCACAGTCCACGGAGCCCTCACGACATGCCCCCAGCAACGTCTCTCTTCCTCTGCTATCTTATGCAAAGGTCAGGGTGCTCTATTCCCTCGGCTGACTCTGAGATGTTGCAGGTCAGTTTGTTTACCTTCTTTAGCCAAGAAAGCCCTTCTGCCAGCTGTTTTCTTCCTCAGTGGACTGAATGTCCAAAAGGAATTCTGACATCTCCACACCCCATGTGGCAGGGCATTGGGAATTCTGCCGTTGATCTGTCTACACAGTAAATCCCTGACTCAAAATACATAGATAATTCTTTCCTGACACCCAAACAATGACCAATATTTTTTGGGGGGAATTATTTTCTACTGAAAGGGTTTGCAGCCTACTTTAAGTTCTCACACTCTTATAAAAACAAGTCAAAGTAATAAAAGACACAGCACCTAATCCATCACTGCATACATCTACCAGAGGTCCAGAGTTGTCACACTGGTAAGAAAGACCTGTTTTTATATTTTCTATGGATGTTACTGATATACTGAGCTCAAGATAATTTGAACTTTTACAAAGCAGTAGAAGGTTATTACTATTCTGATCCTTCTTTTATAAATGGGAACTGAGCTTAGAGATGTTAGAAATTTTGATCAAGTTTACACAGTAATTTGACTACAAAAGAGCAAGGTGAATAAATTTCTTTTCCTTCCTCCCTCCCTCCCTTCCTTCCTCTTTTCTTTCTTTCTTTCTCTCTCTCTCTCCTTCCTTCCTTCCTTCCTTCCTTCCTTCCTTCCTTCCTTCCTTCCTTCCTTCCTTCCTTCCTTCCTCTCTCTCTCTGTCTCTGTCTCTCTCTCTCTTATTCCTTTTTTTTTGGAGAGTCTTTCATCCTATTCTTTTACCACCTTTTACTCCTGGGAAGCAGCCTGGTGTTGACTGAGTTTCACACAAGACTGACTTGGACTCTGCTCTCAGTTACAATTTGAGATGAATCAGGTGTACCTTTATACTATCAATGAATAGAGAAATTTTACAAATACAAGTCATAGTGAAAATGCTTAGCTCTTTGCATATTCTGTTGACCGGGCTTTATAAAAATATAAACATAGTCTTTGGTCCAAACTGAACTCATTAAAGTCCAACATCCCTATTGATGTTATAAATGTTGCTGTCTAGGTAACTCTTCATGGCTATTTGCCAGAGGCCTTCATATAAATCTGTAGAAAAAACAATCATCAGTTCCAATACGTTGGTTAGAGAAAACATTCTAGGTATAGTAAATGTACTTTGGACACAGCCTACAATTTTCTATACATTGTCCAGTTTAGGACTGAGAACTATTGAGTCCAGGAACTTGTGAGAATTGTGTTAAGTCTCTGTCTTAGTCTACTTGGACTGCTATAACAAAATATCATAGATTGGGTGGCTTAACCAAATTTATTTCTCACAGTTCTGGAGGTTGAGAAGCCCAAGATTGAGGTGCCAGCAGATTCAGTTTCTGGTGAGGACTATTTAGATGGTCACCTTCTTGCATCTTTACATGGCAGAGGGAGAAATTATCCTTCTCTTGCTTCCTCTTTTAAGGGCACTAATCTCATCGTGAGGGCTCCACTCTCCTGACTTAATGACCTCCCAAAGACCTCGCCTCACATTGTACACTGGGGCCTCAACACTTGAATCCTTGGAGACACACACATTCAGATCATAGCGGTCTCCAAGTCAGCATCTCCTTAACCTTCTTCTAAATGGCAGTTAAGACTTTCCTCTGAATCAATAAGGCAATATCTTTTCAGGGGCATTGTCTTCTCTTTCTATGCCGTGACTTGCTGGCTAATATCTGCTCAGTTTTCTCTAAAATAGATCTGTGAATTCTGGGAGTACAAACCAGTTTCTTGTCCAAATGTCAGCCAAATTTCGACTAACAAGGAGGAACCAATCATTGAACATCTATTATTTTTCAGGCGCTCTCTCACATATGTAATTTTGTTTAATCCTCCAATAACTCTATGAAGTAGGTAAAATTATTCCAACTTCATAGAGAAAGCTGAGAAATTGAGGCTCAGAGAGGTGAAATGACTTGTTCAAGGCAAGGAGCTAGCAGTCAGTCTTTAAACTCTTATAAAGCTCATTCTAGGACTAGCTCATTCTGTTACCATCGGGTGGCTTTACTGTTCCAAATTCTGGTCCTCTAAAGCAATTTGAAAGCACATCAACAATTTTCTCCTCGAAGGCAGGGTGTTCTCCACAGAATGATTCTGTTGTGATATCCATGAGCTAACTCCAGATTCATCTTAAAGTTAATCAAGGAATGCTAACACAAAGTTACTGGTCCTACTGCTATTGTCTTATCTAAATGAGATAGGCTACTTTAGATCGACTTTTCTTGCCAGATCAAATGAAATCAATGGCTTTTAAAAATCTACATGTGTTTTTGCTTAGAAAACAGGAGAAAGTAAAGCAAAAGATTTGAGCTACAGGAAGATATTTTTGTCACTTAATTCATATTACAACAAATCTTTTGGAGTCAAGATTTAAAGGTAGAAGCAGAAAGGGTGGGTACTGAATTTGGCTGAATTGCAAACTAGCAGCATCCAAAGGGCTTTGTGGTGGAATATGCTTTCAAATTCTATAGAATAAGGAAAATTTCAAATTCTTTAAAGCCAGAATTCCCTTAGAATTTAGAGTATGGGTCAGGGGTTGCCAGGCTCCCATGACCAGGCAGGTAATATCAGTGTGTATACCTCTATAGAGAATCGTGGTGAACACTTTGACCACAGGCACTGGAAAACAAACAAACAAAAACTCAATGCTCAACTGGCCAAACAAACTAGACTCCAGGTCAGAGTTTGTTCCTGGAGTTCTAATGAATTCCCACTAAGCAATTAAGGACCCACTCTTTTTTTCTACTTAATGGCCAAGTTCGTATATGGTACAGAACTCAACTCTTCCTGTCGACACTGGTTTCAGAATCTTTGGTCAGCTCTGGACAACTGAAAGGACTTGTATCCATGGAAGCATATTATAAGAGGAAACAAAAGCATTTAGGAGAAGAGAAGAGTTCTGGTCACAACACAACCCGTGTAGGATGATGACAGAAATG
The DNA here is from genome assembly GCF_014824575.4 of Sturnira hondurensis. Lineage (NCBI taxonomy): Eukaryota > Metazoa > Chordata > Mammalia > Chiroptera > Phyllostomidae > Sturnira > Sturnira hondurensis. The sequence goes on from NW_028085930.1 coordinate 4,466,766, forward strand.
AAGACAGACTCTTAGTTAAACTCCTAGAAATTTCAAGTCCTACAGCTTCTTGGGTGATGCCATTAATAACTTTCTAAAAATGATTAAAGCATTTCTCTTATGCCTAGTGAAACCAGCATTCTCTCTCTTTATTTACTTCAAATGTTTTTATTATGGGAAAATTTAAAACACACAAAAAGAGAATAGTATAATGAACCCATAGGTCTCCGTCACCCACCTTCAAGAATCATAAGCTTACAGCCAATCTTTTTTTCTCTATACTCCCCCTTACTGACCTTGCACTCTCCAACTCTTCCCCTATATTTTGTAGCAAATTTCAGACATCATGTTAATTTATATAAAGATATTTCAGTATGTATCTGTAAAAGAATGGTATTCTTTTTTAATTTTTAAAAACATTTATTTATTTATTTTTAGAGAGAGGGGAAGGCAGGAAGAAAGAGAGGGAGAGAAACATCAATGTGTGGTTGCCTCTCACATGCTCCAAAATGGGGACCTGGCCCACAACTCAGGCATGTGCCCTGACCGGGAATCAAACCAGTGACCTTGATTTGCAGGCTAGCACTCAATCCACTGAGCCACACCAGCCAGAGCAAAAGAATGATATTCTTATGTGAAATCCCTAACCATAAGTACAATACTATTTATTACTGTAGAAAAAAAATCCCTTATATCAGTTTGGTTCAATCTACCTGCAAAGAAATTTCATACATTTCAATTGTTGACAGCTATCATAGTCTCTTTTAGTCTAAAACTTCCCCTTCCAGCTTATTTTTACTTTCTTTGTCATTATAATTTAACTGTTGAAGAAACTGAATTGTCTGTCCTAAAGGGTTTTCCACTGTCTGGATTTTACTAATTGGATCCCATGGTGTGACTTAATGAGTTTCTCTGTTCCTCCAAATTGCTAGTTAGATCTAAGGGCTTGATTAGAATCAGGTTTGACTTTTTAATTTTTTGCAAAACCATTTTATTGATTGAATTCTGTACTTTCATTAAGTGGTCCATGATGTCCACCTATCTCTCTTTATGACATTAACAACATTTTTGATCATTGTCTAGATCCATCAATTAACTCATAGTTACCAAATATTTATTTCCTAATTCCATAATTTTTCTTCACTTAGTATATGGAATTCTATAAAGAAAAACTTTCCCTCATCACTAATTGGATTACACTGAGTTACAGCTCTTTGTAGGAAATAAAAGATAATGGCTTCAAATGTTATATTTACTAGTTTTCACAATAATGAATTGGTGTCTTAATTTTCCATAAGTAACTACTGAGTCTCTTTTTTGTTGTTGTTTTTTTTTAAGCATCATTTGAACTTTGGATTCAAATATTTTTGATAGGATACCAAGCCATTAAAATTTATCCTCATTAATGGCCAAATTATCTCAACTTTGGATAGTAGGAGACTTATCCATTTAAATTCTGAGACTTTTTGACAAAAGCCTAGTAGTCCTTTATTTACTTTTTTGCTTTTTAGTATAATATGATATTTTAAGCTCAACTTTTTCATTCCCTATCCCAGAACTAGAATTAGCCATTTCTTTAAGGAGAGTCCTTTTGGGGTAAGTATTTAGAGACCATAGTCTGAATGTTAGGGGTGCTCATTGCTGCTGGGTTGGACATTGTTTCTAGACTTCAGCACTTGGAGCAAGGAAATAGTTCCACTTTCAAATGGTAAAATTTATCATGACTTCATTCTGGTACTTCGATTTAAATTCAGGATTATGAGTTTTTTATTTAACCTCATTATTCTTATTCCTAGAACCCTCTCTCTTATACTGAAAATTCCAGTTCTCAAAAGTGTCAACATAAATATTCATTTACTTTGTCCCACTATACAGACAAAACAGTCTAAGAAAAATAAAACCAACAATGTGAATATGGTCATTGGGCACACACAATTTAAAATATTTTTGTAATTATTTTGTCTTCAGGACTTGTCCTACTTAGGATGTAAAGTCAACTAATGTGTTTTAGTATTTCTTGAAATAGTTCCACTGTGTGTAGTTATGCTATTGACTTAGGTTCACTTGATTCACTTTGCTTTAACATTTTTGAGAAGTCTTAAAATTTAATTTTGGTTTATACTAGTATCCCCTCTTCATACTGAGTTTTATATAGAAGCGGATGTTTATCCTGCTTACATTTTGATTATTTTTACTTTATTCCCCTGAATTCTGGAGGTCTTCCCTGTATCATGCTTCTTTTGACCACCGTTAATTCTCTACACATCTTTACTTCAAGCTGCAGACCTCCCCAGTTTTTTAAATCTACTCTCAATTATCACCAACACACTTTATGTGCACAGGAGACTTTAAATTAAGGATTATCTGTAGGTAATGGGTAGAAATTATAGGTAATCACTAAAATTGAGGATAGACATAATGTTCTAAAATTAGCCATAATTCCCCACAGGCTCTGGCTCATTGCCACCTTTTTTCCTCCTGAGCCCTCTCTCACATTTCTGGCTCAAACCACAAACTTACAGTTATTCATTTATTTTTCCCCCCAGGAAAAATAGTTTTATTGGGATTAGCATCTGGAGGAAAAAAGTGTAGTACCTGATATATCATAACAGATTGAGGAATGCAGATAGGGCAGACATGTCATTATTGCAGTAAGGACAGGCAATGCAAGTCTGCTGGGAAAAGTTTTCCCACCTCCCAAACACTTTACTGGGACACCATTAAAAATGTTCTTAATATGTCTTTGTCACCTCAGCCACCACTTTGACAAATAAGAGGATATATCACATTTATTAATTTTAAATTTGTCTTCCTCAGATAGCTGAAAGGTCCACCATTTTCCAGTGTTTCCTGCTCTCCTGAATCTGCCAGTTACAAGGGAAATTAGAAAGTGAGGGGTTAATTTTACTGGCTCACTGGCTTTTTCCATTTTCCCTCATCAATTAGGGCCATGTAGTAGGGAATATATCCTGCTTGGGGAGGAGGGTCATCTCTCCCAGCCCAATAGCACATTAAAGCATCTGAGGCATGATGGATAGCCAGGCTGGTGAGGCTTGTGGGCAGGAATGTACAGCCCTGTAACTGGCAGGAAGAAGAGGGATGCTTGCTGTTTTCAGTACCTTGAGTGCTCGTAAGCTTTTTCCATCTTCTTCATCTTCTCTTCCAAACCTGGCCCTGCATTCCAGGTGCCTGGGAATTTACAGAAGCCTGGCTAGGCAGCTGGTGGTTATGGCGGGGAATATGGAGAAGGCTGTAGCCAGAGCAAGGAGCAGGGAGTATTTGGGGAAAAACAGGATTTCCACAGGAAGCCCTAGGGAGTATGCATATGGTGGTAGGGTGGGGTGGGGGTGACAGGATTCTAGCCTTCAGGGACTTTAGGAAGAAAAAGGAGAGTATGAAGGGCAGGGCCCCAGCTCCTGTGCATTGTAATTCAGTGCCTCAGTGCACCTTGCTAAGCCTGCGTCTGTAACTCAATTCATTCTTATCCTCCTGTCTCTTTCTTAAACAAAGCAAGTCTCCCTCTCAACCCAAACCAGGCCCTTGACCAGGGTTTCTATAACCAAACATTCATTGAAGTGTCAAATAGGCCCAGGACCATCTACTTAGGGTCATGCATTTCCTGTTTACCTGATCACCAGGTCCAGTCTGTCTCTCCCTGCCCCTCCTTCCAGAGCCAGATCCCAATGCTTATGGCTTTCCACCCCCCAAACTGTAGAAGCATCAGAAAAAGTAGAAATTATGTATAGTCCAGAAAGAGTGACAGTATCCCATATAACAAGAGTTGGACACAATACACTTTGCCTCTTTCATTTTCTCACTCAGTTCCTTATCTGAAAAAGATGAGCTTTCTGTGTCTGCCTGAATAGTGGGTTGCATAATAGCCATCTCAGTCCTGCTGTGGTCTTTTCTCCTGCTCTTAAGGTCTTGCTGCTTCCTGAAAACTGGCAAGAACAAAGAGATCTCAATTCTTTTGAAGACTGGGAGTTTATCTCTCAGTTTCCAATCAGAAGGACACTACCATTACCAAAAAAAAATCACCCTCAAATTAAATGCAATGAAAAAAATGGTTAATTGTAGTTTAGATAAATGGTACTTTAAGTAGATAATTAGTAAAATCACATTTGTTCTCCCCTATGAAGAATGTCAATATTTCCCTAAGTGTTGTATGGCTGAGCCCCATGGAGGAAAGCCCACTTTAGTTCAAAGTGTTGAATGAGCAGAGGTTCTGGCTGGCACTCACTGTCCAGCCTTTGACTGACTTACCACTCCTCCCGTTGTTCCTCAGCAGCCTGCAATTCCAGGCCAGCAAACTCTCAACTGTGCTTTGGAACTATTGGCATCCAGGGGACAGATGGATCAAAAGACAGATCCACAAATATCAGTCAATGAACCTTACATGAACAGCAAGCTGTCCATGCTCCCAGGGCACTGAGCACTGTGGTCACAGCCCCTACTCAGGGCATTGCTTGAGTCTTCCTCAATGGAAGCATTGCCTGACTGCAGAGGGTACTTTTGTCACTTGCTTTTCCCTTATCCTTCTAACTCTAGAGAGAACAGATCTTCTGAGATCCAGATCCTTATCGCATCAGCGTGCTTTTTCTAACTGCCCTCTCCTGTCCCCTCCCTGAGTTCCAGAAGGAGAATCTGGTTCTAAGAGGGCAGAGGTGATACTCCTGAGTGGTGGGAGGGGAAGCCATAGGTCAGTCACTGCCTGAAGGTCTATCTTCTTTAGCTATTTTACAGTCTGACCAGAAGGGTCCAATCACAGATTTATCAACTGTTTTCCATAATGCCTTTTCCCCATCAGGGCCTTCATGACTGCTTTTCTTGAAAATTGTTGAGAAATGCTGCTTTTGGAGACTGTACTCAGAGAGTGATTGTGACCTTTGTGTCTCCTCCTGGCTGACTGGGGGCTACCCAAGAACATCAGTTTCCTTGGCTTCTAGACTGAGAATTATGGGCACTAAATTCATCTTGAGTTTTTTGTGCCTTTTCCTTCTTCACTACCCTACCCTCCAGAACACCTCCAGGCCTGAGTTCCCCATGGTCTGGATCTCAGTGCTGGGCCACGTCTGGGCTCTGGGCTCCTGGATTTCAGGAAGGCCTGACATTTTACCTCTGCAGGTTTTGTGCAATTCTAGTGACCCCAATCAGAGTAAACATCTGACACATTTAAATAGACTTGTGGGATCTCTATATAAAAGAGTATTTCCACACCAGGAGACTCTGTGCTGTACTATGAGCCTGGTGGGTTACTGGCACAAACTCAGCAGTTGGGGGCTCTGCCACTATAGCCACTCCCATACATTTCTGAGAACCTCAAGTAAGTTGCCATTTCTGGACTTGAGCAGCTAGTCATGGGCCATATGTTTCTAGGCAGGCCTTATTCCTTCTGTGGCCACATTTTCCACCTGTAAAACAAAAGAGTTTTAGTAGAAAAATCCTTAAGATCTGTTCCAGCTTTAACAACTCTATGGTGTTATGATCTCTACTTTTGATTTATATTTCCTCCCTTGCATATATCCTTGAGAAATCCCAAGAATGAGGAAACTGGACCCTAGCTGACCACTGCAATTTACCAGAATATAAAATGTTCCCTTCTCTTTTCTTGTAAGCCAAATGTGGGATATTTGCAAAAGCCCAATTGGGGAAATTTTGTCACTGAATTGCTTACTCTATTTATTTGCATTAAAAATTAGGATTGTGCTGCATTTATAGAAACAATGTTTACAGGTTTAGCATGGATCCTGACTATTAATGAAAAAATAAATTAAAATCCTTTCATCCTCAACCTAAAGGATCTTGGCACATTTATGGATAAAATTAATGCTATTAAACAGGTTTTAGAGGAGATACAGGAGACTCTGTCCTTGACATAAATGAGCTCAATATGTTTTATGGTGAAATTACTAAGGAATTGACTTGAAAATCAGGCCCCAGAAGCCCACAACAGTAGAGGACAGAGCTGTCTGGTGAGCAAATCTGGGGGCTCGTAAGGGGAAGGTGGGAGAGTTCTCCGGATATGTTGCCCAGGAGCTTTCAAGAACCATTGCCTCAGATGAGATGTTCTTGTACAACTTCATTGGTGGTGATCCTCTGAGGGCATAGCCTAAGCAGCCTATGCTTCTTGCCATTCTATCAGGTTTTCTGCTCTGGAAATATATGGGAGGGGCAGGCAGTGGACAGAGAAGACCAAAGAGTAATCAACACTTCTGCCAATTAAAAAAAAAAAACTGAAGATTTGGCCCTGATTAAATATGGTACTTGGCATGCCTTCCAGGCTACTTCCTCTGACAAGACAGTTAGAGTCCACATACTCTTTCTTACAACCCACATTTATTGAGCACCTACTCAATACTGCCTTTGTTGCTGTCACGTCTAGTGGGGCCACAGGCCCACTGACAAGGAATTACAATGCAGTGTGGTCAGGGCTATGACCAGTCAAACACAGGGTGCTCAGGGAGCGTGGAGTGGGGCCCTGATCTACTGGGCTATTAGGTGAACTCTGGGCAGCATCTCTTAGGGCAAACATTGGCTCAGTCTCTAAGGATGGTGTCTGCTTGAGAAAGAGCAAGAGGAAGTGAGCAAGAGAGGTCATTTACAATTCTGTCATTCATAAACTCGTCCGAAGCTTTTTTGGAAGGCATTTATATTTCCTGCCAATACTACCTCTTGGGGGAGTTGAATTCCAGTACGTTCTAATCCATTTATTACTGACTGGGAAAGAAATTGTTTCCCTTTATGTCTGGAAGTAAACCCTGATTGCATTTTACAGGACATCTACTAGTCACAGAGTTTGGGAATTTGGTGGGTAAGTCTATGCCTCATAGACCCTCAAGTTTCTTTGTTCTGTGGATCTGAATCTCTTCCTCTCTCAGCCTTTAGACTGAAGACCCTAAACTTCAGCCAGTCTGTTACACCCCTTTCATTTGTTCTTCTTCTCAAAGTCATTACCTGACTGGACTTTCTGGATTGTGAGAGCCAGAGCATACTCAACTACCCTGTTTTATAGAAAAACAAAAAAGCTGCTTTGTGTAAAGGAAGAAAAGTGTTGTTGCTTTCTGTTTCTAATAATACAGCATAGAACACAATTGACTGTGAAAAGCTCCAGGTGGGCCGCCTGTGTCTGGAGCCTCTTTCTGCCCCCAGGGCCTTGTCTATTGCCTGCCTGTTCTGTGATCAGTGCTCACAGGATGGGTATTTGTAGAGGAACCAAGTGAATAAATATTCCGAGTGCTGGTGAGTCCTGTCTCCCATCATCACTGAGAACCCAGACCATTTACGTTACTCTCAGAGTTCTGATTTTTTTGTTTTAAAAACTTATTTCTAACCTTCCTAACCTCTCACCAGAATTGTAGGTGTTTCCTAGGTATCACCATTTTTTACTGCCTGATTATTTATTTATAATGTTTTCGTTATACAATTACTGTGTTTTTAGGATTATAAAGTGAAAAATGTTGATGGTAGAGCATTTGGAAATGCCAACAGCATAAAGTAGAAATGTAAAATCATGCACATTTTAATCATACCTCATACATTTCTTTCCAGTTTTTCTCCATGACACATATATAATTTTTTATTTTACAAAATTAGAAACTTCCTACATATTCTGCATAAATTTTTCTTATGAATTACCACATCATAAACATTTTTACATGTTGAAGAATATTCTTTGAAAACATCGTTTGAAATGGTGTTTTATAGTCTGTCAAATGGATATAAATTTGACTGGTTAGTCTCTTGGGTAGGTCAATGTTTTGCGATCACAAATATTTCTATTTTTCTTTATATTGTAACTGTTTACCAGATCTGATTGTTCCCATCAACTAGACATGACTAGAATGCTTTATCTAACTTGGTGGTTTCCAAAGCAAGGTGTGGTCACCCAGCATGTAACATGATCTAGAACGTGGAATAAAATATAACTCTGGTTTTTGTTTTTCTCTTATAATTTTATAATTTTTATCTTTTAATGCCCATTAAAAAATTAACATGTACTAGTATAGGAGTACATGCCTGTAATCTACTAGTAAGTGGCTCTATTCAAGAGTCATATCTCTGAATTTTTTTCCTGGAAAGGACTGCAATAAAAATCACTTGGAGCCCTGGCTGGCGTAGCTCAGTGGATGGAGTACGGGCCTGTGAACCAGACGATCGCAGTTCGATTCCCAGTCAGGGCACATGCCTGGGTTGCAGGCCAGTTCCCAGCAGGGGACGCAAGAGAGGCAACCATACATTGATATTTCTCTCCCTCTCTCCTTCCCTTCCCCTCTAAAGATAAATAAATAAAATCTTTAAAAAAATCACTTGGAGATACTGATCTAAAGCACTCAGAAACTTTGTAAAGCCTTATTCTCCTTGGACTTTTCCTGAAGCTCTGGGATTTTATGGCAAGCTGGATTATGAAGGTCTCCAAGATCTACTAAGTTCCTGAGAGCTTTTCTCTGTCACCATCAGCCATGGGGTCTCTTCTTAGGCTGTGAGACCCAATGGTAGAGTTTCCCAGGTTGATCTTCCTCCTTTTCTTGGAACAGTCATCAGATATCATGCATTCCCTCTGACTGCCTATGCCGTCTCTTGCTTCCAGATGAACCTGAGAAAGTTAGGTTTCATTGCACAAAGCCTACCCATGGCTATTTCCTTTATTCCCTGGTTCTCCTAGCTTTGGAAAACTTATTTTTTTAAATATATTTTTAAATTTTTATTTTATTTTATTTTATTAAATTAAAAAATATTTATTTATCTTTAGAGGGGAAGGGAAGGAGAGAGGGAGAGAAACATCAATGTATGGTTGCCTCTCATGTGTCCCCTGCCAGGACCTGGCCCGCAACCCAGGCATGTGCCCTGACTGGGAACCGAACTGCGATTGTGTGGTTCGCAGGCACATGCTCAATCCACTGAGCTACACCAGCCAGGGCAAAAAACTTATTTTTTTAAACAATTCTCTGAAAATTCTTTCATGATTCCTTTACTCTTTTAAATATTGTTTTTTAAAAAATCTCCCCCTCACCAACACAGCAAAACAAAAATAATTAAAAGCAAATGTATACTGTTTCTTTAAACTGTTTCTGGTCCCCTTGAAATTTTATAACTTTTGTTTTCATTTTTATCAATTTTATTGAGGTGTAATTGATATAACTGATGTACCATAAATTGCACATTTTTAACATGTACAAATTGATAAGTTTTGACATATGCGTACTCTTGTGAAGCCATCAACACAATAAAAGTAATGAACATATCCATCACCCCCAAGTGCTTACTCAGAGGATTGCAGCCTACTCTTCCACCCACCTTTACCAACTCCCACTGTTCTGAGGCGATCACTGATTGATGTGCTTTATATCAATTATAGATTAGTTTGCATTCCCTAAACTTTATATAAGTAGAATTGTGCAGTATGTATTCTTTTTGACTGTCATCTTTAATTTGGCATTATTATTTTGAAATTCATCAATGTTGTATCAATAGTTCATTCCTTCTTTTGGTTGAGTATTATTGTATGGATATACCACAGCTTGTTTATCTATTTCCCTTTTGTTAATGGACATTTGGGTTGTTTCCAGTTACTCGCTTTTTTTTTATGCTTCTATACCATTTGAATTTTTGTTTTACCATAAGCATGTTGTTTTTAGAAAGACTTTAAAAAAATATTTTATTTATTTATTTATCTTTAGAGGGGAAGGGAAGGAGAGAGGAAGAGAAACATCAATGTATGGTTGCTTCTCATGCATCCCCTGCTGGGAACCCGCCCCTGCCGGGAACTGGCCTGCAACCCAGACATGTGCCCTGACTGGGAATCAACAGGCGATCATCTGGTTTGCAGGCCCGTGCTCAATACTCTGAGCTACACCAGCCAGGGCTCCAGTTACTGGCTTTTACAAGTAAAAGGGCCATGAACATTTGTTTACAAGTCTGTGTATAGATGTATGCTTTCGTTTCTCTTGGGTAAATATGTTGGGGAAGAATGGCTGGATCATATAACTGGTGTTCATTTAAATTATAAAATTCTAAACTGTTTTCTGAAGTGATTGTACCACATTACATTCTATGTATGATGCATGAGAGTTCCATTAGCTCCAGATCCTCATCAATACACAGTACAGTGAGTGTTAATAATTTCAGCCATTTGGTGATGTAGAAATATCTCATTGTAGTTCACATAACATTTCTCCAGTGCCATTGAGCAACCCTTTGGGTGCCTACTTGCAATCTCTACATCTTCTTTGTTGAGGTGTCTTTTCAAACCTTTTAGCCATTTAAAAAAATTGGGTTGTTTCCAATCAACTGAGCCATCCAGCCAGGGCTCCTTGTTATTGATTTTTGAGAATCTTTATTTATTCTGGATACAAGTCTTTTAACAGATATATGTTTTGCAAACATTTTCTACCAGTCTGTAACTTGTCATTTGATTCTTTTAAAAGTGTATTTTGAAGAATAAGAGTATTAATTTTGGTGAAATAAGATTTATAATTTTTTTCTTTTATGATTTGGGCTTTTGGTGTCATAACTAAGAAATCATTGACTAGTCCAAAGTCACCAAGATTTCTCCTATGTTTTATTACAGAAATTATAGTTTTAAGTTTTAAATTTAGACCTGTGATTCATTTTGAGTTCATTTTTACATAGACTCTTTCTCTCGGCTCCATCGCTCTTGCTCCTTAATTGAAAATCAGTTGTCCATGCATGCGTGGGCTCTATTTTTGGACTCTCTGTAGTCTTTGATTGAAATATTTGCCTATCCTGAGGCCAATACCACACTTTCTTGATTACATAGCTTTATAATGTTTGAAGTGAGATAGTTTTAGTTCTCTACTAAAACTATCTGTTCTGTTTTAGTTCTGTTGTTTTTCAAAATTGTTTGCTGTTATTGGTCATTTGCATTTCCATATGATTTCCCTCTCTCTGTAGCTTTATTGAGATATAGTTGACAAATAAAAATTATGCACATTTAGAGTGTACAACATAATTTAATCTATGTATATGCTGTGAGATGATTACCACATTCAAGTTAATTAACAGATCCATCATTTCACATAGTTAGCATTTTTTTCTTGTGAGAACACATGATCTACTCTCTTAGAAAAAAATCAAAATTCAAATATACAGCACAGTGTTATTCACTGTTGTCATCATGATGTATGTCATCATTAGATTCTTAAGACTTATTAATCTTATAACTGAAAATTTGTACCTTTTCATCAAAATACACCCAATTCTACCACCCTCCATTTTTAATACAATCTTTCACATCTTTTGTGAGATTTATCCCCAAATAGTTAATTTTTATGCTGTGCTAAATGACATTGATTTTTGAATTCCAACTTTCAGTTGTTTGTTACTAGTATATAGAAATACAATTGATTTTTATATTGATCTTATATCCTCTCATTAGTTCTGATAGTTTTTTTGTGAGTAGATTTTGTTGAATTTTCCACATAGATGATCATGTTATCTGTGAATAAATATACTTTTAATGTTTTTTGTCCTATTTGGATGGCTTATTTCTTCTTCTTGCCTTTTTATCCTAGCTATCACCCATAAGAAAATGTTACATGAAAGTAGTGAGATTGAATATCTTTGTTGTATTCTTCGTATTAGGCAAAACATATTTAGTCTTTTAAAATTAAGTATGATATTAGCCATAGATTTTTTATATCTTCCCTTTATCATTTTGAGGAAGTTCTACTCTATTTGTAGTTTGCTAAAAGTTTTTATCAGAAATGGATGTTTTAATTTTGTCAAGTTCTTTTTCTGCATCAGTTGAAATTGATGTTTTTCTTTTTGGTTTGTTAATTTGGTACATTATATTGATTTTTTAAAAATTTATTTATTTTAATTGTTGTTCAAGTACAGTTTTCTGTTTTACTCCTATCCCAGCTCACCCCCGCAGTGTTCCCCACTTCGCTCCCATTTCCACTCCCCTTAGTTTTTGTCCATGTGTCTTTTATACTTGTTCCTGTAAACCCTTCTCCTTTTCTCGTGAAATTCCCTCCGTCTCCTCTCTTGTCCCTGTCAAGCTGTTCTCTATTTCAGTGTTTTTGGTTATATTTTGCTTGCTTATTTTTTTTGTTGTTTAGTTTCCTGGTAAAGGTGAGATCATATGGTATTTGTCTTTCACCGCCTGGCTTATTTCACTCAGCATAATGCTTTCCAGTTCCATCCATGCTGTTGCAAAGGGGCAGAGCTCCTTCTTTCTTTCTGCTGAATAGAATTCCACTGTGTAAATGTACCATAGTTTTTGAATACATTCATTTACTGATGGGCACCTAGGTTGCTTCCAGCACTTGGCTATTGTAAATTGTGCTGCTATGAACATCGGGGTGCATAAATTCTTTCGGATTGGTGTTTCAGGGTTCTTAGGATATAATCCCAATTGCTGGGTCAAAAGGCAGATCCATTTTTAATTTTCTGAGAAAATTCCATGCTGTTTTCCGTAGTGGTTGTACCAGTCTGCAATCCCACCAACAGTGAACTAGGGTCCCCTCTTCTGCACAACCTCTCCAACACTTGTTTGTTGCTTTGTTTATGATGGCCATTCTGACCGGTGTAAAGTGGTATCTCATTGTAGTTTTAATATTGATTTTAAAAAATAATAAAACCAGCCCTGCCTTCCTGGGATAGACTCTAATTAGTAATGATGTATTATCCTTCTTGTACATCATTAGATTTGATTTGCTAAAATTTCTGTTAAAAATATTTACATCTATATTCATGAGGTGTAACAGCTGGGTGTTTTCTTGTAATACCTTTTTCTCATTTTAGTACCAGGTTAGTGCTGGTCTCATGGAATAAGTTGAGTTTGGATTTTTCTAGAATTAATATTATTTCTTTTCCAAATGTTTCATAGAATTCATCAGTGAAACCATCTGGGCTTAGCATTTCTTTCTGGGAAAGTTTTAAACTACAAATTAAATCCTTTAATATATATGGGACTATTCAGTTTATTTATTCCTGAGTGAACTTTGGCCATTTTGCCATTCACAGATTTTGTGTACTTTATGTAAATTGTCAAATATATTGTTATAAAGGTGTTCATTATAGTCCCTATGATTCTTTTAATGTCTGTAGAATTTATAGTAATTTTTAATCTCTGATTTCTCTTATTGCTAATTTGTATCTTTTAAAAAATTACTCATTAGTCTGGCTAGTGATTTATAGATTGTATCAAAGAATTACTTTGAGTTTCACTGATTTTTTCTATGTTATGTTATTATTAATATTTACTCTGATCATTATTTTTATTTCCTTTCTCTGCTTACCTTGGGTTTTATTAATTTATCTTTTTCTTTTTTTAACTTCTTAGGGTAGAATCTGAGGTCACTGAGTTGAAACTTTTTTTTTCCTAATATGGTCATTGAGCACAATACTATCAATTTACCCAACAGTACAACCTTAGCAGCATCCTGCAAATTTTGATATGTGATGTTTTAATTTTCTTCCAGTTCAAAATACTTTCCAATTGCACTCTTGATTTCTTTCTGATGCATGGGTTATTTGGAAGCATGTTGTTTATTTGTCAAGTATTTGGTAATTTTTCAGAGATATTTCTGTTATTGATTTATAATTTATTTCCATTTTAGCCAGAAAATGTATATTGTATAAATTCAAATTTTTTAATTTATTGAGACATTTCATGTCCCACATATAATCTGAGACTTATTTTATGTATATGTTTTACATACACTTGAAAAGAAAGGGTATTCTGCTGTTGTGAATGGGAATTATTTTATCAATGCCAATTAGGTCAAGTTGGTTGATAAGTTTTGTTCAAATTTTATCATTTATTGAGAGAGGGGTGATTATATGATTAGAGTCTTTAACAATAAATTATGACTTTGTCTATTTAGCCTTGCATTTATTTCAGCTTTTGCTTCCCGTTTTTTGAAGTTCTGTTCTTTGGAACATAAAAATGTAGGATTATAAGGACCTCTTGATGAACTGACCTTCTGATCGCTATGAAATAAATGTCTTTACCCTTTGTTATGTGCTGGGTATTTTTGCATGCCTATAAATATTCTTGAGCTTTGTTTTGGGATGCAGCTAAGTAACTTGGAAACAGTTTGATCCTTTCCATTCTTGTTTTTCATATTTGTTATGTGAGACCAAAGCTGCATTTAGTCTAGGGCTAACCCCATCACTGAGGTAAGCCCTTTGTGAGTACTCTGTCTTGTGCTTTGTGAATCATGAGGTTTTCCAGTTTTGTTGGTGGGAACAGACGCTATTCCTGGTCCTATGTGAACACCAGACTCTGTTATCTCTAATCCTTTCTGGCAGTTCTTTCTCCCAGACTTGGCTAGTTTCCTCACATGCACGTGCTGATATAGTACTCAAATGGAATCCTTGTAGATCTCTGGGGTTCTCTCTTTGTTCAGCCGTCTTTGCTTTGTCCTCTGAACTCTAGCTGCCTCAGTCTCCCTAAGCTCTCAGCTCTGTCCTCTAAACTCAGGAAGTCCACTGGTCCTGCTTGGTTTCCCTCTTCTTGCCCCATGGTCTGGAAACATTCTCAAGGCAGTAAGCTGGGGCAGTCGTAAAACTCACCTCATTTGTTTTCTGTCTCTCAGGCATCATTGTCCTGATATCCAATGCCTTGAAAACTGTTCTTTCATGGTATTTTTAATGGTCTGTTTTTAAAATTTGTGTATTTCAAATGAGAATTTAAATCTAGCTCCTGTTATTCCATCTTAGCCAGAAGTGAAAAAACTATAAATAGTTTTTAATTCAACTTGAGTTTGCCAGCTTGTTTCTAGATAAAATCAGTTTTCTAGAACACAAATTTAAAAATTGTAGTAAGATGATTCTCAACTAAGTCTTATTTTTATAAATCAACTTTACTGAGGAATAAGTCACATAGTATAAAGTGCACATATTTTAAGTGACCATTTTATGAGTTTTGACAAATGTACATACCTATGTGACCCCATTTAAGATATAGAACATTTCTACCATCCCATAAAGTTCCTTTCAATGAGGTTTTAATATGCAATCGTGAGAAGTCAGTTGAACTCTGTGCATTGCCTTTTGAGCCAGGAAAATGAGCCCGGCTACAGGACTGCCTCCCCTTCTTGCATTGTCTTCAGATCCCTTTCTACTGTGATATCCCCTTTGTCCCAGTAGGCAGAACCTACCCTACCAGGTAGGCAGACCCTACCAGGACAAAGGAGATGACTAGGTGACTCTAGTCACTCTAGGTGACTCTCTGAAAAATGAATCACTGGACTTCAGGACCTGGGTGATTTTTACCAGCACACAGGGCTCAACAATCAATGAGATGAGGAATTGTTCTGGGAACTCAGTGCTCCCTATAGCAATGCCATAGGCTATAATACAGTTTCTTCCTCAACCCCTAGGTATCTTCATTTCTGGTATTTCGAGATCATTTGTTACACATTACTATTACTACAATAAGTAATTGATACACAGTGCTTGATAGATATTGCCAGACTGCTTTCCAAAAATGTATTTATATTTTTACTGTACCAAGCTTGCCACCCAAAATATTATTTTTATTTTGTATGATTTTATTGAAATATAGTTGACATATATCTCTGTATAAGTTTAAGGTGTACAGCACAAATACATTTTTATTTTTAACTTCTGAAAGTTTAACAGGCTTAACCACATTTTTGTTATTGTTTTGTTTTTCTGAAACATCCCTAAACTTCTTAGACACCTGGGAGCTGTGTTGGCATGAAGCATTAATGGGCCTCATTTCCCTCTTGGTAGGTGAACCAAAGGGAACCCTGCATGCAGCTGGCTGTGTAAGAAACCCCAAACTGAAGTTGACAGCAAATCACAAAGCCCCTGGGATTGTGTCCTACTTAAATAGATCACCTTGTTTCCAAGCATTTATTTATTTCTCTTTCTCCTCCGTTTGCATTCTTGCGTTTGCAGTGTCACAGTTTTCCAGTGTTTACTATGTGCTGGGCACCATGCTAGCACATTAGGCACTGTATCCTATAATAAGCAAAGCAGCTCTGAGCCATCATACCTCTCTTGTTCTTGTTGACCAGCTTCTGGCTGCCCCATTGGCTGCCAGCTGAGATTCACACCCTGGCCCCGGTCGCTGTGTTGCTCCCTGTGTCTCTATTAGTGGATTAGGCATCTATAGGCTCTTCTTCATACCTGCCTCCCTTGGCACGTTTAATACAACAGCAACAGCAAGTATGTCCTACTGTGAATGAGTCAGGCTGGGTGAGGAGGGCAGCTGACCTTTTCTCATTTCTGGACTCAGGTCCTATATATATATCACCATTGTTTTAATCGATGAGGTTGGATATTTTTCTATCTTCTTATTTACTAGTTCAGGCTTCCTTCTTATGAATTTTCCGGTCATGTCCTTTGCTTACTTATCCATTGAGGTCTTGATTTAAAAAAAATCAATTTATATGAATTTTTTATGTAGCAGAGATATTAAACCATTTCTGCAGTTTGCTGCAAAACTCCTTCTCTGTCCAATGTTTGTTTCCTTGGCTTTTGCTATACAGCAGATATGTTTTCCGAGTGGAAAGTTTACACCCGTAAATAAGAAGGGCCATATTTAAATGTGTGTACCTTTCTCTTATCTTTACATAGCCTATAATATGTTTTCTCAGGCAGTTTAAGTCTCTTACCCTGGAATGCTCAGATTAGCGACCAAGAATGTATTCAGGAGAAAGGAGAAATTGGATCCATCTGTGACGAGAATGGCTAATCACATTTTCTCCCTGATGAGGCTGTGTGGCACACTCTTCGCTTATGCATTCTGAAATATGTATTGAGTATCTACTCCATGCCAGACAACACTGCCTGGGACGTTCTGGGCCTTGGTTTAACGGTCACTGAGATTTAATTGAGGTTTGATGAGGTGGATGGACCATATACTATATCAATAAAGTTGAGTATTACCTTCATCACGTTCTTAGAATTATTAACTTTAGGGTCTATGGAGACAATCTTGAATGAGCAAGATAGATATAGTCCCTGCCCTCCAGGGGTTCACAGAAGATTGAGAAAGGCAGACAAGTAAAAAACAATTACAATGAAATGTGGCAGGATTTGTAATGGAGGACATGGGGTGGGGGTGGGGACCATTGCAGAGCATCTAGCTCAGATTTCAGGGACCAGGAAAATCTTCTGGAGGCAAAGATAACTAAATGGAGACCTGAAAATGAGTAAGAATGGCTAGGAAAAGAAGGCTGAGGGTCAGAGTATTTTTTGCAAAGGCAACCCACCACTCAAATAAGTTTTGGGAGTGAAAGAGAAAACGTGTGCCTTGGAGAAGCCAAGGTGCTGAAGAGTGTCCCTTAGAGGGAGTGTGTGAGAAATGGGTCAGATATTATCATTATTAGTCCTTGAATTATTCGACCCCTTTTCTTTTTTTAAATTTCCCTCTGCAAAATACGTCACCATTTTGAAAAGGAAGTTTGCTTGAAAAGTCAAGTCACTTGGTTTTTACTTCTAGCTTTGCTATGAAGGAGCTGTTTGACTATAATGAGTATAAGGTCCCACCCTGGGCCTCTGCCTCCTGTGCTGCTGTGAAAGCAGAAATCAGGCAGGACTGTGTCCAGGTATGACATACTGAGGCTGCATCTACTGTCCCTGAGGTCTGGCTGCCAAGTCGTGTTCACTCCTCTCTTCTTTGTCTCCGTCATACCTGCGTCTGATGTTCAGGGGAGACTCCTAACCCTGAGAACACTCTCAAGTAGCCAGAGTCCAAGAAGAAGTTTTCCTCAAATGTGAACCAAACCCTAGTTAGAATCTGAACAGTCTCTATACCCAACTCCATCGAGTCTTGCCCTGTGTGCTATTGATGTCCACAGACAGGAGTCAGGCCTCTGAGGCAGAGCCCCTGGAGGGTGGACAGGGGCTGCTTGAGGGATTCTCAAGGCAGCACCTAGTGCATTATGGGTCTCCGGTTAATATTCATTGAAGTTTCATTGAGGTTTGATGAGATGGATGAACCATACAATATGTCAATAAAGTTAAGTATTAACCTAACCACATTCTTAAAGTTATTAAAAATGTCAAGAGGAAGGTGATTTATTTGCTCATTCTATGGAAATATTGCAAAGACAGTATGTATAAAAATGTACAGGGCTTAAATGATAATGATTTATTTTTCCAGCTCCATCTTGAGCTGAGTGTCTGTGACTATTTCAGATGCCTCCCACCTCTTTGAGATCTCTGGCCTTTTGACACCATTTTTGGCCCTAAGAGCCATAGCAGGCTTCCTTCTACAGGCTGGAGGTTCAGTAACCAATAGAAATCCATTCCCTGGTGGTCTCCTGTCGGTGGAGGATGCCAAGCAGTGGCCTAATCACAACCTTTCACGTTTGACATCACTGCCCCTGAGTCAGGTGCTTCAGCAGAGGGATGACAAAGCTCTGGCCCTGGGCTGAGACCTGAAAAATGTGGTTTTTGCTCTGACATAGCCTGTGTCCCACGAGAACCATAAGCAATAGCAACTTCGGAAGCACAGGAGGAGTGGGAATTTGAATTATCTGCTTTGGGAATATGCATTCACGTTGAATCATTTGCATCTGACTTGCAGCACAGCCTCCTATGAAGGGCTCCTGAGGGGCCAGCCTTGGGATTCTGCACCCTGGGCCTCAGCCACAGCTTTTGCAGAGCTCAGAGAGACCCCGAGCCTCAGCTTGAGTACTTGTGCATCTCAGACTACTTTCCACAGAGCAGGGTCTGCACAAACAGCTCTGCACAGCCACAGCCAAGCACTCTATACAGAGAAGCGCTTGGTAAAAAATGATCTTGATGTTTTGTAATAACTATGTGATTAAAAACCATTTGAAATATGACAACAGTTAACACAAATCCCCAGCCCTCCAAGCTCATGCGCAGCTTCTGCAAAGCCTCTATCCTCTACCCCCCTCCACAGCTGCTCGTGGGTGCGCACTCCTTCAGGATTTCCACTCCAGACACACTGCCCCCAGGGGCTTTGTGTGGGAGAACTCTACCTGCACTGGACTGGGGGCCGGGCCTTCCCCACAACTGCCTAGCCCAGCACTCAGTACCATTCTTAGCCTCTGGGGGGCACCAGAGCTTGCACATAGCAGGGTGGATTATTCTTGAGACAAAAGAAGAGGATTTTGGCTGCCAGTTAGTCTTAACATTGTGTAAGGTTTGTCTTGAAGCAGAGGAGGCTGGATAGAGACCTGAATCAGAGTGTGCATTGTTCTGGCTGTTTTCATAGGACTGGCTGGGGGTGGTAGTGGCCCACACCCCCAGGGGATGGGAAATCAGGTTTTGGCCCCCTTTGCACCTGAGAGTACAGCCCACAGGGTCCAGTGGTTGGGAGAAGAGTTCCCTGGAGTTAAGATCTTACAGGACAGAAAGCTTATGTCGTCCCCGCCCCACTTGGCCAGGGAGCTACATTCCTCAGAGAAACAAAAGGTGCCGGAGAAATAAGGCAAATGAGGAAGATAGGGAAAAAACCTCGAAGAGAAAGGGACAGGAAGAAAGAGAGAACACAAGCTAGGGACAAAAATCAAGAATGAGGCAGAGAAAAGCTAATGTATGGTGAATGTTCTAACCAGTGTTATGGGCTTTGGAGCCAAACAATTTGTAGGAAGCAAACTTTCCCAAATGTGAGTACTTAATAAAGAAGAAAATGGAAGGATTGATAATGGAAATTAGGCTAATGAATAAACAAGCTGCTTAAAAAATGGGCTTCTCTAGCAGTCCGTTATTTTTAACTTAGTGGCAATTTGCATACTAGTTAATTTGCATATATTAAATACTGCTCCCCTTCTTCTCCTTCCCACCTCCTCCACTTCAGAATAACATTTCATTACGGTGCTGCTGGGCCCGAGGACTCAGAGGCTCTGGAGAGTTTATTAATTTATCCAACACATGCTGTGTACATTTTTATCACTTGCTGCACGGTGGACCTGGTATCTCTGAAGTCATTAACAACGCGAGGGGTGTTCTGCTCGAGGTATTTAAAAGAGAGCAAGAAAAGCCAGCCCACAGAATGTACCCAAAACAGGGAACCATCATGTTTGGGTTGTATTCTTTCTAGGAAGACAAAAATGACCAACGGATGACTCTCTCATTTGCATCAGAGAACCTCTGTGTTGTTTAGGGATTTTTCTGTTTTAAAAATTCAGAGTGAAATAGAGCTGACTCCCAGTGAGGCACAGATGCTGTGAAAGAGCTGGCCGCACATGACGTTTCTCTTGCTGCTGCCCGCAGTTGAAGGCAGAGAAATGCATGGCTCTTTGGGAACCTCCCTTACTACTGAGGGGAGCAGTAAACCAGAAGGTGAGGGCCCTGGATCCCTCTCCTCTGTGTTTGTCAGGGCCCCGGCTGCTGTCACTGCCCCAGCCACCTGGTTCAGCCCTGGTCTGTACCTTTCCCCTCTCTTCCAGGGAGCCCTCTCTTCCAGGGAGCCCTTCCCCCGCTGCTGCTGCTTCTTATGGCTTTGTACTCAGTGGGGACTTCCAGCTCTAGCTTCTGGGTGCTTCGTTAAATGCTCCGTTTTGGGTGTGCTACATCCCACGGGCCTAATGAAAGGCCACCCTGACTTTCTAAATGTGGTCAGGTCTGGCCCACCTGCATTAATCCTGCTGGCAAAAATGCCATCCTATCATTTTGGCCGTCGGCCCCTCTACATACTATCCCACATGCTTAAGCTGAGGAGAAACCCATATATTTGCCAAGAGCTTGTATTTCTCCCCAGGTGCCAATGTGAATTAAAATTAAATTAACTAATTTATTTAATCATTCATTCATCAAATATTTATTGAGTTCCTACTACGTGCCAGATATTCTGAGCCTTGGGGGTATGGAGCTTACATTTTAGTGGGCAGAGACAGGCAATGAACATATAAACAATAAATACTGCCTAAGAGTCATAAATGCCAAGAAGAAGGATAAATAGGATGACGAAGCAGTGAGTGGCATGATGGAGGAGGTACTACATTGGCTAGGGTCGTCAGGGACAGCCTCTCTAAAGAGGTGAACTTGGAGCCATGACAAGAGAACTAGTGGGAGGCAGAATTTATTCAGCGTCTTATGACTCTCTCTGTGCTTGGCTTGGTCTTAGGTCAGTTTTTGGCCCAGTGACTTTGTCCTTGGCCAAAATAACCTGCCAGGCCCACTGCATTTGCCGTCACTTGATCCAGAGGGCTTGACTGGCCTGAAGTGTCTGGCTTGGTGAAACAGTAGGCCTTGGGGCCCTCACATCGGGATATAGGAAGGAGATGAAGAGGGCTGGGGAGGGGTGGAGCCTCGTAACCTTTCCTACAGGCTCAGACCCTATCTGTAGGAACAAACTCATTTGGGGGAGAGATAATGGTTAAACACATCAGGCAACTCTGGTTTGAATCTTAGTAGTTTTGTGACTTTGGGTAAGTTACAGAACCTCCTTGTACTTTAGTATCCAAATCTGCAAAGTGGGTATAATAAATGTAAAAGGCCTGACATGTAGTAAAGTTTTTTTTAAACTCCCTACCCAAGGATATGCTTATTCATTTTAGAGAAAGAGGAGGGAGAGAAACATCAATATGAGAGAGAAACATTGATTGGTTGCCTCCCATTATGTGCCGCTACCAAGGATTGAACTCCCAGCCTTTTGGTGATGGAATGATGCTCCACCAACTGACCCACCCAGCCAGGGCAAGGTTTTATTGCCCAGAAAATACAGGTTTTTCTCACTCCATTACCCCAGATAATAAGGATCTAGTCCATGGATGAAGAGTGTGGAGAATTTTTATGTGGGGTATTAAACATATGCATAGTAGAAAATCATTCCAGAGAAGTCCCTAAATCCCTTATGGCCTTAGTCAATGAATCAGACAGCCTTGAGTTTAAAGCCCAGCTCCACTAACAATATTATCCTTCAGCAAGTTACTTAATTTGATTATGACTCTTTTTACTCATTTATAATATGGGGATAATAAGAATGTCTACCTTGTAGGGCTGTTATAAGGATTAATGGGACAATGTCTGTAAAAACATGTAACACATAAATGTTAGCTGTTAATGTTAGTAATATTAATAATAAAATGTTAATAATATATATTAAATAACATATTTAATGTTACTTAACTGACCTGGTCTCTGGCAATAAGTAGCTTGATCCTCTTGATTAACAAAAGACTTAAAATTCTTGACATATTGTATTGACTTTTTTTTGTGGCCAAGTTATCCTCAAACTGCTGGCCACACTGCCACATCAGTGTAATTTCCCCCATCACCAATGCCTGTACCCCAGCTGAGCTGCCATCTTCCCTCCCCAGGACCTGCGATGGCCTCAACCGGTCTCCCTACAGCTGCTCCTGCCCTCCTATATGCCATTTACCGCTCAGCAGACAGGTGATCTGTAGAATATACTCATACATCATCTATCAAATGGTTTTTATTCATCCCTAAAATAAAATCCAAACTCCTTGCTGGGACCTATAAGGCACTGATAGAACCCATCCCTTGCTTACGTCTCTAAATTAACTGCCCTCACTTTCCTCTGTGCCTGCTGTACTCCAGCTGCACTGGCCTTCTTTCTGTCCATAAATATGCCACACTCATTCCTGCCATGGGGTCTTTGGTCATTTTGTCTGCCTGTAATGCCCTTCTGTCTGTGCTGGTAGATCAGTGAGGAGTTTCTGAATAACAGAAAATTCTGACAATGCGACTTTAAAACATAGGGTTTTTGTTTGTTTGTTTGTTTGTTTGTTTAGTCATTCAATTGGAAGTCAGGGTAAAGGCAGCACTGGTCATCTGCTCAAAAACATCACAGACAAGGTTCCTGAGGTTCTGTGTCTTGGCCTTTTCCTCATGGTTCCAAGATGGCTGCGCTAGCAGCAGACATCATGGTTGTACTTCAAACAAGAGCTGAAGGGAAGCAAGAAAGGGCAGTACTTCTATTAGGGGAGAAACACTTTCCCCTAAACCCCAGTTTATATCTCATTGGCCATTTTTAAAATTTTTTAAATTTTATTTTAATTGTTGTTCAAGTACACTTTTCTGCCTTTTACCCCCATCCCAGTCCACCCCTCCCCAGCCCTCTTCATCTCCCTCCTATATCCACCCCCAGCTCTTTTTTTTTGTCCGCGTGTCCTTCGTACTTATTCCTGCAAACCCTTCTTCTCCTCCCCTGAAATTCTCTCCCCTTTCCCCTCTGGTCACCGTCAGCCTGTTCTTAATTTCAGTGTCTTCAGTTATATTTTGCTTGTTTGTTTGTTTTGTTAATTAGGTTCCTGTTAAAGGTGAGATCATATGGCCAGAATATTGTCACATCGGCTACCCGTTGCTATCGAGAATGCTGGGATAGTGTGTTTCAGCTAGGTGCGCTGTGACCACAAACAAAACTGTGGCTGGTACTTTTAGCTTGGTTCATCATGATCCTAAACAAAGTAAAAAAGAAGCGGAAAAGTACTAGGTAGGTAACTAGTGCTATATGTAACTGCTGGCTTCTAATTTTTTAGGTCTCACCATTTTCTCCTCAGAGAGGCCTTCTCTGAACACCCTACTTAAGTATCACCCCCACCCCCGCCATTATTCTCTATTATAAGCCCTTGTTGTTTCCTTCATCCCACTTTTTATGATGTAATTGTTTAATTCTTTTTGTGTGTGTGCTTGTCATATATCTTGCTTAGGGGCACCAAAAGGGCAGGGAGCATGTCTTCTTCTCTTGGCACTGAATCCCTAGAATGCAGCTCAGAGCTGGGCATGTAGTGGTCTCTCGAGAAATTATCTATTGAATGAGTGTGACTCAGCAAATGAATATCAGATACATCTAGGATGTTGGGACTGTTCTTTGTTTCTTTCACGGGCTACCCCAATCAAGGGGAGCCCCACAATGGATTTGTTAATATAAGTAAACACAGTAAGCAAATGTTAACAGTGATTTTGTCAAATTAACAAATGACTGTATGTCCAGAAGATGAATTACTGGGTTCTTAGTCCCACATGTTTTCACCGGCACTCAGCTCTCATCGGGTGAGAATTTCAGTAGCTGTGGGTGAGTTGAGTGTGGCAAGTGGTAGAGGAGACATGCTCTACTCTCAGAGCTGTCCTTTGAGAGTGTTAGCTGTTACTCTCAACATTTGGGTTAGAACCTGCTACACAATGACGGTGTTTTCCCTCTAAAAAACCCCACCAAACCAAACCACAATGTATCACTTATTCTGTACTACATGCATGAACTAACCAAATCCTCAAAACAATCCGAAGAAGGCAGCTAAGGCCCTGGGAAGTTAGTGGTTAGGGAGACGTGATGGAGCCTGGGTTAGTGGGTAATGGATTAGCCAGGCTCCAGCGCCTTTACATTCAGCCGATACTTTGTTATAGTGCTCACTATTTTATTTTAATGCAGGATTTCTTTAGAGCGCATTGGCCACGCCAGATGTAAGTCTATATTGTAGTATACCCACGATTCTTTTATAAATGTCAGCATTCAGGCAAAAGTGAAGAAAATGACTCTTTGGTGCATAACTGCAGAGATAAGTACCTCAGGTGGCGGTGGGGAACTGCTGAGACAAACTGGAAGACGGGGAGTGGAGATGGTTCGGTAGGAGGCTGCACCAGCTGACCTCCATCCTCTTCCAGGTCTTGTATCTGTAATTACAGCATTATCACCCTGAATTAAATTTTGGGGCCAGCTCTCTGCATTGCTCTAATCTCTCTTTTCTAAAGGCATGTTAATATTGCTAATCAAAGCCCTGTGGAGTGACATTTTCCCCTTGAGTGTTGCTGTGAAGGAAACCCCTTGGAGGAATGAAATTCTACAACTAATTCAAGAACAGGTGTAGTATATAAGTAAGCCTGCTAGATTCTGATTTCTCAAATCATAGAAGACCTCCAGTGGGGACAGGACAAGCTGTAGAGTTATGCAGACCTAAATTCAAATTCTGACACTGCAACTTGCCAGCCATGTCACATTGAGCAGGTCACTTAATCCTTCATCTGTTTCTTCCTGTGTGAAAGGGCTTAAATGGGAGGGATTGTACATTGATAACATGTATCAAAGGCCTAGCATGGTGACAGTCACAGAGTGGGGATTCAACCTATGCTAACTCCTTTCTCTTCTCCTCTCAGATGCCATCTGGTTCACTTGGTCACCCCTTTCTGATAAATCTTTACAAAGGAGGCTCGTTTTAAAATAGCTTCAGGGAGGAGATTTGATGAGCACTTTTGGTCACTCATTCCACTGCCATTAGCTTCCCTAATTTTCTAGTCTTTAAAAAAGCAACTGTGCTCAATGGGGAGCCTCACAGCTGAGTGAACGTGCAGAGCTGGGGAGGGGACTCCAGAGCGCCAGAGAGAAGCCAAAAAGATTGGTTAAAAAGACCCTAGAGAAAAACTGGAGATATTGTAACCACTCAGCTTGAACCTTCAGGCCCACCTTGAAGGATTTATTAACAGCACTAGGGTTATGCTTTCAGTGTGGGCACCAGTCAGGGGCCAGAAGGTATAAGGATAAGTGGACCAACTATAAAGATAGACCTCAAATGCAGGAGGAGGCCATCATTCCTGTGGCCACCCTCAGGGTGACTGTCTTGTGTCTCAATTGTGTCTTGGCTTCGAGTCCTCATATTTTATAAGCTTACCCACACTGCCTCTTCTCTTGATTGTGAGCCTCCTGTGTGGTTCTGCACTTCTTCCTGCCATGTAGCCTTATCTGGACAATTGCAATTCTTGGGTCTTCCTCCTAAAGTTAACAAAAATCTACTTCCTTTTAATTCCTGCACACTGATTCCTGTACTGCCCCTAGGGTTCACATAATAAGAACATTCTCTCCAGTCTTAGAAATGTAAAGACAATGGTCATCAAGCTAAACAGTCTGGTGCCTTCATTTACAATTTAATTAACATGGTTTCCAGCTCTTCTCCCATTTTCTTCACCTGCCTGTGGCCCTTCTCCAATTGGTCACTGACCCTCTTAACCATAGATCTGAAGACCACTGGGAGAAACAGATGGAGCTAGTTACCACTGAAAAACTGCCCTCTGAGTTCCTATTAGCTTCTTTGGCCAAAACGCCCCACTCTCATGAATGAAACTGAACTGAGGACTTTTTCTTATGAGTTGATATTAGTGTTTGTCTCTTCATCCTTTATTGGTGGACTGGATTCTTTGAATCAAGCCCCCCAGTTTTTGAAATACCAGTTGATATATCTTGTCAGGTTTGAACCAATATCTCTGCCTGTCAAGATTGTTTTGGCTTGATGATTCTGCCATTCCACTCTTCAGCTTCTCCTCTTGGCTTTAAGTTATGGAGATGACATAGGCAGGATCTAGGGGACAAAAATATAATAATGCTTGAGAAAGATTTGGACTGCATAAGGCAGAGGTCAATAGTTTTCATTATAGCATTTAGGTATTCTGAAGGATCACATCACCTATTAATCATCATCTCTGAATTTGTTCAACTAGTTATAAATCCATCGAATAGTATTATCATGAGGTCCATATCTCTGTAATTTGTTCATAGAAATATTATAGGAAACTCTATCAAACACATTGCTAGAATCGATAGGCACCATATCTATTGCATCTCTTTAATTCTCTGTTATGGTTGCCCCACCAACGAGCCTGCCTCATGTGGCTTGTTCTCAGTGAGTCTCTGTTGGTCCCAGGAAACAAACACGCTCCCCACTCTAGGAGTTCCCATTTTCCCTATTACACAGTCTGCCCAAGGGCTTAATAGGGACCATCTTACTCTTGTAAAAATCAGGACTCATTCTCCTTCCATAGGATATTGAATAGATGACAAAGGAACAAAGGAAACAGATTAAACTGTAGAAATAATTTCGATTAGGCATTAAGGGTAATTCTCTGACTAGACATTGTGCTAAAATTCTTAAAAATGAATATGATGTCACTTGCACAAGTTATTAATAAACTGGCTGTGTGTTTGAAAAATTTCCTTTGTAGACCTAGAGGCACAGG
This sequence comes from Sturnira hondurensis, assembly GCF_014824575.4. NCBI lineage: Eukaryota > Metazoa > Chordata > Mammalia > Chiroptera > Phyllostomidae > Sturnira > Sturnira hondurensis. The sequence goes on from NW_028085930.1 coordinate 4,493,631, forward strand.
TATGAGTGAGGTCACCCAATAGCAAGGGGATTACTGTACTGATGGAGTCAGAGCCTAGGTTTTACTGGTGGCTCTGCTGCTCCATGATAGCTTTGTTGACAAGTTATTGTGGGATAGTTTTTCTCTCTGAGGCTCTGTTGCCTGAACTTCAAAAGGGAGTGGGAATACTTTCCATCCCTATCTCACTGAGTTGTTGTGAGAACTAGAATGAAAGGCGGCATCACACAAGAGTAAGAGGTTATTATTATGGCTTCTGGAGGAGTTTGTGTCTCTAAGTGGGACCCATGGCCATTAGATCCACGATGCAGCTGTAAATACTGTGAGATGTTGGAAGCACACACTGTTCGGGGTTGATCTGATTCTCTAGTTGGGTGTCACCTTTTGTGAGCCAAGTGGCTGCCAAAACTGATTGCCTCTGATTTAGTTTCTTGGAACTGATCAGCATATTGTTTTGTTAACAACTATCTGAGGTTCAAGAAGCCTTCTGAATGGTACCACTTGAAGTATAACAGCTGGCTAGGGGGTGTCTTACGGTACACTCAAATGAAATTTATGTGCTGTTCCCTTCTGATGAGCAAATGTGGTAACAAGCTTGAAAAGGAGACTGGGTGATTCCCCACTGCCTTCAACACTCAGTAATTTTCATATTTTGGTACAGAAAATACATCTTCAGTTCTTTTTAGATCAGTCTGCCTCTTGTTCATGAACCAAATAGGGTATACAGAGCCAAGGAAGAGTGAAGATAAGACTTGACACTGCCTTAATAACAGGACATCTATCCAGTGCCTGTCATTCATCCACTCTACTCCTGTTCACCCATATATATGTCCATCCATCCATCCATCTATCCAATATTCAGTAAGTATTTACTATGCACAAGGCACTAAATGGTGCCAACTCCTTCCCTCAAGGAGTTTGTGGTTTAGTATATAATAAATTATATGTAATTCATGGTAAAAATATTATTACAAGGTCCTAGAGAGATTGCTTTTAGATAGCTAGAACTAGGGAACTAGGGAAGCATTTGAACTGAACCAAGAAAACTGGATATGATTTAGATATATGAAAATAGGAGATAAGATTTCTCGAGGTAGAAAGAATAACCAAAGTAAAGACATGAAGGAATTAAACTGTGGAGACTGCATGGACCATACTGTTTAGGAATGGGCTTTGCAGGTAGATGAGCTGACAAGTTAGTCTGGGACAGATGGCAGAGGGCCTGGAATTCCAGGCTTGGGAGTCTGTACATCATTTAAAAAATGGGGAGCCATCGAGGCTTTTTCAGTCTCGTAGTCTATGTAACTAGAACTGTGTTACAGAAAGATCACCCCATTGACCAGTGTTAAAAGTGGGAAGCAATATGTTAGAGCCTTGCCTCCAAATCCTACATTCTGACTTTCAAGTGGTTGTCACCGCTGCCAGTGGCAGGGAAGAAGGTGGCTGTATTTAATCCTGAAGAAAGAACGTGAGTGCAGTGGTGTGTGTTCCAGTTAGATCTCCTTTTCAGGACTGACACTCATCCATTCTTGCTGGGGGTGTTGGTTAATAATGGCCCATGGCTGCATCCCTCTCTGGGAATTGCCCCTGAGGGAGAGAATTGCCTCCCTCAAGGTTATTCTCTCTCCTTCCATGACTGGTTTATAGAGGATGTACAAAGGCCTGGCCCTTCGAATCAATGTGGGGGACAACTCTGAAGGACCTTACAGCTCCCGAGATCCCAATAGGATCATCTGAGGCTTCTCTGCTCCCCATTGCACAGCCCAACAAACCTGCATACACATGTCCACCTCACAGTCTGTTTCCAGGATCCCACCAAAGGCAATAGGTCTTCCTCTTCTCCAGCTCCATTTGCAACTGACCTATCCAGTGGATAGCTTATTTTAGCCATGTGTCATCTCTCTTGGTAGGGGCTGGAGGTGGGCAGCGTGGCTCCTATTCTGAAAAGATTCCCTTAGTTAATGTAGGGATTTTCTTTGTTCTGAGGGTTTCTGAAACTTCCCAGGCTGTGTTACCCAAAATATCTTTCATGGGATGTTTCTGGAGGTGCCCCTCACAAAAAGAGGCATCAAACAAGTATTCAGTATTCAGAGGTTAGAATTGTAGACAATGCATTTGATTCTAAGGACCTCTTTCTAAAAAAAAAATCTCAAAAATTAAGGAACGATTGTTCTGTGACTTTCAGAGATTGTTTGGGGCTGAAATACTCATTAGAGATGGGCAAAGCCACTGTTCACTTGGGATGATGGTTTTAGGGCAGAGTTTGAAATGTCGTGTGGCTTAGCATCCATTCAACATAAACAATGAGACCATGGGCACCTGGGAATCAAGCACACGCCTGTCCAGAGGGAGCTGCTGCTACGTGGCTCCAGATAGACAGCGACTGCCCTATGGGAGCACTAGCCCCTGTGGCCAGACCTCAGTTTGCAAGAGAAGCCAGATATCTGTATTTTTTTAGTTTAGATCTCTTGAGTTTTAATTTAATTTTTAGAAAGTATTGTGTTTGTGGAACAAAATATTTCTGCGAGCTGGGTGTGGACTGTGGGCTGTGGTTGTCTGCCTTTGTTTTAAATCACTGTACATGCCCGAGTGAACGCCAGAGGCAAAAAACAAAACAAAACATGTGAGCACATTTATGGGTTCATGTCTAGAGGGGGTTCTGCCAAGTAATGGCAGACTGGGAATGAGGGTGGGCTAGAAAAATGGGGGAAGGGCTGCTAGCCTAAGCATGAGTGATCTGAAGAGCAGACAGCTGAAAACATGCTTCCAAATGTGTATTGGCCCGTTGCCTTCATGGGGAATGGGGAAATCTGCAGGTTTAAAAAAGTCTTATTTGCAAATTTACTTATTCCTTAAATTTCTTCTTAAAACATCACTTTATGTTATTTAATCTTCAAGAAATCCTTCAAGGATTCCCAATTGTACACAAGATAACAGTTGGCAGTTAAGTCCCTCTATATTAAGAATACACATGCAATTCATTCACTCAGGTGTGAATTCCTCTGACACATACACAGATAATTAACCAAATAACTATTGAATGCTGTATTGTGCAGGCCACTGTATGAGGGAGCTGCTGGGAATAGGAAAATGAATGAGATACTGTCTCTGCCTCTCCTGAACTAAGACACAAGCCTGGTAGGATAGGATAATGGTAACACTTCACACTTTCCAACCACCTGCTAAGTGATTTATACTCTTCTTAGTATTTTTCTCATAGCAGCCTACTGAAGAAGTGACTGTTATTCCTGACCTCAGTTTAGAGAGAGAAATGGAGGCACAGAGTGCCTTTGCCCAAGGCACTGAGTTATAGGAGCTGCCACTAGATAAGAGTCTGGTATGTAAGAGTCTGGTTAGAAGAAATAGCATTCTTCTAACCATTAATCCACCAGCTGCCTGCCCTGGGAACAGCCTCGGAGTGCCTCTGAACTCTGGTGGAGAGTGTGTTGGAGGCAGCTAGTTGCTGAGTGCTGGAGGTATGCTTGAAACTCAAGTGGAGAGAGGCCCATCTGGGAAAATAGTTCCGGTAAATGCAGTAGGCAGAGGCTTATCAATAGGGGGCCAGAGTGGCCCTGGCACCCTGGGGAGCAAAGGGAAGCGGTGCTGAACAGCAGAACAGCTCCTGGGGCCACAGGGCTGGTTGCCATCAGAACCCGTCAGAGTAGAGAACACTTAGACCTCATTAGGTGCTGCAGAGGAAGAAAAAGAAGGCTGTAAAAAGGTCTGTTCTCCTACTAGACACAAAACCGCTAATCCTCTTTAGAGAGGAAACAAGGGCAAATCCCAATAAAATGTCACTTTTTCCACGTCAGAGGAACAAAGATTCAAAAGCTTAAATGCCTAATATGACTTAGTGTTGGCCAGGGCTCTGCCTTTGCACTATATTGATGACAGAGTGAATTGGGAAAGGCTTTTGAGTGCAGTTTGGCTATACTGTGTGTGTATATGTGTAAGAGTATGTTTCCTATAGAAATACCAGCAGAAATGCATGTGCGCACACAATGGTGTGGAATTATTACAAACAGAAAATTAGAAGTGATTTCATCAGTGAAGAGTTAGGTAAATAAGTTTTGATATTACAAAATAGGGAACACTGTATCTTCTTATGTCTCTCAAAATAAAACCCCGAGTTTTATGTCCTGCAAGGCATGGTCTTGTCGCCGCTTCCCTCTTCAGCCTCACTTACCACCGTTCTCTCCCTCCACTTCCCCAGACACAGGGAGCTTCTGGGTGTTCCTCTAAAGATCAAGGCAGTCCCATCCTCGGAGTCTTTGCTCTCGCTGGTCTTCTTGGAAGGTTCTTTCCCAGATATTCACACGACTCCCTCCCGCCCTTCATTAAGCCTCTGTTCAAATATCACCTGTGGTCCAGATCTCCTAAGATGGTCCCCAATGGTCCCTTCTCCTGGTATTTGCACTCTGTGTGATCTCCTTTCCTTGAGTGTGGGCTGGACGGAGTGACTTGCTATGAATGAACAGAATATAACAAAAGTGAGGGAATGTCACATTTGAGATTTTAGGGTAAAATACTGTGGCTTCCATCTCTCTCTCTTGCTCTCTCACTCTTGCTCACTGTGACGAAGCCAGCTGCCATGTTGTGAGCTGCCCTAGGGAGAAGCCTCTGTGACAAGGAGCTGAGGGAAGTTGACAGCAAATAACCAGGGAGGGACTGAGGTACTCAGAGAACAGCCCGTGAGAAAGGAATTCTTGCCAACAACAGAGTGAGTTTGGAAGTGGTTTGTTCCTTAGTCAAGGCTTCGGATGAGTACAGACCTGGCTGTCACCTTGACTGTAGCTTGTGAGAGACCCTAAACCCGAGGTTGCAGCTCGGCCCCTTCTGGAATCCTGTCCTACAGAAACTATAAGTTATTAAATATTGCTGTTTAAACCACTAAGATTTGGGGAATAATTTGTTATACAGTTATAGGTGACAGACACAGAGCCCCTCAGGAAAGTCTTTCATACTACACAATCTAAAATAGCATTCTTTGTTGTATAATGTCTTATTAACTTGCTTTGTATTTCTTCATAATGTGTATCTCTTGGACATTTTATATATTTATTTGTTTGTAGAGTTCTTTCTCTACTAGAATGTAAAGTCTCTGAGGGCAGAGCCTTTAATTTGTTTGCTGCTGTGTTCACTAGTGCCTAGAGCAGTGTTGGCATTTTATGAGTATGTGAATGAATGAATAATGCATCCCATAAAAAGAGTGAGCTGGTCATGAATATCCAGATGTGGGAGAGACTTCAAAGATATAACATTATGGGGGAGGTGGAAGCCAGTTGTAAGGCAGTCTACATATAACACTGATCCCTGTTCATATATAAAAGTTTGTATATCCATAAAAAATATTGGAAAGGATATATTAAAGTGGCTTTCTCTGGAAGATTGTCAGGCTTCACTATCTTCTTAAACATTTCCATAATTTTTAAATGTTTTACAATGATTATTCTGGTACTATAAAAAATGGGAGTCATAAAAAACCCAACAAAGACATGTTTTAGAATTTGTAAAGCCAACCAGCCACTTGCTGTTCAGTGTTCTTGCGTTGCCTCTCAGTGAACCTCCGAGGGGTGCAACCTCCTGCTGCTCTGGACCCAGGAACCCTAGAGTTCCTCTTTACAGTGGCTGAAAGCCCCTCCCCTTGCACTCTCCCCAGCCAGACTTTAGACCCTGGCAGTGCACAGGAAGAGCTCATCTCTCTCCCACATGACAGACTGTCAGAAATCCACCATGTTTTCTGTGAACACTTCTTGGCAATAATTACAGAATAGGAAATGGGAGGTTGAAAAGAAATAAAGAGACACTACAGCCCAAATGATTGTTTTTGCAGTTAGCCTTGGGGGGATAAAGGCTGCTGAGGAGCTAATGGATGGAGCAGAGGGCTCTGCTCTGGTCTTCTCTGCTTGGGGGTGAAAGAGTCTGGTGAGGCCCCTAGGCACACAGGCATATTTCTCCTCATCTATGCTGAGTATGCATGTGCAAAAAGGTACCCAGAGCTGTTTCATCTAAAGCTACAGAATTCTCTTTAAAGTCAGAATCAGTATGGGAGAGAGAGATGGGAGGCAGCCTTGCCATCATTCCTTATTGTTTTTCATCAACCACCATGCAATCAACTCTCCAACCCCCCACCCCATGTCACATGTGCTGTAAAGATTGTTGTGTGCATTGACTGGGAGAGAAGCTAAGGCTCAGAGTGCAAGACTCAGGATTTCTCTTCCCTGTGGTATCCTCAGTGCTTGATATAGTGGAATTCTGGTGGGTGCTTCAGCAGTTTGGTTGGCTGAATGTAGGGCTACACTCACATTTGTGTATGTCCTTTTCAAAGTGTGTTCATGTGTGGTCTGGCCAATGTAGAATAGAGCAGGATTGTGGACCTCTGCTTTCTACATCCTTTACTTCTATGATTATGACCTAAAATTCCACTTTTTAGGCAGCTAAATTAAGCAGTTATATAACTGTTGGTCCTCTTGTTCCTCCAATTTTTACTCCTTAATTTTAAAAAAGTTAGATATTTTTCCTTTAAATGTTGCTTTAATTATGAAATATTTCAAACAAACAACATTTCAAATATTTCAAATACAACAAGTGCTCATGGATCTATCTGTGGAATTTAACAAATATTCTATTTGTCATAGTTACATCAGTTTTTGAGAAATAAAAGATACATATAAACTTGAACCTTCTTTTAATTTTCATTCTTTGCTCTTCATCTCTTTATCCCAAGAGATGGATGTTATTCTGAAGTTGGTGTGTGTCCTTCTCATCTATGTTTTATGTTTTATTATATATGTATATATAAATAAAATGCCATATGTAATGTCTTATATCTTATTGTCTGATAATTCTGTAGCTCAGAATTATGTGTTCATTTTTGATTCATGGAAACCAAATCTGTGCATTTCAATCACTGAATTCTATGAGTATGTCAGAATTTGTCTACTCCCTAGCAGCTGTATATAGAATTTCTTATTTCTTCCCTTTATGTCATCCCTTAGCTTTATCAGACTTTTGAAATTATCAGTCTGAAGATAGGAAATAATATCTCATCTTAATTTGCATTTTCCTCATTACTAGGTGAGGTTGGACATCTTACATGCCTTTATTTGCCATTCAGCTTTTCTCTTTTATCAGATGCTTGTTCTTACATTGTGGTAGTTTATAAAAATAACCACAATATTTTCCCTCTCTGAATCCACACCCTTGGGTAGTTCCCATCACACTGGCTCTGGGTTTAGACATGTGACTTGTCTTAGCCAATGAAACATGAACATGTGAGAGTTGAAGAGACTCAAGAGATTTGAAAAGTGCCTGTGCATTGGTACTCACTTTTTCTTGCTGCTCTTGGGAGCCCTGAAGCCACCACTACATGAATCAGCCCAAAGTAGCATGCTGGATAATGAGAGACTTGAGCTCAGTAAACTCCATTATTCCTGCCAACCATAAAACATATGAGAGGGGACATGGTTCAACAGCAGACTACAGACATGAGAGTGAGCTCAGCTAACCCCAAGAGGAAGAAGGCAGCCATTCCCTCTGAGCTCAGTCCAGACTGACAGCAGTGAACAAATGAATGGCTATTGTTTTAAACCAATAAATATTAGATGGTTTGTTAATCAGATAAAATTCATTGACACACACTTTTGTCCCCCATGCCCCACTCTGTTTATTTGTCCTTTTCTTATTGCTAAGCTCTTTCCTTAAAATCATTTTTAAATCCTCACCTGAGGATATGTTTATTGATTTTAGAGAGAGAGGGAGGGAGGCAGGGAGGGACGGTGGGGGAGAGAGAGAGAGAGAGAGAGATGGGGAGAGAAGAGCGTTGGAAACATCAACTGGTTGCCTCCCATACATGCCCCGAATGGGGACTGAACCAGCAACCTAGGCGTGTGCCCTGACTGAAGATCAAACGCTAACAACCTAGGTATGTGCGCTGACCAGAGATGGAGCTCACAACCTTTTGGTGTATGGGGTGATGCTCCAACTAGCTGAGCCACCTGGTTAGAGCATGCTAAGCTCTTTCTTAACATGATATTTCTCATGTAACTCTGTGAGTAAATTTATGAAATAGACATTATCATCATCATTTTATAGATGAGGAAACTAGGATAAAGAGGTTTCGTGACTTGTCAAGGATGATGCTGCTATCAAGTGTGGAAAGTGAAATATAAATCCATGGCTATCTGACTATAGAGGTGAAATTCTTAAGCCATTTCACTACCCTGTTTCTCTCACACATTAAATTCAATCAGTAGCATCACACTAGGAGCTTGACATTGGCTGTGATAGGAATAGTTATATCATAGAAATTAGTAAAAGCTAAAAATAAGAGCTTTTTGTTCCTTTCAGAGAGCTGGTTTACCAGCACACCAAACACTAGACTGAGTTTCTTCCTGTTCTGTTATGTATATCTTGTTATATCTTTCCCCTTCGACTACTCATTAGCATAGTTTTAGAATATGATTCTGGCACTCAACATATTTTCTATCCTTCTCCAATTAGTATTATCTATGAACTTTTTTAAAAAGTCTGTCTTCTTTATCTTCATTGGGTCAGCCACTGAACTTTAAAGGTTGGGAGGGGAGACCGCTCTCCAGGTTCACTTGCTCCATTAGTCAACAGTTTTATTCCTCTATTAGTAACTGATATTGATTGAGTATTTACTATGTGCTAAGCTGTATTCTAAGTCTATTAATTGTATTAATTATTGCAATTCACTCAACAACGTAGGAAGGATGGATTTGACGGAAAGAAACTGAATGATATTTCTTAGGTATCTACATAGCTAGCTGATGGCTGAGCTGGTCTTCAAACCCAGTTTGCTACCTCCTTTTATCCAACTGCATTTCAGTCCAACCCTGGGGACAATTTTTATCTGTAAGGACACAACAGGAGTGCTTTGATTTAGTGAGCAATAGAATTCAGCAGCCAGTGGAGAGTCACTGCAAGTTTCTGAGTGGGAGAATGACACTTTTTACAGAATACTTAGCATATTTTGTCAGACTAGAGTGTGACAGGTTGGCCTAAGTAGGAGAAAGACAGGGGGCAAGAAGAACACTGGGAGCGTTATAGTGAACATTTAGAGCTTGGTGGTGTCTGTGGAAATGAAATCGCTCCTCTATGTGGGGTTTTAATTCCAAGTGGGTCAGGCCCTTCACTGGCTCAGTCCAATGACCTGTGCTTGCTATTTCCCTGTTCCAGCATGTATTTCTTTATCTTTTAAAAAATCTTCTTTATATATAAAAATAATTTAAAATAACTACAAATTTGTTATTATAGTCATTAATATTTTCTCCCACAACATTATTTCCCTTAAAAACTTGTCATCTGATTCATAAGATTTTGATTAAATCATTTCCCACACATTTATTATTTTTCACCAGTGAGTCTTAAGGTTTCTCAAGGGGAGGGACTGCATCTTATACTTTGGCATGCTCTGCAGTGCTGAGAGCATCAAAGTTACCCCATAAATGGTTGTGAAATATAAGAATACATAAATAACTCTTCCTTTCTTTCCCACTGGCAAGCTCATTGGCAATAGGTACCTTAAGTAATATAATTAGGAAGCTCCAAAATAAAAGTGTGTTAAGGAACTACTTAAATGCTGTAAAGGAAAGTGAAAAAGACAGCCAATTAGTCCCTACCAGCACCCATGATTTCTACATAATAGGAAAAGTCATTTATTGGATTTAGTTGACTTAGGTTCCTGGCTGTACGCTGTCCCCTCAGTCCTTAATTGCTTCATCCAAAAGGTGGAAGGAAGGAGTGTCATCAGAGCCAGGTTATGAAGTATCCAGACTGAGAAACCCCATCTCCATTGACAGACTTAAGAGTGTGGCTTAAGAATCGAGGAGCCTGTATGAGGGCAACAGAAATAATGACCACTGCTCTGGCTGGTGTAGCTCAGTGGATTGAACGCGGGCCTGAGAACCACACAATCGCGGTTCGATTCCCAGTCAGGGCACATGCCTGGGTTGCAGGCCAGTTCCCAGCAGGGGACTCATGAGAGGTAACCATACATTGATATTTCTCTCTTTCTCTACTTCCCTTCCTCTCTAAAGATAAATAAATAAAATCTTAAAAAAAAGAAATAATGACCACTGAGCACCCAGTGTGTGCATATACTACACTAAACACATTTTCTTTTGGCCATTGCTACAAACCTGCTAGATATGCTTTGTTAACCTCTTCGAATGGTGAGAAAACTGAGCCCTGAAAGGACATATAACTTGTCTGAGAGTTCATAGCAGACAAGGAACAGAGAAGACATTCAAATCCAATTCCATCTAGCTTTAAAAACAATGCGTTATTGTTTGCATACAGGACTAGGCTGGTAATGTAAATGTGTGAATTGGACTGGGCAGAAGAGAATTGGGAGAAATACGCAAGTCCTGTTTAAAGACATTCAGAATCAAACTTCTAAAAACTGCTAAACCAAACAACAGCCCAAGCACCGTGTTTACATGCTGGACCTCACCATTTTCAACCCTTATTTTAATAAGGCATTTACTCAGGCAGGGGTGGGAGGCATGGATCTCTCTAGCATTTTCTATGATGGGGTGCTGTGAGCTAACAGGGACAGTCTGGAACCTCAATTAACCCACGAGGGGGGAAAAGATGCCAAGCAGAGGCTGTGAGAGCAAAGAGGTTGTGCAGGGATCCATCTTAGGTGGCACTGTGAAAGACAGCCAGATCAAAGCTGAAGCAGAGTGAATACGGTGACAGACAGGCTGATGTGTGGCAAGATCTGGGGACTTTGGAAAATGGAGTGTCAGGAGAATCTGGGAAAACACAGGTCAGCTGATTCCAGAGGAAAGTAAATGTGGCCTCAGAGGGGCCAGCAGGTGATGGGGTGGTGGTCAGCAGCAGAGAGGTCAGGGGTAGGAATCCAAACAGTAGCTCCAAGACAGAGCATTCAAGGCTGGCCTCATTTCTCTGGAAGCTGGAGGAGAGGATGCAGATTCCTTTCTGGTGGCCCAGGTGGGATTTAGACTCAGGAGAAAGAAACAGATTTCTGGAATTTTATTCTAGAATGTACCCAGGACAAGAAAGGTCCCTGTCCCAATCCTTGCAATTTAGAGGAATGTGTGTATCACAAGCATGTACACATGCAATAACACATATAAAAACACATGGCTGCTTCTGCCACTTGATATGTAGCAGTTATGGCTGATACATCACAACCTGCAGCTCTGAATATTTGCTCTCGTGACTAACACCATTCAGTCCCCAAGGAAATGCTTCTCTGTGTCTTCTCTTGCTCTGTGTCCTTGAAACAAGTCAATTCAGTCAGGTATGGGAGAATCAGAGAAAGACTATTGTCATTAGGGAAAGACTGGGGAGAACTGGAGCAGTGGAAGCACTTGGGTTAGAGAAAAGACAAATTAGCACGTCAAATCCTTTCTCTTCAGTAACATGAAAGCAGTAGGTTCTGCCATAATAAAGTATAATTTTTTAGTAGTGCCACACATCCTTTTTATTTTCTTTATGTTTCAATTTGTGGTTTTGGATGTGCTCAGAATTGAAATGGTATTCAGCACAGTTACATATTGTGGATGAGAACTATTTTGCAGTATTAGATATTCATATTGCTCTTAAATTTGTATATGTGTGTAGGTTAAGATGTAATATGTCCATCAGGAGTCTCACATTGATTACTGACATGGTTAACTACCTAGGCATTGAATGCTCAGGTTGCAAATAATCTTATTTTTTAAAATATTCATTAAACTTCAATTAAATTTTCAAAATTTTGAGTTAAAAATTCAGATAGATTTAAATAAATATATAAAACTTATGTTTATTAATTATAAGTTTTATTTTACCTTTTAAATTTTTTATTGTCATTCAATTACAGTTGTCCCAATCTTTGCCTCTTTGCTCTCCTCTGCCTAGCCCATGCCTGGCTCCCACAGTCAATCCCCACACTGTTGTCCATGTCCGTGGGTCATTCATACATGTTCTTTGGCTAGTCCGTTCTTCTTCTTTTCACCATTATCTGCTTCCCCTCTCACCTCTGTTCACTGTCAGCCTGATCCATGTTTCCATGCCTCTGGTTCTATTTAATAGATAACAGTATTTTAGAAGAAAAAAATGTACAATTATTTAAGAACTAAGTTAAATTTTATGTAGTTTTATATTCAATTTACATTTTAAATTAATATTCAATTTTTATACTTTCAATACGATTTACCATTTGCTCTTTTGCAGGTTGAACTCCTTTCGTGCCTTGCAACCACCGTGCGAGGTGAGTGTCGTCATTGTTTTCATTTCTGTCTGTCGAACACAAATTACATGAAACTCCTGATTATAGGAACATGCTTAGTGATTTACTGAATTTGAAGCAAGAAAAATAAATTTCATGGAATACTATGTAATAATTTATGGATTATGTATTTATTACTTACCTAAATACCATCAACACATCCATAGGCCGCATGCACATATAACAATGATAATTAAATTTACTTAACCTTGATATGTTCTCTTTGGTCATATGAAATCAGAGCTTCACACACTTAAAAAAATGTTTTCCTGATGGTATAAATCAAGATAAAAAGATACAACGTAAGTTATTTGCCAGTTTCTTAGCTTGATTTATAAACTTTAAATATTTATACATATGGTATGTGGGTTTAGTGGGTTGTATTGTGGTCCCCAGAAGATATGCCCAAATCCTAACCCCTGGTAGCTGGGAATGTGACCTTATTTGGGAAAAGGACCTTTGTGGATGTAATTAAGTGAAGGATCTTGGATAATATCATCCTGGATTAACCAAGTGGACCATAAATCCAATGACAAGTGTCTTTATAAAAGAGGAGAGGACACAGAGACACAGGGGAGAAGGACGTGTGAAGGCAGAGGCAGCCCCAAGCCAAGGGACACCTGGAGCCTCCGGAAGCTGGCAAAGGCAAGGAAGGAATCTCCCCTAAGACCTTCAGAGGGAACATGGTCCTGCTGATACCTTAACTTCAGACTTCTGCACACCAGAACCACAAGCCACCAAGTTTGTGGCAATTTAGTAGGACAGCTCTAGGAAATCAACACAGTGGGCCTCCATCTATACTTTTGTCCTGGGCCCTGCTGATATTAGGAGTAGGCCTGCTTGCTAGATAGGCCAGCCATGGGAGGCAATGCAAGAGCCCAGGTTTTAAACCTGTTCCCTGTTTCAGGCTCTTGTGCCTTCTGTGGGAGAGACTATAAGGTCCTTGGAGGCAGGTACCTATTTTTGTGTTCTTTACATCCTCAGCTCCTAGCCAGGTGCTTAGTCTGACCTAATGGGGAAACAAGTAAATGAATAATTGAATGATGGTCTGTAGACTGCAGGCTCCAGAGCCAGGCTTGCTTGGATTAAAGTCCAATTACTGGCCTTGTGACTGGGGCAAGGTTATGCAACTTGACTCAACTCCAAAGTCTTAGTTCATCTCCTATGAATAGGTTTAATAGCACACACTGCACATGGTGGTTATGAGTATAAAACCTTAAGAGTCAATCCTTATAAGGAGTCAATCCTTATAAAATAACCTGTAGATAATAAGCGCTAAATAACTGGTAGCTTGTATCATCATCATCATCATCATCGTTATAATCATCAATATTTTATAATGCTCCACTCCAAGGCCTTTACTCATGCTGTCCCCTTTGTCTCAAATACCCTCATGCTTTCCCCAGCTTACTCCTGCTGGTGGTTCTGGTCTCAGCTTAAACCCCCCTTCTTTCAGTGTGCCTTCCTTGACTCCTGAGTTTAGATCAGTTCCATGCTCCAGTGCTTCTGTTCATATTTCCTGTGAGTATGGGAGCTCTGGGAGCGTAGACATTATGTTGTCTTGAGCACTGATATAATGCTGTATTGGTATAATGCTGTAAAGGACCTGGCACTTAGTAAACAAAGTTATTAAATGAATGGTTCAATCCAGTCCAAGATCTGATGGGAAGGAAATCTCAAAGGGAGAGGGATGCTGTCTCTGGTAAGATTGATTTCACTCAATTTCTTTGTAGGTTTTCTGGACCCCTCTCTCTCACCATCAGATTTAAAAACTGAATTCAGGCTTTGTCTGCTCTGATAGTTGCCCAGTAACCTGATATTGGTTTGGGGGAGATGTTAGAAATGGGATCCAGGACACTCAGGGTACAGTGGGCTCCATGTTGTGTATGAAGTGTCTGATCCTGGTCATGGTCCTATCCTGGCCCCCAGAGTAACTGGCATGGCCTCTTCTGGAGAAGTGGAGTCCAACTGGACTGGAATTAAAAACCCTGTTTGACTTGCATGGTGATTCATACCCATTATTTGTGCTTCCTGCTAAAAGCCAAAACAAAGACAAGACAGCTTCAATATTTGGCTGGGGTCCTAGATCTAAGTTGGGGCCCTTAGGGCCTGGCCAAGGGATTAGGATGGGTGAGCATGATATATTTATGATTAGATGATTGGATGGTGCTTGTGAGACAGTGATAGACCATCACACACAGAGGTTTACACTGTTACATTTTAGGAATTGATGCCAGGGACATGGCCCCCTCCTTCCTGACTGGCATTCTTACCTAATCAGCGATTATGATCTGCCTTGCCTACTCTGAGGTGCCCCGGACATCAACCACCTGCTTCAGGACACTGCTTCAGAGCTGGGCTGGGAGCCACTGGCCTTCCTTCCTTGCTACCAATCTTGACCAGGCAAAGGCAGGCTGCAACGTGTCCATCTTCAGATAATAATTTGGGACTGTGACAGCTGGTCTATGGGTGGGCTCAAGAATATAAGCTAAAATGGAATCTCTATGTCCCCACCTTGAAACAATAATCTTTTATATGCCTGCTAATCTTAGCCAGTTTAGAAGTGTCTTCACAGAGACTTTAAGCTTTGTATAAAGATGGAGTCAGGGAGCTGAGTCCAACTGCAGCCCTGCTACTCTACCCATGACTTTGGGCAAGCTTTTTCCTCCCTCTGGTCCTAGATTTCCTAAGGGAATAGACCATATATTCTTTAATATCAGATTTTATTTTAGTAGTTATTATATTTTATTTAGCCCTGTGGCCTGTAGCCTAGCAGAGTATCTGGCACATGGTAGACCCATAACAAGAACAGGTAGTAAGTACTTTTTTCCATATGAAGCACTGAGCTAAGCAAATTATAAACATCATCATCCCAGGTCATCCTCAAAAAGATTAAATAACCTATCCAACCCCACCCAGTCAGTAAGAGCTAGAATAGGAATTTCAAGTCAATTCTTTCTGGCTCCTAAATTCATGTTTTTGTTTTGTTTGTTTTTTTTTTTTTACCACCAACCTATGCTATTTTTCAGTTAATAACCTGAATAAATTCATGAGTATTACTTTTTAGACTAGACTAAATTTTAGGTGAAGAAATAGTTTAGATAGAAAATTGCCTTGATCGATGCCTTTGGATTATCGAGGGACTGGTCAACACGAGCATCATCGAGAAGGAGGTAGTATACCAAGATACCAAGTGCATTGTGATATAAAAGCCTCTTAAACTTCCCAGCAGAAATAGTGGCTGAAAATTTCCCTCCTGGCTCTTTTGGGAAATGTGGTATCTTCAAGCCACTCTTTTGTCATACCAGCAACGGACAATGCCCTGTTATTTATTAATTTACTTACTTAATCCTCACTGGAGAATATGTTTATTGATTTTATAGAGAGAGGAGTGGGAGAGAAACACTGATTGGTACCCTCCTGTATGCACTCCAACCAGGGATCAAACCTGCTGCCTCGGTATGTGCCCCAACAGGTGCTAAAACATACAACCTTGTGGTATATGGGATGAGGCACCAACTAACTGAGCCACCTGGCCAGGGCAACAGTGTCCTGGCCTTTAACTCTGTGAGTTTGACTCATAGGAAAGAAAAAAAATGGAGACATTGAATTTTCTGGAGCAGGACTCCAGTCTGGCCTGAAGGACGGGGATTTGGCCTATTCAGTTTCCTTTATTCTGATGCTGGCATGAGTTGCCTTTCTAAACTCTTTCACAGTGAGGAGACAAGTAAGAGAGGGGGAGAAAGAATTAGTGTAGGTGAAAGTATTGTTATGTGAAGCAACATGCAGGACCAACTTTCAGTGCAGGTCTCTGCCAAAGGGATAAGGTAGGAAGGTAGATTTGGAACTCAAAGTAATTTGTCATCAAAAGCTCATGTGACCAGAGCAACAGAGCAGAGATACATTCAGTTGTATTGTTATGGAGACAGAAAGGACCTGCGGAGGGTCTGTGAGTCATTGGAATCTGGATTTCACTCATTGTAACAGACTTGGGTCCAAATGTGTGTACAAATCTGAGTGTGGTGGACATTTGTTGCATTTCCTCTTAACATCACTCTCCCTTCCTCTGACAATGGGACCTTAATTGGATTGAGAAGAATTAATTCTTTCCTCTATTCAGCCCAAGAGCTCTGACAAAGAAGGTGACCCAGAGTAGAGGACTGGACACAGGCCAAGCCAATCAGGTGGGACATTTTTTCCCACTCCAACCTTCATAGCTTATAGAGATGCACTTTGGTTTTCCCTCTGAGGCAATTGGTTCTAGTCGAGCAAATTTTGGGAAACAACTGGAACCCCCATGTACAGCCTGGACTTACAGCCAACCCAGAGGCAGCAGAGTTGTGAGGTAAACTGGAGACATTGTTTAGACCTTGACTTGTGCCCCCTCCAGAGGTGCTTCAGTGATGTTTTCAAATTCACTTTTGCTTAAGCCAGTGAGGATGAAGTTTTATGTGATTTCAACTGAGAGAAAGTTGACTTGTTCACTGAGCTTTGGCTGCTAGTCTACTTTTCCTGTACACAAAATTCCTCTAATAGATGGGTTGGGACTGTATAAAAACCAAGCCATGAAACTGTGTTTAGGGTGAACTGTGATGGGCACTCACTTTAAGGGGAAAGGCCTCCCTCACCAGTTTTGCCCAAATTACCTTCACCTTTGGTTCCCTTGAAAATAGCTCTTATAAAGGTTAACACTTCTTTCTAACACCCTGTGTCTCCATGTCTTTAATGCTGCCATTCAATGACATCCTGCATGGCAGTTTATATTAAGATGTTTAATAGCTTTTCTTATTTATTGGCAATAGGTAGATAGTTAGGACTGGGGTTATTTACCCTCCCCAAGTTTGTTTTGTAGGTTGTACATATGCAGCCAGGTGCCTCCGCTGCCCTTGTGGGAAGAAGGTGAGGCACTGGGGGCCATGTCCACTCTGATGCTCCTAATCCAGGTGGCTTTTTAAAAGCCATACAGTTGGAACTCCTGAGATCACTGGATGAGAAAACATCTCCCCGAGTCTAATTTGTATTTGTCAATGATGGGATATGAAAGTCAACATCAGTGATAAAGGGTTGGGTGGTGGTGTTGACTCTAGAGGGAGCTATGAAAAGAGCCAAAGTGCTGCAATATGGAGGCCTTGGGGGGTACTAGGCCTTATATGAATATTTACTCCAAGGTGCTGGGCTTGGGTTAGAGTCTGGGTTGGCTCCATGGTGCAGATGTATATTATGAGGTCAGCAAAGTCTACAGTTTCAAAAGTCATACTGGTCTCTGGGATCATAACATTACCAGGTGCCAAAGGGGCTATGATTGATGGGTGACTGCATGAGGTGATCTACATCCTTGCTACTCAAAGTAAGGTACACAGACCAGCCCCATCGACAGCATCATCTGGGAGCTTATTAGAAATGCAGATTTCAGGTCTCAACCCAGACCTACTGTATCAGAATTCCCTGGTGATTTCTGTGCATAATAAAGTTTGAGAAGTGCTGGTCTATACCTACTGACTCCAGTACTTCCCTCAGATTCAATGTTTAATGAGCTCCCACTGTGTTTCAGACATTGTGCTGAGTATTACTGATATAAAGATGAATAATACATAATCTTTTCTAAAGGGCTGCTCACAGCTTATTTATTTCTTAATTCTTTCTCTAGCCTTGCTCCAACACTCTGCATTCTGGCTTTTGCCCTATCTCTTCACAAAATGCTTCCTTTGAAAACCACTAATGACCTGCTTGTTGTCAAATTCTATTCTCTCTTCTCTGTATCATTTAACACTTCTGACCAACACCTACCGCTTAAAGGCCGTCCTCTGCTGGTTTTGCTGACATTATTCCATCTTTGGTTTTGCTTTCTCTCCCTCTCTCTCCTGCTCTTATTTACTGGCTTGTCTACTTCTTTCCCAGGGCTCCCTCTTGCCTCAATTCTTATACTTTCATAAGGTTATCTCATCCAGTTCCATGACATGAATTGCTTTTATTATAGAGTCCTTGGCCCTCTAGCAACCCCAGAACTGTTGATATTAAAAGGGGACTTTTTTTTTGAAAAGCTGTCAGTAGCTTCCAGTAGAGAATTAAATTTGGAAATGTTCCTGAAATGAAGGTAATATGTTTTTGGTGAATATTGCTGCTGTAACAAATTATGGGAACCTCAGTGGCTGCAGTCTTTTCTGGAGGATCTGGGAGAGAATCTGCTCTCTTGCTTCTAGAAGCTCTCTAGGATATTCTAGAAGCTATCTAGAAGCTATCTGTATTCTTTGGCTCTGGCCCGTCAACCATCTTCCAAGCCAGGAATGGCAGGCTAAGTCTTTCTCATACAATTATCCCTGTGGTTCTGTGCAGCCTGGAATAGTTCTATGCTTTTAAGGGTCAATGTGATTGGGTTGGACTCACCTGGGTAGAGTAGGATAATCTCCCATCACAAGGTTGTTAATAACATTGTAGAGCATCTTTTTAAAGTACAGTAACATATTTACAAGTGCCAGGGATTAGGACATTTTGGGGGGTCTATTATTTTTGCCCTCCACAGTGAGATTGAGGAGAGTAGAGGTCAGAGGAAAGGGAATGGAAAGATGCCATGTTCCTTGTGTGCCTAGATAATTCCAAGATGGATTGATCTCAGGGCTTACATCAGAAAAGTGGACAGGGAGTGAGAATCAGGGGTGAGATGGGGCATAGAATGCAGGAAGGTGGTGAGCTCAGCCACCTACGCACTGACGGCTCCTAAATCTATCCCTACTCATATGGCAGCACCTCACACCCACCGAGGTTAAACCTGACTCACTGTTTCCCTCATGACTGTCTTGCCCTCAGTTGTTCCTATGTCTGTGAATGGGACCACTATTCAACTTGTTATTCGGGGCACAAACTTTCAGTTACCCTATTTCCTCTTCCATTATCCATACACCATTAGGTCATGAACTTCTGTCAAGTCTTCTTTGTGCTTTGTAAATACAGTCCACTGATCTAGACTCAATTCAGGCCACTCTCCTTTACACCTAGCTGGGAGCTAAGCCTTGGACCAACACTCATGCCTCTGTGACTATTTGACTTTAATCACCTCTACCTCTAATGTTGGGTGATCTTTTACAAATCTCCTTAGTGTCACTTTAAATACTTCAAAGACTACCACTGCCATCAGGATCAAGTCCAAAACCTGGCACAATTTTCAAAGCCAATTTGGTAACAATTTCTATATCTTGCCTTATTTTTTTTAAGGTATATTTTATTTTTTTATTTGACTCTTGTTCAAGTACAGTTTTCTTTCTTGTATTCCCAGCCCTGCCCCCCAGTGCTCCCACCTCCCTCCCATCTTTGCCCCCCACCTTAGTTATTGTCCATGTGTCCTTCATACTTGTTCATGTGAGTCCTTCTCCTTTTCCCCTGTGATTCTCTCCCCTCTCCCCTCTGGACCCTGTCAGCCTGTTCCGTATTTGAGTGTCATTGGTTACATTTTGCTTGCTTGTTTGTTTTGTTGTTTAGATTCCTGTTAAAGGTGAGATCATATGGTATTTGTCTTTCACTGCCTGGCTTATTTCGCTCAGCATAATGCTTTCCAGTTCCATCCATGATGTTGCAAAGGGTAGGAGCTCCTTCTTCCTTTCTGTAGCATAGAATTCCATTGTGTAAATGTACCATAGTTTTTTGATCCAGTCATTGACCGATGGGCATTTAGGTTGCTTCCAACTCTTGGCTATTGTGAATTGTGCTGCTATGAACATCGGGGTGCATAGGTTCTTTTGGATTGGTGTTTCAGGGTTCTTAGGATATACTCCTAGCAGTGGAATTGCTGGGTCAAAAGGCACGTCCATTTTTAGTTTTCTTAGAAAATTCCATACTGCTTTCCATAGTGGTTGTACCAGTCTGCAATCCCACCAACAGTGAACTAGGGTCCCCTTTTCCCCACAACCTCTCCAACACTTGTTGTTTGTTTCTTTGTTTATGATAGCCATTCTGACTGGTGTTAAGTGGTATCTCATTGTGGTTTTAATTTGCATCTCTCTGATAGCTAGTGATATCGAGCATCTTTTCATGTGTCTCTGGATCCTCTGTATGTCCTCCTTGGAGAAATGTCTGTTCAAGTCCTCTGCCCATTTTTTAATCGGGTTGCTTGTCTTCTTTGAGTGGAGTCGAGTGAGTTCTTTGTATATTTTGGAGATTAAACCTTTGTCTGAGGTATCATTGGCAAATATGTTTTCCCAAACAGTTGCTTCTCTTTGTATCTTGATACTGTTTTCCTTAGCCATGCAGAAGCTTTTAATTTTGATGAGATCCCATTTGTGTATTCTTTCCTTTATATCCCTTGCTCTAGGGGACGTATCAGTAAAAATATTGCTGCGTGGAATGTCTGAGATTTTCCTGCCAATGCTCTCCTCTAGGACTTTAATGGTTTCCCGGCTTATATTTAAGTCTTTTATCCACCTTGAATTTATTTTGGTGTATGGTGTAAGTTGGTGCTCGAGTTTCATTTTTTTGCATGTGGCTGTCCAGTTCTCCCAACACCATTTGTTGAAGAGGCTATCTTTACTCCATTTTATGTTACTGCCCCCTTTGTCGAATATTAATTGACTGTAGAGGTTTGGGTTTATTTCTGGGCTCTCTGTTCTATTCCATTGGTCTATGTGCCTGTTTTTATGCCAGTACCAGGCTGTTTTGATTACAGTGGCCTTGTAGTACAGTTTGATATCAGGTATTGTAATCCCTCCTACTTTGCTCTTCTTTCTCAAAATTGCAGCTGCTATTCGTGGTCTTTTGTAGTTCCATATAAATTTTTGAAGTGTTTGTTCTATGTCTGTGAAATATGCCATTGGTACTTTAATAGGTATTGCATTGAATCTGTAAATTGCTTTGGGTAGTATGGACATTTTGATGATGTTAATTCTTCCAATCCATGAACACGGTATATGTTTCCATTTGTTTGTGTCTTCCTTGATTTCTGTCTTCAGTGTTGTGTAGTTTTCTGCATATAGGTCTTTTACCTCCTTGGTTAGATTTATTCCCAGATATTTTATTTTTCTTTTTGCTATATCGAATGGGATTTTTTTCTTGATTTCTGCCTCTGCTGTTTCATTGTTAGTATACAAAAATTCCTTTGATTTCTGGATATTGACTTTGTAACCCGCTGTTTTGCCAAATTCATTTATTAATTTGAGCTATATCTTGCCTTATTTTTTGCTTATTTCAACCTCTACTCTATACTGAAGGCTAAATAAATCTTTGCTTTTCTTTACCTATGACTTTTCATTCTTTTATACTTGAGCAAATGTCACTCGTTCCATCTAATTCTACCTCCTCATCCCATGGGACTCAGCTCAGCTATTACCTCCCTTCACCTCTTATAGGTAGACTTGGTCATGCTCCCTCTCCAGACTTCCACAGCTTTTTGACACATAACTATTTTTGCACCTAGCAAATTGCCTTGTACAATTGGCCCTTGAACATCACAGGTTTAAATTCTGCAGGTTCACATATATACAGATTTTTTAAAAATGTATTTTATTCCTGGCTGGTGTAGCTCAGTGGATTGAGCTCGGGCCTGCAAACCAGACGATCGCAGTTCCATTCCCAGTCAGGGCATATACCTGGGTTGCAGGCCAGTTCCCGGCTGGGGCCAGTTCCCAGCAGGGGATGCATGAGAAGCAACCATACATTGATATTTCTCTTCCTCTCTCCTTCCCTTCCCCTCTAAAGATAAATAAATAAATATTTTTTAAAAAACTTTGATTAAAAAAATATATATATATTTTATTGATTATGCCATTACAGTTGTCCCATTTCCCCCCCTTCATTCTCCTCCACCCTGCACACCCCTCCCCCACCCCCATTCCCCGCCTTTAGTTTATGTCCATGTGTCACAAGTTCTTTAGACTCTATATTTCCCATACTATTCTTGCCCTCCCCCGTGTCTATTTCCTACCTACCATCTATGTTACTTATTCTCTGTACCTTTCCCCCCCTTCTCTTCCTCCCACTCCCCTGTTGCTAACCCTCCATGTGTTCTTCATTTCTATGGTTCCGCTCCTGATCTAGCTGTCCACTTAGTTTGCTTTTGTTTTAGGTGTGGTTGTTAATAACTGTGAGTTTGCTGTCTTTTCACTGTCCATATTTTTTATCTTCTTTTTCTTAGCTAAGTCCCTTTAACATTTCCTATAATAAGGGCTTGGTGATGATGAACTCCTTGAACTTGACCTTATCTAAGAAGCACTTTATCTGCCCTTCTGTTCTAAATGAAAGCTTTGCTGGATAGAGCAGTCTTGGATGTAAGTCCTTGCCTTTCATGACTTGGAATACTTCTTTCCAGCCCCTTCTTGCCTGGAAGGTCTCTTTTGAGAAATCCGCTGACAGTCTGATGGGTACTCCTTTGTAGGTGACTGTCCCCTTGTCTCTTGCTGCTTCTAGGATTCTCTCCTTCGTTTTAATCTTGGCTAGTGTAATTATGATGTGCCTTGGTGTGTTCCTTCTTGAGTCCAACTTCTTTGGAACTTCTGGAGCTTCCTGGATTTCCTGGAAGTCTATTTGTTTTGCCAGATTGGAGAAGTTCTCTTTTATTATTTGTTCAAATAAGTTTTTCACTCATTGTTGTTCCTCGGTCCTCTTCTGGTACCCCTATAATTCGGATGTTGGAACGTTTAAAGATGTCCTGGAAGTTCCTAAGCCTCCCCTCATTTTTCTTCATTCTTTTCTGTTCAATCATTTTTTCCTTCCTTCTGGTCCACTCCCTTGATCTGAGTCCCAGTTTCCTTTCCATCGCTATTGGTTTCCTGTGCATTTCTCTTCATTTCACTTAGTTTAGCATTCATTTGTCCCTCTAATTTGTGACTATGATCAACCAGTTCTGTGAACATCCTGATCACCAGTATTTTGAACTGTGCATCTGATAAGCTGGCTATCTCTTGGTTGCTTAGCAGTATTGGCTCTGGGACTTTGAGCCACTCTTCTTGAGCCATAATTTTTGGTCTGTTTGCGCTGTTAGGTATGAGGGGCAGAGCCTTAGGTATTCACCAGGATGGGGCAACCCAGGTTGCTGGGTTGTGACGCTGTATGTGGGGGTGGGGTCAGAGGGGGCAATGGCATTTGCTATGCTCTCTTTTGGACCTTGGTCTCCTCTGCTGGTTCCCACAAGCAAATTGGGCCTTTCAGGTGCTGGTTCCTGGGTATGTGGGCCTGTGCACCCTCCAGGACCCTGTGGGTCTCTTCAAGGAACTCTCTGTGAGCCTGGGAGCTTCTCCCAGCCCCTTGACCCCCGAAAGTTTTTCTGGTTGGTACTTTTAGGCTTTAATTCCCATCGCTGGGGCCCTGGTTTGCACAGTATGTCTCACTGCTTGCTCCTTTGCCTGGTTTATCTGAGTGTGAATGTGTGACTGCAGTCAGCCAGCCGTCTTGCACCCTCTCTGGGTCTGCCCGTTGCCACCCCATACCTGGAATCTGCCAACCACTGCCTGCGCACCTGGGTCTGTCCGGCTGCTTTTTCCTGTGGACCCCTCTCTGCCAGCCATTGAGTCTGCCCCTCTTACTGGTCTGGCTGAATGGTTTGTTGTTGTTGGACTTTCATATAGTTCAATTTTCTGTCTGTTTTGGTTGCATTTTTGTTAGTAAATTTTTATTGTCTTTAAACTTGGTTGTGCGAGGAGGCACAGTGTTTCCACCTATGCCTCCCATCTTGGCCAGAAATACAGATTTTTTTAATAAATACTATAAATGTATTCTCTCCTCCTTATACTTTTCTTAGAAGCATTTTCCTTTCTCTAGCTTACTTTATTGCAAGAATACAATGTATAATATGTATAACACAAAAATATGTGTTAATCAACTATTTACATTGTCAATAAGGCTTCCGGTCAACAGCAGACTATCAGTAATTAAGTTTTGGGAGACTCAAAAATTATATGCAGATTTTTAACTGTGTGGGAGTGGCACTCATAATCCTATGTACTTATTTGTATGTTAGTTCCCCCTCTAGACTCAACAGGCAGTGTTGTTAGAGTCCTTCTTTGTCATCATGAAAATTTATTTACTTATTTTGATTACTAACATATTTATTGGGGCATATGACTCTCTGTTTCCTCACTAGGTCACACCATTTTTCAGAATGGTGACCCATGTGTTCACTCATGTGTTGCCATTACTTTGAACAGTGCCTGGCATACTCTGGGTGCTAATATTGAATAAGGGAATGTTATTTCTTTATCTAAATCTGAGAGCTAAGGAATAAAATGCCTACCTAACCACCCAGAGAAAGAGGCTTGCTCTACATTCCCCACCTTGAAGGTCTATCTTCCTTGATCATGGTTCTTTCTGCCACACCCCAGCTATGCCAAGGAAGATGTATATTCTAGTCTTAAGGAAAGATGAAGGGTAAACCTGGAGGTCGTAACCTTTGAGGTCTCTTTCTATCTTGGAGATTCTGTAGAGTTATGCTTCTAGAAATAGCTGATATTGGTTTCTGGTTATTCCTGCTCAGAATGAACCTAGAATGAACCCACTATGCCCCCTGCAGCTTTCTATTTGGATGCATTAACTTTAATTGTCTTTCATCTATTTAGTTGATCAACATTATTTTCTGTGTGCCAAGCCCCATGCAAAACCAAGTGGAGATGAGAAGAGAATAAGAGAGGCCTCCATCCTCATGGAATCAAGGCTGTAGGAGGGGAAGATTGTGCACAATAGTAGCTATGATGAAAAGACACCAAGGTTAACACAACATTAGAGAATAAATAGCACTATGGGAAAGCTTTTGCTACTGGAGGATTTTAAACAGTGTAATGACATTATTAGGTCAGATGAAGATTGAGGGAATCTTTGGGATGAGGTGACATTTCACTTGGGCTGGGATGTAGAGGATGGAGTATTTATAGCTGGTGAGACAGTAGGAGGAGGGCATACCAGAAAAAAGGAATGATGGGAGTAAAGACCTAGATTTGGAAAGACCTAGATTTAGAAAGCCAGACAATGGGTATTGAGAAAACAGGTCATTTATTATGAGAGATTTGTTGAAACCCCTGTATAACTAGCCTGGAAGCTACCCAGATGTGTCCATAGAGCAATAGTACATGTTTTGCAGGTTGCTTGATCTATGTTTTGAAGGGCTCTTTCCAGGTGAATTCACTGAAGGAGGCCCTTACCCAGAGAAGTGAGAATTTGTGGTCCTATGGCATATGCTTTGTATGCTGGTTTGTTATTATGACAGCCTGCTACTCTGAGCCTGCTTTCCTGGAGGTAGCCCCATAATGATGGTGCACCAGTCTCATGCTTAAGTCCCAGGCTCCAGCATCTGTTCAACTGAAGGATCCACCTTCAGGACCTGCCAACTTCCTTGATAGCTTGGCAGAGTCTATTCTAGGAGAAGGAAAGCTTCTCATGAATGTGTCTTGTAATAGGAGTAGCTCTTTCCCCTATCTTCATCTCCACAGTCACTCCCGGAGTCTGGGCACCTCTTATCTTGTGCCTATGCTTCTGCAAGGATCTCTAATTGGTAACTGCACCATGGAATTCAACCTTTCTTGCTCCTCCACCATACTGCTTACTGAGTGATTATTCCAAGATATAAGTCTAGTAGTCTCACTTTTCAGCTTTGAAACACTTTGGTGTTGCCTCAGTACTGTATAGGATAAAGCTAAGTTCTTCTAGTTACATATAGGGACTTCGTAACCTAGACCCTTGGTGATCTGACCCAGCCTCCCTCTATCCATCCTACATTACTGTAGTTATACAGAAGTCCCAGTTCTCTGAATGCGCTGTCCTCTTTCATATCACTGTGACCTTGTTCAGACTGTTCTTTTGGACTGGCATTTCCTCTTCTCCTCCTTCTGCCATGTACCTGGGAAATGTTACATCCTTCAGACCCTCCTCAGATGCCACCTTTGGGTCATGCAGGCTCTGACCTCTACTACCTGAGACAACTGGAAGCTACTCACATATTTTCATTGCATATCATTTCACAATACATTTAGAAAGCAGAAAGGGAAAAATAAATAAACTATAATATACCCCTCTAATACATTATTTTCAATTTGTTTTGTTTTCTTCTGTTCTGTCCCCATGCCTATTTAATATATGAGTAATATGTATGTGCATATACATATATGCATGTATGTATATTTATAATTATAAATTTTGTGTAGTTTTGTGCCCTGCTTCTTTCACTTAATACAATATCAACAAAGCATTATTAAAAGTGTGAAAACCTTCCCTGGCTGGTGTGGCTCAGCGTATTGAGTATTGGCATGCAAAACCAAAGCATTGCAGATTTCATTTCCAGTCTAGGGCACATGCCTTGGTTGTGGGTCAGGTCCCCAGGAGGGGGCACATGAAGGGCAACGACACACTGATGTTCCTCTCCCTCTCTTTCTCCCTTCCTTCCCTTCTCTCTGAAAATAAATAAAATCTTTTAAAAAAAGTGTGAAAACCTGAAAACCATTCAAACACCCAATAATAGGGGATGGTTTAGTTATATATCATCTGTTATAAAACCATAAAATTCATGATAATAATTATATTCATGAACTAAAGGATATAATACTGTTAAGATGTTGATTATCCCCCAAAATAACCTCTAGATTCAACACAATTCCAGTCAAATTGCCAGCAGGGCTTTTTTGTTGAAGTTGACATGATGAATCTAAAATTTATATGGAAAGGCAAAGGATCTAGAATAACCAAAACATTTTGAAGGAGAACACAGTAGGATGACTTATATTACTTGATATCAAAACTTGATGTAAAATTACAGTAATCAAGACAGTGGGGTATTGATATAAGGACAGATGTATAGATCAGTGAAACAGAAGGGAGTCGAGAAAGAATCCCATGTATATAGCCAATTTGTTGTCAGTAAAGGTGCCAAGGTAATTCAGTGTAGAATATAGTCTTTTTAATAAATGGTCCTGAAACAACTCACTAGCCATATGCAAAACAATGATGTATCTTGACCTTTAACTCATGTGATATATGAGCATTAATTCAAGATGCAGCAGAGACCTAAATGTAAGGACTAAGACTATAAAACTTTTAGGAGAAAATATTTATATCCCTAATTACATTATAGCACAAAAATCATGGATTATAAAATTAAATTAGACTTCATCAACATTAAAAACTTTTTTCTTTGAAACTTGATGTTAATAAATGAATAGGTGAGCCATCAACTGGGAGAAAATATTTATGAAACTGATATTTGATATCTGATAAAATACATATGTCCACAATATATAAAGAACTCTCACCATTCAATAATAATAAGAAAAATAATATGATTTAAGAATGGGAAAAAGATTTGAACATATGTTTCACCAAAGAAGCACATGAAAAGCACACTAGTAGCTGCACTGATTAGTAACTGCATAGTAAAACCACAATGAGCTATCACTACTTCCCTGTGAGAATGAGTGACCCTACTGAGTGCTGGTGATGATGTTGGAACAACTAGAGCTCTCATTCATTGCTGGGGAGCTTGCAGAATAGTGTAGTTGCTGTGGAAAACAGTTTGATGGTTTCTTATAGAATAAAAACAAAACACAATATGACCTGGAAATCCCACTGAATAGGTATCTATCCAGAAGAGGTGAAAACATAACCCACATAAAGTCTTTTATGTGAATGTTTATAATAGCTTTCTCTGTACTAGCCCCAAATTAGAAACAACCTAAGTGACTATCACCTGGTGAGTGGATATTGTGGCACATTCATGTAATGAAATTGTGCTCAGCAATAAAAATGGGACAAAGTACTGATACACAATTGATACACACAATAGTGTAGCCGAATCTTGAAAACACTGTGCTGTATGAAAGAAGTTAGACACCCCAAAATATGAATGTGTGATCCAACTTGTAAAAAATTGTAGAAAAAGCATAACTGTAGTCATAGAAAGCAGATCAGAGGTTCCTAGGGGTTGGAGGTTAAAGAAGGTGACTACTAAGGGGCATGAGGGGTGTTTGGGGTAATGCAAGTCTTCTGTATTGTGACTGTACTTGTGTGACTATGTAAGTGTTAAAATTACATCATGTACTTAGGATTGGTGAGTTATATGAATCATAGATATACCTCAATGAAGTTCATAAAAACTTTGAAGTACATTAGAATCCATGGTTATAAATATAAGTTAGTAACTGGCTATTGTAGATTTTTATGCCAGCCCTGTTTCTTTTTTTGCAGTTTTGTATTTGTTATGTATTTGTTTTGCCTTTTTATGTGCATATATTGGTTTGCATGCCTATCTCTGCTCACAGTGGGCTCTTCAAGGCTGGAGCTTTGTTTACTCGTCTTTATATTCTCCCAGGACCTGGCCAGGGCCTAAGCCAGAGAATGTGCTCTGTAAATGTTCCATCCATTCAATCAAAAAATATTTTTTGCTGAAAATGTTTAATGATCATCAGTTCAATAATCATCAAACCTACAGTGCTTCTTGCTTCTTTGATCTGATGGGAGCCTGTTCCTTGAGGATTGTGTTCTTGGTGGGAAGCTGTAAGAATAAGGAATTCTATTTTGTTTTTCAAAAACTTATATTGTGTTCTTTCTAAAAAGCCTTATAAATATTAATTTAATTCTGACAAAAATCCTAGGAGTAGGGAAAAGTTATCATTATTCTCATTTCACAGAAGAGGTAACTGAGGCACAGAGGTGTTAAGAACTTGCCCCAGTTGGTGTGTTGAGTAAGTGGTGAAGCCAGGATTTGAATCCAGCCCAGTTTTGTGTGGGTACAGTCAACCTGCCACAGACTGGCCATCTCCCTGGTCTATTCAGAGTCTGGGCTCAGTTATGGTTGTCTCCTGTAGGTCCAGGGACCTCATTACTGCTAGTCAGACCTGCTCTGGAGGGGTAACAATAGCAGCCACATTGATGCTAGGACTGTCATCACTGTTCCCAGAACAGCACCCCCTTCTCCTTGTCACCAGATCTCAGGTGATGACTGGGGCTATTCACTTCAACCTCTTGTCAATTTTGGGAGGCAATTAAGAGCTCACTCAGAAGAATTGGACTGAGAAAGGATAATAAAATGCTCATGCTCTCTTTTTAGCTAAAGCTTTCACATTCATTAAAAATGAAACAGCCCCTTTTCTCTCACTGCAAGCACTTGCCGCCTTCCCTAGCAGGATTCAGAGTGTTTGTGTGTTTGTGAGTGAGTGGGTGTTGGTAGGAGGCAGTGTAATAATAAAGCAGGCAGATTCAATGACACCCAATTCAAATTAGTCACAAGTAAATGCATGATCATCAGCGTTCTAGCACTAGGGAATTCCTCCCATTTAGCGAAGTAAAGTGTCACAAACAACAGCTAAGAGAGAAATGTGTGTTTCAAGTTGTGAGTGTGCTGATTTAAAAATTTTTTTTTTCCTAGAAAAGAATCATAGAAAAGTAAAACAAAAATATTTCGACTTGAAAAATACTTTGTAATTATATGTCATAAAATAATTAGGTCATGGCAAATTAGCACAAATGTTTACAGCAAAATTGCCATGTAAAACATTATCAGTAATATTATGCTAATTGCTGCAGAAGCAAAAGCTGATTATGGTTCAACAGGATTAAAATTTGCCATGTCTGCATTTCTCTCCAGCGTCACCAGTTTTCCATGAGGGTACCATGCTTGTGAATTACTGTAGGGGCTGAACTGCCCATCTCTCAGGTACTGAATCTGAAAAGGGATCTTTCTGGAGACCAAGCTAAGATCCTCAGCTTAAGAGACAATTCCTGAAAGTGTTCTTACACTCCAGTAGAAACTCACCAATGCTTTGGACCCAGGGAGATGGCCAGAATAATCCCTTTCAGGGGTGAAGACTGTGTTCTTCACCAAGGGGTTCACAGTGTGTTCTGAGGATGGAGGACACAGGATCAGGCTGCAGGAGAGCTCAAAGAGGGTGCCCTAGACTAGCCTACACTCCTCAAACTTTAATGTGCACATGAATCTGCTAAAATACAGATTCTGTTTCAGCATGTCTGGAGTAGGGGCTGGGATTGTGCATTTATAACAGGTTCCCAAGGAATGGGAGCACAGCTGGCCCATGGGCCAAGTTTTCAGTCACAAGGCCTTAGAAGAAATTTTGTCCAGAGTTGCAAATTCAAGTGTATTCTGTCTGGACCAGGTAAGCAATGATGGAGTAAGACGCTTTGGATGGCTAAACCTGTGATGAACTGGAGAGGGCAAGTTGGCCCCTTAAAGATATTCAAGGGCAGTAGAAGGAAAACAGGAGAGAGGAAGAGAGGGGTGGAGAAAAGGCAGAAGAAAGGAATGGAGGCTGACAGGGACCAGAGGAGAGAGGGGAGAGAATTACAGGGGACAAGGGGAAGGACTCACATGAACAAGTATAAAGGACATGTGGACAATAACTAAGGTGGGGGGTGGAAATGGGAGGGAGGTGGGGAGCACTGGGGGGGCAGGGCTGGGAATATAAGACAGAAAACTGTACTTGAACAAGAATTAAATAAAAAATGGTAGCTGAAAAAAAAAAGGAATGGAGGGAAAGAGGGATAAAGGGAGGCCAGAGAGACCCCATCCTGCTAACTGGGTCTATGAGTCTGAGGCTCTGAGTCTAACCTAAGCCAATCCTATGTCGATTTAGGCCTGGAAAGCAGAAGTGACTTGCCACAGGCCCAAAGCTGGCCATTGAGCACCCAGGACCCAGATTTTCCTGCCTCCCAAGAGCCATGGCAGTCTCTCTGAACCTCACTTGTCTGGGAGACAAAACCATTGTTACTTGAGAAGCACACCCATCTGTGCTCTATATCCTCAAGGGGGCCAGGCTGCCAGCTACTTGGGCAATAGCACCCTCAGTTTCATCCAGGCAACCCTTCCTGCCCCTATTATGACAGGTGTGTTCACATTTATCTGGATGATAGGCAAGGGTCCACCTTGTCTTGCTGCCTTGGCCTCCTTGAACAGATATGTATCAGTCATTTTTCTCTGAGCCTCAGTTTTTCATTTGTGAAATGGAACAAGGTAAACCCCAAGGACAGCAATGTAGGGGAGAAGTGTCTATTGGACCACCGATGGGTATGTCTGGGTGGGGTTCACAGAAACCCACTTTCTGAAGTCACCAATGCTGCATAGAAGTCTCACTGCCTACAGGGAAAGGGCACTGGGCTGGACCTCAGGTTGGGGTTTCCATCATCCTACTTTATATTCACATGTCTGGGATCCTATGCAGTACCCTGTGGCCCTCACTTTACCCTTGCCTAAAGACACTGGGCCTTGCCCTTGGGCTCCTCAGGACTTTACGTTTTAGCTTGCAGGGACTATTAATTCTCCTATGGGATTACCATTTGATGAGTGCTCACTCTGTGTCTGGCACTAAGCTCAGGTCTTTATTTTTTTCTTTTTGATTTAATTTTTGCTGTGTTTTTTCCCCATTATCATTTAGTCCTCTTTTACCTCCTCTTCCCCCAGCAATCACCAGTGTTGTCTATGTCCATGAGTCCTTTTGCTCAATCCCTCTACCCCCTAACCTCCCTCCTCTCACTAGCTGTCATCTGTTCTTCATCTATGAGTCTGTCTCTGTTTTGCTTCTTAGTTCAGTTTGTTCATTAGATTCCACATATGAGTGAAATCCGTATGGTATTTGTCTTTCTCTCACTGGGTTATTTCACTCAGCATAATGTTCTCCAGGTCCATCCATACTGTTGCAAAGCGTACAGTTTTCTTCTTTTTTATGACTGAGTAGAATTTCATTGTATAAATGTCCCATAGTTGTTTTTTCCACTCATCTACTGATAGACACTTGTGCTGCTTCCATATCTTGGTGATTATAAATAATTCTGCAATGAATATTTTGAATTAGTGTTTCAGGTTTCTTAGGATATATTCCCAGAAGTGGGATAACTAGGTCAAAAGGCAGATCCATTTTTAACTTTTTGAGGTATTTCCATACTGCTTTCCACAGTGGCTGCACCAGTCTGCATTCCCACCAACAGTGCAAAAGGGCTCCCCTTTCTCCACATCCTCGCCAGCACTTGTTTGTTGATTTGTTGATGAAAACCATTCTGACAGGGATGGAATGATATCTGATTGTGGTTTTGATTTGCATTTCTCTGATGATTAGTGATGTTGAACATCTTTTCATATGTCTATTGGCCATCTGTGTGTCTTCTTCCTTGGAGAAGTGTTTATTCATGTCCTTTCCCCATTTTTTTTAATTGGGGGTGTTTGTTTTTTGGTGCCGAGTTTTGTAAGTACTTTATACATTTTGAATATTAACTCCTTATCGGATGTATTGGCAAATATGTTCTCCCATTGTGTGGGTTGTCTTTCTGTTTGTTGATGATTTCCTTTGCTGTGCAAAAACTTTTTTGTTTGGTGTGGTTCCATTTGTTTATTTTTTTCCTTTGTTTCCCTTGCCTGGGGAGAAAAATCTGATAAAAATTTCTACAGTAGGCTCAGGTATTTATAGGGATGATTTCATCCTCTTAACAATAGGAGATTCTCTAATTATCCCATTTTGCATATTAGAAAACTGAGGCCTAGAGAGGTTAAGCAACTCATTCAAAGTCACATAGACAGAGCCAAGGCTGAAATCCGGTGTCTCCAATTCTAGACCATGCCCACTTCACCACTGAAGTCTGCTGGTCCTTATTCCTCATGCCACAAGTCTACATGGCCCCAGGGAGCCAGGGCTGTCTGTGTTTGCCCTTTGTAGTCTCTGTGTGTGGTGAGGAGCCTGCCATTAGATATTTGGTTCTGCATAGGGAACAGAAAGGCTCCTTCTTTTATGTTGGGTTCCTTCTTTCTCTAAGAATGACTCCTCACGTCTAGCAAAGGGCAGGTCTTTGTGAGAAAACATGTTTATTTTCCAAAGATTGTCCCCTCGCACATGCTGCAGCTTTGACTTTCTTCCAGAAGGGCTGCAGGCTCGTGAAACTAGGCTCCTGCCCACCACCTCCCCTTGTTTTTGCATTATGAGCATAAGATGCACAAAATACAGTCCAACTGCTTCACATTATTTCCTTCTGTTCAGAATCATAACCCTCTCGATTATGTGATTCATTTTTATTATTTATTGTGTGCCCTAGGGAATTTTCATTTTAACCAAGACACTAGTTCAATTGCAAAATGGCAAAAGATGATTTGTAAGGAGATAAGTGTTGGGAGCTTATTAAAACATGCATTTAGGGGATGGTTTGGCAATAGGAAAGGGAATCTCTGGGGAGAGCAGATATTTTCAGGAGTTGAGAGGAGTTTGTGGGACTTGAGGGAAGGAAAGTAAGACAGGGGAAGGACATTCAAGAAAAAATATGATAGGAAAATAGGAGCAAAATGGAGAAATTAAATGGGAAGAACTCACAGCTAGGTAAACAAAAGTCCTCAGAAATGAAATATGATAAATTTACCTTCATTTGAAACAGAGTGAAGAGGGTCTCCCCTCCATCCCCCAAAGCTCATTGGTGGTTTTGAGCCATGAGCTGAATTATTTGGATGTTTTCTCTAAAGTGCTATTGAAAGTCACACAGCCCAGGGACGGTCTTCATCCTTATTCTAGAAGTCCTGAGGGCAGCCAGATACCTTATGTACTTAAAGAAGCCTGCAGCCCCTCTTTCAGAGCGGAAGGTCCAGGGATGCTGTCTGTTCTGAACCCTGGCTGGGCAGCTCTAGAAGGGCTGTGTTATGAGGACTTCACAGACAGACCACTCCTGACCATCCCTCCAGGCCCCTCAGTGTCAGTACTGCTTCCTGGAGTTGTGCCATGTGGCAGCCCTGACCCCCTTGGGGACCCTTCGGAACCAAGAGGGCAGGTCTCCTCCTGCACCGAGGCCCTTGAAACGCCTCTTAGAAGGCTCCTAAGGACCTCCTCAGAGTATTTCACTGAGCTGCATGCAGCCAGGTCCATAACCCCTCAGCTGGGGCTTTCCCATCTGTGTGCTCTAGACAGGGTGTCAGGAGAGGTGGTTCTGCCCAGGGAACAGAAATGCTCCGAGCGGTTCAGGGTCTCATCAGTAGATCCATATTCAAAGACTCCGTATCAGGCTGCTGTTTCCCTTTGCAGTTAGAAAGCAGTCAAGCCTGGGACAACAGAAGACAATTTATTATCCTCAGACCTTAGTTTCTAAAATGAGGACAGGAAAATTCTTGACTTCTTGGGCTTTTGTGAAGAAATGAATTCAGCAGTGACAAGTCTTGAGACTTTGAGATGCACGATCTTTTATGACATTTTAAGAGAGTGTTGTCAACTTCCTTTCTCCATGTTCTCTCTGGGGTTTGCTGTTTTCAGCACTTACTACTTTTGGAGCCTCAGAAAACCACTTCCCTGATGCCTGCATACATGTGTGCACTCACATGCACACACACGCACATCCTCTGAGGTCATCCCCACTCACTCAACTCTCAGTGCAGGAGAAGCTTGAGCCCCACTCCTGGTGGAGGCCTGCCTTCTGCCTTCCCAGTGGACAAGTGTGTCCCCAGTCTTCAAGGTATGTGACTATTCTTGAACCAGCCTTGGGGCAGAAGTGGACATGCATATTCGTAACCTTGTGGTAGGCAACACAATGTTTGCCCAGAGATGTTCACAACCCCATCCCTAGAATCTGTGCCTAAGTCACCTTACAGGGCAAAAGGGGTTTTGCAGATGTGATTAAATTAAGGATATTGAGACGGAGAACTTATCTTGGGCTATCTGAGTGGGTCCAATGTAATCACAAGAGTCACTATAAGAAGAAGGCAAGGGGGTTGCAGGGAGGAAACATGACCACAGAAACAGAGGTCAGAGCAATGCAGGGCCAAAAGCTAAGGAATTTGGGCAGCCTCTCAAAGCTGAAAAGGGCAAGAGATGAATTCTCTAGAGCCCTGCCGACACCTTGA
Source organism: Sturnira hondurensis (assembly GCF_014824575.4). NCBI lineage: Eukaryota > Metazoa > Chordata > Mammalia > Chiroptera > Phyllostomidae > Sturnira > Sturnira hondurensis. The sequence continues at coordinate 4,528,664 of NW_028085930.1, forward strand.
CTTTAGTCCACTAAGACCCATTTCAGAGTTCTGATATCCAGAACAATAAGATAATACATTGGGACTGTTGTAAGCCACTAAGTTTGTGGGAATTTGTTATAGCAGCAATAACAATTAGTACAAACTAGTATAATTGGGGCATGGCCCCCATAATTGGCACAGGGAAAACTTCTGTCTTTGAGCCACCAGCCTGTGGCATCTGTGTCCAGCCACAGCCTCTAGGCAACAGGAGGACGTTAGGGATAAAGTGGGGCTCAATCTCATGTTATGAGGTCTTAAGTGTTGGAAAGACTGGTTATCAGGTTGTAGAACCGTGGCAGAAAGCTAATGAGCTTTCAAATATAAACCGTGTTGGGTTCAGGATTCTGGGGAAACAAATTATAAACAACCCTGAGCCCCAAAGAAGCGAGCCACCTATATAGGAAGGACAGATAGGGAAGGAGCCAGCAGGGCCAACCACCCTGTCAGTGGCAGGAAACATGGCCCAGGCAGGAAGGCCTGGGACTGGCAAACAGGAGAATGGAACTCTTTCAGACCTTCATTTTCCTACTTCTGCATCTTTCATGCCTGTCTGATGATCAGAATTATCTGGGTGCCTGATAAAAATACAGATTTGGGTTCCATCCTGGGGTACTAGAGAAGCTCAGATGTAGCTGTTGTCTGCAGCAAACTTTGTTGCACTGGGTGTGATATCTTGTTCTCTCGGAGCCCCGGCCATGCACACAGGGTCCCCACGGCTGGTCTCTGCTTCAGATTTCCACGTTGTGCCCATCTACTTCCCTCTTGGTCAGCTGTCTTGGTGATGTTGTGGCACAAAGCTCGTGGGGCTCAAAACGTCTGGACAGCTAGCTCCTGCTTCTACAAATATACCACATTTCTGACCTCATGGACTCAGAACCTTAGCTCTCTTCATTCTTTCTGTTCCTTCCCCGTTGTTTCAAACTGGACCCTGGGGTAGCTGAACTGTCCTACCTCTAATAGACAGGAATTCTTGGACCATCTTCAATCTTAACTGTACTGGTAGAGACTACTGCATTTACTATCATTTCAAAAATATAACTATCTATTATCTATCTATCTATCTATCTATCTATCTCAGGGCTTGGTCTTTGAACTCAGGGAAGCATGACACATAAGTTAAGATGGAGGCTGGGTTGAAATCCAGTTCTTTAATAATTCTTAACTGTTCGACTTGAGCCAATTGCTTAGCATCCCTTGATCTCAGTTTCCTCATCTATGGAGTGGGGATAACAATAGCACCTAGCACCTAGTGTTCATGCCAAGATAAAAAGAGCTAATTTATGTAAAATTCTTAAAACAGCTCCTGACAAGTTGCAGGGGCTCAATAAATGTTAAGTGTTATTCTTATTTGGACTAGCCTTTAAGAGATACTTATAAAAGAAAAGAAATTTTAAAAAATTCCCCAACTTTATCGTAAAAGTCTCCTCTTGTCAGCATGCTTCTTGGCAAGCCTTCAAACAAGGAGTGAAAAGTGATTTCAGACTCAGCCCACCTTTCTCCCTGCATCCTTTTGTTGAGCAAACAAGCAGGAATAAGCTCAAAAGGCAGAGACCGGAGGGTGGGAGAAGTCTGGGTTGCTCAAGCTGAGATAACAGAGAGTCAACAGAGGGTGGCCCATGTGAATCTAATCCCCACACCATCTGTTTACTGATTTTCCCCTCTGTCCTCTTTCAGGAGCAAGATATTCTGAGCAGGCAGAATTGAGGGCCCTGCAGACAGGTGGCCCCGGCACTTCATGCCAGAGTTTTCAATTATGATGCCAGTCAATGGGAGAGAGAGGAGGGTGAAAATGAAATGGAATATTTGGTTAGCTCCCTGACAAGCCATGAATCAAAACCAAGTGAAATTGCTCTGGGGTCTCTGGGCCTGTCAGCCTCCACCATCCATTCTGATTGGGCGGTGTAATTCTGCATGCAGCTAGTACTGTTCCCAGGAGAGCAAGCCTTGTGCTCTGGGTGGCTGGGTCCTTCCATTGTGTACCATGCCAGGTGCGCACCATAGGCTGGTACGGAGAGTCAGCCTCTACCAGAGGAGAGGAGGCAGAGGAGGGCAGCAGAGGGGCTGTCACCAGTGTGGGCATTAAAGCACATCTGACCCATCTCACAGAGCTGGAGCCCCTGCTCCCCTCTCAAGGTACTTCCCTGGGTGCACTGATTCCCTGCCAAGTGACCATTTCATTCTTATTTGAGGAACCCTGGCAGAGGCTCTGCCTGTGTTTGTGGGGGTTAAGGCCAAAGGTTGTCTCTGGGTCAGCAGGAGAATGGGAAAAGCTGCAAAAGGCAGAGTGTCTTCTCCATCAGGAACCAGGGGCCTCTCTCTGCCTCTCCTGCACTATAATGGCCCAGACTGACTGAAGGCCCGTCTGGGTGGAAGCACAGAGTGCTGGGCAGGGAGTCCATAAACCATGGGTTTTGGTGGAACAGACAAGTGAGAGAAAGCTTGTTGAAGAGGCAGAACTGAATTTAATAAAGCAGAACCTCTTATTCAAGTGTTGCCATCCAGGGTGAAGAGAATGATTTTCTTTTTCCTTCCTGCCACTCATCTTCTCATTTGGCGAGCATTTGTTGAACACAGTGAGTATTATGACCCAATTCAGCCATCAGGACCATTATGGTCTTGGTCAGCTCAGACAGTGAAAGAAGGCTATGGGGGTCAGCCCTTGGTTCTTGCAGGTCCTGTGGAGAAAGCCTGGGGAAAGTGGGCTACTTACCTGTGTGGTCAGTACCTACTAGGCAGATGCCATCAGGGTTGCTGCTCACTGTTGTGGAGGTTGGTCATTGCTCAAGGGTAAGCATATGGGAAGGACTAAGGTCCTGCTCACCTTCCCCTCACTAGGCCACATGTCCTGGCACAGTTGTGTCTGTCCAGAATGGGAGCCTTCAGATTCCTTGAAAGGCACCAGTGGGCCAGAGGAAGCCTATAGTCAGACAGTACTGGCGGTCTGGAGCAGAGGATGGCCCAAAGCTGTCAGGAGACTCTGTAACTGCAGATCAAGACAAGATCAAGCTCAGTGATGCCAGAACAGAGCCGAGAGCACCTGACGTCAAGTTGGAAAGTCAGAGTAGAATCTGATTCTAAGAGACCTATCAGGATCCAAATTGTCAGTAGTGAATAGAAGGTGGGAAGAGCCAAAGGTCTCTTTTGGGCTCTGGTCCTTAATCAGTCTTTCAGGAAGGCTCTTGGCCATGGTCATAAAGCCTAACGATATTCACAAGTATAGGCTTGGCTGCCACTCTTTATTTCTGTCCCAGCAGTCCTTGCATCCGTGGTGGGTGGGGAACACTAGTGCAAGCCTAGAGGGCTCATATCATGCTGGTGGTTCCTGAGGGCAGAACCAAGGTCAGCAGGTGGGAGTTTCCGGGTGGTAGATTTTGGCTTAAGATAGGCTGCCTGGCTATTAAAAAGGTTGCTTTTTGTGGTGGTGAGCCCTTTGTCACTGGAGGTGTTCAACCCCCCTTTGGGGAGCCAGCTGAGAGTGGAAGCGGGGGCAGGAAGTCTCTAAGGTCCCTTCTCAGCCCCACATCATCTGTGAGTCTGTGAGACTTCAGCCAGCTGGATTTCCTCCCTGTCAGAGATGATTGATTGTGGAAGAAGCTGAAATTAATGACTAGCACATGTTTTCAGCTTTTCATCGTATTTACGTTTGTCTCTTTCTGACTGCTTCCCTTATCCCCAGTACCAAATTCATTGTATGGCTACTTGAGAGTAAATTGCCCAGCAAGGAGCTGGAAGGATCCATGTGGCCTTTATGGAGTCAGCTCCTATCCATATCCACTTTGGGCATTTCTTCACTGCAGCAGGCTACACAACCATTTTTGGCAATGAGGGATGTGAGTCGCGGAGAGCTAGCCATACTAGACAGGGTCGGAGAGGGGAAGGGCCCCAGTGCAGGGCCTCTCCTACCACTTCTGTCAGTCTAAAAAGTGGCGGCAGAGTCCCTACAAGTAACACAGGCCCTATGAGTTGTGTTAGAGAAGGGTGTTATCATGAGATGTTTCTGCAAGTCCAGCATCCATTTGCCCTCCTAAGGTTGGCTCTTGGTTTTTCTTTGGGAAACCATTTATCTCCCCACTGTGAGGCGTGCAGTATGGGGAAAGTGACACCCCCTTTTTCTCAACACATGTCAAAGACCTAGACAATCTGTGTATTCCGTGCATCTGGCCATAGCAACTGGTTCAGGGCTGGGTATGGGACAACAAGGCAAGCCAGTGAGGTACAAATCCAGGATTGTATAGGAAATATGGCACAGTAGAAGCTCTACACTTGTTAATGGGAATTGTTAAGGTGGCAGGATGTAAGCCTGAAGCTTCCAAGTGTAAAGAGTGAATATGTATAAAAATGCAGCTAACGTAGGGGTAAACAGAGTTGAGAGATGGAAAGAGAGTAAAGCCCTGGATCTAGCTTCTTCTAGAGCTAGACCTATCCCTGAACATTTCAGTTACATGAACTGATGAAATCCATACCCTGCTTTTTTTCTTGAACTAGTTTGAGTAGAGGTTCCATCCTTGTCACCTGAAATCATCCTGGCTAATTTGGGAATGTTTCTGAGGAAGTCCTACCTCTAAGGTGGTGGCAGATTGAGAATAGGCATGAAAGTGGGATCCTGGCTCTTGGGTAGCTAAGGCTTCACCTGGGACACTTTCTCCAGTGACTCATGACTTGGACTGAGTGGCACCCCTACCCACACCAGCTATCTAGCTTATCCTCTCAACCCCATGAAATAAGCCACAGCTCATCTCTGAGATTGGGACATTTTAACTGGAGAGCTGAATAACGTGTTCTGTAGAGCACTTATTCTGAGAGATGATCCAGAATAAAGAGGACTGTTTGGGAACGGGTGCATCAGAGGTCATGCATGCCCTTTCTTATGTAGCTGATGGAAATGACTAATCAATGCAGGAGTATAAAAGGTCTGAATATCAGGAAAACTCCACTGGCTTACTTTAACTTCAGAGGTCCCACAGAGTGGATGAACCTGTGGCTGGATATGTGTCACTGTCTTGACTCAGCTTCTCCCTCTGCCCAACCTGTTTTTGACCCCTTTCTTCCACAGATGTCCATCCCAGCACATTCCTGCATACATCCTGCCTGCTGACTCCATCTCACAGGCTGAAAGCATTCCAGCTGGATCAGGTGTCCTTCACAGCCTCCTTCTTATTCTGTACTCTCTCCCTCCATACAGTGTGAGCAGGCTGACTCATTCGAGTGCCCAGTGCCTGGCATAGCACCTGAGCATGGTAGATACTCAGTAGGCCATGGCTAGGGATGTGAATGAACACAAGATCCAGGGGTTGTGGCCACTCAGTGAAAGGAGTCAAGGAGTTTTTAAAGGCTGCTCAGCTTTTTCTTCCTCTTTGAGGCAGTGATTTTGTGTGCAACAGGGTTGGGTTAGGAAGCAGTGATGATGGAAGGTCCATGGCAGGAGCCTGAATTGGGGAAGATGGAGCTCCCTCTAAAGACAGTGGCCTTGGTTTCCTTCAGGGTTTGAATCCAGCTAACCACAGCATGAAGGCAGAGAGGCCCTGGTGCAGGAGCCCCGAGGGAGAGGGTGGGGAGAAGCATCTCAGTCATGCCACATCCCAGATAGTTCAAGCTCAGAGGTAGGTGGTGGGAAGAGTGGGCCTGGCTCCTGCAGGGGAGCCCCGCCCACAGGGTTTTGAGGCTGGATCACAGAGTATTATCTCCTGGGGAGGCTTCCACGGGGGCTCCTCGTGAGTCAGCTCTCCTACCTCTAATTCAGGGAGTCCTTTCAGTACTGTCTGTTCCTTAGGAAGCCCACAAAATCCTCTTAAGTGCCCCACCCAGGAGGCAAGACTAGGACACAGAGACTTCTTAAACTCTTTCTCTTCTCAGGATATGGATGTTTATCGATGCATTGTTTGATTTTAAAAGCTTTTAAAATTTTAATTACAGTTGATATTTAATATTTAATAGTTTCGGGGGTGCAGCATAATGGTTAGACATTTGTATACCTTACAAAGTGATCACCCTGATGAGTCTAGTACCCTCCTGGCACCACACACAGTTTTACGATGCTATTGACTTTATTCCCTATGCTGCATTTTACATCCCTGTGACTATTTGTAACTGCCAGTTTGTATTTCTTCACCTCTTCACCCAGCCCCTCAACCCCTGCCCATCTGGCAACCATCAGTTCGTTCTCTGTGTCTATGAGTTTGTTTCTGTTTTGTTTGCTTGTTTATTTATTTTTAAGATGTGACATATAAGTGAAATCATATGGTATTTGTCTTTCTCTGTCAGACTTATTTCACTTAGCATAATATATGGATGCATTTTCAAGTTAGAACGTTTGGATGTTTTTGCTTTATTGCTTTTAAACAGTCTGCAGACAAGCAGTGAGGAATGGTGGTGGCGATCAAATGTGCATCAGTGATAATGGTTTGCATGGCTGGGCCCTTCTTTTTCACTGGGAACTTTGAGGCTGGATAGCATCCTTCAGGAGCAATGTACTAATCAAATGTAAAATGACAAAAGTCAATAATACTCTAATCTGTTATATAATCCTTTATATTTTTCTGGTTTAGTTACAGGTTTATTATATGTTCCTGTACTTTTTGAACACATTTGTCAAACAGACATAAAACATGTATGTCTGTTTGTGCCTCATGTATAAGGATTGAACCTAAGAGCTATCACATAATGATAATAAAGATAGAAATAATAAAATAATAGTATCATCCACATGGGTTCTAAATGCTTTGCCCATATTATCTGTTTAAATCTTATAACAACCCTGTGAAGATGTTGACATTCTTGACTCCAAGAAGGAATATACTTGTCAAAATGATTCCTTGTGGTTAGCTGGGCCCAAATTTATAATCAGAGTCTAGCAGCTGCTGTTTGCAGGAGGCCTCTCACACAGGCTGCATTTCAGGGGGAAAAACTTCAGACTGGGCTATCAAGACCCCTGCACTGTGTTGCTCTCGGCTGAGCCAACCCTTACAAAGGAGTTTCCAGAATCGTATTTTGACCAGTGGGCTGAGACCTGCCCTGTACTATTCAAGCTGCACAACTATATCCTCATTTGTATGTTTACTGACTAATCAGAATGGGCCCACAGTGACCAGTAAGGATGCAAAATTCCCCACCAATCAGGTCAGTGCTATGTAGACCAATCAAACTGTGCAAATTTGTATTCTTCATTTGCATAAAAATGGACTGGTCAGGGACCAGGGCAGGCACTTTCTCTATATAAGTGGGTCTCCCCTTTGTTTGAAGGGTACTCACTTTTAATTTCCACTAGAGGATGCATTTCTCAGGTTTGGAAACTGATCATCTGAAGGATGTTTCTCTTTTTAACACAGGCCCGATTGAAGATTCCTGTTGGCCTTGGGTTGGTGGCAGCAGCCTCTTGTTGATAACATTGTTATTCTGTCAGATAAAGAAACTGATGCTGGAGAAAGGGTTGTTTCCTCACAAATGGTAAGTGTAGAGATGGGTAAACTCAGCTCTCTCTGGCTTCACACTTGTGCTCTTCATCTTGCTCTAACCATGATGACTTAGCACCATAGCAAAGCATTGGAAACAGGTCCTGTCTACAAAGCTGGACCACAGTGAGCAGTTTCAGCAGGTGAGGAACCACTGCCAAACGTCATCCAGAGTGTCCTAGAGTAGGCGATGGCCGAAGTTCAGAAGAAAGGACACTACTGGATACAGGGCCATTATTTTCACATTTTAATATTTTTTTAAAATAATTTTTTAATTTAATTCTTGTTCAAGTACAGCTTTCTGTCTTATATTCCCAACCCTGCCCGCCCCCCGCCCCATGCTCCCCGCCTCCCTCACATTTTAATTTCTTTTAGCTGTGGAATTTTCTACTTCCACAAATGATAAAAGAACACTGACTTATAAAACAAATAAGGTTTGTTTGATTGGAATGAACTGACTTTATAACTTCAGTTGTATAATATTTACTAATTGTAAATCAGGTAGTAAGAAAAATGAGACTTTTAAGATTAATATAGCCTTTGACATCAGCTTTTTTGGGGAAAATATTTGCAGTCTCAGATCAGTTTCAACATTCCATTTATGTCTGCATTTTGTTAGGTCACAGAATATTGGGAAAAATCCTGATCCACACAGGTATTAGTTGCACATATTAATTTCTGAAAGCTTGCTTAATGATCTTAGTATACTCTTAAATACAACTGATCCAGTGGTTTGAAAAAGAAGTGGCAAAATATTTTTGTTCCAAGGTTGAATTAACTCTCCTTGTCTAAGAACTGCCTGTGTTCCTTAATTAGTAAATGTACCAGCTGGAGGGAATTGATGAATGGGCTCTTCAGCTAGTTTAAAATCACAACTGTATGGTAGAAAACATTTTTCAAATTTATGTTATAACATTATAAGATGTTCAGCAGTATCATTTAAAAAATTCTCATATATCTTTGTACCTGTCTCTGTCATATAGTCACTCAAAATTTCAAAGTGGTGAAATTAATTTTCACTATTCATTTTTTCATCTAGTCAATCATTCAGAAAAAACTTATGGAGCACCTATCTCATTCTGGACAATGGTCTATGTGCTCTAGATATAGTGATAACCCGACAAAGTCCCTTCCTTCTTAGAGCTTCCATTTGGAGGGTAAGAGGGAGGGAAGAGTTGTGGAAATAGAACAAACCCACAAACAAATAAATGCATTTGCCAGGTTGTGACATGTGATTTTAATAAAAGAGCAGTACTATTTAGACAACAATGAAAAAATACTGAAGGAGGCAGAGTAAGAAGTGTAATTGAAACATAAGTGGTGAGAACACAAAACACATAAGGAATGTAAAAAGTGGTTCCTCTTTTTAAGTTCATTTTTCCCCAATCTATGGAGATGTTTCAGTCTACTTTACTGGTAAAAAATATCAAAACCTTGGCACTTGCTCTGATATAATGACTTTGCCTACTTCTGTTCATGTGGACAGTTTGCTACATAGAAAGTGTAAATGCATTAATGAGATAACAAGGAAACTTTATTTGTAAATTGATATAAGATAATAAGACAATTTTGGTTTGAGGTCTATGTGCACTAACCTGGCAGCATAGTTTGCTCATATTTGGTATAAAACCCATTGACTCTACATACTGCTTTAATTAGGATATTTTTATAAAAATGGTTAAGATACCTTAATACATAAAATTTGCACAAAATATTTGTAGTGTCCTTAAATCACCTGCTCTTGCTATAAGTTCTTGGGGAACAGTTTAAAAATCACAGGTGTGGTAGGGGTGGGGTAGGTGTTAAGGTCAGACAGACTGGTTGGCTTTGCCCTTGAAGTTGTGTGATGTTGGGACTGTGGTTAGGCTTTAACGTCTTCACCTATAAGGCAGAGTCCACCTCCACATTGGCTGGTTGCCTGAAATATTAAGGACACTGTGGCATGTTAGAGTTCTTTTCCTTCCCCAAACAGCTCAGCTTGAATCAGCCTTGGGGATATAAGTTGGCAAGGAGCAGGACTCTGGCTGCAGGAATTGGGTTATACTGAAGTACCGGTATCTGGGGACCAAGGGCCTAAAATCACTTAGAGGATGGACAAGTGCTCAGTACAGGGATTTGGGTGCATGAAAGGAAATGGAGTACATGGGGACCAGAAAGGGGACAATTATTGTCCTTGTCACTTAGTAATGAGTTAGAAGTCAAGTGGTTTCAGGTGTGGGGAGAAAAGTACTCTGAGGGTGGACAATTTTGGGAAGCAAAATCTCAAGGGATTAAGAAGACACTCTGGAGAATGGCAGTTTTGCATCTTAATTTGTGCATTAGAAATCAACAGAAGAGACACAAAGATGGTTACATGAAATTCACTGGTGGTAGATAAGGGAGGTAGGAGAAAGCAAAGCAGGGCATTGGTGAAGTTGGATAGAAAGTAAAACAGAGAGACAAATATTTCTTTTACATTGGTGGATAGAGGATAGTTAACAAGGAATATTTACAGCACATAGAGATGGTTTGTGGGGAACAAGACAGCCATGAGGGGTCCCATGGTCTCTTGATTTGGTGGGAAGTTGTGCCCTGAGGGGTCTGGAAAAAAGGGAATTACTCTGTCATTCCACAGGTATGTTATTGAGCATGCAAAAGAGATAGGCAGGCTCACTTAAAGTACAGAATGACCTTTGTCAACTAGCCTAGGACATGACTTACCTTCCATGACTTGATTTTAGTTAGGAAGTTTTAATTTCAGACCATCCTATGTGGTCACTTTAGGTTTCTGAGTTTGTGAGGCCAGCCATACAGGCCTCCTTGAGCTTGCCAGGTTTAGCATGTGGCCCCTAGTTTGTCTGTGTATCTTCAAACTAGATATGGTAGGAGCATTTACACCAGAGAGATTGGCAAAAGCTTCGAATCAGGGCTCTTTCTCCAAGAGAGCCCATTGTTAAGCATTAGATGCGGTCCTTGGAACTACCCTCTATTGACCTAACCCTTGGAGTGAAGATTACATGTGAAGTTCTCAATTTACAAACTTCCCAAGTATGGATGAGTTTACCTGCAGACTTCCTGTCATGGAATCTCTTCTACTGCCACCACCAAGGTGCTGGAGATAATTTACAGATTTAGAAGGGGAGGAGGAAAGCTACTAAAAAGCCAGAAGACATTCAAATGAGAACTATTTGTCTACTGGCTGGTCCTCCTGGTCATTTTTGCTTCACGTAGCCAAGCAGCCTGGAATCTCAGTAATGTAAATAAAGGCAGAAAGAGCCAATTAACCACTTAATGTATCACTGAGAATTTGATCCCTGGGTGAGTAGGGGAAGAAATTGGATAAGTATTGGGTTGACTAGAAAGTTCATTTTTTCCCCTGTAAAATGGCTCTAGTAGCATTTACAGTCTTTTACTTCATTCAAAACAATTTTGTTAGATTGTATTGTGACAGCTGTCATATCAGTGTGCATTAAAAAATTAAAATTGGTGAATTTTTGTGTAGCCACTTCATGTTGAAGATGGAAGAAAATATGTAAAATTTTTGGCATATTATGCTTTATTATTTCAAGAAAGGTAAACATGCAACTGAAATGCCAAAAAAAGATTTGTGTGGTGTATGAAGAAGGTGCTATGACTGACAGAACATGTCAAAAGTGGTTTGTGAAGTTTCGTGCTGGAGATTTCCAGTGGGACGGTGCTCCACGGTCCAGTCGACCAGTTGGAGTTGACAGCGATCAAACTGAGACGTTAACTGAGAACAATCAATGTTATACCACGTGGGAGAGAGCCGACATCCTCAAAATACCCAAATCAATGAAGTTATTGGTGAAAATGAAATATATGTCTTTCATTTTATAGAAAAAACCTAAATGGACCTTTTGGCCAAGCCAATAATTTTAGGAGCACACAGCATGGAGGTGGGAGGTGCTGGAGTTGAGGGCAGGCCTGGATGCAATTCTGTTACAAGGGAGTAACCTTCAGGGTCCCAGGAACCGGGGACAAGGGATTCCAAGGTACCAGAGGGCTGAAGACAAAGCTACATGTTCCTAAATTTCTTCTAGGGCTAGTCCTGCTTTTAGAGAATAGAGAGAATTCTTCACCCTTCCTCCCCCTTCCTGAGATGATGACCTCTGCCCATGCATGCCACAGCTTAGATTAGCATTATTGGGATTCATGCCTAGAAATTCTGGTAAAACATTTCAAATCCATATTCAGAGAACATAGCATTGACAATAGTCTTTAGCTCTCTTTATTTCAACAAGATATTTTTGAAATTCCATGTGGAAAAAAATAGGTTTACTCACCGACTCACATGACAATTTCAGAAATATTTTAATGTTTGATTTCTCTGCTGTGGGTAGAAGCTTTTAATCTTCTGTGCTCCAAGCATCCCTGTCAAATGGTTAATGATGTGAAAAGAAGTACCTAAATGCTCTAGGGTCACCTGGCATTTAAATAAACACTTCCATTGACAGTAAATCATTCCTGCATGGCCAGTGCCCAGACCATGTGGATTCTCACAGCACTTTATGGAAGAGAACACGGCTATGGTCGTAGATGGGTCCACAGAGGTTTTCCGACCACTGTTGGCAACATTTGCCTGCATGTTCTGGTTTTCTACTGATGTGTAAAAAACTACTGTAAAATTAGTGGCTCAAAACCATAACTATTTTAATTATATCTCATTTGGTGAGTCTGATATTGAGGCAGGGCTTGGCTGAGATAGTCTTCTGCTGTCTGCTTCATGAACAGAAGCTACTCATTGGTTCTCAACTGGTGGATGGTTATTCTGGAGAGTCTAAGATTGCTATGTGTCTGACATATTGGTGGAATGGATGTGATATTGTGATTTATAGTAAGAGATACATGTTTGTTTTTCACACCTGCTTCTGGCACAGAGCTCCACAAACACTTGGAATTTCCTGAGATTAGAGCAATAAAGGCATCCTTGTTATGTTAATAAGGTGACTTTTGGATAACCCCCAGGTTCAGGGCTGGTTACCAGGAATCCCAACCATATGATCAGAGGACTGGACCATTCAGTCCCGCCCTCTCCCCTCCGCTCCAGAGGAAGGGAGCTGGAAGTTGAATCTAATGGTCAATGGCCAATGATTTAATCAACCTTGACTACATAATACAGTCTCCATAAAAATGCCAAAGGCTGGGGTTAGGCGAGCTCCTGGGTTGGTGAATATGTATTGATTCAGGAAGAGGGGCACATTCAGAGGCAGGGAATGCTCTTTGACCCTTCCCCGTACCTTACCCTATCTACCTCTCCCATCTGGCTATTCCTGAGTTATATCCTTTTATAATAAACCAGTAATCCAGGAACTAAAAATTTTCTCTGAGTTTTTTGAACCCCGCTAGCAAATTAATTGAACCCAGTGCAGGGGTCCCCAGAATCTCCCATGTATAGCCTGTCTGTCAGAAGCCTAGGTGACAACCTGGGCTTGTGATTGGCATGTGAAGTTGGGATGCCAATGTTAAGAACAGGACAGATTCAGAGGAGGACAATTAGACTATACCTGTTGATGGGGGAGTGGGCATGGTCCCACTGTGGAAGAGCGTGTGGTATGGGAGTTACTGTTGTGGCCATCCTTGGGGAAAACAATCACTCACACTGAATATCCTAAAACTGGGTATCTTTGCCTGTTGGCTGTCATATTATACCACACAGTAGCCAAAAATCTTGATTGATAGCATTTTCTGTTAAAGTGACTAAACAATACTGAGCTTGTTCAGGGTCTGGATTAATTTCAACCTGATCTTCATCCTCACCAGCCCTTCATCATGAAATCCAAGTCCTGGTTATGCTGTGCCCCAATATGTTGTCAATCATCTTGAGAGCTGTCATAAACATCTTAAAATATTAACATTAATTAAGTGATAAATATTTACCATTTATGCCTTTGAGGATTTCAACATTGTTACAGCTGCAACCAGACAAGCTATGACAGGGTATCAGTCTTAACTCTTACAGAAAAAAAGTTGAGAATCACAGATGTGTACCCTGAATACCAGAAATGGATAGAATTTAACTCTTACAGAAAAAAAGTTGAGAATCACAGATGTGTACCCTGAATACCAGAAATGGATAGAATTCAGTGGAAATTTTTTTTCAGGGCTTGTGGTGAGCATGTGGACAAGTTTCTCTAAATTGAACGAGTTATATTTTTCTAAATGGTTTTGTCTTATTTGCTAGGATTTTTTTTTTTTTTTTTGGCTAAATGACTTCAGTGGCAACTTCTGTTGCCAGTCTGTTGTTTCTCTCCCACAAGCAGAGATCAGGCTGTTTACCGCCGCCACCACTGGTTGACACTGCTTCTGTGTGCCCTGATCCTGAGGGCAGTTAATAAATCGTCCTTGATGATTTGATGGTATAACCTTTAGATCTGAAATTGCAGGTGCACCGGACTGTCAGGAAACACTCCTTTTGTTGTACATTGCTTAGATTGATCAGAAAACATGTGTTACTCTTTATTTTTTTTTTGAAACCTTTCCGGTATGTTTAAATAATTTCTTGAGCAAACATTTCAGGAATCACCTGAATCATTCTTATTGTCTTGACTAAGTGTTTTATCTTTAAAAATTGACATTAAGGTATTTGATATCACAAAGAAGGACAATTGAACATTTAAATATCTGGTGCATTTAGATGATCTGTATGTCTCTCTCTCTCTGTTTCTTTGATAAGTAAAAATACACTTTAAGTTTCCTTCTAAAGTCTGCCAAATATAGTACTTCTCTGAAAAACACTTGCAGATTTTTGTAATTCAATGGCTCTTTGTGGCTCAGAGTATTAAGTTTGATAGAATTCTGACATTTCTTTGTTCGTACTTCCCTCACATCTACCCACCGTTTACAATTACCACTCCTCCAGAGCCGGGGGGATTTGTTTACATAGGAACCATCCTCAGGCTGCTCCATGGGTGTCAGTGGTCTAATTGGTCCTCTCAGAGTTGGAAGATGGGCCAGTGGAACCTTTTTCATTCGAGTCCAGTTGTGGAACTTTAGTTAACACTTGTAGACCGATAGAACACCTCAGGAAAGGGGACACTCAGGTCAAAGGGGAAGGGGCATAGGGTGGTCATGCTCAAGGAGCTTCTTTGTTCCCAGCTCTATTGAGCTATAATTGACACGTAACATTGTGTAACTGTAAGGTGTACAATGCGATGCTTTGATGCATGTATATGCTGTAAAATGATATACACAACCAACCACAACCTTATGAACCACAACAGGTTGGTGAATTCATCCATCACCTCACATAATTACCTTTTCTCCCCCCTTTTTGAGAACTGCTAAAATGACCCCCAAACCCAGTGAATCAATGGGAAAAACAATTTCAGTTTGCCCTGTCAGAAAACAAAACAAAACAAAACAAAACTATGGTTCTCTTAAACAATAACAGCCACGAATTGGTATGGAGTTTGTCTTGTAACTCATAGATCCTATGAATCTTTTAGTTGAGAGGATTTCCTCCTTTTCTTGGCAGAGTGAAGAAGTTGGGGAAGATGCAAGCTTAGCTCCATGCTTGTTTGCCCATCTCAGTATGGTGGGTAGGCCTTGTTGTGGTATCAGGCCTCACCACATCCTCTATCCTGAATGTTCCTTTCCTGATGTATGTATGTGTAAGTACTCTCAGAATGCTTTGAATGAGTCAAGTTATAAATAAATCACAATCTATGTGAATGTTTATATTTTTAATACTTTCAAATAGAAGAGAAAATGCAAGGGGTGAATTAGGGGGTGTAGGAAGAATGGCATAAGCTACAGCAGAGAGAGAGAATTCTCAGGTAGGATCAGAGCACAGAATGTAGGAATTTCAGGACAGGTGAGGACTAGAAGCCAGGTGATCTTCGTGGTGGGCACCCTGGGGAAAAGAGATATACCTCTCTCTGCTTGGTGTTCATTAAGACTTGGTGGAAATAAGGGTCTTTCCCTTATTTTAAAAAAATTAGTAATAAGTGACCACTGAATACATATAAGAAAATACAGGTAAAAAGAAAAATAAAGTTTGGAAGATGGCAACAGAGAAGGAGGAAGCAGATTCTACTTCCCCTTACACATGGGAGAAAAACCTGGCTGATCTACAGAGGAACAGAGCAAATAGCCAATAGTACCCCAGCATATATGAAAATAAGACACCAAAAATTATAGCAGACACTGAAAAACCAGACGGTAAGGAGAGTGCTTCAGGACAATAAGGTCCCAGGGACCAGCACAGGGACTGGGATGGCTGTAGCCTCAGGCCCGGCATGGCATCCAGCACTGGCGCTGGGTCTACCACAGACTCTTTGGGAGCAGCGGGCCTGCCACAGAGTCCTTGGGAGAGAGCCGGGTCAACTGCTCCCTCCCTCCCCACCCAAGCAGGGTTTAAAGTAGCACTGGGAGAGACCTGGTTGCTTGAAGTTGCAGAGAGGGGAATCAGGACAAAGAGGCAAACACACAGGGCCTGTGAGCACCCACAGAGTGTGTGGGCGCCAGCTTGGGAGAGTTGAGAGTCTCGAAGTGACCTGCACTGACCCCGATGGTCACTGATCTGGCTAGAGAATTGGGCTGTACTGAGTGGCAGGCTTGAGTAGGAGGAATTTCTCAAAAAGTAAAACTGTTTAGGGGATTCTTCTGCGACAGCCACTGGGCCTACTCCCCACCCAGCCTGGCAGCGATCCCAAGGTTGAGTGGAAGGTCCTGTGTTCCCCCATAGCACAGGGAACGGTTCTCATCCAAACCTGTGGGACCCAGGCAGCCTGGCCGGTGTGTGTGTACCCACACCTCAGACCACAGTGATAACCCTGGGGAAAGAGTGCTCTGAAGAAGACCTGGATCCTCCACTTAAGGTGCCAGGGAGAGGTGCCAGACTAGCTCTTGGGAGAGTGCTCCCAAGAGTGGCTGAGTACACATCAGGAAGGGAGAAATGCCACACTAATCACCCCTTAGGCTGCTGCAGCCAGCAAGACCAGAAAACCCGGTTTGGCCAGTTTGAAACCAACAAGAGGTGTTTTTGTTTGTTTGTTTGTTTCTTCCTTTCTTTTATAATTAATGTCTTATTTTTTTAAATTTTTATTATTGTTTTATCTTTCAATACCTTTTTCTCTCTTTTCTTCTTTCTTGTTCTGTTCCTTTTTCCTTTCTTTCCCATTTTATCTTTTCTTCCTTCCTTCCCTTGCCTTTTTCCCCCTTTTTTAAATACCCACAAGTGAGACAAAAAACTTGGAACTATGAAAGGACCAGAGTTGGACTCACAGAGTTGGCATCCCAACAGCTGAGAGAGTCAGACAAATTTCACTTAGCTATTGCAGAGAAACTACAAGTTGCTGCATATTTGTATTATTATTTTTTCATTATTATTACATCTTTTATTTTAATACTATTTTTGTATTCCTCTTCTTTCTGCATAGTCTTCTTTGCTTGGCTGATTATATTGTATCATTTGACAGGTTTCCCCTGTTTTCTCTTCCACAGTGTATTGCTAATTTACTGTCCTTCACGTCACTTGTGTTCCTTTAGCACACTACTCAAAGTCCTATATGCCCTATTCATGTTATCCAGATCACATAGACTCTGTCATAGGATTGTTGCTCTAATATTGTTATAAAGAACAGCTGCTCTATACAATTGTAAACACTTCACAACACCCCTCCCAGAACTTAGCCCACTTCACAGTTTCCTGAACTCTATTACTGTAGTGGTTAACTTTATTCTCTCACACATTACACCTGTTTACTATCCTTTACTCTCACCTTACCTCAGAATCTGACCTCCCACAACCTCACTGCTTTCTAGATCCAACTCACAAGCCTTCCCTCCCCAACACAAGTCTTATCTTCTTTCCATCCTTTCTTAAAAGTGGCTAGTTGGGTTGAAGATCACGGTTAACACCATACATAGCCAAAGGATCTCCTATCTCTTCTCTACCGGCTTCTCTAAATATCATAGAATACTCTCCAGCTGTCATAAACCATTTTGCCTTCCCCTCAAATTGATCACAAAAAAAGAGTAGGTGGAAGCAGTGAACACCAGGATACCCAGTGGAAGAGGAAACCCAACAACAAAGGAACCACCAACAGATAACAACAGAAGAAGGTGAAGGAAGGAGTGGAAACCACACAAGCCTCAATCCAGGACCTATCTGGAAATACAACTAAATAGTGGAGAAACTACCCAGGGCAAACATCTGAACAAGAGCAAAAGAGAATCCTCAAAACCTTGTACACATGGAAGAACTAGCTTCAACACAACCTGCCGTCACCAGCACAACAAATTACAAGAGGTGGTGCACAGAGTGACCCTCAGTTAACCAGATGGTGGGAAGTACCCACCAAAGAAAGACCCAACAACAATCAAAACCCAAAAACAAACACAGAGCCAACTTAAAGAACAGCCCAAGACCAGTGAGCTCAGGAGATCAAGGAGACTGCACCACTGAATCTCACAGGTATTCTACCACAGAAGTTCACACCATAAACCCAGGGAGTCTGAACAGATCAATTTAAGAAGCTGAAGCTAACAAAAAAAGTCTCACAAACAATTGAAAGACAAAGAAACAATCCCCAAATGAGGGGAAAGGAGGAAGCCTCAGAAAGACTGCTAAATGACACAGAGGCAACTCAGCTATCAGATATTGAGTTCAAAGCACTGGTTATCAGGAAGTTCAATGAGCTACCAGAAACTACAGGAAAACTACAATGAACTCACTGCAAACTATCTCAGCATGAAAAAGGAAATAGAAACTATCAACAAGGGCCAAGAGAAAATGAAGAATACAATTTCTGAACTGAAGAACACAGTGGAAGGAATCAAAAGGAGGATCGATTAAGCAGAAGTTTGGATCAGAGAGTTGGAGGACAAAGTAGGAAAAAACACCCAGAATGAGCAAGAAAAAAAAAGAGGCTCAGTAAGAATGAAAAGGGATTAAGAGAAATTCAAGACAATATAAAACATAATAATATCTGAAGATAGGGATACCAGAAGGAAAGAAGAAGAGCAAGGGATAGAAAACCAATTTGAAAAAGTAATGATGGAAAACTTTCCTAATTTGATGAGAGAAAAAGTCACACAAATCCAGGAAACACAGAGTCCAAATCAAGAGGAACCCAAAGAAGCCCACTTCATGACACATCATCGTTAAAATGGCAAAATCCCAAGACAAAGAGAGAATCTTAAAGGCAGCAAGGAAGAAACAGGAAGTAACATAAAAGGGGGCTTCAATAAGGTTAGCTTCTGACTTCTCAATGGAAACCCTCAAGCAAGAAGAGAATGGCAAGAAATGTTCCAAGTAGTGAGAACCAGAGGCGTGCAACCAAGGCTACTTTATTCAGCAAGGCTCTCAATCAAGATAGAAGACCAAATGAGGAAGGAGCTTTCCAGACAAAAGAAGTTGGAAAGAATACATCTCCACCAAACCAGCTTTGCAACACATGCTAAAGGTACTGCTTTAATTAAAGGAAGGAAAAGAGAGTGAGAGACAGAGGAACACAGGTACAAAAATGACAATTAATAAGTATCAATAATAATGTTAAATGTAAATGGATTAAATGCTCCAATCAAAAGACATAGAACAGCTGAATGGATAAGAAATCATGACCCACACATATCCTGCCTACAAGAGACCCACCTCAGGACAAAAGACCATCGAAGACTAAAAGTGAAGGGCTGGAAACAGATTTTCCAAGCAAATGGACAGGAACAAGGAGCCAGGATAGCAATACTCATAGTAGACAAAATAGACTTCAAAAAAGGGCCATAAAGAGAGACCCAGAAGGTCACTTCATAATACTCAAGGGAAGAATCCACCAAGAAGACGGAAACATTGTAAATATATATGCACCCAAATATGAGCACCCAGATATATAAAGAACATCTTAGAGGACTTCAAGAAAGATATTGACAGCAACACAATTATAGTAGGGGATTTTAACACCCCACTGTCAAAAATGGACAGATCTTCCAAACAAAATATCAACAAAGATACTGTGGCATTGAACAATGCCCTAGATGAAATGGACTTAACTGATATAGGTAGAGCCCTTTGTCCCAAAGAAGCTAAATACACATTCTTTTCAAATGCACATGGAACATTTTCAAAGATAGACCACATGATAGGACACAAAACAAGTCTCAACACATTCAAAAAAACTGAAATCATACCAAGCATTTTCTTCCACCACAAGAAAGTAAAACTAGAAACCAACCCTAAGGGAAAGAAACCCCAAACACTCAAAATTATGGAGATTGAATCCCATGTCATTAAACAATGAATGGGTCAAGAATGAAATTAGGGAATAAATCAAAAAGTTTCTGGAAACAAATGAAAATGAACTCACGACAACCCAAAATTTATGGGACACAGCAAAGGCAGTCCTGAGAGGGAAGTTCATAGCAATTCAGGCTTACCTAAAAAAGATAGAAACATTTCAAACAAACAACCTAACCCTACACCTACAAGAACTGGAGGAACAACAACAAAGGCAGCCCAGAGTAAGTAGAAGGAAGGGAAAAAACCAAGATATCGGCAGAATTAAATGACATAGAGACTAAAAGCACAATTTTAAGGATCAATGCATCCAGGAGCTGGTTCTTTGAAAAGATAAACAAAATTGACAAGCCTTTAAGTAGACTCATCAAGAAAAAAAGAGAGAGGACCCAAATAAACACAATCAGAAATGAAACAGGATAGATTACAACTGATACCACAGAAATAGAAGGGATTGTAAGAAATTACTATGCAGAACTGTATGCCAAAAAATTTGAAAACCTAGGGGAAATTGACAAATTTCTAGAAAAATATAATCTCCCAAAACTCAGTAAAGAAGAAGTAGAAAGCCTGAACAGACCAATAACAGCGGATGAAGTTGAAGCAGATGAAGTTTTTTGAAGTAATCAAAAAACTCCCCTCACACAAAAGCTCTGGACCAGGTGGTTTCACAGGAGAATTCTACAAAGCATTTAAGGAAGAGTTAACCCCTATCCTTCACAGACTATTTCAAAAAATCCAAAATGATGGAAGACTCCCAAACTCTTTTTATGAAGCCAGCATCATTTGAATCCCAAACGCAGATAAAGACACAAAAAGAAAGAAAACTTCAGGCCAATATCACTGATGAACATAGACACTAATATCCTCAACAAAATATTGGCAAACCACATCCAACAATACATTAAAAACATCACACACCATGACCAAGTGGGATTCATCCCAGGGATGCAAAGATGGTTCAATTCACAAATCAGTAAATGTAATACATCACATAAACATAAGCAAAGACAAAAATCACACAATCATATCAATAGATTTGGAAAAAGCATTTGATAAGGTACAACACCCATTTATAATAAAAACACTCAGCAAAGTGGGAACAGAGGGAGCATTCCTCAACATAATAAATGCCATACATGAGAGACCTACAGCCACCATCATACTCAATGGGCAAAAACTAAAATTTTTTCCACCAAGATCAGGAACAAGACAAGGTAGTCCACTTTTACCACTTCTATTCAATATAGTATTGAAAGTTTTAGCCACAGTTATCAGATAAGAAAAGGAAATAAAAGGCATTCAAATCAGAAAGGAGAAAACAAAACTATCTCTGTTTGCAGATGACATGATAGTGTACATGGAAAAACCTATACACTCCAGCCAAAAACTGCTTGACTTAATAAATGAATTTGGCAAAACAGCAGGATAGAAAGTCAATATCCAGAAATCAAAGGTGTTTTTGTATACCAACAATGAAACAGCAGAAGCAGAAAACAAGAAAAAACTCCCATTCGATATAGCAAAAAATAAAATAAAGTACCTAGGAATAAACCTAACCAAGGAGGTAAAAGATCTGTATGCAGAAAGCTACACAACACTGAAGAAAGAAATCAAGGAAGACACAAACAAGTGGAATCATATACTGTGTTCATGGATTGGAAAAATTAACATCATCAAAATGTCCATACTACCCAAAGCAATTTACAGATTCAATGCAATACCTATTAAAGTACCAATGGCATATTTCACAGACATAGAACAAACACTTCAAAATTTATATAGAACCATAAACAACCCAAAATAGCAGCTGTAATGTAAAGAAAGAAGAGCAAAGTAGGAGGGATCACAATACCCGATACCAAACTGTATTACAAGGCCACTGTAATCAAAACAGCCTGGTACTGGCATAAAAACAGGCACACAGACCAATGGAACAGAACAGAGAGCCCAGAAATAAACCCAAGTCTCTACAGTCAATTGATATTTGACAAAGGGGGCAGCAACATAAAATGGAGTAAAAATAGCCTCTTCAACAAATGGTGTTGGGAGATATGGATAGTTCTGTGTAAAAAAATGAAACTCAAGCACCAACTTTCACCATACACCAAAATAAACTCAAGGTGGGTAAAAGACTTAAACATAAGCCGTGAAACCATTAAAGTCCTAGAGGAGAACATAGGCAGAAAAATCTCAGATATTTCATGCAGCAATATTTTTACTGATATGTCCCCTAGAGCAAGGGATATAAAGGAAAGAATAAACAAATGGGATCTCATAAAAGTAAAAAGCTTCTGCCTGGCTAAAGAAAACAGTATTAAAATAAAAAGGGAACAACTGCATGGGAAAACATATTTGCCAATGATACCTCAGACAAAGATTTAATCTACAAAGTATACAAAGAAGTCACATGACTTCACTCTAAGAAGACAACTAACCCAATTAAAAAATGAGGAAAGGACTTGAACAGACACTTCTCCAAGGAGGACATACAGAAGATCCAGAAACACATGAAAAGATGCTCAATACCACTAGCTAACAGAGAGATGCAAATTAAAACCACAATGAGATACACTTTACATTGGTCAAAATGGCCATCATAAACAAATCAACAAACAACAAGTGTTGGAGAGGTTGTGGAGAAAAGGGGACCCTAGTTCACTGTTGGTGGCATTGCAGACTGGTACAACCACTATGGAAAATAATGTGGAATTTTCTCAGAAAACTAAAAATGGATCTACCTTTTGACCCAGCAATTCCACTGCTAGAATTATATCCTAAGAACCCTGAAACACCAATGCAAAAGAACCTGTGCACCCCAATGTTTACAGCAGCACAATTTACAGTAGCCAAGTATTGGAAGCAACCTAGATACCCATCAGTAAATGAATGAATCAAAAACTGTGGTATATTTACACAATGGAATTCTATGCAGCAGAAAGAAAGAAGAAGCTCCTACCCTTCGCAACAGCATGAATGGAACTGGAAAGCATTATGATGAGGGAAATAAGCCTGGTGTTGAAAGACAAATACCATATGATCTCACCTTTAACAGGAACCTAAACAACAAAACGAACAAGCCGGCAAAATATAACCAAAGACACTGAAATGGAGAGCAGGCTGACAGTGACCAGAGGAGAAAGGGGAGGGAATTTCAGGGGAAAAGGGAAAGAAAGGTTTACAGGAACAAGTATAAAAGACACATGCACAAAAACTAAAGGGGGTGGGAATGGAAGGAGGTGGGGAGCACGATGGGGGTGAGCTGGGATGGGAGTAAAAGACAGAAAGCTGTACTTGAACAATTAAACATATATATATATATATATATATATATATATATATATATATATATATATAAAATCTCCTAAAAATCAAATCTCTAATTTCACCATCTACTGTTATCACTTTAGGTAGAATCTT
Source organism: Sturnira hondurensis (assembly GCF_014824575.4). Lineage (NCBI taxonomy): Eukaryota > Metazoa > Chordata > Mammalia > Chiroptera > Phyllostomidae > Sturnira > Sturnira hondurensis. The sequence goes on from NW_028085930.1 coordinate 4,551,788, forward strand.
GTATACTTTTTCTTTTGTTCTACTACTTATTTGTTTCTTGGATACTATAGAGTACCTCCTGCTTTTGTTTCACTTGTATTTTCCCAGAATGTTTGTCCATCCCTTTATTTAATATTATTTTATCATGTTTATGTTTATAGCAGTACTTGCCCCAAGAAATGAAAAAGTTTAAGCAGTACAGAAGGATATGCAATAAAAGGAAAAAATACGCCCTGGCTGGTGTAGCTCAGTGGATTGAGCGCGGGCCTGCGAACCAGATAATCGCGGTTCGATTCCCAGTCAGGGCACATGCTTGGGTTGCAGGCCAGTTTCCGGCAGGGGTCAGTTCCCTGCAGGGGATGCACCAGAAGCAACCATACATTGATGTTTCCTTCCTCTCACCTTCCCTTCCCCTCTAAAGATAAATAAATAAAATATTAAAAAAAATAAGGAAAAAATACTCTCTTCCATATTTCTGATCCTACTATCACATTTCAAAGAAAAACACTATTGAGGTTTTTTGTTTTTAGTTCTTATGCCTTAATTCTAGATAATATACTTTGCTTGTTTCTTAATTTGTCAATGCTAAGTAACTTACAACTTTAAACATATCTGTTATTTCTCCTTTTAAAAAAATACTTCCTACCTTTTCTTCTGCCCCATTTTTTAATTTTCTTGTTTGTTGTTTATTTAGTTCTTCTCTCTGCTACTTTTAAAACTCTAAATAACATATGTTTATGATTTCTCGATTCATCTACGTAGACAGTATCTTGACTCTCGATGATATAAAAATTACTACCTCTCCTTTCCCTCCATTTCTTCTCCCCATCAGTTAATTCTCAACTTCTGGTGTTGTACCATTATTTTTACATTGTTAAGGTTTATGACATAGGTGTAATTAAGCCCCCCACATTTTGTTGATATTGATTCTTATATTTGAAGATCCACAAATGCTATTTATGATATTGGCTGATATGTGTATCATTTACTTAGTCATCACTTAGTGGGACTGTAAGACAAATAATTGTCTCAAATCTATTCTCAAAGGAGAATGTTGCAAATGCCAAGAGCAAAGAGATCCTTAATATTATGTCTCATAATTTTCTTTATATTTAGCTTAGTCATTTAATATACAGTTTTTTCTTTATTCTAAATTTTCTAATTGGTGTTTTCCTTTTTTAGTGATAGAAATATTTGCCTTTAACAAACTGGGAATTTCCGGCCAAGGTGGAGGCATAGGTGGAAATACTGTGCCTCCTCGCACAACCAAAATTAAGGACAACAAAGATTTAGAAACAAAAACACAACCAGAACAGATAGAAAATTGAACTATAGACCAGTAAGAGGGTGGAGTCGGTGGCTGGTGGAGGGGGATCACAGCAGGAAAAGGCAGTGGCTGCCAGACCCAGGCGCTCAGGTGGCATGGGGCTAGCAGACCCCAGGCATGGGGAGGAAACAAGCAGAGCGTGCAAGGCGGTTGGCTGACCACGGACACACATTTGTCTGCAGATGAACTAGGCAAAAACTAGCAGTGAGACAAACCTCAAAACCCAGGGCCCCAGCAATGGGAAATAAAACCTAAAAGCACCTATTGAAAACACTGTGGGGGTTGAGGTGCTGGGAGAGACTCCCAGCCTCACTGGAGAGTCTGTTGGAGAGACCCACAGGGTCCTAGAACATACACAAGCCCATCCACCTGGGAACCAGCATGAGAAGAGCCCAATGTGTTTGTGGGAAGCGGCAGAGGGGACTGAAATCTGAGAGAGATGGAACAAATGTCATTTCTCCCTTTCCGACCCCACCCCCACATACAGCATCACAATCCAGCTACTGGGTTGACCTGCCCTGGTGAACACCTAAGGCTCCGCCCCTCATATGTAACAGGCTCGAACAAACCAAAATATGGCTCAAGGAGAAGAACAGCTCAAACCCCCAGAGCAAATACTTCTAAGCTACCAAGAGATAGCCAACCTATCAGATCCACAGTTCAAAATACTGGTGATCAGGATGCTTACAAAACTGGTTGATTTTGGTCACAAATCAGATAAAAAATGAAGGCTACACTAAGTGAAATGAAGGAAAATGCACAGGGAACCAATAGTGATGGAAAGACAACTGGGACTCAAATCAAAGGAGTGAACCAGAAGGAAGAAAGAAACAACCGAAAAGAATAGAATGAAGAAACAAGAATTCAAGAAAATGAGGAGAGGCTTAGGAACCTCCAGGACATCTTTAAACATTCCAACGTCCAAATTATAGGGGTACCAGAAGGGGAAGAGGAAGAGCAGCAAGTGGAAAACTTATTTGAACAAATAATAAAGGAGAACTTCCCCAATCTGGCAAAGGAAATAGACTTCCAGGAAGTCCAGGAAGCTCAGAAAGTCCCAAAGAAGTTGTACCCAAGGAGGAACACACCACGGCACATCATAATTACATTAGCCAAGATTAAAATGAAGGAGAGAATTCTGGAAGCAGCAAGAGATAAGGGGACAGTCACCTACAAAAAAGTTCCCATCAGTCTGTCAACTGATTTCTCAAGAGTCCTTACAGGTAAGAAGGGGCTGGAAAGAGGTATTCCAAGTCATGAAATGCAAGGACCTACATCCAAGATTGCTCTATTCAGCAAAGCTTTCATTTAGAATGGAAGGGCAGATAAAGTGCTTCTCAGATCAGGTCAAGTTCAAGGAGTTCATCATCACCAAGCCCTTATTATATGAAATGTTAAAGGGACTTATCTAAGAAAAAGGAGATAAAAAATGTGAACAGTGAAAGGACAGTAAACTCACAGTTATTAACAACCACACCTAAAACAAAAGCAAACTAAGTGGACAGCTAGATCAGGAGCAGAACCATAGAAATGAAGAACACATGGAGGGTTAGCAACAGGGGAGTGGGAGGAGGAGAAGGGGGGAGAAGGTACAGAAAATAGCATAGACAATAGGTAGAAAATAGACAGGGGGAGGGCAAGAGTAGTGTGGGAAATGTAGAAGCTAAAGAACTTATGACCCATGGACATGAACTAAAAGGGGGAATGTGGGTGGGAGGGGTTGTGCAGGTTGAAGGGGAATAAGGTGGGGAAATGGGACAACTGTAATGGCATAATCAATAAAATATATTAAAAAAAGAAATAGTTACCTTTAAAACAAAAGCAAAAGCACACGTTAAATACATTTTTGAGGTGGTAAGTTTTAAACAGGTGCTTTCTAGGACTGCTGCACTTTTGTTTTCCTTTCACTGAACTCTGGGAGTTTTTAATTTCTTCAGGTTTTTTCTTTTCTTTTCTTAAAAAGATTAACATGCAGTAAAAGGACTTTTTTTCTTTTTTGGTTTAAAAAATTAACATACAGTAGATAGACTTCCTTTTCTTTTTGCTGTGAGTTTTAAGACATGTATGGATTCATGTAACCACCACCAGAATCAGGATACAAATCAGCCCTGTCAGTCTCAAACTCCCTTGTACTGCCACCTTTGTAGTGACCCTTCCTCTTCCCCCTGTACCCTGGGAACTACTGATCTCTTCTACATACCAGCTATATTCACAATCACTGACAGTGATTGCTATGTCATATGATGTTTTAGTTTAATTTTATAAGAAACTGTCACAGTGTTCTCTAAAGTGCTATGGTATTACATTCTCCCCAGCAGTGTATGAGACTTGCTTCACATACTTGCTAGCATTTGGTATTGTTGATTTATTGTTTTTATTCCTTTTAGCCATTCTAATAAATATGTAGTATTATCTCATCATGGCTTAAGTAGTATCTCCCTAATAGCTAGTAATGTTCAGTGCCTTTTCCTGTGTTGTTTGCCAACCATATAGCCTCTTGATGAAGTGTCAGTTAAACTATTTTATCTATATTTTTACTTAGTTGTTTTTGAGAGTTCTTTATGTAATTTGGATTTGTAAATAGCTTTTCCAGTCTATATTTTGTCTTTTTATTCTGTTAATAGTGTCTTTCATACAGCAAAGATTTTTAAACTTTTATGAAGTCTAATTTATCTTTTTATTAATGTTGGAATTTTTGGTATCATATCTAAAAACTTTTTGGCTAAATCCAATCCATGAACATGATGTGATTCTCCATTTATTTACATCATGTTTGATTTCTTCCATTTGTCTTTCATTATTTTCAGCATACTGATTATGTACATGTTTTGTTAAACTTAAGTTGATTGAACCATAAAATTAATTCATTTAAATGGATATTGGTGCATTCACAAAGCTGTACAACTACCCCCACAATGTCATGTTATATTTTCATCATCCCCAAAAGAAATGCTGTCCAATTAGAGTCACTCTATATTTTTCCTTTTTATTTAGTCACAGAGAACCATTAATTACTTTTTGCCTATCTGGAATTTTTATGTAAATGCAATCATATGATATGTAGTCTGTCTGGCTTTTCCACTTAGCATAATGTTTTTGAGATTCATCTACACTATTGCATGTATGAACATTTCATTTCTTTTTATTGCCAAGTAATGTTCCCTTTTACCACTCTATCACATTTTGTTTATCAGTTTATCTTTTGGTAGACACATGGGTTGTCTCATCTTATGGCTATAATTAATTATGTTATTAAAATTACTATATAAGTTTTTATGTGTGTTTATGTTTTCTTTTCCCATGGGCGTATATCTAGGAGTGAAACTGTGTGATCGTATGGTAAGTCTATGTTTAGGAATTTGAGAAACCACCCAACTATTTTCCAAAGTACTGCACCATTTTGCATTTACCCCAGCAGTGTATGAGGGTTTCCATTCATTCACATCCTTGACAACAGTTGTTGTTATCTGAATTTTGATTCTAAACATCCTAGTGGGTATGAAGTAGTATCTTATTTTTATTTTTATTTTATTGATGATTTATAGTGTTGAGCATCTTTTTATGTAATTATTGATCATGTGTTTTTTCCTTTATTTTATTAATCTGGTATGTTACATTGGTTGTTTTTCATATGTTGAACTGACCTTGTAGTCCTGTGATAATTTCCACTTGATCATGGTATATAATCCTTTGTATATATTGTTCAACTTAGTTTGCTATTATTTGTTGATATTTTTTGTATCTATATTAATAAGGGACATCAGTCTGTGAATTTCTTTTGTGATATCTTTGTCTAGTTTTACTATCAGTATAGTATTGGTTTCAGAATGAGTTAGGAAGTGTGCTCTAATCTTCTATTGTTTTGACGAATTTATGAAAAGTTTATGCTAATTATTCTTTAAATGTCTGGTTAAACTCACCATTTTTGCCATCTGGTACTGGGCTTACTTTGTTGCTAGCTTTTAAATTACTAATTTAACTTCTTTACCCCTTATAGGTCTATTCAGATTTTCTGTTTCTTCTTCAATCTATTTTGGCCTTCCTAGATATTTTTTCATTTAATTTAAGTTATCTAATTTGTTGGCATACTATTATTCATAGTATTCCCTCATAATCCATTATATTTCTCTGATGCTGGTAGTCATTTCTCTTCTTTCATTCTTGATTTTAGTAATTGAGCCTTTTCTCTTTTTTCTTGGTTAGTCTAGTTAAAAGTTTTGTCAATATTGTTGATTGTTTCAAGTAGTCAACTTTTGGTTTCATTGTTTTTCTTTATTGTTTTCTATTCTCTACTTATTTTCTCTTATAATTTTAATTATTTTATCCTTCTGTTTGCTTTGGGTGTAATTTACTTCTATTTTTCTAGTTTCTGAAGGTGGTGGTATGTTAGGTATTGATTTGATATTTTCCTTTCTATTGTAGTCATTTATAGTTATAAATATCCTTCTGTGTACTACTAAATTTGTATATCCTAAGTTTTGGCTTATTGTATTTTTGTTTTCACTTATATGAAGGTATTTTCTAATTTCCCTTGCAATTTCTTTTTTGACCTATTGGTTATTTAGGAGTGTGTTGTTCAATTTCCACACATACATAAATTACACAAATTTCCTTTTTTAATCATTTTATAATTTTATTGTATTATGGTTGGGGAACATACTTTGTACAATAGCCAAGTGCTGGAAACAGCCTAAGTGCCCATCAGTAAATGAGTAGATTGAACAAAAAACCTGTGGTACATTTACACAATGGAATGCTACATACTACACAGCAGAAAGAAAGAAGGAAATCCTACCCTTTGCGACAGCATGGATGGAACTGGAGAGTGTTACGCTAAGTGAAATAAGCTGGGCAGTGAGATACAAATACCATATGATTTCACTTGTAAGTGGAACATAAACAATAAAATAAACAAAGGAGCAAAAAATAACTAGAGACATGGGAATAAAGAACAAACTGACAGGGACCAGAAGGGAGGGGAGAGGGGGATAATGAGGGAAAGAAAGGGAAAAGTCAAATCAAGGAACGTATACAAAGGACCCATGGACAAGGACAATAGGGTAAGAAATGTGTTTGGGAGTGGGGGTTGGATGATGCAGGGGAAAGCAATGGGGGCTGGGGGATGGGGACAACTGTGATTGAATAATAAGAAAAGAAAAAAAATATAAGACTATACTTTCAGGGATCATTTCCATAGCTTATTACTGGAGAAGTTTTTCTGAACATGTAGAGCACCTGAAACCATAAAGAGGAGGCACAGTGTTCTCTCCTGAGCATGAAGCTGGCTTTTGGTGTTGCTTTTGCAACCACCAGTAGCTATTGATGATTGTTCTTCTTTTCCTTTGGAAGAATAAGAGGGAGAGAACGCAGTCTGAGTGGGAGGGGGGAAAGAAAAAAATAAATGTATCGAGGCTTGTTTTATGGTTTCATACAGTCTAATCTGGAGGGTGTTCCATGTGCATTTAAGAATGTCTACTCTACTGTTAGTGGGTGTTCTACAGATGTCTTTTAGGTCTAGTTGATTTACAGTATTGTTCAAATCTTCTGTCTCCTTATTGATCTTTTGCCTGCATGTTCTACCCATTAATGAAAGTGTGGCATTGAAGTCTAGAACTATTACTATTATTAGATTTTATTTATTTATCTTTAGAGGGGGAAGGAAGGAGAGAGGGAGAGAGATATCAATGTGTGGTTGCCTTTCATGTGTCCCCTGTTGGGAAATGGCCTGCAACCCAGGCATGTGCCCAGACTGGGAATCGAACCGTGATCCTTTTGTTCTCAGGCCCACTCTTCTCAGTCCACTGAGCTACACCAGCCAGGGCTAGAACTATTATTACTGAAGTGTCTATTTGTCTTTTCCATTCTGTCAGTTTTTGCTATATGTATTTTCGGGCTGTTGATATATGGTATTTTGTTATTTTTGGATACTATTTTTTCTCACTTATTTTTTGTTACAATATATTTTTAATCATTCACTATGTCATTTATGTCCTCTCTTTCCATTATCTGATCTTCTTGAATATCCAAACTTGCTATTTGTTCATCATGTCTGCTGATCTTATGAAGCTAAGTACTTTTATCATACCTTTTATAATTTGTCATTGTGAGCTCATGTTTAGAGGACTTAATTTGTAGGAAACTTATGCAGCTTGAACTGAAGGAAAATGCGTCCAGGATGATTTTTCAGTTGCATCTGTCAGAAGCTCTAAGAATATCATCAGCTTGAGGCCTTTGTTTTATGCATATTTGTGATGTGAAGGGGTCCTAGAGAAAGCTTCATTTTGATCTCTACAACTGTATAAACATAGGCTTATGAGACAATTTTCTCACTGAAAGGCCAGACTAGGACAAGCAAACTTTTTCCTTCTGCTGTTGGGTTGGCATTTTCTTGCTACAGAATGTAGAGCCTTTCTAGAACCCTGGTTTTTATATAGAAGCCTCAGTTTTATTTTTCACAATTAGCAGCATCACAATCTTATTTCGTTTCCTATCAGATCATTAAAATAAAAATCCCTTAGTTCCTGAGACCAGAAAACACCCCTAAAGCTGCTACAGAATCAGCTCCTGTCCTTCTCTGTTCAGCTTTTAATTTTCTCTTTGTTTTTGACATCTGAAAATTTCCTTTCTTAGGACCGTGGCTATGCATATAATTGAATATTTGTAATATTTTAAGCAGCATTTATGAAAAGTTTTTAGTTCATACTATTGCCAGAAATCAAAGCCAAGTCACTTTTTTAAAAAAAAATTGGCTTTAATAAAGAAATTCAATTTAAAATGAGAAATAGAAAATAACAATCACTACACTAACAATTGCCACAGGCAATATCTATTGATAAATATTTACTGATGAAAATCTGCCCTGGCTGGTGTAGCTCAGTGGATTGAGCATGTGTCTGCGAACCAGAGGATCGAGGTTTGATTCCCAGTCAGGGCACATGCCTGGGTTGCAGGCCAGTTCCCGGCAGGGGACACATGAGAGGCAACCGTACATTGATATCTCTCTCCCTCTCTCCTTCCCTTCCCCTCTAAAGATAAATAAATAAAATCTTTAAAAAAAAAGAAAATCTGTCTAGAGCTAGAGACACCTACTAACACATCATTTGCTGACAAGGAATAGACATTTCACATTCTGTTCACTCACTTCCCCCTCTAAGAAGTACTCACTACCAAGTCCAGGCCTCCAGTGAAGTAGCCCTGCCTTTACCTCTTCTTTCCTTGAGAGAAAAGCATAGTATTTATCCTCTCTCATCACCAACAAAAAATTCAATTTTTTGAATTATATCTTTCACCACCTGGCTTATTTCACTTAGCATAATGCTCTCCTGTTCCATCCATGTTGTTATGAAGGGTAGAAGCTCCTTCTTTCTTCTCTGCTGTGTAGTATTTCATTGTGTAAATATACCATAGCTTTTTTATACGTACATTTACTGATGGGCACTTAGGTTGCTTCCAGCACTTGGCTATTGTGAATTGCGCTGCTATAAACATTGGGGTACATAAGTGCTTTTGAATTGGTGTTTCAGGATTCTTAAGGTATACAAATACCATATGATCTCCTCTTTAAGTGGAACCTAATCAACAAAACAAACAAGCAAGAAAAACATAACTAGAGACATTTAGATAAAGAACAGACGGTAACCAGAGGGGAGGAGGAAGAGGGATAATGAGGGAACATGGGAGAAGGGTCATCAAGGAACCTACATAAAGGTAACATGGACAAAGCCAAAGGAGGTAGGTTCAAGGGAGGGAGGCAGAGATGAGGGGAGTGGGGGGTCATGATGGGGTGAAAATAGAGACAACTGTACTTGAACAACAATAAAAAAAGAAATTTAGTATGATTATGGGTTCTAATACTATCAGAGCAATATCAATCATGTCTAGTTCCTGTCAAAAGCCAAAATTCCTCTCACCTGTGAGCAAGATATCACTGATGGCAGTAGCAGACTTTGCTTTCTTGGTGGGTATGGAGGTGGATCTCATGGTCCAGATTGTCCAGGTCCCATGATGTATAGTCCAGGGCTGTTTACCTGGAAGCTGAATATGGCCACTTATAAAAGGCTTACTACTGGTGTATGTCTGTAAAAAAACAAATATCCACATGAAGAACAATCTATTTAAATAGCCATTGACTTTGGAGGATTCCAGATGTAATCCTCCTTTTCAGAATTCCCAAGTGCCTCTTGAGGGAATGCCCATTGTAGACGAAGGCCACCAAACACAGAGTCTGAAGCTAATTAGTGATACTTTTAATGGTCGTCAGATCTGATCAGAGCCATAGTTTCCTAGGCAATAGGTGAAGTCAAGGTGCATTTGAAGGCTTTGTCTCATTGCATTCTACGTAGCTGAGATGGTTTTTCTCAATAAGGTCAATGCATACTACAACTCCTTCCAGGATCTTCCATCTGGTTCATTGGTGAGTATGATGTTAACTGCAGAACTGTTAACATTGGATGGAACAGGAGAGCATTATGCTAAGTGAAATAAGCCAGGTGGTGAAAGATATACTCAATTTTTTGTTGGTGATGAGAGAGGATAAATACTCTGCTTTTCTCTCAAGGAAAGATACCATCTTCAGGTTAAATGTTCCATTTCTTGCTTCTAAAACCTTCCTCTTTTTGTGATCATTAAAGTCTGTTGGATTTTATCAAGTGCTTTATCTTTGTGTTGAAATGGTCATATGGTCTTTCCCTCCTTTATTTATCAAACATGCCCTCCTGGAGTAAATGCGACCTTATCATAAAGTTGTTATTTTTTCTATGCATTGCTAAAGCAGTCTTATTAACATTTTGTCTAGATTTTTTTGCATCTAAGTTCATGTGTTACGATGGCTAAAAATTTTCTTTCTTAGATGGTCATTGACTGGGTTAGATGTTAAGCTTATACTAGCCACATAAAATAAGCTTAAAAAACTTTTTTTCCTAAAAATATATATATATGTTTTGTTAATTTTGCTAAATGTTTGTCAATTTTTATAGTCCTTTCAAAGAACTAGTTTTTGAGTTTATTAAAATTATTTCACTTTTTTTCTATTTTATGAATTTATGCTCACTTATTTATAATTTCCTTTCTACAGCTTTTTGTTTGTATTTTATCCTGCTATTTCTTTTCTTGTATCTCAAATTGGAAGCTTAGCTCATTTATTTTCATTTTATCTTTTTTTTTCTAATATCGGTATTTAAGACCTTTTACTGTCAGTACTGCATTGGCAGCATCCCCAAATTTTTGTTGTATAAAATTTTTGGTATTGATCCAACTCTGAGAGAGTTATTTTTCAATGTCACATGAATTTTGGTATTTTTATTAATTTCTCCCATGATTCTGTCCCTTTTTGTATTGTGTATTTTGAAGTGCTATTATTATGTACTTAAATACTTTTATCTCCTTTATGAAGTAAACTTTTATCAACAAATAATGGCTTCCCAGGTGGCTCTATCATTGAATAGTACCAAGCAATTAAAGAATTACTAACAGTTCTTCACAAGCTCTTCTAAGAAATAAAAAAGGAAGAAATACTTCCCCATACATTTTATGAGACCAGTATAATACTATATCCAAATGAGACAAAGATATCACAAGAAAGTAAAATAAAACCAATAAAACAATTTCATTCCCAATATCAAAAAGAATAAATTACCTAGAAATAAATTTATCAAAAGTATAAACTTAGACCTTACAAACTAGAGACAAACAAACAAATAAAAAATGTTAAAAGGGTTTAAAAAATCTAAATAAATAGGGAAACATTTCATGTTCATAGGTCAGAAGCCTTAACAATTTTAACATGTGAATACCCCCAATCTGCTCTACAGATCCAACACAATCCCTGTCAAATCTCACGTAGATCTTTACAAAAATTGACAAACTGATTCTAAAATTTATGGAATTGAAGGGGACCCAGACTATCAAAGACAATCTTTGAAAAAAAAAATGAAGTAGAACTTTTCCTTCTTGATTTCAAATCTTACAACAAAGCAATGATAATCAAGCAGTGTGAGACTGGCACAGACACAGGTCAAAGGCACGGAGCGAGAGTCCAGACATAAGCCCACACATGTGTGGGATACTGATTTTTGTCAAAGATGTCAACACCATTCAACTGGGAAAGAGCAGTCTTTTGATAAAATGGTGCTGAGATAACTGGGTATCCATATGCAAAAGAATAAAGCTGGGCTTTTACTTCAGTTTATATACAAAAATTACCTCAAAACGAATCCAAGATCTAAACATAAGAACTAAAACTACACAACTCTTAGAAGAGAATATAGAGATGAATCCCTATGATCACTGATTTGGCAAAGGATTCTTAGATGTGACATCAAAAAAGTGAGAAACAAATAATACATCAGTTGGACTTCATCAAACTTATAAACCTTAGTGCTTAAAAGACTACCATCAAGACAGTGAAAAGACAACCAACAAAATGAAGAAAATATTTGAGAATCATATACCTGATAAGGGACTTATATCCAGAATATACAAGAAACTCCTACAACTTAACAACAACAAAAAACAACTCATTTAAAAAATGGTCAAAGGACTTGAATGGACATTTCTCCAAAGAAGATACAAAAATGGCCAATAAGCATGTGAAAAGATGCCCAACATTATTAGTCATCAACAAAATGTAAATGAAAACCACAATGAGTTACCACTTCATACTCACTGGGGCAGCTAGAACCAAAAAGTTGGATAATAATAAATAGTGATGAGGATGTGGAAAAACTGAAACCCTCATACACTGCCAAGTGTCAATGTAAAATGATGCAGACACTTTGAAAACCAGTTTGGCAGTTTCTTAAATAATGAGACAGAGACTTTCCATATGACTCAACAATTACAGTCCTAGCTATATACCCAAAACAAATGAAAGTGTATGTCCACAAAAAAGTTTGTACCCTAATGTTTATGGTACCATTATTATTCATAGCTAAAAGTGGAAAACAACTCGAATGTCCATCAGTGCATGAACAGATAAACTAAATGTTGTATATTCATACAATTGAATATTATTTGGCCATAAAAAGAGTGAAGTGCTGACACATGGTACATCTTGCATGAACCTTAAAAACATGCTAAACAAAAGAAGCAAATCATGAAAGTCTACATTATGTGATCCCATTTGTGTAAAAGCCCAGAATAGGGAAATACAATGAGACAGAATGTAGGCTTTGGTTGCTGCGGCCTGAGGGAGAGTTTGGTGATGACAGCTAAAGAGTTGAGCTTTACTTCTGAGGTGGTGACAATATTCTAAAATTGTGGTGATGATCACAAGTATCTGCAAGTATACTAAAAACCATAGAATTTTCTACTTTAAATGGGTGAATTGTATGGTATGTGAATCATGTCATAATAAACCTGTTAAAAAAGACAACCTAAAAAATTCAATGGCCCTGATTATATCTTGAAATGCTATTTCAAAACTTAATGTCTGGGGATAATAGGTGAAGGCCCATCAAGGAACATGTATTAAAAAAAAATATGGACAAAGCCAGAAGGGGTGAGTTCGAGGGTGGGAGGAAGGGATGGGTGGTGGGGTGAAAATGGAGACAACTGTACTTGAACAATAAAAAAAACCCCTTGATGTCTGATATTAATATATGCTAACACTATTAATATAGTGTTCTTTTGGTTTAAATTTTCCTTCTGTATTTTATTTTATGTTTTATTTTTGACCTTTATTGTACTTATAACTCATATATATGTGTCTTTTTAAAAATGTGCTTAGCTAATTTGTAAATGTCACCTGACAACTCTTGTATTTAATTGGAAAACTTTATTCAATATTATTGATTGTGATTATGTGTATGTTTGTATGTATTTATGTGTTATACATATTTTTTGCCATCTTATTTTAGAGTACTTGTCCTAGCTTTTCTGTTTCTCCTTGCTTCCTTTTCTTGCACTCTTTTAGATTTATCTTTTACCGCCTCTAGTAAAGGTTTCTTTTTTTTCTTTTGGCTTTAAAAATTCTTTATTAACATTTTTAAACAAAATTTAATTGTTGTTCTGGTACAGTTTTCTGCCTTTCCCCCCATCCCAGCCCAACTCCCCCCCCCAGCCCTCCCCACCTCCCTCCCATTTCCATGCCACATCCCCCATCCTTGTTATTGTCCATGTGTCCTTTATACTTGTTCCTGCAAACCCTTCACCCTCTTCCCCTGAATTTCCCTCCCCTCTCAGCTCTGGTCACTGTCAGCCTATTCTCAATTTCACTGTCTTTGGTTATATTTTGCTTGTTTGTTTGTTGTGTTGATTAGGTTCCTGTTAAAGGTGAGATCAGATGGTACTGTCTGTCACCACCGGCTTATTTTGCTTAGCATAATGCTTTCTAGTTCCATCCATGCTTTCACAAAGGGTAGGAGCTCCTTCTTTCTTTCTGCTGCATAGAATTCCATTGTGTACTGTAGGTTTTTGCTTTTTCCTTTCACTAATTAGATGTTTTACACTCTAATTCTATTATTTTACTATTAACTTTAGAAATTTTAACATGAATGTTTATGTTAACACAATTTAAACTAAATCATTCATCATATTTTTATCTGTATTTTAAACTATATGAAGAGGTTTGAATACTTTAACTTGATGATAACCTTTGAATGTGTCTATTATTCTTCAGTATTTTAGTTTTTCTAATTCTATACTTTAGACATTATTGTTATTTAAAAATATTGAATTTCATTTAGCTCTGCTTTATTGTTTCTTTGCTCACTTGTCTTTCTGGCATCTCAGACCTTCTGTGATCATTTTCTTCCTTCTAGGAGAACATTCTTATCTCTGTGAGTTTCAGTTAGTAGTAAAATTTTTTTATTAATTACTTGTCTTACATGCCTTAATTTCATCTTTGTACTTGAAAGATAATTCTGCTGAGTATAATGATCCCCATTTGACAGTTGCTTTTTCCAGCACATAAAAAATTTTTTTACAGTCTCTAGTTTTTTCTTCCCCTTTAGGAAATCAGCAATTTTCCCCCTGCAGTTAAGTTATCTTTCTATCTGGCTTATTTTAATACCTTCTCCTGGTCCTTGTTCTGAATTTATACTGAGTTTATCTGGGTGTCTTTTTGCTCATCCTATTGGAAACCATTGGACTTTCTGAGTCTCAGGATTGGTGCCTTTCATCAGTTTGGAGAAAGTGTTAGCCATTCTTTGAATAATGCTTTTTTCTTTATCATCTTTATAGCTTTATCATAAACTATTATTAGATGTATGTTCAAACTTTTTACTTTATAGCCCATATCCCTTAATCTATTTTTTTATACTTTTCATATCTTTGTGCAATATTTGGGAGATATTTTAGGAGTATTGCCTAGTTTATAATGATCTCTTCAGCTGTACCTAACTTTCAACTTAGCATCTATGTAGTTCTATTTTTACTTATTCTTTTTATATCTAGCATTCTATTTGGTATTACTTCAAGTAAGATATTTTGATAGTATTTTGTTTATTAATCATATTTTAGTATTTTATTTTTAATATCTTATTTTTCCCATAAAATATTTTTAAAATATATTTTCTATTTAGTCTCTGATAATTCTAGTATTTGCTGTTTTTTCAAATATTATTCTGCAATTTGATTTTTCTGTAGATTTTTGCTTGTGGAATCGTTCTACTTCTTGTGCTGTGTGTATTTTGATTGTACATGCATGTTCTTCAACCCTGCATTTAAATGTTTTTCTAAAATAATGTATCCTACATTTTATGTATTTTGTATCAGTAGGGTTTATCTAAGTATCTAGTCTTTTATTATTATTTTTAACTTATTGATTGATTTTAGAGAGGGGCATATATATATATTAGAGAGAGAGAGAGAGAGAGAGAGAGAGGGAGAGACATCAACCGATTGCCTCCAGTATGTGCCCCAAACTACACATGTGGATCCAACCAAACACCTTTTGGTTCACAGAATGATATTCCAACTAACTGAGTCACATGGCCAAGACTAAAATACCTAGTCTTAAATCTTGCCAGAAACAATAGACCAATTATCCTTTTATCTAAACTTTCTTGTGTTATTTTGTTTAAAGTATGTCTCTTGTTAAATAGTTATTGTTTGCATTGTATTTACTAAATAAATTTGAGATTCCTTAATATATGAGCCTTAACATTCATTCAATGCATATCTGATATATCATGTTCTAATTCTGCTATTTTATACTTCTGTTGTTTTCATGCTTCCTTATTTTTCCTTGGCTAATTTTTGCAACATTGCCATGAGCTGCCTTGGTCTTTTGGGGAGCTAAATAATTTTCACTCTACTGGAGTTTAATTTAAAAACCTATATTTCTCTAAGTATATTTACTCTCTTCCTATCTAGGAGATGCATTATATTTAACTATACCTCTTTTTTAAAAAGTATTTTATTTATTTATTTTTTAGAGAGGAAGAAAGAGAGAGAGAAACATCAGTGTGTGGTTGCTTCTCCCAGGCCCCCCTACTGGGCACATGGCTTGCAACCCAGGCATGTGCCCTAGACTTGGAATCAAACCAGTGACCCTCTGATTTGCAGACCAGCACTCAGTCACTGAGCCACACCATCCAGGACTATTTACCTATAGTTCTTCTTTGACTACCATCATACACTGCATTTTCATAGAACAATTTCACCTTTTAGATGAATAATTTTTGTTATACTTTTATATATTATGTATTATTTCTTTTCAGAATTATCTTTTACATTTGCATTAAATATTATAATTACATTATATTTGTTTGGACAGCTTTTCTAAATTTCACTGAGTTTATTTATTCACTCTAGCATGTGGTTTCCAGGAGCACATTCCAATAAACCACCTGCATGCAAATCTACATGTCAGACCCAAACCATTAGGACTGTCTCTAGAGTGTGCAGGGTCCTGGGCAAACATTGCTTACATAACAATTTAATGAAATTTTGCAGTATAAATCCAGGGGCCCAGGTGAGGTATAGTCAATGAAGATTTAGAACAATGGACAAAGAAGAGGTACTTAGGTCTTATGTTTATTGCCCGATCAGTGCCTGTGAAGATTGTAGCTTCCAGGCTCCACTTCTCCTATTCAGGTCCTGGAATCATCTTGTTCTGTGTGTTATTAGTACTCTACTTATTGTCAAACATGCAGGGCCTGACTAATTTCCTAAGTCTCACCGGGAGAAAAAGCTAGTAATTGTTATTACACACAACAGCCATGCCTCTTCTGAATCTGCTTGCATGGGAACAAAATAGATCTTGACTCTAGAGTTCCCTTTATGCCTTTGTCTAATGCTGGTTATACTGTTACTTGTGGTGCTGCTCTGTTATCTAACACTGCCTGTGAATATTGGTTTTCAAAGATTCTCAAAGGCTGTTATGTGCTCTTAGTTGCCCACAGATGCAAGTCTTCCTCACAGTGTGAAGGAAAACGTGAATAATTCATTTATCTGGTCATGTTAAGTTTAGACCTTGAAATTTTGTATCGTAAAAGTAGAATGGCACATATTGTAACTGTCTCTTCCCTTGAACTCTTTAAGCTGTGATCATTACATTTCTAGAATGTGACCTCTTTCGACGTTTTCAGCACCTCTGTTGCAAGAACAGAGGATAGTTGAAGGGCCTGTGGGAAAAGCAAGAAGAATACTTCCATTCCCCCAAGGAAGTTGCTTGGATAACTGTCCCTCCTGTAGCACAGTTTAAGACTGATCCAGAAGAGTGCGATGCCACCAATTCTATTCGGCAAGAAAGGACATGAGTTGAAAGGGCCCCTTGGCATTGTAGGACAATTGTCTCAAAAGCCCCCAGAAGAGCTGGGCCTAGCTACCCCCAAAGAACTACTGCCAGACAGATGGCACAGAACCTGCTGAGGAGGTGGCATGACCTGGGGGTTGGCACACAGGGTAAAGGGCATCTGCTTCCACCCAGCACCCTCTGGCCCATAGGTGGAGGCAGCATGCTGTCAGATCCTGGGTGGGTAAATGTATCCCCTATATTTAGGACAAGGGTCAGTTGCAGCCAAGAGGCCTGAACTCATTATATATCCAACATGAGTGACAGTCACCCCATATCAGTGTGTCATAACTATTCTAGTGGTTCAATTTCAGGCCATGCCAGGAAAGAAAGACTAGGCTGGCCAGTGGGAGTGATCTGCTCACCAGGCTACTCTCCTAGAACCAGGGCCTGGCCCCGAGGCCCAGGACAACTCCATAGGTACAAGTGCCAGAGGTCATCACATGGACATTCTAGGAGGTGCTCTCAGAGCTATTCTCACTGATGAATCATCCTATCCATAACTTGGTCTACCAATTTTGAGAAGTTTGTAGCATTTGCCATTTGCACTGGGCACCAGATGAGTTTTCAAACTTCAGCAGAGAAAGATCTGCA
This sequence comes from Sturnira hondurensis, assembly GCF_014824575.4. Lineage (NCBI taxonomy): Eukaryota > Metazoa > Chordata > Mammalia > Chiroptera > Phyllostomidae > Sturnira > Sturnira hondurensis. The sequence goes on from NW_028085930.1 coordinate 4,569,424, forward strand.
GAGATAGGTGCTGTCTCGAGCCAAATATGGGTATTTTTTATAGCAGAGGTTCTCAGTCTGGAGGTGGATCTGTGGGTCTAATGGTTTAGGGCAAATCTTCATGCTGGTTTTCATAGTGGAACTCTGCTGTCATTCAGAACCCAAGCTGGTCCGGGCTCTCATGACCCAAATTGCTGGGGGTCTTTTTTGGAATACAATTTCTGTAAATTCACCTCTATTTCTCATTCAGTTCAGGGTCATGTTTGACAGCCCACCAACCTCATACTCTTCAGACAACACCTGCAGGGTAAATTTGCTCATTGAATGGGAGGGATTGGCCGGAGGAAAGATGCCTGAGGCTCAGCCTCTAATGCACACATAGGAGAGCCCCATGGAATCTGTTCCCAGGTCTCCTCCTGTACTGGAGGACTGACTCTCTCTGGGGAAGGGTCTGCTTTTGCTTTCTGGGCCAGCATCAGGGGGCAGAGTCGGCCAAATCAGACTCTGTCATCTCTGCTAGGACCACCTGGCCACCAGCACCCACAGAGTATCACAGCAGAAGTCCCAATTATGCCTTTTAGCCATTGTCTCTGCCCTTCTGTTGCTGCAGCCAATTCTCACATTCTGACATACTTTCACTTGCTCTTTTAAGTTCTCCAACATTTTCTAAAAAATTGCCCTCCCTCTTTTTTATTAGTATACATTATTAGCACCTTAATTAAAAATTGAATGGAACATGCATGGGTTCATCTGTTGGGCCTACACCTGGATGAAGGCAGGATGAAGGGATGCTGTAAGGCTATGCTGGCCGTGAGGCAAAGGTGGATCAGCTGGAGATGCAGACATGACAACGTGGGCAGCCAGCAGCCATGTGCGGCTGAGGTCACATGATTCAGGACTGTGCAGCCCTTCAAGAAGAGTCCTTCTGGAATGTGCATGCATTGGAGCCACTCCAATATCTCCCTTCTCTGAGGGCACATTTTGTTTAGTGGGGCACCTTCAGACAGCCAAGTCTATGTAGTTCTCTGCTGAATACTGCTTTGGGGTTAAAGAAAGAGTTTAGGAAAGGCCTAGGTCATTCAAGCTGAGCCTTTTTTTTTTTTTTGCCAGTGATACCAAGTGTAAGCAATCTGGGTGTCTTTGTTCCCTGGCTTGGCTTTTTTCTCAGAGATAAGGGAGGAGAACTCAAAAGATACCCATACTCCTTCCATCTACCTCTCACTTATTTCTTCCTGTGCTTTGTACATGTGGCCTTCTTGAACATTTCCTAGCATCTTGGCAATTTCTAGAAGGTGATTTTATTCCCTTCTTAAGACATGATTCTCAATTTTCCTAATTGTAAATATAACAAGTGTTTGTTGTAGAGAATTAAAAAATATAAACAATAAATGTAAGAAAAATCACCTTGCCTTGGCTGGGCAGTTCAGTTAGTTGAAGCATCATCTTGTAACCAAAAGGTTGTGGGTTTGATCTGTGATCAGGGCACATATGGGAGGCAACCAATCAAAACTGTAAAAGTTAATAAACATATCTTCAGGTGAGGATTTAAAAAAAGGAAATCAATTTAATCCAACTATTCAAAGATAAGCATTGTGATGTTTCAATATTATTTTCCTCTACTTGCTTTTTTATATTTACATTTATTTTTCACCTATAATTAATATTATAGGTGATAATATACAATCTAAAAACTATTCTGTATCATTTAGTTTTGACTTAACAGTATACCCTGGGTATTTTATCATGTTATTAATATTTCTCTGTGACTCCATATTAAATGGCTTCATCATAGTCCATAGTACCATAGTCCATCATAGTACCATAGAGGTACCATAAATTGTTAGCTAATTTTCTGGTTGTTGAATATTTAGGTCTTTTTCCTCCTGCTCCTCTTCCTCTTTCTTTGTTTTTTTATAATAAATGGCATTGTGATAATGTAAGTCCCATTTTGCATAAATCTTTGACTATATCTTTAGTAGTATAAATTCACTACACTTCGGCAGAAGTGTAAATGCCGGGTCATAGTGCATGGAAATTCTGTGTTATTTTAAACCATAAATTGTTCTTTAGAAAGGCTATACTGGGGGGCGGGGGAAGGGAAAAAAATACAGACAACTATAATTGACAGCAATAAAATAATTTTTTTTAAAAAAGAAAGACTATACTAATTTATATCTCTGCTTGAAGTGTGTGAAGCTTTGTTGTGTCAAAGTTGTTGTTTATATATATAATATGTTTTCTAGAAAAATATCTAGAAACTTACTGTTTTTATTTGTATTTCTTTGATGACAAAACATTGAACAGTTAAAGATGATTATTTCTCATCTTTGTGTCATGTCTCTTCATGTCCTTTGTTTTTATTATTTCTATACTCATATTTTACATAATGATTGATTTGGAAGTGCTTCTACAATATATATTCATGGTATTCCTGCTTGGTGTATTTCTATAATTTTTCTTTATAGATTTTTTGACAAGCCAACATTTTTAAAAGATTTTATTTATTTATTTTTAGAGAGAGGGGAAGGGAGGGAGAAAGAGAGGGAGAGAAACATCCATGTGTGAGAAATAGATCAATCAATTGCCTCTTGCACACTCCCGACTGGGGACCTGGCCTGAATCTCAGGCATTGCCCCCGGGGAATAGAACCTGTGACCTTTTGGTTCACAGGCCAGCACTCAATCCACTGAGCCACACCAGCCAGGGTTACAAGCCAAATTTTAATTTTAAAAGTTTAAAGCTCATTCCTAAATTTATACAACAGAAAAAAATTAGATCCCACTATATCCCAGGCAGTGTTCTAGGCAACAGGAATACTGCAGTGACGAAAAAGACAATGACTTTTCTCCTAGATTTAATTTCTACTGGAGGGTGGAGGAGTCACACAATAAACAAATACCATATACAAAGCTTCAGATAATGGTCAGTGCTGAGCAGCAAAGCAAAGCAGTGCAAGGGAGTGTAGAGAGTGCCTGGAGCACTGTTTTGGTGGGCGGGGGCCAGGATGTAGGGTGCCTCCTGAACAGAGACTGTGAATGGGAGAAAACTGTGAGGCCACCTGGAGAAGAGTTTCAGGCAGAGGGAGCAGCAAGTACTAAAGCCCTGAGATGGAAGAGTGCTGGGCGTGCCGAAGGGGAAAGGAGCCCAGTGGGGCAGAAGCAGAGTGAGGAGGTATGGGCCAGGAATGAGAACGGAGAGGAAACCACACAGTGTCGTTGGAGGTTGCCCTCCCCTTGTCATATTTTCAAGAATTTTACAAGCTAGTTTTTAAACATACCCATTATTAAAAATTAAATTATATAAACTTATAATGAAGTATGTTATAGAAGGGATAAATGGAGATGGAAGGAGACTTGACTTGGGGTGGTGAACACACAATACAATATACAGATGATGCATTATAGAATTGTACACATGAATCTTATAAAATTTTATTAACCAATGTCACCCCAATAAATTCAATAAAAAGAAAAAAAAGAAAAAATTACACTGTATTAAAGATGAAGGTAATAGGTACTCACATTTCATTGTTCCCAATTGTGTTCTATGTTTGACTATTCTCTTTGCTCTGGAGGTTAATTGTGTCTATTGTATCTGTGTGGTGGAGACACTGTGCAATGGTGTATTACTGCATGTTACTTTCCATCTCTGCATTCAGTGACACCGTGTTGGTGCCTTGAAGTCAGTCACGGTGAAAATATTTACACAATGGAAATCAGCAAATTCTACAGATCAGGGCTTCAGTTATTATTTTGTTGATGCCTAGACTTAAAGTGGTGGAGAAAATATTAATAATGTAGATTAAATTTAACACAAGTCATGTCTGTAGCTCCTGTATCGCGAACAGCATAACAAATTGAGGCAACATTCCTCCAGCATTTAAAAATTATTATCAGCCCAAAGTTGTTTGCATCACTGATGAACAAGTGGAGTTTCACCTTAGGCTTTCATTATTTCACGTTCTTCTTACTTATTAACATAAAGAAATACATCAACCAATATTCATTTAGGGACTATCCTCATTCATCAGTTGCAGCCATAGGTTTGCTAAGGATACAAGAGTTTGGCAAAACAAAAATAAAAAAAACAGTAAAAGCATCCTGTGGCAATCAATTTGATACATGAAATTTGTAATAAAGAATACTGTATAGTTTATTACTGCTTGCACATTCTGTGCTACACATGCATTATATTAATAAAATTTATAGTAAACCTATAGCTGTATATACATGTGTATGTACTTTTTCAGGGGCAGGGAGAGCTGGTTGTTGAACACTTACCGGCACACGAAGGATGTCAGGGGCCAGAACATAGGGGGCCTTTGTGGGCCAATGTAAGGATGTCGGATATTTATTCTATGGGTGCTTGGAAGAGTTCTGAGCAGAGGAATAATGTAGCCAGTTACTGGGTTTACTAGAATCATTGTGGCTATTGTGTAGCAATTGGACTGAAGGAGGTAAGAGGGGACACAGGGAGACCAGTCTGGAAGCTCCTGGGCTGTGAAGTGACAGGGCTTAGATTAGGGTGGTGGCAGAGGAGGTGATGAGAAGTAGTTGTGTTCAAGATATATTTGAGGTGTGTCTACAGGATATCTGATTAATGAGTTAGATGCAAGGCTTGAGAGAAAGAGAGGGATCTAAAATATCTTTCTAGGGCTTTCGATGTGAGCAGCCGAAAGGATGGAGGTGCCTGTTTTTAAGATTAGGGAGCTAGAGGAGTGCATTTTTGGTGGGACAATTATTAGTTTTGGATGAGTGACAGTTTTGATACTTTTGAGGCACCCAGGAGGATGTTGAGTGGGCCAATGGGCATGGGAATCTGGAGTTTTAGGGAAGACAGGTGCTAGAAATAAAAGAAAAATTATTTGTGGTTCAAAAGCATAGAGAAAGAATCTGACACCATGAACAGAAGTGAGATTGCCCTGGGATGAGTGTAACAGCGAGCAAAGAGTTTCAGGATGGGGCCCTGGAGAGGTGAAGGGGATGCAGAAAAGAAAATTGAACGCCTGGTAGTCTTCATTCTCTCATGTAAATTGTCTTTGGTGTCTGAGTTTTATGACTGTTTTTTGACTAATAGTTAATCATTTTAATTCCTGCAGCTTTATTAGTAGACTGTACTATCAGGTGGAATAAGTCTCTGATGTTTTTATAATTTCCACAGAGAGCCCTTTGTATTCATTTTTCTTTATAATAATTTTATGGCTAGTCTTAATGTGTTTATTTATCTAGATATGTTTAGACAATGATATTCAAGTTTTAAAAATTTGATGGTTGAATTCTAAATCATTTATGAGTTAATTGGTACTTTATGATATTAAGTCCTTCTAAGCAGATGTTAGTTTGCTCTTCTAATTCAAACATACTTTTATGTACTTTTATAAAGTTTTAAAGTCTTTTTTATAAAGGCCCTAAACAATTTTTGATACGTCTATTCCTCTACATTTATTTTCTTCTATTGTAAATGGAATTATTTCTCCTGATTTTTTTCTAGCCAATTATTACTAGTATATAAAGAAGTTATACTTATATATTTAAGTTTTATCCAACCTACTTACCTATTCATTATGGATTTTTAGTTCATTAGAGCTCACCAGATGATAATCATTCTAATAATAATACTAGGTCTTACTTTTTAACATTTATATATGTTGTATCTTGTTTTATATTTCTTGTTCCAATGACCAAAGTTTTTGGAGTGGAGGTAATTGATCAGGCAGGAAGCAGAACGCCTCTTTCCCCGTCTTTAAGGCGGGGGCTCTATTATTTCAGCGTTGCCTGTACCATTAGTGGGTTTGAATTAGATAAGTGGGTCTCAAACTTTGGCATGCATAAGAATTATTTTTGTTTTCATTAAAAATGCAGAATCTGAGTATTTATTCCCTATATAGAGGTTTAAAATGGGGGTCAGAATTCAATATTTTTGTCAAGCAAGCTACTCTAGTCCATGTTAGATCCCTTTGTCTAAGAGACACAGTTTTTTTTAATATAGAAAATTTGGGAATGAGTTTATTGTAAATAATGCTGCATTTGTAACAGGTGACAAGAATGTAAATTGATGCAACAATCTTGGAAAACAATTTGATATTCTCTTTAAGGTCGAATATGAACATGTCTTATATTTTAGAAATTCTATTCTTTAGGAATGAGCCTTAGAAAAATTTGCACATGTGCATAAACCCACAGAAGAATATCTAATAATGCTCTTAAACATCGTTTTTAATAGCTAAACAGCATGATATATAGTTTAAAGTATTTTTAAATTTACATTATACAATATACATTAAGGTTAGTTCACCTATCTATCACCTTATATAATCATAATTTGGGGGGTGGCAGTGAGGACATTAAAGATTTGCTCTTATAGCATCTTTCAAGTATATAATACAGTATATATACTGTATATATATACTGTATATACAGTATATATACTGATATATATATATACACGCACATACACTGTATATCAAGTATATTATACAGTATATTGTTAACTATAGTCACCATGCTGAATATTAAAACCCCAGGACCTGTTCTGGGGACTAAAACTAAATCCCAGGGCTGTTTCAGATTCCATAGCCAAGGCTGAGGTCTGGGGACCTGGTTCTGGAGGCATGAGTCCTCCAGAGTGTGTCTCCTGCCAGGTCCCTGGGTGGGCTGGTCCCTGGATTCCTGACCATGGCTATAGGGATTCTAGCCAAGAATAGTGCCCTTTCAGGATCTCCTGAGTCATAGGTGTGTCTCCCACTCAATCTCTGTGCCAGCAGGACAGCTTGCAGACTGCAGCTGGGAGATGAATGTAGAACTCTTTCAGGATCTTCAGGAGTACAAATAGTAGTGTCTCCCTGGGGCTCACTGGGCTAAGAGTACTGCTGTGCCATCCAGACTGTCTGTGAACTGTAGTTAGGAGGGACTGAAGCCTCATTTAGGGCCCTTTAGGTAGATCCATGCATAATTATTAGAGAACAATCTCTATATATTGGTTCTTAGAAGAAATACACCTTTTTATGTTAAGATAACTCTGCTATGCTTAGTTAAATTTATCCCTCATCAAATATGACTTTTATTCTTTATTTCTATTTTTTGAAAATTTTATTTATTTTTAGAGAGAGGGGGAAGGCAGGGAGAAAAAGGAGAGAAACATCAATGTGTGGTTGCCTCTTGTGTGCCCCCTACTGGGGACCTGGACAGCAACCCAGGCATGTGCCCTGACTGGGAATTGAACCAGTCACCCTTTGGTTCATAGGCCAGTGCTCAATTCACTGAGTCACACCAGTCAGGGCTGAATTTTATGCTTTGTTTAATGTTTTAGGTTCTAATCTTGAAATAACTTCAATTTGATTTTTAAAATAGTCATTTTAATTGTACTTAAAATATTGCACATCTATATTGAAAAGGAAGCTTGGTTTATAGTTTATTTTGGAGGTTAACTGTGTCAGCATGTTTTTCAAAATCAGGATTATTTTATTCTTAAATGAGTCACAAATCATAAGATATTATATTTTGTGTACCATGGAAGTTTTCTGTCTCTTAAAAGTTTGAAATATATTTGCCTATAAAACTCTCTGGACCTGACACTATTATTTGTACAGTGGAATACTACACAGCTGTAAAAAAAAAAAAGAAATTTTAACCTTTTGCAACAGCATGGTTGAACCTGGAAAGTATTCTGCTAAGTGAAATAAGCCAGCCAGAGAAAAACAAACACCATATGATCTCACTTATACATGAAATCTAATTAACAAAATAAACTGATGAACAAAATAGAAACAGAAGCATGGATACATGGAACAGACTGACAGCTCTCAGAGTGGAGTGAGGAACTGAGTGAAGGACTGGGAAAGGATTAGCCAAAGAACATATATGCATAACCCATACACATGGACAATAGTGTGCTGATGGCCAGAGGGGAGGCGGGGCAGGAGCTGGGTGGAGGCAGGCAAAGGGGGTGGAAAATGGGGATATCTGTAATAGTGTCAATAATAAAATAAAGAAAAAATCAGGAAAAAAGATTCATCCATACTTTTGCATAGTTTTATAGCTCATTCCTTTTTATTGCCAAATGGTATACTATTGTTGCAGCTGGTTTATCCATTTAGTTATTGAGGAGCATCTTGGCTGCCTCAAGCTTTGAGGATTATAAATAAAACTGCTATAAACATTAAAACAAACAAAACAAAACAAAAAACAGTATTCAACTTTGAAAATGTTTTCAGCTTTTTTCCTGGTTTATTTATTTAGGTTTTTGTCATTCTTGAGTCAGTGTTGATTTATTTGATTTATCTTTTTAATTCTTTAGTTAAAGGGGGGTTTGTTTTCATTCATTTATGTTTAATGCTAAAATCATTTGATTTTAACTAATCTTCATTAGTTTTGTTTATTTTTAATATTAGTTTTCATCTCATCCAGTATGCATTAACCCGGAGTCTTCTTATTATTGTCATTTTCTAAATTACATGCAAATAAAAATTTTATTTCTTCTTTGAACTAAGAATTATTTAAAGAGTAGATTTTAAAATTATTTCAAATTGATTGGAGCATTTCAATATAAACTGTGAAATTGAATTTTAGCATATTCACTGTGGCTTGTATAATTTATATTTAGTTCTTTTTCATGGGCTTATATATGGTATATGATCAGTATTTCTGAAATGTGGCATGGGCCATAAAAAAGAATGGTGTAATCCGTGCTCTTGGAGTACAGAGTTTGGCTAGAGACATCATCCGTATGCATAAATATGCACACATAAGTACACGAAATTAAAGTTCCCTTGTAATATGCCATTCACAACACCAGTATCTTTGCTTTTCTGCTCATTTGAAATGTCTTGTACTTACAAAGGTATTGTGGTGGTTCATTTTATGTGTTAAATTACTTGGCTAGACCATTATGTGCAGTGTTCAGCATGATATGCAGATATTGGGCAGCTCTTTCCTGGGTCTACAGTCTGCTGACCTATTCTGCAGATTATGGACTTGCCAGCCTTTACAGGTGCATGAGCCAATTCCTAAAAACAAATTTCTCCCTCCCTCTCTCTCTCTCTCTATACACACACACACACACACACACACACTGTAGGTTCTATTTCTCTGGAGAATCTCTATTAACACAGGTCTGTCCAAATCTCCCAACTCCATTGTGTTTTGGTAAATTTATTGTTCTACAAATTATATTCCAATAGTTCGTGCTTTATATATTTTGATGCTATTATTTTCCAGTACACAGATTGATGCCTACTACCTTTTCACTGTAATTTTTTAAAATATTAAATTCATAACTTTCTCCATATCACTCTAAATTTAATTTTTGTCACTAATGTTGAATTTGTATCTTTAAATGACTTTATATGGGTTACTTTTTCCAATGTTGACTTCTGTTTTGTCAAATATTAATATCATAATACTTTTAAGGATTTGCATCTGCTTATATACCTTTGCCCATGTTTTTGTTTTTCAGCTTTCTGTATCACTTGTTTTAAGGATGACAGTCAAAGCCACAGCATTTTGTTTATTTATTTTTTAAGTCCTCATCAGGGGATATGATATGTTCATTGATTTTAGAAAGAGAGGAGGAGGGGAGGGAGGGAGAGATAGAGAGAGAGAAACATCAATGTGAGAGAGAAACAACTATTGGTAGCCTCTTGTACGTACCCTGACCAGGGGTTGAAACTGCAACCTGGGTATGTGCCCTAATTGGGGATCGAACCTGCAACCTTTTGGTGCATAGGACGATGCTCCAACCACTGAGCAACCTGGCCAGGCTGTATATTTATTTTTTTAATAAAATATTAATGTTATTTTCTAATAATAGGAAATTTGACCTATTTACATTTGTTCTTATAATACATGAATTTATTCTTATTTGTTATTCTTTTTAATTTCTTTGGTTAGTTAAACTTCTTAGGTTTCCATTTTGTTTTGTTTTTACTTTGCTAGAAAGACAATGATGTCTTTACTTTTATCTTGTCTTAAGGTTGAGGAAGTGTTTGCTCAATTTTTCTTAATTTATTACCATTAAGTTTTCAAAATATTCTTCAATTTCTTTTCCTCTCCAGTCTATATTTAGGATAAAGTGTTATCTTTTCTTTAAAATGATAAATTTAGTGCCCTTGTCTTCTTTTTGTAATCAAAAAAGTACTACTTGGTCTGTGGTAAATATAATCTGGGCTTTCAAATATAAGAAAATTTAATTATCATTTGATGTGTTATTTTTCAAGAATAATTTTTGATATTGGTATTCACTTTTATATATTTTCACAATTATTTAGACTTTTCTCTACTGTAATTCATTTCAATACTAATCATAAGTCCACTCCTGCCTTGCTTTTATAATTCTTGAATGCTTAATCTCTTCTTCCTTTGGTAAAATTATAGCTTTGAGTACATCTTTCAGGATTGATATTTGCATAACTAAGGATATTTCTTTTACTTTTATGCTTGGAAAACAAATTGGCTATGTATAATATTATTGGGTTAGAGATCTCTTTTCATCAAAACTCTAGATATAACTAATTAATTTTTGGACTTGAGTGTTACAAAGGGGATACATGAAAACATAATGATTTTTTCTTTCATAAGTGGCCTGTGCTTTTGTCTCTAGAAGTGACTTTACATGAAAGGTAGAAGCACCTGGTTTGGAGTAAGATGCCATGTTCAAACCCTGTTTAAGTCACTTAATAGTTGTGACACTGTGGGTTGTTACTTAGTTTCTGTGCCTCTGTTTTCTTATTTGCAAAGTGGGGGTAAGAGTATGTTCCTTAATGGACTGATGTGTGCATGTGCTCATGGTTTTGTGTGTTCATGTATGAATATGTTTGTTCACATGTATGTGTGTATTCATGTGTGTGTTATGTAATGGTTGTGCTTGCTTATGTGAGGTCTGTCCAGAAAGAGTCCAACCATTGTTAATATAACAAGAACAGTTTATGTGACATTGATGTAACCTGGCAACCAAGGAGAGTGGACTGGAATGCGCATGTGTGAATAATGACAACTTCACTGTACTAGTCAGTGGGTGTGGTAGATGCCGTTCAGTGAGCATGTGTACTGTGTGGCTGTTGCATTCAAAATGACTGAGCAAACAAAGCAACAAATCTGCCTCAAACTTTGCATTAAGCTTGAACATTCCACTGCAGAAAGTATTTGGATGATTCAGAAGGCCAAAGCTGTGGGTAACTGGTGATTGCCAGCTTCATCATGACAATGTGCCCACAAATGCATCACATCTCGTGCAGAGTTGTTTGGCAAAACATCAAATCACCCAGGTGACTCAGACCCCTACAGCCCAGATTTGGTGTCCTGAGACTTCTGGCTTTTCCCAAAATTAAAATAGCTGTTGAAAGGGAAGAGATTTCAGACCATAAGTGAGATTCAGAAAAATACAACAGGACAGTTAATGTAGACTGGGATAACTGCATGAAGTCCCAAGGTGCCTGAGGGGGTCTGAGATGTCATTGTTCTGTGTTCGTATCTTATCTCTTTTTCAATAAATATCTCTATTTTTTCATATTACATGGCTAGATACCTTCTGGACAGACCTCATATGTGTGCATGTCCCCATATCCACAGATACTCACATTCATGGGCGTATATCCATGTGTGTATGTTTGTGTATAAGTATGTGTGGGCACATGTATGTGTGCCCACACACTGTTATGTTGCCCATGAATTTCCCACTGTTAGCCAGGAGGCCACATGAAGACACTTGCAGAGAGGCCTTTCAGGGGACCCATTTTGTGATGTTAAAGACCAACCTGGACCCTTCACCTGGTTCCTCCCCTCCTTTGTTTTTGTCTCTCATTAATAGTTTTATTTGGGCTGATTATTTTTCTTTCACTTATTGAAAAAGAAAGTTCCTTCATCTCTACTGTTCTAGTTTTTCTCTCATCTGTTGCTCCAATTAATTCAGCCACTTATTGACTTGTCTGTTAGCTCAGAGGGTTGACAGTCTCAAGGGTGATTTTTCTAAAGTGCAGAGCTCTCCACTACTCTACTCTAAACTGTCCAGTGACTTGCCTTCACCTACACATGGCATTTCCAGCTCAGCTTCCTCGCATACCTGTTATACCCTTCACCTCCCGAGTGCTCTTGTCGCCCACCCCCATTTCACGGACAGTATTGTGCTCCTTTCCCAAATTCTCGTTCATTTCTCGAAACCTAAGTTTGCATCACCCTTCCAGGAAGCCTCTCCAGTCCCTCTCCCCATCCAAATGAGGCAGCTCTCCTGTCTGTATAGTCACAATATGCTCTACCCTCATCTCCCGTGCACCCTCATCCAAGGCTATACATGATTTGCTAAATTCCACAGAAGTAATAAGTACCAGAAAGGGGACTGAATTTTTAGCCTTTAACTTGGAGTTTAGTGATATCTATTCAAAGCCTGGTGCTGCCCCTGAGCAGGTTGTGATGGGAAAAGCTGGATTTTGAGGTCCTGGTGCTCAGGTGCAGAGAGCACCATCTGCTTTCTCGCTCTCCTTTGCCATTCACTAAATGGTTTGCCAGCTTCCAGGGGGGAAAGAGACCTGGGCACACTCATAAGAGGTGGGAAGAGGTGAGGGGGGTCTCCACTGTAATGAGCAGTGGGCTGGGCTGAGCGCTGGCAAGGGTTAAAGGTGAGGTCCCAGATGGATCCACTGAAAATTTCAATTCACCCACTTAATTCAGGTAGCTCGACAGCCGGAGTCAGACTGGAGCAGTTACAGCTGTGGGCGTCCCTTAGGTGAGCACTAACAATGAAGCTCAGCAAAAATTACTCTAGGAGCTTTTTATTATGCCATCTTTGAGCACCAGGGAGGAACGGTCTTTGTGTTTGGGGCTCAAGAAATAGTTTGCTTCCTCTGTTCCATCTCTGAGCCAGAAATAATTTTTTACTCTTATTTAATAATAATAATAATAGTGACAATAATAATAATAATATATTAGAACAGATAACTTTATAATACACTATAATTGTCTCCAATCCTGTGTTGAATTCAGATTCTATTTAAGAGCTACTGTACTTTTAAGCTACTAAAGATGTTCAAAGGATGATCTTTTGCGAGGGGTTGGGGGCAGGCTTGTGAATTAATGACTTAGCAGATAATAAGAACACACATTTGAAATGCGCTTTTCCGTGATACCTATTAACTAGAGCTCCTCCTCACCACAACCCACTCAAATAGACTGGAAGGGATCGCTAGACTCCGATCACGGTGCCTTGGGACAGAGCAGTAACACCCCAGGCTTGTGGACATTAGCTTAGATTCTAGTCTCAGCTCTGTCCCTTTATAGCTGTGATTTGGGGCAAGTTCTTAACTATGTAGGGCACAGGTGGCAAACACAAGGTCTGAGGACCAAATCCTGCCCTCCACATTGTTTTATCCTGCCCTGCACCTTATTTCTACCTGGCAGCGCCGAGCTCTTGCTTAACTGTTAAGGAGTGGTTACATTTACACAGTCCTAGAATTACATTTGGCCCTTTGAAGGCACCCGTGAGGTTGATGTGGCCCCTGGTGAAAATGAGTTTGATACCTCTGGTGTAGGGCCACTATTTCCTCCTCTTTAATGGGGATGATAATGATTTATTATTGGTCTTGAATGAGACAGTGCCTGACAAACACTCAACGAATGATACTGCTGTTACTAGTGGCTTGTCCTAGGTCACAAAGTAGCAAGTAGTAGAAATGGAATTTGAATCTGAGCCTTTTGATTCCAAATTTATTAGCTAACATGTCTAATCAGAATTCTTAAATCTCAACTTTTCCCTCACTTCTTATTTTTTAAAATCTTCATTTATTCATCAAATATTTTTGACTCAGTACACTGGCCAGGTTCAAAGGGATGAAGAGATGAAGAAAACACAGACCTGTTCTTAGAAAGGTTGGCATCTAGTGACAGAGAAATAGACACTCAAATGCAGATAAATCTCACAGGAACTGTGACTGAGGCCTGCCGGCAGGACAGTAGATACACTTGGAATATAGAGACCAAGTCAATGAATTGTCCAGGCACAGAAATAGGGAAGCTGGAACTGGGTTTCATGGGCTGCGTTGGAAGGGATGAGAAGTAATGCTGGCCAATGATCATGGGGATCTTCCCTCACAGCAGTGTTGACGGGGTGTAGGGCTGTGGTTGGTGTGTATAGTACAGGTGTGTCTGGGGCATGGAAGGAGGGAGGGACATGGAAAACATGAGGCCGGAGGTGGAGGAAGAGACCAGTCCGCCAAGGGTCTCCTAGGTCTTGCTACAAAGGCTTGTTCCGCAGTGAGGTCTGCACTTCGCCATATAAGAAATGGGAAACCATTGAATGGATTTTAATACAGCAGTGCCCTGGTCAGATGAACATTTGAGGAGGCTTTAGAAGGAAGCATCTTTTGTGAAAGATAAATCATAGGGTGGGGAGACAAGGCCATGGAAATGAGCAAGGGGCCAGAGTCCAAGCTGGGTATGCTGGACCTCAGAGCTGGGGCTCTCAGCCCCTACCCCAGGGAACTTCCAGAGGGGAGTCAAAGAAATGAGGGAAAAAGAGGCAATGAACCCAGGGCTAGGAGTTTAAGAGATCATAAATAGAACAGGTCTCAATAATCCCAAAATCCAGGGTGGGGCCACAAAATAGACTGCAGGAGTAGAGTATGAAAATTGTTATAATAGAGAAGAAGGGACTTCGAGGCTGATGCTAGATGTTATATTAACAGAGACTAAAATCACTAGGACGATGGTGAAATTGAAATTAAAATATAAAATGAAAGCCAAGGGCTGATATTTTAATGCCCTTTGGGTCAGCAAGCAGAAGTGATGGGAGAGGTGTAGGAGGGCTTTTGCAAGCTGAGAAGGGAGTGACTGGCAGAGGTGTCCGACTGTCTTCCTTTTCATGGTGGAAAATGGTTGTAAAGAAGAGAAAAGAAGTACCCGAGAAAAGCCTTGCCCCCAAGAGGATTAGTTAGGATGTGGGAGAGTGAGCTGCTTCTCCCTTGAGAAAACTTCCCTGCCAGCAGCTGTGTTCTTCTAAGAAGCAGAGAACCAAACTTCAGTTGAGGCAGGAAATGGCTGGAGTGACTGTGAAGAGGTTGAGGCTGTGGGGAAATTTGCTTATAATGAAGTGGGGGTTTCAGAAGTACCTCCAAGAAGAACAAAAGGGAAGCCCATAGTTCTTCCCATAGAAGCAGGAAATGAAAGACAAAATCTTTTTTTTTTAATTCTCTTGTGGTCCCTAGGCCACTTTAATGCTGTTGTATTTACTTGACCTTTTGAAAAGAGGGTAGGATCTTCCTTTTTCAAAAATTTTCTTCTGGTTGCCTTCCTAGCATTACTTGCTCCTGGTTCATTGTCTCTCAAGCTGAGTCTCATTTATTTGGATTCCTGAAATATTTATTAAAAAACTTCTTTGTGCTTGCTGGCCCCTTCTCCACTCCTCTAGCAAAAATATAAGGGCTCTTCAACTCTTCAGTCCCCTTACTCTCATTGGTACTGCAAATGTTCTCACGGCTTCAATTTCCACTTACATATGTGAATTCTACATCCCAGCCAGGTCTCTCTCTGAGCTCGAGGTTGTGTTCACCAGCATTTCCACCTGGATGGCAAGTGCCCCAGCACCCTCCAGAGGGTCAGGCTCCTCGTTCTGCCTGTCAAGGCTGCTCTTCAGATATTCCCTCTCCTCATACGTAGACCCCCACCCAGTCACCCACAGACATGGGGAAAACATCAATTCCAAGACGTCAGAGCTTCCATCTTTTGTTCACTGCTTATATCCACAGTGCCTAGCAAAACACTTTTTGGTATGTGACAAGTCCTCAATATATCTTTGTTGAATGAACAAATGATCAAATTCTCGGTGCCCCTCTCATCACTGCTCACATCCAGTGAGACCCAGGTTTTCCTGGTTCTGCCCCGAACCCATGCTCCCCTCTTCAGTCCGTCTGTCCTTTCCTAATTCAGACTGCATAGTTTTCCTCCTGCACTGTCCACCTTCCTAGAACCCCTGCCAGGCAGCTCTGCCATATTGCCACCGGACAGATTTTGTAAAATAAGAGTTGGTTCTCAGAATCACAGAGCACCTGAGATGAGTATTTTACTCTCTGTAGAATGTCATGAAATATTGTTTTCCTTAATAATATTGTGCAAACATTGGATCTTCTCAGTTGGACTTTGTTGGTATTTCCCACAAAGGGTTCTGCAGAACAGAAGCTCCTGATGGGGCTCTAGAAAAAAATGTTTCTTGATGAGATGTTTCTAGAAAAATGAAACATCTGAACCCCATCTTGAGGAATCACACTGCATGTGACAGTATTAAAGACTCAATAATTCCTAAAGCAAACATAAAAAATTAAAAAGCTTAATGTTTTTTAATTCAGTATTTTACCCCCTCCCTCAATTAATAAAAAAACCCCAAAACTCTTTCTACATAATTCTAATGAACAACTAATGGAATTAACATTCTATGAACAATTATTTAGGAAATTCAGGATTGTATTATATTAAAGTGGGTGTTGCCTTGACCAAAAATGCATGAGACATTTTTGGAAACCACATTTGGGCAGAATAAAAGTAATTTGCATAAACCCAATAATCAAGTTTAATGTGCAGATGAGACTGGCAGGCTGCAAAAAGCTACGGACTTTGGATGACAACTGGCTAGCTTAGCTTTTACTAAAGATTAGTGGTGGGGAGGCCCAGTATGTCCAAAGTTTAAGGAAATGTTATAGAAGAATTTAAAGACTTTTAAAAAATTGTACTCATTAACTGAATTCTTTGGAAAGGGAAAACTAGAATACCATTGTTTGATGTCAGTGGTGAATTTATTGATCTGGGTGAAAAACACTGCAAATCATCAGGCGCACAGTGAGGTAGGAAGTACATCAAAATACAGATTGGACCACGTCTCGAACATGTGAAAACACGCCCCATGACCCTCGCCTTGGTTGTTCCCCATTTCAGGAAGACTCAGATGGGGTGGAGTCTGTCCCCATGGATCTGTGACTGGCTCTTCCTGGATCCTGTCCCACGCTTCCCTGAGTCAGTTAATTTGTCTCATTCCTGGAACACTGCTTTTAGCCCAGAGCTGGGAGTCAGTGTGGCAGGGAAGCTCTCCTGTTAGATTCTAGTGGGTTAATAGTTTCAGAGTCTCAAGTGACATCTTTTCACGTACCACAGAGTCAGCAATTTTACTGTGTGTTCAATTTACACTAAAGCGGATGTGGTTTTGCCAGGGTATGGTGAAGGTATTTTTGGAAGGGCCACTCTAAACTTCTCAAAATTGAGCAACTCATGCCAGTTGTTCTGAATCTGGTAGCTCCAGATCCTGGGTTCAAGTGGTATATGGTTTAGGGTCTAAGAATTATTTTTAATGTCAAAAAGCCAAATGACAAGTTATGCATCAGTGAATTAAGAAGTCAAACATGGAGAGCATTATGCTAAGTGAAATAGGCCAGGCGGTGAAAGACAAATACCATATGATCTCACCTATAAGCAGAACCTCATCAACAAAACAAACAAGCAAGCAGAAATATAAACAGAGACATTAAAATAAAGAACAGACTGATGGTAACCAGAAAGGAGTGGGGAGATGGATAATGAGGAAAACTGGGGAAAGGTCGTCAAGGAACATCTATAAAGGACATATGGACAAAGCTAAAATGGGTGGGATCGAAGGTGGGAGGCAGGGATGGATGGGTGGCGGTGGGAGTGGAGGGTGAAAAATAGAGACAATTGTACTTGGAAAATCAATTTTAAAAATTTGAAAAAGTCACAAATAAATTAAAATTTTAAAAATAGAAGTCAAATCTAAGCTTTCCATCAAGATTGTCAATAAGTTCACACTTACGATTTAATGGCTGCAGTGCTGCAAATGAGTATCGTAATAGCTAAACTATAAAAAGAAATATAATGGACACCACCTGGCTCAAACACAAGTCGATCCTTCTGTGACCTTAAATGAAACTTAAGGGCAGTGAAATGAGCAAAGCTGAAGGCATGTGCCTGCTCATCTCTGGGTCTGTCAGAAAGTGGAGAGCTCACCAACTGCATCTAGAAGTAAGTCTATTATATTATGGGATGCCATGCAAAATAACAGGCCAGAAAAACTCGAACTACTTGATGCTAGGGCCTGAGGAAGAACATCTAGCTCATGAAAAGTATATAAAGAAAAAGCTGACAAAGGTCCACTGCCTGGACTGTTGGCCTCAGCAGCCTGAGAACCTGAGCATGAGGGTATTAACACAGACAGCCTTGTGGGCAGAAATGAACCAAGCCACCCATCATCCTGTGACTGGATCTTCTCCACCCACCCCACCCCCTCATCATTCTGGGGCCAAAACTCTGAGAGGCTAATATAAGATTAGAACTTCTGGATTAGGGTCCTCCAAAGAGCATACTAAATGGTGGCAGCCATAAAACTTCTGGACAGAGTGAGTGAGTGATTACTGAGAAAATAAGTATAACAACACAAGACTACCCTCCTAAAGAGAAGCTAAAATCTGAAATTCTAAACCGTTTGACAAAATCTAAAGCTAACAGAGACTGCCAATAGTATCTACTTCAGAATAGAAATTTGTTCCAGGTGAAATGCCTTTAAGAGGCATTTCAGAAGTGCCTCTTAAGAAATAGTGAAATGCCTTTAAGAAAAAAACAAATTGAAAAGTAGGTTGAAAAATCTGAGATAATTAAAGAAATAATTTTAATTAATAATAAGAAATTATTACACAAAGCCTGTAAAATGAAACAATAACAAATGCATGCAATAAAAACCAGTATAAATATTAGCAATAAAAACTAGAGTTCCTGAAAAAAACCTCACTGGAAGAGATCAGTTCTAAATTGGATATATTTGAAGAGAAGTGGAATGAATTGGAAACAGCACTGAGGAACATATTCAGTATTCAGGACAGAGGGAAGAAAAGATATAAAAATAAGAACAGTGTAGTTAAAAGACACAGAGGATAGTTTAAGACTCTCCAACAAACATTTCATGGGGATTTCGAGAGGAAATAGAACTCATAGCCGAGAAACAATCATTGAAGAGAAAAGAGCTAAGACTGCTTCAGAATCAAAAGAAAGCCATGAGTCTTAAGAGCTAACCTATCTTTGGAGTTCTTAAAAGTAATTAAATTTGAGTTCACACTGAGACATATCACATGAAACTGAAACAAAAAGGGTAGAAGACAATTTCAGAAGTTACTAGAAAGGAAAGATGGAGCAAGAGGTAAGCAGATTTTTCCTGAGCAAAAATAGATGTCGGAATAAAATAAAGTCTGCATGGTGATGGAGTGCCAAACTTGCTGTATACCTATGTAAACATTCACTCAAGAGAAAAGGCAAAATAAAGGCATTTTGAGACATCGAAAAAGGAAGATTATTTGTCAACCGCATTTCTTTATTGGTAAAAAACTAGGCAAATAAATAAAAATCATGTGATGGGAGAAACTATGAACATACAAACTAGTAAGTTATGTAGGTAAATATGTAAAACTAATCACTACAAAGAACAATGGGCAGAGTTAAACAAAGTAAACTCTAAAAAATGATTGTTTTAAAGAAGAAAAATTGCTGGCAATATTGAATAATTTCATATTATAATAATTACAAATTGTGAGAGTTAAATAGTTTGTATGGTTCTTTCTATTTTATCTTCATTGGCGTAATAGCTTTCTTTTTGTTTTTTGTTTTCTTTTTGGAAGTGGCTGCTTTAGAGTTTATATTGTAGACCTTAACTTATTACAATTTACGTTTAAGTAAAGCTGTGTCACTTTAGGTGTAGTATAACACCTTACGACAGTACTACTTCACACTTCTGCTCCTGTGCTTTCTGCTATTGTTATACACTGTAGTTCTGCATGTGCTATGAACTCTATAACCTGTTGTTATAACTTTGCTTTAAATAGTCAATTATCTATTAAAGAGAATTTGTAAAATAGGAAAAGAATCTTTTATATTTGTCCATTGTATTAGTTTCCTATAGCTGCCATAACAAATGATTACAAACCTGTGGCTTAAAAAAAAAGAAGCTTTTTTTTCATGTTCTGAAGGTCAGAAGTCCAAAATCAAGGAGTCAGCAGAGTCAGGTCCCCCTGGGGACTCTCTCCCAGCTTCATAGGCTCTAGGAATTAGGATATGAATGTATCTTGGTGGAGATCACCATTCAACCTAACAATGTCATGAAGATGTGAAGAAATGGAAACTACAATAAGCTGTTGTGAAAATAATGCGGCAAGATTTAATATATATATATATATATATATATATATATATATGCCTTTATTGCACTAGAAAACGAATATATAAAAGACAGGCCTTTTCCAATTCAGGAGACTCAGTCCAAGGAGTGGCTCAGGTGCTTCCTTTGTACCTGCTGAGTGGGGGCTCCTGGAAAGTTCTGCCCTCATGTTGTTGTGTCTCCTCACTGTTTTATTCTTTGTCCATACTTCCATATTCACTAATTTTAAAAGGAAGTGTCCCTTAATGACTTTGTACTTGGATTTTTCTATCCTTCTCTCTTTCATCGGATGTTGCCGTGCCTCTAAATGGACTCATTGGTGGGGCCCTGGGGCTGGGGTTTTCAGGGGTCTCTGTGCAGAGTCCTAGAAAAATCAAACAGTCTGCCTGTCTTTAGCTAGTTGGTTCAAGGGGATTTCTGTAAATGGAGTTTCCTTAAAGCAGGGTCCACCAGCCATTATTACCCAGAACAGAGCTGTCAGAGGCCTCACGGGGAAGAACACTGAAAGGGATGAATGAGGCGGTGTAATTGGTCCCTGATCCAGCCTCAAACCCCACAGCAGGAAAGGGGGGCCTTTCATCCGCTGGCAGCCCCGCCTCCTCACCCTCCCTCGCAGGGAGACACCGGCAGTGCTGTCAGGGGAGCACAGCCCAGAGAAGAGAGCAGGCAGGCAAGATCTGAGGCCCTTTAAAGATCTTGCATCTAACAGAGGAGGATTTCCTCTAACAGGCAAAAGACAGATGCTCCGCAGGCCTGGAGAGAGACATCAGAAAGGGGGCAGTCCTCTGTGAAGAGGGCATTTGAGGATGAAGCAAGGAGTCTGTCATGCCTGGAAATGCTGTGGCTCCCCGTGGGTCACCAGGCCCAGGCTGACAGCCTGTCCATAGAATCTAAGAATCCCAGAAAGGCTGAGCCAGCAAGAGGCTTTCATTGTGCACTTGGCCCCAGACGGAAAGGGGTTGGCATGGGTCACACAGTAGGTTAGTGGTCAAGCTGGGCAGGGCCTCCTAAATAATAAAGACCCAGGTCGAGTTTCTATGTTTGACTTTCCTCTCTTGTTCCTGCTTTCAGATTTCAGTCTCCAGCTGTACAGAACTGAGAAGTATATCCAGCTCAATACCACTGATAACCCAATATTAGCAGAGAGACCCAACACCCTCTCTTCCCACTGGGCAATCTCCTGCTCTTCTTGCCTCTCTCCAGAGCACCTGCTCATTCTTTCAAACTTCCCCAATCCAGACTCCTTTTTCTCAGTTATGCTCTGATCCCATGGTCCTGTTGCTTTCTGCTTGGGGTCCCTTGATGCCTAAGTATAATCCAACACATTGGATAGAGGGGGCCAGCTCTGGGCTTTGTCCCAAACACCTGAAAGAAAACACTTCAAGGTGTGCCCTATGTCATGGGGCCACTCCTGAGCATTGCTCTAAATCTCTGCATTCTCTGACAGGGGTTACTGCAGACAGCCTCTGATGGCTGCTGAAGCCAGCTCTGGGGGGTCACTGGTCCTCACACACATACTTCACACTCCACACCTGCACTGACTGTGGTTTCCACCCAGAATAAAGCCCGGGCTCCTCAGCGAGCCTCACAACACCCTTCACACTGGAGACTACTCTGCTCTTAAGCTGCAGCCCATAGTGTAGACTTAAACTCCGGGATCAAAGTCAACTTGAAGCCGAGGCTGCCAATGCCTGGGAACTAATCCACACCATTCACCCTGTCTGGACTTTTCTTTCTGGCACCATCCCCTTCGTCATCTGACTTCCATTCCTGCAGGGCTCCTCACCCAGGGGACAGATGGCAGGGCCTCTTGGTCAACACACTCACTCTAAATAAGAACTCTGATGGTCAAACCCTCCATTTTGAGAGCACAGCCAGGACCTCAGCCTCAGTTATTCTGACCTCAAGACACTGCTCCTCGTTTGCAAAAAAAACTGCTGTCCTAACTTAAATATCTCTTTTAGGTCTGTCACATCGCCCGTGAATGGGGGTTTTGAGGCTTTCTGAGCTGCCCTGGCTGGTGGAAGCCACCCAGGCACTCAGTGGAAAGGTTTTCCATGCTCTTCAGGGCTTTTTTTCTTCTTTAAAAAACTTTTCTTCTATCAATATTTGATGAGGGTAATTTCAAAGACTTGTTTAGTATGATCTGCACATAAGGAGTCCTTCTGAGTATTTATCACGCTCGGGGTATAATTACATTCAAATCCTGAGACACTGTTGCTAGGTTACTGTTGCTCGAGGTTCCTCTGACTTCCATGCTCCGCCTCCCCCTTGTGATATTAGGGGCAGGGGACTGGCAGAGTAGGGCTTATGATTACCCTTAATAGAGGAGAGACTCTCATATGGGGAGGGGGTGGGGAAAGAGAAAGAGAGAGAGAGTGTCAGAGAGCATGTGTGCATGCAGGGGAACATTGCACACCTCCCCAGGTGGATCTGGAGGTGCAGATCACGTGGAGTTCTTGCAAGCAAGATTAAAGAGTCAGGGAAGGTATAAAGAGGGTAGCTCTGCCTTGAGAGACTCCCTGGAGAAATCATCTCTGAGCCTTCTCTTCTGACAGACCCTGAGTTCTTTTGGAGAATTGAACATGCATCCTGCATCCTCCAAGGGTCCTAGGAGGAATTCTGTTCTGACAGCAAGAGGCTGCCCTTGTCCAAGGACACAGGCAGCTTCTGAGAGGAAAAGCACCTGCCTTCCACCTGAAGAGAACTGGTTCCCCAATCGAAAGGAAACATCCGTGTGAGGGAAGGCCAACCACCTTCCTCCTGCAGTTCCCCCACACTCAGTACAGTCACTTGTATAAATTGCCAGAGGCTTGCTGGAGTCTTGAACCTGAGCTGTCTGCCCCACAAGCAGTGGCAGGAGGCCCCTCTTTTGGGCCTCACATTAACAAAAGTTCTCAAATATAGACTTTTTATGTTATTTCCAAAAGAGGCTAAATGCACAATCATTGCATTGTTTTTTTTTTCCTTGCCACAGTTAGAGTCAACTTGTTACAGGTAAGCGTCTAAACCATACCCCATATATATAACTCTGTTTGGCACTCACATTCATTTTCAATCAGCTGGGACCTCTCAGCATAGGAAGTGGCCTGTGCCCCTGTCTACCTCTGAAATCGCAGTTAAATTTCTCCCTGTGTGCACCTGGCACCTTGCAGTAGATTGCTAATCCGTGGGTGCTGCCTTTGTGGCTGCACATTGATTAATGGCTGGTCAGGGCTGAATGTACACATTTGTGTTTAATGTACTACTGAGTCGGCACCACTGGCCTTGGGGGAGAAAATAAGGAAATGAAACCCAATCAGATGAGTTCAGGATGGAATTTAGGATTGAATTTGCATTTCCTGACCCTGCTGCCCAATCTATTTCCCACTGGCTTTTAGAAATGTGCTAGATTGAATTGTTTTTCTTATTGCAAATTTTAAGTAAGGTGGGTGATACAGTAAGCATTACTTGTCACGATCCTCTGGGTCTAGCTGCAAATACCCTTTTAAACTGCAGAGCAATTTCCTCAATCATCATGGAGCAATAATTGCTATTAAAAAGAATGTATACCCACATACATACACACAATGTAGCTCATCAGCAGGGTATTGATTGTTGTCCATTTTTAATGCACAAAATAAATTAGCATCTGTTCAAAATATTTATAAACAAATTCATACTTAATGTTCATTTTCAAAACCACAAGCAATATCTGCACATAATTTTTTGAGACATCAGGCAAGTACAACATATTTTATTTTGAAAGTAAATATTTCTAAGTCTTAATGTCAAGGGATGCTGTGGAGGGTAGGTTTTCCTAATTGTCGAGAAGGTTAGTTAAACTGGTGAAGGCTAATTCTGTACAAAATGGCAAAAATTTCTGGATTCTTGTACATGATACTGAAGAGAAGGCAAGGTAACATTGATTAATTACTGGATTCTTTGTCTTAAAGAATCACACATCTGATCCTTGTTTTTGTCAACTGGCTCATTACCAGCAAGGAGAAGAGTCACTTCTGGTGTCGCTGACCCCGACTCGATCTCTGCTCAGGAGGTCTTCCCAGTCTTGTGAGAGAAGGTAAAGAAGTACAGAAATAACCATCAGTATCACCCAGGAAAACAGAACTCAGGCCAGAGAGTTCAAGTGAGGGAGTTTGCTTTGGGAGAATAGTTACGGTAGGGTTGAAAGAACTGAAAACAGAGGATGGTCAGGCTATTAACCTAGAGATTAATAGGAGAAACCATTGCCACCCTCATGCTGGTGAGGCAAAGGGAGGAGACTAATGACTGGATCCTAGAAGCTGGGGCTGCCTGGTAGGAGTTGTAGCTGGGTAGATGCAACTCTTACCAGCGATGGCCCTTCCCAAAGCAGAAGGGCGAAGAAATGCCCTGGATGCTTCCTTTCCATTGCTTTTCAAGCTCTGGCCCATGCTGTCCATAGACAGACCCTACCTGGAAACCAGTGGGCACATGCACCTGGGAAATGCAGTTTGTAGTGTCAGGCTTCTTAGGCAAAGAGCAGTTGGGAGGTGGAGACAGCGATAGGTGTGGGGTAAATTGGCAACTGATCAGCTCACCACTCAAGCATAGTGCCGGATGTGGAGGAGAAGATAAAATAGTGGCCTAGACTAGAAGAAGGAGTGGATACTCCCATGGAGGAAACCAAGGGAGGCTCTCTAGAAGAGGCAACACCTGAACGGGCCTTGAAAGATAAAGAGAATCTCATCAATGAAAGTAAGGATGGGAGATGGAAAGACACTGTCAACACTGTCAGCTGCAACTGGAAGTAATATCCAATATGAGGCAGAAATTGTTTTGAAATAGGAGGAGGTAGAATCAGAACCCATGGAGTATGTGGATGAAGAGGCCAGACTTGAAGGCAAACAGAGAAAAGGGCTGTCACAGGTTGGGCTGTTCAGGAAGCTGACTCTTTAGAGATGGGCGTGCAGGGAGCTTATGAGGGTCTGCTCTCAGGATCGCTACAGATAAGGAAAAGGGAAGGGAGCAAAGCTGGACAGAGAGAGGAATTAGACTGTGAAAGTCACAACTGGGGCCTTAGCCAACCTCACGGGGAGCTCTGGAGCTGGGATACCCTTCAGAATTGTCCTGAGTTAGAACAAAGGAGCTGAGCCTTTATATCTTTGCACTGACCAGTCACTGGGTGCAAGCTGCGCCACTAAGAGGGACAATTCTCTTACATCAAGACAAATTCTCAGTGAGGGCAGAGAGCGCCAGGACATTTCCAACAGCAGGGGAAATGATGTTCTTCAGTCCTAGTTTGGGTAACACACCAGTGTACATTAGAAGTGGTCAAGGTAACAGGAGGAAAACAACGCTACTGGAGCACCTCCTCTGCATCTCACTCCACACGTGTCATTTACTTCCACACAACACCCTGCAGAGTCAGTATCACTAGCCTCACTTTAAAAAGTTTTTTATTTGTATGTTTACCATTTAAAAATTTGTATTCTATTTTTTTCATTACCATTTAGTCCCCTTATACTCCTCTCCACCCCCACAGTTACCACACTGCAGGTAAGGAAGCTGAGACTCAGAGAAAGCAACCTGTCCAGTGTCCTCAGTCTGAAAGTAATAGAGTCAGGATTTAAGCCCACATCAGTCTGACCTTACGCTCACAAGGCCAGTCAGGACTCTCTGGTGGGGAGACTCTTATTTCTGTAAAGAAGTGAGGACATGTCTGAGATGGAGGGACCAGTGGTGAGATGGAGGAGGATGGTGTTTAGAAATTTGAAAAAATTAAAAATAACCACGTAGTTGAATGTGATAGCAATAGAGAGAGCCCAGAAAGAGGTAAGATTACACAAATGTATTCTGGTCCATTATGGACTTTTTCATTCTTTTTGGCCACTTTGTAAACGAAACGCTATTATTTGTGTTGAAGAATTTCTCATCTTATGAGCCCAGGCGGTAAAAGCAGAAAATGGCAGGTTGTCACTTTACCAGCCTTCCCTGCAGTCGGGTGGGGCCCATGACACAGGCTCCATGGCTCACCCACATGCGCACAGGTGGTAGAGGACAGGGACTTTGAGGAAGCTGCTCTGGTGGTGGCAGGACTCATGGCTTTGTCCAGCCCGTTGCTGGAAGGGGGTAGGTGGCTGGCAGCACAAGGATTTGTGGACGGCAGTGGGACCTTGGTGGTCAGTTTGGCAACCCAATTTTGAGCACATTTTGAAAAGTGTTCCTAGGTGGATAGTCCTGAGGGTGGCTCTTTAGCTCACCTGCCAATTCTGTGTGTGAGCCAATATCTTAGAAAAAGATTATCATAAAATGATTTCACAAATATTACAAAAGTAATAAACACATAACCCTTCACCCAGATTTCCAAAATGCTAACATTGTACCATACCTGTGTTCTCTTTCTGTTATACCCTCTCTTATCTCTCTCTCTATCTGTGCAAAGATAGTTTGATGCAGCCCCATTAGTTTATTTTTTCTTTTCTTTCCCTCGCATGAGGAGACATATCAGAAAAATATTGCTACAACAAATGTTCAAGATTTTACTGCCTATGTTTTCTTCTAGAATTTTTATGGTTTTGAGTCTAACATTTAGGTCTTTAATCCATTTTGATTTTATTCTTGTGAGTTGCATTGGATCTATAGATTGTTTTGGGTGGGATGGACATTTTAATGATGTTAATTCTTCCAATCCGTGGATACAGTTATACTTCCACTTATTTGTATCTTCTTCAATTTCTTTCTTCAATGTCTTATAATTTTCTGCGTACAAATCTTTTACATCCTTGGTTAAATTTATTCCTAAGTTTTTTCACTCTTTTTGAAACAATTATTAATGGGATTTTCTTTTCTCTCTCTCCCTCCCTCTTTCTCTCTCTCTCTCTCTCTTTCTTTCATTTTCCTTTCTGAGAGTTTATTATTGGTGTATAAAAATGCAACTGAATTCTGGGTATTTATTTTGTATCCTGCTACTTTATTGAATTTATTTACCAGTGTAATAGTTTTTTGGTGAAATCTTTAGGTTTCTCTATATACAGTATCATGTCATCTGCAAATAATGACAGTTTTATTTGTTCCTTTCCAGTGTGAATGCCTTTTATTTCTTCTTTACTGATTGCTATGGCTAGGACTTCTAGTACTGTGTTGAATAAGACTGGTAAAGGGGGACATCTCTGTCTTGTTCCTAATCTGAAGGGGAACACTTGTAGTTTTTGCCCATTGAGTATGATGGCTGTGGGTTTGTCATAGGTGACCTTCATACATTGAGGTATGTTTCCTCTATGCCCACTTTCCTGAGAGTTTTTATCATAACTGGGTGCTGGATTTTATCAAATGCTTTTTCTGCATCTATTAATATGATCATGTGATTTTTATCCTTCATTTCATTTATGTGGTATATTACATTTATTGATTTGTGGATATTGTACCAACCTTGGATACCCAAATAAATCCCACTCGATCATGTTGTGTGACCTTTTTAATCTATTGCTGGATCTGGTTTGCTTACATTTTGTTGAGGATTTTAGCACCTATGCTAAGGGACATTGCCCTGTATTTATCTTTCTTTGTAGTGTTTTTATCTGGTTTTGGAATTGAATAATACTGGCTTTGTAAAATGAGTTTGGAAGTCTTTCCTCCTCTTGAATTTTTTGGACTAGTTTGAGAAAGGTTTGTTTTAGTTCTTTGAACATTTATTAAAATTCACCTGTGAAACCATTTGGTCCAGGACTTTTGTTTCTTGGGAGTGTTTTGATTATTGCTTCAATCTCATTAGTTGTAATCTGTCTATTCAGATTTTCTGTTTCTTCCTGATTCAGTTTTGGAAGATTGTATGTTTCTAGAGGTTTATCCATTTCTTCCAGATTGTCCAATTTGTTGGCAAAGAGTTATTTGTAATGTTTTCTGACCATCCTTTGTATTTCTCTGGTGTCAGTTGTTACTTGTCTTCTTTCATTTCTGATTTTATTATTTGGGTCCTCTATTTTTTTCTTGATGAGTTTGGGTAAACATTTTTCAATCTTGGTTATCATTTCAAAGAACCAGTTCTTGGTTTCATTTATCTTTTGCATTGTTTTTTATTTCTTCTTTCATTAATTTTCTCTGATTTTTAATATTTCTTTTTTTCTACTCACTTGGGCTTTGTTGTTATTTTTCTAGTTCCTTAACTTTTATTAATTTTAAGGCAATATTCTATTCAAGTATTTTGTTACCTACATAGCACCAAACCAATGTCAGCTCATTCTTGTAGTTTTCTCAGTGGATATTACCTGATTAAAACAAATGCACAATTTGCACATTGATTTCCTCAATGATACACAAGGAAGTATCCTAAGAACTATGAAAGAGATGCTCGAACAGACTAGATCCTCCTTGTCTGGGATACGCATTGTTTGTTCCTTATAGATGGAGCTGATCCCCCTGAGTTCATGGCCCACTCATAATTATTGGTGCCTGCCAAGCCCTTCTCTTCTTTTATTTTTCCCTTTTATTTTACCACTTTCCCATTCCCATTCTTCCCACAGGCAACTGTAGTTTTTGCTAGGATGAGGTCCTTGCTGGTGAGGAAAATGCCTGAATGGGGCACTATTCCAGGGACCAACTATCAAATGGCAATGGTCCCCTAGGTACAGCAGGTGGACTGAGAGGGAGCAGAGGCAGATGAGAAATGCTGAGAAATGAGGTGTTGAATACAGCGTTCAATATCTAGCCCCCAGCTGATGCTTCTGTGTGCTGGTTTCCCATACATACACACCTGTGCTCTATGGCTGCAACATTATTTTAAAAAGCATATTTGTTATTTCATCTTTGAAACAGTGAGAGTGATGAATGGCAGAGGCATAGGTGGGAGTGAATATTCTGTGAGCACTAAGCCCAAGACTATACTTGTGTGGTAGATTGCATTCTCCCTGTTATTAGCTAATGTGTGATTAAGTGCTCAGCTCTTGGGTAAGTTTTCTCATCCACAAAATGGGGGTAGTGATAATGCATAGTTCATAGGCACAGTGTAGGAAGTAAGGGAAATATCCAGTGTTCAGCACTGGTGCTCAGCCCACCGTGAACACATAATTGTTGGCTATGAGTATGATTGGATTAGATACTGTGCTTGAGGTCACTCAGCCCTGAGAAATAAAACAGGGATTGAGGCCATGCCTGTATTTTCCATGGTAACATTCTCCTCCATGTGAAGTACAGAGAAATGAAGACTAGCAGCAGGGGCTTGGGCTGGAGATCAAATGCCCATTCCACCGACAAGAAAGCCAATGGGTAGGGGAGAGCTTTGACTGCCCCCAGGTCAGTGCTGGCTCTGCTCTAACACTCATCCTCTTTTGTGGAATGAATGTTAATGTGGACTGATGGTTCTACCATCACTTCCACTGTGCTAAACATGGAACCCAGGGAGGTGGGCAGAGAGCCCATAACTCGGTAATTGCCTGGTGGATTTTATAGGACCATATAACAGTGTGCTATGTAAACATTTGTGAGTATTTACTTTACAATGTCTGCTGAAATCATCAACAGTTTCATTAGCCATATTCAAAGGCCATGAGAGGCTTGCCTTCCCTTCTAAGATCTATTTTATCTGTAGATTTTAAGTAAAAGTTTACAAAAATATTGCATTCTCATCCCAAGGGGGAAAGAAATTCTCAGTGGTTCACAGATACTGATGAAATTAAGAATCTATGATCAACTATTTATCTTTTTCAATTCTCTGCTGGCTGTAGGGAGACAAATGGAGATTACCAGACCATTTAGTCCACAATATTTATTACTTCTCTTTGAAAGCTGAATTCTGCTCTCAAAGCTGATCTCCAAGTGACCTCATGCCTTCTGAGATGGCACTTTCATTTTGGATTTCATAATTTCTGGCAGGTAAGAGCTTAAGCATGTGGTACCAAGAAAAATAAAAAATATAATTTTTAGTTCCTTTGAAATAAGTGGTTGAGCATTATAGGTGATCATACTTGACAAAATTAGGACACTGTCTTTAATGTAAAAGGCATGGTAAAGGCTCAGATTTGTTTATCAGATTTTTTTTTTAGGAAAAGCACTACTGTAAGCTCAAGTTATTTAAAGAACTACTGTGCTTGAGTGAGTGATCACTACCAAGAAGTGATCAGGTAGAGAAGCCAGTGCCTTGGAGTTTTTCTCCATCTGGTCATGTAAGCTGAAGACATGGATGATGTATTTTCTTGGTGCTGAGGCATGTCATGGATCTTACCTGATTAAAACAAATACACAATTTGCACATTGGTTGATTTCCTCAATAATACACAAGGAAATATCCTAAGAGCTATGAAAGAGATGCTCGAACAGTCTGAATCCTCCTTGTCTGGGATACACATTGTTTGTTCCTTGTAGATGGAGTTGATCCCCCTGAGTTCATGGCCCACTCATAATTATTGGTGCCTGCCAAGCCCTTCTCTTCTTTTATTTATTTTTCCCTTTTATTTTACCACTTTCCCATTCCCATTCTCCCCACAGGCAACTGTAGTTTTGAATTTGATGTCTATCTTTTTTACTTACATATGTTTTTATAAAATGTTTACTATTTTGCTGAATGCATTTTAATGCATGTAAGTGGTATTATATTGCATAATCTCCTTTTATTTCCCCATCTTCTCATGACACACTATGTTTTTAAAGTTCCCTTATATTGCTGTGCTTAAATCTAATCTATAGCTTCTAATTGCTGCATGATGATCCATTCGGATTTTGTGTCAAAGTGTAACTACGCTATTTTGAGGAAGAGATCTAGATGAACTTCAGGAAAATAATGCTGCAGATTCTAGGGGGAACAGACTGAAGTCACTGGGGGATGTGGTAGCTAGGAAGCAACTTCAGTCATCCAAATGAGAGTAACTTGGGCGTAGACTGGGTATGGAAAAGAAGGTGTGTATGTGTGTTAGACCCATTTAGAAGTAGATTAGATGTATTTTGACTGTGTGTGGTATAAAAAAAGTGAAGGAGAGAAGAAGTCAAAGATAATGTTAAGATTTTGAGCCCGGAGATGGGCTGGTTTCAAGTACTAATGATAGAAAGGGAAACACAATAGAAAGAGTGGGTCTGGTGGGGACAAGGAGGGGAGAATAACACGGTGTCAAACCTAGACATTCATTTGTTTATTCACTCAACATCTATTGAGTATCTATTATATCCCCAGCATTGAACTAGCCTGCTAGGGAAACAGGGCAGGAGTGGGACTTATAGCCATCTATACATTCATTGAGTGGAAGACAGACACTAATAAAAGATCACAAAAATAAAAACATCACTGCAAATTATCACAAGGGCCCTGGAAAGATGAAGGTCCCAGATTTAGGTAGAAAATCAGGAGAGTGTTCTCTGGAACCATCACATTTCAGCTAAAACCTGGATAAGCAGAAGTTACCTGGGTGACAAATGATGGGAAAGGCATTTTGCACTGAGGAACAGCATGAGAACCTTGAAGTGGGAAAACACTTGGCACATGTGAGGTTCTGGGAGACAGCCAGGGTGGTTGAGGCACAGGGAGCAACGGAAGGCCTGGCATAGGCTAGATTCTATAGCATCTCCTCAGCCATGTTGGCTTTTGAACTTCAACCTAAGAGAAACATGAAGTATTTAGCACTGCTAATCAATGCTCAGCTGCGCAGTTTGAAACACGTGTGTGAGAAGATTTTAGAGAGGGAATGTGGAAGGGTAGGAAGGATTTGGGGGACAGGAGGCTATGTTTAGGCACAGGGGTGGCATGTGGAAAGTCCTGGAAGTAGGAAATAACTTGTCCTGTGGGAGAAACTGAAAAAAGTGAGTGTAGCTGAATAGTGGAGAATGAGGGGAAGAACAGGCAGAGCAGTGACACACTTCAGACCACAGCAGGGCTTGTCTGCTTGTCAACTTAAAAATATATCAAAAAGGATTTATTTGGGGGAAAAAAGAGTTGTGATCACATGCATGCATACCTGGCTAGCCATGTGCACACTCTGGCCTGCATGCCAGAATGGATAAATATTTTATGGAAGGGAAAAGGGCAAAAAGGAAAGGGGAAGTTAGAACCAGAGAGCTCTACTACAATCATAGGGCTGATTCTGTAGAGTTCCTTCATGTAAGGTTTCCGTGACTGTGTAGAACGTGAGAACCTCCATAAGCCCTAGCTCTTCTCATAGACCCCCACCCCTGATTGACTGTTTCCTTAAAGTTCCAGTTAGTTTCATCAGGCCATACTATGGAGTTTGGACACTATCCTAAAACAAAGGCACTGGGGGGATAACATTTCATCTAGGCTGCTCTATGGAGCACAGATTGGAAAGTAGGTAGGAGACATACAGGAAAGCTTGCAGTTTTTAGATGGGGGTAGGGTGGCTTAGTTTGGGGATGGCAAAGAAGATGGGGAGAGGAAGATTGGTTTGAGAGGTTTTGAGGTCAAGTTGACTGGGCTTAATGATGAATTAGAATGGTGGGGCAATGGGACTCTGTGTCACAGGTGGCAGACTGAGCTTGAGCTGCCTGTCAGAGATGCAAATACGGATGTCCAGGGATCACTTGGAAATGACACTCTGATGTGTAAGAGATGGTTTAGAGTCCATGATATTGACTTCAGAATCACCTGTGCTGTGGGAAAAGGAAACCATGAGAGTAGGTGGGGTCATCAAAGAAGATTGGGTAGGGATGTAAATTGAGAAACACTCATTTGGAAGATATATTTTTATTGGAAATTTTAAATTTTGTTATTCATTTTGAGATGTTAAAAATGCAATATCAAGTGGAGAAAAATATAGCGTAATCTCGTATTCTCATTGTCATGAATATATTTGGTATGATCTGCTACTTCAGAATAAAGAAGAAATGAAACATTACAATCCCAACTCCCCATTTCCTGGCAAACATACTCATGAGTCTGGTGGCAGGATAGTTTTTTGAGATACAGAGTCATCTTTTCCTTTGTGTCTTTCCATCCCTGATCCAGGCAGGTCACAGAGTCTTGTTTCTGTGCCTCAGGAGTCAGGGTTCTGGATGTTTCTAAGATCAAGGCTGTCTGAGGAAGATGGAGATAGTAGAAACAGAGGATTTGCCTAAAGACAGTTCCCTGGGCGAGTTTTGTTTCCCTGGAGTGGAGCAGTCGGGTCCTTTACCTTGTCCCTGGCAGTACTTGGAACACTGGCAGGCTCTCATAGAGGGCAGCCCACGATTCTTGAGCCATGTCACCCCTGCCAAAACTTCCCCTGTGCAAGCTTGGTGAAGAAGAGGTAGGGCCACACAGGGCCCAGTGCTGGAGGCAGTGGAATTCTCCATGGTAATCCAGAGTGGAGCAATGTCCCAAAGAGGCTTCCTTTATGTCCTAGCTGTGGGTCCTACCTAGAACCATGGAACAACCAGGGGGTGGAGAGAAACCCCAAGAATTTTTCACCAGCCCAGTAGGATGAGAGCTCAGAGTTGAAACCCAGGTAATTAATAGAAAAGAAAGAAAAGAAATCACATTTATGGACAGAAATTTATAATCAGTATAAGTCTGCTTAATGAGAGAACACTCTGATGGAGATTAGCAGTAGGAGGACAAGAGCCAGCATCTCCTAGAGAAGAGGCAGCTCCAAAGGAGAGAGTTGTCAGCTGTGTCATGTGGCAGAAAGGCTCGAGGGAGAGCCCCCAGAGGGGAAGGGTGAAGGTATGGGAAGCTTTTGAGAACACAGAGGGCAAATATTAAGGAACTGAGAAGAGAATAAGAAATGAAACTTGTGCAGACTCCATTTAAGAAGCTTGTTAGAGAAGGGAAGGGAAGGGAAGGGAAGAGAAGGGAAGAGAAGGAAGATTTAAATTTTTTGTTTGTTTGTTTTGCTTAGGGCTAGGAGAAACTTGAGGCTATCTCAGTCCTGGGATGGAAGGAGAAACAGAAGAGTCTGACTACAAAAAAAGTGAGGAGAATAAGAGTACAAATTGGCAGTTACAAAATTGTCGTGGGGATGTACAATGCAGAATAAGGAATACAGTTGGTAATATTGTTATAACTCTGTATGGTGTTGGGAGGGGTACTAGATTTATCGGGGGATTGTTTATCAGTTATAGAAATGTCTAACCACTATGCTGTACACCTGAAAATTAATAAAATATTCAATTTTAACTGTAATTGAAAAATAAAAGACTAAAGGTTTTTTTTAAAGAAGAAAGATAGAGTGGATTATTGGTGGGTGAAGGTGCCTGAGCTTATGGCAGACAGGATACACAGAAGAGGGGGCTGGCCCTGTATGGAGACGGCACAGCCCTCTGGGTCTGCAAGATGGATGACTGCATGGCTACTTATCAAGGGACGTTTGAGGTATAGGGAGGGCACTGAAGGAGCAAATGGTAGATGGCCTTGATTTTTATAATAAAGCATGGAAAAGATCAATATCTGCTCCTCAAGGACTTGGGAATAATAGAAATGTTTTAGAGTCTATACAAAGAAGAACATAAAAAGAAATCATTAAGGCTGAATATAAGTACAATCATAAGAAAGTTACCATATGACTGCATACACATGGCAGGCACTAGTCCATGTATACTATATAATAATTTGTATATTTAGTACAATCCTTAGACATTATTAGTATTGCTATCCTTACTTTGTTAATGAGAAAATTGAGGCTTAGAAAAGTTAAATGATGTAATCTCACTAAATAATATAACCTTGTGGTCATTCAAAAAGGAAATAAAAGAGCTAGGCTTTAACTAGTCTACTGGACACCAAAGTCAGCCTTAATCATTCACTGTACTGGAGAAACAGCAGTGCAGGCCCTGAGGTGAAATTAATAAGCTGAGTCATAGGATGTCCTCCAGCAGCATGGGCTCAGGAGGATTGCTGGATGCTTGGTGAACTGGTTTAGAATTTCCCTGACACTCTGATCTCAAGACATCTGGATGAAGATATGAGTGTGATGAATGTGGGGCCCCTGCCAGGTACTTCAGAGAGATACCTGATAGCCTGGCAAAATAAAGAATGCGAGGAAGTGAAAGAACTGGAAGCCACAGCTGAGAGTGGATTTCAGAGTTCACCTGTGTATAGGTAGAGTCTGAAGCCACGAGGCTGACAAGCTTGCTCAAGGAGAGGGGAAGAAGGGACTTGAGATCCATACTGGAGGAATTCCAGTATGAAGGAGCCACTAAAAGGAGGAGAAACTTTTCAAGGAGATGGAGAGTGTATTGTTAGGAAGTCTAGGAGTGGGTCAGTAGGGAAAACAATTTCAAGAAGTGGGGAGTGCCCAACACTGAGATCCTGGCAAGGGCAGTGAGATGAGCCCTGAAGCATACCCATGGGATTGGGGATGTGGAGGTCTCTGGTGACCCAAGCAAGAGCTGTTTCAGTGGAAGCATGGGGACTTACTTCAGCCAGGAATAGGTTGAGGAGTATGAAGAGTGAAGAGCTGTAAATAGGAAGCATGAAGCAACCTTTTCAGAAAGTTGGGCTTAAAGGGCAAAGGGAGGCAATAGCAGGAGAGTATGCAAGGTTGAGAGAAGGAAGTTTAAAATGGAAAAGATGTATGGGTGCTTAAATGTCATGGGGAGAAATCCATTTGAGAGGGAGCTAGAAAAAGAAGGGCCTGTGGATAATGCACATTTCCTGACAAGGCAGGAGAAGATCGGTCTTTAGCCATGTGGATGAACCAGCCTTGATTGGTAGGAGGCAGAAAAGGCCAAGGAACAGGAGGGAGGGGGTGGACCTGCGTGCTTGTCGGTGGGTGGGTGAGAGAGTTCCATGTAACAGACTCAGTGTTCCTTGAGAAATAGAAGGCAGGGTTGTAAGCCAAAGAGTGAGGAAAGAAGTGGGGGAGTCAGAGGTTTCAGGAAGGCAGATCAGGTCAGAAGCATGTTACAGCATGGATAAGAGAAATGTAGTATGCCTACTGGGCAGTGCTCAGACTCCATCTGAGAACCATTGTCATGAATACATGGTGAAATTGATCTTCAACATTGTGGTATTTTCTCAATAAAACTCAGCAGCTTGTGCTTGGCTTCAGAACCTAGGGAGCTGGGTCCATTCAGAATCAGCTTTTTGCAAGGTGGGTATAATAAAAAGACAGAGTGGCAGGGGAGTTTAGAGTTCTGAAAAAAGTGTTATGGAGTGATGGGTTATAAGATCTAGGTTTGATAAGGAGAAGAATGACGAAAGAAACTAGCTGATGGAATGGCAGAGAGAGTGAAGGAGGTTAACTGACCATAGGTACAATGAGGTGAAAAAAACATTTGGGGAGTGTCGACCAATCTAGTTGAGCAGGAAGTTGAAACCTATGCACAAAATAAATCATGATAGCAAGATTTAGGTGGTTTTGAAAGGAAGTGACAAATGTGTAATAGAGAAGAACATCACTGGGGATGATGAGGTCAAGAGTGGCAAGGGTGAGGTGTAAGGGTGTTGGATAATCATCCATGTGATCCCGAAATCACATGATTCAGGGCCAAAGGCATCTACAAATGAGGATGGTAGGAAAACAGCAGCACTGAAAAGGGGAATCAGGCAGTATCTC
The DNA here is from genome assembly GCF_014824575.4 of Sturnira hondurensis. Taxonomy (NCBI): domain Eukaryota; kingdom Metazoa; phylum Chordata; class Mammalia; order Chiroptera; family Phyllostomidae; genus Sturnira; species Sturnira hondurensis. The sequence continues at coordinate 4,606,014 of NW_028085930.1, forward strand.
CAATAGCCCTAAGCAGTACTGTATGCCCAGGTGGAAAAAATTGAGGTTATGCATATGCCTGAAATGCCACAATTTGAGATTCCTTTTTTGACTTTGCTGTCTCCTTTAGGGTGCGAATGTTCTGAGGAGGAATAATAAAACAAGCCTAGTGAATCATTTACTCTTTGGTATAGACAAGTTTCTTAGTAGTTTACAGAGAATACTTTTTGGCCAAGAGAACTAAAAAGGCATATGGAACGAGAGGAAATGGCTAAGCCTAGAAAATGTCATCATAGTCTTCAGAGCCAACACAGGGCACATGGCTCAGTGCACCAGGGAAGTAGTGATCAGGCAGGTGCAGCTCCACTGGCTCACAGCAGTTCTCGTGGGCAAGCAGGAGGCACCATGAGACTTGGTTCAGAGCTTCCTAACTGCCTAGCTGGACTAGTGTGAATGAAATCTGAGAAGAGATCCCAGACAACTCAAAGGGACTACAATTTGTCACAATAAAGATAATTTCTGCTGGCCAATCTAGGTTGCTGACCTCATAGCTATAGACTTTCTAATTAAAAAGGTAGGAGTGTATGGACTTGGTTATTAAATGAGGTCACCTCTCATTATGGGAAGCCAAACACATTCACATATTTTGAGAAGCGTATCATATTATACTCGTAATGTTCATCCAGCCATCCATCCATCCATGTATACATCCAAAACCAAACACTTATTGATTAATTTCTGCATGCAGGCTTTTGGGTGAGGAATATGCAAATATATGGGTAAGACACGATATCATCAGGGCAAAGGAGAGAAAGCTAAATTAGACAACTAACTAAACTGCTATTTGACAAACCCAATTAAAAAATGGGTGAAGGACCTGAACAGACACTCCTCCAAGGAGCACATAAAGAATGGCCATCATAAACGAATCAACAAACAAGTGTTGGAGAGGATGTGGAGAAGAGGGAACCCTAGTGCACTCACCGTTGGTGGGAATGCAGACTGGTGTAGCCACTATGGAAAACCATATGGAATTTCCTCAGAAAACTAAAAATGGAACTGTCTTTTGACCCAGCAATTCCACTGTTGGGATTATATCCTAAGAACCCTGAAACACCATCCACAAGAACCTATGCACCTCAATGTTCATAGTGGCACAATTTACAATAGCCAAGTGCTGGAAGCAACCTAGGTGCCCACCAGCAAATGAATGAGCCAAAAAACTACAGTACATTTACACAATGGAATACTATGCAGCAGAAAGAAAGAAGAAGCTCCTACCCTTTGGGACAGCATGGATGGAACTGGAAAGCATTACATTAAGTGAACTAAGCCAGGTGATAAAAGACAAGTACCATATGATCTCACCTTTAAGTGGAACCTGATCAATAAAACAGACAAGTAAGCAAAATATAACCAGAAACATTGAAATTAAGAACAATCTGACAGTAACCAGAGGGGAGGTGGGTGGTGATAAAGGAGTTGGGGGAAGGAATTTTAGGTACAGCTATAAAGGTCACATGGACAAAACCATGGGGAGGTGGAATCAGGGGAGGGAGGTAGGGATGGCTGGGGTGAGGGGGCTTGGTGGGGGGGAAATGCAGACAACTACACTTGAACAATTAAAATAAATAAATAAATAAATAAATAAATAAAATGCTATTTGATAAATTCCATAATAGTGATTTTTACAAAATAGCTGGGGAACATTGCACAAGGAGTAAATGACTTTGAATACATTTTTTGTTTGTTTGTTTGTTTGTTTTCAATCAGGTACAGACAAACTAAACCTGGTCCCAAATGTCCTAAACTAATCAGTTCCTGTTTGGGTGGGTAGTAAGGCATATGTGCCTTCTGAAAATTGCTAAGAATAAAGAAGGTTTCAGAAGGTCTTGACATCTGGGCAATTGTCCTGATGTTGGTATGAAGGAGATGTGTTTTGCTATAGTTTTGAGGTGACAAATATTCTAAATCATGTAATAGCAGGAGTATTTTGTGAGTTAGAGCACCTGTACAGCAAAGAGGATCCAAGAAAAGTCATATAACTATAATTTTCCTCCTGCTTGGAAACTTTTCAAAGTGTCCTTGAGGCTGGAAGGGAAGGGATCCCAGAGAAGCCTCCATACTCTATCTTCAGGTTATAGAGTCTGAGATTTCTACGGGGCCTGGGGCGCTGGGAGCTCTCCCACCACTTTCTCTTTTATTTGTCTAAAACCATGGTTTTCAAGTTGATGTCACAGCACAAAGATGTGTGGCCACATCTTTAATAACAAAATAATTCATGTGCCCCCAAAACATTAGTTTCAAAGTTATTTATATAACAATACAACTCTCACTGATATTTGAATTTTTTCCAGTGCCATAGATGGGGGGTGGATTTATAGCTCTGGAAGGAAATCATTCTGCCTGGCCTGCCACCCATCTTATTTTTACCACGTCTTTCTTTCTACTACTAGGGCAGCCAAATAATTACCAAGGATTCAGTTGGGGAATGAGTAGGTACCGAGATGCCTCTTCTCCCGGTGTAAATAGTTGATATCTCAGTGGTAGTGCTTATGATCCAGTCAGTCACGATTCTCTATAAAAAGAAAAGTTTTTTAAAAAAGAAACCCATGTGCATTAATTAACTTTACCGCATAAGAGGTGAATAAGTTCAATGTCTCAATGGGGTCAAGAAAAAATAGAATGATGAGGCACAGATTGCTGCCTTTGGACAAGGACTGTCATTAATTGCTGCTTGACCCAAGGTTTCCTCTTATCCTCCAGAAATCCTTTCAGCACTCTTTCCAGCTCCTGCTTGTCCATGACCCTCTGGCCCACGTTCCTTCTGGCAGGGATTTTGCTTAGGGTCTCTGCATCCTCGTGTCTCTCCAAATCCCTTTCAGAGACAATTGACTCTTTGTTTCCTTTCCTTTTGTGGTCAGAGCACAAAGAAAATGAAAAGCTCCTGTAGTTCACAGTCTGGTTCCCTTCCAATCAGGTTGTGGTTACCTGATAACTGAGTCCCTGACACAGGAAGTCTCTACTCTCTGCCCCCTGCCTGACTCCCTCTACCTGCTTGCCCTGCCTTTTCTGATGAATAGACCCCTCAAACACACAAAAGACTCAGCCTGGAGCCCGCAGTGTGCAGGATTGTACTGCTTTCTTCTGACAGCCCCTTTCTTAAAGAAGCCAAACTCTTTTGGCCTTTCCAAAATTAAAAATATAGCTTAAATATGCCAGAGCATGTGTTAAGCAGAGCTACATAGTAGTTTTCATATATCCAAGTTACTAATTTTCTGGGACCTGCCAACGTTTCCATTTTAGGCTTGTAAGATTAGAAAGAATAATTTGAAAATATATGAAAATTTAAAATTTTCCATGCAGGCCCCGGATAAGGGTTGTCTAAGGTTGGACTGTGCAGTTCCTTGTCTATTTCTCTTTTCTCTGCACAGGTTGCCAGACTTTATCCATTCACTGGAGGGTAGTGGGTGGATAAGATAAACTCATAGCAGTCTACTGAATTTTAGTCAAGTACTAGAGTCGGAGAGAATAGAAGATGAAAAGACTACAAAACCATGGGCTAAAAGCAGGTGTTACTTACAGTCATATTGCTTACAAGCAGCTATAAAGGGTATTGAGAGAGGAGTCAAATAGTGCCTCGTTAGTGCTGCCCATGGGGGAAGACGTGAACCCCTGGGAAGCGTGAATCCCTACCCTCTGCTTAATCTCCTCTTTTTAAAAAATTTTTATTCATTTATCTTTAGAGGGGAAGGGAAGGAGAGAGGGAGAGAAATATCAATGTATGGTTGCCTCCCATGTATTCCCTGCTGGGAACTGGCCTGCAACTCAGGCATGTGCCCCGACTGGGAATCGAACCGCAATCATGTGGTTCGCAGGCCTGCTCTCAATCCACCGAGCCACACCAGCCAGGGCTTAATCTCCTCTTGGACCCCCCATGCATCAGTGCTTTTCCCGTAACACACATGCTCACACCCCCTGACACACATGACATTCTCTCACCTCCACTCACCCCCACTCACATACATAGATGCACACACATTCACACCCTCTCATATCCACAGTACCCTCTCACACCTACTTACACCCATTCACAATCTCACACGTAGATGCACCCTCACTCAAACACACAAACACACATTTATACACATACTCATACACACGTTCTCAGAATATGATCCGGAAGGCAGACACTTCATTCCACTGGGGCCTCAGTTTCCTCACCTGAAACATCAGGGATGTGGATCATGTGATGTTTAAGTTGCTCTCAGCCCCACTGTAAGCAGAGAGAATCTCTTTTTCTCAACACATGTTCCCAACACTCCTGCACTGAGGACTTCTTGAAAACCAAAGGTGCTGAAATGATTAAGGAGGGAACTGGGATGAAACCATGTCAGCCTTTTGAGTTAACAGTTTTGTAACCTGCTGAGCTGGTCTGGCACTTTTAGACCTGTTATTCAGGATGGCTTTTTGTTGATCTTCTTTGGACTTCCAAATACTTTCCCTTGGCATGGTCCCATCCCTCCAACTTTTACTGTCTGGCCAGGTGGGGTGATATTGGAGGCCCACAGTCAGGGCCATTTGGTGATGATGAGGCTGCAACTCTGGCCACAAACACCAGAAAAGTGAGTCGCTTTGTGGTGCTGACCTTGAAGGGAGAGACTATCCATGATTGCTTCTCAGCAGCAACTCTAAAGGCTCAAGATGCACATCGATCCCCTTGTCATATCACCTTGCCGCAGGGAATGACCATTCATACCTATTAATTACTTCATTTGGTTATTACAAAAGCTGTAAAGAGAAGAGAGTTCAAATATTCTTGTTGCAATTTTTGATGAAAGGTTAAGTGGCTTGCCTTATGGTCATAGCTAATGAGGAGCAGGAGTGAGGCCACACAGGGATTTTTCTTCTGATTGACAGACCCAGGCCTTTCCTGAAGTTTTTGTTATTTCTTAAAAATACAGATGTCTGCAACTCACCCTAGTGATGAGGGGGCTCAGGGCCTCAAGGATGGGAGATGAGAATCTAGTTCATTAGCTGGATCCCCATGGCATTCTGACACCACAGGTTTGGGCATCCCAGATGTATGCTATCTAGAGGATGGAGCTAGCTTGCTATGGTAAGGAAGCTGTGAGGTACAGAAGAAACATTGTGGTCCCAAGGCCTGGCTTGAAATTCTGTGTGAAATTAGCCTTGCTCTCTAATCACTCTTGGTCTCTTCACCTATCATGAGGCAAATGAAGCCTGGAATAGTCCCTCCCTCTATACACACACGTTCCTGAGCATTAGCTCAGGGAAGCAATGTTTAGGAAAGCCCTCGTTATGCATGTGGAAGGTTGTAATAGTTAGTTTTTGTTGTATAACAAACAGCCCCAATTTTTCACACACTCAATTCTTACTGACTGTCTATGAGGACTGCAGGGATAGTTTTGGGGATAGCTATTGGGATAGTTTTGCTGGGCTCCCCATGAAAACTGAAGGGAATACACTCTTTGGGGCAGGTGGAAAGTAGAAACAAAAAAGACAGAGCCCAATCCTCCATGTGTATTGAAAACTTGTGCTCAGATATGACTTACATCACATCTATCCTCTCATCATTCGCCAAAGCAAGTCTCTTGGCTGAACCTTGGGGAATTACATAACTCTGCCTACAGGGAACAATGCCCTGGGTGGACAGGCAGTAAACAGTTGTCAACACATAGTACAGTTTTGTAGAAGGGTTATTATACTGTCCACAGTTACAGAACTCATGAGCTTCAACTCCAGTCATTCAATCAAGTTGTCCCTGGTCTGATTGAGTGATTATCTTCCAGTCTGTGTGGCTCAATTCCATCATGGTCTTTTTGAGGCTGTATCTGTCTCCATGTCTCTTGTGGACTCTTCCTCTCCTCCATCTTCTTCTCCAGAAGTGCTCACATCTCAAAGGAAAAGCTGTCAGGGACCATGCCATATAAATGCAAACAAAGAGAGGCAGCCATAAATCTCAGGGGCCTTTTTAAGTTCTTTGGCATGCCTATCACTCAGCTTGGCATGGGCAAATGCACTTATGCTTCTCTTCAAGAAGGATACCTGCAAGGTGAGAGATCCGACAGAAAGGGAACTAGCATGTGGGGTCCCATGGAGGAACTGAGTATAATTAAAGGAGGCCAGAGGCTTGCAAAGATTTCAGTGAGAGGAAGAAAAACATTGTCAGCATGAGTTCTCCTGCCCATGTTTCAGGGACACAGGATGAGGAGGAGGTCCTGTGCCTGGGATTCATAACACATGTGGTTACTGAAGGAGGTCTGAGCTGGCCCAATTCAGAGCACAGTGAGGGATCACATGTAAGAGGGCTCAGTGTTCTACAACCAGCCTCACCCCTGTGTGGCAATATTTCTTCATCAGATTCCATAATCATCGGGTGTGTTGTCACTGAACAAACTTTTATCCCATACCTAATATCACCATTCCAAGACCCCATAACCAGTGCTTCCTGTAGGTTGGGCCCATCTCCAAGAATATGGAGATGAACAAGCCTCAGGCTCTGACATGCGGGACTCAAGTCTATAGCATGAACTGAACCCTGTATCCCAGCAGAGGCCATAAGAAATGCATGAGGATTGTCTAGGGTGGTGCAGACAAGTTCACTTCTCCAGTTGCCCTGTCTCTTTTTCCATAATGAAAACGACAACTATCATATCTGCAGCACTTCAGTCTCTTTATTTCATTTTCTCCCTATGCTAACATACTGGTAAACAGTCCTAGAATTCTAACCCTGACCCTGACCTTTACTAGCTATTGACCCTATGTGAGGCTCAATAAATCATGTTTAATTTATCAAACATTTCATCAATGATAGAAGAGGGACAATAATACCTTCTCTTCAGGGGTCTTGTGAGGATAAGAGCCAAAATGTTTATGTGGCCTAAAACAGTCTCTGGATAGCACCCACTTTCAAAATGTTCTTAGGGGGGTCAGGACTGGGATTTTATGGAATGAATGTTTGTATCTTCCCCAAATTCATGTGTTGAAGCCCCCCCCCCCCCCGCCCCGCAATGTGGTAATATTAGGAAATGAGGGCTCTGGTGGGCAATTACACTTAGATAAGGCCATGGAGATTGGGTCCTAATGATGATTAGGGCTCTTATAAGAGACCAGAGAATTAGCTCTCTGTTTCTGTACCACTTGAGGACACAGTAAGAACAAGGCCAGGAGGAGGGACTCCATCAGGAACTGAATCGGGCAGCACCGAGATTGTGGGAATTTCCAGCCTCCAGAACTGTTGTCCAAGCTACCCCATCTATGGTGTTTTGTTATAGCAGCCTGAAAAAACTAAGGCATGACCTAAGGGCTAGATGAGGAAACCCATGTTAGTTATAGATTTTCCATAAATTCACTTTATAATATTGGAGAAGTTCCCTTTGTTTTGGAGTTTGCCAAGCATCTTTATCATGAACAGGAAAATGAATTTAAAAATTGGTATATTCACACAATAGAATATTCTCAGCAATTAAAAAAAGCTACTTTTTTTCATTGGCCAAAAAGTTACTTTAGTTTTTTCCATATGATGGGTCGAGTAGTGCTTAGTTGTCTTTGATTTCATTTGAAATAATTTTGTTAGATTGTATTGTGGCAGGTGCCATATCAGCATGCATTTAAAAAAATTCATCAAAATTGGTGAATTTTTGTGTAGCCATGTTAACATTGAAGATGGAGGAAAATACACATGTTTAGTGTATTGTGCTTTATTATTTCAAGAAAGGTAAAAACACAACTGAAACACAAAACGATTTGTGCAGTGTGTGGAGAAGGTGCTGTGACTGATTGAACATGTCAAAAGTGGTTTGCAAACTTTCTTGGTACTACTGACATTTTGGCCAAATAATTCTTTGCTGTGGGACTGTCTTATGCATTGGAAGATGTTTATCAGCACCCATGACCTCTACCCACCAGAAGCCAATAGCAGGAGATACCTGACATACTCAAAATATCCAAATCAATAGTTATTGATGAAAATGAAAAATATATCTTTTATTTTAGAGAAAAATACTAAATGTACTTTTTGGCCAACCCAATAGCATACATAAGAGCATGGATAAATCTCAAAAACATATTGAGTTAAAGAAGATTCTAGAGTACCTACTGTATGATCTAATTTTATTTTTTTAAATAGAAGTGCCAATTGGACACACTTTATTCTGCTTTTGTAGAATAAGGTTTGCAAGTACACAATCAAATGCACGTACATGGAGCTTTCAGAAAAGCAATATAGCAGTGGGGAAATTCATCCTTGTGAGCTCACACAGCTACCTATCTATCTGCCAAAGGTGTCAAATCTAACTATCTATCTGAGGTGTCAAATAAAATTCAGCATATTTAAAAAGTAGATAGGCACATCTCAGGTTTAGTTCTACCTGCCTGTTACTTTGTGCCCTGTACACTTTTTATTGTTTATTCTATAATAAAATTGGGATGTCCCCAATTTTTCCCCTTTGCCCTGCTCTACTCAGCCTACCCCTCACTCCCTCAGTCAATCCCTACTTTGTTGTCCATGTCCATGGGTCATTCATACATGTTCTTTGACTAACCTCTCCTCCTTCCTCCCACCATTTCCCTCTCCCTTCTCCCCTCCCCTACCCTCACCCTCTCCCCCGCCCAGATATCACCCTGGATTCTGCATGCCTTTCCTGCGGTCACATCATGGGTGTTTCCCCATGTCATTGTCCTCAATGTAACCATGCTCAGTGGCCATAGATTGTTCTGGTAGAAACTGTATGCTTTCTCTGCTCCATGCCTCTCACTCCAGGCTCCCCACCACTGAACACCAAACTTCAAGATGAGGGCTTCATGTCCATCTGTGTGTTTAGAAGGGAATGTGATGCTGAGAAGTCTCTTTTTAAGAGTTGAAAGTTTAGCATCAAATAAGAATGAATATGCCTGCTATTAAAGCAACAATTTTTAAAGGCTAATCATCAACAGGTGAATTTATGTAAATCCCTGCTTAAAACCTCTGTATTGAAGTCCAGGAGGAAATGAACAGTAACTACTCCCTAATGCCTTTCTTTGCCTGGACATTCAACAGAAATGGAAATTTCATTTAAGAGAAAATTTCAGCAGAAATAATTTTTTCTAAATCAAATTCAAGGGTCACTGATTGTTGAGGCAACCATGGGTGTGTGAATGCTACTATTTATAGTTTGGTTGATACCTATGCATAATAAAAGAAAATTATTTATGGAGATGATGAATTTAATATTGAGAGTGAATCAGATTTACAGTCTGGAAGATATAATTGCTTCTTGATATCAATTAAAGGACTGTTTCCAAAATCAATGAGAATTTTAAAGAATAATGTGAGCCTGAGTGATTGATAACTAACTTGGAAGCAATTTTAAAATCTTGCAGCGAACAACTCTCTTGAGCCCCATGAAGGGTTTTATGGGCCTCTGAGGAATAAGGTAAGATTCTTTGAAACTTCCATTGATTCAAAATGAAAGTGAAGCTTGCACACACCACTGAACTGCCACTTGTGTCACCACATAAAGCTGTGTTGGACATGGAGCTTCGGGAGTGATGAATCAAAGGGAGTGAGAGAGCTTGGAGCTGGTGCCTTATAGGCTACATCCAGACAAGAACACACAGCCAAGCCTGTAGAGGGGGATGAGCCTTGCCCTTGGTATGGTGTGAGCAGCCCCTCAGCTGCAGAGCTGAGCAGTGGAAGAAGGAAAGTCCAAGAGAGATCAAAGGATGAAAGTCATACAATTTCACCACTATAGACATCTCTCTGGATTCTGTTGGGTGGTGGAATCATGATAGGCTCTGAAGAGACAGAGATGAGTAAGAAAGGATCTTGTTCTTGAGGGTTTGTGGACCAGAGGAAAAGGCAGCTGGACAAAGACCAAAAGGGCAATGTAACCTTTGTCCCCAATTATGGAGAACTCATTAGGCAATGGACAGTATATCAAGCATTTGTCATGCACTATATTATTAAAGTTCTCACATGGAAATTCCATTTTACAGATTTTAAAAACTGAGGCAAATAGAGATTATATAACTTGCCGAGATAATTTATTTTGCAAGAGCCAGAGCTGGAAATCAAACCAAAACATCCTGCACTTGTTAAAGTTTCTAGTACTATTTGTAGTGGGGTTTGGATCATAGACCTTTGCTGTGTGTACCAAAATGATGGCCACAACACAGAGGAGAACCCCATAAAGGTGAATGCCCAGTGTTGTGGGGCTGCCCAGGAGGAGAAAGGGACTCTGCCTGAGTGAAATGGGCAACTCAGCCAGATGGATTTCTCTAAAGCAATGACATTTAACCAACTATTCAAAATACATGGGCATGGACTTGGCAAGAAATATCAAGAAGGATATTTTACAAAGACAGAATGGTAGCATATGCCAGGAGGCAAACAAGGGCCCTGAGATGGTCCTATTAGTTGTAAAAACACTTCCTCGCAGCGTTTCAAACAATGGCTGCCATGTTTTTAATGATTTCCCGTGGCATTTGCCTGTGACAGAGTTTACTGCACTGACTATGCATCTGAAGCAAGCCTGATTTTTAGCTGAGCTTCAGCTCAGGAACCTGAAGGCTAGGGGAAGAGTTCCCCCACTTTCTCGCTGTGTAACAATGGGCAAGTTACTCAATGATGTTGAATCTATTTTCCTATTTGTAAAATGAGGGTGTAATACCTACTTCTGGTGTTTGTTGTGAGGTAAGACTGAATCCAAAGTATCTGGTATGGGGTCTGGTGCAGTGTAAGAAGAAATAATTCTGAGTGTCTATTAATATCTGTGTCCATGTGTATAAATATACGTATCTTTTAAAACCTGTCTTTATCTTTTAAAACCTGTGCTCAAAGAACATTATGAATCATAGTTGCCATGATAAAATGAAGCAACATATTATCAACTAAGGTAGAGAATCATAGGATGATACAGACTCAAAATGGGGAGGACCCCTAAGATATTATGTGGTGCAGGCTTCTGGGTGGTCTCTGGTTCTCAGTTGAACTTGGTTTCCAACACACCATATCCCACCAGCTTCAAGGAAATGTTTGAAATAACAAATAGAGGAGAAACATGTGTTCTGATGAGGTAGGTACTTGGGCATGGAATAAATATGCCAAGTCTTGAATCTTGGTCCCATTACCAACTACCCATACATTTTAGTAAACTTGGCTATGCCTTAATTTCTTCAACTTTAAAATGGAACTATAATAACACCTACCTCCTCATATTCTTGGGAGGATTAAAAGAGAAAATGTACATCCATCTCCTAGGGCAATGCTTGGTCCATAATAAGTGTCCAAAAAAGCAAAGTCAGAGATGCTCGGCCTAGTGTGATAAGTTGGCGTGGTGGTGGTGAGGAGGCCAATGTGGCTGGAAACAGAGGGTTCAACCTAACAGGCTGCTGTAGCTAACATTGTCAGCTGGCCAGAGATTCATCTGGTGCCCCTGGCAGGACCATACTTTTGTTGTTAAAGTACTGAAATCTGCTTACATACTGTTATTGACCTGAGATAACCTCCTTGCCCCCCACCCCTGCACCACACACAGAAGTCCCCTGAACCCAGAACTAAAGATGAGTCAATGCCCAGAACTACAGGTGACCTCTAGGCCAGCCTGCTGTAGCGCCATGACCAGTGACCAATTTTGATTATCAGTGCACAGACTCCAGAGCCAGGCTGCGGAGATGGTGTGCTTTATTCTGGAGACCAGAGAAATCCACTGGCAGTCTACTGTCCTTAAAAATTCCCTTTGCCATGGAAAGGTACAGTGGGGCGGTAGCCACCTGTTGCAAGAAGAAATATTTGTCCCACCCAGACTTAACTACAGGCATTTTCTCTTTCCCTTGGGTTTTCCTGCGGACTCTCTGGGCCTGGTCAGCCATGTCATTGATGCTTATATGGAGGTCCTCACACCAACACAAGACAACAGCGCTGCTCAGCTGCCCTTTCTCAATTCCAATGTCACCACTGTGATAGTTAAGTAGTCACTTCTCCCATCTAGGGAGGATGTTGATGGTCACTTTGGATCCATCTCGGCCTTTTGCTTTTTCTGCACAAAAAGTTAATTTGCCCTGTGAATTTTTTCTCAGTGATCTCTCTCATTGTTTTGTCTCCCCAGCTCACTCCCTGGACTGGCCCCCTACAAATCTCTTGATCAGTTAGCACATTCCCTCAGTATCTGCCGTTTTGACCTTATCTTCTTGCCTCCCTCTGGGGACAGAGAGAGTGTGGGGAGTTCCTAGGGAGGGAGCGCAGGTGCTGGGTAGTTCTGAGCTGACACATCTGTTGATGAGGAGGACGCGCTAAAGCAGTGTCAGTGCATCAGAGAGCTGTTTGAGCCAATTGGGAAAACTTCCTTGAGGACAAATTGGAAATCGATCCCTGATGGTTTTAAAATGAAAGAGGGAAGTGTTCCTTGTTATCTTTAAATAAGGCTGGGTAATTTTATCAAGGAGGTTGATTATATTGGAATTTTTGATTGATTCAGGAACATAATTATTTCAATTCAAAAATATACAGAATTACATTGGTTAAAACATTCATTTTCCTGTCTCGCATTTAAACAGATTATAGGATGCTTTGTTCTCTTCTCTGTAGATGGTTATTGAGCAAAATCTGGATCTTCCAGATGCTTAACCTGCTTCTTTGTCAGACTCAAGGCACACAAACAGTGCTATTTCTTTTCTGTCCAGCACGTCCGGGCAAAGGAGTTTAAAGAACTCTGAGGCAAGCCTTCTGGCAAATTCTTTGAAGAACCACCAAAAGGATGATCAGAAAACATCTCCCAGATAAACAGAGGACCCAGGAATAAGATGAGGATGGGTCATGAGTTTGTCTTTTCATTTATCAAGCCTGAAGTTTTCTAACTCTTTCATTTTTCCTCATGGCCTCTATTACCTCCCCCACCTAGTCTCCATCACCTGAATTCTGTTTGAACCTCTATAAGCATTTTCAGCTACCCAAATTAGTTCTCATTTTTTCGCTATCTGTTAATCATGTTACCTCAATTCATTTATAAACTCTTTGAGGCCTCAACAGCTCTCTCACACCAAGATACCAAAAGAAGTGGTTCACAGGCTCTTGACGATGGTTTGTTTATTGACATTTACTCTGGAAAATGATCCCTATTGAAGGGAACTCAATCCAAGGATATCGGTTTTATATTTTAACCACTGTGGCCAATGAACAAGATGATGGCTTTGTGGCAACTTGTTATTATCTTTGTATAAATGGATGAATGAGGGTTTGCCTGTGCACATCACCTTGGAAAGTTAGTATTGGTAATCTGGGCAGCTTCCAAGAAGCATCAATGGGTACTGCAGGAAACAGCCTGCCCAAGGCAGATTAAAGGAGGCAAGGTGGCCTCTTAGTTAAGCACTAAAGCCCTGAGGTCAACCTGCCTGCATTTGAATCCTGATTCTGTCATTGATTTTCTGAGTGAAATTGGAAATTTTTTTAGGTGTTCTTTTCCTTCGTAGTAAGCAAACAAAAAATAGTGCTGGGGATAGAGAACTTTAAGGATAGAAATTATTGCTGAAACTTCCCATTGCAAAAGGTAACTCAGACCTCATTTGCTAGTATCTACATACTGGGTTTCCTGTTACTCTTGTGAAGCCACTCAGATCTCTGTTTTAAAAACCTCACAAAGGTCCATTTCAATGTGTTTGTATCTTGGGGATGACCACGCACATGACCTCTGGCAGAGGCCTATTGTGAAAGGTGTGGTTATGCAGGAAAGGGGGTATAGACTGTGTGGGAGACCTGCCTCTGGAGCCTTGGGTACCCTTTCACATGTTGGGAACAAGAAATGAACGCTGAAAGTCTCCAACATGTGTTCTTGCGGTTGGTGGATGCAACATTTGGAGGTCCCCTTTTGGTTTTGGTGCTCTGGAGAAAATACCCCTGAGGTAATAGGTGGGATGCCACCTGTGACCTACCCAGGGACTTTCAGAGGTAGGACGCCGACCTCTGAAATTTGGTTTTGGTAATTTGGATTGTGATCGGTCACATTAGGTTTCCCTTCCCACGCGCAGCACGGCGCCGCGCTGCACTGCGTTTAGTCTCAGTTTGTGTGCCAGGCGGGTCTGATGGTCGGTGTGTTCGTGGAACTGTGTTATTTGTTTGAATGTTTGTCTGTGTGTTTGTAAGAGTGACTGTGCTTGTAGCTCTGCAGGTGAAAAACCTATGGAGCAAGAGTGACACCCCCGCGCCTTGCTGGAGGGACTGGAGGCACCGCCATTTTGCCTCTCTGGGAAGCAGCGCCGGTGCCAGATGCTCCTCCACGGGCACCTCCCTGTCTGGTTTATGTGCCCTTTTCCACCGGTGACTTATGTAATTGGAAACATCAGAGTCCCCCATTCTCTGAGAAACCCCAAAGGCTGATTTCCCTTTTCGGCCCCCTGCCTGGGAGTCTCTGGTGCTACCGGGAGAAGGGACGCGCTCCTCCAGTATTGCCGGGCTCTGCTGCGGGGGCTCAGGGCAGCTGTGGGAAAGCCTACCAACTTTAGTAAGGTCAGTGAAGTCATCCAGGGCAGAGGGGAATCCCCGGCAGCGTTCCTAGAGAGGCTTGTGGAAGCATATAGGGTATATACACCCCTCGATCCCAAGGCAGAGGAACCAAGAGTAAAAAAGAATGATAGATAACTCTAGATAAGTAAAAATATGTATAAAGGATGTGAAAGTTTGAAACCTGGAGTAAAGGAAACCTCAACTACTTGTTTTCTGGTTTTTTGGGAAAAGAGCAAATTTCTCACATGTGGTTCTGTTTCTGATCAGAAACCTGTATTGTAAGACCTAGGAAAGGTCGCCTGTAGCCAGTTGGGGAAAATGCTTTACCACCTGGGACCCAGGAAGGGTCAATTGGGGCTGACGAGTGCTTCAGCCTGAGGCAAAGCAGCATGTCTCTGCCAGAGACTGGGCTTACCCTATCAGTAGCCCTGCTTTCTTGCTTCTGTAAACCTGCTTAGCTGTGTGCTGCTGCTGTGTGGACCCTGCAGCAGTCAAAATTCTCTGTGTAAACTGGTTTTGACAAGAATGGCTCTAGTTTTGAAGGTCATGAACTGAGGTCCAAGGCTGACCATCTGATTTATAGGGTGTTTGCAAGGTCTAAGCTTCAGAAAGGTGAAAAATGTCCCTGCAAATCTAGGGACTTTTAGCTGCCAGATACTGAGTTTAAGTACAGTCCTTCCCAGTGTGGGAAAGGAACAGGGATTAAAAGAGAATTATGTATAAATCTGGATAGGTAAAAAGGCTATAGAAGGTTTATAAATATTGTAGAAAGTCTGTGGGAAGTTATAAAAATAAATGGAAATGTGAAAGTTTTGGAAAGAAATTATGTGGTATTAGTAATAGAAGGTATAAGGCATGGAGATGCATCTTGATGGGTATTAGAAAGAGAAAGATTTTCCTTCAGGCTTTGTGTTTTTCTCCCTACCTGATCCCTCCAGAATTTGGCATTCTGAAGGAATAATGATAACATAAGGTTTCTTTGCATAAAACCAATAAGACCAGTCATTAATAGTGGTTTTGTTAACCAAGACTTTGACTAGAATGTCACACCTGAAGGAGGCATGTATGGGTTCTGGTCATTACCAGAGAGCTCAGAGGAACTGGGATTGACCTGTGAAGCTAGCAAAAGCCCACGAGAAAAACCTGGTACATTGGTTGGTTGTGCGGTTCGTGCCAGTCTTTCCGGGGAAGGAACGAAAGTTGCCTTCCTGAAAGATGGCTAAAAGGAACCTATAGGCACAATAGAAGCTCAAGGATTTGAGTAAAATGACTGGTACCAGAGCCACACACCTGCAGGGTACCAGTCATTTTACCAGTCATTTCTGTGCCCTGAGGGGCAGACTGAGAAGTCAATCTGAAGGTTCTCTGTGTGAGTTTCAGCAAAGTGGACTTAAGGATCATAAGTGATCCAGGCTGCTCTTGGTGTGTTTATGCAAATGAACAGTCGAAATCAAAAGTGGGACCTAAAGTAGTCCCTGTAATAACAGTGAGGATGATCTTAAGGAGAAAAATTATAGTTCAAGGAAAATCACTATGCTCAGTATTGGATATCAGAATGGCACAGCTAACTGCCTTAAAACTGTCTTATTTTCACTTGAGAGTTGAAACCAGGTTTGTGATGTCACCAAAGATGTACAATTTACAGGTGCAAAGGACCTGTCAAATTGCCACTGTTAAATGTCATTTCAGGAAGGACCTTTCAATGGATGTCATCCCAAAAGGCAGTCTCACAAGCACAGCAACTGGTTTGGGAATTATTGTGTGAATTAACCTGTGTGTTCTTCTGTTTACATAGGCCGTATGCCTATGACCTGCCTAATCTGTCCCCTCCAGAATATGACCTGACCAGAAGGCCAACGGTCCAGTAATGCCAGCCTTTGGACACCAAGCCTGCAACTTCCTGGTGACAGCCAACTGACCAGGACCCTGTAAGGTCCTTCCCCTTGCAGGAAGGACTCCCTTTGTGCTGCACCCACCTCCTCCTCTTTCAGGGTACCCCTGACCCAAGGGTAGGTAGGACGATGTCCATGTCCAGCCTGAAGTAGTTATAAGAAGATGAGACCTTCGTCCATTGTCCTTTATATAATTCCAGAAGGAGAAAGGAATCTCAGAACCCTTCCTAATAGTTAATCACAGGAGGAGAAAAATGATGAGGAAAGAAACCTCATTAATGCTCTGAATCCGGGAACAGGGGGGTACCTATATATATTCCTAGGAGAAGAGTGTTACTATTTTGTTAATGAAAGTGGCTTAGTTGAAGAAAACTTACAATGCATAAATAGACTTAAAGACAGACTATGGCCCAAGGCCAGGACGGAGCGTCCTCCTAGTGGCAGGACACTCTTCTCTCCTTCCTAGCCCCCGTCCTAGGACCCCTGATCATCCCAAATGAAGAAGAGTCAAGGGTGTGACATACCCCCAAAGAAAACGGGGGAATGTTGGGAACAAGAAAAATAGTCTCAGCCCCAAGGAGCCTGCGTCCCTAGCAAATACCCTGTAAGTTGATTACCATCTGTTTAGTTTGAAAATTTTCCTTTCAGTTGAGACAGACCCCACCCTGTTCCCACTCGAGGGCTCTGTGAGCCAACAGCTAACCGCCACATCTGCTTCTGTGCAATGCTTGCTTGCTTGCCTCTATATAAGGACTTAGCTGTAAGCGCTGCACGCGAGTCTCATTTGCAGCCCCTGCGGGCACTGTGTCTCTGGACACTTTGAGAGTTCGCCCCTGCGCAGGTTAAACTTGGCCAATAAAGTAACATCTTTGAAACCCTGAAAGTCTCTGACATTTGTTCTCGAAGTTGGTGGATGCAACACACACAGCTGCAGCTAGCTCAGATATAGTTGCCCTCACTTGTTAAAGTATCACCACAATCGAAACAACAAATTTGCATCACCCCAGTGCCCTGGCTGGTGTGGTCCAGTTGTTTGAATCATCATCCTGTAGACTGAAAGGTTACGGGTTTGAAAGGTCAGGATACATGCTTGGACTGCTAGTTTGGTCCCAGTTGGGATGCATGCAAGAGGCAGTCAAACGATGTTTCTCCCTCCCTGTCTCTCCTTTCCTGTCCCTCTAAGCATGTCCTCAGGTGAGGATTAAGGAGGCGGGATTGCATCACCCCAGAAAGTCACCTTCTGCCTATCTTCCTCTTGGTGATCTACACCTCCTCGTATAAGCATCTCTAGGCAACCACTGATTTCTTTTATGTCCCTATAGATTATTTGCATTTTCTAGGATTGGAAGCATACATTATGTGCTTTTTAAACAAATCTGGCTTCTTTCATTCAGCATAATTATTTTGAGATTCATCCATGTTATGTGTATCAACAGTTTATTAGTTTTTATTGCTGAGTAGTATTCCATTATGTGAATGTATCACATTTGTTTAATCATTTACCTGTGGATAAACATTCAGGTTCTTTTCTTTCTTTCTTTTTTTTTTTTGGTTATTCAAAAAAGCTTCTAGGAACATGTATATATAAATCTTTTGTTTTTATGTATGTTTTCATTTCTCTAGAGTAAATGTTACTGATCAGCAATTGGGTTCCTGCTGCCTGCCACTACCCTCTAGGCAAAATTTCAGAGGCAAAGTTTTGGTAATAAAGGAAAGGAGTCTGTTGAAAGCCTTCACAATTTTGGAATAACAGCTTTCCACATGCATTAGTTACTTACGCCTATCAATTATGGCTAAACTCTTTAAAAGCTGAGTTCTCCTATCATTCCCTGTTAGTTTTAATCTTATTTCTATAGGATTAGTTTGCAAACTAAAACAACATAAGATACCAAAGCTACACAATTTTGGGAGAATGCCAGCCTTCTGCTTCAGAGCCTGTCCCCTCTAGAACACCTGAAGAATAACCCTGTTGCCCTCTGCCGGGCCAGCCCAATGTAGGCTGTGTCAAGTGTTCTTTCCCATCCAAAATACTGTCAATGAGGAAACAGGCAGCCACAGTACTACCATTCAGGCATCCTCGAGGAAGAAGAGAGCCAGAAGCCAGAGAGAGCCCACACCCCTCTGAGAGCCCTTCTTTTATTCCAAATCTCATCACCCATTATTCCTTGTGCTCTGGAGACATTCATCTTCACAGCCAGTCCTGTTCTAGGCTGTTAACCATTGCCTCAGGCAACCTCCTCCTCCAGCTCCTCCCTGCTTCTCCCCAGTGATCTGATCAGCTCTCTTTGTAAATACCTAGGGGTAGGATGACAGTGTCATATGGTGGATATGTGTTTAACATTTTAAGAAATCACCAAACTATTATTATTCCCAGTAACAGCCTATAAGAGTTTTAGTTTCTTTACATCCTGTCCAACACTGATATGGTCTGTCTTTCAATTTTAGCCCTTCTAATAGGTATGTAGTGCTATTTCATTGGGACTTTAATTTGTATTTCTCTGATGATTAATGATGTTGAGCATCTTTTCTTGTGTTTATTGGCCACTTAAGTGTCTTCTTTGGTGAGGTGACTCTTCACATTTTTTGCCCATTTCCTTATTGGTTTGTTTGTCTTATTATTGTGTTGTAAGAATTCTTTATCTAATCTGGATTCAAGTTTTTTGATAGATGTGTTGTGGATATTTTCTCCCAGCGTGTGGCTTTCTTTTTTGTTTTTTTAATCATAGTTTTCAAAGAGCAGGTTTTGATTTTAATGAAGTTCGATTTACCGTTTTTTCTTTTGTAGGTCATGATTTTGGTGCTCTGAGAACCCTTTGTGTAACTCAAGATTATAAAGATACTCTCTTATATTTTATTCTAGGTATTTTGTACTTTGGGGCTCTATATTTACACCTATGACCCATACTGAGTTCATTATTTTGTATGATGTGAGTGGAAGATCAGTGCTTGATCCTTTCTTCACGTACCTCTCTGGACATCATGTTTGAAAGACTTTCCTTTCCCAATTGAATTGTCTTAACATCTTTGTCAGGAATCAGTTGATAAAATGTGTGTAGTATATTTCTGGACTAACTATTATGTTCCTTTGATGTGTATGTCTATCTCTTTACCACTGTCAAACTGACTTCTTGATTACTGAGGCTTGATTATTGAAATCAGGTAAATCTTCCAATATTATTCTTTTTAAAAATTGCTTTGACTATTGTCAGTATTTCGCATTTCCATATACATTTTAGGATTTATATTGATTTACATAGAATTGTCATATAAATTTTAGTTTGTCAATTTCTACAAAAATGCCTACTGGAATTTTGGTTAAAACTGCATTGGCTATGAGGAGAATTGCCATCTAATAATGTTACAGAATAGACCCAGGGGTGGGGGGAGCAAGTGATATACTATTACCAAAAGTACCCACCCTTGTACTCTGGGGTCCCCCCCGCCCCCATATAGGTTCACCTTGCCTGCCACCAGGGAAGGGCGTTTTTCAATGCCAGAGATTGGTGGAAAGGAAAGGGATTATTTATTTTAAAAGTTATACAGACTTAGAGTAATGACTTGTCTTCATTAAAAACACTACAGTCCTTTGGAATACCCACAAATGCGCAGTTCTTCCTTCTCCCCTTTGCCCAGTCTGGGGTACTGTATCTCAGAAAAAGAAGTAGAAGTCCATGGTTCGAGCAGCCCCTCGGTTCAGGCACCATCAGCTGTGTCACCACTACAATCTCCAGTTAATCCGAAACCATATGGCACCTTTTCATGGCCCACCAGCAAGAATCTTTTTACCCCTTTTCTTCCAGGAAGTCTTTCCTGCTTCCTAAGCCAAGTGGCAAAAAAAAAGGATGCACCCTAAAACTGCATAGTCCCAACTTTCACCAAAGCTGTGTTGTCCCCAAAAGACCCCACATGACTGCTGAGCCTGGGTTTTAAATCCCAGCGCCAGTCTTCCTCTGCAGCCCCATTTCCGACTTCTCCCACAATCAGTTGCACCTGTCAGCACTCCTATATTCTTCCAGATTTACTAGGCCGCCATAGTGAGTCTGGGCAGGCATAGTCCCATGACATGAAGCCAGTCATCTCCAAGCTCTCATGCAGGCACCGTAACCAGGGGGATTTGCCTCCCAGTTGCATCATAGGTTGAAGCCACTCCCATTCCCCTGGCTCAAAGCATGGCCACAGCTATTTAACGTATCTATGAAACCAGTTAAAGGTTATAGATATGTTAAATGGCCATTCTAGAGGCCATTTCCTGCAGGCCAAAATTATTGCTATTCAAAACAACTCTCAGTCTCTCAATGGCCCTGCTCCATATGTCCTATCACCCAGCTCAGACTTCTGGGGGTGAGGACACCATATATATAAATATNGGTTATAGATATGTTAAATGGCCATTCTAGAGGCCATTTCCTGCAGGCCAAAATTATTGCTATTCAAAACAACTCTCAGTCTCTCAATGGCCCTGCTCCATATGTCCCATCCCCCAGCTCAGACTTCTGGGGGTGAGGACACCATATATATATATATATATTAATATATATATTAATATTTCCCGGACACCCTGAGTTCTGGACCCCATTTTGGCACCCTCTGCCCCACTTGGCTGCACCCTGTTACAATAATACTGAATCTTTTTTCCATTCACAGAATAAAACAATATATTTCTCCATTTATTTAGGTCTCTTAATTTCTCTTAGCAGTGTTTTGTAGTTTCACTGTAGAGATCTTTGGCTTTTATTAAACTTATTCCTACATGTCATATATTTTTGGTGGTACTGTAAATGGACTTTTAAAAATTTCACTTTCCACTTGGTCGCTGTAGGTATGTAAGAATAAAATTGCTTTTGCATATTAACCTTATAATATATAACCTTGCTAAATTTTTCATTATTTTTAGCAATTGTTTTGGTAGCTTCCCGTATATTTTTATATGAACAATAATATCATATGCAAATAGGAGAAGTTCTCTCTCTCTTCAGTCTGTATTGGATCTTAGAAGGAAAAGCAGCCAGTCTCTCACCATTAAGCATGATTTTGCCTTTTTCTTTTTGTTTGGTTTTGCTTCCTTTTTAGATATAGATGCCCAGCATGTAGAAGTCCTAATGTATTCCTAGTCTGATGAGAAATTTAAAAAAAAATCATGAATGAGTGTTCAATTTTGGCAATTCTTTTTTCAACTAATGAAATAATCATGTGTTTTTACCCCCTCAGTTTTGTTAACATGGTAAATTGTGTTGATTGACATGTACACGTTAAGCCAGCTTTTGCATTCTTGGAATAAGTTGTACTTGGTTACAATGCATTGTTCTTTTTGATGTATTATTATTGTATTCAATTTGCTACTTTTTTGTTAAGAATTTTTGCATCTGTATTCATGAGAAATATTGGTTTGCAATTTAATTTTTTAATTTAATTTAATTTATTTTTAAGAGTTTTTATTGTATTTTCCATTACTATTTATTGCCCTTATACCCTATTCCACCTCTACCCGCACCCTTCCCCCCTACAATCGCCACACTGTTTTCCATGTTCATGAGTTATTTTTCTTTTTTACTTGATTCCCTCCACCCCCTAAACCTCCCACCTCCCAGGTCTGTCTCTATTTCGCTTGTTAGTTCAGTTTGTTCATTAGATTCTACATATGAGTGAAATTATAAAGTATTTGTCTTTCTCTGTCTGGCTTATTTCACTTAGTATAGTGTTCTCCAGGTCCATCCATGCTGTCTCCAGGGGTAGAATTTTCTTCTTTCTTTATGGCCAAGTAGTATTCCATTGTGTAAATATTCCATAGCTGTTTTATCCATTCATCTACTGATGGACTAACACTGCAATGGACATAAGGGTGTACATATTCTTCTGAATTAGTGTTTTGGGTTTTGGGGGTATATTCCCAGAAGTGGAATCACTGAGTCATAAGGCAGTTCTATTTTTAATTTTTTGAGGTAACTCCATACTACTTTCCACAGTGGCTGCACCAATCTGCATTCCCACCAATAGTGCAGAAGGGTTCCCCCTTCTCTGCATCCTTGCCAGCACTCATTTGTTGACTTATTGATGGCAGCCATCCTGACAGGGATGAAATCATATCTCATTGTGGTTTTAATTTGCAATTCTCTGATGATTAGTGATGTTCAACATCTTTTTGTATGTCTGTTGGCCATCAGTATGTCCTCTTTGGAGAAGTGTCTGTTCAGGTCCTTTGCCCATTTTTTTATTGAATTATTTGTTTTTTTGATGTTGAGTTTTATAAGGTCTTTATAAATTTTCTATAGTCACCCCTTATCAGATGTATCAGCAAGTATGTTCTCCCATTCAGTGGGCTGTCTTTCCATTTTGTTGATGGTTTCCTGTGCAATGTGAGAACACTTTCTTACACCACACACAAGAATAAATCATAAATGGATTAAAGACATATATTAGACTAAAACCCATAAAAATCCTAGAAGAAAACATAGGCAGTAAAACCTTGGACATTACTTGTAGCAATATTTTTTCTGATATATCTCCTGTAGCAAGGGAACAAACAAAAGTAAACAAAATGGTACTACATCAAACTAAAAATGTTTTGCACTGCAATTTTCTTTACTTTTTTTATGCCCAGCTTCTGGAGTCTGCCTACATTCTTTGGCTCATAGCTCCTTCCACATTCAAAGTCTGCAGTGGCCAGTTGAGTTTTTCTCAGATTAGGTCTCTCCGATATTGATCTTTCTGTCTCTCTTTCTTACATTTAAGAATCCCTGTGGTTACTTTGGACCCAACTAGCTAATCCAGGGTGTTTTCTCTACCTGAAAGTCAGGCGATCAGAAACATCAATTCCGTTTGCTACGTTACTTCCCTTTTGCTATAACGTATTTACAAATCCCAGGGATTAGTATGTAAATACCTTTGGAAAGTCGATATTCTGCCTACAGGGTCATCTCAGCCTGGAGTTTTCTTTGTGGTATAGATTTAATTTTTTTCAATTTCTTTGATAGGTATTCTACCATAGAGGTATTCTACCACTTGTTTCTTTCTTCTTTTGTCCATTTTGGTAAGTTGTGTTCCTTAAAAAAATCTCTCATTTCATCTCAATTGTCGGATTTGTTGACCTAAAATTGTTCATAGTATCCTCTTATTACTCTTTTTAGGTATGTAAAATCTGTGGTGATAAACCCTTTTCATTACCAAATTGGTGATATATGTTCTTTCTCTTTTCTCCTTGACCTATTTGGAATTTGTCAAACTTATCAAAGAATCAGCTTCTTGTTGTGTTAATTTCCTCTGTTTTCTGCCTGCATTTTACTTAATTAATTTCTGCTCTTAGTCTTTATTCAAGTCCTTCTACTTTGTGTTTACTTTGCTCTTCTTTTTCTAGTTTTTCATGCTGAGACTCTGGGTAATTGATTTTAACCTTTTCTTTCCAAGTACAGCTTTACCTACATGTGACAAATTTTGATGTGTTGTATTTCTGTTGTTTTTTTAAAATACCTTTTTATTTTATTGAGTAATATGTATTTCGTGTTTCCTTAAGATACTTCTTAAAAACTGAAACTGAGACAGGTATGGCTGGACTCCAAAGTGACTTTGGAATGGGATCATCCCCATGAGTCTAAAAAATCTCTCACCACTCCTAGACCAGAGGCTATTATTTTCTCACCCCTGATATTTTTTAAAGAAAGAATTCTATAATTGTTTTAAGTATGCTCCAAGCCAAAGTTGGTTAGAAATCACATGTTGAATAATCTGTTACTAGTTTAATTCTCCCTAACTAGGGAGAATAATGAGAATCAGCTTTACTACTTCCCCTTCAATTCATATATCTCCAGCTCAGCTGGAGCTGACTTTGTTTTTCCCAGCCCCCATTTGGACTACTTCACTGTGCTAAATGGGGTGTACTTGAGCTCTTAGAGTATGTACAGATGTGCTGGGAGAGAATGATGCAAAATAGAATCCATAGGGGGCAGGATTTCCTGAATAGATGAGGCATAAAACAGAGGAAAGCATTTGGGGCCATAAGTCAGTATTTCTGTTTTATCACAGTAAGGAAATGTGACCACAAGTTCTTCCTTTTCAGTCTATCTTGTCAAGAGCATGGGCTGTCTGGCTTTCAGAACAGACTGTGGATATGAAAGTCATTTACAGGATGTATTGTACTGGAGTAATTATTGTCTGGCATGGATCTCTGCTTTAACCTCCCACCTCCTGACTCTTATTTCTGCAGTAGGTCTTGTTTTTTATCTTACCTGCAGGGCTGGCTTCATGAGTATGTGATCCATCCCATTGCACAAGACTCCACACTCCGAATAGCCTGTACTCAGTGTAAAGCTCTGCTGTCAGTGTCTTAAAAATCTTAATAATTTTAACAAAAGGCACACATTGTCATTTTGCATAGGGCCCCCCAAATTCTATAGCTAATCCTGTGTACCTGGAAAGCCCCTTGAAGACAAGGTAGTGCTTGGCAAGGAAAAGGGGCATAGCAAGTCTCCAGAGGAGAAGCTCATCAACCGTCACAGACACAGCCAGGTACACTTGAGGAAGGTGTGTCACGTTTCCGTGCCTCACTAAAACAACTTCCAGCAGCCCCTCCCCCACCTATGCCTCCTTGTAAGGTGACTTTCTGAAAAAATACATCACATTTTCCGGGATAGTCTTCACCATACACCTGCCCCAACAACTCCTCCAGTCTTCATTCACATCCAGCAACCCAAGAATCAACAGCATCCATATGGTGCACTCTCTATAAATGAAAGCTCTTTTAATTAGTGATGGGACACCTCAAATTATTTCAGCAGATGCTCCCATTTCACACAAACAAGCATATGTCTTTGCAATTGGGCAATATTGTTCTAATTATGTCATAGCCTGCAGCCCAATTGGGCATATCTCTTAGACAGTCTCTCAGGGAAAGTATGTGGGTTGGGGGAGATGTATTTTATTCACTCTCCCACACACACCCTCCGATATCTGCTTTCAATATTTAATGTTCATTAACTGTTTTTGGTTTGGTTTGGTTGTTTATTACTGTATTTCTCATGTGCTTTCCACACTTAGGAAAGGAGGAACAGGGAGAACATAATTATTTGGCACTAGAATGGATGAGAATAGGAGGCTTGAGGGTTTTCCTATTAAAATAAGCCCCTTAGAAAGAGTGGGTCTACTTCTTCAAGCAGGTTGTAGAGCAGACTGTGTGAGGCAGAGATTCCTCTCACTCTCCCCAATATCCTGGGATTCTGTGGCAGAAATGACAGGGCATTTGCTATAATTAAAGCTCTGATAAGGAGAGGTGGGAGAGAGTGCGGTCTCTGAACAGACGGGATTTGTATCTGGAGGCGTCAGCATAGTTCTACATATTTCTTGGCATATAGTGTGAGAGGGACTTGTAGGCCTGTCATCCTTGGGAAGGTGTGCTGTCTGGATCCATGAGATACTGGTTGTGGCTATTCATTAAATATTTCTAGCTCACCCTTCACCTTGAGCACATAGTAGAACCATGCTTCTGTTGTTGAAGAGCTTCTATACAGGGCTATATTTTCTTCTATATGGGGCTGCATGGTTTAATTTCACCAATGAAATATGATTGGGCATAAATTGTGTCTCTTCCAAATGGAAGACTTCAAGAGCAGGACTTTCTTCTTACCACTGTGGTGGCCATGGCAAGAAGAAGCCTCTGTCACCTTGGGTTCTTAAGTGTTTAATCTCTTATTGGCATATAGTGTGAGAGGGACTTGTAGAACCCTCTTATGAGCTTCAGACCTTTTCATTATGTTACACCACTGATACTTTGAAATTGTTTGTTGGTGCAGCAAAACCTGGCCTATCCAGACCAATACAGTAGTGACTAGAGGTAGCCCAGGTCTACTCTCTGGGGAGTTTCCACAAGGCCATTCTGAGACAAGGGAAAGAAGGGCACCTGGGAGAGCAATCTGGGCATTGGCACTACTGAAACAAGCAAGAGAAAAAACTTCTTGACACCAGTCTTAGGAATATTTATCTTCCATTCTGGTATGCAAGAATAGCCAACCATGAGGCTCTAAGGCTATTTTAGGCAAAATAGCCTTAAAGAGTAGCTAGTAACAAACTATAGAAATGATCCTTAAAAGTATAGCCATGAGGATGTAAAGTACAGCATAGTAAATATAGTCAATAACACTCTAAATGCTATGCGTGGTGTTAGATGGGTACAAGAATTATTGGGATGATCACTTAGTAAGTTATACGATGTCTAGTCACTGGAGTGTACACCTGAAACTAATATAATATTGTATGTCAACTGTAATTGAAAAATAAGAAATGATTAAACTCCCTGGCATTGATGTCCTGAAATCATTAGCATTTATATGTGTCTATACTGCACATATGCCAAATATTTTAATCACTTGGGTAATATTCCAATTAATCTTTTTTGAATGCCACCTGAGACAGGAAATTCATGCAAGTTTGAATTCCTATAGTTCCCTGGTTTTTTTTATGCTAAAGATGCATTCATTATTCATTCAGGCTGGAAGATACCCTGAGAGGTCATCTCACCCAGCCTCCTGCCTCTGAGCAGGACTGAAGGAGGCTTCTGGGCTTCTTTTTACAATTTGTCAGTATCTCTAAGTCATTTTGGAGAGAGTACAGCTCAGACGCTGGTGGGTGGTGCCCACACTGCTGGTGATCCATGCTCTCAGCAGAATGAGAAGCTCTCTGGGCTGGGTGAAACTCAACCTAGAGTAATTACCCAGAGAGGCCATTTTAAAAAACATTATGTATGACTTGAAAGTTACGGTGTCTCTTTGCCTTTATCTAAATTTAACCCCATTTCTTTTACTAGAAGAAATCAAGAAATTTATTGGTAAAAACAAGAAAAAAAGAAGATTGAAATGTGTGATGGGAAAGTCTTGAAATAAGAATCTTTCCTTCCTTCTTATTTTTTCTCATTTTTGTTTAGATTCCGCTTTGGTTAGAAAAAGATTTTGAAGCACTCAGGGAATATTATAAATCCTCACAAGAGTGCCCAATTTATAGATGGAAAGATGCTCAAAACACTTAATTGTTCAATTTGTTGTTTGAGATCCAGATCACATTCTCTACTAGTGGAAGCTTCATGAATGATGGTTTCCAAAGCAGGAGAGGGGAAGTTTAACCTTGAGCTTGCCTTAAGCCCTGGAGGTCATCAGGGATGATCAGGAAAGCAAGCGAGTCTACCAGATTGGTAGGTTAGTCACCAAGTAATCCTAAACCTACATAACCAAGTGGGAAGGGAAATAAGGTAGGCCATCCGCAGCACATCTCTATCAGATGGGGACATCTGGGTGCATCTTCCAGGTGTTATTTGCAGCAACTCAACACATCCTGTCCTGAGTGCAAGACCAATACACAAAGGATAGGACCTTCTTTTGGTCACTAGAGAGGACAAGGCTGTCAGGTCTGCCTGGAGACTTTGGGTTCTCCTGAGGTAGCTTCAATTGTGTTTTCTTTCAGCCTGTTCCTCAACTTGGCATGAGTCATTCTATCTGCACCTCCCTTCTCCAGATACTGGGCATGGCTGGGAGAGGCTGAAGAAGACTGGGAAATCCAAGTGAAATCAGATCAGATGTGTGCTCTAAGGTCTCCTGGACCAGGCAGCAGAGGTTCATGGTCACTGTGCCTTTGCATGTTTCTCCAGTCCATAGGACATCTCTCTGCTGATATGTGGGGAAAATCAATGCTTGCAAGGTATTAGAAAAGCCATCAAATTGCCCTTACCTGCACCAGGCGACACCTGATATTGATTTAGTGTATGAAAGTTATTCGCAGGTTTGCTGAAGCCTGGAAAAGATCAAATGTTATGAGCCTCATGATCCCATTTTGCTTCTCTGCTCTCAGCAAACACTAGAGGAGGTGACTTGGAAATAATAGACCAAAGAAGTTGTTTTGGTGGAGCACAAAGAAATACACAGTTCTCTCTGTGTATTTTGTTCACAGGGAGAACAAAATACAGGAGAATAATTTCATTGGGAAGGAAGGGATGTTGGTATCATTTGTTTTTATTCAGGGCAATTTTCTCTTTAAGCGCAACATCCTCCAGACTTGACCATTATAGAACAGCAATTTTAACACAACTAGTAAATCAAAGGAAAAATTACTGTGGAGGGAAGCTGTTTAAAGATATTCCAATGTACCAGGTAGGCAGGTAGGTAGAGATGGGATAGGTCAGGGTCAGTGCTGAGGCTGCCCAGCCCTTTGGAGGACACTCTCTTTTTAATAGGGGAAGTACTAGTAATAAAACAAATAATTACTAGCTTGTGAATTGAGGCAATTTCAACTTAAACTGATTGGGAAGTGTCGTTGTGCAGACTGAAATAATGTAAAGTGGCCTGACATAATCCTCCACAATGGAGGATTATGTGTTCATCCTGAAAGGTGGTAAGAGAAAGGTGAACTGGTTATGTGGCCTGACATAATCCTCACATAATCCCATCAGGCCAAATATCAGTGGCCTGATAGCAAATGTTAGGTGTTGCTATTGTTATTGTTGTGGTTATTGTTATTGTTATTGTTGTTATTGTTATTATTGTGAGAAGCAACAGCAGTGGAAATAGCAGCTGTAGCAGGAGGGCAGAGTTTCCATTTACTGAATGCTGTAGCACAACAGTGATATGTGGTCTTTGTACTGTTTGTCTTCTTGGATGCACTGAAAGACAAGACGCCCCAGATACCTTTGCAGTTGGCTCAGAACCATATGATGAAATTATGACCAGTGGGATGCAGGTGGAAATGATGGTATAAGCTGGTTTCCAGCTCACACAAACATTTAAAAAAATCGTGCAAAGGAAAAAGAACTTGTGGACACGGACAACAGTATGGTGATTGCAGTGAGGAGGGAGTATAAAAAGACTAAATGATAATGGGAAAAATGCAATAAAAATTAAATAAATTAAAAAACTATAAAAATTTAAAACCCTTCAAAGCTTTTTGTCATAGCTCCATTGTTCTTGGGATCACATGTTCCATGAGTTTTACCTACAAGATGAAGGAGGGCTTCATTGCAACGCACACTTGTGTTGCAGTTTATGTGAGTAATACATAACCCTTTTCATGTTAAGACCCTTAGATCTGGGAGTTTGTTACTGAAGCATTGTTTATATAGTCATGTGCCACATAACAACATTTTGGTCACCCAAGGACCCATAAGATTATAATGGAGCTGAAAAGTTCTATGAACCTAGTGACATCCTAGCCATGTGATAGCGCAATATATTATTCATTTGTCATGATGCTGGTGTGGACAGATCTACTGCAAACATGAAAGTACAGCACATACATTGACAGGAGAAGGCTCTACCACCTACGTTTCTGTAAGTACGCTCTGTGGCATTTGCACAATGATGAAATTGCCTAGCAATACATTTCTCAGATTGTATCCCTGCTATTAAGCTGCACATGACTATACTGTCTTGACAAACATAAATGTCTGCTATTGTTAAATAGTAAATTGGACACATGAATAAATAATATGACCTAATTTATTAGGATCAAAATGACTTCCATTGAGGTTTGGTCAAAATGACTTCCATTGAAGTTTAGAGAACTTACTTCCGTTTAGATCCCTTTACCATCTTCACTTTTAAATATTGTCTTCTTGGGCATGAGATGCTGTCATAATTTTTGTTTCAATCATCCAGTTATGTCTCTAAAACTCATGAGGAAATGTTTATTGTAAGTACCCACAACTCTGCCCTTTTCTGTTTTTCTATCCTCAAACTCCAAGACTTAGTCTATTTTCATTTCCTTTTTGTTTGAAGAAATCTCTTTAGCCAGTCTTGAAGAATATGTTCACTAATGACAAATTTTTTTCAGTTATCCTTTGACTGAGAATGTTTTTATTCCCCCTTTCTTCCTGAAGGACAGTTTCACCAGATGTTGAATTTTCAGTTTACAATTCTTTTCCCTCAGTACTTGAAAATTACTGTGCCATTTCATTCTGGCCTCTGTGGCTTCAGATGAGAGGTTACTGTCATGCACATGGGTGTTCCCCTGCAGGAACTATGTTCTTTCTCTCTGGCTGTTTTAAAGGGTCTTTCCTTTGTCCTTACTTTTTAAAATTTTAATGGTGAGGTGTCTTGGAATGGATTTCACTGGGTTTATCCTTTTTGAGTTTCACTTATCTGTAAATTCGTGTCTTTTACCAACTTTGGGGAGTTCCCAGACATCACTTCTTCAAAGACTGCAACCCCATCATCTTTCTCCTCCATGTCTCAGACAGCAGTCACCCTATTAAGATTTATCATGCAGATCTTGCCCTACTTTTGTAGGCCGCAGTTCTAAAGGCAGATTGATTTTCAAAGCCTGTAAGATGTTATTTTTATCTGGTGCTACTGGAGTTCCCACTGGTCCTTGTTGGTGCTCCCTTAGGGGGACAATAAGAGCTTTCCCAAATGGGGTCTCTAAGGGGTTTCCCATCAGGTGTCTCTAAGTGCGGAAGGGGTATAGTGGGACCCCTTGACCAGTGCCACCTCACTCCCTACTTCCCTACTCATCTCCAGGTGTTCCTGGTCAGGGAGGAGAGTCATGCTTATGAGGGCAGAGATGCTTCCTAAATCATGTTACCTACTATAATTGTGTCTCCTTCTCACTCCTCCTGCCCACTCCTGATATCTCTTTTTAAGAAAGGGAAATCTCAGGCCTGGGAAGGAAAGGGAATGCTTATTCTGGTAGGTCTCACGATCAGTTCCCCTTGCCATGGTGTTGTGCTTGCCTGATGTCAGAGGGACTCCCATTGAACCCAGGGCAGGAATGAACCTACCCAGTTTTTATCTACTGCTAGATTTGGGGCTGAGAAATGCCAGATCTGGGTAACTTTCCTGTGTTGGGCTGGGGAGATGCAAAATGTCCTGTCTCTGTATTTTGCTCTAGTGTTAAAGTCCCAAACCAGTTCACTTTTCTCTTACCACCTTTCAGTGTTCTTTGATTGTCTCTTGCTCTGTTTCCAGGGATTAGAGCTGTGCCCATCAGGAAGGAAGGAAAAATAAGCTCACACCATCTTGTTTAGACTGGAAGTGACTTCACCATTTTTCTTTGATAATTCCCTCTTCTTTATTGTCTTTGGGCTCTCTGATTGGAATTCTTATTCAATGCATTTTAGATTCTGTTTCCTTCCTTCACTTTAAAAAATCTTTATTTTTATACTTTCCATCTCTGTCTTTTTACTATGGAAGATTTCCTTATCTTCCCATTAACCATCTGCACCTTTCTTTTCTGCCTCCCTGCTATTTTTTATTTCAATATTCAGATTTTAAATTTTCAAAAGTTTTTTTCCTCTATTACATTTAAAAATTTTTAAATATATCTTATTGATTATGCCATTACAGTTGTCCCACTTCCCCCTTTCATTCCCATCCATCCTGCACACCCCTTCCCCCCACATTCCCCCCTTTAGTTCATGTCCATGTGTCATAAGTTCTTTAGCTTCTACATTTCCCACACTACTCTTGCCCTCCCCCTGTCTATTTTCTCCTCACCATCTATGCTACCTATTCTCTGTTTCTTCTCCCCTCTTCTCCTCCCACTCCCCTGTTGCTAACCCTCCATGTAATCTCCACTTCTGTGGTTCTGTTCCTGATCTAGCTGCCCACTTAGTTTGCTTTTGTTTTAGGTGTGGTTGTTAATAACTGTGAGTTTGCTGTCCTTTCACTCTTCATGTTTTTTATCTTCTTTTTCTTAGATAAGTCCCTTTAACATTCCATATAATAAGGGCTTGGTGATGATGGACTCCTTGAACTTGACCTGATCTGAGAAGCACTTTATCTGCCCTTCCATTCTAAATGAAAGCTTTGCTGGATAAAGCAATCTTGTCTTTCATGTAGGTCCTTCTCTTTCATGACTTAGAATACTTCTTTCTTGCTTTCCAGCCCCT
Source organism: Sturnira hondurensis (assembly GCF_014824575.4). Classification (NCBI taxonomy): domain Eukaryota; kingdom Metazoa; phylum Chordata; class Mammalia; order Chiroptera; family Phyllostomidae; genus Sturnira; species Sturnira hondurensis. The sequence goes on from NW_028085930.1 coordinate 4,638,238, forward strand.
TCTTGCTTGTAAGGTCTCTTTTGAGAAATCAGCTGACAGTCTGATGGGAACTCCTTTGTAGGTGACTGTCCCCTTATCTCTTGCTGCTTCTAGGATTCTCTCCTTCATTTTCATCTTGGCTAATGTAATTATGATGTGTCTTGGTGTGTTCCTTCTTGGGTCCAACTTCTTTGGGACTGTCTGAGCTTCCTGGATTTCCTGGAAGTCTATTTTCTTTGCCAGACTGGGGAAGTTCTCCTTTATTATTTGTTCAGATAAATTTTCCACTTATTGCTCTTCCTCTTCCCCTTCTGGTACCCCTATAATTTGGATGTTGGAATGTTTACAGATGTCTTGGAGGTTCCTAAGCCTCTCCTCATTTTTTTGAATTCTTGTTTTTTCATTGATTTCTGTTTGGTTATTTCTTCCTTCCTTCTGGTCCACCCCGTTGATTTTAGTCCCAGTTTTGTTTCCATTATTATTGGTTCCCTGTGCATTTTCCTTCATTTCACTTAGTGTAGCCTTCATTTTTTTTCATCTAATCTGCAACTGAAATAAACCAGTTCTGTGAGCATCCTGATCAGCAGTGTTTTGAACCATGTATCTGATAGGTTGGCTATCTCTTGGTCACTTAGAAGTATTGGCTCTGGGGCTTTGATCTGTTCTTCTGTTTGAGCCATAAAGTCTTGTGGGTTTTTTTTTTTTTTTTGCGCCTGTTTGTATGAGGGGCAGAACCATGGGTATTCACCAGGGTGGGTCAACCCAGTAGCTGGGTTGTGACACTGTATGTGGGGGTGGGGTCAGAGAGGGAGCAATGGCGCTTGTTCCACTCTCTCTCGAATTTTAGTCCCCTCTGCCACTTCCCACAAGCAAATTGGGGCCTTTTGGTGCTGGTTCCCAGGTGGGTGGACTTGTGTACATTCTAAGACCCTGTGGGTCTCTCCAATGAAGTCTCCTGTGAGGCTGGGAGGCTCTCCCAGCACCTCAACCCCCCTGAAAGTTTTTCCAATTGGTGCTTTTAGGCTTTATTTCCCATTGCTGGGTCCCTGGGTTGCATGGTCTGTCTCACTGCCCTTTTTTTTCCTTTTTTTTTTTTTGCCTGGTTTATCTGCATGCAAATGTTTATCTGAGGTCAGCCAACCACCTTGCATGCCTCTCTGGGTTTGCTCATTTTTTCCTGCACCTGGGTCTGCTAACCACCACCTCTTCCTGCCAGGACCCCTCTATGCTGGCCACTGACTCTGCCCCTCTTACTGGTTGTTGTTGTTGGATTTCGGTACAGTTCAATTTTTCTGTTTGTTCTGGTTGTGTTTGTGTTTCTAAATCTTTGTTGTCCTTAAACTTGGTTGTGTGAGGAGGTACAGTATTTCCACCTATGCCTCCATTTGCCTGAAGGTCTCTATTACACATTTTTTAGAGATGTTATTTATTTACTTTTTAGAGTGGGGGAGGGAGAAAGAGAGGTAGAGAACATGAATGTGTGAGAGTTACATTGATCAGTTGCCTCTCACATGCCTCCAGCTGGGGACCTGGCCCACAATCCAGGCATGGGCCCTGACTGGGAATCGAACCAGCAACCTTTTGGTTTGCAGGCTGTCACTCAATCCACTGAGCACACCAACCAGGGCCCCTCTATTACACTTTTTAAATATATTCTCAAATGATTCTAAGAGTTCAAGTAAGGTGTACAATTTTTAAATTGCTTTACAATAACCCAAGGGGAGGTAGGGGGATAATAGGAGGAAAGGAAGGAAGGGTTTTCAGGAACAACTATAAAGGATACATGGACAAAACCAAGGTGGGGATGGCTGAGGTGGGGGGGAGTTGTGGGGGATTAATGCAGACAACTGTTCTTGAACAACAATAAAACAATTAAAAATAAAATAAAAATATTTAAAAATTACTTTCTCTTTTTTGTTTTCTTTCCTTGATTTCTTTAATTTGTTGTGGTTATTGTTTTGGTTCATTTTGCCTTCCCTTTTCATGCTATTGATGTTCCTTAAAGGTCTGGTGATTCCTAGCTGACTTTTCACATTTATAAACAAAAGACAAGGCTACATGGTATGGATGCAATGTGAGAGGCCTTTCATCACTGTGTGTGTGGCCGTGTGAGGAAGGTTGATGCAGCCTGGGTAGACAAGCAAGTTCATGAGTCCCACTACTGCCTAAAATACATTGATCTTGACTGTTGTCAAGGCACTTTACTGTACTTTACTCTTCAGTGAAGCTGCCTTCATCTCTGTTTGTTAGTCTGATGAGGATGTTTGGAGATGCTAAATTTTTCCTCTCTACTTTCTTGACCATCTACACTATGGGCTTCAGGGCCCAGTCAGGCATAGATGCTGCAGCCAGCTTCTTTGTAACTCAGGAAGGTACGAGGCCAGATGGCCCAGTGAGTAACACCACGTGGATGCTAATGGCATTGCTGGTCCTAAGGACTGTGCATGTTGGTCCATCAGGTGGACTAAGAAAGTCTTAGAACTTCTACTGACAAGAATTTTATCTAAAATATAGAAGACAGTGAGACTTACTAATTCTAATATATGGTTTGGCACTCCTGAGACAAGGAGTTTCATAATTCACTTGTTTGATTATCTTGTGATGAATAGCAGTTTATATCATCTTGGTTAAGGAAATTTATGGATAATATATTCCATTAAATAAGACTAATCCTTGCAAATGGTTAAGTGATTAAAATTCTGGCATAGAAAATGTGAATCAAAGGTAATTCAGAAATTCCAACACTAGTAAACAACTGGATAACAGCAAAGTTGAAATTTCTAACTTTTCTTCACTACATTATAGGATGAAAATAATGATGATTTCATGAATTACGATGAAAATTTGGCCCCTAAAGTTCAATACTGTCTTGATGACTATTGGGAAGATGAAGTCTCGCTCATGATCATTAGTGCTTAATCTCACCTATATATAAATTGTGTTTAGATGTTTGCTAATGAGCATAGTATATGTATATAATTTACAGAAAAATAAATTTACATAAATTGTGGATGTATGCTTAACTTTTTTAAAAATAATGACAGTAGGTGACTAAAAACGATCTGGAAATCACTACAATAGAGAGTTCTCCAACTAGTGATCTTAATGATTACTCCACAGCCACATTCCAGCCGGGGGACACTCTGGAGCTTCCTGAGCAGCCCCACCCTCACTGCTGCCAGGGCCTTCTTTCTCCCTTGTGGTTTCGAGTTGCAGCGATCCAGTCACATCTGCATTCCATTGTCCATAAATTTTTTATCATTTCTGTTCTACCAATGACACTTTTCCTTATAGTTAAGTGTTGTTGAGGATTTGTTTATTCATGCATCCAAACGTCCCTGACGTGGCTGTGGGATCCTGCAGGAGAAAGGTGCCGTGCGTACACCTGGGCTGCCATCCTAAATCTAACACCAAAATGTTGCTGTTGAACTTAAGAAATGAGAAGATCCCTACTGAATCCTCTATAATCAATGTTTTCTTTTTATTTTCTGTTGGTGTTTATTAAAAGAAACATCAGAATGAACAAAAGCTGTCTGACTCAGGAATCCAGGGCTAGGGTGTGCAAGATTAAGTTTGTGGTACAACAAAGAACTCCCAGGGCTTGTCTGTGGTTTTGGCATGTTGGCCAGAGAAGGTGAGACTTACTGAAGAAAGGGCAAATTGTTATTATTTTGGGGTAGTGTTATTTAAAGGAAAATAGGAAGTGCCATTGCTTTTCACCTAAAAATACCATCAGTGTGGGGCCAACATCAGATATAGAACCAAGCACCCCCGACCCCAACTGCAATGTCACCTCCTGCTTAGGTTCTTAGAGGCTCCTGTGTCTGCTTTTAATGAGGAAGGCTGTTTCTTTACAAGGAGGACCTCCTATTGCTTAAGTTTATGATGTACAAACTCCCTCCTAAATATGTCTTGTAGCACATTCAACATAAAAATGAATAGAAATTAATTGGGTTTGAGATTCCTTTTTGGAGAATGCCATGAGGCCCTTTGAAATAACAGAAGTGTCACAAACATGGGCTGGGAAGCAGACATCAGGTCCAAAGAGTATGCTAGAGGAAGATACAGTTGTCAAAGGGTATGTTTCCCCTGTGGTGACAGGTGGCTCTGACAGCTCTGGTTTGTCAGCAGGCAGACACATGAGGACAAGGGGATCAGAAATGAAAGATGCTAGTGAAAATCATTCCTTCCGTGGCTGTGAAGTGAGCATGGCATTGCTGTATCATAACACAGTGATGAAGACAGGATCAAAATGACATTTCTCAACCTGCAGAAGAAATCTCTACCTGATAATGCCCTCCCTCCAGCCCTTTCTATTTTTACTGGTGCTCCCTGATGGTGAACGGGAAGGGGCAGGAATGAGACAATAATCTGTTCATGTCTATGAATTTCTGGAAGCTGGTACCTGCTTCAAACAAGGTGTGGATTCTAGGATGGTTTCCCTGATACAACGGTCCCAGGAAGGCTGGGTGCAGAAAGCACCCATGAAGGCGAGGTAGTAGTGCCCAGCACTCAGCACCAAGAAGAGATCAACTTTGTGAATCAGGAGGTGCACTTAGTCCCTCGTCTTCTGAAGACTGCAGATCTAGGGAAAGGTGTTCCCCTCGCACTTTTTTTTTTTTTTTTTTTGGAAAAAAAGGTCTTAGAGAATATTCTCTTCTCAACCCTTCTTTAGGGAAGGAAATAGCTGGAAATAGCTGATGGCTGCTGTAGTTACTTTCCCAAATGAACAGAAGCTGGGGGCCATAGCTGAGAACATAGTAGCCCCAGAGTCCTCAATAAGATTATCTAAACACTGGGATACTTCTTCCATCAACCAGCCATCACGATGGAAAACCACTTCTTGCAGGGTCTAAGCTGAGATGGCTGTGACCAGGAGCCCGAGAGGGGCTTTTGGGGTACTAAGCTTAGAATGTGGGGGTTGCATGACAGCCAAGGGCTGTAGTGGAGAAAATGGGCTCCTGGCTGGGTCCCAAGTGCCTGCTGCCTTATGTGATCTAATAGGTGTCTGCTCCCCAAGTTTTTCTAAACATTTGGGAAAACAATTGTGTTTAAATCAATAGTCTGCACCAATTCTTGGGACCATAAACTTCCTAAGCTCACGAGGAAGTTCTACAGTAGGCAGACGTTCTTTTGTTTGTATACCTTCAAATTTAAGGCTTGCCTTGTTAGACTACTGCTTTGCAGTTTGGGGAAAAGTGTACATTCATCTTAGCACTGTACGTTTTTGGAAAACCTGGCAAGTATACATGCTTGCTTTCCATTGGCGACTGTGGCTTCCTGTTCTTGCCTTAGGTATAAATCAAGCCATTATTTGATCTATCTATTTTTTAAAAGAGGAATCTTCTCTAAAACCCGACTAAAATGATATTTAAAATGGCATAAAACTTCAAGGACAAAAAGACTATGAAAGTGGCAGCAGTAACATTTTTGAAAGCTGGATTGCTGGTGTACAAGTCACATTTGACATAACATAAAGAAAGCTAAATCTCAAGGCCACCATGGGGATAGTTGAAAAACACATTAGTTTCCAACTCTGAACTCTCAAAATGCTCAGGACTCGCTGGTCCTTGTATCCTGGAGAGTGGAAATTTCCAGGATGAATGTGGCTCTGTAGATGCCTCCCACTCCAAGAACATGAAAAACTGCCCTTTCTCTACCTTTCCAGAATACTGGATGTTTATTTTCTAGAGTAGGGAGAAGAAGAGAGGGTCTCTGCCTAGGCAACATCAGGCCCATGTGTGGGCAAAGTCACTGTGATGGAGAGAGAGATACCATGCAAGCTGATACACTGAATGCTGAGGCTACCAGCACCTTTGCACTGTCAGATCCCAGGACCCTGGTAGCCAGACCTGACCTTTCAGGAAGCAGATCAGGAGAATCTTCTCTGAGAAATCCAATCAGCCTAGGAGGACAGACCTAAAAATAATAACATTAAATCTTCCCCAAACAAAGCTCAGCTAGGCCTCCACATGTGACATCCACAATAGGAATAGGGAAGCCCCAGCCACCTGCATAGAACATCCAATAAGAGCTTCAGTTTCCTAATCTCTAATAATCAAGGACCATCAAAAAACTGAAGAAGTTCTCTCACTTAAAGCACAGCGATCAAAACAAGTGGAATAAGAAGCAACTTGGAGAAAAGGCAAGAATAAAAAAGGAAAAAACAGCTCTACTGTTGATATCATCTGACAGCTAATAGAAGATATTTACTTAATGAAACAAAAGAGAAGGCTATAAACATTAACATTCAGGGAGCAAAAATATGATCTTGAAAATGAAAAATAGGATGACAAAAGCGAAAAACTTGAAAGAAGGATTATAAGATAGAGTTCAAGACATCTCTGAGAAAGTAGAAACAAAAAGAAAAAGGAAAGAGGCATAGTTGAGGAGAAATAATACAACTTTCAGGAATGTCTCAGAGATCCAAAATCTAAACAATAGGGATTTCTAAAACATAGAACACAGAAAATGAGAGAGAGGCAGCCTGAATTGAAGGGCATGTCTTCTAAGTTAAAAGACCAACTGAGTGCCCAGCAGAAAATACATCATCATCATCAAAAATCATCGTCGTGATGATGTCCATCATCCATAAAAGTGAACAAACATGATTAATTGCAGCATTGGGGAATAGGCAGAGTGGAACTATAATCCTTGAGAGAAGGGGAACTTTACATGAGTAGGCCTCAAGTTCACCTGGGTTTCTGTCTGGGGACACTTTTCCTACCCCAATGCAGAAAAGTGGAGCCCAAGTAAAGCATCATCTCATTGAACTGAGGAGGCAGGTATCAGAGTTTGAAGCTGCTAAAATGGTTTGGAGGGATGACTATGAACACACAGAGCAGCACCTGGAATCCCTGACAGGCAGCAGGTCCTGCAGGACAAAAGCTGAATGGAGGTACCAGTAATGCACTTTGGCCAAGTGGAAGTTATCTCAGGAATGCAAGTTAGTTTAACATTTAAAAAATAATGTGATTTACCACATTAACAAAATAAAAGGAAAATTAGATTATTTCAAGAGATACAGAAAAATTTGACAAGATTCAACAACTATTCATGATAAAAATTCTCAGAAATAGGAATAGAAGGAAACTACCTCAATGTGATAAAGAACATCTACAATAAAATCCTACAGCTAAACATTGTACTTGGTGACAAAGTACTCAACACTTCCCACCTAAGATTTTATCAAGGCAAGTATCACCTCTCATCACTTCTATTTAACATAGAATTGGAGATTCTAACCATTGTAATAAAGCAGGATACAGAAATAAATTTATAAAACTTCGGAAAAAAGAAATAAAACTGTCTTTATTCACAATGTAATTGTTTATGTAGACAACCTTAAGGAATCTACACACCAAAAAAAAACCTCACAGAATCTAATTTGTGAACTTCAAAAAGTACAAAATATAAAGTCAATACAGGAAGCAAATTAAGTGTATATAATAGCAGCAAACAGGAAAACAAAATCACAATATATGTATAATATAACCCAAACTTTAAAACATGAGAGATAGATGATAGATAAATAATTGGTACATCAATAGGAGATAATAGATTACATATGTAGAAAAAGGTACTAAAGGATAGGATAAAATAGATGACAGAAATGTACAGGGTGGAGCAAAAGTAGCTTTACCATTGTTTGTATGGAAAACAATACAATAATTAATAAATAATAATATGAAAAAAACTCTGTGTTTCACATATTCACAATTATAAACCTACTTTTGTCCCACCCTGTGTATGGATGTTTCCCCCATGAACAGAAAACTATTTACCCTGTAGATTATTCAGCCAGAAATCTAGAAGTCATTCCTGATCTTATCCCTCTCTCAAGCACCACATCCAAACAATCAACATGTTCTGGCAATTCTTCCTTCAAAGACAGCTTTAATCTCTCCTTCTGAGTTGCAATCACCCTAGTCCAAGCCATTATCATTTCTCAATGGGGCTGCCTCTTAAATCCTTGCCCCAAATCCAACACATTTCCATGGAACAATCATAGTGATCTTTAAAAAAATAAACTGATGATGTCCCCCTCTGCTTAACATCTTTCAAAGGCTTCCAATTGCCCTAAAAGCAATCCAAACTATTAGGGCTGCTCCCTGGGGCCCACAGAAAGGGGAAGAAATTCTGTGGCTTTTCCCTTCCTCATTCTCTCCAACATCCTGTTAGTGCCTCCCACTGGCTGAGACTTGACATAGTCCCCGGACCAGGGACTATGGAAAACACCACCTGCAGGAATCAGCCTCCCTGTGCCACCATCCCCAAGATATAAAATATCAGGGGAAAGATAAGGAATAGATCTGAAGGTACAGGGGCCAGGATCTACTTAAGTGGAAGACCAGGGATGTCTTCTCAGGAGGTGACTTCAAACTGAGCCCCAAAGACTGAGAAAAAGCAACTAGATGAAGAATGGGGGAACACTGGCAAATGCAGGCAGAAAAGAGGAACTGTGCTGTTTTGGAGGAACTGCAAGAGAGGCAGCATGTCTGGGATGCAGTGAGTAAAGGGCATAGAGACTCAAATGAAGATAGAGAGAAGGGCATGGGGCTGGTGGTGTAGGGACTTGAAGACTATGGTATAGTGTGTGGACCTGATTTTCAGTGGCACAGTCTGATGAACACCACTTTGGAGAGATTCTTTCTGGCTGTTGTGTGGAGAGCAGATTGGCCCAGGTCAAGTGGGAAAGCAGAGAGACCAGGGGAGCAGCTGCAGCCAGCCATGCAGATCCGGAGGTGGCAGTGGAGATGAAGGGACCTGGGCAGAGACCAGGCTTGTTTTCTTTCCACCTTGTCTAGTGAAGATGGGAGGAGGCCAACACTCCAAAGTGTCCTCTTAGTCTTAGACAACTCTTTGGGCCTTGTTCATTGATTGCCGAGGCTCTTTTCACCTCATTCTGGGAGCTTGCCAGGCTAGAGCTAGGGGGAGCTACTGACCCTAAAACATTACTGAATCATGAGCCTCCTGATCATCTGGGCCTGTTCCTCCAGAAAATGGGGCAAAATTCACCCAGAGTCAGAGGCCGCTCATACTGATTTTGTATGAAGTCAGTGGACTTAGGGGAGGGAAAGAGAGAGTGTCTGACAAGGGCTGGGACTCTCTCACCCTGAGCCTTGATTCACTCAGTTTCTTAAATTAATCCCCAAGTTACTTGTTTTCCAACCCATTCATTCTTCTCTCTGAGGATCTGGTTAGAGGTTATGGCCTATTTTCAACCCTGTGTGTGTGTGTGTGTGTAACTCACACACCAAGGGTGAAGTCAATGACAAGTCCTTCTTACCCTTCTGTCTGTGGGTGGGGCACAGTCTTGACCACTGAGTCTGAGAAGGAAGCTTTTCATTCACTCATCCCTCACAGCCCCCAAACAACCACGCTTCGTGACATGAGAGTTAGATACATGATAGATAAATGATAGACACGCAAATGAGAGGCAAAAGATTACACACATAGACAAAAAGGCACTCAAGGGTAGGGAAAAAAAATAAACGACCGAAATGTATAAGGTGGGACAAAAGTAGGTGTACTCACCAGGCCCACTGACCTGTTTTTTGAGCTGGTCTGACATCTGCTGTTTTTCCTACTGCAGGTTTCTTCTCCGGGAAAAAGAGCATTCACGGGATTTTAAGGAAAGTGACCTCTATAGTCAGGAAGATGCTCTAAGCCCACCAGAGCTGGGCTATGACAGCTGAGGAATCAGGCATCTGAATCTCACAGACGGCTTAAGGTCATGTTAAGTTAAAACTTTTCAACTTACTTGGATACTGTGAACCTTTACTGGGCATCTTCTCTGTGTCCTTCTCTGTGTCCATCCCTATTCTAAGTACTATAGAGAATAGAAATTAATATCAAGATAGGTTCTCACCTTTACTCACTACCTGGCAGAAGTCCCTCATTCATTCATTCATTCAACAAATAGTAGATTTTTTCCTGCCTAGAAAGGCATACTGCACCCCCTGCAACGAATAAAATCTCACCTCTTAGTGGCTCTAACATCAGTAAGAATTCAGAGGAACTTCAGAGGACTGTCAAAGTTAAAGCTATTTAAACTGGTAAGTGAAGAGGCAAATTTTGTCAGCCAAAAGCAATCCTACCCTAATCNGCGTCTGTGTGTGTGTGTGTGTGTGTGTGTGTGTGTGTGTGTGTGTAACTCACACACCAAGGGTGAAGTCAATGACAAGTCCTTCTTACCCTTCTGTCTGTGGGTGGGGCACAGTCTTGACCACTCAGCTCTGAGAAGGAAGCTTTTCATTCACTCATCCCTCACAGCCCCAAACAACCAAGCTTCGTGACATGAGAGTTAGATACATGATAGATAAATGATAGACACACAAATGAGAGGCAAAAGATTACACACATAGAAAAAAAGGCACTAAAGGGTAGGGAAAAAATAAATGACCAAAATGTATAAGGTGGGACAAAAGTAGGTGTACTCACCAGGCCCACTGACCTGTTTTTGAGCTGGTCTGACATCTGCTGTTTTTCCTACTGCAGGTTTCTTCTCTGGGAAAAAGAGCATTCACGGGGTTTTAAGGAAAGTGACCTCTATAGTCAGGAAGATGCTCTAAGCCCACCAGAGTTGGGCTATGACAGCTGAGGAATCAGGCATCTGAATCTCACAGACGGCTTAAGGTCATGTTAAGTTAAAACTTTTCAACTTACTTGCATACTGTGAACCTTTACTGGGCATCTTCTCTGTGTTCTTCTCTGTGTCCATCCCTATTCTAAGTACTATAGAGAATAGAAATTAATATCAAGATAGGTTCTCACCTTTACTCACTACCTGGCAGAAGTCCCTCATTCATTCATTCATTCAACAAATAGTAGATTTTTTCCTGCCTAGAAAGGCATACTGCACCCCCTGCAACGAATAAAATCTCACCTCTTAGTGGCTCTAACATCAGTAAGAATTCAGAGGAACTTCAGAGGACTGTCAAAGTTAAAGCTATTTAAACTGGTAAGTGAAGAGGCAAATTTTGTCAGCCAAAAGCAATCCTACCCTAATCTGGTAGAATTTCCCCATAGGAGTCTCCGTACAACATTCCCAAGAAATGGCTGGCCATGCACCTTCAGCTCTCCTACCAGCAACTCCAGGTTTGCTGTCTGCCAGGGCTGCTTGCTCTGTGTGTGGGCAGCTCTGTCATGAAGTTCTGTCTTATACGGAGCACACACCTGCCTCCTTGTAGTGTGGTCGTTCTGTCTTCCCAACGACTCAGAACAAATCGCCCCCTCTTCTGCATGAAGGCACAGCTCTCAGGTGCCTTCTGAATGTTTCCTGGGCCCATCCACCCATTTCCTTCAATTCACCCTCCTAAGGCTTTCTCTTGTTGTCTTTCATCATCCTGGGAACTGCCTATGGACAAACTCCCTGTGACGGATTCAGAGCACAGAACAGCACTCCGAGTTGGGGAAAGGCCCTCACCTGCATTCACTGGAATCACCAACCACCCCCTCTCCAGGGCATTCTGCTTCTGTTATCTCACCTCTGGACCCCACTTTCCTGATTGTCAAAGGGGGATAAAAATGGTACTTTCCTCAGAGGATTGCTTGCCACTTAAAGCATACAATCCATGTAAAGTACTTACCACATAACTAAATGAAGAGTTATGTGTTAAGTAAGGGTCAGCCTCTGGAGCCTGAGACAAAGATTTACAGGCAGGGTATTTTGGGGGAGAGTGATGGCATGGAATAGGAGTGGGGGTTCACACACCTGACCTGGGAAGAGTGAAACAAGAGAGAAGGTCAGTACATGGGTGCATTCCTGAGTTGGTCACCACTGTTTCTGATTAGAGTTAAATCCTGCTGTGATCCTCTGCAAAGCAGTGTGTCCTGGGATTGTCCTCCTGAGGGATGGAACAAAGGAGCATTTATTGTTGTCCACTGCCAAAATGGCCTTTGTGTATCTTAACTTCCTCACACTCTCTGAGTGCATGTGGAAGTGCTAGCAGGTTCCCCAAATCCCCCACGCTGAGGAGTCTGAAAATCCCTCAACAGCAAGAGACAAGGTGCAGCAGAAGCCAGGGGCTATCAGGTTATGCTTGCATAAAGGGAGTTGTAAGAAGTGCTCAATACATAATGCTCAGTAAGTCTTTATTATTTTTCTTCCTACTATCATCATCAAAACTAATGCAAGCCCAAAGTCATATTCACTTTTTGTTAGCCAGCCCCATGCCGGTTCTGGTCATTCTGTTGGCACAGAGCCAGATTTCCCCAGTAACTTAAGAGCTGCACAAATTGACCTCTGTTGTCTATCAGTGACAACTTCATAAAAATTGCACACTCAGCAAAGAATTCTGATCCCCCTCTGCTGGAAATTTCCTTTGTAACCCCGAGGTATCTTATGCTTACTAAGTCTGAGTTTCCTAATTTACAAAATGAGTGGTGAGGGCTATGAGGATGGCATCATACAGCCCTTTCCAGGTTGGAGGAAGTGGCTTTTCAAAGGCACCTGCAAGGAGGAGCTATGGAGTGGTCTGCCCTCAAAGAAGATGGAGTATCATCCATTGGTCAGTGGTCCCCAGAGAACACAGACAGTCTCTCTGGAACATGCAGAGGATGACTAAGAGGCATCAGCTCTGTAGCTGCATAGGTGGAAACCAAGGGAGAAGGTAACACTTTCAGAAAGGTTGTTTGGGACACTGACCCCTGGCTGCTGTACCCCACAGGGGGGTCATAGACTCCTCAATGCAAATAAGAAATATGAGGAGAGGGAGAGGCCAGACTATATCATCTCCTCCCTACTTTAAGTCCCCCAGGCCAAATCCTGGCTTATCATGAGGAAGGGGAATCTAAAGTTGCAATCTAAAGTTGCTTTCTAGCAAGAAAGCCCAGACTTGCCCAAAATAGACTTGAGCGATGGGGAGAGGAGATTTGACAAAGCACAACTGAAGGCAGAGATTAAAGGGAAATCTCTTCATGTGTGTGCCCTGCAGAGTCCATTTGGGGAACTGAGTAACAGAGTGGACCGCTGCAGACCAGTTAGCAGCATGCCCACATCTCTGACTTACTTTCCTGTAAAGCAGTCCATGGAGTGGAAAGGTCTGGGCCAGCCTTCCTGCCCAAATCAGAACGTCATGCTTGATTGTCTTCATCCCTCTCCTGGAAGTGATGCTGAATAAAAATCAGATGGAGCCTCTGTCTCCTACTTTTGTGTAATTTCACCCAGGAAGGTGACTGGCCAGGGTGGGTAATTACCCCCCGGCCTTCCCATCTGTGCTGAGATGAACCTGGCACTCAGCCACAGGTGCTTCGGCCTGTGCTCCAGGCAAAGGAGCTCCTGACAAGCAAACTGACACTTCCATTGCTCTCATGCTAGCGTGAGGCACAACTTTAATTAAATAGGGTTGCTTAAAACTGCAACAGAAGAGCCAGGCTTCAGACAGCCTCTTCTCCTATGACATCACCCGGATCGCGGGCGTTCTTCCACCTCTCCTTCGGACTGATCTTCCCTGAGCAGCTGCCGTTCTCTGATTTCAGACCACTGAGGTTTTTTTAACTTCTGCCTTCAAACCCCTTTGCTAAAATAAACTCTGAGGCCAGATCTGCTGGGTGGAGGGGGCAGAAAGAGCTTCCTCTCCGTGGGTTGCTCCTTTGGAAAGAGTGATTCTTTTTGTGCCCTCCTGCAAATGCCTTGGCCCCTGCCCCGCTGTGTATGTTTAGTAAGAATCAGAAATGTGAATGTCCCATTGAGCATTGTAAATTGTCTAAGAAGTCTCTCATTTGCTCATATTCTATAAGCATGGGTACAATTCATGGGGCAAAATAAGCCATATCTCCCAGTAACCATGTTGTTGTGATATCCACAGGGGCCTGGGCAGTCCCTCCAGGGCAGAGTTGAAGGGAAAGCATGGTTTCTGCAGACCGTGGGGACCTCAGGCTCAGTCTTAGGCTGCTTCCTCAGCATCATACTGGGAAAGCAGGAAGGAACAGGGGTCTGGGAAGAGGGCATGGTCACATTTCCACATAGCTCTGGCCAAGATCCAGCTGGCCATCCTCCTGGGCACCATGGCCAGGTACTTCCTGTTAGAAATAAGACAGGGACTTTATTTATTTTTATATTTAGTTGTTTTAAAAGCAAGGGTCTCTTTGTTGGAGGTGGGGATGTCTTTTCCCTTTAAGTAGGATATTGTAATTCTGTTCTGGTTTCTTGAAGTTGATCTTTGGTAGGCTGCCATATTTAAAGGAAGGAGAAAGAAAAATCAAATAAATAATCTCACTGTGCTTGATAGCTGGGTGTCAGAGATGGATGGGGAAGATAAAGGCCTATTCCTGGTGACTTATTCTTGGTATGCAATTTGTCAGGACAGGGAGGAAAGCCTTGGAGAGAATGTTTAATGAGAGGAAGTGGAGAGCGATGGGCACTCACCACGTCTACCTTTGGCGGTATGATCCCAGGGAAAGGAAAGTGACTTCATCGGCGCCTCTTAACGGTTTTTAATTTTTGAGCGCATTAAAGTTCTTTTTAAATAAGTGAAGAGTTCTGAAGGTTTTTTTTTAATAATTCTGACTTGACTAAAAGTTAGATTAAGAATGTCATTTTTTCCCCTGGAAATTTTCCCCAGCCTTTGAAGTACTACCAACTTTATTCTCCCTTCAGAGAGAAAATGGTTGTTTTGAAAGTTGCCTTTTAAGCAGCAATGATGTTTTTTCTCTTTTGAGAGCTGCTCTTGTGCACTTCAAAAGCAGAACATGTCAGCCTTCTCCACCCTGTTTCTCCCCTTTGAAGTAAGTGTAGGGGCAGCCGCTGTCTCTTAATCACACTCTCTGGCATTTCTATGGCACTTCACAGTTTTCAAAGCCCTTTCACAGCCATTATGTTATTTGATCCTCACAACAACCCCTGAGGCAGGCAGGGCAGGGCTCTTTATCCCCATTTTACAGATGAGAAATCCAGGGCTCAGAGAAATGGAGATTTGTCCTAAGGTAATAGGACCCCCCAAACTAGAGGAAACTAGAGCAGTACCAATTTTTGATGGCTACTTGAGGGCTCTCTCCACCAAACTTCACCATCTTGCCCTGCTGGCATTTGGAGAAACAGAGATAGAGAAGTTGGGGTAATGGTGATACTTGATATTGGCTCTGTTGAGTGTACAAGATGTGTGTTCTCTCTGCATCTCTCTGTGTGCAGTTCTGGAAACTATGCTAGGGAGAGACCCACACTAAGATTTTCCCTGCTACAATGGAGCAAAATAAAGTCAGAAGTAAAGCTGAACATGGACAGATCTTGCTCCCTGCTCCCATGTAACCACGTTTTAGCTCTCTAGTGCATGCTCCCCTCAACTGAAATTCTAGCAGCTGTGGTTACTTCTCCCACCACCTCTGGATCCAGCCTAGGGAGCAAGAGCATCAGATGCTCCATCTCATAGCCACTGGCTCGGAAGTTACTGGTCCGACTAGTCCATGGTGATACTATCTTTCAATGATTAAATTTCGGCTCATCTCAAACCTATTTCAGTACATTATTAATTTCTGTCCACAGCTTAATCCCTATGTCTAGAGCAGAATTTAACTGGAAATTCAAGCTTCCACAATAACTAGTCATCCCTTCTTTCTACCCATATATCCAGCAACTGAAACTTATGAAAACTTATTTCAGTGTGGACACTTAAAGCTCAAGACACTTCATTTATTCATTTTAACAACTGGTTCACTCAACAAGCACCTTAAGCACAGTAGCTGCCCCGAGACGTTAGCACAGAAATGAGTGCGTCCAATGTGAGAAGAGACAACGATGCTTTGGGGTGGGAGTGCCAGGATGGGAATGAGCCCATGTGTTGTGGCCATCTCTGTCTACAACTGGAAGTTAGAGAAGGCTTCTCAGGGAAGGAAAGGCCTGATCTGGCTTCTGAAATGTGAGTAGACATAAAGATGGCGAAGATGGCCTAGTAAAGGGTTTAGGAAGGGAAGAAGAGAGAGGGGGGACATTCTTAGGGGAAGAAGCAACATAGAGACATGCCAGAAGGTGGGGAGATCATGCTTTGGGGAGCTAGAAGTTGCTCAGTGAGACAGAGCATCGAGTATGGGAGAGGAAGAGAGAGGTAATATTTAAGTCCAGAGTGTGAGAGCTTAGTCATAAAGGAACACATTCAAAATCTCAGACTTTATCCCAAAGGCAATGTGCAACTTTAATAAGGGTTTTTAAGAAGGGTAATGTCATGCTCAGACTTGCATTTTAGAAAGATTATTATAGTTGCATTCCAGAGAACCCAGTGCACATACACAAAGAACCAGCCCTTCCCACAGGCCTGCTCCGGACATGGGCAATTTGAAAGGGATATTTGGAACAGCATGCTAGTTCCCAGTTTTCTTGGATTCTCGAAACTCTACTCTTATTTAGCAAGGTCATCAGAAAACAAAATGCTTGGTGTGGGCTCTTTTAATTCCTCCACAGACCTGCCACTGCAGAGCTAGAATTTAATGATCTTTCATTTATGTAAGAATCATTCATCTGGAAAAATGCTCTGTGCTTCTGTCAAACTGAAGTTAAAGACACTTTTCATCAAATAATCAATATCTTTTATTTGAGGAACCTCCCTTTTAGAACTTTGTTTTATTGAACATCATGAAAAATGTTCAATATGACTTTCCTGTATGTTATATGGGGGTTATGTGATTACCTTTCAGAGCTTTATAGACTGGGACCACCTATGTGAGGATCCTTGTATCCTCTTGGGCACTAAATAAGTATCTGATAACTTCTCATGATTTACACATAACCTTTGATTCTAGGAGGTGGTGGATGAAAATGGGCTTGGAGCCAAGTACCAGATCTGAGCCCAAATCCTGCCTCTACCAATTTCTATACCCGAGACCATAGACAAGGTATTTAATTTTTATAAACCTGTGCTTCTTATCTCTTACTCTTAGAAACTAACACTCCACTGAGTTACTGAAAAGAGTGAATGTAATAATATGTACAAAGTGCTTGCCACATAGTAGACTCTGAATGAATATTGACACCTTCTTTCTGCAAACAAACAAGTGTGTTTATCATCTGAGTGTGATATAAATCAGCTTGTTCCTCTTTCCTTCTTTACTGGCAGGAAACTCAGTGCTCACTCAGGGCTCAATTGCAGGCTCCTGCCAGCATCCATGCAAGTGCTCTTTAGTTCAGATTTCTATGTTTTCATTTTGCATTATTCTACTTCATGTGTGTTTGTGTGTTACAACCACCTCAAATATGCGTTTGAAGCTGACAAATTTAACTCCATAAGAGGTTTACTAAGTTAACTAACATCTTGTTAGTAAGTTCTAGCTCCTGGATTCGATCCTTGTGTGGAGAACTAAATGATGCATTGCTTCTGGTTTGACCAGAAGCTTAAAATCCAGCACTGGCTATAAATGTAATGGTAGGAGAAATCGTGGGTGGTCTCTTATAAAAATAGCCATACATCTCATAACATATCCTATTGTTCAGTGGTAGTTCTTGGAGGTAATGTGTTGATTAGTTACCAGAAGAAAAGTACACACTGGCCCATCAAACAGTGTGTATATGACGGGGAAATGGTCTGGAATAATGCTGATCTTAGGCAAAGCCTGACTGTGCTTCATACAATGTCACTAGGACCTGGATCATCTCTGTCTCAGCCCTGCTCTCTCATGTGTTGACTTGATGCCTAAACTCAAGTTCCACCAAGATATTGGTTGTAACTCCAGTCTATAGACTTTCAGGATCAACCTTGAAGTTCTTTCTGTTCTTGTCCCAGAAATCTTAGCAAAGTCTTCATGCATCTTATTTATTCTGATTGAATTTTGTTATATCACCTCTGATTTTTTCTCATTGTGACCAGTGTGATGTGATGCTCTGATCAGCTTACACACATCTAAGCCTCAACTCTGAAGCTGGGGATGGCTCATTTTTACCTAATTATCGGGGACCAAGAATGAGAAAAGTATAGTTTCCCCCAAATCCAATGGTGTTGCTTTTTTTCCTGCAGAAGGTGAATGGATGCTGTGTGGCAAAAGGAATAAATAAAACAATGCTGGGGCCACCTCTGTGATGCTAGACCTAAAATTCTGCAAACTATGTTTCCCAGGCTCCCTTGTTGGCTGGGTTCCCATTAAGCTCTTCCAATGGGAGGCACTATAGGAAGACTGTAGAAGAGAAGAGGGAAATGAAAAATTTATTTTGGTTTTCCAGTTTCCTTAATCTTCCCTCCAATAACAGCAGAAGGTTGGCTCCTGTCCCAGCTTCTTTTGGCCCTTCTAGCACCTTCTTCTATTTTCTCACCCTCCTTGTTTCTGGACATATATCTAGAGTAGATTACATGTTCCAAAGGACAGGTGCAAAGTCTGTCCCAGAGGGAAATAGCTGATACACCAGAATAGTTGTAAGATCTTGCTAATTTACATAAGCAGAGACCTGGAAAATAGTCTGGGGATGATTTATAAGGTGATAAAGCAAAAATGATTGAGAATTGTCTATCACAGTGGATAAGGCTGAATTTATCTGTATGATTCTTGGTTAGTTGACTGAAACCTGAACTCAGTGATGCTGAGATGCTCAAATTTCCCTGGCATAATATAGAGGACAGAATCAAAATGCTTAAGAAAATAAGACTGTTGAGGCAGATTTACCTTGTGCAGCCTCCACACTAACTCAGCCTCACTAAATCCACTGAAAGTGTCCAGGTTTCACTTCCTTAATTAAGGTATTATGAAGAGCAGTCTTAACATAGCTCTGTTGTGGCCATATACAGGCTGCCACCGACATAGTTCCCAGAATTCTGAACTAGCAGAGACCAAACTGCTAGAGACAAGGTGGGAAGAATTACCCTATCAAACAGCAAGAATGAAGTGGTAATTACCATGCGCACCATTTTAACCTGCAGACATTTTTAGCAATGACTACTTGATCACAAAGTTCCTAGGAATGAAATATATGGGAAGCTTATTAAAATGTTGCTTAAATGTACAAGCCAGGAAAACTACAGTCTGATGGTCAGTAACACGGAGAGAGGTGCCAAAATAGAGAAGGCTGGTCTCTCCACTCCCCTCCAATTTCACAGCCTTAGTCAGTTCGGGACCCAGAGGCCCTTGATTGCAGGGGGTCTGAGTTCTTTTGAGACAGATTCCTATAACACTACCTCAACATATGGCCCCACAAAGTCTCCAAAGGGATATAAAGCCATTTTCTAGGATGATTGTACATAGGCTAATGGATAATATCAAGACCTTTCAGGAATTAACTAGACACTGACTCTGATTTACTAGTAATCTTTAAAGATCCAAATACCACAGTGGTCCACTGGCAAAGTGGAGCTAATGGAACTTTGGTGATAAATTGGACCCAATGCTATCTCATAGTAATCTGGTGTTCTATAGATCCTCCTTGTGTTTATTTTCCTGTTTTTTTTAAACACATATTAGAGTAGTCCTACTCAGCAGCTAGTAGAATGTCCACATTGGCTCCCTGATCCAAGAAATTAGGACCCTTGTGGGAGGAAAGACCATGCACAAACTTCTGGAACTTGCTAACCCTACTAGGATAGTAAGCTCAAAGCAAAACCATGTCTCAGGGAAAACTGCAAAGGTTAGTGCCACCGTCAAAAACTTGAAAAAGGCAGGGGTATTCATTCTTCTGCCCACATCCCATTGAATTTGGTCTGCTTGGTTTGTGCAGAAGGTGTGGTTTGGAGAATGGGTGTGGAACATTGTAACTTAATCATGTGCTAATTAACACCAATTACAACTGCCATTCCAGATGCGGAATCTCTCCTGCAACAAATGGATACAATCCTTAGAACCTATTACACAACTATTTGTGTAGCAAATGCTTTTAGCATTATATTGAGTTTAAGGGAAGCAAGAAGGGATTCTTTTTCACCTGGCAGGAGCCACAGTACACCTTCATTGTATGCCTCAGGCTGCACTGATTCACCTACTCTTTGCTATAATCTAATCCAGGAATATTAATCATTTTGACAATCCATAAAACATGACACAGGTCATGGCTGGTTCTGAAAATCAAAGTATCATGTACCTAAGAAGGTTTAGTAAGGTAGATTAGTGCCAGAAGATTGGAGATAAACCTCCAAGGGCCTACAACCTTAACAAAATGTCTAGAGTTCCTATGAGCTACATCATTTGGGATGTGCCCTTCAATGGGAAAGACAACTGCCTGCACCTTGTGCCATCTACCACCAAGAAGATAGAACAATATTTTGGAGGTTAATTTGAATTTGGAGACAACATACACCACATTTGAGTGTGATGTTCAGACCCACTTATTATGCAAACAGAGTTTTGAGTGAGTCTCAGGGAAAGTGAAGGCTCTGCAGAAGTCCAGGCTTCAGGGCAAGCTATTCTGCTGATATCACAAAAAGTATCTAAAGCTCTATGTGTCTTCTGGCAAGAATCACTGTGGAGAGCCTCAGGAAGTTTGAAGAAAAACTAATCTCTCTTCTACAGATAAGTATTCCTTTGAGAAATAGATTTTGGCTTGCTATGTGGCCCTGGTAGCGCCTCAATGCCTGACCATGGGACCCCAAGTGATCTGAGCTGCTGATCATGGATTATTACCGGCCTCTTAAGCCATAAGGTTAGGCATGCATAGAAGCAACTCATTATCAAGTGAAAATATAAATGACACAAATGATCAAGCTCAAGCAGGTCTTACAGGAATAAATTAAACACTCAGGCGATTGAGACTCCTAAGCACATAGTCCATTTGCACTGCCTCCTCTCCCTCCAGATATATCTATGGGATCATGGGAAATTTCCCATGAACAATCAGCTCCTTCATCACCCCACCCCCAAATTAGAGCCTAATTTACAGATAGTTCTACATGATACACTGACACCCACAGGAAACAGACTGCTACAATTTTACTGTCTAGATAGCTTACAGTGGGAGGCAAAAGTAGGTTTATAGTTATAAGTACACAAAACAAAGTTTACTCTTGTATTATTATTTATTAATTATTGTATTGTTTTCCATATGAACAACTTTAAACCTATTTTTGCCCCACCCTGTACCATCACCTCACATAGTTCAAAATGTATATTACTATTGTTCTACCAAATATTCTGGTTCATACTCTAGAGTGCCCATGTTGTTTGGAAACAGGCAGCCTGATATTTCTGATTTTCCTCTTCACCATCCTCAGCAGGCTGACTTACATCTTAAAGTGGCAAGATGGCTGTTGCCCTTCCGGACAGTCAGGACCAAGGAAGAAATGATAAAGGAAATGTCTGCTGACTTTCCCGTTAGTCAACAAAACAACCTTCCAGGAAACTTTTGCTTATGGTTTCCTTGACTGTAACTGTGTAGTATGACCACCTCAGCTGTGGCAGAAGAAGGAAAGTATTTAACTCTTCATGTTCTGGTAGTGAAAAGTGGCAAAGGAGAAGGTGGTTGGGAATCACCACTGGGTTCACCAACCAGCAGTGTCTGCTACAGGCAGAACTAGTTGTTAACTGTTCTTAGTGGCAGAAAATGCTTCGTGAGACCCCTCCTGGGAATGCAACCCCACCTTTAGAAAATAGATGCTGGCCATCATTTTCTGTTTCAGGAAACAAAATAAATTCAAATCATCTGAAAACGTCAGAATGAGTGTAAGGCACAGATATTTTTTATGTCATTGGTAATTTTATGAGACATAAGGACATTCCTTGTGGTCTAATTCTTGCACTCAAGTTTTTAAAAAAAGGGTTAAATAGGTTTGGGTCAATAATAAGGTTGTACAACTCAGGCCAGGTTTGATTTCTCTCTGTGGTGCCAACAGTTGATAACAAGATCAATGTGCGCTTCCAGGTCTTGTGTTGTCTTTACTTGAATTTCCAATGAGGGGAAATGGACCTCACAGAGTGTTTTAGGTTGAAGTACATAGGCCTGCAGTTTGTCTAAAACAAAGCTGGTACCAACTCTGAGGATGTATTCAATGGGATGATGTATCTAAATTTGAGGGAGCCAGGGATTAGCCTCTTTAATTTATTGAGTAGACTCGTGGCTTTTTCCTGACCAATTATCTGGAGTAAATATGTTTTAAGAACTATAGTCCAGGGCAGGTTTAAGGGAATCCTGGAATCAGAATTCATTTCAAAGGCACTCTTTTCTGGCCTTCAGGCAATTTAATTAGGTGCTGTGTCAACACTGGGAGAATTTCATATTCCATTTGGCATGGAGTGGGTATCATTCTGCACAGATCCAGGAACCACATTTCACCCAGACATTCTACAGGACCACTCTGCTTGAGGCCTTGCCAGAAGCTGCCTTTCTTCTTTGTGTGCATGTGTGACAACATTTTAGTAATTTAGAAAAATTGAAGTACAACATACATGTAGAAAAAAAATCACAAATAATCAATGTCCAGTTGATGCATTTTAATTATCTGGACACATGCATGTGGACTGCACCCAGACAGGAAACCGAATATTACTAGCACCCTAGAAATTACCTTCTTTCTGTCTGCATTCCCTATCAATACTACCCCTTCCAGTGGTGACCATGCCCCCAGTTTTTCTTCCAGTTTTTTGAGCTATAACTGACATTTAATATTGTATAAGTTTCAAGTGTACAACATAATGACTTGATATATGTGTATATTGTGAAATGATCACCACAATAAGTTTACTTAGCATCAATCACCTCACATAGTTCAAATTGTTTTCCCTGTGTGATGAGAAACTTAAAGATCTACTTCCTTAGCAACTTGTACATGTACAATACAGTACTATTAACTACAGTCACTGTGTTGTACATTACATCCAAGGACTTATTTACCTTATAATTTGAAGTTTGTACCCTCCGGCCACCTTCATCCATTTCTTCTGCCCCCTCACCCCTCACTTCTAGTAACCTCCAATCTATTTTGTTTCTGTCAGTTTGTTTTCTCTCAGATTCTACATATGAGTTCATATGTTGTCTGCCTTTCTCTGTCTTATTTCACTTAGCATAATACCCTCAAAGTCCACTCATATTGTCACAAATGACAAAATTTCCTTCTTTTATAGTGGAATAATATTTCATTGTATTTACATACCACATTTTTTATCCATTCATCAACATTCTTTTGACTGTTTTTTTAAATCCTCACCAGAGGATATGTTTACTGATTTTTTTTAAGGGAGAGAGGAGAGAGAGAGAGAAACATCAATGCAAGAGAAATATCGACCTGTTGCCTCTCATATATGCCCCAACTGGGGATCAAACCCACAGCCTAGAGATGTACCCTGAACAGGAATCAAGCATACAACCCCTTAGATGATGCTCCAACCAACTGAGCCACCCAGCCAGAGCATCTCTTGACTTTTAAGAGCATATACGTGATTCACCTGCTTTTGAAACTTACATAAATAGAATCAAAGAGCCTGTAGTTCTTTGTGTCTGGCTTCTTTCACTCACTATCACAATGGTGGCATTCATCCATGGCGACACATGTGGTTGTAGTTCATTCATTCTCACTGATGTACAACATTCTATTGTATGAATACACCAGGGTCACTTTATCCATTCTTCTGCTAATGGTCATTTGGCTAGTTTCATGTTTTAGGCTATCATGCACAGTGTTGCCATTAATAATATTGTACATAATTTTTCATGCCTTTATGAACATGTTCTGTTGGATGAAATTGCTGTGTCATGAGGTATGTGTATGTTCAGCTTAATAGACATAAGTTGCTTCCTTCCTAGAATTAATAGTCATCCAGAATCAATAGCCAATCGCACTCTTGGGGGCTCCGGACTGGGCCTTCCTCTGGAAGCAATAAAGTCTCTGGCTTCTTACTAGGGAAAAAGAACTTTGATGAAAAGCATAATGAGTTCATAACATGTTTTCGCAAATGCCTCTTAAGTTCCATGTTGCTGATTTTCCTAGATTTTAAAAATTATTTTTAGATGTTACTTGGAAACTCTCATTTAACTTGCTTCTTTAATGCTTATAGTTGGGGCAGTCATGTGCCTGCCATGTGCTGGGCACAGCTAGGTGCTTGTCCTATTTTACTTCATCAAACTTCACAGCAAGTCTCTGAGGAGGCTTAGTTTCTGTTAGAGATGGAAAAGCCCAGCCTCAGGAAGGGGAGTTGTAGAGCATGTACGTACAATATGAGGCCAGTCGGCGTGTCTGTCTCTGTCATTTGATATTGCTTCCTAACTTATTCTGCTACCTGGCTTTACAAAATTTAGAATTTACTAAAAATAGAAAGATGTATTCTATAACTCTTCTCTCAACCTGCTATTCTCTGTTACCAGAGACAGTATGAGAAGACTGCTGGTAAAAGTTAGAGCTTTGACACTATTTGAAAATCCACAAAGTAGCATCAAGGGACTAAAAGGGAGGGGGCTCTGTAAAGCTGGCGATGGGGATCCAGGTAGCCGGAAGAAGGGAGAACGTGCTGGTGCAGGCCCCTGAACCAAGGCCTGCATCACAACATTGTCTGCTCCACCCATGCACTTCAACAAATGCTTTGAATGGCTTTCACATCAGCATTAGGCCAGGCCCTCAGATAGAGAGACATATGGTATCTGCCCTGGAGGAGCTCATAGTGTACTGGAGAAGGCAGGTAGTTAAGCAAATAATTGCACAAAAACGCTAAGGTGCTCTAAAAGAAGAAATAAGGGATAGACCGGGGACACCAAAAAGGAACCAGTTCTCCTGGGGGGAGAAGCTGAGGGTGTGGTTAGGAGGGATCGAATGAGGATGAGCTTGAAAGGTAAGTGGTAGATGGCATTCTCCCCAGGGTGAAGGGGAGAATGAAGCTAGAATGTAAACAGGGACCAGGCATCAAGGTCAAGGGAGTGGCAGGTCAAATGTTCTTGAGTTAGCCCATGGCAGGAAGGAAATGCTGCGTTTCCTTCCTGTAGAATCCTAGGCTGGACATGAGCACTATTCTGCCCTGACATAAGATGATAGGCATTTGGTCATGATGAGGTAGAGCTGCTCATCACAAAAATAAACCACTGGAGATTTACAGGACTC
This sequence comes from Sturnira hondurensis, assembly GCF_014824575.4. Lineage (NCBI taxonomy): Eukaryota > Metazoa > Chordata > Mammalia > Chiroptera > Phyllostomidae > Sturnira > Sturnira hondurensis. The sequence goes on from NW_028085930.1 coordinate 4,663,140, forward strand.
TTAGCCATGGACAGTTACCAATACCCTTTGAAACTGAGATATGGAATCTTATGAGTGTTTGTCCTCCAAAGTCTAATGCTCCCTGGGGCCCAGTCTTTCCTGTGCTGTGTCTGAGAGGAATGCCTTTTGTCAGTGAAGAGAGCTTTCACACTTCCAAGGAGGAAATTTCATACTCTCGGTGACCTTGAACAGGGCTCAATCCTCCCGAGAGAGAGTCTGCTGCTAGTAAGGTGTTGAGAGGGTTTGAGTGCCACCCACCTGCTTGCCAAGTGTGCTAAGGAGGTTCACCCAGGGGCATGTAAATTCCCTGCAATGGAATCAGAAAGTGGTACTTTTCCTGAATATGATCTACTAGCAAGAATGAAAAAGAGCCTGAATCTCTGCCCCTGCATGGAGGGAAAGAATCCCACCTGATCTGTCTCCCATCTCCAGGCTTCTGAGATGCTTGAGAAACCTGTTCTGTAACTGGAGGTAGGGGAATCAGGGGGACAGATGAAGAGAGGCTCAGAGGAGTTTCTTCAGGAAAAGGCCAGGGTGAGGCCCTGTGTCTAGGGTCTCAGAGATGCAAATGTTTCCTCTACACAAGCTTGCTTATTTCTGGGCAGCCTTGCCCCCCACCCTACCCACAACACTGGTTCAGTGGGAAAAAAGATTCAGGAGAAAGGTACTCTGAGGCCTTGGGCTTGGGGAAATGGATAAGGCTGTCCTACAGGAACACCCATTTTTACTCCTTCTACTGTAACAGATTCTGACTTTTCCCAGGACCAGACACGTAGTCCACACTGGACCAATCTCATATCTTATCCTGGGGAATAGAATTAGGGGGCAAAGGAAGAAGAAGGGTTGGCATATGTCACCTGAGAAGGTATCCTAGTTCCTGCTGCTGCTGAAATGCATGAAACAGCCCTGTCCCTGAGACCCACAGTTCCCAGGCTAGCCTCTCTCACCTCTGTCCTGTGAGCTACCTCAGCATCATTCCAATTAATCACACGCACAGACTCCCTCCCCTCTTTCTTCCCATTTTGTCCCCCTGCTTAAGGCAATCAGAATTGGTTTCTCTTATGCAGCAGAATCTTGGCTGATGTAGAAATTGGTTCCAGAAATTAGTTGTAGACAGCAGGCCCTCAGGCTATGTGGAATTGGCCATGGGCCTGAATGGAATGTATAAATATACAGAGAAGGAGCAGGTACTGTGTTACCTGTTGTGTTCACCTGAAATTCCCATGAGCCCAATGAGTGTTTAGTGCTGGGGTCCAGCAGCCCTGCCATCAAGCACAGAAGGGATGAGGCATGGGGATGGTGGGCCCTTGTGAGACCATCTAATCACCTAAGAAAATGTCCTAACCAAGTATGGAACAGGCTGACAGGGTCCAGAAGGGAGAGGGGAGAGAATCACAGGGGAAAGGGGGATGAACTCACATGAACAAGTACAAAGGACACATGGACAATAACTAAGGTGGGGGGCAGAAATGGGAGGGAGATGGGGAGCACGGGGGAGGGCAGGGCTGGGAATATAAGACAGAAAACTGTACTTGAACAAGAATTAAACAAAAAAAAGAAAATGTCCTAACCTAAGCTCAAACATCAAGCATCTCTCCTTAAAGTAAATAATCTCTCATTACTGGTGGCTACTGGGCTGATACTTCTTTAAAATTTTTAGGGATTGAATCTTCAGATTTCGGAATGACAACACTAGCTAATTCGCAATGTCAACCACCAGGGGCATGGGTGGTTGGAGCTTGTAATACTGGGATGGGGACCTCTGCGAGCACTGGCAGACTTGAGGACCTGACTCTCTAAATTCCTGTGAAGTGTTCCCCTTGTCCCTTCTCTTGCCTCCAGAAGTGGCTGACATGCTGGCCAGACCTCATTGTTGTTCTCTGAATAAGCAAGAAATAGACTCAACATGGCCTGCAGGGTGAAACGAATAATCAAGGAAAAGAAAAAAGTAGTGACTGAAAGTAACTGCAGGTCCGTCATCTGGGGTAACTCGGGAGGCATATATTTTGAGAGTGCTGAACTAACGAGTGTGTAGTGTAATTTAAAATGAGGCAGAACCTATTGTTATAAGTAAGTCCATCAGACACTGTACCTGTTAAGTGCCTGCCTGGACTGTCAGCTGGATTTCAGCAATTGGATGCTTTCATTAATGAAAATTACTACTGAAGACTGGCCCATGCTGGGTGAAATCGAAAGACCGGAAAACTCTGATGTAGTGCAGAGAATGGAATTCAAAGACCTACCCGCTTGCTATACTCTGACAGTGCCCAAAAAAACTCTTCTGTCTCCTTGCCTTGAGAAAGGGATGATAAGAAAAATGCCAGAATCTTTTTTAAATGCTCTACTGATAGTTCCCTCCGGGCCAAGAACACTGTGGATAAGACCACTGAAAATGGGCTCTTGGTATCCTCGAAGATGGAAAAACATGAGAGTGACATGGCGCAGCACACAGCTAGAAGCAAAGCAGTTTTTGTTCTCATAACAGACAGTTCTGTGAGTGTGGTAGTCGGGACCGCTGAATGGCCTTACATGCAACGCCAACTAGCTGTGATGGATCAATCATGTGCCCCCAGAGATAGTGACATCTCAGCATCTATGTCACTCAGGTCAGGCTAGGTTATGCTTAAGTAAAAAATAACTCCTGTAATCTCAGTGACTTGAAATAATACAGATCTAAAGCCCTCTCACTGCACACTATCTTGCATGGAGGGTGAGTTAAGGAGGGCAGCTGGGCAGGCCATAGTCATAATGGTCATGAAGGGGCCCAAGTGAGTCGCACCCAAGGGAAAGAGATCAGGTGGGTCTCATAACCAGTGATTAAATACTCAGTCATAAAGGAGGCACACCTGTGATTTCTCACTGGGAAGAAGTAGTCCCATAGTCCCATTCAACCAATAGGAGGCCAGGAAATGCAGTCTACTGTATACTTAAAAGTGGAGAACTGAAAATATTTGGGAAAAAACAAATTCCTGACTATCACCCTATCCTCCTGAATATTACACAGCACCTATGACTCCGTGAGAAGGTTCCTTGTGGTCTTTTAAATAACAATGGCAAACATTAGAGCTTGGCCTTCAGGTGGTTTCCACAGGATCTGTCAGTACCACCAAGAAGGGAATGCTGGGGCATTACATCTCTATTCGGAGGTGGCCTGAAACACCACCAGGTAAGGGGAGTCCTCCCAGCAGGCCAGTTCTGCCTGGAAGGAGAAATGAGCAGAGGTAAGTGTCTGCACAATTCCTAATAGTGACTGCTGAATAGGGGAGGCAGGTTTGGAACCTTGGAAGGAGCGAGACTAGAAGATTGCAGACAAAGGAGTGGATGAACTCTCCAGATGGTCCCAGAGCCTGAAAATTCCCACACCTGCAGGAACACGCACCAGAAGACCCTGGATTATGTCCTCCATCCATAACCCAGAAGCAGGAAAAAGAGAAGGAATGACTTGCTGAGGACTCCATTTTGATACCAGTTGGGACATTACACCTGCAAGAGGTGGGCTCTATCCTGCCATGTACAGGGTGGAGCAGAAGTAGTTTACAGTTGCTCCCATGGAAAATAATATAATAATTAATAAACAATAATACAAGAGTAAACTCTGTTTCCCATACCCACAACTGTAAATCTACTTTTGCTCCACCCTGTGTGGTACATATGCTATTTCTATGAAATCCCAAATTCACGTGTTCAGGAAGTGAAAGGATGGTACTGTTTACAACCCTTTAATTTTTGCTTCTCATCCTTGTGATTAAAAGCTCTGTTATATTCTTACATACTAACAAATTTACTCTTTGGGATGTAGAATTGTATGGGTTTTGACAAATGCAAAGTGTTATTATTTATCCACCACCCTGGTCATAGTATAGAATAGTTCTATCACCTTGAATTTCCCTCATGTTGCCCCTCTACTAGGCTGGATGTTTTATTATTCAAGACATAATGCCCTGTGAGTCTTGAACAGAAATAGCCCTGTGTTGACTTGAGCCTGAGATGGGGATTCTCACAGCAGCTCATTCATAATTCTCTTCTCTTAGGGTGATGGGAAGAGCCTTGGCTATGGAAAGCAATGTGCGAGGAGTGGGCTTTATGTGTCTGGGATGAGAATGAAAAAAGGACAAAAGAAACTGGCCATGTCCTCAGAGACTGTGGAGGGCAGGGCAAGCCTGGTACTTATAGCTGAAACTTACCATATCTTCCTTTGTGAGCCCAGCAGAGCCTCAGGCCAAGAAGGCAAGTCTGCAGACTGCTGAGCACAGCCCATTCAGCTAACACCCAGTCAAAACAGGGCTATGGTAAAGGCTGTTGAGCTCTGGCCACACCGACTGGCTTTGTGGGAAATGTGACCACCAGGTGCTGCCTTCTCCGAGTGTACACATAGCTGGAGCTCTTAGGGCCCACAGACCACCCGCATCTGCCTAGAGAGGCCCCATCACTTTAGGACCCTCACAGCCTGCTGTGCCACTGTGTGGTCTGTAGGGGGGAGGGACAAGAAATAGCTAAATGGGTAGGTTCCAAGATAAATGGAGGGAGGGGAGGGGAGGGGAGGGGAGGGGAGGGGAGAGAGATGTTGATATAGGGATGGATAGAATTGAAGCTTTTTGTGGGCATTTGTGTGTGTGAGTAGGGGATTGAGGCAGTTGGGAGGAAGGACAAGGAGGAGGAGGAGGATAAACTGAGATGACGGTGCAAAGGCAACTGTCTCACACTGGTCTCTGGAAGGAGAAATAGACTAAGCCTAGAGAGAGAAAGAATGAGAGCGATCTCTTTTTGGGTGATCAGAGAGTGGGACGTAAATCCCTGATTAATAATTCAGTAAATATTTGCCTTTCTTTCCTCAGGGCACACCAATGTTCTACTAAGGTCTGGGTACTGGGAACAAAAAAATAGAGCCTATCTCTTTCTAGACACATCTTCTTAGCAAAACCTTTAATGGATAAGAGTGACTCCCATTCATGTGTTTGTTCATCTCTTTACTCACTCTTGAGTCCATCCCTCAGCTTGTTCAGCCCTTCCCCAGAGCTAGGCTCTCACTACACTTAGATGGCTATGGATAGGCCTCACCTTTCAGAACCTCACAGTTTCCTTGGGTAGTTGCAGCAGGACCCAGCCCCTGGGGAAGGGGCTGATAGGAACAAGGTGCTATGTCCAGGCTGAGGTTCCCAGCCCTCTGTGGAAAAGGGGGTTTCTCTGTCCCTTGTATGGTTGGATTGGGATTAGTCTAGAGGCAGGCATGGGGGAGAAGGGCAGCTTCAGGACCAATGTTGGGGTTCAGAACTCCAGTTTTCTGTCCAGAAAATGGGGCACCATTGAAGGCCCTAGAGGAGAGAGCAGAGATTTCTAGATTGGTGGCTCAACTCCTGATGGTCAAGTGCTAGATTTCTTGCTCTTGGTAGTGAAGTCATTGTCCTCAAGGCCTGCCAAGGACACTGGCATGACACAGCATGGTCTGGCCTGAACTTTCCCTTGATAAGGCTCATACTGCTGTTGGACCATGTCCATTCCCTGAAGCCACTTCAGTCTTAGGGGGAAGAGCCTGTCACAGAGAACAGGAAGTGTGGGACAGCCTGTGGGAAGGTCATGACATTGTGATGTGTGCTGTCAGCCAGCTCCTGAGTGGCATCTGCTCAAGGAAAGAAGCAGAAATGGCTGGTTCAGGTCAATTGAGATTGATTTACTTGACAAGTCCATGTTATCTGTCTCCTGGATTTCTGAAGATGGCTGATCTTCAGTTGATATCACACTAGATGACAAAATGAGAGTGACCAGATGGGCTGCCTGCTCAAATCCTGACCCCAGCACCCCACTCCTAACCCCTGTAACTAGACTATTTAACTCTTCCAGGCATGCACAGCCTTCCACTCTCGGGCTCCCTTTCCTCCTCAGGAAGGCACTCTGTAGGGAACCTGGGGTCTGTGATTTGTTGACTTGAGATTCTATCCATCTGGTGTGGTACCATCTCCAGTGTCCTGGGAAATAGAACAAAGGCATTCACCCCTTTTCTAGGATCATTCTTTCTCTTTGTCTTCATTTGATCCTGTGAACACTGACCTCATCCTTTATGGTAAAAACCCCATCTCTGGGTCCCAGGTTCTCCATACCTGCAGCAGGCCCTAGTTGACCTCAAACATTCCAGAAATTTGTCCTGCCCATGAGCCTATGTTTGGGGCCCAAACTTGTCTCAGAATTTGTCTCACTCTCAGTCTTTGTCCTACTCCGACCCCCACCTGCGGGTTCCATCCTATCCCTGGACCTAACCATTGATACCCCTAAATGCTGTGAATACCTGCCATGGCCCCTTATTACTTCAGTCTTATGCACCATCCTGATGTTAAATGTCTGCCCAGACTATGCCTTGGGTTGCTGAACCCACTGGATAAGTGTTTACTGAGGTCTAGGCTCCCAGTTCCTATTGGATGGTTTAGTGGTAACTTCTGACTTCTTCCCATGGTCTTGTGCACTGGGAAATGTTGGAAAGACCCCCTCCCACTCAGTGCTACCTGCACTGACCCCATGCTCTAATGGACTGGTGCTGTGTCCTGTGTCTAGGGGTTGGGCCTGAAGGGTAAGGCCACCCCTCTGGACAATCACCAAAATGCCAACTTTATATAGGTCAACTGGGGAGGAAATACCACTTGCCTCTCTGGAGGTACCACGCAGGACTGTACTTTATATGAAGAGAGCTAAGCATATTCTTCTGGGTGGTAAGGGGTGCTTTGATAATCTCTAGCAGAAGGATATAGACGAGATAGTAGAAATGGCCAGAGCTATGAGCTCTGGAAAATTGACTCTATTTTGTAATCAATTACTTAATGCCATGTTACGTTTATAGAGCACCTGTTATATTAAAAACAAACAGGGCCACATGACAGCAAGGAGGGATGTGGTAGTATCCCAAGTAGCAAGAAATTCTTGTTGCAACAGAATGGCCTGGTTTCAGCCACATGAGGTAGGGTTCAGGGTTTCCATTTGGGCTAAAATGTGAAAGAGGAAGTCAGACCACCTGAAACAAACAGCAGAAGGTGGCATTGGTTATTAGTAAGATACAAAAGGGAAGCAAAGCCTTGGGGGTGAGATTCTGAGAGGCGTGGTCCCACCATCCCTAGGTAGGTGGGCAGTGCTAGAGTGATTACAAACAAGGGCTTTGAACACAGATGCATGTGAGTTACAGCCTTACCTCCATCACTTCCCAGGTTTGTGATCATGGACAATTTATTTAATCTCCCTATTCCTTAGTTTCCTCAATTGTAAAGTAATAATTCAAATACTTACATCAAAGAATTATTGTAGATAATTAATTGAGATAATGTATGCAAAATAACAGAGTGCTTGAAGCATTGTAAATTCTCTATAAATGGTGTTTATTAGACTTAATCTATTTCCAACCTTGGGTGAGGAGAATTTGTTTTTATCCAGGAAGAAGGCAGTTTCATTTTATTACCCTGCTTGGTCACTCTTCTGTTGCCTGATGCTTGGACCTGCACCTTTCCTAAGGCCTAAGTGTTGATCCAGTCTCTCTGCCCTGGCCAACCCACTGTTTGGCCCTTTCCTTTACCCACTGGGCCCCAAGCTCCAGGAGATGCCACAGACCACACCATGCACCCAGAGTGTACACTATTCTTCCTTGTATGTTCTCTACCCGTTAAAGATATCTGAACTCTACCATGGCAGTTATGTGAACTTTGTGAGCTTTCTGTTAAGGAAAATGATAATAATAGAGTAAACGTGTGTATTTATAGGGGTGGGGAGATGACAAAATAAAGGCCCTAGCAAGTAATGGGGAGATCAGGCTCCTTTTCCACTTCAACAAAGAGTTTGATCTTACAGCTCCAGCCTCACTCTCTTTCTACATCCAAGTTGGGCCTTATGTAATCTTTCCCACTCAATACTAATTAGATGTGCATGTGAACTTATCGTTTTCACACCTTCTCTTTTTTTATCTAAATTAAGCATTTAATTGCCTAATAAGCATGTCTGTGAGATACTCAAGGCCAGGGAGGGCTGGAGGAGGGATTCAGAGCCTAACAGTACATGGGGACATGCAATGGGGGCTTGGCAAGCCCTTCCACCCCATCAGAGAATGTCTGCCACCAAGAGTCAAGCTAAAGTTCAACCTGGCCAGCAGCTTCACACACAAGATCAGCTCAGGATTCCTTCGGGCTGAATTAGGTTTTAGGTAGGGATCAGTCTCCTCTCTTTTCTTTTTCCCTTTCTCCTCAAATCTTTCTCCTTCCCCTTGTGGAAATCAACAGAATAGAAAGTTTCATGTTGTGTCCCATCTTTGCTTGGGCTTTGCATTCATTCATTAAACAGATGGCCATCAGGAGCCTACTCTGTTCCAAGAATATTGGTTATGTCAAAGTAAGTAGCTCTGAGCTGAGGTGTGCATATATTTTGACCATACTGAACATGGGGGAGAATACAATGTGTGTTCAAGAAATACCTTCGATTGATTTGCTTAATGTTCCCACGTTCACAGCTTAAAAGAAATGATAATCATTTTTCAGAGGCTCATGAAAAAGAAGGCCAACCCCGTAAGTTGGTTCACTGTTATGGCAGGTGGGTACTTACCATGTGCCAGACCCTGTGCTGTAGAGTTCTGCACTGCCATTCCCTTGTCTACTCCTGGCCCTTCTCTGCCCTTCCCTTTGATCTAGATGCTCAGGCACTCAAGATTTTCTCAAGAACCAGCTCTGGGGGGCATGGAAACATGCACTGGGAATGTAAGACATATAATATCTGCTCTTAGAGACTTCCCACCAGAAAATAAACATGTGATAGACAGGCCTCTAACTCAACCCTAGGTCAAGGCAGAATGGGGTGGGTGTGCATCCTGCTTTCCCGTTGTCTCCGTCATGCAGTATCTGTAAACCACCAATAGTATGGTCTTTTGCTTTCCTGACACTGTCTTCTCATTCCAACACCTTAGAGAGCACATAAAAGGACATTAGTCTTGATTTCTAATTCCACAAAGTATCTCACTATCCTTGTACCTAGCTTGTTACACAGCAAAAAATGGCAAATGTGAGGAGAAGGCTCTGCTCAGTAGGTTTTGTGCTGGGTTGAGGAGAGACTTGGTTCTGGAATAGGAGAGATCATTGTCTCTCAGGACAAAAGTAGTCCTGCTGTAGGACATCACTGGCAGAGGGTCTCTTCTCTGATAACCCCTCTCCTTCAGCCACACTCTGTGATTCTGGAATGTTTCCTCCTCTTCCAGCTTCAGGACACTGCTCCATTCAGAACCTGAGCTGTCCTTGAAGTCCTTCTACTTACTCCTTGCATGCTTCCCCTCTTTCTTTTGCCTTTCAGAAGTCGCCTAAGGATCCTAATGACAGTCAACTTCCAGGCAGAACTGGGACAGGAAATCTGTGCTCCTCCTTTCCCACAGATGCACAGCTGTTCCTGCTCAGCAGGTGGACAGCCAGGCCTGCCACTTACAGAGAGGAGACAACTTAGGTGTCGCTGACTTCTGCCAGTGGGAGGGCGAGATGTCTACATCCCATTGAAGGACATGCCCAGATCCTTTTTGGCCACGTGGTGAGCAGAAATCTGTCACTGAAGTCTGCTGCCTTGGCAGTCTACGGGCTGCAAGTTCATGGAGAGACTAAGAGCCAGGAAATGAGTTAGAAAGCTGTGTGACTGCAGCCAGACTTGAAGAGTCTGGCACTGTGAAGAACTCAGAGGCAGAACCATCCAGCCACAAGATGAGGTCTCATTACCCCTGCTCAGGGCAGAATAAAGGCCAGCGGGATCCAAGAAGGGCATGAAGAATATCATGGGGACTCCAGGCCTTCTTGACCACATTCAAGGGCTTGTTTTCTCTTGATGTGAGTGCTTGGAAGTTTCCTTCCAAGTGGCTTCTGCCAGTGGGGACATTGATTCCCTCACATTCTTTACTCTGAGGAAGGGTATCAGCACTGGCATTGGAGTAACTGGCTGGGCCAGTGGTGTTAGTTCACAGACCCCTAGAGCTGTGGAGATAAACAGAGCCTGTAAGAAAATTCTTCTTCATAGTGAAACAAAATTTTTTCCTCCCTATAATTTCTACCCATTACTCTGAAGTTCCAGAAAACTGGGTTTCTCTTTGTGTGACAGTCTTCTAAATATTTGAAGTTATTAAAGAGTCACAAATACTTAAATTATCCAGGCAAATTACTCTGTTTGTTTCTCCAATAACTGTTTCTAAACCCCTCTTTATCCTCCTGTTTTCACTAGATGTTCATAACTTGTTATTCAAAATTTAGTCCATGGACCAAGAGCATTAACATCCCCTGGGAGTTTGCTAGAAATGCAGAATCTCAGGGGCAATCCTTTTCCTTCTGAATCAGAATCTGCATTTTAACAGGTTCTCTAGGTTATGTATATACCCATTAAAGTTTGAGGAGGACTGGTTTATAGCAATTGGTAGCAACATACATACACATTTATGTGTAACCTCTCTGCCAAACAATGGAATGATTAATTAAATTGTGACATATTTAGGCTATGGGCTATCATGCATTATGCATAGAAACTACATAGAAACCCGAGCAAGAGCTAATGCTGACATTTAAAGAGAGTTCTGATTATACCCCAGACTGTGTCCAAAGCATGTTAGTAATTACCTCCTTGAGTCATCACAATAACCCCAAAAGACAGGTAACGCTGCTATTCCCATTTTAAAAGTGATGAAAGAGGCCCAGTGAGGGTGAGTGACTTGACTATGATCCATTGCTGGGGCCCAGGCAGGTGAATTTCAGAGCCCGGGTGCCTGCCCACTGCTAACGTCCAATGACATAGCCAGTGTTACAGGATTACGTCCAAGTTATGGCTACAACTATGCACATATAAATTGAGTTTCCCTAATGATATCACATTGGGCTATTGTAATAAAAACAATGAAAAAACAGCATGCCCAAAACTGAGCACAGCTTTAGCCAGCCTCAGCAGTATTTCTATCATCTCTCTTATATTTTCTTTCCATTTAAACAATGTTTATAATACAAAAAAATAATATATAGTTATAATAACATTTTTCATACACAAAAAAGGATATAAAATGAAAAGTAAAGTACTCCCTCCTTAAAAGCCCTCCTCCACTTTGAGATAACCACTGTTAGCAGTTTCTTATATATCTTTCAAAAAATGTGTTCTGCATTTAAAATAACGAACACACACACATATATAATGCACACACAATCCACTCTTAGCTCAGATACATCTGTTAAAGCAGCCTTGTGATTGGCTCCTGTTTTATTTATGATAAATTGGAATACCCAGATCTTTCGCACATGAAGTGTTAAGTTTTCATCTCCATCTTGTACAGATTTTTTCCTCACCTAAATGTAGGATATTCTATGTCTTCTTACTGAGTTTTATGTTTTATGTAGCTGGTTGTGTCCTAGAATTCCAATGAATCAAGTCTTTTTCACTTCTAACTCTAATGCATAGAAGCTTCCCCTTTCACAAGTCTACTAGTTATACACTGCTCTTCCAAGCCCAAGGAAGTGACTGCAGGGCTGGGGGAAGCAGAGGTGGTTTACAATGGTCACTATTAACGGTGAAACAAAAAATTACAGCAAAATGTTAGTCAAAGCTATCCCCAGATGGTGGGAGTTTTATTTTTCACTTTTTACTTTTCTGTATTTCCCAAATGTTCAACAATGAGCATGGGTTAATTTTGTTATTAAAAGAAGAAGAGAAAATGAAAACTGGAGTTTTATAGATTAGATATTGTTTCTAACTCTTCACTGTGTTCCTCAAAGAGATGACATATCCATTCTCTTTGTCTGATAGTGGCCCCTGTAAAGTAAGCAGTGTCTATATGCCCAATGTATTGACATTGGATTTGACCACTTGGCTTGCTATTGGATCCCTGACCCCATATGACTGATGTCCTTATAAAAAGGGGACAGTTAGACATGGATACAGGGTGAACACCAATGAACATGAAGACAGAGATTGGGGTAATGCTTCTCACAACTAAGGAATGCCAAATTTTGGTAGCAAACCACCAGAAGCTAGGACAAAAGCACGAAACAGATTTTCCTTCACAGCCTCAGAAGGTAACAACTCTGCTTACATTTTGATCTCAGAAGTCCAGCCTCCAAAAATGTAAGACAATACATTTTTGTTGTTTAAGCAACCCAGTTTGCTTGAGGTACTTTCTTATGGAAGCATTAAGAAACTGATATATGAGGCCACCTCAGATTTTGCATTCAATTATGATATGTGGCTATCTTCTCCACAACAAGCTATTCCCTGACACCTGCTGGGTATCCTGCAATTCAACTTAACTCTGACACTATCTACATTGTGATAGTGTCAGATTCCACAGTCTAAGATTCCAGAGGTTGTCACCTGGGCTTTTGACTGACAGGTTATAGATGGGAAGTTCCAACAACCCCCCTCTTTGGATTCAATTAACTTGCTAGAATAGCTCACAAAACTCAGAGAAACATTTTACTTACTAGATTATTGGTTTATTATAAAAGGATCTATCTCAGGAAGAGCCAGATGGAAGAGATGAATAGGGCAAGGTATGAGGAAAGGGTGTGGAGCTCCCACGCTCATTCTGAGCATGCCACTCTCCCAGAACCTCCACATGTTTACCTGCCCAGAACTCTCTGAACTCCATCATTTTGGAGTTCATTAGCCTCTCCTTGTAAAATTGATCTGTTTTGACTTCCTGGGCTTATGGTGTGAACTTCTATGGTAGAAGACTTGTGAGATTCAGTGATGCAGTCTTCTTGAGCTCCCAAGCTTGCTGGTCTTGGGCTGTCATTTATGTTGGCTCTGTGTATGTCTTTGGGTTTTGATTGTTGTTGGGTCGTTCTTTGGTGGGTCCTTCCCTCTGTTAACTGAGGGTCACTCTGTCCACCACCTTTTGTATTCTGCATTGCAGGTGTGGACAGGTTGTGTTGACTTATCACTGACTTATCACTGTTGATGTTAACCTTGATTACCTGGCTGAGCCAATCTGGTTTCTGTACTGTAAAGTTACTCTCTGCTCTGTCCCCCTCTTTCCATTCTTTATTCTTTGGAAGAATGTCACTACGCGCAGCCCATGCCTAAGGAGTGGGGACTTGGATATACGGTCCTTCTTAAAGCAATATCTTCGTGGATTACTGGGAATTCCACATGACAGATTTGTCTATTGTATCTCATTTGTGATTTATGTGGATGTGTATATTTACTTATTCAATGATCTATTTATGTCAGTAAGACGTTTTTTATTTTATTTTTATTTATTTTATTTTTATTTTTAATCCTCACCCAAGGGTATGTTTTTTTTTCTGAGAGAGAGAGAGAAACATTGATGTAGGAAAGAATCATTCATCAGTAGCCTCCCACACCCACCCTGACCAGGAATTGAACCCACAACTTTCTGGTGCATGTGATGATGCTCCAACCAACTGAGCTACCCAACCAAAGCAGTAATGAATTTTATTTTATACTTTGGTTTGTACTTCAATAATATCTTATTTATTTTGTTGTTCAAATTGTTCTGTTCTGGAAATTGGGTGTTCTTTCAGATGGTTCCTGTGTCCTTTTGACATAACTCTCATCACTGTGGGTGTGTTTTTAAGTACTTCCTTACTGAAAGATACTCTAAGCTCATTTGCATATCTCCTGTACCAGTCCTAGAACCAGCCATTTCTCTAAGTAGCCCTCTTCCTTTGACTGGATATCAAAAGCCAAGGTATGAGTTCTAGGTGTGCTCATTTTATTGGGGTGTTATTGCTTCTCAGCATACAGAGCAAGGAAATCTATGTGGATACTAACCAATACATACACAAATATCTATACATATGTTTATATATAACCATCTTAAGTTAAATAAGAGTTCATATTGATGTCTTCAAATATAATACAGTAGGACATGGATCTTTCTAGCTTCCTTACTTATCTGTAAAATTCTATTCTAACAGTGAGAGACCTGCCTCTGACCATCTGCCATGCATTTACTCAATTGTTAAATCCCAGTATACATATATAGTGTTTTCAGAATTGTTAACCTGTACTGCCAAGGGAAAGAACTTTGTCAGCTAGGGTACATGGTTTAAGTACAAATCCTTTTGCTTTTAGACTTACAGAGTCTACTTATTTCCAAAATAATTACATCAACACCATTCCCTCACCCTCTTCAGGAAGGGTATTCCATGAATTTGTAATACAATTAGATTCTTTTTCACACTGTACTTTCCATTCTAAGGCACACTTCCTGCCACCATCTCCTAAATGACTTTTATAACTTACATTATAGTAAGGTTTATTCTTCACTCTATAAAGTTCTATGGGTTTTGATAAATGCATAGTGTCATATAGCCACCATTACAATATCTTATAGGATAGTTTCATTACCCTAAACATCCCCTGTGCTTCCCATATTCAACCCTCTCTCTCTCACCTCAACCACCAGCATCTGACCTATTTACCATCTGGATAGTGCTGCCCTTTCCAGAATACGATATAAGTGAAATAACACAGGAGGTGGTGTTTTCAAACTGGCTTCTTTCACTTAGAAATATGCATTTAAGATTTACCCATGTCTTTGTGTGGCTTAATAGCTCATCTGCTTTCCATCATTGGACAGCCTTCATTATGTGAATGCACCACAGTCTGTTTATCCATTCACCTATTGGAAGATATCTCAATCACTCACATAACTGCTATATATATTAATATGTAGGTTTTTGTATAGACATAAGTTTTCAAATGACATAGGTAATGCCTAAGTGTGTGATTGCTGGATTACATATTAAGAACTTCTTTGGCTTTATAAGAAACTGCCAAACTATCTTCCAAAATGGCTGTATGATTTTAAATACTCACAAGCAATAAATAAGAGTTATTTTGCCTCCACATCCTTGTCAAAAATTAACATTGTCAGGAGTTTTTCAATTTTAGTCATTGCAATAGGTATGTAGTGGTATCTCCCTGCACTCCCTTAATGACAAAAGATAGCGAAAGTGTTTTCAATTGTATATTTACTACCTGTGTATTGTCTTTGGAATGGTGTCTATTCAGATCTTTGGCCCATTTTTGAATTGGTTTGAGTGTCTTGTTATTGCTGAGTTTGAAGTGTTCTTTGTGTATTTTGGATGTTAGCCCTTTAACAAATATGTGTTTGTAAATGTTTTCTTCCTGTTTGTGACTTGTCTTATTCCTTCTCTTAACAGTGCCTTTAGCAGAGCAGACATTTTCAATGTTAATAAAATTTAATGCATCAATTTTTTCTTTGATGGATCATACTTTACTTGTGATATCTAAAAATTCATCACAAAGCTCAAGATCATGTGAATTTTATCCCATATTTTAAAATAATTTTTATAATTTTATATTTTACATTAGGTCTACAGTCCATTTAGAGTTAATTTTTATGAATGGTATAAGGTCTGTGTTTATTTTCTTTTAATATTTTTGTAACATATGGAAGTCTGTTTCTTCCAGCCCCATTCACTGCAAAGATTATCTTTTCTCTATTGAATTGCCTTTGTGCCTTTGTCAAAGGTCAGTGAACTATATTTTGTTTTAAAATTGTTAAATCTTTTAGAATTATCAGTTTTTTAAAACTTCTGGTTTTGTGTTGAATATATAAAGGACTTAATGTTTCAAGATTATTTTAAGAATTTTCTTATGCTTTTGCTTAGTACTTTTATGTCTTTGCTTAGTGTTTTATATGTTTAAATTTTTGGTCCAAATGTAATTTACATAAATGTAAAGTGTGAAGAAGAGATTCAAATTTATTTTCTTCTGAGGATTTCTGAATTTCTGAATATCATATATCAAAGAATCCATCTTTTCTATACTGGATATACTCTTCTCATATAAAAAAATTTAAATGAATATTGAGTCTGTTTCTTCATTCTCCTATCTGTTCCACTCATAGATTTTCCAATCATGTCAATAGCACACTATTTAATTACTGTATCTTTATAAAATATTTTAATATTTATAAATATTTTAACATTTAATATTCCCTCATTAGTTTTATTTTTCATTATTTTCTAGAGATTCTTACATGGTTATTTTTCTATCTCAACATATAATTTAACTATTCTACCTCAAAAATAATTCATTATTTTATAGGGGTCAAATTAAATTTAGATACTAAATTAGAAATACCTGAAATCTTTAGAATATTGATTTTTATTCAATAATACAGTAGCCTTTTCATTATTAAAAACTTATTTTGTATGTCTCTAGTATTTTAAGGTTACTTGCATAAAGATCTTATTCAATAATTATATTAAATGCAAATGCTATAACCATCCTAATTACAAAGTGGAGTTGCGAGATTGAATAAAAAGTTAGGTCCAACTACTTGCTGCCTGTAAGAAAAGCACCTTAAATATAGAGTTACAAATGGGTGAAAAATGAAAGGATGACAAATGATACAACATGGTAACATTCCTCAAAGAAAAGAATATTACCAGAGATGAAGAGGGTCATTTTATGATAATAAAGGTATCAATGCATCAAAAGATCATAACAGCCCTAAATGTTTATGTCCCAAATATACAAGAGCTTCAAAATATACAAGCAAAACCTGACAAACTGCAAAAAGAAATAAATAAATGAAACAATTACTGTTGAAAATTTCGACGCTCCTCTCTCAATAATTGACAGAACAATTACACAGAAAACTAGTGAGGATATGGAAGGCTTGTACAACACTTCCAAGGAGCCAGCCTTTTTGACATTTATAGAACACTCACCCAGCAACACTGTACTGCATCTTTTATTTCAAGTGCACAGGAATATTTACCAAGATAGACTGTCTGATGAGCCAAAAGTAAGTACCAATAAATTTAAATGGATTTAAGTAATAAAAAATTGTCCTTTGACTAATACAGGAATTATGTTTGAAAAAAACACAAGAACAATATCTAGAAAATGTCCAAATATTTGGAAGTAAATAACACACCTAAAATCTTAAATTTATTATCTTAGTTTCCATTTCTAGAAACTAGAAAAAGAAGAGGAAATTAAATTCAGGTAAGCAGAAGAAAGGAAACAGTAAAAATCAAAGTGGAAATAAATGAAATAGAAAATAGAAAAAAGAAAACCAATGTAAACACAAACTGGTTTTTTTTCAGATCAAAAAATCGATAGACCTTTAACCAGACGTACTATGAAAAAGAAAGAGAAGACACTATCAGTATAGGAATTAAATATGCAGTAATACAGGTTCTGTAGCTATTAAAATGTTTTAAAGAAAACATAAGTAGAGAGTTTTTTACCAATACATTTTTAAAAACTTAGATGAAATGATAATTTCAAATATACATACTATCAAGTCTTTTGTAATAAATAGATAACCTGCAGAAACAAACTCACAAATACAGAGAGAACATTTTCATCATTGCCATGTGGGAGGGAAGTGGGAGAATGGGTGAAAAGGAGGAGGGGTTTAAGAAGTACCAACTGCCAATTATAAAAACAGTTACAGGATGTAAAGTATAGCATAGGGAATATAGTCAATAATATTGTAATAACTATTGATATGTATAGTGCCAGATGGACACTAGACTTATTGAGATGATCACTGGTAAGTTATATAAATGTCTAATCATTATGTTGTATACTTGAAACTAAAATAATACTGTGTGTCAATTGTAACGGAAAAACTAAAATAAATAAGGAGATAACCTGAATAGACATATTATTTAGGAAATGGAATCTGTAGTTAAAACCTTTCCCACAAACAAACCCAGGCTTTGTTCACATCAATGAATTCCACCAAAATATAAGGAAGAAAAATATCAACTCTGCACAAGTGTTTTTGAAAGTTTAAGAGGAACAAATATTTTATAACTACTTCTATGTGGTCAGCATTATCCTAGTACCAAAACCAGACAAAGGCATTACAAAAAAGTAAACAGCAGATGGACGTACCCCATGAACATAGATGTAAAATTTTTTAACAAAACTTTGGCAACTTGAATTTATAAAAAGGATAATACATCACAACCAAAGTGGATTTATGACAGGAATGTCAAACTGGTTTAACATTAGAGCCTCAGTTAATACAATTTGCCACAGCACAACCTAAAAAAGAGAAAAAAATGTGGTCATTTCAATAGAGCAGAAAAAGCATTTCACAAAATTCAATATCTATTCATGACAAAAATACTCATCACACTAAGAAAAGAAGTGCACTCCTTCAGTCTAACAAAAGGTACCTAGAAAAATCTTTTACCTAGCACCACTCTTAGTGTGAAAGACCAGGCTTTCCTCATGAGATCAGGAACAAGGCAAGGATATTCGTTCTCACATCATCACTTCTACTCAGCATTTTACTGGCTATTCTAGCCAGGGCATTCAGGTTGGGAAGTAATAAAACAGTCTTTATTTACAAGATAACATGAGTGTCTAGGTAGAAAATCCCAATGGATGTACAAAAAAACTCCTAAGTGAATTTAGCAGGGTTTATATAAAAAAATTACTTGTATTTCTATAACCTAGAGATGACCCCTTAGAAATACAAATTAAAAAACTCCACATACAATAGCATCATAAGTGCAAAATATTAACAAAATATATACCAAGACTTACATGCTGAAACCAGAAAACATGAATGAAAGTTAAGAAGGATAATAAATGGAAGGTTGTGCCTAAAAATCTATAAATTCAAAGGAATCCTGTTCAAAATACCAGGAAGCCTTTTTGTATAAATCACAAAGCTTATTCTAACATCTCTATCGAAAAAGTAAAGAAATTAAAATAGTCAAAACCAGTGACTGGATAAAGAAATCATTATATATACATACAGTGAAATATTACTCAGCAATACAAATAAATGAACTACTGATACATGCAAAGATGTGGATTAATCTCAAAAGCATTGTGCTAAGTGAGAGAAGCCAGACACGAGTGGCTATTTTTTTATTTCATTTATATAACACTCTAGAAAAAATGAAACTTTACAGACCCAAATCTGGTCAGTGGTTGCCAGGGGACATGGGAACTTTGGGGGATGATAAATATCCTATATTGATTACAGTAGTGATTATATGACTATATGGTTTTCAAAACTCATAGGACTACACCTCAGAAGAGTGAACTCTGGGGAAATTATACTTGTTGAGAGACAGTTCTCCATGGATTTTCTTGCATGTGTTATGGATAAGGCAATGATTGATCCTTGTCCTGGACTATCTTTTCAAGGATATTTGCTACACAAATATCCTTGGTAGACAGAGACAATGTCACCCTCTGGAGCAAAGTGCAGGCACGCTTCATTTAGGAAAATAAAGATAATGTCTCTCTCCGGAACGAAAGGCAAACTGACTTGAAGTAAATTCAGGGTTTCTCTTCTGCCCTGCAACACACTGTATGTGCAGGTGTCACATGGCCCCCGTCATGTCGCCCCGTGGGAATTGGGGCTCAGGGAACTACTGGCTTGCTGTTTCTGTGAATAACCATCTGTCCTTCCCCTCTGCCCCAGGAGTCTGCTAGAGCAGCATCCATGAAATGGTGGCAGGGCGACTTGTTAGCCTACAAGTAGGCTGAACTTTCCAACCCTCCACAGTTTTGACACTTTCAGTAAACACCAACCAACGTGTCTGTTCAATCAGGCAACACATCTTCTTCTACTCTGTTGCCTATTAATGAGAAGAAATTGAGGAGGAACTGCAGGCCAAATACTAGGACGTGGGTTCAAAGACAGCTGTCTGCATTTAGCCTTGGATGTTTGCAATCTCCCCTGGGGGGACTCTGGTGGTCGGCTTCAAGTTCTCCCTATTGCAATAACTAATATTAAGAATTTTTTCCTGAGGGCAGGAGGCTGAAGGTTCTACCTCTATCAAGTAACAGTTACAAAAACACTCCCACAGACTGAGCATGAAAGGAGAGAAGTTTGTGAGCTCTCTTTGCAGTAAGCAGGAGAATCTATAGACCTTTGGTAGTTCACTTGGGAAATGAAGGAGGTGGAGCTGTATAAGCTTGTTAAGGAAGAATGAGAACAGGTGGATCATCTTATGGCTCAGCGCCTCCTACAGTCTATCATGTCAACTGCAGGTCCATTTGGAGATGACAGTGGAAGGTTCAGAGGCTGGTATTTTTGTTTGCTTTTTGTTTTTATTTTTCTGCAGTAGGTACTGGCTATGATGAGGGCATTGTGTTTCTAAAGCAGACTAACTCCCCTGGGAAACCATAAATGATGCATTGATTAGTATTGAGGACCGTACTGCCCTGGATTAGGTTTACAATAATAATGAAAGTGACCCTCTACAGAACGAGAAACTGACTCAAAGAAATCTAGATAAGTGCTTGCTGTCAGCCTTGCCACCCTGGAAAATTTCCCTAGCCCTTATGTGGAAATCAAATAAGAACTTAGGAGGTGTTACCTTAGTAATAGGAAATGATACCTGAGATTAATGTGGACTCCTCTAAGGTTACTGCTGTGCAAGCCAAGCCCAAACCAGCCAGATAGCACACACCCCATAGCCTTCTATGGAAATCGCCATGGCTGTGGCTGCTGAATCAAGTGGTTTCCAAGGGTGAAACAAAGGTGTCAGCCACAAGGACCTTAGCATCCATATAGTACTGGGTGGGCCAAAAGCAAAAAAAAGAAGTTCATTTGGCTGAGCTGACAGAAGCTGCTACACTACTCAAAATAAAAAGTAATTGTGCCTTGCTTACTAATGTGGAGCCATTCCCTCTCCAGTCCCCTTGATCCATCTATCCCCCTCTATCTCAGTGACTTCAAGGAGAAATGGGGCCAAGATCTCCTCCTGTCCCCAGGAATACTAATGGCAGTGTGCACCTGTCTGTGTGTCCTAAAGAACTGCGGGGTGCGGAGAAGACACTCAAATTTGTATGGTTCGGTTGGACATGGGTGCCCAGCTTACCATCATACCTATTGTTTCTATTCAGCTAATGGGGTTTGGACAATATTCTGAGTGGGGCAAGAAAGTGAATGCAATTTTGTGGTTGGGACCCTTCTGGGCCAATTGAATATATTATGGTTGTGGCTTCTACCATTGAATGTATAATTGATCTTGGTGTTTTACATACACATTCTGTGAATGATCATAAAGTCAAAGAGAGTCTCCTGATCAGAAGAGAAGTACTTAGTGGATACCTAGTATTTTCCCAGGGGTGCCTACCCTGCATTGTGATTTGTCTCCAATGAATGACTCAGGTATTAGTATGAATGTCTCTACTCCCCAATGTTCAAAGCCTTCACTCACTCAAATGATGTCCTATTACTTGGCAAGCCAAAACCCAAGTCTCAGGGATTTTGACTATGGTATGATCACACCTCTGCCAGCAGAAGCAACTGATAAACCCTGAGAAAATTCAAACTCTGCTCTCTGGGTAAAGTTTCTTGGGAGTGTGAGGATGAATTCACAATGCTCAGGTACAGTCCTTTTGAAAAGCATCTATTAGCTTGCTCTTGTGAAAAGTAAGCCCCTGATCATGAAGTCCTTATGACCCAGGCTCAATGATTAACAAGTTGGGGAGTGTCCAGTGAGCCTCACTTGTCAAACGGAAATAATATATCCAAGTACTCTACTGGGTTGGCCCAACAGCATTTTGGGCTTATATGAAAAAGCGGTAGCTCTCTCTTTGGGAGAAACTTTATCTCCTATTCCATCACGTTGGAAAACTATTCAAAAGTACCTACTAAAGCAGTGTATATAGATGTCCTATATTGCAACAATTTCACTTGTAGGTATAGACTAACAGAAATGCATGCACATATATATCAAAAGATATGTGCACCAAATGACATGTGCAAGAATATTCATGGTATAACTATTATAATCAAATACTGGAAACAGCTCAAATGTATAACAATAAAGTAAGTAAGCAAAATGTGTCATATTTATACAAAGGAATATTGTAAGCTGTTAAAATAAATGGATTAAAATTATAAGAACATGAATAAATTTCACAAATATAATTTGAGCAAAACAAATTAAGCACAGAGTAATAAATACTATTTTATTCCATTTATACAAATTTCAAAAGAATGCAAAAACAGTATATGGTTTTAGAAGTCAGTAGAATAGTTACTTCTTTACTTTTTCAAAGCTGAGTGCAAGGTGACTGGGAGGGAGCTTGATGCTGGTGCCTTTTCTATTTCCTGATCTGTGTGGTGATTACATGGTTGAGTTTGTTCTATGAAAATCCACAAGCTGTTAACTCATAATTTAAACAGTTTTTCTCTATATTATACTTTAATAAAAGTGACTATTAAATAATCAGGGTAATTGATAAATATGCTGAAGAGACTAGCACAATACACAAACAATAATCTACAGATTAATCATTTTTATTAGTACAGAAGCAAGAATCCCAGATAAAATTATAATATATTGGATCCATAAATAAATTAAAACACACCATGATGAAACAGAGTTTATTTTAGGCATACAGGCCTGGTTCAATATATTATCTTGTGTATTGTTGCTAAAAGGCATTTGAAAAAATAAAATATTCATTCTAAATAACAATAGTAAAACAAAGATAGAAACTTCTTTATTTGAATACGTATATAATAGCAGCAACCAATATCACACTCCATTGTGAAACAATAGAGGTATTTTCATTTAAATTAAAAAAATGTCTACCAATACTATATTGAATATTTTTCTAGAAGCTCCAACAACATAATAAGACAAGAAAACAAATTTTAAACACTGACACCCTGGCCCTGACCAGTGTGGCTCAGTTGGTTGGAGTGTGGTCTCATAACTGAAAAAACATGGGTTTGATTCCTAGTCAGAGCACATACCTAGATTGCAGGTTGATCCCCTGTTGGGTGCATGTGAAAATGCAACCATCCAATGTTTCTCTCTCACACCAATGTCTCTCTCTCTCTCTCTCTTCTCTCTCTCTAGTTCTCTAAAAAGCAATGAAAGAATGTCCTTGAATAAGTATTAAAAAACACTGACAACTGGAAATTATTGATACTCTCCTTTATTAAAGATTGTATTGTCATGTATCTCAATTTAAAAAATCAAAACAATACATTTTATTGATGAGGTATTTAATAATAATGATGCCCAGTGGGGAGGGCAGCTTTCCAGCAGTGAGGCCTGCCCACCAGGGCTCCAATCTCAGTCTTAAATAAAGGCTTATGATTAAAATTTAAGCCTTGAGGAGGAAGATGGTGGTGAGATAGGTGGGAGCAGAGTCCACTTCCCCCCGCACAGGGTGAAACACCTAGCCGATCTTCTGAGGAACGGAGTGAACGGAGTACCCCAGCATATATGAAGATTGGAGACCAAAAATTGTAGAGGACATTGAAAAATCAGACAAGTAAGTAGAAGCTGTGAACACCAGGATACCTGCTAGAAGAGGAAACCTACCAACAGTGGACCCACCAAGAGATAACAGCAGAAAAAGGTGAAAGAGGGAATGGAAGTTAATTCACACTAACTCAACCCAGGACCTATCTGGAAATACAACTAAATGGTGGAGAAACTACTCAGAACAAACAACTGAACAAGAGCAAGAGAGAATCCTCAAAACCTTGTACACATGGAAGAACCAGCTTCAACACAACCTGTCCACACATGCAACACAGAATACAAAAGGTGGTGGACAGAGTGACCCTCAGTTAATAGAGGGAAGGACCCACCAAAGAATGACCCAACAACAATCAAAACCCAAAGACATACACAGAGCCAACATAAATGACAGCCCAAGACCAGCGAGCTTGGGAGATCAAGAAGACTGTGTCACTGAATCTCACAAGTCTTCTACCATAGAAGTTCACACCATAAACCCAGGAAGTCAAAACAGATCAATTTTACAAGGAGAGGCTAATGAGAATAGTCTCACAAACAATGGGAAGACAAAGAAACAATCCCCAAATGAAAGGAAAGGAGGAAGCCTCAGAAAGAATGCTAAATGAAATAGAGGCAACTCAACTATCAGATATTGAGTTCAAAGTGATGGTTATAAGGAAGCTCAATGAGCTCCTTACAGAGAATTACCAAAAACAACTGGGAAACTACAATGGATTTATTGAAAACTATATCAACATGAAAAAGAAAATAGAAACTATCAACAAGGGCCAATAGGAAATGAAGAATACAACTCCTGATCTGAAGAACACAGTAGAAAGAATTAAAAGCAGGCTTGACAAAGCAGAGAATCAGATAGGTGAGCTGGAGGTCAAAGTAGAAAAAAACACCCAAAATGAGCAAGAAAAGAAAAAGAAGCTCAGAAAGAATGAAGAGGGGTTAAGGGAAATGCAGGACAACATGAAACATAATAATATCTGTATAACAGGGATACCAGAATGAGAAAAAGAAGAGCAAGTTTAGAAAACCTGTTTGAAAAGGTAATGATGAAAAACTTCCCTAATTTGATGAGAGAAAAAGTCACACAAATCCAAGAAACACAGAGTCCCAGTCAAGAGGAACCCAAAGAGGCCCACTTCAAGACACATCATCATTAAAATGGCAAAATTTTAAGAAAAAGAGAGATTCTTAGAGGTAGCAAGGGAAAAACAGGAAGTAACATACAAGAGAGCACCGATAAGACTAACATCTGACTGCTCAATGGAAATGCTCCAAGCCAAAAGGGAATGGCAAGAAATATTACAAGTAATGAAAAGCAGAGACCTGCAACCAAGACTACTTTATCCAGCAAGGCTCTCAATTAAAGTGGAAGCTCAAATAAGGAGTTTCCTGGACAAAAGAAGCCTCAAACATTATACCTCCTCCAAATCAGTTCTGCAAAGGATGCTAAAGGGTTTGCTTTAAGAACAGGAAGAAAAACAGTGAAAGAGAGAGGAACTCAGGTATGAAAAAATGGCAATGCGTAAGTACCTATCAATAATAACCTTAAACATAAATGGACGAAATGCCCCAATCAAAAACACAGAATAAAAGAATGAATAAAAAAACATGCCCCCCACATATTCTGCCTACAGGAGACCCACCTAAGAACAAAAGACCTACACAGACTAAAAGTGAAGGGCTGGAAACAGATATTCCAAGCAAATGGACAGGGCAAGAAAGCTGGGGTAACAATAGTCATATAAGACAAAATAGACTTCAAAAAAAGGGCCATAAAGAGAGGCCCAGAAGGTCACTTCATAATACTCAAGGGAAGAATTCACCAAGAAGACATAAACATTGTAAATATATATGCACCAAACATTGGAGCACCCAAATACATAAAGAAAATTTTGGAGGACTTCAAGAAAGATATTGACAGCAACACAATTATAGTAAGGGATTTTAACACCTCACTGTCAAAAATGGACAGATCTTCCAAACAAAATATTAACAAAGATATCGTGGCATTAAACAATGCTCTAGATGAAATGGACTTAACTGATATATAGAGAGAGCCTTTCATCCCAAAGAAGCAAAATACACATTCTTTTCAAATGCACATGGGACATTTTCAAAGATAGACCACATGATAGGACACAAAACAAGTCTCAACACATTCAAGAAAACTGAAATCATATCAAGCACTTTCTCCAGCCATAAGGGACTGAAACTAGAAACCAACCTCAGGGAAAATAAATCCCCAAATACTCAAACTCATAGAAATTAAATAGCATGCTATTAAACAATGAATGACTCAAGAATAAGATTAGGGAAGAATTCAAAAGTTTCTGGAAACAAATGAAAATTAACTCACAACAACCCAAAACTTATGGGACACAATGAAGACAGTCCTGAGAGGAAAGTTCATAGCAATACAGGCCTACCTAAAAAAGATAGAAACATTTCAAACAAACAACCTAACTCTACACCTACAAGAACTCAAGGAACAACAACAAAGATAACCCAGAGCAAGTAGAAGGAAGGAAATAACCAAGATCAGAGCAGAATTAAATGACATAGAGACTAAAAGCACAATTTTAAGGATCAATGAATCCAGGAGCTGGTTCTTTGAAAAGATAAACAAAATTGACAAGCCTTTAAGCAGGCTTATCAAGAAAAAACGACAGCGGACCCAAATAAACACAATGAGAAATGAAAGAGGAGAGATTACAACTGATCCCACAGAAATACAAAGGATTGTAGGAAATTACTATGAAGAACTATATACCAAGAAATTTGAAAACCTAGGTGAAATGGACAGATTTCTAGAAAAGTATAACCTTCCAAAACTCAATGAAGAAGAAGCAGAAAGCCTGAACAGACCAATAACAGCTGATAAAATTGAAACAGTAATCAAAAAGCTTCCTACACACAAAAGCCCTGGACCAGATGGTTTCACAGGAGAATTTTACAAAGCATTTAAAGGAGAGCTAACCCCCATCCTCCACAAGTTATTTTAAGAAATTCAAGAAGGTGGAAGACTCCCAAACTCTTTTTATGAAGCCAGAGGCATCCTAATCCCAAACCAGATAAAGACATAACAAAGAAAACTTCAAGCCAATATTGCTGATGAACATAGATACTTAAAATCCTCAACAAATATTGGCAAACCACATCCAGCAATATGTTAAAAAGATTATACAACATGATCAAGTGGAATTCATCCCAGGGATGCAAGGATGGTACAATATTTGCAAATCAATAAACATAATACACCACATAAACAAAACAAAAGACAAAAATCACATGATCATATATATCAATAGAGTGGAAAAAGCATTTGATAAGATATAACACCCATTTATGATAAAAACACTCAGCAAAGTTGGAATAGAGGGAACACTCCTTGATATAATAAA
The DNA here is from genome assembly GCF_014824575.4 of Sturnira hondurensis. Lineage (NCBI taxonomy): Eukaryota > Metazoa > Chordata > Mammalia > Chiroptera > Phyllostomidae > Sturnira > Sturnira hondurensis. The sequence continues at coordinate 4,689,781 of NW_028085930.1, forward strand.
GGCCATATATCAGAGGCCTACAGCTTTTGTCCATCATACTCAATGGACAAAAACTTAAAGCTTTCCCCTTAAGATCAGGAATAAGACAAGAATTCCCACTTTCCCCACTCCTATTCAATATAGTACCAAAAGTTCTAGCCTTAGCAATCAGACAAGAAAAGGAAATAAAAGGCATCCAAATTGGGAAGGAGGAATTAAAACTGTCATTTTTTGCAGATGACATGATAATGTACATAGAAAATCCTATAGACTCCATCAAAAATTACTCGACCTAATAAATGAATTTGGCAAAACAGCCAGATACAAAGTCAACACTCAGAAATCGAAGGCATTTTTGTACACCAACAATGAGACATCAGAAACAGAAATCAGGGAAAAAATCCCATTTGATATAGCAACAAGGAAAATAAAATACCTAGGAATAAACCTAACCAAGAAGGTAAAAGAAGGTAAAAGAAGGTATGCAGAAAACTACACAACACTGAAGAAAGAAATTAAGGAAGACACAAACAAATGCAAGCATGTACCATGCTCATGGATTGGAAGAATTAACATCATCAAAGTGGCCATACTACCCAAAACGATTTATAGATTCAATGCAATTCCTATTAAAGTACCAATGACATATTTCACAGATATAGAACAAACATTTTAGAAATTTATATGGAACCATAAATGACCCCAAATAGCTGCAAAAATTTTGAGAAAGAAGAACAAAGCAGGAGGGATTGCAATACCTAATATCAAACTGTATTACAAGGCCTCTGTAATCAAAACAGCCTGCTACTGACATAAAAACAGGCATGTAGACCAATGGAATAGAACAGAGAGCCCAGAAATAAACCCAAGTCTCTATGGTCAATTAATATTTAACAAAGGGGGAAGAAGCATAAAATGCAGTATAAATAGCCTTTTCAACAAATGGTGTTGGGAGAACTGGACAGTTACATGCAAAAAAAATGAAACTCTATCACCAACTTACACCATACACAAAAATAAAATCACAGTGGATAAAAGGCTTAAACATAACTCACAACACCATAAAAGTCCTAGAGGAAAACACTGGTGGGAAAATCTCAGACATTCCATGCAACAACAACTTCACAGATATGTCCCCTAAAGCAAAGGACATAAAGGAAAGAACAAACAAATGGGACCTCATCAAAATAAAAAGCTTCTGCATGGCTAAAGAAAATAGCATTAACATGAAAAGAGAACCAACTATACAGGAAAATATATTCGCCAATGATACCTTTGACAAGGGTCTGATCTCCAAAATATATAAAGAACTCACATGACTCCACTCCAGGAAGACAAAAAACCCAATTTAAAAAATGGGCAAAAAACTTGGACACTTCTCCAAGGAGCACATAGAAAAAGCCCAGAGACATATGAAAAGATGCTTGGCATCACCAGCCATCAGAGAGGTGCAAATTAAAACCACAATGAGATACCACCTCACACCAGTCAGAAAGGCCATCATAAACAAATCAAACAACAAATGTTGGAAAGGTTGTAGAGAAAAGGGAACCCTAGTGCACTGTTGGTGGGAATGCAGACTGGTACAGCCACTGTGGAAAACAATATGGAATTTCCTCAGAAAGCTAAAAATGGAACTGCCTTTTGAACCAGATATTCCACTGCTGGGATTATACCCTAAGAATCATGAAACACCAATCCAAAAGAACCTATGCACCCCAATGTTCATAGCAGCACAATTTACAGTAGCCAAGAGCTGGAAGCAACCTAAGTGCCCATCATCAAATGAGTGGAACAAAAAAACTATGGTACATTTACACAATGGAATTCTATGCAACAGAGAGAAAGAAGGAGCTTCTACTATTTGCAACAGTATGGATGGAACTGGAGAGCCTTATTGTAAGTGAAATAAGCCAGGCAGTGAGGGACAAATACCATACAATCTCACCTTTAACTGGAATATAAACAACACAAGAAAAAAAGCAAACAAAATGTAACCAGAGACATTGAAATTAAGAACAATCTAACAATAGCTGAAGGGGAGTGGGGAGGGGACATTAGGGAGCAGGGTTTTCAGGAACTGCTATAAAGGACACATGGACAAAGCCAAGGGGGAGAGTAGAAGCAAGAGAGGGAGGGAGGTTTGGCTAGGGTGGGAGGGAGGGGTGGGAAGAAAATGAAGACAACTGTAATTGAACAATAATTAAGTAATTAAAAATAGTAATGCCCAGTATGCTGAGTATTTATAAAGGATACATTGAAAATAAGACAGTGTAATTTTTAAAAGACTCCTGATTATAACCAAACATAAATTATAAAATTTTGTTGAGGACTATAAAGGACTATTTGATGAAATGGAGAGAAAAGTCATATTTATAAACTAGAAGATATATATAAATGGTTAAGAGTTTCACTCTTCCATATTGATTTAATATTTGGAGCTATACCAATAAAATACTTGTATTTTAGAACTTTATAAAATTATATTATAGTTCATCTGGAAAAATACACAGGTGAAATAGTTATGAGAATTATGAAAGTGAATAAGGATGGATGACTCATGTTGCACAACATTAAAATGTACAATGAGGCTGCAATAATTAAGATAGTACTGTCCTGGAATAAGAGTTGGCAGACTAATGAAACATCTCAGATATCCAGAAACAGATAATTACATTCAGGAATCTAATTTAAAAGCAGCAAGTGAAATAGGTGGGAAGTGGAATGATTATTCCCACCATTTCCAACTACAGACATCCATTCTACAATGTTCAATGCAGATACTCTGGTTATATAATTCTTGTAATATAGGTATTGTTATATTTTATGCCCATGTTCATTCTTTCTTTGCTCACTCAGCCCTATGATCTTAAAGTCCATGCCAAATGCCTTGTGAAAATCTAGTAAGCAGTCCCTATCTAGAGCACAAGTTTCCCGTGATGTGCATCCACCACATTTTGGTGATCAACTCCTCAGCAATTGGTGCCAGATTGCCTCAACTCCTTACCATCAGACAACTTTTGGTAGAGTCTGTGACATCAGTGAGCTATCTGAGCCTAGAGACTTGAAATCACACAGAATGGCTGCCTTTTCTTTGACTCTGTTACTGTCTAGGACTTCACCCGCATTTGACCATGAGTTACACCTTTTCTAATAAGATCCATTCCCCTTGACAGTGAGGCATCTGCCCTGTCTGAAGACTCAGCCATATTTGGTGGGGATGATCTTGCTGTGCAGTGTGAGCCTGCTGGCTGTGGACCAATGGAAGGCAATGTAGGTTTTAGAAAATAGGTGTAGGATCAGTTCAATTAAGATTGTAATCCCAGCCCTGCAACCCACTCTCTGGACAGCCTTAACCAAACTATGTAGCCTTCCTAAGCTTCACTTTTTACATCAGTGAAAGGTTAGTACCTGGTGCATTAATACCTGGTGCATTAGGGCATAGTGAGACTTACATGAGATAGCACATGGCAAGTGTACTTGCTGTTCCTTAACAGCAAGGAACACACCCAGCAGTCACTCTAGTGGCATTTGCCTGTAAGACTCTTCCATCCTGACTCACTCTCTTATCTTCTTCAAATGTGTATTTGCTCAAATTCCACCTTGTCAATAAGTTCTGTCCTGATTACCTTAATTAAAAAGACAAATTTCTCTACTCTCAAATTTTCTTTTTTTTTTCAGCATTTTTACCTTCTGAGATGTCTCACAATTTATTTATGTTCATGTTTACTGTTATTTGCCCATCTCCTCTTGCTAGATCCTGGTGAACACCCAGATTTGTGTTTTGTTTACTGATGGATCCTAAATACATGGAAATAGTGCCTGTTTCCAGGTGGCTTGGAGTTCCTACTTAGTAAACATTTGTTAAATGAATAGTTATATTTAGCATTGCTAAAATCAGGATAGTTCTGAGAGCCTAGCTAAATAAGAATATGCCTGTACGACTGCTTGAGAAAGTCTTTGGAGAAGGCAAACACCAGGCTGAGATCTGGGTGGGGTTGGGGTCTCCGAGCAAAAGTTCTTGCTCTCAATCACTACCTAGACATCAGAGGCCCTTGGGCAGCAGCAATCAAGCCAAGTCACCTCTGTGTGGAGTGGACGCACACCCCATAAAGGTCTATTGGCTGGATTTGGAGACAGCATGTAAAACTAACTTTGAAAACAGGGACAATGATGCCTTAGGCATCAAGAGCTCCAGGACTAAATGGGAAATATACTTGCTCATTGACAATTGGACCTGAAAACTTGGAAAAGAGTTCAACTTTGATCTATAATTCAGCCTGGAAGCTGATCCTTCCAGTAACTGAAATGAAAATCTAGTGTCCATTGGAAAGGCTGTTCAGGAGCCCATATGGGCAAAGGATGAGCATTATCCCCATTTTTCAGACCAGTAAAATAACACACATTCTCTCCTGGGGCTGGGGAAAGTCTGGTATGGCTGCAGGTCACTGGTGACACAGAAGTCAGCTCCACTCAGAAATGCTCTGGTAAAGAGAGGCTCCCGAGGATGAGCCTGGGTACGGCTGTCTGCGGGGGTCAGTGGAAGAGTCACCTGTGGGCTCTTTGACAACATGTTGTGTTTTAGTGGAGAGACAGAGGTCCAGGGTCCCACGGACTCACTTCCACACTTCTCTTCTCTTTGAGGTGCCTCCTCCTTCTTTGCCATCCTCTCTTCCTCCTCTTTGCTTCCTTCACTGATCTCTTCTTTTCCTTCCTCTGCATGGCGTGCTCTGCTCTGTTATAGACCAGTGGTCCTCATACTTTAGTGAACCTCAGAGTCACTGGGAAGGCTCATAAAAACACTGATCGTGGGCCTGCCCCTCAGAGTTTCTGATCCAGTCTTTCTGGGCCGAGGCCTGAGAAACTCCCTTTCTAACAAGTTCCCTGGTGGGGACTGATGCTACTAGTGGCCTGGACTCCACTCTCTGAGAAGCGCTGCTGTACTGCTTGCTTCCTCCCTGCTCCTCAGCTCCTCACTGTGTTTCTCAGCTACCTCTTGCCTCTTTGTCTCCTCGCTCCCATTGTCTGCATCTTTTTTTCTATGTCCTTGCTAAACTCTCTGTCTCTCTTTCCACTGCTCTGAGGTCACTTCTTTCTCTTTTGTAACAGAATCAGGTACCAGTGGAGAAGGAAGCCTCATGTCCCTTCACCTGCTTAGGAAAGACGACCCAGCGTCCTGCATCCCAGACTGGAATTCTTTTCTCTCCTCTTCTCTCCAGTGCTCTTTGAAAGCCCCCGTGCTAACGCCTTCCTGCCAGTGACTGTGACCCCCTGAAAGCCATGGTGTAAACTAAAGCCCCAGGTCCCTCTGTATGGCCGCCTTGTGCTTCAGCTCCTCTCTCCCCCGGAGAATGCCTGGGGATCTTCAAATACCGTAGCAGTGGGGGAGGGGGAGGGGGACATGAGAGACAGTGAATCTATTAAAAGGTGTAAAAGCTGACAATTTCAAAAATAATGATCTGGGTTTCCTCTTATTTAAAACTACCCAGCTGCCCTGCTGTTTTCATTGCTGCCGCAACTGACACTCAGCTATGTTTGGAATTAAAAATACATAAGTGCTTTCTGGAAAAGCTGCTAATTTGAAGGTCATTAGCAGCCAAAAACATATTTCTCTTATTTATAAAAAAAGGCATGCAATAAAGCTATTAATATTTACTCTCCTCTCTGAGCTGGGTGTGCTTACTTGCTCCATTGTAAGCTAAGCTGCCTGTCCTGCCTTGCTCCCCAGTAATGCGCCCTCCTGCTGCCCTTCACTTCCTTATACCTGCCCTGTCCCTGACACCTGCTTGGTGGCCTCCACCACCCAGAGGAGCCTGTGACTTGCAGCGGACCAACTGGGATAGATATGAAATGGCCTTTTTTTTCCTGGGAGAGGGCACATTGGCAGTTAAGTGCTGATGGGTTCAGAGGTACTTGCCTCAGTAATGAGGATATTTGGGATAATTTCCCCTGTGGCGACAGCTCCTGTCCTCCATCCCTCTAGTGTCACAGCAGCTAGGCGAGCACACCTCCCCTGGGGCCACTGTGATAGCCCACAGGCGTGTTAGCCCTTGGCCCTCCATCGCTGCACATCTGGAGGGAGCCTTCCACACCTCACTCACCTCTGCCCAGGCTGAGACTACTAGACTTCACGTTGCTGTCAACCACTGCACCCAGGACGCCTTCTTTGCATGCACACCACTGTCTTTCTCTGTCCCCTGGCTGCTTCCCTGAGCTGGCCCCACCACACAGCCCCGCCTCCCAACTCCCTCTCCTCAGCTGTTTGTTTATGAGGGAAATTACTAGAAGACCAGCCTGTCAGCAGCTTCCCTGCAAATCCTACTTGCAAAAGGGAGGGGGCGGGGTGGGGAGAAAAGCAAGTGAGGGAGGCAGTGAGGCTGGGGTTGTGGTTGCCATGGAAATAGAGAAATGGAAATGACAACTGAAAAGCATTCCGCAGAGCAAAGGAGAATGAGGAGCATGAGAGTGCGCGAGGGACAAAACCTCGGTGAGAGGAGCCGCTGATCAATAGGCAGGAACATAAAATATGTGCAGAGAAAAGACCATGTGGAGAGAGGGCCCTGGCCCCGGGTGCAGGTCCTACCAGAGGGAAGGGCTGAAATAAGGATGCAATCGCTTGGCTAGGAGCTAGAGAAGCAAGTAGCACAGTCTGCAAAAATGTGTTTGTGCACATGGAGACCACCAGATCCCCCCCACCCTCACCCTGCTCAGTGTGATTACCAACTTCCTGTTTTAGGCCAGGTGGAACTCTGTGCTGGCCAGGTGACCTTCTGATTCCTTTTGAGAAAAGGACGTGTGGCTAAAGAAACACACAATAGTGTACTCTGGCTTAATCTAGCTTCTTTTCCCTGAGATTTATTCCTTCATTATATATATATATATATATATTTTAAAGTCATTTTGGGCTTACTTAAGCAATTTTCTCTCCCCACTCTTATTTTTTTCTAATTACATGTGTAAGACAGCCGATTATGCTTGCTGCTCCTTGTGGGCTGGAGGAGGGACAACTTCCCCCTGGTATTAGAGTGCAATGAATCTTAGCGAGCCCTCAGGAGGGCCTGGGCTTGCTCAGAGACCACAGAAGTGGGCTGCTGGCTCTGAGAGCCACAGTAAGGGACAGGCAACAACTGGCTCATTAGGGCCATTTCTATCCAGGCTAGTGACTGAGGACACTAGAGGGGAGGGTGTCCTGCTGGCAGCAGGAGTCAAGCTTCTGACCAGCCTCCATCTGCAGTAAATCTGCTCCCAGCACATATGAGCAGCAGAGGGCTTTCTGGAAATGCTCACCTTATTTCCTGCCAGACCCCTCACCCAGGAGGCCTAACCTTCAGAATCTGCTCTCCCAACCACTTCTCAGGACTCCTACTCCCTTGGCAAAAGCAAGTCATTTTTCTTTACTCCCTGATGAGACTGAGTGTTTGGCGTTTATAAGGACTTAGTAAAGATTTGTGAATGAATGAATGCATGCATGAATAAATAATTTTCAATCTCTTAGAGACTGTCTTTTTGTTTTCACTGCCACCAGCCTCTCCCTAGTCACCTGCTTGCATTATCTCTACTTTCCCCTGACTCCCCCTTTGTCCCCTAAAGAAGTCTCTCATCCTTTGCCCTCATCAGACAGAGAGACAGATTCAATGGTCCCTTTGAATGAGGGGGAGCCAAGAGTCCCTTTTCTGGTCTTCAGTCCAGGACCACAGTCATTTTAACACTGACTACGAGCCATCTACTTTTCACCACTCAAAGTAATATTCAGAGAAACTTGCTCTGTTTCTACCTTTTAACTATACAGGTGGTAAAACCAGGGTTCTAGTGCAAGATTCTCCTGAAACACACTCAAGAAACGAAATAGAGAAATCTGATCAGATCACTGGAGAGAAGTAGGGAAGGGCAGTAGGAGGAGGTTGCCAAAGGCGATGGTAAACAGCCTAGGTAGGACAGGACTGGCTGAGAAGCTGAACGGCTCCAGAGCACAGGGAATAATGGGGAGAAGATTCGAGGAAAAAGGGCTCTTGGAGGGGTGTGGGTTCTCTCTGGCTCTCTGCCTCTCTTCTTCTTCGAGGATGCCTGGATATTGTTCCTAATGGATGGTATTTTGGATGGGAAGGAACTCCAGGCACAGACTAGGACCAGGCTGGCCTGGCAGAGTGTAGCAGGGTTATTCCTTGGTTGTTATAGAGAAGACAGGCTCTGAGGCAAAAGCCTGGCATTCTCCTGAAATGGTGTAGCTTTGGTATCTTAAGTTGTTTTAGTTTATAAATTAACCCTATAGAAATAAGATAACTAAAAACAGGAGGAAAATGTTAGGAGGACCAAGGTTTTAGAGTTTAGCTTTAATTGATAGACTTAATTGATTAAAGCTGTGACTTGATAGGCTTAAGTGACTGCTTTTGAATAAAGACTCTTTCCTTTATCACCAAACCTAAACCTCTGGAATTTTGCCTAGAGGGTGGTGGTGAGCAGTGGGATCCTCGTTGCTCTTCTGTAACAAAACCAGTAGTGAGAACTGCCTGATAGGAGTGATCAGACAGGCCCACAACTGTGATTTAGTTGGTGAGTCTCTTACAAATATTTTGGATTCCAGAACTTTGCCACAGCCTACCTAACTCCAGTCACTGCCCTTCCAGCCCACCTTAGGCAGGTTTTGTCCAGGGTGGCCTGACTCCAGTGCAGAGGTCTTTAGCACTAGTTAGACCTTCACCTGCTTTGTAAATAAGGTTCCATAGGAACACAGCCACACCCAATCATGTGTACGCCATCTGTGGCTGCTCTCACACTATGCGGCACGGTGCAATAGTTGCAACAGGAACCATAAGTCTAAAATATTTACTATTTGGCCCTTGACAGACAAGTTTTGCCATCCCCTGAATTAGATCTGCTGCACTAGAGTTTGGAAGAGATGCTAGATTTTCTTGCTCTGTAGCTCGCTGTGAGACACGGAACACAAAGAGTTAACTAAATCTCAGCACCATATGACAGTTTGCAAATAAGACCAAAGGAATGATGTTCATTCAAATGAAATCAGCTGTACAGTTATGCCCCCTGGGCCAGACAAGTTAATGCTTGGCAAACTGCCTTCTCTGTGAAACATCTCAGCAGGAGCTGAGCCCCATGGTGGGAAAAAACAATAAAAAATTGTTAATTGTTAAATTGGATGTCAGAGAGAGTATCTTTCAAAGTTGCAGTAGGCACTTTGCATGTGCAAAGTATCAGATTGTGAGTAAGACTGGAGGTCACCAATAGGCAAAGGAGCCCTTCTCCCACTGGGCAAAGTAGATGCAAGGCTTGGTACCATCTGCTCTGTTCTGCAGGGAGACCCATCACCAGGTGCCCTGCTCGGCTGCTGTATTTTCCTTTAGCAAAAGCACAGAAAAAAACATGTGAGCAGGGTGATGTAAATGTGGTTTTAAAGAATTGTAGTAAGTGTGGCCCAAGAGCTGCACCTTGAGCATGGGGTGCAGTAACTTCAAGACCAATGTAATCAATGAGTATTGTTGGTTCTTTGGTTTCTTCAGTTGAGGGCGAGGGATGGATTCCATGATTAGTTCACTTATTGAACAGATTTATCGTGTGATGACTGAGCCCCTGCAGTTCAGCTGTGAAGGAGACATGCTCTCCAACTTGGCTAACTTCCCAATCTGGGAGGGTGGGATCCAGACCCACGAACAGACCGTTATAACACAGAGAGTGAACATCAGGATGCTGAGAAGCACAGGAAGCTGTGAGGCCTCACCTCAGAGGAGAAGCAGCTGACCTGCTGGGAGGACTGGGGGATGCCTTTAGGTGAAGCTGAGGCTCACAGGATGGTCATGAAGAGCCCAGTGAAAGGAGGCGGTGTTCCAAGCGTTGATCCTGCTGGCACTCCAGGATGAGGGCAGCGCCATGGGGACACTGAGTACGCTGGAACTGCCAGAGTAGGGGTTGGGAAATACAAAATAAGTGAGACGGGTTTATGAGTTTCCAAACTTCTGTTTTTCAATTTTCTCCTTCATGATTTTTGCCATATTCACATATGAATTGTGCTCTTATTTAGTGACTACTTTTTTTCTTAAAACCAAAACATCATTCTATTTGAATAAACTTATTTTTTAAAGGAAACTTCCTAATATCTGTGAAATGACGTATGCATTCTATGTGCTGGGTATGTTTTTCTGTAGAATACATGAAAATAAATCTATAACTATTATGATTTAAATTCTTTGGGCATATACATCCTAAAACCCTCTGCCCCCCTGATACCACACTTGGCACTCTTGGAAACCCAGCAAGTTGACCCCTGAGATGGCTTTTCAGTCAAAAAGTCTCTGAACACTTATTAGCTGAAGAAAGCTCTTCATAGTGACTGATGGGCCCAGAAATTGTTCTTTAATCCAAAGGACAGACCCCTGGCTGTGAAAATAAGCAAGCAATGTACCTATGCAACATACTGAAGAACTTTCCAGAATCCAACCATTGCTCCAATAAGACAGGCAGTCTGGGAATCCTCCCAGGAGCTAGGCAAACTCGATTCCAATCTCTGCAAACATGCAAGGTGAAGGGCAGAAATGATTAAGATGACAGATACATGCTACTGTGAAGTTCACAAAACCCCAGATCCACAGAGGTTAAGGATTGACCTTTATCAGAAGGCAAGAAGACTTTTTGCAACAAACCCCAGGCACTGATTTGCTTTCTATTTTTAGGCCATATTCCCAAATCTCTAGACGTAAAATAAACTAGCTGATGCTAGCCAGTATTTATTGAGCGCTCCCTAAGAATCAGGAGCTAGACTACGTGATTTATAAATGGCCCCTCTTTTTACCCTCACAGAAACCTTGGGGAGTAAATAATACTGCCCTCATTTTACAGGCACAAAGCCTCAGAGTGTAAATAAGTCACCTGTGCTATGTGACAGGACTGGAATGGCCTGTAGGGATCCCTAGAAGACACCTAGCTGAGGTGGCAGTACGCTTGGCAATTCAGAGAACATACTTCATGCAAATAACCTGGATTCCAATTCTGACTCTTCAGCTTGATCTAGAGCAAGCTGTTTGAACTTCCCTCAGCCTTACTAGCTAATTCATTGTCAAATGGGTATAATAATACTAGTCATATAAGTGCAAGGTATGCCTGGCTCACAGCAAGCACTAAAAAAAAAAGTGGCAATTGCTATTGCCAACTAAATCATTGAATTTGTGATGACTATTTTAAGAACTTCTCAAGTGATCATATTTCCAGCCCCACCTCAGAAATAACCCCTCTAATTACCTGTTAGAAACATTCACTTTAAATTCTACATGAAGAAGACTCCCCTCTCACTCATAGATGAAACCTGGTATTGGAGCCCTAATCAGCTTATCTGCTTCTGAAAATCTCTTGGCTATGGTTAGAGAACCCCAAGATATCTGTGATTAAAAAGGTAAAGCCAAGTTGGCAAATCCCACTGGTCTTGAGAGCTGATCATTTGTATTCTCTGCCTCCTGAGTCCTGACCTTTCCCAGTGAGTGCTGGAAGAGCAGGGCTGGGCTGCCATCAAGCTCTCTTCCTCCAGTGTGGGGTGGGGGACTCGAAGTACTTAGCCAACCTTCTGCAGTCCAGCAGCGTGTTCTGTTCATACAGCTTACACATGGGATACTTCCTGAGGTCTTCATTTCCTGCCCATGCCCACCACATAGGCAGATAGAGCCCTGGGTGACACTTAGCTGCCCATCTGCTCATTCAGTAGATGCCACAGACTCGTTGACAATGCTGTGGACAATCAGGATTGTGTTCCAAAGTATTAAAAAACACCTCCCAGAACACCTCTACCCCTCCACCCAGTTAAATTATTTCTGTCCAGCGTAAGCACTGAGGAAGCCGCAGTTGAGGAGGTTGCTGAGCCGCCCAAGTATACATCAGGCTGGAGTGGAAAAGCCAAGGGTCCTCTCTGACCTGCCTGACCTGCCTTCCTGGCCCAGCAGCAGTCTCATTCGTGTTAACTGAATGAACCAGTGGAATTTTGCTTTGCTATTACCAGTCTCTGACCCCCAAGTCTCTACCCAAGTTCCTGGAAGTCTGGGATCCTGAGGCTGGGCTCTGCCCAAAGGCCAAGACCCTAATCCTGAAGCACAGATATTCTAATACTCCCACTTGCCTAGTCGGGCTTACACTTCCCCTGGACTTTGCGGTGGTGACTCCCGGATGCCAGGATGACCACCCATGCCTGTGGCCTCTCCCTGCCATCCCAGTTCAACTTCTGTCCCTGGCACACCTTTTATTCTCTGTGGCTGAGGCTCTCATATTATTCCAAAGTTTATTCATTTCTTTTTTATTTTTATTTATTAATTTTGAGAGAAAGAGAGAGAAAGACTCGTTATTCCACTTATTTATGCATTCATTGGTTGCTTCTTATATGTGAGATTAAACCTGCGACCTTAACATTATTGGGATGATGCTGTAACCAATGAGCTACCTGGCCAGGGCTACTGCCAGAGGTTATCTACTTCTTGACAACGACTCTCCCAGAATGTTCCTCCCTTCTGAATTTAGTCTCCTTGGGCCTGGCCATGCCTTCCTCCTATACACAGTAATTATATGTGGGCCCTGTGCTGGGTGCTTGAATACACAGATGAATACAATGTAAGGAGCTCACACACTAGAAGGTGGAATATGATGGAAATAAGGACAATTGTATAGGAGATAAAAGAGGTGACTGATTGCAGACTGCACCACCCATAAGACCTGTGACATTCAGCTGTGGCCTGATGGGCTCATGAACTGGGGAGTGGAGAGGCTCCTAGCAAAGGGACAGCTGGGAGCACAGAAGCAGAGGTGGAAAGGGCAGGCCATAGGTGTTGTCTGGTGGGAAGTTTGTCTGGAGAGTCAAACATGAGCCTCTCTTTATGATCAGGAATTTGTACTTTATTTCATTGGGGTGGGTAGCTACAGAGGGATTCTGGGTGGAAAATGGGCATGGGATGCTTCATATTTGTTTCTCATCAGATCTTCTCACTGTCCACTCATCCATTTCAACAGAAGTGGGCATGCTGGCCTTGTCATTCTAGCATTGTGATGGCAAGGTCCCTGGGATTGATCACAGGTCTTCAACTGTCTGCATTAGGGCTGCAGAAACTAAGTGATTCGATTGTGACGAAGCAGGAAGGTGAGCTGGAGTTCTGCTAGAAACTCATGTCATTCCTCATTTTATTCATCCTGCAAATCCAGTTAGAATGGCTGCGATTTAAGCTGCACCTATCTCCAGCTGTACTCCTTGTCTTCTGTGTGGGTCTGACCCTCTCAACGGTCATCCTCCTCCTTTCCTGCATTGACTCTTTAAAATCAGCTTTTAAGTACACTCAAGTCTTTCCACTAAAATATAACAAAACAACAACAACCAAAAGGAGCCTCCTCCAGCTTCATCCCTATTTTTCTTCTCCCCTTTGAAGTTTAGCTTTTTAAAAAATGGTGATGTTCCCTCTTTGCTCATTCCATCCAGTGTCTTCTGCTGAAACTGCCCAACCAAGTCACCTGAGACCTCCTGTGGCTAACCCCCTGGGCAGTGTTGAAGCCTCACCTCGTGTCAGCCCTCCCTGGCAGTTCCGGGCCCTGGGATCGCTGCTCCCTCTCTGAAAGGTTTTCCTTTGACCCCGTGGCCACTGCCCGCTCCTGGCTTGTCTTCATTCCCTGCAGTGGCTCTGTCCTCCCCTCAGTGAGCCCCCCTGTCCCTGGACACTTTTTAAATGTTACTGTTTCTCAGGATCCCGTGTGGGCCCTCTTATCTCCTCATTCTCACAGTCTCCTGCCGGAATGTCTTCTACTCCCATGGCTTTAGTTACTATCAAGAAAAAGCATGACTCCCAGGTCTATGTCATCAGCCCAAGTTCCTATTATCCCCACCTCCCAATTTCTTCTTTTTGTATCCCTTATTTCAGCAATGGTATAAAAATGCACTCAGTTTCCCAAAGCAGAAACTTGGGGTGTCATCCTTGAATCTCTGCCCCTCTCTTCTCCAACAGCAAATCCACCCCCACCTCCTGCTAATCTGATCTCGCTTATACTTGTTTAATCAGTAGGCTGATCACCACCCTCACTGCTACTTCACACCCTCACCCAGGCCACCATCGTTTTCTGCCCACGTTATTGCGCCAGCCTCTAACTAGTCTCTCGGAATTGAGTCTGGTAACCCCCACTCCATTTTCCATTTTGTGTCCAGAGTGATATATATCAAATACAATTTCTTACTTCAAGCTACTTTCCAACCAATTGCATACCCCGCCTTCTTATGCCTAAAGTTCCTTCATGGGCTAGCCCCTGGCAACCCTCTCTACCCCAGCAACCATATACAGCGTTCTATTCTTCAGCCCCGTTGAACAGTCTATGACCCCAAAAACATGCTGTCTGCTCTATGACACCTGCAACACGGATCCCACCGTCAACATCTCCTCTCCCCAATTTGACAAATCCTTTCACTCCTTGGGTTCCATTTTAGCAGATGTCCCTCAGGAATGACTTCTTCGACCTCTAGGACAATAGTAGTGCCCTTTTCTGTGACCCCCATACTCTGTGTATTTCCCAGATGAAGTTATATATGAAGGTGAGTTTTGCTCTGAAGAAGGTAGCTGGAACTTGTCCTCATGTTGTAGGTCAGAGAGCCATTTCCAGAGCTATGGCAGTTCCTAATGTACATGCAAATATGTATTTAAAGGCTAGAAACAGAAATTCAAGTCTTCTTGGGGAGAAGAGACCTCCCTCTTTTAGGAGAACAGAGCAGCATGAACTCAGTAGCTCAGGACTTTGGAAGTGGCTTATTCTCCCCTAATTTTGTTTTGTTTTCTTCAACCTTGTGTTTCTTTCAGTGAGTGAGTGGCTATGGGAATCTTGGAGTAGGGGAAATTTCTAAAGGTAAAACAACTCTTGGAAGAAAGTCTCAGGGTACAGGCAGGAGCAAAAGACACAATGAAATTTCCATGCCAGGGAAGCCCTGCCTGTCCACTCTGCCTGGCTGATGTCACCCTGATAGGACAGTTGCCCTGGTTTTGCTTTCAGAGGATGAGCTGCTCACTTCCTGTCACTTCCCTTCCAGTTTGCCTCTATTGTACCAGAGACAGTGCCTCATTCATTGCTGCTGAGGGACTTTTCACAGTCACTGACACTTGGTGGGATGCTGTTTTTCCCAAACCGTGCTCTGGGAGAGATTTTGACATCATATTAAAGATGCAGACAGGGTTAAAGAGGGATGTATTGAACTTGATAAAACTAAAATTAGAATAATTTACAACTGACAGCAGTAAAGAGTAAGCGAGAAAGATACCAACTAAATACCTAGGGATTGATTTCTTTAAAAGCACAGTATTTAAGGTCATGGACTTCTGTAGGTAAAATAGTGACATGTTAAACTTTTTCAACTCATACTTATTTAAATCACCAAATATGTATTGAGTTGGCTTCTGTGTGTTAGAATGTTGGGTGCTGGGTACAGAGCAGAACAGGACATGACCTGTGTTCACTCCCACTCTGGGGATCCAGAAAGATCTGGCTGAGAATGCTGTGTGTGCCAAGCCATGACTCCCAGCAGCACAGGGACCCATTAAGGGCCTGTCATTAAACAAGGTCAACCCAGGGGGCATGCAGGGGTGGAGGCAAAAAGGAGGAGGCCTCTCCTCTCCCAGGTGTGTGAGGAAGGTCCATCCACCACTGCTCAAAGGTGTCTATCCCACCCACGCTTAAGCAGGGTCTGCAGAACACATGCTCCCTCCCCCCACCACCAGGGCTGGGTACAGAGCAGAACAGAACATGACCTGTGTTCACTCCCACTCTGGGGATATGGAAAGATCTGGCTGGTAGTCTCTGGGAGGGACTGAGAGTTTGTTCCCAGACCTCTGTGCACCTGTGCTCATTTGCAAATGGCTAGTCTCAAGAAACTTCCTGGTGGCAAACTTTAATGACCTTCCAGTGTGATCCAGCCACCCTCTTCCCCTTTGACAACCTTTCTGTAACCTCAACAATTTCCCCCTACCACCACCACCATCCCCAGCCCTACTGATGTCTTGGACAATGCAAAACCTCTGGACTACTTTTCAAAATGGCCCTGTCATTTCTATAGGAACTGCAGGGCATCTGAAACTGCAGAGCTCAACAAAGCTGAGCTCACTCTGACATGAATGTTAAGTGTCCTCTGTGCCTTCTTCCTGGTGATAGAGAACACCTGATGGCACCTGTTGGCAGCTGGTACTCTCTCATGACTGTGCTTCTCCTTTGTTTCACTTACCAGGGACCAATCATGCCCTTAGTTGCTGCCAGAGCCATTATTATCTTTGAAATGACAGTGCAGTTCCCAGGGTAGCCGACGAAGACCCTCTTAGAACAAAACAAAGCTGTTAGAGTCTTTTATTTCAAACTAATAGTGTGTAGATTGTTATTCTCCTGCCTTATATCTCACTCTTCCTGCCCCTCAATATTCCTAGACTTCTACTCACTGGTTTTTGTTCTCTTCACAATTGCTGGTCAAGGGTAATTTTTTAAAAATCCTCACCTGAAGATCTATTTATTGATTTTAGAGAGGAAGAGAGAGAGAGAGAGACACACACACAGAGAGAGAGAGAGAGAGAGAGAGAGAGAAACACTGATATGAGGAAGAAACATTGACCAATTCCCTCCTGTCTGCATCCCAATGGGGGATCAAACCTGCAACCCAGGCATGTGCCCTGACCAGAGATCAAAAACACATTTTCCTGTACAGGACAATGTTCTAACCAGCTGAGCCACCTGGCCAAAACTCAAGGTAATTTCTAGTGCTCATTTGATTTCAGTTATCCTAGGGGACCTCAGTGAAAGCTCAGTGAAAGCCCAGTGACCTAGCTCTACACATAACTCTGGGGAGAGGGGGGAGGTATATGATTTTAGCATTTTGTGGGCCTATTTGACATCTGTGAGCATCAGTGATCTCTAGATGATGCAATAAACACATGCTCTGTAGGCGTGTCTACTCTGTATCTTTCATTCCTATCTTCAAGTATCGCAGGGGAGGGCACAGAGAGGTGGGTTAAACTCCAAAGCTTTTCCACAGATTGCCTCCATTCCCATAACCGCTGCTCAGGGCACATTCATTCAACATCTCCCAATGTCTCCTTGCAGTCCCCACCCACGGAATCTTGGTGGCTGCAGGTCCATCTGGCAGAGGCCTCCTCTCGGTGCGCCGTACCATGGGCTGCACAGCATGTGGGAGGTTCCTTCTCTCTAGATCGGCTCACAGGGCCACAGGCCACGGACCCCTGTGCAAAGTATTTTTAAGAAAGGATCTGAAGTAGAATTAATCCTCTGCAAGATGACAAAGTAGTGGGTCTAACGGAAATTTAGAGGATTCTTGCTGCTAGTGAGCATTCTCCCCAGGAGTTCATTTGAAGGTGTGAGTCAAGTTCCCTGGCACTAAAGGCCTGTGAAGACAATTACCTCTGTGCAGGAGACCAGCCTCTCCCCTCACTTTATGCCTAAGGGTGTGGAGGTCCATTCCCCTCTTTCTGGGTAGCTCAAGAACACCAACGACTGGCATTCTCTGAGTCCAGGGCTTTGCACCCATTATCATTTACTCCAGGAAGCTACGTTAGAGTCCCACAGTGTTTCTCAAAGTGTGGTCTCTGGACCAGCAGCACTGGCACCACCTGCCAACTTGTGAGAAGTGCAGATTCTTGGCTTCCACTCCGGATGTACTACATCAGAAAACCTGAAGGTGGAACCCCATGATCTGTGTTTTAACACCCCCCACCCCCGCCCCCGCCACCGGGTGATGCTAGCGCATGCTCAAGTGTGAAACCTACTGGGATCGTAGTTATGAGTATGGAGTCAGATTGTCCGAGTCAAAACCTGGCCCTGCTGCTGTGTGATCCACGCAAGGTCTCCATCTCTCAGTTTTCTCACCTGAAAACTGGGGACAATACAGTATCTGCTGGGGCTTCACAAGACAGTTGTAAAGAAGAGAATTAATACATGTGAAGTACTCAGGATGTGCTTGGCATAGAGAACCTGCCCAGGAATGTTAGATAGCTTTCACTGAAGGTACAATAGTTATCACTATCTGATTATACACACAAGAAAACAGAGGCTGAGGGAGGTTAACGACTGGATTCATGCTACAGAGGGAAGGGAGGCATGATGTCTCACTCATGAGAGACACAAAGGTGTCGGGGTAGGGAAGCCTGGCATGTGAAGCCATGCTGGGCACCTGTGCAGGTTGGGGGTGTGTCAAGAGTTTTTCATGCCCCTCCCACTAAGAACTATGCTTGGTGGCTCTGGCTTGGCTCTGCCGACCCCTCATGCTTTCCCTTTGTGCACTTCAGGTTCTCTCTCACTCTTTCTCCTTTGTGGCACTTAGGGTAAAACCAAACCAAAGGTTGTGGCACAACCTTCCCCTTGACCTTGCTTGTCTGCAGCCAGAAGGTGGGCTATCATTGGTGGAGGTGCAGTGAGGATTTGGGGTTAAGAATGCTGCCTGAGGAATTTGGTGACAAATTAAAATTCATTACTGTGGAAAATTGAGAGTACATTAGCTGAATTGCCTAGGCTCGTAAGACACTTCATGGATTGAGGTCTTTGGGGTAATTAGCAAATTGTGCATGGAATTGGTAAACTATTAGGGGAAATTTTCTTTTCTACCCACCATGTGGCTGGACTGGGGCACCTTGCAGCCACATGTGAATCTGCTGACACTGTTCCGACCATCTCCTCCTGTCCCCCCAGGAGTGAAGCATAAGGGTGGTACTTTAAGATGGGGCTCCCCTGCGTTGGAGCTGGATCCCTAGGCCTATGAGCCTCTTTGAAAGGACTTCAGGAGGTAAGGACCTCCTCAAGTATGAAGTTACCTAGGATTAGGGGAAAAGGCTTCTCTCACCTTAAGTATGTGTTAAAGAAATTACGTGAGGACCATAGCTCCTCTGACTGCCCCACACCTCTCCCCTCCAAATGCATGTACACAGACACGCCACAGTGGTTTTCAGTCACTTGTACAAAATGGGCCTGCATGTGAACTTCTCAAGTGCAGTGTGTGAACTGAAACCAGGGCCGATCATTTATTATTGATTGTTTATGTTTACTTGTTAGTGACTTCTTAACACCGCACACTTGAGAGTCCAGAGCCTCACATTTATTTGGTTCTTCCTTTGGGTCACATCAGTGAGAGTGACTCTAACGTGTTCTGCTTCTCAGGAGTCCCAGGGTCCAGGTGTATACCGCACCCCCATCAGGGGGAAGAAGGACGTTTGTTAAGGATTCTCCTGTAACTTGGACACAGACCCAGTGGGGTCCAGGAACACACATTCTGACACCATTTTATGTAAACCCAGACATGCTTCTGCTCATTTTAATTAGACAGATAAAATTAGCAAGGAGATTAAGGTAAAAGGAGAAATTAAAAATATTTAAATGTTAGGTGGAATTTACAAAAGTGAATCGAACAATGAGGTACAAGAAGGAATGCAGAGAGACACAGACACACTTGAAACATTCCTCGGATGCCACACGGCTGAAGCCAGTCCATGGATAAGGTGAGAAGAATTCTCCCTTGCCACCTCTTGAATTGCAGATTCCAGGATGTGGAAGAACATTCTCCAGAAACTTTCCTTCTCCTTCTCTTCAGATGTAACCAGGAATAATGAATCAGTCAGTATCATTCTAGAATGGCCCACACTGCATCCAATTCAAACCACTCACCTGTTTCCTGTCTGAATTTGCAAGTTCTTGAGAGATTTTCCCCATTTCATTTTCTTTTTCTCCGTACCCTTTCTCCCCCTTGAGCCGATAGGCCAACTAGGCCAACCAGAAAACCAAACTAGCAACACGTTCTGGCCCCTCAAATTTTCCAGGGCCAAGACTTCCCATATCTTTCTTGTTTGCATCTTTTACGAACAAGCACAGTCATCTTATAACGCAGACGTACATATGCGTGCTCTAGCACATGGAAACAGGTTTTTCTTTTCTTTTTTTTCCCCAATTTGTGGTTTCTTTTTCCTTTTTGCAGAAAATGCAAACAAAAGAAAAACAAGGTTTTCAATTGAAGGTACATCTCTTCTTCAATATGAAGACATTAATTGAATTGGTCGGATCCCCCATGCAGTGGTCAGCAAAGTCCTTTGGCAACTGACAGAACAACATCTGGAGACTCAGGAGCTGGGGTTTGTTTGAAGAAACTTCCCTACACGAGTTGTGAGCAAAGGGAAATGGATGGGGGAGGAGGGGGAGGATTCTTGGGGAGGAGCACAGAAGTAGAAAAGAAAAGAATGTCATTGGCGAGGAAGAAAATGGAACGCTGCTGTTTCTTCCCTCCACCTCCTTCCCTTCCTTCCTGCAGCTAGATGACTCCAGCCCACCGAAGGGGGCGGGGGGGCGAGTTCACTCTCGAAACCCCAGTGCATACTATTGTGTCTTCGAGTCCGTTGAACATCACCTTTTCCTATTTTATTCCGTATTTGGTTTCCCACAGCATCTTAAATATGATTCTGTCACTGAGAAACAAAGGTTGACTATGAGGAGCAGATTCAGTTTATTCTTCACTGATGTGACGCATTTCTCAGTGGAGAAACCAGTCTCTCCAGGACAATCCACAGTGTTCAACCTCAGGCTCCCCCTTGAGTTTGGTCCTTTTCCTTCCTCTCCTTCCCCCAGAAAATAAGAGTTCTCACGCCATTGCCGATGGTGACTGACTCATCTGGACCCTCATAGAATGAATGCTGTTCAGGATCTTCTTCTGATGACCTGCCAAGGTGACACCTATTCTCAGGAGGTCTCTAGGAGGGGAAAGAACACAAAGGAAGGCACTTCAGTGTTAGGATAGCTTTTCAGAGATAGAAACTCATCATGGAAGGCAAATAAAAGTGCTTAAAATCCAAAAGCGTCCAAGAATCTTTGGCAAATGCATACCTAGATAGCTCCTTGCTCAACCTCACTTCTTCCATGTGGTGGCCCCTGTCTCCAATGTCCCCTCCAACTTAGACAATCCTGGGGGGCCTGGTGCAGCCCCTTTATTGTGTGTATGGCCCTAGGTGAACTAGAACTTTCCATTGCTTTTTTTTTAAGCATCCCAAGCACAGACTGTCTGAGACTTCATTTATTCTCTGGTTTTCTGCCTAAATTAGTGATCACCCACTGTGATTGAAAAGATGTGAGGCTTGCTTGGTTTTCTGATGTTTTTCCCCTGAGTTTCCATTTTCTGCCTCTGTTTGAATTTTAATATCATGAATTTTTAAGAAGGGTGAGCTCAAAATAACTTTCAAATATCTGGCCAAGCAGGAAACCAAGGACTATGTTTAGGATAGGAGTTTGGTTTGGATTCATCTTTAAGCTGTGAGTCTTCATGTGAATGACTTCATGGCCTATTATGTGATGTTGGGGAGATACACTTCTTTCCTTAGTCAATAAAAAAAATAATATATGACACTGAGTACTTTTTTCTGTGCTACATAGTATCTCACTTATGTCTATGGAAGTATCTTATACAAGTGATAATATATGACATGGAGTACTTTTTCACTGTCATATACTATCTCATTTACATTTATGGAAATACCTTATAAAATTGACAAACCATTCAAATTCAGTAATAATTAAACAGCAATCATTTTTCGTGCACATCCTGTGGGCAAGGAAATAGGCAGTAGGCCAAGTGCTTTGAATGTGCGATTCCATTTGCCTCTCAGCACAAACCAATGAGGTGGGGACTACTGTTATCAGCATATTGACAGACAAGACAAATAGGGCCCAAAGAAGTTAAATAACATGCTCTAGATCACACGGTGGGGAATCAGTGTGGGAGCTGGGGTTCAAATTCAAGACCACTGGGCTCTCAGCCAGCCTGCAGGGCTGCTCTCAAACTCTTCTAGGTCCTGACTGAACTCCCCCTGGGTTCCAGCACAGCAGACCACTTTGCACACTGGGCACCAGATCCCTGAGGAGGGCTCTGCTGGGTCTCCGTCCACAATGCCATCACTTTCCTGACCCCCTCCTTTTGGCTGGCGGTCAGTCCCCCACAGGCTGCAGTAGCTGGTTTAGATTGTTCAATTGCCCATGTCTTTTTAGCAAACACTTTTGAGAGGCATGCTTGCATTTTAAACTCACAAACTGTCCTGCAATCTATTTTATTTATTTAGTTGCTCCTACTTTTTTCCCCATCTTTTATCTCTCAACAAATAAACTTAATTGCTACAATAGTGTGTGGACATTTTTTACTTTGAACTAAGTTCCTTAATTTTTGGTGTCACTCTCCTCTGTTCTTTTTCATGTGGCTATTCCCAGACTCAGGGAATTACTCCCCTTGATTCCTTCTGTTCGTGGGGGACCAGGTGACCAGAGCTGCCACACTCAGCCAGACTGCAGTGGGGAAGCAGGGGCGGCCTCATCTTCACGAACACCCGCTTCTGCTCCTGCACCCAGGTCCCCAGTTAGCTAAGCTAAGCCTCCATATTAACTTTGCAAGATGGGGAAGCTAGTTTTCCACTAGCGAGTGCTTCTTTTTTTATTTTTGGTGTCTGACAATAATTCATAATGTCAGGGACTGTCTTTTTTAGGCATTGCCAGGAAATGAACGCAGGTGTAAAAAAATGATGTCTGAAGTTTAGTGGATCTGAGACTAGATGCACATTCAAGTCATCTCCCTGGAAGAAGTGGAAGTGGCATGATGTCTGGCACAATTGGTCCTCAGAGACTTGGAGCTGGACTCCAGGAAGATGGACTGCAAAGCAGAAGGTGGGGACTGAGGCAGAGTCAAGAAACTGTTGCTAGGGGTGCTCAGTTGCTAGGGGTGGAGGATCATCCCCTCCCCTGGGACTCAGCAACTGGCCTGCCTGGGAGAGAAACCCCACACCTACCACTGTGCTTGGCACAAAACAGAGGATCTGTGTTTGTCAACTGCTTGTGGCCTGACTGATCCTGCACCATGGGAAGTGTATGTTACAAGCCGCCTAACCCAGTGCCGTCAGTATATGTTTTAGCCTGGGCATCCAGTGAGGGCCCCTCTGGGGTCTCTGTGTACATGCGCTTGTGTGCATGTGTGTGCACATTATGTGTGTCTTCAAAATCTGCCTTTTTCCAATTCCACGTTAGACTTTTGACCCACTTTAGTTCAGTGGGCCACTTCAGTGGGTCAGTTCAGTTTAGCTCACTTTGGCTGCATTATAGAATCACTTGGGCAGGTTTTAAAATCACAATGCCCAGGTATACCACACACTGATTCGATCAGAATATCAGGCATCAATAATTTTAAAGATTCCCAGGTGATCCTAGTATGCAGCAAAGTATGGGCGCTGCTGTGGCCCTCAGAAGGATGTGGAATTAGTGGTCGGAAAGGCAGGCTGCAGCCCCGCTTTGCCACTCATGAGCCGGACTCTTCAGGAACGAACCAACCTTCCTCCCCTTCCTTCCTTCCTTCCTTCCTTCCTTCCTTCCTTCCTTCCTTCCTTCCTTCCTTCCTTCCTTCCTTCCTTCCTTCCTTCTTTCTTTCAACGTTATTTATTTATTTTTAGAGAGGGGAAAGGAAGGAGAAAGAGAGGAAGAAAAACATCAATGTGTGGTTGCTTCTTATGCGACACCCAGTGGGGACCTGGCCTGCAGCCCAGGCTTGCGCACTGAATGGGGATGGAACTAGTGACCCTTTGGTTCACAGGCTGGCGCTCAATCCACTGAGCCACACCAGCCAGGGCTTTACTTGCTTTCTGAATCCACTGAATGAAAGGGGGAGAACTAGATGAACATTTCTCAAACTGCATTCCCATAAGTCCTACCTCTTAAAAATATGTCTCCACGGTATTTAATAGTTTTCACTGTTATTTATTTTTTTTTAATTTCAGGTCTTCTCATGGCCTTTACGATGCTAATAGGCATTGTGAATCTCCAAGAGAGTAATAAAGTGCACAGTATTTCCCAAATGTACTTGACTGGGGGGCCTTTTTTCCCAAGGAGAACCTATTAACATTTCCCAGAATAGGTGCTACTCAGAACAGTCTTGGGGAAATGATGGACCACGTGGACGTTCAAGACCCTTTCTGACTCTCATGTTATTTGAATGATTTTAGTTTTTGTATTCCTCCATAGTCCTGTGGAGGCCGCATAATAATTTGCTGGTAAATTATTTGTAGGGGATGGAAATGTATACTTATTTACAAGTGCTACATAGGTATCAACACAAGCTCCCCCACATCTGAAACTGTTGCTGAGTCAGTGCAATGCCTCTGTCTGCTGTGTTGTTTAATGTGCCGGCTGGCTGAGTTCTTTCCATCCGGATGCTCCCTCTGATGGGCTGAGTTTAAAAACTTAAATGGAGGAGCTGCTCTCAGTGATTAGGCAAATGACATATGGCTATGACTGAACACCTCTCATTTGGGGCCCAGAACAATCTCAGCCTCTCTGCCCTACCCCCTGCCTCTCCTCCATTTTTCCAAGGTGCTCCTCCACCAAGCCTGGCCCCATTCAGAGGTGGAGATCTGGGGCTCAGGCCAGAATCGGGGCTGGGACTGTGGGCAATGGCAGGGAAGGAGCCTTGATCTGCCCCGCCCCCACCCACAGGCTGGACAGCGATGATTCTCATCACTTACTCTGATGTCATCTGGGTGACCAGCTGGAGGGAGGTGAAGCCGGCGGTGAGGAAGCTGTCCCTGTACTGAACCATTTTGATGGCACTGAGCCAGTCCTCCACGGTGGTAAAGGCCGTGAAGTCTGGAATGGAGCGGTCTAGCAGGGGCTGAGAAGGCCTGTGGGACAGAGAGGAGCAGGTGAGCCCACAGCTGCCGCAGTATGTAGAGGGAGCCACGTTCTGGGCAATGGCACTTTATGGAAGGCCGTGTCCCTGACAAGATGAGGATGACGGTTGAGCCCTGTGCTGACCCTTCTTTCCTTACAGATCCTGAGTTGGCAGGTGGCATGGCTTCTCAGGACCAGGTGGCCAGTCCCTGTGCCTCTGGGCATTGTCACATGTCAGTCAGCCTAGACAGGTTGATTGACCAGCATGCAGTCTGAAGAGAATGGAAGATCCACAACTCCCCTGAAACTGAAATCTAAGAGCATTTAAAAAATATATTCAGCCCACTGCAACCTCCCCAAATCTATTGGTAACATTTTTTTTCCTGGTTGCATCCTCAGCTAATTGAAACAAATGGAACAGAACAGCCCACCACTGATTTTCTCTGGCACTTTCTCAAAGCAGATACCCAGGTACCCAAACCCAAAACCAGGGTGCCATCTTGACATTTCCCTCCTCCTCAGCACCCATGCCCAATTCTTCACCAAGTCCTAAAGATATGACCTTCATAATTGCTCAGATGTATCCATTTCTTCCCACATCATTCACCTGATTTAAGACCCTGTCTTCTCTGTTGTGATTATTGCAATGCTCTCCTACCTATTTTTCTACATGCTTGCTCCCCTCAACCTAAGTTCCACACCGTTGCCTGATACTCTTTTACAAATGCAGATGTGATCATGTCAATCGCCTTCACCCGCCCCCAATTCATGTCAAACCCTGGAAAGGATGCTCATTGCTCTGAAAGCCAAGGCCAGAATTTTCAGCAGGCCTAAACACTCTAAGAGTTTGGCCCTTGACCACCTTGCCAACCTCAGCCACCGCCCAGTCTGCTACACACTGGCCCTGTCCTTTCCACCCTCAGGCCTTTGCACATGGTGTACCCTTGGCCTGGAACCCTTGCCCCTCTACTCCCATCTTCCTTTCTTTCCATCAATGCACTCTCACCAGGACTGCTTCCATGACAACAGAGGCAGGTATATGCTCTCTAAACATCATGCGCCTCCCTGCTAGAGTGGCTATCTTTGGATGATCATCTGATTAACGTTTGCTGTTTCTAAATGATTCGAAGCTCCATGAGGGCAGGAATCATGCCTATCCTGTTCATTCTATAGTACCAACAATGGGCGCTGTGCTTAGCCACATATGCACCTAATAAACTTTGGTTAAAAGGATGAACAATAAATGAGTTACAATGAAAATGTACAACTGGTGGTTGCTGACAGTAGACAGTTGTTCTGTTCATTTTCTCGTAACAAATCCAATTGCTTTGTATTCCTTTGCCCCCAGCAGTGAGGGCCTTTACCTGCTAATTGGTTGGCCAAGATTCCGAGTTTGCACCTCTACCTGCCTAGCAGACTATGCACCTGTTTAGCCTAGCAGACTAGACAGAACGGGTGCCTTCTGGAAACAGGATCACCCAGAAGTATGGCCTCATACCAATCAGATCAGATACACTCAACTATTAGAGAGCCCAATGCCCAGCCCATTTGAAGTCAATGGGAAGTAAAGACTCAGACAGGTTTCTTAACATAGGTCTACATGAAGAGTCTTGCAACTTCTTCTATTAGTGGATAAGTTCAGTCATTTTACCCTTGCTCACAATGGACTGAAATGAGCTAGCAGTCTCGCTCTTGGCCTTGCTCCTGACTATGAGACCACCCACACCTAGGAACCACTAGACTCACACGGCGGTGATGGTTGCCACAGTCTTGAGACTTGCCGGATTCCGGATCATCTTGTCCAGGGTGTTGACAATCTCAGCAAAGCGAGGCCGGCTGTTACGGTCCTTCTGCCAACAGTCCAGCATGAGCTGGTGCAGAGCAGCTGGGCAGTCCATGGGTGGGGGCAGCCGGTAGTCCTGCTCAATAGCATTGATGACCTGCAGTGACATACGCAAGAACAGGCCACCAGCCAGTCACTCACAAATTAACCCCCAACAATGCAGCCTCCCTGACCCAGGTGCCCTCATCTACCTTGCACCATAATGGAATGTTACATGTACTTGGCTTTTCTTCCTAGGCTGCGGACTCTTAGAACGCAGGTAATACATGTTATTGTCCCTTTGTGTCCCCAGCACCGGTGCTGGTCAGACACACACTAGATCTCTGTAATTGTTTATTGAAGAATGAGCTGGTGAGTGCTTGAGCTTCTCCTCTCTTTAAAAGGACATTGACCCAGTTCTGCTTTACTGGCAGTTGGCGGTGCCAGGGCAGATAGAACAATGGCACATGGGAAGCCTAGTAAACCCACTATTTATAATTCTTCCTTTTACTGCTAAAGAAGGGAAGTGGAGGGGAGGAATCAGCACATGGTGGAGAGCCTATTCCATTCCAGGGACTTTCTGAGGCTTCTCTAGGCATTGTTCGCCTTAAGCTTCAAGAAGTAGCAGCAATGGAGGGAAGGGTCTTCAGGAACTACTATTAAGGACACATGGACAAAACCAAGGGGGAGGGTGGAAGCAAGGGAGGAAGGTGGGTTTGGTTGGAGTTGGGGGGAGTAGTGGGGGAAAAATGCAAACAACTGTAATTGAACAATAATAAAATAATTTTTAAATGCAAATAAACGAATGCTTAATAACATTGTTAACTTTAAAAAAAGAGGCAGCAACAGGAATTGGGTTGAAGATACTTTGGTTAAACAAATTGGTTCAGTACAATGAAATAGTCAAAATAACAAAGTGATATACAATAAATATGCCCAATCAGGTTTTGTTAATTTTTGCAGACTCCAGGGGATAATTTTGTACAGATTTTAGGATTTTCAAATGCTTTTGTCTATTTTCATATTGTGTTTTTCACCCTTTACTTCTTAATTTCCCATTTATTTAAATCAATTACACCTGCTCTGTGCTTTTTGTAATAGGAAAAAATAATTGTAAATGACCCAGTGCTAAACATACAGATTTATTATGCTGTACTCATAACACAATAGAGAGAAAGCCTGGCACACCAGCAGGCCTTAAAGTGATGTTGCAAAAATGTACCTATTGACATGGAAATGTACTCACATTAGAATATTAGGTAAAAGAGCAGGCTGCATGACTGCAGGTATCATATAATCTTGCTTTTGTAAAAAACAAAAATAAAAACAAAACCAAAACCAAAAATTATACACATGCATAGAAAAAACCTTGGGAAGATATATACCACGGAGTTAATGGTGGTTGACTCCTGGCAGGTAGCAACTTGAATGCTCTTTATGTTTGTCTTTTGCTTGTTTGTAAGTTTATTTTCTATAATAATTATGCATTGATTTTATATTAAAATAAACAGTCAGAGCACCTTAAACAACAAAAGAAATAATTGGGAGTTCAGGAATTTTCAGGTGTTTTTGCCTCTACTTAAAAAAATGTCAGATTCATTTCAACTAATTATGCTTGTGTGTTTTTTCCCCTTGTACTTTGTGAGTTGGATGGAGAGAGACTATTGTCAATCAGTTTATATTTTTACAAATTCTATGCATGGTGTACGGGACATGAGATGGGGCATGAGATAATATGATAATGTGAAGTCATTAGACACAATCAAGGTGCATTATTCCTTCCACTCAATGGGGCAGAAAAACAAACGTGCATCCAAACCACACCAACATTATCACTACATAAAGTCAGTGACTGCAGACATTTTTTTTTAAATGGGAACATGCATTTTTTAATAATATGCTGCACTACCGACAGATTTTTTCTCTTTGCCAAACTTGTCAATCGAATTACTTGCTATCCTCTTCGGAGGGCATTTTAGCCCCGTTTCCCACTTGAGGAAATGGAGGCAGGGGCAGTGAAGTGACTTGTTTGAAGGCACGCGGCTAGTAAATAAATGGATAGGGCTGGGCACAAACCCCAGGGGGGTCTGCTTATAAGTTCTGACTATCCCAAAGCCCACCTTCTGCAGGCCTCTGTGCCACTGCCATTGTAATCACAGCCTGGGGGCTGTTGTAGGTCCTCATGGGAGACAGGGGTATGGGTCTAAACCAACTAATCCCTTAGGAGGACCCCCCAGGCAGAACTTCCATCAGTCTGGCTCACATGCCAGCACCCTTTTCCAGCTTCTTCCAGGCAGCCATACTGAGGGACCCTGGCACAGACTGCCTGCCCACTGTGGAGACAAACGGGATGACCCGTTGAATGGCCCCACGAGCTCTTTCTGGGTTGCCTAAGCCCAAGCTGGGTGGGGCCAGCAGGAGGGGCTAGCCTACAAATTTAACTTCTCACAGGGCTAAGGGCCGCCAAAGTTTTCCAGTTCAGGGCAGCCCATGTACTCCTAAACTATTGGCATCTCTGTTCAAATTATTTGATGCCAGAGCCCCACATCCTGATTTTCCCCACTGACAAGATTACCCTCCCATCTGCCTTTAAGAGGAAGGAGCCCTGGAGTTGGGACGGTCGTTCAGGAAGGGGCACAGCTCCACGGTGCGACCAGCTGACCAAACACTCCTGGTGGAGAATCAAGAGAAACTGGGGACTCTATGCAGGCATGGAATCTTCAGCCTGTGAGCTTCAGACTGAATGTGGCTTCACTGTTTTCCCTTGTTACCTCTGCAGGCTACCTCCTGGGAGTTTTTGGAAGACTGTCCTGGTGTTTGTTTTTAGATTTCCTCTGTTTGTGCTGACTTTCTTTTGAAGAGGACACCAAGGAGCCGTGACAGGTCTACAGGGAGAACAGATGCAGGTGCTGTGGTGGTGAGCGGGAAGCACTGTGATTAGGGGTGCAGGCCTCGGAGGCCTGGGTTCAAATCCTTGTTCCAATTCTTAATAGCTCCAGACACTTGGGAGAGTCACATGACCTCCTGAAACTGCACAGGTGGGGTTGTTACAGAGATTACACAATGCAGTGAGGCGATGAGTACTGAGCACTGAACACATAAGCAGTAGAAAGCAGCCCTGTATCATGTGGAGGCCGTTATTTCTGTCACGTCTATTCCAGTAGACGTCCTCTCTGCAAAGAACTTCACTGTTCTGCTGCTGGTCATTCGGGGTCCAGAAAGATAGCACTCGAACCCCCTTTCATGCTCCTGTTTACAAAATGCAACTTAATTCCATTCTCTGTTTCTTCTAGATAATTTCATTGTTATTACTCTGAGAGCATGGATGCTGCTTATATTTATGAAGGGAAAAAAAGCCTTTACTTATCATCCTGAAGAAAAACTACCTAGGTCATTAATTCATGTGTGGATAGCATTTGTCTACTTGAATCTTTTGTTGAAGTACTATGCCTTTGGATAATTTTATTCTCTTTTTAAGGATCTGGGTGTTTTCCAAACCTCCTGAGTACATATAACTTATAATCATATTAAAACATCATTATTTTTTTAAAAATCCAAAACAAAAACAATTCCAGTCCTCTAGGGGGACTCTGGAATTGTCCTGTCATACCTGCTTTGCTAGGAGGCAAGGAAAAGAGGGAGGAGACACGGAGAAACACCTTCAGTCTGGCCAATGGAAGGGTCTACACTCCAGTGACTGTGTTGGAATTGTATGGAAAGTGTGGCTCAGACTGGAGGCATAGAGTGTCCTACTGAGTAACACTGAAAATTGGAGTGCGTCCTGGGCCCCTTTCTTCAGTCCATAATGGGATGGGATGAATGGATGCTGAAAAGATCAAAGATTAGGGTGAGATCAAGTGGCATTTCCAGAGAGAAGGTGAGAGGGAGGGTGTAGGCTATGGGAGAACCAGTCTAGGCAACTCTCACTTGAGCAGGCTGCTGGTTCATTTTGAATGGTCCTACAGCAACTATTTGGGCCAGCCTGAAGGTCAATGTAAGCCAATGCCCCAGGGCCTAAAGGGGCAGGATGGGGTGGAGAACAGGGTTACCTTTGTTCCCCTGAACCCAGATGTGGCAGCTGTGTGGGTTGGGTGGGAACAGGAGCATGTGGGTTAAGCCCAGGTGCCTATGACACCTGATAAAGTAACTGCCGTTCCCCTGGGAAGTGAGCAGAGTCCTCCCCCTTGCCCTGCTGTCTTAAACGGAGGCACCAGGCTGCCCATGCATTTACCATTAGTGAGTTGGGCAGTGGGCAGTACCTGGAGAGTGTAGTGAAGGAGCTCAGAGCAGCGGAGGAACCAGGGCAGAGGGGGTTAAGTTAAGCTCTGATGTTTCAACAGAACAGCAGCTTCTCTCCACCACTCTGCCACTCTCATTATCTCTGTCAATCAGATCCAAGCAGCAGAACTTCCAAGTCCTCTCTCTGGCTGACAAACTCTCTATACATGTTCAAAGACCTTCCTGGGCTCTGGAAGCCCAATTACCAGCACTCCGACTTGCCTCTGCAATTCTCTTTCTTAAAGCCCTTCAATTGTCATCTGTAAAACCCGTTACTGCCACCACCTTTGTGGCTTCTGATGAGAGGGGCTGCAGCCGAGCGGCTGGGAGTCCCTCCTGGCTCTCTCTCAGGCCAGGTCCTAAGATGTGTTCTGAGTGAGCTGAAGTTACCTCCCACCCTCCACAGACAGCAGCATGGTATTTGGGACAATGCTTAGGGGCTTTATTTGGAGAAATACAACAAAATTAGAATAAACTGCTCTTTTGCAGATGTTCTTATTGCCTTTGACACCCAGCCCAAGCGGCAAATATATGGGATGCTTTCCTCCATCCAAACGTCGTCACCACCCCATGTACGTGCCACTGGACTGGAAACCCTCCATGAATATTCCCAGCAAGCATCATACTTTGCCACAGTTAGTATACAATGAGTGTTTTTTTGTATAAATTATTTAGAAATTCTGGAAGTCTAATATCGGAAATTCCATTTGTTTTCAGCATAGGTAAATGCATTTGCTGAGAATATCTTGAATGTCAAATCTTGCCTGTCAAGACAGTTTCATAATCCATTCTATGTGTGCTGAATTGTTCTTAATCGGATTAAAGTCTCTGGGCAGAACAAAATGGGTCTGCTTTCTCTGACTAATATTTATTATTCATCTAGCCGATGTTAGGGACAAAACCAGCATGCAGCTGATTTCGTGAAGCAGCCTCGGCATTAATTCTGATACTTACTGATTCGCCATGCTATAGGAGCAGAGGCGAAGCATGGATAATCACAGATAATAGAGGACCCAGATGCCACACATGGCTGGCACTGAGACCTGGTTAAGGGGGCAGCCCTGGCACCTGTCTGGGCTGAAGCCACTCTGCTTTTGGGAGTGGGGTGCATTGTCATAGCAGCACCCAGCTCCTCTTTTGTCTCCCCGGAAAGTGTTTTCTGGACTCCTAGCTTGCCATCTTTCTCAATCTTCTGGGCAACTGCCATGGCTTTAAATCTTGAGCTGGACAGAGGGCTGGCTGAGGGCTGACTTCTCATTTACTGGTGCCCTGGAGTCCACCCCCACATGGAGGTGCTCCCAGTGGGGCTGGGTGCCCTGCCTAGAAATCTGAAAGGAGAACAACCCTGCCTTTATTTCGCTTGTAAGTTGAGAAAGATAGTAACTGCCCTCACCACCACCACCAAGGGTATAGGGAGAGCAAGCAGAAAACAGCGCTATGCAGGCTTAGCAAAGAGAAATCCTCTTAGTTCTAAGGGAAGCACATGTATTCAAAATACAGAGGAAGAACGGGTCCTGGGGAACAGCCCAGGGTCCAGGACAGTGCAAAAATCCAGGCAGAACTTTTGACTGGGGCTTTATCAAAACAAGTCATCCTCAAAAGTTTCCAACATTTTAGTAATTATGGAGCAAAGGGTCCCATCTGGAATACCCCCAGTACCCTTACTTAAAGGGTTTCAAATGGCCCTTGTCTTTCCTTCATACCCTTGTCCCATTAGGGCCACCTGGAGCGGGTATTGACACCTTCACACAGACAGGGTCCCACTCCCATGGCCGGTCTGAATCTGACCAGCTTTGGGAGGCTTTCTTACACCTCCTTTCTCACATCTCGGTCAGCGACAGGTGACATGGGCTCCTAGAAGAGCAAAGTCTCAGGAAAAAGGTGTCCCTGCAGAATTCCAATCTGTAAAGCCGAGGAGTGTGAGTCCCAGAGGTACGAAGCTGCCTCCAGACCAGCGCTGCTTCCTCTCCGTCTCGTGTTGTGAAAGGAGAACACACGGGCTGGCTGCTCGGCAGCATGGAAGAATTGCCTGGTTTATCGGGGCCTGACCTATTCACGGTCCACAGCCATTCAGGATCAGCCCACTGTCTCCTGGGTTGGCCTGGGCACCTTTACAGGGGTTGCGGTCATTGTGACCATCACAGCTACATGCTGGGCTCTTTGACTGTTTCAAACATTGGTGCCAAATGGGTCCCTGGATCACCTCCCCTAATCCCCTCAAGTCAGGTTATGAGGCCTGGAGTTGGGAACAGTTAGGAGGGCTCGGTATGCCACCACCTGTGGGGTCTCTTGGATGGGGGTTTGTGGTAACCAGGTGCTGCTGACACTCACATCTTGGTTGGACATATCCCAGTAGGGTCTCTCTCCAAATGACATGACTTCCCACATGACAATCCCGTAGCTCCAGACGTCGCTGGCAGACGTGAACTTGCGGTAGGCAATGGCCTCTGGCGCCGTCCATCTCACGGGGATTTTCCCTCCCTGGAAGAAGGAGAAGCCGGTCAGCCCAACCGTCAGGTGTCCAGCTGAAGGCAGATGAAAATAAACTTGGCACACACGTCCTTCCACACACCCCACTCCCATACCTCCTGAATAGGGACAGCTGGGATGGTCCATGACCCACAGGCAGCCCCCCATTGCACCTGAGCTGCTCTAGAAGCATCTGCATGGCTTGTGCTTGTCTCCACCACATGTGGGCACACCACATGTGAGGAGATGGCTGGTACTGAAGCTTTGTTTGTCCCTAGTTCTCTATGTGCTGATCCTGACATCACCGTTTGGTGGGAGGAGAGTCTAACTGTTGTAAATGCACTACAACATGAAAATCCATATGACGTGAGATTGGCTATGTGAGCCACACAACCTGGGTGAGGAGGAAGCAAACCACATAACAAACTGGGGAGATTCTCCTTTCTCTGCAGCCTATGGACCACCCTGGGCAAGGTCTCTGGAGATGCCTGCAGCCCTCCCTGCTCCACTGCAGAGGTCAGCATCCAGAGACTGGACATGCACTTTTCCAACAGGCTGCTCTTGGGGTTACACCCCCCTTCTTCTTGCCCTGCACCCCACCCTGAAATCTCCCATTTGGTTCTCTGCTTGGCCCCTAGTTTTCCTGCCAGACCTTGGCCTACTGTATTCACCTAAGGGGTGATCCTCATCCATCCATTCATTTACTCGCCCTATCAACAAAAATAGGCAATGAGCAGTGCTGTGTGCCAGGCCTTTCTGAGAAGCTAGTATCCCAGAGATAAGCCATCCAGGGAAGCTGCTTCAGGCTGCACAGGGAATGGGGAGGCAGGCAAAAAGACTTAAAATGTGTTGTTAACAAGATGAAAGTGATGAGGGTGAGGCCGAGGGGGATATAAGGTGTTCTGAGAACCAGAGGAGACCTCCCTACACAGGAGAGGGGCAGGGACGATGGGCAGGGGCAAGTAGAGGCGTAGTTTCCTGGAGCCTTTGGGCGAGTATGGATGTCGGTACTGCTCCCTTCTACCTGTGTGACCGGGGCAAGTTACCTAACCTCTCTGTGCCTCGGTTTCTCATTGGCAATACAGGGGTGATGAACACACCGACAAAGTCAGGCTGTTGTGAGGAGCAAGTGGGTTACCATCCATATAGTACTTGGGACAGGCCTGGGGTAGAGGGTAAACACCATGCACATTAACTACTATTCCACCATGCTCAGTCCTAGAGGACGAGTAGATGTGACTCAGGCAAGTGAGGAGAGGGGAAGTCCGGGTAGAGGCGCACATGCAGACACTGGGTGAGGGAGAGGACAGTCACTGCCGAGAAGCCAGGTGGCTAAAGCTTAGATGATGAAGGGGAAGTAAAGGGAGGTGAGCAGAGGGCAGGGCACACTCTGCAGGAAACTGACACCACTAACAGGGGTAAAGTGGGGGCACTGGCCGAGGCCACCCTCCAACACTCATCATTCAGATGAGGAGAACAAATATGCTCCTTAGATTCAATTCTTCACGCAAATACCGGGATCTGACTCCCATGACCCCTTTTCAAAGCCTGGACTCTGCCTCTATAACCCACACAACCTGCAGCTCCCTCGCTCCCTCTCACTGCCTTCGTGCTTTCAGCTGAAGGAGGCTGTGTTTCTTCTGACCGTTCACACGATCTCTTTAAACCACCAGAGATACATGTTGGACTTTAGCTAAAATACCTTAAAAACATGTAAGTGGTTAATCTGAGCATGAGGGAGAGAGAAAAGAGCAAATGGCAAAGTGTATTTTTATTTGGGCTCCTACTCAGGGTCTGGGAGGAAGAAAGGTGGCCCACTGGACCTCCCCAGGCACAGGTCCAGCTTTCTGCAAAGAAAACAGTCCTGATTTCCCCTGGGGACCATGGCAGGCTTTTGTGGTGGGAGATGTCCTCAGCTCAAATGGCAGCAACCAGCAACATGACAAATGCCTGGAGAGCAGGCTTGAGCTGCTCAGCAACAGGACATGCTGTTCTCACCACCCCTCAGAACAGGAGTGAATTTACTGCTTTTATCTACATGCTACTCATGACTGGGGAAAAAAGGTAGAAAATACAACCAACGAACCAAGAGTTGTCAAAGACAGGAGGACCAGGGGCCCTAAGCTGTATGTCACCCGTAGGGGTGATGGTGTTGCCACACCTGGGGAAGGTCTGGCCCAGAGGAGAAGAGGTGCAGGCTTCCTGCTCTCTCATGATACCCGGGTTAGGTGAGGTAGGAGCGAGCAGGAGTTTGACTAGTGTGACTGTATGTGCACATGTGCATGTGAGTGCATGCAGGTGGAGGGTGGGGAGGGAAGAAATGAGAGAGGGCTCCATGTGAGAACATATCAGTAGGTGTGTCAGAGTGACAGGCAGGGAGAAAACTTGGCCGGGTGGGTCCCTGAGTAAAAGACCGTTGAGGCTTATCTTGTGTGTATGTGCATGTGTGTGTGTGTATGTGTGTGAGAGAGAGAGAGAAGGTGGAGGGTGGATAAAGTGAGGCTTTTCTGAATTTTGAAGAGGCAGTCTGGGAGGCTGAAGGTGTCCTCTCTGCCAAGCCTGGAGCAGACCCCAGGGCCCACGGTGACAGCTGTTGAGCCGCTCCCTCTCACATGCAAAGTGGCTTTGCCAGGGCCACTGGCAGGGAGCCTCAGCCCTCCTGCCACCTCATGCTGCTGGGCCTCACTGAACACGGAGTCGGGCCTGTCACTGCCACCCCCCACCCCAGCAGGTGGCAGAGCCTTTGAGAACCGAGGCCCTGGACATGCAGGTGACAGCTTGTCATGACCAGCTCTCCCACTCAGCCAAGAGAGCAGGGGCTGCTGACCTCTGAGGCAGAACCAAAGGAAGGCCAGAGACAGGGGACAGGTGCTGTCCTTCTGGGAGTTTCAAACTTTCCTCCCAGCTTTTAAACATTATACCATCTGCCTTGTCGTCCAGTGCTCAGAGGTAATTACAGTAATGACCATTTAACTTGCCTTCACTATGTGAAAGAATTTCTATTAATTTAGAAGATGGTGACCAGCCCCACGCAGGGGACTAGGAGCAAAGGAAGTGGGCGGTGTTGCAGCAGGCAGGGTTTCTGCTGGTGAGGGTGCCCTCCCACTGGATGAGACACCAGGACCAGAAAGCCTAAGGCCACTGCATTCATCTGACTGCAGAGAGCTCTAGGAGTCCCCGGCCCTCACCTGTGCAGGTGTGAGGAAGGGGCATAGAAGAGCGGTTTGCTCTGTTTGATGGGAAGAAACATGAGGGGAGAATTCTTGATGGGTTGGGGTGAGGAAGAGATGGGGCCCACTGGGAAACAATCTGTATCCACATGGGCAAAAAGGGGCTGAACATTGTCCCCTGCACGGGGTCTCTCCAAGCACCAGATGACTTGCTTACCCCAGGATGCTGTGGGCACGGTCTGAAGGTCTGCCTTCTGCAGGGACTAGGTTGCCCTAGAGCTGAGGCAGGGGGGCACTGTTGGGGCATGTGGGAGGGAGAAGAGAGAGGAGGAAGGGGCACATCACTGCCATCAGGACTGTTGAGCTCTAAATAACATCATACACTGACCTTCCACACACAGCGTGGCATTGAATGGCTGTGCTGCTGAGGCATTTTCCAAAAATTTGAAATCCACTGCTTCAGAGTAATCGTGCCTTAACTCAGGTATAAGACAAACTATGACGATTGTGTGCATGTAGTTTGATAAACAAAAAGAGGGTATCTAGTAGCAGATTAATTCTAACACAGACATCTTCACTGTTACCTGCTGATAATCCACACCCACACCTGCTGGCAGGTGTGAGGCCAGCGGGTGGAGGTCTCTGAAGAGGCATTTTAGTCCCTTGGCCTCAACCAGTCTGCCACAGGCTGCAGCACCCACTCTGCCCAACATCCCGCTGGGGAGGTGGCAGTGATAAGACTCAGCCCCATTGTCAAGGAGCAATGGATGTCCCCCATGTCACCCAGGCAGCTCACTGCCTTGCCACAGTGAGATTACATAAGCACAGCTCATAGCTTTTGTTCCAGAACCCACTCAGTTGTGGAGTTTTACAAGCCAACATCCAAGCACAGGACCAATTGCTAGTTATTCATCCTGGGCATTGCTACTGTACTTTTCTCTGCCATCTTAAGTGAGACAAAGAGTCCATGGGGACACAACACAAGTCCAGACCTCCATGAATATAAGTATGGTGATCATGGAGGTGTTCATCAAATCATGATACATGAGGAATCCCTTAAAGTGGTAGGTTTATGACAGAGCATTATGCCATACTCATAAGTATAAATATATATATACATATATATCTGTAAACTACCCCAATATTAGTGTTATTATTAAATAAGAATTTATGTATAATACTTTATTCCCCCAAAAGGATATGTTCAAGTTCTATCCTCCTATACTAACTAGTAAATATAACCTTATTTGGAAATTTGATCTTTGAAGACATAAGCAAATAAGATGAGGCCACACTGATTGAGAGTGTGCCCTGAGTCCAACGACCGGCATCCATGTAAGACAATAGTATACGGAGACAGAGGCAGAGACTGGAATGATGCATCTAAGTGCCAAGGACTGGCAACAACCACCAGAAACTAGGGGAGAGGCATGGAATGGATTCTTCCTGAGAACCTTAGGAGAGAGCATCACCCAGCCAACACTGTGATGTTGTACTTCTAGCCTGCAGAACTACGAGAGGATAAATTCCTGTTGTTTAAAGCCCCCCCCCCCAACTTTGTGGTGTTTTGTTACAGCAGCCTTGGGAAACTAATACATTGAGTATGTACAACGTTATCAGGCACTAGTCTAAAAATACTCCTGTTAAATCCCCAGGGGGCTCATTCACCATGAACAGAGGGCAGTGGAATTCAGGAATGAGGGACACCTCCAACATTTAGAGCAAAGCCCTGCAGATAAACCACAGAGGTCTCTGCCATATTTCCTCAGGGCTGTTGATCAGACCCAGGCAGTACGTCACGGCCACTGACGTGGTGGTGAGGACAGCAGTCAGAAGGCGGCTCCGATACTGCTGCTGGAGCCTCCATTTCTACTCTTCCTCATGAGAGAGGCATGACATGCCTGGGAGAGAACCCCACCAGCCATGTCCCAGCCAGGTGGCCACTGCAAGCCTAAGTAGCTGAAAGTAGAGTCAGTACCCCTCTGCTGGCAAACCCAGAAAGCCGAGCCTGGTGCTTCTCAAGCTCAGCTGCCCACTGGAGTCACACTAGGGAAGTTAATTTATTCAGAATCTCTGAGAGTGGTACTCAAGCATTGGTAGGTTTTAACATGCTTCAGGTAATCCTAATGTGAAGTCATTAGTCATGACGACTGGCCAGGAGCAGTGGTTTCCAGAATCTCCCAGAAGGCTTGTTAAAACACCCACCACAGGGCCACAACCCAGACTTTGGAATTTAAGAGTTCTGGGATAGGATTCAACAATTTACATTTCTAACAAATTCCCAGTATGCTTCCCATACATTGAGAACCACTGGCACAGATCAACCCCAGGATAAGTAAGTTGTAAATTATGTATCCAGGCTAAGAAACCCATAGATCAGCAAGCATAAGTCATAGACTGAGTGAAGTCTCATCTTGAATTGCTATTCAAGTGGCTGGGTTGGGAAGGGTTCTGGGGCTTCCTCTGGGCTCAGCAAGGAGGAGTGTTGTGACTGATGAGCGATGTCTACCCAGAGTAAAAGAATGGGTTGGGGTACACATGGCAAAAACTTGCTAACGTTGCACTAAAGCTCGAAAGACCTCCAGTTGATGGGGGAAAAAAGGCAGCGACTGGCTTCATCAACGTTTCCATCAAGTATGCCTGTGGCCCAAGGGAAATGGAGAGAGAATGAAGTCGACATTGCACAGCAAGCATCCTTCTGGAGTGGCTGTGGACTCTCCCCTAGGAGCAGTGACCACCCTGGCTGTGAGGCATCTGACAGTGACCTGTGCTCTGCTCTGCCCTTTGTAAACAGTTCAGACACAGATGGCCCTGCCCTCAGGGTGTATCCAGGGGACATGCCTTCCTCCCACTCCCTAGTCACCGCCCTGGGCTGAGAGGTCCAACCTGGCTCTAAACGTTAAATTAAGAACGTCTTTCAGAATGAACGTCTCCATTTAAAAGCACTCTGAAAGTAAACTGACCCATTTTCCTCAATCTGATCAGCCCAGTGACTTTTCCAGATAAGGCTCATATCAGCCAAGAAGGAAAAAAAGTTTCTGCCTAAAAGGTTATCTTTCTCCAAATGCTACCGGCTTCTAACAGCCAGTGGAAATGGCTTCTGGCTGCTGAATCGCAACTGACTCTATATAATAAAGAGGCTGTTCCTAGTTCCCCAGGACGCCAGGAATTTGCATGGAAACAGTCTCTCCATCTTCTAAAAGAGTTCATCTGGCCCTGCTGCTTCTTTCTTTCCAGAAGCCACAATCTTGATGGTGACACTGTAATTTATTACTATGCTAAGGCTTATGATGCAACATACAGAGAATGAGAACTTCAGGTGGGAAACAGGCTGCAGGAACAGGTGAGCTTTTGGAGAGGATGGTCTTATTTGTCATGCAAATAGCACACCGAACAGAAAAAGACAACCCCAAAAGACACACTGCATTGGCTGCAGACAAAATTGTTTCTAAATAGAATGTTTTTCAAAGCTTTTCTTGAAGCATTAGGTGCTCCTCCAAAATGAATGGCACACTATATTTCATACGAGTAATAAAATATGTGATTTGAATAACTACAAATGCAGAGATTTACAGTCAGTGGGGTCCTTGCTGCCTTTCCCCTGAGCTTTGTGGGCTCTGAAACCCTTCCGTAAGATGCTGGGGAAGGTAACTGCAGCCCAAACACCATTTTCCAGCAGCTAGAGAAAAGCCTATTTGGACATAAATTAACTAAAAATATGCGGATGATAGTGTGTGTTTCATGTGTGAAGAACAGAAAGGCCACTTGGTGACGTTTCCCAGCTGGAGAAAAAAACAAAACAA
Organism: Sturnira hondurensis; assembly: GCF_014824575.4. Lineage (NCBI taxonomy): Eukaryota > Metazoa > Chordata > Mammalia > Chiroptera > Phyllostomidae > Sturnira > Sturnira hondurensis. The sequence continues at coordinate 4,729,974 of NW_028085930.1, forward strand.
AAACCCTGTTCAACCAAACAGACGTTGCTTCTCTGTATTACACTGTCAGGGCAAACAGCTGTCTTTTATTCCCCACCCTCAAAATAGCCCCGGATGGCTGAGATGCGGGCTTTATTATTATTTTATCATACAGCACATCTTGAGTTTATAATTAAAAAGAAAGGATGGAGAGACAGTGCTAAATAATTCACTGGCAGACTTCATTCATTTGACAAGCAGGCAGTGGGTGTGCTCTTTGAGCCAGGCCAGGGGGAGTGGAGGAAAATGGAACAATACCTCTTCTTTCCTGAGGAGGGCACTGTCCAGAGATGTCTCACCGTGAATCAGCCCAGTGATGGTTCAGAATTGGTCTCTCTTTATGCAATGCCCCAGGCCTGGGCCTCCCTATCAGTCCTGAAGAGTCTGCCCCTGGTGAGAGTGGCTGGGTGATGGGCTTTAGAGTCTCTGCACTTTGCCTACGGAGGGAGCCAGTACCCATCTGAGACCTGGTGGGCAAGGGTGTGTCTTTTTTGCGGCTGAAACAAGAACTCCCCGTCCCCAAGGGAGAGGTGGTAGTAGGAGGATGAGACTTTAGGCCTTTTGGATGACAAGGTTGGCAGGGGGGACCAGAGAACAGGGGACAGGCAGGGTTGGGGAGGAGGCTAGATGGTCACCCTGCTATCTCTCCTCTTCACTTTCTGGGCTGTGTCCAGTGTATATCCATTGCTTCTCTGAACACGTGAGGGAATGTGCTTTTCCTGGAGTCCCTCATCGCTACTGCTTCACTGCTGTCCACCCCTAGCCCCAGGCCCACCCCAAGAGGCCACATTTCTTTCCTTTTTCAGCCAGTGACCCCTAAACTCTCCCACTTGTACCCATGTCCTTGTGGCTCCTATCTCTGTCAATAGGCCATGATACTTCTCCCACCTTCACCCACATATGTCCCATGGCCCTCACGCCCCCATATGCAGGAGGACACTGGGGCTTCCTGGGACTCTAAGGTAGGGCCACACCTCCCATGGCAACATGGCTGGCAGGGGCTCCTGACAGTAGGCAGCAAGAGGTGGGGGCTGCTGGGTCAGCTGGATTCTGTCTGCAGATGGATGCTGGCCATCTCAGGGACCTCTGTCCAGCTTTGTGGGAAGCTTGTGGGGTTTATTCCACTGTCCTGATTTGACTACAGCCTTCAGTTTTTTTCTCTTCCTCTTCATGCAATGTAAGTGCCTGACACTTCTAATAGGTATAGCAGGTATATTCCTCATTCGTGGTATAATTGTTGGTGCCTCCCTGATGTCCACTAGCCACGTCTCTAGTCTCTCTTCCTGCCCCCACCCTCCAACAGCTATTTAAAAATAATCATTCACCTTAAATAGCTTAAGCTTTTCTAGTCTCGTGAATTACACCTCCTTTTTGGCACGCTTTCTCCCTTGAACAATCCCGGCAGTTATAACTAAGTCACTTAACCACTCTGTCTTACTGTTTCCACCTGCCAATAAGGATAATAATGCTTAATTATCTCAGAAGGGCGGATGAGGAGCTGTTAGCTAATGCTGGTGGAGTGTGAGATGTGCAAGTGAGCCTGCTCCACCTGCCTCCCTGCAGGAGCCCTGGTCCCTGGCAGCAGTGAGAGGTGGCCAGGGAGGGGCAGCGCCTGCCCCAAAGACCAGCCAGGGAGGCCGCCAGCGCCTTCCTGTGTACCATCCCCATCGGTGACATACACCAGGTATGCTGAGGTTTGTTTTATGGACCCTGAGAGCTAAGGAGGAGAGGAGAGTGGCCACAGGTCCACATCTTATAACAGGTGCAGGGGCACTTGACTCCAGGTCCTTCCATTCCGAAGTCTATGCTGCCTTTTCCCTATAGTGGGTAACAAGAAAGAAGAAGGCAAGACAAAGGGAGACATGTGTCCCTGTGTGTGGAGGGCAGGTGGCATCTTTTCTCTCCCAAAGGAGAAGAAATACTTGGCTTCTGTTTTACTTTCACAGAACACAGAGCCCCAAATTCTCAAGCAAAGGTCCCATTACACTTGTGCCCCCAGACTGTCACCCCCAGACTGAGTACCAGTGAGTTTTGGGGTACAGAAAAGCCATGCGAGTCTGCCACATTTTTGGTGTTTGGAGAACATTTGTTGTGAGAGAAGAATATTAAGGTATGCCTCCAAGTGAAATGAGAGACAACATTCATTGGTTTCTTTTTAAAACAAAGCATCAACAAGCACAGTGTGAGTGAAGGCCTAAGTGAAGAAGACTGAAGGTAACGTGGTGTGTGTGTGTGGTGGGGCAGGGTGATGAGGACATGGGGAAACCCCACAAACTGTGACTGGAGTATAAACTGGCGAAAGGTTTGGGGAAATACAATTTTCACTAAAATTTAAAACATGCAATTCTTAACATTACCACAAGGGGCAGATGAACACCATGTGCCTCAGGACTTGATACCCTGAGAAGGATGCACTGGTCATTTAGGTAAATTTATGATGCATAATAGATGGGCCTGGGCCTGATCCTGAGGACAGATCAGACAAACCCAACATGAGAAAGCTTTCATTAAAAAGAGAGACATTGTTCTTTAAAAAGTTAATACCGCCCTGGCTGGTGTAGTTCAGTGGATTGAACACAGACCTGTGAAGCAAAGGGTTGCTGGTTCCGTTCCCAGTCACGGCACATGCCTGGGTTGCAGGCCAGGTCCCCAGTAGGGGACACATAAGAGGCAACCACACACTGATATTTCTCTCCCACTCTTTCTCCTTCCCTTCCCCTCTCTCTAGAAATAAATCTATAAAATATTTTTTAAAAGTTAATACCATTACACAAAAAACAAAAAATAGTCTGGAAATGTTCCAGGTTAAATGAGACTAAATTGATGTGGTAACAAAATGCAATAGCTAATCCTGGACTAGATCCTGTACTGGAAGGAAAAAGTGCTAAAAAACATTTTTGAATTAATTAAAATTAGAATAGAAACAGAAGATTAGATATGCTATTTTATCCATAGTAAATCACTGAAGTTGTTAGCTGTACTGTAGTTATAAGAGGATATCCTTATACTTAGGAGATATGGAAATCCACAGAGTATACGGGGATTAAGATCCATGATGTATGCAACATCTCCCAAGAATTTAGAAAAAATACTTGGGGTGGGAAGCAGGCAAATAATAAAGAAATGAGGTAAAATAACAACAATAGGTTAAGAATCTGGGCAAAGGTTATACGGATGTTATTTGTATCATTCCTATTTTTGAAACTTTTCATTGTTTGAAACTATTTTGAAAACTTTAAACGTGCAAATTCTTTGACCCAGCAAATTTTCTTCTTAAATTTCTTTTATAGAAATATCCGTACAAGTATACAGAAACATCTACCATATATAAGAATATTCACTGAAGCACTGTTTGAAATGATACATCAGAAGTCACCTAATGGCCATCCCCAAAGAGCTTGTTAAATAGCTTCTCCAGTTCATTCATACTAAGGATGCCTGAGGAAGAGCCTGGGAGACCCACAGGCAGCAGCAAAAGTCTCCAAAGACATGAAGTAAGGGACTAAGAGGGGAAAAGGTCATATTCATGATACATCATTAAGTAACGGAGCAAGTCAATGAACAGATGAGTACCATTTTTGAAGCCATAAAATTATATTGAAATAAACACACACACAATACTCAATAAAGCTGGGAAGGAAACACATCAAATTACCAAAGATGGTGACTTCTGGGAATTGGGAAGGTGGAGGCAGGTGGAGTATGTTTTACTTATCACGATAAACAGACCTTTATATTTTGATATAATAGAGCATTGCTTTTAAAGTCAAACCATAATAACTTTTTTATCTATGGCATTCTAGAAACTTCTTTAGGTCCCTTTCTTCAGATGGAATGACCTTTCTGGTTGGACCAATAAGCCCCTCTCTATCTGTCTGTTCTGGGATCAGGTATGAGGGGAGGGAATGCGAGGTTATAATGACTGAAGTCTGGGGAGTGGGGCTGGTGACAACAGTCACTAAGAGCCACAGGAAAGGGTCAGGTCTGGGTTGGAAGAGCAGAAACTGAGGGTCTCTTCCTCCCACTGTGGAGAATCCAGCTGCCTTGGAACAGTAATGTTGCTTCCTGGGTACACGGGCTCCTGCTCCATTTTAAACTGACTGTTCTCTTACTTGGTATAGCAGATCTCCAAAGACATGTTTGTCACTCATTAATTAATTTCCTATTCACTCCACAAAGAGTTACAGAGCAGCATGTGAAAGAAAGCTCAGGGACACTGTGATAAAAGAGGAAGCCAGCCCTGGCTGGTATAGCTCAGTGGATTGAGCGTGGGCCTGCAAACCACAGGATCGCGGTTCGATTCCCAGTCAAGGGTACATGCCTGGGTTGCAGGCCAGTTCCCAGTTCCCGGCAGGGGACGCACGAGAGGCAACCATACATTGATATTTCTCTCCCTCTCTCTTTCCCTTCCCCTCTAAAGATAAATAAATAAAATCTTTAAAAAAAGTTTAAAATTAAAAAAAAAGAGAGAGGAAGCCAAGCCACTAGGAGAGAAAAAGCTGGGTCGGGACAGAGGAGGGTGGCAGAGGCTTTGAGGAGCAGCTGAGCCATCTGGAGACGGGCGCTGATGAGAAACCAGGTGCAGACCAGGTGCAGGTGTTGAGAGTTTGGCGGCGGCTGGATCATGGGCCCAGCTGCCTGTAGTTGTTCCCAATCATTCATGCTTTTGGCCTTGGATTCTGTTGGCCTGCCTAGTCCTACCTACACTATGAACCCTTTCTTGGGATATGCTCGGAGACCCAGGTTGATTCAGACTTTAGCCAATGCTTATGCATGCTATTTGTCTCTTCCCCATTGATCTATTTTCTGACCTAATTTAGGATTTATATATTTTGCCACTTATTGGAAAACCAACTCTTGGAATTACTCCCGCATTCTCAGACCTGACTTTCCCCCAACCTGGTGGGTCTAGACACCTGGTGTTTGTCTCTCTGCTTGTCCTTCTTGGGCCCATGGGAACCCAGGGATGGATTACCACATGGGTGTCTCAGAGGCAGCCAGGTTCTTCACAGTAGGAAAGAGAGACCCCTCAGTTTCTGCTCCTCCAACCCTGAACTCGAGACTTTCCCAGGGGTCTCTTAGTGGATGTTATCACCAGTCCCACTCACTTCCTGATCTTGCCACAGCCTTGAAAGTCTGCCTAGAACTGTGGGGCCTGTGCTTCAGAATTTTCTGGAATTAGAAGCATCATGGAAAGATCTCGTGCTGAAGTCCAAAGACTTCCTCTTTTCAGAGGGTTCTGAACCCATTTTGGCTGGGCCTGGTGAACTCTAGGCCTCCACGCTACCCAAAATAACCAATTCCCATTTCTACCAGTCATGGTTTTCCAAGGCCTGGGAACCCATAGCCACTGTTTCCTAGAAACCCAACAGACTCAGTAGATAATCCCCAATCACAGGTCAGGAGATGCTCTGTAAAGTTCCCAAGATCAGTGGCCTCTGCACATGGTAAGCAGAAGCCTTGCCATTTGGCCATGTTGATGCTGGACTTTCTGTCTCCTATATCAGTACATCCCAAGCTCTATAGGAATTTTGCCTTTCTGGGCTCTCCAGGGCTAGATTTTACTCCCCATGTCAAAGGACAGGTGTGATTAGAGGGCAGGTGGAGGAGAGGGCATCCTGGCTCTGGAGTAGAACAGGCATGAGGGCACAGAAGCAGGGATCTGAAGTCCAGCAGAGCAGTGGGGCTGAAAGGGGCTTGTCTGCTTTCCTCTCATCGTGCTCTCCCCTCCCCTCTAGTAAATCACAGACTGTTTAAATCAGAGGTGTGGGCAGAGTGAATAGTGATTGAATAAGACCAGATCTGAGGAGCCATGGTATAAAACAGAAAAATGGTAACCCTGGAACATATGAGAATCTTAATGTTTTTGTCCAAAGGTTATTCCAAAACATTCCAGACAAAAATCAAACAGAATGATCTTCAGAATATTAATAGACTGAATTTCCAAGCAGGACAAAGAAACATTTTATTGGGTTATAGAACCATCCAAAATACTCCCTTGTCAATGACAAGTGCTGACACAGTGGCTAGAGTTGGAAAACATCATTTTGCAGCCATAGTGATACAGACTGGTTCAGAGAAGAGCCATCAATGGATGCGAAAAGCAGGGGAAAATTTTTGATGAAGAGCAGGATATTACACAGCCTATTTTCCCACAGGCTGCTTATCAGTTCTAGGAGAAAAGGGTATATAAAAGGTACATACTGTATGTAAATCTACATTGGAGAAGTGGACTAAACCTTGACCTGGTGATCAAAATTAATAACACTAACGAGGGGCAGATGGACATCATGTGTCTTGAGAGAGGATATCCTAGAAAAACACAACATCACTTATGTAGGATTACGACCAAGAATGTAGGACCTGCATCTAATAATGAGGCATACCAGGAAAGCCCAAAAGGAGGAATGTTCTATTATTGAAGAGGGGACTATGTTCTTTAATAATGTCAGTGCCATAAAAGACAGAGAAAGACAGTGGAAGTATTCCAGACTGAACAAGACTGAGGAGACGTGACAACTAAATGCAACGCCGATCCTAGCCTGCAGGTCCTGGAAGACATTAACTTGTAATGCAAAAATGGTTTCGACAAAAGTAAAAATCATATGCAGTTTTTAAAATTTTATTGGAATAAAAATGTTTTTTAAAATCTCCTTTTCAATCAGTCAGGTAACTAAAGAAGTCCTCAAACCAAACAATGGCATTATTCTTACAGAGAAGCCAGTGAGGAGAACTCAAAGACACCCCTACCATGGCTTCAAATGTAGACAGTAAATAAAATATAATATGGAGAAAACCCTGGTTTTGGAGTTCCTAAAATATAATAAAATTTCTCTGGAATCTTCTTTAAGGACCAACATGTATAAGGTTTGTAGAATTATTATAGGCCTTGAAAAAGTATGATTGGGGACAGAAATATTGACACATAAGATGACCTACTGTGATCACATTTGATGGCCTGTAGTCTGCAAATCCTGTACCCATCACAGCAAAACCCTTGTTTAGAAGCAAACCTTAGAAAAAGCTCACTATCTAAAGCAGAGGAGAGGCTGTGGGTGAAGTAGGGTGGTGGTCTGGAGCCCAGCTAGGTGTCCCCATCACCCCAGCAGTGCCCTGACCCTATTCCTACTAACTCCAGGACATGGAGAGGAAAGCCGTGGCCACATGGAGAGAGAAGCATTCTGGAGACTCACATCTGAGCACTGAACCCACATATTTTCCTTTCCTTTGATTCACATGTGTGTTCTAACAGGATTGTTGTAATTTTCATCTTTATCTCAAATGGTTAGGTCTACTGATGGTTCCACTATTTATTATACCTAAATGGAGTGTATGCTCCCTGAACGTGACTGAATGAACTTTAATTTCCTAATAGAGGCCCTTCTGTTATAATGTTGTATACACATTGCAAAAAGCCTCATATTCTGAAAATTTGCAGAATCACATATCAGAGCCTATGAGGGAAATTTACATTTGGAGAAGACCATTTAGAATGTAACGAAAACACAGCAATCCTAATAAAATTAGCAGCACAGGTAAATTACAACCTGCATTTGCACCAGTGCACCAGATTCTTTGCAGCCTAAACACTGCAGGTCCTACGGGGCATTCACATATCATGGAGATTAGTTCCACCAATGTTAAAAATCTGAGCCAGAGTATGGACTTCCCTGGGAAAGAATGAAAATGTAACATAAAGGAAAATGTTTTCATAGTTTCCTCATCTTTACTCTTAGTTTCACCAGATGACAGAGTGGAAATGCAGTGGTTTTGCAAACCACTAAATGGGCCACTAAAAGGTCTTTCTGTCAATGTTTGACCATTTTCTTAAGGTCTTCTCATTATGCTAAGGCTTTTTCTTTCATTGCAAGAAAGCTTGCCCTGATTGCTTCAAAACATAAATGCCCAGGAAAACATCCTATGAGAACCACAAGGCTTCCACAGTATGCTGACACCATTCCCCCACTGACCAATTGTGTATTGAGTGAGTTTGTACTGAAGAACATGCGCTGTCACAGAGCAGGCAATACCTATATTTCCATTCTCAAGAGGCACTTGCAGGGAGATGACAGCCATTGGACATTTATCAAGTGTCCACTAGGCACCGACTTCTCTGCTGGGCACTTAGATATTTAATATCATTCAATTTTTACAATTGTACTAAGAGATGGGTTCGTATCCCCACTTTGCAGATTAGAAAACTGAGGCTCATGAATTAACATGTTAATAGCAGAACAAGGGCTTAGCTTTTGGTGTCGTTGCCACACAAGTCTGAGCTCTTTACATTCCATTGTTTAAATTTTATATTAGGAGCCACTTGAATGAGTAATTCAAGGGAACTAGTCCTACCCGTTGCTAAGTATATTTAGCATGTCACATATTGTTGGAACTGATTCCGCACCCTCCCCCCCAAAACAGGTAAAATGTTTTACTAAGAGCTAGAATAATTTATTCTATTTAATCAGATTTTATAGTAACTTTTTATTACATTTTTACAGAACTTTAGAAGTTTAGTAAAGCACTTTCAAGACAATTTTTCCTTTGATTTTTACAATAATCATGTGATATAGCTTGAGTATAATATTAAACAGATAGTGGAACGGAGTTTCAAAGAGGTAAAGTAACTTACCCCAAGTTAATAATTGTCAGACTCAGGATTCAAACCATGTTTTCAGGCTCAAAATTCAGCCTCATCCTTATAATTGCTGAGAGAACCACCTTTGAAATTATCTACTGTGAAGTTCTGGGTATTGAATCTGTCGTTAGAGTTACTGAACCAAGTTATGCTACATGACTGGAAATGTGATAAAAACATTGAAAAATAAAGCAAGGAGAGAATGAGTTTAGTGTATTTGTCATTGAAGATAATGACTATTTGTAGGATAATGGGTATTAAAGGCCTATACAAATAAACAACCCCAAAATTGAATAATGCGTTTTAAATGATAGTGTCTATTTACTTATGAAAATAATTTTCTAATACTGAGAACTATTGTGGAATGCTAATCGTTATTTTTGATAATAAAACCATGGCATGTGCAACCGCATAAAGCATTTTAGGGGGAATATAAACTATCTTAAAGTGATAGTAAGGAATCATACTCCATCCTACCTACCCTCCCCCATTTCCTGACCAAATCTTTGACCTTCTAACTTCTCAGGGTAGCAAATCCAACTACAAAGCTATTTCATACCATTTTATTGGTGATGTTAGTTTAAAAGCACACGAACTCACACTGCTTGGCAATTTGGGGTGGGGTCTCCCTGGATTTTCTGCCATTCTTCATGCTCCCTGAAGTGGGCCAAATTCCTTTCCAAAGGAAAAGTTTTCAAAAACGACGGGGTCTCAAGTCAAGGTCTCATGACTTCTCTTGGCTAAGTGCTGGGCCAGAGCCCTGGGGTGTGTGCCCAAAATACACACCTCTAATAGGGAGTTAGTAAGAAAATATGCCTGCACTAAAGCAGGTACCTTTGTCCCATCTGGCATGGAGTAGCAAGATGTAAAGCTGCTGGATCAGCCCTGGGCACAACTGGGTTGTGGCTTCACATTTTTATAGAAAAATTCCAGATGATTAATAAATAGAGGTCAGTCTTGCTCTTGTCACCTGGGTCATCTCACCTCCCCTCTCCCTACTGCTCAGTTCCTTGGCCACAGAGAATAAAAGAATGAAGACCTGACAAATCACTTTGCAAAGATAGTTATTGCTGACCATGAAAAAAATAATCCTTCTCCAACAAAAGGAAGAGCTGGCTGTGAGGAGAGGCGAGCAGCTTGCAACTCATAAACTGAATCCATGGCTTTGAACTTTACGCCTCTTTTCTTTTTATCAAACACCCAGATGGCATGTATTCTCTAAGTGAGCAATATTAGCAGAAGTCTACATGGATCTTTTCACTGAGATTTTTCTTTTCCTGTTTCCTACTCTCTCACTTTCTCACAGGGAAAGGGTTTATTTGAATGCTTTTGTGGGAAGATTAAAATAAAACCTTCAGCTCAAATCCTCCCCACGTATCCCCCCACCCCCACCCCCCACCCATGCAGCTAGAGTACCTTCGGGTTGAGCCCTCAGCAGAGTGGCCTTTGATCAGTTATCCTTCTGGTCTTTCCCTTCCTCCCTCGCTGAGCTCTCTCTTCCCCTCTCCCCCTTACACTCTGCCTCCCTCTCCCTGTAAACTGTACCGCATGAGAGTTCCTTTGCTGCCTTCAGGTTTTTGAATTCAGCTCCCCCAGAGGAAGTGCAATATGCTCAGCCTTGATAGAGCTGGTTTTGAGCTTCTGGGATCTTTGTTAAATTGCTCTTGCTTCTGTATGCTCTGGGAGGGCTGGATCGAAGGGCCTGGTTTCCCTTTCTGGGATACACACTTTACCTTCTAGAGATTCTCTAGGCCCATAGGCATTTTTTTCATGTTTCTCATTCCCTCCTAGGGCACCTAGGCCAAGCCCTCCTGGAGGCCCCATTTGGCTGGGTACGAGGGACGGACACCTCCACCCCCTGTATCAACTTCCCTAACAATGCACAAGATTCCTGCAGAACTACAGGGAGGTTTGCAAAGACTCCCAGCATCTCAAAGCTGGTCAGGGCTTTCAAAACCTGAGCAGTCCCTTAATGTAACCTCTTGTGGTCATAGCTCTTTGAAAGCAATGCTCCTGCAAAGATGTCACCCAAGTGAACTAACCCAACAAAGTGTGGAGTCCACTGGGATGGCATCTTTGCAGGGGTATTGACTTGGAAGTGTTTTCTTTTAAAGTGTTTTCTTTGTTTTGTCTTGCTGTAGCCTTTCTTAAATTTTATGCAGTTGGATTACCTGGAATCCTAGGTATATTCCAGATGTCCATCCGAGACCTTCCATATTGTGTCTTCATCCTTCATGGTCTGACTGCCCACTCATTTCACATCCGCCCATTGATGGGTATGCAGCCAGTCAGCTGGACTCGTGGACTTGTGTGAGCTTGCTAGGGCTATTGTAGCACAGTACCATGAACTGCATGGCTCAATGCAAAAGAAGTTTATTGTCTCATATTCCGGATGTTGGACGACTGAAATCAATGTGTCAGCAGGGCCATACTCCCTCTGAAACTGGTAAGGGAGAATCCTTCTTTGCTTCTTCTAGTTTCTGGTGTTTTCAAGCAACCCTTCATGTTCCTTGGCTTGTAAATACATCAATCTAATATCTGCCTCTGTCATCACGTGGTCATCTCCCCCGTGTTTCTCTGTCTCACTTTCCCTTTCCTTATAAGGACACTAGTGATTGGTTTTAGGGGGGATCCGTGCACATCTAGTATGATCTCATCTTGATTACGTCTTCAAAGACACTATTTCCAAATAAGGGTCACATTCATCACAGGCACAGGGATTATGACATCAACATATCTACTGAATTGTGGGGAACACAATTCAACTGATAACAGGGCTCTTCTAGGGCAAACATACCATGATTTTATTGGCCTGCACACTCTTCTCACCACCAACCAAATCAGCTTGCTTCTACCCAGTGAGCACACCCACTATTTTGTGGCTTCTTTCATTTTAACCAGACTATTACTTCTTTCTGAAAACCCTCAGCCTCTGAGCCCTCATAACCTGACACATTTACCCACCCACCCACACATTCATCCTATTAACTCTTCCTGAGTACCTTTTATGTGTCCAGTTTTACCACTTAATTCATATCTAACCATCTGGGAATCTACTCTATCACCTCCTCTCACCTCAATTGAAAGCGCTCTCTCTTTACTTTAAGCTTATGGTTTCAGACTTTCATTTATTAAGCACCCAACCTGAAAAATAAGCCGGCATCTTAATAAATAATTTATAGATACTACTGCTAATCAACATAGTAAATATAAATAAAGTTTAATTTCTTACTCTAACAGAGGTCATCGCCTCTTGCACAAAATCATTGATCCTTGATTAATTGGTTCATTGACTTCCTGACTAACTCTCATCGGACTCTCAGTTGAGAAGGTGAAATCTGGCTTGCCATCCTCTGCTGGGGGACTTCCAACCAGGAACTCTCATCTTTCTTCACAGAGCTCCTCCCCTAGTCCCTGAGGGCTTGCATCTTATTTCTGGTTCTTTCTCTCTGCCTATGTTCTGGAGTTCATAGGTTGGAGCAAAGCTACTGTGGACCCACTTGGGCTACTCCCACAGTCCCTACACCTCGATGATGACTCACCCCTCCTCTTTCTGTCTACCAACACCCCGAGTGTTTAAGCACATGCTCCCCCAGCACTCTCCTCCCCTCCCGCTCTGCCTTCTTTGAGGAGGCAGAGTCTGTGTCCAGCTCTGGAACAGTTCCCAGGAGGTACGCATCATGCTCATCCCCTAATTAACTCCTTGCCACCTCTGGGTTTCAGCCCAGATATTGCTTCTTCGGAGTCCTTGAAAAATGGACTAATAATTGAAAAGTTAACTGCATAATTAGTCATTTAATGGCTACTCTCTCTTTTTTTTTTTTTTGCTAGGAAAGAAATGCAAGGAGCTCCTTTGCACATACTAGGTGCTCAATAGATGTGTTGGCATTCTGTTGTGCCTCAGCTAGTAGAGGCACTGCCCGCCCCAGGGTGGCCGCCCCCTGCCACATGATGCCAGGAGTGATGACAGGCATGTAGAAAACAGGTGCCCCCCACACACTAGGTTCAGAGTAGAGACATGTGCTCTCTGAGAAACCTGACCCTCACTTTGCTCCAGTTCTCAGGGCACGAGTGGGCTCAGACTCTGAAACCCCATCCTGATCTCACTCATGCTAATAATATACTGGCCTTACTAATAATAATCATGCTGAGTCTTTCTCAAAAGGGCATTTCAGTCAGGGCCTGATACCCCTAACTGAGCGCCTGGTGAGAAAGTGACCTAGAGAGACATAGTAGAGGAAGGAGGGGGCAGAACTGCCTGAAGAATTATTTGAAAAGCAGACCTTGGGATAGGTTTGAATTATTCCTCCCTCAACTTAATTAATGCTACAGAAGAATTTTCGGGGGACCAGGACTCGGGTGTCCTGGCTGCAATTAAAGGCTCTCCCCCTCTTTCCCTTGCTTGTCTTCATCCCTCTACACTTTCTCACTCACCTGAGAGATAGCCTGTTACCCAAGCTCAATGATTGAGAGAAGAGAGAGAAATCATAATTTGAAAATGGCCTCCTGAGGGAAACCCTGGATCAGAAAGGGAAGGAAAGCACGATTTATATGTAAAAACCATCAGGCACCGTGGGGAAGACATAAAGCTGGTCCTGGGGTCGTTGGACGGGAAGCCAGCCAACCTTTTCCATTCTGAAGGCTGGAGGTTCTAGACTGAGCTGAAACCTCTCAGATACAGGGCTCAACCTACTCAGCAGCAACTTCTTGAAGTGGACCTGCCAAGTGCAGACTGAACAGCTTTGCCCTGAAGGTTACAGGAAGGATTCCCCTTGAGACAGTTTCCTGCTTTCTTTGCAACTTTCAAGTACTAAGTACCTTATAAGAGAAAACATCTACAAACAGTTTAATAGCAGTTGAATTCACTTCTCAGTGGGGATGAAAGGAAGAAGCCCAGCCATTACCCTGTACTGACTCAAGGTTTGTGCCCACATGTGTCTGTTTCTGGGAAGCCTGTGTATGTGTATGTGTGTGGATGTATTTCTCTGTGTGTCCCTGCTTATGTGGGTATACTGCACTGTATACATGCATGTGCTGTGTGTGTATCGCTGAAGGCAACTACCTACTAAAGGCTTTGGAGAAAGTTGACAGAGCCTTCCTGTCCACAAAAGTTCTCTGAACTAGTCTGCCCCCCAAACCCCCAAAGGCTGTACCTAGCATTGCTGGTGGAACAGGAAGTCTGGGCAGCCTAGACAGGAAATGGCTGTGCTCTGCCATCTCCCAGCTCTGCCCTGGATCCCCTGCTCTTTCAGGGAACAATGGTGCAGGTCTGCTACTCCTCCCCAAGGGGGTATCTGACTGTAGCACCCATTTCTCCCACATAGGTCTGGCTCAGGACTGGGCATGAGGAAAGGGAGGGGCCCCTAAGGCTAGCACTTTGACTCTCTCCACCTTTTCTCCGTGGCTCCTGTTCTTTGAAAGACTCCCAGGAAAGTTCACTGGAGAGAAAAGAACTCTGCATCCCAGACACAGGTGACCCCCTTAGACAACCTGAAATACATTTTCTTAAGGCTTATTTACTTAGAAAACATGGGGACTAAACACATGTGATGCAAGAAATCCTCTGTGAGCTTAAACCCCAGTCTACTGGGCAACCAGTTCACTGATAACCGTGACAGTGAAAATGACTGAGATGTTCCTTTGCACGTTTTTGATGCTATGGTGTAGAAGAATCTCAAGACTGAGGGTGTCCCCAGCACAGAGCCCACACCCACATCTGTCTCCAGGCCTCTGGTCACCTGCCTGCTCAGTCAGAGGTGAGGCTGGGCCAGAGGCGTGGGGGCTCCGGGTCGTGCAAAGCATGCTGCTCACACACCCTGGGCTTGGGAAAAGGAGGCGTGCGTCGTCAGATGACAGGAATTACACTTGCTTGACAGGATAGAGACTGAGTGTCAGGCTTACTCTGATATTTGAAAAACAAGGTAATTGGCATTTTCTCACAATGCAAGTTGGGGAAGTAGATATATGCCCCCTAACGCAGTTTCAATGCAGCAGTCCTCCAAGTGAGGTCCAGGACTAGTCATCGCGGCGTTATCATGGTGTTTGTCTGAAATGCACCTTCCTGGGCTCAGCCTCAGACCTATGTGTATGTGAGACCCTAATAACGAGTTAATCAGAGATGTGGCACCTTTCCTAGTATGTGTGTGCCTGTTTTTTCCTCTTGATAACAGGAGACAAAGGCTGAGAACTGGTCTTTGATACAAGCATGGTATAATGGACTGAATGCTCTTGTCCTCCCAAAATTTATATACTGAATCCCTAAGCCCCAGTGTGACAGCATTCGGAGGTAGGATCTTTAAGATGTAATTAGGTTCAGATGAGGTCATGAGGGTGACACCCTCATGATGGATTAGTGTCCTCATAGGAAGAAGAAGAGAGACCAGAGCTCTCTTTCTCTCTCTGCCTTGTGAGGACACAGTGAGGAGGCAGCCGTCTGTAATCCACTAAAAAGGTTCTCACTGGACACTAAATCTGTCAGCACCTTGATCTTGGACTGTTTGGTCTCCATAATCGTGACAAATAAATCTTCTGTTTGAGTCCCCCAGTCTTTGGTGTTTTGTTTTAGCTGCCTGAGTAAACTAAGACACAAGGGAACGCTAATCTGAACACCCATACCGGTATTCAGAAACATACCTGCCAAAAAGAAATTGTGTAAATTGTACAGGTGTCAGAGCCCAGTCTGCCTTATTTTTCTCTCCCTCCTAAAGGACGGGAGTGTTAAGGGCACTTTAGACCTGCTCCCTAGTTTAGTGAGTGTATTCCAATCACAAGAAAGCACAAAGGAACAACTTTGATCTGTTCGTTGTTCTAGGAGCCTGGTGGGAAGGCAATGCTCCTGGAGCTGGAAAGGGTGATTTAAAACAGAGAGAAGAGACCCGGGCAGAAGTATGGTGGAGAAGATAGAATGAGCGATGAAGCCTGAAAGCCCACTAGGAAAGACTAGAAAACTTTCATAGCTATTAATGATGTCTATACTTATTAAGTAAAACAAGATGTACTAGGAGATGATGGTGCTAAAAAAAAACCCTGCATAAACCAGAGGCATTAACGTGGCTTAGAGCATTTTTAAGAACTGTTTTATGGAACAGTTCATTGAGGACAATAAGCTGAGGTTCCTCTTTTGGTTGGAGCAATGTGCTTCTAACAAATCTCCAACAAATAACAAAATATTATACAAGAGAAGAGAAAGGAAAAGAAAAAAACGAAAGGAAAGAAAATAAAGAAAAAACTACCTGAGGATTCCAGAAACTGAGCAGCAAGAGATCAGTTTTACCTTCCACAGTTTTTCCCAAGGGGCCATTTCTCTAAGTCTGTCCTTTGGTTAAAACTCTGATTAAAAAACCCATCCTTTTTTCTGGCTAGAGGAACCAAGAGAAGGAGTCCAGGATAATTAGAGCTTCTGCAGAGCAGGGGGAGAATTCCTGGAAACAAGAGAGCCAGGGAAAGGAAGTCTCATATTCTAGGTATAAGCTTTTCCAAATCCTCTGGCTGATCCTTGAACCAGGCATGTATAATGCAGACTGACAACCACAGAACCTGTTGGAGAGGTTGTGGGGAAAAGGAGACCCTAGTTCACTGTTGGTGGGATTGCATACTGGTACAACCATTACAGAAAACAGTATGGAATTTTCTAAGAAAACTAGAGATGGACCTGCCTTTTGACCCAGCAATTCCACTGTTAGGAATATATCCTAAGAATCCTGAAACACCAATCCAAAAGAACCTATGCACACCAATGTTCATAGCAGCACAATTTACAATAGCCAAGAGTTGGAAGCAACCTAGGTACCCATCAGTAAATGAATGGATCCAAAAACTATGGTACATTTACACAATGGAATTCTATGCAGCAGAAAGAAAGATGGAGCTACTACCCTTTGCAACAGCATGGATGGAACTGGAAAGCATTATGCTGAGTGAAATAAGCCAGCCAGTGAAAGACAAATACCATATGATCTCACCTTTAACAGGAAGCTAAACAACAAAACAAACAAGCAAGCAAAATATAATCAAAGACACTGAAATTCAGAACAGGCTGACAGGGTCCAGAAGGGAGAGGGGAAAGAATTTCAGGGGAAAAAGGGAAGGATTCACAGGAACAAGTATAAAGGACACATGGACAAAAACTAAGGTGGGGGGAGGAATGGGAGGGAGGTGGAGAACACTGGGGTCGGGGGCTGGGATGGGAGTAAAAGACAGAAAACTGTACTTGAACAATAATTAAATAAAGTAAAAAAACAAAAACAAAAACAAAAAACCCCCACAGAACCTGAAATTATGAACTGTTGTCCACTGTAGACAGGACACAGTCTGCAGGTTGAGTCTAACTAACCAAGTCACCTTCCTGCTAAATCAAAACACCAACACTGTTGATCAGTGTTAACAGCCTACAGTCTCTACATCATGATGTTCATAATACAAGACTACTAGACATGAAGGACCAGGGAAATGTGATCCACTTTTATGGGGTTAAGAAGATGTCAAACCAGGATGACCCAAACTTTAAAGCAGATAATATTATACTTATGCTTTATGAGAGAAACAAACATATGTTCATGATAAATAGAAAGATAAGGTATCTCAACTGAGAATTAGAAAGTATAAAATAAAAACTACTAAGATATTATAGGGCCAAAAAGTCACTAGAGGGACTTTTTTTTTTGTATAAGAGAATGGCAAATGAAATAATCAATGAACTTAAAGGTAGATCGGAGAAAGAGAAAAACTGGGGAAAATAATAAACAGAGCCTTGGAAACCTGTGGGACAATTTCCCAAGTTCTACATGTAGGTAATCATAGCCCCAGAAGAGGAAAAGGGACTGGAGATAATATTTGAAGAATTGTGGCTGAAAATGCCCCAAGTAATAGTGGGACATAAACTTACTGTTTATGTCTCATAAATAGTGAGATATAATCCCCTAAAAAGGTTAGATACTCTAAAATGGGATAGATTTGGGGAGAAAAGTATGTCCAGGAACATCATAGTCAAGCCGAAAAACAAAGATAATGAGAGATATTGAGAGATACCAGAGGAAAGTCACAGTACATACACAGCAGAGCAATGATTTGAACAATCATGGGATTTCTTACCAGAAACCAAGACAATCAGAAGATAATGGAACAATGTAAAACAAGACAACCAGAAGACAGTGAAACAAGGTCTTTAAAGTGCTGAAAGAGAAAAACCGATTAACCTGGAATTATATATCCAGCAAAAAATTTCTTGCAGGAATGAATGCAAAATGTAGACATTTCTCTGATAAAGGAAAACTAAAGGAATTTAATGCCAGAAGGTCTGCGTTACAAGACATGTAAAAGAAGTTCTTCAGACCAAAGGAATGATACCAGAAGGAAGCTTGGAGTATCAGAAATGAAGGAAGAGCAAGAGAAATGGAAACTATTCTGAGTTAATATAAAATATTTTACTCAGCATCTGAAAGGTACATGTGACTGTTCAAAGGAAAAATTGTAAGATTGTCTTGTGGTGCTTTCAATGTCGGTAGATGTAATGCATATGATAATTATTATGTGAAGGGCAGCAGAGATGGGGGTGGTAAATGGACCCATGTGTTTTGATTATATTGTTGTTTTTACAATGTACGTAATATGGTAGGTACAATATTAACTCTAAGTGAACTGTGAAAAATTAAAAAATATATATACATGTAGATTTTAGAGTAACCATGAAAAAATGTAAAGATAGAGCTGAAAACCAATATATAGATAAAAGTTAGTAACTAGCCCCGCTCTGCCTGAAAATAGGGTGGGGGAGGTGCCATATTGCCTGGCCTCTGTGAGAATCACTCAAAGGTCAGCAGAGTCAGTTGGCAAAGACATCAGCTGACTTGGATTCTAAAGACAATATTTTGCAGGACCTTTGGGAGAAAAGCGGGGGAAAGAAAGACAGAGAAACAGCCTTTCTGGGACATCGCAAATAACTGTAGTTGGGCAGGGGGCCATCACGCTGTGGGGCCACAGAGGGAGCCACAGCGCCCTGGGCACTGGACTCGAAGCCGAGAGACCTGGACTAAAGGACCAAAGCTGCACTGACAAGCTAGGTGACCTCGGGTAACTCCTCGTTTGACCACTCTGGGCCTCAGGTCCTCCATTTGAAAATAAGGCGGGTAAGATTTAAAGTAAATCCTCAGTAATTGCTTCTCTGGAGGAAAGGAACAATTGGGTTTCCATGCCCCCTCCTTTTGTATTGGTGAACGTCAAGCTCGTACGCTCAGAATGAGGCCCTTTGCTCTCTCTACTCTCTTCCAAGTCACTACTTTTATACACTCTGTTTTAATTCTTTTCTTTATTTCTTTTCTTTAATTCTTTTCTTTAGGAGCCAATGACTCCTAAATATACATCTTCATTTGGACTTCTCCATGCTTCAGAGACATATATTTATCAGCTCTACTTAGATATCCTACCAACATAAAAATAGAAATGTTCTAAACAAGTCTTTCAAAATGTGACAGGTATAAAAATTGCCTGGAGCCCTGGCTGGTGTAGCTCAGTGGATTGAGCACGGGCCTGCGAACCAAAGGATCACGGTTTGATTCCCCATCAGGGCACTCGCCTGGGTTGCAGGCTAGTTCCCAGCAGGGGACGCATGAGAGGCAACCATACATTGATATTTCTCTTCCTCTCTCCTTCCCTTCCCCTCTAAAGATAAATAAATAAAATAAAATTAATAAGTTTATTTTAAAAATTTCCTGGAAGATTTTGGTAACAATGCAAAGGTGCAGATCCCACTCTATTTCAATGAGCCTATGTGCTCCTTATCAGCTCTCTAGGCAAATCTGATACCCATCGGAGTCTGAGAAACACACTCTAAACCAAACCTACAATCCATTCCCAACCCTTCTGCCCCTCTAAGCAGTTCCTTCCCAGATCCCCACTCTCAGAGCATGGCACCCACCTCCACGTAGAGGCACAGGTCAGGCACCGGATACCATCCTCAGACTTCCATCACCTTCACTTCTAAGCATCATTTTCTGTCAAGTCCTTTGCATGTTACTCCCCTAATCCCCCTGAGCTTCATTGACCTGCACTGTCCCACGGCCTCCTGATGCCTCTTCTTGTTTCTACTCTCACCTCTCCCTCACACCCATCTTCCAAACTGCAGCCAGGGTAAGTTCTTGTGCCATACATAAGTTTTAAAAATAGTTTATATATACATACACATGTACATATGTGTATATATGTGTGTATGCATATATAATGACAGTTTCAAATTTATAGAAAAGCTGCAAGAATACCACAAAGAATGTCTATACACTCTTTGCCCAGATAACTCATTCCAACTCTCAACAACTGTCCCAGGAATGGCCACTTAATCCCTGGGTAGTTATAGAACCTTCCTGTCCCCTTCCATCTGGAACAAATGTCCAGTCTCCTTGACTTTCATGACCTTGGAATCTTTAAAAATCATAGGCCAGGTGTTCAATAGAATGTACCTCAATTTTAGTTAATCTGATATTTCCTCATGATGAGACCCAGGTTAGAACATGTTGAACAGAGGATCTCAAATGTCATGTTCTTTTCATTGTGTCCTACGAAGCACCGCTCAAAGTCTACTTGTCCTGTTGCCAGAGTGAAATTTATTTACTTGATTCAGACGGTGTTGCCAAGTTCCTTTGTAAAGTTACTTTCTCTCCTTTTATAATAAATATTTTGGGGGGAGAACACTATGTAAAATCCTGTTTGCCTTCTGAATTTCATCCTAAGTTGTAGCATCCATTGATATTTCTTAACATAATCTGATGGACACCAAATAAGAATTTTCTGATAATATAATTTTTCTAGGATTGAGAAAGCTTTCTCTTCTATTAATTTACTTGTTGATTATCTTCCTATTAGTGTGGATGACATAGTTCTTACCTTATTTAATAGGTTATAAACTGATACTATCATTATGTATTTTGAGCCTCAAATTATCCCATGTTTGGACATTAATAGGCCCTTCAAGCTGGACATTGCTCTTTAGATATGTCCCCATCATTCTTTGGGTATTTTCTTGCTTTCTGGAACAAAAAGATTTGCCAGGTTATTTTGTACTTTCTCCACCAGTGCCTAGAAAAGGCCATCTCTCTAATGAGTCTTGGTTGCTTTTAGTGTAAGAGTATCTAGAATCCCAGACACCTGAGAGCCAGGTGCTCTTTGCTTCCTGAGTGTCACTGTTTTGAGGCATTCTCATCCTATATTTATCTCTCTCTTCTTTACATGTTGAAAACCGTAAGTTCATACCAATACCTCCAATTGCAATCCAGCGCCACACAATTCATTCCAGCTTTCGTGCTTTCCACACGTGTACATTACCTCCACTGTATTTATCAATGTCCCTGTATATAGCTGCTTTTCCAATATTGCTGAGCTGCCAGCCCCCCTCCCACACAGGTCTCGACCCCTGCTGGGGCTTGCCTCCCTTTCTCAGAACATTTACTTGGATTGGCCCTGCCAAATCATTTATTGGTGAAAAAAAAAGAAAGGCAAGAAAGTATTTTTTGGTTTGTCTTTAAAGAAAGGAAGGGAAGAGATTAGAAAGAAAAGGCAAGAGAAAAGCCAGGTTGTTTTTCTGAAATGAAATTCCATCACCTTTGGGTTGTATGTGCACCTGAGCGTGTGTGCACACCCACAGAGCCCTTAAATGGCTTCCATTGCCCTCAGGCTGCAGATTTCAGCACAGAGGTCTAGGAGGCCCTGGGGTTGCAACTGCTGCTGACCACCTTGGTCACTTTCCCCCTCTTTCTCCAAATGCCAAGTTAAAGGGTATTCCCTCAGTTGCTGGAGTGGACAGTTGCTCTAAAAGTCCACTTCCCTCCTTGCCACAGGTTCTTTGTACACACTGTTTGTGTCTTGTTACTGCTCTACCCACCCCATCACTCAGGCAACTTACTGCTAAAATCTCTGTTGCAGCAGCATCTTTGCCTCCGGAAGCCCTCCTTAATTCCCTTAGACACAGTCTATTTTGTTACGTATTGTTTTATTCACACTCTCACAGAACACCCTGGTTCTTATCTCCACTGGTAATAATGAGCTTATTTATATACATCTGTTTAATATGCTCTTTCCTCATTAAATTGTGATGTGAACATAGTAACTATGTCTCCTTTGATCATTAGTGTGCCCCTAGCCCTAGCTCAGTATTGGTACATAGTAGATGCTCAAAAATATTTTTTTCATGTAAGTAATTTGCACTTTTAAAAACATAAATTGTTTAATCAGCAAACATGAAAATTTTCTTTATTTTACATAAAAGACAAACTGTGGAGGAATAATATGATACACATGGGCAGGCAGGTGAACTGAGAAAGCTCTCAGATCTAGGGCTATATAAGCTTTATCATTTAGAAGAAACACAAAAATCATAACAAATGATTCAAATAATATATATAGGAAAATAATGTGGGGAGTTTTTACCTAAGAAAATTTTAATATAAGGCATATACAAATTGCATCTCTGGTTCACATCATTACATAGGTGATTCAGGGTCGTTGAAATATTAGTTCTTCCAAAGGTAGAACAGAATTCCATTTAAAATTCAAAGGTTAGTGTATATGTATGTGTGCATGTTTTAAAATTGGTGAAATGATTTTGAATTTCACAAGAAACAAAATGTATTTGAGAAGAGCCAAGAAAGTTTTCTTAAAAAGAAGAATGAAGGATACCTTACTTTACCCAAATAGTAAAACTCTTGCTAAAATTATTAAAATCAGAACTAAACAGATTATAAAACTCTTTCTGAAGTTAATAATCAGAACAATATGATTGGGCACAAGAATCAATAAATAGATCAATGGAGAAGAATTAAAAGTCAAAGGATAGTTCATATAACAAACTTGTATGACAAAGATGGCATGTGATTCAATAAAAATGGATAATGTATATAACATGTGGTACTGGCATAATCATCTATTCATCTGGATAAAAACAGGGTAATATTTGTCATGATACATATTCAAAAAAGAAATTTGAGAATAGCACTTGCATCTGTCAACAAGAGAATGGATAAATGAGCAATGTAATACTACAATAAACAGGAACAAGTCAGTGCTACACATGATATGAACGGATCTCACACACAGAATGCCAAGGTAAAGCAGCCAGACACAAAGCACATATGCAACGTGATTCCACTTACGTGAAGTTCTAGAACAGCAGAGCAAACCTACGGCTGAAACGAAAACCAGAACAATGGTTGTGGTTTTTGGTTCAGCCACAACCACTGTTCACACCCTCTGGGTGTGGGGTTGGGGTGGGAAGTGACTGGGAAGGGACAAAAGGTAACTTCCCGGTGTGAACCAATATTCTGAATATTGATGGGAGTTTGTATTTCTGAGTCATGGGTATTTGTTGAAACTCTAAATGTACACTTAATATTCATGTATTTTCATATATGAAAAATTTACCTTAAGCAAAATAAAAACTATAAACAAATACTTTAGTTAAAGACATGTGCGGGGAAGTGGTTAGGGGTGATATGTACTGATAAGTCTGCAACTTATCTGGAAATGCACAAACAAAATAGGGTGGAGTAATAAATGGACAGTAACTCTAGAATCTAGGTGGTAGGAAATGGCTGTCCTCTGCAAGATTTTATCATGTCTTCTGCATGCTTGAAAATTTTCAAAATAAAATCTTGAGGAGAATAAATAAACTTCAGGAATATTAAATATTTAAACATAGAACAACCCCCCAATAATATAGGAAACTTTAAAAAGCATATTATAAACTTGGAGTAAAGAGAACTTTTAAAACAAAGCAGAAAATCCAAGAAGACACAGAGGAAAAAACAGATCTGGACTACATGAATATTGACTACTTTTAGAAGCAAAAAGATATAAAAAATATCAAACAATTAACAGATGGGGAGGGGAAACTGATTGTATCATACATGGCAGATAAAAGATTAACATCCCTACTATGAAAACACTTGTAAATTTCTACAACACCAATAAATATCCCTGGCCACTTAGCTCAGCTGGTTAGTGCACCATCCTCATATGCCAAGATTGCAGGTTCAATCCCTGGTCAAGGCACATACAAGAATTGACCAGTGAATACATAAACAAGTGAAACAAGAAACTGATGTTTCTTTCATTCTCTACTTTCCTCTCTCTCAAATCAATAATTAAAAATGAAAAAAAGCAAATAACCCAATAGAAAAGTAGGTAAAAGTAGGTATAGATAATTAACAGCAGAAGAAACACGAGTGCCAATAACTATGTGAGAAGGCATTGATATCTCCAGCAGTCAGGTAAAAATGCAAACTAAGATGAGGCATCATTTTTCATCTTTGGATTGGCAACTTTTTAAAGACAAATACCATATGATCTCACCTTTAACAGGAAGCTAAACAACAAAACAAACAAGCAAGCAAAATATAACCAAAGACACTGAAATAGAGAACAGGGGGACAGTGACCAGAGGGGAGAGGGGAGGGAATTTCAGGGGAAAAAGGGGAAGGATTTACAGGAACTAGTATAAAGGACACATGGACAACAACTAAGGGGGGTGGAAATGGGAGGGAGGTGGGGAGCACTGGGGGGGTGGGCTGGGATGGGAGCAAAAGACAGAAAACTGTACTTGAACAATAATTAAATAAAAAATAATAAATAACAATAAAAAATACATAAAGATTGATCCCCTCCAGTGCTGGTAAAGATGCTGGAAAGGCACCACACACTCCTGGTGGGGTGTGATGTTTACAAACGCAAGACACAGAATAATAGACATAACATGATTCCACTTTTATAAAATAAAAATTTTTGCATTTTTGAACAAAGAGAAAAATGTAAAAGTGTTAAAATGGATGCTTCAGGACAGGGATTGGTAAACAAACTACAGCCTGAGTGACAAATCTGGCTGGTTACCTGGCTCTTTACAAATGTCTGAGCTAAGAATGGTGTTTTTACCTGTTTAAAGAGTTACATTTTAAACAGCTGTGTAATTTTCTGCATAATGGCCTCACTTTGCCTCTTGGCCAGCAAAGCTTAAAATATTTACTCTCTGGCCTTTTAGTTTACTGGCCCCTGTTTCAGGGCAATGTAGATTCTTGGGCATCCTTTTCCTGTTATTTCTCTGTGTTGTTTTCATTTTTATAATAATAATAACTTGGCAAATTTAAAGAACACAGCTGGATTGGTAGGGGGGTGCTGCTGGGAATGGACATAAGAAGATGAGGAAACCAAGGGGACGCGCTGGAAGCTACTGTAACAGTCCAGGGGAAAGAGAACGGTACTTGGGAGCAGAGAGACGAAAACAAAGGGACAGCTTTCACAAGCAGCTGTAGGAGCTGCGGAGGGATCGAACAAGGATGATGAGACATACAGAAAAATCAAGGTTGACTCCAAGGTTTCAGTCACTGGTTGTGGTGCAACCACTGAGCTGGAGAGAGTGAGGAAGGGAAACCTGAGCGTCAGTCAAGTGCTCTATGTTGGACCTGCGAAAGTTAACTGGGCAGAGAGACATAGATGGTTAGAGCTGCCCGGGATGCAGGTGGGGAGGCAGAGCAGGCAAAGCAAATTTAAGAGAACTCATCCTGTGACCATACTTAAAGCTGTCTGGGAGCAACGGAAAAGGAGAAGAGAAGGGAACCAAGTTCTACCTGGTGACACAGTGTCAACCCAACAAGAGCCTGTTTCCTGCTGACAGATGTCTCTGATGCCACTGTCCAACTGTTTGGATTCCCCAAAATCATCTTTTCCAAACATCCTCTTCCCATTGGCTAAGAAACACCACGGCTTCAGAGTAGACACTGACCCTTCCTCACAGCCTGTGTCCAAATGTTTGCCTGGACAGCCAGCTGCTATTATTTCTCCCAGATGGAGATTTCTCCCGCTACCTGGCTCCCCCAGTAGAGAGGTGAGTTCAGGTCCCAATCCCTCTGACTATGGCTCTTCCCTGGGTCCGCAGATATGTTTCAGCCACCTTTTTCTCAGGCCATGCTTTCACCCGAGTATACCAAGAAGGACTCACCAAGGAGCTAGTGTAGGTGGGGTCTGAGGTGTCATCCTGGAGGTAGCGGGAAAGGCCAAAGTCAGACACCTTGCAGACCAGGTTACTATTGACCAGAATGTTCCTAGCAGCCAGGTCCCGGTGCACGTAGTTCATCTCGGCCAGGTACTTCATGCCAGCAGCAATGCCCCTGAGCATCCCCACCAGCTGGATCACCGTGAACTGTCCATCATTTTGCTGTAATAAGACACAAGGGGCATCGGGATCAAGATGCGCTTCAGTGGTTAAACAAAAGCTGAAGTGCCACAGCCCTGCCGCCTGTCAGCCTCTCAGTGCTGGGCGGACGCTCACTGCCCCCTCCCTCCCCCACTTCTATCCTCCTCTCTCTCCTTGAATGTTCTGCTCTCTTCCCCTTGCCAAGCCCTGTCAATTTCATCTCCAAATTACATCGCAAACCCATCTACTCCTCTCCATCTCCACTGCCACCAAGCTAACCAAGCCATTGTTATCCATCACCTATAACAGCCACCGTGCACTGTGCATCCATTCTCTACCCTGGAGCTAGAGCCATCTTTGTAAGACATAAATCAGGGCATGTCACTCTCTGGCTTAAAACTCTCTAATAGCTTCCCATTGTGTTAAGGTGAAGCACCAAACTCCTCAGCATAGCCCACAAGACCCCCATGGGATCAGCCAGTGCCTCACCTTATGCCAGTGTATCCCTCATGCCTGTGTTACAGCTACAGTGGCTGCTGACCTTTCTATCTTTTTCCAAGCCAGGCTCTTCCTGCCTTAGGTCCCTTACACATGCCATTCCCTCTGCTTCCCCCGCCCCCCCCATCAACACCTACCTGCCTTTCATGTTTCTCCAGAGAGGGTGTCTCTGTAACTAGTCCCCTTCCTCAAATATATTTAGTACTTTCTTACCATCTTTCAGGGAATCCTCTTTTCTTCTTAGCAAATGTCACAATTTTAGTTTGTGTGTATGTATGTGTGTCTATCTCTGCTGCTTGACTCTAAGCAATGTGAGCATTAGAACCCTCCCTCTTGTGGTCACCACTGTAACAGAGAGCTTTAATGTAATAGGTAGACAAAGCCCAATAAACATGTGCCGAATGAATGACTGGTACATCACTCCCTGTTTCCACAATTAAATGTTAAGGCATCTCCCTTGGGTACTACCAGGCTCTTACCCTGACACTGGAATAACCATACCAGCCTCACAGGGATTGCTGGGCGGAAGTGCACACACAGTGCCTGGCGCGTGGACCCCTTCCTGCTGAACGAGAGCTGTTGCTGCTCCTCCTCATGCCAACCGTCAGTGCTGTCCTCTCTCCAATCATCAGTGGGATCAGTTTCTTGGGTGGATGCCCTCCTCAGTGGTTAGATGGCATTTCTTCAGTGAGTGAATCTGTGCCATCCTCCTGTCTCCCCAAAGCCCCTTGGTCTTAGCTCTGCACACACTGGTTAAATAAACGAACCCTGGGCCACATTGCTAAGAATACATTTTCCCATCTAGTCCAGCCACAGCTGTTCCCCAAAGGACTGTGAGTTGTATTCTGTAAGTAGAGCATGGCTCAGGCATCAAAATGCTTCAACGGAGGGAGAGGTGGAAGAAGACAGACCCCCAGGGTCCAGTCTAGTCCCCTGAACACGGGCCCTAAGCAAGGCAGTCATGCCTTCTGCCCCAGTGTCCTCATGTGAAATGCAGGAAGCGTAAACAGTGAGAAGCTCCCATTTATTGAGCACGTACCATATGTGAGGCGGTAGACAAACTGCTCACATGCATTACCTCACTTAAATATGTGTGGGACACACCACTCACACACAAGCTCCTGCAAAAGCATTTTCTATGCAAGAATAAGTATGAAAAAGTAAAAGAGCTCTTTTAAAACTACCCTGTTGATTAGAGAGGAAACCCCAACCATCGAAAAGTCGAACAATGCCAGAATGAATTGTTAAAGACTTCCTCATGCAAGATGGCAAGCTGGGGTCTATGTCCACCAGGGTTATGCCCCCTGATAAGTTGAAGGACCGGAGGAAACTGAGGCTCCTGCCCTGCTTCCTCACAGCCCTGCCAGAAGAGGACCCCAAACACACCAACCTCCACATGCTCCACATTCCAGGCTGTTTCTAAGTCAAAACTTAACCACCTGCCCAGAATGCTTCTTGCACCATATTTTCTTCTAACCAACTCCAAAAAACAGTGCAGAGCTGCTTTAGGGGAACGATTTTTTCAGCACATGGTGCCCATCAACGAGAGCTGGATGTGCTGTGAGAGATGCAAATTATCCTTCTTACTAATGAACTTCAGTCAACACCTCCTCAAAAAGTTAGCTGGGCTAGCACCATCCCTTTTCACTAAGTAGCTCTCTGGGGATCTGCCTCCTCAGAAAGCTCTCACGCACCTTCTGTCTATTATAACTGTATTCTCACTCCGCCTGAACTCACAGGGTCATCCGTTTTCAATTCAGGTTGTTACTTCCTCTCCACACATTCGTCCTCTTTCAACAACACTGCTATTGAAAACAAACATCTCCCTAAAGAAGCCAGCTTGTATACAGATGTTGGGGGAGGCCCTGGTGGTGGTGGTGAACAGTTTTGAGGAGAGAAATGTTGAAATCATGTGCAGTAACCTGTCTATGTTTCTACATTAAGCCATTTATGTCTTCATAGGCCTGCTTTATGATCTAATTTGTTTTAAAGTTTAGGCCACTCATCTTTAAAGTTTCTAGGGCCAACAAAGGCCAATAAATAGCTAAAATTCAAGGTTTTGTAGTGAGGCAGACCCAGGTTGGATCCGTGGTCTGCCACTCACTGGCTGCATGCTCTTGGTCAAGTCATTTAACCTCTAGAGTACTGATTTTCACATCTGTAAAATAAGAACATAGTGCCCATAGTGTTTACCCTTCATAGGATTTTGGTGAGGTTCAATGAGATGATACCTGTAAGGGGCTTAGCTCAGTGCCTAGTGAACACTAAGACAGCAGCAATGCTTGTTGGTATTGTCAGCAAGGTCATAGTGGCACCCAAACCAGCTCTCCCATGTACCTGGGGTGCCTGGTAAGAGAGACTGAGGACACCTAGGGTCAGAACTGTGGGTTCTAGGTATGTGTGGAAGACATCCTAGGACCATTGTCCTTGGAGAACCTAGTCCACAGGCAATTCTGAGCTCAACAGGTTTGCATGTGATACCTTCCCCCTCCAACTGCAGTAGCATATGATTAGAAACTAATGATGTAAGCCTGAAGTTTGGATCAATTAATCAATAAACACTGACTTCTTCCTTTACTTGACTTTTGAATGGTAAGTCATACTTCATAGATATGTTCTAATCCTTAAAATTGGTTCTGTGAAAGTCAGGCAATAGTATATTGTTTTTATAGAGAAGAAAAATGAAGTCCAGAAGGTTTAAGTGATCAGCCTTCAATCACTCTGTGTGGTTTGGGCTTATAACAAGATTCTAAGCCCAGAACAGCAAATTACATCTCTACTGGCATTTCATCTCTGATCAGTTGGTAATGGCTGTCTCAAATGCTGGGTGGAGAATAAAGCTGTGTATAAGCTTCACAGGAAAAGAAGCCATGATTGATTAATGGTGTCTGCCATGGCCATGGAAATAGAAAGTAGAGACATTTCTACCACATAAATGCTATACTTATCTGACTCTTTCAACTCCAGTGCCTTTTCCTTTGGAATACGCTGACTTTGCGAAGGCTAATGCATTTTCTTTAGCATCTGCAGGGTAATCACATATCATGACAAGACAGGGTCATGCTTATTGAGTTCATAATGTTGGTGAAATTTAAAGATACGAGCATATTAAGATTTTCTGGCATGTTCAACTGTTTTATGTTTATTTCATTGGTGTAACTTCCCAGGGAGAACTTTCAGGGATATGAACATCAGCATATAAAAACAAACAAGATTAGAAAAAAGAGAGGTTTCTTAGTGACTTTGGGAAAAGATCTGCCACACTGAGCACATGGGGAAAACATAGAGCACGGAGGAAATACGGCTGAGGTGAAGTAATTTAAACTTTCTTCCCTTCATGAAGTGCTTTCTGCTGAAACTGCTTTTCTTCAAATTCACTGAAACTCCTTGCTGGCCCTTTTATTAGACAGGAAGGATTTAGGTATTTCAACTTTCATTGACAAATCCACTTCAGGAAATGAAACCCTTATTTGATTTGTTTGAAGAGAATGAATCATAGATTTTTTTTTTAACTGAAAGGGACCTTTCAAGATCACCCAGCTCAATGCCTTTAGTTTATAGATTGGGAAATTGAGTTAACAGATTTGTTCAAGGCCACAGGGTGACTCGCAGCAGAGCCCAAAGCAGAACCCTGGTTTCAGGGCTCCCAATCTGGTGTTCTCTTCCTGACATCTGGGTGGCTGTTGTCTAGTTTCAGCCCATGAATGAGCTTCCCTGATGAGCAATGTCTCCATTTGTCACTGCTCAGTGACTTCCAAGAGTCTCTCAGTGATGACCATCTGTGAATGAACCAGCAGCAACCATAAGGCCAAATTTTAGGCACAAAAGCCTTACAGAGCACGTCAACCTTGCTGGCTCAGGCACGGGACATTGATGAGATTCGGGGGTTGTTCATAAGATTATGAAAAAGCCTCTAGATTCAACCCCCTGAATTTGAATGCCAAGAAGGAAACAGGTATGTAATTATAGATTTGCATGCTACATAATCCATGGCACAGACACTTGGGAAAAAATGGAATACAATGAACACACTGAACGTGTGCTCGAAGAATAAGGGTGTTTCCAAATCCCTCCAGAATGTGAGGGATTCTAAGTCCCACAACGGAAGAAAAGCCTGGGTGGACTGTGAGAAGTCATGTCCAGTGGGCTCACAGGATCCCCAATGCCCAGAGCCTCTCAGATGCTGACCCAGGGCAGCAGCCGCGGCCACTCTCCAAAGATGCCGTATCCAGTGTGAAAGGATCAGCGGGAGGGAGGAAACAGCTGCACATTTTGAGGATTAACTCCTTTTCTCTTTCTGAATGGTGATCCTAAAATTATTCCACGTCTCAGAAGATGGACCCTACAGAACTTAACTGATGACCTACTTTTAGATTTTATCAAGCAGCAGATACATCAATTAATGTTGCTGTGCTCCGGGGTTTGCTAGTAAGGCCGAAATTAGGTTTATAGATTACCTGCCTGCATGCCGTGCGGAGAGTCAGACACGCTTCATTTCCCCCTTCCTCCCGGCGCTGCCTGCTCTGGCCGCTCCTTTCTGGCCACCCTTTCTCCCTGGTTTTCCTGTGCTCCTCTCTGGCCCCTAGCTTTTCTCCCACCACCCAGGCCTCATCATCATGAAAAATAATGGTGTCCCACATGTGCCCATGTCCTGGGCTCCAAATGGAAATAGCCTTGTGCAGAGCAACACTGTGTGGCTTTGATTTCCCACAGCCTCCTGAGAATGAATCTCCCTGTTCCCTGCACCATCCAGAGAAAGAGAGAGAGAGAGAGAGAGAGAAGCTGATCACAGTCCCAGATCATGTTATGACTCTCTATGAAGTACTGTCCGGTGACATGTAGGAAATAAATGACTCCCAAAAGGGTGTGGAGGCTCTTTCCAGACAACACTTTTTCTTCTAACATTGCCTTCTATTCACTTTTATTTGACTGTTTTCATGAGAGCTCTGACCATGAACAAATGCCCTCAGGAAGCATGGTTCATCCATGCTCTTACACGAGAGGGCTAGATGCATGGACAGGAGACCAGGCTCACTCAGAATAACTACACTTCTCTTGTCACTCTGGAACGTTTTTGTCCCAGAAACGCTTATTTGGATTTCCCATTCAACTAGCATTTACCCAGCACTTGCTGTGCTATGTACCGGGGTGGCAAAACACAAGGCATAACCCGTATCCTTAAGAAGTCTGCCAGGCAAAGTACATGGGGTCCACAATCTACACCTGTTGTTCCCCCTACTCCACCAAGAAAAGGGGGGTCCTGCTGCTTAATGACTCAGACAAGGCCAAAAGTGTGTGCGTGCCCTGCAAAGTTAGTTTCAATACTATGCAAATGCCACTTCTAGACAAGTCCCCCAGCTACCCTTCGGAAACACTGCAGCTCTTAAGCTCTGCTCCTGAGCTTTGGAGCCACCATGTAGCTGCTGACAGACTACCAAATAGGCGATGAACTACAAATGGTTCTTTATTCTGCAGCTAGAGCTACTCTTTGATAGCTTTGGTGATGGGCATAGTCTGCTACTTGGTATTACCCTGAAGTCCTTGTTTAGAAGACCCTACCCCATTCTTTAGTGCTGCCCCCTTTGCTCTCAGGCTCCCTTGAAATCCCCAGCTGAACCTTTTGTCCAAGGAGGACTTGCTCCCTGGCCTTTGCTTAATCAGCTTCCATTCCCCAGGCATCAGTATCACGGCCACCTGCACTCACCCCTTCTCTGAGTAGCTCTGTGATACCTCACAGAGATGAAAATGGCTCCAGTGTGGCTCCATTTGGGCACACTGACAAAGATCTTCTACAGATTTCCCAGCCATAGGCCTTCAAGGCACCCCTACCTGTGCTGTAGATTGAAAGGGAATCACATTCTTCATCACCCCCAGAAAAGACTTGTGGATGCTGGTGACCCAAACTTTCCCTTTCTTGCCCAGAAGGCGGGGTGGCCCAGGCACCAGAAAAAGGCACCCTGATTCATCTGTGAACTGCACATGATGAGACCTGGCTGGGAGGGGAGAGCAGCGTGCTAGGGAAAAGGCGGCCACTGGCATCTGCATGAATCACACGGGGCTATGGAGCAGCTGAAAGTCTTTTCAGTCTCTGGGATTTGTACAGATACTGATGGCCATTCTCTGTCCCCATCTATCCATTCTTATTCATCCATCAAGCATTCATCAAGGCCCCTACAACATGCCATCCTCCTCCTGAGGGGTCCACAAACTCTTTGTTCTTTTCTTTTAGCAACAAATCTGTTAATCTCATGAACACCTCCAATATCCATTCATATTTTATGGGGCAATTCCTGAATGGCAGGTTATCCTTACACAGACCTTTGTCCCCAGACAGGATTCCCCAGGGTCCAGCAGTGCTAACATTATCCATGCCCCTGAGCTTCCCTTACCCTGAGGAAGGAATCCAAGGCGCCGTTCTCCATGAACTCTGTGATGATCATGACCGGCCGACTTTTGGTGACCACGCCCTCCAGACGAATAATGTTGGGATGGTCAAACTGTCCCATGATGCTCGCCTCACTCAGAAAGTCCCGGCGCTGCTTCTCCGAGTACCCAGCCTTCAGCGTCTTAATGGCCACATAGATTTCCCTCTTGCCTGGAAGTTTCAAACGCCCCTTGTATACCTCTCCAAACTCTCCTGCAACAAAAATGCAATTATTACCTGCTCCCTTCTCAGTTTGTGGAACCACATGGGGAGGCAGCTTATCAAAAACAAAGGTGCTCAAAGTGGAATTGTGATTAGAGGGGCAGAAATGAAAATGGTGCTATCTCATTGTAATGATGATGACTTGGCCCTAATCAGTTCAAGACAAACGAAGAAGGAATATTAAAACACGTCCCTTAGCCCAGATCTTAGAAATAGTTTGGGTCACTAAAGTGGAATCTCAGAATACCGAGGCCTGTCCACAACGCATCCAGCCAGTACTATGACAAATAGAGACATTTATTGAAGAAGATATAAGGAACATTGTACAAAGGACAATGGTGCCTAAGTCCCCTTCAAAGTAGGCACCTTGGGACCTCACACAAATCTCCCAGTGTTAGGGCCTTGAGGAGGTAGGGTTCATCGGTAGTGGTTTGAATCAAGCCATTAGCAATTGCAGCATGATCCTTCTGCTGCTTGGTAGCAGAAGCCAGGGAACCAAATTTCCCCCAACATGTTTCATGCCAAGATCCCACATCAAAATCTCAGACACAGTAGTTTTGGAGAGCCCCAGATCAACTTCTAGCTCTCGCACTGAAAGATGCTGATCTTTGTTGATCGCAGCCCGTACACGTCCAACATTCTCAGGTGTTCTCCTTGTGGCAGGCCTCCCAGAACATGCATCACTTTCAACAGATTCTCGACCATCTTTGAAGCATTTGTGCCACCCTTTTGTTTGTGCCGAGCTCATTACATCGTTCCTAAAAGCCTTCTGAATCACCCATAATGTTTTCATGGAGGAACGTTCAAGCTTAACGCAAAATTTCATGTAGATTCCTTGCTCTATTCATGAATGCAACAGCCACATAGCACACATGCTCACTAACCAGTATCCACCACCCCCACTGACTAATACAGTGAAGTCATCACTGCTCACACGTGTGCGTTCCAGTCCACCCTCCTTGACTGCCAGGCTGCATCCATGTCCTGCAAACTGTACTTGTTATATTAACAATGGCTGGACTTTTTTCACATATATGAGTTTGTTTTACCCCACATTGGATTTTTTATTTGTGTCGCAGCTGAATAACTGAAGTGAAGGGTCAATTTTGCAGAGTCAACATTCATTTTTAGCAGAGCATGGCACAAGAATGTCCAGGAGCAAGGGGATGTGTTCACATTTTTAGTTTTCTGAACAAGATGAATAGCACTAATGTTCCTATGTTGCCCTGAAAATGTCTGTGGCTATTGGGTCCCCCAGAAAGCAGACACTGAGACGTTAGGAAGGGAAGTTAGCAGACACTGTGCAGGATACAAGGGGAAGGAGCAGAATTGGCCAGAATCCCAGATCACTGTGCAAACCTAACAGTATGAAAAGAAAGGAAGGAAGCAGTTACGGACAAGAAGAACCCCAGACTGCACTGCAAATCTGACAATCTCGTCCAACCCAGTGGGAAGCTCCAGAACAAAGAGCGCCCATTCCAGAAATTTCCAGGCCCTAGCTTCCCCCATGCTTGGTCACTGGCCGGGGCAGAACCTGAAGGTGCTGCAGCTGGAGGCTGACAGCTAACTGCTCTCCTGGAAACTGAACAGCATGTGGTTTCCCTAAGCAAACAGGAGTCACAGACCTCTACGGGTGCCACGGCATTTAAACATTTCTGCAATGAAATCACCAGGGGTAAAGCAATCTGGTGACACTATTTCCTAGCTGCTTAAAAAAAAAATCTGTTGAATCCTGTTAAATGTACTTTCAAAAGTTATTTTATGGGTTAACTTGGTTTTCTAACTTCCAGTTCTTTCACGGGAAGCAGTTTAGTGTCTACTTGTAAGTGCATCACTGAAATGCGTGTCAAAAGCCTGACAGGAGAAACATGGCTTTCTGCTGGGAAAACTATCCTTTTTACGTTCAGCTTCTGCAAGAAAATGATGGACTACACTGTGAGCAATCAGATAAATTACTGGCCACATTAGAAAAGTCAGTTAACATCTCCGCTGTGATTCGGTTAGGAGTTCCTTTTGTTTTCTGCTACAAAAAAGATTGAAAGGAAGCTGAATGAGAGGGTTTTTCAAGCAAAACTGCTCAGGAGTCAATGGAACTTGTTAGAATCTAGAGTAGAACTAGAAATAGAGTAGAGGTTGGCTTAAGCAACATTAGGAAGACTTCGACATGGACCTTATAATACTAAGAGACATACCATGTGTAGCATTGGTCTTGACGTCTAATCACATGCAGCTTTGGTGAACTGCATGAGGTCAGGCTGAGTCTCATTCATGTTCGTAGCTTATACACCCCGCTGTAGTGCCTGCCTGGTATGTGGTGCCCCAAAATTGGTACCTGATGCCCCCAAATTGGGGCATCATATTTATTATTTTTGTTTGGCTTTTGCTTTGTCCATTCTTGGGTTCTAAACTGCTGGAGGCTCTATCCCTGCTCTATTCATAAGAAGTGCCAGTATTTTCATTTTTGTAAAAGGCTCTTTGCTGTAGCATCTTCTATAGCCAAACACTGGATGACCAGCACCCAAGGGACAGATGAAAATGACATCACTTCCTGCAGAAAACCATGAGCTAGTGAAAACTAATAGACAAGTGACATGTACTCACTTCAAAAGATGTCCACATTGTACTATTAAGCAAAGAAGAGCAACTTACAGAATGTGCTATCTAGTAGGTACCCCTATGGGTATGTGTTTGCATACAAAATGATATTTTAAAAAATTGCATCAAATTAATTTTTAGTGTCAAATTATTTTTTAAATGGTGACCCTAGAATGGTGGGACTAGGAATGGGGAAGCACAGATTAGTAAACTTAGTTTAGTTACTTTTATGTTGTATAAATTATTACAATAAGCAAATGAGTAAAATTTAAAGGAAAGTACTAAACAGTGTCCTGTTATGTCTGTCTGTATGTATATGTGTATATGTATGTGTACAGTATGTGTGAGCATGTATGGGTGTATGTGTCCATAAACATGTATATGTGTGTGCACACATGTATATACATATGTGTATATATGTGCATACATATGGAATCTATCCCTCTTACACCTTACCCTAACAGATATTTAATAACTATGAGCTGAATGAATACACATTGCATATTTGATAAGTATACTAACTGAAGAATATTGATATTTCTTCTTTACTATAAAAATGAGTTCTATTTTCTTTTAGTGAAAAGACATAGTTGAGAGTTGAGGGGAAAGTTATGATCATATTTCTTCTTGGAGGAGATATTACACCAACACTTATTGACCACCTACTATGTGTCAGGCACTGTGCTAGGTTAGGCTCTTTGCAGGACTTATTTTATCAATCCTCACAATACCTTCATAAGTTGATTACTGTTATGTCCATTTTACTAATAAGGAAACTGAGGCACAAAGATGCCCCAACCCCAGAAGTTTGAGTCAGACCAAGGGCTGTGGTCCAGGCCCTCCCTTTTTCCTGCCACACTGCTGCTCAGTAGGTGTGCTAGGTTAGCAGTGCCATAGGGAACAGAGCTGTGTGGATATGAAGTTACAATCCAGGGACTATCATGACCCAACTGTACAGTTACTGTCATTGCAATTCAGTGTCTGCGGAACACCAGACACAGTGGAGCTATCTCACAGAGAGATGTCCCTGCCTGGCTAGTCAGGTGGGATCAGAATATTTAGGAATCAATTTACTAATTTGTAT
The DNA here is from genome assembly GCF_014824575.4 of Sturnira hondurensis. Taxonomy (NCBI): domain Eukaryota; kingdom Metazoa; phylum Chordata; class Mammalia; order Chiroptera; family Phyllostomidae; genus Sturnira; species Sturnira hondurensis. The sequence goes on from NW_028085930.1 coordinate 4,766,617, forward strand.
ATACCAGTGTGCGAAGTTTGGAAAAGTGCTCCAGGTGACTCTGATCTTCCCCACAACACACACATAAGCACCCAGGTGAGGGCTTTGGTTCTATGCCAGTGGTTCCCGAAGTCGGCTGCCACTGCAATCACCTGGAGAGCTTTACAAAGCACCGAGGCCTGGGTCCCACCTACAGTGATGCCCATTGGTTGGTCTGCGTGCAGCCTGGGCATGACGTGTTTAAAAGCTTCTTACAGAATCAGCTACATGATTTGTGAGGCCTGGTGGAAAATGAAAATGCAGGATTCCTTGTTCAAAAATTATCAAGAACTTTAAGACTGTGACAGCAGAGCATTAAACTAAGTGTAGGCCCTTCTGAGCACGGGGCCCAGCATGACAGAACTGGTCACAGTCCCCTGAAGCCAGGCCTGGCTGCCCAGGTGTTTCTTCAGTGCTGACAATGTTGAGAACCACAGACCTAAACCACCCAATAGATTCACATAGATTAGGGAGTAAACTGCCGAAGGTCCTGGAACACATCATTTAAGTCCTTTCAAAGTAGCGCTTGCATACAGGCTGCCTTGCACTGCACGGGGCCCAGTGCAGAGGGCAGGCTGTATACATGTGAGTGGGGAGAAAGAAGGAAGAAACCAATGAGTGTGTGGCTTTGGAAAGTTCTCTCTACATAGAATGGTGTGGATCACATGACTTTCCTCATTGACAAATGTTATTTTATAGTTTAATCTGTGTGGCTGATGTCTCTCCAAGTACTTCTATTACTTTAGCTTTAAATTGCCTCCCGTGGGGAAAGGGGTTCTCATTACACAGTTTTTTAGAATGATTAAAAAATGCTTTCCTGAGAGGATTGTTAGGGCAGTGAAACCACACTGTATGATTCTACAATGGTGGATACAAGTCATTACACATTTGTCCAAATCCATAAAACAAACAACACCAAGAGTGACCCCTAATGTAAACTAGAGACTTTGGGTGACCATGTGGGTTCACCAGTTTTAACAGATGTACCACTCTGGTCCCGGATGTTGGTAATGGAGGAGGCTGTACATGCGTAGGGGCAGGGGGCATGTGGGAAATCTATGTTCCTCCGCATCAATTTTGCTCTGAACCTAAAACTGCCCTAAAAAAATAATAAAGCCTTAAAAAAGTGCCCCTCTTGGATCAGGAGAGGTGGACTTTGTAGTCGGTTGGTCACAATGGTGCTGGTTATTACTTCTCTCAGAAATGTTCTCAGCAATCACTGGAAAGCAGTGGCTTAAAGAACGGCAATTCTGTAAAAATAGCTCCTTTCCTGTCTGGCAAAGAAAGGACTTCATGTTCTCCAAGCCCAGACGTTTGTCAAGCACCAAGTACAGAGAAGTCATTTAATCCATTAGCCTCACTCAGAGGCTGTGCTCCACCCTGTAATTAAGTGGCCCTTGAGAGCAGTTGGGGGAAACTCTGGCCAGGAGCAGAGGAAGTTCAAGTCTATGCTGAGCCCAATATCCAACTTTGGACATATCACTTCTTCAGCCTTAGCTTTCTCAGCTCTATGCAATGAAAAGAAATGATGGATTTGTGACCGTCCTGACAGGGTGTGGAGTCTGTGAGAAAAGTGCTTTGTAAACTACACACTGTTGGAGACACATCTGGGTAGGGAGTGTGGGTGGGGACTGGAAGAGAAAAGGCAGGAAAACTAGGTTTCTTCAGCCTAGTGGGACTTGAAAGAGGTTCATCCAAGACAGCAGGGCTGTTTTTTTCAGGGGCAGTGGGAAAGGCCCACTGCCGCATTTGGTATCTGGGGATGGAGGGTGTCCCCTCGTAAGCCTAGGGTGTGAACTTCTGGGAGCTCTGGCCCTCTAGCATCCGCCTCACTTCATCAGGAATGGGAGTCAATGGGGGTATTGTCATCATTAGTAATGAACAGAAAATCAGAGCCTTACATGGCTTATAGTCAAGAAACTACTGTCACCTGCGATCTTGGACTTCAGGTTTACATACTCTTCTGAGGAAACTATGTTTGACTTTTTGACACCTTTCCTATAATGAGGGCCAGAGCTTGAGGTCTGTGGTGCTTTTTGATTTGCCACAGTCTTTTACATGATCTCCAAACCATGGCCATCCAGTTTTCATTTTTTTAAATAAAAATGCATCATTCTTAAAAAATGTTTTCAACAAATGGAGCATTATCGTTGTATTTAAAATAGATGCTTATAAGAAATGATTGGGTAGTGATTGTGGTTGATTCTTTCTATGCAGACCCTTTAATGACAGTAAGTGCAGCCAGCCTAATTTTGGTCTGGCTGCACTTTGATTGGCATGTGTCTTTGCCGCTGACCTTGGAGCCTCTCCTGCTGCAAAACTTCCCCATGGCTAGGCCTCAGCTCTAGCTTCAGGCCAATTTGGCGGCCAGTAGCTCTCAGGAAAGGTTCTGAAAGCATGGTTCCTGCCCAACAGCATCAGCATCACTTGGGACCTTGTTAGAAAATGCAGATTCTTGAACCCCATTTAGACCTGCTGGATCAGAAGCTCAGTAGATGAGGCCCTGTGACTTGGGTTTTAAAATGCCCCCAGGTGATTTTGGTGTCTGGCTCAAATTTGAGAACCACCATCCTCCAGGCTGTCAGCTGAGGGTCATTTAGCCAGTTCCTGTGATTGTGCTCCCAGAGAGCTGCTAAAATTACTCCCTATAAGTTGCAGCTCCTTGCCAGTTCCCATTTCCTACCTTCCTTGACAAAAAGAGGGAGAAAAAAAGTGGTTCAGCAGCATTAAATACTGCAACTATTAAATATAAAATCAGAAGAAAAGAATTTTCAATTTTTGAAAGTGAAACGTCCAACCTGCCAGCAGGTGTTTCGAGTAGTAGCTGTTGGCCGTGTGCAGCTTGAATCTACACACAATTGCACTTTTTTTTGCAGCATTTTGAAGTCACAAATTGCCTTAGGGGGGAGAAGGGAAAGCAGAGCTTCTAGTTACTAATTCAGGCTTCCACCAGGAAAGTGACTTTTAAAGAATAAATTTAAACTAGGTTTGAAAGTATGATTTTCAGCAAGTTTTATCACATGAGCCTGTGCAAGATAAGTAGGTTATTGCTGAACCAGGGATAGTAAAACCATGGCAGGCATTCTACTACCTCCTCACCTGGCACTCAGGGTGGGCATTACTAATTGATTACAACCCTATTGTCTTCTCAGCAGAGTCCCCCAGGCACCATTACCAGGCTGCTGGAGTTGGTGAATGAGATGGAACAGCCATAGTGTCCACAATACCTAATACCTAGGTGGTGAGAGCAGACTAGTTTTCTCTTTTGTTGTAGCTTTTTGTGGTTGTTAGACAGCTGCACACCTATCTTATGACTTATTTTCCTAATGTAACTAAACACATGCAATTAAAAATGCTTATTATCTTGGGTCTCATTGCTGTCCTTCTTAAGGCAGAAAACTGATCACATTAGGAGGACCGGATCGTGGGACCAGGGTATTCTAGGAAGAACATACTGATCCCAGGAAATGTGGGACAATCTTAACAGCCTACGACATGGGAATACTGAATTCCCAGACAGGATCCTCATGCCCAGCCAAGAGGCTTGGGCCTCCAAACTGCTGGAAGAATTTACCACCAGAAGCAGTGACCCAGTATACTTAGCTGCTCTTTTTGCAGAATAACCAAAGTGGCAGGTAGTGTGGGGGTTCACCAGACCCAGATCAGCCCTGTCTCAGTTTCAATTCTTATTCTACCATCAATTCAACTGGCAGCCTGACGTTCAGCAACCTCTCCTCTGAATGTTGATTTCCCTGTCAATTTAATGACATACACACACACACACACACAGAGCTATTATGAAGGTTAATAAAATAATTTTTATAAAGCATATATGCCAGTGTTAGGCACATGATGAGTGTTCAGTACATGTCAACTATATTAATTATAATTACTGGAGACATATATTTGCTTTTCTCTTTTAGAAACTTCCTTCTGTGACTCGGACCCAATAGGAGGCTGCCTTCATGCTGTCTACATTCACTCTGGATGAACCCAAGAAAGTCAGGCTGGCAGGAAGCCTTCCTACCAAACCATCCCCAAGAAACCCACTGTCTTCTTCAAAGAGAGAGGTGATGGGCCTTGCTGGCCTCATTCCTATCTGCACACCTCACACATTCCCTCTCTCCAACTCTCCACACCCAGACCTCTCAGTCCAAGCCTCCTTCTCCCCCACAATAAGTCAATCTGTGGAAATGCTGAATCGGCAGCTGCTGGAGTCACAGGACAATGTGTTTGTTAATTAAAATTTAATTGGCATGCCTTCCTCTGGATGACCTTCTGTGTACACCTCTACCTGCATTTCCATGCACTGCACAGTCGTGCTCAGGGCTGCTCTATAGTTACATAGGTTACACACTGTACAACCCAGAAGCACTGTCCATGCTGTAGTGCCTAGTCATACATGGCAGCCCTGGTTTATGCTCTGGGTGAGTCTACTGACCAAACTGATCAGAACTAACCAGTGCATTTTAATTGACATTTGAGGTGACTCCTATCAGTCAGATTCATGGTTACAAAGAACTGATATGCTCCAAAGACACCAGATGGTCTACTGCCCTCTCTCCACAGAGACTTCTGTTTTTCCCATTATCTTCAGGGAGAAGAGGAAGGGTTGGCCCCACTCCATGCCACTGAACCACTTTCAGAGCATGCATGATCTCACTCCAGTTCTCTCCTATCTTTCCCCATTCTCCTGAACTCTACCCAGTTTTTATCACTGTAATGATTTCCCCCTAAGGATCTACTTTCATTCAACCATATGACAAATACTAAGTTGAGCACATTTGGCTAACCATGAGACTAATAAAACCACTAATGTCCCTTTGTCTCCACAGAACTTTGAGCCTGGTGATGACACATGAGGATTAAATAACTACATAAAGACAATAAGCAATTATAATTCGGTCTTCTTGAATGGTATCACCACTGGCTCATTTGTTCAATATCTTCCACAACTTTAGAAGAAACTTTGGCAGTTGATGCAATTCTTCATTCTCGTAATTTCTAGATTTTACTCCATTGGCCTTCACTTGCATGCACAACCTCTACTCCCTACACCTTGGGGGCCAGCCAGCCCTCCTCTCCCTTCAAGATGTTTAACCTGATGCCCTTTCTTTCTGGCCATAGCTCTTCTTCATGCCACGTTTCCCGATCAACTCTAACCGCCAAGCCCAATAGTCACTCCATTCACCATGATTGGATACATTCTGGTTTAGATCAGTTTAGTTACTCCAGTGCAGCCTTCCTTAGCACCTCGATCCCAGCATCCACTATCTCAAACTCTCTCCAGGCAAAACTCATAACTGGTCTCCATGCCTCTAAGGTCACACCTACCCTTCCCCATCACCCCCTTTCAGTCCACTCCAAACACAGCATCTATCAGTTTCATCTCCCTACCTCATTTCTATCACTCACCCTGCTCAGAAACCTATAGGAGTTCACCATATTCTATAAGATAGAATCTATACTGCAAACTCTGGGTCTCTAGGCCTCAGCCTGCTCCTCTAGCCTCAATGCTCGATACTTATCTTCAGCAAATCCCTCTCCAGCAGCCTTCTCTCCTCCTTTTTTTCCAGATGTGCTACATGGAGTATCAGCCCATCCAAAACTTCCATATTCTCAGCCCCACCCCCCGCTCCGGTCCCTGTTCCCTGGGTTATTCCCTGCTATCACGCCTCTCCTTTTTTCACCTTTATGTGTTCTCTGGGACCCTCAACTTAGCTCCAATTACCTATCCTCCTCTTATGGTGTGGCACTATATGTCTATGTTAGAAAATAACCCCCACAGGGCAGGATTATTAGCAACTCACTGATTTTCGAGGACCTACTGCAGTTTCAGGCACAGATGTCAGAACCGATGTTTAATGAATATGGATCTTGCACTCCCAACTTAATACCTTCTGCAATGAACATGAAGCCGTCTTCTGGCTCTGACTCAGCAGGTGTGGGCTGGTTCCTCTGCAATCCCTTTGAAATAACCTTACACAGCCTGGAAGAATGCTGGTAAGTGTTCAACTACCAGCCCTTCAAAAACAAAGAAACCAACACTCCTGTTTTTTTTTTACCATTTCCCAATTCCCATGGTGTAAATACGCCTACTATGATTGTTGTCAAGCTACCACCATGATGTCACTGAACATGGGGCTGGGAAGAGATGCACGCAATTCGCTTTTGGAAGGTACTGAAAAAGCACATCACTGACAGAAAGGTGTGTTAATTTTCTTCCTTAAATCGTTANGAAGAATGCTGGTAAGTGTTCAACTACCAGCCCTTCAAAAACAAAGAAACCAACACTCCTGTTTTTTTTTTACCATTTCCCAATTCCCATGGTGTAAATACGCCTACTATGATTGTTGTCAAGCTACCACCATGATGTCACTGAACATGGGGCTGGGAAGAGATGCACGCAATTCGCTTTTGGAAGGTATTGAAAAAGCACATCACTGACAGAAAGGCATGTTAATTTTCTTCCTTAAATCATTAAATTTTCCTCTTCTGTCTCATTACCTTATGAGTTTCACAGGAACTTATGGTTTTCTACTAGTTTTCACCTTTGAGAGCTCAGGTCAAAGGTTATCTCCTTGGTGAAATCTTCCTGATAATCCTACCCATTCCCAGAATAATGCTGAACATGGCTGTATTGGCCTAACACTTTGTACACGTGCTATTTGTCATTGAGACTGTCAGACACATGAGGAGAAGAGCGGTTTGTTCACCCCTGGAATTCCACATCCCCCATGCAAGTAGTGTTCAATAAGAGCTTGTGGAGAAACAAGTGAAGGAAGGACAAAATGACTTCTGATTCTTCTTTTGATGTTTTATTACCATTCTGCAACCCAGTTTTTGCCCCCTGCACCAAATCTGGCTGGCTAAGAGGAATGATGCTAATTATACTGTATAAATCTTACCTTACAAAAACATTTTTAACTCATTCTCATACCAGCTTTTTTAGCACAAAGTGAAGCCAGTCTCAGTGAAGAAGGGTGTGGGAGAAGCAAGAGTAGGACAAAAGAGAAAAAGAACTAGAGATAAGAAAGACTGGTTCCAAGCAATAGTGTCTTTTGTTAAAATGGAACAGAGTTGGGCATAGTGAATTACTACCCACAGGGATTAGCTCTGGGATTTCTTAATCTTAAGGAGATGGGTGTCTGGTAGAGGGTGGTCAGCAGCAACCAGGCAGAGGTCTTTATCCCAGCTGCTGGGCATCTTATGAACTGCTGAATGCATCAATCCTTCCTCAGTACCATGTGAGCCACGAAGAGGACTGAGCTTTTCTGAGCAGAATGCATAAGCATCAGCAAAGGCTACACACAAAAAAATGAAAGGTAAATGGTGAAGCATGGCCATCAATTGTCCTTTCTTAGGCATTCAGCAGTTGGTGAGCTCATCCCACATTGTAACTCCCTGGCAGGATCATAAGTGAGAAGGCTTTTTACTCCTCCCCTGACAGAGGCGTGATGGGGCTGATGTGTGCTCTCCGGGATGAAATGCAGTCCACGACACATTGCTCTAAGCCCATGACATAAATAATAACATTCAAACCACTAGAACCATTACCACATGACATAACAACAATTAATAATGTAGGGAAATAGGGTGCAGGACTGAAAGCCCACCTTTCCAGCACTCTTTCAAGTTTACTGGAGAAATCTGAGCCCCTAAAAGTAATCTTCCAATTTATCTGGTATCGAGCCTTCTAAGGCAGGATCCTTAACTATGACAGTGTGTAAGGAGGAAGAGAAAATTATCTGCACAGAAGTGAAAGTCGTGGTTCAGTAACATATTTAATGAGAGTCAATGGGAAATATGTATAGACTCATGTGGATCAGATTATGGCCAGCCGGCTGGAACTCCTCAGGGGCAAGTGGGAGGAGAGAGTTGTGTCCAGACAGAGAGAGTCTCAGCACCAACCACAGGGATGCCATGAGGTTGGAGTTCTCTAAGAGGAAAACTAGTGTGTGAAAACGGTGGCCTAATGGGGCAAGCTTTCAAATGCAACTTCCAGTTTCACAGATGGCTTTTTGACCCCTCAGCGCATTAAGGGAGGCAGTGAACGGAAGAACGATGACTTTCCCCCTAAAGATAAAATATGGAGTGGCTGTCTGTAAGACTTTGACTAAACATATTTTATGGAGTAAAATATTATTGGAAGAGGCAATTCCATGGCCCTCCGAATATATGAATAAAGCACTTCTAGACATAGGAGCTAAAAAGACTTCAGCACATATGTGTGACAAGAGCTTGAACAATGGTTAATAAAAAATTGAAGAAGACAAGACAAAGAATGTTGTGGAAGAAAATAAAAGTAGGAAAGCAGACACAAAGCAAACACATCTCTTAAGGAAACAGTGGAGGAGGCAATAAAGAGATTACTTAAAAAGTAAGGATATTTTGGGGTATTTTACTCATTTACATTAATAAGGCTGGGTTCATTGTCTGGCTGACCAAACAGCAATCCATTAAGGGGTGATGAAAATTCTAGATCAGCCTTTAGGTAGGATTTCCCAAGAGCATCTCAGGCAGTCAGTTCTCAGCTGGGCTGAGGTTCTGTTCTGATGCTGTAAGATGGATGAGAGCACGCACGTTTCTTGAGAGTGAAACTTGTCCTGTATTATCATTCATATCACAGGTTTTCTGTAGAAACTTAGGTTATGGGTGGGTTTTCTTCTGGAAGCAGTGGCTCATCTTCAATTCATCACTGTCTGTCCCCAAATGTATGCATGTAGGAAAAGAGAACTGAACACATGGGAGGAAATCTTGGCCCGAAGGCATGGAGATGTCATTGTCAGTGAGTGGGATACTAGGTTCAGCTTCTAAACATTTCTATTTCTTTCAAAGTCTTCTCAGTTGAGTACCCTACATCTTTTTCCTTATCTAAATTTGTTGGTCCATTTCCAGAGTTATTTCTGAATCTTTTAGAACTATAGCTGACTTCTCTGGCCAAACATGGCCACCATTATTAAGGTCCCTCAAAGATACCTAGAAACACACTGTAGATGGTCAAATTCATCTGAGAAAGATGGCAGAGAACACCTAGAGTGGTAGGCAGAGATGTTTGGACACTAAGGGAACAGAAATGAGGGGAGGAGAGGGCCATACCTGCTCCGATGACCTCTTCAATTTTCACAAAAGATACATCAATCTCCTTGGCAAACTCCCGGACAGCTTCGTTGGGGTCCTCATAAGTGAAGGGGTCAATGTAGATCTTCATCCCTGGGGAGCCTTATTGGAGGAGAGAAGCAGGTTAACATCCTAAAGAGGAACAGTGGTCATTAAACACTGGCTGCTGTCCCAAGCAGTGAGGGTATGGCTGGGGGGCGGGTCTCACCTGCACATCAGGCTGCCTCTCCCTGCCTTGATGGGCCTCCCTATCTCCCTTCCTCCTGGGCTACGCTAGCCCTATTCTCTGTCCTCTACTTCTCCTTCTCCTCCATATTCTCTTCTGTATTTGAGCTCTTGATGAAATGTGGAGCAGATTACTTATAAGTGACAGATCAGGACCGGTTCCCTTACCGGGCACTCACAGAAGGCAAGTAAGCTGATTGATGCCAGCCAAATGCATTAGCGGAAAAGTGGTGGTAAAATGGTAGGGCAGATATCAATATTTATCAACTTGACAACTTCCCTGAGTGGAGGCCACTGTTAAGGTTATTACCGACGGCTCTGTCCAGGGCTAGAAGAGGGATGAGGATGGATTAAAAAAAAAAAAAAGAAATTGCTATTAGAAAAACCTCAAGATAGAAATACCAAGACAGTATACCAGAAGAGAAAATGTGAAGAGAAAAGCACAGAAAATATTGATAGAGAAAAGAGCAATGTCTACATAGAAAAAATAAGGTGGAATAAAAGAAAAATGATAATTGAACCCCCTGCCTTCAGACACACTGAAGTATGAAAAACGAATAGAATGGTGAATGAGAAATACAGAAAGGAATATAGACTGGGTCAGTGATGTTTACAGTGGCAAGATGAATCGGGGTGCATGGGGACAAAATAGGGAACTGTCATTGCAGAAAGAAATGGATTCAAAAAGTGGAGGAGAGGGGACAAAAGAAGGAAATGGAACCCAAGAAACAAATGAATTCGTTCACAATGTAATTCTTCAACATGTTAGATGTGTCATTAGGCAAAGCACAGAAACTGTTTTCATGGCGGTGGTGTATGTAATGGGGTGGGGGGAGGCTTCAAAAGCTAAACGACACGGTCCAGCAGCCCATCCTTGTGAAGAGGAGGCATTTTCCCTGCCTGCTGCTGCTGTCTGGTTCAGCAGATAAGTCAGCGGGCAGGCAGGTCTGGAAAGCACAGTGCTTGCTCTGTGCCCTCAGCTGGGGCCCGGGGTTGAGGCTGGACGTCAGGTTCCCCAAGTTCTGCCCTTCCAGCGCCATGTTCCTCATGCCAATTTATCCTCAGGTGACTCCCAGCCCTTCACACATGGTCTAGTTTTGACATATTTCATCCAAAAATCTTCTGACGATGGCTCTACAGCTCCACCAAATTAGTGTCGGCTTGCTCACCAATTCGGGCAAGGATTGGAAGTGCCGAGGAATAATCCAGAGAGAAAAGGATAATAGAGCAAAGAGTTGAAAGCGATATTTTTTTAAAGCCAAAGAGAGCCAGGTGCCCTGCACAGAGGAAACACTTTCTGTGGAAGATGGGTTATTCTCAGTCACGGAATAAAATTACTCCCAGCATGCCAGAAGGACGATCAACACTATTCTAGTGTACTTCTTGGAAAGCTGGGGAGGACAACATGGACTTGGAACCTGTTGACTGACATTTGGACACAGAAAATAGAGAGCTCCTCACCTTTATTATAGAATGTTCTACTCCCTGGGGGACGCAGGAGAGCAGGGTGAGACACAGGGAGAGAGATCCTACTTTAATAAGAGTGGGAAAGGAGGACATGGGGAGGGAACTCATTTCTTTCTCATTTAGTAGAGAGAACAAGTGAAGAGAAGAACTGCAAGCAGGTTGAAAGTGTCTAGTAAAGCCAATCAGCAGCACCAGAAGCAACCCTTTAGACAAGGTTTTGAAAGCAAGTGGCTTATCCAGGAGTTGATCCCAAGAAGTCCTTGTAAGGGAGTGGGGAAGTAAGAGGGAAAGGAAGGAAGCCTATGAAGAGTGTGTTCTCAAGCCACTTACCACTGTGGGCAATTGAAGCAGGCTTAACCCAGGGAAGTTCTGGGGGTCAGTGTAAATAATCACTGGCTTTAGAGCTGGCCCGACCTGCAGAGTAGGGAGCTGTGATATAAGCACGGGATTCCCATCAGTCATTGGCTGTGGGCTGCTTGGCCTGCTGTGCAGGTGGATAGGGAGGCTTCATGGCTAGAGAGAGTGTTTAGGTCAATTGGGTAAAGAGGGTTAAATGTACGGTAACAAAAGGAAAGTAGATTTTGGGTGGTGAACACACAACAGAGTATACAGATACTGAATTATAATGTCATACACCTGAAATTTCTAAATGTGATTAGTGAATGTTACCTCCATAAATTATAAACAAACAAACAAACAAACAAAAAAACACAGATGCTGCAGGTGGAAGTAAGTCAGCATGCACTGGCGTGGTGAGGACATGAGATGAGGCAACAACAGATGCACTTGAAATGCAAAACGGACAGTGGTCAGCGCCAACAACCTGTAACTTTTACTGAATTCTGAGCTGAGAGAAAAACAGGTTGAGAGCCCAGATGCCAGTGCCCAGAGGTGAGGTCAGAACCTAAATCCTCTTACTAACCCATCATAATGCAACAGGTCCACATCCACTTACCAATGAGGGCAATGACACCTCCTTCCTAGGGTGGTAACAATATTAAAGATCATATTGCAGGTGACATGCCTAGCACAGTGCCTCACATGCTGAGAGGGCTCACAAACTGATACACTGTACTGATGATAACCACAAATAAATCATTCTAGGAAGTGTTTGGGAAGGTAGAAAGAGGAAGTGGGGTGGGCAGTGAGGGATATAAGCTGCTTAGGGTTAGTCACTTTAAAAATAACTACCTTGTTATTCCAGATCAAGGGCTTTTAAATGATGTATGTTAAGCTGTCCTACCGGACCTCTTGCATGGAAACTAATTAAACAATCTAGGATGTGCTATAATGAATGGCTTGCAAGTAAAGACATATATAAGGATGAATGAGAAAGGATTCCCAGTTAATGAGCTTTATAGATATTGGCCCCAATCAGTTCTGGGAAGGAGTGATTATTCCCAGAAGGGAATGGCTCATCTCTTGATGGTGCCAAGATTCTTTCAGGCCAGTAATGGGCAATAAAGTGCACCTAAATGAGAGAAAGTTCCCACTTTAATGACAGGTGTAGTTTACTCACAGAGAGGTTTTCTACCTTGCTGGACTGTAGAATTACAATGTGTGTGTGTGTACACACACATGCAATGTCACAGCTGCTGTTCTGGGGCCAGGGGTTTTGACTGTTTCACAAGAAGCTGAAGAGGTTACAAGAGACTAGAAGTGGTGATACGATGTTAATTAGAATATCTGTCCTCTATGCAACACTGGGAATCAGCACTTGTTTTCCCTGACATTGAGGATGCTGTTGTTACACTGAGCAAAAGCAGCTGAAATCAAAAGTCTGACAAATGCCTCAGACTGGGTGCTTTTCTTCTGATAGGGTCTGATAGGACTGACCTAGTGAACGGTCCTGGCCTACACCCTTCAAACTAGGAGCAGCAACCCGTGATCATCTCTTCTAAACCAGAAGAGTGATGTGGCTGAGAATGTGCACTTAGGGGCCCCCCCCTGCACTGTCTCACCTCCAAATGACACATCTCTCCAGACCTTTCTCCCAAATTACAGCCAGCCTTTCTCAGGTCCCAGAAGATGGGGAGAAAAAAGAATGCCTTGAGCTAGGCAGAACAGGTCATTTGTCTTTTGGTTCATTTTGTGTTTCTGCATAAATCCTGCATCAGCCTGTTCCTGCTCCCACTTGCCAGTGAGCAGTTTTTAATTATCAGGAAAATGGTATTTAGTGCAATGAATCACCAGACAGTGAACAAGGAATTCAAGTCAGCTGCCGAGTCAGGCAGAGCAAAACATTTGGAGACAGGGCTCTGAAAATGTTCTCAGATTGTGAGTGTTGGGAAAATATTAATAGTGGCACTAATAATAATATCAAATGTTACTATAGATTGGTAACATAAGGCATTTTATAATGCTCTGCACAGTGCTTCACATGATTATTGTTAATATTATATATGTATAATATTCACAGTTTCTGGTCATTTTTTAACATAGGTTATGTACCTCTGGCACAAAAACGGTATGCATGGATCTAAACTTCTGATTGCTAGTACCTTGAGAGACAAAAAAAACCACTTCAGTTTTATGATCTTCTAGATCATAGAAACCACTTCAGTTAAGTGATTTCTATGAAAGATCTGATTTGTACATGTTTGTTCTTTGACCTCAAAACTCATTTTTTGCTATGGCTGGGATCACAGCTTAGACTGCTAAAGCTTTAGTGTAAAAAATCATAGTTCTCGTTCACTTGCCAAATCTTAAACATGAACCAAGGCTTTAAATACATTAAGTCTGGGAAGAAATGATTTAGCCACAATCCAGAGCCTCTTTGCAAGGCATGGAAAAATTCTTGAAGCAGAAGAAACTCCCAGCTATTGTGAGAGACTCCGCATCAGTAGCTCAGGGTGCTGTCGAAAGTGACGACACTGGGACAAAGTCTGGGATGCCGACAGATGTGTGGGGGTGATTCTAAAAGGTCAGTTATCAAGTTTACAAGTGCCAGGTTTTCAGGGCAGAACAGAAGTGGGCTGGGAAAGGCCCAGTTCCAAACAGTAGGCGACATTTAGGATGACAACGGGAAGGAGAAGACTGCTCCTCTTCTGCCCTCCTGTGCACTCAGAAAGTACGAAATCAATGCCATGGACATCTTTTAGGTCCATGGAGAGCATGGCTGTCTAGGAGGCTTCAGGAGTGCCAGGAAGAGCCTGGTGCCTTCCTGCTGGTGAAGGACTCCTAGAATCCCACAGACTGGTTCTAGGGAGGTGGTGAGTGGGGCTGTTTTCAGTCACTGATATCTTGTGTGCCAACAGTTCGGATGGAGTCATGGAAAGCAGGGAGGTGCGTTTCATTGCTCTCCGCTCTGAACCTAAGGCAGACTTAGTCATCTTTGTGACTCATCTAAATTTGGTCCAGATATCTAAGCACAAGAGAGAAGCAGTTTAGGGAACTGTTTATACAATTCAGTCCCTGGAAGGGACTTCACCTAATCCTCTGTCTCAGTTGATCACCCCTCATTTTTCTCAGCACTGACTGGATACCCAAACAGCATTGTTCTTGGGATTATGGAAGCTATAGGACAAATGCATCTTGAAACGTTCTTCAGGTGATTGAGATATGAAATAATTGGGGTATAGTGCTTGAGAGTCTGGAAGCAAGCTGTACATGCTGCTGAAACCAGAGAAGGCAGAAGGCTATGAATGCCAGTCTTCAAGGTCAGAATCTTAGCAGGGTAAGTCACATGGTCGTGCATGGGAGAGAGAGGAGCTTGAAGCGTCATGAGGCAGAGCTCAGAGAGAGGAGTGTGACCAGCCTGAATGTGCAGAGAAGGGGGTTCTGAAAAGGAACAGCACTGATGTACTAGCACAGGAGGGCCTCGATTACCAAACAAAGGCATTAGGATCGTTGCCATCGGACACACAGAGCTGACAACTGTTTCATCAGCAGGGGAGGGATGTACTGAGTGCAAGGCATCAGAGAGTACATTTTGCTGGCAGGCTGCAGCATTCACATGCATTGTTGTGGGGGAGGAGCTGGAGGCCGAGAAAACGACTACGAGGTTGTTGCAGTTGTGAAGGTGGAAGATAACAGCATTCCACTATGAGAACAGAAGAAGAGGCAAGAGAAATTTCAAAGGAAGAATTCATAGTAGTGAAAAGAAGAATTCAAATCAATGCCAAGACTACTAGAATGAAATGGTACTATGAACCAGGTAAGAGTTTGGGCAAGAAACCCTATTGTCAAGGACATTGGCACATGTGGTTTTGGACTTTGAATGCACAGATGAAACATGCAGGTGTCTAGAAGGCAGTCAGAAAACTCAGAATGGAAACAGAGCCGGAAGACTGGGTCTGGAGTTGGAGATTTGACTGGCATGTGGGTGGTAGTTGATGTGAAGGGCTGAAGATCTGGCAGTTTCTTGGAGTGAACCTACCAGGAAAGGTCAATGGGCACTAGAAACAGTTTGCTCTACCTCCTTGGTAGGTCAGAAACCAGGACAATGGGTGGTTGTCTTTATCCATGAAAGAATAGAGGTCCTGGGTGCGCAGCCAGGGCTTGAGAAACAATACAAGAAGGGAGACCCAGGGAGGGCAATGAGCCTGAAAAGCTATAGATCTGAGGATGTTCTTCCTCCCACCTTCTGAAATGGGGTTTCACCACATTTGCAAGCTTTGTTTTTAACACCACAGTTATTGCCTAATATATGTCCCAGGAGAAGGAAAATGGGCCATAGTCTACCTGCTATTGAGGAAAAAGACCATTTCAAGAAGGACATTGTCAGCAAAGCACCTGTTCAGGGGAGAGTGGGCTGCTTGTGGAGGGTGTCAAGTCCCAATCTGTTACCTCTGAGACTTGGACACAGGTGTGGTGCAGGAGAAATGCAGGCAGGGACCCTGGGGGCCTGCATTTCTTCTTCTTTGGTATCAATGACCAAGGAAGGCAGGTCCTTCCAGGCAGAGCCCACAGTCTAGACCATTGAAGTCCTGCCAGGAACCCGAGGGCCACAGCCAACAAGCTCAAGACTGAAAGAGTCAACATGGTTGCTAGAGGCTCTGGCTTAGAGCTAGCAGTAGACACATGTGTGAATCTAGCTCATTAAATTTATTTGACATTTAATAAGCACCCACTGAAAACTCAGACACTTTTTGCATCTTAGGGCCTTTCCTCCTCTCCCCAAAGGCCCTCGTTTACTCATACTCAGTTACAAATGCTCCTGTTACCTTCAGAAGGGGCAGCCAAAATTTCCACAGTCTGTCTTCCTATTCCAGGAGGTACACCTGACTTTCACTCTGGTGCCCAAGGTGACTTCCAGTGAGCTAGATGCTACGCCCTCTATAGTTCTGACACGTATCTACATCAAGAAAACTGGATGTAGAATCTTGGACCTAGGTGTTTTTCTGGGTTTAATATAGTCTGATGTCTCACCTAAAGCAGGAATCTGTTCTACACCATCCATGCCTGAGAACTATCTCTGCTTGAATGCTTCCGAGAATGAAGAGCTCACCTCCCACAAGGCAGCCTGCCTCTATTTTGGACAGCTCCAATGTAGGGGTGGGGATGGTCTTCTACTGAATCACGTTTGCCTTCTTGGACCTTCCACTAGATGGTTCCACTTAATCTCATGCGAAGCAGCAACCGCATGTCCTTTCCTTTCCCATAATGGTCTTGTGCTTAATGATGGCCCCCAGGTCCTGCCTGCATTTCTCCTGCACCACACCTGTGTCCAAGTCTCAGAGGTAACCAATTGGGACTTGACACCCTCCACAGGCAGCCCACTCTCCCCCGAACAGGTGCTTTGCTGACAATGTCCTTCTTGAAATGGTCTCCAGAATGAAGAACTGATATCACTCTACGTGTTCTTCCCAGCACAGAGGAGAGCATGTCTGTGCATCACCTCCTCTGGTCTGAACTTTAATTGGGACTACTGGGCCAGACAGACCTGAATTTAAAACCTTGTTTTATAAATCACCAATTTTCAGGTTCTGGACAGGTTACTTGTCCTTTCTGAGGCTCTCTTTCTTCACTTGCAAAATCTACCTCATGGGGCAGTCATGAAGATGAAATTAATTAAGACAGGTAAAATGCTAAACATAGTTAAATGCTCAAAATTTGAGAACAATATTATTCTGCATCAGTAACAGTGCTTGGCTTTTAAAAGTCAGCTGTATACCACTCATATTCATTATGTGGTCAACTAAATACCTACATTTTTTTAGACAAATAGCATGTCAGGTTTCCTCTTTTTTTGTACTGTTCCCTTTTTGTTTTTACCTAAACACTAGACTCTAGATTTATCCCTCTAACATTTCTTCTTGCAGATATTAAATTAGCATTCAACACTGATGGATAGTTCTGAATTTTGATTCTGTCTTCTATGGTGTTAGTTATGCTCTCCAACTGTTATCCACAAACTTGATAAGAATCCCTATGCCTGCACCTGACTCATGAATTTAAAAAACAATCAAACAAACAAGAGATTGACTTGGACAAGGACTAGAATAAAACTGGTGGCTTCCTGCCCGGCTGACAATGCCACTAACCTGCTTTCTTTTGGTACGAAGTCAAGCTCTGCACCTACTTTACAATGTTTCCCCTTAGGAGATATTAAAATATTTTTGCCATAATGAAAATTTCACTACATCTCTGCAGTTCCTCTTGAATTTACTAAATGTGTAACCCTAGTAAATGAGATGAGGTCCCATTACTTTTTTCTTAATGATCTTGTGTCGGTTCCTAATGATCACTGAATTTAGTTTTGAATGCCCAGAACCCATCTGTGTCAGTCTCTTCAAGAATTTGGCAGGGATGAAGTTCACTCTTCTGGTTCAGTGCTCTGCCCTTCTGCCCTATGTGGAAATCAGAGTGCTGCAATCTTGGCTGATCCACAATCTTTGGGCACACACCCTAGATGTCTGTGCTTTTCTCAAAGCTTAATTATATTAGCTCCACAATTGTATCTGTGGTTTTGTGTGACATGGAGATGGTTCTGTCAGGTAGGGCTGCTTTTGGAAGGCCCCAAACTCTTAACAAGCCTTTATTTTCCTCTTTCCCAACCATACACACTCCACCCAACTCAGAAATCAGTGAGGTACCAGCCACTATCAAGTGCATAATTATCTAAGCCTCATAATTACCCAGTAGTGTTTTCCAAATATGGACCCAATGGGAACTTCTCTAAGATAGACTCTGAAGCACACCCTGGCCCACCTGGGTCATCTTGTCCAGGAAATAGTCAGCCAGCACCTCCTGAGAATTGGCCTACATAAACCACGAGGACACATTATGTGTCTGTCCCTCCCTGGACATGGGAAACCCCCAGCCCCATCCACCCACCCTTGAACATGAATCACAAGGATGCAGGCTCTACATTCAAGCAGCTAGCATCATATCCAGCAAACTTTCTCTTCCCAGTCTGCCTTTCCTGTAGTCTAGTTCACCCAAATCCAAATCCCCTTTACATGCCTGTTCACTGTGCTCCAGGCTTAGAGGATGGACATAAACCAGTGTCTCAGAGAGCACGGTGTCCTTAAATTGACCAGATCTGCCACATCTCAATGGGCTAGCAAAGTATTTCATTTGCAAACATTTACATGATGTCTCTTTCAGCTTTTGCATAATCTTGAAAGGCAGATCTGGGAGGGCAGGGGCCGGCAGCCTCTATCTATGGTTCCATGTGTCCTGCTTGTGGGGAAGAGAGGCAGGGTGCTCGTAGGAATGATGAATGGGGCTGGGGCACCCCTGCAGGTTTTCTGCAATTTCCAGGGCAAGAAGCCCTCAGAGCTCCAGTTTGCTGCCACATCCCGCAGGAAAGTGCGTGCACAAGGGTAGCCCAGGTATAGGTAGGTGCACACATTCAGACCAGGTTTTACTGACCTTTCTGCCTCCTGCCCTGAGACCCAGAGAGGGGAGTAATAAACCATCAAGTGCCTTGAACCACTGCAATATGGGAAGAGCGAGGGCTCCACAGCCAGATTTAGAGTGTGCAGTCCACCTCTGCCACCTGTGAGCCATGTGGTAAGTCATTTACCCCCCTAAATTAATGCCAACCTCCCAGAGTGATTGTCAGGGTTAGATGAATTGATGTGAGCTACCAGAATAAAGGTGCAGAGTAGACTCTCCATAATTATTCTTATTTCTTCCCTGGGTTGGGCCAGGCCCAAACTGCGTCAGAAAGCCTTGTTTTCTCTCCTGTTACACATGTGCTAAGTCTCTCCTCAGCTCCACAGTCTTGCACTGTGATTCTCCCACAGTAATAGCTTTAGTCAGAGGGACTGATATCCATGGGACAAAATGCACTAATGCGGTTCAGTGTATGAGACTCGGGGTGTAGAAACCTGGGTGCAAAGAGGAGCCTGGTTTCAGAGACTGGATAAAAAGAGAACAGTTATGAATAGAGGGGAAGGACATGTATAAAAGGTGAACTGAATTAACAAGACGACAGACTTCTAAGGCAGCTAAAGGAGTAAGGGATGAGTTCTGGTCCACAAAGAACTCTGGATCTGCCCTGAGTCCCAGGGATGGTGACTGTGCAGCTTGTCAACACTGTATCTTCAAGTGTCCCCACTGGTTGAAACAAGACCATGGTTACAGCAGACTGAGTTTTGATTCTTCTGTAGAACCCTGGGAACCAGGGAAGCCTCCTTCTGTCAGCCTTAGATGTGACAAAATCCCCCAGAAGAGGGCTGTGAGCACTTCGGAGCACCTTTGTGTATGGAAGCGCCACATGGCGGCCCAGCAGAGCTGGTCCCTCCAGAGCAGGAGAATGGTCAGATCTCACCGTGAAGTGGTCAAAAAGGCACCAAGCTGTACCCTGATGTGATGACTGGGGACCCTTTATAGCCCACCCAAGGGGCAATGACAAGGCATAGCTTGCATGTCTTTAAAATAGAAACTCCCTCCTAGGGCAACCTATTCTCACCTTTGGCCGCCTGTAGTCTTTAAAATGGTATTCCCAATGTGTGTTCCCATGGCCATCTCTAAATGTCTCACCCAGAGAGTAAGCAGGATGCTAGATCTGAAATGAACTTTACAATGCTTCTCCCTATGGCAAAGAGCAAAGGTGTGGTGGGGAGGCATGACAGATCCTGAGAGGCCAGGAGGCAAGCGGGTAATTCTAACACACCCTGGAAGGCACCTTCACTTGAGAATCTTAGATACAATCAAATTCTTTGTTTACTAGCTGGGGAAGCTAAGGCCCTGCCTTCAATGCACAGGTAAATATAAGTAAAAGCATCTGTAGATTTTGAAGTGAGGCAGAGAGTCAGGATGTAGGAAATAAGAGAGAACACAGTAGGGTTTTCCCCTCTGAAACCAGTGGCATCTGGTTAACGGGGAGGCCCAAGGTGTCCTGGAAGGGGAGAGAAAGAGGGGTATGTCAGGAGCAGTGTGTGTACATTTAATGATGGCCCCACTCTCAGATCCCCACCCCTCTTTGTGCTGCTGACTTTGGGCTGCCCTGAAGCCCCGTGGGAGTGCTTCTGCACCAGTGAGCCCACCTCTCTCCCAACTGTGACTGTCTGAACACCATGCCAGCTGTCTGGGGCTCGGTCCCCTGCAAACCCTCAGCAGTTTCTTGGTTTTAGACTGAAAGCCCCTGGAAAACAAGATCTTATCTACAGACTGGCCTTTGTACAACCCAAGCCAGCACTGGCCATGTTAGAACATGAGTTCCTTTATGATGAAGCTGCTGTGTGGATGTCTTGGAGACCCTAACCTTAGAGAAGAGATGAGTTTGATTCATGAGAACTTTCTCCTCGGAGCCCATCTGTGCTCCCAGAGCTGCCCATGGACAAGGTCTGTCTTTCTTGCTCACAGATGTGTGAACAGAAGAACAGGGCTTACATTTCAACAGAAGGATTGAGGTGAGGCTTATGGAAGAAGCCTGTGACAGAGCACAGCACAAAGTGCGGGGACAGACTTCTGAGGGCATCTGTGGAATTGAAAAGGAGTTATTTAGACACAGAACATGTCTGCTGCAAGGATTAACGGAACCATTTTGTAGAGGGAGGAGGGTGGCCTGACTGACTCAGTGGGACTTTTTCAGACCCTGCAATGTTGTAATTACACAGATAAAAGAGTAATTCTGACATATGACTTCATGTTACACATTGCTGAGGAGCAATTTCAGTTATAAAAATATTAGATATCTTTTTTTTTAAAGAGAGGAGTAAGATAATGAGTGAAAAAAACTTTTAAGGTAACTTTTTCAAAGAAAATAGTTGGGAGATATCTCAACACTTTGGTCTCTTGGGCTCTGCTATCTTTTTAATTCCCTACATTCATGTTCTCTGGCTTATCTGTGAATTTGGTTAACACATTCCCCAGCTGCTCAGTTGGATAAGATAAGGCAGAAGATGTTAATAGGGAACCCTCCATCCTTCTCCACTGTGTCTGATTTCAGGATTCATTGACTTGCTAAACCCAATCTTTCCCTGCACTCCCTTGTCCTATACAGGCTTATCAATGCAAAAGATAATCTACTTGCCAGGCATCCAATGAGTACCCACAATTGGCAGAATGCATATGGGGTGGTGGTGGGGCACACAGCCGTGGTCCCTGCGGACCTGCAGAGAAAGGCAGTGCTGGGGGACTGGGGACTGGCTGGAAAGGGGACTGTGGTCAGGGCTGGCCAGGCTCGCTCTAAGGAGCTCTCCAAGCACTTGCCTGCTCTACTCCGTGATTCTCCAAGGGTCAGGCAGTGGGTGTCTGCTTACTACTCACCTCGGCCTGTGCTGTAGTGCTGGAGCTTGTCACTGTACACAGCCTCTTTGCTGTAAGCTCGTTTCCTGTGGACACAAGGAAGAGGAGCTCTCTTAGTCTCTCTGCTCCAGGAACCTCCACCCAGACCTCCTGTCCTGATGGGGACTCACTCAGGTGTCTCCTGGGATGGCTAACTGTGACTCCCACTTTAGGTATAGCTCTTATCATGGCCAGAGGTCTAGCTTGACCACCACTGTGGGCAGCTGAGTCTGCTTTCAAGAAAGTCTCTTAGAGGCCAGGCATGGCTGTGTCAGAACTTGGAGTTGAGGCTCTTGAGGATGCCTATTAGTGCTCTGGCTGCACTGCCGCAGTGCTTGGGAGGGGCCAATTGCAGGGCTGTGCAGAGGAGAATCTGGGCTAACCACCGAAGGCAGCAACAACAGTATTAAAAATTCACAAGGCCTCCAGGGCCAGCCCTTCTGCAGAACTTAAAGTTCCTCTTTCCTCCTTGGCGCCTTTCCTGCCTGTTGCCTTCTGCCCTCTGCTGAGGACTTTGGCTCTCTAACCAGAGGATGGCCTGTGTGAGGCACAAGCTGTGATGCTCCACTGGGTCAAATGCAATTTTATAACTGTCACTCTGAAAAACTGTGGTGTGTGAGGAGTGCTAAGAGTCTTGTCTAAAATGAAGCTTGAGGATGGATGCTGTTTACTCATAACCGTGCCTGGTTCTTACAGAGGATTGTATCCCAGGCACAGAGAAGTTAATCTGGATAATTCTAGGCTGTCTGTGGATTGAGATAGAGTGATGACTATAAATTTGGTGGTGTGACGCAAGTTTGGTAGTATGTCCACGTAGGGTCAGGCCCTGGACAGTCTGCACAGCTGGGAGGGGTCTGAATGTGGGGCTTCCCAAGTCCAAGGAGCTCTCTTTGGGGTGGGAGTCAGGGGTGGGAGTGGAGGGCCTACCTGCTACAGACGATGGAGATGGCCACCAAGGACACGACAAACACGACTCCGGCCGCTGCTGAGCCAGCAATCAGGGGCAGCTGCTCCCTCAGCTCAGACTTGTAATCATCTAGGCAAGAATGAGGCATTAGAACCCTCCCTGTATGCCTTTTGCATACAGCTGGCACTCAAGGTATGATCCAAAGACACCATTCAATATATAATAAACATAGGTATGTCCCAAACATTGTTCATTGTTTATCTGAATTTCAAATCTAACTGGCCTGCCTGTGTTTTACCCGGCAACCCTAATGACAAGCCATGTTGAACCAAGGTTCCTGCTGCCCTATATTAGAATCTCCTAAGCCCAACTGTTAAACATGGCCGTTTCTGGGCTCCTACTCAGATCCCTGAGTCAGAACCCCAGGTGAAGAGCAGGGTATCTGCCTGCATGTTTCCCAAACACTCGAGGTGATTCTTGTGCCCCCAATGTTTGAGACCAGCCCTCAGCTCTGTGGGTGGAGACAGAGATGCTAAAGACAAGGATGCTATTCTGGAAAACTCCCACTTTCTGGAAATCAATTCTAAACCCTGAAGGTAGAGTTTCAGTTTCCCTCCATGGAGAGCTTTGTGTAACATGCATGCTCTTAAAAAATTAATTTGGCTCAAAAAATGCAAGGAACCACAGTGAGGATCCATAACCAGGTCTTTGAACATAAAACACGTCATAAAGCAATGTGACCTCCCCACAGGTCGGTCAGCCCCAGTGACCCATCTTCGCTCAACCTTCAGACTCACCTTTGTGCTGCCTTTGGGGCCCGAAGCCTCAGTAAGCATAATTACTACTGATGTGTGAACCTCAGTCATTAAGATTAACACTCCCAAATTTGGCCACTTACCAGAACTCTCTGATATCTAACCCCTCATGGGTTTACAAAATTTAACTGCCAATGTAAAAGGAATTGCCTTCCTGGGAGAAATCTGTTACTTCTTGATTTGTCTAGCAGAATTGTCAAGAGACCAGCACTCAGCTCATTTTGAGTTTTGGGCTTTTAATCCTGTGTACCTCCTGATGCCAAAGTGCCCATAAATCTGGATGGTTAAGCGAGGTACAAAGAGAGGGACAGAGTCCTTAAGGAAAAGAAGACGGCCCGCGTTCTTTTCGTACCAGCGGCACTATTAATCTGAATGGACTGGCTCGCCTTTCCACCCCATCGCACCATCCTTAAAATATGACTAAAAATTCACCTAAAATACACTCTAAACAGGTTGCAAACTCCAGCTCTACAGGAGCCAGACAGCCCACACTAAGGCACCCAGGAACACATCGCTGGGAAGTGGTGGGCACCCGTGGGGCAGCAACGCCTCACAGGAGGCCCCCGGCACTCGCTCCTCTCACAACTATTCCCAAGATGATGAATATTATGTTTTTTAATGAAATCATTTGATTTTTAAATCTTTGTGGTGAATTTTTAAATTGTCAAAAGTATAATGTGTCCTTAGAAAACCTCAAGCCCCGTCAAATGCCTAGCTGAAGAGTGTTGGCCTAAAATAAAATGTTATGTAAGGGCAGGTTGCTTTGTATATAAAATTAATGGCTTTCAATTTGGGAGGTTGGGAATAGGCTGACATTTGGAAAACGATGAGGAAATAGCTCATAAATGAATATATAAATATAGATAGATAGGTAGATAATAAATAGTTAAATGAACACATACACTGTGGTCCATGGCTAGCTAAGGAAAAGAGTGAGCGAACACAGGCAGGCAGACACACCTATGCTCCATGCTCAGGCTGCAGGGAAGTCTCATTTTCATAAGTGTTCAAGTGCATGGTCTCCGAGGAGTGGAGGAAATTGTTATAATAGGAAACTAATGAAGCCCAAAGGTGGGAGTATTTTAGAGGTCACATATGAAGCTCCTTCAAATATTCTAAGATGCTGGGTTCACGGGACTGCCACACCACAGATTCTGTCTCTCCATTTCCTCCCTGGAGATCTGGGCTGTGAGCTCAGTTCTCAGCCCCCAAGAACAGAGTGAAGTGAGTGAAACAACAGGGATCTGAGCCCTGCTTCTGGGCCAGAGGGCACACTGACACCATGAGAGACGTGTGGGTCCCACTGCTGTGCACACGCCAGACCCCATGCAGAGATCCTTCAAATGCAAGTCACCAGATGTTGGACCCGAATGGGCTAAACTTCAGATAGATGTCCCCCTACATAGCTGTATCAGGAGGCAAACCATTCCAAGGAAATCCTACTGGAATCCAGTTAGAGACTAACCTCTTGGCTGCAGGGGCAGCTTCTTTGGTGTGGGGTTTCTCCTCCCTGAACTGCCCTCCCTGTGCCCAGGTCACTAGTCCACCCCTTACCATCTGTCAAGGTCTGGAAGCACATCTTGCCGCTGAACTTGCCATAGCCAGCCACGGTGCGGGCACGCACCTGTACCACATATACCATGCCCGGCCGCAGGCCATCAATCCGCGCTGTGTTGGTCTGGCTCCTGGCCATGGAAGAGTTGAACTCATTATGTTCCTGAAAAAGGGCAACGGGAGGGGTCAGTAGCCTGCTCCTGCTGCTGTGGCCCTAGGCCACTCCACCCTAGAGCATCCAGGCCCCATCAGTTCTTGGTCTTACAGATCTGCTAGAAGGTGTTACCAGCCCCAGGCCATCCGTCTGAATCAGGACAGACCAGCCTGGACTGCGGAAATAAAGAATTGTCTCTGGACCATGGAGTGGCTACAGTCTAAAGGGAGTAACCAAACACTGATCTCTCAGGGGCTGGGTGGGGGGCTCATGGTCATTTTCTATTGCTCCCTCCTCCAGGCTTCCAAGTAGAATAACAAAGCACATCCATCACTGTGAAATGCAATTCAGTCTCTGACCTCAGCAAAAGCACCGATTGGGCTGCCCTGTGCCTGCTTTTCCTTACCTTGCTTCTACTGAAATGTTTTCTTGTCTCTTTTCACTCAAAATCTCCCTCATCACTCCTCACAATGGCTGCACTAGGTCACTCTGTAAGTTCCCTCAAGTACTTCCATTCTGCTGAAGAGGTTAAGACCAGGCTAGAGTAGCTCCCACACCTGCTTCTGCCTTTACCTCAGCCTGTGTCTGTCTGGGTCCCCATCCTCCAGTTCCCTCTCTACCATCTTCCGGGCAAGCATGTCCTTCTCCATGGAGAGCAGACCCTGTATCCTCATACCCCAACATATTAGGGGTCAGCCCTGCCCTCCTTTCTGTCACTCTCTTCAGCCTCCTCTGCCCTGTCGTTCACAGTTCCCGTTGTCTACAAATGTACCCTCTGGTTTGCACAGATGTTGCTTGTGCTTCTCATCCTCTGACTCCTCTGCCCATCGTGAGTGCCCTGGAAGAGCTGCTTCCTCTCTTTGCTGTTGATGGAACAATTGATTTGTGCCTGGATTTTGTAGCCTCCCACCTTTTCTTCCTTTCCCTTCCCATTGAATACAAACTTCTTTCCTAAAAAATATCTCTTACCTTCTCTAAAACTATTATCAGATAAAAACAAACCCTCTAAATCTAGGTTTGTAAGCCTCTCATAATGAAGTAAATTCCAATCCCTCGCATGTCCCTAAATTGCCACCTTCCTGCCCCTCTAAGGACCACATTCTGGCCACCTGGCCTTCGCTTAATCTGTTTTCCCAGACTGAAATGCCTCTGTCCAGGGCTCCCCTCTTCCCTCCCGACCCCTCGGGCCTATACCTCCACGCCTCATACTAAGGTCTCCTCTTCAAGGAAGGCTTCCCTCAGTACTTGAGCCCACAAACTATCCTCATTGCTGTCCCTCATCATTATATATCACCCTCAGCATCTTTGGACACACCAGCCTGCTCTCTGATTTTTTTCCAGAAAAGCATCATGGCGATGCAGCTCAGTGCCAAGTATTCAGGAACACGAGTTTAGAGCCTGGGCCTGTCCCCATCTGCATCATGAATCTTAGAGCAACATGGGGGCATCGGTGAAATAAAGAGCTGGAGTCCCTGGGAGGGAGGTCCCCAAGTCCCATGTGCAGTCCTGGGGCACTGTGATGGGTTCTAGGCACAGGTGTTCTGAAGGCGTGGTGACAAATTAGGGGATAGCTGATGGTGAGAGGTCTGTAAGCCACAACCTCAGTTGATGACAGACAAAACTTTGGGAGTTAAGCCAGTACAAAAGAATAGAGTACAATGATAAGAAATTAACTTGTAAACATTTACCCAATGTGTATTTATTCACTCATTTGGCCAGGTGGTCACAGTTACACTATCATATGTTGGGTGTTATTCACGGGTGGCAGGTACCAAGGCATGATCTCACTCTGCTGGGAAAGCAGCATCTTGTGGGTGGACCAGAAAACAAACAGATGATGACAATGGTGTTGACTGAGTGCCTTGGCAGCTTAGGACGTTGTAGGGGAACAGCAGAAGGTCACTTAGTCCAGACTGATAAAGAATTTGGGAGGGGCTCAGAGAAAGGGTGACATGAGTGGAGTTCTGAAAGATGAAAGAAATTAGCCAGGTGGATGAATGTGGAAAGTGAGTACTGAATAGAATATCCTTTGAGAACAGAATGAACATGTAAAAGCAAGTTATAATGGAGCTCAGGAGCTTGCAAGTGACTGGGCAGTTGTGGAATGTGGAATGGTGGGTGGTGAAAAACACTTCGGAAGCAGTTGTATGAGACCACAGGTTAGAGGTTAGCTTGGACACAGTTGAAAGTCACAAATAGGCCCATATGCACCCTAGTGGAGGGGCTATACACTGGTGTCTGGGAGAGACTCCCTGAAGAAGAACACCCATCCATCATTTATTTGATGTATCTTAAAAGCAGGTGGATTCTTGACCACCACCACTACCAATTGGGGAGCCAGCAGAAGGAAGGATGTTCACTACAGAAGGGACGTCATCTAGACCTTTGGTCATTACTGTTTTGACACACTGGAAATCTGGGATCAAAAACTGTAAAAAATCACATCACCTTGCAAATTCGGGCAAAATCCCATTGGTACAAAATCCAGGTGACTTCCTAAATTCTTGGTTTTACTGCGAACTGTGGAAGTACGCACTGCTTGAAATAAGCATTGACCAGGCAGCACTTTTACTGAAAAATGTGTTTTGGTGTATTGGCATTTGAGTTTTCAGCACAAAACATTAACCCATAATCACTTTATAGTGCATACATTCAAGAAGTTCAGTGATTAAATCGAGTATCACTCCTTGTTCCCTTCAAAACCATTAATCAACTTCAGGCAAATGGATTAGAGTGAAGGGCAAAGTCTTTTTTTCTTTTTGGTCACTTATGACTGATTGTATAACTATGGGGGAGACAGAGGCTGTGGCTATTGGGAGCAGAGACCATGTCTCCCTATTTCTCCATCCCTACACGTAGCCCAGGGCTGGCACCTCCCAGGCACTCAACCATTCAGTGCTAAATGAATGAATAAATAGCGAGCTTCAGAACAGTTTCTATGAGCAAATGACCCTAAAATTTGGAGAGTAGAAATTCCCAAGGCCTTACCCAGCCTGTTTTAGCCCACACAGTTAGTAGGAAATGTGAGTAAACACCTAAATATTTTATCATGGAGACAGCCGAGAGCAGGCATAAACGCTTGTCCCATGGTCTGCTTACAAACACTGCCACCAGGAGTGGAAAGTGCTAGAAGACAGTAAACAAGAGACAATGAAGAATGGAAATGTCTTGAAATGGGGATGGAGATGAACATGGGAGAGGCTCTGGGAGTGTCATCAGCTTGATGGTGTCTATGGTCTCCATTAATGAGCTGCTGGGAGACATAAAAGCCTCACTGATTCCGTCCACAGAGCTGAAAGTGGAAGGAGTCCCAAGCACAAACCAAGAGGATGACGTGTGGCAGGAGAACCAGGGAGGGTTTTCAGGGGCTGGAAAAGTATAGCACATGGCCAGCTACCTGTTTTTGTAAATGAAGTTTTTTAAAAATATATTTTATTGATTATGCTATCCCCCCCCTTTATTCCCCTCCGCCCTGTAAATGAAGAATTATTAGAACCCAACCGCACCCATCTGTTAACATATTCTCTATGGCTGCTTTCCGGCTACAAATGCACACAAGCCTAAAATATTTACTACCTAGTCCTTTACAGGACAATTTTGCTGACTCCTGGTTTAGAAAAATTGGCGTAGGATGGTGAGTTTTGTTTTTTTGGACTGAATCCAGGACACCTGCTAGATTGAGTTCTATCTATATTTGCATCTTCTAAAGATCAGGATTCCATGGCCTTGTACAGCACGTACAAATAATTCTCGTTACATGCATTTGGATTTAAAATTAAGATACAATCTCTTATTTCAGGGGCCACACTAATTTTCAGATCTCCAGCATTAACATGGTTGCATTCAGTCCTAAACTGAGCTCAGAAATACACTGAAATATAATAAAACTGTCTATAGTTCTGGCTCTGTGACTCCCTAGCTGTGACCTGCATGGTCAAAAGTCATTTAACCTTTCTGTGACTTCATTCGATTATCTATAAGTTGGCTATACCTAGCTTTCAAGAATATTTCTTTTAAGGGCCAGAACTAATATATCTGTGGAAAATCTGACACATAATGGGCACTCAGTAAAGATGAATTATTATCATTGTGGTTATTTAAAAATACCCTCACCAGGTAATGTCTTTTCTTAAGTCATATTAGTAATGGTCAAGGCAATGTAACAATTTTATAGTCAAGCACCTTATAAGGGAAAAGTTCTATAGTAATATACCAAACAGTAACCACTGTTTTGGCAAAGAGTCTTCTGTGTTCCCAAGGAACGCATGCTGTGCTATGGAGTGGGGACAATAATATGCTTCACTGGGGTGTGGAAGCTGCCTCAGGCATTGAACTGCTGTGCATGTGTATCTGTTAATAATTAGGATAAATTACTGAGAAGTAGGGACACGGCCTGAAATAAGAGAAGAAGCTTCCTTCATAACATCAGACGTGGAGGTTAATTACTGTTTTTCAAAGGAGGAGTTTTGTGTGTAAAGGGAAAGGCAGTGCAGGAGCTTGCACGTGGGTGGGGAAGTGAGGAGCCAAGGGACACAGGCAGGATGGTTTCGGTTCTGAGCCTGTCATTAAGCCCTTCACCCCTTTCCCAAGGGTGACTTGCCCTTGGCCCAGCAGATGAGGAGGAAGGCAGATGGTCTCCCATGCATTTGACCCCTTCCCCACACAGCCACTTCCTTCAGGGCAAAGAAGTGAAGCTACAGACTCACTTCCTAGCTGTGTGACTATGGACAAGTTTTGTTTTGTTTTTAAAAATATCTTTATACATCGGTTTTAACTTGTGTCAGTGATACTAATATTTACCACAACGAGTTGTGAGGGAGAAAGGAGATAATGTTTATGAAGACCCTAGCACTCAAAAAGGCACACTAGGGAGAATTCATTATTTCTGAAATAAGCTACAAGGCTCAAGTTCATGTGCGTAGGGGAAGGGGGCTGCTTGGAACCTTACTAGTGACATCTTACCATATACTGGCTACACATGATATTCTATTGAACTGTTAGGTCAACTTTTGTGATGAAATAAGATCATGTGGTCAACTGGTCCAAAAAGATTGGTTCAAAACATTTGGAAAGTCAACATTTACTTTAATAGCTGATAAAATATATCTAGCAAATAAGGACCCCAAATTCAAAGCTGAACAGATAAGATGGTTGCTAATGAATCCTGATGGCTTAAATTACTCCCAATTCACTTAATTTTCTGAATGAACTGTCTACATAACCCAACATCCTCTAAATGTGTAGAATGCTGCCTGATCCTAACCTTGCTTTGCAAGCTCGGCTATAATGGCTGAAAGGCATCGCTCCTTGCAGACTAGATGGGTGATCCATCTGGCTCTCCACTTTCAGAGAGGTAAATTGCCACCATTTTGCAAATGTGTACACTGTGTCCCAGATTGGTTAAATAATTTGACTGTAGCTGCATAGCTGGTTGGTTAGGGAAGGCACTGGGAGCTTGGGCTCCTGCTTCCCAGAGCTGCATGTCCCCTGTCCTGCACTGCCTCTGTGCTGGAGGGCTGCAGGTCTCCATCCTTGATCCTCTTCTTGTTTCCACTCACCCACTGGACCATCTCACCCAGGTTCAGGGCTTTCACGCATCTACATTCTGACAATTCCAAGTGGGCATGTCTGACCTGGTCCTCTGTCCTGGACTCCAGACCTGTACTCTAGCTGCCTCCTCCACACTCCACTTGACTATCTCAGAGGCATTTGAGACATTGGCCTAAACTTCTGTCTTCTGTTCCTTCCCTTGCCCCAAACATGTTCTACCCACAGCAATCCCCTTCCTAGTCAATATTGGGCTTAAAACCTCCCACATCCAAAATCCAACCTGTTGGAAATCCTGTCGGCTCTGTCTTTAGTTCCTAGATCCAGAAATAGACCATGTTCCATCAGCTTTCTGCTTCCACTCTAATTCAACTGCCATCATTCTTATCTTAGATGACTATGATCTAGCAGGCCTCTTTCCAACAGAACAGCCGAAATAATCCTTTAAAGCTGTAAGTCAGATTTTGATGACTTAACAGGATCCATAGCAGGATCCCCATCTTGTTCAATGGGAAAGCTCAAGTTCTTAAGGCCCACCATCACCACCTCCCCTGTCTACTATTTCCCCATTGTCTGCATCACTCCAGCCAGGCCAGTCTCCTTCCTGCTCCTTGAATCACCAGTCACGATCTTGCCTAGGACTTTGCACAAGCTCTCCATCCCCCAGATACCTACTTCACAATACCCTTGCCTCCTTCGGACCTTTACTTAGAACTTACCTTCTCCAAGAGGCCTATGTTTACCATTCCATTTATTTCTGCAACTGACTCCTACTCTCAACCCACCCCTCTCATTCCCATTCACTTTGCTTGTTCTTTTTCCCTTTGCAATATTCATTTTCTAACAAACCGTATGATTTCCTTGGTTATTATGTTCATTGTTCATTGTCTGCCTTGTTTATTGGAAAGTAAGCCCCCTGAGGTAAGAAATGTTTGTTTTAATCACTAATATCTCCTAAAACAGTACCTGTGAAATAGCAGGCACTCAATAAGTATTTGAACAAATGAATGAATGAATCTGGTGTTTTTACAAATAATGTGCTGGGTCAGTATAGAAACCACTGATTTTTCCTGGGATTTTGCAAATGCTGCCATTCACCATGGTGGAAGGAAGTCCCTGCTTCTCCTACAGAGAAACCAGGGACAACTCTGCAGGGCACCATTTCCCTTTCTCGGCAGCACAGGCCTGCTGTAGCCCCAAGCAGCTGCTACTGAAGAGCAGTCAAGGAAGATAATATGTAAGTTTCTATTTCTATCTCATTTTTATAAATTTAAATATCTTAACCTCCATAAATATATTAGCACAGTAGTTTATGCATATGATTTATAAGTAAATGGTCTTATAATGGGGGTACCTGATTAAAATTTTGAAAAACACTAGTCTACAAAGCCACAAAATTTTCACGAAGCTCAGGGGACCCCAGGCAGTTTTGTACCTCTGCACATGACTGGGGAAAGGGGATCAGTCCTTTCCTATCAGCCCCAGGAGCTGTCCAGAGAGCAGGGTGGTGGGATGGAAGGTTCTTCCCTGAGTTGGTACAGAGAGTGCCTGGATTTTGGAGGCTTTTGCCAGGGCAGACCTGGGAGCTTTCCCAGAGAGCCTCTGGCTTCCGTCACCAGATTGCTCCCTCTCTCAGGACTTCCTCCAGCCTGCCTCCCTGTGCCCTTGGCTGGCCACCACCCATGCAGCAGTGGCTGATCCTGGGTCCTGCAGGTCTGAAGACAGAGCTGGATACTCACCTTCTCATAGTATCGGATCTCATAGTCCAGGATGATGCCATTGGGTTGCTCTGGTTGTGGCCATGACAAGGTGATGCTCCTCATGGTGGCACTGACTTGGTGCATGATGGGAACAGTGGATGGGGCTGTGGAGAAAGGAAGACAGGGCACATAAACAGACCCTTGGTTACATGTGAAATGTCATGTAAGTAGGGAAAGAAATGTCACTGGGTTTGAATCCTGCCCTTTTTTTCTTGTTGGTTGAGCTGGATCTGCAGAACTTGCTGTGTGTGTGTGTTGCAGAATGAATGAAGTTTGGATAACAAAGGAGTAAAAGGTGGTAATTCAGGACAGGATGACGTGTGTGATGGCAGGGGGTAGAATAGACATGGTGTT
Organism: Sturnira hondurensis; assembly: GCF_014824575.4. NCBI lineage: Eukaryota > Metazoa > Chordata > Mammalia > Chiroptera > Phyllostomidae > Sturnira > Sturnira hondurensis. Next base: position 4,799,221 of record NW_028085930.1, read on the forward strand.
CTCCAGGTAAGGAGGAGAAAGGCTTGACCAAAACAAGAGGTAGTGAGAGGAATCATGGAAAAACAGTGTGGCCTGGGGAAGCTGAAGCCAATTAGGGGAGGTGTGGCAACAGGCGCAGTCTAGGCTTCAGATAGTAGGACAAGAGAAGTAATGGAACGTTTTTGAGCAGAAGGCGTTGAAGGAATCTCAGTCTTGCCACAACGAGCTGAGTGACTACAAAGAAGAGAACCTGGAGGCAAGGGATGGTAGTGAGAGAGTGCAACTGGTCAGTACAGAATTCCTGTGCAACAAAAAGGAACATTCTAGCAAATATCTTTTTCTGAGACTGCATATAAGATTTTGCTGCACTTCCAAGGAAAGAGAGGAGGCACCTCTCAAAAACACCTGAGCACAGACCAAGAACAGAGTTCTTCCAGACTTCTGTCAAAGTTTTCCAAATGAGGACATTTGCAACAGAGAGCTCACACATACAAATGAGGAAATGAGGCACAAACTAAACAGTTAGAAACAGGATAATAATTCCAAAATCTGTGAAGTGATTCTGAAACCTCTGTTTGGAAATAATGTCATTTATTTCCCAATCCAACATTTTTCACACAGTGTAAATAAAATAAAAGCAGTCTGGAAATAATAAATGAGGGTGTCGTTCCAGGAGGAAAGGTGGGTAATGGATGAGGCTTCAGCTTGCGCTCTGCTCAGGGGCTGCTCCGTTTAGTCCTGGCACTTCAGTAGTGATCAAGGTCATTTTCTCAAACAAACTCCACTTTACAGGCTTTCTCTGGGGACCGTGGCTGACTGACATTTACCATCCTCAATTTAAGTTAACAGATTCTTTTCCAAGACCTGAAATTACAGAGCATAGCTACCAGGTCATGGGGGCGGGTTGCTGCATCCCCCACGACTCGCTGGACCCTCAGTGAGCACCTGTGCATGTGATGGACCCTGGGCAGAGGGTAGTGTTGCAGAGCACTTTTCTCAGATGCTCACAGTACAGGGAGCCATAAAAAGAGCGCAGTATGAGAGTATTGTGATAAGACCTTAAAATCAAAGTGTCTACCTGGGACTTTGCACAGTTCCCTCTATAAACCTTGGGGTGGCTGTGAAAGTGTGCCCTTCAGAGCATCGACTGCTGGGAGCATAACTGACTAATGGCCCCAGCAGCTGGGCTCTGAAACTCATCAGCACAACCACAGAGAGCCCCACTTTCCACAGGCTGCTCCCAGCCAACGACTGAGAGTGGCTGCGATGCTAAGACAGGCCCATCCCTGGCTGTTTAAAAATACATATACACACACACAAATATATAATTAGTAAATAATATATAATAAATAATATATTTTATATAAATATGTTTTTTACATTTTTTTAGAGAGAGGAGATGGGAGGGAAAAAGAGAGGGAGAGAAACATCAATGTGTGGTTGCTTCTCATGCACCCCCTACCAGGGACCTGGCCCACAACCCAGGCATATCCCCCAACTGGGTATCGAGCCAGTGACCCCTTGGTTCACAGGCCAGCACTCAATCCACTGAGCCACACCAGCCAGGGCTATTCCTGGCTATTTGAATGGGCAACTTTCAGTCAAGGACTTCCCTGTGGACTTATCACTGCTTCCTTGTAATAGCACTGCAGTCTAAGACTCTTCCTACCCAAACTCCTTCCCTCTCTCCTTCTAAAGGATCAGACCTTCATTTCCAGTTCCACCTCTAGTTCCCACCCCATTTTCCCAATCTCTGGCACATCTAATTCCACCTTAGTGTCTGCTTTGTGGAGCACCTGAATTCATGCAGTCCTGAAGCCCCCGAGAATGTCTCTATCAAGTAGTCTCCTCCTAGTCCTGCTGTGTCCCCAGAAATGTGAGGCTCACTGTTTCTAGGAGCTGCTGCTCCATATATGGGTAAATCTCACTAATTCTCAGTCTTCCTTATCTGAACTCTGTCTTCTTCCCACTAGTCTCAGTTCTGCCAACTGAAGTAATATAGAATGTTCCCTGTTCCATGGAATGGCTTGTCAGATAGCTAAAGAAACTGGTTAGGCCTCCCCTGAGTCTTTCCTGCTGAAAAGAATGGCTAGATACTACAAGTATTTCTCCCAAGATATGCTGCCACCTGAGGTGGCTCTTTTCCAAATGGGGCTCATGTTATCTAAATCTCTCTCCAGGTATGAGACCCAGCAGTGAACCCAATTCTCCCACTGCTGTCTGAGCAGCAAAGACTAGAGTTAAACCAACATCTACAGTGATCTGCATACTATACATCTATGAATATGACCATTAGCCTTCGGATCAAACACACGTCTGTGCTATGTAGTTCTGAAATCACAGGCAAATATCACCTGCAGGTTTTCCCATGGTATGGCCCTCATCTTTTGTCTGTAGAGTTGGCTCTTGAGTACAGAGATTGACATGTATCTCTTTACTTTTATGATGTTAATTTTGGCCTATTAATCTAGTAAGTTGGAATATTTTTGATCCCAATTCAACCATCAAATGCATCTTGTCTTCCTTCCAACTAAGTAGCATGGCCTAGTTCATTAATTAACTAATGAGACAAATATTTATTGAGCACCAACCATGTGCCAGTCACCATTTTAAGTTTAGAGGTTCCATAGTGAGTGAAATAAAATGTCATGCCCTCACAAGACTTATTTTCTCATGGAAATATCTAGAAACTAGATATAACAATTCAATTAATCACAAAGTATAACAAAATGTTAAGTACAGCAGAAAAAAATGGAGCAGAAGAGAAGGGACAAAGAATGCCAAAGTGTAGGAGCCTGGCTGGGAGAAGGCTGCAATCCTAAACCATGTGGTCAGCAAGGCCATGGCTGAGAAGTAGGTGCAGGAACACAGGGTTGAGAAAGGGGGAGGGGGAGCCAGGAGAATACCTGGGAGAAGAGCATTTGCAAAGGAGTGGCCAGGGCAAGAATCTTCTGATCTAGGAGCAGCCTGGTGTTTTAGGGGAACAACAGTGGAAAGAGCCAGTGGAAGAGCCAGTGGGAGTGGAACAGAAATAAGACCACAAAGGGTAGGACCCTGAGGGACACTGAAATGACTTTGACTTCTACTCTAAGGGAGATGGGGAACCAAGGGAGGGAGGGTCATCAACGTGGGAGTGACATAAACTGACTTGCACGTTAACAATATCACCCTATACTGTTTTGAGAATAGAATGCAGGGACCAGGTAAAAAGCTAAAATACCGATCATAACACTATCACCATAATCCAGCCACAAGATCATGATCACTGGTACCAGGCTGTAGATGGGGTGAGAGTAGAGTGGTCAGATGCAAAATACATTTAGAATATCCCAATGGATGTGGGATGTGGAAGAAATGGAAGTCAAAATGAGTCCAAGGTTTTGGTGTTAGCAACCAGAAAAGTGGGGCTGCCATGAACTGAGATCAGGCAAGACATCAGTAGAAGCATTTGGGGAGGAAAGAACAAGTGCTCCTATTAGGTGTGAGATGCCCAAGACGTCCCCAAGTAGATGCTGAGTAGGCGAATGCATGTGTAAGAGGTCCAGACTGGAGATAGAAATTTAGAGTCACCAGTATCTCAGAGATACTGAAAGCAGTGGAACTGACAGAGATCCCCCAAAGACTGAGTAAAACAGAATATATTGAAGATTCAGAAAGTGAGGAGAAAATAGCCAAGGGGCCTGAGGGGAAAAAAAGGCCAGTGAGGTAAGAGGAAACAGGAGGTATAATTGCCTAGAAACCAAGTGGCAATAAGCATTCCCAGGAGGAGAGAATGTGTGGAACACAACTGCTCAGTCATGGAAAATAAGAACTGAGTCTGGATTTAGCAACAGGCTGGATGGCTAACTGTGAGGGTGGCTCATGATCATCTTTCCCAAGACCTCGCGTGCATTGTGCAGAGCCATGGTGAAGAGGAAGGTGCTTTGAGGAAGGTGATGCAGTTTTCAGAGTCAGGAAGATCACTGAGGGATCCTGATGGGCCCCCCAACACAGACAGAAGATGGCTCCTGGTAAGCCTGCTTCCCCCATTACACTCACTGTGCAGGGCCGGCGCCTTTTCAGACCCCTGAGAAAACACAATCTCCACGTTGTTAATTAAGTCAATGCATACAGCTTTTTAGGATTCTTCTGCCTCGAGAGCTGAAGCACCATGTATTAAAAATTGGAAAGATTAATCCTAATAGTCTGAGGATTTTGAGGGACTTGGTTCTTTTCTTAGCCTCTAATCCCTGGAAAGCCATTATTCAAGACAACATACTTGCCAAACGTTGTGCCAGGCTCCTGATTTAATTATTGGGGACCAAAGGACAAAGAAGAGAACCATAGCTCTGCCCTGAAGGACCTTGGAGTCCAGATGGGACCAGATGGTAAAGAAGCAACTACAGGGCAGGGTGATCTAGAGGAAACAGATAGCCAAAATCCACCAAGAGAAATGCCCCTGTTACACAGACAGCGAGGACCTTCCAGCAGCCACGCAACAGCACACATCCAGGAGAAGTCGCCAGAGGGTAAAGTTCACCAGCACCTGCATTCCTCATATTTATGGAGATGACATGATGCTCACAGACCCCATGGCAGGCTGTTTCTCCTCATACAAGTCACTCTAAATATCTCACATTTTAATTGAGATGGGATTTAGCACATGGGATAAAGTGAGAAAGTATCAGTCTCCCTTCCTGAAAATCAGGAGCAGCTTACGTTGGGTGCCCTGCCATTGGTGATCAACTACAGCGATGCAGTTGTTCTATCTTCCTTCCCCAAATGCAATGCTGCCTTTAGATTCAACATTTTACATGCTATGAAACCTTCAGACAAAAGAGAAAATAAAAATGAGCACAGATACATTCTACTGAGAAAAGGAAATGAAAATAAAGAGTTCACAGAATGATTAAAATTTATCAAAGAAGCAAACATGGAACTTTCTTCAGAAAAAGTGAAAAATAAAGAATTAGTTTGGCCACTATTTGAAAAGAAGGTACTGAAGATTTAAGATGGGCCTGGCCTACTGAGCAGATGCTCAACAAACCCCAAACAGAATCAAAATTGCCCTAAACTCCTTCTTCACCAAATAAAGAGGCTGACCCAACAGGAAGCTGAGATCCAAAGAAGAGAGCGGGGAAACAATGAAAAGTGTCCTTTCACTGAGAAAAAATCAGCGAGGGTGTGGATAGAATCAGAACCAGGAGTATCGGACAGCAGAGTCTAGAGCCAATATGAGAGGCCCTTTCACATGTCAGAAGCAGAAGGAGACTCCAGCTTCAAACTGCATTGGTCAAGGGCTCAGGGATGGAGACAGCGCAAAGGCAGCATGAGCAAGTGAGTCCTTGTCTCTCTTTCCCCAGGAAATCTTTGGGGAGCTCTTACTCCCAAATTGATTTTGAAGCAGACAGATCCAAGATAGTATATCACATATAGTGGATGGAGAAAGGGACAGAATATTCTTGCCTAGACTGACAAATGAGATGTGGATAAACTGTATGAACAGGAAGGCCCCAGGAGCAAGTTATGAAAAAACTCACTGGTCACATGGGATAAGTCTAAACTGGTCCCAGGTCACTCAGTGGCATCAGATATGGGGGCTGACTGACCATCAGTGAGTATCTGGCATACGATTTTATATTTATCATACTCCTTAACCATTTAATTTGGTTAGTGAGTTGGTTATGTTCAAAGCTTTCTTTTTCATTTTGTTTTCCTTAGCAGATAGGGGCATTTCCCCTTAACAATTTAAACATCTCAGCTTCCAAAATGTGAAAATAAGTTAATGGTTTTTAAGGTCTAATATATTATCTTTACTTATTAAAGTTATTTCCTAGTATCTTAATTTTTATGTCAAAATGATTCTTTAAACAGTTTTGAAATAATCCTTTTGGGATATAATAAGCTATATAACAGTTTATTATGTTAAAGTATTTTATTTAAGACCAAAATATCTCTATTTTAAACAAAATAATATCAAAACACATATATATTCAAAATCAAGTTGATCTATTGGAATAAGACATTTGAAGAGGTTATAAAAGTATGAAACAGATTTCAGAGTTCAGCAAATCTCATTTAAAGAAAAACATGTTGTTTCTGTAGGTGAAAATCATCCCAGGGATAACCTTGTTACGAGGCCACCTCTCACTTGCCACAGGAGCTGAGGTCATAGCTGAGTCCCTTCTGCTTTGGCTAATATGACGGCTCCAGCAAGTCTCTTAGAAGATAAATGGCCTTTCCAGTTAGGGGGACTTTCATATCTGCACTTTCCAAGGAAGCCCACAGAAGGGAAGCCCATCTGCCTCCCTCATAATAGCTAACTGGGCAGGGTTGGGGAGCTCTCCCAGGCCCTGCCACGTGGTTTAAGGCTGTATGTCGGTCCCTACAGTGACCCCTCAGAGCAATGCAGCTGCCCCAGCCTGAACAGTGTGCATTTGAGGCATGGTAGCTACTGCCACCATCCTGGGTCTTACTTTTTCTAGGACAAATATCCCTCTGTTGATGAACACTGTTTCTAATTTTGGCTATTGTGAAGAATGCTGTTAGAAACATTCATGTCCAAGTGCCCGTGTGGATCTGTGTTTGTTTTTCTCTTGGGTAATACCTAGGAATAGAGTTGCTGTATCATATGGTAACACCAACGTCTTTTCTAGACTAGTGTTTCCCAGTCAAATCACCCTTAGACTAACCACCTGCCATCTATACCACAGACCCAAGCCATGAAGAAAACGGTAGGGTAGGAAATAGTAAGTAGCTTAGGACCCCAGCTCATGGCAGTAAAAATGAGCAGAAATAGAAAAGGGCTACGGTCAGGGCCCGCAGATGCTGCAGCGGAAGGTGACTTCCTACGCTGGCTCTGCCATTTGCTCACTGTGTGATCTTGGGCTAAGGTGACTTAATTTGGTTGGGCCTCAAATTCATCAACTGTAAAACAGGAATATTAATTCTTACATTATACGTTTTGTTCTGGATGTGCCCTGTGTAGTTCATTGTGCCTTCTAGCTAGATCCAATCTGCCAGGCCACAGGATTTGGTGACCATCCCGAAATCCCCTTCTGGGAGCACATCAGTCCCTGGGCATGGTTTCCCAGGGTACACGTGAAGATCCCAGTCCAGTGACAACCCTGGGTATTTATTTAAAAACCAAAACTCTTTGAGGAGAAAAATAAGTATGTCAGCCCCACCAGGGTGAGGCAATGCATAAGAATGGGCTTGGAGAAAAGGGCAGGCCAGCAGCAGGTTTCCCTGGAGGGTGGTGTAATCAGTGCTCCAGAAAAAAGTGGTTTACTGTGACATCTCCAAATAACCAAATGTTTCTCTGGGAAGTAATCTAGGAAATAAATGATGAGGTGCCATGTCCTTGAGGACAAGGAGACCCTATGACGTTGGGGAGGGGATGAGCTACTGCCCATCCTTCCTACTCTATGACTCAGGCCTGGGAGTCACGATGCTGTCTTGGCTTGGTCCTGACTTGTCACCAGTATCTCTTTATACCTAATATCCTGTCCAAACTCCCTTATCTACCTCTGGGCCACTTGACTGCAAACTGGCTGCAGCCAGATTAATCTTTCTAAAGCTCAATTTACCCACATTCTTCTGATGCTTAAAAACCTTCAATGGCTCCCCTTTGGAAGAATGCCCAACTCCCTCTCTTAATTTAACAATGTGACAGCCAATGGCCAGTCCAGGCTGCCCCCCTGCATTCCATCTCAGGAACCTGCTGCTCTCATCTAATGCTTTGCTCACCATGTCCCAGCAGAACTCAGCTTTTGGGGTCTCTGCCTGGAGGACCACCCCTTCTGGCCAACTCTGCATAACCCCACCCAGCCATTAGCCAATCCCACCAGATCTGGGCCTCTCTCTGCTTGGCTTAGCCCTGCCAGAACAGGCTCATGAGAGCACCCCTTCTCTCCTCCCAACTCAAAGCTCTTTCTTTAATAACTCATTGGCTGTAATGGCTGCCTTGGGACACAGTGCCTGTTGGTCTGACTTTCCAGGTGCTCATCTGTGCTCTCCATCAGTGGAATAAATTCTTCAGGGCAGATGTCATGTTTTCAGCCTCTTCCCATTGTGTGAGCACATAATAGATGTTTGGTAAAAGTTTACCTGTACTGGAACAAGTGCAGCTTCTTCTCTAAAAACATCAGAGGTTAAGGGGTCAGAAAATCACAGTCGTATCTAACATGGACATTGCCTTCTGAAGGAGAGAGAGGTGTGGGGAGGGGAGGCAGGGCTACGATTTCTCAGTCGGCACCTGGAGAGGAAGGTAAGTGGGTCTAAATCAGGCCATCCAGGGGAGTGGGGACAGGCAGACCCTGAGAGACTGGGGTGAGGGCCATCCCCATCTCACTGACATGTTTCTGCTTAAATGTTACCTGCATGTAAGTAGTTTCTAACTTTTCTTCCTTTTGAGCATGGGATCCTTTTCCCAAACAAAATTTCCGTTGATGCATAGTGCAAAAACAGAATAATTCAGAGCTTCTCTGGGTGTATCAGAGGTGGGAATCCCAGATCCCTGAGGCCAGTCCTATTCCTGTCTCCCCAACCCAGAGTCTGAAGGATCCACAGACAGATCCAAAGATGCTGAGCAGCCTCCAGAAGTCACCTGAGGCCTCAGATTGAATTATGTGAATTCCTGAAAGGTGTGGGTGGTGAGGTTTGGAGTGAGGAGTTAGGTGTGGTGGGTTACCTTTTTCCTTATGTGAAACATATTCTTAGAAAAAAATCTGTATTTAAATGTTAACTAAAGAATTCAGGCCCACTATTACTGATGTCAAAGAGAAATAGTTTACACACAAATAAATTGTGCAAATGGAGAGTTGTGTTTCCTCTGACATTTCTATTTTAGAAGATAACATTGTCAAGAAGATACTTAGACAACAGCTTCTCCCTGTGTTGATGAAAACTCATTTCGCTGCACATATATGCTTGAATTTTACATTGGAAAGCCTGACTCATTAAATATTTTCAGTGCAGTAATACTTCTGGTCAAAGTAGATTAAACAAATAAGCAATTAGTTTGGAGACTGGTTATGAATACAAAAGCAGAATTAATTATTTTTCTAATTGTTTTCCCTGATGTAGACATTGGCTTCTTGGCTTTTGCTCTGGGCTGTGCCTTGAGATGACCCTGACATCCCTTTCCAATCTTCCTCTTTACCTTGGAGTCACATGGAATCAAAGAACTGCTTTGGGTGGGTGGCATCAGTTTGATGCCATTGTAGAATATTGGCCAAGTCTCATCATGGGTTAAGTGATGTAGGGACAGGAGAGAAAATGAGGGTTCAGGCCTGAGTGACTGTGTCAACCCCCCACCCCAAGACAGAAGTCTCCTTCATGTATTTGGCTCTAAGCCAAGGAGGCATGGCAGTTGGGGGTTGGGGTTTGGTATTGCTCTAGGGATTAGATGTATAGCAGAAGCCCTCATTTCTGATACTACTTCTGACTCAGGGTCGGGGTATTTATTGGGACCATCCATCTGACCCTGGTAGTTCTCAAAATGTGGTCCAAGATCAGCATCACCTGGGAACTGGTAAGAAATGCAGAATCTTGAGCTTTATTCCAAGTTTACTGAATCAGAAACTCAGGGACTAGGGCTCTGCAATCTGTTTTAACAATCCCTCCAGGGGATTCTGCTGTGTGCTCAAGTTTGAGAACTATTTGTCTAGAAATCTGGAAATTGGAATGTTCAACTTAGAAAGAGCACCTGAGGTCATTTAGTTTTCTGTCAACTCCTAGGATTTATGGATTAGAGCACCAAGGGTGAGAGAGAGAAAATGACTCTCCTAAAAGTCCTCCGAAGTCTAGGGCAGAGCCACATATAGCCTGGCCTCCTGTCCCAATGCAGGTCCTCACTCCTCTCCCATACACTCACACACCCTCATTTTCAGAGCCTCTTGAGGATGCTCAGCATGGGGGGAGAATGGAGTCAGGATCTCATCACTCATGGATGGGTGCTGACTGATCCCTCAGGGAGGTCAGGTTCCCCACAGAGGTGGAAGTGTGCAGAGCCCTGTGCCAGAAGAGGAGGCACCTGGCTAGTGGGGCCATAGGGTTTCTCTGCCTCCTAGATCCCCAGGAAAGGACAGAAAACAAGAATGCTGTGGTCCTATGGAGGCAGGAGGCTATAGAGATACGTGAGTGTATGGGGGTAATTGTCAGGCAAGGCCTGTCCTATGCAGGAACCCCAGCATGGCTATGAGGGTGGCTGAGGACAGACCCATCAGCACTCATGTGGCAGCTGGGGCTCAGCATCCAGCTCCGCCTCCTTCAAGCCTGTCAGTCTTTCCTGTTGTGGGACCAGAGCAGTAGAAGCTCTGCTTTGTTAAATGTTTAATCACCGAAGGCAGTTCACTGGAAATACTGGCACTGGAGCAGCCACGGGAGAGAGCAAACAAAACCCTATAGCAGCTTGTGTTCCCCTTACTCCCTGGCTCTCATGCACGCATGCTCAGCAGAATACCCACTGCAGCTGGGGACCCACCACCACCACCCAAACCTGACATTACTGCCACCAACAGTGGCCAGGGGAGCTGGGCCCCTGACTGTGCTCCTGGGCCTAGGGGTCTAAGTGTCCTGGCCTTAAGAAGCCGTTCCTCCTGCAGGCCAGTTACTACCCTGCAATACCCAGTTTTGAGCCCTGCCCTGCACATGGCCATCCCCACAAAGATCCTCTTGCCCCTGACTCCCAGGGGTATCTCTGCTGTCCAGCCCTCTCAAGTGTGGCAGTTTAGGATTTCACATTGGGCACACTTCAGGGTTAGCAAATGGGTTATGCCTTCCTGCTCCTTGTCACCTCTGAGCACACAGCTCCTTGTCACCTCTTCTACACCATTGCTCAGTGTCTCCTACATCCTCTGTAGAAATGCCATTTGGCTGGGCTGCCACTCTCCAAGCTTGAGACCACTGTGTGCTCCCGCCTGCCATCCCTCCTCAACTTACAGAAGGGTTGGGCTTCCAGCTCCACCTTTTTCTCCATCCTGAGCCTTGCCCCACTGGGGATGACTAGAACACCCACCTGAATAGTGTACTCTCTGTTCCCCAGCCTCCTCTACTCTTTCATATCTGCCCATCCCAGTGGCACACTTGGATTGGGCCTTACCTGAAGTTACTCCATTTCCAAGGCCACAAATTCAACTATTCTGCTTCCTGACCGCAACCTCTGATGAACCCACTGCAACTCTTGTTGGCCTCCTCTGGCCTCTCAGCCTTGACTGAGAAGCATCAGCCTCTCCCTTATTCATATCCCTCATTAACCAGCTTAGGTTCCATCTTTGCAATAACATAATTGACTATACTCCCCTTATGCTCCGGCATGAGTGGCCTTTATCTTTTCACATGACACAACCAGCAAAACTCAACACAAGAGAGACCCACTATCAATCAACTTCCTGTAGGGCCTGCTCCCCAGCAGCCATGCACTGCTGAGAAAGCTACATAACAGGGCACACAGGAAGATTTGTAAATATGTGATCACCAACTTCAAATGACTCTCAGCACTGCTGGGAAATGCTGAATTTCTCTGGGCAATTTCATCTCTCATTCTCTGGAATGACACTGCCAAACTTCTTCCATTCCCCTCTAATATTCAACCTCAATACTTTCCCTTCACTCTCAGCAACCAAACTTATCTCCTACCTCACAGAGAACATAGAAGCTTGAATAATACCTCAACTTTCTGCATAAATAATACCTTGCTCGCCTTGGCTGCCTAAAATCTCCACAAATCGCACATGCACAGAAATAAATCCTTCTTCCCTGGATACCTTCCCTGAACATTTCTGGGCCCCCCTGACATGTCTCCTATGTATTTGGACACCATCCTTTCATTCTCCAACTTCAGTTTCTTTGTCCTCCCTGTTGGCTACCCTAGTGACCTCCATAGGAAGGCTGTTCACTAAGCCAGATTTCCAATCCCCTTCCTGAGGACCTGTGGCCCTGTAAGAATACAGTTGCCCTGTAACCCCTCAGGTAATGGCCCCCTCAACCCAACCTGAGAACTCTGTATCCCTGCCTAGCTATAGCACCTCATCACTGAGCCTCAAAGCTTCTTATTGTGCTCACACCTCAGCATATTCCTCCTGCAAAGTTGCCATCCTTGCCTGTCCAGTACCCTCACTTCCTTCCAAGGCATCAGATGAACCAACAGACACCAGAGGCCCTGTCTCCACCCAGCCCCCTGTATACCCACCTCCTCAGGAGCTTCCCTCCCGACATGCTAACCTGTTCCTGCAAATAAATGGCAGCCCGCTAATTTATGAAGCACCACCAGACTGTGAACATTATGTAAAGCCAACCAGGACATCCTGGAATAGAGGACACAGTGCTGAGGTGCAGGGGTTACTGGAGGAGTGAGATCTCGTCTTCTCCCTCAGGAGCCCTCAGTCTATCAGGACAAATATGGCCTATGCACATAAAAAATGAAGGCACAACCAAGAACTCATTGTGTCATCTTTATAACGAGTATAGTTCAGAGAAGGACAATATACATGTCAAGATCTTCTATGGTGCAGAATGGCTCACAGGGGGCACAAATGAGCACCCAGAATTTTTCTGGAGAGAGAAAGCCTCTGGTCTGTAGAGAGAGAGAGAAAGGAGTGGTGGGGGGAAGGAAGGGAGGGAGGGAGGAGAGAGAGAGAGAAAGAAGAAGACACATTTAAAGAGCTCGAATCTATAGCTCAGGTCTCATAAGGAAAGTGATTTCAAGGCCTGGGGGCACTGGCGAAGAGTCTCCCTTACCCTGGAAAATATTTGTGGTCCAGCATTGTCTTTATTTACCCAGAACATTTAATGTGCCTTCCCCCACCCCATCTCTCACATCCGCTCAGAGAAGATGTTAATTTTCTGAAATTAAACACTTAGCTTGATTACTGTTTTGTTAATTGCTGCATTCAAAAACCCCTGGAGCTCCTGCCTGTTTAACATGGATGGTGCTGTGAAAATGATAGGCACAGAGTTGGCGTGCAGGTGGACAGACAACAGCTTTGGAATGCCATCCTAACTCCCCACAACTGCGCTTGCTCAAGCAGCTGGGGCCCTGCATGTGCAGGAGTGGGACAGGCCGGGTCATAGCAGGTGCTTCTCACAGGACCATGTTTTAGGAGGACAGTGCACCCAGGAAGTCCCAAGTCTCACCAACATCTGGGAGAATGTAGGGGCTTAACTTCAATCAAAGTACCTGTTCAAAGATGCTTAAGGAAGGAAAGACCAGAGAGAATTCAAGATGCACCATCTGTTGATGCCTGAGTACTTTAAGAAAGACAGCGCCATTTATTCATACATTATTTGATAATTCATTAATTTATTCAATAAATATTTATTAAACGCTATATTTCAGGCACCTAGCTAGACACTGGGGAATGAGCTAATATGATGGGTCCTGTACCTGCTCTCACGAAGATTAGTCTGTGGACACATCACAAGGGCTCCTCCTCCTTCCTCCCCACGTTGCTATGGACATAAGTAACTACCTCCTAATTCAACTGTAGGTGCCTCTGCAATGGGTGTTATAACAATCTCATTTGGCCTTTGAAGAGGGTAAGGAACTTCTACAATCTTGCTGCTAGTAGTCCCATTTTCACTTAACAAGCCATGTAACTGGAGTGTCTGGTCCAAGATGAGGTGAAATAAGAAAACAGATGCCCTGTAGTCATCCTTGCAAGGATGCAGGGTGGGCATTCTCAGCTGTCCTCCAGCTGTTAGCAGCATTGTTAACCACTATTCAGGACCTAAAGCAGTGAGCATTCCCACACCAAACCACTGTGTGGCCCAGCAGGTGTGTCCATCTACATGAAGTTCAGACTGGTCAGACAGTGAACAATAAAATATCCCACCCAACCCTGTCACCACATAGCAACAATGATCACAGATTGAAATGCTCTCTAGCAACATGTGATTACATTCTAACTTTTGGAAAGTGAGAGCTGGCACCACTACAGATTGGGGAACCAAGAGCTCAGCAGAAGACCCTGAAGTCCCTTTCCAGCTAGTCACCTGCTCACCTCTAACTTTTCTGAGTCTCTCAATCCAGTCTCCATGAGTGCTGTGACTAGAATGTGAGATCCACAAGTTATTTTGTATTGTTTGCTACTGTGTTCCCAGTGCCTAGAGCAGTGTGTGATGCACAGAAGGCCTAAAAAAGGGTGAATAAATGAATGAACAGGAACAGAAACCAATGAGGCAGCATGTGGAAAACAGTCACAAGGACTGTGTTGCGTAAATGAATACAGTCCAAAGTTAAAGTGCTTAAACAAACAAACAAACAAACAAATGGACCCCTTTGGATGTGGTTGAATCTCACAGTGTTCTTCTGAGTGGATCATTCTGGCATCATTCTTAAATCATTCCCTCAAGTTTTCCTTCTAGGAGCCACAGAGGAGGAAGATACCTGGTCACCCAGCTGACTGGGAGGGATCATCTGGCCATTGTGGGCCACCATGACATGTTCTGATTGCCACATATGAGCCACGCATGTGTACAGTAACTCATGTGTAGGGACTAAAGGAAAGTGGCAAATATTTATAAAGGGTCTCTGTGCCTAGTGCTGTGTGGCCCCTCTGTCATGAGGCTGGGGTAGGTGAGGAAATCTGCCTCTCTGCAGAGCTCACCATGTAGTGGAGAGCCCCAAGGCTCCCTGTGTAGGTAGGAGCCATGACTTTGGTCGTGGGCAGTGCTATGTGCTGACCTGCTCAGCTCAGCAGAAAACACACCTTCATTATCAAATGGTCAGGACTTTTCTGATGCTAGTTGGAAGTTCCTTCTCAATGTCAGGGCTTAAGAAACAATAAAAACAACTTTTTTTAGAATTAACAATGAGAAGAAAGCAATGAAATTGGATTAAGAAGAATGAAAATTTCATTTATTTGGGGTTTGTAAACTTTTCTTTATTAACTTCAATAAAAGTTTTCTTTGAAGTCATTCCAGTCTTTTTAAAGTTCTGTCTCAATCTTCTCTCTTCACTGGAACAAACTTTGCCTGCTAATTTCCAATGAGACCAGCCCTTAAAAATGAGCTAGTTTTAGCATATGGATCTTAACACTCTAAATTTTTGCAGGCAGCAGTGTCATACTGTTTTAATATTTAATTTTGAGATTTACATAATATCTTTCCTCCAAAGAGCTCAATATATTGCAATATCATAAAATTTCTTTCATATTCAAAGATTATTTTTTATGCATGCAAATACTATATTTAACTAAGGAATAATGCAAATTAGGTGATGTATTCACAGAAATTGGTGATATAGATCATTCTTTTGTAGGAAAAGTAGTATCCCTGAGTAACTTCAATTGTCTAGGAACTTCAAAAATGCCTTGGCTTCTGGTCAGGGTGGTGGCATAAGTAAGTGCAATATTTGCATCCTTCCACAACCACATCAAAATTACAACTAAACTACAGAACAGCTACCATTCAGAACTGCCTGAGATCTAGCTGAACAGAAGTCTTACAACTAAGGATATATAAAAGCCACAAGGAGATTTGTGGGAGGGGCAACAGGCTGGTCCCACATGCATGTGTGGTAGATAAAAATTGAGAGGGATATTTCAGCTATGCAGGTTCCCCCTGAGGAGCAAGGGAACCCAGCCCTCTACCGGGCCCCCAAGCCCAGGGTTCTAGTGCCAGAAAGAGAAGCCCTCATAACTTCAGGCTGTAAAAACCAGCACGATTGTTGTTGATTGAAAAAAAGGGCCTCTGAAGTCCCAGGAGCTCCTCTTATAGGGACCATACATGGACTTCCTTTGACTCACTCACTCACTCTGAGTGTTAGCACTGGGGCAGCAGCTCAAAGGGCACTAGGGAGAGAAGGGGAGGAAATGAACTGTCTGACTTTGGGATGAGAGCTGGAGAAGCAGGTTTCTCCCAGGCAGAAGTGCTCACAAAGGTCGTTGTTCCTTTTCTGAGGCCCTCCCCCACAAAGCTGACAGGTAGGCACTCTATCTTAGACTCCAGCAACCTGGCTCACACTGTTCACCCCACCTTAGTGATTCCCTGAGACATTGCCCCACTCAACTTGCACACCCCCCTAAGTTTCCAGTGGCTTTTCCATATGAATGGCATGCCTGAGCTCATACTTCAGACCATGATAAAATTTCTTAAACAAATAGCATCTGGCCTCATTACGCCCCATACCTCTCACTAAGTGGTCCCAGGCTCAGCACTAGAGTCAGTCAGCATTGGTTTGCAGCTTGTCCTCTCCTGGGCACCTCTGGGGCCAGCACAAGTAGCCACCATCTATAGATCACTTTGTAACTCACACCAGGTGGCCTCAGGCAGAACACCTATAGTGGTTGACCTTAGCCTGTGCCTCCTAGGAGGTTCACAGCCACTGCATTCAGTGGACAGCTTTAGACAATGTCTAAGCACCATCCAACCACCTCCACAAAGGACACATACAAGGGGCAGACTCAGTGGGCATCAAAGCCCCACTGAAGTAGGTCCTGCTCCATAGGGTGGGCCCTTGCACAGCAGATACTCCACCATGGTCACAGCCACTGCTTACAGTGGATTGGCCTGGGGGGAATCCCTCTCATTGACATGGCAACAGCAATCAAGGCTCAACTAAAACAGGAGGGTGTACTGAGCCCACACAAAAAGGCGTACCTGAAGTGCCCATCTCAGGTGAATAGGGAGGCTGTGCCACTGGACCCAGCAGGACACCTACTATATAAGACCGCTCTACCAAGCCCAGGAGACATGGCAGCTCTATCTAATATATAGGTTGTCTGCCAAAATGAGGAAACAAAGAAACTTGTTTCAAATGAAAGAACAGAACAAAACTCCACAGAATAAAAACTAAATAAAATGGAGACAAGCAATCCACTAAATGCAGAGTTCAAAACACTGGTTATAAAGATGCTCAATGAACTTAGGGGAAGGGTAGAATAACCTAGTGAGACCTTCAACAAAGACATAGAGAAAATAAAGAAAGAACTAGAAAATATTTTAAAAGTCAGAAATGAAGAATACACGAACTGAAATGAAGAATACATTACAAGGAATCAACGGTGGAATAGATGAAGCAGAGGATCAAATCAGAGAATTGGAAGAAAGCAGAAAACTCCTAATTGGAACAGCAAAAAGAAAAAAGAATTTAAAAAATGACAGTAGTATAAGTAGCCTCTGGTACAACTTCAAGCATACCAATATTGGCATGATGGGCATGCCAAAGGGAGAAGGGAGGGAGCAAGGAATTGAAAGCCTGTATAAAAAAATTATGGAAAACTTCCTTAACCTGGTAGAGAAAATAGACATAGAAGTTTGGGAAGTACAGAGGGTCCCAAACAAGACAAACCCAAAGAGGCCCACACCAAGACACATCATAATTAAAATGCCAAAGATTAAAGACAAAGAGAGAATCTTAATAGCAGCAAGAGAAAAGCAGTTAGTTACCTACAAAGGAGCCCCCATAAGGCTGTCAGCTGATTTCTCAACAGAAACTTTGCCAGCCAGGAGGGAGTGGCAAGCAATATTAAAAGTGATGAGCCCTGGCTGGTACACCAGCTCAGTGGATTGAGTGCAGGCCTGCGAACCAGATGATCGTGGTTTGATTCCCAGTCAGGGCACATGCCTGGGTTGCAGGCCAGTTCCTAGCAGGGGACTCACGAGAAGCAACCATACATTGATATTTCTCTCCTTCTCTCCTTCCCTTCCCCTCTAATGATAAATAAATAAAATCTTTAAAAAAATTAAAAAATAAAACTGATGAAAAGCAAGCACCTACAACTAAGATAACTCTACCCAGTAAAGCTACCCTTTAAAATCAAATGACATATAAAGAGTTTCCCAGACAAGAAGAAAGTAAAGGAGTTCATCAACACCAAATCAGTATTACATGAAATGTTAAAGCATCTTAAAGAAGGAGATGGAGGAGGAGGCGGAGAAGGGGGAAAAGGAGAAGGGAGAGAAGAAGGAGGAGGAGGAAGAGGAGGAGGAGGAGGAAGAGAACAAGGAGGAGGAGAAAATATGAATAATAAAATGGCCAACAGATACATATCTATTAACAATTGAATCTAAAAAACAAACTAAGTGAACAAGCAGAACAGAAACAAACTCATAGATACAGAACATTTTGGTGGTTGCCAGATGGGACTGGGGCTGGAGGGTTAAGTGAAAAAGATGAAGAGATTAAGAAGTACAAATGGAAGTTACAGGACAGTCATAGAAATGCAAAGTACAGCATAGGGAATATACTTAATAATATTCTAATAACTATGTATGCTGTCAGATGGATACAAGATTTATTGGGATGATCAATTAGTAAGTTACATAATGTCTATTCACTGGATTGTATATCTGAGATTAATACAATATTGTATGTCAACTGTAATTAAAAATTTTAAAAATACTTCAAGTAAAAAGAAAGATTGCACTAAAAATCCAAGAGATGGATTTTATGGTATATAAGTTATACTTCAATAAAGTTGTTTAAAAAGCAAGAAAAGTGCCTTAAAAATGGACAAACTAGCCCTGGCTGTTGTGGTTCAGTGGATTGAGTGCCAGCCTGCAAACCAAAGGGTAGCCAGTTCAATTCCTAGTTAGGGCACATGTCTGGGTTATGGGCCATGTCTCCAGTCAGGGTCACATAAGAGGCAACCACACATTGATGTTTTTCTCTCTCTCCTTTTCCCTCCCTTCCCCTCTCTCTAAAAATAAATAAAATATTTTTAAAAATGGACAAAATATAGGGGCTTGTGATTATTAACAGAAATAATGTATCCATTTTTTAAACTCAGTTAAGTAATGCATTATGTCTGTGTTGTGGGCATGGTGGATATGTTAGTATTCTACATGTAACCAGCATAGCTGGCCCTACGTGAACTGTGTGGAATATAAATGTCAGATTTA
Source organism: Sturnira hondurensis (assembly GCF_014824575.4). Taxonomy (NCBI): domain Eukaryota; kingdom Metazoa; phylum Chordata; class Mammalia; order Chiroptera; family Phyllostomidae; genus Sturnira; species Sturnira hondurensis. Next base: position 4,818,025 of record NW_028085930.1, read on the forward strand.
AAACTGCTGATGGCATCATGAAAGTGAGGAGAAAAGGGTTGCTTCCTTAAACACACAATGAGGAAAGACGGACAGGCTCCTTGTAGCAGGAGGGTCAGCCTGTGCCGTGTACACAGGCTCCAGCTCCACTCCTGTCCTCATCACTAACTCATTGGGATGTGGACTTTGCTGCTCTCTTTTCTGGTGCCCACTCCTTCCTTGAAGAATGGACAAACAAATACCTGTCATTTATCTGATGCGGGTGATATTAGTCCCAAACAAAGAGACTGAGAAACCTTGGAAAGAAATAGCCTAGAAAGAAAAAAATATAAATTGCTGCCTGACTTAGGACATATTCTTAGAAATAATGCTCATCTCCTAGCCAGTGGCATGATTTACAACACAATTTTCCATCCCCTGTCTCATTTGACTGTCACAACAGCACTAGGAAGCAGGTGTCATTACTCCCATTTTACAATTGAGAAAGGAGGGATCATGGCAGTTCAATGAACTTGCATGGGTCTCATGAGGATCAGAGGGAGAAGCCAATCCCAGGTCTCCCTGGATGTGCCTCTGCCACTGGGAGCCCCACAGGTGAGGAAGGGGACTGCCCATGGCGGAATGAGACTGAGACAGTGTAAGAGGCTCACCTCTCGAGCCTCGGTAAATTGGATTAGCCCTCCGAATCAGCCAATAGGTGAAATCCAGAATTGGATTTGTTAGGCTCTCAAATGGTTTAAAATTTTCTAATTAGCTGTCGACATTTTAAATTTGGATTTTTCAGCTTATAATACTTGGCACCACATGCTGGAGGTGAGCAGTGGCTGCCCTTTTTCTCTTTAGTTCGCTGCGGTCCTCAGCACTCCCTATTGCCTGAACCTTGGCCCTGCTTTGCTCTTTCCCTTTTCTTGTTTGCCTGGCCCCATAGGTCTTTGAGTTTGTTCTCTCTGGTTTAGGTGGCCCTAAATTCACCGATTTTATCTTGCTACACGTGGATTTTATGGATGCACTGGTCTGATTCGTCTTATTTTTTTCCAAGATTTCCTCTGAGATCCCTTTCCCCAACTTTGACACTCCGAGTCTAGCTGGCACAAAAGAGAACTAAAGTTTGTCATTCACTCTAATTCTCTCTGACAGCCAGACGATCCAGCCATCAGTCTGAATCTGGGGCGAGGTGCCAGAGAGTGACTGCGAGAGTTAGTGGAGATAACAACCTCTCTGCAGATCCCTTGGCCACCGAAACAGACAGAGTTCCACCTGATCTGGTCTATTTTAAACTCAAGGCAGCTGTATTGAGAGCAAGGCTGCATCCCTGAAGACCTCACATAAATCTGAGCTTGCATAATTCATGACCAACCCTGACCAAAGATGATGGACATTTTTTTGACAGCTAAAGTGGCCCAGCTATATGGCAATAACTTGGAGAGAGCTTACAACTTGCATTCTCACCATAATGCAATTTTTGATAAGCCAAAAGATAGAATAGCCACAAACCTGAGTTCGAAGCCCAGAAACATCATTTGTGGGATGCAAGAGGCTGAGAAAATTCCAAAAGCACTCTGACTCAAATTTCTTCATCTGACCCACCTCATCTTGTAAAGAAAGAACATGGTAGGGGCTTGGCACACTGGGGTTGCTAAAAAATTATAGTTCTCTGCCACTGTCTATGTGCCGGGAAAGGATCCTATCCTGAAACTCTCCAAGTGACACAAGATCCTGAGTAGTCTGACTATGTAGATGTCTGGGGTCATCACGGAACGAGTTGGAAACTCTGGATCTTGGGGTTCAATAGACCCTTGGGTGTTTACCAGTCATGCTTGCCTCTGTGGGAAGAGCTGTATCTACTATGTGCCCAGTGGGCCAAAAGATGATTACAAAATCTCCTGTGGTCTGTTAGAGGTCAAGAAAAGCCTGTTGGTCATTTTCTCTGATCGACTGAGACCAAACATAACCCTTTTTGGTGGATACTTAAATCAGCTAACATGAGCTGCCCACCTCCATTGGTGGGGATCACGAGAGCAGCACAGTGCTCTCATGGAGCATGTCTGGGCAGCCCTGAGAAAGAAGAGATGACAGTCCTGTGTCTGGTGAACAGTTAATACTGCACACCCAGCCACAGATATGGTCCATTGCTCCTAAACAAAGGAGGACCAGCCCAGAGCAACAAGCAGCTGCCTAGAATACAATTGATGTTCATGCGTGTCAGGCTTCAGATCAAGTGCGAAACCAGTATGTCCAAACTCTACTCTCATGTGACTTCGTATCCATTGTCAGGACCCAATTCACTTTGGGACAACTTGTGTCCCTCAGCAAATACATATCTACCTCCCCTCTCAATCCAGAGGCAGGGGACAGCCTTTTATGGTTTAGTGTCACAGACAAGACTGGGGCTACACAGTGAGGTCCCCTCCTCTCTGTAGGATAGCATTGGTTCACTCTGAAAATCCCTCCATGCTTGAAGGCTAGAAAATGCAGAACTCAGAGGGACAGTCCGCTTTAGGGCAGGAAACAAATGCAGAAACAGAGGTGGCATCCTGCTGACCCTCCTCTAGTACCATATTCTCCAATTCCTTTAAGCCTCTGCTTCCTTATATGAAAAATAGAGAAAATAATGCCCAAATCATAGGGTAAATATGAGATCAAATGAGACCATGAATTCCATATTTCTTTGTCAACTCTAAAGAAACACCAACATGAGGTGTTAACTACAATAAGCATTGCTTGCTTCTCAGTCAGGACCCACTGAATGGTCCCCAGCTATTTCCGTTGGGGCAGTTTCCAGATGGTTGATGCCAGGACTGCTCTTGATCAAATACTTTACCTGCCAACTACCTACGCATGACCCAAACAGTAGGATGGTGGCGGCCACAGGCAATGACAGGGGCATCAACTATACCATGAGGTCAGGGTGGGGAGGCTGACATAGATCTCACCCACCTGGGAAGGGGTGAGACACGTTATGACTTACTGGTGATACCTGGGTTCATCTTCCTCATCCCTTCATGGATCTAAGTCATTAAGGTCTTTATGATGCCTCTTATTTAGTCTCTCTTTCATATTTTATAAAATGTGGTTTCTATTCCTGTTTCTAAACTGTTCTTGCAGAGGTACAGGCTCAATTACTTATTTTGAAGGTTCTCATTAAAAAAAAAATCATCTATTGGTTGCCCTGGCCAGATAGTTCAATTGGTTAAAGCATCATCCTGATATGTCAAGGTTGTGGGTTCAATCCCTGTTCAGGGCACAGACAAGAATCAACCAATGGGTGTGTGGATGGGTGGAGTGGTGGGTTGCTGATTCTTCCTCTTTCTCTTTCTCTCTCACCCTTCCTCTTTCTCTCTAAAATCAATAAAAAATAAGTTATCTATTGGTTGAAAATAATTTGCCTTCACAGGTGGAGTCACCAATGCAGTGTGGTAACACTGTGCTTCCCATGGCCCTGCCATCCACAGATTAGGAATGACTGGTCAACTTGACATTTATTTTAGAATAACTACATGCCACCAAGAAGCAGTTGCATACTTCTCTTATTGATTGCAAACTTCCTGACACCCAAATTCCAGAATTCCCAAAGATAAACCATATATTGGAAGGTGACAGTGGGGCTGGGACCACAAGACCAGGGAAGGTTAAGAATACAGGGAGAGGTACAAAGGGCATGAGAATGGGTGAGAACAAAACTAAATATTTCAAATATTGGCAATGCAGGATCCCTTACAGGAGCCCTGGTCTCCCAGCTCCACTGCAGCCTGGGAAGGTGCAGATGGCAAGACAAGCAGATGGGCAGGTTTCAGAATAGCAGGGTAAGGGAAGGGGGGGGCAGAAATCAAAGCAAACTGATATAAGTGGCAGTTTTGTTCGCACATGCTTAGAAAGAGAGAAGAGACAGCCAAGCCCAGCATAACATGACAGCCTGGCAGGATTATTATTCCCAGAAGCTGGGACACTAAAATATTTCAGCCAGTTTTCTGCCTCAGACTCTGCAAGGGAAATACAGCTAACAAAGCCTGCCCATGTTACATGCTCAACATGATGCCGAAATTACCATTCCCTTTTCTTTGGGTAAGACAGACTGTCACAACCTTTGTCTCCATGGCACTGGGGCTGTGGCCACCAGCTGGAGGCTCCCACACCCCCCCTCTTATTTTCTCACTACACACATATGCATGTAAACACGTGACCATATACATACATACAAACATGCACACACGAACACACACACTGCCAGCAACAACACAGCCATCTGGACAGCCTTGCTCTCCTGCAACATCTTTTTTCTCCTCAGTTCTGACAGCTTAAATCTAAGAATCATCTGCCATCAGAGATGCCTGGTATTAGAAGAGGCAAAACGAGCTGAGGATGAGGAGGCGTGGAGTAGGAGAAGATCGAGTAAGAAAGAAGAGGTCAAGAAGGGGGAACTATACAGGGGGAGAGAGAAAAAGAAATAGGCTTGACTCCTAGTAGTTCAATAACAAATGTTCCTTTTGGAATTTGTTGATTGAGAAAAATCCATAACTCCAAAAAAGATCATGGTCCATTGTCCATGACCCTTATCATTGCCTATAGATGTGATGTTCACTTCCCCTCTTCAGCCTTGTACTATCCCCTGGGGAGAGAGGGCTCATTTCTCTCAAACTCCCTTTGTATTCCTGCATGTGTATAGAACATAGCGCATAGAAGATACCACCTTGGGGCTTTGTACTCTGTGTCTATGTCCTGTAAATTCTAAAGTTAATGAGTTTCATGAGAGGAACAACGGTGTCCCAATAACACTATATCCCTCACGATGTCTCATCCACAGCTTGGTGTACAGTAGATGCTAATCACTGTCTTTTAATAATGAGTGAATAAATAAATAAATGAATGAATAAGTGTATGAGTGAACCAGTCTAATGGATAAAATAAGGAACAAATTGTTTCAGGAGGTAAAAAGTAATAAAGAGAAAAGGTCAGAAGATTAAGAGATACAGAAAAAAAGAGAAGAAAGTGTATTTTGAGCTATGCATGCCACAGGGAAGTACTGGGTATCAGGAATGATCTACTAACAATTATATGAGGTCTCTACACTTAACAGTGTAGTATTCATCTAAGCAAGCTATAAAGGAGAATGAATGTACTCTTGAATTAAATGGGTTTAATTGAAAAGTAATCTATGAAGGCAATACTGACATCATCACACAATTACAAGGAGGTTTCTGTCACTGGTTTTTCTAGCAGAGTAGCACTGGTGTTCTCAAGACTATTCAGGGCTTCCACCCATCCATCCATCCATATGTACATCTGTTTGTCCATTCATTACCCTCCATCTGTCTGTCCATCTATCTATCTATCTTTCCAAGGGCATTTGTTGAGCCTGAGCTGGATACAGAGGACTGGGTCCTGCTCTGGCTTGGATATACAACTTTGCTTTTGTGCTTAGCTCAAGAAAATCTCTCAGAATTCAATTCCCTTTCACGAGTGAAACATTACAACTATTTCCTCCATGGCCACAAATGCCCATTACTCAACACCTTTACCCCTAGGAGGAGACTTGGGGGCAGACTAACAGGCTGGGTGTGACTGCAGCTCTGTTCCTGCACAGAGATGGACAAAGAGCCAACCACACAGAAGGAAAGAAGAGCAGAGGCGCTGCCAGACTTACCAGCTTGGTTCGTGGTAATGTTGACAGAGACGTGCTGAGGGGGGAAGGGGCTCTTGCTGGAGACTCCATTGATGGCCTGGATGTCGAAGGTATAGGGCGTGTGTGCCCACAGGCTGCTGATGGATACTCGGCACTCAGTCAGGCCCAGCTGCCTTGGCACAAACTCCACATTGTCATCACAGCGGGAGCAGCTCCGGCGGTCTGCCCGGCACTTTTTACATATGATGTTGTAGGTCACATCATCCCGCCCACCTGTCTCCCTTGGGGGGTGCCACTCCAGAATGATGGATGTTTCATTGACAATTGAGATGACATTTCTGGGACCTGATGGAACACCTGTAAGGAGACAAAAAAAGGCCCCATGAGGCTGGACAGAAGCTTCCTTGTCCAGCATCTCTACTACCTTTAGTGTGCCCACCCTCATCACATGCATGCGTCCCCTCCACTCCTTCAACCCAATCTCCATGCTTCAATCTGTTCTGAGAAAAAATGGTGGACAGAAATGACAACCTGTCTCAAAGTCCCCTTTCTGTCATTCCCACTGGGGCTCTCCTTTCAATCATGTGTGTCATGGAGAGGAGGATGCCAAAACAAGTCTTTTTGTTCTTAGGACCAAGCCACATCCTCCCACCAGCTTTAATGTCAATGATGTAGATGTATACTGGACACTTATTAGATTTCTTCTACTTTCTTAATTAGTGTAGAATTCAAGGCTTGAGGGATGTAAGTGTCCAATCAAAAGTCTCAACATATCCTCACATTCTGCACAAAATTTCACAATTTGAGATCTGCATGGTGTGTGCGTGGTGGTGGGTGTGTCTCTCTTCAGGGAGGCTGCCCAAACACCTAGAGAGATGACCTTTCACACTGCGTGACCATTCACATTGGTGCACAAAGACAGGAAGCAAGGTTGGTGGGAGATTCACACAGCCACCGTGGTCCAGCCCATGACACAAGAAGAACATTAGTTCCAGACACTCTGCTAGCTACGTTGCAAGCATTCAATCCCCCTATAAATTTAACTGGGAAAACAAAATAAGTAACTTAATTTTAGTTTAAAGGGAAACTAAAGCTGAGAATTAGGACTGGTTACAGACTTTGTGGTCCATAAGAACTGAAGCCAGTATGGACACACATACCTGCCTGATTCCAAAGCTTACATTCTTAACTATAGCCCTGTGCTGCCAGCTAGTGAAACTAGCTACCTTTTCCTACTAAGGGAAAAGCCATCTCCAACCTCAAATTTACACTGATAGTGTACTCCAAATGTTGGCGATCAGATGACATGAAATTTGAACAGATTCCCTCTTATAAACCAGCCAGCCTCACTGAGATTCAAGAGGAGCAGCCTCTTCCCTCAGGATAATCCCGTCTCCAGCTGTTGTTCTCACTCTGGCAAAGGTTGAAATGCTTGGTTGAAAAATCTAGGAAGCCTGGTACTTCACAGAAAGGCAAAATGTTGCGGGATTAATGGTCACAGTGTTGAGCAATTTGAGGTTAAGTTGGAGAAACTCCTGCCCCAAAACAGAACAGATCACAGCCTCGAGTTCCCAAGCTGAGCTTTGCATCTCGCTAAAGTCTAACCAACGGAAATGAATCCTGCCCGGAAGCCCCCCTTCCGAATGCTAGGTCTGCTGGAGCAGCCGCTCCATGTAGTAACGCATTCAGAATTCATGCACATGACTGTTGCCAGCTGAACGAAGACATGTGTAAAGTGGTTCATGCTGGAGACAGGAATCAAATGCCAACATACAAAATGAGGGAATAACAACAAGGTCGGGGGGCACCAGGGACGGATTCTGTGTTGGATCAGTCAACAGCCAGCAGCTAGAGCAGAAAGCAAATATTAAATCGAATTCTATTAAAACATGAAGGAAAATCAGTACTGTACTATATAAAGCCCATTAGGTCTGAGCTAAAGCACAACTTTCATGCACGCATGTGACAGGGCAAGATTCATGAAGCATTTTTACCGAAGTCTTGCAAATAGCATTTAAGAATTCTCCACTCATCTGCCCAAGGATAAACATCCATCTCTTTACACACCAGCACATAGCTAGCACTGGAAGGACGGTCAGTACTGCGATAGGTGGGCTCTTCCTGGGCTAGGCCAGTCTCTCCTCTCCCTGCACTATTCATTATCACCTGTATTGGCCAGTGCCTGTCTGGGACATGTCTGTTTGTTCAGACAGGTGCAACTCAGAGCACAAGCTTCTGGTGGTCAGTGCCATTGCAGCCTGTTTCACTTTCAGAGCAGTCAGCCTAGCCTCAGCCACAGGCCACTGGTTCTCCTGCTTGTAATAAATACATTCACTGAGTGACTGCTCTTCTCTAGGCATAGGGCAAATCCTTTAACAATGTTGTCTTATTGCATCCTCAGGCCATCCTGAGGCTGTCACTCAGAAAGCAGCCTTGGACAGAGGAGCAGAGGGAAGTGCCGCCCGAGAGAGTGACTACCCATCCCTTCCACCCTATAGCTCCCCCTTCAATTAACCCCTCACTTCCTTAGCTTTCAACTTCACCCTCTTCCCAGCTCCAGCTTCTTCACTTACACTTGTATAAGTCCTTGCCATTTTAAAACTAAAATATTGTCACCTGGTATCTCTACATTGCATGTCCTCTCTTCTTTACTGTCCAGCCAAGCTTTTCTTAAGTAGTCACACTTGGTGGCTCTCCTCTATCCCTGCTCCGCCAGCTGTAGTCTGGTTATATCCCCACTCAGCCGTCATGCCTGCTTTCCCTTTTGGCCTCCTACTTGACAGGTCTAGGGAACACAATTCTGTCCTTAACTCCCTTGGCACTCTGTGTTGTCACTAGCCAGGCCCTAGGAGTCACAGCTCCTGTGTCCCATGATGCACATCTGTCAGCTCCATCTCATTTCCCCCAGATCTTTCCCTTCCTCTATACCCCCACCACCTCATAACAAAGAGCTTCATCAATTTTCCTGCCCTATTGCAAAATCCTCCTGATGAATTCTCCAATATCACTTTGCAGCTCTCTCATCCATTCTCGTCTGCCAGAGTATGAGCTCCAAAATGCACTTGGAGTCACAGAGTTCCTCTGCTCAAACTCCAATTACCCAAAGGTTTATCCTCCTGTCCACATCTTTTGAGGCCCTGTGTAGTCTTGCTGCTCTTGATCTCATCTCTGGTCCCCGGACACTTGCTTCCCCTAGTACATCCACTAGGAAGATCCTTGTGATTGCCTGTGCTCACTAAACTCTCTCCACATTCCTGAGCTTCTGCACAGTGTTCTCTCTTCTGTCTAGAATTCTTTTCTTCCTTTCTACTTGACAAACTCCTGCTCATTCTTTAATGTCCAGCACCTATTTGTCAGGAAGTTTCCCCAATGTCCAGTCATACGCCCCTCAGCACTCTGGAATTCCAAAGCCTACTTCTAGCTGTTTAATTCAGATCCTATTATTGCACTGTGATGGTCTCTCCCTCTGTGTCATCCTCACCATGATGTGGCCTCCTGGTGGGGTTCTGGCTCAATTGTCTCTGTGATTCCCATGTTTAAAAATATTTTACCAGGAGAGGCCCCTTCCACCTACTTTTTGACCTCTCCTCTGTGTGCAAGGCTTCAGGTCACATGTATACACCTCCCTCCAGCATGAGACAGGATGCCCTGCTATGAGGCCAATGGAGATGCAGCTATGGCGGCAATGAGGACTCATCATTTATGATCCCGAGTGGTAGAGGCTTTGGTAGAGATAAATGTAGCAAATGAGGAGCTGCCCCTAACCCAATGGGGAGACCCAGCACTGCTCATTTGCTCCCCGCTCAGAAAGAAAAGCAGTGGGTTTCCAGAAAGAACTTTCATGTTTATTTAGAAACAGCCTTCACATGAAACAAACACTTCTCATCCATGGCTGCATTCCAGAGCAAATGTGTCTGTGGAGCATGGATGGGGGTCTATGGGAACTCTGGTTGTAGAGCCTAGGGCTGCATAAATCTGAATCCTTCCAAGAAGCAGGAATAGAGATGGATGGTCTTCCCTTGGCGAGTGGACCTAGGAGAACCTGAACCTGCCCTGCTGTGTGTCCTTTGCCATTCAACTTCTCCCAGGGGTATGTTTGATTATCTCAAAGCCCAGCAAAAGCCTGAGCTCATAGTGCATATGTGTGGAAGTGACCTGAGTCTGGGCCACAAATAATGACTGGAACACAAATAATGACTGGAACCCCATTCATCATTCATTCATTGACCCACTCACTTTAACAAATACTCTCTGTACTGTTCTAGGCACCTGAAGATAGGAAAAAGCTAGATAGGCAGGCCTCTGCTTCTCACCACATTCTGGTGAGAAAACCTGACAAGAAAGAAGGAAACAAGGAGATAAATGGGGTGATTTCCTATAAGAATAAGTGCTAAGAAATAAAAAAGCCCCCAGGCTAAGACAGCTTCCTGATCATGCATATAGCTCCTGCCTCTTTACCCATGAGGCCTGTTTGAGGCCCAGCAAGCAAGGGTCCAGTGTCTGGGCGGCTACAGTGATGGTAGTCCCAGGTCTGCACTCCATGGTCCCGGTGATCAGAGCACATTCCTGCAAGTAGGCTGATCAGCTTCTCCCATCCCTGAATGAGAGTCTGACCAGAACAGGTTTGGCCTCTGAACCAGTCTCCCTAAAGGAAGGTACAAGGGCCCCTTCCTACCTATTCAGGCTGCACTCCCTGGGTTTGTGGTCCTACCCCTGCAAGAAGTCTTTTCCAGAATGAGGTCCCCCAGCAACTTCCTCAGGAAGAAAGCCAATTGAGAGCAGACAAAAATGTCTAAGAGGGAGTAAAGAGGGAGGCCAGAAGAAGAAAATCTGCCATCTTCTTCTGCAAGAGTCCTTAGAAAGTGCAGTGGTAGGGCTCAGAGCCTGGGTCGCCTTGTCTAAGCACCCTGTCTTGCATCCACATCCAGGTTTTCCTTAATTACACACATCCAGGCTTTGTGGAGCCTCGCTGTCTGACCTGTTGCTACAGTTACTAGTGATGGAAGCTTCCTGCTAACAAGACTAGGAAAACTCGGTCCTTTGAGAGGATGGGAAAACTACTGAGCTATGATTCTCTGGGTGGAAGAAACACGGTGGGTCCTAGCTATGGAGATGGGGCTCTGGTTCTTCCAGGATGTTCTTGAGAGGTTAGCTCAGCCTGTATAAAGCATGGTTGTCATCAGGACCTAAAAAAGTGAAAGAGATAGAATCTTCTGCTTCTTAATGTGATTTGAGGCAGATGATTTTTTTAATGGAGTGTCCGAGTGGGTGGGGAGAGTTGGTGAGTTTGTTTATAGGCATTCAGCTAGAAATAAGACTACTTCTGGGTAATGAAAGAGAAAATCTGCTGAAGGCAGGTAAGCCCCAAAGCCAATTCCTTCACCAGGAATCGTAGTAAGGCCAACCATCTAGTCTCAGAATTTAGATGTGAATTTCAGGTCTGTCCAAGGGGTGGAGCAGGTAGTGTCCAGCTAACTGTGCATTTCTACAGCCAGGGTCTGTGTCCTTGGACCCTTCCCTGGGGGAGCCAGTGAGGGTGACAACCATGGTAAGGCAATGTCCTTCTGGGAGACCCCTTGTGCAGGCCGAAACTATGCTGCTCTGGGGAGAGAGTCCTCCCCATTGTGCGCACGACCCCTTAGAGAATCTGATGAAAGCAATTAAGCTTTTTCTGAGAAAAATGGACACGTACTTGAAGACATGCATAATTTTTCGGAGATCCTGGTGGGTCTCTGAAATCTACCAGTGAATCCCCTAAATGTTCACAGCAACCATGTTTAAAAATATTCTCTTGTTGGCAAACCATGAGAAGGTAAATTTATAAGCCTTAATTTCCTTATCTGAAAAGTGATAGTTTTTAGGGTGAAATGAAATAATATGTCCAAAGAGTTTAGTGTGTGGCTGGTACACAGAAGAACTCAGTCGATGTCAGATGTTATTATTAGCAGTAGTATTTTCACTATGGATGATCTAGAATACTGAAATTTCATCTAATTAAGACTGATCTAATTCTGCCATTCATTCCTAAAGCAGAGACCCTGCACCCAGAACTGTGAGTACTGTGAAAGCTGTGGATATGCAGGTTATAACCAATGAGATTGGAGAACCCAGATACTAGGAATTGAGAACGCATATGATTAAGGATGAAAGTAAGTCATATAGACACAAAGAATTAAAGCTATTTCAGAAAAGGTAAGATCAGTGCAGAACAAAATATTCAGAGATGGTGTCTGGGGGTCCTGCCTATAAGGTTGAAGATATAGTTGGTAAAAAGTACCCCAGAAACTGTCTGCCCTAATCTGTATCCTCTAGGCCACCTTCCCCCTGCAAGCAGACTCAGGAAGAAGTAGAACCTTAGTCTTGGGCATGAAGTTGTGTATCCAAAATGAGTTCAGGTCTTTTGGGTTCATGGCCTCTGTGTGCACCCTCACAGGCATACCTTGGAGATACTATACGCTCAGTTCCAGAAAACTGCATTAAAGTGAATACTGCAATAAAGTGAGTCACACAATTTTATTTTGGTTTTATAGTGCATATAAAACTTATGTTGTCAGCATACTGTAGCATATTAAATATGCAGTAGCATTATGTCTAAAAACAATGTACTTACTTTAATTAATAAATAGTTTACTGCTAAAAAAATGGTAACCATCATCTGAGTCTTTAGAGAAGTCATATTTTTTTTGCTGGTGGAGTGTTTGGACTCAATGTTGATGGCTGCTAACTGATCGGGGTGGTTGTTGCTGAGGTTTGGGTGGCTGTGGCAACTTCTTAAAAGAGGACAACAATAAAGTGTGCCACATCTATTGAGTCTTCCTTTTATGGACAATTTCTCTTCAGCATATGATGCTGTTTGATAGCATCTTACCCACAATAAAACCTCTTCCAAAATTGAAGTCAGTTTTCTCAAACTGCCGCTGCTTTATCAACTAAGTTTATACAATATTCTAAATCCTTGGTTATCATTTCAACAATCCTCAAAGCATCTTCATCAAGAGTAGACTTCATCTCATGAAACCAGTTTCTTTGCTCATCCATAAGAAGCACTTCCTTATCCGTTCAAGTTTTATCATGATATTGCAGCAATTTAGTCACATCTTTAGGCTCCATTTCTAATTCTAGTTCTCCTGTTATGTCTACCAAATCTACAGTTACTTCCTCCACTGAAGCCTTGAACCCCCCAAAGTCATCCTTGAGGCTTAGCATCAGTTTCCTCAAAAGTCCTGTTAATGTTGATGTTTTTACCTCTTCCTATGAATCACAAATGTTCTTAATAAAATCTAGAATGGTGAATCCTTTCCAGAAGGTTTTTAAGTTACTTTGCCCAGATCAATCAGAGGAACCACTCTCTATGACAGCTATAGTCTTACAAAATGTATTTCTTAAATACTAAGACTTGAAAGTAAAAATTACTCCTTGATCTTCAAATCTTCTCCTTGAAGGCTTCAGAATGGGTGTTGTGTTAGCAGGCATGACAATGACATTAATCTCATGTACATCTCCATCAAAGCTCTTAGGTTACCAGTTGCATTATCAACAAGCAGTAATATTTTGAAAGGAATCTTCCCTTTCTGAGCCAATGGGTCTCAACAGTGGGCTTAAAATCATGTTGTAAACAGATGTGCTATCATCCTGGCTTTGTTATTCCATGTAAAAAATAAAGGCAGAGTAGATTCGGCGTAATTCTTAAGGGCCCTAGGATTTTCAGAATGGTAAATAAGCATTGGTTTCCCCTTAAAGTTACCAGCTACATTAGCAGCTAACCAGAGAATCAGCCTGTCCTTTGAAGCATTAAAGTCTGGCATTGACTTCTATTTCCTAACTATCAAAGTCCTGGATTGTATCTTCTTCTAATATAAGGCTGTTTTTGTCCACATTGAAAATCTGTTGTTTAGTGTTGCCACCTTCATTAATTATCTTAGCTAGACCTTCTTTATCTGGATAACTTTCTGCAGCTTCAACATTAGCACTTTGTTGCTTTATCTTACACTTTTATGTTAGGAAAATGGCTTCTTTTTAAATCTCATGCACTAATCTCTGCTAACTTCAAGCATTTCTTCTGCAGCTTCCTCTCCTCTCTCAGCCTTTATAAAATTAAGGACCATTAGGGTCTTGGTCTGTGTTAGGCTTTCATTTAAAGGAAAGTTGTTGCTGATACGGTCTTCTATCCATACCACTAAAACTTTCTCCACATCAGCAGTAAGCCTGTTTTGCTTTCTTATTATTTGGGTGTACTCTGGAGTAGCACTTTTAATTTCCTTCAAGAACTTTTCCTTTGCATTCACAACTTGGCTAACTATTTGGTGCAAGAGGCTTAGATTTCCACCTAGCTCAATTCTGACATACTTTCTTCACTAAGCATAAACGTTTCTAGATTTTTACTTAAAGTGAGAGATGTGTAACTCTTCACTTCAATACTTAGAGGCCATTGTAAGGTTATTAATTTTTCCTAATTTCAATGTTGTTGTGTTTCAGGGAACAGGAAGGCCTGAGGAGAGGGAAAGAGATGAGAGAATGGCTGGTTGATGGAACAATGAGAACACAATCATTTATGGACTAAGTTCACATTCATTTATGGGTATGGCTCATGGTACCCCAAGCATCAAATACCACTGTTTACAGATCACCATAATAAATTAATGAAAAAGTTTGAAATGAGAATTACCAAAATATGACACAGAGATGAGAAGTGAGCTAATGCTATTAGAAAATATGATACCAATAGACTTGCTCAATGAGGATATTAAAAAATCTTCTATAGGTTTTGTAAAAGGAAGAGAGAAAGAAAGAAAGAAAGAAAGAGAAGAAAAAGAAAAAGAAAAAGTGATGTTTTCAAAGTGCAATAAAGTGAAGTACAATAAAACAAGGTATGCCTATACATATGCTTCCTGGCCTCCTGAGAAGTGGTCTGGCTTTGACATGGTATTTGGCCTTGTTTGTTCTTCCTCCACCTCTGGGCAAGAAAACCTCTTCTTTGCCCCTACAGAAGACTGTGTCCCATACTCAATCACCCTTTGGACAAAAGATGTGAGCTATGGACTGGGATGTACAATGTTCATCATTCTTGATGAACACTGTACATCAAGAATGCAGCGAGGTAATGTTCTCATGGCTGAAAAGAGTCAACGTTTTATTAGTAGTTTGGAAGACTGATTGCATACTTCATTGTGGGCTGAGCTAAGAGGGCATAGAGAAGGAGATTAGACAAAGACACCAGGGGTAGGAATGATAAAGTAAGTGTGGTACAAGGGGCCAGCAAGACATGGGAAGAGGTGGTCCAGGATTGGTCATTTAAAATTATTGTTCCAGTCCTGAGCAGTGTGGATCAACTGGTTGGTGTCCTCCTGCAAAGCAAAAGTGACCAGTTAGATCCCCAGTCAGGGCACATGCCTGGGTTGCAGGTTCTGTCCCCAGTCAGGTCGCATAACAGAAGCAACCAGTCTATGACTCTCCCTCACATTGATGTTTCTCTCTCTCTATTTCTCCCTCCCTTCCCCTCTCTCTAAAAATAAATAAATAAAATCTTGAAAAAAATTATTGTTCCAACTCTCTACCCATTTCTCACTGTGAAATAGCCACATTTAAGTGATTGAAAGGCTTCCTGAAGAAAGGAGAAATGTCATTAATATTTTACAGGGAGATAAGTCAAGGAGTAGAGACAGACAAGAAATTGAGGCTGTAGAAGTTTGAAGAGATCTTCTACGGAGGCAAAATATGCAAAAAATCAAGTCAGGGTGGTTGTTATGTCTTTGCCCTCAATGCAGCATGTAGAAATGAAAGCAGAATGGATTCAGAAATGTGATAGTCATAAAATAAACATGAAGTCAGCTTCGTGTTCAGTTGCATTTGTTCTTTGGTAACTGGTTATTTGAAAATTATGTCCAAAAACCCCCACAAGCCCCTCTTTATTCTTTCAAGCTGCCTTGTGTAGCAATGACACTCCCCAGACTATATTCAGCTGTCTCTCTTTCTCTTTCCCTTTCACCTTCCTTTAGGATGCACTAATTCCTCTTCCATCATCCCCTCACTAGGTGCAGAATTCCTGAGAGAGACTGGACAAGATGGCCACTGAACCAGAAGAAAGGGTTGTGATGTGATGGACCATGATGGTTCAGCACCTAGGACAGAGGCACACATACCCTGCCCCTTTCAATGAGATTTCCTTGATGGCACTGGGGGAGCTACTAAAGATTCTGTCAGGCACCAATAGCAACACAACTAACTACAGGACTCCATGGCAGCAGGGGTTGTCAGTTCTTATCAGTGTGGGATGGGGGGTGGCTGTTTAAGGCCATAACAGGAACCAGGAGCAAGGTGTCAGGAACCTGTACAAAGCAGTGGCATCAAAATAAACAGATTATCGAGACACTCTCCCCTCCATAGCAGAACCTCAGAGAGGCTTGGGACTGGTGAAGGAGCAGACCAACTGTCTACCAGCTGTGAATAATGAGCACCAGACATTTGGAGGACTGTTTTGTTTAATGTGAAGGTGATGGTGTCTGAAGTTCTAAGGTGTCCCTTCTAAAAAGGGATTTGTGCTGGGGGTCCGAGTTAGCAAGGACTGGAAGGCTAAGTAGTACATGTTCCACTGTAAGCTCAGGCACCCTGGCTTCTCTTCTCAAAACGTAGGAGCTCCCCTTGGGCAAGGAAGAGAGGATGTTGAAACCTGGGGAAATCATGTTGCTTTAGTTTTCCTGACAGCTCTGGAATCCCAACATTCCAATTTTATGTCACCCTTGGAATCAATTTAAAATGAGCCCCAGGGACATAGGTTTCCTGTGGACAGACACCTGTGCCATCTGCATGGATATCAGGGGGACAAGGCTTTGATTTACCGAAACTTGTTCATTTCATGCCACCAAGTGAGTGACTTAATGTCAGTAGTTTGCCTGGAGATTTCTACAAAAAATATCTGAAAAAGAAACCCAGAGAGATGGCTTGGATTTCCACTTCAATGGAGTTCTTTATGGAATTTAGAATTTTGTGTTGATAATACACCCTCTATCCAAAGTACTCTTAGCCATCTTGGTACATTACTTAATAAAATCTAATCTTTCCAACACACTACGAGGTGGGAACTATTACACCCATATTACACTGAATGATATTATAGCTTGAAGATATTAAGTAACTTGCCCATGTCACATGGCTGGTGGGTGGTGAAATCAAGACTTGGGTGCAGGCCCGGCCCTTCCCAGAGCTCATCCTAACAACTCTTCCATCCAGGGTGGAAGCACTAAGTGTGTAAGGTGCAGGTGTGGTGCAAACGCAGCTGGGTGGTGGGGGGTGGTGGGTAGGTCTCTCACAGAAGCAGGAAGTTCTTATTCCTGAAGCATTCCAGTAGGTTCCCCATAGAAACAGAATGAGTGTGGTTCCAGAATCATGCTGAGCACGTCTGCATGTGTTGTTCACTAGGGTCTTGGAACCACTGGGCATGTACTCAGGCAATTCTCCTAATCATAACAGTTGGTAAAAACAAGTGATTAATCAAAACAAGGAGGGACCCTGTGGAGAGGGATTTTGGGAACATCAAAGAACCTAGTGCTACACATTTCACCAAACAGTAATATTTATAGAAAGTACTTCTTGTTTCTACTACATCAATGGAGTTAATTGTCTGGGAGAAAGGGGGTGGGTTTTACTTTCTGGGAAAAGAGATAGCCCTATATCTGGCCTGAGCTGAAGCCTGAGCATCTAGGTTTCCATAGGGCTGCAGAAGCCCTTGGAGGACCACTGAGGGCCCTGCGCCCAGAGCATCTCTCAGCAAGAATGCGTTTACAGCCAATCTCACATCACTGCCTGTGTGGGGTAGGGATTGAAGATTAAATCTTTTACTTGTGACCCAAAGTGAGGCCAGAGAGGACAACTTTGACATTCTTTCTTGCAGACCCCCTGGGAACAGTCCATGTCAAGAAAAGTTATAGGTCATGTTGTCTTAAAGAGATGGCCTTCAAGACCTCTGTCCTAATCCTGAAATGAGAACTCAGAGCCTTCTGAAGCAGTGAAAGACACACGGGATTCACAAAGAGTAAACTGGTGCTGAGTGCCAGCTTCATTGCACTGTGACCTCAAGCAGGTCACTTACAGTCTCTGGGGCTAATTATTTTTTGATTCTTGACCCATCAATCCATATGTGTTTCCTGAGACCCTACTGGGCACTATGCCCTGCATGTGAGGTTATGGTATGAAAAGTTTACAGACATCTACCCTGAGGAGCTCAAAGTCTGCAGTGAAGGTGGGTCCCTGCACTATAACTAAACAAACCACTGACTGAGGAGGCCAGTGGAGATGTAGCACCTGGACAGGGACTTGGAAGGGACATGGCCCTCTGCACAATCATGGGAGAATTAAATGACAGAATGTTTGTTGAAGCATTCAGTATGTCTTAGTGCTCTCTACATGCATTGAGGGCTGCCTGGAATAAAAACTCAGAAATCCCTGGCCATCTCTTCAGGTTTTAAAAAAGAAAGCACAACCAGGAGCACACCATACAGTGAATAAAAGGCACTGTCCAGAACATTTGACCTGAAGGCCCTCGAAAGCAAGAACACCTTCCTGCCTGGGGCCCTCAAGGCTTCATGCAGACCCTCTGTGAATCTTCCACAGCTGCACGTAGAACTCCTACCCTGGACTGGGACAGGTTGCACATTCCCAGACCCTGCTCGTGCACCTCTGACCTGGGTAATGTCTCAGAGGAAGGATCTCCACAGGTCTTCCAACTGAAAGATCCACACACTAGGCCACGTCCTCTCAGAGCAGGTTCGAAGCCATTTGCTCTCATCAGAGGTGACAGTCGAAGCCAGTCTTCTTGGAGTCAAATGACCTTAGAACACACTTCAGTCACTGGTACAACAGCATTGCTCCTGCATGGGCAGGGCCTCCTACAGAGCAACTTGTCCTGGTATGTCATTTCTGATTGCTGCAGACTCAGATCCTGAATCATCCAAAAGCCTTGCAGGCACAGTCTTGGCTAACCTCATGAGAATGGCATGTAGGCACTTTCACTGGGCATGGGCACAAAGCCTGCCCTTCACTCATAGGGACAGAGAATCTTTACCTCCCGTGCAAGCTCCCCTTTGCTGGCCAACAGATAGCACCCTCTCTCAGGAAACTGAATTGCTTTCTGTCTCTGCTCACTGAGCACTGGCAGGTTTTGGTGGTAAACATGGCTTCCCATTGTACCCTCCCCGTAACCAGCCACCTTCTGTGCATGTCTGGCCCAGCAAAACCAGTCTGCACCAAGCTTTACCTCCCTCCACAGCCGCCATGCAGGCCTCACTCCACATAGTTGAGCATTTTTCTTGCCATTTCCAAGGGGAGCAGAGCCCAGATAGTTACCCAGAGGAGCTGCTCAAAGGGCCTCTTGAAAGTTGAAGTCCACAGCCACAGGGTAGGGGTGGAGAGGGCATGCACACCATTACTATCATTGCCCTGACCTGTCTTTTCTCTCTACAGAATGAGGACACAGGGACCCTTGTGTCCAAGTAGCCTTCCATAGCGGGGGTTATCCCTCAGCCTCTGTGAGACAAACCACTTTTGTCAATGTGGCTTCAGAGTCAGCATACTCTTGATTGAGTCGGGCAGAGGCAGTCTCTGGCACAGGCTGGAGGGGGTCCTGGCTGTTCCAGTGGTTGACTTCAGTACTGCAGCTGCTTTTTCTTTGCAAAGTCATCCATGATCAGTTATCCCCTGGGGAGTCTGTTAAGCCCACAGCCAACCCCTTATCAGGTGTCTGGCTTTGACTGGGCACTTTATAGCCAATTGTGTGGAAAGTTTCTCAGAAAACCAGACACACAGGTTCCAAATAAATCACTACAGAATTCTGGCATCCTGGTCCTATGCCACACATAATTCAAACAGCACAGATATGCCCAAACTATTAAACCCATTTCTGCCCACTTCACCCAAATTCCCACACAATTCAGAAGCCCTCTTGACTGACATCTCCACTACCTCTTTGCATACTTTCAGTTGGGATTTCACTGATGACTCAGGCAGCCTTTGCTCTCTCCAACAGTGTTTAGAATCTATACTTACACTAAGTTGAAAGAAATCTGTGATGAGAGTCAGACACCTGAGACCCTTAGTCTTTGTCCCACCCAAGTGAAACCATCAGGGATACATGTAGGTCTCTGCATCCACACTGTTATAGTCACATGTGCTAACAAACCAGGATATCTGGTAGATCATAGTCCTGGTTTGGAAAAGGGTTGGCTGGTACCAGGTTTCCAATACAGCAGCTGGAAGGTCAGGGAATAAAATAAAAGGATGGAGTTTGGGACCCCAGCCAGTGTAAAGAAGTCAATAGTAGATTCTAAACCTAGTTCTTGGGCAGGATCAATGATCAATAATAGGGGGGTGCAGTGCACCAATATGAGTTCCAGGACTGACTGGCAGCAGTGACCTTGAAAGCTGACTACAAAGAGGACACTAGTCAGAGGTCTAAGAGTGAGATACATCCAAGACCCCACTATGGGCTTGGGTTTGGCCTCTGGTATCAGAATTGGATCAAGATATTTTGCTGAGTTATATGGATGAAAATGGGGAGGCTGGGGGCACCAGGGCCATAGTCACACCTGGGGACTGCCTGTGAGGAGCTGGGGCATCAAGATGGTCTGTACACCATCTTGATGGTATAATACACAGATTTGTGATCCCACTGTGATGGGAAGAAGACAGAGGGGTGGTGGTGTCAGATCTCAGCCAAACTAATATGGTTCTCCAGGAGCCTTTGCCCTAAAATGACCATTTCTCCTACCTTTTTATTCAGTTTTTATTTTGGACTGTGCTATTTAGATATGACCTCACCTCTTAAAAATTATTTATAACAACCAAAAACAAGACAACAATTTATTGAGCACTTACCATATGTCTGACACTGAGTTATGTATTTTACATACATCATCATAACTGGTGCAATAATAATCAATATCTTCATTTTACAGAAAAGCAGTAGAGGTTCATAGAGATGAAGAAACCTACCTAAGGCCTCCCTGCAAGTGAGGGGTGAAGCCAAGAGTCAGCCTTGGTCTACCTGATCCCAACAGCAGGGCTCTTCCCATTTGACTATTGCATAAGGTCACAGAGGCAGTAAAAACAATCAGATCAGCATGTCCAAAGCTACCAGTCCAGTGGAGCCTTATGCCTGAATAACTCTAACCAGTATAGAATATTCACAGTACAACTGGGACCTCTTGCTTCCTAGGGATGAGGTGCAATTCTGGTGGTGGACAGAGGATGCAGAAAACCCACTTCTGTTTGTCTTCTCCTTTAAAGAGGAGAATTGGATCAGGGAAAGTATAAGAACTCTGAGCTACAGATGCCATCAAGTTCCAGCATCCATCCCAGACCAGCCTTTTCTGGGACGAGAGCTTGCAAATTTGCCATCCAAGCCATTGCCTGAAGACCACTAAGAAGCATTCGTGGCAACAGAGGGTTGTAAAACCATGTGATAAACAGCTTTGTTCTGATCTTCAAAATAGAGAGTAGATTAAATAAATTTTACTTCAATTCCCTCCTACTTCTGAAACTTCACAGTGAAATCAGTGCTTTGTGAGCCTCAAGGAATGACTGACAAGAACCAGCAGTTGTCTCTAAGTACAAATGAGGCCAAATGACATTGCTTCTTTTTCTAAAAGTTTACAGGCCTGCAGAGAAAAAGGGTATATAGATAGCATCCCTAGATTTCAACAATGGTAACTGAAAAAAACTACATATATAAATGTGTACCAAGCAATGTCAGAAAAATGATAATACCAGTGTTTGGATTTTAGCAGCTTTGAAAATAACATTCAAGTAGGGTAAGCTACTCCAACGATAGTAATCAAATAACATAGCTTACTTTCACTGAATGCTTCCTGTACACCAAACACTGCTCTAAACAGTATCACTACATTTCATATCTTTGACAATATAGCAAGATAGACACATATACTCTACCCATTTTGTGGATGAGAAAGTGGAGACACAGAGGAGCCATGTCAGTTGCCCCACTTCACACACCTGGCAAGTGGCAGAGCAGTACTTGAACTTGAACTCAGTGATAGCCACCAGAGTCCACACTCCCCTAATAACTGTGCTAATACTTGTGATTTGAAAGGTGGTAAAAGCTGGTATTCAAATGCTCTACACTTGAATGAACACTGTGCCTAAATCTACAATGCAATATTAAAGTGCAGAAAAGGAGAGACCCAAATGGGCATTTTCTAGAGGGACAAACAAAAACGTTGGGTGTTTCATGTCCCAAAAGTCTGGTAGGAGCCTTGGTGTGAGGGCTGCAACCAAAGTGAACAATGAACAGTATCCCATTCATGGGAGAAAATCCATCATGTTTCCACTGAACCCTACTCTAGGGTGAGGGTCATGTTTCACTCTGGCTGCTGGGTTTTGAAAGATATTGATCAATGTGGGAGATTCAGAAACTGCAGGTCAGGACAGTGGGGTTCAGGAAATCATGTGCTTTGGGGAATAGACAACATAAGACATGTTTAGCCTAAAGTAGGTGATCAAAGAAGGATATGAAAGTAATCCTTACTAAACATTAGAACTGCTGGCCTCCAGAACACTGTTCCTCAATGGCGGACCAAAACTGAGTGGGGGAGGAAAGCAGTGCCCAGTGCAAGATCCAGAAGATCTCTCCTACATTGATGGGTGACGGCTGCCAAGCAATAAACTAGAGCTGCCCTGCTAAATATATCAGCTGTCTGTCATCACAAATATGCAGAAAAATAAAAGTGGCATGACCACCTGTCAGGGTTGTTGGAGGGAGGAGGCTGACATTGGGGAAGACTTTGGGTGGCAGGACCTGGAAGGCTGCTCTGAATGTTAACAGTCTGTTATTCCCAATGCTCTTACGATGAAGTGTGGAAACAGAAATGCCAGCATGTGTGCCTGGTTATAAACTTAAAACTTAGAGCTATAGGATGCCTCCTAAGGGTTATACCCACTTGGGTCAAACAGTGGTGAGGAGAAATTCTAGATTATAGATGTGTGAAAGTGTGTGTACATAGGCAACAATGACCTTTCTCGAAACAGCAGTGACAGTTACAAATAGCTTTCAGCTTGCAGTCACACTCCTTCAATTCTGCATCCAGGTATGTAAACCATCCAAATCCAGGCACTCCAAGAAACAGCTTGCCTTCTGATTCATTTGTCTATGACAATGGCTGAAGTTCACCTCAAGGAAAACACAGATTACCTCCCCCTCAGAGCCACAAATGCCATAGTTTTTTTTGTTTTTGTTTTGTTTTCATCCTCACCCAAGGATATGTATATTGCTTTTAGAGTAGAGGAAGGGGGAGAGGAAGGGAGAGAGGGAAACATCAATTCAAGAGAGAAGCATCAATTGGTTGCCTCCCGCACACACCTAGACCAGGCAGGGCATGTACCTACAACCCAGGCATGTACCCAGACCAGGAATTGAACCCACAACTACAGTGGCCACACCAGCAAGAGCTAAATGGCCATATTATGTGCAACATGGATCATATATCAGGGTAAAATCAAGTAGCTCTTTTATTTACAGAATGGGGCACATGGTGTATCTTTTTCTAAAGCTAGCTGTGAGCAGAGCTGCCCTCTTTCAAGATATTGAAACTCCTAGCTTAATAGAGGCAAATGCTTTTGAGAAGGTCTAACTTTGAAAAGTTTTAAAAACCATACCTAAACTGTAGTGTAGTCCTCAATTTGGAGTGTTTGTCACCCTGGGGGACCTTCCTGCCCTTTTGGCTTGAAAAGCTCTTCCTTGTACTGGCAGCCTCAGAGTTTCCTCATGTCCTATTTACTGCCAGGTCGGGTAGAGGACAATCTGAAAGGGGAGGCCCATCACCCATTTAGAGTCCCTTCCCCTTGACCCTCCATCTGCGCTCAGGTGAATGATTCCCACCAGTCAGTTTGCCTCTGCCTCAGTTTCTCCTTCAGCCCTCCCTGAGCCCATTCCAGCCAGGTCACGCTACCTGACTCTGCTCTTTCTCCCCTATCACTGCTTCCAGCGCTGGCTGATGCTGAACATTGGGGGTCTCCACACTGCCCCAACCACCCCAAAATGAGGGTGAACTGGAAACCAAGCCAGAGCTGGTGAGTGTTGTTCTGAGAACTAGTGAGGCCCTCCCTTGGAACACTCAAATACACAGACACACCCACACATATCATACTCACATCACACCCACACCTCCTCCAATCTCTCTCTCTTCCTTTCCCTCCCTCCATCTCTCCCTCTCTTCCTCCCTCCATCCCACCAAGCCTAGCACAAAAAGACATTGAGAGAGAGGAGCAGGCCCTATGGCTCCAGTCTGCTGGAATTTACTCAATGGCCTCTCTCCCTAGGAGTCATAAAGCAGAGGACAGAGAAAGCTGACCTAATTCTGAAGCAATGTTCTCAAACTTGAGCATGCTTCAGAGTCACCTGGAGGTTTTGTTAAAACTCAGACTGCTGCCCACCACCCACCATCCCCAGAGCTCCTCATTCAGTAGGCCTGGGCGGGGGGGGAGGGGGGTGTGTGCTGAGAATTGGTATTTTCAAGTTCCCAGTGATTTGAGGTTGCTTATAAAAACAAGGGACTTTACTTAAAAACCACTGCTGTAAATAAAAAAAAAATCCCTGGCAATCTTGGTGAGTGTGACCTAGCAGAACCAAGACCGGTGAGAAGGGTTTATGAGCTGATGTCATCACAGGCTTTTCACAACACCCTGAAGGCTACCAGGCCTAGCCACAGAGGACTTCATTCTTTTCTCATCATCCTGAGATCTTTTCTATTCTCTGGGCCTTGGGGCCCTCTTTTCCATGGTGGCAATGCCACCATGCTCCTGAGCAGTCCATTCAAGGAGCATGAGCCTGTGACACAGGGGCCACCCTGATGCCCCGGGATGGTTGTGATGAAAGAGCGGATCAGCTGCCAGCCCTTAAAAGGATGGAACATGAGCTTAAAGGAGAATAAACTAGAGCTTCCAGTGATGGGAGAGGGAAGAATGGGTTCACATCTTTCTCAGTGGGAGGCAGATTCAATAGGGATACTACAGCAAATCAGCATCAATGACATGACCATCTGCATCATCTGCCTACGAGGTACCAAAGTTCAGCTCCCACTACGTGTGAGGCTGAGACACCCTGGGGTCTCAGTGACATGCTGCCATTTAATCCTCACAACCTCCCATTTGAGTTCTTCCATGCCCAGTTCTGCTGATGAAAAGCTCATGCTCACAGAGGCTATAACACACCCAGATCACCCTGCTGGGATCCACACCCAAAGTCCCCACCTTACAGCTCAGCTTCCTGGCCTTCTTTCTATGTTAGTCAGAAGGAAGGTCAGGGGTGGTCTCTGGAGGATCCCGGAGGACTGGCCAGCATTGCGACCCCTCATGTAAAGGGAAAGCAGAAAGGCCCGAGGGACAAGACAATGATCTCTGGAGCCCCTTCGTTATCCCATTTCTATCATCAAAACTGCAGAGGGAAACCCATTGCATTTGAAGCAGAAATGAAGAAATTAGACAAGCACTAGCTTGTCTCTGTGATCCATCAGTTTCTCCCGTGTGGGTGACAGGAAAAGGGCTTTTTGTGGTCAGAAATGTGACAAGGTAATTATTTTTACACCAGTCCTTCTGCATAGTTTTTCACAGACAGCAACTTTATAAGGCATAATTATCTATTTTCACCTGCTTCATAAATTCCTCCTTTCCATTTCACCTCCCAGTAAACTAGAAATTATTTAAAACTGAAGATGTGCATTCCGATGCTTGTTTCACATAGCTTGTCTCACTTCCCTGTGCGCTCCTGGCTGTGTTGTGCCCTCTTTCCCCTGACCCTGTCACACTTCTGTTACCATAAGACCCTCCTGTGGAAAAAAGTGTGTCTGACCCTGAGGTCATGGAGCCCCTGTTCCCTGAGAACCAAAAGCCAATCTTGTCTGTCAACGGGGCTGCCTAGCTCTCCAGTCTTCTCAAGTCCCAGAGGACAGGGCTCAGCAGCAGCTGGAGCTCCCAGGGGCTGGGGCTGTGCCTCCCGCTCTCTCCCACAGCCCGTCGAGTTACATGGCCATCGCCTTCACATTGTTTTCTCCAGGATCTTCAGGCCAACATGACCGTGTGGCCTGGGGCTACATGAAGGATTCTGCTGTGATGCTTAGGGACAGCCACAACCTGGACTGCCCCTGAGGATGTCACTTTTATTTTTAGATATCCAACATCCAGTCATGCTGGAAGCTTCCATATCTGCCACAGTCTTCACACTTTCCAGGGATATAACCAAAGCAAGTTCTAACACAGATTGAGAGTTTGCTAGGAACCAGGCACTGTGCCAAAAGCTCTATAATACTATTCTGCTTATTCCTCATAACAACCCAGAAAGGCATACATTCGTATAATATCATGAAGATAAAAATGACAGAGTAAAGTTAAGAAATTAGCCCAAAGTCACAAAGAAGGTAAGAGAAAGAGTCAAGATTCAAACTTTTGTGTGTCAAGTCCCAAAGCCCACCTTCTAACCCCTACATACAATTAATGATTCATAAGCTTTCCCAGAACACAAGGTTGGGGAAGTGGGATGTCCTGACTCCCCAGGGAGCCTCCAGGACACTGGGCGTGGCTGGCCCAAGGAGGCAGCAGAGGAGGGAGGTGGCAACTTCCTGAGCTGAAGCTCAGTAGGCCCGAAGCTCAGAGGCAGAGTCTTAGCCCATAACCTCCAAAGCCCCTTCCAGTTGGTGAGCTGCCCCTTCCCCTTGAGCTCTTCCCTAGAACCCTGCACTGTCCATATACTGTGGCTTCATTCAGAGGGTTTTGTTAGCAGGAAAGGGTGAGGATCACCTGTGACCTGTCTCTAGCTATCCCAGAAGCCCTCACCTCACTCCATCCATGGCTTAGGCGATCCCTCTTTCCCTGAGAGCTTCCCTGACAGGCGGCAGTGCGCATCCTAAACCCTTACACCAGCTATCTCAATCTCCTCTTCCCTCCTTTCAGAGCCTGTAGGGAACTAGGCTTCCTCTAGAATATGAGCAAGTATCGGGCTGGGCAAGGGGGCAGTCAGCCAGGTATTCATGCAGCAGACTGCCAAGCCCAGGTGCCAGGAGGATGAAGAAGAAGGAAGGAGGGGGCTGGATGTCTACAGACTAGAAACAATGACATCATCACACCCAGACACAGAGCTCACCATGCCCCCTCCTCTGCCTGCATTTGGGGCCCACACCAGCCCCTTTGACACTGCCTTGGGGAGCACCCAAGTCCCTGCTGAGGCCACAAACTTTGTCAAGGACAAGACTGGACACACAGGGTTTCCAGGGCTTCTCAGAGGTCAAGGGGATCCCAGGCTCTCCCAGAAGATTAAAAAGAAAATGAAGAAATGCTTACACAGGGCTACAAAAGTTATCTGGCATTCTAAATGTTTAATTTAGAATAATCAAGCACATTTAACACTACAAAAATATAACAAACATACATGTTTTGGTCTCAGAGATTAATGAAATTCATTAAAATATTAATTTTCAGTGCACTATAAGTATTTTAGCTTTATAACATTTTAAATCATAAGATTTGTTATATGTTCAGTGTTGTCAGTGAAAAAGTGTGACTTGATGTAAATCATCTTATTCAAAGATGACGGCAACAGGCCAAATCTGAGGCCTTCCAGCCTTCGAGGCCAGGGCTCTTGGACACTCCTGACACTGTCCCCTTCCCCCCTGCTCACAGGGCCTGGACACTATAGGTGCCCACTGTCCTACACATTTCAGAAAGATACAGCTCCCCTTTATCTGGGTCCTCCCACTGCCTTGGGCCATAGTTGTTCCCTGGTTGGATGCATGAAGGATGGCACCTGCAAAGTGAACAAGCACTTGTCCCCTCCCTGCCCAACTAGCCTCTTTTGGGCTGGGCTGGGCTTGTGTCCGGCTGTCTTGTTCTACCTGCATAATCAGCCAACCCCTCTGAGGCCATGGTGCAGGCCTCTGCCTGGCCTCAACAGCTCCAGATATGCTCCTGGTATCTTAGAAATTATTTACTGTGGTGATGTGTGATGTGTCTTTAAGAGAACAGATGGTACCTCCAATTAGAACGCTTTGAAAGGAAACCCTGATGAGATATAAAAGCTAACAAATTGACTTTTTCATACAGTACTTAACTGGCACACAATAAATCAAATATACAATGAGGCTCAATAAAATAATATTTATTTACACTTCTTTTGCCTAGCATTGTGCAGCAGCCCAGAACCCACAAGTGCCCGCCCCTGCAGGCCAGGGCTGGACAAATGCATCACTGAGCTGCTCTCAGCCCTGACCACCAGAGACAAGTGTGGCTTTGATTGGGTGACTTCTAGTCTGATCTTTGCACTGGATATGTGGGGGCACAAGAGCACTGGTCTATAGAAAGGGTGTAGTGACATACACAGGGAAGTCTAGAACTCACCCCTCCTCTAGGCAAGGCACAGAGATTGGGGGGGGACCACAGGGTTGAGAAAACTGTGTCTAACCCCAGAGACAGCTGGACCAGAGATAGCTGGGCCAGAGACAGGAGAGAAAAGGCAATGAGGTCTGATTTTGATGAGGTAGACTCAAGATACAGGTAGACAAAGTAGAATGAGAGTCAAAAAAAAAAAAAAGAAAGAGTCTAAATGTGCATACTAGAGGCTATAGGGCCTTCCTATTTATCCCAGGTGCATCAGGTTAGATGGTTGAAGGATAAGCCTAGAAAAGTAGACAGGAGGAGTGCTATATGGCGAGGAGGACAGCTCCACATCAAGTATCCTGAGCATTTGGTTGTTGGCCTACCTTCTCTCTGCGTGATGAATCCAAGGGATGACAGATTCACAGGGTGTGTGTCCTGAAGTAGGAAGCTGGGAGGCCCAGTTTCCTACATGTATGAGTTAATCTGCAGAGGGAGCCTAACCAGTGAGAGAGGGCTCACAGGTAGAAATGGAAGGGAATGTTTTCAGAAGGAAATCTGTGAGACCCTGGGCACGTGCTTTGGCAATCATGGAAACTGGTCCTTAGTCTGGAAATCCAGGCAACGGTGATGCAGCATCCTTAAGTGGCTTCTAAAAAAGTACATTAAGCAATGGGTGCCAGGGCCACAGAGACCCACAGGGGAACCTCAGAAGTCAGTAGAGAAGATACTGCAAAAGAAAGACAGGGACTCTAGGCAGCAGTAATGGAACTATTTCTGTTCATATCACCCCCCCCCCCAGAGAGGAGGGGCTGGGAAAAACCAGTTTACAAGAGGATGAGCATTTCTCGCTTTTTTTTTTCAGTTCAAATATATAAATATTGATCAACCCCAGGACCTTGATCTAGAAGACATTTTCATCCCCCTTCTGCACACAGCAAAGGTTACCTATAATTTGCAAAGCCAGATTAGGAAATTCTTCTACTAGGAGCTCAGTCATTTTTTGACCCATCAAACTGCAAGTATGTGTGAAACATTCCCTCTGTGCCCTTCTACGCTGGGTGTGGGTGGAAGGGGTTTTGTCCAAGGAGGGGAAGAGAAAGTCTCTGCTCACAGGGAACCAGGCAGCAGCATCCAATGCAGAAGAAAGCTCTAGCATCATTAGAGGCTAAGCTGGAGCGCTGACTTCTGCATGCAATGGAATACTGAAAAAATTATCTGTGTTTTGGAGCTGCAACACTTAAGGAAGTGGGAGCATGTTCTCTGAAGTGCTGTGCAGGGAGAGTAGTGCTTCCAGTCTCCCCACAATTATGGGGGACAATATTATAAGGAAATGCTCCCCTTCCCCATCTTTACCCAGGAATGAGGTCACCCCCAACATACACACACACTTTTGTCAGGATGGCTGTCCTCCTCTCTAGAGCAAAGAATGGGGGAGTGGTGGAGCTGACGCATTAGCCCTACCCCCTAGAATATCTGTCACATAGATAGCTACTGTGGCCAGGTCTCTGTCTTGTCATTGGGTGAGGGTGCAGATTCTGCACCATACTAGGCTCTGCAAGGGATGCAGGAAGATGAATATGTGGTCCTGGCACACAAGGACCTTCACTTGATAACTGAGAAGGTAAGTACAGAATAATTAGGCAGCCAATTAAATTATGAGATTCTGAGAACTGGTCACAGAAATATAGGGGGCCCATGAAGACAGAGGATAGTCTCAGCTATCAGGACTAAGGGGGCTTCTTGGAGGAGGTGATTGGAGGAGTTACTAGGAATTGTTACGGTCTCCCAGAGAATCTTGATTTTGCACTCAAAGAACTCTCCAGGTTGTCCTTTTTAAGATCTGGTGAGAGGAAGTTGATGGAAGACTCACAGGGGAGAAGGAGGTAAAAAAAAAAAACAAAACATAATCCTGACCCTGCACTACTAAGCAGAGGGGCCCTGCACACCCAACACAGGAGCTGTCCGTTTCAGCACCACAGCCTGCATTTCAGCGCAGCAGCCAGTGCTGCCCTTGGAGAATGTTGTCTCAGTCTCCCCTACCCCAGGCCCACCATGTGCACTGACTGTCAGGGAAACAAACTCCCCAGCCCAGAGCCCTAGACACTTACTAGTGCATGCCACTTCCGGGGGGTCAAAATCCGCTCGGTAATAGCCAGTCCGGCAGGTGCAGATGGGAGATGCCTCTGAAGGGGATCTGCTGTTGGAGGGGCAGTGTGAGCAGCCCTCAGCTTCCTGGCTGGCCTTGAACATCCCTGCAGGGCAGGCTGGAACACAAAGAGACCATCTGAGAATTAATGGAGGAATGGCAGTGGGGCGCCTTTCCCTGGAGCTGAGAAATGAAAGCTTCTACCCCCTTCCTTAAAAAGGACATGGAGATACCCTCTGCACAAAATGAGCATTTCAGATTCAGAAAACCCCTATTTAACACACAATTTTTAAACATCTCTAGTTAAAAGTGCCTTCCTGGTACCAACAACCTCTCTTACCTGAACAATCTGAATAATGATCCTTCCCTTTCACATGTGTCAATTCATTTAATTGAGAAAATGAATCTAATGTGCAGCTCAGTGTCTGGGATCTACATGCTCTATAAATGGTTATCACCTCCTTGTTCTACCTGGTTAACAGCCAGGGCCTTAGGCTGAGCCACTCACTGAAGGAATCTTGCCTGATGTCCTTGGATGGAGAGGGGTCCAGGTCAGCCAGTGAGCCAGACCCACGGTTCTTAAATGCCATGTTGCAACACACATGAGGGACACTGTGTGCTTGTTAATAAGCACGTGTTATGAATGACAGTAAAGGACCAGACTTGATGAGTGATTCTTTACGAAGAAATTAAAGTGATTTCAAGGTCACTGGCTTAACAACATCATTTCCCCTTAATTGCATTTTAAAATGCTTTGCAGAGTGAGGCAAGGAAAGGATGGCTTTGCAGGCAGTGAACCAGGGAATGTGTCATGCACTGGGTGTCATCTATCATGAACATGGGTGTACGGAACATTGAGAAAGGCTGGCACAGCCTGATGCCCACTAGAGGGTCCCTCAGGTGTGAGGCACTTCCTCTTAATTCCCTTTGTGACCACCTTTGAAGAGACAAGCCCCCAAAAGTTTGATTCCATCCAGCCCTTCCCTTGGGCTTTCACCATGCCTCACCTGTGGAGACCCTCCACTCCAGACGTCTGGTCTCCTCCTTGCTGACTCCTCAGAATATTCCTCCTGACCGCTTAACTTCTCTGAGTCCCTTTCTCACTATCTCAGCTCCTGACTCTTCCTATCCTCAGGAAATGTCCTCTGGCTCATCCTCCTTTGGGACCAGGTGAAACTTACTGCGTGGTCAACTCACTTGGCTTTCTTACGTACCTCACTAACTCATTCCAAAAATATTTACTGTAATTCTTCTGAAGACCTGATCCAGGGAATTTAGAAAACGTAGCCTGCCTTCAAGGAGCTCCTGATCCAGTGTCCTCATACAATTATAATATGATGTGACCTTCATTGGAACAGAAGTACCATTATAATGGCTTCTCCTGATACAAGGCTCATCTTCCCAAATACATGGGTCCCTCCTGGCAAGTGCAGAGTATTCTTCAATAACAGTAGTAGCCCCCATCTGTTAACATCCTTGCTAAGTGCTTTACATGCATTACTCTATGGGGAAGCCATTATTATCTTCATCTTGTTAATGAGGAAATGGTGACATAAAGCAGTTCAAAAAGTTGCTCAGGATCACACTGTGGGGAATATGATAGTGGTAATATACACATAAACTATTTGGAAAATATGCACAGCTTTTCTACTAAGATAAGAAGGAAGGACTGCTTCCTGTATGTTGGAAAAGCTCTCTCACTCCTTTGCTTACTCGAAGTGAAGTGTAGTGTTTCAGTTACCCTGGGGTAGGATCTCATCTTGGATGGGAGGCAATTTCTGAGTTGGAATGTTCTGGAATGGCATAACCCAAGAATGTTCTACGGAGGCAACCTTCTTTGGGATGTTAGCGCCTGTTACTCACAAAAGGGTTCTGGGGCCTGATATTTTGAACATGTGGATTCAGAAAGTTAATCTCATTTTTTTATTACAGAATGTCTCAGAAATTCCAAAAGTGGGTTATGTTTTCTCACCAAGAAGCCCTATTTTGCAGAGCATCCCCTGGGATTCCAGTCCCAGGGGACACACTGGGGTAAACGGCGTCCAGATGATCCAAGAAGGTCTCTGTTGTGACCCACGTAAAAATGGGCCACTGGCTGACCCATCTCACCACACTCAAAAGAAACTGCTGTTTTCTTAGGAGGAAAAAGAAATTTAAGCTTTACTGAAGACCAAACAAATAAAATACTAAAGGGAACACCCTGAATGACATACCAAGAATCTTAGAATCTGAATTATTGATTTATCTGTTCAAGCCCATGCAGGAGAGTCTCTTCCTCTGTCTCCTCCTCCCTCTCTTCTTTCTCTGTCTTCCTTCCAGGCATTTTCTGTGGCTCCTGTGAGAAGCACTTGGTCCTCTCCTCTGTAAATCACCCAGCATTGCCGCCCCCCCTTCAGTTTTGGAGCTGAAGAACACAGAGAAACCAGGCCTGTGCTGCCCAAACAGAGCAGAAGCTCCTTCCCTGGAAAGGAGAGGAGGGGAAAGGGGTGCATCTCATGCATTCGTCTGGTCCTGTCCACACTAATTTTCTAAATGTATCAGTCCAAGAGGAACAAGGTGTTTTCACTTTCTTTCCAGCACTTAAAACCCTCTTTGATTAACATTTAATAAGTTAACAGTGTCAACAATCATCTCAATATCTACAAATGGTGAAGGGATTTGGAAAGTGCCTTCCCGAGATTTCTCATGAAGAAAAGCAGAACGGGGTAGCCCAAAGTCTCTGGATGCTAAGGTGGCCACAACAGAAAGTAATGGAGGAGAGCGGGTCCAGGCTGGAAAGAAAGAAGCTGCAAGAAAGGTAGGGGAGAGAGGTCCCGAGGAGGGGTGTGACTCCATCCTCCTTGGGGCAGGGAGCACCAGGCAGTGCCCAGGCAGCCCTGGGTCTGATTTCTGGCTCTGCTGGCTCCCAGGTGGGTGATCCCTCGCCCGTTACGTGATCCTTAGCAGCTCAGCTTGTTCATCGGCATAGAGGACTGATCGAAAATAATTCACTTCTTACAGCAACTCCCACAGATCATTAGAATTTAGTAAACTCAAATATGAAAATGTGCTCCCATTAAAAAGTGCTAAACAATGCTAATCCCCCTCTGCCCCAACTTACCCATTCCCTTTTGAAAAACAAGTTTTCTTTGCAAGAACATCTAGAGTTCAGGGTCAGAATATAGGTTCTGAGTCCTGAAACAAGTCTGGGTATCAAATAGAAGAATGTGTTTCTTCACAGATTATTTGTCTTGTATAATAGGAAACTCATCATACCTATAAAATATATTTTACCTATGATTACACAATGGATAGTCTCCTTAATATTCAGATTTCATAAATTAATATTTTAATAAAGTCTGTGTCTAAACATTTCCAAACTATAAATAAGTAGCATTCTTGGGTTCATTTCTTAAACTTTTAGACTGTAACTTATAAACACACTTGTGCTACATTTTTCTCATAGAATTAATGCCTTCAGTAATGGTTAAAGTGCCAGGCTAGCCCACAAAGCCTTTTAAACTAATTTTGTATCAGACACCCCAAATAAGAAGTGGAAGTTAACTATATGGTCATCTAACTAGAAATGTAACACAGAAAAATAAGTAAGAAAATGGTGCTGCCCCTGGAGAAAAAAAGCAACTGGGTCACACATGGAGCTTCTGGGTAGATTCTGACAAAAATATTTAGTCCATGAAAAGAAAAGCAAATGTCCCAGGTAAGTCACTTGAACATGTAAGCAGCTGGGAGCAACACAGTAGGGCTTGGTGGAGACTCTCACAGCCTGGAGCCCACACACCTGATTAACAGGTCTACAGTTTCAGACACTTACTATTATAAACTGTCATGGCCTAACTAAACATATATGCATACTCCAAAGCATTTTAATAACACAATTCTTTGCTTTAATATCACTTTTAAACTCACGAGTTGCCCTTCTCTTGATATAGGATTATGGTCAGCACCATCAGTACAGTTACAAGCCCCTCATTCACCAAATGTTCATTGATCTACCATGAGCCAGGCATCATGCTAGAAAAATAGACCAGAGTGCAGGTAGGGGGCAGACTTTAGGAAGTGCCCTTTCTGGTGAAAGAGGCGAATAACGGAAGGCTGATTCCTGTATAGTGTGATCTGTGCTGTGCACGTGTGTGTAAGGGGAGACTGGTCAGGTAAGACGTGTGTCATTTTGGGGATACGTTGTTACGAGACAAAGACCCTAGGAAACATTTTCCTGTAGTGACTAGGAGTTGAGACTCAGAAGGAGAGGCAGAGACAAAGCAAGAGGGAAGAGGTGGAAGAATAGGGGAGGCAGGAAGGGAAATTGGGTCAGAGGGTGCCCAGCCCAGGATCTCAGCAGCAAGGGTCTCATTATTATTCAAGCAGGTGGGTGAACAGAGAAGAGACTCCCGCACCTCGCTGCATATTCGCAGAAGACCTGTCAGCGGGACATCTGTACCTTGAAAGGCTGTATGTTTCTGACATCAGTGCAGCCCATGATATCTTGTTTCCTTAAGAAAAGGGGGTCCACTTTCCTTCATCGCGAATGATCACAGTTCAGACAGGTGATAAATGGAGCTTTGAGGTGGCACACCTTCTACACATAAAACTTCCCCTGCCCCTGACTTTGACCAGGAGAAAAAGACCTGAGTTTCCCATTCCTAAGCATGTGTGCATTTTCTGCTCCCCGGGCAAAACACACAGCATTTCCCTCCTGCTTTAAGTGACCAGGGGCTGTATGTGTGACCTCTAGCTGATATCCAGAAGGTTGCCTCAGAACGCCCACCCAACTTCTTAGAGCCTCAATGAGGTAACAAATTACTTGGTGCTTATAATGCTCTCGAGAACTGCCCCTGCTCCCATCCCTGCACACAAACTTCTAGTGACACTAAATCCATCAACTATAGCACTATTCCTTTATAAAGAAACAGATTAAGTGTCTCATAAACAGTGCAGTGATTGAGATAATGGAAAGCGTCTCTCGTCCCCATCTGCAGCATCAGGTTATGAAGCATTTCCAACCAGCCAGGAAGAGGAAATTAATAGAAGTGAGAGGGAATAACCACTTTTATGCAATTTCCTCAGGAGATAGTGGACCATCTAATCTATATTGGAGCCCTTTAACCTGTCACTCAGCACTCACCAGAGCCTCTTTAGCTCTCGCAATTTTTCTTGATGTTGAAGGAAGATAAAATGAAAACCTCAAAACATTATTGTAGAATTTTTATAGGTGGAGGGTGCACAATGCTTCTTACCCTCCCCCCTCAACTGAGGCTTCAGAAACAAACATTTTTATGCAGCAGAAATGTAGGAGACCTTAACTATTCACAGCACATGGTTCAGGGGGGTCACAGCTACTCTGCAGAAAGGAAATCTCTCCTTGCATTTTAAATGTGATTCTTCCCTCCACTGCCACCTTCTGTTCTCGATCTTTGTTTTTAATAATGTGATTACTTCTCCCGCTCTAATTTTTCTCCCCCAAAAGAGTTTGCAAAGGTTCATGCCAATGAATATTCATCCCCTGCTTAAGAACTGGTAGCCTTTTTTCTCAAGGCAGGTGCAGCTCAGCAGCTGGCTCAGAGGTCTGCCTGCCCACCCCAGTGAGAGTGAGAGGGGCAAGGCACCTGCTCTTAGCCAGGAAGAAAGAGGTTCCCAGCCCCGAGCCCCTTCCTCCTAGAACCTCCCCTTTCTCTCCATAAATTGCTCCATCTCTGTAAAAGGCAGAACAGCTTGGGCAGCTCAGCCGGGATGTGTGGTGGCGGCTGACTGGGAAGGCAAGAGGTTCCTGCAATGCATGCACACAGCTCTGCACAGCTCTTCCCTTAGGTCTTGTGGCCTTGTGTTGGGCCCAATATTTAGACTCTCTCCCATGGCCCAATGTCTCCATTACCTTCACATCATAGATGGCTGATACTATGAGTACTTGACTCTGGAATTCCAGGCTCCCTGGAAGGAGGTGGCACTGGGGCACCTATGCTGGAATTCTCTTGTCTATTCTTACTAGCAGTTTTTGCTCTTCCAACAAATGGATTCCCTTGCACAATCCCAGGAACCTCTGTCCTTGTGATACTGCAGCTTCCCTTTTTGTTCATAGCAACGTGTTGAAAAAGCCAATAGCAGAGAAGTGGTTCCCCAGCATGCATGCACCCACTCACTCAACTCGCGTACTAGTCTGAAAGTTGTCTGAAGGCTGACGCTAGGTCTTGTCATCTCTGCATTCCCCTCTCCCCAGAGCTGAGCA
Organism: Sturnira hondurensis; assembly: GCF_014824575.4. Taxonomy (NCBI): domain Eukaryota; kingdom Metazoa; phylum Chordata; class Mammalia; order Chiroptera; family Phyllostomidae; genus Sturnira; species Sturnira hondurensis. Next base: position 4,854,358 of record NW_028085930.1, read on the forward strand.
CAAGCACACACTGGTTGAACTGAATGCTCACTGGAAGCTCCTTATGATAAGACCCAAAGATAAAAGCTATGATAAAAATAATAACAAAACAATGAAATGATCTTCATATTAGGGGGTATGAGATGATGGACACTCCTATGCAAAAAGTGGATTCATAAAGCTTTTCTGTATTAAGACCTTTAAAATATTCAGAGCTTTGAGCAATAGTTCTACTTCTAAAGACTCATTCTGAAGAAAAAAGCAAGCAGATGTGGAAAAAGATTTATGTTAATGGATGTTTATCTCAGCATTTTTTAAAATATGGAAGGAAGAGAGGAATGATGGAAATAGAAAGGAAGGAGGAAAAGAAAGAAAACTAAAAAGTCAAATAATCAAGTATGACTAGATGAATCATGGAGCACCCATATAATGGAATACTACACAGTCATTAAAAGTATGACATGGAAAAATATTTTAAAAGTTGGTTTAAAACTATATAGAGTATAAACTTCATTATACACATGTACATATGCACATACACACACACACATCTACATGCATGTATATATATAAACCATACTCACTACAATGAAAGGTGGGCGGGGCAGCACTACTGATGCTGATTATTTTGTGTTCTTCTATAATTTCCCCATGTTTCACATTCTATATATAAGACTTGAGTAATCAAAGAAAATCTCAATCGCTACATTTTTAAGTTTGGAGGACAGAAAAGTGTGGTTGGCATTCTCCAATTACAAGCAGCTAAAATGAGCTGAGCAAGACAGGTCAGACTGGCTGTTTTCCAAGAACAGCTTTACCCCAGAGGTGGAAATGCCTGTGCCAAAGGTCTTTGGAGGAAGGGGAGAGTAAAAGACAACTGGGAAGGCTTCCTGGAGAAGGTGGCACATGCACAAGCCTTGAAGAGTGGGTAAAAATTGACAAAGAAATGAGAGGGTGGGACAATGGGAAAAGAGTGCCCATATCTCAGAGAAAGCAGGCCCCTGGCTGGCCTGGGGAACCTTTGGGCAGTTGCAGAAGTTACCAGGAACACAACGCATTTATGAGGGACATGGCACGAGGTAGGCTGTGGCACTGTCACTTCTATGTGGACCTGTGCACGTGAAGCCAAATGGATCTCCAGTTTCTGACTCCCTGGCCTGGTGCCAGCTGTAATGGCTGTGCAGAGGGGATACTTAGCTGTGTCATACATCTGTATCACTCTTGGTGACATTTGCTGACTGATGAATGCTGCCAGCACCATGACACAGATGGGACTGTAATGTCCAGTTCTATTAGGCTGCTCAGATAGCAGGAGCTACAGCGAGCCTAGAATGCATCAATCAGCAAAGACATTGTTAAAGAGGTAGGGTCAGGATAGGGGCACTTCGCCCCGGTGGGATGGGAAGATCACTGGCCATAACTGAAGGGGGACAAACAGAAGAACAATGTGCCAAGGGGGAAGGCCAGACACTTAGGTTCTTGTCACCAATGGCTCCCTGTCCTCAGAGAGCAGCCAGGCACAGCACAGCCAAGGCCATATCCAGGCATGGGAGGCATGACTGGGCTGGGTGGCAGAACCTCAAGGAAGGCAGTTGAGGGCTGCATCCTGCCCTCCTGGCTGGAGCCCAGTGTGCTTGGAGAATGGGGTAGCTATAAAGCAAGCTCAGGTGTTCTCTAATGACACAGGCCAGTGATTTTCAAACTGTGGTCTCCAGACCAGCAGCAGCATGACTGTAGAACTAGGAGAAATGTAGAATCTCGGGTCCCCCTAGAAACCTACTGAACCAGAAACCCTGGGTGGGGCCAGCAGTCAGGGTTAGCAAGCCCTCCAGGAGATCCTGATGCAGCTTCCGACTGAAAGCCACTGCCTCAGACCACCTGGGAGAGTGGAAACATCACAGCCCTGCAGTCTGAGAAAACTGCCACTTACTGGTTACGTGACCTTACGCAAAGTATTAGACTTTGCTCTGAGGACCGTGGAAGTCACTAATGGGATTAAAGTTGGAAAGAAACATGACTGAATTTTTGTTTCTAAAAGATCACACTGGCTTCTGGGAGAGAATGCATTGAAGGAGTAAAGACAATTGGGGGAGACCTGTAGCCCCAAAAGAGCAGTAATGTACTAGGGTAGTGGGAATGGGAACAGAAATGGACTCAAGAATCATTTAGAAGAGGAGCGCCTAGTGGGTGATCAGGGGTCACTGCCATTGAACAGGTACGCACTGAGTCTCAACCAGTCTCAACCAGTGCCGAGCACTCAACTGGGAGCTGGGAGTCAAAGAGGAGGACCCACTGTCTGGTCATGTCCCTGCTCATCCTCCATGTTTGATCCACTTAGGTAAGGCATTTTCCTCTTCCTGGAGTTCTCTTTAAAAAACCCAGCACCCTGGCAGTGGGATCACTGTCCCTATGACTTTGAGGGTTTGGGAAATGACAGTAGGAAAGGGCCCAGAGTGGGGAAGGTGGGGTGGGGCTCACTAAGAAAACAGAACTAGTCTGGCTCCTCTGGCTATGCCTGCTCCCCACGACTGTCCCCTACCAACCAACCTGCATAAAGAGTTACAGGAACCCCTGAACCAAGGAGGGGTGTACCGTTTTTAGATTCAGGAATCCTCAGAGCAGCCAAAGCCCTCAGAACTTTGGAATGGGACCCCCAGGAGGGGTCCTTTAGCTAGAGACCCAGCCACGACGTCTACTTTGATTTACTGGTCTCGGAAGGTGTGGCATTATCTGAGCCCCTCCCAAAGCCCAACTGGCTAGCCAGTAGCTGCTGAGAGCCTCACAGAGCAACTTCCAATGCTTTAGCTCAACAGGACCATTCCCTTTGACATGCATATCTTCTTCATTCATCATGCATTTGGGGGTCACTTCTAAGGGCTCTGCATTAGGTATGAGAGTAATTTTCTTACCATTGGAAAGAGGGCTATTATTGAGGAGTGAAGGTAGATGGACGGGGAATCAGAAATAAAAGGGGGCCAAGGGGCAGAGCCTCCAATCCAGAGGCAGCAAATGGCCAGAAGGGGGTGAAATTTTCAACGTGTTGGGCTTCTGGAACAGGGCAGGGCCTCCTGGAGAAGAGCTGAGAGTTGCAGTCATGTGGTGAAGAAGGTGGGTGAGCCTGTCCTGGGTGCAAGGGCAGAGGGCCTGTCTTTTAGAAGAGGGCAAAAGCAGCTTGCCAGCAGCCAGGGCAGGATCTTTTAAAGGAGCTCTTCCCATTTCCATCTGCCACCAAGGAGATGCTTCTTGGGGCAGAGGAAGGAAGGTAAGGGCCAGATCACTTTGACCACTCCTAGGGACCCCAAGGTCTTCTACCCTGACTGGACCCATTGGGCCACTAGCTGCCAGGCCCAGCCTGCCACTGCTCTGCCAGGGTGCGGAAGGGGTAGGGAATCCCCAGATGTCTCCTCCCAGGGCCCCGTCTCCACATGTGTCAGAACTTGGCTGCCTATGTTCTAAAAACAACATCAATCTGGTAGCTCTGGGCAGCGGGCGAAGGGGATATATGTTGGCAGTCAGGCTGCTTGCCATATTTTTAAACTGAAGTGTTTACCCTTTGAGAAAAATCTTATTTGTAAGTTTTTCCCCTGACACAGACCTTTATGAATTCCCTTTAAAAATAATTTATAAGCAAGTTCTTAAGATAAATGAAGGTGACTTCTCACTGTGTTTCTCATAATGGACGATGGTGAGAAGTCACCAGGGTTCCTGCTCTTCCCCATGGGCCAGGAGCCTGGGCTGGCTACCTGCACACACAGACAGCCAGGTATCATGGGGTCATCACATCCAGAACCCGCACTTCCCTTGCTTTCTCTGCTTTTCACAGGCCCAATGTGAAAACCAAACAAAAAACAAAAAAGAAACAGAAACAAAACACCACAAATCTCAGTTCCCCTCCAAAACCTGACAAGGCAAATGGTACTTGTCTCTTAGAAAAGGTTATTTGTTTCTCCCTTTCCAAACTTCCTCACCCCAGGGCTTTGGTGAATCCACAGATCATAAGTAGCCAGGGCAGGAAAAGACCTTAGAAGTACCCTAGAACAATGTTAGCAAGTACCTAGCACATCTAGTATTACTACTTCCCTATTCCAGCCACAGCAGATATCACTAATCCATCACAGCACCCATTGCCAGCCCAGAACTCAGAATCTTTAACTCAATGACCCAGATAGCTGCTATCCATGGATCAAAGTGGCACACCCCAGACCTATGATGGGGAAACTGAGACCCAAAGAAGGCAATGGGTAACTTGGCCGAGGTGCACAGTCAGCAGGGGAACTAGAACAGGCCATGTCTGCTTCACCTTCCCGTATGGTCAGGATGAGCCTGCTGTAGCTATGCAGACTCACCCCTGCCCTGCCTCCAGCTGCCTCAACTCTCTCTCCTTCTCATCTCTGAGGTCATCCCCACAGCACAGCCTCCTCTCTAGCTGGGAGGCCAGGGCACCTAATTATTCTCCCTGTGTGCAGTCGGGAAAGAGCTGCATTATGTTTAAGGAAGTGTGGCTAAGAGGTGCCCCATCTCAAGAGAAGGTCAAGTGCTGCATATGTATAATAAAAGATTAAGATTTTCCCCTTCTGTGGTGGTGTACTTGATAAAATACTTTTTCTGTGACCTTTCCAGACACCCAGGAGTAGAAATGGGCACAGTGGAATTTCCAGCTTTTCCCCAGGTCACAAAGCCATAAACATATAAATCTATAATGATATTACACACCATTCAAGTGGGAAAAGAGAGCAAAAAAATGATTTTTATTTTTTGGTAATGATGGAGCAAAAGCTTTGAGGCTTAAACTGCCAAGCTGTATTACCTGAGATGTCTTGACAGATGAGAGACAGGAAGCCTTTCCCTGTACTGCGATGGCCTGGCCTTTGGGCCCAAAATGTGTAGCATGCCCCACCCCACCGAGAAATGTCAGAGAAAAGTGGCCTGGCCAAGGTCACATGGAAGTCAAAGTCATTTCCAACTGGCTCTGCCACACCCTTGCCTGGGGGTCTGTTGGGCCCATCTCAGCTCCTGAAATGCAGTGGTAGTGGATATAGCACTTTGCAAGTCTCAGAGTCAACTCTGAAAAAGTGAAATAACCACATGCAATTATCGATATTGAAATAATAAGCTATACTCAACCCCCAAATTCTCCAAGCGGGAGTGAACATGGCAAGGGTGAACATTTGCATGACCTTTATCCAAAAGGCTGAAGGCAGACAAAGTTGGCAGAATCCATTGTGTCTGACCTATGACTTTTGCTCAGGAAGTCACCAACTCTGAAGGAGCCTCTGAACAGAGAAATGGGGCTCATGGGTTCTGGAATAGGGGGATGCCCTCCTTCCGAACAGTTGGGCAGGCCCAACCCTAGACACTGAGCCCCTGGTGGTCGTGTGTGTGGACCAGTGGGTGTTGCAACTCAGAGCAGCTGGAAGAGGGCTCCGCTTCGGGGCGGGGGAGGTGGGGAACAAAAAAGGGATGAATCATGTTCTCTCCAGGGATCATGTATTCCACAGTGCCCAGAGTTAATTTCCAGAGTGCTCCGTGTCCTCCCTATCTTCAGTTCCTGGATAAATATTAGCATCCCCAACTGCCTTCAGGTTTGTCAGTTAAACATGATTAAGGGAGAAGCTTGAAGAAAAGATCAGAGGTGTTAAGGGTGTGCTTAGCACTTAGATCTCAAAGTGCACTTAGAGGAAGCCATTCAACTGAAGGCACCACCAATAAGTGCCTAGGGAATGAGCAGAGAATGCAGACCCAAGTGGGGGGCAGGAGGAGGATCGGGGGGAGTGAACCAGGCCCTGCTGAGTAGCTTGGCAAGGACTTCCCCAAAGGAAACAAGTCCAGGGCTGAAGGGGTGACAGGAATCTAGGACAGTAGGCCAATGTGCTTGGTCCCTCTGCTGCATGGAAGGGGCCAGCTCCTTCTGACCCACCCTCTCCCTCCAGGCCTCTGGGTGAGGCCAGTAAAGGGCTCTCATTAAATGAGAGACTGGCATATACTATAAAGCACAGGATGCGGTGGGGTGTTGAGCAAGCCCCCCTCACCCTCAGCACCCCTTTAAGGCAGGGTCTGGGGGTTGCCAAGCTGACCACCAGCTGATAGAATTGGTTATAAAGTTGTGCCCATATTAATAAGATATTAATTATAACAATGACTAGTATTTAAGTAAGTATTATCATGAGCCAGGTACTTGGGGACTCAGCATAATCTCATTTCATCCTCATAAAACCCCTAAGAGACATGTACTACAATTATTCCCATTTTGCACATTGGGAAACTGAGGCTCAGATAATGCCAGCTGCTTGTCTGAGGTCCTAAAGCCAGTGGTGGAGCTGGGAATTGAACATGGGCTGCCTGAATCCTGAGACTCACTGGTTGGGGTGTTTTAAAATCAAGTTAATTTCCTTGGAACCAACAAAAACGTGTGCATATCATGTTAAATTTAAACTATGCCAATATAACTTCTTGGGGAAAAAGAGTATCTATTTCTGAGCTTTAATCTCCACTACTTATAGCCATAGAAAGTGAGTTCTATAATATTTTTGAGACTCAGTTTTCTCATCTGTAAAAATGAAATTACAATAGTCCCCATTTCAGAGAGTCGCTTTGGTGCTTAAATTAGATAATGAATATACAATGTTCAGTGTACTGCCTAGCATGTAAAAACTGCTCTATAATTATTGTACTATAAAATTATAATGTGTTCCCCATACGTAATGTGTCATCACCTTGCTATTGTATTACATTTTTAAAAGTCAACATTTGTCCCACCACATGGGACATTCCCTTAGTGTTCAATAACGCAGGAGCTTTGGCTTGACTTGCTAGGGTCTAGGGATATAAACAAGAGTATATGTGACTCCTGGGCAGTGACCATCCAGAGAGAAAGCCAGTGCTTTTACCCCCTTTCTTCATTCTTGCTGGAAAGTAGACATGATGGCTGGAACTCACGCAGCCATCTTGGCCTATAAGGTAGAGATTATGTGCTAAGGATGTCAGAGAAACAAGTTATGATATACCTCAGACTCTGGCACCATACCAAGGAGTATCCTACCAGCCTGGATTTATTTTACACGATATTTTTTTAAATCTCTATATTTTTAAAACTAAATTATCTTAACATTTTTCTATTTCTCATAGACAAATGTAATCTAACATTTTCATTTCTTTTTCAATGAAACTATGTAAGGAATATAGTATCATTCCCATTTCTCTGGTAATGACATTGAGGCTCAGAAAACAATATTTCTCATCTAGTCTGTGGCAGAAGCAGAATTCAGACCCAGCTTGGCCTGACTTCAAAGTTATTTGCTAAGTTATTTCCAGTTATTTTCTAAGATAAATTACCCATGGCGGGGGGCAGTCAGGGCATTCTGTATCTATGGGTATGTGCACTGAAGCTCAAGAATGCACATGTTCAAGCACACATGAGGTCAGATGAGAGGCTTGGGAAAGGGGCAGGATGTGTTTCTTTTCTGGTCACTGAAGACATCTTGCCCTACTTTCCCTGCCTCCAAGGGGTGGGGGTTAGGGGGACCAACAACTATGGTCTATGTCATAGGCTAGCCCTGAGCCCCCTGAGTCCCTGCCTGCCTCAACTCCTGACGGGATGTAAAAAGGTGATGTATGGATGTGGTTGCTAGGTACTCTGCAGAGGCCTTCTTTGAAAGGCAAATTCATCTTCCCAGTGGCTTCTAGTGGGCAGAGGGAAATAAAGAGAATGTAAATAGTGGGACTGGTTACATTTTCCAGAGGACCAGAGGGCACCTGGGCAGCTCAGCAGCAGGGGGTGGGGGTGAGAGTTCACTGGCACTAACTGTTCCTACCTCTAGTGGGTGCTATCTTCCTAGAATGTGTTCCGAGGGGGTTGCTATTTACATGGCATATGGGCACCTATAATTATGATTGTTTACTCACACCCCAGGCCAAATATATTAAAGGCTTTATGCCCACTTCCCAGATAACTTCAGGATGGGGTATAGGGACAGAAATAGCCAGCCTGCTCTCCGTCAGCACTAGTGAGCACAGAACAGTGAATGCCAAGGAAATCGTGAGCATTGCAATCTGGATTTCATCATCATCAGGCTAATAATTGTTATAATCCTATGAAACTTCATTACTGAATTCCCCTTTTACCATTTCTACATGTAACGCTCATTTGTTAATAACCAAGATAAAGGTCCATAAAATAATATTGCTCCCCTGTAACACGTCTCTCTCCTTGCTCTCAATAAGAATCCAGAATTTCATCAGAAGAATGTAAGTGCTTCACCAGGATGTGTCAATTATTTTGAGATGACAGCTATTCGATTCCCAAATTCATCAGTGGGGAGTGAAAATGTATTGGCTCATCAAGCAAAGCACATTCCTGGAAGTGCCCTCACCATTTGGGAATCAAATAATAATTGCAATGCCAACACTTGACTTTCTAATGGAATTTTTCAAGGAGCTACAGCACAGGTGGCAAACACAAGGCCCGTGGGCTGAATCTGGGCTTCCACCTTGTTTTATCCTGCCCAGCACCTTGTTTCTACCTGCTGGTAGTGCCAAGCTCTCGCTTAGCTGCTAAGGAGTAGTTACATTTACACAGTACTAAAATCACACTCAGCCCTTTGAAGGCAACTGTGAGGCTGATGTGGCCCCCAGTGAAAATGAGTTTGACCCCCCACCCTGAGGTACAGGGTTTTAACACATTTCCCTATAAACGTACTATCAGATTCATCTTCTTTGTGGGATTCTGAAATAGTGGCGGCGCTGGTTTTATTTGCCCCATTTTGCAGAGGAAGGATATCAGATTCTCAACTCAGAATCTGAGTGACTTACATGAGCAAAGCATGTTGGAGGCAAAGATATGTAGCTGCTCTTTCACTGTGGGGTTCCAGCCACTTGACTGGAGCTTCAGAAAACTCCAGAAACATCACTCCTTGGGTCCAGGGCCTGACCTGGCTGCTGGAGATACAGAGCAGAGTGAGCTGGAGTCCCCATTCTTAAGGAACACAGGCCTAATGGAAGGGCCAAATGCTAACAATGATTATAAGATAGCACAATTAGTATAAAAAGAGCAGCATGTATAGGAGTGGGGAGAAAATAGGAAGCCTCCTCTTTATGTGAGTTGGAGGAGAGGGAAAGCCCCTTGGAGCACATGAGAACCCATCTGGGTTTTGAAGCATGAATACTAGTTCACTAAGTAGATAAAATGAGGGAAGGCATTCCAGGCAAAGGAACTGTCATGTGCAGAAGCTCGATGGTGGAAAGGAGCAGGGATGCTTAGAATCTAGCTGGTGTCCTTGCTGAATGCCCATCACTAATGAAGCAGAAAATTTTGTCTTCATAAGGACAGATATCAGTGTTCCAAACAGGTAGGAATTTATCTTGGAGTGGGCAGAATGTTAAAATGAGACTTAACATAAGTAGGAATCATAGATATCTTTCATAATCACCCCTAACCATTAATACTGAGTCTCTCTTAATGAATGCTACCACTTCCTTATTCTCCCAGGTAATCAAAGAACCTCATCTGCCCTCCTCCTTCTGACCTCTCAGAAGTAATCAAAGAACTTCTTGGGCCTAGCTGATTCTGGACAGTGGGGTGTGGGTGGTTCAGCCCTACGTGGGACTGCCCAGACTTCCTAACCCTGAGATAGCACCTTCCATATGCCTCAAATCCACCTGTCTGCATTTTCTAGGATTTCTTTTGTCCAGAGCAGAACAACAGAAGCACAAAGAGGCCTTTCTGAGGAAGGGGAGTTAGTAGAAGCAATGGAATGAATGTGTGTGTCCCACCCCAATTCATATGTTGAAACCACAGCCCCCAATGTGATGGTGTTTGGAGGTGGTGACCTTGGAAGGTAATTAGGATTAGACAAGGTCATGAGAGTAGGTTCCCTATAACGGCATTAATGTCCTTATAGAAAGAAAAAAGGACATGTGATTCTTTCTCTCTCTCTGCTGTCTCTCTCTCTCTCACACACACTTACACGTGCTTCTTTGCAAGCACCACAGAAAGGGCATGTGAGGACATAATGAGAAGTCTTCCTGCAAACCAAAACACAGGTCCTCACCAGACACTGAATCTGCTGGCATCTTGATCTTGGACTTTCCAGCCTCCAGGAATGTGAGGAATAAATATCTGTTGTTTAAACTGCTTAATCCACAGTATTTTGTTGTAACAGTCAGAGCTCACACAGTAGGGGTGTGTCTTCCTTCTCTCCAAAGCCCTGGCCTTATGCTGACTCCCTTCTTATTGTTGGGGGAAGGGGGTTCTCCTCTCTGCTCTGAATCAGGGCTGTACTTCAGGCCTTCCCAGGCAGGGCCCAGTGTGGATTTATGATTTAATTTGTGTGTGTGGCTCTAAGAAATGATTTCTGGGCTGGTCACTTAAGAAATGATTAAAGGCCATCATTTCAAACTCACAGCACTCCCTGGGGGAAGGGAAGCAGTTTAAGACAGAAAGAGGTGTTGGTAATATGCTGAGATGGACGTGTGGCAGGGGACACCAGTCACCAGCGGGAGACAGAGGCAGAGAGGGCAAGGTCCTCCTCGCCACTGCGGCTGTGAGGGGTGAATGTGTGCTGTGAGCAATGGATGAAACCCTTAGGAGAGGATGAGCCACCTGCATCAGACGTTTATGATACTATCTTTGTCCACACAAGCAGATGCTGTCTGAAGCAAGCACAGGAAAAACCAGTCCCATCTCCCTTCTTTGGCATCTTTATGATCTCAGAGCAATAAAGCTGGACCCAAAGGTGGCTGAGTGTGAAGGAAGAAAACAGCTCCCAGAGGCCTTCGTCCTCCACAACCTTCCTATGCCTGACGCAGACAGGAAACGGGCACGCAGCAGCTCTAAATCACTCCTGACGTCTCTGCCAAGCCAACAGCCAAGTGTCACACTGTACCAATTTATGAGGTGTGGTTATAAAGTTCTGAGATCAGGTAATGAGCTTGGGAAGACACACTCAGCTCCCCTCGAGGAATTCCTCAAAGTCAGGGCTGTTCTCAGGACTTCGTGCGTTAATCAGCTAACTTGGTCACCAGAAAACACTGTGAGCCCTGGACCGGCCTGCGTATGAATGCCACAGGAGGCAGCAGTGGGGCAGCAAAATTTACCCTGAGTGTTGACTTCCAAAACCTGGGTTCCAAAATCAGTTCCTAAACCCTTGCTACCTGTGAGGTCACGGGTAAGTTCCACTGTAGCCTCTCTGAGACACGGTGGACTCATCTGTGAAATAGGTACATGGGGATAAGAACAGCTTCTCACCCGTGCCCCTCATTGATGAACCCAAACGAGGCTCCATGTGAAGTGAATCATAGCTCCCAAGCCTGCTAACCTGAGCCTCTCCTACATCCATCATGATGAATAATACTTTGATTTCGGTAAACTCATTCTATTCTGAGTAACAAAAATAACTGCTAGAGCACGATCTCATCTATGTTTTACAACATCTCCCAGCAGAGGGAACAGGGAAAGAGAGGCCCCTAGGAAGGAAGAGGCTGAACTGCAGGCTGGCTTTCGGATGTGAGTCACCCTCCCTAGATGTCACTGATCCCTTTGGTGAAAGGAATGGTTAAACAGGATTCTGGCTCCGCCTATCCTTTTAACGTGTGCTCACTCTCACGGTCATTCATCCCCTATTTGGCCCCTCAGCACACACCTTCACTAAGCAAGGGCCCTGTTAGACACAAAGGCAAGCAAGAAGCAATCTGTGCCACAGGGAGCTCATGCCCTGATCTGGAAGATCTCTCCCGGCTCCGTGAGCCTAAGCCAACCACAGGCACTGTCTTTTCTGGGCTGTACCGATGAGTCACCTGGACACCCAGAAAATAAAGGCCAGCTCACCCAGCATATGGAAGGCCAGGTGGGAGATTCAGCTCATCTGGATTCAGGCTTCCTATAGAGATTTTCCCATTAGTCTGCAGGGATTCTCCATCAATAATAATAGCAACCATAATGAAGATAAATATTTTGCAACAAACTGTTGCTTTTTCGCACAGAAGAAAGCTATTCAAACTAGATACTTCTCTCCTCCCCCATGCCCCATCTCTCTTTTACTTTTGTTTTATTTTCCTGGCATATCTCTGAGCTAAAAAAATAGATATTTATTTCTGAAAAGGGAGAGAAAGGACCACATCCAGCAAAGACTCTACCCACTGCCTGTTCTGCCACCATAAACACATCCCTATGTGGGGGCTTATTCAGCTGCCATCATCACCTGCTCCTGAGACACGATGGGGCCCCAGATGGGACTGAAGACCCATGCACAACAGGGCTTCAAGGACTGTGCCAGGCTTCCTGGGAAACTAGGGGACGGAGCAAGAGGGACAGACATGCAATGGACTCTTGGCCTTTATTCTCATTGTTATTTTTAATGTGTAGGCTTTAATTAACTTGACCCACGTGGCACTAGCTCCTGCCTACTACACAACAATGAAAAGATCCGGTTAGGGAAATAGGAGAAGAGCAGATGGGAGCTTCACTACCTCCCACCTGTCCACCCTCCCTCCTCCAAACTTGAAAAAAGGGTTTCCTTGCAAGAGAAATCAACTCCACCCCACCCCTCTCACTCTCAGCCCCATTTCATGCCATTCCTGTTAGAATCAGAGCCTTCACCTCATGGTTTCACCCTCCTGTATTTTTGACCTCTGTCTATAGGCTATCTTTTGTGGGTGGCCCACAAGCAAATGGCCCACAGTCTGTTGCTTCTCTAACTCTCCCTCCCTTCCCTTTCCTCCTTCACATCCAATCATCGCCACATTCTCTTTTCTCTGCATTCTGACCTACTGTCAATCTCCTGATTTCTGTCTCCACCTTGTCTTACCACCAGCTCCCTGATTTCTCTGACTTCCGCTTGTGTCCTCTGCACACCTGCCAGAGAGGTCTTCCCATAATGCAAATCAGACGGTGCCACTTTCCTGCCTAAAACCTCCCAAGAGCTCCCCTGCCGTAGCAAGGAAGCCTGATGCCTGGACCTGGCTTTCCCACAGCTCCTTGGAATCAAAGGCCCTATCACCCTTCCAGCTTCTCCATAAGCCTCTCCTTGCCCGCGTCCATGTATGTGTCAGAACTGCTCAGGGCCCTCCTCCTGCTAGCACTGCGCCCTGTGCACCAGTTCTAGACTCTTGTGTCTTGTACACCAAGCTTCCCACACTGGGTATGGCTGGCTGTTCACCTGCCTGCCTCCCCCACCAAGCTGCTCCCAGTACGCTGCATATCTCTGCCAGCCAGGACCTAAACAGTGCTCACATACTTGCATTGTATGAGCAAAAATGTGGGTCCAGGCAAGACAAACTTTTCAGAGCTCAGACTTTTTTTTTTTACTTTTCTCCACTATGTAACTGTTATGACCTTTCACAATGTGGCAGCACAGAACCACCCCACCATCTGGGTGCTCTTCTTACCCATCTCTGAATATGAAACGTGCCCATGCCTCCCACTTAGCTCACACTCCACCTTATCCATGACAGTGCCCCTCATTTCCCAGGTGGTGTAAACGTCTCTTCTCAGACTGCCCCCTTAGTGCTGTCCATGCATTTGCATCCTGTCACCACCAACACTGTCTTATGTTACAGTGTGAGATACGGAGGGGGGGGGCGGTGCAAAGATAGGTCTTGGCTCCACCTTCTACCTGCCGTCCCTAACCTCCCTAACCTCAGGCTCCCCAACTGTAAACTAGGAATAATAATAGTTCCTACCTGTTATAATAACAGTACACAATAATAGCATATGATGATAGTGCATAATAATAATAACACATAATGATAGTGCATAGTAATAATAGTACCTTCTTGTACTGAGGGAGATTAAACATGATAATCTATATAAATGATTTGTATAATTTATTTAAAATCAAAATAGTTAGCTCATCATCATCGTCATCATTTTGTCTCTCTCAATATTTGTTTCTAAAAACACAGGTTGTATCCAGGTTATCTCAGTACACTCCTGTGCCCAAGGTCCTGCCCAACTCAGGTGGCAGCTTCAGGTTCTCGTTGAATTGAATGCATGATAAGACTGTCCTTATAGTCACATCAGCTCTTTGGCTCTCATGTCTATCCATGGTGATCCCACAATCCTCCCACTGACCTTGTGACTTCCTTGGGCTCTGCTTCAGGCCTTGACCCAGTTTTAAGGGTCCTTTGGGTAATACAGGTTTTCCTGCAACTCTGAGTCCTGCCTACCCTGCCAACCACCCATGCCAGGGAGAGCCTGAATCTAATGCCTCCCAGCCTGGGCCTTTGCTTGGATCTCTCCACTCCTGCCGCTATTCCATCTGACTCACATGGAAGCCCCCAGACCTCCTCTTCTCCTACCCATTCCTCCCCAGGAACTGTGCCGCTCTGGCTTCTCTGCCACGGCAAGAGGGCGGTGCCTTCTGTGCCCTCTTGCCGTCTGGATGTTGGCCCTGCCTTTACATTCATGAGTGTTGTTTTTTCCATCTTCAAGGGATCAGATCCCTACCTCAATGGAGCCTCAGGCTCACAGGGGCTGGAAATATGGGAACTACATTTCCCAGAATGCTGGCCTGGAGGGATTAGAACCCACCAATGACAGGCCTTCTCACAGATATGGAAGGCAGAAAACAGGCAGGTGCTTTGATGTGGCTCTTGGGCAGGGGTCATGAGCAGCACAGAAGACTGGGCAGATGTGAAGTTTTCAGTGACTTCTAGCTGTTTTCTATGTACTAGTCTCTGTGCTAAAGTCTCTGTATTAGCAGCTGTGACCATGGTCAGCAGGGTCTTCTGACTACTGACTCCCTGAGTTGGTAATCGGTGGCCCTGACCCCTGTCTCCCCACCCCTTTCAAGAGTTTTATAAGCATCTAAATTCCTATGTCAAATCTGATTCCACTTGAAATAACCTAGGATATATCTATATCAACTCCCTCCTGCCCCATACAGCATTTAAAAAATAGGTTAAAATATTTTTCCCAAAGATCTCCTTTTATTCCACATATTCTAAGAACTTGAGAGGAACATATTCAAAGGTACCAAGAATATTAAATTCCTTAAAGACTTCATGTGCTTTGCTGGTGATAGAGCAGAGGCTAAGGTGGAACCCTAGTCACCCCTCCTCCCTGCCCTCTCTCCCTTCCCTCCTCCACCTGATTCTTCTCCTCTCTTCTCTAGACAGAGATGGGATGAGGATTTGGAATAGAAGATGCCTGTCTGAAGTGGAAGACGTTAGATTAAAAGCAACAACTGACACTAAAAAACACAGTGGTTACATGCCTGGCACTGCGCTAGATGNATATTCAAAGGTACCAAGAATATTAAATTCCTTAAAGACTTCATGTGCTTTGCTGGTGATAGAGCAGAGGCTAAGGTGGAACCCTAGTCACCCCTCCTCCCTGCCCTCTCTCCCTTCCCTCCTCCACCTGATTCTTCTCCTCTCTTCTCTAGACAGAGATGGGATGAGGATTTGGAATAGAAGATGCCTGTCTGAAGTGGAAGATGTTAGATTAAAAGCAACAACTGACACTAAAAAACACAGTGGTTACATGCCTGGCACTGTGCTAGATGCTGAACAGAAATTATATGATTATAACACTTAATTCTCAAAACAACACAGTAATATGCACAATAATAACAGCAAATGGCCATCAGGTCTCACTCTGAAGGACTCACTGTGGGTGAGTACTCTGTTAAGGGCTTAGCTATATTGTCATGTTCAATTCTTCCACCAACAGGTGCTGGGTTTACACCTTTTGTTGATGGGGATCCAAGATACAGAGAAGTTGAGTAGTTCATCCCAGGCCCTACGGGTATTAGGGAAACAATCAAAATTCAGCCCAGGTCTGTGTTACTCCTGAGCCTGATCAAAGTTTGATGAAGGTGAGGTTTGAAGCTTCAGACCATGACCTACAGCCGGTTTCATTGGCACGCAAATCTAAGAGATGCCAAGTAACCCCCCTGCGAGCACCCACCTCCCTGAGTCCTTTTCACCCCTGTCCCCTTTCCACTCCCCCAAAACCATACTCCTCGCACTGTCCAAACATGGACTTCTGAAGGTTCTGCTTTTGGTCTGCCCCAAGTACCTCCATGAGTAATTTGATTAAAGCAATTTACCCCTCCCTGCAAAGAAAATTTAGCTTCCCCAGAACAATTCCCTTTAGAAAGAATCTGATTGACCTTGCACTTAGTTACAGGATTTGGGGGATGGTTCTGCTGACCTCAACTCCCAGCCTCCCTGCTTTCATCCTGGGCCTCAGATTCCCCTTCTGACATCTGGCTCAGGGTCACTCTACATCCTCCATGAAGTCTCTCTGTGTATCCAAGGTTTTGTCCTGCTCAGGGCATCACAACTGGACCAGGATTTGCAGTAACACTTCACAAGCCTCTTTTCTCCCCATCCCTCCCTTTCCCAATCTTGCAAGTAACTCCCCAACTCAGGAGGACAGTGCCAACCAGGGAGTCAGGATTACTACATTTACAGTACGAAGAGGCAGTGTGCCTCATGCATCCCAACAGCCCCTGAAGCCATTCCAAATAAATGGGATTTCTGTTACAAAACTGCACGTTTCATAAATTATAGATCCATACCCCCTCTTCCAGCCAGGGCATGCTGCTAAATTCTTTTTGTGCCATGGGCCCCTCTGGAAACAGGTAGATGGGCTTGGGGAGACTATTCCTACTCACTCGGTCCATTTTATCCCCACGTTTTGAGGAAGGAAGATGCTGAGGTGATGGGAGGAGAGGGAAGCAAAGCTGCAGTGAAGAGTGAGCCACATCTCGGATTCCACTGCATTGCCTCTGAGAGAGGATACATGGGGACCCAGGGACCTGTAATTAGCGTACACACAGTCTCCCATGCACACACTGCAGAACCATTATTTTGTAAGTTCCATAATGAGGCCTTTGGAATAACAATCAAGCTGAAGGGAAAGGGAAGGAGGACAGCCCCAAGAGATCTCAGAGTTGCTCTGAAGGGGTCTCCCCGCCCAGTTCTCCACCGTCACTGTCTACATAAATGGCTGGTCTCCTGGGCCAGCAAACAGATTGAGGTCTCCTTTCACATGGGGTTTGGCGGCAGAGCCCTTCAGAGTGCTTGATCTAATTGGGTCAGGGTATTTGTGGCAGCAGCAGGAGGCAGAAATCTCCTCACACAGCACCAATTAGATGGAAGGATGAGACCCATTTGAATGGAAGTCTGGACCCATTAGTATAGAGGCGTGGACCCATTTGGATGGAGACGTGGGCTCACTGGCAGGTTAACATTGTTTTGCCAGCTCAGAGGTCTACGGTCAACGCATTCTGAGCCATTGCTGCCCAAGCCCAAGACAGCCATCAATCCTCTAAGAAGATATTACGGTGGGTAATTCTTCAGTGGTTGGTTGGTTTATTTTTAAACTTATGTCTGCAACTTCCTACCCACTTTCTTAACCCAGGCACTATTTGGGACTCAGTATCGTGGTATTGGATGCTGGAGATATATAGTGCCTGCTCACAATAACTCTTAACCCAAGTACCTTATCTGTAGGAGGCTGGGTTTGCAGAAATCAAAGGGGGAAAAGAAAACCTAGGACCCAGAGAGGGAGTGAGCCTGCCCAGATCTATGAGAAGTCTTCTGTCCTGGAAGCCAAGCACATATGTATTCAAAAAGTGTAGGTTGAATCTGAAGCCACAGTAGGAGAAGGTAAAAATCTTCCTGAATTTCGAGACTTATGTCACTGGATTCTTTCAGGTTTAGCCCCCTTGCTTCTATCAAGGGGGCTTTCTTTCTTTCTAATCAAGAAAGATGCATGATTAGATTTCTTCAGGGACAACCTTCCTTTGCTTCCTTCTGCCTTCCTCCTATACAAGTGGTACCCCCTCTGGCCATTTGTTTATCAGCATACTAGCCTTGCAGACTTCTCTTTCAGAAGACTCCACCCAGCTGGCTGTGGCCAAAGAAGGTGCTGGCTTTGCAATGCCCAAACCCCAAGATGCAAGAGGGTAGACAGACCTGTTGGCCCAGGTTCCTACCTGTGTACACATTACAGATGCAGGAGCTCAGCATGAGGATGGGGAGCTGGATTTGGGGTGTCATGCCTGACAAGCTCCTATCTCTCTAGGAGCCAGTCAGCCTTGGGGTCCTGGGTCTCCCAGGGTACCTTTCCTGTTTCTATTATTCTCCTTTGTTTCAAAGCATGTCAGCTTCTCCTACTCCTTTCTTTCTTCTTCCCCTACTTTTCCCCCTAAGATAAGCTTGTTATGAAGGCTTTCTGCCTTCTCATACCTGGCCTGGAAAAGGTTGGCTTACTACCCCATTAAACCCACTATTGGCAGAACCTGGGGGAACAGAGGAACTAGAGACCGAATGTTTGGACTCCAGTCCAGGTTCTGCTGCTGATTGCTTTTCAAACTTTGTCAAACTTTCTTTACCCTCTGGACCTTGGTTCCATCATCTACAAAATGGAGTAATAATAATAGGCCTACTTTGAAGAGTTTTATGAGGATGAAATGAATTGATGTCTGTTACATGTTGCCTGTATTCTACTATGTAATAAGGGCTCCACAATTGCACTCTGTGGGGCCCAAGAGTTCTGTGGGGCTGCTTCATACTCAGAAGTAAATGACTAAACCAATGGCAAATGTTAACCTTCCAGAGAGTGTCAATTCTTAAAATTCTGCATAGTCAACCCCAGAAGGACTTAGCTGTTCCTGGGCATTCTGCTTCCTGTCGCTGGGTTGTGGCCCCAGGATGGGCTTCCATGAGCCCCCTCGGCCCCTCCAGTGCCAGGGAGTGCTATGTGTCTGAGGGTCCTTCCGTTCCCCTATGTCCCATGTCCCACCTGCTGTTCCTTAAGCTCTCCCACCCCCACTCTCTCAATCCAGTCCCTCCTTCTACCATGTGTGCCCCTTCCTTAGTCTTGAGACCATTTCCCAACAAGACAACTCCCAGCCCTGTCATGGCCCAGTGATGTGCACCAGAAATCAGGGCATGCCTGTCAGAGGAACCAGGTTCTGGGACAATGTAGTGGGGGTGGGCAGGGATGGCTGACACTGCAGCTGGGACACTGAGCAGTGCTGTGACTGCAAGTTAGAGGCACAGTGGCTGGGGAGGTGCAGAGAGCAAAGGACACCCATGCTATGTGAGGGAGGGAGAGGAGAAGTCTGGGAGAAGATCATGGTGAGCTAAGGTTTCAGAGTTGAACTGCAGAGTTGCCTAGGGCTCCTGCTCCTACAGAGGGAAGTGGATGGCCCCTGGGACTCAGCTCAGTGGAGGGGTGTTGAGGTGTTGCCTCCTCCCTGGAAGCTGAGACTTGCTCCAAGAGGTTCTACACCACTCTTTTTGCCTATCTTTCAAGTGGTCCCATTGGCAAAAGCACATTCCAGAATCTACCTCTGTCCCTTCTTTCTTTTTTTTTCCTTAAACAACTTTATGGAGGTAAAATTAACACACCATAAAATTCACTGTAAGTGTACTGTAGTAAATTTGCAGAGTTGTGCAACCAAGGTCCAATTTTAGATCACTTCCATCACCCCCAAACATTCCCTCATGCCCACTTACAGTCAATAACTACTCCCAACCCTAATCCAGGATATCGTTAATCTATTTTTTGTTTCTATAGATTTGCCTTTCTTAGATATTTCATGGACTCATTCCATATTTTCTTTGCATCTGGCTTCTTTCACTTAGCATAATGTTTTTTGAGGTTCATCCATATTGTAGCATATATCAGTACTTCACTCTTTTTTATTGATGAATAATGTTGCATTGTAGGAATATACCACATTTTGTTTATTCATCCACCACTTAATAGACATTTGTATAATTTTCACTTGTGGGCTATTATGAATAATGCTGCTGTGAGCATTTGCATGCAAGTCATTTTGTGGACATATGTTTTCATTCTTTCAGATAGAAATGTAGAAGTTGAATTGCTGGGTCATATGGTAAATTTATGCTTAACTTAAGAAACTGCCAAATTGTTTTCCAAAGTGGCTGTATAATTTTACATTCCCACCTGTAATTTACAAGGGTTCCACTCTTTAAATTTAGAATTATAGCCATGTTAGTGGGTGTGAAGTGGTATCTCATTGTGGTTTTGATTTTCATTTCCCTGCTGACTAATGTTGAGCATTTTGTCATGTACATATCAGTCATTTGTATATCCCCTTTGTTGAAATGTCTGTTCAAATCTTCCACTCACTTTTTGCACTGTCTGAATTCTTACTTTTTATTGAGTTTTAACAGTCCTATTTATCTTGAATATAATTCCCTTGCCACATATATGATATGCAAATTTTTCTCCCATTCTGTGCCATGTCTTCTAATTTTCTAAATGGTATTTCTGAGGAACAAAAGTTTTAACTTTGATAAAATCCAATTTATCAATTTTTTGTCTTATCGATTGTGCTTTTGGAGTCATAGCTAAAAAAATCTTTGCCCTAAGGTCACAATTTATTTTTCCTAGGAGTTCTATAGTTTTGGTTTTTCCATTTAAGTCTATGACCCATTTTTGAGTTAATGTTTGTGTACAGTGTGAGATAAGGGTCTAGTTTCGTTTCTCTTGCATATGTATGTCCCATTGTACCACCACTGACCCTTCTTTCTAAATGAATACCAGGAACTCACCTTTTGGGGTTGTTTACAATTACCAATGTGACTCTGACCACCCACTCATTCCCAGATGTCTCAGATAGAAAAAAGGTCTAACACTGCCTGCAAGGTGCTAAGGAGAAAGGCCTCAAGGTCTGGGACTCCTCATCATGCAAGTCCCTTGCAGTGTACAGGGCATAGTTTCTCCCTCTTACAGTGACCTGGCCACTGTCTACACTGGGGGAGATGGCAATGGTAGAGGAGAACTGTGAGAGTGATGGGGATGGAGTCAGCAGAGTGGCCTCCTGACAGCTGCCTGTCCCTTCCTACCACAACAAGGGTGAAAGAAGCTACAGAGGATGCCATATAAGCAACCACACCCCATTATTGGCCAAGTGCCTATCCTTGACTAATAAAAAGCCCTACCAGCCCTTAGCTATTAGCAACCAGTGCCAGGAAGCCAAAGAAAGAGACATTCCATCATCTCTAGATACCTCATCTAGAGCCTCTGATAAACTGATTTGCTCTCTGGGGGCTTCAGTCACATGCTGACAGAGATAGGGAGATGTGGGTCCTGTGATTGGAGAGCAGGAACACAGACAACAGCTCAGCAGCAGGCCTGCTCATCAGAAATCTCACAGAATGACACCTATCGATTCCAATGCAATCTAACCCCATGGCAGACAAAGGAAAATGCCAGCAGACTCTCTGGCACTCTAAATGTCTGAATTCCCAGACGGGCCATGCTGCCAGGGTGGTTGGCAAGGCTGCCTCTGCCTCCAGGGAGCATGGATGGCAGGGCCAGGTGGGAGGTGCACTGCAGGAGTGGGAGCAGTCCTGCCAGGAAGTACAGAGTCACTGGGGGATGACCCAGGAGTCAGATCTCCATGGTCCCAGAACTTTGAAAACATCTTCCTACAGTCAACACCTCGTCTTTCTTCCTTCAGAGACAACCCAAAACTCCCTGAAATCTTTCCTGACCTGGTAGGCACCTGTTGCTTGCAGCCACTGCTCCCTTCCAATTCCAAAAAGCTTTGTAAGAACACAGCACACAGACAGGAGAATGTATTCCAGTACTGGCTTCTTTTGAGCAGCTGGCTGAAATATGTGTGGAGAGCCTGTGGGTCCAACTCCTCCCTCTCCACCCTATTCCACTCCTGCCTTTGTCACTGGCTCTGACATTGTTTACATGGCCTTTACCAAGAGATCACATTCGTAGGGAGGAGGAAGAGCTCCACAAAATGTAAAGATTGGAAAGAGCTTTGGAGGTAACTTGATGCCATCCCTATACATCTAGATGGGAAACTGAGGCCCAGAGGGGAGGTGATTGGCCAAAGCCCACAGCATAGGAGCATGGACAAGGCCTGTGTCAGTGCCAGAGTCTCTGGGCCAGTGACTGGTAACCTTCCAGGTGAGAAACACATTGTGGGTTTTGATAATGAAGTGATTCAAGATCTAAATGAAAGTGTTTTGTTAATTAGCAAATGGATGAAAGTATCTTTAAAAGCAGGGCCTCTGTTGTACTTATTCAATTAAACTATAAAGTCCCAAGTAAGTATTTAAAAAATGGAATTAACCCTAAAAGAAGATCATCCAATAGTTCTATATATTTCTGATTATAAAGTCTGGAAAGAAAACCTGAAAACCTATAGAAAGTTCTAAACTTTCATTTGCTCAACTATTCATTCATTCAAAAAATTTCTGTTGATTGAAATTTGCTATGTATGTATAAATCTATGAGCTCATGATGACACCTAAAATAAAAATCCCCACTGGTCAACTTTGGAGGATTGTAAGGACCAACTCATTATTTTGAAAACTGATACAGAGAAAGAATCGAGCATTCATCTGCCTTCCCTGTACAAACTGTACTTCAGGGTAACCAAATAATTAATGAAGGTAAGTTTCTCCTTATAAAAGTATTGCAGCTAATATATGCAGAAGGAATTATAGAATTAGAGTACTCATATTTTGTAAGTTCTAATGAAATACTGGATATTGGCACTGATAATCAGCTCCTCTAACATCACAGAGATAACAAAAAATGAGGCGTGCCCCAGTGGAAGAATATGAGACAGACATATTCTTTCCAAAGAAACAAACCTGAATCATAATCCAGCCTCTTATGTCCAATGTACATGAAATGCTGGGGACAGAAAAACAAGTTCAGCAACGCCACTGGAATTCAATTAGCAAACCTAGATTGTGGGGCACTCCACAGTACAAAATACCTGGTATCTTTAACAAATGGATTTCAAGAACAAAGCAAGAGGGCTGGAGTGGGAATTATGCATTTAAAGAAATAAGACAAAATAAACAATTGCAATTTAAAGACCTCCTTTGGAGCCTGTTTCAAACAATAACAATAAAATATTGTAAAAAAGTGAGACATTCAGGAACTTTGAAAACTCATTGGATATTTGATGATATTAAGGGATTATTGTAAATTTTTATTTTTTTCCAATTTTTTATTTAATTATTTTTCAAGTACAGTTTTCTGTCTATTACTCCCATCCCATCCCAGCCCCCGTGCTCCCCTCCCTCCCATTTCCACCCTTCTCATTTGTTGTCCATGTATCCTTTATATATGTTCCTCTAAATCCCTCCCCTATTTCCCCTGAAATTCCCTCCCCTCTCCCCTCTGGTCACTGGTAAATTTTTTAGATATGATAATGATATTATGGTTATTTTTCTAAACAACACTTGTCTTTTAGAAATGCACACTGAAATATTTACTGATGAAATGATATGATGTCTTAGATTTTCTTCAAATTAGGGTGGGTAGATGAAAACAGAATCTGCTGGTAATTGTTGAAGCTCTCTACTTTTGTTCATCTTTGAAATTATCCATCAAAAATAAGTTAAAATATTTTTTGAGCTCCTACCAGATGACAGGTACAAAGGATGCAAGAATGAACCAGACAGGGAGTAAAACTACTCTCACGGCACTTTCATTTTCATGGGGGAGGAAGAGACAGACAGTAAATTAGCAAATGCATAAGAAAATGTCATGCATCTATAAATGCCTTGAAGAGAACAGAACAGGGAAAATGAGGGTGATAGGGAAGGGGGGGCATAGGGTGCTTTAGACTATAAGATTAGGGATGGTCAGAGCCAGTCACACAAAAGATCACAGGATATAACTTTCTAGGCAGCATTGGTAAGAGCAAAAGGCCTCAGGCAGGAAGGACTATCAACAGCAGGAAAGCGGGTGTGGCTGCAGCTCAGTGGGCCTGGACAAAGTAGAGAGAGACACACCAGAGAGTGGAGTGTGGTCAGGTCATGGAACGCTGGATAGGAATTTGGTTTTATTAAGAAGGGGAGAGATGATGGTCAACTGGGCTGAATTCTACAATGGAGATGGAGTGAAGCAGACAAGAACATATTCTCAAGGTAGAGCTGATAGAACTTGCTGGTGGATTGGAAGAAGAGTTGAAGAAGACATTGAGGAAAGGAACGACCTAATTTTCTTGATCCAACAACTGAATCTTTGGTGGTGCCATTCTGGGAAGTGGGAAGCAGTTGATGTGAAGGAGAAAATTAAGAGTTCTGTGTGGGTAGCATTGAGTTTGAAATGCCTATTAGCCACCCAGAGGGAGATGTCAAGTAAGCTGGTGAATATATGACTCTTGCGTTCAGGTCTTGCCTAGAGAAGTACATTTTGGAGTCATTAACATACATATGGTATGTAGAGCTATGAGCTTTTTCACTCAATACCAAAATAAAGTACTAAGAAAAGCACCCCTCTCTGTCTTTCTGAAGCCATTGCCTGAACCTCAAATGAAATGGTGTTGGAACAGAAAGAGGTGTCCAACTGCTTTAAGTTTCCAACCCCCAGATCCCAGCACTCTGTGCATTCTGGTCCATCACATTATCTCTTCAGGTAACCGTATCTCCCCTTCATGAACTTTGGGAAGAGGCCATGTCAATCTTTCCCCCAGTTCAGCATATTCAAATCTTACTTTCTCTAAGGACTTTATTAAGAGTCCTGTTATTCTCATGAAGATGTCTTATCCTCCAGACCAGCTAGAAATAATTTTTCCCTCCTCTGAGCTCCCAGTGATCTGTGCCTGCCTTTCTCTGAGGTCTTAGTGCTCTTAGCCTAGTATTGTGGCTCTGTGGGCGCAGTCACTCTCAGTGAGACTGTGACTTCTCCAGGAGCAGAAACTGCTGGCCCCACATTGGTGTTCCAGCACAAAGGAATGTTTGGAACTTGGGTCTCCTTAGCAGTTTTTCCCAGGAAGCATACACTGTTGTAGAAGGAGATTTATAAGCCGTGTGCGAAGGCAGATCCGGACCAGGTCAGCAAAGAAAGATGGGCTGAGGGCAGATCTCTTTAGCCTCTGAGGAGGATCTTCTGCAAAAAGAGGACCTTGCTCACTGCCAAAAAGCCTCCAGCTATGTGGAAGAAAAGAAGACAGAGACCGGATGGGTCATTCTCAAGCCATGGGCCACACTTCATTGTACAACGGCTGTAGTACGATGGACACTTGGCCATGTGCATCATTCTAACCATGTGCAGAAGCAGAGCTGTTGTCTCTTTTCACCTACCTGTCTCAGGTATAGAACTCCCTATCCCATGACCCATATCCACCTTCAACCCTGCCTCATGCAACTCTCAATTCATACTCTAGGAATGCAAAATAACGCAAACAGTTTACTAAAATTTAAAAAAAGAGTTAAATAGAATGCAAAAAGGATACATTATGAAGTTATTGTTTGATAAATTATTAGTTATTGTATATAATCTTCTTCTTCATTACTATCTCAGCCCATCCCATTCCAAACTCCTCACAATCATAAACAAATGACCTGGGCTGATAAAAAGAGGAGGATCACCTTGCCAGTCCCTTCCTTACTTGCCTGGGCCAGGGACTCTTTCAAACCATAGGGCCCAGCCTACTGGTTGTGTGGCCAGTTCCACCACCAGGAATGCTGGTAGGTGGGCCAAGAGACACCTAGCTTTCCACCTCTGACACAATCAAAGGTCAAAACCCAGCGGATACAGAACAAGTCAGGTGGGTTCTGAAGTTCCTTGACATAGCAGTCTTTCACGGCTGCCTAGCAGAGGAATGCAGGCAGCCCTGAATGTCAGACCAGTCAGGAGTGAAGACCAGAAAATTTTACAGGCTGACCAGAGTTAATTTCCATAACCCAGACCAGCATGATGGACTTTTCCAGGCATGCCAGAGTGCCAAGATTATTCTGGGAGATATAACTCGATTCACCACACTCAGTGACATGGCACATGACCCACACAGCAGCACACAGAGACAGAAGTCCAGTTGCATGACTGCCATTTCATTTATATTGTTTGAAACTGGCAGCACTCACTTTTTATAATAGCTCTTTCATAGATGAACTAATTTGAGGAATGCTGCACAGCACACCCCCCTCCTACAGATTCACGCTCTATACTCCCAGCAAGGGTCTGGGAAGTCCCATAGTGAAGAGACCCATTTGTGTTTGATTTAGTGTTTCTCAGTCATCCAATCACACAGCCATTATCTCCCACATTTCTATGGTCTGCACTTGAGGAAACTCTACTGAACATCTTCATGATCAAACCATTTTAACTTTTTTGGAAACGTCACGTGTCAGTGGGATTCAAGCAATCATCAGAACCTTTAAGATAAGATCACAAATGTCAGGTTTCAGGGCAAGAACTGGGAGCTCAAAATGGTTCAGCGAGTGGCCTAGGGTCACATAGCCGGTTACAGGAGAACTAGCAAGGGGACCCAGATCTCCAGAAACCAGGCTAGCACTCAGGCTCTGGGAGGACACATATGAGCAAGCAGGCCAGGCCTGAGCCTGCAGAACCTGGGGTCAGTCTTAATCGAACCTGGCAGGGGGCCTCACCCAGCACTGAGGCCAACGCACAAGCCCATCTGGACTTCCTCATCAGAAGACGCACCAGACTCTTCTGCCCCAGGACAGCCTCCACTGATTGGCCTCCACCGCAGCTGGAGGTCCTGTTCCAAACTGTCTTCCCCTGGGTTGTAGCTTATTCCCAACTGACTCACAAAAGGGAGACATTTTGAGACAAAGAAGTAGCAGAGAGCCCTTAGAGAACCTCTGTTCAGAACATGCAAAACTGGTGATTCGCATGAGTTGGGTTTGGCCCAACTCAGAGGTTTTGCTTTGTTTTTCATTGAAATGATTTTCTTAAGAAAGCATGCTATAAAAATTAACTCAAATTGACAAAATATTTAAATGTACAAGCTAAAACTATAAAGTTCTTAGAAGAAAACATAAGTACAAATATTTATGATGCTGGATGTAGGTAATGGGTTCTTAGCTATGGGTTCAAAAGCACAAGCAACAAAAAGAAACAGTAGGTAAATTGGATTTCATCAAAATTAAAACTTTCGTTCAGATACCCTCAAGAACATTAAAAGGCAACCCACCGGATGAGAGAAAATATTTGCAAATCAAATATCTGAAGAGGGACTTAGTATTTCAAATACATACAAAACTCTTACAACTCAATAATAAAAAGACAAATAACCCAATTTAAAGATGAGCAAAGGAGTTGAACAGACATTTCTCTGCAAATGTATCAATAGCCCCAATAGGCACATGAAAAAGTGATCCACATCCTTAGTCATTAGGAAAAATGCAAATTGAAACGACCAGGAGACAGCATTTGACACCCACTAGGATGGCTATAATAAAAAGACAGACAATATCAAGTGTTGGTAAGGATGCGGGAAAACCAAACTTGCGTACAATGCTGGTGGGAATACAAAACGGTGAAGCCACTTTTTCAGTTTTTTAAAAAGTTAAACATAAAGTTAGAATGCAACTCAGAAATTCCTATTCCAAACCTAAAATAATTTCAATTATTTTCAATAATTGAAAGTTAAACCTATATAATTTCAATATAGGTCCATGCAACAACTTTCACACAAAAGTTTACTACTGTTCAGCTAAAAAGTAGAGACAACTCAACGTCCACTGACTGATGCACAGACCCAATGTGGCACACCCATCCAACAGAACATTACCCAGTCATAAAAAGGCATGAAGTATTGGTACATACTATAACATGGACGAACCTTGAAAACATTATGCTAAGGGACAGAAGCCACTCACGAAAGACCACATACTGTATTATTTCATTTATATGAACTGTCCAGAGTAGGCCAAGAAAGGCAGAAAGTAGTGGTCAGTGAGTAGTGGTCAGTGGCTAGGAGGAGCAAGAAATGATGACTGCTCATGGGTAGGGGATTTCTTTGGTGGGAAATGAAAATGTTCTGAAATAAGATGATGATGCTGATGATGGTTGTACAACTTTGTGAACCTACTAAAAGCCACTCGAAGGGGTGAATGTTATGGTATGTGAACTATATCTCAATATTGAGAGAAAGAACAAATACGAATATGCACACTGCTATTCCCATCCTTCTTCATCACTTCCCCCTGGCGTGTCCCTCATAGGCTCTGCATCCAAGAACTGGGGCCCAGACTGCTCCTCATCTTACTCGCGAGCACAGAGGTCCAATCAGGCCACAGGGACTTGTCCAAGGCCACGCATTAGCAGTGGCAGAGCTGGAAGCCACAGCCCATGTCCCTTCACCTCAGAGCCCCTGAGAAGCCTATTCAGTTTCCCTAGAAATTGAAGGCCTTGGGATGCTATTGGGAGTAAAACATATACTTTTTTTTATGTCCACATGGCCACTCTCATCCACTCCCATTAGGGAGCAATCACCCCTCATACCTAACAGAGTCACTGCAGCGTACCCCGATGGTGAAGCTGGGAGACTTGGCAACTTTTTCTCCCCACGTCCCCACAGGGTACAGGGTACTGCCTGGGCCTCACTTTCTTTTCCCCCATTGCCCTCCTCCTTTTCTCCTTCTGTCTCCCTCGCCTCTCCTTTTTAAGATGTTTCAAACAGGTAGAAGCTCACTCCTCATGTAGTTGCAAATTGGAAGCCCTCCCTGTAATGGGGTGAGCTGCTGGGAATCATCTCTACAGGGAGAAAGTGACCCATGTCATAACATCCCAGATAACACAGTCTTCAGTCACTCTCGGGTGACACCTGAATTCTAAATGTCAGCTTGGTAGCTATGAAGCAGTAAAAGATTGTGTTCACTCCGAGAGGGCTCCTTCTGTAATAAAAATTTCCCTGCCTCAGAAGTAACCCTTGTAGAGAAACCAGTCTCATCACAGAATGGAACTCGGATGGAAGAGTCTGCTGCCAAGGGGACGAACCTGATACACGGCATGTAGTGAGAACTACTTGCTGATGAGATGTGTTCGATAATATTCATGAGGATCACTCCCACAAACCTGAGGAGTCCAGTTTAAAAATAAATTGCTTCTCCTAAACCACATCTAACTATACTGTGTGAGACATCACTAGGTATAAGGAAAAAAGTTTCCCATGGTCAGATGAGTTTAGGAGATCCAGAACGGGAGGTAGAGACAAGCTAGCAAGGACACCCCTATTGAAGCGGAGGCCTTCCCTTCTCCGGGGCCACCTTTGGGTAGTGGGGAGGGAGTGGGGCAGAGAGGAGGGCAGAGCCCAGAGCCCTGCCAGGTGGGCCCCCATTCCCATTCCCATTCCCAGTGCCCTGCACCGGAGGAGCTGGCATTCAGTGTGGTGACGGGAGCACTTCATTCACCTTCGCCACCTTCATCAGTGAGATTCAGAGCAGAGGAACGAGGGAGACAGCGAGGCAGACTGAATGCACCAGCTCAAACCCAGGCTGCAGGACTCCAGCGCTCAGCTCAGAATGGCTTTTTCCCAGCCTCTGAGGCAGCTGGTTCATTCCTCTGTCTCCCCACCTGCGCCTGCCCAACTCACTGCCCCTCCTAGGGCTTGGAAGTGGCCCCCCAGGAGTCTCATCTTGCCCCAGAGAACCTATGCCAGCTTTGGAGGGGCCGCCTCCTGAGCTAAATCCCGATGTTTCAGTAGCTGATTGCTCTCTACAGCTGATCAAATGTGATTTTCCAGTTGAGAGAGAAAAATAAACTAACTAAAAGAAGGGGGCTAAAATGAAGCTAACCCCAAAAGCAAATCCTGAGCACAATGCCAGAGGGGGCTCAGCCCAGCAGCCTAGGTTATCTGGGACTTTCAGTAGGCAGCAAGGACATAATTTTA
This sequence comes from Sturnira hondurensis, assembly GCF_014824575.4. Taxonomy (NCBI): domain Eukaryota; kingdom Metazoa; phylum Chordata; class Mammalia; order Chiroptera; family Phyllostomidae; genus Sturnira; species Sturnira hondurensis. The sequence continues at coordinate 4,883,946 of NW_028085930.1, forward strand.
TGTATCTCCACAGACATATGTACACTTATGTATACAGTATATGTGCATGTATAGACATATGTACATATGCCATATGTTCACTTATGCCAAGGAACTTGATTTCAAAATTGAAAATGTAGTCACTGTACTCAGAACCTCCAGGGTAGAAAGTGACCAAAGTCCTGGGTTGGCGGGGTAGAAAACCTCTGAAAGCTGGACAACGGAGCTGGGGCTCAGACTGCCCAGTTCTGCGGAGAGAAAGAGGCAGCAGGGTGCCAGCAAGCATCGCAGATGATATGACACAGCAGGGACGTGCATCCTCCCTGGGCCCAGGAGGGTGGTTTAAAGTATGCATGGGGCTGGGGTGTGGGAGACGCAGGGTCTGGGAGACTTGATAAACCCATTGATACAGCACATTGGATCCTCTCCAAAGGAGAAGACTAATAGAGAGGGAAGAAAGAGGGAACAGAGAAAGAAGAGAGGAGAAACAAATGGTGCTGTCCCTGGAGGAGGATGTGCGGAAGGTCATGGCTGGCCTCAACACTGGATGCTAAGAGCTCACTCACAGGCTTCTCCCAAGCAGCCGGCCCTCCAACCCCTTCATCTGCCCCCAAGTCCTTCTGGCCTGTGACCTCTTGGTCTTTGGATCCCTTCCCTGTAAACCTGCCTTATCCATGGACTGCTGCCGGGCATGACATTCTCCAAAGATATCCTGGGCTGCACATGGCACCCATGACACCAGAAGGCCCTTGAGCCTGTGTTGACTTCTTCCCCAGCCCCTGCCTCACCTGCCCCTGGGATCAGAGGCAACAAGAAGGACATGGCCTGTGGTCTGATAGATTCTGTAAGGTACCCAGTAACCACTGGATGGGGATAGGGATCACTGAGCAGGCACAGAGGGGACTCCCAAGTTCACCACTCACAGAAGGGGATACCCTTCTCTCAGCCTACATGGGTGGGCATTGAGCCCAGCTGGGAGGGGCAGATCACCTTGACCAACAGGCCCTGAGAATCTTCTCCCAGCATAGCATCGCGTGGGCTCACATCCTCTTTGCCTCCCCTACTCCTCAGACTCCTTGCTTGCAAATCTCCCTGCTCCCTGAGCCCAGCCTCCTCCCACACAGCCACTCTGCACTCCCCCTGTCTGTCTAGGAGGGCTCCAAGCAGCTCTGTGTGGCAAATGCATTTGGAAGCATAAAATCTGTTGGAAATCTAATGAGACCTGAATATAATAGAAAGACAGAATTTCACTTCTTTCTCCCAGTTCTGGATTTGATGTTGCCATCTCTGGTCTGCTTGGTGTGACCCTGGCTTTGCTCAGAAATATCCCAGGGCACAGTCAGCACCCCCAAGTTAGTCTCCACACCAGCTCTGCCCCTTCAGGGAAATCCGCTGGCTCAGAAGCAGAAGAGAGCACCCCATCAGCTGTACCTATGCTAGGCCCTTTCAGAGACTATAGAGAGCCCAAACATCTCCTGAGGAGGGTACATTCTGGGAAGAGCCCAGCAGGGCAGGACTGCCCTGGGTCAAGGGGAAGAGGGATGTGGTATCTGCAGAACCTCAACAGCCTGGAAAGCAGAGGTGGCCCAAGGGGGTGGGCAGGTCCTCATGAGGCACCAGCCCACAGGTGGGAGCCTCACCCCTGCTGCATGCTGGGTGAGGGTGATGGGTGCTGGCCCTATGAGGCATCCATGGAGGCAGTGGGCTTGAGCTCTGCTGTGAGCAGCCTAATAATATTCCACAGTGATAAGCAGGTTTCCTGGTACCATGTCACCTGGCATTGGTGGCCTAGGCTCAGAAGTGGATACCACTCCTCTGGGCTGTCAGTGTCTTGTGGGTAGACTATTGGGCCTAAGACAGAGGAAAGAGGGAAAAGCTATGGGACATGCCAGGGGCTGGTATGAGGACCCCCAAGTGAAAGAGCCCTAGGGAAGCACTGTGTTTCCTTCCTCTCTGTCCTCAGGGCCACAGGACACAAAGGTGCACAAACGGGGAGAGTAGGAGCCTCCCTACTAGCTGGGAAGAATGAGGCCCATCCTGACACCTGGGCTGTGGAGGCCCTACCACAGAAACGTTGGCAGCCATCCCTGATGGGCACCTGCCAAGTGCCAGGCCAGGGCCAGACCTTGCCTATGTGACCCCATTCATCCTCCAAGGTGGGTTCTGTCACCTGCTAGCTGGGTGGACACTTGGATAAGTCCCAGTGCCCTAAGCTCCTCACACCATAGTGTTCTCATCTTTAAAGAACGGGAGCCATGTGCCGCAAAGCTGCTTCGGGAAGAACCAGGCAGGGGCTGCCCCAGGAATGCTCGAGAGTTGCGAGCCAGCATTAAGATCCAGTCTTTTCTAAAAATGTGCCCTCAGAGGCAGACTAGAAAGTTAGGTACAAGATGTTCTTTGAAGTGTTATACATCATTATTTTATGAAAAGCAGATACAAACGAAATGTCCAGCATTACAGGAATTGTTTTGTATATGATATTACAGCCAAATGGACAGCCATTAAAAAGAACGTTCATGATTTTTTATATCAAAATGCTCAGACTAGATTTTTAGAGTACATAATAATAAAACAGATCACGAGACTACAAATTAAAGTAAATATACCAAAATATTAGCAGGATTATAGATACTATTTCCCTACCACTTTATTACAGTTAACTTCTCAAATTTTTGACAGTAGGCATCTGTTAGTTATATAATACAATATTTGATTTACTTGAACACCAAAACAACGAGAGCCACAGAAATGTTATGCAGGACATAAGGCATAAGGAGGTATAAGAACATAGGATGTGTAAGGACAAATGATGCCTCTGGAAGAAGCACCTGTACCTAAAGTCAGGGAAAGACCCAGAAAGAAGAGGATAAAACCCATGGAGAGAAAAACAAAGCTGACGCTATAATAAGGAATAAATATGCATTGCGGAAATGGTGTTAGAGCTGGAGAAAAGAACGATAAATATTTATACAATGTAAATCTTTTATAATAAACCTGTGAAGACCTGATGAGCTAACACTGGTGCTAGCTAGCAGCTCGAGAAGCCTGAGGCCTCCCACAGATGACCAGGGTTCTTGATACAACAATGGCGAGTTTAGCTGGCCATGATCTGAGGCAGCCAGCCTCCTCCACCTGTGTGTGATGCCATCTGATGCCCTCCAGGACAGAAGGAAGTAAGATGTGATGCCATCTGATGCCCTCCAGGACAGAAGGAAGCAAGATGCTCAGCATATATCACGCCCATCCTGACCCTTTCTAGCATCTACCCAGAGCTCTCTGAACTTTTCTCTCTGCACCTGACTCTCCGGGTCTTCATAGACATTGCATCCCATCATTTTTTCCAGTCTCATTTTGCTTCAGTTCAAAGCCAAGCCCTACTCCTCTGGAACAGACCCCAAATTTAATGTAAAAATGGGGAAAAAAGATCATTTAATAGAAACAAATGTGTGCTGTGCAGGGAGGTTAAATTAAGGTCCAGGTACCTTGTGCCAGGTCAGTCACATAATTAATTAGTCAGAATTATCCAGAGAACAGACCAACAGGCTGTGTGTGTGTAAGGAGAGAGAGGGAGGGAGAGGGAGAGAGAGAGAAGTTTTAAGGAATTGGTTCACAGTTGTGTAGGTTGGCAAGACCAAAATCTGCAGGATAAGTCAGCAGTCTGGACACCCAGGGAACAGTTACAATTTAAGTCCTGAGTCAGTCTACTGGCAAAATTCCTTTTTCCTCAGGGATGTCAGTCTTTTCTTAATTTTTTTTAATGTATGCCTTCAACTGATTGGATGAGGCCCACCCACATAATGTAGGGCAATCTGTTTACTCAAAGTCTACTGGTTTAAATGTTAATCTCATCTTTAAAATACCTTCTCAGAAACATCCAAAATAATGCTTGATCAAATATTTGGAGTCCATGGCCTAGCCCAGTTGCCATAATAAATTAACCATCACACTAATCTCATACATTTGTGGATGAGAGAGAAAGCCAGTCCCTGGAGACACTGTGACTCAGTTACAGAGCTGGCAGAGCCCAAACTCAAATTCAAACCTGCATCTAAGCAATTTCCCTATTTTCCTCTTCAACCCTTAAATAAAAAGCAAACATTTTTTTTCCTTTTTCTCTTTCTTTAACCAGCCTTCTCCTCAAACCCAGAATCCTGATTTCCAGAGCCTATTCAAACACAGAGACCATTCTGAAGGAATCACGTATCATTCTGATAAATTTTCCAGATCATCCAAAAGTATTCAACAAACACACATCAGAGATGCACACACTGTCCCATCAGGCCCAGTCCACGAGTCCAGTTCAGCTGCTGACCTGCTGTCTTTTTACACAACTCCAGTATGATGTCTGACCAGGGCTGAATATTGAGAAGTTCTTTCTGCAAGGATCTGGAATTTTTTCCTAAATACTCAAACAGGAGCAATTCCTGCCTGCCTAGGACAGATTAACTCCATCCTGGCACAGGCATATGTTAAACTATTAGGTTGATCCATATGAAGTTGCTGATATTTGACCTATGGAAATAGCATTTTCACATGGTTCAAGGAAAAATGAGCTCGTCTTTTCCTGGTCAGACCTCACCGTCCTCAGTGTCCTGTTCTCTACAGAGGGAGAATTTCTACCCCCTCGGTGGACAGGAATGAAAGATGCTGTTATTAAAAACAATCTAAAGTGATTTGAGAAGTGACAGCATCTCTTAGAGCAATGAGGTAATGCACCCAGCCTGCCTTCTCTGCCATTTAACTTCCTGTCAGGGCGCACAGAACGTGAACAAATTGATTGTCCTGTACAAAGTCAAATAAATAAATAGCAAGGCTTAATGCAATCATTTTCCATATTGCCTCATCAAAACCCATGCAGTCAAAGCCATTTATGAATTACGTAGGTCCCTACCATTGCCATCTTTTTAGCATGCTGCTCTCAAAGATGCCCGAAGGTTGGGAGAAAGAGGAGAGCAGGTGCTATTCAATCTTGAAACTATGATAAGAAACAATTTAAAAAGATGACAGCTTGTGTGACCCATTTCTAAATTCCAAGAGCAAACCTGCAAGGGACAAAGTCACCCACAGAGTGATAGGAAGGAAGTTGGGGGCAGTTATTATTAGAGAGTAACTGCCTTGGTGCCTTTGTCTTGCTTCTGGTTTTCCAAGAAAAAAAATAAATAAACCTTAGAGATAAGTGAAGGAGGGTAGGACCCAGGCCTGGAGTCTGAGTGGGCTAGAATAAAATGACTCTCCATCCAGCTTGTTGGAGTTCTTATTTCTCTTCCTTTTGACCTTTCTCAAAGTTAAGATAATAGAGTCTCAGAAAATCAAGGATAGGAAGACTCTAGATATGACTGCTGGTTGGACATCTGAGTCATTCAATCCACAAGTGTGAGTGGATCAAAGGCTCTAAGGCAAATATTCATGAGTGAGGCAAGGCCCAAAGCTGCAAGAAGCAGACCCTATTGTCCCAGGAATCAAAAGCCACTCACCCTCCCACGTGGAAAGAATATGCCCCAGGAGACAGTGATTACAAGATTGATTATTAGTTTGTGGTAGAGTGACAAAAGTATGGAAAATACAATGTTTTAATAAGGATAAGAACATTTTAGTTGAAAGGATTGTCCTTTATTATGTCTTTGCCACTTTGGAGGGGTAGAGGCTCAGGTGTCTTCTCTTTTGTAGAATTAATAATGGCTGCGCATGGTCACTATATTTTCAGTGGCCTCACAGGGAAGTCACAACTAACTCAAAGATTAGGCTATAAAGTCAGCAGCTAAGGCAAAAAGCCTTATAGTTTAATCCTAGAAAACCTCTCCATTAGTTTTAGCCATTCACATGATGGCTTGCATGCATCCCTAAATCATTTGGAAGGCAAGTAACAGAAAACCCACCGCACACGAACTTAAACTCCAAAGGGAATGCATTGGCTATGAAGGTTAAAAGGGAAGGGGGAGGAAGGCTTCGCTCTTAAGGAGAGTTCCTTGGGTTGCTTTCCTGGGTTATCACTGGAAGCTCACACAACAAAACTGCGGACTCAAGACCCACCCAACTTTTGCCCCATCTCAGGTTTCTAACCAGGAAGGTACTCAGAGCACAGAGTTCAAAGGTCCAGAAGTTAGTCAGTGAGCTCAAAATTCCTCACAGGCAAGGCGGCAGGGCCTGCCTCTGTCCCTACATAGAACCTGGAACAAAGTTGGTGCTCTGTTTGATTGCTTAGTTCATTAATTTATCAATTGCCAAATGTTCACCCTTCTCTGACCACACGTTGTGAGGGGTTTTCAAACTTGGCCCCCAAGTACCTGATACTCTGTCCATCAAGAGTTGGGTCTATGTCTCCTCACTTGGATCTGGGCTCTGTGGCTGCTGGACAGGCGGAAAACTGACGGAATTCTATGCCAGTTTCCAGGATAATGCCTTAAGCTCCTGGTACCTTACAATTCCTAGCTCTTGGAATGCTCTCTCATAGAACCCAGTTGCCATAACATGAGGAAGCTCAGGGCTCATGGGGAGGAAAGGTGTTTTCTGGACTCCAGCCCCAGGTGAGTTCTCAGCTGACAGGTACCATGAACTATCAGACCCACAGATGAAGAGGCCTGTTCAATGATCCCAGTCCAGCATCATCCGATTGTAACTGCACAAGAGAAAGTGAGCAAGACATGCCTAGCTGAGCCCAGCAAACTCCTAGAACTGTGAGAAATAGTAGTGAAATGATGTAGGTTCTAGCCAATACGTTTGTTACACAATAGATAAAACACATTAAGTGGCTTGAAGATGTAATCTGAGTCAAAGATTCAAGCAAGAAGATGCCTTCCAAGGTAGGCAAAGCTCTCAATGAGGAGGCTCCTCTCTAACTCAGCAACCCAGTGGTAGAGCAAGAGGAACCAAAGGACAGCGCTTATAGGACAGGCTGCTCCATTTAGATCCCAAAGAACCAGAGGACCATGATGGCTTGAGGCACCTTCTCTAGGGTAACAGAAGATGCCCCACTTCTGAGCCCATAAAGAAGCCTCCACAAGGGCTAGAACTTCAGCTCTACAGGTCTCCTTCCAGAAATCTGCACTTGGCAGCCAAGCTGTCAGAGGAAGGAAGGAGGAGTGAATTCACTATTGCTTAGGCATTTAAGCTATTCCATTATCTTCTGAGACAGACACTCATGTGAAGAAGAGCAAAGCTGGACGAAGCAGTAGCCACAGTGGCCCCATAATCCAGAGCCTTTCAGCCCTGGTGTGGAAGCTGTGGGCCCAGGAACACAGGGCCCACTGCCTGTCAAATGTGACTAGATCCCAGCATATGTATGCACAGAGTGGTGGGTATGGTGATGAAGTGGCCCTTCCCTGTTTTATGACACCTGCTTTAAATCAAAGATCATGGGCTGTTAGCAAGAGGAGACAGTTTCTAAGACTTGAGGGAAGACTCAGAGGATAGACTAAAGGAGGCTTCTCTTCCCTCCTCCTCGAGATCTCAATCAGTAGTCATGCCCATGCTCTCCAGCACCCTTGCTCTTGCCTTCCACTTACCCTTAAAGGGAGCAACCTTCACTTTCCAAATGCTTCCTCTTGAAGGAATCACTCTGCTGTCTAGTTCTCACCTTGCCAATGCAGGTTAATATCTACCATCTCCCTTGCCTATTCACTCCCTCAGTGACCCTGGAATAGTCACCTTCCATCTAGAACAGGGTTCTCTGGACCTTGGCACAACTGACATTTGGGGCCAAACAATTCTTTGTTGTGGGAAGTGGTCCTGTGCATTACAACATATGTAACACTATCATCTCCAGCCAGTTGTCAGAACTGGAGGGTATATTTGCAAATGTTCCCCTGGAGGGATAGAAGGAAAAAATGCCCCTGTCTGAGAACAGTGTGGAGAACTGTGTGGAGTAAAAAGAGGTTGCCACAAGGATGCAAATAAGTGTTTGTTAAGGGAAGGAACAAACAGGTAAATGAATGAATGAATCATGAATGGAGTGAGTGAATGAATCAAAGCACTGCGCCCCAGGAAGCATACAGCCTCCAGGGAACTCTGGGTATGGAAAGCTGAGGTCTGCGGGCAGAGAAACAGTTAATGGGCGAGCCAGTCCTACGGAGACTGTGAAGCCTCCATGGGCTTTTGCTGGCTGTGCAGTTCCATGTATTTCCAATTAACAAGAAGATTTGCAGGTGCCAATGGATCTTTCATAGGGTCATGAGAATGGGGCTTCTGATAAGCCAGGCTGAAGAGTATGGCACAGAAAGCTCAGGCATCTCTCTGCCAAGGTGCTGATTCATTCTCTTTGTCAAATTGCAATTTGGGATGACAGTTTCTCACCTTCTGTTTCCCCAGATGCCATCTGCACAGATTACTTGCTCTAATTTGCCCAGCATTTCTCCTCTCTTGACCTCTCTTTAAGCTGTCACTTCTCTTCCTCTCTCTCCCTCCATCAGGGCCTTTTCTGGAGTTCATGGACTGTTGTGTGCTGCCCCTCACTAAGGCAGGGCTAGTAAACCTTTGGGCCAAAGGTCAGCAGACTTTTTCAATTGGAGGATTAATGTCTTAGACTAGATATCAAGCAACTTACTCAAAATACACAGATGCCAAGGGGACAAACAAGTCTCTTCATGGATGGTAGAGTCTGAGGTCATAGCTCGACAACATTTTAGACAACTCTGGGGCACCAGATCAGATTTTTATAGCTAATGAGACAACCTAACATTCATTGTCTTGTTCACTCGATGTTTACCAAACATTTACCACCTACCCTACCATATGCTAGTTGCTGGGGACACAGACAAGAATAAGAAGCTGTTCTTAGTGAGTTCACATGTCCAGCAAGGAAGAAGAGGCACACACACCAATAATCTCAATAAAATGTAAGTAGAGTTATAGTTCAGAAAAGAACAAAGCATTTGCTGGAGCAGCAATTCTCGAGTTTGAGGGGGTTTAAGGTCCCTTTACATTCTTAAACATTAATGAGAACCCCCATAAGAGGCTCATTACATGTTAACACAAATGACATATTTTTATATAAAATAACTGGCATAGCTTGACAGTTTTGCAAATTTCTCTGTTCAGGTCAATACAAGACAGCTGCATCCCCCTGTCTGACTCTGTATCCCATCTGATGTAATATGCTATTTTAGCTGAAGTACATGAAGAAAACTCATGTCTCACAGATACGGAGTTGGAGAAGGAAAAGGCACTGCAGTGGATTTTTCAGATAATTGGGGATATTTTTCCTTCATATTACACCAAAACTCAGTATGCTTAGTTGAAATGTGGAATCTTAAACTGAATCAATAAAAATTTTGCAATAAAGTTCATTAAAATACATTCATCTATTTTCAGCTTTTCATGGGACTTTAACCAGCGCTGGATTTGATCACTCCTGGTATTGATCTTTGGCAAATATTAGCACACTGAGTTATGCAGACCTTCCCAATGTTGACACATGACATCCCACTGCATCGAAAACTATTTTCATAGTCAAGTTTCAGGAAGTTGTCAAGCTTCCAAAAACTCTAATTTTCACTTGAAAGCTCAAAATTTATCATTAGCAGCCCATGGTCTCAGTGGTTTTCCTTGGAATGGTGGTCTCTTTTTATTTTCAAGAAAATATCTGCCAAATATCTTAGTCTGAATAGCTGTAATTTGTCTATCTGCTGTTCTTTCAGGTAAAAAATGAAGTTCCATGAAAAAAGTAGCTTGAGTTCGGCTTCTAACTCCAATAATCACATGACTGCTTTTCCCCAAGACATCCATAATACTTCAGTATGCAGCTCAAGTGTTTTCTTTGAACTCACCATTTCATCACAAAGAATGATAAAAGAGCTTGTACCCAAGGATCAAGAATTTAAAAAATTACTAACTTTTACTGCTTTGTCAAGGACATCTTAAGTAAAACTGGCATTGGTTTCTTTGTGTTGTTTTTAGTGACTTTGGTAAAGGACAGAATGACCATGAGCACACACTTTGGTACCACTGCTTCAGTTCTTGCTAAGGTGAGAACTGAGAACTCTGGCCTCACGGATCCAAGTGTTACCCATTCTCCACTCAAGAATCAACACAGTGAAATAAGCAAATGGCATATAAGTTTTATTCTAAAACTAGTTCTGACACTGGAGACCCCCTAAAAGTATCCCCTCGGGGACTGTGGGACACACTTTGGGAACCTGTGTGCGGTGGTGACATTAAATTTCTCAAGCATCTCCGGAACAACTGCCTGTCACGTTCAAACTCAGCCTTGCTTCTGAGATGCCTCAAGAGATTAAACACACAAAGAAAACACAAAAAGTGAAAGGGGGGGGCACATTTCAGCAAAGATAGAGTCTACACTGCAATGCCTGAACTAAGAATATAGTTGAATTAAGCAGATAGCTTAATTTAGCTTAAAAGGCACTTTAAAAAAAAAACAGCCAAACGTGTTAGGACATTACAGACCTAATTAATATGTTTTCTAATAATAATCAGTAGCACTTATTAAACATTTACTAAGGGACAGGCATTGTGCAGAGACCTTTGCCTATGTTAATCTGTTTGATCTTTCCAACAACTCTATGAAACAAATATAATTACCTCCATTTACACACCAGGAAACTAAGACTCAGAGAGGTGAAGTAATGTGCCCCATATTACACAGTAGAAATAGGAAAGCAAAACTGCAACTGCAAAATTTGTTTTTTCTCACCAGGAATCAGCGTTCTTAGCCTCTCTGCTCTGCAGCACCTTGGGCACTGCTGACCTCTCAGGCTGAGCTGACATTACTCTGCTCCTTGCCCAGAGCTGGAAGCTGGCCTGTACCCACGGGGACTAGCCCCTCAGGGCAGTTGCAGCCATAGCTGCCCTCCTCCGGGAAACCAAGGCTCTGCCACACTGGTAACCCCTCAGGCGGTGGTCTTGCTTCCCAGTGACTCCCACTTCCTGTATTTGTAACAGTGGCAATGGCAGCACCAAACTTCCCAGAAACCATCAGGCCTCCTCCCTCTCCCCCACCCCCAGCAGTCGCCATGTTTGTGACATATATGGTAATTTCTGCCCACTGACATCCTGGGGAGCTGCAATAAATATAGGCAAATCTACTTTTCTTTTGATTAATGGTTTGAAAGTGAGACAAATTCAGCTTTCAATGAAAATATATTTTCTGATAAACTCACTGCTTTGAACATTCATTATACAAAAACTTCCTGCCAATCCGTGTCTGTCCTGCCCAGTCTCAGGACGAATTCCTGCCTGGAGAGGCAGCCTGAAAAGAGTGGGGTCCTGGGGAGACTCTCGGGGAAGGGGGGAAAGCCAACTGGCCTGTCCTCTGTGGACCACCTCACTGTCCTCCTCCTACCCTTGGATTTAGGCAATATGTAGGTCAGCTTGTCTCCCCCTTCCTCCTCCCCAGGCCCTACCTCAGGGAAGGACCTGGGGAGTACAGCCTGAGGTACAAGGAACCCACCAGCCTCAAAGCATCATCCATGCTGGATTTCTATGGACGTAAAAGACTTCCTCCAGAGGAATACACCTCGGGAATGGAGATGGAGCAGGACCTTCCATGGGAGAGGGCAGGGACTCCTCAGCGCATCTCAAACAGACGTGGGGACAGATGCCTCCTCTGGAAAGGGTGTGGAGGGGGAGAGGGAGGAGAAGGAAAGCTAACATTGGGAGAGTCCCCCCACTCCAGTNTCCTCCTACCCTTGGATTTAGGCAATATGTAGGTCAGCTTGTCTCCCCCTTCCTCCTCCCCAGGCCCTACCTCAGGGAAGGACCTGGGGAGTACAGCCTGAGGTACAAGGAACCCACCAGCCTCAAAGCATCATCCATGCTGGATTTCTATGGATGTAAAAGACTTCCTCCAGAGGAATACACCTCGGGAATGGAGATGGAGCAGGACCTTCCATGGGAGAGGGCAGGGACTCCTCAGCGCATCTCAAACCAGACGTGGGGACAGATGCCTCCTCTGGAAAGGGTGTGGAGGGGGAGAGGGAGGAGAAGGAAAGCTAACATTGGGAGAGTCCCCCCAGTCCAGTCTTTGGTCCCAGGAAGGCCCAGACCCATAAACACACTTCATAGAGGTTTCACACTCTGAGACAGATATCTGAGCATGGCAGTCCCATTCTAGCTTTGATTAAGCCCAAGCCTAACTTATTTAGAGGGTCAGATATCCCATATTCTTTGTGATAGGAGAGTAGAATAAAAACAAGAAAATAAAATCCTAGGAATTAACTTCTTTAACTCAATTTCAATAGTCTTGGATTTGCTCCTTGGCGTGGGGAGCTGTTGATGTGCTTAAAGAGGGCACACCAGGGGGTGAGTCATGAGGTTTCTGGGGATCAGCTGAAGAATGTGCTTGCTATTTGCATAGATTTGATCAAAAGACAACCCCTTGCCTACCTTGGGGCCACCAGCCTTGGAGCAAGTGAGTTCCTACAAGGGACACAATCAGTCCAGTGCAGCTGCCTTGCAGACTCAACAAACTCCACAAAACTCAGCTCAGCGAGCGAGACCGACATCCACTGCAGGAGTGCAGTCCTCCTCAGCCACGGCTGCTCTATTCAGCAAATACAAGACACCCAGCTGAATGTGAATTTCAAAGGACAGCTAATTTTAGGTATGTAAGTATGTCCTAAATATGGCATGGAGCATACTAACAATGAAAAACTGCTCTTTGTGGAAAGTCCACTTGGGACATACTTTTACTATTAAGTTATTCATTGTTTATCTAAAATCTGAATTTAACTATTTCTATTTCTTTTTCTGGCCACCCTGTCCTCATGACCTCAAGACTTGAGCATCAAATTTTCACTTTCTTGTCCATGATACCTGGCATCCTGGAGTCTCCTTTTCCTTTTCAGGGAGGTGGGCCCACTCAAGGCTGTGAGGGGAGGAGAAGAGTAAGAGTTCTTTATGCAAGACCAATAGAATACTTGCATTTGAGAAATGCTATTTAAGAGAGTAACTATACAAGAAGGCAAAGGTTCCAGAATCACAACTTGAGCTTCAGTGGCCATAGAAGGCTTCCCAGGCATTTCTTACTTCTCAACATGTGGAGGTTCTGGGCCACACACATCAACTCCAGAGGTACCACATTGTGATCTGGGGGAGAGATGGGAATGAAAGGACCAGGAACCATTCTCTCCAGGGCATAGACAAGGAGGGAAGACATTAGAATGACACCAGCAGTGTTTTAGGTAGATCAGCCAACCACTACCCACCACTACCCACTGAAGAGCGGGTACATCTCTGCACTCTTGGTTTACAGAAACCCAGAAAGGGACCCCAGGCAGTGGAATATGTCCCTGCTAGCAGGGAATGTTTTGCCACAAAAGAAATCCCCTCTGAAGGGATTCATTAAGTAAAGTTTTGGCTGAGCCTTTCCTAAGCGTCTGTGGGCCTTCTACAGCCAAACAGACACTCACTAGTCCCAATAAAATTCCAATGCCTAAGAAGTAGAAGGAATTATCTATGTAAAATTGTTATCAGGAAGATTCAGGTGGATTTCTCCTTTTTCCACTTCCTCTATCTCTTCCTCCTTGTTATGCTATTAAGAATAATGCCTCGCACGTAGAGGATGCTTTGCAGTTTAGAGAGTTTTCCTGGGCATTATCTGTGAGGCTGGGCAGCACAGTCTCCTTCTCTGTCCCTTTGACACATCCACACTAGCGTGCTGGGCACATGGACATGACTGCAGATGCTGACCTGTCTCCTTCACAAACCCAGCATCGTCCCCGCACCCCTAGCAGGTAGGGCCATGGTTCTCCAGCTCACCGAATGCCCCTTAGGCCCAGAATCTGTAGGTGGCCCATTCCTACCAACACCACAGGTCCCCAAGGAAAGAAGCTAAGTGGCTCTCAGGACATCACACTGGAGGTGGAAGAGCTAGTTCCAAGACCCCCCTGCCTTAAGGAATTCTGGCTTCCTGAAAAAAATACTCAGCCCTGGCTGGTGTGGCTCAATGGATAGAGCTCTGGCCTGTGAACCAAAGGGTCGTTGGTTTGATTCCCAGTTAGGGCACATGCCTGGGTTGCAGACCAGGTTCCCTAGTGTGGGGCATGCAAGAGGCAACCACACATTGATAATTTTTTAAAGATAAAATCTTTTTAAAAATATTCAAAGAATAGCTTGGATTTATTGTATACCTACTACATTCTAGGCCATTTATACTACACTATGGTGTGTGCTTCATAATTCTTCTGAAAGTAGCGTTACTCCAGTTGTACAGATGTTGAAACTAAGGTTCAGAGAGGATCAGCATTGGCCTGAGGTCATGCAACCAGAAATGGTACGGCTGGGATTCAAAGCCAGGAAGTCTGATTTCAGACTCAAGTTTTTATTTTCTATAAAGATTTTTGTGGATCAGGAATTCAGATAGAGATTGGCGGGACAATTCTTCTGCCCTGTGTAACATCAACCAGGGTCCCTCAATGCTGTTCATCTGGTGGCTATACTAGGCTGAAGGGTTCAAGATGGCCTCCCCCACCTGCCTGGCACCTTGGCAGGACCATGTGGCAGGCTGTGCTAAGGGGGCCCTGTAGTGTCATGTACTCTCTCTAGCGGGGTAATTGGACTTGCTACATGTGGCTGGGGAAGCTAAGAGACCAAGAAAGAAGTGGCACATGCTCTTAAAGGCAAGGCCAGGGACTGGCCAAATGTTACTTTGCCACACTCTACCAGTCAAAGTAGTCACATGCCAGTCCAGATTCCAGGGGAGGAAACTGGGCACATCTCTCCATGGGATGAATATCAAAGAACTTGCTGTCATCTCTATCCCACCAGAAGTGATAAGCAAACCCACAGATGTGACATAAGCCAAGACTTGGCCAGGTGACCCCTCTGGAGCTACAAGTGGCCAACTCGCCCCTCCTGCCTTACTCTGGTGGGAGGAGCATGCTGGCAGGAAGGGGACACACCAGAACTCTGTGATAGGACCACATGTTCCTGGGGCTCTTGGGAGGGGTGATAGGGTGGGGGTAAACAATGATCATGACAAAAAAGGGCTGGGGTCTGATAAGGGGCACACCAACAAAGTATTTTAACGCTGACTGCATAATTCCTGTAACTTTTCTTCGTAAGTCATCTAAACAGTTAAAGGCGAAGGAGGCAGAGCAAATGTGGCCTAATGCAACCTGCCATTTAAGCAACAGAGCAAGTAGAACCCACTCCACGCGGGCATCATGGAGCCTCCAGGAAATATGAAATCCACACATCAACCTTGTACCTCTTGGCTTGCTCAGTAAGGAGGCTATTTTCCAAAATGGAGCTGAGATGCAATGCAGTATTTTAGCTAGTTCATTTATTCCTCTTCAACTAAGAGTACAAAACACCTACTATACAGAAATCAACATTGTCAAAGATTGGGAATCAATGAGAAATAGATGTTGTCCTTGGCCATATGCAAGTCCTATAAACTTTCTGGATTCCAGTTTCCCCTTATGTAAAATGGGCTTTGCCTATATGACTGCTGAACCCCTTCCAATATTCTTATGCTGGGAACTAGCACTAATGATCTATAACAGTCAAATCCATGCAAAACAATTCATTTTTCCCTGGTGTACCAAACACATGCTTTTCAGCACAAAATATTTATATTTATCCTCAAGGGACATCACCCTGAGGGTCTGAACATTCTTTAGTTTTCAAGACTGTGGAGAATTCTATCAAATCCTCTCCAAAGGCCAGAGTCTCGTCCCACTATTCCTCCTATCTCATGGAGATTAGAAATGCAGAGATGAATTTTCATTTTCCATGTGCATCTGGGATAAGGAGATTGAGTTTCAGAATGATTTGCTGCACTGGAAACCCTCTACTTTGCTTCTGGGACTAAGAAGTTACTCTAGCTCCTCAGCACGTGCTAACTCTCTTGTCACTGTGGGTGTGTAAGGGTGGCAGCATTCCCATTCAGGATGCTCCCCAGGCCTTGAGAATGTCTGATTCCAAAACAACAATCCATTCATCTTCTCCACAGTCCTCTTACCATCCCAGAGCTCCAGTCCTGGCCACATGGCCCAGCATTCAGCAGTCTAAATCCATCAGTTATGGGAGCGGAAGGCTGACTATGTGGCCACATCATGACTGCTTGTCAGGCCCTACTGCGCACTTATATAAACTGCTGCAGCCCTGGATGCCAGTCACTTCGGTCCATTGCTATACCTCTCTGCAGCTTCCACACTTGGGCTTCCTGACCTGCTGCCTGTTGTCAACACAGCCTGCTATTCTAGAAGTTTCCTAAATAAGCATGAGGACCCTACCAACCATAAAGGGTAAGGCATCTATTCCAAGTTCAGGCAGCTCTTCAGTGAAAGGCGAGGGCCAGGATACCCTCCAGTTACATTGTCATGGTGGTTGAATTGGGAGGCCCCTGCAGAGGTACAAGGACCAGAACTAATGGTGAAGGTAGCAGTGTCTGAGAGGTGCAAGCCTGCAGGGGACACGCCTCTCTCAGGCTCAAGGCACAGATACCTGACCCAGTAGAGATGGTACTAACCATCTCTAGAGTACTGTGCCCATGGGAAGATCCTGAAGATCTAGAGATACTGCAGAGTACTGACCCAGTAGAGGAGATGGTACTGAAGGTAAAGCAGTATCAGGTATGTCCCAATTCCACCGCATCCTTGATTAATTATCTCCCTGTCCAATTCAAGCAAACTCTAGCAGCTTGGTTGGATTGACCAAAGTGCCCTGCTCCCCGTACTATCCACCTACTGTTTGGGTGTAAGGTAGGTTTGAGGCCCTGGTCCTTCGGAGGTAGGGCCCCGTGAGCCTTGTTAAGCTGTTTACATCAATGGCTTTGTCAGTCTTCCCCATCTAACTACAGGGGTCAGGACTAGCTCCTCATTTGTGCCTCCAGCATTTAGGCCAGAGCCTGGCAATTACTAGAGGGTATTTCATGGATGTACATGGAGAGATGGGTAGATGGAGGGGAGGATGGATGAAAAGAGGTGAAATAAATGTTAGCTCCTAACAGAGTTTCCATGCACTCGATGCCCTTCCTCTCTTCAAACCTGTGGATCTAGCCAGACCAGATATGTTGACAAGTCCCATGATGAGCCAAACTGGTGGTACAGCAGGGTACTAGCATGTTACAGACAGGTCTTCAAGTGGGCCAGTCATCTGGCCCATGCCACAAGCCCATGTGCTTTAGAAAAGCCTATGACATGTGCATCACAGAAGGATGTCTGTGTTGGCCAGAGATGCTGAAATAATATCTCAAGGCCAACAGACACTGAGTCTCCAGTCAGCCCAGCCTTCCCCAGCAGCAGGAGCCAGGCCCATTAGCATGGGTGTGAGAGTGGCTGTGCTGGTGAGCAGAAGGGTCCTGAGTGGGAGGCCATGCCCAAACACAGAACCTGCTGGGTTTCAACCTCCTTCTCTAATTGCCCAACAATGTGCTCCCTAGGGGGTCCTATATTCTTAAAGGACCTTGTAATTAAAGGTAATTCGCTTTCCCCAATTCCATTTACCATTGCTTGTAATTATTGTAAATACTGGTTTGGAATAACAGATATTCCCCCCTGCAATTCTAGCTTTAGCTTCTGCAGAATTAGGCAGCAAAATCCCAGCTCCTGGGAAACCTGTCCCTCTCAGTGGACAAAGGCAGCAGACAAGGCTTTGGGGATCAGAGAAATCACAGACCTAAGTAGAGGGTCTTCAACGCAGAAAATGACTCTGAAACAAGGTTTCTCTGCAGCTTCCCCAAGGACAGATAGGTGCAGAAGAGCAGGGGAAGGTAGAGGGGTTATTTGGGGCAACTCATACCCACTCTGTATAAGCAGCCTGGGGCTCAGGCCATGTGGCTCCAAACCCCTGTGGAGTTAGAAGAATGGACTCAGCATGTGGCCATGGAAATGACTGTGAGCTGGCCGCTGGCTGGGCCTGTGCCCAAGGAAAGATCACTCTAGCTTGAACAGTGTGTGAGTGCTAGGCTTTCATCTTGACCTTGGATATTCAGGGATTCTCTGTCTTCAGCTCTACTCAACAGACTTTCTGTCAGCTGTCCTCCTTCCACTGGCCTTGAGTCATCCGTCATCAGGTCCCACAAGCAGGATCCATCCCTTAGGGTCCCCTCCAGGAGAGGTTTAGAAGGCACCCAGATGATGAGATGTTGCACTTACAAGCCAGATACAGGGCTGCCCCGCCACCACACACACAATAACTGCTTGCCTGTTCACAAGCCCCCTTCTAGTGACCTTGAAAAGCACCTGCTGCCAGACACCATAACTGCTGCCTTGACAGGATCCCCTGAGCTTGCATGCGGGGCCTCCCAAGGACTAAGCCTCATGGCAAGATGTGTTCAACACCTTGGGGTTCCTGTGGCTATGACTTGAGGCCGGGCCTTGTCTAGGTACTCAACCTATCACTTCACCACAGTCCACCTCCTGAGCTTCCTGCATGGGGCCTCAGCCTCCAGTCCTCCCTGAGACAGACAGCACTGCCTCTCGCAAGTTCCCAAACCTGGCTACAGACAGCACACAGTCAGGAGCCCACAGCCCTCCCTCAGAATTCCAAGATTGAGCTTTTTGTGCCGCACAGGAGCTTCCTCTATGAGATCCTCCCAGGCACACCTGTGTCTACTCCCCAGCACCGCCACCCCCCCCCCCCACCGCTATCCTCTTCCCTCCCCAGACGGGAGATGCATATTTTATCTCCAATGGACCATGAAGGTCTGAAGGCGGCAGGTTGATTTATCAGAGGCATAACTATACAGTTAAAATTGTGTCAATATATCTTTGCATAGTGGATTCTGAAGGATGCCCCACTATTCCTCTGGTAAATCATATATACTTAAAGTCCCTAAATGCCTAAATATATATTTATCCAGTAAATCAGTACAGTTTTGAAGTGGCTCATTTCTTTCCTGCAGAAATACAGGATACAGTTGCTAACCTTGTTTTTCTTTCCTTTGCCAAGTTAAAAAAAGAAAAAGAAGAGCAGAGAAATGAAATTCTGAATAATGAATGTTTAAATATTGACGAAGGTTTGACACTAATGGTGTGAGGGAGAGCGCACAGCACAATAGCTTGTCTGCAGCAGGATCGACGAAGGGAGGCATTTTGCTAGAACCTTTCAGACTCCTTCCAAGCAACTACATGCTCTGAATCTGTGACATGTTACTAAGCACTCGGGAGCCAGGGCAGAGCACACCGGGCTGGGCTGGAACCTTCCTGATGCGACACGGAAGGGCTGTGATTTATTAGTCCTCATTTCCTGATTCTGTCTCTCAACCTATTTGCAAACAATTTACACAGAAACAGCAGTCTCTCTTTTTTTAAGGATATGATTCTGGCTCTAGCTATCTCCCATGTTCCGAGGAGAATACTGTATTAAAGCCCATTGTGAAAGAGGATTTACCTGTGTGAAATCCCTAGAGCAAGGTCTAGCACAAAGTAAGTTCTCAATCAATGGGGGTTCCTTTCCTAGAGCCCCCAAACCCTTGTGTGCATGGTATTTTTCACAGCCACAATCTCCCTACTTTATAGACAGGAAGGTTGAGGACTAGTGAATCAAAATCAGACAGATCAGCTGATCTGCAGGTTTCCTGCAGGGTTAGGTTGAGGGTTGATTGTGGGGACTCTAGTGGCTATAACCATGGACAGCCCCAAGGGGAGATAACCTGTCCCTCAAGACACATGATGCCTTGTCTTCAAAATGAGTTTTGGCCTTAAGTTTTCTGAGCCTATTCCTCTGCCTTTAAGCCAAACCTGCAGTAAAGGATTCCAGAATCTACTCTGTCCCTTTACAGGAAAGGAATTCCCCTGCAGTACCTTATCCCAGCACAAACTGAATCCTGCATCAAAATCCAATGATGCTCTGATTCCTTCTCTGTGACTGCTTTAGGTTCCTCTTCCCTGGCCCACTGTGCTGGTCATAGTCTTCAGGAACATGGACACTTGCCACTAGAGTCATATACATTCAAATATCTGATTCAAACATGTGCTTCTCTTTTGCTACATCCTGGAGCCCCTAAATGACAATAGACAATAGAAAAGATGCAACTCCCCATGGACAGGGAGCCTGGGGAGGGAAACACAGCACACAAAGGTCTGTATGCATTTTTGGAGGGAGGAGTGAACACTGGCTTGGAGGATTGATCACAGTGTCCTTGCCTCTAGAGGGGGCCATGTGAACTGCTTGGTCACTGGAAGTCCTCAGAGGCACAGTTCTTCAAGGGTGGCAGTGGGGCATGAAGGCATAGATGCCTCTGTTCCAAATAAAGAGATAAGTAAAACACCATGTGATTACAGAAATCTTCTCTGGAGAAACTAGAGGGCACCTGAGAAAGGACCTCCATATACTGACCCCAGTGAATCAGTCCTCTGGCCACCTGATCACCTGGCAACGGCATGTATCTGTCAACAAGCCCCAGCCATTCCCAGGTAACATCTTATCATGTTTCAGTGACACATGCTACAATAGGAAAATATGAACAGATGGCCTGGACACACATACGTTTTTAAGCATGCACCATGAGATAGCAAAACCTACAAACAGAAAGGGAATCCAGATGAAAAAGAAGCAAAGCAGAAAATTAAAATAAATATCCTCAAAGAGATGGAAAGATATTACATTCATGAAAAAAAGTATAGGATTCTATGAAAAGAAATAGGCCTTAGACAATAAAATAACCCCGCCCCCCGCAAAAACAGTAAAATGCTTGTATAATGAAGTCAAGGAAACCAGCTACAAGGAAGAAAAAAATAGAGATGGAAAATGGGAAGAAGATCGTTCAGCAAAAGGTGTGTGGGGGGGAATCCATTGAGAAGGTCTCATATTTGACTAGTGAGAGTTTCAGAAAGACACAACCAATAAAAGAGATGGAAAGAAATGGTAAAAAAAAAAAAAGCAGCAGAATAAATTTTACCAGAACAGAAGACATCCAGATTGAAATACTCATGTAGTGGGCAGGCAATGAATGAGTGTTGCCTGTTGAGTGTTAAAAATAAAATAAAAGACACGAACACCAGTGAGAAGATAGAAGATCTTGAAAGCTTCCAATGAAGGAAACAAAACCAAACAAAACACAAAATAAGGAAAACCAGAATGTCACTGAATGTACAACAACAGCATTGGCAAGCTGAAGAGGATTCCGTGTGTTCCGAAGATTTCAACCCAGCACTCATACCAGCCAATCAATCAAGTAATCTTTTCAGACATGGTGAAGACAAAAAAAGGAGAAAAAAAAAAGAAATACTCACCTCCCAAGTACATTTCTTAAAAGAAAATTTCTGAAGGATGTGCTCAAGCTAAATAAGAGAGTAAACTAATAAAGATGAAGACATAGTTAGATGGGCACTAGACTTGTCAGGGTGATGGCTTTGTAAGTTATGTAATGT
Source organism: Sturnira hondurensis (assembly GCF_014824575.4). NCBI lineage: Eukaryota > Metazoa > Chordata > Mammalia > Chiroptera > Phyllostomidae > Sturnira > Sturnira hondurensis. Next base: position 4,905,197 of record NW_028085930.1, read on the forward strand.
CGAATTACTACGTTGCACACGTAAAATTAATATAATACTTTATGGCAACCGTTATTGAAAAATTTAAAGAAATTGTTTAAAAGATGAAAATACACGCAGGAAGCAGGGGAAGCAATGTTTAAAAGTAGCAAAGGTAAGTGCTAAGACACTAACTGTGCAGCGGACTGGAGAGCAGGGTTTGAGGAGGAGACTAGAGGATTTCTAAAGGGGTTGGGAGACCCAAGCATTTGGAGAATTATATTGGCTATTATTGGATAGATCTGATTGAGTCTACGGGAAAAGAAAGGTAATATATAGAAAATTAAATAAATGAAAAAAACGAAGAAATCGTTAATCCCAAATTTTATAAAAAGTGAATGGAAAATAAAATAGCCATATAACTACTCACCTCAGCATTGAAAAATAGTGACATAACTATAATAATGTGAATTACATGTTTTTAACCAAGAAGTTTCAAATATAGATTAGAAAAATAAATAAATATAGATTCTACAGGGTCCAGCAGAAGTAATGCCTGTGTGAGTGTGGTTGGTAGGGTAATAATATGGATGCAATAATTTATAGTTTTAATTTGAACATTTCACCTAAAATGTCATATGCAGTGCTTGAGTGTAATATCGTTATGTTAAAGAATTCCATTCTTAGGATTTTGTAAAAGGGACTGTATTTGTGCCAGGCTCTGTATATTATATGCATGTAGATATCCCCAAGTCATACATTAAAAATTAAAAGATTATAGATACATAGGAGATAGAGCAGTAGATATTAACAAAATAAGAGAAGAGGAAGAATATGGAAAGGAACAAAGTAAGAGAAGAAATGCTCAGTAACCATAAGGGGAATTCAGAAGACAAAGTGTAAACTGATATCAATAAATAACATTATAAGCATATAATTCAAAAAACAAAGTATAAATATGAAACATATCAAAGTGTTAAGGCACAGGATGAGGTGGAGGAGGTAGGCAGGAGACTGATATTTTTTCATGTTAGTCCTAATTGAATTTTTAATCCATTACCTTGATAAAAATTAAAATTAATCTATAAAACAAAAAGCTGCTATTTCCACCAGTGGGCCCACTCCCAGGGGGAAGGACACCCCCTGGTGTTGGATGGAGGGAGGTCAAACGAAAAGGGAGTCCCTACACACGTGTTCCAACCTGGCTGGAAGCTGACACGCATCTTACACTCAGGCGCCATCATCCTCATCTCTAAACCACGCAGCTGAAAGGTTCTAAAGAAGGTGGCTTTCACAGATTAGTGGGAACTTTCCCTCTCCGAAATCAAAATAGAAGTAAAAGGCGTATTTTCACAAGTAGAGCCACACTGGGGCCCTGTTTTCATTCCACTGCACAGTGTGTGACATGAAAATAAACAATACTGGAAAGGAGGTGTTTCTGTTTCTCCCAAGTCTCTTGAGATGTAGTTGGGCAAAGGGTACGCAGCCAAACTGTTTTCACACCATGCCTCAACTGAGACTCACACTTCTTTGCATTTAGAAGAGATTTTCATCGCTGCCTGGTATCAGCATTGCCTAGGTGGAGGCTGCAAGCCGATAGCTCAGCTGTCATCAGTGTACGCAGCCTGAACGAAGCAGTGGCAGGTTCTGGAAGAGGTGACCACACGGTTAAGGTCTCACAGGGGCCATTTTTCAGCAGGGCCCAGAGTAAACTACTTCACTGGGCATCCTAAACTACAGCCTGAACCACTGACATACTCACCTGAAACACCCACAGAGATATTAAAAACAATTCCCATAAGAAGCAACAATTATTTTTTTAAAAGTTTGAGTACAAAAAATTCACAGTGAGGATATTCACAACGAAAGAGAATGGTGTAAAGGAGTAAATCCAACAATGCCTGGCCGTTTCCTATTTTCTTCTCCCAAATTCCTATTAAAAGATCACTAAAAACTAGACAAGGATGACCTGGCCAGTGTGACAATCCAACCTCAATTGGTTGGACTGTCATCCTGTAATTAAAGAGCTGAGGGTTTGATTCTTGGTCAGGGCACATACCTAGGCTGTAGGTTCGATTCCTGGCTGGAGCACGTGAGAGGTAACCGATCAATATTTCTCTCTTACTTCTGTGTTTCTCTCTCTCCCTTCCTCTCTCCCTTCCCCTCTCTCTAAAGGCCATGAAAAAAACATGTCCTCAGGTGAGAATTTAAAAACAAAACTAGACAAGGAAAAACTCAAAATCTACTACATGAACTACAATTTGATAAAGTGTGAAAAACTGGATGGACTTCCACCAATTGTAAAGCCATGGGAGAGAAGTGGAAAACACACACTGAGGCACATGTATGCTTTTTTTTTTTTTTTTTTTGCCTGAACTGGAGCCCAGTTGAAGTAAGATAGGGAAGATGCTCTGCTCCTGACCTGAGTTCAGAACACAAGTACAAGTCACCCTCTGTCACAGAACTTCTCCACAGGGGGTGATTTGCCCCCTTAGAAACATTTCGCAATGTCTGTAGTAGACATTTGGGGTTGTCGCAGCTTATGGAAAGAGCACGTTTCTGGCTGGCATCCAGTGGGTAGAGGCCAGGGATGCTACTAAACATCCTACAATGTGCAGGATGGCTTCTAGTCAAAAAATTATCTGGACTTAAATGTCAGTGGTTTCAAAGATGAGAAAAACTGCTGTACTGTTTGGAGATATATTCTAAGGCAACGAGAATGCCTATTTCCCATAACACTGAATCTTTTACTAACACACACACACACATACACACACACACAATATGCCTTAAAGCATTAAATTTCAAGGCCCTAATATTGTTATATAAAAGAACTCAAAAACCTACAAATACTCATTCCATCCAAATTTATTCCCCTCTTGGCCTCTTCCACCTCCCACCCCCCTGCCTTTCCCTCTGACTATCACCATTCTCTTGTCTGTGTGTATGTGAGGTTGAAATATATATCTGGTTTTGTTAACCAGTGTCACCTCAGTAAATTCAATAAAAATAAATATAAAAATGAAATAAAATACAAATATTCAGGCAGGAGGAAAAGCGAAACAAAACAAAGAAAAGCAAGAACCGGTAGTGAAGGCCAAACCTCAGATCGCCTCTGCAACAACACAAAGAGAAGAACAAAAGACATAAGACAACAATACCTATGAGTTTCCCAGAAAATGGTGTGGCCAGACATTTTACATTCAGTCAATGCATTGCCTGAATGTGGAGCAACAAAGACATTTTAAGTTATGAATGAACTCTAAAACTTATAATATGTATCCTTTGGAAGAGAAGATATTACAGAAAACACACTCCCAGAGACTGAGTGATGAATCAAAATGAAGAATTCAAGTATGGGAAAGCTGGAGGTGAGCGATAAAACCCATTGAAATGTAAAGCTCTTATATCATTATGGTATGTAATGAGAATGAAGGAAAACACATAACAAGTAATAAGAAGGAGATGCGAGCACAGAAACAGCGTTTTCTTCTAGTTTCAAAATATCTCTCTGCACAGTACTGTGCTCATGAATTGAAAAATCTCAACAAATTGAACAGTTTTCCTGGAAAATGTAAATTGTTGAAGTGTGACACAGGAAAAAATAATAACCTTAAGTTATCAATTATGATGATGGAATTTAACAAACCTACCAAATGGGGGCGGGGAGTTCTTCCAAACTTTTAAGAAACAAATCACTCCAGCAGACACAGCTCACCTCCTCACACAACTACATCAAAATTACAACTAGAACGACCATCACTCAAGAACATTGGAAATCAAGTGGAATGGAAGTCTGACAACTACAAAAACAAGTTGAATGGAACACTTACAACTATGGAATTGGAGAAACCACATCCATCCAGAGAGCTAGGAGGGCCACAGATGTACAACAGGCTGGCCCCACACACACATGAATAAAAATTTGGGAGGGATATCTCAAGAGTGAGGAGTCCCAGACCCACACCAGGTTCCCCAGCCCAGGATTCCACAGTCGGGAACATAAGTCCCTACAACTTTTGGCTGTGAAAACCAGCAGGAATTGACTCAGTGGAGGAGGCTGCTGGAGCCCTAAACAGTTCCTCTTGGAGAACCCACACTCGGGCTTGCTTACTTAAACTCACTCCCTTTGAGCTCTAGCACCTGGTTGGGAGCTTGAAGGGCACCAGTGGTATACAGAGAGAAACTGAAGTATCTGGAATCAGGGTGAGCAGAGGCCATTGTCCCCCACAGAGCTGGTAGGCTGGTGCCATATCTGAGACTCTGGCATCCTGGCAAACACTGTGTGACCCACCTTGGTGATCCACAGAGACTCTACTCCACCCAGCTTATGGGCCCACCCAAGCTGTCTTTTCCATAAGAATGGCTGGTCTTGGCTCCTAAATTGTATCAAACAAGCAGCAGCTGGCCTCAGTGAGCCTTAACAGCAGCCAGATTAGAGTCTCAATTTGGCTTTACCTGGGAATCTCTAAGCCCAGACAGGTAGCAGCCATCTCAGGTTTGCTTTACAGATCTGGCAGGGTGTCCCCAGGCAGAACACACATGAGGGCTGACCTTGGCCTGCATCAGTCAGGATACCCCAGGGCCAACGCACAAAGTGGACAGCTACAGACCATGCTGGAGTACCACCATCCTGCCTCTGCACAGCTGATCTTCCACAGAGGGCGGAGGTTGGTGGTCAGTGGGCTCAGCCAGTGCTTGCAGCTGACTGGACTGGGTAAATCCCTCCTATTGACTACCCACTGAAAATCCCTCCCATTGACGTGTCTTTGAGTGGGTCTCTTTACATCCATCTTGTTTGGGAATCTCTGCACTTCCTAGATGTGCATGTCTATTTCTTTCACCAAATTAGGGAAGTTTTCTTTCCTACTTTTTCAGATAGATTTCCAATTTCTTGCTCTTTCTCTTCTTCTTCTGGCACCTGATGAGGCAAATGTTGGACTTCTTAAAGTTGTCCCAGAGGCTATTCATACTATCCTCATTTCTTTTTTTTTGATTCTTTGTTCTTCTTCTTGTTCTGATTGGTTGTTTTTGGCTTCCTTCTCTACCAAATCATTGATTTGATTCTCAGCTTAATCCATTCTACTGTTGTTTCCCTGTAATTGTTCTTTATTTCAATTAGGGTATCCTTCACTTCTAACTGGGTCTTTTTTATGCTGCTGAGGTCCCCACTAAGTTCCTTGAGCATCCTTATAAACAGTATTTTGAACTCTACAACTGATAGATTGCTTATCTCCATTTTGTTTAGTTCTTTTTCTGGAGTTTTGATCTGTTCTTTCATTTGCACCATGTTCCTCCATTTCCTTGTTTTGTCAGCCTCCCTGTGTTTGTTTCCATGTATTAGGTAGAGCTTCTTTGACTCTGTGTCTTGGTAGTGTGGCCTAATGTAGTAGGTGTCCTGTAGGGTCCAGTGGCAGTCTCCCCTATCACCCAAGCTGGGTACTCTAGGTGCACCCCTCATGTGGGATGAATAAACTATCCTCTTGTAGTTGAGCCTTGGTAGATGTTGGCAGGTCAATGGGAGGGATTTACCTAGGCCAGTCAGCTGCAAGTACTGGCTGTGTCCACTCATCACCAATCTCCGCCCTCTGTGGAGGATCAGCTGTGCAGGGGCAGGATGGTGGTGCTCCAATGTAGTCTGTAGCTGTCCACTAGGTGTGCTGGCCCTGGGGTACCCTGACTGATGCAGGCCAAGGTCAACCCCCATGTGTGTGCTGTCTGGGGTCATCCTGCATGAGCTATAAAATGATCTGAGATGGCTGTTGCTTGTGCTAAGCTTGGAGATTCCAAAACAAAGCTAAACTGTGAATCTAGGCTGGCTGCTGCTAGTGCTTAGCAAGAGGTACTGGGGCTGGGTGCTTACTGAGGCCAATTGTCGCTCGTTTGAAAAGATTTAGGAAGTTTTGAAGCAAGAGCCCAGACCAGCCATTCATATGGAAAAGTCACTGTTAACACTATGGGTGGTCCCATAAATTATGTGGGACAGATNATGCAGGCCAAGGTCAACCCCCATGTGTGTGCTGTCTGGGGTCAACCTGCATGAGCTATAAAATGATCTGAGATGGCTGTTGCTTGTGCTAAGCTTAGAGATTCCAAAACAAAGCTAAACTGTGAATCTAGGCTGGCTGCTGCTAGTGCTTAGCAAGAGGTACTGGGGCTGGGTGCTTACTGAGGCCAATTGTTGCTCGTTTGAAAAGATTTAGGAAGTTTTGAAGCAAGAGCCCAGACCAGCCATTCATATGGAAAAGTCACTGTTCACACTTTGGGTGGTCCCATAAATTATGTGGGACAGATAATCAGGGGATCTCCAGGGCAGGGCCAACAATGTTAATCAGTTTAATGGCACCTGCCTACTCTGGGGGAACAGGGCTCAGAAAAGGGACAATGGCCTCTTCCCACCTTTCTATCTGGCAGGAAGTTTTCTCCCAGCTCCCACCTTGATGCCAGACATTTCAGTTCCTTCCTGTATGTCAACGATGTCTTTCAAGTTGCTATCCACCAGTGCTGGAGCTCAGAGGGAGTCCAAGTAAGTCTGCATGTGGGTTCTTTAAGGGGAACTGCTTGGTACTACAAAAGTTTCTTCCACTGACTCAATCCCTGCTGGTTTTTGCAGCCAGAAGTTATGGGGACTTAACTTTCTGGCACTGGAATGCTGTGCTGGGGGTCTGGTGTGGGGCTGGGACTCCTTGTTCCAAGATATTCCTCCTAAATTTTTATCCACCACACATGGATGTGGGACCAGACTGTTCCACGTCTCTGCTTGTCCTACCAGTCTGGTGGTTGGATGTGGTTTATTTAATTCTGTGGTTATCAGACTTCTATTCAACTTGATTTCTGATGGTTCTGAGTGATGGTTGTTCTATAATTTAGCTGTAATCTTGATGTGGTTGTGCAAGCCATATCTACCTATGTCACTATCTTAACCGGAAGTCCAAATCTGTACTATTCCTACTAATAAAACAGCTAAAGTCATTTCTGTTAAAATTAGGAAGAAAACGATCTCAGTTCCTCCTCAACACTTTTTACTTCTCACTAATGCTTTACACTTTCTGGAAGATCAGGCCATGATGGTAAGGAATGAAACAGAAATTAGAGATATAACTATTAGAAAGGATAAAGAAATAAGTGTTCCTTCAGACAGTATGATTACAGGCATAAAAATTGCAAAGGAAATAACTAGAAAATATATTATAATTTGAAAATGAGTTTCAAAAAAGTACACTATTGTAAAGGGGGAAAAAAAGAAGCATCTTTAATACCAGAAGTAGACAGTTTTTAAAATCTGCTTGCTCACAACAGCAATAAAAAAATCAAAAGCAATCAAAGACATCAGAATGGCCACAAATTATGGCATGCAAATGAAGAAAACTTAAAACATTACTAAAATACATAAAATAAGACTTGAAAAAATAGGAGAACATACTCCTGGAATGGGAGACTGAATGCTATCAATTCCCCCAAATAATATATAAATTTGAAACATGACCAGTGACATTACCAGTGGTTGTTTGGTGGTAGGGAAAAGGCATCATTAAAGAGAAATAAATTTGACCACAAAAAATAATTCTAAGATCTTGTGGCTAAATAAGTGAGCAAGAAAATTAAGCTTTTACAAATAAGAATAAAGAAAGGTAACTTGTAAACCAAGCCATACCCTATTTTATAATTGCTAGAAATCACAGCACTGGTGTAATCATCAATAAACTGGACACTGTAACACAAGGCTTGAAATGGAACCAAGTGCATTTAAGAAATTAATAAATGACAAAGCAAATAGTACAAATAAATGGGGTAGAAATGGACTGGGGTAACTGGTGTTTGGAAAAAAAATAAACTCTCATCCTATCACAATTTACTAAAATACGTGACAGGGAAGTTGAAGAGTTGAATATAAAAACTAAAGCCATTTGAAACAGGACTATGTTCATATACTACTTTGAGATTTAATCACTTTAATGTTTTAATGAACAGTTTAAAAAACTAGCAGAAAATATAGTTGTAAATATAACTGAAGGACATTTTATGCACAAAAGCCCTGAGGAGAGACAGGCAGATCACAAAAGGGAAGACCAAAACATTCAGCACCTAACAATTCAAAAATTCTATTAAAAATCATAAGCAAAATTTAATGGCAAATTGAGGTAGTGAGACAGGCTACAACCTTGAAAACATTCTGCTAAGTGAAGGAAGCCAGTTATAAACAACCATGTATTGTACGATTCCATTTACAGGATATGTCCAGAACAGGCAAACCTATAGAGGCAGAGATTAAATTAGTGGTTTCCAGGGGCAAGAGGGAGTAAGGACTTGAGGTGAGACGGGAGCTGACGCTGATGACTGAGGTTTCTTTTTAGGATAATAAAAATCGACTGTGGTGAGAGCCGCGAAACTATGCATATTCTAAAACTACTGAATCTGTACAGTTTAATGGGGTGACCTGTATGTCACACAAATTATTATCTCAATAAAATTGTTATTAAAAATTTAATGGCAGATATGACTTCACTCATATGTGGAATCTAATGAACAAACTGAACTAACAAGCACAGTAGATACAGACTCATAGATAGAGAGAGCAGGCTGACAGCTTGGGGGAAGTAGGGGGGAGGAGCTAGGGAGTGAGCAAAAGAAAAAAAGAAAAAAAGAGAGAAAGAACTCACAGTCCCAGGACAAGAGTGTGGTCGCTGCTAGAGGAAGGGGAGCAGGTGGAGGCGGAAGGGGATATAAGGATGATAAATGGTGATAGAAAATAAAATAAAATAAAAGAGAAAATAAATAAATTATACCATACACAAATTTTAAAACATTTAATGGCAAACAACCAGCTGGGAGAAATATTTGTGACATATTTGGGCAAATATTAATAATCTTGATATATAAGGAATACTTAATAACAAAAACACTAACACTCTATTGCCAAATTGGGAAAAATCAATGGACAGACAATAAAGGACAAGAAATGACTAACAAAGAGTGTTTAGTTAACAGTATCCAGTTAGCAGAGATTTAAGAAACAGTAATGTTCAGTGCAAAAGTAGGTGACAGACGAGACAGTCTCATCTACTGTGACCAAACCTCCATCTGGGGACCTTGTGAAAGCAACCTGGGAATAAACATTGAGATCCATGACCAAATGCACACCCCTTTGTTCCACGTCTAGGAATCTGTCACCAAGAAATAGGCACAGAGTGCCCGAGGATCTATTATCTGTTAGAGGATAGCCACAGCATCATTATTTGTAGGTATTTATAATATGCACAAATTACAGTGCTCAAAAAGGGGAAAATGGTTACATAAATTATAAATCAGCCACAAGACTGGATATTAGGCAGCCATTAAAAATAATGCTCTCAAATAAATTTAATGACAGGGAAAATGATCACAATGTAATGTTCAATGGGTAAAAGATATAAGATTGCTTGCAACAGGATGCCACACACACAGTGCTGAAATGAAATACGCCAAAAGATTGGCAGAAACGATCTCTAGACGGTGGCATTCTGGGTGATTTTCATTTTTTCTTTACATTTCCATATCTTCCATGTTTTCTACAAAAGGCATATTTTATTCCTGTAATTGGAAAATAAAACATGGTTTTTTTTCTGGAATATTTTTCTACAGCCAAATCTTTGGCCAGAAGAGAATGAGTGACTGCCATGCAGCACCTTTAAAAGCTTGTGTCTACTTTGCACACATACCCCTCTTTCCTTGCCCCACAGTGCTGGGTTGAAGACAGTTTTAAGCCCCCGCCCCCACCCTCCGGCAGGAAGCCCTGCCCAGTGCGACTAGCCTAGTCCCTTCAGTTTGTGCAGGCTGCTACTACAAAGCACCACACAGTGGATGGCTTATAAACAACAGACATTTATTTCTCACTGTGCTGGAGACTGAAAATCTGCTATCAGGGTGCCAGCACGGTCAGGGAAGGGTCCTTCAGGATTGCACACTCCTCACTGTGTCTTCACGTCATGTGACCCAAGGGGCGTGGTAGCTCTCTGGAGCCTCCTTCCTAAGGGCGCTAATCCCACTTGTGAGGGTTCTGCCCTCTTGACTGAATCACTTCCCAAAGGCCCACCCCCTAAGGCCATCATCGCCTTAGGGGACACAATTTCAACTACAAATTTTCGGGGGGGTCACAAGTACTCAGACCATAGCACTGACTCAGAGGCCCCCACTCCCATGCCCCAGCTCATCTAGGCTTCCTACCTCTGTGGGGCTGAGTCTCTCAAAGGTTAAGCTGACAACATTGAAGGTCTTTTTGTCCAAAGTGGTATTTATTCTAACAAGGAACACATTAAAGAACTTTTAGAATCCAGTGAAAAGAATGTCTCATGATTAAAGAAAATGTTAGGTAGGTCTGCTCGCAGTAACAGAGAACGATAGTTACCAGAGGCTGGGGCATGGAGCAAATGGGCAGATAAATGTAGGATGGTGGTGGCCAAGGGCTGAAGGGAGGGAGTCATGGGCAGTTATTATTTACTGGGTTCAGAGTTTCAGTTTTGTAAGATGAAAAGTGCTCTGGAGGTGGCGGGTGTTTGCATGACAATGTGAATGTACTGAGTACCACTGCACATTGCACTTAAAAGTGGTTAAGAGTTGTGTGTATTTTACCACAAAAAAAGAAAAAGAAAAAGGAAGTCTTATGGTGGAATTTCAGGCCTCTGGAAGAGGTGGGAGGAATCCCACTCAGCCCCCTCTCATGCTGGAGCTGAAGGTTGGGGCATAGGCAACACAGTATGGGGCTCCAGGTATTTTGCAGCACTGCACACGGAGCTCGGCTGTGCAGCCTGTGATGGTGAAGCCTTGGTGGAAAGGCAAGGTCCCTCTGAACACACAGGTGCTCTGGCCCCCTTGCCTCAGTCTCTCCAAGGCAGAGCCTCAGCGTGGAATTTCTCTCCCTCAATCCCAATGAGCTGGCAAAATACATTCCTGTCCAGTGTTGGGGAAGAAATGAGATCATCCCTTAAAGCCCATGTACCATCCCTGTCACACAGTGTCATTCAGAAAGTGTCCGAAAATTGGTCTGTGAATAAGCTCTGGATTTATTCAGCAGCTAGTAGGCTAGCTGAATGAGATGCTATTCATGTCCTGTACAGCTCAGGGACCGGCAGGTCGTAGGAAAAGATGGATCAGGAACAACTGTGTGACATGGGGCAGAGAGTGCTCACTCTGTAAACAAAAGTTTCAAGAACCTGCTAAGCAGAGAAGGTGACACCTGAGCTGGTCATTGAAGAGGGGAGGAAGGCCATTACAGAAGTAACTCACAGCATCAGTAAGGTGCTCTTGGGGGCAGGGGCGGCAGATAAGCTGTGCAGACTATGGTCCCCAGAAAGCTTCCCGAGGACGTGGGTCTTTGCTCAGCACACCCATCACAGTAGCTGAAAGGCCTTGTTGGCCACTCATCAGCCCTGCCTCTCAGAGGATCTACGTCTCCACGGGTCTGAGTTGGGCAGAGTGTGGGAAGGATGGGGGTAACTGCTGCTAGCTTCCAAGGGCAAGCCCCCTCACCATGGGGGCTTCACAAAGCCCATCCACCTATCCCGGCCCACCCTTTACAACACCTCCTACCTTCCCTCAATGTTCTCCTCCCTTCTCTGCCCTCCCCCCAGGTTCCCTCACAGTCCGAGCACAGTGAATGTACCTGTCAAAGACGACAGTGGGATGACTTTCATGTGTCTGAATGCATAAGGGTCCCTCCTGTGGCCATTCAGTTATTTATTCATTTAACAAAAACATATCGAGTGACCACGGTAGGCCATGCCCTGTGGTGGGGATGCCACAACAGAAGAAGTAGTCCTTGAGCCCAGTGTATTCAGCCTTTAGCAGATGAGAGAGCAAAAGAAAGGCCCAGCACTGAGGCCCCTGAGCACCAGCAGGGACAGTCAGTTGTGCAGGGAGAGTAGGAGGCTGCAGCAACTGGGAGGGGATGGCGGTGCTCGCAGCCCCGACTCGGAGGCTCCCAAGGTGCCCCCACCCCCAGGTGCTGTGGGGAGCCCTGGAAGCTGAAAATTGTCTGCACAGGTGCCCGGAACACCTGAGCCCTTAGCTGCAGCCACACAAAGCCCACATTTGGCTTCCCTGTCAATTCCACCTGATAGGCACCTGAATTTAAGATTCATCAGAGGGCTCTGGCTGCTGGGAAATAATGATTTATTCTCTGTCTCACTCACACACACACACTATTTGCACTGCTTTGTTCCTGGTTTCCTACACATTTAATTACCTCAGGATAAATCTGATTTCCCCTCTTGGAAAATCTCTCTTTTGTTTTCTTTTAATTTCCCTTTCTTTCACATTACATTTGACAAAGTTGGGAGAGTCAACCAAGACAGATGAGCACAGAGGGTGGGAGAAGCAGAAAGCCAGTGTGGCCTGCGCAGGCGGCACCCAGAGGACGCAGGGCGCCCAGCTCCCCAGCCGGAGCTATAAATTAGAAGTGCCCTATAGTTATATTTAATTCAATAACAAATACTCACATAAAAATAACTAATTTTTATTCTGGGAGGGTAATGCCTAAATTTAAGCAACCTTTCCCGGCCTGCCTGAAGAAAAAGTCTGCTAATGCTGCCTCTGCCGCCCCCTCCTCCAGCTCGACGAGGCCTTCACTGCTGCCTAGAGATGAGAGAGAGACTTCTCATCGCCTATTGACGGGAGTCATCAATAGCTAAAGCCCAAGCCAGTGGGGAGAACCACCTGGAAACCTCTGGAGTAAAACAACGTTCCTGGACAAAGCCCCAAGAAGCAAACATAAGAATATTTTTCAGGGAAAGACGTCCAATGGATGGGATGGTAGCCTTGCGTATCCAGTGGAATTCCAATTCTGCTCTTGAAAGCTATTGACTCCCCTGGAAAGTGGGAGGAGCCTTCGCCCTGGGAAGGAGGATGCTGCTAGGACATGGGGCCTGGGTCTGGGTGAGGAGGGCATCGCCCTGCCCGGCTTGTTTGGCCCTAGGCAGGGCGGGACTCTGGCCTTGATCCTGCCTGTCACTCACGTGCTGAAGGGCCACAGGAGGAACAAGATCCCCTTCTCAGTCTTAGTCCCATCACAGACTCCCCTTCTATCCTGACTCCACTGAACCCCACTCTCCATGTACACTGGTCAGGGTGGGGTTGTTGTGGTTATCACATTATTTTACTGAAATCAGATCTTTTGTTCCCCTCTGCCAAGCTCTACAGTGGCTTCCTTCACACTTAGAGGGGGGATAAGATTTGGCCGCAGTTTGCGTCTTTGTAAAGGCTGTTTTATGGGCAAATGGTGAGCCAGGAGAATGTCTGAACCCACCAAACCCTCTGACTCCGCTCTTTGGGGGAAAACCACGCGCATCCATCATGCCATGTGCTATATTTGCATGGCTGTGCTTTAGGGACTATTGGCTGGAAGTACTCCAGTTTGACCCAAACCTCTCTTCTTCAGTCAATTTTCAAGCCATGACATCACAGTAGATGTGGCACTTGACCATCTCCGAGTGAAGGAGCACCTACCCTCGCCTACTTCTGACTTCACCTCAAGGGCTCTCCCTGTCCTTCTATGCTAGAGTCCCACCCTGTGCTGGTCCTCGACGCTGACACGATCTTGCGACCTCAGGGCCTTTGTACTTCTGGGTTCTTTGTCTGGAGCACTCTTCCCACATACCTATGCATGGCTGGCTTCTCATTCTTCTGTCCTCAGCCCTCTAAAGCAGCCCCAGACCCAGGCACTCTCTCTCCCATCTTCCTTTCCATACTTGTCTCTTGCTGAAATCCTTTTGATCTGTTGCTGAGCCCTGCACTCCCGCCAGAGAAGGGGTGTGCTGTAGGGGGACAGGGTTGAGACTAGGAGGGCCTGCCCCCTGCCCTTTTCTCCAGGGACACAGCCAAAGGGCAGATCCATTCAAAGCAAACAAACAAGAAATGCTTATGTGATTCTTACCGTAGACGTATAGCAAGATTGTGACTCTACTGGGGACTGAGCTTGAGTCCAGCCCCTACTCCTGGGCTCTCAACTCGGCCACAGGAACACCAGCCAAGTCCAACACTTCTTCCTTGTGCTTTCCTTCTGACCTACCCCATCCTCCTCTTAACCTTTTCTTTATTCCTCCTTGAAGGGCTATTTTGTGAGAAAAGGATCTCAGAACAGTGCATCTTAACCCTGGCAGCTCACGGGAATCACCTGGAAGATTCTTAAACTGCTGCTGTCCACACCCATGGGGGCCAACTCAGACAGCATGATGGGGGAAGGGGAGTGGCGGCTGGCACCAGTGTTTGTTTGAAAGCTCTCCAGGCCTGCGCAAGTTCACCAGATTAAGAAGCCCCGGATCAGTGCTTTAGGGATATGTGCTACCTTTTCTTTGGGTAAGATGCCTGCCTGCTCTCGGGGGAATGCCAAAGGCCACTGGGTCAGTTTGAGCAACCATGCAGTCTAAGGCTCCATTTGGTGGGCACTGAGATGCCCAGGGACTTAAGGAATGGAGAAGCAGTGAGCAGACAGCAGCAAGAACAGCACGGACACTGGGAGGAGGGAGATACAGCCCTGTCCACAAAGGGATGAAGTCAGGCTCAGGATCAAAACAAGATCCCATGCAAAGGCGGAACCAGGAACGGACTCTGGGTGCCACATGGGGGTTCCTGACACACCCCCCCCCCCCAACACACACACACTTGCAATTTTGTTCACAAAGGATTTATTTGCAGAACCTGGCAGCCCCATATCCTTTTTCCCCCTAAAGACAAGGAATAAACCTGCGATTGGCTATGACCAGCAATTCTCTCCCTCTTGAGATGTATTAAATATGAAGAAAGGAAAATATAACCAGAGAGCCAAAGCTAAAAGAATAGCTATAAAAGAAAAGAGTGGGTGATTTGTCCCTCCATGAAAGCCGGCCTCTAGGTGAGCTGCCATTGCTGAGTGCCAGGGCTTTGCCTGACAGTCCACAAAGGCCTGCTGGGAATCTGCTCCGTGAGTGAAAGGCACACACTCCCACCAGTCAGGCAGCCATTTGGGACAGCGATCTGGATGTTGGACAGGCACGTCTCCTCCACCAGTGCGTAAGCTCCATGAGGGCGCATGTTTCTTAGTGTTTAGCACAGTGACTACCACCAGCACATACTCAATAGCCATTTGGTGGGTTATGAATGGGCACTTTTCAACCCACTAAATGGGTATAGTCTTCCTGCTAGAAGCAGCCTTGCCCTAAGAAATTACTGGCTAACTCAAAACTCAGTACCATTCTTGTTTCAGTGAGGATTCCTGGCTGCAAGCAACAGAAATGAACTGTGTGAAGTGAAAAAAAAAACAAAAACAAGCCAAACAGAAGAGGAAGGCTGCCTTTTGGAAAGCTATGGGACAGTATTCAGAATCACTGGGAAGTCTGGGGCAGGAGTAAAGGCGGGCTGGGCCCCACAGCCTGGGCTGTATCAGACCTGGTTCAAAATTCCCCAAAGGCCCCTCTGCCCTGCCCCTCCTCCAAGCACTTGATGAAGATGCAGGAAATGTTCCACTCTCTTGAATCCTTAAGTTGCTCCCTCAAAAGTCAAAGCCTCAGTCAGGAGCATCTACGTAGCTGGGCTGAGGTCAGGTACCCATGCCCCAGCTTCCCAGGGTGGGCAGAAGGACCTCAGGCCCTCCTGTTTTCTTGGCACTCTCCAGGTAGACACCCCCTCCCCAGACTTCAAGCAGAAAGAAGTGTTCAGATCCCGAGGAGTACCCCCATCCTACCACCAGACATACGTCCACTGCAGTGCAGAATCCCATTTTCAACTTCTAGAATGGCTTTATCCCCTCAGACTTTTTTAAAGTAGCTCAATTTAAGTAGGAAAAAGCTCTCCTGCTTGCTGTATAATTGAGTCAGTTTTAGGAGCCAGTGTTTACAATATGCTAAATCCATAGCCAAGAGGAAATACTCCTGTAGATGTGACTTTTAGCCACTGGTTACCAAGGGGATCTGGGGACTCGGTCTTGGGGGAGATATTTGGAAAAAAGATAAGCACCCTTAAAGAGCTAAGTTGTTTCCAGATGTGGGCCGGGTGTGAGGGAGGGTATTGCAATCTTGGCCAGAGGCAGGGGTCTGGGCAGAATGACTGTTTTTCCTGGTAGAGCTTAGCCCTCTCCAGGGTTCTCAGTCCAATGGCTAACACCTCCTCCTTTCCCCTCCTGCTCCTCCCGTATGAGCCTGTCCAATCTTCTGCCAGCTCTCCCAGATGTGTCCTCTGACATGTGAACGCTGAGTTGTGCAGTGGTGATACAGTGTCGGGCTGCTGCCCTCCAGTGCCTGCAATCTGTCCATCTCCCACCCCTGCCAGGCAGGCCCTGCTTCCACAGATGTCCCATTGAGAAGGCAAGAAATGCTGGGCGGGCACTGCAGGGGCAGATCACTCATGAGTTTGCCAACACATGAGTCTGCATCGGGCCGAACCTCCCTGCCTCCCCCAGTCCCCTGATATCTGTTACTAAGGGCCGAGGCCATGGGGTCACACTGTCGATTTCATGTCTTTAGGTAGAAACAAGGTGGGTCGAGGACTCCCACTTCTGTGCTCTCAACTTTCCTTTCTCACAGGTGGAGATGAGCCCCTCGTCTTTGGCATGATCCTAAATGGGTAAAGATGAGCGTGTTTTTGGAGATTGCAGGGTGTTTTCCCTCTGCGATGGTCAAGTGCCTCATCTGTGACACTGTTACAGCTTGAAACTGTACCGAAGAAGGGAGGTTTGGGTCATCTTGAAGTACTTCCAGGCAGGAGTCTCTGTTTTCTATAAAGCACAGCTAGGCAAATGTAGCCCATGTCATAATGGGTGCACACGGCTTTCATCCAGGGAGCTAGGTCAGAGGGCTCAGTAGTTTTAAGGCTTTCTGCTGGCTTACAACAGCCTTTGCACAGAAATAAGCTGAGATGCCCAGGCTGCAGTTTGTTCCTCCACCCCACCAGAGGGACTTGGCTTTGGGGAGCCTCCCAGGACCGAATTTCTACAGCTGCAGGGGTTGAGACAGTGGGAACAGAGTGCCAGACACCTGTTGGTCATGCATGCTCCCATTAACCATGTTAATGGGAGAAAAAGGAGAAGAAATAAGCCAATTAAATGTGTAACAAGTTGAGCCACATCCTGGCCTCCATCAAGACAGAAAGTAATGCTGTTTCTGAGGCCTTCTATCTCCTCCCACGAATCTCTAACTAAATGCGCAAAGGATAAAAGACATTTCTTACAGGAAAACAAAAAAGATCAAGCTTCATTAAAATAAACATCTATGGCTACAAGCCACATACTGGGAAATGCGATGGGACTTAGAGAGTCCTGAAGGCCGACACAAACCTCCTCAGACTTGGGCAAGACTTGGACTTCCTTGGAGGCAAATGTTACGCCCTGAATGGCCCTCTGGCGCCGTGGGAGCCAAGAGGTGCAGGAGGAGGTGTGGGAACCCGTGGGCCAGCTGGGAGGCTGTTCTTCACTCCATCTCTGTCCCCTCCCACCCCCATCTCCAGAGCACTTGGGGTAAGAGCTCCTTGCTGAGAAAAAACTTCTAGAAGAGTATGGAGGAGGCAGGGAAACAGTCTCAGGGGGTGACAGCCCACAGCACCTGTGACAAAAGGCACACCCCGTGCACACACCATCAAACACCTCAGTGGTGCTCTGCAGAAGAGACCCCGGAGGTAGAGCCCAAACCATTCAGAAGCACATAGGAGAACAATTTCCTGAGTGGAAGGCTTGAAACTGCCACTTGAGAAAGTCTAAATGCGTCCAATCAAGACACATCCTGGTGAATCACTAAGACTCAAGGATAAGAAAGCAGTACTCTGGACTTCCAGGTGGAGAAAAGCCAATCACCTAAAAAGGTAAAAATCAGCCTACACTGACCACAGCAACATTCAATACCAGAAGAATATCCACAATTCTAAGCAAAGGAATGTGTGTAACCATGTATTTTAACCCTAGGCGTTGCTTGCTATCCTAGGCACACAGGCAAGAACATCCGAGCATTTGCAAGAATGGCACAATTCAGCTGTGCATGGCACCAATGAGCAACAGGGGCAGGGTGTGGAGGGCGCAGTCAGGAAAACCAGGAAGTAAACAAAACAGCTTAAAACCTCTTCATGAAAAGCGATCTTGCAGCCGCAGCACTGACATCATGAGGAAGCTTGTTAGAAAAAAACCCTGGGGCCCACCTCACACCTCTCACACCAAATGTGCATTTTAACCCAATGCCCAAGGGACGCATATGTACTTCAAGGTTTGAGAATCACTGCCCTGGAATAAAGAAGCCCCAGTGGAAGGACAGGCAGGTGACTGGATGGAAGCCCCTAGCATGGCATCACTGGATGGAATGTAATTGCCACTGACCTCGTCATTGAAAAAACAGTAGCATAAGAAACCCAAGACTTGCCGGGGAGGGAGAGGTGGCAGAACATCAGTAGACACCATGGAATTTTAAAACTGGGGATGAATCTCATCTTCCCCCTACTAAAGAAATAACTCTACAGAAAAGTTTTTCAGAAATTGAAGTAACTTGGAGAAAAGTATGTCTGAACTTCAGTAATTTTTGCAGTTCATTGTAATTTTTTGTCTATTAAATTCAAATCAAACTAAACATATTGCTTTTAATTTTAAAATATGTACAGTAAGAGTCTATTTTTGTAAAAGTGCTTCAATTTACCTAATTAGCTATCTTTCTATCAGAGAGAGAGAGAGAGCTAGGGTAGTCACCAAATGTTAAGAATTTCTCCATGGTGAAATCTGAAGTAACTTTTTTCTTCTTCGTGTTTTTGTGTATTACTTGATTTAAAAAATAATGAGATTGTATCATTTTCACAAAAGAGGCTCTTTAAAAGCACAATCAGAAAGGTACGTTCTAAATAACAGATTTGATTGATGATCTAATTAGTACTTAAATTTTATAAATCTTAAGGAAAATAATTGCAATATTAAAAGAACTCAAACTGAGAGATAAGCTGGCTAAAAGCTTAACTGTTCTAGATCCAGAAAACACTTTTTCCATTACAAGAGTGTTAGAAAAAACTTGCAACATTTTCCGCTAAAAGGCTTCTCTGGTAATTTGCTAACTGTGAATCTCTCCAGGGCTCTGTCCCCCAGCCCCACCCCCCACCCCAGGCCAGCACCCACAGCCTTGGCTGTGGCCCATCCTTGGTGTCACTCCTGCCTGAGCTCACAGAGGCCTCTCTTTGCTTCTCTGCCCTCTGCTACTCCCTGCACCTGAACAGCTAGGCACAGGACAGCCACAGACTGCGGCACCTTAACTGCACAAGAAAACACCCAGAGCTTTAAGAAATGACTCTGAGCCACACCCCAGACCACTGGTTCCTAAATGTTGACAGTTATCCAGATCACCTGGGAAAACTCGGTTAAAGTGTCACAGCCCAGGCCCTGTCCTCCTCCAAGGCTCCTGGGGAGTGTGTGTGCTTTAGCATCTCTCCAGATGATCCTAGTCCCCACCAAAGTGGGAGGAACACATCAGACCACAAGTGGGCCAGGGCACTGGCAGACTTCCAACCTTCCAGGAGGTTTTAAATGTAGCACAGCTGAGAACCACTGCCCTCACATCTGCTTTCTGGATCTAATGAGGGATATGGGTTTATCCAGATCCCCTTCTCCCCAGGCAACCCAGGGCCCTGTGACTGCAACAGAGGATGGCAGCTAGGCAAATCCATGCCCCTGCTGACCACACCTGTCCAGTGAAGGGTCTGGCCGCACTGAATGCACTTATCTTGCTGACACCCAGATAGGCGACATATGTTTCTCCATCTCAAGACATACTGAACTTTCACCCAAGAAAATAACTACACCGACGTTGTCTTTTAGATCGGCCTTATCTTTCCACAGGTGAATCAACTGAGGACCAAGGTATCAGGCGTGGACAAAGCTCTCCCGGGCCCAGACCTTCTCCTGCTGGCCATGGCACTCCCTCTAGGCTAGGAAATGCCACCATGTATCTGGAACCCGAAGAGTCACCTTTGAGACAGATTATTTAACACCCCCTCACCACAGTCACTTTCACATCTCCCACTTTGCTCAGAGAAGATGCCACAAGGGACCTGCCCTGGAGAGACTGCCCTGAAGTCTGGAATCCCTGGAGTTTTCCAAGTCCCCTTTCTAGATGCTGAACATGCCACTGCACGCTTTGACATTTACTCAATAATCATTTCCTCAATAGCATGATGAAGGCTGACTTTCCCAAGGCCACAGGGTAAAGTGATTGAGAGCCAGTGTGCCTGGACTTAAACACTAGAGGAAGGACTCTGGGTCCATTACTCAGTTTTCCTCTGTGCCTCAGAGTTCTTACATGTAAAATGGACATAATGATGACACCTGCTCCACGGGACATGTGAGAACAATGAGTACACATATGTAAGCATGCATGGGGTAGTGTCTGGAGCGTAGAGAGGACTATGTATGTGTATGTGTTCGCTATTACTTTCCTCTAGTTGTACCTATGAGTCTGAACACACCTGGCCTTCTCTCCCCTTCAGGTCCAGGTACCAAGCCGATGCTTTGCCTGTGTGCCCCGCTTCCACGGCACTGCCTACTCCTTTCTTGGTAGTGAAAACTCAGGAACTAATAGCAGCCTTTTTTGTTTTACCCTCCACCTCTTCCCACAGTCACAGTCATCTTGACTTCAGCAGAGTGCCTGAGCCCCTCGTGATTTTGCCATGGACCTTAGCCATCTCGCTAGTAATAATTCTGCTAAATAACTGGATCCCATCAACCTTGAGAAATGGGATATCACCACCTGCCACTGCCCTTAGTCCTGACCTAATCAACATTTTAATCCATAAAGTGAAGGGAAAATGTGTAACTGAATGTATAGCAAATCAAGAAGTGACAGAAAGCTGGAAGAAATGGCTAAAATGCTGGGGAGTGAATTAAGATTCACTCAGATTGCTCGTGGGGGGTTGGAATTCTGGACTGAAGCCAAGAAAAGGTGATCTTTCGACAGGACCAGTGCACATTATAAATCAAGAAGCCTGGGCTGCACCGCACACCACGCGAGCAAGGCCTAGGCATGCCAGGCAACAACACGCTTCCTGCACTGATGCTCGGCAGGGCTGCTTCGCAGAGAGGGCATCCGATGCCCTCTGAATCCAGGAGGCCCCTTCCAAGTGATTCTGTCCTTCAGTGGAAGCCATATGGAAATAAAAACATCAGTGAGTAGAGTTTGCTGATAGCTCATTCATCAATGCATCCATTCACCATCATTTATTTTAGACTTTATCTTTTCAATTAACTGGCTGCTAAAAGAACTACATACACTTGTTCTGGGTCTTCAGAAGGTCTAAAATTCAGGGCTGGAAGACCAGGCAGTTCGTTTGATGGAGCATAACCTTTCAGAACATCACTAAGGTTGAGCTTCCGGTCACTAGCTGTGTACCGAGGCTCTCAAGGCTTGGTAGGGAGCATATCAAGGACCCCTACTGAATTAGAAGTCCTCTTCCAAGGCGCCATTCCACTGTTCTATGAATCTCACAATAAAGTTGAGGCAACAAGTAGAGGGAGGCTGCAGAAGGGGTAAACTGAGTCAGAAGTCCTTCTTTCAAACCCAAGCCAGCCAGCCCCCCTTTGTACCTCCACGCTGCTCCTGACCTATTTCTGTCTTGACCTAGGACCAAGGTGACTCCTGACATCTGGAATCTCTGACACTCACACACACAAGGCACAACCCCAAATGCAAATTCCATCAGCAAAAGGCACCACATTTCAGCTGCTAGGGTGGCAAAGATTAAAATGTTTGATATCAGACTGTGGCTGGCACCAAACCAACCTCCTGTCTTGTGGGTCATACGTGCATTACTTAGCACAATCTTTTGAAAGAAAATTTGGCATCACATATCAAAGTTTTAAATGCACAGGCTCTTTCACTCTGTAGCCTCCTTTCTGGGACCACATCGTACAGACACCCTTGCATTCCTCCAGAGCGCTCTATCACTCCAGGATGTTCACGGCAGCATTCTCCTTTGTTAAGGCTTCAGAAGCATATTCCTGTCTTTCTACTGTTATTTTTATTGTATTAAAATATGTGTAATGTGATAATTATCATGTTAAATATTTGTAAGCACATAATTTAGTGATACTAAATACACTAACAATATTGCCAACCACCACCATTATCTATACCCCAAATATTTTAATCATCCCCAACATAAAACTTTGTACCTATTAAATGATAACTCCCCATTCCCCTTAGCCCCTTGTCCCTGGTATCCTCTATTCCAGGGGACCAAACTCATTTTCATGGGGGGCCACATCAGCCTCACGGTTGCCTCCAAAGGGCCAAAATAATTTTCGGACTGTCTAAATGTAACTACTCCTTAACTGTTAAGGAGTTGAAATTGCATTTGGCCTTTTAAAGGCAACCACGAGGCTGAAGTGGCCCCTGTGAAAATGAGTTTGACACCCCTGCTCTATTATATTTTTGTCTCTATGAATCTGCCTAATACAAGTACCTCATATAAGTGGAAACATAAATATTTTTCTTTCTGTGATTGGCTTCTACCATTTAGCAGTGTTTTCAAGGTCCAGCCATGTTGTAGTATGTATCAATATTTCATCCCTTTCTATGACTGAATAATATTCCATTGTATGTATGTACCATATTTTGTTTATGCTTTCCTCTCCTGATAGACTCTTGGAGTGTTTTTGTCTTTTGGCTATAGTGAGTAACGCTGCTATATACATTTTCGTACAAATTTCTGTTTGAGTCCCTGCTTTGAATTCTTTTGTGCAGTATTGTTTTTTTAACCCTTACCTGAGGACATGTGTATTGATTTTAGAGAGAAAGAGAGAGAAAAACATTAATATGAGAGAAAAACCTTGACCACAGTTTCCTCCCATACGCGCCCTGACTGGGGATCAAACCTGAAACCTAGGTGTGTGCCCTGTGCAGGGATTGAACCCACGACCCTTTGGGGTAGAGGGCAACTCCCACCAACTGCACTACCTGACCAGGGCTGCAGTACTCTTTTTAATGGCAAAAAGATTGGAAACAACCAAAAATACTATGAATAGGGAATTCGTTAAATAAGTTGTTGTACATCCACACATTAGAATACTTTGCAATCCTATACAGTGAGGCAGGTTTATGAGTCTTGGCATGGAACGATCTATAAGATATATTATTCTGCCAGCAAACCAGGAGGCGAAGCAGCAACGGCAGCGCAGAGGCAGGAGGAGCTACAGGCCCGCCCGGTGCCCGGACTGTCGCTGGAAGGCTCCACGGGGGCCAGTGAGAGCAGCGCGGGAGGCCCCGGCCCAGAGTCAGCAGTGAGGGAAGGCCTACTCTTCACCACATGCCCTTTGTACCGCTGGAAATATTTTAATGAACTGAGTGTTTTGCCTTCTACAAACTAATCAATACAGTTTTTAATTGGCACGTGATTGCTTAAAGATCCCGAGTTCGGTTATGGGTCCAGCAGCACGTGGGGATGCAGAGCAGCCCACGGAAACAGAAACAAAGCAAAAATTAAACAAACAGCAATGTCTGACATTTATCCCTTTAAGCCCACAAATATCACCACTTGCTGCCCCCGTCTTCAAACACTGAGCTCGCTGTCAAAAGAGTCCCCAATGTCTCGTAGCCTCTCAATCCCAATGCCCCGGTTTCTGTTCTTCCCTCTCCCTAGAAAAGTAATTTAGAGAGCTGTAAGACGAAAGGCGGAGGCTCACCCTCCCTGGTCGCTCATGCCTCGGTCTCCTGGAAAGGCAAGCCGTGGAGTGAGGCTTCGCAGTCCCAGGCATCCTCCCGGAGGAGGGTCACGCTCCATCAGGAGAGGGCTCTGCCGCCCTCCTCCAAGCCAGAGAGGCTGAAAAGGTACCTGCTCAGAGCCAGCTGAACTGACTACAGGGGATGATAATCAAATCACATTTGAAAATGAGATGAGGAGGGGAGTCAGAACAAAAGCCTGAGAAAAGAAAAATAAGGTGGAAGTTGCAGAAATTGGTGCTCAGTATTCTAAGGGCTTCCTGGCTCCTAGCAGGGTTTCAGATTAGTGTTGATAATAGCTTCACCATAGGACCACACAAAAAAAATCAATGGAACTGAGACTGAGGCAGGATCCATTTATCTTCTTGGGGTGAAATAGAAGGTGTGATTTTAAAAAGACAAATTATACCAAATGCGTGTAATTGATGTGCATACACAGAACCATGCAAAGAAGGCCAACCGCACACAATTGCACAATATCAGGCATTATTCTCATCAAGGGTCCCTGTAACAACGCCAACCCCAGGGCACAGTTCAAGTACTCCGGAGAGTAGCTCGAGGCACTGAGTTCTAGAATATGGTGCATTATTTTTTTGTGGTTAATTATTTGTTTGAAAGGGCGATGAAGAATACAGAAAAGAAAAAGGCCAACTGGCAAGTCCTGCTTTATAGTGAAGCTGCTGGGTTGGGACAGGGCTCCAGACCCCACTTAGTCCAACGCTCTGTCTTCCATTTAAATGGACTGTCTACCCCTCGTGTTCACCCTTAGCTTAAAGCTTTTTTTACGTGAGTTTCTCTCACTGAGTGTGTGTTCCTCTATACACACTCTCATGGGCAGGGATGCTGGCCTCAACGCCTCTGTGGTGTCCGTACCTGACACTCACAGAGGGTCTCAAAGATGTTTTACTGATTAATAGATTAATTAATTAGGCGAGTGAGATCTTGTTTTTCAGCCCAAGAAGGCTTTCATAAGCAGAAGTGCAGAGCTGGACATTTCACAACCGGTTTTCTGGTTCAGCTGACAGTGTTAAACCAGTCTCGTTGAGGGGTTCCAGTTAGTCCTTGGGAGGTGAATTCCAGAGAAGGGGCAGGCAAGAATGCAGAGGGGCGAGGAGGAGCGGTGCTGGGGGCCTGGGGAGCAGGGGGTCTGGGGCAAGGACCACCTCCACAGAGGTTTGCAGCTGAGGTGGAGACGACTATCCCCCGACACCTGGAGGGTGAGAAAAAGCGGGTCTGGGTCCAGAAAGAGCCTCCCTCCTGGCTTAATAAAAGCCACTTCCTGAATGCTTTCTTCAAGCCTTCTAGAAAGGGCCAAAGGTCACCCCAGGCAAGATGTTTTCTCTTGTGGTGTCACCCAACATCCTGTCTAGAGGCTTCCTCTGCCCCTCGGCTGGGCCTGAGGGTCGTCAGGCAACCCTTCAGTTCTTTCCCATTTTCCACACAAAGCCTGGCTGTGCCCGATCCCTCTCACTCCCCTGCAGATGACCCCTCCCTTTCCCATGGGGCTGCAGGAGAGTGAGTGCCTCTCCCCATCTCTCCTGGCCACCTTGAGGTGCCTCTACCCCAGCCCGTGGTCTCCCTGTCCCCACCCAACAAGTGTTCTGCTCTTCCCTTGCCCAGGAACGGTGCTGGTCACAGTGAGAGGCAGCCTTTGTCCTCAAGAAGCTCTCTGAAAAACCGCCTCTGTCCATCTATCTGATTTCATCCTCTTCGGCTCAGACTCAGACTGGCTTTTTCAAATATTCTTTCTGTATCTTGCGAATTGCTCTTTCTAGTCACAACCTCCTTCCCTCAGGATATAAAACTGATCAAATCTCCCTGCTTCCAACAACAGCAACAACCCTAACCAAAACAAAAAACCTTCTGGCATGCTGATTTCCCCTCAAGCCCTCTGTCTCTCTTCTTTACTTTTACTTTAAAATGGGTATTGAACTGCTTCCTCTCCCTCAGTCCACTCCGCCTGTCAGCTCAGGAAGGGGCTGTCTCTATTGTGCCTCTGCAACTAAAGGTCACCTGCGAATGGCCAGGCATCCAATCTTCTTCACTCATGGCCCTTCTCAGCCACTTGGCCCACACAACCAGCACTGACCCGGCTTCCCATCCAGCCTTCTCCCATCCATCCCACGGTCACTCATACAGCGCTGCTCTCCTTTCTCCTCTCTGGCTGTGCCTCCTGTCTCCCCTGCTGGCTTATCTTCTTCCTCCTGTGGCTGCTTGTCCCTCAAAGCCCAGGGTTCTGTCCTGTCTCCTTTTCTCTCTCCCTCTTTTCTGTCTCTTAGCAGTTATATCCCAGTTTAAGTTTAAAAATATCTATTAAACACTATCCACAGACAGTGTGTTAGGCACTGCTGACGTAGTGGCAAATCATAGTTCTTTTAAAAAGCTGGCAGAAAAATGGAAGGCACAGAAAAAGAAATGATTTAATACACTATAGTAAGAAAACTTTCTGCCTCAATATGGGGACAGCAGCCCCAAGGTGCTCACAGTTTTTCAGTGTAAGTGTTATGATGTTGAAAACCCACATGACCTTTCTTCAACTATTGACAATGTCAGAATGGAAGAGGGGAGTGTTTGCATCAGAGATGGATGGAAAAAACCCACCCAGGCTTAGGGCATGCTCCTTCTGACTACTGTTTGAAACAGGGGATGCCTGGTGGTGGGGGTGGGAGCAGGTAATAAGAGCTACCCTCTGTTTCTGCCTTAGAGACCTACGACTACTGCCAGTGAGGAACCGAGTTACGTTGAAAGTCAAGGACGTCCCCATTTCACCCCTTACACTTTCTGCCCTTCCCAGAAACTGCCAGATACAATATAGCTATGCAAGGCTTAGAAGTGGAGTCACGCATTTTGAGAGCTGCTGGTCTCAGCACATGTGGGAAGTGGTAAGGATGCTGACACCCAAAAGTGGTGCATTCAGGGAACTGTACTTTTCACATATCGCATCAGACTACAAGAACCAAAAAACCAGAGTCTACAGGGCAAAGGACTATGTCAGTCTGAGCAGAGCAGAGTTACATCACAGGAAAACCTTTTAGATACAAGAAACTGGACAAGGACTTGCACATACCATTCTCCACAGCTTGGGCAGAAGCAATTAGAAAATGAAACCAAGCCAGTGGGCAAAAATTGAGTCCCAGGATAAGCCACTCACCCCGCTGCGGAACCTCACCAAGTCTCATGGGAGTCCCTCATGCTTTAAAGTAAAAGGGCAAAAACCATACAGTGCAAGAATGGGAACATCCTTCTGTAAAGTCAGAGAGGAAGAACACCCCTCTGAAAATGAGGTACTGCAGAACTGCGAAGAAAACTTCAGGGAAGTGTGTACTTTTCCAGATGTGTACAAGAAAGCACAGCTTCGCAGGCAGAGAAACACAAAGAAGGAGAAATCTGCAGGGAGATGAAAAGGGAGGGCAGTGGGACACCGGCAACGCAATAGCAGAAACAAAGCTACTTTGAGAATCTCAAGTCAGTAACACGGGAAACAAATGAGAAAGAAATCAAAACAGTATGGCAGAAGGTGAAAGATTTGGAAAATAGAGAATGAAGAACCACATGTAGACAATGAGGATTCCTAAAATAGAATCCACAACAAACGAGGCAGACAAAAAATGAAAGATACAATGTAGTAAAATGTTACTGAGCTGAAGATAAAGGCTTGTGTGTACAGACAGATGGGTTCGCCAGGCAAAGTCAGCAAAAGGAGACCCTACACACCTTATGAAAAATAATGAAGATAATGTCAGAGAGAGAAAGCAGGCTGCTCGCAGGCTGTGGACATCTCTGTGACACAGAACAGATCAGAGGACATGGACAATGATGAAGAGAGAGCCTTTCCAGTCGGGGACAGAGTGAATCACTCAGGGAACGAGGCAGAGACATGAGGTCTCTGTTTTCCAGCTACTGGAAAACAAGTCCCTACTTTGCACTAAATCCCTTTAATGGATTCCTGCTGAATTAAATATTTAAACAAAAAATTGAGCCATAAAAGTAGTATCGTAAAACACAGATGAATATATAACTTGAGAGTGAGGAAGAACTTTCAATAAAGGAAGCAAAGGGGAAAGCACACAAGGAAAAAAATGATAGCCTAAGCTACATAAAAATACTAAGGTTTGCTGCAAAAATACAGTTTTAAATCAAATTGCAAAACTAGAAAAACATTGAAATATGTATGACAAAGGTTCACACCTTCCAAATCAACAGAAAAAATTGGGTAAAGGATATAAACAGGCAATTCACCATGGGAGAGACACAAATAGTCCAACTGGTAATAAAATTTAAAAATCTCCATTAAAATAACTAAGATTTAGCATTTTTAGCTATAAGACTAGCAAAGAATCAAAAGGATGATGATGATTATTGCTGGAAGCAGTAGGGGGACATGGTCCCTTCTTGGGTACCTAGGATGGCAGGGCCCCTCAGCATAGCATTCCTGCGCGGCTGGCCATCAGGAATCGTTATCAAAAGCTTTTAGGAAAACTTCAATGACAAGTTTTACTTGTTAGAAGTTATCTTGAGAATATTGACTATTAAGTTATCAGAAATATGTACACAAGGAACTTGGTTAGGGGTTGTTTATAATAGCAAGAGAAAAAAGTGAGATGACCTAGATGTCTACATTTAGTGAAATAAGTCATTGAATTTGATGTAAAGCAAGTTTAACATGAGAATAGGGACACTCATTGGCATGGACAGGAGAAACAATATGTTGTAATATAAAAAGTCATGAAAGTACAAGACACCATTTTTTCCTTTTTACTGAGTGTATTGGGGTGACATTGGTTAATAAAATTATATAGACTTCAGGGGTACAATTCTATAATACATCATCTGTATATTGTGTTGTGTGTTCACCCAGGGCACCATTTTTGATAAAAGATTTAGACATATACTATACTAAAATATTGATAGTAGTTATGTCTACTCAAATTACATGAGCCTGTTTCCTTTATGTTTATTGTATTTCTACTTTTGTTATACTATGAATGTGAATTGTATGTAATTTTTAAAAAATCTTGTTTTAAAATACAATTAAAAGGCCCAAGAGTGCAATTTCTGGATCATATGATAAACATGTATTTAGTTTTATAAGAACTGTAACAATTCTTCCAGAATGGCTATACCATTTTACATTCCCTCTGTCAATGCATGACTGACATAGTTTCTCTACATCCTTGCCACATTTGGTGTTATCATTACTTTTTTTTCGCCATTCTTATAGGCATGTAGTGATATCTTATTGTGGTTTTAATCGGTATATCCCTAATGGCCAATGATATTGAGTGTCTTTTTATGTGCTTGTTGGCCATCAATAGAAAAATGAAAACTATGTTCACACAAAAACCTACATGTGCATGTTCGTAGCAGCTTTATTTGTAATTGCCAAGAACTGGAAACAACCCTGTCTCTCAACAGGTAAATGGTTAAACCAACTACGTAAATCCATACCATAAAATACTACTCAGCCAGGAGTACACCATAACTTGAATGAATCCCAATGGAATTACATTAAGTGAAAAAAGACAGTCCCTGAATGTTACATACTATATGAGTACAGTTATACAGCATCCTTGAAAAGACAAAATTATAAAGATGGAGAACAGATTTGTTGTCAGAGATAAGGAAGGGGGAGGAGGAAGTCAAGTCAGCCCTGGTTGTAAAGCGGTATCATTAGAGATGCTTACGGTGCAGCCGTTCCGTGTTGTGACTGTGGTGGTGGTGGTGATGTGAGTCTACACGTGACAAAATTGAACAGATCCCAGTACAGACACAGACAAGTGAGTGCACGTAAAACTGGGACATCTGAGTAAGGTCAATCTAGGTATTGATGTTCATTTTCTCTTCCTGCTGTTGTGCTATAACTATGCAAGAGGCTACCCCTGGGGGTAGCTGGATGAAAGGTATATGGTCTTTCTATATTACTTCTTACCACCACATTTATTTTGAGATAATTATAGACATCCTAAAACAAAAAGTTAAAAAATGGGACATAAAAATACATACAGAAAATGCAACGAGGTGCATGTACACCTATACAAAGAGCAATGTGAACACTGGTGCTTGGGGAAGACACAATAGGCATTTTGTCCCACAGTGGATTCCGGGGGGCCTTCCTGGAGGGGGTCATGACTGAGGAGTCTGGAGGCGCTGCGAACAGTGAGAGCATTCCCAGGCATGGTGCAACAGGTGATGGGGATCCAGCCTGAGATCCTGTGACGACTTTATCTCTGAAGCCTCAGAAGCCTGCCGAGGAAGGGCAAGAAGGGGGGCTCGCTTTTCCCTACAATGTTATGTTCTTTCTTTATTTACCCACTCGGTTATTTATTTATTCATTCACTCATTTGTTCAACAAACATCCTCTGTGCCCCAGACACTGGGATAAATAATAAAGTGCCCTAGGGATAAAATAGTAAATAAAAGGCCATTAGGTCCCACTCAACCCCAGCCAAGGTCTTGATGGGAGACAGACAAGTAAACACAAAAGTACAAATACATAATTGTGTGAAAGTGCTATGAGAAGGTGTGCACAGATTGTGTATGAAAGGGGCACCTAACCCGGGAGAGCTTCCTAGAAGAGGTGGCATCTGGGCTAAAACCTGCAGTACCTGTGAAAGATCTCTAAATGAGAAGAAGGTGGAGAAGGATGGCCTTCAAGGTAAAAGGAATCAATGGCTTGTACAAAGGCCCAGCGGTAAGGATGTGCGTCACAGCTGGGGGAACCCAAGACATTAAATGTGGCTAAAGCGTAGAATCGGAAACCTGGTTAAGACTGGGTGAGACTGGAAAGCTCATCAAACCCAGGATTCCTCAGCACCCTGACTGCCATGCTCAGGAGCACGGACTGACTCTTAGGGGGCTGCAGGAGCCACTGAAGCCTTTTCCACGGGAGAGGCTCCTGATCAGCATAGGACCATAAGATGATGATTCTGAGGGTGATGAGAGAAATAAACTGGGGTGGCACGGGGACCCCCAGCCCCAATCTGTGCTCCAGGTCAACACTGCCTCCCTTCAGGACTCTCACCCAGCTTCCTGGGCTCCCAGAACTATGGTCAGTGTATATCCCCACAGGAGGCACTGAGCTCTGATGGTTTATGGAGTTCTGAGCTCCAGGGCCAAGCTCTCTCCCATCCCGATCAATTGCTCCCTGTCACAAGCTGATCTTGTTCCAGTTCTTTACTTTCTGGATCATAAAGTTGTCCTCTGCGTGACTTAGTAGGCTCTCTGGAGCTGGGCATTTATAACCCAGAGATACCTGTGCAGTCAGCAGCACCCATTAGTGTGCTGCTTGACAATTTAGCTGTCCCCTGCAAGGCCAGGATTAGATCTATCTGTTTCCCCAGGTCTGGCTTGCCTGGTGTTGGGATGAGACTGGATGGCTTCCCAGGCTGTGCTTTGGCAGCCAGAGCAGCCGGCGGTCTGTGCTGCTGCAGCTCTGAAAGAGACAGAGCAAGAACTGTAGACAGGCAACCTGGCAGTGGGGGACAAGGACAGCACCCCTTCTGGCCAGGCAGGCATTATTCTGGACCTCAAAATGCCTGTCATGAACGAGTGTAATCTGGGGACAGGCTTTCAGAAAAGGACATGTGACTCGTATGTACCAGGCCAGGGGCTGGTGAAGCAGGGTAGCAGGGAGCCCACCAGTCAGCCTCAAACCCTGGTGAGAAACAAGAAGTAAAAACCTACAGATGGGCCTGGAAGCACAGCCCTTATCAGTGCTATTCAGAGGCCACAACAGCAGGATGCCAGTGCGAAATAGGTCAGGAGGGATAGGATTTGAGTGATCAGGGAAGAGAGAGAGGCAGGGAAAGGACCTGTGAAATTCCACTCCATTTGCTGTCTCACTGCAGGTGGAGAGATGAATGAGGCAGGTGTCGCCTTCTGGAAGCTCTCGGCCTAGAGGGTTGTAACATGGTAACAAAGGGCACCCTGCCCCCAGCTGACTCTCTACTCTGCTTGCTGTAGGAGCAACTGCCCAGGCTGTGGGCCCAAGGGATTTACCGGCATTTACAGTGGCAGCCCAAGGCCTAGAAAGATCCCTCGACTACGGCAGGATTGTGCTGTGCTCGTACTCAAATGATTCCAGCAGTGCCTGGCACCTAGGAGATGCCCCGCCGATACTAGTGAAGCGTTTATCTTGGTTCAACGTCTTTGTCTCAGGAAAGAAAAAACGAAAACAGACTTGAGCCTTGGGCAGTGTCGTCCTGGGACCTGAGAGAAGTTTGAAGCATGCACCTGCCTTTGGTCACAGAGCGCCAGCAGGGCTGCCTCTCTCAGAGGCATCATGAAGCTCCCATAGACTTTCAGCTGAAGGTGAGAGATTCCTACAGAGCCAGGCCCTGAGAGCAGATTCCAGACCTTCACCTGCGTCCCAGGGCAGCCCACTTGCTCCCTGGACCACCCTGTCAGGTGCTGGGCTGGTTTCTCAGCACTATGAGTCACAGGCTTCTACAGCCACAGTGTCTAATTTTAGGTCCCAGCATTGAGCTCGTTGACAGTGTGACCTTTACAAAAATTAAAAAGGAAAGGCAGTTTTCCTGTACAGATGACCTAGGATTTAAGTTTCTAAAATGCAGCCAGAAAAAGTGGAGGCTGAGAGAGTCACAGGGCGAAGGGAGTCATGAAATTCACAGTGGCAGAAACAGGCCTGCTTCTAAACTTATCCATCAATGGAAAATCCTGAAAATGTTTCACAGCAGAGAGCTGGAAACCAGGCGTGCACACACATGGCCGGGGCCTGGCCTTGTGCAAGGGCTCCAGGAGGTCTCCTTGAGCACCAGACA
Source organism: Sturnira hondurensis (assembly GCF_014824575.4). Classification (NCBI taxonomy): domain Eukaryota; kingdom Metazoa; phylum Chordata; class Mammalia; order Chiroptera; family Phyllostomidae; genus Sturnira; species Sturnira hondurensis. Next base: position 4,937,610 of record NW_028085930.1, read on the forward strand.
TCTGAGCTGAGATCTGACTTAGGGAATGAGCAGGGAGGAGAGAGAGGAGGCATCCACACGGAGGATCAATATTGGCAAGATCTCAAGTCGGAAAAGAACGTGGGAAGGAACCAAAAGTAGCCCCTAGCAGGGGTGGCCAGCAAGGGGAAAAGTGGCTTGCAGTGGAGTTGGGGGCGAGGCAGGCAGACCAGCCCAGCTGGTGAGTTAGAAGGGTTCTAAGAAAGCCCTCTACACACCCTCTTGTGAAGGGCTGGAAAGGAGCAAGCTGAAAGGGTACTCTTTAAAAAATCTTTTTTCTTTTCAGAGCCGACACCCTTACAGATGGAGAAGCTATAGGGCTCCACTCAGAAGCAGGGAAACAATTCAAAAGCCAAGGTTCTACCACCACCACCACCCCTCAAACTCAAGAAAGATCAGCCCTGGTTGGAAATGTTAACAAAATCCAAAACAGAGAGAACACAGTACCTCCATCAAGATCATCAAGATGAGCACAGACCCGGCTGAGCTGCCCACCTCCCCCAGGTACAGCAAGGTGGGGAGAAGAAATAACCCAGCACTCAGACTATGGCTCAGCTGTGGAGACACGCGGGCCTCAGGCACAGCGGGTGGAGAGTCAGGGAGAAGTCCCCGTTCCACCCACAGAGCTGCCCTTATTCAGTGGGAACAATATAAATATAAAAAGAAACTAACAGCAGAGCAAACATGCAAACCCATTACCAACCACATGAAAAAAATAAGAAAGAAAGATAAAAACGCAGCATTTTAAAAAACAGAAAAGAAGTCAGTATGGAAGAAATTATAGTCCGAGAAATAGAAGAAAATTGCCCATAAGGATTTATTTTGAGAAGGACTCAGTAAAACAAAAACTCAAAACCAGATGATAAAACAATGGAATAAAATTAGAAAGGAGGATTGCAGAGTTAAAGACACAAGTTATAGACCAAAATAACAACATTATTAAATAAATAGGTAAATAAATGGCTACAGAATTGATGAATTTAAGATCTAACCACCAACATGGAGTAAAATACATTTAAAAATGATTCATAAAGAAAAGGCTCAAGTAATCTACGGAGGGCAATTGGAATTCCTAAATTAGAGGCCAAGGCCAAAAACAAACAGACAAGAACAACAACAACAACAAAAAGGGTTTTCAGAGAGCTAACAGAAAAACAAATCTTAAAAGGGAGGCAATAATCAGTCAAGGCGAAGGCATAGCCTCATGACATTGTGAGTTTCAAAGATAGAGAAGTATTATTCAGCCAGCAAACAGAACCAGCAACTCCCCTCTAAAGGGGAGCATAAGCTACCCACAGACCTGTCTACTGTGACACTCACAGGCAGACGTTCTCACGGATGCAGAACCACAGGTGAGAGAGAATCTTTCTAGGGGAAAGATTGCTTCATAATAAAATCAGATCAACCAAGAGATCAATCAAAACAACGACTATAGCATGGAGAAACTGCGATGAAGTGACGAGGAGTCCTTACAGTCTTTTAAATATAGAAATAAAACTAAAACACTGAAATTATTATAAAGCTTAAAATTAAGAAAATAATTTCAAAAAATTAACAAAAATTAGGAGGCAGGGAAATGGAAGAAAATAGAACAAACAAAGTATATATCAATTTCCTCATCTTTCAGAGCAAGGGGTTAATTAACACTATTTAAAACTGAAATTAAAAGTTCAGAATAATGATTCCAATCTCATTGTTTTTATAATATCCTTTTTTGATCTTAAGAGGACCTTTCAGGAAATAATATATTTTGTGGTGAAGAAACATTTATCAAATGTAGCAATTTCCTCTACTTTACAGTAGTTTCTTTTTCCTCAGTTATATTTAAGCAAAATTAAATGAATGTTTTAAAGATTTCCATGATCACATTTTTCTAAAATTAGTTCCGACTCTCCATCTATCTTTCTAGTTATGGTGAAGGTTGATTATAGAGACTTATCAAAAGTGGTGTTGACCTAAATTTAACCACAGTAGTTTCTGGGGTTTTTGAGTCGTTTTTCACTTTTCTCATTAACCTTTTTTTGTTTGCTTCTCTGAAATGTTAATAGAAATGTGTGATTTTAATAAAAACAAAAACTCACTTTTCAAAAAATAATGATGTCACACACGAAATATCAATAACATGTGAAGGAAGTTAAAGTAATAATTATGATTTCCATGTGTGCAATGCCCATTTACCAATCTCTATTTGCTAAAACACTTTCAGAACTTCCCTCCCCAGTTTTGGGAAGGCATTTCTAATCTTTCCATTCTGGCGCAGTCAATGCACAGGCTACTGCACATTTCCCCCCCTCGTATGTTCTCCAATCAGATATTCAGAGCTGTTTTTATTTATGTCACCTGCTACTTGGACCTGTCTCATTGCAATCACTGGGGGGCCAGAAACACAAAGTACTCAGGGAATCTTTATTTAATTAACGCAGAAGAGCTTTATAGCTGTCTCATTTCTCAGCCCCCTTACAAACACGGCTGGGTGGATAGCCAGAGCTTCTCAGCCCTTCCTCTAAAACCCTGATCCCAGGTCAGCCACATCTCAGTCACCTTCCCAGAACAGACTTGGACGTAAGGAGGCACCCCAGGTCTCCCTCCTTCCTCCTCTCCCTCCCTCCCTTCCTTCCCACTGCATCTTTCACACTCCGTCACACTGCACTGTGTAGCACCTCCCATTACTCTGCCTTTCACCCATCCTTTCTTTCCTCCTGCCACCCACCCAGTCCTCTAAATTATCCCCAACAGCAGTGACTCCAAACTGAAGCATCCTGAAACAGAAATTCCCAAAGCATACAGAAACAAATCCAAGAGTACCAGAATTTCATAAAAAGAGAATCAGGGCCTGGGAAGGGATTACTGTACACACAAATCCCTGTAAGTAGTACAAGTAAAAACCACATGGATATGGACACCTGAGTAATTGTACTGCATATCTGTCATGGCCGGCCCAGCTACTCTCCACTAGCCATAAGCAGGGGGACCAGGGGAAGGGCATCTTCTTGTACTGATAGTTCTGTTTTCAGTCTAATGGTGCATTCACTTACTGTAGTTGCTCTTATTAGGGCAGTTAGCACTTCAACATACAATTTATAGAACCTAACAGTGATTCGTTCTGCTTATGTTTACTCATTTTATTAGGCTAACTGCTCTTCTTTGAACAAAAATATAGTTAGGCTGTTCTAGAACTCTGGTTACACACATGAAGCTGAGAACAAGGCAATGACAATGTACTATTCATTTGTTTGCTCAAATCCCATTGGCATCTCTTGAGCTCTTGCCTACTATGTGCCCAGCTCAGGGCCCAGGGCTTTATACTCATTTTCTTTCTACCACAAGAGATCACTGGGCTGGCAGGCCTTTCATAACACAGAGCCCTGTGCTATGGCCCAGACTGAAGAGCAAGGACTTGGGCCTCCCTCCAATCTCAGTGGAAGGCTGGGTCCTTAATGGATACCAGCTCAGACCCTGGAACAAGGCCACGCTCCACAATTTCTGTTCAGCCTTGGACAAGCTAGTCCCAACTCCGGGAACCAAAGCCCTTCTGGCCAAAATGGAGCTCCAAAAGTAAAAACCCCGAAGTGCTTTTGCATTAGTCTGCTCAGCCGGCCGTAACAAAATACCAGACTGGCAGCCTAAACAACAGAAAATTATTTCTCACAGTTCTGCAGGCTGGAAGTCTAAGATCAAGGTGCCAGCAGGGTTGGTTTCTGGTGAGAGCTCTCTCCTCGGCTTGCAGATGGCCTTCTCGCCGTGTCCTTACATGGCCTTTCCTCTGTGTGGGGGGGTGTGTAGGGGGGAGAGCTCTGGCATCTCTACCTCTTCTTATAAAGGCACTGATCCTATTGGATTAAACCCCACCCAATGAACCTTAATCACCTTCTTAAAGGCCCTCTCTCCAAATACAGTCCCACTGGAGGTTAGAGCTTCTGCACATGAGTTTAATGAGGATACAACTCAGTCCCTAACACTGTGATAATTAAAATCAGTAATACATGTAATGTATTTAGGCAGGACAGTGCCCACATATACTACATGCTTAGTGAATGTTAGCAATAATTAGTATTGATATAGTTGTTATCAAAATACGCAGTGTCCAATATTTTATGATTCAAAGGGTTTTGAGGAGTCGTATGAGGTAAGAAAGGGAATGTCCTTTATGTTATGATCAGGATAGACCAGCCCTTCCCAGGACTGAATCTGCCGGAATTCAGAAAGCTGTATAAATGCTAGAGGCATAAATGTGATTAGCGAGACTTTCGCAAAGATGAAATTTTCACAAACATTTTTATACAGACTAAATTTCTTTGACATTTGAATCCTGAGACTATATCAGTTTCCATTTATTTTTAGAAACACACAGTTAGGCGCCTCCAGGGTGATGACAGCGCACATTAAGTTAAGGACAAAGGGGTCCCTTCCTTTGTCTGATTTTTGGCGTTAAACTGACCTTCCAACCATGACGTGCCATGATGGAAAGGAGCTTTCTTGTTTTCATTTGGGCCATGTGTACATATTCTTAATGGAAAGCTTTTATTAGTAACTTGATATTTGGGGGGATAATTTTTGGCCCAAAGCCCATGGGCCAAAGTCCACTATGTCCCATATGAACCAAAAAATCAGAATTCTCTGCCCCTGGCCTCCATTTTCCGGGTGGGTAAGTTGGATCATGACCTCAATTGGGTGTTTCCAGGAGGTCTTTCTCACCAAAGTCTGGAATCAGCCGCATGTGGGCTGGGTTGCCCAATGCCATGCACAGGGACACACGTGAATGCTTATGCTTATTTGCGGGGACTGGCAATTAAGAAAGTCTCCTTTGTGCTCTATTGCACTCAGCAGGAATGATTTAAAAGAAAGTAAGAGATAAAGCACCCTAAGTTAGCTGAACTCTGACTAAATTTGCTGAACAGTCTGCTACCACTTTTCCCAGAGGACAAAGATGGTGTCATGGAATAATCATGAGGGATTCTCCTGGTACTCACATTCTCTAATTATCTGGGAAACAGTCATTTCCCATGATCGTGGGATCAGGCAGGAGGGCTGGCATTTGAATCATCACACCCTGACCTGATGTGTTAAGCCTGAATTTATCATCTAAAAGCAAGAGGCAAAATACAGACTTTCTCATTTGCATCTCATTCTTGAGTTGTTGGTAGTGAAATCTGTGTGTAATGGCCATATTCTGGGGGAACATGTTTTCTGCTTGGCTGGAAATGGATGTGACTCCTGACCAGAGGCTTCCCAGCAGTCCCTAAAGCCATTTGCTGTCGGGAATAAGCCAGTGACTCAGGCTTAAAACACGCAAACCTCAGAAGTATGGGGTTGTGGCATCCAAAGCCATCGGCTAACACTGACCCTGAGCCATCCTGAGCAAGGGTAGGTATTCTCAGAAGAAAGGAGCCTCAATAGTAATGACAACAGTAACGCCAATAACTTGAATGCTAATATTTAGTGAGCGTTTCCTCTGTTCTAATTAACATGATGAGTATTCTACTCCAATTAATCCTCTTTACAACCCTATTAAATAGGTTCTTTATTATCCCATTTTATAGCGGAGATATCTGAGGCACAAGTAGCAAGTGAGGAAGTAGATATAGGAACGTCCTTCCTATTTTTCAAGAAACTTTCAAATTTCTGGCAAAATAAGGCATAAAAGGCCAGCTCAACTCAATCTCAACAGGAAGCCATCTTTAGCTGCTCTGGTGAACTCCAATGAACCCCACCCAGGGGCGGACCAAGAGTCCCAGGGATCAAGTTAACTTCTGTAGGGCAGCCTACTGAAAGTGGCCCAGAGTAGGAGCCCAGGGGTCAGGACAGGAAAGTCAAGTTCATCATGTGACAAAAAAGGCCTCAGCTGAAAATGTGATACTGGGGAGGTGGTCCAAAGAAATCCAGCTTCCCCTTGGAGTAAACTTTAGGAATCACCAACTCCATGAGGTCCCTACCAGGCTCCACATCCTCCATCATGGCCACCCAAGCTCCCTCACCAGGCTGCAAGGTGGAGTGTGACATGACTGTCCTCTCTCTGCCACCTCATTTCTCCTTTCGCCTCAATCCCTGCCCCAACACCCTCCTTCTGCAGCACACCCCACCCTACATTACACCCTCACCCCAGGAAACACACACCTGGATCTGTCGTGAGACCGCTAACATGGCAAGAGTGGCCCAGCGCAGGCCCTTGGGTGGGAGCTCTGAACTCCCTGGAGCTCTGGGTGAGGGCCATTCCCTCTCTGGGGCCTGAAGTGGCTGATCCCCCTAGACTTTCAGAAGAGGCTTCTTGGAGAGCTAATATTCTATCCTGTTGCCTGCTCACCCTCTGATGAGGCCCCAGCCAGTTCTTGGCCCTCATTCTTCCTTCAGACTCTCTTCTCCTATTTCTCACCTCCCTGAAGCTCCAGCTCCTCTAGGCCTTGAACTGTGGAGAGGGCCTCTCTGAAGGCTGCTGTCTGGGTCACTGTCTGTCCACAAGGTTGGGGTGCCTCAGTGGGGAGGGGAAGGATGCTCCCGCTGCAGGGAAGCTCACAGCTGGGGGCCACTGGGAGGAGGGATGCTTGCCCTCCTCAGGGTCATCTCAGGCTGTTCCCAGGCCTTCACTTTCAACTGGCAGTGAGACAGAGGCCCGGCCACAGCCAGTACAGTTCAGGACAAGCAGTTTCGTCCAACTCCTTCTCCATCCCCTTGACCCCTCTAGAGATTTTTAATGGGTACTCACTGCACGTAAGAAACTCCCTATGGCCACCCAGAGTCACCCACTCCCTTACAGGACACAGCATTTATTCTTCACCAGGCAAGTCGTCAACTGAAATCACAACTACCTGACCAGCAAGACATGCTGAGGGCCCACCAGAAAGGTGGGGAGGAAGGTCACTCTCACTTTGTGGATGAGTTGCTGAAGCCAAAAATGTAACTGTCACACAGTGTGGTAGCAATACTGCAGAGGGATGCAAGCTTCCTGAATACTTGTCCGGACTTCCAACCACTACTTCCGCCTTGGTTTTGGTCACTGCCTGGGCAAAGGGACCTGGGAGAAGGAGCCACTCACTGCAGGCCCTTCAGAGAAACAAGGCCCTTCCCAGAGGCCTTCACCAGAGGAGGGGCCAGGCCCCTGCTGTGGAAATTCTGCAGCCCCCAAACCCAAATAATCTTCTGTTCTGTATGGGTCGTATGGTGGGGAAGAAGCTCACTGCCTAAGCTTCTGAGTCCATGCAGAGTCTCCCCAGAACTCTGTCCTGCTCCCCTTCGCCTCCATATCCCTTCTTGCTAAAATGCTTTCCCACCCCACCCCTCCATGCCCTGTTTCCCGAGGAGATCCTCTGGCCATAAGACATGTCTGAACTGAGACAGTGAGGGAGAATTAGCATTGAGCCCCACTGAGCCATGAAGGGAACTGAAGAGGTGAATATTTCACACTTGCAATTAAGTCACACACGCAGAACTGTGCTCACAACTAGTTACACCTGCAAGTGGTTAATTGCTAAATAGCAAATGCAATTAGGCACTTACACATTATCTCTAGATGAAAGTTGCCAACACAGTAGTCACTAATATGAGAGCGGTCTTGCACATGCATGTGCACACACACACAGGGACACAGATACATATCACATACAGGGCACACACACAGATATAGAGGCGCATACACACATATACAAGAGCACACGTGCACACTCCCTGATGAAGGAGTAAACACTGAACAAAGCAATTTGACCCTGCAGGTTGGAGATTGAAAGACACGAAGGGGAGCCTTTTTATTAAAACACTGAGAAGCTGCATTAAAGGAATCTAGGTTACCCCAAGCCTTATATTGATACCTAGGACACAGTCGAAGGCTCCAGCACCAGATAAGAACAGCAGGGCACTGCAGATTGTTCTTTTGATAAAGACAGAGCAATCGTGGAAAACAAATTGGGCCCGGCACCCGGGGCCAGGCTGCAGAAAAGACCAATGCGTTCAGGCCTCACTGGCCATTGTTGATCCCTGATGTAACCCATTATTTAACTGCACAGTCGTAATTGTTATATTCACAGGGCTTTTTCCCCCTTAATCTCAAAATACCACTTTAGAAAATAACACACAAAATCGAAGAGTGACCTTTAAAAATTCTGTTTAATGCCTTCTTTGTAGCCCTTTCTTCCTTCCTCCAGTTTCTCTGAGCTGTGATACTGAGTTGTCATATTTTCAAAAATATTTCCTTTTCAGCAGCCGAGTGAGGAGGAATACATCTGTGTATTTAATTGTCGTCAGTTCAGACGTGGTAGACTGAAGAACCTCTTCAGCGGTAATGAGATGCGCCGAGGCACAGAACTGGTAGACTGGGGGACGGAGCTGATGGCTGGGTTACGAGAGCAGCTCTGCCCATTTACGGAACACCTTTCCGTGGGATCACAGCACTTGTCTGCCTCCAGATGCACCACGCGGCCACCTTGCTGTCAATCTTTCCTTCGATGTGAAAAGAATCAACTCCCCTCCCTCCTCTCTTCCTTTGTTTCTTTCTTCCCTCTTTCCAGCTCCTATTCTCTCTTCCTTTCATTCCCTACTTCATTCATTATCAAAAAGGAATCAATCAGAAATCACTGGAAACGATCTCTGCCTTCTAAACGCTCATAGTACAACAGCAGAGAATAATCTTTGATTATTGTTTCTAGGTCTCTGATTCTGAAAAAAAATGCATGAGCATTAAAGATAAGTAATGTACCCATTGAAGAGTAAGGACTTGGACTCAGCCCAAATTTAAATCTGAACTCTGCCCACTCAGTAGCTGTGTGACCTTGAACAAGTGACTTAGCCCCTTTAAAGCTAAATTTACTCACGTGTAAATGGGCACAATAGAGCCAACCACTCAAAACTACAGTGGAGGTTAGACTGAACTCTTAGCAAAGTGTCTGACTTGTAAGAGTTCAGTAATAATGAAATAATAGTTATTATTATGCTTAACCATCAATGACATATTATTGAGGAAGGAGCCAGTATTACTGGCTGTCTTCAAGGAGAGTCTAGCTATATGGCCTGAAAAGGTTGCACAGATTTTGAACAATTCCAATAAGATTATGGACTTCTCCAGACAGCCTTTCACCTTCATGTGCTTAGAACCTAGAGTCATACCTGGTGCAGTACAGGTGCTCACTAAACATTAGCTGGGTGGAATGGTGGATGGATGCACACAGGCATGCATGCATGAATGAAAATGTGGAGAAGAAAATGGCATCCAAAGCGGGGGCAGAGATACTGATTTAAGGAGAGCACTGTGACAGTCACATAGCAACCAGGGCAATTTGTCATTTTTCCCCCAGCTGTTTATGTTCCAGGGGCAGGGAGAAATTGTGCTTCCTGGCCCTTTTGCGGTGGGGTGAGGCCGTGGATCTAGTGCTGGCCGATGAGTTGTAAATAGAAATGATGTGTGTCACTTCCAAACCAGGGCATTTAATTTTCAGTGCAGGACCCACCAGTTCCTTCTCCTTCTCACAGATGACTTCGAGTGGCATGAAACAGAGTCCTTGCCAACCCATGATGGTGATGAACACGCATTTTGAGGGGAAATAAACCTGTGTTGTTTTAAGCCACTAAAGTTTGGGGAGTGTTTGTTACTATAGTATAACCTAGCTTATACTGACAGGTACAAGCACAGCCTCATGACCAAATCTGGTGTGGCTAGAGTGCTGGTGAGAGGACCACCATGTGGGATATGAGATTAGAAAGGTCATTTGGGGTTACCTTTGAGTACCAAGAATAAAGAAGTTGGTCACCATGTGTCCTAGGAGACCCTGAAGTGTCCGTGATGGCTTAGCACAATGAGGGTGACCCTGCAAGGTCTGATACCCTGCCTACCCTGTACTCATCAACCTCTCCCAGCTCCGATGGAGGGGAACCCTTGGAGCTCATGGATAGAGTGTTCTGAATTTCCAGGAAGTTTTCTCTTTGTCCTCTCTTCTCTCAGAGACATTTTCAATCCCTATACTCACAAGGGCTATACCGGATGAAATATCTCTCCTCCAAGGTGAGGTAGTGTTGTGGCTTATGAACAGCAAGCGGAGAATCCTCCAATCATAAAATACTTAAGCTCCTGTCCTAACATGGTGCCCAATAACCCACCTTACACGCACTGGGTGTTTACCCCCAGCAGAGGATGACTAGGTCCCTGACTCTCCTCTGACCTGGTACTGCCAGGAAAAACTAATGGGAGAATCTAGAAGACCTGTCTTCTTAAGTAAATGGTATTTCCGGGTATTACCAGAGTCTACAGCTAGCAAGTCTTTCTAGAGGCTACCCAGAACCTAGATCAATTCCATCAGAAGAAAAATAGTCTATTGCAATGTTAAAAACATGGGTGTAAAAACTGGACATTCCTCTCATTGGAGGGGTGGGGTCCAATGTCAATTCCTCTTGAATCTGGATGGGCTTGTGACTTCTGTGGCCAGTGAGGTCTGGTGGAAGTGATGATGTGTGACTCCCGAGACTATAAAGGCCGTGTAGCTTCTGTCTTCTCCACTCAGACAGTCTCCCTCAGATCCTTGAAGCACCATGTAAAAAGTCTAGTTGCCCTGCGGTCCCCATGCTATGAAGAAGCTCAAGACACATGGAGAGAGCACCTGTATGGCTTCCCAGTTCCCGAACACGCAGCTGAGCTCTGCCTTCTAGTCACCCCAGCCCACAAATATGCCAGACAGGTGAGTGAGGACAGCTCCAGGTGATGCTGTCCCCCAGACATTCAAGTCTCCCAGCTGAGGCCTCTGCCACAACCGAGCAGAGGCAACCCATCCCTCTTGGGCCCTGTCCAAAGTTCTGATCCAGAGAATCTGTGAGCATAATGAAAATGGCTGATGGTAAATGAATAAATTCATTCAGAGGTGTAAAATAGAGTAACAAGGTGATTTGTCACACGGCAATGGGGAACCAAAACACAAATCTCCCAGTGAAGGTCCCCAGGGGTGCAATGTGAAGAAAAACCAAATGACTTTTGCATCCAGGCATCAGAGTGACGGCGGTAAAAGAACATACGATTTAGGGAGGGAAGATCTGGGCTCAAACGCCATCTATAACCACACACTGTTAGATGGTCTTGGGCTGGCCATTCAGCCACTCTTGATTCCATGTTCTCTTCTGCAAAGCAGGAATAACAATGATCACAACAATAATGCCCCATAAGATTGTTAAAAGAACAAATGACAAAAACAGTGTAGTCTGCCATGCCCTGGACCAGTGCTCCTTGTTGCTGTCAATAGAGTGAAAGAGGGCCTTGCTCAAATTTATTTGAGGCAAAAACATGACCCTAAGCTACGTATGGAGAAGGGAGTGAGTTGTACACACACACAGACACGCATACCCCTCTCTCCGAAGACAGTGGGTTCCTCTGGAACAAAAGTCTGAAGTTGCAGGGAAAACTGAAACACATCAATCTACTGTTTCTTTTTCTCTCTTTCTTGAAACGTGCACCTTGATCAAAGTTTTGAAATTACACAATAGCTCCCACAAAGATCTAATTACCAGATTTATTCCTAAGATTCTAGTTAAAAATAGATTAAATACACTTCTTCTGTCAGTCAAATCATAAGGTAGAAGATACTGTACCATTCTAAATATAAACTGAGAATATTTCTTTCCCTGAAGAAAAATCCTCCAACATCTTTGTTTTGTTTCCTTGGGGACTTTGACAAACCAAGACTGTGGGAGGCCAGGACCAAAACCCTGGTCTCACCCTCCACGGGGCCGGTGTGAGGGGAGCAGAGACCTGAGAAGGCCGGTTCTGTTACTCCTCTGAAGCCAGATGGCACCACTGTTCACCACCTCTCACATTATTTTGTAACTCCCACAGCACTCTCTCATTCATTAACTCACTTACTCATTCATTCATTCATTCATTCATTCAACAGATGTGTTGTTCTTGTAACACATGCACTGGGCCAGGTGAGGAGCCACAGAGGTGACTTGGGGGCTGTTCTGCCCTCAGAGAGCTCACAGTCTCGTGGGAAACCCAAGAGAAAGAACATTCTGTCAGGACGGTGCGACAAATGCCACTGCAGGCAATGTTCCCAAAGCATCAGAAATGGGAAAGCAAGAGCGGTGCAGGTGCCTTGTGGGGGACCAGACAGGGATGGCTAAGGACTAAAGGTGGAGGAGCCATTTGAGCAGAGCTCAAGGCTCTGTTCCCAGCCCTGATGGTCTCTCACGTTCCCTGGGGTCAGGTCTCTGCCCTTACGCCTTCTATGGACAACCCAAGGAGCAGAGGAGGCATCTCAAGAGAATGGAAACCTCATTCCTCCCAGGGTGGGGTGAGAGGGAGGAGCATCTAGAAGGTGGAGGGGAGGGTGAGCAGGGAAAGTCACAGAAAATGAACCTGGTGGGGAGCACTTCCCACACAAAACAAAACTGGGCATCTCACCCCAGGAGCAAGTCGGGGGACCCAGGGTGGACTACAACCCTGGAATCCTGTATGTGCTCGGAATGATAGCGAGAAATGGGTGGGGGACTTGGGAGGAAAAGGGACAGGTGGGTACCCCAGTTCCTGAAAGGGAGTCTGCCAGAAACATTTTGAGCCTTGCTACCTTCCCTGAAAGAAAAACTTGAAAGTGAGGGAACGGGTATTAATATTTGGGGGGAATAACCATGGTGTGGACCCCAGAGGTACTATTAACAGAATGCAGGATGCAGGAGCCCATTCTGCCCAGGATGAATTTCCTGCCAGCCCCTCCTGACCCCCCTGCTGCAGAGCACAGCTTTGTTCTGGGCAATTTCTGAGACATTCTCTTCCATATCCCACGGCTCTGCAACAGCACCTTTGACAAGCACAGCTAAGTCTACACAAGTGTTTTTTCCTTCCACAGAAGCTGTGGCTGTTAGCAGCCTCAAGCACCTCTCTTCCTTCATGCTGTTAAACTACGAAGATGGGATTGCAGATGGAGAAGCTACAAAGACATTTCTGCCAGGGTTAAAACATCCACAAGGAAGTTTCAGATTTTTAATTTTGATACACTGGGTCTCAACTAGAAGTCAGTGCCCTCGAGGGCCTACATTTCCAAGGAGAAGACAATGCCCCAGGGTTCAAGGCTACAAAGTACTCACCTACTGGGAGGCTGGGTGCAAAGGTTGGAAGAGATTTTCTTTTTTATCGGCATTGTTGCCTTCTCAGGGCTTTGGCTACAAAGTTCCACGAGCAAATCCTCACCTTTCTTTTCCCCAGAGCATTGTTGTTGTAGAAGGCAATTTTGCAGAGAGGTTGTTTAGGGAAGTACATGCCACGTGACAAAAGAAATGTCTGGGTCATTAGGAGTGCTACAGACATCCAAAGAGGAGACACTGACTTCGGAGAAGGGACCCTTAAGCTGGAATCCAAAAAATGAGAAGTTAGCCCTGCAAAAGGGGGGACTAAATTGTTCTACAACAAATTCTAGACAATATAGGAGTTAGCAAGCAGGCCAAAGGTTCCACGTCATCTCAGGATGGTTTGATCACCTTTCAACTTCCCTATGAACTGGATCTGCCCAGAGTCGTCTTTACGGAGCCAGAGGAGGAAGCTGTTCTGCACTTGCCCGTGGGTTGCCAGGCTGTAGTGCTTAGAGAAACGGTTGCATTGACCCAGCAATGCTTTGAACTCATGTGGGGAAAGGGTGGTCACAGTTCATGGCTGCAAAAACCAAAGCGGGTGGGCAGCAGTCAGACCTGGCAACAACCCACCAGTCCATCTAGAGCAGTGGTCCCCAAGCTTTTTTGCACCACAGACTGGTATCGTGGAAGACAAGGAGGGAGAATGGGAGGTGGGCAAGTGATAGAGCTCAGGTTCCTAGCGGGCCTTGGACTGGGTGCTGGTCTGGGGGTGGGGGACCCCTGACCTAGAGTGTCAATTCATCAGCTACAGATCATCTTATTTCCAAGCCTTTATTTTTCCCTGCATCAAATATCCTCATCCACTCACTTGATTCTGTTGGTATATATACCTCCAGCCTCATTCCCAAAGGAAATTTAATGCAGCCTACATGTGTGAACATGTACCCTCCGGTGGCAACACATACCTTCCCCTTTCATTCTGCCTTCTTAGATCTTTCCATTATTCCATCTTAGCAGATAGTTGGGGTTTTCTAACCCACTCCCCTTCCCTTTTGCTAACTTTAATCTATTTCTATAATCTCGCCATACTCCTAAAGTGAAATGTAAATGACATGACCTGCTCCTGACGTTACTGGATTAAATGAGATGATGTTGACAAAGCCATCAGCATAGGGCCAGGCACACAGCAAAAGTGTGGGACCCACATGTGCTGCAGGTGGGGAGAGACGAGACAGTCTCAGGAACCTGTCTCTGATTCCAGAGAAGCAGGAGCCATGGCCTCACCAGCAAATTCCCGCCACTGTTCTCCCCCAGCCTGCCCCTCACCCACACAGCAGAGTACATCTGCTCTGTCTTTGCTCACTCCCTACATGCTCTTCGGCCTTATCCTCAAATCCAGGCCAGTGTCCAGCGCTCCCCCTGGGTAGCACTCTCTGCCACCAGGCTTGGGCCTGTGAGAGGGAGGGGAGCCCTGACCCCCAGCTCATCAGATGGGGCATCGGAGGTCCCTAAGGTCTCTGGAAAAGAATTTCCAACATCGACTCTTAATGCAATAGAACAAAGTTAACAGCTTTTGAAACAGCTTTCCTTCTACATTTAAAAATAAGATCATGAGAAGTCCCCCAGAAAAATCAATGCTGCCTTTTTAAAACTCCAAATCAATATGACATGTGAAAGTTCTCATTAAGAGAGAGGTGGGGGAGGTCAGAGAAATAAGGAGAATAAAAAAGGAAGAGAGGGAAAGAGGGGAAGACAAAAAGAGAAACAGGGAGACTGTGGGGCGGCCAGAGACAGGAGAGCAGAGATGGGCAGAAGGAAGGGGGCAGCGAGGCGCCAAGTGCAGACGCAGCCAACCTGCAAGGGCTGGAGGCCCCTTCTCCTGCAGGAAAGGGAATGAAGAACGGGACCGCCGACCCTTCAGGGGCCCACAGTCGCCTTGGGCCTCATGGGGCAGAGGGGCGGAGAGGAGAGGGGACAAATAGGCAATGGGCTGTAAGACAGGTATGAATAGAAAAGTAAATAATTATGCCCAGTTGTCAGTTGGAGTAAGAAATCAAAACCTCTTTATAGAAGAGGTAGAAGTTTAGGTAGGCCTTGAAGGGCTAGTGAAATTTAAAATTTGAATAGTTGGCTTTGAAGGGGAGGGATTCCAGCATGCCATGTGTCAGGTGGAGAATAACAATGGCTAATATATACCGAATGCTCTCTGACAGCCAGCAATGTCTTAAGTACCTAAGTAATGTCCTCAATACCTAAGTAGCTAAGTAAGCAATGTCCTAGGTACTTGGCAAGCATCTATTCACCCACTTTCACAACCACTCTAGGAGGTAGGTTATGACTATACCCATTTCATAGCTGAGAAAACTGAGGCACAAAGAGGTAAAGTAATTTACCCAGTGTCATATAGGCAGTAAGTGCTGCGGCCGAGTTCAAACCCAGGCAGTCTGGCCTCAGAGTCTACACTGTTGACCAGGCTGGGTTTGGGGACTGTGACGTTCATGTGTATGTGGGCACCTGGAATGCTTGCCTGAGAATGTGCTCATAGCAGTGGGGACTCAGAGCTGGTGAGAAGAGCAGGTGAGCCCAGTGATGATGGACCCAGGCTGGGATCTGGGAAAATGAATCTGGACACGGAGTGAACCTAGAGGACTGGGGAAGGGCTTTGCCAAATGACCAAAGTGCCGCTGGCCTTCGATCATCCCTCCAAACATTCTTCTCTGTGTTTTTCCATGCCAGACAACACTTCCAACACCAGCTCCTAACTCAGTAGAACAAAGTCCACACCTTTAGAATCACTTTCCCTAACGAGACAAAGCACACTCCCCCACTCAGGCCTTGCAGCCTGGAGCGGCAGCATTTTCCTCCAGGATTAAGTATTCCAGAAACGTTTCTCCCCAGGTTCTTTGAAAACCACAATCCTGACTGACCTTTGTCACACCGAGGCATTTTATTTCTGCTCAGAGGATTCCTTCTGAAAGACGGAATACAGGCAAGGAGAACTGTCTGGCTCCCCTCCTACTGTGATTTATAGTCAGCTCCCCCACAATAAAGAAGCAGGGAACTTTCCATCAGGCTGAGCTGGGGCTTCATCTGGTGCGTTGAACCTGGCTCTACCCTGCCCATGACCACCAGGTCCCCTTGCCCTGCTCCCTTGGAAGAGCAATCAACACAGCCAGAGAAAGCAGTCCCTTTGCTGTATGCCTGCCCTTGGACAGAACTGCAGCCCTGGGTGTCAGGGTGCAGATGCCCAGGAGCATCTGAGACCACAGGGGGACCCTTAGGGCAGGGCCCCTGCAGGACAACACATTCCCCATGCCCAAGGACGATACTGACTGGGCCAGTAGCCACGCCCCCTCAATCAGGCATCAGATTTCTGTCTCTTCTCAATCAGACTCAATACTGCTCTATCCAAGAGGCATCCACGGAGCAGTAGAGGGAGCAAGAAGAGGATTCAGAGCAGGCCCCCAGGCATAGGGGATGCTGCTGAGGCCCACCTGGGATGTACAGGTGCAGGAGGGACCCGCCTCAGTCAGAGCTGCCCACCCTCCCAGATTCAGGGGCTGAGCAAGGCTGCCGCAGGCAAGCCAAGAGGGCCAACTGTCCTCGCTGACATTCAGGAGAGGCCTCAAATGTACACTCAGTGGGATATACTCACGGGGCTGAAAAAAGAAGTCCATCATGACTTAAAACTGTCCCATTATCCAATCAGCCTGCCTCTAGGGCTCCGCACATGAATTCATGCAAGTTATCTTCTCGTAACATAGATTATTGCAATTTTTGTGGTAAAAGTATTTATTTGTCATGCAAATATTTGAATCGTACCACAATTTGGGGAACCCTGTGGAGGTGGGGCATGACCCTAGCAATGGGGCCTGGCCCAGCTTGGAAGGTTGGGTGAGACCACAGCAGTTCCTGAAGGCAAGAGATATCCAAAGTGCCTCACATCTGTCTTCTCAGGACCCTGGTCGGGGATGTTGGCATTACCTCTTTAAAAATATATATATTTGGTTCTTTCTCTTATTTGAGAACCAATGAATATATATATATATTTCCCCCCACCCCCCAGAGAAAGACCCAAAGACCCTCACACTCTCTATCCAGCTCAGAAGCCCTGCACCCATTATTGGTTCATAGCAAGGGTGCTCTGCATGGGCTAGCAGGGAGGGGGCCTAGGCAGGAGAGGAAGCCTCTCCTGGGGCAGGTCTTCCCCCAGAGGAACCATGGGAGGCAGGTGTGGCCAAGGATTCAGGCAAGAAGTGACTCTCAGACATTGCTAATTCCTGTTTCTGAGCTGTAACTAAGACCTCCATTTAAGTTGGTTAACACTTTAAAAAAACAACCACCATGGAAAATATTTCAGACAACTGTGCTTGGGTTTCTTTTCTGTGAATTATTACAAGTGTTAATAGGCATCTTCATTAAAGTATAATTTAAGAAATATTACAAGTTGGGTTCTCCCGACTCATAGTCCTGATGACTCAGATTTAGCAGCTCCTCCTACTGAACTGAAGCAAATTTATCAAAAGGGAAAATTAGCTGACTTGGTCCATCCAGTGGTGGAAACAAGACAGAAATAGGAAACAATGTGGGTTTGGTTTTCTGAGAACATTGTATGTGACCAGATTCCAAACAAGCCAAGAGCCTTAGCGGTTGAGAGATCATCAAAGAGCATGGGTAGCTGAGCCGAGGGCAGAATGCCAGGATCCGCCAGACCCCAGGGTGCGCTTGGAACTGGAGGTGGAGTGGTACCCAGGGGCCAGCGCCTGGGGCAGCAAGGAAGGGGAAGAGCCAGCTCTTTCTCAAGATACCTGCCACCAGCCCGCACCAGCCAGGCCCTGACAGACACAGGGCAGCCCTCCCATCCTATGCCCATCCGTGCCCCCGATCTTCAAATTAACACTCATTTTAAGGGCAGTGTGATTGCTGCGCAGAAACAGCCTTCAAGTGCCCAGCTAGCCCTCTCCCCATCTAGCCAAACACACTGTTGCCCAAGCCCCTCCCAGGCAGAAATTCCAAAGGACACCCCAGGGAGACAACACCCTCCACTCACTCCACAGACTACCCCAGAGACCCAGGGCAGAGTGAAGTCGGAACTAGGAGCAGGGACAGAGTGAAGAGGGGTCCCATTGCAGGAGACAGAATCCACGAAGCCCCTCACCCCCGTTTATTTAATCTGCCCTCTTTTCTTCTGGTCTCTCCACATCTTTGCACTGTTTGCCTCTCGGATTCCCAGGGCCTCCCAGGAATGAGCGAAGCCTCATCGCTGGAACTGAGCACTATCAGCCAGTCGAAAGTCCCCTTCGCCTCCTCCAGTGCCTCCTGCCTTGCCAACTGCCTCATCTCAGAGTCGCTTCACACGCCCAGGATTGAGGGCTGATTCGAATTTAAGATAATTTTCCCAAAGCATTAGAGCACTTTCTGTCTTTCAAGGGGCATAAAGGTGAAAAGGGGATTAAGCTTAAGTTTCAAGAAACACATACTTTAAGATTGAGAGGGGAAAATGGTTTAATTGCTTAAGTTCTTAGGAGTCTCAAACAATAAAGTGGGCGGGTGTGTGAACGAACAGCCGGGGAGTGCAGTATTCACTCTGACAAACCTGTTTTACCTGATGACCACATGAGGCAAGGAGGCCACCCGCTCAGGACCCCTCACTTCCGACCTGATGGCCGCTGCCTGCTTGGGAGCTTCTCTAGCCGCAGCCGGATCCCAGGGGAAGAGTCGTACATCCAGTGCAGATCATTCACCCAGAACACATCAGTTAACAAGCAGGCTGCTCACCACACACACACACTCTGGTATCTCTGTCCTCACGGAGCCTACATTCTAGTGAGGAGTGACCAAAAATGCATCTAAGTAAATTGTGCAGTATGTCAGAGCTATGTACATTGTACATTATGTAAGGGCTATGGAGAAAACTGAATCCAGGTGGAGGAAACAAGAGGACTATTGGGGGTGGCACCACTGTGAGGAGGGTGGTCAAGGCAGGGGCCACCGAGAAGGTAATGTCCAAGTAAAGGTTCGCAGGAGGTGAAGTCATCCGTGCTACTCTCTGCTGCTGGAACAGCTCTATATCATGGGCAAAATCACAATACAGCGAACTTCCATCTGAACCTCATGCCTTCGACAAAAGCTAACTCAAAATGGATCATAGACCTAAATGTAGTAACACATAAATCTATAGAACTTTTAGAGGGTAACGTCAGGAGAAAACTTTTGTGACCTACGATTGGCCACACAATTGCCGGACATGACACCAAAAGTATTCATAATCTGGACAAATTTTAAAAAAAGGATGCAGTATAATTGGCCTATGCAAAGAAATTAGCTGTTGAGACATGAAAAGACATGGAGAAGACTTCAATACCTATTACGTAGTGAAAGAAGCCAGTCTGAAAAGGTTACAACACGTACTACACAATTGCAACTGTTGGACCTTCTGGAAAACGCAAAATTATGGAGACAGTAAAGGGAGCAGTGGTGGCCAGGGGTAAAGGGGTGGGAAAGATTAACAAGTAGACAGAGCACAGGGAATTTTTTAGGGCAGTGCAAATATGCCGTATGATGCTATGACGGTGGATACCTATCGTTAAACATCTGTCCAAATCCACAGAATGTACAACACCGAGAGTGAACCCTAATGTAAACTATGGACCTTGGGTGATAATGATGTATCGGTATAGGTCCATCAGTTTAACAAATGTACCACTCTGGTGGGGGATGTTGGTGATGGGGTAAATGGAAAATCTCTGTGTCTTCCTCTCAATTTTGCTGTGAACCTAAAACTGCTCTAAAATATGCAGTTTTTAATTTTTTAAAAAATTAATGGATAAATTAGATTCCATCAAAATTTGAAATGCTTGCTTTGTGAAAGACATTGTTAAGAGAAAAAAAGATCGAGTTACAGGCTAGAAGAAAATATTTGTAAATCATATAGTCAACAAAAAGACTCGTATCCCAAATACATATATATAGAAATCTCAATACTCAGTGGTAAGAGAACGGCCTAATTAAAACTTGGGCAAAAATGTTGAATAAACACTTCACCAGAGAATATAAACAGATGGCCAATAAGCACATGAAAGATATTCAACATCATTATTCACCACAGAAATAGAAGTTAAAACCACCATGAGATACTAGGAGACACCAATTAGAATGGCTAACATTAAAAATATTGACAATACCAAGAGCTGATACCTGTGTGCTAGAGACAGGGCCACTTTTTTGGAGTGGACTCCCCAAAAGTTCATTTTGAGACCTCATCTCAGAATCAGGGGATTTTCCCAGTAGATTCTGGTGGGGTCATGCTCTCTTCTCACGGGTAGCTATTACCTTAAACAACTACCCATGGGAGAGAATAAAATAATTATAATCTTTTCTTTCCAGATTCTACTTCCTTTTCCTTTCTTTCCCCCTGACTAATTAGTACCAATATGGACCACTGTTCTCATCTTCCTTTGTTTACATCCACAAGAAATCAGAAAATCACCTTATTTTATCAATGCACAGGCATGTATGCCAAAATCTTCACGTAGCTGTGACATCAGTCCACTCGCCTTATGCCTGGAGAAACTGCATCTCTAGAGACTGCGTCACCAGGTAACCTTCCCTTGCCATGACTGAAAGCTCTTCAGTGGGTCCACCTGGGCGCCTCCAGGCCTTCAGAGTGGGCCTGGCTGAACGAACAGTGCCGCTTCTGCTCCATCCTAAGCCATGGCACCACTGCCGGTGTGTGCCCCCAAGCCCTGGCTGCAGTGGTATCTGGAACCTTCTGTGAAATGGGTTTGCAAAGTACAGGGTCTGAGCAGAGTCCCGTCCTAACACTGGCTGCTGTTTCCCCAGCCACACATACTATACCACGGTGCCCCAGGACGGCTCCCGGGGTTAGCAAAGAGATTGCCCGCTGAACCAAGAGTAGGGTTGCGTGAGAAAACAAAACCCTGAAAGAAAGTCTTGCTCTGTCAGAGGATATTTTCCAGGCTGGGGCCTTCTGATGACTCAGTTGTTCCTACGTGGAGAAGCTCTCCTCTCCCTGTCAGCCCTGCCTGGGAAGAGAAGCCAAAGATGTCCCACTGTCCATCAGGCAGAACGAATATTACCAGTAAAAGGATGCATTCAAATGTCCCCAAAACAGACACTGTTGTTTACTGGGCTATTGAGAGAGCGAAAAAGATAAGAAGAGGTAGGGTAAGTGGACGCCAGCAGCAGGAGTGTACAGGAACCTCTGTCATTTCTGGTTTCCTCCCCTTCTGTGATCGGATATTAAGACAAAGCCCCTCTTTCTCATTTTAAAAAAGAAGCTTTGGTGCTTATTTTGTCAAAATATTCCTTCCAAGCCCCTTCAGGACCCCCCTGTCTTTCCCTCCCTGGCTCTTAAAAGCTGCCTGATTTGCACAAGAGCAGGCCTCTCTGCTGTATCCGTCTCCCAGGCTCACCCTCATTCTCCTGCTCTAATTAGCAACTGCTTTTTTTCTTTATTTTTGTATGCATGTTCAAAGACAGAGAACGACGGGGAGAGTGAAAGGGAGAAAGCAAAGGTCCGTGTGAAAGGAGAGAGCAGATGGCTTCTCCCTCACCCCCTCTGTGTACCCGGGCCCCCATGTTGGCAAACAACATACAATGTCTGTCTACAGAGCCCTTTGTGGTCCAGGAGGAAGGGCCAGCACACAGCTACAGGCAGGAGAGGAGAGTGGGCGGGGGGGGGGGGGGGGNGGGGGGGGGGGGGGGGTGGGGGGGGGGGGGGGGGGGGTTGACTGGAGAGGCCTGGCGTCTGGGGGAAGCCAGGGTAGGGAGAGGATCGAGGCCATCATCCCCTGGGATGTCCAGGGACAGCCACCTCTGCCTCCTCCTCCTGGGTCATAAGAAGTGGGTGTATGGATGGCCAACTAGCTTGTGTGCTGATGTCACCAGCTCTCTGGGCAACAGACCCACTGCCCCCAGCGCTTCACAAAGTCCTCAGAGCAGAGGGGATCCACTGTTCCTTGGCACCGTCAGTTCACATTCAGGCTCTCCAGGCGGGCCAGGCGGGGGCAGTAAGGGCACCTTGACCAGGTTCAGAGGAAAGGGGAGAGGAAAGGCCAATCCCCAAAGACGAAACACTCTCCCAAATGGCTGAGGTTTTATTAGAGGAAATTCTTAGGAAAGTGGGCAGTGTAGTTGGGCAGAGAGCCCCACAAAACGGGAAGGGCGTTGACAACCTGAAAGCCTGAATCAGTCGCTCTAACTGCACACATTAAATTCAACAGTGGACAGCTTTGGTCACTGGTCCTTAACTGGTAGCTGAGTGGAAAGATTTAAAAGATGTTAGAAAAAAAGAAAGGTTGGAAGAATTTTCATAAGTCAAGAATAAGCAAGAATGGGTTGAACAAGCACAGAACACTCTAGAAAAATAAAGAAAAGAGCACAAAAGCAGAACATTCTACAAAGATACTTTTTAAAAATAAGCTATTGTTCTTTTTAATGAATGATCTTATTATCAACACGTGATTATATGTTAATTTTGATGACAAAAAGCACTTCTGTAATATTTGCAATTGATTTCCTGTATTTTATACTACATGAAAAAAACTCATTCTGTATTGCACTTCGCCTCAGAACAGTTTCCTATGGAAAAAAATAAAAACAATGAATGGAAATAGTTCCCCATTCATTAAAATCCTACCAGTGGGATGTGTTTTTCTGGTGTGTGTTTTTTTTTTTAAATTCTTTTCAAAGCAAGTCCAGAGAGAAGACATATGAGAGGAGGAATGATGGAAGGAAGGGGAAGGGACCTGTCAAAGAATATGTATGACTGACTCATGGGCGTAAACAACAGAGAGGGGATTGATCCTGGGTAAGAGGGTGGGCTGGATGGGGGCAGAATGGGAAAACTGTAATAGAATAACCAACAACAAAATTAAATTAAAATGTGTTGGAAAAAGAATAAACGGAGGAAAGCAGGGGAGACAAATGTGGTCAAAGACGTGGAGGGGAAGACAAACAGAACCAGTGAGGGAAGAAAAGTCCTGAGTGACAAGGGTCTCCACATTCAAATGAATGTGGCCATGTGTGTGACAGATTCAGAAACCAAACAGAAACCCTCAAATCGCCTAATTCCCAGAACAGGCAAAATTTTGCCAAGTTTGTGATTTGGCAGAGTCCGTGCATATTCCATACAATTTCAATGAGAAGCTCTATCCATCTTGTGCAAAGAGCAGATTGTTATTTTCCACTTGAAATACACACGCTGCACTGACCTTATGTCCTCTGTCAAACTGAGACATTATCACAACTTTCAGTGATAGGGTTTTGTGACGTACGGGCTTGCAACCATTCTGTTGATTTTGTTCTGTGTGTGTGCACAATGTGTCAGTATATTGGACAACAGACAGACAAGGCCTCTGCCATCGCTGGTTACTTCCTCCATCTGGTCCTGCCGTCATCACCTCTGCAAGCACACGCCTCATCCTCATCGGAGGACTCACACCTGGTTCCTGACTGGTGTCTTTGCAGTTTACACTACTCAACGCTACTGGGATGTTTTGGGGGGTGGTTTACGCATTGTAATGCAAAGCTTTTCTTCCTCCTCAGCTCACATCCTGCTTCCACGAATTTTGTTCTCAATGTGTTTTGTTTTGTTCTCATTTCACAGAAGGCACAGAGTAGGCATTTGGGATGTGGACCCTGCCTTAGGAGGAGCTTGGAGGAGAAGACTAAGACTGAAAGTTGGGCTGACAGTGGAGGTGGAGGTGGGGGTGGTTCAACTGCACCTTCAATTCATTCTTGCCAGTGACCATGGTCACTCCATGAACTCCATGGCTAGTGCGTCCCTAGCCAATGAGTAATGCAGATCAAAGTCTGATGGCTTTCCTTTGAGTGACCTAGTGAAAGTTTACATCTCAGCCCAAATGGGACACTGCAGCCTCAGCCCCCATCACAAATCACAAATGTGCCCCTAAGTACATCTTGCTCTTCTCCAGGTGGCAGGGAGAAGTAGAGAACAGTGGTTGTCAGCTGGACCTCAGGGTCCTATGTTGTATGACCTTGGCAATGTTACTTAGCTTCTGTGCGCCTCAGTATCTTCAACTAAAAAATAAAGATGATAATCATGTGCACATCATAAGACTATTCGTGAGATCATGAGAATTTTAGAGAGAATGCAAGAAAAGAATTTGGCAGAGCATCGGGGATGTAATGAGTGCTCTATAAATGGTAGCCATGCTAGATTCGCGATTTCACGCAAGCTGGGAGCCAGTCCAGGAAAGTTTGTTCCATACCCAAATTATAACCATCCACATGATCTGACAAGGAACATGGGGCTACCTTGAAGAGTCTACAAGCTGCTTCCTTAGCCCAGGGAAACAGGGTAGTCAGCACCCTTTTCAAACATCAGTCATTTGCATGGTATCTTTCTTGCTTATTTGCCATATCTACATGCCAGATTTTTAATTTATCATTTATTATTTTTCTTTAAGTTGACTTATTCCCTAACCTGGATCTGTTTAATCTAGTGAAAAGTAGGAAGGAATGGAGGGAGGGAGAAAGGAGAAATGGAGAAAGGGAGAGGAGGTGAGATGAGAGAAGAGGAAAAGGGAAGAGGGGACAAGGAGAGTAAGGCAAGCAAGAGAGGTAGGAAGTTCATAGTCCCAGAGAGAAAATTGGTGCAGAGTCAGAAGACAAAAGGAGACAGAGGCAGTGGGCAGCAACCCAGGGCTAAGACAACACTCACTGGCAGAAGCAGGGCCTGGGGCTTCAGCAGGGCTGTGGGAAAAATGTGCTCCAGCCTGGGGCACCTGGTCAAGGATGGGGCTGACGATGATGCAGGCAGGTCTGGTGAGAGTAGGTAGGTGCAGAATAAATGAAGAGGACACTAGAGCAGGCGAGGATTAAGGTCTGGTGACAGGGAGGGATGGCTTATGGGGAGTCACAGGGTCAGCTGAGGCCCAAAGCCCCAGAGGTAAAGTGGGAGAGTTAAAGGGATAGATGTGGGGTGGAGGGACTGAGCCAAAGAGTGAAAGCTGAGAGATGCACCGGGCAGAGCAGGAAGACCAGAATAGGCCTCAGGGCAGAGAAGGAAGGGTGGGTAAGCCAGGTGTGTTTCCCACCAAACTAGCCTGAGCTGGCTTGCCTGACAAACCAGGAGAATAGCATGGCTTTTCAGTACCAGCACCTGCTCCTGTCCTATCCTACCTGTGGACCTTTCACCTACCACAGTCTGAAAAATGCCAAAATAGGTGCATGGCATATACATACCAAAATGGGTAAAGAACATGTACATGGTGGGATGCAGGGCAGGAAGGAATGGGAGAGCAGCAAGTGAAGGGTGGACTATGCTATGCAGTGAGCAAACTCGAAACTGTCTACATCACGCAAATCACCTGACCTAACGATGCGTTATACAGGAAAGCTTGCGTCTCAGCTCCTGAGCCGGGCCGCTCTGCTATGGAACTCCGCCTTGTTTAAATGGTCCTCATAGTAAGACAAAGGCAAATTGAAACCACAGTGGGATGCCGGTTTTCATCTATCCAATCGACAAAGATAAAAATGATCAATATTTTATTATCTTGGCAAATGTATAGGAAATGGGAACTCATACATTGTTGGTGGGAGCAAAAATTGGTAGAAAATGCCTCTTTTGGAGGACTGTTTGGGGAACAGCCATCAAAATTAAACATTTAGATGGTCTGATTCAGCAACTTTACCTCTAAAAATTTATTCATCCTCAGCTGTTAGAAAAGTGCTTGGCACATAGAAAACCTTCAACACATATTCATTGAATAAATTAATAAATTTGTCTCACACATACGCTCACACTTAAGCACAAAGATGAATGCAAAAGGATGTTTGATGAAACATTGTTTAAAAATAAAAAACAGGAAGCAACCTAAATATATATCAATGAAAGACCAATCAAATAAAGGTAGATCCATCCAGTGGAATACTACACAATCGCTGGAAAGAATGAGGCAGATTTCTGTGTAATAAAACCACACTACTGTAAGCCTTCATTGTTAAGTAAGAAAGTGGCTGGGGGAAGTAGGTGAAAACTCTGTGCATTTTGCCCCTGCATGTGTCTATATTCTGGATGTACAAATGCATAGACCTTCTCCCCAAGCAACTATCAGAAACTGTAACAGTGAGGGACCCTGGGGAGGACCACAGTGGAAGGAAAACTTACTTTTCATATGTTTTATCTGCTCAAATCATCTTTAAAATAATAACAAAAGGTAGCTTGGCATAAGGGAGATTTGCATGAAAGTCCCACCTTGGGGACAAAAGCAGTAGGCCCCTTGATTCATTTCAATACTAGGAAGTAGAGCTGCCTCAGGGTCTGAGTGTGCCACCACTGAAGGTGTCTAAAAGCTGTGAGAAAGCAAAGTCAGTGTCATCCAGTGGGCTGCACTCACTGTCCTTGGAGGCCTCATCTAGCTGGGAGAAGCCATCCTCCATTGGGTTCTCCAGGGCAGCAGAGCCACCCATGGAGCCCTTGTCCTCTGGACATTGCAAGCACTTTCTATGGGAAAGTAGAAAGTTCTTAGAAGTAGAAGCATTCAATCTGTGCACATAGTATAAAGGGCCTGGCATTAGTAGGTGTCCACTGAGGACCTGAAGAAAGAATGAGAACAGGGGCTACTCACTGTATGGGAACTCACAAGTGGAACCCTGGAGAACTGGAGGCTAGAACTGCCCAGGCCTGCCACAACATGACTGAGCAGGCCCCCAAGGGTCATTCCCAGAGACCAGGTAGCTCCAGCTCCTCCCAGAAATGTGTGCCTATAGGGTTGGGGGGCCATTCTAGACAGAGGCCAGGAACAAGTCAGAAACCAAAGTGTCTGTGTCCTCGTCCAGCCCTTTCTCTAAACTGGGGCCTATTCTCAATGGAAACCCTAAACAGAGCTGGGCTTGGCCCTTCCTGGCTCTGCATTTCTGTCCTTGATTCTGAGAGGCCTGCTGAGGCTCCCGACAGTGCCTCCTTCCCCTCAACAGCTTCTCCAGGACCTGATATGGCTGAGCTGGTTTCCTCCTGACCTCCCTGGCACATGGAGAATGCGCAAGCACATGCACACACACATACACACACTGGAGGGTGAGTCTAGCTTACCTGCAATGAACACACTCACCATGCAGCAGGTTGGGCGGGCACCCAGGCAGGATGCCCTCTGTCATATGGGTTAGCTCCTGTCACAGACCCAGACATACTCTTCTGCACTAAGCCACATCTCCCTAGGATTTTTCTGCTCTGCCTTATTGCTTGGCTCTCAAAACAAAAGGGGAGGGATCAGTTGCCTTCCCAGGTAACTGATACTCAATCTTAGCTCAGCTAGCAGGGAGAGCACAGATAGGACATCTACAGGCAAAGACCGCCCCCGCCCCCAAGGGAAAGGCCAAGACTGCTCCTTTCTTAATGTTCCCATCCAAGCCCTGTTGGCAAAATAAGACTTGTTCCTGGCTATCTGCCCAAGTTTGGGAGGCTTCTCTTCTTCATTTGCAAAAGCCCTAGGGAGACTCTTTCAGGTCTTCTTTGCCCCACTACCTTGAGAGAGAACTGAGGCCCAAGAGCCCTAGGCACAATCAACACAGTCAACAATGGCCACAAGCACTGGAAACAGCACTCAGATCCTCAGAGCTCCCCAGGGCCCAGAACCAAAGGACCCCACTCCATACAGGCTCCAGTTCAGTGTAACTTTTCATCTCTGTGCTCCAAACTCCAAAGTGGTGGATTGCCCTCCAGGAGAGGAAGTCTGGGCAGATAGATGTTTTTGCTCAAGTTCTGCAGACAGAAATTGTCCAGCCCCAGAGAGTGACAGGAACAAGACAGCAAAGGGGCACATCAGACCACAGCCCTGCCTGAGCTGGGATTCAGCCCTAGGGGCCCATGCTGGTCCTCCACTAGAGAGCCACAGTCAGGCCCCCAGCCTGGCCACCTTTCCTCCGTCCTTTTCTATAAGCGCAGGGTATCCCGTAAGACAGGATAACATGTCAGAGCACCTGGAGAGTGTGTTTCTCCGGGAGAGGTTCAGAGGAAGATGCTGACAGTCGATGCAAGTTCTGTGCTGCACGGTGCAGAAACACACAGCCACAGAGCATGAGTCCAGAGGGTGCCTGGAACCCAAGAAAAGCAAGGGGCAACCGAGACACAACAAAGAATATTCATAGAGAACAGCTGAGAGAAGTTTGATAGTTCTGAGAATACATGTCGTGCCTCTGAGGACAGTTAATTTCAACAACATTCAGTCTCAGAAGCAGAGCAAGATGGTGGCCTCCCCACACCTGGATTCTAATCCCGGCTGTGACATCAACTAGTTAGGGTTCTTTAGATGGCTGCCCAGGAATGCTTGCTGGCATTATCTCTATGGATAATGAAGCAGTCAGAATAGATGGTTTCTCAGCATCCACGAAGCTCCCACCCCTGCTTGGGTAGTTGCAGACTATAGTCTTTCATTGGCCAATGATAGTGCAGTAAGTGGTGGTACCAGGGCTCTAACTAGGTGGCTAACCTGTTTTTTGCTACCCACACCACCTCGGTAATGACCAGATAGTGCCTTCATTGTCGTCTTTGATAACATACACTTATTAAGTCATGGACTTCCACCCAGAGCAGCTCTCATGCACAGAATATTGCCAAATCACTCTCAGTAACTCCAGCAATGACCTGGGAGCATCATGATTGGTCAACACCAACGGCATTCAAGTGCTTCCACCCATCTTTCAAGGGCAGAAGGGGCAGTGCCGAGCTCTGCCTTCCTTCTGCCCCTTACCATCCTCTGCCTCTACCAGAGCCTGGAACTGAGTCCCCAGGCCCTGTACGCAGGAGTCAGTGTGGCATAGGGGCATCCTTCCACTCTGTTTGCTGTGGCTCCTGCTGCTGTCACAGCCTATTACATCCAGCCAATTACAGAGGATTCCTCTCTGGAGAGAGCTGGGCAGGGCCACCATGGGGAGCAGAGGAGGCCCTAGAGGTTTGTAAATGAAGTAGCCCGTTGAGAAATCCTATTATGAAGCTCATCTTACAGGGCTGCAGTGTTAATGACCTTGGCCTCCCTGGGCCTTGAGCAGAGCTGATCTCCCTGGGATTTGAGAGGAGGCTGTCTGGGTTGTGGCCTTCCTCTCACTCACCAGTCAACTTCTGAGGGGCTAGAGAGAGCAGGAAGCATTCTCAATGCCCTTGAATGCAGTTGCCAGCACAGGGGCCACCACACACACACGCACACGCACACACACACACACACATCCCACTCCCACAGGGCTCCACCTTCTCTTTCAGCATCCAGGATAAGGAGGGAGGTAGAGACCCAGAGCTGGGACCAGGAAACCTAAGGGAGATGAAAATAAGCCCCAGAAACTTTTTTTTTTCAAGAAGAGCTAAATTAGGCACATTTTTCTCTACCTTCGAATCCTGCAGATTTTTCATCTCAACTCCCCCAGGCTTATAAATTGGCTCATCTCAGCTGCTCAAGTTGACAAAGGGACTGAAACTGTTGAAAGGTGCAAAATGTCCCTTGGGTTTCCAGGCATGAAAGAATTTACATGTAGGTGGAAAATTACCAAGGAAAAAAGTCCCCATTTGGAGAGAGGAGAGGAGTGAAGACAAAGCTGCAGAAGAAGGAGGAGAGACCTAGGAGGAGAAGACAGGGAGGTGTCTGACCCGAAGAGCACCATTGGAGGGCCGTGC
This sequence comes from Sturnira hondurensis, assembly GCF_014824575.4. NCBI lineage: Eukaryota > Metazoa > Chordata > Mammalia > Chiroptera > Phyllostomidae > Sturnira > Sturnira hondurensis. Next base: position 4,967,305 of record NW_028085930.1, read on the forward strand.
AAGTCAGTGACCGTGACTGTGACCGAGAGGATTCAGGCCCAGCTCAGGGCTTTGACAGATACACGGCAGTGAGAGAGACACAAAATGAGGAGACAGGTGAATCAGGAGCTGCTCAGTTCTTCAGGAGTTGCCAAGGCCCTGCCAACATCCAGAGTTGGATTGGTCTTAGCTGACCTGACAACCCCGGGAAATCCATTAGGCTTCCCAGATACAGAACCTCAATCCTCAGCCCCAACTCTGACTGGCAGGCTGTGAGCGGGGCACGGAATCCTGCAGGTTGGACGTGTCCTTGAGCACAGAGGTGGCTCCCTTGCTGTTCAGGGAACAGTCCTGAGTGAACAGCTGGTGCTGACCAGCTCCAGGCAAGGCTGCTCTTTTCTGACAGCCCACTCTCTGCTTTCTGTCCCTGCCTGCTCTGCCCACAGCCCTTCCCAGAAGCCGAGGTGTTGTGTTTATCCCGTCTGCCCTCGGCAGGGTCCTACACAGCCTTCTCAAGTGCAGATGGCGACATACTGAGTATGTCCTCCCTATCAGCCTAGTGCTCAGTCCACCGAGCCTCCAGCCCGCCCCTACATTCCCTGCTCCCAGACTCTTCTGGGTCCCCTCTGGTGCTCAGGTCTTCAGGGGTTTCTACTAATTCCACAAGCCCAAGGATGCCTACAGTGGCCTCCCCCGGAGCCTCCTTCTTCTCAACTCGAGCTACATAGATGGTCCTGGTCTGGGGCTTACACTCAGAGCTTTCAGCCTGGGCCCCAACCAGACCCACCCATTACAGTCTCAGAAGGGAGCACCTGAGATGCCAATTTGTAAAACCTATCTTGTGATTTCTCACATCCACCCTGGATGAAGAATCACTGCTTCCAGAAGACCATCAGTTCTCTGTTGAGCTTGGGGAATCTTCTTTCCCCTACTCAGACCCCCAGTGCACAAAGACCACCTGCTTAGACCACCTGCCTTAAAGCAGGACTCGTGAGCCACACCTTTCCAATGTGTGTTAACTGACCCACTGACCTGCTGAGAGACAGGAGATCATACCTCTGTGCTGATTTCACTGGCCACCGCTTGGCAGTCAGGGAGCTGGGCAGGTGCAGGTAGGTAATGACTTAGGTTCAGGAATCCTGTTGACCTGTGTCTCTGGGTAGGAATACCACATGCCAACCTTATTCCAGAATCCTATCCCTCAGTAACCAGAGCCAGATGGTGTGCTTTAGGACTTAAGGGCAATGACACCTGGCAATACATGGCATTGCCTGGCTTATAGAGCGTTCTCATATCCATCACCTTAGTTGATTTGCACACACCCTGAGAAGTAGGCAGAGAAGTCAGGGCTGTCAATAGTTGTCTTTAGTTGAGTCCTTTAGTTGAGTAAAGGACTCAACTAAAATCCACCCAGAAACTCACAGCAGTGCCAGGACTAAAACCAGCTTCTCTCTAGGTTAGGTCTCTTCCACCTGGACACATTCCCTCCCCCTTTTTATCTACCTGCTCCCACCCCACTAGTGGCTCCAAGAATGAAGGCCTAGGCACCATGGGTCAGTGGTGAGCCAGGGCTGGCCTGGGCACCCTCAGGGGCAGGAACAAGGTAGGACGGCATGGCGGGTTATGTAGAACATTGTCATTTCCTGACTCCTGACAGTGACTAGAGAGAAAGGTTAATAAGGCAGAAACTTCTGGAAGCTCCAGAGACCTCTGTGCTTGGGAGGAAAAGCCATGCTCTCAGGGAGCACTCAGGGAAAGAAGCAGGTCCAAGCCCCAATGGGTACACTACTCCAGTAGGACCTGGCTGCTAGGGGCTGTCCCAGCACCTGGGGCCCCTCTGTGGGTACCCATATGGGACAATGTAGCCCCCAATTTCCTAACAGACAGATAAGGGGCCTGCTCATGCCAGATTCCCCAAAGCAACTATCCATCTCAGCCCTTCTATCCTTCCAGAGATCAACTTCATCTTGCAATAGTTTAGGCTCCACAGCACAGAGAGAGCTTGCAGAGCTCCAAATCTTGGCCTCCCTGGCCCAGAGACATCTAGGGTACAGGGACCTACACAGAGAACCGACTTAGCCATCAACCTGAGCAGGGAAGGTATGGGGGAGGGTAAAGACGGAGTCATGATTTCTCATTAATCCACTGCCATTAGTATGAAACTTGAAGTAGGGACAGATGGGCCATTTTCCTAGTAATTAACAGTTTCATGGAGACAAATGCCTGATGGGGTCAGAGTCACTGGCAGGGTCAGCTGGCTGCTGTGCTCCTGCCTGATGAGTCCAACCTGTGTGTGCAGAAAGCACGAGTTGGGAACAGGCTTTGGGCCACGGAGCCCTCGAGGAAATGTGTGAGCCGCTTGCCGCAGAGCCTAATAGGCAACCTCTCCCCACAGCTTCCTTCTCTTGTCCCCCAATCCTGTTCCCGTCCTCCCTCCTCACAGCAGAAACAGCTCTAGGCCAGGACCATTCTTTACTGGCCAGGCTGCCTAATTGGTCTCCAGGTGCTTCTGCACAACAAGCGACTGGTCGCCATGACTTTGACAGGAGAGAGTTTAGCAGATCTGAAAGTCAGGGGAGGAAGGTTCTCCCCCATCATGAAAGTCTGTTGTGCCGGAAAAATAATACACTTGATCGTAGCCAAAAGGCCGAGAAGTGATCGGAAAAATAATATACTCTTTCCACCATTCTGTAGATTCAACCCATGCGAAGGCCCAGCTTCAAATATCCAGAAAGGGAAATTTATCAGATCCACATGACTGTGAATCACAGAATCATCCAGGCTGTTTGTCTGGCTCCAGGGTCCCAATTCTCAGGCTGTGTTGGGAGACAGTAACTTGCCTTTCTTCTTCCTTCTCCAGAACAGCTAATGGAGGTTCGTTGTTTCTCACTCACAATTCCCTGGCATCCACTATGCTCTGTGCTCCTGGCCTCATGAAGATTGGCTGTAATACCCCAGAACTGCCGTGAATGGCCACAGTGCCAGGTGACACTTTGAACACCCAAAATGGGTGGGTACCTTCCTTCAAGGCAGACCATGGCCCCAAGCACAAATTCATCCACACCTACTGCCCATCCCTAACCAAAGGATGCAGAGCTCTCCCAAGATAACCATCTATGCCCATTGCCACCTCATCTCCTGGGGGTAACTTGCTCTGAGCCCTGGGAAGCAAGGTCTGGCTTAGTCATCAAGGCTGGGCTACCAGCAAAGCCAAGGACAAAGAATTTGAAAGATAAGCTTAAAGTTCTTGAGACAGGAAAGAAGGGGGTTCCTCTGCTCATCTAGGGCACTGAGCTCAGCCAGGCTACTGGGCAGCAGGACCCAGGATGCCACCTGATTGCCATTTTCCACTCTCAGAAATGCCACCAAAATGTGGCTGTATGTGCCTCTGAAATGACAAAGGGATGGTACCCTGGGCTCCCATTTCCTCCACACTCCATTGAGTTTGCTCTGAGAAACAGTTTGTAAATTCAAGCCAGGTTCACAATAGCTTTAGATTAGAAATGGCCCCTAAAAGTCCAGAGGGGGTTGGGGCTGACGAGGGAGAATGGAAAGAAACCACTTGGATTTAAATGTCTGTCCCCACATGCCCTCCCAGGACAATCACAGGAGGTGACTGGCAAGTAGCACAGACAGCAGAACCCCCCAAAAGAGAAAAGTTCCAATTAGTCCAAAGAAATGAGCCTGTTCCCAGAGTCCCAATTAAATCAGAACCAATCAATGCTTGCTCGGGTTCCTGCCGTTCTGCTCAGGAAATAATGAGAATAAACAAGAGGGTCCATCCAGCAAGCATGGCGTGGCTGCCCTCTGAAGCCTGAAGAAAACACCCGTGCTCAGGCAAAGCATGCCTGGCAGCTGCTGTACCTGTCCCTTTAAAAACTCAGCCTGGTGCCTGGGTCCCCACTCAGACCCTGACAAATGCCAAAGAGGGCGTCTCCCGCCCCTCCTCCAACCAATGAGACAAAGATGAGTACTATGGGACCAGGCCTGGCTGGTTTTAAAACTGTCTGCATTGATTCATCGCCTGATCCAGCACTCTCTCCCCTCTGTTTCCACACCATCCATTATGGGCACCCTGACCAAGAAATCCAATAAAGACACAAAGGCGCAGCTCTCTTGTCTCAGCAGGCCTCAGAAAGGCTGTATGAGGCCCCAGCCCAGCCAATTAGCTGAGCCCAAAGGATCTCAGAGCTGGTGGGCATTAGCAATCCTTTCTGTGCCTGGAGGTGTTTGGGGAGCAAAATAAGTGAGGAAGGAGACATGCAGGGAATGGTTAGGTGCTCAGAAGGGGTGAGGATGATGACAGGGAGGAGCTGGCATAAGGTTCATGTTGAAGAAAGTGGAGCTAATATAGCCTCCCTCCTCCACATTGTCCCCAAAGGACTAAGACCACCTGAGTGATGGGTTAGGGTCAAGGTGGTCATTGCTAAGGTCCATGGAGGAAGCCTTGCTTTTGAAAGAGGCTGACACTTTAAAGGCCACAAACAAAATTTAAAACAGGAAAGCAGTTTTCTTTTCCCCCACCCTGTCGCCTATGTTCAGCTTCCAGGCACTTAGGCAACATATGAGCTGTGTCCCCTCCAGCCTCTTACATTCACTCCTAAGGAGACTGGGTTAGAGCCAGATCAGCACACTGACTGCCACATATTAGACGTGTGCTCCTGTGGACCGAGCAGAGCCTAGGTGAGCACACAGTACCTAACCCCCACAACTGCAAAGCCTGCATCACTCTGTATCATTCAGAAGCAAAGGTATTACAACTCATGATAGCATCTCACCCCCATTCCAATAGCTTCAACTCCTTTTGATACACCCCATGCTAGGCCCCATCCCGGCCCCAGATCCTGGCATTGAGCCCCTGGAGGAAGACAGCCAAGCCAGAGGGCTTTGAGTTAATGAGCTACATGGGTTCAGTACCAAGTTGAGTGCCGTGGGAGCTGGACTGAAATGAACTAAAATATTTTCCAAATTCAGTCACATCACAAGCACTCTTGAGTGAACCATCCGTGACAACCCAAATTCCAAATTCTCTATGCCTCAGTGCATGGAGCTGCACAGGATGCACAGGTGTGTGTGTGCAAAAAGACACAGAGAGAGACTATGTCAATGTCCCAAAACTAGATACAACTGAGTGGTTAAGTTATTATCCACCATTTAGAATTCTTCCCATCTCTTCCCCCACCATGAATATGGACATTCTGATTGGGCACAATTGACAAATCGTGACATGGCCTAACATGGCCTAACATGAAGAATAAAGGCTCCCCAGAGCTATATACTATAAGAGCCACTGGGCTCTTCTGTTCCCATATGATCCAGAGCTGGAGTCGGGAAACCTTGCAGACTTGGCCCTGCCCCAGGTGGGCAGGAAGCAGAGGTCTCAAAGGGTCCCAGAGCTTACCCTTGCAGGCCACGCTGTTCTCAGCCTCATAGCCAGGCTTGCAGGTGCAGCGTCCAATGGGTACCATCCACTCCCCATCCCCGTTGCAGTAGAGTTTGATGGGTACGTCCACTTCCTCTGCGTTGGGGATGCATATGCCCCGAGCAATCACCAAAGACGTGCTCTCTGCTCCTGTCATGGTCTCTGGGAATACTGCAAAATTTTGCACAATGCTGGGACACTTTTTGAAGAAGACACGGACAGAAAGGAGAGACATACAAGCTCCATAATCCTGAAAAGCGAGGTAAAAACCATTCCGAGTAAGAGGCCCAAAGCTCCTGACTTCTGTGTTGACCTTCATCAACCTTCCCCCAAAGTCCACCTGGGAGAAGCTCTCATCTGCAGCAATGGTGTCTACTTTGAGGTAGGGGGCCTCAGACCAGAAGGCTGACTTCTTGGTGGCAATGACGGAGTCGGTCTCGTAGTAATACAAGTTGAAGGTCTCTTTGCAGGAGCCCGGGACGTTGGGGAGGCTGCTGCAGTCTCTCACAGTGAAACGCATTTCTGTGTAGATGCGATGGGCCCCCCGCCGGTTGATGAAGGTGGTGAGCAGCCAATTGTTCTGGTTGGGCTCAAAGACGTTGCACACCTGGTAGGTACGGATGGTGTTCAGGTTTTCATCATAGCCACTGACTTCTTCCCACTGCACCAAGCAGTCCACAGGCACACACATGTAAAAACAGAAAATAGAGAGTGAGAAGACAAAGAGAAGCAGAGCAGAGGAGAAGCCTGGTACTGGAAGCAGGCCTTGAGAGCTCGCCTGCTTGAGAAATGAACAAATCTAATCCTAAACTGCTTTGAAAAGTTTCCTATACATGGACTTCAGAATACTCCTCTGCAGCCTGTCCCCAAATATAACAAACTTTCCTCTAGAAAGCCTCTCCTCACCTAACACATGACTCTCATGCTGTGACTATGGCTTGTCACACCCATGGGGTGAACCTGCAGCTTCAGCCTCATGTGAGGTCAAGGACATTCTTCCGAGCCATGGTCTCCACTCTCAGCGGCCACTCTGTGTATTAGGGGTACAACAGCACGACAGCCCCATCTTGAAAATCCTAACTTCCCAACCTAGTTGATTTATGGTGGTGAAGCTCCTTTATTGTCTCTGAAAAGGGTATGAATACAATGCATTTCAGAATTTCTCAACAAACTTAGATTCCTATAAACTTTTGTTTTATAACATCAACTCTTTGAAAGAGCTAGATAGACTATATAACACTGGTAAGAGGAAGGGCTGCTAAGAGAGATCTTTAATGGAGGAAATTTAGCTTCATTTTGTGCAAATTTCAAGCAAAGGTGTGATGGAAGAGAATGTGTTACTTAGGGATTAAGGAAAGCTTCTTTCAAGGGGGGAGATGATCAGGCTTTGTGTTGGAAAAGAGAGCTCTCATTTTTAGCAACCCAGTGAATTGGGAGAATAGGAGAAACAATACATTTGTTAAGTGATATCTCTCAATCTTCCCAGTAGTTCCTAATAGAACCAGATACTATTATCCTCAGTTTACAGACAGAAGGACATCATGCAATTCATCCACAGTCACGTGGCCCTAAGAGGAGACGGGGAGGAGAAGAGATAGAAAGAAATGCTTTGAATGGCCACAGAAATTCTCCGAAACACTTATTTCAGTAACCGGCAACATGGACAGGGAGGGGTCCAGGAGGGCCTGGCTTCTCTAACTGAGTCTCTCTGGGCCGGGGGCCAAAGAAGAGTTGCTGGGTCATTCTTTCTTCCTGTGCAGGGAAAGGAAGCAGCCGGGGGCTCTCAGGACCCTAATCTCAAGAATTGGAGGTATTCCCAGGAAGTTTCAATGTGTTTGCTAAACAAGAAAATAAGGGACAGAAGAAATTCAACTTCCTAAAATGAAAAAGAGAAAATAGGTTAAGATCCTTGGCTATTTAGCAGTGGTGATAAAAGAAACCAAATAGTACCTATTTCTTTAAATACTGTGCTAATTGCTTATTATATTATTGAAATACAGGGTCTGGCAGAAGTAAGGCCTGCTTGAGTGTGGTTGGTAGGGTACGTGAATGCCTTGCCTGAGATGGACAGCAATTTGAACAATTTCACCCAAAATGTCATATGGTATGCTTGAGTGTGATATTGTTGTGTTACAGAATTAAATGCTTATGATTTTGTAATAAAAAGGGGCACTATTTGTGCTGGACCCTGTATATAAACTAGCATTCTTCATTAAAAGAGCTAAAAGCCAATTAGTGTGCGTGGAAAACATACTACAGTAGCTTCTCGCACAGAATCACCCCCCTGTAGGAGGAGGAAGGCAGAGGCAAGGCTGTCTTTCAAACAAGCACCAGTTATTCCAAGACCAGGCCTGGTGCAGAGGCACATGGAGAGCTGGCCCCGAACACCTTGCAGCCACTCCTGCTGCCTGGCCCCTGCCACGGAGGCACCTGAGCTGCCCTCTCTCCAGGGCTCTTCTTCCCCGGCCCCTGCCCACACTCTCAGGTGGCCAGTTCACTCCCCAGCCTGCGATCCTCGGTGAGCTCCATCTGGGATCTTTGCATACTGCCAAACCTCACCTGAACTTTGAGTAATTTCTCACTGATTCTGTAGATGTCCAGGAATCACTTTTTATTCCTTCTTTAAGACTGTGTTATGTTCTATTTCAAACTTGCATTCTGTTAAACTTGCATTCTGCTTGCCTGTTTTTTTTTTTTTTTTGCAACCAGAAAGCAATACGTTCAGGAGAAGAAATAGCTACCAGTGGGTTTTGTTCAAATTTTTAGACCTCTCTCCCTTTCCATGGCAGCTTTGAAATCATTTTCTCCCAGTTGACCCTGCATGACTTTTGGGGACAGGACAGGTTTATTTTGCTGTTCCGTCGTTGTTAAAACCCAGCGGGTCTCATGAGCCGTATTTCAGTCATGCTATACAAGGTCTCAGCAGGAACGTGGGGCTGCACTGTCCATGCGCAGGTGGAGCCTGTGGCCCCCATTTAGGCTGGGGGCCCAATCCCAGCCAGAGTGCTTGACCCACAGAAGACTAACGCAGTGCTGCTGCGCTGGAGCAAGACCAGAAGCCACCTTTTGGGGCTCACCTTGGCACTGAGATGGTCACCACCAGTAGGCCTTTAAACAGACAGAATGAGGATTTACACTCCTGTGGAGCTGGGATATTGAGAACATTTATCTTAGAAAATGACACTGATTGGTATTATAAGACCCAACAGAGGTAATTGTTCCCACCATTAACCTCTCTGGGCCTCAGTTTTCTCATCTGTAAAATGAGGAATCATACTGGGTGACCTCGAGTCATAAAATTCTACTGATCTAATTGATCCATGACGGCTCCTAAGGGAACGATCAAAGCAAATTAGGGGGAATACAGCTGTATATTCACAGGGAAAGAGCAGAGAGAAATCGAGAAAGGAAATAACTCCCTGTTGTTTGGGAAAAGGCCATCACTGAGTCTCACATTCATTTCCTTCCCTATTTCATTCTCCTGCTGCCAGCAGGGGCTAGAGAGGGTTGAAAAGATAAGCGATCAGAGCGGGCTACAGGCGGCATAAACGCTTTCCAAGCAAGTGGCAATTAGGAGCGGGCACACTGAAGAAAAAGAAGACTTGGTAAATCGAGACGAGGGTGGAACGGCACTCCCAGCCAGGAGGGACAAACACTGTTATTTGTTTACGACACTTGGCATCAGTCTGATTGCTTTGTAGTCACACCTTGTTCATTCATCAACAAAAACATATTTACTGAATGCCAACTCTATGCCAGGCATTCCATTAGCCACCGGGGACACAGCAACATGAAGCTTATAATCTAGTGAGAGAAACAGAAATTAGACAAATGGTTATTAAAATAACTAAATAATTACAATTGTGCTAACTGCTGTGAGCGAAAATTACAGGGTGCCAAGAGAGGAAGTGTACCTGATGTAGAGAGGCATGTCAGAGAAGACCCTCCAAGCTGAGGGGGAATGGATGGATCAAAGAAGGTAGCCAGGAGAAGTGTGTGTCTGCTGGGCGCAGAGAGGGGCGGTACGGCCAGGCCTGGGAATAGCAAGTGCAAAGTTTCTGTCATGGGGAAAAGTGGCCTGGTGCCAGTGAGGCATGAAGCCTGTGTGACAGAAGAGTCATAAAAAGTTTCAGGTGGCACACATGAGACTAAGGGAAGGGAAGGTCTGGTGGAGAACTTGGAATTTCATCTTGAGAGTAACTAGAAGTCACAGAGGAGGTCTATTATTATTATTATAATTATTATTATTATTATTGATTAATTTAAGAGACAGAGAGAGAGAAACACCCACTTGTTATTCCACTTATTTGTACATTCATCGGTTGATTCTTCTATGTGCCCTGACCAGATACCAAATCCGCAACCTTGGTGTAGAGGGACAACGCTCCAACCCACTGAGCTACACGAGTAGCTTAAGATGGAGCATGAGGAACAGAGCAAGACTGGGGTGACCAGACCCAAGGGGCCTGTGTCCCCTTCACATTCTTTCGTCCATCCTGCTCCCCCCACCAGGCTTTGACCTATGCTGTATCCCCAGGTACACTACTTCCAAGATTCTTTTAAAAAGGGAAGTTACAGCACTCTTGGTCTACTACCCCACAGATGCTCAATTTCTTATTCAGGACCTAGTTTCTTTTACACAAGGTCTGTACAAGCTCAGGCCCTTTGGTGAGTGCACTCCTGCCTGTCTGAAAGCCAATGCCCTAAAGGTCTCCATTCATAAGCAGTTTCTGCCTCCACTTCTGGGCATTTGACATATTGCTTCCTATATCCTCTGCTGTAATTATCTCCTCCCATTAAAACAGCAACAGAACACCACAATTTGCTTATCAGATTGGCAAAAACTTAAAAAGATAAAATATCAAGTCCCAGTAAGAATGTGGAGTACACAATCATGACCCAAAGTTGCCACCACCTCCAGAACTTTATGCACACCCAAGGCAGCTGGAGGCAGCCGGCCTCAGAGGGTCAGGGGCTACAGACATACAGTAGCTCTGCTCTGAGTGGGGCCTCCAAGAGCTCTGCACACTCATGGTGGAAGGAAGAACTACTCACTGAGAATGAAACTCTCACCTACCAGTGGGATGCGAAGCTCAGAGTCTGAAATACTTTGACTAAAAGAAAATGAGGTCCAGGATGCTTCTCAATCATCTTTATTTGTGGAGTAAGACTGATAATGCTGCACGCCAATCTCACCGTGGTCCTCCCTTATCGGAGCTTTCAACTGGACTCTGACACGGCACCTGAAGCCCTCTGCTAACGTCCATCAACTAGTGAATTCATGAGCAAAATATAATGCAGCCATACGATTTTATTTCTATTCAGGAATTTGAAAAGTGAAGTATTGGCATATGTAACAACATGCATGAACCTCTAAAACATGCTAAATGAAAGAATCTAGACTCCAGAGACCACATATTGTGTAAGTCCACACCTATGAAATATGCAGAAAAGGCAAACCCATGATGGAAAAGTATGAGTGTTTCCCTAGCACTAGAGGTGGGACTGGGGAGTGACTGCAATCGGGCATGAAGAATGTTCAGGAAGGGAGTGACGGGATTATGGTAACAACCACAATTCTGTGAACTTGCTGAAAATCATTGACTTGGACACTTAAAATAAGTAAGTATTATAGTCTGTAACTATTGTCTCAATATATCTGTTATCTGAGTTTCTTCCAGCATATACCCTGACACCCCAAAATGCTGGTGCGGTGTCTGTCATCCACAGAAAGCCTGCCCACAGCAACTCCATGTCCCTGCTCACCCTGTCCACTGAGCCGGGGATGCCCTTCTCACCCCCTTTCCCCTGTATCCCAAGTGACAAGTATGGATTGGCTCAGTCAAGTTTGTTGAACTGGTGGTACCTAAGTTGGGGCAAAGGTGGCCTCTAGAGCAAGCACAGGCAGCCAAGGGAGAATCCCTGTCTCTGATACTGAGGGTCTGGGTAGAATCAGGAGGGCGGTTCAAAGTCAGGATGAGAATCTCAGGCCCAGAATCCCACTCAAAAAGCACTTGATTACCCAACCTGGAGTCAGGCAGATATCCGGCCAAAGATGCCTTCCATGTGCAACACAGCCGATTTGTCACCACAATTTGCCACTTCTTCCAGAACAGTATTTCTCCTATCTGGCCTCTCCCTTGTATTTCCACAGCCATGTGCTAGGGCCGGCATTACTTCCCCCCTGGACTCAGGCCCTGGCCCACTGTTTGGTCAAAAATTAATGACAACAGACCGGGCAGGAGATGGCAGGAGCTCAAACAGGGGCCCAAACAGGGGCCATATCCTCTCACATCTGGACACTGTGCCCATTTTTGCCGCTTGATGTTGTCACTGGTGATCTAACTGGCCCTAACGCTTTTCTCCTATCCTACCCTCATTCAAATGCAACTCTTTCAAGACAACCAGAGAATAACAGATCGGCTAGGAGCCACCATAGATCATGTTGACCAGGACCTTGTGTTGGCAAATGGGCACACTGAGGCCCAGAGACATTCAATATCTGGCCCAAAGTCATGCAGCTGATGGGGGCCGAGCCAGACTCTCTTCGAAGCTTCCTCCTTTGAGGGAGCTCCAGTCTCATTTCCTCCCTGATGCCTTCCCAGCTTATACTCAGCAACCATTTTTTCAAATGCTTAAAGCATGAGTGAACTTATTCCATGCAATTTAGCATTTGATAATAACACTGTTTTGAACTATTCGTTAATTGCTTCATGTATGTGACTTTGGATTGTAATACCTGGCTGTGAGCTCCTTGAAGACAAGGAATTGTGTTTTGACTAATTTATTCATTTCAACAAGTGAAACAATTCCATGCATTTAGCTTTGCAATAGTAATATTACACAATGGCATTTTTACTCAATAATGTCTGGGACCAGTGCAATTCACAGGTTTCTCAGGGCACCCCCCTCATTCCCTTCTTCTCTCACTTTTTATCCTTCGTGACCTCATCCAAACACAAGGCTGCAGCCACCAAGGGTACCTCATGGACCTCTCCTCAAAATCCAGACTTGTGTATCCAGCTGCCTGCTGGACACTTCCTGATGAGGCAGGTTAGTGCGCCAGGACAAATGGAATAGGGAAACTGAGACAGACAGTTAAACTGCCAAACAGTTTACAGCCATCTAGTACATCGCAAAATCCTGCCTTCTGTAACCAAGGACACTTAGGAGTAAATGGTTTTCACTTCTCTCCCACAGTGGGGATAGCTTAAATCAGCCACTCAAAGAGATAGCAGAAATGCAATGAATGCCATTTGTCAACCACAAATTCCCTCAAAACGAAGGTCTCAGCCGGTGCTCTCCCTCCTAGGACCACACACGCCTGCACCTTTCCCTTCCTTCTCTTCCCGTAGGCTTGCGCCTCCTAAACTCTAAGGGGCCCCCACAAGGCTTGCAAACAGGGAGCAACCAGCAGCAGCACCTCATCCTGGGCTAGGCCACAGGCTCCCTGAACCTGTTTCCTGGGCTCCCTTTTCTCTGACCTCTTAGTGAGTCAAAGCAACCCAGCTCAGGCTCATTTCCCCACCTAGTCCGTCTCCTGTTGCTTCTTCTGTCCTAGGCCTTTCCTTGTTTCACTGTCCCCAGCTTTCAATAAACATCCTCTAAAAATCACCTGGACTTGTGCTGTGAAATCTCTCCTGCACCAAGTCAAGAACCCACACACTACTGGGCAGCTCCAGACAGACCCACCTGCTCGGGGCCAGGTCCCCTTTCCAGTCACTCTGATAAACACCTGACACTCACCACCTTGCTCTCTGAGCACTGCTGCCATCTCACAAATCCATCCCCCTAAGTGGACTTGTCCCCGGGGGGCAACACTGTGTTGGGGACCTCCCCATATTCCCAGCCCTAGCCTTCCATAAATAGTGGCAGACTGAGGGGATGAGCAAGGCCCTGATCAGTTCAACTTCTCAGCCTCCTCAGCCCCTGGTCCTGTCCTGGGGACTTACTGCCTGTCCTACCAGCTTCCTACTTGTCCCTGAAACAAAGAAAAAGAAACAAAGCAGCCTTGGACAACCAGCAGAATATTAACAGCCTTTGAAAGGGCACTGTTATTGATACAAATGGACCACCTGTCCTTGAGATAAGCATAATAAAGAAAACAATGACACCCATTAGAAAGTACTTGTTCAGGCTTTCAGACCAGGACTTTGATGTATGAGAAAGGCACCTCTATGTTCCTCCAGATCTGGGTTTGTTTGACTTGCTCGTTGGAAGTCAGAGCTCGCAGGGCTGTTGTCAGGAGTGGCCCAGATTGCCTGCTGACATTTGGACAGTGCTATTGATTATCTGCAGTCTGGCTGATTGTGTATATTTGTGTGTGTGTGTGTGTGCGCGCAGGAATAAAGCATGCAGTCCCCTTCAAAATCACTGCCATAAACTCCATCTACATTGTCTTCTAGAACAACCCTCAAAGGCTTCACACTTTCTCTGTCTTCCCAAAATGGATCTGGATTTTGGAAACAGGCAAAGGTCACTGGAGCCAAATCCGATGAGTCAGGTGAATAAGCAAGCTAATAAATAACATCTCTTGGTCAAAAATGGAAAGCCACAATAAAATGAAGTTAAGCAAAGTAGGCCGTTTTCACTCTATGCCTCTGAAGAAAGGGCCAAGCACGGGTTCTGAAAAGATCTGTGATAGCGGCCCCGCCCTGCAGGGCTGCCACCTCCCAGGGGACCCTGCCTCCCAGAATGCCCTTTGGCTGCCATGCCCTTGCATCAGAATGACCACCAGAAAGAAGCCTTTTCTACAAGGCCTGGCCAGGGAAAGTCTTTCTGGCCTGTATTATCCTAATGACATCACACTATTCTGTTTTATTTCAAACTCAGCTCATTTAATTCACTTTTAATTCAAGAATTAAGCCTCTACTTACATCCCTAAACAATGTCCTAGGTGTTGGTGATACAGCCATAACTAAGAGACGATGTCCCTGCCCTCCACCCCCCAACCCCTGTGGGGCTTCTATTCTAATAGAGTGAACCAGAGGATGAACACACAAACAAATGAATAATATAGAGTTAGATGGTGTTTAATACTACGAGACAGAGTGAGTGAAGCCAGGGTCATAGGGAAGGTCTCTTTTTGAACAGAGATCTGAATGACATGCAAGGAGTCACCCAGCTTGGTCAGAACAAGAGGGAAGAACATTATAGGCTCAAGGAACAACAAAAACAAACTCTTGAGCAGGAGTGTGCCTGATACCTTACCAAGAAAGGCAGGAGGCCAGCATGCCTGCCAAATTGCACAGGGCAAGGGAAATATGGAAGAAGGCGAGGTGAGAGAGTTGCCTGAGCCGGCGGACCCCTACCTCTGCCAGTTACAGCTCTGTGACCACGACCACTCTCAGAGCTTCATTTTCCTCAACTGCAAAATACTATTTACTTTGCAGGGTGTCAGGAGGACTAATGGATCAAGAAAGGAACTCATCTAGTGCTGTGCCTGCAGGTAACTAGCATCCACTAAGTACCAATTACTACCATTACTATCAGCCTCAGCATTGTTATGCTAACCTCAGGATCCACCTCTGGCTGGTGCAGCAGGGTTTGGAAATCACCCCCTTTATCTTAGATAAATAATTCCGCCCTACAGTCAGCAGAACACCTTGACGAAAGGGCCAGACTCCCTTATGAATGCAGAGGTGTTGCTGTAGGTGTTTAGCTACCTAATGAGAAGGGAAGCAACAGAGACTAGACTTTGAGGTTAATAAACTGGGAGCAAGAGCCTCTTTTCTTCACCAGGAAGCTACAACTTTTCACATCCAGGGGATCGTAGCGCTGCTCTGCCAAGGGGATTAACACTCCTCCTTCCCCCTCCCCACTCCAGTACTGGATTGTTGGGGGGCACAGAGGGAGGCATTGGGCCACAGAGGCCTGTCCATCTGAGGGATGGACCCTATCCAAAGCCCGCAAAAACTTGGGAAATTGATTGGTCACCTTGAGAAAGCACCTGTTCTGTCCCAAACCCAAGCTCCTGGTTATAATCCCAGGGGAACAGAGAAGCTCTCTCTCTCTCTCTCTCTTGCTTGTGACCAGTACTTACATGGTACACTCACCTGTTTTCTCCATGGCCTCCAGGAGGAAGCCTGAATACAAAAGCACAGCAATGGATTGCATCTGGAAACACATACTAAGCTAGCCAGATGCTGGACTGGACAGTACTTCAATATGGAGCATAAACTCTGGGCAACAGCCCTTACCCTGGCCCTACTGAAGACAAGCTTGGACTTTTCCCATGGCAAGACAGATAGAGGTGGGACACTGAGAAGTCATGAGGGAAACCCCCTTAATTATCCATCATCAATAAAACATACTGTAGATCCCTGTCCTCCCATGTGAGTCTCGGGAAACTCTGTATCTTGCAACACCACAAGAACCAGCAGCCCCTTCCCAGCCCCTCTTGGAACCCCAGAACTACTTCTGGGTGGGCTTCAGTATGGACTCTCCTTTCCCAGCCAGGCAATCCCTGGGCCACTGTCAGCCACCAGCTCAGAGCATAGGAGACAAAAATGGACACAGCTCATAAGTTTTGGTCCCCTCAGCAGTCTGTGGGAGGGAGCCTGCTATTTTGCAAACAGTCTCTGTCCTGTGGGAGCATAGCAGAACTTCCCTGGGGTTGCTCAATCAGAGCAAACCCAAAGACTCAGGTTCAGGCCCCCCAGCTAGAGATGGCTGCCTCTCTGAACAAGAAGCCCACTGAGGCCCAGCAGCACACAACTTTGCAGAGCCTGCAGAAGGCTCAAGAATCTTTAGGTCAGCAAATTGCTTGGGCTGGGCTAATCAGCCTGGCCCCCAAGGAAGTGGCTCCTGTGCACTACATTGACTAAGCCTGAAAGAACTCAGATATTGGACAAGTTAGAGGGTGAATTACTGTGAAATGTGGTCTGTGGGACATAAATTCCTACAAGTCCAGAGGGATCTACCATTTAGTACACCAACAACCAAGGCAGCATTATTCAATGCCTCCTCCCCGAGGGCTCTGAGCACCAGTCCACCATCTAATACACCTAATTTATCTCCCAGATGTGCTGGGCTAGGAGGATATGACCACCTGCCCCCACCCCACCCCCCATTCATTACTACAACCCCACACAGTGTGCCGGGCAGCTGACTTGAGCCAAAACGCTGCTTTTGAAAGCCCAGAGCCTTGAAAGGGCAGCCATACTGCAAAGGCACAAAGCAACGATTCCCTAAATACTTTCTCACTCACTCACTAGAATGAGGGTGAGGGACACACTAACAATATGACAATAATGAGAATATGGAAAACAGATGGGATCCAGCACAAATAATACCCCCTTTTTATCACAAAATTTTTTATTACAGAATCATAAACATGTAATTCTGTAACATAACAATATCACACTCAAGCATACCATATGACATTTCAGGTGAAATGTTCGAATTAAAATTATAAATTATTANAAATGTGGTCTGTGGGACATAAATTCCTACAAGTCCAGAGGGATCTACCATTTAGTACACCAACAACCAAGGCAGCATTATTCAATGCCTCCTCCCCGAGGGCTCTGAGCACCAGTCCACCATCTAATACACCTAATTTATCTCCCAGATGTGCTGGGCTAGGAGGATATGACCACCCGCCCCCACCCCCCACCCCCCATTCATTACTACAACCCCACACAGTGTGCCGGGCAGCTGACTTGAGCCAAGACGCTGCTTTTGAAAGCCCAGAGCCTTAAATGGGCAGCCATACTGCAAAGGCACAAAGCAACGATTCCCTAAATACTTTCTCACTCACTTACTAGAATGAGGGTGAGGGACACACTAACAATATGACAATAATGAGAATATGGAAAACAGATGGGATCCAGCACAAATAATACCCCCTTTTTATCACAAAATCTTTTATTACAGAATCATAAACATGTAATTCTGTAACATAACAATATCACACTCAAGCATACCATATGACATTTCAGGTGAAATGTTCGAATTAAAATGATAAATTATTACACCCACATTATTACCCTACTAACCACACTCAAGCAGGCCTTACTTCTGCCAGATCCTGGACAGTCAGTGCTTCCCAGTGCAATCTTCAAGAGTCTCCACAAAATTCTTTTGGAAACTGAGATTGGGGGGAAAATGAAAGAAATACCATATAGAGGTGAAAATGGGGAAAAAAACGGCCCCAAGTAGAATATATCTGGACTGCTGGGAAGGAAGTTGTGAAAGGGCTGGGATTAAGAAGCATCGCCGTCACCCTGAACACTGGAGGTCATGGTGAGCTCCGCCTTAGCACAGGAGTGCAGTTCCCAGACTCTGGAGTCAGTCACACCGGACTCAGTGGCCATGGGCAAGTTTTTAAACCTCTCCAAGCCCTGGTTTCCTCCTCTAACCCAGTGATGCTAATATTACCTACCTACCTTATGAGGTGGTTGTGAGGATTACATGTGATGATACATTTAAAAAACTTGAACCTGAGTAAGCGGCCCCTGAAAGCCAGTGGTGGATCTCGGCCCTCCGGAAACACACACTGGCCTCTCTCTGGGCACAGATCATTTTCCCTGGACTCTCCCTTCACTATGTGTATGGTCTCTGACTCTCTCCTCTCTGTCCAGCTGTCTGTCCCTGTGCATCATTTTCAGTGTGTGCACATGTGCATATGTGTGTTCTGTATGTATGTGTGCATGCCCATGCATGTGCATATGTGCCTGTGTGTGTCTGTGCATGTATAGTTGGAAATGCTGGCTGCGGCCAAGGTGGGGCCTGTGTGCCCACCTATCAATTGCTGGTCAGTTCCATCCACTCCTGGCCGGGATGAGCACCCCTCACTGCTCGGAGATCCCAGGGCTCCGGGCTGTGGGAGCCACATTAACAGAGAATGAGGCCAGCCAGGCCCAGTGTCCAGATGGCACACATCTCTCTGCATCCTGGTACACTTCACACCCAGGTCTCTGCCAGCAGGCCAAGAAAAAGACCTCGAACTTGTGCCTCAAGATGGGGCTCCTTATCCACAGCCCCCAGGCCACTGGAACTTCCATTGGGCAGCAGCATTTCATACCAGGCCCTGCCTGGAGTGGGGTCTCCAGCCTTTATGACAGCCGCTGCTGCTGTTGACACTGCAACAGTGACAAATTCATCCTTCTGACAAGATCCCTTTAAATAATTCACAGGGAGCTGGGGATTAAGACACTGTTTCTCTCAGTCTCTGTTGAGATTTAAAACACCTCCAGCTGGGGTATTTAAGGAGAATATAATGGGCTACCCACTTTGGGTCTCACCTCCCCCTTTCCTCCTCTTTCCCATTTCCCAAATTCATCCCCCACCCCACCAGCCAGTCCCAGAACAAGGAGGCCCAGAAAATAAGAAAGAAAAAAAGAAGGGAATCATTGCTTGGCTGGTCACTATGGCAACAGTGGCAGGGTATTCAGCTGTCATTATCGCAGTGCCTCACACATGTGATTATCTTAAGCTGTCGATTGAATGTGGTCCTCGCTGCTGCCCAACAAGGGCTCTGCATACAAGGCAGGGAGGGGAGCTGCAGGCCCCGAGCCCCAGACGCCTGATACTGTTCTGTCCAGGCCTGGGCTCCAGTGACTAGCAGCAGAGTTTTTTTTTCCCCCTGGGAGAGACTGATGACATTTCCCTTCAGTATGGAGGTGTCTCTGCTCAGAACACAGAGCAGGGGCTGTAGCTGAAGCGGGGCCACCACTCTGGATTAGAGGCTGGAAAATGGACTCCTCATTCCATGATCACAGAGTTTGTTTTGACTGTGCATGGACCAGGTTGGCAGCGACCCTCTGGAGAGGTCCTGGAGACAGGAGAGCGAGTGGGCCATAGGGGAGAGAGAGGCTGGCTCTTGGCTTCATTACATTCTCAGGGTTGGGAAGAATCCCATTATCAGGGTGCCAAACAGTCAAATCTGGTCTGGGAGGAAGACACACTCCGCTCCATCCTGCCTGCCCCTTCCCCCCATTTGTGGCAATGTGGCCACTGCATATGACTCAGTCAGGGGACTTTTTCCTGGCACTGTGGCTACTGGAGCTTGCTTGGTGCTAGGAAGCCTGAGGAGGACTTTGATCTCACTCCTTTGCCTCCTGGACTTTGCTTCAGACTGTCTCTGGGCTGAGGTTCCCAAGTCCATGGTCATTCTTTGAATGACATAATCACTGGTCACCCTCCAATAGGCACACTGCAGGTTTCCCAATGTCCCTTTTAAAATTCAGCTCCCAGAATAAGTCCATCATGGCAGGTGTGCTTAGCAGGGCACACAATGGGGCCACTACCACCTGCGACTTGTACCTGGATGGCTTTCCAAATACCAGTCTGGCATTTCCTGCACCTGCATCCTCTGGTCAGTCCCCATAGTATTTGGCCAGCCACACAAAAGTCCCCACTACTCGAGGCACTACTCACCGAGTCCACCCTGGCTTGTTGCTGCCCAATGAACTGTTCGCAGCTGAGTACAAATGCAGGTTCTGACACCAACCATGTTAGTCTGAAGGCAGAGTTCCCAATCGGTAAGATACGTTTGAATCTTGACTCCAACATCTTTCATGTCCTTTGTGACACGGCAAGATGTGTTGGGCGTGACTGTCTCCACCAGAAAGAGTGGTGAATGGGACAGTGCACGTGGTGATGAGGATCTGCCATGACTAGCACCCCCATTTGTATCAGCAAAGGAGCACCTTAAATGGAGGATAGGCTGGCTCATCAGAACTGGTGCCGAGGCCACTGGATGGAACAGAGCATTTCACTGAGGCCACTTCATGCCTCTCCCTTCCCAGGAGCCTTCACTTCCTAAACATTTGCCAAGGCCTGGGGATGGGAGCCGACCTGCAGGTTCTTCCATCACTGCTCCAAGTCAGCCACCCTCAGGTACCCTCCGAGTCATCCTCAGGATCCCTGGCCAGACCTCACCTGCTCTGGGAGTGGGGCTTCCCCCTCCAGGCCCCATCTGGACCTGCTCTTCTATGCCCCCAAACCCCATACATCACAAACCACCCCCACCCCCTCTCCCCATGCAGGCTTGCTTCAAAAAACAATTCATGGGATGCCTAACACGTGCACTACTCACTGCACTTGGCTTCAAACCTACCCTTTCCTTTCTAGTAATGCCAATGTACTTCTCCTTGCCCCTGGTCTCTGGCTTCTGAGCACCATATGGGACATGCCTTCCTTACACTTCTTTGGGGGCAGAGGTGCAAGGGTGAGCTTTGTGGTGAGACAGGTCTGGGGTCAGTCTCAGTGAAACTGCTGAGCAGTCCCGTGATTTTGAATAATCATCCCAAGTCTCAGGGTCTGTCTGCTCTGCAAACAGGGGCAAGTGCCACCTGGCTGGCAGGGGCCTGGTGGGAATTCAGGGAGTTAATACAAGTAATGTTCAGTGCCTGGTCAACAGCTGGCACTTAATTATTGGTAACTAGTAGTTGCAGTAATTATCACTATTATTAATAACAACACTGTTATTAATCACAGGGTGCAACCTCTGAGGATATTCATGAAAGAGCCATAACCTAACGGACTCACTGGAATGCGATCTTGTTCTCAGGGTCCCCCTAAATCAGTTCCCATCCTCATCCCATGCAAGGTAAGTCCTTCAAACGAGAGTCATTGCGACCTTAGTACTAGTCAGGGCAAGCAGTACTGACCAAGCTTTAGAGTTCACAAAGGAGGCCAACACACTGATCCTGCCAGCCACTCTAAAAATAAGATCTTACGTTACCCTTGTGATAGAGACAGAAAATGGACTCAGGGAAGTTAAAGAACTTAGAAGGAAATTGAAATATGCCCAGGACGTTAGATCCTAAACCCTGGGCTTGCTCCTTTATACCAAAGTACAGTGAGGGTTAAGCCAAATCACTCCCATACTTTGGCTGTAACTGGAGGTAAGGCCAGAGGCAGCATCCAAAGCCCGGCTCTCAGGGTCCCCACACGTCTTTGCCCAGTATGTTTTCTGCCCACTCGACGCCCCTTGCTTCATCTGTTTTCCTCCTGCCCATCTTCTCTAGGCCTCTTAACTCTGCCTTACCTTCCTTCTAATACTTTGTCTTCCCCACTAGTATATTTCTTTCCTTCGCCAAGGCAACCAGTGTAAGGGAACGATGAGTTCAGGCGTGAGGGCAACGAGCTCCTGCTGACCAACCTGGCTGCATCCAGGTTCCACGGTCAGGGGCCCTGTTTCCTTCCCTGGCCCTGAGAGCCTCTTCCACCTTCAACTTCAGAAGAACTGCCATCAGGCAATGGGTTCACAGGCTCATGTCCCAGCGGAAGAAAGGTTTCCAGGGTTTGCATAAGGGCTGTGGTAGGGGAACTGCCTTCCTGGGGAAAGTTTTGGAGAAGAGGAAAGACACTTCTCTGTTCAGACAAATGAGGAGGGCTGGGTGACCTCTGGGATTCTCTCCCAGACTCTACGGACACAAACATCTCCTGTTCTGCTGATGAGCCATTTCCAAGCACAAGAAAAATAAATTTGCCAGAGAGTAAGATTCTGGTGAACCGCTCTAACTCCCAAAATTCTTTAATACGCAAGCGGGGGAAGCACCTGGACCTCCATCAGTCTCTTGCCCTTCTACCCATACCACCCCCTGCCATACATACACACGTGCACAGTCACACCCAATGCATTTCTGTAACCAATGCAATAATCAACATGGTGCCCAATGACACTGGTCCTCTGTAACATTCCATTCATCTCTCTATTAGAGGCACATAGATGCCCACGAAAAGATCTCACATAAAAGCCCTTTGAGACAGCAACCACAAACAAGGAGGCCAGGCAGAATGGTGCCCTAGCCGCTCACCTGGCCCACCTCTCCACCCCCAGAGACCCCCCCAGTGCCAGCCAAGGGACCCCAAGGCCATCCCCGTCCTCCCAGAGCACCGTCTGAACCTCGGGGACCACCTTCTATCTCCCCAGGGCCCTGCTCCAGGGCTCTCATCCAGAGCCCCCCAGGCTTTGTCTGGCAGACTCTGTCAGGCAGGTGACTTTAAACTTCCAGTCCTAAAAGATGAGTATTATATAAAAAATGTTTTAAGTGCCTCAGGGTGTTTTGTTCCTCATTGCTTCATAAAAGTGACATTAATAGCCAGGGAAGAGCACTGCTGAGTGCAATTACAGAGGATGTTTCAGGTATGAAAGCTGTTTTGAGCCTGCTAATGTTTCCTAATTACAGGCCTTTTGGTAGTGAGAGAAAAGATGGAGTGGGTGGGAGGCCCAGGGTGGGGAGCTCTGACTTCTCTCAGGGGTTTACCTGAGGAGGGAAGGGGAGGGAAGGGGAGGAGTAGGGGCAGGGAGGTCAGAGGCCTGCTGGCTGGGAGGCAGGGCCTGTCAGTGGAGACAGCTCAAGAAAAGGATACCTCCCTGTCTCGTACCGTGAGAACACAGGTTTTATATCCTGAGCCTGAACTCGAGGAGCCCATAGCAGTTCCCAGGAGTTCTTCAGGAGCCACCGTCTGGAGAGACTGTGGTGAGCAGGATTTCATGGGGAAAGATGGTACAGCATGGTCGTCAGCAGGAGAGCAGCCTGCAGGGGACTAAATGTCGCCACTGCCACTTGCAGGCCATATAATGGTGGATAACTGAAGAGCTTCCCTGTGCCTTAGTTTCCTCATCTATGAAGTAGGCCCGTGGTAAGGTTTACTGCACGCATGGCACTTAGGGCCTGTGATGCAGAGTTAGGCTTTCACTTTCCCTAACTACCATCTATTTATCTTTCTGGTACCTTTATCCCAATTCCTTCTGGGAAACTCTCCTTTCCACCCTTCAGTCCCAAGGATTGCAATGGGCCCCACACAGCAAGGGACCTGGGAGTACTGACCAGCACTTTGTTTTTCCTGGATCAGAATCGGGATGGGATTCCAGCCCAGTGGGTTCGGTAGGTCTGCTCAGAGCTAATTCCAGGGCTTCTGCTGGGGGCACCGGAAGGAGGTGTTTGTTCTTCTCCAGGAACATGGATGAAGGGGGTTGTAAGGGGTGGAGCTGGGTGCAGATTTCTTGTGACAAAGAGGAGGCTCAACAAGGAGCCACCATCGTGGAGTAAGTAGGGAGAGGAGAAAGGAGATGGGAAAAGACAGAGAGAAAAAAAGAGTGGGGATGCAGAGAGGAAGATGGATCCTAAGGACCTAGACCAGCCAACACATGCAGCCCATCAATCAGCCCCTGTACCATTCAGTTACAGAGGCCAGGATGCCTCCTTGAAGACTGAGTTGTGCTTTTCAGCCCCTGGCCACCAGAAAGCCCTGACTGAGACGCAAGTGTAGCCCCCAGTAATCCACGACCCAAATGGACAAAAGCCCCCAAGTCACGGGCGGTAGTCCCGGTCTGAGGGAGGATGACCAGCACAGTCTCCTTTTGTCTGCCTGCCCCTGGTGTGGCCTGAAACTCAAATACTGTATGTAAAACTCCATTCACAAAATTGTTTTGCCCAGACCTAAATTTCTCTTGGATTTGCCTAATTTAGCTCATACTTTGCTATCTTAATTAGCATGATTGAGTCATCAAAGGAAGAAAAGAGGAAATCCAGCCCTTCAGAGGGTTAGTACTATGCTAACACTCCCCAACGTTTACTGAGGAAAACTTTTTCCCCATGTTGTTTCATACTAAACAGTGTCCATCCTCACCCCACTAAGCAGAGGGGTGAAACAGTCTAGGTGGCAGCCCACGATCATACAACCAGGGAGCTACGGAGCTGGGAGGGCCTGGGTTCATCTGATACAGGGCCTGAGCCTTCACTGCTCCTCCATCAACTCTTCACCCATCAGACCAGATAAATTCCAATTGAGCTTGCTTGGCCTTGGAACAAATGGGATGTTATTAGAGTGGATTTCTCTCCTGAATGTGCTTTCCTTGTTCCCATGATGTGGGCAGCTGGCGAGGGTGCCTGGAGGAGCCGACAGGCAGGGAGAGAAGAGACAGCCAGGGATGACAGCCAAGTAGCCAGGAGGGTCCACACGTGCACAGCAACTGGTGGCTGTACCCTAAGGCCCAGTGTGGCCGCTCTTGTAGGCACACATGCATGTTTCGCTGGAAGGTAATTTACCAGATACAGACATTCAAATGGGCTTGTTCCCTTCACAGTGGCCTCCTCTGGAAGCTCTCCACTTAGTCCAGTAATCTTCCCATCATTTAAGATATTTCCAGAACTCTGGGAACTGCCTACTGAGGCATAAATTGTAATCAGCTCATTTAACATCACATGTGCACACACACACACACCCAGATATGCACACACACATATATAGAAACACACAAAAAGCACAGATACACACACACACAGCTCGCTCATCCTGAAGGATCCTCAGGCTTGGCTCTGGATTCCTTTTCCGTTTTTCCTTTCTCAAATCCCACTGCCCATGAGGAAGATTTGCCAGTAATAAAGTAGTTAACAGACTCTGTCATGGGACGTGAAGAGGGCTCCAAAGGGCAGCACAGGCGGCACTGGAGTCTGGAAGCCCATGGAGCACTCTTTGAAGATGACTCAGGTAGATGTTTACACGTCAGTCACATGTCCCACAGACACAGACACCTATACACACCCAGACCATCGGTGGCTCAGGTGGCAAAAGCCAGTGAGCCTGTGCAAAACTCCTGGAAAGAAGAAGAATGTTGGGTTTGGATTTCCAGTAAGGAAGCTGAAAAACCTCACTATTGGTGGACTAGGCTTGCCTTTCTAATCCATCACAGCCAGTGTCAGAACCTTGAACCTTGGAACCTTGGAACCTTCTGGTGGGTATCCTGGTCTCCTTTATCACTCTGATCTCGGGCAAGGTGGCTCTGTTTACACAAACAAGCTCTTTAAAGAGATATTGATAACTATTTTGGTGTTGAGAGGTCTACAATAAACATTTTATTGGGCTACAATAAACCTAAATCCTAACCATCTTCAGAACTCTGGGTTGAAAATACAGAGAAGGCTCAAAATTTTCTGGTCCTTCCTCATTTATTTAGGCAAAAAGCTTTTACTGGAACCTGTCCCCTGCTGGGCCAGTACTGGGCACTGGGGACCCAGCAATGATGCTGTCCATTCCCTGGCCAGTGGTAGAGACCATACATCGACATGTGAGAGATGAGCAGTATGTTAGAACTGGGCACCAAACCGTCTGGGCTTCAGGAAGAGGGTACCTAGCGGAGCCCTGGTGAGATAAGAGTATCCAGGGGGGCTCCCCAGGAGATGAGGACAGAGTGGACACCTGAGGGACAAGAAAGTATCCAGGGAGGGAGGGTCAGGGAAAAGGACGAGTTGGAGAAGGCCAGACAGCATCTAGACACTGGGGCAGACTGTTGTTGAGAGGGGACCTTGCAACCCTAAAGACTACAGCTCATAGTGTGCTGCCCACACCTGGACCTGGAACTGAGTGTTCACCATGGATCCTCACTAAACACCCCCCCCCCCACCCACCCCATTGCCTAGAAATCCTGCAACCTCAAGGTCAGGTGACCTTTTACAGCAGGACTGAAAGCGAAGGTTTGGGAGAGTTAACTGAAGCCAGCCCCAGGGAGGGGCCCCAGGGCGCCTTTTGGTGGGAGCTCAGCCCCTCCCTGGCATTTGCTACTTCCTAGATGTCTTTGTGACTTTCTCTCTCTGCTCACCACATGGCCTCTGATTCAGATTAAATCAAAAGGCTCTAAATTAAAACAGCAATTAGATTATAAAGCAGCATTTTGCATTTGAGCATAAATACTTTGTTTTTCACATGCAATGTTATGATCCACTTCCCAGCAATATAACTGAAAACAGTTTGTGGGCTACATGTGGGTGGGCATCCAACCCCCTTCTCATACCTGGCGGTTCTCAAGCACAGCACTGAAGACACCCCACCCAATGAGTCACACAACAGGAAAAGCCCCTGGGCCTCTCCCTGGGGGGAGCCCACCTCACAGGCCCCACACTGTGGGCAGGGTACAGCTGTCTCCCTGGCGGAATTAGGGACAAAGCAAGCCCAGTTCTCTGGGAATGCCCAGGCTACCAGAACAATGCATACCCACCCTCTCCATCTTAAGCATGAACACATGGGATCCCAACTGCTGGGGACAATCTGGGATGGGGAGCCCCATCTGGGATGGGGAGCCCCATCTTCTCCCCCAACTGGGCCCCAGGAAGACATGGACCACCCAACCAGCCTCCTGGTGTCTCAAATGCCTGGCCCTGACCTCACTTTCCAGACCTCCTCGTTACCCAGAAGTACTCTGTGGGTTTTAAATCCAGGCGCTGACTCAAGGCCACAGCCTCTGTCCTCCTCCAGGGTCCTCCTCCAGAGTCCTCTCGCTAGAACTCTGTCTGGGCCCTGTCTTTTGTCACAATGGTCAGTCCCATCTGGCTTCACTTTTCTTGCTGAGTAGAGTCCATGATACAAGAAGCCAACCCCCTCTCGCCAGCATCCTCAGCCCCTTATCCCTCCGGGCCCCCCATTTTTGCACAACTGAGGATGATCCCACTGCCACACGTGCTCCAGGTACAGACAGACAGCTGAAGGGAGCCTGCAGTCACGGCGAGGCCCTTCCCCCACCAGCCATACTCCTTCTAATCGGGCCAGCCTCTCTCCACCTCGGCAACAGCAGCTGTTACTGCAAACCTTGTCCATCCTCCTAAAACCTAAGACTCTGCACTCCTCACTCCCTGAACCTCACTTCCATCCTCAGAAAGAAGAGGCTGAAAGAATTTTCTATTTTGTGGCTTGTCACCACACCTGAGTACTGACATCTCTCTGTAGGCACCTTATCTCTGTCCTGCTAGTTCAGCAGGAGAGGAGGCCCTTCCCCACGAAAGCAAATGTGCCCACAGCTCCTCCAGGTCCCTCCTTCTCATCTCCCAGGTGCTGGCCCCCCTCCCTTCGCAAACTGCTGTCTCCATCTCCCCACCTCCCCACTGACCCTTCAACTCTCTGCTTTCTGTCCTACTCCTGTCCCTTCGGAAATCCTCCAAGGGAGTCACCAACAGGGTCTGTAGTAACTAAGCCCAGTGGAGACATTTAATGCCAGCAGCATTTGCCACTTCTGTCCCTTCACCCCCCTTGACACTCTCACCCCTTGGCTTCTGTGAGAGGCCCACCTCTTGGTTTTCTCCTGCCTCCCAGTCCCCTTACCGCCTCAGTCCCCTTTCAGGCTCCTGTCTCTGTATGTGACACTTTAATGCAGGTTATCCACCCAAAGCTGCCAGCTCCTCTCCCTCCAGACACTCTCCCTGGGAGACCGCAGTCACAGGCCCCTTCCCTCTGTTGTGGGGCTGCCTTCTCATCCCGCTGCCCACAAGTCAGATGCTGACAGCACCCCTCTCTGCAGGTGCCCCAGCGCCACTTCAAACTCAACAGGTCCAACTGAACTCAGCCTCTCCCCGCCCAAACGTGTTCCTCCTCCTGGATTCCCCATCTTCAAGAATGACCCACATCAGAAACTTTCAACAAACACACATTGTCATGTAGTATCATGGAGTGAAGGAGTTTCCAAGGGTGAACAAACAGGCAGAGCCTTAGACACCTTGGAGGTTACAGCATAGCCAAAGGGTGGTGGGGGGAGGGAAAGAAATGAATCTAATATAAACACACAAAGATGTAAGCTTGGAACTGTGAAAAGTGCTATAGAGAACAGCTCTCCAGCCTCCAGAGGACCTGTGATGGGGACCCGATGTGGTCAGGGATACAGCAGAGGCCTTCCTGAGGACGGGCCAAGTGCGATGAGGCCTGAAGATGATAAAGGAAGAGTCAAGGATGGCAATGGTTTCTGGCTTTTATAACATGCTCAGATGGAGCCCAGGCTGGAGGGAAGGGAGAAGGAGAGGAAGGTGAATTCTGTTTGAACCTTCCTGAGCCATTACTGCATGAAAGTAATATGCATATTAGCATCCATTGAGATACGTGGCAGCTGGATATGTGAGCTTCGGCTAGGGACACAAACTTGGGAGCCGCTCTTGTACTCACAGAATCAAAGGCAACTGTCCAGGATGAGAACAGAGGGAGATGATGCGGAGAGGGCTTGGGATGGAAGCAGAGTTCTGATCCTCCCTCCCATCCCAGGCTGAGGGCTGGCCTGACCCTCCTGCTGCCAGCTACCTGCCAGAAAGGCTCTGAAACTGCTTAGGATGCCAGGAGCAAAACTGGCTGTACATTCCAGAGAGGAGACAGAGAACTAGAATGTCAGGGAAGGGTTGCTGAGCAGTGATGCTAACCGGCAGTGGGGGTAGGGGTGCCAGGGAAATTAGGGGGGAGGGAGTAAGCAGAGAGCAACCCAGCCAGCTGCTGCCCTAAAGGGCATCACTTGATTTTGGATGTTTCCCTAAAAGACAATCTTCCTTGGGAAAGAAGATCAGGAATTTAAAGAAGACCAGTGGTGTTTCCAAAAATCAAGGGGAAAACTAATCATCATAAATCATGCCAATGCCTGTGAAAACATTCAAGCCTTCAAACAATACATTTGTAAAAGAATGGCAAGATCTTAACATCCAGGCAACCTGAGAAGTTGCCAACTCTGACCAGCTCTGCGTAAAGTCTCCAGTAGGAGTAGGAAGGGCTCCCTAGCTGCCCAGTGTTCCCAGCAGGGTTTCTTCCGCCCCACCCCTTCCCTTTGGGAAACACCGGCTCATCCTAGTCCCTGCCCTTCCACCCCAAGGCTTGCACCTGGGTCAGTGTGCTTCTGTAAATGTTGGTGGGCTTCCTGTTGAGAGCCCAGGAGAGAGTGCACAGGGGAGAGCAGGGCTGCCCTGTGACCTTAACGGCCAGTTAGAGCTGTCCCTGCAGGAGAACCAGATCTGTTGGGACGCGGTGTATACCACTGAGTACAGATCAAACCTTGATCCTGGGCAGAAGTTACCAAGGGCAGGGAAGGAGAGAGGAGGTGTGACGACAGATGACAAAGCCTGGGTCACCCTGCCCCAGCCAACTTCACCCTTCCGCTGGAATGAAAAGCCCACTCATCCCTCCTGCCCCCTCCCTTTGTGATGAAGCCATGCAGTTCCCATGCCAGGCACCTGAACTCCATCTCCACCTCCTCCCTCTCCCCTGACAGTCCATCCATTGCCAAATGCTGCCAGTGTGTCCCCCTTGGCTTCACTCAAACTGCCCTCTGAGTGTGCCATTTTAATTAGGCTCTCCTGACCCACACAAGACAACTGAAAGAGCTTCTTAAATGCTTTTATCACAACTGTTCTCCACAATCTCATCAGCAAGTGTGACTGCTTTATTCTCCCGCCCAGGACCTCTTCATTACCTTCAGGATAAAATCCAGGGGCAGTCTCAAGCCTTCCCTACGTGCCACCTTCCAATCTGCACCCAGCCCACTCAGAACTGTCTACACTCTGCCATATCGCAGACTCACAAACTCTTCTCTCTTTCGTCTTTTCATGACTCCATCCCTTTAATAACTATTCCTCCTACTTGGGATATCCCTGCAGATTCCCCATTCACCAGTATCAGTCTCGTTCTACAAAACCAAGCTTATAAAGGCTCTTCGTCTTCCTCTGAAGTTTCCCACTCCCAGCTCTGTGCCCATACCTGCCTGTTAATCTCTCCACTGCCACAAAGCAGAGATGTGCTTCAGTTTATTTGTGAACTTGGTGGTCCCCACAGGAGGCCATGAGCTCCTCAAGGCTGTTCCATTTTTGTAGCTATTGAGTCTGTCCGGGTGCATGAACATGGAGCAATTAAATCAAGAACACCTCTCTAAGGCAAGCTCTGGGCGAACAGAACCTCGGCCTTTCTGAACTCCAGCTCCTCCTCATGCTCTTGTCCTCTCAGCAGCCCATGGGCATCTCAGAGCTCTGATCTGCCCTAGCATCACTGGCCTGAGTGCCCAGCTATTGGCAGCCACTGCCCCTATTCCCACAAGGGCATGACCCTAGTCACCGGGAGCCAGCTCCCTGAAGGATTTTGTCAAGAGATGGTCTGCATCACCACACCAGGGAATGGCTCAGGCCTGAAGGCACTGGTGTTGCCTTTTTGTGAATGGGCAGGGGACCCAGCCACTCACACCTATATTCCACCCCTCAAAGGTGCGGCTTTAGGCTGGCGCTGCTCCCACAGCCATCCTGCAGGCCCAGGACTACCCAGCAGGGCTGGAGGAGGGAGGGTCTGACACTTACCCCTGATGTGGGATTGGCTGTCCAGCCCAGCTCTGCGGTAGCCGTCCTGGTGTCCATTAAAGTTTCTGTGGATCAAACAGAGAAAATCTGGTGAGTCAGAAGGATTGCTGGACAGTGGCCTTTATGTTCACGAAGGTATTACCACCATAAATGTCCATGATAGAAGCCTTGGGCCCCCCTGGGAAGCAGAGAAGGGGACAGGTCTGCCCCCATGACACAGCTCACAGCAGAGCTGGACGCAGACCTCAGGTCTCTCCTGTTGCCGAGTCTGCCGCTCCTGCCCCGAACGACCTCTGGCCACCTGTGTGGGATGAAGTCATCTACCCACCCACCTCTTTACCCCTCAGACACGGATTCTTCCCTCGACAATTCACCGAAAGGCTCTTCCAGGGTCATGTAGATCCAATAGCCAAGTTCCACTCCTTCCTTGGGACTTCTTTCTCTCCTGTTCCTCCCCACTGGGCTGCTCCTCACCCTGTCCTGTTGGCCCTGCCCTCCTCTCCTGTGCCCTCACTTTGGGCATCTATGGGGATGACACCCTTATCTCAGCTGTTCTCCACAAGGACAGTGGGTTTCCCTCCTCTGACTCCAATCACCCTCCCAAGACCGGGCCCTCCTGCAGGTCCCTTTGTCCTCTGGGCCCAGACACAGGCTGACCCCTTCCCCAAGACTCTGCTGGGGGCTCATACAGCTTTGGCAAAGTCCTCACCCAGAACACAAATGCACACATCAGACCTTCGCAGCCTGCTTCCTGCTTACCAATCCCTCCGGCCACTAAGTGAAAGACAGACACCCTGACTCCTGGAAGCATCGGGCTGGCTACTGTACACACGCCAAGATCTCCACACAGTGATCACAGAGTTGCTGTTGATTGCACTCGTTTTGGGGGAGGTAGCAGTACGTGTCCTGGAACAGGGCACTTTTCTCTTTCTTTTCAGTCTACCACTGGCCACCCCACCTCTCAACAGAAACTGCCCCCCAAAGACTACTCATCGGCTCCTGATCAGCAAATCCAACAGCCCCTTTGTTTTTTAACAGCTTTATTAAGGTAGAAATGACATACAGGCAACTGCACATAATTAAGGTATACAATGTGATACGTTCTGACAGACATTTACACTCATGAAACCACCACCAAAAGCAAGATGATAAATGCATCCATCATTTCCAGAAGTTTCCTTGTTCCTTTGTACCCTCCTCTCCAGTCCATGCCTCACCCTCTTGTTGTCCCCAGGCAATGACAGATCTGCTTTTTGTCACTATAGCTTAATTGGCATTTTCTAGAATTTTACATAAATAGAATCATGTAGTATATACTGGGTTTTTTTCTGTTTTCTTTCACTCAGCATAATTGTTTCAGATTTATCATGGTCTATGTATCAAGAGCTCATTTGTTTTTACTGCTGAGTAGTATTCCTTTGTATAGATACACTGCAATTCGTCTGCCACGGACTGTTGTTCCAGTTTGGGGCTAACACAGGAGTGTGTGAGCGTTCCAGCTGCCCCACATCCTTACCTCAGTTGGCGCGGTCATTTTTAATTTGGGGCATTTTAACAGGTGTGTAGTGGTACTTCACTGTGGTTTTAATTTTCACGTCTCCAACAATGAATAAAATCAAACATCTTTTCACATACTTACTTGCCATCTGTATATTTTGGGGGTGAAGTGTCCAGTATTTTTCCATTTTTAAGGTGGCTGGCTTGTGTTCTTATTGAATTTAGAGAGTTCTTTATGTATTCTGAATACAAGTCCCGTATCAGATATGTGCTTTGCGAATATTTTTTCCTACTCTGTGGCTTGACTTTTCATTCTTTTAACCATGTCTTTCAACAAACAGAAGTTTTAAATTTTGATGAAGTCCAATTTATCCATTTTTTTCTTTTATAGTTTGGTGTCATATCTGAGAAAACTTTGCATAACCAAAAGGGACAAAAATCTTTCTCTTACATAAGTCTGTGATCTATTTTGAGTTACTATTTGGAAAAGGTGAAAGGTATAAATCAAATATACATTTTTTTTCATGTGGATATCCAGTTGTTCCCAAGGGGCACCTTTTTAAATCCACACAGTGGTGCCGTATAGGCTGGTGGAACAATACGAATGCAGATGCAGGGTTCTAAAATCTTGGTCCCTTAGGAAGCGGAAGGGCTCCTGGCATAAACCAAAAGNAGTTTGGTGTCATATCTGAGAAAACTTTGCATAACCAAAAGGGACAAAAATCTTTCTCTTACATAAGTCTGTGATCTATTTTGAGTTACTATTTGGAAAAGGTGAAAGGTATAAATCAAATATACATTTTTTTTCATGTGGATATCCAGTTGTTCCCAAGGGGCACCTTTTTAAATCCACACAGTGGTGCCGTATAGGCTGGTGGAGCAATACGAATGCAGATGCAGGGTTCTAAAATCTTGGTCCCTTAGGAAGCGGAAGGGCTCCTGGCATAAATCAAAAGTCTGGGAACAGACCCACCTGCTGGGCAGGGCCAAGGGAATGAAAGTAGGAGTGATGAATGAGGAGCTATGTTGAGAAAAGGGATTCCCTTTGCCCCTGTCTCCCAGTGCTCAGCCCCAGAGAAGAAATGGTGGTGGGAATCTATGGAGGTGAAGGGGCTTGGATGTCCAGCACGCCAGTGTGGTGACATAGTAGCAAGTGACCCCACCAGGCTGATGTGACACAGATGGGGACTTAGGGCCTGACTGAGGTCTAATGAAGGGGGCCAGAACCACCCAGTGGTGACTTCATGAACAGTAAGCAAGGGTCAGATGCGGGACAGGGCATCTAAACGGGTGCCCATGTGGGCAGGAGCCAACAGGGCCAGGGAGGCACCCACTTCCACAACTTCACACTATATACCCTGCCTATGACCTAGATGATATTTCTGCCACCCCAGTGCAACTGGGTTCACACTGCCAGCCGAAGGGAGTGAGGTGAATAAAGCAAGCTGCATTTTCTTGCCCACTTGAGCCTGGGTTTTGATTGAGAGTCGTACCCCGCGCGCATCGGAAGGAACACAAGCAGTGGAACAGACTTCTCGAGTTTGTTTTCTCCTCTGATTCTTCTGACAGCTGGGGAGGCCGATGCCTGCGTGGAGCAGCCCACCCTCTCCCCCTCATCTCCACTTCACAGCACTAATAATGATCATAATGACACACCAAATTTGCATAATATACTTCTCAGAAGACACTCCACGAGGCTCTGAAGAAATTCATCTTCATGATTAAAATGCATCTGCCAGGTGGGCCTGAGGCAGGAGCCACCAAACCCATGTGGCAGTGTTGGGGACCAGGACACAGAATGGTGCTTCCCAGCAGGTCAGAGATCATCCCTCCCTGACACCAACAGCCTCAGATCTTAGCACGCTGCCCGCCAGGCAGACCTGGGTTTCAGGTCCCTCTGCTGTGAAGCTGGGGTGCTGGGGCTGGGGGGAATCCTTGCTCATAAAGCTAAAAAGCCCCCAAAGCCCCCAGGATAATGCATCACCCCTCAGCCTCAGGATCAAGTTGAAGCAGCAGTGCACACACAGGAAAAGGACACAGGCAGCGAGAAAAATAGAGTCCAGAATTAAAAATAAGAATCAGTCTTTACTCCTAAATCTTCCAAAGACCCGTCTGTTCTCTTAATCCCATTAATACAGTCTAGGACTTCATTATATTCATAGTCACCTGCTCAAGAGCTGTAATTGAATCTGTTTCTAAATAACGTTTTCCATCCACGCTAGTGGACAGAAGTTGCGCCAAGAGGAATCTGTTTCTCCACATCCTGCCCGCGTGGAGACACAGACCACAAATTGTAAACCATCCACTCAATATGATTAAGGGCAATTTCTTTCCTGGCACAGAGAGCTCCTGATTATGGCATTGCACTCTGGTGGGGGCTGCATAAAAGTGATTTGAGGAGGTTTACATTTCCCCAGAGAGGAAGGGAGCACTCATTTGCATTTATAAAGCATA
Source organism: Sturnira hondurensis (assembly GCF_014824575.4). NCBI lineage: Eukaryota > Metazoa > Chordata > Mammalia > Chiroptera > Phyllostomidae > Sturnira > Sturnira hondurensis. The sequence continues at coordinate 5,001,694 of NW_028085930.1, forward strand.
TTGAGAGTTCTGGCAGAAAGTTATGGTGGAAGCACAATTAAATATTTACCATCACTTCTGCTCTCAAACAGTGGCATGGGGACCAAACCAGCTGGAGGTGCATGTGTTGCTGTCACATCTGATGTCTACAGGGGGCAGGACTCCGGGACCCAAGCCCACTGCCTGGCCTCCCCCTCTGGGAGCATGTACTCACTGTCCACAGGAGGGGAGCTGGCAGGGCGCACACACGTGGAGTGGAGAGAGGTCACCGATGTGGGCAGACTGGGTGCAGGTCCCACTTCCACTACTTCGAGACAATCCCCCCTTCCCTCTTCTCCTCCCCTCTCCTCCTCTCCCCTCCCCTTCTCCTCTCTCTCTCCTTCTCTCCCTCCCTCTGCATGCATGTGTATGTGCATCCCTCCCCTTCCCTCCCTCCTCATCTTCAGACTGGGCCTAGAGCTAAGTAAGTAGAACACAGGACTGTGTAGGCACTGCCTGAGACAAAGCCCTGCAAAACCCATGTTATTACTATTATAACTCAGTCACTCCAAGCTTCACTTTCCTTAACTGCGAAAAGAATCTAATTGTGGTACTGTAAGCTGCTTATAAGATATCTACAAGAATCAATGATATTAGACATCTAATGATATCTTGTCTACTTTGCATTGTTGTAAAGACCAGGGGGCAACACATGTTGGGGATACAGCAGTGACTCAGAGTGCTGGGTGCCAGAGAGGGACTCACCATCAAGTCCTGGGGGGAACAAGAAGCAAAGTCACACTTGACATCCTATTCTGGCTGAGCCCTTAAGAAGGAGACTGAAAAACTCAAGGGAAGGGACATGGTCCCTTCTGCATGAGGGGGACAAGTGGGCTTGTCCCAACAGGGAAATCATGTGTGGGCAGGCAAAGGGAGACAGAGGCCTGTGGTCTCCCGGCCTGGGGTGGGCAGTGGTGGGGAAGGTAGAATGGAGAGCTCCACCTGGCTCTTGAGAAAAGGTAACAGAGATGGCAGAGGCAACGAAGGAAGGGGCAGAGATGGGCTGACAGGGATGAAATAGGAGTCTGTGAGCAGCAGAGGATGGGAGGCCACAGGGGAGAGAGAAGGGGGCTTCTGGCGAGAGCTGGCTGGACTGGTAAGAACCCCAGAAGCCTGGCAGAGAGACCCCATTTTCCCAGGAAACAATTTCCCTGCAGTGGGTTTGATGTGGAAACCCTCAGGATATCCCTTCCGGCCACAGGGGGACAGCACCTGGGGGTCCAGGTGGTGGGGGTAGGTCTGAGCCCCCTGAGAGGAGGAAGGAGCAGCTGCTACCTGGCTCTACAGGGGCTTCCTATCTCCGTCTGGATTGGCACCTTGGGATGTGCTGATATTTGGGATGAATTAGATACCCATCAAAGTGAAACAGAGATAAATAAACCCTCTCCCTATAGCTCTGCCACTCTTTGGGAAGAGGCATTATTCAGACATTCAGCTGAAAATATTTACAATGTCCTTGCACTGTAGTAACAATATACAACAACATATACAGGTGGAATCAGGGCTCCCAGGACTCTCGGCAGTGCCTCATGGGTGTTTGACAAAGCAAGTCCAGGGACCTTCCAAGCAGGGAGGCCTAGACGCCACAGGTGTCAGGCTCAACAAAATGCAGTGGCGGGAAGGGGCCCTGAGTCACTCTCAGGCAGAGAGAACACTGTGCAGGCACACAGACAGAGCAGAGATCAGACATCCAGCCCTCAGGGAGCTTGCAGGCAGGCAGAGAAGCAGAAATTGACCATATAACCATGCAAATAAATCTACAATTATAGCCTCAGTGAATGGCGGAAAGTGGGGATCCCAGGGACAGTTGTGAACACTAAGTAAAATGACAGGTGTATGGATCCTGGTATGCAGCTGGTACTTCCTCCTCCCTTTCCTAGCCAATGACTGATGGAAGCACACAGACCACTCCTTTCTCACTCATGCACACACACACACACACACACACACACACATACACACACTCACCTGCCCTAAGAACAAGCCCACACTAGCAGGAATGAAGTATGTATAAGATAGTCCCCCTACCCCCAAAGCCAGAGTGTGCTGGTGCCCAGGGTGTGCTGGGCTCCCCTGACAATGGTGAGCTCTGCCACCTTCCTGGGCAGAATGGTGTCAACCCTCCAGACTTGGATTCAGCATGGCGAGCCCCACATACCTCCTGGAACACACATCCTCCAGCCATCATCTCAGGCTCCTATGGCATGCCCCGACCCCTTGGCCCCACTCTGGCCCTCACAGCAGCCTGCCAAGTACTCCAGCCCAGCCTCCCTGCAGGGGCCTCGTGGAGCTCTTCCCCCTGGTTTTCCTGGAGGTTGTGTCTTGTTTCCATATGCAACTCCTGGGCAACTCCTGAATGATACCCACATGACTCCTCAGGGGGTCTGCAGCCCTCTCCATCCTCAGCCCCTCAGACAGGGTCCCACAGTCAAGGGCTTCTAAGCCTCTGCTTCACACCACGCCCAGGTCTCCTACTGCTGGCACAGGCCGGGCTCTCTGTAATCTCAGCCTTGCCCTTCTGAACTAGCCTCAGGTTGCCTCCCTGAACCATGGGAGGGAGAGGCTTTGCCAGCTCTGGGATTGGGGGTGGCACAAGTTGAGTGTGAACTGTTAAGGGCACCAGCCAGCCTCGGTGTCCCACGTTCTGACATGGCTGGGGCCTGGGCTCAGAGCAGCTACAAAATGTTGAAGCGAGAAAGTATTCCATGTGAGCCTTTCACATCCCATCCCATGTGTCCACACCTCCTAAATCATCTCTCTACATCAGCTCTTCCTACTGCCCTTCCCTGGAGCCCAGTGTGGAATGCAGAGGTACTTTGCTTAGTTAGATTCCTTGTCCACCCTTAGTCTCTTACCAGATCATTCTCCACACCACCGTGACTCTTTTTCTGCATATTCTTTTACTTTCTGCACATCCTATCTGAGTCCAGGGCTTCCCTTCTGCTCATTGGGACCACAGTGACACCCTCCTAACTGGTGTCTCAGCAGAAATCCCCATCTGAACCATTCTCCATGCAGACGCCGTGGCCACTCCTAATGCCAGTGGAAGTGGTCCAAAAGCCATGTGGCCACACTAAGCGAAGCCCTCCGAACGCCCAGTGATTTCACCCCCTCCCCCAGAATTTGTCCAAAGGAAATAATGCAAAGGAAAAAGAAAAAAACATTCTATAACATGAAGATGTTCATTACAGCATTATCTAGAATATGAGAACACCAGAACCAGCAGGCAAGCACATTCACGTCCCTGCTCCTGAAATGTTGTGAAGACAATGACGCAGCATTTGGAATGTCAGCAATAAACATAAAGCAGGAGACAGCGCTGTAAGGGCCCCGCTGGTGCAACTGTACAAACAGCGCTTCGGCCGAGGAAAATGGCACCATGAGCACACAGGCTAGAAGGCAAGGGGCAGCAGGGTTGCAGAGAATGGGTTACAGACGCGCTTCCTCTTACCACGCTGTTTTAGAAGACATAAATTCAGCAACAGAAATGTCACGGGTCTTCTAACAGTACCTCTTCCTTCATGTCTCACTCCCCTAACTTCGGATTCTCTAAGTTTCTCCACTAACTCCACAGTACACTGGAAACGGCTGGCCTTCGTGAACCTTCTGACCAAGCCCACCTTTTTCAAACTGACCTTCCAGTCCCCGAGGGAAACCCATTTCCCACGTCCCCACATGTGCTCATGCAGATCATCCTGCCTAACATGCCTTCTTCCTCCTGTCTACCTGAAAGTTTGTTTTCAATCTTTCCTCCTCACATACATTGTAAGCACCTTGAGAGGCAGAGCTGTGACTTCTATTCCTTCCAGCTCAACCAGATGCCTTATATAGCATAAATGCCCAGTCAGCTCTGGAAACCTGTGTTTAAGGCCCAGCCCCACACCTGATGAGCAGACCGAATTCTTATATCTAAGTGTCAAAGCCTGATCTTCACAGGTAGAGGCACTCTCTCCCACATCCATGAGCCCGTGAGCCCATGCCCAGAAAGATGCTCTGTATATTCTTAAAAACACTCACTGGGCCAACATTTATTTACTGTCTTTGCCAAGTGTAAAATGCTAGGCGAAGAGAGCTATTATTACATGTCTCCATTGATTGATGTGTAATAATGGCCAGTGGGGAAGAGAAACAAGCCTGAGTAAACTGAATGAGCCGGTCTAACCCATCTGCTGAATGACTGACTGGCTGAATGAGTCGGAACAGGCATTGAAATTACAAATACAAACTGTGAAATTTGCTCTTTTTAAAGAAAACACAGATCAACGCCGTCCTCCCCACCACACCCTTCTCCTTCTGTTTCTTTTATTTTCCAAGGTGCAATTAATGATCGTAAACAGAAAGAAGCTACAGCTTAGATGGGCCTTGGCATAGAAATATGCTTTAAGGCCTTGGGGCAGCTCTAGATCTGGTCTTGGTGGCACAGCCCATGAACAAGCAGGAAGGCCCAGAGACACAGTGCTGATGTCCCTCCCTCCCAGGGCTCTGCCAAGCGAGGCTCTCAGGGAACTGACCAGAGCACGGGGACAGGACATGACCTGTTCATCTGAGGAGCTGGGAAGGGCAGGGAATCAGCCTCAGAGGTACTGCTTTCTTTGTCTGGCTCAGCTTCAGTCAGACTTGGTATGTGGCTTGTGAGGGTCTCTCACCTCTCTGGTCTCAGAGGGTCACTATGTCCCTGTTCTGAGAGTGGCCTCTAAGAAACATGGCAAGAAACCAAACAGAACCTCTGGAGCTGGGGTGGGCCCTCTGCCGGCTGAATCCCCAGGTCCGGTTGCATCCCATGGTGGCCTCACAGTCTATACACTTTGTACCCTGAAAATGCTTTTCACTAATAAAAGATGGAAATTGCTTTAGGAGGTATATTAGTCTCTGGGGGCTGCTATAACAAAAAACTACTACCATAGACAGTCAGGGAGGGCCAGAGAATCTCCCCCATTGGCCAAGATGGCACAGGGGGAGGGTCTCACACTGAGCGCGCCACAAGTTAGAAAGATGAATGGATAAGACCTGAGTGCTCCAAAAGCTAGCAAGCTAATTAGATAGGAAAAAAGCCCTCCCCTTCCTATCCCTATAAGAAACACAGGCCTGAGCAAGAAGATGAGATGGTCTTGAGACAGAGTCCACCATTCTCCCGGCCACAGAACCTGAATAAACCTCCTTACGCACCAGCGCCTGTCTCCCAAGTTTGACTTCCACTGTGGCAGGCAGCCAAACCTGCATTTTCAGTTATAGAACCACAGTCCTAGGTAGCTTAGAACAACAGATGAATTATCCCAAACTTCTGGAGGTTAGAAGCCCAAATTCAAGGTGTTAGCAGGGCCATGTTCCCTCTGTAACTATCGGAGACAAGCCTTCCTTGCATCCTCCTAGATTCTGGTGGTTTGGCGAGAGCCCTTGACGTTCCTTGGTTTGCAGCTGCATCAGTCCAGTTTCTGCCACTCTCACCACACAGCATTCTCTCTGGGGGCCTGTGTTCACCTCTTACAAGGACACCAATCGTGCTGGATTAGGGGCTCACCCTATTTTAGTACGACCTTGTCCTAACCAATTATATCCACAATGACCCTATTTCCAAATAAGGTCACACTGTGAGATACTGGGGATTAGGACTTCAGTGTATCCTTTCTGGGGTGGACACAATGCAACCCATAGGAGGAGGAGGGAATGCCAGGAAAAAAAGGCTGCTGGGCTTTCTCCAGCATATTCTCAAGCCCCGTGCTGGATGCTTGGGAAATACAGACACGAAGAAGGCCAGGTGCCTCCTTCAAAGACACCCATTCTAGCAGGTAAAAGGCAGGCTTCACTTGTTCCTCCAGATCCAGTGCAATCCAGTGGAAAAGCCACTCTGCCCTGTCCTGGGAAACAGGCCTTTATAAACCACACTGACTGAGCCCCTCACCATGGGAGCCCCAAGGGTGTGGGTAGTGAGAAGCTGGGGGTGACCCCAGCTCCTCCCTGCCAAGCTGCAGAAGGTGGTGGCCCTCTCCTCCAGCCCTTTCCGGTAACATGGCCTAGGGTGGTATGTTACTAGTCCTTCCACTGTTGCTAGTCCTCTCACTATAGCTAGTCCTTAAGTGTTTTATTATTCTTGTTACCTTTTTTAAAAAACTCTATGCAAACCTTGGTAAACACTTCTTCATTAATCTCGCCTCAATCACCTCTTTGGACTGTGCCACATGTTTCTGTCAGGGCCCTGGTGATGCTCAGGGCTCAGGTTAGTAGCCCAAGGTAGCCGCATCTCCCGTACCTGTTCCTGTCATGTCCAGCAGCATTGCCTGAAAGGAGGCAACCACCCGCCAGAGTAGCCAAGTCCTGATCACAATGGGCTTGAATCAGACAGACCTGAGTGTGAATCCCAGCTGCACTGCTATGCAGTTGTACAACCTTGAGCAAGTCACTGAGACCCCTAAGGCTCAAGTCCAGCCATCTATTAAATGAAGTTAATAGCATCAATGTCACAAGACATTTGTGAGGAGCCAATGAACTATTATTCCCCAAGCTCTTCCTGCAGCCTCTGTCAAGCCATAGTTGGTACTGAAATGGTAGTCACTGTTAGACTCCTTGTTTGGACCTGGCAGAGTCTGTGATGGGCCTGAGGTCCTCAGCTGGAACCTGTGAGTCTCCAACCCTAAAGCCCACTTTGAAGGAGGAGTTTTGGCTCTACCCAGCCCTGGCAGCCTCAGCTGACTGAGAAGCTACTCTTAGTCCTCCAGCCACATTCCAATTTCTCCTCAGCCACCTCTGTCCAACCACAGACAGAGATACTTGTTGTAGCTTCCTCCATCCCACCGTGTCGGGGGGGATTCGGGATGGGGCCACAGCCTCAGCACGAGCATTACATTCCTGGCCTGTGAGCTGCTCCCGAAGCCCTGCTGGGCCTTGTATGGATGGCTCCAGTGGGTCCGAAGCGTCGGGGAAGGCCAGTAAGAGGGAGCCCAGATAGGCACATGGCCCCCCCACCTCCAGGCACACATTCGGGCCCAAGAAGCAGTGCAGCCCTTTCCTTGGGTTCGGCACTCCTCTCGGTGTGCTGGTGACCTGGCAGAGGACACGAGGCCAGAGTTTTAGGGGCTCCAGTCCCTGGCTCTGCTCTGGATGAACGGCCACATCCCAAAGCCAGTGCTGCCGGTACTCCCGCTCTAAACCCCTCCCGGTGGTGGCACTGAGCAGTGGGGTCCTCTCCTACCTACTGTCTCATGTGCCACCAGAGAGTGTTCCTTCTGGTGAGGCCACCAAGAACTTCGGACAAGAGTCTCTCCTTGCATCCCTAGCCTTTGGGAAGGGGGTCGGCAAGCAACTCCACTATGCTTTGAGTTTTCCCAAGGGGCCAAGGTCAAAGTAGTGCATCAGAACGAAGGCAGGATGACCACAGTCTATCCTGCTAACCTTCTAGATGACATGCCGCTAATCTTCCAGATGGATCAGGCCTGATGGGCCCATTCTTTACAGTGAAAGGATCCTGTAGCACTCCTGCCTAACTGGAGGGGGGAGCTCAGCACTGCACTCTGCCCTCAGAAGATTGTTTTCCCTGAGCTTCTTCTGTGCGGTCCCCTCCTCTGAGTGTAGCCTGGGGCCACCCTTAGCAAACTTCTCCTCTCCTTATGTTCATTGATAGAGAAGGGACCAGGTGGTACAAGTACTGGTAGCTGCTCTCCAACAAAAGAGAGTAAGAGAGACTAAACACAGGAACAGGGAGAAGGGGAGACCGAAAGCCTTCTGTTTCAGGTTCAAGTTCCAAAGAGCCGCAGTCTTTGTTTCCCAGATTCCTTCCTTTCCTTCAATCTCGGTTCCCTTTCCCATTCTGACATCTTAATCTCTCACCCTTTATGAGAATCCCTCAGATCCGCACGTATCCCTCCTAAATCTGAAAATAGGCTGCAGCCAGAGAACCAATGAAAAAATTATCTCACCACCCCTGGCTGGGGATCTCCGGACCACGCTCCAGCATCCAGCATCTGCAGGCAGAAGCCAAACTGGCCAGATCGTGCAAGTGGGCACAGGTGGAGCAGCCCGCTGAGGCTGCCCTCCGGCCCAGATGTGACTGCTCCCAGGCCTTTAACCAGACCTGCAGCCAAGCCCCTTCCCAGGTGCCTCCCTGACAACAATGTGGACATTCCTGCCCAATCCAGCAGCAGAGAGAGAAGGAGGTAAAGGGCAGCAAGAGAAAAGAGAACCACGCAGGAGAAAAGAGAACCACGCAGGGATGCAGTCGTTCAGGAACACCATTCAAATCAACACCCCAACACTGATGGTGCAGGCCTGGCCCAGGAGCCCGCTGCTGCTCAGTGGTTTACCTATTTGCATTTTCTAGAGGAGAGTCAAAGACCTATTGAAATTGATAAGCCTGGTGTTTTTCAGTCTTCCAGGGCCATGAATACTAAGGAAGATTAAATCTGTTGGCCCCTGCCACTGTGGCAGAACCATGAGTTGGCACCAGTGGCACATGGGTAAGAACCATGCATAATAAGCTGCTGCCTCCCTCTCCTCATGGGCACAAGGAGAGAGGGCCTGGCACTTTCTGAGAGATGTGGGCACCCAGGGGGGCATCAATCACCCTGGAGAAGAGCAGGGAGGAGAACCTGCACACCCATACAAAATGACTGTCTGCAGCCCTAATGAAGGCTGGCGATGGATGGCATCCCAGGCTGGTTAATCAAAAGAGCATGCTGCTGTCTGCTTCCACTTCCAGGCCCTCCTGCACCCTCATCCCGAATTGATCTGTGGCATGGTGACTCTCAGATGTCACTGGCACTGGGCTGTGCCCCAAGAGCCCCTGTATGCCCTGTCAAGAGCCAGAGAAAGCCATTGGTTCCTGGGTGGGGGATGGTTGTGGTAAGGGCTTAGGGGATGTTCCAGGTAAGGAGCAACCAGTTGGAAAAGGAAGGGGTGGGGGCTGGCCAGGCAGACTGTTGCATTCACCTGGACACATCCCAGAGCAGATTGGGACTGCTGAGTCCCCAAGGGCTACCAGAGCAGAGTGTCTCCTGAGAGCTGCTCCACAGTGGACCTCCCACCAGGTGCTAACACTGTGCGCTACTGTCCTCTTCCAAGTGTCTGTTGTCCTCAGCAATGCCACACTGCAGCTGCCACCACCCCTTGGCACTGCTCTCCTTGCATAAGACCTTCATGTCCTGCCTCACTGCGCTCCACATAGCCCCCACACTTTGAGGGCCACCCTTCCCTCTTCATAGAGCCAGGCTGGCCTACTGTAGCTCCCAAAACTCGCCTCCCAGGTCCCCCCAATAGAATCTGTCCTCACCCAACCATGAGTTTCCACCCCACTCAAGCCCTCCAGCTGTCTCCAGCCAGTGTGGTCCCTCTCGCCCCCTCTGAAAGTCCACCTGTCCACCTAACCTTGCTCTCCTCCTGCCCTGAAGATGAAGCCCATCCCCTCTGGCACCCAGCTCTTTAGGGTTGGTGTTCTGTGGCCCCCTCTCTGGTTTCCTGGCCCAGTGGCCTGTGGGGTTTGTGAGAGCTATATCAATGATGTCACTCTTCTTCATGGGTACCTCACACTCGGCAACACACAGCCATCACTGGAGGGCAGGTGACAGGCCCAGCCCTGCTGTGTACAGCAGGTCTGGAGGCCCAGAGGCCACAGGTAGCAAGATAAAGAGACCCAGTCACTCTTCCTCCAGGAGGACTCCTGATGACTCAAGTCACCACTCAGTGCAGATCCCAATCCCTCTGCTTTTTATCACTCTGCCCCTATTCCGTCACTCCTCATCTCCTCGTCAGGGAACACTCATCCAGCCCTGCCTGTTATCACACTCCTAAAGCCTCTCTATCATCACCAAGACATCTGGAGAGAGCCTGGAAAGACTTTTATGTGTGTTTCCCAATCAATAGCATTGACCAGCTCCTGGCATCCAGCATTTCTTGAGATCCCAAATAGTCTCGATGCCATGACTGTCTTCCCCAAGCCTTGTAAAACTCTTGCAGTGCATGCCTCCGTGCAGAGAAGTTCCAGGCAAGGCTCCCTTTTTGGCCTGAGAGTAGACCTACTGGGTTCCCATAGCTAGGGGCAAGCAGGCCTGGTGGCCAGGCCCTTCTTCTCAGGCTGTGAGCGTCTGATCTGGGGCCTGAAACCACCCAGGGTTCTCACACCCACAGCGACCAAGGCTTTGAGCTGGCAGCTTTGGTGACTAGATGAGTTCTCCACCATCACGTGGATACCTCAGGTCTTGGGACAGCACTCTTCGCTACAGAGGATACATGTTATAGAATTGTTCTTACCTGACAAGCAGCTAAAGTGATATGTGGAGAAGTAAGGCCCTCTACACATCAGTTTGTCAGAGGGAATAATCATGAGACCCCCCCCAATCTAGGCTTTAGGCTTGGCTGTGCCATTAGAATGCTGAGCCTGGACCCCTCTTCCCAGTCTCCGTGATAGATAGTGGGTGGGGTTGGACTGGTCACTCTGGGCCTTTCTGGACTGAGGTTATTGCCTGAATAGAAGCTGAAATGCAGCTGCTGGTCTCTTAACAACGGGCAGTGGGGGACCCTTTGAAGTCACCTCCTCCTTTTCAATGTGGGAAGCTCAAGGGCAGAGTTGTTCATCAACGTGGCCTTGCGTTCCCCCTGCTGGGTAGGGGGCAAAGGTTTTCTTGAGGGGTTGGAGCCACTTGACTCCATATCTCGGTTTTCTGGCCAAAAGAACAGGCGCCAGGGAAAAAAGGACACCTGCAGTTCTCTTCCTTTTGAACTAAAAAAAGATCAAGTTTACTGGCTTCAAGATCTGGAGCTCTGTTCCCTGTCTTCCAGGTTGAACACGATGCCTGGTCCAGACTTCATCTGCCCACTCACACCATTTCTTATCAAAATGCAGCAGGGTATTAGGCCCCAGATCCAAGCACTGCTCTCAGTTCAGAACCTGTCAAGGTTTAAAAAGCTCCAGAAGGTTGGTACATTCCTCCACCCCAAGCTTAGGCCTCGGATATAGCACCCTCACTACCTGCCATTCAGTTTCTGCTTGCATACCACCAAAGCTGAGGCACTTCCCCAGCTGGCTGTTTTCTTATCAGATGGTCCCAGTGGTCAGAAGCCTGGCTTCTTGGGACTTCCTCTCTTTAGCCCTGTACTTCTGAAAGGGCCCCCACAAAACCCAGTTTCCCTTTCTCCATAGCAGCCCTGCAGATCATAAAGAGGGCAGGCCATTCTAAGCTTTTCTTCCCCAGTCTCCACACCCCGGTTCCAGCAGCTCTTCTTACAGCTCCCATCTCCTTATCTGTGCTGTTTTCTGACCAGGAAGCATCTACTCTTGAGCTCACATGCTCTGCATGGTCTCAGCAGCACAGGTGAGGGAAGAGGGCTGTCCTCCCTGGTGGGCTCACCCTACTTCTCTCTTGACCTCCCTATCAACTCCCTTTGCTAATCTGACTGAGCATGCCCGGGTCGCCCCGGGAAAAACATGTCTCCTTAGAGCTCTGGCTCTACCCCCAGGGCCTGAAGGTTCCTGACCAGCAGCTCCACTTACCTGCTGTGGGTACGCTTCCTCCTGGCCCTCACCTACCTCCTCCTGGCCCTCCGAACTCCTCTTTCCTTCTTCCTCACCACTCACACCACCCCCCCTGCCTCCTCCCTCCTTGTTCCCACTCTCTCCCCTCTCCTCCCACTTTGTGTTCTTGATCCTGCTTAACAGGGTGTTTCTGAGATGAATAGTGTTTTCCGCCCTGGCTGGGAATCCATCCAGCCTTTCCCAGCCTGCCCCTGTTCTCACTGCACTGGTGGAGTTCTGTGGAGAGCTGGGCCCAGACAATGGGCCAGTGGATTCACTTGAGAACTCACAAAAGCCCCATTTCCCTTCACACGGTGTAGACTGACAGGCCCAGGGAGCAAATCGCCTTCTCTGCATGCTGCCCACATGGGATACTGTGTGGGGAGGGGCCTTGTGCAGTGAGGTGGGGACCAATAGAAAGTGCAGTCAGAACTCACAGAGCCATAGAGTCCCAGAGGCCTGGCAAGGCCCCTACTCCACACATTCATGGGAAATCTGAGCACCTCCGTCCCTGATGCACTGAAGCATTACACGCATATGCAGAAGGCCCCACATCTTGTGTTGGAATCTGAGAGATGACAGCTTGCAACAGGGAAGATGCACAGCTCACTGCGCGATGGGATTTCTAAGGGCCTAGGAACTGCATCCACGTGAGCACAGTTTTGAAGTCGGGTATTGTCAGTCTTCCAGGTTTATTCTTTTTCAATATTGTATGGCTATTCTAGGTCTTCTGTCTCTCTATAGAAGTTTTAAAATCAGTTTGTTTACATCCATAAAATAACTTGCTGGGATTTTGACTGGGAATGCATTGAGTCCATAGAGCAAGCAATCCACGGAGCACTGGCCCATACATGACCACTGCAAGGACAGGTGAATGGGTCAATGACTGAATCAGTGAGGGAATGAGACCCCAGCAAAGCCACCAGCTCTGGCCTGCAGCATCTCAGGGAGGAAGCTTATCTGGAATGTACTGGTCTCTAACACTGTACCAAGAGACCCTGAATTAAGGGCGGCAGCATGTTGGAGAGGGGAGGCCAAGTTCTGGCACACAGGAGGGAAGAGAGCACGTGAAGCCGACATGGGTGCAGACAGGCATTCTTTGCTTCCCAGGCAGACTCAATTAGTGATATCTAAATGTGGGCATTTTCCAAGCCTTCAGTTAATTTTTAAAGTGAATAATACAATGACATGTACACTCTTTCTTGTAGGATGTCAATTCTCTTCACTCTTTCTTGGTCTCCATCACAAGTACTACTGCCTGGCTTTCTTAGGAAGGAGAGGGGTCACCTTTTCCCCACTTTGTAAGTTACTCTAATGTATGTAACATAATGTAATGATGATAAATGGCCAATAGCGAAGCAACTGAAAGGCCCTCCTGAGAGGCCCCTTGATGCTGTGACTCAAGTTCACATCTCAATAAAATAACACAGAATTGTCAGAAATAACTGAACTGTGTTTTCTTTATGTTTCACTGAGCTCCTTGGCCCACAGGCCCTTCCTTTAGAAAAGTGATGCAAAGCTTTACCTTCCAGCAGAGGAAAATACATGCCTTCCTCCAAGGACTCCTGCCTAGCCAGCCACATTCCAGCTAAAAGAGCACTACGGTTGTAATAAAAAAAGACATGAGTTCTAATCCAGACTGTGTGGATAACAGTAGTGTGACCCTGGGTGACCCACAGAAGCTCTCTGAGCTCCAGATTCCTCATCAGTAACATGTGTGCAATTACATGTTTCTCAAGGAAACATAAAGATCTCATGAAATGCTATCTGCAAAGTGTCTATTACTATACCTGGTTCGTAATAACCACTCTTTATAAGCCAGGCGTTGAAAGAGAAATAGCATATGATCTCACCTATATAAGTGGAACCTAATCAACAAAACCAATAAGCAAGCAAAATAGAACCAGAGACATTGCAATAAAGAACAAACTGACAGTGACCAGAGAGGAGAAGGGAGGGGATAATGGGAAAAGGGGGGAAGGGTCATTGAGGAACATGTATAAAGGACACATGGACAAAGCCAAAGGGGAGTAGGATCAAATATGAAAGGTGGGGGTGGGTGGAGAGGAGGGCAGTTGTGGGGGAAAATGGGGACAACTGTACTTGAACAACAATTAAAAAAACACTCATCAGTGTTACCTATTATTACTACTAAATATTTGGATAAAAATGTAAGACATGGCCCTGACTGATGCAGCTTAGGATTGGGCATCATCCTGCAGGGTGAGAGGTCACCAGCTCGACTCTCAGTCAGGCAGCATGCCCGGGTTGTGGGCTCAGTCTCTGGTCAAGACGCACGCGAGAGGTGGCTGATCACTGTTTCTCTCTCACATCAATGTTTCTCTCCCTCCCACTCTCCCTCACTCCCCCTCTCTATAAAAATAAATAAAATCTTTTAAAAAATTGACATATGCTTTTTATGAAGAGTATAAGGTCTGTGTTTAGATTCACTTTTTGGCATGTGGATGTCCAGCTGTTCAGCGCCATTTGTTGAAGAGACTGTATTTGCTTCACTGCATTGTCTTTGCTCCTTTGTCACAGGTCAGTTGAGTGTATCTGTGTGGGCCTATTTCTGAGCTCTCTCTTCTGCTCCACTGATCTGTTGGTCTATTCTTTTGCCAACACCACACTGTCATGGTTACTGTAGCCTTATAGTAAGTTTTGAAGTCAGGTAGTGGCAGTCTTCCAAGTTTATTCTTCTTCTTCAATGTTTTGTTGGCTATTCTGGGTCTTCTGTCTCTCCGTAGAGACTTTAGCATCAGTTTGTATACATCCATAAAATATCTTGCTGGGATTTTGATTGGGATTGCATTGAATCCACAGAGCAAACTGGGAAGAACTGACATCTTGACAACACTGAGTCTTCCTATCCATGAATAACAGAATGTCTCTATTTATTTATTTTCTTTAATTTTTTCCCTTAGAGTTTTGTAGTTTTCTTCATGTAGCTCTTATACATATTTTGTTAGATTTATACCACAGTGTTTCATTTGTGGGGGCTGGTGTTAACATATGCTTTTTATAACAGACCTTGCAGTTCATAAAATGTTTTCATAGATATTATTACATATTCAGAAGACTATTAAGAGACAGACATGTGTCCGTGTCTGTCTCTTAATAGTCTTCTGAATATGTAATAACATATTGAGATCTCATTACACAACTGAACATAATACCATCAACTGAATGGGTCTTAGCTGGCATTTCTTGATGTCTACAGGTGACACACTGTCTTGACTGGGAAGGACCTCTGCTCTAGGAAAGTCCTCCAGCCCGCCAGGAGCACAGCCCTCCAGGTGGCCTTCATTTCCCACTGGCTTCCTCAATAGCTGGGCTGCTACAATGTGCATTAGGATGGTCTATGCCAGCAGTCAGCAAACTTTCTGTCAAGGGGAAGAGAGTAAATATTTTAGGTTTTATGGGCTATGGGGTCTCTGTTGTGGCTATTGAAGCCTACCCCTGTCATTGAAGCATGCTAACAGGCTGCAGGCTGGACCCCTACTCTAGACAGGCAAGGGCTCTGGCCTGGAAAAAGATGTTCACAGGATTTTTCCAGTGATATTTAAAATGTTTCTTGTCATTTATGATCAACTTTATTATTTTCACATAAATAGTAATTGGCTATCAACACACCCACTAACTTCTGCAGAAACCTGTGTGAACTTCACAACACCAGAAAAACACCAGCTGGGACCCTGGGGATAATGAGTGAACAAAAACAAAATTAGGTGAGGCTTCTATTCACAGGCAGTCTAGGCAAAGTGTACCTATGGAAGATGACTGGCTAGATTCTGATGCCATCCTCTTGGGCCAGCTGGTCTCTACCAGATTTGGGAGGGAATTTGAGTCCTTCCTAGGGATCCGAAGGGAAACAGGAGAAACAAACATGCACAGGGAGCACAAGTTTCATTTACTGCTAATGAACTTGCAGGGGAGCATGTACGGTGTTTATCAGCCCGAGGTTGGCAGACTTGACACACCAATGAGCATGTGTGGCCATGGGAGCATTCAGAGGGCCACAGGCCTTGGGGTCAGGGAATACTCCCCTCTAATCTGATGGGATCACAATTAGAAGCATGAAGGAGATCCATTGAGAGAAAATGTAGCACAACAAAACCAGGTGGCAGAGGAGAGAAGCTAGCAGATGGGCAAAGGGATCTTCAGAAAAGAAGCCAAAAGCAACTTGCTCAATCACAACAGGCCAAAGCATATCCAGGAGTCTTGGGGAAATGGCAGGACTCTGCCTACTTTCCACAGTGTGATGGGCAGTTGTGGGGAAATGGACACAGCAAGGCCACTATCACCACCAAAAATAAATTTAACAACCAGTAAACAGAAGGTCCATCCAGGCTGGTCCCAACCTCAGAAGGGAGCTAGGATCAACATGGTCACTCCTCAGAGCCTCCAGCATAAGGAGCAACTCTAACCAGCATGGTGACCAGCATCCCAGGGCCATCTCCGAACCCTGCCTGCAGTGCAGGGGAAACTTGCAGGTCCACCAAGGTCAGACAGCAGCCAGAGAGAAGGTAGGATCCAAGGATGAGTCCTGTCCCTGCCCAGATTATATTAGTGGGAATGTCTGAGAGTATAGGCCATAATTGGGTGACAGCTGGGACTCCTGGGTGAGGAAGCAGGGACCCTCGTTACACCTCCAATGAATGAAGGAAGAGCCAGTGTAGTGGATTGAGCTCTATCCTCCAAAAGAATGTCCAAGTCCTAGTCTCCAGGACCTATGAATGTGACCTTATTTGGAAATAGGGTCTTTGGTGATGTTATTAGGTTAGTTTTCTCAGGGTGAGATTATCCTAGCTCTAGGGCGGGTCCTAAATCCAATGACTGATGTTCTTATAACAGAAGGATCTGACATACAGAGATACACAGAAGGAGGGCCCTGTGAAGACAGAGACAGAGACTGAACTTCTGCAGCTACCACAGAAGAACACCAAGAATTGTCTCAAATACCAAAAGTCAAGAAACAGTCATCGAATGGATTCTACTTCAGAGCTTCCAGAAGGAAGCAACTCTGCTAACAGGGTGATTTCAGATATCCAGCCTCTAGAATGGTGAAGGAATAAATTTCTCTGTTTAAGCCCCCAGTTTGTGATGATTATTTACAGCAGTTGTAGGGAGCTAATCCAGCAGAGAATGGCGTGTCCCCTCCCTGACAGCAAGGGCATGGTCTGATTGTCCCATGTCCTCAGCCCCAGGTACACCATAAAAACTCGCCTACTTGTTGCCTGGATGGCCAGGGCTTTCGGAGGCCCTGAGCTGGTGACAAGTGACCCTTAGGCCTGAGGATGGGACAAGAGGTAGGTGGTCAGCTGGCTAAGCCTCTGGCCTACAGGTTACAGAGTTCTCGGGCTTGGCTTGGGAGGTCCTGAGTTCAGGTACACTGGGACAGTGGGGTGAGAAAATACGGAAAATGAGAGCAGAGCTTGGAAGGTCAGCTGGGAGTAGTGGCCAGGTTCTTGCAAATCCATGACTCTGGGGCTTGTGGCTATCCTGAAAAATGCCCTTCATCGCCTCAGTCTCCAACGGAATCCTTGGCACTCTCCGATACAGACCACCAGGGCCCTGGGAAGGAGCGAGGAGCAGGGGCCTGGGATGGTCAGGGAAGACGTCCTGCGGGAGGCAGACTATAGACACAGCTTGGGTTATGCAAAGAATTTGGGTGGGAAGAGAAAGGAAAGGATGGAAGGTTTGGGGCAATGGTTCTCAGAGGGTAACCTGTGGAAGTGGGAAAAGAGAACAGATGTTTCAAGGGAAAAGGATGTTGTGCAGTCAGATTAGTTAGGAAACTTAGTTAAACCAGTGTTCTTTCTACAAGATTCTTCTGAGTGAGGGTAAAGGGGTGAACTAAGAAGCAGGGTTCTGGGAACAAATGTAACCCTTAGTAGCTGCCACTGAACAAGTACTCTGGCTGCCAAGGTGAGGGACAGAAGGACAGTGAAAAGTGTGGCCAGGGCAGAGCTGGGCTGGTGTCAGCTGGCAGAACACAGGGTCAGCCCTCGCCATTCCTCAGCCTTCCACCCACGTGACTCAAGAGCTGCGTGTGAAGCGTGAAGACACCTCGGTCTGCAGTGGAATCATATCTGGTTAAATGCCAGGGGGCATAGGACCCTCCCACATGGACACAAGAACCACCCTGTCTTCTCTCATGAGGTGGGAAGTTTCCAAATGAGAAAGGAAGGCAAGATGACAGGGTACATACAGGCTGTGTTTACCTTCATTTTATAACCTTTAAGGTGAACTTAATGACAATGTTCCACTTCGGTACAACTATAGTGCCCTAAACAGCCTATCGATCCCGATTCATTTCATTCTCAGCTCACTCCCTGGTGGAAATCCCTGCCCAGCTCCCGAAACTGTGCCCATTTCAAGAGGGGGCAGCAGGACATAGAACAGGTGGGGGGCAAACTCATGCCTGGGGTAGCCTCTTCACAAGTCCCTGAGCCCAGCCCAGCCCACTTTGTCCCCACCCTCAGAGCAGCATCTATTCCAGATTCCCAATTCCCAGCATCCTGGGTCTCTGGAATTCTCTCCCCACCCCTGGCCAGGGCAGTCCCCAGGCGGTACACAGTGTGCTTGCTATATGACTGGCTCTACAAACCACCCACCACAGGCTGCCTCTGCTCTTCCCTCTGTCCTCTGCACCCACCTAAGCATCTTTACCCAGCAGGTGTTCTCTACGGATGTGCTGAACTGATGGGTACAACATGTGTGTTTCCCAAAGCAGAACTCTGCCCTCCAAACTAGGTTGACATTGTCTGGGCAATCAAGAATGCCTAGAGTGACAAGAGGAGTAACAAAGAATGTGACAACAGAATCCAGCAGATTCTACAAACTCACAAAACTAAAAAGTGTTGGTTTCCCAGAAAGGCTCCCTCAGCCCGCACTTTTGATAGCTCTAAAGAGGAAAACTGAGGGAAGCTCACCCCCTCTGGCTTCTCAGCCTCTTCCCTCTGCAACTTACAAGAGCAGTAGAAACAGGACGCTCTCAGAGGGATGGGGACTTTCTGCAGCTGTTGAAGGATAAGGCACACACTGGGTCTCACCCGCCCACCACCCACCAGCTTCCACCTCCATGTGGCCGGAGGGACGGCCTCTGGTGACCAGTGCTTGGCATCAGTACTTTTGTTGGGCAGATTTGGCTCCTATGGATATCATTTTGCAGCCCTGCGACTGAGGTTTGGGCACCTGTCACCAGGTGCAAAGCCCTGATCCCCAAAGTCCCAGGATAAAGCAGAGAGAAGGACAAGCTAGGCATGGTGGACCAAAACAAGCAAGTTTTTACAAAAATAAATTGCTTTCAGACCAGCTAAGCTTGAGCAAACTGTATAAACACTATATTTAGATGCTTTAAAGCAATTTTTTGAAGTTTGTGCTCTCTAAATTCCGTGAGATGTCTTCCCTGACTACCTCCCAACTGAGATCAGACGTAGAATTCACTTCCTCACTCCCACACTGGGGATCCACAGAGCCTAGCTTCAGTGTGAGGCCTCAAATCTCTCTGCCATGGCCCCTTGGTTGGGAGGTGCTTCTCCAACCGTGAATTTTTTTCCCAGAAGAGAGCCCAAACCAACCCCTAACTCCGCAAATGTAAAGGCCTGACGCACCATGGACCCTCCTCCCAGCAGGCCCCGGGGGATGCCTCACCCCTGCCCTTGGTGTCACCTGTGCCCTGAAGAGCTGTGCTCATAGCCCCAGGCCGCTGCCCTCACCATCCCCTCCACACCCTGGCAGCCGCCTGCTTTCACCAGAGGCCTCATCAGAAAGACAGAAGGGACTGTGTCCCTTAAATAGAAGAGAATATTTTGAACAGAGAATTAACAGCAAATTAAACTGGTTTCGTTGTACTCATTCATGCACAAAATGAGTGTGGGAGTTAAGTGGAGAAAAAAACCAAACAGGCGATGCTTCGCGATAATCAGAGGGCAGAATCCAGCCGCAGGAGAAAATGATCACTCAGGGGAGGAAGGCGCCACACAGTATGTGCTCCTAATTGGTCAGAAACACTCGCTCTTGCTCTTATCACACCCAGGCTGGGAGCCCCCCAAGAGACCCAGAGGCCTCACCAGCTCCTTTCAGCTGCATCCACGTCCATTAGAGGAGGACGTACCCTCCTAAAAACGTCCCGGTGACTGCCCCTCCTCTCCTGAGAAGTGTGCTGGCTCCTGGAGCAGGAGCAGCTGTTTGTCTCTGCACATTTCAGCAAAAATGTTACAACAACAACCAATTAGGGCCCCTAATCCTCCCAGTCTTCTTTGTGGGGTTGTCTCCAGTGGGGCTGCAGTGGAGTGGCTGGGCACAGGAGTAACATACGAGCCGTCAGCCTCCTGTGGGTTCATCAGGACTCAGGAATAGCAGCAACAAAATAATAACCAGCTTGAGGACACTGAACAATTTTAAACAACCCCACAAATCTCTTCTTTGCCCACTCTTTGTGGTTAATCTATTATCTGGTTCCCATCTCTAGTGGGTGCCCAGGCCCCTCCCTTTGCAGGGGTCTCACCTCCTTCCTCCCTAGAAATAAACCTGGTATAGGTACCCACAGCCCAGGCTGGGGTGGGGGGTGGGGGGAGTGTCTGTGAGCAGACAGTGAGATGACCCCCAACTTCCAGCCCCAGGACCTCCTTCGAGGTGACTCTCAGAAAGGGCAACAATGGCCCTATACAAATTCATGTTTAATTGCAAAGGACATTACTAAATGTGCCAATGCTCACTGTGCATGCCGACACACCCAAATGTCTGGGGAAAGCTGGGACTTCTCACCTGGTCAGACTGCCAAACAGGCCAGAGAGGATGGACATGAGGTATACAGGGATGGTGGGTAGCTCTTCCCTGCCCCTTCTGCCCTCTCTACACTCACCAACAGGACCCATCTCAACAGCCAGACTCACGAGCTGCAGGGGCACCTGAAACACGGGAGCCCAGACTGAAGCCCCAAGCAGGCTGCCCAGGGCCTCACCTGCCTTAAGCACCTCCCCCCAGGCACACGGTCACCCCAGCGTGGCACGGGGCGACCCAGAGTTCCCAGTGCAGCACCTGCACTTCTTATTTCTATTTCTTTTTAACACATAAAAGGACAAAAGAAAAAAACCAAGCTTTAGTCACACCAAATACACAGACAGCCCCGGTGCCATCATTGGGCTATGGTTGGAGGTCATGCTGTCAGGCACTGCTTCCGAGGTGTCACCCTGAGAGACACGGGGAGGCCAGCATGCAGAACAGGAGCCAGGGTGCCCTCACTCTGTTCATTTCCAACATGACGTACTGCAGTTTGTAGACACCAGGTGAGGAGCAGTCACAGGTTACACCACCTGGTTCAGACCAAACTAATCCTCACACCAATGGGGTGAGTGGCTTTAACAGATCCCTGAGAAGAGCACGCAAGATGAACCAAGCCAACACCTCACGTGCAGACAGAGTCCATGGGCCGGAGGTTGCTGGCACCTGCCCTGCCCACACCGACAGCTCTTCGTCAGCTGCACAAAGGGTTAAGAGCCACGAGAGTCTAAGCAGATCTGACAAGAAATTGTCCAAAAACATCAAATAATCAAGAAGACTATTTGAAATACGAATATACATCCACTATCATTAACAATGAACCTCTCTCGTGGTGTATATTTTTCCTTGCTGTATCAGCTTAAAAAGCCACTTTAATCACAGCAAGATATTTTAAAATATTGTTTACTTCATCTTTATCTGATTTTAATAATTATATTTATACCATATATTAAAATGCACAGATTATATTAGTACTGTAGCACACACATATTCACTAAATACATACATATGTAAGTACTAGGGTGTGTGCTTACAGTTTGAGGTCCCTACCCTCACCCTGTCTCGATGGGTGGCACCAGACTCACGCCAGAAAGTCAAATCAAAACTCTGGGCTCCTGGCTTCCCTCTCTCATCCACTTTGCCTATAGTTTCTTCTTTGCATCTACTAACAAAAGACCTCCCAGTAAGACCTTCCCCACTGCCATCACCCCACCCAAGCCAGCTCCCTCTCATCAGGACAACTGCACCAGCCCCTCACTGCTGTCTCACGCCCTTTCTTACGCCTCTCCAATCTATTCTCCAACTTGCAGACAGGTCAGGCTTACTAAAGTACAAATCTGGTCATATCTCTCTCTGACCCAAAAGTTTCAATAGCTTCCAGTAGATCTCAGGAAAAGTCCAAGCTCCCTTCCCCTCCTCTTCCCTATTATCATCGCCATCATCACTACCATCATCACCATCATTGATGTCATCACCAATAACATCTATTGAACCCTTTTCTATGCCAGGCACTGATACTAAAAGTTCTGCATCCACTGTTCTTTTGATTTCCAGTCCCTCTGAGAGGTAACCACAGGCGTTGTCCATTCTACAGATGAGGACAAAAGAGGCTGTGAGACCATCCAACTTCCCGCAGCTCTGCTCTGCCTCTGCTTTCTATCCCAGCCCTCTTTCCTAGGGTGCCAACCTTGCCACCAACCTTCCAGCTCAACAGAATGTTCTCAGTGCTGACATGTTCTCTCTTACTCCTAAGCTTTTCTTTTTTAACTTTCCTTTTAAAAAAACTAATACCCACCCAAGGATATGTTCATGAATTTTTAGAGAGAGAGAAACATCAGTTGGTTGCCTCCCATATACATCCCAACTGGGGATCAAACTCACAACCTAGGTATATGCCCTCATTGACCTGTAATTGAGCCCACAACCTTTTGGTGCACGGGATGACACTCCCACCAACTAAGCAACCAGGCTAAAGCTTACTCCCAAGCTTAATTCATGGTCTCTTTTCCTCTCTTCCCTCCTTTCCCTTCTTCTGAATGACTGTTCTTGCCCAGCTGGCATTAGCTTAGAAGATGCAGTGAATGAGATGTCTAGGCCACAGCCCCTGATGACTGTGAAACCAGTGAGTCAAAAGCCTGTGGAGAAACCAGATCAAATCAAGTCTATTCGGGCCCCTCGTTCTCACTCTCAGTTTACAGGACATCCAGGGGACTAAGAAACACAGTGACACCATGGGGCTGAGATCAGCAAAATCCAGACTGTGAAACTATACAGACATGTAACCCACCTTACTCAACAAATAAATTACATGCAAAAGTAAGAGGAGCAGAGGAACCTGTGGATTAGACGAGACTGGAGAGACAAGCCAGCCAAATGTAACGTGCGGATCTGGTGATACACAGGGAGATCTGAACACTGACTGATGTTTGATAATACTAAGGAACACATGTTAAATTTTTAGATGTGATAATGGTATTGTGGTTATGTTAAAGAATGAAAATATGGACATATCTATCTATGTCACAAATTTGTTTATCAAAATTATTATAAATAAAAATAAAAGATAAAAGCACTTTTATAAACAAGTTGTC
Source organism: Sturnira hondurensis (assembly GCF_014824575.4). Classification (NCBI taxonomy): domain Eukaryota; kingdom Metazoa; phylum Chordata; class Mammalia; order Chiroptera; family Phyllostomidae; genus Sturnira; species Sturnira hondurensis. Next base: position 5,024,587 of record NW_028085930.1, read on the forward strand.
TTCCCCAAGCTCCGGAGTATGAAGAAGGCACTTGTATGAACTTTCAAAGTATCCCCAAAATTTCCCATCACACCAGTCACCATACTCTCAAGTAACAATTTCATTGATGTCACTCTTCCCCATGCAACTACACAACTGTAAGCCATGGGAGGCCGGAAACATGTCTCTTGCTCAGTGTTGGGTCTTTCAGATACACGTGCATGCACACACACACACACCTATCTCTCCAACACCTCTGCACACCTGGAGGTACTTATAGCCCCACCCAAATATAGTCCACATACACACTTGCCCACCTGTTCCTACATGTTCTTTTCCCCTCTCTACCCAAGTCTACCTCCCACTGGGCCCTATGAGTCTAAGCAGGAGGAAGAAGCTCCAAGCCATCCCAGAAGCCCCTCAGCCCAAGTCATTTTGGAGTGTGCTTGAAATGTCCTGGTTCTCAGGCTCAAGGTCGTTCTCCCCTCCACGCACTCTGCTGTCTAAAACCCATTCTATTCACATGCTACTGTCAGACTCTTCTTTCTTAACTACCACTTTCATGCTCTTCCTGGCTCAAAATTCTTCTTAGAGTATCATCTGTACTCAACTATTTATAAATAAATGAGCCAGCAAGCACATGTGCTGTGCTGGGCCCACTGGCAGATCTAATGATGTCAATGGCAAGATCCCTGCTCCCGAAAGCCTTGACTTCTCAGCCAGAATGGTCTCAGTTACAGCCACTATATCTAGGCACCTATGTGCTTTACCTGCATCACCTCTCTTGATTCCCACAGCAGCCTATGAGGATAGGCTCCACTATTACATTTCTAGAGAAAGAGAAATAAGGCTCAAAGAAGATGAAGCCTCAGAACATGCTGCACCCAGAGCCCAACCAAGGTCTCCCTCCTCTAACCCCAGTCCATTCCCCTAGGATGGCTTTATCAGCTTAGACACCAGTGACCACCATGACCCACCCAGACTATGTCCTGCACTCCTGGCCTCAAACCAAGCTCTGGGTCCATTAGTCTCCCCATCACCTTGCAAACTCAGTAGTCATGACCCCTTTCCATTGCCTCTGCTGTGCCTCTACTTAGAAAATACCTCTCCTTAATAAGCTTAAAGTCTAGTGTGCATTCGGGTGACTAAGAACAAAAAAGAAATCAACTCTAAGATGTGATACACAGTACCCTTGGAAAGATATTCATTCTGTCTGATGGAAGGGGTGCTTAAGCTGGGGCTTAGCACATGAGTAGGAGTATGCTGGTCAAAGAAGCAAGGAACAGCATTCTAGGCAGAGGGAACAGCAAGGACAAAGGCACTGAAGCATGCAAGAGTAGACTGCTGCCCATTGTAGGATCTAAGAGGCATTGACAACAGTGAATAAGTATCCCAGGCAAGCCTCAGGAGCAGTCTCTCTCTGCCTAGAACACCCAGCAAAAAATGTTCCATAATCCCTGGGTCTGCATGACTGAGGAAGGAGGAGGCGCATGAGGAGGAGAAGGAGAAAGAAGAAAAAGGGGAAGAGGGAGAAGGAAGAGGAGAAGGAGCAGGAAATGAACTTCATGTAACAGGGGTCTATGCATCTCAAATCGTTTGAAGAGTCCATGCCCCTCCTCTTGTCCTTAGCTCACTGACCAGCACACTGGGAAATTAAGAAAACCAGAACTGCTAAATATATCTCCAGTGGGATAAAATCAAGAACAAGCACCTGATATCCTCCAGTCCATGCTGCCCTCCAACAGTGCCCTCCACCACCACCCCCCACTCCCTTGGGAGATGAGCCAGGATCAGAATTGTGTGCGCGGTGCTGGGCTGAGCCCCAGCACCACACACACTGCCTTCCGACAACTAGGGGAAACTGTACAATGCTCCCAGGGCCTGGAGGCAGAATGCAAGCCACCTCCTGAGGAGCCCTGGAACTTCTCAGCTTGGAAATGAAATGACACATGCAAGAGGGCAGACATTTCCACTCCTGAGCAGTAGTTGTTTCCTCAATAAGCAACCAGAACCCACACAGACACTGCTCTGCTCCACAGATGGTGCCTGGAAAACACAAAGTCGCTTCCAAACTACAGATTGTGCTGAAGCCCCGTATCACCTGCTAGCAGGCAGATTCTGCCGTCACTTGCCTGGAGTCTCCTGGGATCCAGGGCTGACCTGCCACCAACTATAGAAAGAAGCCAAATCAATGCCATTAAGTGGGGGACAATTTTAAAATGATGGTGTCAGCAGGAAGGAGGAGCTGGCGGAGACTGGGCTGGAAATCCCCCAGAGCTGGCTTCTCCCCCCAGTCCTGCCATCAGCCCTCATGCCACCATGATCTACTCACATTCCCACATGGAAATGGGGCTGTGAATGAAGCCCCTTAACAGGGAGGCTACTTGGAGTCATGAGACGCTGATGGCAAAAGTGTAACGTACAGGAGGTTGGGCGTGAAGCTGCTCAGCTGGTATGACAAAATGCCCAGCCCGCGCACAGCCACACCTCTGCTGCTCTGATGCAGACATTGGCAGCAGGCCCAATGCATTCATCCACCAAGTCACCAACTTCACTGCATCCCACCCTGAGGACACTCCAGTCAATGCCAGCTGGCACGGGAAAGAACACTGATTCTCAGGATTGATCAGCAAAAGGGCCTGAATCCTTGAGGAATGTTTAAGGGTGAACACAGGGAGTGTCACGGCCTTGGACCATTTCCCACATGCAGTTTGGCCTCTCGGAGAAGAGACGCTGCCTGTGAAAGGGGCACTGAATCCCCTCCCTTCATCAGGACACTGAGACCCAGATGCTGAGCAGAAAGAAGGTCCCCAATAGAGGAAGAGTAGACACAAACCAATTCTGGTTAGTGCCCAAACCCTCTCCAGCCTTTCACAGCCAATCCCAAGGTTTCTAAGCCCGGATGGAAAATGGTCTGTGGTGAGTAATAAAGTGAGAAGTGATCCTTCATCCACCATCACTTCTGTGTGTCGCCAACAGTGCAAAGGAAGCATGGAAGCTGGCTCCTTCCGAGCCAGTGACCAGGGGTGGTCACCCAGAGGAATGCCCCTCTGAGTACTGGATGAGTTATGTCCCCAAAGAGACTGGCGGGAAAGGCGCTCTGGGGAGAGGAAGCCAATAGTGCTAAAGATGGGACACAACTGGGGTTGAGGACCACCTTAGGGGACCTGTGTGACCCCACCGCCCTGCTCTGCTGCTTTGCACTTGCAGCTGTGGCCCCTCTCTCCTGCTGGGCTGCTGCTGCTCTGGCCCTCTCTCTTTGGCCCTGTCTGAGACCTGGGGGGTTAGGGAGCAGCTAGGACTGGGGCATCCCTCCCTGAATGATGCTGTGGCTTCTTGCGGCTCTCCAGGCCAAAGAGAGGTTGGAATCTCCCAGACTCCTAAGGATGATGAGCTAACCAAGAAGAAAATTGCCCTTTAGGAATACAGTGAGAAGGCTGGGGTGTGCTCCTGGGTCCCCCAATGTAAATCTGGTTTTGAGAAAGAGTCAGAGTACCTCTGCCCTCACCTTTTCAGAAAGGGCTGGAATCCCTCTCCTACCACCATGTGTCTTGGTGACCCCACTCTCATGCAACTCTGCTGGTGACAAGACAGAGACCATGTGAGGAGAGTGACATTCACCAGGAGGGAACTTCCCATCAAGTTTCTTCTGCCAGTTATGAGTGAGGCTGAGCCACCTGCTGACCCTTTATCAACCTCCACCCCTTTGAACATCAAGCAGCAGAGGGCTCTGGTGGGACCTGAGTGCTGATGACTGCCACTGCCAGCTCTGCCTCCAAATTGCCACCTTTTTCATCACCCAACCCATGGTGCTTTCTAGGGATAGGGCTGCCCTCTGAACCTGACACCCCGGGGAACTACTCCTGATGCTCAAAGCACCCAGGAGACTTCAGGGCCATGGACTGGGATGGAGGAGACCAACTCCATGAAGATTTGCCTGGGACCAGCCTGCACAGGAGCAGGCAAGGGGGAAACCATCAAGCCATTCAGCAAGAAAACAGGTGAGCAGTGACATGCCAGCAGGGTGGAAATAATGGTTGTCATAATAACAATAGTAATACCCACCACCACCACATCAACTATCATCGGGTGTGAACGACATGCCAGGCACGGTCTGTTAGCTCTCAATGATCCTATGAGGCAGGGTCTGTGATCATCCCCCTTTACTGATGAGATAACTCACACCCAGGGTACCAGGTTATGGGAGGGCGGGCATCAAGGTGGAGGAAAACTGGTTGGAGATGATCAGCCTGCAACAGGTGCAAAATAAACACAGACTCGGGATCTTTTGGGACTATGAGCAGCCTGAAGGTCTGGGCAGTCTGCATAACATCTCAGAGCTGTTTTTCTTGGTACTGGCCTTCTACCCGACCTGGTGAGCATTACAATTCTTCCATTCCCATATCTCCCCAGTGATGCCAGGAAGATGACAACTTTTTGCTACAGGGTACATGGAGAAATCCAAAGAAGTCAGTCCCCCAACCTCCCTACCTCATCCTCAAGCTTTATTTGTCTGTTCCATAGATGTTTGGCAAAGGCTGCAGAAAATGGTACTAAAAAAGAAAGGTAGAGAGTGGCCTTAGGGAGAGACCCATAAGCCTTTCATCTTGGACTTGAATTATACCTACTTTCCCTCCCCTGCCCATAGGTGTAAAATGCGGAAAATAAACCTGGCATGATTTTCCATTGCCGGCCCCCCTTCCCTAGCAGTTTGCACTTACATAGACACTGAAGCGGCCCTCCTTAATATTCTGTTGGCTTTTCCTCTTAGGGCTCATGAAGGAATTCACTTTTGCTTACATGAGTACGAGAAAGATATCTGAGCATGTTTAATGGGAAAAGTGCATGTTTTCAGATTCTGTATCTGCACACAAAAGTTCCTAGCACCTTATTTTACTTTTCAGCTTCTCCCAAGCCTAGACAATTTCTACTTCAAAGCTGTGGCTTTCTTAGTTTCTTTGTGGAAAAAATGCATTGGTAACAGAGATTACTCTCCCGGAGCACACCCTCTCCCTGTGCATGGTGACGGAAGAACAGGCACTCACTCTCCAACACCCACCTTCTACACTGGACACCAAGACCCCTCCTGTGTCTTGGACTCTCCTAATCCTTGGTCACTGGGCAAAATGTTTAATCCACCGGGCATCCAGCAGGCCAGCAAATGCAGGATGAGAAGACAAGATAGAGGTGGTTTTTTACCTCTGTGGGCATCAACTTCTGGGGCCAACCCTGGTCAGATAAAGCAAGGCAACCCTTTTACATACACAGGGTCACAGGGGAGGGGCAGAGGCAGGCAGAGGGCACAGGCGGCTTTTCCAGGGCAGGCTCTTATTTTGCATTAATTTCTTTTTAATAACACTTCTTCAACTGTAAATCTCTGGAAGAGAGGGGAACAATTATTAAAGCGGAAGACTTGGCCCTGCATTAAGGAGTGAAAAGCCTCTTTCCATGCAGAAGCCCAAGGCTGGAGGCTGTCATTCCTTTCAGATGCTGGAGATTTACTGAACTCACACAAGAAAAGCAGGGGCCCTAGCACAGCAGCCACGGTTCCTTGTTCCCAGAGACAGAGAAAATGAGAAACTAGAGGGAAAAATACTAGTTAGGGAAACAAAACCTTCGGAAGCGTACATTTTCTGGAAACAAACCACTTGGCTCTTCAACAGTCTTCTGTGGATCAGAGGTGGCCAAAGGAGGAGACAGGGGAAATGTACCTTCCACAACAAGTGCATTCATGAAATGCTGAACTAAGGAGCAAACCTCCAAAAGTCCATGACAAGGAGTTTAGGGTCAGAGGCTAGTTTGTCTGCCACATCAGAGCCCTTGCTCCAAACAGAACTTCCCATCATTTTTCCAGAATCTTATTTCATTTGCTAGAACCTCAAGAAAAGAAACTAATCAACAATCCTGGGCTTCAAAAACATAGCTAGACAGGGAGAAGATCAATACAGACTTTCAGAGAAGAAATGGACAGCCCAGGTGCCACCAGTCCTGGACCTGCGGGTGGCTTAGATGACCTCTTACAAGGCTTCTGGGCTGGGAAGATTGAATCCTTGCATTTCTGCCTTAGAAAGTTGGAATATCATTAGAAAGGGCCTCTGATGAGAAAACTGAGGCCTGTGAGAGGAAAAGTGAGGCCAGGAGTGGTGGTCCACCCAAAGCTGAGGCCTCGCCACCGGTCCACTCCTCCTTCCTCAAACCACACCATACTGATCTTGGACACGGTGACAAGGGGGAACCCAGGAACACCGCAGGATGAAGTCATCAACTCAGTTCAACAAATACAAAGTGAGTCCACATACAATGGGTGGTGGGAGTCTCAGGCTGGAAGAGAAGCTCAACCCCTATTCTCTAAGACTCCACTCTAGTGGGGAGAAACCAGCCAGGGCTCAACTCAGAAAGGACAGCCACAGGGCACAGAAATAAAGAAGGTGGAATGGGCGTGAGAACAGAGGAAGTAAATAAAAGAGAAATTTCATACAACAATGCAAATGCCTCCCAACAACTGAGTGAAGAAAGACCTGCTGCTCTTCTGCATTCCTTCCTTTGCTCAGTTCAGCTCACAGGTACATAGGGAGCACCTGCTCTCCAGATAAATCCCAGACCATAACAGGAAGGAGCCCAACCTCAAGGCAGCATATGGTCCGAGGGGACAGACATCCTTCAAGGAGTGGTCCAAATACTCATGCCATAACCACTGTACTCAGTGACACAGGAGGATGACAGTGGGTGATGGAGTCGATAACAGGACCTAGCTTGATGTAGAGGATGGACTGTTTCCTGGAAGAAGAAGGTTTGAGGCTGAGACCAGAGGAAGGAGTAGAAGGGGTCTGATGAAGGAGAAGGGCTGGGGCCGGGTAGGACTCATCAGGCAGAGGCAAGGGTGGGTCCAAAGCCAGGCACTTCTGAGCAAGTGAAAGGCTCCTGTGGGTGTCTGTGTGTGGGGGTGTGTAAGGAGGTACTGTGCTCTGGCACTGGAGATAGTAGGAGAGGGAGGAGACCAAGCAGGCTGGGCCTCATAGGCCACATTAAAATGTCCTTTGTTTGGATTTATGGTTTGTTTGCTGTTTCTCTACTTTATTCTCAGTGCAAAGGGAAACCACTAAAGTGTTTGAGGCAGAGCAGCCCATGAGCAGATCCGTTATTCTTCATTTCAATTAACACAGTTGAAATTTACACTCTTCATGTGTATTCTGGATGCAAACAACAAAGACTTTGTAGGCCTACACTTGCTAATTATACAACTAATTAAGGCTGGAATCAGGACACCCTCCCAGGCCCCCTGAGACTACCAGCACCCAGCACTGCACTATGGGGAGGTGGACCAACCTGGCGACATCTTTTGCTATGTTCTTGTAACTTAATTGGCTCTCAGATGGATGACTTACGATTTTTCATTAAATCTGGCTAGAAAAAGATAGAGCTGATATTGTGTGTGTGTGTGTGTGTGAGAGAGAGAGAGAGCGTGTGTGCCTCTGTGCAGGTTGTATGCATTCTGGGTTTGCAAGGGGCTTGACCCAGACTGAGCAAATGGTGTTGAACTAGCTAGGGCTCTGCAAAGCAATCCATTTATTATAATTCTGCTGAGAAGAGGCCCAGTAAATCAAAGAGACAACCTGACTGCAAACAAATTACACACCAAGAGATAGGATGGAAGGAGGGCAGGGAGAGTGGAATGGTGGCCAATTGAGAAAAGTGAGAATAAAAGGCAGGGGGTAGGGAATGGCAGAGAATAGAGACCAACAGAGATGCCTGAAGTAAGAAAGAAATAAAAATGCAGCCTAATTTGCCCATCAGGAAGAAAAAGAAAAAGAAAAGCATCCTACCCAGAAAGATCACGTTTATTGCTAACCCCTAACTCAAAAATCCTTGACTTAAAAAACTAACTGCTCTTTGTTCTCCAGAGGGGTCACCTAGGGAGTGATTGATAGCAGTTATTTTCTCCGATGCAAATGTACAGAGACCCCTTTTCTCATGCAAATAGAGAGGAAGAGTTCTTCTTAAATATTGAGTTAACCTGTTCCTGGAACTCCGATGCAAGTAAAGCAACTCAGCGTTAGAATCCTCCAGAAGCCACTTCTCTTTTGGAGGTAAGGTCAGAGATGGGCTCCTGGGGAGGGTTCCAGCAGGGAACTCAACCCAGGGTCCTATCGCAAGAATGTGACAACTGGTCAGTAGCATTGGTTGGAATTGCCACACCCACACCCCAGGGACCTTTAGCAGTAAATGGGCATTGAGACCAGGATGATGACATCATTCAAGTACCAGTTCAAACATCTTTTCTCTGGAAAATCACACTCCTAAATTCAAACATCTCCTTTATAGTCAACTCTGAATAAAAAGCGTGCTTGTAAAACTGGGAAGTATTTCTATTGAAGGATACAGAATGGGAACTTGGTTGGGAGAAGATCTACATAGATGACAAGTTTATACCACAGTTCTCCAAAAACTACTTATAAGGAAAAAAGCCTGACTGAAGAGAGAATATTCTGAGCTATAATAGGAGGCTGTGGTCCATGGTCAGCACAAAGAATCCGATCAGACCCCTCTATCTGAGATGCCATGCTACTGTGTGATGAGATCAGGAAGAAGATAATTTCTTGAAGACTGAAGATCTGTAGGACATTTAAAAACCCCCCAAAGTCATGAGGATTGGCTCTTAGTGTAAATGTTGAAGCTGAAAGGAGAATTCTAACACCCAGACTCTACCAGAGTGTTTCACATAGCTCTCCAACACTCAAACTATTGAAATCAATCTTTTTTATAAGGATCAACGCAAAAGTCCTAAAATTAATTATTAACAGAGAATCCAGCAACACAATAAAGTAGCAAGTAGAGTTTATTATAAGGCAAGGATCGTTCAATATTAGAGAATCTGTAATATAATTACGCATATTAATATGCCCAAAGCATTATCTAAGCATCTCAAAGAACATTGAAAAGGCAATACATAATACTCAACGCTCACTCTTGATTTTTGAAAAACTCATAATGAAATAGAAATATAGGGATATTTTCTAACATGATGGTATACATACAGCTTTCTCAACACAAAAATGCTTAATAGAAAAATTCCAAAATGTTCCCCATAAAAATCAGGAATAAGGCAAAATGTCCACATTACCACTATTATTTAGCCCTGTTGCAGGACAGTAGGCAAAACAATTAGTCTAGGAAAACAGATGTATCATTTCGAAGGAGAAGACAATGATGGTCAGCAGTCAGAGATAATATCATCGCAGAGCTGGCAAATCAAAAACAATCACATGGAAACCTGCTCTAAATGATAAAGGGGCAGGTTGTCAAAGTGACCTATAGAGAGCAATGGTTGTTTATATATACCTATATATAATCACAAAAAAACTGATTGGAAGATACAAGGGAAGAGAAAAAACTTCACTTGTAATAGTGACAAAATACCTGGAGATATAATTTAAAAGGATAAGTGTCATATTCTTGGGTAAGAATTTAAGCTATGTTAAATATTCCTAAAATCATATACAAGTTTAATCCCATAAAACTGTTATTTATCTATATGCTCATTTGGAAATAGTCAAGATGATTCTAAAGTTAAAACGGAAAAGCAAACAGGTACACGGACTTCCAAGCGCAGTTTGTGCCGGGCAGGGCTGAACAAGTGCGCTTCCTAAGAACAAGCAATTTCATTCCTACGTATAGACCCAAGAGATCCAAGGGAAATTCTTAGAAATGTAAAAGAATGTCAGCCGAAGTTTGCTTTTAATGGCAGAAAATCATATACAAGCTAAATGCCCATCAAGAGAATAAATTACGGTATTTTCATACAACAAAACACCATAGCAATAAGGGGCTAAAGTAAGTTGTCTCAACAAGGATGAATCTCTCAAACATAACGCTGAGTTGGGCGGGAAAGGGCAAGATTCGGAAGGACACAAAGTATAATGGCCATTTATATAAAATTTAGAAAAATCCAGGTTACTGTTTTGTTTAGGCCCACACAGAGAGACATTAAAAGTGAATAAACTGAATGGAAATGAAAAACACGGAATGCAGTGGTGCCCCGGTGGGAGGGGGACAGGGACTGAGGTGAGACGGATGGGGCTTCCTCTGCACTTGTAAATTGGAGATATTTCACAAGTTGCGTAGCAGGTAGATCAGGGCTCACAACATACTTCCCTTTCTTTTTTAAAAATGCTGCAGTATTCCCTATACTTCGTATAGGTTTGAAATATTTTTATGAGCATTTAGAGTAAGATATATAAGCAAGAATTGCCAGAAAACTTCCCTAAAAGAACAAGCAGCTACTCCCACCAGACATTAAATCCTATTACCATGCCATAGCTAGTAAAAAAAACAGTGTAGCACAGGCATCGAAAGAGGCCAATTAGTGGAATAAAATATAAAGTTTGGAAATATCCCTGCCTTTCTTTTCCCAGAGGGCTACCAACTGGTTTTAACACAATGGTTTTCGTATGGTAGTGCTTCTCACAGGTTTTCATGCAAATATCTCTCATGATAAGGTGATGGTGAATAAGGGGGTTTTGAAACCAGAGCCCAAAGTGGTCCACAATGGGGGCAAAACTTCTTTGAATCAAGGGTACTGCTGCAATGAATGGGGAATTTGCAACCCACTCAAAAATGCATTCTTGTTCATAATCCCCCCAGCCCAGGCCTGGCTCCTACACCAGCTTCCTCAGTAGTCCTCCTCCCCCAGTTTTTTCCTTGCCTCCCTATCAAGATTAGAGGGATCTTTTAAACATATAGATCATATGAATTCACGCTTCTGCTTAAAACTCTCCAACACCACCCCCCCTCCTCCCGCCCCGCCACGGCACTCAGCGGAAAATCTAAGTTCCTCACCAGGACCTATGAATGGTTCCCAAGGGGCCTGCTTGGGCTCACCTCTGAGCCCTCAGGCCCTGTCCTCAGTCCCTACCAATGGACCTTCTCTGTGCTGCTGGAATCTGTCCAACTTCTCTCCCTTTATCTTTGTGCTGTCTGCCTTCTCTTTCTAGAACATTCTTCAAAGCTCCAGGAGAACAGAGATTTTGTCTTATTCATTGCTGTGTCTTCATTCCTAGTACAGTGCCCAGTGCCACTAGGAATATTTGATGAATAAACAAATCACCTGTGGGTGGGACTGACATGCCAGGAAGATATGTTTTATTTCCAGAAAGGAGGGGCTATCTTTCTCTAGAAGGGGCCAGAAATATAGGCTGCATCAGACCATAGAATGCTTTTATCTCAGGTCCTAAGACACACTAAAGTACTTCCTTCCCTCAGGACGTGCTCACTGAAGAGACCTTCCAGGTGGTATGGAACTGACATCGTCCTGGTTTTTGTATCGATGAAGTGTGCATTAGGCCAAATCTGGCCCAGTCATGGGGTGGTCCCAGTGCTCTGGCTGGCTGTCCCTGTGTGAAACCACAGATGTGGCCTGTCAAGGGGATGAAAGGATTCCCTTTGCTGAGCAAGGCTAAGTGCCCCTGGCAGCTGTCCTCAGGGAAGAGATCGAGATGCACCTGATGTGAAACCCTCACACTACTCCTCACCCCACGCTCCCTAGCAAGAGGAGTTTGAGTTCTCCCAGCAAAAAAAAAAAAAAAAAATCCCTTCCTTGGCAAAGTTCTCATTCTACCCTTTGCCAAGAGGAGCAAGTGAGAAAATCAACACAGATTCAGGCTGGGAGACCCCCCTGAACATCAGAATTGAACTCTTCCAGGTAAAAATATGACCTGTCCTCTCTTAAGTGGCATTTTGATAGTTGTTTGATAATTCCTGTAATATTGACAGAGCCCTTTCTCCTTACATGGGCTCTAGGTACTTCATGGATATGGTCTCATCAATCTTTAACTTTATATTAACTTACAGAATGGACCATCCTGTAGAGTTAAAACAATGAAAACTTGAGTTTCCTTGAGCATGAGTCCCCCAACAATTTCTTTTCCTTATTCATTTTCATAATGAGTTGTCCTGGTAGTCTTTGTCCTAATATCAAAAGACATACCTGAAAATAAATACTTCCTATTACTACCTATGCAAATGTCACTCTCTTTCTGTCTGCTCTTTGTCCCAAACCCAGTGTAGCAGATGGTTATAATAATGGCTTCCCTGCGCCTGTCTCCTATAGCGTGACTTTGCCACTCCTTCCCTTAATAGTTGGGGTTTGTTTCTCCACCCTCTTGAAGCCAGGCTGGCTTTGTGTCTATTTTGATCGATAATATGGCTGGAGTGATGTGTGAATTTAGGAGCTCGGGAGGGTGGACAGCCTCTACTCTTGTCCTCCAACCCTAAACCCACCATGCTATGAAGAAGCCCAGCTGAACCTCCTGGAAGATGAGAGGCCACATGGGGAAGAACAAGGCTCCTAGCCAATGACCAGCACTGACCACCAGACACAAGAGTGAGGCCACTTCAGACTCCCCAACCCTCCAGCTAAAAGCAGCTGCAGGGGTGGGCCCTGGTGAAACCAGAAGAGAAACAACTCAGCCGGCCTTCAGTGATGCAAAATAATGATCTGTTCGTGTTTCAAGCCATTACCATTTGGGGTGGTTTGCTATGTAGCAATGGCTCATTGTTGCCCTGTCTGTGGCCCCATGATTAGGCATCTCTGATTTTTTCCCTATGCTTCAATTTCCTCTCAGATGAATTCACAGTTGGGAAGGGAGCATCGCTCTGGTTTTTAATCACTTTGCAACAGCCTGTGGTCTCCCGTAAGTCATGATGCCCCCTTAGACTCTACCAATCACTAAGCTAGTGACAGGGTAAGTAACTTAAACCTACTGTCTGCCTCAATTTTCTCACCTATAACATGGGGTTAATAACACAGCCACCCCAGGGTTGCTGGGAATGTAAGATAAAATGTGCAAAAGGCTTGCACAGTTCCCAGCACCTAATGAGTGCACAAGAAAGATTAGCTGCTTATTGTGTGTACAACATATTTATTCAGAACACACTGTTATGGAATGTTCCAGCAAGTTGTTAGTTGCAGGAAGGAAAGGGCTATCATTTCGTGGAGTACTTTCTCTGTGCCACAGATCTTTGTTTGTTTGTTTTTTAAAGATTTTATTTATTTATCTTTAGAAGGGAAGGGAAGGAGAGAGAGAGAGAGAATATCAATGTATGGTTGCCTCTCATGGGTCCCCTGCTGGGAACTGGCCTGCAACCCAGGCATGTGCCCTGACTGGGAATCAAACCGCGATCGTGTGGTTCGTAGGCCCGCATTCAATCCACTGAGCTACAGCAGCCAGAGCCTTGTTTGTTTTTTATATTTACAATGCTATGCCATGTGGGTGTGGCAAAAATAATGTCTAAGATCCATTCTCCTCTCTGCCACTTACAAGCTGTGTGACCTTGGGTAAATGACTTAATTTCTCTGTGCCTCAATTTTCTCACCAATAATGTCTCAGATAAAAAGCATACTACCTTTCAGAGTTGTTATGAGCATAAAAATCAGTATTTTGGGTCAAGCATTCAGAGAGAAGTTGGCCACAATATGTGTTCAATAAATATTAACAACAGATTATAATCCCTCTGGGTCTGGTGATGATGCTGGGCCACAGAAAACGTGAGTAATACAAACAGGGCCACCCAAATAATAAGCAGAACAGATGTCTGACTCCACTCCTCCGCTCTTGCCACGGTCACACTTGTGAAAATGGGCCTCCCAACCCTCCTCCTGCTTCTGCTGAACTCAAGGAGCAGAGCCTGCCTCTCCACACTTTGAATTTTATTTTTCTGCAAGTAAATTCACCTGCTGAATCATCCTCTTCTCCCAGAAAAGTTTTTTTTCAACTATTTAACTCTTCAACCATCACTCAGCTCCACATATGTGGCACCACTTTTGTACAGGAGGTTGGCCGCCAATCCTGCCCAGTCTGGTTCTTTCCCAACCCCACCCTCAACTGCCCAGAATACACGTGCTCTCCTCTCACCTTCAACCTTCAGGCTCACACACGACTGCCCTGGAGGGTCCATTCCGTTTCCAGTCCGGATGTCTTCTTCCATTTGTTGGCAGAGCGGTATCTCCCAAAGGACTCACCTGAAGCAACCCCGTCGGGATAGGACACACCCTTCCTTGAAGGAGCTCCTTGACCGAAGACCGGAAAATGCGGCTCACTCTCTCCTTCACCAGGAGCCTGAAGCTCTCTCAACTTGACAATAATGAAGCCCGCTCGCTTGCCTTTGTTGTCCCCAAGATTTCCCAAACTTTCTAAGCCATGGAACCCATCTCCCTCACAGTATCAATCATGTTTCACAAAATTCCTTGGAGGCCACATAAGGAAATTTGGTTAGGGAGTCCTAGACTTGAAGAATAGGAGAAGACAATCTGTCTGTCACCTGCTGGCTAACTGTCATCAAATCTGGTGTTGCCTCTCAGGTACATACTACAAATAGGTGGATATGGGCATATTTATTTTTCTGAAAGGAATCGCAAGAAACTGTTAGCAGTGATTATCACTGGGGAAAATGGGGGTACAAACTGGGGAAAGGGACTATTACTTTTCCGTCCGCACTTCAGTCGGCTATTTGAATTTTCTAACATTATACACTTAGAATTTTGTGGTTCTCTTTAATGCCCACAGTTAACCGATGCTCTGTCCATTTTCTTCAATCTTCTATCCTTCTCTGTTTCACTGTGGGTTGTGTTTATTACTACGTCTTGGAGTTCTGCCACACCTCCTCTTCCCTTAATCCAATCCAGTGTATTTCTCGTCTCAGATGTTCATCTCTAGATGTTCAATTTAGGTGTTTTTTTACATCTTCTGTGCCTCTCCTTATCATGCTCAATGCATTTCTCTACCTTCTCAAAAAGCAGAGATAACCCTCTGCACCATTAGAATCCAAAACTTTTTATTCCAATTTCTCAGGGAACTCAAAACAAAGCCCCTCTTTCAGACCTACAATATGGGAACCGCCGCATGCACTCGTCATCAAGGCTGATGTCCATTTCAGTTGCCTCTACTTAGATAAGGCTCCATAAATGCTCACTGGTGGACTGACTGTAGCTCCTAAGACCAGTCTAAATAGACAGATTGCACCTGTTCATTGGTCCAGCACCTCCTTTGTGCCCGCACATGTCAAGTGTGGGTACAGCACAGCTCAACCCACACAGCTGAGGAAGCTGAGAAGCTTTCTTGCTTCTACCCTAGTGCCTTGGCCTCTTAAAATGCGAAGATGCAAATTAGCTAAAGGAAAAATGGTCTGGGTCATTCAGGTCTTTTGGAAGAAAATGGTATTATAAATTTATATCCTCTTGCTCATTTAGGCTGATTTTTGATAACTGCTTTAACTAACAGAATCTCGGCCAACACTCGCTCAGTCTTTGAACCCTAACTAATTAGAATCCACTGCACTCTCTAGCAAGAACAGACCAGCTTCTGATCAAATGAACTTCTGAAACCCCAGGAAGAGCATCTGAGCAGCTTTGGCTTCAAGCATATATTTTCAAAGAGTTAAAAGAAAGCTTATGCTCATTTATTTATAATAAGCATATGTACACAAAAAGGCTTTTTTGAGACTTCATGAAGTAATAAACTTGTGATCAATCATGTACTCAGAATTCTTCCAGCTGTGTACTTCCCAACGAGGAGAATCAAATCCCACGTCTCCACACTGTCACTGCTCTCTGGTGGACCATAGCCTCCAACACATGGGACTCAGCCAATGGCGACTCACACTGGAACACAGCTTGGACATTTAGACATCACTGACCCAGCAATACGGCCACATACACAGGGCCTGATGCATAGAGGCCAGAATGGGAGGCAGCACAGAGCAAGGCACCCAGCCCTAAAACAGAGGAACCTGGGTTCAAATCCCTCTTGCCCACCACCTACCAGCAGTAGGGCCTTGCACAAATTAATTAAACTCATGACAGCTACATATCTTCAACTCCTAAACCAGGGGAAATGTTTTTGGACTCAGAGTGGCCATGAAATGATGTATGAAATGCTTTAGCACAGGGCCCAGCACCAGGAAGGTACCCAGGGTACTCTAACCACTCCCCTGTCCCTACCTCCAAGGCAGGACAACACCTGCCCTCTGAGCACCTCAGCCATGTTGGGGGCTGCTACAAAGGCTCCAAGGTAACCAGAGGTTACTCAGGAAGGTCCAAACCCAGAACAGGCAGCAATCTTCTTGTCTGGCCCCGCAACCAATTCCTCTTTCCAAGTGAAACAAAGCCCTTAACTTTCTGATGGCTAACTTAGGGTTCACAATCACTTTTTAAAGCTAGGTAAGGAATCCTCTCCTTCTCCAGAAATCTTAAATACATCACCTGATCTTTCTGGGAGGATTTAAAGTTGGTCTGGCTTGCTATCTCAGAATTAGAAAACACAAGGGTTAAACAAGTCCTTTCAAATTCAGGATTCGAATCCCCTCAGCGTTTCCGCCAGAAGGTTGTACAACCTCTGCTTGGGATGGAGCACTCTCTCTCCGTGGCAGGATGTTGCTGTTTAAGACAGCCGGGCCCTGAATCAGACACTGGGTATGAAGCCCACATCAGAGAGCGCTCTTCCTTGCAGAGACTCTCTTGTCTGCCTTGGAGAGGCTTCCTCTCCAGCCAGCCCCGTTTCTTCAATGGTCCTTCTTAGGACACGTTTCCAGTTTTTGCTCCTTGGAACAAGCTAGCCTGGTTTCTCCTCTTTCAAAATGAAATGCCAACATGTTGGGATGAGCAAACTAGGGGATCTTTCATATTCCTTGCCAGGCCTAAGAAACACAAATTATGGGAGGAGGAGGAGAAATGTTCTCATAGCATATCCTTGTCCAGATCTCCAACTCCATTGTTTTAGAGTAGATGTCCCTGCTACCACACAATACACACACATGCACACACTCTCACACATACACACTTGAATAGCCACACACTTGCACATGCATTCACACACTCACACTCTCACACATACATGTTGATTCTTCATGGCAAATCTGTGTTATAGCCATCTGGACTCTGATGCTTCGTAATTGGGAATTTTTTTATAGCTTTAATTATTTCCTCTGTTCTCTTTTCTTTTTTATATACAATGAATCATTCTGTTCCTGAGAGAGGAAAAATAAAAAGATTTTTGAAAGTTATGGCTGTAATTTCAATAGGAGAAGATTGGGCTTTGAGGGATATGAGCATTTGTTGTATTTTTCTGAGTCCATTTTTCATCTGTACTGGTTAATGAAGATGTTATTTCTCCCTTACATTTTAGCTGTTAATTTCTGACAAGTTTTTTGGTTTTTTTGTTTTGTTTTTTTACTTATGGCTGATTATATGCCTCTCGGTTCATATTTCTTTTGTACGCTTGATGAAATATTCAGTTCTTCTTGATAAGATTAGGTTTGATTCACCCCTGGCTGTGATTAATTGTGTTAGTATTTTGGGACCTAATTTATGTTTATATGATTCCTCTAGTGTTTCCATTTTCTTTTCTAATTACCCATTTTTTCCTCATCTTTTTTCCTGAAATTAGTACTGAATTAGCTTTCCTCTGATTACAGTCTTGGATGCATCCCAAAGAATATTGTTGGACAGATCCTCATTATCATTTCATTCCATGAATTCTTTGTTTGGTTTTTGCAGTAAAGCTTTATTAACCCTCTGTGAATCCTTATTTTCATTTGCTCAGTCATCTTTGCTTGGAAGCTGCACCAAGCTCTGGTCAGACACCGCAGCAGTCACTCCCACGTTTTCTTGTGCTGCCTGCCAAGTTGAGCTTTTTTAAAAAGTCAGAATTCCAGGGATTAAAAATAAGATCCATGAGGGGTGGATTTGTCTAAGAGGTTCTTCCTCCCTTTCAATAATTCATTTATTTACCATTCTAGTGTGGAAGTCTATTGAGGCAGCTCTGTCGATGGGCATAAACCAATTAGTGCCCCTTGCCAGGCCTCCTTCCACTATAGGCCTTGCCTGGTTTATAGAGAGAGGTCTCTTCAGAACAGCATCCCTTCTGACCTGGCCCCACAGATGGCCAGTACTCAGCATCTGCCAGCAGGTCTCTCCAGCAGGCCTACCCATCTGATGCAGGTGGGACCTCAGGCAAAGCTGCTCCGGAATGGAGTTTGTCTTATCCATCACCAACCAAGGCACCTTTATTCCAAGTCAGCCCGGTGTCTGCATTTTGTTTCTTGGTAGGTTCTCCTTTCTGATAATTCCCTAGCCTCATCTGCCTGTACACACTTACATGCCCTGTCCCACCACATACACATCTGCATACAACATGCTGCTATGGATGTGCCACACACTCAATACACCCATCCCCATGTGAAACACACACACACACACTCCTCTTCTCATGGAGCTTCTGGGTTCTCTGCCTCCCTGAGAGATGCTATTTCTTGCTTTAGGGATGATGGTACAAAGGCTCTAGGCCACTGTTTCCCACAACCAGCAAAAGCTCAGCTACCCACCAACCCCCAGAAGAGCAGAGAGCTCACACTGTTTGGACCTCTGCTACCCCTATCTGCCAAGGCAAGTGTGGAAACAGCATTGTTCCAATGAGGAACAATGTTACCCCCTGTAACTGCACCCCAAATCTCGAGCCTTAGCCATGTGATTCTCACACAGATAAAGCAACAATGTCTCTTCCCTCTTGAAAGAAGAACCAAGAGCCCAACTCCAAGTTGGCTAACCATCCTGTGAGGACACACCTGGGATTCTCACCCATGTTAAATGGTGCAGCTAGAGGGGCCCAAGGCCCTCAGCCTCATGTCTGGGCTCCACAGCCAAGCTGCTTATACAACACAGTTTTGCTTGGCCCAAGCCCTGGCTGGATGACCTGAGTATGGCCCAGGAAGATGAAGCTTGGCTCAGCAGTGGTATGTACCTAGCTGCTGAGCCTTGTGGTCCCTGGTGGTGGATCCTCCATGCCAGGCCTTCCAAAATGATTGCGGCCACCTCTTGGCCATGTGAAGAATGAGTACAGTGTGCAGGAAGTAACTTCTGGGTGGCTGTACAATGTGTGATCACCTGTCCTGGGAACCTTTCAGGCCAGCAGCGAGAAGGATGCACAAAGCAGGACAAGCAGAAGCAGCCTTTCATGGGCAGCACCAAGCAGGTGCCCTCTGTAGAGTGGACAAAACAAGCCCCAAAGGCAGCCTCACCAAAGACTCCGTTGGCCCAGGAGCCTGTTCACAATCTTAAAATGTCACTGAAGTGTCTTCAAGGAACAAAATTCCACAGAAGTCCCTGAGCAAAGCAGCCCACTGTCAGCACTGCGCCTGTACATTTCCTAGTGAGTCCTTCAGCAGCGGGAGAACAGCAATGTGTTCATCCCCTTTGGTTCTATGTTTACTGCTTGGTGCCCAGCCACAGAGTACATTGTTCTGAGTGACTCAGGGACAAAGGCACACCCCTCTCAACTCCCTTTTAATACTTCTAATTACCCCAAGGGAAAAAGTCTTGGTTTGGGTACGATATTTCTTTATATTTTGGCTAAAGCTTATATCATTTTTTCATTTGATTCATTTTGACCAATGTCTTCTATTTATTGCATCTATCCAATTTTTTATATACTAGACTGATTTAAATTTTCTTTTACAAAGGAATGCGCTTAAATTTTTAAAAAGCGAGTCAACAATGATACAGATAGTAAATCCACATGGCAAAAATTCACCAAGGTGGTTGGTATGTGAACAACAGAATTTCAGAAAACGCTGGGCTGCATGGCTCTGGAGGTCCCTTTTGCCCTCAGCATTGGACTCCCGAGTAGGAACACTCCCTGTCCCTATAATCATTACCGTCAAGAAGAGGCCAAGTTCTCCCTTCCCACCAACTGTCTGGAAGCCAGAAGTAGTCACAGCAGAGAGAACCCTGACCCCAACAGCTCAGCCCCCCAGCCCTGCTGGCTCACCCGCTGCTCTGCCAGGAGCTCACCTCTCTGGTGACTGATGATGCCGACCCCTCGGGTCAGCTCTCTCCATCAACACTATAGTTTTTAATTCATAGGGTTCCCAGCCTCTCTTTGTTCTTTAATAATTTAAATAAGAGCTGCCAATGACTCCTGCCCCACATCTGGCTGATTCTCCATTATGGGAATAGCAAATTTAAATTTGGAAGAAGGAAAATGAATTATTCAGACTAGCTAATTTCACCTGAGCCACTTCTTAAGAAATTGCTTGAAGAATAGCATGAAGCTTGGTCTTAATTCATGGTATACAAATATCCCTCAGAAAGATCAGTAGAGATAGGGCTAGAGGTTTCTCCAGATGGTCTCAGCTTCAGCACCCAAGGTCATCCTCACCTGGGGCGTGAGGAACTCATTGCTCAGGCCCACCATCGCCATTGCTGGAAGGGCTGGTGGTAACCTCTGCCAAGAGGCAGAGACACGGGATCAGCCTTCCCTCAGCCACCCCCCTGGAGACTGCATGTGATTCATCACAACTTCACCTGGTGGCACTGGGGACTTGGTAGGAATGACCCCTGTTTCTGAAGAGAAGAGGAAGATCTAGAGGCATAGATCTTCCCTGACTCCCTACCTTAATGGGGTGACACTGTCAGATCTGGCCCAGCCTCCCCAGTGTCCCCAGGTAATGAGGCTGCACCGTGAGCATGAAAGGCTATAGGTAACATAGTCCCCAACCTCCTCCAATGGAGACACTTTCTTCTCTCCCACCCAGGACAGCACAGGTGAGTGATGGAGAAGTTTTTGTAGAGAATAACCTATAATCTGTTATAGGTTGAACCTCTGTTGAACCCCTATAATCTGTTAAAGAAGTAAATAATTCACAAACATGGGTGTTTTGTTAATAATAGCAGTTTTCTTGTGGTTTCCCTCCCAAATGATGATGACCCTGTTTCTGGGGTTAGTGCCTTCAGGAAGGTTGGTATGAAGTGTGCTTAGGAAACAGCCAAAGGGGACTGGCTGACATGGAGGCCTGAGGGTCAGAGAAGGGTAAGGTGAAGTGCCCAGTAAAAAAGGAATGCAGCTTTGTGGCTGGCCCTGCTCCTTGGGGCTCATGGGCTGGTTACTGTGTGTTGGGAACCACTCTGCCTGGTTTCAGGAGTTGTAACTGCCCCCCATGGCTAAGTTTCTGAGTGAGTGACCTCCAGAGTGTGAGCCACTAAGGAGACAAAGTTTGTCTCTGGCAGCAAGCGCTGCTTCTGCTTCATCCCCAGCCCCCAATGCTTGATCAGTTAGTCTATGACAGGTAAGACCCGTCAGGGGAGGGGCAACCTAAGCCAGACACGATCACTTGGGAGGCCTTCATGGAAGGACTCGGGGGACTGCAACAAAGAGGGAGTGATGGACCCTTGCCTCCTGGCTATTCTGACAAAGCCCGAGTCCCCATTTCCATCTGGGAGAAGCACTTCCTGGCTCTAATCCACTTAAGCCTGAAAACCTGTGATGGGAGAGTTGGTGCAGTCCCTTGCCAGCTAGAGTGGGATCCGGAGTGATAGGACGTAAGAAAGAGTTCATAAAGTCCTGTGAAACCTACTTTGCTAAAAGTGCTTTCATTCACATGATAAGGGTCCGAGCAGGAAATGAGTATGTCTCCCAAAGTTTCTGCAACCCCCTTTCCAGACAGACACTGACTCAGACTAAGCCCTCAGATTTCTTTGAAATGTTATCTACTGTTTGATCCTTGCCACCTGTATTCCTGTGTATTACAACCCAATAAAAGCCGTTGAGGAAGGGACTCCTGGTCTTTCTCCTCTGAGAGATCGGCCACCTCTCCTCCCCAAGCAGATCATGTCTTGGAAGCTTCACTTTCATCCATGGCGGACAGGGGTACCTGAGGCTAAGTTGTCCCCACAACTGTGTTGACTTCTGCCCAGTAAAGAAAAGACCCACTTCCCTGACATTGTACCATCCATCGCTACCCTTACTGGGCAGCCTTTCCATCTGAAGCTAAGGTTCTCCAGGTATCCTGCCCACGACGTGACATTCTCAGCCCACAGAGGAGTAACTCCAAATGGTAAATCTCACCAGACCACACAACTCACAGAATTTGGACCAGTGTGCCCAGAGAGAGTCCACACCTGTTGCCAGGGCCATGACCCCAGATCTGCCATCTGACTGTGTTGTCTTCTCAGGGTGGCTCCCTTTGTGCATGAAGCAGAGGCTGGGCCTCATTCAGTGGGCTCACAGGTACCAAGTCTGATGGTACTGAGCCCCATGCAGGCCAGGAATTGGATGATGAAGAGTCAAATCTAAATGGGACCTGGTCACACACCAGGTCTCAGGGAGCTGAGTGAAATGGGAGAAACAGGTGCATGAGCGAAAATTCATTCCACTTTGATAAGAGCAGCAAGGCATGTGGAACCATGTAAGCTCCCTAGGGGTGGTGGGAGTGGCCAGGGAAAGTCTGCTGGAATCTGCTCTGCTTGCCAGCCCAGGATTTACAGCCCCTGCGTTTCATAAAAGCACCTGATTCTGCTCTGGTAAAATACTCCCTCCTACTTTCCATCCACTGGATTCAGCCAAGCTCATACCCTTCCTATGTTGCCCCAAATATCTGCCCCATCCTAGGTCATCACCCCCAGCCATAGTGATTGGTTGGTCTTATGACTCAAACCAGCCTATTGAGCCGCTGCCCAGGACCTTCTGTTGGCACTGCTATGGAGATGCACACTGTTTGCATTTGAACCCCGTACTGGTGGGTGGCCACCCTTGCCACCACTTGGGAGATCTGACTAAGGATGAAACTGGCAGAGAAGACAGCAGAGCCATGGGAAAGGCCAGGTCCAACACCTGGATACAGGTGTTACATGAGCACCTGCATCCAGAAAACATGTTACTTCTCAGTTTTATGAGTCAATACATTGTTTCCCTTTAGGCTGTTTTGAGTTGGAGCCCAAACACATGCAGCTCTACAAAGGCTGAGTCATGGTGGCCGGGCAAGAATCTAGCATATCAAGAGGAATGGAGCAAGAAGAAAGGGCATCTTGGAGATGTGCAGGCAAAGAGAAGGAGCCCAGCACCAGTCTGGCTGGGGTCTGAGACCAGCACTGGCCAGTCAGCACTGGGAGTTCATCCTAGAGGTTGGTAAGGAGGAAGCAGAGGAGGATGGGCTAGAGAGGTGGACAGGGAATAGGCCCCAGCGGGAATAGTCCCAGAGGACTTGGGGGTCTGCCTCCTATCCTGTGTGGACTGAGGAGCCCTAATCCATGTACCTGGGGACACGACTGTGCCCCATGTGTCATCTCATTCCCAGCTGCCTGCCTAGCACAGAGCTTAGTGCACACCTCTTATGTGGAAGCTGGATTATGAAATGAGGGTTGTGCAGCAGGAAGACGACAAGGCCAGGTGTGCAGTTTTTGAAAGGTCCCTCTGTAGGCCACGCAGAGGGTGGCACGGAGGGGGCCAGGCTGGGTGCTGGGAGGCTCCCAGGTAAGGGGCAGAGACAACACTCTGTTCCAGTAGGCAATGACAAGGCTCAAAAGAGGCCCTGTGGCCACTCCCCTGACCTATTCTACTTTGGATGTCTTTAAAATTTCTACTTTAAAGACCTGGATGAAAATAAGTGCTTGAGAAGTAGACTAAAACTAGGTAAACATAATAATCATCTCACTTAGCCATAGCAATCTGTGGTATTTCGAGCCCATTCACAAACATTAGCTCATCACTATGTCAAAAGGTAGTTATTACCCACATTTTATAGATGTGGAATCAAAAGCTCAGAGGTGCTAAGTAACTTCCTGTGATTGTGGCAGTGTCAACAAGGAAACACAGGTCTGAAATTCCATGCTGCTTGGGCCTCCCTGGGGTCCCCTGAAGGCCACCAGCCCCTCACACCCTGCAGTTCCATACAAGCTGCTCCTGACTTCTGCAGAAAACCCAAGGGCTGAGTCCTCTCCCTACTGCCCACATGCACCCATCTCCATTGCCGGAAGTGCCTCCATCTGCCCAACTCTCCCTCCCAGCTGGCCTTCTGCTCCCCTCTGCCAGCCAACACAAAGCCCTGGTGAGGTACCAGGTGGGCAGGTCAGCTGTTCCTGGCTGATTCAAATGGAAAGGGATCAGGGACAACACTCAACTTCTCCCTGGGAGCCAGCAGAGCCACACGCCAGAGTCTGAGCCAAGCTGCCCTGCATCCTCGCCTTCCATAACCCAAGACTCTGTCCAGGTGCCAGCAAGCACCATTGAACAAACATTTGGGAGATGAATCCCTGGGTATGCCAGGAGCCAAGATCTAGGCAGGACCCCAGAACTGATGCAAAAGCCTTGCCCATTGCCCCCACCCCTGAGTCAGACAAAGATAAGGAAAAGAAAGCAAGGAAAGCAAGTGGACTATCTACTTCAGACAGGATCAGAGACCCTGAGCTTGGGGGAGGACACTGCCATGCAAGCTCAGTCTGCTACACAGACAAGCAGAGGAAGGGCTTGGCAATGACAGCAGAGTGGGAGCCCACACTCTATAAATAGGCCATCGGGTAACTACTATAATGAGCACAGCTCACACATTGATTGGGGTTGCTCCTTCTGAAAAATTCTCCAGCAAGAAGGAAGCAGAAGGTGTCTCTACGTTGGGAGTGATTTCTGTGCATTCAGGTGAGGAGAGGAGAATCACAGTGTGCCCACAAGGTACACATGGTACTCAACACAAAAATCTCACCAAGTCATCCAGGCCAGCCTGCTGCCTCCAGGAGCTAAAGGAGCCATGATTCCAATGCTGCTCACAGACATTTTTGGAGAGAGCAGGGGAGCAGTGTGTCATGTTTTAAAAATCTATTGCTAATATTTAAAAAGAGAAGATTTCACATAAAAATTCAAATTTTTTATTATATTTCAGAGTATTATAGACTCTGGACATGCTTCCTCCAGCTGGAGGTGAGGGGCAGGGCTGAAGCATCACCTACCCAGTACTGCATGCATAACTTTCCACCCTAACCCACCCGCAGAGACAGCTGACTTTCTGCTTCTATCAAAGTTTCTGTAGACAGGAATACTCCCCATTCTCCTCCTTCAGCCTCTCCTTGAAACTTCTCAGGTCAGCATGAGTGAGAAACCACTACCCATGACTTCCTAATAGTAGCTATTCTGTCAAATTGGAATTGAGCTTGAACGGTGAGATACCACCTCCTGGTTCATGTCTATTTCTGTTCTTCAACCCACACTGGAGGGCCCCTCATTGCCCTTAAGCCTGCCCCAACCACCCCTACTCAGAGCTGTCACAGGAGACGGTCAGCTGGCCCAGAATGCATGACAAAGCTGCCCATAATGGGCAACACTGTGATAGGCCGGCTTCTCCAGCCGGGCAGCAGGTAGGGGTGGGTTCAACTGAATTGAGGTGGAAAACCATTTTCTGGTTGCATGAAAGACAGTGCCAACCAGAACCCTGTGAGTTGGCAACAGCATGTAATGAGTCCCCACTGCCAGGTTTCTTCAATAACTTCATTAACTATATATATATATATATACACATACACATACATACATACATACAAACACACACACTATTATTGCTGAGAGGCAAGCAGATAAAATGACAATTACTGTGGTTGGCTTTTAGAATACAGATCCATTCAGTAGGAATCCCCCAACCATCTGCATGGCTCACATGGAGCAAATAAAACCCCACAAAATTCTCTCTTACTTGGGGTAAGCCTGGGGTAAATTAGGCTTTAAGGGCAGTCTGATTGTGAGTCATTTATCACGCTCAGAGCAGCCAGATGCTTGGGCCACAAGGAGCATGAGGGACCAGACAGAAGAGAAGTCATGGCCTGTCCTTGTTCACTCTGGAGCATGGTCTCACACAGCTCATCCTCNCATACACATACACATACATACATACATACAAACACACACACTATTATTGCTGAGAGGCAAGCAGATAAAATGACAATTACTGTGGTTGGCTTTTAGAATACAGATCCATTCAGTAGGAATCCCCCAACCATCTGCATGGCTCACATGGAGCAAATAAAACCCCCCAAAATTCTCTCTTACTTGGGGTAAGCCTGGGGTAAATTAGCCTTTAAGGGCAGTCTGATTGTAAGTCATTTATCACGCTCAGGGCAGCCAGATGCTTGGGCCACAAGGAGCATGAGGGACCAGACAGAAGCGAAGTCATTGCCTGTCCTTGTTCACTCTGGAGCATGGTCTCACACAGCTCATCCTCCTTCCTTCTCTCCCTCTTTTTTTGTCCCTCATGTATGAGTTTGGTCATGTTCTCTCTTTGGCATAGGTAGTTAGGTTGGCATAATTCCAACTTAATGTCTCAAATTTAAGGGTCTATGCTAAAATAGAAAATTCCAGCTGATATGTCAAATATCTAAAAATGTCACTTTGTGGATTTTGACTCAGCCATTAGCCATCCGAGGTCCACGGCATTTCCCAGTTCATCCGTGCCCCTGTCCACAGTGCCCGGAGTCCATCATCCAGTTTCGCCCACACAGCAAACCTCTGCTGAGTTCTCTCAGGATGCCAGGCCCTGTGCTAGACAAGGGGTACCAAGGAAAAGAGGGTGGCCCTGCCTCACGGGCCACCCAGTCGGGTGAGGGAGGAACACAAGGATATTCTCTCAGTGCTGTGTCACAGTATCATGACAGAGAGGAGCACTGGGGTATTCACCTAGCATTCTAATATATGGAAAGGCGTTGAAGGGTCTTAAGCAGGGAGTGACATGATCACTCACGTAATTGAGTAAATTAGATGTCAAGGAAGCACTGGTCTGTCCACAATATTGTTAGCTGGATTGTTATAAAGAACCGGCAGCCCTCATTCTAGCTTTGCTTTATTTATTGGAAATCTGTGGTGTATAATGTGATAGGCTGGTCATAAAAGTGTCTAACTGCTCCATGTGAAATAGCCATGTCTTTCAGCTTTGCATGAGAATGGCAAATTCTGTTTAATGCTCCTGGACTCCTTTACAGATTGATTAATTGTACCAGATCCAAATTATAAGGAATAAGAAGAGGCAGTGGGAGAGAGAACTAATAAAACACTGTTAGCAAACGGCCTCTCCCTGAATGGGAATTGTCTTTCGGACGTGCTTACAAGGGCCAGGGTAAACCCTGTCAAGGCCACTTTATGAGGCATCCCAGAGCCCTCTGAATGGGTGGGACCATTGGCCCTAGGGAGGCAAAGCTGTATGCTGAATCCCACCATCCTTTGTTGATTTATTGTGAGAGGACTCCTTTTTTCTCAGGTGTCAGGTGAGGCTCAGAACAAAAAGAATGCACCCAAGGGAAAACAGAGGGATAGGACAGGACCAGAAAGGTAAGAATTTTTTAATATAAGGGGTCCCTCCACATGGGGAATAAGAGCAGATGCAGGTCTCAGGGGTGAATGAAAGGGCAATCTGGCAGCCCCTGTGTCACCACATGGTAACATAGCATCCAGTTATTGCTACCAAATAGCTACCCACCTGGCTCCATTCTAGTGCCCGCACTTCTCTTTTCTCAGACATTGCCCTTGGTTGCTTGGTGTAATGAACTGTATTAACTCCCCTAAGTGGGTTGGCAGCTGGTCATGACAGGTCATACTGAGATTGTCCCAGTGAGAATCACCCAGAGCTTTAGGAAAGCCACTACTCACTGCACCCTCCAAAACACCCTCCCCACACAGTCACACTTGCTCCCTCAGGGCAACTGCTGGGATGATAATGATGGTCATTGCAAAAACCCCCAGGCCCTGACACAGTAACCCCTTTGTAGGAGGTCTATAAGCCAGGGACACTCTACCAGGGAATTCAAACACTGTCTTTCGGTGGCATCGCCCAGGTAGGTTTGTCTGTGAAAAGTAGCCTGGAGAAGAGTGTTGGGCAAGGCAAAACTGAATATGAACTTCATTTCTGCCACTTACAAGCTTGGATGACCTTAAGCAAGATCTGTGCCATCTTTGAACTTCAACTTCTTGTAAAACTGAGCAAATGAAACCTACTTTGCTAGGTTATTATTAAAATTAGAAAAAACATTTGTTCATACATTCATTCAATAAATATTTATGGAGAGCCCACTATGTCCCTGGCACTGTGAATAGCCCTGTTCGGAGCCAAACCCACACACCAAATGTTTCCTACTCCGGTAAAGTCTACACCACAGTGCATGTAAACAAATAAGTATGATAATTTCAGAAAATTGCACCTTCTATATATGATGCTATGATAAGCAGCAGCAAAGGGTATTATTTAACCAAGCTGGGCTCTCTTCAAAGATGACATTTAGTGGAACCTGACTGATGAGAAGGAGCCAGTCCAGGGAAGTGCTGAGGGAAACCATTCCAAGAAGAGGGGACAGCAACTGCAGAGGCCCTGCACAGAGGACAAATGTGCTCAGTGAAAGGGCCAGGGTGGTCCGTGCCGCCTGGAGAGGACTGAGGAGGAGAGGAGGCTGCAGAGGCGGGCAGGGTCAGAGCTCATGGGGTCCTGAGGGCCATGGCACAAAGGGCGGAGCTTTGTGTTAAAGTGTAATGAGAAGGGAGGGGGAGGCTTTGGATTGGAGAAGGTGACTATCTGACTTAGAGTGGGAACGGGTGAGAAGGAACCAGGAAGCACGGATGTCTGTTGGTTAGGAGGCAAAATACGACTGAGGGGTAGGACCAGGTGATGGAGGGAAGTGGACAGAACCAGGAGGTGCTTTTCAAGGAAGGCCAGCAGGATCCATGGCCAGACTGAATGAGGGCCACAAGGGAACGAGAGATATTGAAGATGAACCAGGTAGGTCGTAACGCCATTTACTGTGGTGCAAAGACTAACAGAGGAGTGGGTCTGTCCGGACATGCTAGCACTGAGGAGCCTGTCGGTCACCCCAGTGGAGAGATCCAGGGACCAAGGGAGATGATATGTTTAAACAAAGTAGAGAGATTGGACCGAAAATAACTTAGGGGGTTGTCAGTGTCTAGAAATTTAAAGTCCCCAAATTGGTTGAGATCATCCAGGGAGCCCTGGAATATGAAGTGCAGTACACTCAATAAATAAAGGCAATAATAATATGATCATAAATAATAAATCATGAATAAGGCGAGGTGGTGAACCAACACCCCCAATACCTGTGTGATCTGCTCTGGCAACTGAATCCACTTTGAACAGAGGACTCTGAGAACTCTGAAGCTTAGCTCCTTGCCACCCGCCTAGCCCCGGTGCCAGGGTCTGAGGTCCTCAACTCCTGAATTCCTTACACTCTTATGCCAGCCAATTCCCCAACCCAGGGAACTAGCCAAATCGACTCATCTGTTGCTCAGATTATAAAAGGAATCCACCTGCCTAGACCCAGAGGCACGTGTGCAGTAACAGCAAGTAAGCACCAGTGTTATAAATAAGTGATGGCCTCCTTGTTAGACCCTGAGCTGTAGTCATTACACGGCTCCACTCGTTCCCTGAGCTACAGCTGGTTTAAGACATCGTTATCAGATATTGTTTTAGTAAATGGCTATTCCTATGGCCTCTGCTTTTCTAATCTCTGCTTCACTATTGAGCTGAGGCCTTTCTCACCAAGCAGTAACCCACATGGTGAAGGGCCATAAGCCACCCACCCCAGAGACAAGAGGGGTCTGAGGTAGAGGAGAGGCAGCAGCCTGCCTGGTCCCTGTAGAGCGTGCTCAGGCTGGGAGAGAAAGATGGCACTCCAGGATCCTGCTCTGCTACTATTGTACCATATAAACAAGGCACACTGCTAACTTCTGAGTATCAGTTTCCAGAGCTGAAACCAGGAGACGTAGCTGAGGGAGCTGATACTCACTGAGTACTTACTCTGTACCAGGAACTTGGAGATTGTCACTTCCTTTAATCCTCACAACAGTCTGTCAGGTAGGTATCCTTGTCCCCATGTTACTAATGAGGCTCCTGGGACCTGCTCTGTCTAGGGCCGGCATTTTCTGAGGCTGGGTTGTCCCAGGGCATTGCAGCTGATGTCATGCTGTCCCTGGAGCACTAAATTGTACCAGTCTCTGCCTGAGATTTTAAAGCCAGTGGGATTCAAATTTTTCATGCCTACCAAGGGTCAAGGGTCATGTGCCTTCCTAGCTGTCCCGAACAGGAAACCCCTTCTGAATATACCCTCCAGGTGACCCAAAGCGAATATTCCTGTATGTAAGCTAGGGCAACCCCTGCTTTGCTCTGCTACCTGGGGGCAGGGCATGGCATCCTCTTCTCCTTCCCACACACACCCTGATGAAATAAACAGGAGTGGGCAGGCAGGAGTTATACTTTCCTGACATCCCCACTCTGTGCCCAGGAGCTCTGCCTGGGTGTCTTCCTGACTCAGGTCGGATGCCCCCAGATTGTGGCCATCCAGCTGAATGTGGATGCAGTCATTGTGTTTCTCTCCTCAGGGAGGCCAGCGCTCCGCTTCTCGCTTGCTCATCCCATATGGGTCCATTTCACTCTCTCGAGATCCACTGCAACTGCCCATCCACACCATTCATCAGAGAACAGACTCAGGCAGTACAATGCTCTTTAATGACTTCATCTGATTTGCTTGCTTTACCTACTTTTTCTGCTCTGTCAAATGCCCACAACCCTGTGATAACTCTGGGAGACCCTTGCACTCTTGCCCTGCCCGTTAAATAGAATGCTCACCCAGAGTCTGCCGTGTTTGTCCCACAACTGTTTGCCAGCTATATTTTTTATTATATACGCTTCATTTAATTAAATGTTAATAAACCAATGAAGTAAAAATGTGAAGCAGAACACAACAAATGCAAGTTGCAAAAAAAATCACTCTCTTGTTGGACAGGGTAAGACAAGGCTAAAAGATCAGAAATGGAATAGCACTAAACACCTAGCAGGTTTTGCACTCATATTTCTTTAGAGTCTTAAAGTTCTTGGTCAATTAAAAGAGGCCAGAGGTGGACACTGGAGAGGACGCCTTTCAGATGCTCCGAGGACCCTAGCGAGTGGTTCACAGTCAGGCACAGGCTCAACCCTCCCCCAGCATCAATCCAGGGGCTCTTCCTAGGAGTCCGGAAACGAAGACTTTTGTTATCAGTTCCTGATTCATTCATCCTAAAAGGCAGTAGTCCCAGTAGCTGCTCAGAGCCATACTGACGAGGCCATGCTGTCAGCACAGAAACTATGAGAATGATGTCAACCCAGAGGGAGTAGCCAACAGGGGGAGAGAGACTGGATACACGGCACTGTTTGACCCTCCTGGCCCACTAGGAAAGTCAGTCAATTCTCCCACTGCTTCAGCCAGGTTAGGCTGGACTTCATATCAGCTGCCTAGCTTTTCCTCCCTTCGGAGCCGTCCTGCTTTCTAGATGACTCCTCCTTCTCCACCATCAACACTAACACTGTGTTATATGCCTTATCCTCCCAACAGCCCTGTGAAGTAAGTATCACTGTGAGGAAACTGAGGCATAGGGATGTCACGTGACTTATTCAAAGCTACGCAGCTTTGTAAGAGCAGAGGCAGGATTTGAAGTCACCTGGTCACCCCTCTGGTGAGAGCTGGTTAAGCCCTGAAGGCCCACGGCCTCAAACGCAGAGTGGCTGTTCAGTGGCACATGACAGTGGCTGGCACAGCATGACAGGCCTTCTCCATGGATTCATAATTCTCCCATCAGGAGGTCCCATTTTGCGCCTTATCCAAACATCTGTTATCAAATAGGCCACAGATATATCATATCCAAGTGTTTACCAACCCATTTCCCCCACTATTTGGTAAACAACATGAACACAAGAATATATTTGATTTCTATGTGTATCCCCAAAACCTGACACACAGGTGCTCGATAAATGTCTACTGAACCCAACAGTGCAGTTCAGGCCCCTACTCTGCATTCCACTTCTCAAGCCCTCCAAGATACCTCCCCCTTCAGAGACCAGCTTTTCCCTGGACCCTCCCTCTGATGCATCTGGAGGTTAAGCCTGGCCCTCCAGTAGCATCAGCACTGCACTTCCTCTCTCCCGCCTCTACTCTACATCCATTTCCCTTCTTGGTAAAACACAAGAGCCTCCGTGTTCATTGCAACTTTCATGGCACACTACAGCTGCTGCACTCAGGAGGCAGCTTATTTTCTCTGCCAGTAATAGGGTAAATTATCAGCCCGTGAGCAGTGGTGCCTTTGTGTGTGGCCTCAGGGGCCAAACAGCTGAGCTTCACCCACAGGTGAGTAACTGATGAAAAACGTTAAGTGTCTCCTCTCCGTTATGCTTTTTAAGTTAAAATATAACTTCTTGTTCAAACAGCCAAGCTGGAGAGCCTAAGAAGCATTAATCATGTCCATATTTTAAAATCTGATACATAATTTAAGATCAAGAGGCGAAGAAAGATAAGGACTTAAGTACAATTTGGTATCTTTTCATTAAACCTTAACTCATCGATCAGTGGCTCATCTAACCCTAGTCTTTCCTGGCTGCAGTGGAATCCCTCCTTCAAATCTCCTTGAACTTCATGCTTAGAAATGAAGCCTTCGCCTACTGTCCTCTGGGTACACCCTCTGCTGGTTCCAACTCTGTTCCATTTCCCCAGCTCTTTTCCCACTACCGGTTGGCAGGACCGTTGGAGCCAGAGCACAAGGGAAGGGAACACCAACATGCATGCTCAGAAGCCCTGGGAAACCAGCTCACCCTTCACTCCACCCCATCTTGTCATTCTCAGCACAGGACCCAGTGAGAAGTGACACGGCACTACGTTGCCCAATCAAGCAGCCGAGACTGCCTGGACCTTTGATCAGCTACTTCTTCTGTGCTTTCTGTCACACAATTTCATTCCTTCCTTCCTGTGAGTGACTCACCCCCATCTTTGATGGAGTTTAAACCAAATTCTTTAACTCTGCCACAAGCTTGAGATTAACTCCCAGGGAAGAGTATTGGGGCCGAGGCAGATGGAGAGCAGAATTCTCCATCCCCATCACCATGCCCAATTTGACTGTCCAATCCGGAACTAATTAAGCATCTTTTTCCCAAGACTTCCCACCACCAGGCTCGAAGCCAGAGTCATGGGGCTCTTCTTCCCTCTGATACCCAGTCAGTTTCTGAAGCCGGATGCTCCCTCCGTCCCAAGGCCACTGGCATCTTTCGCTCCCATTTTCCTGCTCCTCCCAGCCCAGGCCTTGGACTGCTCACTGGAGCAGCTACAGCAGCTTCCTACCTGGCCCGTGACCAGCTCCTGCTCACTCCATCCTGCCTGCCCAGCACTTCCTGATTAATTTCACAGAGCCCCACTGAGATCACACGATTCTCTTTACTGACCACTGTCCAGTGCTGGTTCTGTTACCCGAGCAATGGGGTGTTGGGTAAAACATGGGCAGAAAATGAAAGGAAGAGTAAGATCCTCACCTGCCAAAAATAACTAAATGAATACACAACTTGGAAAGACATCAATACATGGCGTTTTCAGAGGGAGACAAAAGATCTTTGTCCAGCTAGAACCCACTGTAACTATAGGATGAAAGGTATTCCTAAGGTTAATGAAGGAAGGTGCCCCACAGGGGGACTGATCACACTCAGAGAATTAAAAGAAATTTCTCAGAGGCAATTAAGTTGTGGCCCTGCCCGCATGGCCCCAGCCCCAATACAAACATACATTCTGATCTCTTTCCCATTCTCAGTGGAAGAGATCAGCCCGGGGACATCTCAGAGCTCAGGCTCCGTAGCCCCAGGCTGGCTGCATAGCTCAGATTCCTGCCTGCCAAAGGCTTCTGAGGCTGCCTTTCTGCCCCTAAGGAGTTGCCAGAGGGAGAGGATAACTGGTCAGAGGGCATGGGACTGCTCCCCTTGGCAGTTCTATTTCTGGGGTAAGAAATACTTGGGGTAGTCCACCTATGAGTGTCCCAGAACTTGGAGTGTGTGATTCTGCCCTGGAGAGATGGGTCTGTCCTCCACATGCTAATGAAAACAAATTCGCAAGTCTACAGAGCTAGCATGAAGCAGCCCATGGTGATGAAGTGCCTGGGTAAATGTTGCCTCGCTGAATACCCTGTGATGACCTAGCTGTATATCCTGCCAGCCGCCCAGGAATCCTCATTAGCAGTGAAAACCTGAAATCAAATTAGCACAGGCTTTGAAGTGAACAGACCAGGCCACACCTGTATCCCCAGCTCTACCCTCACCCCCACCCAGCAGCAACCAACCCCCTCTAGACATCTGCCCAGATGACTCTAGGATCTCAGAAACCTCAAAGAGCTTGAGCACCAGGCGGGGCAGCAGGCAGCAGGTGGGCAGCTTTCCTGAGTCCAGGGCCCTCTGCAGTCAAGCCCTGAGAAGTAAGAAGCCCCACTTGGTCCAGCCATTGGCCATCGACACTCCTTGGGTGATGCTTTCTTTACCACACGCAATTGCATTCAAAATTTAAAAGTTCAGTTTCTTACTCGTTCCCACCATTCCATCCATACATGATATCTAGACAGAGGAAAGGAAAATGGAGGGAGACAGAGGCATTCTCCAGCTGCTGGTCCTCTCCGTCTCAGCCTCCTGTCCACTGTCTGGGGCTGGTCTTGACTGGAACTCACGTGTGAAGATGGGCAGGCAGCCCTTGCTCACCCTCCACTCAGAGGTGGGGCTGCCCTTGTCCGAGTGACCACACTCCTTTTCCATTAACTACCTCAGAGTCCTTATTTTTAACAGGTCCCAGGAAGAAGTCTCCTCCCGGCCTCCTGCAGGTAACTTCATTTCTTACCTAATCCTTGTTTTATGCATGCTGTGTTGGACCATGTGAAATCGCCAATATTCAACCATTTTAACCTCTAACAGGGTAATCTCATATGTATAATCCAATATAAGCATACATAAATACAATATATAATTGCTCCCTTCTTTATCCACATGGTAACATAATAAACACTGTTTTGCATTATGCTTGTTTGACTTCACATATCTTGACGATCTTTCCAACTCAGGGTATTGAGAGCTTCCTACCCCCGCCCCTTTTTGCTAACAGCTGCAGAGTATGCTTCCACAGTGTGGATGTTCCATTATGCATCCAGTCCCCAAATGATGGACACCTGGGTTGTCTCCAACCTTTTACTGTTGTAAACAATAGAGCAAAGAATTATCTTGAACATCACTTTGCACAAGTACATCCGTGAGGCAAGTTCCTACAAATGGAATGTGAGGGTCACTGGGTATATTGCCAAAAGGCCCTCATTAGCAATGTACTAATTCACACTCCCACTAGGAATGTATGTGAGTTCCTGGATCAGTGATTTTCCTTTAGGTCAGTGTTTTCCAAAGTGCGGGTTGTGACTCATTACTAGTCCATGAAATCAGCTTCGTGGGGAGCAATCAGTATATTTAATGAACTAGAATAAGGTAGCTTATAATAGAATTGAGAAAAATAAAATAGAAAACAGCACATAGATCTGCAGGTAGAAAGGGTAAGTGTTGTTTGAGGAACTTTGGTTTCAGAGAAAGAGACAGACAGATAAGAATAGGTATACATGTAGATATATATATATATATGTATACCTAGAAAACACACACAGATGTGTGAGACAAGGTCAAGATCTATATTTTTCACTACAGGTCATGGTCAAATTTTTTGAAAGCCAGCCTGAGATCTTAAGCCTTTTCAAGAATCTGAAGAAACGTCCCCAAAAGATGCACTGACGCACAGCGCAGCTCCGCTCTCTGAGTCTTGGAGGCCCACGCAAGAACCTCAGGTCTGCTGCCTGCCGAGGCAATGGCTGTGAACCCTGGAACTGGCCTGCTGGTGGTCCTCCCTGCCCCTCTGGCCAGACGGGCTGGCAGGGAGGGGGCATTCCAAAAACATTTGCTGTGCGGAAGGAATGTACAAACTAGTTCCTTCCTGATATATCACCTCCACGTGCCCTCTACAGTTCCCTCATTTTCTCAACCATGGTGAGACTGTCCCCCACCTGCTGCTTTGGTTCTTACGAAAACCAAGCAGAAAGAGCATGAAAAGGTTTCAGAGAGATAGAATAATTAATTTCTCTGCTTGGAGTCACTGATTTCTTTTTTATTCTGAGCCTCTGGCTTTGCAGAAAAATATTGTAGAACTGATAAAGACAGGGATGGGTGAGGAAGGAGGGAGAGATAGCAAACTGGAGTGAGAGGGACAGGGATGTCAGCCTGGGCCTGACACAAAGTTTAGAAAAGGCCAAGGAAGGAAGGAGAACAGCAGGCCCCTTCCGGGACAGGAGCCAGTGTGTGCACAGGTATCCGAGCAAACCTCTAGAGAAAAGGTGCGCTCAGGAAAGGCAATGCCAGGCCGCTGTCTGAAGTAAAGAATCCTTCCAAGCGACTGGGAGTAGGGCCCCAGTCTCGGGAAGCCCTCTCCCGTCATTGTGGTTCTAAGCCCACAGAACAGGGGATTAAAAGAATGGAGATGAAAGGAACGTCACACAAAAGCAACTAAATGCAGGGGACACAGGAGAGGGGCAGGTGGAGGAAAAGGAACACGAAAAGGCCCAGACCTCTGGGTTGCCGCCATCATCTTTGCTGCTCTGGAGCAAAACGAAGGACAGAAACAATGTGCACTTCCCTGAAAGCATGTTTCCAGTGAGATAGCCTTCATCCTGACACCAGCAAAGACTCCGTGACTTCCCACAACACCGTCTCCAAGTCCTGCTCCTCCACCACCACCTCCTGAAGGAAACCACTGTGGCTGGGAAATCAAATGCAATCACATCATCCACCTTTCTTATCTGCCATCGTTCCCTGGGGCCAGAGGTGGGAACACAGACTGGGATGTAGACGCAGGACGCTGACACTCAGCACGCCCGCCGGGCCCCTCTACCCGTCCTGGTCCCTGCTTTCAATGCGGAGCTGGGCAAGCAGATACAACGTTAGAAAAAAGGAGCAATGCTTTGCAGGGAAGGCCACACCTAGTTCTATTTCCAGGCTTGGAGGTGAAAGAGCAAATT
Organism: Sturnira hondurensis; assembly: GCF_014824575.4. Classification (NCBI taxonomy): domain Eukaryota; kingdom Metazoa; phylum Chordata; class Mammalia; order Chiroptera; family Phyllostomidae; genus Sturnira; species Sturnira hondurensis. The sequence goes on from NW_028085930.1 coordinate 5,061,240, forward strand.
TGAACTGTAGTTTCTGCCCCAAGGCTGGTTCCAGGAGCCTGAAGTAATAGCTTCGATTTCCTGGAACCAAGTCTAGTAAAAGACTGTTAAGTCTTTAAAAACCCAACACCAATATTGATTCTCCCTTTACCTAATTTCTTCCTTCTTTTGTTCCTGGTAGAGCTGGTGCCACTTAAAAGCATTGGGTTTAAAAGACAGGCACACATGAGGTTATTGATTTTCTCCTAAGAACTGGCTTGCTCTTGAAGTGAGTTCATGTCAGGTGAGTGGGGGTCTAGGTTATGGCCCGGTGGCCCCGGCCTCTGCAGGTGGGGAGTGCTGGACGGAGATCAGAGGGCCTCTTCCACACACTCACACTTTCTTCCTGTCACACAGGAGCTCTTCCTTAAAAGGGTGAAATATAAAACTCCTAACATTTAAGAGTTGATGAGTAATTATAAAAATTAGTGGATGATAAAAAGATAAGTAAAGGTCAATTGCTACCCTTAAAAATCATTCAGTCTACTACAGGGGAAAAATGTGACTTGATGTTATTTACTAACTTATATACCTTGACTTCTACAAAGGAACTAGATGGCTGTGTATATAGTAATTGCAATAAGATGGGGCCAATCAAGGCCAACAGACAGACTTGGAGTTGCAGCAATAGGATACATCTAACTGGGTCATGGGGTGACCAGGGACAGCTTTAGAGAAACATCTTATTATTTCCAGTAATTTACCAATTAGCTGGGAGACTGGAAAGGCTGACCAGAGGGCCTTTGTACACATAGGCATGGTGGGAGATAAGGGAAGACAGGTAGGAGGGCCCAGGTGACATGAGGCCATGAGCATTAGGTCACCCAGGCAGAGGGAGTCTAGGGCTCATCCCAGCTATTGTCCAGAGACGCCTGGAGCAAAGCAACACACAAAATAGTTCCTGGAGCCCCACCACCTAGCATAGCCCCAAGTTCCCTCCCAAGGGCAAGGAAAACAGCATCCACATAGGCACCTGTGGCTTTGAGTCAAGGTGTCAGGCGTGGTGAGTGTGAAGCCCCATGTGTGACCTGCAGCCCTTCCTACACTGAGCCCCGCAAGGAGAGCCTCGGCCTGTCCTATCTGCAACCTGTACCTGCTATGAGCCTCTTTGTCTCCAGGAGGAGGAGCAAGAGGGTCCCCAACTGTGCCAGGGGACTAAAGTGCTCAGCAAGAGGGATGTCCTGCTCCCAGGGCCCAAAGCCAGCCTTCAGCTTCTTGATCTTCCAACCCTAATGGCCACAGCAGCATGTCTAGCTGGCCCCTCAGCCACCCAGTGACTGAGGCTGGTGCTTCCAGTCTACCGGGCCTTCTCTACTGCCCTCCACGTCCAAGCCAGCACCAACCACTCCTTCCACAGTGAACCAGGCTCTTCTCCCAGACATCACCCCAGATGGTTTTGCCCCTGAGCCCGACCACCCATTCAACAGCTATAAAAATGTTTACAATAACCCACTCTTCAGAACTTACCAAAAGAAAGAAAAAGCAGTAAGAATTAAAGCTAAATATACAATATGCTTATTCCCAGTTTCACAAAACCAGGGAATGGTGAAATATTACACAACTACTTGGTGAACTATGTCAAAGCTATTGAAAATTAGATTTATGTAGATTATGTAAAGCAAGGAAAATATTAACAGTACATTTGTAGCCACATGGACACGGACTAGAAGAGGATCACCAAAAAAATTAATTTTGTAGTTCTGTAACGTAAATAATTATTTTAAAAAAGGGAAAGTCTGCAAGTAATGCTTGTTAATGAAATGAACAATTGCTCCTGGGTAGAAATATTCAAGTCCTAGAGGCGGGACTGGCAGCTCCATCTGAACGGAAGTCAGGGTCTTGAGACTCAGAGGGAAGATGCTATGAAAGCTGTGATTGGCCATTGCAGGCACCAGCTCAGTGGGGTCTCGGCCCCAAGGTTGGGGGTATCAGGCTTCATGGGACCCTAGAGACCTCAAGATGGGACCACTGGGCCCAAATGGGGACCCAGCTAACTCTCCAGCTTTTTTAAAAAAGATTTTTATTTATTTACTTTTAGAGAGGGGAAGGGAGTGAGAAAGAGAGGGAGAGAAACATCAATGTGTGGTTGCTACTTGAGCACCCACTCCTGGAGACCTGGCCCGCAACCCAGGCATGTGCCCTGACTGGGAACTGAACTAGTAACCCTTGAGTTCACAGGTTGGCACTCAATCCAATGGGCCACACCAGCCAGTGTTTAACTCCCCAACTTAACTTCCAGCCTGGTGACTGGGATGCAGGGTACTGCCTACAGCAAGTTTCCCTTATGCTTCCTGGTTACCACCCACCCCAACCCCCACAACTCTCAGGCTGTGTTTGAGCAGAATTTTCTCCGCTCACGAACAGTCAACCATCATTTAATGAACACCCAGTGAGACCTGAGGCGGCACAATCAGAGAGGGAGAGAGGAGAGAAGAGATTACCACAGCTCACTGAAGTCCCGAGGCCACAGCCTTACCATAGCTCACTAAGAGACAGTGACCAGAAGAGGGGCACAGGACACCAGGCAAAGTCCAGGCTGCTTTTATGTTCCTCATAAGCAGACGGAAGAAAAATTGCCCTCCCAACCAGAGGGGAAATCTCCCCAAATTTCTTCTCCATGTCCTCCACGTGACCATGCAGGCGGGGAAGACGTCCTACAAGCAGCTTGCTCCACACATCGCGGTGCAACAGAATGGCTGGAGCTGGCCCAAGGACTCCCACTCACCTGGGGCGAGGGGTCTGCGCTGTCACTAAGTGCCTCCAAGGGAAGTGCCGGGACAGACTGGGCTTTGGGGGCCAGCGGGGGCAATGTCCTGGTAAAGACTCTGGCCGGCTGCTCCGGACTTCGGCCCTGTTGCTGATTTGATGATTGCTTCCACTCCCTGTGCTGCCTCAGTTTCCACAACAGTCCCATGACAGGGCTTGGCCAGCTCTCAAGAGTCTATCACTTCATGCTGTTATTTCTAGCAGCCCTTCCTGAGCTTCCCTGGGCCCTTTTGGGAAATGATTTCTGGGTCAGGTTACATAAGCTCCAGGCTTCTTAATTCATGTTGGGGCTGCTCTGTGGGCTGCTGATGGGAACAGACTTTAAATCATCCCTTGCCAAGCTGAGTGCAAACACAGCATCACTTTTTTGCCTAACAACACCAGCCATCAATGAAACTCCATATTTAGCAGATGTTCAGCAGTAATTACCTGGACATCAGATACATTCTGCCTGTTTAATTAGTCAGTTATGGTAGCCCCAGATGTCCTCCCATGTGCCACTTCAAGTGCTCACATAAACACACTCAAAGCATCGCCCTTGATCCTGACCAGTTAGTGGACCAAATGAGCAGTTGGCTGATAATAGGAGAGGCTTCTGGGGACCAAGCAAGGACTACATATCACTCCCACCTACAGTGACATCTTGGAGAGGACAACAATGATGATAACGATGTTGATGGAACCATATTGCTTGCTGTTAAGAGCAACAAAAAGTTGTCAGGCTGAAGCAATTCTGCAAAGGTTAGGTGGGGGGATGGCACAAGCTAGGGCCCCTGGATGGCTTCCAGGAAGCCTGCCAAAGAAGTATCATCTTTCATGAAATCACCGCAGACCAGGTCAGACCCACAACTATGATAACAGAGGGGCTGATTCATGCTAACCACATTCCAAAGAGTGATATATAATCAGGATATCAATGTGCTGCTTTCAAATGAAATCACTACCTACTCAGGTAGCCAGAACACCTATGTGGGCTCAGCAGCACACTCTCTCTCCCTATAGACAGTTGCATCATCCAACAAGTGCAGAGGGATTGATGATAGAACTGAAATGCTCAGTAGCATCAGACTCGAGCAGGCTCTGCCTTCACCTCCACCCTGAGGCTGTGTCAGGCTCACTCCTGGACAGGTGTTTGGGCAGGCACTGCCCCAGCATGGTGCAGGGTTGGACACTGCCCGTCTGTGTTTCTGTTCTCCTGACTAACCCCTCATCCCCTATTATCACAGTGCCTATCAGGCCCACTTCCCTGCCCTCTACTAAGGGACACATGCCAAGCTGGAATCCAAATAGAAGGGGCCACTGAGTAGATCAGAGGCCAGCACTGACCCTGGGGTGGACATTCTACCAATCAGTGTCCATTACATTCTTGCCAAGCAGAATGCCTGTAAAAGAAGAAGAAGGCATGACCTGCATGCATGAAGCAGCCAAGAAAAACCTAGGCTGCAAGGAGTACATGAGGCAGGGCTGGGCAAGCTGGGAGGAAGCAGCAGCTGGGAGGGAGGGAAAAGGTCTGAGAGAAGGAGCACATGTGTTAGACAATGCAGACAGAGAGGGGACAGGCAGGAGGAAACTGAGAAGCGTAAGGGCTGGGAGCACAGCCCTGCTCTCCTGGGAGCCTGCCCTGGTGGAACTCACCACCCCCGCCCTCCCAGGAGCTCACTCAGCAGCCCCTGGATTCCAGGCACCAGGGCCTTAGCACAACACCCCGCCCTTCACTTGGGAGAGTGTCAATTCCCACAACTAAAGAACCCGACGAAACACCACCTCCTGTTTAAATGATACATCAACCTTCAGATGCACTGTATGCAACAGAAATCTGGACCGTTCAGTGAGATGAGCCCAAAACACAACCTTCCCTTTTTTCCAGCCTTCCTTCTTGTCTGAAACAATGCTGTCCACCAGAAACATAATGCAAGTCATGTGTGTAATTTTTTATTTTTATGATGTTTTATTTATTGATTTTAGAGAGAGAGAGAGACATAGATTTGTTTTTCCACTTATTTATACATTCATTGGTTGATTCTTGTATGTGCCCTGACTGGAGATTGAACCCACAACCTTGGTGTGTGGGGCAGTGTTCTGACCAACTGTGTTACCCGGCCACGTCACATATGCAATTTTAAATTTTTTCAATCATATTATTTTCTATAATTTTTACTTTTATTTTTTAATCCTCACCTGAGGCATTTTTTCATTGCTTTTAGAGAGAGAGAGATACATTGACATGAGAAAGAAGCATTGATTGGTTGCCACTCATATGCACCTGGACCAGGGATCGTAAGCGCCCAGACCAGAGATGGAACCCACAACCCAGGTACGTGCCCTGACTGGAAACTGAATCTGCAACCTTTCTGTTATAGGATGCCACTCCAACCAACTGAGCCTCACCAACCAGGACCAATCACACTACTAAAAGTAGAAAAAGTGTAAAATTAATAAGTTATTTTATTTATCCCAAGATGTCCAAAATATTACCATCCAAACATGTAATCAAAATAAAAATTATTGAAGTTTTTTCATACTAATTATTCCAAATCTAAGGTGTATGTTACACTTATAGCACCTTTCAGTTAAGACTAAGTCACATTTCAACTGCTCAATAGCCACGTGTTTTGGATGAAACAGGTCTAAAATTTGATGTTTTGCTCTCAGCCCCAAGTTCTACTGACAGCAGATAAAATTAAACCATAAAGCTAAAGAAAACTCCATTGGTTCCTGTTTAAGAGACTACCTTCTCAGACATACTCAAGTTCATGCACCCTCCTTCTCCCAACCCCAAGATGAAGTGGGGTGCAGGGAAACTGAGCTATCCTCACGGGGTGGGAGGCATGAGACGTGGCTGTCTGCACCTGGCCCCACGTACCCTCTGAGGGGAGGCTGAACTGTCTGGCTCGTCAGGCTCATGGGGTGGTGGAGGCCCTGGGTGCCTGCATATGGGTACTTCTGCTCCTGAGGCAGCCCCACTCCAGGCCTGGTACCATCTGCTGGTTCTCTCCATACATCCACTGCCCAAACCTGCCTGGGGACCTCCAAGTCCAGATACCCCACCACCTCCCCCAACCCTGACATGGGGCCCTGGCACTCAGTTCCACCCTTGCCTTCCTCTCTTGCGTTTTGCCTTCCTCCAAGAACCAGGAGGGCTTTCTTATTCATATTCCTGAGCAAGCTCTGGAGCCTCATGTGTCAAGGCTGCTATCTATAGATTGACTCCTTTCAGGCCACTTGACTTTAGATTTTGGCTCCAACCATTAGACACCATATGACCTTGAATATATCACTTGACTCCTCTCTGCCTCTATGTTATCATCTGTAAAATGGGCACAACACTAACACTACCATCTCATAGAGTTGCTTTATGGATTGAATGATAAACACACAAATACTCAGAAGAGTACCTGGTACCCTGTCAGGGCTCGATAGCATGAGCTCTTCCAGAGGAGCACCAACTTCTCTAGGTGCTGACCTCCTTTTCCCTTGCTCTGCAGTGTATCACACCTCCCCCTTCCTCAAGCATCACTGGTTTACAGGGCAGTAAACCAGCCTGTGAATGTGGAAAAAGATATCAGGAGATATTTGTACAATATCATCCCTATGACAGTCACCGCACTCAATCGGGTGGCAGCCCAGTCTGTAACCAAGAGCTATCTTGTACTTTAAAATGACTTCTGAGCTCTGTGCTCAGAGGAGTGCTAGGTTGTTCACGGGGTACACATCCCTCATTTCTAATCCCTCTTAGTTGCCTGGTATTCTGTTTACAGGTGCTACAACAGACCCTCTTCCAGTCTGACTATGGAATCCAGTGGGCACCTTTGAATTTCTTCCAATGTGTTCAAAATGCCCCCAGGGACCTGAGGCAAATCTACCAGGGCAACTGCATCACAGGGGCAGCTTTCTCTCACCCCAGGCCACAGGCTCTGGCTCCTGGGAGCCCCCCTGGGATGGGCCCTTCTCCAGATTTTGTTGCAGGCCTTGCCTCATTCTGGGTTCCAAAGCTTCCCTGGAAGTCTCTGCCTTAAATCGTATATTGTATTTTATTTAAAACCCCACTCTATTTTAGAAGATTTAAAGTGGCTTACGAGGATTATGTAAAATACTATAAGATACATAAGAAAGCGAAAAATATACATTGCTATTTTAAAGGTACAATACACTGCATGTAACATGAAGTAGTTCCGTGTGAAGACTGTGAATGTGCATGTCCGTGTTTGTGCACACCCGTGTGCTGTGTGCTCGTTCACGTCCAGGAACGAGACAGGTAAGTTGCACACAAAATGTAACAAGGAGGGGGTGGGAATTATAACTGACTTCAGTTTTCTTTTCACTTTCTTATATCGCCTTAACTTTTTGTACAACATCTATATTTGTTTTGTAATAAGGGGCAAAAAGCAATAACAAATCTCTGAAGAGACTCAGGTGCAAAAGATAAAGGAAAACAGGTGAGAAAGAAAAAGCCATCCCAAGGGTAAAGCCATAAACTGGAGCCCACAGTGAGGCAAAAACAAACATTTTCTATGGCCAAGTCACACGCCTGGAGCTGGATTTCCTCACAGCCGACGAATGAGGAAACCTGATCAGTGACACGGGTCACGGGGTCCATAGGACATAAACAAAATGATTGCTCAGAAAAGCCCTGCTATTCTTGATATGGAAGCCCGAAGCAAATGCCTCCCGTGGGTCCCTGCAGAAGACACCGTGGAATGCAGTGGCTCTCGCCAACAACACCTCACTATAAACACCGCTGGGAGTTGTTGCACGGGGTCTGTTTTTCTACAGCCCCTCAGTGCAGGCTGACGGCCTCTTGCTAAAGTGAGGTGCAGTAAAAGCAATTCCTTGAGGAGTAGAAACAATGAGCCTGGGTTCACGGCGGGTCGGACTTAATCCAGAGGGAGACGGTTAAAGAATCAAGATGAGGACACAGACCACCTTTCAGGGAAGTCCTCCTGCAGCACGGCTTCTTCTGAGCTCAGCCCAGCTCAGCTCGGTCCCCTAGGGCACCAGGCAGAATCTTAGGCTTCGGTCTCCAAGAGGCTGCAGGCACTGACTCATCTAGACATTTGTTCATTCCCTACACATGTTTGAGTACCTACTGGGCACCCCCAACACACAAGTACTGCCAATACTCCCAAATCCATCATAATATTCAGAACCCTAAGCAAGCTCCACCTGACATCATCTCAGGGCTTCCAACCAGACAAACACCATTTTTTTCTGCACAGGAGCCTGGGGTTAATCTCCAGAGCAGGAGAAGAACATGCTTGCACACCAACAGGATTAGCAGGGGACAGCAGTGGGCTGGGGCGAAGGATTCTGAGGCTGAGTATGGGCTCATGGGGAAGGATTCTGTGACGGAAGGGCATTGGGGCCTGGTTGAAGAGAATGCACTTTGCAGAGATGTGATATTGCTCCCATATGAAACCCATCTCTCATATTTTCTACCCTTCCTTTAGTTTGGGGTTTGGGGCCCAACACCTCTCTCCTTCCCCAAAACCTTAGCTTGATACCACCCTAATTAGAAGAGGCTGAGAATACTGCTGGGCCATGGTGCTTCTGGTGGGAAATCCACCATCTGTACACCCATGGCTACCAACTCTCCCTCGACCCCAACCATCGACCTTCCCTCTGAACCCCCAATATCCACACCCAACCTGTTTCTTGACATTCACTTGCAAGCCTCATAGGCATCTCAAAGTCAGAACATTCAAGTCCCCCAAACGTAGTCATCTCCCATTCTTTCCTATTTCAACAAGTGGCACTACCACCCACTGAGTGTAAAAGCCAAAACCCTGGATGTCATCTCTGAGGACTCCCTCTCCCCTACTTCCCACAGCCAACCTATCCCAACCAAGTCTATTGATTTTTTTTATCCCCAAATTGTGTCTGCCATTTCTTTCCATTTCCAGGTTCATTGGGAGAGGCAACCCAAACCCACCACGTGAACTAGAGGAGTCCTCGGAGGCACACACAATCTCCTCTGTCTTCCTTCAGGCTGACCCACAGAGGGTGGGGACCAGAAGTCCCACAGGGGTGGGGACAGACACCACCTCCCCAAGTTCTTCAATGTGCTCCCCTCCTCTCTCTTCCTGTCAACACCATCTCCTAGATAAGCATTCCCTTTTTCCTTTTTCTCCCCTTTTCTCTCTCACCTCTGAATGGGTATTTCCTATTCAGCTTCTTTCTCTTCCACTCCATGGCCTTGGCTATTTCTTTTCTTTCTCTCACCTCACAGCTGCATGCTCTTCCTCTTCTTCAGATATGATTAACATTAGAAACTCAGAGTGGGCAGCGACCTTGACTGCCCTCCCAACTTTATGGTTGGGGAACATGAGATAAAAATCCACTCACCCCCATTCCCACCGCACGCAGCAGCAGCAGCCGTGGGGAATATCCCAACCCTAGCCCAGCATCCTCCCTCACTCCGATCTATTTCACTGATTTCTTTTGCCTCTGTCTCTTACAACTGTGACCCTCTGCTAAGGACACAGCTGGTCATTTCCTTACAACACAAACCAATAATCAAGGCACTTGGATCTCTCTCTCTCTCTCCTCACACACATACATGTACTATATACATGTGCACCCACACCCAAAATCTCAAAGGAGAGTGGTTTCATGCTCTCCAAACGTTACTTTGGTGGCTTTTCAGACCTCTAGGTCTCCTGCTGGGGAGGCTGGTGCATTCTGTTGCAGTTACCTGCAAAATCCTCTTCAAAATCCCATGACCTCACCATGAAGGATTTAGGAAAATACCATGAAGAAGGTGCCCAGAGAAGACATGGGGTTTGAGGAGGAAGGAGGTGAAGTGCCTGACCTTTTGCCCTTCTCTCCTGAGCCCCATATGGTCTTGGAACAGAGGGATGCGGAAATCAAATAACACCTCCGGAACCTATCCAGATTTAACAGAGCCATCTGTGAAAGTGCTACTCGCCAGGGTGGGAGAGGCAGGGGGCACTGTGGCTGCAGGTTTAGGGTTGAGGCAGACTTCCAGAGGGGTGGGGCAGCCGAAAGGAGGGGGCCATTGAGGAAGACAGAGGTGGGAGCTAGAGGCAAGCAGATGACACCAGATGGCAGTGCATGGTCCTGTTGTGACCGCTTAAAACAGGTAGGAAAACACCCCTGAGGTGGGTGAATTGCACAGCCAATGGCGCAGGATGGGGCGGGAAACATAATCTGAACTTGGACAGACCCTGTAGCCCTGGGTTTCTATTGAAAATCCACCTTTAGGCAGAGTTTCAAAGCAGATACTGAGCAAAGACAGATGCCTGAAGATCCCAGGCTCAGCCGCAGGTCCGCAGAAGCACGTCAGGCCCCCAGACTTGGCTCAGCTCTGATATAGCTATAAAAAGGAAAAAAAGCTACATTTTTTTCCAGATTGTCAAGATCTTGTACCACTTTATGATTTTCAGGCAACATAATTCATTAAACATGTAACCAAGGGGTTTTAATATTTATACCTTCTCTTATAAGATTTTACATGTGAACAAACCTCAAGATATGAAATAAACTGTCCCCTGTCAGGCAGTGGAAAGTGGCCACAGAGCCCATAGATCAAGGCACTGAGGACGCTGAGCGTGGCTTTGCCCTTTATCTTGAACAGGCAACAGTCCAAGGAACGAGACCACAGAAGCCAAGGCTGCCAACATGAACTTGGTTGTGTAAACCAATCCTCGGAGTTCAAGGCATGCATCCACCAGGGGGCAGGGCCTGTTGTCAGGAAGAGGGTGACTGTAGAAGGAAGGGAACTTACAGGAGGAGGAGGAGGAAGAGGGAGAGGTGGGATCAGAGAAGGTGGGGGGGGGGGAATGAAAGAAGAGGAAGGGAGAAGAGATGAAGAAGAATAAATAACCAATGCAAAGAAGGGAGGAAGCTCAGGGAAGAGGGGCAGTGGGGAGAGGAAGCAGGGGATGGAGGGGAGTACTTGGAGGAGAGAGGAGAGAAGGAGTTGAAATGCAGAATGCTGGGGACCCCCCCTGGGGAAGAAGAAGCTGTGAGGACTGGATAGCAGAGACCCCACAGGGTGCACTTGAAAAGAGTTTCTTTAGAAACCTTAACTGTCCCTGGGAACCTGTCTCTGAGAAGCCCGCACTGCATTAAGGAGCTGTGTGTGCACCTGTGTGGCTGCCTCCCTGCAATGCCTCCCTGCAATGCAGACTCCCCCCTCCAGACAAGCCCTGCCCAACCCTGGGGCCCAGCCCCCTACTCTCTCTTAGCTGAATCCATCCAGACCCTGAAGGGACACAGAACCAGCACGTTCCCTCCCAAATACACTCAGACCTTCAACCCAAGAGGAAACAGGACAATGATCTAACAGAAAAAGGGGAGAAAAGCAGTTCCTGATCCAGGCCAGGAGGCCAGGACCCATCCTTCCATTGTGATGTAATTTCCCTTCCAGCTGCTTCTGCAGGGTTGTCCCCAAGGGGCAGGGAGCAAATGTCCTCGTGGCTCTGCACCAACCAACAAGAGGACCTGCTGATGCTGCTCCACAGACTTACTGTCTGCACCTCCCTCATACCCACAGGGCAGCCACACGGGGCTCCCCAGGGAATGGCCAGTTCTGTGGATGAAACAAGAGTCCCAGCCAGGATGGGCACAAGGATGCTGGCTGCTCCTGCTTGCTCAGGCACAGTCCCCAAAGCCCTCTGGGGCCAGCATGAGCTGTTGGTTCCAGGACTGTCACAGCCCCTCTCACCTTCATGCCAAGAACACAGGCTTCCCCCTGCCCCACACTCCCCCATTTCCTACCCCTGGCAGGAGTCAGTCAGGGCAAGCCCAGACCACCCCCAAGTAGACTGAGGGGTGCCCCACCCTTGTAGCCCTCCCAGCCTCCTTTCTCTCAGGCCCCAGTCCTGGGCAGTCTCCCCAGGGGTCTACGTGGAGGACACCCTCTTTGTCATTGAAGGTCTCAGCCAGCAGGCTGGCTCCCCCAGAGCCCTGGAAGTGCAGCAGGCCCTCCTCTCTCCTCTCCAGGGGCACCTGACGCTTTGATGTGGAGCGGCAATGACAGTGGCAGTAACCGGTGGGAAAGAGCTCTAATGCTGCTGTTTTAAATGACAGCCATTGTTCCTTGGCAATTTTATGATCAAGGCAAAGAAAGAGGCCTTTTAAGGAACGACAAGTAGCACATTTAAGAAGCCCTGGAGGATTGGGGAAGGCAGAAGAATGAAGGGGCTCCGAATAGGAGGCAGCACCAAGCTGGAGTCTACTACCTGTCCCCTCCCCAGCACCCCAAATCACAGCCCAGCAGCTGCAGCCTCCCAACACCACCGAGGGACTCCTTGGGGAGGCACCCAGAAGGCCAAGGCCATCCTGCTGCTGGCGATGCCCAAAGCTGGGCCTCACACTTAACACAGGGCAGGTGGTGGTCCTTTTCCCCACAGTAGGGGCTCCAGGAGGCATCTCCCTCCTCTTCCCCTCCCCCAGCCCAGCAAATGCAGCAATGTGGGAAAAAGCAGTTATTCCAAACAGTAGGCTTGGTGTGACAGGCCCTGAACCACGGGTCTTCCTGGTGTTTTTCTGGATGGGGCTGCATCTCAGGAGGCAGCTGTCCCCCTGGAGTGAACAGCTTCTGACCCCTGATCCTAGCTCTGCCTCGGCCTTCTCCTGTGTTCTCATGGCAGCAGCAGCAACTCCCCGGTGGTGCCCATCCCTCTCCAGAGACGGAGATAAAGCTCCATCATCAGCACCCAGGTCCCCTGCTGGTCCACCTCTACTTCATCTGCAAAGGCTTTTAAGCCAAACACCTTCTCCCTGCAGCCCACTGCCCTCCAAACTTCCCATTTCTGACTGTGGCCCCATCAGCTTCCAGGGGACTTCTTGTCTCTACTTGCTGAAGTTCTACTCTTCCTGCCAAGGCCAAAAGGATCCTTCTCCATGAAGCCCTCCTGGTCTTGTTCTTGGCAGTCTTTCCTTAGCCTAACTCAGTTGTTCTCACAGTGTGGCCCTCAGCATCATCTGGGAACTTGTTCAAAATGCAATTTTTTGGATTCTACCTGAAAGCTACTTAATCCGAAACTCAAGGTCAGGGAGCAGCAACTGGTTTCAACAGCCTTCCGGCCGATTCTGATGCTCAAGCGTGATGCCACCACAGGTTCACAGCAGTGGCTTTCCAGTACTAGTGTGCACGCTGGTGCTGTGCGCCCAGGCACCACACTTTGAGAACCGCTGCTTACACCTTCTGTCTGCACTGTTGGTCTGAAAGTCAGGTCTACCTTGGGTGCAGGTGTGACCTCCGCAGGGCGGGGCTGAGACGTGCCTCTTTGGGGACCTTGCAGATACACTCAACAAATATCTTCTGTATTGAATTGGAAAAGAGGCCTATGACTTCTGGACATGCTTCCACCCCGATGGGACAACCTTCAGCGACCAAAGGCCTTCTGCTTTCTCGCTGAAGAGCGCACAGCACTTGGTGGTCTGTGGGTCATGGAGGAGCCCCCCTCCTGAACGGCTGGAGCCTTGAGATCTGGGTTGGAGAGGGGCAGCCAACGACAGCAGGGAGGGAAGTGTGACAGCGTGAGGTGGCTTCCCTCAGAGACTCCGGCACCATCATCATTTCTTACCATAACGGCAAGAAAAAGTTATTTCTATTCTAAATTGTCAATATTAATCTAATGCCGGTGATGAATGGAGTGGTGATGATAAATGGGGTGTTTAATAAAGATGAAAGCTCCAGCAGCCTAGGAGAAAGCCTCCTCTGACTTCAAGTTACCGTCTTGATTAAAATTTCCATATTATTATCCTAATCAACAATCTTTGTTTAATGTGCTACAATTTCTATTTTCTCCACTTACAGAGATAATTAACAACACTATAAACATATTAAAAGTAAAATGTTTATTAAAATTGCTCTGTTATCCACATTTAACTTATTTTTAGCAGTGTTTCACTGAAACAAACGCCTGCCTCCTGGACACATTCCCCGAAAGCAGCCTTTGCCGAGCGCCTCATCCTGTTCCTGAGATCCCCTGGGAACAGACAATCCCTCGTCCTCGTCACCCGGTCCTGTGTTCAACAGCTGTCAGCCTCACGCAGTTCAATTCCATTTCACTCAATCTGACGTCTCCATATACAGAGTGTAAGACACGATTCTCCATTATGAATGTGTGTCTGGGGTCCAGTGGAGACACAGATGAGAAAGCGAAGCATGGGAAAATACAAAAATGTCTCCAAATAAATTACTTCTGCATCTCTCTGGAGCACAAAAGTTTTGTTTAATAGTTCTTCATGAGCAAACAGTGCCAACGATGAGCAACACTCAGTGGGAGGAGGCCACAGCCCTTTGCAATCCAGAGCCTGATTCCAGGAAGGGCACCCCTACACACACCGCCGCGAAGCCACAATGGGAAAACGCTCTCAGTCTGACTTTTGTACAACACAGCACTGATCCTTGTCCAGACACAGAACCTGACTCCCCATGTGGGACGTCTGTTCTGCTCAACCCGAAACACTGGAGCCTGCTCCAAATGGCCACCTCGGACCACGAGGGACACTCTGGGAGGGTGGACCCTGGCCGAGGGCCTCTGGTTTTGACCCCTTCACCTCAGGGCAGGCCAACAGACCCACTCTACCCACCTTATCTCATCCTTTAAACGAGGCTGATTCTACACCAGAACTTGTTCTCCCTGCAGCCACCAGGAGTCCAGAAGGGCCACGAGAAGCCCCCACTTCTGGGTAGGACTTTAGTTTAAAAAACCAAGGACTTAGCACAGATCTCATTGAATCCTCTTCAAGATCTGGTCAAAAAGGTGTCATCTCCACGTTTTACAGATGAGGAACCTGAGGTTCCGTGAGGTCAGGCACTTCTCTCCAAGTCACGTGGCCAAGGGTAGCAGTGCTCGTCTTGTGGCAGTCCTAGCACCACCGTTTGCTAGGGAGGTGACACTCTAGCCCAGTTCTCTGGCCACATTCAAAGCAGGCGGGGAACCCTGTGCTGCTTCTGCGGGAGGCCTGCAGACACTCTGAGGCCCCGGGGACAGCCTCTGCCGGGGTGGGTTTTTCCGTGATGTGTGCATTTTAACCTGGGTCACCTCCGCGTATCCTGGAGCCTTCCACAGGGAAGGCCACTTTCTGTTAATCAGCGTGAACCGGCACGCACCCTCTGACCCCTCAGAAAGCGAGGCATCCCGGAGTTGAAACACTTAGGGACGTGGAGGAAACAGCAATCCACACAGGCCCAAGGGGAAAGGCCATTAATCTCCCTCCACCAAAGGAAATGAAATCATTATGTCTGCAGCTACAGAATCCAAAAGAACAAATTTCCTGCCAGGATAATAAATGGATTCTTTTGTGTTTGCCTTGACTCCCGTCACATGACCCTCCAGCCCATTCCTCATCCAGGTGACTTGGCTGTGTAAATACCCAGAGGTTTCAGTTTCGACTTCCAAAACGGACTGGGGAGCGGCCCACCAGAGCTCTCGGCCAGCCTGACCTGTCTGCCCTCAGCCCTTCCTGCCCAAAATACTGCCTGTAAAGGTGAGCAAGACTCCTGTGCCTTTCCATCTTCTCCACAAAGGCTTTCCTAAAGAAGACCATCCCCCTCCCTCAGCCAGGAGCATGTTTCAAAGGAACTCCATAGAGAAGAGGGGGGCGAGCAACTTTACCATTGAACAGGCATGACACAAGCAGTACTTTGGAAACAGTAATGAAGAGTAAATATGGGCTATAAAGTTCCCAGGGCCAGCAGGAGAGTACCTGGGCGACGCTCCCAATGATGTATGTGGGGGAATAATGTGGACCCTGGGAGGCAGCGTGATGGGCAACCGGGGCTGCGCTGACCTTCCCCTGGCTGAGGCCCAAATGCCATACCCCCCCAGGTCCAAACAGGCAATTAACCACTTCATAATGGGCTTCTATACAGACACAACACCAAGCATTCAACTTCTGAAATGAGTCTATGTTTGCAAAGAAAAAATTGGTGGCGTAAGACAGGGCAGGAACCGTGACGCCTGGTAAACAGAGCCAGGGAAAACCTGTGCCTGCTGCCTGCCCTCCTCTCCCCTGGACCCCTGAGAAGAGGCAACACCTGAAATAGAGACAGAAACTCAACTCTGGGCACAGGTTGGCAGCCCCGCTTCCCCAAGGATGTGGCCCACCACCTCTTCCCTCTGACCAGGCACAAAAAACTTCTACCTCCTAATAATGTGTGTGTTGGGGGTGGGGAACAGCACTAGTCACCTAACAGAAGCAAGGATGCCTCCTCTTGGGGAAAAAATGAGAGCTTGCTAGGTGCTCCTGGACTTCACTGAAAAACCGTACCATCTGAATGCTTTGAGGTAAAATAATGAATAGAAATGATGCATGTCTTGGCAGGAAAAATAAAATCATTGCCTCCTAGAGAGATAGTGTGAGCACATCTATGACTGCTACGGTCTCAGGTCTGCTGGGTCATCTCCCTAGATGAGACTGGACCTTGACATTCTACAGGATAAAAAAGTGGTGAGGTGGTCTTGTCTTTATCCCTCCCTGGCTTTCTGCATCTTACCAGAGACCCTCAAAGCCACACTTCAGGGTCATGTATACCCCACCCCAGTGTCACTTCTCTGGACTTTGTACCTGAAGCTCCTCACTTGTGCCTTCTACGGGTCTTGTCCACAGGATTGTAAAATATCTATTTATTTGTCGTTTTCTCCCCTAGATGTTTCTCAAGCTCACACATCCTATAGAGAGCTTGATGAATGAATGGACGGGTGGATGGATAAGCTAGGTTAGTCAAGGCACATTATCTTCAACAATCCCACATCTTATGGGAATAAACTAATTAATAGTTACAAAACACTACTCCATGCTGGGTCCTGTTCTAGATGACTTCTACACCTTATTTTACCTAATTCACACAACCAACCCAATAAGTGAGTTGTATTTCTGACATTTCACAGCCGAGAGACTAAGGATCAATAAGGTGAAGCATTGTACTTGAGACCCAAGGCAAGGTCTGTGTGAGACCACATCCTGTGTTGAAATGGATCACACCATCTGTCAGTCATCTTTCAAATCATAAGTGCAACAAACATTTGTCGGGCACCTGCTGTGCACCAGGCATGAAGCCACACATTGAGGATTCAAAGACAAATCCAAACTACGTTCAGACAGTGCTCTTGGGTAAGTAGGAGAGGAAACACAAGCTCTCCAGTGATTCCACAGCCAAGAAGAAGCAGATCACATAAAAATATACACAACCTGTTGGAGATTCATAGTTAGAGCAGAGGAAAGAGGTTGGCAAATCTTCTTTTTAAAAAACCAACTATAAAGCCAGGAAAACATGACAAAACAACCATCCCAGAACTCTGAAAAGGCCATCTGAGAAGTGTGTATGTTTCAGACTGCGGGGGGAAAATAAGAACCCAGAGTTGCTGCAATATAGTACCTAAAATTTCCAGTGTTCAATAAAAATTATAATACATCTAAAGAAATAGAAAAATGTAACCCACACTCAAAAAAAGAAGTAGTCAGTAAAAACTGTGTATAAGCTCCCAAATTCTAGATTTGCTGACAATCACTTCCTAGTAGCTATTATAAATATATTCAAAAACTAAAGAAAACCATGTTTAAAGAATTAGGGAAAGTTTGATAACAACAAATCAACAAACAGAGAGTTTCATAAGAAGATAGAAATTATAAACAAAAAAAAAACACGAAAGAATCATATGAAGATTCTGGAGTTGAAAAGTACAAGGGACACCCCCCAAAAATGAATTTATTTATAAAATTTATTTTAAAAATTTATTTTTAAAAATTTATTTATAAATAAACTCCCCAAAAAGGAATTTATTTATAAAAATTGTGTATTTATTTTTAATTTCAGTCACCTTCCAAGTACTCTTTATTTCATGCAATACACCTACCGAGATATTTCTTCCACTGCTCAAAACAGTTTCTGAACTTGTCGATTTTGATGCCTTTTAGTGCTTCTGCTGTTTTTGTTTCACCTCTTCCACATCAGCAGAACATTTCCCTTTGAGGACTTTTTTCATCCAGGAAATAAAAAAAAAAGTCTCTCAGGGCAAGATCAGCTATATAGGGAGAGTGAGGCACAGGGGTCATGCAATTTCTGGTCAAAAACTGCTGAAAACTCAGCACAGTGTGGGCAGGTGCACTTGTAAATCACCCACAATGAAATAGGCATACATATTGAAAATATTTTTCAAAAAAATTTCACTGAAGCTGAGCGCAGCCTCTTACAACAATGCCAGCCGGTACACTGACACAGATGGGTCCCTAGAACACTCATTTAGCAGGGGAAGCCTGTACTGTGAGATGTCGGCCCTCCAGAAGATAACTCAGGTTTTGGGGGGTCTCCCCTTATATAATAACTGAAATTAAAAACTTACCAGAGGAGCTAAATAAAAGATTGAAAATGGAAACAAAAAAACAGTAAACTTAAAGATAAATTAGTGGAAATTATAACTGTAAAACACTTAAAGAAATTGAAAGTAAAAAGGTACAAAACTTCACAAACCTATTGGATAACATTGAGCATACCAGTACACATTTGATGGGGTAGGAAGAGAAAAAAAGACAGAAATTTTTTAAAAATAATGACCTGAAACTTTCCAAGTTTGATTTAAAAACACTGTTTTTAAATGTTTAACATACTATAAACATTCAGGAAGCTCAGTGAACTCAAAGTAGGGTAAGGACAAGGAGATTCACGTGTCAATATATAGTAGTCAAACTTTTAAAAGACAGACAATTTTGAATGCAGCAAGAGAAAAATGATTGACACACAGAGGACCATCAATATGATCAATGCCTGACCTCCTTTCTGAAACCACGGAGGCCCAAAGGCAGTGGAATAATGTTTGAAGTGATAAAAACAAAACTGTCAACCAAGGGTTCTATATCCAGCAAAACTATCCTGCAAAACCCAAAGGCAAAATAAAGACATTCCCAGACAAAGACAGAGAGAACTAATTGCTAGCAAATCTGCCTTACAAGAAATAATAAAATCTGTCATTCAGGATGGAAGGAAATGCCACCACAAGGTAACTTGAAAACATAGGAGGAAATGAAAAGTACTGGAAATGGTGAATATGTGGGCTACTATAAAAGACCCTAGAAATGTATTTTCCTAGTATATTTATAATCTAACAAGGATTAGATTATAAAATGTAGCTATCATAACAATGTATTGTTGAGTTTATAACATCTACAAATATAACAGATACAACATTAATAGCATAAAAGGAAAGAATCAGAGCATCACTTCCACCAGGCCATCAAGGATGTGTGTGATATTCAGAGATGGACAAAAGGGGAAAAGTTACTCCAGCCAGAGAGAACTGAACAACCAAAAATGTGCACACAGGAAAAGTCCTATCTGAGAAAGAGCAAGTTGTCTGACTCAAGGGCCTAGAACACAAAGCTTAGAGAGTCAACTGCAAGTAAGTAAAGAGCCATATGGCAACCCAGGCTTAGGAAACAGAACTGGCTTTTCCCAAATGAAAACAGGACTTGTTTTTCCCCCACTGAAAGGCTTTTTGTTTTGTTTTTTTTAATTAGGAGGACTGATCTGTCTAATCAATGGCTTAAGGTCTTCTGGCTACAGACACTGAAATAGCTAGGGTCATAGATGGAGCAAGTCCCATGACGACATGGGCTCTGATGGCATGGGCATGGGACAGTGGGGCTCCTATTAGGAAGGCGTGTTAGGGGCCCACTGTAATGATGTGTGGAGATGTTGATGACACCCTTACTTTCATTGTCTCCCCAGCTCTCAGAATCCCTGCAAATACACACAAGTGAGTGTAAAGCAATGAGGGAGATACCAAGGAGTGAACCATTCAAACAAATGAGGTAATAAAAGAATTTAAATCAATCCATACACGGGTGGGAGCAGAGTGGCGCAGCGGAAGCGTGCTGGGCCCATAAATCAATCCATACACAATGACAGACACTCAGAAAAGTACCTCCAATTCCCCCAGCCAAGCCTGAAAGAGAGATTTCATGAAGCCCATGTTATAGAGGAGGAGACCATGAGCACAGTGGCCCAAGGTCACACGGAGTATGTGGCAGGGCAGCAATCAGAGGCACGTGTGCCTAATTCAACTCTCGTGCTCTTCTCACAGTTTCAGCCAATGCTTTGAGATGAGAAGGAGCCCTCTCCAAACAGTCAGGTTTTTAGTCAAACAAATGGGTGAAATAAGTGGAGAGGAACTCTTTAAGCTACCATTGCTCCTTTCAGGAGTCTCTCATTCCATTGCCCCCACCCCTACCAAGGTTCCCAGAATTCTCAGTGGTGAGTAACCTAAGCATGACTCACCCACCCTTCATTCAGACTGACACGTGCCTTTTCAGGAAAAACAGTCACCACCACAAGGCAGCCCCAAGTGACTAGCAGCACAAGCAGCAAATGGAACAAGGCTGCTGGGCAGGAAGCCCCTCTCTTCCAAGGCTCTCAGGCCAGGTCTGATCATGGCTGGGGCAGGCAGATCACCTAATGGCACTCTGGAGACATCTGGCCACAGCTTGCTGCCTACATCAGAGCTCTTCCTGCAGACCTTAAAACTCTCCCAGAGCGGGAGGAGCACCCGCCATGTCACAGCAGCAGTGAGTTATGTCCCTACAGGGTTCACACATCCTCTCCTAGAGGACTGCAGGGAGATGTAGCCAGAGAAGGGGACTCTGAGAGAATGGGAGGCCAGGGAGAGGACCCATCTCCTGTAAGGAGACCCAAGATGGGGCAGCACATGACGGTTTACAGTTCACCCTTCCTAATTACACTTGAGGTTCTTGGCTGGGGATCGTCACTACCATAATAAGCCAATCTCAAAGTGAGCCAAAAGGCCATGAGCCACTAACGTCCACCCCTGTGCCAGAAGCTTTGCAAGGGACTTTTGAAGGGGGCCCTCACATCTATCACTAAAGAAGAGGCAGAGGGGGCAGTCAGGGAACAGCATTTACAACATGTTCCAGTTCTGCACACTGTGAAACACCCTCCAGATTACAACTTTCTCGCCAACTTCATAAAACACAGTTTATTGGTGCTGTTATGGTTCTGACTCAAACAACTTCATAAAATTTTTGCTTCTTACAAAGTGGGTGCTCTTATACACTCACTCATTTGAATGACAGAAGTTCAATAGCCAAGACCTACTTACATGGTTAAACCACTGGAAAACTGTGTTTTAAAGGATTAGACCATACATAGGCTATTTGTCGTACCTTCATTTAGAGATTTTAGTGCATCTAAGAGCCAGAGTGATTTTATTTGACCTGCACAATGATGTAAACCGGAAAAAAAAAGCATTTTTGTCAACATTCTAAAACTGGGTATTATCCCCATGAAAATCCAGAAGATGAGGCAACACCAATGTAGCTAGATGGCACATGAGCTCGTGTTCATACAGCGCCAAGTAACCTCACCTGGCTATGAAACCTGTGAGTCCCCTGCTTTAGATGAACCGCAAACACTAACATCATCGTCTACCACAGGCAAAGCCCCAGGCCAGGCACCACAGAGAAAGGAGATCTGGTCCCTGTACCCTAGTGACTCATGCTGCCTGGGGAGACAGACAGACAGATTCACAGAAATAGTAGGTCCAAAAAGGAAAGAGTTCAGTTAACATTGGAGGCACCAAGTAGAGATAAGACGGAGGAGCAGTGTGGTCCCACAAAGAAATGCCACTCTTTGCTCCTACTCCAGGACCTCCCAGCAGGATGCCCCAGGTTCCCGAATGAGGTGTCAGTCCTAGTCCCTTCTAGCTAGTTCTCAACAAAGCAGAAGCACATTCAAACTTTCACTTGTTTATTCAACAAAGAGTGTCCCAGGGCACAGAGCAGCATCACCCGCAAGCTTTTTCACCGCCACCACCAGCCCCCACCAACAAAGAGGTTCCACCATCTGCAAAGTTGGGCTCCCTCTTTAGGGAGCTGTTGGGTCATGGAGACTTGGAAAACACTCGCCAGGAGGATCTGAGGTCTATCCTCTCTTACTTACCACTATCTTGCCCTACACCCGACCCCATCCCAGGCCACAGCCTCTCTCTCAAGGCCTACACACCGCACTGTCATCCTATTCAGCACAGCCTGGAATGAGGTTACGACACAGCCACGGACCCAGGAATGGGCACCCTTGGCCTTGCGCCTGAGGCCAGCATAGCAGGGCCTCCACAGTTTTCAAGATCAGAGACATTTCCAAGAGATGTTCTGCCCCTTTGCCTTACAACCTAAAACAGCTCAGTTCTGTCGCATTTTCTTACCAAGGACTCACGTCAAGTAAAGGCTGGTAACCCAGGCAGAACGGCCAACAACAAAAGAACAGACTCTCGTAGACCAGGTGAACCTCAGATTGCTAATTCGATCCAGGACACATAAAGAGCCACCAGCCAATAAGAAGCAGGGTGAGGGCAGAGATGCACCTGTCGAACACTGATCTATAAACACACAGGACCCTGCAGGCAGTAGACAGTGAGGCAAGAGAGACAAGTACAGTCTTAGGCCTGAGTAATTAAGTCCACCTCCTAACCCTGAGCTCCATTTTGTGTAGCCTTTTGTGTTAACTTCTCTGCATCTGCAAAATAGAAATAGTATCTTGGGGTTGTATTTTAAGAATCAAATGAGGTAACATATGTAAAGTGCTTAATATAGTGCCTGGCAGAATGTAGGCACTACATAAATATTATTCCTCTTTCATCTGAACATTAGTTGATGATTAATGCACGAACATAGAGTAAAAAGAAATCATCTCCTTGAATATGTTCCAGACTGCTTCTAATTATTTCATTCTTTGTTTTCATTAGAATCTTCCCAGGGTAAAATGTTCACCTTTATCTTCTAGCTTCTAGCATGCAAAAAGCTGCCTTCTTTTTAATACACCTCTCTTGTAACTAGGGTACACTGCCACCAGATGGCGGTGGCTCCTTCCATCTCATCCTCAAGCTGGAAGACACATGGAATCTTGAAGGTACAACTATAACCATAAGTTTTCCAGATATTAATTTTCAGAGACTGAGAAAGGCTACATGCAACTGATTAGAGGGTTCTATTAAGTTAAGGATTTGCTTTAGAGGGGAATACTAAGCAATTAGTCTCCCATGACTTTTGCTTAGAGCATGAGAGGATAATGTCTTAAATTGGGGCAAAATAAAATGACAAATAGAGTAGTCTCCGCTTACCTGCAATTTTGCTTTCCACGGTATTAGTTAGTCTCAGTAACTGTGGTTCAAAATTATTAAATGAAAATTTCTAGAAGTAAATAATTCATCCGTTTTAAATTGCACGCCCTTCTGAGGAGTATGATGAAATCTCCTCCTGTCCCTCTCCATCCTGCCCAGGGTGCGCACCATCCCTTTGTGCAGTGCATCCGGGCTGTACACACAGGACCCGCCTCCTGGTCACTTAGGGCCCTTCTGGGTTTCACAGCGTCTGCAGTGCTATCGCAGTGCTTGTGTCCCAGTCACTCTTGTTTTACTTAATAATGGCCCCGAAGCACAAGAGTAGTGAAGCTGACAACTCAGATATGGCAAAGAGAAGCTGGAAAGCCCTCCTTTTAAGTGAAAATGTGAAAATTCTTGACAATAAAAAATAATCATAAGCGGAGGTTGCTAAGATCTATGGAAAGAATGAATCTTGTATCCATGAAATTGTGAAGGAAAAAGGAAACACATGGTAGTTTGCTAAGAGAGACCATGTTCACATAACCTTTATTATAGTATACTATTATAACTGTTCTATTTTATTACTAGTTATTATTGTTCATGTCCTACTGTGCCTAATTTACAAATTAAACTTTACCACAGGTACATATGTATAGGAAAAAACATAGTATAGATAGGGTTCAGCAGTACCCAGGCATCCACTGGGATTCTGGCACGTACCCCCTGCTGACAAGGGGCGGAGCACTATACTAGGAAGAGTTGACAGGCCAATAGGATAACATCTAAGCATGAACTGCTAGGAGACTGTGGGGAAGACATCCAGGAGATGTCCCCAAGAGCCAAAATAAGCCCAGAAATGCTGTGAGGGAACAAAAAGGCTAGGACAGAACATCAGGGAGCCAGGGTTTCCTTCTGACACTCTGGCCAGATCGACAAACTTTTCTGGGCCTCAGTTTCCTCATCTGTAAAAGGAGATGGGGGGAAATGATCTTTCATGTCTCCCGTGACCTCAGATGAAACGAATTTTCCACCCTTTTGTGTGGCACCTCCATAATCCTCGCCTCTGTCCTCCATGGTGATAATGACTCCCCAAACTGGAAGGCAGAGCCCAGACCAGACTCTCGGGAGGCCAGTGCATTCCCACACAAGAAACCTGACCATCAGGCATGAGGGTGGTTTGGGGCAAGAGTCGGGTGGAAGTATGGTCAGGACCAGGATTCCCTAAAGCAAATCCTGAATCAAAATCCCACTCAAACAAAGCCCCTGTTCTATGCTCCCCATACTCCTACCCTTCACTGCTTGCCTGTTCTTGGGGTCCACCAGGCACCCTTTCCACTTTTTACATGTCTGTGAATGTCCGTGCTTATTCTGTGGGGCGAAGTGTGACCGTTTATCTTATCTAAAGTGCATGCTCAAGAGCAATTGCATGAATGAGGTTGTTCAAGTCTTCTGCTTTCTTTTAAAACTTTCCTTCTATGGAAACTATTGAGGAATTATACCAAATAAGCCCCAAACATCTATGTCCTTCCTATTGATTGGCTAACTCTCAATCTTTGAAGTCCAAAGGAGACCTTTCTTGAGCATCTTGTTCATTTGATAAAACTATACTTTTATAGATACATGCAGCAAGGCCTAAAGAAGTCCCAAGCCAAAAACTCCTCTCTCCTCCCCACTAGGGGATCATCTACAGGCATCCTGTCCCACCAGCCCTGCCCCTTCCCTGTCCCAGCAAGGTCCGCATGGTTGCCCTCCCCTCTGCCATCTCCAACAGCCAAGTGCATTCTGCAAAGCAGCCTGAGCCCACAGGAAACACTTGGTGGTCATCCTTGACCTGATATCAATGACACTGGCATACATGTGAACCAGGAAGGACGACGATCAGGGACTTATTAGGAGTAAATCAGGTTTTAAACCATCTATTTAAAAAAGGTTAACCTCAATTTTAACAACATTAATTTGCCTTTTTATAGCCAGAAAGATATGCTAAAGCTCAAAGACCTAATCATGGACTAGGAAAAGATGCCTCTTAGTTATGGGGTGCTTGAGAGAATAGATTATTGTAATCTTTAAAAATATATATTTGACAAGCAGGTCCCAACTGCTCCTGACACACTGGTTGCTAGTATTCCCATAGCTGGGTTAGGTCGCCCTTAAGCCGCAGGGACACTGTGGCATGCAGCCACACGAGCCATTCACTTTCAACCTTTACTAACATCAACTCTATGAGTCAATGCTAAAGGTGCATGTGTTATGGGACAGATATTTGCTGATGAGTAATTTCAAGTCGTTCAAGTCACTTAACTAAACTTATCAGAATATTACAATGATAAACCAAGCTTCCGATAACAGTAGCCTCTTCTAAAGATGGAGAAATAATGTCTTCTTTCTTTAGGCAAATTTATTCAAGATTAGTCCCTTGGCAATTGGACAAGCAGGAGAGCTCCTGTTTCTTTTCCGGTCAATGAATTAACAGGAAGAGGAAGGTAAATGTTGAAGTGCCTGCAGAATGAAAGACATTAAGTTTCTAACCTTGATTAAACTGAGGCTGATTCATATTTACTGTTATTTTTAAAGCCCACATTTCATGTTTATAACGAAAATACTAACAATGCTTGTGTATATTTTTGTTACAATGTACTTCAGTTATATACAAACATTCACAATTTATAAATATTGAGTTTTAACCAAACAAAAGTTTGAACATTTGTTATTTCTATTATACTTTATTTGCCTAATGAAGTATAACTTTTATGAAATTCACCAAGTATTATATCTGTTAAACTGAAGATTGTTTCCCTCTTCATTTACAAATATCTGCTTCAATTTGTGTTAATAAATGGAAGTCCTAAACAATTACTACATCTTCAGATGCAAAATTAAAAATAGACAAAGGAAGTAATTCTTTATAAATGCATGTTTTAAAAAACAGCATCTGATTTAAGAAAAACAAGGAGTTAAAATCCATGATTAATACTGACTTTTTGACTGAAAAAAGCTGAGTATAATAGGTATTGAAATCACGTTTGTACTTACTGCTGTCCAATCACCCTGAGGACAAATGGAGACTGACTGTGCTTTGGGGAGCACTCGCTCCATGCACCCAGTGTGGCCAGATGAGACTGACGGCTGCACTGGACAGGTACCCAGGGGACAGCTCTCCCCACAGACAGCTCCCTCCCAACTTCAGACACCCTCCACATCAAGTTCTGCCTTCAAGTAAAATGTCCACAGAAGATGCAAACAGCTGACTGTGACAACCGTTCACTAAAAACCTTGTTTATAAAGAAGCTTGCTGACTCTTGGCAGAGCGCCGATCATTTCAGTGTTTGGACCAAAACATCTCCCACACTGCAGCCTCCAACCTGTGACCAAAGCTGCCTGCAGGACAGGGAAACAGGAGCCCCGAGGTTCTGATGACAGGGATGATGACACAGAGCCAAGAATGGATAGAGCCTTGAGGAGCCCAGGACACCCTGGCACCCCTTTCCTGTCCACCTGGCAGTCTTCTTCCTCTCCAGTCAGGCCCTTTCTTCACAGACCCACCCTTGAGGCCCAGTGGCCTGTCCTCTCACCCCCAGTTCCAGAGTCTGTCCCAGCTGGCTGGACAAATCAGGTGCTGGAGAATGGAAAGAACACATACTATGGAGCCAGACTAACCTGGGCTGGACTCTTCACTCTGGCCAATTCTGCTTATCTTGAGCATGTCACACTGCCTCTCTGGGCCTCTAGGTCCTTATCTATAATGACTTGTGGTCAAGATTCAAGACAATGCCAGAAAAGACACCAGGCCAGTGCCTGTCAACATCAATAAAAGCCATCTTCGCACATATGTTAATGTGTTCTCATTATCAACACCTCTGCCGGGATGGAAGTAGCAATCACAGGGGCTGGAATCTAGAATCTACCACCATTACATGCTGTGCAGCCTGGAGAATGGAAGGGTCTTCAGTGTTGTGACCCCAGTCCCACTGGGATGGACCTGGTTTCTTCAGCATCCCTTACACTCCCAACACCACACACCAATATCTCTCACATCAGGCAATGGCTGGGCTAAGGAGCTACCATCGGGAATGAGACGCCTGTGCAGATGTTAGCACAGCTTCTGCCACTGTCACCTGCCTCTGAATCCAACACCTGGTGGAGGCCATGAAAAAGAGGCTGCCAATCCATTACATACGTGTCCAGCCAACCGTGAGAGAGCACCTCTAAATCACCCCCATTCACTTGACTGGGGAAGTAGCATTTGTTTTTATTTTCCAGGACAGACAGTCAATCACACGTATGTGACAGACATAAAGATAAATACCACCCACTGAACTTTAAATCAAAATGCTAATCCTAGGCTGACTTCCCTGTCAAGGTCTGACACTGAAGTAATTCAGCAGCCTTTGATTATGCCCCAAATTAATGCTCTGGTGGAGATTATGTCTATTAATCACAGATTTTGATGGTGCGACTATTCATGTTCCTCCACTGGGTGACATCCAAAACTGTCCTGATGGCCAGGAAACCTTCACCTGGTTGTCCTGAACTCACAGAGTATAAGGCAACCTCCAACGAGGTATATTTGAAAAGACCACTTATTGTTTCCTTGGTAAGAGGTTTAAAGGGTAGAGTCATTCCTAAGAAGATAGAAGGTGACATGTTCTAAGCATTAAAAAATAGCAAAGCCCCACCCTGGCTGGTGTAGCTCAGTGGATTGAGCACGGGCCTGTGAAGCAAAAGATCATGGTTCGATTCCCAGTCAGGGCACATGCCTGGGTTGCAGGCCAGTTCCCAGTGGGGGACACATGAGAGGCAACCACACATTGATATTTCTCTCCCTCTCTCCTTCCCTCCCCCTCTCTCTGAAAATAAATAAATAAAATATTTAAAAAAAATAGCAAAGCCCCAAGTGAGAGAGACTTGGGCTAGCCAACTGAGCCCAGCAGAGGAGACCCAAGAGTGGACCCCAGGAATGACCACACACAGACAGTCCCAAGCAACCAGCATGCAACCCAAAAGGACATGCATAAGTCAGGAATTTGGTTTGTATGTCAAAGAGATAGAGACAGAGACAGAGACAAAGAGAGACAGAGATAGAAACAGAGGCAGAGACAGAGATAGAGATAGAGTTCGTTTTTGGCTCTGGACGTCAACTAATAGGGGACAGAGAGGAATTCATATTGGAATACCAAACACTCATTTCATCTCCACAAAATTGAACCCATTGAATCTCCCCTCAGTCTGAACCTCTCACTCAACACATACTTATTCATCACTTACTATTTATCAAGCTTTATTCCTGACATTTGGTGAGGCATAAGCCTAAGCAAAACAGATGATGACCCCTGTCCTTAAAGAGATTGCATTCTAGAGAGTGTAGTGATCCCTCTGACCCAGGCCTTCTCATTCCCCACCTAGACTGACACAGAAACTTTCTAGCTGGATTTCTCCCTGTCCCTATAGCCTCCTGACTGTCACCCACACAACAACCAGTGCAACTCTCTTAAATGTAAGCAGGACCAAAATCCTTCAGTGGCTCCCCTGCCTAAAATGGAGAGTCCATACTTTGTTTTATTTTATTTTATTGATTATTCTATTACAGTTGTCCCAATTTTCCCCTTCTGCCCCCCAACCCAGCACCCCCTCCCCCACTCCCTCCACACCATTGTTCATGTTATGGCTCATATATATAAGTTCTTTGGCTACTCCATTTCCTATACTGTACTTTACACTCCATGGTTATTCTGTAACTACCTATTTGTACTTCTTAATCAGCTCTTCACCCACTCCCCCACATCCCCTTCCCATTTGGCAAGCATCAAAACGCTCTCTGTATCCATGATTCTGTCTCTGTTCTTCATGTTTGCTTAGCTTGTGTTTTAGATTTAGTTGTCCATGGATATGTATTTATTGCCATTTTATTGTTCAGTTTTCCTTAAGTAAGTCCCTTTAAAACTTCATATAATGGTTTGGTGATGATGAATTCCTTCCGTTTTTGTTTTTTTTTTCTTGTCTGGGAAGTTCCTTATTGGCCCTTTGATTCTAAATCATAGCTTTGCTGGGTACAGCAATCTTGGCTATAGGTCCCTGCTTTTCATGACTTTGAATATTTCTTACCAATCCCTTCTACCTACAAAGTTTCTCTTGAGAAATCAAGTGACAGTCTTATGGGAACTCCCCTGCAGGTAACTAACTGCTTTTCTCTTGCTGCTTTTAAGATTCTCTCTTTATCTTTGACCTTTGGAATTTCAATTATGATGTGTCTTGGAGTGGGCCTCTTTGCATCCATCTTGTTTGGGACTTACTGCTTCATGGACTTACATGTCTATTTCCTTCACCAAATTAGAAAACTTTTCTTTCATTATTTTTTCAAATAGATTTCCAGTTTCTTGCTCTTTCTTTTCTCCTTCTGGCACCTGTATGGTGTGATTGTTGGAACACTTGATGTTTTCCCAAAGGCTCCTTACACTATCCTCTTTAGGATTGTCTTTTCTTGTTGTTCTGATTGGTTGTTTTTTGCTTCCTTATGTTCCAAATCATTTACTTTATTATTAGCTTAATCCATTCTACTGTTGTTTCCCTGTAATTGTTCTTGATTTTAATTAGTGCACCCTTCATTTCTGACTAGATCTTTTGTATGCTGTTGAGGTCCTCACTAAGTTCCTTGAGCATCCTTATAAACAGTGTTTTGAATTCTGCATATGATAGATTGCTTAACTCCATTTTGTTTAGTTCTTTTTCTGGAGTTTTGATCTGTTCTTTCATTTGGGCCATGTTTCTTTGTCTCCTCATTTTGGCAGCCTCCCTCATGTTTTTTTCTACGGATCAGACAGAGCTTCTATGACCTGCCCCCATCTTGGTAGCATTGCCTAATATTGAAGGTATCCTGTAGGGTCCAGTGTTACAGCCTCCCCAATCACCCAAGATGGGTACTCAAGGTGTGTCCTTCCTGTGGGCTGAATAAACTATCCTCTTATAGTTGAGCCTTGACTACAGGTGGCAGGTCAATGGGAGGGATTTACCCAGGCCAGTCAGCCACAAGGACTGGCTGTGACCACTGACCACCAACCTCCATCCTCTGTGGAGGATCAGCAGTGCAGGAGCAGGGCGGTGGTGCTCTGATGTGGTTTATACCTGGGTGTGCAATGTCTGCGGTTTCCTGGGTGGTACAGGCCAAGGTCAGCCCTCACCTCTGTTCTTTCTACCTGGGACCACCCAGCATACCTCTTATCAGATCCTGGATGGTCTTCACAACACCTCTCTATACCTACAGGCTCAGCTCACTTTAGAAATACAGGCAGACTGTAGAACCTCAGCACATACATGCTTCTCAGCCTCCTGCCCTGCATCTCTTCTCTTCATACCCCAAATACCTGCTCACCCTCCAAGACTGAGCTTAGCCCAGCTCCTCCAAATACCCTCAGGCTTGGCCAGCCACTACGCTGAGACCTCACAGCCCACTCAGCCTCCTCAGTCCTGGTACCTACCACTCACTCATTTGCTCTACGCTCATCTCTCCCACTAGACTAAACTCTATTTAGCCTGAAACAGTGCTTTATACATTTTGTAGTCCTAGCATAGTGTGTGGGACATACTAGGTGTTCAATGCAAGTTTACTATCCTGAACCAATTATACCATAAAACCTAACCACCCTTTAGCACGTTGCTTCCATGGAAAAATTGTGTTCCAAGTTCTGCCTGGCTTGTCAAGGATGCGGCTCACCCATTCACAGTCCCAATGATAAGAATAGTAGTACATCTAGTACATTCTATCCTGTGCTGTCATTCCTATCACAATGGAGGGCCTGGCATGGGAGGTGGAGGATCATAGGGTCGGTGTGGGACCACTAGCACATCAAAGCCGGAGAGTCTAGTCAGGTCTGCCCCTGCGGTCTCAATAATGGGGGAATGAGAGTCCCATAGAACCCCAGCGTGGTTTCTACTACATGTCTGCCCACTGCCCCAGGACAGGATCTCTGAGGCTGAGCATGAATGATTTGGGATCAGGTCACCCTGGGCAAACACTGCAGATACTCAGACTCCTACCTACAAATATTCACACCACTTCTTCTCCACAGAGAAAAGAAATTCATTTATAAAGGACTTTAAAAACAAACCAGTATTATTGGTCATTGCTAAGACACACCCACTACCAGCACTTTCTAGCAGTGAAAGTCACTTTAACCATGAACACACAGAGCATTAAATGTGCTGACTTGTGGTTAGAAAGTTGTCTCCTTTGCAATTCTTCTTTGGTCTCTTTGATTATTTAGAAGAGAGTTTTCACTGGGGACTAGTACACCATTCGCACCTCTACCACTTACTGATGCAGACTCTGGCCAACAGTCTCCGCAGTGTTGTGGCTGAGCTACATTTGCCATTCCACGCAGATAGGTTCTCTATAACTTACTAATTTCACTTTTCTTTTAAAACTCACCCAAGGATACGTGTACTCATTTGAAAGAGAGAGAAATACCAATCAGCTGCCTCCCATACACACCCCAACCAGGGATTGAACCCACAACCTTTGGTGTACAGGATGACCCTCTAACCAATTGAGCCACCTGGACAGGACACTAATTTCGCTTTTTATGGAATTTGAGAGTAGGTTTCAGACTCAGAGTCAAAAATTAGAGTTCAATAACATCAATTCTATTGCCCGTACGTTTACAGTCACCTGCAATCCATAGAATGTGAGACTGCTTTTCCACTGAGAATGGTAAAATCAAGTTTCCTTTTGAAATACATTTATTCAAGGTTTTAAGTAAATTCATTTAAGGAAAAATATAACGGCACAGGTGGTGTAGAGATAAGGGAATTATAGCAGTGACACTCGGATGGCTGAGGATGGGGGCAGAAGAGGGTCCCAGATGAACAGGGCAAATTCTCAGATGATAAGATGACTCAGACACTTTACTCGGGGGGTTGGCAGTTCGGTTGTCTCACGACCTGTCCCAGATTTTTTTTACAGCTCCCTTCCGTCACAGCTTTGCTCCTAGTCTGGCTTTGGCTTCATTCTGTGAGGCCTGTGGTTATGTTCACAGATGCCCCAGTTTACCTCTGATGAAGGCCCTCCACAGCCTACCTCTCTCTCCCGAGTGTTCCTGCTGGGTTGCCAGATTGAGCAAACCAACAAACAACAGGCTGCCCAATTCAACTGGAGTTCCAGAAAAACAACAAATTTTTTTTTAGTATAAGTACGTCCCCAATGTCACATGCAATATGTCAGTGCATGTCCCATAATATTTTGGACATACTTATACTAAAAGTGATTTATTTACCTGAAATTTACCTGAAATCCAAATAAATGAAGCATCCTGTATTTTCTCCTACAACCCAACCCGGCCATGACTCTGACCAATGCTGCTCTCACAATATGTTAGCCTATTCGAACAATTTCAGAAGGCATCAGTTGATATTTCTCTTTTTCAGAGTAACAGCCTCACTTTCTCTCAAGCATATCATACAAGCATCCAAAAAGTAGGGTCTCTCTCAAAGCAGTTGAACCAGAGAACAGACACTCTCCCCTTTAGAAAATTAGGAAAGCTCAAACGCACACATTTATTTCCTTTGTAATGGGGAGACGGGCAGTACATATCATAAAATGGAAAAAGGCACTGGGCCAAACCACAATGGCCTGAAGGCAGAAAAGGTAAAAGATGATTTTTTTTCCATTGCATAGAGGCAACATGTAGGAAAGCGAGCTGTGAAGAACCAACCCAACCATAGGGAAAGTATCTTTGAGGAGGTGGGAGGCAGCTTATGGAGATGTCTGAAGGGAAGGAGAAAACAGCAAACAGTAAGGATAGGCCAGAAGCAAACTTCTGTTGCTAGTTTTGAAGGGACTTGAGCAACTTTGTAAACTTGAGGAAGCAAAGCTGAAGAAAGTGAGGCTGAGGAAGGGTGGGAAGGCATGGTCTCAGGGCATGGGCTGGATCCTAAATTAGCTAAGGGGGTTAGGAAGCTGGTCTAGAATTGCGGAGGCAGGGTCCAACTCAATACGCACAGCTACGCTTATTAAAACCTGAAACTCCTGGTCTTCTAGCCACACTCCGCAGCCATGTGGTAGACTGAAGGCCATGCCTGCAAGTGTTTTAGAAAATCTGGGAAGCAATGTGCTTGGGCAGGGCCCTCGATCTCAATTATAACCATGAGAGGCTGTCTTATGGTCCTTC
This sequence comes from Sturnira hondurensis, assembly GCF_014824575.4. NCBI lineage: Eukaryota > Metazoa > Chordata > Mammalia > Chiroptera > Phyllostomidae > Sturnira > Sturnira hondurensis. Next base: position 5,094,271 of record NW_028085930.1, read on the forward strand.
TCCTCCCCAGAGACGACTCCAGAACCGCCTTATTAAAAGAGTTTAGGAGCAATTCCTTGTTGGATGGGGGATGCTATGACAATTTACACAAGAGTGAGAAATCATTGCCCGTTTCAGGAATGAATGCAGAGCTGATGGAAGTCGTGAGGAGTCTGATGCCTCCTGCCTCCCCCTAAAGCCCTTGCTGACTTCTCTACTTGGCATTATCCTCACATTCTCCTTTCTTAACCCAGTGTGTAGCACCCATCCACCAGCCAAGTCTCCCATGTCCTTGGTAGGGAAAGTGAGGCACACAGAAACTGATTGATGACCTCCGGGATCCCCAGATAGAAGGCACATCAGAACCCTGTGACCCACTAGATATTGTGAAACCAGCCAGGAGAACAGGGTTGTGTCATGGGCCTGAGACCAGAAAAGAAGTTCCCTAAACATGATCTTGCCCACCAGTCTGCCATAGACTGCCAGGACCCTCTCTTCACACAGTTCCCTCCAGAGAAAGAAAAACAAAACAAAACATTACCTACCCAGAAAAGCCCTTCTCTATTCTAGTGACTTCCAACCAGGCTGACTTGATCTGGGCCTTTCTCCCACCTATGGCCTCCTCTCCACTCTCTTCTGCCTAGATACCCCCCCTACTCCACACAGGTCAAAATTCCTCAAAACACTGACCCGCTCTTGCTCCAACACTCCCCTTCTTTTGTCAGGACACCCCAGTTTCCCTTTCAAGAGATCAGTGTGCCTAATCTGACCAAGAATAATAATCAAACACAAATCTTAACTCACTTGCCCTGCATGAATAGGGGAACCCCAGGGGTTGGATGGATTTTATAGGAGAAGCTGGTGAACAGTGTTGAACTCTTCAGGGATCAACTAGGGGCTGGAGCTCTAAATGCTGTCCTTATAAGAATCGCCCTCATACCTCCTTTCTTTACAGGGATGTCATTTCAGTTTTGGAAGGGTCCTCTCTTCCTAGAGTTGCTTACAGACAGTCGTGGCTAAGGTGAGAGCAAATGGGAAGTCCCAAAGCCCCAAGCCCTGAGGCTTCAGGATGGAAAGGGCTTCCTGCGAAGATGGCATCTTCTCCACCATGTTCTCAAGTGTTTCAAGGCCCATCCATTGTGTTAACCCTGAGAAGGAATCCATTCACGCTGAGGAACAGGACTAATAACTGCTATGAGTCCACATACTTAGCCTAAACCACAGCCTTAAGAGAACAGCAGGCTGAACATACAGCATCTTTTCCTCTCCTTTAGGGAAGGAGAGCAGAAACCCAGAGCCACTGAGAGAATGAATTAGAGAAAAGACTTCATACAGTTCTTAGGAGAAAGCTGAGGGACAAGTGCATCCTTTTATAGCATAATGGGAAAGCCATAGACAAGAACCCAGCTTTTCTGTAACATTCTTAAATATGAGTCACTACACCTTTGAAGAATCCTGCAACACAAAAGATAAACAGGAAAAAGTGGCCAATTCAGGGAACAGGTTTCTCTCTGCCTTTCTTCACCTTCTCCGCCACTTAAAAATTCTCTCATCAGTACCCCCAGTAGAAACAAGACCTTGGATTCAAACAGCAAGAATAGGATAGTATTTTTTTTTTAAAGAGCAAATACAGAGTAAAGTAATCTTATAAAACTTTGAGAATTGTTGTTGAAAGTATATATATCAAACAGCAGTTGTAGGAGGAAGCCAAAAAACTCTCCCAACACAGAACAGAAAATAAGAAGTAAAAGTTACAGAGCATCACTGCAGGTGTTCAGCTCCCTCTTGCAGGCAGCTAATGCAATGATTGTTTTCCATACAACCTTCCTCAGAAGTTATTTGCAGTTGTAGTGCAGTCAAACAAGGAAATAAAGCATGAAAGAGAAAGACAAGGAGCCAGGACACAGCGAATTCAACCCAAGGGATCAGGAATGAGAAGCCCCCGAGGGCTGCAGTGCACAGACCCACAGAAAACCAGCCCAGATCAAAGCACAGGATGGAGAACTCCGGGGGAGGGAAGCCTCTGTTTGAAACAGTGAGCAGTGCAACTAGGATGGATACACACTGGGGTGGAGTGTTTGGAAACATCTTGGGGGAAACACTATGGAGAAGTAGAACTCGAGACAATATTGGTATAAAGAAAAAAAAGAAAAGCAATCTAGAATTCTAGGGATAAAAAAGGTACAAGGAAGACATCATACATGAAAGAGATTCAATGAAGGCATCATTTTGACCAACTGGTGGCATATAAACATATAATGCTATAAATATTTAATTATATGTAAATAGCTCAGGAATAAGGGCATTAGAAACTTGGAAAAGTAATCAGGATCATAATTTAACGAATTATAACTGCAACTCCCTATCTCTCAATACAGTCTACACTGAGGTACTGGGGGGTTAGGACTTCAACATACCTTGTTGGGGGAGACACAATTCAACCCATAACAAAGATATAATGGAATTCTTTGTACCATATTTTAAACTTTACGAAAATCTAAAATTATTTCAATTTTTTTCCATTTTTTAAATTCATTTATTTTCATTTAAAGGAGCTCTAAGGATGGAAGGGGCTGAGCAGGGAGGACAGCATTATTAAGGGGAGCCCAGTGGAGGTGCAGGGTTCTGAAAGCCCGCCAGAAAGGCAGCTGTTGAGAGGCACTTGGAGAAGTGACTTTCCCCCACTTCCTGTTCCCCCAGAACAAAGAGAGCCTCCTACCACCCCCGCCCCACCCCACCCCAAAAGGGATGGAATCAGGCTCTTGGAGGGGAGGCTCAGTCAGAATTTGGGTCAAGAACACAAATTAATTTTTTTCCTTCAAAACAAGTGTGTGGCAGGGCATACTTGCCCAGCATCTCAATAGATGCTAATGGTGGTTAATTAGAAGAATGTTGTTAAACAAAGACAGTTAAATAATTGTGTGTTTCACAGAATTTCATTCCTTAACTAGTATCTCTTAAAAATAGCACAGTCCATATGAGAGTTTTCTTTTTATTCAAATCACGTTTCAGAAACAGCACAGTTCTACAGCAATGCCTCATCAGCTGGGAGAAGGAAGGCGCCCCAGGAGATGGAAAGCAACCCCCAAACACAGCATGAGCTGGGTGATGGAGGGCCCCACCCTGCCAGCCTCCAGCAACTCAAGTCTGAGCCACTCAGACTTCCCCCTTTGATGGCTACAGAGAGGGGACTCAGTGGGCATCCTGCGTGGTCCACCCCAGCATTCTGTCAGCCTGACAGTCCTGTTCTCCTGCAACACAGAAAATATTGGGTGGCATCTTCCTAACTAGGAACTTCTGTTCCTAAGAAGCATTATCAAGCCAATCCAGGTGTTCACGCACTGATTCAGTGTCCACAGAAGCCCAAAATTGTGCTGGCCATTCTCCAGAAAGCACCACCAGACCCTGTCTGTGGCCCTTAGCCCCTCTCTGGCTAGGGACAGCCTATAGTCTCCAAGTCTCCCTCACAAAGTCATTCTCCAGCTTTAAAGGCCCTGCTGGGGCCCCCTGAACAACCACAGGGATTGGAGAGAGCACCAGATAGGATTTCCACTTGCAGTTGTGCCTGTAACCCATTGCACAACCCTGGGGTATTAATTCAGCCTCTTAGGATCTCAGATTCCTGATCTGCAAAACGATTAGATTCAGTCAGATGCTGGGAATGAACACATTGTCAGGTATTGTGGCCCAGCTGAGGACTAGGCTCCAAGAAGATTCTAACTGACCGGGAATAAAGGGAAAAGACAACTTTCCTGCCTGACATGGCCCATAAGTTTTGATCCCACTTTGAGGGGCTCAGAGGACCATGCCAGATACCTCATTATGGCACTGTATTCGGAGTCATATTTGTCTCAGGTCTATGAATACCCCATGATCTCTCTCATTCCTACTTATGCACAGTTGGCTATGCCTGCATCCTTTGCTTTACACCAACTACCATATCTTGCCATAAGTGTATAATGTGCCCTTTTTTTGCCCAAATTTTTGAGGGAAAAATAAGAATGTATTATACCCATGGGTATAATAATCCTGTGTATAATGCACCAAAAAATGTCGGTGTGCATTATACACAGCAAAATATGTGTATTCACCAAAAGTCCCAAATATCACTGAGATGTGAATTTTGCACATCTAGTCCAGCTTGAACATAATCTCTTTCCTTGAAAACTGTCCAAAGTGCCAAACAGATATCTTTCCTCAAATAGGGCCCAAATAAAAAAAGCAGGAATCTAGAACAGAGGACCGCAAGGGAGGAAGCTTTCAGGGGCCAGGTGGCCGAGCCCCTCCAAGAAGGCATGTAGTAGGCCAGAGGGTGCAAGGGGATTCGGATGGGAAATGTGAAACACAGGGGCAAGAAAAAAAGCATAAGCAAAGACATGCTGTTGGAACAGAGGGATGGATACTCACCTGAGGAGCAGCCCATTGAGAGCAGGAGGACTCGGGGTAGGATGCCAAGGGAGGTCTGGGATGTTTTCTGTCAGCCAGCACTCACTCATTTGTCCTGCTTTTCATAACCACCCTGTATTCTTTTTTGCAATTTCACCCTCTCTTTATAGCACCCCCACCTTAGGCTCCCCAGGGCAGGGAATAATCTGGGTCAATCAGTGAATTCCAGACCCTAGGCTGGTGACTGGTTTGGGATGAGCATGTGACCCAGGCTGGGATCAACCAGAATGCCCTCCAGGACTCAGCAGAACTCCCAAGAAGTGAATCACCCAGGTACTCTTAAAGTCAAAACAATGGAGCTGGTGACCATGGTGGAACAGTATCAGAAACTGAGTTCTGATAGCATCCTGAATCCAGCCATGTCTGAAATCGGCATCCCTGTACTTTCCCTTACATGAGCCAATCAGATGTGTGCATGTGTCTTGATTTTGCTTACTGTCGCTGAAAGCCAAATTCATGGACATAACCATAAGCTCAGGTTAAAGAGAAGAGAAAGTACTAGACTAGGGTGTTAGATGAACCTGGCCTTAGATTTCAGCACTACCACATGACATCTGTGTGGGTCTGAATAAGCCATTTAGGTTTGCTCACCTATAAAATGGGCATAATAATTAATGAGCTGATGTATGTGACAGCACAGTCTCCTTGAATATTGGTACAATCATTGGGGCTTGTACTTTGTGCTGGGAAAGACCCTACAGCACTCTGGACGGAGAATTCACTCTAAGGAAAATATGCTTTATGTCCATTAGCCTGGGCAGTGTGCGGGCTGGATCGAGGGAATGGTGTCCACCCAGGGAGCCCATTGCCTGATGGCTACAGTGTTGGGTGTTGAGTAGAGAGCAGAGGCCTCTTTCACACCATGTACTGAGCTGGGTGGGGGAGGTGGGGTTGCCAAAAGAAGCCACCTACACCTCCATGACCTTTCCCCCTATTAAACAGATAAATGACCCTTTTTCTCCAGGAATGGTTTGAGAATTAACTATGAGCTCTACAAACTACTTTGTACTCCCCGTGGAAAAGCTGCTATATAGCTATAAGGGGGTGATTAATTTTATCTATCTAAATGTCTCAGTATCATTTGCCAAAATGATGATTTATTATTTAGACAACCTTTATATTTCCAAGGGGCTTTAAGATCATTTATAGTGGAGAATGAAATAAAACTGATTAAGGTCCTGAAACACAGGGATGGGGAAGAAATGCACAAGGAACTGGGAGTTATTTATCCAGAACCAGAGAAGGCAGACGAAGGACACAGCAAGAATGATCAATTATACGCAAAGCAGCACTGCTGGGAAGAGGCCCATCTCCTCCCCCTCCAGGGCGAAGGGAAAGAAAGGGGAAGAAAGCCGACAATGCACCTGAACTGATCTAGGCTGGACACGGAGATGATAATATAAAGAAGTTCCTAAGCGCACATCAGTTCTAAGCTCAGCTTCTATAAAACTGTTTTCTATGACTTTTTATGGTATAATGCTATCTGATAGAAAATATAATATAAAAAATAATGCAGATATGGTCAGAGAAAGGCATCTTCAAGGAAAGAAAGAATGAAAAAAATGGTAGAAAACAGAAGGTAAATGTAATATCTCTTTCAGGAAGAAACACATATAATATCTCTTTCAGGAAGAAACACATAGGCAGTGAACACCTCATACCAGGAGCCAAACCGTGGTGGAAGGTGGAGACTGGAGTATATTTATAGGCAGAGGAAAGAGAGATTTCCTAGAGGCATCATGGATTGAGTAAGAAACACCCAACCTACCTCCCAGTCTTCTCGAAAGTTTCCCTAGGCCCAGATCACATTGTATCTACACTTCAGTGAAGCAATTCAGGAGATGGTGGATCAGATGGAGCACTGTTGGCCATGACAAGTACAAATTGGTGGATTCACAGCTGGCAGGAGAGCAGAACCCAGACAGGGCCCTATGGAAGCAGCATCTCCTGTGAGATTTCACAGGCTCTCTCCTCTTTGGCATTTTTATCAGCCACTTGGATGAAACCCTGCAAAGGACATTCATCCAAACTCAGTTGCTGGGACACTCAGCCAAAACCAACCACATGAAATGAACAATCCTGCATGTTTAGGTTCAAAACCGTCCCATTAGAGCTAGAAGAGATCTGGCCTGATGGGCATTTACGTTGCCAGACCGAAGACCAACCACCAAGCTTCTGGAGTTCACTGACATAATCCTACATCTCCAGCGTTCTTTCCTTTGATCAGGATACAGCAACGGGCAGGCCACTGCCTGTCTCCTTCTGGTCTTCAAGGTCTTAGGCCTTGAACCTTAGGGCCCCCCAGAGGAAGAGTTACATGCCATCACGGTGGTCACTAACCTGAGGCCTGTCTGGGTTTTGTCTTACGTGACAATTTCAAGCGATTGCTTGATGTTCCAGTTACCTAATGTGTGGAATAAATCACCCTGGAAATGAGCAGCTTAAGACACTAATGTTTTATGATGCCTCACAATTCTGCAGGTTGGCTGGGCTCACAGATGGGTAGTTCTCACTTGGGGTCACTCAGAAGGTCGCAGTTAGATTGCTGGCAGGGGCTGCAGTCACCTGATATCTATACTAAGCTTGATGCCTCAATGGCCGGCTCGCGGTGCTGGCAGTTGGTGCTGGCTGGCAGTGGGGAGCTCACCTGGTTGCCATCAGCTAAAACCCCACACGTGTCTTCGGCATCTTGCAACATGGCAAATGGAGTCCAAGTGAGCTTTCTAACAGCTAGAGTTCCCAGAGATCCAGGTAGAAGCTGTGAGTCTGCATATGACCTAGCTTTGGAAGTCCCATCACTTCTGCCACATTTTATTGGTCAGGCAAGTTACTGGCACTAGCTCAGATTCAGGGACACGGGAATTAGACTCTCTGCTGGCACAGACCCACTGCCAAAGAGGCTGTGGAATGGGAGATATTGCTGTAGCCATTTTTGAACAATGTCATCGGCCACAGCTTTTAACAACATGGAGAACTACAATGAGGATTCCACTTGGCAAGAGCACACAGCACTGCCGCGCGTCATACCCTAAGAAGCCCAGACCCAGACCCTTCAAGCCCAGTGTGCACCGACTGGAACTCTGCCCCGGCATGTTCAGCATCTGGTCTCCTCCCTCTGGTCTCCTTCCCTAAACTCACTTGCCTCCCAGTACTTGACCCCAACTGACCCTGTCTCATTGTCAGCTCCACCCTCGCATGCCAGGTCAACAGGAATGAATAGCCTCAGCGTGCTGGACACACAAGGAACTGCCCATCACTTAACAAGTTGCAAGAGCCTAGGATTACAAAAAAATGTATTGTTCTTTTTGCAAATATTCAAAGAAAACTTATAGGAAAATTGAATTTGGTTTTGATTATTCTGAGTTTGAAAGCAGAAGCATCCAACGGTTCCAAATGTATTAGTTCCAAATGTCAGTCTGTCCTCTTTTTCAAAGCACCAGCAGATGCTGGAGGAAGAGTGGATGGAAGACCCTCAGATCTATGCTAATAGATCATGTCTTACAACCTCTCTGCCCAGGCTCCCCATTTTCCTGCTCGCTTCTCTCTCTGCTGTTGCAGGCATCTGGCATCATAGCCTGTTGCATGGGAACTGACAACGTCACTGACTTCTGACTTCAGGCAAGAAAACTATCTTTGTATTTACAATTTCCTGAGGACATCAGCAGGGATCTCCACACGTATGATGTTCCATGGAAAATGTACCTGTTCCCTGAGTATTCACTAATTGCCTCATGGGAATAGTAGAAAGAAAGCTGGCACTACCTTGGCCAAGCTGGGCCTTAGTCTCCCTGACTGTAACGAAGAAATAAGAACGCAATCCTTTAGGGTTATTGTGAGGGATACGTGAGAGTGCCATGTTACAGAGCCTGAGACAAAATCGGCACTCGGTGAGTAAGTCTATAAGTCTTCTCTTCCCCTGAGACCCCCGAGCTCCGACAGAGCTGGTGTGGCTGCTGCAGCAGGGATCCTGCAGACGTTGGGGGATGGGGCGGCAGCTGGGAACTCTGAGCCACCGAGAGGACCACGATGGCATCAACTCCACTGCCCCTGGCTGCCCCTTCCCTCTCTTTCTCCCTTCTTTCCCTGTCCTCACTTTCCCTTCTCCTGGGTTCTGCCAGGTAGTTCTGCTCAGAAAGGTCCAAGTGAAACAGAAGACAATTACATTCAGCCCCACTCCACCTCCTTCCTTCTTCCTTCCTTCCTCTTCTCTTCTTCCCACACTTCACCATCTGAGGCCTGACACTCCATCAGTCCAGAAAGATTTCCCCCTCCTCATCCCAGGGCGCTCACCTTTTAGTCTGGGTAGCCCCATCCAAGAAGACCCCGGCAGCTCTGAATGCTATGGGCAGGCTCTGTCTGAGTGTTGCACAGGGGCCTCCTTCCAGCCAAGAGTCAAATCCACACCCAGGAGACTGCCACAAGAAGGTCCTGGTCTTCCCCGGAGACATCTTGCTCCTTCCAAGTCCAGAGTGACCTCCTCCACCCCTTCCCTTCTCCTCATGTAAGCTCAGCTCCACCCCACTCCATTCATCAAACCCACTGCTCATAGAAGACACTTCCCTTCTGAGAGCCTGTCCCGTATACCCATCCCCAGTTCTCTGGGAGTTTACTCCCTCCATCAACGAGGCAGGTGAGTCATTTACACCAGTCCACACCTCCTCCTGAGAGACGGAGTGCCTCTGAAGCAAAAGCAACTGTCTGAGAGGCCAAGGCCCAGGGACAAGCATGGAGCCTTTCAACCCAGTGCTGGGTGCCTGAAAGGTGCAGAGAACTAGTAAGTTGGGTGGTCCTGGTGGTGCTGATGGGTGGCCCATCCCACCAGTCAAGGACACTGCTGCTTCCCTCTGGGCCAGGTCAGAGGCAAGGGTGCAGGTCTTGCTGAGTCTGATCCCTGCGTGGACAGACAGTCTGGGTTTGTTGATGCCAAACCACAGCTACAATCTGCCACTCCCATTCTAGAGCCATGGCAGCACTGCAGAGATGAACGCACGCCTCTTTCGAGGTGATGGGGAAAATTTTAATAGCAAAAATAAAGGGTTCCTGATGTTACTCAGATCTGTTGTCCTTTCACAATGAGGCAAAATAGGAAAGAAATGCATTCTGGTGCAAGACGGGAGAGGATGGAGTGGTCTCGCCCACACCAATGGTGAGGAATAAGGTCCCACTACTTTAAACACGAATCCTGGACATTCCCGAAGTGTCAGGGCAAGGACCTGACTTAGAGTAAATCCTTTTGCAATGGGAATGATAAAGGAACACATACATCTTGGTTAGTGTCCCCAGCACTCTGCACTCACCATCAGCCTGCAATATTTCAGCTCACCTGCAGTCCAGGTCTGAGCAGAGGGTGGCCAGTGTAGAAGGCTGAGAAATGCCAGGGGCATTTCTATGCTTAGGCTAGAGGATGACACAGCCATGGGGACCAGGAGCTGTGGCATCTAGAGGTAGGGTTCCAGACAGGAGGGCAATAACAGGGAAGAAGGGGGTCTCTGCCAGACGAAACATTCCTTTACAGCCAGGATACCTCCCCCAAGCCCAGGGTAGGGGGGAGACGTCCCAGTTCCTAAAGCAGCTCCCAGACAGAGTAAGCCCTGGGTGATACCCTCTTCCTCCCACCTGCCCCATGTTAACTCTATTTCACTCTCCACTTACCTGTGTTCTCCTGGATACGCTCTCTGGGAGGGGCCACTCTGCTCTTAGTGTGTGGCCCCCAGTTCTGACCTCCCAACTTCTTTGCCCTCTACAACTGTCCCAAACATAGGGAGAAGAGAAAGATCTCTGGGGCAAGACAAGGGGCAAGCTACCCAGCCTCCCAGTATCACTTCCCCCACCCACCCAGAGCCTCTGTCTCCTAAAGAAAAGCTTGTTTCTGCTTGCACGGGAACTTTTCACGCCCCAGAATCCCCAGAGCGTGACAGAGGTGTCCTCCTGGGACCCTCACAGAGCCAGACTGCTCCCCCTCATCACCTGTGGTTTGGGGGAGTTTGTTTTCTTCTGATTTGTGTCCTCTCGTGTCTTACAGTCTAGTCTTCGAGTACTTTCTAAGGTCGACTTTAGAAACTGACTTCAGTTTCCTTAGACGACTAAACCAAGGCAAAAACAGATTAAGTAGTTTGCCCACGGTCAGAGGTGGAATTCAAATTCAAGCCTGTCCAACTCCAACACCCCACAAAACTGCTTCCTAAACAAACATCAACTCTATCCGTCCAGGAAGCAATCTGGGAAAAGCTGGGAGGAGACAGGAGGTGAAGAGGACTCCGTGTCTGGCTGCACGGCTTACCTTCAGCACTCACTCGGTTTTGCTGAGTCTCAATCCCCACCACCCCCAAACCTGTGCACTGATAAATAAATACGGTAAAATATTAACAACTGTCAAATAGGGGCAATGGGCTAGGGATGTTCATTGCACTCTTGACTCTTCAGTGCTTTTAGAAATATTCATAATAAATTAGGGGGGGAAAAACCAAAATGTCCCCAGGTCAAAACTGATATATGGCCCCATCAGAAAAGTCCCTGGCACCAAAATAACTGGAAAAAAAATAGCTACTTCAAATAGCTGCGCCGACCAGCTCACAACATTGTGAGAATACAAATCGGTTCAGCCTTTTGGGAGTGGAACTTGCAGCATCCATCAAACTTTTAAACAGCATATACAATGGGGGAGCCACAGAAACCCAGAATTTATTTATAAAAAATTGTGTATTTATTCTCACATGTTTAAACTTCAGTCACCTTCAAAGTACTCTCCACTTGATGGAATACACCAATCGAGATTTTTTTCCCACTGCTCAAAACAGTTTTTGAACTCATCGATTTTAATGTCTTTTTGTGCTTCTGCCATTTTTTGGTTTCACCTCTTCCATATCAGCAAAACATTTCCCTTTGAGGACTTTTTTTATCAGAGAAGCAAAAAAATGTTGCTCGTTGAGAGATGGGATAAATAGAGGTCATGGCGTTTTGGGTCAAAAACTACTGCACACTCATGTAGTATGGGCAGGTGTGCTTGTAAATCACCCATCATGAAAAGGGCAAACATGTTGAAAGAGTCCGAGAAAACTTCACTAAAGCCGAGCACAGCCTCTCACAACAACGCCAGCTGACACACTGCCACAGATTGGTTCCTAGAACACTCACCTAGTCACACGTACTACAAGGTGCCTACTGTCCAGAAGATAATTCTGGGTTTTCTGGGTCCCTCCCACTCTTGTACTTTCAAAAAACTGTTCACTTTTAAAATAATAGCAATCACACAGGAAAATTGCATGAATGGAACAGGGAACCCCATATACCTTTTACCCTGACTTACTGATTGTTAACATTTTGCCACATTTGTTTTTTTTATTCTCTCTTTCTACACATGTACTTAATAGTCAAGAATATATTACATATATATTTCATATTATATGTACCTCTATTGTGGATACACACACCTTTGTTTGGTTAACTTTGCTCCCTGGGCCCACTGAGAGTAGGGTGCACTCATGAAGGGAACGAGGATATTCTCTTACTTGACCACAATACACCCATCGAATTTGAAAAGTTTAAAATTTTTATAATACTTTCATCTAATAAGACCCTCTCCATTAATTTTGGTAGCTCAGGTCAATTGTCAATTGTCCAAATAAGTCCTATAGAACATTTTTTCCCAGTACCGGATTTAGTAAAGGATCATGTGTTATACTTACTTGTTATGTCTCTTTAGTCTTTCAAAATCTAAAATGGTTCCTTTATTTTAAAAAATGCTCAAAAAAAGGTCTGTTCAAAGAGGCCACTTCCCCAATTGCAGAAGATCAGAGCCTGGAACTCTCAGGGCAGACCTGAATTTGGTCATCATGAGGCAAGGCCCACACATCCAACCAGCTCCCAGGTGAAGCCTACATGCTGGGTTAGGGACCACCCACTGACTGGTGAGACTGGAGGAGACACTTCGCAAAACACTGGCCCAGGCCATTGCAAGTGACACCTTGCTCTCCCCTCAGTGGAGCCCTGTTGGCGATGCTAGCTGAGCCCTGGGACTCAGGATGCAGTAATGATGCTGAGCCCTCCAACATCTCCTAGTCTTTCTGGAGCCAGGGGGGTCCAAGGCAAGGGGCCCGTGTCACAGAAACATGCTTCTCTGCAGGGTCCCCATCCCAGATAATTTCAGCCAAGGGCACGGCAAGCCTGGTTAGAAGGGACTCTTACACCCTCCCTCCTCTATGGGCACCAACTCTATTCCCTTTAAAAACTACCCCCTCCTGCAGGAAGCCTCCCTGGTTACCCTTGCCCTCTAAATCCCTGCTGCACCGGCCCCCTGGCTGTACCATGAGCACTCACTTGACTGTCCCTGCTGTTCCAGGCACTCATTTTCCTTTCCCACCACTGTGCCTCTGCTCCTGCTATTCCTCCTGTGATGCACACCCCACTATCCTCCATCTGCACGTGTTCAGGCCGAGTTTAGTTTACCCCTGAGCTTCCCCTAGGAACAGGTCCTGACAAGGCACTTCCTTGTCTAAACCATCCTCAGGTCCCAGGTGTACCAGTCTTGCCTCCACAGCTGGATCACCCGGGTTTCCTATGCTGCCATCCCTTCAGTTTGATTCGAGTTCCTGGCTTTATGTCATGGTGGCCCAGTGCAGCGTGATAGGGGACTGTTCACCAGCCCATTCATCCGTCACATTTACCAGGTGTTGACACTGTGCCAGCCCTGAGCTGCATTCAGGGGACTCCGACAGCCCACCGGGCCCAGAGCCACACATGACACGTTGTCAGTGGCATCTTTGCTCGTGGGCACAAGAGGTGCTTGTGAGAAACGATGCGGGGCCCTGCTGAGCACCCAGACTCTTGATGACACCGGAGAAGGCTTGTCATGTGTCACCACCCCCATGATTACTGTGATCACTGATCATCACCATGCAAATAGCAGCAACCGTGGTGGAAGCACCTACGCCGCCCCGGGCGCTGAGAAGCCTGTGGAATTCTGAGTCTGCCATCTGAAGTTCAGAAATAAACCAAAGTCATTCTCTATGGCTCGAGCACAGCACACACCAGATGGGCCGGGAAAGCCCTCAGGAGTCAAAGCGGCCAGCAGAGAGGTGAGGAGCAGCCTGGGGCCCCCAGCACCCTACTGAATGGGCCTAGCCCTGAAAGGCCGGGCTGAGCCTGGGTGTGCTTCCCTGCACAGATCACACTTCATGGGGCATCTTGTGCAGAGGAATCCCACCTTTTTCCATTTAAAAAAATTTTAAAAACACAAAACACTAAAAACGCCAACAATAGAAGCAATAGGAACACCCTGGAAAAGCAGGCTGTTTGGGGATTTCTGCTGCCACCATCAGGGGACACAGCTTCTCCTGCACCTCTGGGCCCGCTGGGGGCACAGGCCCTTCCTTCATGCCCAGGAGTATGGTGGGTACGGGGGTAGAACTTAGGGATGACACAAGGGGAATAAACGCAGGGTAACAGAGCCCCCGATCACCAGATCATGGATTCCTGTGGGGGCTGGCACACGCCCATAGCACTTCTTTCCTGACAACTGACGGCCATCCTTGTGGAGAAGATCCCAGCCTGTTCCCTCCCGGACCTCCAGGAACGAGAGGGAATGAGACCCAGCAGGTGCCAACACAGCCATCCAAACCGTCAGGCAGCAGTAGGGGTGGAGTTCCTCTCCCACCTCCAAACAACCATACAAGTTAGAAATAAACCCAGGACAGACAACCCAACAACAGCAACAATAAAACAATAGACAGAACACCCATTCTGGCAAAGAAAATCTATATGAATGGCTAAGGAGCACATATAAGGAACATCGTTAGTCATTAGAGAAATTCAAATGAAAACCACAATGAGATGCCATCATAAACCCTTCAGACTGGCTGAAATTGAAGAGACTGATAATATCAACTATTGGTGAGGATGAGGAGCAACTGGGGCTCTCGGGCACTGTCAGTGAGAGGGCAAGGTGGCGCAGAGACCCTGGAACACAGACTGGCAGCTTCTTATAAATGTACACTAACCATGTACATTTATAACTACGTTACCCAGCAATTACATCTTAAGGATTTACCTAACAAAAATGAAAACTTATTTTTCATTTTGTGTCTACACAGAGACATGTACTTAAATGTTCATAGTAGTTTTAGTCTTAAAAACCAAAAACTAGAGCCCTGGTCAGGTGGCTCAGTTCTTTGGAGCCTCACCTCACACACCAAAGGTTTGCAGGATCAGTCCCTGGTCAAGGCACATACCTGGGTTATGGGTTTGATCCCCAGCTGGAGCATGTACAGGAGGCAACTGAGTGATGTTTCTCTCTCACATCAATGTTTCTCTCTCTCTCTCTCTCTCTCTCTCTCTCTCCCTCTCTCTCTCTCCACACACCCCACTCCCTTCCTCCCTCTAAAAAAAATCAATAAATACATGCTTGAGTGAGGATTTAAAAAACCTGAAAACTAAAAAAAAATGTCCATCAGCTGTTGAATGGACAAACCAGTTGTGATATATGTATGCAGTGGAGTACAACTCAGCAACAGAAAGGAAGGAACCATTGATATTTGCAACAACATGAATAAATCTCAAATGCATAATGCTAAGTGAAAGAAGCCAAACAAAAATAAATGGCATACTCTATGATTCCCTTTATAGGAACTTCTAGACTAAGCAAAACCATAGATCCACCAGCCAGATTAATGGTTGCTGGAGGCCAGGGGTGGAGGGAGGGGAGTCCTGGGGAAGGGATATGAGGGTGACAAAAATGTTCTCTGTATCACACGTGTTTGGTGGCTACACAACCACACTCATTTATCAAGTCTCATGGAATCATACGCTTAGAACTGATCAATTATATTGTACGTAAATTATACCACAAGAAAACTTATTTATTCAAAAAATCGACCCAGGCTCAAAAAACCATTTTCAAATCCAATGAACAATAAATACAGACTGACAAAACTGTGATCGTTAAAATACTGAAACACTTCCACACTGACTGCGAAACCACCAAGCCCAAGCCTTCATCACCCTCGTGCCCCAACCTCCACTGGGCCCAGGACCACCCCAGGACCCAACCACGAAAGCAGGGGGCCCTCTTCGATCCACTAAGGTGCACATTCTTTCCAACTGCTCTGTGACACACTAGGTGAAAGTTGCATGAAAAAATAGGGGATGTGAAACTGAGCTCTAACTCAGATAAAGGCTGGCTTATTTGCAGCCAGACTTACTTCATTTAGACAATGCATTCTGAACAGAGGCAACAGTGATTCTGGGAGACATGGGAGGGCGAAAGATCTGGGGCCTTACAATAGTTTGTGGCCTTTGGCAGGGCCTCAGTATGCAGATGTACAGTATATCTGTGGTAATAACATTTCATAGCATATGGGTGGCAAGCGGAAAAAGTATCTAAAAGAGTCCCTTAGGGGTGGACAACAATAAGAATAACATTGAGAAACAATGGTTTAGGTGCAAAACGCCGTGACAGAGGGAGCCAAAATAGCACAGGGCCATCCCCTAAGCCCAAGTATAAAATTCCCACCTGACAGGCTCATCTGTTGGGTGGGTTCCTGTCAGTGCCACAGTCAAGCCACATAAGTTAGCTGAGGGGGGGGCGTGTGAAGGAGGACGTGACCACAGACAGCCCTTCATGGGAAAGCCAGTCACTCACTCTCCACCCTAGGAGAGCCTTAAACCAACACAACTCAGCACACTCTCACCAGCACCCATAATAACCCAGCCAGGCTCAGGCTATCAAGACAACTGCAACTGGGACTCCACGCTCAGGTCTACAGCTAGACGAGGAGCAATCAGGGGGGCCCACCCCCTTCCTCCCTGACACCTCAGCTTTCCGGAGCCCGTGGGGCAGAACTGCACACAGCACATCTGGGGTTTTCTGCTGGTGCTAAGAAAGGAAGGCCCCTTCCAGATGAGAAGGAATTAAGCACCGCTGCCGAGTCCCGGCTTTGCCGAGCACAGCCAAGGCGGGGCCTGCTTGGGAGCAGCTTGCTCCTTACACATTATGACAATACTATAATTGTTCTTTGAGTCTTTTTCAGATATTTAATAACAACATTGAAGTGGGAGTCACAAAGGTCGGCCCTACTGTGGAATGAGCTTTGTTCTTATTGCCCTGTTCTGAGTAGCTAGCTCTTCCCGGCTGTTCCACGCCAGTGAGCCCTGGTGGTGGAGGCCTGGTACTGTTACAAAGCAGCAACACATACTCGGGGCAGAATATTCTAATTTGCTAAGTGGTCCGGTGCCACTGTCTAGCTCTATCATCTGCATAAATACACACACGAGCACACACACAGACACACCCGCTGGGCTCTCCCGCACTCCTCCCATGCAACTCACACCACAATCCCATGAATGGGAACACTGTCACAGCCCAGACTAGGGAAACCAGGTGATACTCATGTTTGGCGTATTCATTTGGCCAATTATTCCTGGTTAGGCAAGAAGTGAAATTTCCTAGGACCTCAGATGACTAGAGTCACATATCTGTGCTTCAAAAAAAAACTTGAAATTTATTCTGGAAGCTCACAATAGTTGGCAAATGGGAGTCACTCTTTTTCAGAAGACACGTGAGAGTGGACCAACAACCAGGAAGCAGCAGTGCCCTGAGCTCATCTCTCTCTCTGTGATGTGTTCCAGGTGCCTAGCCCACGTTGGAGAAGTCATTTTGCTTCTCAGCCTCAGCTACCAGATCCATGAAATGGACCCAACTTGCCACCTGTCTGCAGACAGGACTCCCTGCTGTGCTGTGACCTGTGAGATCTACCAGAGGTTGGTTAGATTATTAACCAATGAATGATTTGAGGCATCTAGTGCAAGGGTCACTTCAAAGTCTTCATGCTCAGCTAAGGCAAGGAGGAACTGCATTGTAATTCAGAACCCGTGAGCTGCTGTGAGTGAACGTTCCTGTCTGGGCAGGGCTCAGTTTGGTGTAACTCAGGCACCATGAAAGAAGGCCATGGAGCCCTGGCACCCTGTGTCAGGGAGCAGCTTTGTACCTAATCCTCAGGGTAAGATAGTTGCTAAGGAACCATTGAGATGCAAATGAATTGGCAAATACTTAGCAGTAAGATATCAGAAAAGGGTGGGCAGGGGATGTTCTGAACAAGGTAGTCAGGTGAGTGAAAGGAAAATTACTTTCTTCTGACTGGAAAGAGAAAACCCTCGGTTTTCATGCACAGCAGCAGCTCTGTGCTACTGTGTGTGGGGGTGGGAGGAGGGGGCCTCGTTCTCAGCTGGAAGTGGAGGAAATGTGGATCCAAGAGCAGGGAACTTGGAAGGGCAAATAGAGCCTTCCTCTGATGAATTCTAAGCAGATTTTAGATGCTTCTCTCTCAAATGAGAAACAGACACCTAAGGTGTAAGGAGGCATCTGCAAAGGACTTTGAAGACCTGCCATCTTCATACAACTCTCACAACCTAGACAAAAACTACACGGAAACTGTGAATAAACATTCTAGTGATGCAAATGGAAATCCCAGGCAAGACTAAGCCATGAAAATGAGGGGAAACGAGTCATCTCATTGTACCCCTGAGTTCGCATTTCTTTCATTCTTGCTCTCTACTGGACACTCAGCTTAAATGCAATGCTTAGGTTAAGACGTTCTCGTCTCGGTGTTGGAACCCAGAGAACTACAGTGAAAAGTAGGGCTCTTCACTCACCACTTCTCATTTTGCCCTAAATAGGAACCCCCTTCCCTCAGAGTCTAGTTGAGATATGCTAGTCTTGTATTTTTCTTCAGTTACAGTTGGCATTCAATATTATATTAGTTTCAGGTGCACGGCATGTTGGTTAGACATTTATATAACTTATGAGACCTGGACCACCTGGCAAGACTAGTAACTCACCTGGTACCATACCCGATTATTAAAATATGATTGACTACATTCCCTATGCTGTACTTTACATCTCTATCACTACTTTGTAACTGCCAATTTGTACTTCTTAAATCCTCCTTCACCTTTTTCATCCAGCTCCCCAAGCCCCCGACCCCATGAGATGCACTGGTCTTAAAATCACTTTGTCTCGGCCAACACCCCTGCGGCTGCCTAGTCATCACTTTGAGCTGGATCATGATGTTCAGGAATATAGGAAACATCCTTGTCAAGAAACAAGCTGTTTGCCCAGCTGTCTCCAGCTGCCCTTCCAGGGTTTCTATTTTTCTATCATCTTCAGTGTCCCGGGCTTTTCCCGTATCTCCAACCAGGATCCTCACAGCCCCAGCCCCATCCTGTGTCCCTCAGAACCCATCTTCTTTCTTCCATTGCACAGACAAGCTCTCCATTCACTTCCACGATGCAGTTATGCAGGAAGGCTGAGTGGGTGTGGTGGCCTATCGCCTGTTCAGCACCCACTCCTCTCTCTTCTGGGAGTAGCACCCTGACATCTTTGTGGGGAGCCAACCTTCCCCCACGTCAGGCCAGGCAGTGCAGGTGGGTCTGAGCTAACTCTGTCTCCCCCGGCTCCAGGGATGGGTAGTCATATGCCCCAAACCTGGCCAAGGAGTGCGTTCTATCATCCTGGTGACAGAGCCTGATGCAAGGAGAGACTTAGGACCCAAGGAAGGTCAGGGAGACAAACCAGGGCTTTTGCTAGAGCTGGTGAGAATTTCTCTTTCTGCTGAAGTTTCAAGAGGATGTGAGTTTGAGTTGCCAGCTGCCACATGACCATCTCGTGGGCAAGCCTGCCTGAGAATGAGGTCAACAGAAATGACTCTGGGCTGATTGTTCTCCACTGTCCCTGCAGATCCATCCTCTCTCAACCTTTCTTTGCCCTCTTCTGTGCCTCAAGAGACTGACCTCTGTGAATCAGGCTTTCGTGCCCTCTGCCTTCTTGTTGAATTCATCCAATGTGAGGTGCTGGCAAGAGATGGGAAAGAGGAGGAGAGTTTAGGGAATACAATGCTTCTCCCCCTCCCTGTATGGTTTGGGCAGTAGATGCATTCCTCTATCCATGTCTACAGCTCCTGCCAGGGAGCCTTCTCTCATGCCACAGCTCTTGCCTGGTCCTGAGGGCACGATTCCCTCCACTTGCCCCTTCTGACCTTGGGGGTTCATGCCTTCTCAGTATTGCCAGTCTCTGGGTGCATCCCCATCCTAATTGGTTCCCTTAGTCCTATTTATATCTCTATAAAGTCTCTTCATTTAACTCCCCTCAACCCTTTGAGGGTGCCGTCCATTTTCTACCAGCATCTTGATTGACACAGACACAAAGCTGAGGAATACGAAGAGGGAGACTGAGTCCTGAGACAGCACTGTGCCCCAGGTATTATCATAACTTAAGTCCCAAATAGCAAGTGTCAGCTATTACTTGTCCAGTAATAGCAAGTGCCAGTAATCACCCCTACCCTTTCCTTTCCTCCCACTTGAGTTAAATATCTATCTGTTCAACCAAAGATACAGCTAATAAAATAGGTAAAGCCCTTGATGGAGAGCTCTGAATGTCCACCTTTAAGACACAGAGTAGAATAGCAGTCTTCACTCCTACCCACTGTCATCTCTGTCTGACAAAGTTCTACTCACCCTCCAGGGAGCTTCATCCTGTGTCTCTGCCTCTATCTTGCTCCTACACATTCACACACATTCACACACACTCCTTCCCCAAATCCTTTCAGTTGGAAGTGTGACCCTGTCATTGGTTTCTCCTAGCAGCTGATGTGGGACTGCTGTACCGCATCTATCACTCTCCATCCTGTGTCCTGTTTCAGTCTGTAGTTTGCATGGCTCTGTCTCCCCCACCAGTCTGCTAATAGGCGAGCTTCTTGAAGGAAAGGCTGTGTCTTCCTTAGTTTCAAGTGAATGTTTCTCAAGGAGAAGCTCAACAACGGCGCTCTGTAGGTGTATTCATGAAACCGATGGCTTCTGAGCAAGGCTGTCAGTTCTACCTGTCGGCTCCCACTCCCTACTTCCCACTTGTAGAATTTGGCCTCTCAAGTCTGAGAGTGGCTCAGCCCTCACTTGGACACCCCAAGATGGGACTCTATCATCCCTCAGGCAGCCTGTCCCATCTTGATTCAGTTTGGATGGAAAGAATTTCATAACCCAGACAATAACTATCTCCCATGCAGAATAAAGCTGGGTTGCGTGGCAAGACCACCCTTCCAGAATTCATAGAAAAGGGTCTTCCCTTGCCCACCTTCTCCCTCCACTTCAAGTTGCCAAGCCTGCACCCATCACTCTTAATCACATCGCCATCTTCACTCCCTTATAGCACCTTCCTGAAATTATATTCTACATTATTTGTTTTCTTAGTGACTGTGCCCCTCTCTACACAGGCTTGCTCCCAAGCCCTGGAACATTGCTTTTTTGTTCACAGTGCCAGGCACATAGTAGGAGATCAACAAATACTTGTTAAATGCTGAATGAATGAGACCCCACCTCTCCTCCCCCACTCCAAATCCTCTGTAGTCTCCTCTAGACCACTTTTCTGCTGCTAATTCTAGGATTTTTTTAGTTATCAATTATTGCATAAGAGACCAACCCAAAACTTACTCGTTTTAAACAAAGATAGCATTTATTTTGTTCGTGAATCTGCAATTTAGATAGGGCTCAGTGAGGAAAGCTCATCTCCTCCCACTTAGAGTCGCAGGCACAGCCTAAGGATGGGGTTGCAACAAACAGGAAACTCGCTCCCTCAGATGTCTGCCACCGGATGCTGGCGTGGGCTGTGATGTGCGGGGGGGGGGGGGGGGGNCCCCCCCCCCCCCCCCCCCCCCCCCCCCCCCCCCCCCCCCACGGCTGGCACATCTACGCACGGCCCCACCGTGTCACTTGGGCTTCCTCGCAGTGTGGAGGCTGGGTCACAAAGGCATCGGAGGAGACAGAGAGCCAAGCAGAAGCTAGAGCATCTTTTATGATTTTACCCCC
The DNA here is from genome assembly GCF_014824575.4 of Sturnira hondurensis. Lineage (NCBI taxonomy): Eukaryota > Metazoa > Chordata > Mammalia > Chiroptera > Phyllostomidae > Sturnira > Sturnira hondurensis. The sequence goes on from NW_028085930.1 coordinate 5,115,544, forward strand.
AAAGTTAGGCAGGACACTTGTGCCACACACTGTTCATTAGAGTGAGGTGGAAAGCCAGCTCACATTTAAGGAGAGGATTTAGGCTTCATGTTTTGACGAAGAAGAACATCAAAAAATTTGCAGCTATGTTTTAAACCACCACCTGGGACATGACTTTGGGGTTTTAAAGTGTTCTGTTGACCTTTTCTTTCTTTTTATTCATCAGTACAACACACATGTATTGACATTACCAGGTGCCACATGCTAAGGATACCATGACAATTAAGATCGAGCCATCCTTTAGCATGTCACAGACTGTGGGGTACTCAGTGAAATCCACACACGACACAGACCAGTGTGGAATGTGCTCCTGTGGGAGACAGCAGAGGTGGCTGTGGCCATGTAACCTAGTCTGGGGCTGGGAGGAAGGCTTCCAAGAAGAGAGAACCACTGTGGTGAGTCTAAAGAAAATGTTAGGGTTAGCCAAGAAAAGGTCAGTGAAAAATTCAACATGGGAAGAACAAACAGGTGCAGGCCCAGAGGCACACAGTGAAATCAGAAAAGGAAAAGGAGATGCCCAGGGTGTGTGGACCTGTGGTGTGAGTGTATCTGTGCCTGCATGGAGCAGGGGAGGAAAGGAGAACGCAGATTGTGAAGGATCTTGCGTCAGTCCTGATTCACACATGTAGTGACTGGGTAAACCCAAATACCAAGGTGTGGTCCGACCCCCAAAGTACGGTCTGACCAGTGCTTGGCACAGGCCCCTGGACACCAGCCCAAAAGTCAGAGGATTTTCTGATGATCCTGAGACCCTCTTCCTCTCCCCAAAGCTTATAGCCTATACTCCAGCACTCAGACCATTTGAATGTGTTGCCAAAGGGGCTGAGAGCACCCCTGGATGGGCTCCCACTCCATCAGTCCCCGGTGAGGCTCTTCCCCTATCTCTGCTTCTCTCCAAGTTCACTACCCAGCTCCAGCCTCAGCATCAATGAGAAGGCCAAGGGCAAAGGTCCTACCTTGACATGTTGGAAAAATAGCAAGAGAAAAACAACAGAACAATTAACTGCAAGGCCCTGCTGCCTCTTACAGATAAGGCATTTTCCCTGTCAATGAAGCTGCCTGCAATTATTCCTGGTCTTTCTATTCAGTCCTTTCCAAAGACTCAACCCTAAGGGAACGGGTCACTATTCAGGGAGACCAGAATGCTGAGGGGTCTCTCTCCTCCTCCTCCCCTTTGTGTCATGGCATCTGCATCTGGCCAGATGGGCAGAGCTCAAGAAGCAACAAGGCACCCTAGGTGGTGTGGCTCAGTTGGTTGGAGCTACGTCCCGTACACCAAATAGTCACAGTTCCAATTCTTGGTCGGGACACATACCCAGGTTGTGGGTTCAATCTCCAGCTGGGGTGTGTATAAGAAGGCAACCAATCAATGTTTCTCATGTCAATGTTTCTCTCTCCTTCTCTTCCTCTCTTTCTCTAACAGCAATAAAAAAATGTCCTCCAGTGAGGATTAAAAACAAACAAAACAATGAAGCAACATGGCCCCAGGCATGGCAGGGTCCACAGGGCAGAAGCCAGGGAGGTCCCCAAAGGTGAACACCTGCAGGTGGCTCTTCCTCTGGAAAGTGGAACCATGGAGGGAGACCCACAGCTACCCTGCTGCCTACACATTCCCCACCAACAGCCAGGCTCAGATGCCAAACTGCAGCCATCTAAGCAACGCATCTCAACAAGGACAAGAGCCAGATGGACATGCAGCATAAAGAAAACCAATAATGACCACAGTGGGGGTCTGACTGGTTGGGGCACAGGGCAAAGGCCATGTGCATACAGGAAAATGCAGACCAAGAAGGCAAAACATTCTCCTCCAGCTGGGGGCACAGGCGGGGGAGAGTTCTAAAAAGCCTTGGAGAGCCTGGCCACAGGGACCCCAGGGAGCAGACGGAAGCAATATTGTCTGGTACCTTTGACAGCACCTGGCAGGAGAGTGCCTAAACACCTGGTGCCTAATAGGTGCTCTTTGATATACTTCATGAATAAGCAATGTTAAACAGAAAAAAATGCTGAACTGGAAGCAGAGACTTGGGCATCATCCAACTTGTCAGAACTTCGGTTTGAATCTTAGCTCTTACATCAGTAACTTAACAGCTCAAAGCCACAGCTTCCTCACGTCTAAGCTGGGGGAATGAATACATGGACATTAGAGGCATGGAAATCAGTAAATACTCAATGAGCTGATAAGACCTTAATCCAGCCCTGGCTCTAATGCCACAAGCTATAAGATTTCTGGGGAGTTTCTTCCCTTCCCCAAAACTTATCTCCAGTTCTACTCCAGACATATCAAGGCCAAGAGAAGAAGCCTGAGCCCTGGTCTGTGCTCTGGAGCTCAGAAGCCACAGAATCAGCCCCAGAGACCTCAGAAGCTAGTGCTAGGCAATAGCGTGGGGCCCCTGCTCCCTCACTTGTCCCCACCCATCCTGGCCACCTGTGCCTGCCCATTTCTCTGTTCATTATCACCTCCACTGGGGGATAGAGAAGCAGGGCAAGGAAGTTAAATTCAAATCAGTTATTTTGTCACTTGCTGCCAGGGAGCTGGAGGGGAGAGAGGAGGGACGCAGAGCCTCAGGTGCAATCCGCAGGCAGAAATGAGTCCTGGTAATTCTCAGGAAATTTCCTATACGTTTCCATGTTGGCCTAGTTCTGCTACAGAGAACTCTGGGGGAACCTTCCATGAGGGGACAGAGCAGCCTCCTGAAGCAGATGCTAAGGGCGTTGTCTGGGAGTTCACCTGATCCGGAGAGCATCTCTACTGGTGACAGAGGGAGAAACGGGGCCACCTTCTGTGCCACCTTTTTTACCCTTCAGCAAATGGGTCATTCCAAAGCCCCAATTATTAGCCAGGTCATCACAGTGAAGTAAAGAATTCCCATCCTCGTCTCTAGGCATCTTCCCACAGAGCTGAGAAACACTCCATGTTTACCAGGGAGTCAGTGAACAGAAGAATAAGATGCTTTCTTCCTCACTTATAAAGTTAGAGGCCAACTTACAAGCCAGTGGCACTTAGAGGCACCTGGCAGATCACAGGACCAGTGGAGACTCTGACCCCTGTGCCCCCTACACTGCTGCTGACCAGGGTCTCCTCGCAGAGGGCACCAGGCTAAGGCCCTTTTGTTGGCAGCCAACCTCACTGTTACCTCTGTTGAGCTGCCCCTGCAGAACCCTTACCAGCCTACGGGGACCCTCCCCCCACACTGCTATGATTAGCCAGGAGGTCACCATGTCCCAGAATTTGCTTTATCAATAATTGTTAACTTCCCACTGCTTCTACCCTGAGGGTGTCCCCACGCAGCCCCTGCTGCCCCCTCCCCCAGCCTGATTTAACAAGGAGAAAATAGGTGCAGGGAAGGGGAGAGCTAATTATGCACCTGCTCGCTTCCTATGTCTTAGGCCAGATGGAAAGCAGTTATTCATTAGCTAAGAGAAACCAACCCCCCACCCAAGCCTCCCAGCAAAGTGTGTTCCCATCTCTCTGACCTCCAGAGGAGTGACCAACAAAAGCCAGCAAGGTGGCTCAGACATCAGGTGTCTGGGGTCTTTGGTGCAGCAGGTGGCCCTGACCTGACCACTGAATGCACCCCCTCTAAGCACAGCCAAACACTGACTGCAGGGGCCTACCTATTGCCACAGCTGAAATGGAACCCCCGAAAGAAGCTGAGAAAGTTCTCATGCAACATTTTGCTTTTAAATACAAAATCCCTCCCAGGGCATTACTTTATTATTATAGTCATTTCCTCAGACAGACAGGCATTAATGTTCTGTATATCCACCATCTTTGGAGACATGAACATCTAACAAAAATACTTGGGTTGCTTAAGTTGTGAGTGTACCAGAGGGAGATACAAAGTGAGCTCTTCCAAGGAAGCTGAGTCTTAGAAGCCAAGTGCAAGGATATGTTCTAGACCACAGGTGGCAAACACAAGGCCCGTGGGCCAAGTCCAGCCCTCCACCTTGTTTTATCGGGCCTGGCACCTTTTTTCTACCCGGGGGGCAGCACCAATCTCTAGCCTAACTGTTAAGGAGTAGTTACATTTACACAGTCCTAAAATTACATCTGGCCCTTTGAAGGCAACCTCGAGACTGATGTGGCCCCCGGTGAAAATGAGTTTGATACTCCTGTTCTAGACAGTCAGGTGGGGACAGGAAGGATACTGTGTGCCCCTCTCTACTGCCTCTAGAATACATAAGGCACTAAGGCCCATCTCCTTTGGGGACACTTGTCTGTTTGGGAACATTTCTTCCTTGGATGAGGTGGCCAGAGCAAAGATGCTCCCAGTCCTACCCAATTCCTTCTCAGAAGCCATGCTGTGGCGCAGGTCTCCAGCCCTGTGTCCTTAGGTACAAAGGGTGGCAATGAGCATGGGAGGTGGGAGAAAGGGCAGGAAGGGAGCAGGAAACTGTGCTTGCGCTGAAGTGCTGGGATTATCTGAGCATTTCTCCCATTTCTTCTTCCAAGACCATGGAAACTAGGAGTTCCCAGTAATCAACAGAGTACCTACCAGTAGCTGAGTAAACACCAGAATTCTTCCCACCTGTGGATTCAGGTTGAGCTGAACCTTTCTTTCTTCTTGCAAAGTCCACAAAAATAGCACAGTAAGGGGGCATGGTTAAGAATATAGACCCCAGAACCTGCCTGCCTGGGTTCAAAGGCAGGCTACTTACTAGTTACGTGACCCCATCAAACCACGTAACCACTGCATCTTAGTCATCTCACTGAGAACTGCTGCCTGAGATGGTGCTCCCCTCTTCTGCCTTTCAAAATTGCCTCCACCCTTTACCCACTCTGGAAAGATACTATGCCCTGAACCTCAGTGTGACTAAGAATTCATAGAGATTAGCTATAGATGATTGTGTAAATTTCATAATATGAATGTACCTTTGACTTCAATAGCATCTTTTTTTTTAACTAGTGCAGGCATATCCTCATAATGTATGTTACCAGTCCAACTTCTAAGGTTGGAATGGGTGAGCATCATGACCTCAGTAGAAAGAAAGACACAGTGGTCAAGTGTATTGGTGATTTTCCCAAGTGACAGAGTTGGGAGATGAAGCCAGAGGTGGAGGACTCTGGCTTCATGATCCAGCAATCTGTCTGCACCCCAGCTGATTCCAGCCCCACCCTCACAGCCCGATTCCAGTCCTCACCCTGCAATTCCTTCCACTGCCCCAAGTTCATGAAATTCAGGCGACCATCCATAGGATCAGCAGTTCCCAGTAAATGGGTGGATCCACACACTAGATCCAGAGGAAAGAGTCACGGTGCTATATTACGCACCCACTGGTCCCCTTCCTCTTTGCTTTATCAAAGATCCCTTCTCGATGGATGGAATGTAAAAAGGTACCATATCATGCCTCCACCTTAGGGACTTTTCCCAAAGCTCATCTTGGTAATTAGGACCCGTCCTTGTGAGGGGCCAAGGCAGGGGCTCTGAGATCTGAGTCTGGGTCTGCACAGGTCGACAAAAGGCAGGAGTGGCTGGAACAGGATCCTGTGCGGCCCAGTAGGTCCTCCCCCTGCTCCTGGGCACCACCAGCTGCTGGCAGCTCTGCTCTGCCAACCCAGAAGGCTTGGGCTGGGGCTGGGGCCAGAACTCTGCAGCTGTTTACATGGCCAAGACTTCTCTCAAGCAATTGCCCAGAGCTGCGTTGCCATACCTCACCAGCATCCCACTCACTAGCTGTAGCCTGGGCGTTGCAGGGGAGTCGGTGTCCCTGAGTAATAGCAACCTCTCCATAATGCACTGAAAATAAAATCAGACAATGGACAGGACTTTGGCAAATTTACTTTTCTCTCCCAGATATTTTTTTAAACCTTTGGCACCTGCTGCTGCTTGTAGGCTCAGGCACGCTGATGGACACCCAAAGCAGATGCACACTCAGCAAACAAATATTAACAGGAAAAAAGCAGAAACAGCCAACAACTATCTGGCCTGATGGCCTATTGCAAACACATGGGCTGAAGTTGGGATTTTTTTCACCACGATGTAATGGAGATTTAATTGTGTACAATGGCATTCGATGCCCTTGTGTTTCAAGGTGAGGTATGCCACAAAGGAATGCCATACCTTAGGCGTGTATTCATGGGTCAGCAATTACTATTGAGAACCCACTCTTTGCCAAGCCCTAAGAGATTCACCACCAAATCAAACCTGAGTGCGCGTTGAAGGATGCCAAGCCTAGGACTTAACTCTAGACCACACACCGAACAGCAGATCCCCTGGGAGTATTTCGGTCAGCCAGTGTCCAAACACTGAGGCCACCTGCCGGTGTATGATCCTTCGTGGACACAGTGGGTGGGGCAGGGAGAATGCTATTAGCGTTAGCTGTCAGCCATTCAGGATTGCTCTCTCCCAGAAGGGATGACATGCTTGGTCCAGGGAAGCTCCCTCTGAGGAAAGAGTGAGCTGACAGCCCAACGTGTCCCTGCTGCTGCAGAAGCACCTCCAGAGAAGCCCAGGTCCCCCAACCCTGTCCTGAAAGGCATCTCAGAGAATGCAGGCAGTTGCCTTCGCCCCATACATACCAGCAGCCTGTTCTCACAAGCTCTTGGACATGGTGTGAAAAGAAAAGGGCTTGAAGAAACAGCTGTTTGTCCAGAGGCTGAGGATGGAGGCCTGGCTCTGTGGCCAGGGGATGTCAGCCTCCCTGCCTCCACGGCCTGCCCTGCTACCTTTCGAAAACAGGCTTTAAAAATCCCCTAGAGAGCCTTTTTCCCGTGGTGCCTTCTCTCTCCCAACAGAGCAGAGCCACACCATCAGCTGGAAATGGAGAAGGGGAGAGAGGAGCGCTCTTCTTCCAGTGTGAGTTTCCCACACTCCAGGTCAACTAGCCCCAACCTTCCTTCCTTCCTTCCACACTGGCTGGGGGCGAGGCGAGGGGCTGGTAGTCTCACAGGGCCCTGCCTGCCTCTGGTCACCTGTCTCCACCTGGTCTCATGGCTGACACTGTCCCTTTGTCCCTGTCCTGGCCTGGGCTAAAGACTTGACTGGTCTTCGAGCTGCTTGCCCTGGATGACAAAGCCCCGCTGAAATTCCCCCAGAGACTCTTGGAGGAAAGGAGACAGACAGACAGGCATGTAAGTGACTGAACACACAAGGAGAGGGGGGCCCTGGCCACAGCAGAGTTTGGGGGATCTGCTGTCCATGGAAGCAGATCATTGATCCACTTTTCTGATCATTATTCCTCACTCATCACAAGCGGATTGACGCTGGCCTCAGCCCAGCCAGGCAGGCGGGAAGCGGCTCTGTGTGAGCAGAGTGGAAAACGAACCTGCCTGTGTTCATCCAGGGAGAGGAAGGAGTGAATGGTGCGTACTACCCCTGCGCACTGGGCAGGGACTGTGGGGCTGCTTTAATATTCTGCTGAATGTGGTGTTTCTTTTAACCCTTGCTGGAGAGACCTGCAGCCCGGAGAGGCTCCTTCCTGCCAGGTTACCAGCAAAGTTTCTGGGCTGCTGGGAGGGAAGGGCCACAGCCTCCGTGGCACAGGCTGCTCCCGAGGACCTGGCTGACAGGACCTGCTCAGGGCTAGGCAGGCACCATGCCACCATCCCTCACGCAGCTCCAGCCAGCCCGCCCGCAGACAGGCAGCTCCGGCTACCCAAGAGGAGGGGTTTAAGGAGGAAACCACACATACACTGCCAGACACCTGGTGTGTTCCCACGCATTTGCTCCCCAAACAGTTTCATTCCCAGGCATGTGCCCTCCTTCATCAATGGAGACTCAATGCCAAGATCAAGATCCCAAAATGGGCACCTATCTGCTCTGAGCGGCCCAGCCCCTGACCCTCTCTGGGAAGCTTGAGGAGAGAAGCAGGCAGGACACGGGGCCCCAGCGGTAAGTCCCTCTGGCTTCGACCGTTGCAAATGCGCTCTGACCCAGGCTGTCCTGACAGGTTTGAAAGTATCCGTCGTCTTGCTTGGCCCATTTCAAATGATCTCTCACTGGCCCCCAGTAAGTCAAACCCAAGCATCTCCGCTCCACACCACTCCAGACCCTGCCCGTTCCCAAAAGCACCCAGAAGGTCAGAGGAAGGCAGAGGACAGACAAAATGTAGCCACCTTTGAAAGGCAAGTGAGGCTTTCTAGGCATTAATGACCCCACCCCCGTGCTGCCACCAGAACGAATGTGGGATATGGTGGTCTTCACTGGAAGGTGAGGGGATCTTAGCCCCACCTTAGGGCGCCGAATGCCAAGCTTCGCTTAGAGAAGAACAGCGCTTTCCGGAGGGGTCAGCGACACCGAACCACCGCGGGCTTTTCTGGGTGTGGGTACTCCTAAACAACCGGTAACACTTCGGTGGAGAACCCTGCAGCCCAGTGGAACGAGCTCCTAACTTGCAAGGCGGCACGGGCGCCGGGAGCTGCGCCCCTTCGGTGCCTGGTCCCCGTGGAGTTCCACCCAGCTTCCGCCACACGGCAGTGCGGCTGTGAGCCCGGCTACGGCGGCGGCAGTGCCAGCGCCTCACGCCCAAGAGTTGCTTCCACCCCGGCACTCAACTCCGCGCTAAGGCCGAGCTGCGTTCCCCGCGAGGGTCTGCGGCTGGTGGCCACCGCTCCGCCTAGAGAAGGGCGGGGAGAAGGGGTGGAGGCGCGGAGCAGGGCAGGGATTTCCCACAGGGATTCGCGGGCGCCCCGGAGCGCGCGGGGGTGCTCCGGCTGCGCCCCGAGAGGTGCTCACGGCGCGCGCTTTCCTCCCCAGCTAGAGGCACAGCCAGGGCCGAAGTGGCAGGGAGAGTGTCTCTGTCCGTCAGCTCCTGGCGCCGAGTCCCCTTCCAGTGGGCAAAGGAGTCGATGGGCGCGTTTCGGCAGCACCGACCACCCACCACACCCCCGTTCCCAGGCTCAAGAAGTGACAAAGGTGTCCACCTCGCCCAGGCTGACCCAAGAAAGATGAAGCCCGGCAGGATCCCGGACTATCCGGCTGTCCCCGAAGGTAGAGCCAGTGGACTCAGCCCCTCTCCTTCGCCAGCCACTTTCGGGGTACCAGGGCAGCTCTAACCCGCCTAACCCAGAATCCTGGAGCCGGCAGACGCCGAGTTAAGTAAACGGAGGGGTGGCGCACGGTCGCCTAAGCGCATCCTTGACCGGGGTAGGAAGGAAGCGGACCCATGCCCGCTCTCCAGGGACTGGAAGGTCCAAGGCGCCCCTTCTTCCCCAACGCCCAGCTCTGCCCGGAACTAAGGAGCCTGCACCGCAATGCAGCGGACTCCGAGTTCTCCCAGCCGAAGCTGCGGGAGACCGTGGCTCCCAGGGAGTGCCAGCCGCGAGAGCCAAGGGGCCCCGAAAGCCAGCGGGGACGCGCCCGTGGGTGCCGCCCCAGCCCCGCGCTCGCCCGCGGCCGAGGCTCCTTAACATCCTGGCCCCCGGGTAGCGAGGTAAGAGCGACCCGAAGCTACCAGAGAAGCCCCGGGGTACAGCCGCCGGCAGCCAACTTGCTCCGCGAAGGGTGCGTTACCTTCCATCGCGGCCACTGCGGTTGCCAGGAGGAGCAGCAGCAGGCAATCCAGGGCCATCGCCGGCCGGCAGCCCCCAGGCCGAGCCGGAGCCGAGGCTGCCGCGCGGGGAGGGCGCCGGGTCCCGGGGCGCCGCTGCGCTCCCCGCGGGTGGCTTCTCCGTATCCTTTCGCGCTCTCGCTGGGACAGGACTCCCCGGAGCGCGGCGTGGGCGTGGGCGGGAGTGTGCGCGCGTGGGGCGGTGCGGGCGCGCGTGGGTGTGGGTGTGCATGTGTGTGTGTGTGTTTATGGGAGAGGTGGGTGTGTGCGTGCGTGTGTGAAAGAGAGAGGGCGAGGGAGTGCGAGCTGGTGAGAGCGCGAGAGCGCGTATGCGTCCTGCTGTCACATTGCGAGCTACAGCGGAGCCTACGTGAGGACGAAGCCGGCCAGACTGATGAGGGAGGGAGTGGGATCCCCCACCATCAGCTCTCTCCCCACCCCTAACACCTCCTGTCCAATCAAGGAATCAAACCTGCAAAAATCTCTCGTCCAATCAGACGCGAGCACCTCCTTACCCAGGCATTGTTAGTTTAAGAAAAACTTTTGCGCGCAACGCGGTGAGGGAGGGCTGGGAAGGCTCTAGGAGGGGTCCGGGCTCCCCCTCGTGGTGTACTAAGAGAAACGCTCCGGTCGGCCCTAGCTCCCCAAGCCCCGGAGCGTCTAGCAAGGAGCAAGCCTTAACCATTTATAGCCTACCCAGGTCTGGATGAGCTTTAAATAATCAGATTTACCTTCTTTCATCTTCTCAGAGAGACTTAACTTTAACTGCCCTATTTAGTGCAATCCCGTGGCTACAGCCTGTTCCTCCTTTTCATAACACTTCACTGCGTATTGTTTTATTAATCAATTACGTTTGTTGTGGGTCGCCCCCTTCCTTACTAGAATTGGGTCTTCACTCTAGGGGTTTGTGTTTGTTTTGTTCACTACAGAATCCCAAGTGCCTAGAATGGTGCCTGGCCCGTAGAATATGATGGAATATCTCTGTTGAATGAAGGAATAGGTTCAGAGAACCTTCGGGTTCAAGACACTGCTCTTCCGGGGTATCCAGGAACTAGAAATGCTTCCTGTCCACATGCCGGTCTTGTCCTCCAGAAGTCTCTGGCTGCCTTGAGGTTTCTCTTCTGAAAGCATTCCATGAGCATTGCAGAGGGCCCTGACCCCGGAAGACCTGACTGGGGGTGAGACCAATAGTCACATAGTCCGCTATAGAAAGAGGGGAATGCAATAGGGCCAGGGGAATGCAATAGGGCCAGCAGAAGGTTATGCAAGGTGGGGCACACGGAGGGAGGCACCATTACTGTAGGTGAGACTTGAACATGGGTTGGAAGGACATACACAGGCAGCAACAGAGAGACAGGGTATTGGAGGTAGGAGGAACCCTCTCAGCCTCATGTCCCACAGCTCTGCTTTCTTTTTCTGTCTCTAGAGATGGCCAGGGTTCTAGTCCAAGGACCCATCTTGAAACTGTAATGCTGTTACGCTGGAGACACTCTTCACTCTATCACCCCCACCCCAGACCAGAAGATGGTCTGGTCCTGCAGTGGAGGCAGCTGTCTCTTCTCCCCAAGCCTGTGCTGGGTTTGTTAATGAGCTGATAGTGGGCAGATGTGATGAACCCTCCTATCCTCCCCACCCTCCTCTTTGGGTTTTGCTCAATCTGTTTCCCACCCTGTATGTTCAGTGTCTCTTTGACTGGGACCACTCCTCAGTCCCAGCCAGACTCTCCCCATCCTGATACTGCTTTGCTTCCCCCACTGACTCCAGCTGCCTCCCTTGCCTCCTCCCTTTATTCCTTCCTCCCTGCTCCCTGCCTCAGCACCTGAGGAGAAGATCCCATGGGCCTCCACTCCCTTGTCACCCTCCTCGTGCCAGCTGCCCTCTGCCCTGCCAAACACCAGCAACAGTGCCCTAGCATCTCTGGAGCCATCACCCTTGGAATGACCCACTTTACTCTCAGTTACCCATCATCCTCCTGGACCCTCGGCGCTCTCTGTTATCAGTTCTCCTGGGCTCTTGCCTCATGTTCCCCAGTCCTGGTTCTCCTCCTCTCTGTCCTTCTCCATCTTAGTGTTTCCCCCATTCGCTCTTCAGGTCTCAAAAGGGGTCTCCCTCAAGCTCCATCCTTGGCACTTCTGTTCCCTGGGCCCATGAACAATTCTTTGGCAGCTCCACCTGCTCTTCTGCCTCCAGCACTCCCCTCATGGATGGGTGGATGGATGAATCTCGGACTCCTCTCCTTCACTACAGCACAGTCTATTGAGAGGCATGGTGGGCAAAGTCTCCCTTTGCCATATCCTCCTCCCAGTGCCCTTGTCTCAAGGCCAGGAGCCTGTCCCAATTCCAGCCCACACCGCCTTCCCCTGAACAACTGGAGACTCTCCGAATGGTCACCCAGCTTTCATCCCCTCCCCTTTCTAATCCTTCTGCACTCCTGCCAAACTAATTTTTCTCAAGCCAAGCTTGATCTTATCTCTTCCCTGAACAGAAGGCGAGTGGCTCCTCACTGTCTGCCCGAAGAAAGACCAACCACTCTGGCGTAGCAGCCACAGCTCCCTGGAACCTGCCTCTCAGCCCTGACTCTGCCAGCCTCCCTCTGGGCCTGGGCTGCTCAGACAGCTTGATCCCCTCACCATCCCCACATCTATACCCACACACAGGCTCTCCTTTCCTTGCAGCCAGCTGCTCGTCATGGACTCACCCACGAGCTCAATAAGTGTTTGTTGAATACCTACTATGAGCCAGGCAGGCCCTGCTCTAGGCGGTGGGGACACAGGTCCTACTCAGAGGGAACTTACAGTGTAGTGGAGGATGATGATGAAGAAGCAATAGTATGTCCAGTGGTGAGAAGGACCAGAGAATAAAGCAAGTAACAACCGAAGAGCGATTGTAGGTAGTTGGATATTAGAGGGAATGACTGTGTACTGAGCACTTTCTACATACAGAAGGACCAACCACTCTGGCGTGGCATCCAGATTTCTGAATGCACTGCACTGGATGTTTACCTGCAAAACTGAACTGAAGTGAATGGAACTTCCTGCCCTCTACTTCTACTGAAACGTCCCCTCTCCCAGGAAGCCCTGGCATCCCTCAGCTGGTCCCTCTCACCCACAGTCTCACACTATGTGTCTACATGGGTTCTGAGTGGCTTATCCAGTCCTGGCTGAAGACAGAACTGACATTACCCAGCTGCAAAACATCACTCCTAGGAGGATCCTGGGAGACAAAAGTACTGGGACCCCAAGGACAACCCCACTAAGGTCTTTCAACCTGTGCAGGCAAATTATACAGGAATCACCATCTTAACATCTGATCTCCATGCCCCACCCCAGGATTTAGGGTCAGTAGGAATGAGCTAGGGACACAAATGTAATGTTATGGCCCCACCCCCATTGATTCTGCTGCACCACTGTGGCTTAGGAGTCCCTGCTCGAGGTCTATGAGTTTAAAACTGTGCTCTGAGGCCTTCTCAGGGGACACCCAAATGGGGAAGTATGGGAGCGGTCAGGGGATGGCGCTTCCCATTCCCCCTCTATTCTGGCACCTTTTTTTACTGGACATCTGAATCAGGTTTTGTTTGGAGGAAGAGTTCTGCAGCTAGAAGAGAAGGAAGTAGGGGAAGAGAAACGGGGATTAGAGGAGAGGGTTGGATTGGGTGGGGATGGGGCACATTGACTGATTAGCATGTAAGGAAGTCAGCCTGATGACTTTTAGAACATGCTGGTGGCTCAGGTAAGAACACCATCAGTTTAGGCTTTTTATTAATTTCTCTAATAATCCAGGGGATTGATGTTTTGTACAAGTTAAGTGTTAATTTAGTGGTACAGCAGACTGATGTTTCTCTTGCAATGGGTTATGATTTGTAAACATACCCAAAAGGACCATTGGTTTGGGATTCCAAGCCTGGGTACCTATTTTCCCCAAATCATCTCCTTGGCTATTTTTCCCTCTCTGATGTCAAATGCTTGCTTGTTTTTTTGATTAATCACCCAGCTATTTGATATCCCTAAATCACTCCTTCAAAGTGACAGATGCTTGCCTCCGAGCTAACAGCTGAGGGCTCTCAGGCACCCAAGGGTGACTCGACCCTTTTGCTAAGACTCAGAGGCCCTTCTGGCTGGAAGCTTTGAGGGCAGCCAAGCTGTTCACCCCACCGCTAAACGGTTTTGTGTCTAAAATGTTGAAAAGCATTTCTAGAGAAAGCAATTGCACAGGTTCCCTTGATAATTCTATACATTTTGCAGCTTTCCTATCAGAAAGTTCCTGCTTGCCTCTAACCTACAGCCCTTTTGTTGTAGTTTAAGCCTATTTTCTTCATTCTACTTAGTATTACAAAACACAGACAAAGAGTCATCATCAAGAAGATGATCAGACGGGTGTCTTGTACATGAGAAGGTATTAAGTTGCTGCCTTATCCCATCTTTTTTTAAAAATATTTCTTAACTGTATAAATGAAAGGATTAGTTAGACACTGCATGACCAAGCTACTTTTAATTAGATTCTTAAGCTGCAAGATAAATTTTCACCAATTCTTTTTAGAGAAGCACATGCACCATTTACAAGTATTTTAAAACATTTCTAACAATGGATAATAGATAAATAACAAATAGCTTCCTCTCCCTCTTTTGATCTTTCAACATTTATTTAGTAGCACCTTGCCAGGTGCCTGCAAGGTGCTAAGGGCCCAGTGATAACTGTGGTCTAGCCCCTCCCTTTAAGGATTTCAGGATCCTCAGGAAGACAGGTATTGAAATGCCTTGTGGGACACTTCACAAAATGGCCTCTGGCTAGAGGCTTTCAACAAGCCTCTCCTTTTTTCTCAGGAAAATGCCCCAGTGAATAAAGACAAATATGAAGACTCACCACTAACGAGGTGAATGAACACTGACAGACAACCTAATTGCCAGGATGTGGAAGGAACTGACAATACATACTTACAAGGTAAATGAAGCTGGGTGGAGAAAAACCTATCAGGAACATGTATGACATATGCCAAGTTCTCTTCTATAAAGAAAATCTGCTTTTAAAAAATAGGTAGGAAGATATGTTGTAGTCCCCTCACTGTCTGTACCTGACTCAGACATCCAGAATCTCTGCTAACCAGAGAATGGAGTAAATATCCATCACTGTTGCTGCTTTGGCTTTAAACCAAACAAAGAACAGGGATGCCCCTGTCATTCTCATCCCTTCCCCCAAGATCTTCTTATACCCAGGAAGAGCCTGAAAACCGGCAAGACCACTGGGCACAAGGATGGGCTGATGAAGGTGCCGTCCATCTGGAGGTGAAGAATAGTCAAGAGACCGGAGCAGGCACGGTAGTGACTGTGGGAGGTGTGCAACCTGCTGAGTGTAGTTTTGCTATGACACATCAGATCAGGGCACCAGAAAATCAGGATGGTGGTTGGAGAAAGATGTAACCTCAGGAGTGCAGATACGCACTAGATGAAGCCTATTGACAACGGGCAGTTAAACACTGGCTGGCCCTCCAGGGTAGATCTAAAAACATGATTCAACCATAAAGCAAGTAGGGAGATGGAGGGCCCAGGGCCAACTTGCTCACCCTGTCTAGCAAAAAATAACTGCAAGAACTAATGAGTCTCTCAGTACTCAAGGAGGAGACAAGAGGGGTCAAGACATATTAGGGGCCTGTTAGATATTGCAGGATTAAGAGCAGGAATAGCATCTCTAAGACCCAGAAGGACAGCATTCCTTTGAACATGATGCTCTACACACTTGAAAGACATTTTCAGGAAGTTTCTTGTTATGTATGAAGACAAACTCCATGAAACACAAACAAGCTTTCTAGGAAACAGGTTAAGCAGAAAAGGGAACAGAATGAGTAAAGAGAAAAAGAATTTAAGGAAACAAAAATGCAATAAATGCACTATCAGAATCAAACTCCACACTGGAATGGAAGGAAAGGACACATTTGTTGCTGCTGAACGTTGAATAGATGATGTGAAAGACAAACTGGAGAATCTTTCCAAGAATGCATGTAAAATGGACAGAAAAGGAAAAACTTTGAGAGAAAATACATAACGTGTAGAAGACAGAAAGCAGAGAATAAATATATAAAATTGGATCAGTTAGTTACAAGGGGCTAGGGACCTGCAATAGAATCAATATTATTAACTTCATAATACTGAATTCCAAAAGAAAATGGGGCCAGAGCTATAGAATTTTATCAGGGGAATTTGTAAGTGTGTGTGTGTGTGTGTGTGTGTGTGTGTGTCCAGCAGGCATAAAGCAGCAGACATCTTCAGGTCTTGAAAAATTTGCAACAGTTCAAGAAATTATTTGAGAGTATTATATATTCCAACTGACAAGGAAACAAGGTTTGGTGGCAAGCAATAAAGTCAATTAAAATACAAGTCTAAATGTTTGCCAACTGCTTTTAAATTGAATTAAAATGTCAAAAGTAGTCTTAGTAAAGAATACATATGTTGTTAAAATTCTAATTACAAAAACCTAAATGTAACAGCTCAAATTATATTAATTAAGACCAAGTAGAAAGGGAATGTAAGGAAGGAGAGAAAATCTATGTTAAATTCCTTCTTCACACAAGGAATTCAGAAGCTTTTTTAAGTTTGAATGTTACAACTTCTGAAATTGGTTTAAAATAAAGTTGGCTTAAACCCATTTTAATATATTTTAAAGAAGTATATATATTTTTGAAAACACTGGAGAAGATGAAAACAAAATATGGCTTCTATGTTAAAAATTTGAAAAAAATAAATAAAAAGAAGTTAATTTTTTAAAAATAAGACTTCATTAAAAACATCAGAAGTTATTCCCAATAACAAATATAAATGAATTAAATCTTTTTCTTGATCCTCACCTGAAGATATGTTTTCACTGATTTTAGAGAGAAAGAGAGAAACATGGATTAGTGCCCAACCAGTGGTCGAACCCCAAACCCAGAAGTTAGGTGTGCTCCCTGACTGGGGATCAAACATGCTTTCGGTGTGTGGGGCGACTCTCCAACCAACTGAAGCACCCGGCCAGCAACACTCAATCTTGATTGAGACGTCTCTTCGGGATGGGGGGTGAGGAGCAACCACTGCCACTGTGGCAGAGTCACACGAGAATGTGACAGATAATGGGAGGGTGAGTGTTTCCTTTCGACTTTGGAATAAGAAACTGTTCACACCCAGATTAATCGAGTGACGCCCAGATTAATCGAGTGACGCACAGATTTCAGACCCTGCAGAGCTTTTTCCTCCGGTTTTGTCACTCGCTCAGGCATGTCGCGGGCAGTTCCTGTGGGGTCCTGTGGCAAACGAAGATGGCTGCCCCCTGAGTGAAGGCAGTGTGCAGGCGGTCAGAACTAGCACCGGGTGTTCAGAGTGCAGTTCCACGGCTTCCAAGGCCGACCCGAGTGAGGGAGAGCCACGATGGCCCTGAATGCAGGGGTCCCCGGACTGACAAGGAGCATTCCCTCAAGCCCTGGGCAGAGGTGACAGGAACAGAAGCTTGAGGAGCAGCTCAGGAAGACTCAGCTTATCAAAGCTGCCCCAGCGCTGAAAACAGTCTCTGAGCTGGAAGTCCCATTGATCAGTAGATTCAGCAACATGATGAGGAAACGAAGCACTGGCCTGATGCCTCCTGACACAGACTCCGGACGCTGTGGAAAGGAAGCAGTTTGAGAAGTACCATGCTGCTTCTTCAGAGGAACAGGCAGCCACTGAACGCCACCTCTGCACCATCTTCCGCCAAGCACCGAAGAACTGCGGACTTGGGATTGGGCTGCTACCGGGCCTCGAGGGTGGCCATTTCCACCGGGTCCCTCTGTCGCTGTCTGGCCAGCGTCGTCGCTTCCCGGCCATGCAGTGGATGATTACTGAGTGCACGGAGAAGAAGCAGGGGCGGATGCTGATGCCAGAGCTGTGGCGTGAGCTCCTGGAGGCTTGTCACAACCAGGGCCCTGTGATGAAAAGGAAGCACGACATGCACAAGATGGCTGAGACCAGCCGGGCTCTGGCCCACTGCGGCTGATGGGAGGGGAGGGGAGGGGAGGCTCCAAGAGGAAAGCCCAGGGTTCTCTGCTGCAAGAGGCAGCGTGAGCCGCTGCTGCATGAAAACTACCTGTGCTAAATGTAGTTCCTTTTTAAGGGCAGGCTGGCAGGCCTCACAGGAAAGATAGAGCAATATGTTTATTGCTTTAGTCTTTCCCTTGTGGGCTACAACTTGCTCTCCCTGCCCCATCTCCTTGCAAAGAAGTACATGGATTTGGATTTCCTCAAAAAAACAAAACAAAACAAAAGCCAGGGCCCGTCCCACCTTGTTTTCCCTCTGGCTAGGGTGGACATTTGGGTGAAAGGAAGCATTTTAGTACCAGGAAGGTGTATTGGAACATTCTCACCCTCCTGCACTGTAGCATGCGGTGCAGTGCTGCCACTCATTAAAACTGGCTGCAGGGAATAAAATTAAAGAAAGAAAGGTCTCTGGCTTAAAAATAATATCATTACATATTTTGTTTATTACATAAACAAAGGGGTAAATAAATAGTAAGAAAATAACTTTTATTTGTGGTAATATTTTAGGGTAACCCACAACATTCCTATGAAACACATCTAGAACTCAGTAATATGTAAAATAGCTACTTTTCAATATATTGCAGAGCCCATAAAAAGTATCCCCACGAGGCTAGAAACAAAGAAATACTAAAATCCTGAATGGTAAATGTGGGAGTTTACACTGCAGTGTGGGTGGGAATTAGTCCCTGGTCTGGGAAATCTAATAATGACTTGAATTTTAATGTACATGAATTGGAAGCAAGGCTTTGGATGAATGCAAGACAGCAAGTTAGAAATGAGACCACTGCATAAGCTGAGGCTTCAAATTACAATGACTTTATTGAAAAAAGGGACTAGGAGAAACTTACCCATTGTCATAGAGGAGAACAAGGAAGCTTACATCTCTGCTTGGGCTCAGGGTATGAAAGAAAATACCCTCCCCTCAGAATTCTTATCATAAGCCTTCTCTTACATAGGTTTTGAGTTCAGATTTATACTACTTTATCTCAGATCTCCCAAGCCAAGAACTCAATTGAAAAAAATTAGTAGTAAATAAATAGGTAAAAGGAAATGCAAGATGGATATAACCTCCACAAGAGTCTCACAAATAAAGTCTTGCTAAATATGAACTCACAATCCAAAAATCACAGAACACATAACTAAATCTACCACGAATGAGATTCAGCAGACAAATCAAAAAGGATTATACCCCTATTATTACAGACCTATAAGAAGAAAACTTAAATAACAATATTTAAAATTATAAAACAAAAATGAATTGATATACATATAAAATCTATTGCTTTTCCAAACATCAACAAAAAACAATGAAAATAAGTCATTTCTAATATGGCATTTTAATAGCAAAACTTTTGGAACAAATCTAAAGAAAGCTTTTAAAGGCCTGTATAGAAAAAAACATAAGGCTTTTTTAAGAGAATATTTAAATAAGTGGGGGGATTTACCACATTCCTGGATGAGAAAACTGATAGCAAGTCTCCTCAATTTTAAGTATAAATTCAATATAAATACAAGAAAAGTATCTGCAATTTTTTGAAGAATTTGACAATTCCAGCCAGAATTCAAAGATAAAAGGCAAAGATAACCAAAATAATTTTGAACAGAAGCAGAATGGAGGGCCTTGCCTTACCAGCCATCAACACTTATGATAAAGCTGCCACAATTAAAACATGGAACTGGTGTGGGGATTTAGCACCAAGGTGTATATGAAAAATCCATGTCAAGAGAAGCATTACAAAGTACTGGGGAAAGGATAAATCAGTAAATGCTGAAACAGTGTGAAAAATTACAATTAGATTTTTCTCTCATATCAAATATAGTCAATTTCAGGTGGCTTAAACAAAAATATGAAAGGCAAAACTTTAAAACCATTTTTGGAAAAATATAGGAGAATAGTGAGGTGGGGTAGGTAGAAGAGGATTTCATAAACAGGACACAAAAAGCACAAGTTACAAAAGAAATCATAGATACTTTTGCCCATGTAAAATAAGAAAATTTGTTACAAAAAGACATCATAAAAATAGTTAAGCCACACACTGGGAGAAAATACAGGGTAGGGCAAAAGTAGGTTTACAGTTGTTCATATGGAAAATAATATGATAATTAATGAATAATAATACAAGAATAAACTGTTTTGTGTACTCACAACTGTAAACCTACTTTTGCCCAGCCCATATTTGCTACCTATTTAATCAAAGAGTATTAGAATCTAGAATATATAAAGAACTGCAAACCAAAAGAAATAAACATTTTAAGAAGTGCCCAATTACTTGCTTTGCAGCACATATATTAAAATTGGGATGATACAGAAATTAGCATGGTCCCTGCACAAAGATGACACACAAATCTGTGATGTGTTCTATATTCGTAAGCCAGACACAAAAAGACAAATACCGTATAATTCTACTTACATGAAATATTTAGAGTAGACAAATTTATAAAGACAGCAAACAGAAGTTACCAGGGTTTTCAAGAAGGGGGTATGGGAAGATACTGCTTAATAGGTAGAGCTTCTGTTTTGGAGGGTGATGAGAGAGTTTTGGAAATAGGCGACATTGTGAGTGTAATTAATGCCACTGAACTGTACACTCAAAATAATAAAAATGCAAATTTTATGTATTTTAAAATATATAACTATGTTTTTATATATTTGTTATACATATTTAACCACAATAAAAAAGCACCCAAATATTAAAGAGCACAAAAGATTCAAGTAGACATTTCAGATAACAAGAAATATGAAATGACCTAACAATATTTGAAGATTCACAACTTCACTTGCAAGTGAAAATACTCCTCACTCACCAAAGCAAAAATAATAACGTTGGACAACAGCTAGGGCTAGTAGGATAAGGAGCAACAGGAGTTTTCATACATTGCTAGTGCGACTGTCAATTGGTTCAAACATTCTGGGTACAAGGACGGCATTATTCAGTGAAGTTTAGCATGTGCTTCCTTATTATATAAGGATTAGAGTAAATATAGGCTGCCATCATAAAGATAGTAACAAAAAAATGACCAGTCTCGAAGTTTATTATCCTGATCAATGGGATAACTTAGGTCCTCATGGTCACTCAGGTTCTGGGTTCTTTTTAAGTCATTGCTCTCCCATCATGCTAGACTCCATCATTTTCTGCAAAGTTGAAGTTGGGTTACCACTGCACTTGGGTTTTGGAATGTGCAAAAAGAAAAGAGAGCATGGAGGAGGTATATCCATTGCTTGTAAGACTCTGACCCCAAAGCAGCAGAATGGAAAGCTGCTTAGATTCCATTGGTAAGAACATGGTCACATAGCCCCATCCAACTGAAAGGGAATGTGGGAAGATGTCCTGCTGAACACCATATGTGAAGATGGGGAGAAGAGATTTGAATGGACACCTGGCAGTCTCCATTGTGCTCCAGAACTCAGCAATTTCACAGCTCCTGCCTGTGTACACCAGCAGACGTACACAAGAAAGCCCTCAGACACACAATTTATAAAAGGAAGGAAAGAAAAAAAGAAAAACAGGAAACAGCCCAAAGTCCAACACTGTCGAACAGAAAAATAAATCATGGCATATTTATATACCAAAGCAAAAATGAATGAATTATTGCTACACAATTGGGAAGATGCTCCTAAGGCAATCTTAATATTCAGTTGAGTGATAGATATTAATACTTAAGTTATATGTATATGCATATATACATATGTACCTTATATTTATTATTTTGTGTATACTTACCATAACAAGGTCAACTCCTCAAAATGAACTAAACGTAACTTTCACCCAATAGGCTGGTAAAAACAAATGCTTGTTAGTATTAAATGTAGGCAAGGATGAGGGCAGATGGACAGTAAAAGTATAAATTAAAGTTATATTCTGTAGAGCATTTTGGCAGGATCTACAAACCCTTAAATTGGGGCATTCACTGCTCAGCACTAACCTAGAGAAACAACCATGGAACAAGCAACCAAGGAGGGAATGTATAAAGATGTTCAGTGAAGCTAATTTTAAATTAGAAAAAAAATGAGAATAACCCAAGGGCCACTAATGAAGGGACTACCTAAACTATGATCCAACCATACTAGTAAATACAATGCAAGAGGAAAAATAGTGAGGCGGAACTATTTGTGCTTAACATGAGTCAATCTTTAAGACCCAATGTGCAGAACAAACGAGGAAATGTTCTTAGATTTCCCATAGGTAGGGGCATGTGCGTATCATTTATTTGTTCTTTACAAATCCTATATGAGGAACTATTGTTTTAAAACCAATAAAAGAGATTTGACCATCTAAATAAAACGAAAGAAAGAAATGATGCAGCCCATCCGTTTGTTCAAAAATATGTATTGCGTATGTACACTGTGTCAGAGTCTGGGATACAGTAGTGAATTACAAAAAATAGAAGAGTCCCTTCTCTACAAAATCCAAACATTCAAAGGATTGAATTTCACCAAAAGTGAAACTTAGAAATCTCAGTACTAACCATTTCCATGTATTTTCATTAAGCAAGTACTACAGGTTCAAATTTTTTTTAATTGAGTCAACAGGAAAAGTCCAGTAATTGGTCAAAAAGCCTTGGTTTTACCCATCTGAAATATGAGGTGAGTATATATCCTGCTCCAAAGTCAGCAGGCATGTGAGAATGTCAAATCTGATCGCTCTCTTCATTAAGTGCTGCGTGTGGTTGATCAAGGAGAAGAGATGAAGGTGACTTCCCTTGCTCTTCACAAAAGTCTAAGGCATGAAAAACGAATCATTATAACAGGAAATTCAGTCCAGATCAAAATACTAGTAGATAATCACACAACTAATTGGAGAGTGAGAACTGAAGGGGGCTTACTAATGGTAAAACCCAAAAGTACTGTTCAAGGTCAATGCAGAATGTGTGTCCTTTTTAACACCTACACCAAGGATTTAATAACACTATAGGAAGCATGCTGGTTAAATCCATGTTTGTCACTTCTTGCCTATTTAAATCTTTATTTTGAAAAATTAGAATTACCAGTAGCTGCCTTTTCTAACAATAAAAAGATGAATTTCAGGTCCATAAGGTTGGCTCTGCTCATACCTCGTCTGAATGAGGTGGTCTTGATTCCCCAAACAGTGTCAGCATCGTTGTCATGGTTTGTCCATTACCACCTTTCTGTCCGTATCCTGGGTGGCTTCAAAGGCCTTAAAACACTGGCCTGAAAGTTACTCCAGCACCTGAAGCAAAGCGGTCCTGATTCCCACCACCTCCTGACAGCATCAGACACTGCTCCGCTTCCATGGTCTTCAACTCTGGAAATTCCCCCCTTGGACCCAGACCTCCCAGACTTAAAGCACACCCCTCTCCTCCATCCTCATCACCACCCTTTAGCTTCATCGTGAACCTCGGTGCTCAACCCCAGCTCAGCTTCCCCACCTCATCAAGAACATCAGATATTTCTGGCTTCACTCACCTAGTTTAGACTCGTCAAGCTCCATGGTCAGGCCATTTCAACAAAGCCAAGTCTACTACCAGAGACTCTAGAGTTGAACTCCAGTATGGTAGCCGTGAGCCACATGTGACTCCTGAGCACTTGCTATGTGGCCAGTCCAAACGCAAATGCATTTCCAGTGTAAAATGTACTGAAATTTGTACCAGACTTCAAGGCTTTAGTACAAAAATGTAAAATATCTCATTGATCATTTTTATATTGATTGCATTTGATGTGATAGTGTAATATATTGTGTTAACTCATATACAAATTAATTTCACCTGTTTCTTTTAACATTGTAATGTGGTTACCACAAAATATATAGCTTATTTTCTATCCCACCCAGCTGCTGACTAGAACTATGGAGAATAGAATCTAGCTCTCTAGGGCCAAGGGTTGGCAAAAATTAGGCGGTTGTCAAGGTCCCACAGAAGTGAGTTGTGGTGCAGAACATCCCAGAGGGGCTGGGTCACTGTGCAGGAGAGGTGAGTCGGAAACCCAGCCCTATGACACCACAGATATCTCTGTGCACCGACTGAGGGGTGGGGTGGTGGCTTGCTGAGGGAGCAGCTGATCATGTTGGGAATACCTGGAGTCTTTGCCATTTCTGCTGGTGGTGTTCACTGCTAAAACTTGATGCAGAGAAGAAAAGGGCTGGGGCAGGCAGAAAGCCTTACACCCACAACTGAGTGACAGCAAGAATAAGAAGGGTGGAAAAAAACAGGCCAGGTCATTCTACGAAGAGGGGTGCCATCCCACAGAAAGAATGATGAAGAGAGAATCAGTCACTATCAAATAATTCCAGTTATAAAAAAATAACCTCTGGAACCAAATGGATAAATGAGAACTTAAATATACTATCAGGAGATTTGAAGTTGCCTTGCTCAGGTGGCTTAGTCATCCCATACACCAAAAGATTGAGGGTTTAATCCCCAGTTGGGGAGTGTTCGGGAGACAACTGATTGATGTTTCTCTCTCACATCGATGTTTCTCTCTCTCTCTCTTTCTCTCTCTCCCTTCCTCTTTCTCTAATCAATAAAAACATATCTTTGGTGAGAATTTAAAAAATAATTTAGAAAGAGATATGGGTCTTTCGTACCCTGGAGATCTGTCTCTCATTCTGTGTCCCAGAATTAGACCCTGAGACCAAGGGTAGGATCCCAGTCTACACAGAGATGCGCTGAGTGGTCTGGGCTTTGCACCTATCCTCCAGCTTCAAGGATACAACAGCCCATGCCCCTCTTCAGGGCAATCCTCGGAAAATGTCTAACTGAAGTGGGGGTTCCAAAGGCCTCTGCCTTGACTCCAGGGGCCACCAACTCTGGAGTTCTATTTGTGCTCTAGAGCTCCCCCAGGGCTGAGGCTGAAGCCAGCCTCCAGCAGAGACCACAGCTTTGCTCAGCTCCTTCCCCAGTCCCATGCTCCCTCCTCTTCCTCTCCCCACAACCACAGTTAAGTCACTTGAACAAGACTCTTTCTCAGGCTCTGCTTCCAAGGATCTCACCAACATAGGAGGCGAAGGAAACGTGCATAGGTGAGTGGGAAGCAAGACCTTGATGGAGAAGCAGCCAATAATCGTCAAGCCAGTGACCACCACGGGGGACTGTTGGTTAATTCTTAGGGAAACTCTAGAACACACAGCTAGGAGTCATACCACATAAGGAGCCAAGAAGCTGGGCTACTTCTATACTAGTTCTCAGCAGACATTGGTCCAGGCTGCTGGGTAGGGAGGTCAAGTCCATAGCACTTCCAGAAGCGTGAGGATGGGTGGGGCAGGCCTGTGATAACTCAGAGGAAACCCTTGGGCCTCAAAGCTCGCAGGCGGAAGTCAGACCACCGTGACTGGAGTGCTAGAGCAGAGGGAATGGGGGCAGGGTACAGGTTTTCAACTCCAGCCCCAACTTCTGCTTCTGCTTTGTGAGTTCAGTGCATGGACCTTCAAAATATCTGTACTCGGCACCCAACTGACCCAAGGACACGTGGCCCCTTCTTTCCATTCTCACACACACACTGGCCACTTTCACAAAGTATTTGTTTGTGAGGTAGAGTTTACCGAGGGTTCAGCAATGATGAAGGAGGTATTTACTTTTCAGAAATACAAACATCCTCAGAGATAGCATCGCATGTTCCTCTTCTTCCAAGTTTCCCAGCCGTCCCAGAACCCTTGCTGGCCGCCTCAGTTCTGGCTACCCATGTGGACAAGGGTCCATCGGTGGGAAAGGGGGGCTTTCATTTCACAGGACTCACCCTCTTTGGAAGGTATTTACAGGTTAACAAAACAATTTTCCTCTCTATCACATTAGTGTCATGACCTGCCATTATATTGCTTTGAGTTAAGAGTTGAGTTTTAAGTTGGTGTGCTAAATTGAAGAGTAAATTCTTTACTGTGTCTCTCCTGGCTAAGTGGCTTAGCACAAGGGAAGGAGCAGGAATGCAGACACCAGCATTGCCCAGAGACCCTTCGAAAGAGA
The DNA here is from genome assembly GCF_014824575.4 of Sturnira hondurensis. NCBI lineage: Eukaryota > Metazoa > Chordata > Mammalia > Chiroptera > Phyllostomidae > Sturnira > Sturnira hondurensis. The sequence continues at coordinate 5,141,019 of NW_028085930.1, forward strand.
TTAAGAGGTGAAGATGAGGACAATGACATCCGTCTGTTGGGCGAGGTCATCAAGAGGATGTGACCACCATTTGATTGTGGAGATGGCCATGGGCAATAGGAGGCTCCTCACCCCCTGCCCTGCCCTTGAAATGGACATCATGCCCAAGGTTCCCACAGCAGGAGCCGTTTCTAGGATGCAGCCTTGAGAGAGCAATGTGTAGCTGAGACCATTTGGACGTTATATGTGACCAAACCCCATTCGGGCCTCTGTAACAACTTTTAAGACTCTAGAGGGGAGATCATATGATCTAATCATCTTGCAGCTGCCCAGGACAAGCCTCACAGGGAAGTTCCCTTGCTTGTTTCAGCTGCCACCTACCAACCTGGCAGGGTCTGCCTCTCTTAGTCTCTTTTTGCCCTTCGTGCACAGGGGACAGTGTGTGAACCAACACAGCCACATGGGGGGAAAAGGTGTCCATTAGGAAATGATGCCCCAGAGGATGCCGGTAGGAACTGTACCCTCCCCTCTGGCACCCAGAGGATAGTGCTTACCACCTCCTCAGGAAGCCTTCACAGCGGCGAGGCAAAGCTCTCTGTTCCTGCTGCTAGTCAATAACTGTCTGAGCACCTGGTGCATTCTGGGCACCAGGGGAACTGGGGAAACAATGATGAGCAAGACAGAAAGTCCTTGTTCTGGTGGATGTTAAATTACATAAGAGATAGAGACGCCCCCCCACACAAAAAAAAAACAACTAAGCAAATATAATCAGTAAGATAGTCTCAGACAATGCCAGCTAAGAACCACATAGAAAGTAAAATATTGCATGACAGAGGGTGACTGTTGGTGGCACAGGGGGTCCAGAACCTGCTCTGGGGCCATTTGGGAGGGCATCTGTGAAAACATGACATTCACTCAGGGGATGTAAACAGAACGGGGCAGTGGGCTGAAGCCTGGTGAGTGAAGACCAAATAGCTGAAGCTGGAGGACATGGGTTTGGAAAGATGTGCAGGGTTCATTGACATGGAGCCCACATTCTTCTGAGTTATGATTTTAAGTACGGTATTCGTGGAGGTGGTTTGCTGAGGGGTTCACCTGGTACCGCGGGAAATATGGTAGGGTATACTTAAACTTTCCCCCACCCCTACCCACTCATCACAGCAGTGCCTGGGACTTAATTACCCAAACAGACTTGGCCTCTATGTGTGCCTTTTTGCCTGGGCCAAGGGAGTGGGTGGAGTGCCTCCAAAAGTCCCTCCTGGCTACGCCATGTAGAGCAGGCGCAGCCTACTCCAAAAAAGACTGGCTCTGCCGGAAGGGAGCCCACCAGCCAGCCCACCTGTAAGTGGTGGCTGGGTCTCCTATCTTTTCCAAAGCTTTGGCTCCCCTCCTGCAAACAGAATCATGAGCTGAGGATTTGGGAGGAGATTGAGGACATGTCTACAGTTGCTCTCTGCCTGGCCAGCCTGTGGTCCCTTGCTCCCTGCTGTTTCTATGAGTACACAGGCAATGGTGGGAGGCTGGGGCTGCAATTACTGCCAAAGGGCTTCAGGAACCTCTGGACAGCCCCAGGGGAGTGTGAAAGAAGAGGCCAGAGCTGCTGTCCATGCTTTGGAGCCTGGAGACCCCTTCCTAGGAGAGGTTTGCTGACTACAAGCCTGGAGAGCACTAGTCTAGACAGAAATCTCCACCTACAGGAAGCCAAATTCCCTTTCCCTCACCCCAAAAGGCTACAAGGAGCATAAACTGAGTCACAGTCAAGCTGAGAACCACCCTTCAGCCCCTGAGATGACCAAACTCTCTACTGTCTCTTGGGAGTAGTCCAACTCCATAAGGAAATACTTACACCCTGCAGAGTGCAAGGGCCGTCTTGGAATGTCATGGGGAAGCAGTGGAAGCCACCCACTGAGGTGCTGCAGAGGCCCAGCCCCTGTGTGCACCCCTGCAGGGACACAAGAAGGAGAATACAGGCGAGAACACCCTGCACCCAAAGCCAAGAATGGGTCCACGAGGAGTCATTCCAGACCTGAGGGGAGAAATGGGGACTGGAAAGGGAGGAGAAAATGAAGGGCAAGAGAGAAAGGTGATGGCAGAGATGGGGAGAAAAGAGAAAGCAGAAAAGCAAGACGCTTAAGAGAAACCTTGCCTGGCTCTCTGTCAAGTGCTCTCCCCTGAAGTGACTGGCACCAGTTCAAGGTGTCCACAAGCCAAGTGTCTCCCTTGCAGCCATTACAGTCTCCCATTATGGCTGGCTAACAGAAATCAATCTTCTTAATGCTGCCTCGAACAGAGAGGGAGGCCAGCCAAGTCTGGCAAGAGGATCCAGCCATGCATCAGCTGCACTGGGTGTCTGGCATTAAAGGGTCAGGTTTCTCCCACCCACCTCATCTCCTGGCACTGAAAAAGCACAAGCCCACAGTGCCTCCCGGGGAGAAGGCAACAGGGCAGCCAAGGCTGACGTTTCAGCCGGGCCTGGCTGGGATGCCTGGGCTGGGATGCCTGGGCCCCGCCCACCCTGGATGGCTGGATTCACTTTCGGGCATGAAGATGTCTGCAACTTGATCTCACCAGCACGTTTGCAAATAGCCCCTCATTCCTGCAGTTTTTCCTCTCAGTCAGATATCTGGAATGCATGTAGCTTAAAGAATACCCTTTAAGAATATTCCAGATTCCTCCAGGGCCCATGGACAGCAACTAAAAGAGAAAATGAAGTCTCCTGGCTCTGGTATCTTCTGAGGGTGGAGGTGGGCATTGGATTGCTTTTTGCTAACCTCTCAGTCTGTCAGCCTCCACTCATCCTGGAGAAAGGACAGTGACAATTCTCTTGGCTGTGTTCAGGAAGCCAGCCGAGTTAATGGCTTGGAAGCAGGAGGCTGGGCTGCCCCACTGAGAGTCTCAGCGCCCAGGAATGGGAGCTAGGAGGTTGACTCCCCGTGTTAGCATCCGCTCCCAATGTATTATTAAAGTTACCTTCTGGCCAGCATGGTTTGAGAATTTTGTATCAGATTTGGGGGGTGGTTGCTAAGAGAATCAGGAGAAAAGTGGTGTGTAAACCTTACCATTGTTTTCCAAATTAGTGTCAACACAAGCAGTAACTCTGAAAGATTTTGAAGCTAATTAGCCCATGTATTAGTGATTAAGACAAAACAGAGAGAGCAAAAGTAGGCCTATTATTTAACAACATATTTATAGTTTTCCTTTGCCAGAAAGAGGTGGAAGCTAAGAAAGCAAATGGCAAAGACCCTGTGGGTATTTATCCTGTAAATTATCGGGTAATTTATACTGTGGGAGATAAATTCCAACACCCCACACCCCTAGTCAACCATGATACAATTTAACTGATGACCGCCAAGCTGGGAAAGGAAAAAAAACTAAAAGCATCTTGAACAGTGTTTGATGGCAAATAGCTTAATGCTTCCAAATCATGAGGGGAAGATTGTTAAATTCTGAAAATAGAGAGTAGGATAAGTACCACTAAATCCTGAGAACGGAGTCAGATTAGTGGAAAAGAAATGAAGATGAGTAGAATAACATGTTCTCTCTTTCAGATTGTTCTGAAGTATTTGCATTTCTTTAGTTTTTACTCCAAATAATGCAGCTTTATGGATGCAATCCTTTTGCTTAAGCCAGTTTACATTCAATAACTTTAAGACACTTTAGTTTTGAAAAAAGATCATAACTTTGTAAAAAGAGCATGTTTGGATGCAACGATTGCCCAGATCTCAGACTGGCTGTATCTGAATGTCTTGGGGGTTCTATTGGTAAGAAATAATATAAATGGAGCCACATTAAAAGAGGCAGAGCTGCCTGGCATGTCTTACATCTCAACCTTTGGAAGGTTAAAACAAGGCAAAATAACCTTTGGACTGGGCCTAAAGCAACATTGTGTCCCGAAGAACTGTTTGCAAATATAATAAGGGGACTGATGACTACCAAACAGAAAATTAAACACATTGTTTAGAATTAGCGTCACTGTGTTAGATTACTTGCACCAGTAGAAATGCCTCCCTTCTATTGATATAACTGTTCCCCTTCCCTTTCTTGTCAATACCCCTTGCCTCCGTCTCCTAATCTGGACATTATTTAGATTTATGCCTGAATGGGTGCTTTTGAAATAGGTGTTCCTTTGTATCTCAAATAAATGCCTGTTGCCCCTCACTTTGAAAAGGCCTTTTATTACAATCTCATAGATTGGCTGCATCAGAAATCTCTTGGGGGTTCTATTAAAGTACGGATTTGGAAGTTCCACTATTGAATGGCCTGATTCAGTGGTTCTGGATGGGAACTGGCAGTGTGAATTGTCACCTGCCTTTCCGGGAGATTTCGGCGTGCAGCCAGATCTGGGAACCGTCACCTGGGGTCCCTGGTATCTACCCACTGGGGTTCGAAGGCTGGCTATTTAGACTGCGAAGACGAGAATCCAGCACACACCTGCTAACAGCTTACCTTAATGGGGAAGCATCTCCATGAGAAAACAAGTAGCCTTGACCTACTGGCTGTGCACATCAGTGAAACGCAGGGAAGACACTGTGGCACAATAGAGGACCTGGCCAAATACAACTCCCCATTGTCTCAGAAATGAACCACCTGCTCCCCTCATCCTAGGACTGAAGACATGACGTGAGAGAAAATAGGAATAACTGTAGACTCTCATCCCACACCCGTGTCTCATCTCTGCTCCTTTTGGTTAAACACACACAGGCCGGATTCAAGGCCAGAGAAGTGCTAGGCTGGGAGGATGACAACCAGCGCCAGGCTTGGCTGTAATCTTCCAAAAGGCCAAGCCCCTTCCTTGCCTACAGCTTCTCCTTCTACAGTCAGTCTTTGGGGGTTCTCCTCTGGTAGAGCAACCACGTACATCAAGGATTTTTCAGAGTATGTTACTAACCATCCATCCAATCAGGAAATATTTATCAAGTTTTAAGTATGTGCCAGGCACCTGAGCAGCCATTCTCCATGTACATTGGGGTCACTGGGGAAACGTAAAAATTGTGAGTGCTCAGGACCCACCCCAGAAATGTTCGGTCAGTTGGTTTCAGGTGGGGTTCAGGCAGCTGCAGTCCCAGATGACCCCGAAGCACAGCGAGATGGAAACTCACTGTTAGTGAGTGTTACACCAGGGGTCCTCAGACAAGAGCCGGTGCCAGAATTTCTGCCTTCCCCCTAAGACTTCTGCTTCAGCGGGTCTCCAGTGCGGCCCAACAATTTGCTTTTCTCCAAGTTCCCAGTGTTACTGAACAGAAGAGCATCCACCCAGCTGACCCAGCAGAGCCCAAAAACGAACTCCAAGTTTTGCGGTGGAGAAATTAGAGGCACTTTTTGGCAGGGTGCCACTCTAGGAGACTGGGAAACTATGGCCTAAAACCTGAACCCCCAATGGTTTTCAGTCAAGGGTTTTTAAAGACAAAGATTGAGGGGTAGGGGTCGTGGGCAAAGCTGATCGGTTAGTTCTTGGGCAAGCCTCATTGGTTTGATTCATTGAACTTCAGACATCATCTTGTCTGGAGCCTTTGTAACTGAGTTCAGGTGATTTGACCGGGCTGAGGAACCGAGACCCTCCAAAGTGTCTCATGAATGTACGTCAGTGATGCGATCTTCACACCAAATCGCAGAGACTACATGTCGTGCGAACATAGTTATTGTTTAAGCCATCACTGCTTTACACTCAACTAACTACATTTTCCTATGAACTCAAGCAGAATGTACTTTTAAACATGTTCCCTGAAACTTGCTTTTCAGGCAGGCCTCTAGGACATGACTACCATTCTTTCTTAATCTTTCATTTAAGCTGTGTGACAACCAAGGTAATTGAAACATTTAGTTAAAGCCTTTACCTGTGTCTCTAGACTCTGATCTAATGCCTGAGCGTGGTTCCTGTTAACTGTCCATCTCACCAGGTACTGCCGATCCTGCCGGACAGGGACCACAGTCGAAACTGTGGAGGTACTTGGTGCCTGAATCTCATGAAACCTACAGTCCACTAAAAAGACCTATGTTCACTTGCTTGTTCCTTACCCAGCATCAGAGCTCACATAGAAATCACCACTCAGAACCACCCAAAGCTATTCTATTCCATGAGTCTCCAAGCTCAAGTCCTTGGCCAGAGTTGAGAAACTGATGTGATAAGAAAATCACGGAGAGCTGCATTTCTACTGGAGGCTTGTGTGAGGAGGAGGGGCAGGGATCTGCTCCCAGGCTTAGTCAGGTTGTCACAAGGATCCATTTCCTTAAGGTTGTAGGACTTAGGTACCTCTTCTTTGCTGGTTGTCAGCCAGGGCTCCTCTTAGCTCCTAGATACCTTCTGGTCCTTGCATGTGGCCCCTCTGTCTTAGATTCAGCAATAGCACATCAAGAATGAGATGATTCCTTCTCATACTTGCGATCTCTCCTGCCACATTTTTCTGCTTCTGAGGACTCATGCGATTACAGGGGCCCACACAGACAATCAAGGGTAGTGAGGCTGTCTCAAAGCCAGACAATTAGTAAACTTCATGCATCTTCACATCCCTTCATGGCTGTTCATTGGTTTAGTATTTGACTGAATAACCAAGGGACAAGAATTTTGCGAGACATCTTTCAACTTCTATCTACCCTACCATGCAAGCTGTCTGTAGAGCTTTCTAATGAGCAGGCACTTGGAAAAGCTACTTCTCCCTAGCATCAGCCATATAAAGAGTTGGTCCCTGGCCTTCCAGCACCCCAGAGCTGCCCGCACCTGGGCCAGCCCAGAGTTAGGAAGGAACGCCAATACTCACTGAGAAGAGAAGAGGGTTCTTCTCTGATACCATGACCGGGAAGAGAAGGAAAAATGCCTCTGGTCACTGAGAAAGCCTTTCATCGCCTAAATTCGAGCTCTAGTAACTGTTAAGCCAGCCTCACAAAATTCGGATATGTAGGCAAAGGCTGCAGCAAGACAAATGAGTTCCTTGTTTCTGGAAATTCAGTCCTGACTAATCCTCAGTCATGGGCTAGCCTGTTACAGATCCCCTCCAGGCTTGCTGCCTATAATCCATTGGCCACATCCAGCCACTGGAGGATCATCCGACATGCAAATCTGATCATGTTCCTACCTACTTCTGTTCCTTCCTTCTTTGTCTCCTCCCTTGATGTTCAAGATTACAAGTTTCTTGAGCATACAGAAGGCCTCTGATCTGGCCCCTGTGTGTCCCTCCAGCCTTGTCACCCTTGGCCTCACACTGTGTCCTGCCTAAGTGTCTCAAGCTCCCAGAGCACATTGTGACATTTCACACCTCCAGATCTTGGCTCTGGTTGACTCTGTCTAGTACACCATTTCTCCCAGTCTCTGACTAATCCTGAATCACCCGTCACTCAACTCAAGGATACACCCCTTCAGGAAGGCTCTTCTCTCTCAATGGTGAGGCTGAATGAGGTGGCCTCAAGTGTTGGTTACCCAGCTATCCATCTATCTCCTCCAGTTGAAGAACTCCTTGAACAGTACGTGATGCCTAGCACACCAGGGGCACTCAACCAGTGTTTGCTTACCAACAAGAAAAAACCTTTGGCAAGAACCTAGAATTATCAGACCAGAATGTGTGCATCTGACGTAGTAGCATTGGAATAATCAGCGTGGGAGTCAGGAAGGGGCCAAAATAGGGTTTAGGGTGCAAGAACTGCTTCTTCACCTACAGGGCCCACTGCAAAATAAAAACACAGGGCCACACCCTGACCCTGTAGTTCAGCTGGTTGGGCATCATCCTGCAAAGTAGAAGGTCACTGCAGGTTCAATTCCTGGTCATGGCACCTGCCTGGGTTGTGGGTTCAGTCCCCAGTCTGGGCACGTATGAAAGGCAACTAATTGATGTTCTCTCTCACATCAGTGTTTCTCTCTCTCTCTTTCTCCCTCATTTTCCCTCTTTCTAAAACTAAATAAATAAAATCTTTTTTAAAAGAAACGCAGGTCTCCTTGTTAGACAGTTATTAAGAATTTGAGGATGACAAAGAATCGAACCAGGCATGGGATGTTCCTGGGTGCGGAGCCCTGTGCCTCTATCAGCCAGGCCTCCCAGTCTGGAATCTTAACACAGGCTACCGAGTGGAGCCAGGAAGATCAGAGCACTTATGTTCCATTTTCCTGAATCCCTCAAGGCTAATTCTAAATGTTTATGAAGTTAAACTATTGAAACAGTCTTGTAGTTGGAAGGGGAATGTAATTCAGCCTCCAGTTGAGGCCTCCCCCTTCGACTAAGAGGAAGATGCCACCCGCCTTACAACACTGGCTGCACAGTACAAAGCATGTCTGTGTCAATAGCTGAAGACCTAGGAGCCTGTTATCTCAACACAGAGGTTGAAAAGGACAGATGACACCACTGTGCACATGTCCACAGCCAGCCTCTTCCCACAGTTGGGCCCAGAGGGCTCCGGGGAAGATGGGGCTGAATGGGAGGGCTGGGATGCCCACCAGATTCTTCTCCAAAGCATAGCACAGTCCACATGCTGGGATGGGCATCCACAAGGCAGGACATCCTCTGCAGAACCAAACCATCCCAGGCACACAGCCAGTGACAAGGGGTCCCACTGAGGGTCAAAGAGTTACAAAAAGCAGAGATCTCTCAAGCCAGTTTTTCATATGCCATTGGGTGGGGTTGGAGCAGAGCTCTTGCTGGATGCTACAGAGTGAAACTGGGGGCCAAGGGAACCTTGCAGGCTCAGGGGTGGGGCAGTCTGAGCCTTTAAACAGTGAGTATGATGGATGTGCAGAGGAATCTCCCCAGGGCCAAGGAAAGCTGGTCTAGGCTCTTCCTCCCACACAAGTACTTTTGCCTTAAGGGTTACCATTTAAGAACAAAAAAGACGCCTCAGCATTTATTTCCTTTCCAACAGCCTTTTGAGCAACAGGTGTAGTCATTCAGAGAATTAAAGTCCAAGTACCTGAAAGAGTCCCGGCATGAATTCAGCAGGGTGATGAGGGAAAATGCTCCATGGGCGCAGAGGCAGCGAGCACCCAGAAACCCTAGCTACCTTGCAGAAGGATCCCGGGCCCAGGGAGGCCCAGGACAGTGCTGTCCAGTCCCAATGAGGTCTGCAAGCAGCTGTGAGGAAGCTATCTGCATTAAACTCGGAGCTCCTCTTATACCACAAAAAGAGCACATGAAAATAGCTAGCTTTGGCTTGCCCACGGACTATTACAGCTGTATGACCTCAGATAAGATCCTTAATCTCCACTTCATGGCACTTCTGTGAGATGAAATGAGCACATGGTGATGTGTTAAGTCTATTCCTAGTAGGCATGTAGTAATTGCCCAATAAATGTTAACCCTGTTAATTATCCTATTCACCCCCCACCCCGCTGGGTTGGTATGCTCTGCAGATGCACCTGGGAGTGAACAGCGACGGCGGTGTTAATTTCTCTTCAAGCCAGGCTCTTGACCTCAGCTTCCTCATCTGCAGGCTGGAGGTAAGGATTCCTATGTACAGCTCCGGGCACCAAACGAAACCACAAATGGGAAAGCAATCTGGGATCTGCAATGAGGCAAATTAATATTTTTACATTTTTATATTTACAATAGCACATTCCCTACATTCAGACAAATCATGGGTTCTAATTGTTTTTTTACCAAATCCTTGACCTCTCTATGCTCCAGTTTTCCAACCACAAAGCAGGGGCAATAAAGGCAAACATCTTGTAGGTTATTGTGAAGATTAACAAGTATCTGCTAAATGCCTGGCACACTGTAAACACTCGTTAGTCTTCTCTTATCATCACAGTTACTGTCTTCATTGTTATCGATAGCAGTACACACAAGAACCATGGCCATATTCCCTCATTTAGGGTTGCTTGACCCAGAAATCTTTCATACTTGCACATCCCTGCCAGTGACCCCGGCCCCTCATATAAAAACATTGGGAAAGTGACTTGGTTTCCCCTCCTCTCATGCCAACACCAACTTTACCTTGGGTTCTTTCCATACCACAGCCCCACACGTCAGGCTTTATTGGTTTTCAGTTTTAAAATCCAGGTGCCTGTAAGGCAGAGTCAGGGCCTGCCTGTTTCCTGCTCGTTCAGATTAATTTCTGTTGTTGGGAGGCTGGATGGTCTCGCAGTGGTAGCACGAGGGGAGAGGGAGGTTTCCCTTGCCAGGAAAATCCAGTGGGTGGTGATGCCCAAGGCAGAGGTATGTCCTCTGCCAGTTTGTGCAAAAACGCTAATGAGCTGGCAAGTAAGGCCTTGATGCCTAAGAAGTCATGAGCTCCAACTGTGAAGGGTTGCTCTTACAACAGTGGGGAAAGACTCATTTGGTCAAAGACTGTATTAGTTTCCTGTTGTTGCCGTTAAAAATGACCACATGCCCTGGCTGGTGTAGCTCAAAGGGTTTGTTGTCATCCTGCAAACCAGAAGGTCATGGGTCAGGACACATGCCTGGGTTGTGGGTTCGTTCCCAGTCAGGGTACATGCAGGTGGCAACTAATAGATATTTCTCTCTCACATGAAAATTTCTCTCCCTTTCTTTCTCCCTTCCCTTATCTAAAAAATAAAAATAAAAAAACTAAAACTGACCACAAACTTAGTGGCTTAAAATAACACCAATTCACTACCTTATGGTTCTGGAGGTCCGAAGTCTAAAAGTAAGGTGTCAGCATGGCTACATTCCCCCTGGAAGTCCTGGGGGAGGATCCGTTTCCTACCTCTTCCAGCTTCTGGTGGCTGTCACTGTTCCTTGGCTTGTGGCAGCATCACTCCAATCACCAGTGTCACCTTTACATGGCCTTCCCCTCTTCTTCCTATGTCTTTTCCTTTTCTGCTTCTTATAAGGACTTTTGTCCTTGGATTTAGGGTCTACCTGTTAATCCAGGATGATCTCACCTCAAGAGCCTTAACTTGATTACATCTACAACAACTGTTTTTTTTTAAATAAAGTCATATTCACAGGTAGTAGGAATTAGGATGCCCTCTCTTTGGGGGGGGGGGTGTCGTTATTTAAGTTGCTGTAAAAGGAATTGTTGGATACATGGATTACAGAACAGGAGAATTCTCTTCTCCCTAATAACTGGAATCCATCCCGTAGGGAGACACGCACAGGGGTGGTCTGTGGCTGGGAGGGCCCCAGGACTTCCCAGCTCAGCCCTACAGCTCAAGATGAACCCCCAGAGGAGTGAGAGATCCCTTGGGTATCATAACAAGACACACCCAAAGGACCCCTGGGTTTTGGATGCAGGTGATACATCAGGGGACATGGAACTGCCATTGACTGGGGCAACCCAAAGTTTAGGTGACAAAAGGAAATAGTGTGGAGGGAATGGCCCTAGGCTGGCTCTAGGAGCTTTGCCCACAACAAGGGAAGCCAGGGTGGCCTTGAGGGTAGGAGGCCCCCATGGGGCCAAGGGTCAGTTGCATAGGAATAAGCCAGATCAGACCCGGGCTGAAATGGGCCCAGTGACTGAGAACTATATAATATTATTGACCAGTGTTACCCCTGTAAAATTGTTAACCTCTTTCTAAAAGTTCCTCCTACCAGCCCTCATCTCCCTTCTGGGCTGGAAGGACAGGGTGAAGGACAGGTCTTTAGCTGTAACGGATGCTCTTTCCCCTGGTCTCCTCTTCTCCAGGTTTGGTGGACCTTCAGCTGTCAGGACAGGACTCGTGTCCAGACCCTACATCATACTGGTCCCCAAAATGTACCAAACACACAGCCCTCCATCCCTGCACACAGTAGGACTTAACTTCCCTCAGGCTCTGGATAAGTATACTCTTCTTACCTGTGCAGGGGCCTCTAGATGCTGCCAAGTGTTCAGTACCATGATGAGAACTTCCCAGCTGCCCATGGGTGGTCCCCTTGGGAGTGCCCTCTTCACAGAGACATGGGCCATCTTCTTCTCTGATCTCCACCTGAGCTCAGGAAGGCTGGAATGGAGAAGTTAGAAAGTACTGTTACGAGACATCAGCCAGACCAGGAACAGTTGAAACTGTCCTACAGATACTGAGTGGAGACCTTCCCTTCAGGCTGGCCAAGTGCCCCAACACAGAGGGCTCAGGGACCATCAGGAGCTTCTCTGTCCAACCTTCCTCCGGCCCTGCTGACTGCAGCTTCCCAGCAGGACCCAAATCTCCTCCTGGCCCCTGGAAGGGGCTCAGGCCACCACACCAAATTCATGGGGAAGCTTCTCTCCAAACCAGGGGTGACGCCCCCTGTCCCGTCTCTCAGAGCAGAAGAGGGAACACCACTTTGTGCCGTTTCACGGGTGACTATTATCTGAGAGTTGTATTTTTGCTCACGTGGGGCCCCAGTCCAGTTCCCACAGCTCCTGCTGGCATCAAACACTCAGGGGGCCAAGTGAGCATTCAACTTAGAACTCCTTAGCAACAGCTATCCCAGCTGTGCAAGGCAGGTACCACAGCTGGGGTTCCTCTCAGAATATTTTCCCCAAACGGAGCCAGGCTGAAGGAGCGAGGGGAAGAAGCTGACATTCAACCACAGCCACTAAAGAGGCACATTGAGAGGGGCTGGGGAAAGCTCTCCCGCATGGAGAGACCCCAACCAAGAAGCCAGCCCATGAAACTGAAGAAGGAGGGGGTGCTCTCCCCAACTTGGAGCAGCCCTGTAGCTCTCCTTAAGCAAAATTTCTCTGTGTATACAATATGGTGCACCTCACTCCTTGTCTCTAGAGGGACCCCCTGGAGAAGCCCTCTGGGAGCTGAGAGGTACAATGAACCACCCAGACTCAGTCGCCATTCACAGACTCTCCTCTAGAGGGCAGCTTGGGGCGAGGGCAGGGCTCTCCCACCTCCTGGAGCTCTCAGAGCCTCCAAAACTCAGGGATCAGGACTCTGGAAGGAGTTCCCAGATAGTGAGGACTAGGTGCTTCTCTCTCCTTCTCTTTGTATCTGCTGCATTCTCCATAAATCATCTCTCAGAGGCCACATGGCCCAGCACCCGTCACCTGTGTCATACCTGGCTGCCTAAGAGACCACAAGTATCCTGGCTAAGACACCCGTGGTGAAGAGGGAGCCCAGGGCACAGCAAGGTCAGAGAGGCATGCCAGGGTGCCCATGCAGCCCCTGAACATCCTTTCCAGCATTCTTGTGGTCTGCTTCTCTCAGACCCACAGAGCAGGAGGGTTTGAGGGGCTGAAATCTTGCCTGCCCCTAGCTAAGAGTTGGGGGCAGTGGGGTAAAGCAGGGGGTGCAGGAGGCCTTTTTAAGAAGACAGATGGAAATGTGGCACGACTCAGGGTGCTGGCCTAGCTAAGCTCTTAGAAGAAAGCCCAGTTCGTAGATCACATACAACCAGGGCTGCCCCGGTCAGAGGAGGGTAAATTGACTCCCACCTTCTGAGTCTCTTGTAACCAACCACCTACCCTCTCCATCCTCCTGCTAGAGCGGTCACTGAAGCACCTCTTTAAGAGGCTGAGGGTCTCAAAATACAGTTTGAAAGTTGCAGGACTATGCACCCGAGGCCTCGGGGCATGGCCATACACCCAGGCAGGCCCAGGCCAGTGCAGGTGCAAGCATGAGCCCCTGCAGGATGAAGGGAAAGGGGTTAAGCAGGAGGAGACTCTCCTGCTGGGGCAGCCCTTCTGTTGACAAGATGAGCTGTGTCATCTGCCAAAACCCTGGAAGAAAACTCTGGCCTCCTGATGGGCAAAATGGACGTCTCAGGGTCTCTGCACGTGAGCCCTGCTGTTCCCTTGGCTGTCACAGCCCCAACCAGACACAGCCACAGGGCACTGAAGGGCAAGGCCTCAGGAGATCCTTGAGACTAAGACACAGCCTTGCCTTCCTGGTCCAGCCCCCTCCCCAAGCCCAGGTATGCTGGACACCAAGGCTGGCTGGAGTGTGCTCCAGCCCTGGAGGTAGCGGCCTAGCACCTGGCAAGTCCTCTGAGCTCAGAGACACAGTTTGTCACATTTTTCAGGAAAGACTGAAAGGGGCATTTTATGTTGTCTTAAGGGGTTCCCTAAAAAGAGGAACCAGATCTTAAACCACATGAGCAGCACACGTACGAATAACTCCATACAGGTACACATATAAACCTCACAGTTACTCACAGTGAAATGCATATGCACACCACGCGTGGCTTAGACACGTCTGTGGCCTACCTTGTGGTGCCCTGAGGCGGCCCTGCAAAGTGGTCTGGAGCGTGGGGGCCAGGCCCAGAGCATTCTGTTGCTGTTTAGTTCTGGGTCCTCGGGTCTGTTGCCCCACCTCTCTGAGCCTTTGCTTGGCCGAATATAATTTTAGGACTGTATAAATGTAACTACTCATCAACTGTTAAGGAGTTGAAATTACATTTGGCCCTTTGAGGGCAACAGCGAGGCTGATGTGGCCCCCGGTGAAAATGAGTTTGACACCCCTGCTTTAAGTGATGGACCATGGCCCTGCAAGCTATCAAGGCCTATAGTTTAGTTTTCCAACTGCAGTGTCAATGGGGGTCCTGAGCCAGTGTCCAAAGACCTGGAAGAAACCCTGGAGTAACCCAAGAGTTACTGACAAGTCCCCATGGGAGGAGGCACTGACCGGAGGGAGACAATGAGGGGAAAGAGAGCTGGGATAAATATAGAGACATGAAACTGTAAATAGAGCGGTGACAGATGCAAAGGGAACGGGCAGAGAGGGCTTGTGTCTAGAGATCGGTTTAGGAAGACCATTCGGAGACAGCCAGCCAGACACCTACTGCCTGGCAGGGAGACGGACTGCTGTCCAGGTCACACCTGCACAGACCCCCACAGCAGAGGACAGAGGACAAAGGATGGAGACACACAGCCCCCACTGCCCGTGACCTTCCTGCCCACTTCGTGCCTAGACTCCCCAAAGGCCCTTCCTTCCCAGCAGTTGAGCTTCTGCCAGGCCACTGGCCGCCAGACCCACATCGTGCCTGGGCAGCAGCAAAGCCAGAGGGGGCAGGTGGGAGGGGACAGCACAGGTCACCCACAAGCTGGGACAGGACGAAGGGGAGGAGACGCAGTGCTTTAAACAGCTCAGTCCCCTGCGGCACAGACAATCACCAAGGACCTTCGCTTGTCAGCCCTGCATTTTAATTGCACTAACGAGACCTCCTGCCATTTTTTCTCAGGAGAAGGGGCTTTTCTTCCCATGATTCCTAGCCCTGGGTGGCTGCACCTCTGTCCTGACCTGGCTGTGAGAGTGTGTGGCGGAAATTCTTTCTGTCTTCTTTTTATGACTGTAATTAATTCTTTCCAAGGGAATAAAGGAATGTGCTGTCTGAGTACCTTAGTCATCTGCCGTCCCTCGGTAATTGGCCAGGAGAGGAGCTGGCTGCCTTCCATCACTCCGTCCCTCTGTCAGCTTTCACTCTCCCAGATGGGGGAGTGGCTGTCCTGTCGCCACAGGCTCAGGACCCACAGTGTTGGAAACTTACCCCAGGCACTGGGCTGGCTGCAGCGATGGTCACATCGGACATGGCCTCGCCTTAGAAATTGCACCCAAATGTCCACATGCAAGGTGTTCTTGGGGTGGGTTGGCTCACTTTAAAATACCTCCCCTTGCCCTGGCTGGGTGGCTCAGCTAGTTGAAGCATCATCCCCTACACCAAAAGGTTGCTGGTTTGATCCCCAGTCAGGGCACATTCTTAGGCTGTGGGTTTGATCCCCAGGCGGTGTGTATGAGAGGCAACCAGTCAATGCGTCCCTCCCACACGGATAGATCTCTGTACCCACCCCCAATCTATAAACACATCCTCGGGTGAGCATTAAAATAATAAAATAAAATAAAATAAGTAAAATAAAATAAAAACATCCCCTTGTGAGTTCTCATTTCTTCCTACTTCTCTGAGCATTGGCCTCTTGTCTTGGCCTCTTTTACTGATTACTTTTTTTCTCTCTGCCCGTAAATGTTGGGGTTCTCCAGATGCCACTTTTGTCCCTTTTCTTTCTTCCTACTCTAAAGCCCTACCTCCATCACACTTAGCACCCCCTGGACGAGCATGCCAGCCTCTGAGCCAGGAAAGACCAGGCCCCGCCCTCACAGAGCTTGATCTCCTAGGACTTCAGCCAGAAGCAAAGACACATGGAAACCAATGAGCTCTGTGTTTGTGGGATTTAGGAAGTGTGGACAGAGCCCGGCCCTTTCTTCCTTAGATGGAAAGTGGGGGCTTTCCTAGAACCGGATGGGGTTGTCAGGGTGGTTTAATGTAGAAAGTGCTTAGGGCAGTGCCCAGGAAGTGATAGGTGCTCCGTCAGTGTGGATACACGTGGTGACCTCAGCTGCTGATGAGCCACTTTGGCCTCCCGCCCACACCTTTCCCCGTGGTTGCAGCTGAGCGCACCTAGCCCGCCCCTAGTCATGTCCATGTGGCTGTACAGCAGACACTTCAAATCCGACAGATCCCAGGGGAACGCCTCTCCCGGCCCCTACGTGTGTTCCCCAAAGTGACAGCATCACCACTCACCCACTGATTCAGTTGCCTGAGCTACAACCTGGGAACCATCTGACCATTCACGGCATCCTGGCCACTCTAGCCGGGTCAAACTGAGGTATGAAAACCCCTGAACTAAAAGTAAAGTTCCTCAAAAAATATAAACTTGAATTATCATACAACCTATCCCTACATAAGCCATTCCAAGTCACAGGTATATACCCAAAATAATTAAAAATGGGTACTCAAATGAACCTTTGTACACAAATATTTGTAGTGGCATTATTCACAACAGCCAAAAGGCAGTAACAACCCCAAAGTCCCTCAGTGGGTGACTGTGTAAATGAAAAATGATATATCCATTTGGTGGGAAACTCTTCAGCCATAAAAAGGACTGAAGCACTGATACCTGCTATTACGTGGACAAACCTGAAAATTGTGCTAAATGAGAGAAGCCAGACACAGAAGTTAACATGTTGTGTGATTCTAATTATATGAAATGTCCAGAGTGGACAAGTGTCAGACAGAAAAAGTGTATGGGCAGTGGTCGGGGTTGGGGAGCAGGGGGAATGGGGAATAACTNGACTGAAGCACTGATACCTGCTATTACGTGGACAAACCTGAAAATTGTGCTAAATGAGAGAAGCCAGACACAGAAGGTAACATGTTGTGTGATTCTAATTATATGAAATGTCCAGAGTGGACAAGTGTCAGACAGAAAAAGTGTATGGGCAGTGGTCGGGGGTTGGGGAGCAGGGGGAATGGGGAATAACTGCTTCATGGGCACAGGGTGTTATTATTTGGGTGATGGGGGTGTTTTGGAACTTGATAGACACGGCAGTTGCACAACATCGTGAATGTAAATATCAGGGAACAGTTCACCTTTAAATGGTTAACTTTATACTATGTGAATTTCACCTTGCTTTTAAAGAAGCCCAACAGGTTTTCTCTGGAGAATCTGCTGGTCTTGGCTGGCCATAGATCCCTTTCTCTCTCAGAGTAGGAATGCCCAGCACTTTCAGGTAAGAGAGGCTGGCAGTGCCCAGGCTGAGTGGGGAAGATCGGGCCAGAGGATGGATGGATGGATGGCTTACAGAAACCCCTTTCTCCTCCAGACTCCTCCCCAGATGAGCTGGCCTCCCACTGCCCCCATGGAGATGCTGCAGTCCCGTCAGTGTAGGGAAGGGGTCCCTGGGAAAGAGGGGCTTCCCTGTGTGGTGTAGAGGCACCAGCATTGAGGCCCAACCCCAGCCACCCAGAGGCTCAAAGCCGCCTTGTGGATACTCGACCCTCAAAGCAGGAGGCAGCTCTACCCCATCCATGAGCTGCTCAGGGACAAAGTCTGGGACTTGCTGCCCTGGGCTCAGGACGACTGAGGGGAGCCTTGCTTTGGAAGTCCACAGGGTCAGGAACAGGAAGATGAGCTCTGTGGAGTCATTCCTCCAGAAGGAGCCTACAGGGGCCAGGACATCTATTAGCAGGGAAGGAAGGGCTCTGGCCACACAGCTTTAGTCGGTGTCTGGCATAAACGCCCATGCTTGAAGTGTCCATGAAGAGCTCACACTGGGAATGCTGGCCAGGGGATGGTAATGGTGATCTGTCTCGGGAGCATGGTGAGCTACAGGATCCAGGGAAGCAGCTGCACAGGTAGAGCAGGTGAGATAGTCAACAGTTAATGGGCTGAGTGGAGCCCTTGTTTACAAGCACACCTTCCCTCCAACACCAAGCTCAAGTTCCACATCAGCTGGTAGCAAAGGCTTAATTAACCGTTGGAAGACTAGACCGACCCCAGGGTGCCCCAGGTCCAGGGCTGGAAGGTCAGGTCTGTCTGTCTGTATGTCCTTAACCCACTTCTGTCTGCCTAGCATTCCTGGTCTCTGGGTTCCAGTGGGTGACTGATTCTTTGCTTGTCTCTCATTTCATTTTATCATCTCACTTTATCTTTCTTGTGGCATTTATCTTTTCTCTGAACAATTTTTGCTGCCTTTCTAACTAGAAGGGAAGGAGGTGGAAGGAAGAAAGGGAGGGAGGGCAGCCTGTCTGCCTCGCTATATAGTTCCCCTGGTTGGACACACTGACTCCTGATTTGGAGATTCTGAAATGGTGGTAAGATCCACTTGGATTTGTTTATTACCCTTTCCCCAAGCTACTGAAGGCCTGTTGACTCTCGTTCCCATCCTCCTCTCTCCATCCTGACACTCCTGGTGCAGGCCATTTCAGCTGTCCTGGTGTCACTGTGGCAGCCCTCTCATCTGCCACCCTATCCCAGCTAGGCCCTCTCCAGTGCCCCCGAGAAACTCTGAGCACATCACGTCACTGCTTCAGTTGTTCTCAAGTGCGGTTCCCAGACCAGCAACATCAGCACCCCCTGGGAGCTGGTGAAAAATGCAAATTCTCAGGACATATCCTGGACCTACTGATTCAGCAACTCCAGGGCCGGGCTCAACAATCTGTGTTTTAACAAACTCTCTAATTGATTGTGATGCCTGCTAAAGCTGAAAACCAATGACCTACTTAAAAGCCTGCAGTGGCTCCCACTGCCAGGCCCAGATTCCTTGGCAGAACCTTTGGGTCCTTCCTGCCTCTCTTCTGAATTCTGCCTTCTCCTCCCCACTCCTTCCTACCAACCCCCTCCCAATGTACCTTGCATCAACTCTTCCTGCCTGCCAATGGGGCCCTGAGCAGGGGCTGGCCCAGGCCTCTGTGTCATGTTTTCTCCTGCTGGACGCCCTTCCCTCCCCACTCAGAACACACTAGTCACTCTCTCTGGGGATGCGCCCTTGAGCTTTGACTAACCTACATCCCACCTGCACTTAAGGTCACTCTGTTGTCCATTCTCTCCCTAGACTATGCACTCTTGGAGGGCGGGGACATGTATTTGCATTTGTGAATCCCAGCACCCTGCACATTTGTGGCTCCTGATTCATGGTCATGACTTAAGCAGTGACCCCTGAGTCATCATCACATGACACCTGGACATGCACTGGCACACAGGCATGGTTTTCTCATTTTTCTATTGGCTTTACTATCACTACAGAGAGGTTGTTGGGCCCCTGGACAATGCATGGCGAATTCCCTGAGGCTCCCAAACATAAGCCCTTGATGATGCAGCTTCTGAGTGCCATCCAGAGAGCTGTGGAGAGAACAGAGACTTGGAGTCCAATGACCTGTGTTTGCATCCTGGCTCCCGTTCTCCAGCCCTATGATCTCAGAAGAAACCCCAAGGCTCAATTTTCTCACCTGTCAAACAGGATTATTATACTAAATTTAGGTAAGTTCAGGTCTTTATTTGAGTACCCCTGAAAGCAGAGCCTGAGACAACTCCTTGGATGCAGGCAATTCATTTAGGAAATGATTCCAGAGAGCAGGAGAGAAGATGTGGGGCGACTAAGTCAGGAAAGAGAAAACTCTACTGAAGCTGTTGCTGTAGATAATGGGGGGCTCTGTCCTGCTGGGACCTCTGAGAAGCGTACAGAATGTCCCCCTAAGACTGTACATCCAAAGGACAGGAGTGGGTCCTTCATCACACCTCCCATCTCCCATTGGTTAAGGGCTAACATTAACTCCCCACTCCCTTTCCTGGACTATAATTCTGAGGGGCTCTGGTTTACAGGTGTGTGGGCATCTGAAACTTTAGAGAGGGCCTGAGGCAGGGAAACAGGGAGGTGAAGGTCCAAGGTGGAATGAGGTCACATTGCACCACAGCTGCAGCTGAAATCAAAAGTGGGCCTAGGGGCCCTGGCTGGTGTAGCTCAGTGGATTGAGCGAGGGCCTGCGAACCAGACAATTGCGGTTCGATTCCCAGTCAGGGCACATGCTTGGGTTGCAGGCCAGTTTCCGGCAGGGGTCAGTTCCCTGCAGGGGATGCACCAGAAGCAACCATACATTGATGTTTCCTTCCTCTCACCTTCCCTTCCCCTCTAAAGATAAATAAATAAAATATTTTTTAAAAAAAAGTGGGCCTAGGGGATGTGATCCCACGGGCCCTGAAATCATCTGCTCTGGTCTGAACACACACACCCACAAAACACCGTGACAACCTCTCTCGTAGCCTCATTTCTCCAAACTGGGATCATTCATTTAGTTATCTGTGTCCTCCACTTGACGGGCACTTCCTAGATGGTGGGGACAATGTCTATCTTGCTCATCCCAGTGCAGAAGACAGAGCTCTGCACAGGCGGCATCCTCAAAAATATTTGTTTAATGACTGGATGGATGAAAGCAACTCTCATCCTGGCCAGTATGGCTCAGTTGGTTGTAGTGTCATCCCATATACCAAAAGGTTGTGGGTTCAATTCCCAGTCAGTTCGTATGCCTGGGTTGTAGATTTGATCCCTGGTAAGGGTTTGTATGGAAGGCAACCGATCAATGTTTCTCTCTCACATCAATTTTCTCTCCCCCCTTCCCATCTCTTTAAAATCAATAAGTATGTCCTCAGGTGAGGATTTTTTAAAGAAAAAAAAAGAAAGTAACTCTCATATAATGCATATTCAAGACAATCCACCACAACACAAGGACTTTCTGAATCGAAGGAGAGAGTGCACTGTTTTCTGACCAAGTTTACAGAGAATCATTCAAGATGCGTGGGTTGGAATTCCTTTTCCATTCAAGATGGAGTAACAGAGACCAGATTTACCTCCTGACCTGACTACAAGCCCAGGCAAAATATATGCAACAATGACATGCAAGCCACTGGGCACCTTTCGGGCAAAATGAAGAATTATCCTTGAGAGACAAAAAACAAATGAGCTGAGCCCTATGATTGCCCAGTTTAATGCTCTGAGAAAGTTGCCAGGCAGCAGCGGGAAGCAGGGGTGGAGCGGGGGCGGGTAGGGGATGGAGGGACAGGTTACCAAGGGCCATAAGGAAACACTTTAGGGTGATAGATGTGTTCTCATTCTTAATGAGAACATTTGCAAAATCACCTCCACCTCATTCTTGTGGAGATGATTTTGCAAATATGTATGCACTTCAAAACTTACCAAATTGTGTACTTTATGCCACTTTACTGTATGTCATTATACTTCAATAAAACTGTGTCTTTAAAAAAAAAAGACCAAGGGACTGGTATTCTGTTTAGGTAATGGGAAACAATCTAGATTAGCAAAACACATGCAGAAACTCATTAAAGAGTGGATACGTAATCAAGAGCTTTCTAGTAAGATCTTATCTCTCTGCTTTTTGACAAATCATCTTTGTCTAAAATTTGGATCCAGTTTCCAGTGGGGGTTCAGAGTTTTGTCAGCAGGCCCACAGAATCAGAAACACATTTGGAAGTTCCGCATGCGTCACTCTCCCGTCCAGGTCAGAGCCAGGTGCCGTGGGAGGGACACATCTAGCTCACCAGACCACACACCCAGTTTTTGTCTGGGCTTCCAACCTTGTTCCCCACACCCCACCATTCCCACAGGAGAAAGCCTGGCAGGCTCCTTTTTGCACCTTCCCTCCCACACCCCGACCATTATCACCACTTTCCCAGCTCTCCAACCTCTGGTGCCCTCAGCATCTTCCCACTCAGCGGCTGAAGCTAATCACTCACCCGCTTCCTTTTTGATGCCCTGCTCTGGGCAGGGGGGAAGGGCCTGCTGCAGAGGTGCTCAGGGCTTTGTGGGTAAATTCCTGTCAATGTACCATCCATTTCTCTAGCAGAACAGCTTCAGTTCCTCAAGACACAGTTCTTTCAGTTGGATCTTAAAACCACCTCACTTGAAAATCTAAAGGCATCCCTTCGGGCCTACACCAGGGTGTGCTCCACTATAGCCTAAAGCTCCCTTGTCGTCAGGACCTGAGGCCAAGTCTGATCACTGTGACAAACCCCTCTGTGTTAACCCAGTCATTTTACTCCTCCAGGCCCTGTGTCCTTCTTGACAACTTGGTGTAAGTCTGCACAGTGCATTCCCTCTGCCCCTGCCCCAACCCACCATCAAGCTATGCAGTGTATATATAACTGAATCTCAACTGTGGACAGGGCTCTGCTTTGTTCCCAGTGGGATTCTCAAGTCCCATTGGGCTCAGAGTCCCATTACAGGTGTGGTGGGGTGAACATCACACTCAAAGGGGACCCACAGGAATAGATTAGTAGTTCAGAGTGGTCCACGCAAAGCTCTGCAAAAAGTACCGTGACTGTTAGGCGCTGCCTCCTACCCTAAATGTGGCACATTCATACAGTGGAATGTCATTTGGCAATAAAAAGGAATAAAGTGCTTAACTGATACAAGCTAAAACATGACAAACCTTGAAAACATGCTAAGTGAAAGAAGCCAGACACAGAAGATGACATATTACATGATTGTTGTTTGGGGGAGTGGGGCAGGGGTAGGTGCTATGGGAGGCAACGTTGTAAACTGAAGGGCCCTATCTTAGAAAGTCCTGGACTCTGGGAGAGGAGAACTTGCTGTGCTAGGGCTGGAATTTTTGATGGAAGTGTGTCAGGAGGAAGGGAGATACGGGGAGGTCATCGTTGCCATGGGGAAGCAGCCATCACCAGACTCCTACTGAGGCAGACTCATGAAGATTGTAAGCTGTGTGTCTGAGGTGAAGAGAGGAAGAGGATTGATGCGATGTCCTAGCTGGCATCCCGCTGCACACGGTTGCATCCTGTGACCTTCCAAGTGGAACGTGAAGACTTGGTTCACCCTGGTGGCTCAGTGAGGTAGGCCCACTAGTACCCAGTGCTCATTATGTAGAGAGAATCCTAACTCCAATACTTCCAGCATCCCCTTTAGCTCAGTTCTCACAGCCTGACCAGAATCCCACCTCTCACCTGGGTTCCCACGGGGAGATTTCTGCCTCCAGTCATAAGCCCTCGCAAGTCAGCCTTTTTCACTCTGTTTCCTGAAACAATTGGCCACCAGTTCCTCTGCTCAGCGGTCCAGCTGTCTCCCTACTGCCCGGTGAGGAAATGCACCATCCTGGTCCATCCACCTCTTGGCCCCCCCTGCTGGTGTCTTCCAGCCACCCAGTCCCACATTCCTGACACTCTGGATTTACCACCATTCATTCAAAGCACCAGATCCTGTCATGGCTCTGTGCTTGGAGGAAAAGCGCCAGAGGAGAAGAAGTAGGGAGAGCTGCAAGGGGGGAAGATGACAGAGGGAAGGGACTCAGGAGCTGATGAGAGTTGAGCAAGTGGAAGGAAGAGTGGGTAGCTGACAGGTCAGACAGAGGAGTGCCCATGGGTGAGAAGTGAGAGGGTGAAATTTGAAGACCATGCCCTAAGCCCCCATTATTAAGTAGGATATTGGGTCAACTTAAACTTGCAAATGCAACTCAATGGGCCACACATACACGCATGTACACACACACTCACAAGCACACACCTGCTTATATACACATAGACACATACACACTCTCCATGCACCACTTGTTCACCACCCCCTACCTTCCTCAAAGTGTTTGTCTTGAGTCTTTGCAATTGAGTGTTGCCATAGAAAGTACCATAAACTGAGTGGCTTCAGGCAACAGAATTTTTCTGGGGGCTAGAAGCCCCAAATCAAAGTGTCAGCAAAACCAGTTAGAGAAAGACAAATACTATATGGTTTCTCTTGTACGTGGAATATAATTATAACTAACAAACAAAATAGAAACACTCGTAATTACAGAGAACATATTGGCAGCTGTCAGAGGGGTGGTGGGGGGTGTCATAGGGCTGGGTGAAGGCATTAAGGGAAAAAAACCTCATAGATGCAGAGACCAGTATCGTGATTACCAGAGGGAAAGGGGAATGGGGACAGGTAGAAGAGGGTAAAGGGGGGATAATAGTGACAGAAGGAGACTTGACTTTGGGTGGTAAACACATAATACAGTATACAGATAATGTGTGATAGAATTATACAACCGAAACCTATATACTTTTTTTTAAAAGATTTGATTTATTTATCTTTAGAGGGGAAGGGAAGGAGAGAAGGAGAGAAGTATCAATGTATGGTTGCCTCTGGTGAGTTCCCTGCTGGGAACTGGCCTGCAACCCAGGCATGTGCCCTGACTGGGAATCGAACCGCGATCGTGTGGTTCGCAGGCCCATGCTCAATCCACTGAGCTATGCCAGCCAGGGCTTCCTATATACTTTTATTAACCAATGTAACCCCAATATATGCAATAAAAATATGAAAAAGAAAAATAGATCTTCATTAAATGTAGCACCCTTCCTTTTTATGTATATTTTTTCAAATTCTAAAATTATATATTTTGATTAGAGAATATCTTGCAACTTGGAGAAAAGTCTAGGGAAAAAATAATCACCCATTATCCCAGCACTCAGAAATAAATATGTTAACATTTTGTACACTGCTTATCAATCTTTGTATTTTTATGTAAATATTTTTACACAGGGCAATATATACATTTTTTGTCCTTCATTTACCTTAGTGCACAGTTGTTCCTGGCAACTCGCATGTTTAATATCTGCAGTATTCTCCATTATGCAAATGACCTTTGTCACTGTTTCCTTGTCTGTGTCCCAACGGCCCTATCAACTACATGAAAACAAAAGCTGTGTTGTATTTATCTTTGTGTCCTCTGTGTGTGGCTTGTAGAGGGATCCTGATAAATATCTGTTGAATAATTACACAAATTAATTGTCAAAAAATTACCTAAGCTGTCATTTATTGTTGGGTGTTTGGGTCATTTCCATTGTTTTCACTCCTCTGTATAATACTAGCACAGTCATTCAAGTACAATACATAAATCACAAGTCACCATGCACATCTTTCCTTGTTTCCTTAGGCAAAATTCCTAGAAGTGGAAGTACTGGCTGAATGGATAGGAAAAAATGTAAGGTTGTTGAAATCACGTTGCTAACTTGGCTTCCAAAAGCTTGTCCCAATATGCACTCTGAGCAGCTGCTTGTGGGAGACGAGGCATTAGGAGTTCTACTCCTTAAGTCTTAGCTCATTCCTTGGGAAGAAAAATGACATTCTATTGCTTCATTTAAAATTTTTTAATTGTTTTAGTGAGGTTGAACAGGTTTTCAAATCTTATTAGGCATGATTTTTTTTTAAATCAGCTGTCTGTTTACCTACTTGGGCCTTTATGTTTTTCTTCTCTATCTTCTCTTTTTAATTTTTGCACCTCTGCTGTTCTCTCACTTCACAGCTTGCCTAATTGTCTTCAGGGATATTTTTTTACAGGTTTAGGGAAGATCTATATTGCAGAATATTTCCAATAGATACAAGAGTGGGGAGAATAATGAAGCTGCCGTGTTTTCATCACCTGACTTCAACAATTCTACACACTTTGACACTCTTGTTTTACGTGTTTATCTGTTTCTTTCCTGACACACATATGCAAACATTTTTAAAGTTTTTTCCTGGAGTACTTGAGATAAATCCTAGGCATTGACTCATAGGTATCCAAAGAACACTTTAGCTGCCGTATGAGTATTCCTATTGAAGATATACGCAGACTGACTCCACAGTAAGGAATGTATTTATAACATTCAGAATCCTGCCCTCTATTGCCTCCACATTTGACTGACAAGTAAAATGTGACCTTTGTCCTTCTTCGGCCCACTTGCATGTGCTCCACGGGGTATTGGTGAAATACTGCAGCCAATGTACTTAGAGCAGATGAATGGCCAAGGCCTTGTCAAAGTGGCCCAGAACTGCAGGAGGGGAGAATCATCAATTTGCATTTGCTGAGCACACAAACAACTAGTCTCCAGCCTGGGATTGGCTCACTGATCTCCTGCCTTAATCAAATTCGTAATTAAACAGCATTAACACTGTCAAATCTGAATTCCTCTCACTACACAGTAGCTCATGTTGAGAGGGGGGAAATGGGTTTACTCCCTGTTAAATGGAGCCGCCTTTGCCCTATTGGAGGCAGTGGACCCCATTGCTGTCCTTTTTGCAGAATGTGCTTCACTTTTAAGCAGAACCCCAAATGGTGGCAGCATCTTCATGTTCTCTGTTGGAGCCATTTTATCTCATTTCAAATCTCTGTAGAAATCAGAGTCGCAGCAAGCTCAACGGTGAGGCCTTCAACTGTGAGGAGCATGGATGTGCAGGGTAGAGGGGAGTAGGGGGGAGAGAGATATCATAAAGAAGCCATGTCTGCACAACAGCAAAAGGAGTTTCTTAAAAATAAATGCTTGCAAAGACATAACTGCAGCCAGGCTGGAAGAAGAGAAGGCCATGCAGCCCCGTGCTCCAGCCGTCCATTCCCTGTGCTAATCCCGGTGAGAGCAACAGGAGCCGCCGGAATCCGAGCTGCCTGCCTGACTTCAGCATCTGGCGCTGGAGGCCGGGGCTATGAATCAGGAAAGTTATGTTGTGCGAATGAAGAAATACAAGCTTGTCAAGGCCCAGGACCAGCCATAAACAAGATCCCGAGCCCGCTCCAGAAAAGCCCAAATGCCCTTTATTCACCAGCACTTGCAGTGGGGTCAAGCGTTCGGCCTGTTCCACACCTGCAGCATCTCCCGTGCTGCAGGGACAGTGAGCGAGTGGTGGCTCAGCCAGCCTCGGATCTCAGGGAGCATTTTGCTCCGTGTGAGTGTGCCTTTGTTGCCATGTCCTGCTTTGGGATCTGGGGGTTACAAAGCACCTTGTTCAAAATGAAACCTGCTGCTGTCAAGTGGTAAACAAGGTGGATTCTGGGGATTAAAATGTCAAGCCCAGCCCAAAGCCAGGCCTTTGCTAACATGCACAGTGGCCTGGTGGCACCCGGAAAGGTTTTCAAAGGCTCGAGGCCGGCATGAGGTGTGTGAAACCAGAGCTTGGCCTTTCCGTGGAAAAAGCTGGGGCAGAACAGGAGAAGACAGGCTCTCTCACCATGAAACGTGTTTAAAGGAGAATCTCTTGAATTAAAATAGATACACTCCTGAAATAATCTTGTTTTGAAACATCAGAAATCTTAGGAAGAGGAAAAGCTATCAATACACTTACCCTTTGAATTTGTTATGGCCCCGGCTATTTATAATATATTTTCCTCCACGTGGCTTAAAATAATTGACAGACATTATCACATTAACTCTTGCAATCCCCGTTGCCCTGCCATGGACTCCCATCCCTCAGGGCCACAGAGGACACAGACCTGACTCTGTGGCTGTGGCCTCCTGCAGCCTTGCTCCTCCAAGCCCTGTGGCCCGCCCAGCCCAGAAGAGCATCCTGCCTGCCCACCACAGTTCAAGGTCTTTCCTCATCTGCACTGATGCCAGGGGGCGGGCCTGCTGGAGCAAACACCTGCGCATCAAAGCCTACAGGACCCTGGAAACCCCCTGGGCCTCTGTTCCTGCCACAGCGCTCTGACCTACTGCTGTCACCACGGGCCCATGGCAAGAGCCTGTTGCCAATGATAAAGCTCTGGTGCTTACCCATTGTTTGCCTTTAAAAAGTAAATTACAGCAGGGCAAAGGTATCTCGAGAGGATGCAAAAGAACAGCCCACACAGTAGGTCTGTGTTAACTTTTAAGATTCGGGAGAAGTCACGTAAAAAATCGTATTACTGGCTTCTCTTCAAAAATCCAGGACAGGAGCTCCCAAATGTCAGCCCTCAATGGAGCACCTTCAGCAGAGAGCAGGGCACTCTGAGCGAACCTGGGGGCCCCTGAGTGGGCACACACTTCCCTGCTGGAGGTAGTGCTGCCCTTCGAAGGCTTTTGGGGTGTGACCTTCACCAGGCAGGGGCAGAGGGAGGTTTCCTGGGGGCAAAAAAGTATACAATTTGGGGGCACATTTTGAGAAAAATATACAAAACTACAGATTCAAAAATAAGTGCTAAATAAATATTTATTTAGAATGAGAAAAGGAATGATAGCAAATTACAAATTTGATGATGAATATCGATAATGAAAATAATAAAAGAAAATAAGTATAGGAATTCTAACCAATTCTATTTTACATAATTCCCATTGAAAAAGAAATAAAGGGACGTACAACACAATGATTATCGTATGCTCTGCCTAATTGAGTATATTCTTGCATAAAGGAACTTCTGTTTTGACTAGGCATTGATGAGAACTGAATCCATTGCTTGTAGTGTTACATGCCTAATAACTGGAAGGTTATTCTACCATAGGTTTTTCATGCATTTCAAGTCCTGTTTGTTCTGCATCACCCTGTACTTCAGGAGCTAGGGCCATGGGTGCATTCATAGCATGATCCTGCAAGGGTTCGCAGGATGAGCGTTCTCAGAAACCGTGGCATGGCCACGGTTATACCAGCATGGCCAGCAATGACTTATATCTGAGCATGATGCAAACCAGAGAAACATATCCAACTGAACCCAAACTACGTGCACCCCAACACAAACCCCCTTAACAGATACCAGAGAAGCCCTTGGTCACTTCGATGCCACCTGACACAAACAGAAGTTTGACAGAAGAGAGAATGAACAAGGATAGTGGTTGCCAAATGCAGCTCACGCCCTCACCTTCATAAATTCTGCAACAATGTGGAACCACACACACACACACACACACTGTGAAATTCCCTTCTAAGGGGCCCCTCTAGTCTTTAATAGAAGATAAAGAGTTAATAAACTGTAGAGATGCTGGACTTTCACATCAGCCACAGCCTCTAGGATCCAAGCCATAACCCAGTGTGACCACCCTTTACTCCAATACCACTAGCTGTGGCACTTGTCAATTATTGAAGTGACGCTTCCTTAAAATGATCTTCTGGAGTTTTGTCAAAATCTGGATCTTGGAGAGGAAATGCATCTTTCACATGGCCGTTGCCCATCAGATAGATATGTCCCACCTGCAGAAAAATGGCAGAGGACTGCTATGTGGGTGGGAGGCCTGTGGGTTGCAGGTAGAGAGAAGTGAGAACTGCCCCAGGCTGCTGGGGCTGGGATTAGACTCTTTCTAAACTCTTTCCTCAGCCCAAAGTTCTTTCCACTAGTTCAGAGCACAGTCTCAGCCTTAAGGTGCCTCTACCATCCCTTCTCACACCTGGTGAAATAGCACATGCACAGCCTTCTAATGGGTCTGACCAAGTATATTGGTCAGGTATTGTTCCAATGTTGTAAAACCATTCACCCCAACACCCTTTGGCTTGAAACAACTCTCATTTATTCTCAGGGATCTCTGGGTTGGCTACAGAGGCTCTGCTTCATGCTGTAGGATTGTGAGCCTAGATGTATTCCACACATTTCTATGCCCCTTGGACCAGAAAACTAGCATAGTTGTGTTCTCCTCAAGGTGATGCCAGAGGCACAAGATAATAAGCTGGAACATGTGAGACCTCTTAAGACTTAGGCTTTCACCCACATGCCACTGGCTAAAGCAAATCTTATAGCCAAAATCCAAGTAAAGAATGTAAAGTGTCCTCCACTTGTAAAGCTATGGCAAGGGTGTGAATTCAGGAAGGGGGGGATTGGGACCGATAATTCAATCTACTACACCTAGGAGGAAGCACAGATGACAGATGGGCGAGGCCAGCAGCCCACTGTAGATATGAGGGAATTGGGGAGTGCCACAGACAACAGAGATTTAGCAGGGCATTTGGCAGGGGCAAATGTGGACAGCTGGCTAGATTTATGGCTGAACCGCTGTGCCCAAAGGACATTGACGAAAGGATTGATGTCCATCTGGAAGAGGTTTGCAGCGGCATACCATCAGCTTCTGCCCTGCTCCACTGTTTTCATCCACATCTTGGATGCAGGTATTGGAATCATGTTTTATCAGATTTGCAAATGTTACACAGCCGAGTAGCGTGACTAATATCCTTTGATGACACTATCAAAATTCAACTTGGTACCAACAGGCTGGATTTATGGATCCAAAACAACAGGGATGAATAAATTAAGAAGGGAACTAATACTTATTGAACACCTACTAGATGCTAGGCATACCGTTTATTTAATCCTGAAACAACATTTTGAAGAAAATCCGCTATTTTTTCAGATTAAAAAACTATATCCTAGAAAAAGAAGAACAAACTATGTCTAAATCAAGCAGAAGGGAAGAAATAAAAAAATTAGCCTGGAAATTAATAAAACAGAGGCTAGAAAAATAAAGAAAAATCAATAAAACCAAAGCTGATTCTTTAAAACAACCAGCAATATTGACAAAACTTTAGCTAGGCTGATCAAGGGGAAAAGGAAAGAAAACTTAAGTCATTAAAATAAGGATGGAGAGGACATCATTACTGACCTTGCATAAATAAAAGGGATTATAATGGAATACTATAAACAACTTTAATCAACAAACTAGATAACATAGGTGGAATGGACAAGTTCCTAGAAGGACACAAAGTACTAAGACTGCTCAAGAAGAAATAGAAAATATGAAGAGGCCTATAACAAGCAGAAAGATCAAATTAATACACTTAAATTTTTCCATAAAGATTAGCAGTCCAAACCCAGAAGGAATCCCTGGTGAATTTTACCAAACATTCAAATAAGTGATACCAACCCTTCACAAACATTTAGGAAAATTAGAAAAGG
Source organism: Sturnira hondurensis (assembly GCF_014824575.4). Lineage (NCBI taxonomy): Eukaryota > Metazoa > Chordata > Mammalia > Chiroptera > Phyllostomidae > Sturnira > Sturnira hondurensis. Next base: position 5,171,720 of record NW_028085930.1, read on the forward strand.
AAGAGACTCTTCAACCCACAGTATTACCCTAATAGAAAAACCAGACAAAGATATCACAAGGAAAAACAACCCTACAACGCAATATTTTTTAAAACTATGGATGCAAAACCCTCAACAAAATACTAGCAAACAAGACCCAGCAACATATAAAAAGAATTATATGACTTGGCTGGTATGGCTCAGTGAATTGAATGCCAACCTGCGAACCAAAGGGTTGCTGGTTTGATTCCCAGTCTAGGGCACATGCCTGGGGTGCGGGCCAGGTCCCCATTTGGGGGGGGGGGTGCAAGGCAGCCACACATTGATGTTTTTCTCCTCCTCTTTCTCCCTCTCTCTCTAATAAATAAATAAATAAAACCTTTTTAAAAAAAGAATTATATGCCATGAACAAATAAGGTTTGTCCCAAGAACAAAAAAAATTGGTTTAACCTTCAAAAATCAATTAATATGATACACCATATTAATGGACTAAAAGACAGAAAGTCTAAGATTATTTCAGGAAACGTATTTGACAAAAACCAATACCCTTTCACAAATGAAAAAAAAAACTAGGAATAGAGGGGAACATCCTCAATCTGTGAAAGGACATCTATGAAAAACCCCACGTACTACATGGTAAAAAACTAAAGTCTTTCCTCCTGAAATCAGGAATGAGGTAATGGTGTTGATTCTCACCACTTCTACTTAACATATCCTAAAGTTTCTAGTCTATACAATTAAGTAAAAGAAATAAATAAAAGGCATCAAGATTGGAAAGAAAGAAGTAAAACTCTACTTTCAGATGACATGATCTTGTTTAAAGAAATACTAAAGAATACACTAAAGCACCATTAGAACTAATAAACAGGTTCAGCAATGTGGCAAGGACAGAGTATCGATATACAAAAATAATTATGTTTATATACTAGCAATTCAAAATTAAATGACTTAAAATTGAAATCAAGAAAACTCCACTTACAATAGCATCAAAAAGAATAAATTATGAGGTATAAATTTAACAAAATAAATGTAAGGGAAAGATTTAAATAAATAGAAAGACATATGATCTTTATTGCTTGGAAAACTCAGTGTTGTTAAGATGGTAGGACTCCCCAAACTGATCCACAGACTCAATACAACCCCTGTCAAAATCCCAGCTGCCTACTTTTGCAGAAATTGAAGAGCTAATCTTAAAATTCATGTGATAATTTAAGAGATCTAGAATAGTTCTGTAATAAGTAAAAATATCAAATTAGTACTTTTTATCCATCTTCCCAATTTCAAAACTTACTACAATGCTATAGTAATCAATATTGTGTGGTACCAGGATAAGGCAGACATGTAGATCAATGCAATGGAATTTAGAGTCCTCAGATAAACGCTTATATTTATAGCCAATTGATTTTTAACAAGAGTACCAAGCCCATTCCATGAGAAAAGAATAGTCTTTTCAATGAATGGTGCTGATACAACTGAAAATCCACAGAAAAAATAATGAAGTTGCATCTCTCCACAGACAAAATGCATCACAGACTTAACTATGTGCATTAAAACTACCTAACTCTTAAAATAAATTGTAAGAGCAAACCTTCACAACCTAAGATTTAGCAATAGATTCTTACATATGAAATCAAAAGAATGAGCAACAAAAAGGTAATAGTAAATTGGGCTTCAGCAAAAATTTTTTTAAATTGTGCTTGGAAAAACATTATCAAGAAAACAAAAAGAAAGCCCACAGATGAGAAGAAATATTTCCAAATCATATATCTGATTTGATACTTATATCTACAATAAAAAAATTTTTACATCTCCATAGTGAAAAGACAACCCAGTTTAAACATGGGCAAAGGATTTGAATAAATATTTCTTTACAGAAGCTATAGTATAATGGCTAATAGGTACATGAAAAGATACTCAAAATCGTTAATCATTAGAGAAATGCAAATCAAAACAATAAAATAGCACTTCACATCCACTAAGAAGTTATAATTTAAAAAGAATGATAATTTGTGTTTGGGAGAAATTGAAGAGGCTGGAACCCTCACACGCTGCTGGTGAAAATGCAAAATGATGCAGCCACTTTGGAAAACACTTTGGCAGTTCCTCAAAAGGTCAACGTAGAGTTCTCCCACATAACCCGGTGATTCCACTCCTAAGCATATACACAGGGAGTTGAAAATATACATTGGCACAGAGATTTATACACAAATGTTGTTAGCAATGTTGTTTGTAATAGCCAAAAAATGGGAACCACCCAAATGCTGGCCAACTGGCGTATGGATAAACTACATGTGCCACACAATGGAACACTATTGGGCAATAGAAAGGAGTGAAGTGCTGACACACGCTAAAAGGTGGCAAACCTTCAAAGCATGCTAAACGAAAGAAGCCAGACACAAAACACCACATATTGTATAATTTCATTTATAAGAAGTGTTCAGAATGGGCAAATCTACAGAGAGAACGTAGATTAGTGATGCTTAGGGCCAGGGGTTGAGGGATAGGAGGCAGAACAGAAATGGACTGTGAATAGGTATGGGGTATTTTTTTAAAATATTTATTTATTTATCTTTAGAGGGGAAAGGAAGGAGAGAGGAAGAGAAACATCAATATATGGTGGCTTCTTGTGCATCCCCTGCTGGGAACTGGTCCCTGCCAGGAACTGGCCTGCAACCCAGGCATGTGCCCTGACTGGGAATCGATGGGGTATTTCTAATTAAGGGGCACAAAAGCTGTGTGAAATTAGATGGTGGTAAGGGGTGTTCAACCTCTTGAATATACTAAAAAGCACTGGATGGTATGCTTAAATGGATGAAATATGTGAAATGGTAACTTTCATCTTAATAAAGTATTTTTGAAAAAGAATTTACCACACAGGAGGGAAAAAAGCTATCTCCTAGGAAAGTGCTTCTCATATTTTAATGTATATGAAGCTCACCTGGCGATTTGTTAAAATGTAGATTGTGAGGTCTGGAATGAAGGTCTGCCAAATGAAGCTTTATTTGGCATTTCTAAGGTGCTGCCTGTACCACAGCTGGAAGAGCAAGGCCCTAAGGTGCTTAAACAGCTTTCTCGGGGTTAGACAGCTATTAAATGGGAGCAGCTTGGATTCAGGTTTGTGTGACAGTGGAATTCATAACTAGGTAAGTGGAGAATGGATTAGGCCTGGCTTCTCATCAACTATTGTAAAACATAGTCAGAGGTGTTATAAAACCATCAGCCATAACCACACAGTATCAAGAGGTCACCCCAGCCACGGAAACTCTGAATGGAATCTTACATTAAATTAGTAGAAGTAGAAGGTCAATCCCAGTAAGAAAAGGGTAGGCTTAGGAACTCCAGTCTGATCAGACCACCTCTGGAATTCCAGGTCCAGGTGTGGGAGCTATATTTAGAAGGAATATCATGCCCTGGCTGGTGTAGCTCAGTGGATTGAGCACGGGCCTGCGAACCACACAATCGCTGTTCGATTCCCAGTCAGGGCACATGCCTGGGTTGCCGGCCAGTTCCCAGCAGAGAACTCACGAGAGGCAACCATACATTGATACTTCTCTCCTTCTCTCCTTCCCTTCCCCTCTAAAGATAAATAAATAAAATCTGTAAAAAAAGAAAAAAGAAGGAACATCGTAAAGTCATAGTTCACTTAGAAGAAGGCAACCTGTATAATGAGGGGGANTATTTAGAAGGAATATCACGCCCTGGCTGGTGTAGCTCAGTGAATTGAGCATGGGCCTGCGAACCACACGATCGCTGTTCGATTCCCAGTCAGGGCACATGCCTGGGTTGCAGGCCAGTTCCCAGCAGGGGACTCACGAGAGGCAACCATACATTGATACTTCTCTCCTTCTCTCCTTCCCTTGCCCTCTAAAGATAAATAAATAAAATCTGTAAAAAAAAGAAAAAAGAAGGAACATCATAAAGTCATAGTTCACTTAGAAGAAGGCAACCTGTATAACGAGGAGGATCAGAAACCTCATCATAAGGAGAATAAATAAAATGATTGGTGAAGGTTATAACCCAGAAATAAGATTCAGACAAGTTATAGCGTCTTTAAGTAAGAGCTCTTCTATGAAAGAGGAAATGAATGTTTTCTCTGTGACCCAGAAGGCAGAACAAGGATTAAGAAAGGAGGTTGTAGGGGAGTCATTCCAATAAATAAAAAAGTCATCAAATTCCAATGGTTAAGAACTTCTTATATCACTCAGGACTCAGAAACCAATCACAAGTTGGCTTAAGCCAACTGTGGAGTTTATTCTTCATGTAACATATAAGTCCAGAGAGAGGTTTCAGGCACTCCACCTTTCCACACTGTTTGTCTCTATGTTGGCTTCGTCTGCAAATATATTCTCCTTCAGTGGTGGCAAGTTGGTCACTAGTAGCATGAGGCTTACATCCTATTTGTTTAACCACCAGGAGAATAAATGCACCTCCTTCCCAAGGGTCCCATCAAAGCTCCCAGGACTGACTTTCATTGGATAGCTCAGGTCACATGCGCATTCCTGAACCGACTTTATGGCCATGGTGTGAAACATGATGATTTACCAGGCTTGGATCACATGCCCACACTAAAGCTGACAGGTGGGGTCAGCCTTGCCCAAACCACAAGTTTGAGTTGGAAGAAAAATAGCCTGGCTGCTCTTTCCAGAAGAAGGGAGAACAGGATTTAGTCAGGAAAAACAACAGATTTCCACAAACTGCAAATTAAAAAGGCTCCATGGAGCCCTGGCTGGTATGAATCAGTGGTTGATTGCCAGCCTGCGAATGAAGTGTCACTGGTTCGGTTCCCAGTCAGGGCACATGCCTGGGTTACAGGCCAGGTCCCCAGTAGAGGGTGCACAAGAGGCAACCATGTGATTAGGTTTCTCTCCCTCCTTTCCTCCTTCCCGTCCTCTCTGTCCAAAAATAAGTAAATAAAATCTTTTTAAAAAAACAAAAAAGGCTCCATTGAGAAGAAAAGCCGGAGAAGACTCTCCACCTGTGCAGATACCCAAGCAAAGGCTGAGTGACCACCGTCACTCTCCGCCCAGCAGGGGGCAGTGGGTGGGAGTCGAATCTTGGGTGATCACCTCTCTTCTAGGGACAGTGATTCTCCATAGTCTCTAGCCTCCCTCCCAGGCACTCACTTCTGCTCTCAATTCATATTGCATAGAATTTTTCAGGCCTTACTGGGAACACCATTATTTCCTTTTCCCTTCTCTCTTAAATCAACCCTATTATTCTGTCACTGGCCTTGGCCTTAGGTCTTTGCCCTAATTAGAGACACTCTGTCCAAAGATGGGTTAGAATGAGGATTCAATAGTACATTAGCCTCTTTTTATTCTTTAGCAAATTACCCCTTATTCAAGATGAGGTATTCTGTTTTGCAAGAAAGTAAGATAACTTGAGTTAACTAAAAAATAGAGAGAGAGAGACAGAGAGAGAGAGAGAGAGAGTGTGTGTGTGTGTGTGTGTGTGGACAGAGCAGAGCTGACATTGCAAGGATATGGCTGTGCTAAAGAAATCTGGGACAGAAATTACTACCAGCCAGCAGGAAACCAATTCCGAGAAGCTGGAAACCAACTGAGTTGCCACAGTCAGATGGCTCTGGAATGTGAGCAGCCAGAGTTCACTAGCCTCACCCAACTCTCTGCCATTTCTCGAATGGCAGGCCATTGACCACACGTTCGAATCTTACTGCTCAGCTAACGGCTTGACTTTCACTGTCCCATTTTCCCATCCTGGAAGAGGGAGAATGCTCATTGAACAAACTCTCATTTTGCACCAGAAAATAAGCCAGCATTCATCTAAACCACATCACTTTTCCAAATGTTCATGGCCAGAGGGGGAAACAAATTTGGCAGCTCAGGCTGCCCTTCAGTAAGTCTGTGGAAGTACCTTTGGAACATGTACTCACCTAACCCACATCCGAAAGTGTCACATGCATCCCTCCCCGTGTGCCTGAGTGTTGCCGAGAAGATTCTGGTGCCTGGCCTCATGTTCTCCCTGTAAGTAACCAACCAGCTGAAAGTGTGTCAAGCTATCAGGTCACAGTCACAGAATAACTGTCTTTCCAAATGGCAGGAGCAGAGGAGTTTGGAAAGCCGCTGCAATAACTCTAAAGACAGTGCCAGGAGCAGGTCTCAGATTAAGGGGAAAAAAGAAATCCACTAAAGCTCAGGTGTCCTTTGCATCTCTGGTCATCAGAGAGGAAGGTATATGTCTGTGTCCATGCAGTATCGGGGACAGGGGCTGCATGTGTAGCAGACTGAACCCACCAGTCTGGACCCACCCTGGAAGTCCCAGCTATGCACAGAAGAAACCACACATGAGTTCCCACATGCCCCGGCTCAGAGATCATCACTTTCCCACAAAATTTGTATCCCCTATCTGCAAGGTTTTCAAGGGACTCCCCAGAGAAGGGGCCAACCCTAGGGGGAAAAAGTGTCCAGAGGTGCCTGGCCACCAATTGACTCGGCTACCTGCTCCTTGCTGAGAAAAAGACTGAAAGCACCTGACAATATGAGCATCTGAGAGCTCACCAACCCTAACCTGAAGATACTGTTCCCATGAAAATATACAGCCAGAGAGACTACAGGAATGCTAAGGAATGCACTAGTCACTAATTCCAGACACTGCAGGAGAACTGGACAAAGTAATTAATGGAACCTTATAAAACAAATTCAAATTGATCAGTCAGTAAATGAGAGTATTGCCATCCAGATTGAACCTGATTTAAAGGAACATAAATTGAGTCCATAATAAATGTGGAAGGAGGCAGGAATCGAGGGAAAACATCTAGAGTAGCATTATTGGAGTTGATGTTATTTATTATAGAGGATTAATAGTAATAAAAAAGAAAGCCCTCATGACAAAGCCTTTGAAAGAAACTACAATGTAAAACTTGGGTCTATAAGTAAGATCTGGCTTTAGCAGCTTAATTGAAGATATTAAATAAGGGACAGCTATTTAATTAAGTATAAAGATGATGATAAATTGCTGGGATTATATCCAGTCATGGAAAGAAAGATTTTGAACAAAAGGCTCTAGTGCGATCAGAGGGTTGGGAGGCATTTTTGTAAAGAAGAAATTTGCAGAGCATCAGTTGTAAGCTTTCGTCCACCCCTCCTGGTAAAGCTCCCAGCAGGACACAGTACCAGGACCCCTTTAAGACCCCTAGGCCCTCTGTCATCTGTTTCCCACCCTGCTCCAGAGAGAGAACCCCTTCCTTTCCCAGGCTGCACAGCCCTCCTGGCATTACCCCATCCCGCAATGTGCAAATGGACAGGCCCCGCCCCTCTCCCTCCTACACGGACCAGGCATCCCCAGAATCACTCCCATTCTATCCATAAACCAGGAGAAGGGTAAACACCTGGAGCTGAAAAGAGTTCGATTCATCACCGGATGACTGACCAAGGAATTCCAGACAAAGGGCTGTGACATTGCTTAATACTGATCTCCAGCCCCTAGCCACCTAAGTGGGGGGCCCACCGCACCCCAGTGCCCGTGATACAGCCATCTTCACCATGCACCAACTCCACCACCACACCATGAAAAATCTACTTTCATCTCTATTCTGGGTCCTATGTGTGTCCATGGGACACTGAGCTGAGGACAAGTCCAAGTGACAGTCCCTCTAAAGACAGGTTTTTCCTCAGTCTAACTCCTGCCTGATCCTCTTCCCAGGAGGCTCCTCCCTCATGAAAGCGGTCCGCCCTCCCCACACTACTCTTCCAGGCAGGTGCTGCTGTGGCTGACAGTCTAGGGTCTGCTGGCTCCCCAGACACATGGACATGCGCACATGCACATAGGCATGGCTGTCCCCCAGTCTACCTTGGATCACTCTGCCTGGTCACCCTTCCACGGTCAAAGCCCAACACTCTTAAACCTTAGCATTTGGGGACAGAAGGGACAGGAGGGCATGTGTCCCCACCTCCACCACTGTCTCAGAGCAATATCCTGAAATTTCAAGAGATACAAATATTTAATATAAAAACCAATAGTTTGGGAATAAGAGGTGCAAAATGGGAGATATATGAAAGAAGTGTGCTTGTGCTGGGATGGGTTAAAAGGCACAAACTTTTCATCCAGCTTGAATCTGCAGAACAGAAGAATCTGAGGAACATTCCAAGCCCAGGGGGCCTGACAGGCAGTGTTCTCTGTGACCAATTCACTCAACTGAGCTTCTGAATTTCCAGACTTCTTTATCCTTCCCTCGATGACCCATCAAGAACATGAAAAGCCCCTCTTCTGTGACCCATTCCCTGGGGGCCCTGACCTCTGCCAGGCAAAGCTGTATTGTTGTTGGAAATCCTTGACCAATTGGACAAATTAATCTCTGATAAAAGATTAATTTGAGGATGGCAAATAGATACCACTTCTGCTGCTAACCATGATTGACCAGTAGGGCTACCTAGAGAGCTCGTGTGAGAATGGCTGTGGCCAGAGCTAAGCTCAGCAAGCAAGAGTGCCAGGATCAACTCAGGATGTCTGTCCCAAGCCCTCCAGGGACCGTGTTGTAGGTGTGCTTGTCTGCCATCCTAGAATTAATGGCTATCCCTCTCTCCCTAGATGCATGCTTGCATTTTGGTATGGCCCTTGGGGGAAAGAGATCTTACACCACACAGCGCGAAATGTTGAACCCATGATGAGGTATACAGAATAGGCAGACCCTAGCAGCCCTCTTGAGGACAGCCCTTACCATGGACCAGGAGGACCTGAGCTCACTGGCAGCAGCGCAGAGAATCCTCAGCAGCGCTCCAGCCCACTGTGGGAGGCCAACTGATCAGCCATCAATTCCAGTTCATCTTGATGAGCATCATTAATCTGTACCCTACAGGGATGTGACAACCACCCATGTGTGGTTTGTGTGGTTTGTGTGAGCAACCATTGGAGGTCAGATCCAGGTACAGGTGAGGAGCCACCATCTGCTTCAGGACTCAGGTCCCAGGAAAAAAGCTGGTGTCTGCTCAGGCACTCACCAAGGTGAGGAGAGAGCAGAGCAATTTTGCAAACAAAGCCTGGGTGCACTGAGGCTGTATACATTTAGACCTCACAACAGAAGGAGAAGGGATGGGGAAGCCCCAGCCTCTGGCAGGTTATTTTTGTTGGATTTTGTTTGCTGGCCCAGGGCTGCAGATGTGCTTGCTAAAGTACTCAATATGAAGGGCTCTGAAAGTAAGGCAGACCCTGGGGACATTGTGCAGACCCCTGATTCTTAGACACTGGGTAGAAGACCTAGGATGTTAGAGAGACCCCAGCTGCTTCTGCTGTGCTTTGGAGGCTCTGATGGACCCTGGGCTGTCTCTCTCTCGGAGCGCTCAGGAGCTCCTGCCAGGCCCCACCTCTCCAACAAGCCATGGCCCTTCCATTCTGGGATCCACTATTTGCAGAAGATTCCAGCCCATGAACAAGTCTCAGCTTGCCCCGCTAGTCCAAATAAAGCACCTAGGGGCCACGATGGCAGACTGGCTCACTGGTGAGGTGCACTGGGAGCAGATTCCTACAGATAGCAGGTGCCAGCTGGTCCTGGCTCCAGAGGAAAGAGGCCATGCAAAAGCATCTCCCCACGGGCAGGGCTGGGGTTGCAACCCTCTTAATCACTGTGATCTCTCCATTCAGTAGAAACACACTTCTAGGCCGGGCTCCTGCCCTGGGGTCTCTGTGTCACTGGTTCCCTTTGTCCAGAACGCTCTTCCCCCAGGCAGCTCGTGGCTCACACCCCACCCTCCTGCAGGTCTCTGCTCAAATGCCACCTCCTCCGAAGCCCTGCCTGTCTACTCTCTGGAGTAAGGAAACTGTCCCCACCCCTGGCACTCTGGATTCTCTCTGCCCAGCTTCACTTTGCATTTTTTCATAGGTCTCATCACCTCTAAGCACACTCTGTAATTTACTCATTTAGTGGGGCAATCATTCATGCTCTGACCTCTGCTCCCAACATGGACAGAGCTCTGTGAGGATAGATCTTGTCTGTTTTGTTCCCTTTATGCCAAACACCTAAAGTAGGATGAGCACACAGTCAGTGCTCAATTCATGTTTTTGAACAAACATTGACGGATGTATCAATAATTTTTAAAATTTTATATTTTACTCTACATCAGCACTGATCATATACTAACCTTTGTACATGACAATCTTATATCCACAGTATTGCACTTAATCATTCAAGAAAACAATTTTTTAGAAAAGAAAAAAACCATTTTGAGCACCATATATTGAGCACAAATGCATGACTTTAGTTTCCAGTTGACCTGGTGAATTGAACACACACATCTTCCCCAAACTCCCAACAAAATGACCCCCTCCCAAAAAAAAAGATAGATAAAAGCAGAAGTAACCTACAGAGAGGGAAGGCACCAGAAGTAGAAGACAGCAGACAAGACATGGTGGAAAATGTAATACAGAAAGTGGATGGACAAGGGACAACTCTGTTGGCAGACCAGCCACAAGTGGAGGATGCACGTGTGAAGGGAGGGAAGCCAGCCAGGAAGCTGCTTCCTACTGCAAGATCTGGAGCTTTGCAGAGAGAGACCGTGCTACAGGCTGTGTGCTGTGTGTGTGTGGGGGGGGAGACCAGGATGAAAGATGGTGAGATTCCCCACGCCCCTCCCCATCCTGCACCAATAGCCACTGCACATGGACTACTGATTTAATCCAAGGTGCAATATAACTAAATCAGAAAGATTTTACCGGAAAGTGTCTGACTGATGGGCGAGGGAGATAAGAGAGCTAGTCTTATTCCATCTCTGGAATTCAGTAGAAAATAACTAAAACCTAAAATGCAAAAGCCAGTAGCATGAGGGTGGAGGAAGCTACCGAAGGGTTGCAAGCGTTCACCTCTGGGAGGTGTGGACTGTGACAGAGGCGCGATGGGGCAGCGCCCTCCTGTTTCTCATTATAAGCTTTATAAAACCATTTGTCCTTTTAAACTATGTCTGTGTACCACTTTCATGAAAGTAAAAATTGAAGTTCTGGCTGCTATGTGAAGAATGGATTGGAGGAGGGCTGCAAAGGAGCTTAAAAACCCATTAAGTCACCAGGGAAGAAGCACTGAGGGCCGGGGCCAGTGTGGGGGCAGTGGATGTAGAGAGACCTAGATGCTTCTGACAAGTTTTGGGGACAGAGTCAACAAGACTTCTTGAAGGATTAAATATAAGTGGTAAAAATAAAAGTGAGAAGAATCAATATAATTTCTAGGCATTTGGATAGAGCAACTTTGTGCAGACAAGGTGGAGAAGTTGAGCCAAGCAAGGTAACCAGGGCAGGACATTCAAGGAAGCCCTTGTCCACAGGCCATGCAGGTGCAGGTCAGGTGGGCGCCTGGGAGTGAAGGCTTCCCGAAATATCCTTGCCTCACCCTAGTCCCAGCCTTGAATTGGTAGGTTCTGGTGCTATTTACTGAGATGGGGATATTAGTGGTAAAACACAGGGGTCGATGCTTTTGGAGGACAGAGAAGAAAAAATGACTTAGTTTGGACAAGTCAAGGTTGAGTTATCTATTAGTGATCCACGTGGCATTGTCAAGCAGTACAAACCTGCCACTCAGGAGAGCAGTGAGGTTGGAAATAGGAATTTAGATGTCTCAGCATAGAGATGATGCTTTAAGCCATGGTCAGGACTGGATAACCCAGAGTGAGTGGGTGTGAAGCATACAGGAGGGGCCAGATCAGAGACATTCTGACCTGGAATGGAGAGGAGAGGAACCAACAGGGCAGACAGAAAAGGAGCAGCCATGGGGGTAGAAGGAACTGGAGGAAGGCTCGTGTTCAGAAGCCAGGAAGGAAGCCTCGGCAGAGGGACACTGTCTGACAGCCACAGGCCTGCCTGCCTCATATTCCCCTTGGGGCCAGATTAGGTCAGGCCATTTTCATATACTAAGTGTGGCCAGGTGGGCAGATTTCATCTACACAGTAAGTCCCCCTGAGTCTCTAACGGATCCCACCCTGATGGCTGTCTTACTATGTGGACAGGGTGGAAAGCAATGCTGGAGAGCCAGGGTGGAGTTCTGTGAGGCAGAGAAAAGCCCAGAGGCACTTACTAGCTACGTGACCTCAGGAACATTCCTTAACAACTCTGAGCCTCAGCTTCTACCAGTATGAAGTGGAGGTAATACTAGGACTACATCCCCTGGCCATTGCAAGGGTTCACTAAGTACTTGGGAGCACTTAGAACAGAAACTCTGGGGCATCGGTGTTCACAGTTTGCTTGTGCCTAACAAGGCCACCTGATCCTCTGCCCAGTGCTCTGGCCATCGGGCCTGCCACCTTCTTTGTTTCTCTATCTTTTAATAAACCTCCTGTGAGTGGATGAGCTGAAGTAGAAGGGAGTCCATACTGGCGTATGCACTTTTCTCTGGGAGTGCTCAGCACCCCTTCTTTCTGAGGGGGACTCCACAGAGCCCTGCTGTGGTGCCTCCATGGTGCAGAGGCTTGGCCCACCTCCACCACCGCAGCCAGGGGTATGGCCTGTCCTCCCCTGCCAGGATCCACGTCAGCCTGTTTACAAAGACCTCATGGGCCCAACTTCCTCCTGTGCAATGAGTCCCTGGCCCAAGAAAGCAAGAAAGGTCACCGCTACACGTGTGGGCAGGCCCCCCTCTCCTGGTAAACTTATCTCCTGATAAATGAAGAGAGCCGCCACCTCTCACTTGAGAAGCCAGAACAATGTGTGCTCGAGTCTTTCCAATCCGGGTTGTTTCCACGAGCCTTTGGCTTCTGTGGGGGACGTTTGGTTTAAAAGAAAATGGAATTTCCCCTTCAATATTCTTCTTGGATGACAGGTCTGTGATTGGAATCGGGGCATGAAAAATCATGCCCCAGTGGTTATTTCCATTAGTGGCTCTCCACTGTGTGATGGCAGCTGGAGCAGAGGGCTCCCCTCCCACCTGCCACGTCCCACCCCCCGCAGCTCAGGCAGGTCCTGGCCAGCTGACCCCGGAGCTTCTTGGTATTTCAGAGCCTTCTGGTCAGGAGCTGGGCTGAGCCCTCTTTGCAAGCACCTGCTACACGGCCCCCGTCCCATCATTGTCCTGTGTTGGAGTCCACTGTCTTCCTCTTCACAATGTGCTGGAACTCCTGGCATGCACACACGTGCACACAGAGTGAGGGCTTGCTTCTCTACCTTTGATCAACAATCACAGGGAAGTACTAACTGAGCTGCATGATAAGAAAGAAAAAAATTATTCACTGTCTATATTGCAGGGTACCAGAATCCAGCAGAGTTCCACTGAAAGAAATGGACGTAGGGTCTGGAAACTCAAAAGAAGAGTAAAATGAGACAACACTCGAGAATGAGTTCTTGAAGAAGGTACAGTGATAAATATCACTGCAGAAGCAGCAGGCCACATCATAGATGGCTTGTGTGTCTGTCTCCTGTACTAGCCTGGGGGCCTTGGGAGACAGCGACACATCCATATGTCCCTCTTACCCAGCACAGGTCTGGGCACAGGCAAGCACTCAGGAAATATTTGTTGATGATGGGATAAAGAAAGTAACAAGAACCCTGGCTGGTGTGACTCAGTGGATTGAGCACCAGCCTGCAAGCCAAAGGGTCACCAGTTCGATTCCCACTCAGGGCACGTGCCTGGATTGCAGGCCATCTCCCCAGTAGGGAAGCGTGTGGGAGGCAACCCCACATTGATGTCTCTCTCCCTCTCTTTCTCCTTCCCTTCTCCTCTCTCTAAAAATAAATAAATTAAATTAAATTAAAAAAGAAATTTAGAAAGAAAGAACCAAGAGCAGTGTTGCAAGCTCCTGCTCAGAAACTTTGGGTGCTGTTTTACTTACGTTTGGGCAGGGGGCAGGTTTTGGAGAACAACAGGGTGTTTGCTGAGCAGGATACACACTCAAATGAGCAGGGTTCTCTGCAGCCAGGTGAGGAGGCTGCTCTGTGGCTGGGGAGTATAGAGCCTGCTCCTAGACCAGGAGGGACAGCGTATGGGTGCACGGGGGACTGCTCCTGTCTGCGCTCTGAGCGGAGCCCACCCCCAACCCTAATAACCTCAGGAAGACATTGAGGGCTCCCAGCCCTTCATGGCAAGCAATGGCCATGCTCAGGATCTGGAGGGTTCGCTTTCTGGAGTGTGGGCCAGAGGCCACTGCGCCCGTGGGAAAGGTTAGCATCTGGGCCTAGGTAAGAAGCTCTGTCCACATGACCACAGTACGGCAGCCAAAGACCCCAAAGGATGCTGTTGCCTTCCTCCTCCCAGGGCCCTGAGCCCTGAGCACTGGTCTCCAGGACCTGTGCAGCTTAGTGGCAATCAGTGGGGGGTGTTTCTATCTTACTGCCAGGAGAATTCCCCATCAGGCCTCCAGGAAATCAGGCCGGTGCCCATGCCACTGAGACAAAAGCACCTGGGGAGAGCGGCCCTACTTTTCACTAAGGTTCCCTCAGCTTTTTAGCAGTGAGGCTTCTGAAGGCCTGGTGACTGTGGGCAGAGGCCGGTACCCAGTGGGTCCAGCCCGGAGATGAATTGTGTCTCCTGCCTCCTGCTAATGTCTGAGCCACAAATGCAAATATAAATCAGCCATAAATTAGCTCATTTTTTCTGCTTCTTGCCACTTTATATAAAGAAACTTTTTTCCTGATAGAAAAAAGAAATAACACCTCACATTGTTTAAGAATTGTTTTGGGCAACAGAATTCTGAAGAGCAATGACTTAAATATAATTGGGTATTTATCTATCTATCTATCTATTTATTTATGCTTCCAGGGGAAAAATCTGGAAATAATTAACCCAAGACTTTTTCAGCAACTCCATGAAGTCATTTATGGACCCAGTCTTTTATGAAGTACTTGGAAAATAAATCAGAGAGAGGAAGTAGGTGAGAATGCGGGAGAGGAGAAGGGAGAGAAACAGAGTAGTAGAGACCAGAGCAGGGATGCCCGGGCTAGGTCGAATAGAAGTGTGTGTGCCTGTGTGTCAGGGTGGCCAACACTCATAGTTTGCCCAGGGACACGGGACTCTCAATGCAAAAACCAGGGCAGTCCGAGGCAAACAGAGACAGCTGGTCACCCTCAATGTGTCAAGGGGGTGTTATTAGACACACCCCCTCCAGTGTTTCTGGGATCAATGTTTCTCAAGGCACTGAGAGCGAGAACCAAGGACCTCTGAAGGCCCTGCAGACCCTGCTGGGGGTTCTCTGAGGTCAGACTATTTTTCTAATAAGTTAAGGTGTTTTTGCCTATTTCACTCTTTTTTTTCTCACAGGTATATAAAGACATTTGCTACAGGTTATATAACTTGTGATATTGCAATAGTTTAGATGCAAAGCAGAAATGAGACATTGTCTGCCTTCTATTCTGTTAGAGAAAGGAAAAAGAGGCACTAGACACCAAGCAACTTTTTTAATGTAAAAGAAGATTCCACTCTTCTCATTGTTTACTTTTGTTTTGAAAAACACAGCCATTTTCATTAAAAAATATTTTATGTTAACATGTAATGATTTATTGTGATTATGAGTATCATGATTTAAAATGAATTCATAAATAAATTTTTTAATTTCTTGGTCTTAATTTATAATATGATAAATATTAGTAGTTCTAACCTACATGTTTAAAACAATTTTGGGGATCCTTAACCGTTTTCAAGAGTGTAAAGCGATCCTGAGGCCAAAGACTTGAAGATCTGCTACCCTTGACTAGACTAATAATGGGGGGTGGGGAGCCAGGGTGCAGAACCCCCTCGGAGTTAAAGAACAGGAACAGGAAAAAGGCTGGTCCCCGTGGACACCAGCCTCAGAAGGCCACAGCTCCAGGAGCTTCCGCAGCAATGAGTGTGAATAATTCTCATACCGTGCAGCTTGAAATGTGCTCCATGGATCAGGGCCCGGCTTGCAAACTATTCACCACGAGTGACTACTGAGATAAGTACAGAAATCAAGAGAAGCTTTTAGAAACATTCATAGCAACTTTATGTCTGTTGAAACTGATACGAAAAGTTCAGCTTGTATTTTATATGCCTCCTCTCTTTCATTTTATTTTCCTGGCAATTTATTTTTACTGTGCTTTACAAAAGTGTCTCAGGAAGCACTGGAAATTTTTTAAATCTGGTTCTCTGCTATAGCGAGGAAGGGGGGCCAGTTTTGTCTCCATTTGCTCCTATGTTTCAATATTCCTAACTTACAATTTGTGTGCTCTTTGAATTATCTTTTGAACTTATAATACCTCTGGTTTCTTCACTATTGAGTTAAAAAAAAGCATTAATATGTGTTCATTAAAAAGTAACATGGTTCTGAGAAGCCACGGACAACAGAAGTAGACAGCTACCCCAACACATCATCGGGGNGAAGCACTGGAAATTTTTTAAATCTGGTTCTCTGCTATAGCGAGGAAGGGGGGCCAGTTTTGTCTCCATTTGCTCCTATGTTTCAATATTCCTAACTTACAATTTGTGTGCTCTTTGGATTATCTTTTGAACTTATAATACCTCTGGTTTCTTCACTATTGAGTTAAAAAAAGCATTAATATGTGTTCATTAAAAAGTAACATGGTTCTGAGAAGCCACGGACAACAGAAGTAGACAGCTACCCCAACACATCATCGGGGCTTGTGTTTCTATGGATGGATATTGAACTCAGAATCCATTTTATTTGATTGTCATTGCCTGTGTTCTAATGACGTTAGTCCTGATAGATCTGATCAGATCCACAGAGGAGCTTGCCCGAGACATTGGTGAACAGTCTGGGACAGGATTGGCTGAGAAGCTGAATACCTCCGAAGTGCATGGAATTATGGGTCAGAAGATTTAAAATAAAAGGAGGGCAGAGACGGGCTCTCAGGTTCTCTTCCTAAAGGATGCCTAGGTGATGGGTCTGTAGCTGCCTGCATTTCCCAAAGGATGGTGTTTTGGAGAGGAAGGAGCTCCAGGCACAGTTTGCTGGTCTGGCAGAGGGCGGCAGGGGTCTTTTTCTTTGGGCGTCCTAGAGGGGACGAGTTCTGAGGCCATTCTTCCAAAATGGCGTAGCTTTCCTATCTTCTGTTGTTTTAGTTTGTAAACTAATCTATAGAAATAAAATAATTAAAAACTAATGGCGGGGATGATAGGGGAATTCAGGAGTTAAAGATGTTAACCTTAATTAATAGGCTTAAGTGATTAAAGCTGTAACTAAAGAGTTAAAGAGCCTTAATTGGTAGGCTTAAGTGGCTAATGCACGTGGACAGCTGTTATTCCAAAATCATGTAGCTTTTGAATAAAGATTCCTTCCCTTTAGGACCAAGCCTTTGCCTCCGGAAGTTTGCCCGGAGGGTGGTACTGGGCATCAGGACCCTGTCTGCTGCTCATTAACAGCCATAATAATAGTCAGACTTGTTCTTTGGGTTTTTCTGTGTAGTCCAACTGTTTATTATTACTGAACATGGGCAAGATAACTGTTAATACTCTTCTCATAGTTTATGTAAATGTGATGCCAGAGCGCAGACAGAAAAATGGAGCAGAAGGCTAACTTGAACTGTGATAGTTCACAGGACAGAAATGGTACAGGGCGCTCTGTTGGCAATGACGGCCACAGACCTGACTGCCTTCCTCGTGTCCACTCTCCCCTTTTGAGGAAAATCCGGCCTCAGCCCAGATCCCATGGTGACGGTATTGTCCCCCGCCAATGGTCAACAAGACAAAGTTCATGCTGAAACTTCCCGGGAGGAGCCTTCTTAGCACCAGGAGACCACACTCTCCAACCAAAAGATTGGTCACATAGGCATCACTCAGACTGGCTTATGACTAAAAGGGGGAACTATGGCTGAAAAAAGGGGAGGATTCTATGGAAAGTAACCTCACAGGGTAATTTGATCCTCATTCCTAACTGGGCAGGTCACCGGAGTCAGACCCCCGGCCTACACCTCTTTACAACTTCTTTAGTGAAACATTTTAAGCCAGCTTTGTCTATTGTTCTTTTTTTTTAAGATTTTAATTATTTTTAGAAAGAGGGGATGGGAGGGAGAAATAGAGGGAGAGAAACATCAATGTGCAGTTGCCTTTCACATGCCCTCTACTGGGGACCTGGTCTGCAATCTAGACATGTGCCCTGACTGGGAATAGAACAGGCGACTGGTTCGCAGGCCGGCACTCATTCCACTGAGCCACACCACTGGGCACTGTCTCTTGTTCTTCTGCATTTAGGTTAACACAGCTTTTAAACAAGAGAAGTAATGACCCTTGAATGGGGTATTAACAGGCAAGAAAGCACACAATCTTGTTAACTGTCCTACAACCCAATCCACGCCTTGCTGCCTCCCACCTCTATATATGTCCCCTCTTCAATTGCAAATGCATAAAAGCTGCAAAACTGTTATTCTCTGAAGCATTTGACATCTTGCTCCCCAGCATATGTCATCGGTGTGGCTCAAATAAGCTTATAAAAATTCTCAAAAAACAAAAAGTAGCATGGTTCTTCATATTACTCACAAACCACCGAGTTTGGGAGGGGTTGCTCTTGGACCTCACCATTGATGTGACTCGGTTACCCTCTGAAAGTCACTTCTATTCCATCCTGCTACCTGCCGACATCTGTACCCTCACCTTTGTTTATTTTTTCTGCCTTATAGCTATTGCTTACTCTGAGGTTAGGCTTCCTTATTATCTTGTTTGTGGGGGTAGAAAAAAGGCAGAGAAAGTGGGGGAGACCAACAGGGGGCTGAATAGCTGGGGCAGAGGGGCCATTCCACGTGCACTTTCGTACACGGCTAGAGGTAACTGTCATGCCCAACCATCACTAAGCACCTGTTTTGTTTTTGAGAGCTAAACCATACCTTTGTGAGCTTCTGGTTTAATGCTTGTCCTTAGAAGCTATCCCCAAGGTCTCCACGCTGAAACCCAAGCCCAGCCTCTGTTGCTAAGGCTCTGGCGGAAGAAGGCCTTTGTCAGGCAGATCTGGATGCTGGGGGAGGTTGCCGCGGAGCCTGAGCTCAGCTGTGGGAGGAGCACAGTTCAGTGACCGGGGATTCTCACACTTGGGGAAGCCAGAATGGTGATCCTAGCCACCTGCCATCCTGAAGTGGGTGGAGTGGGGCTGGTATCTGAGGTTCCTGTCTGCTCAACAACCCTTCTTCCCACGCTGGCTGCTGATAGAGCAGCACCCTGACTGTCCCCAGGTCCCCGAGGTCTCCTCCGTGGGCCTGCAAATAAGGTCCCAGCACGTGAGTCTACTCAGGTTCTTTGGCATCTAAATCTTTCTCCTGTTTTAATAGTTTCATTGAGGTANGTGATCCTAGCCACCTGCCATCCTGAAGTGGGTGGAGGGGGGCTGGTATCTGAGGTTCCTGTCTGCTCAACAACCCTTCTTCCCACGCTGGCTGCTGATAGAGCAGCACCCTGACTGTCCCCAGGTCCCCGAGGTCTCCTCGGTGGGCCTGCAAATAAGGTGCCAGCACGTGAGTCTACTCAGGTTCTTTGGCATCTAAATCTTTCTCCTGTTTTAATAGTTTCATTGAGGTATAGTTTATACACCATAAAATTCACTTGTTTAAAATACACAATCCAGTAACTTTTAGGAAATTCATGGAGTTACACAACTAGCACCACAATCTAACTTTAGTATCTTTCCACCACCAGAAAAAAGAACCTTGTGCCTGTTTTCAGGCGTTGCCTACGCTCAAAGCAACCACTAACCTACTTTCTGTCTCTGGAGAGTTCCCTTTTCTAGGCATTTCGTATAAGTGGAATCACACCACATACATAATGTTTTTGAGTTTCATTCATTACAGCATTTGTGTATATATCATACTTCATTCCTTTCTATTGCCAACTTGTTTTCATTGCATGGATATGTCACATTTTGTTTATTCATTCATCAGTGGGTGAACATTCGGGTTGTTTCTACATTTTGGTCACCAGTGTTGCTGGGAACAAACATTTCTGGACAAGTCCCTGTGTAGATGTATGTTGTCATTTCTCCTGGGTAAGTACACAGGAGTGGAATTTCTGAGTCATGTGGTAGATTTATGTTTAACTTCTTGAGAAAGTGCCAAACTGTTATCCAAAGCACCTATATACACCGTTTTATATTTCTGCCAGCAACACAGGGGAGCTGCAGTTGCTTCCCATTCTCACTAGCACTTGCTATTATGTGTCTTCGCTTGTTACCATTTGTGGGTTGGTCATCTGAATCCAGCCACACGAACTGAAGGCAGTCCACAGGTGCGGCTGCTCCCTGCTCGGCAGTGCACAGGAGCTGGCCCTCCTCCCAGCACAGGTCACAGGCAGCCTGGATTCTTGTCTTTCTTGAAGGCTAATTACTCTACACTCTTTGAGGGTCTGTAATATGACCCCCGTGTTCCAATACACTTTTTGAATTTACATTTGGTTGAAAGGGGTTTTGTCACTTGCCACAGCCCCCATTTGAATGGCACACGTCCCACTGCCCCTCATGCCTGATCCCCAGCTGGAGCTGACACACTCAAGGTTTGATGCTGGAATAAGCCCAGCAGGCACCACAGGGTCGCAGTTTGTTCGTGATGCCGACAAACCACTTCAGCAGCCACAGAGCTGGTACTAGGCCCCACTCTCCAGTCACCTGGAGTGACAGGCAGGCTATAGCTCACCTTTCCAGACCCGCTACAGGCTCAGCTGAGTTGAAGTTTGAGTTTCTCCAGAGGATCACATAAAGTGGAGAGAAGGGCCAGAGTAGCTTTTGAGGAACTTGAACAGGGGGGCACACTTGAGGGTATCAGAAAATGTACGTCCTGGTGAGTTTTGAGAATTTCTCCAGGGCAGGAGTCTCCTGGGCCATAGGAGTTGGTTCCGTGAAAGCACAGAGAGCTGTGTGGCTTGGTTTGAGTCGCCTGACCTCCCTGAGCTGTAGTTTGCAGCACTACTGTGCGGCTTGGTGGTGAGAAGAGCCCCTGCCTGGTGTCGGCACATGCTTGACCCTCTTCCCAACATTGCCACTGTGCCCAGGTTTACTGAAGGGAAGTGAAATAAGTGACCTTGCCCTAATCTTTTGCTTTGTGGGGAGGTGCATTAACATCACACTTAAGAAAATGAACCTCAACTTCTGGCCAAGGTGGAGGCTTAGGTAGACACACTGTGCCTCCTCACACAACCAAAAGAAGGACAACAATTTAAAAATCAAAAAACAACCAGAACTGACAGAAAATCAAACTGTATGGAAGTCTGACAACCAAGGAGTTAAAGAAGACACATTCATCCAGACCAGTAGGAGAGGCAAAGATAGGCAGTGGGGCTGAGAGAACTCATGGCAAGGTGGCAGTTGGAGGACCAGGGTGGGCAAGGTGAGCTGGTGGCTGGTGGACTGGGTGGTCCCACATTCAAGTGCAGATAAACTGGGAGGAACACCTGGGAAGCAAGACAGACCTTGCAAACCAGGGTCCCAGCCTGGGGAAATAAAGCCTCAAACCTCCGATTGAAAACACCTGTGGGGGTTGAGGCTGCTGCAGAAGAAACTCCCAGCCTCACAGGAGAGTTCGTTGGAGAGACCCACAGGGTCCTAGAACGTACACAAACCCATCCACATGGGAGTCAGCAATGGAAGGGCCCAGTTTCCTTGGGGAAAGCAGCAGAAGGGACTGAAATCTGAGAGAGAGTGGAGCAAGTGCCATTGTTCCCTCTTGGACACCTCCTCCACATACAGGATCACACCAGTGATGTGGGTTATCCTACCCCAATGAACACCTAAGGCTCTGCCCCTCACTATGTAATAGGTGCACTGACACACACACACTAAATGGCCTAGATCAAAGCTCCAGAAAAAATACAACTAAGCAACAAAGAGATAGCCAACCTATCAGATGCACAGTTCAAAATACTGGTGATCAGGATGCTGACAGAATTGGTTGAATATGGTTGCAAATTGGATGAAAAACTGGAGGCTATGCTAGGTGAAATAAAAGAAAATGCACAGGGAACCAATAGTGATGGGAAAGAAACTGGGACTCCAATAAATGGTGTGGACCAGAAAGAAGAAAGAAACATTCAACCAGAACAGAATGAAGACAAGAATTAAAAAAAAAATCAGAAGAGGCTTAGGAACCTCCAGGACATCTTTAAATGTTCCAACATCCGAATCATAGGGGTACCAGAAGGAGAAAAAGAAGAGCAACAAATTGAAAACTTATTTGAACAAACAATGAAGGAGAACTTCCCCAATCCGGCAAAGGAAATAGACTTCCAGGAAGTCCAGAAAGATTAGAGAATCCCAAAGAAGTTGGACCGACCAAGGAGGAACACACCAAGGCACATCATAATTACATTACCCAAGATTGAAAATAAGGAGAGAATCTTAGAAGCAGCAAGAGAAAAGAAGACAGTTATCCACAAAAGAGTTTTCATAAGATGTCAGTTGATTTCTCAAAAGAGACCTTACAAGCAAGAAGGGGCTGGAAAGAAGTATTCCAAGTCATTAAAGGCAAGGACCTATGTCCAAGATTGCTCTTTCCAGCAAAGCTTTCATTTAAAATGGAAGGGCAGATAAAGTGCTTCTCAGATCAGGTCAAGTTCAAGGAGTTCATCATCACCAAGCCCTTATTGTATGAAATGTTAAAGGGATTTATCTAAGAAAAAGAAGATAAAAAATATGTACAGTAAAATGACAGCAAACTCAGTTATTAACAACTACACCTAAAATGAAAACAAAAGCAAACTAAGCAAACAACTAGAACAGGAACAGAACCACAGAGATGGAGATCACATGGAGGGTTAGCAACAGGGGAGTGGGAGGAGGAGAGATGGGGGAAAAGTACAGAGAATAAGTACAGAGAGATGGGGGAAAAGTACAGAGGTAGGTAGAGGGAGGTTAAGTACAGGGGGAGGTTAAGAATAGTATAGGAAATGTAGAAGCCAAAGAACTTATAAGTATGACCCATGGACATGAGCTAAAGGGGGGAATGTGGGTGGGAAGGGGCGTGTAGGGTAGAGGGAAATGAAGAGGAGAAAATGGGACAACTGTAATGGCATAACCAATACAATGTATTTTAAAAAATGGAAAAAATAATGAAACTCCTTGTTGATGTACCCAGTGCAAGTCATACTGTGCCTGCTGTGTGCAGCCAGGCAAGCTCCCCCTTTCACCCAGCCTCAGTTTCTCCATCCCTAAAATGATGCCCATGACAGTGCTTCACTCACAGAGCATGTGAGGCTCGCATGAGACAGTGAACAGAGAGAACGGAGCCCAGTTCCTGGTACCTAAGCAGCATTTACCAGTATTTGCTGTTTCCATAGCTGCTATTTCTTGCACTTCTCTGACCTTCCTCTTAACTGCAGTTGATGCGGAGCTTCCCCAGGGAAGAGCCTGTGCCATGTCTGGGGTTGGGGGGTGGGTGACCGGGATGGCACGAGGGAAGGCTTGATGGCCCAGAGCATCCCCAACTGTCCCTGTCGGGCCTCTGGCTATGAAAGCCCACTGCTGCCCCTGGCTGGAAGGCTCTTGGCCAGCCAGCACCTCAGCCTGCCAGAGACACTGCTGACCCCACCCCAGCACAGACGCATGCTTGGTGGCCTGAGCTCCCCAGCCCCTCCCCGCCCAGGACAACAGGTGTGTGTGCTCAGTAACTCGAGCCTACCTTCTGAGGGCCGGGGAAATTGAGAGAGGACAGACAACTCTTTCTTCAGACTACGACACGGCCAATAAACAAGTTTTCAGGGAGACCACGGCCAGCTCGGGATTCTGCACAGCGGCCGTCAGTTCACGGATGGTGCAGGACCGTTGCTTTCTACCACAGCAGCAGCAGCGACCTGCACTCTTCGCTAAATCCCCAGAGGGAGCCAGCACTGTTCAAGGCTCTTTCTACACCTTTCCCATCTCTTCCTCTCTACAGTGCTGGGGCGAGAGTGACTGGTATGGGCAGAGACACTGGAGTCAGACCAGAGCTTGAAGCCCAGGATCTGCCACAGGCTGATTGTTCGGCCTTGAGTGAGTCAATTAACCTCTTGGAGCCTCAGTTTTCTCATCTGAAAAACACAGATGATAATACCTATTTCATATGGTTTGAGGGAGTTAGATGAGGTATGGCAGGGAACAGTGGTAGCCCAGAGCCTGGCCCAGAGGAAGTCCTCAATATATGACAGCCAAATATATTATCAGAGCAATGTCCCCACTGCAGGTTTGAGGACACTGAAGCCCCTCAGAACCTGACATGGGTCTGATGAGCGCATGCTCATCACTACCTCACCTCCTGGTTGGTCCCCAAGTCCTGCTAACTCTGCTGGAGGACCAACTAGAGGAAAATAAAGCCCTGGGTTCAGGGTTCCAGTCAGAAGAAGGTAGAAAGCACCAGCTAAGACAGAGAATGGCATCATCTTTGGCTTCTTACTGCCCGAGTTCTTCTGGCCCCAAATCCAAACATTCTTGAGAAAGGGCTAAAGATGGGAACCCAGAGAAGAAACTCCAAGTTGTCTTGTTCCAGACACAGACTCTGATCAATCCCCAGAGAGCCATAGGACGCATGTCTGTGTCAGGCTCTGGGCATTGGGCAGAGGGTAGGGGCAGAGAGAAGCCCCATGCAGGGGATGTGATGAGTGTCCCCTCTGTGTGTCTGTGTGTGTGCACACGCATGCACATGGGATCAAACAGGGCACACCCACAGCTCGGTATGGGTCTAGCGACCACAGTTCCTCAGATCCTTTTTCTTAATTTCTCACCCAAGGACATGTTCACTGTCTTTAGAGAGAGAGGAAGGGAGAGAGAGAGAGAGAAACATGGATGTGGGGGGGAAATATTAATCAGTTGCCCCCCATACACACCCTGACTGGGGAGCAAACCTGCATTCTGGGCATGTGTCCCAACTGGGATCCCATTTACAACATTTTGGCACCAGGGGTGGCACTTCAACCAACTGAGCCACCTGGCCAGGACCCCAGGTTCTTAATTACTCTAATCATTGCTTCATCTCAATATAATTTAAATTGGCATAAATGCGTTTATAAATAAGATGCTTGGCATGACATCTTATGTTTTCTCCATACAAACAATTTTAGATAATGTTTAGATTACAATTTCAAATCCATAAAGGTCTATTTAAACCAGACTATGTCAGCAATACTGTGTATTTCTATGAAAAAATTACATTACAGCACATTAAACATGCACAGCCCAATTAAACACCAAACTGTGCATACCTGGCATACGACCCTTCCTTCCCCAACTCAGACCTCATGACTCCAAGCCTCCTGGACCAGCCTTAGCTCCAGTGAGGGTCCTGATTGGTGGAGCCGGCAGGATAAGCACAGCTCCTGCCAGTATTGGGTTCAGGAATCCAGTCAGCACCTGGCATCCCTCTGGCGACAATCATTGGTTCAGGAAGGTAGGAGACCTAAACTGGTCCAGTGGGACCGAAGAGCCATTCTTTCATCCTGTGGGTGGGAGAGAGGTTTCCTTGCTCTCGTGAAATAGGAACACAGAGCATGTTGTGCCAGGCACTGCCGGCAGTTATTTTACCAGCACGTGTGAGGCCTGCTGAGAACAAAGAAGCAACAGACAAACACCCGGCTTGAGATTCTGGAGAAACCAAGGCTGGGCTCCACTGTGCTGCACCGCATCAGCCCTGTGCCCGGACTTCCTGTGTTGCAGGACAGTATGCTCCTCTGTTAAATCAGAGGGCATTTTTCAGTTACTTGCAGCAGGAAGGCCTCCTTGTACTGAAGGAGATATGTGCAGAGATGAATGGAAAGAAAGGGACTCCCGTGAGATAATGAGGCAAAAGCTGAAAGAGATTGTGGAAGGAGGTAAGGGCTTGTTGAAGGAGCCTGTGCTTAAGTAATTAAAGACATTTGCCCGCATGGAATTATTGGACGAGGAAATTATGGGGAGAGATGAGAAGGAGGACTTCACCTGAGCCCAGCCCCCAAGGGAGAAAGGAGGCTGACGTGAAGAGATTTCTCTGTAGCTGGAACCATCCATTCAGCCCAGAGCAGCTTGGCCCTTGTCACTGAGGAAAGTGGGGGCACATGTGGGAGAGGGAGTAAGGGGACGTGAAGTCAGCTGCCCAGGATCACACGTCAGCCTGTGAGCTCATGTTCCCAGGATGTGGGCACACCCCTCGGGTCTCTGAGTAACTTTGAACCCCAAACCCTTAGACCAGGGGTGTCAAACTCATTTCCACCAGGGGCCACATCAGCCTCAGGATTTCCTTCAAAGGGTCAAATGCAGAGCTGCTTGGCCCTAGTTAAGGAGTAGTCACATTTATACAGTCCTAAAATTACATCTGGCCCTTTGAAGGCAATCTCCAGGCTGATGTGGCCCCTGGTGAACATGAGTGTGACATCCCTGCCTTAGAGGTAGCTTGTATCATAAGCTAGGGGCTTCCTTCCATCCACTGATATACAAGAGAGAGCTCTTTTTCCCTTATGGCCTCAGTCAAATCTAACTTGCCTTCCCTGGCCAAAGCCAAATGAGAATGAAAAATGTCTGAGAGCCTTGGCCTTCCTGAAACCTTGTAGTGTGCGTCTGCTGTTTGCCTGCCTTGCACCCACTCTCCTGGATCTGTTAACAGCCCCCTGTTTTGCCCTGAGGCAATGTGGTTGACGGTGGGTTTGACCCTGTCCCAGACCTGAGGGTGAGCCAATGGGAGCACTGCATCCCCCTGCTGACAATAATTCAAGCGTGGGCAGGTGACCCCAACCCAGCCAAGCTAAGCAAGTGATGTGGAACTGTTGGTGGTGGCGAGTGGGGAAGGGGGTTCTTTATCTGCTAAGGCTATAAAGATATAAGCCGTCTTCGAGCTGTGGGCGCCGTTTCACTGGTGTTTGAGAAGAACCTGGATAAAAATGAAGTAAACGTGGACAGAGAAAAGCTGAGTGAGAGGTAGACTGAGTTCTGATTGCATCATTTGAGCCCCGTGTCTAAAGCCAGAGCCCTGCCCTTCTCATTTATATGAGAAAATGCCGTATTTCCTATTTCTCCTTCATCACTTAAGTTCGTGTTTCCATCACTTCTAACTGATGGATTGGGGGTTGACATAAAATCACAACATCACAAAAGAACAACTTTCCTTCCCTCAGTTATTTAGCTGTCGGTTGCGTATAAAGGACTAGGTTATTGCTAGTGTGCGTCAAAATCTTGCCGTCTGGCCTTCAACAAGTCAGACCCATGTGTCCTCATCACTAAAATGGGGGCATTGGGCCGAACACCCCAGGAGCCTTCCAGCCCCGAAACTGTGCACCTCTATGGACAGTCTCTTAGCAACTCCCACCCTCGGAATCAGACGCAACACTATTTCGTTCATGAGTGTGGACTCCAAACTTCAAAAACTCAGTCGAATGTCAGATGACGAAAGCCAGGAAAGGCCTCTCTGCCTTCGCCGAGCAGGAACCAGCTCCCCGACACCGCCGCGTGGCCTGCTAACCCCTGGTGCCTACGCACGCGCTCTGCCGCCCCTTCTGAGCGGAATGCCCAGGGTGGCCGGCCTGTCGCAGTCAGCCTGCTAATCCACACACACTTTCCCCAGAGTTAGGAGAGGCGTAACAGGTGATAAACTTCAGAAAGTTTTAAAAACAGGATTGTGGTTGCTTTGTCCTTACTCAAAGCCCTAGGGTGACTCTCTGTCACCCAGATGCCCTGTCCGACACCTGCCCGCAGCCCCCCTCCCATCTGCCATTGCTGCCTACTTGGGCACCGCAGGCGCATCACTTCACACCTCTGTGCCTGCGCTTCCTCACCTGTGAAATGGGGATAATAACAGTGCCCTCCTCCAGTGTTGTTGTGAAGGCTGAATGACAACAGTCCTCCGAACCCTGCCCAGTGCGTAGTGAACCCAGATTCGATGTCCCCTCTCATCGACACCGTCATTCCGATCAGACTTCTCAGCGCCCAGGGGGCGGCTACTTGGACAGGGGGAGGAACGAATGGGTTAAAGCATGAAGTGCTCAGACGTATTTTATGTCCTGTGGGTGACGAGTAAGGACCTAGTAACAATAATGTTCTAGAGATGCGAAAGTGGCGATTCGGAAGTGCAGTTCGCCCAGGTTCTACTCCTCCCCCGGTTCCTGCCCTCCCCCAAGGCCCACCCTCCCTCACCAAAATCACTTCCTTTTGGAACTTTTGCTGTTGTCTTTTAGGGCCCAGGATGTCTAGTCAGTGCTGATTTGAAACTCAGTGTGAATTTGCTCTTCTTGGTATCTAATGTGAACTGCTCTCAATACGATTACAAGCTCATTTCTCCATTACGTGTGTTTTAGCTAAAAGGTCCCCAGAGTGACCAGCCAACCCCAGAACTCAATCCCCTGAGGTGCTCAGAAGTGACAGGGTGTGGGAGTCAATTCTTTTGACCTGCTCTTAAGTGAAACCAATTCGTGACTCAGAAAGACCACTTACTGAGCAGACTAGGAGGCATGGTAGACCGGACCCCATCCCTGGCATCGCCCAGAGACCTCCCCACAGAAGACCCACCCACTGAACCCCAAAAGTGAGGCAGAGAGCCCCCAAATGGCTGGCCGAGGACAATGAGAGCAGGCCTGGGTTCTGACAGGGCTGGGCCGCTGCTCCAGGAGGGTCTGTTTGCTGCGTGGGTGACCCCGGCAGATTTCTAACTCCTCTGAGCCTCAGTCTCTTCGCATGTAAACTGCAGCCGTGATACTTGCCCCCTGGAGCCTCTGTGAGGACAGACTGAGGTCAGACATGTAGAATGCCCGCCGCAGCCACGAAGGGTGCAGCCTCCTTATTTCAATGCCCTTCCTCCTCCGGGGAAACACCTCTGGGCTCAGCGTCCGCAGCAGCCCCTGGAGGCGTCTCCCTCCACAGCCACGGGTCAACTGCAAACAGCTTCCAGGCTCAGCTGCTTTTCCCAGCTTCCACCGTCTCCCGCAGTGACAGCATGGCAGTCCTCCCTCTGAAACACACCGTGCAGGTTCTAGTTCAACGCTCACCACATGGTACCCCACTTAGAGCTTCTAACGTTGNGAGCAGGCCTGGGTTCTGACAGGGCTGGGCCGCTGCTCCAGGAGGGTCTGTTTGCTGCGTGGGTGACCCCGGCAGATTTCTAACTCCTCTGAGCCTCAGTCTCTTCGCATGTAAACTGCAGCCGTGATACTTGCCCCCTGGAGCCTCTGTGAGGACAGACTGAGGTCAGACATGTAGAATGCCCGCCGCAGCCACGAAGGGTGCAGCCTCCTTGTTTCAATGCCCTTCCTCCTCCGGGGAAACGCCTCTGGGCTCAGCGTCCGCAGCAGCAGCCCCTGGAGGCGTCTCCCTCCACAGCCACGGGTCAACTGCAAACAGCTTTCAGGCTCAGCTGCTTCTCCCAGCTTCCACCGTCTCCTGCAGTGACAGCATGGCAGTCCTCCCTCTGAAACACACCGTGCAGGTTCTAGTTCAACGCTCACCGCATGGCGCCCCACTTAGAGCTTCTAACGTTGTACGGGCCAGACCCACTTGAGAATCTAGTGAAAGCTATGGCCCTTAATCCAGGAGAATTGCCCACACGTGTAGGCGTGATTTCTTCTGCTCATGGACTCCAGGAAGCCTCTTTCCGGGACTTCTAGGGCCACGTGTGCCTCGAGGTTAAGATCCCCTGCCTTAATTGACCTCCAGCAGCGCCTGGGCTTGGCCGGCACTTCTGCTGGCCACATGTTCACAAGTCATCCCTGAAAGGTGCAGGGTGACAGTCCCTCCTTCACAGTTTACCAAGTGCCACAGAACAAAGTGACATGTTCTCACCCCTAATTCTACCCCTCCTCAGGTCTCTCTTCATGGTGTCTGCCTCAAAAAAGACGTGCTTTTCCGGCTCTCCCCTCCAGACCAGAGGGCTCCTTACAGACACTGAGCCTGCAGAGGGTCCACCTCCCCACCCTCCCCACCCTTGGCTCTCTCCGGTCTTGAACCTCATACCACCCCGAGCCCCGCCCTTGCATGTTCCCAGGCTCCTGTCCCAAGAGCCACCTGTCCTGTGGCTTCACTAACAAGTACCGCTGTCCTGCAAAGCTCCTCCTGGCTCAGCTGCCAAGACAGGAGGGAAAAATTGAGATACCAGAGTTGAAAGATATCAGGCTTCAGAAGCGAGATCTAAACATACTGGAATAGCAGAAAGTTTCAAAGGCACTCGCAGAAGTCCTTGTAAAGCCCGACCACCTCCTCTGTGAGCCGGCAGTTCCAGGTCCTGCAAATCGCTTTGAGCAAGACCCTCATTGAGCCACCAGCTCCGGTCCTGCCAAGGAACCGAAGGGCCCTTTGTATTGAGTCCTTTCAGTAGAGAGAGACTGGTGGGGCTCTGGACTCTCCCCACCTGAAACACAAATATCTCGCAGCCTCACTAAGCTGGAAATTTCCCACCCTCTCCCATCAAGAAATGATGGCATTTGGGGGTTAGAAGGGAAATTTCATCATACGTCTCGATGTGCCCACCTTGCAGATGAAGAAACCGAGTTAGTAAAGTCTGTCCCCTCAGGGAGCAAGTGGTCAGGCTGGCCAAGCCCATGCTTGTCCAGAATCCTCACCTCATTAGTATGCTGCCTGTGCACAGCCTCCTCAGAGGGTGACTTCAACAGGAGTTACAAAGCCCATTCCTCAACAGCCACTGTTTTCGGAAACTTAACATTGTGGCTAAGACTAGGACTATTGAAAAACGGAGCATAAACAATGGTCACAGAATTAACCAGAGCCCTAACATGTATGTGTGCATTAGTTTGCTAGGGCTGCCGTGACAGACTACCAAGGCTGGGAGGCTTAAACGACAGACACTTGTGTTCTCACCACTCTGGAAACTGGAAGTCTGAGATCAAGCTGTCAGCAAGGTCGATTCCTTCTGAGACCTCTCTCCCAGCTTGCAGATAGCCACCTCCTCGCTGTGTCCTCACGAGGGCTTTCCTCTGTGTGTCTGCACCCTGGTGTCTCTTTCTCTTCTGATAAGGACACAAGTTCTATTGGATTAGGGCCCTACCTTCTGCCCCATTTATTTTAGCTACCCCGTTAAAGACCCTGTCTCTGAATACAGTCACATTCTGAGACATTAGGAGTGAGGACTTCAATATATGAATGGGGGGGATATAGTCCCCGTAATCATATGTATGTTTTTAAAAGAGAAAATGTGTCCTGACTGGCATGCCTTAGTTGGTTGGGTGTCGTCCCAGAAAGCAAAGGATTTCAGGTTCGATTCCCAGTCAGGGCACATGCCTGGCTGGTGGACTTGGCCCCCAGTTGGGGCACAAACAAGAGGCAACTGATCTATGTCTCTCTCACACATTGATGTTTCTCTCCCTCTCTTTCTCCTACCCTTGCCCTCTCTCTCTAAATAAAACCTTTAAAAAAAGAAAATGTAACCGTCTTGGTGATATAAGAGCACTGTGGAAAACCCTCATGGGGGATGGGGGGGTGGGTTTAGTGTGGTTCAGCAGCACCGTGTGGGAACAGAGTCCTGGTCTGTGCTGAGGCACTAATTACAGGACATGTCCTACCACCCACCAGCTGAATGACAATGCACAGTGAGTCAGCTTGTTGGCCAGATAGTGTTTGGATGCTTACATCAAGCAAGGAGTGAGTGCATGCTTAGAACAAGCAAACCTGGTCCTAATGAACTGTGGGGCCAGGGGCAAGTTTCTTATTATTGCTCACATTCAGTTGTCTCTAATAAAAGGGGGCTCGCCTGTCCTGAACACTTCACAGCAAAGTAGGGAGGGTCAAATGACATAACACAAGTAAGTGGCAGCCTTAGTACTGTGCCCGACATCCTCTCCTATAAACTGAGGACAAGTGTGGTGCCCATAAGGTTGTCATGTGGTTTAAATGACTTTCTGTACCAAGAGATCTTATAGGGTACAAGGCACATAGTGAATGGCCAGGGGAGATTAGCCATATGGTTCACCTTTTTCTCTCATTAAACACTGACTGAGCAGCTGGTATGTGCTAGGCACTCTGCTAAGCCTCAGGAACACACAGCCTGCCCTCCAGAGGCACACAGCATACATAGATGTGAAAACCATTTAAACAATGTTATAAATAGTCTCGCAGAGAGAAGCCCAACAAGCTGTGGAAACCAGAGAGAGCACATGACCTGGCCTGAGTGGGGGTGGAAGGAGGGCAGGCATGTGATGGAGTGTCCAGAAAAGCAGGCCCAATCTTAAAGGAAAGGTAAGAATGTCATTGGAGGAGGTCAGAGGGTAGGAAGGTACCGCGTGCAGAGAGATATGGGGCAGCATGGTTCCCTGCGGTGACCAACCTACAGTTCCTGTTTGGAGGAGTTTAAGCATAAACCGAGATGACCCAAAAAAGCATCTGAGAAGCAAGTGGGAGCCAGTGCCTGGTGGCCCGCATGCCCTGCCAAAACAAAAGCCTGGACTGAATCCCATGTGGGTTTGAGCAGGGAGCAGCACACACAGATTTGTGTTTTAAACCTGAGCACAGAAAGAGGTGGAGGTGCAGGAGTGACTGGTGAGCTGACTGGCTTAGGGAGCAATAGTGATGGGGATCAGAAAGATCAGGGACATCAGGAATACTGAAGAGGGGCGTGGTATGATGTGCTAGGCCACCACATGAGGAGGAGGAGACCGTGGCTCCATTGGTAGGGCGCTTCCAAAAGAGGAGCTGAGAGCTGGGCAAGTCTGAAGCACAGGCGGGGGCTCAGCTGTGAGAACTCCAGCTTGGAGGCAGCAGCCCAGGGAGAGGGATCAGAATCAGAGCACAAACCCGGTCTGGATTCAGAGGAGGCACAAATGTCCAGCGATGAGTAGATGGGAGCCAAGGTCAGAGGGCCACCAGAGAGCTCAGAGCTCTCCCAGAGGCAGGAAAGGAGGACGTGGACCTCAGGGGCCAGGACTGCAGGGATTGGCCACAGGAGGGCAGTAGAGTGCCCATGGAGAGTAGGGCAAGGACCTGGAAGCAGAGGGTTAAGAGGGAAAAGGGGTAGCAAGGAGATAAAAGAGCAGGTGTGGCCCACTCTTTGGGAGATTTGAGTGAAATGGGGAGGAGAAAGGTGTGAAGTGAAGTCAGGGGAGTGTTATCTTTCAAATGAAAGAAACATGAACCAAGAGCCAATAGAGGCAGAGGTGGAAAACAGGAGGAAAAAATGCAGCCCGCAGAAGGTCAGAGGGCATATGTGCCAGCCTGGGCTCCTTTGGGGGTAAGAGTCAGAACACCTGACCCACTCTGACCTAAGAAGCAGGGAATCTGTTGGCTCCTGTAACTGAAACATTCCGAAGTAGTCCGACTTCCGGCACAACCGGATATAAGTATCCAACGCGGTATCGCAGGAGCTCGTTTCTCTCCCTCCCTCTCCCGCCCCCCCATTCCTTTCTGTCAACCCCATTCTCGGGCAGATTCACCTCTTTATAGTCTTCTTTCTAAACATTGAGCTGTGATCCCCTTATAAAATTTACCTTTTTAAAGTGTACAATTATACTTCATAATTACTTTAACTATATTTGTAAGGTTGTGCAGGTATCACCACTGATACCAGAACATTTCCATCAGGCCCCAGGAAAAAGCCATTAGCAGTCACACCCCATTTGCCCCTACAGCCCCTGGCAACCACTAATTTATTCTCTTTCCCTACGCATTTGCTCATTCTGGTCATTGCAGGCCAATTAAATCATAAAATGTGCAGCCTTTTGTGTCTGGCTGTTTTCATAATTTTCTTACCCATGTTGTAGTAGGTATCTGTACTCCATTTTTTATGCCTAAATAATATTCCATGAGGTGGTCATTTTAAATTCCTACCAGCAATGTATGCGGATTCCAATTTCTCTAAATCCTCACCAACACTTATTATCTAGCATTTTTATTGCTACCATCCTTCTGGGTATGAGGTGATAGTTCATTGTAGTTTTGATTTATATTTCCCTGATGACTAATGTCGCTGATCATCTTTTTATGTGTTTATTGATCACTGTGTATAGTCTTTGGAGATGTGTATGTTTAAATCCTTTGCCAGTTATCTAACTGAGTTACCTTTTTATTAGGAGTCATGAGAAGTCTTTATATATTCTAGATATAGTTTCTGATGACATACACGATTTGACAGTTTCTCCCATTCTGTGAGTTGTCTTTTCACTTTCTTGATAATGTCACTGTCACTATCAAGATAGAGCAACCCAAACATTTTTTAATTTTGAGGAAGTCTGATGTATCTACTTTTCCCTTGATTGCTCATGCTTTTGGGCCTTAGCTACAAAAACTAAACCTCAGATCATAAAGATTTACACCTATATTTTCTTCTAAGAGTTTTATAGCTTAGCTATTAGATTTAGGTCCATGACGTGTTTTTAGTTAATTTTCTTTTATGGCGTGAGGCAGATGTCCTCGTGCATGTAGGTATCAGGTTGTCTCAACACATCGGTTGAAATGACTCTTCTTTCCCCCATTTAATTATCTTTTTGTGTGTGTGTGTGTGTGTCTTTTTTAAAAATATTTTATTTATTTAACTTTAGAGAGGAAGGGAAGGAGAGAAGGAGAGAAATGTCAATGTATGGTTGCCTCTCGTGAGTCCCCTTTTGGGAACTGGCCTGCAACCCAGGCATGTGCCCTGACTGGGAATCGAACCACGATCGTGTGGTTCACAGGCCCGCGCTCAATCCACTGAGCTACACCAGCCAGGGCCCATTTAATTATCTTGACACCCTTGTCAAAAATCAATTGACCATAAATGTATGGATTTATTTCTGGACCTCTAGTGATGTAATTAGTGCACTTTTTTTATTGAAGAGACAGGAACATCATTTTCGAAAGTTATTTAATACTCAGCCCTACACACTTATTTGAATATTAATCAATTGGACAACCTGTCACTGGAGGTCCCCAATGGACACCTCTGGCCAGTCCAGGTCATAACATTCACTATGCATGACTCCATGCTGCCCACCAGCATCCATGCACACAGCTTCCCTCAGCTCACAGCTCCCCATTTCATAAATCAGGAAACTAACTCAGAGAGACAGAGATGACCCCACCACTTGTGATGTCCCATAAGTTCTCACTGCCTTCTA
Source organism: Sturnira hondurensis (assembly GCF_014824575.4). NCBI lineage: Eukaryota > Metazoa > Chordata > Mammalia > Chiroptera > Phyllostomidae > Sturnira > Sturnira hondurensis. Next base: position 5,206,530 of record NW_028085930.1, read on the forward strand.
AGTGAGTCGTGAAGCATTGGTGCAACCCCCCAACACCACCACTGCACCCAGCAGACACTTGTACAGGCTCTGTTTAAACACCTGCATGAAGGCAGGACTCCGTGTTTCCTTTTCCTTTTCCCATCTACTATCTTCATGATGAAATATTTCAAACACACAGAAAACTAAAGTTGATAATATAACCAATATCCATGTGCCTACCACTGGGAGAGAACAAAGATGAACACCTTTCTGTGTCCACTTCAGATACTTTTTTAAAGAAAGTAAACTATTACAGGTGTATTGATGATCTATATGAATCCCTCTTCAGTTCTCTCTGTCCACAGAGGTATCGCTATCTTCACATAGTGGTACATTCTATTCATTTTTTAAACTTTTGCTGCATATATATATGTGTGTGTGTGCATATATATATATATATATATGCACACACACACATATATATACACATATACATATATATTTGTATAAAATGCATCGTATTGTTTGGGATGTTAAAAAACTGTATCTAAGTGATATCACACTATATTATCTTTCCAACACCAGTTTATTTATTCAGTTTTATGTTGCAAATGTTTATCTATATAATTCCATGAAGGTCTAGTTCATCCATGGTCACTGCTGTATAGAATTCCAGCGTGGGAGGATACCACAATTGGACACCATGGATATTTCCCAGTTTGTAAGTTTTACAAACTCTGCTATAATAAACAACCTTGACATGATCTGAGCTGGGTCATGGGGCACACACATTACAACTTTATCAGATGTTACTAAATTGTGTATGGTTTGGGAAGGAATGTGTTCATATTGGAGGCTAACACCTTACAAAACCATCTATGAAAATAGTTCAGAGAGCCTCAAACATCACATTTGATTTTCATTAGCTAGTTGATAATAGTTGAAAATATTTTCTTGTGCTCAGAAATTATTGGCCAGTCCCCAAGTTTCATCTTTTTAACATGTACTGGTTCTATTTTTACTTAAGACCTTTGATTCAAGTACCCATTTATTTTAGTCCTCCAGAAACCATGGAACAATAACGAAAGAGCTTTATTATGACTGAAATCACCATCAGCCCCATTAGTAAGTAACATGGATTGAGTCACATTATCCTGGGTCAGCACTGGTGTTATGCACCTTAATGATGCACACCACACAGAAGCTGATCAATCATATCAGGTAGCAGTTGTCAACAGCCTGGTGTAGCCATACCGTGCAAACCAGCTGCAAAGCAAACCAGACCCCAGCGTCTCCAGTCATCACTGCATGGCAGACCCTTGCATCATCTGGGCCACAAGCTCAGGGCTGGAGGAGCGAGAAGAGGGGGAAGCCAAGACATCTCTCCAACAGAGTGTCTGCCAGAACCCCAAGAGCAGGCTCACCAAGAGGAGGGAAATGACCTGCTGTGAATCCGTGGTCTGTGCCCCTCTGACTGCACAGTCTGACTCCCTGTCATTACATGCTACTTTGAAGACTGAGTGTCTCTGAGATGTAGGACCAACTCCTTTGGTGGTGAGGGTGAGAGTGAAGGTAGTGGAGGTGGTGGAAAAAGTGATGGTGGAGGGAGTGGTGGTAATAGAGGGGGAGGTGAGATGGTGGTGATGGTGGAACTGGTGGGAGTGGAGGTGAGATGGTGTGTTATTGTTGGTGGTGGTGGTTGTTGTGGAGGTGAGATGGAGGGGATGGTGGAACTGGTGGCAGTGGCAGTGAAAATGGTGTGTTATTGGTGGTGGTGGTGGTAGTGAAGGTGGGATGACGATGGTGGTGAAGGGGGTGGAGATGGTGAAGGTGGAGGTGAAAATGGAAGTGGAGATGGTTGTGAAGGTGAGGTGGTGTGTTGTTGTTTTTGGTGGTGGTGGTGGTGATGATGGTGAAGGTAAAAATGGAAGTGGGGATGGTGGCCTCTTGATAAAAACATAGCAATAAGACGTGCTTTATTATTTATTGTGGAGATCACATTGTAAGATGTATTAATGTTGGATCACTGTGTTGTACACATGAAGCTAATGTAATATTATATGTCACCTATACCTTAATAAAAACATAAATTAAAATTTACAAAATAAAGATGTGTTTTATTTAAAGGAACCAGTCCACAGAAAAAGTAGAGTAGTGGAAATCTACAGGATGTAAATAATGGTCTACCTAAAGAGCCATTAAGTTTAGTTAAGGAAAGAAACAAATTATTTTATCAGGAGAGTTAACTGGACACCACCCAGGCAGAAAGCCAGTCAGAAGGTGTGGAAAGCCCTCTTTGCTAAAAGCAGCTCTGGGATGTGTTCTTGGCTTGTCCTGAAGGTCAAGGAGGCAGTGAACTCATAAGCCACCTCTTAGTTCTGCTTCCTGTTTTGGGCGGACCCAGCTCCTGGAGGTCAAGGGCCACCTGGCAGCTCCCCTCCTGGCTGGCTCACACCAGGACAGCCTTTTTCAATCCTCAGCTTCCTACTCCTGCAGAGCCGGACAGCTGGGCAGACAGGGATGTGCATGGGTGAGGGCTTCATGGCTTCCTGGCTTCCTGCCTCCCAGGTCCTGACCTGGATCACATGAGAAACAACAGGTCAGAGCACCCCAAGAGTTTGCAAAGTGCATACTTGGATTTCCACATTTTTACAGGCCCCAATCTCCTCTCTCCAGGGCAGCCTCACAGTGCAGCTGCTAGTGTGGCCCATCCACACTTCCAGGTCCTGGCACTTCCATCAGAAGTGTCTAGGCAGGGGCTTGTGTTCTGGTGTGGGGAGGCTCCCTGAAAGCCCTTCCTTGGTGGCTGAAGCGTAAAGACGGCCACCACATTTGGAGCCAGGGGGTCCCTTTCCAGGAAGTGTCACTAGGTGGACACATCTGTGAAGCAGATCCGCGGGTGTTCTACTGAATTTTTCACATGGTCAAGTTGTGAAATAATAATAATAACAATAATAACAATAATAATAAGTGTATATATCTGTCCCACCAGTGTCTGCTAATATTTGGATTTTGAGCCCACTTGTGGACACAGAGCTCCTAAAACCCTTGTCACTTCTTGGGCAGTAGGAGGACAGGTGTTCTAATGAGATGACTCTTGGGCAGCTCCTGGAAGGGGGCTGGTAACCACAAAGACCGAGCATGATTAGAAGCTTAGAGCTTCCAGAGAGGGGAGAAGAGCTGAAAAGTGAGTTACTAATCAGTCATGGCTACATTATGAAACCTCCATCAAAATCCCAAAACAGAGGGTTTGGAGAGTTTCCCGGCTGGTGGACACGTCTATGCACAGGAGGGTGGCGCACCCCAGCTGCACAGGGATAGCAGCTCCCACACTCGGGGCCCTTCCACACCCTGCCCTGTGAATCTCTTCGTCTGGCTGTTCATCTATAGTCTTTAAAATCCTCATTGTAACAAGTCAGCAAGAGTAAGTAAATTGATTTCCTGGGTTCTACGAGCCACTCCAGAAAATTATTACACTGAGGAGGGGATAGTGGGAACCATTTTGAAACCAGGCCAGATGAAAGTTGTGGGCAACTGGGGACCGAGTAATTTTGACTGGCACCTGCTGTGGGAGGCTGTCTTGCAGGACTGAGCCCTTAGCCTGCAGGGTCTCCACTGGCTCCAGGCAGTTAGAGTCAGAATTGCTTGGTGCAGAAACCCCACACATCCGGGGGCACAAGTGCCGTGGGTGTGGTCATCGTGTGAGAGTAACAAAGTACATTGAGGGTTCCCGGACCCAAGCCTGGCTGTTTCTAAGTACATTGTGAACTTAACTGCATATCGATGTACGTATTGTTGTCGAATTCACTCCACATCTGATCGGAGGGGAGCCCATGGTGCCTTCACTTTAACTCTTAACACTGCCAGCCCTCTCTGCCTTCCCAGGCGAGGGCTGGACTTGGCCCAGCCTCTCTCACACCCACCACAGTGGGAGCTGCGGCAGCTCCGACAGGAGGAGCCAGGTAACAACCGGGAAGGGCAGAGAAGTCAATGCCTTTGGAGATGAACTCACACCAGAGAGGGGTAAGAGACCAGAAGGAGCAGGTAGGCAAATGGGGGCCTTGGGCGTGCTGTTCTTCATCCCTGAGCCCCATAAACTCACTGCTGAGGTGGAGCCAGTGATGACCCCTACCCTATTTAAGAGAGCGAAGTAAAATAATATTCCACACAGAGCCTGGGCCAGCGCACTTGATAAATTGACGTATCGTGTTACCTTTATTGCCTTGGCCCAGCTGCCGAGTTTCCTCACCTTCACAGAGTGACTGGAACTGAATCATGACCTGTAAGATGCCTCCCCATCTGCCCTTCCAGGGCTAGACAGAGGACCCCCGACTCTTCCTGGGGTCACTGGCTGATGAACCAAAAAATGTAAGAAACCTCCAGGTCTGTGGAGAAAGTTCCCTCAGAACCCTCCCAGCCCTGGCCCCCGCCTGCCCAGGAGCCTGCAGTGTGGGGAGAACAGGGAGCAGGAGAGAGGGATCTACCCTGGCTTCTCCTGCTGCAGTGTCTCTGCTGGTGACTGCTGTGACCACATGACAGACTCTGCTGGGGGCCCTGCTGGACACAGAGTCCTGGCCTCCCCTTGACAGGTATATCAGACAGGGAATGGGCCTGGCACCCGAAACGGAATATGCCCCCCAGTGATTCGCTGCCTGCTAACATCTGAGAACCACTGTCAGGACCTTGAACCAAGGGGGCCAGGTCCAAGTGTGACTTTTTCCCACTGAATGCACTGAGGCTGAAAGGACCTTGATTCATGAGAATTCTCCTTCCACCAGGAGCCTGACCAGAAGCCCCTTTGTCTGCCTCCCCCCGCAACACCAGCGACCCCAGCACTGACCCCCCTCTCTTTATCTCTAGGAATAGCTCTGCCTCTCTGTCTCTCTCGCTCCCCTTGAGTGTCTCTGTCCGTCTGATTCTCTGTCTTTCCCTAGTGTCTCCCATCTCTCTGTGTCCCCTACCTCTCGCTCTTCCTCTCATCTCTCCGCTCCTTAGTTGCCCTCTTCGCTCCTGTTCCTATTGTTCTCTCTCTCTGTCTCTCTGGCTGTCCGCCGTCTAGTTCTCTCCCCAATGCCCTGTCTCTTCTCACTGTTCCTCTCTCGCTCTTTGTCTGCCTCTTTCTCCCTCTCTTCCCCTTACACATCTTTCTTTCTGCCTTTCTGTGGCTCCTGCTTCCTCTCTCTGTCCCTCTGTCTCTGTGTCTCTCTGCCTGAGGATCTCTTTGTCTCTCTTTGCTTCTCTGTCTCTCTGGCCACATCTCTGCCTCTCTCTGTCCCCTGCTTCTCCGTTTCTTTCCCTGTCTTCTCCCTCCCTGAAGGCCTTTAGGCTGGAGGCCAGGAACAGATGGCTGTCAGACCTTGGCCAGAGGCCCATGTCATCACAGAGGCTCTTCCCTCCGTGGTGGCTTTTCAGCGACCACCTGGGAAGTGCAAACTGTCCTGCCACAAGCAGGCTGCTGTCACCACTTCAATCTGGGGCCTGGCCCAGCCGTGGGCCCAGCCTGCCTCTGGTAACCCTGACAGAGGCCAGGCTCCCTGCTTTACTTGCCAAATGCTCATTCCAGGGGCCAGGGGCCTAGCCTCAAGGGAATGGTTGGGGGAGCCTGGCACCCAGTAGGCTTTTTCTCTGGCTTTTCTTGGGTTAGCCCTGGTGGGTGGAGGTCTTCCATGAACACAGGCCAGCCTTGACCTCTCTCACTGAGAAGCATGGTCAAGGCCTTCGCCCCAGACCCCTCCCAAGCCTGAAGATGATAGGGGGCAAGGGGTGGGGAGAGAAGAAGCCAGGCTGGTTGACATACCCTGAAGCCCTCTGCCTGATTTCTCCCAGACCAGGGGGGCCAGAAGTGGCCTTGTGCTGCTGACCCTTGGCAGCCCTACCGCGCCTCAGTCTGCAGAGACCATCAGTGTCTGGTGAGAGAGAAGCCAGGGCTCTCCACCCCCTCTGTTGTTCGTCCTGTGTCCTCACCAGTCCCCTCCCTTCTTCCCTGGGGCAGACTCTAAAGCAACCTGAGGAAATCCTTTGCACCAGATGGGGAGAGGGGACAGATGTTGCAGAACCCCTGACTTACTACATGCCATGTGGGCGGCCAGCTGCTGAATCCAGGCAGCTGCATCAGGCAGGAATAAACACACCCATTGCTCAGAGGAGAAAACCAAGGCCCAAAGAAGTGATATATCTCCCCCAAGGCCCCACAGTACCATCGGGGACCCACAGTGGCCTTGCTACACATGTGCACACATACTGACTTGCCTTAAAGGAGCTCGTGTTGTGTGCAGGAAGCAGGCTGCTCTGGGGAGCACAGATGAATGGCAGGTCCAGGCGGCAGAGCTCCCACAGGCAAACACAGGTTCCAGAGAGCCACAGTGAGACGCCCATCCTGGGCTGCTCCTGTCCTTGCTCCTCCTGCACAGTGCACCAGAGACACCCCTGACTGAGCTCTGTGGCTGTGTCCCGGGTGCAGGGACCACCTGGCACTGCTTGTGAATAGTCACTGGGATATGCTGGCGAGTGTGGGGCCACATTCTGCACCACCTCATTCTATCTTCCACCCAGCGGGGGTGGTGATGGCCACAGGGCTACACGTGAGGAGGCTGAGGCTCTGACAGGCTGGGCAGTGCTGGGACTTGAGCTCACATAAAAACACCCCACCCCAGACCCAGGGACATAAAGGGGAAGACACAGCCCAGGGGAGGCAGGAGAGGCTCTGCTGGTCTGAAGGGACATACCAGTGTCCGGTCTCCAGGGGAGACCAGAGCAGGCCCTGCGTGCTCGTGTGTGTGCGGGCTCCAGAGGGAACACCTTCGTTTTCTGGTTTCATGCATCCAGGAGGCCCCCTAGTCGGGGCCCTGCCCTTCCCTGTCCCCAGCCCCCTCTCTGCGTCCCCTCTCTGCATCCCTCCTGGTGGGAAGGAGGACAGGATGGCAGGATATGCAGTGGGAGAAGGCCCGGCTCATGTTTCCCCCCTTTTTTCCTGGCAGGGATTAATGGTGAGCAAGGAGACAGCTGAGCTGGCAGGTGGGTGGCCCGGCTGCGCTGAGGGGAAAGCTGGGGAGGAAGGACGGGGGAGGTAACTCAGGCCCAGAGCAACCACGCTCCTCACACACCCCCCTTCACAGCCACTCTGGGCCCTGCATGCTCGTGGCTGATCCACTGGGCCGGCACCGATATCTGGCCACCTGAATTCCAATCCCCCCAAACCCTGCTCTCCGGAGCAGGCAAAAGCAGAGGCAAATAGTTTCTTAGCAGAAAATAGACTTACTGCAGGGAATAGAAGACCACCAAGTTTGTAGGAGGCAGCAGGGCTCGCGCGAATGAGACCTGTGCGGTTCTAGCCTCTAATCAGCACGGCACCCTCACCCGATCTCCATCACACCCCTCACTCCACACGCTCTGCAGCTGCCAGAGGCATCTGTTGGGTGAGCGGCAGGGCTACCTCACCCCAACCAAGCCCCTCAGCTGAGTTGTCACTAGAACCCTTGGCTGTATGGGCCACCTCACTAACCATATGGGGATACTCCACCTTGAAACAGAGGTTGTCAATCGGTGGTCCTTAGAGATTCAGCAGAACAGTCAGGGAACGATTTGATGGCGTCAAACAATGAGAACTGAGAGTGAATCCAGAAAGTGCCAAGAATGATGTATCGGCAGAAAACTGTCCTTCCTGGGTGGCAGAGGGGCCTGAGCCTGGGGCTCGTGGAGACACTGCTAAAGCCCTAGCAGATGGGAGGTGGCGCTGAGCTCCTGCTTGGGGCTCCACTTGGTCCTCCCAAGCCCTCCACCTCCAGGAGCAGATCTTGGACCAGAGAAACAAAGCAAAGTTGAACGTTGAACTGGCTGTGTAAATGTCGGAGGGGCTGACCTGAAGGTGGTTGATGCATCCTGGCAGAGAGAGTCCAGGGCCAGGAATCTTCCAGGAGGATTCTGGGTCTGGCACAGCCACCAAGGGATGCTCCAATTCCGTGTCAAACAGATATGACCTGGCATCAGGCTCCAATAGCTGTGCATATCCTCACAATCTCCTTCACACTGGGCACCCTGGGAGCCAAATGACTCTGCAGTTCCTATCCACACACACCTTCAAGCAACACAGCCCAGATATTAACTGTCAAAAGGCATGCTTTTCAATTGTCCCGGACCTGTTAATGTCAAGCTTTCATTCTGATGCTCTGTATTGACAAACACGTTCAGTCTAGCCCTGCTCCTAAAGTTCACTAATGTTAAGTAGGTGCCTTACTGAGTGCCGATTCCTTATCTCTACAGTGCAGACAACTACCTCAGATGGTGTCGGAATAAGTAAGGCTAGCGAAAGCACCTTACGCAGGGCCCAGCTTCAGTGGGTACCCAATACATGTTCTTTCCTTCCTTCCTTCTTTCCTTCTCTCTATTATATTTTTCCCAAAAAAAGAATTTAAGAGTCTGACCCTCCTTCAGTACCCCCTCTTCTCCTTCAGCCATATTCTTTCTGTTTCTCCACTCAGGACCCTCTTTAATCCTACTCTTTCCTTCATAAGTAGACCTATCATACTTATTCCAGGTTTATTTCAAGAGATAGACTCGTTCATCTTCACAACACCAGACATAAAGCCTGGAATGCAGTGCCTGGTTCCAGATAGAAGGGAAGAATTTGTAAGTGATGGGGATAGGAGACAAGGCTGAATGATGAGTGAATGGATGGGTGGAACATGTGAGATGGAAGGGATAGATGGACGGGTTGGTAGATGGATTGAGAATTGACGTCCAGGTAGAGAAGAGCAAATTTCTAAGTGAGATGAATGGAGGAGAATGTGGATAGATGGGGTGGATGGGCAGACAGGAAAGAGTATGTGAAAGGGGGGATTGGTGGGTGGATGAGCAGATGGACAGAAGCACATGCCCTGGTTGGCTCTGGGCGGAGGCAGGGAGGTGCAAGGAACTCATTTCCATATGTTCATCTCACACGGATGTTTTTGCTCTGTCTTTTTCTGCTCTCAACCTGTAAAGATGCAGGAGAGGAAGAGAGTAGCTGATAGCAGCAGGGGTTGAGTACTGCCTTCATTCTAGCTTTGCCAAGCCCTCGCTTAGTGAGCCCTGCCCCAGACTCCAAGCATCACAATGCTCACAGCTACAGGACTGGAGAAAGTGCCCAGGGCCCATTTGCCCCTCCCTGGCCATTTCCCCCAGCCTCACCCTCCAAAGATACTGCCCAAAAAAGAGACTGTCTTAGCAGAGTTTTGAAGGTCCTCAGGCTCAAAATCAAAGGCTGGAAACCCACCCATTCCACTTCCCAGCCTCCCTGTCCCACAGTGCAAGCTTGCACACTGACCAAGCTGAGGTTCGGCTGAGAGTCACTCCTGCATGGCCCTCACTAGGTCCAGAGCTCTGGAGACCAACAATCATGTCATCCCCACTGCCTCATTCCAGTGACAGAGTTCCTGACCCTGAGTTGTCACAGCAAAAATGTTTGTGGTTACATAAAATGGATAATGAGTCTTGGACATGACCGACCATCATGTGGAAGAAAATGGAATGTCTTGGGAAACCACGGTCGACCTTGATCTGGGAGACTGAGTTTGAATCCCAGCTCTGCCACTTCCTGTGTGACCTGGCACAAGTGCCCACACCTCTCTGAACCTGTTTCCTCATCTGCGAAATCAGGATAATAGTTGATACTGCTCAACTATCTCCTGAGGCTGTGAATATCACATCCCAGATGGGCTTTGAATGTAGTCCAAAGGACTACATTTTGAGGACCTCCCACCCAGGAAGCCTTGATATCCAATCCCTGAAGCCCAACATCCCTCCTGTCCAACCTCCTCACTGGGAGGGCAGAGCAGGACCTGTGGGGAGGAGACTGGCAGGCCACGGAAGGGGACATGCTCCACTTTCAGGTTTCTGTAGCTGGGACTATGCCAGTCACTCTGACCTCAGTCTTTCTCTGTGAATTATACAAAGAGGGTTCTCTGACAACGAGGCATGTGCAAAAGTTTCCACCAGGCTCCCTGCCCTCCCCCTCATCTCATCCTTCCCAACTTTGTACGGACTGTGGCTTATTAGCTGTTCCCGTCCAGCTCGCTGTGTCCTGTGCCTGCACACGTGAGACTAAAAATACCCGTGGTTCCTATGAGAGGCTCTGCCCCGGGAATGGGCGAGGCACAGCCTACCCTGACATGAAAGACTGGCTCCCTCCCCGAGACCCAGGCCACTGGGCCTGTCCTGCGGAGGAGTAAATGGGCGCCAGTCCCCTCCTGGCAGCCCCCAGGGGTCTACGGGAATGATCAGAAAGGCTGTTCTGACTTCATCCATGTTTCAGCTCCAAAGTCTTTTCTGTGGCCTCCTGGCCATCTCATTAGATAACCTGCCCAGAGCCAGGTGTGAGGACTATCTCCCAGGGGACACGAGTCACTCAGAGCCCTGCCCTGGGCCCTGCAAATGGCCCGCCCCAATCTCAGCCTACACCTGGAAGAGGCATCCATGCCCCTTTTTATTAAAACTGCACACTTGTGCAGAATGCCAAGTGTGCTGTAGGCTTGCTGCCAGGGCTGGGCCCACATAAGGAGCCAGTGTTGATGCACGAGAAAAACTGTGTGAATCAACTTCTTGACCCTCTGTTGCTTTGTCAATAAAATGGGCACAAAGGCATTGGCCTGACCCTGGGCTACGGTGAGGACTGCATGAGTTCATGGGCATAAAAATGCAGAATTCGCTACAGAACTAAGTGACTGTCAGAGAACAACTCTAGAGCACACCGCAGGCATGAGGGCTCTGTTTCCATAGGAGAGAGCGTGGTGGATCGAGGACTATGCAAGGGGCACTTCAATAGCTGCAATAAACACTTGGCGAAGCTAAAGAGGTAATCTCTCCATGGGCTTTCATGTGCCACTGGATACCTCTCTTGGCATGGCCTGAGATAGTTTGGAAGTGGTGGTGAGAGATAAATTGATTTTCATCATCTCCATCCACAGGAAAAGGCCAAGAATGCCATAGAGTAGGACGACTCCAAAACTCAAACCACCTGGAATTCGGAATTTAGCACTGCGCACACGTGCACATCATTATACGCAAGAAGAGGGGGGTGGAAGTGAGGGAGGGACAGGAAAATAGAGAAAGTCGATGAAGGTGTCGTGGACAGAAATCCTGAACCAGGGAATGGCTGATGGGCCAACATATGGAAAGGTTGAGGACGGAAATTGTGCTTAACAGAAAAGTCACAGCTCTGACTCCTGGCTGGGGCGGGACTGAGCATCGCTGTCAGAACCAAGCTCTCCCCAGATTCGTGCTCCAGATGGCTCTGTCAGCCACGGAGGAAGGAGCCTTTGTCCTCATTTAACCTCCTACTCCTCCACTCCCCGAAGGCCTGAGAGAAAAACAGAAGAGCATTCGTTCCAGATCCGTGGAGGGCTGTTATACCTCCAGGCTAAAGGGAGAAGTCTTGGCTGGCTCAGAGCATTCATTCTGTCCAATTTGAGTCAAACGTTAATTGAGCACCTCTTGTCTGCTACCCACGTAGAAGGCACCCTGGGTGGGGGGCAGTGGGGGACCAGGGGAGAGGGATACCACAACCTGGTCCTCAACAGAGCTTAACATGGTCTCAAGCAGTTTGGAAGCATAATCTTTTTTCAAACTAACATTTAAGTGTTGGTGGCATTCCCGTAAGAAGTGGGGACTAAGAATAGGAATGCCAAAAAATCACCGCACACATGCACACGCCCACAGGCACACACACGTAGACTGAGGTAAAGGAAAAGATTGTTCAATCTCAGTAGAGATAAAAATAAAAATTCGAAAGAGCTGCAATGCAACAATGATATTGCAGCAAAGCACACAATAATAATACCGTGTAATGAAAGCGCCCAGTGTTGGCGATGGTGTGTGGGGAAGGTGACATCTGCAGCCGGGGAGGTGGCAAGCAGGCACAGTCATTCTGAACAGCAACCTGACTTCAGGTGCGTAGGCATATCCAGCGGTAAAATAGTCACGACCTTGGACTCAGTTCACTTCCCGGGACCTACTCTAAAGAAATAACCAGATATGTGGTCAAAGGTGTGAGCACACAGATACTGGTCAGCACATTATTTACAAACATGGAAAATGCGAATCAAAATGAAAGTCCCGCAACAAGCAAGTAGAAAATGTGAGTGCAGCATGTCAGTATAATGGGGGATGAGGCAGCCTCTTAAATCGGGTTTTGAAGAGTTTTTTGTAAACTATTCATTACACAGGTTAGGTGAAAAAAATTATGATACCAAACTGTATGTGGTGTGATCACAACTTTATTTTTTAAATAAATACACACACACATATATACACAAACAGACAGCCATTTATTATATACATATGTTGTAAAAGAAGGAAATGCTAAATAATAAAATGTTTAACAGTAATTGTCTCTAGATGGTGGGATTTGGTGCTTTCATTTTCTTCCTTACATAGTTTTCGCCCTTCTAAATTCTCAATAATAAGCCTGCGTTTGATAGAGGGCCTGCTTCACTGGCCCCCGGGGAGCGCCAGGGCTCCGCTCACCCAGAACTGTCACCTGCGCCTGAGCCGGGTCTGCCCTCCAACTGGCCTGCCTGCTCTGACCAGCCCCTGGCAGCGCCGGTGCTCTCTCGGAGCCCAGTTCCCCACGTGGTCTAAGCACCCGGTGCCACACTCCCAGACGCCCTTTCTCTCACACAGCCCATGTGCAGTGTTTGACTATCTTTCCCTCTCATGAACTCTCTCTGTTCTTCTGTCCCTGCTGACAAAGACCACCATCACTGCTCAGGCCAGCAGCCCCACCCAAACTGGCCCTGACGGCTCTCTGGCTCCCCTCTGACCCCTTCGCTGTGCGCCATAGCATCAACCAGACCATCCTGCTTTCACTTTTTGAAACGTGTCATCTTCTCTCTCACTTCCAGCACACCCCCACCCAGCCCCTCTTTCCCAAGGCTGCTCCTCGGCCTGGAAAGCCCTCGCCCTTCTTCCCTGGTTCTCTCCTACCCATTCATCTCCAGGGTCATTGTTTAGATGTCAGCTCCACCTAGTAGCCTTCCTGGACCTTCCTGTCTGGGAGGACAGGTGCCCCTCCTCTGTATTTACTCGGCCATTTCATCATAATGTCATTGTACACAGTAGGGGCACAAGAATAAGCTGCTGCCTGGGCTGGGCAGCATCTCGGTGGCAAACCAAGCAGGATTAGAGAGCCCTCCTTATGGTCTCACTGCTGAACGCTGAGCTATGGCAGCAAGTAATTCCTTGTCAGGGCTCTGAACATGGCAGACCTCTGCCTGCCTCTGCTTCCCCCGCAGGGTGACCTCACTGCTCCTGAAGGCTACCGGATGCACCTGACCACCAAATTGTGACTACTCCCACTGCCACCACTCATGCGACAGAGCCTAGGAAATCCATCCCCAAAGATCCAGCTCAAGGCTTGACCTCAAAGACTTTTTCCAAAAGTCTCAGCAAAGATCTTAGGCTCCTGCCTCAGGTATGGGGTCTGTTATCGTGACCGTTAAGACCATTTTCCCTGCAGGATAGTGGCTGCTCTACCGTGGACCGGGGCACTAAGCAGCCTCAGCTCACAAGCACATGATGGCCATGGGGGAAGGGGCCCCGCGCATGAGTTTTAGAGGCATGCAAGGTAGGTTGTCAAGAGTTAGGGTGTCACCTGCTGCCTATGAGACACCTGTGGGACTTCGGAGAGGTCACTGCAGCCTCTGAGCCTCAGTTTTCTCGTATACAACGTGGAGGTAGTCCAGAGGCACATCCCTCTTCCAGTGCAGTGGGGGCAGGAAGGAGAGACGGCTGTGCCAAGCCCGCGATTCTGCTGCAGAGGGTGCTGCTGCACAAGGCTGATGTCAGTCCTGCCGGGGATGGATTCTGTGGCTCGCCGAGTCTCTCTGTGATGGCAGGAAGGGTCGTAAGAGTGACACAGAAGGGAAGGCAACTTCTGCTCCATGAGAAAATCACAGATGCCTCCAGTTTCTTCTGCCCCCTCTCTCCAACTGTGGAACCACATCTATGTGACCCTCCTCAGAGCAAGAGCCACACAGGGGTCTGGCCAAGAAATGGGAAGCTACTATACCTTTAACAAAGTCAGAGCTCGGTGCTTATTTCATTTAATCCCAGCGACACCCTCCCCCATTTGACAGATGAAGAAAACGGAAGCTCAGGGAGGTTAAGTGCATTGCCCAAGGTCACCCTGCTAGGAGGTGGAGCCTAGAAATACACGGTTGCTGGGTATAACTGCCCCAGTGGGAATTGACAGGTTCTCTAAATTTAACGAGCATAGGAACAGAGCTGGGATAATCTTCCAAGTCCTATTAACTTTGGGGCTGATCAAAAAGCGAGGCACCTCAGAGGGTAGGCATGCTCCAGGAGCTCCAACAGCTTGGTGACCAGGAAGTCTTCAGGGCGGAGGTGAGGCTGGTATCAGGCCTTGAAGGATGGCTAGACTATAGCTGCCAGGTCCGACAAGGTCTTTCAGGAATGGGTGGCAGCAATAACAAAGGCTCAGAAGAGGAAGGGAGCTGAGCAAAGTGGAGAAGTGGAGAGGCCAGATGTGGGTGGGGAATGGTGGACATGGTTGTGGCTGCAGCGTGTGTGGGCTGTCAGGGAAAGAGGAAGATGTGTGTCTGCAGAAGCTCAAGATACAATTTGCCGACAGAGGGTCTGTTCCTTGTCCCAGTGGTTATGGGAACAATGAGGGGCAGGGGCAGTTGAGCAGAAAGGTAGGCTCACCAAATTACACCTCATAGCCTCAGTCTCCCCTCCTGCCTCCCCGCTTTCTGGATACATCCATATGCCCTCCACCACGTCACCTTCCCTGCGCTGTCTCCTTGGGTACCATGGATGAAGGGATGGGTCAGCAAAGACCAGGGATAGGAGGAGTGGGGAGTGAGGAGAGCATCTCATCCTTGTGCCCATGCTCCCGGCAGGGAGCACTCTGCAGACCCAAGGAGCCAGCTGCCGGACTGCGGGCCTTGGGATGGAGCCTTAGGGAGTAGCTCCAGGTTCTGGGCAGCTTTGGGATCCAGAAGCAGCAGCATTTCCCAGAGCAATTAGGGCAACACCACCCCTTTTTCATGGATTTGCTCCAAGGCAGTGTTCTCACTGCATTTTTGTCTCTCTGAAGCGTATGTCAACATCTGGAGACACTCTGGGTTGTCACAACTGGGAAGTGGTTCTTACTGGCATCTAGTCGGTGGATCACAGGGATGCAGTCACAATGCACAGGATATCCCCCTACAACAAAGAATTATTTGGCCCCAAACGTCCATAGTGTCACAGATGAGAAGCCCTGCTCCAAAGGATCTGTTTTCAAGCACTTGAAGAAGCCCCTGGTTGGCACCCCCCCAAGTCATCATCTCCTCTCAAGGTAGCCCTGTGAGGGGCTGTCATGGTGAGCTAGGTCCCAAGTAAGACACTGTGGAGTGGGGGTGTAAGTGTGGGAGGGTGCTAACGCAAGTTTCAGGCAAAGGGGCTTCAGCTTCCCCGCCCTCCCCACTTCCAGTAAGGATGCGTGTACACAGGAGCTTCCGTTGGGATCTGCACCCTCGAAGCAGGTAGGGCACACTGTGCCAGCTCATATAGGGGTACACTGGGACGAGAGAGCCGCCTGAGCAACCTCCAGGACCCTGGCAGCTTTGAATACTCCTTAGTTCTTCATATACTCCTGTACATTCCCAGCCATCTAGAGAGCAGCAAGGCTTAGCCAGCCTCCCAGCCACACGCTCGGACATGTGTGTGCACTAATGCAAACAGGACAAGAGAGGCAGGACTCATTGCATGAGGAAACCTGCCTTAGGAGTCACCCCCCTCCACTGGTCCCTCTGCCCAGCTCTCTAGGATCTAAGGACTCCGGTTCAACAGTGTCAGAAGCCAATGACCTTTCCTTTCCTCAGATGCCCAGTGGGCAAGGGGGTGGTGGTGATGCAATGAGGCAGCCGCCTTAACGGGCAGCCAAACTGTGAGCTACAGTCAGAGGAGAGAGATCTTCAGAGTCTGAGGGTACAGCTCTGTGCACCCCAGCTTCATCACTGATGTGTCATTTTACCTGTCCCTTTCCTCACCCTTAAAATGAGGTAAGAATGTGAAAATTTATTTGCAATAGCCATGTGATGTGGGTGAGAAAATGGAGGGGAGATGGCTTGCCCAAGGTCACACAGGGAGTGAGCTGAGACTGAAACCCAGGCCTGTGCAATACAGTTGCCTCCAAGGGGGATGGGAGGGTTCTCAGAGACCCTGCTGCAAAGCGGGGTCACAAAATTTCAAGATGCAAAGGATTTTAGAGCAAAGGCCTCCGCGAGCTCGGCATTTATTAATGGTGGAAATTTAAGTTAGGGGACTGGCTCGGGCGGGGTGGGCCCCTCGTGGCAGGGGCTAATGGGCAGATGCCACTGTAAACACTCTTGAGACCTAGAGCCAAAGGCCCTGCTGCTGTTGGCTGGGCAGGCCAGGCCCCACTAAAAATAGAAGGACTCTCAGGTCCAGCTCCCTGACCACAGCAGGCAGGCTGCTCCCTGTGCCCCAGCCTCCTCCTCTCCCCTCCCCCGTCCCCACGGGACAGGAACCGGGCTTCTAGAAAGAGCAGAGATGTTAAGGTTTTTCACTTCCGGCCAGAGAGGACTGTTAAGTTGATGCCCAGTGGGCGTGTGTCCAAATTCTTGTGGGTAGTAATCGTGAGGAGGTTCTCACTCCAAGATCCTATCTATTTCCTTCTTAGAGAGGGAGATGTCAACCTGCAAAACCCACCCCAGGATGAAGTAGAGCCAATGCCAAAAGTTGTTCAGTTTCTCCACACCTCGCAAGTCAATCTGGAGCCTGCTTATTGTTTTTCGTTTCCCTGCCTAAACTGACTCTCACTGTTGACAGCACTGTGCGATTCTGTATTTGCCATGGCTTTCAGAGAAGGACTGCTACGGTCCTTCTTGGGGAACCCCCTACCCCCTGGAGATGGCAGGGATGGAGCGAGCCAACCAGCCAGAGGACAGTCCTGAAGTCCGGGACAAGTGCTTCCAGCGCTAGGGACAGCAGGCAGGGGTGCATGCAGGGCGGGAGGCTCTGGGGCCCGCGTCCTCGGTGCAGGTCTGGGCTCAGCCGGGGATTTCCTTTCAAAGGTGACTTAGAGCTGCTTCATTAGGGGAGCGCCCTCCCGGGCGGGCCCTAATGGCGTGTTTGGCAGAGTCAGCGAAACGCAGCGCGCAGCGGCTCGGTGGCAGGGGAGCGCCCTCTCCCGCGCCCTCGCCCTCTCCCGCGCCGGACGGGGAGCGGCGCGCACGGGGCCATTTGCAGCGCAGGCAGGCTTGCGAGCAGCCGCGGCGCGCGGGCGGGGAGTGAGGCGGCACCATGGCGCTGAAGAAAGACAGCAACGCCGTGTCCTTCGACATGCTGCTGATCGTGCACTCGGAGAAGCGGCGCGCTGCGCAAGGCACGCACTCGGACGGGCAGGCGGACCCGGGCGCACCGCCTCAGCGCAGAGGAGGTAACGCGTGCCCGGCCGGACCCCTGGAGGCCCCGGCACCTCGGCCTCTTCTCCCCAGGGCCCACCCGCCGTGGGGGCGCCTCACGCGCCCCAGAACGAGGTCAGCCACACCGACCCTCTCCCCATGGCTGCCTGCACCTCGATGCTGTGGCTCTGGCGTCCCTTGGCAACGTGCAGCCCCGTGACTGCCCTGAGTTGACTCCCTGTGCCTGCCTGTGGGTGCTTCCCTCAACCCCGGCTGCCAGTTTCTCCAACTGCTCTCTGAAAGGTGCAGATTGGGTTGGAAGATGCCCTGAAAGAAGGGGCCAGAGCCTCAGGCCTGCCTCTGGGTGGCCAAAGCCAGCTCCCCGTATGGCAGTGCAGGGTGCAGGGTGCAGGGTGCAGGGTCCCCAAGGAAATCTGTGTGCTGAGTCAGACTTGAAGATGGGGCGCTCCCATCATGCCCTTGCACAACTCGAAGCCTCAGTTTCCCTTTTTGGAGCCCTCCCCCCCCCCTTTTCTACGGAAGGCATAACAGGTGTAAAGGGCACACAAGCTTGGATAGGGTTAGGCTTGAAATATGTTCTTCCCACCTTAACTTAGTTTTCCTTTCCTTCAGACTTCCTGGTAAAGTGTAGACTGATAAAATAAAGTGACCGTGTACAGAATGACTGGGGAAAGCAGATCCTAGGCCTCTGTACACTCCAGAGAAGAGGACAGACACAGCGTGAAGAGGGTAGAGATGCATAATAATTGTTAGCTAAGCCCCTCAGATGTCTGAGAACCTCTGGGTCCTGGGTCTAGGAGGAAGCCCTCGGGAACCCTGGCAGGGTGGTGTGTGCATGCACTGGACTGACTGTGCGCCCGTGCTTTGAGAGTGGTGCTCAGCAGCCGGAGCAGTAAAACGGCTTCTGCCTCCAGCTTCCCCTCCAGCTCCTGAGCTCCTTGAAGTCTGCCTTGGCTCTTCTGACCCTAGAGTCCCCTTGTACATTGAACATCCCCCTTCCACCTGCCACACTGAAGCAATGATGCCATGGATGGCTTTGTCCCCGCCAGTCACAGGGGCTGGAGCTGCCCCATAGCTCCTGGTGACCCCTTGGGGAGAAAAGCAGGGAAAAAATGATTCTAGAGAGCTGAGAATGTTGACAGGTACTCCAGTCCCGAGAGGAATTTGGGGGCCAACAGTTGCTTGCGTTGGTTGGTTCTTTAGTTCTCAGAGCTGCTCCTGGAAGAAGGGGAAATGCCCACCCAAAGTATTTGCAATGATGAAATTGGCAGAGACTGGAGCAGTCTGCTGAGACTGCTCCAACTAGACACGACTCAGTCCAGAAAGCCTCACTGTGTGAGGCACAGCCAGAGGGCCCCCACGAGGCCCAGCTCTGGGTCAGATAGTGAGTCCTTACTTCCATCTCCCGCTCTGATCACGTCTCTCCTAAACACTCTGTCACTAGCAAGAAAGGCTGAAGAACACAGGGAAGCTCCAGGAATGCCTGGGGTTGGCACTGCTGCAGAAGGGGTCAAACAGCTCCCACAAACCCCACATGACTCCCGATCAATGCACTCGATCTGGAGTCAGGGAAAGTAGACCCTGCTTGCTGAGCCCTTTCTGCTATTTTTCTCCAACTAGTTTCCTAACAGATGTTTCTTCCAGAGCCTATGTCAGTGGAGAGACCTGTGTCACATACTCAGTCAGACAGTTCTCACCAGAGCAGAGATGAGGGAGCATGCACCAGAGCTGAGGCCTGCTGGGCAGTGGGGATGTCTAGGAGACCCCTGGCTAAGCCAGCTTCCAAGCCCACGCAGTCTAGGGAGGGGAAATGCTGAGTAAGATTCGCTTGTTCCAAGGCCTCTTGTTAATGCACAGGATCCAAAAGTCACCCATGCCCACTTCCAGGCATCTCCTGTTTCCTCCCCACTTCAGGTCCTCAGCTCTGCAAAAGTGGGCCTGAGCTCAGGTACCGTCACCATGCAGAAGACTGAGTGAAGAAGTGACTAGGTGACTTTCTGCTGTGTCTTTGTGACAGAAAAGTGTCAAAGGGACAGGAGGCAAGGAGTGTAGCACCAGGGATTTGGGCTGCAAGGCTAACAGGTGCTCTCTCCCTTTTCTTCTAGGGCCCTAGCATCTTCCCAGCCATTCCATTAGAGAAATGCTTCTCAAAAATATGCCTGGGGGCCTTCAAGTCCTCTCTGGCCATGGACAGGTGGCGTACAGGCACCTGCACCAAGTCTGAAAGAGTTTATTGTTTTAGGTTTTATCCCCAGAGTATATGTGACATGAGCATTCCACTCCAAGTGTGTGTGTGAATTCCGGGTGGTAGGTCCCAGTTGCTGACTGCAGAGGGTTCTGCTGAAAGGAGGGACTTGGGGTGGCTGAGAGAGCTGGAGAGCAGGCCTGAGGCTGCGTGTCTGGGAACAGCACCGTGAGTTGTGCAGCAGAGCTGCCACCAAGGAGCATTATGTGCTCCTTTTGCACCAGGAACTTGATTTTTTTGCAGCTGTTTCCACTGCTGGAACGTATGCCAGCTCTGTGCCAGGAACTGGGTGACCTTGCAGCCCCCACTTCCAACTGTCACAAGAGAGAGAGCTTTCATTCTCTTCATTGTCACCTCACCAGGTCCCAAGACAGAATTGGACACAGGTGCTGCTGACTGACCATTCCTAGGCCACACACATTCATGCTCTAGCTGCAAGGGAGGCTGGGAAAGCAGGAAATCATCACTTTCCATTCCCACAGGGATAGGCAGTCTTTGCCCACTCTCACCCCACATCAAAGCTCTAAAATGGGAGATTTGCCACATACAGAAATAGGCAAGCAAATGAATGGCATACATCTTCAACAATAATCCTTCCTTATTTATGCAATGGAGACATGGGAGTGAAAAGTGGGCCCTGTACTGAGAAAATTGTTCCTGGATGATCCTAATAATCAACCCTACCACCTTGTAGACTATCATTTTAATATTTTTTAATGTTTTAAATTTTGAGGGTTGCACTCATGCTCCCAAGTGCATCTCATTGATGGGCAGCCTTCCTCGGGTCCCAGGACAGCCAAGTTCCACCAGCCCCACTTTAACCCAGAGACATAGGCAACTAGCGTGTCATTCACCAGGGCTGGGTCTCCACACCACAGAAAGCCTCACGCCATTCCTTGTTATTTCACAGGAGGGGTCGCAAATGGAATACGGAACTGGCAGAAATTAGAAGGAAACTGCTCGGATGGTAAATTCTCTTCCTTTTTTTTAATATCTGGAATTCAGTATGTTGAGAAATGACTGGACGAATTGGGTTTCACTTGTTTGAAGACTGGCTCTAGTCACCTAACCACACAGAAGTGGGGGCTTTCGACTGAGCCGGCCTCTGGGGCCACTGGAAAGTGTTCCCTGGTGTCAGGCCCCCCAATTTCCTGGAGGCTAGAGTGGGGGCAATGCCATAAGCTTTTGTACCTTCTTGTTCATGTGGAATGTGAGGTTTGGGTGTGTCCCCATGGAGGTGGGGCTGCTCCTGTCTTGCAGGGCATCCGTCTTTTGAAAACTTTCCTGAGTGGAGAGGACAGCGTCCTGCCTCGAGTAGCTATTACTTGAGGCCTGGGACCCAGAACACCGTAAAATCTGAGAGCAGTCAGCTTCCAGAGCCTCCTCTCTCTGGTGCCAGGTGCCTGTCTCCCTGCAGGCCCAGGATTTCCTGGGAATTCTTTGCATAGACCAACTATACCGGGCCTTATTCTGTGCCTTTGAGAGATGCATTAGCCCCACCTCTAGGAACAAGGATCAGAGTAACTGCGCTGTGGGTGTGTGAGAATTCTAAGAAGAGTCAGATCTCCACTCACAGAGCCCCAGTAGAGGGCTCATCAGACCCTGGGTCAGATGACTGACTCATCCAAAGCTAATATGAAGGAACCACCCTCCATGGCCCTCCACAAATGGGGAGACAGAACCACAACTGAACAAGACCAAATAATTGTGCCCTGCCATCCTTCTAACAGTAACGAGAAGGAAGGATAGAGTTCTAAAAGTAAATTCATCCGTTCATTCATTGCCTCAGTAAAGGTCTGCATGCTTCCTCAGTGCCAGGCAAGGTTCTAGTTGTTGGGGGTAAAACAGTAGACAATGTAGTCAAGAACTCCTGCCCTTTCAAGGTTACATTAAAATTATTGTAATCATAACACCATTTTCTACAGTTGAGTCTCAGCATCTTGGAAGTGAACAGTATGACTGTGTGTGTCCTCTGCCCTGTGCATGGGGACAAGTCATTCTCAAGACATGCACCGTAGAAGCCACCCCTCTGAGACCCAGCTGATGGGCATGCAAGGATGGGATGGCTTCTCTAACCCTGCTATAGAGCCATCAGACAGGAGTGCGCCTACTCCAGCTCTACTGAAGCAGATGCCAAAGTTAGTGAAACTGGGCCGCAGGCTCGTGAGAATTACATAAGACTCAGACCTCCAGAGACCTGTTGGACACAGAAAGGGATAGCTCATGCAGGCACGTGTGTCTGGCCAGTATGCACACAGGCATGCGCGCTGCAGTGGGAGGAAAGAGATGTAGCATCTTGGTTCATCACAGCCCTCTTACCTTGCCTGGGTTGTCTGCAATTCATCTTATGTCTTCTCAGGCATATTATTTCATCAGGAGAGCATTGAAATCCACCAAATTCAGCCTCTTTTTATCATCTTCAGGGTTTGTGGTTTGGGGGAAGTGGGGTGAAAAAATACAACAAAACACAGAGGGACGTGGTAATTCTTACAAGACTCTTCTGAAAGATTTGAAGTAGGTCTTAGCATAATGTGTCAGCCAATAAAGAGGATGGTTAAAGTAATTCTTACAAAAACTAAGAGTCTCAGATACATACAGGGCTGAAGAGAGACTGCACAGAGGCCTTGAACTCAGACCATTCCACCAATACATGTAATTTAAACTAAAATTGTATTCATTTTTTAAGTGGCACACTTGCATGCATGCAGAAATTAGAGTCATCGCTGTTTTCTGGTGGTGAGAGTCTGGGTACATATCTGCCTTGCTGGCACTCAAGGCACCCAGCCCTGGAAACTGAAGGAAGCAGCTGATGGCTTGAGCTCCTGGAGTGTGCACAAATGTGGCTGAACATAGGACTGATCCAAAAGGGCACATGTGCCCCTTTTTGCTGCCCTGTGCACTCCTTGGGCTGGGGCGTTGGCAGGATGGGGGGGAGCCTGGAGTGATCCAAACTTTTTCCAAGCAGCTGGTATATGGGGCTTAGCCACCCGCCCCACACCCGCCAGCTTGTCCAGCAATGGGCTTCCCCTGCTCTGATTGGCTGCTTTCCTTGGTCCTGGCTAAAGTCTGCCTAGCAGCACAGAGACTGACGCCCCACAGCCACAGGGAAACCAATTGTGCAGCCCTGACTATAAATACCCCACAGCAGCTATGCCAGCTAATCGCCTTCCTTGAGGATTCCCTTCCCAGATCTTGTTTCTTCCCTGGGCCAGCAGAAGTGCAGCCAGCTGTGCCCGCAGGAGGTGGCCTCCCTCTTCCCTAGCCTGAGTCTGGCCTGAGCTCCAACCCAGCATACCACATCACACTGGGTTGGAGTTCTTGTGGAGCTGGCCCTCAGCCAATCAACCTATTGCAGCCCAGGGGCTCAGGGTCCTGGCTGGCCTGCTTTTAGTAGGAGGCTGGAGCCAGCAGGCTTCTCCAGGGCAAGACCCTGCCAGATGGATCGCAAGCCCAGCTCAGTTCCCTTCCCACCCACCATGATTGGCTTCTGCCTGGACCTAGGCATGGGAAGCACTGAGTAGCATACCTAGTTGGGTACATGGGGGACATCATCTGAATGGAACCTGGTCAGGCCATTGCCCCAGAGTCATGCTTGTTTCCACGCCCAGACACCGGTCCCAGTGGTCACTTCCAGTGGTAATCCAGACAGCCTTTCTGCAGACTGGTGGGAGGCCAGGGCAAAGATGGCTGGCCAAGGTGTTAGCAGTGGGGGAACCTCCCCAACTTCCACAACCTTGCCCTTCCCAGCCCCTTCCCCCACCCCTCTGAAGCAGAGATTCAAGGGCAACCTTAGCAAGACCAGGCTACGTCAGCAGCTATAAAGGGAGCAATGTAGGAAAGGTGTTGCTTCCCAAAAGAGGGGCAGGTAAGCCTGTGGGTTCCTCCTCGTGGTGCATGGCAGAAATGGGGCATCTCTCCACAGCAGCTTGACCCCACTAGGCTCTGAGGACAGTTCTGTGTCCTTGGGACAGCAATGTCCTTAGCACAAGGAGAGCACTTTCATATAGTGGGTACCCTGCAAATGTTTGTACAACTGAACTAAACTGCAAGTCACCCCAACTCCTAGGCTGGAGTAGGAGGCAGGCTGCCCCACTCTCAGAGGGAGGCAGGAGGCTGAGCTAAAAGTCAGGAGTCTTGGGGTTCAAGCCCTAGGTCTGATGCTCCCTAGCTGCAGAGTCTGGCAAAAAGTTAACCAGTCATAGCTATAAGTCCCTTAGCTGTAGTCCTGGATGGTATAGCTCAGTGGATTAAGCACCAGCCCAAGAACCAAAGGGTCACTTGTTCGATTCCCCATCAGGGGAATGGTCAGGTCCTGGGTTGCAGGTCAGGTCCCCAGTAGAGGGTGCATGAGAGGCAACCACACGTTGATGTTTCTCTCCCTCTCTTTCTTTTTCCCTTCCCCTCTAAAAATAACTAAATAAAAATATTTTTTAAAAAGTTCCTTAGCTGTAAAATCAGGGCAGGAACCTCTCAGCCTGCTCTCCAAAAAAGTGGGAATGTCAAGCATCCCCATGCTCTTGGAGACTGTGCCCAGCGACACCAAGTATGAAGTGGTGATTACTTAACATGCGAAAGTGTCCTCAGTTCCTTCGGAAGAGTCCGTGTGGGGTGGTGAAAACATAATACAACATACAGATGATGTATTATAGAATTGTACACCTGAAACATACGTAATTTTATTAACCAGTGTCACCCCAATAAATTCAATAAATTTTTTTAAAAGGAAGAGAATCTCATTAGTATCTTCAAAAATAATCTAAAGAACTACATTCATGATGCTATAAAAGTTTGGATATACAGCATCTGGCAGAAGTAACACCTGCTTGAATGTCGTTGGTAGGGTAATAATATGGGTGTAATAATTTATAGTTTTAATTTGAACATTTCACCTAGAATGTCATATGGTGTGCTTGGGTGTGCTATTGTTATGTTACAGAATTACATGCTTATGATTCTGTAATAAAAAATTTTGTAATAAAAAAGGGTGTTATTTGTGCCAGACCTTGCATTTATTTTGAAAACTATGAGGAAAACTAAAAACCGTGAGTCCAATAATCCAAAGAAGCTAGAAGTGAAAGTACAAAAAAAGAATCTGTGTTGGCACCCGCTGGGCAGTGTGAGGGTGGGTGCACAGGGCTCCCCGTCCCTTGCCCCTGCATTCAGGGGTGTATTCACGCCGCGGGGCCATGCAGGTGGGTGGGCACGTGTTCGGGCCAGGCCCAGGATGAACTGCCCCCCCCCTACATAGCCTGCTTTTTTTGCAGACATACACAGCTCCCCACTCTGCCCCAGGGAAAATTCCACTGTGGTCCCAGTGGTCACTGCAGGTCCCTCTGTCTTCCTTAAATAGGAAACCTGGCAGAGAAGTGGCATCCTCAGCAGACCCAGGTCATCACTTCCTACGACAACCAAGGTAAGGAATTCGCTGCCAGTCATGACCTGCTCTCCAGCTCCTGTGAGCCAGAGACAGCCGAATGCAGAGCTCGGACTGTGGGGAGTAGGGTCCTCCCTGCCCCGGGGACATCGGAGCCCCCTTTCCCTCTTCTCACATCCATGGGAAGCAATGAGAGCATGTGTGGTAACATGGGATCAAGAAATAGTCCTTGGGCTACAGAGCCCGCTGATGTCATTGACGTCACCATAACTAACATTTATTGAGCGCTCACCACGTGCCAGGCACACAGCCAAGCCGTTTACATGATTCTCATGTAAATTAAGCCTCACAACAATGCTGTTTGATTGGTGCTCCTGTAATCCTCATTTTACAGATGAGTAAACTGAGGCATGGAAAGGTTGACGTGTGTTCAAGATCAAGTGGCTGGCAAGATTCAGAGCTGGCAATTGTCCTAACCAGAGTTCACACTGACACTGACCCATTCATTCCCGCCAACCACCACCAAGTCCTGAGCTGTTAACCTTCAAACTCTGTTTCCACCACAGCCCCCTACCCATGAACCAGCTTCCCCCACTGGCTCACGTGGAGGAGCAGGGCTCCACCATTGAACCTGGAGGCAAGGCCGGGTTAGAGACCCCCACCCCGCTTCAGTTTCCTATTCTTCATTAAAGACCGGGGCCTGGTATCTGAGAGCTCTCCGAAGAACGGCCCTGAGAGTTCACCACCGGCACTCTCAGCACTGTTGTCCTAACCCATAAAGAGATTATCTGCCGGGGTGGGGGCATTGGTGGCTCCCTGGAGGGCTGGGAGCCTCAAGGAACTGCCCTCCACAACACATGCAGGGAGGGCCTGTCAATGTGGTCTCCAGGACAAGGCAGCTGCCTGTCCCTGCAGCCTGGGTCAGCACCTCTTTAGGTTAGAATTCTAGCTTTTAGGCAGGTGCCCTGCCTCCCACCCTGAGCACAAGGACCAGCCTGGGCCCCACTGCTTCTCTGGACTAGCAGCAAGCAGCTGGCACGAAACAAGAATAAACAATATTCACTGACATGAGAGTGGATTAGCGACCACTTATCTCTCTTAGTTCTGGCCACACCCCTTGTTGAAGCCTTGTTACACAGGAGAAAGTTGAGGCTGGGAGTGCTTCAGTCCCTGAGGCTGACTCTAGGGCCAGACCGCAGCATGGCACTGCCTCCCCTGTGTTCTAGGCAGCTGGGGTGGGATGGGGCCTCCTTGTCACCAGAGCCACACCTGGCACAGCATACCCTGGCTCACGTGTGCCACTCGCATGCCACCTCTCAGCATTCAAAGCTTCCAGAGGGGCATGAAGGAGGGCAGCGGCAGCGTTGGCATCCCATGAGAAGGAAGGATCCCTGTGTAGATCGGATGGGCCAGCCTGGCAGGGTCCTGTGGGATCCTGAGCCACAGCGAGTGGAAGGCTCCCCATTTGGGGCCTAGCTAGAGTTCACACTGACACTGACCCATTCATTCCCCAAAAAGCAGTGTCGGAGGCAGCTCCGGGGATTTGTTAGAGAAGAAAACAGACACAGACTCCTGTCCCCATGGAGCTGACACCCTAGTGGGAAAGAGCTGACCACAATGAAGGGTGTCAGATAGGACTAGAAGGGAAGGTAAAGCAGAAAGGAGAATAAGGAGTGGATGTATGTGCACCTGGGTGTATATTAGCTCCCTATGGCTGCTGTAACAAATTATCGCAAACTTGGCGACTTAACACACATTTACTCTCTTAATTAAATAGTTCCAGAGACCCCAAGTTTCAAATAAATCTCGTGGGGCTACAGTCAAAGCGTCCGCAGGGCATGGTCCTGTTGGAGGCTCACGGGGAGCATCTGTTCCTGGTCTCTTCCAGCTTCTGGAGGCTGTGACGGCACCAGAGGCCCTTGACCTGTAGCTGGGTCACTCTAATCTTTGCTTCTATTGTCACATTGCCTTTTCCCCATGGAAGTCGTTAAATCTCCCTCTGCCTCTGTTTTATAAGAATCCTGTGGTTACACTGAGCTCCAAAGTAACGCATAATCTGGAATAATCTTCCTATCCCTACCCCCACCCCATCCCCACTCCCTCGCCAGCACGAGATCCTTCACTTTAATCACATCTGCAAAGTCCCCTTTGGTATATAAGGTGCATGCACAGGTTCCTGGAATTGGGACATGGTATCTTCAAGGGCCATCACAAAGCCTCCCACAGGGGACAATTTAGAATAGTTGCAAAAGGTCTCCCTGAGAAGGTGACATTTGAGTAAGGGAGGAGGTGAGGGAGCATGCTATGCAGACACCTGGGGAAGAGCTTCCGGCAAAGGGAGCACAGGTGTGTTCAGGAAGCCGAGAGCGGGTCACTGTGGCTGGAGGGGCGTGGGCAAGGTGGGAGTGGCAGAGATGAGTCAGAGAGGACACGGGGCAGATCCTGCAGGGCCTGTGAGGCTACCCTCAGTGTGCTGGCTTGTAATCTGAGTGCTGTTGGAAACCACTTAGTTTTCATTATGAGACCCCCCAAAGTCTAGAGAATAGACACAAGTGGACGAAGGTGGGTGCATACCCGTGGGAGGCAGCATGATGAAACAAGCAAGAGAGGTCTCCCCACAGTGTGGATTGGGGTGTAAGAAAAAGAGAGGAGTTAAGGTTTGGGAGCTGAGGGTGGAGATGGAGGAGCTACAGGAGAGGTGCCTTTTAGGGAAAGAACGTGAAGGATTCAGACTTGGCCTTGTTGAGGTTGGTGCCAGTGCCTACAACCACGTACCTGCTGTTTTGGATGATAGTAACCGGGGACATCAGTGTTCCACGGGCCACTTTTCCACTCATCCAGTGAGCCTGGCTGCTCACGAGCTCTGTTCTGTGAACCACACCAGCCCCCCGGTGCAGCTTTCTCAGCAGCTGGGGGAGCACTTGGTGTGGGCCAGTCAGTGACCTGAGCCCCTTTTCAGGGTGACCTCATTTAATCCCACAACCACCTTCTGTGTAGGTTATCCTTCCCGTTTTACAGATGGGGAAATGGGGGCCAGGAAGACTTTAGTTACACAGCTGGCACATGTCAGGCCTGGGAGTTAAGCCCATGTCTGTGCACTCCCAGCGCCAGTGGGCATAGCTACTCCACCATAGGCCCCCTTCCGTACAGGGCAGGGACCAGTCTCAGGGGGACAGTCTGGGTGCAGCACCCTCCTTATCTTTTGGCTGGACAAGAAATTTCAGTCAGAACTTGCTACTTGAAATAGTTCAGCTTGTCTTTCTTCTTCACCTTGTCATTCAATGGAAGATTTGATACAATAGATGACAAAAGATCATTGGAATCTTGGATCTTCCGGTGGAAGGGGCTTCAGGTGATTAGTCTGTAATAGGTGTGGGGGTTGAATGAGAGGAGAGCACTCACTGGCGCCCTGGACATCGGGCCGCCATGGTGATTATTGGAGTTCGTTTTCTGTTGAGGCTCGCATCCTTCCAGGTCGTCGCCTTATCTCCATGCAGACACTCTGCCTTCTGTGATCGCTCAGCACTAGGGCCAAACTGCCATGTTCCCAGGCCTGAGATATGCCCATGGAGCCCCACTCTGCAGAAGGAATCATCAATAGTTGTGTTTTCAAGAACCCAGTGAAAGCCGGGTCAGTTAGGGCCGCAAGAGATGCCCTTCATCACACATGCCAGCAGGGCCCCCGTGGTCTCAGCCCTGAGCTCTGCACACTCAGTTGTCATCTCATAACTAGAGCTGCTGAGTGTGGCTTTCATATCGCCTCCAGCTGCGCCTGCTGAGCATTCTACAAAGCTGGACTCCCCCCCCCCGCCCCCCGCCCCCCCCCCCCCCGCCACCATCCAGCGAGCTGTTCCAGGGATGTCCCAGCTCCCCGTGCCCTGCACGGAAGCTTACTACTGCACTGCTAGGGTGGAAGCCACAGCAAGTCTCTGGTGAACACCTAGCTAGAGTCCATTTAAGGGTATTTTCAAAATGCTCTAGCTGAGGTTTTCAGGCATTCAACTACCAGAGGAAAATATTCCGAGGCAAAGAGTTCAGGTTGTAAATGTGGCAGCCGGTCATGGAAAGAGTTAATGAACACCGTAAGTCAACAATGGCAGGTATCTGAGATAAATGCCTCATTTCCTACACGTACCTCTGTGTACACTCACATGCACACACATTCACACACACACATGCCTGATAGTCTTTGCCAACTGATCAATGCTCCCAGCAGCCACTTTCAATCAGAGTTAATGAACAACACAAAAATCTGTTTGCCATCTCTGCATTAGTAATTCTGAGCAAATTAGGCCATCAGACAAACCCTGATTCAAGCTTGCAGGGACCTGGAGAGAAGCTGTCAGGTGGGAGGACTCTGCTGGCCGGGTAAATGGCAGGCCAAAGCAGCGTGCCAGGGACATGCCGGGGCTTGCCCGCTGCATCTCCATTCCTGAGAAGGTAGGGAAAAGGGAGCAGAGCCCACAGCATGTGGGAGAAGACCTGGGAGTCACTTCTTGGGGATAGCAGAAAACAGTCATTAACACCCTTTCACTGAGACAGCCAGAACTGCAGCTTGAGAAATGTTACTTGCGGGACAACTGGTAGAACTAGGGAGGGATGTCATGAGAGAGCCAGCCAAGTGACCTGAGGAAGGACCTCCTTTGGGTTTGGTTGGATCTATTAAGATTAGTATAATGATATCTGTCCTTAGGGTTTAGATCTTACTTTAAATTTTGTTCTCAATGATGTTCTGCTCTTTATCATTGAAGAGTGGCCAAATTAATTTTTTCCCTAAATTAAGAGTTTTATTTGATACAGGAATGCTATAGTCTGCAAACTCTTACCACTAGGAAGCATGGGGCTGTGCCGCGAATGCTGCTCACCTGGAGACCAGAGCCCAGTCCCAGGCCCGGTTCCTGGAGCAGAGAGTCTCCTGGAAGGGCCCTTACATGCCCGCAAACAAGAGCTGGGATCACCCTCCCGGACACGTCAGGCAGGCCGGGGAGCTTTGCCGTTCCTCTGCAGAGGGAACTGGTCAGCAGCGCCTCTTTGGGAAAGAGACAGGAAGTGGGAATTAGGAGAATGTTGGACATTGGCCTCTGTCCAAGAGGGGAGAGAGAAGAGGAAGAGCAGGAAGGAGAGAAGAGATGAGAAATGGTGGCGGGTGGAGCTTCCTGGCCAAGGCTGCGTTCCACACGTGAGACTCCCTCATAACTCGCCCTCGGAAGGGCTTCAGCATTATATTAAAGGGTGGTTTTTCAGTTTGTTCATTCTTTGACAAAAAGGTGGTGAGGCTGAACTGGGTTCCTGGACATTAGGGCGAGTTTGGGGAAGAGGTTGATTGTAGAGCCCTAAACCAACAAGTCGGTCAGTTTTGCCGTTTCTCTAAGCTTTTAGAGATGGTTCTAGTGCGGCACTTCCCAAACCGTGTGTGATGGAATAGTACTGAGCCAGGAGCCTTCTTTGCTGTGGGACTTCTCGGAGCATTGTATACTGAAACCCGCCAAAGGGGAAAGAGTGGTCATGTTTCTCGATTTTTGTCTTCACAAGGCATCTTGCACCTCAGTACAGTTTGGCATCCCCTTTAAAAAGCATCTCAAGCCCTGGCTGGTGTGGCTCAGTGGGTTGAGTGCGGGCCTACAAAGCTAAGGGTCACAGGTTCAATTCCCAGTCAGGGCACATGTTGTGGGCCAGGTCCCCTCTGGGGGAGGGGCACATGAGAGGCAACCACAAATTACCAGTGTTCGCTCCCTCTCTCTCTCCCTTACCCTCTCTCTAAAAATAAATAAATAAATAAATTTTAAAAATAGATGCGTTTACTTTAAAAAAACACCTGAAAGTGTTTCGGGTGGGTAAGTGAAAACTCAAAGGAGAACAGGCCCAGGCCGCCCCATCGTGAGAAGACACACAGGAAACCTTGGCTGCTGAGGGCAATGGCACCCAATCTGAAAACCAAAACCAAATCATGCTTTTAACCCTGAAATGCTTAACGTCATAATTATAAAGCCAAAGGCTGATTTTCTTTGAAAATGAATGTTCTAGAAACTATACTCAAAATGAATGTTAACCTCCTCAAAGTAGTGCCTCAGGAGGCTGTGTTGCATCTTTTTAAATTGTCTGAGAATTACTGTCTTTGGCATGTAGAGCAAGTTTATGAGCTGTACAAGAAAGTCAGTATTGTTATTCTGTGAAAAATAATTGTAACACATTTAGCAGGCAAAGCATTAATCAAAAGAGCTCTTACAAAAGTAGTAAGGGGAAAATAATACATCAGTAGGAAACTAGGCTATCCACAAAATAAGAATTTAGAGTGGCAAATAAATGTATGAAACATACTAGATTAAAACTGAAAGAAATACACAAAAACAACGAAATGTCATTATCCATTGATAAAAAGTTAAAGGATTGATAAAAATCAAGTGTCAGTGAAGGTAGTCGAGATGTATTTTTTTACGTTACAAATCATTCCAAAATTCAGCAGCTTAAAACAATAAGCATTTACCAGCTTATTGTCTGTCTGGGCATTCTGGTCTGAGCCACGCCCAGCTGACCGTGGGTCCTGGCTGGGCTTGCTCAGGTGCTGTGGGCAGCTGGAGAGCTGGGTGGAACCTGCTGGTCTAGGTTGGCCTCACTGGAGATAGCTCAGCTCTGCTCCGTGTGGTCTCCCATCCTCCAGGAGGGCAGCCTAGGCTCACTCACAGGGCAGTCGTGGCTGGAATCCCAACAATGAGAGCAGAAGTGGCAAAGTGCCTTGAGGCCCAGGCTCAGAGCCTGTGTAAGAGGGCCTCTGCCCTCTGCCCTCAGAGCCTCTGCCACAGGCTAACTGGCCAAACCAAGTCATAAGGCCTATCCAAAAAGATCTCTTGATAGGAGGAAGTACAAAGCATTATGGCCAGTTTTGTCATCGAACAGCAAGAATGAGCAAAATGGGTATTTCCTTGCTCTGTAGGTGTGGTCATAAACTGATAAAATCATTCATGAGTAAAGGTTGCCAATATCTAATAAAAGTCTTAAAAATCTTTATACCTTTTGATCAATGTTTAAGAATTCATTCGACGTTACTGATTTGAAAAGTATGTGAAGGGGTGTGCATCGGAATGTTCATCGCATCACTGTTTATAATAGCGAAACATTTGGGAAAAGTTAACTGTCCAATGAAAAAGGGGTTGTTTATATGGAGTATGAACCATCTATGGAACAGAGTACCAGGCAGCCATGCAATATGGTGGCATATGACTGTATTCACCGACATGTAAAGACAGGTAGAGAAACCAGGTTACAAAAAGCATGCTTGCTATACTCTTACTTTGCATTTTCAATTTCCATATCTCATGCAGATTCTATCATGTCCTCCCATCAGTCCTCAGAGTCTCTCAGTATTATTGGAAATTAGTCCTAAAATGGATGTACTGCAGGGTGTTTATCCATTCACCCACCAAAGGACATTTAGGTCATTTCCAGTCTGGAGTGATTATGAGTAGGGCTCATGTAAACATTTGTGTAGAGGTTTTTGTGTGAACATAAATTTTTCTATGGGTTAAAAGTCCAAGAGTGCAGTAGTTGGGTTATATTTAAGTATATGTTTTGTTTTGTAAGAAACTGCCAGACTGTTTTCAAGAATGGCTATACCATTTTACACCACCACCAGAAATGTATGAGAGATCCAGTTTCTCCACAACTTTGTCAGCGTATAGTATTATCTCTATTTTTATTATTGCTCCTCTAATAAATGTGAGATTTCATTATGATTTTAATTTGCATTCTAATGGTTAATCATGTTGGACATTTTTTAGGTGCTTACTTGCCATTTCTGTTTTGGCAAAACATCTGTTCTTTTACCCATTTTCTAGTTGGATTGGCTTGGCACTTTTGTAAAAAAGTTAGTTTGCCGTATTTGTGTGGCTGTTTCTTAACTCTTCATGATCCTCATGGGTCTATGTATCTGCCTTTTTCCTGCTATGACACTATAGTGATTACTGTAGCTTTATAGTACATCTTAAAATCAGATACTTGGAGTCCAACTTTCTTTTCAAAATTGGTTTCGCTGCTCTAGTCGCTGTATCTTTTTATGTGAATTTTAGAATCATCTTGTCTATAACTATAATCTTCAAAATTGCCCCAAGGAGTTTGATTGAAATGGCATTAAATCTACAGGTCGGTTTAGGGAGAAGGGTAACTTGGCAATATTGAGTCTTCTAATTCCTGAATGTGGTACGTCTCCCCACTTACTAAAGTTTTTAAAATTTGTGTGATCATGTTTTATAGTTTTCAGCATACATTTCCTGTACCTTTTTCTCAAAACTTATACTTAAGTGTTTCAATTTTTGAAACTATGGGAAATAGCAATTTTTTTAATTCAACTGTAATCATTTATTGCCAATATGAATATAGTTAATTTGGGGGTGCTGTCTTGTGTCCTGTGACCATGCTAACCTTCTTATTACTTCTAGGAACTTCACTTATAGATTATGTGAGCTTTTCTTTTTTTTAAATTTTATTTATTTATCTTTTTAAGGGAAGGAGAGAAGGAGAGAAATATCAATGTATGGTTGCTTCTTGTGAGTCCCCTGCAGGGAACTGGCCTGCAACCCAGGCATGTGCCCTGACTGGGAATCGAACTGCGATCGTGTGGTTCGCAGGCCCGTGCTCAGTCCACTGAGCTACACCAGCCAGGGCTTATGTGAGCTTTTCCATGCAGACAGGCATGTCATCTGTGAATAAGAAAAAATTTATTTCTTCTTTCCCAACTACATGAATTATTTCCTTCTTTTATTGCGCTAGGTAGGACCACCAGCACGATGTTTATCAGGAGCAATGAGAGTGGACATCCACATCTTGTTCCCAGTCCCAGAGGAAAAGAACCCCACTTTTCACCGCTGAATACGCATGAGCTGTAGAATTTTGGTAGATGCCCTTCATCGGATTAAGGGAGTTCCCTTCTATTCATAGTTTGTTGAGAGATTTTATTATGAATAGATGTTCAATTCTGGCAAATTCTTTTTCTGCATGAACTGATCCTGTCATGTGATTTTCTTCTCTGGCTTACTAATATGGTGATGACACTTGTTGGTTGTCAAATATTGAACAGCCTTCCCTTCCCAAAATGAACCACACTTGGTTGTGATGTATTATCCTTTTACTATATAACGTATTTGATTTCCTAATATTGTGTTGAGGATTTTGGTGTTCATAAAGACTATCGGTCTATAGCACTCTTTTCTTACGCTGTCTCATTTTGCTGTAATGCTGGTCTCATTAAATGAGTAGGGAACGTGCACTATTCTGTTATTTTCTGAAGGATCTTGTGAAAAATTGGTGATATTTCTTTTTAAATATGTGTTAGAATTTTCCAGTGAAACACCTGGACCTGGCATTTGTTTGTTTGTTTGCTTGCTTTTGGAATGTTATGAACTACAAGTTTAGTTTCAGAAATAGACAGAAGAACATTCCAGTTTTCTACTCCTCTAGTGAGTTTTGGTAGTTTGTCACTTTCAAGGAATAGGTCTATTTCATCTAAGTTGTAGAATTAACATGCATAAAGTTGTTTGTATTCCTTTATTGTTATTTTAATGTATATGGAGTCTGTAGTGATGTCACCCATTTCATTTCTGATATCGGTGTCTTCATTCTTTGTATCAATTTTACTGGTATTTTCAAAGAACTAGCTTTTGGTTTCACTGATTACTCTCTTTAATTTCTTTAAATATTTTTTCGGCCCCACACTATTTCTCCTCTCCTTCTGGTATTTCAATGACGTGAGCGTTCAGCCTTTACGTGTTGTCCCACAAGTCCCTGAGGCTCTGTTTACTTTTGTTCATACTACATAATTTTTGTTAATCCATTTGCATGTTCACTGAATCTTTCCTGCGTCATCTCTATTGTGCCAGTGATCACATCCGGAGAATTTTTTAAACTACCGTATTTTTCAGCTCTAAAAGTTACATTTGTTTCTTCTTTATATCTTTTATTTTCTGCTGATATTCTGTATTTTTACATTTATTTCAAGACTGTTTGCCCTCACTTTTTTGAGCACGGCTGTTTTAAAGTCTTTGGCTGATATTTCCAAAATCTGTCATCGTGGCACTAGCATCTGTTGATCAGCTTTTCCTTTTCAAGTTGGGATTTTCCTAGGTCTCCCTAGGCTGAGGAGTAATTTTGGGCTGTAACCTTTGCCCTGCTATACAGATCTGTTCCACACATGCACCACCCAGTGGCTCACCTGAGAACTGGTCTAGCCCACAGTTGAGTTCTCGGAGATCGTGGTATGATGTTTAGGATGAGATCCAAGCATGCACAATTCAGAGGTGGCCGCAAGAGTTCGTTCATAACTTTATGGATTTGCTTCCTTGAGCTCCCTCCTCTTCACAACCCACTTTCCAGTCCTCTGGCCAAAAAGCTGGGGCTTTAGTTTTTCCACTCTGCCAGGCACTTCTCACAACTGTGTCTGCTTCTGGAACGGGGTGGGGGGGGGGAGGGGACAATGAAATTTGTCCCCACACTCCTGGGAATCATAGCTTCTCTGGTGCCCTCCCTCAGAGACTCAGGTGTCTGTCTATCTGGCCACCAAAATCACTCCGAACTGCTACCGATAGAATTTTCTGAGGGCTGAGTGGGGAGAAAACGGGAACAGTGGGACAACAGGGTGTCTTCCCCATTCTCTTACTCTTAGAGGTTCTCTTTCTCGCTCCACAGGCCAATGAAAGGGCTTCTCTTGGAGCATTTTTTCTCTGTACCCGCTGTGCACTTCTGGGCCTCGGGCTGCATTGAGTCCAGTCTAAGTAATACCACTGGGGGGAAGGGGATGGTAAACTCACTGCCGATTTAAAAATGCTTTAAATTCTAATCTTCTTCCCCAGTATTCCCTCTATCATTTACTTTAGCATCCTCAAATAGTTGCCCCCTACTTCCTTTCCGAGGTTTATAGTTACATTCAGTGCGAGAGGAAAGGTGGGACGTGCTTACTCAGTCTTGCCTGGATCTGGAAACTGCTTGTTTTTCATTTTTGTTTTAAACAAGAATTACTTGTATAGTCAAAAGCAAGCTCTAAAACCAATTGTGTTTTGTTGTTCAAACATCTGTTATGAGACATTGCACCATTTCCTAGTAGCATCTGGATGAAAATGTCCCCTCCTCTTCCCTACAGGGGGGACACAGCTGACTGTGGAGGTCCACCCTCGAGACGCCATGCCCCAGATGCTCAAGAAGTTTTCCTTGGCTAAACGTACGTACGTATAGGGCTGCTCGTGTGTGGAGGGCTGGCAGGGAGGATGGAGGGAAACTTAATGGGCCAGACAGAGCCCAGCCTGGGCACCTGCTGGGGACAGGAGAGCAGTGACCTGGGCCCACATGCTGGAAAGAGGCAGAGGTATGACAGCTTCATGCTAAGGGTCTCTTTCTTCCCCACACCCAGGAGTCACTGTTCTTCAGTGTCTACAATGAGATGTGGGTAAACAACGCATTTAGCTAAAGGTGAATTTCATCACAGGAGTTGTTTTAGATATTATTTATTGAGTGTCTAAAAAGTAACATGTGTATTGCTAAGTTTTTTACATTCATTAATTTTTAACCCTTTGACATATACAAGTATTATCCCCACGTTTTACATCAGTAAAGTGAAAAAACTGCCCAAGCAACCAGCAAGGAAGAGGGTCAGAACCCAGGTCCAACCAAGGCCTGCGCTCTCACCCACCGTACTTGGCTGGCCTTGGTGCAGCGCACAGGCCCAGGCCCAGGCGCACGATGTCTCCTCTCCTCCCTGTTTGGTCTTCTCCCTGCATCTGTCCATCTTGTGGCTAAAAAGAGCTTAGAGAAATGCCAGCCAAGGTACAGAGGCTGCAGAGCAGCCAAGGCTCAGGTTCCCTCCGAGTCCACTCAGTGGGCCAATGCAGACCCTCCAAGTCCGCCCGATCCTGCAGCACTCAGCAGTCAGGGTCTCAGGAGGGCAGTCAAGTGTGGAGAGGACGGGCCCTGGCAGTCGACTGTCTGGGTTCGGATCTCAGCCCTGTGACCTTGGGCAAGACCAAGCCTCTCTTTTGAACTCAATTTCCTCATCTATAAGAGGAGGAAAATAATTCAGTGCCTCTCATAGGACTCTTGTGACGTTAAATGAGATTCAATATAAAGCACAAGCCAGGCATAGTAAATACACAAGAAATGCCCCCTCCTGTTTTGAACCCCTGTTATTCCGCCAAAGAAAGGTGATGGAAAGAAAACGTAGGTGCAAGAAAAGGCCCACTGTTACTCAGAACGGCCTACACACATCTGCAACCTTCTGTTGTTACATTGACAACTCACAATGGGCTTCAAGGGCAGTGAACAACCTGTCTTGGCACTGCCTCCCCCCTGCCAAGCTCCTCCTGGTTCCATCAGGGACCCACATCTTCCTGACCTGGCTGCAGATCAGCAGGCGCCGTTCCTCTCCTGTTGCCCAAGGGGTCAAAGAACTGCTGGTGACCATTCTGCCTTGACCGTCCTGGATTTACAGGATGTGGTTGCCCTTGAGCCTTCCCAGGGACTAATTTAATAATTGCTTGGCCTTTCTGGAGTTCAGCTCCATACAAACCAACTTTCCCCTCCCCCCACTTCCATGTCTGTCCATGGTCAGTTCCAGTCTGGGGTTATGTGGCATGAGTTTGCTGATGTTCTCAGCACTCCCTACTGTGTTCCAGGACAGCGGGAGCATGGGGAGGGGGCAGGAGCAGCAGGCTCCAGGCGAGCCCACTCAGTAATCCAGTGCTGCTGTCAGAGGAAACTCTACCTCTGCTCTCAGGCCGCAGGTGTCTTTCTTGTCATCCATCCCTGGTTCCCAGTCCTCCCTCTGGCCCACCAAGGAAGTCCAGGGTGATTCCAGCAGCATTTTGGGGGATGCAAGGATGGGAGCAAGAGGGCTCCGAAAAGGAGAGTGAAGGGGAGGGGCCAGAAGCAAGGACCACCACACAGAGAATTGTCTGTGCTTGCGTTTCTGTTTCTTCCGAAGTGTCTCTACCTCTTGGCCTTTGGAATATTGTAGGTTTACAAGGTGATAAAAATGGAAACACAAGACCCCGGCAGCCTGGAGGAAAAGATGCCCACGGTAAGTTGCAGGGCCTTCTCCAGGGTGGTTCCCTGAGACAGGGAATTGATTTAACCTCATGGAAAATCTTCAGTCAATTGAAAATGGCTCCCTGGGTCACTGGGATGAGAGTCTGGGGCCACCTCTGGGCTCAACAGGGGAGGAGTATCGTGATTCATGAGCGATGTCCGCCATGGACACAGAGGGGGAGTGAAAAGCTCACAAACCAGATGTGAGCCCAAGGCTAAAGCACAAACCCCACCGATAACACGGCAGCCGTTACGGGAAAGATATTAAAATGAGAATCTAGAATTGTGTGAGCTCTAAATAGAATGCCAGTCACCTGTAAGATTGGGGGCATGCAAATAAGCAGAGTGGGCCAGAGAAAAAAAACCCTGAATGGGGTGATAGACAGCCAGATCACGTGATTGAATCCGGCTTTTGTTTCTCATGCGCCTCAGTTTCCCCTTCAGAAGACCAGATGTTATCTAAGATTTGGTACAGCTTGGCCCTTCTTCCCATTGTTTTGCTTAAAACATAGAATATTTTAGTTAATGCCACTGGTATTTTAAATTATTTGTGCAAAATTATATTTGGATTTATATAATCTGCTCAGAAGGTGAGCTTAATGGGGCATAAATCATTGCAGGTGATTTTAATGCTTGATTATTGTAAAATAGAACCCAGAAAGGGTAAAACCAGTAATAGGCTTTTCGGTTTGCTGTTAGAAATGCCATCTCTCTTCTAAATGGGGACAGGGAGACCTCATCTGCAGAGCTGTCCTGCGCAGAAATTGTTCAACGTGTAGGTCCCCTTCACACACACTCAGGTCACCCTGACGGCCCCTGTCAGACAGTGGCAGGAGCCAGATTCGTGGAGGCAGGGACAGGGCACTGAGGAGAGGGAAGCTCAGCAAGGCCTGCCACCATGGTCCCGTGCCCTTCCAAGGGCTGGCTGGGCCAGGGCTGCACTCAGGCCGCAAGGGACGGGGACTGCTGGTGACCTGAGTGAAGGGAGACGGGAAGTCCCAGCTCTGGCACCAGAGCGGTGACCATGATGGTGCTAGGCAGCAGGATTTGAGGTGCGGGCTCCAGGGAGTGTCTTAGTCCTTTCAGAAGGGGCAGAAGAAGACAGAAAATGCTAGGCTGCTGGGTGAGGCCACAGCTTCCCGTAGGGTTTGCACAGCCTGCCTGCCTGCCTGCCGTGTGTCCTGTCCCCTCTTAGAAGAGGAGCAGCCCTTGGAATCCTGGATGTCAGAGCACATGATCTGGCGAGAACCCAGCTAGAGGCTTGCAGCCAAAAGGACCAAACCCCCGAGGGGCTGCTGCAGTGTGACAGCAGGGAGCAAGGGAGCAGAGTGAGGTGGCCTTGGGGAAGGTGCCGAATCCAGCCTGGAATTGAGAAGGGGGAAGGCCAGGTTCCCGAGAGAAAGGGGCCTTGGAGCAGTGGGGAAATGCAGAAGGATCTACATGGCCTGCTCCTGACAGCTCACCTGGACTAGCTGCCCAACCAGCTGGCACAGCCTCTTGTCCAGAGAGGGCCATGGAGCAGCTCAGGCCAGATCTGGTGGTGACACCCTGTCCTCACCTTCTCACCACACCTCTTGGGTCTACAGCACCAGGGTTCAGGACGCTCACAGCCCTGCGGGATGTGTGGGCAAATGCACAGGGCAGAGGCTTCCTACCTATTCTCCTGCCCTTGCCTGCAGAGGACCCCCACCCTGCACGCACCAGGAGCAGAGTGACACTGACCTTACATGATCCACCATCTCATTTGCCCTCCCAGGTGCCCCACAGATATATGCCTGGGGCCCCTCGGCCGAGCCCTGTACCCCCCCAGTGAGGTGGAGGTTGGGCCCCAACTAGAATCCGTGCCTTGTGCCACCCCACTAGGCATTTTCCCACATCACTCTACTCCTCCTGGGCTTGCAGCTGCCTCCTGGCATCCCACCAGCATGCCCTCCTCACCCAACACTTGGAGGCTCCTGGGATGGCCAGCTGAGAGTGGGGTGAGTCCACATGAGTCAGGGGATCGATGGCGCCATCCTCCTCTCACCCCCTCCCTGCCCTCTCACCCAAGCTTGATTGTGGTCAGCTTGTCTCAGGAGACCTTGAATAAGAAGATCCTACCAGAGTGCAGTCTCTCTTCTGGACTAGGACGGGGGGTTGCTGTCCATCCATCAGTGGATCTCACCACTGGTCATTTAGTCCTACAGCATCTGACTGGGCCTGTCCTGTGTCCAGGCTTCTTATGAGAAAGGCTGGACATACGTGAGTGATTCTGGGGCACAGCCTCCCCACAGTACCTTGGGTGACTGTTATCAGAACATGGGCTTTCTTGGGGTGCTCCAGGCTCCAGCTCACCAGGGGCAAGGGAGAAAGAAACCCACTTCAACCTACAGAGGCCCAGATGACAGGGCTCCATGATGCCCTCTTCCCACACCCAGAATGCTCTGCGGCACCGTAGCCATGGTGCAGACCCGTCCTCGAGCTCACCGGGGGTACGCAGCATTGCCTGGACACTTCCCACAGAGCACTCTTTCCTAGAAAAGTTAGCAGGGATTCTGCAGAAAACTAAATGGTGGGGAGAAGGGAATTTCATCATCAATCTGTCCGGGGACTGCTGAGTTAATTGAGGTGAAACCAGTTTCTTACTGATGGTTTCATAGGGTTGGCAAATGGCTTATGCTCCCTGTGAATCTCTAAGGGTACTAAGGGAGTTACCATAGTTCCCAAACCAATTTGACTAAAGAACTTTACCAGGAGATAATAGCTGCTGGGAGCAGAGTTTTCAGCTCTGGGACTCATGTTGAAGGTTGGGCAGTCACAGCCTCTCAAAAAGACAGGGAGCCCTGGGCCAGGCAGCCCTCATCTGCAGGTGTCAGCAGCTGACCAAGCCTCCCTGTGTTTCCAGCCTACCCCTGGGATCGGTCCAGCCTGAAATCCATGCCCCTGGACCTGCGGCAGTTTGAGAAACTGGACGCCTATGCCTCACAGGTAGGAGAGCCGGCCCCTCTGCCTACAGAGGTCCCCCAGTGTGGCTTAAAGTTCTCTGGGCCAGAGTAGCACAGCCTTTTCCCCAACCCCTCCTGAATGTATCCTGAGTCCTGTGGATGGATGGCCCAGAGTGCCTTTCTACAGTGTGTGGGTGGGGGACAGAAAGGCCATTCCATCCCCTCAACCTCACCCATGACTGTGACGCTCCCACCAAAGGCTGCATACCCTGCAGCCACCCCAATGGCAGGCCCCTATGGCCAGCTCTGTCCTGCCTTCTCCCTGTCCATTTGGGCATTACTACTACTGAGCTATGCCAGCCCCAGCCCAGGAAGGAAGGGAGCAAGGGAGTAGGGGAGGACCAGAGGCAGATGGCCAGCTCCCACTGTGACCTTAGCCAAGTTCATCCTTTGAGCACTTAGGCTGCTAAGCTCTCACGTCTCTGGGTCTGGGCACAAGTGGCATGGGGTAGGAGAGGAGCAGCTACAAGAGCCGAGACACCAGGGGCACACCAAGGTCGTGGGAGCCAAGCAGGACCCTCGCCACAGAGTTTGATTGGCAAGGCCAAGGAGCTGGACCTGCTGGTGACATCAGAGTGAGCCCCTTAGGCTGGTAAGCTGGGAGGTCACCTACAGGCTGCTGGCCAGGCTCAGAAAGCAGTGCAGGAGCCCTGCTGAGGACAGACACACGGCCATGGAGCAGTGGATGGCCAGAAGCAGCCAGGCCCAAGGAGGGCACGGGTGGGGACCGGTGGACCAGAAGCCGCAGGACTGAAGTTGCGGGTTAAATCAGGAGTCATCTAGGCCATAGTGTGGGCCTACAATGTATTCTGGGCCCTGGGAGGGGGTCAAAGACAAGGACTGTGGAGTTGCACCAGGCCCTGGAAGAAAAAGAAGCAGCAACGGGGCGAGTGGGAGATGGAAGAGGGGCCCTGGGGTCCCCTGGTGGTCAAAGAGTGGGTCCTGGAGTTCTGATGTGAGCAGCGGAACAGTTCCAGCGAGAACAGGTCGAGCACCCTAGTGTGGGGTGAGGGGTGTGAGGGCAACGAGGGCCTCGCTGAGCATTCAGTCGCCCCAGCTCCCTGGGAAGATCGGGTAGGGTCAGGGCTGCCTCTCCAACAGCCCCACTCTGACTCCGCCTGAGGGCCTGTGAGAAAATCGAATTGCTTCCTTTCTTTTTTAAAAACTGTGGCAAAATATATATCACATAAAATCACCACTTCAATCATTGCTAAGTGGCATTAATTACACTCACGATGTTATACAACTATCACCACTATCTACTTCCAAAATCAGAAACTCTGTACCCTTTAAGCAATAATTCCTCGTTGTTCCTCCCCCAAGCCCCCAGTAACCTCTCATTTACTCATTGTCTCTTTAAATTTACTCATTCTAGATATTTCATGTAAGAGGACTCATATAACATGCCTTTTTTTATGGCCGGCTTATTTCACTTAGAGTCACCTTTTCAAAGTTCATGTCGCAACACATATCAGAACTTCATTCCTTTTAATGGATGAATAATGATTTCATTGTATGGCTCTATCATGTTTTACTTATCTGTGATGGACGCTTGGGTTGCTTCTGCCTTTTAGCTGCTGTGAGTAATGCCACAATGAACGTTTGTGAACAAGCATCTGTTTCAGTCCCTGCCTCCAGTTCTCTTGTGTACGCACGTAAGAGCGGAGTTACTGGATCGTATGGTAATTCTGTTTAACTTTGTGAGGAACTGCCAAACCGTTTTCCACAACAGCTGCACCATTTTACATTCCCACCAGCAACGTACAAGGTTCTAATTTCTCCACATTCTGGCCAACACTTCTTGTCTATTTTTTTGACTATAGCCATCCTAGTAGGTGTGAAGTGGTACCTCTTTGTGGTTTTGATTTGCATTTCCCTAGTGACTAATGATGTCGAACATCTTTTCGTGTGCTTATTTGCCATCTATATATCTTTGGAGAGATGTATAATCAAGTCCTTTGCCCATTTTAAAATTGGGTTTTTGGGGGGTTTTTCTGTTGAGTTGTAGGAGTTCTTTGTATATTATTGTGGGTATTAAACCCTTATCAGATATATGATTTGCAAACATAGTCTCCCTTTCTGCAAGTTGTTTTTTCACTTCCTTAATAATGTTCTTTGATGCACAGGTTTTTTCACTATTATGAAACCCAATTAATCTATTTTTTCTTTTGTACCTTATGCTTTTGTTATCATATCTAAGAGTCCATTGCCAAATCCAAGGTGATGATGATTTACTAACCCTGTGCTTTCTTCCCAGAAATTTTTATTTTAAGTTCTCATGTTTAGGTCACTTGCCTTTTTTGAGTTAGTTTTTCATATGGTGTGAGGTAGGGTCCAGCTTTATTCTTTTGCATGTGGGTATCCAGTTGTTCAACAGCATTTGTTAATTCTTTCCCTTATTGAAAGGACTTAGCACCCTGTCAAAAGTGCATTAGTCATAGATGTGTTATGAGTGTATTTCCGGACTCTCGATTCTATTTCGCCGGTCTATGTGACATCCTTATATCAGTACCACACTATTTTGCTTTACTGTAGCTTTGTAGTAAGTTCCAAATACAGAAATGTGGATCTTCCAACTTTGTTCTTTTTTTCAGAATTCTTTTGACTATTCCAGCCCCTTGGAATTCTATATGAATTTGAGGATTGACTTTTCCATTTCTGCAAAAAAAAAGGATGTTGGAATTTTATAAGATTATGTTAAGTCTGTAGATTGCTTTGGGCAGTACTGACCATCACTAGAGGCTGCTACACCCTCCCCCAATGCCCACCCAGCTGGCCCCAAAATCTGCAAAGAAGAGACATAGTGGTTTTAGGGCAGTGGGCAGCTGGTCAGCACTACCCACCATGTCCA
The DNA here is from genome assembly GCF_014824575.4 of Sturnira hondurensis. Taxonomy (NCBI): domain Eukaryota; kingdom Metazoa; phylum Chordata; class Mammalia; order Chiroptera; family Phyllostomidae; genus Sturnira; species Sturnira hondurensis. Next base: position 5,250,433 of record NW_028085930.1, read on the forward strand.
GCCCCACCCACTGTGGTTGCTCTCGGCCCAGCCTCTGTCCCTCTGGACCTCTCCACCTCCTTCCCTGCCTGGAAGACAGGCAGCACTGGCTGCAGGTGGCAGGGCGCTGGGCTCCCCACAGCCCTCGTCCAGGGCCTGACATGGGACACCCCTCCCCGCTCCAGGTGACAGTCAAGAGTGGCCTAGATGAGCTGATGGACGACCTGCTCCAGGAGGCCCACAGTGACCTGGAGAGGGTCCGTGCCATCTGGATCTGGATCTGCCACCACATAGGTAGGGTCGCCTACGGGGTTACTGGTTCTAGGACCCCTTGATGCCACCCCTTGCAGACCCCCCATTCCCAGGGCTATATCTCTGGGACTCACTCCATCACCAGCGAGTGTGGAATGAGACAAAAGATGAGGCAGAGGCTCCCAGATGGGTAGATGGAATAGCCTAAGACTAAGCAGAGGGAAAGTCATCATGTGCCAACAGTCTCCACAAAGGGCCATTGGATTGGAGTAGGGGGGTCCCCCATGGCTCTCTGCCCACAGCAGCGGCCAGAGAGGAGGCCCTTCACCCAGCAGCCTCCTTCCTTCAGTCCTGGCTTCCTGGTAAACCTGCTCGAGAGACATGAGAACCCAGGACAAAAGGTCATCTCAAAAAACGATGATCATTTCTTAGGGAAGAGTCATAGCTGCCTGAAAAGTTGTTACCATGGGAGGTGGCTCAAGGCAGCAGTGCCAGGAAGGGTGGGCTCTCCTCTGCCTGCTCCTGTGCCCACACTGGCGACTTCGGTCACCAGTCTCAGCCCAGTCTCCAGGTTCTCAAGGCCATTTCAGGGAACCTAGGCCTGTACAACTGCCTACAGCCCCTTACTGGACAAGCTTGGGAGTCCGAAGAGGTCAAGCCAAGCCCCACAGGTGGTGGCGAAGAGGATACTGGGTGCTGCCCTTTGCAGTCAATGGCAGTACCAGACGGAGGGGGATTTTTAGTGTTTTCCCTGTGACATAACAACCAGGGGGCTCTCCTGACCTGCTACCACTGGACTTTTCCTTTATCTCCCCAAAGCAGAGGTTAGAGATACAGCTTAGGATGGACTTGCCTGACACAGGCAGGGGGCCACCTGCTCCCTACCCCAACCTCAGCAGTTCAGCCTGGGCCTTAAGGGGGCAGAATCAGAAACAGAATATTTGGCAGGACTTTTTTACTGTGCAGGCACACACCGCACACACATCCTTTGTGCCCTCCGTGGCCGCTGTGCCTCAGGGCCTCACTGCAAGCCTCAGGCTCTCATTCGGAAAGTGACAGGCTGTAGGAGAGCGCTGTTCTCCACCTGGGGCTAGCTTTGACAAAGTTCAGTGTGCTCCCTGTGGGTCAATGTGAGGCCTTTGCTTTGGGGGCCACAGGGGGACAGAAGCAGTCTCCTTGGAAGGGCCTGCAGAGCTGTGTGGTGGGAGGAACACGTGGGCGGAGCCCCTCACCCACAGTGTTTCTCCCAGGCCCCAGGGATCCCAGCTCAAATGCTGCCAAAAGCAGGACCAAGGGCAGGGGCCATGCCACGGGCTGTGGATGCCCCCCCCCCCCACTCTGTACTTGCCTTTGTGGCCTCCCAGGACCTGGTTCCTCACGGCTTCCTACTCTGCCCTCCAGAGTACGACATTGAGGCTGCCCAGGAGAAGGACCGCCAGGCCTTCAAACCCAGCAACATCCTGCGGACCCAGAAGACCAACTGTGATGGCTATGCTGGGCTCTTTGAGAGAATGTGCAGGTACCAGAGGGGCCCTGTGAAAGGCAGGCAGGCAGGCAGTCCCAGGGCCGACCACCCCCACCCATCCCTCCTCCCTTCCACAGTGCTGTGTGCCTTTGCCCATATGCCAGCCCTAAAACCTGAGTTTGCAAACTCTGCTCTGGAATCCAAGTGAGTCCTGAAAAGGTCAATTTCTCTCATTTTAACACCAGCATAATTGACTTTGTACCATCTGCTGGGCTTCGCGATGCATTAACATAATGGCAGATGACTGCACAGAGATAATTTGGTTACAAAAGGCCCTTTTTCCACCTTCTCCCATCCCTGCAGCTGAAGGTTAGAAGAATGGCAGATTTGGGAATGGGAGGACAGTGGCTGCTGATGTCAAGGGGACTGAAAAAGGCTTGTTCTCAAGTCAGGCTCAGGGGCCCCCTCTCAGGGGAAACAAAAAAAATCTTCTACCCAGAAAGATTTGCCAGTTGGAAAAGCCTAATAACTAGGAAGCAATGTCTCTCTTGGAGCCTTTGGGCTCCATTTCCGTTGCTCTGGGAGTGAGTACCTGGCCAGGTTGCCCAGGTGGGTGAGAGCAACTTCGTGGCTGATGAGGGAACCATTTGTATTTGGAGTCACCATTGCTAGTTCTGGTGATTTCAGGAGAGATTCAAGGCTGGGGAAGCCCTGCTAATCCCCACAGCTTCTTGTACTTGCTCTCTGAAGTCCACCGGGTTTCCCAGGAAACACTCAGCCAGCCCTAGGGGCCACTGAGAAGTCTCTGTCCCAGGGGAGGGGTGGACTGCTGTCCACTGTCCCTGCAGGCCTGTGGGAGAGGGTCTTCTCACCAGAGACCAGCCCCCCAGGATGGCAGGAGGCAAGTCATTAAATGAAATGTAGCAACAAATACTTAGAGTCCACAGGCGGGAGGATGTGATGAGTTTGTGTCTCACAGGTGGTTATAAGGTGTCCTACTCCATTAGATTATACATGCCACCGTCTCCAGGACTGACCCTCAGGTGTTTGCCTCCCACCCTCAACCCCACACCATAGGCCTGGCCCCCATGCTGCTCTGACCCTCACGCTCTTTCCTTCCCCTGCTTCCAAGGCCTGCCCCTGAGACCATAGCACCAGAGGCACCCAGGGCAGGGTGCACAGCAACCTCTCCACTCCCCATTTGCTCCACTGGGCAGCCCTCACAACCTGAGCATTCCCACTGCCACCTGCCCCAGCCCAGGCCTAGGCAGCTCCATCTGCCTCTGGAACTCTCCAGCCCCAGGCTCCCCAGGCTCCTGGTTCTGAACTAGACTATCCTGTGAAGTCCTTCAAAGTCGGACCTCAACCGCCCTTCTAGCCCTGTGTGCTTCGAGGCCACCTGCACTAACTTTCACCTCACTCCAACTCCACTCCCCTCTCCCTGCTGCTCCTTCCAGGATGCCTGCCCAATGCCCCCACCCTCCACTCCCCAGTCGGCACACCTTATCCACAAGATCATGTCTTGCCTTATGCTTTTATTAAATGTTTTATAAATTAAAACTATATTTGTTCATTGTAGGTGATTTAAAAAGTACACAGAAACAAAAAGGAAGCAAATTAAATTACGCTGAACCCACCACATAGAGATGGCATTTTGTCATGTTCCTTTTCTGGACTTTGTTCTGCCTTCGAGGTGTTGCCTGTGCTCATTTCTTCTCATGTGTCTGTGGGCCTTCTATGTCTCCATATGTCATTAGCCCCTCTCTTTCTCTCTCTCTCTCTGCTTCCTCTGTGACCACCCTTCTCAGAATCCCACACACAGTAGGCCCTCAGAGACAGGAAAGGACAGGATATTCCAGCAAACTTGTACGGAATAGACCTTACTCTCTTCTCAAGTACAGAATAACCATTAATCCATCCTCAGCTCTATTTTGTGTGTAGCATTGTTCAGGCTGATTATTTCCATCTGAATTTGCAAAGTTGAAAACACTCAGGGTTTTTAAGTCATAGAATATAGCTTTCTCCATCCAGCAAAATCGTCCTAGCATGGTATAGAAGGACTGCCAGATTTAAAGCCAGAAAAACATCCCCAGTTCTCTGTTTATTAGTCCTTAATTGACCACTCAGTGGTTTAATTCCTTCCGGAAGGCACTTAACTTCTCGGATCCTCGGTTTCCTCATCTGCACACTGAGGCTGTGTTACCTACTGGCAGGACTGTAGGACTAAATGAGAACATGCAGTTTGGGCTTTGCCAGCCAGACTTCAGGGTTGTTTTGTCAAGCTTCCTTTCTTGAGTACCGAAGTGCTTTTGCCCCGTGGAATTTTCCTACCGACCCATAGAGACTCAGGAAATTGACACTTGCCTTGAGTGAAACTGTCAGCTTTTTGGCCTGGTCCAGATGTTTAAAAATGGCCATATTCTGGCTTGCAGCTGATCATTAAAACACATTCAAAATTTTGCATCGTTTAATGTTAGGTTCCAACCTGGCAATTACCATGGGCAACACTCCTCACATTACCCAGGATGTTTAACAATAGCTCACGGTTCCTTGAATTCCTTTAACTTTTGCTTTAAAGATCAGTAACCTCATCAATGCACCACTTCTCTAATTCCCCTCACCTTTAAAATAACTGCCCGAGCTTTGGTAAATTCATTAACTGATTCCTTAATAACTGAAGACATGTAATCCACACTTGCTGATTTATCTCCACTTCATTGTCAGAATGTTCTCTTAGCAAGAGTTGTACCCACATGGCCATCATTACTGCTGCCAGTCCATTCTGCCTCCCTGCAATGGCCTCATTAAAGACTGATTTAATAAAGTAATTTGGTGGGGGACTCAGATATTTTTGCAACATCACTCATTTCCTCATCTTCTTTCCCAAGTAGCCGATGTAGGTTATTTGTTGATGTTATTACTTGCAGCGGCTGGTCCACCTTCTTTCTGACGCTCCATCATCCAGTGTTAATGTCTTTCCCTTTGCCTTAATTGTCACAGCTTTAATGAATTCTGCTTAATTTCCTTGCAGGGCCAAGCTTAATTCCCCAGATTCCTGCCACTGAGTCAGCCTCGAGCACACTCCCTCGCCCTGCGGTCCCAGCTCTAGCAGCAGCTCGCACATTTCCCAGAGACTTTCAGTAAAGCCAGGAAGAAGCTCATTACCAGTTTGAGGCTTTGAGGCTGAGGGCACTGGTTGTCACCAATCAGATGTCTGTTGGTTTCCCACCCGCTGCCCTTCAGCTGTCACAGAGAGCAAATGTAGTGACATGCTTCTGCTTCCCATGGCGTCCCAGACAAACCCAAAACACCTCTTGTTTTCAAAAGCCTCAAAACTAAGGAGTGGTTTTCTCAGCTTCCTGAGAGAGGCAGATACATTGGATAATCTTAAATTATCCCCCCAACTGCCTTCGTCACAGAAGACCCCCCAAAGAGACATCTAAGCCCCCCCAGCCTTATAAATACATCAATGAATAGTCCTCACAAATATGAATTGCATCACTAGAGCGAACCCTCTTTAATTTTGCTCTGTGTATCACCAGTAGATTTAAAAATAAAATACATCCTGGTGTACAAAAGGGCCAATGCAAGGCAAAGCCTTCTAAATTGGGCGTTAGGACAACTGGATCCCGGTGCTATTTGGGCTACCAGCTAGCTCTGTGTCCCCAGGCAAGTTAGCCTCCTTCTCTGAACCTCTGTCTCCTCACCTGTCGGAGAGGTGGCCGCTGAGGTCACACCACAAAAGGCTCCCAGTAGGACCTTCCAGAGAGAATTATTACTGTGATCACACTCTCTGACCTTACCATAAAGTGCTGTAAGAAAAGAAGCAGATAACAGAAATATAAAGATGCCCTCAAACTTACAAGAATCAACTACCTAAACTGGGAAACATAAGTCATGGTTATGCTTGGCCTGCTGCGGATGGAAATCACAGCACTTTTTGGTCAGTTTAGAATTCATCTTTATTGCGACAATATACAATATTGACCTTCCTGAGGACCAACATGTGGGGAACAGAAAGGCCCTGAGAATTCTAAGTCGCACCTGCTTGCCCAGTGAAAGTTTGCTGGGGCTTAAGGTTAACGACACCGTACTTCCTCATTTCGCTATTTGAAATCATAAGGTACCTAAACGAGAGCAGGCTTTGCAGCCTCTCCTGCAACCACCACCCTTCCCCGCCCTCCAGCCCTTTGTGTGTGGCGTGGCTCGGAGGCTCAGGGTGAGGCCATCAGAGCTGGGGAGGTCATGCTGGTCAGAGCCTGGCGGGTGCACCCTGCTAGGGCCTGACAGTGTAGGGTGAACACAGCCTGACACGGTTCCTATGCCAGGGCCTAGACCACCCCTGCACGAAATGACAGTCGCAGTCTGGGTCCTCCACCTCCACAAATTATTCCCGTGGAATTGTTGTTTCCCAAACTGTCAAAGGTAAAAACCAAGATTCTGCAGCCTGAGGTTACTGGATAGATCTCCTTGGGTGATACTTTGGGCCCCAGTTGAGCTGGTCTGAGTGCTTGCTGTAGGAGGTGGAAACACTTCTTCTCCTCTGCCCCTTCTTCAAAGCTCGCCCAGCTCTTTCCAGCAAATTCCTCCTCCTTTGCGGTTCCCAGGGCTTTGTTTGTCCCCAATATTTTAGTGACAGTTCACATATCTGCCCCCCTTCCAACTATGAGCACATCTAGGGCAGCCAGTGAGCTTGATTTTTGGAAATATATTTTATTACATTACAATATTTATGATTGATATGATATGATATGATGTAATTCCCTGGGGCCTGGTATAGTGCTTTGCTCATAGAGGATACAGTCAGTGATCTTTTGATGGCATGAAATGGTCACGGGTTACCCTGACTAGCTACCAGGAGCTGGGATCACTAGTTCTACAATTTTGCATGAGAATCATGGGATATTAACAAGAATGCCCCACATTATGACTGCTTTGTCCAATTCATCTTGCACGTCACTGCCAGGTAATAAAATATCCTCCTATCACAGTCAAGCACGGCATAAGCTTATAGCTGGGTTTATTTTCTCATCTTTACTCTGCCCCAGGCACTTCCCACAGCCCTCCGCCTTCTCCTCAGCCTGCCAGAGGGGAATCAACCCCTAGAGATCATTTAATGCCAGCTTTTTTTTTTTTTTGCCCAGGAGAAGTCTGCCAAGGTCATGCTAGAGGTGACTCTTAGGGCTGGGAGTAGAGCTGTGACCTCCTGGCTCAGCCCAGTGACTGTCTACCCCATCCTAGAGCACCCCCGGAGTGGAGACCCCCTTCCCAAGCCTGGGCAGGCTTTCAGATCTTACCTCCACTTCCTCCCCTCCCATGGGCGGGTAGCCCCGGCACATAACCTGAGGACACGGCTTCACCTAGGAGGACAATTGAATCCCAGCTATTTGAATCAGCTATCCCGCTGATCTCGGGCTGGCTGTGCCACCCCCATCGGCGCCGGCTCCATTTCCTCGTAGAGCTTCTCCTTCCTTCCCTGGCTCCAGGTGGCTCGGAGCAGAGGACAAGCATCAGTGGGCAGCGTGTCCAGAGGGGCGCGCTCCACCCAGTTCACCTGACAGCAAAACGGTCCCTGCTCCTCATCTTCCCCCACACTGTGCTAGACAGCCATCTGCACAGACACTCAGGGCGAGAAAGGAAACAAACTCACCCAAGAGAGTAATTTCAAGCAGTATGTATGAACTTTTCTGACCCCGAAGGTAACACATAGTCATCATTGAAAATTTAGAAAATATAGAGACGTTCAAAGAAAATTTAAGTCACCTATAATCCTATTAACCAACAGACCAGGTGACTTTTGCTCACTCTCTCTTTCTCTCCCCCCCACCCCCTGGTTCCCCTCTGTCTCTTGTTCTCCATGAATTCACACACACACACAATGGGCTGATGGCACAATTCTATAGGCTCTTGTCAATTAGCATCGCTTCAGCAGTATTTCTTGCCTCACTAAATATTTTTCACATTTCTTCTCCTCCCACTCAGAGTATAAGGAGCCCTCCTGTTGTAAGGAGCCAACCCCCACCCATCCCTCCACCCCACCCCTCAGGCCTTGCTTTTGACCCTCCCCTCTCGCCGGCTGTTTTCTCTAAGACCCTGAACATGTTTGGATCTCCTCATCCTGAGAACAAGGCCCCTCGGCCCTGTATCCCCTCAGCCCCCTCCTCTGCAGCGTTGCAGCCCTAGGAGGCAGGGGCTCTCCAGGTGTGTCTGCTCTGCTTCCTCTCCCCCTCCCATCGCCCCCCACCCACCAGGGGCTCCCACCCTGCCTCGCCCTGCTTCCTGGGCCTAGCCTCTGAGCCGCCCCTTCTGCTCTGAGAGTTGGTTTTGATCTTTACCAGAAGTAAATCTAGACTTCAGGATTCAGTTTCTCTTGCTTTCTGCACCCCCATTTCCCCATCTCCCAAGTGCCCCCCAAATTCCTTCTCACGGAGCCCAGCTAGTCATCTGTTCCCTCGGATGGCCTAGAAGGCCTGGACGTACTTTTGAGAGGCTGCAGGCAGAAGCACAGGGACAGGGGTGAAGGGCAGGCTGAGGAAGAGCCAAGCCCACCAGGATCCTCAGCAGAGCGCCCTGCAGGGGGAGGAAGTTCAGGTGGAGGACAGTAATGAGCCAGGTCATCCGGTGCAGGTGAAGCAGCACGCGCCAGGTGGAATGCGGTAATCTGCAAGCTCCACAGCTAGGCTCCTGGACGGTCTCAGCGAATGATACAATGTACTATAGATAAGTATCGCTTAATCCAATATTCTGCTACTTGTTAAACATTCATTTGTAGAGAGGAAATTTCCCCCCTTCCCATAGTGACTGTGTAGCTATATCACCCCAGTACCCGAGAGGCTCCATGGCACTCTCGCTTGGAGAAACTGAGGCTGCAGACCTGGTGCATGGAAGGACCCCTGCCACCGAGGCCTCCTCTGTGAACCAGGCCTGGTGACACCGGAGGGCAGAGTCAGTCTGAGTGGAGCCTGGGGCCAGCGCTGCTGCAGAGGGTGGCCGGGCAGCCTGGACGGTACTGTGCTCCAAGGCGCCCAGCTGAGGGGCCACCATGCGTACCCTGGCTGGCATAGATTTGTGGATTTATTATACCAATCGTCCACAAGCAAAAGGAGTGTCTTGTTTTAAAATAGATTCTGTCAAAGAATGCATTTTTTAAAAGATTTTATGTATTTATTTTTAGAGAGAGGGAAGGGAGGGAGAAGAAGAGGGAGAGAAATATCAGTGCGTGGTTGCCTCTCATGCCTCCAGCTGGGGACCCAGCCCACAACCCAGGCATGTGCCCTGAATGGGAATTGAACTGGTGACCCTTTGGTTCCCAGGCTGGTGCTCAATCCACTGACCCACACTAGCCCAGGCTGGAAAGTGTCTTGAAAAGGGGCAATTTCTTCTAATTTACACAAAGGCCCCAGATGGGCTAGCACAGGGCATCCCTTCCATGAGACTAGTGGTCTGCCCCTCAGCTGCCGTGGCGGGCTGGACCCTGAAGAGGAAAGCCAGCTGACCGTCACAGGACTCTCAGGGCTCTTGCTTGGCCTTGGGGTGGTGCCCACCACTCAGATCTGGGCCTCAGTGTTTCAGCTACTAACACCCAGGCTATAGCTTGCCAATGATTTCCGTAGTTCCCAGATGTAGCCAGTGCCCATCCCTCCCTGTCCCGGCCCCAGAAAGAGTGGCCAGCTTGGTTGCGAGCTCTAGGCAGTACATCACCAAAGGCCCCAAGCACCTGGACAAGACTGATCAGCATTCCACGTCCCAAAGGACACCTAAAGGGGACTCCAGAACTGTGTCCAGGGCAACCAGTCAGCAGGTGACCTTAGTGCACTGTCGTGGCCCCAACAGACCAGAATGATCCTGGCAATGGGCCTGTCCCCCAGGTCAGGGCCGTAGACACAGGCTGACCTGCCCCCGGGGACCCCACACAGAGGTCCTTGGGCTGGACAAAGCCAGGGGAGCAGGGCTCAGCTTTCTTCCACACTCTCGCTTCCAGCACACCTCCCTGACACCCTGCCATGTGACCTGGACCCACCTCCTCAGTCACACATGCGTTTAGGCCTGCTCTGGTTCCTCAAGAATGTCGCCATTTCCCTGGTCCCCCCATTCATGAGTCAATCCTCGCTGCGGCATGCATTGTCCTCATGAGGGGCTACCAGCGAGCGCCAGGCAGCTCTGGGCAGAGGGATTTTAATCTTGAATAGGGAACAGGCAGCAGGGCCGACTGGCCCTGTTTTCCTGTGCACCCCCCCCTCCGCCCCCGTCCTGGAGATAAAAGCCCTCAGGCTGTATACGTATGTGGTTCTGTGTGAAGTAAGGGAAAAGAGAGACCAAGGGACTCACGGACAGCAGATACCCCTGAGGCCTGGGGCCACTGACAGACAGGCTTAGGGAGTTGGCAGCCCAGCAGGGGCCACCTCTCAGACCCCCATCCTGCCCCCAGAATCGCCGGAGTGCAGTGCATGACGGTGCCCGGCTACTCCAAGGGCTTTGGCTACCAGACGGGGCAGAGCTTCTCTGGCGAGTTTGACCATGCCTGGAATGCGGTGTACCTGGAAGGGAGATGGCACCTGCTGGACAGCACCTGGGGCAGCGGCCTGGTGGACACCAGCACCTCCAAATTCACCTTCCTGTAAGTACGAGTCTCAGTTCTGCGGGGCGTCTGGTCGGTGGAAACAGGAGACCCAGGGTTGAAGGCGACGGCAGGAGGGCAGGGGAGCCAGGGTGGCCTTGGCCTGAGGCTGGCCGCTCCCACCCGTCCTCGGGCTCCCAGCTGATGTAGCTGCCGGCCAGTTCCAAGGGCCCAGAACTTTGTGTCACCTCCCCCTCGACTGACAAAGTCCCTCCTCTGGCTCCCTAGTACTCCNCCTGGGGCAGCGGCCTGGTGGACACCAGCACCTCCAAATTCACCTTCCTGTAAGTACGAGTCTCAGTTCTGCGGGGCGTCTGGTCGGTGGAAACAGGAGACCCAGGGTTGAAGGCGACGGCAGGAGGGCAGGGGAGCCAGGGTGGCCTTGGCCTGAGGCCGGCCGCTCCCACCCGTCCTCCGGCTCCCAGCTGATGTAGCTGCCGGCCAGTTCCAAGGGCCCAGAACTTTGTGTCATCTCCCCCTCGACTGACAAAGTCCCTCCTCTGGCTCCCTAGTACTCCCTCCACCCAAGTGCTAGAGGCCTCCAGCAGTTGCCCCAGGGCCACATAGGAGAAAGGCGGGGCTGAGGTCCATCCTTACGAACCGGTGGGTTCCTGCAGGCTTTCAGGATTCACAGATACCAGAATTCTCTCCTCTGCTTCCCCCAGGCACAAAGGTTCCCTCCTGCTCTCCGGGCTGAGTGCAGCCGTACCGCACGTCTAAGGGAGGGGTTAGGGTTTCGCAGGAAGGGGTGCTGTTGGTGTGCAGTCACTGCGCCACACCGGGGTGCAGGGGCCTGGACCACCCTCTGGGCTCTGGCAACCCCGGCCTTTAACTAAGGCTGTGACATTCACTGTGGATTATGATGTCCGCCAGCAGCTCAGATTTATCAGAAAAAGAGTGTTGTCTCTGATGTTTTCAGTGTAAAGCTTGACGGCCCCGCACACAGGACAAGTGCAAGCATGTGAACACACACCCATGCGGGGCCTGTGCGCTCAAGTGCCCGCACACCTCTGTCAGCTCCCTTCACAGGGCTGAGTAAAGCCTCCCCATCCCAGTCACAGATGAGTGCCTCCATTTTCTTCTTGATCCCCATCCCTGACCCCTAGAGAGCCACCTGTGGTTGACCTAGACACAACAGACGGGCCTCTCCCGCACGCCTGCTCAGGCATGGGGACCAGCGGGGGTGATGGGGCTGGCCCACCAAGCACTTTCCCTAAGTGCTTGCCTCCCCTCCCCTCCACTGCCTGGCGCCTGGTCCCCGGGTCACACCTTTTGCTCCCTTCAGGTCTCTGGCTTTGAGAGCAAGAGAACTCATCCTCCTCTGGACACGGTTGTGGGTTACGGCCTTCTCTAAAAAGGGGCCTCAGATCCTGCCTTGGCTCCTGTTTCTGGATGTAGACACTCAGGGGTGATCTCCAGTAGAGGAGATAGTGCTTATTCCCTTTCAGGGCATCAGTGGGACCCCTCCTGTGGGTGCGTTAGCCAAAAGCAGGAGCCATATACCCCCCCGTGAGGCACCACCTGCCCCTCCACAGCACTGGCCCTGCCCACCTCACGCGCTGCTGACCACCTCTTCTCTGCTCCAGCTACAATGAATTCTACTTCCTGACCCATCCCGCCCTATTCATCGAGGACCACTTCCCAGACAACAAGAACTGGCAACTGCTTAAACCTCCTCAATCCCTGAGGCAGTTTGAGAACAACATGTATCACAAGAGTGAATTCTACAACAAGGGGATGCTGAGTGCCCACCCGGAGACTCCCATGATCAGAACAGGTAACCCCGGGGCTGGGGACCGGCGGCCAGGGCACCGGCGGCAGGGACAGGGCAGCCTGCGCAGTGCCTCTAGGCATCTGGGCCCCCGTGGGACTGTCCTTCCAGGGCCCATGAGCCCAGTGTAAGCTGTATGTTCAGGGCCATTCGGGGGCTACAGAGGCAGCCAAGACTGTCAAGTCCATGGGTCACACTCGAGTGGACCAAGAAGGGGGTGTGGAGGACATCTGTGGGTTTTCCTGCCCGAGGGCTACGCTCACAGCCCAGCCTGGCAGGGGGCCAGAGCTGAGTTCCCGGGGCTGGCAGAGCCTCACTCAGCTCACACGGCAGACGGAACCACCTCGGCCCCAGCCACGCTGCCCCCCAGTCTGGGTGCCCAATGGAAGCTGATGGCCCTGCTGTGCTCTCTTCCCAAACCCCTGGCAGAGAGCGTGTGTCGAGTCACCATCTGTGTGTCAGTGGTCCAGCCACGCAGCCGGGGATGGCAGGGGTCTCCCAGGACTCAGGGCAGGACAGGCCTTCTTAGGGAGGTAGCCACTGAGCCAAACCTTGGGAGCTGGAGTAGAGCAGGCACCGTGGTCCGTGGGGACAGACGTATTCCAGGAGCCTCTGGGCTCAAGCAGCCCGACAAGACCAGGCCAGGCTCCAGGGGGCAGCATGGCCTCTGCATTGCCCAGAGGACTGTTGGCTCTGCTGGCCTGTGCTCCACCTTCCTCCCTCCCGGGCACAGGATTCAGCCTTTTCCAGCTGGCTCCCCTGGGTCTGGGCAGTGAGGAACCCCAAGCTGAGCTGTCCCCATGGCTGGCCTGGGGTCACATTTGCTCCCCACATCCCCACAGGGTCACACAGGCAGCCAGCTGGGTGTGTCTGCACAGTATGAGACAGGTGGGGGCCAGCTCTAGGGACCCAGAACTGTGGTCATGGGCCTCGCAGGACTGTCTCCAGATGACTGACTGTGTTTGTGTGCCTCTATGGCCCCGGTGCCTGGTCCTGGGCTGGGCACATGGCTGGACATGCCCCAGGGCTCTGCACAGCCTGGCCAGCACTCCCACACCTCAGCAAAGGACTGCCTGCTGGTCTACACCTTCCCTGTCACCCAGGGCCTCTGAGCTCTCAGGAGACAAGGCCTGAGCTCCCATGAGTGCTGACACAGGGTGGCCCGGTGCTGGGCCCAGAGCCCATGGGTGAATGGGGCACCTGGGTACCCCCACATTCATTCCAGCTGCCTCGTCCTTCCTGCCTCACTAAGGCTCCCTGAACCAGGCTGAATTCTGGCATAGTTTTTTAAACTACAAATACCTGGTGGCTCCTGTTGTTATAACAACAGCGTGAAGCCACTCTCTTGGGGAACGAAGGCCTTTCCCAAGCTTGAGGCTGGATGGCCTTGGCTGCCTTGGGCCTCGTCACATGGGAGCCCGTCATCTGCGGTGGGGCAGGGGAGGGGCATGGAGCCGCAGGGAGGGACGCACCAGGCACACCAGTATCCAGCAAGGGCCCTGGCGTCGAATCTGCCTTTTCAAGTGACACAGAAATGTGAACGCTGGGCCCTGTAGTAGATGGTAGTCTAAAATTTGATCCACATCCATGATGCATATTTCAAGACTATCTCTTGGTTGGAGTTAGTTATAGTCAGAGTAGGGATGGGAAGGAAGCAGAAGGCAGAAACTGAGGCACACAAATGCAGGGGAGAAAGAGGGCACAGGACAGTGGGGTGGCAAGCCTCTGAAAGCAGAGAGCAGGAGAGAGCCAAGGAGGGGCGAGGGCAGAGGAGGAGAAAGGGCGCAGAGGAGGTCACAGGCTCCTAGAGTCGACAGGCGTCCCAGCCCTTTATTTCAAGCCTTCCCAGCCATACCACTCACCTTTGCCAAGAACCCTCTGGGCAGGGCATGGGGACAAGGCAGGAAGGGAACAGGTGGGCTCCTTCCCCACAGTGCCCACACCCAGCGGAGGAGACAGACATGACACAAAACGAAGTCACGCCCTGACTGGTGTGGCTTGGTCGATTGAGCGCTGGCCTATCAAGCGAAAGGTTGCCGTTCACTTCCCAGCCGCAGCCCGTGCCTGGGTTGTGTGCCAGGTTCCCAGGTGCAGATGTGCGAGAGGCAACCAATGAATGTTTTCCTCCCTTCCCCTCTCTCCAAAAATGAGTCAATTGAAATCTTTGAAACCCAAATTTTCGACAGCAGCGCTAAGTTCCCTGAAAGGGACACAGGGCAGGAGAGAGGCCTCCAGGGTGCTCGGCCTCACCTGAGAAGCCCGGAATGGCTTCTCTGCAGTCAGGCCTTCTCCAGGTTTGGAGGGGGGAGAGCAGGGGAGAGGGTCCTGGGGTGGGAAGGGGAGTGCCCCTGGAGGCTGTGAGAGAACATCCTGTCCCGTCCCCCCCACCCCGAGAAGAATTCCTCTGAGCGGCAAAGCAGAAGGGGACAGGCTCCCCTACTGGTCTCCAGTTTGACAGTGACTGCAGAAAAGAGCCCAGGAGGGTCGGGGAGGATGTTTCTTTCACAGGAGCCCTCAGGCTGCTGTGTGCGGCGCTAGCGTCCCACACACCCAGCATGAATCATGTGGGCCCCTCACAACCAGCTCAGGTGTCGGGTGGACCCAGACAGGGGCCATGAGCAGCCAAGGGCCGAGACAGCTCTGCCCACTGAGCTAGTTTAGAAGAGGGAGTGAAGGGAGAGGGTTTCCACGGAAAGAGGATAACAAGTCTAGTGTTCTTGGTCGCTTTCTTTGGAGGTTATCTGGGGACAGATGTCCCACAGATGTTGGAGGCCATGGCAAAGAATATAGATATAGAAAATAGCACAAAAGTACAAAGAACCCCACGATTAGTATGCCGGAAAGGGAAGGAACAACCGCAGGGATCTGGTGGCCGTCAGAGGCGTGGGGAGAGGGCCGGGCTGCAGAGCGCAGCAGACACGGGGGAGGAGAGCACTTCCAGAGAGGCGTGGGCTGCAGGCTGGACTCTGCGGGAAAGTCACTGGAGACTCTGGAGAGTGGAGACAGAGGCCAGCTTTCAGACAGCCGAATGGGCGGAGGGGAAGTGCAGTGGGGACAGGTTTGGGAGTGAAGGCAGGTGAGGAGTTGGCAGTACCCGAGGGGCGGGGAAAGTTTTCCAGGTGGAGGAGCCCCGTGAAGATGGTGGAGATGGGGGCACTGAGCTCCCATCCCTGTTCCGCTGCCTGTGTGGGAGTCTCATGCCCAAGTTTGGAGTTGGCACTGAATGCAGTGGCTGGACAGCCTGGAGTCGGGGAGCCTCATGGCAGACTCAGTGGGAAGTCTCGGGATCACTTGAGCATCTCAGGGGAGTGCTTATGGGCTGCGAAGACCAAAGAACTGGCCACCTGTCCCCGAAGAACATCACCAGGGAGGAGGAGAACAAAACTGGACAGTACAGGGAGAGGCAGAGGGAGGGTGGATGCCAAAGACCCTACCGTCACCCACAGACCCTCCGCTCCACAAACACAACTGAGACAGAGGTGCCCGTGAGAGAAGCATGGGGGTGGGGTGGAGCAAGAGGTGCCCCACCACGGGGCGCAGTCCCCGGGAGTGAGGCCATTCCAAACAGTTTTTAAGGTAATGTGTGGACATGACAGCTGTTGACACTGTAACGGACAGATGCTGGAGGGAGCAGTGTGAAAGCAAGGCTCAGAACTTGGAGGAGTGGTCACAGCATGGCCAGGGCCCGGCCCTCCACACGGCTGGGCCCCGCCCTGCACTGGAGCCAGGCTGGGCCTCCTGCAGCCTCATCCAATGTGCAGGGAGCTGAGCACGTACCACTGGGGCAGGTTGTTTTCTTGAGATCCCAGTTTTCAGCTCCCTCAAAGAGGGCAGGGGACATTTCAGTGTCGTGTTGCAGCTGGTCACGTCTGAGGACGTCACATTGGCTGCTTGAAATCAATCGCGGTGAAAGTATTCACACCACCCAAACCGGCAGAGGCTACCAGTCGGGGCTTTCTCATCCAGAGAGCCGGTTGTTTCACATCGAGCAGCACACCATCCCAGGCTGAAGCCACTTCACCTGACCTTGGCTTTCTCTCCACAGTGAATGGGAAGGCCACGATCACCATGGAGAGCTGTGCCCCGACGCTGTTCATGTTCATGCTCAATGGCAAGCAGGAGCACGGGCTGCTGAGCCTCCAGAAGAACGGGATGAAGCTGGACATCTACCCTCCCACCATGGGCACCCACAAGCTTCAGATCTTTGCCAAAGGCAACTCTGATGTCTACAGCTCAGTGCTGGAGTACACGATCAAGTGCAACTACGTGGACTTGGGCATCCGGCTGCCAGCCGAGCTGCACCAGCCCGTGGGCCCCAGCTGGTTCTCGGAGCAGATGGGCATCCTGAAGCCCTCCCACCCTGACCCCATCATCCACACCACTGATGGGCGCTGCTCCGTCAGCTTCGGCGTGGAGGAAGGCATCAGCATCCTAGCCTCCCTGCACGGAGACGAGGGCCCCATCACCGAGGAGACACAGCGGCGCTACATCTTCCAGCTGCACCAGGAGAAGCGGATAGAGCTGAAAGTCCAGCTGCCCCGGGCCGGCAAGTTTGCCCTCAAGATCTTCGTCAAGAAGAGGCAGGAACCGGGCAACTATGTCTTTGTCTTCAATTATCTGCTGTGCTGCTCCAACACCAAGGTGAACTGGCCCATGTTCCCTGAGAGCTTTGGCAACTGGGGGCAGGGCAATGAGCTACTGGAGCCTCTGTCCGGCGTGCTTCCTGCCAACCGGAACGTCCCATTCAAGTTGAAGCTGCACGGTGTCGCCAAAGCCCTGGTGAAGGGGCAGGACACGTGGCCCCTGACCCTGAATGGCGAAGGCTACTGGGAGGGCAGCTGCAGCACAGCCGGCTGCCAAGAAGTCTACGTCATGGTGCTGGAGAATGCCAACCACAGCTTCTATTCCTACATCCTGAAATACAAAGTGAACGGCCAGTGAGGGCCGAGCCCGGCGCCCCCCAGGGAGGGCCCTCGGGAAGTGCAGCGAGCCCTGGACACCACTGCGTCTGCATGAAATCACTTCTAGGCCTCCGCCTCTGTCTCCCTGCTTTGCCGCGGGAGCTGTGATGCTTGTGTTCTGGTGGCTTCACTCCACTGTGAGGGCTGAGGGGACAGAGGCAAAGGCCCATTAGAAGAAAAAGGTGCTATGTAAATCCAAGGTATTGTAAACTGTACACCCCGCCCAGATGCCCCCTTCTCGTATTAACGCTGTTGTTGTTGTTATAGGCTTGATGTGGGAAAGCAAGGTGTTGCCCAGGCTGAGAGCTCTTCAGGCAATGGTGAGCGATGAATTCTCCTTGGGGCCCCAGAGGGACATGATTCGCGAGGCTGAGTCATCACGAATTCCAGAGCCCCTTCCCAGGAGCGTGCCAGCGTTTCCCACCCGCCCTGCACCCCAGGGAAGGTTGGACTATCACTTTTTCTCCAGACCCATGTCTTCCGCATTCCTGCTGCCTCTTCATTAGGTGCTTCTTGCTCTTCGAGAGCCCCCCAGGGGGAAAAGCGGGTGTGAAGAGGAAGCTAGCGCCCACACACACACTGGCTAGAGGCTGGTGGCCCCCACAATCCCTGTGCATACTGGGAATGTGGCAACAGAGCAATTATGAGGAGACTGTGAAGCAGAGATAAGCCAGTTTCCTCTCTTGGGTGTCCTGAGTCGGGCACCCTGAGGTGGCAGTCCTGCACAGGGCTGAGTCCATCTCACTCCTGAGATGGCAGAGTCTGCAGGATGAGACCTCGGAATCTGCTCTCAGGGCAACCTGCAGACTGCTGCATCAGTTGGCGGTGGCCTTCCAGGTCCTCTCCAAGCCTCCCCCCTGCCCAAGGAGCCTCAAGAGGCCTGCCAGCCCTTGGTAGCCCTGTTGATAACCCTAAACCCAGACGTGGGCAGGGAGGCCAGGTGAGGGCAGTGCAGCGCTGCGATGCCTGGAAGACTCTCATGTAACAGGGCCCCCGAGGCCCCCAGGAGTCCCCACCAGCAAAGCCCCAGCTGGGGGACCTCAGCCAGCCCTGGGAGCAGTTTTTGTGCATGCCCTTATCCCGTCTCCCTTCCTCCCTTTCTCTGACAAGAGAGATCCTTGGGGTCCCACCCTCTGTGGGGACAGTTCAGAGTCCGAAAAGCTTCAGCTGCCCAGCTGGCCATCGGCAGCACCTCGGACAGGCGTTGCCATGGCAACAGTGGAAAGGCTAGCTGGAGAGGGGAGGATGGAGAATGCCCTGCGTGGCGGACTCAACATCAACCCTCACACGGAGACACTCGAGGTGGTCCCTGCTGACCTCCTGGCTTCTCCAGCTCTGCGGCCCCTGCCTGTCTCGGTCCACACTGCCAAGGACCGTCCCCCAAGGGCTGCTCCAGTTGCCCCCAGGCTCAGCTACAGCCAGGGCCCACCAGAAATCCTCACAGCCTCCTCTGCCTTCATGCTCACATTTATGTATTTAACCAGTGTTCATGGGGCACTGAATGAGCACCAGGCCCTGCTGGGGCTACAGAGGGAACAAAGAGGGCCCTGCCCCTGTCAACCCAGAGGTCTGGGTGGGTGGCAGCAGTCTCCTCATCCAGGCCTGCCTGAAGTTCCAGGCTCCCAACACTTGAATCCATCACCACCCTGGGCTACCTCCCCAGAGGACACGACTGCCCCCCCAGCAGGAACCTGGCCCAGAGCGATGTTGCAGCAGTGCCCATCCCTCACCAGGCTAAGGCCCTGGAACTCCAGGGCAATGCCCCCGTGGTGGCGCTGAGCTGCCCTGGCCTGTGTCCAGTGCCTTCTGGCAGGCTCTGCCACCCGGCATTCAGCACCTTGTCACTTGCTGGGAAAACGCACAAAAGCCCCAGAGGAGGAACCACTGTGCACCCCGACAGGGAAACAAGGGGAGTTTTACACCCTGAAAACAGCCTTTTCTCACACCTCTGATTTTATAGGCTGAAAGAAATGTGCTGTTTCATCAAAATAATAAGTGCCTTCAATGACGCATGTCATTCACTGGACCCAGAGCTGGCTGCCTTCTGCTGAGAAGGACACACATCTTTTAAAAACAATATACTTAATCACTGTATTGTGGAGCATGCAGAGGACACTGCCCAGCAAAAGGGAGCTGTCCCGAGAACCAGAGACAGAGGCCGGGCCACTCTAAGTGCCTGCAGAGCATCCGCGTGCCTCTCCGTCATCATTTAAATAGGTACCCCACCCGCTTCGTAAAGACAGCTGTAGACACAGTCAGAAAATCACCTATATTTCTTTCCACTGAAGTAAAATTACATAAAATGAAATCCCATATTTATGAATTTTTACACGCATGCTGCTCGGGGTAGAATTTGGTGTTGCATTTTGAAGTCCTTTATTCAAAACCCCATCTTTGTTTCCTGGTCCACTCAAGTCCCAGCGGCCGGTGGAATGGCACGGGCGCCCCCTGGTGCCCAAATTTCAGAACTGCCGTCGCTGCACGCCTCCGTGAGGCCGAACCTACTACCGCCAGGGTTTTTCCGCAGAATTTGAAAAAATGCTGCTGAGATGTTTATGTTAAATTCACTTGGTGCTCTCTCGTGGCTTCTCAGTGCTTCCTCGTATGTACACAGAGCACATTTTTGCCATGCATAAGCTGTGAAGCGAGCCTAGGGGACTGCCTGGCGAGAAAACATGGAATGTAGTAGGATTTGGGCGTGCTTGGTCCGTAACACTGGGCAGAGGCCTGGGTGGGACTGCTTTGACCTGACTCAGGAGGGATGTGCCTGTGCCGGTGAGGGATTGAAGCTGATCGAACGCAGAAGCGAGTCCCGGGACGGCTAGCCCTCAGGCCACAGGCGGAAGGAAGGGTGTGGCGGTTCGGAAGGGAGGAAGGGAGCCGGAGCAAATGGGCTCCACAACCAAAACTGCAATTTACTCCTTTTCAGCTGGTTTGGGAAGCGGCACCAGCACAGCTGGACTCCGTTTTCAGTCTGATTATAATCATTGTGAGCTCCCCATATGTTACATTGTCCCACCAGGACAAACTCTGCACACACAGCCTGCTGAGACTGAAGGGAAATAAACAGAAGAACTGAAGCATGAAGGATTTAGGCTAGACATAAAGAACCATTTCCTGTTGTTAAGCAGGAGGAACAAGTTGCCAAGAAAGTATTGTGAAATCCTCTTCTCCAAGGGCTTGGAAAGTGGAAAAGTTTTCCCAGTGGTCTGAGATGTTAGAAGCCACGCTAACTGCAGGAACTAGGCTCTCCCCAAACCTGTTGGTCTGGAGACCCACTCGATCGCCTCCAGGCTCCGAGGTACCGCCGCGGCCTTTGCCGCTGGCAACGTGTTCGGAGGTGGTGCACCCGCGTCACTCGCCCGTGCCACACACACCTCAGTTTATCTGCGTTCCACCCTTTCTCTTCCTCTGGAGCGAGCAATGGGACAGCTTGAGAGGTGATTGCTCCTCACAACGCGAGCACTGAGTTGTGGGGGCCGGGGGCTGCTGGGCGAGCTTTTCCCACATTGTTGCAGCTGTTGTTTTCCAATAAAATTTATATTCATTTCTATCCAACAATGTAATTATCGATCCATTCTTATCACTGTTCTCACAAAAGGAGGAAAAAAACACAGGAAGAAACACTTTAATGTTCAAAGGAAGCCCCTGGAGGGGGAAGAAAGTCAATGTCCTAGTCATTTGAATGCGATGGCGAGATGCAAATAAATGGCAGGTCAGGCAAATAGCTATTACACATTAAAGAAAACATAATTAGGTTAGATACAGCCCCGTGCGGGCTCACAGGCCTTTGAAGAACATGAAGGCAGTTTCTTTCATTGAATCTTGTTTAACCTGAAAATTTTAAAGTCAATCCTAATTTCTGTTTTTAGTGGGAGGAAAAAGAAAATCCACACAAAAATGCCTAACACCGCAATTTTCTTGTTGTTTTGAATATATAAATACCTATTTCTTGATATTCATATACATGCAGAAACTTTCCAGCAGGCTTCCTTAAAGAGATTATTCATAAATTGGACATTTAGGGAAATACAGAAAATGAAAATCTAGACACCTCTAGGAAGCTGCTGTAACCATGGAAACCATTCTCATAGCAGTGGTGTGAAGGGCAAAAAAAACTTGTGTTCCCAGATCCAGCCCCATCTCGGCCCTCCGCGCTAGACCCACGCTTCTCAGGAAGCAGGCCCACAGCGGGACCCTGCCTTTACCAGCAAGTTAAGGGAAGTCGGAAGAAACAGTCTTCCTCATAATAGGAGGAACTCTGGAATTATTAGAACATCCTGACAATGCCAACCCTGAAGCTGTAATGGATGACCTCTAAGGTCCCTTTCAGTCCTGAGCGTCTGTGATGCTGCGTCTCGGTGAACAGATGCTGGCAGGCGGCAGACCTGGGATTGTCGGCGGCAGAAAATCTGAAGAGCCCCGCTGTGTTAAGAGCCTGCCCCGCAGCCCCCCCGCAGGCTGGGCTGCTGGGCTGCTGGCTTCTCTGTTGCCTCAAGGCAGGGCGCTGGTGAGAACCCAGCCGAGGGACCAAAGGGAAAGCAACAGTCCCTGACAGAACGTTGCTGCTCTCTAAATTTTGCAAGCAGAACTAAAGAAAACTAAAAGTCAGTCAGTCGTCTCTCAGGTGTCCCACTGGCATTTCAGAGTCAAAAGATACTGCACCAAAATCACTTTTCTCCCCCAGACGACCTCCAGCTCCTCCTGAGCCCTCAATGCAGTAAACACATTCCCATCCCCCCAGGTACCTGAGTCAAACTCACAGTGGCCACTAGTGATTCCATCGTCCCCACTGAGTGGCTGAAATCTGCTCTGTGCTGGCCGGCTCTCATATCTGGCCTACTCTTGCAACTCCATACCTGCACCACTGCATGGCCTTTGCCAGAATTCAAGCCCTCATCCTCCTCTGTGGCACTGCGGTGACAGGGACCCCCACCTGCCCTGTGACTGTCCACGTTTCCTCTTCTGTGAACAGCAGGACTGTTGGGTTAAGACAAGGTTTCCGTGAAAGCCCTCAGAAGAACATTGTCCTCTGTGAAGAAGGCATCATTTGTGTCAGACACTGGTGGAGAGGTAGGTCTTCAAACCCAAACCTGCTTTTACTCAGGAGGCAGGAAAAATCCCAGAGTCCCCTTGTTTCTCTGGACTCTGAAGAGGCCGTGGGCTGCAGTCTCACTCACAGGCGACGGTGTGTAGGATGGCCCTTAGCACCCCAGCCAGATCAGGACCCAAGACACGGTGCGGTGTGGGAGCCCTGAAGGTGAACAAGCGACGCCCTTGTGAACCAGATTATTCACAGAAGAAAGGCCGCCAGAGCAGAAGAGCTGCCCTGCCGGTGAAGGTGGGTGGCTGTGGACAGTCAGGGGCCCTTTGGGGCTCTGAATAGTTTTATGGCGTTTCCTTTTCCCAACCTAGTTATGATTCCTGCCCAGTTTTCCCCCACCCCCAGCCCCGTTGAAAGGAAATCCTGCAACCTAAGCTTGGTGCTCCTGTTGAAAAGCACACAGACTGAGCTGAAGGCACCTGCTGGGCCCACCCACACTCACCAAAACAGAGCCCAGCAAACAAGCCTTTCTGCAGAAAAGCTCCTGAAACCCAGGAGAACATGCTGTCTTGGGAAAGAGCTGTGGAGTGGCGAGTCTTGGGTGATTTAAGACCGAACCTTTTCTACCATATGTGGGACCATCTTCAGGAGAATTGCTCTTTTAGGAAACGATGCTCAACTGAACACTCAGAGCAAGGCTGTCCTCAGGGCCAATCCTGTGGGGACACACCTGCGGGAAGCGGTGCCAAAGGGCCCCAAGGGTCTGGGTGTAGCCAGTGGCAAAGCTGAGCCGTGTGGGTTTCAGAATGAGAAGGAAACCCAGACAGGGCCTGCAAAGTGGTTTCATGCTGTACCTTAAATCAGCTGTCTCCAGATGTTTGGCCATTGTTGCCTGGAGCATTGGATTAAGAAGGATTCTGAAGTCACATCAAGCTCTGCAGGAAGGAGTATTGCAATTAGCTAGTGATCCACTCAGCTGACGGGAGAAGTATACCATGCTTCAGCCAGCCCTGACTCAAGACAGCCCAATGAGGCTAAGACCAAAATAACAAAGGAGGTCATTCAGATCAGTGGGTGAGCACTGGCTTTGCAACAACCTAGTCCACTGACTGACAACGAGTCAGCTGCCAAAGCACGGGTCCACGGATGGGCCGGAGGCCACCCAACCGCCTCGGGGCCCCGGGAGCATGCCACTCACCCTACCAACCTGGAGCACACAGACGCACCAGCGTCTCTCGTTTGCCATTTCATCTCTATGATCAAACAATACCTTGCATTTAGAATACGTGATCAGTAAGTTTTTTTTTTAATATTTTATTTATTAATCTTTAGAGGGGAAGGAGAGAGGGAGAGAAACATCAATGTATGGTTGCCTTTTGTGCACCCCCTGCTGGTAGTTAGCCTGCAAGGAAGCTGCCTGCAACCCAGGCATGTGCCCTGACTGGGAATCGAACCGCGATCCTCTGGTTCGCAGGCCCGCGCTCAATCCACTGAGCTACACCAGCCAGGCTGATCAGTAAGTTTTTTAAGTGACCATCGATTTGTCATTTCAAAGTTGAATTAATAGGCCCTGGCTGGGTAGCTCAGTTGGTTAGAGCATCATCCCTGCTATGCCAAGGTTGTGGGTTTGATCCCTGGTCAGGGCACAGACAAGAGACAACCAGGGAATGCATAAATAAGCTGAACAACAAATCGGTGTTTCTCTCTCTCTCTCCCATCCCCACCTCTTCCTCTCTCAAATCAATAAATTAAAAAAAAATTTAATGAATTAATACATCACTGGATGTATATATGTGGCTGTCGACCAAAAAGGCTGCTGGGTTACAACCTCGGACTAGTCACCGCCTCCTCCACCCCAGCTAACTAGCACAGTGCCTGCTGGGCAGCAGCCCCTTTGGTCCCGTGGGAAGTGCGTGTTTACAGGGAAGGAGAAATGGCCACTGGCCGGGAGTGCGCGTGGTGTTTGCCACCAGAAAGCAATCAGGACAACCGATCGATCCACCGAAGGGGTGCCTTTCTTCTCGGGGACCCTCTGCCTTCAGCTCGTGCTGGGATTGCTTTATTTCCATTCAGGGGACGGTTGACTGCCTCTGTGACACAAGGAATCAGCATTACTTCGCCCAGGCTGTGCGGTGTTTGGGGAGTGGGGGGAGGGCAAGGCAGGGGTGCCCCTGCGGTGGCAGGGAGGACTACAGGGAGACTTGTGGGTGGAGGGCAGCGAGGCAGCCGCACCACGAAGGACCAGGAACAATGGGGCTGCGTGATTAATGGAGTGCAGATGTCGGGAGTGAGGGCCCTGGCTGCTCCCATACGGACAAAGAACGGTGATAAGGAAACCTGAGGAAACGTTTATTTAATGCAAAGTGACTGCAGAGTTACAGATTGCCCACTGAGCACTTTGCTTTGTGTGTGTATTTGTATGCATGTGAACACCAGGGGGATCTGAAAATTAACATTTTATGATACTATGAAAAATGAAGTGCAGCCGAGCTGTCGGAGGCATTTGGAGGCCCCACCCCCACCCCCATCACCTCATAATCCCGTGTGATCCTTCCTCTGGGACTGGGGCCAGCGTGGGCACCACAGGTGCTCCGGCACCCATTCTGTCAGCCTCGGGGCCCCTTCCCCAGCACCCAGGAGAAACACAGTGCGGAGACATTACCTGGTCAGGGCAGGAAGTCCACTCTCAGTAAAAGCTTCGCTGGACATTTTTAAAGCTCAATAAGAGTGTTCAAAGACCATTTCTAAAAGAAGTAAATGGGTTTCTTCCTGGAAAGATGGCCTCTTCGCCACTGGTCCCTGTTTGGCTAAAAGCCGTCCTGCGCAGTCAGGAGCCATTGCTGCAGAACTGAAGCCTCTGTCTCCGTCTCCGGACATGGATTCAACTGAGGAAGCCCTGCCGCTGGCTGGGGACCCTCCTCACAGAGCCGTGTCTCCTGAGGCTGGGGAGAGCTGAGGAGGCCTGGGCTGGGACGCTGTGGGACACAGCAGGATGGGACAGGGTTAAGAGCACAAACTCTGCCTGCAGTCAGCCACGTGGCTCCCACCCCAGCCTGGCCACCTCCCAGCTGCCTCTGGCAAGTGACTGAACCTCCTGCTTCCTCAGTAGTAACGTGGTGATGCTACCCAGGGCACTGACCACAAAAGTACCTTATGGGGATGGAATGAGTCAACCGCCCACCCAGGAAGCAGAAGAGTCCTCAGCACATAGTAAGTGCTCCGTGAGGGTCACCACCCCCACCCCGCAGTTGTCACTCGCACTGTGAAGACGATATTGACAAGTCGTGTGTTGTTCCCTGAAAAATCCAAAAGCCCGGACACACATGAAACCATGAAGTCACTCGTTTCAGGCTCTAAAAGAAGAAATCCCGTTTCCAACAGCTGGCCACCCCTCTGCTAGAATCCTTGCAGAGACCAGGAGCAGGCACTGGGAGAGGCAGCTGTTACGTGATTGGACACCTGTGTTTAAAAAGCCCTCCTTCACACGTAACAGCCTTGAATTGGACCAGTGGAGCCAACCTGCCCATGAACTTACCTATTCTATTCCAGGACCACTGTGTGGCCGGAGCCCTGGGCCCCCCAGGACAAAGCCTGGCCCTAGTCTGGGTTCTGGGATCCGAGTAGAACAGCTGCAACCTAGAGATAGGGAAGGGGAGCCAGAGAGAGGAAACAAAGGAAAACCTCCCATTCAAGGAGGCCTGCAAACCAGCATCTGAAATGACATGAAGAAAAAGAATGGTTAAGAAAATATATACAATTTGCATACTGAACGGTGAGACCACCCCCCATGCCTTTATCTGCCTTAATACCCCAAAGCTGACTGCCTGGTTTGTCCCCTCCAAGCAAAGACTAGAAGATTCCTCTCTCAGAAAACTGAGCCACGCAAGAAAAAACCATTCACAGGTACTAACTGTGAGCCACATTCCAGCAAAAGGCCTGGGACCAGGAAATCCTACCCAGACAAGAGGCAAAGGGACCCTAGGAGGCCGGTAAGGGTTGTGTCCGAGGACGGCTGCAGGGCAAGCACTGTCCCCGCCATCTGGGCAGGGCAGACCCGTCCAGGAAGCCTGTCAGAGGAAAGGGGCGGCCTGACGCAGCCGACTTGAAGGAAATCTACAGTGACGGCAAGGACTAAAGGGAACTGTTTGGTGAAAGGTACGCAGAGAACAAAATCAATGCTAACTCCATCACGGAAACATTATTCACAATCGTCGTATTAATCAAAGCACACTACATGACACCTCCCTGGTCAAAATGACGTCAGTGTTGCACACTGATGCGTCAGGCCCCAGCCCCCTTCTCCCTCTCCGCTGCCCCCTCCAGAGCATGGGTGGGGGGCAAACTCTCACTTTCAGTAATGAGCAGATTTTCATAGAGTCTGGCATATCTTTTATTGGATGTACTTCTAGGTCTTTGCAGGTGTATTTTTCATGATGTAATAAATTGAGTCAGTATTTAAATCCAATTCCTAATTCTTTCTGGTGCATACAAATACAAGGCACGAAATCAGGCCACATGCCCTTTTGGGGACGTGCACAAACACGAAAGCATGGCTGTGAAGGGTGAGTGCCATCACCAGGAGAGCGCTTGCTGGCTGCGTGGAAGAAGGGGGTGGCATCAGAAAGGGCCACAGGGAGCTTCCACGGAGGCCTGCACGCTGCTGCCGCCGCTGCTGCCACCAGGTCCGTAGTGATTCCGAGGAGTCCCAGCACATTTTGCGAGAATTCAGCACCAACATCGATGAGCGTGGGAAACAGCTTTGGCTCTCACTGCAGTGAAGGGCGTGGGGTGCACACCCACTCGTGTGGTGTCAGGGGAAGCGGACATCGGCCTCCCCAGAGGACAAAGGAGAACGCGTGATGGCTGCAATGCAGAACGCACGCCAGGACAGGATTCCAGGCCGGTTCTGGGGCAGAAGGGCGGGAAGGACAGAAAACACAGCTAGGTCCGGGCGGATGGTGTGGACAACAAGCTCCATGAAGACCTGGGGCAGCAGAAGAAAATTGGGGGCCCCCAGGGGGCTGTGCTGCTTCCGGAGTCTTCGTGTTCCGGGCGAGCACCCGGAGACCAGATCGCCAATGGGGTTGCCTTGGGGGTGTGTCCAAGAAGTAAATCTGTAGGCCTTGTCTGCTAATAAATACTTTATACACCAAAAAGGGGGAAGGGCCACGAAGAAATTTCTAAAACTCTTATTCTATGAAATTTGAAGCATATATGGTGAGACACTGGCATTTCCTAAACCCAAGGATAAAGAAATGATCCGAGTCATCATTAAAAAAAAAAAAAAGAATGTCTGCCTAACCCAGATCACAAAGATTTTCTCCTGTCTTCTTCTGGAAGGTCTCTGCTCTTAGCAGAAGGCACCCTATTGCGTAATGAGCCCGTTCTCCCTGGAGAATGGAGCGCAGGCGCGGTGCGAGGCAGCTTCTGTGGCATCGGTGTCCTGAACCCTCCTGGAGACTCTGCCTGTGGTGTGGGCCCCGCCCATGTTGATCACCCCAACCCTGGTGTGGGCAGAGGTGGCCTTAACTGTCCAGCCCGCACAATGTTGAAAAAAAAAAGTGACTCCATGATAATCAGGAAATGGCATTAGAATCCGACTGGGCTGCTTTTCCCAAGAAGCCTGTGAACACCTCCAGATGAGCCGAGTTGCAAGCCCGCCCTTTGGCCAGACCAACTTGACTGTCCAAGTCGCCCCTCTGATGGTCTCCCAGACCCTGAGGCCAGGCCGGCTGCTGACCCTGAGTGGGTGCTTTCCCACAGCCGCCCTCTCCTACGACCGATGCTACCTGAGGCCCGGTCCATCTACAGCCTTCTGATTCTCTTCCCTTTTCAGCACCTCACCTGGCCTGTAGCAGCCCCGCTCCAGGAGGATCAGAGTCTGCATTCTGCTCACGAAGAAACTGCCCAAGGGAGCGCAGGAGCTGAGTGGTGGGCCAGCTCTGAGGCCCTCCTCTTGCTCTCAGACTCTTCCCTCTGAGCCCCTTGCCCTGGACACTGAGCTGCCATGAAGCACTGCAGATGCAGATTGCTAAGGGCCCAGGCGTTTGGCCAGGCCTGCCAGCATGCTGGTCAGAGGTTCTGGGAACACGGAAGGGGCTGCGGCCTGTGTGGCATCTTCAGAGACTAGCAGGAACTCAGTCTCCTAAGATTGGGGAATTGCTCAGTTAAGTTTGATGAACGAATTAATAAATGGATGGACTGTCATCTGAGTAGCCCACATATGTTTAGTCAAAATAGATTTTGTGCCCTGACCATTGTGGCTCCGTTGGTTGGGGCATCATCCTGTAAACTGAAATGTAAACCGAAATGTCGCAGGTTTGATTCCCTGGGCACATGCCTAGGCTGTGGGTTCCGTTCCTGGTCAGGGTGCATGCAAGAGGCAACCAATCAATGTCTCTCTCACATCAGTGTTTCTCTCCCTCTCTTTCTCTCTTCTTCCCCTCTCTCTAGAAATACATTTTAAAAATCTCAAAAAAAAAAAAAAGATTTTCTCCTGGTTCAGTTGGCTTGAGCATTGTCCCATAAACCAAAAGGCCGCGGGTTCAAGTCCTGGTCAGAGCACAAACCTAAGTTGCTGGTTCAGGCCCTGGTTGATGTTTCTCTTTCATGCCCGTGTTTCTCTCCCTCTCTCTAGCTCCCTCCCCTCCCCCTCTCTCTAAAATCGATGAGCACGTCCTTGAGTGAGGATAAAAAAGAAAATAGATTTTAACAGCAGAAATATTTTAGCTGAGACCTAAAGGAAGAGGCGGAGGGCTGGCCTACAAGGCACCGGAGGCCACACTAGGCCCCTTGCCTCTCAGGGCTTCGTATTTCAGAGAACCTCCCACAAAAAAGCGGACGATAACATTTGCATAGCCCTCTGGGGTAGGCTGAAGAGGATTTAAGGGTGTCTATATGGAACAAATTTCATTACATTTTCCCTGCAATATTTAAGTATGATGATAAAAATAAAATGCAAGTATTAGGAAAGGCATTATTGAGTTTATATGAAACTTCTTTCGTGACCTTAATTTTTTTGTATCAGGATTTATACTTGAAATGGCTGCACACAACTGCTGATCAAAATGTGTTTAATTACCAATGTCTTTAAATATTCTTCATAGTTTACTTTATTGAGACACTTTGCAAAGTCATGATAGCTTTATTACAACATTAATTTGAAAATTACAATAAAAATTGTATTTAAAGACTCTAATTATAATTCCTATTCTTTCATTTGACAAATTTATTGTCGAAGTTTCTAGTAATATTATGAGTAGATTTTGGACCCAAGCAAACATTCTGAGATCTAGTGTTAAACAAGGCAGAACACTAATGGGAGAACTTGCTTTCACTGGAGCGGTCGCCCTGTGGCTGGCTTGGGGTGAGAGGCAGCCAGGCGCCCCGC
This sequence comes from Sturnira hondurensis, assembly GCF_014824575.4. Lineage (NCBI taxonomy): Eukaryota > Metazoa > Chordata > Mammalia > Chiroptera > Phyllostomidae > Sturnira > Sturnira hondurensis. The sequence continues at coordinate 5,279,912 of NW_028085930.1, forward strand.
AGGCAGCTGTGACTATCTGACCGTGGCTGGGGAGCAGTTCATCCTTTGCTGTAGTGCTGACATTTAGGCCAAGTGTTCAAAATGCGTGAGTTGAGATCCCAGGAAGATTCAGACCACTGGATTATTTTGCCAAAAAAGAGATTTGGACTTCTGCCCAGAGATGCACCCACAGGAAGTCCACCTGGACTCCTGACACTGACCGGCACCCACCTTTCCCTTGCCCCATAGTCCCCAGGTGGGTGCACAGAGCACCAGCTCCTCCAGTGGGTGGGCTGTGGGTCCCTCCGAGCCCACTGTCCACAGTGGTCAGCGGCACCCTCTGCTTTGTCAGAGGAGATGTACAAGAGGTGCAGCTCCTCCTTGGTCACACGCAGCAAGCCCGAGATGCCACAGGTCATTCATTGGGCTTAAAATGGTTGCTTAGGTAAACCCAGCTTTCCTCCGTGGATCCCCAGGCTAGAAGTTCTAATCGTCCGTGGCCTGACCTGGCTGCCCCAAGATCCCCCAATAACCCAGGTGGAAGGCTCTACTTGTCTAATGTACAACACTAGTTCTCCAGGATGTCCAAAGGTATGCCACAAATAAGTGTGTAAATCAGTTTGCAGTCGCACCCATTTAAAGACTAAGTCCTTCGTCACAGGTGACACTAAGCACAAGCGCTGCCCCCGCTTCAGAAGTGAAAGCTCACAGAGAACCAGATCGACCAGACACAAAGTAAAGCATACGTGAGCTCAAAGCCTCTAAATTCTTAACCTGGAGTCTGCAGACTCACTACCCAGGCGGGTCCAAGGACGGAAGTTAGGACTCCATGAATTTGCATAGGAAATACTGACATCCTTACTCTCAATAAGCTCTCACTGAAATTGAGCTTTTATTCCATTAGGAACCCAGGCCATAACCCACAGCAGTGCTAGCAGCACCTGGGGCTTTCTTCCGAGGGAAATCACAGATATTTTCATATTTCATTACAGTGTTGCAGGCATCTCAAAATATTACTTTCATGCATCCCTGCTTCAACAGCATGGTAGGAGATAGACCTGCTGCTTCGTCTTGTTATTTAATGAGTTAATAAAAGGCACATATTATATCACAAATTTGTTTTTTTCCTTAGGTTTTGAGAACTGAATGACAATATAATTGGTTTTCATTTTAACATTATTTTATTTTGTGCACTTAGTCATTATCCTGAGGGACCCAGAAGCTTAACCAAAGAAGGCCCCTGACACACAGAAGGTTAAGAACTCTGAGTGCCTAAGGCCACCAGCTCCCAGTGATTTGGGAAGCAATAGAGGAGGCCATCGGGGAGAGAGATGGAGGGTCTGGCTCAGAGAGGAGGGGAGGCAGCTCTCTGAGTTCCAACCTGGCCCTCGGGCTATAACATGCAGTGCTTCCCATTCTGCTTTGGCACATTTCCTTCTAAGGAATATATTAGCACATTGAAAAAATTCGGATCCCTGGAAGACAGTTTGAGAAATGTGAATTTAAGGAATGATTAGCCTGGGAAGATACTAGAATTGCTTGATGTTGTTAAAAATGTGCTCGTGTTAAACATCTTTGAAGCACAATAAAGAGATCATGTGATGCCTCCTTAGGCTACAAACGTTAGCTCGTGCAGAAAGTGGCGGGTTGCAGCTATCAGCCATCTAGAACTTTTCCCATCCTTTGCACAGTCCAGCACATATTAATATGAACAGGCTGCTGCGAGGGTTTCCTGCAGGGCTGAGGGGCCTTGCAGCAAGGACGGAGATCCCTGGGGAAGCGACTGGGCTTCTGCCCCAGCCACCGCTTACTACCAGGTTACATGGGGACCTGCACATTTGGACACCTGCTCCTGCTGGGAGCAAAGGCTATGTCCAATCATGGCTGAAGAGACTAACAGGTTCTTGCTTTGTTCGTGGCATTTACTTTTAGGCTGAGGAACTGAGATACACCTCCCAGATTGGAGAAGGATCCAGGGACTGGTGAGTTGTTTTTCTTCATGCTGTACATCGGAGGCAAGACAAATCCAAGGCACAGGACAGCACTGGGAACCAGCATTGAGTTTGTCCACACTGGCTGCCTCCTAAAGGCATGCTGTTCTGTAAGAGCACTGGGCAAAGTAGTGTCGGCGCTGATCTGTTTTTCACAGCTGAAGACTCAGTTGGCTTCTCCTTCTCTCTTTTGCCTGGCTGTGCTTGTAGAGATAGTGGGGGACTTGCAAGCAGTCTTGAGGCACAGTCCCATAGTCTGGCATTTCCCCACCAGTGGTCTATAACTCTTTCTAAAACGTTCTATGAACCGTCCACCTCTGACCTTTCAGGTTAATACCTAGCATTCCTGCCGCCCAGACATAAAATGTGCTTAGCCAAGAAGCTCTGCCCGGCCGATTATTAAGGACTTTGCTGCCAGGACCCTCAGCAATCCCGGAAACTGCCCCCCTCACAGGCAGCCCCAGACCACGCTCCCTTGGAGGGGAAGCAGGAGCCCTGCGGTGTGCGGGCCAGGCAGGGCCCTCCCGAGTTATCTCCCCGGGCAGAACCCCCACCCAACCCACAGCAGTTACTCAGAGGAGCCTAACCCCGCTCTCTAAAGATGGCCCCCACCCTCACCCCGAGTGTGAAGTGAAAGTGGGAAAGGTGAAGTTTTAGAACAGCCCGTGCTGTGCGTGCTGTGCTGCTTTCTGAACATGCGCGTGAATTGTTAGGTCCTGCTACCCATCAGAGTATTTTTTCTTTTTCTTTGGTAATAGTTTTAAGATATAATTTTCATACCATGTAATTCACCCATTAAAAGCGTATGATCAGGTAGTTTCAGTTGTGTTACATTGGGAGTTATGCACCCATCACAACTGCTTTAGACATTTCCGTCAGTGAGGAAGACCTGTGCCCTCAGTCACCGCCATTGGTTGGCCTGCAGTTTTTTCTCTTTCCCAGGAAACAACACCATTCTGGAAGAGGTCCAGTCCTCAGAGTTGTGGTTCTTAATCTCTTTTTGGCTCACAGATAACTCTGAGAGTCTGGTGAAAACTGAGGGCGCTCTTTCTCCAATAAATGCACACATGCAGATTTATATTGCATTTAACGTAAGGCAGTTCCTGGACCTAACACCATTCTGACATTGCCTTGATTGGGTTCTTTCCTTTCATGATAGTATGAACCTACTTCTGACCAGCTTGTCAAGTCCCCTGAACGTGGCCTTAATGGGCAACATAAAATTGTCAAATTCTAGGTTCCCATGAGAGGAAAAAAGAGTGAACTGTGTTATTTGAATTATCAAAATTGCACTGTGGAGAAATAGCTTTTAAGAAGACTGCTTTAAAGGCCTGTAGTACTTCGTTCTAAATTTCCCCCTTTGACTGAGCAGGCCACCAGAGCTTCCCACGGTCCTGCTGGGGCCCTCGCAGAACTGGCTCTTCCAAACTGCACATCAGCCCGATGCCATCAGCCTGCACTGAAGCCCGAGGCCTGGAAGCTGCACACATTCCCTATTAGGGAAGAAAAAAGATTCGCTCCTCCTGAACCCAGGTCTGTTTTCATCTAGGGGGCACTGTAAAGCTTTTAAGTTGTCATGTTTTCTTTGCTTTCGCCCTGAAAAGCTCGGAGGCAATTTTTTTCCCTGCCTCTAGCAGCTGGACTGGGCTAAATGTTGGTTTGTGAGTCAACCTTTATGGCCCTCATTTCCCCTCTGGCCTGAAGCCACCATTTGTTCCTTTTTGGTGCATTTTTGTATTGCTACCTCAAACTGCTTCTAGAGTCAGCACATTTCTTTTTCTAACCTTGCCATTCTGCACTTGAACGCTATTCACGACAACCATTTGCTTGATGTGTGCTCTCAATGACAGAGCTTTATTTTAGAGTTATTTTTCTCACCTGCAATGTTTAGGTGCTAGACTCAAGGGCATTCGCAAACGGCTAAGCACCACCCATAGTTAACCAGGTTTATGTATCTGTGTATGAGAGGGAGAGCAGAATTTGGGGGGCTTAAGTAGCCACAACAGGAACACAGAGAGTTGTACTTTTTCTATTCAACAAGATACTTTCACAGCACTAGGCCAGGCATGGATCCAAGGACTTCATACGCGTTAATTTAATCTTCACAAAAACTCTGAGTTGGGTATGGTTTTTTGTTTGTTTTAACTTCACCCAATTGACTGTGCAATTTTTTCAGTTCTTTTAGAAAGGGAGAGGTAGGGAGAGAGGTATTAGAGAGGAGAAGGGAGGGGGAAAGAAAGGGAGAGAAACACTGATGAGAAACACTGATGGTTGCCTTCTGCACATGCCCCAACCAGAGAACAAACCTGCAACCCTGGCCTATGCCTCATCTGGAATTAAACCCTCCAAACATTTGGTCTGTAGGATGACAACACCCTATCAACTAAGCTACACCGGCCAGAACAGGTATGATTTTTTATTTCCCCCAATTTACAGATGAAAAAACAGGCCTGGAGATGTCAATGAACTTACCCAAGGTCACACATCCAATGAATGGCAGAGCTGGGATTAGGGTCAGGGCCTTCTGCCTGCGATCCACACTCTCTGCCCTCAGTCTCTGCGAGAATGAGCCTGAGCACTGGGGTCCTGGGCAGGCCGCTCACCTGGGGACGATGAAATCCCTGCATCCTAGACCTCTGGGGATTAAACGAGGCTCCATGGAAATGTAGTGTCCACCCCACAGTGGGAACTCAACTCTGTCCTCTTCAGCTAAATCTGCACAGAAACCCAGACAACACTTCAGGAGGCATCCAGGCCAGAAGACATAACTCACCCAACGGAACATTACTGGTGAGCACCGAAAGTCGACTGCACAGCCTCACTTCTGCATCCCAGTGGGCGCCTGACCACTGAGAGATTTTCTAAAACGCGTATGAAGCAAATCACTCAGATTTAGTTCTGACACATTTTAATGTTGGGCATAATCTTTCTAAAAGTGAAGCTGACAGATTAACTTACAATCAAATGTCCTGACAAACTCAGTAAGTCAACTACTTCAACTTTCAGCCACACAGCATAAACTTAAGGGGGTGCACCGTACCTCAGGGTTCCATAGGTATTCCCAGTGACAACAGTCCGTCACTGTGCCTTTTAGTCAACATGCCCTATGACCATTTCAGGAGCAGGGTGTGGACCCTACATATTCTAAGCAGAAGCTTGGGGTGGTCTGAAACTCCGAAATCCCCCCATACCTGGGTGCAGTATTTTTAGAGTCTGCCAAGCCCTGTCTGAACTGTATTTTCAGTAAATCCTCCTAACTCCATGAGGTACTGTCCCTATTTTATGGGTGAGTACAAGGAAGCCCAGAAGGGGAGTGATTTTCATCCAGCCAGTGTTTGCTTAGTGCCTGTTGTGTCTTGGGCAGCATGCTGAGGATCCAGCAGGACCTGGCCCCTGCTTTTAAGGAGCTTTCAGGTGAAAGTTGGACAGACGAGATTCACAGAGCACAGCATAGCATGCCCAGTGCTCTGAAGGGGCGCTGTGCATGGAGAAATGAGAGGGAGGAACTCTCCCTGGGCCTGGCCAAAGGGTATGGGAAAGCTTTCCCCAGCAAGATAAAGGGGTACAGGAAGTACGTGGAAAGAGGAAGCAGAGGTGTAGGACAGTGTGCACAGAGGCGCAAAGCGAAAATGGAGTGCATCTGAGACAGGACAGGTACCACTGAGCACCAACCAAGTGCGGGGCTTGTGCTGGGCGATGAGGACCCCACCCCGAACAAGACAGGCAATGCCCTTGTCCTCAAGAAGCTTAATTCTAGGGTAAAAATAAACAATAAAAACATAAATCAAATAAAAATATGACTTCAGAGTGGTGAGCACTATGAAGGAAATATCTCAGGGCAATGAGCCAGAGAAAAGGGGAGAAGCAAGTTTTAGACGCAGCAGTCAGGGACTGGACGCCTGAGTACAGACCTGAGAGGGGAGCCAAGGTCAATCACAGGCAAGGTGAGAAAGGGATTCCAGGTAAAGGGCAAGCACGGGGCCCTAACAGGTTAAAGCTGCCGGCTGCAGTCGAGAAGCAGGAAGGAGGACAGAGAGGCTGGAGCACAGCAAAAGATGCTGCAGTGGGGTGGTGGGGTGGGAGCAAGGCTCTTGGCTGTGCAGCAATTCGGACTGATCCCGGGTGCACCAAGAAGTCTTTGCAGCCTTTGAAGGGAGGTAGGGGTGACACTGTTCACTTCCATTTCTAAAGGACAACTCATTCTGAAGAACGAATTACTGGGATCAGGAGGCTCCAGCCAGAATCTGAGTGAGAGTTAGCTGGGTTAGCTTAGATCAGGGTGGTTGCAGTGGAGAAGAGGTGGCAATGGATGGACCTGAGATGAATTCTGGAGATAGAACTGACAGGACCTCCCAATGGCTTGGACATGGAGGTGTGGGCAAGGAAGGGATTTAGGACAACTTCTAGCCACTGGCAAACAGGATACTGTCCTCACAGGGAATACTGGGAGAATCCAGAGTTCTTTCTTGCAAATGTTCAACATGAGATGCTTATCAGATATTCAAATGAAGATATTCAATAAGCAGGTATCTAAGCCAGCAGTTCTGGGAAGAGATCAAGACTGGTTTTGAATGCAGGGGCCACTGGCCTGTAGATGGTATTCAAAGCTTGAGAATCAAGTGGAACATCCTAGGGGACTGTGCTGAGTGAGAAAATCCACATCAGCCCAGGGGGTGGAGGGGGGAGCTTTAGACGAGGAAAAGCCAGAAAACTACAGTGAGATGGGGTAGCCAGTGAGCTAGGAGGGAAACCAGGGGTGTCAGGTCACAGAAACCAAGAGACAAAGAGGGAGAGGCCAACTGGGTGAAATAACAGCCGGGGACTAACTAGATCACTGGTGACCTCGAGAACACAACAGCAGTTTCACGGCGGAGGTGGGAGTGCAGCTGGAGAGGGTTAAGAAGAGTGGGAAGGAAGGAAGTATAAATAGTCGCTGCAGAAATGCGGGTGAAGGGGGCAAATATATGGAGCAGCAGACATAGAGAGGCACATGGAACTGAGGTTTGGTTTCGTTTTAGAGAAGAGAGAACTCAGGATGTTTACATGCTGACAGGGAAGAGCCACTGGCGAGTGGAGAAGCACAGGAGCATGTCCTGGAGCTAGCAAGGACACTACGCGTCGCCTTCTTGTCTCTGGGCACACATTCTAGCTCTCTGCTGTCCCCTCTGCTGTGATCCTCAGGTGCTGGCATCCTTCAGGGACCCGGGCACAGCATGCTGCTCTTCTCTCTCTCCATCCCCTCTCCAGCGGATCCTACCAGGTGGAGGGTCCAACTCTGCAAGGTTTCAAATGCCACCTGCACACTGGCACCTTCGTCTCCCACTCGATCCTCTCAGAAATGGGACATTTCCGACGGATGTTCCAGATGCACTACTCACTCAAACCAGCCCCCGCTCGCTCCCTCCACCTCTGCCTTACACTTGTGCCCACCGGGAGCTAGAGAGGCCTTCGTCAAAGTTCTTTACCCCTTTCTGTACCTCCGGCTTGACTTCGCACATTACCAGCCCAACTGGCTAGTAAGTGGCAGAACCGATACATTGAGCCAGCTTGGTTTGACTCTGAATCCCAACCTCTACATACTTCCCTGAAAGAAATTCCTGCAGTTACTTCAATTTCAACACGCCATAAAATCATTTTAGTCAGCAAGAGAAAGTATGCCTTTATGATAATAAATATCACTGAGGAAAAAGTCTAGCAAAGTGGTTTATTACAAGTTATTGCTGGAAAAAGTCCTCCAAACAGACCAGTGCAGTAGAAATGCCTTAGAGAAGTATCAGTTGTTCAGATTTCCTCACAACAGCTCTACCATTCTGACACATCCGTGTTTTTAAAGAGCTGCTGCGGCTACCTCAGACGACAGTAACTCTCCGATGCTTGTTTTTACTTCCAAGTTTGTGGTTTTTTAAAAGAGGCTACTTCAGGGCTGTGAACTGTCTCACTGTCTTTTCGCTCTCTCTCTTCAGCTCCTCGATGTGGGCGTCCAGGCGCTCCAGAATGTGATGAGACCTGAGCTCCTCCTCTTCCAAAAACCTTGTGGCTATGGAACCAAGGGGAGACACAGGAAAGGGACACTGGAAGAGAAGCGAGTTTGGACACATCAAAGTCGAACAGTCTCTAACACACATTATGCATGATAGTTTCTAACTAGCAACATTAAAAGGTGTTTTTTTTAAAAATACCTTTTCCTCTGAAGGGATTTTTCTTTTGTTTTTATCCTAATGAGAAGACTACATTTTTTTAAAAAGCTCTGCAAAAATTCACCAGCTCTCTTCCTCTCTGGCCCGAGGGGTGTAAGTGTAAAATCCATATAAATATAATCACTAGCCTAAAGTATATTCCATTGTAGACGTGTGCACCCTTCCACAACCCAGAAGAAAACACACGTTGCCTGTTACTCAAACTTGCTTTTAAAATGTGATCGTGTTACTTTCCCTTTAAAACACAAATATCTACTTATAACATACCAGACACCATTAAATTGACTCTTTTTCCCTCCACCAAACCTGCCATCCCAGCCCCTGTCCTGAAACCCTCGGGGGCAGTGGCACCTGAGAGTACTGTCCCCAGAGGGCAGCACAGGCCCTGCACAGCGGCCCCCTCCCCATCTGCAGTGGTGGTTTTCTGTAAAGTCACCCCAAACGCCAAATTAGGGAACAGAGAATCTGCCCCCAGGGGAAACGCACACATATGTGTCATGGCAAGTATCCTGCTAAACCCCACTCATCCTGGTAGATTCTACTTGCTTTATTTTACGAAAGAGAAAACGAGGTTGAGAAGCGGGCAGCGCCCTGCCCGAGGCCAGCCTGATGAGGGATGCCAGAGCTGGGATTCGAACTCTGCCAAGGGGCCCCAGGGTCCCAGCTCCTTGCTAAACTGCACTGCCCCTCCCAGCCCTGCCTGTGGTCCTCTCAAGAGAGCTGAAACAAGAGGACAGAGCCACCTCAGGCACCTCGGGCACCTCAGCTGGGAGTGCAAGTCTAGTCACCTCTCACAGCCCTGCACCAGTCCACAAACGCTGCAGCAGAGCTCCGAGCACTGACTGGGAGCCACATGGACTTCAAGCAAGGAGGCAGGTTCACAAACACCGAATCCATGACTAACAAGGACCAGCTATATCACCCTGGTAGAGTCTGAGGTAACTTTCTGCACCCAGATGCAATTCCTTCCTCCACCTCCACCCACTCCCTTTTCTCTCTCCAACAGTCCCTCTTCTTCCTCACTGTCCAGGCCTCAGGACTGTCCCGCCCTCCAGAGATGTTCCATGGACCAACCACTCCAATACAAAACTGACCGCTCTAAAAAGGAAGGGGAGGGAATTTCCCATTAGGGTTAAAGACAAATGACTATAACTTATGCTGCATTTCGGAACAAAGATGTACTGTGGCAAGTAATCTTGGCTAATGTGTCTTCATCAGCAAAACGCTCATGTATCAGAAATGCATGAGAACAACAAATGGCACTTCAGATAGAGAACCAGTAAGAAAACAAAGCAAGTCACACTCCTCACCCTTCAAGTAAAAGATACAATCAAACTAAATAAACTTAATAAACTAGTAAGATCAGAAAGTTTCCATACCGAAGACATAAACTCTTCTTGGTCATTTATACTCTCAGAGATAGAGTCAGAAAAAATGGCTTCGTTTGGGTCTAGCACTGAAGGCAAAGAGTGAGTTTTGTACAGAAAGTTGGAAGGCAAAGAGATGCTGGAGCTGCAAGAGCTGATGTGAACACTCAGGGGGCTGAGGACCCTGGACACGGGCTCTACGCCGCCCGGCGCTCGTCCTCCCGGAGAAGAGGGAAGACCTGTTTTGCAGAGCTCGGTCTTCCCTCCACCACGTCTGTGCTGGCCATGGGATGGCCTGGAGAGCAGATGGGAAACAAAACAGATAACAGTTGTAGCAGTTTTTCTCGTTTAAAACAGAAATGTTGTAGGAAGTTCACTTAAAAATAAATGGAAAGGCTAACTAGTAAGGCTGTTAAGTTCTAAAATAAGCAGCCCACTCAGACCAGGTGTTCCTTCATTCACTCAGGTTCCAAATATCCAGTCCCCACTGCCAGGCCCCTGCCCTCACACTCCTACAACATAGCAAGGAAGACAGATAAGCTGCCAGAGGGGTCTAGCCTGCCCCGTGCCGAAATAAGGGGAAGTACTGCGCACACGGGAGGGCCGCACCCCTCCTCTGCGCGTGGGGGAGGGTTAGGGCAGTGAGGGCGTCAGCAAAGGCTTTGGGGAAGAAAACAGGTAAACCCTACAGTAAGACCTAAAGCCAAGTGGTCTTCTAGTGAATGCGACTTATGGTAACAGGCTATAATTAACTAGCCAAAAATACAAAAGAAGCTTTTTCTATAAAGCCACCTTGTCATTCGTGGGGCAAGTAGGGTTGGGGAGGTGGCAGGCAGCATGAAAGGCTCAGGGCACTAAGGATGTTGTCTGTGCCCACACCCAGGGCGTCTCGCACACAAGCCTGGATGACAGTGTGCTATGTAGCCCCTCCGTTTCTTCACCTGAGAGCAGCTTTACTTGTGGACAGTGGACTTCAGAATTAAACAGTCTTTTGATGAAGATATAATATCTATAAGTCAGAAATTATTCTTAAAGAAATGAGCATTGTATTACAGTGATACACATTTTAAATAAACCATGAAGAGATTTTACTTGAACTCTGTATTCTTGAACTCAGGTGCTCTGCTGTGTGTTGGTTTTAAGAGCACATCATGATTTTTTTTGCACATCTGAGTAGACATCTCCAGCTTAGATTTGGTATCCATCAAATCTCTCTGTAGTTGTTGATTTTCAGACACTAATTTATTTAATGTCTCAATATAATTCTCCTGGAGGTCTGCTATTGAAATCTCTTTTGCCTAATAAAAAAGAACACTAGAGTCACTTGATTTGTATAAGAACACTGCCCTGTGGTACCACTGCTAGTGGGAAATCGCATTCTTTTTTAGTTGCAACTAGTTCATCTGTGCTTTTGGAAAAGTAAAGCTCTGGTGCCGGCTCTCTTAGACTAAGAGAGAGGGGCCCTGCCTCTCACAGTGAGTGGGGTGAAACGTGAGGGCACGGTGGGCTTCCCTGTCGTGTCGGGAACAAGCACAGGGCAGGAGGAAGGCTCCAAACCAGCAGGCAAGAAAGCTAAAGCGAGAACCAGAAACAGAGAAAGTAAGATAGTAGCAGGGGTTCTTGGAAAAAGGGAAGTCTGAGTAGCCCCCTAACACCTGTGGAAGAAAACTGAGGGACCAAAAAAAAAGAAATTTGAACAAAAGTTTCTAGAAAGGAACTTTGGCATCAGGGACACTTAAATAAATATTCTCTGGCCTTAGATATTTTTACATGACATCAGCACCTCTTCTTGTGTGTGAAGCCAATTTGAACACGATAAAGCAAGACTCACTTATAAAGTGGGAATTACTGCTCCAATCTGGCCTGAGTTTTGTGATCATCAAGTTTATTGCTCTTTAATTCTAGCTGTGGCCCAGTAATACAGTAAAAGTGGTATGGACCCTTTTTTCCAATGACAAAATATTTTCATCAGCAGTCTGAAAAATGATGGTAATCTTTAAAGTTTCATACAATGTTTAACTTGGTCTTTTCTGTAAAGAACTTTCTGAAAAGAGGCTGATCAGGGTGGTTTGACACAGAATTTATCTAACAAAAACATAAGCTTTAAAATACAAACTTTTAATTATCTGTGTCCCACTAGTGACAAGTTGCAAAATCTTTCAGTAAGTTGTCAATTCCAGTTCAAATCCACCCCACCTAAAAAAATTTTGCAGACCATAGGATTTAAACCACAAATTACTGCCAATTTTTAAATAAATGTGGTAAATAACACATTTTACCAGAGCTATTGTGTTCAGTAAGATAATTAACTTATTAAAATAGCTATTCAGCCCAAACACTCATCCGTAAAAGCAGTTCTACCTTTCTAGGTGGTAAAATGCAGCACAACACTTTCTAACAACCATTCCCGACACACACAAAACATGTGCACTGCACGTAACTGCTAAACCACAGGAAGGTTAAACTGCTGACGGAATTTTCACCAGAGTTTGATACCTGACGTCATTAAATACATTTTTTTTTTAAAAAGAGAATGCTTGCCTTTGCCAGGCACCTTATTTTTTTATTTTTAAAGATTTTATTTATTCATTTTTAGAGAGGGGGGAGGAGAAGGAGAGAGAGGAAGAGAAACATCAATGTGCAGTTGTGTCTCTCGCATCCCCTGCTAGGAACCGGCCTACAACCCAGGCATGTGCCCTGACTAGGAACCGAACCACGGTTGTTTGGTTCTCAAGCCTGGGCTTGATCCACTGAGCTATACCAGCCAGGGCAACCAGGCACCTTTTTAAATGTTCTTGAACTTTATTTTATTAACAACAATTACAGGTAAGTGAATGTGGAAGGTAATGTAAGAACTGCGGCAAGCACACACCTGGCTGTATAAAGAGAGGACAGCACCACCACTGCCTGATGGAGGTTTCAGGAGAAAGCAAGCTGAACAGAATCTCCGGTCATGGTCAGGCCTAAGCGCCATGACGGTTCCCAACTCATATGTGAACAGGTCATCACTGCGTAAGAGAAGATTCTATCAACCAGTTACTGCCAAATCCTGGGCCTTTCGAAGATTCTGTGTTATAAACTGGCTAGTTCTTGGCTTTCTCCACTACCAGCCTAGTATTGGCTTTATCCGGACATATAAAGCCATGTCCATCCCTCCATCCATCTTCCCCCATACAAGATGTTTACCTGTTTTCTCTTTTCCTATCTTCCTATGTTTACCTGGCTTATAAGTTTGTGCTTTAAAAAAATTCCTTTCACTATAGACTTAGAAGGCTTACAGGAAGGAGCAAGGTTAGAGGCATATTTTTTTCACCTATCTTAAATTACAGCATAATATTTCATCGTATAGAAAGCTACAAATTAACTACCTTTCTACAGATTACCATTTAGTTTATTTCAAAATTTTGGATACTGCAGACAACACTAAGATAACCATTTCTGTGCATTTGCTCCTACGGGATGGATTCTTTGGGAATGTAAACTGATAGGACCGTTTCGGAGAATTATTCCTCAATGACTGTCAAGTTCAGAAATGCACAGGACTCAGGAGTTCACAGGCTCCCTGTATGCACAAGTTTGATGGGTATTTGCTCGACTGCTCCCTAGAAAGGCCCCGTCAACTCACTTCCTCACCAACCGAGCACAAGAGGGCCTGTTTCCCCAGATTTTTACCAATTCTGGCTACATTCAGTTTTTTTTTTTAAAGATTTTATTTATTTATCTTTAGAGGGGAAGGGAAGGAGAGAGGGAGAGAAATATCAATGTATGGTTGCCTCTCCTGCGTCCCCTGCTGGGAACTGGCCTGCAACCCAGGCATGTGCCCTGACTGGGAATCGAACCTCAATCCTTTGGTTCACAGGCCCACGCTCAGTCCACTGAGCTACACCAGCCAGGGCTGGCTACATTAGTTTTTAAAATTCATTGTCAATCCAATTAGCAATAGAATATTTATTTGTTTTGTTTTGATTATTGGGGAGGTCGAGCAGCTATCCTTTTTTACTGGGTTTCTGTATTACTTCTGTGAATTATCTATTTATACCCTCTGACCATTTCTGTACTGAATAACCTTTTATTATCTTTGTAGAAAATCCTCATATATTAATATTTTATGTTAACCTTCTATCTGTTTACAGATTGTTTTCCCCAGTCTATTAGTCTTTTATGGGATGTTTTGCAACCCAGAAATTTTATATTTTTATGTTGTAAAATTCCTTATATTGTAAAATTCTCTATGGTTTCATGATGTCAAGAGAATCTTCCACTATAAAAAGAATGGCCCCTGTTTTCTTTTAGTTGAAATAAAGTACTCATCTAGAATTTCACACTTCCTCCCGCCCAGCCTCCTAATCCGTAACTGTGAAGTCAGAAGTACATGGGAGCAATAGGGGCAGGGAGTCACTCTCCATCTTTGAGGCACGTGTTCCCTGAGAGTACATGAAAAGACTTTCTAGTCTTTGAGCATTTGACCTATATCAAAAAAGATGGGTTAGAATAGATGGATCACTTTGCGAACTGTAAGAGTTTATAACCAAATAGTTAAAAGAGTATCAACACTTTATAACTCACTGTTGGCTAACAGTGTTCCTTCCCTCTGGTTCCACAGGCGTCTGCGCGTGTCCCCTACCAGACTAGTCTCAGGTTCTCAAGGGGAAGAATTCTCTTACCGGGCTTGTCTCCTTGCCTACTAAAATGCTCCAAACATAAGATTTCGGAACATTTGATTAAATTAATTACATCTTACAGAAATGGAGTTAAAACTACTTAAAAGGTTATACAACTTATAATGAAAAAATATTTTTAAAATAATAATAATAATAACAGCATCTAACACTTACTACATGCCAAGCAGTGTACCAAGCCCTTTATATACATTCTATCAAGAAAACAGACTGTGTATATATTTTATCACATACATAATATCAAAAATACCTTCCAATGACTGGAGTGGAGAGTCATATTTCGCTACTTCCACCACTATTTTCTGCAGAAGGATCATTCCATATTTAATCTTAACTCTCTCTTTACCATATGAATATCTACAAAGGGATTTCTTTAAAGGCTTCGATAGTAGAAAAATGTAAGTTTCTATTTACGTACTTCATGTAAACCCAATTCCAATTTCGTCACCATTTCAGAAAGACGACGATTTTCTAACTTGAGTGACTCCAGCTGACCCACAATGTCCTGAGAAGGGAAAAGCAGAAAAGACAAACAAATAAAAATAACAAATAAATCCTACAAAATTTTTTCACATATAATTTTCATTGGGCAAAGTTACATTCTTCATTGAGACATATAAATATTTTCTAAGAAGATTTCTTTAAAAGGTGTTTAACAATGAATTAACACACGCGGAAATAAAATACTGTTCTAAGAGGAGGAAGGGTTCCCAGCAAACCCCTAACCACTCTCCTGGGTCAGCCTCCCCTGACTGGCTTCTACCTCCAACATCACGTCAATTGCACTCTTTTCACATAATTCATTCCTTACATTCAGTGCTCATTCTCCTTAGCTTTTCTGCTTGACCAAAAATTCCTGCCTTCCTTGGCTTCCTGCTCCCTTAGTGAAGGTGCTTCCTTCCTTAGTGCTACTATTTTTTTTAGCTCCATGCCAACACCTTTTTTATCCTAAATGAGTAATATCCTAAGTTGGTTCAAGTCTCAGCCCATCATACTCTGTGCTTTCTTATTAAAATCTCTAAGTCTCTCAGGATGTTTCAAATGCCAATGTCATGCAAAGACTTTCACACCTAAATGTCTTACTCTCATTTTAACCTTGAACTCCAGGCCATCTGTGGAACTGACTACTAGATATTTCCATATAAAAGTCCAGCCTTTACCACAAGCCAAAAGTGCCAACCCAATGTCCCCTCTACCAGCTTCCCTATTTGGTACACCTTTCACACAGATTCATCATCCTCTCCCAAACAGCTCCCTGTCTTTTCTCTCTTTCACTGAAGTGTACCACTTTCCACTCAGTTGCCCAAACCAGAACCAAGTTAGCACCTTTCATTACCTCTGTCTCACCCGACCTCCCTGTCCTGTCAAATACAAAGCCCCGCCAATTTTACCAGCCAAACACCTCTGGCATTCGTCCATGCCCCTCTTCCTCCACTTCCCACTGCTCAGGCCACCATGTAACGGTCAAAACAGCATCTGGGTGGTCTCTTTGCCTTCGTGCTTCTTTCCCGTATGATGATCAGAGAGATTTTTTTATCCTGAGTAAAGCCATTCTCTACTGACAACACTCAAGATAACACTCCAACTCTTAAACATGACTGACGGGGGCCCCCCAGGAGCTAGTCCCTGCTTTCCAGTCTCGTCCACAGTCATTCACCCCCCGTGGAGTTTACTTTGTAAAGGAGAACACGTCACACTCTCACCTCACACCACGGCAACAGTCACTACTTGTCTGTGTCTACTCTCACCTCTCCACCAATCCTCACTAGGATGCTTGTCACCCAGCATGCCCACAGCGCAAAGCAGGTGTCTACAAAACTTTACTGAATTAACTACTGCAGAAATGATATCCTTAATAAAGTCAATCCTCAGAAACAAACTTCAAATAAAAAGAGGTTTTGTTCGCATGTCACCTTGTGCTCTACAGCTTTTTCTTCTGCCTTTTGTATCTCTACTTTGAGTCGCTTTTCCATGTCGTAGGAAGACGTTTTGGCAGAAGCAATAGTGATATCTCGCTGATGTAACTCACGAGTTAAACGGGAGATTTCCATCTTCATTCCTTCCAGTGCAGAACTGTAACTTTGATCAGCCTGTAAAATCTGTTCTTTCAACTACAAAGAAACAGAAAGGAAAGCATGAAAAATTAAGAGAAAGTATGTAGACAGAAAAATATATTAATAGCTAGAATAATATGGTAATTTTTACCTTACTTCAAGACATGAATTTTTTCCCTAGATTACATCTGCAGAAAATTAGCAATTTACCACATTGCATACCTGTACTGAAGCTCAGTTAGTTGTACCCATAATCATTTATTATACCTCAAAGAGGGAGGGATAACTTATTCAAATACTGAGAACCGGGATCAAGGCCCGTGAACACAATATTTAGAGGACAGCATCTGTGACCTTCACTCTTTTCTAGATGCAAATCTAAAAATTTTGCTTACATGGTTTCCTGGTCCACAGAAGATAACAGAAAGACAAGAAGAAGAAAGGGGCTAGAAGTAATCTCAAGGAAGTAATAAAAAATGAGTCAACACACAGGACAGCCAGAGCCCACTAACGCAGAGACAAACGGCCCTGCATACCTCACCAGCCAATGAGAATGTTCACTACACCACAGCACACAGGACAAGACAAACCCATAACCACCTTTAGTCAACAAGAGAATATTAAATGTGAGCTCATATATCTTTTTGCAAGCAGGAAAGTGTAGATAGCTTAGAAATATCTCCATTTAAAGATGTGTTATAAAATAAAGTTTTAGAGTACAATGAGGAAAGGCCTCAATTACCCTGAAAACACCTGAGGATGACAGAACAGACACGTCCCCAAGCACGTGCCGGATGCTGGGGGACCACTGAGTACCAAGTGGCCCTTTGGACTACATTTTTCTGTCACTAAAAACAACTCCTACAGCCTGTCAGCCCATGGCTCGGTCCATAAGTACAAACACCACCACAACCCCAAGCATGCAGATTCTTACCTTCTTAATCTCTGTCCTGTACTCATTGTTATGTGCTTCCACCTTCTTCAATTCTTCGTATTTTTCCATTAGTTCTTGGCTCAGCTGTTTACATGTTGTACTCACAGACTCCAGGCTATATGACAAAAACAGGATCACATATTCAAAACACAACCCTGAGCCCTGCCCAGTGTGGCTCAGTTGGCTGGGTGTCCTCCTGTGAAGCCAAAGGTCGCTGGTTTGATTCCCAGTCAGGGCCAAGCCTCGTTGTGAGTCCAGCCCCCAATCAGGTCGAGTACGAGAAGCAACCCGCTGTTTCTCACATCAGTGTCTCTCTCCCTCTGTTTCTCCCTCCCCCGCTCATCTCTCTAAAAATAAATAAATAAAATCTAAAAGAAAAACTAATTTACCTTTTTGATGTCTAAGACATATCTCAAAGATCACCTCCCACTCCAAATTAAAACTCATTTCCAATTTTCTTATCACAAGAGGCAGCTAAATCCAATTCCAACTTTTGAAGATACTTTTGATTTCTGTGTTTACCTACAGTCTTTCCTTCTGCTTAAAATTTAACTGGTTACAAAATTCTGAAGATTACAGCTAATTTTTTTTCTCTAGTTGTACAGGAGCTGCCATCATAATCTAAATCTTCACTACACTTAATTACAATTCTATTCTACACACAGCTGCCAGAATAATTCTCTCTAACGAGTTTCCAAGTTGTCGTCCTAACTTAAGAATCAACCCCTTATCGGATATAAGAACATCAGGGGCACCCTACCTCTCCTATCTCAGTGCTCATTTCTACAAGTAAAATCTTTTTGCTTCTAAATCAAAAGGCTGTACTACTGTCTGCCACTTGCCACTGGCTACACCTGACTGCTTGTCTCTGCATACACCATCCCCTTGACCACAAAGTGCCTTCCTCTCCAGCCTGGCAGTGGGTGGCCAGCATCCTCTCAACAATCAGAGCAGTACTATCCTGATAAAGCCACCCCCACCCTCATCCCCTGATCACCTTAAATACAGTTTATTTTCTATTTATATAGCTTGAATGTACAAATTTTCCAGAACTGTCTACCTTAAATGTACTACTTTAAATTGCTCTCAGGTCCTTTAACATGTACATTTTGTCTCTCAAACTACAAATTCTGTGATTAAAATAATGTCTTTTACTCCTTATTTCCCCCCAGCTGTGTCCACCATCCCTTCAGCTCCTGGATCGACCAGTTCTAGATGGTTTGATAAATGCTGAATAACTGCTGCGATTGTCTCACCAATAACTAACTTACCAGATAAGCTATCATTCAAAAATATTATCTTTGCCACACAACAATACAAAAACAACCACACGAATTTCTCCAATTAAGGAATATATTATTCAAACTGAATAACACCAATAAACTATCTAAAAGGATCCTTTTCCACCCTGACTGTTACGGCTCAGTTGGTTGAGTGTCATCCTGTAAAGCGAAAGGTCACCAGTTTAATTCCCAGTCAGGGCACATGCCTAGGGCCAGGGTTTTGGGTTTCCGGTTCTGCGCTTGGTCAGGGGGAATATGAGAGGCAACCAATTGATATGTCTCCTTCTTTTCTCCCTCCCTTCCCCTCTTTCTGAATAACTGTTTTTAAGAAAAATAAAAGGGTTCCCTTTTCTAACTGCCTTTTAACACCAAAAAGTAATTTTTCTTTTATCCTCACCCTAGGACATTCCTTTTTTGTAAAAAATGCTTTTAGAGAGTGGAAGGGATACGGAAACACCAATGTGAGTGAGAAGCATCTACTGGCTGCCTCCCGTAGACACTGGGACCAGGGATGGTGCCCAGACCAGGGACCAAGCCACAACCTAGGAATGTGCCTACTGGGAGTCAAACCCGCAACCAACTGAGCCACACCAGCCAGGGCCAAAGAAAGAATGTTTTAAAGCCATTGTTTTAGTACAGAGCACTGGTATTTGTATCTGTTCATTCCAATTTTACCTGTTTCTAAAAATCCTAGCACGTTCATTTACTTGGGACTTAGTATATGATTACAATATGTCAAACACTGAGTCAGAAAGCTCCGAGATACCCTTGTCCTATCAACAGGTGGGAAAATCGGGGCCTAAAGGTCACACTGCAAGTCAGAAACAAGAGACAAGTCTTCAGAGCCTGAGGATAGCATAGTAAAACTTACATACATGAAAAAGATCACTCAAAAGCCAGTTAATGGAAAAATCTATAATAAAAATGTAAAATTAGTTCTGTCAAAAAGAATAATAAGATTTAAATTATTTTACTCCTTCTAAAATGTATACATATACCTCAATAATGATAACCAGGACTATCTGAAATATTTCAAGGTAAAAAAAACACTGTAAATGCATGTGTGGGGGCACAAGTATTTACTATGTAAAAAAAATACTTGGTGGTTTCTAAAAGCAAAAAACGTATTATTTAATGATATAAGGGTAAAACAGCAATAGTTTATATATTTTATCTTTTAGACACAGAAGATGTTAGTGTATAAATGACTGTGATTTGTGTTTAAAATAAAATATCAAACTCTCCCTGGTCAAATGTTTGAGGTATGACAGACAAAAAAGTTCCCAAGTTGTGACAGCAGTACAAGTGAGCGGGCACGGCACAGCGTACGTCGGGATGCCATTAACACCCAACAGCATTTCGGAACAGAGGGAAGGAGACCTTGTGTCCAGAGTGACCTCGCCAAGAGCAGTCCAGGGAGCTGGCTAGTAGAGAGGAAAGTGCTCACGGAAGGGCTTCCACGCAGGTGAAAGGTGAAGAAGTGCAAGACAGCACAGGCAACTCTTGAAGAACTTGGTTTTGAAAGAGAGCAGAGAAATATGGAAGTAGCTTGATGGGGATACAGGATTAAAGGAAGGCTTTCATTGTTCCCCTGTGATGGGAAATACTAAAGTGTATTTTGTACCACTGGAAAAATCATCAGATAGGAAGAACTTTATGATGCAAAAAGAGAAGAGAAAAACTGTGGAAAGAGAAGACAAGTGGAGTTTTCGGAGCACAGACATGTCATCCATTGACTGATCCAATGTAACAGATTACAGGCAGGCAGACGGGTAGACTCGGTGACACAAAGATTAGGAAGTTCTTTAATTGCTTCTGTTTTCTCAAAGAAATAAGAAGTCAGGCCATTCGTGGATGCTAATGGAAAAAAAACACTTTTTTTTACTGACCATTATATTAGTTTACTTTATTAATAGGATGATCAAAATAATTTTAACAACTTGACCATTTTGGAAATGTGCATGCAAGTGTCTACCTGCTTTCCAGACGAGTCACCTCTGCCTGCAGTAGCTCCTCACTCGTGTGGGTTAGATCCAGTGGGGAGAGCACGTGGTCTAAGTCCCGTTCTTGAGAGCTGTACCTCCTCGCCATCTGAGACTCTTCCGGGGACCTAGGGATGGGTACAAGAGGGCCAGTAAAGGCCTTTTATCTTTGCAAACAAAAATAATGTGCAAAACATTCAGATTTTCCAACTGTTTCTGGGAACAAAACTCTTCAGAACCCTTCAGTTTGTCTCCTGCTTTAATGAAAAGAGCACTGGGAGAGTAAAAGGGCAAGAGCTGATGCTTCTCAAAAATGCCAGCAGCAGCTCTGGCTGGTGTGGCTCAGTGGACCTGTGGCCAGGTCCCCAGTAGGGGGCGCACAAGAAGCAACCACACATTGATGCTTTTCTCTGTCTCTTTCTCCCTCCCTTCCCCTCTGTCTAAAAATAAAATAAATAAAATCTTGTTTAAAAAAATGCCAGCAGCAGTTTACTACTTTCCCAACAGGAACTTTGGCCTATTTTGAAGGGGAAAAGACAAAATGACAAAAATCACTTTGTTGCCACTTGATAACCTGAAGTCAAAGAAACTGGAAAACTACCAGAGTTCTGGCAAGAAGAGAAATGTGCACCAGAGTTAAATGGAGCAAAAGGGGCACAGGCTTTCTATTTCCTTCCCCTACAAACCTCACAGCACTAATTCATATACAGAAATAAAATCGGTTTTAGGAATTTTCTTAAAAGCACCATCGCAGTCGCAGGCTTATCAATGATATTGATGATAAAGAGCTAATAATCATAACCTAATCTATATCTCTATCCAGGAGATGTGGACTACAATTCCTTTTACATTTGGAGTTTGGCCAAGGGTCAGATTGACTAAGAGGTTCCTAACTTTCTAAACATTAGAGTCTCTAGGTTAAGGACCCAAATCAGAGGCAGAAAACCACACAAAACTTTATAACACTATAAAACTTTAACTCAGAACTTAAAACTAAGCCCTGGCTGGTGTAGCTCAGTAGATTGAATGCCAGCCTGCAAATCAAAGGGTTGCCAGTTCAACTCCAAGTCAGGGCATAGACCTGGGTTGCAGGCCAGGTCCCCAGTAGGGGGTGTGCAAGAGACAACCAGACACTGATGTTTCTCTTCCTCTCTTTCTTCTTTTCTTCCCCTCCCTCTAAAAATAAATTAATAAAATCTTTTTAAAAAATTAAAACTAAGTAAGAAAGCCCATTATATGAGTAAACACAAAATTAAATACACAACATAAAACTGGTGCTTGTTATCAAAACACCAAGTGACTGGTCTGGCTGGCGTAGCTCAGTGGATTGAGAATGGACTTGTAAACCAAAGGATCATGGTTCAATTCCCAGTCAGAGCACATGCCTAGGTTGTGGGCCAGTTCGCAGCAGGGGATGCATAAGACGCAACCATACATTGATGTTTCTCTCCCTCTCTCCTTCATTTCCCCTCTAAAGATAAATAAAATCTTTAAAAAAAAACCAAGTGGCTAAGATTAATAATATTTAAGATGAAACATACCTGATGGTCTCTAATGTGTGTTGAGTGTCGGGTGCCTTTAATTTTGCTTGTAGCTTCTCCTTTTGCATATTTGCCTCATGAATGAAATTTTCTTGAGACTGAAGAGCTGCTTTCAGTTGTCTCTTTTCTTCCTGCAGAACCTACAAAATACTCAGGAAAAAAGTCAGATGTTAGTACAATTTTTCTACTTCAAGAGAAGAGGAAGCCAGGGAATCAGACAGTAAGTTATATAATAGGCACAACATTAATAAAACTATCAATATCTGATCCACTGGCCTTGGAACAGGAAAAAAGCCCATAAATTTTGGGAATAGCTCCAGGTTAATTACTCTCTCTTAAAACAAACATACATGCACACACTTTCCCACATTTCCCCAATTACAGTGATTTTAAAACACACCTCTAACAGTTTTTCAGATTCCCTCAATTTTTCTTCTCTTTGCCGCTGCTCTTGCATAACGCTCACATTGGTCCCCACCAAGTCATTGACCTTCATGGTGAGGCGCTCGATTTCCATCTCGTTGGCGCAGATTGTGTTGTTGGCCCGCTCCAGCTGACTGCGCAGGTGCTGGGTTTCCGACTGGCGGGACAGCTCCACAGACTCCAACTTCTGTTTCCGGTTGGCAAGTTGAGCCTGGAAGCACACAGATTGCCAACAGGTAAAAAGCGAAATGATGAAAGAATAATCAATGACTATGGAAAGCTAAAATGAAACTGAGTTTTACTTCCATAGAAACATAAAGCATTAGCTCATTAAAAATACAACCCATTCATAGAAAAAAACTCCCATGAATGATAAAAACTAGGCATGGAGGGAAACTTTCTCAACTTGATAAAGACTATCTATAAAAACCGTACAGCTACAGTATAGGGAATACAGTCAATAATATTTTAATTACTATGTACAATGTGAAGTGGGTACTAGATTTATTGGGGATTATTTCATAAATTATATAAATGTCTAATCACTATGCTGCACACCTGAAACTAATATAAAATTGAATTATCAACTGTAATTTAAACAACTAAAAAAGAATTAAAAAACAAAGAAAGACCACCCCTGGCCAGTGTGGCTCACTTGGTTGGAGCATTGTCCCATAAACCAAAAGGTCACAGGTTTGATTCCCAGTCAGGGCACACGCCTACATTATGGGTTTGATCCCTGGCCATAGCACATATGAGATACTGCCGATCGATGTTTCTCACATCATTTCTCTCCCCATCTCTAAAATCAATACGCATGTCCTCAGGTGAAGATATTTTTTTAATGTACAGCTAACATCATACTTAATAGAGAAACCTGAAGCTCTCACTATGATCAGGTATAAGGAAAGGTTGCTCTCCCTCACCACTCCTTTCCAACATCAGACAGGATGTCCTTGCTAATGCAATAAGGCAAAAAAGGGAAATAAAAGGTAAGCAGATTGGGAAGACACAGCTGTCTTTGTTCACAGGTAACATGATTGTCTACGTAAAAGTCTGAAAGAATCAACAAAAAAAACTCCTGAAATTAATAAGCAGTTATAGCAAGGTACAGGTACAAGGGTAACATACAAAAGTCAATCAATTTTCTCCATACCAACAATGAACATGTGACTAAGTACAAGTCTAACAAAATATGTACAAGGTCTATATGGGGGAAACTACAAAATCCCAATGAATGAAATCAGAGAACTAAATAAATGGGGAGGTATTCCACGTTCATGGACAGAAAGGCTCAACACTGTCTCAATGTCAGTTCTTCCCAACATGAACCAGGATCCAACACAACCCCACTCAAAATCCCACACTACTTTATGGACATCAACAAACTGATTCTAAGGTTTGTATGAAGAGGTAAAAGACTAAGAATATCCAACACAATATGGAAGGGGAAAAACAAAGTTGGATAACTGAAGCTACCTGACCTCAAGACTTAATACAAAGCTACGCTAATCAAAACAACGTAGCATTGGCAGAAGAATGACAAATAGATTAATGGAACAGAATACATGGCCCAGAAATACAGCCCTATAAATATAGTCAACTGATCTTTATTGATAAAGGAGCAAAGGCAATTCAATGGAGCAAAGAGCCTCTTCAACGAATTATGCTGGAGAACCGGTTATCAACATAACCAGTTGATAAAATAAAAAAATAAATCTAGACAAAGACCTTACACTTTTCACAAAAATTAATTCAAAATGCATCACAGACCTAAATGTAAAATGCAAAACTGTAAAACTAGAAGATAACATAATAGAAAAACCTAGGTCATATACCTTTTTAGATAAAACATGAAAGACACACTCCCTGACAAAAATTAATAAGCTGAACTTCATTAAAATCAGAATTTCAGCTCCTCAAAACAAGGTCAAAAGAATGACAAGCCACAGAGTGAGAGAAAATACCTGCAAAACACACTTGATAAAGGACCATTGTGAAAAATTTAAAAAGAACTCTTAAAACTCAACAATAAGAAAATAAACCACCCCACTTTTAAAATGGGCCAAAAACCTAGTCAGACACCTAGCTACATTCTGCCAAGCCCCAGAGCTGCTATACAGGTTAAGTACAGAAAACGTTGGAAGAATTTACTCAAAATATTAATCATAGTAATTCCCATTTCATCTACATTTTCTCATTTTTCTAAAATGAATATGTACTGTGTAATTTTAATAGCTGACTAAAGAAAACAACTCAAGCAAATATATAATTCAAGGGGTGAGGAGTTATTATGAGCTCCACACTTTTAAATGTTAAAAAATAAAAACACATAAGAAAAAACTTTACATCAAGAATTTTTTTAAATTGGGGAGAAGTATAAATGTTGATATCCATTTACCCAATCTCCCAGATATTCTACCTTTATTGTTCAAAGCGACCCACATATGAACAAAATGCACTGTGTCAACTTTTACTGGATGCTGATTTGGGCCTCCAATTGTAAAAAGACATTATTTCTGACAACTGGAAAAATTTGAACACACCAGATATTAAATTATATTAAGAAATTTTTTTTTTGCTAATGTGATAGTGGTATACTAAAATTGTTTTTTAAGTTCTTATCGTTGGGAGATAAACAATGTCTTTTACATGCTTTATAATATTCCAGCCAGAAATAAAAAGTAGGGAATCTTGTTTCAGCCCAAACAAGATAGCAAATGAGTTAGTTGTTCAGTGGGGACAGAGTCTTAGTTATGCAAGTTAAAAAAGTCCTAGAGATCTGTTACACAACAATCTGCATATATTGGGTTGGCCAAAAAGTTCATTTGTTTTTTTTCTGTATGCTGTCTCTAGTAGTGCTTAGTTGTCTTTAACTTCATTCGAAACAATTTTGTTAGACTGTATTGTGACAGCTGTCATATCAGCATGCATTAAAAACAATGTATCCAAATTGATAAATTTTGTGTAGCCATTTTAATATTGAAGATGGAAGAAAATATGCAACATTGTCAGCGTGTCATGCTTTGTCACTTCAAAAAAGGTAAAAATGCTACTGAAACACAAAAAAGGATTTGTGCAGTATACGGAAAAGGTGCTATGACTGATCAGACATGTCAAAAGCGGTTTGCAAAGTTTCTTGGTACAACTGACATTTTGGGACTGTCTTATGCTTTGGAAGAGTCCCCTGGCCTCTACCCACTAAAAGCCAACAGTGGGGTCAGCCAACAAATGGTACTTAAATACCCAAATCAATGACGTCACTGGTGACAAAGAACACTGTGCCTTTATTTTATGGAAAAACTAAGTGGGCTTTTTGGCCCACCTAATAGTTACTACTGTTCCATATAGTCTTTAAAATGGTTAAGATGGCAAATTTTAATGTGTTTTTTACCACAATTTAAAAATGATAATCATTAATGCTAGGAAACAGTATATAGAAGTTTATTTAATTCTTTTTTTTAATGAGGACCATACGGCACTGCCACACACTCAATTACAGAAAGATTTCATTTTGCTTACTTTGCTAAGGGAGGAAGAAAAATATAAATAACATTTTTTCAGTTAAACAAAACTATGAGAAGAATAATTCATATACCCTTCAAAGGGAAAACAAATGTTGGTATTTTAAAAGCTTATTATTGTAGCCCTAGCTGAATTTTGGTAAATGAAAATCTCATTTTTACTAACCATAAAGCTTTAATTATGCAGAGTAATTACAAAGAGTAATTTGAAAATAAAAGATCTGCAGTCAATAATAAATACACGCCAAAGATGAATAACTGAGAACTATTAAAAACTCAATTTTCTTTCTCGCCAATCTGAAGACTACAATTAGAACACAACAGTATCTTATGGGTATTTATTTTTGTTTAGTTCAAGTAAAAAAGCTCAGGGCTGGACACCCGGGGCCCTCCTGCTGCCCTCAGCAGCTCCCTCACAGCAGAGCTGCAGGCGGTAGTTGGTCAGCCAGCTAGTATTCTGGGGCCGGGGTGAAGGTGGGGTCAGAAGCCAATACATTACAGAGACTTCAAGCAGAAAATAGTGCAGATTGGGCTTTATTTTAAATAAAGAAAGAAATAAAGCTTACCTCCGGCTCTCTTAGTTTATTCAGCCTATTCCTTCCTCCTATAAAACAGATAACTACCAACCTCAACAGATTATCATATAAAATAGATAACACATAACCGTATGTCCTGGAGAACTGCACACAGAAGCAGCATTGAGACAGTGTCCAGGATATAATATATTGTCAGAAATATTCATTTCCCTCAATGTTTCCCTTTATGGCCTTGGTTCTTAATTGAAAAAGCAAACTAAATGTGTCTCAAGAAGAAATATTCCTAAATTGGTGGCTATATTTTGGGTTTACTTAGGCCATTAGTTCTTCATTAAAGAACGGTTTATACTAGTATCCTAACAAGTGTGTCTGTTGCCACAAGTTATGGCTTTCAATTAGTGTGCACACCACTGCTATAAACACCAACGCAGTGTGAATCTCAGCATCTGCAGCCAAATAGGGAGACTCGCTGCAGCTCCCTGGCTGAGGCCCCTCAGCCAGAGGGCCCCAGCTATTGTGGGTCACACAAGACACAGACAGAAGTAGAGCCAGGGCAACAGCCAGAAACAGCCAGAACAAGTAAGCCTGAGACAGAGAAATGCAGAAGACGAGAGAAAGGGGGTACAAAGAGAGAAGTGGAGGGTGAAAAGGAAAGCCCAATATTAGGAGAACGAATTTGAACGGGAGTGTAGAACAAGCATGAGAATGTGCGAGTTTGACAGAGTGAGCAAGCAAGGGAAGGAACATGAGTGAGGAAGTAAGGAAGCCAGGGAGGAAAGCAGGCAAGCAAAGGAACAAGCTGGGCATGAGGACACACATGGAAATGAGCAAGCACAGATGTACTGCATTAAGCTAGTTCAAATTTAATCAAAACCTCTCTGCCTCTCGTTCTTTTAACATGTCTTAAAACCTACCTGAATTATCTCTGATTGTTCAGCCAGAGCTTTCCTTTGTGCCTCCAGAGAAGATAGCTGTTGCTGATAAATCAAACGTTGCTTCTCCCAGTCCAGAGATTTCTGACGAAATTCCTGGAGAGGCAATTAAGGTACTTAAGTTCTAAGTGCTTCCCCTTGCTGTCATACTTGCCAGGTTCACTTTTACTTATTTTTTCCCCACATCAGGAGCCCCATTACTCACTTAGCTGATGGAACTGCAGAGCAATGCTGAATTCCACACATACTGTGCTTCTGAACACCTGTCTTTCTAAATTTAATACCCTAATGATGAAGCGTAGGAAACACACAGGCTAAATACAGGGTTCAAGATGATTTTCACAGATTTGCTGCCCCCTATGGGTTGTTAAAATTTTTTAGTGATTTTTCAGAAAACTGATGCTAAGATAACTAAACTTTGAAAATATGATTACAGATATCTCTCACTACACAAATTCAACTGTGCAAACCCACAACTGAATAGATTCAAATAAGTTTTTAGATAAGTCCCTTGGTAGACAAATTCTTACTTCTCAGCATCTAAAACTCAGGAACCAAAGAGATCTAGATAACACAATAGCCTTTGATATATACATTTTGACTATCTCAACAGAAGAACTACAAAGACTTGAAATTTTAACAGATATTTATAACCCAAAGCAAATAGTTCAAAGTTAATGATGGCTCACTAATACTTTGAGTTGGGTGATCAAGAAAATAAGCTCAATATTTATGAAAATAGGGCAAATCAAAGGGAATGAAAACTCAGGCTCCTATTATTGTTCTTCTGCAACTCCAGAGGTCTCCTGCTAGCTTAAGGTAATTATTGTTAACCAACTTTCAGGTCATCGCTTGCTCACTCACTCACTCACTCATTCATTCATCCAACTATTCAATCATATATACCAGGTATAGTTCCAGGTAGTAGAGATACAAGAGGTCAGAAAACAAACAAAAACCCCAGCCCCACTCAAAGTGAGGGCAACAGATAACGCATTCATTTCATAGTACATTAGATGGTAATGTGTTTTAGAGAAAACGGAACACTGAGTGCTCAGAGGTTGGGGTTGCAATTTTTTAAATGGATGGCCATTTAAATGGATGGACTAACTGACTTTTAATTAGACACTGAGATGGGAATAAAATTATACTGTTCTGGGGAGAGGAAACAGCAAGTGTAAAACATTAAAGTGGGAGCATCCTGGTATGTTTAAGGATGAGCAAGGAGGACAGGTGTGAATGGAATGGAGTAAAAGAACAAACAAGAGGGAAACAGAGCGCACACAGAGAGCATGACTGTGTAGGGCAGGGGTGTCCCACCCACGGTGCGTGGGACACATGCAGCCAAAAGTGGCTGTGAATGCAGCCCGACACAAAACCGTAAATTTACTTAAAACCTTTTTGCTGCTCATCACTTTTTGTCAGTGTTTGTGTATTTAATGTGTGGCCCAGAGACACCAAAAGGCTGGACCCCCCGCAGCCTGGGGTGTTCCAATGTTGAAGGCTGAGGAGCAACAGAGATTGTGAAGAGGGGCTCACCAGGTAGGAGAAAAATCAGAACAGCACGGCTGTTCTCCAGGCCAAACCTAGAAAGTGTTTTAGGGAGGGGGGCAGCGACAGCTAGGCGCCATGCTGCAGCAGCTAAGATAAGGGAGATGGGGGCTAGCCCCGGGCTTTAGTAATGTCGAAGTCATTGGTCACGTCCATGTAAATAGCTTTTGCAGAGAGTGGGAGCAAACGTCTTACTGAGTTGGGGGCGAGAAAAATGGAGGAAAAGGAGACAAGTACAGATGTCTAAAGTAGTTTAGCTATAAAATGAAAAGAGGAAAATGGGGAAGTATTCAGAGGAGGAAGAGAAGTCAAGAGCATATTTAGGAGGGGAGAAATCTGGATGTTGGTAGAAAACACCCAGTGCGGGTTCGGGGCAGGGGGAACTAAGGGTGCAGAAGAGAGATGCAACATTTCTCGAGCAGTGTCACAGGCAGGGAAGGGGGAGCACTGACGGCTCCTCCAGCAGGAAGGCAGAGCATCTGGGCACAGATGCCAGTAGGCTGGTAGAAACAGTGTTGGAAGTTTGTAAAATTCTCTTCTCACTGCTTCTAGTTTCCCAGTGAAACAGAAAGCCAGATCATTACCTAAAGGTGAGAATGTGGGGGAAAGTGTTGCAAGTTTGAGAAAAGAGAAAGTATGAAACAGTCATGGAAAGCAGGAGAATGAGAAGAAATACAGCAGGAGTGACCACAAATTTAAATTGAGGCCAGTCCGCTTGTTACGATTTTCTCCAGCCATGTTCTGCTACACAGGGCAGGTACAGAGCAGGCAGAGAGCTGGGTTTAAGCAGAGTTATGGTTTTGCCAAATGTGATGAAGACAGAAGCACAGGTGCTGAAGGGGGATGTAAGGAATGTAACAATGGAATTTAAGCTGAGTAAGGATGTAAGCGAGGACACGAGGTAGCGATGGGGCAGTGAAGAGGTGGCAGAACTCATTCACCTTAAGAGATGGGGTCAAGTGGTGACTGAGAGTCCAGGGACTAGTGAGCTGAAAACACAGGGATGGGAGTCAAAGAATGAGATGCTTAATATGTGACTCTAGGAGGGGCGCAGGTATTGGTCATAACAACACCTAAGGAAAGGTGATGGGAATGGGTGGATGAGGCAGGGAGGAGTTCAAAATGT
The DNA here is from genome assembly GCF_014824575.4 of Sturnira hondurensis. Lineage (NCBI taxonomy): Eukaryota > Metazoa > Chordata > Mammalia > Chiroptera > Phyllostomidae > Sturnira > Sturnira hondurensis. The sequence goes on from NW_028085930.1 coordinate 5,310,011, forward strand.
CTACGGAGGAAAGAACACCACGGAATTCAAAGACCAAGAGTACTATGAGCATCATTCTTGTGAAAGCCTCACATGCTATGGTAGTAAGAGAAGTGTTGGACAGAGTGACCGTGAACTGGGGACTGAAATCTCTGAGCCTGGGGATCAGAGGATGACCGTACATTGGTAGTTGACATAGGCTGATGGCATGAAAACAAAAGATGGGGTTTTTGAGGTAGAAAGAAAAAAAACTAGTCAGGAAGTGGTATGAGGAATCTCAGGGGGGAAGCCCAGGTGTCACTGAAGAGGGCTGGAGAGGAAGCAGTAAGTCTGTGGTCCTCGGATTCTAAGCTCTTCAAATGTATAAACACACTGAGATGTAGAAGAATCTTAAACAGAGATTGCAAATCTAGGTAGCAATAACATATGGGCATTTAACAGGTTGCTCTTAGTAGAAACATTGTAAGTAATTATAAAAAGATGGTGAACAATGTTTCCCAAGTTAGAATCAGCTAGGGGAGCTGAATAACATGCAGATTCCTAGGTCCCATGCCATACTACTGGCTCAGAATCTCTGAGAGCCTAAGAGGGCCCTGGCTGATTCCTAGGTACACTGCAGAGTGCACCTAGGTGCAGTGGCAGAGACAGAGGAGGGAGTGGCAGGCTGCAGGGGAAAAGCATGACAGCCCCGTGCTGCCCTGCACCTACTCTTGGCACCGCTAACTCACCACGGCCCTTCAGCCCTTCGGGGAATCAATTCAGCATACGACAACCCAAGTCAGCAAAGAGGGAGGTAAACGGCTTACGCTATCTAAATGGGGACTGAGAACAAACAATCTGATGTGGGGACTGCTCTGTACAAAAGAGCCATGTGCTCTGAATAGTCACTAAGCCTCTCTGCTCTGCTAGGTAATAAATAGGACAAAGACCACTGCCACCAAAGACTGCTAGTAATTGTTGGTCACTGTTTCCCTATATTGGCATTTGGGTACAACAATCCTTCCTGTGTGGAACAGCCCCAGTGTATTTAGTGTTCCCCGTCCCCGTTCCCTAAACACCAGTTTCACTCCCAGTCATTTTCACAACCAAAGCAGTGTCTCTGTACATTCCTAAATGCCCCCGAGGGTGGTACTGCCCTCCTGAGAATCACTGGCAGCTAACAACCCCGCAGCCACTGCGAGCCCTGTGATGACGGGGAGAGCTTGGCCAGTCCCGGAAATGGTAGAAAAAGATCTCGGACAAGAGCACCAGCAGAAACATCACTTTGCCCCAAGAAGGCTGACAATCACTATGAAGAAATTGTTACTACGGACGTACCTCTATTTTTCCGGTTAACCTCTCAATTTCAGACCGATCTTCCCTATGATTTTTGGTGTTTCCTCTGAAGTCCTTTATTTGCTTTTTCTGTAGTTTTTCATAGCTTCTCTTCAGTTTGCCTAACTGTAGACACAGTTATTTCTAGACTTAAAATGTAAGAATTTGTAAACAGTGGTGGTGGAACAAATTGGTATTCTGAAAGCAAGAGCAGTGCTGAGTACTACTATTGAAAATAGCTTAAGAGCATGTTTGATTCACAAATTAAAATACCAAACAACTCAAAACTACATATAAAACATAAACCCTAGAGAAGGAATACAGCGAGTCAAAGAAAAATACAGGGAAAATGTTTTTCTAAACAAAACTGTAATTCTTGTGTCAAAAGCCTTGCACTCAGAGCCCACAACCCAACTGCCCCTCGACTCAAAGCCGCAGGCCGTGCCCCCCCCCCCCCCCCCCCCCCCCCCCGCCNCCGCGGGCCGGGCCCCCCCCCCCCCCCAGCCGCCACCCCCTGCAGAGCGCCAACAGTCAGTAAGCAGAGAGGTGTTTGGGAATTACATAAGAATAAAAGCAATTCCTCCCCATCTAAAGAATAAAACTGGGTTAATAGAGACTACAGAGTTTTCTCACTTCTCTTATTTATCCCAAAATGCTTCTGAACCTTTTGAATCCTCCATTACTTAAAACATAGTAACTGATTTAACTCAAAAAGTAATATTTAATGTAAGTTTTTGGTGTCAATATGTCACCACGTCATACAAAAATAGCTCTATTTCTTTCAAATACTCAACCAAGAAACAAATTTTGGCATCTCTGTTCTAGGCAATATCAAACATATAATTAGGCAAAATTTCCAACCCTGTTTCTCCTATGGGACATATATTTCCTGGTTTACAAGGCACAAACTAGCCCATCAACAAACTTCTCAAGGGTTGAAGAGACAAAATGATACAACACATGGAATTAAAATCTCACTTCTTCATGTAGTTTCTTCAGCTCCTGCCTGTAGTCCCTGGTCATCTCTTGCTTCACTTTTTCAAGTTCCTCTACCTGCTGGCGCAGTATTCCAACCTAGAAGTAGACAGGTGGTAGCATTTTTCATTATTAGCACTGAAACAATAGCCCTAAAACATGAAAATAGAAAATAACCTTGATACTTACCTGTAAATACAATTTCTCAAATGTATGTGGTGTTACCCCACTTTTCAGTAAGCCAAACATCTAATTATTTAATGATCCATAATGTTGCCAAAAAATAGAAAACAACTATTCTATTTCTCAGTTTAGGGGAAAATCTGCTCTCAATGATTTATTTTCCCCAACCCTTTTTATATTTTAAAAAAACATGAAAAAATTAAGAGCTATAAACTTATAAGAAACTTGGAAACTAGGAATATTGAACAAAAATCTAAGACATCAGGAATAAGTTCTATAAATCAAAATGCAAAATAGTAGCATCAGACAAAGACGGTAGGAGACCTGTACCTGCCCCACCGTATGTCCCACGTCGGAGAAATCGGTTCCACCAACCAGCGCAAGGACGTTGTATTACCCAACCCGCTCACAGCGGTCTGACACCAGCCCCAGCTAGTCCATGCCCCACCCTCACCCCCAGCAAAACCACCAGTTACTTCTCGACCTCTCTCCCCGTCAGAATTTCATCTATTAATGAGTGAGGAGGGAGAGGGAGAACGAGGATCAGGAAGTAGTCATCTCAAATACGACACAGAATGCTAATATTAGAAACAAAACTAAAAAATAGATCTTAAAAGTTTTCAACACAAGAAAAAAATTGTAACTGTGTGATGATGGATGTTAAACAGACTTACAGTGGTGATCACTGTGCAATATATACAAATATTAAATCATTACTTGCATGTCTGAAACTAATATAATGTTATAACTCAATTATACTTAATTTAAGAAAACAGAAAAAGCATTATTTTTAGAACAAAAAGTTAATGAAATTTCAATGAAAAATTCTAGTAGGACTTTTTTAACTTGAAAAAGTGATTCTGAAGCTCAAGTAGAATAATTAAATATAGCCAATAAAACGGAAAAGAGTAAACTACTTTTTAAAAAGGATCTAAGTGAATCTTTACTAGATTTCTGGGTAGGAAGAAACTTTCTGAGCTTAAAACTAATGAGTCATTTAAACATGACAGATTTGACGATGTAAAAAATATAAAACTTCTACATTAAAAAAATAACATTAAAATTAAAAAGCAAATAAACTCAGAAAACCACTTATAAAAATATTTCAGATTTTAATTTTAACGTATTTTCTTCTAAATCGTTTCATTGTGTTCGGAGACCATACTCGATGATTTCAAGCCTTTGAACTGTGTCGAGATTTACTCTCTGGCCCAGCGAATGCTCAGTTTTAGAAAGAAGTCTGTTTGCATTGAAAAGAACATGTGGTCCACCATCCCCGTGTGCAGTGTTCTGTGCATATAAATTAGGTTAAGTGTGTTGGTCACGACATTCAAATCTACATCCTTACTGATGTGTGTGTCACTTGTTACTACAAAAAGTGGGTTAAAATCCCCAGCTACAATTATGACTTATTCTATTTTTCCCTGTAGTTCTGCCACTTTTTACATAGAGGTAAGGGAGAGCAAGAGACAAATTTCTTTTAAGATGATTTTATTAGATACTTACAAATTAAGGTATTTTTGTCTTAGTTTGAGTTCCCCCAAAAGTGTAGCCTGAAACATGGACTTTGAGGCAGGTAGTTGAAAGTAATCCCAGGTAGCGCAGTGAGGAAATGAAAAGGGAGACCCACAGAAGGAAGGAAAGCCAATAAAAGAGTGTTGTTGAGTCGATTTTTGCAGTTAAGCAGCTGGAACTAATCACACTGGGAACTCAACAAGGAACCAAACAGAATGTGTTTCAGAAGAGTCCCTCTAAAGGACAAGAAGCTGGAGAAGTTATCCACGAACTCCAGTCGCTCCACTGCTTAAGTGTTAACATCCACATACTTCCAGGTTTCACCTGAGCAGCTTCCTAAGGCTGCAGAGAGAGGAGCACAGGGTGGGGGCAGGCTGGCAGTGCACAGGAATTGTATGGCTGTAGCAGCCAAGATGAAATCCGGAGGCAAAGATGTGCTACAGGCCACAAAGAATGTCTGCTACAGCTACGTATACCAAGATTTAGTATTTTAGCATTATAAAGTGTTTGTGTCCCTTACCCAAGGAATGTTCATTGCTTCTGCTTCAAGTATGCTAGACTTTTTCTAATATGAATATACCTACACAATATCTTTATTCAACGTATTCACGTGATACATATTTTCATTTTAACTTTTACTTCCAACTTTGTGGTACCTTTATAAACCCCAAATAATTGAGTTTAATTATTTTTAACCAGTTGGACCAGTTTATTTTTTAATTGGTGCATTTACCTTAAACCAATATAATGTTATAGCTCAATTATACTTCAGTGGAAGAAAACAGAAAAAATTATTTTTAGAAGAAAAAGTTAGTGGAATTCCAATGAAAAAATCTAGTAAGATTTGTTTAATATGAAAAAGTGATTCTGAAGTTTAAATTAGAAGACTGATTAAAGAACGTTTTATTTGGATTTAAGTCTATCATTTTATTGAGTGCTATTTGTACTTCGTAAGCTCTTTTCTTTTTTCTCTTTCTTGCCTTCTTTGAAACTGATAACTTACCATTTCATTTTTTTCTCCTATTAGCTTGGAAATTATACACTCTACCAAAATGTTAATATATACTTTTAATGGTTCTGTCAAGACTAAAACATGGGTCTGTGATTGAACAAATCTAATATTTATTAGTAGCTTTACCAAATCCCAGAAACTCAAGGACTCTAGAAATACTTTTAATTCCATTTACCCCCACCCTGACTTAAATGCCATCATAACCCTATATACGCGTTCAGCCGGAAAGGGTCACGTTGCTACGTGCAGTTACATTCACTTGGGCTTGCCCGCACTTACTGTTCCTCTCATTTCTTCCTTCAGCTCTTAGGCTTCCATCTGGGATCACTTTCCTTCTATGTGAAGAACATTCTTTAGTATTTCCTTGGAACAGATCTGTTAGTGATGAATTCTTTCCATTTTTGTTGATTTGAAAATTTCTTTCACTTCTTTTCCGGGTATAGATTTCTGGTTTGGCAGGGGAAAGAGTCATTTCTTTGTAGCTACCACTCTCCTGTCTTCTGGCTTTCACTGTTTTAGCTGACAACTGTTGGGAACTGTTTGTAGATAAATCTGTCTCCTTTTCCTTGGTAAATAAACTTTTTTTGATTGTTTGCTTTTCAGACTACTACTTTGTCTTTAGTTTTAACCTAGGTAAATATTTCTTTTTATTTATCTTGCTTAAGAATTCTTGGAGTCCTTAAATACAGTCTTTCTCACTCTGGGCAAAATTTTAGCCAATTTATCTTCCAATATTGCATCTGCCCATTCTCATTCTTTTCTTTTTATTGTAGTTCAGTTACAGTTGTCCCCATTCCCTGCCACCCCATTGCTCTCTTTTTTTTTCCTCCAGGGATTCCAAAAGCAGTCACATTTACCTTCTCTCTGCATCCTCTTTCTCTTGCTTTCTTTTCTATATCTACTATCATTTGGTCTATGTTTTACTGTAAACATTTTCTTCTATGCCATCTTCTAGCTTACTAATTACCCCGGTCTTTAAGACCTTGATTTCAATTATTCTATTTCTCAATACTTTCATTTCCACTCATTTTGGGTTTATAGTTTCTAATTCTTCCTTGAATTGCTCGAACTCATGTTCTGTCCCTCTGAACACCAGGTACTGAGAAGTCTGAGCATGATAGCGTCACCGTCTGAAACCTCCGAGGGTCTGTTTTTATCTTGGAATGCCTCTGCTTTTTAAGTTTTGTTGTCTTATCTCATGTGTCTAACCTTACTTTTTTCAGGGGGTTATCAAGCATCATATTTGCAAACTTGTTAGAACAAATACTTCAAGACACAGAATGGTGGGGGCGGTTTTCCTTTGGAGAAAATGTAAGTTTGCTTTTCCCAGGTTCCTGGAAGCCCTGGCACTTTGGAGCTGCCTGGAGACAGTCCACTCCTGGGTCACCTTGAACTAAGTCACAGATTTCAACATCTGTGGCTCGGCAGCAGTCTGAAGAGGGCCTGTTCTAGGCCCATCCTTGTTCCTTTCAGGTTACCCAACTGGGAATGAGGAGGGTTTCAGAGCCACTCTGGACACCAATTCCTTTATTCTCTTAACTCCCTGAACTTAGTTATCAAAGTCCTATTCAGTCTCTATCCTTGTGGCTGCCTTTTCAAGTTTCAGCTAATAATTGCCCCAAACTCTGGCCTCACCTCCCTAGACCTTCAGCCTCGCCCAGATCCTGGCCTGGTAATCCTTCACTGTCTTGTCAGCACTCTACTTCCAGCAGATTTTTTCTTTTAATCTAATTTATCTATTTGTCCTCAGTAGGTGAATTGCCCCAAATTACCTAATTTAGCAAATGGTAAAGTCTGAAGGATTCACATGTAACTAAACACATTCTGAATGAAATTTACTTCTAAAGCAGAATTCTATAGCCAATCAAACTTTCAGTCAGATGTGAAAAAAGAATAGAGATATTTCCAGACATGTAAAACTATGTTCTACCAAAATGAAGTAGATTTATAAAACCTCCGGAGAAATGGTGAAGGCCGTTCCCAAGACGAAGCTCTACGACCGGCCTAGAGAGTAACGCGCCCATAAGTGCAAAGGAAGAGCTCCAGCAAAGAAGAAAGAAAACAGACAAATCACCTGACATGTCTGAAAACACTAAGAAAAGACTTACATCTGCGTCAGAGAGTTTGGGGAGAACCAATGGTAGGCATTTTTTTTAATCCTCACGCAAGAATATGTCTTCTATTGATATTAAAGAGAGAGAGGAAGGGGGAGAGAGAAAAAGAAACATCTATCGGTTACCTCCCACGTGTGCCCAGACCAGGAGTCGAACTCGCAACCTTTTGGTGGACAAGGATGACCCTTCACCCAACTAAGCCACCTGGCCAGGGCAGTAGGTACATTTTTAAAAAGCAAATATAAATGAGACAATTATTAATTCCAGACAATTATTAATTAAATTATACAAGAAATAAGTTTGATTATCATTATACTATCTGATTCAGCTGTGAATAATATTTACCATCTTAAAAATGATGTATAGCCCTGGCTGGTGTAGCTCAGTGGATTGAGCGTGGGCTGTGAACCAAAGGGTTGCTGTTTCCATTCCCAGTCAGGGCACATGCTTGGGTTGCAGGCCAGGTCCCCAGTGGGGGCATGGGAGAGGCAACCACACATTCATGTTTCTCTCCCTCTCTTTCTCCCTCCCTTCCTTCTAAAAATAAATAAATAAAATATTTTAAAAAATGATGCATATATTGAATAGTGAGCTAACCAAAAATATAAGATATATAATCTTGGCAGGATGAGGGGATGGAACTTGTATGGAACAGAGAAAACCCCTTAATCTTCACAGTAGGAAGTCATTAGATAAGTAAACCTGAAAATGAAGATATGTCAGAATAAAAACGTTACTTGGAGCCACGGGGAGAACAGAGCTAAAGGCACTGAAGCGACTGCTTCAGAGCAGCTGGGATCCGAGGCTCAGGGGGTAGAGCAGACAATTACTGTTTTCCCTTGTGAGCCTTGTAGAGACATTTTTCTTTGTATTTATTTTACATGGCAAGCATAAACATTACATGTGAAGGAAAGACCGTTTAATTTTATGTATGTACCAGGGGCTGGCTCATAAGGAGCACTCAAAATATTTAAATTCCTTAAAGAAAAGGAGAAGAAAGAGAGAGGTGGAATGCTAAGCGAGGAATGGCCTTACGTGGAGAAAAAGGACCAAGGTTTGAAGCAACATTGTGGACGACAGAAGAGCTGAAATAACTGATTCTAGATACAATGGATAGTTTCCAATGTGCTTTCTTACACAGTAACTCAATCTTCACAACAACGCTGTGACCTGGGGGTTTTATCCTAATTTTACACATGATGGAACAGGCTCAGAGAAGTTAAATTATTCGTGCGAGGTCAGCCAGCTGGAAAGAGGCAGGGCCAGGACGCCCAATTCCTTGCTCCTTTAATTAAGTCTGCCTGCTCTGTGGGCGCAGGAAGGTAACCACAGCACCAATGTCCCTTAAACCAACCCACTCCCAACCTTAGAGGAAGGAGTTACACTGTTACTCCCAACAGTGTAACCAGGAAACACATAATGCACTCCCTCGCGGAGTGGGTTGTTTATAAGTGAAGTGCCCCTCCAAGAACGACCTGTAGACAGGCTTCGCTGGTCACGACAGAAAAAAATCTACTATGTCACAAGGCACACTGTTTAGTGCCACTGACATTTTTATATAGCAACATTTCTATGAAGAGAGAAAGGTATAATATAATGATTTACATTCTGGTGCAAGCTCTTTATCTCACTGTGGGCCTATCACCTGAGCTGCACTGGTTTACACCATAGGACTAACTGCTTCTAGGCTGTCAAATAAAAATGAAAAAAAACGCAAAGCCCTATTTTCTGGTTCTTATGTGATTTACTGTTCAAAGTAGAATTGAACATGGTATTACCAACACAATTTCAGAGACAAACTCTATGGAACAGAGTCCCATGACTAGTGTTTGCTAAAGGCCCTTTAGTTCTAGAAACTTCATCAACTTGCAGCAGCCCATTCAGTGAAGCGGCAAACCGACCAAACAGCTACCATGTTACATTTCTTTTATGTGCCGGGCCAAGCCTGTCACCTTCAAATCCTTAACAAGGGCCTGATAATTTCTCTTTAAGGTATTAAATAATAGCAATAATGCCCTTAACATCCAAACTAAGCTACAGAAATAAGTTCAAGCAGCCCCAAAATGACTCTTCTTGTCATCACACACAGGAATTTCTTTAACAGGTTTCTAACAAAATAAATGACTTGGACACCTACATATAGTGTTTTTATTAACTAAAAAATCACTATCGCTTTAACTTACTAAACAAAACTATTGTTTTGCTCTAAGGGTGTCAAACTCATTTTCACCAGGGGCCACATCAACCTCACGGTTGCCTTCAAAGGGCCGAATGTAATTTTAGGACTGTATACATGTGACTACTCCTTAATTAGGGGCAAGGAGGTCGGTGCTACCGCCGGGTAGAAAGAAGGTGCCGGGCCAGATAAAACCAGGTGGAGGGCCAGATTTGGCCCTCGGGCCTCGTGTTTGCCACCTGAGCCTAAGAAACAGAGAAGTGGTAGCTAAAGCAGCTTACTGGATAAGGAGCACAGACCAAATGTAAATTAAAATTAAAATAAACAAATGATTCCAAGTACTTTTTCACTACCTCTATCTTTGTATGAGGTATAATTTTAAAATACACTCTCAAAGTTGTATCCAAATTTTGAGATAAATTTCAGTTTAACAAGCGGCATTTACAAAAAACTGAATTTTACACAACCAATATTACTATGTACATTTTGACCCAAAGTGCAAATGGCCAACCAATAAGAGAGTCATTCGACAAGCATTACACCACTTTTATCGAGCCCAGCTCTCCCTTGTTAAGTGCAACGGTCTCAAATACTCTCAGTAAGCGTCATAATAGAACCACAATTTCGGTGTGTACCACTCATGTACATGGACCTCCATACACTGAGTGAGAGCGCTGAGTGGTGCTGGTAGGAAAGTCCATCAGAACGGGGCCTGGGACCAGTGTCCCCCTCCAACTCTCCCGATAGGTCTGAGACTGAAAGTCATGCAATTCAGGCACAATTCTCGCACTTATAAATGCTCTCTGCTTCCTTTCCAATATTCAGTTGACTTTACTGTGCCAGCTAAATCATGAGGAATCAATCAGCAAATATTACTAAACTTTGCCCCCACATCGCCAATAACTATGGGTGGTGGGATTGCAAATAATTTTTTATTTTCTTCTTTCTTTTCCCCTAATTTTGATCAAGAGCAAATATAAATTTTTTAAAGGGTTTCTGAATTTTGTTTTAAATCTTACCAAAAGAGCCAAATTATCAAATTCTGGGCTTAACTTTTATATACTAGGCACATAGTGAGGCCAAACACAATGTTCACTAAGCTCAGTAAACGTTGATACGGACACACAGGGCGAAGGTTATAACACAAAGACTGTGCAACACGGTTTACATTTTCCTGAAGAAGTTATGCAGGTGGCCAAGGTAACATGATCATTGAAATAACTGTTAATATTCTTGGGCATTTTCACAATGAATTTTTCCTCTAAAAGAAACTGTCAGAATTAAAAGACAACATAGAAACAAATGACATAAAAATGCTTACTTCAACAAATATTTAAGAAATAAATATATTGAATATAAAAGGTGAAAAAGCAACTGCTGTACCTCTTTGTGTTTTATATCCAACTGACCCCTAAGAGTCTTCAGTTCCTGCTCACGGATGTCCAAGCAAGTCTCCAAAGCGTGTGTCTGCCCTTCCCACTCAGATTTTTTATGAGCCACCATGATGTCAATCTGTTTCATGAGTTCCTGTAGTTCTGCTTCACAGGATGTTAAAAATCCCCTAAAAATAAGAACGGACCCTTAAGAACACGGAACCTGTGTCAAGGTGGTTTTTCATCCTTCAGCTGCAAAAACAGAGCAGATGTAAACCTATTTGAGGTGGAACAATGTTGATAAATACATTGTCAGAAGCAAAGAACAGGACTTCCGAGATTTTCCTTTTAATGTTCACATTAAGGTAATGACTTCCCCCACAAAATACAGGGTCTGGCAGAAATAAGGCCTGCATGAACGTGGTTCACAGGGTAATAACATGGGTGTAATCATTTACAGTTTTGATTTGAACATTTCACCTAAAATGTCATATGGTGTGCTTGACTGTGATATTGTTATGTTACAGAATTACATGCTTATGACTCTGTGATGAAAGATTTTGTAATAAAAAGGGGGCATTACTTGTGCCAGATCCTGAATTTTGTCTCCCTCTAAGAGCCTTTTGGCTAAATGCAAAATCGATGTTTTGAATCTGGCTGTGAGTGAGACTTCGACAACCAACCACTAGCACTTTCGTGATACTTCAGGGAAGCCTTCAGGGAGAATCCAGGCCAGCCGATGCCACATTCTCAGCTGGCCAAAAGCAAAAGCCTTGGAAACAAGCAGGCTATCAAGGAAATAACACAATTTTAAGAGCTGTGTCAAGAAATCCATCCTTGGGTCAGATTTATGTCAACCATTTTTTCCATAGTTGACATAAATCTGACCCAAGGACGGATTTTATTCCTAGTATTAGGAACTTACTGCAACCTGTGTGATTACTGTAAACTTCCTGATGTCCATCAAAGTTTCAGGAGACGCCAGATATTACAGAGTTGGAAACAGAAGTGGACACAGATGTGCGGGATGCAAAAAGGTTTCCAGGGACACTCAGAGTGTAACTAGTAAGGCTTAAATACTTTTTAAAAAGAACATTGTTCTTAGTGTCACAAAGCCTCTGTCCCACTTTTGCTTTTAAGAGTAGAACATTTGAAAAGGGGCAAAGGCAAGTGTCCAGCTTCACACTGCTGAGGAAGGCAAATGCTCCAGGGAGAGACGCTGTCCACCCACAACTCGGATCAGTTCGGCTTCGGCTGGACACTTGTGCTTCTGTACCCAAAGCACAAAATGGCCAGAGGTATAACTCAAACATGCTGTTTAAACGCAGTGAGAAGCTTCAGGACAAAAGCAGACTCACCCATCACGCCCCCGATTTTGTATTCCTTCCAACAAAGCCTCCATCGCCAAATCCCCTTTGCTTTGGCAACTGGAAGAGCAAAAACAGCAATCAGGAGAAAATTCAGTGTTTAAGTTCTAACATTTCCACCGACAAACTTAAGAATGTCAATGAAAGCATACAAACAACAATAAGAAAATGCAGCGCTTCTTAGGATGACTGAAGGAGCAGTCAAGAAATATCACTTCAAAAAATATTAGGGGCAAATACATTGCACACTAAAACAAAACAACTTCAAAGTGATCTGACACTCTGTTGCTGTTGACACTCTCCCTACAGGACTGAACTCAAATAGCTCATTGCTGTGCCCGTTTCCTAACACATGGGTGGACCAAGGTTGGGGCAGGGTGCTAGAAGCAGAAGGACGCTGACATAAACGCCCATGCAGGAGAAACTAGGGGTCACACACATCAGAGAAAAAAGTGTAGCTTTTTGTTGTAGTTTGTTTTTTTTTAAGAGAAATTATAAACAGGCTGAATACCCTGAGCCTGAACTCCATGGTCCATCACAGCTCCTACTCACCCTCAAGATGACAAACCCTTGAAGCTTCTTGGAAGCCCCTCCCCTCCCCTGAAAGGCAGTTACGTGGGCCCCTCCCTTCTCTACAGTGCAGCCTCTCTCATCCTTAACGGGTTTTCATACCAGTTACACCACAGGGGAACACATCCTTTTCCCTCACGATCCGTCTCTCCAGGGCAGAAAACCCATCTGTCCATCCCTGCTGCTCCAAAGCTTAGCATGGCACTTCAGCGTGGCATGTGCTGGGCGCATCCCACTGAGCTTCTGCGGATTCCCCTCCCCTCCGTCTATCTCCCTACCCGAACTGGTCATAGCTGCAGAGCTAAGGAGAGGGGTCTGGCAGAGAAAGAAGAAAAGGCAGACTGAAGAGACCGTCAGAGACAAGGAAAGACACCACAAAGGAAGGAAGGTGAGGAGAGAGGGAAGACCACCCTTAAATCCAGAAGTTCTAGTGAGTGGTAATAGCTACTGTAGGATTCTCACCCACTGTCACAAATCTTCAAAATATTAATCAATGTCAAACCACCTCTCACTCCTGAGATAATGCTTTTCTCCTTAAATCTGCACAAACTGAATCATGAGGTACTCTTTTAGGTAATTCCGAAATCCAGTGGTGTAGAGGACCTGCCTCTTTGTCCTAATGTCTTGTCTAAAAATTACAAATACTTCTCTGAGGATTCTTTCACTCAACAAAGAATTCAGTGTTTACTGACCACTAGACATATACTGATGAAAGATGTGGCCCTTTTTGAGGAATTAATAGTCCAGTAGGGAAGAGAAAAAACCAAAAATGCTCTCCCGGAGGGTAAGTTTAATGCCAGAGGCATTCTCCTGAAACACAGAGGATGAGAAGACTGGAAAGAACATGACCATGGTGTGTTCTTTGCATCTATTTCTAAAGTAGTAACAGGGGTATTAAACTATTCATCCATACACATGACAGAAAGGGTTTTTTTCCAGTTAGTTAGTCCTTCGTTAGACAAAATAAAAAGCTAAAGAGAAAGGTTTCCATGTTCTGCTCCACTTTCTTTCAACCCCGATACGGTCCATTGCAACACGACCGAGCCCCGTGTTCCGGTCCACTCTGAGGACTGAGAGGCAGCCTCGAGTTCACCCAGAACCATGGAGACAGAGACCCAGGGTACAGTCCCACTCTGCAACTGACTAGCTTTGTGTCCTTGGACTTCAGTTTTTGCATCTGTAAAATGAGGAATATGAACTATTATCTCCAAGCTTTCTTCCAGCTTTTTCAGGGGATTCTATCAGTCAGTTAAATGTCCACTTGTAACTAGCATCCTCTTGACAACTATACATGGATAATTATTAAATATATAGGAAAGTGCAATTATTTAAAATCATCATTAGTAAAATTATATTTCTTTAGGTCATGTTATTCTTAAACATTAATATACTTAAAACACACATTATTAATACATGTTTAATAATATATAACGCATTGATACATGTTCCAGGTGACATTATTTAATAATTAGCAGCATTTATAACAGAAGCTAAAAGTCACTGAGTGCTCAACTGCTCTGCTTATACATGTTGTCTAATTCATTATCCATACACTCATAAAAGACAAATAGCCTCACTCTGAGGAAACCGAGGTTTGGAGGGTTAGATAACCTGACTGTGGTAAACTAAAATTACAGTCGTAGGATTGAAGTTATAGCCAGTGTGACTGCAGAGTCTCAGCCAATGTAAAATATTTATATCTTTTACAAAATTCCAGATCCTAAAATAGCTTTATATCTTCTTTTGGTTCAATAGAATCTTTTTGGAAATAATTGAAATCAAACCAAATCAAAATCAAACCAAATGGAAAAGTGAGCTGAAGTATGACATGACTATCATGGCCACCAGGTGGCAGCAGCACGACAGTGAAAATAGCCCGCATAAGGGAAGAAACTGCCATTTCAGAAATCAAAACAATGGTCTAAGACCAAGAGATCCATATTTTTAAAGGGGGGTGGAGAGTGGACCATCAGCATCCTCTCTGTAAAATAATCTTACTAATGTGTAATGTGTTTCTCTAATAAGCTCCTCACCATCTGTGTGAGTAGCTGCCAAATGCCATCACTTCTCATTCCTTAGGGTCCTCAGATTGTCTGTGGACCTTTTTCATTTCAGTTTCTCAAAGCTACATCTCAAACTTCTTTCCTAACCCTCATTCAGCTCTATGCACCATGTCACTCTGCTTTGCTCTTTGCCTGTGCCAGGTGATAATTATGTGAACTTAGCTATTCTTTGTTCATAGTATTGGATACAAATTTCAGTAATTAGTGTTTGGTAATCTGCCACTCCTGCCTCTAACATCGATGCTAATGTGGTTAAATGGAAACGGTGTGGCTCTGTAACTGTTACAGGGCAATCTTAGTCTTCTCTGCATTTGGACCAAGACATCAATGAACTAAAGTTATTATTAACTCTCCTTTGGAATGAAAGCTGTTTAAAATCAGTGAAATCTGGAACAGGATGGTTAAAGGAAATACAAGCTTTTTCACAAGTCTGGGAGCACGGAAACACATTGTAAATATTGGGGGAAAATAGTCCAAATAGGATATCTGATAATGGGCAAATCCTTGAAATTCATTAACATACTTCTAGGACTTGAAGAGCTAGAAAGGACCCAAAGACCCCCAATTTAACCTCTTCATTTTACAGATCAGGAAAAATGTCTAGAGTACACAGCCACAATAAAATTACTCACAAAATGGGACACAGGAAGAAAAAAAACTCTGGGCAGAACTACCAATAAATATGTACTAATAGAAGGGACATGCCTACCCACCAAATCTCACTGAAAGCAGGATAGCAACACTCTGTCCCTTACCTGCCTTGGTGTTACTATGACTACAAAGGTCTATGGCTCTTGGATATACCAAGGCTGGTCTAATAAACTATTGGTATAATTTACCATTACCCAGAAAGGCCTCTAAACTTAAGGGGCGGGGGGGAATCAGCAGATAAAGTATCAAAGAAATTTTCCAAAATAAAAATTTAAAATACTTTCTAAAGTGTGACTCAAAATCCAGAAGGAATAAGGGGAATAAGAGATCTGAGCAAATAAAATTACATTTTATATAGGAGATATGCCATAACAGTGGTATTAGAAAGTTTTAAATCGCAAAGTCTTAATTAATTATCTCAATATGCCAAGAACCTAAAAATTGAGGGGGGGGGAAACAAATCTATAGAAAAATGGGTATAAAGCATGAACAAGTGGCTCATAGAAAAAGAAGTGAAAATGACCTTCAACATATGGAAAGGTGCTCAATCTTGCTGACCAAATTTAAAATACACTAAGTTACCCTTTCTTCTGTATCCGATTAACCACAAATTAAAAGCTTGACAATATGTACTCATGAGGCCTGGGAAGACCAGCAGCCACGCACACTGCACACAGGAATGCAGAATGGCACAGCTACTGTAGAGGAGACTTTGGCAGCACCTAACAACTGATACGTACGCACTATTACTACCCTTTGATCCAAAAGTGCCACTTCTAGGAAACTATTCCAAACATGCACTGGCAAGAATACAGAATCACATATGCACAAGGATATACATCACACAACTACATGGAATAGGAGGAAAAAACACGAACACTTATCAACGGGGGACGACTTCAATGCCCATCCACCAATGAAACACTATAAAGCTGTCAAAAAGGGTAACACTCTTTGCACACTTCCATGAAGGGATATACAGGACATGTATTAGCAGTGAAAAAGAGCAAGATGCAAAACAGTACATGCAAATACTACCTTTTATCGAAGCAAGGGGAATACACATGTGTGTGTATAAAGTAAATATATATAAAATGTGTATGTGTGTATATGTAAACATACAAAGATATAGATATATATCTACAGATCTATAGATATAATGCAGTTGTTCTTAGGAACAGATAAACCCCAAAGCAGTAATTATGACACCTGTAATTAAGGGAATAGGATGGAGGAAACAGGGATGAAAGCTCAACTTATCTGGATATACTTTGTCTTATAGGCACTTGTTTTATACAAATTATGCTAATGTTTTCCATACAATAAAACAAATCCAAATGGGAAAAAAGCAGGATTGAAAAAATGAAAATAAACGAAATAAATCAACTATTAACTAGACATCAGGTTGGCGGCCTAACCATGTAACAAATTGTTTCATGACTTTAAAATGCACAGTCGCACAGCACACATCCAGATGGAATATATACTAAGAAAAAAAGAGAAATGCAAAAAATCCTGAACACTACTTAGGAATCATATTGTTGATAGTGAATTGATAGTGTTCGTTGCAAACAGTAACATATAATATGGGCTAAGAAAAAAAGTAACTATGTTAATGTTGTCAGGTACCAATATTGTCAGCAAAAGAGAAAAAGATACAAATATAAAACCAAGTATGCGGAAAAAACCTGTAAGGTTAAAATTAAATTAGAAATATCAGTGTGAATTCTGTATATTCTTCTTTTAAAAATGTATTTCCTAATTCTGGCTACTGTAAACCCTGGAACAAATGACCAACCCAGCAACGAGAGCCCCTCCCGAACCCCGATGCTGGACTCTAAACACCACCTCCCACTCACAGGAGCCAGGCTTCTCAGTGGCCAGAACATATAATGGCCAGGAACACATTTTACCAGAAAATGGGAAAGTTATCAGACTGCTGGTCATATTAAAGTGGACAGGACCAACTTACAGGGGCCACCACTAGGCAAAAACAGGATACTTTGAGTGTCAAAAAAAAAAAAGGCTGGCCAATAGGTTGAAACAGTTTAAATCTATGCAAGTCAATAAGCTGATGATTTTTTTAAAAAGTCAAAAACCCTCATGGTTACCTTTGGAGGTTGTTATGCCACCAACTCATTACTGAAGTCTGAAAATAGAGGGAAAGAATTAAGCAGTTTACTTGCCTTTCCTGTACAAATTGTATTTCAAACAACTGGTGGTAGTCAAATAAAAGGTTCATGGGAAAAAGTTCTTCTTCATGAAGGATTTCCAGCTAATAAATACTGAAGGAATGACAGAATTAGAAAATCACCGTATTATAACCCCTAATGCAACAATGGATATAGGCAATCGAAATCCATGAAAAAACTTCACCAGTAAGTGAAAGGTTCATGAGGGGTTTCATGACGGATGGACAGGGCTGACAACATCTAAACCCATTAAGCTGCTCAATTACGCTGCTCAGTCTTAACATCACAAAAAGAAACAACTTATTGCCTCCGTGATCATTAGTGCAACAGGAAGTGTGGAGCGCCACCTAGGAAATCTTCCTGTCTTCCCAACAACAAAAAAATCAAGGCTGAATCCAA
Source organism: Sturnira hondurensis (assembly GCF_014824575.4). Classification (NCBI taxonomy): domain Eukaryota; kingdom Metazoa; phylum Chordata; class Mammalia; order Chiroptera; family Phyllostomidae; genus Sturnira; species Sturnira hondurensis. Next base: position 5,327,894 of record NW_028085930.1, read on the forward strand.
TCAAGCTTCTAAACCAGTGCCGTTCAACAGAATTTTCTGCAATTACGGAAACATTTTACATCTACACCAGTCAAACGGCAGCCACGTGGCACCTGGCTGCTCGGCAATTGAAACGTGACTGACATGGCACAGGAACTGAATTTTTTGTTTCACTTTGTTTTCATTCATTTAAGTAGTCACAGCTGGCTGTAGGCAGATAGTGGCATTCTAGATCTAAATGTTATTTTAGAGAAAATAAAGGAAATAGATTTACATGTTAAAGGATACCATGCGGATGCAATCAGCTAACTAGAATATTAGAGGGGAGAGGGAGGCAAAGGAATTGCTATATTTAAGGTTTAAAAGGTGCATCAACCAAATGCAACACATGTATCTCTAAGGGATTTTGCTCCAAATAAGTAAATTACAAAAAGACATTTAAGGGACAGTGGGGAAATCTAAAACCAGACTGAATTCTGACACTATGGAATTTTTATGTATTTTCATAGGTGAGTGATAGTACTGTGCTTTTGTAAAGCTGAATAAACAAACCTAGCTCTTGGAGAAAAAAATTAATGTAACATAAAAATAAAAAATTCAGTTCCTGAAACTTATGTCAATGTTGGCTTCAGCTGAACTTTAAATCAGGCTGACATTTTTTTTAAAGTAGGAAGCTCTGAGTGGACCGCTGACGCTGTCACTATTGGCCACTTCTGCTACCTACACTAAGGACCAAGGACAGGTCTTCCTTTTAATGGGAGAAAATTAATCAGTACTATTAATAAGTGTTCCTACAATCCAGTTAATTTTTAAAACTAGAATCTACATGCATTTTAAAGAGCAGTGTGACTGAGTGTTTATACATCCCTAGCACATTTCACAATGTATTTTTTAATAAAAGGGCAAGGTCAGGATAAGATGGCACTACACCAAATAAAAAATAATACTTTTATTATATCATTAAGCTACGGCTTCAAATCTAAATGTAAATATTTGAAGGTAACATGTATTGATGATCCTTATTATAACTTCCTTTTCATATCTATAAAATTAAGTGCAAGCATGTGGAGGGCACTGTATAACTATAAGGTACCTACCCTACAACACTTGAATAAAGGAATAAAATAACACTTAAGATTTCAGGAATCAAATGTAAAGCTCAAAAAAAACCATTTTGTGCAAATAAGTATACTGTAACTACACACGAAGTCTAGTCACTGACAACAGACTCATCTTCACTCTCTGATGTTGTAAGAGACACAGGAAAAAGCACATAATGAGTCTAGATTTGCCGTCTTCATTATTAAAGTGTTCCTGAGGAAGATGCCTTTCACACCCTAACTCTATTTACTTCCCATCCGTGACTTGCATGAAGCAATCCGTAGTTCAAGATTCCCGAACTTCAGTCCCTCTCGATCGACTTCTACCACATTTCTGACCCTTCCGTACTAACACTGACGTTTCTAAACCAGCTCCCTTTTAAAAAATTGCTAAACTTCCCACCATAAATGAGCCGGCATCCCCTGCCTTTGATGCATCCCCTGCCTTAAATTGCAACAATGAAATCTAGCAATAGCTAGGCGGGAAGGTAGCCCGAGGGATCTCTCCCTGGAGGAGGTGGACCGACCCGCGGGTGGCTCCGCCCAGGGAGCTGAGGGGTCAGGAGCAGTTCGTCTGCCCCGCCAACCTCCCGTCCGTCGGGTCTCAGGGACGGGCTGACCACCTGGCTGGCCCGGACGGCGCCGCGCCTGGCAAGGCCATATCCGCCTTCGCGGGACCGATGGGTGTGCGCGGCGGGGCCGAGGGGCGGGGCGCCGGAGCGAGCCCGGAGCGGTGGAGGCGGGCCTGGCGGCCTGCGGGCCGCTGGAGAAGCCAGCCCCGGGCCATACAGCCCGGGGCCGAACGCCAACGGCACCGCCGCGGCCAGCGGAGCCTCCGGACTCCGACAGGCCCGCTCCTCGCCGGCCCTCCTTGCGCACATGCTGTTAGAGGAACGTCGCGCGCGCCCGCGCGCCCGAGCCTTCCCGCCGTTACCTCCGGCCGGGGGCGCGCGCGCGCGTCGCCGCCAACCTGACGTCCAGCCTTCGGCGTCCGCACGTTCGTTCCTCCCCCAGCCCCGTCACTTTTAATGAAACCACCTCCTTCCTGCCCGCCCCGCTCCGCGCCAGCAAATAGGCTCACTTACATCCGGGGATCGGAGGAAAAGGAGTGCGGATGACGTGGTGCCGAGGGTGGGCTCCGGCGGCCGCGGGTACAGCGCCGGGTCGGGTGCCGGTAAGGGTTTTCCGCACCCCTAGCCTAGGTTTTCGAGGGCGGGAACGAGTTCGTTCCACAGCGTCACATCTCCTCCCCAGTCCCATCGGTCGAGGCTGGGTCTTCACTTCATTCGCTTCATCACTGCTCTTACCGCACGCCTGGTCGAGTAGAGAGGGACTTTGGTGGCGGGCTTGGTCATGTTCCTCTCCCGCCACCCTCCCTCTCCGCCCCGCTTCCAACTTTTGTATTTCCAGTCTGAGACCGGAAGTCGGTTCTGTGCCTTGGCCTCGCACACCTGCACAGAGGGTGGTGGCCTGCGAGGGTCATTTCCAGCGAGGAAAAAGGCCTTCTTGCTTTGATCTTGTAGCTACGTATTTACAGAGATGTATAAAAGATGCCCCTGCCCGGAGGAACGCAAGCACCAGTGTCTGAAAAGAGCATGAAACAGGCAGTGTGACAAACTCCCCGACGGATCGTTCAGTGTGCACGGGGACACGGGACCCGGTGGGGCGGGTGCGGCGCTCCGCCTGGAACAGAAACAGGGCCTCTTGCAGGAACCGAGGTTTTTACACCGGTTGAGGGTTAGTCGGGACGGGGCGGGGGAGGCGGTGTAGAGAAAGAGGAGACTGCATTCCAGGGTTAGGACTATCACACACGTAAGAAAAGTTTGTCAGGAAACTGGTAGTGGTTAATTCTGTTGAGTGGAGCAAATGCCTGGGACAGTGGCCGCGTCCTGACGTTACCTCTCATGATGCTTTCCAGCCCCTTAAGAGTGAAAACACCTTAGCGCCTAACTCTGGAAATGGGGTGTTGACCCCGATGATCTAATGCCCATGTTGAATTTGGAAGGAAAAGTACAGGTTAGTGATGGGGGAGGAGGGAGAGGCATTTAAGTGCAAAGGATGGAAAGTATGATAGGATTAGAGGTGTTTGAAAGAGCAACGGGTGAAAAACATTGAGGCCGAATTGGGGAGAGATGTTAAGGAGTCCTTGATACAAAATGTACCCATAACGGCGGGAGATGATAATACCTGAGCAGTCAGTCGGTCACAGCGAACCAGATAGGTGTTTGGTGGACAAGAAGGAAGCATTTGAGGGCAGAATACCTGCTGAAGCTGGAGTGATTTGAGAAAACTTTACCAAAAAGGGAGAATCTGGGTGGGCCTGGGAAAACCAGCAGGTTTTGATCAGTAGAGAAAAGGGAGGAGGGTATCCCCAAAGGCAGAGCATGAAGGACAAAGGAGTGACAGCCAGAAAAAGGAAGGATCTTGTGAGACAGGGACTCCGGAAATATAACTGGAACTGAGGGTAAGGACCCCTTGTGTGTAAATTTCCTAAAGATAGTATCCTTCTTGTTTTGGGTTATTCACTGGATAATTCTGGATTAATTCTTGTGTGAAACATCAAAACCTTATCTGATTCCCTGGTTGCAAAAGTACCTGGGTACCTTTTGCTTCAGTTTCACCTCATTCCTTATCATAGGGGTACAAACTCTTCCCCCCATCTCAACCTGTATAATTATTAGCCAAGTATTAGGGCAATGTTGCAATCTTACTGTTGGGGACAAGAATAGGCCTATATGAAGGAGTTGGATTCCACCCAAAGATTGTTTCTTGTATGAGTCTTCATACTCTAAGAAGTGGGGGTGACTGTGAGTACCTTTGGTGCCATAGACTTCCAGGTCATCAGGAGGGCTGTTTGGTAGCAGAGGGCATGATACAGTGACACCTGTGATGAAAAATAGCCCAAACTTGGAAACAAGGAACCCAGAGTTATCTTGCAAGCTAACTACAGCCATTTGGGGAGGGGTGCCGTGATGAGTAAGCATCTTGACCAGGCATTGAAGGGTGTGCAACAATGAAAATCAGAGGAATCCCAAAGGGAAGAAGAATCAAGCTGCATGGGGTCCTGCCACTATTGCTCACCTAGAGGCGCTTCTTCCAGGGCCCAGCCTGAGTGCCTTAAGAAAGGAGGCCTTGTCCTTTACCAGCTCAGCGGAGGATTTCCGTCAGGTCTGCGGTTGGTCAGTCTGTATAACACGGTTCAATGTTACCTCAGTATATTCATTTAGCTTCTTAGCCTAAGAATGCCAGTATTAGAGCCAAGGCAGGTGGTGACTCTTGTAACAATAGTGCAGGAAAGGCTGGAGGAAACAGAGAGGAGACTTGGTTGTGAGTCAGGGGTTCATCAAAGGCATCCTGAACAGGGAAAGGTGAGAGTGCAAGTTAGGAGAGAAGAGCTACATTCTACATGTTTTATGGCGTAACAAAGGACCTCAGATACATTGCCTTCCTGTCACACTGTAACGCTGGTTTGTCAGCTGGTCTGTGTCTAGTGTCACGTGTGCACTGTAAAACATCCATCACCAGAAGAGAGAGGAGGAGTGGAGTGGGCAAAGAGGAGGGACTGTGATCATAGAAATAGGTTGTTGCCTGACTCAGGTGAGGTGAGTCTTTCCCAGGGTGGTACTGTGCCAAAAGACACATCCAGGCTGAAAGGCCTGGGAAATCCCAGTGCTGGGTTACACCACCTCCTGGGTCTTCATGTGTTCGAAATAACCTCTTTGGCTTACAGATTTGACAATATTGTTATGCAGGAAAATGGACAGCGAAGTGCAGAGAGATGGACGGATCTTGGATTTAATCGACGATGCTTGGCGAGAAGATAAGCTGCCTTACGAGGATGTTGCAATACCACTGGTAGGCTGTAATCTGTGCTGGGGCTGATGGGTTAAAGGGGTGACCTGGTGGGCCTTGTAGAGATAAAACATCGATGGGCAAATAAACTAGTAGAGCAAAGTGATGAAAGCTATGGAGTCCACTAACTTGAGAAGCTTCAGGAGAGCATCTAGACTCCATTTGAAGAGAAATGTGGGTCAGAGAGCTGACGTGACCAGCTCACGTAGGGGTCATCTCAGGACTGGCACCCAGGTCTTCTGAGCCATTTTCTGTCAAGTGCACCAAAGCCAGTAAACCAGTAATGTGAGTTCAATGCATCAGGCTGGGAAGGCTACAACACAGTGGCATATAAGCCATGCAGTATTTCTTACTTCCCCACCTGTGGCTTGTCAGTCTGTTGACATTTTTAAATGCTACCTGTCCTAAGTTCCCTGGAAAATCTACAAAAGACATCTGGCTTTTCCTCTTTTGCCTTTAGACCAACAGTCTCCTCGAATATGCTTTTCTGCTCCCTGGGAAACTGCTCTGCGAGGAGTCTGTTACACCTGATGTCATCAGTGGTCTCAAAGTTTTGCTTGTGCACTTGCTTATTGACACCCCGTTTGTGTGACAGAGGCCTAGGAAGGACACAGAGCTCAGACACCAGGGCCTGTTTTTCTGTAGAACGTGCTGGCTGGGCGGGAAGAACTGTCACTAAGACAGCTCGCAGATGGACTGCCGCCCTGTTACAGAGAGAGAGACTTCCATTCACCTACTCTTTCACTGAAGAATAAGAGATGATAATGTGTTCAGTGAGTAACATACATATCAAATAATAAACCAGAGCTTAGTTCAAGTTTAGAAAAATAGTCAAAAAAGAGAGTGTAGTGAGAAATTACAGCTGCGACTTGGTGAGCACCAGTTTTCTGCCACAGACTAAGGCTGGAATTTGACTTGCATCATCGCTGATCTTGAAACAGCTTTGTCAGGGCAGTGGTGTTATCCCCACTTCCTGGGAGTGAAGTAGGATCAGAGAGGGGGAACTTGCCCAGGGGTAGGTATCTGAGGAGTTGAACTTCATGCCTAGGTCTGCGAGGCTCCAGACCTTATCCTGTAAACTTTGGTTTCTTTCATCCCACAAGCATTATAATAATTGTGATAATTACTTATTTATATGTGTTACCTCTCTAGACCTCCAGTGGCTAGATTATGTGAGCATAAGATAGAGTGTCTGCCCTTGGTGTGTGTGTGGGGGGGGAGGCGTCTATGAGGTAACACATAGTAACACGTAGTCATAAATAATTATGATAAGGGTTCTGAGTGGGGGTCATGGATGGCCACCATAATATAGGAAGTGGCTCATTGCCTGGTAGGCATCAGGAAAGGCCTCAGAGAGAATTTAATGTTTAAGCTGGTCATCGGGGAGGGCCTGAAGTTTCCTGGGGGTGCACAAGGGCACCCCAGCAGTGGCGACACATGCGCAGAGGCTCAGAGCTGTCAGCACCTTCAGGGAGAGTGAGGTGTTCAGTGTGGATGGAAAATATGTTTGTCAGGGAAGGTCAGCCTGAAAATTTGGCTTGGACCAGGTTTTGAGGGGAACGTTTGATGCCGGGCTTGGACCCCATCCTGGTGTACTCAGGAGTGAATGGTCTTCGGAATCGAAGTCTGCCATGCTTAAAATCAGGTTTTGGAAAATCAGGTTGGCAACATTGTCACAGAATGTCTGCCGTGGAGAAAGGGGCAAGTGACAGGGCTGAGAGACCAGTGAGGAGACCATTAGGCAAGGGAGGAGGGTGGACACACTTGGCAGGATTTGGGGACCATTTGTGTGGTGGGAGATGAAGGAGAGGGAGATTTTCATATTGACTCCCAGGTTGCAGCCCGGCCCTGCCATAATCCATATATTTTCCCTTCTCTCGTGATGCTATGGGATTGTGCATATCAGTTAGCTTTTGGGGCTGCCTAACAAGTCACCCTGAAACCTAGTGGCTGAAAACAGTAGCTACTTCTGTGATTTTGTAGCTCAGCTGACAGGTCTCCATCAGCTCGGCTGCTCCCTGCTGGACTTGCTTGCATTCTGCAGACAGCCAGAAGGCTAGCTGGAGGCTGGGTAACTCAGGACACTTCCTCCCTGACAGTTACGCAGGCTGTGAGCTGGGACAATGAGGTGGCTAGGCCACAGTCTCTCATCCAGGAGACTAGCCCGGACTTCGCATGGCCATCCCAGAGTCCAAGAGCACCATCAGCACACCACAGGCTTCCTGGCCCTGCCCCTGCTTCCTGTTGGCCAGAGTGAGTGACCTGGCCAGTCCCCATCCAAGACTGGGGAAATAGACTAGGATTTGGGGACCATTTGTGTGGTGGGAGATGAAGGAGTGACTTTCCTTTTCATAAGAGTAGCTGCAAAGAACTGTGGACATATTTACAATATGCCATAATAGATGGTTACGTTTATGATACTTTGTTTTCCAGGCACATATGCAATTTTATATATTGGTAGTCATTGCCGAGAGTCAATAGTGACCGAATAGAAGACATTATTTAGAATGCATATCACAGATGGGGTGACATGACGCAAAGTTGCCTGCCTCTGAAGTAAATAGCTTATTAAGCAAGGGCTTGTTTGTGTTTTGTCAGCTCTAACTAATCACTGGAACCAAACTTTCACTTCAAGGTTGAGTGTACTATTGCTTTACAACAAATGGTAGTTCTTTGAATTTGTACAAGGATGTTTGAATTTCAGTCTTAACACTTGTAGAGCAAGGAGATATATGTGATTCAAATATATTTGTCATATTATAAATCGTTTTATGTATACTGAACATAATTCTAAAGGAGGAAAACATTATTCATATACTGTAAATTGGAATCCATTGGAAAATTTTAAGTCTGGATATTGAGTAAAAAGTTGCTAACCCTAAAAATGTATAAATTCAGATAATTAAAAAGAAATACATTGGTATCAGTGAACTCTGATACAAAGCAGAGTCCTGGTAGTAATAAATTTAAATTTGAAATATAAGGAAACTTTGTTAAAAGTTCTCACCACACACACAAAAATGGTGATTATGTTAGGTGATGGATGTGTTAACTAAACTTATTGTAACTTTTATAATATATATGTATCAAATTATCACATTGTATACCTTAAATTTACAGAATATTATGTGGAAATTAAATCTCAGTAATGCTGGGTGGAAACATATATTTATATGAAATTATTCCAGATTCTACACTAAGAGTGGCCCGTGATTTACCATTTTAAGCAAATGCTGGCAGGGGATGAATTGGTCATTTGCCATGTTTTGTGTTGCCCTGCTCCACCACTAGGGGGTGGTCTCATATCATGTTACATTTTCACAGCTACCCACTTAGCTCCGTTATAATCTAGGCATGCTGGGTGCGGGATAGTTTTTTAATACATTTCTTGTGCTTAAGGACTATGCCAGTGAATGTGATATTCTATTAAAGCACTCCCACAAAAAAAAAGACAGTATTGGCTCTTCTCAGCTTTCCCAGCCACTATGAATAATAGCAAATACTCCTTGAGCGCGGGATGTCCCACGCAGTGCTGGGCATTTGTTCTGAATTACCGCACTTACACTCACAGCGGTCCTCCGAGGGGATGGCTCCATTGTCCTCTCATCTCCAAAGAGGAAACAAAAGCTCCCAGGGTTTGAAATCCTTGCCTGAGTCCCCTATCAAGCAGTGGACTCATGGCCTTGGAGCCTGGTGGCTTCTGGAAGTTTGTGCCCTTGGCCTTCTGCCACACTGCCTCCTGCACAACAGCCACAAGGCCACCAGTCCTCTCTGGAGAGGACCCAAGTGATAACTCGACACTTCCTCGCGTCTCCTTATTGTGGCTCTTCCTTTGGGACACACTTGTATCAATCATGCTGCTTGTTTCTAGGAATTCAGGTTTTAATTCTACACACTCTTGAGTTTTACAGAGTTTGTTAATGTACAGGGTACTGTTCTGAATGTCCCTTGTATGTTTTCAGAATGAGCTTCCCGAACCTGAACAGGACAACGGCGGCACCACAGAATCCGTTAAAGAACAGGAGATGAAGTGGACTGACCTGGCCCTGCAGTACCTGCACGAGAACGTCCCCCCCGTGGGAAACTGACACCTGGCTTCCTTCTCATGGATGAATTTTAAAAATACGTAGATACAGAAGATTTCCTTTTAGTCCCCCAATTCAGATCTTTTAGTGATAGGTCAGCACTAAAAACTGTACGCCCACTTCATTTATGGCAGCAAAGTGCAATGTGCAGATACCAGAATGAGAAACTGGTTGCGATTTCTCAGGAATGCAGAGTATTTGGCTCTTTGAACCTAAAGTTCTTCATTTCTGAGCTTGTGTTTGAATATATTTGGTTAAACATTTGCCTTTAACTCTAACTTTGCTTTACTGATCAGAGTTTAACACTTCCCAGCTGTGTATATGTGTCCTGTGACAGGCGATAGAAGATACGTCAGGGAAGGCTTAGAAAGAGGAAGCCAACACGGAGAATCGCCAGCTTCTCCTGCTCCCCCTTGGAGAAGCTATCTGAATGGGTGTGTGGGGAGCCTGGCAACGTGATAGATATTTGGAAGCGCACTCACTGACTACTGGGATTCCTGAGGCTCTCTGTGATGTTTTCAAACTTTGGGTACATTAATAAATTAAAGAGTATCTGACAGTTCCCTCTCCTTTCCCGACCACTTCTTTGGATGTTTCTAGAAGGGATGGTTGGCTGGATGGACTACTAGTTTTATCCAGTAATGGGACTTACCTTCTCAGCCCTTTGAGACACAACCAAAACACTGTGGAGTCAACACTGAGTTATACAGTTGTATGAGAACTTGTGTTTTGCAAAACACATTTATCTCCTAGAATTGTGTGCCTTAGTTAATTGGTGTCTGACTTTTTCTCTCCCCAGATGGTAAACCCTATGGGAGGAGACCCTGGCTTATACTTTTATATCCATCATTGAAAAACTGAAAACACTGAATAATTGAAATCTCTCTTATGTTACTGGATCTTTCTCTTTACCTGGCCTTTAGGAGGAAAGGTGCATCGCAAAACTAGAGCTGAGTTTAGGGTTGCAGCAGTAACACTGTAGCAGCTCTCCTGTGATCCAAGTACCTCCAGGCGGATGGAGATCCCTGTGTATCCGAGTTTCGCTGAGAAGTCATTCAGCTCAGAACAAAGGCTCCAAGGCACCAGTCCCTCAGATGACTAAAAACAACCCAGTAGAAAAGAGAATTATAATGTTTAGAAAAAAATTTTATACCGAGAGAAAGCTTTTCCAAAAAAATTAAAGTACCTAGAATGTTCTTCCATGCTCTAGTTAAATGAGGGTTTTACTACAACTTCGTATGTGGTATGTCATATCTAAGATACTGACATCTATTTAACAACTTTACAGCCCTGGGTGCTGTGGCTCAATGGATTGAGCACAGGCGTGCGAACCAAAGGGTCACTGGTTCGATTCCCAGTCAGGGCACATGCCTGAGTTTCGGGCCAGGTCCCCAGTAGGGGGCACGTGAGAGGCAACCATACATTGATGTTCCTCTCCCTCCCTAAATGAAATCCTTAAAAAAAAAAACAGTGGACGTTCCTATGAATCCAGCCTTGCTTGTGGGCCCAGCCTTTCTCAGGAATGTTGGTAGACCCATGAAACTTTAAAGTTGTCTTGATTTTTCAAATGAATCAGTGTGATACCTGAAAGGTAGTCAGCAGCTGTTGGTTTATCTGCTTGTCTTACTACCCTCCTCTGAGAACTGCCCACTTGCCCAGTTTGTGATGTGTGAGATGGCAGAATCAGCTCATTCCTATGATTTCCAATTGTGACATTCTGGGAAGAAAAAATAGACAATGTCACTTAGGTTGGGTTCCTAGAGGCAAAGCCTGAGGCACTTTATTGTGCCAAGGATTTTATAGCGGTTGTGCTCAGGATTTCTCCTGAGTGTAGCAGGAAGGGGGTTGGCGGGGGGGAGAGGGCAGGGGAGAAGGTGAGCAGAGATGAGGCTTCAGCTGAAGTCTGGCCTCAGGCAAATCCCACAGGGGCTATGCAAAGTGCACGGAGAGTTTTCCCACTTGAGACCATCGAGGCTAGGCCTTAGTGCACCGTATGCTGTGGGTTGGTCATTGTCTGTGTCCCTTTCTCCATCCCCCAGGGAGGGCATTACCTCCCAGGCATGGCCACAGGGTGTGACTCCCAAGAACAGGGTAGCTCTTGAGCTCTTACAAGCAAATGCAGTAGCCAGGGAACCGGCCAGAGCAGGTGGGGGGCATCTGGGCCCCAAACAGTGCCACAAATAAGGTGTGACTGGGAGAACTGATTCTGATTGGCCCCCAATTAAGGGGAGTAATGGGAAGACCTTGTGATAAATAGCTTTTATAGAACATATTTTGAAATTTAATTTTGTTTCTGAATTTTTGCCAGTCTCCAGGGTAGTGGCCAATCCATTTGAGCTGTTCACAGCAAAAAGCAGACATGCTCAAAGGCCAGCCTGCCCCTTGTTTGGGAGGCAGGGAAGGGCGGGAGAGAAGGAGCCCCTTTGGAGTGTAGGAAGCAGTGCCCCAGTGGCTGGTGGTACCCAGGGACATGGCAAACTTCAGAGAGTCATGGTTCGAGGGTTGTCCAAAGGAGACCTGAAGCCCGACCCCGAGTCTTCCAGCCGAGACAGAGACCCTGATGCCCTGGAGCCACCACCTCCTTCCAGGGTGCCTCAGAGTTGGTGGTGAGGATCGCGGCAGCGACCCAGACGGACTGAACAGCAGAGGTCCTTGCACACTTTCCAGATCAATCACGAGCATCCTAAATGCTTGTGAGGCCCGGAGAGAAGAACAGGATACTCTGGTGACCACAGATTTAATTTCTGCTTCAGCACAGCACAGTGAGGCCAAAAAGATTTGAAGAAAATGTACTTTTTGACCCTCCTGGAGTTTGCAAGCCAGCTTCTGGAGGATAGGTAGGAGTGGCCAGGGGGAGAATTGGCGGGATAAGGGGTGATTGTGGAGAGGGAATTGCACAGAGCTGGGACCTGGAACTGACACCACGAGCAAGGCGGGTGGGCAGGCCGGAGGAGTTGGGGGTGGCCTGATCGGATTATATTTTATATTTTTAAATATAAGTCGCTGGTTTTGAGCAGGCGGGAATAGAAGTGGGAGGACAGAGCCTTGCATTGGCTTGGGTGAGAGGGGATGATAGCTCGGACAAGCAAGATGGAGATGGAAATGGAGGAACTTGGAATAGCGCTTACAGGTAGAATCGTCCAGAGGAGCCCAGTGAGAGGCGTATTCATGAGGACAGTGCCCTGCGTCAGTTTGTGCGGTTCTAAAGAAACCTGAGTGCCAGTGTGAACCCTGCCTTGTGACCCAGGGGTGGATTCTCTGAACCAACCATTCTCTGACTCCAGATGCAGCCTCTGTTCTCTGGAAGCAGAATCTGGGTCCAGGAGCTGCCTGCCCATCCTTTGAAGCCCAAGTAAGACCCATTTGTAAATAATACAGTAACAGACCCACCTGTAAATAATACAGTAACAATAACAAAGGTTAACTGAATGCGTGTTTTAGACACATGATTTCTGTCCCTTGTGTCTACTTTGAAGGTGGATATTTTTATCCTAGGTAACCAGGAGATGGCAACTTAAAATTAAATGGTATGTTCCCAGATAAAAGACTTGGTCTAAGTCACTCACACTGTAAATGGATTCCAGTGTAGTCCATCTGATCCCAAACCCGTGTCCTCTCCCTAGACTACATGACCTCCCCATAAAGCCTTCTGTGACCACTCCATTCTGAAATGGGAAGAAAATTGTATCACGACATCAAGAACTTCACAATGTTGGCCTTGTTTCTATAATTGAGATAAAGAATCATTATTATTAGGAACCCAGGAGTCACACAACATTTAAAAAATTAACCTATTACCAAACCCATATATAACTCATAACTTTAGCAGTATGAATCATGTTGTTGTCACTGGTTTGTATACAAGGTTAAATCCCCAGGGTGTATTTTCCGATTTTGGTACATTGAGAATGGACAGTTTAGTGTCAATGCTAGTTAGTGACCTACCAGCAGGGGGCGTTCAATTCCTGTAAGACAGGGACTTGCTGGCAGACCTTAGTAAATTCGAAACTGAACATACCAAATAAATGTGTTTTGCTTGGAAGTGATTCTGCATAGGTGAATCCCTGGGATTCTGGCCACCCGCCCTTAGGCCAGGCAGCTCACCTAGTGGGCTCCTCACCTGAGCTCCGTAGGAGGCTAAGTGAGAGCACCTGGAAGGCAAGGGCAATTCAGAAATTTGCCAGCCTGTGACCCCCCAACTTACACTCTAAGGGCTAGGGGCTGTCATTAAGGTTTTCCCCAGGTCTTTGTGTTAAATCATTTAGATAATGTAGGCATCATCCTGAATGACTGTTTTTCCAAGGCTTCCTTTTCTGATTTGGCTCTGCCCTACCCGTGGTTAAATTCTTTCCCCAGTTCCTTCACTCCGTAGCCATCAGTGAGCTCCTGTAGACACAGTGGGGAGTTAGGGGCTGACACGGAAAGGAAAATGTCACTCGTTTATGCATTCATTGGTTGATGCTTGAATGTGCCTGGACCAGAGACGGAACTCACAACCTTGGCATAAGGGGATGATCCCCCAACCAACTGAGCTACCCAACCAGGGCCCAAATGGGTAGTCTTGAGGAAGGAAGCTTCATGTCTGTAGTCTTCCTGCCCCTAAGTAATGACCTTGGCCTTTGACCCTTGGCCAATAAGGACTGGCTTTGAGGGCCTGCAACCTGGGGAGTCATATGATCCCACACTCAGAAAGACAGGCTGTTGCTATTTTGAGCTCTCAATAATTTTTGACCAAGGGACCCATGTTTCCATTTCATATCGGGCCCCCAAAATTATGTTGCTGGTCCTTAAATCTACAGTAACCACCTGTAGAGGTTCCCTGCCGAATGGTGACTAACTCAACCCAGCTAATACCCTCACCTTGGGCCTGAGAATCCAAGACACTGAGAGTTGTCCTTTAGGGTGACAGAAAAGCAGGCAGGCCCTGGAGAAGCAGCAGGAAAAAAAAAAGCTAGGGCAGACCTCCAGGCTCACTGCAGCATCCCGAAATTCAGCAGGTGCCGAAATTGTTTCCAGGGTTCGACTGAGCCCTGTGTCATTCCTGCCAGTGGAACGCTAGCCTAACTGACCCCGGGGGGAAGAGAGCGGGTGTGGAGGTGCTGGAAGTGCAGCAAGACGGATTTTGTGAACGACTAAGAGAATGTGAAGCACAGTTATCACTCAGTCCCAGGGCATGTCCTTGCCTGAATTTATTTGGGTATTAATCAACTCCCATAGGAACTTGTACTCTGTCACCCTGGGTTTAGCAGTGAAGTTGTCTCAGAACAGCCTCCCACCAAATGAGATACCAGAAGCACAATTACAGAGCTGGGAACAGTGGTCAACGCATTAGCTCACAAAGGGTTTCTCTACCTGGGTTTTACCCTATCGTGTTGAACCAAAGGGGGAAAAACGTTTTTATAGGTCAAAAATTGTCAGTTACAATTTCCTATGTTGTAACTGACAACTAGCTAAGGCTAGTTTTATTCTTACCCAGAGCCAGCTGAGCACACACACACGCAAGCACAGAGACATAGACACAACACACGAGAACCAGATTTGATGGGTAGAGGCGGGGAGCCGGGAAAGGGTGGAGAATTTGAAAACAACCAAATGACTCGAAAGGAAGTGAGGGAGGTGGGTGTATGAACCCATCCCAGTTATTCCATGCCGTCCCTGGTGACTCAGATGCCCTTTTTCATGGTGCCACCACCCAAGGGCAAAAGGGGTTTTCCTCTACCCGTGCCACGGCCTTGCCTTCAGTCTCTCGGCATCTCTGCTATGCTCCTTCCTGCCTTCATCCGTGACCCCAGTAGTTCCCTGCCCCCACCACTGTGCTCACCGATTGGGGGTAACACTACCTGGCATAGACTCCCACTGTGAAAGGCTTCCTGAGGAACAGTGAGGTGGCAGTGTCCCTGCCTCTTGGTCAGTGGAATGCCCTAACATCTGTCATCGACTAAGATCCCACACGGCCACTGTCAGCTGAGCCCAGACAGAAAGGCCCACAGGCCGGTCTGCTGAGGCTCTCCTCTCCAGACCCTCGTGTTCCCATCTGCCCTCCTCCCAGCCTCCCTGAGGGCTGTGCAGGTGTTGAGACGTTCCTTCCTCCCACTCACAGCTCCTGCTCCCCCAGGGCTGCGCTTCGGGAGATTAAGTAGGTGCTCGAGAGTCTGAGTTCTTAGCCCAGGAGGACAGGCAACACCGGCTTCAGGGGCATGAGGAAATGGAGCATCCTGCTGGGCCGGAGAGTCCCAGATGGACCAGGCCCTTGGCAGGAGAGGAAAGGGCTGCAGCCCTGGTCCCCTGCTCCAGCTGACTGCCTCTGCCCTCTTCGCCCAGTTTCCCTCTTCCCCTCAATCAGCCAAGCAATCCATCAGTCTGTGCGTCTGCCCCTACTTCATCCTTTCATTGTTTTTTCCCCTCTCTCTTATTCAAGCATTTATCTAAATATCTTACTCTATGCACTAGACGTTTTTTCCCCTCTCTCTTATTCAAGCATTTATCTAAATATCTTACTCTATGCACTAGACTTATCTTTCTTTTTATTAAAAGATTTATCAATTTTTTTAGAGAGAGAGGAAGGGAGGGAGGGAAATATTGATTGTCTGCCTCTCCTATGCACCCCAACCTGGGACCAAACCTGCAACCCAGACATGTGCCCAGACTGGGAATCGAACCTGCGGTCCCTCGCTCTGTGACAATGCCCAACCAACTGAGCCACACTGGTCAAAGCTATATCCTTCTTTCATATTGCAAATATCTTTAAAGTACAACTCATGTCAAGTTTGCACCTTGTTTTATTTTATATAATGTTACTTATTTGAAATTACATATACGTAACATGTATAGGCTGCTGCCAAGTATAAAGGCTAAGAGTACAAACTGTGGAGACAAAAAGACCTCGGTTCAAACTCCAGTGGAACATGCACCAATACCCCTAAACCCGTTTTTTACTTTTCTGAGCATGTTTCCTTGCTGGAAATAAGGTTGATAAAGCCACTCACGTGATGGGCTTATTGGAGGGCAAAAGGAGACAATGCAAGTAAAGTGCTCAGAACAGAGTCTTGGGCACACAGCATGCACCTAATAAATATCAGCTGTTGTTCATTTTCAACATAATAAAATAAGCTTTCCAATGAATTCCACATTGCCATTCTGAAGTCAAGCAAAGAATAGTTGCAATATGTAAATAATCATTCCCAAATAACCCTCAGGGGTTACTTTGTGTGGTGGAAACAGAACGAATTAGGAGACAGAAAACCTGGGCTCCAGTTTTAGCTCCCCCACCTCCTGGCTGTGTGACCAGAAGTCTGCCTGTCAACCTCTCTGAGGCTATATCACAGGGTTGGTGAGTAAAATGAGTACAATGTATTCAAAACCATTCTGTAATTACAAAGAACTATCTACACTTAAGTTAAACATCAGAATTTATTTGTCAATTCGTAATTTATTCTCAAATTCATGTTCCATATAGCTTCTCATATGTTTTCTAATTTAAACATAATAAATATGCACGTAGGTATATCTGTATGTGACTTTGTATAAAAATATTTTTAAAAGTCTGGAAGAAAGGACAGCAAACTTTTGGCAGTCATTGCCTCTAAGAATAATGTTCGACTGGCTGAGGAAGGAAATTGTCACGTCTTTGTCTCCTTCTGAAAAAGTGGTGGGGTTATGGGAAATTTTCAAAATAATAATATAGCTATTTCACAAATCAGAATAGCATTGTTTTAAAAAATATTCTCACTGCCTCTGAATAAAGATTTGGAATGTAGGTCAAAGTGTGTGTCACCATTCACAATTTTCACCCCGCTGCGATCGGCAGGAGCCCTCTGCGAGATGCAAAGGGGATCAGACACGGGGTTGTACCTGAGATTCTAATGCGTTAGACCACATAGAACACTTATGCAAAGAGCCATAATCTAAGAAGAAAGTGGTCAATGTACCTAGTGTGCTGTAAATGTTCAATAAATACTTCCTTGAAAAATGGATGGGCGGATAGACGGATGATTGGATAAGTGGATGGATGGATGGATTGGGTGGGTAGAGGTCATCGAATGCTGGAGCTAATGTCATCGAAGAGGGGAATCAGAAGAGGAATAGACCTATAGCTGAGGAAATTTAGAAGAGCCTTATGAAAAAGATAGCCTTTGAAAGACAGGCTTGATTTGAACATCTAGAGATTCAAAGCGGGGCTAGGAGAGTGACTTACGGTGATATCCCGTCATTCCTAATTTAATAGCAGCTTTTCCCTCCCAAGGGGTGGGGCTGGCGTGTTTGGAAACGTGGGAAATTTTTGGAGTTGTCCCCAGGACCAGAATGGTGGGGGAGGGGTGTCAGAGAATACTGCTGCGTGTAGCGGTAGGTTTGCCAGAGCTTTTAACTACACTGCAATAAAGAACTGTTCTCTCCAAAGTACAGGCAGTGGCCGTGCTGCGAAATCCCTGTAGGTGAGAGAAGCACCATAAACAGAGCATTACAAGGTCACAAAGAAACTGCTGACACGGATACCTGCACACGTTTTCTGTTTTTGTAGCCAAATCAAACGGTGGAACCCCCTTTCCAGGCAAAGGAATGGGGGTGGGGGTGGGAACAAGATCAGAAAGGCCCGCTGGGCATGCTGGGTAGACAGAAGGGTAGTCAGCAGAGATTAAATGCTGGTCTTGAAGAAAGGGAGCCCAGCCAAGGTTTCTGATGAGGGGAAGGAGCTCGTCATATCTGTGCTTTAGGAAATGGCAAACCCCTATTTCTTAAAGGATCTTAGAGAACAAAACTATGAAACGGCATGTTAATTTTTTAAAGCTTTTTACCCTGTCTCTGCATCAGAAAAAGCTAAGAGGTTATTCTATATTTTAAAAACTTCCCCAAATTTAAAGTATAATAAAAACAAATTCATTCAACAAGTTATTCTAGAACAATTGGCTTTCTATTTAAGAAAAAACAGATTAAATTAGATCCCCACTGCATGCCACATACTCAAGATGGTTTGAAGAATTAAACGTTAAAAAAAGGAAAGATGTTAGGAGAAAATATAGTTGAATGTTTTGGGGACCTTGGGGTCGAGGAGGCCTTCTTAAGTAAGTTACAAAACCTAGGAACCTGAAAGTATAAAAACAGGTAAGATATCTACATGACAAAAGATGTCATGTTAAAAGGATAGAAGTGCTCACAAGATATGTAACAGACAAAAGATTATTTTTCATATTCCCATAAAGCTTCTATAAGTTAGTAAGTAAAGGATAACACACATTGGAAAATGGGCAATAGCTATAATCAGGAAATGCACAGGAAACAGGTAAAAACCCTGAACATAAGATCGCAGCAGGCATTTCAGACTGACGCACTCAACTCCATGCCTCCTGCTTTACAGCTTGGCCAGCTGCATGCTGGAGCCTGGACATCCAGAGCAGACAAGTGCCAGCCAGGCTCCCTGGGGGCTGAGCGTCTGCATGGGACCTGGCTTTCCCTGGGCAGATGTTCCTTCCAGGGAGAACATCCTGACTCTGGTGGGGTTAAGGGGTCCTTATTTTTTTGTGTGTTGGTTTGGTCTGAGTCCTTCCTGCATCAACATGGAGAGCTCAGTGTCTAGACGAAGTCTCCATCTCTAGACAGGACGCAGGTGAGGCAGTGTAACCCGAAACCAGGTGCTGCGGAGGCTTCCCGGTTTCCAGATTGCTGAGTCAGCAGCTGGGGCAGGGCTTCCGGAATCCCCAGGTTCCTGGTCACCCCAGAAGGGGAGGCTCCTTCTGTGGGTCTGTTCTGAGCTGAAGTTCTGGGAGCCCAGAAGCCCAACTGAGAACCCGCTCTTCCATCTGACCTGACGGAACTGTAAGCGCCTATACTGTGAGCATCCTACATTAAATCACCCCGTTTCCCTACCCCCTCTTCTACCTGCCTTCCAACGTAAACTGTCTGCCATCTGTTGCTGAACTCTAACACAGCGGTCAACCTTGGAAATAATCGAAGAACTACAAAGTAAACCTTGATGAAGTCATTTCTCATTCACTAGAATGTGAACCCTTTAAAAGGCTGATAAAATTCAGCGTTGGTGAGGGTGAGGGAAGAGTGTATGACGGTCTCCATCCCACGTGCAATGGGCTGCGAATCCAGCCCAGCATTCTGCCTCGAGACATCTGTCCAAGCGAGACACCGCCACATGCGCTTAAGGAAACATTGTCCATGGATATTAATCACATCGTAGTGAGAAATGAAAAAATAACCATAAATAGCTGTAACGTCCGTCGTGGAGGAATAGTTAAAAAGTTATTGTACGATCGTTCTTTGGAATCCTCTGCGGTGGGCAAGGAATGAGTGGAGCTCTAAGTACTAATATGGGAAGCTCTCAGACGTATTTCCAAGTGAAGAATGAATTGCAAAACATGTAAAGTATGATCTCATTTACGTTTTAAAACATACTCAATAAAAGTATATGCTTCCATTTAAACATGCATATGTCTGTATAAACAGACGAAGGTCAGAAAGGGCCCAAACCGAGCGGACCGGCAGGGTGGGGCCCAGGGTGGGTGGGTGGGGGGATGAGCTGAGGAGGGGCCTGTGCAGGACTTCTGTTTCTGGGTTCTAACTTCTATTCTGTTTCAACACTTGAATATTTTACAGGAAGAATATTATTTATGTGTTGTATAATTATATTTATAAGACAGTATATGGGTAAGATTTCAACTTTCAAATATCAAAGCACAAGCCATATAGAGATTGATTGATCCTATCTAGAGAGAAAGAAAGCAAATACTTCAAAAAAGAACACGTTGAATCTGGTGGAAGAATATAAGTATTCATTGCACTAGTCTTTCAACTTTTCTGTATTTTTAACATTTTTCATAATATAAAGATAGAACTGAAAACACATCAAATACCCATCCTTGTACACACACACAGTTTTCCTGCGCAAGCAGATTTTTCCAGATGTGGAAGCAAAGCCTGTGGCTCCCTCAGCTGCAATTATGGCCAAAAGGCGCTGGCGGTCTTTCCCCACCATTTGGTGAAGCGAGCATCTCCCACTCCTGTGGCCTGCGCCTTGAGAGCCTGCAGACGCGTCAGTGTGGACTGACTGGGGCTGACAGCAGCACCCCCCCCCCGCGCCCCAGTCTCTCTGGGGGCACAGTCAGGGCCAGGGCCTGTTGGGGAGCAGCCGTCCCTCCTCTCCTCTCCTCTCCCTCGGAGGGCGCAGAGCCCACGACTAAGGGCGCCTTTTAACATCGACTATGCCCCCACCCAGGCGCATATTTCAACCACCCCCTTGAAGGGAGAGGTGACCATGGGTAAGAAGAAGAGCTGGGGGCTTCTTCACGGCCACAGAAAAATGCCCCTCACTGGAGCCAGTAGATTCGGGATGCCTCATTCTGTTTTGAGATAGCAGTTTGTGGATAATGGGGGTTGGGGGGGAGGAATAGCAGCAGGAAAAAAAGGGAATTGGAATTTTAACGAGAACCATCTGGAGTACTTGCCAAAGGGTGTAATGTTTTTAGTACAAGAAATTGCTCAGCTTAATGAGGAAAAGAGCAACTGGAGAAAATTGTTAGTTTGTGCGCGCCCCCGAAACCATCGTGGAACAGAACCACCTAGAACACGCACACCGAGCACGCAGGCCCTGGGCGGGAAGGTGCGGGGCGGGGCTGCGGGAGCTGAGCGCCTGCCTTCGTACCGCTGGCGCTCCGCGGGGAGGAGGAATGTGGCTGCTCCGCCAGGGAGACTTTGAGGGATGGGTTGCGGAGGGCCCTAGGTCCCCGGCTGGAATCCGGGTCGCCATGGAAACGGGCCCGCGGGTGACAACAAACACGAGCTGGAATTTCGGCGTTCGCAGCCAGGCCGCAGAGGCAGGGGAATGGGAAAGTTCAGGAAAGTTTTTGTTGTTGTTGTTTGTAACCCGGGGGCGAGGGGAGGCACAGAAAGGAGCCAGTGGTGTTCAGAACTGGGGCTCTCTGCCCGGCACCCCAACAGAGCCACGGGGAGCCAGATTCTGGAGTCTGGATTCTACATGATCAGTATGTAAATGTCAACTATCCATGTGGCTGAGGAAAAGTGGGCCTTGATTGAATGAAAAAAAAGAAACATGGGATGGAGGGGAAAAAATTTACAGTTACCAGGCAGGAAAGGTTTTCAAAAGAATCTATGAACTCCAGAATTTTCTTTTCTGGGGCCTTTAGAAATAGAATGGCCAGCATCATGCCTGGCCAGAGTCGGGGGCTGGCGCTGAAGCAGCCACAGCATCGTCCACCGCGGGCCTTGCTTTGCAGATGGGGAGACCAAGGCCGAATGGGGCACTGGGCCCCATGTCCTGGTTCCTGACCCAAGGTTCCTTCCTTGACAGCCTGTCCCAGGAGCCGGAAACAAAAACGCACAGCAAACCCCTGGAGTCCTCAAATGGGCTTATGTGAGGTAGTATAAACTGGCAGTGGTAAAATAAGGAATAACAATTGCTTCAGAGCTGGGGATTGTTAACCCTGGGGTTAGAAAAGGGGAGAAAATGCATAATGGATTGGCATTCTCAGAAACTGAGGTTAATCTGGTGGAAAATCCACTCCGGTTTCGGTGTTACAACTAACCATCAGTAGTTGAGAAGAAGTCTCTGTTCCGAAACAAGAAAGAGACTCAACAGTTAAGAATTCAGCCAAGACAGTTTTAAATAAGCAAAGTTACATAACTTTATAACCATTTCAAGAAATCATATTGAAACTTCCTTAGCAAAAAATGCCCCTGAATCAGCCGACAGGAAATACGAAGTCCAAGGAATTTCTGGAAACAGGAGAAGTGTTTTTTTGTTGTTGTTGTTTGTTTGTTTGTTTGTTTGTTTTTCAAGTGGCGAAAACGTTTTTAAGGAAAAGGAAGCCCTGGCCCACATAAAGACAGGGTTTCTGTAAAACTAATTTGAGAGCAGGAGGAAAAGTGTCAGCCTTGGGAATGGAACACCCAGGCCCTGGTGGGCTTTGGGTGGGATGCTGAAAACTCCAACCCCCAAAACAAACACAAGAAACAGACAGTTTTACAGTAAAGATGAAATTCCACCCACTGAAAAAAATGACACATCTGCTTGAGACCGATCACAGTCCTGTTGATGTTCACAGAGGAGCCTAGAGTGTCCCCACACTCCACAGTCCAGAAACACTTGCTGTTTATCCTGGAGTCACTGATTTTCCCTAAAGCTCTGCTCTGGAACTTTTTATCCTGAAATCCCCTAGTCCCCTTACTCAGTAGTTAAAAGTAGGGGGAAACGTGATTCATTTTCTCCGCAAAAGTTTTTGACGATTTACTCTATGCCAGGCCTTGAGCATAGTGCTGTGATCATATCTGATTATTATTGCATCTTTGGCTTAATACCACATCTGAGCTCTAATATTAAAATGCAGAGTTGGCTGGGAATCTTTGAGCCTCTCATAAAATGCTGAGAGTTGTCCACCTTCAAATACTTGAGTACTACGCAAGCTTAAAGAGGCCACTGCCCATTTCTAATGAGAATCTTCTGTTTATGATTCATGGATTAAACCCATATAATGGCGTTATATACATGCCCAAAATATGTGGATCCACAAGAGGTCTGAGAGTATTCACGTAAGTATGTGTGTGCTCGTGAGAAAGTGTGTGTGGGAGGGAAGGAAGGAAGGAGTGGAAACTGTTTTCATTTTAAAAAGCCAGCAGGGCAAGCAGCAGCTCTCCGCACACATCGCTGAAGCAGTGGGTGCAGGGCCACAGGGTGGGAGAAGCCAGGGCCTTTCCCAGCGTCGTTCCTTTAGCCCTGGAAGAGATTGCTCCTCGGAGGGAAACAAGGGCTGGTGTTTGTTTTCCTCAGGATTAATTACACTGTTTGAATGTCTCCTAATCTCTGTGGTTTTTACAATGTGAAAACCCTTTTATCCTTTCATGAAAACCTTTTTTAAAAAAACCTCAATCACTCAGGTTTTCATCATCTCAGTGGTAATTGTCACACAGAGAGAAAAGTGCCCTGGTGTTGGCACGATGGCCTCCACACCATGAATCCCGCCACGCAGTACCAGCCTGAGTGGAAAGGGCCACAGACGAGATCAGCTCAGCTCAGGGTGCCCAGAGGTTTGCCATGAGAACATACTCTCCAAGCAAGGTGTTCCTCTCTGACCAGTTGCAGATTGCACCTAGGGGAAGAGCAGAAGCTTACATACTTACTGGATGTGCTCTGAGTGAGGGACACAGACCCTTGCCTGTCCCCTCCCTGGCC
The DNA here is from genome assembly GCF_014824575.4 of Sturnira hondurensis. NCBI lineage: Eukaryota > Metazoa > Chordata > Mammalia > Chiroptera > Phyllostomidae > Sturnira > Sturnira hondurensis. The sequence continues at coordinate 5,351,098 of NW_028085930.1, forward strand.
TGTCCCCACGACTTGCTTCTAGTCCTCATGGAGAGAAGCAACCAGAAACACTGGAGCTGTTACTCAGATGTCCTATGTATGTTGTACAAAGATGAAGAGTATAACTTCTTTTTTCCCCAAAATGCCTATGTGAAACTGGATTGTTCAACAATCTCATGAACCAGAATGTGCTGAACTCTAGTTTGTATTGTGTTGCCAGAAGCCCAACAAACAAACCGTATCAGGTGATGCCCTGTATCCCACTAAGAAAACTGCGATATCATTTAGGAGGCTTTTGGTTGTAAGTAACATGAAACTCAACTAACAGAAGCTTGGGAGATAAAGAATCCACTTCATGTAACCACCCCCAGGATTGGTTAATTCCACAGCCAGAGAACACCACCCTTCCTGGATGTGCACAACCCTGGTGCTCGTGCCTCTTTAGCTTCTTGTGTCTTCCTCGGCTGTCATTTTGCTCCCCTGAGGGTCACAAGATGGTGGCCACCACCCTGGGCAACACAGCCTCACCTCAGAAGCAGAAAAGGGGTTATCTTTTCCTTCTGGCTCAAGGATGGGCAGATGGCGGACTCAGAGCCACTGGGAGTTCACTTGGGAAAGGGGAGCGTGCGTGCCTGCACCCCCACTGGATGGATACAGCCATGTGCACGGCTGCAGCCATCTTGAAACTGTGATGAGTGCGTATCCGAGAATGACCTGACTGTTCTAAACAGAAGAACCAAGCCCAGAGACAGGGCAGACTGGACAGGAATGTCATTCTGAAGCCATGGAGACCCTTGGCCTTTTTAGTTATGTGAGCCAGTGAATTCTTTGTTTGATAAGCACTTGAAGGTGGGTTTTCTGTCACTTGCCACACAGAGACCTCACTCATACACTTGTCTGACTTTTCCAGCCCTACGCTAGTCCTCCGATTTTGTTTTTCTAAAAATATCACTGGTTGGGACAGTCTACAATACACTTGGCCAGTATTCCTTAAAATGGACAAGGTCATGATAATCAAAGACAGACTGAGAAATGGTCACAAATTGTAGAATCTTCAGAGAAATGAAAACTTATTGCAACGTGGTATCTCAGATTGGATTCTGAAGCAAAGGATACCAATAAAAAAATAAGAAATAAAGTTGCAGCTTAGATCACAGTGTTGCACCTATGTCAGTTTCTTAGCTTTGACAAATGTGCTGCGTTACAGAAGATGTTAACGTTGGGGGAAGCCCCGTGAAAGATATATATAGGAGCTATCCTATCTTTGCAACCTCTTTGCCAATGTAAAGTTCTTCCAAAATAACAACTTCAAAAAATATGTAATTGGTCACTAATATTCCGACATCTCTAAACACTGAATAAGGCTGACTTCTTCAAGCCGCAGATAACAACAGTAAGTCCCAAAGAGGTTAAGGGACTTGTCTGAGGCGCCTGGCAACTCGTGCCAGAGATGAGCCTGGAACCCAGGTTGCATTGCCTGGATGCACACTGCAGCCCAGGGGTCCGGGGGCCTTTGCTCAAAGGATCTGGTTTCCATGGAAACAGCTCTGCTCTGAGCACACTAAATTCCCTCGCTGTTCCCCATATTAGCTCTGGACTATTACATTTCAAAGTCCATTTTTCACATTGATAAATCACACAATTACAGCAGTCCAGGAATGAGCTATAACAGCATGCAAAAGGAATTTGAACCAGAAATTGAAACTACCATATGGTCAATGGATTAACATTAACCATAAATAGAAACCATCACATTCTCTAGTCCCTGCCAATGGCATTCATATGAATTAAGTGTTTTCTGAATAGCAATACACGAAAAAATGTTACCGCAAAATAAACCCAAGCCACACAGTCTCCAAAGACAGCTTTTAAAGGGGCCACGTCTCACATGACTTAGGTGGGAGTGAATGCGGCATCCTGGACAAAACGACATTAAATGACTCAGAAAGTGCTTCCAGTGATGACACCGATGTCAGCAACTCGGTTTAGATAATGGTAAACTCTGGCGAAGTTTGGGTACAATGTGTTCGCTAAAACGTGAAGGAAAAAGCAGAGTAAACTCCCAGCACTCCCGAGAGTCCTCTCTTGCGTCGTGGTGAATTCCTCTGAGCAGAGTATGATAGTTCAGCCTAGGGGTGAGTCTGAGTAAAAGAGATACACCCTTGATCTCCTGCTTTCCCCCCAAACCATGCCAACCCCATTCTCCAGATCCCCTTCCTCTGGTATTTCTGTTATTCTCACCCGGGCTGCAGAGCTGGGCACACAGCTGGTCACAAATGTTGGTTCTCTCCTCTTCCTCGTTTCCCTACCTGGTAATTACTCCTCTTCCATCTTGTGAGCAAAAGCCCTTAGGCAGAAGCCAGGTACCCCCAGGGGTGCCAATCACAGCATGTCAGAACCCAAGGCATCCCTGAGAAACATGGACTGAAGTATGCTGATGAGCACCCTTCCCTATGATTGCTGATGACTGTGGGGATTATCTGATAAAAGTTATGAAAATCATTCCCTTTCCTTGGCACAGAGGTGACTAAGGAAGCACATCTTGGTAGAGGAACACGCCACGGCTTCTGATGTTGGCCACAGTGCCCCCCTCATTAGCTAATGGTTATACGACAGAAGATAAAAATGATCTTGCTTGACAGGCGGGAATAATGGGCCCCAAATTACAAAATGTAATTTAGAAGGAATGTAGGCAGTGCCCTACAGTTAGGTTCCAAAAGTGCCTCGCAGAGGCCCAGGAGGCAGCGTGTGATGACAGCGAGAGCAGAGGCCGGAGCCTGGGAGTGCCAGGTCCTGCCCGAGCCTCTGACCAGCTGGCCGCGCTTAGATGAATGACTAGCTTCAGGGAATGTACTCTTCCCATCTGGAAAATAAGAAACTCAGATGGGGCGATCTTGAAGCAGCCCTTTGCCAACAATAGGACGGTGCTTCAATGAATTATGCTGCGTTTCCGTGATGGAGTGTCATGCAGCTGTTGCGAGCCCTGTGTTTCCCAAGAATATCTGATAACATGAGAAAGTGCTTGTGACATGATGTTAAATTAAAATTAAAATTTTAAATGGATTCGGGTTCTAATATTGCAAGAAGAAAGAGGTGAATGTTATTGGAAGATAAATGTGCCTTGACTAGGTCAGGGAGTTTTCTGATAACTGAAGTTGTCCATCAAAGGGACCAAGTCCTTCAGAGGGAGGTGAACTCCCCCGTGGAGAAACAACCCAGCCAAGGGTGCATGGCTGCCTGACGGGGACGCTGGCCCTGAGATTCCTCCAGTGGGTGGGAAGCATGAGTCTCAAATGACTCTTCTGACACAGTCCACAGAAAGTAGGAGAAGACACTACCACTGGGGGAAATGAGTGGAGGCAATGCAAAACTCTGCAAAGCCCTGGCATGGTCAGTGAGAAGATCTGGTATTAATTCTCTGAATCGGATTTGGTCCGTGGCCTAACACAACAGAGCAAAAGACTGACTGTGGGAGTCAGTGGCATCTCTGGGAAGCACAGAGAGCTAGCCCCTTCCCTCAGATGGATCGCAGATTCTTTCCATAAGGAATTCTGTAGTTGGTTTGGAATGCTGAGTTTGCAAGCCACTTCTGTTGACTGGGCCGCGGTGAAAGTAAACGTGTTAGAGACCAGCCAGAAGCTTGGTGGGAATGAAGGCTTCTGCGTACGCCTGCATATATGTGTGACCGTGGAAGTGACAAAAGTCAGCCAGGCCTCACATCCTATCACCAATAGGCCCCTTGTGTTAGGTGCCTCGAGAGGAGATGGGCATGAACTAGGTGAAGTTTTCCTTAATATGGGAGGTTGGTTATTTTTACCATGTGATCTATATCTCTGACCTCTTCCCCTCCCCAAAGTCCATTGTGCTTCAGCCGCTTGGACAAACTCTTGATTCCTCAAAAATACCTAGCTTATTCCCATCATAGAGCCTTGGTCCTTGCTCTCCCATCTACCCAGGCCGCTCTACTCGTAGGTCTTTGTATGCCTGGCTTCTTCTGTATGAGCTGAAAAGACACTCTTTGTTGAGTTCTTTGCTGACCACCAACCCAACTCTGTCCACAGCGAGTGCCTCGGCCCAGAGAGCCCATTCTCTCCATCACATTATGTTTGGTTTTCTTTCTGGAACTCATTACTATTGGAAATTGTCTTGCTCACTTATTTCCTGTTTATTTATGGTCTTTCCTCTCCACTCCGACATAAGCTCTGTGAGAATAGGGACCTCCTCTGTTTTGTTCACTGCTTCCAGCACCATTGTTCACATCCTCTGCCTCTAGCACCATTGCTGGCACATGGCATACATGTCATGAAAATGTGTTGAATGAATAAATGATTAAATGAGTATAACCTTCCCCACCCTGCTCTTGGAGACATTTCCTCTCGTATAATATAAAGTTTTTCTGGAAGATAAAGCAGGTGAGTGAGTGAGATTCAGGTAGAAGCAGACTCTTGGGTTGAAAGGACTCATCCCTGGCAACTTGCCCTTTAATGGGCTTAGTGTCCCCAGGTGACCAAGGAGGAAAGGAACACAGGACCCTTTCCAGGGCTCTACTTGGCTAGTGTACTCGGTGCCTGAGATCACGAACAGGGGATGGCTTTGAAACTCTGAATGCTCGTGACCAAAGCTGAGCCAGATCACCTCTGAGGGACTTCGCCCTGTGGGGAACTTCTTTCAGCACCTGGGGAGGCAGAGACCTGTAATTACTTAAAGGAAAGATGGTGGGAGGAGCTCTCTTTGGAAGGTCATCTCACCGGCTTTCCTGAGTTAGAAGTGATCTCAGCTACCCTACACATACTGGCCAACACAGACAGAGCTGGCTTTAGCCTCCACGTGCGAAGGTGGGGAAACAAGCTTTCTCTAAGGAAGTCTACAAAGCTGGAGTATGGGACTGTCACCTCCAGCACAACAGCCACAGGTATTTGGGAGGAAAGGATGGCTCAGAGGCGAAGTGAGAGGGTGAGCAAACAGACCAGAGGGACCACGCCCTTTAGGAAGGTGGCCAGGGTGGGTGTATTTTGGGTTAAAACACTAACCATTGGGTTGCCTTTTAGTTCTTGGTTCGCTTACAGCTGCTGGAAGCATAAAAAGTGAATGTTCTTCATTTACTTATTCACCAACTAACGTTATTGAGTAACTGTTACATTTCAGATACCCTTTCTGGTTTCGGGTCAGACAGGGTCCCTTTGCACATAGGGTTTACATTCTAAAGGTACGGGTAGACATTTAAGAGATACTAGCACATGTAATGAACAACAGATGGGAACTGATATATAGGCGAGCTGGTTAAATGAAAAGAAGGTGTCGACACTAGTTTCTTTCTGCTGCACTCCACCTGTTGTAAGACCCCACAAGTCATGAACATGGACAGCAAATAATGGCTTAAGGAAGGAGGTGAGCACCAGGCCTAGATACCAGGCTTCCTAGGCTCTGAGAAAAGGGGCTGGATCTAGGGAAGCACTGAAGCCAAGAGGCCCACACCTTCCCCTGCTTCACTCCTGGCTCAAGCCGTGCTCTCATGGGCAAGTGCTCCGGGCAGGTCACTGTTAGCCCACTCCAGCCTCAAACTGGTCCCCGACCTTTGCCAACAGCTGAAAGCCACATGTGTCTTTTTTAACACAGTCCTTCTCACTTATGTCAGCTCCTCCAGGAAGCAGACATCAGCATGGGGTTAGGCGAACCAAAAATTTATTGGGAGTGATGACTGTGAAGGAAAGGGAAGAAGGAGCAGAAGTAGGTGGGGAGAGACTCAGAGTGGTACAGACCCAACAGAATCTTGGCCACCCAACGGGAAGCTTTGGAACAAAGACTGCCCGTTAGAGGAGTCCTGCTCTGGACAGAGGGTGTCAGGCCTGGTGCCCCTGACTGCACAGCCACGGGCTATTGCTGCCCAGACAGCTGAACTCTGAGCTCAAACAGCAACGGGTCCTGAAGGCTCTGCAGCTGAAGGATCTGCCCCTACTGACAGGTCCCCTCTGGAAGGAAGAGCTGGGCAGCACGCCCCCAGGGCTGCCACATAAGGTCGGCTTGTCACCCCCATGCTCTCCCCGAGCTGTGTTCTCCACTGCCATGATGAATAGCCAAGGGAGGGCTTCCATGAGCACGGGCCTTGGCCTTTGGGGAAGACAGTAAGGGTGACATGGGGGAGGTGGGCACAGAAGGCACAGGCAGACCATGGTGTTTGAGACCACACCAGAAACGTCATCAAGACCCAGGCAGAGCCAGCTACGATGGCTGAATGGACAGCTGGGGGTGGAAAAGGAAGCAAGCCTAATTCAGAGAACACCAGCCGGGGGCTGGCTGCCAGGACCACCACAGTGGACGAGCCGGCAGTGGGGATGCAGGATGAGCTGAACTGCACAGTCAGTCGCCAACGGAGGCTGTCCAGTGCACAAGCTCAGTGCCTCTTCTCTGGTTCCCCGTGTTCTCCTCCCGGGAAATCTAGACGCCTGCCTCTAGACACGCTCACCCACATCCGGCGGGCAGTGCTCCTCCTGATTCTCCACAGCTCGTTGACTAATATTAAAGTAAAAAGCTGAAAATTGTTTTGATTTTTAAAATCCAAGATTCAAGTTGGCTCTATCTTAAACTAATTTTAAGTCACGTTTCTCAAAATGCATGAGAACCATCCTCTTAGCAGTATGTTCAGACTAATTCAGTGATTTTCAAACTTTTTCATCTCATGGCACACATAAACTAGTTACTGAAATTCTGTAGCACACCAAAAATTATATATTTTTGCCAATCTAACCAAAAAATAGGTATAATTTGATTTCATCCACACCAGACAACTATAGTTATGCCAGCTGTTGTCATTTTTTTCATTCGACAATCTAAGGGAAGAGAAGTCAGCGCCCCTGACCAAATAGTCAGGTGTTGCGTGTTTTAAAAATACTTGTGACACATTAGTGTCCCACTTGCAGCACCCTGGCTGGAAATCGCTGGTTTAATCTGACAGTTCTCTGAAAACTTCATCCTGAACTTCACATCCAATGTTAAGAGGCCCCTGGACACACCAAAGATGGCAATGTATTGTGAGCTGAGGAATAGGCTGAACTAAAACTTCTGTGTCTAAGATCCAAAGATGAAACCACATGAAGTACAACATGAATGATCCAGCAAGAAGGGCCCCACGTTCTCAAGCCCCCGACATGTTACACACACAAAACCCTAAACATCCACCCCCTGGAAGAGCACCACTTAGTGCCCAGGAGAATCCATTTCCAGACCTTTCGCTCTGAGTTCTCAAGACCAAGGTGATCACCTTTTGACCAAGGTGAGCACTGTGAAGGTGTGGCATCAGAGATGGGCAGTGTGCTCAGATGGCAATGGAAGCGCTTGGGTCAAGAAAAGGCATATTAACTTCCCCCGTCCTTCCTCTGAGAGAGCGGGAATGCAATAAACCCTTGCATAACAGAAAATAATTTCCCAGGAGTGCCGAGCATTCACTTTCTTGCTTCTCTTCATGTTCCAAATATGCGATTCTTGGTGTTCTCATTAACTAGTGCTGCCTTCACAGCGTTTGTGTATCTATGGTAGCTAAGGAACATTTTGCAATATTAAACAATTCACATTGCTGTTGAATTTGGTTGTTAGCTGAACTCTAAGTGGGTAGACCTCCACTTGCACCCTTGGCCTGGGCCCCACAAATGTGAGGGATGAGCCTGGACAGCAGTGTCCTGGTTACCAAGCAGAAGTCAACAAAAGGATCCATGTAAACTGGGTCACAGTTCATGAAAACCTCCCCATGGCGCGCCGTTAGCAGTGATGATAACCACAGCAGCAGTCCTGCAAACACGCCCGAGAGCACTGGGCCCTGCACATCTTGTTCGAATAGTCAGCTCTGCGCCCCATTCTGTGCCGGGTCTCTGTGTGCAGCGGGAGAAGTGCTGAGGAGCAGCCCTCCGCCCTGGGCCTCGGCAGCCCCTCGTTGTAAAGGGAAGAATGCTTCTAGTTCTACCCCAGGTCTTGTGCTTCCCAAACAGGGAATCTGAGCTCTCTGAAGGTCCTGCTCCCCCAGATGTTTCTAAGCAGGTGTCTAGAGCCAGGCTTCAGACACGCGTGTCACTCATCCTCAGCCTCAGCACTGCCGCCTCTTCTGCCCATTGCTCTTGTGAGGGCATCTCTGCTGGTGGCTGGGCTGCAGTGCCCCCTGCCAGAGCACCCCCGTGAGGCCCAGCCCAGAGACCTGGCTCCCCCATTGCCCCTTATTCCAGGCACTGAAGTTCCCCTCCGCCGCTGCTCCAAGCATCCCTGTGGAGAGCCCCCAGCTCAGCCCTCCTGCAGAGTCCCTTTTCTCATGCTAGCTTCTCTCAGCTCCCAGACATCCTCCAAGGACGGGGTTCTCTTAGGGTGTCCTCTATCTGGTTGTCCACCCTCGACCCACCCAGTCACCCAGAATCCCCATGGCACATGCTCAGTCCAGAGAGAGTGGGTCTTCCCCTTCTTGTGCCACCAGTGAAAGTGCTGAGTGGTCTTTTCTAAAGCAGACATTTAGTCTGCCCCCATTCCAACCCTTACAAAATAGTCATTTTCCTAAGTTTTAAAGGGAAAGAGAAGAAAGTCTATGTGAAGATCTAATTTCACCACATGCTCTGGTTCACATCCAACAATCCAGCTGCCATCTTCTCAGTTGCCAGAGATTTTCAGCCTGTCCCTCAGAGTTGGCAAGCTCAGGAAGGGACATCGGCGCCAATCCCCCGCAGCTGTCACACATCTCTGGGGAGAAAGGGGTCCTCAGAGCCGAGCTCTGGAGTAGTCCCAAAGGGACACAAGGGTGCCTGCACGTGTCCCAGTCACCAGAGATGGAGGACCAGGGACACCATGCGGCTTAGACCCCTACTTTACAGGTGGGGAAATTGAGCCGCATAAAGGAGAAGCAACTGACCCGGTCACTGTGAGTCAGGGCAAGAGCTCCCATCCACAGCGCTTCCCAGCACAGAAAGTCTGGGACTCTGTTCCTGGGAGACAAGCCCACACTTCCTCAGTAAGTAGGAAGGGACGTCCAGTGCCTTCTCGTGGCACTTAAGCGGGACAATGGCCACAGAGTGTGGCTAGAAGACCTTGGACCATCGCTGACCAAGCTGGCTAGCTCCGGACTTGTCTGGGCCTGGAGAAGAGGAAGGAAGGTGCGAGCAGGAGGGAGGGATGGGGCAGTCACGACTCCCTCTTCACCTGTGCTCTGCCTCTGCCTTTCTGTCCCTTCCAGAACCCACACTCCCCGCCCTCCCCACCCCCACTGCAGCACATCCAACCTGGCCTTTCCCACAGTCTCATCACCTGGGCCTCCTTCTGAGCAGAATAGGGGCAAAGTGAGAAGATGTCACGAAAGTAAAGGCAGGGGCTGGTGAGTAAGTGAGATGCGCACCCGATACCCTGGTACAGTCAGAGCATCCAGTACAGCTCCCCAGGGAGAAAGACCTACAGCCCCCGTGCTGGCCGTGGAGCACCTCGGAGCTACGGTGCTCAACCTCGGGGAAGTGCTGGAATTACCTAAGCAGCTTTAAAAAATACAGATTCCTGGGCCCACCCCAGAGACGGACTGACTTTTCTTCAGTACAGCCTGAGCATCAGGATTGGCAAAAGGCTCCCTTGGTGATTTCAATGTGTAGCCAAGGTTGAGATCCACATCTTAGGGGAAAAGGCCCTGGTCTATCTTGTATTGGGTTCTCTGCTTCAAAAAGAAGCAAACAGTGTTGGGACAGAAAGTACTCAGATCCTTTTCCCATCCTATTCTCAGCCTGCATGCCCAGAAATTGCTCCAACCTGAACTGTCGGATGGCCCTCTGAGGGCCATGGTACCCGGCCCTGGTACCCCAGGCCTCTGCGACCACCGTCAAATCTCCAACCTCAGGGTCCCCATAGTCCTTTCTGGGTCTCAGAGTCCCATTGCACACGGCTCTGTGAAAAATGCCCGGAGTCACCACTGCTGTGAATGCGATTGTCTTAAAAAAAGTCTTCTTCCCGTTCTTGTCATGACAGAGTCACAAGTACCAGGTGTCTTCTCACTACGAAAAATGAGAAAATCGGACAAATGTTGAACACTGCTGTTTCCCAACGCGGGACAACAAGTAGCGCTAGGCTGTGACCGAGGGGAGTCAGGGGAGACAATGAGCCCCACAGCGGCCCCTGGCTCTCTGCCAGGGGCCGCTGTTCCAGATGTGGCACGGTCCAGTGCCCACAAATAAAACCACACGAGGGCCAACTGCTTAAGGCCAGGGATAAGGAGAAAAGCTTGAAGGCAGATAGGTAATAAAAGACACATACCACAAAGGGGAAAAAATGAGGATTACCATAAATTTGTCCTTGGGAAAAAATGCAAGCTCAAAAAAAAATAATTGAACGGCATGTTTAAGCTGCTGACAAGAAAAAGAAATCAATCTAGAACTCTGTGAGTACTGCAAATATCCTTCAAAACTGGAGTGAAGACATTTTTAGACAAACAGAAGCTGACAGAATTTATTGTAACAGATCTAGTCCACAAAATATTATGCAGGTTTGTAATACATGGAAATGGAAATTTTCAATAAATGCAACTAGCACTTTTTTAGTTTGAAGAGAAATGACTCCGATGGAACCACCCAGGCCAGGCAGCTCCGCTGGTTGAGCGTCATTTCATGCACCGAGGGGTTGTGGGTTGGATCCCCATTCGGGGCACATGCGGGAGGCGACCCATCGATATTTCTCTATATTACTTTATGCTTCTCTCTCCCTTTCTCTCTCTTTAAACATCAATAAACATATCCTCCAGTGAGGAAAAAAAGAATGAAATGTACGAGAAATAACGAACGAGTGGTAAACAGGAAAGATGTTTTCCCTCATTTTAAAATGTATTTAAAAGATAATTGGTCATTCACAGAAAAAATAATAATGTATAAGGAGATCCGTAACAGAGTAAAATGTACCATAACAATAGTGTGGCCCTGGCCCAGCCGTGGGTACAGAGCTGCCAGGCCAGGGCTTCCTGTGGACCGTGTTCCAGAGGGCTGACAGAGACCGGGGCGGTGTGGTGGCCAACACTGAGCCGATTCAGCGAGCACTGGTCTCCATTTACCCCCACGACTGCAGGTCAGTCATGTTGGTGTTTGACCTCGAGAACAAAGCTGGCGTGAACTTCAGCCAGTTCACAGGCATCTGGAAGTGGGTTGCAGACTGGCAGACTGTCTTCTGCATCAACTTGGGGATGATTCACGAGAATGAGCTCAAGCAAGCAAGCAAGCACTCTCAGGTTTCAGCCATCCACTCTTCAGCCAGTTTCACGACATCCTCATTCAAAAATCTGATAGACGTGGATGGGGACAAATCGCCTTTGATGATGTTATCTGGGGCTACATCGTCTTGCCCATCTAAATGCCTGTTTTTTCCTCCAGAGGCTGACAGATGTGTTCAGACACTACGACATGGATCGGGGTGGCTGGATTCAGAAGTCTCGTGAACAGTATCTCTCTGAGGGCTTCAGGATCATATTACACTGGCCTTTTACAAATAACAACATGACTTGCAGGAAAAAAGACTGAAAATGCCAAATCTCTTACCTTTAATGAGGTGGAGTGCAGATGTAGAAGATGCTGTTCTTCCCTCTCAGACTTTGCATCATTAATATCGGGGACCCAACTGTACGTATACGGATATGCAGATTAACATTTTTGCAGTCATAACAATAGCCATATTCTCATTCAGATACAAGCATTTGATTCGGGACTGTTCAATTGGGCCATGAGGTAAGATATAATAATGTTTCGGGTATTCTGCATGTAAAACATTCATCATGTGCTTTCTATATATCTCCAGTTCTATAGTGGAAATATTTTTATTAGCCAATAGGAAGTTTAAAATAATATGGAGCTTGCTCAGAAGGCTTTTCATGCACCTTGCTTTAAAAAGGGGGTGGGGGATGTTGTATTCATTTGAATATGCAACACAAGCAATAAAGCAATGTACTCTTTTTTGTCAATCCTCACCCAAGGATAAGTTTATTGATTTTAGAGGGAGAAGCATCGATCCGCTGCCTCCCACGTACTCCCTGACCAGGGATGGAGCCCACAGCCTTTCTGGTGGACAGGACGATGCTCCAACCCACTGAGCCACCTGGCCAGAGCTAGTAATGTACCCCTTCCAAAAAATTTACTTCTCTAACTAGGGCAAAACCATTGTTAAAGATGCAAATTACTCAGGGCTCTCTGCATAAGCCAAACATAAGACACTTCTTCGGAATTAAGCTGTACTTTTAAAAACTGTCCAAGGAATATTTCCTCCTTCATTATGAGAACTCTCAGTGTGTGTGCTTATTTATCTACTTATTTAGCCTTTTCAACCAGGCTGCTCTGGAGCTTGGAGCCAAATGAGGCTTTGCTGCTCCTTGGCAGCTACCCCTTCTCTCACCAGACTGCCGCTGTTTGGGGGACTCGGGAACACTCTTCGTGGAGAGTAAGGAGAGTGAAGTCTGTTTGTGGCTCTTCCCCCCTCTCACCTCAGCCTCCTTCCTCACCAGCCACCCCAGGGAGGTATACTGTGGGGCTACAGGACTGGGAACCCCCCTGATGGAGATGAGAAAGGCAAGTCTAGGGACAAAATCACACCCCAGATTTCTGAAATGTGTTTTAAAGAGCATAGAGTAGCCTCGCAGGTGGACTCCATAGAATTGGTCTTTTGAAAAAATTCCCATAAAAAATGTTTTCCTTGTTAGCACAATTTCAAAGTGAATTATCATGTCTCCCAGGAGAATGGCTTTCCTAAGTATTTCTCTCCCTCTTTGTTTATTTCACACCTTGAGTCCGATGGAACCAGCCTAGAACTGTGCTCCAGTCCCCCCTCCCTGAATGTGCCCCCACACCCCCTCCCCAAGGGTGCCTCACACCCCCAAATGTGCCCTTGCAAAGAGTACGGCCTTTCCTTGGGACCCCTCCCACTCTCTCACACCTAAACATCCCATGCTCCCATGCCCCCACGCCGGGACCCACCACCAGGCAGCCTGCCAAGCAGTCATTCTCAGCCATTCCTGGCGGTGGGTGGGACCTGTCCAAAAGCCCTGAGGGCCAGAGGAGTTTCAGAATCCAGAACTTCTGGGGTTTTAGAGAGTTAATGTAGTGTCTATTACCTATATTATATAAGGTCCCAGTGGGGTCTGGTGCAATGCCCAATAGTCAAATGTACCAACGTTTCTCCACAATCTTACTCCATGGGACAGAGATGACAAAGAGCTTCAGGCCAATCCTGTTTGGGTTGTGCTGCCAAAGTGAGTCATTTCAAAAAGTTTTCAGAGGTGGTTTACCTTCTGGAATTGCAGATAAGGGAGGGTAGGTCTGCCTGGCCTATCCTTTCTCTTCTTTTTATTGCCTGAGTTATTTCCAAACTAATCGCTCGTAAAGAAATTCCTACGGTGTTTGTGGGCAAAGTTTGAAAGGCAGTTAATAAATAGTGGCGATATCCTTGTACTCAGGCCAACTTCAAACACAAAAAAAAAGTCTTTGTTTCACCTGGGCCAACCCCTTTCACAAGGACCCAACATCTGCCCGTCTGTCATCTGTGTTCCCTATTTCGTCTTCAAAGAACCGAACCATCTGGCACCTTCCAGCCCAGCCACCTTGCACCTGCACCGTCCAGATGGCCGCCTTTTCTTCAAGAGCACCTGATCCCCTCCCTTAATCCTACCTGACACCCAGAGTCAGTGGGTGTTAATCACAAAGCTACGGGTGGCTTCATCCTTGAAAGAAAGGTGATAGGGACTCGTTATCCGAGGGCTGCTCACAGACCCCTCTTAAATAGAACCAGTGTGGGAGCACAGGAAGCTCCCGATACATCGCAGAGACGGTTCCTGAGGACCTCCCTCAAGATGCCGCCTGCGCTGATTTCAAGTTGACCGTGCCGAATCTCCTCCTGCCCAGCACACACTGCACACAGAATCTTCTCCTACTAACCTCACACAGTTCCCACGCCCCTCCCCCAAGCCCCCCTTAGCAGGTGGGGATATTGTTTTAGGGAAAGTTTGGCATACCTGCTCCTATTTCTGCTCTGTTTAGAATTCAGAAATTGGCCACCTGGATGGTCTCACACCCTCCGCCATTGTGATGGCCCAGATTCCTATTTTACATGATATCCTCAGGTGGCCTCAGGCCCCTTCCCTTTCTCCTGGTCAGCTTGCTCCCATTTCCTGCTCCCACTGAATTCCACGTCTCCCATCCTTTGTCTCTGAGTGTGGCTAAACTAGACAACACATCCCTCGTTCTTTGTTCATCTCCAAATTCCTGTCATGCCAGGTGCTGCTAGTAACTCGCCTTCCGCTGAAGAGGTGGGGGAGGGGGAGGGTGGGGACCCACTACAGGCCCAGCCATTAAAGAGCTTAAAAGAGACTATCTGACCTTTTAAAAAGAGGCTTTGATCTCTCAGGCCCAGAAATCTTTTTGCTGTTTTTGGTTTTTTAATATTTTATTTCTTTATTTTTAGAGAGAAAGGAAAAGAGGGAGAGAAACGTTGATGTTTGAGAGAAACCGATCAGTTACCTCTTGCACGCCCCCAACCAGGGACCTGACCCGCAGCCCAGGCTTGTGTCCTAACTGGGAATCGAACCAGCAATCTTTTGGTCTGTAGGCCAGCGCTCAATCCACTGAGCCACACTAGCCAGGGCGGGCCCAGCTTTCTGACTCTGCTCACACCCTCCCTCTCTCCCTGGGTTCCCTCCATGGTCCATCTCATAATCCTGCTCATTTGAATTTGCAGAGCAATTCTGTTCCTTTGCCACAGTCCAGCTGAAGCAGACCAGGCCCAGTCCAGCCAAGGTCAAATCCTGTGCCCTACCACACTGCCACCAGTGGGGCTTCTGCTGGCTGGGCGCCTGCCCGTTGTGCCAGACTCCGAGTGCGTGTGTGTCTGGGATTGATCCTGCTGGTCTGGGTGTGCTGTGTTTCATGCCTGTGTCCTGTGAGTGTTTCTAGAGCGATACATCATCGTTGCCAAAAACTGTGTGCTGGCTCTGGGCCGGGCCATGTTCTACACACCTTATATATCATCCTAACATTTTTGTTTTATTATCATCCATGTTCACAGACAAGAGACCTGAGGTGTGGGAAAGTTAAATAACATTATCACGTACTTGAGCATCTGGGAGTCTCTGGGTTTATGTGTGTTATATAATCATGTGTTTTCTCATATGGCCAAGTTCATGCGCGTGTGTGTTCCTAGCCCTTGAAACCCCTCATCCTGGCCCCTTGCTCATCCAAGGTTGGTCTCTCCTGCCCTGCTCCTGGGAAGGTTAGTGCCTGCCACTAGAGGTCTTGGCATACGGCCCAAGGGCAGCGAAGGGAGCAAGGTGTGTCTGTGCCTCCACGTGACATGACTGAATCCAGGCAGCTCACCAGCTGTTTCCGGGGGACCAGTGTCCCCTGTCCTCTGTAAGCTCTTTAGTGGGACCTGCTGGAGAGGTCCTGTAGGTGGCCAAGGACCTGGGCAGCCCTCTCCAGTGATGGTGCCTGGAGGCTGCCAGGCTTACTCAGGGCAAATCAAGGGAGACGGGCTCAGCTGCCATGCAGAGGGATATAAGGCAAGACTTTGTAGCAGTGACAGTTGACTGATAAAGGACTAGTGTAGGGCACTAAAAACAGAAACCCCCTGTCTCGGGCGGCCTGAACATGTTCCTGCCTCTACCAAAGACTGAAGGGCTACTTCCATCTTCCCTCATGGTAAGCATCTTACAAACACCATGTATAATTCTTGGAACAACTGGATAAGGGTAGCTTATTGCAATTGTCCCCTAGCTACAGATGATGACATGAAGCCCAGAGAGGTTAGGTGACTTTCCCAAAGCCACACATCTAGTGGCAGATGTGTGGCTTTGCAAGTCCAAATGCAAGTCCAAATCTTTTTGGCTCCAAAGCCTGGACTCCTTCCATTATACTAACGTACCTGGGAACTACTAGATCGCTTCCTTGGGGGTTTTTCCAGTTCCTTGAGTAAGGTGCCACCTCGCAATGAAGAGGCTGCTGTGTTTCTATGACCCTATGGTTTGCTGGCCTGGCAGGGGCCAGTCAGCAGTCTCCATCTAGGTTTTTCCATTAATGGAGCATGAGGCTCCCCTCTAACCACAGCTGTTGTTCATCCTTAGAAACTCAACACACTGATCCAAGGCTCAATCGACCCATTTCAGGGTAAAGGGAACTGAAGCACCCGCACCCAGTCACCCACAGTGGGTCTGGGCAGGATGACACCTGGAAGCCGGCCTCCTGGAGCAGGACATCTGGTCCTGAGCTTCTCTCTGACTCACAGGCTCTCTTTGTGCAGGTGTGAGTGGGGATGAGGAGATCAGAACACTCCACTAGCAGAATCTCAAAAATCCCCTGCAGGGCCACAGTTGGGGGGCCAGTCTTCCCCTCACCCCACCCCTGCCTAAGAACGGTTCTTACAACAAAGCCAGGGGTCCTTGGAGGGGCCTCCCTGGCCCTGCCTGAACTGAATCCTGCCCTTCCCTTTCACTCCCCTCTCTTAGCCCACACTGACCATGCTGTTTCTTGAAGTCATCAAACTCTCTGCTTCCTCTGTCCCCTCTGCTTGGAATTATCTTCCCTGGTAAACTTCCCACCCTTTCTGTCTCATCCTACATGTCCTCAAGGAAGCCTTCCTTGGTCCTTCAGGTCCTGCTGAGACCTCTGTTAGATGCATCCACAGCTCATAGGACTTGGTTCATTTAGTGTCCTGTGAAAGCAGGGACAATCTGTGTCTCATTCATCACTGTGTCCCCAGGCCACACTGCCTGGCCCACAGAAGCTGCTAATATGTATTTGGAAGATGAACATAGGTGCGATGGAAGGGAGCGGTGGAGGGAGGGAGGGAGAGAGGGAAGGCAGGAGAGCAGCAGGGAAGAAGAGTTCTGACTCTGAAACCCCACACGTTCCCCTCTTTGGGGCTCTGATATACACTTGCTCATTTTGCTGAAGAAACATCAGTTGCAAAGCTGACGTTCCTTGGAGGTCACTCACAGGAGAAAACATATCAGAACAATGCAACAGAGGAAACCATTCTCAGGAATGCAAAGACCTCTATTCTGTGGGTCCTTGACTCACTTTCCAGACACATCAGTGACGTTGTCCTCCCTCAAGGTGCTCACCACTCATGGGGTGACTACCCTGCACTCCACCATCCCAGGATGACTCAGGCTGCACTCCCGCCAGACTTCCTGCTATCTCCTGCTTGCTATGCCAGCAGGGCTCCCCGGCCCTGACACTGCACATGCCGAGGCTGAGATCACCATCTCCTTGACCTTCACTACCACTGTCTCAGTCACAGGGTGGGGGTGGGAGGCATGGGGAGGAGGGGCTTTCTGCCTCATCCTTCGCCATCCTTCTCTCCTTCACCAAAGATGCTTAATTCGTCACCTCTTTGTAGAAGGAGGCAACTGTAGACTGGGGAGGGAACAGAAAGAAAGGGAAGGGAACCAAAGACTAAGTTTGCCTACTCTGACAGTCCTGTCTCCTCTTTTGTTTGTAGAAGCCAAGCAAGATGTCCCTGCTGGTGACTGTGACAGGGGGCCCCATCAGGCAAGGCAGACCTGCTTCTCCAGGAGGGAGTCTGAGCCTCACAGTGAGTCTCACTTGCCCCAAGGACTCAGAAAAACCAGAAGAGGGTGTGAGAAAGGCCAGAGTGAGGCACCCTGCATGGGGCAGCAAGCATTGAACGGCCGCTTGCTCATGCCTGTGGCTACACCTACAGTAGCTGAGCCCCCCACAGGTTGCCCACTTAACCACCAGCCTGCAGAGAAGTCAAGCCCCACTGCAGCTGGAGCAGCTCCGCAGAGGCGAGTCCTGACCACAAGCCACAGGCCAGAGAGGGGCTCACGCCATCACATCCTCTGATGGTGTCCTCATACCCCAGGCCTCTCTGAGTGGGAAAAGCCTTTGGAAACCCACAACTGACTTTTCCCAGAAAGCTGCCTGTAGGCCCCTGGCAGCAAAGGGCTCCGTGCCCCAGCCAGAGTGGGTGGCCCAGACTAGAGGCCACGTAGCACAGCTGACCTTCCCCCTGCAGGCCTCCCCAGGATGCTGCTAGAAGTGTCAGTGGCCTGCAAGTTCACTGTCTAAGGTATTGTTGTCCCCAGTGCATCTCACAGGACTGCTGTACGGGGATAGCACTGATGCTGATCTAAGTCAGTGCCCTCCCTTCACCAATGGGGAAACTGAGGCCTGAGCCATACTGGTGGTAAAAGGCTGAGTCAGACCTGAAAGGAGGTCTCCCGGGGAACTCCCTGAGGGCGAGACCTCTCTCTCCCCTCACCCAGTGGCAGCACCCAGCTTTACTCAGAGATAAACTGTAGGTGCCTGCCCCAAAGCAGGGGCTTGAGGTGGAAATCCTAGAAAAAACAAAAGGGCAAAAGGGAGGTGTTGCCATACAAGGAAGAGTGTTTTAGACTCTTGTCTCCCAGAAAAAGTAAGCTGTCCCTCTGAAACCCCAAGCAGAACCAATGAAGGACCTTTCTGACCTTGAACTCTTAACAGGCTAGACAAGCAACTCAAACCTGGAGCTATTCATAATTAAGTCACAGAGTATAATAGGACAGAGTACATATTTACACACTTTTAGAAAGTGATTTTCTACCCTGGCCAGGTTGCTCAGTTGGTTGGAGCATCATCTTGTGCTCTAAGGAGATTACAGGTTCATTTCCTGGTCAAGGCGCATACCCAGGGGGCGGGTTCGATTCCCAGTCGAAGCACATACGGGAGGCAACTAATCGATCTTTCTCCCTCTCTCTTTCCCTTTCCCTTCCCCCTCTCCAAAATCAATAAACATATCTTCAGGTGAGGATTTAAAAAATGATATTCTTACATTTCTTTCCTTGTCTTTATTTATTTTTAAAAAATTTCTTTTTTTTCTTGTCTTCATTCTATATGTTCGAATTGCTTTTTATACTTTCATGGATAAGATTAATTAATGGTGCTAAGCTTCATTATTACAAATAAATTTAGGAGAGAAACTTGACCTTGATAATCAGTGTGGTATATTCAGAGAACATCTTCATTTCTAAATTAAAACTTCATCCACGAGCAGCTCTCCCTCCGAAGCACAAGGCCTCAGGGAAAGAGCAGATACCCAGGCACCAAGGAGAAGGCCTCATGGGTGTACCACGAGCGTCCGTTTCTGGACTTCCCTCTGCCGCCTACCAAACTTCTAACTGCCAAGGGCTCCATGCCTGGCCTGGGTCTGCAGCACATGGAATATGAGAGCAAACACAAGGTTTGGGGGCAGATGGCCAAAGGCAATGATGAGGATTCTCAAAGGGGGATGAGCCCTAATCCAGTATGACTGGTGTCCTTACAAAATGAGGAGACCAGGACACAGACACATACAGAGTGAAGACCAGGTGCCGACCCAAGGAGGAGACAGCCATCTATATGCAAAGGAGAGAGGCCTCAGAAGAAACAACCTGCCGACACCTTGATCTTAGAATTCCAGCATCCAGAGCCGTGAGAAGATAAATCTCTGTAATATACTTCTTACGCCACCCCATCTGTGGAGGTGTCACAATAGCCCTGGCACACCAACCCAGCGGGTTTGCTAGCAGCCCCCTTTTACAACTGAGGACTTCCTGAGCCCAACCTCCTCAGCTGTGATGCAGACCCACTGTGTATGTAGCAGACCCACTGTGTGTTTAGCATACATGTAGCCCCACCTCTGCATGCCCCCCTGGGGAGCAGGGGAAACCAGTGTGAACGTGAAGCTCACAATGCCTGCTGTGCAGTAACAATAAACTGTCTAAATCCATTTGGGCTCATTATTGTCTTACCAGGTGAATCTACAGATGTGCAGCAAGCCAGCCTCGCTGCTGCCAGCGGGCTCCTGCTTAGGAACCACTTGTCCCCTCGCCATTACCTCTAAATGACCCCAGGTTCGGTTTTTCTTTTGTCAGCCCTCCAGCAGGTGGATTAGCATTTCTGTGTGTGAATTCCCCTCGGTTGGGCGAAACACCCATTGTGGTTTCCCTTTTCCCAAATGAACGCTGACTGGCAGCCCAGGTCTGAGCTCTACACTGGCACACAAGGCTCGGGTTGCGCGCCTGCCCCAAGAAGTCGACAGAGTGCCAGCCACACACGCAGGTGGGGGAGCTGGTGAGGACAGGAAGCCAGTGCAGGCCCAGCCTCAGAAGCATATGGCACTATTCCTTTTGATGTGCCTTCAGGAAGGTGGGTAAGCGGTGAACGGTACCGCACTGGGCTGGGGCCCTGATGACCGCTGTCAGGAACGAGCTGGCGGCCATTGAGATTGTTTTCACATTATGGGCCATCATCCACTGGGTGTCCATCATATCAACCACATGCAGAATGCACAAGCACTTGCAAATGAAATGGAAGAGAAGAAAATGGCATGGAACAGAAAATAACAAAATGCATTGCACATAGTAAATATAAGTTTTATTTCGATAAACTTTTGTACCAGTTGTGTGTGTGTGTATGATTATACTACTTGGATTGCAATATAAAATGCCTTTTAAAAAATTATAGGTGTGGCCAAAGAGTTTGAAGAAACCACTGGTCTAAAGATCAATAGAATAAGGATTTTTATTCTATTGGGCCTGTAGTTAGGCGTGGGGGCGGCTGCTCCGCTGAGATTCAGAAGGGGCGCCTGGTCCCGAGGAGTTTCCACAGAGGGGCTGGGGCGAGAACCAACAGAGGAGCACGGTGGGAAAGGTGGGGTGCCCTGCAGGAGGGAAAGAGCGATGCTGGATAAGAAGCTGTATGTTTTGAGGTGACCACTCTGATGCTGCCCTTGTGACACTTGGACAGCTTATGTCAAAGTGTAAAACACTTTCTTAAAGTCATCCATCAAGATGCACAACGCGGACTCTTACAACCCTTGCTCTGCTCCTGACTCTCACTCCAGCCCAGGCGGTGAGGCTCAGGCACGGCACAGGGATGTCTGTGCATTTGGCTTTTTTTTTCTTTTCTTTTTTTCCCCTTAAGCCTAAAGTGTAATGGTTGGGTTTGGGGCTGAGTCAAAATGTTCCTTCATCAAAACAACTGTGTGCGAAACAGCTGCCACAGTTGCAATGAAAATGGCTGCAGGAAAATTCCATGGACCTCCCCTGCGGGAGCCCCTCACACAAACTCTCATTTCTCCACTCTGCCAATTTGAGGTCAGCATGGCTTTAAAAGGGTGGCATTTGTGTCAGCCGGGCCTGGCCTCCCAGGCGAGAGCTAAGTAAACAGGAGTCCTGGGGAAGACCGTTTCTTCGTGAGGGCCCCGTGGTGGATTTTTCCAAGGGAATGAAAGGTTGTCTTTGTACGGGGAAGAAGGGAAAGAAAATCTGCTATTTCACAGCTGCCCGTTCTCCATGACCTCATCAATGTTGACTTTCTCCCCATTCCGTCTCTCTGAGAGCTAGAGAGAAGGCAGGGAGGAGATAAGTGCACGGTGCCTCCTGCACTATACAGAGTGGTCAGGGGAGGCCAGCAAGTCACTGAGTCACTGGCCATCGCCCCTCATGCCAGGTGACAAGGGGCTAGAGAAAGGGAGGAGGGCAGTCGGTGAGATCCGGAAACAAAGCCGCCCTGCCTTGGGCGAGGCATGCCCTGTGTCGAAGGCCTGCCAGCCAGGCTTCCACTGTTCGGGCCTGTATTATTTTTCTCAGGAGGAAGCAACATGGAAATGACACTTGCCCTGTAATTTAGTCACTTCCTGGAAAACCATAATTACCCATCCCATTATAATTACCCGCCACCACTCTCTTCCACTTGTTGCCCTGTTTCTGTGAGTTCTATTCTTAAATTCCTTCCCCGCCCTGAGAAACGAGACAAAGCACTTGAAATGTTTTCTCCATGAATGTTTTTCTCTTCCGAGGACCTTTATATATTGCATACTTCCCCTTGAACACCTATTTTAACTTTCATATAAATGAGATGATGTCTCAAAGTGACCAGAAGGAAAGGACAAAGAATTTAGTTTTCATGCCCAACAAGAATAGAACTGGCCGCCATCTCTGGATGTTGTTTCTTTTTAAAAACGACTAGAGGGAATTCTGCTTCTTCGGGAAGAGCCAGCCTGGCAAGGCAGAAAGGACATGCTACCCTCCAGGTGTCTGACTGGGCGCAGGGCACCATCTGTCCTGGGGGCTGGTTTTCTGTGATGAATCAGCCTTTGCCCAATATGACATCGGGGACCTGGGGTGGCACAAGAGAAGAGCATCAAATGACACGGATGTTAATCGGTGTCACCCTGGTAAATTTAATAAAATTTTAAAAAATGACATGGAAGCAGGCCCTGAAAGAATGCTTTCCTTGTCTTTTCGTTCTGTAGGCGAGAACGTCTCAGCCTGGAGCTCGGGGGCCTTTAACATCTCTAATGACTTAAGTCCTCCTTTCACACACATGGAGCTGCCCCCAGGTCCAAACCATCTGCTGGAATTTAATAACGTCATTTTGGTTTTATTATTTTTATTTTTCCCGATCCCTTCCATTTATTTTAACTACATCTAATTTTCTATTTATGTCAAAATGTAGCTTCTTTTTTTAATGTGTAGGTTTTCATTAAAAAGGACTTCTCATTTTAACATTGGGGATGGGGTGGGGAGTACGGGTTGGGTGAATGAGTGTGCCTTAAACAAACCTGTCTGGATTAATCCTTCCAGATGTTAGAAAAGACCAAGGAAATCGAAGGCACTGGAAAACTGAATTGAAGGTGATCCATTCGAGTGTGCACCTCGCAAGTGGACTCTTACACTGCTGTGTTACCTCTCCAGGTCCTCAGCAGTTATAAATTAAGTGCAGATAAACAACTCTGACTGCGACCAGAGAATCAGAGGGTTTTGTTTTGTTTTTACACTTGTTTATTTGAAAAATGATGATAGTTTATTTCTTTTATTAAAAAATCCATGCATATAAGGACTTGGCACTATTTGCTCAAAAAAAGGGGGTGAATTATAGTGTATGCACTGTTCTGCATTTTGTTTTATTTATTCAAAAATAGCTTTAGGAAATGCTTCAAAGTCTACTGCCATAGCATTTATTCATTTTTCTAGAAGCTATAAATATCATGTGTGTACCGTGGTGTGGGTGTGTCACAATTCTTTCAACCATTCCTCTACTGATGCACATTCACCCGATGCTGAGTCGTGCCCCTTATAAACACTGCTACCATAAATATGCTCACATGTGTGTCTTTATGCGCTCAAGGTTTAGTATCTAAGGGATGGACCCCGAGGAGTGAAATAGCTACTCAAAGAGGAGCCATATTTTTATTTTAACAGATGTTCATAGAATATATTCCCCAAAACACACACGTCCACCAAGCCCATATGATAGCGCCTCTTTCCTGAATTTCCTTCACCAATCAATACTGTACCTTTTTAATTTTCGTTGTCAACTGAACAAAAATTTCAGTTTCCTTTCTAGTTTAATTTCCTTGATGACTGGTATTTATAGCATCTTTGCTTTTGTTTCTTGGCCATTCTAAACTTCCCTTTTCATGCCTTCTGCTCGTTTTTTAAACTGAGTCATCTTTTATTTATCCATTGGTAGGAGCTTTATCACATTTTAGATATTAACACTTTGGTCAATCCTCAGGCATTATATTATTCTTTACAATCATTATAATAATTGTATACAATTCAAAACAATCCTGTAGAAATTTAAAGCTTGAAATTTATCTATCAATTTTGCAGCTTTTGATAGCTGGTAATAGCATTGCCTTCTCAAATAAGAATATGTATTTCAATAAGATTTCAGAATTTTGAGCAAATAAACCTTGTGTTGTTCTTGCTAAATTTATTCTACGGCACCAGAAGTCATTTCCGTCCCACACTGAAAATTTCCTTACTTCTGTGTCTAGGTGTTTATTATTTCCTAAAATAAGGAAAAGCTATTTTGGCCTGTGTCATCTATCAGGATGCCTTCCAAAACACCCTACTATTTCCAGCAGGTTCTTTTTCCTAAAGTCTTTTGGACTTTCTGAGAGAACTGTAACATGACCAAAGGGGGGGAAATGATAGTTTTATTTTCCCCTTTCCAGTGGCCATGGTAATTATTTAATATTTGTTCATTACATCATCTGTTAGCACCTCCGAAGCACTGCTGAGCAGCCACGGTGAAAGCAGCAGCCTGTCGGCTTCCTAATTTTAATTAAACGATTCCAGTGTTGCACTATTTAGAACAACACTTCTTTTTTATATATATATTTTATTTATTTATTTTCAGAGAGAGGGGAAGGGAAGGAGAGAGGGAGAGAAATATCAATGTGTGGTTGCCTCTCATGTGTCCCCCACTGGGAACTGGCCTGCAACCCAGGCATGTGCCCTGACTGGGAATCGAACCGCGATCCTTTGCTTCATAGAACAACACTTCTTATTAGATTTTGGCAAATGGTTTGTTTAAATGTTTAAGCGATTTATTTCTATTTCAAGATTACTATGAAAAAAATTTTAGGAATAGCTGTTAAATTTTACCAAGTCTTTGCAGTATGTATTAATATGATCCCATGATTTTTCTCTTTTACATATTAATGTAATAAATGGATGGAATTCCTGCTACTTATTCCTGGGAAAAATTCTACTTGGTCAAAATATATTATTCTTCTGACATTTTGCTGGGATCTATTTGCTACTTTCTTCCTTTGTTTGTTAATAATAAAATATTTATAGATAGCCTTCTATGTTATAGGCATTGTTTAGATCCACAGCAACGAACAAAACACAAAATCCCTGATCCTATGATGCTTACTTTTTAGCAAACTGTTTAAAAATTCAGTGACCTTCCATAACAAGCTATTTATTTCTTACTGACAGGTCTGTGGGCTGTCTGGACTTGTATTTAATTTTCTAGTGCACATTTAAACTTGTTATTTATTTTCAACTAGCTCAGAGTCAGCCTTCTCCTGGGGTGCACAGATCTCTGGGGTCCAAACTCTGCCCAGGCTCCACCTTTCCTGAAACCGTGTCCCAGGGACCCGCAGCAGTTTCTGAACTGATGGGGCAAAACCACTCTCCCTCTTCCTTTCCACTGGACCTCCTGCAGGGCGAGGAGCACCACATTTGGTTTCAGGTTACCATGTTTCCAGAATCACCTCCAAAATACCCTTTTAAAGTTTAAGAAAGCAAGAGGACTTACACAAACAAATTAAGTAATATTTCAGGTGGTGCTTAACAAGACAAATCACTGAGGTGGCGCGTGAATGACAAAGCCTGAGGAATACTGACTCAGAAAAAATTCGGTTTCCCCTCTAAGCCTGGTGTATTATTACTCTGCTTAGCAGAATGACTGGAATGTTCTTCTAACAGGCTGTTATGTGTTGTTTTAAATAAAAGAGAGAAAGAGATCACAATCAAGATTAAACTAGTAAAATGACTTCTCCATGGTCAGACAAGTCGCATGTATCCCAGGTATGTGTGATACATAGATATATGTTGGGCCTGCACACAGACCTCAAAATGGAGGCAGAGAATTAAAGAAAGCAAGGAGGCAGGAATTGTAATGTGTTAGGTACAATTCAGCTAAGTGATGGCAGCAAGGGCACAGAGCCCTGGGCTTACTAGGGAAGGGCTGGACAGGGCCCTGACCATTATAAGGGACTCCCTTTCCCAGGGCACCCCGTGCACAAAGGGCCTTAGTGAGGATGCCAGAGCCGGATCAGCAGTCAGCCTTCACCGGAGAGGAAACTTTTCTACAGTTAGACCCGCACCTGTTTCTTTTGTTGTGTAGCATTTACTGTCCCTGCTCACACGGGTGTGAGGGAGTGGGGGAGGGAAAGTCACTCCCAGAGGCCTGAGGGTGCACACACCCTTCTCAAAGTTACAAATAGCCCTTTAAATTTCGCAGCTCCGAGAGGTCGCCTGGCTGCCTCGACCTCTTCAACAGCAAAGGGGCGGGGCATCCTACCTCCATTTGCAACGGACTGGCCCAGTTGTCAGAGTCTGCAGTGGATTAAGGCGACTGCCCTAAGGCCTTGAACACTTGTACCTCCCACACATGTGCCTCCCTGGTCTCAGGAAAGCTTCAGGCCTGAGGGGGCGGACAGAAAGGGGGTCTGTGGGTCACCTGTCTTGCTGGGCTCAGATTTACTTTGTTTAAGGAGCGTCGGTGGAAGTGAGCACGCAAAAAGTTTCTCAGCCCACTCCCTGAGTCCCACCCAGCGGCGGGCCACCGCGTGGCTGCAGCCCCCCAACTAGGATTCGGGGCTCTCTGTGGCGCCCCGCCTGACCTCCCAGCCCCGAGGTTTGAGCTGGATATCGAGAACATTACTCAAATTCAAGTGCCACTTCTTTCTGAAGTCTACTATTGTGCTAGTGCAGAAAGCCACGTGTTCTCCGCATTGGGCACTCTACACAGGTGACCTTTTCAAGGGCTCACCTGCCCCACCAGATCTCTGCATGAGTGTGTGTGTGTGTGTGTGTGTGTGCGCGCGCGCTCATGAGCTCACACAGAGCTCTGACCCGGCACACATGAAAGACCCCGTCCGGGGAGCTCCCGGGGCTCTGGTGCAAGAGGATGTCCGAGCCGGGCCTGCGCTGCACAATGGACCGCTCGCCCGGCTGGCGCGTGGCCGAGCCCTGGGGGTTTCGGAGAATCCTGTCATTGTTCGTGGGGCTGGGCGGCCGCCTCCTGCAGCCGGCGGGCTGCAATCCATTCTCAGGGCCGTCGGCTGCCCGCGCACCTGCCGAGCCCCTCCCCTCCTCGCCCGCCATCTGTCGTCTGAGCGCCATTGTAAGCAGAGGCGCCTGGCGTCCTGGACGACACCCAAGGGGACCCGGGGCTTAGGACGGGCGAGAGGCAAACAAGGAGGGTTTATTTCCAATCCCATTTGGAGGTGACCTTGAACAAAATAGCCAAGCCCGGGGCATCCGCCCGCTCCCCTACCCTCCAAGCTTTGGCGCAGGATTTCTTTGGGGGCCCCTCCTGGATCAGGAAATCGGGGTCCGCAATCTGAGCCCAGACTCCTGCTTGGACTTTCTGACTGTTATCTGAGCTGGAGGGACCCGTCAGCGGCAGATCCCTCCGCAAGCCTCGCAGAAGAATTCCCAGGAGCCCGTTTCAAATGCAGATGGCGGTTTTGTCTGCACGCTGATCCTCCGAGGTCGCCCCAATTGTCCGGGCCTCTTGGGACGCTGGATTCAAAGAAGTCTCTTTGCTGCAACTGCCAATGCAGGCCTTTCACGTCCCACCAGCCAGCCTGCTGCCTGGGCAGTCTTTCCTTCATCCACAATTGTTTAATATCTCACATCTTCCTTTAATGTTACTGGAAGTTTTAAATGTTTTGCTATACCCCAACCAAAAAGAAAACAAACATACCAAAACAAAACAAAGCTGTGGTCATCGTGGTCATGACATCCTTTTTAAATTACCACCCCTCTCCCCCACATACCACCTCGGTACCACAAAGATTCTAACCCACCCTCCCTCCTCCCCAGTCCCCAACTGGGAGAGCTGACCCTCCCCCCACCTCACTTCACCCCACTGTCTTCCACACACAAGCACATCACCTCTTTTCATAGATGGGAAACTGAACAAAAGGAGCTGTGGACAGAGGTGGCTTTATCTCTACAAATTTAAAACAAAAAACACCTGCCCTCAACTTGGGCTGCTATTACTAGCAGGCAGATCTCCATGCAGACAGCAGTGGGGGTCCCAAGGAGGCTGGAGGCTGCCTTCTTAGGCTGGGCCTCTCAAGCCTGTGGCTGTCTCTGGACCCGGCTGTCAGGAAAGGGGAGTGCTGGCACCCTGGAGATTCCAGACCTCAGGAAGCACACTCACACAGGCAAGGCAGAGTCCCATGCAGAGTGGGGCTCTTCTCTAGAAATTTTTAGTGTTTGTAGCTCATAATTCTCCATCCAAAGGAAGGCCTGGTGGGGTGAAATCAGACCAGGGAGTGGAGAAGCCTTGATGAGATGCTGCTCTCCAGGTCCCCTCTACTGGACAGAACTAGATACAGAAAAGAAAGAACACGCTTCTCTGAATGCCCCTTCCCATCCCCTTCAACTCGCAGATGGTGTTAGTGTTACTAATTGTTCCTGGACTGTGTGTTTATACATGTGTGTATGCGTGTGGGTAATACGCATGATTCATGATACATATTTCAAAAGAAACAAGTGGCTGTTCGCTGAAAAACAAGCCGCCCTTCCATTCCGTTTCCAGAATGCCAGTGCTTGGTTTTCTGTTCCTGCTTGACCGGAAGAAGGCCTGAGCTTCCACCTCAGTCACTGGGCTTCTGTCTTGCCTCCAGCTGTGGGACCCGGCGCAAGATCCTCCTCCTCACTGAACCTTGGCTGTCTGCTCAGTAAGACAACCGACTACATGAGGTTGTTGGGACCAAATGAGACCCTATGAAGTGTCCCAGGCCCCCTGAAAGACTAGGTGCTCAAAGTTGAAGTTATCACTTTAGGAACAAAGAACCATTCTCCTTCCCCTCCCCTTGTCTAGCAAGGTTTGCGGGCACGGGTATTGAAGAGTTCGGATGAGGAAAGGAAAGATTCGACAACTGGGAGATTATAGGCTCTTACAATGTGGAGGAGAGCTGGAGTTAAGAAAACGTGGGCCCAGGAAGCTACGGGGTTGTGTGTCAGTTAGGTTATGCTGCACAACAACTAACCATAAAACACATATGACAAGAAGCGGCTGGGAAACTGCAGACCAGTAGCTGCTCTGCATGAGGCTGTGGATTTGTGGCGGGGCTGGGCAGTTCTGTTCCGTGCGTCTTATTCTGGGGCTGCTGAGGGGCCAGCTCCCTAGGCTACAGTGTTCTGTCAATGACAGAAGTAGGAGGTGCCGAGCCAAACTCCACAAGCGTGATAGCTGCTAACATCTTATTTGCCCAAAATAAGCCACCCAGCCCAATGCAAAGTCAAGGGCAGCAGGTGGAGGGAATGTTAGGTCTACGACTGTGAAATAGTGGTAAGGTCATGTATTACTGTAGAGCAAAGAATTGGGGGTATTATTCTGATCACTTTGCTCTACATTCCCTTCCTAGACAGCACCCGTCCCCACAGCCTTAAATACCATGCATCTGCTGAGGATTCTTCTCTAACTTAATTCCAGGCCACAGCTGTCCCCTAAGTTCCAAACACCTCTGAGTTCCCACAACCCTCTCTCTCCCTCATATCTGCACTTGCATATCTTACACACACACTTCTCCAAGTAATTCTTGGTTCCCTGTCCCTACCCTGAACCTGACTTCAGCGGAGGTCTCTCCTTCTACCCTCTTGCTCAGACAAGTGGCAGGGGGTCACTTTGCACCCATTTTCTTCTCTATCCACTTTCCCAATACATTCAAGTCATTAACACGATGCTGCCTCAAAACATGCTTTTCCCTGGTCCACACCCTCAGTATCTCTTACCTGGACGACCAGCACAGCTTCATTGCTGCTCTCCTCATGCTGCCATTGCCCCCTTCAGTCTTTCTTCAACAGAGTGACATGCATACGCTGTTGATCAGGTCATGTCTGGCCTCTGCTCCAAACCTCCAATGGCTCCCATCTCAGAGAAAAGCCTTTATAATGTTCTACAAAGTCCTACATAACCTGCCCTCACTCCTCCACCTTGGCAGCCTCACTGCCTGATACCTGGCCCTCACATATTCTGTTCCAGTCACGCTACCTACCTACTGCTCTGCAAACACCATCAGGCACACACTGGCCTCGGGGCCTTTGCATTTGCTGTTCACTCTGCCTGGAAAGCTCTTTCCCAGAACTTCTACACTGCTAGTGCTCATGCTTCACCTTCCCGGGAAAACTACCCCTCGCCTCCATACCCAGAACATCACCCCTTACCCAAGCTTTCAGATCCCTGTCTTTGTCAGTATGAAACCAATGGCACAATTTTACTTATTTGTTTTGTTAATTTTTTTATATCTAGTCAGGGTAATGTATGTTCTGTGTATGGTGGCCATCTCAGTTTGCCCAGGACTGGCCCTATGTCAGCACTAAAATTACCACTTCCCAGGAAGTCCCTGGGAAACTGGGATGTAGGTCACCCACAGGGCAGGGATTTCTCTCTCTCTCTCTCTCTCTCTCTCTTTACTACTCTATTTGTACTCTTAGGGCTTAGCACATTTCCTGGCACTCAATCAACAGTGTCTGAATGAATGAATGAACAGCCAGAGTGATCCTCTGAAAACTTAAATCAGATCACATCTCTCCCATGCTACAAGCCTTTCAATGGCTTCACACTGCACTCAAAGCAAAACCTAAACTCTTCCCCACACCTATGGAGCTTGTCTCTGCTGGCCCTTGCCTGTAGCCTCTCAGACCTTCCCTTTCTCCACCAATCTTGAGGTCTGGAAAGTCTGACCCCCTTCCAGCTTCCTCAAGTATGCCGTCCTTCTTCTTACCTCCAGGCCTTTGCAGTTGCTGTTTTCTTAGCCTGAAATACACTTTCCTTGGAGGCTCCTGCTCATCCTTCCAGGCTCAGTTCAAGTACCGTGTCCTCAGAGAGGCCTTTCCAAGCTGCCTGAGGCACACTTCCCCTGATTTATCTCCTGCACGCTATTCATGGCTGACTGTGATCACTCCTGTAGGTTTATATGTTTATTTGTTTATGACTTATTTACATAACACCACCATCTAGAATACACTGAGTGCTTTCAGGTATCTGCTGCCGTGCACTTTGTGGTCAGGCAAGGAGAGGGGAGAGTTGAGAAGTTTTCATGCCCAGAGTGAGGAGCTAATTTAACTAGGGACCAAACGGGCTGTTTGAGCAATGAGGGAGTTCTTTGGATCTTGTCAAAGAAGATACTAATGGTAATAAAAATAATATATGCCATTTACCCAGTACTGAACATGGGCCAAGCATAGTGCTAAGCACTTTTTATATATCACCTTGTTTAGTCCCACAGCAGCCTCTTTATTATCTGTATTTTCAGGTCAAAGAATTAAGTGCGAAAGGCACTGTCTGTTGCCTACCTAATGTCCACTCTCCACATCCTGTTTGCTAATAGTGCCTATGTTCTGTGGAGGGTGGAAATGGGTCCATCCCTCCGTGATGGACAGCTGAGTCAAACACACCCCTATCTGTGGAAGCTGCCATTAGCTAAATTCATGGTTGCTAGCAACGGAACCACATTCCTAAAGAATAGACTGGGGCTCAGGTGACTGGAGAGAGTCAAGCCTAGAGAGGAAGGATCTAGTCAGGAAGTTGTGGCTGTGAAGGACCCACAGGGTAGGAACCAGAAGTGAAGCCCAGTTGTCATGGTGACTAAAACTAAAAAGATCCTGAAGACATTGCTTCTGAGACAACTTAAAAGAGAGAAGGCAAACAACAACAACAACAAAAGTCGCACTCACTTTTGACCAGAATGTGACTGTGGAATTCCTAATAGCAACAGAGGGGACTCTACAGGAAAGACCAGGGGTAAACGATGCAAGGTTTTGACCTATGACAAGATATAAAGGAACTAACATTTTTTAGTCTCCGCTAGGCTTCAGGCACTGTGTTGGGAGTTTTACATTACCAGCAGCCCATGGGGACTTGGCAACTACCTTGCAAGGCAGAAATGATCATCTCCCCATTACAGAGGAGGAAACTGAAGCTCATAGAGGAAGTAAAGAAAAGGATGTGAGAGCTATAAATTTGAAGCAAACCCAATCAAAAGCTCAGCAGGCATTTTTTTAAATAAATTGACAGCTGATTCTAAATATGAACAACCTAGAATACCCAAACAACCTTGAAAAAAGGTAGAAAATGAATGCCTGATTTCATACATAATTATAAAGCCTCAGTAATAAAGACAGCATAATATTGATGCAAAGATGAACAAATGAATCAGTGGAACAGAACAGAAAACCCAGAAATAAACCAATGCATATATGAACAACTGATTTTTTCACATAGGCACAAAAGTACTGCAGTGGGGTCAGGGCAGTCTCTTCAGTAAATGGTGCTGAAACGACTGGAGATGTGCATCACAATGAAGACTGTCCAGGAGGAGGCAGAAGGGGGGGGAGGAAGAAGAGGAGGAAGAGTAGGCAAGATCGTGTAGGCAAGATCGTGGAGTGATCGTGGAAGAGTAGGCAAGTCACTCCTTGCTCCATTAAACAAAGTTAACTCAAAATAGATCATAGATCTTAGTGTAAGAGCTGAAATTCTACAACTCTGAGAAGAAAACACAGGAGTAAGTCTTCATAACCTTGTGTCAGTCATTGGTTTCTTGGATATGACATCAAAAGTACCATCGATAAAAGATTAAGTGAATAAATTGGGCAACATCAAAAAGGACTTTTGCTCTCAAAAGACACTGCTAAGAGCAGAAAAATAATATGCGAAGAAACCCAAAACACTAACTCAGAAGAATATATACACCTCTATGTTCACTGCAGCATTATTTATAATATTGTACATTTATAATAGCCAGGATTTGGAAACACCCCAAGTGTCCACCAGTAGATGAGTGGATTAAAAAAAGCTGTGGTACATTTATACAACAGAATACTATTCAGCCATAAAAAAGAAGGAAATCCTACCCTTTTCAACATCGTGGACGGAACTGGAGAACATTATGCTATATGAAATAAGCCAGTGAGAGAAAGGCAAATACCACGTGATATCACTCATATCTAAAATCTGATGAACAAAATAAACTAACAAACAACATAGAAACAGACTTAGAGATCGAGAACAGACTGACAGCTGTCAGAGGGGAGGGGTATTCTGGGGCTGAGTGAAAAAGGTGAAAGGATTAAGAAACAAATACTCATAGACAACAGTATGGTGATTCCCAGCGGGGAAGGAGAATGGGGCAGGTAGGAGAGAGGAAAGCAAGATAAACGGTGACAGAAGGAGACTTGACTTTGGTGGTGAACACACAGTGCAAACTACAGATGATGTGTTGTAGAATTTGCACCTGAAACCTATATAATTTTATTAACTAATGTCATCCTAATAAATTCAATTTTTTAAAAAAGAGCGGGAAAAGAAGTCACAGATTAGAAGAAAACATTGGTAACTCATGTCTTATATGGGACTTGTATCCAGAATATATAAAGAATTCTCAAACTCAACAATAAGAAAACAAAGAACCCAATTTAAAAAGAGCGCAAAATATTTGAACATGCTTCACAAAAAGATAAACAATTAGCAAATAAGCAAATGAAAAGACGCTGGACAATAACAGTCACATGGGAAGTTCAAATTAAAATCAGAATGGGACACCACTGCGTGTCTATTAGAATGGCTAAAATTAAAGACTGGCCATACCACTGTTGGTGGGTATGGGAGGGAAGTTATACTCTCAAACACTGTGTGTGAAAATACTAAATAGTAAACCATTTAGAAAACAGTTTGGCAGTATTCTTAAAAGTTAGGTATATAGGACTTCCGCCAAGATGGAGGCATAGTTGGAAACACTGTGCCTTCTCCCACAACCAAGTTTGAATACAACAACGGTTTGGAGACCAAAGACACAGCCAAAAACAGAAAACTGAGTTATACGGAAGTCCGACAACCACTAACCGTTTCACGGGGACGGTAAGAGGGGCGGAGCCAGCAGCAAGCAGGGTCCGGCAGGAAAGATCCCCCGACCTAGGCGCGCAGGCAGCCTGGAACCAGTTGGGGTGCGGGACAGACTGACCACGGTTGCACATTCGTGCACAGTGAGACGGACCACGCAGGCCCCAGCGGACGAGGGCTGACAGCGGTGGCACACTCTCGTGCAGAGGGACAAAATGCTGGGGCCTGGTAACAGTGGCAGCTGTAGCACCTGTGGGGGCCGCGGCAGGAGGCGGCAGACAGGATGGCATAGTTCCTCGTTGACCCCGCCCCCACATACGTCACAACCCAGCGACTTAGTTGCCCTGCTCTGGTGAAAACCTTAGGGCTCCGATCCTGCTCCGGAACAGGCAGGAACAGCCTGAAAGATGGCGCAAGAAGAACTCGAAGTCCCAGAGCCAATAACTCTCAGCGACTGAGAAATTGCCAGCCTCTCAGAAGCACAATTCAAAACACTGTTTATTAGGATGCTCACAGAATTGGTAGAGTACAGTCACAAATTGGAGGAACATATGAAGGCTAAACTAATCGAAATGAAGGGAGATGCACAGAAAACCAATAGCGATGGAAAGGAAACTGGGACTCAAATCAAGGGAGTGGACCAGAAGGAAGAACGAAACATCCAACCAGAAAGGAATGAAGAAATGAGAATTCAAAAAAATGAGGAGAGGCTTAGGAACCTCCAGGACATCTTTAAAAGTTCCAACATCCAGATTATAGGGGTACCAGAAGGGGGAAAGAAACAGCCACAAATGGAAAACTTATTTGAACAAATAATAAAGGAGAACTTCCCCAGTTTGGCAAAGGACATAGACTTCCAGGAAATCCAGGATGCTCAGAGAGTCCCAAAGAAGTTGGACCCAAGAAGGAACACACCAAGGCACATCATAATTACATTAGCCAAGACTAAAATGAAGGAGAGAATCCTAGAAGCAGCAAGAGATAAGGGGACAGTCCCCTATAAAGGAGTACCCATCAGACTGTCAGCGGATTTCTCAAAAGAGACCTTACAGGCAAGAAGGGGCTGGAAAGAAGTATTCCAAGTCATGAAATCCAAAGACCTACAGCCAAGATTGCTTTATCCAGCAAAACTTTCATTTAGGATGGAAGGACAGATAAAGTGCTTCTCAGACAAGGTCAAGTTCAAGGAGTTCATCATCACCAAGCCCTTATTATATGAAATGCTAAAGGGACTTATCTAAGAAAAAGAAGATGAAAAATGTTAACAGTGAAAGGACAGCAAACTCACAGTTATTAACAACCACACCTAAAACAAAAGCAAACCAAGAGGACAGCTAGATCAGGAGTGGAACCATAGAAATGAAGAACACATGGAAGGTTAGAAACAGGGGGGTAGGAGGAGGAGAAGGGGGGGAGAAGGCACAGAAAATAGCATAGATGGTAGGTAGAAAATAGGGGGGAGGGCGAGAATAGTGGGGGAAATATAGAATCTAAAGAACTTGAGACACGTGGTTATAAACTAACGGGGGGAGAATGGTGGGGGAGGGAGTGTGCAGGTGGAGGGGAATGAAGGGGGGGAATAGAACAACTATAATGGTATAATCAATAAAATATATTTTTTAAAAAAGTTAGGTATATACCTACCAGATTAACCAGACATCCTCTCCTCTCCAAGAGAAAAGGAAATACACGTTCATACAAACACTTGTACCCTAATGTTCACAGTGGCTTTATTCGTAATAGTGAAAAGCTGGAAAAACCCAAATGTCCATCAAAAGACGAGTAGATACACAAATCACAGTGCATGCATACAATGCAATACATGCTAGCAATAAAAGGAAATGAGTTATTGAGCCACACAACAGCATGGGTGCTTAGCAAAAGAAGCCAGACAGAAAAGAGTGCATCCTGGATGATTCCACGTATACAAACGTTTTTAAAACACAAGCTAATCCATAGGAATAGAAAGCAGATCAGTGGTTGCCTGGGTAGGAGAGGGCATTGAAGAGAGGGGTTGGTTAAGGGACATGAGGAAGTTTGGAGATGGTGGAATGTTCACTGTCTTCACTGTGGTGACCATTTTACGGGTTCATATGTTAAGTCACAACTTAACACGTTCAGGGTAGTTTATTATATGCTGGGGTTTTTTTATTAAAATGCCCAGTGCCATGCAGAAGGTCAGCCAAGAAGCCCATGCGGAGCTCGTCCCATCGGCACAGGCTGCACTCAGATGGCCATCATCTGTTGGCAGGAGTTATGTGTGTGAAAACTCCAGCTGGAATAGCTGGAATTCTTCATCTAAATTCCAGGAAATCCAAGGACTTCTGGGCACCATATGAAAACATACGAGAAAAAAAATGGTTTGTTTTCTGAGAAAAATGAAGCATATTTTATGGGGTCATGGAGCCTCTGAAACACCACCAGCAGCCCTTTTCCTGGGTCCCTGTTGGGGCTGGGGGTGGGGAAGAGGGAGCCCCAGTCTGCCTGCCTTTCTCAGGCAGACAGTCCTTATACTCACTGAGGCTGGCGGGGTGGGAATCAGGGAGATGAAATTCCTACAGGCTTCCCAGGATAGGGTGGGGGTGGGCAGCAGGCTGATACAGAGCTCCAGGCTGGCAGAGGTTGCAAATTCAGAAACGTGGGAAATTAGTCTGTGTGACCCTAAGGGAGACTGTCACCTGCAGCTATCCCTGGTGTCCAGACTGAGGTGGGACCTGATCCCAAGGGCAAGCTCTTCTCTGTAGATAAAGACACACACACACACGTGATGTGGGTGCCCTGGATGGGTGCCAGACAGCAAATCAATCACCTTGGTCCTCCTAACCAGATCAAACTCTTCATCTGTAGAGCTTGTCACTTTGTACCCAGGCCTAAATTGTGTTATTCACTCCTTCGATTCAATAGATAGTAAGTATTTACTACGTGCCCAGCACTCTTGTAGTCTCTGGGAATCTCCTGCCCTTGTCCTGTGCAGCTTAACCTTCCAGTGGATAAAACAGACAATATGCAAGACAAAAAATAAGCATGCAAGGTGTCACACGGCCATAAGTGTAGTGGAGAAAAATAGAACAAGAGAAAGGATGGACGGAACTGGGAGAGGAAGGGTGAGGCTTCACACAGTTCTAGTCTGACCCCGCCCTCTTCTTGCCTATGATGTTTTTTTCCCCTAATCTTAGAACAAACCACAAAGAATCAGGGTGGACTTTGTTGGTCCCCTGGCAGCTGTAGCCAAGACCCAGTCATCTTCTCAGCAGCTTCTCCTAGACAGAAGGAAGGCACCTTGGCAGTCACCCCACCACTGCCCCATCAGAGGCTGCTGCTGGGGGCTGCTCATCCTTGGGCCCGATGATGAGTTAACTACCCCAAGAACTGAGAGTTTTCTGCTTCTTCTTTCCAAGAACTAGTCCTGCTTAGGAATTCAGTCCTTCCTAAACTTACAAAGGCCCTGCCCCTCAGCCTCCCATTCTTTGCTGAGCCATTACTGCATACCTTCCATTTATTTATCCAGGCCTATTTCTCTGCCTGTAATTGTCCCACCCAAGTTCCCACTTCTGTGCTTTTTCTCCTGTGCAACTCCTCACCGAGAATGTCCTCCTTTTAGTCAAACCCATTTCATGCTCAAAGTGGAGCTCTAGCCCACCTACCTCCAGACAGGTGGCCCTCCCTGCCCCTGTCAGCCCCGTGAGTCCCCCTCTCTCGATCCCCAACATCACACCACACCTGAGCCTCACAGTCCAGGCAGTGCTGTCTCTGTTTCGCTGCTACCTCCCTGTGGTCTGGTCCCTCCAGATGTCTTGGGTGTTCCTCCCATGTCTTTAATTTCTTCTGCATCCTGAGATGCAAGCTCGTGCTCAGCATACACAAGGTACCTCATATACAGAGCCCATGTCTTCCTTAAAAATAAGCCTTTGTCCGAATTTCCTTCTCTCTCTCTGAGAAATGGAAGTGGTTTGGAAAATTCCAGTTTGGGAGTGTTCAGCCTCATTTAAGTTGTGCAAGTGCAGAAAAAAAAATACGCCTTTCCCACAATTAACAGATTTCCCAGCCTTTTCTCTGAAAGAAACTCACCAACTGCTGAGCCCCGAATGTAAGCTCACCAGTGTCTCCATTTCTCCAAAGAATGAGTTGTCTTCCCCTGTACATGTCACATGTACACATATATTTCGGGGTGACTGAGGACAGAATCAGAGTGGGAATTAACCAGTCTTGAAAAGAAGCACGTGACAAGTGGAAAGTGGCAAACTCTTTGATGCCCAAGTCCCCTGGCTGTCCAGTGCATGAAGAAAACCGTGTCTCAACAGCATGTGTCCCTGCTTGTGTCTATGCTCCCTCGGCATTTACCCAAGTGCAGCCACTCATCCACTCCACAAATACTAATGGGAAGTCCGATGTGGTCGGCAGTTTCTTAAGTGCCGCCCAAAGGCCCCTTTCCTGGGACTTGCAGCTACTTGCGCAGCCCCATCCCCTCGAGTGTGCACTGGGCCTGCTACCCTGCTTCTAATGAAGAGAATACAGTAAGAGCGGTGAACATTACATCCAGCATTTGTTTCCAAAAAGGGTAATGTTCGTCTTGTTCAAACTCTCTCTGTGCTTCTTGTTGACTCACTCTGATGAGGTCAGCGGCCAAGTAGTAAGATGCCCTGTGGAGAAGCCCATGTGATAAGAAATAAAGGACAGATTCTGGCCAGCAGCCAGTGAGGAACTGAGGCCCTCAGTCCGATAGTCTGTGAGGCGCTGAATCCTGCCAACAGCTGCCTGAGCCTGAAACAGCTCCTCCCCATTTGAGTATTCAGATGAGGCTGCAGCGGCAGGCAACACATTGAAACATGCTGAACTTGAGGACCCAGGCAGGCTGCATCCAGATATCTGACCCACAGCAACTACAAGGTATTAAATGTGTTTTTTTTAAAGATTGTATTTAGTTTATTTTTAGCAGGAGGGGAAGGAAGGGAGAAAGAGAGGAACAGAAACATCAATGTGTGGTTGCCTCTCACGTGCTCTGCTTTGAGGGCCGGGCCTGCAACCGAAGCATGTGCCCTGATTGGGAATTGAACAAGCAACCCTTTGAGTCACAGGCCGGCATTCAGTCCACTGAGCCACACTAGCCAGGGCTAAATGTTGTTTTAAGACATTATATTTTAGGTGCAGTTTGTTCTGAAGCCATAAATAACTCATACACCAACCATGTGCCAAGCACGGTTCTCAGCCCTGGGACACAGCAAATGGTAAAACACACATACATCATGCCCTCATGTAGCTGACAGTCCAGTGAAGGGAGAGGGGTGATAAACAAAGCATGGTGACAGAGAAAAATAAAGCAGTCAAGGGAACAGGGAATTACTAGGGTTTGAGGTGGATGGTGAGGTGGGGGTGACAGTGATTGTGACTCAGTGATTGTGATTGTGGGGTGGTTAGAAAGGCCCCTGAGAAGGTGGCGTGTGAGCAGAGACCTGCAAGGGAGAGCATGACCCATGGGCTATCTAGGGGAAGGAAACGGTCCAGAATGAGTTTTTGTTTTGCTCGGCAAAATAAAATTTAGAGAAGGAAAGGCTTCCAGCTTTTCTCTTTAGCCTGTAGAAAAATCACTAAACCCAGAGGCAGCCCACCAGATATGCATTCCAACCTTCCTCCTGCTCCCGGAGAGAACTCCAAGTCCAGACAGAGGTAAGCTTTGTTTCCGTTGTGTTTGTTTCCTGTGCCCTCGATGTAGACCGTTACTCAGCTCGACAGGTGGGGCTTCTGTGACTTTGCGGGGAGGGAGGGAGCTGCCTGATGTTTCTTCATCTTGCCCTCCGCCCTGAGGTGGCTTCCCTGCTTGGTGCAGAGTATAGGGTGTAGGGGATGGCAGGGGGGGCCCAGGCCAGAGGGTACACCGTCTGCAGAAGACTTGAACTACCCAGCTCACTCTAGGATCCTCAAGGCCACCAATTCACATTGGGCCAGACTCTCTGGGGGTCAAAAGAACTTCTGCCAGAGGACTCTGACTGCCGAGAATCGGTTGGACGCAGGGGCGCTGACGACCACTCACTTCCCGTCTTTACAGGCTGTAAGCTTAACTGAGGAATTCAAGGGGAAAGCAGTTTACAAACTGTTGTTTGAATTGCCCCGTGAAGAAAGGATAAAGTTATCCTACTGTGCGCAGAACTGAGGATTTGGGGAGACTCAGAGATTCTCCTTCCCCACGCACCCTGCCCAGAGTGAGGCCGGACACGAAGGCCCGGGCACCATAGCTGCCCAGTGAAGAATAAAGGTTGAGAGAGGATGCGCCAACAGCAGCTTTCCTTTCGAAATCTGACCAGAGCCAGATCTGATCTTTTGGCCCAAGTCGGAATTGAGTAAGTGCCTCTGACTCCAAACACTGGCATTACTGATGCCGCTCATGCCCAGGAAAGAGGGTGTGAACTTTGCATCTAGCTGGTGGGGTCCAGGACAGCCCCACTCAGTACGGGCCTGACCTTGGCAGCCAAGAGTGCTCTGCCTCTCCACACACAGGAAGGAAGGACAAAATAAAGACATTTTACAATCAATAAAAATGGGGAGCGATTGTCATCTGCAAACCCACATTAAGGTGGAAAAGAAAAACAATCCCAAGTGGAAGCATGGAGATAAAGGAAGGAAGGAATAAAGAACAATGAAAGACTAATATATGAGTAGATCTAAATGAATATTTATAATGTATAAGAAAATAATAATGTCTTGTGAGGTTTAAAATACATATGGAATTAAAATACATGATAGGAACACAAAAGATGGAAGGGAATTAAATGGAGTTCAAGTATTCTAAAATATTTACATTGTTCTGGAAGGGATAAAAGTATAAATTTACATTAAACTTTATTGTCAAGGATACATATTATAAACTCCAAGGAGACCACTAAAAATAATAAAATAATATATAATTAATAAGCCAAATGGGATGGAATAATAAAAAAATACTGAAAAAGCAAGGAAAGAGGAGAAAAGGAACATAAAACAAGTGAAACAATAGACAAATAATGAGATTTAGGTGGATTTAAACCCAAAGGTGCTAGTGACTTCATTAAATATAAATGGGCTAACTGTTCCAATTAAAGTCCAAGGCCATCAGACTGGACATTTTTAAAGGTGTGCTGACTGAGGGGGTATGCATCCTTCCTCCCGGCTCCCCTGGGGTTTAACCTCTCATGACGTGGAAGGCTCGCTGGAGGCTGGAGCTGCAGTAGTCACCTTACAGCCACGAGGCCGGGTCCATTGGCCGGGCCAATGGATGGGAGAGCAGAAGGATGAAAGGAGCTCGTGCACTGAAGATTCTTTGGAGCTACCATACCAGCCCCAATGACTTGCCTCCAGACTTCATGCACTGGGGCAAAAAATCAATCCCTAACTTTTCTAAGTGGAAGCCACGGTTTGGGTGGTGTCCAGTACTTAGGGCTAAACAGTCCTTGATACAC
This sequence comes from Sturnira hondurensis, assembly GCF_014824575.4. Lineage (NCBI taxonomy): Eukaryota > Metazoa > Chordata > Mammalia > Chiroptera > Phyllostomidae > Sturnira > Sturnira hondurensis. Next base: position 5,391,902 of record NW_028085930.1, read on the forward strand.
AGGTTTAGACATTACCTCTGCCAAAGCCAGGGAGTGTCAGATACTAACCTTGAACCAATGAAAACTGCTGGGTTGTATACCATTAAAACCTCTAATGACAACAGTGTCACCTCCCTGCAAGAGCAGAGGTCACTTGGAACAATCAGACCACAGGGGAGTTTAACGGATTGGAACCAGTCCTGGGCATACCTCATCTCTCACACCAGAGGGACATAGATAAGGTACTTTATACACAACTTAAATGCGTTGGGGAAAAAGTGATTTCTTGTTGGTGGCCATCAATCATGAAATAATAGAGATCATCCCATGGCAAAAAATGAATGTCCATGACTTCATTTCAACAAATATTTATACAGCATCTACTATACATTGTTCTAGCCCTCAGGGGCACAACATTGAACAAAACCCTCCAAAATTCTCTGGTCTAGAATGTAGTGCAGCTTACATTCTAGTAGCAAATGCATAAGTGAGATCAATTGCGTGTAGAATGGTGGAGGGAGCAAAAGGAGGAAAGAGAACAGGAAATGGGGTAGGTGGAAATTATAATGATTATTCGGTATGAGTAGGGAAGGTCCTACTGAAAGGTGATGTTTGATAAAGGACCCGAAGGGGGTGAACAGGAGACAAAGGACTTGGGCTAAAACTCTCAGTCAGCTCCTGCCAAAGCAGAGGAAAGAGTCTGGAAGCTACAACTTGTCCTCATGAATGGCCTTGGGCGAGGATGCCGCTTGCTTGAGAACTGCTATTGAGTCTTAGCAAGGGGGAAGGGGGCACACAGGAGGTCCCACTGCAATGTGGTGGGAGATGAGAATTTACCGAACTGCTCAGTGGAGAAGGTAATTATTGCGCCCATTCTGTCAGGATGCCATTGCTTAGATTGTTCCACTTCATGCTCACGATTACCCTATGTATGAGGTGGGTTTTATTATGGTGCTTGTTTTATTTTTATTATTTTTATTTTTAAATATATTTCATTGATTATGCTGCTACAGTCGACCCATTTCCCCCCTTGATTTCCCTCCATCCTGTGCACCCCCTCCCACCCGCATTCTCCCACTTTAGTTCATGTCCATGGGTCATATATATAAGTCCTTTGGCTTCTTTATTTCCTATACTATTCTTAACCTCTTCCTATCTATCTTCTACCTACAATTTATGCTACTTATTCCCTGTTCCTTCCCCCCTCTCCTCCAACTCACTCGCCTGACGATAACCCTCCATGTGATCTCCATTTCTGTGATTCTTTTCCTGTTCTATTGTTTGCTTAGTTTGTTTTTGTTTTTGTTTTAGATTTGGTTGTTAAAAGCTGTCAGTTTGTTGTCATTTTACTGTTCATATTTTTATCTTCTTTTTTTAGGTAAGTCCCTTTAACATTTCATATAATAAGAGCTTGGTGGTGATGAACTCTTTTAACTTGACCTTATCTGAGGAGCACTTTATCTGCCCTTCCATTCTGAGTGATAGCTTTGCTGGATAGAGCAATCTTGGATGTATCCTTGCCTTTCATGACTTGGAATACTTCTTTCCAGCCTCCTCTTGCCTGCAAGGTCTCTTTTGAGAAAGCAAGTGATAGTCTTATGGGCACTCCTTTGTAGGTAACTGTCTCCTTTTCTCTCGCTGTTTTTAAGCTTCTCTCCTTATCTTTAAACTTGGCTAATGTAATTATGATGTGCCTTGGTGTGTTCCTCCTTGGTTGGTCCAACTTATTTGGGACTCTCTGAGCTTCCTGGACTTCCTGGAAGTCTATTTCCTTTGCCAGATTGGGGAAATTCTCCTTTATTATTTGTTCAAATAAGTTTTCCACTTGTTGGCTTCCTCTTCCCCTTCTGGTACCCCTATAATTCAGATGTTGGAACGTTTAAAGATGTCCTGGAGGTTCCTAAGCTTCTCCTCATTTTTTTGAATTCTTGTTTCTTCATTCTGTTCTGATTGAATGGTTTTTCCTTCACCCCACACCACTGATTTGAATCCCAGTTTCCTTCCCATCACTTTTGGTTCCCTGTACATTTTCCTTTATTTCACTTTGCATAGCCTTTACTTCTGCCTCTATTTTATGACCATACTCAACCACTTCTGTGAACATCCTGATTACCAGTGTTTTGAACTGTGCATCTGATAGGTTGGCTATCCCTTTGTCACTCAGTTGTATATGTGCTGGAGCTTTGGTCTGTTCTTTCATTTGGGCCTCTTTTTTTTTTTTTTTTTTTTTGTCTCAGCATGCCTATTACGTAGTGAGGGGTGGAACCTTAGGTGTTCATGAGGGTGGGGCAGCCCAACCTCGATGTATTGTAATGCTGTTTGTGAGGGAGGGGTTCAAGAGGGAACGATGCTGCTTGCTCCGCTGTCTGCAGGTTTTCAGTCACTTCCTCTGCTACCCATAATCAAACTGGGCCCTTCTGGTACTGATTTCTGGTGGGTGGGGCTGTGTACATTCTAGGACCCTGTGGGTTTCTCCAATGAACCCTCCTGTGAGGCTGGGAGTTTCTCCCACTGCCGCCTCAACGCCCACAGGTGTTTTCAGTCAAAGGTTTGAGGGTTTATTTCCTTGCACTGGAACCCCGGTTTGCATGGTCTCTCTCACTCCCTAGTTGTTCCTCTCAGTTTATCTGCACGTGAATGTGGGACTGCCTGGTCTGCAATCTGCTGCCTTGCCAGGTCTGCCAGCCACTGCCTTGCCCTGAGTCCTCTCCACCTGGCTTCCCATCTCTGCCTCTCCTACCAGTCTGTATGAATGTTTTTTCTTTAACTCCTTGGTTGCCAGACTTCCATAGAGTTTGATTTTCTGTCAGTTCTGGTTGTTTTTTGTTTTCAAATTTGTTGTTGTTCTTCTTTTGGTTGTGCAAGGATGCACAGGATGTATGCCTATGCCTCCATCTTGGCCGGAAGTCCTGGTGCTTGTTTTAAACAAGATGAGAAGAAGGCTCAGCTTTTCACCCAAAGTGGCAAAGCCAGTAAATAGGGAAAGAGGCACCTCACAACCCACCCCTCCATCTCCAGGGACGTCCCATCTGGCCAACATGCAGGGGAGAGCAGGGGTGAGAGAGAGCACAGAGGAGGAAGTAAGGAGAAGGGAGTCGTAGGAAACTTGGCCCCTCTCAGCAGCTCTGGGCTGAGTGTTTCCTCCTGATGCAGCATTGAGAGGAGGCTTGTGGGTCCAGGAGGCAGGAGCCAATGGGCCCGGTGTCCAGCATGAAGCAATTCACAGCTGCAGAGACCAAGGGCTTTGTCCTCCCTCCACCTCATCCCACCCCCTCGCCCCCCCCATGCTATCCCTGGCCCATACTCCCTTAGCCACTGTTCCTCATGGAAGTGAGGCAGCTGGGCAGAGGCTTTATTGGCAATGCCTTTGTAGGCTCCTGACCCGAGGGGAAGGATCTGGAATGTGTGGCCAACATTAGCTTCTCCAGTCTGCTTGTTGGAAGCAAGACATCTGAGCCACTGGGACAGGAACATGTGCTGGGATCCAACTTATGCCAGGATGTGAAGGTTGGTTGGTGAGAGGCCCCTCGGGGCTTCCCCTGAATGGAAAGGAGGAGGGGAGAACAATAAAGTTGCTGAGTCAGTGCCCAGGAGAGGAGACCCGCGGTTCTCTCTCCTTTTCTCTCGGTCCCGTTTATTAGGTGTCAGGCACTGTGATTGCGCTTTACATACGTCATCTCATTTGGTCCTCAGCACAGCCCTGTGAGGAAACCCCATTTCATAAAGGAGGGAACTGAGGCAGACGTGAGGTGCCAAGGTCACACTGATACACAAACCCTGGCTCTGAACCACCGTGATATAGTCCTTTTCTGTCCCCTCCCTCCTTGTTCCCCTTTCTGAGCCCCTAGTCCCCCTTTGTCTTCTTCCTTTCTGCATTTCTTCTTTCTCTTTCTTGTTTCTATCCTTTGGTCCAATAAGTACTTATAAATCAACTATTATGTTCTGGGCACTGCGCTTGGCACCGAGAATAAAGCAGTGCAGAAAGACATAGCCAAGTTTACATTCAGTTAGGGGTAGACTGACCAAAGGAAATAACCAAACACACAAATAAATTAAAAATTAAGGAGAGATGAAATAGCTTGTTGTTACGAAGAGAGATGGGCCAGAGAGTGCCTGCAGGTCAGGTGTTCTAAATCGGATGGTCGGGGAAGGCCTCTCTGAGGCAACGTTTGAGATTAGAAGGAAAGAAAAGGAAGGAACCAGCCATGTGCAGGCATGAGGCCACAGTGGGCCAAGAGGACTCGGGCTCAGGGAAGGAAATGCCTGCAAAGGGGAGCAACTTTCCAGAGAGATGAAAATGATCTAAATCTTTATTGTGGCTCTGGTGATACAACTGTATATGACTACCAAAATTCGTCAAACTGTGCACCAAAGTGGTTACATTTTGTTAGATATTATACGTATTATTTTACACCTTACTAAAAAATGCAGGCGTGACTTCGTCCCAAAGTAATAATAACGGATCAGCCTGCCTCCATGGTTTCTGCCCTCTCCTCCTCAGAGGACACACTGTCCCTGTGCCTCTCCCTCCAGAGTCACTCTTCGTCACTTTGGGTTTGGACTTGGCTTGGGAAGGATCTGCTAAAAAGGGCCTGAAAAGGAAGGCAGGGCAATCAAGATCCTCCAGACATCCAGCAGAGTTTAGAGGAGGCCTGGAGCGCATGTGGGCTGCACCCTCACTGTCTCCGCCTCTGAGCCACCTTATTTCACCGGGATGCCGGTCTCTCCCTGCAGTTAGTCCACTGCCTGGTACTTTTGAAGGTCAATCTAACTTCTTTCCTTTCTTCACTTATGTGGGTGCACCTGAAACAAAATAGATGGTTTCCTTCCTGCTAGAATTTTCAGATTCTTCACACAGGTTGATGCCATTGTGAATCTCTAAGGTAGGAATCCTGTTTAAAGAGTCTCCCTGGCGCATTGGAACACGGGTTTTGTGGAGCCTGCCACACAGCACACCCTGAGCCTTTGCACAAGACAAGCCGATGTTATCATGTCTCCTAAGTGACTGTGCACCCCCTGTCCAGTCAAACAACAGAACCTTTCCAAATGGGGCTGAAAGGTCAGATGCCCTCAAGAGGTGGCAAAAGATGGGCATGGGAGGGACCGTGTTCTGCCCTCCACTCTCCCATGAATGCACCAAGAGAAAAGAAACAAGACTGGAACTAAAGGCCAGCCTTTCCCTGTATACCCAGTTTTCATGGTGGTGTCTGAAAGTGTCTTGCCTCTCCTAGAACTATGGGCTCAGCCCCTGGGCCTCTAAAACCTCAAGCTTCAAGTCCCCTTTTCCAAGGTCTTTACTGCAGCCCTGGAGTCTTGGAGTAACAGAGGACCGCAGCACTACCATCACAGAGGCACCTCACCAGCCTTAACCTTGGCGGATGTGTGGGAACCCCACCCAAGGCAGGGAAAGCAAGCCCTGAAGTTGTAGAACCAGCTAAACAACCCTGAGCTTGCCAGCTTCCTGCCCCAAGTGCCCACACCAGTCCTGACAAGGTCTGGAAGGAGCCACCCCAATGAGAAACACCAAGAGGAGGTTGAGTCTGGCCCAACGGGGAGGAGGGAAGAGCGCCTTCACCCTGGCTCCACCCTAAACCTGCTTACTGGAGAGAGATAAAAGGAAAAAGCCTGACTCTCCAGTGGAAGAAGGCAGGAGAGGAGAGAGCAGGAGAATGACGTCGACAAAATTCTGGAAAATGGAGAGCAGACAGGTGAGGTTGCAGCCTCCTCCCAGCGCCGAGTGTCTGAGAAAGAGAAGAAACAAACTTGGCAGAGCCTCAGACTCTTAGCAAGTGGAGGCCCTGGGCAACTCCAAGATGGGGGAGAAGGCGAGTTGGTTGTAAACCTTCTGAAGAGGAGTGTGCTCTGAGACAGCCCCCTTCACCTCTGCCTTACTCCTTACCACTCCTCTGTCCCACCCCCACGGCCAAGCTGGAGAGTTGCCATTTGGAAAGACGGAATTTGAGGATGGCAGTGGTGGGGCCTGGCAGAGTCCAATGCCCTTCCGTTTCCCTTCCTTGTTCTCCTCTGGGCACAGGGGCAGCCAGGCTTCCAGACTCCAGGCGGGAGGTTCAGAGGACCCTTCACTGGGAAACTGACTTGCCCGAGGGAAATGACCTATATGTTCTGCTATTGTGGGGGTCCCCAACATCAAAGCCAGAACTCTACCTCTTTTTCTGTGAGACCCACCGAGAAATAAACTCTGCACCCACACAGGGCTTCCATCAGCTGTGAAATGCCTCCTTCTTAAACAGGACTAGACAGCTAAGTCATTTGAGAGAAGCCTTAACTATGAAAAACAGCAAAACAAACAAACAGCAAAAAAGGAACTCCAAGGAAACCCAGATAATGTGAAGATTGGAACAACAACACCATTTTCATTATAATTACTACTCCCAGAGGGATAAGAGAAGATGATTAATTTATGAAACAAGAAGATGGTGTTAGGAAAGAAAACATTGGATTAAAAAAGAACAGCTCTTGAAAGTTAAAAATGAAAACAGCAATATAAAAGGGTTAAAATATTAAGGGGTGAAAATTTCTCCCCAAAATGAAGATAACAAGAAAAAATTACTTAAAATCAGAGAATTGTTTTGGGAGTTCTAACATTCAACATAATTGGAGCCCCCAAAAGGGAACAGTTCAACTGGAGAAAAGTAACCACCAAATCACATGAGAAACTTTTCCAGCACTCAGGGACATGAGGTGCTGGATGGAAGAGCCCACCAAGGGCCCATAACAAAGGACAAAAACACATCAAGGCATATCACTCAGAAATGTCAGAGTGTCAGACATGCAGAGAAAATCCTAAAAGCTTCCAGAGAGAGAGAGAACAACTGATATCCGGGATCAACAGTGAGAACCACACTGTTTTTCTCCATGGCAACACTGAAAGCAAGAAGATAATGAAGCAACTCTTTCGAAATACAGAGACAATATTATTTCTAATCTAGACTTTTATACCCAACCATCCATAAATAGTGCAGGACAGTAGAATTAAGAGATTTTAAGATGCAAAACATTTTTTTTTAATTTGCCTCCTACAGATCCATTTTTTGGAAGCTACCGGAAGGCAAAGACAAGAAACCTGGAGACAGGAAAACAAGTGGAAGAGAAGTGGGGGGAGGGCCCTTCCTGGAGGTGAAGGGAGATCTCAGAATGAAAGCTGTTTGGTGGGAGCAGAGGGTGACCTGTCCCAACTCCCCAGGTGGGGCGCCATCAAGACTAACATCGCCCTGCTAAACTACTAATGGGTCTATATTCATGGGGTTGAACTTTGGGGTTCTACCTGTGTACTTGCGCACAAGTTAATGCTAAATATATACCACACCTGGGAAACAAAAAAATGAGGCAGATATTTAACTCCAACAAAAATAAAAGTTGTGTAAGAAAGGAAGTGTAATCATGGCACAGTATGTGATTCAGCTATTAACAATATTTATCTAGTCACAATCATATAAACATTGAATAGTAATTTATGCAAAAAATGACATGTAGCCACTATCAAGGGGCGGGAAGGAGGCAAGTGTGCGTGCGTGTAAGTCACTGTACGTGTCAGCTGTGTAAGAGAGCTCTGTCCTCATTTTTCATAGTAGGAGGAAGTTGATAACACCTAAAGCAGAAACACCATGAAATAGAAGACTTTAGAAATTTAGGTGTCAATAGCAGAACATACAAGACTTGAAAGCGATTGTCTCTTGGGCACGGAACTTGGGGAGAAGAGCAGAACAAGGCACTACTTTTTACACTGTGTTACTGTCTGACTGCTTCCATCTTTTTATTAGAATATAATTGACTTATTAAAACACGTACACTTGTTTAAAGTACACAAGGTAATGCTTTAGCCTATGTACACCACAAAGTGTCCCTTTGCAATCTCTCCCTCCTACGGTTACTCCTGGAGGTCAGTAGCCACCCATGAACGGCTCAGCACTTCCTGCTTCTGTTCTGGCGAACCAGGATGTCTGTGCTTTCCAGGCAGGTTCTCCAGATGCCAGCCTCAGAAGACACCCCACAGTCCATCTTGGCCTTAGCACTCAGCTTGAGAAGCACCACCTCCAGGAAGCCTGCCATCACTCCCTCGCTATGCCCATACCCTCCTTCTCCAAGGCGGGGAGCTCTGTGCTCTATAGTAAGTATACTAGCCTCTTTCTCCCCTGAACCCAGTGATTTTTGAACTCTGCAAAGATGGAAGGAAACTCCTTGGACTCATAGGGTCTGGCTCAGAGTGCATGCTCAGGAAATATTTTTTTAAATGAATACCGAAAATACATGAAGAACTGCGTGGAAGTGTGAATAGGTAGGTGAACACAAGATGTTTTCCCAGTGTCAGTGATTTAGGGTTGTATTAAAGATCGTATGTATCTCTTTAAGGCCACGTGAAAGTTCAGGAAAGACCGAAATGGGAGGAAAGTCAGGAACACAACTGGAGCCCTTAGTCCATTCTATGAGACTGGGAGACACCTGTCCCCTGGACAAAACCTTACCACAAACACACCTCCACCACGCCTCTCTGGGACAGAAAATCCACCCACCTTGGGAGCCCTGGGAGCTGACCTGGCAGTGGGGATGAAGCTCACTAGGGGGCAGTCTTTTATAACACTGGCCCTGCCCCAGCAGCCAAAAAAACTCGCCCTGGGTTCTTTTCTGCAGGGAACCTTGTAAATCCTGGGACTCTTCACATCCCCTGCAGCCTCTGGCCAAGAGCAGAGGGTCTTTCCCAGCAGCGGCACATCTACCAAATCAGTTCTCAGTACAAGGGAGCTGATCAGGAAATGCTGGTGTCTGGGGTCACATTGATGTTGCAAAATGGTCTTCCCTTCCTCACTGTCTCCAACGTGCCAATTCTTAGCTACCATCTCCAGCCTGATGGCTACCCAGACAAGAATAAACTCCTGTAGTTTATCAATTTATCCACCAATACCCATCAGACACTACTTCCTGGACACAGGCTGGACTGACTAGGGACCTTGCAGGTGTTGGGCCGTCATGGACCCTAGAGTGGGGGAGGGAATGAAGGCAGTGATCAGAGCTCCCTCCCCAAGGGCAGGAACCCTCCCACCCCTGGGCCTGTAGGAGCATCTGAGGCCAAGGGCACAGACGAAGGCCTTGGAGTCAGGGGGTATGAGCAGTTTGGAGGATCAGGACTTCCTGATATTTTAGAACAGCACTTTCTTACCTCAACCATTGTGGGGTCTGCTTTCAAAAATGCCCCAACTCGGGAGGAAATGATGCCCCAAAGACACAGACCCTGTGAGGCAACCAGTACTTGAAGGAGATTCTGAGCCTGATGCTTGGAGCGAAAGGGAAGATGGTGGTAGTGGAAGGAGAGGATTTGGAGGAAAACCTTGGGACGGAGTGAGCATAAAAGGGGGGTGAATAATGGATCCCAGGGGCTTGCAGAAGGAGAAAGAGAAGGCCCCCAGCTTGGCTCTTGAAACTGAAGCCCTGGAACTTCTATCCCAATGCCCAGGCTCTTGCTGCAAATTTGCTACCTGTTCCAGATTCTGATGGGTTTCCGGGTTCCCATAACCCATCAAAGGAAGTATCCAGGAGGGGTTGGAAGGGAGAATCTTCCTCTGATATTGCCATCTGGGCCCTGGAGCCCTTTCTCCACCAGTTAACCACTTGGGAAATAAGAGACCACTCCCTTCCTAGCTCCATGGGAGGGAGCTGATAGGGTCCAGCTTAGAACTCACCTTCATACTGCTGTTGCATCCAGAGGGACACAGCCCAGGCCCAGACTAAGGAGGGACGAGGGTGTGGGTGCCTGGATCCCTTGCTAAGCCCCACACACACCTATGATGCAGCCACACCCTGGGGAGCTGCCCTCTCCAGAGCAAAAGCATGAAGTCTAGCTTCCTCTGAGAACTGGGTCACTTCTGCACCTTTCCTGGGCAGGATTCCAGACCCAGCCAGCCACACTGTCATCCAGGAAGAGTGAGCGGGGAGGGGAGAAAGAGAGAAGGGGACAAGATGGGTGGAGAAGGACAAAGCCAGGAGGAAAAAAGTGCTGGCTCACTAGGCAAGCCTCTCTTCCCCTGCTGGAAGCGGACATGAGGTATGTGCTAGCTGACTGGCCGGCCCAGTGCCCACCGGTGCACACCTGCCCCTGGCACCTCTGAGCCATGCTGACCCCTCACCCAACCGCCCTGCAAAGCCAGGTGTGGCTCCCAGCTCAGGCAGCTCCAGCAGCTGCACCAAGGTCTCTGGCCCTGCCCTGCCTGGAAGGCCCGGCCCTCCATCTTCACAGAGAGAAGTGTATGTAAATTTCCCACTCAGGTTTTGGGGTCCCTCCTCCCCTTCCGTTGCTCTAGGGCATGGAGGTGAGTAGTCAGAGAGCGGATTTATGTCAGCTGCTTACTTTCCTGCTCCAAGATGTACTTCCTTGACTCTAGCTCCTTTCAGCCCACCCCATTCTGCAACCACCTCAAGAACGTTTGCCAAGCGTTTTGCAGGTGTCCCCCAAATGGCCCAAAGACAGAAACTGTGTCATGTGACCTTTCCCCTGATTCTGCAGCCCCAGAGTGCACATGCCGCCATCCACTCTCGCACCTTCACCAAGTATTACCAGGAAGAATGCTGTCCACAGGAAAGGCCACCTGGGGACCTCTTCTCTCTTCCTTCTCATCTCTCAAATTTCTACCTGGTGGATCTAGTTGAGATGGTGGCATATTGGCCATAGTTTCTCTCTGTGAGGTGGCCCTGGGATAGCCAAATACCCTTTAGTTGGGCACAAGTGCCTTATTTTTTCAATTGTCTCAGAGCTGATTGCTGTTTGCAAGTGATAAGCCAAATACAATATTTGGCTTCCAAGTAAATCACACACATGTACACAATTTTAGGGGGGAGGGCTTTATTAAAAATTAACAATGTCCCTGGATAGTAAACAGCTCTTTGAACTTAAACCATTTTCTTGTCCCTGGTCCCCCTCCAGCAGATGCAAACTTCACAGCGAGGCAGGGAGAACATGACCCAGGCAGACATGGAAATCAGTCCTGACTCTCCTGGACAGCAGCCTGACATGGCCCTCTGCCCCCTTCCCCAGTCCATCCTCTCCCCCAATACCGTCCCACTCCCCAGGATGTGTTGGGAGGTCCAGTGTGGCTGGGGCTCAGGAATGGCTGGCAGAGCTTGGGGGAAGGGAAAGGTGGGGGGAGGGTGCATCAGAGCAGGCTTTCTGAAAAAGCTGTTTGCATCAGCACAGGTGGACCAGTCTGGTGAGAAGGTAGGGAAGGAAGAAAGGGTCCTAAAGGCAGAGGAGATAATTCCATCCAGAGAAGAAACAGTAGGAGCAACAAAGGACAGGGTGCCGGGAGAAGACGGGCTGGCTGGCAGGGTTGTAGGGGGAAACGAAGAAGGGGCTGGCCCCGAGAGAGGGCAGATGGAGGGAGGTGGGCTCCTAGAGCCTGCCCTGTCCCTCTAGGGAGCCTGGATTCTGGTGGCCACGGAAGGGTTTCCAGAATGAGACACTGAGCAGCCCAGGGGTTACCTGGCTTCATTACTTACTCCCCGTGTGACCCCGAGCAAGCTAATCAACCTCTCTGAGGCTTGGTGTCCTCATTTATATCCCAGGCAGGATAACAGGACTCCCTGGAAGGATGCCTGGGAGGGCTGAATGAGATGACTAGGAGAAAAGCGAGTGCGCTCTGCGTGAAGGGCTGCCAATGACTACCTTCTTCGGTTAGAGTCTGACAGAGAACCTGGTGACAGGTGATTTAGTTGGTTAGGTGGATCAAATCAAATCCGATTCACACTTCCTGTGGAGACAGGTCCTAAAAGGGCTGGCGAAGGTGTTTGTAAACAATAAAAGTGCAATTCTAAGCTCGCCGCAGGCGGTGAAAACAGTGGGGGTTAGGAAGAGGCTCCGTGCTGGAAGCAGAGTCGTCTCTTCGCCGGAAGCACGCTCCGAATCAGACAGATATGGACAACTCTGCAGTCCTCCCTCCCCCTGTAAACACACACGCACGCCAAACACACCACCTTCCCCAGGACTTTCCCGCAGCGACACCCAGAATCCCTCAGGGACAGTCGAAGTACATTTCTCCGTGTCGTCCACCCTGGGGATGAAGGGGGGAGAGGAAGGCGGGGACGGGGTTGGGGACGGCAGTGGGCCGAGTTGGATTCGTCCCTAGCAGCTCCGAAGGTAAAGCGGAGCGGGGAGGGAGGGGGCAGGCGGGGAGCGGGAGGGAGAGGGGTGCAGCCGGTCCCGGAGGGCCCAGGACAGCCCCGGAACGGAGCTGGGGCCAGCCTGGTCCGCAGCGCCGCCTCCCCGGAGGCCGGCGGGGGCCGGGAGGAGGGAGCGGGAGGAGGCGGAGAGCGGAGGAGGGAGGCGCGCTGCGAGGTTATTTGTGGTTCGCTTTGATCCCGAGGGGGAACCTGAAACTCTCACATTCCTGGCATAGCAGCCGCCTCCGGCGCGGGCTGACCCTGGGGCTCCGCGCTGGAGCCGGAGCTGCCAGAGCGTCCGCGCCACCGCCCAGTGCACACCTCTGTCGCCGAGCTGAGCCGAGCAGAGCCCGGCTGGGGCGTCAGGTCTGGCCGCGACGAGCACCCGCGGGCCTCAGCTGTAAGGAGGGCTGATCGGCGCTTCAGGCAGCGCACCCGGCCAGCCGAGACCCGACCCAGCCGAATCCCGGGCTCCGGGACGGCCTGGCCTTTTCCGGGAGCAGGACCCCGGCGGACCCAGCGTCCTCAGGGCGCAGGGCGCCCTTTCCAGGCGGCGACAAAGGTGGGCAGGGACCACTCTGCCCCGTGGACCCCACGCCGTGCGCCCAGGATGAGGGAGTTCTCGAAGGCTCGAAGGTCTCTTAGGGCTGGGGAAAGGAGCAGCCTCTGGGAAGAGTGGGGTTCGTGTTTTGGTCCGGGTCAAGGAGAGGAGCGAGAAATAAGGCAGAAGGTGCTGTTTCCAGCTTGAGGCTCAGGGCCCTGGGGGCTGATCTGATAAAGCAGGGGTTACAGGTGCCTTTGCCCCCAACTAGCCCAAGAATTCCTCTTTGTCTTCCTTGAAAAATCTTTGGAGCCACGAATTGGCTCTCACTGAAAAGAATGCAGCTTGCCTTCCAGCCCGGTGACGTCAGCGCTGGAGCATTCGGAAAACAAAGAGGGCTGGCTAGGGAGCGAAGGAGGCGGACCCGCGACGCTTAAAAGACCTCTTGGGGCCACCGGCTACCTTCGCTCGCTCGCTCGCTCTCGGCGCACCGACAGCCTCCGAGTGTTTGTGTTCGGCCGAGAGTCGGTGCGGTTGGAGAGACCATCACTCCGGCTTTTTAGGTGTGCGTGAGCCCAGGCAAAGGCCGGAGATGACAGCTTGCTTAGGAGGAGGCAGCGGGTGGGCTCCGTAGAATCAATCAGGAGCGCTAGCGCAGCCGAGGTGCACCCCGGCAGGGAAGGGCGGCGGAGGTGGGGCGGCCGGGGGAGGTGGCGATTTTAGTAACGGCCCCCGCCGAGAAGACTTGCATCAGAAGGACTTGATGGGGACAAACTCCGGGGTGAGAGGCCCCGCAAGGGGTGTTCCCTGGCACTGTTGGAGGAAGGAGGTCTAGAATCTCCGGAAAGCTCTGTAGTCCCGGGCTTCCTTCTCGGAGTCAGGCGGACAGTGATGAATTCGGGAAATGCCTGGCAGGTAAAACTCGAGGGCAGCGATTTTCAACCTTTTTCATCTCGTGGCACACATAAACGAATGACTAAAATAATGCGACACTCAAAAGTATAGTTTTTGCTGATCTGACCCCCAAAAATCGCTATACTTTTGATTCGTTTACACAATCTAGGGGAAAACAGGTCAGTGCCCCTGACTAAATCAGTCAGGCACTGCATGTTTCAGAAATTCCTGCGGTGCACCATTATGCCTGCCCTGGCACACCGTTGCAAAATCGCTGCTCTGGGGCGAACTGATTCCTGTTTGAGTTGCTTCTGGTAGCTCCGGAGTCTTGCTTCTGCATTCCTCCTGTGTGTGGGGGGAGGAGGTGGCATGACTGGGTGCTAGGAGCGGTGGGCACAGAGATGCCCTCCAGACTTCTCTCCTGCTTCCCAGCTGTGGGAGTGGTGGAGAATGGCTGCTGTGTCAACCTTCCAGCCCGAACTGCGGCGGCAGCTCGGGTTCTAGTTTTATGGCAGGGGAGGGGCCGCATTCCTCTCATTCCCCTCCCCCCATACACACAGGAGGTGTGGAGGTGTGGGCTTTGTTTGGCTTTCCCAGAATCCCAGTTCGGAGGTGTGTGTTGGAGGAGGCTGTGGAAAGGCAGCCTTTCAGGCATGAGCCACTGGGAGCCCAAATTCAGAAGAGAACACCTTTTCCAGGAAATAATCTACTTGCACTCACAGCCCCCTGCCTCTGGCTCCAGGTCCCTCTGCAAGCAAGACCCTCCCTCTTGCTCCCTTATTCCTCCATGGGCTCAAGTGGGTGTTACTGAGGTCAGGATACTGAGCGCACATCTATTGTGTGGCCAGAGGACCGCACATCTATTGTGTGGCCAGAGGACCGTAGAGGGCTTTTCCAGGTGGGGGCAGGGGCACAACTGTAAACTCTAAGACATGTTCATCCTTTCTTTTTCCCAGAGCTCCCACGCAGACACTGTCAACACACAGGCTATGTGACCGACCCACAAACCTTGTTGGGTGGCACCTTTCTGCCTGGTCTCACAAACCACTGTCCTATTGTAACCTCTCCTTTCATCCCTTGTTCACCATTCCAGATGCATTTTCTCCTTCTTCCCATTTACCTTGCAGAATGGCTGCCAAGGTCACTCCATGACAAGGGAGGGTTCTGCAGGGTAAAGAGTGGTGAGTTAGCTGTGCCAAGGCTGAACCTCAGGCTTGCCTCATTCTAGAGAGTGCTGGAGGCTGTGTGCCTGGGGCTTCTACTGAACTAGTCTCTTTCTTTATCACCTCCCAATAAACTGGAGCCCTGTCCACCCCTGGTCTGGACAGCTCAGTGGCTGGATTTGAACTAGGCCCGTCTTGGAGTCTCTCATCAGATCTTTGATGGGTGGCTGACTGCAGGAGGCTGTGGTTCCTGGTTGGTTCCTTTCTCGGTACTGGTGTCTCTCTCTAAGGCATAGTAAGTCTCTGTGGATGTAATTACACTGGCAATACTTTTTGAAGGTGTATAGTGCACCAGGAGCTCAGCAGCCATTGTGTCCTTTAATTTTCAACCTCATGCAGCAAGCATTACTCTTTCCATTTTTCTGATGGAGAAGCTGAGGCTCAGAGGTCGGATAATTTGCCTTGATCAGTAGGGGCAGCACTGTCATTTTAACTCAGGCTTGTGTCACTCTGAGTCTTGCTCTTTACCATTATGCTTTGGACCTGACTCTAAAGGAAAGTCCCTCCCCCCCCCCCCATGTGCTCCTACTCATTGCTCTTCTTTCTTTCTTCCCAGGTACCCTGGGGCCACGTGTCTCTGGCTATTGTCCAGGCAGGTGTGAGCAAGCCAGAAAAGCATGAGGACTCTGGAAGACTCCTCAGGAACAGTCCTGCACCGCCTCATCCAAGAGCAGCTGCGCTATGGGAACCTGACTGAGACACGCACGCTGTTGGCCATCCAGCAGCAGGCCCTGCGGGGTGGGGCTGGAGCTGGGGGCACCGGCAGCCCCCAAGCCTCCCTGGAGATCTTGGCACCTGAGGACAGCCAGGTGCTACAGGCCACAAGGCAGGAACCCCAGGGCCAGGAGCACCAGGGCGGTGACACCCACCTGGCAGAGAACAACCTCTACCGGTTGTGCCCACAGCCCAGCAAGGGCGAGGAGCTGCCCACCTATGAGGAGGCAAAAGCCCACTTGCAGTACTATGCCCAGCAGGCAGGGCCCCGGGCGCTTGTTGGTGACCAGGATCCCCGAGGGGCCCCTGGAGGCCTTCGGAGGCAAGACGAGGCCCTTCGAGAGCTGAGGCACGGGCATGTGCGCTCCCTGAGTGAACGGCTCCTGCAGCTGTCCCTGGAGAGGAACGGTGCCCGGGCCCCCAGCCACATGAGCTCCTCCCACAGCTTCCCACAGCTGGCCCGAAACCAGCAGGGCCCCCTACCCAGGGGCCCCCCTGCCGAGGGCCCAGAGGCCCGAGGACCTCCACCTCAGTACCCACACGTTGTGCTAGCTCACGAGACCACCACTGCTGTCACCGACCCACGGTACCGTGCCCGCGGCAGCCCGCACCTCCAGCATGCTGAAGTCAGGTAACTGCCCACCTTGGTCTTGCAAGCTCTTGACTTCCTTTCCAGCGTAGTTCTCCCAGGGGGGACAGCTTCTAGGGGACCCCTCATAAGTTAGGGTTTGGCAAGCCCCAGAGGAAGGCCGGTGAAACCCCCTCCTTCCCAAGAGTGAGGGGCTCATGCCCAGAGGAGGGAGGGACTCAGCCAAGGTCACATAGGAACTTAGTGGACATCCCTTGTTTTTAATTCAGAAATGGACGCCGCTGACTAATTAGCTATCCCAGTCAAGTAATTAAAGTTCCCGAGGGCATGAATTGCAGCAGGGGGTTAAAGGTTAGGTTTCAGAAAGAACTTGCTAGAGACAGTTGGGAATCATTGCCAAACTGGAGATTTTTGACAAGAGGACAGTGCTCTTTCTGTGAGTCTTGGGAGGCACTCCTGACTGGAGGCAGGAAGGACCAGATGGTCTCCTTAAGGACCTCTTCCAACTCTGTACCCGGGTGGAAGCTGCCCTGCCTCTAGTGCTTATCCCCTTTCATGTTTATTCATGGGTTTCATGTGTCTGGAGCCTGTAGGGGGAAAGGGTTCTGGGTCCAGACAAGCCCCTTTCTGTGGAGGCTCGGCAGAGGCTAGTAGGGGGACTTGGAGTTTAAGTCTAAAGGGAGGGAAGGTTTTGCAGGATGTGATTTGCTTTACCTGTTTAAAAAGGCCCCTCTGGCTGCCTGCAGAGAATGGATTCTAAGGGGCTACAGTGAAGACAGGAAGCCCAGAGAGTGTGCAGAAATGTGAGAAATGGAGCTGACATACTCTTCATTTCACACACCTTGCATCATCCCCCAGGGAGGTCCAGGAAGTCCCTCGAGAGGGGCCTGAGGATTTGCAGGCTCCCTTCCTCTGGTGGCTCAAGGTCAAAGTCTGTTTCTCTTCATGCCTACTGAGTCTTCATTTAGTCACCCACTTTCCCACCATTTTGGCCTTTCCTTGCTCTCGAGAAATGAGTGACGCAAGGGTGTTGGTATCAAAGGGACCGGAGCCTTGGGGGTTCTCTACAACCCCCAGCTCCCAGGCCCCCTGCCTTATCTCCCTCCTCAGGGCTGGGTTGGGGAGCGTTTCGGAAGCTGAGTCGTGGTTTCTTCTTTGAGACCAGCCTTATTGAACCCTGTCAGGAAAAGATAATATCGTGGAAAGGAAGTAGACTGTTTGCAGGAGAACAAAAAGAGAGAGGGAGGGGGTGGGGGAGGGAGAGCAAGTGTGAAGGGAAAGGAGACTGTATTCTTTCTGGGAGCTAGGTCATCCCCAAAGAATGCCAGCTGTGTCTGCCAGGCCCAGTGCAGGGGGAGCAAGTGCGTGAAGCAACCCCGAGAAGGCCACAGTTAGCAGTGCGGGGAGAGCCTGGACATCCCAGTGGGGACACTACTCAGCTCTCTCAGGAAGCCCTACTTGAGGCAGGAAGAGAAATACATCTGCCCAGCCAGCCTCACCTTTGGGCTGCTCAGTTGAAGACTTTGTTGGGACCTGGGGGCAGGCTCTTTTCGCCAGGGGTCCTCAAAAGAACCGGGAGCAAGGCTGGAGAGGGGAGGGAAGGATGGAGGGCAGTGGGCATGAGTACTGCCGTGATGGACCCAGAGTGTAATTTCATTTTCATGGGGTTTCGGGAACTGGATGGTTTCTGGTAAAACTAAGATAGCCTGTTCTTTTGCATCGGGAGCCACAGACACCAGAAAGGGTCTGTGTCACCGCCACCCCTCTCCCCATGCCTCTTGCATTTTGCTCTCTACCTGGACACAGGACCCTGAGGTGTGTGTCATACCAGTGCTAGGGGCCAGTAGAACATTGTCCCTGTGCTCAGGCTATTTAAATAGGCTATTTAATAGGTAGTCCAGAGGCGGCCCCCATACCTAAGAAAATGTGGTGTTCTGGTCCCATTTACTCTATAAACAGAGTGTAAGCTGTGGTCACCCCTAGGAGAGGTGGAGGATGGCCATGATAGTGGCAGTGGCTGCCGCAGGCCCAGCACTCTGCAGGGCCGTGTGTGGCCCTGACGAACCTCCTTGAAGCTAGAGGTGCTTGCCCTTTCGACTTAGCAGAGCCATGCCGGCACCTTGGGGATTTAAATGTCTATTTTGTCAGGCTCTGAAGCTCAGGCTCTTATTCTGACACCTGTCTCACCACTCCAACCTTAGCCACAGTCTTTTAAAAATGTTCCTGCAAGGGACCTGAAATAGGAGGAGAGAGTGTGAGTGTGCCACACTGGCTGGTACTAAAGTAACCCCTGAGACTAGAGGCTCCTGACAGACACAGGTAGCCACTGGGCCTCAGCCGACACGTGGCCCCAGGGCCTTGCGAGGCTGTGTGCTCAATCACGATTGATGTGGCTTCCGGACCCAGAATGAATCTGCTTTTGATGAGAAGGATGGAGTGAGCATTTTTTAAGATGCCTTTAAGCGCTGGTTGTTTAGGAGGTCCAGGGCTGCTCAGGCGGATGCCCAAGGCCTTGGCCACAGTGGGGCTGGGTGTGAAACCAGCATTCTGATCTTGATTCTCTCTAGCTCTGCTATCCTGGCCCTTGAGGGTCTTAGGCACGTACCACGTGGAAAAGGCCTTTCCCACTGTAAGGAGGATGAGTTGACTTGTCTTTCTAGTATGCCCGGGAGGGCCAGGCCGACTCAGGTCGCTCTGGGGTGGGAGCCATAGGGCTCTCTGTACAGTCTCTGAGCGCTGTCTCTTCTGTCCTCAGGATCCTGCAGGCCCAGATGCCTCCTGTATTTCTCCAGCAGCAGCAGTACCAGTACCTGCAACAACCCCAGGAGCACCTTCCACCCTCACACCCAGCTGCTCTTGGCCATGGCCCACTAGGCTCCCTCAGTCCATCTGGGGTGGATGGGCCAGGAAGCACCCAGGCCACCTTGGCCACCTTGGGCAGTGCCCAGCTGGCCCAGATGGAGACTGTACTGAGGGAGAATGCCAGGCTACACAGGGACAATGAGAGGCTGCAGAGGGAGCTGGAGAGCTCAGCGGAGAAGGCTGGCCGAATAGAGAAGGTAGGCCCTGCCGGGACCTTAGAGGGGCACAGGAGGAAAGGACTTGAAGGCTGAGTGCGGAGAAGGGGAGGGGCAACAAAGTCTGAGAGCCTGTCTAGCTGGGCTTTTCACTGGTCCCTCTGCCTCCCAGCCCCTAATCCCTCACGCACCCTCCCTGGCTGACTCCAGACAGCTGGGGAGCAGCCGGGAGGCCACAGAGCAGGTCTGGAGCATGAGCAGTTGCTGGCCAGTGGTGATTAGAAAGAGCTCATTCACTAGCTCCCTCACACTCACACCCTTCCCCTCCTGTGGACACCTCCCACAGAGAGCCCTTTGTGTCCCCCATACAACAGCAAGCCTGTTCTGGGCCCAGCCTGGCCAAAGAGAAAGCCCCTCCTCTTGGAAAAAACCAGCGACTTATTGGAATCACAGGCCAGCTAGGAGCACGTGCGGAACCTGCCAGCAGCCAAGTGGGAGAGGCAGCTGGGCCAGGCTGGCTCTGCAGCGGATGGCGATGGCCAGAGGAGCAATACTCCAGGCAGAGGTGGCTCAGGCTGGGGTCCAGTGCCCCATTCTTTAGCAGGTGGCCTCAAGCCTCCCATGGCTGTCCTGTGGTGTCCAAAATAGGTCAAACCTCAGACCATAGATGCAATCTTTTTGTGGCCACTCCTGGCCCACCGGGCTCTGGTTTCTCAGCAGAAGCCAGACAAAAGTAAAATGCTTTCACCTCAGAGGCATCTGCTTCCGGAGTACCTAGCCCTGGCTTCACTAAGCATCTGGACCTTGGGACAGTTAACAGGACCCTGGCTTGCTGGTCCCAGCAGTCTGGTCCCCTGGACCTCCGCCCCATGCTGCAAGCTTCTGGTGCTCCCACCATCACCGCCTGGAGTGTTTTGCTCTCGTTTTTGCCTTCCCTTCTCTCACTTCTGAGGGATATCAGATCAGCATGGACCTGAGGAGGAGGGGTTTTGATGGAACACAGCCCCTGGAAACTGTCCCCTTCCTTCACCTCTGCCGTCTGCCTCTTGCAGCTGGAAAGCGAAATCCAGAGGCTCTCTGAGGCCCACGAGAGCCTGACAAGGGCCTCTTCCAAGCGGGAGGCCCTGGAGAAGACCATGAGGAACAAGATGGACAGCGAAATGAGGAGGCTGCAGGACTTCAACCGGGATCTTAGAGGTGAGGGCAGGCCCCCCAGGTGGAGGGGCAGGAAGTATCTGCAGAGGAGTTGATTCCTCCGTTCTAGGCGAAATTCAAAATCTCTGTCCTCTGACAGAAGGAGTGTGAATAGACTCAAAGCGGGCCATGTTGAGACCCCTTGGGGCCCACCCTGACAGGGTGATGCTCGTCTCCGACTTCTGGGCCTTGGAGACCCTCAGGGCACTCTCATCTCCCCCAGAGTAAAGGCATCCTTCTTCTGCCTGCCCAGGTCCCAAGCCTCCAGTCTTCTGTTCTAGAACCCATACTGGCCTGTATGACAGGTACTTAGCCACATGTGGCCCAAAGATTAACATTAATTAAAACTAAATAAAATGAAAATTTTAGTTTCGTCCCTAGGTGCTCCCTCCTCTTTAGGCCCTGAGCTAATCCAGGGGCTCCCCTGTGAGCCCATCCCTAGCTTGGAGGATGCAGCCCCGTAGATAGGACCCCAGGGGACACCTGGGCAGGCAGCTTCAATTGACACTCAAATATCTGTCCTTTATTTCAAACAGAGAGATTGGAATCTGCAAACCGCCGCCTGGCAAGCAAGACGCAGGAGGCCCAGGCCAGCAGTCAGGACATGGTGGCCAAGCTGCTTGCTCAGAGTGAGTAGGGGTCCCATCCAGAAGCCTGGCCAGGTGTACGTATGCAGGGAACACGGCAGCACCTTTGGACAGGGAGCGTTGGGTCTTTCCCCTGTCAAACCAGTGCTTAGAGCACAGGTTTACTGCGTACCTACTGAGCACCCAGCACTGGACTGGACTTGGGGAGAGGGGCGGCTTCCGAAGAAGAATAAAACCTGGCTCTCTATCTATCCGGGACATCAGAGGATATGAGAGGGGCAGCTGGGGAGCGGCGATTTGCTGAGCTGCAGTGCAGACTGTCAGGGCAGCGTCCTTAGGCAGCAGGCATTAGGGGGCAGTGGAGGAGGCGGGATTGCCCTGGACACGGTGAGATGGGAGAGAGGAAGAGTCTGAGTTTCCCAGGGAGTTTCAGGCAACAGAAAGTGTAGGAGTTCCGGATAAGCAGGCAGGTGAGAAGCTGGGGGGCGCGGAGGCACCTGAAGATGGCAAAAATG
Source organism: Sturnira hondurensis (assembly GCF_014824575.4). Classification (NCBI taxonomy): domain Eukaryota; kingdom Metazoa; phylum Chordata; class Mammalia; order Chiroptera; family Phyllostomidae; genus Sturnira; species Sturnira hondurensis. The sequence goes on from NW_028085930.1 coordinate 5,413,320, forward strand.
GGTCCTGGAGCTGAACCAACAGGTGTAGCCTAAAAAGAGGGTTGGGGGGGGCGCTTATTTAAAGGGGCCAGTGAAGTCTCCTTGAAGACTGGATGAGTTTGTTGTTGGCTATTCCATTCCATCACTCATTTGTCCATCAGAAGTTGAGCAGAGAGAAAACAGGCCTAGGAAGGTACTGGGGCAGGGAGGTGAAGAGAGAGGGGCTGAACTTGAGGAAGGAACAGAATCAAGGGAAACACAGGTTCAAGGGTACAGGTGCCCTGGCCCTGGGGACAAGTGACTAAGGGGCCCCCAGTGTCCAGAGAGAGCAGCTCTGAGGGAGTGGCAGGGGTGGAGAGGAGGCCACAGGTTAAGAAACAGCTGGAAGGTGCAGGGAGAGGAGCATGGGGCACTGGGCAGGGACAGAGGAAGCACTGAGCTCCTACTCTGAGCTATAATGATGGCTGGGGGGGGTGTGCGGAGAAGAGGAATGGGGGTGGAGGGTGACTGGGTGAGGGTGGCCTTGAGAAAGGAATCAAGGAACCCATCAGGAGTCCTACTGTGGGTGGCATAGCTGGTAGGGGTTGACCAGAAATGGTGGGGCAACCCCGAGGAGTGAACTCTGGCTGGCAGCACCTCCTTCCTCAAAGGGGTGTGGGGGCAGAGCAGGAGGTACGCTAGGCAGTACGGGCTGGGTGGGGTGAGGTGGCAAAGACCATGACTCTGGGAGGGAGGTGATGGTGGTGGTGGTGAGGGAGAGAGGGGAGGGGGCAGGCCTTGGGTGTCTGCAGAGGGCTGGTTGCTGGGAGGAGGCAGAATGGGGGTGTCCTGTAGGAAAGGGCCTACTTCTGGGCCCTGGATCTGCCAAACAAAGGAAGTCACAGGCGAGTTTCTGGGAGCCGCAGAGGAGGGGCGTGGGGGAGCCGGCCTGGAGGCGTTTCCGCTCCCCAGGGAGCAAGCGACAGGCTGTTCTTGGCTCCTGGCTGGAGCCAGTAATCTCGCAGCCGCGGGTGACCTGGATGCCTGGCATTCCAGAGCCTCTGGGCTGTTCCGCTCCCGGCAGTCCCCCCACCGCTCCCTTGCTGCTCGGCCCTCCTGCCTGCTGCTTTGGGAGAGGGTGAACACAAAGGGAGACTGGAGCGTGCAGGTGGGGGCCTCAATTTCTCTAAGCCAAAGGTCCCTGCTGCCCCTACAGCTCAAGCGGCTTGCCCCCTGCCCCCTGGCTCCTCCCTCTTCCCCTCCCCTAATGAGCAAGGAAAAGCCAAGCAGCTCTTCCTTGCTCATTAACAGCGAAGGAGAAAACACAGGATTCTCAGGGAAAATGTCTCTGGTTGACCCCAATTCCCTGCCCCGTCCACTAGTAGGGAAGTGCGGTCCTTATCACCAATGCCATCTGCTTGTCCTGCTAGGCAGGTCACACAGACCCCCAGCTCTAGCTGCTCTGATCACACCCTGCCCTCCCTGGGGATCTGGCCGAGGGTGAGGAGGTTTGGTTCTTGTCCATCTGTCCCCCTTGGCAGTTTCGTCACCGGGAACACTAAGACAGGAGGGTTATGATGAGACTAGGTTGGGATACAGGCCTCCTATGAGCTCTGTAAGCTGAGAGTGAACCCACACAGGGGAGGGGTCACGGCCTCTAGGTCCAAACTTTCAATCTGCTGCTCTCATCTGCCCCTCCACCCCACTCACTGGACACGAAGCCAGCCCAGTATAAACGGCTCAATTTTCAACAGTATTGATCTTTCCCATTTTTTCCCTCTACATCAATGAATGAGGCCAGCTTTGGTTCCAGCCTTCAAAAGTCCAGACTGAGCCTGAGCTGACCTGGGTCCCCGGGGTCCTCCCTGTCCTCCCCCAGAGTAAAGGCATCCTTCTTCTGCCTGCCCAGGTCCCAAGCCTCCAGTCTTCTGTTCTAGAACCCATACTGGCCTATATGACAGGTCCTTAGCCACATGTGGCCCAAAGATTAACATTAATTAAAATTAAATAAAATGAAAATTTTAGTTTCGTCCTCAAACTAGCTACATTTCAAGTGCTCAAGGGGCCGATGCAGTGATGGACACGGTTTAGAACAGTTCCGTTACAGAAGAACATTCCACTGTGCTGTGATGGTTCTTCTCTAGAGACAGTGCCTCTGAGTGCACCAAGCAGGCCCCAGAGCCCGTCCCTCCTCCTGCCCTGCAGCGGACCCGCACACTGGACACACTGACCGGGCCCCTCCTTTCCCTGCAGGCTATGAGCAGCAGCAGGAGCAGGAGAAGCTGGAACGGGAGATAGCACTGCTGCGTGGCGCCATCGAGGACCAGCGGCGGCGGGCTGAGCTGCTGGAGCAGGCTCTGAGCAATGCCCAGGGCCGGGCCGCGCGAGCTGAGGAGGAGCTGCGCAAGAAGCAGGCCTACGTGGAGAAGGTGGAGCGGCTGCAGCAGGCACTCGGGCAGCTGCAGGCTGCATGTGAGAAGCGGGAGCAGCTGGAGCTACGTCTGCGCACTCGCCTGGAGCAGGAACTCAAAGCCCTGCGTGCACAGCAGGTGAGCTGGGAGCCCTGTGGAGGTGGCAGAGCTGGGACAGCCCCTGAGGAGGCCTGTTCCAAAGTTCCTTTGACCTGGGAGCCCCTGCACAGACCAGGCATAGGTCCACCTTGGAAAGCAAGGGTGATCTGTTCCCCATCCTCCCTACAAGGCTCCTCCCAACCACCAGAAGACTAGCCAACACTCATGTGTCTTCCCAAGATAAGAGAGATGGTCACCCACATCCTGAATCTCTATCTTCTCTTTGGGTTGTGTGAATGACTCTGCTGTTTACAAACCAGATAGAGCTCTGTCTCCACTCCCGGCCTTCCCCTTACCCACAAGAGGCAGGCTGACCAAACCTCCTGGTATGCCCAGTTCTGCCCTGGTTTACACCTGTTATCCAGTGTCATTATTAAGAGCACCTCTTCCCCATTTGGGAGGATAACATGTGGTCACCTGTGCAGAGGCAGCCCTGATCTTTCCTGTACTTTGGCCACAGGATTCAGGGATCCTATGCCACCTCCTTTGTCTTTGGGTGGAAGTCGGGCGGGAGGAGAATGTGCTGTGAGTGGCTGGGTAAGCACAGGCGTAACTGAGAGCCCTCCTGTGGGGTGAGCGCCAGTGGCCAGCACATCCCAACCTCTGTCCTTGACCACGGTGCTCCTTGCTTTGCAGAGACAGGCCAGCACCCCCAGTGGCAGTGGCAGTGGCAGTGGCAGTGGCGGGTCCCCAGAGCTCAGTGCCCTGCGGCTGTCAGAGCAACTGCGGGAGAAGGAAGAGCAGATCCTGGCGCTGGAAGCCGACATGACCAAGTGGGAGCAGAAGTATTTGGAGGAACGTGCCATGAGGCAGTTTGCCATGGATGCCGCTGCCACAGCTGCCGCCCAGCGTGACACCACTCTCATCCGACACTCCCCGCAGCCCTCACCCAGCAGCAGCTTCAACGAGGGCCTGCTTGCCGGCAGCCACAGGCATCAGGAGATGGAAAGCAGGTTCGGCATCGCAGGCCGGGACACCAGAGATGGGGGTGGGAGACAGCAATGTCCAGCCTCTGCCATGTCCTTGATCTCTGGTAAACAGGCTCCTCTCCTCACTTGGCTCAGCTGTCCCTCCTATTCTGAGCTGACCCTGTGTATCTGGCACACCAGGCATTGTCGGCATATTCTCAGAGATAGCAGCTGAGTCCTTGGTCTGCGCCAGAGACCCTGGCTGTGCAGGTGCTGGATGCCGCCCAAGGCTCAGGGCCTCTACCCGCTCCCCTTACACTGTGTAAATCAGAAACTGAGACTTTCCAACTGAGTCCACACCATGCACCACCCAGGAGGAATGAGGACTGGGTCTCTGGCTTGGAGGTAGCTAGCATTTTTTTCTCTCCGAAAACCATTTCAGAGGCCCCTCAAGATTTCATTTGACCTGTATCTGACTCAAAAGTGCAAGCACGTCAACTGAGCTCGTCTGTGGTCAGTTTCCCTGGGGTGTTGCACCCCAGGACAAGGGTTGCCATTGCTATCACCAAACTAGTCCAGAACCTACCCCTTGACCTGCTGGTATGAGAAGGGATGGTTTTCAGAGCATCAAAATCCAAAGCTATGATGACATTTATAAAGGCCCTTCCTGGCCCTGTTACAAAGGCAGTTGGGACCACCCTGGCTGTAGGCAGGGCTTTCCCTCCAGTCGGTACCTGGTGGGAAGGGTAGAGGCTGCTGGGTCTGTACGTCTAACGGTGTGGGCCTGACCCCACCCCTCAGGTTAAAAGTGCTCCATGCCCAGATCCTGGAGAAGGACGCAGTGATCAAGGTCCTTCAGCAGCGCTCCAGGAAAGACCCCAGCAAGGCCACCCAGGGCTCCCTGCGGCCCGCCAAGTCCGTGCCATCTATCTTCTCAGCTGCAGCAGCAGGGACCCAGGGCTGGCAGGGACTCTCCTCTAGTGAGCGGCAAGTGGATGTCCCCGCCTGGTTGGCTGCAGGTGAGCAGGGGCTTGTGGGAGGCATAGTAGAAGGGTAGGTTGCTCTCAGGCCCTTCCTCCCAGGACTGAGGCTCTGAGGAGCCAGGGCTTCCTGACCCCTTCCCTGGGGAGCCAGCTGATATTGATTCCAGGGATCCTATAGCCCATTGGGAAAAGGGGTGCTATAGCCCCTGCTCTCCATAAATTGCATCCCCCTCGGTGCCAGCTCTTTACCATCTAAGTAAAAAAGCTTCCTGTGCAAATGCACCTTCAGAGCAAGCCCCTTTCCACACCTCCACCTAAGCAGATGCCATAGACATTCTAGAATCCCTGCTGACTTTAAGATTTAACCTACAAAGAAAGAAGGGCTCTACCACTCTAAACCTGTGGAAACCAATGGAACCTGATGATTATTCCCATTTGGAAACAGGAGCATTTAGTCTTAACAGGAGCATTTTGCTCATCCAGAGCGACCCTCACTACCTTGTGTCCCCCGGAGGTGCAGTAAACTCAGGGTATTCTTCTTGGGAGCCGCACCTCATGAATGGGCAATAACTTTCACCCCCTGCCTTTCCAGCAGACAGGGCCCCTGCGGAGGAGCCAGTGGCTTCAGCTCCCCTTCCTGCCCATGCCAAACACGGGAGCAGGGATGGGAGCACCCAGACTGACGGCCTCCCGGACGGTACCACTGCCTGCCTGGGGCTGGAGCCCGACAGCCTTCTGGGGTGCAGCAGTGGCCAGAGGACAACCTCACTGGGTAGGTCCCCACTTCCCCAGCTGTTATGTCTAGTGTATCTAGCAAGGCTGAGGGCACACTGGGTGTGAAGGGCTGTACCAGACCCCTTCCCAGGGCCCTTCTGTTCACCACCCCCACTCCATTCACCCCGAGGTGACCCACCACCCCGCGGCTCACCTTGGCGTGAACGTGAGGGCAGGTTGGATACATGAACAGGGGTGGAAGAGCCTGATCACAGACAGATCCAGAATTCAGAAAGAAAGCAACCCCGTGGGACACACTTCATCTCCTCTTCCCTACTCTTCCTTACATAATTAATTGACAATCTCAATATCTAAGATAATGCTTGGCAAGTTATCCTCATGGCACTCGAGTTAGAAGGCTTCGTTTAAAAAGAGTCCAGGAAGGAGAAAGTTGAGAAGATGCCATTTAAATTTTTTGCTCCCTTTCACATTAGCCCTTGCATATTTGCTTGTGCCTCACATCTCAGAAAACCACAGGCATGAAAAGAATGCTGCAGCCTGCCTCCCTCAGGGCTCTCCACCCTCCCTCCAAGCCCTCCAAGAAGTTCAAAGTTATAAACAAATGTGTCTTGCAAGCTGGAGGTTGGTAGTCTGGGGTGGAGAGCCGAGAGGGAGCAGAGCTTTGTGCTTAGCTGGCCAGGTTATGGGAAGTGGGTGCCTGGGCAGTGAAGGTGGGAAAGGTTGGTGAAGAAAAAGCCTACCACCTTCAGAATGTGCCAGGGTTTAAAAAAGTGCTCTGGAAGCACTCGCTGACCTGTGTGCCTGTGCTCTGTCTCTGCAGACTCTGTCGCTGCATCGCGAGTCCAGGACTTGTCAGACATGGTGGAGATACTGATCTGAAGGAGCTGATGCCAGGGGCACTTGGAACTGTCCCCTGCTGTCCTCTGCCACTCGGCCATTCCAGCAGCCCGTCCAACTGCTGCTCCTCTGCTTCCCTCAACTGGGCACTCGTTCCCATCGACCGTCTGGTCCCAGGTGCTTAGGAAGGATGCTACAGGGAAGGGGGATGCTGTGAGAGTGCCTGCACCCCAGAAGACCCTGCTTGTGCCCCACGTACCTCCTGAGCCCATGCAGAATGAGGATTCAGCCTTTCCCTTCTGCCAAGCCTTGCTGCTGGGCAAGCCACTGAAGACCTAGGAGAGAGCTGACCCCTACCTGCTTTGCACCCCCTACAGTCGGAGGGAGTGGGCATGTCCATTTAAGGGGCTGATTGCCAAGGATGGCTAGTTCCATAATCAAGTTGGCCACAGTGTTCCTCGCTGGCTAAGTGTGGTCCCAGCCAGCCTCGTCTGCTCCTCAGCTACTCACTGCCTCCTTGGGATCACTAAGACTTGCTTCTTTGGGGGACCGTTGAAAGTGTTAGTCCTGCAGAAGCCACAGTGCTGCCCCCTCACTTGGAGTGGGTAAGGGCTCTTTAAGTGGACTGGGATCTGCTGGGCAGTTTGTATATAATTCGCTTTCTTGTGGAACAGAAGATTGAAGCATGTGGCTTTGGACTTGGCCCCTCATTCTGTACACTCACCCTGCTGCCATGGTTCCTGTGACTTGTGACCGGCTTCCCAGTTACCTCCTGCTCTCGGGTTCTTGGCCCATGAATTTTGATACTGGTTGATCCACGAGATACTGGCTATCTTTTCCTCCCATTTTGAGCCCTGGTTTAAAGGCCCGTGAGACCCCCTCACCCCGCCCCCAATCACCAGCTTCTTGACATGGCTCCGCAGTCCCTGTCCCTGGGATATCCTGTGGGTTTGGGTATGAGCCCTGAGCCCCGTGCAGTGAGCCACCATCCAAACATCTGCCACGGGGGCTTCCCTGCGCCGGTTCTCTCGAAGGAAACTGGAGAAGTTGCTGTGCTGTCATCAGGGTCTGTTCTCCCCCTGGAGGAACTGAGCGAGGGAGCAGAGCTAGTGAAAACTTGTCAATGGACTGCAAGATGCGACTCAGATAGTCCTTTGAAGGGAGCCGCCATCACAAAATGGCCCCCGTGAGGCTGGCTTCTCGAGCCACCCCAGCGCCCTGCAGCAGGGCCAGTGCCTAGAATCAGAGGGGAGCACCCACGAAGCAGCCCGCCAGCAGGGCTGACTTTGACTCCTGGTCTTAAAGAGCCCCCCAACTCAGCCCGGGAGCGTTGGGTGGGTGTTAGCCGTTTGGATTGTTTTTAGTTCTTGAATCTTTGTTTTTTCCTTTCCTGTTTTTAAGTTCTGTATGTGTTATTTTATCCCCATGGTTCCTTTTTAAACATTTGCATTTGCTGGACAATTGCATTTTTTTTAAATCCCCTTATCCCTCTTAAAGCTAAAAAAACACATTGGGTTCATGTGCATTGTTTACAAAGCAAAAAGAGAAAGAAGAAAAAAAGGTAAAAAAGTATTGTGAAAAGAAAAAAAACAACTTAATATATTTTGGATTAATATTTGGTATTTCTTTTAAAGTATTTTTTTTGTGCTGTGAACATTTTCTGCCAAAGACCATGATGTGTGTCTAAGTTATCATAAATATTTAAGATGTAAACACGGCCGTTTTGTTATGCCACCCTGTACCAGGATTGCTGCTGCATTCCGCTGGGTGTGACAGTATTTTAATAAAAAATTATAATTGAAAGTGGTGTCTTTACAGGGGAGACTGCCGTGAGAAAGACGGGAAGACAGGTGAGGAGTGGGGATTTGGTGGGGGGCCACCCATGTCACACGTCTGATCACTCTCAGCTCTGAGCTGTGCCCCCAACACCCTGGCCCTATGCCCCTGTGTGCCTTGCTCCTTAGATGCTGGCCAGAGCACACCCAGAAACGGCCAGCTCAGGGTCACTGCCCTTCCTCGTACTGAGGAGTGATGGGTGCTGGTTTCCATTTTATGACTGGGATACCAGTGGGCAAGGTAGCAGATCATCCTTATTTGCAAGATTAGGATGGTACACAGTATAATCTCTTCCAGAACCCACCAGTGCTGGGAGGTTAGTCAGGCTGCATTGAAGAGAATGAGGATGTTGGCTTTCCACCTGCACAGAGGACACTTCAGCCTAGGAGGGTCTGACAGGTGGGCGGCCTCCCCGAGTAGCTTTGTCCTAACTGGCTCCGTGTGGCCACACACTGGTTACTCCACAGGGGCAGTGAGTGTCCAGAGGCGGCCTTATCCTTCCCGCTCCTCCTGTCTTCTCTCCACCCCACCCAGCACAGAAAGTTGTCTGGCACCCTCCGAGACTGGGTGCCGTGCTGGCCCTCTGCTGGGATGCGGGCAGAGGGTGTTCTTGGGTACTGCCTCTCCCTCATTGTGGCATCACCACGTTCTTGCCTCAGGGGCAGGACAACATACCCTCCCATCCGTAAAAGACAAACACTCAATCTCGGGTGTTCTCACGTCAGCAACAGTACCTGTCTCTGTGGGCCAGCCGTCACACCAAGGTCCCAGTCAGGATGTGGGCTGGCAGTCAATCTGACCGCAAAGCAGCAGGCGGCCACACAGGCTGTGGGCACCTGATGGAGCAGTCACCCCCTGCAGCTATGCGTGAAGCATTTCCAGGGCAGGTGTGGGGACTCAGCAGCCATGTTGATGAGTAAGTAGGATCCTGGAGAACATGTCTTCTTGAGCCAGCCTATCTTCCCACAAGAAAGGAGTGAAACAAACACAGAACATCCAAGTACTTTTTTTTAAGCAACCTTGCAAATGGCAATGGGCCCCATCGGGTGGAAAGCTCTCCGCGCAGGGTTCCCCACACAGGACAACGCAGAGGCCACAGACACCACCCCTTGGCCACCCCAGCCCTCTTCAGCCTGTGTCCACCACCTGGCGGCATCCATGCCCACCTTACTGCTACCAGGCCTGGACTGGGGTTTGCCGTGTGCACAGGTTGCCCCTCTTAGGAGGCCCTGGGCAGCCCGAATAGCAGAGCTCTGCTCCTACTGCTCTGCCTTCAGCCATACCAGCCCGCAGCTGTTGGCAATGACGTGGTATCCAAACAAAATGGCCGGGTATTTAAAAACAGCTTAGCAAAGAGGTGTGTGTTCACCTCCCCCCACTCCCCAAAAGAGCCCTGGGAGGGCTGTCAGGCCCAGGGGCTGTAAGCTCTGACAAGAGCACCACCCCGTCTTCTGCACCTTTTGCCCAGGGACTTGCAAATCATCGGTACCTTTTGCAGGAGCTAGTCTGTCAAAAGGCACTTGAATAATTTCTTCAGCATAGACTGGGGGATGAAGAAACCAACCCAGCCTGCCCAGCACATGTACATGTGTGTGTGTATACGTGCCCGTGCATGTCTGTGCCTGAGCATGTGTCACAGAAAAAGATGTGAGGGGTGCTCATATCTTCTGGCTGGTGCCCATGCAGGGTACGGGGCTCTCCAGCCATATAGTCACCAATGGGTCTGAGGACCCATTTCTTAGTGTGCTTTGTGTCCCAACCCAGCAAAGCCCCAGAACCCATGGAGAAACTGGGGGAGCGGCAGGCCAGGGTGGAGTTGAGTGGGCTCTGGAGAGGACAGTGTTTGCCCCTGTGCCTGGGCACCCATGGCGACAGGGGCTGGGCAATGAGAGGGCCAGTCCCTGGGTCTCACAGGTGTCTCCTGGGCCCTTTGGAGGCCAAGCTTCTTTGCCGGGGACAGCCCTGCTCTGTCTGCTCTGCCTCCACCCAGTGCTGCTGGTGGGGGCTCCAGAGGGCTGAAAGGCTACCTGTGAGGGTGTCCTAGCCCTCTCTCCTCTCTCCTCTCTCCTCTCTCTCTCTCTCTCCCTCTCTTCCTGGTTAATCATTAACTCCTCCCCTGGCTCAACCATATGTTAGCTCAGAGGGCTTGGAGGAAAGTGTCAAGATAGGGGCTGCAAACTGGAGCCTCGTCTTCCAGATATGGCTCAGGCCTCCCACTGCCTCCAGAGACCCCAGCTGGACAGGAAGCTCACCCGAGGTGCTGCCATCCTGTCTCCTAGCTCTGCAAGGACCCGGCCAGGATACAGCGGCCCCTGAACAGCCCTGGCTGAGTGTGACTGATGCTCAGAAACTCCAGCATCCACCAGTGCCACCTGCCACATCTGGATCACACTCAGATGCAAGCAAAGCACCACGGCAACCAGTCTTTCAGCATCCTTTTAACAAAGCTGAGATACAATTCTCATCCCATTAAGTCTGCGCTTTTAAAGTGTACAGTTTAGTGGTAATTTATGTCACAACATCCCTTTTAAGCCAGCGGCCAACCATTCTCGATCACCAGGTGCCCCTCTGGTGAGCCATTCGGAGTTGAAAGTAGTATTCACAGGTGTATTCTGGCTCATTCACACTGTCAGCCCTTATCTCTCAAAGGTGATTTCTGACCTGTTATTGCTCACAGTCTCCTCCCAGCTGGCCCAACCCACCAGCTCAGCAATACCTCCTCTGGGCCCCAGACAAGACACTCTCTACTCCGGGCTGGAGCCCTCCACCACCTACCCCCAAGCTGCGGGATGGATGGATGTCCTGGCCAGAGGTACCCTCCAGGCACCCTCTATCTGCTCAAGGTTTTCCAGTCACGAAGCATTGGCGGGGGTGTGTTCAGTTTTGTGTGGCCTGAAGCTTATGCAACTGGGGGGACTCTCTTTAAGAAAACAATTGCAAAATGGAAAACACAAAATCAGATCTTGGACAGGGCTGGCTGGTCAGGCCCCTGGAGGCACAGGCTTCACTCGCTTGACCCTTGACAGTGCACCTGCCTCTGCACGTGGGGTTTTGTCTCCCCAAACAAGTGACACTCTGAGAGGTTCCCGTGCCTTGGGCCCGTCCGTGTCTCTCCCAGGTGAGGCCTGGAGCTGGAGATCAAGGAAGCTGCAGTTTTCCTCGGACTAGGGCAGACAGAACCACGGCTCTGGGTCCCCACCATAACCCACTCCCCTGAGGCAGAAGTACCCACAACAAGGGGTCCCGGAATCCAGCAGGGAGATAACACCACAGAGCCTGGACAGTAGGGCTGACCAGCTTGCCAAGGACCAGACCTGTGGCCAGGCCCTGTCTGCACCCTGCTCTCACCCGCCACGCAAATCTCCTGCCCCAGGCTGAGTTCGGGGGCTGGGGGGTGGGAGGAGGGGCATCTCGCAGTCCACTCTCTGGGTGCCCCAGAGAGCCACGCCACTCAGCTGTGGCAGGGACACATTCCCTTCTCCTCTGAGGGCCTGTCTGTCAGCTTTCGATTCTGAGTGGGCCAAACGTAGTGAACTGTCCTCCGATAAAGGCCTCATGTGAGTCCAAAGGCTCCTGCCCGGGGCACATTCCAGGTGTGGTTGGGCAACAATGCGGGCACTTCCCAGCACAGGTTTGCCTCTCCTTGCATCAGTTTGGCCTTCTTTTTACTCGCTCTGGGAGGCCCTGCCCAGCCTCTCCTCTGCAGCCTTTGCTTGCTCAATGCAACGCACTGTGGAAATCCTTCCAGCATATTGCATCAGCAGCAAAAATACCAAAATCTCAACCATAGGGTGACTAACTGCAGAAGCCACAGCTACGGTTTGCCCTGAAAATTATAGTAACTTCCTTCCATTTAAAATACAGTAAAACAGTCCCCCTTCCCAAAGGCTTTTCTCTAAGGTTTGAGTTTTCTGCTTCAGCAAGACTGACTTTTCTGTAGGGGTCTTCTCATCTATTCGTTATTCATTCATTCATTCCCTCATTCACTCATTCCCTCACTCACTCATTCGTTCATCTGTGTTACATATGTTTATTGAGTTCCTACCATGTTCCCAGCACTGCGGTGGGCAACAAAGGTACAACAATGAATAAGGCAAATGACGTGTTCAGACACCTTTATGTTCCTATCATCTCTTTTACCTTTATACTCCACATTGAACCAAGCACAGGGCATCTCATATGTGTTGGCTAAATGAGTATGCTTGGTAAGAACTGGCGCCCTTGTCTACTTTTCCGGCTCTGGTTCCATCACCTTCCCATGCACACCCAGCCATACACACAGCAACTGGGTGCTTCTGAGTGCCCCATGGGCCCTCTTCCCTCCTGGCCTTTGCACGTGCCATCCCTTTTCTCTGGAATGCCTTTCTCATCTCTTTTTTCCTTTCTTGGGCGTTTCTCCTCCCTTTTGGGTTTTAACTCAAAACCCATCCATCCAAATTCAACTTGAACATCACTTCCTCCTGGCAGCCTCTCCCACCTCCCAGCTTCCTTTGTGCTCCCCGAGACTGTGAGAGGGAGGAGAGGGGAGACTTGCAAAGGAAGGAACCCCTGTTGGCAGAAAGTAGTCTGTGGCTCCGCTTGATTGAGAGAGAGCAGGTAAAAAGGTATAACTGACCTTTGTCATTACACATAGGTTACACCTGGTCCCTGTGCTGGTGTCACACGTGGCCTTGAACCCTGCCAGAGTAGTGAACCCTTAGGATGATCTGGCCAGCAGGCCCATGCCCTTTCTCCTCAGCCCGGCCCCCACGGTTCACTGGCCGTAAAGGAGAACAAAAGAGATTCTGTGTGTATAGTCTTGAGGTCAGAAAAGGAGAAGCTGGGCCTGAGGGCTTGGGTCAAGGCAGAGAGGAGTGGCTGAGCATGCAGCCACAGACATGGCTGTGGGTGTGTGAGCCCAGAACCAGCCCTGCTGGATGGCTGGCCCATGAAACAGGCCCCGGCGCTGCAGGCCACGTGGGCCCCGGCCAGCCCCAACCGTGGGAATAGCTGGTGGAGCCAAACTCCCTCCACCCTCAAGAGAGCTGTTCCTGTGTGGCCCTGCCAGCCCTGGGCTCCCTCTGGGCACAGACTGGGGGCAAGAGCAGGGGGGAACAATTTCCAACAGGGCCGCAGTCCCCAGCTGTGTCCTATGGTGCTTGAGACCCAGGCAAAACTCAGAGGGATTCAGAGCACAAGCACTGTGCTCACAGCGGGACGGGGAGTGTTTGCCGCTCTTCCATCCTTTGTCTAGCTGGTGGTGCTTGGCCCTCTCAAACCCCTTCCTCCCCGTGCACTCATTCAACAATTAGCCATCATGTAACCTCTGAGTGCCAGACACTATTGTGGGTGCTGGGGAGATCATGGAGGGACCGAGCAGACAAAAAAATCCTGCCCTGTGGAGCTTGCCTTCAGGTAGCAGAAGGGTGGGGGAAAGACAAACAGAAAAACAAACATTTTATCGAGTGTGTTAGAACAATGATTCTTGAAGCCCCTGTGGCGAAAAGCTAGTTCATCTTTTTTTCTGGTCTTCATCTGGGTTTCTTGACAATGTCAAATTGCATAGATTCTGGAGTATCTAGAGCTTTTTAATGCATCCTCTCACCTCCTGCACGCACATCATCTCCTGGTGGTGGGCACACTGGGTCCACACTGGGTAGGAAGGTGGTGAGAGCTTTGAGGGGGAACAAAGAAGGGCAAGAGAGGTGAGAAGCTGCAGCAAGGGGGTAAGCTGGGGAAAGACTTGCCATTTTTAAAGGGGGGTGACTGAGGGGGTAGTTGGGGAAAGATTAGAAGGAGGTGAATGAGTGAGCCACTGGTCTATCTGAGGAAGGTATGTTCCAAAAAGGAGAGCTTTGCAAAGTTGGACTTTGGCTGGTTGAAGCCTTTTTGAGGGTTGAACGGCAGGAGGCAGGGAGAGGGAGTTTTGTAAGGGGGATGAAGTGGGGGTCCCGTACAGGGGAGGCCCAAGGGTGACCCCCTGAATCCTGTACAGCCTGCAGCTCCCTGGGGTGGCTCCTGCACTGTGGGTGGGCCTGGGGTGATCTATAGCCCCTCAGAGCTCCCTGCAGCATCTTAAGCCTGGGCAAGGTCTCCCTGGGACCACTGGGAGCCTAAACAGGAGCGCGGCTTCCCTGTACCTGGTCTCCTCCCTCCTCTCAGAACTGTCATCCTTCACGAGCCAGCTCCCTACACCTGACACCAGGATCACACAGAACATCAAACAGAGGTCATCCTCTTGTAGAAAGACTTTGCCTGCCAGGCTCAATATGTCATCTGCCTGCAGATGCAGCCAGAAGAGGTGCTCCCAGCTCAGGAGGCCTGAGCCCTGCTCCTGTGTCCGCCTGGGTGCAGAGCCACCACGGTGAGGAAGGCTCCATCCACCAGACTGGTTTCTGCTTTGAGCTCAGGCTACGTGGCACAGTGGACATGTGGAGATGCCTTTCTCTTACGGAGCACACTTTCCCACATGCAAACGCACCCCTTCACATACACGCGCCGCCACATCAAACACACCCAGACTCTAAATACTCCCGTGGACAGGCTGGTGTGCACACCTGACTGCAAACATCCGTCATAAACCTTCAGGTACACTGGAACTGGCCTGCATACTTTTACATGCACGCACACACACATACAAATTTTTGTGGGTCCTCACCCACACCAAACACATACCCCCAGAAACATATCCATGTTTACCATACGTAGACTCATTGTCCCTCCAAGAGAGTTTCAAGTAGGAGTACACCCCCAGCATCTGCAGTGAGTGGCAGACAGAGAGATGGGACAAAGTCCACTCACGCATCCACATGGCCCTCTCTAATGCAGCCCCAAAGGAGCAACCAGCAGGCTGCTCCCCTCACCACCAAGCCTTCATGAGGACAAGACTGGGCTGGGGTCAGGCTTGGGCCAGAGGATGTCAGAGTTCCTGGGGGCTGACTCAAGGCCAGGAACAGGCAGTCTGAGCATTCCTGACAAGTAGGTCATCATGACAAGATGTGCTGACCCACATGCCTGGACCTAAGGTCGACTGGAAAATGCTGCCAGAAAGCCAAGGGGTCATGGGGCAGCAAGTATTAAAATAGGCGTTGTCTTTTCTTCAGGCCCTTTGATTAGGGCCGTGCAGCATGAGGGCGCATGTATCAGGGGCAAGTGTTCCTAACAGATGCAGTACATATTAAGAGAGGAGGAGTGGGCAAGGGCTAAGGATGGGCTCGGCGTGGGGAGACAAGTGGACACATCACTAATACTGAGTGCAGCTGTGTGCTGGAGCTCCACTGGGTGTTTCCTGTCTGTTGTCTTGCAGGGGACAGCTTTGCTGGTTACAGAGGGTTGCCTCTGTTTCACAGGTGAGGAAACTAATGCTCAGACAGTTTAAATAAATTACTCTACCAGCCCTGGCTGATGTGGCTCAGTGGATTGAGCCCTGGCCTGCAAACCAGAGGTTTGCTGGTTCAATTTCCAGTCAGGGGACATGCCTGCATTGCGGGCCAGGTCCCCAGTGGGGGATCGCAGCCACACATTGATGTTTCTCCACCTCTCTTTCGCCCTCTTTTTTCTGCAAAACTAAATAAATAAAATTTTAATAAGTAAGTTACCAGCCAAATGGGAGAAGATAGTTGCAAATAATACCTCCAATAAGGGGTTAATATCAAAAATATATAAAGCAGTCATATAATTCAACAACAAAACAAACAATCTAATTTAAAAGTAGACAGAGGACTTGAATAGGCACTTCTCCCAAGAAGACATATAAATGGCCAACAGATATATAAAAAGATGCTTAATTTCACTAGCTTTTAGGGAAATGCAAATCAAAACCACAAAGAGATACCATCTCACACCTGCTAGAATGACTATAATCAATAAGACAAGAAACAACAAGGGTGGGAGAGGTTGTGGAGAAAAAGGAACTCTCATTCACTGCTGCTGGGAATGTACATTGGTGCAGCCACTAGGGAAAACAGCATGGAGCTTTCTCAGGAGACTAAGAATAGAGCTACCATTTGACCCAACAATTTGAAAATATTTATTTTCAAATAAATATTTGAAAAAATTTTTGAAAATATTTTTTCATAAAATATATGTGCCCCCACATTCATTGCAGTGTTATTCATGTGACCAAGGCATGGAAACAACAGAAGTGTCCTCAGTAGAGGACTGGTTACAGAAGATGTGCTGTGTATATACAATGGAATACTATTCGGCCATGAAAAAGATAAACACTGCCATTTGTGACAACATGGATGGATCTTGAGAGTATCGTGTTAAGCAAAATAAGTGAGATGGGAAAAGTCAAAAGCCATATGATTTTGCTCAAGTGTGGGAAATGCTAAAACAGAAAGCAGCAAGCAAACAAATGAGATGAACGAGAGCTCATAGACACAGCAGCGTGGTGGTCATCAGAGAGAAAGGGACTGGGGAGGAGGTAGGAGGGGGTAAAGGGGGTCAGATATACAGTGACAGAGGAGACTTGACTTTGAATGGTGAACACACAATGCAACATACAGAGGATGCATTATAGACTTGTACACTTGAAACCTATATAATCTTGTTAACCAATGTCACCCCAGTAAATGTAATACAATTAAAATCTATAAATCACTCTAGGGCCCTAGGCAGTAAGGGCAGAACTAAGATCTGTGTCATGGTCTGTCTGACTCCAGAGCTCAGACACTTTCTACACCCCCATGTTGAAGCTGAAACTCCCATTTTTAAACTGTCACAAGCAAGAGGAGCCTAAGGAGACAAGACGACGACGTGTGTGACAGCATCCTAGATGGGATCCTGACACAGAAAAGGGACGTTAGGGGAACACTGAGGCCACCCGAATGAAGTGTGAAGTATGATCACGGATCAATATTGGCTCCTTAATTGTGGCAAATGTACCTTGCTGATTAGGATGGTGATAATGGGGGAAACCAGGTGCAAGGTACATCGGAACCCTTCGTATTCTCTTCACAATGACTCTGCAAATCTAAACGTGTCCTAAAATAAAAGGTTGATTTTTTAAAAGCTGTGCTTTTGCAGAAGCAGGAGGCAGCCAGTAACTTCCGTTCCAATGTGCAGCCAGGGCCCACGGCCTAGAGAGCAGGGCCTCAGGGGGGCCTCTACCTTTTCTCGAAATGAGAGGCCGTTTTAGACTCTCTGCCACTGAGCTCCCATCACCTGCACAGTGTGAAATACAGACATGACTGCAGAGCTGTTATGGCCAAGGCCACCAGAATCCCCTTCCTAAACGGGGCGAAGGACCCAGGAGGCAGGCAGAGCCAGGCAGAAGGTCATGGAACGCTTGGCTAAGCTGGTGTCCCTCCATCTTTTCAACTGTTCCCACCAGAATGCAGCTTTCCGTTGCACTTATTTCCTTAAATTTACTCCTACACATTTTATTTTAGTTTTTGACACTATTATAAATATCATTGTTTTCTTGGTTTCATTTTGGGACTGTTCATGGCTAGTGTAGAAAAATAAAGTCGATTTTTATATTTTGATTTGGTGTCTTGCCACCTCTGATGAACTTGAAAAAAATTAATCCTAATATATTTTTAGTGGACTCCTTGGGCTTTCATATATACAACATTATGTCATCTACAAATAAAGATAGTTTAACTCCTTCCTTGCTGATCTGGAAGGTAAGTAGGTGTGTTGTAGCAGCGGGGGCTTGTCTGCTATAGTCCAAGTGCAAGTTTCTGGATGCTGTGGCAGCCGGGCCTGTCCCTACTGACAGACCCAAGGTTCAGATCAATAACCCTGGTTTCAGGATAGACTTAAAAACCTGCTCAGCAGTTGCGTTAAGGCCAGGCCTGGAGTGAGGGTTAAGTGAGATAATGCATGAAGAGTCCATAGCATGGTGCTTGGCATACAGTAAGTATTCAGTAAATGGGGACATTATTGTCTTTATGGTAATTTTATTATTTTATAAATTATTCTAGAAGGAAGTCCATTGACAGCAGATACTCTTATAGCTTCATTTTATTCGTAACTTTAAAAATCCCTCAGTAGATGGCACTTGGACTAATCCAAGACCCAGAGAGCATCAGGCACCCTGCCACCCCTGTCAGAAGCAGGCATCAGGACCCTCCCTCACCTTCTACCTGGGCACAGATGAAGGCTTCTTTAGGACCAAGAGGAAAGAAAATTTCCCTTTTCTCCCTGAGTGGAAACGTTAGGAGCAGGGAAAGCTGCCCTCCCCTCGGCTCCCTCCATCCCCCTATGAAAACACACCGCCTATGAAAACAGTCCAGTCACAAAGGCAGTGGAACAAGGGGGCACCACTAGCAGCAAGCTGGGCTTGGCCAGAGTACTGGTGCGATGCCAACCCCAGGAGTGGATCCCAGGTCCTTCCCTCCGCATGCGGTGGGAAGTCCTCCTTGGATTCTGGCCTCAGGCCTGAGCTCCTTATCTCCTCCATACCAGTCATATCAGAGCAATTCTGTGAATCCACCAGGAATGCATTTGTTGCCCTCTGAGCAACCAGAGGGCTTGCAGAGCTGGCCTTGGGCCCATGCCTTCCAGGAAGCAGATCAACAGAGCTAGTTGATCAGGCCAGGGCTCTGACCTGAAATGCCCCCAAGACCAGGACCAGCTGTGCCCCTCAACCCAGGTGAAAGCTGAGCACCTTCTGTGGGACCACATCCCAGATCCCCTCACAGATTCTACTGACAGTATGGATTCCAGTGGGTCTCAGCCAACTCTTGCTGACACCTTGAAGTAAATTGGAAAAGAACAGTAGAAAAAGTGGAGTCGGAACTGAGGCTTCAGGAGAATGTCGGGGTGGAGAGGTGAAGGAGGGTGGGGTCCGGAAAAGCCACAGGGTCTGGTGATGAAAAGGCCACAGTTCAAAGCAAACTCTCATACCTAAAGAAAATCTCAAGCTTGTCTGTACAAGGATGTTCACCGCAGCATTATTTATACAGTGAACAATTGAAAGTGAGTTCAGGGTCCAGTCACAGGAGACTGATAACAAATTATGATTCAGTCATGCACAAGCAATAAACTGACAACTGGGGGTGAGAAGGAAGAGGTGAATAGGCAGAGTACAGAGGTTTTAGGGCAATGAAACTGATCTGTATATGATAATAGTGAATACAAGTCATCACTATACACTGCTCAAAACCCACGGAGTGTGCAACACCAAGGTGAACCCTAACGGAAACTGTGGCCTCAAGGTGGTTGTGATGCGTTAATCTAGGCTCATTGGGTGTAACAAATGTACCCCCCTCGCGGGGGGGTGTTGGTCACGGGGGAGGCTGTGCGTGGCTGGCAGCAGGCAGGCATGGGACATTTCTGTACCTTCCTGTCAGTCTTTCTGTGACCCTGAAACTGCTCTAAAATAATGAAGCCTAAAAAAACAAATACCCTCCCCCCTCACACAGCTCACAGGTTCTGTTTGGCTTTTAAGAAGAATGGGATTATTTGTCATCATGAAAAAGATTGAGAAGTTTTATGGAAAATAAAAACCAGATGTCCAGCTTCTCTTAAACACCAGAAACTTTGGCAATTCTAGGCCATCATTTCCACTTGGCAAGACGTTGTATGAAGAAGCAGCATCTGCTCCTTTCAAATGAGGAAACCCCTCCAGGTGGCCAAGGTTTCCACCAGGCCGAGCTCGGTCACGCCGTTTCGTATCATCTCCATCGGCTTTGGGTGTGGATCTCCTGTTCAGACTCTTCCTCGTGTCTGGAACATTCCTTCTTCACCCTCAACCTTTTCCCCTATTCATTCCTTGTAGTCCTGCAGGAATTACCTTAAATGTCACCTCCTCAGGGGAGACTTCCCTGACTACCGCAGACTGAGTCGGGTCACTCTTTTTATGTTCTCATGACAAGCTTGCCAAACTCTTCATTATTGTCACAGAAGAGGCATTTGTGACAACTCTCCCTTACAGAAGAATTCCACTTACCTAATACAGAAGGAATGAGGAAATATAAAATCACCATTAGAACACCAGATCTTTGCAGGCAGGATCCACCCATGGGTATTAAACTTAGTGCGTTAAATGCGGAAATGTTGACTGAGGTATTTGTATAGTCTCGAAATACTCCTCCCAAGACAAATCATTATGAATGGCAAAGGGGAATATGGACACGTTAGAATGGAGAAACCCAGCCGATTTCACCTTGCCCCGGAGACCAGGGTTAACATCTCAGACAACAAGACATGTAGACACCACGTGCCGCCTGATATCATGCACTGAGGAGGGCATGTCGCCTCTGTGGTGACCTTTCTGTCAGCACATGACCTCAGTCTAATTGTGAGAAAGCATCAGACAAACCCAAATGAAGGGGCCTCTACAAGGTGACTGACTGACCAGTACTCTTAAAAAGTCTCAAGGTAACAAAAGACTGAAGAACTGTCCCAGATGGGAGGGAATTGAGAAAACATGACAAGTGACTGTAACACGAGACCCTGGGTTAGAGCCTGGAACAGGAAATCTGTGTATCATGTAAGTGGAAGAGACAGTCTGCCCCGCGTAAGTGTTGTGCCAGGGCTGATGCGTTGGTCTTCGGGATGGTGATACAGCTGTGGGGAAACAGGGCGGAGGGTCCGGAGAACTCTGAACCGTCTTTGCAACGCTTCTGTAACTCTAAACTGGCCTGAAAGCAGAGAAGTCAAAAAAGCATTATTGTCATTGTTTGCTTGACTCCTGTGTCCGCTGACAGGCTACACACGTCCCGAGGACAGGGGCTGTCTCTTTATCACTGCATCCCGGAGCCCTGCGAAATGTCTGACCCAGAGCTGGGGCTCAGTACATATGCCCCGAGTGAATAGACTAGCAGTCACTGACACAGAAAAAGTTCGTGGCGCGTTATTTTGTGAAAAGCATGGCACATGTAGCATGTCCACGTCTGTGTGGATAAAGAGGCGAAGGATCTCCCTGGCTGCGTAGTTCGGTGGGTGGGCATCGGTTGGATATGCCAAGGTTGCGGTTCAATCCACCATCAGAAACAATCAATGAACGTGTGGATGGGTGGAACGACGAATCTCTCTCCCCCCTTCCTCTCTCTAAAGACAATATTTTTTTTAAAAAAAGACTAAGGATTTATAAACCAATGTTGACTGGCTGTTTCTGGAAGATAAATATAGAGTAATGGGTAATTTTTCTTGGCTTCTTTCTACTTTCTAATATTTGCTAAGCATATTTAATGGTTTACATGCTACTGTTATGCGCAAACCATGGGGATACACACACACATATACACCACAGCTTCCTTTGAAAGAAAGCCATGAGCGTCAAACCCTGCAGACTTGGAGCCAGACCTTGGGGGCCGGGCAGGAGATGCGTGGGTCTGAGCCCTGCACAATGGTGCCCCAGCGGCACAGTGCGTGAAAGGAGAGTGCTGAAAGGTGGGCTAATGTCCCTCAGCTTCTGCTCTCAGCCAGTCGGCACTCTCTGAGCAAAACTTTCGAACCAGTGTGTTCATTTCCTGGGGCTCAAATAACAAATTACTACACACTGATCGACTTGAACCAACAGAAATTTATTCTCTCACCATTCTGCAGACCAGCAGTCTGAAATCAAGGGGTCAACAGGGCCACGTTCCCTCCAAAAACACTGAGAGGGAATCCTTCTTGCCTCTTCCTGGCTTCTGGTGTCTTCTGGCAATCTCACATCCCCTGGTGTGCAACAGCATTGCCCACCCCCGACCTCTGGCACTGCAGTAACATGGCCTTCTTCCTTGTGTCCCCTCTGTGTCTCTGTACCCAACTATCCCTCTTTCTCATATAAAGACATCAGCCACTGGATTTAGGGCCCATTCTAATTCAATGTGACCTCATCTTAACATGATTACATCAGCAAAGACTTTATTTCCAAATAAGGCCACATTGACAAGTACTGGGCCGTAGAACTTGAATACATCTTTTAGGGACACACAGCCCACTGCAACTAGCAAATGCCCTGTGCCATTATCTATTACTGTGGAACACATCATTTCAAAACTTAGCTGCTTAAGACAACAATAATTTTATTTGCTCACAGTTCTTTGAGTTAACAGTCTGGGCTGTGCTCAGCTGAGAGATTCTTCTGCTGGTCTCACCTGGGTCATTAGTGTGGCTACAGTCTTCTAGTGGCTCTTGCAGGACTGGCAGGCCCAAGGTGGCCTTCTTCAGGTGTCTGACTCTCAGTGCTGGTGGTAGTCAGTCAGATGAGCCTCAGTCGCAATGGCACTTGTCTACTCCATGTGATCTTACATGCTTCAGCAGCTCGCCCAAGCACGTTCACGGGTAGCTTGGCAGATTCTAAGAAGATGAAAACAAAAGATGCAGCACTTCTTGAGGACTAGACTGCTGCATTCCAGTGGTCAAAGCAAGTCACAGTCAAGCCCCCATTCTAGGGGTAGGGAAATAGACTCCACCATGGAAGAAGCAGCAGAGTCACACTGCAAAGGGGCATACGCACAGGGATAGGAGCAGTTATTGAAGTCATCTGTGCAAACAATTTATCATAAGCTTCAAGTTCTGGGAAAACACAGTGAGCAGACACAAGCCTTGCCCTCAAAAAGCAAGTGTAGCAGCTGACCACAATGAATGGAAGAAAGCGCTATGTGAGAGTAAAGACACAGAAGAAAGCAGGGCATGTCCTGTTGTGTGGGTGTGTGGGTGTTGGGGGGCAGCCCATTTGCCCTCTCAATCCTAGGTCAAGGGCTGCCTTGTCTTTGTCTGGTTCCGCGGCCTTATACCTCCAGTCACAAGCTCAGATAATCATTGCTGTGAATCATAGTCTAAACCTAAAGCAAGGATGGCATGATCTCAGATCCCCAAAGGAGCAGCTGTGTCCTCCTGTGCAATGCTGACTGAGACAAGAAAAGATCTGCAAGCAAGAGAGTTGGTGCAGAAACGGTCTCGGAGTTAACCATGGGCTGAGTACCTCTTCCCTCCCTCAGAGGAAAACACTTGCCCTTTTCTCCAGTGACTGCCCAGAAGAGGTCTCGCTCGCTGCCCACATTTATGTGGGAGGAAAGCTTCCCAGGGCACAGGTCTCACATGCCATACGGAGGTGGAATTCTGGCTGCATTCATCCACTGTGTGTATGATTTCAAGCCTGTTTCCTCATCTGAAAATGTGGGCTCATAAAACTTTTGTCAGAGCTTATGAGAATGATTTGCAAACACTGCAGAAGCTGTACCATCATCTGAAGGATATGTGTCGTTCTCGGCTCATTCGTTTATCCATTTATTCACTCATGCAATGCTTAACTCTCTTTTGTCTGCCAGACAAGTGCCCACCTCTTAGGATCTGCTCTTCACCCCCTCCAACCACATGCTTTGAACGGGAACTGCCGTTTTCTTTTATCTGCTCTTTGTAGTGGTTGGTCCAAGGAGGGGCAACTGGCTTAAGTTGAGCCAATGAGCATTCTCTACTGGAATTTTGAAATGTGAGAATATAAAGAGGTGGCCAGAAAGCTCTGGAGCAGTGCGCACCTTGTCATCAGACGAGTAAGCTCACTGTAGGACTCTGTAGGCTGAGGAGGGAATCCTGGGGAGAGGCTATATGTGGTATCCTGAGGGACTTAGTCAAGAGTGCGACATTTGGACCTACTCGGCAGTGCACTGAGCTGGCAGTGGGAGGCAGGAGCCTTGGGGCTGTGGGGAGGAGCCAGGTGGGGATCAGAACCACTCCTCACATGCAGTGGCAAGTGCAGGATGAGCAGGACTTGGAGGGGTGTGGGGGTGGCCTTTGAGTCCCGGGTACTCAAGGCAGAGGGACATGGAGTGGTTCACCAGATGGAAAAGAGTAAGAGGTGAGGCTGCAGAGGGGACAGACCACATCATGAAGGCCTCATAGGCCTAGGCTGGGGTTGAATGCCATCCTGGTTGCCTAGAGGGCACAGGGCAGAATTGGAGGCTGGGAGTGGCAAGGTCAGTTTTGCATATGAGGAGGAGATGGAGACTCACCCTGCTGGCCTGCCAACCCACTCTAGGGCCCACAGTGCTATGCACCTTGGTATTTGGCAGCTCTGGCCGCAAGCTCTCAACAGCCACCTACAGGGGCCTGAGTTCACAAGTTGCCTATGGGTAGGGTAGCTCCATGCCAGGGGCATCCACTCCAGCAGATTCCTGCTGGGCTCATACTCAGGCTTTTCCAGACCCAGACTACTTGGGCATGCCAGGAATCATGACCATCAGGCCTTGGGACTCACCCAGAATGAAGTTCCCTTCAGCAGCCCATTGGCTTCTTGAAGTACTGGGCCTGGTCCCCAAGCCTTCCCCATCTTGCCTGGCCATCTCAGCTCTGGCTTCCCATTGGGCTAGTCTGGTAGTGCAAGAAGGCCCCAGGGCCTATCAGGCCCTACCCTCACTTGTACTTGCATCAGTACTGCTGTCCTCCCTCCCCATCACCTGTCAGGCAGTCTGGGTTGTGCTGTGCTGCTGAGCACTGTCTTCCCATCCCTGCCACTGTGTTGCTCAGCAATTGCCAAGGATGCGCAGGTCCCCAGGACCCACCTCAGCTGAGCACCACACCACCACCCCAGTGCACAGCCCCAGGTGGCAGAAACCAAGAAGATGCACAGGGCAGGGGGTATAATCCCCAGCACCTCCCACCTTGCATAGGCCCCCACCCCCTCTCACTTGCTCCTTATGACAAGGCTGAGCCATAGTCTGTGGCACTTCCTTCGCGCTCCTGGGAGGGAGATTTTCACCACGTGGGGCTGACGTGGGGACAGGTGAGTCATCACTTTCAGCAGCAGAAGGATGATGCAGTCTACAACTCCCCAAAGGAGAAGGAAGGGCATGCCAGGAATGGGCCCAGAGCGGGCAAGGGGGAACAGAGAACCATTTTTGGCACCTCTTCTAACATTGTGCTAGGCACCGGTGGTGCGGCAGCCCTGCCACAGAAAAGCTCAAGCCGGCTGGAAGCAGAGGATTAAAGACTCACTGTGTGTGGAGCAGGTATTTCTGAAGCAGGAAGCAGAGGCTCTCTATAGCAGCACAGAGCAGAGACCTGTGATCTGGGAAAGTCAGGAAACTTCATGAGGGAAGAGCATCCAAGCTGAGGCCTGCAGGCTGAAACGGCCAGTTAAAGCAGGGCAGTGAGAATGCAAGATGGTTGGCTGGGTGAGGGAGAGCAAGGCACAAAGGAAGAACAGATAGACATTGTATATGACAGGAATGTGGAGGGCCTAGGGGTATAAGGTGGGTCTGGAGGGTGGGTGACCAGGATAGCATGGATCCTAGACAATGCCAGCTGCCGGGAAGGGGGTGCTTTGTTCAGATGGCTACTCAGTGGGTGTGGGGGGCATGGATCCTGCTGAGGTTCCTGGGTGTGTTCCCCAGGATCTTGCCCTCTGGAATGCTCACTCCTGTTGTGTTGCATGAGCCATAGACCATATCTATGAGGCCAGAACCACAGGAGCGTCCTACCTTGTGTCCTTCCGGGACTCCCAGCCAAGCCGGCCTTCTCTTTTATTGGCTACACTAAGAACTTATTTTGTGCCCTGGCTGGTATGGCTCAGTGAATTGGGCCAGCCTGTGAATCAGAAGGTTGCTGGATTGATTCTTGGTCCGGGCACATGCCTGGGTTGCAGGCCAGGTCCCCAGGTTGGGCGATTCGAGAGGCAACTGATCAATGTATCTCTCGCACATTGATGTTTCTCTCTCTCCCCTCCCCTCTCTCTAAATATAAATAAAAATAAAATCTTTTAAAAAGAATAACTTATTTTGCAAATAGACATGTGAGGTTCCAAGTGGCCAAGGAACTTTCCCAAAGTCACCTGTCCCGCCAAGCACATAGGAGGCTTGGCTCCTGCTGAGGCTCCTGGGTGTGCTCAGAGCTCTGGACAGTGCTGACAGGGGTCACACTCACGTCACACACACACACACAGCAGATTCCCTGGCCATGGGAGCTTGGGAAGCACCAAGTAAAATAGTCTCAAACAAGCACTTTCCTGCAGGACTTGCCAGAGCCTGTAATGTGCTAATGGGTGGTAGAGAGATTTTCAAAGCATTGGCCACAGAATTCTTTCATCCCAGGGGCCCATGCTGGGGCCTGCTGGTCTGGACAGTAGAGTCAGAGCCCGGGCTGTGGAAGCCCCCCCACCCCACCCTTATACTTTGTGCACGCTCACTTTGGCGCTGGCCCTGCATTTGGTAGAGTTGGCTCATTGCGGATTTTACTCGAGCCTGGCTAGAGGAGATTATGAAAGTGGGCTGCCTGGACCCCGGCCTTCGCACTCCGTGCACATGGCCTGCAGCCTTGGATCACCTGTGCAGATGTGTTTGTTGTTCACCAAGGGACTCTCCCAGACAAAAGAATCATTCCAGGTCACCCAGGGCTCCAGCGTGTTTAGGGAAGGCTTCCAGGAAGAGACAGCATTTTATCAAGAGGAATGAGTGGGAGAAGAGCAAAGGCACAAAGGAAGAAGCTGCCCGAGCGGGAATTACCGCAGCTGGGAGAAGCTGGGAAAGGGAGCTGGTGCCAGTGGTGGAAGCTTTGAAGCCTATCCATGGGCCTGGGACTTGGATCTGGGTCATCAGAACACGAAATGTGCTTGAGACAGAGGCGATTTAATCAGCCCACAAGCAATTCCAGCCTGGAGTCGCCTGGATTCCTTCCCAGCAGAAGAGATTCCAGCCTTCCTTCCTCCTCGTAAGCTCCCCAGACCTGACCCCCACCCACCCCACCATGAGACCTCAGTCACTGCCTAGGATCCTGGGGGTGGGAGTCACTGGCTCAGCTCCTTTTATACAAACACATTCATTTGTGTGCACATGCGCACACACACGCACAAAATACCTGACACTCTGGAGCACCCTTTCCTTGGAATTCTCTTTCCCTGAGTTTCCAAGGAGGGTCAGAAGTCTTAGAACTTCCCGAATCTGCTGGTTGATTTCCTGCTGTCATGTTAAGGTGTTTTTTTAAAGATTTATTTATTTATTTATTTATTTATTTATTTATTTATAGAGAGAGGGGAAGGGAGGGAGAAAGAGAGGGGGAGAACAACATCAATGTGCGGCTGCCTCTCACATGCCCCCCTCCAGTAACCTGGCTTACAACTCAGGCATGTGCCTTGACTGGGAATTGAACCAGTGACCCTTTGGTTGGCAAGCAAGCACTCAATCCACTGAGCCACACCAGTCAGGATATGTTAAATATTTCTACAATTGTTCTAAAATCCCATTACCTTAGCCTTCTGACCAGGCTCAGTGACTCATGCAGGCTGAATTGGTGCCTGGACACCAAGAGGTCACCTGCTGCCCTTGCTCCTATGGATGTGACAGAGAGCCCTGGGGCAGAGAGCGGCTGGGCCTTCAACATACTTTCCCTTCCTGAGGCTGGGGCCACAGGAAAGCACAATGATAAACAAAAACAGAAAGGAAAGATCTTGACCACATGGGATGACTGTAAACACTAAAAGATGTTTCGAAGAAAAACAAAAGTAAAATTACAGCGTTGGGAGGAGCTCAGGGACAAATTTCCCATTCTCTTCTAGCCAGCATGTCCCACATTAGTAATTTCACACTTATCTGTGTTACTATTTACTAATCACTCAACATAACATCTGTTGAGCATGCACTATATGCCAGGCCCTGTTCTAGATGCTTGGCCTACCTCAGTGACAAAGCACAGGTATGTTCCCTGGGAGGAGAGGGAGAGACTGACGTCACGACAGTGAGTGATGTTCATGATACATCATGAGAACAGGACAAAAACGTTAGAACCGGGCAGGTGCAGGGAAATCAGAAGTGCAGGGTAAGTGATGCAGGCGGTTGCTGGGTGTGGGCGTGGGGGCAAGTTGTAGCCTACAGTAGTTCGCAGAGGGGACCTGGGGAAGGGGTGTGTCGGTAGAAGGGGCAGCTAGAGTGGAGGCCTATGGAAGGAAAAGGCAGGCGGCTAGGCGGCCGGAGCAGAGGAAGCAGAAGGCAGGGTGGTGGGAGAGGAGCTCGGGGAGGTACCAGGGAAGAGGTCACTGGTCGCTGGTTCGTTGTAAAGACACTGGCTTTCTTGAGAATAAAATGGGGAGCACTGTAGAAGAGGGGAGTGGCAAGAGGGGAGTGGCATGTGAGAGCCCCTGGAGGTCAGGGTTAGGCTGCAACCCCCTGCCTAGGGCATGGCACCGGACACGAGCTCAGTAAATACTAAGCACCAGTGACAATGAATGAATGAATGAACAGATCCAAGCCGGAGATTGTGTCCACCCCTTCCCAGATATAGGTCAGTGGATACTTCTGGATGGATATGTTTCTAATCTGGTCATTGTATCTGGACCAGTGATTCATATCCCTATCACTTGGGTTGTTTTTCAAAGTCCTCATTTCCAGATCCCTCCCCAAAAGTCCTGATTCCCAGGCTGGGTGGGGCCCAGCATGAGTATGAATCTCAGGCAAACCCACTGCCAAATGAGAAACATATATCCAGACACGCCAGATACTCCCCAATATCCAGCCCCTGGCATCATATCCAGCCCCAGGGCAAACACTTATGAATGAATAAATGTGTGTTGGCTACATTCATGGGTGTATAAGTACTTGAAAATTGCTCACTAACTGTCCGTTTCCATTTTCAACTTGATGTTTAGAATTGTGTAAATAAATAGCTTTCCAGAGGATGAGAAGCCAGGTTGCTGCCTGCTGTTCCCCTCCCCCACCCAAATGCATGGGCCTCCTTGTATCTGAGGTCGTATCTGAGGCTCTTCCCTTCCCTGGTTTCCACCTGATCTGGTGCAGGTATTCTGAAAGCAGATCGCTTTTCATAACCAATGTGTTTCTGCAGCGCTCCCAGCAGGCAGGGTCTCTCCCGGGATGAAAGGGTTGCTGAGGAATGAAGCTCTTCCAGACAGCCCGATGACCCCCAGAAAAGGGGGTGCTGAGCCTGGGCAGTGGAGGCAGGGGCATCAGGGCCTCTGAGGGAGGCAGCAGTTCGCTTCCCTTTCCACGCTGGAGGGTTCCACCCACATTCCAGGGATGGGGACCAAATTCTTCCAGCAGGAAATGCTGGGGCTGTAAGGATGCCTTTCCTTCTTGCACCTCCCCATCTCCGCCAGCTGCCCCACTCCAGAGCTGGGGGACCTTAGCCCAAGGCCTCTGGGTCTCAGATTCCTGGCTGTTGCTCACAGGTGCTGGCTGCTTGAGATTTTTGCATGTAAACAGTAAGAGTTCCTTATTATCTTGGCATACCTGGAATGAGCATGGCCTTTTTTTCTTTTCCCAGAATTCACAAAATTCCACAAGGCCTCTGACTCATCTCTATTTTCTCCCTTCCTCTTGCTAACCACCTCTACCCTCATGACCTTGACAGAGCAACCCAGGAGCCCCTGTGCTTGCAGCCCACGCCTGGTGGGCTGCAAGGGGTCAGTCCCCTGACCCAAGTGGGGCCAGAAGCCCACCAGGCACACCCCACTGAGGGGGCAACTCTGAACTGTAGGAGACTAGGCAGCAGTTTACCTAACGGCCTCACACAAAAGTGAGGCATCCCAGGTTCAAATGCCAGCTCCTTCATTTCTCAGCTGTGCAACGAATGAGCTATGTCTCTGATCCTCAGTTTCCTCCCGTCTGTTATATAGAGTTTCTTGCTCTTAGGGAGTCTGCGAGGATGAAACGAGATAATGCTTGGAGAACACTTCCCAAACAATAGCTATAGTTACATTACTTTTGTTAGTGTTGAGCCCCCGGCGTGTTCCAACGACGGTACAAAGCTCCAGGACCCTGACCACCGCATCAAGGAGACCATCAAGGAAACAGGAACTTGGGGCTGCACGAGATGAACCTTGTGTTCATGATGGAGGGGAGGGCAGGGCTAACCCTCTGCAAAGAGGTCGAGACATTATCACAGGAGAAAGAAGCCCTTGAAAAGGTTTTGAAGGTTGAATAGGAGTCCTTGAAACAGATAACAGGGAAGAACACCACAGGTAGAGGAGATAGCACATCCCAAGACTCAGAGGCCCAGCCAGCAAGCTGGGTTTGGGAGTCCGGGACACAGGAATCTAAGGGGGAAAGAGGGCTGGGGTGCCTGGGAAGCTTGCAAGATAGGGAGAGTCCCACCCTAAAAGGCCTCGGGAACCTTGTCAAAGAGAGGTCTAGACTTCTCCCCAGGGGTGCTGCCCTGTAATGCAGGGTTTCCTTTTAGGAAGATCTCTCCCGCTGCAGTAGGAGGGCCTCAGGGTGCAGACACTGGAAGAGACAGCCTGGATCAGAGTCAGGTGAGTGTAAGAGGTCAGGCTCGCAGCCTGCAAGCTTCAGTCAGTCATTCCTGAGCCTCCTTGGTGGTGTTCAGTGCATCCAGGCACATTAGCAACTGTTATTTATGTAATATTTCCCTTAATATCAGCTCATTCTGCAGCATTGTATGTGCATCGTCACGGATACTGCTTTATTTCTTCCAAACAGATATCTACATGCTGTACTCTTAAAATGAAAAGTGCGTGGTCACTTGCCACTGGAAATCACCTCTTTGCCTCAGGCTTTGGGAACCATCAATCCTGCCAGACATAAGAGGGCCTGAGCCCCGCAGCTGGGAAAGGAGAAGGGTCTGCTTAGTGTGTAGTGTCGGCCAGGCTGACACCCCAGGCCCCTGCTTCAATGTTAAGGCCTTTGTGACTTTGCTTGGGGGCTAGAGGCTCTCTGCTCGGTCGCTGCTCTGAAAGGAAGGACCAGACAGGCTTCCGCTGCCCTTGGTGACCAGGACTATAGTTGTTAGCACCCTTCCTCACCCAAACACATGGACTCCAGCTCTGGCTGGAGCATTGACAGGCAAATCCTCTTCCCTGAGCGTGAGAGATGTTTCAGAGACCCAAGGACGTCTCGGTGGTAGACTCGTCTGGGGGTGACTGCACTGCAGTGTGTTAGTGGACACTATGCAGGGGGGGTGGGGGAGAAAGGAGGAAGAAAGGAGGATGGGAAGGGAGGAAACACAGCACCTGATTTATCTTCACGAGAATCTTGTGAGGCAGGAATTATTCCCATTTCACAGGTCAGGAACCAATCTCAGAGACATTAAGCTGCCTGCCAGGGTAATTTCCAGTAAGAAACAGAACTTAGCTACTAGTCCAGATCTAACTAACTTGAAAGCCACTCTGCTTTCTTTGAAAAGATTAAAACTCAGAATCACTCAGCTGTCACATAGCAGCTACTTTCAAAGGCCTCTTTCAGTCTTCTCTTGTTTGTGCGCAAAATACATGCATGTCTTCCTTTTGTTCACCTAGCACCATATTGTAAACATTTACGATGTTGCTAAATAGTCTTTACAATAATCACTTTTACATAATATTCCACCCTGTGGACACATCATGATTCACTGAGCCGTCACTGAACATTTAGGTGGTTTCAACGTCTCGGGAATATAAATCCTCCCCACTCCCACCCTTCCCAAGTCAGGCTGCCCTGGGATGACTCAGGGCACCCACCTGTCCCACGTCTGGACGGTTTTGTAGGTCACCGGGGCCTGACCGTGCCTGCAGTGGTGTGGTGAGGCATTCCAGAGTCTCTTGAGAGGTGAGCGCTACTCAGAAAGCTGTGTCCTCTGCCTCTCCACATGCACACTCTGCCAAGTCTGACACGGCCTTGCCCCACCCGCTCAGGCCATGAAATCGGAGGAGGTGTAGACTGGAGGGACCAAAGGCAGGCTGATTCACTGCGGGGAAGACAGCCCTAGGCCCAGACATCTCAGGAGCCATAAGGCACCCAAATGACCCCAGAACTGGCCAGCAGTGACCCCAGTACTGGGATAGGAGCGGGACCCCTGCACAGGGCCCCGGGGCATTGCTTGGCCCCAATTCTCTTCAAAGACCCCTTCCAGAGAGTTCTCAGCTCTCTGCACCCTCAGGGAACACAGCCACATCCCAGGCTGGCCCACTAACCATTCTTAGATGGACTCTACACTCAGAAACACTCCTGGCAGGCAAGCAAACCTGTACAACTGCCTAAGGTAACCAGTGGAAGATCACATTTTCAGGATGCTTCTGTTTTATCTGTCTGCAAAGCAGATATCTGGGGAGGCTGGGCTCAGTATTGCCAGTTCCATGGGAAATGGTTAGCATTCCTAGCATAGCTGGAGGGCTGTGAGGCAACAGAGATGACTGCTCCGAGGCCTCTCCCGACCCAAGAAAGATGAGCCACCGCCTCGGCATCTTCTCTCCTTGGCTGGGTTCTGGTGTGGGACGCGTTGGATGTTCTTTCCAAGAAGGCAGGATGGTGGGAAGTCTCCAGAAGGGCTATTTGGAGAGAGAGTCATCATGTTACTTATGCAAGCCCAAGACTGGGTGGGAGTGCTTGCCAAGGTCATGTCCTCCGTGCCCCGGCCCAGCGCAGTGCCCGGCCAGCAGGCTGCCTGTGGCGAGGCTCACAAAGGTGCGTGTGGGTGGCTTTCTTGAGCCAATGGAGATCTCAGTTTCTTCTGGGTATGGGCTGTTTGCATTTTTCTTTTTTAATAAAGAATATGTATGCTTTAAAAACAAAATCACTGAAATTCTTTTTAAATGAATAACTAAAGAAAAAGGGCTCA
The DNA here is from genome assembly GCF_014824575.4 of Sturnira hondurensis. Classification (NCBI taxonomy): domain Eukaryota; kingdom Metazoa; phylum Chordata; class Mammalia; order Chiroptera; family Phyllostomidae; genus Sturnira; species Sturnira hondurensis. The sequence continues at coordinate 5,445,564 of NW_028085930.1, forward strand.
GAACCAGGGCATTTCACCTCCTGCCTTGATTGCAGACCCCAGGGTTTAGCAATCTTTCTTGTCAGAAAATCACAACCGTCACCCCTATGCACCCTGTCCCGCAGCCATCTGGACACCCTGCTCTGCTGTAGAAAGGAAGGGAGTAGTGGCCTCCTTGAGCCCAACCTGTGACAAATGGGTTCCTCACTGGACACACTGGCCAGTGGCCAACAGCCACACCTACAGAATTCTCTGAAATGAGGAACCGCATTCCTGAGACCATTCAGTGGAAGTGACCTCAAAGGGCAAGCTGGACTTTACTCAGGCCCTGTCCGCTGCCAGGAAATGCAGGGAGAGAAATTCTCTCTGTGGTCCCTGCCCAGCAGGTGTGTCTAGATCCAAAGGCCCACTGAAAATGCTGCTGTCCTGGGAGACAGGCCCTCGGGATGACCACAGCCCCCTTCAGAGCTTCAGGACAGCATCAGAAGAGAGGCCTTGGTGGCGAAGAGAAAGCCAAGAAGCTTATGGCCCAGGTGACCATGCTGAGACTGCTCGACGCAAAACTGGCAGAGACATGCTCCGGGGAGCCCAATGCCAGGTGTGCGAGTGGGATGTAAGAGGCCAGCACCCCTTCCTGAGTGGCCCCTGTCCCAGAGGAGGGAGTGAAAGCCCTGCGTCAGGAGTACACTGAGTGCCCAACAGGTGTGTGTGTGCCTGAGGGCTGGCGGGCTGAGGTCTCACACAGCCTGAACATCCCGCAAAGCAGAGGCTCTCAGCCCCGGCAGCGCTTCAGACAGCACCTGGAAAGTTTGTGAAATTCCTATCGCCCACGCTATGCCCCAAACCAATGCAATCAAACTCTTTGGAGGTGAGAACCAGCTTTCAGGTAGTTAAAATTCTTAGCCAGGGTTGAGAACATGCTGTAAAGAATTATCTGATGTATCCCAGGTTCATCAAAGAACATAAGTAGGGCCCTCCCGCGGGATGCATGGAGTCGCCTCTTCCTTTGAGGCCCTCCTGTCTCTCTAAATTTCTGCCGCTCTTCAAAACCCACCTCAGTCCCTACCTCCTGAGGGAAGCCCTCTCTGGCTGCCTCAGCTGCAGTGTCCTTCCTCCGAGGTCCTTTCTCACTTAGGACCTGGGTCACTTACCATGCATAGCCATTGGTTGACTGGTATTTTCGTTGTCTGCAAATTGAGTGGTCTGTTCCCCCAGGACCACATACTCTGTTGCAATTATGCTTCCTTGTAACCCACCAACCTGTCACCTACCACCATGCATTGCCCATCATACATGCTCAACGAGTATTTGGGGGCTGGCTTGCATTCTATTGTCTTTCAACATTTCAGGCAATCTTGGTGAGAGAGCTGAAAGAATGTCTGATCCAAATTAGTGGTTTTAATGTTGATCAGCGGTTGTGGTTACGGAGGTATGTCTGGTAGGAATGGGGTGGGAATGGTTGCAAGGAGAATGGCCAAGAAATGTCACTTAGGCTATCTTCCAGGAATGTATGTGTGACCCATCTAACCCAGCCCTCATGTGGTCCAGTCTCTGTACTAAACATCTTCATCTTCAAAGACACAGGACTTCCACGGAGCGGTGGGTGGGGAGTGGGGTTTAACTAATTAAGAGCACCATCGAATGTGTAGTGCAGTCTCTTAAGGGATCTGGAATGTGGCAAATCTGAGAAGCTGATATATCAGCAAGGCCTTGAGGAGAGGAGAGAAACAGAACGATGCCCCAGGCACAGAGACTAACAGAAGGACACCATGCCTGCTGGGTTCTCCCAGCGGCCGGTCATCCTGTGGGTGTGGAATGAAGAAGTGAAGGATGGGGATGGTTAGAAGGAGACATAAAAGGGTGAGGGCCAGTATATGAAGAGCTTGGAGTGCAGAGGAGGGAGGTGGACTCTGGGTTGCACCGCCCAAATGTGAACACCAAGAAGTGGTGTGATGGAATCACTCTGCAACATGCAGAGGGTGAGAGACCTGTCAGGACATGGCAGCAGGCCCGGGAGAGATGACCGGGCCAGAGAAAGGCTGCAGGGGATGGGGGCCCAGTCAGCCCACCTGCACTACCAGCAAGGCCACAGCTGAGTGCTGTGCCCTGTGCGGCATGGGGCCAGCGCTGGAGAAGCTCCCGCATGCCTCACCCAAGAGACCCTCCCAGAGGCCCGGGCCTGCTCGGCTGGTCACCTGAGGGCCTGCACTGGCCACTCTACACTGTTCCTCCAGCATCTGAGCTGAGAGCAGAATCCCCCTCAGGTGTTGGCAGGACCACCCTCAGCAGCCTTCACCCATAGGGTGACATTTCATTTTATGTGCAAGCCAAAGGGTATTCATAGTAACCACCAAATATGGGAAAAAATCCTTAGACACAATAAAAAATTTTCAACAGAAGAATGGCTCTTTAGTTCTGAAATTTTTATGTCGATTTTTACCAAAAGATTTTAGGCGTCCTGACTGGTTGTGTTTGGCAGGAAGCCGATGCAGAGATGGAGTTTGGAAAGCCAGATGCCTTATGGAGGGAGGAGTAACACCTGTGGAAGAAGAGGGAGAAAACAGACTTGGAACCTTCAGACTGGGGTGCAGCCCGGATGGACCCAGCCAGTCCACCAGGGCCCGCTCAAGGAGTTCGGTGTCAGATGGAAACGTGGATGTGGCTAAGCCCTTGTACCACCACCTGGCTCAGTCACTGGCCAAGGCCACCTCATGTAGAACATAAACATGGTCCAAAAGCTTAGTGGACCTTGAAGGAGCCAACAGCTGTAGACTACCAGCTGACCACAGCCTTCCAGCTGGGCAGTCCTTTCTTGGAGAGAAATCTTTATGTCTGCCATGGAGCCCCACCTCCTCCCAACCTTAGGTCGGAGTGGGCCACACCTAGTGGACTTGAACCCTAAGGGGTCCCCCTCGCTCTCTCCATCACCTGCCTTCCCTTCTGCCTCACTCAGCAGACAGCATCTCTCTTCAAGGATCTGCTCTGGGTTCTCCACCCTCCACTTCCCAGCCCTGAAGCCTTTGCCTTCACTGACTTCCTCACCATACTCTATCCCAAACTGGACACAAGCAAAATCAGAAGGTGAATGACTACCTGGGAAAAGATCTGTATAACTTGAATCACCAAGGACTCATCTTCCTAAGATAGCAAAAGCTCAACACAAATCACAGACGTAACCAAACAGAAAAATGAGGAAAAGGTATGAATGACTGGTTGATGGAAAAGGACATAAGATGCACCTTAGATGAAAAATGCTCAACCTGACTCATAGTAAAAACAATTCAAGTTAAGACTACACAGAGATACCATTTTCACCTATCAGATTGGCAAACATCAAAAAGTTTGACTCAACACAGTGTGGGCAGGGAAGCATGTACATTCACACGCTGCTGGTGGCAACGGCCATTGGTGAAGCTCATGTGGAAGACAATTTGGCAGTGTCCTTTTAAGTTACAAATTCCCACAACCTTAAAAACAATAGAGTGTAATGTTTAAGGGAATGAGCAGGAGCCAGAACACGTAGGTCTGAATCCCAGCTGTCCAAGGCATCGAATGTCTTCGTGCCTCAGTGTTTCTCTTCTGTAGAATGGGATGGTAATAGAACCCAGCCTTGGAGATTCTTGTAAGATTAAAACACATTAATTATTGTAAAGCACTTACCACACTGCCCAGCCCTTAGTAAATGTCATGCAAATGTTAATTATCATTATTATTAATCGACCCAGCAATTCCACGGCTAGGAATTTACCCTACAGATATGTTTGCACATGTGTTAAATGAGTTTACAATGTTATTCACTGCAGCACTGATGCATCTGGGGAGAAAACTGGAAATAATCCAAATGTCCATAAACAGGCTAAATTCATTACAATGTATGCATATCACAGAATGCGATGTGAATGCAAAAAAGAAAAAGAAAAAAAAGAAAGTCTTTAGTACTGGTTCAATGTGTACAGAATACTATCATGAGTTTTTAAATAAGGAGTAATACAGACACAAGTCCACATTCTCTCTTATTCACCATTATGAAATTGAAAAGTCTCTAAAAGAACAGAAGTTTGTTTGTCATAAATTTGGCCCAGACACATTGGGTAGCAAAACCTGAATTTAACTGGACTGACCGAGCCGAGTGCAGCCCCGTTTGTCCTCCTCGGGCGGAAATGCCAGTGTTCCCTCACAGACTGCCCAGGGGTGTGCCATCGCACGCACAGCGCACTGCCTTTGTCATTGTCCCTTGGGTCGGCGCAGCTGTCTCACCACAGGGCTTTCAAGGGGAAAAGGGAAGAAAGAAAGACAAAGATCGAGAAGAGGAAATGCAGTAGCGGTTCACCATTGCCTCTGCTGCACAAGGTGAGGGTCCCACTCACACGGCCGGTCCCCGGTATCACAGTCACCAACCCCTTGTGAAAGGGAAGTAGCCCCTGGGGGCTACTTTGTACGCACCTTGAATTCCGGATTCCCAAACACACCTGCCCCCAAAGGTTCCAGATAAGGAATGGGGGGCTGTTATTGGCCTTTCCCTCCCCATTATGAAACATGTTTAAGGAGGTACTAGAAATGGCAGCAGGTACCTGGAACGAGAGCAGCTGCCTGGCTGAGCCACAGGAACACGAGGGACAATTGCACTGTATCCAAGAATGCGAAGAGTCTATGGATCTCTTACTCATTCAAAAAATAAATAAATGCCATGGAAGATCTCCTCAGCCCAAGCTGTCGGGTGGCGTTAAAGCCTGAACACCCTCTCAATGACTTCTCTGTGGCAGGCTGCCTGGGAACTTGAACCTGGGAACCAGGGCTCCAGGGTGGGACAGGAGCCTCATCTCTGACTCACGTGCTGCCCAGGGCACGCAGTGGGGCCTCCACCCTAGGAAAGTGGAGATAATCAGAGTGACTAAATGGCGAGCACTCCGCTGGGCCCATTGGTGGAGAAGCCCGGTTTCCTCACCAGCGCCTTCCTGAACACTCTTCCCTTCCCTGGAGGGCAAGAGCCGCACTCTGGATGCTTCCTTGTAAGAGGGCAGCTGATGCATCTGTGAGCCCAGGGTCCCCCAGGCTGAGGGCCAGGGTGGAGAGCAGAGTGCATGAAAACAGACCCATTGAGGATGCGCAGGAAGCTCCCAGCAATGCTGTTTTCAAGGGTGAAAATTCAGAATAAGCTACATGTCGGTGTGATAAAGGGATACTTCAAGAAATCCAAGGGATGGGTGGACCTGAATGTGCAGGGTCAGAACAATGCCCATGACCTAGTGCTGAGTGCAAAAGCAAACTGCAGAATAACACATATACGATGGATGATAAACCTCACAAGGACCCTCAGATGATGGGGAGGAAGAACAAACTAACAGAGGAAAGATGTTAGTGCATTTATAAAAGAGGAAAAGCAAATGGCAGGTGGGCAGGCTAAATGCCAGGGGCCAGTCCAGAAGGCCCTGCCCAAGAGATGCCCACCTGTCCCTCACTCGAGAAAGCCCAGGTGGCTGAGGAACTGGGACACAGACAGTGCAGAGGGGGCTGGAGTGGAAAGCAGGGCACAGGCCAACAGGCCGCAAAGGCAGCATTAGACCCTGGCTCTCTCCCCAGCTGGTTCAGCAGGTGATTTTGTCCCACCCAGAGGAGAAGCAGAGAAGCTAAACCCAAGGGACGCCAGAGAGAGGTGCTCTGGGCACAACGGAGGGCCAGGGTGGGGTGGGGGATACCGCCCAGCACTGAAAACAGGAAATTGAGCCCTAGCCACTGGTGTGACTCAGATGGTTGAAGCATTATCCCATACACTGAGAGGTTGGGGGTTCAGTTCTCAGTCAGGCCACATACTTAGGTTGCAGATTTGATCCCCAGTCAGGGTGCATATGGGAGGCAACCAATCAATGTTTCTCTCTCTAGTTTTCATTCCTCTCTCTAAAATCAAGAAACATATTTTAAAAAAAATTTTAAAAACACAGGGAATTGACTGAGAGTCACCGTGTGAAAAATACGTCCACCAACCCCTTTCCCCCACACCCCCACCACCCACCGTCTTCCCTAACCCAGAGGAGGAGGTCATACTGTTCTCAAAGGGAACTGACTGGCCTCCGAGAAAAGACCCAGGGAAACCAACTCTCCAAACAAACCTCTGCATCTCCCTATCAGACTCCAGGGAAGCAGAGCACAAGGTTCCACTTAGCTTTCCTTGGCGCCCCTCTGGAAACAGGAACAGAAATGCAAGTATCATCGGTCCCTTGAGGAGACTCCCCACATGAAAGACAGAGATCGCCACGAAGAAGCAGACGACAGGTGATGAGGCCTAGAAGGACGTGTCAAGAAAAGCAGTCACTTCAGAGATGAGAAAATGGCTTCCGTGAAGTTAGAAAAGAATATTTTTTTAGAGACAGAGGAAAAAGAACTTGTTAGAAATTAAAACTGTGACTCTAAAATAAAAACAGACCATGGTTAGTAGAAAAAATTTGGTCATGAGAGAAATCACCCAGAGAGAAAAATAAAATGAAAAAAGACAGAAAAGATGGAAGGTAAAGGCTCAGTTGAAAGACCCAATTTGAAAAGAAAGTACAGGGGAAATGATATATAAAACTGTCACAAGAAAATTCCCCTAAACCGAAAGACTTGATAGGGGCTTGAGCCAAGCCCCTATCAAGTACCCAGTACAATAAATAAGGAAAGACCCACAGCAAGATGAGAGCTGGTGCAATTTCAGAATACCTGGCATGAAAAGATTCCACAGGCTTCCAGCGGGAAGAACATGGGGCATCCACGGACATGCAGGAATCAGAACTGGGGAGGGCGGTGGGAAAAGGGGGGTTCCATCAACGGAGGGGGCGAACTCAAGAATTCATTTTTACACGTGTTAAAATTCATGATGCCTCAGATGTTGTACAGGCAGTTGAATACAAGAGGCTAGAAAATCAGGGATTTTAGTGCAATCTTTTCTTTTTTTTTAAAAAAGAGGACCTCCTCCCCAATAATGCATGTAAAAACCTAGCAGGTATCCTTCCATACCTGTCTCTGTGTCTGTGTATACACATATATGGAAACATAGATATACACACATATCCATATGCACACAACACATGTGTCCAACTGTAGACACACATACCTATGCAAGCAAATCCTCATGTGAATAAGGCAGCTCGAGAGCATGCCTCTCAGACCTCTGCCTACAGTGTGTGCACCAGGCCAGGCTTCCCCAGCCAGGGGAAGGGGAAGGACAGGGGCACGAAGGCAGGCCTGCTCCCAGGACACGGGACTTGGACAAACAAACCTGGGACTTGGGTGCGAGAATTCCCCACCCCGGTTGCCAAAACTTTCTTAGAACAAACTACACCGTATTCTCCAGCCTCCTCCAAAACTTCCTATTTTTCACTCACAGGAGATGTTCTCCAGTAAACCCCTCGCGAGTTGGATTGCATTTTGGTGAGTAATTCTTGGAGGACCCAAACTACTAGCAACAGTTATGGTCTCTGGCCATAACTTAGTTACTCAGGCGTAGCTAGCCAAGGAAAATATTGTCACGGTTGCCTTTGAGAAATGCAATCTGCCACACCCATGCTTCGAACCAAGGGCACTCTTGCTTCGTGGTATTCAGTAGACAAGTAGAGACCACACACTGCTAAGGGTGATCTGGAGCCTGAGAACCCTCCCCTAGAAGAGAAAAGGCCTCTATTTCGTCCCCCAGGCATCGTGCTTAAGACGATAGGCCTGCTAAGTCACGGTGAGGACACCCGGGAGGGTCTCAGCTCCGAGGCTGTGTAAGCACAATCCCAGAGTGGTCACTGGCTCCAGAGGTAGCATGTCTGCCTTGGATCCCTCCGCCCTTGGAGCCTTCCCCCGGAGAGGGGCACGAGGTTTGTGGCTGGGCGGGGAATAGCTAAGCCTACTGGCATGCCGGGCTGATGGCTCTGAACTCTGGGAAGTACCACCAAGCATTTCCAGGCAGATGGGGGCTTTAGGGAATTACTTATGATTCATGCCAGTCTGCGGGCGTGTCTGTGCCAGAGAGAAAAACATAACGTTGCAAATACTTTCTCAGTCACTCACAAAGCCCACTTGTCATTCACTGACGGCCCAAACAGGGGCCAGCCATATCTCCCCAGATATTTCTTGCAGGTTTTCTTCCTACATTTCTACTCTCCGTTGAGAGGTGCACCAAATGGAAGTGGCCGGCCAATGGAGGGCAGCTGCCATGAAAAAGAGAGACCTAGAAGGTTCACCTTGAAAGAAGCTGGGAAGCCGGAGACTCGGCCTACCGTGCCCTGGGTCACGTGGGTTCTAGCAGGACCGGCCTGCAAGCAGAGGCCTGGTCCACCATGCCCCAGACGGCTACGCTTCTCCAAGCCCCTGCACCTCACTGAGCCTTGGCTCCTCATTTCTAAAGTGGGGGTGGCAGTCCTGGCCCTGCCTCCTTCCCAGTGGGAAGAGCGGGTTTACCTGGCCAGTCCTTCAGGGTCTCACAGGTCAGAAAGCCCCTCGTCAGCGGTGCTGCAGACCAGCACACTCTGCTACAATTCTCCTGTTTGTACATACTTATTTATTTAAAAAAGTAACTTTAAGAAAATTATACAAGTGTTACATGTTCGCTGTTAAAGTAACCAGGAAACACAAACAGGGTAATGGCCATAAAAGAGAGAAAAAGGCTGTGAACACCTCAGCGTGGGTTCTCATAGTTTCTGGTACCTAAAGATATTCCAATAGGAGCTGACTTTATACACGGTTCTGCGATCTCTCGTTTCACACTCAACAACATGCCATGAGTTCCTTTCCGTCGACAGGCACATTTCCACGACGTATTTTAGTGCTTATCTGACAAGTGCCGGATTCGGTTCTGAACACGGGATCTGTATTACTGATTTTCCTTTGCCTCAGGTCCCGAGAGGCCCAGCATCAAACTGGTGCTGATCCTGTCTTTATTGAAAATGTTGCTGTTTTGTTCAGCATGGGTTGACTTTTATTTGTTAAAATATTATTTATCTTGATTATGGAATTTCTCGGCACCCCTTAAGACCTTTTCTGCCCCAGGCAAGTACCTCACTTGTGCTCATCCTCGTCCCAGTCCTGGGTCACGTGCGTAGTTCACACTTTGTATTCATATGACTAATTATTGGGATCCTGAGGTTGTTTTCAATTTTTCCAGTTTATTCTTCTCTGGATTTCCAGCACCCGGCCCAGTGACCAACACCCGGTAGGTACTCAACGAATATTTGCCGAATGAGGGCAGGAATGAAGAATGAATGAAGAATGAATGAACGAAGGAATTGGTGAAGTAAGGAAACAATACAATAATTGTTCTCGTGGGCAGTGGGTGTCAGGAGAGAAGGATGAGACGCAGAAGCCGTCCTTCGAAAGAAAAGCATGGTACCCACAAACCTACCACACAAAGCTCAGGAAAGGAGGCAGCTCAAGTCACATGGGCAAGGGACAGCTCTCTAGTGGCCTGGGTGTGCTCCTAGTGCATGCGCTGCACAGGCCCGCCTGAAGGCCCCTTTAGAGATCCCCGCCATTTCCTAACGGAGCCGTCACTGCCCTGGGCTGGCCCTGGCTCCAGACGGCTGGAACTAGAACACTGCCATGTCCCCGCTGTGGGACTAGCACATGCTTGTGCAGAGGCACACACACCCAGCGCCGAGAGCCTCCTGCACACAGGCTGACGGCGAGCGCGCTGGAACACTGGGCTGCGGGCCCACGGGTCAAGGCAGCGGGCCTGCGCCCAGAGTGCACCGCTGCCTCTCCATAGCAACAGCAATACGGGATTTTCCCAGCCCCGACCAGTGTGTGGAATTTTAAAATAACAAAGCCAGAATCCAAGAGAGGAAATTCTAAGAACATGAACTAAGTCAGAGGAGCAGCGGTGGGTGTTTATTTTCCATGGACTGCCTGGTCCTCTGCCTCCCCCCAACCCCGCACCCCAAAGGCGGGGGTGGGGGCCGGATTCGGTTGTCGGCACCACGAATCTAAAGGAAACCCATCTTCCTGTGTTTGCCAAGGAACAATGCTGGAGAGGCCATCCGAGACCTGCACTTTTCCTCTGCGCAGCAGGATTTAGGTCCCAGTGCATTCCTGGGAGGGGGGCCCCCGACAAGGAATTTCTGGCTGTAAACATTCCTGTTCTACCACTCAGGGTCATTTGGGGCACAGGTGGGGGCATTTAGGATCCCCCATGGCCTCTTGTGATGAGACTCACACTAACCACACCAGGTAAGGATCTAACGGTGGATCTGGAGCCTTGGACCCAGAGTTGGTCTCACCTGCCTCCTCAGTCTCTCCCAGCACTGCTCTCTGTCCTCCTTCCTTAGCTCTTCTCAGGTTTTTATCACTCTTTTCTTGCACTGTTGCCCAATTCCAGGCTTTCTGTCCCTGACCCTCTGTGCTTCATTCATTCAGGACTTTACCATAGCCAATGACAGTACTTTCATCTCCAGCGTGCTCCCTCTCCTCAACCAGGAAGGGACAGAAAAAAAACCCCAGGAAGTTCCATGACCAGACCAACAGCGTCTGTCTCCTCTGCCAAGTAGCTCCTATGGGATGAAGGACTGGACAGCTGCCTTTTCAGAGTCAGAAACGGCCACTTTGAAGGGGAAGAGAAAGAGTCCAGGCCAAGTGCTGAAAGATCAGTCAATGTTTACTGAGCACCTACTGGGTCCTACGTGCCATGCCAGATGCTTTATGGGCCTTATCTCTCTGTCTCCACGTTATGCTGAGTTCCCAACCCTCCCTTACCCTGCTCACAGGCCCACTACTGGGCCTCCCGCATAATGGAGGCTTCACAAACCAGCCAGTATCCTGGAATTGACTGAGGTAGACACCACGACCTTTGCTGTGATTCAGCTGGCCACCTGGCAGGTACTTGCGGGAAGGCAAGCCCAGGCTTTGCTTGGGGCCACTCAGACCACATGCTCTTCCCTCAGTTTCCATACACAAGGTTCCCTCTGTCTAGGACATTTTTCACCTGTCTCTGGGGCTAACTCCTACTGGCTTTTCAGATCCCCTTGCAGCTTCCCCGCAAAGGCCCTCCCAGGTTTCCACCCTACTCTGAGTTAGACCTCTGAGTCCCCAACACCATGGGCTTCCTGGCTTTGTCTGGGTATTTCAGCAGCAGTCCCTAGGATCTAAATGCTAGCTCTTCAAGGACAGGTGGTGGCTTGTTCACCTCTGTGCCCTCAGAATTTAGTTCAGACACTGGCACAGAAGCTCAGTAAATATTTGTTGAATGAATTAAATGCTCGATTTTGGGTATTCGGTCACCACCTGGCTGGTCAGAAAGCACCTAATCCCAAACTGGATCATCTACTTTTTTCTTTTCTCTAGGCCTTGCCATCCACTGTACGTCCTAAAGATGGGCAAATCTCAGGGTCTGGTCTCTGTGCCCCTGGAAGCAGGTAGCAGAGAGCAAGAGTGTAGATCCAATCTCCCCTTCCAGCTATTGGCCCGCTTTCTTGGTGCCTCAATAGGCTATGTTTGGCTCCTCTCCTTTTCCAAACCACACCTGACCTCAAACCACCCCGCCCGAGTTCTGGTCCTGAGTCCCCGCTGACCTGAGAGTCCTAAGGGCCCTAACCTCCACCGGGAGGTGCTGTGGGCTCTGTGGGGTTGCAAAGAGGGGACTAGCCCTGGAGCCGTTGCCGGGCGTTTTCTGACGGGAGGGGACCGAACTTGTGCGTTCAGGGCGCGTAGTGAACACCCTGTTCACATTCCTTGAGGGCCGGAATGTGAACAGGGGACGAGCCAAAGGCCGCATTCCACGGGACGCGGCCAGAGCTCAGCCCGGGCCCCGCCCCGGCCCCGCCCCGGCCCCGCCCCCTCCTGGTCCAGGACACGCGTTCCGAACTTGTGGTGGCGCCCCCTGGCGGTAGAAGCGGCCCGAAACCCGAACGGTGCCTTCTGCCCTCCCACCCTCCTCGCCCTCCTTGCCTTCTTCCCGGCTCTCCCGTGCCACCATCCAACCCTTTTTTAAAGTTAAACACTCAACTTATTTCTGTTTTTATTCTCCACTTATTATTTTTCAGCCCACCTTTTGGATCCAAGAATCCCTATCTTCCTTTTTCGGGAAGCTTCTGGGCACTATATTAGGATGCCAGAGCGCCTTTCTTTGCTTCCATCTCAGCAGTCTGACTCCACGGTTGCCTTTGTTTTTTGTTATTTGATGCCAGTCAATTCAGGTAAAAACCAATGGTTCCTCAGAGTCCTGCCAGCAAAATTCCAACCCCAGGGCCACTTCCTCTCTTGTCTTCCCATCCGGTACCCAGGGAGCCGGCCCTGACCTTCTCTAAGGCTCCTGCACTATTGGGCCTCCTCCTAGGCCGCGCCCTCAGCGGGAATCTCCCATTCTTGAGTGTCATCTCCTCCCCACGGGCACCTTTAGGACCAGGGCCCTAGATGAATGGATGTCAGGCCTCCCCAGTGCCAGCAAAGTGACTTCCCCCTGCCACATTGTGGGTTTAAGGGAAGGCAATGCAGCCTGTCCCTAGTCCCTGTGACTCTAGGTTGAAAACTGAGAAATTGGGCCAAGTAGATCTGCACATTGGTCCCCACTGGGAAAAGCACTGCTGCTCCACATAGCGGGGATCACCGCTACTGATGTGAGTTGAGGCCTCAAGAAAGTTGAAAGCCACTGGGCTGAGGTTTTCCACCACGGTGTAGAAACGTCTCACACTACATGCACACGTACAACTGCACCAACATCAAAACACCACTGAAACATGTACACAAAAAAGTTGCTTCTACCTTGTGAGCAAGAAAAGGGGTTCTGTGGAAAGGAACCTCACGGTGTGATCTGATCCAAAATTCCTAATGGGGCAGGTCAGGGTGGGGAGTCACCCCTTCAGGCATATAAATTTGTAGTAAACGTTTTTATCATCGTTTTAAGCAAGCACTGTCCATTGCTTTTGTGCGCCTAGGTCAACACCCTTTGAAATAGGCTGTAACCACCGTCCAGAGAGCACACAGTCTCAACCATCCTGCAATCAGATCCCCGCCTTGCTTTCTCCACCCTAAAATCTCTTCCTTTTCTTCCCTCCTTAATCTCAAGTGCATACCAAAAAAACCCTCTAAAAACAATAAACTGTGAAAAATAATAATAATAGAGAAACAGATTTAATAGCTGCAAAAATCAAAGCGATGGCTGTCAGAGGGGTCTGGAGGGCTGGCGGGGCAGGTGCAGGGATTGAGAAATGCACACTGAGTGTTACAAAATATATCACGGGGATGTAAAGTACAGCATATGGAATATAGTCAATAATATTGTAATAACTATGTATGGTGCCAGGTGGGTGCTTGAATTATTGGGGGAATTGATTTGTAAATTTATATAACCATTATGTTGTATATCTGAAACTGATATAAAATAATGTTGAATGCCTATCATAATTGAAAAATAAAATTTAAAAAACAATTTAAAATAAAAAGAACAAAAGAAAATGCAAAATGGTTCCTCTCATTTGAGCTATTGCTCCCCAGCATATGTCATCAGTTTGGGCTCAAATAAACTCATAAAAATTTTCTACAGGTTTGGACATTTCTTATGTTGACAACTCCAAACCAGGACTGGGCTATACCTGTTTAAGTCACTTCCACCCTCAGGGACTTGAAGGAGAGTGTGGACTGTTTACTAACAGCTGCATGAGGAGACAGGCAGCCTGTCTTCCCAGGCACCTGGTCACCAGGAATGCTGGACAGTGCCGGGAAGGCTGGGCTTCCGCCCATTTTCTGAGCTTGTTGACGTGTCATTCCGAGTGGGAAAGAAGCTGCAGCCCACCACTGTGTGCGTATGGGAATTTGCATGTGGATTGGCCCACAGCCAGTCAAGGACTTGCCCAGTGGTTAAAGTGACACCTGGGAAGCCAATAATGAAGCGAGGCATGCCTGGAACTTGCATTGCTTCCCCATCAGGAAGGGTTGTGCATGTTGCCAGAAAGGGTGGGGAAAGCAGAAGCCAAACTCTCATTGGCCAACTCCATGGCTGCAGGAAAAGGCAGGGAGTCAGGAGAGCTGGCGTGGAGGTCAGGCTTGTTAACTGGTTTACCTTGCTCGCTTGGTTTCCCAGCCTCTAGGAGGAAGGAAATAAAGCGGTCCCTTCCTACTCGCAGGAATGTACATCTGGAGGTAGGCCCAGAGTGACAAGGTGGCAAGAAGCCACGCAGCGCCAGTTTGAGGTTGCTGCCCTGGCTCCAGGTTTGCCTCTTCCCCATGACACAGAAAATGGGCATTCTAGATGTTTCACACCGGCGTGACAGTTCATCAGATGGCTGAGCCAGAGCTCTGTCTGTCTCAGTGAGGTGTCGGGCTGCCGGAGGTGTAAGGACTTCAGTTAGACACAAGAGAAGCCCCAGTGATGAGCCCATTCATTTTACAAACATTTACTGAACCCAGGCCCTACCTTTAAAAGACCTACTGTCCACTGCGAGAGACGAACACCCACCCAGGCCAGTAGAGCACAGAGTGATAAGTGACAAGACAGAGGCAGACCCAGGAGGCAGCAGGAGGACTGAGGATGGTACTGGCCCAGCCTGGGTCAGAGTGTGGGTACTGTGGATCCTGTGGAAGGTGCTGTTCTCCAGGCCCTGAAAGGGTTGGGACAGGTGAGGGGACCTGGGGCAGGAAGAAGGCTGTGCCGGAAGATGGAGCTTGAATTCCTGCCTGTGCTCTGCAGCAGTGGTCCCCAACCTTTCTGGCATCAGGACTGGTTTCATGGAAGACAGTTTTCCACGGACTGGGGTGGGGGCATGGACTCAGGATTCAAGCTTACCTCCTGTTGTGCAGCCCGGTTCCTAACAGACCTGGACTAGCGGGTCTGCGGCCCAGAGGTTGGGGACCCCTGCTCTAGATGGGTCCTCTTTAGTACCTTAAGGTCAACATGCCATTCTGCTGATCTTTTGCCAAAGAATCTCCGAGGATTTTGCTGGTCACGTGGCTGCACTGGCTAGCCTTTAAGCTCTGAGTTCTGAGGTTATTTTCTGAGGATGAGTGGGATTGCAATTTCCACTGGGCCCAGGTGGGATCTGGTTTCAGGGACGAATTTGCCCCGGAAATCCACCCCCTTCCCATGGAGTTACTTCAGGGTTCTCTTCACTGGTACGTGGAGCGTGATCTCATTCCCCACAACCCCGAGTGCCCGTTTATGTGCAGGAGGACTCCCGCCCACTGCTCATGTTCTCGCACACCTAGGGAGTAGCTGACCCGCTCTGAGCCTCAGTCTACCCTCGTGCTTAAAACTGACAGCAGGCTGCCGTGTCCTCCTCTTCCCACATTCAGAAAAACAGAGATAATAAACTGTTTGAAAACCTATAATCTTTAAAAGTATGTACAGAGTAATGTTTCTTAAAATTCTGAGTGTGTTTCAGAATGACCAGTTGGTGGACAGTGGGAGCGGGGTTCGTTTCCAATGCATTTTCCTCGGCCCACTCACGGATTCCGAGTCAGGAGGTTGCTAGTGGGGCCCAGGAATGTGCACGTTTAGAGTCAGTCGTCTGAAGGACTCCTGACACCGTTGGTCTTCGGACGGCATTTTGACAAAAGCAGTGTGGATGACCTCACATCTGTTCTCAGTAAGTCCACTTAAATGAACTCTCCTTCTGTCAAGTTTGGACAACTCCCAGGAGATTTTTTAATCTTCTGCCCGTGAAAGGAAGCACATGGGGAAGGGGGCTGAAGGGGCCACCCGGTGCGTGCTGGACGGGAAAATGTGCAGTGAGCCAGGGTGGGCCCTCCGGAGTCCACAAAGCAGACACCTGCCGTGAGCACGGAAGAGGTCCATGCAGCAGACGGCTTCCTCCTCCACCTCCTCTTTTACAGGAACTGGACCCTCATGAGGCAGACCGACCGAAAGCAAACAAAAGGCACCCAGTTTCAAAACTTGATTCCGATTTGGGAATCGGAACCCAGTCCGGAAGGATCTGGCATAGAACAGTGTCAGCTACATCTCCACAAACCCAGGCTCAGGCCCTCGGCCCGCAGCAAACCCTAAGAAGTGTCAGGGCAGGAACTCCGGACTGCTGTCACCGCACACCCCAGGGGTCTCTGATCTCCACCCTCTTTTGACTGGCACCTCGGCCTCCAAACATGCTTTTGCTTGCACCCCGGATATACCACAGAGCAGTCCTCCTGTCAGTCGCTACTGCTACTGATATCAAGGCACAGCTGTTTTTGATGTTCCAGTAAGGTTCATCATCAGTGATAATAAATATAATTTCAAGTCGTTGTGTCAGGTCAGAGTTTAGGAGACTGATGTTTTGTCGGATCTGTTTGACTGTCATTGTTTTCATGTCAGCGTGCAGCCAGGCGTCCATACAAGGAGTGGAAGTGACAGCTCAGTCATTTATCTTCCTCTGGTGCAGAAACTGTTAGTCTGACCTTCAAACCCTGGTATCTTCCTCAGAATCCTTAAAAGCTACGGGTCCGTGCTGCCGGGGTTGCTCTTTTTAAGCTGGGTAATACACCGCATATGTCTAGCCCACGAAGGACATGAGACTGTGCCAGTTGTCACAGTCCCCCACCCTCCTCTTGGAATGCCACACATGCTTGGCTGCTTGATATACGACCCAATGAGAGAGCCAACGCCAGTCTGGATATCAGATATCAGTGAAGCTATGTTCTCATCTTTAAATAATCTCATCTGAGGATATACCTACTGATTCTAGAGAGGGAAGGAGGGAGAGAGTGAGAGAAGGAGAAAGAGACATTGATGGAGAAACATGGATTGGTAGTTTCCCCTCCACACCCCACCAGGGATTGAACCCACAACCTAGGCATGCACCCTGACTGATAATCAAAGCCACTGCCTTTCTGGTGCATGGGAGGATGCTCCAACCAACTGAGCCACCCAGCCATGGATACCGTCTCATTTTTAGATTGAAAATATAAATACATAAGTAACTGTTCTATAGTATTTTCTTCTCGTACCTCCAACAGACCATCTTTACAACCCAGTTTGGAAACCACTGACTGAACCGGACTCTCCCACTGCAGGGGCCCAGACCTCTGAAAGCCAACCTCCCACTCTCAGGACGGAGATGCAGCCGTTGGCAGGCCCCTACGGCGGAAGAAATTCTGACCATGCAGAAAAATCACGTGTTCCAGTTCAGACTTCTGCTTCAGCATCTGCAGTTGCCGAGCTCCCACACTCCCTTTTGTCAGGTTGGGAGGTAGGCACACTGAAGGCTGTGCTGAAGGCCGTGTGAGGGTGGGGCCCAGAGGGTTTAGAGGCCTGCCTTAGGGTCTCTGCTTCAAGCAGGGCCTGCCTTCTTAAAGCTGGTGGGGGACAGCGACCAGGTTCCAAGGCTGAGAATGGGGAAAGAGCGGCCCCTGGTGGCTCAGACACACCCTGCCTCAGAACCTCTGCATCCCTCCTGCTTTCATATTTGCTGAATCTTCAGTTTGAAGTCCAGGTGTTCTGGCATGATCATTTGCATAGACAAAGGTAGGTAGGAAAGACTTAGATTCTTATCTGTGCTCATCTTTGTGACCTCAGACAAATTAGCTTCTCTGAGTCCTTGGCATTAGATGCAATGTCAGACCTGCCTACTCCTTGCTGGGGTTAAATGAGTTGATGAATGAAAAGCAGTAAACAGCGCATGTAGGAAGGACTCATGACTGATGTTGATGCCTCTAGACATCTACAAGCAACTGGAAAATGTCTCTGGGTGCACCCCTGGAAGAAGAGTGGAAGATTCCCAAGCAGGAGGTCACGTTCTTGTGCTAATACACATGCGTGAGCAGTGAACGTGACCTAGGAAGGTGTGGTAAGGGTGAGCCTGTGCTGGTGTGTGCCTGTTGCTGTATATATGAACACACAAGTACAGTCACAGAAGATAGGCAGAGAGCTCTGGAAGTCACTCAGTGCACATCCCAGTGGGGCACAGAGGTGACAAAGGGGAATCTAGTGTCACTTATTCCTCTAACCATACCGCGGAACGAAACTCTGAAAGCAAATGAGCTTACTAATGAATGCCACAATTATTTATTGATCACCTACTATGTAGTAGGCAGGGTTAACAAAATTGAACACCCATCACAAGATGCTTTCAAATAGAGGTCAGTGCTAAATAACAGAGCTGGTCTTACCCAGTGTGGGTGGTAGGGACCAGTCTAGACTGGTGGTCTGGGGACTAATCACTGTATTTTTTGCAGTCACCCAGAAGTGCACAAAGCCAGGCCCAGGGAGAGTAAGGAGTCCTCTGTGCAGGTGGCCTTCCAGAGGTATGTCACTGTGCAGCTCTTTGGAACATGTTTGGGTCCGCACTGTCCAGAAGAAGCCAGGAAAAAGGATAAGCAGCACTCTCTCAACCACTCTTGCTCCATTGTGGGGACTCCAACCAACTAAAATTTGATTGTGTTAAAAGCTAGCAACCCCTGAGTGTTCCCCAGCTTTCCCCTCGCCACCAACAGAGGGGATGAAGGCCTTGCCTAGGACTTGTGATGGAGAAGGAGGGAAGAGCTGATACCTTAGAGGAGACACACAGGATCTGCCAAACTCTGTTAGAGCCCTTTTGGGACTCTCGGTCCATCCACAGTCTGGAAGAATTTACACATTTGCCCAGATGAGCTGAAAGATCAAAATGCACAGACCTTTTATTGCTCTGCTCCCCATTCTGCACCTGAATTACCAACCTCTGACTTGTAGCTGCTCATCCCAACAGTCTTAAGAGGTGCCCTGAGCTCCATGTACTTATTAATGACATTACTTCTTAAACACCTACGATGTGGTGATGTGGTAAGCAGGGTTGGGGAGGAATGGGTGCTGAGATCAGGGAAGGGCTTCTGCCCAGGCTGAAACTTCCCCTACTCACAACTTGGACTTTTCCTCTCCCACCCGTCTCATTCCATTTGCCCAGCCAGAGGCACAGAGGACTTACCTGTGGCCTGCTTCTGCCTTCAGGAAGCACAAACCATCACACACTCCTCCTGCCAACCCCCCACAGCCATTCCGGATCAACGCAAAACTGTCGGTGCTTCACTGTTTCCGCTTTCTTGCTTGCCTGAAAAATAACACTGCTACAGTGTTACAACTCTCCAGAAGTCCAATGTAGCTGTTCAGCTCGGGGGCTGCTGGAGCAGGAGAGAAGAGCTGGGAACCACCCACCATCAGAAATAATGCTTCTGCAGAGACACTCTGAGGTCAGACAGCAGACCCCTACGCCTCCAGGCCCCTGATTGCTATGCTTCTGTTTCCCCCTTCCCAGGCCTCCAGGCCCCTGATTGCTGTGCTTCTGTTTCCCCCTTCCCAGGCCCCCAGCCTTTTTTTGCCTCTCGTCTCTCCCTGACACCCTGATCCTGTCTGTCCAGGCTCTGCCCTCAGACCTCAAGAAAGAGAGAAACAAGGAGAGAGCCAATCCATGGAAAAGAACACTTCCAAATTCGAGTCCTCTGGAATTCCTTTGGGAGGGTTTAGCAGGCCTTAGTTAAAGGTATATATACATCTATGCAATAATGATAATAATAATAATAATAATAATAATAATAACAACTCCACTATAAAAAGGAACCAATCATAACTTTTGACTCAGCCATAAACTACACCCACATATTAACCCCCCCCCAAAAGAAACCGATTATTTAACAAGAAGTTGGGACCTAGTGCAGCTTCAGGGAGGAGACCAGGGCAGTGGGAGCGGCAAGGCCACCTTAGTGCTAAATCTTCATCCCCCTAGTAGGAAGGCAAAGATAATGGCTGGAGTTGAGAAATACGGATGTACATAAATAAAAAAATAGTTAAAAAGTTTAATAATGGACATCGGGAGTAAGAAATTGCAGGACAGTGCTATCTATAAGCCATATTTTATTTATAAAGTAATCCTCATGCACAACTTTGATTTAAAAAACCCAATAATCTAAAAATGTCTTAAAAGCTAGAGAAGTGTTGGAGATAGTGTTGATAAACATTTCCTTTAAGGCAGCTTGGGAAGACCAACAGATTGGAGATATGAGATAAAAATGAAACACCACCAGGACAAAGCCAGACATCTGGATGCAGCAGGACAGGCAGAGAGAAAAGAGGAGAGGGGACAGTTGAGGACGTAAACAAAGGACATTTTCCTAAGGCAGAAAAAAAGGCATGGGTCACCTGGAAAAAGATCCACCGAGGCTGCGAACGTGAGTGGGGAGTCAGAAAAAAGGAATTCAGATGGCCAACAAGCACAGGGAATAATACCAAACCATACATTCAGCTGGAGAGACACACCCGAAAGCCACAACATTTTCACCTATCCAGATTGGCAATACTTACAAAGCCTGAAGATGCCTAGTATTATTGGTAAGTAAGTGGGGAATGAGACACTCGGCTGATGTTATTGAGAACGCAGTGGTACAAACTTTTTGGAGAAAAAAAATGTTCAAAATTTAAAACGTTCTTACTTATGGTCTGGCGGGTTGGCTCAGCTAGTTGAAGACCCATCCCTCACTCCGAAGAGTTATGAATGGGATCTCCAGTCAGGGCGTATACCTCCGTGGCAGGTCTGATCCCCGGTAGGTGCATATGGGAGGCAACCTATCACATTTCTCTCTCACATCGATGTTTCTCTCTCTCTCTCTCTCTCTGCCACCCCCTCTTCCCCCTCTAAAATTAATAAAACATATTTTCAGGTGAGGATGAAAAATAAAAATAAAATAAAATGTCCTTACTCACAATTCCAGCAATATCACTACTGGGAATTCATTTCTTGTACATACTCACCAAAGTATGTCAAGATGTTTATATCATTCAGAGGTGTTTACGGCAGTGTTATCTGCAGGGACTTAGAACTCGAAACGATGTCAACGCACCAACAAAGCATTGGCTGGACCCACAGGGGCACAGTCACACAGTAGAAGGAAGGAAGACTGTGTCAAGTGTGTGCAGTGTGCATTTTAAAAAAAGACCTACTTTTTACATATATAGTATTATCTTTAGATATCCTCATTATAGAGTCTTTTTACATATAACATTATTCTCAGAGATCTTTACTATCTATAGAATCTTTTTAAAAAGATCCACTTTTCACATGTAGTATTTGCTAGATGCCAGTACAGTGTAACCATTTTTTTTCTGGACGGGTGGATACCTAAGGAAGCAACGAAGACGGGGAGCAACACGGCAGGTGAGGGCTGAGGAGAGCTGCGCCTCTCCACTTCACAGTGCACAGAACTGCTTCACCCTTTGCATGACATTGTGTTATTTTATGCTTTAAAAAATGTTCACTGGAGCCCTGACTGGTGTAGCTCAGTGGATTGAGCACGGGCCTGCGAACCAGACGAACGCGGTTCGATTCCCAGTCAGGGCACATGCCTGGGTTGCAGGCCAGGTCCCTGCAGGGGACTCACAAGAAGCAACCATACATTGATGTTTCTCTTCCTCTCTCCTTCCCTTCCCCTCTAAAGATAAATAAATAAAGTATTAAAAAATGTTCACTGGAATTACCTGGGGGGAGATATTGTTGCCATCATTGGTTTCCTCACAATACATTTTTTAAAGATTTTATTTATTTACATATTTATTTATTTTTAGACAGAAGAGAAGGGAGAAAAACATCAATGCGTGGTTGCCTCTGGCACTGAGGACCTGGCCTGCAGTCCAGGCATGTGCCCTGTCTGGGAATCAAACCCGTGATTCCTTTGCTTCTCAGGCCATTGCTCAATCCACTGACCCACATCAGCCAGGGCTCACAATACATTTTGATATGAAACCAAATAAATGTTTTATTTTGGTTTTGTGTTATTCTAAGGAACACACTGAGAGCCAATGAGGAGGAGTAAAGAAATAACACATTTAAATGCATTTGGGTAAACTTTCAGAAGTTAAAGCATAAAAAAAGTTTCCCAAAAGAAAAAACAGGTTACATATGAAGAAATGAGATTCAGACTAACATTAGATTTTTGCATCAGATTTTTCAGGAAAATTCGTTGGAATCTGGAATTCTATAGCCAGTCAATGCCATTCAAAGTGAAGGCAAAATAAAGACATATTTGCACTCCAGGGAGTTAGAAAATAAATGCCTCAAGCACTGCATATGAAGAAATTACTCAAGAAGATGTCCTACTAAAACAAAGTAATTCAACAAAGAATGAGAGCAGTTTTTAAACATGGAAGCCGAGTGTAAAAAGAAATATAAACATAGAAAAAAACAATGAATGGATACTAGTTTGGGCTTTGATGCCTGGACTATGTATCATCCTTTGACCTACAGAGGTTTAGTAAGCTATGTAAAGTTGTTAAGAGCTCCAGTCATACTTCTTGAGTCTGTGGCAAATAATGTTTACATAATTATAACATTATAATTAGTGTTACAGCAATGCTGTTTATATGGGGTTTACTATCTTAGACTCAATTGGTAGACAAAAAAATGTAATGAACAGAATGGAAACATTTTGAACCTTGACACGGGAAAACAGTGCCAAAGCCAGGGAGCTACAGTCTCTAAATTCCTTTAGCCCCAGTCGGTGTATCAAAAGCCGGCCCTGGCTGATTGGAGTGTAGGGTTCTAACAAATGCAAACCTGGGGGAGGAGCCCCCGTGGGATGTCAGGAAAGCTCTCTAACTGCCCCTCACGGCCACTGTCTTCAGCGTCTCCCAGCTCCCACTGGCGTCCGGCTGATAGTTTAGCACTAGCTACAGTGGGAATAGCTCACCACAGATTTGAGCAAAAGTTACACACCAGGGCCTTTTTTCCCTCCAGGCAGCCCGTTGTTAGATATTTACCAGCATACCCTTGGGAAAGCCTGATCCTTCTGGAGGGAAGAATTGTAAAAGGGAGAAGAAGGTGGCGGAACTCGGGTTTGCGAGGTGACACCCCCAGGGTTAGCCGGACTGTGGCAGACTCAGTGGCTTTCTTAGAGAGTGAAATCTCTCCTTAGATAAGAGTCAGTAAACTTTTTCTTAAAGGGCGGAATAGTAACTACCGAGGAACTATTTAACTCTGCTGTTACAGCTCAAAAGCAGCCATAATCAACACCTAAACAAATGCTCAGCGACTGTGTTCCAACAAGACTGTTCTTTACAAGACAGGTGGCCGGTCCATGGGCCACATGGTTTGCCAACCCCTAGGTCTAAGGCAAACCCCACAGGACAGCCCTTCACATATGACAGAAAACATGGCTCAGCAGCCACAGCTGGAATTAGCTGGTTAGCTGGGCATTTCAGCCAGAGGTCCCAGGCCTGGCTCCCCACGGTCTCCAAGTGCTTGCAGGGACTCCAGAAGTTTCTGAGTCCCAGGTGAAGGGACACAAAGGTACTATATCAGACAGAATTAGGTTTGACTTCATGGTAGCTTACAAACACACAATTTAGTAGTGGCTTAGAACACACATGCAGATTTGCTCTTTCAGGTCAATACCTGGAGGCTGGCTCTCCAGGGACGGTAAAGTGCAAGAGACCCAAGTCCATCAGAGCTTTTCTCTCTGCCATTCTTACATGTGACCCTCATCCAGATGGTCTGAGGTGACTGCAGGAGCTGCACCATTCCACCCACCACATCCAGCAGGTAGGAAGAGGGAGAAAGGAGTGGGCAGCCCTCCCCACCCTCAGCTTCATGGACTTATGACCTGGGCAATCGCATAGAGCACCCTGCTCAGCGGGGCTTGCACTTGGTTTAGTTGTGGACTGTCCTTGTCTTGAAATTCTTTTTAAATCCTCACCCAAGGATATGTTTATTGATTTTAGAGACAGAGGAAGGGAGATAGAGAGAAAGAAGCATCGTTGTAAGAGAGAAGCATCCATTGGTTGCCTCTGGTAGGCTCCCAGACCAAGGGTTGAACTTGAAACCAAGGAGTTGGACAGGATGAAGCTCCAACCAGTTAAGCCACCTGGCCAGGGCTGTCTAGAAATTCTTAACATTGTCTTTGAGCTTGTATTTTGTAAATAAAGCCCGATGGCATGACGGAGCATGTACGTGAGCAGAGGATATTTGTGCAATGTGCATGTGTGTTATCGGTTCCTGCAACCCTCATGCTCATACAGCAGAGGTTGTATGTTGTATGGAACCTGCTATGCAGCTTCCACAACATGCTTACCTTGTACTTGAAACCACAGTCAGAAAGGCCTCCGTGCAAGCATTCATTTGATGCTCTGCTGTCCCTGTTTCAGTTTCAACTAATTTTAGTTTTGAACTTGAGTGTTGGAAGTGAGGGCCAGCAGGACATTGTGTGACATATGGTGTTCATGTCTCCGTCCCTTGCCCCCTGTTCACACATGCATATAGCGTTGGCAAAGTGCCAGGAGCACAGGACTCCAGGAGCCCCACTACATGTGGGGTGTTAGCAAGAGGCACAGTGAGTGCAAGGTAAGCGAGTACTTACTTCAGTAAACAAGAGCTGACAGCCCTGAGAGGCCACACTTTCCATTTGAACACAAATTTGCTTCAAATGCAGAAAGAAAGCAGTGGCACCCTGGCCAGATAGCTCAGTTGGTTAGAGCATTGTCCAGATATGCCAAGGCTGTGGGTTCGAGCCCTGGTTAGGGCACATACAAGAATCAACTAGTGAATGCACAAAGAAGTGGGACAACGAGTCAACGTTTCTCTCTCCCTCCCTCCCTCTCTCTTTCTATAAAAATCAATCAATTAATTATTTAAAAGAAGGCAGTGGCCTTCTAAGAAACACAAGAAGCCAAGGAACCCAATGATATACTTTCTCACTTGCTTATTTCCCTGTATTAACCAAACACTCACTTTGCAAATGCATAAGTTAAAGGTTCTTAATTTTTTTATTTAAAACTAGCATTGCACAATATAAAGATGAATGGTAAAATTCATAGTAATAGCATGAAATTTTAATTTTCTATGCTTAAAATGATATTCACTGGCAATTAAAAAAACACCATGACAAATCAAGAGAGAGACCATGTAGGAAAATCTTTACTATTTTAATGCCTGTAGTAGTACTTTCCCCTCCTGCTTTTTGGACAAAGAGGGCCTGCATTTTCACTTTGCACTAGGTCTTGCAAATTCTGTAGCTGGTCCTGGCAGCCCATTACCCCAAGATGCCATATGGGACCGGCCTCATCTCCCATGTTAACTGCCAGGAGCCGATGCCCTTCTCCTCAGAGTGGCAGAGGTCCAGAGGACCTGGGTGTACTGAGCCACCAACTTCAGTGGGTACAGGAAAGGCCCTCATTTACCCAGATATCCAGATGGCATCTTGGGGAGAGGGGGAGAGAGGAACAGAGTTGAGAAAGACAGTGAGTTTCCCAAGTATGGGGAACCAGCCACACGAGGGAGTTCATCACCAAACAGACTGAGAGGAGACTTGTTCAATGTAAAAAGACCAGCCTGTTGTTAAAAGGCAAGCCTAGGCTTCCCCACTACACGGTAGGGTGGGACTGCCAAGGAAGATCCTAATCTTTGCAGATCTGGACGGGCGTGGACAACTACAAGCCTGCTATCCTGGAGCCAAGGCACCTTCTGTCTGAAATAATCCTTTCTGCTCCCTCCCCCCCCCCCCAGTTCTGTAACCCTTGGACACTGAGCTAAGCTAACTCCTCACCTTCCCACACTCAGCTCAACATCTCCTCCCCCTGGGGAACCTTCCCCAACACCCACCGTCACTCTCCCCTCCTCTGGGCACTCATCCCAACCTGCACGAACCTGGTTTCAGAGCAGCAGTTTGAGTGACAGCAGGCATTGCCACAGGGCCACAGGCCAGGAGTAGAGGCCTTCCTGATGTTCGCCTACCCTCTTTGAGCCTGGTTCTCCAAGTGGAAAATAAGAGTAATAATACCAGACCTGCCCACCTTATAGGATTTTTTAATTCTGTTCCATTACAGTTGTCCCAATCCCCCGCTCCCCACCCACCAAGTTACTCTCCCTTGCCCTGCACCCTCCACAGTCAATCCCTACCCTGTTGCCCATGTCCATGGGTCTTTTATACATGTTCCTTGGCTTGGCTCTTCCTCTTCTCTCCCCTGTTACCCCCTTTCTCCTCTCCTCTGGTTACTGTCGGTTTGTTCTTTATTTCCATGTCTCTGGCTCTATTTTGCTTGGTTTTTGTTTTTTTGTTGATGAGTTTCCACTTATAGGTGAGATCATATGGTATATGTCTTGTACCACCTGGCTTATTTCACTTAGCATAAATATAAATACTCTCCAGTTCCATCCATGCTGTCATGAAGGGTAGGAGCTCCTTGTTTCTTTCTGCTGTGTAGTATTCCATCATGTAAATGTATGATAGTTTTTTGATCCACTTAGTTACTGGTAGGCACTCAGGCTGTTTCCAGCACTTGGCTATTGTAAATAACACTGCTATGAACATTGGGGTGAAAGATTTTTTTAAACATTAGGTTATAAGCTCTTGTTTGTGTGACTCAGCTGGTTGGAGTATCGTCTCATATGCCAAAAGTCTGGGCATTCAATCCCCAGTCAGGGTGTATATGGGAGGCAGCAAGTCAGTGTTTCTCTCTCATATTGATGTTCCTCTCTCTTTCTAAAATCAATAAACATATATTTTTTAATTTTAAAATTAGTTTATGGATATGTACTACGTACACCTAATGTGCAATTCAAAAGGTATGGAAGAACCTAGAACGGAAAGTCACTTTCCTCCCCACTTCCTTCCTCCAGGGTCTTAGCTGGTTTCTCCAAAGACGATCCCCACTACCCACATCTTTAGCTTCCTTGCATACACATCCCGTGTGTTTTAAAAAAATTATATTGCACACCATCACCTCTGCAGCATTGTGGGGAGAATGCATAATTGGAATCTGACTGCGAGGAATCATCAGACACATCTAAAATGAGGGATATTCTATTTTTTTAAAAAGTGTTGCTTACAGAGCACTGACATCATGAAACACAAGGTTAGGCTGCAGATGTGTTCCAGAGTTAAAGAGAACAGGAGATTAGATAGCATCGTATCCATGTTCAAGTTGCCAAGGCTGGTACGTGTGCCGTGGTTATGGAAGACAATCAATCCCCTTTTTAAGGAAACTCACACTGACACATTTAGGAGTAAAGGGCCATGAAGTACATAACCTGCCCTTATATGGTTCAGGGGGGAAAATGTGTTATGCGTGTTTGTGCATGTGAGCATGGGAGCGGGAGGGTGGCCACACAGACGACAAAACAAACGGGGTAAAATGTTGACAGTAGGTGAATCTGGGTAAAGTGTTGATGGATATTCATGTAAAGTTTTCATTTTTGCAATTTGTGTCTCAGTTTGAGAGTATTTCCCCCTATGAAGTTGATGTTCATATGCATTGGTTTCCTATTTGCAAATGTGTCTTTTGCTAACGTGCATCTGTAAGCCCCGAATCGATACCCGAGGCCCATGCAAGGCATCAGCAGACTGGTGCTGAGCAGTGAAAAACCCAAGGCTATGGACGCGCATGCTCCCAGCTGGGGGTCAAACGAGGCGACGCTCTGCTTTCTCGCTTCAGCTCTGGTCCTGTAAATACATGTCCTGCTTGCAGTCTATTTAGCGCTGCGTTCTTCACATTTTTGTACTTTTTGCTGATTCTGCCATTTCGAATGGCCTCCGATCATAGTGCTGAAGTGCTGTCTAGTGTTCCTAGGAGCACAGGAAAGGTTTGATGTGCTTGAAGGAGAAAATACATGTGTTAGGTGAGCTTTGTTTAGGCCTGTTTGTTACAGCGCTGTTGGCTTTGAGTTCAGTGTTAATGAATCAACAAAATACCTTGAATAAGGTGTCTTTAAACAGAAACACAGATAAAATAGGGTTCGGCATGCATGGATTGGTTGATGAAAATACTGTGAGCAGAACCTCATGGAAATCTAACCTTGCACTTCCCCCTGGGAGCTGTAGGTCAGTACCTGTTAATTCATTCGTGGCAACTTGACAGAATACAACTACCATGAATGACAAAAATTGACTGTTTTTATACTTACATACTTCTGCACAAATGGTAGAATAGGATACCCACTGTTCTATACCTTTTATGTTTAAAAAATATTTTTAGAAACCGTGCTCTTAGTTTATTTGTTTTCTGTTGAACACATGCCCTGCCTGTTATTCCTCATATGGGTGGAACCTAATGTGTCTACCTAGGCCTTGAGGGGCAGACATTCGGGTTTTACCTTTTCAAAATGCACGTCTGATCAAGTTGCAGTCCTGCTTAATTTAAAGGACTTCCCATGGCATCTCCTGGCTCTCGAGGTAAAAATTAAAGTCCTTGCTTTCTGTGACCTGCCAGGGACTCTCACAGCATCCTGGCCTCTGCATTTCCCCCGCTCCAGCCTGGTGTTGTCCCTCCCACCACAGAGCATCTGCACAAGCTTTCCTTGTGGGGCATCTTCCCCATCCCTCACCCTTGACCCGATTAACTGTTCTTTTCCTTCAAACCTCAACTTCACAGTTCAGTCTTTGTTCACCAACGTATTCTTGGGCCTGGCACAGAGCTTGGCATCTGGAAGATGCTCAGTATACTTTTGTTGAACAACTGAAGGAATGAGTCAGGAGGCAGGCAGGGAAGCAAACCAGCTGGTAAGGACTGTGTGGGTCTCTTTTGACCAAACACTTGGTCTCGAACTCTTAGTGGAATAAAAACTCTACAGCTGCCTTATTGTTTCCTCCCAGGCTCTCAGTTCATCAGCAATGAAGTGACTTCTGTTGAACTAGACAAGTGAGGGTGATGGGAAATCAGCGAGTCCTGTGAAGCCACCCTGAGGAGGTTGCCTACCATTCTGTGGCCAGTTTCTATCCTCCTCATCTGTGAAGAGGGGGGTATGTCTGGATCTGGGGTGTCGTGAGTAGCACACCTGGCACTTGGACTCGTTCCAGGTGCTCTCCTCCCTCTCTGCGTCTCCAGCAACCTGGAAGATGTCAACCCTGTGCTCTAAGTACATCCTCGGCATGTTGGCTCAGATCAAAAGATCTGAAAAAAAGATCCAGCTACAGGTTGCCATCCCCCACAAGCCATCCTCCAGCCGAGAGATTTCTGTGGCCACAGGGGAAGGAAGCAAAAAGGAAGTGTCATAGCAAAGCGGTTCCCCACTTCTGCAGGGTCTGAGCACTGCGTCCGTGAGCTGGGAGGGACAGAGCTCTCTAGGTCCGTCTGTCTCCTGACCTTTGGCTCCTCTCTACCTTTGAGGGACTAATTGGACTAATTCTAGTCTCATGGGTTTTCTTAAGCTATGTGAAAATTGTGGTGAAAACCACATCCTCCCCCTATGCCCAAAGGCCCCCGACCACATCCTCCCAATGGCCATCACCCCTTTTCCTCTGTTTTGGGGTACCAAATGAATCAAACCAGCTCACATAAAAGGTGAGATAGAGACAGAGAGAATACACAGGGAACAACATACACCAGGAATCCAACCAGCTATTTCTCACTCACTACCACCCACCTCCCTGATTTGATCCACCCTCACCTCTCCTTTCTTTTATTGCAACACCCATAGCTGATCATCCTGCTTTCACCTTGATGCCCTAAAATTTTCTTCATGTACAGATAAAATACAGGATTTTCAGCTAAAGTTACATTTCAGATAAAAAACAAATAAAATTTTAGAATAAATATGTCACAAATATTATACGGGATGTACTTCTACTAAAATAGTCATTCATGTGAAATGCAAATTTAATTTGACATTATGAAGTTATATTTACTAAATCTGACAACCCTACTTGTGTAGCAGCCAGAGACATTCTTTTACAATGTAAATTAGCTCATGACAGCCCTGTGCTCAGAATCCACTCACAGTGTCCTATCTCTGAGCAGAGTCCCCACCACGGTTTGTCTTCCTCAGCACCTTTCAGATCTCGGCCCCCACTCTCTTCCTCTGCCTCTCCATCCAGCCCTACTCACTGGCTTCCTTGTTGTTCCTTGCACTTCTCCCAGGAAGAAGCTGCATTGCTAGCACCTTCTTTAGGTTTCTACGTTGATGATACTACTTTCTCAGTAAGGCCTTCCCTGTCCACCCTTTAAAAACTGGAGCCGTCCTTACTTTCTATCACGTCTCCCTGCTTTTCTCCATCACACGGGTCATCTCCTAACCTACCGCCTTAGACATAGTTATCAGTTCTGTTCTCTGTCTCCCCACTAAAATGTATGGTCCGTGAGGACAGGTACTGTGTTTTGTTCAAGCTGAATATCTGCACTAGAACCCTGCTTGGCATATAGTAGACACTCAATAAATATTTGTCAAGCTAATGATGAAACCCAAGGGCAAGAATTACAGCCAGGAATGTTCAGAAACAAGGGGGGGTTGTGTTTCTTTCTCCACAGACTTGGTCTAATCTTTCTCCACTTATTCATCTTGCTCAAGGCCCCCTTTGGCCTCCTTCCCGTGTCTCACCAGGACTTGTCGGGGGGCCATCAAAAGACCGAAATAATCTGATTGGCTCAGCTCGCTTGTTCTCTCTTCCTTTCTCCCTCCCTGTCTCTCTTTGCCACTTATGTTTTTAATTTCTTAATAAATGAGCAATATTTCTAAAATCTATACATTATTTTCTTAGTATGCCAAGTAGGAAGAGGAATGATTTGGGGGCTTTGACAGCCAAGGACAAATGCCACTCCACATTTTCCCTGTGTCCTGTGCCAGGCTCAAATTCCCTGCCGAGAACCACCAGCTGTCTCCTTTGTATTCACTAGAAGACAATAAGCTTTACTTTGCTAGCAAATAGCCTCAGCCACATAGCAGAGAAATGTACATGTCCAAAGTGAACCCCCTGGCAGGGGTTCTGCTGCACGGCGTGTCAAACGCCAAGGCTGATGGAGGCTCTTCTTTCTGAGTTGTAGCTGGGTCATCTGGTCACCTTCTCCAGAGCAGAGAAAAAGAGAGATGGAGGGACGCACTCTGGTTCTTCTATGTATCAGCCCAGAAGTGAGGACCATCACTTCCACTTACAGCCTTCTGTCCAGAATCGGGCACATGGTTCCACATAATTGCTGAAGGGCTAGGAAATGTGGGAGAGTCTATAGATATTTAGTGAGCAATAGATGTCTCTTCCCAGACACTCTGAAGAGAAGAGATCAAATCTAAGCCAACTCTAAGCATCTGAACTAGACCAGGTGGCAGTGAGGGAAAACGATGCTTTTCTGGGTGATACAGGCACCAATTACACCTCCGTCCCCACTTCCTGATCCCATACCTGCTGTGGAAAATAATACCACTACCTTTTATTTCTCCAGCACTGACACTTTTTAAAGACCTTTTTTTTTCACCCATGTGGACTTCACAAGAAGTAGGCAGAGATTGCTACCTTTTACAGAGGAGAAGCTATGTCATAAGGCCAGGCAGGGGGGTGTGGAGAGGCCTGGGAAATGTCGTCTTCCATGTGTTCCGGAGGAGAGAATCTAGACTGCCCATGAGCCATCTCTTCCAACTCAAAAGATTGCTGGTTTGATTCTCAGACAGGGCACATGCCAGGGTTGTGGGTTCAGTCCCTGGTAGGAGTGCCTACCAGAGGCAACCCAATTGATGTTTCTCACTTGCATCAATGTTTCTCTCTTTCTCTCTTCCTTCCCCTCTCTCTAAAAGTAAGTAAATAAAATCTAAAAAAAGAAAAAAGAAATAGGCATTGACTGGTGGTTGTATGTGAGATACTATGCGTGACATACATCTGGGGATGCCGCAGAAAATGAGACAGATGTAGTCCCCACCATCATGTATTCCATTTATGCTATTATCCTCTCTCCATACCTTGTCTGCTCCCAGGAGTTCTGTGGAACCTACTGAGAACTCTGCACCTGGACAGCCTGCTGGTCTATGGTAACATGGAGAGGGGAGGAGAATGCTCCTATCTTCGCTCTGCACAGCTCTGAACCATTAGGCTCTGCAGCTGCACTGCTTGGAAGCAGAGTCTCACATAGCCCTTTGCTAATTCTGCTCCTTCTGCTTCTACCGGGAGGCATCGAAACCAGTGAGGCAGCCAGTCCTGGGGTGGTGGAGACTCAAACCCTCTCATCACCCTTGGTCCTCATCTTTGTCCTCTCTAGGGACCTTTCTTCATTCTTCAACCAAAACCCCAAAGTTGGCCATGTATGTCAACTAATGCAAACACTAATGGACAGGGGTGTCCCCAAGTGCCACCTACCAGGAGCATTGTAGACTCAGGGCCAGGTCACCCAGAACACCCTGAGATGACAGGAACACTCAGTGGACATCACAAAGAATAGTTGCTTTTTTCTTTTAGATTATTTCCCTAGGATAAATTCTCAGATGTGGGATAACTGGGTCAAGGCACGAAGACACTTTTTATGGCTCTTAAGTCAAGTTGACAACTTGTTTCCCAGGATTCGCACGGAGGGTAAGCACTATCTACGATGACATCAGTTTCTTGCACTGTCACCAGGATTAAGAACCACTGTTTCAAATTTTCTCACTGTGATGGGCAAAAAGTCATACTTTTTCCCTTATTTTAATGTGTATTTCTGTGATTACCATAAGCTTTCATCTTTCACCACATTTGTTTATGGCAATGTCTCCACTTTGATTTGTGAGCACAGCTGTTGGTTCATTATTTAATCAAGCCTTAATTTCTTAAGCCAATTTTTATAAATACTTCTACAACAAAAATGTTAGTCTTCTGTTTGTGGTAATCGCATCTCAGAGCCTCCACCCTACTGCTCCCATTCTGGCCTCTTTGACTTTTTATTTTGGTTATTTTATTTTCATTCTTTTTGCAGAAGTTTTGCATTGTCTGTACAGAAGTCCTAAATTTTTATTTATTCAAACTCACCAGTCTTTTCCTCTGTGGTTTCTTCTTTCTTTTTTCTGTCTTTTTTGTTTCTACTTCAATGCTTACAAACATATTCCCTGTTCATGAAGTTGATCATTATTTGATTCTGTTTTCTTCTAGTTTGTCTTCTATGATTTGGTTAATTCATATTTAAACCTTTAAACCAAATGAAACTTATTTTAGTGCTGTACCATTTCTTTTTCCAACTAGTAGGAAGTGTCAGACTTTCTATAATTCCTTAAACTAAATAGATACGTAAAAACAAATAAGCATATAAACAAACAAACAAACAAATAAGTGAGAAGTGTGACCAAAGCATCTCGGGACATGTGAGGCCTGGGAATGGGCCTGGGTACAGGAATTCTCCCCCTTCCCACATTCCCTTGCGCTCCTGATGCACGAACAGTGCTGGTAATGACCCATCCATTCAACTCCTTTTCCAGCAGAACCACTTCAGAGGAACAGAATGAACTCCAATTGGTAACATCCGTCTTTCTTTTTGAGTGTAGCATCTACTGGGCGGAGGGTTGGTGGAGAGGATGGAGGGTTAGCTTAGGAGCCTTTGTTTCAGGATTCACGAGGTTGTACTCTCTCAAGTTGTCTGTGACAGTTACATGGTTTGGGGTTTGTGTCACATACGATATTGTGACTTGCATCAGCAGCATCTAGGACTCCACAGGGAGAAGGCTGTGGAGTTGCAGCCCCCAGCAAAATCTTTTAAAGTGTAGACAGAGTAGCGGTGAGCCCAAGAGGAATGTGGGCCAGGGAGTTCATTACAAAGAGCAAATACTCACCTTGATTTTTTTTTCTTAACTGAAGGTCAAGAGATGGCTTACTGCTACTGCATTATAATGACAATTCTAATATGTCATTGGTCAGATAAGTGGTTGTTAGGAAACCAGATTATTATTTTGAAAAGTGATAAAGAAAAGAAAGGAGTAAGGAATTTATTTTGCTTTTCCCATAAAAACTTTATTTGAGGGCAAAGGAGTAGTTGATGGAGATTTTTCCATGACAGATTTCCAACTAACGTGTACAAAGGAGTGAGGCAGTCAGCCTTCAAGATGGAACCCCATGACCCTGCCTGCTGGTATTCACACCCTCCCACGCTGTACCACTCGGCATCGACAATGATCGGCTCCTGGCCAATCCTGTTTCATCCATAACTACACTCAGCCCTCCTCACTCTGTCACCATACTGGGTACTTTGAAGTACATCCCAGAGATCACATCATTTTGCCCACCGATTAATCTTGACATCACCAAAAGAGAAAGAGATAGACATCACATGTCTACTGATGTGACACAATGAGAAGAACCCAACACTATGAAGTATTATTACTAAAAAAGAAAAAAATGAACCTGAATTTAATCAAGTTCCAACTACAAGTTTACAGAAAACACAGAGACTATGTAGGAAACTCTACATATAAGTCACCTGACTTGCTCAATAAACAAATGACCTGGAAGAGTGAAAAGGAGCATTCAGAGACCCCAGCGATCTGTGAACTGTATTCATCAGAGTTCTCCAGTGAACCAGAACCAAAAAGATACATGTAAGAGGAGATGTCTTACAAGCATTGTTTCACATGGTTACTGAGACGGCGAGGTCCCACAGTCTGTTTCTGAAAACTGGAGACCCGGAAGGCAGTGAGAGCCTGAAGGCCTGAGAATTTGGGGGCTGGTGGTGCAAGTCCTCGCCTGAGTGAAGGCCCTATAGCTGGAAGCAGCAATGTCTGAGGGCAGAAGATGCTTGTCTCGACCCAAGCAGAGAGAGCAAACTTGTCCATCTTTTTGTTCCATGCAGGCCCTCAGTGGACTGAACGGTGTCTGCTGTGAATTGGTGAGGGTGATCTCTACTCAGTCTACTGATTCAAATGTTATCTCTTCTGGAGACACCCTCACAGGTGCACTCCAAAATAACGTAGCCATCAGTGAGGTAAGAGAAAAACAAGTACAGTGTTGCCTGAAGAAACATTTTCGGGGGAGGCATTCAATCCACTACAGCATTCAAAGCCAATGTGGCTGGTGGTAGTCTGTGGGGAATGGTCCCCTCTCACTGTAGCCAAAGTCTGTACAGGAGAGATACCATGCTACAGCCTGAGCCCAGTCAAATTGGCAGCTAAAGAGCTAAGGAAAGCCCTCCTCCAAGTTTAGTTTAGCACCATACACTCCTTTGCTAATTCTAGCTCTGCTCCAATACTTGACTCTAACCCCCACGCTTCATGGGCAAGGCTGAAGGTAAGTGATCTTCAGAAGAAACACAGATAAACAGATACCCTTACCCTAATTCAAAGACATTTGCTCTCCGTGGCCTCTCCCACCCTCTCCTGGCAATCTCTTAGCTCATAACCACTGAGCCATCAGATTTAGGAGGACATTTTGGCATTTGGATGACTCTCCCATGCCCAGGTCAATGCAGAATAACACTGAATCCTCATTGACTAGGAGAGGAAGGGAAGCACCACCTCCCTGGGGCTCTTATTTGTAGTTGAAACCATGCTGGACCATCCCTTGTTCTCATTTGGGAGCAACCACCATTCCAGATCCTACGCTCACATGGCATGGTGAGATGGTCTGCAAAGAAGACTGTTGTTAATTTCTGTCTCTCTGAATGCGCCTGCTGCTCCTTACAAACAGGTATGGAATCTAATTCCCCTGCCGTGGCTGGCCTTTGTGAGGTGCTTGACCAGTCGAATGTGGTATTCTGGGACTTTGGAGGCTAAGTCACAAGGCTTTTGTACAATCCCCTTAAGCATTCATTTTTGGAATCCAGTTGTAATTGTGTGAGAAGTTCAAGTAGCACGGAGAGGCCAAATGTAGGCTCTGCGGTTTATAGGACTTGCTGAGCTCCCAGCCAACAGCTGCATCAATGGCTAGACACATGAGTGAATCATCCAGAATGTCTAGCCCAGTCGAGTCTTCAGCTGACTCCAGCCCTAGTTGTAAACTGACTGCAATAGCATGCAAGGCCCCAAGAAAGAACCATCCAGCTGAGCCCAGCCAATCCCTAGAACTGTGATCAACACAAATAAATTGTTATCTTAATCTACCATGTTTTGAGGCAGATTGTTACAAAGCAATATATATATATATATATATATATATATACACATACATACATACATATACATACATATATATATATTAAATGAGAGAAGATATTAAATGTATGATCAAGGAATAATAAAGACCTTGCCCTGGCTGGTGTACTTGCCCTGGCTGGTGTAGCTCAGTGGATTGAGCACGGGCCTGCAAAACAAAGGATCATGGTTTGATCCCCAGTCAGGGCACATGCCTGGGTTGCAGGCCAGTTCCCAGCAGGGGACACATGAGAGGCAACCATACATTGATATTTCTCTCCCTCTCTCCTTCCTTCCCCTCTCTCTAAAAATAAATAAATAAAAATATTTTTTTAAAAGAAATAATAAAGACCAAGTGCCACAGGATTTTGGAGGAAGGGGATATCACTCCTGGGTCAAGGAGGGTTTCCATCAAGAAAGTGGATTTTGAATGCTGGGTGGGCGTTGAAAGGTGGAGCATAGGGCGACTCTATCTGAAAGAAGTCACAAGCACAGCAACAGCAGATGGAGAAAAGGAAGGGTAGATAAGAACTGCTAGTAGAATTTGTTGAAAACACCCATCTTTCAAGATCCAGTGCAAGAGTGCCCCCTACCAGGCACAGGTTGCCACTGCCTGCTCCTCTCTTCCATTTGCCTATTTCCTGCCCGACCTAAAGTGATTTTCCACTTTTGTCATAGTACCAGGACTCCTTCAGCCACTTTTTTTCTTTCATGTCCCTGTGATAGTTTGGGTAAAGGTAAGTGTCTATAACAAAGAGTTCTAAAAATACAGTGGCTTAAATTACACAGATGTATATATTTTCTCTCCCATATAACAGTTGTGAGATGAGAACTGCTCCTCAAGGTCATTCAAGGACCCAAGTCCTTCTGAGTCATTGCTCTGCTGTCCCTTTGGGCAACGTCATTAACTGCATGATAGAAACTTGGTCACCATCAGATGCAGGCTCTAGCCAATCTGGAAGATGGAAGAGAAGTGAAGGAGGCCAGCCTGGGGTCCTGGACCTGAAAGCGGCACACATCACTTGCAGCACACACCTTTGTCAAGAACTTGGCCCCAGGGCCTCACCGAAGCCCGAGGGAGCTGGGGAA
Organism: Sturnira hondurensis; assembly: GCF_014824575.4. Classification (NCBI taxonomy): domain Eukaryota; kingdom Metazoa; phylum Chordata; class Mammalia; order Chiroptera; family Phyllostomidae; genus Sturnira; species Sturnira hondurensis. The sequence continues at coordinate 5,482,298 of NW_028085930.1, forward strand.
ATGTGGTCCAGGTGGACAGTAATTCTCATAGGACAGTAATTCTCTTACTAGGGAAGTGGAGGGTTAGGGGCAGGCAGTGGCAATCTGTACTCATTTTCTCCTGAGTCTGGGAGCTTCTTGGGGGCAGGGACCACATTTTCCTCATCTCTGATCCCCAAAAACTGAGTTTGATTCCTGACACAGAATAGTGTTCGAGCCATGCCTGCTGAGTGGATGAAGCTGTTGCAGTGGTCTAGGCTGGGTGTCATAAAGGTGTAAGCCAGTGCTGGGACCTGAGAAAGGAGAAAGAGAACAGATGTGGAAGAATTTAATAGGGAAAAATGCACGGGGCTTGATGAATCTTGCCAAAAGAGAGAGCTTTTAATGTTATGATCTTTTGTCATCTAAGTTGACAGCTCTTTGGCACAAGTTTAAAGAACTTGAACTGAATACCTCACTTAACAGAAATGTATTGAACACATTCCAAAGTTTCCAAATTACTTTAGGAAAAGGCATGCCTTGAGCTGGAAGACTTTCAGGGTTCTTGTTCAATACTTGCCTCTGCTACCGTTAACAGGTTAGAGCGCCTAACCGCACATCTGGGCTTTCACCTGGCGGCCGTTCTACACCACCGACCACACCTTCCTGCTCCAACAACACCTTGCTGGAGTGCTAACAACTCCCGCCACTTCCATAAAGGGAAGTGTGTGCTTATTTGCTGCTGTCCAGGCACCATTTGCTCTCTAGAAATTGGGCTCTTTGGCTAAGCACAGCTCAGACATGGCATCTTTCAATGTCAGCACAGGCTTTGGAATCACTACAGACCGAGTCTGAATTCTGGCTCTGCCATTTACTACCTATTTTGGTTGAGTCACTCAACTTGCGTAAATCCCAAGTTCCTTCACCTGTGAAGTAGGAGTTGTAATGGGGCGCCATCACTTAGTGTATGAGGATTTAATGAGGTCTGAGTGGAAAGCACTTGGCCTTGGCCTTTAGTAAGTATCCAATAACAATAGCTCTTAAACTGCTATGGTAACTAGGTTGTCAGGCCTCTGTGCCTCTTGAGTCAAAGAATATTAACAAGTGCAACAGAAATAATAACCAGTCATGGCCATTCACAAAACTCAAGTGTGTACTTTGGAACCTCAGTCATTTCTCGAACTGGCCTTAATTTCTGACCTTGTGGTTCTGTCCTGGCTTCTGGAGGACAATTTGATCCTGGTGCATAGAGTCCCACCCCATGACGTCTCAGCCAAATTTGGGGTGATTCTCAAATTGGCGCTCGGAGCTCTGTTTCTACTCCCTCTGCTCCTCCCCCGTCTGGCATAGTCTGGTCATCAGCATAGACAGCAGGCAGCCTGGTCATCGGCATAGACAGCATGCAGAAAGAGAAAAGGGTCTTTTTTTGGTCTCCTATTCTTCTGGGACCCATGTTGTTGTCAGCTACTGATGTCCTGTGGTTTGTGGTGCTCTCTAAGAGATGACAGTGTGGCCCCTCTGGTCAGTGGCACATTCTATTCCATCTCAAGGAGCCCAGTCTCATCCTTCCCTCATTTCTAAGGAACAGGCCTGTCCTCCCCTTATCTCCTGGGGCAGGCCAAGCTCATTCCCCAACCAGGCCATCTTGCCACCCACTGCCAGCTGACTTGTGGCTCTGTCTGAGCTCACAGAAGACCCCCAAGCCCCACTTGAGCCTGTGAGAAACTGGAGGCCACTCATGTCTAAGTGCACCATGCCACCAGCCCTCTTGCTTCCCCTTCTCAGAAGGTACAAGATGCATCTGAGTGACTGCAGCTGGGAAGCTGAGCCCATAACCCATCAGTCTTCCTTTCTCTTAGATACCCCTGTCCCTCCCAGAGCAATGCTTTCTCCCTTTCTCCTCACATCAGAACTAAGGACGAGGGGCAGGAGTTATTCTTTCCCTAGTGTTCTGTCTCCTCTTTCTCCCTCCTCCCCCAGTACAAAGCCCTTTTTTATGTAGGAGGAAGGGATACACACACACACACACACACACACACACGGTAGAAACCAGTTCTCCGAGTTTGTGCATACTTTCCAGACTGTTTTGTCTGCTATCCACCGGAGAACAGAAAGTCTTTGAAATGATAAGCTAACCAGTCTGCCACTCTTGTTAGCAGGCTTTGTGTGGTGGTTGAGGGGAGCAAACATGCTATTTGATGTCTCAGCTGTTATTATGCTGCAAACTGAGACTTCGTGTTTGATCCTGTCTCATGAGGTACATGGCTTTTTACTAAGTTGATGTAGTTGGAAAGAGGTCTACCAGGCTGCTCAATTACTGCAATGAGCAGAACCCCTTGACTGTATACAAGCTGACTCCTCTATACCCCTATACCTCCTCTATTCCCCATTCCAACCCTTTAATTTAATTTTTATCAAAGCTATGGGTATATGTAGTTTCAAAAGTCAAACCATTCTCTAAAACGTTAGAAAAGCAGAGGTCTTCTAGCCCCCTTCCATGTCCTCCACTCCTAGTCTCACTTTAGCTGATTATTTTGATATTTTCTTCTGCCGGTATATTGCTAAAGACTGGGATTATATTGTTACTTCTTCGCTTTTAGGCACTATTCACTGATTTCCAGGTGTGAGAGATGAAGCTGGAGCTCTTTTGAAAGACTCCCATACATACCAACTTCCCCTTCGTCCATCAAGAATTAGGATTGACACCATTTTGGCAAGGTCATCATTAGTCACAGAGGAGCGCTATCATATGTTTTAATCGCCTTTCACTTCTCTCTCATAACTTTTTGTGTTCCGTGGAGTTCATTCATAATTGCTCCTTTCCCCTTTGCTCGTTTTCTATGTATTTATCTCTAAATCGTTGCCCCCTTCTTGGAGGCTGCCCCTGGGCCCTTCCGCCGAACCACCTGGGCTGTTGCTCTCCTGCCTGAGGCTCAGTTGTCGTCCATATTAATCATCTTATCGTTTCCATCTTCTACCTCTATATTTTCATTCTATCTTGGGGGATATTTCTTTAACTTTTTATTTCAACTTTTATATTAGCTTTCAAATTTTTATTGTCATAGTTTTTTTCTCAAAGTGCTCTTTGTTTTTTGATCTTTTTTTTTTAAAAAAGCAACCTGTTCTTATTTCATGAATTCTATATTATATCTAATTTCTCTAGGAACATTATTATTATCATCTATTTTAAATATTTTTTCTAGTCTTGGTATTGTCTATTTATACAGATTTCTTTTTTTCCTGTTTATTTTGATCTTTGCCTTTCACGGTGAAGAATAACCCCAAATACCTAGTGATCTTCGATGTCTGTAGCCTTTCCTTTCATAATTAGGAATGAGGCTAAAAATCTGATTCTTCACTGGGAACCTTTACCTACAGTAATAAAGGTGAAAGGGAGACCAAGTGTCAGTATCTTCAGATATTTTTTTTCGGGACCAATCAGGTTTCCTGGAGAAAAATCTTCTAGTCTCCCACCTGGCTGTCGGAATCCTGGGAGTAAGACACAGGAAGAAAGCTGAAAGTAAAGGGTGGGGATTTCTTCTCTACTTGGTGTGCAGACTTTTACTTTACCCTCCCATTTTTAGTGTGGTATGTTGGCTCTCATCAGTGCCCGATGTCCTCTAGCCCAAAGAGCTCTGTGGTTTCCTTTCCAGATGGTAAACTTTTAGCTTTGTGCCTTGCTTGGGCAGAACACCTGGGGATCTATACGCCTCTCAAAGAGAGAATCGGTCCTCCCATTCTTGGCCCTTCCTGCATTCCCCTTTCAGAGAGACTGGTGCCTCAATCCCTGATTTAGGTTTTAGCTAAGTCAGTTACCACTGTTCTTCTGCCTTCGGCTTCCAAAATATAAAGACTCTTGTCTTTATTCCTATTTTCCATCTGGCCTTACACCCTTAAAAAAGTCCCTTTCCTGGCGTTTTCGTAGGTGTCAGGGGAATTGAAGAGGTGAAAGCTGTGTTCAATCTCCCATCTTTAAACACAAGAGTCTCACTCTGTTTTAGCTCCTCCTGGTTCCACTCAGGAACCATCTAAACTAGGCACCATGATGTATCCTCTACGACCTTGCTCCTTTTTCCTTCCACTGCTCTGGAAGGTTAGTGTTAACATTGCTGTCATTCTGTCTCCATCATAATGGCACCACTAATCACCTGGTCCAAGTTCAAACACTTGGGATTCATCCTCCCCACAATCTCAATTTATCATCAACCCTACTGATCCTATCCCATACATATCCATTAAATCAGGTTCCTTATTTCCATCCCCATTGCCCTGTTATCCTCTCTCACCTGGTTTACTGGGGAAGTCATGCTGCCTGCTTTCCCAGCCTCTGGTCTTACCTTTTCACTTCTAGTCTATCCTCTAAATATTCACGAAAATGATCCAATAACATGTTTGCCTGCCTGCCGCGTCTCTCCCTACACATATTTAAGCAATAATTCCAATTGTGGCAGAGAGGGAGGAAAGCTAATATTTAACATCAGAACAGACTGCAGCTGCATCTTCCCTTCGGGCATGCATTCCTCCTGAGCACAAGGCTCTTTGTTTGACAAAACACCTGTGCGGATGTGGCAGGTGAACAGTTGAGAATATAAAACAAACAGATAGTTAAACTCCTCTGCTGAGGATAGAAACCAGAATTGCAGGGTTAAAGGGCATCCTGAAAGGGAAGAGAGTAAAGCCTTGGGAGGTGGGAACCAGATATCCTCTCAGGATCTCAGTGGGCAGTGGTAAGAACGGGACTGTGCTGTTGAGATTAGAGGAGCCTAATCCATCCTGTCAAGATTTGGATGGGTCTATGCTGGTCTAGAACCCCTCCCATTCTGCCCTCAACCCCATTGCCCTTTACCCTACGTTTTTAATAAAGTTTATCACATAAATGCTGCAAGGAGGAAGCTCTGCACAGACAACTAAGAACACAGGTGGAGGGTGGTGCCCCTGGTGTCCCTGGGAATTCTGGGTAGGATGAAACTGGAGCCTGCAGATCCCAGGAACAAAGGGGCTTTGTGTTTTGGGGGGTGGGTTATGTGTAAACCTATTGGAAGCAAAGGTGGAGTTTCAAATCAATTATATATAAATTTCAAAGTGTTAAATAAAAAGATAACTCACAGAATGGGAGAATATATTTGCTGATACATCTGATAAGGGGTTAATATCCAAAATTTATAATGTACTTATAAAACTCAACACCAAAAAAACCAAACAACCCAATTAAAAAATGGGCAAAGGACCTGAATAGATACTTCTCCAACGAGGATGTACAGATGGCCAATAGACTTATGAAAAGATGCTCAATGTGACTAATCATCAGAGAAATGCAAATAAAAACCTAAATGCAATACTATCTCACACCTGTCAAAATGGCTATCATCAATAAATCAACAAACATCACGTGCTGGTGAGGATGTGGAGAAAGGGGAACATTTTGCACTGTTGGTAGGAATGCAGACTGGTGCAGCCACAGTGGAAAGCAGTATGGACATACCTGAAAAAATTAAAAATGGATCTGCCTTTTGATCCAGCAATCCCACTTCTGGGAATATATCCAGTGAACCCAAAACATTAATTCAAAGAACATAAGCACCCCTATGTTCATTGCAGTGTTATTTATGATTGCTAAGATGTGGAAGCAGCCCAAGTGTCCATCAATAGATGAATGGATAAAACAAGATGGAATATTTACACGATGGAATTCTACTTAGCTGTAAAGAAGGAGAAAATTTTACCCTTTGCAATAGTATGGATAGACCTGGAGAACATTATGTTAAGTGAAATAAGCCAATCAGAGAAAGACAAATACCATATGATTTCATTCATTTGTGGAATCTAACAAACAAACTGAAGTAACAAGCAAAACAGATAGACTTATCGATGGAGAACATATGACAGCTAGTCGGGGGTGGGGTGGGGTTAAGGGGTGGAGGGATTGAGCAAAAAGGAAAAAGGACTCATGGACATGGACAACAGGGTGGTGATTGTTGGGGGTGGGGGAATAAGGGGACTAAATGATAATAGAAAAAATATAATAAAGATTAAATTTTTTAAAAGAGATTCTCAAAATTTTAGGTGATTTTTATTTATATTCAAATCACAAATATGAAGCTATTAGAGATCTGTATTGTGATGAAATATTAGAACAGTGAAGAAATTTTTTCAAAAAATGTATAAAAAGAAAAAACCCAAAGTGTTGCCATTTCTCCTCTGTGTAGTATCATCGCCATGGCAATAACGTCGCAACTGCGTTTCCTATGGGCCAGGCAACAGGTTGGTTGCTTTGCATGCACCATCTCTTGTCCTCCTCTCTGGATCCCAGAGAGGGGATTGGTTGCTAAATTGGTGTTAGTTCGATTTACAACTAAGAACCTATAACTTGCCTGGGGTCACAGAGTTGGAGGGGCTTAGGGAGTCTGGGTCTCAGCCTTGCTCTGTCTCTCTGCTATTCAGCGCTCTTTTCTGTCTCTTGGATTAACTCTCAGCTACTCCTAGTGGCCCCAACTTTCTAACTGTGGTCAGACTCAGTCTCAAGTATGAATAAAAATTATCCACCCTAGCCCTGGCTGGTGTAGCTCAGTGGACTGAGCGTGGGTCTGTGAACTAAACAACCGCAGTTCGATTCCCAGTCAGGGCACATGCCTGGGTTGCAGGCCAGTTCCCAGCAGGGGACTCACGAGAGACAACCATACATTGATATTTCTCTCCCTCTCTCCTTCCCTTCCCCTCTAAAGATAAATAAATAAAATCTTTAAAAAAATTATTCACCCTGTTTTGCACACTGAATGAGGTTACTCCGAGGAAGCACTGTGACCCTGTCCAGGGGCCCAGTAGACCAGGACATTCCTTTCACTCAATGTCCTTTTCACTCCAATGTTCCACTGCACCAGTGTCCTGAATCTGGTCTGTAGAACTGGTGATGCCAATAAGTGTGCCCCGAGAAAAATGTCCTGTGATTAAATAAGTGTGGGAACTATTGAATTAAGTAAGGTTTAAGAGGACTTTAAACAATCTTCAATATGTTCACGTGCATTTGATTCTCCACAGCCAGGCGTTGGTGTGCCATGTCTCCTGAGCTTACTGGATAAACTGTTCCATAGAAGAACACTTTTTTAAAAATAGGGTTATTGATTTTAGAGAGAGAGGAAAGAGAGAAGGGGTGGGGACAGAGAGACATCCCTGTGAGAGAGAAACAGTGATTGGGTGCCTCCCACACGCTCCCCAATGTGGGGATTGAACCCGCAACCTAGGTATGTGCCCTGTTTGGGAACCGAACTGGCAACATCTTGGTGTATGGGACCATGCTCCAAACAACCAAGCCACACTGGCCAAGGCTGTGGAACAACACTTAACTTCTTACCAAGCTGCTATATCACGGAATAGAGTGTAGGGACTGACTTCCTTTGCAGAAAAGCACTGAGGAAATGCAGACATTAAGCAGGGGTTTTAGGTAATGCAAACTGACCACCTGTAAAGATGATATTTTCGACTGGAAGAATGAGGACCCCTAGAGTTCTGCAGGGTCTCATATATTTTCACTGACAGAACGGGGTGGAGACAGATGCTGAGGAGAAGGGATATATTTTGAGTAAAAAGAGGAACTCCACAGACTTTGATAAAAAGAACGGAATCTAGCAGAAGGAATCTGAGGAGAACGAAGCCAGACGTAAAAATAGCATATACCTAACATGTAAGGACAACTCCACAGTATTTAAATTGCAAGGATGACATATACCTTTAGTTTTTCCAGATAAAACCTGGCTCTGAGGACCACTCCTAATGGTTGGCAAGAAGTCTCCTACCAGTGGTTTTCTGGAACCTTTCCCATTCCCTTGCGTCATGGCAGAATCCCAGGCTTATCCAGCCCAGAGCCCTGGGGAAAGGTAGGCCTCTGGTCAGGATAGCACTGGAAGGCTCACCAGTCTAACTCCTGCTATGAGGATTTGGACTTCGGCTCAGACCAGCGCTGTTGCTCCAGGCACAACTCTGAAATGGCCCTCCCAGGGCCTTCGTTACAGACGGGGCTTAGTTATAGGGGCCCCTAGGGCCACCAGGACCACCCCTCCAGGTCCACAGACATTTAGCCTCCTCACCGAACCTGAAACCCTTCCCCTTCGCAGCCTCCCCGAGGTTTTCTTGGCAGTTATATATATCTATCTCACTCCTTCCCTGGAAGTCCTAACCTAGTCCCCAGCCCCAATCCTAATCCATCCAGTTTAATTCCTTAACCAAGCTCCTGAGAATACTGGTCTGTTGACTCTCTCCTGGGGGTGGGGAGAGTCAGGCTGACCATAGCATTTAAGGATATCATGAGTTAAAGATCCTCTTGAACAGGCAAAAAACAGTGTCTTTTCTTTCTTTGGCTGATGAATTCATAGCAGGCGCCATAACAGTACCATTGAAAAAGGATGATGTTTTTCCGAGAATGCATTGTATCACAAATATGCTGTTCATGTGTTATGGTTATATTCGTAGTAAAATAAAGGAAAGGGTTAGAGACAGTTTCAGTAAAACATTGAAGCCCAGGAAGGTAAACTCAGTCTAGTGAAATCCTAGTTCCAGTGGAACTGCCCCCGCAACGCCCCAACTCCCCAACGCCCCACCTTTGCCATCTGGGGCTGGGAAAACCGCGGAGTGATTCTGACACTTAAATGAAAACGACACCCTGTGCAGTGGCACTGATGCCTGGAGTGCTGGGTGGCCGCGCGCAGGAGTCCACATGCCGCAAACACATGCTGCTCAGCACCAACGACCATGCGTAACAATGACGAGCCACGCAGAGTGAAAAGGAAAAGAATAGGACGGCTGGCTCCAGTAGCTTTATGTATTAACTGGGGCCCCGTTGTTTGGTCAAACCCCAGTCTAGGCGCTGCTGTGAACGTGCTTTTTAGATGTGGCTAACATTTAAATCAGTAGAATGGGAATAAAGCGGATTATCTTCCATCACGTGAGTGGGCCCTCTCTAATCAGTTGGATGAAGGCTTTAAGAGCAAAGATTGAGGTTCCCTGAGGAAAAGGAATTTGGTCTCCAGACTGCAGCATAGAAATTCTTCCTGCATGTCTAGCTTGCGGATTTTGGACTCAAGACTAAGGCATCAACTTTTCCCTGAATTTCCAGCCTGCCAGCCTGTTGTACAAATTTTAAACTTGCCAGCTCCCGCAACAATATAAGCCCATTCCTTCGGATCATTCTCCTCCTTCTCCCTCTCTCTCTCCCTCTAACTCCTATTGGTTCTGAAGAACCCTTACTAAAATACAGTTGGTTACAACTACTAAGAGCGGAATATTCCATAAATACAATAAATAGTGTTTGAAACAAATGTCTCCCCATATGGAAAAAATAATATCATGTCATATACCATATATAACTATAAATTCCAGCTGGACTGAGGAGCTCATTTTGTAAAAGAGAGAAGTACAGAAGCATTAGCAAAATATAAACATTGTTAATTGTGGAGTCCTACTTAAGCAAGACTGCAAATCCAGAAACCATAAGAAAAACACTGGAAGATTTATCTAAAATAAAAATCTAAACTTTATATTGAGCAAAGGACATCATAACCAAAGTTAAAAGAAAAGAGATATAATCAAAGAAATTATGTACAAATCAATAAGACACAAGCAACTCACTAGAAAAGTAGTCAAAAATTGTGGGCAGGCACTTCACGAAGTAAATCGAATGGGCAATAAATATTTATGAGAAGATGCTCCACCTCACTAGTGAGGGAAATGCAGATTGAACAACGACTAACTTTTCTTTCCCCAGACTGTCAAAAGCGAAATGAAAAACACTGATGTACTATATTACCTTGTGTCTCTCATTTGTGCCATTGGTGGTAGTGTATATAGGTGAAGTCCTTCAAAGGACAACTAAGGGGAATCTGTCAATATGAAAAGGTACCTCCCTTTGACTCAGCAATTCCACTTCTGAGAATCCCCCCTTCGGAAGAGCTACACGTGTGCACAAAGGAGCACGTGCAAGAATGTGCAGTCTGTCACCAGAACTGTGAAGTCCGTGCCACTTGACTCCTTCACAATGCAACGGGTTAATATATTCCTGGTGAAGGGAGGAGTTCTCAAAAGTAAACTAGCCCTTGGCTGGTGTGGCTCAGGAGGCTGAGTGCCAGCCCGAGAACCAAAAGACTGCCAGTTCAATTCCCAGTCAGGGCACATGCCTGGGTTGTGGGCCGTGTTCCCCAGTTGCACGCATGTGAGAGGCAACCGATGGATGCATTTCTCACACATTGATATTCCTCTCCCCCTCTTTCTCCCTCCCTTCCCCTCTGTCTCTAAAAAGTAAAAAAAAAAAAAGTAAAAACCAACCAGCCAACCAGTAAACTGACCTACAGTACACAGAGTACTATAGGGCACTATAGGGGATCCCCAACTGGTCCTGGCAAAGGAAGGGGCAGTTCCCAGAACTTAGAGCCACGCTTTTGTAGACCCCTTCCCCACCGAGTGACAGTCCAGGGTGGGGATTGTTCCCAGGGCTCCCTGAGCTGGGCGCCTATCCTTGTGGATGTGAGCTGGGACTCTAAGTGGGGCATCAGACACTCCATGCAGGGAACACCCCAGTCATTTTTATTATTGCAAAGGCTTCATTTGCCCCTCCCCACCAAGCCCTTCCAGCCACCCACCCTGCTGCATTTCAAGCTCAAGGCTGTCCTTTTTAAAGGAGTAATGAAACAAGTCAGGATGATGGTGTTTTCCAGTCCTTCTGAAATTTGACTCCTGGAGAAGCAGAGTAAGGTCAACCACAATGAAAAGCAAAACCATGAGTGGGGGCAGTGCATTGAGTATGGTGGTGATTGTGGCCTTCACTTCCTCTAGGCAGAGAAACCTCAGGAGGCTGAGGTCAGGGCTTCCCAGCATTTTCACGGTGAGGCTTATTGGGAAATGTCAAAAGTTGCCACCCACACCTTGGCTGGGGAGGGAGAGGGAACTCCTTCTCTAGGGATGGGAAGAGGGTTATGGGAAGAGCTTTGTGTCAGACCAGGAAAGACTGGGAACTGTTTTTTTTTTCCTCTGGTAGGTTAAAGTGTTGGGAAAGTTACAGTTTTAATCTTATTTAGAAGTTAACATTTAAGTATAGATTTGAAGAGGTGAGAGATGAAGCCTGTGGGTGTCAGAAGGAAGAGCATTCCAGGTTCAGGGAAGGTGCAAAGGCCCTGAGGTAGGATTGCATCTGCTGTGTTAGAAATACAGCAAGGAAACTATTATGGTTGGAGCTAAGTGAGTACGGGGAAGATAGAAGGAGATAAGATCAGAAAGGAAGAGAAAAAGGTGGAGGGTGAGCACTGCCTTGATATCTTTTTAAAAAATAGTTGGTGACTTATTAAATACCTTGATATCTTTGTAAGGACTTTACCTTTTATTCTAGATGAGTTGGGGAGCCATTGGCAATCTAAAAGCCAGGGAGTGACATGATCTGGCAGACATTTGATAGGATGGCTCTGGGTGCTGTGTTGAGAGCAGACTACAAGAGTAAGGGCAAAGCAGAAAGGCCAGTGAGAGACAACCGCAATTGCCAAAAAGAGAGATGGTAGAGCTGAGTCTTTCTTGACGGAGTGGCCAGCATCACCTGGAGGTCCCAAGATATTCTTTGGGGGACAAGGACTTCTTAGAACAAATGATAAAATGTGCATATCAGTCCTCTGTGCATTGCTAACAGAAGTCTCTACTTACGTTAGTCTGGAGTAGGGCCTAGGAATCTGCATTTCTATAAGGTTTCAAGTGAGAGCCCTGATGGTCTGGGAACCCCAGTCTGAGAATCACTAACTTTTTCTTCATAGCACTGATGATAATGTGCAATAAATATTTGTTTATAGTACATCCTCAAGGAAGCACCTTGCTCATCTCTGTGTCCCTGTGCCAAGCATGCTGCCTAGTACGAAGAATATACTGAGTTTGGCTTTGGGCCAGGTGTGGTGCTATATTGAATGAAATTCCTTAGGATCCCTGGCTTGAACGGTTTGGAGGTTATTGGTGATGAAACTTTCTGGAAAGTGATCACTAGAGGGAAGGGATTGATTATAATAGCAATAACACTGGGTGTGTGACTGACAGGAAGTCCAGAATCTGCCTAGGTGTTTTACTCACATTTTCTCCGATTAAATTTTTTATTTATTTTTTATTTATTTATCTTTTTAGAGGGGAAGGGAAGGAGAGAGGAAAGACACATCAATGTATGGTTGCTTCTCGTGCATCCCCTGCAAGGGAACTGGCCCCTGCGGGAAACTGGCCTGCAACCCAGGCATGTGCCCTGACTGGGAATCGAACCGCGATCATCTGGTTCGCAGGCCCGCGCTCAATCCACTGAGCTACACCAGCCAGGGCTTTTCCGATTAAATTTTATAAAAGCCCTGTGAGTCAGGCATCCATCACCCTGACTTTATGATTGAGAAAACCAAGGCTCGGAGAGTTTAAGTAATTTTCCCAAGGTCGCCCCATTAACAAGTACCAGAACCCAGCCAGGCCTGACTGACAGCTCTGCTATGTTTGTATCACCGACTGCCTCAGGAAGCCACTGATAAGAGGATATTGCTTTGAAGACAGGAGCTTCCTTACTTGGGGACTGTGAACCATTTTCAAAAATTCAGACAATATACCATCCTTTTAAAAAAAAGTCTCCTCTCTGAATTGGGAGCCCTGTTCACACAGCGCACTGCCCACCCCCAAGACTGTTCTGATGGAGCTCGTCCCCTAATAGGGACCAGTGCCTGCTCCAACGTAAGTATTTTTGCCGACCTGTGTGGTTTTGATCAGTCTCTGGTGGAGCACTTTCCCTCAGCCTCACGCTCTGCCCAGCCTCCTCCTGCCTAACGATGGGTGCAGTACTGTGCTGGGGGGCTGAAGCTTGATAAGCGGAGGCCAGCCGATCTCTAAACGGAACCCTTCCCTCTCACCCCAGAAGGAGAAAATCAAGTTCCAGGACTTCCGGCCTGATCAGCCTCTCTCTTCCCTGAGCCTCCCCAGAGGATAAAAATAGCAGCCTCCCAGGGCCTCGCTGAGGTGGAGCAACTGCGCCTGGGAGCTGCCTGATCCAGGAGCAGCTGCTACCCTGGCCGTAGGCCACTGGAGGCCTGGGGTCAGGCCCAGGAATTGCCCACGGGGGCGAGGTGGCCCGGGATGGGCATGCCTCACGGACAGACGGGGCACCTGGAGCAAATTTGACCGCGATAGTGGGTGATCATTTAAATACACCAAGATCCTCATCAGGCCTTGCTGGGCTGCCTCTAAAAAAAGACTATGTACCCGTGATTCTTGACCTCTGTGGGAGATAGGGACTCCCTACAACGAATGATGAGATGTGCATACCACTTCTGGGGTGCACAGGCATACACAGCACACACAGGCATACACAGCACACACATCAACACACACAGCACACAGGAGACACAGATGTACAGGCACAAGTACACACTCAGACACAGACACACATTTGCACACAATGTTACATTCTTGGGAGAGGGGGCTATCAAAGCCTGGTGTGGACCACGGTTTTACGACCCCAGATGCAGTTTGATAATAAGAATGCAGAACAACTATAAAACAATAAAAATTTGTAACGTTTAACAATAGGTTAGTAAAGTTTGCTAAGGTCTTTTTGAAGAGCTTAAATGTTTAAAGTATATATGCATGACAACACAGAAAGGTTAATGTTGACTTCAATTGGTGGGGTACAAGGTGATTTTGATTTTTCCCCATTTTTTCACTGAGCAAAAACGCAAGTTTCTCTGGGCCGCCTCCAGGTATTTCCTTGGGTCTGGGGAGTCCACTCAACTGCAGGCTCGGCCCGGGCCTGTCTGCCCACACTCCCCGGCGTGGTAAGGGTGTTACAGACAACAGACAAACATCAGGCTGGTGACAACGTAGGGGCGGGGGAAGACTCCTTTAGAGAGTGATCTGCGATCCCTTCTCCAGCGATTGCACTTTACAATCAAAGCGCCCCGCGCCAAGGCTGGCCCGCACCGAGCCGGCGATGCATGCGCGCTCGCTCTCGGGACGGCGGCGACGCGCACGGGCGCGCCCCCGCGGCCAGCCCCCTGTAGTGGACGATGCCGCCGAGAAGACGGCGGCGGCGGCGGCGCGCTCCGGCAGTCTAAAGCAGCGGCCGGCTGCCACGGGCCGGCGGCGAGATGAGCTGGGCGGCCGCCCCCGGCTCGGAGCTGTGAGGGGCTCGGGGCCGGGGGTGGGCGGCGGTGGCGCCGCTGCGGGCGGCCAACGGTCTCTCCTGGCGGCGGCGGCGGCGGTGGCCATGCGCGGGACGGCGCAGCTGGGGCCGCCGCGCCGGGGCCGCCTCCTGGGGGCCCGCGGCCTGAGGGCCCCGCCGCCGCCGCTGCTGCTCCTGCTCGCGCTGGTGCCCCTGCTGCCCGCGCCCGGCGCCGCCGCCGCTCCGGCCCCGCGGCCCCCGGCGTTGTTGCCCGCGGCCGCGGGGCCCAGCGTGAGCCTCTACCTGAGCGAGGACGAGGTGCGCCGGCTCATCGGTGAGTGGGGCCGACCGCGCTGGGGCGGGTAGGTCGGCCCGGGCCCCCGGCTGCTTCCGGCCGTGGACGGCCCAGTCCTCGGGCATTGATCCGTGGGTCGGTCCCCGCCTTGTTCCCCGGGGATCCCCATCCCGTGGGATCCCCATCCCGTGGGATCCCCATGCAGTCCCAGCACCGGGACGGGATGCCCCGGGGCCCCGGCCTGTGCCTGCGGAGCTGCGTGGGAGGTGTGGTCCCTGCGTAGCCCCCGCCCCTGGTCAGCCTTCTGGCTTCTGCCCTACGCCCTCGCTCCTCTGCCACGGAGAGACTTGGGGACCCCTCGGCTGCCGCGAAAGACCCGGGATCCACCCCATTCCATCCTTCGCATAACCTCCTCAGCCCTTCACCATATTTTCTAGAGTCAAACGCCCTTACAACTTTTCTTCACTGCCGCACCAAGTTTCTTTGACCTTCTAATGCGTGTCACTTTAGGGCCCTGGATTTTGGATACCTCGAAATCCGCGTTTTATGTTGACTGAATCTGTAAACCCTTAGCGGTGGTTTTGATGTCCCAGGAGAGGCTACACTGCTGACTGAGCTCATACTCTTCGGTTATCACGCTTAAAAAAAAAAGAGAGAGAGAGACAGGTTATAAGGACATTTCATTACATGGTCGCGGCAGTCTCCAAATCTTGGTATTGATAAGCATGCTTTTAAATAGTGAATGAATCTTCAGGTAGCCCACACCTTGTAGCTTCTTCGGTACCTTTTTGGTTCATGTGTGGGATGTGTTGGAGTGTGGACTGACCCTGTATTCTGGGCCACTGTCCTACTTTGAATACCTTGTAGGGAAAGGAGAACTTAGCTTTGGGTCAATTGGTTCTGTTCTACTTAATTAGCTTTGTCATTTGGGAATGAATTTAAAACATAATGGTTTTCTCGTGTTGGGACTTTTCAGATTCTGGAAATGACCCCTTAGGGGAAGGTGTGATAGAAATGGTCCAAATGGGAAGTCTTTCAGTAGTGGCACGTACCTGGTCATTTACTTCTTTTGTGTATTATGGCAGTCCCTTTATGTCATCTCAGGTTTGTGGTGCATCTGAGTGAGTTGAAAAAATTAATCTCTTAAGCATCAATTATTGGTCAGTTTTATTTTTTGTAAGTTAAAGACTTCCTTGAGGTGTTTTGAGGAATTGCTTTTAGCAGACTGTTTAGACATTGTTACATGCATGGGTTTGCAGTCTTTGACCGAAGAAGAATGCTGTGTTTTGTAATGTCTTGCATTCTTAACCCTCTTTTTCTTCTAGCTGAATCAGCTGAACCTAGTTTACCTGAATTAAAACCGCAAATTGGGTTAGTACTTGGATCATAAAACTAGGGTTTAGGAAAAATAATGAATGCTTACAGATCGACTCATCATATTAATTTTAAAAAAATTTAATGTATTATTCATGGTTTTGTAAAGTTTATTTCACTGTTATTAAAAGCATGTATATAATTTGTGACTTTGTTTACATGTAAGGAACCAGTCTGGTTGGGGGTAGGGGACAGGGGGCAACCAGAGGCTGACACGGATGGAGTGCCTGTCATATACCTGCGCCTACTTGTGTTATACACATCATTTCCTCTACTTCTCTTGTGACCTGATTAGGTAGGTATCATTATTCCCATTTTACAAATGAGTAAAGTAAGGCTTTAAGTAGCTTGTTCAAGGTCACACAATTTTATATAATCTTTTTAAAAAATCGAACATAGGCCCTGGCTGGTGTAGCTCAGTGGATTGAGCGCGGGCCTGCGAACCACACGATCGCGGTTCGATTCCCAGTCGAACATGCCTGGGCACATGCCTGGGTTGTAGTCCAGTTCCCTGCAGGCCAACTCCCAGCAGGGGACGAACGGGGGGCAACCATGCATTGATGTTTCTCTCCCTCTCTCCTTCCCCTCTAAAGATAAATAAATAAATAAAATCTTAAAAAAAAATCGAACATAGTATTGACATAGGCCACAAAGTTTTATGGAATTAAATGACGATAATAGTTTATACAATAGAAGTCTGATTATGGCATGGTGGAAAATAAAATGATTGCTAATTAATACTTGAAATGATATTTTTGTTACCTGTTGATGAGCAGGAATGAGCTATTGGGAGCAGAGAGGGAGGATGCCTTGCTCATCAGACTGGTCCACCTCTGAGGCAAGAGGGACCTCCAGCAGTATTTTCTCCAATGCAGAGAGAGTTAACCTGTTACAGTGGGTTTCTTGATTATCCATCCTGCCAGATCCAGGTCCTCTCCTTCCATTCCCTTCCCACGTCCCTAATACTTTCTACCTTTAAAGTGTTCCTTGGCTGCAGAAGAGTGAGTGGGTAGGACTGAGGTGTATACCAGGCCTCCTGAGTTCTTAGAATGTAGTTTCCCACAGAAACTCTTAATGGTATTTAAGTCTACTTGAAATACTTCTTTATACCATATTTTTATGTCTTTGTGGGTAAATGCGTTCTGAAAGCTAAGTTGGGAAACTAACTATCACTTTATAATATTTCTATGACAATGAGTTTGGAATACCAAGTAAGACACATACATAAAATTGATAGTGGCAACTTTATAAATCAAACGAATTTCCCTTGATATGAGAATAAATTGCTATAATCAATTAATACATACACACAATTTATAAAATATCAAATAGTGCTAAAAGGCTCAAAATGAAAAACAACGATCTCCAGCCTTTGGCCTTTTAATACTCCGGGCTCTACTTTCCAGGAGAAGTTACTGTGTTAACCTGGCTGGCATAGCTCAGTGGATTGAGCGCGGGCCTGCGAACCACACGATCGAGGTTCGATTCCCAGTCAGGGCACATGCCTGGGTTGCAGGCCAGTTCCTGGCAGGGAACACCTGAGAAGCAACCATACATTGATACCTCCCTTTCTCCTCCCCTTCCCTTCTAAAGATAAATAATAAATAAAATATTTTTAAAAAGTTACTGTGTTAAACTAGTTCTGCTTATTTTTCCTGGTTTTTACTTTCATATTTCTGAATCAGTGTGTAGTGAGCATTTGACTTCCTGGTGTCATAACCGAGTACTTGCCTTCTTCTGTTCCCCAGGCCCCCCCAATAACGTTGTATAACAATTTTTGGTAAAACCAGTAGTCAGTATTTACATTATTGTATATATATTTGTTACTTCTGAATGAAATAGTGACCCATGATTATTTTTTCCCCTGACCATTTTTGTGTTTCCTGGAGCAAATAATTAATTGCCTTTTAAACTTTTTGGTTAGTTTTTTAAACGTAGGCTACATTCTTTTAACTACTCCAAGAAGTATGTTAAATGCCTTTTGATTTTTTTTCCAGGTAACACATCAAATCATCTGTCAGTTCCACTTGGTTTCCCCTTAGAGACCGGCCCTCCAGAGTCTTCCATTCTCTTATTCCATTTTGGACAGTGTTTTTTTTTTTCCCTTGGGACTTCTGTTCCCTTTTTTGTCTTGGAGCCTGTGTTTTCTAGACCTCCTGTCTTCCTTTTTCTGGTTGTGCTTTGTTTTGTTGAAGTGTATCTCCCTTTCAAAAGGGGCACAGGGAGGCGAATTACCCGAGGCCTTGCGTGTCTGAGGGGTCTCTCTGGTCTTCATGCTTTGTAGATGGTTTGGCGAATTTAGAATATTAGGTTGAAAATAAATTTTTCCCACATGATTTTGATGGCATTTCCATACTTTTCTGGCCTTCAGGGTTTCTGATAAAAAATTCGAGGCCATTCTGATTCCTTGTTTTCTTTTTTCTTTTTCAAAGTCTTTTTCTCTAGTGTTCTGAAGTTTTATAAGGCCTTGTGTGGGCCCTTCCTTCTGTCTGTCCATCGTCTATCTTGTCTCAGTGGGCCAGTTCAATCTGGAGAACTATTTTGGAACAGTTTCCAAAAATGTCCATTACTCCTTTGGTACCTTCCTTCATTTTTTGTTCTTTCTTTCCAAGATATCTATTGGTTTGGTTATTGGATTGCCAGATTTTGTTAATATGTTGCCTCTTATTCATATCTTTGTATTGAAAGTAGAAAAGGCTGAGACTTTCTTAATTTCATCTTCCAAGCCTTTATTTTTGAATTTCAGTGATGTTTTTAAATTTTAAAACCTACTATTTTTGTTCTCATGTCCATTTCCATTTCATTCTTATTTTGTAGGTGTATTATCTTTCCTTATCTTTGAGATGTGTGTACATGTTGTTTTTTAACTATTCTATGTGTTTAGTATGTTTTTAATATTTGGCTTCCTCCAGTGTGCCTGTTAATTTCAGGGTGTGTTTTATGTTTGTTTATATTACAAATGTCTGGTGGTCCCTGGCTGCCTATAATTAAGAGCAAGATGCTGAAAAGTTGATTAAGGGGGAGAAAATGTTGTGTGTGTGCTGGTGGTCTAATGTGACTGCCCTGGGTGGGGGTGCAGGTGGACCTTTCACTGGGAGTCCACCCCCCACATCAGCACTTTCAGATCTTCTTTGGGACTAGTCGGTGTCTGCAGAGGAGACACCTGCAATTTTCGGCCTCGGGTAGGTTTGTGATACACCAGCTACCTGGGTTTGGGTTAGATTCTGATTTCTCTGTGTAGTGCTCCTGCCACTGTGGTTCAGTTTCTTTAGAAGCACCTTTGGGTCTCTTGCTGGACCTGGGGCCCAGCTGCTTTGAATACCTCCTTCAGAAGCTCCCCCTTCATCAGGCCTGAGCCCAGGTTGGTCTTTGGGGGCTTTTGAAGGCTCCATTGCTGAGCCACTCAGGAGTCCTGAGGGGCAGTGACCACCCCTTCAACTGCTATCTAGCTTGCAAAAGTTGTTGAAATGTATAATGTGTTGTTGTCTTCTTTTCCTTTCAGTTTGTGTGGTTTCATGTCTTTGTGATTTCATTGTTATCATTTTAGGAGAGTTTGGGGAAGGAATGAGGAGAGAGGCTAGTGCTCATTCCACAGTGTGTAAGTGACAGGATTGGGCTCTTTGACTGTTGGAAGAGCTGGTGCCATGTTGTAGCAGGTTTTGGGGTTTTTTTGTAATAACAGTATTAAGAAGACTAGTGGCAGTTGGAATAGCAGTCTGCATGTTTTTAGAATGCTGCTAATGCGTGGCTCTTGTCTGTGTCAGGTCCAAAGGTAATCCCTGTGTTAGGTATGTGCTGTTACCTCCGTTTTACAGATGAGGAAACAGACGTGGAAGAGGTGTAGGTAACTGGTTCAGTTCCCTGGTGGCTGTCATACAGTGCTGATGGAAGTCCATTTCGTACGAAGACTCCAAAGCCTCAGGAGCTTTTCATCATATGTGGCATCTCTGTGTCCGCAGGCCTTGCTCCATTGTTCTCATTTACTCCTCTTAACAAGCTGCATCATAGGCATCCATTTTCTCATTTTGCCAATAAGGACTCTGAGTCTGGGCCCTTTGTGCAGTGAGGAGAGTGTCAGGTCTTGACTCCATCCTGGTGGTGTCCGGAATCCATACTGCCTCTGTCAGTTCCGGAGGAGTGATTACCCAGAGTACTTGAGTGTAATCTGCAAGCCTGCTGCCACATGTGCTTGCTTGTGGTCTGGATCATTATCTGCATTCTCCCATTCTCTAATTGTGCTTCCTGGAGTCCAGAGCTTATAAAAGTGGTATGTGGCCGGGGCAGTGCTAGGCTCTTGGGAGTAAAATGTTGGTGAGTGGGGTTGTGGCGTAACCTGGTCATGGCAGTGGTGTTGGTGGCATTAGGGAACCTGTAGGGGTCAGTGGAACTTCTAAGGATAGGCGCTGCCTCCCAACAGTGAGAAATTTGCTTTGGACAACTTGCTTCTCTGTTAAATATCCCCTGGAAGAGTCAAGCATTATTCACATCGTATTTAAAATCAGGCCAATACTAACTGAGATCGTTTGTTCCCCCAATCAGTCCAGTAAAAAATTTTGAAGCCCATAGCATGGTAGAAAATGATGATTCAAAATTATTGAACTTTTCTTGAGGAACTTAGAATTTTGTAGGCAAGACTGTTTATCTGTAAGAGTTATATTACTGATTTGAGATAAGTTACTGTAGAAGTGATGACTTTTGACAGTAGAAGGGGGGAAGGGAGAGAGGCTTAGAGAGTTTTAGGAAAGGTATTCCAGGAAAGGAGACATTTGAGTCTCGTCTTTAAGGATGAGTTTGATTGGCAGAAAAAAGAGACATTTCTTGCCAGACAAAGAAAATAGTGTGATCAATTTCACGTACCTGTGGAAGCAGATGTATGTGAAATTCAAGGGTAGGAGAAATCTAAGGTGGCTAAGATGAGAAAAATTGGCAAAGTCAGGGAGTGGTAGAGTATAAAGCTGGAAAGTAAGCTGAGACTGGACTAGGACTTTAAATTTTATCTTGTAAGTAATGAGGAGCTATTGAAGAGTTTAGGAAAGGCGGGTGCCCAGTCAGGACTGAATTATAGGAAAGATACCTTCGGCCCCAGGGATAATGATGGCTTGTAGACCGAAAAGCTGGATCTGGGAAGTGGGACAAAGTCAGCCTTGTGATAAGAGGGATCAACTAGGGCAGTTAAAGGGGTAGGATGGATTTGGGAGGAATTTACAGGGCGTTTGCAGGAGACTTGGTGGAGACCTGAGCATTAGAGAAGAGGGAGGAGTCGCAGAGGAGTCCGGGGTTTCAGGTTTGGGCAGCTGAATCAAAGGACTCTCTCCTTTGGGAAGTGGTTGAGGGAAAGAAAAATGAGATGAGCCATGTGTTGCTCTTCTCCCAGCATCTTTCTTTCCTCTTCAGCCTCAGGCCAAGTGCTTGGTGCAGGAGGGCAATGAGGGTGTCCCCTCTGCTGAAGCGTCTGGCACAACCTACCACTGCTGAAACCCTGAGAAGGTGGGGTGCTGGGGGGGAGTGGGTTGGCCCCTGCGGCAGACTCTTCGCCCTGGGCGTTTGGGGTGGGGTTGGTGGCACCGACACAGCATCGGTTTGAATCCATGTGTTCTTCATTGGGAGAGCAAGGCTGAGTGAGACATTGTGCAATTGTGGGTTTTGAGTTATTTTTTCCTTCTTCATGCTACACATGTGGTAGAACTCTGTCCAATTACAGCTAAACCTGTCCCTTATGAGTCACATCCTGAGTTGACTAGTCAATTCTGAAGGTGCTGCCTAAAATACTGTTTGGATTTTAAGGGTCACTTTAGAAACAAAACATGCAGGTATTTTTTGAACACCATGAATGGAGAAGCCCCACAGCATTACTTTTGGAGTTTTAATGCAGCTACGCCAGTGTTCTGAAAAAACTTGTGAGTTATACAAACTAAAACCAAACAAAAAAAGAACTTGGACATGAAACAGAGCCATTAGCTACTATGAAATTATATCACACTTGAAAGTATGCTTTTTGTGTGTGTTATCCATGTCGATGTAAATCAAGTACGATATTTCTAATCAAAATGTTTTTAAACAGCTTTCATTTATGTAGGGCCTCTTAAAATGTGATGAGCCAAAAAAAAAGGCCTGTGTATTGCTGAGTTACAGAATAAACGCTTACTGAAGGATTTTTTTTACTGTGCCTAGCAAGTGACAGTGCTGAGTGGTAGGGTATTTCTGAAAGCAGTTTCATAGGTCCCATTCTTATTCATGAGATAAATGTTATGTCTTGTTCATAAATAATAGCTCTTCTATAAGTATGTGTATTTTCATACACTAATTGCTAGGTGGCAATACCTCATATGTGTTCTCTTTTATTTTATCAGCCATAGGAAGTAAGTGGCATTGACTTTTTTTACAGATAAAACTGAGCCTCTGGGAAATTACAGAATTTGCTGGAGGCCACAGAGATGTTGGGGGCTGTGTGACTCCAAAGTATGTGCTTTCTCTGCTGTGCTGCCTCTGCAGGTTAGCAGTTTACTTAGTCTCTGTCTAACCAGAATCATGGGAGGGGCGTAAACAAAATACGGGTTCCTAGACCTACTCTGAGCAATTTTTTAGGAGACCTGAGATGGGCCACAGCTAATGAACCTTTTGGATGCCACGTTTCATTGACTAAGACGTGTAGTCTTTCTACATTTGAACACCGCTGAAATTGGAAGCATTTTGCACTGCACAGGGAGTCATCAGTTAATCAGCAGTTAGTTTTTCATTCTTAGTAGCACAAAAAACAATGGTGCACTTTAGATTAAATGAAATACAGTATTATAAATAGATACTGTTGTAAAGAAAACTTACACATAGTTTTCCACCCTTTCGTTTTTGTTTGTTTATTTGTTTGTTTGTTTGTTTTGGCCTGTCACAACTTTCAGGGTGGCATTTATTATTTGCTGTGGTAATGGCTGTGTAGTAATGTCCTTGCAGGGAATCCAAATGATTATAGTGAGGCATTACCATTAGGTGTAAGAGCAAAGGCAGCTCAGTCTCAGCTAGTAAATTGATGGCAAGAGAAATGTCGGTGGGTCTCAACCTTTTTTGTGAAAGCCGTAGGGCCTTTTGCTAGTCAAAGGCATGGATGCCTACACATACTAAATTTTGTAGAGTGTGGCAGGGATTCTTGGACTTTGTGGGCCTTGCAGGGACCCCTGATGAAAGCTTAACTGGGGGCATCTGAGTCGCACAAAAGCTGGTTCTGGAAGTGGGCATCTGTTCTGTTGCATTCTGTATTTCATCCTGGGATTCCCTGACCTACAGAATTTTATAAAATTTGCATACATTAAGGGTCATTTTGTTTGATGAGTTTGGCAAATGCACAGTGCTGTGTATTCACCAGAGTATCATGCAGAATAGTTTTAACACCTTAAAAAATTCCCTCAGGAGTGAGCATTTATATTTATAAATACCTCCTTCTATTTTAAGTAAGTTTGCTTTTTTAAAAATGTATTCATTATGGAAAATTCTAAACATTCAAAGGCAGACAGAGTAGTTTGCTTAACCTCTATGTCCCCACCATCCAGTCCACGGTTAGTAACTCAGGGTCAGTTTTGTTTTGTCTGTCCTGCTCCGCTCCCCAGTCCACTCCTTGTCCTCACTTCCCCTCCTTTACTTCGATTGTTTTGAAACAAACCTGGACATAAAATTTTGTGAAACTTTTTATTATGTATCTCTAAAAAATAGGAACGCTTTAAAAATTTACAATAACCATTATCATGCCTAAGAAATGAATAATAATTAGTAAATATCAGATATGTAGGCTGCTCCGATCTTCCTGACTTATAAATGAGTGTTTATATTGAGACAGTTGCCTGCCATGGGTTCCTCTCTCCACCCTGCCCCCGCCTGTATGTACCCTGTGTGGGGTTCTCTGGTGCCAAGCTCTTTCTCACCCTAGGGTCTGCATTAGGTGAGTGGTCTGCCTCACGTATTCTTCCCAGGTCTTTACATGGCTGGAGCCTTCTGGATCTCCACTTAAAGTGCCACTTTCTCAGAGAGCGTTGCCTTTCATGGGTTGTGCCACTCTGTTCTGTCACCCTGTTTTCTTTTAAGCACTTGATACTTCTATTGTTTCTATACCCCCCACCCCCAGCCCTGTCCTGTAGGAAAGTTTCTTTTCTTTGAGTAGAGGCCTTTTTTATTGTTCCACTCTATGTCCCTAGCACCTAAGGCAGTGCCTAGTATGTAGTACGTGGCCAGTAAAAGTTCAATGATTGAATAAGTGAATGAATCATACTTTCTTTTTGGATTCAGTATCTTGTACCTTACTGGGGTCACCATTCTCTTGGTCATTTCTCATTGTCTGCTAAGTTATTATCCAACAGGGAAATTGGACTGAACTTACACTTAGGAATAGAAGCTTAAGTAAATTAGTTTTGAATAGCTTATTTTCTTTGAAGTTGCCTAATTTTCCCAAGTTTTTGTCTCTTGTACCCCCTCCCTGGGTGAGGTGCCCCCCGCCCCCACCGTCTTGGCCTCCAGAGCCCTCTGTGCCCTCTACAAACGAACTTGTGTCCCTGTACCCATCATGTTCTGCCTTTCCTCTGCGGCGCTGAGGCCAGCCCATATCCTGGTACACAGCAGTTTCCCAGGAGACTCTTGGTACACACTACGGTTAAAGGATGGGAAGGATTCAAGAGAGATTCTGGCCTTTTCTAATAAATAAAAGCTGGGAAATATAATTTCTAAAATCTTTTCATCTGAAGTGCCTAACCCGCTGTTAATTTTATCCAGTGTATTTTTTCATGTCAAACATCTCACAGGTTTGATTTGGATCTTTTTATATCTTCTGTGTCTCTACTTAACTTTTTATTCTTTCTTTTTTAAAATCTTCACTTGAGAATATGCCATTGATTTTAGGGAGAGAGAAACTTCAGTGTGAGGGAAACAAACATTGATGTGTGAGAGAAACATCTATCAGTTACCTCCTGTACGTATCCTAACCAGGGATGGAACCCTCACCCTAGGTATGTGCCTTGACCAGGGATCAAACCAGCAACCTTTTGATCTATGGGACAGTGCTCCAACCCGCTGAGCCACTTGGCCAGGGCTCTACTTAACTTTTTGATCATGTGTACCGTTATAATAGTTGTTTCAGTATCTTTGTCTGCTAATTCTAATGTGTGCCAGTTCTGGGTTGGTATGTATGTGTGTGTGTAATGTATGTATGTATGTATCTATCTATCTATCCATCTATCTATCTATCTATCTATCTATCTGTCTTACATACCTGATAGTTTTTGACTGAATGAGAGGCATTGTGAATTTTCCCTGGTGGGTGCTGGATGTTTTTGTATTCCTATAAATATCTTGGCTTTTGTTCTAGGACTGTTAAGTTACTTGTAAACAGTTTGATCCTTTCAGGTCTTGCTTTAAAAGACTTGTTAGATAGGACAGGAACAGTGCTCAGTGTAGGGCTAATTACTCACCATTACTGAGGCAAGACCATTCTGGCCCTGGCTGGTGTGGCTCAGTTGGTTGGACATTTGGTCGGTAACCAAAAGTAAAGGTTGCAGGTTAGATTCCCGGTCAGGTCACATGCCTAGGTTGCAGGTTCGATTCCTAATTGAGGTGTGTGCAGGAGGCACCCAGTCAATGTTTCTCACACCTATGTTTCTCTTTCTCTCTCTCCCCCTTCCCCTCTTTCTTGAATGGGAATAAAATAAACCCTTTTTTAAAAGGCCATTCTGTGTACTTTCTCCAGTGACCTGTGAATCATGAAGCTTTCTAGTCTGGCTGGTGGGAATAGGTACTAGACACTTTTATCCTTTCTCTGTGCTTACTCTGATCAGTACTCAGCTGAAGGCTGGAGGGCATGGTCTAAGATCTACAGAGAATGATCTACAGAGAATGATCTGAAGGCTGGAGGGAATGATCTCTGTAGATCTACAGAGATCTTGGACACTCTGTCTGTGCAGCCCTCTCCTCTGGTTCTTTGTCCTGCATTCTTTACTGTCTTTGTCTTGCTGAACTCTCATATATTTTATCTGATTTTCGTTGTTGTTGTTTCAGATGAGAGGGTTAATCTAGTTTTGTTACTCAGTTTTGTCCAGAAGTGGAAATGGCCAAGGATTATTTTTTTGATTGTTTGCATCATTTCTACAGTTGTTTAACTCTTTAAATTATGTGTTAAAGAAGAGAATTTAGTCCAATTTAAAGAAAAATGTCCTAAGGTTTGTGTATGTATGCGTGCACAGGTACACAACTGTAGGTATATAAGAGATAGCATTGTGTGGGACAGTATTGGATTGGGAATCTGCATATTGAGTTTTAATTCCATCTTCTCCTGCTATATGTGGGTAGACAAGTAAATAATATTTCTGAGGGTTGGTTTCTTCAATATAAGGTAAGATGCTTTTCAACCAAGAACAGGATGTCTGTTACCAAAGTTGCTATAATGCATATGAAAATGCTACATAATCCTCAAAACAGTTTATTTTAGTTATTGGTGGGGGATTTACATGTTTTTGGATGAAAAACAAAATCACAGAATGTTAGAGAGAGAGGTCATTTAGATATCATATGGTTGATCAGTTGCCTTTATTAGCAGCATTTATCACTCATTGAACAATTATTTATCGAGTCTATACTAGGCTGTACTTTAGAGGTTTGGGACATATTCTGATGAGTAAAACAAATAAAGATCTTTGCCTTCATGGAACTAACTTCTAGCAGAGTACTAAGTGACTCGCCTGAGAAAAGAATTGAGGTAGATTTGGAACTGGATCCCAAGTTAGCACTTTGCAAAGCTTCCTGTACTGGCAGGGAGAAGTGATGTTTGTGAGTTTCCCATTGTGCACTGAGACCCTGGATGTGGACGTAACAGTGAACTACCTAATGGCCTGCACAGCTGATTGGAGCATGCTCCTGTTAAGGGGTTGCCTGTGAAAGAAGTTGAGTGGTGACCGTGTCCAACTATGAGTGAATTACTCCATCTCTGTTACAGGGCCATACCCAAAATGCTCGTATAAGCTGGTCAGATCGTTTTCTTTAAATAGGGCAGGAACCAGTGACAGATTTCTTTTTCAGAGTATTTTTTTATACCAGATACTGGAACTTTATGTTATAGTGCTAGAGATCATGGGTTATGGTTTTCTTCCTTACTGCCCTTGGATAGGATTTGGGAATCACCTTTAACATCTCTGCAGTCGTGGTGCAAATCACATCTTTGGGGGAATTCTTTTATAGATATTTTAAAAAATTACAAATATATTAATTGAATGTGAAATCTTGTTCCCTGATCCTGTACTTTAGTGTCCAACTCTCTCTCTAATTTCTTACCCATCTGCCATCCTATTTTCAGGTGGGGAAAGTGACAGTGCATCCCCTGAGTCACCCATGGGAAATCAGAAGTGACCGTACTTGCCCTCTGTTTGCACATAACTTCTTCTAGAGGTGATGTCATCACAGTTTAGAGGGGCGAACCTGGCAGAGCATTCGTGGTGGGTGGCTTTGGGCCTCCATTTTCAGGGATCTGGGACTACAGTGAGAGGCAGGGTCTGAAATGTGCTCTGTGGAGGATGGGGGCAGGGAGGTGCTCAGTAAGTGGATCTTTGCACCTGACCTGTAGCTTGGTTTGTTAATTCAGTGACAACTAAATTCAGAGCCATTTTAATGGATTGTTTTGAAATGAACTGGTGATTTTGAGCTCACACCGTGTTTTCTTCCTAAAGTGGCGAAGTGATGAAAGGTGCTCAGCGACTGCAGATGGGTGGTTTTTCGGAGGGTCCGAGAGGCCTTCCCTTGAGGCTGACTCTGTAGTTACCTCTCAGGGGCTAAAAGGGGGTGGGTCCTCTTGCTCTTCCTTTGAGGAGGCCAGTTTTACGTAGGAGAGGAGGCATCCTGAAAGAAGGGGGGACAGCATCTTCTTTCTCTCAGAAACTCACTTTCCTTCTTTTTATGCTCTCTGTGAGTGTATGTGTACCCCTGCACCCAGCTCTGTCGGGATACTTCAGGTTGTACAAGGTGGACTGAGGATTACATAAAAAATCTTGCTCTCTAAGAATATTGTTTAAACAGCTATAGTGATTGGAGATTTATATGCTTTTTGTTTTCTAATTATGAAGAAATGTCCCTTCCTACAGTCTGACATTTGCAAATTCCCTGTCTTATGATGTAGTTAAATATTAGGTCTCAGCTAATTTTCTTGGAATAATTTGACTGTCGATTTATTAGATTCTGATGGGCAAATTGTATTTTATTATATCTATTTCAGCTTGTCAGTTTCCATAACCTAGGGGAATTTGAAATCAGAGCTCCGTATTTATCTTTTAGTGTCGATGAAGATATGGAGTATCGAATGATTTCATATGTAGTAAGCGATTTTGGCTTTTTTCCCTCTGGCTCATATACCACACTGTCCTCAGAACCTAGAAGATTATCTTGACTAAATAATTTCTTTTACTGAAGTTCGACTAGCATTTGGAAACTGTCGATGATATCATAGAAAAAAAATAGAGTTTTGGCTGACATTTGGAAACCATGGATGATATCATAGAATAATAGGATTTTGTGGCTGAGGAGGGACGATAACATCATCTGGTTTACTTCCCTTGTTTTACAGTTAAGAAAACTGATGCCTGGAGAAGGTGGTTAAATATTTGGTTGCCAAAGTTCAGCTCCTTATTAGCAGAAACTGTGCTTTAGTTCTTTCCATGACATCACTTTTCTTTTCTTGCCTTAACTGATTTCTGACTTTAAAAACAAAAAAGAGCATTTCATCCAGTTCATCAAAATCCATCTTTGATGTAGTTGATTTTTATCAATAGCCAGCCATTTATGCATCTGACATTTGAGTAGCCACCAATTCTAAGCCCCCAGCCCTGCTTGTAAGGTATTGGGGAAGACAGGCGTGGGAACAAGTATTGTAAAGGTGGCTCTTTTTGCAAAGGGGGATGGTTTGCTCATTGACACTAACCATCCATTGTTGTAGCCTTGGGAAGCAGGTAGTTAACTTTTAAAATCATTTGGAAAAAGTTTTGAACTATTAAATTATTTGAACTTGAGCCCTGGCTGGTGTGGCTCAGTGGATTGAGCATTGGCTTGTGAACCAAAAGGTTTCTGGTTTATTTCCCTGGCAGGGCACATGCCTGCGTTGCGGGGCACGTAAGAGGCAACCAGTCGATGTTTCTCTCCCTCCCTTCTCCTCTCTCTGAAAAATAAATAAATAAATAAAATCTTAAAATTTTTTTATTTGAACTTGAGCTATAGGACAGGCCAAGTCATGTAGAATACAGGCCTGAGTTAAGTTTGAACTTAAGATTGTCTGGGGAAAAAATAATTTTTTATTGGATGTTGAGAATTTTGCAGAAATAACTTTGGTTTTTCAGCTTGGATTTGGAGTTTTTAAAATCATGAACAAGTGTCATATTTTCTGACGAGAGCAACATTCCTGCTTTGCTTCCATCGGCAGTCTGGTAATGGTAATTGAGCAACTAGGTTAGAAGAGGAAAGTTCTGTGCTTTCTGACAACAAAACGCTACCACTTCAGGGCACAGCTGTCTGCTCTTGGGTTAGTCTGTCTTCCAGCAGAGCCCCTTTCCACCCGACCTACTCTACTTCACCTGCTGTGTCCTCTTTTCTCCAGGCCTTGCCCCTGGATCTGTGGAGCCCCAGTTCTGTGTGAGGTCTCCTTTGACTTCGCAGTGCCGCTTTATCTCTTCAGCTTAACTGAAAGCTGATTTCCTCTTGCAAGCGATAGTTGCCTTGTAACCCTTTCAATCACTGAAAGCTGCTTTTATTACACTCCCTCCCCATTTTTGGGTCAGGGACCAGTTCTTTTTCAAAAATAATAATTTGTTGAAGTAAATTCACATAACATAAAATTAATTCTTTTAAAATGAACAATTTAGTAACATTTAGTACAGATACACATGTAATTGTACAATCACCACATCTGTCTAGTTCCAAAACATTTCCATTGCTCCAAAGTAGAACAATTTACGCATCGTGCAGTTCCTTCTCATTCCCTTCTTCCCTGCCCCCAGCCCTTGGCAATGACCAATTTACCTTCTATTTCTATGGAGTTATCTATTCTGGGTATTTCCTGTAAATGGAATCATACAATATGAGACCTTTAGTGTCTGGCATTATTTATTTATATTTATCTATTAGTGTTTAGAGGAAGGCGAGAAAGAGAGAAACATTGATTTGTTGTTCTGCTTATTTATGCATTCATTGGTTGCTTCTTGTATGTGCCCTGACTGGGGATCAAACTCACAATCTTGGCATATCAGGACAATGCTCTAACCAATGAGCTAGCTGGATAGAGCTGGCTTTTATTTAGTGTAATGTTTTTGTGGTTTGTCCACATTGTAGCATGTATTGGTACTTCCTTTTTTTCCTATGGCTGAATAATATTTCATTCTATATATGGACCATAGTTTGTTTATTCATTTGTCTGTCATGGACAGTAGGGCTAGTTCCACATTTTTACTATTATGAGTAATGCTCCATGAACATGTATATAAATGTACTTGATTGAGCATGTTTTCAAGTTTGTACATATACCTAGGAGTAGGATTGTGGGTCATATGATAATTCCTTGTTCAACTTTTGAGGAACACTAAACTGTTTCTCACAGTGGCTGTATCATTTTGCATTTCTACCAGCAGAGTACAAAAGTTCTTAATTTCTCCACATCCTTGCTTACACTTGCTGATTTCTGTTTGTTTGTTTGTTTTTATTAACACTAGTTGGTGTGAAGCGATATTTCATTATGGTTTTGATATGCATTTCCCTAATGAATAACAATGTTGAGCATCTTTTCATGTGTTTGTGGGCCATTTATATACTGTATTTTGCCATGTATAAAATGCACTTTTCCCCCCAAATTCTTTGAGGGAAAAATAAGGGTGCCTGTTATACATGGCTTTAATGGTTACACACTATGAGTATAATAATCCTGTGTGTAATGTGCAGAAAAATGGGTGCACATTATACACAGGAGCATATTATGCATAGCAATATATGGTATGTTCTGTGGAGAAGTCCCTTACCCATTTTAAAAAATATATTTATTTACTTTTTAGAGAGGGGAAGGGAGGCAAAGAGGGGGAGAAA
Organism: Sturnira hondurensis; assembly: GCF_014824575.4. NCBI lineage: Eukaryota > Metazoa > Chordata > Mammalia > Chiroptera > Phyllostomidae > Sturnira > Sturnira hondurensis. The sequence goes on from NW_028085930.1 coordinate 5,513,143, forward strand.
CATCAATGTGTGGTCACCTCTTGTGCGCCCTCCACTAAGGACCCAGCTCACAACACAGGCGTGTGCCCTAGACTGGGAATCAAACCAGTGACCCCTTGATTCTCAGGCCAGCACTCTATTCACTAAGCTGCACCAGCCAGGGCCCTTGCCCATTTTTTAATTGATTTGTCTTTTTGTTGTTGAGTTGTATGAGTTCTTTATATATTATAGTGCAGGCCTTTATCAGATACAGCATTTGCAAGCATTTTCCTCCATTTTATAAGATGTCCTTACCTTGATAATGTCTTCGGACGCACAGAAGCTTTTAATTTTTATCTACTTCTGTTGCTTGTGCTTTTAGTGCCATATCTGGGAATCCAATGCTAAATCCAAGGTCATGAAGCCCTACGTTTTCTTCTAAGAGTTTCAATGTTTAAGACCTTGTATTTAGGTTGTTGTCATACCAATACTTTGATTAGTTTTTACGTATGGTATGAAGTAGCAGTCTTAATTTTATTATTTTGCTTGTGTATATCTACTTCTTTCAGCACCATTTGTTTAAGAGCTATTCTTTCTCCATTAAATGGCCTTGCCAAAAAATGATGGGCTAGAAATATATAGGTTTATTTCTGGACTTGGTCTACACATCTGTGGTTACGTTGGGACCACACTGTGTTGGTTTCTGTGGCTTTGTGGTGAGTTTTGAAATAGGGAAGTGTGAATCCTTCATCTCTGTTCTTCATTTTCAAGATTGTTTGGTTCTTGGAGGACACTTGAAATTCCATATTAATTGAAGAATCTGCTTTTCATTTCTGCAAAAGAAGATGGTTAGAATTTTGACAGAAATTGTACTGATAGAGGACCTTGGGGAAAGGAAGAGTGGAGGGGGGCTGGAGATTGAGTTCAATTGATGGTTGTCATCAATTATGCCTAGAAAATGAAGCCCATATAAAACCCAGAGAACTGGGTTCCAAGACCTTCTGGGTTGGTGAACACATGAGGATTTGGGGTCCATCCTGCCAGTGGGAGGCAGGGTGTGAATCCTACCAAACCTCCAGAAAGCCCAGTTAATTCAGATTCAAACTTCTCCCATGAATGAGATCTGGGCTTTGCCAACAACATCCAGATCCTCCTGTTATTCTAAATTGAAAGGCATGACACCAACATCAGAGACAGTGGGCTGTATTTCTTTGTGCAACAATCACACCCATTTCCCAGGTGGGTAGCAGCAGCCAACTTCGTTCCTGTCCCATCTGCAAAGAAAAAAGGAATTTCACCCAACAGTGGTCCTAGCACCTACCTGGCGTTTCCTTCTTCCTGCTCATTTTCCAGGCCTTGTGCTCTAGTCTTCTGAGGAGTTTCCCAAGTCACACCAATCCTTTTGATAAAATCCTTCAGCTTTAATTGGCTACTCAGTTTCTGTTTCTGCTAACACAATTGACTAATAACTATTGATGAACTTTACTGGTGCAAAATAGTTTTAGGTGGAATGCTATGTGCTAGTATGCCTCTAATTTAAAAATGAATGTATTTAGAGGGAGAGAGAAGATGGTGGCTAGGTAAGAAGGAGCAGATTCCACTCCCCCCTACACACGGGAGAAAAACGTGGCCGATCTTCGGAGGAACAGAGCAGACAGCCAGCCACCAGTACCACAGCATATATGAAAATAGGAGATCAAAAATTGTAGCAGACATTGAACAACCAGACAGTAAAGAGAGTGCTTCAGGATAATAAGGGCCCGAGGATCAGCACAGGGATCAGGGAGGCAGCCCCAGGCCTGGGGCCTGCTGGGCTGGCCACAGGGCTCTTGGGACAGAGCTGGGTCGGTGCTCCCTCCCCGGCCAAGCAGGGTTTGAGCAGCACTGGGAGACACCTGGCTGCTTGACGTCGCAGAGAGGGGAGTAAGGACTGAGTGGCAAACACACGGGGCTGTGAGCACCCACGTGTAGCCCTGGGAACTGTGCGTCCGAACCTGTGCAACCAGAGGCGGCCTGGCTAGGTGCACGTGCCCGCTACCCCGGGAGAGAGCTTTGTGGAACACCAGGGGACTACACCCATGGACCTAGAGAGCATGTGCACCTCAGCACCCACAACTGTAAACCTGCCCCTCAGCCTGCTGCAGCCAGCAAGAACAGAAAAACTGGTTTGGCCAGTTTGAAGCCAGCAAGAGGTTTTTTGTTTAATTTGGGGGGGCAGGGCTGGGAATATAAGACAGAAAACTGTACTTGAACAAGAATTAAATAAAAATAAAAGAATTAAATAAAATTCAAATTTCAAATCCTCAAAAAAATAATTTATTTTTAGATTTTTATTATTTTTAATCTCTTAATTCCTTTTGCTTCTCTTTTATTCTTCTTGTTTTATTCCTTCGTCCTCCCTTTCCAATTTTATCTCTCTTCCTTAGTCTGCTTTTTTTAAATACCCACAAATGAGACGAAAAAACCCGGAACTGTGAAAAGACCAGAGTTGGACCCAAAGAGGGGACATCCCAACAGCTGAGACAGAGAGCCAAATTTCACTTTGCTATTACAGAGAACCTGCAAGATACTGCATATTTGTATTATTATTTTTCATTGTTCTTACATCTTTTATTTGAATAATATTTTTGTATTCCTCTTTTTTCTGTTTAGTCTTCTTTGCTTGGCTGGTTATATTGTATTGTTTGACAGGTTCCCCCTGCTCTCTCTTCCACAGTATATTGCTAATTTACTGTCCTTCACTTCACCTGTGTTCCATTAGCACACTACTGAAAGTCCAGTACTCCCTATTCTTGGTGTCTAGATCTCATAGATTCTGTCACATGATTGTTGCTCTAATATTATTGTAAATAATAGCTGTACCATACTATTGTAAATACTAAACAATGCCCCTCCCAGATATTAGCCCACTCCACGGTTTCCTGAACTCTATTACTGTAGTGGTTAACTCTATTCTCTCACACACTACACCTATTTACTATCCTTTATTCTCACCTTACCCTAGAATCTGACCGCCCACAACCTCACTGCTTTCTAGATCCAACTCAACAATTCTTCTCTCCCCAATAAGAGTCTTATCTTCTTTCCATCCTTTCTAAAAAGTGGCTAGTTGGGTAGAATATCACGGTTAATACTATACATAGCTGAAGGATCTCCTATCTCTTCTCTACCGGCTGCTACTGTAAATAGCATAGAATACTCTCTTGCTGTCTTAAACCGTTTTTGCCTCCCCCCTACAACTGATCACAAAAAAGAGTAGGCAGAAGTGGCGAACGCCAGGATACTCAAAGGAGGCTGCACCACTGAATCTCACAGGTATTCTACCACAGAAGTTCACACCATAAACCCAGGAAGTCAGAACAGATCGATTTAAGAAGCTGAAGCTAACAAGAAGAGTTTCACAAACAATGGGAAAACAAAGAAACAATCCCCAAATGAAAGGAAAGGAGGAAGCCTCAGAAAGAATGCTAAATGAAATAGAGCCAACTCAACTATCAGATATTGAGTTCAAAGCAGTGGTTATCAGGAAGCTCCATGAGGTCACAGCGAATTACCAGAAACTACAGGGAAACTACAATGAACTCGTTGCAAATTATATCAACATGAAAAAGGAAATAGAAACTATCAACAAGGGCCAAGAGGAAATGAAGAATACTATATCTGAACTGAAGAACACAGTAGAAGGAATCAAAAGCAGGATCAACGAAGCAGAAGATCAGATCAGTAATTTGGAGGACAAAGTAGAAAAAACACCCAGAAAGAACAAGAAAAGGAAAAGAGGCTCAGAAAGAATGAAGAGGGTTTAAGAGAAATACAAGACAATATGAAATGTAATAATATCTGAATAATAGGGTTACCGGAAGGAGAAGAATAAGAGCAAGGGATAGAAAACCTATTTGAAAAAGTAATGAGGGAAAACTTCCCTAATTTGATGAGAGAAAAAGTCACACAAATCCAGGAAACAGAGAGAGTCCCAATCAAGAGGAACCCAAAGAGGCCCACTTCAAGACACATCATAATAAAAATGGCAAAATTCCAAGACAAAGAGAGAATCTTAAAGGCAGCAAGGGAGAAAAAGGAGATAACATACAAGGGAGCCCTGATAAGGTTAGCAACTGACTTCTCAATGGAAAAGCTCCAAGCCAGAAGAGAATAGCAAGAAATATTCCCAATAAGGAGAACCAGAGGACTACAACTAAGGCTACTTTACCCAGCAAGGCTCTCAATCAAGGTAGAAGGACAAATAAGAAGCTTTCCGGACAAAAGAAGTCTGAAAGAATACACCTCCACCAAACCAGCTCTGTAGGACATGCTAAAGGGACTGCTTTAAGGAAAGGAAGAAAAAGAGAGTGAGAGACAGAGGAACACAGGTACAAAAATGACAGTGAATAAGTACCTATCAATAATAACCTTAAACATAAATGGATTAAGTGCTCTAATTAAAAGACATAGAATAGCTGAATGGATGACCCACAAGAAAGCATGACCCACACATATGCTGCCTACAAGAGCCCGCTTCAGGACAAAAGACGAACACAGATTGAAAGTGAAAGGCTGGAAACAAATTTTCCAAGCAAACAGACAGGAAAAAAAGTTGGGGTAGCAATACTCATATCAGACAAAATAGACTTCAAAAAAGGGGCCATAAAGAGAGATCCAGAAGGTCACTTCATAATACTCAAGGGAAGAATCCACCAAGAAGACATAAACATCATAAATATATATGCACCCAACATAGGAGCACCCAAGTACATAAAGAAAATCTTAGAGGACATCAAGAAATATATTGATAGCAACACAATTATAGTAGGAGATTTTAACATCCTACTGTCAAAAATGGGCAGATCTTCCAAACAAAATATCAACAAAGATATCATGGCATTGAACAAAGCCCTAGATGAAATGGACTTAACTGATATATATAGAGAGAGCCTTTCATCCCAAAGAAGCTTAATACACATTCTTTTCAAATGCACATGGAATATTTTCAAAGATAGACCACGTGATAGGAGACAAAACAAGTCTCAACACATTCAAGAAAACTGAAATCATGCCAAGCATTTTCTCTCACTACAAGGCACTGAAACTAGAAACCAACCCCAAGGGAAAAAACCCCAAACACCCAAAATCATGGAGATGGAATAGTATGCTATTAAACAATGAATGGGTCAAGAATGAAATTAGTGAAGAAATCAAATAGTTTCTGGAAACACATGAAAATGAACTTACAACAACTCAAAATTTATGAAACACATCGAAGGCAGTCCTGAGAGGGAAGTTCATAGCAATACAGGCCTACCTAAAAAAGATAGAAACATTTCAAACAAACAACCTAACCCTTTGCCTACAAGAACTTGAGGAACAACAAGACAGCCCAGAGCAAGTAGAAAGAAGGAAATAACCAAGGGCAAAGCAGAATGAAATGACATAGAGACAAAAAGCACAATTCTAAGGATCAATGAGTCCAGGAGCTGGTTCTTTGGAAAGATAAACAAAATTGACAAGCCTTTAAGCAGGCTCATCAAGAAAAGGAGAGAGAGGACCCAAATAATCATGATCAGAAATGAAAGAGGAGAGATTACAACTGACACCACAGAAATACAAAGGATTGTAAGAAATTACTATGAAGAACTGTATGCCAAGAAGTTTGAAAACCTAGGTGAAATGGACAAATTTCTAGAAAAATATAATCTTCCAAAACTGAATAAAGAAGAAGCAGAAAGCCTGAACAGACCAATAACAGCAGATGAAATTGAAGCAGTAATCAAAAACTCCCGACACACAAAAGCCCTGGACCAGATGGTTTCACAGTAGAATTCTACAAAACATTTAAGGAAGAGCTAACCCCTGTCCTTCACAGACTATTCAAAAAAATTCAAAATGATGGAACACTCCCAAACTTTTTTATGAAGCCAACATTATTCTAATCCCAAAACCAGATAAAGACACAACAAAGAAAGAAAACCTTCCAATCCATGAAGATGGGATGTTTTTCCATTTATTTAGGTCTCTTTCCCATGTTGTTCTCATTCAGACACTGAGCATTGGTAGTGCAAGAATTTTCATCTCATTTCAGTCCTCTTGTCAGTGTTGCATGTGGAAAGTCTTTCAGAGCCTTGATCTTCTCTTTTCAGTTTGTAGCACTTTGCCAAATTTTGCCTTTCAGTATATTTGGGTATTATTCTAAAGGAAAGTTGCAGGAAAGTGTTTTAGTCATTAGTAATTTATCATTACTAGTGTTAATCTTGATATATCAAAGATGTACCTTTACCAATGTGATTCTTTTGTTGTTTGAGGGCTTTCTCCCTAGCTCCCACTGGTCTTTCTGTATTATTTTAGGCAATAATTGGATTGTTGTTTAGTAAATTGCTGCAGCTGTATGTATATTTCTCTAAACACTTATGAAAACTAATTTTTTTCAGTTACCTTAGTTTTCATAGAAAATTTAAGAGAAGAAAAAGTAAAAGCATGAAATAAAAACCCATAACATACCATTCATAATCAACCACCATCAATATTTTTTTATGTTTCCTTTCTTTTTTGAAAAGTGGAACACACACATTGTGCATATAGATATACTTTTAACTTTCATTCACTGTACATTTATTATTACCTACTATATGCAGAAACTATTCTAAGTGTCAGACATTATTCAAACTTTGCTGTGTATAGTTTGTATCTTGCCTATTTTTATTTAATGTTAAATTTAAACAAATCCAGTTCATTAACATTTATTTGTAACAATCCTGTTCATGGCTTCCTATTATTTTTCAGTGCTTTTTGGTCTTTAAACCCTGTCTTCCAAGGAGAAGCCCAGTGTGTCACATAGATGAGCAGGGAGAGATACCCCACATAGTGGTGGGGGGTATCACCTCTTCTCTTCCAAACAAAGTGGAGAATCAGTGCTCTTTTGCCAGTCACTTATATTCTTTCTTTTCTCCAACTTTAGATGTTGTTGGATTGGCCAAAAGGCCTGTTATATTTTTTCTGTAAAATGAAAGACATTTTTTATTTTCACCAGTAACTTTATTGATTTGGATATTTTAAGTATGTCGGCTATCTCCCAATATTGGCTTCTAGTGGGCAGAGGCCAGGGGTGCTGCTAAACATCTTCCAATGTATAAGACAGCCTCACAGCAAAGATTTATTTGGCCAAAATGTCAGTAGTACCAATAAACTTTTCAAATCACTTTTGACACGTTCAATCAGTCGTCATACCTTCTCCACACACTGCACAAATCCTTTTTTTTTGCGTTTCAGTTGTGTTTTTACCTTTCTTGAAATAATAAAGCATAATATGCCAGAAATGTTGTGTATTTTCTTCCATCTTCAATATTAAGATGGCTGTGCAAAAATCCACCAATTCTGGTAAATTTTTTTAATGCACACTTATATGACAGCTGTCCCAATACAGTCTAACAAAATTGTTTCAAATGGAGATAAACACAACTAAGCACTACTAGAGCCATTATACAGAAAAAAACTAAATGAACTTACTTGCCGAGCCAGTACTTTGATTAATATCTTTTTACATAAAAATTTGTATGTTTATTTGGTTTTCTTAGGATGGATTTTTAGAAGTGGAATTACTGGATCAAAGAATATAAATATTTATAAACCTTTGATAAATATTCACAAATTGCTTGCTTGCCATACCCTGCCTAACATTTAGTATTATATTTAAGGACTGTAAGTGTTTCTGTTACAACATCAAATACATTCCTTTAAAATAAAACCTTTTAAGATTGCCTATTCGCTAAAAATAACAGGCCTTATGGGAAAAATAAGGTTAAGGGCAAACCACTCAAGACCCCTGCAATTTTCAAACCAAGTACTAACAAAGGCATAATTGGTACCTTATGAGATAACTTGGACGGCCCAGTCAAACCATTTACAATGGCTGAGGCTCCCTCAGAGGAGAGTTAAAGATATTGAAACATAATAGGATGGAGATTTCTGGTTTGCATGGTCCTGAGATGGTGCAGATGAAAGAAGCTTTCTAAGTCAGGGAGGCTGCTATAGAGATGGCACAAGAGGAGCACAGCTTGCTGAGGTCCAGGACCCATGCAGAGGCCGGCAGTGCTGCTCTAAGTGGGGAGATCTGGGCCCAGGTGCTTATTTTTAGTTTTCTTAAAATAGGGCTGAGAGGGCTCCTGCTTGGTAGTAGCTGAGCCGAGTAAAGGATCTTTTTCTTTTCCCACTAAGAGTTACAGTTCTTTACCTACTTTTCCAGTTCCCCTTGCCTGGGAAAATTCAAATAGGAACTGACACAATTTCTATGTTATACTGGCATTGTTATTTCATTTACTAACCACTTATAAGCTAATTGGTGTTACAGGAACCTGTCTTCTGACAGAACAGACTGTATTTGTTAATTTGATAGGCAAAACTTTGAACCTCACTTGTATGGCTTCTTTGAAAAAATTCAAACCCTTTCCAACTAGGAATTAAATGCCTTAATCAATAAAGAGTGTCTAGAAAATAAATGATTTCAAAATCTGTACTTGGAAAGTAGCAACTCTGTTTGTTTAGTGATTGCATTACAATTTCAATGTCGGTCTAGAGGGGTGAATTTCAGGTTTTCAATTTATTTTGGTGGGTAACGGGGCTCCATACTGTCAGCATATGAATCTTAACATTTATTTGTTGAGGATAGAAGTTATGGTTTTATAGTGAGTGGCTTCTCATTTGTGGGAGTGGCTTCCTCCCATATTATGCAGCATTCAGTTGTAACGCCAGAGAAGGAGGGAGTGGGGGAGTCAAGTCAGTTCAAGACTGGGTATTTTCACGGTAGAGTATGCGTGTCTGACGTCGGCTGGTGGGGAAAAGCTGAAGGTACTGATAAGTAAGTACTGTATTTTGCCGTGTACAATGCACACTTTTTTGCCCAAGTTTCTGAGGGAAAAATAAGGATGTGCATTATACATGGATAATACTAATTCCCTAGCTATATGTTTTTAATTCTTTTATTTATGCTGATGCATTAAAAGTGTAACTCTAGAAATCAATAGCGATACCCGTATGCAAGATAATATCCTGGAACATGATAACAGGTTTTGTTTCTAAATATAAATAAATAAAAATTGAATTAAAAAAACTAAAAGACTTTTTTCCTGAAGTTTGGGCCAAGAATGTGGGTGCATATTACACATGGGAGTGCGTTATACACAGCAAAATATGGTAATTGAAGTCATTGGGATTGAGGGTGGTAAGAAGAAAATGAGAAATGATTGGCATAATAGAATGGGAGAAACAAGAGAATAGAAGCCTAGAGAACAGCTATTTTAACAGTAAAGGGGAGGAGCTAAAGAGTTTGGAGGTAAAGCAATTTACATATTGCTGCTGTCCATGGAAATGGATTGCTTTGGTTTGGATGAAAGTTGTTGAAGTTGAAGAATAAAAGGAACATTGAAGGACTGGTGGAGAGTGTGTTGGTCTTGAGGAAATCAGGAGTTTGCCATAAGAAGACACAGGAGATGGATGTGTAGAAACCTTATAATATAAACTGGTTCCAGAATTTTCAGTGAATGAAGGAGCAAGATACTGGGGAGGATAGAAGGTGGCATAATTTGATGGCATATGCCTAAATGGAACCAGGGCAGTGCTCACTGAGGGTGGCAGAGTGGGTCCTTTGGGCTCTCTAGGGCCAGCTATTCTTCCAGAAGGTGAGCAGGTTGTGAAAGTCACAGTGGCATTAGGGGGTAATAGTATACAAACGGGTTATTGGAGAGAAGGGATCCTGGACGGGTGACCAGGTAGTAAGTGCTCCAGCAAAAATTGAAGGCCAAATAGGTCTTAGAAGGTTCAGAAGGTTACAGACGCCAGTCTTTGCCAAGCAGTCAGTGAGTGTGTTGCAAAATTGCTCATGTGTGTTCTGAGAGAATGTTTATTAGTTAGGAACCATGGTTTCTGTCTACAGTTTGAGTTGGTAGAACAGGAGAGACCTTCAGCAGTTTGGGGAGAACAGATGTCCTCGGGATGTTGGAAAGGGAGTTGGCCGTATCCCTCAGTCTCATGAGATGAAGGAATTTAGACAATTTCGAGTAGGACTTAAGCCACAAATTATTAAATGACTGCATGAATGGCTTGAGGATATGCTTGTCTTTTTGTTCTTTCTTTTCTACCTACAGCTCTTTTTAACCTAGGTATTTAAGGGAATTAAATTTACAGAACCCCTAGATTTCTTGAAACGTTGAACTATGTCTGGAAAACTTAAATATTTACACATCATTGTTATTATTACCAGCAATGGCATTATAACTGTTACTTATTAGGACCAGAGTTCTTTATTTCCCTGTGGAAGATGTTTGAAGGTTAAATTTGGAAGTTGTTGATTACTTAGGGTTAATTAGTTTTTTCTAAGATTTTATATGTTAGTTTTAGTAACATTCTTGTGGTTTGCAAGCTTTTTAAGATCAGAACAAAGAGGTAAAAACTGTTGACTTTTCCCCCCTCTTTTAAAAATTTTAGTTTACATATAATGAAATGAGCAGATTTGCAATGTGTAGTTGGTTGGAAAATGCACCCTTACACCATGCATTTTGGAAAATGCATGCACTACCCCAACTAGAAATAGAACATTTCCATCACCTCAGAAAGTCCCTGGTGCCCCCTTGCAGTAAGTTCACCAGGCTCCTTCCTGCCTCCCTTCCCAGGCAGCCTCACTGATCTGATTCCTATTAGCATAAATTAGTTTTGCCTGTTCTAGAACTTTATATAAATAGCATTATATAGGATGTACTCTTGTGTATAGTTTCTTTTACTCACACAGTCTTCGAGATTCATCCCTTTTGTTATAAAGTCTCTATAGTTAGTTTTCATTGCTGAATAGCATTCCACTGTACAAATATACCATAATTGGTTATTCACCTGTTGATCGACATTTGTATTGTTCCCAGTATTGGCTATTCTGAATAAGTGCTGTCAACATTCATGTACAGCCCTGGCTGGTGTGGCTCAGTGGATTGAGTGCTGGCCTGCGAAACAAAAGGTCGCCAGCTTGATTCCCAGTCAGGGCACATGCCTGTGTTGCTGACCAGATCCCCCGTGGGAGGTGTGTGAAGGGCAACCACACATTGAAGTTTCTCTCCCTCTCTCTCTCTAAAATAAAAAATCTTTTTAAAATTTATATACATGTACAAGGGTTTTGTGTGTGTGTATGTGGACACATGTTTTCATTTCTTTTGGATAACGACGTAGGAGTGGAATTGCTGGATCGTAGAGTAGTTGTGTGTTAGCTTAGTAAGAAAAACTGCCCATTTTCCAAAGTAGTTGGACATTTTTTATGCTCCCACGGCAGTGTGTGAGCATTGCAGTTGCTCCACGTGCTTGCCAACATTTAGTCATTCTTGTGGGTGATAATTGTATCTCATTGTGGTTTTAATTAGTATTTCTCTGATGACTAATGATGTTTGGTGCCTTTTCATATACTTATTGTTCATTTACATATCTTCTCTTACAAAATGTGTGTTCACATCTTTTGCCCATTTTGTTTAATTGTCTTATTTGTGTAGATCTTTATGTATTCCAGGAAGAAGTCCTTTTTAAAAAGGTAGATGTGTTGTGAATATATTCTCCATTTGTGGCTTTAATTTTATTTTCTTCACAATGCCATTTGAGGAGCACACACTTTTACTATTGCTGCCACCCAGTTCGTCAGTTATTTTTCTTTTGGTTCATATTGCATGACCAGTCCAAGACATCTTTGCTTACCCCAGGTTGTGAAGATAGTCACGTTTTTTTCCAGAAGCTTTATAGTTTTAGCTTTGACATTGGGTTTATGAATCAATCTCAAATTGGTTTTTGTGCGATATGTAACTTTAATCGAACTGCCTTGGTGTCTTTGTGGAAATTTCTTTGGCTTTGTTTTGTGGGTTTATTTTTGGATTCTGCTCATTGGTAATGTCTTCCCTTACACCAGCGCCACCTTGTTTGGATGACGGCGGCTCTTCATTACGTTGTGAAATCAGTGAGTGTGAGTCTTCCAATATCATCTGTTATTTTTCAAGATTGTTTTGGTATTTAAATTTCATTTTAGACACACTTTCTTCAAAAAATCTGTTGGGATTTTGATTAGGATTATTTTAAATTCCTAGATCAATTTGAGAGACTTAACATCTTAATATTGAGGCTTATCTAAGAGAATGGTCTCTCTCCACTTAGGTCATCTCTAATTTTTCTTAGTCACATTTTGCAGTTTTCAATTTAGAGGACTTACATATTTTTGGTTATTTTTTATTTGTTTATTTTTTTATTTTTTAGTATATTTTATTGATTATACCATTACAGTTGTTCTATTCCCCCCGTTCATTCCCCTCCACCCGCACACTCCCTCCCCCACCATTCTCCCCCCCTTAGTTTATAACCACGTGTCTCAAGTTCTTTAGATTCTATATTTCCCCCACTATTTTTGCCCTCCCCCTATCTATTTTGTACCTACCATCTATGCTATTTTCTGTGCCTTCTCCCCCCTTCTCCCCCTCCCACCCCCCTGTTTCTAATGTTATGGTATTGCTTTGTAAATTTTATTTTGCAGTTCCAAGTGAATGGAAATACAGTTGGGGTTGTTTTTTTTTTGTTAAATAGTGATATTTCTAAAACTGCTAAATTCAGGAATTGGTTTTAATAGTAATTGAGTAGATCCCATCATGTTTTGTACATACATAATCCTATCACCTCTGAATAATGAGTTTTAGTTCATCCTTTCCAGCTTCTTTGCATTTTGTCTTATCTTAATACATTGGCTAGGACCTCCAATACAAAGTTGAAGTGATGGAAGTGGACGTCTTGTGTTATTTTTTCTGATTTCAGAAATCAGAATTTAATAATTCATCATTGGTTACCTATAGGGTTTTAGTAGATGCTTTTTACCAGACTGAGAAAGTTTGCCTTTTCCTAATTTGCCAACAGTTTTTACCATTAAAGGCTGTGAATGTTACCAAATGTTTTTTCTGCATCTGTTGAGATGATCTGTTTTTTTTTGTTTTTTTTTTCATTAATGAGTTGAAATATATTGACTTGTAAAAGTCAACCTTTCATATGTACTTGGTTATGATATTTTATCCTTTTTATGTATTGCTGGATTCAGTTCGTTAATGTTTTATGGTGAATGTTTGTACCTGTGTTCAAGAGGAATGTCCATCTATAGTTTTCTCTTTGTAATGTTTTCATTAGGTTTTAATATCAGTGCGATGCTGGCCTCAAAATGAGTTAGGAAATATTTTCTTCAACCATTTTCTGGAAGAATTTATGTAAGATTGGTATTACATTTTTCTTAAATGTTGATAGAATTCATCTGGACCTGGAGCTTTGAGGAAAGGTTTTTAATTATTTGGATTTTTAATTCTTTGTCAGTTCTGATAAATTTTGTTTTTCAAGGATAATTCTGTTTTATATGTTATTGAATTTATTGTCATAAAGTTCATAATCTTATCAATAGCTGTAGAATTTATAGTGATGTTCCCTCTTCATTCCTAACATTGGTAATTTGTGTTTTTTTCTTAACCTTGCAGAGGGTATAACTATTTCATTAATCTTTTCAATAATTGTCTTTTGGCTTTATATTCTGTAGTTAATTTCTTTCTTATGGTATTTGATCAGAAAAGGTCGTCTGTATTATTTCTAGTTAGAACTCATTGCTTTTAAAGTGTATGAATTAATTCATGATTACCCCGCTCCCCTCCCCCCGCTTGTTTTGTGTCCTGTGATTGTGTTATTCAAACCGTATATTCACATTAAAGGTTTACCTGTTTTGATCTTTTGTATTCTGACAGCATGTTAGTTTCCAACGATTGTGGATTTGTCTGTTTTTTCTTGATTTTATTGCTATTGGGTTTTGCTTTGTGTACTTGATACTCTTTTGTTAGTTGTACTACTGTATCACCTCATGTTTTTATTAATAGGGAACTTGTCTTTTTAATAAATTTGATATTAATTAAGGGATTTATTGATGTAAAATCTTTTACTTTGAGTTCTAGTTTGATGTTAATAGTGCCTCATCTATCATTCTTCCTTCTTTTTTTTCTTCTTTCTTTCACCTGGCATATATTTTAAAATTTTATTCTAGGTGTGTTTTTTGTAAATAGCATTATTCTAAACAAGAGTAAGATTCAGATTTTTTTTAAAACAGCGAATTTGTGCTATTTACAGTTATTGTGATTGCTGACGTTTTCTTTGTCCCCAGCTTTCCTGTTGCTTTTCTTCTCCTTTCTCCCATCTTGTTACCTTCTTTCTTCTCCTTACCGCCATTCCGCCCTCCAGATGTTCACTGGCTCTTTCTGATCTGCCAACAGGCAGAGCCTTTGGCAGAAGGCCTCTATTCTTTTCACATTGCTTTTGATGCCCTCTGTAGGATGAATAAAGCAGTGCTACCCAGCCAGGTCAGCACCTTCTTCCCGTGGAAGCCTCAAATCTTATTTCCGAATTGATGATTGTATTAGATTCAGTTAAGAAATGAGATGACTAATGTTATAAAAGTGCCTGCAGCAGATATTTGTTTCTGTATCCACGCTCTTAGTAGGTGTGAGATCCCCGTCTTGACTCCTGCATGCTGCGAGGTGTGAGACCCATGTACAGGCTCAGTAAATATGAAATTTAGATTTCAGTTGGTCTCCTCTGTACCTTTTCCCCTCCATTGTGTGGACGGTGCATGTCATGCATTACTAGGGGGACACCCAACAACTTTAAACAGCAGCAAATCAATTGAGAGGAAGTTATTTCCTGCTTTTATTCTTTCAGTTCTTTTGGGTTCTCCTGGAGAAAGTCTCTGATTCTTTACCTCTCTCAAACTTGTGCTAATGCCCCCATCACCTCCCTTTTTGTAAACAGTGAGCCGGGCTCATGCTCACTTCTTTGATGGGTACGAGTATTTAGAATTTAGTAATACTTTATTTTCTTTCAATTGATTTTTGGGTTACCTTGTATCTTTTCAGAGTAATTTCTGATTTTCTACTCAAGTTAGTGGTTAAATTTTGCCTTTAAAATTTTTGTTTTAAAAAAAACCAATTAATTTTAAAGAAAAAATGTAAGTACCCATAGGATGAGGGAGTTTGACAAAATTGGAGTGACATTTGAGAGTTACTTCTCCAGCATTTCTCAGGCATCCCGATTATTTCTGCTCTATCCGTAGTACTAACTTGCCATTTAGCAGGTGTTTACTGAGCATGTGCTTTGTGCAGAAAACCATGTGAGAACACGAGGAGAATCTTGGTGTGCTGCACTGTGTAGTCCAAGCAGGGATGAGGACGTGTGTTTGTGCAACAGCTGTTCTGAGTGTGCTGTGGTAACTGCTGTCAGAGCGGCGGGGCGTCCTGCTGACGAGCAGGCGGCAGGCGGAGGTCATTTCTGGCTGGGGGCTTGAGGCCTGGGCTCAACACTAGTGTTTTCACCAGGTGCTTTTCTTCCTTCCATTTGGACGTCTCCTTCTAAATCCACAGGGGTTTGGGGGAGAGAAGGGGCTTTTGTTTGTAGGCGTTACTCAGAGAAGCACAGTGTCCAAAAAGAACAGTGTCACCTTGGCCAGGGAGACTACCAGAGTTCTGGTTCCCACGTCCTGTGTTTGACCAGATAACTACTTAATTATTTTGAAGCCCAGTTTCTTCATCTTTGTTGGTGTTGATGAGAGCCGGTGTCCCTCTTGCTTCAGATTGGGGACATTTGGGGTGTGCATTTGTACATCAATTTTATTTTCACCCTATTGTTTATTTGAAATACTGATGGTTAATGAATTTGAGAGTATTTTAGGAGTTTAATTCTTTTTTTCTGTTTTTTCTAGGTCTCGATGCAGAACTTTATTATGTGAGAAATGACCTTATTAGTCACTACGCTCTATCCTTTAACCTGTTAGTGCCCAGTGAGACAAATTTCCTGCACTTCACGTGGCATGCCAAGTCCAAGGTAAGAGGGTGGTCAGCCAGAGATGCCAGGTCAGGCCACCCAGGCCTAGCCGCTGAGACAAGGGCTATATCCGAAGGCTGGGTTGCCATCTGTACAAAACGGTTAGTGGGTGGAGGGCTGTAGCAGTACCAGGTCTTTTCAGATTTATATTTTATATCCTTAGCCTATTCCTCTAGACAGTCTCACATCTTTTAAATGAAGGTAGCCTGGACACTTACATCCTTCCTGGCTTTTCAAACAGGGATGAAGGCCTAGTTTGAAGAAGGGACACTTGGACCTGCTAGTGACAGTGCTGTCCGCGGTGACACGATATGAGTGGGGATAGGGGGTTGGTGAGATAAGTATTGTAGACACGTTTGACATAGTGGATGGAGTGCTCCCGTTTATGGAGAAATAATGAAAGTAGGGTGCAGCTGACCCAGGCACCCCTGTGTGCTGTGGCTAAAAACCTTTAACCGTAAGGAACCTCTTGCCTGGTTTACATGTTGCTGAATGCTTCACTTTCCTCTGACCATCTGGGCTCCTTGAACACAAGTTTCTGCCTGGGTCCAAGAGTGGGAGTCTGAGTGTAGAGCTCACTTCCTCCAGTCAGCTTTAAGCTTTATATACAGGCATCTGAGTAGGATTTTATTTGGGAAATAAAAATAATTTTGCTACTAAAAACAAATAAGAACACCTATTGTAGAATGTTTTTTTAAAGTGTCGTAAAGTGGTGTCTGTCCTGTATTTTTGCAAGTTGACCGCTTTAATACAGATTTTTATTTCTGCTTATAAAGCAGTAATGGTTATTGGGAGACTTCAAATATTATAGAATTGTTTTAAGAACTTTTAAGACTTTGTATGTCTATATCCAGAAGTAATCATTGTTTATAGTTTGGTATACTTCAAGGCTCATTTTTCTTCTTTTTAAACAAAAAGGGGATTTTATGACACATGTGTTAAACAGCATTTCCCCCCTACTTAAGACTGTATCTTGGCATCTTTCCACTTCTCCAGTTATAGGTTTAACTCATTCTCTTTAGTGCCTTTGTAATATGAGAGTATATGGATGTATGATGTATGACACATGGATTTTTAATAGCATTTTATTATTTCAAACAGTGCTCTCTTTCACTCCTTCAAGTAGTTTCTTTCACTTCATTCATTTGGTAGACAGAATCCATGGTAACAGGATGATGAAAACAATTGGTAGCTCATCTTTCATTGCTGTTATTGATAAATATAGAAACATGGAAAAATGTGTGTGAATGTGTATGTGTGTATGTATGTATATGTATATGTGTACGTTTATACATTAAGGGCATCTTTGTTCAGAAACTTTTGTACACTTGCAGCATTATTTCTGAATAATAAATTATCACAAGAAGTGAAATGATTGAGTGAAAGAATGTGTTGGATCGACAGTGCCAAAGTGCTTCTCCCTTCCCTCTCCCAGGACGGTACCAATAAACTAGCATTCCTTACAGAGTGAGTATAGGTGCATATGTCTCTTATTCACTCCCTAACACTAAATATTAAAAGTAAAATGCATATATTCATATTATTGTTGTAAGTGCACCATGTATACTTCATAGAAACATTACACACACACACACACACACACACAGGTAACAAGTATTAAAACATAGCTGCAGGGATGTTGTGGTTAAAGTTGAGTTAGGTTGGATTCTGGGTAGAGCATGTGTGCCTTGCCATCTGGAGTACCCCAAGATGTCCAACATTGTTGCCTTGGGGTATTCTAAATGGGGGATCCTCTTTTAGGAGTGGACAGATACCCTTAGGATGAAAAAATGCAAAAACAGATCAAGAGAGAAAAGTTTATGTGAAACAATTAAGGACACTTACTCCATGGTAAACCTGGATACACTGAAGAGACAAAATTACTGGTATAGGTAATTCAGAAAAGGTTCACCTGAGACATTTAATCTGCAATATGTCAGTTTCAATGAATAATGTGCACCTGAACTCTTCAAGGAAACTGGGCTAATACATTTTTCTGTATTCTTGCATAACATTGTGTGACCTCATTATTTGGAGGGGGCTGGTAAACTTAATTTTGATACAGTAAGACAAAGAATTTTCACATATCCTTTACCCAGATTCACCAGTTGTTACTGGTTTGTTCCATTTGCTTACTTTATCGTTAATTCTGTCTTTCCTTCTCCCCATCTTCACATGCACACACTTTTTTCCCTTGAACTATGTGAAAGTGAATTGCAAGCATCTCATCTCTTTACCCCTAAATACATTACTGTATATTTTCTAAGAACAAGGTTATTTTTTACATAACCAAAGTACAATGATCAAAGGAAACTTAACATTGATACAATATTATTATTGTACTACTGTACTCACATTTTGTTAATTATACCAATCTTTATAGTTCCTTTTCCCCCCCACCTAATTTAGGATCATGCATGCAGTTTGTCCCCTTTTATTCTGGAACCTGCCCGTGGTCATTGTTTGTGTTTCTTGACCTTGACATTTTGAAAATACAAAGGCCAGTTATTTTGTAGAAAGTCCCTCAATTTGAGTTGTTCAAGGTTTCCTCTTGATTAGATTCAGGAGTGTGTCTGGCTGTAACACCACAGAGGCACTGCCCTTCACAGTGCCTTTGATATCAGCTTGTCCCCTTGCAGGCCGTGTTAATTCTGATCACCTAGTTCACCAGGTTTCTCCCCTGTAAAGTTTTCTTCCTTTGGATGGATAAGGAACTGTGGAGAGATAATTTGAAGTTGTATTTAAAAATCCCATTCCTCATCACACTTCCAGCCACTAGTCTTTGCATCCGTGCTAAGAATGGGTTTCACTTTTCCACCAGGGCTATCATGTGGAATACTGTGTTTCCTCTCTAGGAGAGGTCAGATCTGCACGAGGCCGCCTTTTGGTGGGAGTGCTGTAGGAGGACTTCAAACATTTGTGGAGTGGCTGGTCTTGAATTTTAAATTCCTCTGCAACTCCGAGATCCAGTTTCTGCAAACGGCTTTCAGGCAGAGTAGAGTCTTATGTTCCCCAGGAAATGATAAGTAATCCTTTGTTACCTTTCCTACCCTTAGTGTGATGAATATAAAAACAAATAATAGATATATTTTAAAACAGAAATCAAGTGAAATAGTGGAGATTCTATTCCAGTTACCCTACTGACCTTGGAGAAGGTGTGACTCTTTCTGGGCTCACTTAGGAGAAAAGAATGCTGATACATCCTGAGGACGTTTCCTGGGCAAGTGAATGGGGAGGGACCTGCGACTAAACAGACAGTGTGGGATGTGGTATTTACCGTTGAACCGAACTAAACCTTTTGTGCATCCCTTTAAAAAACATATGCACTGATAGTTTTATTTGAAATGAGTTTCAGGGAGCTGACTGTTAGAAGGTGCTTGAGGAGTTTTTGGAACCTGTCCCAGGAGGAAGTTGGAGTGGAAGAGGGTAGACAGAAGAAGGGGCTCAGATGGACACGTGTGTCTGAGTGGGAAACAGTGGTGGCCTGGGTTCATGTCCTATGGCTCTGTTGAGTCTCCATATTCTTCACTCTGTCTTTTACAGCATAATCTACACTACAGTGCTTCTGTGGCAGGTTTTAAACTCTGTTGTTAGTTCATGCTTGGGCTGCTGTTGCTGATACGACACCCCCCGTGCAGTAGACGTTTGCTGACTTGTTGGAGGGTGTCAGCACTAGTCACGTGGCAAGGCCAGAAGCTGAGAGGGGATCTTAGACTCCTCTCACACCTTCCTGTCTTGCATAATTACTCCTTGAATTCATCTCCTGCCTCTCTCGGGACCTAATGCCTCATCCTTAGTTTGGACCTCCATTGTTTCCTACCTGGATATGAAAACAGTCTCGTACATGGTCTCCTTGCCTCTGGACTGGCCTTTAGGTGCACCTGGTACAAATTTGCTCTAGGCTTTATTTTCATTTGCCACCAGAATAAAGTTCTGATTTCTTAGGAAGCCTTCATGTTCTTGTCCTTGCCTTTCTTTTCTGTGTCCTCTCCAGCTAATTATTTTGTGTCACTTTTTCCCTGTGGCAATTTCTTGAATGCCCTGAGCTACTGTTTGGTCTGCTAGAAATGTACTTTCCCTAATTCTTTATCTCATAAAATCAGGCCCAGTGTTACTTCTCCTTGGCTGTGTCACCACTGTCCTTTTCTGTACCCACAGTGCCTTACTCTCCTCCCTCATACCCCTCATCATGCTCTTAAGAATATTGTAGCAGTGATTTTCTTTTCTGTGTCCCTCCTAGGTGCTAAGTGCCTCAAGGGTGGGAACACCTTTTGTCTTTCTCTGTGGCCCCTGTGCCTGGTACAGCACCTGGTCCTTAGTCCCAGGTGCTCCTTCACCAACTATAGAAGGGGGGCAGGTAGGGCACAGCTCATCAGGCAGGGAACTTCTGAACAGTAAAGTTGTGCAGAGTTGCAGTGTGCTGCTGGAGGAGATGTGGATTTCCTGTTTCTAGAAGCGTGAAAGCATAGGCTGGGTGCCTTCGACACCAGTTGCATACATGGCCTTCTTTAGGTATTTTATTCTGGATAAAGTAAATCTGGAAAAATGAATGGAATTCATAGATTGACTATATAGCTAAACTAATTTCACAACTTAATCTGTAACAGGTATAAGAATTTAGAGGAAAGCAGTCATCTTGTATTGTAAAACACTTTATAGTGAAAAACTAAGGAGTATGTGTGGGTTAATCTAGTGTCAGGCTTTGGCCACCTTTACAGCTCATAATTCCAGTTTCGGGTCATAATCTCTGGTGATTTTAGCACAGTTGATCAGTTAAATTTTTTTTTTAATTTTTCTTTAGAGGGGAAGGGAAGGAGAGAGAGAGAGAAATATCAATGTATGGTTGCCTCTGCTGAGGACACACAATGTATCGTGTGTCCCCTGCCGGGAACTGGCCTGCAACCTAGGCATGTGCCCTGACTGGGAATCGAACCGCGATCCTCTGGTTCGCAGGCCCGTGCTCAATCCCCTGAGCTACACCAGCCAGGGCTTTGATTAGTTAAATTTTTTTAATTTGAAAATTAATATTTTGAATGTTCAGTGTATGCACATGGTGCAAAATCCAAATGGCATAAGGGGTACACAGTGAAAAATCAGTCCCTCACATCTTCCTGGAACCACCTCAAAGCCCCTCAGCCACCTACTCCCCTTCCCTGAGGTACCACTGTCCCTTGCTTCTAGCCTCCCCTCCTAGAGGTAGGTTGTGGTAGAGAAAGCATCTGTGCATGTGTGTGAGTGTGTGTGTGTGTTTGAACAAGTGATGTACTGCATATTTTTCAGTGTGTCCTGGTAAAGTTTCTCATTGCTTATAGAGTTGAACTTTTTTCCCTTCAGGTGACTGTATCAGGTATTATTACATGGTTGTACTTGGGTTGATTGACCAGTTGTTATAAGAGGAAACTAAGACCCGTATTTGGGAGGAAGTGGAGAGTAGAGCTGACTTGAAATGGGAAAGTCATGCTAGGGGGCAGGAGAGACGTGGAGAAGGGCTCTTCACCGGATCATGTGGGCTTGGGATGTGGTCTTGAACTTTCAGGAGGACCATGGCTCCCAAGCTCTAACACTTTATCAGCATCTCTCACTTCTTGTTTTTTAAGATTTTGCCAGATAAAATATTTGCTTCCAAAGGTATCCATGATTGGTATGTCAGTTCACATTATAGATATTCTAACATTAGTTTTCACACATCAAAGCTTTTGCTAATAATGTTGTTCTGGAGTATTTACACAACTCTGTTTTGTCTTGCCAGACAGATTGTGGTCTCCTCAGAGGCTGGAGCTGTGTCTTATTTTTGCTGTGTGTGTCACATTGCCATAGTGAGTGGCGGGTAAATACCACTGGGTAATTGCATTTCCAGGTGGGACGGGGACTCTGATAATGCTACTCTTTCACAAGGCCACACCCTTTTAAAAAAGCAAAAAGTACAGATAGTTTTTTCTGTATTCCAAAACATTCTCCAATATTCAGAAAAACACTGCATTTGTTAATTGTCAATATATACATTTTAGATAGCAGAAAGGCAAAAATATATCAAAGGGTGGCAGAATACTTCTCAAACATACCCCCACCCCATAGCTGTTCTCTGGTGTTGGAATTTTTCATCATTGTCTGGGAGGGAACGTGCCCAGAGTTCCTCCAGCAGCCCCTGGGATCAGCCTGCTGCACCCCCTGCAGAGTGGGGTTTCTAAGGGGAAGGCAGTACTTCTGATAATTTCAGAGAAATAAAGAGGCTGTTTGGCTGGAGGGAAGTGTATTCACTTTAAATCTGTGCTATGTTTCAGAGGGAAATGGCTTTACTCATCAGTTGCCTATTTGCAGTTGCCATTTGTTACCAAGTAAGGGAAGATTATCAAAAATGTTTATTTTTTGCTTATTCAAATATTTATATTTTCACTAGTTTCTTTTCTGAAGTATTTTGGCTCATTCTTTTTTTCTGATAAACAACTGCTGTTTGAATTTCCTTTGTTCCAGTAGATTATAAGTGTTAGTTGTAGAACAGATCCATTTCTTCAAAGGATTGTTGGCCAGTGAGATTGCATATAGATCGACAGATGCCAAAGCACAGAAAATGGGAATTTAATAGTGGTCAGTTTCTTCCCAGGAACTGCAGTTGTAAAGTTTGTATCTTAAAGACTCAAGAGAGAGAAGAGGACTGCTTTGTGCATGTCTCACGTGTTTTGACAGTCCCTCACAAAGGCAGCCAGCAAAGGGCAGACTTCCACACTTTCCAACGTATTCCTCCAGGCTGCTGTTCTGGCCCCGGTGTTGTCCTTCTCAACCATCTTCCCGAACCCCTTTGCCACCTCTGCTCCTGCCCCTCACTCTACCCAGCTCAGTCACAAGCTCACTCACAAGCTCACTTCCCTCTGCCCTGCCCATCTCTCCACTTGCCACACTGAGATCCTCTGGTCTCGTTCCCTGTCCTCAGCGCTGCAGTCAGGGCTCCTGACCCCATGTGCTGTTCTCCGCTTTCCCAGGGGTTCTGGTCCCTGACTGTCTGTGCTTCTGCTTATCATGACTGAGTCCTACAATCAAGGAGATAGTTAAGTGTGGGGAAACATACGTTTGGCTTTCAGTCTTGTTAAATTCAAGGGCTAATAAGATTATTAGGTAGATATCTCTAGTGTAAGGTCTAGTGTAATTACACTAGAGATTAAAGATACAGGAGAGCGAGAAAGACCGTTTGATAATACGCAATCCCATCATGGTGAAATGGGCTAGAACCTAGTGTACTAGAGAAGGACGTAGCATTTGGAGAAGATAAAAGTATGGGTGTTCTATCAGATCTTCCTCATGCTGAAAAGAAAGGCAGAAAGGGGGTTCCTGTGTGCTCACTGAGGGGGACAAGAACGTTGCTGAGTGGGGAAGCAGGCAGAGCAGCAGGTGGTGGGTGGTTGAGGTTCTTTGAGATTTGGAATAGGGACACAAGGGAGAGAGGGTTGGTGAGGAAAGGATAGCTGAGCAGTATTCTGGGGCTACTCTGAGCCTGGGGGTCAGCATTGTGCAAGGGCACCCTCCTGGGATGTGACTTCCTCTGGCAGTGCTGGGCAGCAGGAATAGAATGAGGGGCGGGCAGGAGCCGGGGCTGTCCTGTCAGGGTGAAGGGAGTGAACCAGTTGAGGGAATGTTGATATGATGGTGTCAATAACACTATCTTCTTTGGTGCAGGGACTGTGGGAAAATGAAACCAGGTCACTGGCTGGGCTGGAGAGGAGGGAAATAGCTAATTGGCTGTTTGCATTTCAGCTATGAGCACAGCCCTTATAAATGTGCTTCATAAATGTTGGGTGAATTAGAGTGGTGGGGGCAAAGAACTGGTTTTATAGGAACCAGAGGTAGTGATGGGATCTTTGATAGAGTGGGGTTTTTGCATTGGTTTTGGGTGTGGAGCAGGTTCTTTAGTATATAGGCACACTGAGTGATGAAGCCCCCAGGAAGATGGCAGGAGAAAGGCGAGCCAAGGGCCAAGGCTTCTGCCAAGTCCCGGGTCTGCTGTGTATGTCGATGGCGTGACAAATGGCTATCATGAGGAGAATGTGTGAGCTTCAGAATGTAGGTGATTTTGTGTGGGGAAGGGATGTCTAGAAAGGACCTAATGATCCTAAAAGAATGACAGCCCTACTGCCTAGTCCCTGAGGGTCAGGTGTTGTGGAAACTGAGTGATAAGCAGGGTAGGACATGACTGCTGAGGAAAGCCAGGTTGGGGAACAGGTGGTGAAGACATTGTGACGAGGCTGAAGAGTGTGGGAGGTTGTTTAGAATAGTGGGGTTCTCAAGGTTGAGGGGTACAAAACAGAAGGGCCACAGCAGTGCTCTTGGTAGAGCACAGGAAAGCTGTGTCAAAGTCTCTAGGGTCGGTCAGGAGTAGGCTGGTGTCAGTGGGAAGTGCAGCGGGGTAACAGGGTAGCTAATCTGGAATGACTGTGGATTCCGCTGGAATCCGAATTCATCAGAGGGGACTGGTGCCAGGTGACAGATGTATTGCATTAATTATCCTATTTGATCCTTGTAACAGGTTCTGTTACCTCCCTTTTACAACAACTGAAACTTGGAAAAGTTAGTAATTTACTGGAGGATCACATAGTCTCTAATGGTTCCAAATCCAGTTCTTGCCGACTGCCAATTTCTTCTGTGCACTAGCTCCCCACGAAGGGTCCTGGTCAGAGATGGTATGGATACAGGGATACAAGCCCTGCATTCTCTTACTGTGTAGTCAATGAGAATTGCTGAAAAGCCTGCTACTGCTTGGCCCAGACTTTCTGGGCCCTAGCTCTCTAGCACCCCCTGGTGGCAGGGACAGTATTGTGGTGTGCTAAGGTGAAAAGGGACGCTTGCTAGTCAAGGTGCCACTAAGTCACTGATGTGCAGCAACAAGAACATTTCCTTTGTTGTGACCATTACATTTAATAAATTCAGCCATTAACAATAGTTTGTATACCTATAATAACTGCAAAATAGTAGTTTCTTTTACAGTCTGGGGTGATACTCTTTCCCATTTTCCTTCTTTAAGGCGTGCCATTTCATTGGCTTTTTTCATTAGCATATAAATACATTTGAATATCTCCTATTGATAAAAGAAGAAAGAAAAGCTTTGGAAACTGTTTTCTTCTCCCCAGCTACTGCCTGGCTCCGATCTTCCTAGTTAAGTTTCTTGAGGAAGATTTACAAATTGTCAATTATAAATAACAGCATAGAAAATGTAGTCATTAATATCGTAACAACTATGTATGATGTCAGGCGGGTACTAGACTTTTTGGGGTGATCACTTTGTAAGTTATATACATGTTTAATCACTAGGTTGTGCACCTGAAACCAATACAATATTATATGTCAACTGTAATAGAAAATAAAAAAATTAAGTAATGGCTTCTTGAACCTCTTTCCTGCCATTCTTTTCCAGCCCACTGCCCCTTGGCTTCTACCATCCCTAACCCTGCTCCAAAGCCGCCTTGGTGACCATCAAAACCCAAACAAGCAGTACACAGAATGATGTGAAATACAAGGCCTCACTGAAGGTCTTGAAGGTGGCAGCCATTCTGAATTTCTGCTGTGGCTTTGCAGTTTGAGCTGTTTCTTCCATGAACATCTTTCTGAGCAGCAAGATTATATTTATTAATCGATGCTGCTTGGTTTTTTTAAGCCATGTAGGCCAGGTATTGATAGATAATACTGGTGTTCCAGGGACATCTCTTAGTCACCTCTTTTGCCTTCTGGATTCTGAATTACTTGAGAAACAGTTCCAGAGCTTAGATGGGCACCCAAACAAGAACTTGCTTAGTGGTGAAAGTTGGACTAGAGAACGTGGCTTAGATGTTCTATGAGAAATTCTTGCCTTGGAATCTGCTTGTGGGAGTGGGTCTCCCAGGCACATGGAACCCATCAGAGCTTGGCTTTTTTCAGCCAAAGAAGGCATTGCTGGCTAGTCTTGGCGTGTGAATTACACAGCTCAGTGGCTCTCTGGGGCTTCTTTGTCAGGGGCTGTGTAGTTCCTAGAGAAGCAGGGTTTCTGAAATCTAGGTGGTGGTTTCACAGGAGAGTGGTGCTGCTATACTAGATGTGCAGTGGAGGGTGGCTTCCTGGATTGAATTTTTACCCACTTGAAAATTCCTAGGACCGTTTCTAACAACTGCATTTTTTAATAGCGAGATCATTTGCATATATGAAAGGCTCATGTATTCATTAGTTAATGAGCTAATCAGTGAAGCCAAGTTGTTAGTGTCCTTTCTGTTATCACGGATCCACTTTATTTCTCCACATCACAGGTTGAATATAAGCTGGGATTCCAAGTAGACAACTTTGTGGCAATGGATATGCCCCAGGTCAACATTTCTGCTCAGGGGGAAGTTCCACGCACTTTATCAGGTAAGTCTCAAAGACAGAGGTAACATATTGTTTACAGTTGTGTCCCCTGTGTCCTCCCCAAAACAGTTTATGTACTGATGTGTAGTACATCTTATTTCATAGGCTTAAGATATATAAGAAATTTGAAAAATAGTTTTTATAAACATTGATTATCTGTATTGTGTTTTAAGCCATTCCCTCTTTTCCATCATTTCTAGAACTGTCTGTGTTCAACTCTCATCTTTTCTGCATTGCTGGTCCTGGCCTCTGGGTCCTTTTATCTGGTCTTGTTCCTCCTGGAGTAATTCCCACACTGTGGCCTGAATGATCTGACAGTGTGACACCATGCCCATCAGTGCCCCAACCTCTACCAACTGAATACATCCCAGACTCTGCAGCCAGTGTGCTGTATGTTTACCGTCTGTCTCTGCCTGTCCACCTGCCCTTGTTTCTGCACTTGTCCCCGTGTTCCAGCCGTCCACACTCCCTGCGGTTCTGATATCTGGTCCTTTGCATGTGCTGGTCTCTGTATTTGTAACTATCTTTTCCTCTTTTGTGCTTGTAAATGCCTATTCATACTGAATACTCTGCAAGTCTCAAAATCTGCACTGTCCTTTTTCTGCCTCTTCCTCCATCTCATAATTCTTTGTCTTTGCCTCTCTCTGCTAGCCTGTGGCCACCCGGAGGGCAGGCGCTGACTTTTGTAACTGTCTACCCCAGGCACCTAGCATGGCATCTGGCATGGGATAGGCCCTCAGGGCACGTCATAGTAAATGACTTAAATGTCATATTTACATCAGTTTAACTACTTTTGCACCAGCCTTTTGAGAAAGGCTCCCGAAGATGTGAGATTTTAAGAAAACGGAAATTTTTAAAACTTGGAAGCTTAAGCCACAGTGGTGCTGTGGAAGTCTTTCTGGAAGTCCAATTCACTGTTATTTGTGAAAATATGTTTATCTAAGCTTTAAGAAAGCATAGGAGGGCTGGTTAGTTTTTGTGGGTCAGTAAAGCTATTTAGAAATGCCCATGTCTCTCATGTGCGCATATGGATAGTAGAATGATACATTCTAAACTTGTAGAAAAGGAATCTTAAACTGAAAGACTGAAAAAAATTGCTGTGCACCAAAGTCTGTTATCCCATTGCTACAGTAATTAATTAAAGACACTTTCTGTTTAGAAAGGTATTTTCTGTTTGTTCATAGTTGAGAATTTATCAGATTTGTTTACAAGGTATATGTAATCTCTTCATTAAGAGCAATACATGCTGCATTTTGGTGGTGAATTGTCTCACCTCTTTATCAGATAATTTTTATTGTTATTTTTGTTGATGTGCATGGTAAGGTAGCAGGGTTTGCCTTATAATGCTGTAGCTTTACTACATTATAGTAAGAGGAAAAGTGATATTAAAAATCACAAGCAAAAGTTGAAAATAATTCTCTCTTCATTTATTTCTTGGTTTGTTCTTTAACAAATACTTGATGTCTGAAGTTGTGTAGTCTGAAGATAACTTCTCTGAAAGTTTCTGCTTAGTATCTTATGTAAATGTATTTTTAGTTTCATTGCAACAAAAATAAAATAATTTAAAAATATGTAATGAGCATTTAATGTTGGTTTTTAGAAAAATAAAATAATTTTTCTTGTTTTTTTTTTACACAGTGTTTCGGGTCGAGCTTTCCTGTACTGGCAAAGTAGATTCTGAGGTTATGGTACTAATGCAGCTCAACTTGACAGTAAATTCTTCAAAAAACTTTACAGTCTTAAATTTTAAACGAAGGAAAATGTGCTACAAAAGTAAGGAATTTATTTACCAAAGTATGTGTTTTATCTATAGATGTGGCAGGGTCAAAAACAGATTTTCTAGTCTTTTTTTACAGATTTGTAACCAAATCTTGGTTATAGTCGCAAATGAAAAAAAGAGTACTAACAGATGAAATTCCGAAGTAATTCCAGATGACCTTAGAGCCCGGAACCACAGTCAGGCCTCACTCAGTCCCTGCTTCCTCAAAATCTTTTACCAGAGTTGCTGGGGAGTTTTATATTAGGAATGTGAACTAACACTGTAGCAGCTAAAGATGGAAGGAAACCAGGTAATTCTGATAGGATCCCCTGAAGAGGGAGGAAGTGCGCTTCCCTCAGGAAGTTACCATTACGCAGAAGTGTTGCCCGGGGCCCCGTAGACCTGGGTTCAAATTATGGCTCTGCTTTTGGCAAGAGGTTGGAACACATGACTTAACCTAAGTCTTGGGGTCTTTAATCTGTAAAATGGACATACTCACCTGTTTTAGAGGTGTTTTTTTTTTAAGATTAATTGAATCTAACCTAAAGCTTAGAATACCATTTGTGGGTACCTAATAAATGTTAGTAGCTTTTGTGTTTGAATAATCTGTTACTAATGAAATTACAGTGTATCAGAAAATAAAACCCCTCCAAACTTATTAAGTGCTTACTGTGTCCAAGTGCTTACATGCATTAAACTTATTTAATCCTTGCAACAACCCTAGGCAGTAGGTTCTCTCACTTATCTCTGTTTTCTGAATAGGAAGCTGTGGCGCAGGGCATCTGACCATCTGCCAAGGTCACACTGCTAAGTGGTACAGCTGGAGTACAAACCCAGCTGGTGGCCTGTACTTAGTCTAGGTGTCACCCTGCCTCTTAACACATTTCCCGATTGGAGTTAGTGCTTAGTGTTATGAAAATGCCTCAGACCAGCAAGTGCGTTACAATGGCTAATGTCAGTAAAAAAGCTGTACTGCGTTAGAATGGGCATTTTAAAAATGAAGATAGTTCGCTTTGGTGTTTTGATACATTCTTCTGTTCTAATGTATTCACTACATACCTACTTTTATATATTTTAAGAGTGGACTTGAAAGACTGTCTAGTTCCACTAGTCTCTGTATAATGAATGTGAGGAGCCTGGGTGCTGAGAGGCGCCTCAGCTTGCACCCCAGTCGGTGAAGAATGCAAAGCACTTGGTCCCCGGGGCCTGGAGGAGGTGGGTGGTGACTCTCCACGCGCTTCACCTTTCATGCTTGAAGAGCCAGCAACACGTGATGTGGCCTGTGGAGCCCACCAGTGCAGTATTCCCTGAGCTTAAAGATCAGCTGATACTCAGAATGGCCTCTTTAATATGTACATGAAAGTTAACTTCAAAATTAACAATTGGTGTCATTTCCTGTTCTGTTACAGACTTAATGCAGCACCGCCCTTTTTATTTGGTGGTCATACTAGTGACCACCCCAATCATGACTCTTAGTTTAATGTGTGCTCTTAATATGGTTTGCTTATCTGGTTTTCCATCCCATGACATTTAAAACTGCACAGAAAATGTATCTCTACTACACCAAGTGTTAATGGGCATTACTGGCAAGAAAAGCTCCCTTTATTATACGAGGGTGGAGACTGCTGGGTCACACTAATGTGTTACCCTAGAACTCCTTAGAGCAGGGGTGTCACACTCGTTTCCACCGGGGGCCACATAGCCTTGCAGTTGCCTTCAAAGGGCCGAATGTGATTTTAGGACTGTGTAAATGTAACTACTCCTTAACTAGGGGCAAGGAGGTTGGGGTTTCCACTAGTTAAGGAGGAGTGTTTGCCACCTGTGCTGTAGGGCATTTCCACTCTGCTAGTGGGCGCTGTGAGCCTCCACAGAGGTCACAGAATGTGGCTTTCTTTAGACTTCTCCACCACAGAAGCCCCTTTTTCATTGAGTACCTATATGGAACACCCTTCGGTTAATGATTATAGTGATGATTATCAGAATAACAATCCGCCATTTTCTATCTTACCACAAATGCCTTGTTACTTTGTTCAGGCACTGTTCTGATATAATATAAAACTGTGTGAGAGAAAATTTAGAAAATGTAATTACAGTATTTAAGGATTTTCATGGAGAATAATTTCTAAAGCATCTTCTATCTCCTTTTTAATTCAGAACTTGAAGAAGTAAAAACTTCAGCCTTGGACAAAAACACTAGCAGAACTATTTGTAAGTGTTACTGTGTTTTCCTTCTCCATCATTAGGGATGAAAAGTGGTTGATTGCAGATGAACATGACTGCACGAAGTTCGGAGGCCTTGTGGTTTCCAGTAGGTCAGCAGAGAAATGACACCACGCTCTTTAACTCGCTGATGTTCTGTAGATTGGTATACAGTCAGATGAAACTGTTAGAAAACTCCTCTGAGGTAAAATTCACGCATGTTTCATAACAGGGGATCTAAGGAAACTTTTATAAGCAAGAATGCATATCACATCATTTCAAATGGTCATAATTAAAGTACGAACATGAAACGTGTCAGATCTTCATTTGTTTAGCAGAAGGTTAGAAACTCTGACTTGTGACCTGGACCTGACCCTCAGCCAGTTTCATTCAGGTGAAAACATAAGCTTAAAGACGGATACCGTGTTGTTTAAACCTACAGAGCAGAAAGTCAAAGTCGATTTTTATTTTTATGGTAATGATTGTGTTAGATAGTAACTTAGACTTCTGTTTTCCTTTTCTGACATGGAAACATCACTAAGACTTACTGTTTCTGAGATAATTTTAATAGCATGTCTGAAAGGTTACTAGATTCTTCTGTGGAAGTAATTTTTTGAAAATGGAGGTGAATTGCGAGTATGCATAAGCCAAGATGAGCCCGCATGGGGCCATCCCCTGCTGCAGCAGTGATCGGTGTTGTGCGTGTTGTTCCACGGAGTCTGGTTTCGGATGGGTAGGTGGGCGGGAGGGAGTAGAGCATTTTAGAGTATATACCAAGCCTCCTGTCATTTCACCCATAAGTATTTCAGTGTGGATCTCTTTAAGAAGGTCATTAAGCAACCCACAATCATCCAACACCTGTTCACTTGTATTTGGTTTATTACATGTAGCAGAATTAACAATACTTCCTTAGTATCTCCCAAAAGCTAGTCCGTATTCAGATCAGCCTGTCTCAGAAATGTCTCTTTTGTTTCTCCCCTGAATCCGATACACATGAAGTCAATACACACTGTATTTGGTTCACATGTATTTTATATTAACCAGAAATCACTCCCTCCCCTAATATCATGTGTTTGTTGAAGAAATCGATTTATTTGTCCCATAGAATTTTCCCTCTGTGCATCCTTGTGGTATCATTTAACATGTTTTTCTCTCTCCTATGAACTGGTAGTTAGAGTCTGTACTTGATTAGATTTGGGGCCTGCTCTTTTGGCAAGAACCGTGTGTGGTTGGTAGCATGTGCTTCCTGTTTCATCATCTTCGTTGTCTCAGCAGGCAGAAAGTGTCTGGATGTCCCACAATAGGCCTTTTTTGAAGGTAAAATAATATGAGATACTGTCTGCTTTTTTAGAATGTTTCATTTAGATTTATCTCTGAGAAGAAAAAGAAAAACTTTTAAAAAAAATCGCTGTCCTCTAAGTTTACTTTAAAAAATCTGGTGATCTTACCTATTTCTTTTATGCTAGTCCTCTAAGTTTACTTTAAAAAATCTGGTGATCTTACCTATTTCTTTTATGCTATGTTATTTCTCACAAAGACAGTAGAATGTTGTGTATTCTTGGTCTCCATCTATTTCTTCTTCCTCCCTTTTCATCCATCTAGCATTTATTGAGAGTCTCTGGTGTGCCAAATGCTATCATTGAGGCACAGGATTAAACTCCGAGCCAAACAGACACTGCCCTGAGGGCTGTGGTGGAGGAGGTGGACAGGCCGTGGGCAGTGAGGACAACACAGTGCGGCGAGCCGTGATAAGGCGTGGGGCTCTGGAAACCCCCGGGAGGGCGTGTGATGCCCCCTGAAGGAGTGAGAGACAGCTTTCTGAGGACAGTCACATCTCATCAGAGACCTGAAAAGTGGTAGTGAAATACACAAGTGAGGAGTGGGAACATTGCATACATAAGCCTGGAATTTGGGGAATAATCAGGCAGGGTGCTTTAGGGGATTTGTCCAGCAGAGGGGTCCTCATCCGTGCCCCGGAGTGTGTTTGGGTAGGCACTGCCAATAGCCGCCTGTGGGACAATCCTTGGCGCCCCTCCCAAGACTGAACAGTCTGTGGCGGGCTGGTGAAAAGTCAGGCCTTCATTCGGGCTGCACTCTAGGCTAGATGTCCTAGAAGCCATTTGATCTCTTTGCATTAATCTGTTCCGACTTACTGTTCGTGATCCAGAGTGTTAGAAAGCAATCTGATTTCTAGGTTTTTGGAAGCTGAAACTTTTACCTTTTGTCCTAACATCCCCAGAACTCCAAACTTGTGTTTTTGTCAACCTGACATCCCCATAGGTGTGTACTATGTATTCCTGGACACAGCAAAACTCTTGATTCTCCTCCCCTAACCTGCTTTTTGTTTGTTTTTGTAAAGGTGCCATTCTTCACTTGATTCTGTAAGCCAGAGCTTTGCTTCCTCTTGTTCTTTCTACTTCAGTGTAATCCATTAGCTAGGTCTGTAGACTGCTTCCCCCATCCATTAACTGCCCGTCTTCACTCTAACACTTGCTGAAGCCACCACTACCGCTTTCGTGGACTTCTCGTGGGTGCCCTGCTTCGGCTCTCGCTGCCTTGCACAGCAAGCCGTCAGTCAGATTTGCTTCTTCAGGTGCGGTAATGTGTGCTGTTCCTTTGCTCGGAACCTTGCAGTTATTTTCCATCTCATTTAGGACAAAGCCCAAATTCATTCCTCAGGTTTCATTCAGTAGAGTTACGATGTAAGTTCTCATCAGAACTTACTCAAATCCCCAATCCCACGGGTTCTATTTCTCTGTCTTCCATTCCGCTTGCTCATTGTTCTCTGTGCCTTTGCCTCCTTGTGTCTCTTCCTCAGTTTGCCTGTCTGCGTATGTGTCTTCGAGTCATTTTCTCTATTGCCGAGACTTCTTCTCTTTTTGGAATAATATAAAGCATTTCTTTTTAAATATTTTATTTATTTATCTTTAGAGGGGAAGGGAAGGAGAGAGGAAGAGAAACATCAATGTATGGTTGCTTCTCGTGCATCCCCTGCTGGGAACTGGCCCCTGCTGGGAACTGGCCTGCAACCCAGGCATGTGCCCTGACTGGGAATCGAACCGCGATTGTCTGGTTCGCAGGCCCGCACTCAATCCACTGAGCTACATCAGCCAGGGCAATATAAAGCATTTTATTTCATAAATAGAGTCTTGTTTTTCTGCCTTTATCTTTAAACACACATAAGCAGAATAATTTCTGTTTTCTCACAAGAGAAAAATATTAAGCTTTTTTTTTAACTTACGAGTTGTGGTGTTCTGTGCCCTTTTCCTGCGAGTCACTGGTGGTTGGCAGCAGTGATGTCTGATCCCTCTACTTCAGGCGTCACTGCTGAGGAACTGTGCTGCCCAGCGTGCTGCCTGCTAGCTGCATGTGGCTATTTAACTTAATCATAATGAAGTGAAAGTAGCTCCTCAGTTCCTGAGTTGCATGAGCTGTGTTTCAAGCGCCCTTGTACCGGCAGCACACGCAGAACATTTCTGTCCCGGCAGCACGCTCTGTAGGCGGCGCTGCTGTGACTTCTACACTTGCCAGCCAAAAGTGCTGTGTAAAGTTCTGTTTTTAAAAGTTGCAACAAAACATTTCTAAAATGCTATGAATTTACATCAACACACTACTGGTAACTGATCTTATCAAAGAATGGACATATACAATGATCATCTTTTTTTATACCAAAGAACAAGATACTCATTGTATGTATTGGGTCACAGAGCTATTGATGAATTTGTTTAGAAAGCTTAATGTGCTTTTCATTTTTATTTCAGATGATCCTGTCCATGCAGCTCCAACCACTTCTACGCGTGTGTTCTATATCAGCGTAGGGGTTTGCTGTGCAGTAATATTTCTTGTAGCAATAATCTTAGCTGTTTTGCACCTTCATAGTATGAAAAGGATTGAACTGGATGACAGGTACCGTACATGTTTTGGGAAAGGAAGAAAATAAAAGCAGTTGCATGCATTGCCTGGGAGCCCACACGCTGGTGCGCAGGGGTGCTAGGGAAGGAAGGAGGATGATCAAGCCCTAGCCAAAGAAAAAACTACTGTCTTTGTGATTGCCTTCATTGTGTTTCTCTAATTTTATTATTTTTAATTTGTGAAGTCAGAAATTATAGTTTATTAGTTGGTGGAGAAGCCACGATCAAAAAACTTTTCCTTATCCCCTTTGATGTGACCAGACTCCTAATACCTTTGAAAAATAGCCTTGTTTCTTCCTCCTAGTTGGTTCCTTCATCATTATCCATTCATCCACCCACCCATCTATCCAGTAAACATTTATTTAGAACCTGCTATGATTTACCAGTAAACCATTGGTTCTCAAACTGGTCGCACGTTAGAATCATGGGTAAGCCTTTAAAGCATATCAGTACATGGGTCCTGCCTTCCAGAGATTCTGATGTAATTGGCCTGGGGTGGTGTTTGGGCTCGTTATTTTTCTGAAAGCTTCCTGGATGATTGTAATATGTAGCCTTTGAAATACAGTGGGTTAGATATGCTAAGTGCTGGGAATTTAAAAATTAATGATATACCTCATGGCTTCAGGTATTTAATCTTTGACATTAACCCATAATTATAAAAGTTTGTAAAGTTGATGATTATGGTATATGTATTGTAGTGTGGGGTATAAAAGGTGCTTGTTCCATCCTGGGTGAGTCAGATGACAAGGAGGACATTACAGCCAGGACAGGGTGAGAAATAAAGATGGAATGATAGACAGTCTCCAGTATGGGATTCTTTGTTCCCTCCTCAGTCATTCCCAGTTGCTGACTGAAGATGTTTCCAGCTTCATGCCTAGGCTTTCAAAGTATCTCCCATTTTCTTTGACCCTTTCTCTCTTTCTTTCCGTAGCCTTTCTTAGCACTCCAGTCAACTGATTATTTGTCCCTCACTTTTGCCCTGCACTCTGCCCTTCGGGACTTCTGTTCATGCTTTCCTGCTGTCCCTGAGGCTCCCCTCATTTTCCAGCAGCCCAAACTCTGGTTGTTCTTCAGATTTCACCTTCATTGCCATCTGTTTCACAAAGTGTTTTCTAGGCCTCCCAGCTACCCATTTCCCTCTCCTCTCTGTCTTTCCCTCTGTCTTTCTCTCTGTCTCTCTCTTTTGGGTAACAATTATTATACCTTTTCCTCCTGAAATCAATTTTTTATATACTTCTCTCTCCTACTAGAATGTAAGCTTTTTCCAGTTAGAGAGCAGTGTGTGTTACTGCTGAGTCCCCAGTCCTAACACAGTGTCGTTCATGCAATGGGTAAGCACATTGGTGACCTAAACAAAAACCCAAGGGGACAAGGGAGCATGGTTGAATTCAGTATCTGCCTCTAAGTATCTCTGTTCTTATTGTTCTACTTTCTTTACCTGAGTAGAGGGGGGGGGGGGAAGAAAAGATAAGAATGAAAAGAGTAATGCATGGGTGATATGTTTCATATGTTGTACGTATGTGGTATGGTCGAAGTTAGATTTAGGTTTGAGAGAGGAAGAAATGGTCTTTGGAAGCCCTGAGGAGAAATGAGGCAACGGGAACTTTTTGATCAGACTCAGAGAGGATACAGGTGGAGCTGGGGTGGGGGGGTCACTGAAGAACATGACATTTAGAAGCCATCCTGGTGCATTCACTGTCCTTGAGTGTTTGCATGTGTGCCAGGGCTGTGAGCCCATGCGGGCCAGAGTTGTGTGAGAACTTTGGGGTTCCATGGGGCATACACCTCTGCCTGCTGAAATAGTCTGTTACCACCCATGAACTGGTTCCAGTGTTTTCTGGTTTTCAGGTGAAGATTTCCAGAAATTCCCTGAATAAAAGCAACTTAAATTATCACTTGTTTTCAGAGCATAGCTTGGTGGTCAGTAGCATAGACTCTGCAGCCAGAGCATCTCCGAACTCTGGTTGCTCTGCTTACTAGCTTTATGGCCTTAGCACATTATATGGCATCTTGATGTTTCAGTTTTTCTCATCTGTAAAGCAGAGATAGTAATGGCATATACTTCCTAGGGATGTTGTGAATTTTCAATGAAATAATACCATAATACCTAATAATACCTAATACCTTAGGACACAAACTGCATGTAGTAAGTGCCATTACTATGACTGATGTTTTCAGAAAGGTGCAGTGGGCTGGGAGTGATGGACTGATTGCTTCCGATATTTTCTGTTCTATTAGCCATAGATGATTACATGCCAGGCAGGCTAACAGTGTTGTCTAGAAAGTTCCCATCCAGTAGTCTAATGGCACTGGACTTGATAGTCCGCTGGGGCGAGATAGGCGGTAGGGAAGAAATCCCTGTTGGACTGCAGGCTTCACGAGGGCAGGGGGCTTTGTATATTCTGTTCACTGCTGGGTCCCCAGCACAGTGTCTGCTGTCACACATTTAGAAATAGAGACATCAGTAAGTGCTGCGAGGAAAGTTATCTTTGCCCCAGCTTCTGGCTGCAACTCTAAAGCAGAGTTAATACCTCTATAATGAACCTCACTTGCTTATGAAAATCAAATTAGATAATTTATTTAGA
Source organism: Sturnira hondurensis (assembly GCF_014824575.4). NCBI lineage: Eukaryota > Metazoa > Chordata > Mammalia > Chiroptera > Phyllostomidae > Sturnira > Sturnira hondurensis. The sequence goes on from NW_028085930.1 coordinate 5,549,808, forward strand.
CCGGTTTTAAACTATTAAGTGCTAGAAAATGTACATTTTAATTTCATTTTCCACCTCATGTGTTGTAGCTATGTAGATAGTGGTTTTAATAGTTATTGGGTAGATTCCCGACTGCTGCCTGCTTCTCTTTTAATAATATTACTGGGGGTTCGAAAAATGGTTTGTTTTGACCACTTAACATAGTGCTTTGCTCATTGTAGGGACCCACTAAATATCTGTTGAACAAACAAAAAATGGACATGGACATACAACATCTTTGCATGCCCAGTCTTTTCAGGAATTCTGAGTTGGTACAAGAGTGCCACCTACTGGAGAGAAACAGTAGTAAATGATTTGGGGTCTGGGCATTCTACCATCACAGTGCATCTTGGTTGTAGGGAATAATCTAAGTAGTGTTTCTGCATGTATTATACAGCTTGAGCCTTGCAAAAATCCTGGGAGGTAGATTTTTCTTAATTCCATTTTATGGGAAGTAAATGGAAGTTCTTTATTTTCCCCCTATTGGGGGATGGTAATGCTTCCTTTCCCTCCCCATTATTTAATCCTGTAGTGTTTAACGACTTTGATTTTCATTGTGATCATTGAGTAGGACTCACAACTCCAAAAACGGGTGCCTTGTACTTCCTCGTCATTCTGAGGATTGGGGATGCGTAATATTAATAATAACAAAAATAATTAGTAAATGCTTTGTTATTCCCTCATCTGTATGCCATTTGATTTTGGACCATCATTAAAAGAGACCTGTCTTTCTGTTCCTTTTCTTAAAAGCAGTCGAATTGAATGGCATGTGCTCTTTTCATAAGAGGGCACTGATCGTTCCTGCAGTGTACTGTCATGTGCCTGCTGTCTGTGGTGTCTGAGGACTAGTACCTGCATTTCTGAATGACTTAGTGATTGTGGAGATGCAGAGGTGGATTAAAACTTCAGTGTGGGGTGTTTGTGGTGGAGGTCCATGCTTTGTGATCTCCACCAGGACTTCAAGCTAGTTATAATGTCTGCATGCATGAAGAAAGGAAATTTTTCCTTGAAGCTAACTCGCCACGCATTTCTTTTGTTTGCAGCATCAGTGCCAGCAGCAGTTCCCAAGGGCTGTCTCAGCCCTCTACCCAGACAACTCAGTATCTGAGAGCCGACACACCCAACAATGCAACTCCTATTACCAGTAAGAGTTAATGTAATCCTAACGATAATTCACCGAAGTCTTCTTTGGTCTGTCAGTGGTGCTGTGTGGTTAGTTACTTACAGGACATGTACCACACTTTGTACATAGTATCTAGCAAGTGCAGACTTGGGCTTGATCTTCGGCTTCTGCTTTCTAGAATATTAAAAGAAACTCTCTAAAATTGGAGTACAGAAAATAAAATTCTAAGTTTAATTGCTAGATTTGATTTTGCGAAGATTTCAGTGGTTCAAGTATATTCAATTGGGGTACAAAATCACTTCTGTGGGGGTATAGCTCAGGGATAGAGCATTTGACTGCAAAACCACTTCTACAGAAATTCAGAAAAAAAGGTTTTTGGGTATTTAGGTAGAATAAGCCATTGAGCTGCATGGAGACAGAGACCTGTTTGATGGTGTTATGGGCTCTGGTAAGAACTATATGTTTTCTCTTCAGGATAGGATACTAGCTTCTATTGGAGTTGAGAGCATAAGATCTGACTTCCTTAACAGAATTTTGATCAAAGTTTTTAAACTGTAACATGTGCATGTTTAGGGGGAAATTATCATTATTAGAGTACAATTTAGATATAAAGAGCAATCAGGTACCATACAGATAAGGAACAGTGTAATCATCAGGATAGATGGTGGGTCACAGTTCAGGGCCTTACTCAAAGATGCCATTGGTTAGTTAAATTAGGTTCTTATAGGCAGTTGGCTGTTACCTTCCTTGAGCTAGCATTTTTCTTTCATAAACTAGTACTAAGAATATCTGTTCTTCACCCAGTGCCCTGCTGTGGTCTTTCCCAGTAAAAAGAACCAAAATTCTTTGGGGAAATGGGTGGTTCCAGGACTGGGTCAGAGGTGTACAAGATAAACCTGGGACATTCTGCGGAGCCCCAAAGCAAGGAAGCTGTGGAAGACTTGAAGAGCTCCCAAAATGGGTCTATTTGAGCATCTAACATAAAATATGTAAAAATCCATGAGTTCGTAATGGTACATTTTTAAAACATTGATCATTATGCAGTAACTAAGACACCAATAATAAATACCTTACTCTGACAACTGGCTACATGAACTGTTCTTCATAGTAACCAGATAGTGCTGGTTCATGTGGCAAAATATTTCTTTACAGAAGAATCTCAGCTAATCGATATGGAAGGAATGATAGGATTAGAAATTATATTTGTAATCACAATAAAATATTTGACTCAGGGAAAGATTGATAGTGTTTAAAACCATTTGAACAAAGGGAAATGGAAACTTGACCATTTGAGGAATCAGACTGTCACCGTCTGAATCCACTGATGAAACTTAGCGTCACTGAAGCAGAACAAGTGTTACTGGCGGTTTGCGTTCCCAGATGTGACACACCACTCCTGGGGTTTTCTTGTTTCCTCTCCCACCTTCAAGAGTTAACCCGGACCTAATCAGGCTGTAGAACTGCTTTGCAGTTTACAAGCAATAGGGAAGTGAAATGATATTCAAAAAAGCAGATGCCAGATACTCTCTCTGATAACTGACTGAATTTCTTTAATAAGACAGTGGCAAGAGAAAGAAAAGGGGAAGAGAGGGCACTCTAGACTAAAATAGATGTGAAAGAAGTCATAACAGCAGTTGTCATCACTACCAGCAAGAGAAAGAAATGCGTGCTCCTCAGGAAATAGGATGATAAATGTGAGAGTGGTCCAGACTATGCAGCATGAGAACACTTGGCTTGTGATGTTCGGCTGCCAGTCTTGGCTCTTTAGAGTCAGTTTGTCCTTGTGGATATAACCTTAAAGAGGCAGATAATTCAATTATTATATATGCTAAGAGCAAAATACTGTTAGAAAATCAGTGGAAATACATTTATTTATTAAAATGCTTTTTTAGTTACCATCAATAAAAAATTTCCTCATTTTTGGACTTCCTGCCAAGATGGAGGCATTGGTGGAAACACTGTGCCTCCTCGCACAACCAAATTTAAAGACAGCAAAGATTTAGAAACAAAAATGCAACCAAACAGACAGAAAAGTAAATTGTACCAAAGTTTGACAACAACGAACCATTCACCCAGACCAGTAAGAGGAGGGGAGTTGGCGGTGGTGGAGAGGGGTCCCAGCAGGAGGAGGTAGTGATTGGCAATGTGGGTGGGCGCAGACGGAAACTCAGTAAGGCTTGAAAGGAGGCTGACTGACTGTGGACACACATTTGCGCACAGAGAAATCAGGCAGGTTTAAAAACAGTCAGTGAGACAGACTGCACAACCCAGGGCCCTAGCAACAAGAAATAAAGCCTAAAAGCACCGATTGGAAAAACTTTCGGGGGTTGAGGTGCTGGGAGAGACTCCCAGCCCCACAGGAGAGTTCGTAGGGGAGACCCACAGCATCCTAGAATGAACACAAGCCCACCCACCTAGGAGCCAGCACCAGAAGGGCCCAATTTGCTTGTGGGAAATGGCAGAGGGGACCAAAATTTGAGAGATCGGAAAAAATGCCACTGCTCCCTCTCTGACCCCGCCCCCAGTCTCACCCCAGTGACTGGGTTGCCCTGACCCAGTGAACACCTAAGCTTTTGCCCCTCGTACGTAACAGGCATGAACAGACCAAAACATTGTGGCTCAAGCAGAAGAACACCTCAATGCCCCAGAGCCAATACTTCTAAGTGGCCAAGAGATAGCCAACCTATCAGATGCACAGTTCAAAATACTGGTGATCAGGATGCTCACAGAACTGGTTGATTTTAGTCACAAGTTAGATGAAAAAATGAAAGCTACACTAAGTGAAATGAAGCAGACTGCACAGGGAACCATTAATGATGGAAACAAATCTGGGACTAAAATCAATGGAGTGGACCAGAAGGAAGAAAGAAATGACCAAACAGGAAGGAATGAAGAAAGAGGAATTCAAAAAAAAAGAGGAGAGGCTTGGGAACCTCCAGAACATCTTTAAACATTCCAACATTTGAATTATAGGGGTACCAGAAGGGGAAGAGGAACAGCAACAAGTGGAAAACTGATTTGAACAAATAATAAAGGAGAACTTTCCCAATCTGGCAAAGGAAATGGGCTTCCAGGAAGTCCAGGAAGCTCAAAGAGTCCCAAAGAAGTTGGATTCAAGGAACACATGAAGGCACATCCTAATTACATTAGCCAAGATTAAAATAAAGGAGAGAATCCTAGAAGCAGCAAGAGATAAGGGGACAGTCACCTACAAAGGAGTGCCCATTAGACTGTCAGCTGATTTCTCAAAAGAGACCTTCCAGGCAAGAAGGGGCTGGAAAGAAGTATTCCAAGTCATGAAAGGCAAGGACCTACATCAAAGATTGCTGTATCCAGCAAAGCTTTCATTTAGAATGGAAGGGCAGATAAAGTGCTTCTCAGATAAGGTCAAATTCAAGGAGTTCATCATTACCAAGCCCTTATTATATGAAATGTGAAAGGGACTTATCTAAGAAAAAGAAGATAAAAAATATGAATAGTGAAAGGACAGCAAACTCACAGTTATTAACAACCACACCTAAAACAAAAGCAAACTAAGACGACAACTAGAACCATATGGAGCAGAACCATAGAAATGGAGATCACATGGAGGGTTAGCAACAGGGGAGTGGGAGGAGGAAAAGGGGGGAGAAGGTACAGAAAATAAGTAGCATAGACAATGGGGAGAAAATAGATGGGGGAGGGCAAGAATAGTGTGGGAAATGCAGAAGCTAAAGAACTTGTGACACATGGATTGAACTAGGGGGGAATGTAAGGGGGAAGGGGTGTGCAGGGTGGAGGGGAATGAAGGGGGGGAAATGGGACAACTGTAATGGCATAATCAGTAAAATATATTTTAATTGTTCTCATTTTTGTGGACATAACCTTAAGGAGAAAAATCATTTATTATATGTGATAAAATAAGTAGTTTTTAAAAACTCAGTGAAAATATATTTGTTTATACATTTTTTAAAAAGCAGAAAAAGTATTTGAAGACATGATGGCCAAGAATTTTCCAAAATAGCAAAATGCAACAGACCTCAGGTCCAAGAAATTCTGAGAACTTCAGACAGTAATAAACATACAGTACTCACATTGTACTCACACACCCAGGCATGTCGTGGTCAGACTGCTATGCAGTGCAATGAGGTATGACAGGATGACCACTCGTTACAAAGTTCCCCAAGGCTGTTCATGTCATCCTTCGGGCAGCCATGGACAATCATTGTCCAGGTCCACTAACCCTTCTGGGGTTTTTCTCCCCATCATCTCCCAAAGCAAATCAGCAGAGACACCGTTCTAATTTCCCCTTGCTAACTATGGATCTTTCTTTTATTCTGTTTTTTGGAGTGAAAGTTTTAATTTATGGCTAGAAATTTTGTTTTTGCTGTTATCATATATGGTTAAGAGAACTGAAAAACAAATACGAATCTCACAATGGTATGAGTAGGCTATATGAGTGTCAGAATGATTAAATTAACAATATATTTTAAAAGGAAAGACGTTTTTACAAACATCTCATGTGAAAAGCTATTCTGTTAGGAGAGTATGTTAGAAAATCTTACAGTAGGCAAACCGTCCATAAGACAAATGAAATTGAATTCCATGAATCAAAACTTGTTTCCTTTGGCGAAAAACAGTTGGAGTGGTGGTAATGGTAATATTATTTTTAGTGTTTCTAGTGTTAAATCTGCATTTTAAGATTTGGGGGTAGGTGTAAAAATGTGTTGTTGGTTTTTTTTTTTTGTTAAATGGCCTTCGAAAGTCATTCCCCCTGCACATGTGTGTACCTTTTTCCTCTTATGGTTGTTACGTTCATTCATTGCTGTGCCTTGAGTCCTGAGGTTCTAACTGAACCAGGTGACGCTGACGCCATAATAAGGGTATTTATATTTCTTGGTTTGGCTTTGTTGGCTCCTCAGGTTATCCTACCTTGCGGATAGAGAAGAACGACCTAAGAAGTGTCACTCTTTTGGAAGCCAAAGCTAAGGTGAAGGATATAGCAGTATCCAGGGAGAGGATAACTCTAAAAGATGTACTCCAAGAAGGTATCATCTCAAAATCGGGTTTTTAGGGAAGATTTAGTATAAACACTAAATTTTTTTTGTTTCAAATTTTAAGAACTTTGTGTCTAAGAATAGAAAGCAGTACATGGTTTATTTCCTTTATAAAACTGATTTTCATTTCCCCCTTCTTTAAATCTTTAATTTGCCTTTATTTATTTTTAGGGAGGAGAAGGGAGTGAGAAAGAGAGGGAAAGAAACATCAATGTGTGGTTGCCTCTCAAGTGGCCCCTACTGGGGACCTGGCCTGCAACCCAAACATGTGTCCTGGATTGGAAATCGGACTGGCAACCCTTTGGTTTTCAGGCCCATGTTCGGTCCACTGAGCCACACCAGCCAGGGCTGTTTAGTTCTTGTTTAACGATGATCACTACCTAACAGGCCTCTTTGAAATAGTCGTATGTAATTTTTTTTCTGTGACAGATGGCATGGGGTTCTAGCAGGAGAAACATGCATGGGCTTTGGAGTTACACCCAACTTCCAGTCTTATTCTCATGGTATATTACCACTGTGACCTTGGAAAAATCAATACCTTCTGTGTCCAGTTTTCTCTTCTGTAAATTTGAACTGTGTTCTTTACTAGTAGTCTAGTTACGAAGGTTAGAGGAAGTAATGCACATGAAATGGACTAGCACACAGTAGGTGCTCGATAGGTATTAGTACCCTTTCCCTCTCCACTTGGTGAGCCTCGCTTCCTGTTTTTGAGTTTAGGGTATTGATTGGAGAGATGCTGAAAGAAGAGTACAGAAATTAATAACAAAATATTTCATTGAGCTCTTTAAGTGGTTAAATACCAAATCCCACTCCCCCATTTTATAATTCAGTTTGAAATGTTTTGGATACATATGAGTCATTTGAATTTATCTGCTGGTTGGGATACTTGTAGACCAGTCGTAGCTAAGTAAGGGTCTTGAACTGTCCCCAGTGGCAAAGAGTAATTAACAGAAGCAGATTTCTGTTGTTGTCTTTGAGTGTGTGAGAATAGTCCATTTCTCTCCTTTGTCATTGTTCTGAGGCTAAGCCTGGAAACTCATAAATGACTCTGCAGATACCAGACTACTGAGTTTCGGTGCTCCTGGCTATATCATTAGTTTATTTAGGATAATTCAGGAAGAATTCTCATATACTTGTGAGGTTTCTAAAAGCAAATTATTTCATAGTTACAAAGAACTTCTGATAGGCATTAAAAAACAAAGGTTTGGGTCTTTTTACTCTTAGGGCTGCAGTAATGTTGATCCTAGGTACATGCCCTTGTTATGTTTCAGTTACATTGTGCCAGAAAGTTTTATACTTAAAATTTTATGAAGGTTTATTTTATGATCTTGTTAATTATTTTTTTCCTTTTAGGTACTTTTGGGCGTATTTTCCATGGGATTTTAATAGATGAAAAAGATCCAAATAAAGAAAAACAAGCATTTGTAAAAACAGTGAAAGGTAGGATTTTTCCCATACTTTTTCCATATGCTTTCCTGTCTAAGGGGGCTCATGCCAGCTAAATTCTGCCTCAAATTCTCAGTGTGTACCAGACCTTTATAAACCGGTCTATGTTAATTTAGCTCATATGAGACTATTAAGGAAATGTGGGTTGTTCTCATTAAGGTATAGAAACTAGAAGTCCAATAAATTAAGACATTAAACATTTGTTAGATATTTCTCAGGCTTCTAGTTAAACTATATCCACATGGCTTCATTGTTGCTGTATCTAATATTGTGGTTTTCCCAGGTTAAAATTCTTTGTTTTTCCCCTTTAAAAAAAATGTTAAGGCGGGGGCGAGTTAAAAGAGAGTAAACAGGGAACATACAGGGAGGGAGGGAGACTTGACTTGTGGAGGTGAACATATAATATAATATACAGATGATGTATTATAGAACTGTACCATTGAAACCTATATAATTTTATTAAACAGTGCCACCCCAATAAATTCAGTTAAAAATGTTGTTAATAGTTATCCCTCCTCTCTCTCCATCTGTCTAGTACTGAACATTATAAAGAAAAAAGATAACCTGCTATACCTTGTATGAATTACCCTCCTCCTGCCCCCCCCCCCNGTATTATAGAACTGTACCATTGAAACCTATATAATTTTATTAAACAGTGCCACCCCAATAAATTCAGTTAAAAATGTTGTTAATAGTTATCCCTCCTCTCTCTCCATCTGTCCAGTACTGAACATTATAAAGAAAAAAGATAACCTGCTATACCTTGTATGAATTACCCTCCTCCTGCCCCCCCCCCCATTGTACGGAATGCTGCAGAAAACACCCTTATCCCTGTGTCCATGTGTGGGTATTTCTTGGTCTAGTTTTGCATGGACAGCGATGGATGGACTTGGCTGCCCCAAGAGGTATTACATTTAAAATTTTGAAAGATATTGCTAGATTACTTTCTAAAAACTATCTAAAAATAGTTTTTATTTTCGTGAACATATTAATTAACTAGGGAAATGTAATACCTGCTTTTTCAATTATTGTTTTATCTAAGTTTTTAAATTACAGATTCCCTATCAAAATGCATTGTAATATTATTTATATATGGATTATTCCCTAATATTAGTAAGTTAAGTACTAATATTTAAAGACTTTAAAACATTAGAATTTTAATTACTTATAATTGATGTTTCTAAGAGCTTAAATAATTCTTAGTTGAGCTTATTTACTCCTTTTCAGAGAAAGAAAAATGTGGAAGTTTATTTACAAGGTGTTTACTGTCTGACACTGTCTGGTACAGATTGAGATGACAAGATACTAATTTTAGGAAAAGCAAATTTAGCATTTTGAATGCAGAGATTGAGGGCAAAATTAAATTTAGTTTTATGAGTAGGAGGTGACAATTTTATGAAGTTTACAAAATTAATTTATAAGAACTTGTTTCTAAATTTACTTACAGGAACTCATGGAAAGTATTAGGGTTTATGTTTATTTATTTCTAAAAAGTTGGGCTGTGATAACCTTATAGAAATTCTTTGGTGTTTGATTTCTTTGAATTTAGCAAAATTGCTGTCTAAGGATGGTACAAAAGCCACACACACACACACACACACACACAAACCTTTTAATCTTTTCTAAGTAAATGGTTTAACTCACTGTATTATTCAGTATTTTATTCAGCCACCTTTCCTAACTCCAAAACAATTTTAAAGGCTAATATTGAAATGAGGTCCCATTAGATTTTCTGACTAGTTTTTAAGGATAGTGTACAAATTTACACTCCTTAAATATAAAAATTGAACCCTAAGTTTAATAATCACTGCCCTTGGATATACTTTCTCCATTTTTAAAGGAAACATTTCCTTTTAACTCTAATATTTCTTCTGAGGTTTGTAAATATACTGTGGACAATTTAGAACTGGGCTATTATGAATTTGTTCTGGACGATTCTTAACAAAAGAGATTTCCGTACAGAATTGGGTTGATTTAGTGTTGGAAGGGGAGAAAGAAGGAAATAATAGTGATAAGAAAACACAATGTGGATACGGGGACTGTTTCACAAGATAAGATTTCTCTTTCCATATACACTTGAATTGTAGTCATTTACTTGTTTCTCTGTCTTAACACTGTATTTTTTGTTCTCTTTGAGACAGACAAAAACAAGAGAAAGCACATTAAGTCCTTAGCTCAGATAGATGGTCATGGTTTGCTTGGGAAACTGAGAGGAAGTACATTGACCACCATCCCTGCCTCCAAATAGTTGGATAGCTGCATGATTACCTCTAAGATTTGTTCTTTGATGGGGTTATTTTTATTTTTTAATTGAACCTATATAGAACTGACAGCGTTCTTTCACAAATCTGCATGCATCTATGTGCTGCACAATTAGAAGTGCAGCTTAAAATGCAGAAAATACATATTGAAATGATCATTGACCTTTACTTTGGGCATGAGCAGGAAATTTGGAGGTTGGTGTCTTAAAAAATTCATAGTCTTGCATAGATACTTAACAAATACTTTAATATAAATTTACAAAGATTAAAGTTATGAATCTGGGCCCTGGCTAGTGTGGCTCAGTGTGCTGAGTACTAGCCTGCAGACCACAGGGTCACTGATTCGATTTCTAGTCAGGGCACGTGCCTGGGTTGCAGGCTAGCTCCCAGTTGGGTTCATGTGCAAGGCAACCACACATTGATGTTTCTCTCCTTCTCGTTCTCCTTCCTCTCTCTAGAAATAAATAAATAAAATCTTTTAAAAAAAAACAGTTAAAAAATAAAGTTAGGAATCTGAATTTCACACATTGTAAAATTGAATTTCATAAAAATAAATGAATTAATTTGAGGTTATTGGTGTTGTTTTCTCTAATAGCTAATTTTTGTCACTTGTGAATGTATTTTTTATCATTTCGTTCTTTATTGTAGCTTTTCGAATGTAAATTATTTATAGTATTCTTTTCAAATGTATACATGTTGAAGATAGCTCTTTTAGTATTTAAAATTAAAAGACTAGGGCTAGACTGGGAAAGGAATCCAGGAAAATGATTTTTTCTTACTAAGTGTATAAAATTATTTTTTCTCCAATTCAAAGTTTTTTTAGATCATCATTCAGTTCAGGTAGCTCTCGCTTAATACAACATGTTTATCAAAGTTAGGAACTTGAAAAATATGCAGAAAAATGACACATCCTGATATTACCTTCTGTTTTACTTGTATCTCTTTACCAATTGATAGGAAGGTAAACTCTTACCAACTGGGGTTTTCAATCCAAAAAGATCCTACTAGTCTCCCAATAGTCTGGCTATAATTTCATAAAAAATTATTTAGATTATGTAAAGAGGAATGAGGCACTTCCTACCATTTACTAAACAATCCTAAGTGTTAAGCAGTTTTTGGATAACTAGAGTGTGTTTCATAGACAGTGGTGTGGATCGCCTTTTCCAAACAAGTGCCCAGTGTTTCATATTCTTGGCTTTTTGTCCACTTATTTGACATTCCTACGAAAGTCTTAACCAAGTGAAGCTGTCTGGAAAGGGGACACTAATAACAGGTGGTGGGAGAGGGAGTGATTCCATCAGGTAGAGCTGGAAGTCAATGAAACTTGCAGTTTCTCGGCTTTGAAGGCTCCACTTCTAAGGGGTGAATGGGACATGTGATCGTAGTGAGTGAGTGCAGGGTCTGGACTTGACTGTTGGGTCAGCATTTTACTGGGTGGGGCTGGGATGTGGAACTCGAGTTTGCCAATCACTACATCTTTTTCTCCCTCTTACTGCATTGATCAAAGGCTTTATAAATTATTATTATTTTTACTGTTGACTACAAAATAGTTATTGGTTTCTTTGAAAGTGACTTTAAGAATACTATTACTTTTTATTTTGGTATCGAAAGCCATTTTTTAAAAATGGACACTCATTTTTAATTTTATAATGAAAATATACTGTTGACTTAATAGAAATGTTCTTTTTAAACAATGGGGAAATGCCTTCTTCAAAATGTTTTTCTTATTGATTTGTGCAAACTTTTTAAATAAGAGGTTCAGAAAGGAAAATAGCCCTTTATATACTTTATGTGTTGCAGATATTCTTCCGGTCTGTGTGAACTTTCTCTACTTTGTTTATGGAACCTTAATTTCTAATTTTTATGTAGTCAGGTTTATCTTTAATGGCTTCTTTTAATGTTGACCTATTCAATGAAGCAATACCTATTATGATAGAATTTTAAGCTAGACCTATTTAAATTTACTTGTGATTTACAAGGAGACTTTACCTTATAGTCTCAAAGGTATAATCCACATTATTTGCTGATAGCAGCAGAAGATATTAATGTCATATATAGTATCGTCACTCAAGACAGCGTCATGTTCTTTATACAGATCAAGCTTCAGAAATCCAGGTGACAATGATGCTCACTGAGAGTTGTAAGCTGCGGGGTCTTCATCACAGGTGAGAGAGAACCACCACCATCTGCTGAGTGTGGCGACATTGTCTGTTACATTTTTATTTCAAGAACAGTCATGTGTTCTGAATTGAAAGTTTTTGGAATAGTTTAGTTTTTGTCTGAATATAAAAGTGAAATGCATGCCTGTGGCACAAAATTTAAGAACCGTGAAGTATAGGGAAGAGTGTGTGAGCCCACATCTGGATGACCATAGCTAAGCATTTGAAAGTTTATACATATTTATGTGCATATTTCCCTTTTAAAAATAGGATAATGATACACATGTGCTAAAAAACTGCAGTGAAATTTCTGAACATAAAGAATGCTAAACACAGTAATAGTAAAAACAAAAAGACTACCTCCTAAATTCATTGTTAGCTAACACTTTGCCATTTTTGCTTTGTGTGTGTATATACATGTGTATGTATATCATCTATCTAGATAGATGATAGATATTTGTGATTGTGAAAGTATTTTAAAATAAATTGGACATCTCAACACTTTCACTGAATTTCCAGGATACATTTAAAAATGTTTTTCCTGTATACTCAGTACTGTTACTATCCTTAACACATTAAACATGCTTTGCTGTTTAATGTGTTAAGGATAGTAACAAAACAATATATCTTAACTTTTCATGTCAGTAACTATATATTCATGTCCACATTTAAAAAGGCTACATAGTAGTTCATTAAGTGAGTGTATCACCACATTTGAAACAAGGACTGGGTATGATCACCGTGGGCAATGGCCTTTTTGACACTGTAGGGAGTGGAGTGCTTGATGTTCTGTTATACTAACTCTAGGGAGAGGAACCAGAGTGTTTAATACTAGAATGGAATGTTTACCCAGTACTTAGGTACCTAGGTAGTATTCTTTCTTTAATCCTCACCCAAGGAAGTATATATTGACTTTAGAGAGAGAGGAAGGTGGAGAGAGAAACACTGGGGTGAGAAACATGGATCAGTTGTCTCCTGTATGCATGCCAACCAGGGATCGAACCCACAACCTAGGTATGTGCCCTGACCAGGGATCAAACCTGCAACCTTTTGGTCTATGGAATGATGCTCCAACCATCTGAGCCAGCCAGCCAGGGCCCTAGCTAGTGTTTTTACCCTGATGAAAGGCCTATACCACTGTAGCACAGAAGTGGGCAGCAAGGATAAATGCAAAGACAGGATATACCCAGTAAGTAGTTTGTAGCTATTGTATCCTAAAGATGCTCTGGCTAAAAATGTTCAGAGCAAGCATGTGCAGCACTTGCTCATGCGGCTTTAAGCTGTGGGGTTTCCCAGTACCCTGCCAGGATGAATTAGCAGCCCTATTATACCCTGAGAGGATGGAGTGGGATGGATACTCAGTTGGGGTTATTTTGATACTGGACATCCAGTGACAGGGAGAAGTCTTCTAAAGGTAACTTACAGTTTGATCAGGTTCATTGTGTTTCCTGGCTATAAAGCAATACCAGGACTCCGAGTTTTTAATAAGCAAAACACATTGTCAGTGTGTGGAAAGTGTATTATTCTTTCCACTCACTGCTGCAGTTCGTTTTTAAGGGAACTAGGGCCTCACACATTTCTCTTGACCTCTGATGTCTAGACTATTCATGCTGTGTGTACTCATTTGTTTTTCATTCTTCCGTCTACTTCATTAAAGTGCACATTTCATACTTGGAACTCTCTGCTAGGCAAGAGGGATAAAAATGAAATAATGGTCTTCAGTGGTCATATCAGAATTTATCAAGTAGGCTAAATACACTAAGTAAAAAATGACACTTGGTTTTAAATTTTACCTTTTTAAAAACTAGTTATATAACTCCATGCATAAGACATGTTTAATTCATGTTTTAACATTCCGTAATTAAGGAGAGTTGTAAAGTGGTGAAATATTTTAAACTTTCTTAAATGCCTTATTTTCATTCCTTTTTCCACTGGAATTTGGGAGAACAATTTTTATTATAAATTAAGATAAGCTGTATAATTAAAGGCAGCTATCAGTCTATCTTGATTACATTGCAAGTGCTTCATACCAAAGAACTCTTAAGCTATTTTCACTTACAGTTCAGTTCTCCGTTGGCCAGAGGTGCCTGATGGCGGCACCTCTTACACCGAATGCCCTCCAGCCCTGACCGCGCAGGGACACTTGCACGGCTGAGGGGGGGCGCGGCTTTTGTCCAAGTTCCCGCAGAATCCGCCCTTCCCCTACCTTGTCCTTCTGTCTCATCCACTCCTAGACCCCAGAGCTTCTCTTTATCCTCCCCATCTTAAGAAAATGCACGGAATGAAGAGCAGTCCCTTGTACTTTGAAACATTTTCATGCTGCCTGTTACCTTTCCCAGAGGGGATTTTAACCTCTGATGATAGAATAAATGATGTGATCTCATCTAGCAAACTTACTGTGCCTGGAGAAAATGCCTTCAGCTCTGCTCAGTGAGTCTTAGTCATGAAGAAAGCAGCAGGGAAATCGTTTTTGGCAGGGGTGGGGAGAGATTGGGCAGCTCTGCACATCAGCCCTGAATTGCTTGTTTAATCCCGAGTGCAAACTTGCTGTTGTCATTTTAGTGTGCATGGGACTTGGTGTGAAAAGAGACTGTCATCTCCCCTGTACTCCCTTTTGTTCTCCTCAGAGGAAGTGTCCAGGGGGAAGTCTAAGGCTTTTGGAATCAGATAAGATTTGATTTTGTATTCTTTACATACTTGCTGTTCAACCTTGACAAGTTATCTAACCTCTCTCTTCCTGTGCGTTTCCTGCTTGTAAGGTGGGACTGATCAGCGCTGCCACTCTCAGGCTGTCGCGCAGGCAGAAGCCTTACCTGGAGGTTACCTCCTACAGGTTCTCTCCTGTGAGTCGGCATTTTCCCAGCTCCTCGGGGGCAGTGCCCTCCCTGTTAGTAACTCCTGCACAGCACAGGGGGGTCCAGAGCTTTCGCTTGTGCACTGTTGCTCCGGCCAGAATTGTGTGATGGTGCTTTTAAAAGAGATACATACTTACTTGAGACAGTTTAGGAAATATAGAAAAGCAAGTTAGAAATGATCCAAAGTCCTATAACTCAATACAACAACTCTTAAAGCTTAGCGTATTTCTGTGCAGAGTTTTATTTTTTTCTCCATTGCTGTAATTATCCTGCAAACATGTGAATTTTGTGTTTTGCTTTTCTGTGAGATCAGCTTTTACTCATATTCTCCTAATAGCTCTTTGTGACTGTTTACTTGGTACCTACTATTCAGTTATTGGGTGTACTCTACTTGCTTATGGACATTCACGTTGCTTGCAGCTTGTTGCTACTAGTATTGCATTAACTGCAATATTAGTAAATGTAGCTTTCTTTTTTCCTTATTCAACATCTTCAGAAGCAGAATATGCTAAGTTAAGGAACACTGATGTTTTGTAAGGCTGTGTTATTAAATATTAAATGCTTGTTTTCTAAGGTATAGAGTATGAGGCATTAGGTGTAAAAATAAGAGTCCCTGTTAGCTTTTGCCTTCTAGGAATTTTCAACTTAGTGGGGAAGATGAGGTAATTATATAAAAACTTACGTAACCATGGGGGAAAATCAGTGGTTATTTCCAGATGCCAGTAGAAAAAGTGTCATTAGGCAATAGGATAAAATGTATGTAATGTGCCATAGAAATTTAAAAAGGAATAAAATTGTTTACCACATGCTTGTTTAACTTTGCCCATTGATGGGGTTCCTATGTTAGAGGTATGGGAACTAAGGCCAAAGGAGATGGCCACACAGACAGTTAATTGTAAATTAAGGATTTGGAAATCAGGTTCTAAATACTCTGTCACCAGTTAAGACTCTCTTGGCTTTTGTGACAATTTCAGCCTCTTAGAGTCTTCTTGATTATCATATTCTTGTTCCATAGTCTGCATTGGGGCTTATTTTTTAGGTGTGATGATGGACAAAATGGTATATTATCATAATATGCTCACAGTCAAACATTTGTCTCTAATCGTCCTTTAGAGTGAAATAAAGATTTAATGTGGCTAGAATGTGTCTTCAGAGAATCCAGTCCACGGGAAACAACTTCGAGTTCATAACTTTTCCCTAGTGCACATATGGGAAATGTTAAAGTCTAGTTTAAAAAAGCATTTATAATTTTACATTTTTAATGGTAATTATATTTTTAAATATGTTAGAGATTTTCTTGTTTTATTTTTATTTTACTGATTTTTATTACAAATGAGCCCCTGAGGTTTTAGATTTCACTTGTCTTTCTCCTGGTTTCTGATTATTTTATAGAAATCTTCTTCCTATTACCCATGTGTGTATAGAAGAAGGAGAAAAGCCTATGGTGATATTGCCTTACATGAATTGGGGGAATCTAAAATTGTTTTTACGGCAGTGCAAATTAGTAGAGGCCAATAATCCTCAGGTGAGAAAATTTGCCAAATACAAGTTATTTACCAATAGTTTCTGATTTTATCTTTGAAAGTAGATGTTTACATTTTAAATATAAACTGTGTAAAGGCCTGCAAGAAGGAGCTGAGAGTCAGATGACGTTATAACCTGTTGGACTGGGGGAAGGTTGGTGTGTGATTCCTGCCTAAAGGCGTATGCCGCGCTGGCGCCGAAGTTTTCTCTCGTGTTCCCATTGTGTGTGTGTTTGTTCAGAGTCACCTCAGACCCTCTGTGACACCCTCGCAGTCGTTTTCTGAAGGTGCTTCTACGAGATCTTCCTTCTAAAGGTAGAAGCAGGCCCATCTGATCTGTATTGAGAGCCATTTGATCCATATTGCGCCAAAAGTTTGTGGTGACTGGAGGGCATATTTTTAATATACTTTGCTGTAAGGTGTTAGTCATCTAAGAGTTTCTTTCTTGTCACTGCTTGTCCACATAGCTCTGAAGCATTTGGTTAGATTCCAAACACATTATGATGGCGGTAATAGTAAAGCATAGTATGTGTTTTGCTGCCACTGTATTTTGTAGCCCAGTTAAGTTTGTTTCAGGATTTATAATAATGTACTTATTAAAGTTGTCAGGAGAAAAATAGATTCAACGGTTGCATTGAGTAGTTGGTTTAATATGTTTGATAAGCTTTGTATATTGACAGGATTATAGCCAGGTTCCTAATGTGGGTTGAAGGCTAAAGCCCACCTGAATCACCTGGGGAAGAATTTCATTCCCCAGCCCACAACATTGGCTCCAGGGGAGTACATTATTGCAGAGAGCTATAGGCTTGTATTAGTTTGAAAATGGTCCTTAGGGGATAACCTCCTAATAAAAACTATTTTAGACTTCCAGTCAAAATGGCGGTGTAGGCAGATATGGCTCACCTCTTCACACAAGCACATCAAAATTATAACTCAAATATAGAACAGCCATTACTCAGAATGTCAGAAATTGAATTGAACGGAAGTCTGACAACTACGGAATTAAAGAAACCACATCCATCCAGGCTGGTAGGAGGGGTGCAGAGGTGGAACAGTCTCTTCCCTCACCCATGTGTGGTGGATAAGAATTAGGGAGGGATATCTTGGGAGCGAGGGGTCCCAGGCCCACACCAGCCCCGCAGCCCAGGGTTCTAGCACTAGGAAGGTAAATCCCTACAACTTCTGGCTGCAAAACCCAGTAGGGATTGAGTTGATGGAAGAAACTGCTAATGCCCTAAGCAGTTCCTCTTAAAGAACCTACACACGGATTCACCTACTCAGATTCACTCCCTCTGAGCTCCCCCACTGGGCTAGCAGCTTAAAGGGCACCAGTGGCATATTGGGAGAAACTGAAGTGTCTGGCATCAGGCAAGCAGAGGCCATTGTCCCTTTTCTAAACCCTTCCCCCACAAAGCTAGCAAGCTGGTGTCATATCTGAGACTCCCATCAACCTGGCTAATACTGTTTGACTTGCCTTAGAGATCCCCAGAGACTCTGCCCCTCCCAACTTACAAGTCCACCCAAGGTGCTTTTCCATATCAATGGCTGGTCTTGCCTCATGCTTCACAACTTCTTAAATCCTCTCAAGCAACAGCTGGCTTCAGTGAGGCCCAGGCCCAGCACTGGCAGCAGCCAGCCTAGATTCACAGCTTGGCTTTGCCTGGGAATCTCCAAGCCCAGCACAGGTAGCAGCCATCTCAGATTGCTTTATATCTCAGGCAAGGTGGCCCCAGGCAAAAACAGGTGGGGGCTGATCTTGGCCTGTACCACCTGGGAAACCCCAGCATCAGCACACCCAACAGACAGCTACAGACCACATCAGAGCACCACCAGCCTGCCCCTGCACAAATTATCCTCCACATAGAATTGGAGGTTTGTAGTCAATGGTCACAGCCAATCCCTGCAGCTGACTGGCCTGGGTAAAATCCCTCCCATTGATGTGCTAACTACAACCAAGGCTCAACTACAAGAGGAGGGTATACTCAGCCCACACAGAGGGCACACCTTGAGTACCCAGCTTGGGTGATAGGGGAGGCTGTGCCACTGGACCCAACAGGTCACCTAGTACATTAGGCCATGCTACCAAGACACAGAGTCACAACAGCTCTACCTGATACATAGAAACCAACACAGGGAGGCTGCCAAAATAAGGAGATGTGGCCCAAATGAAAGAACAGATTAAAACTCCAGAAAAAGAGCTAAATGAAATGGAGATAAGCAATCTATCAGATGCAGAGTTCAGAACAGTGGTTATAAGAATACTCAAGGAACTTTGTGAGGATCTGAGCAGCATTAAAAAGGTCCCATTAGAAAGGAAGAATACACTAATCGAAATAATTAAAATAATGAACAATTTATAGGGAAACAACAGTAGAGTGAATGAAGCTGATAATCAGAACATAAGGAAGCAAAAAAACAACCAATCAGAACACTAAAAAGAAAAAAGAATCCCCCCCCGCAAAATGAAGATAGTATAAGCAGACTCTGGGACAACTTCAGCAGTCCAACATTTGCCTCATAGGGGTGCCAGAAGGAAAAGAAGAAGAACAAGAGATTGGAAATCTATTTGAAAAAAATTAATGAAAGAAAACTTCCCTAATTTGGCAAAGGAAATAGACATGCAAGTCCAGGAAGCACAGAGAGTCCCAAACAAGGTGGATGCAAAGAGGATCACTCCAAGACACATCAAATTAAAATACTAAAGGTTAAAGATAAAGAAAAAATCTTAAAAGCAGCAATAGAAAAGCAATTAGTTACTTACAGGAGAATTCCCATAAGACTATCAGCTGATTTCTCAAAAGAAACTTTGCAGACTAGAAGGGATTGGCCAGAAATATTCGAAGTCCTGAAAAGCAGGGACCTATAGCCAAGATTGCTGTACCCAGCAGAGCTATCATTTAGAATGGAAGGGCAGATAAAGAGCTTTCCAGACAAGAAAAATCTAAAGGAGTTCATCATCACCAGACTATTCTTATATGAAATGTTAAAGGGGCTTTAAGAAAACGAAAAAGATCAAAACTAGGAACAGTAAAATGACCAAAAAAGTACATATCTATCAACAACTGAATCTGAAAAACAAACTAAGCAAAAAAGTACAGGTACAGAATCATGGATACAGAGAGCATTTTCATGGTTGCCAGATGGGAGGGGCTGTAGGGGAGTGGGTAAGGAAGTGAGGGGATTAAGAAATACAAATAGGTGGTTACAGCATAGCCATGGGGATGTAAAGTACAGTGTAGGAAAGGGAGAAGCCAAAGAATTTATATGCATGACCCATGGACGTGAACAGTGGTGGGGTATTAACTGAGGTGGGGGGAGGGGTAATGGGTGGAGGTTGACTCATCCTCCACCCAAAGGGGAAAATCAGGACAACTGTACTAGCATAATCAATAAAATATAATTAAATAAGCATAAATAAATATTTTAAAGGGACTAGTTATTGAGTAATAAGCATTTGAAAGATTACCTTGTTAATTCAGCATTGAACAGACACTTATGAGCAGCTACTGATGTGCTGGGTGTTGGGGAGATAGGTATACCTAACAGATGAGAGAAGTAAATGTTAAACTACTTTACAGAACAATAAAGATGATAGTAAATATGACTACAAGGGATATATTCTTGGTCAAAAGGTAACTTTATTTTTAAGTGTGTAGGTATTAAAAGTATTTCTGGATGGAGTGGAATTATGCAATAAAATAAGCAGCTGCCATCACAGTTTCGGAGCTAACTGCAAACGTTGTCGTTTACTGTTCCCACAGGCAATTTCTCAACAAGACCTGGTCCACATGGCTATTCAGATTGCCTGTGGGATGAGCTATCTGGCCCGAAGGGAGGTCATCCACAAAGACCTGGCTGCCAGGAACTGTGTGTAGGTGCCATGGGCTCATCCCTGTCATTTGATGTGTCATATTCCTTGGATTTGGGGTTCTTTCCAGAAGTCACAGCAGAAATTATGTTGTATTTAAAAGTGCTCATGACCCAAATTTTTTAAATACTCTGATTGCATTTGATAGTTATGTCTTTACTTTTCAGCATTGATGATACACTTCAAGTTAAGATCACAGACAACGCCCTCTCCAGAGACTTGTTCCCCATGGACTATCACTGTCTGGGGGACAATGAAAACAGGCCGGTTCGGTGGATGGCGCTGGAAAGTCTGGTGAATAATGAGTTCTCCAGCGCTAGTGATGTGGTAAGTGCTCGAACCCCCGGATGTCAGCAAAATGAAGAGGAGGCTTTCTGGTTTAAAGTATTTCTTTTTTTCTTTTAATCTAGTAACTTTTCCCTGAAATTTTTCATTGGGAAATGAAACTGTAGTTAGCTCCTGGTCAGCCAGTTTATGCTGAGAAGCTCTGAGCCAAACCAGGGCCTACCATTGTGTGGAACCTCACTGTGAGGCAGCTAGAGAGATACCAGCATACCAGTATTAGAGGTAGCAACATTGAGGCTCTAGAGTTTGATTATTTTTCTTTTCTTATTGAAGTCTCAGAATGCCCAAGTGGTTCCCAGATCATAAAGATTTATTGTTTTCTTTTTTAAAATGACCTCTTTGAAATATTATGGTCTATGTAGCTTATAATTCCTCAGATGTCACTGTCTTCCCCTTTGTCAGTTTCTGGGTGGCTCTGCCCATTTAAGCAGATCAAATAGTGTGATTCTTTATACTTAGTGATATATAGTTTCATAAGTCACAGATACTTGTGAGTGTTTTGCAGACATTTTTTATTGTTTTTAAATTCTGTCACTTTGTGGTCTGATTTGAAAGATTAATTTGTTTTCCTGTCTCTTGCTTGCTGCACTTTATTATTGTAGTTAACATTCAGAGATTAGGTTAAACTGCTGATAAGGTAGATATGAGGGCAAGGAGCCATGGGAACATATTCTTGGTCAAAAGTAGCATTTTATAACACTCATTGTATAGGTATAAAGAAGTATTTTGGGATGGAGTGGGATTGTGGAGTAAAATAAGCAGCTGCCATCATGATTTTTGTGCTAACTACAAGCGCTGAATGATCATCACTCGGTGATGTCTGTTGGTGTTACATGTAAAGTCTTAATAGAATAATTTGCTTCAAAGTTAGAACTGTAAAAGAAGTGCTTACTATATCATTATATACTGTGTCTTGAAATATTGTATTTATAGTATTGAGTAACCCTTTAACTTCTAAGTGTGTGTGCTTTAAGGGTTACCCTTTAATATGCTCTTCCCCGCAGGACATTAGTGTCCTGTGGCTGCTGTAACAAATTGCACAGTCCTGGCGCTTTACAGTGACAGAGGTTTGTCGTCCCAGAGTTGAGCTCAATAAGCCGAATATTTGAAGTCAAGATGTAGGAGGGCTGTGCTTCCTCCGGAGGCTCCAAGAGGCAAATCCTCTCACCTCTTTCAGGGTCTGGAGGCTGCTGGCATTCCTGGCGGCCCCTCTCCCCGCTCCATATTCACATCCTCCTCCCTGTGTGTTTGTCTCTCAGAACGCCCTCTGCCTCCTTGTAGGGATATGTATGATTGTATTCAGGGCCCACCTTCATAATCCAGTGTAAGCTTCTGTTCTCAAGGCCCTTAACTTAATCACTTCTTTTGCCATATAAAGGTGATCCTTACAAGTTTCAGGGATTCAGATGCGGACGTATCTTTGAGGCCACCATTCAATTTACTATACTCAGTAATTGAAGTTAAGATTTCCATAATGAAAAGCTTATATTTTTGTTTAAAAGCCTTGAAATGAGAACGATTTGATAAGGAAGAAATCCTCTATTATTAATTAAAATCTGGTTACATTTTTTTCTTTTTCAGAAGCTAGGTTAGTTATTTGATATATATTGTGTCTTTATTACATATCAAGTGTCCTGATAAAATGTGTTCACTTGATGTGAGTGAACGATCTATTTGCATCATTTTTTTCCAATAAAGTCTTTTATTGTGCATATCTTCAAAATACTTAGTTTTAACTTAATTTAAAATCAATCATTCTCTGAAAAAAACCCTCATCTGACACTTGTCAGGTGGGCAGAGTAAATATGAGTGATGGAAAAAGGATGCTTTGCTTCATGCGCAGCTGCAGGAGTCAGCAGTGGTAGAAACTTGCTTCACGTCGCCATGGCCTCTCCCGGTCAGAGGCAAGGGGTGTGTGAGAGGATGGCTGGGGAAACACACCCAGACTCATGGATCCTGAACCCGAGGGCTCAGCTTGTAGAGCAGCAGGGAGCCAGGCCTAGTCTGTTTTTTCAGGGTTTCATAATAGAATAAAACTTTTCTAACATTAATGTCAGAAGTTAAAATTTCAAGTTGTCTTACTTGAAATATGCAAAGCAACACACAGTTTTAATGGTTACCTAAAGAAAACCTGGAATTTTTCTTTGTAGGGGAGGGATTGTATTTTTGTTTTTGATTTTTCTCATACTATAAAAAGGGAAAGCAGGGTTTGGTTTTAGGCCAGCACACAGCTGCTGTATTGAATGTTAGTAAGGACAGATTATACTATTTTATAAGGTGCTTATGCTTTAAGGTTGCCAGGTCTTTATTCTGAAGTTATAAATTGTAGCTGGAATTCTTCACCCTGTATCTGTATTAAGCAAAGCTGTTCTTATGGGGGGAGGGGGGGAGTGGATTTAACTCCGGTGTTAGAATATAGTTTTAAAAAACAGTGTCAGTTGAGTTAGAGCTATATGGTTTTCAAATTTACCCCTTTAGTAGAAAAGCCTACTTCTGATGAACATTTTTTTCAGCTCAGAACTGATTATAAATATTACTGTTATTAATTGAATATATTGGGATGATATTTGTTCACAAAACCATACAGGTTTCAAATGTACAACTCAGTAAAATACTTCTGAATATTTGTGAATATAGAGAAGTAAAAAATTTTCCTTAGTGTTTTGTTAAAAAACTTCATTCCATAGTTGATTTAAAAGATTAATTCATTCATCTCTTTGGGATGGTAATAAATTTTTTCAGTGGTTTATTTAAAGTATTTATGGTTTTGTTACTCATTGAAATATAGTATAGTTGCCTTAGTAGAAATTACGTGGCAGTTGAGGTAAACCTAAAACTGGTCTAATGGGCAGGAAATGGAAGGTATTTCTTAGATGACAGTGTATAAGTGTGCCCTGTAACCGCAAGAGTCTGGGATTGTTTATGATTCTCTTGCACAAAAGAGTATTGATAGCTAATATTTCAGAGGGCTATGCAAGATGGCCAGTTGCACTGTTTGCTTGCACGGTGGAAGCCCTCAAAATATGCATTGCTTCACTTAATATACTTCTTCCTTTAAAAAAAATATTTATTTATTTATTTTTAGAGAGGGGTAGGGGAGGGAGAAAGAGAGAAACATCAATGTATGGTTGCCTCTCACATGCTCCGTATTGGGAACCTGGCCTGCAAGCCAGGCATGTTTTTTATATATTTAGATTTAGATTTAGATGAAATATTTGAAAAGAATCTAGAGTGAAAGTTAAGTTAGATAATACACTTTCAATCAATGAGACTGTATTTAGTGAAGTATCTCTAAGCAGTGAGACCTTTATCTCTTCAGCTAGGTACTCTGCCTGTGTTAGCTGGTAAAGTCTGTGTGAGGATATGTGATTTAGTTAAGCAAATATTTCAAAGTTCTATTTAAAATTAGTTACTTTCTCATTATTATATTCTATACATTTGCAACAGTTCACAAATTTTACATAAGAATCTGCCGTCTGTCAGAATGTAGTCATACCAAATACCTTGTTGCTCCTTCATCATTTGACAGCGTTATTTTTAAAAATTATGAACTTAATGGTAAGCAAATTAACAGGCAAATTACTTTAAAATAATAATTATTTTTAGCATGTTTTGGCCTAAACTTACTTGAAATGTCTTTGTGACCCAGATTCTTCGGAGCTGTACTTAGAGTGCGATGGTGGGACTACTCATTGATTGACATTGATTGTTTAACTCCTGAAACGTTCAGGTTTTTCTCCAGTAGATTCTCATCAATTCATTTCCTTTAAAATTGTGTGTGTGTGTATCCCCCCTCAAATATGTTTTGCCTTGGATAGTTGATATTTAAGGGAATAGGAATACCTTTCTGTTTCCTTGTAATGATGGGGTGATTTTTAATGTAAAAATCCTGCTTTTCATTTTTTGTGGGATTGAATTTTTTTTCATTCTTATATTAAAGCACAAATTTTAAAGATTGCTTTTTTAACTTTTGTATTAAAAATGCGAAACAACAACAACAAAAAGAAACAGAAACAAACTCATAGAGAATAAAACTGATAGTTCCCAGAGGAGAAGGGAGGTGGGGAGATGAGTGGAAAAGGTTAAGGGAATTAAGTACAGACTTCCAGTTATAAATGTTTTGGGAGATATAATGTGTGGGAGAGGGAATATAATCAATAATATTATAATAACTGTGTGGTGACAGATGGCTACTAGACTTACTGTGGTGATCACTTCATAAGGAATATAAATGTTGCATCACTGTGTTGTACATCTGAAACTAATATAACTATAGTGCATTAATTATAATTAAAATATATTTTTAAATAATTCAAAAAAGAAAAATGTGCATGCATAATCATTATGCTCTGTTCCCACTTTTTTTATGGATAGAACTGGGAGTTGAAACGCTACACTTAATATCTACTTTTGGACGGAAAAAGCTTCATGCAGAATCACATGCAAAACAAGTAATAGAACCTCATTCCCCCCAGTCTCCACACATGTAAAATACACATTTTAGATATAAATGTCACAGCTAACTAATTATATTACTACCTTGGAAGGGACATTTTCTTTGTCCTTTAAAAGACCCTTAACATTTTTGCATTTGTTTATAGTTACAAACTTTACATGATTTGTTTGGAAATATATTAATGTTTTTCCATCTTAAAAATAATACATTGTAGGCCCTGGCTGGCGTAGCTCAGTGGATTGAGCGCGGGCCTGCGAACCAGACAATCGTGGTTCGATTCCCAGTCAGGGCACATGCCTGGGTTGCAGGCCGGTTCCTTGCAGGCTAACTACCAGCATGGGAGGCACAAAAGGCAACCATACACTGATGTTTCTCTCCTTCTCTCCTTCCCCTCTAAAAAATAAATAAATAAAATTAAAAAAATTTTTTAAAAAGAACATTAAAAAAATAATAATAATACATTGTATCTCTGGGTTTTGTTTTTACAATTTTTAATGGAAAGTTTCAATATTTCAATATGTCAAGATTCTTACAATGTTAATATCAGCTTCTAACTGTTGAACTTAGGAAATATGCACAACTAGATTTGACTAGTTATAAATCTCTTTCTAATATTTTAAGGTATGACGTCATCATGGGCATTCTTAAGAATTTCTGGATATTGTTTTTATGTGAATACTACCATAGATTTTTCCGTGATTTTCTTTTCCTTTATTTGAACATAATTTTTTTGATTTATATCTTCTTTGAATTATTTAGCTAATTATAGTAGCTAACATAATTCTGTTAAGAGATCACCTTGTATTAAGAGACTAAAACAAAAGTAAGAGTTTCTTTCTTGTTGGTTTTCTTGTCTGTATGGTATTACATTGTGTTTAAAAAGCATTTTTTAAGTTGACAAAAACAACTCAAGGAAATGACTTTATTGCTAATCTAATCAGTGTGGGTTATGGCCATGAAGAGATTCCTTCAAGGTATTTGAACAGTTCTGAGGGTGCTAGACAAATTAAAATGTGTTCTTGTGCCTTTATGCGATTTTTTGGTGAACATTAGACATTACCTAGAAGGAGGGAGATTTGTAAAGTTGTCCAGGTGGTGCATATATAGCAGAGTGCTTCCCATTACCTGTGGTTGCCCGGTCACAGGGACAGTCACTGCCACATCCTGAGCAGAGCTGGGCAGGAAATCTCACATTCGTAACGTGCCCATGAAGAGGGCTTTTCTGAACTACTCCAGTGTCAAACACAAAACTGTAGTTTTCAGAGAATGCTTATTATTTTTAAAAGTATAGGAAACTTTATATTATTTCTTCATTACTATTTTTAGAATAATGCTTAGAAGCCCAATATTTATTTACTTGTTTCCATTGTGGTTGCAGATTTTACACATCAACAATCTTAAGACTTACTATTTGAATATTAAATTTGCATTAAGAGAAATTTCTATAAAGATATTAAAAAGCTATAGAGGTGACAGTATCATTCAGGCATTAGGAAATAAAGATTTAAAGTTTAATATTAAAATACATTGTTTGTCATTATTTAATAATATTATTTTAATACTCCTAATATTTCCTGAGAATGAGGAGTAAAAATGGGTTTACTTCAGGAACAGTTCATATATTTTCAGAGGTGGCTGGTTTCTATTTTCTCTGATTGAGTAATTGCCCTTGATGTGTTTCCTGTGTTTGGCTCTCCCTAAGAATAGATACTTTCCTTAAGAGATCTTGTTAAATAACATTCCTGCCCTGCCCTTTATATTAACGTTCTCTTCAAATAGACCCAGTGTTCTGGCGGAGCAGTGTCTAAGCCTCTTGTACAGTGAAGGGAAGGGTCATAAATAGCAGAAATGTATGATGGCCTTCAGGCATTCAACATGGGCTCTTCTGTCTTCCTAATCACAGATCCTAGGAGGAATTTATAGTATAAGTAGTCTCTTTTCAGTCATATACGACACTATATGCCTAAAGATAGCTGGTTTTTGATGTGAGGTTAGCAACACGTGCTAAATTTGGTGCCTGATGCAATCAGTACATTTCGTATACAGTCACTGTACGTCTGGGCACATTTGTTTAGCTGGAGTAAAAAACATATTTACCACTGTGGCAAATCTGGAGGAGTATTAAGATTTTTAGGTAACAGTTAACATTGAAGAATTATTTAAAAGGACCCAACTCCTTTAGGGGTTACTTGTATAAATTTATTAGATCTTAAAATGTAAGTAATAAAACATTTTTAAATTAACATTCTCCTATAGATGTATAGTTCAGTTGTAGTTATTGAAAAGGCCTAGAAAATATGTCTGAAAATTTAAAATTCACAGAATAAAATCTTTAAGAATTTGGATATTTAGGGAGGGGTATATGTTAATAAAGCCTGTACCTTGTACACAGAGGAGTGTCAGTTTTGAACATTTGTGAATATTTATTAGTGTTGGTAAGTTGAGTAAACTTAATCTTCCACTGCTAAGAATATTTCTTCATGATATTTTCATCTTCAAAGTGAACTCTTACAGTGAGTTAGTAAAGAAGGAGCCAACCTCCTTCCCTTGTTCTTCAGAGCCTCCGTTCCTCACCTCATCGTCCCGTTTTTACCGTCATATTTTCCACTGTTCATTTCCTTAGATTCTGCATTTTAGCCAATCTGGAGTTCCTGCTCGGTCCAAACATACTAGGTACCTTTGTGACCTTTGATTTCGTCTTCTTAGGAGTCCCCAGAGTATTTTGTACCTGCCTAACCTCATCTATCATATGCTGTTATATATATTTATGGACAAGTCATTCTTCCCAGAGTGGGCAGTGGGAACTCAGCCTTACTTGTTTTCCCTTAGCAGATGGTCCATAGTTACAGAATTGTAGTTGACGTACATATGTATGCCTTTTGGATCATTTATTTTAAGAACATTCACAGCCTGCAGTGCCGATCTTATCCTTGGAGAGCTGTGTACTTGACTGTGTAAAAGAACCCTAAATGGCCTCACACTGTCCTTGTATTTCCATGCTGGATCCTCACATTTCTCTTTGTCTCACTCCCACAGACTTCACATCAGGGATCCCATCTGTTTTCCTGACCACAGGTGTTATTTGAGTAAATGGCTTAATTCACCTTTGTGGCCTAAGGTCCTCCCCGCATTAACTATTAGATATATTGCATAGATGTCTACTCTGCCTTTTAACCTAGGGCCCATGTTTCTGAAAACTTTAATCTTTGATTTGTACGTTTATTTGTTCTGCTCTTGCAGTGAACCCTGAGTCACTGTGAAGATGCAGCATGATTGAGGACAGCAGGTAGACTATCTGGTTTGGGGAAAGCATGATTAATTTGACGTGGAGCATTGAGTTTAAGATACTGATGTGTAGAGTGTGGGTCTGGAGTTCTGGAAAGGCATGCAAGCAGGATATTAGAGAATGGACATCAGCTTCCTAAAAGTGGTGATTGAATGAACAAGAGCATTTGATCTCAGAGAAGGAAGAGAGAAGGAAGCCAAGCAGGTAGGAAATGTTTCCTTTTTTTTAGATTTTTTAAATGTTATCTGCAGAGAGAGGGGAAGGGGAAGAAAAACATCAGTTGGTTGTCTCTTACATACCCTTAGCCGGGGACCCAGCCTGCAGCCCAGGCATGTGCCCTGATAGGGAATTGAACCAGTGACCTTTAGGTTCACACTTAATTCACTAAGCCATACCAGTCAGGGCCAAAATATTTCTTTTTAGTGAGAAAAGAAAGAGAATGGAAAGATTCAAAGAGAATCCAGAGAATGCTATGTCATAGAAGCCAAGAAAGGAAATAGTGTTGAGGAGAATCTAGTCTATAAACATATGTGCAGCCCCAGCTGGTGTGGTTTAGTGGATTGAGTGCCAGCCTGCAAACCAAAGGGTCGCTGGTTCAATTCCCAGTCAGGGCACATGCCTGGGTTACGGGCCAATTTCCAGTAGTGGGTGTGTGAGAGGCAACCACACACTGATGTTTCTCTCCCTGTCTTCCCCTCTCTCTAAAAATAAATAAAAATCTTTTTTTAAAAATATGTGCATTGGTCAGAAAGAATGAGGAAATCATTGGGGAAGGTGGGGGAACAAGCAGATTTAGTAAGTCATTAAAGACAGACGTGATTGTTGTGGAAGGTGAGAGAGTGGCGGCAGTCAAGTGCAGTTTGAAGTTCGGTCATGAAGAGGAATGAAAGGGTCACAGCTTGAAAGGATGGCAGGATCAAGAGAGGCTCTATTTTGTTATTTTGTGATTTTACTATATTGTGGTGTTTGGTTTGTTTTTTTAGGCCAGGGAAGCAGTGGGGAGAAAGAGATTGGATGTATGATTATTGGAGGGAAGGTTCAAAAGATGACAGGTATATGTGCCCCAGAGTCCAGATAAAGGTATATAGTCTTAGCACAGGAAGTGCACCTCTCTCCTGAGATGGGAGTAAAACAAGAGATAGGGGAGAGAAGATACAGGAAATTCTTGAAGAAGGATCTCTCATTGAGCTGTTAGAGAGCTTCAGTTGGCTGAATATATGTGTAATTGGGGTCCCCAGAGACATGGAATGGAGGATGAGGGGTGGACAGAAAGAACAATGAAGGAATAGCTACTGAAATGTTTCCAAATTTGGTAAAAACTGTAAACCCACCTATCTAAGAACTCAACAAACCCCAAACACAGGGATCCTGAAGAAACTAAACCATAGCCACATTATAATCAAATTACTCAGAACTAGTATAAAGAGAAAATCTTAAAAGCAGCCTGAAAAAAAATATGTTAATGTATTTAACAGAGGAACCAAGGAAAGAATGGCAGCAAATTTCTCTTTGCAAGCTATGCAAGAGAGGAAACAGTAAGAGGCCCTGGCCAGGTAGCTCAGTTGGTTAGAGCATTGTCTTGATGTGCCAAGGTTGCGGGTTCCACCTCCAGTCAGGTTACATACAAGAAACTACTGATGAATGTATAAATAAGTATAACAACAAATTGATGTTTCTCTCTTTCCCTCTCCTCTTTCCTATCTCTCTCTAAAAATAAATAAAGCAAGCCCTGGCTCATTGGATTGAGTGCCAGCCTGCAAACCAAAGGGTTGCTGGTTCAGTTCCCAATCAGGGCACATGCCTAAGTTGTGGGCCAGGTCCCCAGTAGGGAGTGCATGAGAGCCAACCACACCTGGATGTTTCTGTTCCTCTCTTTCTCCTTCCCTTCCCCACTCTAAAATAAATAAATAAATAAATATCCTTTAAAAATAAATTTATTTTAGAAAGTAATAATAAAGTACCATAAGAAAAAAGAACTATGAATGTAGAATTCTATGCCCAGGAAACATGTCTTTCAAAAATGAAAGAGAAATACCGACCTTTTCAGAAATATAGTAACTGCAAGAATTCATCTCCAGCAGTCCCACACTACAAAACGTGTTAGAGGAAACCCTTTGGGAACCAGTGATACCACACAGAAACATGGGTCTACACAAAGGAACACAGGGTACCAGACATGTTAACGGTAAGGGCAGTACACACGATTTTTTCTTATTATTTAATTCTCTTTAAAAGATCATTGAAAACATTTCAGTACCCGTCGCACAGTAACTGATCAAACCGAAAATCAGTAAGCTGAATGACAGCATCAGCCCACCTGATGTAATTAACAATCACAGGACACCCCATCCCAACAACAGCAGAATTCCTATTCTTTTCAAGTGTGCACGGAATGTTTACTAAGCCAGACCATATTCTGGGCTGTAAAACAAGTCAATACATTTAGAAGGATTTAATTCATACAAAGTAGGGTTTTGTGACTACAATTGTAACTAATTTAAAAATTGAAAATAAAAATCTAGAAAATCCCCAATATTTAGAAACTAGACACTTCCAGATAATGCAATGCAGGTGTCAAAGAAGAAAGCCAAAGGTATATTACGAAGTATTTAGAATTGAGTTAAACACACTTAACGTTTTGGAATGCTGCTGCTCAAGGGGGACATAGATACCATTATATGTCAACATTAGAAAAGAGGAAATGTCTCTAATTAGTGACTTTAGTTTTCCTCTTAAGAAATCATAAAAAGAATAAATCAAACTCCAAGTGAGTAGATGAAGGGAAATAATAAAGATTAGAAGTCAGTCAAGTGTGAAACAGAAAAACAATAGAGAAAATCAGTGAAACCCATGCTTAACTTTTTGAGAAAATCATTAATGTTAAACCTCTTGCCAGACTAATCACACACACAAAAAAGAAGTTGCAAACTAACAATATAATTAATGAGAGGTAATACCGTTTATAGATTCTCGTGGGTATTAAGTAGCAAAATATTATGAACAACTGTTTCCCTGTAAATTTGGACACTTAGCTGAATGGACAGGGTTTTGAAATAAGCTCACTCAAGGAGTGGATGATCAGAATAGCTATATATATATCCTTACCATATATATATGGTACCATATATACAACTGTTTATATATATATTTATATATTTATATTTATATTCATTATATATATAAAATGAATTTTTTGAAGTAAAAACCTTTCCTAAAAGAAAACGCTAGGTCCATAGTGAATTCTAGGGCACTTGCTGAGTACCTCCAAACATTTCAGGAAGAAATAATACAAATCCGACACAATTTTCAGAAAATTTAGGAAAGAATCCTTTCTAATTCATTTTATAAGGTCAACATTACCTGCAACAACATCAGAGAAGGATCAGCTTATTAGTCCTCATGATCATAGATTCAAAAATTTTAACCTGAAGTTTAGCAAGTAGAATCCAAAAATACATTTAAAAAATAATAATATGACCATATAAGCTTTATCTCAGGATACAAGTTTTACTTGAAAATCAAACAGGGCGATTCACTATATTAACATACTAAAAAATAAAAAAACAGCCCTGGCTGGTGTGACTCAGTGGATTGAGTGCTGGCCTGTGAACCAAAGGGTCACTGTTTGATTCCCGGTCAGGGCGCATGATTAAGTTGCAGGCCAGGTCCCCAATAGGGGGCATGTGAGAAACACCCACACATCAATGTCTCTCTTCCTCTCTTTCTCCCCATCTCCTCTCTCTAAAAAGAAGTAAGTAAAATCTTTTTTAAAAAGCATATGATCATCTTAATAGATACAGAAAAGTATTGGAAGAAAATGAAAAAATCATTACTAATAAAAGTTCCTAGCAGTGTAGGAATGGAAGACAACTTCCTCATCTGATAAAGGACATCTGCTGAACCCCAAACTTAAAGCTACCATCCTACTTAATGCTGAAAGACAGGACTCTCTGTGCCTAGTACTTCCCGGTAGAAACCTAATATGGTACATTCACTTTGGCAAATAGTTTGGCAAATCTTGTTTTGAATCTTTATGGGTGCTTTATTCATAAAGTTTCTGAATGTAGATCTGAGAAGATGGCAGGATTGTTTCCTAACAGACCATCCTAAATTCCTTTTTAAACTGACCCTTTTTATAAGGAGGAGAAGAAAAGTGTAGGTAAGAGGTTTGGAATTCAGGGGAAAAGTTAATCAGGTAAAAGCCCCAGCATTCTCTCATCGGTGCCCTGGGCAGTGGTCTTTATCTGTGTCCTGGGCATCTCACCTTGGAGACCAATGCCTCAGATTCCATCTTGACGGCTTGCAGTCCTCCCGAGGCACAAAGGTGGAACTGCTTACGGTCTCCTGGAGTCAAGGTGGGTTGTACCTTCAGTTCCTGAAACAATAGCTTTTTATATACATTGATTACTAAGCTTATTAGCTAGTACCTGAAACTAAAATTTTTCCAGCATTTGAGTCCCCCATCACTTCCCCACTGTTAGTTTAAACTCTCTTATATCTGTGAGATCAGTTTCATATCAAAGTACTTATTTGGCTGTTGAGTATGTATCTTAGCATTAGACCGTCTGGTAGGGGGCTTAGGAATTCGTTTAGTTGCAGATCCACATTGAAGGGGCACGTTAACAAGCTATGGTAAAGCACAAGATGGTTTTTAGCACAGTTGACAAAAGTTGTGCACTCTCCAGCTGGGGCTGTGTTAGTGACTTCCGTGTCCTTTAGAGTTACCATGGGTCCCCAATTATAAATATCGGAGTAGGTTATTTTCTTATTTGCTGAAAGCATGATTTTGAAGGCTTTCCAGTGAGGTACAAACACCTATAAGACATGTACTGAACATATGTTCAACATAAATTTCTCCTGCAAGACAGAATTCAGAGATGTTTAGAACATTTTTGCCAAATATACCCAAATATTTTCATCTCATTTGAAAGGAACAAGTTCTTTATAGCATGGGGTTAAACAAAAAGTAATGAAAGACTGTAAGTCATAGTTTTTGAAAGATGACTTTCAGGTCTTCTTGAGGTTTGGCAGTCCATTGTTCCTCTGGTGCTTGCTTGCTTGCTTTTTTTTTAAAATATATCTTATTGATGATGCTATTACAGTTGTCTCATTTTTCTTCTCCCCTTTATCCCCCTCTGCCTGGTACCCCCATTCCCTCCAGCATTCCCCTCCCCTTAGTTCATGTCCATGGGTCGTACTTATAAGTTCTTTGGCTTCTATGTTTCATATACTATTAAACTCCCCTTGCCTATTTCGTACATACCATTTATGCTTCTTATTCCCTGTACATTTTCCCCCGTTCACTTTGATAGCCTTCACTTCTTCCCTTGTTTTACAGGGTACGCAATCAGTTCTGTGAGCATCCTGATTACCAGTGTTTTGAACTCTGCCTCTGATAGGCTGGCTATCTCCTAGTTGCTTAGTTCTTCTGGAGTTTTGATTTGTCCTTTCACTTGGGTCATATTTCTTTGTCTTAGCACACCTGTTGCATCATAAGGGGTGGAGCCTTAGACATTTGCCAGAGCAGGGCAACCCACTTGGCTGTGTTGTGGTGCTGTATGTAGGGGAGGGGTCAGAGAGGGAACAATGCCACTTGCTTGGCTCTCGCCCCACTTTGATTCACTTTCCCTGCTTCCCACAAGCAAGTTGTGCCCTTCCAGGTGCTGCCCTGGTGCTGAGCTTGTGTGCATTCCAGGACTCCGTGGGCCCCTCCAGTGGATTCTCCTGTCAGACTGGTAGTTTGTCCCACCACTGCAACCCCCACAGGTTTTTACAGCCAGAGGTTTTGAGGCTTTAGTTTCCCCATGCTGGAACCTTGGGCCGCTCATTCTGTCTCACTTCCCAGTTGTTCCTCCTGGTTTATCTGAAAGTGAATGTGGGACTGCCCACCATGCCAGCTGCTTGGCTGCCCATCTCCACCCCTCCTACCGGTCTGGATGAATTTGGCTTCCTTAACTACTTGGTTGTCAGATTTCCATACAGTTTGATTTTCTGTCAGTTCTGGTTGCTCTTTTTGTGTTTAAATTGGTTGTTATCCTCCTCCTTGTTGTGAGAGGAAGTGAAGCCGATTTACCTACTCCTCCATCTTGGCCAGAAGTGGTTTGGCAATTTTTTAAAAAGTTAAACATATATAGTTCATCTTACTGGTAGGTAAATGAAAACATATGTCCTTACCAATATTTGTACACAGATGTTCATAGCAGCTTTATTTTAAGTAGCTGAACCTGGAAATTATTCAGATGTCCATCAACAGGTAAATGGGTAAACAAATCGCTGTATTCATACAATGGACAGGGAAGAACTGTTGAAACATTATACGTACACCATGGATAAATTTCAGAATCGTTATTCTGAGTAAAAGAAGCTAGGCAAAAAAAATAGTTTAAATGATTCCATTTATATATAATTCTAGAAAGTACAAACTGATCTGTAATGACAGAAAGAAAGCGGGAGGAGAGGATTAAAGCAGGAAGACCCTTTTGGAGGAGATGGATATGTTTATTGATTTTGATGGTGGTTTCGGGTGTACACATGTCAGAACTTGCCAAATTGAGCACCTCCTGTGCGGTTCATTGTATGTCAGCCATACTACAATACAGATAAATAAAAACTGTCTTTGCTTTCTGACCACCTGTGCTAGCATACCTAAGACCAGTTCCTTGCTGGATCTTAAGACACAGCTAGGATTCTTGTTAAAAATACTCTCTTCCAGGCTTCTGAACTTTTAGGATAGGTCCCGGGAATCTGTACTTCAAACAAACACCCCAGGTGATTCTTCTCATCAGTCAGGCTAGGAGAGCACTTGGCCCAGATTAAATTAATTGCACTTTGGTGATCTGAACCCATTTCCATGAGAAAGGCATGTTAGGTATTTAATATTAGCAGAAATTGTGCTTTTACTGTGGCCACATGAAATAATTAAGAATTGGACAAAATTTTCTCTCATCGTATATAGTATACTGTAAGTTCTGAAGTAACAGTGGAAATCTCTTAATACCCCCAACACTAGTTAATATTATATTGTAGAAGAAAAAAGAATTTTATTTACACAGTTTTTGACAAGAAACATCAGAATATATTAGTGAAAAAATGCCTTATATACTATATATTAAGCAGCTATGCAGTAGCACAAGTTGGGAGAAGAAGAAGATGGTAGAGTTTGTTATTTTTTTAATATTCTCTGAATAGATAGTCTTACTCAACTCAAGGGCTTCCTGGCTTTTGCAAGGTAGTTTTGTTTACTTGTAGCAAGTAAAGGAGATGGGATTCCTGTCCGAAGCTCTGCCTCTCTGCAGGGAGGCTTAGCCGTTGTTTATATACACTATGTGGTCAATTAGGTGCTGATTTATCCTTTGTAATTGGCTGTTCTTATCTGGTTGAGCTCCTGTCAGCTCATCCTGTTTATAGCTCCATCTGCAAAATACTCTGCTGCATTTTAATATTTAGGAAGAATAGCACTTAGTAAGAATGGCCCAGACCTTGAGACCCTTCTATCTAATAGTAGCAGCAGCCTTTTTTAAAACTGGAAAAAACAACTTGACCTTCTTATCACTCCCTTTCCAATGACGTCAAACAAAAGGAAATCATAGAATAAGTCCGTCTGAATGGTTCAGTTATCAGAAGACTTGAGAGAGCAAGTTTTCCACAAATCATCCGTGTGGAATTGGTCTTGATTTTTTTAAAGGGTTGGTGAGCCAACATGTAATTAATCACTTGTTGGCTTTTAAGGAAATGAAACTGCAGTGTGCCCTGTGGTTTTATTTGGTGTTTATTAGCACTGGAGTTTTTAATCGGGGAATCTTAGGTGAATGCTCAGTGACAATTATGTGGACAGAACAGTGTGAAGGAAGTCGTTTTGTAAAGTCAGACTGTGCTCATTGCAGTGTTACGGGTACCTGTGTACGCTCCAGCTCTCAGAAACCATTAGCCTGCCTGCAGAGGTCCCTTCCAGTCCAAAGTTGTTGGAACATCCCTCCCTCGTCAGTGGATGGAGTTATTCCCCATTACCCAATGGCAGTGTCTGTTTGTTACCACTTCCCAGCATTTCTTCCTCCAAAGTCTGGTTTGGATAGATTACTCCTTTCCCACGGCTGCTGCCACAGTCAGTGAATACGAACCAGACCCATCTCATCTCCTGAAGAAGGGGTGGGAAACTCCTTCCAGCCAGTTTCACTTCTTGGGGCTCTGTTCTGTGTAGTGAACTACCTTCCCTAAGGAAATTGGACACTTTTTAAATAATTAAGCATTACATGTACTGTCCACTATCAGTACTAAAAGTTCATGGAAAAGTATTCAGGTAGACAAATACCTGTATGTAAGTACACAGCATTCTTTAACTTTTATTAATTGGCATCGTTTTTTTATTTTTAAGTGGAATAGAAGGTTCCTCTTACACCGGTAAGTTTAAGGAAAATTCCAGTAGCTCTGTGTCTGTGGGGACTTAAAACCTGCACATCCATCTCCATCTGTTCCCTCAGCCCCCTCCTCCCCTCCACCAAAAGCGTTGTTCCTCCCTAGTGGTTACTGTTAATGAAAAAGATACTAACTTCCAAAAGGCTGAACTCTGGTTTTGGTGTTTAGGGTAATGCTTGCTTCAGAATGGGTTGTGAAGTGTTCCCACCTTTTCAGAGAGTTCCTGTAGGGTCGTGTTGTGGATTGAATTGTATGCCCCACCCCCGCGAACTCCACAAAATAGATTGCAGTCCTAACCCTCAGAATCTCAGAATGTGACCTTATTTGGAAATAGGGTCATTGCAGATAAAGTGTTCAAATGAAGTCATACTCCTTTAGGGTGGACTTTAATCCAGTATGACTGGTGTCCTTATAAGAGTCATGGACATGACATTTGAGGGGAGAATGTCATGTGGGAACAGAGGCAGAAATTGACATGTTGCAGCTGCAAAACAAGTAACACCAAGAATTGTCAGCAGCCACAGCAGCTGGGAATGGGCAAGGAAGGACACGCCCACCAGCATTGAGGGGCACGGCCCTGCGACCCTCACTCTCTCTCGGACTTCTGGCCTGCAGAACTGTGAGGAAGTAAACTCTTTTGGTTAAGGCACCCGGTTTGTGGCCGTTTGTTGTGGCCGCTCTAGGAAACTAATGCAGATTTGTATGAACTTTTTCTTTCAAGTTTGATAGAATTCCCCCAGTGAGACTGTTTGGATGCAGAGTTTTTTTGTGGAAAGATTTTTAAATTATGAACTCAATTTCTTTAATAGATATAGGGCTATAAAGATTTTCTGTTCTTGTATTTTGGTAATTTGTGCATTTTAGGGAATTTGTTTATCAAAGTTATTTATTAAGTACCATAGAGCTGAGTTGTTCGTAATATTTTTTGATGTCTATAGGATTTGTAATGACATTTTCTCTTTGATTCCTGATCATTGCTAATTTGTGTCTTTTAATTTTTTGACCAGTCTGCCTTACTGGTTCTCAGCTGAGAGCAATTTACCCCCCACTCCAAACCATCTCCACCCTTGCCAAGGGACATTTGACAATATCTGGAGGCATTTTCAGTTATCACACTTGGGGCATCTAATGGGTAGAGTCCAGGGCTGCTGCTAAGCACCCTGCAACGCACAAAGCCCCTCCCAACAAAGCATTATCTGTCCTGCAGTGTCAGTGTGGCTGAGGTTGGGAAACGTGCCCTAGGGTTTCCAATATAGACCTTCTACTTTCCAATAACGTTATGCCACTTCATAGTTAACATAGGCAGCTTACAATATGATATTTCCACATAACCCCTTCCATCCTTAGTGCTATTGTGGGCATACATTGTACTTCTCTCTGTATTAGAAACCCCACAATGTATTGTTGCTGTTTTTGCTTTAAACGGTCTAGGACGTTTTTACATGAGGAAAAAATACCTAGTTGTTACTCATACGTTTTCAGAACTCTTCATTCTTTGTGTAGGTCCAAATTTCACCTGGTGTCTTTTCCTTCCACGTGAAGAATTGCTCTTGTGTGTCTTGCAGTATAGGTCTGCTGGCGACATTCTGCCGGCTTTGGCTTGTCTGAAAATTGTGTTTTGCTTTCATTGTTGAAGTAGTTGTTGGTTTGGTATTGTATTCTCCATTAGCAGTTTTTAAAATATTCTATAAGTTATCATTTCATTTTTTGTTTATATAGATTATAAAAAATAAAACTGTCATTTATTAATATAAGACTTTTAAAAAATCTGTATATTTTAGGGAGTATTTCAGAATTATGTTGTTATTGAAAAATAGTAACAAAAGTTAATACACCCTGCTTAGATTTTGTAAACAGACTTGTTTTTGCCTTGTGTTTTTTTCCATTTCTTTTTTTCTATTTTTTTTTCCTCCTTCACTCCCTCAAAAATTTGGTGGGGGGGCATGTTACTTCTCTGAACCACAGTTTGCTCACCTGTCAAATCCGACAGTCAATGACTCTCTCAGGTTTGTTGTGAAAGCGAAGTGAGGTAGAGGATGCAGAATGCCTAGACCTTGAAAGGACTCATAAGCATGTTACCACGGTGCACGGGCACCCTCCTTTCCGACCATGGGCTTTACACGCGGCAGCAGCCCTGTGTAGACACATGGCCTGCCCTCCGCACTCTGGGAGCCAGGGGAGCCAGGGAGGACCAGGAATGAGCACTGTTGCTCATGGTTTCTGTTCCTGCCAAGAGTTCACATGTTGCTTTTAAATAAATCCAATCCTTTGCTCAAAGAAGGTTGGAAGATATTTTCTGAGGATACTTCAATTCTTAACTTAAATTATTTGAATATAGTAAAATTCCATGATATCTTATATTTTACATAATTTACATATTTCACTTATTCAGGATGCTCTTCCCTCCAATTAGGGTAAAATTATATTCATTTTCCATTTCTCATTTGTGTTTATGAGCTACAGTATTTAAGTAACAGATTTTCAGATTGGGAAAATCAATAATAGTGGAGGCCCAAAGTCAATAGTAAAAACAGTAATAGTCAACAATAAAAACAGTTCTTTACAATGGACCCAGTTATCTTAGAATATACATTAACAGTATTCTCATTAAAAGATGCATTCATTAAAATGCTTTCTTCTGGTCCCCCCTAGGTGGCTCAGTTGGTTGGAGTATCATCCTGTACACCAAAAGGTTGCGGGTTCAGTCCCTAGTCAGGACATGTACCTAGGTTGCAGGTTCAATCCCCAGCTGCAGAGTGAATGGGAGGCAACCAATTGATGTTTCTGTCTCCCATCAGTGTTTCTCTCTCCCTCTCTTCCTCTCTCTCTAAAATCAATGAGCATATCCTCAGGTGAGGATTAAGTAATAATAATAATAAATAATAAAATGAAATGCTTTGTCTCTCCTAGCAAGATAAACTAACTGGGGATTGTTGACTTTTCATAGATAATATTTCTCGTTCCTTAAGATTGGTCGATCTGCTATTTTTGGTCCATACCTGGTCAGGGGCAGCCGCACACTGACACTGTTTTAAATATGCCCTCCTGTGTTGCTGCTTTTCTCAGTGGGCCTTCGGCGTGACACTGTGGGAGCTCATGACGCTGGGCCAGACGCCCTATGTGGACATCGACCCCTTTGAGATGGCTGCGTACCTGAAAGATGGTTACCGAATAGCCCAGCCTATCAACTGTCCTGATGAACTGTAAGTTTTTCTGAGCTTGAAGACCTGGGTTGCATTGCTTTTCCAATGTTGGGGTAAAAGGAAGAGAGCAGGTATCCAGAGACTTCCCTTTTGAAAATAATGATGTTTTGGACTTGAATTAGACTCTCCTAGAGAACCACAAAGTCAGCCAGAGTTGTTCACTCTTGACGGCATTTGGCATGAGGACTTTTTGCATCTCAGATTTTATAGTACTTAATCCACAGGTGGCAAACACAAGGCCCGCAGGCTGTGAATCCAGCACCTTGTTTCTACCCAGTGGCAGAGCTGAGCTCTTGCTTAACTGTTAAGGAGTAGTCACATTTATACGGTCCTAAAATTACATTCAGCCCTTCAAAGGCAACTGCGAGGCTGATGTGGCCCCCGGTGAAAACGAGTTTGATACCTCTGGTAATCTAACCCAAGAGACTCGTGTATAGTGAGAAAATGCTGAATGTTATGTGGGTTATTCTGTGTACAGTGAGGGCTGACTTTTATTTATGGAGCCTGAAAAACATACTTAGTTATATAAAGCCTTTCTCATTGTCATCTTGCCGTGCCAGTTGGTACATAGCCAGTCTTCCCACCTAATGGGATTGAGGTGGGCAGGATGCTGGTCAGGGCACTTGAGTGCACGGGTGAGTGTGGCCTCAGCTGTGGAATCCGGGAGGTCTGTACACTAAAAAGGTGACAGCTTTTTCTTTGCACTGATTTTACTGTGGAGCCAAGGTTCTGAGAGCTTAGGTAAAGCTTTTTCTTCCTCCAAGTTCTTCCTCTGAGAACTTAAATACAGGATAATAGGTATTTACATGAAATCTCTGTATTTGCTGATCTCTCTCTCTCTCTCTCTCTCTCTCTCTCTCGTTGCTGTTTAAGTGCAGTTGTTGCCATTTTCCTCCCACAACTCCCCACCCCTCAGCCATCTCCACCTCCCACCCTGTATCCTACCCCCCTTTGGCTTTGTCCATTCGTCCTTCATACATGTTCCTTGACAATCCTTCCCCCTGCTCCCCCTGTATTTGCTAACATATTTTGATGTGCTCTCATGAAGAATTGAAATCCACATGTAAAATCCAGACAACTCATTTTAGCTTCTTTTCATTTTAGATCTGTCAACAGATGGTGATATTGGTTGATTTTTAGTATGTCATCCTCTTCCACACCCACATGTAGACAGAAAACATAACTGGCATCAAATGGACTAAAAAGTTCAGAGTACTGTGTTGTCACTAGCCAAGTGTCCTATTTTTGTCCCTCTGCAGATTTGCTGTGATGGCTTGCTGCTGGGCCTTAGATCCAGAGGAGAGGCCCAAGTTCCAGCAGCTGGTACAGTGTCTCACCGAGTTCCACGCAGCCCTGGGGGCCTATGTTTGACTCTCCCCTTGCAGTCCCATAGCATCGAGGGGGAAGGTGCCTGCAGGGCTCACTGGGAGCCAGTCTGGACGCT
Source organism: Sturnira hondurensis (assembly GCF_014824575.4). Taxonomy (NCBI): domain Eukaryota; kingdom Metazoa; phylum Chordata; class Mammalia; order Chiroptera; family Phyllostomidae; genus Sturnira; species Sturnira hondurensis. The sequence continues at coordinate 5,591,243 of NW_028085930.1, forward strand.
TCATCCACCACGCCTCGCCATGCCACGCCACGCCAGCAAAAGCACATTTGTCTTCCAGAACACCGTGCCTTAGGAATGCTTTAGAATCTGAACTTTTTAAGACAGACTTAATAATGTGGAATATTTTCTAGATATCACTTTTATTAGATTGAAAGGTTTTTGTAAATTTTTTGGCCAAAAATTTTTAAAACATAGTAACTTTGGACTAGGGGTACATTCTTACAAAATAAATAAACAGTTTTTAAAATTGTTTAAACACTTGGAATAGCTATCTTAATGCCGATTGCTTTTTATTTTTTGTCTTCATCAAGGTAATTGTAGGTTATTCACCTTTAAAGTTTTTAAAATATTTACCACAAGTGTTGGGAGTGGTCGGTCTTCAAGATGCCGTCCTTTTTCTTAAGAAAATAAAAACAGCATAAAAAGTTGTCTGGTTTGCATTCTACAGGAAAAGGCAATATTGGAGAAAGAAAACTTAAAAGCTAGAATGGAAAAAAAGAAAAATACTTACTAGAAACAGAAATGACCCTTTCTTGGAATATTGTTTAATTTTTTAATTTTTTTACTGAAAAGGAGTTCTGCTTTTTCATTTTTGAGGAAGTAGGAGTTGAGTTCATTGAAACATCTTGAAATTGGCAGAAATTGGCTTTCCCGTGAGCCAGAAGTTGTCTTGGGTGCAGGTCAGTAGTAAAGAATGGTGATTTATTTATTTTTGCTCTCTGGAAAAGGTGAGGATGATACAACTTCAGAAAGTGTGGTCCTGTTTCTAAGGTTAAGAATCCCTTTTAATGTACCTACATAGTGCTTTTCACAGAGTGGGGGCTTGAGCTACTGTGTGTTAAGAAATGTAAACTGGCAAGTTTTGTGCTTATCTTCAAGGCTGGCTTAAGTATAAAATTGTCTTTTAAAACACTTGAAAAATTAAAGGATTTGTTTTATATTATGGCAGCGTTGAAAAGATCGTTCCTGATCAATGATTGGTTGTCTGGCGAGTCTTTGAATGTGCAACAGATAGATGCCTTGTTTCGTCTCACGGGCGGTTCCCTCAGGCCCACAGTCCTTAATGCAGTTATAGCTAACTCTGCTCAGCCTCCAGGTTCTAATAGGCAGTTGGAATTATGATTATAAAGATGTATTACAGCACTGAAACTTTTCTCCAAAACCGTTAAATTAGGGGTGTGTGTAGTGGTACTTGGTTATATTGATAGTGGGCCTAATGCAGAGTCGAATGGGCCTCCTCGATAGTTAGGCCCGTGGGCGCCTCACTCTGCTCCCGTCCTCGTAGATGTACAGGGAGAGTGCGTAGCAGCTGGAGGCTTTTGCTGTTGTTAAAGAAGCTTCATGAATTAGCACATCTGGAGAAACAGCTCACACAGTGCATGCTCTGCCAGGAGCAGGCCAAGAGCATGGTTTTTCTGTGGACTATTTATTAACACTGGTTCTCTGATTTTTATGAAGTACTCAGTGTGCCAATGGCTGGTTTTTAAAAAGCTCCTTGAGCTGTTTGTAAGTTACAGATGTTTTCATTCACAGCCTGCAACCTTAGAAAGCATTCAGTTAACCAGTGTTGTTTAGCACTAATTATGGATTCTACACAACTCGAGCATCCCTTCCAACATTCAGTGCATTCCTTTTTTGTGTTCAGGTTAGCATGTTGTCTAGAAATCACAGTTCTATGTACAAGGTCAGTCCAAAAGAAAGAAACAGACATCTGACTTCTATCCCAAATTAGCAAGCAGTAAGAGGTGCTCTCCGATATCTAGCATGTGTGGCACCTCTGACCTTATCATTTTGTGTTTGTGAGCTGTTTTATGCACATATATTTGTTTTGTAGTAGGTATTTTAAGAGTTTAAATAGATTTTTCTTGCTGAGCTACTTGGAGCTATTGATGCGGGGAGAAAAGAGCAGTCATAAGATTTTCATGGCTGGTCTTCGTCCACTTGTTTTGTTGTAGATTGTGAATGTTACTGAGCACACTTTGAAGAAAATGTTATTCCTGTAGGAAGGAAGCAAATGGACAAAGCACTGATGTGATGTTATAAGCTGGCTCTAGTCACCCAGTGCTGTACTGTATTCTATCCCTTCCTCTAACACGCCATTATAAGAATATTTTATCTGTAGAAGCAAGGAGGATTGGGCTGTTTATTCAATATATATATTGAGTGCCCACTGTATATTTGGGCACTCGCAGGATACGCAGGGAGCAAGGCAAATGAGGTTCTTCCCTTTCTAGGTCTTATATTCTCATTAGAAGAAACAGATAATGAACATAAGATTTTGGTTAAGTGCTCTGAAGAAAAATATAGAACAGTGTCGTAGGGAATAACTTTAGATGTACTACTTAGTCAGGCTTCTCGAAGCAGGTGGCATTTGACCAGAGATCTGAATGACAAGAAGGCAGCTGTGAGAAGGGTATTTGCAGAGGTCTCAAAGCAGGAACAAGCTGGCCTCCAGGCTCAGCCCTTTCTGTTTACCCTCCAGCTGCTGCTGCTGGCAGAAAAGAGCAGAGCAGAGTGTGGCTGCCGTGCAGTCAGGGAAAGGAGGGTTCCCTGTAAGGGCTGGGGAACACAGAGACGGACAGCAGGGCCTTGTAAGCCATGGGACACACTTACGTATTCTTTCTACGTACAATGGAACTTCATTTAAGGATTTCTTTTCAGTAAGGAATGATTGACATGGTCTGACTTATCATTTTAAAAAAAGATTATGCCAAAGTGAAGATTGCATTGTTGGGAGACAAAGATGAAAGTAATGAGACTTCTAAGAAATCGTTGCATAGTTTAGGAAAGAAAAGATAGTGGTTTGGGAGATTGGAAGGGGCAGATTGGGGATCAGTTTTGAATATAACAGGCAGGACGTGGATCCATGGGGTGTTGGGGGTGCTGCGGAGAAGGAAAGAGAGGGATCAGGGCTGACTAGTTTGTTTGGGGCTTGAACATCTGGTTGTATGGCCAGACAACATAGTGAGATGGGAAAAAACTCAGGGAGGAACAGGATTTTCCTATGGCAGAAGGATCAGTACTTGGTTGTAGGCTGTTTGAGTTGCCAATTGGTCAACTAAATGGCGGTTTTGAATAGATATGATTCTGTAGCTCAGGGAAGTGGTCTCATTGGACGTATCAATGTAGGAGTGTAGCCTATAGACCATGTGGAAAGCCATGAACTTGCTTCAGGAGGTGGTGTAGATGGAAAGGAGATCCTAGGACAGAGTTCTGAGCATTCCACCCTTTAATGGTCTAGTGTAGGAAGAAGAGACACCAAAAAAGACTGAGAAGAAGCCACTGTAGTTGGAAAAGCAACAGCCAAAACATGAAAATGAGGTGTCATGGAAGCCCAGGGAAGAAAACATTCCGAAGTGGAAAAAGAAGCCCTTGCGGGACTTGGCCTCGTCACCGGTATTGACAAAACTAGTAGGGGTCGGAGTACAAGGTGGGAAGGTGGGGGTTCCACTGTGAAGGGACATGGAGTGGTAACTAGAAAAGATCAGAGAAGTTTGGGGGAGTTTTTTGGTGGGCGGTGGGGAAAGGGAGGGGAGCATGTTTGTTTTCCAGAAGAAGAAACAGGTCCCAGAAAATCCGTCACAGGCTAACGAGAATGATACCTGTAATAGAGGGAGAAACATCCCTTTGGAGTGTAGGACATACTTCTTTCTTGCCCTTCGGTCCACAAGCACAAAGGCCTTTCCACTCGATGTTTGCTTTGGCTGTGGTAAGCGTTACGTTTTTAATGGGGAAATGACGTGAGAGTGCGTTATACAAAACTTTAAACATTCCCACTGTATGAAAATCTGCTATGTTGACTGACCTGGAAACTTAGACCCATCACGGTCCTCTTGCTGGCTGCCATCTTTTGCCCCAGGGCCTTCAGAGCTGCATAATTGGCCTTGACCTTTAACCCACCCATCCAGCCTCTGTTGGAGTAACGGTTCCCAAAACAGAGCTGCCATGCCTGCTTGGAGACCCCTTCAGCAATCTCCCAAAGCCTGCAGGGTACAGGGAGAACTCCTAGGTGCAGTGTCCACTGACCTCTGCAATTTCACCTCCCGCTTCTCCCCCAGCTCACTCCTTCGGCCTGACCGCTCTGTGCTGTTTCACGGGTTCGGTTTTTGGCATGTGCTGCTTCTCTTAGAAGTCCACGCTTCACTTTAGGTGGCCTGGGCACCCAGGACACTCTTTTGACACCTGTGATACCTTAGCCTGCTCCTGCGGGAGCTTTACAGCCTTGTTCCCTGGGTTTGCACCCTGCCGAAGGTAAGACAGGGAGTAAATGTATTTACCCCTTGGCTGTACGTGTTTTGAGAATAAGAACTTGTGTTTCACTCAGGTCTGAGTTGCCATCGCTTAATTAGCACTGAACATGTGGTAGGGTTGAATATTGGATGAATCGATGAGTAAAAACATCTAAATTTACTTGAGAGCAATAAAGAGACTTTTAAAAGCCTGCTAATTCCTTTAAAATGTGATTTCATATTTAAAGTATTGTGTTCTATCACCAGTGTGATATTTGTATCCAAATTTGAAGAGTTTTCAGGTTTATGTGCAGTAAGCCAATAAGGCATGACATAAAAGAGGCATATTGGAAGGGGAAGACCATAATGCCACCCCACTGCTGGCTTAAGCACCTCCCCATCCTCATTTTCCGGTACCCTTTTTTACTTCATTTTCCTGCCTTTCCTTTGGTCACAGGAATAATTAGCCTGCTTGCAAATTGTGTTTCATACTTCTCTACAAGGTCACTTTTATTTGGAGTTATACACAACATAAATCATTGACTTTGTAAGATTGTTTTCCAGGTGTTATTCTCTCATGGCCCTCACTCTTTAACCAGTTGCTTATGAATAATTTTTGTTCTACATTCATTTTTGCCTGTAGTATTTCAGGCTAAGATTGAACTTAGTGTTCTGGGACACACACACATGTAGCATGAGTGTGCTGAGCACAGTCATGCACTGCTTAACCGAGGGGGTTACCTTCTGAGAACAGTGTCCTTAGGTGACTTCATCGTTGTGCAAGCACCATACAATGTACTTGCACAGATGTAGGTGGTGCAGCCTGCTGCTGTAATCCTGTGTGCTGTGCTTTTGTATGACCGACAGCTCTCAGGTCTGTTTACCCCAGCACCACCATGAACACGCGAGTAGTGCATTGTGCTACGTATACGACCTTAAGGCAGCCACAGTGCCACTAGGTGATAGGTTTCCAGCACCACTGTGATCTTATGGGACCATGATGTATATATGGTCTGGTGTTGACAAAACTGTCATTATGCCGCAGATGACTGTGCCTACGTTTTACACGTAAGTAATCTGAATCTGTGGGCCTCTGTTTTCCTTCTGAGGGTGACGTTCTTTAACTCAGGCTAACCAGGTCTGGAGGGCCTAATGGAAGATACTGGGTTGGCCAGAAAGTTCATTTAGTTTTTCTCCATATGATGGCTCTAGTAGTGCTTAGTTGTCTTTAACTTCATTTGAAACAATTTTGTTAGATTGTATTGTCACAGCTGGCATGTCAGCCTGTATTTAAAAAACAAAACATCAAAATTGGTGATTTTTGTGTAGCTGTTTTAATACTTAAGATGGAAGAAAATTTGCAACATTTTTGGTGTATTATGCTTTGTTATTTCAAGAAAGGTAAAAATGCAACTGAAATCCAAAAAAAGATTTGTGCTCTGTATACAGAAGGTTCTGTGACCAATTGAACATGTCAAAAGTGGTTTGCAGAGTTTCTTGGTACTGTTGACATCTTGGCCAAATAATTCTTTGCTGTGGGGTGGTTTTATGTAATGGAAGATGTTTAGCAGCACCCCTGGCCTCTACCTACAAGAGGCCAGTAGCAGGAGATAGCCAACATATTCATAATATCCAAATCAATAAAATTATAGGTGAAAATGAAAAATGTGTCTTTTATGGAAAAAACTACAGACTTTTGGCCAACCCAGTATCTCCAAATCTCCAAACCCTTCAAAGAACAGATGTTAAAAACTTATTTTTTAAAAGAAAATGGGAATTGATGATATTTGAAACTATTTCTCTTTGAGAAAATTATAAATAGTGTGCCATTCGCTCATACTTGGTTTATCAGTATTTCGAAACTAAAGCATTTTTTATAAACTATTTTATTGGTTTGAGAGAGAAACATTGATTTGTTGTTCTGCTTATTTCTGCTTTCATTGGTTGATCCTTGTCTGTGCCCTAACCAGGGATCGAACCCACAACCTTGGTCTGTTGGGATGCCAGTCTAACCAACTGAGCTCCTTGACTAGGGCCAAAATTAAAGTATTTTTTAGTGATTTTTTTGTTTGTTTTAGAGAGGGGTGAGTACTCTCTGATGATATATCAAAATTGGAAAATAAAAAAGAACTTTACCTTAAAATTCCTTAAGAAGGAAATTAAGGCCGACTCCTTGGTACCTTAATGTTACACTGGAACAAATTTTTTTTTACATTTTTCTGAGTATTTTTTGCTTTCCACCTTCTTGGCTTCAAGATTAAGCATGGGCATGCATCGTTAGGGATGGCATTTGACTGCCAGTGATCGAAATCCAGTTCTAATTAAATGCTTAATCAAATTCAGGTTCATTTCCCTGCTACAATAGGTCCAGCGAGATGAACCACAGCTGGTGCTCGGCTCCCGGGATACCATCCAATACCCCTATTCTCCGTTTTTGCTGCTCTGCCGTCTTTAATCTGTGTTTGTTCTTAGCCCTCCCTCCGCCGCCACTAGGGACTTAGACCTTTACGAGGTAGGAAAATGGGAAAAGAATAAAAAAGCAAAAGGTGTGGGTTGGCTGATTCCTTTTTACGAGGAGACTATTAACTTCCTCCTTGTATACTTCCCTCAACATCTTACCGGCCAGGCCTGCAGCACAGGGGCACCCCTTGCTGTTAAGCATCTCAGGAAACTAGGTTTTATTGTTTTTCCCCAGCAGTTTTATTGAGATATAATTTACAGATCACCCATTTGAAGTGTACAATGCCGTGATTCTCAGTATGTGCAGAGTTGCACAATGTCACTGCAATCTCATTTTTACTGTGAGATTTATTTTCCCCCAAAGAAACCCCACATTCAGTAGCGGTTACTCCTGATTCCAGTCCCACCCCCAGCTTTCGGCAACTACTAATCCACTTTCTATGTCTAGAGTTACCAGTTCTGGAAATTTCATATACGTGGAATCATACAGTATGTGGCTGTTCGTGTCTGGCTTCTTTGACTTAGCATCATGTTTTTGAGGTTCATTCATGTTGTATGGATAATGTAATACTATTAATTTGTCAGTTTATGCACATTTCAGGAAATGCGTTTTATTTGAGCACATTCTTACCCTGACTATTGGTGGGCAACTAGCAGTATCTGCTTCTGTGCAGAAATGGGGTGATGGACAGGAATCAGCTCTCTTTCAGCACTACATGTAATGCTTCAAAAGTTTTGTCAGGGTTCTGGCCAGGTAGCTCCGTTGGTTAGAGCATCATCCAAATATGCCAAAGTTGCAAGTTCAATCCCCAGTCAGGACACAGATAGGAGTCAGCCAATGAATGCATAGATAAGGAAAACACACAAATAAGGAAATAACAAATTGACGTTTCTCTCACTCTCTCCCTTCCTCTCTCTAAAAGTCAATAAAATAATTTTTTTTTTAGTTCTGTCACATGTGAGAGGAAGTGCAGTGATTGTGACGGCTTAATGAATGCTGGGAGTGCCCAGTCAGCTCCTTTGAAGTTGGTGTGTGCTGCCTTTATTTAGTCATGTATTGCTAGATCACATGAATTGATTGGACTACATTTTGTGTGCCTCTAGACAACATTTGCCATCATGTAAGGTTTGTTAATTTTGGGATTGAAACTGTTTGACCACAGCATTACTTGATACACATTCAAAGAACACCTTAGAATCTGTCTGCGAAACTTAGAGGGTAGGAGACTCTGGTAGACTTGAGGAGGAATTGGCCGTGGTCCCCGCTCCAGAGAAACACCACGGTTATTTAATATTCTGAATAAAATTCCTTTAACTCTGACTTTGCTCAGGCCAAATGGGTTTGACTTGACCTTAATCTCTTCCTCAGGAAGTACGATGTCTTAATAATCCTGTAGTTTAAGTTTTGTGTTGGAATCTCTAGGCAGTGTCCTGCTGACCTTTGCTCTTTTTTTTCCCCTTCTTTCCAAGAAAGACCCACAGATGACAGCAGAAAGAAGGGCAGCTTTATTTGACCTGACGGACATTCTTGATCAGCTAAGCAGATGCTTGTCTTGTGTTAAGTACTCCCTAGGGTCCTCTTTGCCCCTTCTGGGAAGGCAGGAAAAGGCAGAGACAGGAGGCTGCAGCCTGGCACTGGGGGCTTGGTGGAAACCTGGTCCGGGCTCCACCGGAGGGCCTTCCGCTGGCCCTTTGGAACTTACTCCTGTTCTTTAGCATCCCTTTGTTGCTGCCTCACTGCCTGGCTCGTGTAACATATGTCCCTCTTAAAGCGATCTCATTCTCTTTCCACAGGATGTGGTATTTCAAGTTCATTTAAACAATAAGATTTAAAAGTAGCTATTAAATTGTTTTCTTTTCCCCTCACAGCCACCTTAGCATAGCATTGCATTTTAGAGTGAAAATGAGGGTAACCTAACACTTCTATTTTACAAATAAGGGAACAATTCAGTTTCACTTCCTGGACACAAGATAAAAAATAGGCTTTTTCTCTTGTTGGTGATTTTTAAGGAGGTGGATGTTCTTGTCCGGAAAGGGGAATTAACTTACTGGAATAGTCATTAATGCTCCAAAAGTGGATATTTAACTTATAGCTGTCGAATTTGTGAATGTTGGTTTGATTTTATTTTTTAGACCTTTGGACAGTTTGGTATTATTGGAGCATAGTGTTCGAGGCAAGAGAAAAATTCAAAGAGTAAATGGCAGATGTGTCATGAAGGGCAGATGTGTCGCTGAGTTTGCTGTGTAAGTGACAGAGAGTCAGTGGAGGGCTTTCATCAGGTTGTGGTGTGGCCACCTTTGTTTCAGCAATGTTAGTGATGGGACCATTGCTTACTGTATGCGGGGCATTGGGCTGCTCTATATGTGTTACCTCATTTAACCCTCACATACCTGTTAAGTATTGTCATCATCTTTATGTTAAAGTACAGGCAAGGGAGGCTGATACAGGTTGCACATGTATGCATAGGGAAGCTGGGATTTTAATCCAGGGAGTCTGACCAGAGCACAGGGAAGACACGTTTCCCGAGAGGGCTGCGGAGGGACTGCGGAACCATGGGAGACCCTACCAGCGGTCTCAACATTTGTAGACATGCAGGGGGTCGGATGGACTTCTGATACACATCTTGAGAGTTTGGCACCTTTACTGGGGGGCTTTGTGAGGGAGCTGACCGAGATCAAACAGGAGTGGAACTGAGCGGAGCTTGGAGATGAGAAATCTGTGGTGGTATTGTCCCGATGGGTTCCGGTATTCTTCTCCACAGAAGTCTGACCGTGGTAGAATCTGCTGTACCAGCAGTGGATTACATAGGGTACGAGTGCACTTCTCTCTCACATCACAGTCCGAAGGGAGGAGGCTGAGGCTGGTGGAGCGGCCGTTTCCAGAACCACTCAGGGCCCCGCGTCCCTTCCTTAGATCGCCATTCCGTGGACGGTGCTAGTAAGGCTCGCTCCCGAAAGGGGGTAAGAGGGGTGGGGAGCAAATCATCCCCTTTTAGGCGAGAGAGAGAAAAGCTGTTGTACACGTCAGTTCTGCTCAGACTCACTAGTGAAGGGAGTCTGGGAAATGGGTCTGGCTGGGCAGTCATGCCCCTGACTAAAAACCTGTTACTGTGGAAGAAGAGAATAGATTTGGGGAACCAGCGGGCAGTCCGCTACGGAAGGTAAAGGTGACTGTGGGGTTGGTGGAGAACTGGAGTTTTTCTGGACAGGTGCGAGGATAGCAGTGCAAGAGAGCTGAGGGTGTTGGTGAGTCAGGCCGTCCACGAAGGACTCCAGCTGGGCAAGGCAGGGCCGACTACCGAGGGCCCGAGACCTTGAGACTAGGAGGCTGCGCAGCAGAGGTGAGACTGAAGGGGAAAGTGGTGGGAATAGGAGTTAGTTCTACGTGGTTAGGGCAGGATCTGAAGTTGAGTATAGAGGTGGCTCAGTTCTGGTGGAACCGTGCCCATGGTGGAGCCATGGGTTTAGGAGGTTGACATGGCGAGACGAGGAGGCTCCCAGAGCTGAGGGAGTCACAGAGCAAGTTTGGTGTGCTCTGCACAGTGCTCAGACTTCCCGTCTCGGCACTCAGTACCCTTCACATCTGGCCCCTGGCTCTCCCATCCTCTCTTCCCTTCCTCTCTACCTAGTACTGAACTGGTGTTCATTTTCCACTTCCCTTCAATTTACTATTTCTTGAAATACTTAGGCATTTTCTGGGGGTGGTTAAAAGATTTTATTTATTTTTAGAGAGGAGGGAACGGAGGGAGAAAGGGAGAAAAACATCGATGTGAGAGAGATACATAAATCGGTTGTCCCTCATACACGCCCCAACCAGAGGCCAAACCCACAACCCAGGCATGTGCCCTGACCAGGAATTGGAACCAGCAACCCTCTGGTTTGTGGGACGATGCCCAACCAAGTGAGCCACACCGGTCAGGGCCACTTCTTGTCCATTTGGGCAACTCCCCCTCTCCTGTAAAAACCGCCACACAAGTCATCTCTTCCAGAAGGCGGTCCTTGATCCCTAGTCTCTTCAAGTCTCTCTGTTTCTGTCTGGCTACCAGCCGCCTTCTTCCTCTGCTTAGGTATAGTCTATAACTTAACCTTATATGTATACACACTATGTATCTGCTAACTGGTAGTTTCTTTGCTTATTTGCATACCAAATTTTTGAGGCAGACAATCTGATTAGCTTAACTCGGCTCATCTTTCACACTGGACCAAAGCTAAACAGTATGTTAGCCACCATCGGCTGATCAGTCACATGTAGAACAGAATGGGCAGATCTGGACACTAACCCAGCTGCTTTCCACGCAGCTGAGGCTGCAGCCTGCGGGCGTGGAGCTGCGAGAGGGATACAACCCAGTCATTGCTTTATCTTCCTGCCCAACCGTGAGTACAGTAGGGGTGTCTGCGGAGATAAAGGTGGGCTGTTTCTCCTTACCACTCAGGAACAGTAAGTTTATACTTTACTGGAGGGATTTGGTCATTGCTGTGTTCATTCAACTTGAACAACCGAGAAACTCTGCTCGGGCCTGGTCATGGTGAAGGCAAGGAGGCCGGCGTGTCTTCACAGTCCAGGGGTGGGAAGGGTGGAGGCGGGCCCGGGCACATGACCAGCCAGCGATGGTGACATGCGTGTGGGAGGAAAGGCTCTGAAGCTCTGGACACCCCCAAGGTTCTGACCGCAGAGAGCCTTCCTCAAGGGCGGAGTAGAACCTAAAAGCCTCAGCATCTGGGGAGGGCGTCTCCAGCAGCGCCCTGCTCTACGGAGGAAGAGCTTGAGAACTGCCTGGGAGTGGCCAACCCTTGTGTCCCTGAGTTTGGTTTTCTAATCGGCCCCCCGAAGTGCTATGAGAGACAGCATCTGTGAACCTCAAGGCCCCCTCCCCCAAACCTTGCCCCTCGAGACCCAGTGGCTCGGACCGCCTGGTGCCATGGTGTGAGTGCAGCTTTGCACACTCCCTGGACCTGGGCCTCCCGTGTGGCATCAGCTGGAATCAGGCTGCCTTCCTTCATTTCCCCCCTTCCTATTTTATTAAAATTTTTGTTTGTAAATCCAGTCTTTTCTATCCAAGAATCTGTTTTTTGGAAAGCAAATACTCCATTTCCCAGAGTAAAAACCTCAAACACCCATCTTGTGGAAAGCTGCGTTCCACAAGAGGGGGGATTTCTCTTCTCAGGATGGTGAGGGGCCCCCAGGGCAGGACCTGGGAGCCACTGAGGGTCAGGCCTGTGTCGGACTCAGCAGGCTGGGTCTCACACGGCCTCCCCAGAGCTGGCTCAGAGACCTTGGCCCTGAATCCTTAAGGGAAGTCCCTGCTGAGGCTGGGCGTGAGAAGCAGCCCCTCTCATGCTCCCATCTGGTCATCCAGAGCCCCCGCCCATCCTCTGCCCTCTCAGGAGACAGACATCTGCTCTCCTCCCCGAGGTTTCCCAGGCAAGGAAAAACCCCTCGACTGTCACACAGATACCTACTACGCTTCTTATTTGGCGGTCTGTCGTTCAGATGACACCATTCAGTACCACTCAGCATGAGGGACCAGCCGTGGCTCCTCTTTCTCTCACCCCCACGCCCCATCCACTCCGAAAGTGTGTCTGCAGCCCCACTTCACGCCATCGGGGCTGCCTGGTCAACTACCGCCCCTCCCACTTCAGTCCCTTCTGCTCACAGCTGCCCGGGCCATCCTGTGATGGGATGTTTCTGACCAAGGGCCTGGCTGGATCATCACGGGGGACAAGTAGCACTCCAGCTTGTTTCTCCAGAACAGCTGGAGACGCCACAATCCTGGGCAGGAGTTCCAGAAGGAATTCCATGGGAAGGATTGCCTCCCTACCCCCAAAACGAGGTGAAGGGAGGAAGCCTCGGGAAACGAGGCAAGGCCAAGGTGATTATACTAGACAAGGACTTCCTGGGCCTTCAGAGAGCTTTCTCCTCTCTCGCCCTTGCCAACACAACTGTCCTCTTACACCCTAGATCCCCTGGGCTCTGTTCTATGTCTGGTCTTCATGCCCTATGATTTTCCTGTCTTTGATGACTTCCTCCTATGTCCATGTCAACCGGGCCATGACTCCCCTTCATTCTTAGTTTGGTGACTCCCCTGCCTGCCTGGTGCCATCCTAGTGCCTGGAAGAGTCAAAGGCTTAACCACTCCTGTTGCACCTCATGGCTTCCTCCGGGTGTCATTGCCCCTGACCGTGGACTACTGGTCCATGGGGGTGGGGCAGTGGGCGGCTCTGTCTGCGAGTCCTTTGGCTCCCAGGGCTGCCAGCTTCAGTGGCCTTTCTAAGCCCTCATCTTCCTGACCCTACCACCCACATCACACTGCTTAGAACCCTCTCCTCCATTAACATTTCTTGGCTGGGCTTTTTCTTTCTCTTTCCTCCCACCCAGGCTTCTGTCTCTCTCCTGTGCCTCCGAATTATGGCAGATTCTTAGGGTTCCTATCCCAGTCTTCTCCATGTTGCCCCTGAGTGATTCCATCTAAGCTCAGACAACTACTCAGTGCCCAGCACCCCGACACCTGGGTCTCTGGTTCAAGCCTTTTAAAATAGCACACGGCTGCCTCAATTTCAACACAGACCACACAAAACAACCTTCCCTTCTTTGTCCTCCGCCAGACCCTCCTTCACTCCTGTTGCTCTTACTGCGTCATCCAGGGGTGGAATTTTGGGGTCTCTGACAAACCCTTTTCAGCTCCCCAACCTTTACAATGTCTCCCAGATTGAAGGGGCCAAAATCTTTTATCATTTCTGCTTGCTTCCCCATGGTACCCTGGCTTGCCAGAGTTACCTTTTTCCTGTTTTGAAAATCACTGAAACATTTTTTAAACATTCTGAAAAATTGTTATGAGAAATATTTTGTCCCTCAACTAGTGTGGATCCATAGAATCATGTGAATGTCAAAGACATGTATTTTTTTTTCATTTAAAAATCCTTTTGCCCTGGCTGGTGTAGCTCAGTGGATTGAGCACGGGCCTGTGAACCACACGATTGCAGTTCAATTCCCAGTCAGGGCACATGCCTGGGTTGCAGGCCATTTCCCAGCAGGGGACTCACGAGAGGCAACTATACATTGATATTTCTCTCCTTCTCTCCTTCCCTTCCCCTCTAAAGATAAATAAATAAAAATCTTTAAAAAATACTTTTTATTTTCAATTACATTTGAAGTACATTATTAGCTTCGTGTGTGCACCCCAGTGATTAGACACTATTACATACTTACTCAGTGATCATTCCAGTAAGTCTTGTACCATCTGACACCATACATAGTTACTAGAATATTATGGACTGTATTCCCTATGCTGTACTTTTCATCCTCATGACTATTTTGTAGCATCCAATTGGGACTTCTTAATTCCTTCATTTTTTTCATCCATCCTCTCTACCTCCTCCCATCTGACTGTCAAAATATTGTATCTATGAGTCTATTTCTTTTCTGCTTGTTTGTTGTTTTTTATATTCAGTTGTTGATAGATATGTATTTACTGCTATTTTCTTGTTAATACTTTTAGTCTTTTTTTTCTTCTTCTTAGCGAAGACCCTTCAATATTTTATGTAATACTAGTTTGGTAGTGATGAACTCTTTTAGCTTTCTCTTGTCTGGGAAAACTTTACCTGTCCTTCGATTCTAAATGATAGCTCTGCTGAGTAGAGCAATCTTGGTTGTAGGTCCCTGCTTTTCATCTCTTTGAATATTTTATGCCAATCCCTTCTAGCCTTCAAAGTTTATGTTGAGAAAACAGCTGATAGTCTTATGGGTGCTTCCATGTAGGTAACTGTTTTTCTCTTTCTGCTTTTAAGATTCTCTCTTCGTCTTTAACCTTTGGCATTTTAACTGTGAGGCGTGTTGGTGTGGGCATCTTTGGGTTCATCTCGTTTGGGACTCTGTGCTTCCTGGACTTGCATGTCTATTTCCTTCACCAAATTAGGGAAGTTTTCTGTCATTATTTTTTCAAATGTGGGTCCAATTTCTTACTGTCTCTTTTCTCCTTCCAGCACCCCCTTGATGTGAATGTTGGTATGCTTGAGTTGTCCCATTAGCTCCTTATACTATCCTAACATGTTTATTCTTTTTTCTTTTTGCTGTTCTGGTTGGATGTTTTTTGCTTCCTTGTATTCCAAATTACTGATTTGCTTCTCAGCTTCATTACTCTGCTGTTGATTCCCTGTAAGTTATTCTTCATTTCAGTTAGTGTATCCTTCATTTCTGACTGGTCCTTTTTTATGATCTTGAAGTTTTTAGTAAGTTTGTTGAGCATTCTTATAACAAGTGTTTGGAACTCTTTGCCTAGTAGATTGCTTGTCTCCATTTTGTTTAGATCTTTTTGTGGAGTCTTGTTCTGTCCTTTCATTTAGGACATTTTTTTGTTTCTGCCTCCTTGTTCTGGCAGCCTCTCTGTGTTTGTTTCTACGTATTAAGTAGAGCTGATACATCTCCCAGACTTGGTAGAGTGGTCTAATATAGTAGGTGTCCTGCAGAGTCCAGTGGCGCAGCCTCCCAGTCACCCAAGCTGGGCACTCCAGGTGTGCCCTGTGTGGGCTGTGTGCACCCTCCTCTTGTAGTTGAGCCTTGGTTGCTGTTGGCACTTCAAGTGGGAGGGATCTACCCACAGGCTGATCAGCTGCCAGGATGGGCTGTGATCAGCAACCACTGGCCTCTGTCCACCATTGAGGATCAGCTGTGCAGGGTCCCACCCCACAAAGCAGGACTTACTTCAGCAGGGCTCTGGTGTCCACTGAGTCTGCCCCTTGGGCAGACACTATTGAATGTCACTTGTGGAGGTAGTTGGGTGGTGATGCTTCAACATGGTCAGAGCTGTCCACTGGGTGTGCCGGCTCTGGGGCCTCCCTGGAGGTACAGGCTAAGGTTACTTGCCCTCTATGTTCTTCTGGGGCCACCCGTATGAGCTGCAAAGCGATCTGCAGATGGATGCTAGTTGCCCTGGGCTTGGCCGTGCCCAGGCAAGGCCAAGCTGTGAACCAAGACCGCTGCTGCTAGTGCCAGAGCTGGGGCCACTTAGTGAGAGGTATGAGGCATGCTGAGGCCAGGTGCTGCTTGTTTGAGAGACTTTAGGAAAATCTAAAGCATGAATCAAGACAGGCCATTCCTATGGAAAAGCCACTGGAAATAGCTTGGGTGGGCATGAAATTTAGGTGGGACAGGGCCTCAGGGAATCACCAGGGTGGGGCAAACAGGGTGAGCCAGTTTTATGGAGTCCCAGATATGACACCTGCCTGCCAGTTTTGTGAGGGGAGGGCTCATGAAAGGAACCATGGCCTCTGCCAGCATTTCTGTCTGGGAGAAAACTGCCCCCAAGTCCTTGCCCTGACGCCAGACAATTCATTTCCTCCCCACATGTCTCTAGTGCCTTTCAAGCTGCTGCCCCGGCCCTGGAGCTCTGAGGGACTGAGTCTGAGTAACTTAGCGCTTTAAGAGGAAATGCCTGGGACCTCTACAGCTGAAGATATCCCTCCCAATTTTTATTTGCCACACCTGGGTGTGAAATTAGCCCATTCCACACCTCTACCACTCCTACTAGTCTCAATGTGGCTTTTTCTCTAATTCCTAGTTGTTGGGCTTCCATTCAGCCAGATTTCAGGTGCTTCTGAATGATGGTTATTCTGTAGTTTCGCTGTAATTTGGATGTGGTTGTGGGAGGAGGCACGTATTGTTTCCCTACACCATCATCTTGCTCAGAAAAATCAAGAAGAGCCCTGGCTGGTGTGGCTCAGTGGATCAAGTGCCAGCCTGTGAACCAGAGGGTCGCTGATTCAGTTCTTGGCTGGGGTACCTGCTTGGGTTGTGAGCCTGGTCCCCAGTTGGGGGTGTGCAGGGGGCAACCACACATGGATGTTCTTTTCCTTCTCTTTCTCCCTCCCTTCCCCTCTCTCTAGAAATGAAAAAATAAAATCTTTTTTTTAAAAAACAAGTCTCAAAAACATGTATTTTTTTTGCCTTATGTTGTAAGCTCCCCAAGCACAAAGGAGCGCTCCACCCCCTCCTCTGCAGTTTCTTCTAGTACTTAGGGTTTATTAAATATATGATATCTTGAAGCAGAGTAATTTTACTGACCAAATAACCTCCCCCCTTCCACTGAGCAATGTACGGATATGAAATTCATTAGTCTAAGAGTTCTCACTGGCAGGGGAAAACAACTAAATGTATTTAAAAGTCTTAGAGAAAGGCACACCAGAGACTGTTTGAGACACATTCCTGAAAGAAACAGAGAAGGAGGGAGGAAAGGAAAGACAGAGGCAATCATTAATGTTGGTCTACAGGGTGAGACGGCCATGTATAGGCAGTTTTTACATGAACCCACTGATGGGATGGGTAACTTTCTTACAGCTCTGTCCCCATGACATCGAACAGTGTCTGTTCATGCATTCACTTAACTTACACTTATGCATGTACCCAAGCTAACTGGAGTCTCTGGAGTTGCTTTTCTAGTAGGGGTAACAAATTTGGTCAATAACCCTGACCTTTGGACCCAAACCTGAGACCACAGGCGCCTACTGGGTGGGGTTGGGCTGCTGCCTGTGGCCTTGAGCCATGAAGGAAATGACCAAGACATCACCAACTCCCTGCTCTAATTCACCAGAACAAACACCACCTAGAATGTCATTCTGAAGACTTGACACTCTTGGCTGACCTACTGTGAAAGGGAGGCACTGGCAACTGCTGTGACTTCATGACAAATGACCTCCCCTCCTTCCTGCTCCAGTAACTAGGTTCTTTGATTTTAAAAAAAGATTATGCAGTCAGGGAAATTAGAAAGAGCACAGTACTTTTGTTACAACTATACTTTCTCGTCTAGCTATGGATACCAGGAAGTGGCTTTGAAATTGTTTTTGAAGAGCTAAGGAAAACCTATTTTTTATAACACATGTATTTCTACGGTAAGCATTTTAACTCCTCGTTGTCTGAGAGAAAATGCCGAGCTATGGTTATAGGACTAGAGCCGATTGTCAGGTTAATTAAACTCTAACAATGAGAAAGAAAATATTTTTGAAAGGGAATGTTGCCTCCTCCTGCCCTATCTTCTGTGTCTTTAACTTCTGTTTCATTTTCCTCATTTTAAGTTTCTGCACTGCATTCTAGGTAACATTTTGTAATCTGCCTTCTGACTTATCAATAATTTTTTTCAGTGTGGCTTTTCCACTTTTTAAGTGATTTGAGTTTTAAAGTTTAATGGCTTTGTTTTTCATTTCTAAAATATTTCTTGTAAAAAATGTATCTTTTTACCTAGTTTCTTATGTTTTTTCACTGCATCTTTTTAATCATTGTATATATGCCTTTTTAATAATCTCAATCTTTTAATTTTATTTCTTGAAGTTCTTGGAAGTTGAAAGCTGCTTATGCTCTTGCTGACTCTCAATTAGAACTAATAAAACTGTCAGACCTAATTTTTTAAAAGAGCAAAACAAAGGAAAGAGACCTAGTAAAGAAAAATTTACCAGAATCACTAGCCTTCCAGTAAACCAACAGTAACTGATATAGTCATTCCTTATACCCAGTACATCATGTCCAGCTACCAAGAAAAAATTACAAAGTATACTAAAAGGCAAAAAAACTCTTTGAAGAGACAGAGCAAGCATCAGAACCACACGTGGCGGGAATGTTGAGATTATCAGAACAGGAATTTAAAACAGTAATGATTCCTGTGCTGAGACCTCTTATGGTGAAAGCAGAGAGCATGTGAGAGCGAGCGGTTGGGCAGTGTGAGCAGAGGGAGAAAGTGAACGTCAAACACCAAACCACAGACCCAGGAAGCTGAGAGAACATCAAGCAGAATAAATGCCTACCCCCTGTGAAAACTAGATGAAACATATCAATTTAAAACTATAGCAAATTAAAAAGAGAGAAAATATTCTGAAAGAAGCTGGCGGGGGAGGGGGAACACCCTACCTTTCGAGGAACAAAGGTGAGAATTATATCTGACTTTCCAGAAAGCATGCAAGCAAGAAGAGAGTAGAATGCAATTAAAGTGTTGAGAGAAAACAAGACTCACCAATCTAGAATTCTTTACCCTGCAAAGTTACTCTTCAAAAGTGAAAAAGAAAGACTTTCTCAGACGAATGAAAATTGAGGGCATTTGTTGCCAGTAGACCTCCCTTGCCAGAAATGTTCAAAGAACTTCTTTAGAGATGAGTAAAATAATATGGGTTTGGAACTTAGGTCTACATAAAGGAATAATAAGTGAATGCAAAGTAAAAGGAATTTAGCAAGTGTAAAATTTGGAAGAGAAAATGTGCAAGACTATTTGGAAAACATTACACAATGATTGTGACAGTATTAAAAAATACATCACCGGAACAGAACAAAGAGACCAGAAACGGGCACAGTCAAATGTGAAAATAGGGAAATGATTTAAGTGACATTTTCTTTTAAAAAAGTTTTTATTGAATTTATTGGGGTGACATTGGTTAATAAAATTACACAGGTTTCCGGTATACACTTCGGTAACACATCATCTGTGTGTTGCATTGTGTGTCCACCGCCCAAAGCTCATCCCTTTCTGTCACCATTTACCCCCTTTACCCTCTTCTACCTGCCCCACCGTCCNTCTAGAATTCTTTACCCTGCAAAGTTACTCTTCAAAAGTGAAAAAGAAAGACTTTCTCAGACGAATGAAAATTGAGGGCATTTGTTGCCAGTAGACCTCCCTTGCCAGAAATGTTCAAAGAACTTCTTTAGAGATGAGTAAAATAATATGGGTTTGGAACTTAGGTCTACATAAAGGAATAATAAGTGAATGCAAAGTAAAAGGAATTTAGCAAGTGTAAAATTTGGAAGAGAAAATGTGCAAGACTATTTGGAAAACATTACACAATGATTGTGACAGTATTAAAAAATACATCACCGGAACAGAACAAAGAGACCAGAAACGGGCACAGTCAAATGTGAAAATAGGGAAATGATTTAAGTGACATTTTCTTTTAAAAAAGTTTTTATTGAATTTATTGGGGTGACATTGGTTAATAAAATTACACAGGTTTCCGGTATACACTTCGGTAACACATCATCTGTGTGTTGCATTGTGTGTCCACTGCCCAAAGCTCATCCCTTTCTGTCACCATTTACCCCCCTTTACCCTCTTCTACCTGCTTTCCTTCTGGTCATCACTGTTCTCTGCGCCTGTGAGGTGGTTTTGGGTTTTGTTTTTGGGGTTTTGGGGGGGGTTGTTTAATTCACTTATGTATTTCAACCTCCCACAATCCCCCCTGACAGCTGTCAGTTTGTTCTCTGTATCTCTAAGTCGGTTTCTATTTTGTTCATTAGGTTCCACATATGAGTGAAATCATACGATATTTGTCTTTCTCTAACTGGCTTATTTCACTCAGCATTATACTCTCCAGGTCCCTCTATGTTGTCACAAAAGGTAAGATTTTTTCTTTCTTTATTTTTAGAGAGAGGGTAAAGGAGAGAGAAAGAGGGAGATAAACATCTATGGTAGTTGACTCCCATGTACCCCCCACTGGGGACCTGGCCTGCAACCCAGGCACGTGCCCTGACTGGGAATTGAACTGGTAACCCTTTGCTTCACAGGCCTGCACCCTCAACCCACTGAGCTACACCAGCCAGGACGATTTTCTTCTTTTTTTATGGCTGAGTCGTATTTCATTGTGTGAATGTGCCAGAGGTTTTTATCCACTTGTCTACTGATTGGCACTTGGGCTGCTTCCAAATCTTGGCTATTGTAAATAACACTGCAATGAACATGGGGGTGCGTATATTCCTTTGAGTTACTGTTTCAGGTTTCTTTAGTTACAATGCCAGAAGTGAAATCACTGGGGCATAAGGCAGTTCCATTTTTAATTTTTTGAGGAAACTCCATACTGTTTTCCACTGTGGCTGTACCAATCTGCATTCCCACCAACAATGTATGAGGGATCCCTTTTCTCCACATTCATAACCAACACCAGTTGTTCGTCAATTTATTAACAATAGCTATTCTGACAGATGGGATGTGATATCTCATTGTGGTTTTAATTTGCATTTCCGATGATTAGTGATGCTGACCATCTTTTCAAAAGTCTGTTGGCCATCTATTCCTCTTTGGAGAAATTTCTATTCGGGTCTTCTACCCATTTTTTAATTGGATTGTTTTGGGGGGGGCGGTTGTCTTGAGTTTTATGAGTTCTTTATAAATTTTGGATATTAACCTTTTATCAGATGTGTGATTGGTGAATATCTTCTTCCATTTAGCAGGCTGTCTTTTTGTTTTGTTAATGGTTTCCTTTGCTGTGCAAAAACTTTTTAGTTTGATGGAATCCCATTTGTTTATTTTTCTTTTGTTTCCTTTGCCCAAGAAGATATATCAGGAAAAAAATTACTAAGAGCAATGTTAGAGAGTTTTCTGCCTAAGTTTTCTTCTAGAAGTATTATGGTTTGGTCTTACATTTGAGTCTTTAATACACTTGAGTTTATTCTCGTATATGGTATAAGGTGGTCTATGTTTTGCATGTATCTAATTTTGCCAACATCATTTATTGAATAGACTGTCTTTACCCCTACTGTATATTCTTCCTTCCTTTGTCATATATAATTGATCATATGTGTGGTTGTATTCCTAGCTCTATTTTGTTTCATTGGTCTATGTGTCTGATTTTATGCCAGTGCCATAGGTTTTGATTACTATAGCCTTGTAGTATAATTTGATATTGTAAGAGGGTACAGCCAAGGAGGGGGGGCCCAAATAGAAATCTGTAATGGGGTCCAAAACTTGGTGTCCAGGAAATATTAGAAAAATACAAATAGGATGTCTTCCCCCCCAACACACACACAAGTCTGAGCTGGGGGATGGGATGCATGGAGCAAGGCCATTGAAAGTTGTTTTGAATAGCAACACCTTTGCAGATAACCTCTAGAACGGTCATTTAACATATCTATAACCTTTATCTGGTTTCATAGATATGTTAAACAGCTGTGACTATGCTTTGAGCCAGGGGAATGGGAGTGACTTCAACCCCTAGGATAACTGGGAGGCAACACCCCCTGGTTACAGAGCCTATGTAAGAGCTTGGAGATGATTGGCTCCACACCACGGGGCCACACCTGCCCAGACTTACAATGGCACCCAGTAAAGCTGGAAAATACGGGAATGCTGGCAGCTGTGGCCAATTGTGGGTGGAGTCAGGAATGGTGGGGCAGAGGAAGATTGGTGCTGGGATTTAAATCCGGGCATGACAGCCATGCAGGGTCTTTTTGGGACCATGCAGCTTGGGCAGAGAAGAACCACGGACTTCTATTTCTTTTTCTGAGGTACGGTACCCGGGACTGGGCAGGGAAGGAAGGAAAAACTGTGCATTTGTGGGTATTCTAAAGGACTTCGGATCTCAATGAAGACATTAATTCATTACTCTTAAGTTTGTGTAACTCTTTAAATAAGTAATTCCTTTCCTTTTCACCAGTCTCTGGCATTGAGAGGCATCTTTTCCTGGCGGCAGGCAAGGCGAACCTAGTACAGGGTGGGGGACCCCCAGAGCACAAGGGTGGGTCCATTCAGTAATAGTATATCATTCATTCCTCCCTGCGCCCCGGGTCTGTTCTGTAACAATATCAGGGACTGTGATACCTCCAACTCTGTTCATTTTCTCAAGATTGCTGTGGCTGTTCAATGTCTTTTGTGGTTCTGCACTTTCTGTTTTAGTAAATTGGGCTGGAACCCTAGAAATTTCTGTGTTAAAAAGTTCCAAGGTGGCCCTGGCTGGTGTAGCTCAGTGGATTGAGTACAGGCCTGCGAACCAGAGGATCGCAGTTCGATTCCCAGTCAGGGCACATTCCTGGGTTGCAGGCCGGTTCCTTGCAGGCCAACTACCAGCAGGGGACGCACGAAAGGCAACCATACATTGATGTTTCTCTCCCTCTCTCCTTCCCCTCTAAATATAAATAAATAAATAAAATCTTTTAAAAAATAAATAAATAAACACTTAAAAAATGTTTAAAAAAAAAAAAGTTCCAAGGTGACGTTGATGCTGCTGGTTGGGAACCACATTTTGAAAACCACTGTTCTCAGGTATTTTTTTCACTTCTTTGCATTTTTTATTTTGACAATTACATTTTTAATTCCAAAGAATATTTTATTGTTTTCTATTTCTCTTTTTTCAATGACTTTTTTTTTGTCTAAGGAAGAAAAACCTACAATTTCAATAAGGATAATCAGTAGGCTTTTTTAATACTCACCCAATGGCATGTTTATCGATTTTTAAGAGGTGGGGAAGGAAGGGAAAGAGAGGGAGAGAAAAACCGATTCAAGGGAGAAACATCAGTGTGTTCCCTGACCGGGAACCGAACCTGCAACATAGGCATGTGCCCTGACCAAGGAAGAGGACCCGCAACCTTTCGGTTCCTGGGACAATGCTCCCACCAGCTGAGCCACACCAACCAGGTCCTCATTAGATTTTTTTAAAGTTATTTTCTCTTCCCAAACTATCTCTGTCCCACGCTCATTGTTCTCATTGTTCATCGTGGCTGTGTGTGTGTGAGTACTGCAGGTCTTACTCAGAAATCTGGGGATCCTTGGCTGTTCATCTACATCAGTGCGTGAGGATTTCTGTTTTAGTATAGGTGGCTGGTATTCGTGTCCTCTACCATCATGTTGATCTGCTTCGTCAATAACTCTCTCCTCCAAGAGGGAGACCTGGGCAGGATTGACTGGCCATCCTTGACTGGCAGGATTTAATGTAGGGGCCATGCTTAGGACATAACCTCCAGCTGATAAAATGGGGGAACTTTTTCTTGGAGCCCCATCCTTCTCCAGAGATCCTGTCTGATTTCTTTTATAGGGAACCCTCTGGTTCAGCCTGGGGGGCATATCCTGCTGGCCTGTCGTTCTGCCTGCTCAAGACAAGGGCAAGCATAGGGTGGATGTGCTCTTGGACACAACCCTTTTCAGATAGACCTAGGACTCGCCTGGTTTACCTTCCCCATTGGCTCCTGTCCTCTGTGCCTATACCTTCTGACCACTAAGTCTCCCCAGCCCTCAGAGAGCAGTGGCTTTCACCTCCTCTGTGGCTGCCTCCTCTGCTCTGCTCTGCCCGTCAGGAGGGTTCCCTGTCATTTTCTTCCAACTCCACTGGTGGCTCCCTTCCCCATGCTTAGTGCTGTGATTTTTATTTCCTCATGCCATTTCTTACTAGTGAAATCAGTGTTAAAATGGGCCTCTTCCTGTCCTTTATAGTGTGACTGAATCATCAGTGTGACAGACAGATTCCAAGCGAGTCTGAGACAGACAACCACAGCATAATTTACAATGAAAATGTCCCAGGAGTGTTTCATTCTAGGAATGAGGGAAGAGCAGGGAAGAAAGCATTTTGGAGAATTTCTTTGAACAGACTCTTATTCTGAATCCCCACCCATCTACCTACCCACAGGTCATCCATCCCCTACAGGGCCGAGGCCACATGAAGAAGGAGGGAGAGTAAGGAGCAGAGAGAGAAGCTGACCAGCCCTCTAACCCTCCTCCCCCCTCTCCTCACACTGCTCAGCAGCAGAGTTGGGAAGCAGCTGGTCTCCACCCCCTTAATCTCTGCTCTCCCCCAGGAAGCCTGTGGGTCTGGGTAGCTTGCCCTTCACCTTCTCTCCTCCCAGGGGCTTTGGCTCTGGTTCTGTACCCTCCCTTTCTCTCCCACCCGCCTCTTCCCCTTTCCTGCTTTCACTCTTTGCCTCCCCTCTTCCTCTGTTTCCGATAGTACTAACCTCACATGGTAAATTCTCATCCCTGTTTATAAGGGACCGTGGCACTCCTCCCTTCCTCTTTCTTTCTGTTTATTGAACAAACACCACTGCACAATGTGATGGTGGGTCTGAGAGGACAATCAGAGCACACAGGTCGAGCTCTAACAGAGGGCAGGATGAGGGAGGGGTCCCAGATTCAGCATGGGGCTGTCAGGAAGGCCTCCCAGGAGCTAAGTTTTGAGGAAAAGCAGAGTTGCGAGAGGAAGGAGATTTGGGGGGAGTGTTCTGGCCGGAGAGAGCACCTGTATGCAAAGTTCGAGAGACGCATGGCAGGGCTGTGCATTCAGGAAGTGACATGCCCTACCACCCAGTCCCTTTGTCTTAGATTGCATCGCAGTGTAAAATACCTCTGTTCTACAGATGAGGAAGCAGCCTAACGGAATCCGTTTCACAAGCACTTCCAGAACATGTCGCCAGCAGTGCAGAGAAGCTGGCAATCGAGAGAGAAGGATTTGATGATCGCCCTGGAATGGTCATATTAATCATAGAATTCTTGAGACTAGAAGCTTTTCATTATTCAAGAGTGGTCAGAAAGCCATGGGACCGGCTGGAGATTTCATCTGGGGCCGGGAATAAAGGTGTTTCCAGTTAATACTCTCTGCAGTTCCACTCATTCAAAGTAAGGAGTAAATGAATCATAATGGGTAAGAAATACCACTGAAAAGGATGCACTGCCCTGGGGACAGAACACATGAAATGACCTCATTCTCACCTGTGCTGGAGCAGTGTTCAGGGCAGGGGGCACCTGTGAGGATTCGTCATGAAGCTGGGCTCCCACGGCAGCCATTCTGTTCTTCCTTTGATCTCAAAGGTCCACAAAAAAATAGCCAAGTTTTCTAAGGGTGTTTGAGTCATGAACCTTAGATAAGATGAGAACACCTTTATTGTCACATGATTATTCTTATTTGTGGTGGATTCAGAGGGTTCATGGAGGTGACAAGCTTGAAGCCTTATAGCTACATTCTTGCCATGAGGGGTCCAAGACTTTTCCATCACCACTGAGGTTCAAAGTTACTACCATCACCAAGCACCCACCCTCAATGACCTCCACACCTATAACAGTCCCTCTCCCCCACCGTCTTTGTCATTGTGGAAAGCAAGTGGCCTCATTAGTTTGATTAAATGTAGCTTTAAATCCTTGTTTTAGAATCTCTCTTCCCCCACCCAACTCCATACACACACACACACACACACACACGTTAGTCTCCCCTAGTTAGTTAAGCACCGTCCAAGGCAATAGAAGGCAGTGGTCCTGACCCAAGAGTCACATGACCTGACTAATGGTCACATGGTCTGGACCTCTGGCAGGCTAAAGGTAGCATCTTAAAAGGAACGATCCTTGGCTACTTTCCAATGAGTCCAGACAGGGATGCTGGAGCAGATCCCAGAACTGTCCTCAAGACCTGAAATGGTTTATTACCATGAGGACTAAGAAGATTTATATACTTTCCCTCTCACCTTCTAAGTTCTTCTGGCTGGGCTAATGATCAAATGAATAAGAACCAGATTAACAGGAGAAAAGCCATTGTTAATACATGTGCATGGGAATGCACATAAAAATGAAAATTCCAAAGACAGGCAATGCCAGGTATATAGACATTTTTGGACAAAAGAGAAAGGTGGGGAACAGGTTATTGCGTTTCAGGAGTGAGAATAAAAAAATGACAGGTACTGGAGGAAGAGCTGAACATTCATGAAAGGACTTTTCTTGCTGGGCAATGTGGAAACAGCAGGACACAGAGCATCCAGCTGACAGGCCCCTGTCTGCAACCCTCCGTTTGCTGAACTTCACTCACGTTAGGCTAAAGCCACATCCTGAGATCCTCCTGAAGCAGGTTTCTCTGTCTGAATCTCTTGGGCAGGAAAGGAGGGAGGGTCAAAGGTATTGGGGTTTTTTCTGAGTCTTTGTTTCTTAATAGACAGCTTAACATCAATAAAATCCCCAAAAGGGCAGTTTCTTCAAGATGGGAAGGTTTGGGTTCTCTTCCTTACCCTTACCTTACTTCTGACCGATAGTACTTAATCCCCAGCATGACCTTGAACCCCTAACCCATGGTGCCTTGTGACTTTGCCCTATATACTCCACAACCTACATGCCATCAGAGTGTTTGGGTTTCTGAGCATTAGCATCCTGTTCTTCTGGGTGGTGCCATTCATCAATAAAGTAGCCGATATTTCTTCACCACAAGTCTCGGTGTTCAAGTGGCACTGGGTGGATGAACTCTTTTTGTCCTATAACATCATCAACATCGTACACCGCCACTGTTGACCATTGTCATTTCCACCCGCCCCCTCCCATCCTCAGCACCATCAGCACCTCGTCATCACCACGGTCGCAGCGATCACTACCATCCCTTCCAGTGCTCGTTGCCCCCTCAGCGCTGCTGTCCTGCCTGTTCTATGATTGTCTTCGTCCTATTAGCCCACAACCCTGTCAGGAAGCCCACGTTAGTTCTTTGCTTCCCAAAGTGGGAAACCTCCATCAGTATGTTTATGTCTCCCCTACCTGCCTTCGGAAGAGATAAGAATATTCCACATGTGTGACACCTTTGCATTGGATTAAAACGCAAAACACCTGGTTCGACTGGTTTCTTTATGAACTTTTAAAAAAATTAAAAATATGTTTATTGGTTTTAGAGAGGGGGGGAGGGAGAGAGAGACAGAGAGAAACAGTGATTTAAGAGAAAAATATCAAATGGGTGCCTCCTGTACATGCCCTGACTGGGGATTGAACCCGCACCTAGGTGTGTGCCCTGAGTAGGAACTGAACCCCCAGCCTTTTGGTGTTTGACATGATGCTCCAGCCAACTGAGCCATACCAGCAAGGGCTTTACAAATTTCTTTTTTATATATATATTTATTTATCTTTAGAGGAGAAGGGAAGGAGAGAGGAAGAGAAACATCAATGTATGGTTGCTTCTTGTGCATCCCCTGCTGGGAACTGGCCCCTGCCAGGAACTGGCCTGCAACCCAGGCATGTGCCCTGACTGGGAATCGAACCGTGATTGTCTGGTTCACAGGCCCACGCTCAATCCACTGAGCTATACCAGCCAGGGCCTTCGAATTTCTTAAGAAAAATTGTCAGCATACCTAAAAGAACCATAGACATTATATTTCAGTTAGCAACAATCAGTAATTTATCACACGTTGAGGAGTCTTGTCCAGGAATAAGTTGATTTTAACCAGTTAATAAAGGCCACCTTGTCCTACCTGCCTTCCCCCAGGTGAGGTCCCTCCTACTGCTTGGGGCAGAGGAGGAGGGAACATTTCCTGGTTCCAGTGCCAGGGGAGCCACCACACCCTCTGGGAGGCTGAATCGAGCGCCCAGGAGAGAACCAGTGGAAAGGACTCTCAGGGCTCCCCGCCTTAGCCTTCAGGTGTTGTTTCCAGGGACTGGGAGGGTTCCTGGAAGTGTTGTTTTCATTTGTAGTGTATGTACACGGGGTTCTCCGCACTTAATGCAGGCTGGCTGTAAGCCAGTAAATTGTTACGGTGTGGCCTTGGTACTCCCCCCCCCCCCCGCCCCACCCCCAGGCTATCACTGGTGTTTGTTTACTACGCCTCCTGCCAACTTGATGTTTGCATATTCTTTCTGTCGCCCTGGTCTTGTGAAACTTGCCTTTTAACCAGTCAGGAGGGGATACAGTGGTATCTCATTAAGGGAATTACTAAGGAAGTTAAACCCCTTTTTGTCTCCTTATTGCTTATTTGGGTGTCCTATTTTAAGTACCTCTTCACCCCTTTGCTCATTTTTATTATTTGTTTGCCTTTATGAATTATAGGAATTCTTTCAATATAAGGTATACAACCCTTTGTCAGTTACATAAGAGGTCTGCCCGGAAGGTATCCAGCCATGTGACATGAAAAACAGATATTTATTGAAGAAGATACAAGACACAAGAAACATTGTACACAGGACAGTGACACCTCAGTCCCCTTCAAAGTGGGCACCTTGGGACCTCACACAGTTCTCCCAGCCTCCATCAGCTGTCCCATCGTATTTGCCTGAATGCCATCGATGGCCTGAAACCTCTTCCCTTTCAAAGGTGATTTTAGCTTTGGGGAAAGCCAGCAGTGTCAGGGTGCCAAAGCTGGGCTGCAGGGGGACTGTGTCACCTGGGGGAGCTGAAGTTTCGCCAACACAGTCTGCACAGGACGTGACGCCTGAGCAGCCTGCTGTGCACGTGGGCGCTGCCGGTCACCAGGTGCCCACGGCCGTGGGATTCTGAATCATCCAAGTAGTTTCTGAGGGGGGAGTGCTCAAGCTTAACGCAAAATCGGATGCAGGTTTGTTGCTCTACTTGCTCAGTCATTTTGAATGTGATGGCCACACAGCCCACAGGCTCACTCAATGTCATCTACTACCCCACAGACTAGGACAGTGAAGTCGTATTGTTCACCCATGCGCATCCCAGTCCACTCTCCTTGGCGGCCAGGTTACATCACTGTCACGCAAACTCATTATGTTAACAATGGCTGGACTTTTTCTGGACAGACCTCCTGTATTGAAAATATTTTCTCTCACCCGTGCTTGTCTTTTCAATGCTTCAGGGGCATCTGTTGATAGAACAATTTTTTCCCTTAATGTATCCACCCTTAACCTTTGTGGAAGTGGTTTCTGTGCCTTATTTTATAATAAATATTTTATCCTGCAGTTAGAAGGAATTCTTCTACACTGTCCTCTAAAATCTGTATCGTTTTGCATTTTACACTTAGGTCCATAGTCACCTGCAGTTGACTTTTGTGCATGGTTTGACATAGGAGCTAAGTTTCACTTGTATTTCATATGAGTAGTTTTAAATGAAGACTTTTTAAATTCACTTTTGGTGAGTAAATTGGACATGTAACAGTGTGTGACTTTAAGGTGTAGACACCATGCGTATGGGTATTCTATGGTGAGCAGTTCATCAAAAGGGCCGTGCACTTTCCAGTGTTCTGTGGCGCTGCCGTCGTCCTGGGTCTAGTCTATTCGTATGTTTTCATGGGCTCGGTACCCACACAATCTGTACTATTATCACTTTGTAGTGTCTTAATATCTGATATGGCAAGTTTTTCCATTTTGTTTTTCTTTAAGAGATCTTAGAATCTTAGCTTTTTGTGAATCTGTATGTATTTTAGAATCAGCTTTGTCAAGTTCTATAAAAAACATTAAAATAAAACCTGTTGTGTATTTTGATTGGGAATGCATGAATCTGGTAATCAAATTAGAGAAAATGGACATCCTTTTACTTCACGTATTCTTTCTTTCTCCTTTCTAGTACTCCTATTATACATATGTTACTCCTTTCGTAATTGTACCACACAGTTCTTGCATATTCTGTTTCTTTTTTCTCTTTGCCATTTAGGAAGTTTCTGTTAACATATCTTCAAGCTCACTGATTCTTTCCTTCGTCACGTTCTTAATTTCCGTTAGTGGCTTTTGTTTGTTTGTTTGTTTGTTTTTTTATCTTAAAGGGGAAAGGAAGGAGAGAGGGAGAGAAATATCAGTGTATGGCTGCCTCTCGTGCATCCCCTGCTGGGAACTGGCCTGCAACCCAGGCATGTGCCCTGACTGGGAATCGAACCGAAATGGTTTGGTTTGTAGGCTCGAGCTCAATCCACTGAGCTACACTGGGCTAAGTGCCCAGTTTCCAGCCAGGGCTCCGTTAGTGTTTTTGATTCCTAGCATTTCCTTTTGATTCTGTCTTAAGAGTTTCCATTTCTCAGCTTACATCATCCTTCTGTTCTTCCGTGTGGCCCATTTTCTGTCCACTAGAGCCCTGAGCACCTTAATCACAGTTATATTAAATTCTCAGCCTGATGATCCCAGGCTACGTCCTTTGCCTTTAGTATGTTTGGAATTTTTTGTTGAAAGCCAGACATAATGTGTAAGAGGAACTGACAGTGTGAAGTTTTATGTTGATCTGGTTGGCAGTTGGCTGTATTTACTGCTCGCTGTGGCTGTATTATCAGAGGCTAAATTTTTCTCTGGCATTCTTGTGTTTCTCTCCTCTGTTGTCTTTGGGTTTCTTTAGAGACTCCTTAATAGGATCTGAAGCTGGCAGTCTTTTAGCTGTACACCCCTGTTGTTGTAAAGGAGTTCTAAGTCCTGGGGAGTGGGCGGGCAGCGGGGTGGGGGGAAGGGGGAGCACTTTGTGACCTATGGAAGATTAAAGACCTATGATTAGGTCTCAGACTTGGAGTAGGCTTCTGCCCCTGGGCTTTGAAAGTGCTTCTCAGTTCCCTCTCCCTGTAGCTGAGACAGGGGGCCTGGAGAGGACTGGAGCTGGGTATTTCCTTTTCTCCAGGTCAGTTAGGCTTTGGTAAAACTCAAGTCATTTAGGCTTTCATAAAACAGTTTCCCTCAAGGGCAGGTCATGTTAAGGGGAAGAGAGAGCTCTGGACATGTTCCAAAATGGTTCCTTTTCTCCCTCCCCAGATCTGGAGCACACGGGAACACTTCTCCAATATTCACAGTGAAAACCTGGTTGGTTCCTGGAGATAAAATTCGTAAAAGTGTGGGGGGTCCCCAAGACTGTCCCCTCCCAAGATTTTAACTCTTAATTTTGTCTATTCTGAGCTTCCAGCAATTCGTCAATTTTGTGTAAGTGTTCTTCCCAGCCCCGGCTCTAGCTGTGGGCATCTGCTCCCCGGGCTCCCCTGGTAAGCTGTGGTTCCCTGTGTCCACCTAAGTGCCCAGTTTTTAGGCAGCCATCTACCCTGTGGCCTCAACTCTCTGTGGATCTAAGGAGCGCTGTTGATTTTCTGTTTATTCAGCTTTTTTCTTCTGGGAGTATGGGGATGATAAACTCTCTACCTGCCAAACTAGGAACTGAAAGTCCATTCCTTTCATTTGAATTTTTGAGCCAGTGATCACAACGTTTCTTTTTCGGTCTTCTGATATTCCCTTAACAAATTTGATCATCTTCTTAGAGAGTCTTTGCCTGTGTTCCATTGGATTTGTTCCTAGGTACTTGATATTTGTTCACATTATTGCAAATGCATCTTCTTTTACAGTTTCAATTTCTAACTATCGCTGGTATATAGAAGTATTGATTTTAACAGCTTTACTGAGATATTTGCATAACATAAGCTTCATCTGTTTGAGTAATAAACATTACAATAATTTGTGATTTCAGGATAGCTATAGAGCTCTGCAGCCAGCACCGTAGTCTGACCTTGGACCCTGTTCATAGTGCCAGAAAGCAAGCTTGCACCTGTCGGCAGGCACTCCCCACTCCTCTCCTCACAGGCAACCACCCATCTATTTTGTCTCTACAGATGTGCCTATTCTGGCTGCTTTATAGACATGGGATCATACCATCTGCGACTGGCTTCTTTCACATAGCACGACGCTTTCCAGGTTCATCCGTGTGGGGGCACGTGCCAGCGCTTCATTGGTTTTGTAGCTGAGTAGCGTTTCATCGTATGGATACGCCATCTAGTCATCGTTCCATGGACATCTCGATGATTCGCACTTTGGGATATGAGTAGTGCTTCGGTAAGCATTTGTGTATAAGTTCTTGTGCATTTGATTTCTCTTGGGTAGATGCCTAGCAGTGTAATTGCTGGGACATGTATCTTAAAGAACATCCAAAATTTTCCTAAGTGGCTGCACCATTTTACATTCCTACTAGCAATGTATAAAGGTTTCTGTTTCTTTTCATCCTTGCTATTATCGCCTGTCTTTCTGATCATAGCCATGTTAGTGGGTATAAAGTGGTGCTTCATGGTGGCTGTGACTTTCATTTCCTAAACGGCTGCTGGTGTGGAGCATCTTTGTTTGTACTTACCAGCCATGTACATCTTTTCTCAAGAAATGTCTCTTCAGAGTCTCTGCCCATCTTTAAGTTGGGTCACCTGCCTGTTCTTTATTGAGTTGTAAGATTTTAAAAATATTTTCTGTATACTAGACTTGTATGTATGATTCGAAAATATGTTTTCTAGTCTGTGTGTTGCCTTTTCACTTTCTTGGTAATGTTCTTTGAGGAACAAAGCTTTTTTGTTTGGAGAAGTCCAACTTAGCAATCTTCTCTTTTATTGATTGTGCTTTTGTGTTATACCAGGGAAACACAAAAGACCCAGAATTTATTTATTAAAAAGTGTGTATTTATTCTGACATATTTAAATTTCAGTCACCTTCAAAGTACTCTCCACTTGATGTAATACACCCATCAAGACTTTTTCCCCCACTGCTCAAAACAGTTTTTGCACTCATCAGCTTTGATGCCTTTTAGTGCTTCTGCCGCTTTTCATTTCACCTCTTCCACATTGGCAAAATGTTTCCCTTTGAGCACTTTTTTCATCCAGGAAAACAAAAATAAGTCACCCAGGGTGAGATTGGGTGAATAGAGAGGATGTGACATGGGGGTCATGCCATTTTTTAGTCAAAAACTGCTGAACACTCAGTGTGGTGTGGGCAGGTGCATTCATAAATCACCCATCATGAAATGGGCAAATGCATTGAAAGAGTCTTCAAGAAAAATTCGCTGAAGCTGAACACAGCCTCTCACAACAACACCAGCTGGCACACTGACACAGATGGGTTCCTAGAACACTGACCTAATGGGGGGAGCCTGTACTGCAAGGGACCTGCCCTCCAGAAGATGATTCCTTTTGGGGGGATTCCCCTAGTATGTAAGAAACCGTTGTTTCGCCCATGGTTGCAAAGATTTATTCCTGTGGCTTTTTTCTAAGAATTTTATAGTAAAACTATAAGCATTTTCAAATAAAATAGAAGTACATCATATTTACATCTGGGACCCACCTTGAGTTAATTTTTACGGGTGGTCTGAGGTAGGGGGTCCAAATTGATTTCCTTGTATGTGTATATCCAGTTGTTTCCAAAGCCATTTGTTCAAAAGAATATTCTTTTCCCTATTTAATTTTTTAGCCATTTTGTTGAAAATCAATTGACTACACATCTTAGGGCTTGCGTATGGGCTCTCAATTCTACTCTATTGATCCATAGCTCTGTCCTTGTGCCAGCACCTCACTCTCTTGATTACCACAGCTTTGTGCTGGGTGTTGAGATCAGAAAGTGTAAGTCTTCCACCTTGATTCTTTTTCAGGATTGTTTCAGATCCTTTGTATTTCCTCATGAATTTCCATTTATCTTTTGTTCCTGTCAATTACTAGAATAAGTTTGTAAGGATTACAGAACATGCTCTATATATTCTCATTCCTTTGAAATTTGTTTTATGGCAAATTTTTGTAAATGTTCTTTTTGTACTTAAGAAGAATGTGTGTCTGCAGGTGTTAGGTGCAATGAACATGCCCATTAGATCAAGTTTGTTAACAGCATTGTCTAAATAAGCTCAAAAGTGTTGCTGATGTTAGTGTACTTATTCCATCAGTTCTAAATAGAAATATATTGAAGTCAGCTAAGCCAGCTTTCTTTTAGTTAATCTTTACATGATATATTTCTCTCCTTTTTATTTAACATATAGCTTATAAATAATATAATTGTATTTTTTATTTAAATAGTCTGACAATTAATTGCTGTTCTATTTTATTTTAAATCCACATCTGTGTGCTTACTGTTTGCCCCAGGAGTCCCATACTTCATTCTCCTTTCTTTTCTTATTTTTGACTAGGTATATATTTTAATACTTTTATTTCCCCTCAACTAGCTTGTATGCATATACTCTATTTTTATTCTGTTCCTTGGTACCCAGGCAGTTATAACATTCATCTTTGATGTTACCAAAGATGAATGGTAAAACCTTTGCCCACTTCCTGGACAATGAAATGACCTCAGAACATTTTAGTCCCATGTATCCCTTTCCCATTG
Source organism: Sturnira hondurensis (assembly GCF_014824575.4). NCBI lineage: Eukaryota > Metazoa > Chordata > Mammalia > Chiroptera > Phyllostomidae > Sturnira > Sturnira hondurensis. The sequence goes on from NW_028085930.1 coordinate 5,625,426, forward strand.
TTATCAAATACAGTCTGTTCCACTACAATGTTTTTTAAATGAGGCTTAGCATATACATGACTGGTAAACAATGATGTCAGTATAACTCAGAAACTCTGCTAGTGCATGTGTGATTTTCTGTAGCACATGAATGTTTTAAAGCCACAAGAGGCAAGCTTTCTTATGATTAAAACAAAGCCTAATGCTATGTGAAGACCTCCAGGGAAAAAAAGCTAAAAATTCTGCATAAGTGCCTAACTTCAATGCAAAAACAGGCTGTTTCAGTGGCTTTTAGAACCTGTAACACATTTGGTAACTTTATCTGAGTAGCTGAAAGTACAGACGAATAAGCTGCAAAGACATTTTCTTCTATGTTGAAATAATGTTTTCATTGATGAAATCTACTCTTAAATTGTATTTTATTTGATTTTTTATTGTTTATCACCCAGAAAGTTGACTTTTGGCGTGTATAATTCTATGAATTTTAATGCAAATTTATATAACCACTACCATAATCAGGATACAGAACAGTTCTTTTCTTTCAACACTTTCAAAGTGTTCTTCCACTTTCTCTGGCCTCACTGGGTTCTGATGAGAAATCCATAGTTGTCTGATTCATTGCTTCTCCATAAGAAATGCGTCTATCTCTTGGTTTAGTTCTCGAATCCTGTGATATGTGCGTCAGATCCATGCGTGCACAGTACAGAAGTGAGCCCAGGATTTCCTAAACTTCATGGGTTGTCTTCCCAAGCTCCTGCTCCCGCAGCCTTCCCCAACACAATCTCTTTCCCTGTGGCTTCCCATTGTGGTCATCTGTCTAGGGAACTAAAGCTAGGGCTTTAGTCACCCCACTTCCCACTCTTGCTCTCCTGTCTTGAGCCAAGTGGCAGGCGGACAGAGGGAAAAACACCAACAGTGGGGGCTTAAGAACTCTTTGGGGATACTCTTGGGACCTCAGATGCTCTGATAAATGAGTAAGGTTCCTTTCCCTCAAAGTTTTAGGCCCATCTATATATTCTTTCCTGAGAATTGTCTGTTCATAGGTTTTGCCCACCTTTCCACTGGATGACTTATCTTTTTCGTCTCTTCTTTTTGCTATAATTCACTATATATTCTGGATATTATTGACAGTCTGATATGTTCTATGAAGATATTTTCTCCCCATCTATCACTGGTTTGTTCATGTTTCTTCTGATGTGGTCAAATTCATTCGTTTTTTTCTCCTTTTGTAGTTTTTTGCATTTTATGTCTTAAGACCTCCTTCTTATCAGCTAATTTAAACATATCAGCCTACATTTCTCCTAGTACTTTTATAGATGAATTTATATTTGTGAAGGCATAAGGTAACTTTATTCTGTTTTCCCTTTCCATGTTACAAAATTAATTGTTCCCAAATCATTGGTTGACTATTCCATCATTTGAAAAACTCTTTTGCCATCCTTAATTCCTATACATGCTTAGGTTACATTCTGTATTCTTTATTCAGTTTAATTACTCACTTGTTTATTCCTGAATCAATAAATTTTTGGTAGAACTCCCCAGTGAGCTGTCTGGTCCTGGAATTTTTGTGGGAGAGGTTTTTGATTACTGATTCAGCATCCTTGCCCATTAGTCTGCTCAGATTTACTATTTCTTCATGACTCAGAGTTGGTATGTTGTATGTTTCTAGGAGTTAATGCATTTTTTTTAGTTTATTCAATTCATTGGTATACATAGGATTCTTTTATAATTTTGTTTTATTTCTGTGGCATTGTTTATAATACTTTCTCTTTCATTTCTGATTTTAGTTGAGTCTTCCTTTTTAGTTGATATACCTACAATTTTGTCAATTTTGCTAATCTTTAAATAAACCAACTCTTCTACTGACTTTAAATATTGTCCTTAAAAATTGTCTTTCTGTTATCTGTTGTCTCTTCTCAAATCTTTATTCCTTGCTTCTGCTAGCTTTGGTTTTTCTTTTTCCTAGTTCTTTTTAAAGGTATTTAAGTTGTTGAATTGAGATTTTTTTTAAAGATTTTATTTATTTATCTTTTAGAGGGGGAGAGAAGGAGAGAAATATCAATGTATGGTTGCTTCTCGTGAGTCCCCTGCTGGGAACTGGCCTGCAACCCAGGCATGTGCCCTGACTGGGAATCGAACCGTGATTGTATGGTTCACAGGCCCGCGCTCAATCCACTGAGCTACACCAGCCAGGACTGAGATTTTTCTTAATGTACATATTTACAGCTATAAACTTCTCTCTTAACACTGCTTTCATTGCATCCCATAAGCTTTAGTATGTTGTGTTTTCACTTTCATTTATCTCAGGTGTTTTCTAATTTTCTTGTGGCTTCTTCTCTTACCCACTGGTAGTTTAAGAGTGAATCATTTAATTACCACATGTTTATAAATTCTCTGTTTCTGTTGTGCTCTTCATTTCTAGTTTCATTCCATTTGTAAGCAGAAAAGATATTTTGTATAATTCAGTCTTGAATTTGTCAAGTCTTCTTTTGTGGCCTGTCATCGAGAATGTTCCATGTGCATCTGAGAATGTATATTCTGTTATCATTGGGTGGAGTGTTCTGTGTATGCCCATCAGACTCAGTTAGTCTGTAGTGTTCAAGTTCTCTATTTTATTGCTGATCTTCTGTTCCGTTTTTATATTCATTACTGAGAGTGGGGGTATTGAAGACTCCTACTGCTATTTTCTTTATTTCTGCCTCTTCCTTCAATTCTGTCAAAGTGAGCTTCAGGAGCGCTGAGGTTTGGTGCAAAATAGTTGTAATTGCTATATCTTCTTGGTGAATTAAGCCTTTTATCTTTATAATGTACTTCTTTATGTCTTATAACGGTGTTTGATTTAAAGTCTTCATTGTCTGATATTGTGGCAGCCACATCTCTTTTTGGTTTTCATCTGCATAGAATATCATTTCATCCTTTCACTTGCAGCCCATGTGTTTCCTTAAAGCTAAAGTCACTTGTGGGCAGCGCATAGTTGGATCCTGGTTTTTTAAAATCCATTCAGCCAGTCGATGTCTTTTGAGTGGGGAGTTGAATCTGTGTACATTTACAGTGGTCACTGATAGGGGAGGACTTAGAATTGTCATTTTATTCATTGTATTCTGTATGGATTATGGCTTTATTTTTTCACTCCCTTTCCCTCCTTGCTTCCTTCCTTTGTATTTCATCTTTGTTTGTAGTGGTGTGTTTTAGTTCCCTTCTCATTTCCTCTTGTGTTCGTTCTATAGATATTTTCTTTGTGGCTACCATGGTGATTGCGTAAAACCTCCTTGATTACAGCACTCCATTTTAAACTGACAACAACGTAACCTCAGTTACACACAAACCTCTGCTCTTTTACAGCTCCACCCTCCCCAACTTTGTTACCGACACCACAAATTACATCTCTGTGTACCCTATACCTGTTAACATAGATGTATAGTTTTAAAAAGCATTTTGTCTCAATCCCACATGTACATAAATTCTATGCCTCAGGATTTCAGTAGTACAGCTTATATCTATCCACGTATTTACTCTTCCCAAATATGATTATGCTTTCAAGCAGCTTTGGGCTGCTGTCTACCATCCATTTGTTTCAACTCGAAGGGCTCTCTCTAGCATTGCTTGTAGAGCACATCTGGTGGTAGTCAATTCCCTCAGCTTTTGTTCATTTGGGAAAGTCTTAATTTGCCCTCATTTTTGAAGGATGGTTTGCCAGATATAGCATTCTTTGTTGACCGTGTCTTTCCTCTTTCAGCACTTTGAGTGTAACACCCAGCTTCCTTTTGGCCTGTGAAGTTTCTGTTGAGAAATCCACTGATAATCTTATGGAAGCCCCATGTGGGGTGAGTCACCTTTCTCTTGCTGCTTTTGAGATTCTTTCTTTGTCTTTGACTTTAGACAGTTGGATTATAATGTGTCTCAGTGTGATTCACTTTGGATTCATCCTAGTTCATTAGTCTTCTTGATTTAATGTATTCATTCCTTTCTTCAGAGTTGGGAAGTTTTCAGGGGGATTTCCTCAGATAAACTCTTTGCCCCTTTGTCTTTGTTTTCCTTCTGGGAATCCCATAACGTGTATGTTGGTGTGTTTGATAGCGTCCTATACATCCCTCAGGTTCTCTTCATTTTTCTTCATGCTCTTTCTCTCTTTGCTCCTCTGACTTGGTGATTTTCGATGACCCTTCTTTGAGCTCACAAGTGCATTTCTCTGTCTGATCAAGTCTGCTGTTGAATGTCCCATTGGATTTTCATTCCAGAATTTCTATTTGGTTCTTATTTTATAGCTTCTATCTCTTTGTTGATAGTCTCATTTTGTTCATTCATCATTTTGTTTTGTTCTCAATATGTATTCTCTCAAGTCATTGAACATCTTTATGACAATTGTTTTAAATTCTTTGGGAGGCAACTCATAGATAAGCATTTCTTTAGGGTTGGTTTCTGGAGTTTTGTTTTGTTCCTTTGATTGGATTGTATTTTCCTATTTCTTTGTATTCCTTGTAATTTTTTGCTGAAATCTGGGCATTTGAGAAAATAACCACCTCTCCCGGTTTTTGCTTACTGGCTTCCTGCAGCAAAGACCCTTGGTGACCAGCTCAGCCAGAGGGTCTGAGACCCTCAAACGTGTTCCGATTTCCTGCTCTAGCTGGTGTCTGCTGTGCAAGTGCGACTATAATGTGCTGCTCATCTCCCTTTTCAGGGACTTCCAAACTCTGCTGCCAGCCTGTCGGGGACTCAACTCAGGCAACACAGAAACCAGTCCCTCGGGCAGCTCTGGGACAAACCAGAGTGTTGGACACACAGTCCAGTGTTTTGTTTCTGTTCAAGGGAGGGACCCCAGTATGGGGGTGGAGGGGTTTCCTGCTGGTTGCTCCAGACTATGCTGCATAGGGAAAGGAGCATGAATGGACCCACCAAGTGTCATGGACTTTTCTACTCCTTTCACTGGAATTCTGTCATGGTTTTACAATAGCCTGGGTGCTGTAGCGTCTCCACTGACCTCCAGGTTCTCACGGAGGTGTTCTGGTCCATGTCACCGTGAGAGGGACGAGGGCTTCCTACATTATCATCCTGCTTACAGGATACCTCTCGTTTCTAAATAGTTTTAAGGTATGATTTGTTGGAGTTTTTTGGGTAAACCCCCAAATAATTTAGAGAATCGAACATTTTTCAGGTGTATGTGTTGCTATTTTTTCATTTCTAATTTCTAATTATATGGAATTATGGTTTTTAAATGTGACATATATGTTTGTTAGCCCAGAAACTCCTATAGCTTCTCTCTCTTTGTGGCTATTATGCTGTAAGTTTTTATGAAAATTTTAATGTGTATTCTTTTTTTTTTCAGTATAAAATCCTAATTTTATCTTTTGGATCCAGCTCTTTACTTTTGCTTTGTAAATTCTGTACATCATTGTGCTTCTTATTTTAAACCACATGACCTGCCAGTTTTCTGAGAGAAATTTGAGAAAATCTGATTAATATTTCTGGGCCTTTTGTAGCTACCAGTTATTATTATGATGATGATGATTATTGTTGTTGTTGTTGGGAAGGGAGGGAGAAAGAGAGGGAGAGAAACACTGGTGTGAGAGACAGAAACATCAGTTGCCTTCTATATGCACCCTGAGCAGGGACCAAACCTGCAACCCATGTATGTGCCCTGACTGGGAACTGAAGTGGTGACCTTTTGGCTTGTAGGACAATGCCCAGCCTACTGAGCCACACCAGCCAGGGCTGTAGCTACCAGTTTTTATTTACTATATTACAAAATGTGTTGTTTAGTGCACGATGATTCATGACAGTCATGTTTTCTTTTTAATGAGAAGTATAATCTTCTTATCATAACTCTTATCAAATATCTTTTTGTCCCAGTTTCTGATTTTTACTTGGAATTCTCTTTTGACTGATACTAATACTATGTAGTTACTTTCTTCTTCTTAACATTTTCATGATGTATCTTTGCCCACACTCTACTTCCTGCATTGCTTTAGTATGCTGTTTCCTTTTTTTGAGTATATTTTATTGGTTATGCTATTACAGTTGTCCCAGTTTTTTTCTCCCCTTTATCTCCCCCTCCTCCCTGTACCTTCCACCCTCTAGCAATCTCCCTCCCCTTAGTTCATATCCATGGGTCCTACATATAAGTTCTTTGGCTTCTCCATTTCCTATGCTATTCCTAAACTCCCTGTCTCTTTTGTACTTAGCATTTATACTTCTTATTCCCTGTACCTTTTCCCCCATTCTCCCCCTCCCCCTCCATACTGATAACCCTCCATGTGATCTCCATTTCTGTGATTCTGTTCCTGTTCTAGTTGTTTGCTTCTTTTGTTTGTTTTTTTTTTGTTCAGTTGTTGCTAGTTGAGAGTTTGTTGTCATTTTACTGTTCACATTTTTGATCATCTTCTTTTTCTTAGATAAATCCCTTTAACATTTCATATAGTAAGGATTTGGGGATGATGAACTCCTTTAACTTTACTTACCTGGGAAGCCCTTTATCTGCCCTTCCATTCTAAATGATAGCTTTACTGGATAGACTAATCTTGGATGTAGGTCCTTGCCTTTCATGACTTGGAATACTTCTTTCTAGTCCCTTCTTGCCTGTAAGGTCTCTTTTGAGAAATCAGTTGACAGTCTGATGGGAACTCCTTTGTAGGTGACTCCTTTCCTCTTGCTGTTTTTAAGATTCTCTCCTTATCTTTAATCTTTGGTAATATAATGATGATGTGCCTTGGTGTGTACTTCCTTGGATCCAATTTCTTTGGGACTCTCTGGGCTTCCTGAACTTCCTGGAAGTCTATTTCCTTTGCCAGACTGGGGGAGTTCTCCTCTATTATTTGTTTAAATAAGTTTTCAGTTTCTTGCTAATTGTTTTTTCTGGCAGCCTTATGATTCAGATGTCGCAGCATTGAAGTTGTCCCAGAGGTTCCTGAGCCTCTTCTCATTTCTTTTTTCTTTTTGCATTCTTGATTCTTCATTCTGTTCAGTTGGATGTTTATTTATTCCTTTTGTTCCAAATCATTGATTTGAGTACTGGTTTTCTTCCCTTCAATGTTGGTTCCCTGTATATTTTTCTTTATTTCACTTTGTGTAGCCTTCATTTCTTCCTTCATTTTGTGACCAAGCTCATTCAGTTCTGTGAGCATCCTGATCACCAGTGCTTTGAACTCTGCATCAGACAGATTGTCTGTCACCTCATTGCTTAGTTCTTTTTCTGGAGCTTTGATCTGTTCTTTCATTTGGGCCATATTGCTTTGTCTCGGTGCACCTGTCACANGTTGGATGTTTATTTATTCCTTTTGTTCCAAATCATTGATTTGAGTACTGGTTTTCTTCCCTTCAATGTTGGTTCCCTGTATATTTTTCTTTATTTCACTTTGTGTAGCCTTCATTTCTTCCTTCATTTTGTGACCAAGCTCAGTCAGTTCTGTGAGCATCCTGATCACCAGTGCTTTGAACTCTGCATCAGACAGATTGTCTATCACCTCATGGCTTAATTCTTTTTCTGGAGCTTTGATCTGTTCTTTCATTTGGGCCATATTGCTTTGTCTCGGTGCACCTGTCACATGGTAAGGGGCAGAGCCTTAAGTATCTGCCAGGGCAGGGCAACCCACTTTGCTACATTGTAGTGCCATCTGTGAGGGGTCGGAGAGGGAACAGTGCTGCTTACTCAGCCCTTGGCTCACTTTCCATCATTTCCCTTGCTTCCAACAAGCAGACTATGCCCTTTCAAGTGCTCATTTGCAGGTGGGTGGGTTATATATATTTTAGGACCCTGTGGGCCTCTCCAACAGACTCTCTTGGGAGACCCGGAGTTTTCCCCCAAAGCCCAACCCCCACAGGTTTTTTGCAGTCAGGGGTTTTGAGTCTTTAGTTTCCCACACTAGATTCCTGGGTTTTGCAGTCTGTCTTGCTCCCCTGTTGTTCCTCCAGGCTTATCTGCATGTGAATGTGGGATCTGGCCTCTTGCCTTGCTGTGCATCCTCTCTGCCCGCCCCTCTTTCCAGTCTGGATGGATGTTTCTTTAGCTCGGTGGTTGTTGGACTTCCGTGCAAATGATTCTCTGGCAGTTGTGGTTGTTCTTTGTTTTTAGATTGGTTGTTATCCTTCTTTTGGTTGTGTGAGGAAATGAAGCGTTCCTGCCTATGCCTCCATCCTGGCCGAAACCTCCATGCTATGTTTTCTTAAAAGGGCATAATTTTTACCCTTAAAATGTAATCTGACAAGCTTTTTAAAATAGATGAATTTATCTAAGGTACATTTATTGTGATTCTTGATATATCATCACAGTCATTGATTCCTAGCAGCTAAGGACCACCAGGAACACCTCTGTGGTCAAATACAGTTGGGTTTATTGGTATTTATTGCAACAAGGTCAACATGCCAAAGGTTCTGGTGTGTGGGCTCCCTTGTTGCGAGTAAGACCAACAACTTTGCTTAACTACAGATATGTTTCTCGTGGTCTTGGACATCAACATAGCAAACTGCTGGGTGTATATGTAGATCTCTGTGTGTCTTTCTCTTTTTCTATGTTTATGTCTCTATCTCTGTCTTAAATACGTGCTCTCTCTCTGTGTCTCTCGGCCTAGCTACCTTAGGTCTCTGTTTCAGTTTCTTTGTCTTTACCCGCATAACACTCTGTTTTTGTCTCTATGTGTGATGCACACACACTCTGCTGTGTTTAGTCCAGCTGGATTTATTGGCCACAGTAATGCCTGCCCTCTGAGCCTGGGAGTGGGGGCAGGGGAGGAGTGTGGGTAGTAGGTTGGCTGAACAAAAAAGCTATTTGAAGAGTTTTCCTTATATGAAAGTAAAGAGTGGTCACAATAAAGGCCATCTCCCATTTTGATTATTCTTGATGGTTTATGGCCCTGTAACAATGTGGGCTTAATCATATTCTTATTGCTTGGGTTTGATTGACCTATGTAATGAAGATCAAAACAATACCGTCTGTAGTTTTTTCTTAGTTCTACTTCCTTCTACAGCTCCAGACCTCAGGTATTACAGAGCCTGATATCAATAGATAATCAGAGAGTTAGGCTGGAAAGAACAGGATGGAGACTTAGGGGAAATGAAACTGAGACCTTGGACCAGAAATCAATACGGAATGACTTTATTAAGCTCTCCCACCCATATTCTAATCATCACAAAAAAATGTATCCCATCTACAGAAAAGTCCCCCAACCAGGATTTGTTTAAGGGCAGACAGGTTGAAGCAGAGAAGCTGAGGGCCGAGGATCAGTAGAAAGCTGGGTTCTGTGACCACCAGGGCCAAGACCCCCGGGGAAACAGGGACTCAGGCCCCTTCGCCCCAGGTGTTCCCTTGTTGCTTGCCAGTGGCACTTGGCTAAGCTTAGTGAAGGGCCTGCTGTGTTCCCAGCCACGGCTTTGCTGTTTCACAGGCTTGTTACTCGAAGTGTGGTCTTTATTCTGGCAGTATCAGAATCTGTCAGAATCTGTGTACTCATCATTACTCTTTTGCTTATTGAAACAAGCCCGGAAGATAGATAGGACAAATATCAGTGTATTCGTTTTATTGATTGAGGATTATCGTTGTGATTGACTGGGCACACCCTGTCCATCCATTATCCATGCCTCCCGTGTGCTTGGTTGTGCGCCCCGCCTTACAAACGGAGCAGGCTGGCTCTCCGGACGAGCCAGGCATGGTGAAGGAGGCAGAGTGTCCACTGGAATGATCAGGGCTAATGCAGGTGATGCCCGGAGAGGGGATGGTGATGGGGGGTAGGAGAGTGGGCAGACTGACTGAGCCCACGGCACTCTCAGAGGGATCCAGGGTCATGAACAGGGCCTTAAAGGGCAAGACAGTATGACAGGAGAAAGGGAGGCTGGGGCAGGAAGGTGTTTAGGCAGAGGAAATAGCACACGTGGTGTGGAGCACAGCTGGATCCAGCTGCCTACTGGCTGTGGTAGGATGCGGGGCAGAGAAGCTGAGCTCACTGAGCCGGTGAGCTGTAGCTGGCGCTGGGGTCCTGGGTGTCTGTCTCCATGCCCCTGGCCAGTGTGCCTTACACACCCTGAGCAGTCTGGTGGTCTCCGTCATCAGACGTGTTTGAAAAGACTCCAGGTGTCTCCCCACTCAGTTAGCAACTCTCCATTTCTCTTTCTGTGCTCCCTTGATCCTGGAGCCCTTCGCCCCCACCCCCCACCCCATTCTTGGGCCAGTCCTCCCCCTAGACATTTTGGATTGCTATGTGATAGAAGAGTCCCTTGGATTATTTAAGCTCTGCGAGTCAGGTTTTTGTTTGACTGTTTTTGTCACTTGCAACCAAAAGAGTATTGAGGAACCTCTGAACAAGCCCCTGATATCCTCCAGGGTAAGGCATTTTTGAGAACAGCTGTTTAGCAAAGGAAGCTTAGGCCTCCAGATTCAAGTGAATCTGAGATGCCTGGGTATCCAGAGCAGGCAGGTCATGGCCCAGCCTCTCTGCAGGTGTGGAGGTGAGGAAGCGAACCTGGAAGCCCAGGTTCACACAAGGGAACGGAGAAGGGCAAGTGCAAAGCTGACCTGGAAGGCCAATGAATGGCCTAAGTTTTGACCCATCATGTGGGTAAATCTGTCTCTCCTTTTGAGGAGTTAATAATCGGGGAAGGGAGGCAGAGGCGTAGAAAAATGGGGACAGAAAAGTCCCCCAACCAGGATTTGTTTAACGGCAGACAGGTTGAAGCAGAGAAGCTGAGGGCTGAGGATCAGTAGAAAGCTGGGTTCTGTGACCACCAGGGCCAAGACCCCCGGGGAAACAGGGACTCAGGCCCCTTTGCCCCAGGTGTTCCCTTGTTGCTTGCCAGTGGCACTTGGCTAAGCTTAGTGAAGGGCCTGCTGTGTTCCCAGCCACGGCTTTGCTGTTTCACAGGCTTGTTACTCGAAGTGTGGTCTTTATTCTGGCAGTATCAGCATAACCGGGGAGTTCCTGCTGAGTCAGAATCTGTGTAATAACAACATTCTTGGGTGAATTGCCTGTGTGCTGATTTAGGATACACTGCCCTGGGAGAGCTTTGAACCTAACTGCATGCTGCCTTGCTTTTTGGTTTGGGGTTCTGTTGTTGTTGGTTTGTTTTTTTCAGCTCAGGTTCCTCATGGGACTTTTTCTCAGCAGGCTGAGATAGAGTCAGTCAGTCTCTCTGTGTGCAGCAGGGTGAGTTCTTGGGCATGAGGCTTTGAAGAGGGCCTTCGGAGGGGAGCAACTGATGCTCACCCCTGTCTGAGGTTGGGGCCAAGAGAGAAGTTCAGAGCGGGCAGGGAGGCAGTGCTTGATCAGGGACAGACCATGATCTCAGGAGCTAAAGGGATAGGGCAACCCCCCAGTGGCCACCTACACCCCCAGGAGGACACCCTCAGTCTGAGGACAGTCCCACCAGGCTTCTTGGGTTTTTTTCAAGGAGAGTCCCTTCACACAGGGGGCTCATATATCACCTCTCGCCCGTGTCTGAGACCTTTGGCAGAGCGTGGCTGCCACGTAAAGGACATAGAGAGAGACCAGTCCAGCTCTTGAACTTGAAGAGATTTGACTGATGTCTGGATTTCCACTCCGCCAGCTGTTAGATTCTCCTTCTGATGGAGCTCATGAGGGGACAAACCAGGGAGGGGGTGTGGTCCGCACACGGAGGTCGGGGATGAAGGGCCACCCCCTTCCTGGGCCAGGCTTACAGAGGTACATCGGTAAGTCAACAAAGTCTCTCCTCCTGTGGCACCCCCAGGGGCATGCCTCCTGCTGACCCGCTCCCTGCCTGTCCTCTGCTGAGAACTGGCCTTGGGACAGCTTGGGAGTGATGCTCTGGGTGTGGACCATGTGCTACAGACAAGGAGGACTGATACATGGTAGGTACCTCCTTTTATCCTAGTTTACGTCTATTTTCTGTACTGTACTCAACATAATACCCCCTGTTATCCCATCAGCCTAGCATGGTAAGGGCCAAAGCCACAGGAGGGAAGTAAGTTTGACACATGTTCAGGAGGAAAACTAGAAAACTCTGCCTGTCCACACAATAATCTTGATTGCCGTGCAAGGTAAACATGGTGGTGACTCATTCTTAGACAGAGGGTTATGCCCGTTCCCATGCTGTATGCAGGCAGTTAATGACTTGCTGGCTTATTAGCTGAAAGGCCCATGAGGATGGGGCCTGTGCAGACCATACTGGGTCCTCGGCACCGACAGTGTGCCAGGCACATACTGGGTGCTCAATACATTTGCTGATGGTTTAGTAACTAAGGAACTGCTGGGTGAGAGAGGGCTCTACGCCAGAGCCCATAGGGAAAGGTATTGACGAGAGCAATTCTGCCTCAGACCTTTCTGCTGGGGCAAGGAGTCCACGAGGCTTTTTCAATTCCAGCTGAAGGCCCGCTCCACACAGGGCGACACGTCACCCAGCCTTAGGGGCTGCCCTCCTTCTCCACATTGTCTTCCACCTCTCAGACCTGTTCTGCTGCGTCCCAACTTTCAAGGGCTGGAGACAAGTTCCACACACATGTGACAGAGGCCCTGCATGTGTGGGTGTCCTCACTCATTGACCAATTCATTCATCTTTTCAATGAGCATTCATTGACCCTTTGCTAGGTGTCGGAGACAGAGGGACGGATGAGGAGTCTGGAGAATGGCCACAGGACTGTGTGGCAGCACCGACAGCAGCCTGGCAGGATCGGAGGCACCATGAAGCTGCCTGTACAGCCAGCCAGACTCTGTGCAGGTGAAGTGCTCGGCAGGTTGCTGACTTATGCTGCATTAAGTGGGGAAGGAGGAGGCTCTCCTCAGGGCAGTCAGTTCTCGGAATGGTGTGGACGTGGGAGCTGGAGGAGACCGAGGGGGTTCCAGTCAGGACTCTCCTGGAGGCAGATGCCCACTTGCATGGAGCCTGACGATGCACTTCGATATGGACGAGGGGAAGCCCAGTCCGGTGTCAGACTAGAGTGGGCACCTGAGAGGCCAAGGTCAGAGGCTCCGCCTCTGGTCCCCAGCGTTGGAGCAACCTCTCTCTTCTGCCTCACCCTGTGCTCTAGCCTGGCAGCAGGATAGTTCTGTCCCAAGAGGCAGAGCTGGGGCTGAGAGGTCTGGTTCTGCCCCAGGTACATAGACCCTTACTAGTGCCTGGAGAGCCACACCCTGTCCGAGACCCATTTTTCCTCTCTAAAGTGGGAAAAGGCCATGTACACAGGGACAAGGAACAGAGGGCAGGACAGTATGGTACAAATGATAGAACAGAGGGTGGCAGAAAGAGCCATGAAGTTGGAGGAGAGGCTTCCAGGCCCAGGGGTAGCCCATAGCACTGGGTGGCTAGCTACCGCTCCCCCCCACCCTCAGAGGTGGTCAGTACTCAGCAGGCGCGTAGATGGCTGCAAGGAGATGGGAAGGCTGGCAGGTTGGTGGGTGTAAAGGTCGGCACTTTGACAGTGCTGGGTAGTCACCAAGGCTTTTCCTTTCCCTCGAAGGTGTATGGGAAGGCTGCATTTCCCTGTGCCCCTTGCTTCTGGATGGGGCCATGTGATTAGTTCTGGCCAGTGGAATGTTACTTCCTGGCCCAGCTTCTAGGATTTCCCTCGAACTCCACCATTGCTCTCCCTGTCTGTCAGGTTGCAGTCTGAATGCAGAGGGCTCAGCAGAGGTCCCCACGGCAATGGCAAAGCCACAAGGTGGAAGGGGCCACCCAACCAGGAACACCTATTTTGTTTATGTGTTGGGAGAAGCCACGGAAATTTAGGTTTGTTGTAGCCATTAGTTCATCCTGACTAACACAGAAATTGGTAAAGGAAGTGGTGTCTTGCTGAAATAAAATCCTACAATCTGTAGCACTGGCTTAGTAGTAGGTGGTAAGCAGTGAGAAGGCCATACTGGGGCCTGGAGAAATGGAGATCCATGCTGTTAGAGAAAATCATTTGATGAAATCATTGCTCTTCAAAATGTGAGAAGACCACTTGCCTAATAAGTCCTAGGTACTCGGGGAAAGGATGGGGAGCAGAGTCTCAGTATGTGTGGCTGTCACTGGCTGTGTCGACAAGGTATTGCAATGGTCATACATGTTCAGGAAAGACTCCACCAGTGTCAAAGTAGAAATGAAAGGAAATCGAGATGTTCTGGAAACTTGGCACCTTGAAGGAAGGGAAAGGCTGATATTTTTAAAGCCCTAAGTAGGAAGAAATGGGATTTTTAAAAACTGTGAGCAACAAAGGCTCAGTAAAATGAATCAACTGAATAAAACACCCAGGGCAGCCCTGGCTGGGTAGTTCAGTCGGTTAGAGCATCATCAAGGTTGCAGGTTTGATCCCCAGTCAGAGCGCATACAAGAATCAAAGAATCAACCAATGAATGCATAAATAAATGGAACAACAAATCGATGCTTCTCTTTCTCTCTCTCCCCCGCCCCTCCCTCTCATCCTTCATCTCTCTCTCTTTAAAATAAGTAAGTTAAAAACAACACTCAGGGCAAACATTTTAATGTTGGCCTTTTTGTTCAAGCTAGATGTGCTCAAGGCAGCTGCCTTTACATGGAGAGAGAAGCAAACCAGGGAGTGAGAAACACACCGAGATTTGAGTACTATGACCAGGAAAGAACCTTGGTTGTGGTTAATACATGAAACTGAAAGCAAATACATTGGCAGCCCTGTAAGTGTGTGGAGGAATTAAACTTTGCAAACTTCCACAAGCCCGAACAAAAAACAGCTTTGACTGTTCAAGACTTAACCATCAGAGTGGCCGTGGTGCAGCAGTGGAGACAAGCTGATGCCCACATTCCTCCACACACGGAACATCCTGGGATAGTCAGTCGGCAACCAAAGTGTCGGCAGCAGTGCCGAGAAAACGGGTACAACAGACTGGACACGTTGGCTTCCCACAGAGCCTGGATTCATGAAACCCTGGGAGGTACATCTCCACTTGAATCATTTTAAATGTGTATTATCAAAAGGTAAATGTTTGTGACTTCTGATTCTGATGAAGATGGATTAACAGATCAGATGTACTTCCACCCCAAATAACTAAAAATCTGGACAAACATTGGGTTGACCAAAAAGTTTGTTTGTTTGTTTTCATAAGATGGCCCTAGTAGTGCTTAGCTGTCTTTAACTTCATTCAAAACAATTTTGTTAGATTGTATTGTGACAGCTGTCACATCAACACGCATTTAAAAAGGTCAGAATTGATAAATTTTGTGTAGCCATTTTAATACTGAAGATGGAATAAAATACGCAACATTTTTGGCACATTATGCTTTATTATTTCAAGAGAGGTAAAAATGCAACTGAAACACACCAAAAGATTTGTGCAGTGTATGGAGAAGGTGCTGTGACTGAATGTGTCAAAAGTGGTTTGCCGAGTTTTGTACTGGAGATTTCTCACTGGACAATGCTCCACGGTCTGGTAGACAAGTTGAAGTTAATGGTGATCAAATTAAGACATTGATTGAGAACAATGAATGTTGTACCACATGGGAGACAGCCAACATACTCTAATTATTCAAGTAAATCAAGTTATTGGTGAAAATAAAAAGTGTGTCTTTATTTTACAGAAAAAACTAAACAGACTTTTTGGCCAACCCAGTACGAAAAACAATGTCATTAAAACATTGGATATCAGGCAGTGAAGAACAGTGATTCCTGAAAGACGGGAAGCAAATGAGGTTAACCCTATGATGGCCCCAGCTTAACATCTGGAGGGGAACCCAGGGAGAGCTTAGCAGTGTCCTCACGCTGAGAAGGCAGAGTTGGGAGACCAAAGTGACTTGAGTTTGCAGGGCAGATCATCAGAGAGGAGGAGTTGCACAGAGAGAGCTCCGGAAATCTGCATAAGTTCTCTGGAGTATTCGGCTGAGTACTGGCCATGCATGTATAGAAGGAAATTTCACAAAGCAGAGGCAAATGTCACTTAAAGGACCAGAGGAGAAATTTCTGTGGTTCACCAAGGGACAGACATAATGCCTATTCTCAGCATCTAGAGAGGAAAATTTCACAGTTCGCGGGACAGCAGACAGAATTTATAGAAGAATTTGCCTCAGTAGTGGGGAAAAACTAGCCCCAGAATAAACACCACTCTGGCCCTGTTGAATAAAGCTTAAAAGCAAGATCTGAAGAATTAAACGGATTCCAAGTGACTTCATCATGCCCTGTAGCAAGAATCGAATATGTATAAGAATACAAAAACATCTATCACCCCAAAAAGGTAAAATCCAAAATGTCTTGCATACACTCAAAGATTGCCAGGCACACAAAGAAGCAGACATGATCCATGATGGAGGGAAAAATTAATCAATAGAAGTTGATCTGGAAATTATATAGGTGATAAAATCAGTAGGTTGGGACCTTAGTAGTTATTAGAACTATGATCCATATGTCCAGAAAGATAGATGAAATATTAACATGTTAAGTAGAGACATAGAAAATACAAAGAAAATTCTAGTTGAACTTATAGACATGAAAACTACAATGTATGAGATTTAAAAAATACGCTGGATGTTACCAAAGGCGGATTAGATGTTATAGAAGAGAAGACCAGTGAGTAGGAAGGCAGAATGATAGAAACTATGCAAGATGAAACACAAAGCGCAGCAATACTACGAACAAAGCAGCAGTGGGCTATGGGGCAACTCCCTGCATCCTAACGTACGTGTGAATGCAGTCCCTGGATGGGAGGGGTGCGGAGGGGAGGGCAGTGGTGGAACATGTTCCCCACTTTACTGAGATACAGCTGGCATGTAACATCACGGAAGCATGAGGAGCACAGTGTGTTGAGCTCACACACACACACACACACACACACAGTGCAACATGACCACTACTGTAACTGACCTTAGCTGTGCAACTGTAGCCAGCACCTTCATCTCATCACGTAGTTACCTTTTCATGGCTGGAACATTTAAGGTCTCTCTTAGCGACTTTCAAGTGTATAATACAATGTTATTAACAATAACCACCGCATTGCACATTAGGTCCCCAGAACTTACTGTTCTCAAAACGGAGAGTTTGGACCCATTGACCAACATCTCGTCCTACCGCTCCCCAGCCTTGGGTAACCATCATTCTACTTTGTTTTGTGGGTTTGCCTTTTTTGGATTCCACATGTAAGTGAGATCATACAGCACTTGTGTTTCTCTGTCTGACATATCTCACTTCACATAATGCCTTCCAAGTCCATCCATGTTGTTCTCAGTGGCAGGATTTCCGTCTTTGTCATGGCTGAGTAATATTCCAATGTAATTACTCACACACACCTACGATGAAGATATGACATCTTCTTATCCATTTATTCTTGGCAGACACTGAGGTTGTATCTCTCTGAGAGTCTGTTTTCATTGCCTTTGTATGTGTACCCAGAAGTGGGATTTCTGGATCATAAGATAGTTCTATTTAAAAATTTTGTTGTGAAGGACTAATGACCAGTTATTTTCTAAATTAGATAAAAATGACAAACCCAGATATTCAATCAACTCAATGAACCCCATGCACAAGAAGCATGAAGATAACTACACCAAGATTCTTCACAATCAAATTGCTCAAATCAAGAGGTAAAAAGAAAAATCTTTTAAAAAGCTAGGGGAAAAAGAGACATAGATGAACCAGAGACATTTCTCTGTGAACCAGAAATAGTCTCACAACATCTTTAAAGTCCTGAAAGACAAGAATTATCACCCTAAAACCTTTCACCTAGTGAAAATCTCCTTCAAAAATGATGTGGCCTGGCATCACTTAAAAGTAGACTATGACAAATATTATATGTGTTCTACAAACTCTGAAGCAAAAGTTAAAACCATGTAGAGTTTTCACTGATAAGTCAACCAAGGAGGAGATAAAAAGTTCTAGATTGATCTGATAGAAGGCCAAGCAGAGCAAGAAAAGAGAGTGATGGCCCTGTCAGGGCAGAGAGAGCCTGTCCTGAGTAATACAGGTGAGTAAGTAGGCAGGTGGGGGACGTGACATAGGTGGCTGGGTGTGTGGGAGGTAGGCAGGTGGGTAGGTGATGAGTCGAAGGTAGTTGAGCAGGTCCACTTGTCTGTAGGTCTCAGATTCTTCCAGATCTTGGAGCCCTGGTTCTTGGTTCTTGGAGCCCCTTGTATGTTTCCTGACTAATGACTGCTTCATCGCAGCTCAGTTTCTTCCCTGAGAAAGATCTGGAAAGGGCTGTGTCGATGAAGGATGGATAAAATTTAGACCCATAGAAAGGGGAGGAGGTGGTGTTTCAGCAAAAGATAAAGCATAAGCAAAGATATAGAGCCCCCAAAAATGTTCAGAGACAGCTTGGATGCCAGGTATGATCCAAGGGAGATATAGGATCAGGAAGTTACGAAAGCGAAAACAAAGTTGAATGATGAACCCTTGTATGATGATTGAAATGACTGCTATTACTGTTTATTGAGCGTATACTATGTTTCAGGAGCTACGCTAGAGATGCTGCATGTTTTGTAGCTACGCTCTGAAGTTGGTATTATTCCGACATTGTATGTGGGCAGACTGGCAGAGAGGGAGCAGTGAACATGGCTGTGCACAAACAGAGGGGGAATGTCTCAGCTAGAGTTCAAACGCAGGCCAGGGTGACCCCCAAGTGGCCGCCTTTGCTGCCTCATTGAAATAACCTCCCCCCTGGGCAGACCACACCATGGTTTGGGAGGTCTTACTGTCTTCAAGGCACTCTGCCTGGGGATCCTTTCTCCACCCCCCCCACCAGGGTTTGGGACCTTGTAGAAGGTATGCCCAGAACAGTGGGACTGGCCTGGGGTGGTCCCTGGGGTGTGAGTCCTCAGGCACATACTCCACAGAGTGGGTACCGGCAAGGGGCCACCGCTTCTCTCTCCAGCCTGTGATTGCGTCCTCTGAGCCGAGGGTCCCCCGCTTTTTAGGTCTCTGGAGATTGAGGTGAAGCTTTCTGCGCTCACTTTGAATCCTAGGGCTCACTAGCTGTATAATTCTGGAATAGTCCATTTGGCTTCCTTTCTATTTTAATATTTATTGATTGATTTCAAGAAAGAGAGGAAGGGGGAGAGAGAGAGAAACCCTGATTTGTTGTTCCACTTACTTATGCATTCATTGGCTGACCAGCCAATTCATTGGCTGGTCAAACCCACAACCTTGGCATACCACAGTGATGCCCTAAACAGCAACTACCCAGCCAGGGTGCGTTCACCAGTCTGAGACACTTTCCTTGTTGGTAAAATGCGAGTATAGTTCCTAGCCCTTGGGTGAGAGGTACAGCCAACATTCTACAAGCTGGACAGGCCCTAGGGGAAGCCCATGGGAGGCTGGGGAGGGTGGCTGCCCTGAACTCAGGGCTCCAAGGTGCAGTGGGGAGAGCTCGGAGGGGGCAGCCTTTAACCTCAGGCAGCACGGGGCTCAGTTTCCTGCTCTGCCACCGACCTACTGGCTGTGCCTGCACTATGTACAAGTTTGGAACGTTTCTGAGACCATTTCCTCACCTCTGAAGGGAGAGAGTCACAAGCCTACCACCAAGGGTGCCAGAAGGGCTCAATGAGCAGGTGTCTGTCGGGGCCTGGAGCTGGGGACACAAGTGCTCCCCACACTAACACACCTGATGCCGGGTGAGGGGTAGGCTGCTGGCCTGCAGCACAGGGAGCTCCTGCCCTTGCTCCTGCCAGCCTAGGGCTCGGCTCAGCAATTTCAGGGTTGGTGACTGAAGACAGAGAAGCGGGAGGGGGAGTGCCTTTTTTCCTTTGTGGCTAAAGCCTACTTCCGAGAGAATATTACGTGTAGAGGCGGGTGCCCGGTGTCATAACCCTAGGAGATGCTCTGGGGGTCTTGGAGGGAGCCCTGAAATTGGCAGCATCCGGCTGGATCTGCGCCCCTCCTACAATTCCGATGGGCTTGACACTGCCTCCTGTGACCACTTCGCCCACTGCCTCCGTGATCTGGGCCTTGGGGTGCCTCTGGGTTCACCTCTAAGGATTATTTGCTTAACACTCTTCTTTAGAAGCCGATTGAAGACCTATTAGGAAGAGAACTGCTAACTGGGGGTGCAGCCCAGGTGGAGAGCTCGCCCCGCCATCACTATTCATTGCCCCGCTGTTTGCTGTGAACCCACACATCATCCTTGTGGTTCTCCAGGGTGAGGGGCAGAAGCCTGGGGCTGCTGCATCTAGAGGGGCCTCTGATGTTGGGACACACAGTGTATGCAGTCCCACCCGGAGAACTTCAGGCGTTCTGTGAGAACAGCAGCTGAGATTCCAGCAGGGGCAGGACAGGAAGGCAGAAGCCAGGGGCAGGAACACACACATTGGCTGTATCTTGCACAGAGACGGGGCCCCCAGAGCTATGTGGGGCTTTTTTTGCTGCTAGTATAATAGCATCTGACATCCATGAGGCCTGGGATGTGCTTGGGCCTATGAATGATCTCACCTGGGCCCCCTGTTAACCCCTCAAGTCAGCACTGACGACGTTCCCTCCTTCATGGAAAGATTGGTTTGAGAGGTGAGGTGAGCTGTAAGTGGCGGAGGGACTCCACCGGGGCTGTCAGAGCAGCCTCGCTGCTGCCTTGCCTGCCTAAGCCTGTGTGTCTGGGGGGATCTGCTTCTTCCCATCGTCAGCACCTACAAGGAAAGCCCGCTGGCATTTTGACTGGACTAGTAATGAATCTGTAGTGCAAACGGGGGAGAATGGACATCTTTACGATGTAGGGTCTTCCAACTCATGAACCTGGAATAGCTCCTCTTGATAATATTTTGTGATTTTTAGTAAATAGGACTTGTACATATTTTGGTGAATTTATTTCTAAATATTTTGTATTTCCTAATACTATTATCATTGGTTTTTTAAAAACCAATGATACAGTACACAGTTTTTTTTAAATTTTATGTTTCAATTTATTTCTGGTAATAGAAGTAAAATAGATTTTAAAAANACATCTTTACGATGTAGGGTCTTCCAACTCATGAACCTGGAATAGCTCCTCTTGATAATATTTTGTGATTTTTAGTAAATAGGACTTGTACATATTTTGGTGAATTTATTTCTAAATATTTTGTATTTCCTAATACTATTATCATTGGTTTTTTAAAAATTTTATGTTTCAATTTATTTCTGGTAATAGAAGTAAAATAGATTTTAAAAAATGTTTCATTTATTTGTTTGTAGAGAGAGGGGAAGAGAAGGGGAAAGAGAGGTAGAGAAACACGGATGTGAGTGAGAAACATCTACTGAATTACCTCTCGTAGGTGCCCCTACCAGGGACGGAACCTGTAACCCAGGCAAATTGAACCTGCAACCTTTCACTTTGTGGGATGACGCCTAACCAGCTGAGCCACACCAATCAGGGTGAAATAAAATAGATGTTTGCATATTGACCTTGTATCCTGTAACCTCTCTAGAATTCTCTTATTGCTTCTATTCACTGTTTTTGGTAGGATTAGGATTTTCAACATATATGAACATGTTATCTGCAAATAAATGCAGTTTTACTTTTTCCTTTCTAATCTTCATCCTTTGACTTCTCTTTTTTGCCTTACTGCCTCGGGTAGTACTTCCAGGATTATGTTAAATAGAAGTGGTGAGAAATACATCTTACAGTAATCGTTGGCTTCTTTCTCACTTCCCTGCATCACGAAGTTACTAGGTCCCATTTATTCTTCCTTAGAAACACACCAGCAGTCCCACGACCTCTCACGCACTCCCCGTAGAGAGCTGGTTATGTGCGTCTGCAGAGCCAGAAAGCCCGGCTGAAGTCTTGACTTCCCCAGTTACTGGCAGTGTGTATGTGGACAGTTCACTAACCTCTTTGACTCAGTTTTCTGACTTATAACCACACCTACTTCACTGTTTGTTGGTGTTGGTGAGGACTGAGCCCTGGTTCCTGGGAAGTGCACCTCGAATTCCTATACCGAGTAGCCCCTAAGTGGTGTCACACTTTCAACCCTTCAGTCTATTCCCAGCACCCAGATGGATCCCATTAAAAGCTAAGTCAGAATTTATCACTCTCCAGTTCCACGCCCCACCCATCCACCCACAGCGGTACCCATTTCATTCAAAGTAAAAGTGAAAGGCCTTCCAATCGCTGTTCATCCAGGGGGGGAGGGGCTGTGGAAGCCCCCACCTCGCTGCTCAGCCTGCAGGGAGGGGACTGCAGGGCACACTGTATCTCAGCAGAGAGTTGGGTGAGGTTTCGGGGGCAGGCAAAAGTGGCCGCCCCTTCCCGTCGTGGTGGAGTTGCCCTGCCCTCCAGGAAGTGCGTTCTTTCCCAGCCCCAGCTCCTGGTTTCCGCTTGGGGTAACAGGGTCTGGCCACTGCCACAGGCCAGTCTCAAAGGAGCATGGGCACAAAGCCCATTCCCAAAGGCTAGACCAGCAAGCTGGGAAGAGGCCGGAGAGCTCAGCCTGTCTGGGAGCCACGCTGGCTGGCTTCTCGGGGAGAGTGGCGTGTCTGGATGGTCCTGGGATCAGGGCAGCGCAGTGGTGGGTCCCTTTGCTTTGGAGGGAGAGAGGTGTCTGTCTGTCTGTGCCATCTGTGGATCAGGGTCCAGCCTGGTGTTTGAATGCTCTCTCTTCAGATTTGGAGCCCGAGAGGCTACACTGGAAAGACCCATGTGCTGGGTGCCAGGGACACAGTGATGAATAAGACACAGCCCGCCCTCACAGCCCTCATCATTTAGTGGGGAGACAGACACGTAAATGGCCAGTGGGCAAGGATTGGAGCAGCAAGAACTTGGGGGAAGGGCCCCACCTGACGCCGGGGGTGGGGGCGGAGGGGGGGAGTGGCAGGCAATCAGGGAAGCCTGCTGGGGGGAAGGCCCCGCCTAGTTTCTTGGGAATAAAAGTTGCCCCAGTCTTCACTGATATTGTTAGGGATGGAGACGCAGAGGATTTCCTTTCCCACAGCTCTGATAAGACTAGTGCTGTGACCTACTTCTTACCACACCTGCAGAGATGTCACCTGGCCATTCCATATGAGTCAGCATGGCTGGAAGACTGGCCCAGAGTTGTGGCGCTCTCACCCCCAGCCCAGCAGAGAGGAACAGGGTCGTGAGGGGCACTGGGTGTCCACTGTGTGCCCCATACTGGGCTGGTCCAGAGATGAGTGATCACTTGTTCTTCTGCAGCACTGCTCTGCTGGTCAGTATTATTACTTCCATTTCAGAGATGAGCAAACCGAGGCTCAGAGGGGTTGTGTTTGTCCCTGTGTTTTGCCCCAGGCCATGCAGCTAGAGAGAGGCCAAGCCTGTATTTGCACAAATACAAGCCTGTCAGCCTCCAAACGGTGAGCCCGACTCAGAACTCAGGATCTTTTTTCGTGCCCTCTGACAGTTCCAAGCACGGGAATGTTGACACTGGCTGTCTCCCTCGCACAGCCTCTGGCACCAAAGTCTGAGAAGCCAGGGCTATGACTCAAAGAGCTGATGTAGGTAGATTCTTACTCAGCCTCAAGGGGAGATCTGGGTGGGCCAATTCCCAGGACAGACAAAACTGGGGTGAGGCCTAGGCCCCTCACTGCCTGCCTAGCCTGTCATTGGCCAGCCACAGGGAGACAGCCAGACCCACCTGAAGCCCCCGCCCCAAAGAGGCTGCCCTCACTGCTGGTAACACACTCAGGACCCCGTTAAGGGCAGTTTTCTCGTCTCGACGAACCCTTCCCTGGTGCTGGCAGTCAGGGGCTCTTATTAAATCCTTCACCTCAAAGCTCCAAGGCAGTCAGAATTCCCCTCCTTATTTTATAGAAGAAAAGGAGACTCGGGGAGGTTAAGGCCTCAGTGCCTGATTTGAAACCAAATTGACCCCAAGTCCATGTCCTTACCCTGCAGCTCGGTTCCCCCTGCCCCCTCTCCCATCCTCTGACACCATTAGAGGCTGGGGGCACAGGTGCTCCAGGGCAAACACTGCCCCACGCAGGGTTGTCCTCTGGGCAGTGGGCCCTCTGCCCTGTGCCCGGCTAAGGAATCTGTGTGTGCCCTGGGACACAAGGACAGTTAGCAGGACACTGTATTAAGTCAGGTGGCCAGGATGTCTGATGGCCAGAGGCCCTCCTGCCACCCTGCCTTCATACTGCCTTTCCACGTTTCTGTTCAAGAGAAGTTGGGGGCAGAGCAGGGGATGGGGAGGGGGCATTAGAGCCAGGCTAGGCTTCCCTGGATGCGCAAAGTAATTCCCTGACCCAGGTCCCACCTCTTCCCTTCGTCCCTCTATTCATTCACCTTCTGTCACTCAGGCCTCTGGGGCAGGCCCTCCGCTGCCCCAGCTGCTGCATCATGGGACTCAGGGATGGGGGGTACGAGTGCCAGGTCCTCACGGACACAGACAGCTGAGTGGCTGGGACGGTGCGTGCAGGATGCGGTGGGGCGGTAGGAGCAGGCTGCTCCGGCAGAGCCAGCGGAGGGTGCGAGTGTGCGTTCGCCAGTCTGCCCTGGTGTCCCTGCCTTTGGCTGGCCCTTCTTGGACATGACTCCTGGCTGGCATCCCCATCTCTGCCCCACGGAGGCCAGAGCGGGAGGCAAGGGGAGTGTCAGAGAAAGGCTAGGAGTGTGCGGGGGCTCTATGTGCCTGTGTGGGAGAGGCGTTGGGGTTGCTGGACTCACAGGGGCTTTCCTGGGCACATGGTGACCCTGCAGACCTCATCCTTCCTGCCCGTGTTACCACTTCGAAAGTGGGGTGGGGGCAGCTGAGAGGGGTCGAGGGTGGCAGAGCTTCTCCAGGGCAGAGTTCTGCCAGCTTTCTTACTCCTGGGCCCTCCTGTGGGGCGGATTTCCTGTTTGGCCGCTCCTCCCCTTTGCAGGGCCCTGTCTGGCCGGCTGCTTGATCGAGCAAAAGTCCTGGGAGACCCTTTGTTTTGCTCAACCCTCTTGCTCCCGCTGTGCTGCCAGCCAGCACACCTTCCTGGGCAGGGGCTTGGGTGCTGGGAGAGGGCTCCTGTAATCAGGAAGGTCTGGAAAGGCTGGGATCCCAGTAGGGAGCTTCCTGCCAGTCACGGAGCCAGGCCCTGGTGAGGGTGCCCTGGGCTCTGCGCCGTGATGCGGTGTCCAGCCTGTGCTCTGATCTGTCTGGCCCCTTGCACATCAGGTTCTGTCACATGTAAATAGAAGCTGTCAGTGGTAGGACAGTGTCACGGGCACTGCAGTTCAGCCAGCGTGATTTTGGACTGAGTGAATCTGCCTGGCCCCTCTCCCTCTTCCTGGCGCCGCTTGCCCCGGCACACTGATGGCTATCTGCTGGACTCAACTTTTACTTCTGCGAGTCCTGGTAGACCGTGCCCCCTTGGGGGACATATGAGCCCCTGCTTTTCCTTCTGCCACATGCTGTCACCCTCCACTCTGTCCCCTCCCAATCCACGTGCACCTCCTCATCCTTCTTCTTCCAAGGGCAGCGGCCTGCGAAGGATGAGGGCCACTCAGGTGGTTCCAGCCTGGCCAGCCCGGCCAGCCCGCCCAGGAGGCCAGCACGTTGCAGGAGCTGATGTGGGTTTGTTGCTGAGTCCTTGGGAACACACAGGAGGCCGCCTTTCCCCGTGAGGGTGGCGAGGGAAGGCCCATCCAGAGACCAGAGGAGGAAGAGTGAGGATGGAAGGCCGGACCCAGGCAGGTGAGGGCCTCAAAGACCATGGCCCTTCCCCATGGTCCGGGAGGACTGGGGCTCCTTTTTGGGGGGCAAATGCACAGCAGGATCAGGAGTCTGGCCCCTTCCCACAGTGTCACACGGCCCCCCCACAGTGTCACATGCCAGTGGTTGCAGGCCAGGACACAGGAGCTGGAGACAGATGGGCAAAGAGAGAGAAAGGAGGACCAACATGAGTGAGCGGGGCCCAGGAGGGCTCAAGGGCAGGATTCCGGTGCAGGCTGAGAGGCACAATGAGGGTACCTAGCACATTCAGAAAGGGGTAGAAGGCTGGGGTGGCGGAAGCTGGGACAGCACCTGAGGGCCACCCTCCTGCTGACTGACTCCCAGCCCAGTGGGCTCCAGGCTTCTCAAGTGTGTTGACTCCCTTTCTATACTCAGAAATCTGATAGCTTTCACATGATCCACAGTCCTTTTACCTTCTCTTTAATGCTAATGAGTTCTAGAAAGTGAATTAAAAGCAGATTGTCTACTTAGGTTTAGGCGTGGGACCAAATGTGTCCCACAGTTTGCTTGGGATGAAATTCCACAGCCTTTAGAAAATCAGCCTCATTTCGACAGGTTTCATTCCTTCTCCTCACGTGTGATGGACTGTTTGAATACCCTCAAATACGTAATTATTATGTGTTTGGATTTCCTCAGCTGCATATTTAGGAAGCCCAGGAATAGTACCATGTTGCTTAAAAAAACCTTTTTTTTTTTAACTATAGAAAATTTCAATCACACAAGTAAAGAAAGTAGTAAAACAAACCCCACAGCAGCTTTGATCATTAGTAACATTTGACGGACCTGGTTTCACCTCCAGCCCCGCCTCCCACCACCACCCCCACTCCTGACTCATGCCATTTCATCTGGGATTACTCAGTCTTTCTCCTTCAAAAACATAACCACGTCCTAGTGTAACACCTAAAAGTTCACAAGCATTCCTTACTATCACCAACTATCTCATCATGTTTAAATTCCCCAGGTGCCTCATGAATGGCTTTTACAGGTGGTTTGTTTAAATCAGGATCCACACGAAGTTCACGCATCGATTGCGTCTGGTTAACGTGCCTCTAGTCCTCCTGTCCTATCCAGCAGCTCCGCCTCCCACTTTGTTTTTTTCTGGTTGTTTCTTTTCTGAAGAAACCAAGTTATTGGTCCTGCAGGGTCCCCGTATTCTGGACCAGGTTGGCTGTCCCTTCGTGGTATCATCAACGTATTTCTCTGTTCCCTGTCTTGCCTGTGAATGGCAGTCAGAGCTGGAGGTTTAATCACATTCGTGGGCAATTTTCTATAAGAACATTTCATAGATGGTATAATTTTATTCTTATCCCAGCAGGAGTCACATAATTGTTGTCATAAATCTGTTGTCTCTGTTTTTGGGAAACATTCCTGACAGAGTGATGCATCATCAAATTTGCCATCAACGTTTTAGTGGTTTTAAAAGACAGCCATTAATGAACATTGTCCAGATTCACTATTGTATTAAATTATGCAAAATGATGACTTTCAAATTCTACTGATCCCTTCTGAATTTATTCAAATATTTCTCTAAAGAATTTTCCTATGTCAACTGTTGAGTTACCCTGAAATACAGTGTGTACAGAAACTGCAATACATCCTTAAAAAAATTTTTTTTACCAATTTCCAAACTAATGAGCTGGTAATCTAAGAACTGCACGTTGTGACTGGTGGAATGGTGGATGTCTGGGACCTTGGCTTCCTAAGAGCCACTGAGTCAGCCTGCCACACTTTCAGGGAGGTCAGCAGAAGGCACGCAACTCCCGGGTCGGAGATCAAAGGCATTTACTCATCGAGCAGCATGAACTTCATGTTCGAGTCAGTTCCCCTTGTTTTCCAGTCCCTGGGTGGGTGCTCTACATGCAGTGGGTTGCATCAGAGCTGAGAAACACTGAGCTTTGAGAATGAGGAGTCGCTTTTGTGCTGCAGGGAAACATGACTCAGACTTGGGGGCAAGTTTGTTCTCTGCTAACGGAACACTGATAAAGGGCCTGGCCAAACAGAGGCCAGGACCTTGTGTTCTTTACATTCCCAACCAGAGCTTGGAAAGGTGCTGAGGACCGTGGCCTGGATTTGATTGTTTTTGTCTTTGCATTATGTGTGGACACAGTTATTTTTATTTATTTCCTTCCTTCCATTCCAAATCATTGATTTGCATCCCTTCCCTTCGCTGTTGGTTCCCTGTGGATTTTTCCTTATTTCACGTAGTGTAGCTTTAATTTCTTCCCTTATGGTTTTGCTGTACTTAATGAGGTCTCTGAGCTTCCTAATCACCAGTGTTTTGAAGTCTGCACCTGATAAGTTGTGTATCTCCATGTCATTTAGTTCTTTTTCTGGGCTGTTGTTCTGTCCTTTCATTTGGGCCATGTTTCTTTGCCTCCTCAGCTTGGCGGCCTCCCTGTGCTTGTTTCTGTGTCTTAGCTAGAGCTGCTTTGACTTTCTGTCTTAGCACACCTGTTCCATGGTATGGGGCAGAGCACCCCTCAGCTGTTGCCCTGGTGGTGATTCCCAGAGTGGGTGGGTTTGCGTACATTCTAAGTCTGTGCAGGCCCCTTAATCAAACTCTCCTGCAAAACCAGCAGTTTCTCCCACTGCCATAAGCCTCACTGATCTTTCCAGCCAGAAATTGTGAGGCTTTGTCATCCCAGCGCTGAAATCCTGGGTTATGTGGTCTGGTGTGGAGCTGGGATTGCTCACTCCCAAGGGGTCCCTTCCGATTTTTATCTACCACACCTCAATGTGGGACTGACCGTTCTGCCGCCACCGCCACCACCACTTTATGCCACACCCTGTCCTCTCTACCCTGACTCCCCATCTCCGCCCCTCCTGCCTGTCTGGATGAATTCGGCTTCTTTAAATCCTTGGTTGTTGGACTTCCATACAGTTTGATTTTCTGGCCGTGCTGGGGGTGTATTTTGTTTTGAGGTTAGTTGTGATTCTTCCTGTGGTCGTGTGAGGAGGAGAGGTGTATCTCCCTACGCCTTCATCTTGACCGGAAGTCAGATTGCTGTATTTTAAAGCCACTTTGACAATTCTCTGTATGGCTAAGCCACCAAGACGGTATCCAGTCAGGTTCATTTTTTAAATTTTTATGTTTTCTTTTTTTCTGTGTGCATTTCTCCTGAATCTGCATGATTCAAAGTCAAAGCTATAAGGTCAGGTAAGTTCAGAGAAATTCAGCATCCATCCTCTTCCCCCAAACCTTTACACGCCCTCCCCGTACAGGAAACCATTTGCATTTTCTCTGCAGCCGTCCCTGCTTTTGTTTTAAAAATATAGGCAAACACGAAACACGAATATTTCTCAAGTCCCTATATATCAACATAAGATATAATATTGTATACATGATCCTGCACCTTGCCTTTTCTCATTTAACATTGTATTTTGTACCTGTAGATTATACTGTATATAGAAACTCTCCTTATTCCTTTTTACAGATACATGGCACTGCATCACACCGACATGCTGTGGCTTCTTAAACCAGTCCCCAGTTGCTGAAAATGTGGATTTCCTGTCTTTTGCTGTTATAACAGTGCCTCAGTAAATAGTCTTATGATATGTCATTTTGTAATTTTTGTTAGTATCTTAGAGGTAGATTTCTAGAAGTAGGATTGCTGAGTGAAGGCATACACATGTAATTTTGCTAGATGTGGCCAAGTCATTATCATTGAATACATTTAAAGAGTGGTGTGGTAGTTTTATTTAATGTCAGATTATATTTACACACACACACATTCATGTATATTTGTATACATATACATATATATATAAAGAGAGCAATTTAAGCATATGATACAATAGAGTTAATTTTGAGAAAGTACAAAGCTTTTCAAAAACATCTTAGGGTTTCTTGAGCAAAATTTTGAGACAGGGAGTGTAAGAGATTGTAGAATAATTGTTTTATATTCGTGTTGCTGCTGCATGAAAGGTGAGATTCTGCCATCAGGCGGGCCTCTGTCCCCTGCCCCCTCCCTATGGGCTGAGTGACCCTGCACACATCTTTAATGTCTCTGTGACTCATGTGGAAGTCACTTTCAGATAGTGTGAGTGAGCTACAGCCTGAAAAGCCCCTGGCACAGAGCCTGGAGCAGGTGGACCACCATGTGGGACAAGTTATAATTGCCTTGCTCTTGCCAGAACCTCACTGCCCCTCCCCGTCCTCATGGGTCTGAGTGGAAGAGGCAGCTATGTTGGGGCTGAATGACCAGGCAGTAGGTTGAGCAACTTGTCCTGGTTTGCCCTGAACCTTTCTGGTTTTAGCTCTGAAAGTCCCATGCCCTGCCTGGGAAGCTCCTCGGTCCTGGGCAAACTGGGACACTTGGTCACCCTCTTGGGAAGATAGGCGGGGGATGAGGGCCGCAGGAACATCTGACAGAAGTTGGAGACAGCTCCACGCAGATGTTCTCAGAAGGTCATATGGCAGAACAAATAGCCACAGTCACAGGGGGACCAGAAATGATTTGAAGTTAAAAGGGGGCCCTCACCTTGAAAAGCTGAACTGCCAGGGAGATGCAGGGGTGCCCCATTCCTTTCTTCCAGTCTGGGGTGGGATTAGTTTTCTGTAGGGCCTTTAGCCTTCGGGTATCGACCGTGACTGAAAACCCCCTTGCTTGTCCCAGAATGGTTGAGGTTAATACTTTTTTGCTAACAATAACAAGATGTATACATAGACTACTCACTGTGGTGGAAAGCAATCCCATGAAACCATATTTAGCCATCTCTATTCACTGGCATAAGTTGTTGTTTCATATTGACCAAACAAGTGAGAACATTTGTAACTGGCAGCCTGGGATTCAGGACTCCCTACAGGAATTTTCATGCCAGATTTGTGTCATTCGGCTCCAATTATTTCGACATTTTCATAAAAGAAAAATGTCCTCCCATATTGCTGGATGCCCCAAGATTGCCAAAAAGTGGGCCCCCTCAGCCTGAAAGTGAGGGAATGGCAGGACCCACTGCCCCGCCTCTGCTGTTCTGGCCACTGAGCCTCCCCAGGAGCATGGCCTGCCTCAGCTCTCTCTCCCGCTGAGGGCCAAGGAACTGCCTCCGGGTGGGGCACGCCAGACACAGAGGTCTTAGCCCTGATGGACTTATAACATGAGTCATGCAGCCAAATCTCATTGATTGCCTCTGAAATTGTAATTTCGTGTTCAATACAGTTTACCGGTTCTTCAAGGGCACTCTGTCCTTGGGAAGTGCCTGTAGTGACTTATGGCCCATTACTCACTGACCTGCTTCCTCCGATTCGACCATCCACCGTTCTATTCCCAGCCCCTCCCCCTGCCTCCCAGTTTCAAGTGCCTTGTGTCCCACCATCTCTGTGGGAGATGTTTGGCCACTTGTGGTGGCCTGCCACCCAACAGTGCCCAGTAAAGTGAGTGAAACTTTCCCACCTTGTATCATCCTCCCCAGTAACATCCAGATGCAGCTGAGGTGGGCACCACTCCCTTCAAGGGCACTTCCTCTCCTGGGACCTTGATTCCCCAACAGAACCCTGCAGGCAGTGAGCAAATGTGTGGACTTCAGCCTCCTCCACCTGTGACTCTGGGAGGAGCTCAGGTGTGACCTGGCTCTCCAGGCCCACCACCGCCCGGGGCTCCCATGTGCCTTCCAGCTGGAGCTGGTGGCCTGCCTGGGCCTGCAGCACTTAGGTGCCTCAGTGGTGAGGAAGGTGTGTGGGCCACCACTCTTGGGAACTTGCTCATGAAGCAGTCTGGTTCCTCCAAGTCTAGGGGTTTAATTTTTTGGTATTAATTTCTTATTTTCATTAAGTAATATACAAGTATATAAACCTGGAACAAAATTCAAAATGTGTATTAAAGCCTGTGAAAATGAAGGCTGTGTCTCACTCTGGTCCTCTACCCTAGGCCAGTCAAGCCTTTGTTTCCTTCTAGAGGGAATCTACACATCTATTATTACGGTGACTTAACATCACAAACCGACTTCACCTACTTACACACTACTCCCCCTATGGGCATATCTTAGAGTCTCAGCAGTTCTGACTAGAAGTAGTAGCTGGGTGTTTTGTCGGTAGGAATAAGGACCCACTCAAAGGGACTTGTTTTAAGGTGGGAGGCTGACCTCCAGGGCTCTGCTGGCCAGGAGCCAGGGCAGCCTCTGGGTCGCCCTGTGGGTGTCCTAGCACAGCTGCCTGTCTTCTGTTTCAAAGTCCATTGCCCTGTGTCTCATTCAAGCGTGTCTTCTCTGTGAGTGTAAGAGTTCGTGTGCATAAGTGCAAAAATGCCCGCGTGTGAGTGATGCTGGCTGCACGCATATCTCTGACACCCTCGCCTTGTGCACAGTGAGAGGATGGGGGAAATCAGGCCTCGTCCATCTAGCACCGAGCGCGGGGCCAGCAGACGGACGGCAGCTGCTCCACAGCATCTGACCATCTTTTCCTGGTCCCCCAGCACGAAGCCTACACTTTAGCCAAGCTCAGCCCGGATTACCAGTGGTTGCTCAAGAAACAGTTTGTTGTTTCTTGTTGGGTTTCATTTCTTCTCCCTGGAGTATCCTCCCTGGTTCATTATCGCCTGTCAAAGTCATGCGCATGCTTCCTGGACCCCCTTCTCTGGAACGCTTTCCCAGAGCAGCCGGACCAGCCAGATGCCACTGAAGGCCTTCCTCTGTCTTGAAGAGGATGGCCAGGACCCCAGCACTTACACACAGCGACCTTACTGACCCTAGTCCCAATCCTGACATTGACGCCAGAGATACCACATTACCTGGGTGGCACCATCCCACCCAGTCCTGATGGCTCCCAATGGCACCTGGAGCCAGAGGGCTGGGACCAGCCCAGACACTCATGCCCAGGTCTCCCCGGGAGACCAGCCTGGAAAGGCCCATGCCCAGGTCTGCGGTCTTTCCACAGGAACTGCCCTCTCTGAGCTTGGAACCCTCGGCGGGTAATTTCTTTTTCTTGCTATCTCCTGGTTAGTCTTTCCTCTAAACTCCCGAGAAAGAAGGAGCTGGAGACCAATACGAGAGTGGCCCGCAAAGCCCCGCCATGCACACACGTGGCCTGACCCCCGCGGCTGTGAGCAGAGGAGAGGAACCGTGGCTGTCTGGAGCTGCCCTCTTGGCGCTCACTCATCTAACCAGCACTCACTCAGCGTGTTGATGGGGCCCCTTCCATGGGCTGCTGGGTGTTGGGGATGGAGTTGGGGATGGTGCTGAGAGGGCACGCAGTGGGGTGGACACTGGCGGTTTGTCAGGATGGTCAGGGAAGGCCCGTCTGGTGAAGGGGTCCAAGTGAGGAGGACTGTTTGGGAGCAGAGCTGGGGGGCAGAAGCCACAGCTGGGCTGTGCTGGGGGCCTTCAGAGGAGAGGAAGGGCCCTATGTGTTTGGGAGGAAGGAGTCAGGGGCAGTCATAAAGGATGAGGTTCAAGGTAAGGATGCTGGGGTTGGGGTGGCGCAGGCAGCAAATTTTTCAGGCCACAGAAAGGACTTTGGATTTTACTCTGTGTGTGCTGGGAAGGGTCCTCTCAACTCTGGAATGTTCTAGAAGAGTGACAACATCAGAGTTACACTTTAAAATGACTGTTCTGCAACTGTATAGGGAACGGGTGGTAGATGGGGCAAAGGCAGAATTGGGGAGGCAAGTGAGGAGCCCATGGTAATGACCCAGATAGAAGATGGTGCTTGGGCTGGAGGAGCAGCAAGGGAGGCGACGGAAGTTGGCTGACTCTGGATCAATACCGGAGAAAGAGCCAGCAGGGGGTATTGATGGATGAGGTGTGGGGAGAGTGAGAGGGAGAGAGGTACCCATGGAACCCCAAGGCTTTTGTCTCTGGCACCGGAGGGTAGAGGAGGAGAAGGCCATGGGAGAGGCAGCTGCTGAGATGTCAAGGTCAGAGCCTAGGTGAACAGCCATACGTTGGTGGTGGTTAGAGACACAGGCTTGAGGAAACCCCAAAGTCTGGCTCCCATCCGAGGCCCTCAGTGCAGAGGGCCCCCACTGGTGTAGGGCACCTTGCAGGGCTGCACTTGTCCTTCAACAGCCTGACAAAGCCTGTCCTGTCTTGGCAAGAACATCATCCATAGCAAGTCAGCCCATTTGTCATGGTTAGACCACAATTCTCCAATCTGATACTAGACTCTGCTAGTTGGCTACTTTAGTAAGTGCTTGCTTTGGCTATAAAGAAACAGCCCAGCTTGCCATCCTCAAGTGAAAGACATGAGGAATTCTGATACCCGCCATCACTGTGGGAAATGGCCATGCTGGCTCCTTCAAAACAACAGAGCCCACCAAAACATAAACAGCACCCTTTCCCCTTGGGTGTCCTGGCTGGGACATCCCTCACCGCTCTCATCTTCTTCAAGGAACAGCTCCTCCCCTGAAGTCAGAGGTCAGGGCCAAGCCCAGAGCTCCTCCAGCTCCCAGGCAGGACTCTGGCTTTCGGTGAGGAAGTGGCAGGGCCTTCGAGGGTCTCTCTGCAAGCTTGGGGCGCAGAGAGACCCTCAAGTGTCTGCGTCTCTGGACACTGTTGCTTGAGGTGTTCTTCTGGCCACTTCGCCATGCCTCCCAAGAGGCTGACCACTGCCCGGTGGGTGCTTCTCTTCTTCAAAGAGTCATGTCAGGGCCGTGGACCATGAAGGAAGACAAGGACCCAGTAATCTGGAGGCCAACAGGTGTTCTCCCGTGGCCACTTTTGATTGCCAGGCTGCTGGACTCTGCAGGAATATAATGCCATGTAGGCTACTATTTATTGAGGGCTCCCCATGAACCTGGCACCGTTCTAAACACGTGGCATGGACTGTATCACCTAATTCTTGCAGCCGTCACCGAGGTAGGTGACGATGTTGTTGCCATGTTACAGTTGGGGAAATCCAGGCTTGCTGAAATTGAGCACTGTGCCCCGAGGTCACACAGTCTGGGGCTGGTGGAGCCCGGGTGGAAGCCCGTGCAACACAGTGGGACAGCCTTCATGGGGATGGCTGCCCTGGGCCGGGTAGGGGAGTGCCAGCAAGCAGGGCATCAGCCATCTTGGCACCACAGCACAGAGGCCTTGCAAACACATGATAGCCAGCTCCGGGTCCCAGGGTGAATGGGGACAGTCCTGCACTCGGGGAGTTTGTGGCCTAGCGGAGCAAAGACCATATGCTAAGTCCACCACCCTGTCCAGTGCCCCGGCCCAGTCATTGTTCCATAATGTCCCCACCATGGGCACAAGTGAAGAAATGACTTCTGCTGCGATGCTAACAGTATGGGCTGAGCTACCTGCCTTTTGGGTCTTGGACCCTATAAAGCCCTTACCTGTCTTAGTTAACGGTGAACTTGAGTGGGGGTGAACCATGAGCGCTGTTGACTGTTTTGCTCACAGGCCAAGCATGGGGCCTGGCCCATTGTAGGTGTCTGGTAAGACTCAAGTGGACAAATAACATAGATCATTGAGGGCAGGGGCTGGGGGCTGCCATACCATCGGCACGGCCACCCTGCACCTGGGTCACCGAAGTGAGGCTGCAGAACACGCAGGTGGGTTCTGTTGATGACTCCCCAGGGCCTGTCCTGTGACCTGGGAAGGGATGGCACTTTGGAAATAATCCTCAGTGTTAGAAGCCATGGACGAATATGCCTCTGAGCACCAGCCCAGAGCCCACCAATGAGGCTCTTAGAGGAGCGCATGGGAGGTGGTGGGGAATAAAGGGAGAGGCTCTGAAGATGGATGGGAAGGTCTGAGGCCCACTCCAGGCAGCGTCCAGACCAGCCAGAGGACTTAGAGAGGGGAGTGTACCTGTGATGTACAGAGGCTCTTTCAAAGTAGCGAATCTCCCGTGAACGGATGTTCAGGACTTTCTCAGGTGAGGTGTGCCCAACTTGGCCAGGAACAGCAGGGCACACAGGGCCAGGGCTTTTGGGACAGCCCAGCCCACCTTCCTGCCCTCCGAAGGGATCAGGGAGAACTGCAGGCCTTAGGAGACACTGGGAATAAGTCTTGTGTTCAGTCCATGAATATTTAATGAACACCTACTTTGTCCATGCACGAAGCAGATCAAGCCCTTGCTCCCTCGGAGCCCACACACCAGAGCATGATAAATTCCCTTCCCCGCACACGGGAAATGCTCGCCGGAGGAGCTGTGTCTCTGCTGCAGCTGAGAGGGTGGGGGCCACTGGGGGCACAGATGGGAACTGGAGAGGCAGGCCCTCAGCAGCTCAGTGAGGCATGGCCCGGCCAGCTGGCCACGGACTCTCTTTGCTACAGATTTTTATTTTTAAAGAACCTTACTAGGAACTCTGTATAAACAGTGTTTTATTAAAATAACTTCATTTGATGCCTTCCTGATTGTGGTATTTACTTACTAAGCCAAGTGGTGAGATCAATAAGGGAGTTTTGATCAATATAATCGCTTAAAATCCAGGGCTAGGGAAATCAGCCAGAGTCTTGAGCGACCTAGGTACCCAGTGACTTCCCATGTGTCAGGGTTTCTTCCGCTCAGCGCAGTTACCATCTGGGCCCAGATAGTTCGTTGTCATGTAGGCCTTTCCTGTGCATCGCAGGACCTCTAGCAACATCCTTGATCTCTAGCCACTAAATACAAGTAGCAACATTCCCCTCAGTAGTGAGGACCCCAAATGTCTCCAGACATTGCCAGGTGTGCCTCGGGGCGGCGAGGGGGCATGGGTGGTGGTGGCAAGATCACTCCAGCTGAGAGTCACCACCGTCTGTTTCGATTGCAAAAACACCTGCGATTGGCAAGAGGGGTTTGTTTGTTTGTTTGTTTAATCAGCTCTCTTGATACTTCTAGGACCCCCTTTAATTAAATACAAGTGTATTTAATTAAATACAAATTTCACTGTGAGGTCTGCACAAAAAGCAAGTTAACGAAACAGTCCAAGTTAATGTGTTGTCAGCAGTTCTCAATGTACTAAATTTGTATGTGTTCCATTTGTGTGGGTGTGCTGTTTTTATTAACAATTTTGAACAACAGTTAAAACTTCATATTAAAAGCATCCAAACCAAATGTTGGCAGACCCCCTAACCAAGGGTGTCCAACCCCTCGGCCCACAGGCCCAATGCAGCCCAGGACGGCTGTGAATGCGGCCCAACACAAAATCATAAAATTACTCAAAATATTATGAGGTTTTTTTGTGATTGTGTGTTGCAATGTATTTAATGTGTGGCCCAAAACAACTCTTCTTCCAGTGTGGTGCAGAGACACCTCTGCCAGCCGTTTGGGAGACGGGTCCGAAGATTCCAGGTTCAGCGGCTTCAGGGGGCCAGGAGCTGCCGCGCGGGGCAGGCTGGGCAGGAGGACAGGGTCACTGCACCTTCTTTTACCCCAAAGACACCGAGGCGTCATCAGACAAAACCCGCAGGAGGCAGGGAGGGCACTTGGAGGACTGGGGCCCTCTTAAGACAGGACCTTGAGTTGGAGTCAAGACAAAGAAGACGGACTTGAGGGGCAAGCAGAAGGAGAAAGGGCCTGTTGCCCCATGCAGTTTTAAGAAAGGGCCCCGTAATCTTGGTGACGCAGGGCCAGGAGGTTAAACCCAGAATAATCATAATGAAAACCATCTGTTTGCACTATCTGATGCTTCCAGAAATTCCTGGGAGCAAGTCCAAGGTGGAGAATCCCAGCGGAAGTGCTGCTGGTTGGAAAGGAGAGGGTGGGGGTGGATGAAGGGGCGGCAGAGGGCACCTTGCCCAGCACCCCAGGGTAGGGCGTGCTGGCCCCCCTGGGGGGTGGGGGGTGGGGGACCCGCAGGCTACAGAGACAACAGCTGGCTTTCCTGTTCCAGAAAACATCGTTCTCCACTGGAATCAATTCATTCTCCCTTCTCTGAAATCTGGAGCCAATCCTAAAGCTTGTTCCTGTGAAGTCGGGGTAAATGCGGTGGGACAGCCGACCACAGGCCATACTCACCACACCTGTGGGCTTAGTAATAGACACGGCAAAGCCTGGGAGAAGCCCTACTGGGGGACTGACAACTACCCATGGCCATGGCCTCAGCTTCTGGGGCAGTTCTGGAGGGAGCCTGGACATGCCCCCCGGAGCTCGGGGACCTGGTTCACAGGGCACCCTGGGCCCCTTTCTCCCCTCCTTCACCGCAGTCACTTTGAGAAATCTTATTCTTGTAACACGACGACCACTTTCCTTGTGTCAGCTTTGGGTGCCTAGAGAGACCTCATCGATGTCGCGGTCCAGCTCCTCATTTAACAGATGGAGCTGCTGAGACCCAGCGCCATGTCTCTCCGAGGTCACGGCCCAGTGTCCTGACCACCGGCTCAGTGCTCTCCAAAACCCCTGCTGCTCACTGCTGGGGGGGGCAGCTGGCCCAGAGCGTCCCAGCTTTACCCTCCACCCTGCTGTCTCCAGAGACACGGTGAGCACACCCCTGAATGCACACGTGTGCGTGTGTGTGCCCTGGTATGACCGGGAGAGTGAACATGGTGCCTACACGTCTATGAGTGGCTGACTACCAACTGTGTGGACAGACACTGTGTGACATGCTGGGACCAGGTACGGGCTGGAGAGGGGCTGCGGGCCAGGGTGAACGCTGAGACTCAGGCAACCCCGCGTGTGACCCTGGAGAGTCCCTGGTGCTCTGTGACCGGAGTGGTGCTGGGTGGAGGCTGGCTGGTCAGAGTAGGTGACCCAGGGAAGGAGGTCCTCAAAGGACGCTCAGAATGTCCATTGCTAATGAGGGGCCTGGAAAGACCCCCTCCCCCTGACACGCACACCATAGGAGAAATAAGGGCTGGGAGGTGAGAAAAGGGAAAAATTTGGTGAAGGTCGAATGGTCCGCGTTGACTGTGGGGTAGGGTTCATTTGGGGAGCAATTGTCAGCTGCCAGACATTGATTGAGCACCGACTGTGTGCAGGGCCTGTGCTAGGCACTAAAAACAAAGGTAGAGGAGTCTTGAGAGTTTTCCAAGCTCTGGTTCCCTTCCTTTTTCCAGCAGACTTGCAGGAGCCCTGCTCTGTGATGCACACAGGGTTCCGAGAGGATGAGGCATGGCCCACGTGAGTTCCTGGAGAACTCACTGACCTTTGGCAGACACAAACGGGTGCGCAGAGGGCTGTACCGGCCGCCTGGGAGGGCACCTGCCTCATTCTAGATCCCTAACCCTGACTCCCACAGGCCCACCCCCAAGGGTCCTGAAGCCCTCATCCTGGAGCATCCCCGGCCCCAGGGAGTGTCCAAACTCCCAGCACACGTGTGTGCAC
Organism: Sturnira hondurensis; assembly: GCF_014824575.4. Lineage (NCBI taxonomy): Eukaryota > Metazoa > Chordata > Mammalia > Chiroptera > Phyllostomidae > Sturnira > Sturnira hondurensis. The sequence goes on from NW_028085930.1 coordinate 5,664,091, forward strand.
TCCCTGTGCCCATGGAAGTCTCTCAGAGGATTCTTTGAAAGCCACCAGGCCTTGTGCAAAGCCCAAGCCTTGGTCTGACAGGAGAAAGTTCAAAGCTCAGCCTGCCTGGAGGCAAGTATCCGGGGGGAGCTGCGTCCCACTCTCAGGGGTGCACAGGAGGTCTCTAGACCATGCCTGGCTCATCTTTCAACCTGCTGTGCCTCAGGGCAGAAGAGCCCCTGCTGCTCCACGCTGAAGGCTGTCGGCAGTGAACTTCAGGATCTGCCCCCACATCCCTGCTGGGACTGGAGACTGACGAGATCTTGCTCCCATTTGGAAAGCTCCTTACACGTTCCCACCTCAAACCTCTCCTCTGGCGTTGGCAGAGAAGCTGTGGTTTCTGTTGTGCAGAGGAGGCCACTGAGGCTCAGAGAGGGCAAGTGTGACTGGTGCCTCAGGTGTGGACCCTTCTGAGGCAGGTGCCTTCACAGGCTGAGGCCTTTTTTGAAGCTTTCCTCACAGCCTCGCCTTTTCCAGCGGGAGAGGGGGACATCTCTCAGAGGACACATGTGCCCTGCTCCTTTGTGACAAGAGTGTTTTCCGAAACTAACTGTAAAGTTTCCTGGAAGGTGCTCCAGGGTCTGTGACTTCAAAGGCTGTGCAGGGCCTTGCCCAGGAAGCGCTGAGCTCACATTTCCCCAGGATGACCCATGACCCACCACCCACGTGGTGACCCTGGCCTCAGGGGTCTTCCTTTCCTCATTAGGGGCCAATGCTGGGGAGGGTGAGGGACGCTCTGGGAAGAGCCCAAGCCCTTCTGGGAATCTTCCTAAAAGAACTGGACACTCCTATGTGCCCTGCCCAGCACCGGGCCCCATCCCCCTTTGCCTGTAGCAGGACATTGGCTCTGGAAAGAATGCATCTTAGCTCCTGAGTCTTGCAGGAGGCAAAGGTTAGCACATTCCAGGGCTCAGCCTTTCCGCCCCAGAGCAGACGGAAGACCTCTGTCTCCCTCTGAGCTGTGCCAGGAGCTGGCAGTGAACAGGTGTGGGGACCAGCAGCCTCCCCTCTACCAGGCAAAGTTCATGCAGCTGCTGGCCTCAGCTGAGCAGGAACTGACCTGGGAGCCCCCCTCCCCAAGGGTGCAACCAGGCCCCCACCCACTGCCTCTTCCCAGTACCTGGACTCCAGCCATTGAACTGGCTGGGAGAAGGGCTTGCTTCTCTGCTAGTGGACAGGACACACAGGTCTTGGTCCTGCCTCCCTCTCTGGACATCTCAAGTCATCCTGCTTGGTCTCCCGCAAGGCACACAGGCCTTCTCTGTCCCTTGCAGCCTCTGCCCCACTCTCTCCTCATTTCCCTGGAATGCCTTCGTGTACCCTAGATGACTGGTCCCTCCATCACAGATTCTGGCCCCTTTTTCCCCAGAGTGTTCCTCATGGTCAGGGTCAGTGACCTGAGGTTGATACATTGACCTCCCCTCTCCAGCCACAGGGAGGCTAGGACAGTGCCAGGCCAGAGGCAGTAGGAGCCACTCGACTGTGTTACTGGGAAATCGAATGTTTTAGCAAGATTGGGGTTTCCAGAATGTACCGCAGCAATACCTGCAAAACCCAGGGTGGGAGGAGGCATACAGGGCCCAGAGAAGGTCGTATGGGACAGGTCAGGGGAGCTTGTGGGGCCCACTCCGAGAGTGCAGGCCAGGGCGAGGTGTCAAGGGAGGCGCTGTGGAGGGGACAATGCCCAGCAGGGGACAGCCAAAGCCTCCGTGCGGTGTCAGCAAGGGTCTCCACCTTACCACAGACCTTCCTCCTTGCGGGGAGAAGGCAGTGGGTTCAGGACTGCTCCCCACCTTCTCTTTGGAGACCCACTTTCCTCATCTGTAATGTGGGGACAACAAGACCTAACTGTCAGGGTTGCTGGGAGGCCAGCTGAGGGAAACGCCTGGGGAAGGTGAATCACGTGTCATTGTGCTTTTTCCTTCCATGCCGAGCTGCAGGCCAGAGGGGATGCCCCGGGGAATGGAGCCCTCCTGACCCGTGGAGAGTGGTCATCACTATCTGGGCAACCGCTGTTCAGCTGACGGTAAAAGGCGGCAAACCCTGTTCCTCTGACTCATGGCTCTGGGGAGAAAGCAGAAGCTTTCTTCCTGCGAACTGTGCAGAGGTGGGGAGAGTTTCTCTGGTCCTCCCAGCCCTGTCATTCACAAGCGGGCACCGAGCTCTCCCAGGCACCGGGCACTGAGCGCATGCATGCAGCTGCACGACACAGCTCTGCCCTCCACAGGCTCCCTTTCCAGGGCCCAGAGAGGCCTGGCCCCAAAGGGGAGCAGACTTGGGAGCGAGGCTGTGTTTTCTCGACAGCTGACCCCAACGACCTCTTAGTGTGGGAGAGCCAGGGCCTGGGCATCACTTCCACTTGTTCCCTGGAGACCCGGCCGCCCCCTGGCTTTCAGGCCTGCACGTCTCCAGGCCAGGCTCTCCGAAACTCCAGACTCCCACAGCCAGCTGCCCCCCACCCTTTCCCACATGGGGACCACTTGACAGCTCGTATGTCCAATCTGTCCACCGGTCAAGTCAGTTCTACCTTAAACAGACGCAGAAACTAATCGACAGTGGCAGGAAGCAGACCTGTGGTTGCCTGGAGTGCTGGGTGAGACAGAGAGATGACAAAGGGACACCAGGACACTTCTGGGGGTGGAGGAGATGTTCAGTTTCTGTTGTAGAGAGGACTTGATGGGTGCGTGTGTGTGTCAAAACATCAAATTGTGCACATTGTGTGCAGTTTAATGTACGGTATGAGTTCCAAATCCCACAAATAATAGGATGAGTAGAATGACTGCCTCCACACTTGATTTGGGTGTGCAGCTGACCAAGGAAATCTTTCCTTCCCTCCTCAGAGGGAAATGCCTGGTGCCAAATGCCGTGAGTTTGGAAGAACATTGCAGAGGAGCAAGGGGACCTGGTCTCAGCCCAGCTTGTTCCCTCCCTAGCAGGGGGGCTGTGGGCCACCATCTTTACCTCTCAGACCTCTGGTTTCTCATCTATGAAATGAGACAAGAGTGCTGCAGACTTCAGGGAGTTGGAAGGGTTGAGGGAGAAAACACCTATGAACATGCCTTGTGGGAATGTGGGGCTGCCTTTGTGGGTGGGATGGCTCTTGCTGGCGGCTGGGACGCAGAACTGCCGGTCCTGCGTAAGACCTTGCGCACGCGGCAGGTGTTTGGGGGTGAACTGTGTCCCCTGAAATTCACATGCCCAGCACACCACACAGTGTGGTTATACCTGGAGACAGAGTCTTTAAAGAGGTAATTAAATCAAGCGACATCACTGCCCAGACCCACCGATATGGCTTGGTTGGTTGAGCATCATTCCATAAATCAAAAGGCCCCCAGTTTGATTCCAGGTCAGGCCACATGCCCAGGTTGTGGGTTCGGTCCCCGGTCAGGGTGTGTATAGGAGGCAACCGATCAGTGTTTCTCTCTCACTCCTTCTCTCTTCCTTCCCCTTTCTCTCAAAACAAATAAATAAAATCTTAAAAAAAAAAAACAATCAACTAACCAAACAAAACAACATCATTAGTATGGGCTGTAATTCCCTATGACTAGTGTCTTACATGTCTTACAGGCCTAGGAATTTGGGATGTGGACACAGATAGAGGGAAGATGACACGTCAAGGAGAAAGACCCCGAAAGAACCCAACCCTGCCAACGCCTTGACCTCAGACTCCCAGCCTCCAGAACTGTGAGAATATACATTACAGTTACTTAAACCCAACCGGCAGTGCTCTGTGATAGCAGCCCCTTGCAGTGCATGCCGTAGGTCTGGGTGGGATCCAGCGAGCGTCGGCCCCGAGAGCTGAGCCACTCCGCTCCGCTCCCTCTCAGAACTCTTCCTGCCCACACGCGCATGTACACGCATACACTCACACTCACACAGTGGCCCCAGACATCGGTCCTGCAGTGCCCTGTGTCCACTGCCTCTCTCTCTGGGCCTTGGCAGTGCCTGGTTAGGTCCCTCAGCCTGAAAGTAGCTCAGGAGGAGTCCTGATGGCCCCTGGGGGATCACTTCTAGGCAGAGACCCTCAGGGGCACACTCTGTTGAGGTTCCACGAGGAGGGGGTTCCTGGAAGGGTCCTGGTCACATTGAGTGAGATGGAATATGCAGTCTCTGCTGGGTTTTTTTTTTTTTGGCAGTTGGATTAGAGAAGAAGTCTGCACCCTCTGGAACGGGCCGGGCCAATGCCCAGGGCCTTGTGCCCAAACCCCTCTCCCCTTCACACACTCTGGAGGTCCTGTCGGGCCTGCTGGGCTGGCAGGGGCAGGGAGTGTTTGTGCCGGGGGGGTTGCCTCCGAGCCATGGCAGCTGACATCACCCGTGAGAGCTGGGGGCCCCAGGGCTGCCAGGGGCATCCTCACTCCTCCTCCGAGGGACCCCAACTGCTGGGGCAGCTCATTTCCAGACGCCCCTTTCTTGCATGGAGCTTTCTTAGTCATGAAGTGCACTGGGGTCTGCTGTCCCGCCCCCCAGAGCCACCCCACCCTGTCCTCCTTGCAGGCCTCCGTGCCCCCTTAACTGCTTCAGGCGACAGTACAGGAGAAAGGTCAGGGAAGTGAAATCCACATATCACGCTGTGACCACTGACCCTCCCTGAAGGACTTCCATGTTGGGTACTGGGGCAGAAATCCTGTGAAACCATGGTCGAAAGCCTCATTTGTTTCTCCTGAAGAGAAAGGGGGAGGAAATAAACAAAACAAGGTTTATCTCAGCAAAACAAGACCACCCACGCACGCTCCCTTCCAAATCTAGGCCTGCCTGGCTAACTGAAAGCTGGCCACTCCCCTGCGGGTGTCGCCCTGCATAGTGTTGGAGACGACTTCCTCATCTGACTTGCTGCTGACTCAGGAAAGGGAAGCTCGGGGTCCAGGACAACAGCCCCCCAGCCCTGGCACGTGCCCCGCACCAGCCCACCTGGGGCCCATGAGCAGAGGGGTCTGAATTTCAGTCCCACAGCCTGGCTCCCAGTTGCCTGCCACATTGAAGAAGACTGAAGGTCAGCCGCCCTTGGGCAACTTGGGGGACAAGCCCCGAAGGAACTAACTGTCCTGTCAAAGCCCAGGCCCCCCAGTAGCTGCTGGCACGTGGGGTTGCAGAGCCACAGGCAACCTGTTTGACTTTGGACCAGTGCTCAGAATTCAGACTGCAGCTCTGGGTGTGAAATTTGGTCTCCATCAAGCACATTTAGGAAAGGGATTTGGACTTTCACTCCTTCCTTCATGCTTCTCCATAAACATGGTTGTTAGAAACATGGTTGTTTTCTAACAGAAGCTGGACAACGTGCAGATGTTAAGGTCCGTGGCCTCTAATCTGTTTGTGCAAAGGATCAAATGAAAATGGGCTTTTCCTGACAGTTCCAAGTATGGATTAGCCTCCTGGGCTTGTGCGTGTTATGGGGCTGAGTGACCTTGAGACCCCATCTTCTGTTTCTCTGGCAGCAGGAAGGCCCCCTGCCCTCCCACCCCACATGTCTGAGGAGTCCCTGAAGGCCCCTTAGTGTGGACTATCCTCAACACCCCAAGCTGGGAAGTCCCAGGAGAAGGACGCCACACATCCCCCAGGTCTGCCCGCATTTGTGGCTAATCCCACAAGGATGCCCGAGTTCACGGGGACCCACCGCCAGGGAATTTCCTTCTGCTCCACATTCAAGGGGAGGCACACAACTCATCAGGAATATATTTTAAACACCTCTTTAGGGAGTTTCCTTGTTGACACCACATATCAGCTCCCTTCGCCTCCTGCTTTTGCAGCCTGTTCCAGTGGGATTTCAGAGTGATGTCCTAGGAATCAGAAAATCCTGACTAATTTTTTAAAAATTCAATTATGGTTACTAGATGAATCTGACAAAGTCAGAAAATGAAACATATGTTCAGTAAAGCTTTCCAATAACAGAATTTGAAACCACACTGGACGTTCTGTAGTCAACAGAGTGTCTGCCCCACCCACAGGGGCTCCCATCTTGACCTACTGTGGCTGGCTGCCCCGGCTGAAGCTGTCTGTCCCACCCAAGGCAGCTGCTTGCTGGTGAGAAAGAGAGGAGCCGGGCGCACAGTCTGGCCGGTGCTGTGCTCTCAGGGTGGATGCGCACTGGCTGGAAGAGAGGGAGAGGTGCTGCCGAGGTGCGGGGGAGTCATCGTGAGAGGATGGCAGGCCCAGGGCAGGAGCCCCCCGTGCCAAACTCAAGGGGAAACAGGATTGGCTTCACCTTGGGAGAGCCCTGTGGCTGGCAGGCCCTGGCACTACTGGCTGCACTATGAGCTGTGGGGCTTTGGGAAAGGTGCAACCTCTCTAAGCCTCAACATGCCCCTCCTCCAATGGACCGTGGTGAGAGCCTCTTCCATAAGGCTTTGAGCATCTCACAATAACGCACACAGAGCACCTGTCGCAGGTGGGCCTAGGTAACCAGGTTCTTGGTGATCGTGGACAAAGAATTGAACCAAGCACACAGAGAGCTGATAGCAGAAAGAGAGAGCAGATTTATTAAGCGATAGCACACTCCACAGAACATGGGAGTGAGCCAACTCTAGGTGGAGACTGACCTCCGGGGCTGGAGGGATTCTGTTCTCTTTTTAAAAAATATATTTTATTGATTATGCCATTACAGTTGTCCCATTCCCCCCTTCACTCCCCTCCACCATGCACACCCCTCCCCCATCCTTCCCCCCCTTCGTTCATGTACATGTGTCACAAGTTCTTTAGATTCTGTATTTCCCATAGTATTCCTGCCCTCCCCCTGTCTATTTTCTACCTACCGTCTATGCTACTTATTCTCTGTACCTTCTCCCCCCTTCTCCTCCTCCCACTCCCCTGTTGCTAACCCTCCATGTGATCTCCATTTCTATGGTTCTGCTCCTGATCTATCTGTCCTCTTAGTTTGCTTTTGTTTTAGGTGTGGTTGTTAATAACTGTGGGTTTGCTGTCCTTTCACCATTCATATTTTTTATCTTCTTTTTCTTAGATATGTCCCTTTAACATTTCATATAATAAGGGCTTGGTGATGATGAATTCCTTGAATTTGACCTTATCTGAGAAGTACTTTATCTGTCCTTCCATTCTAAATGAAAGTTTTGCTGGATAGAGCAATCTTGGCTCTAGGTCTTTGGATTTCATGACTTGGAATACTTCTTTCCAGCCCCTTCTTGCCTATAAAGTCTCTTTTGAGAAATCCACTGACAGTCTGATGGGAACTCCTTTGTAGGTGACTGTCCCCTTATTTCTTGCTGCTTCTAGGATTTTCTCCTTCATTTTAATCTTGGCTAATGTAATGATGATGTGCCTTGGTGTGTTCCTTCTTGGGTCCAACTTCTTTGGGACTCTCTGAGCTTCCTGGATTTCCTGGAAGTCTATTTCCTTTGCCAGACTGGGGACGTTCTCCTTTATTATTTGTTCAAATAAGTTTTCCACTTATTGCTCTTCCTCTTCCCCTTCTGGTACCCCTATAATTTGGATGTTGGAATGTTTACAGATGTCTTGGAGGTTCCTAAGCCTCTCCTCATTTTTTTGAATTCTTGTTTCTTCCTTCTTTTCTGTTTGGTTGTTTTTTTCTTCCTTCTGGTCCACTCCCTTGATTTGAGTCCCAGTTTCCTTTCCATCACTATTGGTTCCCTGTGCAACTCCCTTCATTTCAATCAGTTTAGCCTTCATATGTTCCTCTAAATTGTGGCTAAAATCAACCAATTCTGTGAGCATCCTCATTACCAGTATTTTGAACTGTGCATCTGAAAGGCTGTCTATTTCTTGGTCACTTAGAATTATAGGCTCTGGGGCTTTGATCTGTTCTTGAGTCATAATGTTTGGTCTGTTCACACCTGTTATGTACAAGGGGCTGGGCGACCCAGTGTCTGGGTTGTGACGCCGTATGTAGTGGGTGGGGTCGGGGAGGGGGAAAAATGGCATTTGCTCCGCTCCACTCTCTTTCAGATTTCCATCCCCTCCACAGCTTCCCACAAGCAAACTGGGCCCCTCTGGTGCTGGTTCCCGGATGTGTGGGCCCGTGTACTCTCCAGGACCCTGTGGGTCTCTCCAACTCTCTGTGGACCTGGGAGCCTCTCCCGGCCCCTCCACCCCGAGAAAGTCTTTCCAGTTGGTGCTTTCAGGCTCTAATTCCCATCGCTGAGGCCCTAGCCTGCAGGATCTGTCTCACTGTTCACTCCTCTGCTTGGTTTATCTGCATGCGAATGTGTGACTTCAGTCAGCCAGCCACCCTGCGCCCTCACTGGGCCCGCCCGTCGCCACCCCACGCCTGGGATCCACCAACCAGTCCTGCCTCCGCTCCTGGGTCGGTCGGATGGAATGCTCTTTCCAGCCCGACCCCACCCTGCTGCTGACTCAGCCCTCCTTATCGGTCTGGCTGAGTGGTTTGTTGTTGTCCGACTTCCATACAGTTCAATTTTCACTGTTTTGGCTGCATTTTTGTTTCTAGAACTTAGCTGTCTTTAAATTTGGTTGTGGGAGGGGGCACAGTGTTTCTACCTACACCTCCATGTTGGCCAGAAGTCAAAGATTCTGTTCTTTTAGGGCAGATATTCCCTGGCTGGTTTGGTGGGGTTTTACTGTGCATGTGCAAGTAGTTATATTACTTTGAAGCTACTGGGCATGTGGTCTCCCATGATTTTCCTTGATTGGCCACCAGGGAAGGGGGGCGTCCCACAATGTTAATTTATTATAATGCTATTATAATGAAACAGGAGTCATGTAGTATCTCTGTGCAGGTGCATTTGTGATTTACTGTGATTCAGCACTTTTCCAGGAAATGGGAACAACCAGTCTTAGAACAGGGTCTCTGTCTTGTATGGATGTCCTTTATCTTTGCCCCAGGGTACCTCCGGAATTTCCTCCTTCCTTACTGTCTCCTGCCTCACACCTGGCACCATGCCTTGGCCCCAGGCAGGGCAAGCACTCAGTAAACAATCACTGTCATCACTATTAAGGCTGCCTTGGTATTAAACCTAAACCTGAGCCCTGACTGCAGGGCACTGCTGGGGTCCTGCCGATGTATCTCTGTCTGTCTGTCTTTTCCTCCTCTCCAATAAACAGCCATCACTCTACTAACATGAGTGTGTCTGTGTTTCTTGCAGCCTGGAAGAGCCTCTTTAATGTGGAAATACAAAGAGCCGTATAGATTTGCCAGAGCCCAGGTGGCCAGGGGGCCTGGCTCCTCCAGCCCCTTGTGTCAGATGCGTGGGAGAAGCAGAGGCAGGGAGTGGCTTGGCGGGCTGTGGGTCTCAGTGCCTGTTGGGTCAGTGCCGACAGTGAAATGCAGTTATGGGCGCCGCCCAGCTGGTGGAGAGAGGGCACCGAGCACCGATGTCCCAGTCTGTCCAGAGAAGGAACAGCAACACCCCAGGGGCCTCGTGTCCATCAGCAGTGAGGCCATGCAGATCTGTGAGTGTGTGTGTGTGTGTGTGAACTGGGTGTGAGAGTGGACAGGGATGGACAGGTGTACTTGTGCCATGATGGATGTACGTAAGGGCAGGGCTGGATGGATGGAGGGGTGTGAGCCGTCTTGTACCTGGAAGACCTGGACAGGGTGTCCCAAGTGTGTGTGCCTGAGGATGGGTAACGTGCACGTGAGTGAGTGTGGTCCTGTGTACAGAGGGACATGTGTGTGACTGTGCATGTGTGTGTGACAAATGGGTGAGGAAACAACCCTTTGCCTTCAGGGGTTCAGCTGGCCCAAGTGCTGAACAGGCGCAGCAGGCCCACTGGCCACCTGGCTGACAGAGCCGCAGTGACGGCCTTTCTGGGGCCTGCTGCGTCCCAGGAACCAGAACCGAGCAGGAACTGATGATAGGAAACAAGGAATGAGGAAGTCCCAAAGGTTTCTGTGTGTTTTCATTCCAAAGGACACAAAGCAACCTTTGCCTCTCACTTGGACTTACTACTGCTTCTTTGTCCCTCCCCCCCAGGGAGGGGGAGAAGTCAGTTTCACTTTTCGTCCAGTTGTTTTTACTCCCTCGATTAAACACTGAGAAAGGCGAGGCATTGGCGGCGGGATGTGCCTGCACAGGTGCCTTAGCGAGGGCCTTGGCGGAGGGCCATCCTGCGTGGAGACGCTGGGCTCGGGAATCAGCCTTGGGTGTATACCAACCGGGCCTTCTCATGTGCTGATGAGAAAACAGAGCCCAAGAGGCAGGGTTTGTCCAAAGTATCACTGAGACGAATATGGGAGCTGGGACCAGAGCCAGCTGTTGGGCCTGGTATTGGTAGAGAACATCTGGCTGATTGGCCGACAGCAGGTAAAGGTGGGAGCTGACAGTCTGTGCCAGCCAGTGTGGCTGCCCACACCTTTGTCTACCCATGCAACATTTTGGAAATACTTATTATTAAAAAATACTTATTGTTTATTGGAAATTCACGTTGACCTGGGTACACGTCCAGCATTTTATCTGGCAACCCTTACCAGGTCAGTGCTGTCCAGCTTCAGAGGTTCTGCAAGGAACCTGTAACTAGTAGTGAAGATCTAAGGACTGTCACTGACCGACACATGAGGACTGACTCAGCCTCTCCTGGAATCGTGCCTCTCTCTCGGGTCCTGCAATAGAAAATGCATGCAGTCTCTGGCCCATCTTACTGATGTTCAGACCCCCTGGCGTCCCAGAGGTCACTTCAGTGCATTAGCTTATGTGGCAGTTACCAGCTGCACAGCACTCCAGGCTTTCTGCTTCCACCATTTCTTTTGCTTTTCTTTCTCTTCTGTGCTTATTGCTGTGGGCGGAGTGTTTGCATCTGCCTCAAAAGCGAGTGTTGAAATCTAACCCCCAAGGGATGTGTTTTTGGGAGGGGTCATGAGGGTGGAGCCCTCGGGAATGGGATTAGCACCCTTCAGGAGGGGACACCAATGAGGACACAGCAAGAAGACAGCTGCCTGTGAAGCAGGGAGCAGGTCCTCACCAGACACCCAATTTGCTGGTGTCCTGATCTTGAATTTTCCACCTCCAGAACTGCAAGGAAGACATTTCTGTTGTTTGTAAGCCAGCCAGGCTGCTGGAGTTGTTGTGTCCGCCGAGGGGACTGACATTTGTGAATACGTTTTTAGAAAGGATGAGGTAAGCCTGATGACGAGAGTTTGGCAAGAGCACCCACCTTGACATTGAACTTCAGCAAGGACATTGATGCTGTGAACATCTTTGTGAGTGATTCCCCCATAAGAGCAGAGCTGAACTTTGGCCTGACAATATCCAGGTCAGTGACATCATCACACACATCTGTAAATTAAGTAATAAATAAGGTTTCTTTATTCTTAGCCTTCAATGGCACTTTGAAGGCCCATTAATAACTTGTGGGTTGGAGATACACGAACAAAATCAATGTGTATTGCAAAATATTCAGTATTTGAAACTTGGATTGATCTTGTTTATTTATCCTGCAAAGGGTTGTGTTTTAGGCTGATTTGCTTACTCATCTGCCTGTGAAATGCTATGGGACAATAGTTCCAAATGCCATGCCTGCAGCACACTCTACCCCCCTGCCCTGCCCAGTGTCTGGGGATGTGTCGAGACCTCGGTCGGCCCTGGGAGGGGGTCACAGATCCCATTCCTGCCTGCTCCCCAGCTTGGAGCCGGGCCGGCAGCCACATTTCCCTCGACATCAGCCTTGGCTGAGCCATCACTGGCTCACAAACCCACTAGAAGCTTGTGCTTCTTCTTGTCACGGTTTCCTGAGGTGCCAGGTCACAAGCTGGGTAGATGTTGCAAACACTAGTGGGAAAGATCGGAGCTGCACTGCCTTTTATTTGTGCAGGCAAAGGGCCTTGATGGGAGGGCAGCAGGCACACCCAGCCTCAGCAGGATGGATGAACAGACTTCCTGCCCGCTCTGCGCTCAGGGCCTCGCTCCAAGAAGTCATTCTGACATCTGAGCCCAGAGAGGAGAACCTGGGCCTGTGACTTTGGGACACATGGCCCCCTTGGGCAGCACTGCCTGGCCCCACACAGCATGAGCTCTGTGTGCTCCGTCTGGCCAGATGGGGGGAGGAGGCGGGGCAGGAACAACTCCCATCTTCCGGAGCAACACTTGGGGATTCTTCTGAAACCAGAAAAGCCAGCGTTCAGGCTGCCTGTCACTACCAGACCCAATAAGCAGAGACAGGGACTGAATCTTTATGGGCATTTTATTTGGATGGTCAGCGATCTGAGAAGATTTGTAGAGCTTTGCCCCCTAATAGATCTTCTTAAACTCCATTTTAGACATTCTATTTTTATAAGAAGACAAAAAGGCCATTTTTAAAAAGATTTTATTTATTTATCATTAGAGGGGAAAGGAAGGAGAGAATGAGAGAAGGAGAGAAATATCAATGTATGGTTGCTTCTTTTGAGTCCCCTGCTGGGGAACTGGCCTGCAACCCAGGCATGTGCCCTGACTGGGAATCTAACAGCGATCATCTGGTGCGCAGGCCCGTGCTCAATCCACTGAGCTACACCAGCCAGGGCATAAAAGGCCATTTTTATAAGGAGACAAAAAGTGTAGGTAAGGGGATTGGAATTCAGGGAAAAAGTTAATCAGATAAAAACCTGTTTCTTTCATCTGTGCCTTGGGCTGTGGTCTTTATCTTGCCCTGGGTGGTGGGTGTCTCATCCTGGAGTATTCAGGGTGCCATCTCGATGGCTCACAGTCCCCCTGGGGCACAAAGGTGGAACTGCTTATGGTCTCCTGGAGTCCGGCTGGGTCATACCTTCAGTTCCTGAAACAATAGTTTTTTACATGCATTGATTGCCAAGCTTATTAGCTATTCCCTGAAACTAAGATTTTTTCCAGCATTTGGGTCCCCATCACTCCCATGGCCCAGGACCCGGGACAGCATTGCTCAAAGAAAGGAGGGGCACTTGGCATGAGTTTAGGTACACAAACTTAGCATTTTTTGTAAGTAGTTATAAAATTCTTTCAACTTTATTCAAAACTAGAAAAATGTAACCCAAATTCCACAACAATCACTTATTTTACCATGGTACGTGGTAGAGTGATTCCTCTAACTCCTGCTACATCATCACATTACTTAGTCTCTCTGAGTAGGTGATCTCTCTGCCCGGAGAGCCTGTGACCGCCTTAAGTCGAGGGCCTGTGCAGTGTCAGTGGGACCTGGCCTTGAGGGCCTGGCCAACAGGGCGAATCAGCCCCAACAGAATCAGAGCTGTGAGAGGGTCTTCCCTGCTCTTGGCTCCACAAGGCAGGCTTGTGTTATATATTGGTGACTAAAGCAGTTCTTTAAAAACATTTTTTATGTGCCTTTTATTGACCCCTGGCCCCCACTGATTGCCCTCCTTTGTCCTTTAGGCCTCCTTTGAGGCCCCAAATCTTCTGAGGCTTGGAGACTGAGGGCTCCACTTGACAGGACATCTACAAGGGGAGGGGCACCTGCCCTAGTGGCTCCTGAAGCCTTAAATCTCCAGAGGGGGGGAGGCGGCCCTTGCATCCAAGTGGGGGGCCATCAGAAGGCGAGGTGGGGCCAGCGGAGGGAGTGCTGGGTTGGCCGGGTGGACAGGGAGCCCATGGCCGGGGAATTTCACTTTGCCTTGCTGAAAGAATACTCTATTGTTCCCAAGTGCAGGGTGGAAGACAATTTGTTTTTTGCTCCATTAGAGAACTTTAAAAAGGGAAGGGTTAAAAGAAACAGGAAAAACTCAGTTTAGATAAGAGTAGCTAGGATCGAGTAAGATCTTCTGGAATGCACAGCTCATCCTGGAATAAATGCATTCATTTATTCAACAAATATTTACTGAGCATCTTTCGAGTGCCAAGCCATGGCCCAGAACTGCTCCACGGGCTTTATGAATGTGTGGCTGTTTCGAATGATTGAATCAGATATGGGTCTCAGTGAGGAAGCCAGTACCCATTTTATTACAGTACTTACAAAAAAAATCTAATATTTTTAGCCTTCATCCCAAGACATTCAGCCTCTGCCCGGCAGCTTCATACGTTCACGAACACACATGCATCAGCCCTCTGAGAATGCGCGTCCTTTTTCCTGGGCAGATATGATCAGCCCTTGTAGACTGTGGGAAACAGGGCTGACATCTGGCAGGGGGCTCAAGGTAAAGGCCCTTTATTTAGTCCCTCGGGCAGACAGAGGGCAGAGAGGAAGGAGCTGGGCTCTGAGGTTCTGAGGCTCTGCCTGGGGAGCGATGCTGGCCTTGTTGCTAAGACTGTCCTCATGCTCTTGGCTCAGCAAATGGGTTCACACCGTTTCCTCTCAGAGGCTGGCATCTGCTCTGTGTGGATGGTGCTTTTGACTGTGTCAGCCCCGAATGGGGGTGCTGGGGAGGGAGCGCAGGGCTGCTAGAGGAAACTGGGAAAGAACTCCAAATGTAACTGATAATATTCTTAGGCCTTTGTGGAAGCATGGCTTTGTGCCCTTTTAAAACACACCCGGATGGGGCACAGAGAAAATGCAGCTGTCAAAGAGGAAGGTCTAGCCTTGGCCAGCTGGCTGGGTTGGTTGGAGGATCATCATCCTGTACACCAAAAGGCTGCGGGTTCAATCCCTGGTCAGGGCACATACCTAGCCTGGGGGTATAATCCTCGGCTAGGGCACATACAGAGGCAATCGATGGATGTTTCTCACTCTCAAACTCTCCTCCTCTCTCTCTCTCCCTTCTTCCCTCTGTAAAATCAAGAAACATCTTTAGGTGAGGATGTAAAATAAATAAATAAATTGAGGTTTTAATAAAAAAGAAGGGAAGAAAGGTTTCCATCTAACCCGGGAGCAGGCAGAAGCCCCTCCGACGGCCTCCATGCCACCGCCCTGTACTGTGCATACCACTGATGCTTTTCTGCTCTCCAGGCATACAAACAATGACCAAGGGTAAGTTGGAAAATGAGCCAAGAGTGAGTCCAGGCACATGAGCAGGCCAATGGTACAGGACTCGCCACTGTCCCTGGGCCACAGTGGAGGGCCAAACCATCCCTCCAGCTCAGCAGGGAGCAGCCCACGTGTGTAGGAGCCCACTGAGGCACTTCCCTCTAAAACAGTGGTTTTCAAAGTGTGGTCTCCAGGCCAGCAGTGGCATTGCCTGGGGATTGTTAGAAACGCAAATTCCCAGCCCCCTGCCTCCCACCCCCACCCCCAGACTCCCTGCCTCGGCAGCCTGGGGACCTGTTTCCAATGCACCCTCACCTGCAAGAGCCAGTGTTCTACAAGGACACCGCGTGTCAGCTACACAGGAGGACACCAGATCCCAAGGTTCGGTGAGTGACCTGAAGCTCTGGACTCCCTGGGGCACTGCTGCTGCCCGCTGGCCACTCTCTTTACCAAGGTTCACAGAAGCTCCTCGGTGGTGAGAGAGGCTGAGCCGCAGAGGTGACTGGACCCTGAGAAGTGCTCCCAGGGAGACCACCTGGGCCAGCCTTCTGTATGACCAGGGATGCTGTCTCTCAGAGACAGGTGGGAAGAGGGCTTCACGAGGGATACCAAGCTCAGGGATGAGACAGATGGGCTGCTTGCTAGGGATCTGAATCTTATGTAATTGCCACAAGAGCTACATAGGATGTACTGGAGTTCTCAGACACACCCAAGGGGGGCGAAGCAGTGGAGCGGAGGATGCTCTGACAGCTCTCCACCCTCCGCCATCAATGGAGTCCGAATGGCTCCCCCCTCCATCGCAGTGAGGCTGTCCTACCAAGAGATAATGGCCTAGGCCCACACCCCACACCATTTGGAAGTTTACAAAGGCATGAACACATGGGCCTCACTTACTTCTGGTGGAAATGGGAACCTGAGGGAGACAGAAGGAGCTTTAAGAAGACAGAAGCAGAGGGGAGTGTTGGAGGGTAGCATGAGACGCAGAGAGAGGGCCTTGTGGTCAGGTAAGGCCCATAGTGGGGAAATCGCAGTGTGGGCGGTGAGACCCCACTCTTGACACCTAGCCTGGCTCCCGGAGGAGGAGTTACCTTAGTCTGGGACGCAGTGCCATGAGCGTTACTGCAGCTGCTTGGTGGCGAGGGGCGGGCGGGACGTGGGGGAGACTCGAAGATCTCTGCCTTGGAGTTGCTGGGCGGCGGAAGGGTGAGGAGGTCCAGGGAGAAGGGCGGATGCACTCAGCTCAGTTCCAGGCACTGGAAGTTCCGGGCTGCCCGGGTGAGAGGTGCGGAGGCCCCTGGGTGCAGGGGCTTGGAGGGCAGAGAGGATCTAGTTTAGAGAGCGTTGGTGTGGGTCCCTGGCGACCGCAGGTGGTAGGGAGCTGAGGTGGTGGAGTGAGACGCTGGTCGGGAGCACCCAGTGCTGTGCTGGTTTTCAGGCTGAGCGTGCAGCAGGAACACAGCGCCCCCGCTGAGAAGCAGGCGGGGTCACAGCGGGGGAAGCAGGAGGGCTGTGAGTCGACTCAGCGGGAGAAGCTCCCACGGGAGGAGCACCGTGGGCGGAACCCAGGTGTCCTGGATGCACAAGAACACGGCCCTCTGGGAGCTTGTCAAGGGCAATTCCCCCGGACGGTGAAACTTCCAGGCCAGGGCGCAGTAATGAGCCGCGAAGGGCAAGGGAGAAAAACAGAGACAATCTAAGGAAGTTAGACCATAAAAGAGGACAAAGAACAGAGCAGCGACAAGCGGAAGCCAAGGGATGTGACCTGGGTTAAGGCTGGTCACATCTTTTAACCCTTCCCTTTTTAAAGTCTCGCTCTGTTATTACTGTGGGGGAACGTGGAAACGTAAGCAAATTTGCCGCAGGGAGAAGTTCGAAATAGAAAGAAAAAGAGTTGAAGGTGCCGGTGGGGGGGAGAGAGGGGGTAGGAAATGTGTGAAAGAACGAATGATTGCCCCCGAAAGTGAAAGGGGGTGGACCCAGAGCACAGGCCAGGGGGTCAGTCACTCTCAGACAAGAAGAGGGACAGGTCCTCCAAGGAATTCTCTGGGTTCTAGGGTAAAAGGAAGTGGACGCAGGTGGAGACGGATGGGTGGGAGAATCCAAGGTGTGAAAGCGTGTGAAAGGTGTGAATCCTCTGTGAAGGGCGAGGTTGGAATGAGCCCAGAGTAGCGTGTCTGCGTTCCAGAGGTGGAGCGGCTTCTGGAGGAGGTGGCGGCCGATGTGACCAGGAAGTAAAGACCTTCAAAGTGGCGGAGGTCAAGGACTGAGGGTGTGGGGACAAGAAAGTGACCACGTGGTGTGGGTGGAGGCTGAGAGGAAGAGCACTGGGTCAGAGCAGCCCCCTGGAAGGATGAGCAGAGGGACCCCGAGAGGGATGGGTGAGGAAAGGAGCAAGAGGCTGAGGGGGCCTGAGCTGGATGTCTGAGCCTCACAAGAGGCAGGGCTCAAGGAGCGGAGGCATGGAAGTATCCTCAGGAACCCAGGGGAAAGCCTCCAGGCAGGCACCCTGCACCACCCACTGCCCCATCTGGGTGTTGGAGAGGAGCAGCTGAGGAGGGCACAGGGAGTGGGCGGGAGAGGCAGGTGGGAGAAGCAGAGGGGACAAGGCCCACAGCGTCTCTGTACTCCAAGGTCGTGGGCTCGATCCCTGCTCAGGACACATAAAAGAATCAACCAATGGATGCATGAGTGGGTGGAAGAGCAAGTCAATGTTTCTCTCTCTTCCTTTTCTCTCTCTAAAATTAACAAATAAAAATTAAAAAAGAAGTGCCTCCTCTACACTCGGGGCCCGGCAGAGGGACAAGGTCTGTGTTCTGAAGACCTGGGTGTCAGGCTGCACTAACCTCTCACAGGATGGGTGAGCCCCTAACCTCCCAGCCTCAGTTTCCCTTCTTTGGAACGGGGAATAACAACCAGACCCACCTTGTATGGCAGCTGCGAGGTTTGGTGAGATCCTGGTTCCAAGGCCACTCTGAGAATTGCTTGGTGTTGTCCAAACTTTGGTTTACTGGATGCATTGGGATTCTTTAGATGCCAGTGAGGGGAGGAAAGCCAGCTCACTGAGTTTAAACCATAAAGAGGACCTAGTGGCTTGTAGAATTGCCAAGTCCAAATGCATAGGCCCACAGGGACCCAGAGCCTAAAGGACCTAGGTCTCCACAGGTCTCCAGCCCACATTCCTGTTCCTTCAGTGGCCCCATCCTGGGGCAGATTCTCCCTGAAGGCTCTGGACCCCAACCCTGAGGGAGGTGCCCCCACTGCCGTACACTGTCCTGACTGCTTTGGCAAAGGGCCCATGGGGCCAGGCCTAGCCCTGTGCCCTCCCGCCCTGGTGAGGTTGGCTCACCCAGTATCAACACCTGAGAGGGGGACATGGTACCGCAAAGGAAGGTCAGGTGCTTTCACCAGAAATGGTTCACACTCAGGGAGGGGCCAACGTCAGACATCCACTTCATGGACCATCATTCCTAACACTGGGACCGGAGGGAGATTCTCAGAGCCGGTGAGGCCAGGGGCCTCTGGGAGGTTTCATCTCCGCACACTGCTGTAAGAGCTTTGGTCTCCTCAGCCTCGGGTGGGAATGCTCCCTAAGCACCTTCCTCCGCCTCCTCTCCTGCTGGCTGCACAGGGAAGCCGTGCACATTCTCTACCTGAATCCCCAGCAGTGGGGCCACACCCCCAGAAGCTCCCTCCCTTGGACCCATGAACTGGGAGGAGGCCTGACTCCCAGTGACCTCATCAGCTGACTCAGCACATGGCAAATGCATCCCAGGGTGTGTTAGGGACCCTGGGCCCCAGGCTCTACAGACCTTTTTTATGCCCCAAACTTTACAGCTGAGAAAGCAGGGCTGATGCAGCTACCTGGGGGTGGGCACAGGGAGAGGGCAGAGATGCAGAACAGGTGATTACCAGAGTCCTCACTGCCTGCCGGGCTGGCCCGGGAGCTGGGGAGGTCCCAGCACCCTCCCTCCAACTTTTGTTCAGTTGGGAAATAAGGTATGAATGTCATAAGCACGTCCCCACCAGTCCCTCATGCCCGAGCTGGGGAGAGGCAGGCTCCTCTGACAGCTGGGCCCCTGCTTGGTCCCCTGCAGGCAGCATCCTGCTCACTCACCTGTGTTTGCACTTGGTCCCTGCCCTGAAGGCTCACAATCACCTGATATGGGGGCAGGGAGAGTGTGTGCACAGCAGGGCAGGACGCCTGCTCCCCCTGAGTTAGAGAGAAACGGTCCTCAGAATCCCCTTGGGAGCTGAGGAGTGGGTGCTGAGGGTGCCAGGGATGAAGACAGAGAGTGGGAGGCCTTTCTGGTGAGAAGGCTGCAGACCTGGACATGTAAAGGGGTGAGACACAAGACTGAGGAAAAAGGAGATTCTTCCAGAAGTGAGGGGCTGTATCAGGTGGGAGCAGGAGCCCAGACCTAGATTCAGGACCAGAGAGAGGGCACGGGGCAGGATACAGGTGCCCCAGAGTGATTATCAGAGTAACACAGGCTACGGGGAGCTTTAGAAAATGGAAGAGATGCTCATGCACCTCCCTCACTAGGGCTTCCCTGAGCAGACCCTGCAGTGGACAAGAAAGGGAGAGGTGAGGGTGGGAGGGAGGGGACCCTCAGGGCAGGAAATGCCAAGAGGGCTTGAAGAAAGCCTGTCTTGGGGGGGCGGGGGTTGTGTGTGTGTGCATGCTGCAGCCATGGACTTGGGCTCCCAGGGAACAGGGGCGGCTTTCCAGGGCTGTGCACATAGAGGGCAGGAGAGAGGAGAGCAGGGCCTGGGAGGAGGCTGAAGGGATCCCGGGAGGAAGCTGTTTGGATCTTGCAGTTGACCTCTGGATCCCCAGTTCCACTCCCAACATTAGGGGAGGGTGGGGCTCCAGCAAAGCTTGCTTAGGGTTGGGTGCAGACTAGCTCCTGCCTTTTGCCACTCTGTTGCACCCTTGAAGCCTTCAGTGACCTCTGGCCTGGGATGACAGATGACAGGCCCCCTGCCCCCAGATTCAGCTTCCATGGATGGGGCTTGGATTAAGTGTCTCCCCAGGCCCACTAAGGGGAAGCATACTGGGGAGATGCCCTTACAAAGAAAGCAGGGCCTCCTAAGGAGAAAAGCAGGGACAGCTGAGGAGGGGACAGGGGACCACAAGGAAGTACCGCTGAGCTGGGAGAAAACAACAGTAATAATGGGGACCCTTTCTGAGGACTTGGAGTCCAATTCACTCCTCACACAGTTCTAAGAGGCAACTGCTACACAGAGAGGTTAAGTGACTTGCCCTAGGTCACACAGCTAGTAACTCGGAGCAGGGAGAGAACAAAGGGAGAACCCCCATTGGACCATGAAGTCCAATGCCTTGATTGTGCAGGTGCAAAATCCAGCTCTCTCCAGGAAGGGGCCCAGCCTACAAGGCCTCCAACCTACAGTCCTGGGGGCTGAGTTCCTTCTCCAGAACTAGGGGTAGAGGATAGGGGTTTGGGCCAAGGCAGCCACACCCCATGGCATCCTTGGGTCAGAGTCTAGTTGGCTGTCTGAGGGCTTTGTCCGGGTTACTGGGGACAAGGGAGACTTCAGTGCCTGGGGAGACTCTACAGCTGAAACAGTCATGCCATTCCCCTGGGGTGCTGGTGTCCCTCTACAGGTACCCAGAGCGGTGTTACTGGTGAGGAGGAAGAGACCGAAGAGGTGCAAATTCAGCATAAGGAATAACTGACTATCACAGAGGACACTTTCTGGAGCATCCAGATTACACTGCTGGCAAGCAGTTGTGAGGCAAAGAACTCATGCCAAAAGTCACCTATCAAGCCACTATTTGTTCAATTCAGGAATGAGACTTTGTTGAGACTGCTCTGCCTGGTTCTAGGGATTGTATCTCGACCTCTTGTGGCGAAGGGCGAGGGACAACCTTTGGAATGCGAGCTGCAGGAGACAAAGCTTGTCTCCGGTAGTGAATGCTGCCTCAGTTTCCTCTCCCTGCCCCCAAAGCTTGGTCGGAAGTCAATAATGGGTAAGACCCCTCATAGTGGGGGGCAACCTAAGACAGACTCCATCACGTGGGAGGCCTTCATGGAAGGACTGGGGGGGGGCTGCAACAAGAAGCAATGGACTCTCGCCCCCCACCCCTCGGCTTTGACATAGCCCAAGTCCCCATGTTCCCTGGGAGAAGTGCTTCCTGGCTCTAATCCCCTTAAGCCTGAAAACCTTTGTGGGGAGGGGTGCAGCTCCTCGCCTTGCTAGAGCATGTCCTGGGGAAAAATCTGGCATCACAAAGACTTCCTGGTAAACCTGTGAAATCTGCTCTGCTAAGAGTTTTCTGGAAACTCAAACCCTACCATTCATATGATAAGGGTTTGAGCAGGGGAAACCCTAAAACTCTGTTCCTGACAGACTCTGACTCATAGTTAGCCCTCAGATTTCTTTGAAATGTTATCTACTGTTTGATCCTTGCCGCCTTGTATTCCTGTGTATTACAACCCAATAAAAGCCCTGGAGGAGGGGGCTCGAGGCCCTTTTCTCCCGGGGGAAACTGGCTGCTGCTGGCCTTTTCCCCTGAGAAACTGGCCACTGCTCACTTCTCTTCCCCAAGCAGATCACATCATGTCTCAGACATATTCACTTTCATCCACAGCACTCAGGGGGACTTGCGAGGAAAGTCGCCCCCACAAGACTTCTCCAACGTTCAATGTAGCAAGGGTTTGAATAACTGCTGGTTGCCTGTGTAGTCATTCAGAAAGACATGGATGCGCCTGCCTCAACATGGAATAATGCTTATTGTAAAAGAGTGAAGACTTATTGTAAAAGGGCATGCTATGATTTTTTTTAAGTAAAGATGTGCTTATGGGAAAGAATTAGAAAAAATAGAAAATTTAAATAGTGATCTGGAATAATGAGTGAACTAAATATTTTCTCTCTTCTAGGAGAGTTAAAAAACACAGTTGAAGTATTTTTGAAAGAGTATAAAGATTGCCCTGGCTGGTGTGGCTCAGTGGATTGAGTGCCAGCCTGCGAACCAAAGGGTTGCCGGTTTGATTCCCAGTTTGCTGCCTGGGTTGTGGGCCAGGTCCCTGGGATGGGGTGCACAAGAGGCAACCACACATTGATGTTTCTCTCCTTCACTTTCTCTCTCCCTTTCCCTCTCTAAAAATAAATAAATAAAATCTTTTGAAAAAGAGTATAAAGATTAACAAAGTTGAAAAACAAACATCATGGCATAGAGACTAAGCGCTGATTTTCTGTTTACTTGGCAACACCCAGATGACCGGATCCAGAGGGACCCAGGCCTGCACGTGGCCAAGGACAACAAACAACTCAGGTGCTCTCTGAGTGTGTGTTGTGTGACCCCAGCAGGACCCGGAGGCAGAGGTGAAGTCCAAGCTCTGATTATCGAGAGGGTTGGTGATGAGCTTGAGATGACCTGAACGGGGTGGGTGGAGTGCAGAGGCCAGGGCCAGGCTGGGGCCCCTTGCCCACAGGGAGGAGGCCACTGAGACAGCAGCGGCTGTGGGACACAGCAGATGTGAGAGAGGTGCAGGGCCAGGCCTGCTGAGGGTTCCTCTTTCCCTACCCCAGCTCACCCCCTGCCAAAGCCGAGAGTGACCTCCACTGGGTGGGATGTGAAGCTGGGGCAGAACAGCTGAGCCTCAAGCAATCGTTCCTGGAGGAAAATGGAAATCTCATCACTGTGCGTCCTGCCCTCTGCCAAGCACTGGGGGACCCCAGATAACATGCAGGGGGGGCCAGAGCCCTAGGAGGCAGGATGCCCTGGCGCCCCTCCCTCCCCTCACTGCATTCTTACAGGGCAGATAAGGGCGTGGGGTGGGGCCCGGGGTCACAGTGGAGGAGAGAAAGGCATGTGGTGGATGCTGCAGGGATGGCACATGCACAGTAGAGAAGAGCAGGATGGAGGGTGGTTTTGGAGCTGGCTCCAGGGGGCCCAGCAGCCAGGGCTCAGATGCTCATTTAGGGCTGGGTGTGGTGCTGGCAGCAGATTCCCAGGGTGCAGGGGTGGGCACCAAGGTGGGCCTCAGACCCCCAAAGGGTCATCCTGTGAATGGAGATGGACTGGGCCTGCCTGAGGCTGCGGCTCAGGGGAACAAGAGCCCCAGGCACTAGGCTCTGCACCCGGCTGCAGGCGTTTGAATCTGGCTCTGCCACTTACTACCAAGGTGGCCTTCAGCAAGTTATTTTGACCTCTGCATGCCTCAGGTTCTCCACACAGAAAATGGTACTAATACAAGCCACCCTTTTCCTTGGGTTGCTTTGGGGATTAAATGCATCAACACTGAAGCAGTCCCAGGCACAGACGGCCAGCATTGCATGTTTGTTAAACATAAACCAGTGACCAGGGCGCCCACAGGGACAGCCTGCTGCCCCTGCAGTGACAGTGGCAAAGTGGTGGAGCCCTTGCCTGCCATAGGGGCCCTCCACTAGGCAGCGGTAACAGTCACTGCAGGACCCCCTCTTATCTGCTGGTGCACAAGGACCCAGGAGGCCAGAGTTAATCCATGACAACATGCGAGTACCCAAAGTGCCAACGGACCTGCTTCAGCTGCTTCAGGAGTGGAGAGTATGGCCCGTGGACGGCTAAACACACCCAAGGGCCATTGCTAGCCACCAGTGAGAACAGATGGATGAAGAGGGTGGGGTGGGGCTGGGCAGGGGTTGGGGGGGTGGTCAGAAGGGAAGAGCCTGGGAACACAGGCAGTGGGCGGGGCAGAGGGTAAAGCAGACAACAATGGCAGGGAGGCCTCAGGACGACAAGGCCTCCCCCAGTCCCTGGTCTTTCTGGAATTCATTTCAGCTCATTTCCACTTTCATAAACATTTTTAAGCCACAGGATATGCTGGGCCAAATGACAGACACAAGGAGGATTAACACAGAACTTGGTCCCAAGGAGCACACCTCCGAGCTGAAGGAGAGAGAGAGGGTCAGTCCTGCCTACCGCCACAGCAGCGGCCAGCCCTCGGAGGTGGACATTAACATCTCCACCTTAAAGAGAAGGACGGAGGATCTGAGAGGTTAAGCAAGCCACTTCAGGCGACAGAGCGGACGTGAAGAGCGATGCGCATCCCTGTCTGACCAGAAGGTCTGTGCACTCAGCCGCCTCACATATTGTCTCCACTGAGACCTGTGATAATAGAGAGAAGAGCCCTGAGCCTGTTTGCTCACCTGGAAATGATGACCTCCAGTATCCTGGGTGACAAGGGATAATGTTTGTAACAGGTCTGTACCAGTGCAAGACAAGTTTCTACACTGGTTGAGGGGCCCAGGACAGGTGGTCACAGGAGCTGCTCTGGAGGAGCGGACGCGGAGCACTATGAGACAGCAGCCCAGGCAGCGTGAGCAGGGAGCGCGAGCCCGGAGGTGTGAGTGGGCAGGGACCCGAGAAAGCCAGAGACGGTTTGACAGAGAGGACAGCCTGAAGCTGCCCAACACCCCTCTGGTGCTCCTTCCCTCCGCAGCACCTGGGAAGTGGCTGCCGGCTTTCTCCTTTCTAGTTCCGCCTCCACCCCCTTATTTGGGCCTCTGCACACATCGCCTGTAGGGAAACTCTTGCCAAGGTCCTCAGTGCCAGCCTGTCGCCAGACCAGGGGTCATCCTCAGGTCTCATCTTACCCCCTCAGCAACCCACCTGTGTTCTTGACCTCCTGCTCTTTGAAACGCCACCCCTGGGCTGCTATACTTCCCTCCACGGTGGACTCTCCCCTCAGTCTCCTTTGCTCGCTCCATCGCTGTGCCGCCCTGGATGTTGCTGGTCCGGGACCTATTTCTTGTCAACACACTCTCACTGGCAGACCCATCCATTCTCGAGGCTTACCCATCACCTCTGTGGGGGGTGTCCAAGTTGCCACCTCTGGCTCAGTGTCCACCTGAGCCCTGGACTCCCACACACCTGCCTGCTAGACATCTTGACTTGCATGTACCCCAGGCAGTCTGAACTCAAAGTGAGCCCAGGGGACTCAGTGCATTCCCCCCATAGCTACTGCTCCTTCCGGGTTCCTTCTGCCAGGGATTGGCCTCACCAGTGCAGCTTGCCCAAGTCAGATCCTGGGAATCATCCCCGATGTCTCCCTCACTAACACCGGATGTCCTCTCCTTTCAGTATCTCAGGGCATTTCTCTCCTTCCCTGCTGCACAACAGGCCTCACTTTAGCTCCTGGATTTCCTTCCACAGACTGCCCCTTTGCACTCTTACCCAAATGCCAGAGAGGTGTCTATGAAATGCAAATCTGCCCAGGTACCCCCATTCAGAAGCCTTTAATGGCTCTCCTTGCTTTTTGAAATAAGACCTACACTTTGTAGCATGACACTCGGTATTCCAGCCTCTTCATCGCACACCTTCCCACTGTCCCTGGGTCACGTGCTCCAGCCAGACTGAAACCGTGGAGCAAACCTGCCTTCCTTCACCACATTCCTCCTAATCCTCTAGTCCTTAGGGCTCAGTGTGAGAGTCACCTCCTCCAGGATGCCTTCCTGCTGCCCCAGGATGAGTTAGGGTTGCTCTGTGACAATAGTTCTCTTCCTACACCTCACGATGCTTTCCCTTCTCACTCCCCACACAAGACCATGCAGTCTTTGAAGTCAGGGATTGTCTTTGCGGTTTGTTTTTCTACAGTGCTAAGAAATATTTGCTGAAATCAAAGGATCTGGGAAGGGTTTTGGAAGCAGACCCCGAGGTGCCTTTAGGGAAATGAGTTACTCCATGTGCAGATGCTGAAAGTCAAAAACACAATACACTTTCTTTCCTTTCTCCTACCCGAGACACAGTTTTGTTTGGGAGGCAGCAGTAGTGTTAACTGCATTCCTCAACCTCCTTTGCACAGGGTAGCCACGTGACCCAGTTTGGGCCAACAAGACTTAGTGAAAAGTAGCTAAGCATGTTTGGGGGAGAGTTGCTTCCCTGATGTAAGCACAGGCCTTTCCTATATTTCCTGTCTTTCATTTCCTTCCTGGAGTGAGGACAGGAGGCTGGAGGTAGAAGAGCCATCTTGGGATGACGAGCCAGCCTTGAGGATAAGAGCCACACACCAAGGAACCCTTCAGGGGCCTCAGTCATGCCACTCTGGACTAGCTACTAGCAGGCTTCTTATTATGAGAGACAAATAAATCTCACTGAAGCCGCTTTGATTAGGTTTCCACTACATTTAGCTGAACTCCACCCAGTGAAATAAAGGCAGATGAAGGCAGATAACCACCTGCAAGCATTTCTGCATTGGCCCTTCCTTTGAAAAGGATGCTGGTCCTGACAGTGGGGAGAGAGCAAAGTTAATGGAGCAGGACAAGTTGAGGGTTGGAGAGGCTGCCCCTGCCTGGGATTCCATCAGAGGGCCCTGCAAGGCCTCAGGGTTTGAGGAAGAGGCTTTCTTTGGCCATGGCAGCCCTAATATGCCTGTGACCTTGGCCTCTCTTCTCTGCTTGGTTTCACTTGTGAAATGTGGCTGCTGGAATAAATAACTTTTCAAAGGGCACAGGGCTCAAGTCTGGGCTTTAGAGTCAGACAACGCTGGGTTCAAGTTCCAGCTCTATCACTTAGTAGCTGTGTAGTCTAGTCTTCCTGGCACTTTTTAAAGTTGACCTACATAGTACCATCACCTGTGAAATCTAGACAGTAATAGCACCTGTAATTGTGGGGCGAGTGCTGGGCTCTGTGGAGTCACACACATGGATGCCCAGCAAAATGCCTGGCACAATCCACAGCCCAGTGCTCAGCACACTTTGAGTGCTCCGTGGTGGCAGTTGTCCCCGTGTTCCAAGTTTTCTAAGAGGACAGAGTGGCGACTTGGAGTTTCACACGTGCCCTGGCTCTCAGGCTGGTGCTGGGCTCAGCAAAGCCTTTCTGGACGCCCTGTGCTCTGTGGAGGGTGAAGTGGTCAGAGGCTGCCCACTAGTCCATGGCTTTTCCTTCGGCACTGCATGCTATCATGTCCAGGGCCCTAGGACCACAGGACACGACAGCATGGTGGATGGGAGATAGGAGAAGCCCCAGGACACAGGACAGCCCAGACCAGGCCTAGAAAGGCATTAGGTGTTGGGTAGAAATAAGAAGCCCATGTGGTCCATCCATCCTGTGGGCTTTGTTGTAACCAACACTTCTTGGTATTGACAGTGGGCTGGCCGGTGCTTTTCCTGCAAGTAGGGTGGGCTTGCCAAGGCTGGCTCTGCAGGGGACTACAGGAATTAGGGAGCTGGAAAAATACCTCTGCAACTGGCTTCCTCACTGCAGCTGCTTTCAATAGAACTCTCTTATATTTCTCTTGAAAAGCCTCACCTATCTCTTTGCCACACTGAGAATCCTGGTGGGAAAAAAATCTTGGGGGAAAAATAAAGCCGCTGCTCCATTCCAGCCCTGAAAAGGAGGTCAGTGGGGTGCGTCCGTTTACTCAGCCACCCCCTCTCCCCATCTTCCCCGCAGCACTCCAGGCCAGCCCAGCGGAGCTGACACTTGACGGCGTCTGCAGTTTACCTTGGCTCCGATCCACAGAGTTTGGCCCAGCCCGGGGCGGCCCCCACTTCTCCACCTTGTTACCGGCCCCCACCCTCACCAGCGCAAAGAACAGTTTAAATATAAATCAGTCCTCGACACAAACAGAACCTCAGCGAGCCTCAGAGCCATCACCGGAACTGAGTGAGAGTCCAGGTCTCTTTCGGCGAGTGCAAACAAGCAGAGACTGGCTCAGTAAATCTCTTCGAGCGCATCGGGAGGGGCGCGGGGGCTCCCTTCTTCTCCAGAAACTGCGGCTCCCCTCCAACACCCCAGGCTCCCGTTGGGCCCTCCAGAACCCCTCAGTCCTTCTCTGGCTTCCTCCTGCCCCCATAGCCCTGCGGACCTCTTCTCTGGATCCCTTCAGTCTCCCACCAGTGTGTTCCCCCTGCACCCACACCCCGCCCCGCCAGTCCCACCCGGCGACCCCACCCTTTCGCAGCCTCCTGCCCCTGCAGACACTATCTCCCTTCCCCTCGGCCCGCCACACCCCCAACCTCCTCCCCGCAGGCGGGACCTTCACCAGAGGCGGTCAAACCTCGCGGGTCTCAGTTGAACTCTCGGAGCAGAGACGCAATCCCCGGCCCAGCCAGCCGGCCCTCTGCGTCACACCTGTCCGAGGGGGTGGCCGCGGCGGGGCGGGGGCGGGGGCGGGGGCTCGCAGCGCCTGGACAGGCTGGGAGAAGGAGGAGGGAGAGCGCGTTTCATCGTAGGCGGCGCCGGCGGCCGCGGCGGCCACTTATAAAACTTCTGGGCGCGCACCCTCTCGCTCAGTCCCCGCTCTGCGGACCTCCTCGGGCCAGCACCGCCACGCACCCCACCCGTCGGCCCGGCCGCACCAGCCCGGCTCCCGGCCCTTGCTCTACTGGCCTCCTGCCCCGGGTCCCGCCGCCAACGCCCTGACCGCACCGGACCGGACGCCGCCCCGCGCCACCGCGGTCTTTCGACTCCGCGCCCGCCCCGCCGTCGCCCCCCACCATGGGGCTCTTGCCCAGGCTTGGTGCGCGACGGGGCAGCGGCGCCTCCTCGGGCCCAGCCGGCCGCTGTCCCCGCTCTATCTTCAGCAACATTAAGGTGAGCGGAGAACCGGACACGGTCCGGACCCCAGCAGCGCCTGGCGCACCTTTCGCGGAGCCCGGGAGGTTGTGGATGCGCCCAAGACTGGGTGCCTGGGTGCCGCGCTCCGGGACGTATCCCCGGCGGGAGCTGGCGCGGCGGGCGAGGGGACGCCTGGACAGGCGAACGCATGCCGGGTGTGTGTACGTGTTGTACAGCGCAGTAAAGTACCTGCTTATCAGGATAACTCTATTCAGATAGGCTTGGCACCAGGGACTTGTCCTGTTCTTGATTGAAAAAGAACATCTCGTGGGGCACTTCTCGAGGTCTCCTGCAGGCAGGTACTTCCTAAAGAGGGTGTGCTTGGAGGCGCACGCCCTGTCGGGGAAGGCTGTGGTGCCCCCCCAGCGGAGGAGGTGAGAGCCCAGTTCATCTGTGGTGGGCATGAAAAGGGATGTTCTCCTTCCTCGGGCTTTTCTCTTCCCTGGAGCAGCAGCTCGGGGGCTCTGCTTCCTCCCTGCCTGCAATGTTCAGAATTCCCTCAGGATGGTTCTCAGTCTTGTGCGTTGGGGCCAGCTTTCCAGGTCCTGACATGGCCCCAGGCAAGCAGTGGGTTCTGGCTGTCTGTTCAGTAAGGGCTAGACACGTTCCGGGGAGTGGGTGAAGGCCGGGGCGGAGCAGCTGCCTGGTGCGGGCAGTTTCTTCTCCAGGGTCGGGAATGCTTTCCACTCTCTCACTTGTCTAGGAGGACTCAGAAAGGTTGGATCGTGCTCAGGGTCTTGTGCCTGTTCTGGCTGGTCAAAGCACGTGAGAACGAACGCACCTGCTGAGGGGGCAAAGCCAGTGAGAGTGTGGGAAGTTGCAGAGCCCCCACATCAGGGCTCCTCGGGGTCAGGTTGGGGATCATGGGGCAGAGAAGGTGTTTCATACAACCATACAATCAGATGGGGCCAAGGAGGGCCTCCAATGGGGCAACTATGGGGGAACCTGGGAGTGTCCAACATAAAGGGATCTGGAGGTCACAGTGGATCTCGCCTGTGGTGTTTTGCTGTGTATAGTGCATGCTCTTTGCCCAAATTTTGAGGGAAAATAAAGATGCACATTACAGTATACATGGATATAATAAATTCACATTCCTTGTATTGTGCACACAGAAATGTGGGTCCACATTATAGATGGCAAAATACCGTATGTGCTTATATTGTTGGCAGTGGACCGAGCTCCTCATTCCTGCTGCTGCTCTCTCCCCACACCACAATATATACAGGCTGAACTGATGCCATGGTTGGATATAAATAAGACACACAAATTTTGAGATAATTTAAAATATCCTCAGATCTCCTCGCCTTTGGCCAGCCCTGGAGGAGAACGCTGTGTGTGGTTTTGATCCCACCATTTAAAAGAGTCTTGGAGAAGTTTCAACAGAGAGGGGCGGAAATTTTGGTGTTTATAACTTAAGAGACGGGGAGGAAATGGTGGGGGAAATGGTTGGGTGGTCTGAAAAGAGAGGGTCTCAGGAGGGAGCCAGGGTGGGGGTGACTTCCGCTATTTCCACCAAGAAGGGCCAGAAGGATAACTCATTCCATAGCAGATTCCTGATGGCGAGGGGAACCCCAAATGAGGCTGATCCACTTAGACCCTCCCGAGTCCCTAAAATAAAGCAGCAGTTTCTTTGAAGACCTGTAAGAATAAGACAATTTCTCAGGTGCTGATGCTTTAGCCACAGGTGCCTGAGGCCTGGGCCCAGGCCAGTTGGCCTCCTGAAGTCTCATACCAGTTGAGAGTTTCTCTTAACTTTAAAACCCAGATTTTCTTAACTATTGCCTGTGTTGGTTGGTCCATTGTAATTCTAAGAGTTTGACAAAGACTTCATTTGGCTTCCCGAAACATTCTGAGACCACGTGTAAGGTCGGATCATCTTAAGGCAGATATAGGGCCTGGAATTTCATTGATTAAACTCACTGGAAGCCTTTTCTTCCAGGGGATGGTACTGGCTATCTAGGGGCTTTGCTGTTTGATGGGAGATTTCCTCCCCTCTGCACCCTCCCAGTGGGGTATGTGTGACATGTGATGTATGTGACATGGGGCGGGGAGACTAGGGGAACCCACCCATTTTCTGGGTTCCTTGTTGCTGGGACGGGTGAAGCATTTACTTTGTGGCAGTCCTGCAAACCCCTATGCACTGTACGGTTTAGGGCAGGGGTGTCAAACTCACTTTCACTGGGAGCCACATCAGCCTTGCGGTTGCCTTCAAAGGGTGAAAATAACTTTAGGACTATATAAATGTAACTGTATAAACGTATAAATGGCCCTCAGCTGTTAAGGAGTTGAAATTACATTTGGCCCCTTGAAGGCAACCTCGAGGCTGATGTGGCCCCCTTTGAAAATGAGTTTGATGCCCCTGGTTTCCAGGGAGGGAGGAAGTCGGGACACAGATCCAAGACCCAGTCTAGCCTTTTACAGACTAAGTGACGCAGAGAAGCGTCCCTCACCTTCCCTGGACCTTGGAGTCCTCACATGAAAACACTGGATAATGTGAACACTTCTGCCCCATGGGGCTCCGTGAGGATGGTGTGAGATGGGGCACGGGGAAAGGCTTTGTGAGCTTTGCCGGGCTCTCTGGGATTGGCACCCATGTGAGGCTAGCTCTGACCTCAACGAATAGGACTACACATGCAAACATTACCTAGGATCTGTTGTTCCCCTCGTTGTAGTTCATGGTTCAGAGAAACTATAGTTAATAATGTCCACAATAATAGTAATAGCTAACAGTAACAGCTGTCTGAGTGTACCAGGAACTCTGCAAGTATTTTATCCATATTAATCCTCATGACAGCACTGCCAAGTGGATACTGTTACTGTCCCTGCTAATGACGAGGAAAAGAAGGATCAGTGAAGCTGGCCCCTCCTGTGTGGAGACACAGCCAGAAATCGGGGGTGGGCTGGTAATGGAGAGTCAGAAACCCTAGAGCAGGGGTGTCAAACTCATCTTCACAGCGGGCCACATCAGCCTCAAGGTTGCCTTCAAAGGGCCGAATGTAATTTCAGGACTGTATAAATGTAATCACCCCTTAACTGGGGGCAAGGAGCTCACACTGCTGCTGGGTAGAAACAAGGTGCTAGGTTGGATAAAACAAGGTAGAGGGCCAGATTCAGCCTGCAGGCCTTGCGTTTGCCACCTGTGCCCAAAGGCTGTGCATCCCGGCCCTCACCACCACACAGTGCACTCAGCTCCAGGTTGGCACATGGGGAAACCCTGGGTGTGCCTATTCCCAGAGGTCAGGGCTCTCTCCAGGCCTGGTGACCCATGCAGCCCAGCCACGACCAGGGCACTGCAGAGGCTGCAGCGTGGTCGCTCCCAGTGGCTAACGGGCTCCTTCCTCTCCTTCTTCATAACTCGTCATCTAAGGAGCCCAGTTGCTCTCACTCTCGGGGTGCATTTTTCCGCCCCCTTCTGCAGGAGTAAACACAACGGCAGTTAATTTAGAGACAGCCTGGTGTCTCTGGCTTTGCAGGATTCTGAAAAAGTAGGGGGCCTGCTCACCAGTCACTGTCAGAGAGATCATTTGGCATCTAGAACTCTAAAACTCTAAATTAAAAACGGGTTCATTGAACAATTACTGGGGCGGGAGCGAGGGAGGAGGGAGTCTTTGTGGTTAATTCATCCTGGCAGCCTCACAAAGATCTGTTTCTCCTTAAAACGAAACTTCTGGGGCCAAACTGAGGTTATCTTGTGGAAGGAGTGGCCGAATGGTGACCGCTGCCCAGATTTCAGGCACTAACACACCCAGGGCCCCGGTGGAGTGAAACAGTGTAGACAGTGAGTGAGGGAACATCCTGGGGGGTGGGCGGCGGGGGAGGGCAGGGGACAGCAGTGGGAAGAAAAGGAGAGATGAGTCTGGCCTGAATGGCCCTGGTGACCTCTGACGTGGGAGGGAGGGCTAAAGATGAGGGAGAGGTACTTGTCCCTGGCCTGTGGCCTTAGCTTCCTGAGGACCCTGAGGCCCAACCAGGGGCTTACCCTCCCCGTTTCCAGAGGAAAGCACCGGATCCCAAGAACCTGTAGCATGCGCTCAGGAAAGCAGACTCCACAGAATGTCCAGGACCAAAGAATTTCTTAAGTGACCCCATGGGGTACGACGTGCTCTCTCCCCACCAGGGGTGGTTTCTCTGACTCTGAGGACGGCATCGATTCAATTTTCCTGACATGTGTCCCGGCCTTGCCCCATTTGAAGGGGTACAATGGGAGAACAATGGGAATGGGTGGAGTGGGGGTCACAGGCCACTCAGACCCCTACCTCCTGCCAATGCTCCAGGCCTTTCTTAGCTTTGATTTCTCTCCTGGTGACGGATTTGCGACCTGTGCCGCTACAGAACAAACAACACGGGGGCTCGTTTCATCTCTCCAATCACTGTCTTTCATCTGTGACAGTGACTACTCTTCTTTCCACTCTGGGATGTCCGGATGAAGGGGTGGGGCTTCCCCTCACCTTCTTCTGTTCTGTTTGGGGAATAGGTCCTGGTCCATGCAGAGAAGGTGGGTGGTGCTTCAGTGCAGGCCTCACCCCCTCCTAGTTCTTCATCTCCATGGTTTTGACCCCCTCCTGCCCATATTTTACCCCTTTCTGTCTGGGGAGGCACTGGCCTGCAGGGAGCCCCAGTTATGTGCCAAAGCCCAAGAGATAGTAATGGCGGAGCTGAGAAGCCGGGGTGCCCCTGGCGAATGGGCCCATCACAGGACTGTGTGTGGGGCTGTGGGCTAGTTTGGCCCTCACTCTGCTTTATAAGGTCACTGATGTGTCCTGGGCACTGCACCCTCTGTTTCTGTTGAAGAAGGGTGTGAAGAAGTAGCTGTGTGCGTTTACACGTGTATTTACCCTGCAGGCCCAGGACAGGTGTGTTGTCACTGAGGTGCTTGGTCTCTTTATGTGGGACCATGGAAGAAAGCTGGATTCTTAGTACCAGGCAACGTTTAATTGATTACTGAGTTTTTAAAAATTTTATTTTGAAACAATTATAGAGCCACAGGGAAAATCACACTGAGAGGTCCTGTGTACCTTTCGCCCAGTTTCTCCCAATGGTTCCACCTTATAAAACTACAGGACAAGGCCAAGAGCAGGAAGTAGACATTGCTATAATGTGTATGTAGAGTTCCATGCCATTTTGTCAAATGTGTAGCTTCATGGACCCACCGGCCCACCGCTTCAAGACGCAGAACTATTGCATTGCCACAGAGATCTCCTTTATCGTCACACCCATCCCCTTTCAGCTGCTATTCCCAATGCCTCACAGCCACTAATCTGTTCTCCATGACTGTAATTTTGTCATTTGGAGAATGTTATATAAAAGGGATCACACAGTGTATGACCTTCTGGGGTTGGTTTTTTTAACTCAGCACAAGGCCCTGAGGTCCACCCAGGTCTCTGCAGGCATCCGCCATTTGTGCTTCATTGCTGGGTAGTTTCCCATGGCACACGCTTGCCACGATTTGTCTAGCCAATCACCTGTGCAAGGACATCCAGGTTGTTTCCAGTTGGGGGCGGTTACAAATAAAGCTGCTAGGAACAGTTGTGACAGGTTTTTGTGGGGACATACATTTTCGTGTCTTTGGAGTGAGTGTCCGGGGGTGCATTTGCGGGGTCCGAGGGAGCTGCGTGGGGACTTCTTGTTGCAGACACGGACACATGGTTCCCAGAGCGGCCGCCCCATTTCCCCAGCAACGTACGAGAGAGGCGGTTTCTCTAGGTGCCTTTGGTGCTGGCATTTGGTGCTGTGACTGCTTTTTATTTTAGTTTTTCTAATATGTGTGTAGTAACTTCTCATCCTGGTCTTAATTTGTGTTTCCCTAATGGCTAGTAATGTGGAACATCTTTTTTGTGTATTTATCTGCCATGTGTATTTACTTTCATTGAAATGTCTGCTCATATTATTTTATTCATTTTTAATTGGATTTTTTAACTATTGTTTTGAGAGTTCTTTATATTTATAAGTCCTTTGTTGGGCATGTGGTTGACAAATATTTTCTCCCAGGTGGTAGCTTTTCATCCGCTTAATGAGATCTTTCAAAGAGAAAAAGGTTTTGATGCTGATAAAGTCTAACTTACCATTTTTAAATATTCTGGATCCTGCTTTTGGGGTGATGTATAAGAACTCTTCACTGAACCCTAGCCCCCTGAAAGTATTCTAAATTTTGCATTTAAATCTGTGATTCACTTTGAGTAATTTTTGTAGAAGTGTGAGGTTTAGGTCAAAGTTAGTTTTTTCCCTTTTGCCAGCGGTTATCCAATCACTCCTGCGCCATTTGTTGCAAAGACTAACCATTCTCGACTGAATTGCCTTTGCAGCTCCGTTGCAAATCAGCTGGCCTTACTTGGTTGGGTCTGCTCTGGGTTTTCCATTCTGCTTCACTGATGTATGTGTGTGTCTCTGCCAATACCATGCTGTCTCGGTTACTGCAGCTAGAGGGCAAGTCTTGAAATCAGATAAAAGCGTGATTTTTATTCTGCAGTGGTATATGTTTATCTTGTAGATAAATTTTATAAGCCATTCAATTTCCCTTCTGCTGTACTTTGCCTTTTAGGAAGAGTTAAGGACAGATTTAAAGCTCACTTTTCGTAATTGGATGGGATTTCACACCTAACGTGTGTTCCAGCTTTTCTTCTGAAATTTGCTAAATGGCTGATTATCTTTTCCTTTGAACTTGATTTTTTAAAAAGATTTTATTTATTTATTTATTTTTAGAGAGGGGAAAGAGAGGGAGATAGAGAGGGAGAGAAACATCAATGTGTTTGCCTCTTGCACGTCCCCCACTGGGAACCTGGCCTGAAACCCAGGCATGTGCCCTGACTGGGAATCGAACTAGCGACTCTTTGGTTCCCGGGCTGGTGATCAATCTACTGAGCCACACCAGCCAGGGCTGAACTTGAGTTTTAAATTCCTAACCTGGTTTTTATGTTCCTTAACTACTATATAACAGCCTACAAAGGAGGTATCAGCATCTCCATTTAAAGCAGGACTTTCCATCAGAAACCTTAGCCCTTCTTCCCATGGGTGCACAGTGCCAGTCAGTGCTGGAATCTCTAGCCCAGGGAGGGGGGATCCTTTGGGCCTGAGCTGAATGATCTCTGAGGTCCTTTCAAGTTCTCAGATTCTCATCTCATTGCTGTTCTCTTGCTGATTGAGATGAGAATAGGAGCAGGGCCATCTTGGTCTGGGCTTAGCTGGGAGATCTGCCTGCTACGAAACTTGGCGAAAGCAGACGGTGCTGGCTGCCAGGTTGTCTTTGCTCAGCCCCCAGCTCTGGCTCTCGGTTCGAGGACCTTGATTCCCTGGGTGTGTCTCACTGTTTGGGATGGATTAAAGTTGACCAAGGGTGGGGGAAGAAATCCAGGCAGGGCACACCGGACTCCGCAGGGCTGAAGGGTGGGATGATGTCACCCAGGGGGCAGCCCTCTTTCCGGGCTGAGCTGTCTTCCTGCCTCTTCCCCCTGTCGCATGGAAGTGTGAGGGATGCACAGGGGAAACACTGAAGGCTCTGACACAACACCAGCCCAAGCCTTGTGACCTTTGGGACACAATCTGGTCAGCACTGGCACCGAGCCCCACGGGGCTGTTCCCTCCACCTCTAGAAACGCAGGCCAGCTGACCCTTTCCTGCAGACTCAGCGTGCACCTCAGTCCTGCCAGAACCTGGAGGCCTGATGACAAGCCTCACTGTGTTTACCCAAACATCAGGGACACCTATTTATGTATGTTCTGAGCAGGGCTCTGCCCCACGCCCTTGGGAGCTGTTGCAGGGAGCACACAGCCTCGGTGAGAATGCCAGTGTCTGGGTGGAGCCAATGCTGTCAGACGGTCCCAATGACACCCTGAATCCTGGAAGGGGGTGAACCAGTGTCCACACAGGGGCAGGGCCAGGGGATGAAGTGAGTATCTGGATGTGAAGCCCGATGAACCATGAATATTACACTTCCGTGATAGTTTGTTTTATTTTTGCTTTCCAATTATTTTGTTTCTATTTTTTAGTATATTTTTGCCATTACCATTTATCCCCCCACCATGCTTTCCTCTACCTCCACCCCCTCCCGCCTACAATCACCACACTGTTGTCCATATCCGTGAGCTCTTTCTTTTTTTCTTTTTCTGCTCAATTCCTTCCATCCCCTAACACCCCTGCCCCACCGTTGTCAGCCTGCTCTCTATCTGAGTCTGTCTCTATTTTGCTTGTTAGCTCAGTTCTTGATAATTTATGTTTTGTCTTAAAATTAAGTGAGTGTTATAGTTTTTCCACGATACCTGTATGCTTCCAAGTAGTTAGAACGTTGTCTTCCCCCTCACATCGTGGTGTAAAACCAGTGCTCCAGGAGGCCGTGCGTGTGTAGCTCGTGGCTCCCAGATGTGGTTCCCAGGTGGGGCATACCCGTTTGGGGCAACACAGCACAAGCAGACTCGAGTCAGAACTAGTTTATCCGGTTAGTTCTCCCAGCCAGCTCGTTGGGTGCAGAGGGAACGGGTACCCAGAAAGTTTAAATGGGACAGATGTAGGGTGTGGATGTCAGATAAGTCCTGGGCTGGGTCCTGTGGGACACCTCAGGTCGGGAGCGCCCTAGAGAATGCAGCGAAGCCCCCGGGGCCTAGGGAAAGGGGATAGTGTCAAAAGGGAGGGGTAGGAGGGACAGCAGGTATCTGGAGTCACACTTGTCCTGCCACCCAATAAAGAGATTGGAAGATTGCAAGGCAGGATTAAACTGACCACTTTCTCAATCTGTTTTACAAGTCATTCCTGGCTGCTGCCTCAGGTCTTTTCAAAATCTCTGGGCTTTGCCTGTGAGTCACAGTGCCTCAGAAGTGGCTGGCAGTGGAGCGTTGGTGCCTCAGGCCCGGCCTCCTTCGTGCATAAGCCTTTGCTGAGTGTTTCCCATGCCAGGCTCTATACCAGGAGTCACTGTTGCCACCTGGCTCCCCGAGAGGCTTCCAAGCTTCCAAGAAATAACTGCCTCTAAGCCCCCAACTCCCCTGTGTGACCAACTGCCAAGATTTGCCCAGGACTGAAGGAAGGGTTCCTGGGACCCAGGGCTTTGTGTTTGAGAACTGGCAAAGTTCTGGGCAGATTGGTACACGTGGGTCACCCTACTCCCTCCTTTTCTGTGACATTTTACCAGAATGGAGTGCCACCCTCTGACAGTGGGGTTGGGGAGGCCCCCAAGGAGGGTCAGGATGGTGCCCAGGAATGGAAACAGACCCCAAGGATCTGTGTCAGGAAGAAACGGGGGGGGGCTTCCTGAGAGCAGAGAGCGACAGAGCAGCAGGGCCCGTTTCTCCCTCTCGTTTGTGTGGGAAGCCCGCCTGCCCTGTTCTGTCTTCATTGCCCATCATGATTTTTATGGCAGTCTAAACTTTTATCTAAAATCTATGCAAATGACGATAAAACTGAGCTATAGAAAAATGTCGCTCCCTGGCTCATAGAATTATTGAATTTTAAAATTGAATGTGACTAGAAAGTGTGTCTGCTCAAAAAAAGCAGGAATCCTCTGCCTACATAGCCCCTGTGATGGGGAACTCACCCCATCCCAAGGCAGGCCCAGCAATGAACTGGTAGCACCCCGGGCTTTAAGCAAGTCTACCCTGTGCTGAGCTGAAATCTGCCCCTGGTCTGGCGTGGAAACCCCCCAGAGGGAAGCTGGCAGAACCCCCCTCTCTGGTCACTGTCCTCACAGTTTCTTGTAGAAAGCAGTCTCCCTGCTCCCACCGCCCCTGTGACTGAGGAGCTGCTAGCAGAGTTGGGAGGAAAAGCCGCCCTTCCCCAAAAGCTGAACCAAGCCCTGAAGGTGGGCGCTCCTGGGGGGCAGGTGTGGCCCCAGACCTCTGCTGTCCCTGAGCGCAGAGCTTTCTTGGCTCCTTCTGGTCACTGCCAGGAGCTTGGTTGTCACCCACGAGGAGACCTCAGGCTCAGGGTTTCTTAGTACAGAGGAGACCACCCTTGGAGCCCTGCGAGTTTATCACATCCTCATGGGCTCTGAGGCTGGCTCCACCCCACCTCTCACACTTTTCCTTCTGCCCCCATTTCTCTCTGTTCTCACTGCCCAGCTCTCTCTCACCTTTCCCCGACTTGGGGATGTTCATGGAGTGTCCCAGCCGAGCTGGAAAAGCCCCAGACCGGGCCACTGAGTCCACCCTCTGCTAGATGACGTTTCTCTGGAGGAAGTAAAGGGCTCACTGGGGAGACCACATGCCCAGACTTCCTCAGCACAGGCCCCACAGAGACCCTTACAGAGGGATCTGGCTAACGCTAGCACATACCTGTGGATCCCAGCCTGAGCGCCAGCACTGCACCCCACACGTCCAGCTCACCCAGAGGGGAGGGGCCAAATCAGCGTAGAACCAGCCTTGTCAGCAGGGCTGCCTTCACCCCTGACCTCGTCACTGACTCATGGAGAGAGCCTACAGGGCCTCATCCTCCCCGTCTCACTAGCACATTGCCCTTGCTGTCGGGAGGCGGACCTCCAGGCCCCGCTGCAGTTCAAGGTATACCTTCTTGATATTGTGTCCCAGGAAAGCCTGGGCCCCCAACCAACCTGGGAATTTAACATATACATGTGTAAAATTAACAAGGAGCGGGGGCAGGCTTTCATCAAGCTTGTTTGATTGCCTTAAAGTTACACACACTCTGAAATCCCACCCTCAGCATCAATACATGTTTAGTGGCAATTAGGATTTTCTGAGCCATCATCACAAAGATGGATACATTTTATTAGGACACGTGAATGGTAAATATATGGGGCCATGTGGATATTTAGTTATGAATGCAGATGTGTTTGGGTGTACCCATTATGTGCCAAATTTAGTGAAATAATAAGTGGACAAGATTAGGCCCTTTCAGAAACGCCATCTGATTAAACGCTACCTCCAGTGCTAAGAGGTATATATCGTGCACATTTTGTAGCAGAGGAAATTGGGGGGGCAGCCCATGGGAATTGCCACATTGCACAGTGACACAGCAAGGGTTTGGGGACTCTGTCCTAAGACTCTTCTATGGCTGCTGCCTGCATCCCAGCACAAACCACAACTGGCTGACCCAGAACTTCGCTACTTCAGTCCTTCCTGCTGACAGACACGGGCAGGGCTGCTTCTCTGTAGTTACCATTTTATTTTCCCCAGCCAGATTTTAGCCACAGGGGCCCGTAGTCTTTGTTCCTCGGGTTTTCTCTCTGGCTGCACGTTCCCTCACTCATGGCCATAGGCTGGACCGATACTCCAGCTGTGCGGCACATAAGCACTGGGCCCAGGGACTGGCATGGGGTGAGGGCCACAGTCGAGTGGCTTAGAAACACCTCCTGGAAGAATGAAGAGAAACTCAGTCAGCTGAGCAACGTTTGATCATGTGACTCCTTCACTCGGAAACTTAGAACGAGGACACGACTTGTACATCTGGAAGCCAGAGAGCCAATACTTAGACCCTAGGACAGCCATCAGTGGAATATTTATTTACAAATCATTTTTAAGTTTTGCTGAGAAACACTTAAACCTGTGGGCAGGATTTATTCTATGATATTAAGTAGAGGTGGCAAGATGGACAATGGATGTAGAGATGATCCATTTTTTCCCTAATTTATTGATTCGAGAGAGAGACATCAATTTGTTGTTCCACTTATTTATGTATTCGTTGGTGGTTTCTTGTATGTGCCCTGACTGGAGGTCGAACCCGCAACCTTGGTGTATCAGGACAACTCTCTGACCACCTGAGCTACCTGGCCGAGGCGAGATGATCCAAATTCTTAAGAAGGCTTGAAGAAGGTATACCTAAACAGAGATAGTTCTCTGTTTTGGAAGCCTGTGGTTTTGTGTCTCTTCTTTGTGACTTTCCATGTTTTCCATTTTTCTGCCATAAACATGTCCTGTATCTGGAATTAGAAAACTACCAGTTAATGTCTGTGGCCAACCCCACAACCCCCTTTGCTGGGTGCAGTGAGACAGCTCATCGCGGCGAGTGAAATGCCGTGTAAAGCAGGAGGTGGCTGGTCTCCAGGGCCCTGAGGATGATGGACCAAGGATGTGGCCAGGATGACAGCCAGGGGGATGGGGGTGTCTGGAAGGGCTGTTCCTGTCGCACCCGTCACAGTCCCCACTGCACTGATACACAGGGTCCAGCAGCAGTAAGGCCTGCTGCAGTGTGGTTGGTAGGGCAATGATACCGGTATAATAATTTATAGCTTTAATTTGAACATTTCACCTAAAATGCCATATGGTGTGCTTAAGTGTGATATTGTTATGTTACAGAATTACATGCTTATGATTTTGTAATAAAAGATTTTGTAATAAAACAAGGGGGCATTATTTGTGCCGGACCCTGTATATTATCACATTTGAGCTTATGGCTCCGCAGCGATGGAGGGAAAGTCAGATCACAGTACGTTAACTCCTAAAGAGAGGTGACACTCTGGAGCATTTTCTTTTCTGGGAACAGTGAGAGGTGTTTGTGTCCAGGAAACCCTTTCTGCTCTTCTGGTGCCCTCTCTCAGGGCCGGCTCAGAGTTTGGGAATCCAGACCAAAGCACTGGCCAAACATCTCAGGGAAATGGGTGCATCTGATTGGCTTCACGCCATTAGGGGGAGGAGGTGTGGACAGAGGCTGGGATGGGATCTGCTAAGTGCTGCCTCGGGTCTGGTCCTGAGCCTGGAGTTTAGCACCTGGGAGGAGGTGGGGACATCCTTGGGTGGGCTTTCACCCAGCCACTTGGTGAGCCTCGATTGACCACCCACTGTTTGCAAGACAGTGCTCTGCTCATGTTGTAAACAGGTTTTGAACTCCAAGGCCAGGAATGGTGTCAGAACGCCTGCATGAGACAAATTCATTCGTCCCTTCATTCACATGACCTGTGATTATTGATCACCTACCATCAGGCATTGGAGCCACAATAATGAACAGAACAGAGTGGGCCATGAGAGATATACGAGGTACTGTCCAGAAAAAGTCCAACCATTGCTAATATGTATGACCTCTGCATGGGGTCCACAACCGCAAATCAGACTAGGTTTCTGTCTTCCAAAGGTTCCAGTTAGTTGGGATAAGATGAATCTTCAACTATAGTGAACTATGGTCTCCATCAACATGACAGGTTCCCAGAGCATGGGACCCTCCTACCACACATACCTAGGAATGTTACAGAAAATGGAACACCAACAGATATGTAAATATGTAGCTGAGCTTGAAAGAAAGAAAGTCAAAGCTTTAGGTGTAAGAAATGCAGAATGAATTGAACACCAAAACAGTGAGTGCACCGGCGGACTCCGCAGCAGGGGCTGGGGCAGGGGCAGAATGTGTGTGGTGTGACCGGACAGGTAAAGAAACCCTGAAGAAACTCCTGGCGCATAAATCTGGGCCCCTTGCTGAGAAGGGAACTAATGCAAGTCTGCCCATCAGCCCAGGGAGAAGAAAGAGGCTTATCTCTAACAGGACCTCTGGGTGAAATCATTCCTTCAGGAACTCAAAACCCCAAGTCTGTGCCATATGGCCCTGGACACAGAATCTGTCCTATGCATGTGGTATGGGAATCTCGAAGCAAATAAATTAGCATAAGCCATTGTTTATGGGCTGGTGATAACACTGTGCCATCTGGTAAACACCGGAGTAGAACCACTCTGGAGGGATGCTTCCACAGTCCAGATATATCAGGAGAATGCCAACTAAAGAAAGTTTTATCTATCTTAATAGAAGAATGTTTCTAGAATATATAAAGATCTCTCAATAATCAATAAGAAAAAGATAAGAAACACATTAAAAATACATGAAGGATTTGTGCAGGTGGACTGGAATATCAACTGGGCTCTGTCTACCCTCTCTACTTTTCTCTGAATGTCACTGTCATTATCTTCCTTTGTAAAACTTTGTCTTTTTCATGGCTGAGACATGCTCAACAACCAGCATACCTGCTGCTCTTCCAATGGGAAAAAATCCTGGGGCCGGATTCTGATTGGTTCAACTGGGTCATGTGCTTCTCCTGATGGGGTGGGAGGGGTGTGTTCCTGGAACCATGTGGCTGAGTAGGAGCCCTTCTCTAAAACAAGGGGGAGTGCTATTCTCAAGGCTGAGAAGACAAGACAATTGAGACTTCCTATGGAGACAGAAAGAACAGACTTGAGACACCAAAAAGGAGGCGGTGTGGTCCTGCTGAGGAAAAAGAGGCAGCCCGAGTGAGGGCGTCGGTAGTGGGGAAGAAGGGAGGGGTTGGTACGATTCAGAGTTTGTATTATTTTTCTATTGCTGCTATAAGAATTCACCATAAATTTAGTGGCTTCAAACAACATGAATTTACTATTTTATGGTTCTGGAGGACTGAAGACCTAAAATCGAAGTGTTGGTAGGGCTGTGCTTTTTTCTGGAAACTTGAGTGAAGAATCTATGTCCTTGCCTTTCCTAACTGCTGGAGACCCCCACATTCCTTGGCTCGTGTCCCTCTCCTCCATCCTCAGAGTCAGCAGCTTACCATCCTGAAATCTCTTTTTCTCTCACCTTTATTTTCCTGAATGACACTCCCGCCTCTGTCTTATAAGGACCTTTGTGATTACATTGGGCCCACTCAGCTGATCCAGAATAATCTCCCTATTCTAGAGCCTTAATTTAATCACATCTGCAAAGTCTTTGTAGCCATGTAAGGTAAGGTATTTACACGTCCTGAGTATTAGGACATGGACGTTGGGGAGGCCGTTAGTGTATCAACTTCAGGGGCCAATCAAACCAGAGCCAACAGAAAACACACACAGCACATATGTGAATGTGTATATATATATATATAC
The DNA here is from genome assembly GCF_014824575.4 of Sturnira hondurensis. NCBI lineage: Eukaryota > Metazoa > Chordata > Mammalia > Chiroptera > Phyllostomidae > Sturnira > Sturnira hondurensis. Next base: position 5,707,237 of record NW_028085930.1, read on the forward strand.
ATATATATATATATATATATATAGAGAGAGAGAGAGAGAGAGAGAGAGATTAAGAGATTTACTACAAAGAATTAACACGTAATTGTGGGGGCTGGATAAGCAAATCCTCATTTCATACGGCAGGTGGTCAGGAAAGGATGCTCACAGGCACGGGCTGAGGCTGCTGTCCACAGTCTCTTGCTCTCTCCTCTCTCTGTGCTGCTTCCAAGTCCTTCTGATTGATTGAATGGGGTCCATGCAGATTTTCTGGGATAATGTTCCTTACTTAAAGTCAAGTTATTATACATATTTTTAAACTACATCTGTAAACTCCTTCCATAGCAACACCTGAATGAATCTGGCTGAATAATTGGTGACTCATCAAGAGCATTGTCCTGGGTTCAAAGGGCAGTGACATTCAGGACTAGTATGGGACAAAAAGTGGCAGCAGCCAGTGGAGAGAGCTCCAAGAGGGGTGTGCACCGATAGGCAATAGGAAACTGCAGAAGGAGGGGTGCAGGGGTCAGAGGGGCTTTGCTGATGTCGCTGATGGGAGGAAGCTATGTTTAGAAGTGAGCTTCTGCTAGGAGGCCTGGAATAGGGCATTCCCTCTAATCCATCCCAGAGTCTGCAGATCCCACGACAAGGGTCTGTTGCCCTCCTGTACATGGCTCAGATGCCCAGCATGTCGTCAGTGTCCATGTGCCCCTTCCTTATGTTGTCTTCCAGTATCCGTTCTGTGACCTTCTGCTGAGAGGTCACATGCCCCTGGGCTGCAGACATGAATTTGCAGCTGTGTTGGAAGGTGAATGAGCTCATGTCTGCTGCTCCTAGAGCTGCAGCTGGTAGTCGTAAGCACTTGTTTAGCTAATCTTTCCTCATCTAAATCATCTTATTGATGATTTCATGTGGGAGTCTCGAACCCTGCAGGTACAAATCCCAGCCAAAAACAGCCAGGTATGAATAATGAAACCACATCCCCTTGCACTTGCCTTCAAGAGCTCTAGGTGGGGTAGTGTGGAGTGCTCAGAGGATCTGGGAGGTGGATGGAGGTGCACAGCAGGGCTAGTTCTGGGGGCCTCTCAGCCAACCCTGACAGTGCAGCCAGATGCTCCCTGAGCCAGAAGACCCTGTGCCCAGAATTGGCGGATGGTCAAGGGAGAGCAGAGATTGTCTTAGGCCCTTTCCTTTGGGCTAACGCTTGGGCCTTGTCTCCAGGAAAGAGATGTCTGGAAGGAAGGATTTGGTTGGAGTTTAGGAGAATCTACTTGAGCCTAAGAGTGGTCCCCACAGTGTGATCCCCATGCCCGCAACATCAGCATCACAAGAGAGCTCGTTAGAAATGCAGATTCTTGGGCCCCATCCCAATCCAAAACTGGAGAGGGGGCCAGCCCACTGTTTCAACAAGCCCTCTAGGTAACGCTGATGCACCCTGAAGCTTGAGCACCTCTGCTCTGGGGCCAATCTCGTGTATCCAGATACTGATTCACATGCAGAGATCACTGAAGTGGCTGTGACGTCCTGGTCCCCAAAACATTCATTAAAGTTGGGAGATAATCATATCACACTGAAATGGTCCCCAGGAAATGGAGTCACTCATGTGAAGCTGTAACTGATGGAAGAACTTTGGGGAGTATCCTCAGTTGGGCAGTGAAGGCCTCCTGGAGCTTCCTGCTGTGTGTGTGGTGTGGGGCCAAGTCAAAGGCTGTGAACCTCAGGCCCAGAGACCTACCTGTGGCCTGGAGGAAGGGGGATGGGGAGGATGTGGAGGGCAGAACCTCCTCAGCCAGGAGAAGCCCTGAGGGCCACGTGTTGGAATTCAGGGAATTTCCGGGGTTCTCTAGGCGCACAGGCTTGCTGGGCTAGGCTGAGTTCCATGTCAGTCGTTTTTTCCCCAGGTAGCCTGATGATGGTAGATGTGCTCAGAGGGTGAAGTCAGTGGTGTTGTTGCTACTGATATTTATAGCTTAAAGTGAAATAGTGTAGGTAAACAGGGGATTTGAGAAGTTGGCTTGCTTCCCCTCTTGCCCCCACTCCTTGCCTCATTTCCTGTGTCTAGACTGAACATGTCATACTCAGAGAAGACCTTGGCATTCTGAATGACCCCTCCTAGCAATGGGGGAAGGCACCATGGCCTACTCCTTGTCATTCCCTGTGGTCCTTGGCTGTAGAGAGTGCCGGAGAGTGTGGGTACTAGGGAAGGATGTCCCTGTTGCTTTTATCTCAACGTAGCTTTCTGGTGGGAAAGAGGCTAGCATGCCTTGCCTGACCTCCTGCCTTGACCTCTCAGTGTCCTTTCCTCAGTCACACCAGCCTGGGACTTGAGGAACTGTTTCCAGGAAAGGCTCTGGGCATTTTCTGCGGGCACTTCCAACTGAAGCCCTCTCTCTTCTCTCTGCCTGAAGACTGGGTCCCACTCAGTTTCCTTGCCTCTCCCCATCCAGACCCTGCAAATATTCCTCCCTCTCCCTTCCTTTTTGCTCTTCTGAGGAGTGGAAGGGGGAGGAAGGCAGACAGGGGGGAGGAGAGAGGGACTACCTTGGAAGATGCATAGGAAAGATGCATCTTCCTAGGTGGTCCCTCTCTCCTCAAAGATGTGAGGCTACACAAGGCACAGGCCTTTGTCCAGAAAAGTGCAGAGATGAGTTGCAATGATGGAGAGAGTAGAGCTAAAATAGAGGCTGGCCAGGGGGGACCAGAGAAGACCAAGCATATGGCCTGACCACCTGCACCCTGATGCAACCTTCGCTGATTAGGCTGCCCATGCTGGGGCAAGGGCGGGGTGGGCTCCATGGGCAAACTGCTGCCTATCGAAGGACTAGACAAAACTCCACGTGGACCAAGACATGTCTGTCATTTGAAATCAAACAGCCTCCAGATCCTTTGTTTTTCACATCAGTGTCAGACATCCCAAAGAGCCTTGTCAGAGTCCCCTTTGTCCTCCTGATTCTTCTGCAGACTTAGTACACAAAGTTCTGCTGGCATCCCCCTGGGGCTCCATTTCAGGCGCCCCCTCCAAGAGGCGCCTGCAGCTGTACCAGAAGCTAAGAAGGCAGGAGGCTCCAGCCTCAGGGAGCAGGAAGAGAAGGGAACAGAGATGAAGTGGTAAGACATCATCTCACAGCTGCAGTCTTGCTCAAGGAGCGCCAACACTGGGTGGAGCCCAAAGGGGATTTATTTCCAGACCCCAAATGCAGCTTCTGAGTCACTATTTTAATTTGAGGATTGGTCCTTGGATTCTATATGTACCTTTCTTCCTGGACACCTGCTGCTTAGCCTGAAACACAGGAGTGGCTCCCTGGGTACTTGCTTGAATCTTCTCCAGCTCATAGTCTGACTTTTGCCTCCCACCACTCACCCTGCTCCCCTCTGTGGATTGAGTTCATGCTTCCCTTTCCTTGCTCTTCAGATGCTCACTCACCATCCCTCGCCTTTCCTTAATCATCAAATCATTGTCTTCCCCAGAGCTTCTCTCCAGCCCCTGGTCAGAGGCTCTGTCTACTTTCTTCCAAGACCTTTCATTGACCTTTCAGCCTCTGGTCTGTCTTCTCTTTCCTCTATCTCTCACTCTGGTACAGAATGACCTTTCTAAAAAATGTTTGGTGTGCATTATCGCTGCTCAGAAATCTTCAGTGACGACTAGGGAGAGAGACAATGTTCTCTGACTCCTCTTGATCACCAAGCCTCTTTCTCAGGGTGGTTTTCTCCTCTCACTTGGCCAGAACTTTCTTAGACCACCCAGACCACTTTTTGAGCCCTAATCATGTTTGTGTTTTTCCATTCTTCATCTTGTCTCCTGGGCCAAGGATGACCCCTTCTTCCCTTTATACTTTCTGATATTCCCCTCATCCTCAGAAACCCAGCTCCAGCCTCACTTTCTTCAGGGCCCTGTTCCTCACCCTCTAGCAGTCTCAGTGCCTCTAGCACAGTGCTGCATTGCTCCGCCGCCATCTGCCATGTGACCTTGAGGGTCCTTACTGCCCTCGAACGCATGGCCCTCATCAACTCACTGCCTCCACAGGGCTCCAGCCTGTTTGGCCCTTGGTCTCCGTCGGAATGTGCTTGGCCCATGATATTTAATAAGTATTTGCTTATGACATTATTTTAAATGTTCCTTTTGGGCAAACTTAGCAATAATGCACCCCTCCCCATCACCACACATACGTCTCCCCCAGGAAAATCTGTGAAAATTGGCAGGCCAAGGGAATTGTAAAGTGTGTGCACCCTTGCCAGAGAAGGGTGTCATTTCCGCCGTCACCGGGAAACACAGCATCCAGTGAAGAATAAGTCTTGAGTTGTGTAGTTTGAACTAAGTGATGGCTTCAGAAGTAGATCCCCGTAGAACTGTGACTGCCCTGGAATCACAAGTGTGACGGCGTTGGAGACAGAGGCCCACAGATTCCTGTGGGAATGTGCTAGCAAGGGAGTGGCCTAGATAAGGGACTGAGAAGCTTTCCTGGAGAAGTCATGTTCAAACAGAGCTCAGCAGAAGAGTCAGAGTCAGGTGGTAAGACAGGAGAGGGGGCAGGGGAGGGGGCAGGAGAGGGGGCAGAGGGCAGCATGCACAAGGAGTGGGAACCTGGTTGAAGAGGCATATAGTCAAGGAATAGACCCAAGTTCAGTGTGACTGGGCTGAGGCAGCCATGCAAAATAAGGTGCTCTTACAGGTGGGTACGCTGGTGGATACAGGCTTAGGGTGAATCCTAAAAAATCTAGGAAAGCAAATCTGTCTACAGCCTTTACCTTTATAAAGTCGAGAAAAGTTGTTGAGGAGACAGTCTCTGGCCTGTGGAGAAATACCTATAGATGGACTCTGACACTCGTGAGAACTTGCCATCAGCCAAGATGGCAGAGAATTCTGCACAATAGCTTTGAAAGTCAGGAGGGGAAACAATCCCAGCTTATGGAGAGAAGGAGGAAGACCCCTTCCTTTCACATGGGCTTCCTGTAACTGTGTGGCTCACGCAGAGCAGAGGTTGGTGCATTTGGGGAAAATTCTCATGGAACTTGAACATCAGGGCCCTCCAGCTGAGGACAGAAGGTGAAAGAGCCTGGGAACGAGAAAAGGGGACCCCCAGGGTGGAGAGTGGAGGCTAAAAGTGAGACAGATCAAGGGTGGGAGCAGGAAATGGGTGACCCACACAGGAGGCCTTGGCTGTCGCGGTGTGTGTCCACAGTGAACAATGAATGAGTAACAGAGGAATTAGGAAAATAGCTGGGACTTGAACAATTAAAAAAATAAAGCAACCTGCTTCCTCAGTCACCTGGAGAACAAGGGCACGCAGGCTCTCCCTAGAGCTGGAGGAAGACATGCAGTAAGCCCAGGAAAGGCAAAACAGGTTTCTGGAAGGATCAGCCAAGGATGTCTGGGCCAGAGGGGCAGGATTCTGTCATGAACTAAACTGAGGGGATGAGGACCAAGCAGATCACAGAGCATGTCCCTTGTGCTTCTAGTGATTGCCAGAAATCCTTGGTGTTCCTTGCCTTGTAGACACCTTACTCCATTCTCTGCCTCCATTGTCCAGTATTTCTCTGTATCCAAGTTTTCTCTTCTTTTTTTTTTGTTTTGATCCTTGACCAAGGGTATGTTTATTGATATGAGAAAGAGAGAGAGGAGCATTGATATGAGAGAGAAACATCAATCAGTCGCCTTTCGTACATGCCCTGGCCAGGGATCAAACCCACTACCTAGATATGTGCCCTGACTGGGAATCAAACCTGCAACCTTTTGGGGTCCAGGACAATGCTCCAACTCAGAGCAAGTTTCCTCTTAAAGACACCTGTCATTGGACTAGGGCCCACCCTATTCCAGTATGACCTCGCCTCAACTCGATTACCTCTGCAAATGCCCTTTTTCCAAATAAGGTTACATTCATAGGCACCAGGGGTTAAGCCTTCAACTTACCTTTTTGGAGGAACACAGTTCAACCCATAATACCCACCACAGATGCTGGGGCCGTGTGGGTGGTAGGGGGTGTCCTCAGCCTTTTGCTCTAGTTCCAGGGACAGCGGGTGTAGGGTGGGAAGAGGCATGAGATCAGGCATGGGGCCCATAACAGAGCGCTGCTGGGGGACCGCCTGCAGGGCCGGAAGGGAGAGGGGCTCCTGGCAGGTGAAGCAGAGGCACACGGGGCCTGGTGGGGACATACATCTCGGCTTCCCCGCCCAGAGTCATTTAAGGTACTCTAATCTTTGAGTCCACGTGGTTGGTATTTTGACTGCTGTCAGGCAGTGGGGAAACAGAAGACCAAGTTGCACGTGCCTCCTACAACCAGCAGGAGGCCAAGTGGTGGAATCTGGAGCTGAGCTCATGGCTTACAGTTGGGGAAGACATTTTGTTCTCTGAAATTATCTGATGAGAAAGAGATCCGAATGTTTCCTTGTGGCGTCCCTCCACCTACCACCAGAAAAACAGAGGGAAGGATAATCACAGAAGTACCCCCTGGGTAGGCCCAGTCTGCTCTGTTGCAGGATGGGGTCCCCTGACCCGGAACATCTTATCCTGGCTGCCAAGGGCCTGCTCTACCCGGGACTAAGTCTTTGGGGGACTGCCATCGCTTTTGGGGTGATGGGGTCTTGGGAGGGAGCGGGCGTCTGTGAGAACAGTCCATGGTTGTGAGTCCCAGGTCCCTTGGCAGGCAGGGGGATGCCAAGGTGATGGGGATGGTGTGTGAGAATGTTCCCATGCCGGGGAAGGTTTCCCTGCCAGTGACAGGCATGGCACAGCGGAGACCTCTACCCCCACCATGAGCACACGTGCTGGGAATGAGCACGCCTGTCTGTTGTATGTGTGTACAATTCCAGAATGCTGTAGCCTCAGGAGGCCCTCTGACACCATAGCTGTGAGCAGGGACAGTGTTGTCAATAAGCAGGCCCATCACTGTGGCCAAAGTCAAGGTTGACATGAGTCCGTGCCCTGGCCTCTTGTGGTGAGCAGCGTGCTCACCCTCCTCTCAAGCATCTACTGCTTTTGAGTCTATTGTAGGTGCTTGCAGCTTTGTTCTCAGCCCTCCACTGGAGCTTTGACCAGGCTGGGTGTGCTGTGGTTTATGAGACATTCAGGAGGAGCCTAGGAGGGGGCGATGGGATGGTCCGCTGCTGCTGAGGCCAGGCTGCGAATGGGTGGGAACAGGCTGCTGAGCCAGGGCTCGCCCTGGGGAGGCCTTCTTCCTCGTCCTGCAGGACACCCAGGTGTCCCCTCCTCAGTCTTGTTGCTGGCAGTGCCAGGCGAATGCCCAGATGTCCTGCCTCCTCACTCCTCAGAATGAGTCTCCAGCCTGATTCTGCTAAAGAACCAACAAGGGTTCAGGCTCTCACTTCTCCAAATGGAGATATTTGGGATCTCTGATGTGGAGCAGGCCTTAGGCGTGGTTCTGATGGAAGTGAAGGAATTGGCAAGGCTCTGCTGAGTAGTTCACTAGCCTATAGAACTTGGTGGGGAGAGGGGACAATACATGAATACAGAAGAAGGGAGGGACATGACCTATTTCTACAAGGACTTCACAATCCATTTTGGTAACTTTACATCTGCTTACTCATGGGTGACTAGGCAACCGTCGGTGTCGCTCACTGACTTTTTTCCTTTCGCGCTGATTTGTTCAGCAACAAATAGTTGGCCAGCGAATTGCCTCTTCCTCACAAAGCAGCAGCCTTGCTTCTGCGGTCGTCTCCCTCCTCTACCCTGCTGGCTGGCTAGACAGGCACCTGTCGGTGCCGAGATTGCTGCACTCAGGGTGGTATAATTGCAGTCTGGTCTCGGTGCCCTGAACGAACAATAGAGGACATGTAACAGGAGGGACTTTCCTTGCTGCCAGAAAGATAGGTGGGTAGAAGCTATCCAAGGAACAGGACAGGAGTGAAGGTGGAGAGGGTGGCTCCACCCCCAAAGGCTCTGAGGCCTTACATCTTCTCACACAGCCATGCATTTTCCCCACAGCTACAAACTCCAGCTGCTTATCAGCACAGAGGAATGCAGGCGGCTTAGTGCCCCAGAGGGGGCCATGGCGGTGGGAGCCCAGGGGGACCCAAAGTGGCTTGGGCCTGGAGGCAGGGCTGTCCTGCCTGGTTTCCATCTGAGGTGGTGGGAGTTCACCGGAGGGCGTTTTACAAGGTCATGACAGGCCCTGGTCTCCATTCTCAAAAGATGGCGCTGACGTGCTCTGCGCTTCCATAAAGTGCAAAACAGGCGAACTAACCTGCGTGGCTAGAATTCAGGACAGTCGTCACCCTGCAAGTAGGCAGTGACTGAGAAGGGCACTAGAGGCCTTCGGGGAAGGTGGGAATATGCTATTTCTTGATCTGAGTACTGGTCCCTCAGGTGGCCCCGGTCTGTGAGATGTTATCTAGCTGTGTCTGTAGGACTTTTGTGTGAACGTTATGTTTAAAGAGTCTTAAAAGATTGCTCCGGCTGCTGGTTACAGAACAGATTGGAGAGAGGAAGGAGTGAAATTAGGGGGAAGGCAGGAGCCTGTGGTGGTGGTCAGGTGGGACCTGACTGCAACCTGGGTGCAGTAAAGATAGAGAGCGTGGGATGGACTCAAGGCTTGGTTTGGAGGGTGAAGCACCCACCAGTGCAAGACCTGGGACTGAGAGGGGGAGACCCTGTGGGGTGATGGTGATGGTTTGGGGCAGGAGTTTCAGAAACTGATCAGAAGTTGAAATTGTGGGAGGGAGTTTACTGCAAGGCCTGGGGTGGAGGAGGGTGGTCCGCACTCTGGCAATGGGTCATTCCCCCTCCCACCCCAATGACCCCCTGTGTCGGTGAGTAGGACACCCAGGACAGAAGTGTGTAGAGAGACAGGCAAAAGGCCCAAGGACAGACCTGGATACCATCTGCATCCTGTGGGGAGAGAAAAAAAGGGCTCCCACAAGGGTTTCTAAGAAGGAACAGCCAGAGAGAGCAAGAACACTGGGAAGGCAAGTGACATCACAGATGGGGAGAGGGAACAGAGTGTCACATGCTGCCGCAACTAGGGAAAGCAGTCGTGGGAGAGCCCATCAATTGGGCACTTATAACTGGCCACCTTGGTGAAGACAATGTCTGTGATACCTCCTTCCCCAAACTCTCTTGAGATTGGGTAGCACGGTGGAGCAGAATGAGCATCTTATTTGGAGTTAGTTGCTGCCATCATTTACTAACTGTGTAATGTGAGACAGTTTTGTAAGCTTCCCTGAAGTCTCTTTACCAGTAAACAAAAGGAATTAACCGTATGCTACCTCTCAGAATGTATATGGATGAACTTCATGCAGCAAATATTTGTTGAGCATTTTATGTGTCAGATAGTTAGAAGGTACAGGATGACTAAGACTGACAAACGAGGAAACAGAAATTAATAAACAAATGAACAAACAAACAAACAAGATATGTGGAGAAAATACTCAGCCCCTCAGCACTTCCCTGGGCCATGAACCTGCCCTCTCAGACAGTGAGGTCTCTCCTTCTTGGCTGGCTTCCTGGGCGTTAGCTCCCGGGGTCCTGGCTCTTCCGACAGGACGTGCCTGATACCTACCTCCTCTCTGTAAAACTAGCTTCCCCCTTTTTGAGGCGGGAAAGCAAAGGGCATAATCTTCAAACCCTTCAGGGAGGCAAAGGAAAATATTAACATCCCATCTTGTAACTGCAGAGACTTGGGAAAATAGAAAATATGTGAGGTTCCCATATTAACACAGTCTGATGTCCTTTTCCTGCTATACGCAGATTCAAAGCAGCTCCCAATGGTGCCTTATTACAGCCTAACAAATTAGTCTTGGGACAATTTCCAAGAAAGACACATAGCACTTGTCCCCCATGAAGGAAAGCTTCTCTGATTTCAGGGAAGAAATGGCTTTGGGATTTTTGGAAGAAGGGTCTGGACACACGTTTCCAAAAATGTCAATGATGAGTTTGTTTTGAAGTTTGTATTTTTTCTGGGAAACCTTGAACACCAGGCTTCTAGCTAATCAGATAAACTTGTCTAGGCTTATGTGCTCATGTTCCATTTCTTCCAGAACTTTTTTTTTTGGATCTATGATTTCTGAAGATCAGACCACGGGTCTTGGTCACCTAAGCCCATCGGCTGCCCTGGGCTCTTCTGTTCCATCCTCAGGTCAACCCAGGCATCTGCTTTCGCCATCTCTAGGGCTAAGTCAGATGGGCACCACTGAGGAGGAAGCGACAATGGAAAACAAACACGACAGACATTGCTGGGGGTTCCTGGGATAAAGAGTTAGAAAGTGGACCTACTTCCTTTGATGTGTCCTGTGTCCCTTCCAACAAGGACGCCGCAGTGGAAATCCATGTGTTTCTTTGTAGATGGTTCTGATCTTTCTGCTTCTAAGGGCCCCTAGGACTCTGCCTCAGCCAAGGCCTGTTCTAACTTGTAATGTAAAATGTGCATGCACTAAATAACAGTAAAATCTACAGAATTGTGGAGATTTCCATGTGAGGGAGATATAGAAGTATACATATATTTCATCCTCACCTGAGGACATTCTTTTTTCATTGCTTTTAGAGAGAGAGGAAGGGAGAGATAGAAACATTTATGGGAGAGAGAAGCATTGACTGGTTGCCTCCTGTACACACCCCGATCAGGAACTATATGTGGCTGGACTGGGGATCGAACCCTACAGCCTAGGCATACGCCCTGACCGGAACCAAGCCCATAACCTTTGGGTTACGGTACGATGCTCCAGCCAACGGAGCCACCAGCCAGGGCTTCAAGTGATATTTTATCTACATTGAGTGGACTAAACTAGAGAAAATGGCTGAAGGATTCTGATTTAGTCCAATTTACTTGGGACCTGGCTCCAAAGACACGCCTTGGCCAGGACCCCCCAGGCTGTGTGAAAGGCAGGAGAGAGCCTGCTTCAACATGGTGCTCCTCAGAGTCTGTGGTGGTTTCCTGTGGCCTCCTGGCCTCCCTTGAGGCTCCAGACCTCCTCAAAGCAGCTGTCACAGGCCTCAGCCAGTGGCCATTCTCGATCACATTAGGAGAACCCTGACCGATGGTAAGGTGACTCTGTAGACAGCAGGGAGGCGCTGGAGGGAAAGGTTAGGCGCTGGGCAGTGAGAACTGTCAGGTTGGCCTCTGCTGGCCTCCCTCCTAGTTCCAACTCTCCAACTTCCGTCTTCAGGGACCATGAAACTGTGACGGAAATCTATGTTTTTCTTTTCTTTTTAGATTGTTCTGATTTTTATACCTCCCAGGCTCCCCCAGGACCTATCTTATCAAAGGCTTTTACTAGTTTATAATGATACAAAGTCACACCCTGCAGAAAGTACTGGAGGGTAGGCCTACTGGATGGTTGAAGGAGGCCTTCCTTCCAGGACACATCTGGTTCTTTGTTTTCTTCTTCTTTTGGCAAGCCCGGGGTGAAAGAGTCCCCCTCTTTCCTGTAGCTTGGAGGGGCCTCACTGGTGGGTCTCAAAAAAGCCAACCCAGACACCCCCTGGCTCCTTTCAAATGCCTGCCTCTCCGAAGTCATTGGGAAACTGCCAGGAGTCACCCTTTCTGAGTTCCCTTTGTCTCCCAGTTTGTACCCATTTGGTGGCCTGCCAACCAGGACTGAGAATGGGCTACAGGGGTAGAGACACTGAAAAATCGAAATGTAAGTGGAAGTGGGCAGACCCAGCCCCACTCTGGCCACGTGCATTCCCTTGGAGACACACCAACCACTTTGGCAGATTCAAGTCAAATAAATGAGTTATCAGGATGCATGAGTGTGGTGGGACGGGGCGGGAAGGAGGGTGGCGGAGAAGGGCTTGTGTCCACTTTTTGGTTTGACTATTTAGTCCACTGACAAGTGTATGCTACTGTTTCCCTCCCACTGAAAAAGTGGGGACAAAATCATTAATTTGTTTGCTAGACTTAGCGTCAGGAGATAAATTGGGTTTATAATGCAAGGTGACAGTCCTAGCACATATTTGTCTTCCCTTATCTCCAACACCCTCATTAGAATGAAAGTATTCAGAGTTAAAAAGTGGCGGAAACCAGTAAGAGAAAAAAGTAAGGGAGAGAGAGTACGAGTGAGTGAAAACTCAGCTAGTGAGGGTGTGTGCGCCCAGGAGGGAAATGTGCTCCTGGCTCCCAGCTGGCTTGCTGCCTGTGAAGCCATCCAATCATGACACAAATACTGATAGATTGATCAAAAGTTGGGGGCAGTAGGGAGAGGGGTGGGAGATGCAAGAACAAGTAGCCTAAATCCTCCTCTGTAACGGCTTCCGTCTCCAGGGATGAAGGAAGAAATTGCAGGACAAGCATTTTGCTTTGAGATGTGTGCAGGTAACCAACAGAAACACTAAAATCGAAGGTGGTCGTCCCGGTACTTTTGGTAGACTTGGTCTGAGGACAGGGCTGAGTCTCGTCATTCTAAGCTCTTTCCTATGACTTGATCTTTAAGATCATGTGCCTGTAATAAGTTGGTGGGAAAGAAGATGCAACCGTGAAAAGGAATGTGAGTGGATTTGTGATGACTCAGGAGGGATTCCAGCTGACTGTGAGAAGAAGCTGCCGAGTGTTGCTCAAACTGAGCTGTCAGCGTCGCTGTGCTGTTCTGGGGTTTCCCACGAGATAAGCGCACCTTGGAGATGTTCCTGCCTGTCTGCAGTGCAGCCGGCCCCAGCCTAGGGAGAGAAGGAACAGAAGGACTCTGGGGCCAGATTTTGACTCCCAGAGGTTAGCAAGAAAGAGGCACTTGGAGTCTCCTCCCTCACTCAGAGAACTGCAGTGGCCCTCTGCACACAGTACACACGAGACACTCCCTGCATTGCTGGGGAAGGTGACAGTATGGTTTCACTGTGCTCTTCTTTTCTCGTCTCTCGCTCTTCCTCCCTCTTTCCTTTTCTTTCCTCCCTCCCTCCCTTCCTCTTTCCCTTCCTACCTATTTTTTTATTTCTTCCTTCTTTCTGAAGAATTGTTTCATTTACATTGCTGACGGATGTCATTTATGGGTAGAAGTAGTTGTTCCAAGCTAAGAGGTCACAGCCTATGTCACAGTCCCGCCCCATCTCTTGCTTGCTAATGGTTTTCTCCTGACTCCTGGGATCTCTAGCATGTTAAATGATCTCAGACCTCACATTCTAGTGGACACAAGGCATCAGGGGACTTTTCTAGAGTTTTACCTTCCCCAGGATGCATGTGGACACAATCAGCATTGGTTGACTGCAGAATCAGCGGTTAAACAGGTACTAACCCTATGGGGATCACATTTCAGAATTTCTGCCCAGTGTCCCTATCACCATGATTACATGCCTTGGGTCGTGGTTCCAATGTCTAGTTTAGAAAGAGGATCATAAACGTCTAGAGCAGAGGAAACCAGGTCTGCACTCCGACACTTCTCATCCACCCTGAGCTGGGACGGTTTCTGTGCTTGTCCCATGGTCCCCCCTTTATGGTACTGCCCACGTCTCTGAGCCTTCACTTGGCCTCTCAGCCAGCATCTTCTCAGCCTTCCTTAGCTCTTTGGCACAGGTGGAGAGAAGATTCCTCTTTATTAGAAGAAGGATCTTCATGGCCACTCCAATTTCTCTGCCTCCTTCCTCTCCAGATTTCCTCTTCGTGCTCCTAGGTTTGGGGAAAGATGGAGCTATGGGCCCGAGTGTTTGAAGTCTTAGAGCTTCCTGCCCACCCTGGTCTGCAGGAATGCTCTCTCCCAGCTTCCTTCTATAGCACGTGCCTAAAGTCGTGGAGCTTTAACACACGCAGGTGCACACGCACAAACGTAGACATTGACATGGTTCGGACCCTTTCCAATGACATTGCCAATGCTCCTAGCATTCTTTTTTGTTAGATCTGTGGAATTCCCTTCAAAGCTTCAGAACATTATGTTGAATACCTTCGTGGTTGCAAATCTTTTTAAAATTACTTTTTTCTTAGATCAACTTTATTGAGGTAGCATTTATATGTAACAGTGCACAGATTTTAAATGATTCATGGGCTTGGACAAATGTATATACCTGTGTGAATATCACCACAATCAAAATATAAAATATTCCTACCAATCCAGAAAGTCTCTTCAGAGGTAATACAAATCTTTAACTTTTTAGTTTGGGTTTAGAAATATCCATAAATAAGTTAGAGTGGAGCCAAGTCAATAAGCGAGCCGCTAACTGGACAAAAGCTGTTTTGTGCCTTGAAAATTCTGTGGCTCGTAGACTGGTGGAAGGCCATGCCGAAGGAGGAATTCACAGACAACTGAGGGCAGACCGTTGGAACCAACAGCCACTCTGAGGGTGCGTATTCTGGAGCAAGAGCTCATCAGTTCATGTATTTAAAGACACATTTGTTCGTCTGATATTAGCTGAGCCCCAATTTCAGACCAGGCAGCCAACAGGGAGGTGGCATCCTAAAACACACATTGTCTTTCCTCCATGAAGTCTACACCCTGGTGGGGGGAGAAGTCAAGGAGTGAGAAATCAAATGCATGATGTAATTGTAGTAAGCAATAGTGCTTCAAAAAGAAGTGGAGTGAGGAGACAGAAAAGGATGGTGCCTTATTTTAGAGAAGATAATATGACCCACATATGATCTTTATTTTCTTTTTCTATTGTAAAGAAATCGCAAGACCCAGATTCTACTATGAGCTGCTTTCTCAAAGGGACATGGTACCTTTCCCTAAAGTATATTTTGCAGAATACTAGTCATATATTTTTTTCATACAATATATGTATATTTTTAATGCGTATGTGTTCCATGGTTAAAGTATGGAGAAATTTGGATAAAACAAATTTAAGCAGGTCTTTACTGGAGGTTTCCTCGGAGTCTTTAATATGCAAACATAAATTATAACTATTCATGTGGGAAGATGATAATATGCAAACTCTTCCAAAGTTTTTTTCTCCTGGGGATCTGTTCAACTCAGAGAATCTCGAGCAAGCGGTGTCCCGGGTGCACATTGTGGGAACTTCTGTTCCAGAGTTCCCGTGCCACGGGAGACTTGAAAACCCCGGAGAGGCTCACTCACTCGGGCAACAGGAGGCGGTGGAAGAACCTGATAAATACCCTTCCAGAATGTGGGCGGGAGGGGTGCCAGGTGCCTCAGACACATTCTCTCGTGCAGGCCTCCCAACAGCAGTGAGGACAGGTGTTACACAGCCCCCATTTACCGGGGAGACCACCGTCCGAGAGGACAAATATGTAGTGCAAAGTAAGGATTTCCGCCAAGTAGGTTGTTTGACTCCAAAACCCAGACCATCAAAACTCTTATATTGTCTAAATGATGGTGGACGGTGGGGTGCACCCAACCAGCAAACCTTTTCCTTCTCCCACCATTCCATCTACATACACTCTTAAACCCCATGGTCTCCAGGCATGGATTTCTGATTCTGCTTTGTGTCAGGAGTTTGTCACTTCACCTCCTGCTGGCCCTGGATCAGTTACTCAGTAAGTTTGAGCAGCCTGGGTCACGGTCCCAGGGTCCTGTCCACACAAGTTCAGTAGTCAGTAGGTGGGGTCACATGGCTCTGATGACCCTGAGTGGCCCTGGCCAGAGAGCTCTGTGGGAACTCTCTGTTCGCTTCTTCCTCTTTTTCCTGGCATTTTTCTCCCTGCCCACCCTCCCTGGTAGCTATGTATCTCGCTCCCCTCAATCTGTTGAATACACTGGAAGCGGGGGGCCCAGACACATGCCAGCGCTTCTGCTGGGGCACCCAAAAGGCATCCAGACCTAACAGGGCCGCAGTGGCTAACGCTGGCGGTGAGGCGGTTTCTGTGAAGGGGTGTGGGATGTGGAACGGCGCCAGCTGACTCTAGGTGGAGTCTTCCACCTGGTAACCGGGGGGAGAAAATGGGGAATTTCTTTGTTTACTGGAAAGAGCAAAGGCATATCTTTCAGGAAAAGATCTGAGACAGTTTTTTTTTTTATTCCACTGTCTTCACCTTCCTCTCATGAGACTGCTGGGGAATTTGGTAGAGATTAGTCACTCCTGTTAATTCATTACTGATTTAATTAGATGAAAGGCCTTCCCAGGCCTTTTCACTTGAGCTTCATGCCCAGAAACCCGGGTGTTCCAAAACTGTCCTCCCTTGTCATGTATCTGCCACTTCCTGGGCCCCATCTCCTCACATGGCCCTGCCCCCTTCCTGGCCCTCAAATTGGAGCTCTGGCCCTTTTCTTCCACCTTGAATCAGTGACACTGGCTGGTGTGGCTCAGTGGATTGAGTGCCAGCTTGCAAACCAAACGGTTGCCAACTTGATTCCCAGTCAAGGCACGTGCCTGAGCTGGGCCAGGTACCCAGTAGGGGGTGCGTGAGAAGCAACCACACATTGATGTTTCTCTCCTTTTCTTTTTCCTTCCTTTCCCTCTGTCTAAAAATAAATAAAATGGAACCAGGGACAGTGTTGTCAACTCTACCTCTGCAAGAGCCCCTGTGGGCTCCCTCCCCAAATCCCTATTGTCCCAGCCTTTGTCCATCCCTCACTGCGTGTCCCCCAGGCTATCATGGTCGCCTCTGCTCTTCTGCGGAATGCTTACCTTAATGCCAGCCATGTGCCAGGGTGCCTCTGTGCAGAAGTCAGCAGCAGGGTGCTTGGATGTTTGTAAGCAGCCTTGAACTAGACACATAACTGAGCCCCATACTGAGCAAGAGGACCCCTGAAGGGTGAGGAAGAGTTATCCAGACAAATAAGGGGAAGATGATTCTGTGCAGGTTGTGAGCAAATACACAGACAATGAATGCATGCTGAGGGGAACTTGAGTAGCATGACCTTGAAGAAATTTGAAGGACAAGGTGTGTGGCAACAGGTGTTGCAGCTATCTAGTGCTATGTAACAAAGTGACCCCAAACTTAAAACAATGACAGCATTGCCCTGGCTGGGTGATTCAGTTGGTCGGAACATCATTCCATACACCAAAAGGTTGTGGGTTCAATTCCTGGTCAGCGCACACACCTAGGCTGCAGTTCAGTTCCCAGTCAGGGCACATACAGGAGGAAACCAATGTGTTTCTCTCACACATTGATTTTTTTTATTCCCCCTCTCTCTCTCACTTCTTCTTATTCTAAAATTCATAAACATATCCTCAGGTGAGGATTTTTAAAAAACAATGATGGCATTTAGTTTGCTCACTAATCTGCTATCTATCCAAGGCTTGGTGAGGACAGCTTGTGTCTGCTCCACTTGGCTTTGAAGGCTGGGGCTGGAATCCTGTAAGGGCTCGCTCAGTAACACGATACTTGCTGCAGGCTGAAACTGGCTGTAGTTGTCAGCTGGAACACCAGCCCTGGGCTCCTCCACAAGTAGGAGAGACTGGGCTTTCTCACAATGTGATGTCTGTGTTCTAAGGGTCCCAGGAGAGAAAGAGCCAGGAGGATTTTCTATCGACTTTCAGGACTTAGCCTTGGAGGGCACACAACATCATGTGTGCTTCATTTTCTTCATTAGAAGCAAACAGCTAAGACTGGCCATATTGAAGGGGAGGGAAGAGAGACCCCATATTTTGATGAATGAATGTCATTGTCGAATCATAAGGGGGGTTCGTGGGGCAGAGGATAATAGTGTAGCCATCTTTGTAAAATACAATGAGCCACAACAGAGTATGGAGCCAGAGTCTGGCGAGGTCTAGGACTTGTAATGTCTTGGATAACATGCCGAGGGCATTCGTTTTTACTTTGTAGGAAGTGGGAGCCAGCGAGTGGTGTTAATTTATGTGTCACCTGCTCACAGTTTGTGTCTGAGAAAGCTCTGTCTGGGATGGGGGGTGGAAGGCATGGCGGGGCAGACGGGAGACAGGCGAGAAGCTATTGTAGTAAACTAGTGGGGAGAGGAGGGCCTGAGGCAAGAAATAACCTGGGCAAGTCAAGACCGGAAGACACCAAGAAGAAATCACGGGGCTTAGCAATGGCACCGCATGCCCAGGGTTGAGGAATAAGGGCATCTAGGATTCCCAGTTTCTGGCTTGGGGACTGAGTGAAGGTGACGGGGAATGAAGAAAGAACAGGAGAGGTTTGTGAGGGAGGATGAGGAGCCCTATTTGGAAAGTGGTTAGTCTGAGCGGTGTGAGCGTGTTCGAGTGGGCACATCCAGCAGACAGAGCTTGTGGGTATTAGCCTTTAAGGGATGGCAAGACATCCAAGATCTGATTGGATCTGGCCTGGACCAGAGACTCAGGGCTTGAGCATGCTCAGAGGCCCAGTAGCCATGGAAAACAATCAGGCCTGGACCAACCCCGTCATTCTCCCCCTCACTATCTGTCGGGAGTCCCAGGCCGGCCTCACAGAGGCTCTGCCCTGGATGGTGGAAGAGGGAAATGTCAGCTCTGATCCCACAGCCCAGAGCGGGGCCCCTGCAGAGGGTGCAGGATTAGCTTTGCGAGGAAATAGAAATGAAGGTGGAGCCCCAGCTGCTCTCCTGAGACGCCAGCCGTTCAATTAAGGAAAGAGCTTTGGCAAACTATGAAATATAATGACACCCCACCCTTTCTTGAAAGAAAAGTGCAATCTCTAGAAGGGGCACCTTCCAAGGGGCTCAGGGATGTACAACTCCTGGCTCTGCACCTGCTGTGTCCCAGCCCAACAGCTGAGAACCCAGTGGACCCAGAGCTCAATGAAGAGCTGATTCCAGATGCCACAAACTCCTTTCCTCCCTCCCTGCTGTGTATCTGCCCTGACCACCCGCAGAATTCGCATTTACTCACACCACACGGCAGGGTATCTGGGGGACGGGATGCAGAGACCATGGCCAAGGCTGCCCCCAGGCCGTTTCACTCGGCCAGGGCAGGAACCAACACAATCATACATATCCCTGACAAGAGGTGATAACAAGCTTGGGGACATTCCTTAAAACCAGGTGATTTGGGAACCCATCCTGGTGAGTCATTGGGTGTCAAGGGTGGGCCTTGGTGGGTAGGTGTAGCTGGAGGCTGGGGAATGGAGAACAGGTCAAAAGGAGTGGAACGATGTGGCCCTGGGGTGCGTTAGTGCCCTGGGAGTGACTTGCACAGGAGGGAGGACACAGCAGCAGCCCGCAGGGCACGGTGGAGTTGTCAGAAAACAAGTCAAGAATGTGGCTGATTAGTCAGGCCTTTCCCAGGGGTGCTTCTCCAACCCTGTGGTTTACTGGGTCATTTACGGCAAGAGTGTTAAGAACGACGGGAATGGTGGAAATGGAGGGCTGATGACGCACTGAGTGACTCCCGGTGCAACCACGATGGCATTTCACCCTCAGAACCACTGGGTAAAATCAGCATTCCCAAGCAACAGATGAGAAAACAGAGTGGAAGGCCCGGATGGCCAGCCAGGGCTCACTGTCCGGTGTCTCCCCCAGGTGTTCGTGCTCTGCCATGGGCTCCTGCAGCTGTGCCAGCTCCTGTACAGCGCCTACTTCAAGAGCAGCCTCACCACCATCGAGAAGCGCTTCGGCCTCTCCAGTTCTTCCTCGGGTCTCATTTCCAGCTTGAATGAGGTAAGCAGGATGTTTCAGCCCATATGACCCAACTTGTGCACCCCAGTTTGGGGTGGGGGGTCCAGGAAGAACAGAAAAGTGGGGAGGGGTCCAGGAAGAACAGAGGAGTGGGGATCTGGGATAGACACATGAGGAAAGGACAGCCAGATGCGATAGGCATGGTGAAAGAAGCTGCATTTCCTGAGGTTCTGGCACTGGGCACTGGGCTGAGAGCCTCTGGTGGCTCCATGTAAGGAGATGGGGTTCCCAGGCCCAGCTCCTCTCTTTTCTTTCCATGAGATCCATTGTTCTGGGATAGAGGTATGGGCCTCCCCATCCCTGACCTGGGCCTCCTTGCCATAGCCCTGTGTCAAGTGCCCTGCGTGTTCTTCTCACCTGGCACACGAAGGCACTGGGTTTGCGCCAGTGTGCAGGGCTGTTGCCTCCAAACTCTGGGCTCTGAATTGAGTTGTGTGACCACCCCTGAGTGCATGTGACCTCTGCCTGTCCCAATCCGGTAGGAGATGAGCCCAGGCATGCAGCTGGGAAGGCAGCACCAAGCCCAGCAGCTCCTGTCTTATGAGCATCACAGGAGCCAGAGCTGCTCAATGGCCTTGACCCCCAGGAAGGTCAGATCTCTCTGACCTCCCAGCAATGTGGATTTCACACTGTCCTTCAGTGACTGCACATTGAAGTTAGAGAAGATAGGGTGGGTCGGAGAGGTTGGGGGTAGGACGTCAGAGAACAGGGTCTCTAGGAGTCACTGGAAGCCGGTGAGAAAGCAGCATGGGAGGCAGTAGACCTCCCCACCCTTAAACCGCCCCCCACCCCGCACCATGGCAGTGACACAGGTGTTCCAGGTAAGGAGATGGAGTTCCCAGGCCCAGCTTCTCCTTACAAGGACAGCTGTTCTGGGGTGGAGACAGCAGTCTGCCCACCCCAGAAGCCTAGTTGTTTCTTCGGAACATAGTTAAATCTTCTCTTGACTTAGCGAATTCAGGTAGTAATTTAGATGTAGTAATTCAAAGATGGGCTCTCCCAATTTAGCTTCTAATATGGAGCTATAAAGAAGGTGGGTCGTCTCCTCACACCCCCTCCAACCACCGCCTTCCAGTATCCCCTTCCCCCCGCCTGCTCCCAGCTGGTATGGCTCCTTTGACCTTCACCCCTTGGGAGCCCCTCGCTGTGCCAGATCCCCTGCAGTCCTAGGAGGACGGGTTTCTTCACAGTCACGTTTTCCAGAGGAGGAAACGTGCCTCAGAAAGCCCAAGGCCACATGTGTGTACACAGCACAGCCAGGATCTGAGTGCAGACTGTCTGGTGGCTGCACGCCGAGGCCTCCCTCTGGACCTGCCTCTCCTGCTACCACTCCCAACTGGGGCCCACAGACCTCGTCTTCCGAACGCATCGCTACAATCTCTACTGGTAACCTTCTCTGCACGCACTGCCCACCATGGGCTACTCCCCGACTCCTGTGACACACATACCTGTGCACGTACAGCCCTGTGGCCCATCCTGCTGGCCTAATGGGCCTCAGGCCTCTCCTCTGAACCCCCAGGCCCACACGTATGCCTTTACCATGTTCTGTGTATGTGTGTTGGCACATGTGTGTCTCTGTCTCTCAGGGTGTGTGTCCAAAGCCCAGTGACTAGGTCTGCCCCTCCATGTAGGTTGCACTGTCCTACCAAACAGGGGCCTGGCACCCCGACACAGAATCCCGAATGTTGGCTCATGACTGTGGTGATGCCCCTGGTACATGCTGTCCTCACCCGTGAAGGACACAGGGAAAACAAGTCTCTGACATTCATGTCACCGCAGTGCTATCCATGACCCTGGAAGGCACCCTAACCCACCACAGCTTTTTCCTGCCAAACCCAAAACCCCAAATCCTTCTCAACACAGTGGCCCAGGTGCTTCTCCTGGTCAGCGTCAGAGCTGCGGTATCACTGAGGCCATAGACGAATTGATGACCTTCCATGCTTCAATTTTCATTTCTGTTTTTCTAGGCTTGGAGCAAAAATGTGTCCCAGGAACAACCGGATTTTCTGGGGGGCAGGGAACAGCTAGCTGGGACACACGGCAGAGTCTACAGCAGGAGGTTGATTGGACAAACAAGGAACAGAATATTTCCCCAGGCTATGGTTGAATAAAAACTGAAAATAATTCACCCATTACCTCTTCTCTTTCCCAAACTCAGATTAGCTTTTCCACAGTCTGGTGTTAAACTATGCCTGTGGGTGTGTTTTGAGACAAATACCATGAGAAAGTTCATTCTTTGGACCACAGTCCTGTGTCTGTGCCTGTCTGTGTGTCTGAGTATCTGTGTGTGACTGCGTGTATATCTGTGTTCCGTGTGTGTATTTGTGTATCTATGTGTGTGTGTGTCTTATGTGCATCTGTGTGTCTGAGTATTTCTGTATGACTGTGTATCTGTGATCTGTGTGTGTATTTGTGTGTCTGTGTGTGCGTGCATCCCTGTGTGTCTGTCATGGGAGAGTGTAGAGAAAGTGAGGCAGGAATTTAGCCATAGAGCCTTCTATTTTCCTGTCAATTCTGCCCCGGGCACTTAGAAACAGGCCAAGTAGTAAAGTAGGGGTCTTGCCAGGAGAACGGAGGGCAGCTAAATCAGGGGGGACCTCATAGCCCAGCTCCAGGCTCCCAGCTGCTGTGGTAGGCAGTAGCTGCTGTGGCTTCTTGAGCAGAGCAGGGGGTGCAGGAGGAACAGTCTCGTGAAGATGGACCCTCTAGAAGAAGACGCCGGGAGATGCTAGTGGTGAAGGACAGTGCGTGCAGAAGTTGGCTGGCTGGGGGGCTGTGCCTCTACGCCGGGCCTGAGAGGCTGGGGAGAAGAGGGCCCCAGCAATACCCCAAAAGGAGAAAAGGCTGGACTTGGCAGCCGCCTGAGTACAGATTGAAGGCATCACAGACCACACCTGTCAGAAGCCTGAGGGGTGTAGATGAGATCCAGGCCCAGTAGAGGGGAAGGTGAGGCCATCTGGACACCTGGAGTGCAGCCTCCAGTGGGGCCCAGTGGGGGCCCGTGGGGAGGGGTAAAAGGAAGTCGAGGGCTGGGTGTGCAAGGCCAGTGGCAGGAGGAGGAGCTTGGCTGACAGGAGAAGACATTGGGCGTCTTGCCCTGTGAAGCAGTTGCTTCTCTTAATTAATTAACATATTATAACAATGAATTATTATTGTTAATTCTTATAAATATAAGTTATACTCCAACCACTCCTTTTTTATTGAAATATACTTGACACTTAACATTATATTAGTTTCAGGTGTACAACGTAATGATTCTGTATTTGGATACCTTGCAAAATGATTGCTTCAGTAAGTCTAGTTAGCATCCAGCACTCGCGTAGTTACAGTTTTTCTTCTCATGATGAGAACTTTTAAGATCTCTCTTAGAAACTTGCAGATATTCAGTACAGCATTATTAGTTATCGTCACCAGGACTTCTTGTATTACACCTGGACGTTTGTATCTTTTGATTCCCTCCACCCATTTCACCCACACCCTTTATTTCAAAAGGTTCCATCTGAGCAGAGGCCTGAAGCGGGTGAGATGAGAAGGGAGCAGCGATGTACAAAGGCCCAAGGAAGGCGTGGCTGTGCTATGTTCAAAGAACAGCTGGAGACAGGGCGGCCAGAGTGGAGGGAGGAGGCGGGGGAGAGAGAGGAGCTCAGATGAGAGCGAGAGCAGGGAAGGGGGCCAGGCTCTGCAGGGCTTTGCAGGCTCTGGGACAGACCTTGCCTTTCACTCTTGCAGGCTGGAGCAGAGGGGCCTGGTCTGACTCTGCAACAGCACCTGTCGGCTGCTGGGCGGAGAACAGACTGCAGCGAGGCACGAGTAGAGGCAGGGAGGCCGTGGGGAGGCAACTGCAGTAATTGGGACAGGACATGGTGGGGCTGAGGTGGTAGTGATGGGGAGGTGGGGAGAAGTGGTCGGCTTCTGAGTGGCTGTGGAAGGTCTAGTCGGTGGGATTTACTGATGGTTGGATGTGGGTGTGAAAGGGCAAGCAAGGGTGAGGCTCAGATGTTCTGTGTGAGAATGGAGCTGCCATTTATGAAGTGAGGAGGCCCGGGGAGGGGGGACCAGGTTTCCGGGCGAAGATAAAGCGTGTGATTTGGGGTGTGAACTAGAAACACGTGCAGAACGAGGAAAGCCGCAGGACTGGATGAGCTCAGCAAGACGAGAGCAGAGGCCCAGGGACAGAGCTCGGGGAGCAGCGAGCTCAGGGCGGTGAGGAGGACTCAGCCAAGGAGGCTGAGAGGGAGCACCCAGGGAAAGGAAACTGGGAGAAGGTGGTGCCATGGAAAGCCCGTGAAAGAAGCGTTTCGGGAATAAAGAAATGGCCGACTGAATGGAGTGGGGCTGAGAGATCAAGTAAGGAGGACTGAGAACTGACCGGTGAATTTAGCAATGAGGGGGGTGTTGGTGATCTTGGCAAGAGCCATGGCCCCTATTTCCTGAGACAGGGGCCTGGCTTTTCCAGCCAGAGGAGACTGTGGTGCAGACAGGGCAGCGGCTATGTGGGCCCTGACACCCAGGGCCCCACGAATCCAGGTGAACATATGTCCTGGGGCAGAAGGTCATGTCTTAGGGCGCTGTTGTGCTCAAAGGATCTGCTGGCACCCCTTTCACCACTTTTTGACCCTGTTCCCCAAGCACGGCCTCAGGTCCCTTCCCTGGCTCTGGGTGGGGCCCAGAGAGCACACCTTCCAAGCAGCACCAGGAACGGGGCTTTAGTGCTGTGTCCAACTGGAAAGGGACTTAAGGGTGTGTTTGTCCTCGTCCCTCATTGATGGACGTGCAAGCAGGCCCGGCGGGGGGGCGGGGGAGGTGGGGGCATGTTAATAGCAGAGCTGCTGGGACAAAAACCCACTCCTCCAAGAGGCTGTAGACCAGCTTAGTTAAAACTTAGTGTCTGTTCAAGCCACCACCTAACCTTAGGACCTGGACGAGTTACTTAACACCCGGGGCCCCAATTCTGCCGTCTGTAAAATGAGCGTTGTTGCGTGGTGAAAAGAGATAGCGGGTGTTGTTTGGGGGTTATTCTGACTACCAAGCCCACGTTTTTAGGGAGTACAGTGAGGGAGCACGTGCCATCTCCAGGAGTCTATGGTCTCACCTGGCCCCTCTGCTCTCTCCGCAGATCAGCAACTCCATCCTCATCATCTTCGTCAGCTACTTTGGCAGCCGGGTGCACCGTCCGCGGCTGATTGGCATCGGGGGTCTCCTGCTAGCTTCGGGTGCCTTCGTCCTCACCCTCCCGCACTTCCTGTCAGAGCCCTACCGGTACACCGTGGCCAGCGTTGGTAAGTGGCCTCCAGCCCCCACAGGCCCGGTCCGTGAATGCTCTTCCTTAGGCCACTGCCTTGGGGTCGAAGACGTCTGAGGATGAGTGAGCCACCGGGGGTGTACTCGGGGAATAATTGATTCCTGTGTGTGTGAGTACTAGACTTCTTTTTAAGAGGTCTTGTGTACAGATCAGGCTCAAGAGATGAAGCACTTAGAGTGATAGAAGGGATTCCTTTACGGGTCGCGAGACCTACAGTGGAGACAGATCGGTGGCAGAACTGGAAACAGATGGAGCAGGAACCAGGACGCTGAGCGCTGAGATGTCAGCTGGGTTCTGGTCGTGGGAATCTGCCCCCCACCTCTCTGTAAGCCACCTGTAACTAGTCATTTCTCAAGTGCACTGTGGCCTTGCACCCTTCCAGACTGTGGAAGGGCTGAATGCAGCTTCACATAGGCAGGGGAGGAAGACAGACCTGAGCCTAGGGGCCCTGCCATGCTCTCTCTTTCCCTTGGTCTACACGGAGTCAGGTGTGAGGACGGCTCTGAAGGACAGTCAGGAACTGCTGGCCACGCTCTCAGAAGGGGTGGTCCAGCCCACTGCACTGCTGTCTTCCCAGACCTGAGGTCTCTGCCTCTCTCTCCGGCAGCGTGAAGGTCGGCATAATGAAACCAGCAGGGAGCCTAGGGCGCTTTGGCCACACCGAGGGGAGGGCATCCTGCCAGGTGCCACACATGGTGGCCTGCTTAGCCTGATGAGTCGGCTCCCCACAGCCTGGGCCCCATCCCAATGGCATTTGCTCCACATAGAGCAGCCACCACAGAGGGTGGTTAGAGACAGGGGGGTAGAGGGGGGCACTTTGAAAGCCCTCACTCTGCTCCTTGTTAGGGAAGGCTCTACAGCTTGGTTCAGCCCACTGCGATCCTCCCGCTCTTTGCCATTCCTGCCTTGACCTCCGTGCTCTGAGCCGAACTCCACTGAGAGAGAAACCCGAGGGGACTTTGAGGGAGGCCACAACTTGCCTCTCAGGCCTGCAGGAGGTGAACTAGCTGGGAAAGGGAACAGTTTGGTCATGGTGTTGCTCGTTTGTTTATGAAAGTTCTATTCTCAACAACAGGACACAGCAGTCCCTCTCACTTTGGCTGGGCTCAGAGCAGCAGCTGGAAGTGCTCAGGGCTACCCGACCTTCAGGACATCCTCCTGGTGCCAGCGGATGGGATGGAGAGGACTGTGGCCCAGGAGCCCTGTCCGTGGGTCTAGCTGGGGCTGTGTACCGGCTGGGTGCCAGGGCGACGGGGTGTGTGCCCTGCTAATACACACAAAGATGTTCACGCAGTCTCACCTCGGTGGAAAATTTGAAATGTGACTCCTACCTTAGACATATGTCTCTGGAAACTTGAGTTTTGAAGTATGCAAGGTCACTGAGAACAGACGCATTTCATTAAAAGCACCCCCTCTGAGGGTGTCACGAATCTGAAAGGTCTTCCGGAGTCAGGTGGTCTGAATCTGGACACGGAGCTTCCCCAGCACCAGGGCCTTCAGTTCTTTTTCGCAGCTCTGAGTCACAGTTTCTCCCCGTATGAGATGGACCCCCTACTGCCAGGCTGTGAGGGCTGAGAGGATGCACATTCAGAATGTAGCCCAGTGGCTGGCATGTGCAGCAACCATTTAAGTGGCAGTTCTCGTCACTGGCGGTGGTAGGGACAACCTGTGTTGTGCTGGGTAAGCTAGAGTGGCAGGTGAGGAAGTGCCCTACCGTGTTCTCACAGGTGAGTCCGTGGGGTTCCTCTCTGTGGAAGCTCAGACTTCTCTATTCCCAGATCCTCAGGCTGGACCAGCCTGGTATGACGGGTAAGAACATGGACTTCATTCAGTTCCCAGCTCAGACCACTTCTTTGCCAAAAGTTTCCTCAGGCAAGCCACTGCTTCGCCTTTCCGAACCTCAGTTTCCTTACTGTAAAGTGGGAACAATAATCCCTTCTCTTTCAGGGTGCTCTGGGGGTGGAAGTCAAAACAAAATAGTTTAGGCCAAGTGCCTGGCCCACATCAGCGGTTCAGCGCACTTCCCTCCACTGCCCTTGTTGTGGTTTTTGAAATCTGTTACTCATAAGGAATGACCCCTAGACTACCATCATGTGTTGATTGAGGATTTCTTCCCCTCGGAGCAGACATGCTCCAGAAATGGACATGGGAAATGAAGAGTAACTATGTGTTTTAGGAAAACAAATTAAAGAGGGGCTAAACAGTGTGGGAATCATGGAGACCTTTCACAGCTAATTGCCGATTTTAAAAAGGGCACGCAAACATTTATGAATGTTTAGATTTTCCAAATGTCAGTGGGGTCCAGAAATGTGTCCTGCTGGCGTCTTTAGAGAAAAGGGGAGCTGCCCAGCCGAAGCCTCTAAGACCACTTCTGGAAGGCTCGGAGTGGTTTCGGTGCACGGGAAACAGGCCGACACAAGACCACCTCTCCCAGGAGACAGGAGAGGAGCCTTCGGAAACCAGTGTCTGGGAGGACTAGGTGTAACCCGCAAAGAAGGCTCCTCTGCCAAGTTCAGGGGGAGCCTGCCCCCATGCAGACAATGGACGTGCACAGGCAGGGAGCTTCCTGCAGGATACGCAGGAGAGGGCGTCGCTTGTATTTTTGGAACAGCCAAGAAAAGAAAGGGAGGGAAGAGTCACTTTCCAGTCCTTTATCCATGAAGCCGCCAGCCCCTAACCCCCATGCTCATTCATCCCCAGGGTGTCCCTGGAGAGGAGGGAGGTGCAGGACATGGAGAGGGAGGGCCTTGGGCTGCTGAGTGCCTGTGTCCCTTTCTCTGTGAAGGACACACAGGACCTGGAATCTGTCCCCAACCCTCAGAGCAGAACCCACTCCCTGACCCACGGGAGCCCCGCCGGGTCTGTCCACTGAGGGAACTGCTCAGGGCTGTTCAGTGGTGAACACTCAGCCGAGGTGCAAGGCATTCAATGTGCTCAGAGGTCTTGTGCAGGAAAGTGGGGGTGTGTTTATGGGATAATTGTGTGTGTGTGTGTATGTGTGTGTGTGTGTGAGAGAGAGAGGGGGGGAGAGGCATTTCTACGTGTATGGAGCGGAGTAGTGAGAAGGTGCACAGGTGTGGAGAGGAGATGGGGGTACATGGAGATGGGGAGGGCAGGGGGGCAGGAATTCGAGGGAAGTGGGTGTTTAGTGTGAGTGGGGATCTGTGTGGAGCTCTGGAAGGTGGAGCTAGGGATGTATGTGAGGGAAAAGTGTGTGTGGTGGGATTTGGGGTACATGTGTAGAGGTGGGGGTGTATGTGGGGGTCAAGGGGAGTATGCGTGTGTGTGTGTGTGTGTGTGTTAGGAGGTGAGCGGGTGGGGGACGGCCAGGGTGAGAACTGCACAGCCTGGCCAGTTGGATCTGTGCAACCTGAAAAAGAGAACAAGAGGGGTAAAAAAATAAATTACGAAACACAGGGGTATCATTAAGTCAACTGAGAGAAAATAGCCTCGAACAGATGAGCACAGTAAAGCCTAATAAATGAGATTTGATGTGGAATGTATTTTTAATGCAGAGGGTAGGAAAGAATAGAAACCAACATGGGGAAATGACAGAAACCACCAGGCTGCTGTGCCGGACGTGCGGGAAGGCCAGGGCTGGCGCTCAGCAGCCAGGCTGGTCGTCTCCATGGCAATGGCCCTCAGCCTCTCTGAAGGCCCCAGCAGTAACGGATGCTCTGTTAGGTTTTCTGAACATCTGTTTTGTGAGCAGGTCGCAATCCCCGCCTGGGGCAGCCTAGAAACCTGCCTCCTTGTTCTGGCTCTCCCGCTCAGGTCTGGGCTGAGGTGTGAGCGTGGCTCCCCTCTCCATCGTGCCCACCCCCACCCTGAGGTTGTTTAGTCCTCTTCTTTTGTCCAGGAATGCAGTTGGGTGGTAGGCCTGCTTGGGGGCTGGTGGAGGAAGGGCGGCCTTGGCAGCAAGCTGCATCCGGGGTCCTGCCCCCCTACAGACAGTCACCTCTCCGGGACCCCTGGCAGACTGTGTGTCTTGGGCTCACCTATTGCCGTGGGGCAAGACTCCTTGGGAGGGTCAGCCCCCAGGGTGGAAAAGGAAGGCTGATTACTATTCCAGTGGCTTTGGACACCCCAGAAAAACTGAGAGACAGTGAATAATAGCCCCCAAAACAGGGTGCATATCTCTATTTTTCTGAGGAATATAGTTGGTTTGGTCTTTTTTTAAAGGTTTTTTAAATTTTATTTTTAGAGAGAAGGGAAGGGAGGGAGAAAGACAGGGAGAGAAACAATCTGTGTGAGAGAAACATTGATCTGTTGTCTCTTTTCTCATGCACCCAACTGGGGACCTGGCCCATAACCCATGCATGTGCCCTGACCGGGTATCAAACCAGTGACCTTTTGGTTCACAGGCAGGCACTCAATCCACTGAGACACACCTGCCAGGGCATGAATGTGGTTTTGAAGAAGCCATTGGTCCCTCCCTCCTGCAAGAGGCCTGGGGCCCCCCGGAGGACACAGGGAGGAACTGCTCTTCTTGCCACACTCGGTGGAGCTGAGGCTCCTGGCTGTGCCCAGACGCCGCCAGCAAACTGATGGCTTGAAATGGGAAGCACCAGACACATTTGGGCAGTTGGCTACCCACCAGGAGATAGGAGACCAGTGGGAGCAGGTTCTTCCTCTCGGGAACCAGAGGACTTTTCAGGAATCAGAGTTTGGACTGGCCACCATCAGAGAGGTGTGAGGCTCAGAGAGGTAAACGTGGGGAAAAGAGTAAAGAAAAATCAGGACCGAAGTGACAGTATTTGGAGGTGGGGCCTTTGGGAGGTGATTGGGTCATGAGTGGGAGTTAGTGCCCTCAGGAATGGGGTTAGTGCCCTTGTAAGAAGAGGCCAGAAAATCAGGCCACCCTCTGCTGGCTGTGTGCGGTTATAAAAAGACGTCGGCAGTCTGCCACCCTTGAGGGGCTCTGTCCAGAACCTGAGCACACCTGCACCCTGGTCTCGGACTTCTTGCCTCCAGAACTGTAGGAAACAGATTCCTGTTGTTTATCAGCCACACGGTCTCTGATGCTTTGGTGCAGCACCCCGGACCGACTCTGTTAGCTTCCTCCTCCTCGGTTGGAGCCCCTTCTTTCGGTCCTGGGTCTGATTTTGAATTTTCAGCCTCCGGACTGTCTTGTTAGCCATTCCTCCCAGCTTTGTGTCATTCACAAGTTCGTCAGCTGTTCTCCACTTTCACCCGAGCCTATGACAGCGATGAGAGGCCCACAGGTTGGCCGCCGGCTTCTAGGTCACACTGGCCCATCGGCCCCTGCACTGGGCACGCCTGGAGCCGATTCTCCCAGTGGACTCTCCGGGCACGTGGCCGCAACTTGTCTACCAGGATATCATAAAAAGCTTTGTCAAAAGTCTTCCTTCAGTCAAGTAACACCATGTTACGGCTTCCTGCTGGTCTGGGCGCCCTATTAACAAAGGAAATGAGCTTGGTTTGGAATGGATGGCTCCTGAGGAACTCATGTTGGCTCAGCTAATTGCTTTTTTCTCTTCTTCAAAGAGCTCCACATCAGCCTAGTGACTAAATTGGTGACCAGGAACTTCTGCCTCACTCCCATCTGGGGGATGTGAATGAAGCCCTAAGTAACAGTTTTGAGGATGAGCTCAGCCAGGCAATGAATGCCTCCTTCTTTGGTCTAGGGGTGATTCCTCAGGGTGCAGGCATGTGTTCGGGGACAAGGGTGTGGGTGGGGGAAGCCCCTTGCCGGCCGTAAGGCCCAGCCCATTGCATTGTGCACAGAGCACTACCCTCTGACACCCGGCTCACGGGTCACGTGGACACCTCAGTCCAAACAGGCATCTACCCCTCTGGCCCCCTCTAGTGCCAGGGCGGCAATGTGGGAAGGAGCGTCCGGCCGCAGCCTCAGAACTAGCCTTGGGGACTCAGTCCTGGGAGCAGAGCAGGGGGGCTCTGTCCTCCTGCCACCGCCCCTGCGCTTGCCCTTTTCTGCGCAGATGGGAATGACCCTTTCAAGCAGCCCACAGGCCTCCCCAGTCCTCCACTACCATCCGTCCACTGCTGGCAGCCAGCACCGATCTTACTTTTTCTACTTTCTGGACCCCATCCCTGGGTTCTTAAAAACCTGGGTGATATTGCTTGTCTCCGGGGTTTGGCCACCTCCTTTACCCCTTTAAATTTCTCGAAACTTTCTGGCCTCTGTGGATGAAAATTGGCCATAGCGTATGATCACTATGTTTCAACTTATATGTACTCATTTTTAATCTGAATAAGAATATGACAAGGTAGCTATTATTATATCTGGTTTTTTAAAAAGATTTATTTATTTATTTATTTATTTATTTATTTTCAGGGAGGGAGGGAGAAAGGGAGAGAAACATTGTTGTTTCTCATAGGCCCCCAACCGGGGACCTGCCCTGCAACCCAGGCGTGTGCCCCGACCAAGAGTACAAACCAGCCACCTTTCTGTCTGCAGAACAATGCCCAACCCACTGAGCCATGCCAGGCAGGGCCAACGTATCTGTTTTGGAGATGAAGACACTGAGGTTCTGAAAGGCCCCTAACCAGTGAGTGAGCAATAGAACCGAGATTTGAACCTGGTCTCTCTGACTTCAAAATGTGAATTCCTTCCATCGCTCTGTGATGTGACCAGGGCTGTCAATCTCAAATTTGTTGGTTTCAGCTTGTACAGAAGAGTACATTCTATTTCTTCCCCAAAATGAAACTCAGAATGCATATGCCCATAGAAATTACAAGGGGAGGCTTAGTCTAGCTGGAATAGAACACATATTATAGGAACGTTATGGATCAGTAAGTCTGGGCGAACTCCCCTGGGAACGCCGTCACTTCTGATGTGTGAATAGCCCTCTTTACAAACAACTAGAGATCCCAAGTCATGAGTGAGTTGGGGACAGCCTGTTCCAGGCCTGCTGCTGGGAGTAGCCAGAGTTTCTGGTAAAACTGTTGAGTGGCTGGATTTAAAAGGATGAGGAAATAGGTCCTTCAGACTGGAACATTCTGAATGATGTTCCAGGAGTTTGTCGATAGCCTGAAGGCTTGGCACCTTGGTCATGCTTCCAGAAAATTCTCCGGAAGCACCCCTGCCTTTCCCTATTATTCTCTCATGGGTTGCTTCTGAGATGTGCAATTTGCTGGTCTCCACCTCATTTGACCCTACTCACCCACAAGCTGTGCCCCCTTCTCATCGGAGAGGTTACGGTAGTGTTCGAGAATCGTGACCTGAAGGAGAAGTCACTGCCGCTCTCCTATTTCCTGGCAGAGTTCTTCCTCCCCTCTGCCAGGGTGATGGGAATGACTACTCAGAGGAAGGCCTGTTGCCATGGCCTGGATATGTTGCTTGACCCTTTCAGGGTTCTCTCTTGGCCCCTTCTCTGGAACTTTGAGGCCTCTTGTGATACCCTGACAGCCGTCTAGCCCACGACAACCTGGCCACACCAGGAATGTGTGCATTTAAACAATGGTGAGGCCAGTTCATGGTTGGCTTGGATCTGCCCCAGCTCCATGGATTCCATTCTAGGGAAGCAGACCACCAAGCCTGCTGAGGGGTGCAGAAATTAGAATCGAAATTCTGCACATTCATGTTGTGGGGTGATGAGTCACAGGGTTGATCCATGCAGCTGGGGAAATGGGAGGGAAGAGGGCCTGGGCTGTTTCTAGTTAGCCCAGTGAAAACTGGCACAGCCAAACCCTTGGTGTCTTGTGGGTAAAAGAATGTGCTTTGATGAACTTAATCCTTCCAGAAGTCTGCCTCGGGGAACACGAGAAACAGACTGATATCCAGCTAATGAGTAGATTGCCCTCCTTGCCTTTCCCTGGGCCCTCCAAGATGGCGGCAGGCAGCCTTGGGTGGGCAGGTGGCCTTGGGTGGGCCAGCGGCCTTCGGAGTCTGGTGGCTGGAACAGTCAGGCATTTCTCTCAGTTTGCATGGTAGGGAGATCAGAGCTAGCAACCTCTGGGGAGGAGGGCGACGTGCTTCCATAAGTCCATGGAGAGTCACTGGGCACTAGGTTTTTGCTAGAATGCTTGAGAAGTGGGGAGGGAGGGGGGAAGCGGTTGGCTCCACTCCAGGGAGGAAACAGGTGCATTGAGGCAAAGAAAGCCCAGCCCCTAGTTCTGAGAAAGGCTCTTGACACAGGTCTTTTTCTCCCCGTATTTCAGGCCCTTGGGCTCACCTCTCCCTGTCCCCCCCCCCACTTTTTTTAGAAGAGCCTAGTTAATGATCTAAATTCTAGACAACTTTGCTCTTACCAGAATGAGCTGGCCACAGCCACCCACTGCAGGGAGTCCCAGGCATGAGTTCTTAGGAAGCCCACACTTTGTCTGTTTCTGACATAAATACATGCATACCCCATTTTATTGCACTTCACTTTATTGAGCTTCACAGATGTTGCATTTTTTACAAGTTGAAGGCAAGACCCTCCACCAGCAAAAAGATTACAAGTAGCTTTATTGCCATACTCACTTAATTGCAGTGGTCTGGCACCAAACCCACAGTATCTCCAAGGTATGCCTGTTCCTGTCCCCACATCAAGCCAGGGATCAGCGGGTCCTACCCACTGCGAGCCCTGCTCTTCCTGGCCCCTGGGCTCTCTGCCTCCCTGGTTCCCTGAGGACAGTGCTCCCAGGTGAAAGAAGCATTGTCCTCCGAAGGTGATTAAAGCCCTTTCCCATCACCTGTGTCAAATCCTGATCTGGGATGGATTTGGCCCCATCCAAGGCTGGCATAATGAAAAGAGAGTTCGTTAGAAGGTCTTATGCTGATGTTGAATACAGAATAGGCAGAGGAACTCAGTAGACTTGGATTTAATTGGGGCAATCATGTTTTAAAATATGTACTTTTAATAAAGCAATTTCTGACATAGAATCTGACATTTTAAAAGGTAATAATAGCCCTGGCTGGTGTGGTATCATTGGTTGGAGCATCGTCCCATGCACCAAAAGTTCTCAGGTTCGACCCCGGGTCAGGGCTCCTACCTAGGTTGTGGGTTCGTGCCCAGTCCAGGAGGCAGCCGATCAATGTCTCTGTCTCACATCGATGTTTCTTTGTCTCTCTCCCTTCCTCTTTCTCTAAAATCAATTTCTAAAAAGTTAATAACAGTTAAACAGTCTCCAGAGAGTTTGGCCTCCTGGACACTTCGTTAGGTGGAATTACATGGGGGTTGTTGTGGCTTTGGCAAACCTCACAACGTGCTATGTAAAGACTTAATAAGGGAGCATTTGAGATCTCGCTTCCTGGCTGGCATATGTCACCAATTTGGCTCAAATAAACTCATAAAAATCCTCTAAACAAAGAAGAAGCCAGTCAACATTTTCATGATCTTCAATGACCATTAAATGTCCCACAAAAAATATAAGTTAGCCTGCTAAGCCAGCAGTGATGTTCTAATAAATAAGAATTTAGTAAAATAATAAGAATCAGTGAAAGTAAGAACTAGAATTCTTTTTTTAAAAAAATATATTTTATTGATTATGCTATCCCAGCTGTCCCATTCCCCCCTTCACTCCCCTCCACCCTGAGCACCCTCTCCCACCCACTCCTCCCACTTTAGTTCATGTCTATGTATCATGAAGAACTAGAATTCTTAAAAGCAACACTTATTCTCCAGTCCTTTCATCCTCATGCTCTCCTAGGACCAGCCTGGCCTTGCGCGCCTTACTCACACCCGCTCCGGGCTGTGCATCACCGTCCATGCCCCCACAGAGCCAGCCAGCACTCCCTACCCCTCACACAAAGCACAGCATTGCCTGTTTTACCACAGAGATATCTCTTGACTGGGTCATCTTCCCTCCTCTCTTCATGGGCCCTGAAAACTGGCCTTAATCTTTTGGTGCATTCACTGCACTGCCGCCTCCCCCATGGTCATCACTCTTCCAGGGTTTTTCTTAGGATACAATCCAGGCCCCCTCCCAAGGACACATGTGCCCTGCAGGAGTGGCCATGCCTCACCCTGACTGAATTCGTGCCGACCACAGTGGGCTTTGTTATGTGTTTTTGAGGGGCCTCCCGCACCCCGAGCCCCTTCACAGTCTGTTCTTCCCTCCTCCTCACCACTGATCTGTCTGCTCCCATTGGTCCTTCCCAGGGGGTCTTCCTCCGAGAGCCTTTCCTCAGACCCTCTGTCCAACAGCACCGGGCTTGCTGCCTCCCCCACAGGCTCCCTGACTCCCTGTCCTCTCCCAGCTCAGTGTGTGTGTGCTGTGCTGGGTTTTTATTTAGGATGAAATATACACAACACAAAATAGACCACTTTCACTGTGTGTAGCTGTACAGTTCAATGGCGTTAGTGCACTCGCACTGTTGTACAACCATTATTATTTCCCATCTCCAGGACTTTTCATCCTTTCCAGCTGCACCGGTGCCCCCTGAACCCGAACTTCCCCACGCCTCCTCCTCCCAGCTCCTGGCAACCACCATTCTACGTTGCCTCGATGAGTTTCTCTATTCTAAGTTCCCCGTGAGTGGAATAATGCCGTGCTTGT
The DNA here is from genome assembly GCF_014824575.4 of Sturnira hondurensis. Lineage (NCBI taxonomy): Eukaryota > Metazoa > Chordata > Mammalia > Chiroptera > Phyllostomidae > Sturnira > Sturnira hondurensis. Next base: position 5,742,380 of record NW_028085930.1, read on the forward strand.
ACTTTCGTGCCTGGCTTATTTCAGTTCGCATAATGTCTTCAAAGCTCACCTACTTTTTTATGTAGCACGTGTCAGAATTCCCTTGTTTTTAAGGGAATTGTAAAATCTCATTGCATGTCCATATCACATTTGGTTTAGCCATCCACCCGCTGATGGACATTTGGGTCGTTTCCACCTTTCGGCTGTTGTGAATAACCCTCTGTGAATGCTGGTGTACGAATACCGGCTCAAGTCCCTGCTTTCAGGTCTTTTGGCCATGTGCCCAGGAGTGTAAATGCTGGATTAGATTGTCATTCTAATTTTGTCTGATTTTCACAAAAATTGTGGCTGCACCATATTTCATTCCTACCAGCAATGCACGAAGGCTCTAATTTCTGCACATCTGACCCAACTCTTGTTTTCTGGTTTGGTTTTCTTTCTTTATTTTATTTTATTTTTTTGGTACTAACTGTCCAGATGGGGGTGAAGCCATGTCTCCCTGTGGTTTGGAGCGGACTGGGCAATAGCTTCTTTGACGATCAGTGTACCACAGTCGACTAAAGCTTCGTAATCTCATCACCTGCACCTGTCTCGGTCACCTCCACTTCTTCTGCGCCTGCAGAGGGCCTACTCACAGTCAAATATGGCCAAACAGCTGGACAACCAGGCGTGAGTGGAATTTGGTCCAGGCATCTTTTCAGAACTCAGCATCTGAGCCGTCCCCCGTGAAGCAGGCATCGGCCCCACCGCTGCGGACCGGCCTGGGCGTGGTCTATCAGTGGCTGAGCTGGGAGTGAGGGTCAGTTCTTTGCCTTCAGGTGATCTTTAAACTGCTCTTGTACCTGACATAGACGGGGCCCTGCCACCTCAGAACCAACAAAACAACTGTCACTGTGACACCTCGACAGAGGAGACGGGTGTCTCAATCACGCACATTGGCAAGCGACAGCAAGTTCCCGTGGTTTTAGGGAACTTCAGACTTTTTCACTTCTTTATACAAGTTACACTTGAAGTTGTTTGGACCTCCTGGAAGGAAATGCCGTTTGAAAACTTAGCAGCCTCCCTCATATTTGTGGGTCCTTCAGAAACTCAGCCACTCAGACAGAGCTAGCCAGGGCAGTGAGCAGACACATGTGTGTGCTGGTTTGTTTGAATGACTGCACTGCAGCGTTTGGTCAGTCGGCGGAGTGGTTCAGGGCAGTTTCCTGGCTGGGTACCCACTCTGCTCTCATTCCTGAACATGCCCATCTGGTTTGAGAGGGGTATAGGGGTCTCAGGACTGGCCTATCACTTTTTCTAAAGGCCCATGGTGTGTAAACGCCCGTGCCCCTGGGGTGTGCCACGTGTCTGCCTCGCTGAGGGCCAGGAGCGGACAGTGAGCCTGGCGCGCTGCCTGCCTGGCCCTCCAGGGGCCTCTCACTGTCTGCAGTGCCTGGCCCTCTGTGGAATCCTCTGAAGTCTCTCAGAGTTAAGGTCGCTGGTATAGGACATCATGGATGCAGGACGAGAACCCAAATTCCAAGCTCCCAGTCCAGTCCTTCCAACATTGTTGGCCTTGCTGCCCATGGCCACCTGGACCTTCCTGTGGGGAGCAGTGTGAGTCTGCAGCACTGCACCCTTGTTTCTGGGTATTGGACGTGGGTCAGTGTTGGTAGGATTCCATAGTGGGGTGGAGAGTGGGCTACATAGCCCTCATGATCTCGGGCACAGCAGAAGTTCTTCACAGTCGTGTGCTGGGCTGCCAGACCCAGTGACGACCCTAAGCCTCAGACCTGTGCAGTGGGACCAGCCACTCCAGCCACCCCTCAAAAGGGTAGACACAGCCGTCACACCTGCGGATGGACCTGCGGGGCCCAACTCTTCATGTCTGCACTCCTTTCTGGAGCCATAGCCTTCTAGCTCTTGATTTTTTTAAAAAGATTTTATTTATTTATCTTTAGAGAGAGGGGAAGAGAAGGAGAAAGAAGGGGAGAGAAACATCAATGTGTGGTTGCCTCTTGAGCGCCCCCCACTGAGGACCCAGTCCACAACCCAGGCATGTGCCCTGACTGAGACTTGAACCAGCAACCCTTCACTTTGCAGGCTGGCACTCAGTCCACTGAGCCACAGCAGCCCCCTTCTAGCACTTTAATGACTCATGCAGAATTTCTGTATCCAGCCACTGTATAGTCTCTGTCTCAAGGGAAACTGAGGCTCAGAAGAGTTTAGAAACTCGCTCAAGTTCACATAGCTATACATATACATAGCTCCTAGGGTTAAAACCATTTTTTAAAAATTCTTTTCAAACTACTTCTTTGAGGTATGGTTGACATGCAAAAAAAACCTATATGTATTTAATGCATACAATTCAGTGAGTTTCAGAATAAGTATATACCCCTGACACCATCACCACCATCAAGGCCATAGACATATATATCACCTCCCAAAATTTCCTCCCACCCCCTCTTCTATTGTGTACGTGTGGTGGTGGGGTGGGTGGTAAAGAAGGCCTAACATAAGATCTGCCCTCTTAGCAAATTTTAAGTATACAACTCAATACGAAGCTATAGTATCATAGAAATCCAGAACTTACCTTGCATACTTGAAACTTTCTGCCTTTTGACCATCACCTCTTCACTCCCCTCCCCTCAGCCCCTGGCAAGCACCTCTCTGCTTCGACGAGTTTGACTTTTTTATAATCCGCACCTAAGCAAGATCATACAGTATCTGTCTTTCTGTGTCTGGCTTTTTTCACTAAAACTGATTTCTTGACTCCCTATGCTGTGCATTTGTTTCATCTCATTGTCCCAGATTTCATCACACTCCCAGCAGCCAGCCCCTTTCTAGGAGACCTCTCCTGGGGAGGAAGTAAGCATCGGGTCCCAGCCACCTGCGGAGCTCGGACAGCCCAGGTGTTTGCATGTGGCCAGGCAAAGGGGGCTCCCCCAGGCCCAGCTCCTCCATCCCTGCACAGTGTGGGCTTTGTCTTTTCAAAGCCACCCTTTCAGGTTTGACTTTACTGTGGGCTTGGAGTCAGACACATGCAGGTCTGAATGCCAGCCCTGCCTTCAACGGGCCCCTTAGGTGGACCAGCAGCTGCTGTGAGCAGGAGACCACGGACGTCGCCTCCTTGGCAGAGTCTGCCTGTGCAATAAATAGATGCCTAACACTCCTGGCACTAGAACTGGGTCTCTACAGTACAGCCTGTAAGTTGGAGAAAGACTCAACACCCCACTGGGAAGAGGAGGTGGGGTGGGGGACAGAGAAACACAGCTCTGGTCAAAGGCCAAGGCCAGAAAGAAGGGCAGTGGTTTTGGCAAGAAGACACAGGAACTGAGAGAGACGTTGTTAAATTTTCACTGTGTGTATTAATGAAACATTTTAAATGTAGAAGCTTTTACTGATGCTTTATTTTAAAAGTGTCATATGTTCATTATAGGAATATTAGGAAATACGGAGGCACACACACGTGTCACCATGGCCCCATCACCCAAAGAGAGCCATAGTCTTCCTGAGTTTTTCTCCGCATATTCAATTAGTCCCTGTAAGTTTTCTAATTAGGGATTATACTCTTCTCCAAACAATGAGTTGTTTTTCTGAACCTCTAAGATGTTACAGCTTTCCAAGCTAATAAGGCTACCTCTCCACCCTGATTCTACGAGGCTGCCTCCTATTTCACCATGAAGTTGGACCACTCTCTATTTGAATTCTGCATTGAAAGGTGGGATAATGGACCTGGCGTGAGAGGAGAAAGGTACAGGGGGACCCTAACCCAAGTCCAGGGGTCCATCACTCTCCTGGGTGCTCTATTCTCTGCCACAGCTGATGTCAGGCTTGGATAACCTTGACCAGACAGGTGTTTTGGCCCCCTTTGGCCCTTCCCAGGACAGGCCTTTCTGGCCCATGGGGAGCCTGCTAGGCCAGCAGTTTTCCAGTGGGTCCTGTACAAACAGCAGTAGAGAGGATGTGCGATGGTGGGGCCAGGCCAGGTGCAGCATGTGTATAGGGGGAGCGCCGACCACTCCCAGGCCCCACGGTCCAGGGCAGCCCGAGTACAAGAGCACTGAACAGAGTCCTGTGTGCAGGGCGGGTCTGGTCCACAGCCCTCCGTGTTCCTCTTGGTGGAACTTTGAGGCCCACCTAGTTCTGGGCTCTGCCCTCTCTGGGAGCATCACAAATGAGAAAGAAACTGAATCCCATGAGTGCTAAATGGAAAAACCCACAGAATAAGGCCAGTAATGCCAGTGGTTTTCATTGGCCTGGATGAAAAGGCAGGAAGAAAAGGCATCTTGTGGAAAGGAGCCGTCAGGAACCTTCAAGATCTTGGAGGGCTGACAGTGCTGTTTGATGTGGGCCAAATTAGAAACAGCCCGGCCATGTCTCCACCGCCACAGGCATCACGGCGCCCACAGACCACGCTGGGGGTCTCTGGGACCCTCACAGAAGGATCTCAGGGTGCAGCCTGCCTCTGTGGGTGCAGCCTCCGCTCTGCGTCTGTAACAGTAGGGGATGAGAACTTAAGGGTCTCAAAGTCCCCGCCAGCTTCCCATGATTCTTGGGAGCCGCCCAGGTTTCCTAAGGAATTAAAGGCCTTTGGCAGTAGGCTCTCCAGTGTGATGCAGTGTTCATCTAGGAGCACAGCCTCTGGATGACCCTGCGGGGACACGTCCCAGCCAGGACGGCACTGCCTTCTGTGGAACAGACTCACTTCTGTCCTATTAAAGAGAGCCGCAGCCTGTGGGCCTGAGCCTGTGGCTGAGCACAAGACACTGACAAGCCTGGGTTTTTATCTTGGCTCCTCCTTTTCCAGCTTCCGGGTCCCCTCCTCTGGCAATGAAGGTATCGGTCCCTCCATGCTCAGTTCCCCGTCTGGACCCATAGAGGAGGGAGACTGGACACCCAAGAGAGGAAGAGTTCACCCCACCCCTGAAAAGGGCTGTGCCTGGAGCAGGGAGCCCACACACTCACCTTTCCCTCACCTTTGTCTCCAAGGTCACTCCCAGAAGGCCTGGGAGAAAGGCTGGGTTCAAGGCGAGCAGTGAAGCCAGGAGACCAGGGTGGTGGTGACGGGCAGGCACTCTCGTTACAGGGAACAACAGCCACTTCCAAACTGAGCTCTGCCCACAGCGCTGGCAGGACCTGTCCCCCAGTAAGTGCCACAGCAGCGCCCAGGACACCCGGAAGGAGACCAACAGCATGTGGGGCCTCATGGTGGTCGCCCAGCTGCTGGCGGGCATCGGGACGGTGCCCATTCAGCCGTTCGGGATCTCCTACGTGGACGACTTCTCGGAGCCCAACAACTCGCCGCTGTACATCTGTGAGTCCCAGGCCTGAGAAGGGCTGTGGGAGAGAGGGGCACTGCGGATGGGGCCGCGGTGACCCGTGCCTAGGCCCCTCTTCGCCCCACTGCTGGAAATGAGTGCAGAGGTTTGGGGGTCAGATGGACCGGGTTTGAATGGCAGTTCTGGCACCTGCCTGCTGTGGGATCGGGGCAGCTGGCTGAGCAGCAGGGCCCCAGGTTCCTCCTCTACAGAGTGGGGCTGACAGTGCGCACTGGGCAGCTGTGGCATCACATGCAGTCACATATGTAACCATTTAGCCTCATGCCGGGCACAGGGATGCTCCTCGTCCAGCAGCAGCTCCCAGTGCTGTTTGGTCCTCCAAGCCTTGGCCAGGGTGAACATGACTGTCCGAGCCATGCACTGATGGACAGGTGGGCCTTAAAGAAGCGCGTGCAAAAAAGATAGATGATGTCAGAGTGCTCAAATCCTTCTAGCCCGCGCCACACTGCACATCCTCAGGGCCTATATCCCGGACATGACAGACCACACCCACAACTCTGTGGCCTCACAAGCTCCTGCCAGGGCCTCCAGCATTGTCCCTGCAGAGAGCTTTGTCCACCAGCACTGCTCTGGGCGGCATCTGTAAATGCCAGGGAAGCGCTTCCCTCCTGGCAAGTGGATCTCTTGGGCAGCTGCCTGGAGGAGAGACTGCTTTGATTCTGTACATCTTAGGATGTTGAGTGGTTCTGACATTGTCTGTGGGAAATGCCATAGGTGTGGACTTGTCATTGTCAGGGGACAGATGGGGTGACATCTCAGGCATCCTTCAGCTAGGAAAAGAGCCTGAAGCTGCCATACCCACTCAGTTCCCCTCAGCCCCCTCAACCCCTTTTCCCCTGCTCTCCTTTCCAGCCATCTTATTTGCCATCTCTCTATTTGGACCGGCTTTTGGGTACCTGCTGGGCTCCGTCATGCTGCAGATCTTTGTGGACTATGGCCGGGTGGACCCAGGTGAGTGTGTGTGATGACGCCCATCCCACAGGTAGTTTCATGAAACCACCTCCCCGCCTCCCCTACCTCCCATCCCCAGCCAATTAGGGCAGAGAATGAAGCTTCAGCTGCAAATGCTCACTGCCGGGTGCACACTGCAGCTGACCTTCAGAGAGCCGGGAGCAGGTGGCATGTGCCTCCTCCCCTCATCGCAGCACATGTTGGACGCTAAGAATGAGGGGGGCACACTGCTGAAAAAAAATCACACTCTTTCTGACCTCAATAAGTTTGCAGCTCAGGTTAGTTGCAGAGAAACCTTGAGATATAGGAAGGGCCTCAGGTATTGCCACCACAGGTGCCTGTCGTGGTGGTGGTGGTGTTAAAAATTCCTGCCAGCCAGGAGCTGTGGCTGGGAGGCAGCTGGGAGCCAGCCCCTCGGCATGACACCCCTACCCATGCCCGCACACAGATCCAAGTTTGCCCATCTCACACAGAATATGGGCATGTGTTGAACCTGGCCATGCTCCATAGACTCCTGTCTCCGGGACCACCAGACCATGATGTCACCTGCGTGGTGTCCTGTGCCTGTACTTCAAACAAAAGGGAAAAGCCAGGGGATCATTCTGTGTCAGTGTCAAGCCATCTTCGACCTTTTGCTGGCACTTCCTGCATTGGTTCCTGACTCTTAGTTAACCAAAGGGCTCTCCACTAAGCCCCTGGTTCACCAGGAACAGTGCCCAGGGATGCCAGCCATCGTTTGGCTGAGGGCCCTTCTGCTCCACCTCCTCCCTCCATGCCTAGGGAGTGTCTTACAGAGAGAAACGCAATGCAGACTCTTAGATGCAGGTGGGAGACTTGCTAGGAGGAAGCATCTCCTTGGAGGCCAGGCCTGACTTTGGGGAAGGCTGTTTCTTTGGGCTCCCAAGGGTTATGAGGCCTCCTTCCTTCGGGACCAAATACGGCTGGGCAGCGGTAGCATTCAGTGGTTAAGAGCTCAGGTTTGAACACCTAGAAGACATAGGTTTGAAACTGATCAATAACCTTAACCTTAAATAAGGGCAAGGGCAACCTCTCTGAGCCTCAGTTTCCTGATTGGCTGGAAGTGGGTGGACATAGCTCCTACCTTATAAACTTGTTGGGGGAACCCAACAGGATAGGAAACGTAGACATGGAGTCTCTGGCCTGGCCCGTGTTGAGCCCCGAGAGAGTCACAGCCAAGGATTTGGAATAAACTAAGGTGAGGCCAAGGCCCTCATCCCGGCAGCCTGGGGGCTCTCTGGTGCTGCGCTTCATGCTCAGTGGCCTCCGCTTCCTGGGAAGACCAGAATGGCCAGAACAGGGAATGTCAACTTGACCCAGGTTGTAGTTCATGGATTTGCCTCTTCTCCATCGTGAGGCAAACATGCCTCTAATCAGAGGGTCTCTTCCCAGTAAGGTGAGATCATGTGTTCGTCCAGCAAATGTTTGTGTCCTTTGCTTTCTCTTCAGCCTCAGTTAACTTGAGCCCCGGAGACCCCCGATGGATTGGAGCCTGGTGGCTGGGCCTGCTCATTTCCTCAGGCTTCTTGGTCCTCACCTCCTTCCCCTTTTTCTTCTTTCCTCGTGCAATGCCCAGAGGAGCGGAGGTAAGGCTCGGAGAGCCTGTAACTCTATTTATAAGAGTTTAAGAAAGGGAGGCAGCAAGTTAAGCAAATTCTGGATAGAATCTAAGTGGATCTCATGACGCAGGACACCTTGGAGGCTGGGGGAAGTGAGAGTGAAGCTACAAAAGATGGTATCTCATCAGTGTCCCCTTCCCCGTGGTACATCCAGGCATGGGGTTCAGGAGACACTGAGCTCATCTACACTGGGATAAAGAGGGAAGAGCCAATGAAAACTGAGTGTGTGACCTGGTGCAGCTGGCGTCTGCATTGCACGGGGCCCATGGTGTCTAGCCTGGGGCACTGAGAAAGCAGGGTGAGGGTGGGCTCAGGGTGGGGAGCAGAGTTTGAGCAGACTGACCTTCCACACATCTCTCAGCCCCGTCTGTTGGGGAAGGAAATCAGGGAAGGATGAGAATAGAAAACAGGGACAGGAAGTATGGACAGGCACTTAGATGTTAGGCCAATGGGTCTAGAACCTCTTCTGACCCCATGAAGTTCTGGGGTGCTGCAGTGATGGGGTTACCAGTCCGGTGGCAACATGGCAGTTGGGCTGAGGTTGGGGTCAGGAAGGAAGGAAGACTGGAAATCTGAAGAAGCCGGTGCGGAGACAGGGGCCACAGCAGAGGGCCAGGAGAGTGGCTGTGGCAAGTGAGGTCAGGGCGGGGAAGGATGTTCTTGGAGGCGCTGCTGAGAGAGACTCGGCAGCAACCTGAACTAGAGGAGAGGAGGGGCTACAGTTAGTGCCAAGGTTTTGAACCAGATTCAGAACTTGGCATTGGGTGCTGAGGTGTATGGGATCTTGGCCTGGCCTTGGGAGGACGGGCTGGGGCAGGAAGATGTGGGCCTGTTTTGGGGGAAACACTTCAGAGATTAGCAGCACAGCATGGTGTTTTGGGGGGGTCAAGCAAACCTGCGTGGGAATCCAGCCCTGCTACTTATAAACTAGATGAGTGCTTCTCGGCAAGTTTCCTCATTCCTAAGTTTCCCCTCCTTCGAAACCCTGGAGATGGAGTAGGTATCTCTGAAGGGGGTTGTGAGGGGTGGGACCGTGTGTCTGGAGCGGTAGGCACAGTGCCCAATGTGGAGTAAGCGCTGATGAATGGCAGCTCCTGTGAGGGTGTGGAGTTTCCCGGGGAAGAGCCTAATAGCATCAGAGCTGGGGGGCCTCACATCTGTGTGATGGTTCGGAGCCATGTTTGCCAAGTTCTGAAGAGGTGGGCAAGCTCACCGAGGTGAGGTGACATGCAGAGAAGGTTTGGGCCCAGGGCCAGGACGGAGCTCTGAGCAGGACCCAACTTTGGGCAAGGAGGAAGAAGGGCCCCCATAGAGGAGAGAGAAAAAGAGAGCTAGAAGCAGAGACCTTCCAGTCTAGAGTGTCTCGGAAGCCCACGGTCCCTGGACTCTGGGGACAGGGAAGAGATATAGCCACAACAGACAGGCAAGGGGTGAGATCCAGTCAGACCCCTGTTGGCATCAGTCACGGGGAAGATAGATATGAAATAATATGCCCAGAGATATGTTGAGAGGCATTGGCATGGAAGCATTCTGGTCAGCAGCCAGAGCACAGGGCTCACTGACAGACAAGTAGCATTTACTTTAAGAGACTGTTCTCTGGACACCCCCCCCCCCACTCACACCTGGGCAGCTCACTGCTGCCCAGCCCTGAGCCACTGAGACCAGAAGGGTCAAGGGTCCAGGAAGTGTGGTTGTAGGGAGCCTGGGCCATTAACACTCATCTTCTTTGCTGCCTTCAGAGGTCTCCTGCCATAGTGGACGAGGCGAGCAAGATGAAGGTCAAGCCAGGAGGCTCCCTGGTGGATTTCATTAAACGTAACTGACTGACTGGGCAAAGCCCTGGGTGGGCTGGCTTGGGCAGGGTGGGGGGCAGGGCATCAGGGAGTAACTGAGCGTGCAGCCCACGTGGTATTGTGTGTGACAAGGGCGTTAAGAGCAGGTGGTCTGTAACTGGCCCATCTCACCGGAGGGGTTCTGCCAGCGGACAGATTCCAGCAGAGCCAGCCCCACCCCATGTTCTTCTCTCTCCTCCCTTCACACGGAGGTGGTTGTCATGTGAGGCGAATGTCCCCACTGTTACTCTATCTGTCCACCGGCTGCCTAATTCCTTCCAGACACATTCTCATTTTATTTATCCCATGAGCATGTTGAGTGAGGGTCTGAGAGGCTCGGTGCCCCTGGACAGGCCACCGAACCCCTTGGTGCCCAGGCTCTGCCCTGCGGCAGAGCAGCACCGTGTGGAGGGAGGAGGCAGGCAGTGGCCAGTGTCGCAGTCTCCGTGACGGCCGGGCCCCTGACGGCAGTCTGTTTGCAGGCTTTCCCCGCATCTTCCTGAAGCTCCTAATGAACCCGCTCTTCATGCTGGTGGTCCTGACTCAGTGCACCTTCTCCTCCGTCATCGCCGGCCTCTCCACATTCCTCAACAAGTTCCTGGAGAAGCAGTATGGCGCCTCTGCGGCCTATGCCAACTTCCTTATCGGTGAGTCCCGGCCAGACCGGACACCAGGAGCCAGGGGAGGACTTGCACAGGAGAAAGAATTTTAAGGACAAGTTTCTTGGTTGGCAATCTGGAGTGCTTTTAGCAGATACCTGGGATCCCTTTCATTCCAGGCTGGGGGCTGCCTTCCCCCCTGTCAGAGGGGCTGGAAGCCTGACAGCCCCCATCGTCAGGGGCAACAGAGGAAAGAGCATCAGTTTGGTGTTAGGTAAAGTGCTCCTGGTCTTGCTCCTTCTTCTCAAGGGCTTGGAGACATTTGCTGGGGGAGGGAGTATGTGACCTAGGGGTTCTCAGCTCTGGTTGCCCCTTCAGGCTCCCCGGCAGAGCTTTAAATAATGCAGATGCCCAGGCCCCTCCCTCCCTCAATGAAATCCGAGTCTCTGGGTGGGGCCCAGCTTTGGGGTGTTTTGCCAGTGAGGTTGAGAAGCACTGATATAGTCCCATCAAGTATCCAAGTGAATTACTGGGCCCAATCCACAGGTGAGCTTGACGGTATAGATGGGGCACGGTGGTCAGGGTGTGAACCCTGACGTCCTTTGTGGCCCTTGGCTGTGACCTTACTCCTCTAGCCTTAGGCCTCTGACTAGCAGGCAGAGGGCACCACCAGAGCCTTGCTTATCCCATGTGGTCACAGTGAGGATGCAACGAGGGGCCAGGCAAGGAAAGGTACTAAATAAATGCACATTCAACCCACCTCCATCTGGCTGCAGGGGCCCCACTTCCTTCTTTATTCTTTGCATAGGCAGGGTCATCTTCTAGGTCAAGATCACTCTGTAGATGTGCCTGGCAAACAGTAAATGCTCAACTAATGTCAGGTAACACATGGTAACGGAACCTATCAAATGTTCCTTCAGGAATGGTGCCCCTTCTTCATGGTCCAGCTCAGTGTCTGTGCCCACACACACTCCCAGGCCTGTGCACACAGACCAGCCTCTCCCTCTCTCTCTCTCCCACTCTCCCCCGCCCCGCCCCGCCCCCCAGGTGCTGTGAACCTCCCCGCTGCAGCCTTGGGGATGCTGTTTGGAGGAATCCTCATGAAGCGTTTTGTTTTCTCTCTGCAAACCATCCCCCGTGTGGCTGCCATCATCATGACCATCTCCATCATCCTTTGTATTCCTCTCTTCTTCATGGGGTGCCCCACCCCGGTTGTGGCGGAGGTCTACCCCCCCAGGTAATGGGAATGAGGGGTGAGAAGGTGTCTTTTGCTGAGGCCAGAGCCTGGCTCCGGCTGCCATACCTCCTCCTTTCTGCTTCCTCAACTCTCTTCTCTCCTTTTCACTTTTTGGTCTGATCTCTTATGTGAATACTTAGAAAACTAGGGCTTGAATAAAATGAGGAATTATAAGAAGTCAGAAGGTCCTAGTGGGCCACCAGCCGTCAGGGTTAGGGTTCTGTTTTGTTTTGATTTGTTTTTTGGGTTTTGTTTTAAATACCAAAAACCAATTAGTTTGGTTTCAGGATGAATCTGAGGGGCTATGAGCTCCAGGAAACAGGAAATAGGATATATTTGGCTAGCATCAGCTCCATGCCAGCTAGAACTACAGAGTCTCATTGAGCTGCTGAAGAAAGATGAGAGAAGGAGGCTTGAAAAGATCTGGAAGAGAACAATGACAGCGATAGCAGGCTTAAACATAAGGTCAGGCAAGGAAGAGGGCAGGGAAATTAGACCTGTCAGTTCACATACAGCAACGAGGCCCTAAGTTTTAGATCTGACTTTGTGTTTAGGGAGAGCTTTAGAGGCTGGTGAAGGAAGGACGCTGAGCAGGGAGCATTCAGGTCTTTTTTCTAGGTGCTACCTTTCAACCCCTTCTTCCGTTAAACTTCGCCTAATGAGGTTACAGCATTTGGAGATGCCACACCTTTCAGCCTTGGTGTTTCCTCCGTCTTTCTCTTTGAAATAACCTCTTCTGTCTTTGGTGGGGAAGAGAAGCAGGGGTGAGCGGGAGGGGAGGGTTGCTGGGGACGGGGGGCCCCCTGGTTTGTGTCGATCTCCTGCAGGCTGACTGTGGATGGAGAGAAGCTGGGCAGGCCCTGGGCCTCTGGCGGCTTTCACTGGGAGTTACAGGAGTTAGCACAGGGCTTTGTCATCAGGCTGGGTTCCAGTGCTGGCCCTGCCCTCACTAGTTGGGGAAATTGCCTAACTTATCTAATGTTTGGTGTTCCTTTCCATAAAGAAGAGCATTATAATTTTGGAATTATTGTAATGGTGTGCACGAAAAGCCCCTGGGCACCGTGCCTGGCACGGAAGAGATGCCCCTGTTAATGTTAACTATCATCAGTATAACTATTTTTAGCAAAGCTCTGGACTGTGGTTTGTCAGCCCTATCCCAACCGTCCCCAAGATCATGGATGTCAGATATGAAGAATGGTGGGAACAAGGTCAGCCAGTGAAATCTCCTTGGTGGAAGCTCAGGAGGACAGAGGATCCTGGGCAACATCTGCATAGCCCTAGAGACAGCAGCCATCTAGACCTTACATTGCTTCAAGCGGCCCAGCCCCTCCCCCAGCCTGAGCCCAGGTGGAGGAGAAGGGACAGGAAACATTGCCTGTGTCTTTTGCATAGCACCTGCTGTCTCTCTCATCAGAGAGAGACAAGAGTCCTGCATGGTTATTTGTCTCGACCACTTCTACAGCAGGGGGTTTGCCAACCCAGCCCTTCTGACCAGCGGTTGGTGGGTGTGGGCTCCCAGTGGCAGAAGGAACGGAGAGGTGCCATGAGCTCCGACCAGCAGCCAGTTCACCATTGGCCCCAGCAGACATAATTCAGACCCCGGGGCGGTGCTGGCCCAAGACAGAGCCTCACAGGCACGCTGACCAGCAGGAACTCGCACTGGGCAAGAGCGGGGAGGTTTTCCTTTGGTCTCGCTTTGTTTGAGTCCCTGTTTCCTGTGTCTCTGGCAGCACATCAAGTTCTCTATACCCGCAGCCGCCTGCCTGCCGCAGGGACTGCTCGTGCCCGGACTCCATCTTCCAGCCGGTCTGTGGAGAAAACAGGGTAGAGTACCTCTCCCCGTGCCACGCAGGCTGCAGCATCGTCAACCTCAGCACCATAGCCTCCAAGCAGCAGGTAAGGGCAGGAGGAGCCCCACGGGGTCCCCGCACTCAGTGTGTGCCCTCATAGACGGCTTCTCGGCTCCAGGACGGGCAGGGTACCAACCACACCATCCTCATTGCCCCCATCCTGGCCTCCAGGCTGTGCCCTCCCTCTCTCTACCTGCCCTTCCCTAAGGTCATGACTAGATGCCTACAACCAAAAGTCGATTAAAGACTGGCCAATGTTCAACAAATGCTCATTCCTGGGGCTCAGGGCAGAAACCAGCCAAAGCACTCCTCCAGCCGAGGCCTTCCAGTCTCATCCTGACGGCTCCTAGTGGGCGTCTTTGGGTCCTGCCTCCTGGCCGTGTGCTAAAGCCACATGGGCAGGCCCAGAAAAATCAAGGGCCGAGCGTCCTCTGGGATGTGGACCTGGAAGGTTTGAGCTGGAAGCAGTGATCAAGGGCATTTCGTTCACCCCCTCAGCTCCCAGCTGTGGCCACACAGCTGGCCCAAAGTCATGCCATTATTGAGGGGCTGGTCTGAGTCTAGAACCCAGGACTCTGCCTCCATCTGGGGGCGCATCTGTTCAAGGTCAAGGTCCTGGCCACCAGCCTTCCACACATGCAGTCCACATTCACTAGTTCACTTGGAGAGGTCCCGTCAGCCCTCTGAGCGCTATGGCTCCTGGCCTTCTAGGATCAGTCAGCAGCAAATTAACACGGGTCAGTTCAACAAATAACCGACACCCGACACGGCCATGCATGCTGGGGACTTAGTGGTGAACCCATCAGAGGTTCTTGCTCTCATGGAGTTCACATTCTATCAAATACATGCACAGCTTAGTTTTAGGAAGTAACTCATGCCATCAAGAGACTTAACGAACAGAGTGTGCCTGGGGGCCTCCCTGAGAGGGTGACATTAGAATTGAACCTCCTGGAGAAAACCCTAGAAAGACCTAGGGTTTTTCTAGGCAGTTTTTCCTGGCAGTGAAGCATTCCCAGTAAAGGAACAGCAAGTGCAAAGCCCCCAGGCATGGATGAACCGGGCAAAGGAGAAAAAGAAGGCCCAGTCTGGTGCTGAGAAAGGAGTGTCTCAGCCAGCCAGGCAGGCCAGGTCTAGGAGTCAGTCAAGTGTTATTTTTCCTAAGAGCAGTGGGAAGTCTGTGCAGTCCCCCAAAGGAGCATAATGCACCTCATTCCCTTGAGCCCGTGTGGAGGTCATGGTCAAGGCTAGCCCCCACTTACCAGCCTCCTCCTGAGGATGAGGGAAGGCTGCTTCCACAGCCACCTCTGTGTGCAGAGGAGCGTGAGTCTGGGGCAGAGGGAAGTCAGGGAGCTTGGACGAGGTGTTCTTTTAGTTCCCTTCTAACCAGAGGAGTCTGTGGTGGCTTCTGTGGTTTTCTTATCTTTATTACTTACCTCTGTCTCATCTACTTCCAAAAATAATCTTGACAAGTTTCCAACAGCAGCACAAGTCATCACCATTAGCATACTATCAAGGAAAGAATAATAAATTATGAGGAAAAAATCTATGGAAGTAGCTGTCATATTATATATAACATGTCTGAGCTTCCTAGCAGCTGAAATAAAGAAGGTATGTAGGTTCTTGTCGTCTGGTAGAAGAAAGCACACTAGTCCCAATCCTGGCTTTATAGCTGCTTTGATAGTTAAATGGGCCTAGGCTAGTCCATCAGATACAGTGCACGGGGTGGTGGCTGAGTTGTACAATAGTGTTAAGCCGTGTATGGACTTGCAGACTTGAGTCGGGCACCTCCTTCTCTACAGGCCTTCACAGGCAGGAGATTTCTCTCTGGCAAAGGTCCTGACTGATGAAGAGCTCAGTGGATTCCATTGTGTTTCCTCTGCCGTCTCCTATTTGTACTTTCCTCACCCTCCCTTTGTAAACACACAAACAGCAAAAAACAACTCACAAAACCATGGCGGGGGGTAGGGGGGTGAGGGTGTCGGGGGAGGGGGGAGTGATGGGGGCCAGAGGGGGAGCTGCTGACTCAGAGAGGAACCCTCTCAGCCCCTGGTCCCAAGCTGGGCGTTCGCGCTCACCTGGCATGTACTGACCCTGCATGTACTGACCCTGCATGTACTGACGTGGGTATACCTGCCGGAGGAGCCCAGCCCACACCAGGCAGTTGGTTTCGGTGAAAATGGTTTGTATGGCCCAAACAGTGGCCAGAGGTGGGATCTACAGGACCCCTTGAAACCCTAAGCTGACCTCTCCTCCCACCGCCGAAGCCAGCCTCACCTAGTTCCCCAGGGGACCTAGAGGGCAGAGGGTTGAAACCTGAGGGACTGTCTGGCAAGAGCTGGTGCAGGCGTTTGGTGTGTGTGTGGGCAAAGTAACGACAACACATTTTCTCTTTTTTCTTCTCTCCCCTTTTCAAGATCTACCTGAACTGCAGCTGCGTGACCACGGGATCTGCTTCGGCGAAGACAGGATCGTGCCCCATCCCCTGTGCCCACTTCCTGCTCCCAACCATCTTCCTCATCTCCCTCGTGGCCCTCATCGCCTGCATCTCCCACAACCCCCTCTACATGATGGTTCTGCGGTGCGTGCGCCTCCTTCCCTGCCCTCGCCTTTGCTTTGTGTCCAGCCGCCCCTTTGTCATTTCTACTCCCTTTCCTGGTTCCCAGAGCCCTTTGAACACAATGTTCTTTGGGTAAGAAATGGGGAGACACACTAACACAACAGCACCCGGGCCCCACCCGGGCCAGGCTGTGTGCAGAGCTCCTCGAGGTGTCTCCCTCTCCCGCAGCCCTGCCATGTCCCCTTTCTGCACGTGGGAGACCACCAGCCCAGGGTGGCAGAGCTGGGAACAGCAGAGCCACGTGCCAGAGCCAGGCCGCCTGGCTCTACGATGTGGAAACGCATGTCGATCCACTTATTTTTAAATCCTCAAAGAACTGAGAGGAGGGAGGAGAATTCAGTTGGATGCATGAAACCGGGGATGGAAAACTGGGACAGTTCCAGAGACAGAATGAAAGCTCTGGGAGAGGATGAAAATGAGGAAAGTGCAGATACTGGGAGCCAGGACTCAGTCCTCAGGTCAAAAAGGGGAGACTGGTGGGGGGGGGGGGTGCGGTGAGCAGAGGTGTCCTGTTACCGTGGCCCCTAGAGGTCTTGACCTTTTGGCAGGGAATGACTCTTCCTTCACCTCACTCTCTGCGAAGGAGAAAACATTTCAGCCAAGGTCACCTTACCCACCCCTGCCTGCTTCCCACCTGTCCTCACCTGTCCTCACAAGCAGAGAGGGGAAAACCCAGAATTCCATGCTGGGCTCCATGGTCAAAGGCCCCGCTCTGCCACACACTGGCCAAATGTCCTTGGGTGTTGTTGCCAGTCTTGCTGAGTCTCAGTTTCCTCATTTATGAAAGTGGGTTAATAATATGAACCTCAAAGTGTTGGTGGACAGCATTAGATGGTAAACTGCTTTGTAAATCAAAGGTGCTCTACGTATTGGTTAATTATCACGAGTCACCGAATGATAATAATAGTTATCATTGTTATTAAGAGCTAGCTAGGTGCCAATGACCTCTTTTCCCCAGAAGCCTAGGTGATAAGGAAGAAGCAGAAGCAGTCACTGGTCAGGGTCTGGGATTCTACCCTCCATACAGGTTAACTCACAAACTCCCGAGTCCTGTTCTGCTGCTGTCTCAAGGATGCTGGCAGAAGACAGGAGACTCCGGGCTCCAAGGCCAAGGACTTTGTTCCTCGTGGCACAGCAAGCAGCATGGACCTCATGTTGCGTCACCTGTCCTTACCCCTCAAGCCTAGGGGCTCAGGTGGAGGTGCCCAGGTGCATGTTTCCTAGGCAGCGGGTGTGTGTCACAGCTGAGCAGTGCTGAGCTTGGGAGAGCCACCTCCTCTGTAGACCAAGCCTGCCCTTGGTCTGGGAGAGATTTGACCTCCTGCTTCCAGGTTGCTGGTTGCAACCACAAACCTGAGAAGTGGTCCAGGAAAAAAGCGGTCGGGACCCTGCCTTCACAGCACACTCCTTAAGAGCGTGTAGGGGTGCTCAGAGCCCACAACACCTAAGCCTGTTGAGGGGGATCCCTTCTTGCACCCCAAGTCAGATGGACCTCGGTAGACACTAACCCTGAGAAAAATCTGTGAGTGGCCATGACGAGGAGAAGGGATGGGATAAGGAAATTTCACGGGGATGGGAGGCAATCCCTGTCGAATCACGTCCCAGGAGACCTCTGTCAACCCCCAGGGCTGGGGAAGTCATGGGGGGAAGCATCATTTCAATCACAGGACAGGCTTTTCCAGAAAGACCTCCCCCTTCCAAGTCTAGTCAGAGCTGGAGTTAAAACTGGAGAGGAGGGCCCAGGACCCCAAAATGGACTAAAGCTAAATCCCACTGGGAAGGTTGAAAGAATGGATGCTACTTAGTGTGAAGAAGGTGAGGCTTAAAGATGACTTTGTAGGCGGCCTGGGCAGTATCAGTCCTGGCCCCCAGTGAGCATGGGGCTACCAGCAGGGAGTGAAGTTTCACAGAAAACATGGAAGGAGAGAGAGTGGCCAGAAAGCCAGCATTAATTCAGGGTTTAAGCGGGCAGAGACCAAAAAGGACTCAAGGTCTCAATCAGAAGTCAGGTGAGAATGCCCAAGTCCCAGTTAGTGGAGTACCCAGGGGAGTCTGCCTGGGGATGAGGGCCGAGGCATCTGTAGGCTCAAGGGGAGCAGACATTAGATGGAGATGTGAGACCCTTCCCACTCAGGGGAGGGTCCCCAGCAGAGGCCTCAGTCCCCTGCTACACCCCAGGGAGCATTGCCCTCACCAGGCCACCCCTCACAGACGCTGGGAGAAGGTCTCTTTCCCCATACTTCTAGTTCCCTTCCTTGCTGTCCCCTGAGCCCCAAATGCTTTTCCCCAACAAGCACCCATGGAGGAGTGTGTGTGCTCACAGCACGGAGAAGCCAGGTGCCTCTGCTGGCCAGCACCTGGCCCCTCACCTTGTGTTCCTGGTGGGCAGCCAGGAGCTGGCCAGCCAGAGGCCCCACCCACCGCTATCCCTGGTGCATGTGGAAGCGTCCACACCTTCCAGGATGGCCTGGCAGGACCACCTCCAGATACGGCCTCCTCTCTCTCTGAATCTCCTTCCTCAGCCAAATACTTTTCCCCTCTTGCAGGAAGAAGTGGGAGGGGTAGGACTGGCTGCCTAATTTGCAGGACCCAGGTCAAAACGAAAATGCCAGGCTCCCAGTTCCAAAACTACGAAGAAGTTTGAGACAGCCACAGCATAGTACTAAACCAAACAGCCTTGCCAAGGGGCTGCCCCTTCGAGGCTGCGCAGGCTGCACACCCAGAAAGCTGCCCCCAGATGGAGGATTCTTTTAGTCACACACAGAAGCCAACAGCCCAGGGCCCTAACTACACTTTGCACTGAGCTGCCTGTTATTGCTACAAAACAGGTTGTCCGACCTGCTGCTATGAAAATGTGTGTCAGCATCCTCTCTGCTTCCAGCCACTTCTGCCCATTACCCCTTAAAGGGAGGGGGGGTGCTCAGGGCAGCCCTGAAAATCAGAAACACCAGCGATTCTCAAACTTGAGGTGCATCAGAATCCCCTGGAGGGCTTCACACAACACAGATCGCGAGTTCCCGCCTCCAGGGTATCTGATTCTTAGGTCCAGGGCAGGGGCTGGGAACCTGCATTTCTAACAAGTTCCCAGGGGATGCTGATGCTGCTGGTCCAGTGATCAAGGTGTGAGAACCACTGAAGCAAACCACAGAAGCACTTGGCTGGGGTGAACCCCGTCTGTCAGTCTGCAGAGGCTCGCTGCCCCCACCCCCACTGAGGGAAGGCGCAACCCTGAGTCCTGTTGCTCATTTCTTGGTTTCCTTTTCAGTGTGGTGAACCAGGAGGAAAAGTCATTTGCCATTGGGGTACAGTTCTTGCTGATGCGCCTGCTGGGTAAGTGTCTGAGGCACCCCCTTTTGGAGGAGTGGCCCTGGGACATCTGCGGGGGATGCGGTACAGAGTGGGGACGGGAAAAGTCCTCTCCCCTCTCTGTTATACAGAGAAGGTGTGTGTGATCGACGCCCCCACGAATGCCGAGACCCTCTGTGGGCAGTTTCCTTGTTACCTGTGGTTAAAAAGATTTCATCTATGGCATTAATTCCAAACTAAATGATGTAAGAAAAGCAGACACAGCTGAGAATATCTAGTAGAGAATTGAAGGCAGGTATCTTATAACCTCTAAGAACTTGCCATCAGAATAAAACCTCACATTTCTGTCCCAGCCAGAATCGCAGCTGAGCCCAGCCCTGACCTCCTGCCCATTTTTCAAAATTCACTCCTCCTTCAGCAAAAGTTCCTCTGTGCGTGTGGGGCCCTGTGTGAGGAAGCCCCGCCCGCCGTCAGGCAGCCCAGAGCTGTGCTCATGCGATCAGTAGCGCTCATGGGAGGGCGAGCTGCCTTCCGGGAGCAGCACACACCAGCCCTCCCGGGTGCATGGAGTCTCACTAGTACATTGCAGGCTCATTGTCAGAACGCGTACACTGACATGTCCCTTCTTAATACATCCTGACAATAAATAAACACGAGGCACCAATACAGAGACCCTTGCAGGGACAGGGACAGCGAGGAAAGGGACTGGATACAACTGAAGATGTGTTTATTAAGAACCCAGTGGGTGTGCACTGCAGTGGGGAGGATGGTAATTGCAGTGGAGGGACTTGGTTACCACCAAGTGTACCTTCTGACCTTGAACACTGAACTTCTACAGAGAGGTACACTGCTCTCCAGGAGCACAGTCTACACTTGGGCCTGCAGCATCTGCCCTTATCTTCTGCACTATGTTGGGGATGTGACCTCCTGGGCCTGCTGAGTGGAAGCTTTTGCAGGGTCCTTACCCATCAAGGTTGGGTGAGGTATTCAGATGAGGAAGAGTGAATCAACTTCAGCGACATTTCTTGGCTTTGGGCCACTTGCTCCTCTCGTCCCCCTTCAGACCCTGTATTACAAGCACAGAAGACGCAGGGCAGTGGGATGCACCGTATTCTGGAGGCTCCATGGTCATGCCTGTTTTCATTTATAACTCATTCATGACTTGCTCATAAACCTCCACTGGGAAGGAAACCTTGCTTTCCGCCCTGTGCACCCAGCAGCCGGATGGGCTGCAACAGCCCTGCCCTGCCTCTTCCAGCCACCCTGCCTTTGTTTCTTTATTTGGGCTCAGATAACTCCATGTGTGACCACATTAGAAAATGCAGGCCTGGGGGGATTCCATTCACCGCCCAAGAATGCAATTCCACTCTGGGATTTTAAAAAAGAAAAAAGGACTTTGTACTTATAAACCCCAGCAAGTTTAAAATCACCCACTGGGATTTGGTTGGCCATTTGCTGGACTTGGTCTCTATTTAGGGAACACCATTGGAGGTCAGTCAGTCCTTGTGGCCAGTTTCAGTCTTTTCACCCGGGTGGAGAGGCTGGTTCCAGAAGCTTCCCATGCATGGATGGAGCCCCGAGCAGAAGACTGCAGCTTCTCACAGAGCCCTAGACGGAGTCTGGGAGCCTGTTCCCAGCACAGTGCTTCTGAGAATGGGGTGGCCGGCCTGGGCAGGGAGCCCCAGCGGCCCCTCCCCAGTCCAGGGACTGCCTAGAACTGTAGAGAGCAACAGAGGGGCCACTCCAGAACATCTGACAGCAGTAAGGTGCAACCCCTGCTGGACCAGGTCACAGTCACTCAGCTCTGAGAAAGTGTGGGGGCCCTGGGGCAGAGCCTCTGAGCAGCCAGGGTGTTGGGGTTCTGCTGGGGGTGTTGTGTGAGCTTGGGATTCCAACCCCCATAAACTAGGGCTCAGAGTCCAGCCCTGCCTCCTCTGACCTATGCAATAGTGAGCTCACCAAGCCACCTTCCTCCTCATTAAAAGGAGGGCACCTGCCCACTTCCAACAGTTGTGAGAATCTGAGGAGCTGTTACCCTGAGAGCCCCCTGCCACACGGCAGAGGTCAGCCATGTCCCCGTGGGACCAATCCCAAGTGTGGGAGCTGTGTTGTTTGTGAGCAGGATCAAGGTGATCCTTACTCTGTCCTAAAAGGATCACTCGGGTCCCTCTTCTCTTCTAAGCTCTGGCAAAAGAGGTATTCAGGCTTCACAGAAAGTTATTCTGCTTCCCAACGTCACTGTGATTCCCCGGGTGGGGCAGAACTGTTCTCACACCTGGGACCTGCGCAGGCGTTGGGGGACTGGCTCCCCATCCTGCTGGGCGCCTCTGCCTGCAGCTCCACGTGACCCGAGCTCTCTGAACTCTCTTCCCACCGGTGCCAGCCTGGCTGTCCTCTCCAGCCCTCTACGGCCTCACCATTGACTACACCTGCATCAGGTGGAACTTGGAGTGCTCCGGCCGGCGAGGAGCCTGCGCCTACTACAACAACGATGCTCTCCGAGACAGGTGGGCACCCAGCGTGCTGTGTGTCCCAGAGGCCAACCCCCAAACCGGAGCAAAGGGCAGCCGCCTGTTGCAGTGGCTGCTGCGGTGGGGTTCAGGCGTCCGAGGCAGAAGGCCAGAGGGGTGATGCCATAGACAGGAAGCAGGGGCCCCTCGGGCGACGGGCATGTCAGGGCTCACAGAGAGTCATCCAACTAACAAGATCCAGGGGCTGCTCTGAGGTGGCCCCCAATCTGCAATCCCCATCGGCCCCTGGGAGGGACAGCGGCAGAAAGAAGTGTGTCAAGGGGAAAGGGGATGGTTAGAGTCCAAGGGAGAGGCCGTGGCTGTGGAATGATGAAGCTAGGCCCACCTGCCACTGCTCGGAAAGAGGTGGCCCTGCCGAGGCTCCTAGAAGAGGTCAAGGACAGGCTTCTGTGGGTCTGAGCCCAGCTACAGTGCCACCGAGTTTTGCACCCCTTCTGGCCACCTCCCCTGCTGCCAGCATCACGCAGACCAGAAACAGTGGGGACAGTGCATTGAGGGGCCTGGTTGTGCCCGGGAACAGTGTCAAAGTGGCACAGAAGGTTGGGAAAGGGGTGGACCAAGAGGGCAGAGAAGAGGTGCCCCTCTTCTTCAGGCTTGTTGGAAGGACAGGACCCTCAAGGCTGGTGGGGCTGCAGTGATGCCTTTGGCCCTCTAGGGGGCGGCAGTGCAAGAATGAAGACCAGGGGATTAGGCTCTGCCTACTCACTGAGAGGCTTATATCCCTGTGGCTCAAAGGACTGAGGAAAATGGTCCCTACCTGGGTGGTGACAGGTCCTTCCCAGAGTGGTGACAACACAATCCCCGGGCCATTGTGAGAATGATGAGAATGATGCTGCTCTTCCTGGAGGTCCTGGGACACAGGCTACAGAGCCTCTGCAGCCCCTCACTAGCCCTGTGTCCTCCTGCCCCACAGGTACCTGGGCCTGCAGGTGGGCTACAAGGTGCTGGGCACGCTGCTGCTCTTCTTCATCAGCTGGCGGGTGAAGAAGAACAAGGAGTACAATGTGCAGGAGAAGGCTGCAGGCCTCATCTGACCCTTGACCCTTGACCCTTGGCCCGGCACCCTCCGGCTTCAGAGTGTGGACCTACCCTTCCACACGTGTCTGTATTTACTAATGTCAATATGTCATTTCCTTTTTGTTTTTTTAAATAAGAAAACAACCCCAGTCACCATTTGCCTTCCCTGCCTCCTCCCAAAGGCCCCTTCTCAGCGTTCCTTAGGGCCGTTGTGCTCCTGGGCTGGGTGGGCACAGCCTCGGGACTGGGTCTTCCCTGGCTCCTTGGGAGGGAGCCCCACATGCCTGCACTCTCCTCAGTGCTGGGTCCTCCAGTGAGGACGCCCCCTCAGGCAGCCCCTGCCCAGACCCGTCCTGAAGGGGGTGGTTTCCTGAGCAGAGAGAGAAAAGGGGTATCTGTCCAGAGAAAGACAGGAATGGGCTGAGTGGGATAGGAGCCGGGGCAGCCTGGCTGTAGCCTGCTTTTGTATCTGAGTTCAGCATCAGCACAGAACCCAACAGAGTCTGGTTTACCCCCTCTCCCATCCTTGCCTCCTGCCCCAAGAGACTATTAAGTGTTGGGAACTATGGCCAGCTGGTCCCTCGAAGTTGCCCACACTCAAGCACTGGAGCAGGGACCAAGACACCCCAAGGACGGTCAGCTAAACACTGTTCACATTCATTCTAGACCCTTCTGTACATGGGTCTGTGCATGTTTGTCTTTCTGGGGGTGTGTTTCAACGTAAGACGCCACACCACGATGGAGACCTGAAGAAGTCTGTGAAATTGCGTGGTGCCTGACCCCTCTCCCCCCACAGTGTGTGGGCAAGACTCCTCATCTCAAAGGGGTGGGAAGGCCCTCTCCAAGTCTCCCTGGGAGCTGAGAAGGCAGCTTCACACAGCTTCCCCGTCTGGACTTCAGGTGCCACTGAATAAAGAGAAGCAGCCCAGGATGGCAGCAAAGCCAGTGACAAAGCCGAGGGAAGGCCACATGCTACCGAGCTGGAGGGTGAGCTGCAGCCCACAAAATAGAGGCTGGCGAGACCGACTTTCCAGGTTTCAAGCACACTGGTATTCAGGGACGTTTCCTCAGCCCTGAGAGGTGGTGCCCTCTATGGGCCTGAGTGGAAAGACTCTGCAGCCGGGTGGTAGGGGTGCAGAGTTAGAAGCCAACAGAGGAGGCCTTTTATCAATAAATATTTTTACTGGACTTTGTGCAAGGCTGTGCTAGTACATGGTTCTCCGCTGAACTTCACGGAGCTCCCACCTACACTAGGGCCCCCTCCCAGACCGAGGGTGCTCCGCGGGCAGTGCAGGATGGGGAAGGCAAAGCAGAAACCCGGAAATTGTCAACAGGATCTTGACCACCCACGCCTCCCCCTCAGACTGACCCTGCACCGACCCTTTGCCAGACAGAGGCCTGGTCGTGCCATGTCCTCCGGAGCAGCAGGTACTAGCTGTTGCCACATGTGGGTCTCCTGAGTGCCACTGCTCTTGAAAGACCCCTCCAAAGACATCAGAAGCCACCCCCAGAAAGGCACAAAAATGTATGGCACTGGCCAAACTGCCATGAGACTGAACGCTGTGAAAGCCACTGTGACAGTGGCCTTATTTCCAAAGCCAGCAGCCTTACTTCCAAAGACCTCACTCAGGGAGGAAGGCTCCTTGCAACCTCAGGGGCCAGTTTCAGCCTTGAAAACGGTCCTGCTTGGAAAATGATTCCCTGAAACTAACCCTGGTCTTTCTTTCCTGCTGCAGTTTAAGTAAATTCTGAAGGCACTGCCTTCAGCTAGGCTCACAAACAGTGAAAGCCAACCTTCAGATCCTGGAAGATTGGTTGCCCTCCCAAGCCTTGATTCTGCTATGATATTGCTATGAATATATTATAATTTTGCTATTGATGTAAGTGGGTCGTGAATTTGTGCTGCCATATATATCCGTCAGAGAGCAGGCTGAACCTGCACCTTCTGGCCCAAGGAGGCATCGCTGGTTCGTCTCGAACAGCTAAGTCCCGAATATGAAACAGAATTAATATCACAGTCATCAGCGATCACTTGGTCACAGCCACCCCCACCTCTCCCACGGCAGCTCGTTCCTCCTGGCTGCCAGCGGGGCGTCCAATCCCGCCACCTTCATTTCATGTCCAAGCAAAGCTTGACAAACTTCCTTGACCATCAGGCTCTCACAGAGGACGTCATTGAAATGTAGATCCTCAGCCCCCTCCACTCATCCTCAGAATCTATTTATGGGGGTCTCAGGGGACCCAGGAGTGGCACTTGTCACGGGACCCTCATGTGAGGCCGACGTGGGTGGCTGTCAGGCCCTGTGTGGTGAGCCAGCAGCGCAGCACAGCCTTGGGGATGCCCACCTGGACTGAGGCCATGGAGGAAGGTACAGACGTGATAGGTCTTTGGCGCGCTCAAGGGTGAGTGAAGGGTGACACGGAGAGGGGGCACCTGCCCTTCTGAGTCCCTGGGTGACCGCAGTCAGGAGCTAGCGGTCTCATTAAACAGCCCAACAGCCAACGTGTATTAGGTTCTTGCCAGTGCTGGGAATAGAACTCTCTCTCCAGGCCTGAGAGTACCAAATGTGTCACGGTTATTTCTTTAAATCAGTTAGGTCTGACTTCCAGCCCTCGTCCTGCTGGCTGGCTGGAATGTCAACATCAACCATCCTTGGAGCTGGCTCCCAGGACCTGAGGGTCCTGCCATGGCCAGGTTTTGCGTCTTCCCCAGTCTGAGGCCTCTCCCCCTGCTTCCCCCGCTGAGCCTGGAGACCCTGCAGAGGCGAGAGCCCAGGGCTAGAACCGCCTCCCACCTCCCCGTGTGCACACCACCTGTGCTGTCCTTCCTCGCCCGTCCCAGGAAGCCCACCCCTCCGCTCCATCCCTCTCCCAGTCCCTCAGGGCTGAGTGAAAAAGCTGGGAAAGGAATTGTCTGCAGGAGCCTTTCCATCCCATCCTTCATTGAACATTCTTGGCACAAGAGAGGAAAATTCAGTGAGAAACAAACGCCATAGCTCCATAAATTATTCTTTGGCTCAAAACCCTCTGGAGTGATCCTCACCACAGCCCCACAGTGGAGACCAGACTGACCTGAGGAGCCCATTTGAAGAAAAGGAGTTTGAAATCAAGGAAGTAATCATTGTGGCCAAGTTCATGCAAACAGTAACGGGTCAGACTTGAACTCAAACTAGGCCGCCCATTCCTCTCTGTCTGCTCCAGCTCCAGCACCAGCCCTGTCTCCCCCACTGAAGTCATTCTGAACTTGCAGGGAGGCCCCTCTGTTCCCACTGGAGTTCCTGGCCCATGGGAGGGAGGTGGGGGAAATTACTGAGGGCCATGTGACGTAGGTAATGGAGGCGGGGAGAACCGGGTGATATTTCATGTACCCTCCTCACTTCCTCAAGTAGCCAGGTCATTACGACTGCTCACTAACCAGGGATGGCCCTGGCCCTGTAGCACCATGCCTTGAAGGTCAGTTGCAGGGGACAGGGACAATGAGGGAAAGGCCATCGGGAGAAAAGGCTCTGAGTGATCTGCATATCGGCGGACCTTCAAGGGAACGCCCCCACCTGGTGACGGGTTAGCAGATTCTTGTTCAGGAAACAAAGCCATACTGTGATTTTTTTCCCAACTAGTCTCAAAGATGGATAGATACAGTTTAGCTGGTGGAGCTGAATCCAGTCAGGATCAAATTGATATTAAAATATTGTATCACAGATTCCCAAAGAGATTGGCAGGGGCAATGAGAGAAAGAAAGAGAGAGAGAGATCTTGTGAATCTGAGAGAGAACGCCTATCTTTTACAACAGGAATTAAATACCTAGGAGAAATGTCTACCTGCTACTAATAACACCAGAGTCTTTATAACCTTTCCTCAGAGATTAAACATGTAAACAGGTCCCGGGCAAGCCCTTGGTAGATCGTGAGCGGGAGCAAGTTCTTCCCTTAGGACACACCCTGCCCATCCATCCGCTCTTCAGCCCCCCCAACTCACCCCTGCAGCAAGGCCACACCCACAGGAGTCACCCTACCCTGCTGAAGTCCTTGCCCCGCCCCCCAGGCATCTGCTGCACCTTGCAAACAATGACTAAAATGCACACAGATGTTTACAGTTCACGGAGCCCATCCATTTAACCAGCTCCCATGAGTCAGGTAGGCTCAGCCAGCGTGTGGTAACACAGCTCACGAATCTGCCACATGACACGACAGGAGTTCATATTTGCTCATGTGACGTCCACTGCTGGTCCAGGTGAGTCTCCAGGGCAGTGGCCTCCAGATGGCGACTCAGTAATCTGGACCATTTGGATCCTGAGCTTCCTCCATTCCTTAACATGCCGCTGTGGTGGGTAAGGCAGGGGCGGGGAGTCTCCGAAGGTCCTTCACTGGGAAATAAACATTTGGCCCAGAAGTAACACGCTTCATCTCTGCTCCCAGCCCATTGGCCAGAACTAACTGCATGTCCCTTCATAATTGCCGTGGGGGTGGGGAAGGATGATCTTCCTGTGAGCTCCGAGGAGACAAACATCAGTCAAGGGTGAGCACGAGAACCTCTGGCACTGGGGCGGACCTGGGCATACACGGGTGCTCACTGGAGATCAGCTTTGTCAGGATGCTGGGGGAGAAGGTACAGTCAGGAGAAGTTTCCCAAAGGAGGCGGCCTCAGCGGTGAGAAGATTTCCTGACAAGGTCAAGTCCATAGGCAGTTTGCAGAGGGTGGGGAGAAGGTTGCCTTAGAGGAGGCGGAGATGGGGTGGTGACTAAGAGAGAGGCAGGGTCGGGGAAATGTTCTCTTGAGATGGGAGGGATTGTTGGGGTCAAGAGCCAAAGGATCTGGGAGGCTGAGGAGCTGAAGGAGTCTGGAGCAAGGTTTCCGCAAAGGAGGAGGAGATGAACTGAGCCATGGGGGTGGGATCTCACCCAGAGCTTCCACCATCCCTGCAAGGCTGGTGCGACCAGTCCTGTTGGTAAAAGTCGAAAACAAGCCCCGTTCCATTGTCATTTGTGCCTCCGTTTGTTCATTTTGAACCTGATGTGTACAAAGACAAAAGATGACACACAGGCTCCCTACCCTTCAGGGGTGTACAATTAGGAGCAAGAGGGGGCCAAGTACAAGTACTATAAGGTCATTTGGTTGAGAGAACAAAGATGGGGCTTCAACCTGGTTAGTCTGGAGGGATGGACTGGATTTCAAGAGACTCCAAGATGCAGAAGACATTCCAGGCAAAAAGAAGGCAGTGGGAAAACCTGTGCAAGTTCTGAGAATTCACTGGACACAGGGACCACAAAGGCAAGCAGAGGTAAAGCCTGGCGAGGCAGTCGGGTCCAGCCTCGGAGGCTCCTGCAGGGTCATGGGGGCTGGCTTACACCAGGCCAGGAATGGTGGTGCGAGCCTGGTCCTGCTCCCCAGTCAGTACCCATGGCTACCTCTTCCTACTCAGGGCCTAAGAGAAGGGCCTCAGTGCCCAGCCAATGAATCTCAGGCAGGCACTCCTAGCTCAAGGTTCCCTGCAGGAGCTTACACTGGGAGGGATGCCTGGGCGGGTGATGCTATAACCTTGAGGAGCATGGGAGCTCCCACCTCATGTGCTTGCAGGAACCTCCCCCAACCCCCCACAACCCCCCTCTTGGCCAGCGCTCCAAGGCTATCCCAGCCCAAGATGGGGTGGGAGCTACTCTGTTCCCTCCCCCTCACTCTCACCTCCTCTCTCCCTATCTGGGGGCTGGAACCCACACTCAGAGCTGGAAGTCAGAAGGCTCAGTCCCAGGCAGGGTGGGACAGCAAACTTAAGGGGACACCAGCCCAGGCCCCCAAATGTGTTGCTAACTCCTTTCTCTTGGCTCTAAGTTCCATCAACGTACCATACACCAGGCATCCCCTTTCACGGATAGCAAATCCATAAACGTGACCTTAAAGGTCCCAGGTGGGTACCAACATTTGTTTAAAACTTGGTCCTCGGTACACCTCACAGCCTGGGAGATTAGGAGGAGGCAGAAGCTCTCCCTTGGGTCCACACTAGGAAAGGACGCAGATGGGTTTCACACTGACTACGTACTGGACCGCAGCCACCTCTCCAGACACACAGAGATTCCAGGAGGGCTTCTGCAGCCCTTCCACAGCTCAGGCGTTCGTTGAGCTCTCAGACACTGTCCTACGTGTTGTCCACAAGTTTGTGCCTTTAATCGTCACCATAGCCCTATGAGATGCAGTTATCGCCGTTTCACGGACCAGGAACCTGAGGCACAGCCAACTTGGGTCTTGGCTCCTGTTCTCTCATCTGAAGACAGCTGAGGTCTGTGGAGAGCAGATCAGGCAAAATGGCAGGTGACCACCAGGGGGCGCCGCCCCATCAGCACGCACCACACTGTGAGACCGAGCAGGCACCAGGCCTGCCCGCGAGCGAAGTGACGCCACGGAGAGTGGCTTTGCGTCTGACAGTGCGCTGTGTTATCCTCACTCTCATCTCACCCCGGCTACCTAGCCCCGAACCTCGGACAGCTTACCTTCCCCACCCTGCGCCCTCGGTCATGCAGGGCTTCCATCACCAACCCCCACCCCCCGCACCCATTCCACTCCCGCATTCTCCTATTCTGGCCACCTCGGGATCTGGGCCCACCTGCATGTGCCCGCTGGTCAGAATCTTGAAAGATTTTCCTTTCTCCCTGCCCCGTGACAAAACACAAGCCTGTCTATGTATGTTTACATGTAAACAAACACGTTAAAGAATAAGGAAAGTAACCAAAAAGATGCCAGGACTTACCAAGAGTGGCCATGGGAACACATGGCCTCCCCAGACGCCTTCCAACCCCTCGTGGGCAGGGTTAGGGCCACCCAGACTGCAGTGTGCTGTCATCCTCCAGGGGGTGACACTGGGACAGGGGGGGGTCAGGTAGCTTCTGATCCCTCCTTCCTCCAGTCCCCAGAGCAGGTATTCTGGGCAGAGGGGACTGCAGGAGTTGAAGACCCAGAGATGAGAAAGCCTGTTGTGTGTTCGTCTGAAGGACAGGAGGTAGGGTGGGTAGTGCGCACAGTTACAAGTTGACAGACGTGTAGGAGGAGGTATGGTCTGGAGGGAGGGTGTACCACGCACAGCTCCTTTAGTCACTGGGGTACTTACTGCCTGTGGTAATGGGAGCCTATTGACAGGGGCAAGATGCAACCAGACTTCTGGGTTTAAAAAGCCAATGGGGCAGGTATACTTGAGAAAGGGAGTCTGGCTGGCAAAATGTAGAAAGGGAGGTCAAGAGCCAAGGGCAGGACCAGCAAGCAGTAGGAGCATCCCAGACACCCACAGGATCCAGGCGGCCAGGCGGAGCGCTGCCTGGGGAACGGGCCCACCAGGGCAGGTCCCTGCACCAGAAGGTACCTTTCAGAAAGCAGACTCTCTGTCCCTGGGCCCAGCACACGAGTTCTAACTGGCCTACATGACATTCTCTTGGAAAACCTGGGGCCAGCAGTGCCACCTGATAACAAGGGACTGGAGCTGAGTAGAGAGGCCACACCTTTCAGATGGTCCCTGTACTCTTAGGGTTGCTAGGGTCCCTAGATCGCCTCCTTAGCCCCTCCGTATGTATTTGGATTTTCATACATCTACACATCCTTTAAAAGTCGAGCTAAGTTAAGCCATGAGAAATCCAGGTGAGTGTTAGAAAGGACCAGAGGAGGAGCTGGGGGCCTGGAGAAGGAGATAAGGGCTGTGTTTGAGGAATAACGACCGGGAAAGATGGGCAGGGCTAAATAATGCCAGGTGGAAGATGTGAGGAAACAATGCTGACTGCAGAGTGTGAGAAGCACTGATCATAAAAAAAAAGACTGATAAATTGAACTACATTAAAATTAAATACGTCTTTTAATCAAAATCACCATTAAAAGAGAGAAACAGCAAGCCACAGAGAAGAGAAAGAGATTTCCAACTTGCACGGAAGACAAAATATTTGTATTCGGAATTGGTACCCAAAACTCCTATACATGTAAGCAAGAAAAAGATACACCCAATAGAGAAACAGGAAAAAGATTTGAAAAGATACTTCACCAAGGAAGATATTCAATTGGCCCACAGATATAATAAAATGTACTTAATTTCATCCGTCATCAAAGGAATGAAAATTGAAACTACAACATAGTTCTATTCCATCTCCACCAGAAGGGCTAAAGGTAAAAAAATGGATGATACTAAGTGTTACCAAGAATACAGAGCAACAGAAACTCTCATACACTGATGGCAGAAATGTACCCTGCTGTGATCATTTTGAAAACATTCTCATTTTCTATGAAGCTGAACATACACATGCCTTCTGACCCAGAAATGCTTCTCCTAGGCGTATGCCCAGCAGAAAGACGTTGCACGCATGCCCCAAGAGATACATACAAGATGTTTCATAACAATGCTATTCACAGTAGTCCCACCTGGGAACAACGCCACATGCATCCATGAGCACTCACGTACAATAGAGACTACAATGAATTTAAATGAACTATAGTAACCACGGCATCATGAGTGGATCTTACAAACATGTCATTGGAGAAAAACTAGAACACAAAATAATACACACCCAGAGAGTCCCAAACCCGGCAAACTGTACAGCTCTGTTATGAGTCAGAAAAGTGGTGATGTTTCAGAAGGGAGGAAAGCTCAGTAGCTGGGAGGGGCGTGAGGGAGCCCTCTGTGATCATGGCGGCGTTCAGCCTCGTAGACTTGTGATGGATGCCTTGTTTCACGGTAACGCGTCGAGCTGTACGGTTCTGCCTCATGTGCTCTGCACTGTAGTTCAGAGTATAAAGTGTCAAAATGTCACGGGGTCTCAGTTAGGCAGCACTGTTATACATGTACCATCACCCTTAAAGTAAAATCACACCTAAGATTTAATACTGCTCCAGTTTAATTAGGAGTTTTGAGTAATTTTTGAGCGATAATCAATTCTCATGGTTGAGTAACATGCTGCTATCTTTTAAAATAAGTGCTCTTTGTATTGGCATGCCCTTAAGTGGAAAGCATTTCCAATTGTAAAACTTTTACCAACTTACCTTTACATTTATAAATTTTTAATGAGGGCCATTATTACCATATTACAAGGTACCACCTGCCCTGTAACTTATTTAAGACAGAGATGGCTTCAAATCAAATGTCTGATTATTTTTAACTTAGTAAAATAAAAAAGATGTTACTTTTGTGCTCTCCTTTCTCAGTCTGCACTGATAGGGGAAAAATAAATTACATAAGAAAAAAATAGGATTATCATTTTCAACATTCAGCATAAATTATAATAACATTTTCATCTTTATTCTTTGAAATTCATCTGGAACATAAAGTGTTGTAATTAATAGCTTTTTACACCCCCCCAAATTACTTAGATGAATGCTTAAGCATCCATACATAGTTTAATTTTATATTCACAAGCTACCTATTTCAAGAACAAAGTTTTGGGTTTTTTTGAAATAAAGTCTAGTCTTCTATCCACGAATTTTAAAAATGCATTTAACATGTTTACACACATCTTAGCATTTAAAAATCACACTCCTTCACTCAGCTGTCTGTGAGACTGGACGGTGGGGGAAAGAACAAAATGAAAACGCTGGTCAAGCCTTTTGCTGTTAAGGCAATGAGTCCGGAATCTACTAATCACTGTGCTGTTTATCTGAATACCCCTGGAATATTATTCCTCATTTTTGGATCATACTCCCCTATGGTCATGATTCACATGCACTGAGCAAGAATCTGGGGAGGCACACCTCTTTTCTCCTCCCATCTCGCACGCTCGGGGAACACCATCCACGCTGAAACAGTGGAGCACAGCTCCGCCGACCTAGTGCAAATGGAGAGCCCAGGAGGCCCTCTCAACCCACGGGGCGCCGCCAGGGCTCAGTCAGGTTGGGGGGTTTTCCTGGGGTGGGAAGCAGGAAGGCCCTGTCCAGAGAGGAACCTATACATCCTGACACACACTGCAAGCACCTTCTTTTTGTTCTTGCTCATCAATTGTGGGCCGCATCGTTTAAATGTGAATTATGCTCCACATGAACACCCTGTGCACTGTTAGGAAAAGGAAATAATACACACTTGTGGTCAGGCTGACTCCCATTTAAACAGGAGTGGATGGAAGCATAAAGTCCTAGACCAGCCATTCACGGATCAACACACCCCTTCAGCCTTCCTGTCCTCACCCAGCGTCCAAAAGGGCCCTCAGGCCAGCCAGCATGGGTATTTTCTCGGCCTGAGGCTTCCTCCTTTGCTCCTTTGGCTGCAGAGAGGCCTCTCAGGAAGGGAGGCGGGTGGGGGGCCAGGGGAGCCCCGAGGAGAGCCTGGGTCTCTGCCTTGGGCTGGGGTGTGGATGGAAACCTGATGGGTGGGAGCTTCACATTTCAGACCAGAGTAAATTCACGCATTCACAGCTTTCAGACGGAAACCTTCATTTACACAGTGTGAGGGGAGAGAACCTTTTCCCCACTCTTCCTTAATCTTAAGACCTGTGGTAGGTCTGCACCCCAACCCCCTGAAACTGTGAAAGTTACTTTCTACGGCAAAGACTTTGCAGATGTTATTAAGGACCTTTGAATGGGGAGATTATCCTGGATTGTCTATCCATGCAGACCCAAAATGAAGTCACGAGTGTCCTTATCAGAGGGAAGCAGAGGCTGGTCACACAAAGAAGAGGAGGGGGCAGTGGCACCGGGGAGGCAGAAACCGGACTGAAAGCTGCCACAGGACAAGGACCAGATGGGAGAAGCTGGAAGAGGCAGGGGATGGATTCTCCCCAGGACCCTCCAGAGAGAGCACTGCTCTGCCCACCACGGAATGTCCGCCCCTGGCCTCTGGAACGGCAAGAATAAATTTCTGTTCTTCTCTGTTGGTCAGAACAACTTCTGATCAGATTTGCGGTCATTCGTTAGAGCAGCCGTGGGAAGCCAGCGTACCTCCTCTCAGCCAAAACCCTAAATTCTTAAAGAAAACTTCCTTGAGACAGGTTTCTAAACCTTGGTTCTTGATCCAATTGGCCAGTAGGCGGCATTTCCTTCCTATGGATGAGTTAGTGGTTATAACGCACAATCAGCCCCGTTATAGCCCGGAGATGACAGGGGATTTGCTGGGCTCCCCACATCCCACCTGACAAAGGCTGTTCCGCGCCTGGCAGCCTGGAAATCCACACTCCGCGACTCCACGATTGTCATAAGAGAGACTGTATGCTGTACTTACGAGTGAATATGCGGCAAATTCTTGCATGAATATTTTTAAGGCAAAAAGCCTACCATTAAATGTCTCGCTCTCCAAAGACTCTCCGTAGTTTATACACTCTCAGGTTAATTACAACAGGGTCAGAGGGGACATAGGCAAGGATTGCTTGCCAAGGGGTTGTATGCAAATTTAATTTCCTATCATAAATAGAGTTTGCAGCTCTAAAGGAACACTTACACGTGGTTTTGTAACGAGCATCTTGATAACTACAATTTCCCTCTAATAAACATAAAAAATAAAACAAGCATGGCAGTTTCCATGGCCTCAAGGTTAAGGGTTACATTCCAAAGAGAATTAACAGTAAGCCCGGAGTTATACTCTGGACTGTTAGAGAGCATGCTATAAACAAACTGCCCAAGGTAGGATGACAAGATTAGGTTAAGCAGGGAATTAATTTTTTAAAAATCTTCTGTTTTATATGAAGGAAAACAAGTATGAATTTTGGAAAAGGAATGCATATGTATTATAAATTATTCAAGCACTCACAGAGTTTAAAAATTTCAAATGCCACTGCTCATAAATAATTAGCAGTTAGAAGGGTACCATTCTAGAATCTTTACATGAACATGTTCCAGAAAGGCTAAATAGATACAGGGAATTATTTTGATATATATGCAATTGTTTTATGTATACTATTTGTAATGTTATTGTAGTCCATTTCATTTGTATTTAAAGCTCGAAAAAGAAATCCAAAAGTATCTGAGAGAATTGTGGAATTTCCAATAAATATTTATTCACCTCAAGAGAGTTTATTTTTAAAGGTCCTTCTATAATTACAAGAAGAGATTTCAGAGGAAGAAACACATTGAGATTACATGCCTTTTCATTCTGTACATCAACTTAGGCATTACCATTTGAGTCCCTGACTTGAAAGATCAGGACATTAGGTCCAGAACCTGCTGGTTCCCTCCCCCACATCTTCACACAATGCAATATTAATATTTAAACACATGGTAGTTATATTTTAGTTTGTAACTGTAATTTGCAAAAGGCTTTGTGTTAATGTCATTTCACAGTTGAATATTTCCGGATCTGAACCATAGCTTCTCCACTCCTGAAATCTTCATTTTGATTTACAGAAATTTAACTTTGTATAAGACCATTACCCTTCTCAGCTCATAATATTTGTCTCTTGAATGCTTTTTCTTTTCTTTTTCACATTTTTAAATTTAATCTTTATTGTATTTTCCATGACAATTTAGTCCCCTTATGCCCCCTCCCTCAGTAATCACCCCACTGTTGTCTATGTCCATGAGTCCTTTTTCCTTTTTGCTCAATCTCTCCACCCCCTAACCTCACCCCCCAACTAGCTGTCATCTGTTCTCCACCTATGAGTCTGTCTCTGTTTTGTTAGTTAAGTCTGTTCATTAGACTCCACATATGAATGAAATCATATGGTATTTGTCCTTCTCTAATTGGCTTATTTCACTTAGCATAATGTTCTCCAGGTCCATCCATACTGTTGCAAAGGGTAAAATTTTCTTCTTTTTTACAGCTGAGTAGAATTCCATTAAGTAAATGTCCCATAGCTGTTTTATCCACTCATCTGTTGATGGACCCTTGGACTGCTTCTGTATCTTCATGTTTGTAGATCATGCTGCAATAAACATAAGGGTGTTTATGTTCTTTAGAATTATTATTTTGGATCCTTTGGATATATTCCTAGAAGTGGAATCTCTGGGTCAAAACACGGATCCATTTTTAATTTTTTCAGGTATCTCCATACTGCTTTCCACAGTGGCTGTACCAGTCTGCATTCCTACCAACAGTGCAAAAGGGTTCTTCTTTCTCCACATTCTCGCCAGCTCTTGCTGTTTGTTGATTTGCTGATGATAGGCATTCTGACAGGAGTGAGATGGTATCTCACTGTGGTTTTAATATGTGTTTCTCTGATGATTAGTGGTGACGTGGAGCATCTTTTCATATGTCTACTGGACATCCATCTGTATGTCCTCTTTGGAGCCATGTCTATTCAGGTCCTTGGCCCATTTTTTAATTGGCTTGTTTGGTTTTTTGGTGTTGAATTTGTAGGTACTTCATAAATTTTGGATATTAACACCTTGTAAGATGTATTGGCAAATGTGTTCTCCCCTTCTGTGGGTTGTCTCTTTAGTTTGTTGATTTTCTTCATTGTGCAAAAACTTGTTATTTTTTTCTATGCAGATACATTTTTATTTACTTTTTTAATCATTTTCTAAAAATATATTTTATTGATTATGCCATTACAGTTGTCCCATTTCTCCCCTTTCATTCCCCTCCACTCTGCACACCCCCTACCATACACATTCCCCCCTTTAGTTCATGTCCATGGGTCATAAGTTCTTTAGCTTCTACATTTCCCACACTACTCTGGCCCTCCCCCTGTCTATTTTCTCCCCATTGTCTATGCTACTTGTTCTCTGTACCTTCTCCCCCTCTCTCCTCCTCCCACTCTCCTGTTGCTAACCCTCCATGTGATCTCCATTTCTAGGTTCTGCTCCTGATCTAGCTGTCTGCTTAGTTTGCTTTTGTTTTAGGTGTGGTTGTTAATAACTGTGAGTTTGCTGTCCTTTCACTGTTCATATTTTTTACCTTATTTTTCTTAGATAAGTCCCTTTAACATTTCATATAATAAGGGCTTGGTGATGATGAACTCCTTGAACTTGACCTTATCTGAGAAGCACTTTATCTGTCCTTCCATTCTAAATGAAAGTTTTGCTGGATAAAGCAATCTTGGCTGTAGGTCCTTGTCTTTCATGACTTGGAATATTGCTCTTCAGCCCCTTCTTGGCTGTAAGGTCTCTTGAGAAATCAGCTGACAGTCTGATGGGAACTCCTTTGTAGGTGACTGTTCTCTTATCTCTTGCTGCTGCTAGAATTATCTCCTTCGTTTTAATCTTGGCTAATGTAATTATGATGTGCCTTGGTGTGTTCCTTCTTGGGTCCAAATTCTTTGGGACTCTCTGAGCATCCTAGATTTCCTGGAAGTCTGTTTCCTTTGCCAGACTGGGGAAGTTCTCCTTTATTATTTGTTCAAATACGTTTTCCACTCGTGGCTGTTTCTTTCCCCCTTCTGGTACCCCTATAATCCAGATGTTGGAATGTTTAAAGATGTCCTGGAGGTTCCTAAGCCTCTCCTCATTTTTTTGAATTCTCATTTCTTCATTCCTTTCTGGTCGGATGTTTCATTCTTCCTTCTGGTCCATTCCATTGATTTGAGTCCCAGTTTCCTTTCCATCGCTATTGGTTTCCTGGGCATCTCCCTTCATTTCAATTAGTTTAGCCTTCATATGTTCCTCTAATTTGTGACTATAATCAACCAGTTCTGTGAGCATCCTGATGACCAGTGTTTTGAACTGTGCATCTGAGAGGCTGGCTATTTCCTGGTTGCTTAGAGTTATTGGCTCTGGGACTTTGAGTTCTTCTTGCGCCATCTTTTGGGCTGTTTGTGCCTGTTCCATAGCAGGATCGGAGCCCTAAAGTGTTCACTAGAGCAGGGCAACTAAGTCACTGGGTTGTGATGTTGTATGTGGGGGCGGGGTCAAAGAGGGGCAATGGCTTCCCGTCTGCCACCTGCCACCTCGGCCCCCACCAGCACCGCAGCCACCACCGTCACCAGGCCCACGCGTTTCGTTTCACTGCACGCGAGTGTGCCACCGCCATCAGCCCTCTACCACTGGGTTCGCCCCCTGGGGCCTGTGTGGTCCATCTCACTGTGCGCAAATGTGCGAGCGCAGTCAGTCTGCCCCACATCCTGACTGGGTCCGGGCTGCCTGCGTGCCTAGGTCGGGGGGGGGTGGGGGGGGCGAGGTCTGTCCTGCCCGACCCAGCTCCGCTGCTGGCTCCGCCTCTCTTACCGTCCGGTAGTTGTCGGACTTCGGACTTCCGTATAATTCAGTTTTCTGGTCTTTGGGTGTGTCTTTGTTCTCCAAACCTTTGTTGTATTCAAACTTGGTTGTGGGAGAAGGCACAGTGTTTCCACCTATGCCTCCATCTTGGCGGAAGTCCTATTTTCTTAAATATTTAAATATTCCCCAAAGGTTAGACAAATTGTTATATTTTACCCAATGTCACACAGCTAGTGTGTGAAGAAGGATGCAAATAGAAGCCTAATTTCAAAGCTCACCCTGTTGTATCTACCCATTATCCGCTGACATCACTCACTTACACATTTGCTCATTATCCATCACTCTCCACATACTTACCCATGCATTACACTCACCTCTCCATCAAACATTCTCCTCCCTACTTCTTCATTACTCCATTCACACACATATAATGCAAACTTACACACAGAGTGAGGAAAGAGTAGGCTTACCAATGTTTGTGTGGAAAACAATACAATAATTTTAAAAAATAATACAGAAATAAACTCTGTAACTATAAACCCACTTTTGCCCCACCATGTATATACATAGCCATTCATCGATCCAGACACTCCAGTCATTCTACCCAGCATCCTTCCAACACACACCTATCCACGTTTCTACATTCATTTGCTCCAGCATCCAGATACTCACCCATGTGTACATACACACACAGACACATCCACTCATCCAGATATTCACAACCATCTACTCCCCCACAAAGCTACCCATTCACAAATCATTCCATTACATTTGCCACGGGTCCTTTTATTCTTTCTATTAATTCACCTGCTCATCCAACCAGTTCACCGATGTACTCAATTACTGATAACTATGAAACCCAGAATTCCATAGAATGGGGAGTGGTCTCCTAAGATTTTTTTTCTGGTCTCATTCCACTTCTCAGTCATCAAGAGTTCACCATGAGCACAATAAGGAGGTCTATGAGCTCACATCCTAATTATCTCTCACTCATATGAAAATTCTTGCAACAGAGACTATGGGTCTTAAGGTATCTTATTAAACATGGACCCCTCTCTTAACAATCTCCCCAATTATTGAAACTTCTTGTCCTCTTTCAGTAACTAATCCTCTCTTTGTTAAAGAACCAGGAGCAAAGAGTACAGCCCCAGACCAGAAGGTAGAAATTTTGCCCATATTTGGACTTCTTTAGACCTTCTCCATCACTGGCCTGATAGTTTTATGTGGGCACAATCTTCTGACAATCCACTCAACTGCTTAGCTTTCTGGCCATGCAGCCAACACTTGAGTATAACTTCTCAACTTACACGTGCAATAGTTTAATCTCTACTTTCCCCACCCCTGTTATAGGTTAAACAGCTTGGAAGCCCCTTCAATAGACCTCAGTAAAAAGTTGAGTAAGAGAAGCTCAGTTTCTCATCCAAGTGCGTGATTCACACCTAGAATGATTGAATCAAGGCTATTCATGAAAAATACATGTCAAAATAAACCAAGAAGAAAGAGTGTAGAAATGAAAATAAATTTTGAAGACATTCTTGCAGAGTCATTTGCAAAGTAAGGACACTACAATCAAACCCAGAGTTGAAAAAGCAACGGAGAAAGGAGAGGAGGAGGAGAAAGAAAAGAACGCTAATAATAAGGAGGGAAAGGAGGAGACAGGGAAATACTGGCAAGAAAGTGAACCAGCTCTGTGTTCTGGCTGCCTCCCTGAAGACACAAAATAGAGACAGAGAAATCACAAAAATGAGATGGAGGAACTGATAGAAAACTATGACTAAGACCCGAGGAGACTAAAGCTGGGGCGAACTAATGACACGTTAGTAGCAAGCTGACGTGGGGGAGGCAGATACCGAGGTGCAAAGAAATGGAAATGGAGAGATTTTAAGTTCTGTTCACTCTTCTCTCCCACACATCCCAGGAAAGATGACTGGTGGCCTCTGCCCCCAGAAGAAAGAAATCAGTCGCTAAAGCTCGGCAGCTCAGGGACGCCAGGGAGCTGTCAGAGCCATGCTGAGCTAAGATTCTGCTAAAAACAAATGCAGGCCGATCAGATGCCCGGGCACGTTCTCTTCTTTATCTCATTCTCCTCCAAATCCTCGTGGATATCAGGTGACCATTCATGGACGTTCAATGATCTCATGAGTGGTGGCTGACCATTCCAAAGATCTTATCTTCTTTTTTTTAAAGATTTTATTTATTTATTTTTAGAGGGGAAGGGAAGGAGAGAGGGAGAGAAATATCAATGTATGGTTGCCTCTTGTGTGTCCCCTGCTGGGAACTGGCCTGCAACCCAGGAATGTACCCTGACTGGGAATCGAACCACGATTGTCTGGTTCACAGGCCCGCATTCAATCCACTGAGCTATGCCAGCCAGGGCTCAAAGATCTTAACTTCTTTAAATGCTGGAGTGGGGGGGGGGGTCCCAAAGAATTTAAAGAAAAATCCCAGACTAGAGAAATTTCTCTGTTGCGTAGCAATTCTGGAGTACCTGAGACTCTCCATCCTGGGCCTCATCCCCATTCCTTCCTTCATAATCACCAGGAGGGACAAAAACACACCTTCATTGTATCCCTTACACGTTATCAGACTGGGCAGCTGATGCCCATGAGGGAAATGAGATTACAGGTCAAAATCAGTAGAGTCCTGAGGAGTAAAACCACCATACAGTATGTACAACCATCTGAACACAATACACAGGCCAACCAAGAGTGCAAAATAGGTATAATAAACATAACAAATATATTAAAAGATATGAGAGAATAATGGTAAAATGAAGAGGAAATGAGAAGCAATAAAACAAAAGAACCCTGTGCCTCTTCTGATGGAAGAATAAGTAATTCATTTAGGACACCAAGAAAAACTAGGCAGTTTTAAAAAATGTATACTAGAGGATATTGGAAAGAGAACAAAGTAGTCACATAGTTGGCCTAGATATAGGAGAAAATGGGAATCCAGAAGTGTATTGCCCTGGGGGCATTGAATAATTCTGGACAAGTGAGCAGAGAGCCTGAACAGCAGTTAAGTCCATCTGAAAGGAATGGGGTGAACAGTTGGAGTCGAGGACTGACGCTGAGGTGAGAACCCAAACAACTGCAGTGTAGTAGGTTTGGGCTACAAGTGGACAGGCTCTCACAGAGGTTTCCGTTCTGCCTCAAGTCGTCTCGGTCTCTCAAGTTGGATTTTAAAAAATTCCGCTTTGCTAGAATTTCCTAGAGCCTGGCATAAACAATGTACGTCCCACTTAGAGATAGATAACACATTCTCTAAGTCCTCGGTTTCAAATATGCAAGTTAAAATTACTGTGAGAAATCACTACAAATCCACCAGAATATCTAAAATTAAAAGACTTACAGTATTAAATGTGGGCAAGGATGTGAAACATTCAAACTCGCATATATCACTGGTGTTTGGTACAACTACTTTGGGAATAGCTACTAAATCTGAAAATATGCACACTGTATGATTTAGCCATTCTACATATATATCCAGAAGATATACACATATATATATATGTATATATATATATATGTATATATATCCAGAAAGTATATAGCCACATACTATGAAAAATAGACATTTATTAAAGATACAAGAAACATTATACAAAAGACAATGATGCCTCAGTCCCATTGAAGTAGGCACCTTGGGACCTCACACCGTTCTCCCAGCGTCTCTTCCACTGTGGTAAACACTCTGCAAAATCCTTTGTTGGAATCGCCATCAGCTGCCTGATTGCATTTTCCTGAATCTCAATGATGGTCTGAAATTTCTTCCACTTCAAAGGTGATGTTAATTTTGAGAAAAGCCAGAAGTCACAGGGTGCCACATCTGGGCTGTAGGGGGGCTGAGTCACCTGGGTGATTTGATATTTCACCAAAAACTCCGCAGGAGACGTGATGCACCAGCAGGCTCCTTGTTGTGATGAAGCTGCCAATCACAGTTGCCCACAGCTGCAGCCGTTTTCATTGCCTTGTGTATCGCATCTCTCAACCGACAAAGAACATTGAGGTAGTGCTCCTTAACTAATTGTTTGGCCTGGAAGGGTGGACTTGCGATGGACAACACCTTCCCAATCAACAACACAGTTAACATGATCTTGATCTTCCTGCCTTTGTTTCTGAATCATAGACCTAGATCACAGGTGGCAAACACAAGGCCCTCAGGCCGAATCCAGCCCTCCACCTTGTTTTATCCAGCCCAGCACCTTGTTCCTACCCGCAGCAGCACTGAGCTCCTTGCCCCCAGTTAAGTAGTTACATTGGTACAGTCCTAAAATTACATTCGGCCCTTTAAAAGCAACTGTGAAGCTGATTTGCTCCTGGTGAAAATAGGTTTGACACCCCTGCCCAGACCCACCATTTATCTCCAGTTATGACCTTCTTGAGGAAATCTGGTTCACTGGTAGTGGTTTGAATCAAGTCATTAGCAACTGCAGCCCAGTGTTCCTTCTGCTCTGATAGCAGAAGCTGTGGAATGAATTTTGCCATGATACGTTTCATGCCAAGACCCTGCGTCAAAATCTCAGACACAGTAGTTTTGGGGATTGCCCAAACTTCTAGTTTTTGCAATGTGAGTCAACAAACTGTGTTGACTGCGGCCTGAATACCTTCAGCATCCTCAGGTGTTCAGCTTGTGGCAGGCCTTCCAGAATGTGCGTCACTTTCCACAGATTCTTGACCATCCTTGAAGCATTTGCGCCACACTTTTATTTGTGTTGCACTTGATGCATTACCCCCCAAAGTGTTCTGAATCATACAGATAGTTTCTGTGGAGGACTGTTCAAGCTCAATGCAAAATTGGATGCAGATTCATTGCTCTACTCAGTCATTTTGAATGAGACAGCCACACAGTACACTGACTAAAAAGTGAAGTCATCATTGTTCACACATGTGCATTCCAGTCCACTCTCCTTGGCTGCCAGGTTACATTGATGTCACACAAACTATTCTTCCGGACAGACCTCGTATATTTAGTACATATATTCACCAAAAAAGTACAAGAATTTTCATAACAAAAGTATCTGTAATGACCAAACACTGGATACAACTGAAATGTTCCCCTAGAATAGACGGGTAAATAGACTGATATATTCACACAATTGGAACAATATACAGCAGTGAACATGAGCAGCCCTTTAAATAAAGAACTAGACCCCATGGAAGGACGGTAAGAGGCAGTTTTGTGAAACCTCGATTAATCACAATGCCGGGATTGTTTCTACCACTTGACATCTGCTCCTTGTTTTCATCAGCTCACCACTATTGTGTGCCTTAATGGATCAGGTAAATACAGAGGCAAATGGGAGGTTGCAGCCCTGTCCTCTGGGAGCTCATTGTCCAGATACACCTAATTATTAGCACAGAGTGGTGTCAGCCCAGCAGCCCCAGGATCAAGGAATCCAGGGCACTGTCCTAATGATGGCCATGCTGACATCCAGGCATCATTGTTCTTTTTCTCCCATGGGGCAGCTGATTTAGGATAAAATGATCTGTAGGAGCCGTTGGTTTGTGGTACGTGCACCCATTACTGGTGCCTCCTCTCTTGTGAGCCAGGTCTGCGGGGACATCCATGGCCCCACAGAGGCTCCCAAAGGAAGGATCTGGACCTAGAGAAGGGAGGAAGGGCCAGAGACCACACAGGGTGACGGACAGCAGAGCCCTCTGCACACACGGCGTCCACCACACCCTGTCTCACCCCACCTCCTTGCCTCTCCGCCCTCTCGAGTGGCTGCGCGGTGCATCGGTGTCGCTTAAGGTGGAAGAAGGGGCTGGCATTTAGATTCAAAGACCAGAAACAGATGTCCCCTGACAATCTCGTGT
Source organism: Sturnira hondurensis (assembly GCF_014824575.4). Classification (NCBI taxonomy): domain Eukaryota; kingdom Metazoa; phylum Chordata; class Mammalia; order Chiroptera; family Phyllostomidae; genus Sturnira; species Sturnira hondurensis. The sequence continues at coordinate 5,786,109 of NW_028085930.1, forward strand.
CCTTTTTCTGGATTCAAAAGAGGGGTAGAGAGGTGAACAGACACGTAGCGGGGCAACGAGAAACGGCCCGATTCAGGGATCTGTCCAAGGCATAGCGAGGCGGTTCTCTCCCTCCCGTTGCGGAGCCTGGGTGGGCGGACCGACGCCCCCCAGCCCCGCAGCGCCGCGGGCCCCGCATGACATCAGAGGCTGGGGAGCGCGCAGAGCGCAGGCGCCGGCGGAGGAGTGAGGCGGGAGGGGGCCGAGTCGCGCGGCTCAGGAGAGCGCCCCTCCGCCCCGCACGAGCCCTTGCGCTCCTCTCCCGCCTCACTGTCCGCGCCGCGCCTCCGGCAGCCAGAGCGCCCCCCTCGCGCTGCTGAGAGCACCGCCCGCCGAAGCCCAGCCCAGCCAGCCATCCTCCTCCTCCTCCTCCTCTTCCTCCTCCTCCTTCGCCGTCGGCGCCGGACACGCAGCCGCAGGCCGGGGCCGGGACGCAGCTGGGGAGGCAGGGACGCGCGCAGCCAGCCCTTCCCCCTCCGGCTCCCGCACCGCCGGCCGCCTCCCCTCGCCCTCCGCTTCTCCCCTCCCTGTTCCTTCGCTTCTCCTCCTCCGCCTCTCCCGGCCCCGGCTTCCAGCACCATGTCCGCAGGGGGAGATTTTGGGAACCCGCTGAGAAAATTCAAGTTGGTGTTCTTGGGGGAGCAGAGCGGTAAGTACCCCGCTTATTCCCTTGGCTTGGCGCCGAGTCGACCCCCGCCGCCAAATTATCCACCCCTTTGGGACCCACGGCCCGGGCTCGGAAAGGCCACTCCAAGCCCGGGTACCGGGGAGGGATGGGCAGGTGGAGGTCAGGACCGGCTCGGGCGGGGCCGGGCAGGGGAGGGGCCAAGGATAGAGATGGGAAAAGCGCTGGGACCAGAGGTGGGGGAGACAGTGGGATCTTGGGGTGGGGTCTAGGGGTGCGGGTTCAGGTGCGGGTGCGGCGCGACGGGAGGCCGGAGGGCGGCGGCTCGCCTGGTAGCGCCGGCAGAAGCGTGAAGGCGTCGGGCTCGCTGGCTCGCTTGCATTGCGGCACTGGCTGCGGACGACCGGGCAGGTGGCGGGGTCTGGGGGAGGACAGACGCCCCTCTAAGGGGAACGAGGTGGGTCTGGCATCTGCCGTCCCCCACCCCAGTACACCGGAGGGGTTGCCTGAGGACCCTGCCAGCAACCATGAGTAATTTCGGGCGTCCAGGCTGGGGCAAAGGGCCTGGACGCAAGACCGATACCTGCTTCCTTTCGAAGGGGGGAGTCCGGGCCTTGGGGGCACCTGCTTCCCGTGGCTTATGTCCCCTGGCTACTTCCCTGGGCACAGAAGGTTCTAGACCCGCTGCCCTTCACCGGCATGTGTTAGTCTCTTTTGGGGTCCAGGATCTAGGCGATGACAGACGGCAAGGATTCCCCAATTCAAACCAGATTTGGGGGATGATATAGGGATGCCTCGTACCAAGAGGCCACAGTGAAGCCTGGAGTTGGACAGAGAAAGGACCAGGCGACACGCCCTGCCTAGCTTCCCTGCACCCCTCATGAGAGCGCTGACAGCGGATTCTTCCCACCCCCACCTCCCAGCTCACCGCCCTTCCTGGGGGAGGGGAGGTCACCGTGGCAGCCAGCCAGGGGCTCAGGAGAGGGGAAGAGAACTGGCTTCCCTGTTGCTAGCAGCCTCCCCTGGGAAAGCATCTTTGAAACCCAGGTTGGTCCCAAGGTGGGAAGACCGGATTGAAGAGCATGGACCCCTTTGACACCTGTAGGAAGGAGTGGTTCTCAAAACATCCCTCCAGAGGCCTCTCACCCTGGTGCGGCAGGCCCTGCCCAGCTCTGCTCAGGGAGAAGGCAGTCCCCGAGGGCAGGACTTTCAGCTGCAGCTCTGCAGACCAGTCCAGTTCACCTGGGTTGGTCCTCTCTATACAAGGGGCCAAGACTCAGGCAACCTTGGGAGCACCTGGTGGGCTCAGGGAACAGTAACTGTGGTGTGTGCATATGTGGGTTGTGGGGGGCACATGGCAATCCCCTGGCTGCTGCTGCCCAACCTCTGGGATGGATGGTAAAGAGAAGACCATCAGAAGGAGGTCAGGCCCTATCATGGGGATGGGGCATTTCAGAACAGGGCCAGCTGAATTGGCCAGACCTGTGTCCTGGACCCCAAGTTTCCGATCTTAAGAGATTCCAGTTTGAGAGCTTTACTCCCCCACCGCCACCCCCATCCCCACCTGGGGACCTGAAGGTATTTTAGGGTCTCCACATCCCAGTGCTGCCAGCCTTATTGGGGCTGGGGCTTGGGGCCTGGGTTCTGGAGCCCAGGTGAACTCTTCAGGGATCAGAGAGCCTGGGAGCTGAATTCCTTACTTGTAACTAACTCCAAGAGCATGAGGCCTCTCGGAGTTTCAGTTTCTGTTTCTGTGAAATGGTTACTTGAGAGCAGTCCTCTTATTCCTTCAAGGTTCCCTAGTGCCTCTCACAGGGCCTGGACCCTGGTAGGTTTCTCAACAAACATTTGTTTATTCCAAGTCTGAACATGTTGTAGTGAAGGGCAGGGCTTTGATGCGGAGAATGTTTCTGGTGAATTTGAGTGAAAACTCAGGGCTCTCAGTATCCCTGATGGACTGAGGACCCTGCTGAGGACTGCAAGTCCCCTTTGCTCCTAAAATCACAGAAATGAGAGCTTAGGCCTTAGAGATGGAGCCTCTACCTCCCTGGCATGTTTAGGTGGACGTCTGAGCCTCTCTGGAAAGGGGAAGGCTTGCCCAGAGTCCTGTTGTGAGTTGTTATCACTTCCGGGGCGGAAACCCACATCTCCTCTTCCCAGTCACTAACCTGTCATTGTGAAATATAATAAGATGACCTTGAATTGGGGAAGCCCAGAGTTGGGGAGCCTCCCCAAGGGAGGGTGAGGGTTGCCGCTATCTGGTCAGGCTTGGGGCTGGGTTGGGTGACCTGGTGGGAGCCACTTGGGTGACCAAGTGGCTCCTTGGTTGGGGGTAGGGTTTGTGAGCCCTTAGAACGTGGCCATTGGGAATGTGAGGCTCTGCTGTCAGTGAGATTGGTTATAGGCTCTTCCGGCCCCTCCCAGCAGGGAGCCCTAGGCTCTGAAAAGCCTCTTCCTACTCAGGTGTGTCATCAGTGGGTTTCCTTAGATTTTACAAAGCTTTCAGGGTCTCTGAGTTCGGCAGGAGTCAGGTGGGACTGGGGAATTACCACTGCAGCCTCCGCTCCTTCGGAGGGAGACCTCTGGCCCTTCCCCCCACCCTGGCTCTCCCTCCTGTGTGACCTCAGAGGTTCCCTCACCTTCTGCTCACAGGAGACTTGGGCTTGCTGAGCTTGATAGAGCTTTCTAGAGCAGCGGGGCTTGCCTATATGAGCTGAGTCCACTGGAAAGGGGCCAGGAGAGGGGGCTGGGGGGATGTGGCCTTCTCTTGTTTCCTGTGCCTGGCGAGTGGGAGAGGACAACTGGATTCCGAAAAGGAGTATCCAGCCTGGAGCCTGGTGATGAGGAGAAGCATCAGGACTTCAAAGATGCTGAGGGCCTGGTTTGAGTGGGAAGCCCTCAAGGAGCCACTCAGAGAGAGCCCGTGAGAGAGCCCCCGCTCCCGGCAGCAGAATGACTGCTGTCCCCTGGACAATGGAATACAGGTCGGCTGTAGGATTGTGGGGGTAGGGGCTACTGTGGACCTGGGATGAAGGGTTTCCTTGCAATAGGAGTGCTGTCCAATCTTGCCGATACTTAAGTGGCTCTCAGGGCCTGCGGGTCATGCCCTTGTGCTGATGGCAGTGGTGGGGGACAGAGGGCATGATACACACCAGTCCTGGCTGGGGCACTTGGTGGCATCCTCAGATGAGAGGCACCAGCAGGTGCCTAAGGAAGGAGAGTGGGTCTGTGGGGTGCATGTCTTTCTCCTAAGTCCTGCTGGCATTCTAGGGGAGTTGGGCGCATCTTGGCTTGTGTGGTGAGGAAGGATTGGATGTGTTGGCTGCGCTCTGGCCTCCGCTGACCTTCTTTCCCCAAGACTCCTCCAGCCGAAGCAGGAAGGTGGCTGGACACAAGTTCAGGCTGCTTTCCCAGCCTGGGGCAGCAGGCCAGCTCCTCCCTCGGACCAGCTGCCTCCCTGTCCTGCCCTTGCCCCTCGTGCTGCTACAGGTGCCATCCACATTGAGCACAGTGTGAGTGGTGTCCCGGGAGCTGTGCAGAACAGTGGCCCTATGTGCGGCTGCCACTTGGTCCTTTCGTCATTTGTTCACTCCCCCTCTCCCCCTGCACCTCCCTCTCTCTCCCTTCCTCCTTCCATCATCCATTTATTTAATCAGATCTTTGGGTGTCTCTCTGCCTCCTGGAACTTACAGTCCACTGGGGAGTGCAGACATTTGTGGGTATAATTACAGTGAGGCCTGTGAGAGCCACAGCGGCTGCTCTGGAAGCACACGGCAGAGGAGGAGGTGCTTCTGCAGGCCGCCAATGGTACTCCTTTGGGTTGGGTGCAGAGACTAGGTCCTGCAGGGCTCCCGCCCTCTCCCCAGGGAGCTCTGTCTGTCCTCCTGCGCTGGAGAAAATGTGTGGGGTAGACACGACTGACCCTTGACTCTCTGGTGTCTGGCTTGTTGTTAGTGCCGAGGAGGGGCTGTTCCTCCACTCCGCTTCCCTTCCTCTGGGGTAAGGAGCATTGATCGGCCCCCACTGTCTGGAGGGTGAGCCCTCCCCAGCCCAGGGCCTGGCTGCCCCTGACCCCTGCCCTCCCACTACCCACACCACCCTTGACCACACGAAGAGCCTTGGCTGGCCTGGTGCTAGCGCCTGAGGCCTGTAGCAGAGCTTTTCTGCCCCCACCGCCTCCCAGACTGGCTGGCTCTGCTGTGCCCAGCCCACCCGCACATCCACCGTGTTTGTTTGTTCCTGAGCATTTGAAAACCAAAAACAGTCACTTTCCGCTTTGTGGCCTCTCTGTTGTCTCCCTTACTCAGGATTTTTTAAAAAAGATCATTAACTTTTTTCCGAAGTACAAAAAAACCTAACTGGATTTTGAGTCCCTTGAGGGGAAAGTTCAGAGCCTTCAGAAGACTAGGGCTCTGTCATCGGTGCCCCTCCCATCTCCAGGAGGTCGGTGCTCATTAATGATCTCAGTTTGAAAATGATGAGATTATCCTGCTGCTTGAGATTTGCTGATGGCCCCTCAGTAGATTAAAAGTGGAGGGAGTCAAGGCAGGTTTGAAATAGGATTCTTCATCCTGACACCTGCCACTTTCTCAAGCAGAAAATTTTTACTAGCCACACTTAAGAATCTTTCACAGACCACTAGATCATTTAGTCTTGGTCGTGCCCAACTCACAGTTCATCTCCTTCCCAGGACACCCCCATCCCCACCACCGCTGGAGACAGATGAGAAGCAGTAAGGCCACCAGAGGTGGGAAGTAAGGGACACATCCGAACCTGACGCCAACAGAGCTCACTGTGAGGTCTGGGGTATGTCACCAGTCTGCCCTGCGCCTTAGCTTCCTGGCCTTACTTTCTCTCCTCCCAGTTTCTCTTCCTTCTTCAGAGTCTGGGATGAGAGTAGAAACCTTGGATGTTGGATACAGACCCAGAACCTTTGCTTCATTCACTTAGAAAGGTGTGTATGAGGTGAGAGAGTCAGACACCAACATGAGAGTTCACCTGTACTTGGTATAAGAGAAAGTGGCACCCTCGATGCTGATGACAGAGACGAGAGAACTGACCAGAAGAGAAAAAAGAAAGAGAATACATCCGATTGTGCAGATGTACCAGAAATTGGCATCTTTTGTGTGATCTGATTATCATTATCATCTGAGCCGCCACATTGGAATGAATCCCATTAAAATATAGCAAAATAACCTCATTGTCCTTTTGTCACTACGTCCCTGAAGTCAGCCCGTGAACATTCATCCTTGCAGACGTTGCCCTGGCCTTGCAGACTCACAAGGGCCCGTGGTGGGTGTCCCGGCTGCAGAGTGCCCCTGCCCTCCCCACCTCATGTCCTCTGCTGTTGCTGAGTGCACGAGCCCTTAAGTGTGCAGGGCCGAGGGTATCAATGTAAATGTTTTAGAAAAATTATTGGACAGAACCATTGCGGAACATGAGGAAAGGTTAGGTAGACCAGCAGAATTCGTGAACATCAGGGTGGGCTACTGCCAAACTGCTGGGACTTTTCTCCCCTGTCCGTCTGTCTGTCCTCCTTTTCCATTCCTCACCAGGAGAAGAGAAGATGGGAGAGGTTGCCAGGGGGAGAAGTACCAGACAGGCCCTGATATAGGCAGGTCCCGTTAGAGCAGGTGGCTGGGAAATGGAGGCTGGCAGGGCCTGGGGACCTAGGCCCCAGGGGACAGAGACCCTGGGCCAGTCCTGCTTCCCTGGGCAGGACAGGAGAAGAGAAAGGCACAGGACTCCTAAGAGAGGTTCTTGACCGTTTCTTGGGACTTGAAATTTTCAATTTCCTGTATTATTTCTATAACTTCTGCCTTAAGCCAAGTGGGATGTTTCTTTTAAAAAATAAGTGTTCACTGCTATGAATACTTTTATCAATTTAGTAAAATTTGCTTTTAGTGGAAAGGCATATTTAGCCTGGTCTCTTGGTATTAAGCCCAGTGGTGTCCCAATCACCTTTTCCCAGGTGGTGACACATCCAAGGCACAGGCTGGGGTGCGTGAAAAAGCGGGTTATACCCTGGCCCAGCGAGTGGAAAGGAGCCGTTAAAGCAAAGGCTGCCCCCAGGAAGTGCATGACAAGGGGGGAATCCTGGAGCCCCAGCAGGTGCCCAGCAGCGGCCTCAGCTGTGTGCCTTCTGTGCTGGGGCCTGCCACTCTCTTCCAGGGCCTGGACAGTCAGTGGTGAGGTTGCCTTAGTGGGGTTTCCCCAGGGAAAGGGGCTTGCAGCATGGAGGTAAGCGGCTCTCCCAGCTTCCCCTGTGGCGGAAGACGAGGTGAGGGTGAGTCCCGGAGGCTGGCTCCGCCGTGCGCTGGCACTTTGTTCTGAAGGAGAGGGGGGAACCAGTGGAGGGTCCCCAGCTGGGGAGAGTGGCTCCGTCACATCCACACATAGGGAGGATTGTCATTCTAGGGCCTCGGATGGAGGATGCGTGGGAAGGGCTCTGCTCTTCCTGACCAAATGGAGTGCACCCTCCTGGGTTTCCGTGCCCTTCCTCTAGTTAACCTCAGACAGCTTTTATTTAGGAACCCCCACACTCCTGAGGCTCTGAACGGGGCACCCTGAGATAGATGTGGGGTCCACCCATTCTCAGGTCAGGAGGCAGCGGACCGTGAGAGCTGGTTATGCCCAAGGACTCACTGCTCATGTGGCAGGATTAGAATTCGGACGCAGGTCCCTGTGAGAAACAGTGAGCTACTGGCCCTCGTGCCTCTGAGGCAGGCCCAGGCCAGGGAGTAGGGAGGATGGGACAGAGGACCACTGCGGCCTTGTGGACATGAGGTCAGTTAGAAGTGCCTCTTAGGGAGTGTGTCAGGCTCTTGTGGAGGAGAAGCCTTCAGATCACAGCATGGGGTGGGCAGGAGGAGTCTGTTGACTCCCCCAAGCTGGCGAGGGGCACTGGAGCCCTGAGAAGGAGGGGAGTAGACTGCAGGAAGGAAGCTGGTTCTCCATGTGGGCATCTGGTGGAGCTGGAGTTGTGCATTGTGTAGCAGGCACTCTGCCGTGGCACTGAATGCACTGCTTGTTTGGGGTGGTTTGAAGGGAGTTGGTAGAGAGTATGGGTTGTAGCTCGTATCCTCCAAAGTCCTTGGCCCAGTGCGTAAAGGAAAGACACTACCCGGGTTTCAGCTGAGAACTAATTACCGAGATGGGAAGAACCGAAGTAAGTGGCTGGCCCCCTCCTCCCCACACCAGGCCTGGAGCTGTCAGGGCCCTGGAGACCCTGGATCTGTCCCAGGTCACCCACCAGCCATCTGTGTGGTCAGATAAGCCCCATCCCATCTCTGGCTTTCTCCATGTGTCCCCGAACACTACTGGACTGAGTGACCACGCCAGCCAATGGAGCTCTACCTCTGGTTCTGTAATTCGGTGCCAACTCAGAACAGGATGCCAAGCTGATAGCACTCCCAGCTGGAGACGGCACTGCTGGCCGGAGTGGGGGGGATTAGAGGGGCTTGGAGGATAGGGGTGTGGGATCAGGGCATCTGCCAGCTGTTTTACCCCCAGGACTTCTGCCAGCAGGCCCTGGGGCAGGGTCCTCTCCAGCCCGCTACTTCTTCCCCTGGGAGGCATCCTTGCCCACCTCGCCGGGCTCAGCCTTCCCTCATGTGCCCCCAGGGTACCCTGGTTCATCAGTCTGAGGATGGGTTTGGCCCAGGTTGCCAGGCAACAGGGATGGGGCTGTCCTGCCCTTCCTGCTGCAGGCAGGCACTTATTCTGTACAGAGAGGACCTACGATGAGGACAATAGAACATGTGACAGCTCCCAGGTGCTCCAACTCTGGGACACTTCTCTCTGCAGCCAGGTGACGGGTGGTACGCAGGGAGGGCCAGGGAAGGGCCAGTGCCAAGAGGGGTAGGCAGTGTCCCAGTCAGGCCAAGCCAATTTACTGACCCAGCCCCAGCTCCTACTCCTACCTCATCTCTTACTCCGTCCTCCTGAGACCTGGCTTCCTCCCTGGCCCCGCCCCCTCACTGTCTGCATGGTGTTGGGTTGGGATAGGACCTCTTTTTCCTCACCAGACACTAGGGTGGTTACTACCTTGGGGTTTCATGAAGGTGAAGACGTCAGTGCATGACGCATGGTAAACACTCAGGCGCCAGGTAATTTTGTTAATGAAATAGTGACAGCCATCCCCTCTTTGCAGATGTGTGAGGGAGAGGCAGGTAGGGGTGCGAGGTTTTGAGAGTCATTCATCTGTCATTTTTGTGTCATGAGCTGGAAGGTGCACCTCTGTGCGCTCTGACAGGTAGAGCTGCGCATCCCATTTTGTAAATGAAGAACAGGAGGCTCTGAGACTCGGAGTGGTTGCTGCTGAGCTGGGAAGAGCTCCGAGGTCTCTGACTCCGCGGGGAGTGATTTCCCAGCTACCCATCCTGGCAGGGAGTAGGACAGACTCCCCCTGCTCGGCTTGGTGGGACCCCCACAGCTGCCCACGGGAAAGCTCCTCACTCTCACAGCTCTGGTACTTCCCCAGGAACGCAGCCCTGGTGGACCGCAGGGGCAGAGGCTTCGAGTGAGCTGTTGTGATGAAAGCAGCACTAGGCGAGGTTATCAGGTGGTGAGTCTCAGCCAGTGTGAGTGCTCAGTACGGAGCAAGGCTGTGGGCGTGGCCTGCCGGAGTTGTTAGGGGCGGCTTCCCCGCTGAGGTTGTGCCCAGTGAGCAGGAGTTCGCTGGCAGACCAGAAGCTGGGGCATGGTGAGCAGAGGGCCCTGCTGTGTCAAGGTTAAAGACTGTGAAGGGCTTGCGGCTTCCTGGGAATCGGTTGTGGTACAAGGTGGTGGACTGTGGCCGAGGGGGGCATGGCGTGGTGGGAGAAGGAGTTGGACCCGTACAAGTAGGCGGGGTCAGGCCCCAGAGGGCCTCACTCCCACGTGCAGGAGTCTGGGTCTTCTCCCCAGGAGTGAGGACCCACTGGGGCGTTTTGGTTGAGGTGGGGCATGCTCATGGATTAGAAGATGAAGGTCGAAACAGAGGACGGATAGTGAGAGATGAACATCCTCTGGCTCTGAAGTTCAGCCCCACTGGAGGTGTGTGTTTTCTTGATTCTTTTCTGTAGAGAGAGGACTCAGGAACGGCGAAGGAGTGTGGAGGAGGAGCTTTTGTTCTCTACAAGGTCATACCACACTCAGATATACCGAAACTGGCCACCTTGAGCCCCGATGTCCTTCCTGCCTGCACGATGCCTGGGGTTCCCCGACTGCACTGTCCTGCCAAGAGGGTGCCCCAGGGCTGTGGGCAGCTCTCCCCGACTGTTGCCTTCTGCCACCTGCTCAGGGCAGAATGTACTACCTGGCGAGAAGCTGATTATTAGCTTTGTGAGCTCCCCGCCCTCTGTCCATTGGGAGCTTCCCTGGCCCCTTGTGCAGCTTCCTATCACTCCTTCCCTTGCTGGTCTCCTCTTCCTTTGCTTTCTCCCACGGATTCCCGTGCTCTTCTCTGCCAGCTTCTAGCTCCCCAGCAAGCTCAGGGAACCCTGAGGACTTGAGCGAGGCAGTGAGGTAGAAAGGAGAGCCCCCCTCTCTGCCTTGGAGATAGAAACCCAGTCTTAAGCTGGCTGCACAGAAAGCGAAGGACAAGAGCCAGGGAGCCAGAGAAGAGGCAGGGGCTGCCATCCTGAACCCCGCCCTAGCCCTGAGCCAGCAGCCTGTTCAGGTCAGTCGGTACAGTTTCCCACCCCCAGGCTTCCTCAGGTCTGTTCTCAAGGCCGGAAGTCCCAGCCCCAAAGCCCTGGTGACCTCTGCTCCTTGCTCCTCTTGTCTTCTATCCAGGCAGTGCCCACGGAGGTTACCAAGCACCACCTGTACTGCTTTGCTGGCGGGGTTGGTGGGTGGAGAATATCCTATTATACATCATCAGTGATCACAGCACGTTTCAATCACCACCCATGGGCACTTTGAGCAGTGCCAGATTGATTGTCTGTGAGGTCAGGGTAGTGAGGAGATCTGGGCCCTCAGCTGGGTGCTCAGCAGGGGTGTCTCCCCTGCCAGGATTGCTGGCCTGCAGAAGAACTGGCCTACAGAAGAAAGAACTGGCCTGGAAGCCGGCCACAGACAGCTCAGTTCAGCTCTGACCTGTGTGAGTCCCCTCTGTTTCCCCAGTGCCCCACCCCTGGGGCAGAGGCAGGACCAAAAGCACCATTCCTGGTTCAGACAAGTCCCTCTGGGGGTGGCTAATTATGAGAGGTAGGGAAAATGTTCTGTTCCGACCCTGTTGCCGAGTGGGGAGTTAACACTGCACCGACTGTAGAGGGTTAAGTGAAGGATTTAGGACGAATGTTTCTTGTTGATTTCCCCCTGCAGTGAAGAGAGGGGGCCCGTAGAGAAACGGAGAAGAGAGCTGTGAAAGTACTGAGACTGAGGAGGGAGGCACTGCTACCAGACATAGACAGACCTAGAGGAGCCACACTCACAGGGCTGTATTCTTCTGTGCCCTAGGCGGGGCTTTGGAACAGCCAGGGTGGTTTGCAGCTCTGGGCATTGCGCTGTCCATTCCTGGGTTCTGACCAAATAGAACTGAAGGCTGGAGTTTCCCGTGGAGGCGTTACTGTGCACTGGGCCACAGGAGCGATGGGCCCAATTCTGTACTCGTGTGGAGGACAAGGTGGGGAGGGGCGGCTGCTTTAACAAGGGCCTGTAGGTAACCTGCAGCCAGGCAGAGCAGGAGTGGAGAGAAGGGCCCTTCCCTTGTGCTGGGGCCAAGGGAGGACAATTCGTCGGCTTTCCTGCCCCTGTGCTGCCAACGCCTGGCTTCCGTGAGCAGACTGAGCTTTGTCCCTCCCTCCTCAAGGCCAGTTTGCTCTGCGGCTCTGGGCCCTGCAGTTCCCAGGCTGCTGTGCTCTGAGCAGGGAGTAGTGTTGAGGCCAGCAGATCTGTGTTTAGTTCTGCTCTTCTCTGAGAGCACCTCTGGGAAGGGTTTTTCTTTAGGGAGAAGGAACACTGCTCCCAAATTATCCACTTAGTTTTTAGGATATTAACAGATCCCACTTGTACCACCAAGATCCAGAGATTCTTCCCTGGTTCTAATTCAGTAAGTTTCTCTTTCGCTCCCCTGCATCCAGCCAAAACACTGCAGGCTTCTGCCCCGACCAGAATATGAAATTCAGGCCTGAGAAGGTTCCCAGCTGGCTTACCCACCCTGCTTCTCTCCCACCTACATCAGATGAAGGCAGACCCCCTGGTGTTGGGACAGAAGAACTTGACTCTTCTGTTGCCACCAGGCAGCAGAAGGGTGATCACTGTGATCTGTGATCTTTCCAGAAGGCAGGGTTCTGCAGCTTAGAACGGTTTGCTCTCCTTGGCACCTCTCGTGTTGCTCAATCCCACACTTGGGCAAACCTTATGGACTCAGGAACCTGTGAGATGGAACTCCCGGCAGAGATACTGACTGGCCATGACCCTGGTGCTGGGTGACCTTGTGCAAGGGGCCCCTCTTCCCTGCCTTCACAACACCTCAGCTCAGTGAGCAGCTTGGAGAAGATCAGCTCCAGATGTCTTTATGGCTCTTGCCGTCTGTGGTGCTGCATTTGAGAAGGGCTTCTTAGGGACCGGGAGCTTGTGGGTTGGGGACAGGTGAGCCTGGCTATCATCTCCTTGTCCTGGTTACCCTGGCATTCAAGTCCAGTGGGCAGACTGGGGCATTGACCCAGTTCTCCTACTGCCTTACTCAAGCCTGGCCCTCTGGCCACCCCAAGGCCATCATCATTTCTGGTCTGACAGGGTGGAGACACAGTGCTCCCCCTGCCTGCTGGGTGGTCCTGTGCCCACTTCCAGGCCCTCAGTCCTTGGAGTCTAGAGGCCTTTTCCATCCCAGGACATGAAACATCATCTGGAAAGCTTTCTCTGCTCTTTGAGTGAATCCTGAGAATGTGACTTTCAGTCTGTCCTCGGGGCAAGCAGAGGTTTCCTTTTGTTGCCCAAATGGGGAAATCTGCACATCCATTCTTCTCTCACCAGCTGGGTCTGGAGGCGCAGGGCCTGGGATTGCTCCCACTCCCCCCTCATTAAAGCAGCAAGGTGAACAGCAGGGAGCGGGCTGTGTGAGGAAAGGAGGGGACGCTGGGCCAGCAATGTGCTGGGGACAGCACCCTGGGCTCATGGAGCCCTCAGAGTCAGAGCCCACAGCCGTCCAGCCCAGGGCTCCCTCTGAGAAGGGGTGGGCATCTAGGAAGATGCCCTGCCTGCAGCAGCCTGCAGTCTGCCTGAGTCTGGTCTCATGGCCAGGCCACAGCTGTGCCCCCCTGGATGGGAGCTGTGGGCCCATTGTCACAAGGCCCCTCAGACTGGACCTCAGTGGACAATCTAGGAAACTCAAGCTGTGCCTCTCTCTCCGCATTCTCACTGCCCCACCCTCCTCTCCCTGTAATGGAGGCTTTTAACATCAGTGCCACCAGCAGTTCGCTTGGCAAAAAAAGGATAAACATGAGCATATATATTACTTTACCCAACTCCATGCTGTGGATGGGCCGAGAGTTCCTATCAGTTAAATACACGGCCAGATTGCGTTAATACTAGCTGCGTCAAAAGACCAGCTGGAGATGGGAATTAAGCACACATACACTTCTCTCAAACACACATATACCCACCACATATTAATTCTTCACAGCACTCAGGCAGCCACTCAGACACATGGACATAACTGGCATGTGTAGGCTGTGGCTGGAGCTGGGCCGAGCTCTGAACCAATTGAAATGGACTGTATTCTGCGCAACAGTCTGGCCAGCCAAGAAAGCCAGGCCGGAGGGTAACTGCGTGCTGTGGTCAGGAGCTCCTTTGCTGAGCTGATGTTGGAGGGCTGCTGACCCTCACAGCCAGCGGGTGCTGGTGATGGTGTTGCTGTGGAGCCTGGAGGAAAGACCCTGTACCTGTGTGAAGCTGACAGAGTGTTTGAGGTGACCCAGGGAGACAGAAGGTTCAGACAGTGGGTGGATTGACTCTGGGTGGAAGAAGCTCTGCAGTCCGCACAAGCTGTGTGGTCAGATCTCGGGTGGTTTTCAAGAAGCCTTGAAGATGTTGATTTGTAAGGTTCTCAGTTCCACAACTAAGACACCAGGGGAACCACAGCGTTCCCACACACCAGAGCTTCTGGTGCCCGTTTCATTGCACGAGTATGTGTGTGTGTGTGTGTTTGCATGCATCTCGGGGCACAGGCACACATGATGCTTACACATGGGTGCTGCCCACTGAGTGATCTGTCCAGACTCGATCCATCTCCTGGCTTGTGGCTGGAAGGGCTCCCAGCAGGTCCCCAGGACCCAGCTAGGTCCCGGCTCACTGTGGAGACTAAGCTGATGCCAAGTACACTTATGTTCTAGTTTCTTAGGAAAATGTCATGTTGACCAGAATGTTTAACTAATCAGCACAATATTTCCTGAATGTGCCAGGAATCCGAGAGAAATGGATGAGTGCGTGTATGTGCATAATTTTAAGGACCAGCATTATTTTGACATAACTTCAGGCTTATAGAAAATTGCAAGAATAATACCAAGATTTCCCATCTGCCTCTCACGCAGCATATTCACTTTTCACTGTTCTCAGGAGATTCAAAACACTTTCGCGAGGCGGGCATTTCTGCCGCCCTTGACCTCAGAGGATAGTAACTGACCCATGATCACACGGGGACCGTGGCAGAGCCAGGATTAAAGTCCAGGCCCTTAAAACCTGTTGGACTTGAAGTGCACGTCCTGATCATGTCAAGTGTGGTCAGAGTGTGCAGGGGTCTTCCTCCTGCCCGAGAACTTCCTTTCCTAGGTTACAGGTCTGCTAGAATGAATTATCTTGGCATTTGATTTTCTTTATTTTAGCTTCATTTTGAAACATTTTGCCTGGGTATAGAATTTCATGTTGGCAATATTTTTCTTTTTGTCCTTCAACGATAATTTTTTTTCTGGTTTGTATAGTTTCTGTCAAGGTAACAAGATTTTTCTTCTACGTTTTCTTAGGGCTCTGATCCAGTAGGTTGTAGTAATTTTTGCTTAAATGGTCAATTATGAACAGATCTCGATAATATCAAAGAAATCTCACCTATTTACCCAGGCCGTGGCCATTTCCTGGGTTCCCCTTGCCTCTGTGTAGGTCCGCACTGCCATCTGGTGGTGGTCAGTGTTTCCTGAAGGCGTCCTGCGGCAGTTCTTGTCGTGAGGGGGTGCTGGGGATAAAGTCTGTCAGCCTCGTGTGTTTGAAAAATGTTTCTTCCTTGTTTTTGAAAGATATTTTGTGTTATATATCTGAGAGCTCTTGAATTCTAGGTTAATAAGTGGTCCCTTCAGTACTTTGCAAGTGTGCCCCAAAGTTTTCCTGCTTGCATTGTTTCTGAGGAGAAATGGCTGTCTCTTTCTCATTGTTTCCCTGAACATAATGTGCCTCCCCGCACCCCCGCCCCTGCACCCCCATCCCGGCTCTTTTGTGGTTTTCTCTTAATTGTTGATTCTGTGCAAATGGTTTATGATGTGCTTTGGTTTGGTTTCTTTTACGTTCATTGAGCTGTTTGGATCTGTGAGTATATAGTCCTCAAATGTGGAATAGTTCCAGTAATTATTTCTCCAAGTGTATTTTTCTGTTGCCCTCCCTAATCCTGGGAGGTCTCCAGTCACGTATGTTAGACTATCAGACACCATCTCACCATTCACTGGTGTTCCAATGATTTATTTTTGTTCTTTTGTGTGTTTCAGGTTCACTGACACTTTCTTCTGTAGTGTCTGATCTATTGTTAATCCCATCAGTGTATTTCTTATCCCACACATTGTGGTTTTTTTATCTCCAGAAGTTTTGAGTCATGTTCTTTTTAATATTTTCCACATCACTGTTTAACTTTTTGAACATATGAAATACAGTATAAATAACTTTTAAAAAATGTCAGGTATCTGACATTTCTAACATCTCTGTCAGTTTTAGGTTGATTTCAATTGACGGTGTTTCTCCCCTCTCTAGGGGTGTATTTCACTGTTTCTTTGCATGCCTATTAATTTTCCTATTGGCTACTAGACACTGTGACTTTAGCCATGTTGTAGACCGGGTAGTTTTTGTATTCCTATAAGTATTCTCAAGATTTGTTAGCTGAGATCAGGGTGATGCTCAGTCTGTAGCTAATCATCACCCAGTGTGGAGGCATAGCCCCTCTGCCTCCACTGCCCGGTGTCCTGGGCTTGGTGAAGCTTTCCACTGTGGAAACAGGTGGGGACCGGCACCCTCCCAAGCCCCGTGTGGATGCCAGGCACTGCTTCTTTTAATGCATTTTAGTGGCTTTCCCCCTAGTCTTAAGTAGTTTCCTTACACACATTTACTAATCAGTCGTCAGTGGAAACCTTGAAGGAGCCCCTTTGCAGACTGCTGGGGTTCTCGCTCTGTGCACCTCCCTCCTCTCTGGTACTCAGTCTTGGGAACTCCAGACTCTGAGCTAAATTCAGGGAGTACACCAGGTCCCCCCTGGCTCCCCCTCCCTACGCTGTGGCCTGCAAATTTCTCAAGGAAACAATTTGGGAGCAGTTGTGGGGCTCACCTCATTTGGTTCATGCCTCTCAGGGGTCATTGTCCTTCAGCGTCTGATGCCCAGTGTCGTGAAAATCATTATTTTATGTATTTTGTCTGTCTTTTGGTTCTTTCAGGTGAGAGGATACATCTGGCCCTTATAACTCCATCTTGATCAGAAGCTGAAATCCTGGGCCCTGGGCTTTTCATTTCACCATTTATTTGTAGGGCATATTGGTCTGGCCCTGTGACTGTGAACATCAACTCAGGCAGGGGGTGTCAGCGCTCTTGATCTTCCTCAGTGATGTTCGTCCAGTTGGTTACAGCAACATGTAAATTTGCCCTTTCAGTGGTCACATGATTTCTGCACTCTAGTCTCAAGAACTTCCTGCTTTTCAACTCTTATAAAAAGCTCAGCAGCTAGTTCAGTTTTATCTCACAAGTGCTGAGAATACTGTAGTTGATCGTGTGTTTTTACTTTTTGCTTTGACGGCCAAGGAGATCAGGCAGTTGCTGAGTCTGACTTCAGTGACTTGAGTAAGGGGATGCAAGGTGTATTCCTGTAAACAAAGTTTTTGCTCCAGCCTTCTCCTTTTAGCTTACTTCTCCTTTGCCCTTTATCTATCTCAAAATTCTCAATTGTAAACAAGGGAATTCTGTTCTCTATCCTACCAATTGGCACAGACAGTTAATATGTAGAGCAGTGATTGGGGAGGGTCTGCTCTGGGCGGGGGGAGAAGAGGAAATCTCAGGTCAGGTATAGACTCTCTGAGAAGCCCCTGGTGTGGGTCTGGCCGGGATGATTTGCGGTGTCATGGTGTTCTGGGGGAGGGAGGGGCTGAGGCCAAGACCAGACAGACCATAGCTGAACCTGGGGGCTTTGGAAAGTGAAGGGATGCTGGAGAGGCAAAGAGGAAAAGCAAAGATTAGAGCTCTCCGTCAGGCAAGAGGAGACAGAGCTCAGCCTCCCCTGTGGCAACCGGAGGTGTTGATGTGGCTATCTGAGGCTGGGGCCTCTCCCCGTCCAGCCCCACTGGCCACCTGTTTCCTTGGAACTTGCCGCTTTCTGCCAAAGGTGACGCCTCTGGGGAAAGAAGCAGGAGGTGGGTCAGGGCATCAGTGCAGGAAGGACCACTGAGGCTGAACCCCCGAGGCCCCAGACTGCCTACCATGTGGTACCCTGGCAGGCCGCCCTGTCCCTGGAGACCACGGGGCTGTTATGATGTTCGGGGGGAGTGAGTGGAGTGGAGGATGGACAGTCCTGGGAGTGTCCTGTGGGTTCAAAGGCACTAAGAAGACTCCCCATCTGGAGTCCGAGCTTTCCTGGGTCACAAGGACCTTCACTTTCCTTCGCCTTCCTTTTTCTGTCCTTATCCTTCTACGTGGCTTCAGCAGGTGGGATTCTGTAGACCTCATTTGTCCTGCTCCTTCTTACTCTTATGGGAAGAGTAAGAAGAGACCTGAGCGGGGGCTGTGGCAGGTCCAGGGTCCGTAGCCAGCTGGGGAACTTTTTTTAGCCAGAACTTTTTCTGGAACCCCAGGCTTTCTTTTCCAGCAGGTGGGCTGTGGGGAGTGGATGATGACCTAGAGCCCTGACTCAGGGCAGGCCGTCCTGGATTCAGTGGGTTTGGACAGAGGAAATGGGACGGGTGGAGGACATTGGGGGAGCATGAGGGTCAACAGTGGATCAGCCTCCCAACTGGAGCAGGAAACAGGGCCTGGGCTGGGCCAGCCACTGCTGCCCTGCGGCCCCTCTGCCCCTTCCTCCCTTCCTCCCTTCTCTGTTTTTCTTTTCAGAGTCCCTCGGTGAGGCCCAGGTGGCTGAGCATCCTCTGGCAGAGGGAATTAACACACTTAATTAAAGTGTCCAATGAAGAGCTTTGCATATTTCTTAATTACCGTCTGAGTCTTTTGGGGAACACTTTGAAATGGGATTTTTCATGTGTTTCCTCATTTAGCCTGCAGTGAGCCAGGCGGCCCCTCAGGGCTCCAGTAGGAGCTGGCGGAGCCCTTGTCTGGAGCTGCCTTTCTGCGCACTGGGTGGCCAGGTGCATGTGGAGGGGGGAGCCCAGCCTCCAAGCCCCCCTGCTTCTTCAACTTGCAGGAAGGTTGGGGCTGGGTTTTCTGTTTTGTGAAAACAGAACAAAAGAAAATGAGGATCAGGTGAATGTCGCTGATGTCTCCACCCATTCTTGTTTCCACAGGGCCTAGGGGCTGTGCACCCCCCATAAGGCCAGTAATGGGGGACTTTGTGGGCAAAGGTTTGCAGGGCCACAGTGAAGCCCCTCTCCCCAGGCCCCTGTGGAACAGGAAGCTGGGCTGGGGTGGTGTGGCCTCCTTCCCAGCTGTGGGGCTAGGGCTGAGCCCCCTGGGCAGGCAGCCCTTCCCAGCACTCACACCACATTCCCTGCACACCCCCCGTGTTCTGTAAACTGAGCTGACGGACAACTGAGTCAGCCAGCCTGTCCTGTGAACAGTTGCTGACCTGAGGGAGCACATTTGCCTTTTGAGCTGTGAGGGGCCCCTTCTGACAACTCCAGGACAATCTCTGACCTGGAGACCATGGGCCAAGGATATAGAGACCCTTTCCCAGGCATTTAAGTGGTGGGCAGCCCACCAGGGTGGCCTAGAAACAGCAGTGAGTTCCTCCAGGTCTTTTCTGCCTCCCACTCTGGGCCCAGTTCTGTGACCCTGAGAAGGACCAGGCAGGACCCACTGTCCCGCAGTGCTCTGGAGCTGGTGCGGGTGGTAAAGGGAAATGTGGCCCGCAGGTCTTGGCTTAGC
Source organism: Sturnira hondurensis (assembly GCF_014824575.4). Classification (NCBI taxonomy): domain Eukaryota; kingdom Metazoa; phylum Chordata; class Mammalia; order Chiroptera; family Phyllostomidae; genus Sturnira; species Sturnira hondurensis. The sequence goes on from NW_028085930.1 coordinate 5,805,028, forward strand.
TCGGCAAGGGGGCCACCTCACGGGTGGTGCACACTCTGCCAGGTCTTGGCAGACCCCCACGAAGTCTCCAGCTTGTTTCTTGTGCGCTGCCTCACTCTCTGCTCCATTTCTGGCTGTCACGACAATCCACCCCCACGCACACCCACCATGGAGATGACGGGGGCAGAGGGGGTCCTTCAGAGAGGGAGACAGTGGCCGCATGGGAAGCTGGAGGCTCACAGCCCACTCGGCTGTCAGCCTGTGGCCTGGACACAAGCCAAGCTCCGGAGCCCTGGGTGGGTTTGGCTTCATGTGGCAGTTGTGAAGTGTGGGTAAGTGACAGCTGCATGCAGAGGACGCCTCAGCCTCCAGTGCTGACTCCGGCCAGCACCTGCCCTGGGCACACTGTTCCACTCACCGATGCCTGTTCTCCACCAGTCAAGAGCCCTCCAAATGCCACCTCCTTCGGGGGCCGCTGCTGTTCCCCAGTGGAGGGTGACCATGCCTTCCTGGGGGCCTCTTAGCAGCCCTCGCCCGAGTTGCCTCATGTCTGAGTTATTTGTACCTGGATGTAGCTCCACCACCAGACGAGGCTGCCAGGGCACAGAGGTGTGCCCGCTTCCTCACTATGCGCTCCGCCCAGCAGGGACCAGGCACACGGTGTGCCCCCAGGGGGTATTGGTTCAGTGGGGAGACCTCACACCCTCTGCAGCTACTTAGAAGTCACCCCAATGTACAAAAACCTTTTTTCCTGGGACCTACCGCTGAAGTGGGGACTGGGGCTCATGGGAGGCTGGTAGAGTGAGCGGCCCCCGCACGTGAGGTCCAGGGTGGGTGCTGCTAGCTGATTGCGAAGGGCCAGCATGCAGTCCCCCCTGCAGGGGTGGAATTTCTGGGCTGTGTGGGGCTGAGCTCATCTGGACAGCACATAGGTGTGCAAGACCCCTGGGCCAACAGCTCACATGCAGGTCAGAAAATAATTTTCCTGGTGATGTCGCTCTTGGGAAAATAACCTTAGACCCTCAGCTCGTCAGACCGAATGATTCTTGTCAATCAGGATATGACTTTCTTCTGACTGTAGTGCTGGTACTGGGGCTTTGGTCTCACAGGTTTTTTTTAGAACAATATGTTTCAATTATAGTTGGCCTACAATATTATATTAGTTGCAGGTGTACACCCCAGCGATTAGACATTTATATGACTTACGAGGTGATCACCCCATAAGTCTAGGACCCATCTGACACCATCCATTGTTACTATAATATTATTGACTGTATTCCCTATGCTGTACTTTGCATTCCCATGACTGTTCTGTAACTACCAACTGTACTTCTGTTTACATTATTTTTTACTGTATTTTTCCATTACCACTTATCTCCCATACCCTTTTCCACCTCCACCCCCCCCAAAATCACCGCACTGTTGCCCATATCCATGACCAGCTTGTACTCTTTATCCCCTCACCTTTTTTACCCATCCCCCCCCCCACCACGCCTCTGATCTGACAATTGTAAAGAAACCTTTTATGGGCGACCTGCATGCAGGGTAGTACTTGATGTTTGCCCCTCACTCCAGTTCTTTGGGTTTGACAGTGACTCCATCGTCTGCTAGTCACAAAGCCAGGTGACAGCGAGGTGTCCCACACTCTCCTCTGAATCTGACCAGTCACTGGCGGCTGTCACCCTCCTCTGCTCGCCATTTCTACCAGCCCCACTGCCTCTGCTTGAACCCAAATCTGACATCTCTCGCTGAACTCCTGCCCCCCGTCTTTCCCTGTAGGCATTCCTCCCCTACAAGTCTCAAGTTTTCTTCCCGAAGCACGGTGCCGTTCTGATTACCTGCTGCTGTGTGACAAAGCATCCCCAAAGTTAGTGGCTCACGTCAGCGAGAACATTTATTTTGTTTAGGAGTCTGTGGTTTGGCGGGTCTGGGTGGGGAAAGCATGTGTCCGTTCCACTCGGCAGCAGCTGGCAGCTTGGAGGCTGGAGTCACGGGAAGGCTCGCTCGTGCGCAGGTCTGCTGCCCGCGGCAGGCTGTGGCTGGGGGCCTCTGTCTCTTGCCATGTGAGTCTCTGTGGCCTCCCTCATGCAGGCTGCATTGGGCTGCCTTTGCATTGGGCTGCCTTACAGTGTGGCTCCTGGGCTGAAGGGACAGCGTCCAGAGGGTGGGGAGCCCGAGCAATCCAGACAGAAGCCATGCCGCCCCTCCTACCCAGCCTGGGGAGTTGCACACAGTGTCACTTCTGCCACCATCACAGGCCTGCATTGCAAAAAGTGCCACACTTGTCTCTGCCACCCCTCTGCTTAAGACCCTCACCCTTGGGAGGGAAGCTCCCACACCCTTGGGAGGGAATCCAGGCTCCTGATGTGGCACCGTGGCCTGGCCGGCTGGCCTCTGCCCTGCTGGCCCTGCTGGCCCTGCTTCTCTGTCAGCTCGCCTCCTCCTTCCCTCCCCAACTGGCCCCAGCGACGGATTTTGGGTTACATCAGCCCTTTGGCCACATGGAGCTTCCTCGAGCACTGTTGGTCACTTAGGTTTCTCCTCACACATCTGGCCCAGCCCCACGCTCCCAGAGACAAAGCTCAGATGTCTAGGCCTCCAAGTATGTCCCCCATGGTTCCTGGACATGCTCCTGCCTCCAGCCCCTGATATCCTGGCTTGTTGCCTCCTGTAGATCCTCACAAACTTTTGATCTCCCTGCCTCTGCGCCTGTACACGTAGGTCCCTCCACCTGGAATACCCACCCTCTCCCCACCTTCCCTCCCGCAGCCCCACAGTGGCCCTCCCTCCTCCCGGGGCCTCCCTGATCGCCTGGCCGCCCGAGCCCCGCCTTTTGTGATCTCCTGCTTTGCTGCTGGTCGGACCCTTCTGTCCACCAGCACAACAGCATACACGAGGCATGGACTTTGGCGTCAGATCTGGGTTTGCATGCCAGCTCCACTGCTTACAGCTCTGTGACACTGGGAACAATAACTCACTCATTGGGTCGTGACGAGGACCGAGGAGGGACCCTAAGTAAAGCACCAAATTTCATGTCTGGCATGAAGTAGAAGCCCAGTGAGAGTTCGAGTTCCTATTCCTTCTTTCTAGAGGTTCCTGGTAAATACTCAGTAATGAATTTTCTCATCCTCATTTGGTTGAAATGAAAAATGCATCTCTCTGCTTAATCATGTGAGACTAAACTACCAGAAGATTACAGGAATATTGCTGAGCCATGAGCTGAGATTTAAAAGAAAAAACAAAGCAGAACAAAAAAACTCGATAATGATTTGGCCGCTTATTTTTAATAAAGTCCTGCTGGTAGAGCTGAATCTGTGCCTTCAGAAAAAGCTCCACTGTGCTACACTCGTGTCTCAGACTGTCGTGAGAAGGGACTCGGGACAGTGTGACCTTGAGCACAGCGCTTGGAGGGAGCCCCACTCTCTCAGAGGCGGCGGGGGCTGGCGGGAGGGCAGGAGCGACTCAGGAGCGTTGCCTGCCCCTGTCTGAGCCGCTGACTGCCGTGAACCCTCTCGGGTCTCCCCTCGCCTAGGGCCCAGTGGTAGTGCCCAGGCGGGTGATGGCTCTCAGGTGAGACTGAGAGAGTGGCCAGGTAGATGGGCTGTGCAAGCTCACTGGCTCCAGGTCCCAGCACCTTCCTCCCCAGCCGCCCTTTCGAGTGGAGAGGAGCTTGGCCCAGGGCGGCCCTTTTACCAGCTCTGCTCCTTGCGTGATGCCAGGCTGGAGCCTGGGCAGTGGTGTCTCAGGGCCCTTGGGAGCCCCTCAGGAGTCAGCTCTGTCTCGGGGCCCTCAGGAGCCTCCCAGGAACTGTGTGGAGGCCACACTTTTTGCACATGTGTCAGACGGGGTTGCCCAGGGTCTCCTTTGAGAGCTGGTCAGTCCCCTCCATACTGATGAATTCTGCCTTGGAGCCCTGGGGTCAAGGGTCAGGGTGGAAGCCCTGTAGTCAGACTTGTTCAAGTCAAGGGTGGGAATAGGTCACACCAACCACGGGCCCACATTGAAGGGTGCAGATACCTGCCACAGGGAAGGATGAGCCAGCGGAGGGAGGCTGAGCTGACAGGTTCAGAAAGGGTCCGAGCCATGTTATCCTGGCAGCCTTGAAAATTGGATTGGGTGGGCTTGGGGACACTCTGAGGCAGGGAAGACGAGAAGTGAGGAAAACAGGCCTTGAGGAATAGTAAGAAATTCCCTCTTGCAGCAAATCAGTAATGATCCGGTCGTCCAATCCAGGACTCCATTGAGGTGCTGGACCTCAGGTGTTCAAACCTGCCTGCCTTCGCTTGCTAAGCCCTTCCTGTGCCCCACAGGGCAGCTCAGTTTCCAGTTTCTCACCTTCCAGATTGGACCATGCACCACCTGAGTGGGGAGAGGCCCNTATCCTGGCAGCCTTGAAAATTGGATTGGGTGGGCTTGGGGACACTCTGAGGCAGGGAAGACGAGAAGTGAGGAAAACAGGCCTTGAGGAATAGTAAGAAATTCCCTCTTGCAGCAAATCAGTAATGATCCGGTCGTCCAATCCAGGACTCCATTGAGGTGCTGGACCTCAGGTGTTCAAACCTGCCTGCCTTCGCTTGCTAAGCCCTTCCTGTGCCCCACAGGGCAGCTCAGTTTCCAGTTTCTCACCTTCCATGGACCACCATGGAAGGGTGGACCACCTTCCATGGTCCACCTTCTCCTTGGTGGACCATGCACCACCCGAGTGGGGAGAGGCCCTTACCTGCAGCTGGTCCCAAGGAGAAGGTGCCTTGGCTTGCACAGGCTGTTCCCTTGAACTCCGTGACATCCACAGTGATGACAACAGACCTGGCAGGATCCTAAAACCCAGTTTAATTCAAAGATGGCAAGAAGGGTCAGAAATAGGAGCTCAGTTCTTGGTCAGGCCACCTGATCCTGACCCCACTCAGGAATGGGGACCCCATTCATTTCCCCTTGCATAAGATGGGGACGATATAAATACCCACTTCAGAGCTGAGGCCTAAACAGATGGGTGCTAAGGGCTTGGTACAGCATTGCTGCAGGTGTGGAATCCTGCAAGCCTCAGGCAGCAGGTGTCCCGACTCTTCTGTTTACTCCAGTCGTGTAGTCTGCGCCTTGCACAGCCCCTGGCATGTGCCTGGAACGTGGCCTGTGAATACACCTGTTGCCCCTGATGGTTATTGTGGGAATGTTCGGAAAATATTGGCTGTGACCAGGACCCCACACCTGTTCCTCCTGCACCGTCCCATGACCATGGGAGGCTCAGAGGGACTGGCCCCGCTAAGCTCGGCCCACAGTCCCATCTGCTCAGGGCTGCCAGAAGCAGACAACTGTGGTGGGGAAGCAGGAGAGCCAGCGTCCAAAAATTCTCTGTTCTGCCTCTCCCCAATTCTTGGGACTTTTTCCTTTACCCTGCAAGCCAGTACTAGCCCACTGCCAGTGGCTGGTGTCCCAAAAAGAGGTGACTTGGCATTAGAAACCTTCGTAGGGATTTCTCAGTTCTCAGCCACTCCATGAACCTCCCATTCTTTTGTGGCTTTTTGTGATCCTGTCTCTCCTGCCTGCCTGTCTGTCTGCTCAGTTGCCCCAGGGAAAACCCTGCTGGGAACCCGGCTCCCTGAGCCTTCCCCACAGGAGTAAGATGTGGAGTGTCACTACCTAGAGGAGTTACCAGTGGGCCCTCCGTGCCTCTCTTCCTGAGGACGAGGCCGTAACTTTCCGTTGTCTCTTGAGAAAGGAGGAAGCTGTGCTCTCTCCAACTTCATCTGCTTCTTGCTGGCTCAGTGTTGCCCCACTTTTTACTCTGGGGTCCCCTTAGATGTTTCTAGCCAGGCCCTTCTGTGTGGGGAGCCCCCACTTCTCACCTTCATGTGAAATTGAAGGGGAGATTTAAAGCAATTGGGAAGCACTTTGTTGATTAAATGCCCATCAGGAGCTTTGCAAAGGTCAGTCTGCAGGTGAAGTTAGAAGAGACATTGTGTGCATCACTGCTCACCCCAGGGATGTCGTCCTAGAAATGTGGCTGTTCTGACCCCTGCTACTGACCACAGCCCACCTGGCGCTGCCCACCCGGAGTTGGCGTCAGACTCCTCAGGGTTAAGGGCACAGTCCCCAACAAGCCTGCCCCCGCCTTTAGGTGCTAGCCACACTTCTGACCAACTGGCCACACACCCGAGGGCTCCCATGACCCTCCTCAGGTACCAAAATTCACCTGAATAGCTCATAAAATTGGGACACTGCTCTACTTAAGATTACAGTTTTATTACAAAGGATACAGATCAGGCACAACCAAGTGAAGGGACTTGGTGGGCAAGGTCAGTGCAGTAGTGGTGGCATTGTTTTCACATCTGGTGTTCTGAGAACTGCCTCACTGTATCCGTTACCTGCTGCCTCCTTCCAGTTGTAAGCATTTCCTATGTGCCTGGCACTTTTATTAGCCTACTTCATTTCTGTTACTGCCCTGTGGAGTCTTGGATGGTTATTAGGTCCGTTTTTAAATGAGGCATTGCGGTCCAGAAGGGCAGGGACCGCCCCGAAATGATGCAGCTGAACAGCCAGGATTTGAATCCAGCCAGCTGATTCTGGGTCAAAGATGGAGCCCCCTACATGTGCCCCCCACCCAGTCCATCACACGTTCCCTCTGGCTAGAAGACAGTTGTCTTTCCGTTCCAGAGGTCGGCTGTCAGGAGATGGCTACATTCGTCTGTTATATAGTGCACTGCTGGGTCTTCCAGACCAGAACAGGACCTTTCTCAGAGGAGCCCCATTGGGTTGCCTCCCTCCGTTCCAGCAGTGACCAACCACCACGCCAGGCCCCGAGCCTGCGCACACCCCATCCAAGAATCGGGGACTGGCAGAATGGAGAACTCTCAAGCCCTGGCTCCCCGGCATGGCTTTCCCACCACAGCTGTCGGTTTCTGGCAGCCTGGAGCAGAAGGGACTGCGAGCCGAGCTCAGTGGGGCCAGTCCCTCTGAGCCTTCCAGGGCCTTGGCAGTCTCCGTGTAGAAAAGCACTCCAAGCTGGGCCTGACCTAACAGGTGTTCCTTCCCCACCCTGCCTCCCCTCCCAGATTATAGAAATGCCCTCCCCCGGGGGCCTGCACAGGTTAGGTCGGAAGCCAAGCCTTACAGTTTGGGACATTAGTACCACTGCTGGGATTCCCAAGTGACTTCCTGGCTCTCGTCACTGTCCCAGCGGTTCTCAGCTGGGGTGTTGCCACCATGCAGAGGGCATTTGCAACTGTGGGGTGGGGAGACCGGAGTTTTCACAACGGCAGGGTCCATTGAGGTCCTGTGATGCCAAACACCCTGCAAGGAGCTGGACAGTCAGGCACACTCTACAAAAAGTAGTCCTGCCCAAGGGGGACACTGGGGAATGTCCCGTGTCTGCCTCCTGGGTCCCTAGAAAGCCATTGTCCTCAGCAGTCTCCAGCGGAGGGGACGGGAGCTAAACAGCCTGCCTCCATCACAGCCTGTGACCAGTGACAAGGCCTTATTTCCATGTGACTATGGGCCGGTGTGAGAGGAGTGCCTTTTGCCTACTTGCTATTCATGTATGGGCCTTGTCAGGCTCTTGTGGGTCAAGAAAGACCTGCACTTGGGTGGCAAGAAATCACGGGGGCAGGGAGAGGCCGCCTCTTGGGTGCCTGGCAAGAGCTCCCCTGCAGCCCACCTGGTATGGACTCAGCCACCTTGCTCCAGGGCCCGCTCCTGGGTCTGCCTTTTATTTGTACTTCTGTCTCTGCACCTCATTTTTCCTCCGGGCTTTTTTGTTTTGTTAAATCTGTTTTCCTCACATGAAATGTGTTTAAAGGAAACGAGCTCAGGTGCCAAGGCTGAACCCCTCTCTTCTTGTTGTTTTGCAGTTGGGAAGACGTCTCTGATCACGAGGTTCATGTACGACAGCTTCGACAACACATACCAGGTGAGGTCCTTGGGTGCCCCATCATGTCTGTAGCCATGACAGTTGCCTGGAGACCATGCTGGCCTCTCTGGGGCTTGCTAATCCTGATAGGAGAGCAGGATGTTCTCGGGGCCCAGGGCCTTTGTTTTACCTCGAACGAGCTTCCCATGTGTGCCCTGACCCCAGCCCGGTACAGACCCTGAGCCCTTCTGAAGATCCAAACCTTGGCCAAGGAAATGTGTTCCAGCAGGGAAAGGACACATTTCAGTCTGTGTCATCTTGCTGCCCATAGGCAGGTCTAACCGTGTTTGGTTACATGGGTGGGTCATCACACGGAGGAGGAGCAACAAAATGCAAAATAACGGAGGTTACAGAGCAATACGAGAACTTGCTCCTTGAGCATGGTCATATTCACTGGACCTCAGGCACGTGCGTGTACCTCTACTCACACACACGTGCACACACAGATGCTGAGAGGTTGATTGGATGGGCTTGTACTGCTCTACATGGGCGGGAGGCTGGATGGAGTGACCTCTGACCGCTCACTCCCAGGGTGGCCTTGGGTCAACCAGTGGCCCAAAGATGGCTCCAGGTAGCCCAATGGCTGGGCCCTTGGGGGTCAATAACATTTCACTCTCCTGACACCACCAATGAGTGAGCGGGAGGTTTGTACCAAGGAAGGGAATTTTCCCTGCCCCTATAGCTCTTTGCAAAAGGTACCAACTTTAATCATTTCAACTATTTTTAAGAAAAAAAGATATTGTTTTCTTCCTTAAATCAGAGACAAATGCTAATGTGTTTTTCTAAGCCAGTGGGTTCTGTGAGGTACTAGTTTCATGGGATATTAGTAGGTGTTATTTGAGAGAGAAAGGCAGGGAGGAAGGTTTAGTACTTGTGTAGATTCAGGGAGCCCTGGGGGAGAAAAGGAAGCCACCTTTTCTACTGCAGACCTTCTCAGGGCCTTTACTGCATCAGTGCATGGCTTTGCGCCGGAGGAGGGGTGTAGCATGCAGGAGCTCCCAGATGTGTCTGGTCATGGAATCTTTTTGTCACTGAGCCCTCAGAGGACAGATATTTATAGAACACACAGGGACGGCTGTGCTGAGAGATCCCTGGGCCCTCCTGGGCTGGCCGAGGCTGTGGAGCGCTGCTCGCTACTGATGATAGTCGCGTGTCTTCCTCTGGACCAGGTGTCATCTCTGCCCTTCTCACTGCCTCTGTCTGCCTTCCTGCTCTTCCTCTGCTCTCGTCCGAAAAGCCAGATCGCTAGTGGGCCTGGTAGGAACTGACGCACGGGTCAGAACGTGAGGCTCTGGGAGAGGAGCCCTGGGGGACACACACAGCCCTGGGCATCGGCTCTGGGAAGGTGACATCAGCCACACTGTCTTTGCTGTGTCCTCTCCAGGCTGTGCCACCACAGCCTCACCAGAGGCCTCGCCTCCCCGTAAGGGGAGTTCTGCCGCGTCAGTCTGCATTTGGGATTCTAGTAGACCTGACTTCAGTTCTGGAGTCTGACTTAGTGTTCCATGTGTGTGTGTGTGTGCCTGAGAGAGAGAGAGATCTCATGGATATTGTTTCAATTATTTGATGTATTTGAACATGAAGATATGTGTGATGCCTCTTGCTGGTGTCCAGATGAGCAAGCGTAGTGAGACTCTGGGCTGGTTGGTGCTCTTGGCAGTGGTGGATGGTAACCATGACCGTAGGGCCTTTGCAGTGACCGTCCTTGGCATGGGTCAACTCCTCCCCATGGTGTGTAAGTCCCTCAAAATCTCAGCCCACCGCCATCTCCAGTGTCATCGCCCACTGCTCGCCGCTTGTCCCACAGGCCACGGTCCAGCGGGCCTGCTGCTCCCCACACAGTGATGCTGTGCCAGGGCCATACCGCTGCTCACTGTATTGCTGCTGCCCGAAGGCCCTTCCTTCTCCTTCGCTGTGAAACATTCTCTGACTCATCAAGGCTCAGAGCACATGTTTGCCCATGTTCTACCCCCCTCCATTGCTCCCTGTCCCCAGCACGTTGTCCTGGGGCTCATTTAGCCTCCTGACTCTACGGGGACTCCTATGTGCTCTGGCTCCTGGATAGACTCCACGCTTGGCTGAGGCCACGACCCCTCGGATCCACCACTGCATCCATCTGCCCAGCACAAGGCGTGGCCATGGCTGGGGTATACCAGAATGGCTTGGAGATGCGCCCTCTGCCTGGGCTTTAGACCCCACCTGCCTGAGAGGCCACAGGGGGCCCCTGTCAGCGTTGGGAGAAGGGGAGAAAGCCAGAGGGAAGCAGGTGCGCCACTGCCGGGTTTTCTGCCTCATTTTCCCAGCAGGCAGTTTCTTTCCCAGTACCCTTTAATATGGTAATTAGGCTAGGAGGCTGGGGCTTCAATTCTGTGCCTACACAGGCTCATCTTAACGAATTCTCTGGAGATAGAAGGGGGAAAATGCTGTTTTGTTTGTTTTTCTTAACATTATGGCAGAGACATCTGGGAAGCAGACAAGATCTCCAAGGGCCCTGGGGGATGTCCCTAGTTGCCCCCCAGTTACCACTCCCAACCACCCCCACAAACATCCTGCCCATCAGCCGGTACAGCCCAGCAGAGCCCCCGCCACCCCCCCTCCGTCAGCTGAGGTGCCCAGACAAATCACCCCTCCCCCCTTCCCATCCTTCCTGTGTGCCTCTGGCTCTGTCTCCTGGCCCCTCCCTCATTCACTCATTCTGCCTTCAGGTGTTTGTCAAGTGCTCACTTGTTTGGAGGGACAGTAGGAGAAAGTGACCTGGCCGCAGAATCTGGCGCTGCCCTCAGCCCTGCATGGAGAGCCGAGGGGGTTTGGCCTCATCTGGGTAGCCGTCAGCAAGTCCTCCCTCTGCCTGGGATTAAACACGCCTGCGTCCCTGAAGGGCTGGCGTGATGACCCGACCATGCAGAGCTGGGTGTCCCTGTTAGACCTCTCAGGGGTCCTGTCCCCCTGGCAGGCCCTGGGGGGATGCCACCTGTCAGCCTGTGGAGCCCTGGAGAGCAGGTCTTCTGCTGCCCCTGCCTGGCCCTCCCTCTCACACACACGTCTTGTTCTCCTCTTGGCACGTGCGTTCCCTACCCCTCGCCACCCCACCCATCACCCCACCTAAATCCACTCCACAATTCTGTTGTCTAAACCACCAAGTAAGAAATTGCTTTCAAAATTTGCTGTAGAAGACACCTTCTGGTACCGGCACAGTGATGAGACTTGCCCCCCTGTGTGTGCCAGGCCCCCTCCCCTCCCTTAGGCCAGTGAAACACACCTGCAGGCCTGGTCCTTGGGCCACCTGCTAGGAGTGGGAAGGGAGGATTTGGAAGCAGCACTCTTCCCAGGTCCATCATGGGTCCCCTATCTTGGCTGCACATTAATATTACCTCCTGGGGATCTGGCTGGGGGATTCACAGGCTCGCTCAGACATTAGCATTTTAAAAATCTCAGCGATGATTGAGATAAATGTAGAGCCAATGCTGAAACCATTGGCTGTTCCTGGACCATCCACCACAGTGCAAGTTAGGAGAGCAGCCGAATGGTCTGCACCCAGGAGAGCGCCCAGCCTGCTGGAACCTGCCCAGCTGCTGCCGGGGTGGAGGAGCGTTTCTGATGCCCCTGGAGCTGTGCCCGCACCGGGCACTTTCAGATCCCATGGAGCCTCTGGGAAGGGAACGGGGTGGCTCAGTCCCCAGAACCCTTACAGGCGGGGTTGCCTGAGGAGCTCTCTCCCCTCAGCAACCTGCCAGCTTCCCCCGAGGCTTTCCTCTCTGACCCTCTGGGTCTCCGTGAGTTTCCTGGGGCTGCCATAGAAGTTATCACAAACCAAGTGGCTTAAAACAGCAGAAATTACTCCCTCACAGTTCTGGAGACTGGAAGTCCCGAGTCAAGAGTGGCAGAGCCACATTCTTCCTTGTCACTCCCAGCTTCTGGGGGCTGCAGAATTCTGCCACCTGCCTCCGTCTTCACGTGGTCTTCTCTTCACGTCTCTGTGTCCTCTTCTCTACTCCGAGGACACCAAGCACTGGATTTAGCGACCCATCCTGAATCCAGGATGGTTTTTTATCATAAGATCCTTAACTAATTATATCCACAAAGATCCTTTTTCCAAAAACGTCACATTCTGAGGTTCCAGGTGGACAGAATTTGGGGGGACACTCTTCAACCCCCTCCTGGGCCCTGGCACCTCCCAGTCTATTCCCACTGGGACCACATTCTCTCTGGCCTACGCCTCAGAGAGGTCTGCTCCCACCTCCCCTCCCAGCAGGGACCCCTGCAGGCTCCCAGGCCCCTCTGGGGAAGCCGTTTCTACAGGACTGTGTCTCCACAGCATGTTGTTTTGTTCTCAGGAGATTTTGTTTGTTTTTGAATATGTTCATTGATCTTAGAGAGGAAGGAGGGGAAAGGGAAAGAGAAAAATATCAATGTGAGAAACTGGGGATTGAACCTGCGACCTAGGCATGTGCCCTGACTGGGAATCGAATCCTCAGCCTCTTGGTGTATGGGATGATGTTCCAACCCACTGAGCCACACCAGCCAGGGCTCTCACAAGATTTTTTAAAAATGATCAGGTGTTTCTTTCTGTATCATTGTAAGTTGATTTAATAAAGCAAATAGGTTTCCTGAGGCCTGGTCATCGACTCTGTGGCCCATCCCTCTGCTCTGCAACCCCCAGAGCGGTGTCTGTCTCCACCCCAACGGTTCAGCCCTACAGTGTGGGGCTGGCCTTTCAGAGGAGCTGGGCTTCAGCTGGGCCACAGCAGCACATCCCAGGTGCTCAGGGAGGGGCATTTGTGAGGAATCCTGGTTGCAGAGAGCGGTCCTTTGTCCCGTGAGGTGTCTGATGCTCTAAACTCTTTCAGGGCAGTAGTCCGGGGGTTGTCAGGCTTGGTCAGCCAAGCCCCACACCTAAAATGCCCCACATTGCCTTTGTTGGTGGGCCTGACGAGGGCTTCATGAGGAGAAAGGGCCTGGGTATGGGTCAAGCCTGAACATCCTCCTTGAATACACACCCACACACTCATGCACACTGGTCTCTGGTCTCCTCCCACACTGAGGCCAGGGAACAGGAAAGGCATGGGGCCTTGGGAAAATAAGATGCTGAGCCCCCTTTTGTTGGTGGGCCAATGTAAGGAAATGAGTGAGCCTTCACAAAGCCCACAGCAGTGGGGAGACAACCAGGCAGAGAGGGGTCCCTCTGATGGGTGTGGGGAGCTGCCTGGTGCTTCTCCTTAGGAGATGCAGTTAGACCAGAGACAATGGGTCAGTGCAGAGTCCAGAGGTGAAATTGCATGAATGCTGGTCAGCTGGGCAAATGACTCTGCCCTCAGAGACTCACTAGGGCAGCAGTCCCCAGCCCTTTTGGCACCAGGGACTGGTTTTGTTCAGGACACTTTTTTTCACAGCAGGGGGCAGGGGAGACAGGAGGCGGAGCTCAAGTAGCTTTGCCTACTCGCCTGTCACTCATCTCCTGCTGTGCAGCCAGGTTCCCAACAGGCCACCATCTGGCCTGGGGTTGGGGAGCCCTGTTCTAGGGCCCTGCCAGTCATCCAAGTGCTCCCCATAAAGCATTTACCTGGTGCAGGACAGAGGGCAGACTTGCCTTTGCTTTGACATCCTTTCCTCCGTCCTCCCCTTTGCCTTTCTCTCCCTCTCTTCTGGTGAGTATATACAAGTTAGGAGTGTGGTCACCTAGTACAGAAAGCTGACTAACAGTGGCTTCAACACAGGAAGGTTTTGGTTTCCCAGGTGCAGGAAGTCATGGTGACACCTGAGGTGGCACAACTATGCAGTGATGCCGTCAGACGCCAGGCCCTGGCTCTCATTCTGTTCTGCCTTCTGCTGTGTGGGTTCTCGACTCCATGCAGGCTGGCTGTCGCTGCTGCAGACAGCACCTCTGCATCCAAGGCAGAAGAAGAAAGCGAGAGCTTTCCTAGAATACCCTCTCCCTCCAGCAGTGGCGTGTGTCTTATTGGCCAGGATTGAGTCACACCATCATCCTTAGCCTCTAAAGAGCCTGGGAAAGCAGAAGTTTGCTTTTATGGTCTTTATAGTCTCTAAGCAAGTGAGGGAGTAAGAGGTTGCCAATGGATAATGACTGGGTTGGATAACAGGTTAAGTCCCCCAGTAGCACCTGCTACATTTCATAAGTTAAATGGACCCATGATGTAATTCTCTGCCCCATAATTTAGTAATCCTACTTAGGTAGCTCTTAGACAACCTCAAAAGACCACCACCTGGAGCATCTTTTGCCCTGATTGTTAAGGACAAGTCTTGTGTACTTGGATCCGTATGTGACCCAACAGGAGACCTCTCTTGGAGTTTCAGGCCACACACCCACGGGTATCTGTGGCTTTTGAAGGGATTTTGATGATATTTAGCCCTTTATTTAAAGTTGGAAGGTATATATTGTTTGGTTGATGTTTCAGACCACAGTCAGGAAATAAAAGGGCAGTCACTAAGTATTTAATTGGGTGTTGATTAGCATAAGCCACTCTCCGCTAAGAGGGAATGTGGCCACCGGGACTGAGGTATCTGAAAGAACCTGGGTACCTTCACTGCAGCCTCAGGAGCTCGCATCCCCGCCCCCAGAGCACCGAGCTGCTGGTGAGGACAGCCCCTGCCCGCCATGTTTCCGGAGGACACCGTCTCCATCCCCAGCACCTACTTGCCAGTCTGAATCCTTAAGTGTTGCCAACCTCATTTGCATGCTAATTTTCATGACTTTACACTGCTACCTTCATCTAATGGCTGGTGGTGTGGAACACAAACATCAGCTTCTTTGTCAAGGGCCTGTCAGGCCCAGCTGCATTCTACCACTTAAGGATGCTTCCCCAGCCATAGACCAAGGCCTGGCCAAGACTAAAAGAAGATGCACATACACTCCTTTTAATGATTTCTCTTCCTGAAAAGAGAGTCTTGGGTCAATTTATGCAAATTACCATGCAAATTTCCACTGCAGACTTTATTACTTTGTCTTGTCAGAATATGGGTGCGGTATGTATTTCATAATAAACATACATAACAAAGAAGATTTCAACAAGTGCCTCAGGGAACAGCTTTCCTTGGGGATCTGCTAGGCCAATGAAAGTTTTTGTGCAAACAGAGGCATGAAATGTAGTAGTCTGCACTGACTGTCTGAGCTCCTGTTGACACTGCTGAATGCCACCTTCAGAAGATAAATGTGGCTGTGGCTATGAAATCTGTGCTTGCTGAGTTCTTCATGTTTTGTATAAAATGAAGTACCTGCCATTTTCCATTAGCAGTACGTTTGCAAGCAAAATGATATTAAAAGAATAAGTAAGCATTGCCAGGTTTGGGGCAATCTAATCACAGCAGGGTATAGGCCAGCCTCCTCAGAGGGGCATCAGGCAATACAGGGGCTCATGCAGCACAACTGAGGGGAGGAAGGGAGGACCATGGGGATCTCGGACTGGCAGGGGAGGCCTCATAGTCAAGCCTGCTGCTCTTGTTGTCTTGATCCTCTGTATATCCCTGTGGCATGGTTACCAGCAAGAACAGTAAGTGTAAATGAAGTACAAAGAATGAATGCTTCAATCAAGACTCCAAGGCAAGTTAGAAGTGGAGTGTCTCTTTTAGAACTCACATCTTTGAGGGTCAGTCTCTCCTGAAGCTCTGGGAACACAAGGATGCTAATAAGAATTATAAGCACACTTCCAGTCAAGGTGGTGGCATCGGTAAACACTGTGCTTGCCTCCTTGCACAACCACATCAAAATTACAACTGAACTATAGACTAACCATCATGCAGAACTGTCAGAAATCAAGCTGAATGGAAGTCCTAAAACTACAAAATTAAAGAAAAAACCACACCGAGACTGGTAGGAGGGACTGAGACATGGAGTGGGCTGGTTCCACACCCAAGTGCAGCAGGTATAAATGGGGAGGAGTATCTCAGGAGTGAGGGGTCCAAGCCCCACACCAGGACCCCCAGATCAAGGTTCCAGTGCCAGAAAGACAAGTCGCCTTAACTTCCGGCTGTAAAAACCAGCAGGGATTGAGGTTGTGGAAGACAGAAACTTCTGGATTTCCAGGTTCCCTTAAAGGGACCATGCACAGACTTACTCAGATTTACTTCCTCTGAGTTTCAACACAAGGGAAGCAGGTTGAAAGGCACCAGAGACATAGGGGAGGAACTGAATTGTCTGGCATCAGGGCAAGAGCTGGGGGGTAGCTTTCTCCCAGGAA
Organism: Sturnira hondurensis; assembly: GCF_014824575.4. Taxonomy (NCBI): domain Eukaryota; kingdom Metazoa; phylum Chordata; class Mammalia; order Chiroptera; family Phyllostomidae; genus Sturnira; species Sturnira hondurensis. Next base: position 5,821,102 of record NW_028085930.1, read on the forward strand.
GGAGTGCTGGCAGAGGCCATTGTTCCTTTTCTGAGCTTTCCCCACACAGACCCACAGAGCCAGCAGGCAAATGCCGTATCTGAGACTCCATCAACCTGGCTCATACTATTTGTCCAACCCTGGTGATTTCCTGAGGCCTTACCCCACCCAATTTTCTGGCCCACTCAGGCTGTTTCCAGTGGCTTTTCCATATGAGTGGTTTGTCTTGGCCTGTGTTTCAGATTTTCCTAAATCCTCTCAAACAAGCAGCAACTGGCTTAAGCAAGCCCCATACCTCTTGCTAAGTTGCCCTAGGCCTGGCACTAGCAGTAGCCGGCCTTGATTCACAGCTTGGAATCACCAGGGCACTTCCCAGCCTAGCACAAGTAGCAACCATCTGTAGATCACTTTGAAGCTTATGCTGTGTGACCCTAGACAGATTGGTGGTGGGTGATCTTGGATGTACCTATAGCAGTCAAGGCTCAAGTACAACAAGAGTGTGTACACAGCCCACACAGTAGGTGTACCTTGAGTACCCAGCTTGGGTAATAGGGGAGGCTGTGCCACTGGACCCTATAGGACATTATGCACTACATTATGCCATTCTACCAAGCCTGGGAGACATAGCTCTAACCTAATACATAGAAACAAACACAGGGAGACTGTCAAAATAAGGTGACAAAGAAACATGGCCCAAATGAAAGTACAAAACAAAACTCCAGAAAAAGAACTAAACAAAATGGAGAGAAGCCATCCTCTAGATGCAGAATTCAAAACACTGGTTGTGAGGATGCTGAATGAATTTAGTGATAACCTCAATAGCAACAAAAAAATCTAATCAGAAACAAAGGATACACTAATTGAAATAAAAAATAATTTGCAGGGAATCAACAATAGAGTGGATGAAGCCCTAGAATCAAATCAGTGATTTGGAATATAAGGAAGCAAAAAACAATATAAGAACTGCAAGAAGAAAAAAGAATCCAAAAAAATGACTATAGTGTAAGGAGCCTCTGGGACAACTTCAGGTATACCAACATTTCTATCATAGGGTTGCCAGAAGGAGAAGAGAAAGCAAGAAATTGGAAATCTATTTGAAAAAAATAATGACAAAAAACTTTCCTAACTTGGGTAAGGAAATAGACATACAAGTCCAAGAAGCACAGAGAGTCCCAAACAAGATGAACCCAAAGAGGCCCACACGAAGACACATCGTGATTAAAATGCCAAAGGTTAAATACAAAGCAAGCATTTTAAAAGCAGCAAGAGAAAAGCAGTTAGTTACCTACAAAGGAGTTCCCATAAGACTGTCAGCTGATTTCTCAAACTTTGCAGGCTAGAAGGCATTTGGCAAGAAATATTGAAAGTGATGAAAAGCAACGATCTACAACTGAGATTACTGTACCCAGCAAAGCTATCATTTAGAAGGACAGACAGAGAGCTTCCCAGACAAGAAAAAGCTGAAGGAGTTCACTACCACCAATTCAGCATTATGTGAAATGTTAAAGGGTCTTCTTTCAGAAGAAGAAAAATATATAAGCCATAAAATGGCAATAAATATGTATCAACAATTGAATCTAAAAACTAAAATAAACGAGGAGAACAGAAACAGAATCATAGATACAGAGAATATTTTGATGGTTGCTAGATGGGAGGAAGGCCAAGGGCATGGGCAAAAAAGGTGAAGGGATTAAGAAGTACAAAGTAGTAACAGAATAGTCATTGGGATGCAAAGTACAGTATAGGAAATAGAGAAGCTGAAGAACATGTATTTATGACCCATGGACATGGACAGTGGTGTGCGGATTGGATTGCCTGCGGAAGTAGGGGTGGGTTGGTTGGAAGGGAGGTAAAGGGGGAAAATTAGGACAACTGTAATAACATAATAAAATATAATTTTAGGAAAAGAATTATGCACCAAAGTCTCCAGGGCAGAGAAGCTTGGGAAACCTTGGGCTACATGACACCATTCCTGTTTCATCAGTGCAGGACTTCTCAGAGCCTTTACGCGCTTTATGGCTCTCCACTGGGGGCCGGAGCATGCGGCCTCTCCCAGAAGCACTTAATTACAGTTCATTTGTGTCTTGTAGATCACTCCGTGGGGCTGTGTTTCACAAAACCAGACTGGGAAACATTGTTAGAGGGTGGGTTTCTATAGCTGCTTTTGGAAATCCTTCCATCAGTTGGTCAGTCCCCATTTTTTATACAGAATACCTTCAGGTTGTCTAACTCATGTGATCCATCAAACTTTGAAGAAAGCTATGATTATCCCCCTTTTAGAGATGAGAAGCTTAGGGCCAGAGAGGCTGTCAAGGGCACTCCCAACCCAGTTTTCTTCCAAGCTCACCGCACAGCATTCTGAATCTGCCAAAACACTGGTAGAGGTCACTGTAAACTGACCAGGGCTCTCTGGGCCAAAGACCCCACCCCGGTCCATTTGAGTGGCGCACTCAGCTACCTGCATGCCATATCCTCTGGGGTGGCCGTGGTCCTACCCCGGGAGGCTCTGACAGGCGCTTAGGTTTGCTGCTGCCGGAAATCTGCCCCCGCTCCCACTGGGCTTATGAAGGTGCCTGGTCACCTCCGTCTCCCAGCCTCCTGGCATCACCAAGGCTACATGAATATCACTCATCTGGGCTGTACCTTCAAAGCAGAAATTACTCCCCCACCACCCCACACTCAGGGCCACACAGACATAATACACCCAGTCCTGCCCAATACATACTTCAACATGCAGATAAATTCATAGTTGCATGTACATGAGTATATCTCCATCCATCCATGTGTCTACTCCCACACACTCATATGTGCCTTCCCGTCAATACACACACACACCCCTGTGTGACCTGTGTTGACCTTTGAAAGCAGGTGTAGTTCACGGCAGGTCAGGTCACAGGAAATTACCAAGGTTTCTAGGGCCTTTTATAGGAGGATGCGGCCTACCTGTGTACCTCGTTCTTTTTGTCTGGTGTCCCCATACTGCCTTTTGGGATAATGTCTATTGTTCTATTTCCAACTTCACTGACTATTTCATCTATCATCACCTATCTGCTGTTAAGCCCATCATTAATTTTAAAATTTTAGATGCTGTATTTTTCAGTTCTAAATTTGTATTTGTCTCTTTACAGTTTCTTTTTGTTCTTCTTTATACATTTGAGCATAAATGTTTTGGCTATTTAAAAATACTTGCTTGCTCCTTTCAACCTCTGGCCCACCTGAGGATTGACCTCCATTATCTTTTTTCTTCAATATAGCTTCTACTTCCCATGTCTAGTAATTTTGAGGTATATCCTATACATTGTGATTAAGACTGTGGATTTCTGTTTGTGTCTTTGGAAGAGTATCGGTTGGACCCAAATTCTCAATTCTCTTCCCCTCTGATAGGCAGCACCTATACATTCTGTTCAGATTTGTTTGTCTGTTTTGTGTTGAGTCAGGTAGGCTGCTTGGGTCAATCAGAGATTCAGGCAACATTTAGACGTAGAATTTGGGGTGTGCTCAGCCTGCAGGTGAGTGCACAGTCACAAAAACCAGCAGCCTCATCCAGGGACGTTTCCTTACGTGTTGACTCCCCTCCAGATTCAACCCACTTCTGATCACTTTCCAGTCCCTTCAGATACTTGTGTGTTCCGTTTTGTTCAGAGTTTATAATAGTAACAATCTGCAAGAGTTGGTCTGATAGGAACTCTGTCATTCCCAAAACCAGAACTCTCCCATTCCCTCTCTCTGGGATTTTCTCACCACGCTTCCTGTCCTCCCCGATCTTCACATCTGGAACGTTAGTATTCACTCAAGGATTTGCAGTTGCTCTGCCTTCCCTCGAGAAATCAAGCAGACGCAAGGTCCTGCTCCTCCTAGAGCCTGGCTGTACTAGTCTTTTCCATCTGTCATGGTCCGCAGGTCTGTGTGCTAATCGTAGCTCCTCCACAGGTTGGAAGTTCAAGGCTGGATCTTGAACTCTGAATGATGTTAACCAGGAGGAAGGGCATTTCAGGGGAAGGATGAGCTCCTACGGACAGGGACCAGGGCTTGTTCTACTCTCTGTCTAACACATAATAAGCATTTGAGAATGAGTAAGTGAATGAGTGTTAATTACTGTTTTCTGGAAAGGAGCTGCCCAGGGTATGACCACCTTCTCCCTGCAGACGTGGCCTGTCTGGGAAAAGTGGGCTCCTGCCAGCACTAGGCAGTCCTGTGGGACCATCTGCTTGTGCCTTGTGTCTGGAAACAGAGATGATGCCAAGGAGCTAGAAATTTTCTGGTAACCAAGGCCCAGCCAAGGCCATCATAAAATGTCTTGTTTTTGTTCTGTCCTTAGAGAGCTGATTTTTCTTCCTGTTGATGTTAAAATGCAAATGAACCTCCTCTCAAGTGGACTCTGCTGAGTTATTATGGCTAATGATCATAAGATTCTGGCAATAGGGAGCCAGACAGGATGTGACCTCCCTGCAAACTCAGTGACAGCTTCAAGACCACAGTGACAGCTTCAGAAATGAAAGGATTCTAGGAAGCTGAAGCGTCACGAGCAGGGTCTGTGCAACCAGGGAGACATGGGTCATACCCTGCCTCTGCCACCACCGCTTGTGGGACTTTGGTCCTGTGTGGGTCTTGGTTTCTTCATCCATGAGTAGCATCTTCTGCATGTATGAGCATCTCCCTCTGTCTCCTGGGGCAGGACACCCGCCCCTCCTCCTGGGTACCATGGCTTTCCCAGGCTGATTGCAGCTCAAGCACAAAGGCCAGGCAGTGGTTGTTACCTGTGGGCTTGTCTGGGATTCTGATTCCCAGACTGACACCCCAGAGATTGTGCTTCTGTCTATCTGGGTGGCAGGAACTTGCATTTTACAAGTTCCTGATGTGATCCTGAAGCAACTGGTCTGTGCACTGCATATTGGGAGTCAGTGGCTGTGGGAGGGATCTTTGCAGGTTAGTAGGGAAACTGTTAAGCCAGGGGCCCTGAAGCCAACCTGAGAGCTCAGAAAAGTACTTGGGGAGGAGCAGAATCTCGAACTCTGAATAGGTACTGACCATGTGAAAGCATTTCCGGGGAGGCAACAGCATCGCAAGAGGCACAGACACACAGGGTGGCTTACGTGTGTGGATTCCTGGCCAGAGTGTGACTACTAATGTAATGTAAGCTGGGCAACGCAGGCACGGGGCATAGGAAGTGAGGGGCAGGCCCCGAGCAGCTTTGGAGGCCACACCGAAGTGTTTGGACTGGTTTCTAGGAGCGGGCAGGAGTGCTAGGGCCAAATTAAAGTCTTAGAAAGATAACCCTGGTGCCGTGTGAAAGATCAACTCTAAAGGGAGAGCCTGAGGGCAGAGAGACCAGTCAGCAGGCTGTTGGGCTTTTCAGGTAAAGGAGGCTGGAGGACTGAACTGGGGCAGTGGGGCTGGAGAAAAACGGACAGGCGACAAGTAATCTGCCCAGTGATTCCATTGACGTGAGGAGCGGACGAGAGAGCAAGTGAAGAGGAGGAACATGGGAGGGCTCCCAGAGGCTTGGGCACTGAGCCTGGTGGAGGTACATTCACAGAGATGGGAAAACAGGAAGGAGCAAGTTTGGGGGGAGAAAGTGGGCTCTGTGTGGAATATGTATGTTTAGGGAGATGTCCAGAAAGCGGCTGGTTACCTGGATCTGGGGCTCAGGACTGAGGGAGGCTTGGGCGTAGATTGGGAAGCCATCCACATGTCCTATTTAAAGGCATGAGAGCAAATGTGGTCCCCTGACACAAAACAATAGGGAACACTAACATTTTAGGGACAGAGGGAGAAAGAGGATCCCACAAGGGACCAATACGAAACAGCAGGTTGGGAGGGCAGGGAAGCCCAAAACAAGTAGTGTTGTGAAAAGCAAAGGAAGAATGCTGAGGAGGAGGGTTGGTCAGCAGGCTCCGGTGCATGAAGGAGAGTCTGGTCTACAGGGTCCTTACGATTTGCAGGTGAAATGCCCTCTGGCAACCATCGCAAGAGCAGCTTCATTGGGCAGGAAATAGAAACCAGGCTGCCCGACTTAAGCAATGGGGGGGGGGGGGGGCGGCTGCGGCTGGGGGGAAGGTGGAGACTGTGGACTTAGGATCCTTTTCCAAGAAGCGTACCATTTGGAGGGAGGTGAGAGGCTGGCAGATAGCTAGGCAGCCACTTAGCGACAGGAAGGGTTTTTTTTTTAAGGATGTGAGAATTTTGATAATTTTTTTAACAAAAGGAAAGAATCAGTAGAGAATGAGAGGTAGAAGGCAGCAAAAGAAACAGAGGTGGCTGAGAGAGAGCACCCAGGGGAAGAGGACCAGGGCCAGGAGGACCCCAAGGGGAGGCTGGCTTTGAACAGGAGAGCCCGGCCAGATGTGGCGATGGGGCGGGTGCATGTAGACCACTCTCGCAAATACCTCTAAGTCCTGGTTCTTCCACTTCCAGCTGTTGACACTAGACAAGGAACTTAGCATGTCTTGTACTCTGTTTTCTTACCAGTGACGTAGGAATACTAATGAATATAACCCATAACAGGTTATCAGGATTAAATAATGTGTGTAAAGCACTCAGCACAATAGCTGATTAATGATAAATACGAAGATGTTTGGGCATCGTTGCAGTGGTTATTGCTGTTGTTATATTAGAGCGTAAAACCAAGGAGTTGGAATGGTTTGCACCTCCTGTTGCGAAGTGGGCTTGTGGGTGTCTCCTGAGAGTGGTTTGCGCTGAGGATGTCGTGGGGGCAAAGCAAAGGGGAGGATGTTGGGAGCTGTTGCTGGTGACGGATCAGAGCAGGTGGGCATCGGGGCCAAGTCACGTGGTTTTATCCTTCTCTGTACAGTTACCACTTCTGGTGCTCTAACATCCCTTCTTTAAAGATTCAAGCCTCCGTCTGTAAAACTTTTCTTCAGCCTAGAGCATGTCCTGTCACGAGGGCCCTCTGGCTGCCTGTTAGCACAGCTTTCCCTCAGCTGAAACTGTTTTGGTTTTGCCTCCGTAGTTGAAGGAAAGTTTCGCCGGCTACAGAATTCCAGGTTGACATGCTAGTGGTTGTTTCTTCTGGAACTTTCAAGATTTGTCCTTCTTTCCTGCATTGCTCTGATGAGAAATCAACCGCCATTCTTGTCATTATTCCCCGTGTATCCTGTGTTTTCTGTTTCTGGCGGCTAGCAAGCCTTTGCCTTTGTCTTTGTTTTTTAGCAGTTTAGCTATGACATGCTTCGGTGTGGTTTTCTTTGTCTGTGTCCTGTTTTAGGTTCACTGAGCTACTCAGAACGATGGGTGGGTGTTTCTGATTAAATTGGGAAAATCTCTGACCATTATTTTTTTTAAATTTTTTGCTGATTTTGTTTCTGTTCTTTTTGGGAGAGCCTAGTTGCACGTGGTTGCGTGCACATCAGGTCGGTTGGCATTGTCCTGGGAGTGCCTGATCCCGTGTTCGTTTTTATTGCACCTTTTTCCTCCCTGCTCTTCAGTTTGCACGGTTTCTTTTGGCCTCTCTTCAAGTTCACTGACCTTCCCTCTGCAGTGTCCTAGTTGCTACTATTTAAATCCAATGTGTTTTTATTTTAGGCCTAGTACCATTTAGTATTAAAATTTCTGTTTTTTCTTTTAACATTTTCTTATATTGCTACAAATGCACCCATCCTATTCATCTTTTCTTTTGTATTCCAACATTTATATCAGTTATTTTAAAGTCCTCTCTGTTAACCCAATATCTGGGTCATTCTCTTGAGTTGTTCTCTTGATTATGGCTTGAATTTCCTGCTTCTTTACCTGTCTAATCCTTTTTTACTGTGTAGGGGATGTTGTGAATAAAATACATTGTAGTGATTCTTGGATTCTTTTACCTTCCTCTGAAGGGTATTGAGTTTTATTTTAATAGGCAACTAAATTATGGGCAGCTAATGTGGGGGGAAGGGTTACTGACTATATTTAAACGTTAAGGTGGGTCTCTCTGGGTTTTTCCCTTAGTCCTCTCATGTCCTGAGATGACGGTCATTCTTCCAAAACTGGCCCTTCTGCCCTTGTTCCTGGGGAAGCCTTTTCACCCCGCTCTCTCATCTCCTTCCCTTTTATGTCACTCCCTAAAAACCCTGTCCTTATCCTGATTTAGCTCAAACTCACTTCCTCTGAGAGGGACAAGAAGGTTCACTGTTGAGAGGGTGGGGACCAGGGGCAGCAAAACGGAACCCACCCCGCACCTGACATGGGTGTCCCGCATTTTTCTGGCTGTTACTGCCTGGATCGTCACCGAGCTTTTGCCTGAGACCTTTTCTTTTTGACCTTTTCTGTGTTTTTTTCTCTAACAGGCAACCATTGGAATTGACTTCTTGTCAAAAACCATGTACTTGGAAGACCGTACGGTGAGCACCTGCCTTTAGAACTGGGAGGACAGGGCAGGGAGGGCTCTCGTGGGCTTCTCCCCCGGACCTTCAGCTGGGCGCTGCTGAGGGCCCATGCCTGGTCCAAAGCTGTCAGTGCCAGCATCCCTGCACCAAGACCTCCCCGCAGCCCCCGTGACCACCACGAGGACCTCAACGCCCCACTGACCCCCTTGCCCTGCCTGCCACAGGTGCGACTGCAGCTCTGGGACACGGCGGGCCAGGAGAGGTTCCGCAGCCTGATCCCCAGCTACATCCGGGACTCCACGGTGGCCGTCGTGGTGTACGACATCACAAGTGAGCGTGGTCCTGGGTGCCAGGGGAGGGTGGTCCCAGGGTCTCCAGGGCCCAAGGGAAGCCCCAGCCAGGCTGCAGCCTCTGTGTGTGTGCACACACACACACTTATCCTCTGAGTGCAGGAAGGTGGGTGCTCGGGGGTCAGGGGTGAGTTGCCTTGGAACACCAGCATGTCTTTCCCCTCCCCCTCCCTCCTGCAACAGTCATGGGTGCACAGGCCGCCTTCTCAGAGTGGGGGCTTGAATGTGGAGGTGAGCAGAGACACTCTCAGGGCTGGCCCTGCTTCCAGCCCCTCTGCGCCGCCCCTGGCCCTGGCTGCCAAAAAGTCCCCTACAGGACATCTTCTGTGTGCATGTGGTGTTAAGGTGGGAGAAGACACTGGTCCCTGGGCCAGCTGAGCCCACTGGCTGTGGCTTTGTCAACTGGCATCTCTGCTCCTCACAGGGCTCCCTGGGAGGGGAGGCTGAGTGGGTCTGGGCCAGCTCTGGTGGCTTCACTTCTCACACACTGTGGCTCTTCTAGCCAAAGCAGCCATCCTTGAGAGTGACTGCACAGCCCTGAGGGAGGCTCATGGGGCGGGGGGCAGGGGAGACCAGGGGGCAGGCCCTAGAGCAGGGCCCACTGCCCAGGCAGGTGTAATAGAACACAGCTGGTAAACCCTTGGGCTGTGGTCATGCCCATGGTGGGAGGACACTCAGGGCACTGCCCCAGCCTGCTGCCCCTGGCCCTTCCCACCCCTTTGTTCTGCCCCCTCCCTGACCACAGGCTTCCTGCCCATCTGACCACATGCAGGTGGGAGCTGGGGTCATGTGGCCTGACACAAAGCAGAAAAGAGCTCAGGCTGCGGAAACAGGCCACCTCCCCTCCCCTGGGTGCGTGGGCTGCTGAGCTGGGGCCATCACCCTTCATTGATAGGTCGATGCTCCTCTTCAAGGTCATTCACATCTTCTGACTGAGGAGAGAGCTGCTCTAAAGTGGCCTTGCCTCTCCTGGCTTCTGTCTGCCCTGGGGCCACCTTTCCCCTCTTCTTACTTGGAGACCCGAGGGCTCTTTTTGGAAAACCCTCTGGCCCTTTCCCAAGTGCCCCAGAGTTCCCCCTGGTGACAGCTGGCTCTCTAGGGCTCTCTCCCCTAGGGCCTGCTGTGCCCCCACCCCCTTCCACAGTTTCCAAGCACAGCCAAGTCCAGGGCTCCATTTTTCATTCTGCCCTGAGCCCCCAACATGACATCTGACTCTCAAATGGGTCCCTAAAGCCACCAGTCCATGTAGCGAATCATAACACTGTGACATTTCCGTTGGGGTGACTTCTCCCCATCCCCAGAGGATGGCTCAGCAATGCAAGCAGCTGGAGCAGCTGCTCTGCAAACACCCGTGGGCCCTCTGTGGAAGGCTCAGACCCCCTGGGCTCTGCGGCCTGTGCTCCAGCCCCTCCTGGGTGTCTGAGGCTGCATGCTCCCTCCTCTCCCTTCCCACCTCTCTCCTCTCCCACCGGGAGCTGGATCTCACTCCCAGTGCTACCCCCACTTTCCTCCTCCAGACCTCAACTCCTTCCAGCAGACCTCCAAGTGGATCGATGATGTCAGGACGGAGAGGGGCAGCGATGTTATCATCATGCTGGTGGGCAACAAGACGGACCTGGCTGACAAGAGGTGGGTGCAGAGTCCGGCACGCTGGGCCCCCTGCATGCCTTTGCACCTCCTCCTGGACAAGGAGTTCTGGGGTGCATGGGTAGTGAGCATGCCCTCTGTCTCACCTGTCCCATGTCTCCGGGAAAGGTCCCATCAGGTTGCTGGAGGCTCTGAAAGCCTGGTGCAGCCCCCTGCCTATGGCATCTCTGAGGCCTCACCTTGCACTGCCAGCAGGGGCAGGACAGGGACCCCCATGTGTGGTCTGTGCGGGCCAGCCCCCCAGTGCATGGTCCGGGGCCTGGCCACACCCAATGCAGCTGCAGGCACAGCAGTCCCTTGGGCTCCTACTGACCTCTGCTTGGGCTCCGGGTGTCTGCCCCCATGAGATGCCCACACCAGTGTGGGTGGGGGTGTGAAGGTCTGGGTCCCAGGTATCAACCTCAGAATTCCTGATCTGGCATTGTGTCTAGGTGTGACACTTTCTGTGAAGAGGCTGCTCCAGGGCACAGGGCTGACTCGGGTGCCACTTACATGCCTTTGTCCCCTTGTCTCAGGGGACCTAACTTGGTTAGATGAAGCACCTAACTTGGTTAGATGAACCTAACTTGGTTAGATGAAGAGGCCATTGACTGTGGGCTTTCTGAAACATCCTCTGACCGTTTAAGGAGTAACCTGAGTGAGAACCTACTTTATTAGAATCCTCTTCTTGAAGTGAAGAAAATGGGGCTCAAAGCCTAGCTCCTTCTCTAAGTAGGTGACCTTGGGGCAGTCACTTTTAACCTCAGTGTTCTCATTTGTAAAATGGGCCTGACGATGTCACCCAGAGAGGCGGTACGTGACTTGAAGCACCTTACAGATGTCGTGCCCGGCAGCAGCAACTGCTGGGGAAGGCAGGTAAGGGACAGCCCCACCCATGGGCCACAGGGCCTGCTCCCATACTGGAAGATGCTACAGAAGGAGCAGAGAAGGGGCTGCTGTGTCCTGCTGTGCCCTGTGTCCCCTTCATCCTGGTTGGCTCCCTGGCCCTGTGGGTGGGCCCCCTTATCTCTGCCTTGCCCGGCCTGCATCTCTGCTGAACTGGCGCCCCCATCCCCCCACCCGCAGGCAGATAACCATCGAGGAGGGGGAGCAGCGCGCCAAAGAACTAAGCGTCATGTTCATCGAGACCAGTGCGAAGACTGGCTACAATGTGAAGCAGGTAGGACATGCCTGGTGCTGACCTCTGGCCTAGCTTGGCCACAGGGCCCACACATGGCTTCCAGCATGGTCAGCCCCAGACTCCACCCTGCCTCCCCAGTGGGCTAGTGACTGGGGTGGGGCAGCCAGCCAGAGTGCCCATCGCCCCATCTAATGAGGAGCAAGCTTACCTCCAGAGTTGGTAACGCATGCATGCAAGAAGGAAGGAATGCTGGCCTTCGGTGGGTGTCCAAAGGATGTCATCACTAGTCACCCTACAGTCGCCAGCCACATGGCCCCTGTAGCCTTCTGTGAGTGTCCAGGCCCCAACCTCCAGGTGGCTGAAGGAAGCATTGTTTCCCTGGCACCTTACTTGACTAGGGGTGGAGGTACAGGGGTTCGTGCCTTGTACTTGGCAAGTGCCGAGTGGTTGGAGGGCCAGGCAGGCTTGGAGATAGGTGCCCAGCCATGGGGCACTGGAACTCTCAGGGGGAGACAGGCCAGGGTAGCCAGAATTATCAAAGAAGCGTAGAGTGTCCACAAACCCCAGAGTCCATGGATGTAATCCAGCAGGTCTGCAGCCTTGGGTTGGAAAAACTACAGCTTTATCAGCACTTAGTCTGACTGCTCTTTAGTGTTGTTACCTTCAGAGACGCGTGGAGGCGGCAAGACCACAGCAGCAGCCCCTGTGGCTCTGTCACACAGATTACAGCTGTGTTCTTATCACCTTGCAGACTTACGGTGTCTTGAACTTGACACCATCACTACTTCGGCATCACGGTGGTTATTAGACACACTGCCATCTCTTGCTGTCTCACAGGTTCATGCTCCATCACCAGTTTATGTCTTAAAGGTTTCAATACTAAATGGTTTCCTTCATGCCGCTGTGTAATTGATGTCACACACTTAGAAGGCGTGTGTAGGTGTCACCAGATTGCCAGAGGGGCCCGTGGTTCACAAAAGGTCAGGAGCCCCTGCCTTCAAGAAGGAGAGGACTTGGAGAGGTGATGAGGAGGGTGGCATCACAGGCAAGGGGCACAGCGTGAGTAAAGGTGTGGCAGGAGGGGTGCCTGGGGAAAGGGGAGGGGACACTGAGTGAGGAACGTGGCGTGGCTGGGGTGTCACTTCTGCCCGGCCACGCCTTTGGTGCCCAGGAGCACAAGACAAGCTGCCCAGGCAGCACTTGGCCTGGGTACAGTGAAGATTCACCTCCTGTGGACAGTGCCAGCCGGAGATGGGAAAGATGGCAGAGGATTGGCAAGAGACAGCGTGGCAGCCCCAAAGCTCCAGCACTCAGTGTCCCCCAGCTGGAGTGACCGCAGTATGGCTCCATTCACTCCCACCTCCTTCCCAGCCTCCTTTGGTGTAAGACTGGGGCTGCCATGGCATATCCCGGAGGAGGGAGCTGCCTGCCCCTGCAGGCGTCAGGCGTACAAGACACTGGGCTGCTGCTGTTTGCACCTGAATGGAGAGTCATGGGGAGCCGGGAAGCGGAGGGCAGGTAGCCTCTGTACCAGTGGTCAGGGTCAGGGAGATGCTGATGCTGCCCTTCCTGGAATGCTCTGGAAGCCATGTACTGGTCTGAGTGGGCGTTCAGTGGGGTCAGTTGAAACCCTGCATGGGTCAGAGGAGCCTCCATGCATTGCAGACTCCTGGACTCTCACCGTGACCATACCTGCTTTCAGAGACTCACATGTGACCCCAGCACCTGCCCTCTAGCTGTCAGGTTGACCATTGGCAGAATCCATGGCCATTCTGACGTTTCTGACAGGCCGAGCAAGGCCACCAGAGGCAAGGCCATGAAGGAAAGCTCAGGAGGAGTGACCCGGGCCCTCTGTACCCTCACCCAATTCCGCTGGCCCCACTCCGGAGCCCTTTCTGCAGCCTAGCCACTGGGTCCCACACCCTGCCAGGCAGACCAGTGGCTTTCCCCCCAGACCCTCATTGCCTTTGGCATTGGGTGCTCCCATAGGGCCCTCACTTGGCCCAGGTGCTCCAATATGGCTGAGCTCTGGGGGAAACCATGAAGAAGACTCACCCTGTCCTCAGAGAGCTCACGCAGAGAAGTTACAAGCCCAGAGCCCACTGAGTTCTATGATCGGTATTTGTGAGGAGAGGGGTCAGTGTTCAGAATATTCTTGTGCCTGGTACTTGGGTTTTGCACTTACTGCCACCTCCTCGGTTCTGTGTCTGCTAGCAGCTACCTGACACCCCTACCCCCCGCCCCAGCACACACACCCCACGCTCATTTCTCCCCAGACACACACACACTCACAGAAACCTCATGTGTGCACATACACGCCACACACACACTCCCCATACACACAAATTCACGTACACTGAGACACCACACACCCACACCACACATACCTTTCACAGTATGCACATTGCACACCCATACATACACAAACCCCACAACTTCACGTTCACACTCCTGTGGTGTTCTCTCAGAAGTCTCTCTCTGCTGTGACTGTGTGGCCCTGGCTCCCAGCTGCCTCAATGCCCATGAACTTGCAGGACTTCGTGAGGAGAGTGTCTTTGTCTCAAGAGCAGATGGGAAGTTGGTTCCCTACACCTGGTCTCTATGTGGGCAGTGGGACAGAAGTCCTCCTAAGGGCTCGTCTCATGGGATCCAGATCATTATCTGCACTGGGGTAGGTCCCCTTCAATCAGTGCGACCCACGCTCAGCTCCTGGTGCGCCCCTGGCCACCCTTCTGGCTGAGAGGCCTAGCGAGGCCCAACACTGTGAGAAGCGCTGGGAGGGGGGGACAGAGAAGTTGGTGCAGCCCTGACCTCCAGGATACACCCAGTGGGACAGAGTAGAAGCCCAAGTAGACGAGTAGAAGCAAGAGGATGTGTACCCAGTGGGAGCAGGAAAGGAAACACGGGGGCGGGGGGTACTCATGCCTCATCTCCCCCCTTTCTCCAGCTCTTCCGACGTGTGGCGTCGGCTTTGCCTGGAATGGAGAATGTGCAGGAGAAAAGCAAAGAAGGGAGTATCCTTTTTCTTTGATGAGTGAGTGAAAGATGCGCTGGAGAGGCCATTTACTCTAGTTACTCACTCAGTATTTCAGAGCAGCAGACAAACCCAGGCCTTGCCTCCGGCTCAGGCTTCCCAACAGGGGAGTGTGGTGTTGGGGTACTGTACAGGGGTAAGGCTGAAGCCCAAGGTCTGTAAGACCATCCAGCTCAAACTACTAAGCTTTTACCTCCCAGGTGGGGTGGGGGTACCAGAGAGATATATACAGAGTGATGGTGCGGGACAGGGAGCGAGAGATAGGGATGCTGCCCTTAGTTACAGTGAACCCTGGTCTGCACTCGTGGGTACAAGTAGAGTCTTCGCCGCAGGGAAGGTTTCTTCTCTACACTCAGATGTGGTTTCACTGTGGTTCAGCCTCCTGTCTACAGCAGCTCCCCCAGCACCTGCCGCCTCCATGGCCTGTCTGCGTCCTTGGGCCCGCCCTGCACAGCCCCAGGTCTTCCCACTGCCCCTGGGACAAGGTCAGCACGCCACTCACATGGCCCATGCCAAACCGCAGGTGACACCCAGAAGCTGAAATGGGGGTTCAGAGGGGTCATCTGATTTGCCCAGTTAGAAAGAAGGCATTTATTTAGTGCCTATTCGTAGTTTGTTTATACTTTGCCATGTTATGAAAAATGTGTGTTTATGCACATGAACACACAAAAAATAAGGTAGAAATGTGTGTCATGTGTGTACATGCACATGTGAGAAAATGAGGGCCCAGAGAAGATAAAGTAGGAAAACAAGGAAAGGGAGAGAGAAAGTCAAACTCAAAATATATGCCGTGACCAAATGGCCAAAGAGTGGCAAGGAGGGAGAATGTGGTCTCTGGGGGGAGCATGGCTTTTTATGGTTCAGTTGTCCCTTTCTGTCTGTGGGGGATGGGTTCTAGACCCCCCCCCCCGCCCCGGGTGCCAAACTCTGGATGCTCAAGTCCCTGAAATAAAATGGTGTAGCATTTGCATGTAACCTGTGCACACCCTCCCATGCACTTTAAATGATGTCTAGGTTACTTACGATACCTAACACAGTGTGAGTGCTATGTAAGTCGTTGTGAGCTGTATTGTTTAGGGAACAGTGACAGGAAATAATGTGCATATTCAGTACAGATGCAACCGTTGTAGGCTTAACTACACATCAGTAACAGCGTAACACTTTTTTCCCAATATTTTTATATGGAGTGTATTGGGGTGACATTGGTTAATAAAATTATATAGGTTTCAGGTGCCCGATTCTATGTATAATACATCATCTGTATACTGTATTATGTATTCACCACCCCAAGTCAAGTCCAAGTGTTTTTGGTCCACAATTGGTTGAATCCATGGATGCAGAGCCCGTGGCTATGCAGGGCCGACTGCACTTAAAGCCAAAACGATCTCTCCCATAGTCTCAAATAAGGGCCACAGAAACATCCCTAGGATGCCAGCAGCAGCTCCCACAGCAGGCCTTCTTATACCTCCCACCCTGCTCCCCCAGCCCAGTGTAGTCTCCCCCACCCAGGAGTCATTCTGTGCACGGTGGAGGACCTGGTCCTCAGCTGTGATGGGCCTGGCCTGATAGTGTCCAGCCTCCTGACAGCAGAGGGAATGGCCTGTCCATGTATCTTGAACCCACCCCTCTGGTGGTTCTGATTGGTGCTTCTCCAGCCCACCGTCCTCTGGGCACCAATGGAAAGGCTGGAGAGGGGCTGTGCTGCGGCCCTTTTCCAGGGCTTCTCATGGTGGCATCCTCAGAGTCTAAGTGACCACACTGACTAGAGCTTGAGGGGTCTGTGCACCTGCAACTAAGTAGGGAGAGGCCCAGGTAGCACGTGCTTTGAGACATGGGATCTGCGCCAGGCCTTCAGGCTCTCCACCTCCAGTGCGCTTTGGGGTGGGGCTGGGGCCTGAGCTGGGAGCCAGTGTATAGGGCCTGGTCAGTAGAGATGAGAAAGTAGAGTAGAGTAGTAGAGTAGTTTCTGAGAAAGGGGTGAGGGGGTATGGGAGGGGGCCCTAAATCCTCTCCCCCAGGCCAGAGTGTGGGTGTTCATAGAGGGACAGAAGGGCCGTGCAGGGCAGCTGAGCGGTGCCCAGGGAGGGGCGCGAGGCAAGGTGGCAGCTTCTCTGTGTGAGTTGTCTTCCTTAGCCCAGCCCCCTGCAGTGATCGACATCAAGCTGGACAAACCCCAAGAGCCCCCAGCCAGCGAAGGCGGCTGCTCCTGCTAATGCAGCCCGACCTGACGGCTTCCTCCGACACTACTCGCTTGTTGTGTGGCTTCCTATTGGTTAGCTTCCTAAAGGGGGGTGGGAAATGAGCTTATCGAGATGGGAGGATTTTTCTTTTCTCTCTGTCTGTAGGAGTAGGGTGGGGTGGGGAGGGAGGCTGGGCATCAGGGATCACGTCACTCTTAACAGCTGTTACTTAAACAACTATTTTTTGGTTTGGTTGTAATATATTGTACTTTATTAAGATTGCCAAAAACTGTTGAAATTTAAAAAAAATTTAAATCATGTGTATACAATTTTTTGCCAGATAAAAATGTAGTCATTTTTATTTGAAAGATGTGCTTTTTTTGTTTTTGTATATTTGTAAACTTACAGAGAACCTTTTCCACACACCTCCTCAGTCCTGTCCTCTTTGAACTGTCCATCACCTCTGCCTTCCTCCCACCCCAGCCCAGTAAACTAAAACATTAACCAGGCAACTTCATTAGGCTCCAATCTGGGGCCCAGACTAACGAGGCCCCACCAAACAGGTCCTAACTGCTTAAATCAAACACTGATTGAACAAAGCCTCTGAGGAGGCAGCTCTGACACTGTCCTTCTCCCGTGGCCAGAGGGGCACATCAGGCATGGCCCTGAGCTGACATTAAGGCCTTGTGGACTGCAGGGAGCCCAGCAGCAGGCCCCGTTGCAATGGATTCTGCTTCTCCCTGCCCCTCCCTGAAAAACCTTGAAGGGAGCAGAGGGCACCTGCCACAGGCAACCTGTGTTCTCTGTGGTCCACCCAGTGATTGGCAGAGCAAGTGGTCATTGGAAGGAAGGATGGGGTGCTGTTGGCAACTGCGGGCAGTGCTGATGTGGGGGTGGTTCACAGACGTGGGCACCACGTGTACTTCTGAAAATGTTTTAGCCAACCAGCCCAGTGTTCAGCACACATGTCTGGGTGGAACCTATGGGAAGAGCCAAAAGAGGCTCATTGTGTGCACTTCGGGGAGCGTTGTTTGCAGAACCACTACCTTAAAGAGGCATGTTCTCAGATCCTCGGTTGCTAATACTGTTCAGTGCTGCTCTGGGAAAGCTCACTTCTCGATGTGTTTTTGCCCCACGGGCCCAGCACATCTGAAATCTTTTTGGCTACTGTACCCACACTGGTCGCCTGAGAGTAGGGCTGTGGTGGGTCTCCAGAAGGCTGCCTGGAGAAAGCCATCTTTGCCATTTTTGACTCATTTCTGAGAAGGGCGAAGTCTGAGGACCTATAAAATCTCTAAGAGGAACTCTGTCTTCTACGTGATGTAACCCGCTTGGCCTGTATTCCGAATAGACCCAGACTCACCAACCCCGAGCCTGCCCAAAGCCAGGCGGAGGACGGCAACGCTGGCCCAAAACAGTGAACTCCGCCCTCCAAGCTGGCTGACTCTTCCTCCAGGCTGCCCTTGGGCATGTCACAGGTGAGCTAAATGACCACCCGGGGTATGAGAGGGGGTGAATTCCTCCACCAAGCAGAGCTCAAACAAGTTATTGCAATGAATTTTGGAACTTCTCAGAAACTGATCCAAAATGGCAGCCAGTACATGCAGTGAAACTTGGCAGGACTCGCTGCCGTTTGTCCAGTGGGCCTGCCACACGCTTCCCGCTAAGGAGACGGGGTGTCAGAGCTGATCCTTAAAGAGAAATTTATCTTCAGGTGAAGAAAAGAGGGAGCAGAGTTCCCAGTGAGCTCCTCTCCCTAAAGGTAAAGACCAACGTACAAACGTAATCTGTGTCGTGTGTTTCGTTTTTCTATGTGTGTACATAATTATATATATAGACTTGTGTATACACCTGCCACACACACATTCTCAGAGGTACACGTGCTCAACGTATATTCTTGTTTCTCCTGCTCTCAAGTTGGAACTTGCATTGTGATAACAGTTTTGGAAATTCAAAAGTACTGCAACGTGTTGAAATAAGAAGTACTTAATATTGTCAAAAAAACTTGTGATTGTCTTGCCATCAATAAAATAACATAGATGTGTTAAACTACAGGCAAAAATAGCCCACAGGAATAGGTACACCATTTATCCCTCTACACACTTAACTTGCACGGGTGTGCATGCCACGTGGGCCAGCGCCCCCCCACCATGGCACACCCCCCAGTGGTGCTTGTTGGAAGAGCGTTTACTTACCTCGTGAGAGTTTATAGGAGTCGGTGTCACGGCATCGGGCCTGGGCGGCAGTGAGGGCCACTGCCTGTGGCCTCTGGGACAGCCTCATTTGCAAGGATCTGCACTGGGTGTCAGTGATCGAATGTGCGGTGGATTTTTATTTTCTTGGTACTAAAGAGTAGCTTTTCTTAAAACATTCCTATAAGTAAAATGTAGAAACTCAGTTCCCTCCTCATATGCACATACACCCAAGGCACCATGAGCTCTTTATTCTACCCCAGCGTACAGGAGCAGTCAGGGCACGGGAGTTGTCGTTTGGCTGCCATGGCCTCCGCAAGCCCGCCTTTCCTGGCACGTACACGACATCCCCTCCTTTGAGTCAGGCTCTCCCCAGCCCCGTGGGCCTCTGCCAGTGAGTGCAGTTGCCTCATCTCGTCTGCATCTTGGTGGTGCCGTCCCGTTCCATGACCCTTCTGTCCTCAGGCCCGATTCGTACCCCTGAATTCCTGATGTTTCGGGGCATCCAGACCTCTTGTGCAGAAGTGCATTGGTTCTTTGGTTCTCGTTTTGAGCGGGTGCCATCACTGTCCTCTTGCTCGTAGGTAGGATCTTGACTTAGAGAGTTAAGGCTCAATAATAAAAAGGTCAGGTTCCCTTGAAGACGTCGTGAAATTGCTGCGGCGTCCCCAGTGACTGTGACAGCTTTGCCGTGGGCAAAGGGCTAGCACGAAGCAAAGTGGAGGAATCCTCTCAGGACACGATCTCAAAGACTAGCTCTGACTTGGAAGATGAGCAGGGTCATCTTTAGGCCTTTTTTTGTGAGGGGAGGGGAAGAAAAGCTGTCAGTAAAGCTGCTGTTTTGCCGGTGCTGGAAAATTGAGCCTAAGATGGGAAAAGCACGTAGCGCGTTTTCAGTGCACACACACTGGAATGAAAGTGTGATGGGCACACTTCGAATGCTGGAAGGGCAGCTGTGTGGTCCAAGGCGAGCACACCTGGTGATCGTAAGCCAGCTTCTTCTGGTTGGAGGCCTCCCTGCTGTCACTGTCACTGCTCCCCCTTCCTGTCAGCATCCCCAAACATTCTGTGATGTTCCCAGGTCCAACAAGCAACGGCCAGGTCAGTTCTGGTGTCCCAGGAAACAGAAAGGATGGCACTGGTGGTAGCTCAGGATGCAGTCACGGCTCAAGGGCAGTGTCTCTGTCCTCCCAGTGGCCAGCCAGTGCTGGGAGCCCCTGCCCTCAAGCACCAGGTGTGACAACAATGGCACCGCTGGCTTCGGTGTCCTTCAGGCAGAGCAGCCTCATTCCTTCACACAGTGGAAGGTCGGTGAGGATGTGAGGATGTGAGAACAGGTAGCTGCGGACTGTGAGGTGTGTCTGAGCCATGTGAGGGGCAGCTAAACAGAAGTGTGTCTGCATCAACCAAGCAGAGTTGTATGCTCACTAGTTTCCAAACTACCTCTTCCCCAAGAATGTGAGGCATTGTCACCTGGCTGCAGCAGTGAGGTGGTCTCATAACCGTTTCGCAGGCAGGAAAAGCAAGACAGAGAAGGGTGACTTAGTCACCCAGCAAGTCGGAAGTGGTCTGAACCGGGACCTTTCCACCTTCACCCATCACTGACCTGTGTGTACAACTGGGACTGTGCATTTGCACACGAAGGGCTGCTGTGCACGGTGTCAGACCATCTCTACTCCGGTTAGGATGTGAGGTTCTGCTCAGCGTATCTGAGTGAGCCAGGGAAGGACCACCTCCGTTTCAGGCTCCTCCGTGGCCAAGGAGGGCCAGCCCCCAGGTCCACTCTGATTGTTGTGGGCACCCACAGACCAGGGTACCCTTTGAATTTGTTTGAATTGAACTATTTAGGTGTTCCAGACCTGTGTGGGTGATGCAGTGGAGTTTGGATGCTTCCTTCCTGTGGGAAGCCTCCAGACATCGAAGGCCAAGTCCTGTCACGTGGTGTGTCACTGTCTCCCCTCCCTTTCCCTCACCCACCCCCATGAAGTGACTAGCCATGGGGAGCACAGGTGGCATTTCCATCTCTCACTGGCTCAGCAGGCACAAATGGCCACATTGACTTTACATAAAACTGTGTAAAATGTGGAAGACTCAGCATGTTGATCAAACAATAAACTGTCCTAATTCTCAACACCAAGCTTCTTGTCTAACATTTCTGTGTGGTGCAATCATACATGGGCCTGGGGGGAGAAGTTCAAGTGCGTGCCCCACAAAGACCCTCCTATGTATATGTATCCAGCATGCAAAGCCTTTAGCTTCTTCCTTCTACTCACCTGGGCTCTCCACCGCCTCAGAGGGGGCAAAGGTAGAATACACTCACTTTCATAATCTCCATTCTGCCTGAAGGCTGGACAGGGAACCTCCAGGCAGAACTGACTCTCAGATGTGTGACTTCTGTCATCCCTGCTCTCCGTGTGCCTTGGCTGGGGATGGTAGAGGGTGGGCGCAGGGACTAGGCCTCTCTTCCTTCTGGGGAGTTCCAGGAAGCCATTTACAGGCAAGCATTTCAGGGGAGCCATAATCAACCTTTCAGGTGACACCAAGCTGCCACATACCACCTCCAAGGTCACCCCACATCAATGAGAGAGTATTTCTGAGAGGCCCCTTTCAGGTCTCAGTCATCTCCTGACCGAAAGATGCCCCAAAGGCCAGGAGAGTTGGGGGATTTATCTGAAGAGAATACAAAGGCCATGATCAAGCACAGAAGTACCCTGACCTGTGAACCCTAGGAATCCTGAGGCCGTGAAGTAAGCCAAGTTCACCAGGGCTCATTCTTTTTCAAGTTCAACTCCACTATTGTCTTTCCCCTTTAAAGGTTCTAAAGTTTGTGGAATACCCTCCAAAATGCCACCTCAAAGGAGCCATCTCTAATTATGAGGGACAGGAAATAAGTGTCCTGCTCAGTAAGCCTGACTTTTACTGGCTTTCGGAGGTAAAATGTGAGGTTGGAAGAGGTACAGGGGGTGGAAAAAGGCAGAGAGGCCTGAGAGCAGAGTGTGCCTGCTGGCATGGGCGCAATGAAAGGCAGTGTAAAGCAGTTGCAAAAGCTGAGGGTGAACCATAAATGCCCCA
The DNA here is from genome assembly GCF_014824575.4 of Sturnira hondurensis. NCBI lineage: Eukaryota > Metazoa > Chordata > Mammalia > Chiroptera > Phyllostomidae > Sturnira > Sturnira hondurensis. The sequence goes on from NW_028085930.1 coordinate 5,842,997, forward strand.
AGATTTCGGTATTCAGGGCAACGTGACTTCAGTGAAGGGAGTGAACGACCTCCCTGACAAGGCTGTTACACACACGACTGTCTAGCAACTTTAGTGGTCCCACGCTAGTCTCTAAAAAAATGCCTCGTTTGGCGGAAACAAAATGATCTTAAGTCAACGCAACACCAAGTGCCTCACGCTAACAGGACCACAGGGAGACAGTGGAATCCCAGGAGGTGCAGAGACACAGCCACAGGCAGAAGGGGCAGCCCTATCAGAGCTGTGTGGCAGGCAGGCCACAGAAAACACAGGGATACCAGGAGCAAAGGCGAGGGTAGCACTGATGCGGTTGACAGCGGCCCGGGAGGTGCTCAGAGGTCCCGCCCAGCCACGATCTCATGCTGATGAGATGAGGGAAGAGGGGGAGCCACACTGGAAGGGCACGTCTCCTTCCACCTCAGGATGGGACGGTGCCCCTGGAGCAGCAGGAATTGTGCTGTGCTCCGTATTCCTAGAGCCTGGCACAGTGCTTGGCTTTTTCTGAATGAACGAATGCCATACAAAGCCCCTGTGAGGAATCGAAAATGTAAGGCTTCATAGTTTAAAAGTGGTATTACTTTCCTGCACAAAAGCCAGGGTAGTAACCACCTTTCTTTAAATATGTGAGGGGCTGACAGAAGAGGTAAGCATTTTAATATCCTTCAGGTGAAAATGGGCATAAACTAATTGAAGCTTTGGTAATTCTGTGCTGAACTCAAATCTTAAAAGCAACAGTGTAACTAACATTCTGGCTGAAATGATCTCAAGACAACAGACCATGGCCAAGTCTCCTCCCATAGTGGACCCACGCCAGTTCGCAGCAGCAGCAGCAAGCCATTTTTACTCACGAGAGCACCTACTGTGATTATGTGAGCAGGTCACGTCTATCACATTATTCTTTGAAATCGCGTTCACTGTTCTTACCGACTTCCTTAAATCATTACTTGGTGAGACTAAGGAATAAGCAAGAACTAGGAGTACAAAGGGCGGTGAGAACACTGGTAGAATGAGGCATTCAGAAAAGAATGCTACCAGGGCCGAGGCCTGACGTCTTCCCAATTTCAGCTGGCATTTATGTCATACATCAGCAGTACAGTGTGGGACAGAGTCTGGGGGCTGGGGCAGGAGGGGCGCTGGAAGACCCTGTTAGAGTGGCCCTCCGGAGGGGTGCTGACAGGCAGATGCAAGGCCTACAGTGTGCATGGAGATTGTACTCAAGGCACAGTGTCAGCTCCACACTTTCATTCTTTGACTGTCCCTGGTCCCTCAAGGCCAGGCAGGTGCCCTGCTGCATGCTCCCAGAGCACCTTGTACCTCTCCTGTTAGGCTCCTTGCCACACTGTTCTGGAACTACCATTCCACTTATCCGCAGCCACCCTTATCTCCTTTGAAGCTTTAGCTGGGCTCATACCTGATTGTCTGAAGCAGGGACAGTTTGTTCTTGTATATACTGCAATCTTTAGGACCTGGAAACTTAAGAGTTGGGCCTGAATCCTAACACACATTCCCATTTGTACTCACTGTACTATTCTATTAATTGCTTCGAGCCAGACAGGCTGTTTCATTTACTGAGACATGTGTTAATAATTTATAAAAACCATGCATTTAAGAAGACAGCAAAGAATATCACTTTGAAAGGAAGACTTTTTTAACCAGTAAATATGTAAATTAAAAATCCACACAGAACTTTTTTCATTATATATTTGTTCCACAGCATTCTAGCTAAGTACAAAATAGGAGCTGATAAAGCAGCACATGAACGTAGCACAGGAGCTCTCAGCCACCCAGAAAACCAGCACAGCTTCTGCATCTCCATATTCGCTCTGGTCAGGGGAAACCACCAGAGCACACTAGACCCCTGGCACTTGGAGATTTAGCACTTACTGTCCTATCATCTGGGAATGATTCATTCCAAGGGTTCATGACAAGTTTGCAAAACTTAAGTGCTATGAGGCTGGACGGTGGACAAGTCACTAAGCTGATGACGAACAGACCCCATGGCAACAGAGCCTTGCTGTCTTCTACTTATCTTCCTATGTTGAGAGTCCATATTGTAATTGTACCTACAAATCTGAGAATTCACAATGGACTAGATGGTGGACTGTCCACAAACTTCAAGAGTAACTGGAAAAGTGGTTCCATACACAGACGGGTTCGTTTCCAGGAAAAAGGGACCAAAGCATAAGATAAGAGAACCTCCCAGGTGACAAGGAGATACTACAGGGACATCACATACACTTTAACAAAGGGAAGGCACGAGTCAAATAAAAGTGACAAGTTTGAAAACAATAAGAGGAACTGAACTTAAAAAATATTCCAAGCTGGATTCAACAGTTTGTTTCCAGAACAAGGAAGTGTTTCTAACCACACCCTTTTCCAAAACTGACAGTCACCACAGATACGTTCACGGCTTGTGGCTGGGACTCGACTCTCAGGCGATTTTAGCCAGCCACTTCTCCAAGTCCTGGACGTCGGCAGAGCCAGCGTCCCCTCTGCCCCCCTTGGCACTGCACTCCAGGAACTCCACTTTGAGGGGCAGCTGTGCGAATTCAAAGTCTTTGCCTTTCTTTCCCAGATGAGCCTGAGCCGCCGCGCTGGAGCTGTCCAGTGTGCTGGGGGCGGCGGAGCGGGTGACCCGCAGGGTGTTGCTGCGAGAAGGAAGACGGGTCAGCAAGCAGAACGTGTTCCTTTTTAATACCACAGTGAGAGGGCTTTGGGAAATCAAGTCATTTCCTGATGATTTCAGCACTCGTCTAAACATCTAATCATAAAACTGTCGATTACTCTGTTATGACTGTGGAATAATCCTGTGCACGCACACATCACTCTTGGACAAAAAGGTGAGATGAGGGTCCAACTTACACACTAGACAACAGCAGGAAGGGCCCGGGCCACACCAACCTTTCAGCTCGGGGTCCCAGGGTGTCCTTCCACAAGGATCTCCTGCTTCATGCCATTTTAAAACATGTACCTATATTTTAAGTTTATGCTATGAGTGTTAAGAAAACAAATTTCTGAAATTTAAGTGTATGTAGATAAAGTATTTATATTTATATGGAGTCTTTTGGATATAGAGCTTAGAAATCCACAAACTCCAGATTCTCATATCCTACCCTATTTGGGCACAATTACTATTCTCCAACCTCTTCAACCACTAAAACTTTGGCAATTTAAGTCCCCTTGCTGCCACCTGCTGGCACTAACAAACAGTAAGTCATCTCTACTCCCACCTTCTGCCCCCCACAGGCAGAGGAATTCATGCCCTTTTGGGAAGAGCACATATATAGAAACTAAAACTTTGGGGAAGGAACACTTAAGCAAGGTGGTGGATTTCATGGGTATTTTAGTATTCTTTAAATATATGTGTCATAGATATTCCTTTATATATAAGATATTTTATAATTAAAAAAAAACGAGCATTATATATATTCAGCTCTTGCCATAAGGCCATGTAAACACAGTAAACCTTGTTATTCAGAAGACTGAAACACTCAAAGCTGACAGAGCCGAATTCTCACTAACACAGGGTTAAACTAAAATCACACTCCAATTTAACTGATACTAATCTTTACAACTTCTTAATTTTCCTTCACTGCATTACAACACAGAATTTCCTATATTGTTTTTCTATGGCTCTTTAGAGTGAAAAGCAAAAAAACTAACAAAACTTGTGTTTTAAACATGGGAAGACTTGGACTATGCTGTTAAAAAAGAGAATACACAAATAATAGGATTGCTTTTTTCCAAAGGTAATTTCCAACAATTACAACAGAATATTTAGAAACACCAAGCCATGTTTCCATTTCCTTCGCCTAATGACAAACACAACACAGTCCCCAAAGAGTGAGCATCAAAGAGCACGGGAAGAGACGGTTAATAAGCGACGTCTGAAGGGAGAAAAGCCACTGAAAGTGACATCAGCAAGACGGCAGAGAGCAGTTCCCAGCCCAAGTCCTGTCACGGAAACATCAATCTGAATAACCATCCATGCATGAAAATACCCTCCTGAGAGCTCAGGGATCCAGGTCAGAGCACCTGGGGATAGCACAGAAATAAAAGATGCACTGAAGAGGGTGGAAAGGACAGTCTCGCATTACCAAGATTCCTGCTGCAAGCCTGCACAGTGTGGCACGGAGAGATGCACTCCATGAGGGGCAGAGAGAGTGAAGTGAGTACCCACTGTGCCGTGGAACCCAGCACCAGGCTGGCCCCTGTTGCCCCAGCCCCCCTCCTCTGGATCCAGGCCCCAGGCCTACTGCAGAGGACCCCCGAACAGGCCAGCTCCAGTAGACCCAAGTGCCCTGTTGGACATGACAGATCCAGGCTACAGGTCTGCCCAAGTGGACCCTGGTGCCAGGCCAGCTCCCCATCACCCATGGACCCTGGTGCCAGGCCATCCTGCCCAAGGACTTGGGCAGCAAGCCCACCGAAAATCTCTGGTTGGACTGACTACGGAAGGGCATTCTCTTACAAAGCCAGTCAGTAGGGACTAGAAGTACGTACTTTTTCAAATGTGCAGGCCCCAATGTAAGGACACAAAGATCATGAATAATCAGGGAAATGTGACACCAGCAAAGAAACAACATAAAGCACTAGTAACTGACCCTGAAGAAATGGAGATCTACAAACTGCCTGACAAAACTCAAAAAAGACATCCAAAAGTTCAGGGAGCTGCAAAAGAACACAGACAAAGCAAAAAATGAAGAAAACAATATATGAGCAAACTAAGAAGTTAAACAGAGAGAAATCATTAAAAAAATCTGAAACTGAAGAACACAATGGCTGATGTAAAAAATTCAGAACCTCAACAGCAGGCTTGATCAACCAGAAGCAGAAGAATCAGAGCGTGAAGACAGATGATTTGGAATCACCAATGCGCAGATCAAGAAGAAGAGTGAAGAAAGCCCACATAACTTATGGGAGCCGACATCACTATGGGAGACCCAGAAAGAACAAAGACAAAGAAGCCAAAAACCTATTTAAAAAACGACAGCCTTGGCTGGGTGGCTGGGTTGGTTGGAGTGTCATCCTATACATGGAAAGGTTGTGGATGTGATTCCCAGTCAGGGCACACACCTAGGTATACGTAGGCTGCAGGTTAGATTCCCCAGTCAGGGTGTGAATGGAAGGTAACCAATCAGTGTTTCTCTCACATCCATGTTTCTTTCTCTCCGTCTCTCAAATCAATAAACATATCCTCAAGTGAAGATTTAAAAAAGAAAGAATAACAGAAAACCTCAAATCTGGGAGGGAAGCCCAAAGAATTGTGAATAGATTAAAGAGAGCTTCACAGAGACACATTGAAATCAAAATGACAGAAGTCAAAGACAGAGAATTTTGAAAGCAGCAAGACAAAAGTCAATTGTCACAAAGGAAATCACATAAGACTAAAAGCCTGCAGACCAAGAGTGGGATGATACATTCATTCAAAATGCTGAAAGAAAAAAAAACTGGCAACCAAGAATATTATACCCAGTAAAGCTGTCTTTTGATATTAACCAACAGAACGTATTCACACTTACAGTTCTTTCTCAAGTTGCTGCTGAATTATCTTTGCTGATTTTGCCATTGTAATGTCTGGAGAGAAAATGAAGACACTGTTGAATTTAAACCAGAAAGGCTCTCTTCCCAAGGCTTCTTGTACATATGGAAAAGGCCTATTTAAAGTAAGAAATTTCTGCTCCCCACACCTTTACTTTTTAAAAATGTTTTTTTTATTGCTAGTAGCTTCGTTACCAAAGTACACTTTACATTTGGTTGTATCGGTTTTTCTATAATGCTTATAAATACATTAAGCTGGTGACTATAAAACTGACTAGCTCCTTCATGGAAGTTTTCCACACCTTACAGACCTTTTAAATCAATATATAAGTCCGGCCAATGTAAAAAAAAAATCTTCCAGCTTTGAGATTTTAACAAAAGCCTTCACTGCAACATAAATACCCTGTCATACAGAAGTAAACTAAGCATATTCCAGCTGATATTAAAATGGTATGTTACAGCACCGAGTGCTACGGGTAAGAAACAAGCACTGGTTTGGCACACAGCTGATATTGACTCCTCTTGTTCATGTCATGATCCTAACACTTATTCCTGACTAGGCATTATTAGATTTATTACCTGACCACTTCTGAGAAATGTGTTGTGCTCTTTACAGATTCAGAATTTTAGTTCTGAAAGAGGCCTGTAAAGATCCACTAGTCTATCTTATTTTAGAAGTAATGAAACTGAAGTCTTGTTTTATTGGATGTGACTAAAAGGTTTTTAACAGTTATCAGGTTAAAAACAACTTTCCCAAACTGTCCTTGATGAAATGCCCTGGATGGTAACTTCTTTTAAAGAAGAGACTCCACCTGTCCCTTCACACTGAGTATTTGACATGGCGTACTGTCAATCTGATAAACTTAACCAGGTAAAGTAAGATGATTTACAATTAAAGAAAGAAAAACAGTATGTCAAAGAATAACTGATGATAGTCACTCCTTTGGCATTTCTTAGAATAGCCTGGTAAATAGACTAATAAAAATGCAGGAGTATAAATAAATTTGAAGAATTAAAATCCTTCCATTTATAGCTCACCAGCAATTGTCTTTCATCCTGAATAGCAGTTTTAGATAGCTGGATTAATTCTTAGTAGCAATCTCAGAAAAATCTCAATAATTATTGCAAGAAAATATGACGGTACCTTGCTTGTTGCAGGCGATTAAGAATGACGGTGTGTTCTTCAGACCCAGGCTATCAATCAGGACTTGATACAGAAACTCGGCCACATCCTTCACCTCTCGCTGGAAGGCTGCACTGTCCACAACGAACACAACAGCCCTTGTGGGTGGGGGAGGAAAACCAACATGTGAGCATGCAGTGGTGTGGCATTATACAAGAAACTATTTTTTGAGAAATTTTTCTTGAGAAAAAGGCCAAGGATAGAATTCTATACCTTGTGAAGTGTATGGCATGACCTAAAATCAATAATCTAAGCCTCTCCCTTAGGAAGCTAGAACAATTAAGAGCAAATTAAATTTAAAGTATGCAGAAGAAAAGAAATAAAAGAACAGAAATCAATAAAACTGGTAACTGGAAATCAACAGGGAGCACCAACAAACACAAAAGTTGGTTCTTTGAAAAAAATCAATGCAATTAATAAACTTCTAGCCAGGCTAACTAAGAAAGAGAAGACACAAATTGCTAATATGAGAAATGAAAGGGAACATCAGTACAGATCCCAGGAACATTAAAGGATAATCAAGAAATACTGAGAACAACTCTATACTGACAAATTAGATAACCTAGGTAAAATGGTCCAATTCTTTAAAAGACACAATCTACCAAAACTCACACAAGAACTAAACAATCTGAATAGGCCTAGCTCTATTAAAGAAATGGAATCAATAATGAAAAACCTTCCTAACAGAAAATACGAGGTACATAAGAGTTTACTGGTCAAGTCTAGCAAACACTTAAGGAAGTTTACACAATGTTGTATGTCAGATACATTCAATTAAAAAAACTAAATATACCAATCCTCTACACTATCCTTCAGAAAACAGAAGCAGAGGGAGTACTTCCTAACCCATTCTATGAAGCCAGCATTACTGCAATACCAAAACCAGACAAAGTAATATCAAAACTACAGATGGACACCTCTCATGAGCATAAATGTAAAAACCCTCAATAAAACACCCACAGACTCCAACAATATATAAAAGGAATTACATACCACAATTAACGGGTCCTGCACCCATTTCCAATGTAAGAGAGGAGGGTTCCACCACCACCAAGCACTGCTCCTAACACCAGCTATGCATCCTATAATTCAACTTGATTGTGACACCAGCTACCTAGAAATAGCTCAGATTCCACAGGTTAAAGGCTCAGCCCCACAAGACCGCTCTCTACTTCAGATGTGAACACCAGTAACTCTGACCAACTGGCTAAAAACTGGAGGTTCCCACCACTCCCCGCCTTGAGTTCAAGTAATGTACTAGAGGGGACCGCAGATGCCAGTCAGAAGTACAAGTGACAACCTGGACTTTTCACCTGGGTCAGTCAGAAGTTGTCACCTGTACTTCTGACTGACTGGCTCTAAATCAGATGTTCCCCCTCCTTGGATTGAATTAATTTGCTAGAGTAGCTTACAGAACTCAGGAAACCAATTTACTCACTAAATTACTGGTTTAATACAAAGAATATTAAAAGACCTAATTAACAACCAGATGAAGAGATAAAAAGGATGAGGAACCAATCTGGTCCCCCAATTTGGAAGCTGTCTGAACCCCACCCCAAGATGATCCTGAGTTTGCCTATGAATTTTAGACACAATACCAAAGGCATATCCATGAACAGAATCCATCAACTAGACTTCATTAAAGATTAAAAAATTTCTGCTTTAAAAAATCACCATCAAGAGAATAAGATAAGCCACAGACGGGGAGAAAATATTTGCAAAAGTTCTACCTGATTAAAGACTGTTGTCCAAAATATATAAAGAACTAAAACTCAACAGTAAGAAAACAACCCGATAAAAAATGGGTCAAAGATCTTTAATGACACTTCACCAAACAAAATCTATAGGTAGCAAATAGTATGTAAAAAGATACTCCACAGCATGTCATCAGGGAAAATGCAAATTAAAATAACTAGATACCATTACATACCTATCAGAGTGGCCAAAATCTAGGACACTGACAATGCTAAATGCTGATAAGAACACAAAGCAACAGAACTCTCGTTTGTTGCCGGTGTAAATGCAAAATTGTACAGCCACTTTGGAAGACAATTTGGCAATTTCTTACAAAACCAAACATTCTCCTATCACCATTCCACACCTGTGCTCCTTGGTACTTATCCTAATGCTTACGTCCACACAAAAGGTGACACACAGATGTTTACGATAGCTTAATTCAGAATTGTCCAAACTTGAAAGCAATCAGTATGTCCTTCAGTAGATGAATAAATAGATGAACTGCGGTACATCCAGACAATGGCATGTTAGCCAGCACCAACAAGAAGTGAGCTGTCAAGAAATTTAAAGGCTTGGAAAAAACTTGAATGCTTATTATTAGCACCTAAAAGAAGTCAATCTGAAAAGGCTACATAATGTGTGGCATTCTGGACAAGGCGAAACCATAGAGGGAGTGAAGAGTGGCCATGGGGGGTTAGGGAGGAGAGGGAGGAATTCGCAGAGCAAAGAGGGTTTTTAGGGCAGTGAAACTATAATGGTGAACACATGATGTTATACATTTGATCACATCTGTAGAATGTATAACCCAAGAGTGAAACCTAGTGTAAAATATAGACTCTGCTTATGATATGTCCACGTAGGTTCATCAATTTTAACCAAAAAACCAGTCTGGTGGAGGATGGTGACAACAGGGGAGGCTATCCATGTGTGCGGGCAGGGGTATATGGGAAATCCCTGTACCTTCTTTCAAATTTTGCTGTGAACCTAACACTACTCTAAAAAATTATTTTAAATCACACACAACAGTTTTATCTGTGATAGGCTGCTCAACACCACCATCTTGTGGGCAAGGAAGCAACAACAAAATATAAGTCACATCTTCAAAAAATACCATATTTTTCGGACCATAAGATGCACCTCAGTTTTAGAGGAGGAAAATAGGAAAAAAATTTTTGAAGCAAAAAATGTGGTAAAATATTTAATAACATAATATTTCACTGATGTAAATGTAAACAGAACTCAACAGCAGCATTAACAACCATTATTCCTCCCGGGGGGTGGGGGGGGAGGGGTGGGTCTTGTAGTCCGAAAAATACAGGTAAGTAAAAAAAAAAAACCACTACCTCTTTCCATCAAATCTAAGATTCCATCAATTAATAAATTATTATTTCAAGAACTAAGAAAAATACTATGAATTAAACTATGACACTATCAATCTTAAGTAGCATGTCAATTTCATAGATATTAAAAATCAGTGAAGTCTCATATATTGATTGTCCTCTTATGTTTTTATCAGGGCTTGAAACTAAAGAATAAAGCATCTTAACCTGGAGCACAGGAATGTCAGGAAATAAGAGTCAGTAACATTACAACAACACTGAAAGAAATATGAAAATACTGTTCTGTACTTTTGAGGCATCGATTTTAGGTAATTTTAAAATATAAACATATAATGTTAGATTTTAATAACTTCTAGGTTTCCACCTAGCTTTAAAAATTTTTTTCAGATTAACAGTTCTATACATTACTGAAACTGTCCTCAGAGTAAATGAAAACTTTACTAACGTGATAATAATAGTTAACATTTTCTGAACACTCTGAGAAACATGTCAAACGTTACCTATAATAACATATAACGTTACATATAATCCTCGCCAAATCCTAGTACAGGCAGGCTTGCGACCTAGAACTGGCTGACCCCAGGTTCCATACTCTTTCCACTCCAGGACACCAGGCTGCTTCCCGAATACCATCCAGCAAACAACACAGGTGGTCTTGATAAAGACAGACTTCAGACAAACTCATTCCACTTCCGACTCACCGGGCTGAAGCCTTAAACCGCTCTAGGAACTGAAGTCTCAAGCTCTCATGGCCAGGGAGGTCGATCAAGGTCAGACTAGTGCCCTAAGGATGGCGGCAGTAACATTAAATTAATGTTTCGGTCCTGATTCACATTCACAACACAAACCTTTCGTATCAGATTTCAGGCCAATTAATTAACCAAAAAATGTTCACTCTAATTAATGAATGAATCAAACAAATGTTTACTAAGCATCTTCTATTTATGAATCATCAGTCAAGGAACAATGGGCAAAAACAGACACAGTCCGAGCTCTAACAGGGCTTGTAACATAATCAGAAAGATCAACGATGTAAAATTACATTTATGTAAGTGTAAAATTCCAATTTTACACTTATATATGGACAAATGTTCTGAGGGTGATGAGAAACTTGACCCTGTCTGAGGAAGTCAGGGAACTGTGGTCCATCTAAGGCTAGGGAAATATGCTAGTATAAATAAGAGCGAAAAACAGTAATCAATATTCACAAAATAAATTATATAAGACCCTATACTTTACCACACAGCATATTACCATTATATGGATCCCCAATCTCTATAACAAAACATTCTTTTACATTTCTACCATAATTTAATTTTAAATATGTCTACTAGTCACACCATTTGTTCCAGTCTTGTCAATATTTTGTGTCAATTCTTGATTCAGACGACAATCATTAAAACAGGGAGGGGTTATACCCCTACTGAGCACTCATGAACATCCATTTAAGTGCTACTCCTTCCAGGCCTTCATTCTGGAGCTCAGGGTCAATGTAGATGTGGCTATGCTCAATGGTAGGACTCTCGGATACAGCTCTGGCACACATATCGTCAGACTCATGGGTCATTTCCCAGATGCTCTGCCTTATCCACAGCCAGTCTTCACCACTGTTTAGCAGGAGGGCAGCCACATCACTCAGTTTCACATGAATACAGCTGGATTCATTATGGCCTGACTGTGGTCTTTTAGGGGTAAAAATATGATGTGTATTGGCCTTTTTAAAAGAAATAGAGGTAAGAGCCTAGGGACCTCAGGATGGGACCCACTACCACATTTCATAATCAGCACTGCACCAAACACTAGAAATAATCCAGAAGATACATTAACAGATACATTATTACCCTAAGAGATAGAGACTAGATCTAAAACATAAGGGGAGTTAAAAAAAGAAGGGAGGAATATTCTACATATTCAACAGAAATATGCAAGCCTCATATGTAACGTTAAATTTTCTGAAAACGGGGTGGGCTGGGATGGAAGTAAAAGACAGAAAACTGTACTTGAACAACAATTACATTTTTTAAAAAAGGCTCGTAAAAAAATTATGAAAACTTAAAAAAAGTAAAAATAGGTAAAATTAATTTTAATAATATCAACATACAGGACAGGGCAAAAGTAGGTTTATAGTTGTTTGTATGGAAAATAATCCAATTATTAATAAATAATAATACAAGAATAAACTGTGTTTCACATACTTATAACTGTAAACCTACTTTTGCCCCACACTGTATGTAAATTATCCTTTTAACATATAATAAGAAAATCAAGACATTATCAACATTTTACATTCTTTTTTTCATTCTACGTCTTCAGTATCTGGTGTACATTTTACACGTAAAGCACCCTTCTATTCGGATAGTCACGTTTCAAGGTGCTCAACAGCCCCAAGTGGCCGGTGGCAACTCTACTGTCTGAGGCATTCCCTGGGACACCCCACTTAAAAAATCTGGTGCAAGTATCCCAAGAATCAAACATCTCCTAAAACCGAAATTTCAAAATCTGAATCCTTGGGAATTTAAAAAGTTATGGGCCAAAAGGAGTGTCATTAATGAAAAGAAACAAAAATATCTCTAAGACATTTAAAAGAATCTCTCTTTACTTTTTCTTAACAATGTTTAATTCCGGAAGCAAGAAGGGAAGGTCTGTAAGATCATCATTCAAACTCACCCATCTAAGCATCTCCCCCTCCAACCAGTCACCCACACTTCCTTCCACTCACTCACCAAGTACCTGTTAAGCACAGGAATTGGCCTGACAGTCATTGGCCTATCAACATGATAGTGCTACACAGGAACATACAAAGTCCTCACGATTCCTTCTTGGTATTTTAAAAAATATACTCATGCATACTCTTTAAGAGATCCACTGCTACATTCATTGTATGCAAAAGAAAAAGATAACTACCAACTAAATGTCTGTTAATAGGGCTCTTATTAAATAAGAACTTAATTGTATGGTACATAATGGAATACTATGCAGCTCATAAATCAACTAGGTACAAATGAGAAAAAACAAGTATCAAACACAAGCATATTGTTAAGTTAAAAAACATAAAACAGAACTGAAAAGAAAGAAAAGAAAAAAAATTAAAGAATATACAGCTGTGTTTGCATATACATAGGCTATCTGAAAGGATACACACAGGAAAATGGGAAGTTATTACCTCCAAGGAGAAGACTGGGTAGTAGGGATAGAAAGGGCAACATTACTTTTCACCAAATATCCTTTTTAACCTTTTGAATTTTTGTCCCATATACATGTATAACATATTCAAAACATAAAAAAAGGCTTAATCCTCATCCTCAACACAAAGAAACAGAAACTAATAAAGTGTGTCCTGAGGTACTGAGGGACAACAAAGCAGGGGAGGGCATAATTAAATGGATTGCCTGGGTGGTCAAGAGCAGGGTTTGTCACATGGGTCATATTTCTCCATGGAAATAAACTACTCAGACTAATTTAGCTTAAAAATGCCCTTCCTGACACAACAAAGTAAAGTAAAACTGTCAGGCCCCCAACATTCTAGGAGCCCCTTACCCTGGTATTCTTGACTCTGTACACAGCAGAGCTGTCAGTGATGGAAGTCTGGGTGTCTCTGTAAAGGCCTGTTAACAACTGTAAAGAAAAATAACATGGGGGAGACCAGAGTAAACACTGACATAAGCAAACCTTAAGAGAGTAATTTTGTTCTAAAGATCCTAGAAGCCAAATACATGAACGTTATTTGCAACAGATGAAAAAGGCCATGTTGAGGTTTTTTTTCCCTTACTTGTAGAAAAATCCAATTTGCAAACTTTATTCCCCTCTACCCAACTGAGAGGGGGAACTCCCCCTATTATTTTCAAATAACTGTTTCAAATGGTTCACGGCCAAATTTACCAACCTTCCAAAACATTATTTAATTATTAAAGATAATTAAAGGTTATCTTTCTCTAGTGAAAGGAAAATCGTTTATACTCTCAAAACGAAGAATGAGAAACCCTCTGCTACTCTCCACAACAAAAACATTTAAAGCTACAGATTAAAAATAAAAATGAGTGAAAAGAACCTACATAGCCCAATGTCAAATAATCACCCTTTAAAAAATCATCTTTGACAACCTATCAGGTGAGTATAGAGCTATCAGTAGAGTATACTGCACAACGAATTATACACAACACACAAATCAAATCTTTCTAACTTTTCTCCTGCTCTGGCCTCCTTAGCCACAGCATGAAAGTAGCTACATAAAACCTTTAGATGAGACAAGACCTAAATATGAGAATCTATCAAATGCAAGAAAATAGAAATGGTCAAAAAATTCCAGTTTACGAGTTTGCAAGAGTCTTTTTGTCCTCCCAAGAGAGTCAAGAATTAACTGTCCAATTTATCGGCATCAGCTTCTTTTCCAAAATAAATCATGACCACCCAAAATAATGGGATGCCCTAAGTTGTCCTATCTAGTGTGAGAGAGATATAAATCAAAAGCACTTACTCTGACAAAGAGCAACGTCTTCCCAGAGTCACAAAGGCCAACAAGAAGTACAGCTCTTTGACTGCTCCTTCTGCTCCTGATGAACTTCCAGAACACTGTGGAATACAGAAAAAGAAATAAAATTAGCCTTATAACAGTATGCGTGTATGGTTGGGGTGGGTATATTAACATAAGCCTACCATAGAACACCGCAATCACCTGAAACTTGCTTTTATTGTTACTACCACCGTAATTGTTAGTTACTGTTGTTAGGGACCCCACTGAGAGTACCTGCCACTCTCAAATGTCAACTTTTGGGTGAAACCCCTACCCCCGTGGACTCTTTTAAGAGCAATCTTGTCTATCAACTTTGTATCCTCAGCGCCTAGCACGCAAACACAGGACGCTCCAACTTTAAGTAGAAAGCCCAGGAGTCTTGGTAGTAAACGCAACGTAAGGGGGGACCACGCGCTTAAACTAAACAGAAACTGAAGGAAGAGTAATTTGTGCCCCATGGCCCAGGATACCACTTTGGGGGTCGCAGCGCTTCTCCCGCTGCTTCAGGCAGGAGGACAGGGTGTCATAAGGGGTGCGATTCCCTCAACAGACGCCCGCCAGGTGCCTTCTCCGCCCGGCATCCTCCCAGTTCAGGCCCGACTCGCTCGCCCTGCATCCTTCATAACCACTCGCCACCTCTTTACCCAGCGTCAGCAGCACCGCCAGAAGCGCCACTACTACCGACAGCACAGTCGGGTCCCTCTGCTGTAGTTCCTGCCGCAAGGAGTCTAGGTAAGGTTGGAAAGCGCCGCCGACACCACCACCATTCCCCAATCGCTGGGAGCTGGTGGAAGCCATGCTGAATTCCGTAGTCTCCGGCGCCCTAGAAGCAACGTGTCCCTACGCTCCACGCAGACGTCTGAAGCGGAGCATCACGGGAGTGGTAGTTCCTGAGTTGTATTTTTCTCCTCGAGGGCGGTGATCCCGAAGGGCCTGATGGGAGTTGTAGGGTTTTTAGGGGTGTTTTTGTTTTTGTTTTTGTTTTTGTTTTTGTTTTTTTGTAGTGTGGCGCGTTTGTACCGAACGGGAGGACAGCCACAGGTTGTTTCATGAATGACCCACTTATCCTTTAAGATATGAGTCAGTGGTGCCGCCCTTCTTTATGGTTGTTGGCAGAATGCTGGGTGAGGAAAATGAGCGGCTCTAGAAGTCTCCACTGAGGATTGCCAGTCCCTCCTTTCCTGAGGTGTCTTGTGAGGAACTCAAACGTCACACAAACATTTTGTCCGAATATAATGTGGCACGGGATATGGCGGAGGATGTACGGTTTGATGTGGGGATACAGAAAAGGACGCTTAACCCGTCAGGAGTTCGGAGAAAAGCTCGTGGAGGAAAGTGACCAGAACTGGGCCATGAAGGTTGCGTTAGATTCTGCTGGAATTAAGGAGAAAGGGTCTCTGTGCAGAAGAAAAGGAGCAATTCCGTGTCCCTACACTATAAATCCTGGACTGCAAGTGAGTGGTCTTCTTAAAAAAGATTTTTAAACTTATTTTTTAGAGAGAGGGGAAGGGAGTGAGAGAGGTAAACATCGGTGTGTGGTTGCCTCTCGCTCGCCCCATATTGGGGGCCTGGCCTGCAACCTAGGCATGTGCCCTGACTGGGAATCAAACCAGCGACCCTTTGGTTTGCAGGGCTGTACTCAATCCACTGAGCTACCCCAGATGGGTGGTGAGTTGTCATCTTTAAAACAAGCAGCCAGGAAAACTAATGAGAGGTGTGGGAGCTGTTGAAAAATGCAGCCATCATTCCTGCCCAAAGTGGCAGCCACGACCCTGCCAGGCAGGTGTGTGGGATGAAGATGGTCAGTTCTTCCAGTTTCTAAAGAGAAGCCAGAAAGGCAGGTATTTATGGGAACCTTCCACTTTTCAAACTTCAGCAGGTAATGGAAAATATTTAAAAATGTGTGGCCCAGGTCCTGGCGGGGTAGCTCAGTTGGTTAGAACATCGTGACAATGTGCCAAGGTTGCAGGTTCAGTCCCTGGTCAGGGCACAATGCAAGAATCAACCAGTGAATGCGTAAATAAATGGAACAACAAATCTCTTTCTCTCTCAAAAACAAAAAAAAGAAAAGTCAATAAATTTTAAAAACCCAAACTGGTGACCCAAATAATACACATTATCAGGCCAGAAGTGACCACCTAGGAGTTGCCAGTTCCCAGACTCTGTCATTACTCAGGTGTCACTTCAGTGGAAGTGGCAGGAGATGATTGGGAAAGACTGGCAGGAACCTTATTGCGATATATAGAATGTGATCAGAAGTTCAGTTGGAAGTAACATGCATGACTGGCAGGTCAGTGAAGAACTGTCATCTGAGGGAGAAAATACTGGAGGCAGAGTGATCGGCTGGGGGCTGTTGCAGTGTTTTGGCAAAAGATGCACAGGGTCTAAACCAGAGACAGGTAGGTGTGGAAGGCACAGATTGACAATAGGTGACAATAAAAAAATTTAAATAATTAAAATGAATTATGCTTATTGTATTAAAAATCTCAAGCCATAGTGAAAGATAAAAAAAAATCCACAAATCACATCAACCTTCATACTTATATCTGGTGAACGTTATTTCAGACATTTTTCGATAAGAAGAAGTCTACAGGGAGGAATAAATAAAAATACACAGAAATTATTAAGGGACTACAGCATGCACTGCTGTATTTGCCGTCTCTAGAACAGTGTCTGGCCCATGGTAGGCGCTCCGTACATTGTTGGCAAAATTAGATTAGTTGACTCATTGCATTAAGACAGACCACACCCCATGGGGGACCTCACCAAACAAAGGAAGAGAAAAGTTATTGTAGAATTTGGGGTACAGGTGGCATTTTGGTGAATATTAAATAAGGCAGAGTATTGGTAGGCTCAAAGCAAAGCGGGGCTGTGTGTAGAAAGGTCGGCATCGGTGTTCACTGCAAAGTAGACCTAGGATCCTGCTTCCGTGGACACTACAAAGCAAAGAGCTAGGTGGACTGTGGTGTCCAGGAACCCCCATCTGCAGCTTTGTTCCTGAGTGTAAACTGAGGCTGTGGAAGGAGTCAGGAAACAGAAAGGCAAACTGGAGAGATGTTTAGAAGGCAAAATCAATAGAACTTGCTGACATTAGACATGGAATGAAGGAAAACAGTGAGATGAAATTTCACTCCTCACTTTATGGCTCCTATGAGGCTAGAAGACCATGACCGTAGCTGATGTGAAATACTCCTATATGTAAACAGCAGTTGGATTAGGGAAGCAGGAGAGGGATGGGGCGGGATCATCACCTCAGCTTTTGACTTGTTGGATTTCTGGTTGCTGAGGGAGCTCTACAGTATAGATCCACAGTAAGGAGGAGGAGGTATGAGAATGGAGACACGGGTCAGAAATACAGGTATAGAAGTAGATAGATGCCCAGGAGTCATTCACATTGTATAGGGGGTGGCCTGCAGAGTGAGAAGAGTGCTGGGTCAAGAAAAGAACCTCAGAAAGATTTCCCTACAGTTTCAAGGCCAGCAGGCTGAGCCCAAAGTAAGTCCAGAAATGGACAGAAGAACTGCCAGGACAGAGAAGCTGGGGAGAGTTCTGAGGAAAAGTGAGTGGCCAGCTGTATCACGTGCAGTAAACAGACTCAAGAAGGAAAGAACTAAAGTGGGTTTTCACAACTGCAGGTGGATGGCAACCTTGGCCAGGATACCTACAGAGAAGTGAGTACAGCCGAAGACTGACTTCCATATGTCCAGCCATTAATAATAAGGAAGGAGTGGAAATAGCTCACTTATAATAAGTGAGGGGAGGAGACAGGGCAATGACTGCTGTGGGAATCAGGGTCAAAGGATGATTTTTAGCAAGAAGATGTCCCAGTGATTCACGTTTCCGACCAGTTAGAGTCAGGACCTGATGAAATTCATTAAAAGTATTTTTAACTGTGTAAATATTTTATATTTTTCAGTACTCACTTGAACAGTCCACTTCAATAATTCCTTCCTGCCCCTTCCCTAGCAACATACACACACACACAGAGTGATAGACACTTGATTCTATTATATTGACCCTGTAGACCGCTTCTAGGAAGAATTCCTGCTGGGACTGTATCCCAGAGGTGTGGCTCTGGGACTGCACCCAAGGCAGTGGGAAGGATCAGATGAACCTTCAGCTCCGAAGGAAGGACTCAGTCGCCCATGTATTTAGTTGGATAGTATAAAAGAAATCCTCCCAGGATAAACATTTAGGAAAGAATGAAGTTTTTAAAAGGTAGAACCAATAACAAATTTTATTTTATTTCCTGCACAGGCAGCAACATTGAACTATGAAGACAGCCAAACCACTCAGGCCAGCAACACCAGGGGAAGCTGATGGGTCAGGTGCGATCCCATCTCCATCAGGTCACGGCTCCACTTTTGGATTTCAACCTCTGTGGAAAGTGCAGGCTTCCAGGAGTTCTGTAGGGGCAGAGAAGAAAGGTAGGGCAGTCAATATCTACCTGTGTTTACTGTCTGTTGAGGGAGTAAATAGCTACTTTTGAATACGAAAGCATTCAGACCATAGCCATGCTCCTCTGATGGCTAGATCAGTCATTCTTCCAGTGGCCTTCTCCACTTGCCAGCATGGCACTGTGCCTATCCCAGGTTGTGCCCCATGCCAAGGATGGTAACACAATTTCCCTGCTCTACATCATCCCCCACCTGTGTTTTATAGACAGAGCTCCACACATGAGCCCATGTGATTGGAACGAACCTGAAAAGACTGATCTCTGACCTCTTTAGGCCAGTGAGGAACTACCAGAGCAAGAGGCACTAGGCACTTGGCACGTGACAATTTCTGTACTAGGGGCTGAAGATGGAGCAGAGAACAGTGGAGCTGTTCTCCCCTTTCCCAAAGGGGACTTTCTCCCCTTTAAGAGGGTATAGCTTATAGTCTGGGTGCTCTCAGCAATGGCCACAGGCAAGTATATTCCTTACACCAGAAGTGTGCGGGGAAGCTGTTAAAATGCAAAAACCCTGACTGTGCACAGACTTGCTGAGTCAGTATCCCCAGGGCCTGGAATCAGTATTTTAAGGTCCATGGCTCACTTATGTGCAATGTATGTGAATGTATGTGCAACAAAAGTTGACATGCATTCACCCTATAACCATGGTATTCACCCACATCTTCCAAGTGATTTCAAGTGATTAAATGAGGTCCAACATAGATTGAGTGCAAAGGTGTGTTTTATTGTATTTTAATTCTGAGAAAACTGGTGTTCCAGATGAATAGTATGTATGACTTTATCGTTACCAGAACTTACTATTGTTCAAGCTTTAAGAGTAGTGCTGTGTTAAAGATCTTTCTGCAGTGTTGGAAATGCTACCTTTGCCCACCTATATGGAGTCACACATAGTTGAACATTTGAATTGTGGCTCGTGTGGCTGAGAAAAAAATTTTTTTCATTTTAATTAATTTAAACTTAAATAGCCATTGTGGCTAGGGGCTACCTAGGTATTGGACAACGCAACTCTGAATTTAAAAAGGATTTTAGTGCATAGCAATGGGCATGGGCACATAAACCTCTTACTTTGGAATTCTGCATCTGCAGGCAGTTCACTACTTCAGCACTCGTGGCCTCCTTGCTGTCTGCCCATGCAAGTAGACCTCCATATATTCTGGGATTATATTGTTCCATCATTAATTCATCTTGTCCCTTAGTTACCTCCTGGGGACCATAGCCCACTTCTCATTTTGTACCCACCATTCAGAGCCCTGCCTGTATTTGCTTTGTAGCTCCCCCCCGCCATGCTGTTCCTCCTACTCACTGGAAGTCGAGCATTGTTTCAGGTTAGCCACAGCCGTGACATACTCTGCTCCTAAGTATGATTCGTACGTTGTTCTGTCTTGAAGTTCAGCCAGACATTTTGTATCATCCCTGAACAGAAGGTCCTTGGTTTTAGATTGAAACATACAAAAGTCATCCAAGCAGGCAGTTCCATTTTTTCCAAAGATGACCTGTCAGATGAATAGAAAGTACGTGAGGACCTGTGGTAGTGAGCTGCTAGGAACACATGGTTGAGATGGAGGAGGATGAAAGCTGGGAAATGGCTTTGTAAAGAAAGGGAGGTTACAGGGGATGCCTCAGGGTCTCCCCCCTCCCTCACCTGGTGTTCACCCTTTTTTGGCCCTGGCTCCATGTTTTCACAAAGGACTATTTGCTCTGTGAGGTGCCTCCTACCCAGCCACTCTCTCCTGCTTTCTCTGGTCTCTCCACTTCCCTGGCCAGGGCCTTGGGGGCTGCTTCCAGGAAGTGAAAGGACAGAAACTTATTCCCTTCCAAGTGTTATTGTTAGAGAAGGTATTAAACGTGAGCCTCTCAATGAGGAGTGGAACAGGTGGTTGCTGCAAGTTCATGTTTGACTACATCTTTGATCCTATCTTGGGCAAGAGGCTTGATCACTGCAGGCTTCCTAAGGTTATAAGTGAAATAATGATTACAAAAAGTATATCATTCCACCTAGCACCTAGTCTTTATTAAGTCTGAATTATTATTATCATTTATCATAAAAGGACTTGCAGAGATATGCTAACTTAATTCTTAAAAAGGAAAACTAATGGTGAGTCAATAGGCAGGAAGCTGTCGTTGAGAGGAAGGTGGTGATGTGAGTTGAGGAGCCCTTTAGATTAGAATATTTAGACAGCCCCTCTCCCCATCAAGGTTGGCTCTGTGAGGGTAGGGGCCTTGGGTTGTCTGGATACTGGAGTGATTCTCAGTCTGTCTAAGCAAGGGAAACGCAGGTTTTCATTTCATGACCCATGTCGAGGAAGTCTGGGAAACAGAATCAGTTTCCTTCACTTAAAAAAATATAGATGTGCATAAAATAAAACTACCACAGAGCAAGGTTAAGGGCAAGCAAGAAGGCAGACATGAGGACATGCAGATCAGATGGGTGATTATCTCCAGTGACCAGGAGAGCCAGGCCTGGGAGATCCAGTTCCACAATCCATACCCTCCCAATTCTAGTTTCAAGAAAGAGAATGCTGGAATGTGGGCTGCATTTAGCTGTGAGTTCCCACCAAATAATCACCCAGAAAGAAAGGGTGGGAGGCCCTGGCTGCTTCATACCTGCTGGTCTAGTAACACCTGGCGAACACAAGCTGCCTTATCTTCCCTCGAGACAACACCGTGATTTGGGGATCGGGCTAGGTGGCAGTGCTCAGCCTCGGTCACAGCCTTCCTGGTGCCGTCAGTGCACAGCAGCTCGAAGTCTTCCTGCTTTAGATTCTTAGCCCAGGCATCGGGGTTCCTTCCTGGAGATAGAGAAAGCCGGTCAGCCACAGCTGACAGTTTTGGTCAAGACACCCTCTCCAGGGGGCTATGACAGACCCATCGGTGTGTGGAGGGCCTGAATCCAGTGACCAGCAGAAGTGCGCACACTGAGGTTACAGTGATGTGGAGAGGAAGAGACTAGAGTTAGCAGGAATTCCTAGTGACCACCCTCTCCAGCCTGCCCTCCCCAGCCAGAGAAGAGTGGACTATATCCTGTGGATTCTGTTCAAAAAGTTCTTTATTTCTACTAAATTCTAAAGCATCTGGACCTCTTACTCAAGTGTAGGAAGAACATGACCCTCAACTAGTTGACAATCTCTGTGCTCTGTCTTGTACCAACAAGCCAGAGAACTTTGCCAGAAGCCTTTCCAGAAACTACAGCAGTGTTTTAACTCTGACTCACTCATACTGGCTCTACGTGAAAACATGCACAGTCCTCTGTGCACACGGGTCCATATCCTGTCCTCAGTCCTTTGCTTCATCTTCTCCAGATCCTCTCTAGAAAAGAAAACTCACCCGTTCTCAGGATTTTGGCTTTTTCTCCCAGAGGCAAACATCAAAGATGTTTTCCCAGTTTATACTTCTCTCCAAAGATGCAGTGTTGCAATATTTTTCCTAATTTAATTTCCAGTTGGTTTTCTTCATTTAACTGAACAACTAATACATGAGTTCACAAGTATAAAAGTTTACATTACTTATATATAAAGTTAAAATACCTGTTTTCAACACTCCCCAAATGTACACTTTTAGTCTTAATAGAAAATTCCAAATTTCCTGCCTCTCCCTGCCTAGTAACTGCACACATCTTCGCTCACCTTCTCATATTTCTCCTTTCGTTTCTTACCAGTCCCTCCAACTCAACACCTTCCAAATAAAATCCATCATTGTTCTCTCCAAACCCATCTATTCTACATGTAATTTAAGCATTTATGTAATACTATGTTCTCAGCTCTCTGTAAGACATAGTCTTATTAGAGAGGAGAAAATGGCACACATGCCAAAAGCAAAACTTCAGGGCACAGATAACATTTTTCATCTTGTGGAACACACTCTAAATGCTGTGTGATCTCAGAACTGACACAGTGAGTATGTTAATTAGGGGAAGCTAGCTGGAGGAGGCAAGGTTTTACATGTGTCTTGTAAAATGTATAGGATTGAGAGGAGAAAGGAATGCTTCTCAGAGGGATGAGGGAGGGCACTGGGAAGACTCAGAGTCAGGTACGAACCTGGTGCTTCCAAAGGGTGAGAGGAGAATGGCCCCACTGGGACAGAGTCCTGGGCGGTGGAACTGAGCCAGTGAGGCACGCCCAGGCACTACAGGCCTTGAGTGTGGGAGGCAGTGTGGCACTCGGCAAGAGGGAAGGTGGGTCTATGAGGATTTATGAATGGAAGTCAGTGTTAATGTATGAGCCAGAGCCTGGAACAGGACAGTTAAGAATAATGAGATGGGAGGAGCTTCAGTCTGGGTTAGGAGGGTAGCAGTGGGCATCTAGAAGTGCATGACAAAACTATTCTTTCCAGTAATAGTAATCCTTGATTGTGTATAAAAGTAATTTGTAAAATGCTACATAGTTTAAGGAAGAAAATTCTGAAGCACTTACAATCCCATTGCAGCCACTTTTAAGATTGGTACATTTCTTTCAGTCTTTTTTCAACACATACACGTGTAATATGCAGATGTATCTGAATAATTAGATCATACAGTCCACATGCTTTTGTATCCTGATTCTTCCATATCACAACATACTAAAGAATTAATAAGGACACATTCTAAAGAAACGAAAAACATGCTGACTGAGGAACTGATCTAGGCTTGACTGACAGGGCATGTAGTAGAGTCTTCAGTAGGGACAGAGGCCGTGGGAAGAGGACTGGATTTTGAGAGAATACAAGGAGCTTGGATTTATACAGGCTGAGGTTGCTGCGCCAGTGTACTTTGCACGTAAAAATTACCATGTGGCAAAAAGAGATCCTGGGATGCTTTTGGATGGGAGGTTAGGCCTCCCCTCTAAATTCTCCTCAATAGTTCTGGCTTTTAGGGTCACTGCAAATAGTGGGGAGATGGAGCCTAGAGAGGGAAGCCCTACTCAGAAGAATACAAAAAGAAATCAAGAAGTGACAAAGAAACAGTCTTAGGGTAACACTCAACAGCAGGAAAAAGGAACACCCTTGAAGAAAAAAGCAAAAATAATAGGAGGGAAAGAAGAAAAATTAACCAGACCAATATTCCTTCAAGTAAGAATTTAGCAACTCCTATATGCCACATACTATAGTTGATGTTAAGATATAAAAAGAGGAAGAAAGAGCTCAAAGATTTCCTATGGCCACCATTTATTATAGAATGTGATAAACTGATAATACTAGCAATATGGACAAAGGATTCTGTTGTCGATGTGCGTGTGCCATTGACATACAATGTGTGTGTGCCATCAGGGAAGGCTTCTTGGACGAGTTGGTGCCACACTAGTTCATTCTAGATGAGTCGCAGGTAAAATTTGAGGTTGTGTGAAGGGGCGGGGGAGGGGAAGGAGATAACCACTATGTGGACTGTAGTACATCCAATAAGCAGTAATACTGAGCAGGCAGATGAAGTACTTATCATTCTTCCCAACTTTTTAAAATCCCTGTTCTGTTTTTTAATGTCAGTATTCACCCACTAGTTTTAGTATCCAATAATGACTCTTGACTGAATAAATTTTTACTGTATTGAGTGCCAAGTGATAGTTTTTTTAACTCTGTAATTATTTCTACATTTATTAGTTAGCATTGTAAGGAATAAGGAATATCTATCCTTTTACTTTCATTTGTTTAATCAGGATAGACTCATGTATTCTTATTTTATCCAATGGGTTATTATCTTTTATATTATTACTATTATTACTATTTCTTTTATTGCTCAAAATATCCCAGATTTGGCCAGTGGGAGGTCCTTTAAAACATTTCCTGTGTGCTTCCATATGTCCATGTCTCTGAACACTTCACTGTGATCTAACAAGCTCACTTTGTATTTGCCTTGCCCAGCTCTAGAATCTGCTGTGGTTGTAGGGGCCCTGGTTCCTTTTATTGGAGGTGGTTCTAGACTGAAGATCTTGGTGTTCATTGCTACTGATGTGCCACTGTCTCTGGGTTTTTTTCAGTGGATATAGAATATATTGGAATATATATTGACCTGGAAATATGGAAGTAATTATATAGACCTGTGTGCCTTTTAGCAGTGATTTAGAAAATTTGAATATGGACTGTGGATATGATGAGTATTGAATCCATGTTAATATAAATATTCTGATTTGGGTCATTGTAATGCAGGTATATAAGAGAATATCCTTGTTCTCAAGAAACATGCCCTGCAGTGTTTAGGAGACAGACAACATAATGTCTGCACCCATGGTAGGGTTCCTGGGCGAGATTTAGGGCCAGTGGAACCTCACAGTCTTACCATTCTGCTTACCCATGTGAAAACTTCTCTCTTCACTGAATAAAAAGGTTGAGGATCAGAGCTATGGAACCTGAGAGTCCATAACACTTCCACCCAGCATCCTGAGCACAAGGGAACCCAGCAACCCCAGTTTTGAGGGGCGGAGGAGCATGCGCACATACCCTCAGTGTTCTGTAGGACAGTCTGGTCTTTCACAAAGGCCACATCTCCACTCTCAACCAGACACCTACAGAGAGCCAGGTAGGAAGGAAGAAGAAAGTCAGCGAGATACATCAGTCATTCGGGAGGGCCGCTTTACAGATCTAGGGCTGGCCATCTGACGTCAGTGACTGTGACTCCCCTTCTATCATTGATCTATTATTCCCAGTAGTAGATTTATTACTAATCTGATGTATATTACTAATGGAAGTAGTTAAAAAAAGAAAACGAAACCTCTGATTTGGTTTGTAGTTATACCAGGGGTGTCAGACACATTTTCACCGGGGGGCCACATCAGCCTCGCAGTTGCCTTCAAAGGGCTGAATGTAATTGTAGGACTGTGTAAATGTAACTGCTCCTTAACAGTTAAGCGAGAGTTAGGCTCTGCTGCAGGGTAGAAACAAGGTGCCAGGCTGGACAAGACAAGGTGGAGGGCGCCCACGGGCCTTGCATTTGCCACCTGTGAGTTATACAACCTTGGTTCTACACACTAAATCTTAAATTCTGGAATAGTTTCTCCAACAGAGAGGGTTATATCATTTTCCTAGTATTAAATCAAACATTAGAGAGTAGTTTTCCAATGTGGAATAACCTTTATTTTTTTTCCTTTACTACTGAGAAGTTCAGTTGCAATACTACCATCATTGTGCAAGTTAATGGATTCCTGAACTACTAACACAGGCCTGAATGAGAAAGGATAGTTAAAAAGTATAAGGTCATAAGGTGCACAGGTGTCTCTATAAAATGATAAACATTTCATGGAATAGAGATGTAGTTGGGAATGTAATCATGTGCTTTACTTTCATATATTTGCAGGTGAGTATGGTTGCAGGTTGCCCAAAGATGAATGAATGGAAGAGCACGGGCCCCCAACCCCTGTATTCAGCTGTGTTAGGGTCCCTGCACACTGGCACTTGTAACATTTTGAACCAGATCACTCTTGTTGTAGGGTGCTGCCGATGCATGCAGGATGTTTAGCAGCCTCTACCAACTGGGGGTCAGAAGCAACACCCCAGCCCGTTCTAGCCCTATTTGATCATCAAAAACATCTCCAGACACTGCCAAGTGTCCCCAGAGAGCAAACTGCCCTCTCTTGAGAACTTCCAGTCTGCATCATCCTGCCATCTTTGTTATCTATGACAGCCAGGTCTGGAGGCTCTGGCTGTCATAGGGTTCTTCATGGGGTTGCTGAATGTGGCACCCTGATGCATGCAGGACCAGCAGACTAGAAACATAAACTCTCCTGAGTTCCTAAAAAGGAAACTTTTGAGAGCTGGGGGTGCTATTATGTTCATATCAGTGTTTTTTGTTGTTGTTGTTGTTGTTTTTAACATTTTATTTATTTATCTTTAGAGGGGAAGGGAAAGAGAGAGGAAGGACACATCAATGTATGGTTGCTTCTTGTGCATCTCCTGCAGGGAACTGGCCCCTGCCAGAAACTGGCCTGCAACCCAAGCATGTGCCCTGACTGGGAATCGAACCGCGATCTTCTGGTTCGCAGGCCTGCGCTCAATCCACTGAGCCATATCGGTGTTTTAAGACTTACCTGAAAGCCCCCGTATAACCATAGTATCTCTCATTGTTGTTGGCTTGACACTCCTTTCCTGGAATATTTTCTGAGCCGATACAAAGAGCACAGAGACTGGAAGTCGGCTCATACCCAGGAGCACAGCCTTGACTGAAATACTTATCTGTGTGGAAGGACAAGGGGAAGTCAGCTTTTCCTAATCAAGTCAATATGAATGGTCTTCATCTGACACATAAAAGGTGTGTGTGGCCCAAAACAGGTAGAGACCTCCAAGACCTTAAAGAGACCTGAGGATCCCACGTACTCATATTGCCTAGAAAGCCCTATAGCAGGACTGTAGCTATTGACCCAATAGCCATTTCCCCTAGTTCCTTCACAACAAAGCTCTAGTTTTTAAATGTTTTTCTCCATTAATTATTTTATTGACATATAATTGACATTTAACATTATTATCTGTTTCAGGTGTACAACATAATGACTGTGAATATATTGTGAAATGATCACCACAAATCTAGTTAACACCTGTCACCCTACATAGTTATAAATTCTTTTTCTTTTGATGAGAAATGTAAGCTCACTCTTAGCAACTTTTAAATATGCAACACAGCATTGTTAACTTCAGTCACCATGCTACACATCACCCATGACTTACTTATTTTATAACTGGAAATTTGTATCTTTTAATCCCCTTTACCCATGTTGTCCAAACCCCACCCCTGGCCCCTGGCAACCAGCAATGTCTTTTGTGTATCTAATAGGTCAGTTTGGTTTCTTATTTTTTTTTTAGATTCCACATATAAATGAGATTATATGGTATTTATCTTTCTCTGTCTGACTTATTTCATTTACTATAATGCTCTCAAGGTCAATCCATGTCATAGCAAAAGTGGCAGGATTTCCTTTATTTTTTATGGCTGAATAATATTCCAGTGTGTGTATGTGTACATGTGTATCTCACGTCTTTCTTATCCATTCATCTATTGATAGACACATTGTTTCCACGTCTTGGCTATTGTAAATAACACTTCAGTGAACATGGGAGTGCATATATCTTTTTGAGTTAGTGTTTTGCTTGTTTTTCATAATACCCAGTAGTGGAATTGCTAGATCCTATGGTAATTCTACTTTTAATTTTCCTAACAAGATCTGGTTTTATTTGGGCAAAAATATGCCCAGTTGACACTTCCAGTTTCTTTTACTGCTGAGTGGACTATGTGCCTAAGTTCTGAGCAGTGAGAAGCTAATTGAAGTAATTGGGTTAGATTTCCTGAATGGCTTCTTCAAGAAGCTAACAGTAGGTGGCATACACTTTAAGTTGCCCTTACTCCTTGCTCCTTGAGGCTTCCTGGATTGTGGATGTGATGGCAATTATGGTTGACCTTGAAGCTGGAGGCCTCGTGCTCAGAACCATAAAGCAGAAAAAGGGAAGGAGCCTGGGTTTCCAATGATTATATCAACATGGACTGCGCACCTCTCCTCTTTTTCAGCAGAGAGAAAGGTAATTCATTATGTGCAACCAAAGAGAACCATTCCAATTCATCTCTCCAGCCCTCCTATCTCTCTTAGGTATTTTCTTAAGGTCTTCTTTAACCAAATTTTATAGATCCAGGGCCACAGCAGGGTTTTGTACCATACTATTCTCTTTCTAGTGCATACCACTCTCTTTCTGCCCTGTCCTGATTACAGTGACCTCCTGGGATGCACTCACCAAATTCGCAGTGGTTGATCTTGTTGTAGAGCAGGCCCATGGGGATGTTCCAGCCAGCGGTTCTGTCTACTCCAGTATGACAGGACTTCTTGCCTTTTAGAGAGTTCCAGGTGAGGCCATCTGATCCCAATGACTTAACCACAGCCACAGCAAAATACCCTACCATAAAGAGACCAAAAAAGGATGTATTAACATCTCTAGGTCCTCCAGGGTGTCTCTCTGCAGTCAAACCCTGCCATCTCCCTATGGAAGCAAAATTATTCTGAATCATTCCTGTTGTCTTTGAAAGGGCCCTTCCCAATAACTGAGTAAGGTGAAGTCCAAGTCACCCTGTCAGGTGGAGATTAATCTGAACTGAAAAAATCAAAGTAGTAAGAATATATTATCAGCAGAGCAATGGCTGATATATGACCCTTCCCAAAGGCACAAAGGTACTGAAACTGTAAATCAGCAACTCATCCTCCACTGTACAATATCAGAGGAATGAATACGGAAGAGTACATGTAACTCCAACATTTTATATACTAACAATGTTAGTAAAGAGTAGTACATGAATAATAAACTGCAGTGGATATTCTGGCCAGGTATTTTGTGATATGCAAAATACAGGTTTGTACCAAAATAAATATATGAAGTGGAAACTGTCAAAAGTCACCTGCCATCTCTAGCAGCAGGTAGTTGCTGATCCTTTAACTTGGGAGTAGAACATGAACCCAAGATTTCACTTTCTAACTTAACTCAATAAATTATTTATAATGAAAAACAAAGAAGTTATATTATCCATAGAATAAGAATGGGCCTTTCTATGTTCTGTTAATGAGCTTGGCTCCTTGAGTAATAGAAGAAGGCTTGGAGGTTGCAGTCAGAGGAAGTCACAGGACAGACTTGCACATGGGTAGCTGGGAAGTAACCTGGAGAGGCCTGAGCATAGGGGTTCTGGGACCCAGTGCCCACTGTGGTGTAAGACTTCCTGACTTGCTCCCACCCCATCTGTCCAGATCCACCCCAGCCAGACCTCTGGGTAAGAGCCAGGTTGGCCTGGGTTCTGAGCCCAGCCCGGCCCAGAGACTTGGTAAATTTATACTCCTAGACATCTGTCTGTGTGAGCCAATCTCCTCCTTCCTGCCAGCCACAAATATGAAAGGCTCCTCACTGGTGCTCTCATATGACACTGTGCAGGCCTAATGTAATGCAAGGCAGTCAGGAACAGTGAGGAGGGTGTGGATTTGCTTATTGAATATAGGAGCCTAGACAATTTGTAAGCTCTCTCAGTTGTTGGTCCTCTTATACATCAATAAGACTCACCTTCCAGGATTAAATGGGACATCTTTTGTGCAGGTCATGGCAAGTGTAAAAGAGTAACCATCAGTACCAATTACTACCTTTCCATGATTCTTTTGCATTCTAAAAATTGATCTCTTTCGTTGCCTTCTACTTTTGATTTTAATTTAAACTTGCCTTCCCCTTTCCCAAAATCAATGGAATTTATCTTAAACTCATGAGATTACCAATCCCAACTCACCTTTTTCTGCTGTTTTCTCACAATTCCTGTCATAAGTTTCTGGAGAGGAGAAAATTAAGATGTCATTAAATATTCATTTATAGATTAAAAATCATGCCTTTCTCATGTTGTAGATCAGAATAAAAAGAGCCAGGAAAACTACATATCACAAATCTCCCCAAAGCCCAGGCTCTCTTGATTGTGGAAATTCACTTTAACTCACTGGCCTATGGAATACAGCCCAAAATTATGAATTTCAAGTTTCCTGCTCTGTATGTTCTGGAGTCAGTCCCTGCCTACTACACTTGAGTCCTTGCATCAGGGCGATAGCAGAAGTGTGTTTTGTAAGCAACAAGATTTGCCAGAAATCCCAAGTGAGAATCCCATCCGCCTTCTGCATTGAAGCCTGTTGTAGCTGGAACTTCACAGTGCAAAGCCTCCATTCCCCTGGTGGATGGTATGATAGAAGATCTATCCTTCAAGGTAACTGTGGGGATTAGAGATTAGAGAGCCCAGAGCCTGGGAAATAGGAGGTGCTCTGTAAGCAAGAGCTTTATAGTGCATGTGGTATGAATCAGGCTATGATTTTCCCATCTCCTGTTTTCATGGCCTAGAGGAAGTAAAACACCGGGGGGCAACTCCCCTACTTACTGTAGTTCTCTGCCAGGACAGGCACCAGACCACACTTGCCCGCTATGTAGATGAACCCTCCATCCAAGCTCATGGCATCAGCTTCTCCTTTCTGCAAAAACACAACACAACACAGCAGGTGAAAAGAGGACATTTACTGTCCCATCTGCTCTTCCACGGGTTTCCTTGAAGCAGCCTTCCCAGCATAGGTCATGAATGACCCAGGAGACAGCCATTGCTAGTTCTGGATATCCAAAGGATTGGCCAGGTACACCCAGCACAGAAAATAAAATGTACTGTCATTTTCACCCAAACTGTCATGAATGGATGATCAATTCTGGGTGCCTTGCTTAGTTTCTTCAGAGGCAAAGACCCACATTCAGTCTGCCTGTCCTCTAATAGGACACACTATCTCAGAGACATTCCCACAACAACCTGCTGACACCAAGAATTCCCCTTTGTGAGACAGATGAGTGGAGCCCAGCCCCAAGGAGCCCATCAGATCCATAAGCTCAGAAGTACTGACGCTCCTGTAGGGCTGGGCTCCTACAGTGAGGTCAAGGTTCTTAACTCATTTTTCCCAGTGAGTTAGCTGCCCACATATATGAATATTCCTGGGTTTTCATCTCCTTCCCAGGAATACTTCCTCAGCCTTAGGGACAGGCAGGCAGCAGTGCAGGGACACTGCCTTGTAGAGATGTGAGTGACATACCATAATCTTGGCAATGCAGTCTTCGGTGAACTCTGCAGCTTCACAATTTACTTTCCCATTACTGTTTATACTCCACTCGTCACATTTGGCCTTCTCATGGTGGCCTACCGCACACCACTTCACACTCTGGCATTCATTTTGGGGAGCAAGTGGGCCTAGGGCATAAGAAAGAGAATGGGATTTAGAAAGACACCAGAAGCTGCCTGCTGGTTATAAATGCTACTAACTGTATTAATGAAAATGCTGGGATCTGTCCAAACAGATCCCATTCAAGGAATTAGTCATCTTAGAAAGCAAAGGCAATTAAGTCTTGGTTGACTGCTTATCATGCTCCCAACTACTGGGCACTCTATCACTCCAGGCTAGTTTTTTTTTCTCTTCTTTTTGAGATA
The DNA here is from genome assembly GCF_014824575.4 of Sturnira hondurensis. NCBI lineage: Eukaryota > Metazoa > Chordata > Mammalia > Chiroptera > Phyllostomidae > Sturnira > Sturnira hondurensis. The sequence goes on from NW_028085930.1 coordinate 5,874,692, forward strand.
ACACTTAGCCACTTGAGCTGTTCTTCTTTATTTGTTCATTGATTATTTTCTGTTCCCTATAGAGGACATAAACTTAGTCAGGCAAGGGCTATCCCTGTCTTTTTCTCCATAGCACCCTCTTTGTTGAGGACAGTGCCTGGCCCGTAGTTGATATAATAAATGTCCACTGAATAAATGGACACAAGCTTAACTTTCAGACTCAGCTCAAGAGTCACTTCCTCAGGAAAGCCTTACCTTAACAAAAGGACATGTTTTTGTTTCATGATTTCATGGGACCATGATATTTTGTTCTGTGTTTGTTTTAGGTTTTTTTTTTTAGCTTCTTCTGAGTAAATCTCCCCTTTTTAATCAACTGTTCAATAGAATTACTATCCATTGAACATTTGTCTTCTCCACTGGTAAAAAAGTTCCATGATAGCAGAACCTAATATATATTTGTCTCACCATTATATACACAGCACCTAGCACAACTTATTGCCAGATAATAAATATCTATTGAATAAGTAAATGATCAAACAAATCTCTAGTGATCCGAGGAAATTTAAGAACAGGATGGACCTGTTCGGAGCTCCAGCCTTACTAGGCCACATGTTGACCATGTACTGGCTGCAGATATGCAATTAATTCCATTCTCTTTGACTTTGTGCCAGGCTAACTGACTTCATAGAGTAGTTGGGGCAACCCTGATTTATACAAGGGAAATAGTATCATTTTAAGAATGCATTTCCTTTAATGTCCTTTGGGGATGTCCAGGCCCATCTCATGACGATGAGTGCCGTTTAGCATCTGTCCAATGGGTAGAACAGGTAACATGAGGGCAGGTTCCCGAGCTCCTAAGATCACACGGTCCTTCCCAAGTACTCACATGTCTTATCCCTCAGGTTCTCAAGAGCAGTGGCATACTCATATCCCAGGTACATCTTGGCGTCCATCTTAGGGGGGATCTTTAAAAACCCTTGGGCAGAGTCCTTAAACAGCAGGTCTTTCCCATGAGGGGAGCTGAAGAGCTGGAAGGCCTCAGATTTACCCCTGCCAAAATGTTCCTGTGTGTAGTAAACAAACAAACAAACAACAATGAGTGGCTACAGTGACAAAGTAGGTTATGAAGAAAACTTAAAATCCCAGAAAACTAAATTAAACTGACATTTTCAAGATGCCAGTAAAGAGAGCAGTCAGGCCTGCTCTATACTCCCAGCACTCCCCTCCCAACCCTATTTCCTTGGATGTTTCTGTGCTTGTCTCCCTGGCTGGGTCCATGGCTCAATGACTACAAAAAAAAGAATTTGTCAGGGGCTGACACTGTGTGGTTGCCACTTAAACTCTTGGTGGGTGGATGGGAGGGCTGGGTGGTAGATAGTTGGCTCCTTTCTGGCGTTCTGCTGCTCTGGGGATGCAAAGCTGGTTGTGCCTGCGGCTCCCTTGCAGTCAGGTGGACAGACATCAGGAAAGAGATCATTTCCTTCTGGGGAGGTCCTTCTGGGAAGGAGTGTTTGCCCTTGCCTTGTAAGGCCTGATTTCGATGGAAAGAAATGGAATGGAGCAATAAAGAACATCTTTACATCACTGATCCGAAATGTAGGGGTCTGGAAAACCATAAAGCAGGAGTGGGCTCTGTGCCACTAAGAAAAATTCCTGCCGGGCACTTTCAGGTAAGTGGAAGGTATGTGGCATAATTCCCACTCTGTCCTGAAAACAGAAGATTCTATAGTGGCAATAAAGGAACAAAAGAAATTCCCCCAATCCAAGCAAAGGACCACTAAGTAGGAAGGAGGGTGGTGGATTTGGTACCTGGGCCTTGTTGAGAAGCTCCCAGATTAAGTCCTCCTTGCCATCTACACTTCGGGCCACAACAGCATGGGAAGGGACTCTGGCCAGGTGGCATTCCTTGTATTTGTCGACTGGCTTCCGGGTGTTGTCTCTGCAGAGCAGCTCATACTGGTTCCTCTCAGCCTGGTTTGTAAGGGCCTCTGGGGAAGGAAAGCCCAGAAGAACCTACTGCAGACAAAGCCGTGAGCTATGGTCCTCCCCCCCTCCCTTGTAATCCCATGGCATCATAAAATGTACAAGCTAAGAAGCCTAGAGCAAATACTGAGGGCCAGAGACTATAAGGAACCTGACTTTCTCAAGATCCCACAGAGTTACTGGCAAGGAAGCTTCTGATACCCAGTGCAAGGGTGACTGCCCCATATCCCATAATTGGTCTCATCTCAACAGGCCAACTATAGGCCATAGTTGGCCAGGCCTGCCCCCAATCCTTTACTAGGGCAACACTTAAAAGGAGGAAGGGTCCCTGTACATCCAAGAGATTGAATGATGGAAAGAGGCCCAGGAGTCAAGGTGGGAACCCTCCAGCCACATACCTCTGCACAGGTAGAAACCCAAACAGTGATAAAGGAGGAACACACTGTGCTCGTGTCTAACTGCTGAGCATGAAAAAGGAGGCAGGAAAAAGAGAAGGCCCACTGCTTGGAGGGGATCTGCAAATTCTTCTATCACCTACCGAATACTGTCAAGTGCTTGACAAAGGCTACCTCCCCAGCATCATCCATCAGACACCTGTGAGAAGAAATACATTAGGAGGTTTTCTTCAGGACAGATCCTTCTCCTTGGGCTTGAGGGTTTGATCCCACTATCCAACCCTGGGACAAGGGGAGAGCCTGGTGGAAGCCTCTTTGCCATCGCACAGCAGAGGAAGCACCATGGGGTGTTGATACCACTGATGTCAAAGGGATGAGCTCACAGGAGCTGGAGGTCCCTCACTCTGTGCCGCAAAGCAGTAAAAAGACACTAAAGATATTTTAGAACAGAGAAGAGTTTTCAAATTTCTGAAATGGAGGATAAAAGCAGAGTATCTCCTGATGGAGAAGTACCCTCAGCTGGCTATAAAACTGGAGGATATAACCAAGGGAAAGGAAGGGGCAAGAAAGAAGCCATGTGAGCTATCTGCATAGAGACCAGGAGGGGAGGCAGGAGAGTGGCCAGTACATTGAGCAAGGGACTGCTGCAATAGAAAACGAAGGGCCAGTCACTGAAGAATGGGCCAGACACTGGGGACATGCTCGTCCCCTCAGGTTCTGCCCAGTCCAGTGAGAAGACACACTGGCCAGATTCAAGGGCTCTGGGGAAATGCAAAAGTCCCCAGGAAAGGGGAGTCTTTGATAAAGGGCCTCCTTTATCAATGTCACACTACAAGAGCATGCACTGGCCTGGCTGGGGAGACCCAGCTAGACCTCTGAGTCACTATGAGGGGATTAGGCCTCCTGAACACTCCTGTTGCAAGCTGGGCTCTGCGGTGCTCCAGGAGGGTTTCCCAGCCTGAGGACATTGAACACTTTGGCTGCTATGAACCAGTAGCCAGTCTCACTCACTTGAGGGCACCCGAGTAGCCAAAGTATGGTTCGTGGTTAGAGCAGGCACACTTGTTGGTCCCTTTTCCCGCACACAGTTGACACAGTTTGGGGAAGGCTGTCCCATCCGCACAGGGAACACAGCTGCCCGCGAAGAAATTGCCCACTGCTGCTCAACACAAAGATGTGGAACAAAGGATGTGAGCCAGCCTGGCCAGGGACAGTCACAGCTCCAGGCCCAGGCTCAGGAGTGAACACACAGCAACCAGAGCAAAACCAGCATCCCATCCCCAGGTGGCCTTGTGTGTGGTCCCTCCTCAACATCAGAGTGTCAAAAAGGACCAGGTTAACCCCTGACCTCCCCTCCCCTCCTCCAGAACTTGACTCTGCCTGCCACCAACAAAGGCCTGTCTCAGGTCACTGACAGCCCCTCCCTGCCTTGTCAGATTGGAACAATGCAGACAGGGGTCTCCTCTGGGAGTCATGCCCAAGAGATGCCAGACCCACCTGGGCAGGTGCATGCCTGCATGGCCAGCAGATGGCCACCAGAGAAAACTCCAGGAGTCGGAGACACATGAGGGGGAGAAAGGAAAGCACCCCAGGGAAGGGGACAGTAGGGCGCAGCAAACTTGGACCTGCCTGAACCTTCTGTCAGGCCCAGTGCCCTCACCCCCACCCCTCCAAACATTCTCTGCTGGGGTGTTGAGAGCTAAGACTCAGCCGACAGCTCCCAAGGGCTGCTGGTGGAGCAGACCTGGCCAGTCTGAAGCTGGTTAACCTCCCACCTCCACCCCAAGAGTCATCAGACATGATTATGTCTGAGTGACCTCAGGGTGGCCTATGTGGGCACCTACAGAAGGAATACATGCCTGAGGGCCCTCACCCTCCTGCCCGCTTACCTTTCTGAAGAGAATCACATGGCTCAGGCAGTTCCGAATAGAGTAAGCCTATGGGGACAACCCACCCAGCGGACCTGCCAAGGCCTGTGTGGCAAGACTTTCTGCCTTTGAGCTCGTTCAGCTGGAAGTCGCTGCCCTTCTTCACCACGGCCACAGCATAGTAGCTGGTTTGTGGATCTGCAGAGACAGCGTGAATGGAAGACCTGCAACCTGGGCCTCAGGGAAACACTGCTCATCACGGCTGGGCTCCTGACTAGGGAAGGGGAACCACCAGCCACACTCATGTAGGGCTGGGCGGTAAAGAGGGAGGGGTCAGAATCAGTTTCCTAGTCTTGGGGGAAAGAAAGGATTGCAGAGGGGACATTTGCAATAACCCTCCAGGCAAACACAGGCAAGACACCATGTGCACATGTGCCCCCAGTGACTTTTCCTACCCTGGCCCTGCAGGTTGTCTGACCCCTCTGCCTACACCTACTAACCCAAGCCTACCAGGAGACTGGAGCTGTGGCATGGAGGCCACATTCCTGACTCCACCTATTTCCTGTCCCCTGACACAGGCGCAGGGATGGAGAGGTTACCCTCAGAAAAGTCACAAGGCTGTTGGGACTCCATGTGTGTGCTCCAGTGTGGTCTCTCCTCTGAGTGAGGCACCCGTGGTTCTTGGAGACTTCTGTATACAGCTCTAAACCCTAATGGTTCAGGTCAGGCTGTACCCAGGCTGCTCTGTTTCTCCAGGGAGCACATTTCCTGGCCCAGGAGGTCAGTGTCAGCTGCACCAGCCCTCAACCAGCCCAAAGGCACAGAGGCCTCACAAGTCAGTAGAGCCCACTCACTCTTCCATCACCCTCCTGAACAAGACAAGACTCTACCAGGAGAGAACAAGCATCTCTCAGGGGAGAACAATGGCCACAAACTCTCTCTGGGGTTCCCGGGGAAAACTTACCAGCTTCTGAGCCATAGAACTCTGCCACTACAGGTTTCAGATTGTAGGGAGCCAGGCCCGCCTCATACACCCAACCCGCATCCAGTGTCATAGCATCTGCTTTGTTGTCCTGAAAAAAAACCAGACCAGACACCAGTGAAGCCCTCCCTTCTAGAAAAGACCACCTAAACCCAGGTGAGTGAGGTTGACTGGCAGGGCTTCTTGGATCTGGGGCTGGGAAAACCATCAGCTTGGCCACATCACACACTAACTCAAGCTTCATTGGACTCTAGCACCCTGGTGAGGGAATTGGGCCGCCATATCCCTGTTCCTGCCGCATAGAGGAAGAAAGAAATCATTTTTCTTTTCGCTGCTGAGAAGTCTTGCTTTTATCCTAGAAAACCACATGTGACCTTTTGGGATCAACTTGAGTTACAGAGGCTTCACCCAGCAGGCCTCGTGGGGGAAAGCTGCCTTCCCCAAACCAGGCAGGGGGCACACAGCCCATGCACCGCAGGCTCTGAGGGAGGTTGCAGCCAATGACTCAGGTCTGCCTGCCTGGCCATGCTTTTACACATGTTTACACTGGAAATCCCGGTGCTTTGCTCTGGTGACCTCTTTATCTTGGTCCTTCTGCTAAGGCCTCTCAGAAGTCACTGTGAAGCCCTCCTTCTGGGCCAGTGGGGATTTGACGACACTCTTCTCCACTCTGACTCAGTGCTCAGTAGTGTACCTTCCTGTCCTGGGTCCATATAACTGCAGGAGTCTTTCATTCATGGATTCAGTGTTTCTCTGGGTTTCAACTTCTTGCTTCACTCTACACTAAGTGCTAAACGATATTTACTTCCATTATGGCCCACTGTTCATTTACTTGTCTGCTCAGACATGAGCTCACCACTGTCCAAGTCAGCTGTATTTTACACATTAAAAAATAGAGACACTTTAAGTCCCTTCTTGAGGCTACATAGTAAGTAGGGAAGCTGGGATTCAAATCCAGGCTGAATGGGTTTATTTTTTCCATTACACTGTTACTTGCTGGTTGTTGTTGGTATTTTATTTTCTGTTTCAACTTTAAAATAATAATTCCCTTTAAATATATTAGGCATCTTTTCACTGTATCTATAATTTATTTTCTCTTAAAAAAATTTTAACACTAATCCAAGGATATGTTTATTGATTTTAGAGAGATAGGAAGGAAGAATGAGAAACACTGATAGGGGACAGAAGTATCGATTGTTTGCCTCCCTTGTGTACCCTGACCACACAGGGTGTGAGCCCTCATGGGGAATCAAACCCACAGCTTTTTGGTGTGCAGGACAATGTTTTAACCAACTAAGCAGCCCACTCAGGGCTACAATTTATTTTCTCTTAGAGTGAGAAGCTCTGTTTTTCATATGGACTTTTCTGTTGCCTTTTTTCTTCAAATATCTTTAATCAAAGTGTTTTTTTCTAGAAGCCCTTTGCCTGTACTCTATGAATAGTTATAATGGATGAAATTACAAAGCAGCAGCAATAGCTCCATGGTCTGTGTCATGTTATGTAGGTAGGGGATAAGACAATAGTGTTCCTAAATGAAATGAAATAATCATGTAAGCCAACCTATGTATTTGTCTAGCTGAAACTTTTCTCTTTGATGTTGGCATTGTTTTTATTGTTGTTTTATTCTAGTAAAATACATATCATAAAATTTACCATTTAGCCATTATAAGTGTACATTTCAATGCCATTAAATACTTTCACTTTCATTCCACAGCTAGACACCAGATATGGAACAATCTTTGAGACTTTCTTGGCATCACAAGAAAATATTCAGAGACTCTGTCCATTTACCACACATATTGTAAAATTGAAGTAAATAAGCAAATAAACAAGATCCTTTCCCAGGGCAGTGAGGTTGGGTCTTTCTTGGACAAGACACCAGGATCCCAGACAGGAACCACTGGAGCCTCAGGACCTCAGGAACCAAGGAGCCAACACCTGATTCAGTGGGAATTCAGTGGGAATCCACTAGAGCAGCAGAGATTCTGAGGGGAACCTGAACCAGCAGAGGGGCTGGGGTATCAAAATCAAACATGACTTAGGTGCAGATAACCAAATCCAGATGACAGTAAGGCACAATGCATGGTCATCAACAAGAAGAACAGCTTTGGGCCCTTAAGAGGTATAGAGGTTAGACTGTCAGATGCAGTGGAGAAGAGCTACCTGTGAGGTATTTGATACACAGTGAAGGCTACAATCACAGGCCTCAGCCTGTGGGAAGGAAACTACAGAAATAAAAAGGGGAAAAAATGAATTGGTGCTTCTAGACACAAAAATATAACTGTCGAAATCAAAAGTAAATGAATGGAAAAAAAGTAAATGAATGGGAAACAAGTTGATTAAACATGTTTAAAGTGAAAATTAGTAAACTGGAGGCTTTATCTATAGAATTTATACTGGAATGCTGCCAAAAAGAGATGCAGATGATGGAAATTATTTTTAAAGGATTAAAAAGATAGGGAGGCTAGATTAAAGAAGGCCTAACATGTGTCATCTTGGATTCCTAGTATTTAAAAGAACAAATGGAGAGACTGAAGAAAAAGCAATATTTAAAGAGATAATGGTTCAGAATTTCCCAGAACTGATGAAAAACATAACTCCATAGATCCAATCACCCCCAAACAGGGTAAGTACCAAGATTCCACAACTGGAAACACCGTAGTGAATCTGTAGAACATCGCAGACTAAGGGAATGAAACCTCAAAACTATCCAGAGGTGATCACTGAAGGAATGACGGGACAGCACAAGACNGAGACTGAAGAAAAAGCAATATTTAAAGAGATAATGGTTCAGAATTTCCCAGAACTGATGAAAAACATAACTCCATAGATCCAATCACCCCCAAACAGGGTAAGTACCAAGATTCCACAACTGGAAACACCGTAGTGAATCTGTAGAACATCGCAGACTAAGGGAATGAAACCTCAAAACTATCCAGAGGTGATCACTGAAGGAATGATGGGACAGCGTAAGACTCCTCAAAGATCACAGTGGAAATAGGGAACAGTAGAATATTTTTAAACACTGTGAAAATGTCAAACTACAATTATGTATTCAGCAATATTATCATTCAAAAATATAGAGAGAACTCCTAAAAACTCAACAACAGAAAACCAGACAACCAATTCAAAAATGGGCAAAGGACTAGAATAAACTTTTCTTCAAAGAATTTATATGTATGGCCAATAAGCACATGAAAAGACGCTCAAGATTGCTAACATTACAGAAACGATAGTCAAATCTCTAACACAAAAAACAAGCAACTGGGAGAGGCTAACGCCAAGAGATTCACTCTAAAGGGTCACCAAAGGGACATATTTCAAGAAGAAAACATGTCCAGGAGAGTATTCTGAAATATGAAAAATAATGGTGAATATATTAAATGGCAAAAATGTAGGTTAATCCAAATAGTCTCTCTCTCCTTCCCTTCCTCCCTCCCTCTTTTTGAGTTTTTGGATGTGTGTACACACACACATATACATTGACGCACAAACACAGACATATATGAATATATTTGTATTTATCCTTGATCAGTGTGGCTCAGTGGGGTGGGCATGACCCTGCAAAGTGGAAGGTCATTGGTGTGACCCCAGTCCGGGCCCAGGCTTGGACTGCAGCTTTAGCCCCTGGTCCGGGTGTGCATGAGATGCTTCTCTCTCACATCAGTATTTCCCTCCCTCTCTTTCTCCCTCCCGCCCCCTTTCTCTAAAAATAAATTAATTCAAATATTTAGATATATACTTATATTAATATATAGTGGCTGCAAATATATGAAGTAACTACATTGTGGGCTTAATAAAGATTGATATAAAATATTACATAGTAATATCTAAACAGGGGAGAGGGAGGTTTGAGCTATTATAATGCAGAATTTTTTCATTGTTTGGCAAGGCTGGTGGGGGGAGGGGGGTTCATTTTAATTTACTGTAACACTTTAGTAACCTAAAAATATGTAACAAAAATTTAGGGGAAATAATTAAAGAATATAAACTATTTAAATTCACCACTAGTGGGGGGGGGCTGGTAAGTACAATAAAAGGAAAGCAATGCAAATGAACATACATGTACAAACTAAGTTCTTAAAAATCAGAAAAAGAATAATTAGGAATTAGGGGGAAAGCAGGACTAAGAGAAGTTAAAAAGTAATATGTCAGAAATAAGTCCAAATTTATTAATAATAACAATAATTATTTATCCTCTAATTTACCATATAAAACAAATGAAACTGTCAGATAGCATTAACAAAATCCAGCAATACATAGTTTCAAGAGACACGTCTGAAGCTAAGCTCGCCGCAGAAAGTTAAAAATCAAGGAATGCAGACAGGTACAGGAGGATGCTAAACAGAAGAAAGCTGATGTGGTGTGTGCGCATCAGCACTTAGTCAAGAAGCACTGCCAGAGACTGAGATTATTTCATAATGGTAAGTACCAAACTCACCAAGAGTGACACGGATTATCCTCTCTCACACTGCTAGTGGAAGGGAAATTGAAATAACCATATTGCATTGCTAAAAAATCATATACTTGGCATTGTTTTAAAAGTCTCATACATATCCCATGGCTCAGCAAGTCTGCCCCTGTATATATGCTCAAAACAATCTTTTAATTCTTATGTCCCAGGAGATTTGTATAAGAATATCCTTAAGCTCTACTTAGAGTAACAAAACCTGAAAACACTCCAAATGCCTAATGACCAGAAAAGAACAAATAAACAGTGGTATACTAACACAACGGACTACTGTAGAGCTCCAAAAATGAATGAACAATAGCCGTATTCAACATGACTGATACTTAGCATAATACTGGAGAGAGAAAAGCAAGTATCAGAAAATATAGTAATTTTAAGCTTATTATTTTTCAAGAAGCAAGACTATCAGTCACTCCCACAAACCTATATAAGTCTTAAAACTGAAATAAGAAGCAAAAAACTCTCAGGATTCTGTTTGCTCAGGCTGGGAAACACAGGCCCTTGAGAGTAGGCCCGGAGGTCACACCCCACCAGGTGGCGCCATTCCCGCAGAATCCAGTGCTGCCGCAGGGTAGCCCTGCAGACGTGCGCTATTGGCGGCAATGAAGTTTTCAGAACTTGTGGTGGTTCTTGCATAGTATTATTTCATATTATTAACATATTTAAAAATAAGGGAGGGCATGCATAGACCAAAGCTGAACTTAGGTCATAATTCGAGGGTTATAATTTAGCCATGATGGTATAATTAAGCACCCGAGGTCCAATTTAAAAACAAAAACATGAACAGAACACAGGAATTGTTTGTACTGAATCACTGAATCCTTGAGCTAATCAGGCTCCATCTGGCTGAGCCTACTTCTTGCACATTATGGCTCCTTCCAGTCTCCTCCTTGCTCTGCCCTGCCACCCTGGCTTTCCTACAGCAAGCCCAGCTCTCCCTGTCTCAGGCCCTTTGCACACACTGTTGTTCAATGCCTGGAGTATTGTAGCCTGGCCCTTGGCTTGCCCCTGCTCATCCCTGGGGTCTCAGCTTCATTGTTCCCACACAAGGACATGACCCTGACACCCAAAGCTCTGTCACAGTGCTCTACTTTCCCCTTCATTGTACAACACACAATTTGAAATTACATGTCTGCTTGTTTGCATGGTTTTCTTCTCTCCTGACTAGACCGCAAGCTCCTCAAGAGCAAAGACCATGTTTGTTAAATCCACTGCAGCCCCAATGCCCAGCACAGCCTCTGACACAGGTTTAAAGGGGCAGGAACAATGTTGAAGGAGTGAAGAGGATTTTGGAAAATCAGGGAAAAAAACCCCTGCAATCCTATCATTCAGCTGTCATCTGCAACCCTGACACCGTATTCCTCCTCCCCATGAACATCATTCATCTACTTCCCATGATATAGCAAGAACTTCCAAATTATGTTATGTGATCATTTTGATAGCAAACATTCTCGGTTTTCCCTGAATTCAGAGAACATAGTGCCTCAAAATAGTCCCCTTTGAGAGCACATTGGATTTTGCTTCAAGACTCGTTAAAGGTGGCCGCTCCTCCGTCCATTTCTGAAGGGATTTTACTAACAGTGGGGTTGACGGCCCCACACGTCAGCCTCCTGTGTGTGAGTGCAGATTAAAGAAGCGCCGGGAGCAAGGGGAAGTGTGGACTGTCCTCCACTCCCCTCTAGGCGGCAGTGACTTACTGCGATGGCCTTGATGCAGTCAGTGTGGGAGGTTCTCTTCTCACAGCTGAGGAGAGGACCGGTTTCGGGTTGGAGTTTCTGCATACTGTCACGGAAATCGGAGCACTTACTGGCCTCATGACTGGAGATGGTGCACCATCTCACAGGTTCCCTGGGGACAGCCAGACACAGCCCTAGGAGAGAGAGGCCCTGTTATTGTGGTAGAGACAGCAGCGCCCTCTGAAGGGACTTGAAGGTACATCCCTTGTGTCCTGTCCTTCCCTTTTGTCCATGAACAATGAAGGGTACAGATTCCACTGCATTCTGAGGTGGGGACAAGAGAAGGGGAGGCAGTTTCTCACTTGTGACCCATTGCTGGCCAGAGAGATGTTGGTCTGACCTTCAGTTCCCAGTGGGAGATCACAATCTGCTCCTCTCTGTTCTCCATGCCTCTTCCCCTCATTCACAGGACTGCAATTCGGCATAAGCCTCAGCCATGTGACAGGGCCTTTTCAGCCACTTTCAGGCACTGGCTGAATGGCACAACTCAGGAAGCCAAGGTAGGAATTTTTAAAAGAGAAGGGAACTGTGCTCAAAGTGATGCTTTACCCAGTGTCACCCAGCCTGTTATCAGTGGCTGAGACTAGCTTCCAAACTGTGGTCCCTGCCCAGGGAACCAAAGAAGGTAATATTCTCAGTCAACTACATCTGGTTAGGCAGTGGAGGTCAACGACTGATGCGATCATGAATTTGCCTGTGACACTTGTCTGCCGTTCTCTGTCCCAAGAATAACTAGCAACTCCACATATTCTCAGTAGTTCTCTCTGTTTCCAGTTCCCCTCAATTTTCACCAGTCTCTTTGTCTGCAATTAGGAGAATATAAAGATAGCTATGTCTGTATCTACTAAAATCCTTGTGGTTGCAGATGTGTTGTCCCCATCATGTGACCTTTGGCACTGTCCCCAAAGCCCTCTGTTATCTCCACTCTTCACAGATCACCTAACTCAGGGAAGCTGTTAAATAGCCACAAAACCAGCAGCAGCAGGCGGGGGGGGGGGGGGGGGGGGGGGGGGAGNGCAGGTGGGGCACAGTTCTCCAGAATGCATTAAGAGGAACCACAGGGACCTTACTGCCCCCAACTGCCCTTTATCCCAGCTCTGCCCTGGGAGATCACAGGAGGCACAAGGAACCAGTGGCAGACCCTTCCCAAACCACTCCTCCTGGGGTTCCCATAGTCAGGAATTTGTCTCCAGTCCTGTACTTACCTTGCATAGCCCTGTGAGGTCCTTGTGGGGTGGGGGTGGGGGGTTGAGGATGGGGAAGGGGTGGGGCAAAGGCAAATAATGTGGGACCAACTTTTCAGGGTAAATATTTTAAGGGACAAATGACTAAATGCGGAAGTCTCTACAGGTGTGGCAAATGCACCATAAGTGACAGGCAAAAGTTAGAGGACAGAGGGCCCCAATAATCTCAGGAGGTGATGAGAGTTGGAGAGGCCATCCAGCGACAGGCCCCATGGCAGGGATGTGTGCAGCACAGTCCGCTGGTGCCTGGATCCGCAGTCTCAGTTATCCTTACCTGCCCTCCAAGTCTGGGCTGCACTACCCACGAAGTCTGGACCCAAGAAGCCTGGCTTTGAATCCCGCGCCCCAACCCCCCTGGACAGCCATGAGCCATTGGTAGGACGTTATCAGTGCCAGTGACTTGCAGGAGACGTAAGACTGCTGAAGAGGAGGAGATCAATCCCGGAGGCCTTGAATGCTACCCTAGACAGTTTCGACTTGACTGAGAGGCCCCAGCGAAGGGATGTGACAAATTATGACGGGAGTGCTCTAATTTATTGTATTGCACTATGACAAGATTTACTGGACAAGGAGGAGGAGCATGAGGCAAGAAGAGCGTGGAAAAGTAACGGGCGCAAGCGGGTATCAGCAGTTGCGCACCAGCGCAGAGCTGTCCCGGGCAGTATCAAAGCAGGTGCAGAGGTGCGGCTGCAAAGAGCTGAGGAAAGGCGCCTGTGCTTCCAGCCAGAGCACGGAGCCCAGCAGGTGTTGTGCCGAGGTCTGGGGTGTAAGGGGCCTTCCCCTCGCCAGCACTTACCCAGGACCGTGCAGGTCAGCAGGGCGGGGATGACGAGCCTCATTCTCAGGGTCTGGGGCAGCGCGCTGCGGAGCAGCAGGCACAAACCTACCGGCTTCTGCACCGCCTCACACTGCCCGCTCCCCTTTATCCCTGGCGGGGCAGACCGAACACAACCTTTGACTTCCTGTGTTTGCACAGCCCGCTTGCCCAATCGCCCCTCATCCCTCCCCCTTCATTCCTCACCCCCGCCTGTCACCCCATTTCCTGAGCTCTGGGTCAGACCCGTGGATGGAATGCAGCACAAAAATGCTGATTGGACGGAAGTTAGAGAAAAATCAGTCCCTTGTTAAAATGTGCTCACTCTGTGCCAGGAGCAGAACGGCAGCTGTGAGGGGCCCTGAGGAGGGGGTCGAGGAACTCTGCTCCGGAGTCCCTTTTCGGCAGCGCTAGACTTTGACCAGTCCTGTGTGCTCATACCACACAGGTGGAGGAGGGAACTGTCCCTCATCCAGACTAGAACCAAAGAATGACAGGCAAAGACCCTCCTGCGAGAGGGTGTCAAAGAAGAAGAAAGCTGGCCTCCAGTCAGAGACAGCAGGCTCAACACCCTTCACTTGTCCCCCAGGCGTTGGTCCCCTGCTCTTGGGGTCCTAATGGCCTGCCCACCTGAGGAGCCGCTGTCTCCCCTCTTGCCCTGCTGAGTTTAGTCTCCTGGATTGGAAATCTCCCTTCCCTTCGTGCAGCCTGCTGGACATGTTGTAGGGACAGAGTCATCGAAAAGAACCAGTTCTCTCCCACAAGAAGGTGCCCACGAGAAATGTGGTCAGGACCCTGTGAGACTCAGAACAAACTGTTCTTGTTCAGAGCACAAAGAAAGAGGCCCAGGGGAGGTTGTAGCCAGATCTCAATGCCCTGGGTCATCCAGCTAAGTGGTCTGCAAATGGTTTTCATTGCACATTCTTATCAGGGGAAAATAGTGAAGTTTTATATTCTACATACGACTTTTTAAACTGATATACTTAAACTAACATGTAAACTTTTTAAATTCATAAAAACTAACTTATCCATTTATAAATTTCTATTCCTTTCATGATTGAAAGGCATTGAGGGGTGGGGATCTGGCTTCATGTAGGGACCTTGAAGATGGAGGGAAATTCAGGGTCAGAGCTGGCTGGGAGGGTGCTGTGCAGAGTAGGCATGTCCACGTTCAACTGGCGCCTTCCTTAGGCCCTGCAGTGAGCTTGCAGAGTCTGCGCAGAAGTGGGGAGAAGAGTTGCTAAATGTTAAGCTAATGCACCAGCTCAGGGAAGCTTTGGTGGAGGCCATGCAAGGTCAGCGGACCATGATTCTTCTCCCCAGGCCCCTATTGCACTCACACAGGGACACTTTCCTGAGGCAGCACCTCCAGTGACAAGCCCACAGCCTAGCCCAAGCCCCTCGAAGGGAGGAGCATCACTGGGCCAGGCTGAGCCCTCTCCAGACCAGCCGACCCTGTGCCCTGCCTCAGTGGAGCCCTCTGATCCAAGCCCATAGCAGGGGATGAAGTACAGAGCCCATGGCATGTGGAGGAAGGTAAGATGAGACAGGCAGGAGTCCCACACCACTCACTCATGTGGGCAGGGACCCAGGGCTCTAGTTCTAGCTCGGGGGAAGGACAGGAACAGACCCCCTGCCTCCCACTCCTTGGAGGCAGGGGTGAGGCTGGCTGTGAGGTGTACATGTGTGTATGACCCTGGTTGTATGGCTGTGCCCATGTCTGTAATGAGCATGGGGATGTGTGGAGGTAAAAGTTAACATGACAGTGTTTCATATCCATGGTGGCCTATGACACTCTCCCTTAGTTTTTACACCAGAGACATTCTGGAGTCAGAAAACTCATTGTCCCTCTTTTACCACTTAATGATGGCTGACACTTAGGGCTTTTACTGGATGCTAACCCTCTGTGGTTGGTGCATTAGAATCCCATTTCACAGATGAGGTTAGGAAACTGAGGTTCTGAGAGGTTAGTAACTTGTCCAAAGTCAGCTGGTAAATCAGATGCAAAATCAGGCAGTCTGGTTCCAGGGTGTACATACCCACTTACGAGGGCCACTCTTCTAGGAAACAAGGACACACAGAGGCCCTGGAACTCTTATGAGAAAGATATAAATGGCACTCCCAGCCCTGCCATTTCTCCACAGACATGCGGCCCTGGTCCGTCTAGTACCCCAACTGCAGAACCTCAGGCTTGCACCTGCTTATGTTCAGATGGAATGAAATTATTGCGTTTTCAGCCTGCCATGTACCAAGCACTGTTCTGGGGCAAGATCTTGTGATCTTGACCAACCACCTTAAGAGATGGAATCAGTACCCCCATTGTTTAACTGTGAACACTACAGTAAAATGACAGCTCCTCATTCAGAGAGCTCTGGAACTTGAACTCAAATCTCCTAAGTTTCCCAGCCTTCTGCAGACCACAGCTACCTTCTTGATATTGATCTTCTCTTTATTTATCCAGAAGAGGAGGGGATAAAGGGAGGAAGGTAGGAAAGAAAGGGAGAAAGAGAGAGGGGAAATGAATATGAGAGATCTTCCAGTTACAGAACAATCCAAGTCATGAAATAAATCCTCCATCATAGACTGAATGGAAGTCTTATGTTTCAATAAGATTGGCTCTCCTGTAGTGAGAGCTGAACGTGGGTGAAGACGTGAAGAGGGTTTGAGTAGCTGGCCTAAAGAGGATGGGCAGAAAGGCATTAGTTCTCGGAACCAATATTTGTTGTTTCCAAATATTGCCTCATTTACAAAGAAACAGAGCAAACAAAGAGCCTCTGTCTGCTTAAACCAGTCCCTCCTCCACCTCCCACTCACTGCACTCTGCCCCACAAATAAGCCCTTCTTCTCTGAAAGGCCTTAGCCCTTTTCACAGACTGCCGTGCTCACGGACCTGTTATCCCCGAGACCTGCAGCTCAGGGAGAGTGTGGTGAGAGAGGTGGGAGCGAAGGGCAAAGTCCTTTTAGAAAACTATGAGGCGATCTGAAGTGCCATGTACCACTGCCCCTCTCTTTCTCTGTCTCTGACTTACCGCTCAGAAGCCCCTCGACAGTGATTCTCAAGGTTTCCTTTCTTTTCCCTGGGGATCTATAAAAGTATCCTTTTCACGAAGAATTGTCCAGGGGCAGAAAGCTTCACTGACAAAATCTACTAAACATTTAAGAAAAATTAGAGTCTTATACTTACTCATCCAGGGAGCAGAAGAAGCTGGATTACTCCCGGACTGATTTTTTAAGGCCACTAGGTATAGTCTGAAAGCAAAAGCCATCAAGGATACTATAACAAAGACTTAAAAATTACCTTTTGTTAACATAGATGCAAAAATCCTAGCAAAATTTTAGCAAATTGAATCCAGCAATATCTAAAAGGGATACTAAATTATTACTGACTTGGACTTATTCCAGGAATGCAAGTTATTTAAAAATCAATCACTATAATTGATCACATTAACAGAGTAAAGGAGAAAAATATATGACCAGATCATCTTTATAGGAACAGCATTTGGTAAAATTCAACAATCTTTCGTTTTGAAACCTCTTAGCAAACTTGTCCTAGGAAACTTGCTTAATCTGACAAAGTATGTATATATGCATGTGTACAGACATAGACACCCACACATGTACAAAAGAAATGTTTTTTACACCAAAGAAGTCATATGCAGTGGTGGAATGGTGGATAAAAACTTTCCCTTTGGAATCATGAAAAAGATCAGAAGGTCTATTATTATTTCTAGTCAACATTTTTACTTGCAATCTTTGCCATTATTGGCAAGTAAGAAAATGTATAATATGTAAAAGGATTGAAAAGGAAAAAATAAACTGTCACTTTCTCAGATGATATATAACTGTACATGTGTAAAGTTCTAAGAAAATGATTAAGTATTAGAAAGATAAATATTAGGCAATATTAGGCTGGATACAAGTTAAATGGACAAAGAAAAAGACTATGAAAATGCTATTTAAAGTAGTATAATATGCAAATGCCTAGGAATTAATTTATCAAAAGATGTCTAAAATTTGTATATATCAAACTATAAAATATTACTGAGAAAAATGAAAGAAACTTTAAGTTATGCCCCCAAATTAAGGGAACTTTAAGTTATACGCAAAGCAGAGTGGAGACCCAATCGTATAGATGTCAATTCTCCCAAAACAAATCTATAGATGCAATGTATTCCCAAACTCCTAATGAATGTTTTATATTTTTGTTATGATTGACAATATAATTCTAAAGTTTATATGGAATTGAAAAAGCCCTAAAATAGACATTTGGTTGCTTGTGTAAGTTGTAGCATAGCATGGTAAGAATAGCATGTATTTGATTTTTCTTACCTCGTCTGCCCAAGTCTGAGCACCAAGATCTATGACCACCTCAGGTGTTAATTATCAGTAGTATTACCTAAATGCTCTCTATAACCTGATACTGGATGAGTAGAATGGAATAAAAATTATATACAGTCCAATGAATACTTAAGGATTTGTAGACATATATCCACCACAGTTGATCTATAGTCTAGTTCTCATGTTTATTCCAATTCCTCCACAGTAAGAAGTAAATTAAACTGTCGACTAGCTATGGTTTAAGATCTTTTTCAGATTCTTCTCATCTTCCTCCCTCTTCTTTTACATATATATGAAAAAAGTTACATATATATGTAAGTAGAGAGCCCTGGCTGGTGTAGCTCAGTGGATTGAGCGCCAGCCTGTGAACCAAACAAGCACAGTTCGATTCCCAGTCAGGGCACATGCCTGGGTTGCAGGCTGGGTTGCAGGCCAGTTCCCAGCACGGGACGCACGAGAGGCAACCATACATTGATATTTCTCTCCATCTCTCCTTCCCATCCCCTCTAAAGATAAATAAATAAAATCTTTAAAAATAATAATAATAATAATAAAAGCAGAGAAAGTAGTGTAACCAATAATCATTCACACCTTACCCAGCTTCAATAATTGTCAATATTTTGTCAATCTTATTTAATCTATTCTTCCACTTTCACTTTTTTCTGGAATAACAAACATATTATTTCACCCATTACTACCATTCATCTCCAGAACTCTTTTCCTCTTCCACAACTGAAATTCTAGACACAGTAAACAATAACTGCCCATTTGCCCCTGCTCCCAGCCCCTAGCAACTACACTTTCTGTCTATGATTTTGACTACTTCCAGTACCTCAAGTGGAATCATTCAATATTAGACTTTTTGTGACTGGCTTACTTCACTTACCAGAATGTCCTCAGGGTTCATTCATGTTGTAGTATATGTCAACAATTTCCTTCCTTTAAATGGCTGGATAATATTCCATTATATGTATATATTATTATATTTTTGCTTATCTGTTCATCTGTCAGTGGACACTTGGGTTGCTTCCACATTTTAACTATTGGAAGTAATATTTATATAAACATGGGTGCCTAAATATCTCTTAGGACCCTGCTCTCTATTCTTTTGGCTATCTACTCAGAAGTGGAATTTCTGTGTCATATGGTAATTCTATGTTTAATTATTTAGGGACCTCCATATTGTTTTCCACAATGGCTATAATATTTTATATTCCCACCTATAGTGCAGAGTTTCAGTTTACCCACATCCTTAACACTTACTACTTCCTGATTTTTTAATATATTTTATTGATTATGCTATTACAGTTGTCCCATTTCCCCCAATTCATTCCCCTCTGCCTTCCCCCCTCCCACCCACATTTCCCCTGCCTTAGTTCGTGTCCATGTGTCATGAATTCTTTAGCTTCTACATTTCCCACACTATTCTTACCCTCCCCCCTGTCTAGTTTCTACCTACTTCTTCTCTGTACATTTCCCCCCCTCTCTCCTCCTCCCATTTTTCTGTTGCTAACCCTCCATGTGATCTCCATTTCTGTGGTTCTGTTCCTGTTCTAGTTGTTTCCTTAGTTTGCTTTTGTTTTTGGTGTGGATGTTAATAACTGTGAGTTTGCTGTCCTTTACTGTTCATATTTTTCATCTTCTTTTTCTTAGATAAGTCCTTTTAACATTTCATATAATAAGGGCTTGGTGATGATGAACTCCTTGAACTTGACCTTATCTGAGAAGTGCTTTATCTGCCCTTCCATTCTAAATGAAAGCTTTGCTGGATAGAGCAATCTTGGATGTCGGTTCTTGCATTTCGTGACTTGAAATACTTCTTTCCAGCCCTTCTTGTCTGGAAGGTCTCTTTTGAGAAATCAGCTGACAGTCTGATGGGTTCTCCTTTGTAGGTAACTGTCTCCTTTCCTCTTGCTGCTTGTAGAATTCTCTCCTTCATTTTAATCTTGGGTAATGTAATTATGATGTTCCTTGGTGTGTTCCTCCTTGAGTCCAACTTCTTTGGGACTCTCTGAGTTTCCTGAACTTCCTGGAATTTTATTTCCTTTGCCAGATTGGGGAAGTTCTCCTTTATTATTTGTTCAAATAAGTTTTCCACTTGTTGCTCTTCCTCTTCTGGTACCCCTATAATTCAGATGTTGGAACATTTAAAGATGTCTTGGAGGTTCCTAAGCCTCTCTCATTTTTTTTTGAATTCTTGTTTCTTCATTCTTTTCAATTGGATGTTTCTTTCTTCCTTCTGGTTCACTCCATTGATTTGAGTCCCAGTTTCCTTCCCATCACTATTGGTTCCCTGTACATTTTCCTTTATTTCACTTAGCATGGTCTTCATTTTTTCATCTAATTTGCAACCAAAGTCAACCAATTCTATGAGCACCCTGATCACCAATACTTTGAACTGTGCATCTGATAGGTTGGCTATCTCTTTGTCACTTAGTTGTATTATTTCTGGAGTTTTGATCTGTTCTTTTGTTTGGGCCATTTTTTTTTGTCTTGACGCACCTGTTACATAGTGAGGGGCAGAGCCTTAGGTGTTCACCAGGGCTATCTCTGTCGGATTTCAGTCACTTGCCCCACTTCTCACAAGCAAATTGGGCCCTTCTGGTGGTAGTTCCCAGGTGGGTGGGCTTGTGTACATTCTAGGACCCTGTGGGTCTCTCCAACAAACTCTCCTGTAAGGTTGGGAGTTTCTCCCAGCACCTCAACTCCCACAAGTGTTTTCAATAGGTGTTTGAAGCTATATTTCCCTGTGCTGGGACCCTAGGTTGCGCAGTCTGTCTCATTCCCCAATTTGCCTGATTTATCTGCGTGCAAATCTGGGACCATCTGCTGCCTTGTGCACTGCACTGTGCTCCACAATTCACTGCCTCGCTAGGTCTGCCAGCCGCTACCCTATGTGTCCGGGGTCCACCAACCATCACTTTGCTTAAGTCCTCTCTGCCCCAGTTGCCCAACTCTGCCCCTCCTACTGGTCTGGATGAATGTGTCTTCTTTAACTCCTTGGTTGTTGGACTTCCATACAGTTCAATTTTCCATTAGTACTGGCTGTTTTTCATTTTTAAATTGTTGTTGTCCTTCTTTTGGTTGTATGAGGAGGCACAGTGTGTCTACCTACACCTCCATCTTGCCTGGAAGTCTAATGTAGTTCTTTAAGTGTTTCACAGAACTCACCAGTGAAGCCAGCATATCGACAGCTTTTCTTCACTGGAAGATTTTTTTTATTACTGATTCAATCTCCTTACTAGTTAAATGTCTATTCAGATTTTCTAGTTCTTCATGACTTAGTCTTTTTAAAATTATATTTTATTGTTTATGCTATTACAGTGGCTCCAATTTTCCTCCTTTGCCCTCTTTCACCCAGACCCACCCACTCCCTCAGGCAATCCTCATAGTGTTGTACATGTCCATGTCCATGAATCATGCATATAAGTTCTTTGGCTACTCTATTCTCTATGCTGTACTTTACATCCCCATAGGTATTCTATAACTACCTATTTGTACTTCTTAATCTTTTCACCTTATTTGCCAATCCTACTGACCTCCTTCCCATCTGGCAACCATCAAAATATTCTCTGTATCTATGATTATGTTTTTGAGATGCTTGTTTTGAAATTTTGGTGTTTTTTTAGAGATTTTATTTCTTTATTTGTAGAGAGAGGGGAAAATAAGGAGAGGGAGAGGAACATTGACGTGCCAGAGAAACACTGATCAGTTGCCTCTCGCACACTCACAACTGGGGACCTGGCCTGCAACCCAGGCATGTGCCCTAACTGGTAATGAACTGGCAACATTTTGGATTGTGGTCTGATTGATGCCCATCCCACTGAGTCACATTAGTCAGGGCTAGGGCTGTTTTTGTTGGGGGGGGGTTGGGGGGGTTAGATGCAATTTTTAATAGATATGCATTTATTGCCATTTTATTGTTCATATTTTTGCTCTCCTTCTTCTGAAAGAAAACCCTTTAACATTACACATAATACTGGATTGATGGTGATGAACTCCTTTAGCTTTTTCTTGTCTGAGAAGCTTTTTATTTGTCCTTCTAAATTATAGCTTTGCTGGGTACAGTACTCTTAGTTGTAGATCTTTGCTTTTCATCACTTTGAATATTTCTTGCCAATGCTTTTTAGCCTGCAGAGTTTGAGAAATCAGCTGACAGTCTTATGGGAACTCCTTTGTAAATAATTAACTGCTTTTCTCTTATTGCTTTTAAGCTTCTCTCTTTGTATTTAACCTTTGACATTTTAATTGTGATGTATCTTGGCCTGGGCCTCTTTGGGTTCATGTTGTTTGGGATTGTCTGCATTTCCTGGACTCATATGTTTATTTCCTTCATCAAGTTAGTGGAAGTTTGTGGTGAAAGACAGATACCATATGATGTCACCTATAAGTGGAACCTAATCAACAAAACAAACAAGCAAGCAAAATATAACCAGAAACATTGAAATAAAGAAAGAACTTACAGCAACCTGAAGGGAGAGAAAGAGGGATAATGGGAGAAAATAGGGGAAGGTCTATCAAGGAACAAGTACAAAGAACACATGGACAAAGCCAAAGTGGGTAGGTTCAGAGGGGGGAGGCAGGGATGGGGGGGGCTGTGGTGTGGTGAAAATGGAGACAACTGTACTTGAACAACAATAAAAAATGTTAGGGAAGTTTTCTGCCATTATGTTTTTCAAACAGGTTTCCAATTTCTTGCTCTCTTTCTTCTCCTTCTGGCACCCCATGATGTGAATGTTGTATCTCTTGAAGTTATCCCAAGAGCTTCTTACACTATCCTCATTTTTTTTATTCTTTTTTCCACTTGTTGTACTGATTGGTTGTTTTTTGTTTCCTTATATTCCAAATTGCTCATCTGATTCTTGACTTCATCCACTCTACTGTTGATTCCCTGTAAATTGTTCTTTATTTCAATTAGTGTATCCTTTGTTTCTGACTGGATCTTTTTATTGCTATTGATGTTCTAAGTTCATTGAGCAGTCTAAAAACCAGTGTTTTGAACTTTACATTTAGCAGATGCCTTCTCTTCATTATGTTTAGTTCTTTTTCTGGAATTTTTGTTCTGTTGTTTCATTTTGGCCATATTTCTTTGTCTCCTCATTTATATATCCTTTATGTGTTTGTTTCTATGTAACAGGTAGAGCTACTGTATGTCCCAAGCTCGGTAGACTGGCCTAATATAGTAGGTGTACTGTAAGGTCCAGTGGTATAACTTTCCCCTATTATCCAAGTTGGGTACTTAAGGTGCACCCACCATGTGGGCTGTGTACACCCCCTGTTGTAGTTGAGCCTTTATTGTTATTGGCATATACAAGGCCTGTGTTCTGTCCAGCATCATACAACATAAGCTTTAAAGCAATCTGCAGATGGCTACTATTTATGCTGGGCTTAGAGGTGCTCACATGAAACCAAGCTGTGAACCAAGACCAGCTGCTGCTAGTGCTGGATCTGGGGCAACTTAGCAAGAGGTATGGAGCACACTGAGGCCAAGTACTACTTGTTTGAAAGAGTTTAGGAAAATCTGAAGCATGTAACAAGACAAGCCATTCGTATGGAAAAGCCACTGGAAACAGCTTGAGTGGACCCAAAAGTTGGGTGGAGCAGGGCCTCAGAGAATCATGAGCATGGAGTGAACAGAGTGGGAGGCCTCAGAAAAAAAACAATGGCCTCTACCAGCTCTTCTGCTGGGAGAAAGCTGCCCCCCAGCTCTTGCTCTGATGCCAGACAATTCAGTTCCTCCCCCTATGTCTCTGATGTCTTTCAACCTGCTGTCCCTGTACTGGAGCTCAGAAGGAGTGAGCCTGAGCAAGTCTGTGTACAGGCCCTTTAAGACAATCTGCCTGGGAACCCAGAAGTTTCTGTCTTCCACAACCTCAATCTCTGCTGGTTTTTACAGCCAGAAATAATAGGGACTTAACTTCTTGGCACTGGAACCCTGGTCTGGGGGGCCTGGTGTGGGGCTGGGACCCCTCACTCCTGAGATGTCCCTCCCAATTTTTATCTGCTGCACATGGGTGCAGGACCAGCCTGTTCCACATCTTGGCCCCTCCTAATAGCCTCAATGTGGTTTCTTTTCTAATTCTGTAGTTGTAGGACTTCCATTCAGCTCAGTTTCTGACAGTTCCAAATAATGGTTGTCCTTTAGTTCAGCTGTAATTTTGATGTGCGAGATGAGCCATTTTTATCTATGCTGCCATCTTGACTGGAAGTCGTGACTAGTCTTGATAGGTTTTGTGTATCTAGGAATTTGTCCATTTCACTTAGGTTATCCAATGTGTTGATGTACTCTTATTTATAGTTCTCTATATAATTCTTTTTATTTCTTTAAAAATTTTTGCCCTGGCTGGCATAGCTCAGTGGATTGAGCACAGGCCTTCGAACCAGAGGATCATGGATCAATTCCCAGTCAGGGCACATGCCTGGGTTGCAGGCCAACTCCCAGCAGGGGACGCACGAAAGGCAACCATACATTGATGTTTCTCTCCCTCTCTCTTTCCCCTCTAAAGATAAATAAATAAATAAAATCTTTAAAAAATTTTTTATTGTACTTTTTTTTTATTACCATTTATCCCACTTATATCCTCTCCACCTCCACCCATTCCATCCCCTCACAATCAGTGCACTGTTGTCCATTTCCATGACCCTTTGATTTCTGCAGAATCAGTAATAATGTTCCCACTCTCCTTTGTGGTTTTAGTAATTAGAATCTTTTGTTTTTCTTAGTCAAGCAAGCTAAAAGTTTGTCAATTTTGTTCATCTCTTTTTTAAAAACCACAACTTTTGGATTAACTTATTTTCTTTAGTTAGTCTATTGCTAGTTTATTCCCTATTACATTTATCTCTACTTTCATCTTTTTCTATTTACTTCATTTTGTTAGATTTGGGTGTAGTTTGTTATTCTTATTTTAGTTTCTTAAGTTGTAAAATTAGCTATTAATTTGAGATCTTTATTATTTTAATGCACTTGTAACTATCCATTAAGAAGACATAGTATTTATTAATATACAAATATATTTATCCAACTTAGGAGCACCAAAATATATAAAGCAATTATCAACAGACCTAAAGAGAGAAATAGACAGCAACACAACAATAGTAGGAGGCTTTAACACCACAATTACATCAATGGATAAATCATCCAAACAGAGAGCCAACAAGGAAAAATTGGCCTTAAGTGACACATTAGATCAGATCAATTTAATAGACATTCGCAAAACATATCCAAAAGCAACAGAATACACATTCTTTTCAAGAGCACATGTTAACATTCTCAAGGATAGACCATGTTTTGGGTCATAAAACAAGTCTCAGTAAATTTAAGAAGGTTGAAATCATATAAAGCATCTTTTCTGACCACAACGGCATAAAATTAAAAATCAACTACAAGAAGGAAGCTGGAAAATTTGCAAATATGTAGAGATTAAGCAACATGCTTCTGAACAACTATTGGGTCAATGAAGAAATAAAAGAAGAAATCAAAAGACACCTAGAGACAAATGAAAATACAACATATCAAAATATTTGACACAACAAAAGTAGTACTAAGCTAAGAGGGAAATCCATAGCAATACAGGCCTACCTCAAGAAATGAGAGAAATCTCAAATAAACAATCAAACCTTACATCTTAAGGAACTAGTAAAAGATGAACAAATGGAAGGCTCAGTGTCCACAAATAAATCAAGGTGATACACCACATTAACAAAATGAAGGACTAAAATTATATAATGGTCCCAATAGATGCAGCAAAAGTACTGGACAAAATTCAACCTCCATTTATGATTTTAAAAACTCTCAATAAAATGGGTATAGAAGGAAAGCACCTCAACATAATAAAGGCCATATATGAAAACCCATAGCTGACATAATGTTCAATGGTACAAAGCTGAAAGCTTTTCATGTAAGATCGGGAACAAGACAAGGATGCTCACTCTTGCAACCTTTATTCAGCATAGTACTAGAAGTCCTCACCAAAGCAATTAGGTAAGAAAAAAGAAATAAAAGGCATCCAGTTTGGAAAGGGAGAAGTAAAACTGTCACTATTTTCAGGTGACATGATTTTATATATGGAAAATCATAAAGAGCCCACCACAAACACTATTAGGAATAATAAACAAATACAGCAAAGTTGCAGGTTACAAAATCAGTATACAAAAATCTGTTGCATTTGTATACACTAACAATGAACTATCAGAAAGAGAAATTAAAAAAGCCCATTTACATCACAACAAAAAGAATGAAACACATAGGGATAAACTCAACAAAAGAGGTGAAAGGCCTATATACTAGAAACTACAAAAAATTATTGAAAGAAACTGAGGAAAATCAAGAAATGGAAAGATATCCTGTACTCATGGATTGGAAGAATTAACACTGTTAAAATGTCCATATTACCTAAAGAAATCTGTAGATTCAATGCAATCTCTGTCAAAATCCCAAAGGCATTTTTCACAGAACTTGCAGGAAAAAATCTGAAAATGTGTAAGGAACCATAGAAGAGCCCAAATAGCCAAATGGTCAGCAGGCACATGAAAAAATGAATTACACTAATTATTAGAGAAACACGAATCAATGAGAAACCACAATGAGATATCACCTCACACCTGTAAGAATGGCTAGTAACAGAAAGATAAGAAATAACAAGCATTGGTGAGGATGTGGAGAAAAGGGAACCCTTGTGCACTGTTGGTCAGATTGAAAATTGATAAAGCTGTTATGGAAAACAGTATGAAAATTCCTCAAAAACATTAAGAATAGAACTATTGTGTCCTGGCCAGTGTGGCTCTGTTGGTTGGAGTATTGTCCTGTGCACTGAAAGGCTGCAGGTTTGATTCCCAGTCAGGGCACATACCTAGTTTTCAAGTTCAGTTCCCAGTTTGGGTGCATATAGGAGGCAATCGATAAATGTTTCTCTTTCATATCAATGTTTCTCTCTTTATTTCTGTCTCTCAAACCAATATGTCCCAGCAATTCTTCTTCTGGATATTTATCCAAAGAATATGAAAACACTAATTCAAAAAGATATATGTATCCTTATGGTCTTTATAGCATTATTTACAATAACCAAGATATACAAAAAACCTAAGTGTCCATTGATGGATGAGTGGATATAGAAGATGCCGCATTTGTGTATGTGTTTTTGTATGTATACATATATATGCATAATGAAATTCTACCCCGCCATGGAAAAGATGAAATATTGCCATTTGCAACAACATAGATGGATCTTGAGGGTATTATGGTAAGTGAAATAAGTCAGATTGAAAAAAATAAAATTATAGCCCTGGCTGGCGTAGCTCAGTGGATTGAGCATGAGCCTGCGAACCAGAGGATCGTGGTTCGATTCCCAGTCAGGGCACATGCCTGGGTTGCAGGCCAGTTCCCTGCAGGCCAACTCCCAGCAGGAGACGCACGCAAGGCAACCATACATTGATGTTTCTCTCCCTCTCCTTCCCCTCTAAAGATAAATAAATAAATAAATAAATAAATAAAGACTATTAAAAAAATAGAAAAAATAAAATTATATGGTTTTACTCGTATGGAATATAAAATAAAAATAAATAAATGGACAAACAAAACAAAAACAAATTCACAGATACAGACAAAAGGCTGGTAGATTCCAGAGGGAGAGTGAGTGCAGGGAAGACGAAATGGGTAAAGGGAGTCAAATATATGATGATGAATGAAAACTAGATTTTGGTGGTGAACACATTATGGTATATACAGATATAAAATTACAATGAGTACCTGAAAGTTATATAATGTTATTAACCAATGTTACATCAATAAAAAATAAAAATTACATTATAACTGATAAGGAGGGACTTCTGTCATTGAAGTGTTTACTTTCTATATGCCATGTAGCTTTTTCATTCCTCTTTACCTGCATTATTGTCTTCTTTTGTGTTTGATTGATTTTTTTACAGTGGGACATTTAAATTCCATTCTCATTTCCTTCTGTGTGTATTGTGTAGTTATTTTCCTTCTGGTTACTATGGAGGTTGTATTTAACATCCTAAAATTATAACACTTTAATTTGAATCTTTAATAACATACAAAATCTCTGCTCTTTTGAAGTTCCTTTCCCCACTGCTTTCGGTTGCTGATATCACAAAATTTTGTTTTTATACATAGTATATTAAAAACATAAACCAATTACTATTTTTAATGCATTAGCCTCTTACATGCAGAAACCAGAAGTGAAGTTATAACACTAGCTTTTATAACTGCCCAGGTATTTTCCTTTACTATGAACTTTACTTCTGTATAAGGATTCACATTACTGGCTAGTGTCCTTCCATTTCAACCTGCAGGCCCCCTGTGGCATTTCTTGCAGGGCATGTCTAGTGGGAACAACCTCCCTCAGATTTCATCTGGGAGGGTCTTAATTTCTTCCTCACTTTTGAAGAACTATATTGCCACATATAGGATTCTTGTGGCTTTCTTTTTCTTTAGCACTTTAAATATATTAGCCATTGCCTTTTGGCCCCCAAATTTTCTGAAGAAGACTCTGTTTACAATCTTATTAGGAGCCCTTTGTGATAAGTAGCATCTCTCTTGCTGCATTTAAGAATCTCTTTTAGACTTAGGCTTTTGACATTTTGCTCGTAATATGTCTTAGTGTGGGTCCCTTAGTGCACCCTACTTGGTGTTGAATTTCTTGGGTATTTATATTTATCTCTTTCATCAAATTTGGGGAATTTTTAGCCATTATTCCTTCAAATATTCTCCCGCTCATTTCTCTTCTCCTCCTGGGGGAAGTATGTTGTACTCCTCCCACAAAGTATGTTGTTCCATGTCATGGTGTCTCACAGATCCCTTAGGCTCTGTTCACTTCTATTCCACCTTTAAAATTTCTGTTTCTCAAACTCCGTAATTTAAACTGTCTTATCTTTCAGTTCCCTGACTCTTTCTTCTGCATGTTCCAACATGCTTTTGAATCCTTCTAGTGAATTTTCATTTCAGTTAATGTATTTTTTAGCCTCAAATTTCTTTTTGTTTTCTTTGTAGGCTTTTCATCTCTTTATGGCTATTTTCATTTTTCTACATGTCAGATTTTCTACTTTCTTAACACCTTCTTTTAGTATTTTTGAGCCTTTTTAAGATAGTGTTCTGCAGTCTTTGTCCAGTAGATCAGCAGCCCCCAACCCTTTTGACACCAGGAACCAGTTTCAAGGAAGACAATTTTTCCATGGACCAGGGGATCGGGGTGGGGATGGGAATGATTTGGGGATGATTTAAGAATATTAGATTTATTGTGCACTTTATTTCTATTATTATTGCATTGTAATGTATAATGAATTATACAACTCACCATGATGCAGAATCAGTGGGAGCCCTGAGCTTGTTTTTCTGCAACTAGAATGTCCCACCTGGCAGTGATGGGAGACAGTAGCACCCAAAGTGCCACCTTTTGAACCACAGCCTCTCCTAAAAGTTCATTACAAATGTCCTTAATAGCAGGTAGGATCAACTCTTCACCAATAATAAAGTGCTTCTTAGCTTTAGCAATGCAGTTAACCACTGAGAACGATGCTCTCAGTGCAGGCACATCTGATGAAGTGGTGGCCTTCAGTAATTGCTTCTGTTCTTCATGTTCAGTTTTTTTTCTTTTGAAAAACTCCCAGAGGCCTGTCCTTTAATGCAGTGTGCTTGGTCTCCGAGTGGCGAAGCAGTTTTGAAGGTTTCATGGTTTCATTGGGTAGCCAGTCACCACAAAGCAGGCTTGGAGAAAGTGAATCATCTGTTGCAATGAACCATAATTTAAGTACGACTCTTGGTATTTTCTTTCAAATGCAGCTTTCTTTTTATTGGCAGTCTTAGAGTCTTCTGCTGTCTCATCATTGGGTCTTTCCCACTTTTCAAAGGAGCTCTCCAGCAACATTTGTTTTTTACTCATGTTGGCTGGGGTTAGTGTGTGGACTCACCGAAACTGTGACTGAGACAGAGCCGTGTGGGAAACAGGTGCAGATAGAAGTACTAAATAAGATAATGGACAGGCCACATGCAGACTCGAATAAGTGTCAGATTCTGACTTAAAGCATATGTACCATTGAAGTACATCAACTCACTTGCCACTATAAAGCCTCCCACAAGTTACAGCTTAATTGTCCCTTGCCACTCACTGATAGGGTTTTAATATGAGTCTGCAAGCAGTTGATTTATTATGGTCTCTGTGCAGTCAGTCCTGTCTGCTAATGATCATCTGTATTTGCAGCTTCCCCCCAGCAGTAGCATCACCACCTCAACTCTATCTCAGATCATCAGTCATTAGATTCTCATAGGGGCACATAACCCAGATCCCTCACTTGTGAAGTTCACAGCAGGGTTCACGCTCCTATGAGAATCCAGTGCTGCTGCTGATCTGACAGGAGGAGCTTGGGCAGTGATGCTAAAGTTGGGGAGTGGATATAAGCATAGAGGAAGCTCCACTTGCTCACGGGCTGCTCACAGCGTGCTGTGCAGTCTGGTTCCTAACAGGCCCTGGACCTGTGCTGGTCTGTGGCCCTGGGTATTGGGGACCTCTGTGGTAGATCAGTCATCAGGAGTTTTTTTTCAGGGACAGTTTCAGTTGGTTTATTTTTTCCCTAAAAATAGGCCATACTTTCTTATTTCTCTGTATATCTTATGGGTTTTTTTGTTATTGAAAACTGGACATTTGAATTAAATAACGTAGTAACTGTGGAAATCAGATTCCCTTTTTCCTAAGACTAGGCAGTTTGTTTTGTTTTGCTATTTTATTGCTGTAGGCTGCCTCTGTGCTGAGGATCAGCCTGAGGTGTAAACTTAAGGTCTTTTCAGGTCTTTCTGAAGCTGCTCTTTTCCCTGGGCATGTGCGATAATTTTCTAACATCCCCTAAATACGCAGTTGTCCTCTAAAATGCTCATGTTCCTGTCTGGTTCTCGAAGGCAGAAAGGAGAAAGATGGTGAGGTATAAGTGATGTCAGCCCTTTAAAACCTCAGGGAGTTGCTTCAGCTGGAGGGGGATGGGGATTGTAGTGGCACCTCCCTGTCAGAAGTGACCCTTCAGTGACCATATGGTCACTGATGGTGACCCCGTCAGTGACCATAGCACAGATCCCTGATATGTGCATGACAGGATTTTCATTATTCATCTATCTCCCACAAGCTGTGTGCAAGTTGCTCCTGGAATATATGCACAGCTGCCTGACAGAATTTGTGGCCACCGCCACACTAAAATTGATTGAAATTAATGCCAATTTATCTTTCAGGCCTTCCCCTAGAGGTTGGAAGCCTCCAACAGACTTCAGAGTCCCAAAATACATCAGACAAATTCTACCAGTGCACTTGTTGTCTGGGTAGGGAGACAGAATCCTGGCCCTCCGCCATCTTCCCAGAACCTTCCTCCGTTGTTTTTACACTCAGATTATTAGGAATTTGGCCACCAGGTAGGCCTCCAAGCTTTCTCTATATTTTTTTACAAGCCCCATTATTTTTTAAACACTTTACTTTATGGCAGAATAAAATATTCAGGCTTATCTTTTACTTCCCCTGCACCAACTCTGGAACCCATGTTCCTGGAATCTTACTCCTCTAAAAAAAACTTTATTCCTTTAATATAGAATGGTACTAAAAGGAACCAAATTCTGAGCATTAAGTATGGTAACTACTATTGGAGAGAAGTTGATACTAGCATCTTTCAATAGAGCTACAGATAGATAATAAGTCAATAAATATCCATGACACAGATCTGTAACTATTTTCCTTTCTCCCTCTCTCTCCAACCCTGAGTTCACACTAATTCCTCCCATTTCTGCTGAACACCACAGCATATCTTCCCATGTTTTCCTCCCCATATCTGCAACTCCCTTCTCTGACAGTGAGAAACACGAATCCTGATATTCTTAATATCCTAGGCTCTTTGATCACTTCCCCTGTACATAATCAATTTCCTAATCCTCCAGCTGCCTCTTGGTCCCAGTCTCTGAAATTCCACTGTCCATGGCCTCAGTAAGGAAAGGAAAGAGAGGAAAGTGGGTACATATTTCTTAACAGAAGAAAAGAACCAAAAGGAGAAGAGAAGTGAGAAAGTCCAGGAAGGAGAGGAGGAATATGAAAGGGAAGCCTTTTATCTGTCTCCACAGACACACAGTATGCTGCAGGGCAAATAACAGGGTCATGTGCAAAATGAGGAATAACTAAACAGAGGTGGTCAGCATCTTTCAATGTTGCAAAGTTCGGGGCTCCTTTTCTTCAACTCCATCATTCTATAATGTACTGGGAGAAACTAGAAGTCATTTGTCCTCATTTCAAAAGCCAGTGATATCTATTCTGCAAGCAAAAGAACCTCCTAAGAAAACCCCTTCCTGGTTAGTATAATGTTCAACCTAATCCAACCATTCCTGACCTCTATGCCAACAGCTTCAGAGGCCACTGACCCTGGAGCTGAGTAGACTCTGGAAACTGTCATGTGTAAAGGAACAAAAGTCCTGATCAAAGGTAGGCATGCAGGAAAAGGTGGTCTCTTCTGCCACATTATTTGCAGAACACTTGGATAGGTTTGGCAGATTTGGGAAGGGGATTGGAGGTCAGGGTTAGGGATATAGTTTAGTGTCCATTACAGGGTTGATTTCAGGCAAAATAGGCCATATCTATGCTAGAAGTTGCTTCAGTTCTCACTCCAGAGGCCTCTCTGGCAATTGATTTCTCCCAGGTCACAAAGTTGAATACAAGGTAGGGTGAAGGAAGGCTGGGGAATTTTGAGAGCCTGGTATAATGTGGACCAGGATACCAGGGTGTCAAGGAGTCTGGATTATAAAATAAAGAAAAGATTTCAGAGAGAGGGATCTTCTCCCAGAAGCAGAGATAATTCCCAGATTTGTGATTGGAAATCATCTGCCCAGTGCAAAATAGGAATACAGTGGTGGTAGAAGTAGCATTAAGTAAACATGAGATATGATCAGAACTGCAAAGATTAGGACAAGAGGAGAATATGACCCTGGTTCTCCCTGACTGGGTCCATGACTAAGCTAGTGTGGTTTGGTCAGTTGCTTCTATACATTTCTTTATAGTAAGGCGTTCAGTTGTTTAATGAATTAGGCAAGTTACTTAACTCTCAGTTTCCCATCTAGTAAATGGAAATAATGAAACCTACTTCTTAGGGTTATCCTTCTTATTTTTTAAATACATTTTATGGATTATGCCATTACAGATGTCCCATTTCCCCCCCCTTCATTCCCCTCCACCCTGCACACCCCTCCTACCCACATTCCCCCCGCTTTAGTTTGTGTCCATGTGTCATAAGTTCTTTGGCTTCTACATTTCCCACACTACTCTTGCCCTCCCCCTGTCTATTTTCTCCTCACCATCTATGCTACCTATTCTCTGTTTCTTCTCCCCTCTTCTCCTCCCACTCCCCTGTTGCTAACCCTCCATGTGATCTCCATTTCTGTGGTTCTGTTCCTGATCTAGCTGTCCACTTAGTTTGCTTTTGTTTTGGTATGGTCGTTAATAACTGTGAGCTTGCTGTCCTTCCACTGTTCATATTTTTATCTTCTTTTTCTTGGATAAGTCTCTTTAACATTTCATATAATAAGGGCTTGATGAACAGTGAAACTTAACATTTCATATAATAAGGTTATGATGAACTCCTTGAACTTGACCTTATTTGAGAAGCACTTTATCTGCCCTTCCATTCTAAATGAAAGCTTTGCTGGATGGAGCAATCATGGATGTAGGTCCTTGCCTTTCATGACTTGTCTTTTTAGCCCCTTCACGCCTGGAAGTTCTCTTTTGAGAAATCAGCTGACAGTCTGATGGGCACTCCTTCGTAGGTGACTGTCCCCTTATCTCTTGCTGCTTCTAGAATTCTCTCCTTCATTTTAATCTTGGGTAATGTAATTATGATGTGCCTTGGTGTGTTCCTCCTTGGATTCATCTTCTTTGGCATTCTCTGAGCTTCCTGGACTTCCTGAAAGTGTATTTCCTTTGCCAGATTGGGGAAGTTCTCCTTTATTATTTGTTCAAATCAGTTTTCCACTTGTTGCTCATCCTCTTCCCCTTCTGGCACCCCAATAATTCGGATGTTGGAACATTTAAAGATGTCCTGGAGGCTCCTAAGTCTCTCCTCATTTTTTTGAATTCTTGTTTCTTCATTCTTTTTAATTGGATGTTTCTTTCTTCCTTCTGGTCCACTCCATTGATTTGAGTCCCAGTTTTCTTTCCAATACTATTGGTTTCCTGTGCATTTTCCTTCATTTCACTTAGTGTAGCCTTCATTTTTTCATCTAATTTGTGACCAAAATCAACCAGTTGTTTGAGCATCCTGATCACCAGTGCTTTGAACTGTGCATCTGATAGGTTGGCTGTCTCTTGGTTGCTTAGAAGTATTGGTTCTGGAATTTTGATATGTTTTTCTTTTTGAGCCATAATGTTGTAGTCTGTCTGTGCCCATTAAGTATGAGAGACGGAGCCTTAGGTGTTCACCAGGGAGGAACAACCCAGTTTCTGGGTTGTGGTGCTGTATGTAGGGACGGGGTCAGAGAGAGAGCAATGGCGCTTGTTCTTCTCTATCTCAGATTTTGGTCCCCTCTGCCATATCCCACAAGCAAATTGTGCCCTTCTGGTGCTGGTTCCTGGGTGGGTGGGCTTGTGTACATTCTAGGACCCTGTGGATCTCTCCAACGAACTCTCCTGTGAGGCTTGGAGCCTCTCCTGGCACCTCAACTCCCAAAGTTTTTCAATTGGTGCTTTTAGGCTTTATTTCCCGTCACTGGGGCCCTGGGTTGCGCAGTCTATCTCACTGCCCTTTTTTTTTTTTTGCCTTGTTTATCTGCGCACAAATGTGTGTCCGCGGTCAGCCAACTGCCTTGCACACCTCTCTGGTTTGCTCGGTTCCTCCCTCACCCGCATCTGCTAACCACCGCCTCTTCCTGCTGGAATTCCCCTCCACAGCTGCCAACTCCGCCCCTGTTACCGGTCTGGATGAATGGTTTGTTGTCGGACTTTGTTACAGTTCAATTTTCTGTCTGTTCTGGTTGCGTTTTTGTTTCTAAATCTTTGTGGTCCTTAAATTTGGTTGTGTGAGGAGGGACAGTATTTCCACCTACGTCTTCCTCTTGGCCAGAAGTCCAGATTTCCTTCTTATTTTTATTTGTGTCATTACCAATATCTTCCCCATTTAAGTCCTGTGTACATTTGAGCATTGTGAGCCCAGCCCTTCAGGTGCTGCCACATCGGGAAGCCCTGCAAGCACTCTGACCACTAGATCCTAGACGATGCATCACAGAGAATATAGCAAACAGACCCTAACAGCATTTTTGCTCTGTATACCAAGTACCTGTGTACTCCTTTCAATATCTGTCCATTCTTCAGGTACTGGATATTATGTGTAATCCATGGAATAAAATAGGTATGAAATTTGAGTCGGGAGACTCCTGGGTTTGAAGTCTAGGACACTTAGAAAGTGCATGATGCTGGAAAAGTTACTCATCTATTGTACTTGAGCCTCTATTTTCTCAGTAGCAGAGATATAAATACCTACCCTCTAGGCTCATTTTGAAGATGTGTTGAAAGTGCTGGCACTGCCTGACATATAGCAGTCACCACAGATGCAAATGACTTTCATTATTACATAACTCCTGGGATGGACCAAGTATTGACACATTCAATGAATTAATGAAGTGACTGCACATAATTTCTTTACGGCTCTGTCTCTTGCTAATGGGCCCTTCAGCAAAACACTCCCTGGAAGACACCTAGTACAATGAGTTCATTTCACAGAGAGAAAAACTGGGGCCCAGCCAGAGAACATAACCAGAAAAGTGCCCAGCAGGACAGGCAAAGCTAGAACATAGGACTTTGGTTTCAATGTCTTTAGCTGTCATTATCATCTTGTGACATACTTTTGGAAGGTGTCATTCCTATTTGCTTCCAAGATTATGTAGGGATTTCATTTCCCATTACTCTTTCACCAAGAGAAGCCAAGACCGGAGATCATCAGGGGGCCCATGAGGAGCTGCTGCTTAAGCTGAGCAGAGTCTAGTGCTCCTGGAGGCAAAGCAAACAGATTACTGATCACTGTATTGCCCCCAGAACAAACACTATTGTTTAATGTCCCTGCTCTGTCCGCTGGAAGAGAAGAGCAAATTCCACCTGGTCCTCAGCTACTCCAAAGCACTGTATTTCTCTGACTATAAGATGCACCTCCCCACCGGCAAATTTAGGAGGAATAATGGTTGTTAATGCTGCTGTTGAGTTCTGTTTACATTTACATTGGTGAAATATTATGTTATTTATATTGTTAAATATTTTACCACATTTTTTGCTTCATATTTTTTTTCTATTTTCCTCCTCTAAAACCTAGGTGCATCTTGTGGTCTGAAAACTATGGTAAACCTCTGACCTATACAGATTTGAAGACAATTGATGTCAACTATTAGTTTCTACAATTAAATTATCCTACCGTTTTACTTGTTCTAAATGTTCTCACAAATAGGCCTTTTGCATAAATGTATGCAACTTGCCTACGTGTGTAATTTAACAACAGCCCCATAGGGTCTCATCTTCCTAAAAACAGGTTAATAACCCTCTATCTCCACTCTTTCAGCCCAGAGAGTAAGGTGGTGTAAGGCACAGGGAATCACTGGATGGCAGCTATGAATACACAAAAATTGTACACCAAGTCCTGTGTGCATGTGTGTGTTAGTAGCCCCAGGATTTTGTTAATCCTTTAAAAGGGTTTCATTAGTACCTCAAGTATGTTGAAATGCTAAACATTAAGTGTCTGCTCTGGTCTTCTTTCCAAGCTTTTAGAATCAAAGGGAAGTGGAGGTAGGGTACTTAACAGCTCTTCTCCAGCACCAGTCCGTGAAAGGCCCCTGTTGGACCAGAGTCTTCAGGCTCCTCCCTCAGATCTGTGCCACTCAGGACTTCAAGTTTGTTTCTCCTGGTGGGGGAAACTGGCAGCAGAAACTCAAACCCATCAGAGCCAACAGTCTGTGAGGCCCTGGTCAATGGAGCCTGAGGGCTTTGCAGTAGGTGACACTCCAGGAAACTGTTTTCCTAGAACCTCCAGCATAAAGGATAATGATGCCTGTGGTTTTCTAAGGGCAGCCTGCAGGGACATGACCTAAAACTAGATGTGAAAACAACTTTCCCAAGAAGTACTGAAGGACCTGGAGCTATCTGGAGCAGGAGACACTATTTAGAAATAAATCAAAATTGTGAAGGAAAGAGACAAGGAAAAATGAAGTAAAAAGAAGTTCTAGCCCAAAGTGGATGAGAGAATAAAAGCAAGAAACCGTGGAAAGTAAGCTACTGTGTTTTTGAATAATGCACAAAACAATAGAAGATGTTGCTCTGTGAAGTCAGAAAACATTTCCTGATAATAGCCTTAGTCTAAAAGTTCAAGAAAGCAAATTTTGCCAAAATTGAGCAACAGAAAGTACCATGGTCAAATACCAAAGTTATTACTAGTAAAATTAAATAAGGAGAGAAAAACTCTACAGACAATGAAAGTATGCCAGGAAAATATGGCTGCAAAACATCCAAAATATGTAACCTACACAAAGGAATGAAGAGAGGCAGAAATAGTAAAGATGTGGATAAATAGTAAAGGTTTCTCTTTTTCACTTAAAGGATAAATGAAAAAATCTTATCTTTTAATTCCCTTAAAAGATAGTTGTTTATCTGATGTAAGAATAAAAATGTATTGTGGAGTTTCTAATATGTAGACGTAAAATGTACGATAGCATGAGCATGAAAGACCAAAGAGGGAAATCAGTGGAGCAGTGCAGCCAGCTTGTGCCGGCTTGCAAATGCTGACTGTGTGTCACTTCCCAACTCTGATTTCCTTGATGTCACTTTGGTAGCTTGAAATCTTCCATGACAAGAGTATCTACGCCATGAAACTGGCAAGTGATGCAAATCAGGGCTAGCCACCCTTTTCTTTTTCTTTAAAGCTCTTATTCCGATCTGCATATCACTGGGGAAGGAGAACTGGGCTATTGTAAGATCTTACATTTACACGCAAGTGATATGCTGTTATTTGACAGTAGTTTTAAGTTAAATATGTATATTGTAAATCTTGAAGACATTAAAAAATAAAAGAATAGCCAATAGAGAAGACACAATAGAATACTAAAAAATAATTAATTGAATAGAGGCATACTTTGTTTTATTGTGCTTTGCTTTATTGCCCTTCACAGACTTATTTTTTACAAATTGAAGGCAGGGCCCTCCACCAGCAAAAAGATTATGACTTGCTTATTGCAGCACTCACTTAACTGCATCGGTCTGGAACCAAACCCACAATACCTCTGATGTATGCCTATATACGGCAGAAAGGCAGAAACAGGAACAAAAGACAGAAAACAAGTATCAGTCATTGCATTATATATGAATGAACTAAACACATTTAAAATGGTAGAAATTGTCACACTCAATGAAAAAGAAAGACCCAACTATGTGTTCTTTGTAATAAACCCACCTTAACATAAAGAAGCAGATGGATTAAAAGTAAAAGGATAAGCTCTGGCTGGTGTAGCTCAGTGGATTGAGCGTGGGCCTGTGAACCAAAGTTCAATTCCCAGTCAGGGCACATGCCTGGGTTGCAGGCCAGTTCCCAGCAGGGGACGCACAAGAGGCAACCATACATTGATATTTCTCTTCTTTTCTCCTTCCCTTCCCCTCTAAAGGTAAATAAATAAAAATCTTTTAAAAAAAGTAAAAGGATAAAAATACACCAAGCACACACAAATAAAAAAAGGTGGACTGGTCATATTACTATGTAATAAAGTAGACTTAAGCAGAAGAAGTATTATCAGAGACAGCTAAGGACATTTCATAATGATAAAGGAGTCAATTCATCAAGAAAGCCTAAAATCCTAGATGTGCCTACACCTAACAGTTTCAAAATATATAAAACAAAATCTGATAGAACTGCAGACATAAGCAAAACTATACTTATAGTTTGAGATTTCAATCCTCTTCTTTCAGTGATTAAATGTAAAAAAAGTACACAGAAAAGACAGAGGATTTGAACAATAATATCAACAAACTTGACCTAATTGCTATTTATAGAGCTACACTATATACAGAGGCTGACAAAAATTAGGTTTACAGCTGTGAGTCTGGGAAACACAAAGTTTATTCTTGTATTGTTATTTATCAATTATTGTATTATTTCCATACAAACAACTGTAACCTACTTTTGCCCACCCTTATATTACAAAACTATACATTATAGACTGACACCCAACAATTATAGGATACATTTCTTCATATATACATAGAACACCCACTAAGATAGACCATCTAATGGCCATAAAAATTAATAAGTGAATAAATTTAAGAAGATTAAAGTTATACAGAAGATGTTCTCTGGCCACAAATGAATTACATTAGAAATTAATGAAAAAGCATATCTGAAAAATAACTAAATATTTGGAAATTAAAAATAACTTTTAAATAATCAACAAATCAACCAACTATTTTTGGAAAACTATTTTTAAAAAATTTTACCTGAATGATAATGAAAGTACAACATAACAAAATTTGTGGAATACAACTACAGTAGTATTTAAAAGGAAACTTATCATTTTAAATCTCTATATTAGAAAATAAGAATGTTCTAAATAATTGATCTAAGCTTTCACCTTAAGAATCTAAGAAAAAAGGCCCTGGCTGATGTAGCTCAGTGGATTGAGCGTGGGCCTGAGAACCAAAAGATCGCGGTTCGATTCCCAGTCAGGGCACATGCCTGGGTTGCAGGCCAGTTCCTAGCAGGTGCTAGTTCCCAGCAGGGGACACACGCCAGGAGAAGCAACCATACATTGATATTTCTCTCCCTCTCTCCTTCCCTGTCCTTCTAAAGATAAATAAATAAAGTTAAAAAATATTTTAAAAAAAGAATCTAAGAAAAAAACTAAATGAAATGAAAAGTAAGTAGAAGAAAGGAAATAAGGCTAAGGACAGAAAATTACACAGAAAATCAACAAACAATAGTAAAAATTTATAAACCAAAAATGTATTCTTTGAAAAGTTCAACTAAAAAAAGAAAAGAAAAGAAAAGTTCAACTAGATTGATTAAGGAAAAAAGAATAGAGAAAACACAAATTACCAGTATGGAATATGGAAGAAGAGATGTCACTATACACCCTATAAATATTAAAAGAATAATAAGAAAATATTTTGGACAGTTTTATGGCAAAAAATAGATAATTTAGATGAACAAATTCCTTGAAAAACAAAAATTTGGAGCTGCAGTTTTCACTGGTTCTCTGTTAAACCTTACACTTTTTCTTTGTTATGTTCATGTTTTCACTTAAATCCTTTGCATAGTTAAACAGTTGTTAAACTTTTTTATTGTTTTTCTATTACAGTTGTCCCAATTTTCCCATTCGCCCTCCTCCTCCAACCCACTCCCCCCTCACAGTCAATCTCCACACCATTGTCCGTGACCATGGGTCAGTCATACATGTTCTCTGACTAGTCCCTTCCCCTTCTTTCCACCATTATGCCCCTCTCCTCTGGCCATTGTCAGCCTGTTCCATGTTTATATGCCTCTGGTTCTGTTTTGCTTGTTAGTTAATTTTGTTTATTAGATTCCTCTTATAAGTGAGATCATATGTTATTTGTCTTACACCGACTGACTTATTTCACTTAGTCTAATGTTCTCCAGTTCCATGCTGTCACAAAAGGTAGGAACTCCTTTCTTTTTGCCACATAGTGTTCCATTGTGCAAATGTGCCAGTTTTTGATCCACTCATCTACCAATGAGCACTTAGGCTATTTCCAGCACTTGGCTATTGCAAATAGCACTGCTATGAACATAGGGGTGCCTAAGTTCTTCTGAATTGGTGTTTTAGTACCTCCAAAATATATAACAACTTGTACAACTGTACACCAAGGAGGCAAAAAATCCAATTAAAAATGGGCAAAAAACCAGGCTGACAGGGACCAGAGGGGAGAAGGGAGAGGATTTCAGGGGAAAAGGGGAAGGATTCACAGGAACAATTATAAAGTTCCCATGGACAAAAACTAAGGTGGGGGGAATAGGAGGGAGGTAGGGAGCACGGGGGTGGTGCTGAGATGGGAGTAAAAAACAGAAAACTGTACTTGAACAATAATTAAATAAAAATCTTTTTAAAAAATGGGCAAAAGACCTGAATAGATACTTCTCCAAGGATGACATACAGACGGCCCATAGACATATGAAAGTTGCTCAACATCACTAGGCATCAAAGAGGTGCAAATTAAAACCACAAGATATCACATCATACCTGTCAGAATGGCTACCATTAATAAATCAACAAACGAGTGCTGGTGAGGCTGTGGAGGAAAGGGAGCCCTGGTGCACTGTTGGTGAAAATGCAGACTGGTGCAGCCACTGTGGAAAACAGTCTGGAATTTCTTCAAAAAATTCAAAATGAAAGTGTCTTTTGACCCAGCCCTTCCACTGCAGGGAATACACCCTAAGTGTTCTGAAATACTAATTTATGAGTTGTTAAACTATTTAAAGTTCATTGTCTGATAACAATCATCTCTGTAGTTTTTAGTTGTGTTTCTGTTGGTTGATTTTTCTCCTGATTCTGGGTCACATTTTGTGCTTCTTTGCATATCTGGTAATTTTTGCATTTGATGTTGAATATTTTATATATATATTTCTTTTTTAATATTTAGATTTTGTTGTCTCTCTTTAATGAGAATTGAGGTTTATTTTAGAAGGCAATTAATTGACTTGTAGATTAACTTGATTCTACCAAGGCTAGTTTCACTCTCAGTAAAGGTAGTAACAGAGCAGCGTTTAATCTACAGCAATTTCAGACCCATGTCCAAGGCATGACCTTCGGTGAAATCCTTAGGTTTTCAGTGAGGTCACTTCCTTCTGGTTGGTAGGAATGTGAATGATTCCTGGCCTTGTATAAGCCCTGAGAATTGTTCAGCATGTAGGTCTCTCACAATTATGCTTTGCCCAGACTTCAATTTCGTTTACAACATGGAGATTATTATTTCGCCAGAGACTCAAGGAGACTTTTTATAAGATCTCTTTGTATACACATTCCAATCACTGTGGTTCTCCCCAGCTCCCGTCTCTGTTTACTCAACTCAATGTGATGGGCTCTCTTGGCTTCCCTCTCTCTGTGCTGTGATCTGGAAATTTCCTCTGGGAAAAAAGTAGGGTCAATGTACTGTTCACCTCTTTTTTTTCCCTTCTTTCAGGGACCATAGTCCTGTGCCGTTACTGTCTAATGTTTGAAGACAGTTGTTTTGTATCTTTTGCCCAGTTTTTTAGTTGTTAGTGGAAACGGGGCAAGTCCTGTGCTGGTTACTATTTCCCAGACACAAGTCGACACTCATAAAACTGACATTTGACAATATATAACTTAGGTTCCCATTCAGCAGCATTCATTCAGGCACTATCATGAGCTGAAATTATGATAAAAATAGATATGACAAAATCTCTGATAACAAACTGATTAAAAAGAAATGGGCATAAATCACATTTTCAGGAAGTTGACCATAAAAGGGTAGTAGGATTAGATTCTTCCAGTCCTTTTAATATTTTCCAATTAATCTGAATCAGGGGTTTGATTCCGCTTGACATTATGAAATTTAAATGTTAAAATATATTTAAAAATAAACTCATTCCTTATCCTTTGTTTTATTATGTAAGTCCTTGATACTACACACACTGGTGCTTTTTGCACCCCTGTGATCACCACTCAGACTCCCTTCAGACAGATTTATTGCATAGATTCTATTTAAGCGACTTGACTCTTAGGTAAAATAATCAAAGAATAGGGAGCTTTAAAAAAGGTACCATTTAATAGACACTAAGCTCAGAAGCACAAGTCTAGTACAAGCAAACAGTATTCTCCACCCCCCATATGAGGACATTTAGGAAAGTTTTTTAAATAGACAGTTTTTATTCATTTTAATTTTTGCTTCGGTAATAGCACATAATTACAAAGATAATGGATGTTGACACAGAGCCACCTGCAGACAAGTGAGAATGTGGCCCCATCATATTTGCAGGCTCTGAGCAGCTCTGCAGTTGTCCACTTTGATCAGTTTTTAACTTCTGTGGAATGTGCAGGTGTCAAGAAGTCCTGTGAAGCACAATGTAAGAGAAAGACTTTCAGGTACTGCCTGTGCTTATTCAACACAATTCTGTTCCTATTTTTTTAAGTAAATGATAGGTAATAAAGATTTTTAAAACTAACTCTCCATCTCCCCTTAGTAATGTTACCTCTATTCCTGACTACCTACATTGTCCTTCCCTCCTGCTCTCATTATCTACAACACTTGAGATAATCCAACAAAAATTCAGGAACACTCCTAGTAATTTGATTATCCAATCTCTAATATTATTTCTCCAACTTCCTTTTGAGGCAGCTATGCCATTCTAGCTAGAAAGGCCCTATTATAGTGTTAACTATACTTTGTTTCTATTAATATTATTTTAAATAATATTTTACTTAATTTTAATGAATTATTGAAAAAATCAATCCTCTTAGTGGTATATACATGTCATTTCTCAAACTTTTCCCTATATCTGTAATGTTCACATACATACATACATTTTCATTTTTAGCCAAAAGTGAAATACAGATATAAAGTTCAATTTCCAAATGATCTCAAATTCCTTTGCACTCTACCTCCTTCAAATGATTTGGCTTTTTTCTCATCTAGCATCTTATACTATTTTCTAATTGAGTCACCTCATTGGTGAGTTTGAATTCTCCTGCAGGGTCAAGATCAGGCCATCTGAATGTTTGTGTTCCTGTTAGTACTGGCCCAGGGCTTAGCATATTTACCTGACCCCCATGTTATTGCTTCGCAGTATCTTCTTCTACTCACCAGAGGGTACGCATTGTCTCACGTTAGCAATAGCTCTAAGATACTCTGGCCCTAAGTATTTTTGATAAGTTGTTTTGTCCTGAAGGTTGGCCAAACATTCCGTGTCATCACTGAAGAGCAGGTCCTTGGTTGAGGATTCGAACAACTGGAACATCATATACTGAAACCCGTTTCTTCCAAAGAGCTCCTGGGTCAGACAGACAGACAGTGAGTGACCAGTAGTGCCAGGGAGCACAGGGTTGTGTATTCTGCCCCAAAAGACCTGAGTCTGCTGGACCACAGCTCCAACCCCTAGGATATCGGGAGCATAGCAACAACCTTGGAGGCATCATAGTGAAATGGCAAAAAGCATGGCCTCTGGATCCAAATCCTGGCCCTAGCTTTTCCTTGTCATTTGGGGAGATTCTTTACTGAGCTTATTGAACCTCATTTGTGAACAGAGATAACACTAACTAGTGAGATGATGTATGTAAAGAAAATGCCAAACAGAAAAAGCTCCAAGTTTGCCACCACTATCACTGTTCTGCTAGCCATTCCCAGGGGTTTTCAACTTTCTGGGTCACACTTGTATGTCTTTCTGCTGCCCGGAGCCCTCACTACCTTTCCTCTTCTATTCTCTGGATCTGCCCCAGGTACCCAGCCATTTCCATCTCTTCCTTTCCCTCCCCTCTCATCCTTTGTCCACTTTCCTTATAACCAGGGTGGCAGCTTGCCCTGCAGGGAACCCATCCCTTCAGAAGTCTGCGGGTTGTCCTTCTCCTGGGATGTGTGGGCAGTATATGCTAAGACATGGATTCCTCATTGGAGCGCTTCCAAGAATGGAGTGTGCTAGTGCAAAAGACAGATGAGGCTCTGGGTTTTCCCTGCAATCATTTGATTTACACAGCCCACTGCTCCATAGGATCAGCCCTTTTGGCTGCCTGTAGAGGTCATAAATTACCTGAATGTTGGCTTTATAACTCTCATGAAGCCTAAAACAGTGTTCAGCTTGCCAGGTTCAGGAAATACCCTGGGATCCACATAGGTCAGAGAGAGTAACCTCCACTCTGCTTTTCCCACATATATATAGCTCAGCCTAGTGTGAAGGGCACTGAGCTAACACCCTTATTTCTGTGACAGAACAAGCCCAAAGGGTACCATGAGTGTGCTCAGAATCAAGGGAATCTTGGTGAGACCCTTCACATGCCCACATGTCTGAGGCTTTTCAGTCCACTTTGCTGTCCTAGAAGGCACCAGAGCAAAAGTGAACACAGCCACCAGTCTTCCACTTTCATCAGAGGAAGAACTGCAAGGATCAAATGCCACC
Source organism: Sturnira hondurensis (assembly GCF_014824575.4). NCBI lineage: Eukaryota > Metazoa > Chordata > Mammalia > Chiroptera > Phyllostomidae > Sturnira > Sturnira hondurensis. The sequence continues at coordinate 5,919,631 of NW_028085930.1, forward strand.
ACCCAGGAAGAAAGAGTGTGAGACCGGGCTGGGGTGTCTGTGCAGGTCTGTGCAGGTCTGCAGGTGAACTGAATAGTTGCCCATACCTGTTGGTTGAAGAGCATTCTGCGAACAAAATCTGCATTATCTTTCCTTGAGACCACAGCACGATTTGGGACAATGGCTAGGTGGCAGTTCTGAGCCTCGGTCACAGGCTTTCTTGTGTCATCAAGGCACAGCAGCTCAAAGTCTTTCTGCTTTAGATCCTTAGCCCAGTCTTCATGGTTTTTCCCTGGGGAGAGAGAAGCCAGGACAACTGATGATTTTCATCAAAGTGCCCTCCCTGGGGAGATGTGACCAGTCACCAGAGTCAGGGCTCACTGAGACAGAGAGAAGCAAAACAATAAAGCTTTTAAAATAAAACAGAAGAGAAACATTCATGAACTCATAAATTCATAACCTTTATGATTAGTGCTTTCTCTGCCCCATCAAAGACAAAGATTTCTTAAACAGGCATGAAAAAGCACTAGCTAAAATGGGAAAGACTGATAAATTGAACTATGTTAAAATTAAGATTATCTGTTTATTAAAAGACATCATTAAGAAAGCAAAAAGGCAAGATTTTTCAGAGGTACACAATATCTTTTCAATACATATAACTGTCAAAAACTTGTATCCAGAATACATCAAGAATGCCTATAAATCAAGAGAGAGAGAGGTGGTCACATGGAATGCATCCTCTGTGTTTGCCAGCTGGGTTGAAGGCCAGTGTAATAACCGACCCTGTGAAGTCTGACTGGACATGAAGAATTTTCTCATTCTCTAAATAAAAAATGTTAGGGACAAAGTCACTCAAGTCTGAGAGACTTAACAAGCTTCCTTGATTTCCCACGTTAGGAGGGATTTCCCGTGAGAGACTCAGATTTTTCCAAGGGAGTAAACGACAGAGTAGCCACGTACCGTCTGTGTTCTGCAGGACTGTGGGGTGCTCCACAAAGGCCACGTCTCCCTTCTCAACCAGACACCTGCACACCAAGGAGCAGGTCAGCGAGGAGGGTCAGCAGGAGCGGAGGGAGAGACACAGAGGGGGAATCCCTGAGAGGCCCACACCCCCTCCACCAGGCCACTCGGCACATCTAACACCGACCACTTCCGCCCATGCAACTGTAATGCCTGGCTCTCCCTGGGAGTTAGAGGAGAAATGTAATGATAAAAAAAAAGAAAGATGCTCTTTAATTTCTATTGTTCCTTATTTTAAGTGCTGATCGGTTTCTCAAGGGGAAATACTTATGTTCTCCTACTAACAGAGATATTCAAAGATGACTGGTTGGATCAACACTCCCTTCAGAGATTAAAATCAGCATGGAAGATGCAATTTTGAAGGACACTCATCACGTCCATGTCTACTCAGCCTCAATAAAAGTTAATGTGTATCACTAGATATTTGTCCACATTTGATCCCAGTGGTCTGTGGTTTAACAAGCCCTCGAGGAGATTCTGATCTGTGCTCGGGTGTTAGAACTAATACTCAAGGCAGCCACCTCCCCACTCTACCGAGCAATGGCTTCAGACACATTTCCCACGTTCTGCAGACCTCTGCCCCTCCTCATACCCCTCCCCAACACTCATTCTCTGACAGGTGCTTCTCCCTCCCCGAGAAGCACAGAAACCATTACTGGTTTCTGTAATACCATTACTATCCAACCACCCTTCTGCCAAATCTACCAGTCCAAGTGTTCAGTGCTCGTCTCCTGCCCTTCAGGGACAAAGGAGGGAAGGTCTCCCTCCCAGCAAAAGTGTCCTCCTCAGGTGCTCTGCATCCCATCCCCACCCACATTCCCAGGCACTTTCTGCTATGATTATCCTCTTTCTCTTACATAATTGGAGCCCTTTCCTCTTCTCTGAGCTCTTTGCATCAGCATTCCTACTTCTTTTCTTTAAAAAAGAAACAATAAGCCCCGATCAATGCCACAGAACCCTCAGCAATGGGTCTCTCTCCCCCACTCATTCAAGCACCTAAAAGGAATCACCATACTTACCATCAGCACCCCTTCACACCACCCTCACTGACCCTTGGCAGTCAGGTTAGAGGACAGACTCACTATCAAATCTGCTGCCCCCAGAGTCCCCAGATCCAGAGGCCAACTTACCATACTCATTTTACTTAATCCCTCAAGTTTCTCTCAAGATCTCTCATCCTTTCCCCAGTGATTTGAAAAGTCATCTTTGTTACAGACCAAATATAATTATGTTATGTAAGTCTATTCTCGTAAGTCTATTCTCTTCCATTGATTTGTCATTCTTGTACATAAATCAGCCTGTATAGACCACAGTATTGCAGTGTTATGTGATCTTTATATCCAGGAAAACAAATTCCCTTTCTAAAATTTTATTTTTTAATTCTTCTCTCTTGTTTGGTCTATGAAGCTTTAATACTTTTTTGAGAACTGACTCCACCCACCCTACTCAATCCACCTGGTCACAGTGGGGGCAGCTGGAACTTCACAGTGCAACTTCGCTGCATGTGTTGTCTGAGCAGGAAGCTTTTGCTTGAACTGGGATGACAATCCCAAGTGCACTTCCTGGGAATTGGGACCAATACATTATGGTCTGTGTTTGCTTCTTTACAACTAGGGAACTATAACATCACTGGGACTGCTGGTCACAGACATTTCCCTCCATGTAGACTGAGAAACAGGGAAAAACACCCTGCAGGGAAAGAGAAAATGAGGCAGATAGTCAGAAAGAGAGAGACCAGAGAAGCAGAGTGGGCCCTTCTATTAAAAACCTACTGGTTGTTTATTTGAAATTCTAACTTAATTGGGCATTCTGAATTTTATCTGGCAACTCTCACCTTAAACTACCTTGGCTGGACCTTCAGGCTCAGGTCTCAGATCTCACAAGGAGGAAGCCCACCACAGAACATCTGTTAAAGCATCCCCTTTGGCTTAAGATGGCTCACATTGGTTTTTGCACTTGCAACCAAAGGAGTCCTTATATATCTTATTAAAGAAAAAAGACATTAAAGAATATAAGCAACCCTGGGTGGTATGGCTCAGTGGATTGAGTGCTAGCCTGCAAATTGAAAGGTTGCTGATTCAGTTCCCAGTCAGGGCACAGGCCTGGGTTGTGGGCCAGATCCCCAGGTGGGAGCGTGCAAGAGGCAACTGATAGATGAATCTCTCACACATTGATGTTTCTCTCCCTCTTTTTCTCCTTCCCTTCCCCTGTCTCTGAAAATTAATTAATTAATTAATTAATTAAAAAAATATATAAGTAGACTTCTGGCCAAGATGGAGGTGTAGGTGGAAATACTGTGCCTCCTCACACAAACAAAATTAAGGACAACAAAGATTTAGAAACAAAAACACAACCAGAAAAGACAGAAAATTGAACTGTATGGAAGTCCAACAACCATTCATCCAGACTGGTAAGAGGGGCAGAGTCAGTAACCAGTGGAGAGCGGTCACAGCAGGAAAAGGTGGTGGTTGGAAGACCCCAGGCATGGGCCTAGCAGACGCTGGCTTCAGGGAGGAAACTAGCAGACCCAGTGAGGCGAGCAAGGCCACTGGCTGACCATGGTCATACATTCGCGCACAGATAAACCAGGCAAAAATGGGCAGTGAGACAGACCACGCAACCCAGGGCCCCAGCAATGGGAAATAAAGCCTAAACGCACCAAATGAAAACACTTGTGGAGGCTGAGGTGCTGGAAGAGACTCCCAGCATCACAGAAGATTTTGTTGAAGAGACCCACAAGGTCCTAGAACATTCACAAGCCCACCCACCCAGGAACCCGCCCCAGAAGGGCACAATTTGCTTGTGGGAAGTGGCAGAAGGGACAGAAATATGAGCGAAGCAAGTGCCATTGTTCCCTCTCTGACCCCGCCCCCACATACAGCATCACAACCCAGCAACTGGGTTGCTCCGCCCTGGTGAACACCTAAGGCTCCGCCCCTTATATGTAACAGGTGTGACCAGACCAAAAAATTATGGCTCAAACAGAAGAACAAATCAAAGCCCCAGAGCCAATACTTTTAAGTGACAAGGAGATAGCTAACGTATCAGATGCACAGTTCAAAGCACTGGTGATCAGGATGCTCACACAAATGGTTGATTTTGGTCACAAATTAGATGAAAAAATGAAGGCTACAATAAGTTGAATGAAGGAAAATGCACAGGAAACCAATAGTGGTGGAAAGAAAACTGGGACTCAAATCAATGGACCGGACCAGAAAGAAGAAAGAAACATCCAATCAGAAAAGAATGAAGAAAAAAAGAATTCAAAAAAATGAGGAGAGGTTTAGGAGCCTCCAGGACATCTTTAAGTGTTCCAACATCTGAATTATTGGGGTACCAGAAGGGGAAGAGGAAGAGCAACAAGTGGAAAACTTATCTGAACAAATAATAAAGGAGAACTTCTCCAATCTGGCAAAGGAAATAGACTTTCAGGAAGTCCAGGAAGCTCAGAGTCCCAAAGAAGTTGGACTCAAGGAGGAACACACCAAGGAACATCATAATTACATTACTCAAGATTAAAATGAAGGAGAGAATTCTAGAAGCAGCATGAGAAGGGGACAGTCACCTACAAAGGAGTGCCCATCAGACTGTCAGCTGATTTCTCAAAAGAGACCTTCCAGGCAAGACGGGGCTGTAAAGAGGTATTTCACGTTGTGAAAGGCAAAGACCTACAGCCATGATTGCTCTATCCAACAAAGCTTTCATTTAGAATGGAAGGGCAGATAAAGTGCTTCTCAGAGAAGGTCAAATTCAAGGAGTTCATCATCACCAAGCCCTTATTATATAAAATGTTAGAGGAACTTATCTAAGAAAAAGAAGATAAAAATATGAACAGTGAGAGGACAGCAAACTCATGGTTATTAACAACCACACCTAAAACAAAAGCAAACTAAGAGGACAGCTAGATCAGGAGCAGAGCCACAGAAATGGAAATCACATGGAGGGTTAGCAACAGGGGAGTGGAGTGGGAGGAGGAGGAGGGAAAGAAGGTACAGAGAATAAGTAGCATAGATGGAGGGGAGAAAATAGACAGGGGGAGGGCAAGAGTAGTGTGGGAAATGTAGAAGCTAGAGAACTATGACACATGGACATGAACTAAAGGGGGGATGGTGGGGGAGGGGGTGTGCAGGGTGGAGGGGGATGAAGTGGGGGAAATGGGACAACTGTAATGGCATAATCTATAAAATATATTATTATAAAGAATATAAGTAAATAAAATTTATATTAGTCTAGAGAGTTAAAAGTGCTAAAGAAAATATAAAGCAAGAAAGGAGGAAATAAAGTGTGGTTGAGAGTGTGTGTGAGAGAGAGAAAAAAAATATGCAGTAGCCAGGAAAGACTTACTTGAGAAACCCTAAAGGAAATGCAGGAGTTAACCATGAGGACATGACAAGCAAGAACACTCAGATGGGAGTAAGAGCAAGTGCAAAGGCCCCAAGGCAGGAATGTGGCTGATGTCTTCAAGGAGCAGTTGGGATGCCAGCATGGCCAGCAAGGGAGAATATCAGGAAGAGGCCTTATAGGTCAAAGAAGGACCCTGACTTTTATTCTGAGTGATATGGAAAATTACTAGAAGATTTTAAAGCAGAGAAGTGTAATCCTCTGATTTATGTTTTAACAGCCTCACTCTTGTCGATGTGTTGAGAATAGACTGTGGTGGGGGAGGATAGGACAGATGCATAGAGACTTGTTAGGGGCATATTATAACAATCTGAGGAGAGATGTGGTTTGGATCAAGGTGGTATCAGTGGACACAAGTGGTGTAGTTAACATTGGTTACCTTTTGCAGGTAGAGCCAACCTGATTTGATGATGAGCCAAATATAGGGTCTGAGAGCAGAGTAGACATGGATAATATGCACCAAGGTTATGACTTTTTTCCAAAAGAAAAAAAAATGAAGTTGCTTTTAACTGAGATGAGGAAAACTGCAAGAGGTGCTGGTTCGGATAGGAGTATGTGAAATTTCAGAAGGTCAGTTTGGGACATTTAAATTTGAGATGGCAATTAGAAATCCCAGTAGGCACTTGGATACACAGATCTGGAGTCTCGTCTGGAGTTTCGAAGAAACAAGGTGAACAGGAACATAAATTTTGGAATTTGTTGGCATATAGATGAATGCAGACCAAATAACCACGGGCATGAAGAGAGAAGTCCAAGGATAGAGCCCTGGGGTATACTGCCAAGAAGAGGTGGGGGAAGTAAGACTGAATCAGCAAGAGACTGAGATGCAGTAACAGGAGTGGGAAGAGGGAGTCCAAGAGAGTGTGGTGTCCTGAAGCCAAGGAAGAAACTGTATCTGAGAGGAGGAAGTGATCAGTGGTGCCAATTAGATCAAGTAATGCAGGACTAACAAACTGGTCTTTGGATTTATTTAGCAGCATGGAGGTCATTGGTGATTTAAAAGTGCAGTTTCAGCTTCATTATGGATGGCAGTGCACCAAGGGGAGGTAGGTTGGGAACAGCCTGCCCATGTGCCAACAGTGAAGACTGTTTTCTGTAGATAATTTAAAAACAATAATAAAACCAATTCCACTAATTGGAGGTGGGGGAGGCGGACAGATTTTTAAACTGGGTTCTGGCAGGATTGAAAGGAGAGAAATTGGAGTGAGCAAGGATATTGAACTTCAAGGGGATTTTGTTGGAGAGAGGACAGAAATAGGAAGCTGCTAGAAAGGAAAAAGATCAAGAAAGGTTTTACTTATTTATTTATGTTTAAGATGAAAAATAGCAGCATGTTTGCAGACTGATGGAAATGATGGAGTAGAGAAGAAAATGTGATGATGCAGAAGAAAGTGGGCAGACGTGCTGGGGCAGTGCCCTGGAAGAGGCTGGAGGAGAGGCCATCAATGCAGAGACAGGGCTGGGCTTTGCTAGGATGCAGCCTAGTTGTCCCGAATACGAGGAGGGAGGGCAGTGTCTATGAGCACAGATGTCATCACATGGGTAGATGTGGCACTGGGGACAGGGTGGAATTTCTCTTTTGATCACTCCAATTTCCTCAGGTGAAATGGGAAACAAAAATCAAATAGATGGAGGAGGAAGTGTTGAGGATTGAAGAGAGGAAAAAGTATGGAATCATCTTTTAGGAGAGAGGGTGGTGAATGGACTCAGAGACGTATGGCTCATTTAAGGTGAGTTCTCATTACTTTAAAGGGAGACCAGTGAGCCTGGAAGTTCAGATACCTAGTGGTGGAATGTTGGACCTAACCAAGGTTGTGGTTGAGCCAGGAGAGAGGACAGGCATTTGAGGATACATGCAGGAGAATAATTATCATGGTTGGCTGTGGAATGTATGCTGGGTGGAGAAGGGGAAAGGACCAAGAGAGTGAGAACAGGGAAGGGTTCATAGGATCAATGAATAACAGGGCAGCAGGAGTGAAGGATTATTGAATTCAGGAAATTATAGGGAGTGAAAAGGCAGGTAGGAGGTAGTGGAGAGAATGAGGTGTCGGAAGCTAAGATTATTCTTTGTGTGTTCACCTTCGTTCATGGTTAAAGACAGAACTCAACTCTAGGTCCTCTGTGATATACTGTAATAGTACCAAAAGGGGACTATCAAACTTAATACCAATGCACCTTCCAATTTAAAGAAAAATCAAATAATTTTAACCTAGGGTTAACATTCAGCATATATTACTGTGGTGAAAATATGTAATGAATGTATGGCTTATGAAAGAGACAAAACTTTGGAGAGGGCAGAACAAGGTAGTCTGGCAGTGTGATGAATAAGTGTCCTTCCTAGAAGCTGACACAGTCTCCACACAGCAGCCATAAAACCCTAATTCACACAACATAGCCTACTGCCTCAAAGGGTCCCATGCTGTCCATCACACTTAGAATTAAATCTACCTTCTTAACCAGCACAGTGGGGCACCGAGACAGCCACCATCTGCAGCTCCACGCTCCTCACACGCTTGATCCTCTCCTTCCTATGCTCTACGTAGGGCATTTTTCTCTGGCCTCAAACAGCAGAATCTGCCCCACCTCCTGCCTTTGTCCTTGCTACTCCTTCTTCCTGGATTACTCTTGCTCCAAATTTTCTCGAGTCAGATTCCCTCTCAATATTTAATCCTCAATTCACATCATCCCTCCACTTGCTTACCTGACCACCATTTCCAAAATTGTTTCCCAAGTCAAGGCCACATCACCCACCTTGGTGTAGCCCTTAACGAAGTGAGTGAGTGATTATCCTTGGTTTATGCGTTTATTGTCCTACTCTCATGGACTCAGGGGGAGAGGATTGTGCATGTCTTGTTGCTGTGATAACCTTCCACCTAGAACAGTGCCTGCCACAAACTAGGTGCTCAATAATATTTCTTGAATGGATAAAGGAGCTCAAGAATATCTATTTTCTTTTTTTTTAATTTTTTAAAAGATTTTATTTATTTATCTTTAGAGAGGAAGGGAAGGAGAGAAGGAGAGAAATATCAATGTATGGTTGCCTCTCATGAGTCCCCTGCTGGGAACTGACATGTGCCCTGACTGGGAATCGAACTGCGATCGTGTGGTTCTCAGGCCTGCACTCAATCCACTGAACTACACCGGCCAGGGCAAGAATATCTATTTTCAAAATCTCATCAGCCAGGTGTAAGAAGCACGTGTAGGGTGCCCTGCTGCGATTTTAAACTGGGGCTCTGAAAGACTTCATGATGTATTCACAATCACACAGAAGAAAGGAGCAGAAGCAGAACCAGGGTTGTGACCCTGCACCATCATTTTGCCTCTCCTCAGGTGCCTTAGGTCTGCTGGGACTGTAGGTGAGTGTTCCAGAGAGTGGCTGAACTTGAGTCCTAGGAGCCACTGGGAATTTGCAGTTCTAGTTCTGAATTCTGGCTCTTCCTAAATGCAGCACCGAGATGCTGGGGTGGTGAGACAGGTGAAGGGACAAGAAGTTCATGGGGCTGGAGCCAAAGAGCAATGTGGTGCACAGACACTACTCGCCTGAGGGCCCCGCTGGAGCCGTAGTACTTCTCGTGGCTGTTGGGAGCACACACGTGGCCTGGACTGCTGTCGCCACCACACAAAGCACAGAGCCTGGAATCTGGATCAGACCCAGGGGCACAGCTTTGACTGAAAAATTCATCTGTGCAGGAGGAAACAGGAGGTCAGCTCTTTCTGCCTGTGTTAGCAAGAAAGCCTCAGATTTGTGTCCCTAGAATTGACTGCACAATGTAAAGATGCATTCGGGTATTTAGTACCATGTTTTTGGAAATAGGAACCTTATGAAATTTTTAAAAGTTGCAGCTGGAATGAAGTAAAGGGGGACTAGCTGCAGCTGGGACAAGAGTGTGAACTCACAAAAGTCTTCTCTGTTCCAGAACAGGGAGAGCAAATATAGATTTATCCCTAAAAGTGGATAAAACCGGAAGTCCTGGCTGGTTGAACCTGTCCCATGTGGTTTCCAATGTCTGCTGCCCTGCCCTTCTTTACAAGGACTGCCATTGTGACTCTAAGCCCGAGAAGGGGTCTGGGAGGCCCAGCCCCCACGTCCTGTGCTGAGCTCCAGGGCACTGTGGTGAAGATCCACCCTCCTGGAACCTAAATCTGTGGGGCAACGGTCGTAGCTCAAGTAATCTCACAGTGAATTCTTGTTTGCCCTCTTCCTCTGGGGGAAAAATGTGATTCCACAGGCTGCAGAGAAAGGAACCCGGTACATACCGGGGGTCAAGGAGAGGTCTCAAGAGATGAAGAATGAATGGGAATTACCTGAGAGAAGGGCAAAGGAAGCGGCATCTGCACAGGCCTAGGGCGGGCAGTGGAGGTGAGAGACAAACTGCCTAGAGGGCTTAATGGAGGCCACTGGGGCTGGACCGCCCACAGCGAGGGTGAGTGGGGAGGGGGCAAGGATCCAGACCACATGTGACCGTTTACCCCTTGGTGTAGACTTTGTTCTTTACTGTTAGAGAAATCGGGAGCTTCTGAAGGACTTCAGACAGTCCTGGGCAGGATATCGTCAGGTCTGCTCTTCGCAAAGAATGGCCTGGAAACAGGGTGGATGGAAAGAGGGCGGGTGTGGTGTGCATGCAGCAGGCTGCTGCAGTAGTCAGCGGGAGACGGGGGCAGCCTGGACTAGAGCAGCACAAATGAGAGGTCGGTAGGTGGAGAGGAGAGAAACTGACAGTACTGGTGATGGATGGGTGTGTGGAGAATGGCAGCTTCCAGGTTTCCAGACGGGGCAAGTGGATGGACTGTGGGGTCCTCCAGCAAGCCAGGCAGCTCAGCAGCAGGACCAGGCTCAGCAGACATGATATATTTCATTTTGGACAGGTTGAGCTTAATGTGCTTTTGAGATATCTAAGTAGATAATGTCAAACAGGCAGTTCATATATACAGGTCTGGAGGTCAACAAGAGATCTGTACGTGGAATAAAAATTTGATACTACCAATATATTGGTATAACATTATTAACTGTGATAGCAGCAAACATTTATCTAGTGCTTGCTATGTGCCTAGCTTTCTGCATACAATATTTGTTTAGATGGTGGTCAAGGCTGTAGGCATGGTGTGAGGACTTGAGGACTGAGTCTAGAGTTGGGGGAAAAAGTTACTTTAAGCAACTCAAACATTTATTAACCAGGTTGGGAAAGGGGACTTCGTAGGGGTAGGAGAATGACCAAGCCTGTGTGTTTTCATAAAGCCAGAAGATAGTGTTTTAAGTTGCTTTGAAGAAAGAAAGGTCATGGAGAAAAGGATAGGAGCATGCCCTTCGGATTAAGCAACAGGTGGGTCACAGTAGCCTTGACCAGAGTTCTTTGTGTGGAATGATGCACAAAGCCAGAGGGCAGGGAATGTGTGGGAGGTGAGTGGTTCAGACCAGGCTCTTAATAAGTCTGGCAGTAAGGGGGAAGAGAAAGAAGGCAGAAGCTAGAGGATAATGTTGGTAGAGAGGATTTTTAAAGATGGAAGACATTGGGTGTGTTTACATGATGAAAGACATTGTTGGATATACCAGATGGAGAAGTCGTGGCTGAGGGCATGAGGCTCTGGGAGGGGAGCAAGAGAGGGTCCCACACCTAAGGGAGGTAGAGGGGTTGGCTGGGTTGTGGAGGGAGGCGGGGCAGATGCAGCCCTCAGAGGGCCACAGCATTGGCAGTGGGGTGTTGAAGGGGGCCTTTCTGATGGTTTCAGTTGCCTGTTGTAGGTGCAGATGAGATCACCGCTGAGAAAGGGTGCTAGATGGGTGTGGGATAGAGGCGTGTGGACCAGTACAGCATTAGGGTAGTTATTGGGAAGTGTGGCGGTGTGGAGCAGACAGCAGTGGGAGTGCTCCTGAGTGCTGGGGGACCACTGAGGCCAGCAGCCGGGGCGTTTCCCGTGGAATGAATCATTCCACCCTGTCACATCCTCCAGCCATGTTCAGCTGCTCAGGTGCAGAGGGAGAAGAGAGCAGGTAGTGAGATTCATAGAAGGGCTGGGGTTTGTCAGGTGGCTGGGGGGAACCAGAAGAGCAAGAGTCTTTTAGGTTTTGGCAAGAATGATGCTAAAAATGCCTAATAAGGAAATCTAAGAGAGATGAGGATGAAAGTGAAAGATAAAGCACTTAAGGGCTTACTGGTGGAAGGTTTTCAGTTTTAAAAAGCAGCCAGTTTATTTGGGAAAACAATGCACATGTATGCATGAACACACACCGCACTCTTACTCTGCAACCCCAGGCTTGTTCCCTGAGCCAGCTGCAAGTTATAAAGAATAAAGTGTGTCCCCAACATCTGCCCTTTGGGTCAAGTCACTCCTCTCAAAGCAAGGAGGTGAGGAGAAAGGGGAGGACTTGTTTAAGGACATGGGAAGCAATGTCTGTCCAGCCCTTTGAGGCCATCCCTTGCCATACATTGAAGTGAATTTCTCCCCTACACAGGCCCAGGCCCAAGGAAGGGGCTGCCACACCACCTCCCATAACACACTTACCAAACTTACAGGACCCAGTATGGTTGTATATTAAGCCCATGGGAATGTTCCAGCCTGCAGAGGTGCCAACTGCGGTGTGGCAGGACTTCTTGCCTCGCAGAGAGTTCCAGGTAAGGTGGGCATCAGACTTCTTAACCACCGCCACAGCATAGTAACCTGGCAACAGGGAAACCAAGGGGCAATTTCAACAGCTCCAGAGCCTTCCGAAAATGTCTTCTAGAGCTGCTGCAGCTAGCCCTTGCCTGCCGCTCTCTCCAGGGAGGGGAGATAGCTTGAATCCCTCACCTCACTGTAGCAGAAGCCCCTGCAAATAACTGTCGTTATCAGTACTGGGCCAAACAGACTAACAGTCCTGCTCCAGATACATGTACATGTACACATTCACAAATCTTTACACACAGGCTTCATACTTTTTTGATTGAATCCTGGTATACATTCTTTTCTGTGAGTTATTTTATTTTTTCCAACAGTGGATCGTGGATATCTTTTTGATTCAAGTAGAAATCAATATAACTCTCTCATTCTATTTAGTATTGGCTGACCCTAAGTTATGTTCCACTGTGTGGAAGTACCATATTTTGTAATCCCCTACTGGTAGGCATTTACATTGCGACCCATTTTTCCCTATTATGAACCACTAATGTCTATAAATCTTTGTACATATATGCTGTGCTCGTGTTTAAATGTTTCTGTTGAATAAAAGTCCAAAAGAAGGAGCTCTAATGACTTCTTTTTAAGGTTAAGTCTGATTTTTCTAGGTGAAAAATGCTATTTTTCACTAACATTTCTAATAATGACAATTTTTTAAAAGCTTTCTTTCTTCTTTCTTTCTTTCTTTCTTTCTTTCTAAAGAGGGGGAGGGAGTGAGAAAAAGAGGGAGAGAAACATCAGTTGGTTGCCTCTCACACGCCCTCAGCTGGGGACCTGGCCTGCAACCCAGGCACGTACCCTGACCCAATTGAACTAGCAACCTTTCAGTTCGCAGGCCAGTGCTTAATCAACTGAGTAACACCAGCCAGGGCTCTCAAAATGACAATTTAATTTCCCTTTCCCCAATATTAAAAAAATATCTCTCTCCTTCCCTTTCTTGCTGCATTCATTTCCAAAATAACACTGAATACCTTTGGTGGGAGTGGGCCTTCTTGTCTTGTTCCTGATCCTAATGAGAACACTATTGATATTTCATGTATTCCTATCCCAATATTATGTAATTGAATTGTGCTTACTGAGTAAGGCTTAAATGGCAAAACTGAATTTATGATATGATTAGAATCATAAATCTTTAGAACTAGAAGATAATGAGATTCACCATAAGCAACCCCCTCCCCTCCTGTACACACACACACACTCCCATTCTTGGGTCATGGCTCAGGTCTCTATATATTCAAGCCTGAACAAGTTGGGAGTCTACATGGGAAGTGGAACACCTGCCTTGACAGTTGCCTCCTAAATGACATCACACAAGTCATTTAACATTTAGGATCTCAAACGTCTCCTCAGTAAAATGGTGACATTGATACCCATCCCAGAGGGTTAGTTAAGATCAGATGTGCTAATATGAGCATATTGTGTGTTAGGAATGAGACGGGGAAGTTACATCAATAGGTTTCCAACCATGTTGTTAGTGGCAAAAGAAGTACCAAGGCCCTCTCTTGGTGAAGCAGGTTCTCCCGAGCCTACAGCAAGCCCTTACCTACTATCCCAGCAGGTAAATAATGGTACAGAGCCTTCCTGAGATGTAACTCTATATGCACAAATGGCATTACTGTCATCTATTATGTGTGTTTGTGTGTGTAGCTTGGAGTTAACCCCTTTCCCTCTCTACTCAGATCTAACCTTCTCCATCATAGCCAGTCACACTGAACTGTCTACTAAGCACCCTTGTTGACCTACATTTGCTTATCACTGCAGTTCCTGAAATTTCAACCACTCTCGAAGCAGCTAAAGTTCTTTCTGACTTCATATAGTCTATAATCACAACAGACTACATTGCTGATGAAATGCCAGCTCTTACGGTTGGGGATAAAGACAGTTTAGAGAAGACTAGTAGCCATGAAAGCAAACAGAAAGACAGCAGTCCTAGAGCTTGGGTCCTGCTGCACATGAAGGGATGCTGCCACAGGTGAGCCGCTTTGCATTCCTGAGGACTTTGTGGAGAGTGGTCAGTGCAGGGCCTCTGTGACCCTGTGCTTGGCAGGTGCTCTTTATGCTGTGGTGCTCCAAACCCACCCACCTCCCTCATGTCACCTATCTCATAAGAAACTCCCAACCCATGCTCCCTGATTCCAAAATACACTGCAAAGCTATAATAATCAAAACAGTCTGGTGCTGGCACAAAAACAGACACAAAAATCAATGTAACAGAATTGAGAGCCCAAAAAGAAACCCTCGATTGCATGGTTAATTAATCTGTGACAAAGGAAGCAAGAATATAAAATGAAGAAATGATAATCTCATTGACAAGTCGTATTGAGAAAACTGGATAGATATATGCAAAAATGGAATAAACCACTCTCTTAAACCACATGCAAAAGTAAACTCAAAATAGATTAATGACTTAAATAAAAGACATGAAACCACAGAACTACTAGGAGAAAACATAGGTATTAAACTATTTGAGCCCTGGCTGGTGTAGCTCAGTAGACTGAGTGCAGGCCTGTGAAGCAAAGGATTAAGGTTCAATTCCCAGTCAGGGCACATGCCTGGGTTGCAGGCGAGTTCCCAGTGGGGGACACATAAGAGGCAACCACACATTGATATTTCTCTCCCTCTCTCCTTCCCATCCCCTCTTTCTGAAAATAAATTTAAATAAATAAATAAACTATTTGACATCAGTCTTAGTAATATCTTTTTGGATATGTCCCCTCAAGCAAGGGAAATAAAAACAGAAATAAAGAAGAGAAACTTCATCAAACTAAAAAGCTTTGCACAGTGAAGGAAATGAAAATACCACCTACCAAATGAGAGAGTATATTCACAAATGATATATCTGATAAGGGATTGATATCCAAAATAATATAAGAAACCCCTACACTCAATAACCAAAAAAGAATCCAATCAAAAAATGGGCAGAGGACATGAAGACACATTTCTCCAAAGAAGACATACAGTTGGCCAGGAGATATGAAAAGATGCTCAGCATTACTGATATCAGGAAAATGCAAATCCAAACCACAATTATTATTACCTCACACCTGTCAGAATTACTATTATCAAAAGTCAACAAATAAGTGTTGGTGAGGTTGTGGAGGGAAGGGAACCCCCGTGCACTGCTGGTGGCACTTCAATTTCGTGTAGCCATTATAGTAAATAGTATGGAGATTTCTCAAAAAATTAAACATAGAACTACCATATGATTCAGCAATTCCAGTTCTGAGTGTTTATCCAAAGAAAACAAAAACACTAATTTGAAAAGCTATATGCCCCATTAGGTTCATTGCAGCATTATTTACAATAGCCAAGATATGGAAGCAACCTAGGTGTCCACTGATAGATGAATGGATGAAGAAGACGTGGTTGACATATTCATGTAGATGGACCTAGAGTGTATTATGCTAAGTGAAATAAGCCAGACACAGAAAGACAAATATGACATGATTTCACTTACATAAAACATTAAAACAAGCCAACAAAAACAGAATTGTAGAAACAAAGAATGAATGATGGTTGCTGGAGGGGAGTGGGGTAAATGGATGGATGAAAAAGATGAAGGACAATATAGTCAATGATAGTGTGATAACTTTGCACGGTGACAGATGGGTACTAGAGTTAGTGTGGTGGGCACGTTGTAAGATACATAAATGTCGAATCACTATGCTGTGTACCTGAAAAGGATATAATATTGTATGCCTACTATATTTTGATTTAAAACAGTTTAAATTCAGAAAAGAAAATAAAAAGAAACTCCAAAACCAAACAAACACCTGTTTTCATCTCAGGATCCTTCATCACGGTCATTTTCAAACCTTAATGTGCATGAGAACCAGCTGACAGCTTGTTAGAACACAGAGCGGTGACCCTATCCTTGGCATCTAACTGAGTAGATCCGGGGTGGGGCCCAAGAATTTTCATTTCTAATGAGTTCTCAGGTGAGGCAGATGCATCTGGTCCAGGTACTACACTAGATGGAGAAACACTGCTCTGGCCAATGCCCAAGATCAGCACTTCAGGGACAGATACAGATGCCCTCTGCCTATGTGGAGGCACAGATGGGAGAACTTGTCACCTGCTCCCCTATTCTAAATACAAGATTGACTCCCCTGCTATTCAAATCCAGCTGGCTGAAAGCTGAAGAGTGATTTCATTTTCCTCCTTATCTGCATTAGCAGCAAGGCCCCAGAAGTGTCAGGAATAGTCTCCTGCCCCAGTGTGAACCTCCGTGCAGAGGTGGGCAGGCAGCATGTGACAAGGAACAGTGTGCTTACTCAGGAAGTGCACAGCATGTCCAGTCAGCTGCCTCTTCGCAAGCTCAGGTACATCCACTTCCTGGCTGTGTGGCTCCAGTCAAGTGACACAGTCCCTGAGCCTCACTTTCCCCATTGACATAATGTGGGACAATGACACCCACAAACTAGAGGATTGCTGAGAAAAAGCAAACAGGAATCGTGCAAGCAAGAGTCCTGTCAAGTGTGAAGTAGCCTACAGATAGTCATTGTTAGTACAGCCTCATGACCAACGTGCTCCTTAACAATTAACTTGTCTTCTTTTCTACTTCTCCTCCTCTCCCTCCTCCTCCTTATTTTTCACAACTCTGATAATCTTTGTTTATTCTTTAGGCTCTCTGCATCCTTTTCCCAAGAATAGGCCTTCACCCTTGAGCCCCAGTGTTACTGATGCTGGCTCACCTTCCATGAGTGTATTCTCACACGTAGGCCCAACCTGCTGGTTGCCATCTTTAGGCACTAAAAAGAAAAAGTAAAATAATTGAGGTATATGGCGTTGCAGTCTCACAAACTCAAAGTTGTGAGCTTTTCAGTCATAAGAGTTAAGGATACCGAGGAGAAACACCCATTAAGCAGTTTTTCATTGGTCATTAACAAGCTAAGATTTGCAGTCCCATTTTACCTTCTCTTCCCCACATCTTTGCCATGTGAACATTAGGCTTCATCCCAGAAACTCCCCAATACTTAAGCAGATGCAGAGAAAGACCGTGAGATGCGCTTTGAAAGGGAGGCAGAGACTACTGAAGACCTTGACAAAAATATTTTTACATTTGCTATGTGATTATAGTCATCCTGACATCTTTCTTCGTCACAGCTCTGGGCTGTGATAGGCAATCACTACATTCTTGCTATGTTGGAGGGCAAAGAAGCAGTCCGTTGAGCCAGAAAGACCTGGGTGCTGTCTTCTACCTTGGACACAGTATTTATGGCAACTTCTCTAAGCCTTAGTTTTTAACACCTGTAAAAAATGGACATACCACTCTTTGTGTTACAGAATTGTTTCATTTTGAAGGATAATGTATGGCTTCTTGTTCACTTCCTAGTAGATGAGGTGCTTAACAAATGATACTGGTGAAATCCTCTTCTCCAGCTTTATTTTTTCATGTGGACAGATCTCCAAAAAAATAACATGACCATGTGGTCCCACCCCCTCAGTCTTCCAGTGCAGCTGGCATGAGTCAGTTTTGGATTGGTAGAGTTAGCAAAAGGATCTATGCCCATTTCGCTGAGCCCCTTCTTTCTTTATGGAGGATGGTGGAGAGAGGGTGGTTTAGAGCTTCTCACCTATAGAAAATGTATTCCTCTGCCCTCAGCGATGGGGTAAGCCAGCAGACCCGTTCTCCTGAATTAGTGGGCAACTCCAACTCAAGTGCAATTTGGCGAGCACTGCAGCCGCCTCTGGACCATGCCCTCCCATATCGCTATTTCAGTAATAAAGGTGTTATTTTTCTCTCTTTTTGCCTAAACCCTACATCTATATCTTAATTAATTCTGACATTCGGGAAGGAGAGTATTATCTACTAGCTCCCTACACTCCAGCAATAGTTGTTATTATCTCAACAATTAACTAAATTATTTCCTCATCTCTAAGTCCATGATCCAGAGGGAACACAACAGCAAGCACCACCTCCCTCCACTTACTGTAGTTCTCTGCCAGGACAGGCACCAGACCACACTTGCCCGCCGTGTAGATTAAGCCTCCATCTAAGCTCATGGCATCAGCTTCTCCTTTCTGAAGTAAAGAAATAAATCAATGGCACAACAGTGAGGTTGTTGCCCTGTCTCACTGACCCTCAGAAGTTTCTACCTCATTGGCTTCATATCACATATTCTTATGATTAACCAGATCATGGGTCACCCAAAGCTTCTGCCACATGAACATGGGTTTAGAAAACTGGACATGTATTAGGCCTGTTGACCCAGGAGAAAGAGTTCAACCCAGGTCATGCCGACTGTGGACATGCCCTCACTAAACTTTCACTATGCAATTGTCATCACTGATCCACGTGGCCAGGCCCAATGACTGCGTTTATCTGTTTCTATGAAACACGTTTCCTTCTGTATGGCAGAGTTCAACTGTGGTCCCATAACCCCTAGAACAGCAAGGATTTTTAACAAATAATTAATTATTCTACTTAAATAGTTCGTTGTAGGCATACCTCAGAAATACTGTAGTTTCGTCCCAGACCACCACCATAAATCGACTATACGAATAAATCAGGTCTCATAAACTTTTTGGTTTCCCTCCATGTAAATGTTATGTTTACACTATACTATAGCCATTGAGAGTGAAGTAGCATTATTTCAAAAACACAATGCTCATACCTTAATTTAAAAATACTTTATTGTTAAAAAAATACTATCATCTGAGCCTTTGGTTAGTATTAATCTTTATGCTGGTAGAGGATCTTGCCTTCAATCTATAAAAAACATCCAATATCTACGAAGCACAATAAAATGAGGTATTCCTGTAATAATTAACTTGTGCTTTTAATCAATGAACTTTTCCAACAGAGCAAAAAATGTATATGTACGGTCATAGATAAGGTCATCAAGAAACACACACACACACACACACACACACACGCACACACACACTTTGCTTCTGACCTGCTAATTGCCTTTCTAGAAGTCTGTAAAAAAAATCTACTATTTAAGACAGTAGTAACTCTATAAGGAAAAACTCGCCAAGCCCTTACTGTGTGCCTGGTCCTTTTCCAAACACTTTCTAGGGATTACTTCATGTATTCTTCACAAATCCAATCAGATAGTTGATATAATTATCCCTCTTTCATGCATTAGTGAACTGAGGCAGATAGGGGTTAAAGAATTTCTCCAATAGATGGTCACCAAGACTTAAATGTAAGAAGTTTAATTTTTTAGCTTCTGCTGTAACCACTATCCCACAGCCTCCAGGATCTGACTAGTCCAAAGGACTCATCCCTAAATACTATCCTACAAACACTTTTTTTCATCTTCAGAATAGGTCGAACATCGACCTCATAGGCTTACCAGGAAGATTAAATGGATTAATGCAAGTTAAGAAGTTTCATAAACTTTATGAAACTTTTCATAAAGTTTCATAAACAGAAACTTTAGCTGTCATTGATATTAAAGGCATACTCAGAAATACTGATGATTAAAGGACAGAAATCTTCACTCCTGTATTATTTACAATAGCAAAGAATTTGGAGATAATTCGTATACAGACACTTAGAAATTGGTTAAATAAGTTGAGTCAGAAATACTTGGTGGAACATTCTGCAGCCAGTAAAACTTAATTTTAAATGAATACTTCATTACCTAAGAAAGTGTACCAACTATATCCGAGATTTTAAGTAATAATAACAATAGCTAACATTTATTGACTGCTATAATATGCCAGGCAATGTTATGAGCATTCAAATTCATGTAATCCTTATAATTGACAAAGTTAGGAGACTGTATAAATTACAAGATCTTAATCTTTTGGGTTGGTCCCAGGGAGGTTTACCAAAAGTAGGATCTTCTTTTCTAAGAAAGACTGCTTCCTAAGTTTGTCAATTTTTCAGTCCTTTATGTATAATTTTTTTCTAATCACAGAAGCATCATCTGTCCTTAGAGAAATGGAAATTTATGAGCACAGCTTCATAACTCAAAAAGTATGCGTTGATGTTCTATGAGTTGTGAAGTTGTGAATGATTGCTTTATTTTTCATTTCTCTTTCAGCATGTAATATTTTTATCACCAGAAAACACTAACCTTCAACTAAGGGACTGAAAACATTGATTTGCTTTCACAATCTACAAAGGATGCCCTGACCACACCCTGGGATGTCACCCCACCTGCTGCAGGTCCTAGGCAGGACACTGCTCAGAGCTCCCTGGTCACTAGAGCTGAGCACCAGATGAGTCTGGGCCTTGGGCTGGCTCTTTGTTTCTGCCCACCCCTGAGCTGGAGGGGTCAGTGGGATGGATTGGGATGGGGCTTTGGAGAGTCGGGGGAAACACACAAGCATCTCAGCCTCATGGCTGATGTGGAGGTGTCTGGGAAGACTCAGCAGAAGTGCCACCTGTGGGTATGCAAACCCAGCTCTGGAGGCCGGGCCTTCCTTACCACGATGGCAGCAATGCAGTCCTCAGTGGTCTCCTCCGTGGTGCACGTTAAGATGCCACCACTCACAGTGCTCCAGTCGTCACACTTGGCCTTCTCATGGTGGCCCACTGCACACCACTGCACCCTCTGGGAGTCTCCCACACCTAGAAGGGGTGGAGAAGAGCCAGGGATCCAAAAGAAGCTCCAAGATGGGTTTGGGATTTTAGTGCCACTGGCTGCAGGGTGGTTGCCCAGTGGGGCCCCCATTGGCAGCAGCAGCAGGGTCTTGTGCCCACATCACCACTGGTGCCTCCCTATCACTGTCTAGGAGAAACGGGACCTCAGTTCTCAGAAAGAACAGTGAAGGCAGAGCAACCCTAATCTGGCTCGTAACCTCACCTTCTCAGGCATCACCTTCCTGGGGAAGGCCTCTCTGAGCACCAGCCCAGCTCAGAGCCTTCTGCGGGGGCGGTTCTTACAGGACTGGGTTCTCCCATCCAGGGAGCGCTCCCCAGGGTTAGTCCTGTGTCCTGTTCTGGGGGGGGGGGGCGGCTTACTCTCCCTCACCCAGTGTCTTTGATCACCACGGTGCATCCACATCTAACCCAGGGGTTTGGTAGATACCCAGTAACTATTGGTTGACTAAATGGAGGAGGAAAAAGAGAGAAGGAAGGAAGAAATAGGAATTCAGAGGAAGGCAGGAGCTGGATTAAAACCCTCTGAAACTCCAGTTCTCCTGATGGTGGCAAAGGCCACGTTCCCACTTCAGTTCAGGATGGGCTATTTCCCCTCTCAGACAGACCTGTGGTTGGGTGGGGCAACTCTGGTTAATACACAGAGGCCAGAACCATCATCACTTCAGACTGTTCATAATCTGAAGGTCACTGGGTCTTCTCCCCAGCTCAACAGAAAATCCCCTCGTTAACACCCAGTGCAGTCGGTAGCTTCCCCAGACCCTGCAGGCTGGTGAAGGGTGGGTGAGGTGAGGCTTGTAGGCACTGGGAAAGCCTCTATGACCCCCACCCTGCCTCGCTGCCCTCCCAGGATGTCTTACCATCTGCCCTTAGAGCCTGAATGGCAGCAAAACACTCATATCCCAGATACAGCTTGACATCCATCTTAGGTGGGACTCTTAAAAACCCATGGGCGGCATCTGTAAACAGCAGGTCCTTCCCATGAGGAGAGCTAAAGAGCTGGAATCTTTCTGACTTGCCTTTTCCAAAATGTTTCTGTTAAAAGGATAAGACAAACAGTGGCATAGAGAGGCAAGGGGAAAACAAACTCCAAATCAGACAGGAACAGAAAGGAGAAAGAATGAGTGCCTGAACGCGAAGACAAAGCTTCTGTGGCTCATGGGTTCTTGAGTCTCTCTCCAGGAAATGCTTTAGCCAAACACCAGCTTGTCTGCCTTGTGCGGACTCAGGGAAACTGCCAGGGGCTGCCCCCCAGATCTGTACAAAGGGCCATGGGGTTGTCATGTGCCAGGCAGCTGCCCCCTCCAATGCCATGCTCCCACAGGGCGTCAGTTAGTGAAGGCTGCCTCAGTTATGGCCATCTGATTGCCCCAAGTGGCTCCAGTGATCCTCCTCCTGGAGCAGCTGGTGGCCCACACTGCCAGGAGTCCTGGGCTCCTCTCCCACCCCAGTCCTGCCATGGAAGGATTTCAAGCAGTCCCTTTCCCCTCTGGCCTCCGGGAAAACAAAGGGCCCTTTGCCTATGACTCTCACTGACTGACCCAAAGCTGCTCACAACTGTAGCCAATGGCAGCACCTACCCACACACTTTTTCTGATGCCTGTCTGCTCTTTGCTTTTGTGGTGGCGCTGCATACAATGTCACATTAACAAACCAAAACTTAATGTGGCATTCTGTGTGCTCCCTTGGGTGCGCACAGCCTATTCCTCAGGGCCCAGGAATCTTCCCGGATACACCCAGCAAAGCAGTCCTTCTGTCCTCCGCGGAGTACATAATCCACGTCTCCGAGGTTGTGCATCCCATCTGGTGATAATTTCTGTGTGTCCACATTTCTTTGCGGGCAACTCAAGGGCAGGGCTTTGTCTAGCTCATCTCTGAGCCCCCAGTGCTGAGGAAAGAGCGCCGATGGGCTGGCAGAGACCGCCTCCAACACAGGGCATAGAGAGGATGCTCATGGAGGGGTGCCTGCCACTGGGGGAAGTCGGGAGGGTGGGATCACATGCCAGCAGGATAACAGGGGAACTCTTCGTGGTGGGGGGACAGTGTGCACTGCATCCTGAGAACCCCTTTAGAACTGGAAAGAACACAATGGGGCAACGAGGAACTTCTGCAGAATCTTTGCCCCCTGGGGCGATGGTGGCAGGCGAGGGTTTTATGGCCTCTGCTGTCTGTAACATTTACAGACCAAGAGGCTGGTCAGTGGAGAGGAGGATGTGTGCTGTGGTCCTGCAGTGTCCTGAACCCAGAAGGACTTCCAGCGTGGCAACAAGAGAATGAGGGACAGTGCCCCAGATCCAACCAGAGACTCCTAAGCGGGAGGGAGGACAGCGGATTTGGTACCTGGGCCTGGTTGAGAAGCTCCCAGATCAAATCCGCCTTGCCATCCACACTTCGGGCCATGACTGCATGGGAAGGGACTTTGCCCAGGTGACACTCCTTGTATTTGTCCACTGGCTTCCGGGTGTTGTCTCTGCAGAGCAGCTCATACTGGTCCCTCTCAGCCTGGTTTGCAAAGGTTTCTGGGAGAAGAAAACCCAGAGGAGCCAACAGATTGCAGGCAGAGCCATCAGCTGTGTTCCCCCCTCCTCAGTGAGTCACAAACTACTTGACCTTGTTGAAACAATTTTCCAGGCCAAAGATGGAGCTGCTCCTGCCCAGAATGCCATATTAACAACCCAAAACTTAGATAACATCTAAGTGCATGTCCCTGTAGTGCTCTGCTTGACCAGAAGTGCACTATTCAGTCAGTTCTCAAATGCAAAACCAACTCTGGGCTCTGTATTTCTCTCTTTGTTCTTTCTTGCCCCAAACAAGGTTGACAACGCGGCCTGAGCCAATCAGATAGTTTCTATGTGTCTCTTCACTGTTCTTTATTCTTTGTCCTATAAAGGTTTCCTATGTTCCTCTTCATTTTGTACTTCTCCAAATGGAGGCTGCCCGCTTCGTGAAGTGTTAATAAGGTGTGTTTATATCACCAAAATTGTTTTCTTTAATCGTTCTTTTAACAATCCTAAGAGTAGTGAAAGAGAATCTTTTTCAAATGCATTTCCACAGATGAGGAACCTGAGGCCTCAGGAGATGAAATGACTGGTTCTCACTGCAGCAGCCAGGGCTGGGAGGCATGCGTGGCCTGGGGCCCTCCCACTGTCCCTTGTCCCTAGGGCTTTGCAATATGAAAGAGGTCCGCAAATGTGCGGTGAGCACTCACAGCACACCCAACACTGTGCTGAAGTCTCTCCACGCTCTTTGTCATTTAATCCTCATAACAGCTGGAAGGGGCCGGCGATGTGATTATCCCATTCTAGAGAAGAGGGGACAACCTCAGAGGGTTGAGGTAACTCATCAAGCTCGCTAACCTGAGGTTGACACGTGCTCATGGTAGGACAACCCAGGTCCCCCACTCTGTAACACTCCCCTGAGGGCAGAGCACAGCAGGGAAAGATGGTGGAAGAGTTGAGGGAAGGACGAAGGCTTAGGAGCCCAGTCAGGGCATTCCATAGGGACAGAGAAGGACCAGAAAACCTTGTGAGAAAAACGAACTCTTTGGTTCCCCTTATCCACTATTAAAAGATGTTCTGGGTTGAACTGTGAACCCCCCCACCAAGATTCACATGTTGAAGTCCTGATCCCCAAGACCTCAGAATATGACCTTATTTAGGAATACAGTCATTGCAGATGTGATTCGTTAACATAAGGTCATACTGGAGTAAGGTGGATCCCTACTCCATTGTGACTGGTGTCCTTATAAAAAGAGGAAATTTGGGCACAGACAGGTATGCACAGAAGGAATGCCATGTGGAAAAGAAGACAGAGATTGGGGTGATGTGACTAGAAGCCAAGAAACTTCAAAGACTGCCAGCAAACTACCAGAAGCTAGGAGAAAATCATGGAACAGCTTCTCTCTCACAACCTTCAGAAGGAACCAACCCTGCCAACAACTTGATCTTCAAACTTTTCCTAGAACCATGAGACAATAAATTTCTGTTGCTTAAGGTACTTTGTTATGGCGACCCTAGCAAACTCATATAAAAGGTCTTTGGGGTTGATAAAACCCCCAAAGAGAAAGACTTATAATTAGAGTCCTTGTCAGTGTTACAATTTTTTTAAAGATTTATTTATTTATTTATCTTTAGAGGGGAAGGGAAGGAGAGAAGGAGAGAAATATCAATGTATGGTTGCCTCTTGTGAGTTTCCTGCTGGGAACCGGCCTGCAACCCAGGCATGTGCCCTGACTGGGAATCGAACCGCGATCATGTGGTTCGCAGGCCCGCGCTCAATCCACTGAGCTACACCAGCAGTGTTACAATTTTAAATAGGTATGGAATATAAAAATTTTAAATGATTTAGTAATGTTAGAAGTAAATGAAAAGATTTACTATGATCCTATAGTTTCAGAAAGAATTAACTTCGCCACCTCGGTCACTCACCCACCAGCATTTGTTTTCACCTCTGAAGCCCAGCGGACGGTCTTTTACAGACTTCTGCTTTTCTAGGGGGTGTTGTGTGATAAGCAGCTTCCAGGAAAGATAAATCAGGATGGTCTGGGACAGTCTGTGGCTTCAGAAAGCGAGGATGTTTTTAAGTACTTCAGGGTGAGTGTTAGAAGATACTCTTCTCTAACATAACTGTGGTAATGTGAGCAACCAGAGAAAATAACAATGACAGTTATTTGGAACAGCTTGATCCTGGGAGATGAAACCCATAGATGACCCCACTAATCCAAATGACTGATGATAAGACATGCATCAGTTACCAAAGTGCTAACAAACCAAGTCAATATGTAGTAATGAGGAGACTGTGGATTATGATGGCTACGCAAAGGAACAAAACATAGGAAACTCCTATTTTTTGGTAGAGAAAAAGCTAGGTTAGGCAGAACTGGGGCCCATGTGAAAAGTAAGGACTTAAAATTTTCCTTGAGGTAGCAGACATTAGTTTTCAAATGAACTTAGCATGGCGAATATACACTTGGCTTTAAACGGCTTAAGTGGCACAAGTGTGTTCCATATCTAATAGAAATTATTGGTTATAAAACCCAAAATCTGTAACCTCAACTTGTCTGAAAAACTCTTTGTTTGTTTGTTTCTGACAAATTACCTCAAACTCTGGAAAGGTATTTTTATTAAATATAGAAATAAAGAAGAAATACATTTCTGTCCATGGTAATAATGCTTTTGCAATAGATTTAATTGTATGTGTGTCAATAAGTTCTAAAATAATTATAATAATTTGTGTGTTTGCTGAAGGTATTTGAAGCTTTTAGGAGCCATTTATAATAAGCATTCAGGAGAAGGTGATTACATCTGAGATCAATATCTCAGTGTCTAAGAAAATTTGATTATTAAAACTCAGTTTGTTTTACTAGTTGTTAAGTAATGTTTAAATGTTCAGCAAATTTGTTTAGTAGATTTACCGACTGAATAGAACACTAAACAATGTACAAATAACAAAACTGGTTTATGCAGAAACTCTCCTGGTTCACCAAAGATCTTGTCATAACCCACCTCTGGATGCAGGGAAACTTTGGGGCAAAACCCAGTTCCCCCTGCCAGGGTGACGCACGTGATTCTGGCTCCAGCAAGAATCCAGCACTTACCTAACACAGTCAGGTGTCTCACAAAGCCCACATCCCCAGCACCTTCCTGCAGACACCTGAAGAACAGGACATCTGAAGTCAGGCCACTCTCCAAGGCAGGGCCTTGCCCCTCCCCCGTGTAGCCCCTCCCCATGTAGCCCCTCCCCCATGTAGCCCCTCCCCCGTGTGGCCCCTCCCCCGTGTGGCCCCTCCCCGTGTAGCCCCTCCCCGTGTAGCCCCTCCCCCGTGTAGCCCCTCTGAGGTTCTGCCCTGGCCACAAGCTCTGAACCCCCACAGTTAAGCCCAGGCCTGAAGCAGGAAGGATCCGTGTAAGCCACATCCCAGGCAACTCTGGGGAGGGATGGTGTGAAAGTAAGACCCACACTACCCTCTTCAAAGGCAGCCAAAAGCAACAGATTGTTTAAAAAATAAAAGTTTAAAGCCTTTTGCATGTAGGATAAAAACTCTGGATAGCCTTGGATTCCTAGCCAGTTTAGCTCTGGTTTTGAGTGGCAGCAGTTTCTCTTACTAAGCATGGAGGAGGGAGAGGTTCCTTGGGGGGGCTGAGAGGGAGATAGGGAGGGGCGCAAGTCACAGACACAGGCAGATGCTCAGGCAGGAAGAAGCAAACTGGGAGGTGCTGGCCTTTAACCCAGCTAGAGCCCGAGCCTGTGTCTGTGGATCCCAGAGTCCCAGAGGTGGATCTATCCCCCCCACCTTCCAGAAGGGTCCAGGAGGGTCCAGGACAGTCCAGGAGGGTAACATAGGCAGATCTCAGGCTCTAGGGAGACAAGTGGGGCTCCCACACAGAAGACTGTTTCACAGGATGCTTACTTAGGAAGCACTCAGGACCCTGAGATTCACACTTATGCTGAAGGTGGTCTGGGGCGGCCCTGTCTCCTCCCTATGGCTTAGTTGAACCATCTTCAGAGTATGGGGGGTTAGGGGGGACAGGCGGAGCAGGGAGTCTCACTCACCTGAGGGCACCCGAGTAGCCAAAGTATGGTTCGTGGTTAGAGCAGGCACACTTGTTGGTCCCTTTTCCTGCACACAGTTGACACAGTTTGGGGAAGGCTGTCCCATCCGCACAGGGAACACAGCTGCCCGCGAAGAAATTGCCCACTGCTGCTCAATACAAAGATGTGGAACAAAGGACGTGAGCCAGCCTGGCCAGGGACAGTCACAGCTCCTGGCCCAGGCTCAGGAGTGAACACACAGCAACCAGAGCAAAACCAGCATCCCATCCCCAGGTGGCCTCGTGTGTGGTCCCTCTTCAACATCAGTGTCAAAAAGGACCAGGTTAACCCCTGACCTCCCCTCCCCTCCTCCAGAACTTGACTGCCACCTGCCTGCCATCAACAAAGGCCTGTCTCAGGTCACTGTCAGCCCCTCCCTGCCTTGTCAGATCGGAACAATGCAGACAGGGGTCTCCTCTGGGAGTCATGCCCAAGAGATGCCAGACCCACCTGGGCAGGTGCATGCCTGCATGGCCAGCAGATGGCCACCAGAGAAAACTCCAGGAGTCGGAGACACATGAGGGGGAGAAAGGAAAGCACCCCAGGGAACGGGACAGTAGGGCGCAGCGAACTTGGACCTGCCTGAACCTTCTGTCAGGCCCAGTGCCCTCACCCCCACCCCTCCAAACATTCTCTGCTGGGGTGTTGAGAGCTAAGACTCAGCCGACAGCTCCCAAGGGCTGCTGGTGGAGCAGACCTGGCCAGTCTGAAGCTGGTTAACCTCCCACCTCCACCCCAAGAGTCATCAGACATGATTATGTCTGAGTGACCTCAGGGTGGCCTATGTGGGCACCTACAGAAGGAATACATGCCTGAGGGCCCTCACCCTCCTGCCCGCTTACCTTTCTGAAGAGAATCACATGGCTCAGGCAGTTCCGAATAGAGTAAGCCTATGGGGACAACCCACCCAGCGGACCTGCCAAGGCCTGTGTGGCAAGACTTTCTGCCTTTGAGCTCGTTCAGCTGGAAGTCGCTGCCCTTCTTCACCACGGCCACAGCATAGTAGCTGGTTTGTGGATCTGCAGAGACAGCGTGAATGGAAGACCTGCAACCTGGGCCTCAGGGAAACACTGCTCATCACGGCTGGGCTCCTGACTAGGGAAGGGGAACCACCAGCCACACTCATGTAGGGCTGGGCGGTAAAGAGGGAGGGGTCAGAATCAGTTTCCTAGTCTTGGGGGAAAGAAAGGATTGCAGAGGGGACATTTGCAATAACCCTCCAGGCAAACACAGGCAAGACGCCATGTGCACATGTGCCCCCAATGACTTTTCCTACCCTGGCCCTGCCGGTTGTCTGACCCCTCTGCCTACACCTACCAACCCAAGCCTACCAGGAGACTGGAGCTGTGGCATGGAGGCCACATTCCTGACTCCACCTATTCCCTGTCCCCTGACACAGGCGCAGGGATGGAGAGGTTACCCTCAGAAAAGTCACAAGGCTGCTGGGACTCCATGTGTGTGCTCCAGTGTGGTCTCTCCTCTGAGTGAGGCACCCGTGGTTCTTGGAGACTTCTGTATACAGCTCTAAACCCTAATGGTTCAGGTCAGGCTGTACCCAGGCTGCTCTGTTTCTCCAGGGAGCACATTTCCTGGCCCAGGAGGTCAGTGTCAGCTGCACCAGCCCTCAACCAGCCCAAAGGCACAGAGGCCTCACAAGTCAGTAGAGCCCACTCACTCTTCCATCACCCTCCTGAACAAGACAAGACTCTACCAGGAGAGAACAAGCATCTCTCAGGGGAGAACAATGGCCACAAACTCTCTCTGGGGTTCCCGGGGAAAACTTACCAGCTTCTGAGCCATAGAACTCTGCCACTACAGGTTTCAGATTGTAGGGAGCCAGGCCCGCCTCATACACCCAACCCGCATCCAGTGTCATAGCATCTGCTTTGTTGTCCTGAAAAAAAAACCAGACCAGACACCAGTGAAGCCCTCCCTTCTAGAAAAGCCCACCTAAACCCAGGTGAGTGAGGTTGACTGGCAGGGCTTCTTGGATCTGGGGCTGGGAAAACCATCAGCTTGGCCACATCACACACTAACTCAAGCTTCGCTGAACTCCAACACTCTGGTGAGGGAACTGGGCCGCCATATTCCTATTCCTCCCTCATAGAGCAAGGAAGATGTTATTTTTCTTTTCCCTGCTGAGAAGTCTGGCTCTTATCCTAGAAAACCATGTGTGATCTTTTGGGATCAACTTGAGTTACAGAGGCTTCACCTAGGAGGCCTCGTGGGGGAAAGCTGCCTTCCCCAAACCAGGCAGGGTGCACAGCCCATGCACCGCAGGCTCTGAGAGAGGTTCCAGCCAATGACTGGGTCTGTCTGCCTGGCCATGCTTTTACACATGTTTACATTGGAAATCCCGGTGCTTTGCTCTGGTGACCTCTTTATCTTGGTCCTTCTGCTAAGGCCTCTCAGAAGTCACTGTGAAGCCCTCCTTCTGGGCCAGTGGGGATTTGATGACACTCTTCTCCACTCTGACTCAGTGCTCAGTAGTGTACCTTCCTGTCCTGGGTCCATATAACTGCAGGAGTCTTTCATTCATGGATTCAGTGTTTCTCTGGGTTTCAACTTCTTGCTTCACTCTACACTAAGTGCTAAACGATATTTACTTCCATTATGGCCCATTGTTCATTTACTTGTCTGCTCAGACATGAGCTTACCACTGTCCAAGTCAGCTGCGTTTTACACATTAAAAAATAGAGACACAGAAAGTTTACGTCACTTCCTCAGGCCACAATGCTAGTTAGTCATGGAGCAGAGATTTGAATGCAAGCAGTATAGGTTTATTACTTCCGTTATGTCGTACTTACTAGGGTTTTGTTTTATTGGGTTTGTTTTAGCTTCTGCTTCTACTGAATCTCAACCTTAAATTAATATTTCACTTGAAATATTATATGTGCCTTTCTATTAGGTCTACAATTCATTTTCTTTTAAAGTGAGAGGAGCACTATTTTTATATAGACATTTAATAACAAATTGTCTTGCCTTTTTTCTTGCTTTAATCATACTTAGTCAAAATGATCTTTCTAGAAGCCCCTGCTAGTAGTCTGTGAATAGTTTTTATTGATCACATTACAAGGAAGAAGCTATAGCTCCATGATTTGTGTCATGTTACAGGCAAGCGGTAAGACAGATGATAGAATTTTTCAGTGAATTAAAATAATAATGTAAGTCAAACTATAGATTTGTCTAGCTGAAACTTTTCTACTTAACATTGGAGTTGTTGGGTTGTTGTTTTATTGTGATAAAATACATAACAGAAAATTTACCACTGAACCATTTTTAAGTGTACATCTCAGTGCCATTACATATATTCATGTTAGTGAATGACCCTTTCAACCCACAGGACATCGGATGTGAAACAATTTTGAGGCTTTCTTGGAATCACAAAAAGTAGATGAAACCCCCAGAGACTCTCCACACCAATCGCACACACTGTAGAATAAAGATAAGTAGGAAATAAGAGTTTTTCCCACGGCAGTGAGGTTGGGCCTTTCTTGGACAAGACACTAGGATCCCAGGCAGGAATCACTGGAGCCTCAGGAACCCAGGAACCAAGGAGCCAACACCTAACTCAGGGGATCCACTGGAGCAGCAGGGATTCTGAGAGGAACCTGAACCAGCTGGAGAGGGAGGATTAAAATCAAACATGACCTCCCAGGTGCAGATAATGAAATCCAGAGTTAGGTAAGGCATAATGCGTGCATATGAACAGACTTGGCCTTCAAGGACTGTGGGGGTTGGAACCATCAGATGCAATGGAGAAGAGGTTCCTATTCAGTTTTATGTACAAAGTGAAGGCTATAATCCAAGGATAAGCCTACAATAGAAAATTACCAGGTGTAAAAAGAAAAAAATAATAACTGACACTTCTAGAGCCCAAAATATAACTGTTGAAATCAAAAAGTGAATGAATGTACAACAGATGATTGAACATGTTTAAAGTCTATTAGAACCAATATCCTTCAGTAGAGTTGCAGGATACAGAATCAATATACAGAAATCTGTTGCATTTCTATACACCAATAACGATCAGAAGAAATCAAGAAAGCGGTCCCATTTACAATTCATCAAAAACTATAAAATACCTGGGAATAAATTTAACCAAAGAGGTGAAAGACTTATATTCTGAAAATTATAAGACATTGAAGAATGAAAATGAACAGGATAAAAATAAATGGAAGGTTATACCTTGCTCATAAATAGGATGAATTAATATTGTTAAAATATTTTTACTACCTAAAGTAATATACAGATTTAGCACAATCCTTATTAAAATAACAATGGCATTCTTCTCAGAATTAAAACTAACCATAAAATTTGTATGGAACCACAAAAGACCCTGAATAGCCACTTAATAACAAAAAAAAAATCTTGAGAAAAAACAAATCAGGAGGTATCACACTTCCTGGTATTAAACTATACTACAAAGCTACAATAATCAAAACAGATAGTACTGGCATAAAAACAGATAAATAGATCCATGGAATACAATAAAGAGCCCAGAAATAAATCTTCACTTATATGGTCAATTCATCTATGACAAAAAAGTTAAGCATATACAGTGGGGAAAGACAGTCTCTTCAATAAGCAGTGTTGGTAAATCTGGACAGATAAACACAAAAAGATTCAAATGGACTACTTTCTTACAACATATACAAAAATAGACTATAAATGGATTAAAGACTTAAATGTTAAACCTGAAACAATAAAACTCCTAGAAGAAAACAAAGGCGGTAAACTATTTAACATCACTGTTAGCAATATCTTTTTGTGTTCTGGGTTGAATTGTGTGTCCCCAAGGCTATATCTCCTCAAGCAAGAGAAACCAAAGGAAAAAACGAATGGGGCTACATCGAACTAGTGAGTTTTTGCACAGCAAAGGAAATCATCGACAAAAGAAAAAGACAACTTACTCAATGGGAGAAGACATTCAAAATATACATCCAATAAGGGGTTAATAGCCAAAGATATATAAATAAGTCACATAACTTAACACCAAAAAAACAAACAATCCAATTTAAAAATGGGCAGAGGACCTGAATATACACTTTTCCCAAGAGAATGTCCGGATGGCCAGTAGACATGTAAAAAGATGCTCCACATCACTGATCATCAGGGAAATGCAACTCAGAATCCCAATGAGATGTCACCCACCAAAATGGCTACCCATAAATCAATAAATAACAAGTGCTGATGAAGATGAGAAGAAAAGGGGACCCTCATATGCTGTTAGCGGGGTTGCGCCTCAGGGTAGACATTACGGGAAACAGTATGGAGATGCCTCAAAAAATTAAAAATAGACTTGCCATACAAGCCGTCAGTTCCACTTTTGGTTATTTATTCAAAGAAAACAAAAACACTGATTTGAAAAGATATACACACCCCTATGTTCGTTGCAGCATTACTAGTAATAACCAAGATATGGAAGCAAGCTAGATGCCCATCAGTAGATGAATGGGTAAATATGTAGTATATGTAAAACATATACATAAGAGACTATTATTTAGCAATAAAAAATGAAATCTTGCCACTTGCAACAGTATGAATAGACCTAGAGGATACTATGCTACATGAAATAAGTCAGACAGAGACATCTGATCTCACTTATATGTGGAATCTAAACGGACTAAATAAATTAATAAACAAGAAAAACATAGACCCACATATAAGAGAGAAGAAACTGATGGTTGCCACAGGGGTGGGGGTGGGTGGTTGGGGATTTTAACATGTTTTAATTAAAAGCTTAAAAAATAAGAAAAAAGAAATATGAACAGCTTTATAAATAAATAAAGTGTGAATTAGTAAACTGGAAACCATGCCTGAAGAATTTATCCTGCATTCTGCCAAAAAGAGGTGCAGATGATAGAAATTTTTTAATGACTAAAACATATGGAGGCTAGATTAAAGAAGTCCAGACATGTCGTCTCGGGTTCTAGATTTTAAAAGAAAAAATGGAGAGACTAAAGCAAAGGCAGTTTTTAAAAAGACAATGGCTGCAAGTTTCCCAGAACTGATGAAAAACATGGTTCCACAGATGGAGTATACGCTAAGCAGGATAAGTACCAACATTCCCACGACTGGAAATATCAGTGTAAATTTGTGGGACATCATAGACCAAGAGAATGACGTCTCAAAATTCTCCAGAGAGAAGGCGGCTGAGAAATGACAAGACAAACTACACTTCTCAATGACTACGATGGAAGCCAGGAGATAGTGGAATAATATTTTTAAACACAGTGAAAATGTCAAACTACAATTATACATTCAGCAAAATTACCACTCAAGAATACGGGGAGATTAAAGCATTTACAGTGAAAACAAACAAGCAAGCAATTGACAGAGATTAACATCAAGAGATTTAGTCTAAAGGATCATGAATAAAACATATTTCTAAAAGGAAACATGTCCAGAGGATAGTCTGAAATAAGAGGAAGAATGGTGAACAGGTTAAATGGCAAAAATTGTAAGTTAATCCAAATACTCTCTCTCTGTCTCTCTCGCCCTCTTTCTAAGTTCTTAGATATATGTAAACACACACATAATACATACATAGACACACATGCACAAACACACATGTATATAATTATGTAAAAATAAGTACAAATTTATCAATAACAATAATTGTTCCTTTATTGAACTTACTGGGGGTGACACTGGTTGACAAAATTACACAGGTTTCAGGTGCATAATTCCACAACACATCATCTGTACACTGTTTTGTGTGTTTGGCACCTCAAATCAATCAATAACAATAATTATTGATGTCTAATCTACCACATAAAACAAATAAAGTTGTCAGATTGCATTAATAAACAAAACCCAGCAATATGCAGTTTTCAAAAGACACAACCAAAGCATAAGCATACAGAAAGTTAAAAATCAAGGAATGGGAAAAAAGGCATAGAAGGGCACTAACCTAATAAAGCGGATGTGGTGCGTGTGCATCAGAAGTTAGTCAAAGAGCACTGCCGGAGATGGAGATTATTTTGCAATGATCAAATATCATTTCACCAAGAATGATACGGATCATTCTCTCATACACTGCTGGTGGGAGTGGAAACCAAAATAACCACATTGGCTTTGCTTAAACATCAGATACATTTGGCATTGTCTTAAATGTCTAACACGCATATCCCATGGCTTGGCAATTCTGCTTCACACATATGTGGGAGAGAAACTTTTAATACTTGGGTCCCAGGAGATTTATATAAGACTATTCCTCAAGCACTCATTAAGATGACAAAAAACCTGGAAATAGTCCAAATGCCTGATGACCAGAAAAGAACAAATAAACAGTGGTATACTAACACAACGGACTACTATAGAGCTCTGAAAATGAATGAACAATAGCCGTATTCAGCAACATGGCTGAGTCTCAGGATAATACTGGGGCAAAAAAAGCAAGTGTCAGAAGACAACATTTAGTAATGTCACATTTATAAATTTTTTCAAGAAGCAAGACTATCAGTCACTCCCACAAACCTATATAAGTCTTAAAACTGAAATAAGAGGCAAAAAAACTCTCAGGATTCTGTTTGCTCAGGCTGGGAAACACAGGCCCTTGAGAGTAGGCCCGGAGGTTACACCCCACCAGGTGGCGCCATTCCCGCAGAATCCAGTGCTGCCGCAGGGTAGCCCTACAGACGTGCGCTATTGGCGGCAATGAAGTTTTCAGAACTTGTGGTGGTTCTTGCATAGTATTATTTCATATTATTAACATATTTAAAAATAAGGGAGGGCATGCATAGACCAAAGCTGAACTTAGGTCATAATTCGAGGGTTATAATTAAGCCATGATGGTATAATTAAGCACCCGAGGTCCAATTTAAAAACAAAAACATGAACAGAACACAGGAATTGTTTGTACTGAATCACTGAATCCTTGAGTTAATCAGGCTCCATCTGGCTGAGCCTACTTCTTGCACATTATGGCTCCTTCCAGTCTCCTCCTTGCTCTGCCCTGCCACCCTGGCTTTCCTACAGCAAGCCCAGCTCTCCCTGTCTCAGGCCCTTTGCACACACTGTTGTTCAATGCCTGGAGTATTGTAGCCTGGCCCTTGGCTTGCTCCTGCTCATCCCTGGGGTCTCAGCTTCATTGTTCCCACACAGGGACATGTCCCTGACACCCAAAGCTCTGTCACAGTGCTCTACTTTCCCCTTCATTGTACATCACACAATTTGAAATTACATGTCTGCTTGTTTGCATGGTTTTCTTCTCTCCTGACTAGACCGTAAGCTCCTCAAGAGCAAGGACCATGTTTGTTAAATCCACTGCAGCCCCAATGCCCAGCACAGCCTCTGACACAGGTTTAAAGGGGCAGGTACAATGTTGAAGGAGTGAAGAGAATTTTGGAAAATCAGAAGAAAAACCTGCAACCCTGTCATTCAGCTGTCATCTGCAACCCTGACACCGTATTCCTCCTCCCCATGAACATCATTCATCTACTTCCCATGGTGTAGCAAGAACTTCCAAATTATGTTATAGGATCATTTTGATAGCAAACATTCTCGGTTTTTTCCCTGAATTCAGAGAACATAGTGCCTCAAAATAGTCCCCTTTGAGAGCACATTGGATTTTGCTTCAAGACTCGTTAAAGGTGGCCGCTCCTCCGTCCATTTCTGAAGGGATTTTACTAACAGTGGGGTTGACGGCCCCACACGTCAGCCTCCTGTGTGTGAGTGCAGATTAAAGAAGCGCCGGGAGCAAGGGGAAGTGTGGACTGTCCTCCACTCCCCTCTAGGCGGCAGTGACTTACTGCGATGGCCTTGATGCAGTCAGTGTGGGAGGTTCTCTTCTCACAGCTGAGGAGAGGACCGGTTTCGGGTTGGAGTTTCTGCATACTGTCACGGAAATCGGAGCACTTACTGGCCTCATGACTGGAGATGGTGCACCATCTCACAGTTTCCCTGGGGACAGCCAGACACAGCCCTAGGAGAGAGAGGCCCTGTTATTGTGGTAGAGACAGCAGCGCCCTCTGAAGACACTTAACGGTACATCCCTTGTATCCTGTCCTCCCTCCCTTTTTGTCCATGAACAATGAAGGGTACAGATTCCACTGCATTCTGAGGTGGGGACAAGAGAAGGGGAGGCAAATCTTGCCTGTGGTTTGTAAACACAGAGCAGATTGGAAACATAAACTTTTGGTCAGCCCATGCCATTGCCAGGGGAGAAGATGGAGGAAGAACAAACAACACAAGCCCTGTTCGGGACAGGTTTGGGACAGACCAAGGCGGGGTGCACGCTGGATTTTCCTGTGGCTGCAGATAGTTGGACCACAGCTACTTTCCCCCCATCCCCAGCCTCAGATGAGCTCACTGTGAGACCCTCTGTGGCAGTACTGGGCTGGGGAGGACCCACCATAGCACTCCTTGTCCTTCCTGCCTTCTCCTTCCTCTGCCCACCCCACCATGTAAGATACCCCACTCCAGAAATGATTTAAGACAGCTTGACACCTGACGGAACCAGGGCTGGACTGAACCAACAATTCTTGAGCCAGGGAGGTTCTGCATATGCCTAAGCTCATTGACTTTGCACCATTACAGTTACCCAGCCAAGAGCCCTGCCCACCCCACAACACAGGATGGCTACCCTACATTTATGTACAGGATTTTTACCAGTTAGATAACTCACTTGTGTCTAGAACTCTGCCATTAGATACATTATCTCATTTCACTTTCACAGCGACCGTGTACTTATTGTGAAAAAGCAATTCCTAGAACTGATGAGGAAGACAGCTCAGAGAGGTCGAGGGACAGCCTAGAGTCACACAGTGCTGAGTGGCAGGTGGATCCAATTCTAGGGTGGCTGTTTCCCCCCGTGTTCTGCCACCTCCCTAACATGTGGTCTGGATGGGAGGTGGTGCAAGGTTCAGAGCAGGAGAGATCCTTCTGGTTAGACACCTGCTGCATCAAGCACAGCCAACATGTGCTCCACGCGCTAAATCCCTCTCAGTAATAACCAGTAAGCCCTGGGACAATTCCTTCTCCTCCGTCCCAGCTTCCTTCACTGTAAAGGGGATCAACAGCCTCTAGGTCAGCGGTCATGAACTTTTTCTGTAATGGGCTAAGCAAATAGTTTAGTCCACACAATCTCTGTGGCAACAACTTATCTCTGCCCTTGAAGCCTGAAAGCAACCGTGGACGACACTTACCTGAACAAGCACGATTATGTTCCAATAAAATTTTATTTACAGACACTGAAATCTGAATTTCATATTGCTTCCTTATGTCAAAACTATTCTTTTGATCTTCTTTCAGCCATTCAAGCGTTCTTAGCTGTGCAACGTCTGGCGGCAGGCGGGATTTGACGGATGGTCCTGGTTTGTGATCCCAGCCCTAACGAGCCTAAGGGGTTTCTGCTAGGACCAAAGTTGGTCAGGTGCCTGGGTGCATCCACGGGCGTAAGGCGTTTGGGGGCCAGGCAGGCGCTAGGCTGCTGCAGGGCTCCTTAGACCCAGGCGGTGCAGAGCCCCGCAGCAGCTGACCCTCCGCCAGCACCCAGTCCCAGGCCTAGAGGGCCGGCCCCCACCCCGGATCCCAGTGTGCCACTCACCCAGGGTCCCCGCGCACAGCAGGGTGCAGATGGCAAGCCTCATCCTCTGCGGAGAGAGAGAGATACACCCACCCAGCTCCTACCGGCGTCTGTGAGATTTACCTGCCCTCCCAGGGCTGCAGGTAGGGGTGGATCCGCCTTTTCCACTGGGTTCACCCTTTCAGGCTGATCGCGGTTGCCACACCCCCATCCTTCCCGAGGCCAGATCACCAGCAGCTCCGGCCCTCCGCGGGCCGGAGAGCCGCAAGTCTTCTCCCACTCGCCCACCCGCCCCGAGGCCGCCCCTCTGCCCAGCGCCGGAGCCGCGAGGCTCGACCTCTGGGGTGAGGGGTCTGCACCTGGGAGATGAGACCAAAGCAACCCTGCAGCCCGCGGGACTGGACCAGAGCAATCCGACCGGGGCCCAAACTTCCCTGACCTGAGGGCTTCACGTGTTGCACATACACTCCTGGGGAGTGGGGAGCAGTTCTCACGGTGAAAGCTGAGGACCCTTCCCCCAGGGAAGCATGTGCATACGTACACACAACATTTCGAACACAATTTTCAGGGATCCCCATCTGTCATGAGTTGGAAATAGCTAGCGTGTTTCTGTCAGGAACTCAAGCAGTGTCTAGACCAGCAATCCCTGCTGAACGTCATCACAAAGAAAGGATACGGGTCCCCTCCTCGGCGAGACACTCATGAAGAAGTCCCCGGCGTGGGATTTATCTGCCGCGACTGGGTTTGGGTGGGACAGCCCCATCTGCCTCCTCGTGTCTCTGCCCCTCCTACCGGTCTCCATGAATGTCACTTCTTTTATTCCTTGGTTGTTGGACTTCCACACAGCTCGATTTTCTGACGATTTTGAGTGATAGTTGTTTCATAGTTTAGTCGTAATTTTTGCTGTGCGAGGAGACGAGCTGTGCTTGCCTACGCCTCCATCTTGAGTGGAAGCCATCACGGATACATGACTTTTCTTAACATGAAGTTTTCTGCCCCAAACATTCACTCATTAGGTCTGGGATTTAACGAACGAATTAGAAGCTTCTAACTTGTGTTATGTAACTATAGCTATAAGCTGAAGGACTAGGTGAGCTAGCATAATGTCACAGAAGACAGGGCCAAGCCACACAGCCTAAATATTTTTGGAATTGGTGTTTGTGAATTTTGTAAGACAGGAGCCTGAATTCATTTTTTTCTCCCCCGTGGATGCCCAATGGACCCAGCACCATTTACTACAAAGATAATTCTTTTCTCACTGCACTTTATTATCAACTTTGTCAAAAATCAGATAACTTTATAGGTGTTTCTGAACTCTCCATTATGTTCTGCTGATCTGGTCTGTCATTCCTCCACCTAATGTCTCACTGTCTCAACTTCTGTGTCTTTACAATAAGTCTTGACATCTCATAGTATAAAGTCCTCCAGTTTGTTCTTCCTTGAGATGAACTTGGACTTATTTATTGTTCTGGCTTTGCAATCCCATGTAAATTTTAGAATTGACATGTTCTGCAGAGATTTGATTTACATGTTGTTTCTTCTTTTCCATTCCTTGTCATTTTACTTCTTTTTCTTGATTTATGGCACTGACTAGAACCTCCAGTACCTACTGTGTGAAAGCGATGATAGAGCAGTAAAGCCTCCAAAATTCACCGTTAGGTGAAATGTTTGCTGGCATTTAGTTTTGTTTTGTTTTAGGTATTATTTGCCAGGAAGTTCTCTTAAGGAAGTTCTCTTAAGGAAGTTCTCTTCTTTCCTAGGTTGTTCTTTTTTTTAAAGCATGAATGAGTGTTGAATTTCACCAAGTATTTTTTTTACCTTTTCAGATAATCATATGATTTCTCCTCCTTTTTTTGTTAATGTGGTGAACTACTCTAATTGACTTTTAGATGTTAAACTACTATTACATCTGTAATAAATGCCACTTGGTTGTTATATATAATGCTTTTTATTTATTGCTGAGCTTGGATCTTTGGTATTTTGTTTAGGATTTTTTGCACCTGTCCCATCTGTTTTATGACAGATTTATATATATTGATACTACATAAAAATACTATTTATATATTTCTTATATTTGTTATATGTAACATGTATTATACACATGTATATATACTACATGAAATACTTATCTATATAATATATTATACATAAAATACATAATAAACATATCTTTTTTTAAAAGATTTTATTTATTTATGTATCTTTAGAGGGGAAGGAGAGAGGGAGAGAAACATCAATGTATGGTTGCCTTTTGTGCATCCCCTGCTGGGAGTTGGCCTGCAGGGAACCAGCCTGCAACCCAGGAATGTGCCCTGACTGGGAATTGAACTGTGATCCTCTGGTTCACAGGCCTGTGCTCAATCCACTGAGCTACACCAACCAGGGCTATAATAAACATATCTTTACATCTGTATACATATAACCATATTTGAAAATTGTATTACTTAGTTCTATCTTTGATTTTTCTTTTTAAATTTTATTTATTGATTTTAGAGAGAGAGAAATGAAGAGGGAAAGAGAGAGAGAAACATCAATTTGTTGTTCCACTTATTTATGTGTTCTTGCATGTGCCCTGACTGGAGATTGAACCCACAACCTCGACATATCAGGTCAATGCTCTAACTAACTGAGCTACCTGGCCAGAGAAGATTTCCATTTTTAATTGAATCATAGTTGACATACAATATTAGTTTCAGGTGTACAATATAGTGATTTGATATTTTAATACTGATTTCTTTTTTTCTTATTTTTATATACATATTTTTAATTCTAAGGAGCTGTGTTTCAATTGGAATAATATTCTATTTTTTATTTAATTCTTGTTCAAGTACAGTTTTCTGTCTTACATTCCCAGCCCTGCTGCCCCCAGTGCTCCCCACCTCCCTCCCATTTCCGCCCCCCACCTTAGTTATTGTCCATGTGTCCTTTATACTTGTTCATGTGAGTCCATCCCCTTTTCCCCCTGTGATCCTCTCCCCTCTTCCCTCTGGACCCTGTCAGCCTGTTCCGTATTTGAGTGTCATTGCTCATATTTTGCTTGCTTGTTTGTTTTGTTGTTTAGATTCCTGTTAATGGTGATATCATATGGTATTTATCTTTCTTTTTTCTATTTTTCTATTAGCACTCAAGAGAGGTATATTAAGTTCCCCACTATGAATGTGAAATTGTCTATTCTTTTAATTCCATCAGGTTTTGCTTTATATGTTTTAAAACTATGTTTTTGTGTGCATACATATTTGACATTGGGATACCTTACTGGTGGGTTATTTCTTTTATCATTATGATCATTCTAAAATTCCTCTTTTCATCTCAATAATGTTTCTTGCTTTAAAGTTTTGTCTAATACTGGGGTACTTACACCAACTTTCTTTTGGCTATGTATGCATGGTATACTCTTTAAAACTCTTGCATTCAGTGTTTCTGTCCTTATATTTAAAGTGTGTCTTTTATAAGCAGCATATATTTTTAAATTTCATCTGACAATCTTAGACTTTTAATTGGTACAAATAATGCATTAACATTTAATGTAAGTATTATTGTATTTGGTGTTATCCACTACATTACTGTTTGCTTTCTATTTGCTCCAGCTGTTTTTCATTCCCTTTCCTCTCTTTCCTCCTGTCATCTTTTAGATTAGGTTTTTTTTTTGTTTTGTTTAGTCCACCATTTCCTCTCTATTCACCTGTTAGTTACATATTGTTCTTTTTTTAGTGAGTACTCAACAGATTACAACACATGTCCTTGACTCACAGGTTAGGAACATCAACATTTCTACAACTTCCTTGCTGATGCTAGAAACTCTATAACATCTAAAGTTCCTTGACTCTCTTTTGTCCGTAGTATTATCTTTACGCACTTTTTATTACATTTACAGTTTGGAATGTCATAAAATATTATTTGTTAGGTCAACATTTATTTATATTTCACCCCATATTTACTCTTTTCATTGCTTTTCACTCCTTTCTCAATTTCTATGTTTCCAACTGGGATCATTTTTATTCTGTCTAAAGAATTCTTTCTTCAGGACAAATCTTCTGGCAAAGAAATTTCTCAGGGTTTTAAATGTTTTTAAGTAACAATTTTGTAGAGTTATTTTCCCCCACTGAGTATAATATTCCATTATTTTAGTTCTTTTTTTCTTACAAGTTCAATAATGTCACTTTATTGTTTTGTCATAATTGTTGTTGAGAAGTTAACTATTGCTCCTTTGAAAGTAATGTGTCTTTTTCCTCTGACTGGTTTTAAATGTTCTCCTTGCCTTCTTTAGCTCCTTACTTTGGCCACAGCATGCCTCAGTGTGATTTTACCCTAGCTGTGAATATATGGGTAATATATGGGCTGTTTTTCATCACTTTTTGGAAAATTCTCAGCCATTGTTTTTTTTAAATAAGATTTTATTTATTTATCTTTTAGAGGGGAAGAGAAGGAGAGAAGTATCAATGTATGGTTGCCTCTCATGAGGGGAGGCAACCTGCTGGGGACTGGCCCGCAACCCAGGCATGTGCCCTGACTCGGAATCACCACGATTGTGTAGTTCGCAGGCCCGCACTCAATCCACTGAGCTACACCAGCCAGGGCTCAGCCATTGTTTATTTAAATATTCCTCCTGCCTATTCTCTGTTGACTCTACTTCTGTGACTGTAAATGTTTGTATACTAATCTTTTTAAAACAAGCATGTATCATGCTTTGGGGGGTGGTATTTCCACTCTTTATCTTTTTCTCACTGTGCTTTAGTTTGGATTTTTTTTATTGACCTGTCTTCCAGTTTGCTAGTCCTTTCTTTTGTGCATCTGTTGTACTATTAAATCCATTTATCAAAAAATTAACATCAATTATTTCCTTTTTCATGCAAACTCACATTTTAGATTCTTTTGTGGAGTAACTACTAACAAGGTTACTTCTGAGTTGCAAAAAATCCTTTTTCATGGTTTTGCAATCCCTGCATTCCTCATTCACTCTTGGTGCCACAATCAGACAACGACAGGAAGCCCAAAGACACTTTTTCTTGCATCTGTAGTAGAACTATTGCCTTTTTTGCCTCTAGAACTTTCATTTAATTCCTTCTTCAGAGAGTCCAATTCTCCAATGACCTTCTCCATATTTTCCATTATTTTCACCATGTTTTCTTCTATTTCATCACATTTGACTCTATATTCTTGTCCTATTAGTCATAGTTTTTAAAGGTCCTTGTGTGTCTGCTGACTGCAGTGTCTGCATTATTGGTGGATCTATTTACATTATGTGTTTTTCTATTAGTCCTTGGACACATAGTTCTCTTGGCACATCTTTTAATTTTTGCTTAAACAAGTATTTGGATATTGTGTATAAAGTTTTTTAGAGACTCCAGATGATCTACCATCATTTCCAGAGTGCAGCCAGCCTTTTATTCTGCTAAAAAGATAGACTGGACACTGATCACTT
Source organism: Sturnira hondurensis (assembly GCF_014824575.4). Taxonomy (NCBI): domain Eukaryota; kingdom Metazoa; phylum Chordata; class Mammalia; order Chiroptera; family Phyllostomidae; genus Sturnira; species Sturnira hondurensis. The sequence continues at coordinate 5,962,786 of NW_028085930.1, forward strand.
CAATCCAGTCAGCGGTGCTGCATGAAGGCTAAGTTGCAGTTTTGGTAAGCTTCCATGCCTTCCTACTGGAAGCCTGGTGCGGTATGCAGAATAATGGTCCCCCAGAGGTGTCGATGTCCTAACCCCACAAACTGTGAATATGTTACATTATGTGGCAAGAAGGGCTTAAATTGCAGATGGAAATAAAGTTGCTAATCAGGTGATTTGATCCTGGATTATCCGGGTGGGCCAATGTTATCACAAGGGTCTTTTACGTGCGGAAGAGGGAAGCAGAAGAGTTCCTGTCTGAGTGATGTGAGAAAGACTCTGCCATTTCTGGCTTTGAAGCTGGAAGGGTTTGAGGCCATGAGCTAAATAATGGGAGCAGTTCTAATACTGGCAAAGGAAAGAAAATGGGTTCTCCTGCCGAGTCTTCAGAAAGGAGTACAGCTCTGAGGACACTCCTTTCAGACTGCTAACCTACAGAGCAGAGAGACAATAAATTGTATTGTGTCAAGGCACTAACTTCATGGTAACTGTTACAGCAGCCACAGGAAACTCATACACCTAGTGTATTTATTGGGGTCTCTCTAAGATGTAGTTTTTTTTTGTTTTGTTTCTTATCCCGTGGATCTTCAAATTGTGCCAAATATCTCAAGGGAAAACTGGTCATTGGTCAGGCTTAGTTCTTTGCACCTCCCTTGTGATTGCAATCTTGCCTCTACTTCTGTTTTTCCAGCCCTGAGACTGCCATCAGCGTGGCTACCAGTGACCCTCTGCTTAGGCAAAGCCGAACACCTCATGTCTTGGGCCCAGAAGTGGCAAATTCCCACAGGGAGATGTGCTTGCAGAATGTCATCTCCCCTCTTTGTCCTGCCTTCACTTACCCAGAAATTGGGCACCTCCAGCCAACAGTGCTTGTAAATAAGTGTTTCCTGGTGCTTTGTCCACACCTCCTTGATGTGGACAAGGGCACAGTCCTGCACAGGCTGCCTCGTCGCCACAGAAGCACAGGTGAGGACTGTATTAGCTACTAATTTTAATCTTTATTTGTAAAGATTCTAGTGTGTTACTTCTGAGTGAATACATTTTATAGGCTATTGTGCTCATGTATAACTGCTCCAGCTCTAACGTCATTTATTCATACCCTTGAGAGGAAATAGGGTCTGTCACAGCTGAGAATGCATCTCTCTCGTTCAATATGCTAATCCTAGGTTGGAAAATAGGGTCTGGGATAATATAGGGCTCAAAAATATCAAATACATGAATACATGCACAAAATGATTGTCTCAAATGCGGGTTGAGCAATCTGCTCTGCAGACCTGTGGGCGAAAATCAAATAGGATCAAGAGGTGAACATGCCTTCTGAAGTTAATCATCTATCTAGAGCCGACACGCTCAAATCCAAAAGGGCCAAGGTGCACCCTGACCCCAGGATGGAGCAACCTCTGAAAACTTTCTATGCACAAGGGCAAAGTCACATTGCAAAGGAAGGACATCCAAGTGCTAAAACCATCTCTGTTGCTTTGGCACAACTTGTCACAGTAGCAAGTAGGTTAGACAATTGTGGTGTAGGAAATAATTTAAAGACTTTATGGCGAGAATGACCTTTGGAAAATTAAGGATTTGTACATTTATCATTAAATGTGTATGAAGCACTAAGCTAAGTGCTTTTCAAGTATTAATTTATAGCAACCCAGTGAAATAGGTGCTACTATCATTCCCATTTCATACAGGAAGAAAGTGAAACAGAGGTTCAATAACTTGTCAAGGTCAGACAACTGGTATGTGTGAGAGCCAGCGTTCAAAGTGGGCAGCCTGCTTCCTAGGTCCATGGTCTTCCCCATGTGGCCTCTGGCATTTGTCTCTGGAGCAGTTTCACCCTCCCCTTTCTAAGGTCCTTTGTGGATATAAAGTTCAGGATTGATTAGGATTGTTATGGCTAATAATTGCCATAACAAATGAAGCTGCATATCTTGATGACTTAACAATTTATAAGGTGACCTCTGGCAGCAGTGGTGATAATTTGTTGGAGACGCAGGGGCAAGTTCACCTTCACAGCTCTGGTCATTCAGAGATCCAGGCTGAGGGAGGCTCTGCCATTTTTAACATGTGGCTTCCAAGATTGTCCTATGTGTTGACATCCAGAATATGGAAGACTGTGGAAGGCAGCACAAGAGGTTTTCATGGACCAGGCCTGCAAGTGATAACCGTTACTTCTACCTATATCCTACTGGCCGTAACTCAGTCCCACAACCCCACCTAGGTGCCAAGAGGCTGGCAACTAAAACCCTGGCTGGGCAAATTCTTCCCAGTAACAACGCACTCTGAAAGGGAGGCATATGTCTTGGGCCTTTTGTCTTAGTTTGAGTTCCCCCAGAAAACAGACTTTAGAAAAGACTTTTCCAGTGTTTTATTTAGTAAGTAAACACAAGTAAGAGAATGAGGAAGCAAGGTAGGGGAAAGAAGGCATCCAAAGGTTGTACTAACAAGTCAGCTACCACTGTAGAGACTGGAACTTAATTCCACTAGGGACACCTGGAAAGCCACAGCAGAATATTCCATTCAAGGGGCCAGCAAACAAGAGGCTTTTTCCTTAGGTCCTAGCTCTTTGGTCTACTGTTCAGGTGGCAAGGCAGGTTCCTGGTGTCAGAGAATGTGTTCCTGCAAAGAAACACAGATGCTGGCAGTTGGAAGTTTCCCAACGTGTTTGAGTGGTTAGGGCTGAGCCCTGGCAGGTGGCTCAGTTGTTTGGAGCATCGTCCCATACAGCAAAATACTGTGGATTCGGTCCCTGATCGGGGCGCTTACAGAGAGGCAACCAATGGATGTTTCTCTCTCGTGTCAATCTCTCTCTCTCTCTCTTCTTTTCTCTCTAAATGTATCCTTGGGTGAGAATTTTTTTTCTTTTAAAAAGCTGTTAGGGTTGAGAAATGTGTAGGATACTAATGTTCTGCTACATGGTCTCTACCAGAATCCAGTGACATATGGATGAAATGCACAAGTTGCCGCCACCCCTACCCCCCTGCAATTGCATACCTGATATACAACGGTGTAACAGGGGCAACACAACTACAATAAAACTCTCTTTTAGAAAGGGGAGGAGTGAAAACCCATCACTGTTGCCAGTCAGCATCAATTTTGAGGTCTTACTGGGCAGGGATTGGGTGGTTCCTCTGCCTGATTAGACTCAGATTCATGCTCTGAAAGTAGCGCCATTGCTCATTTCTCTCCAAGGTCCCTGGCACCTCATTCTGGGAGGGTCTTCTTTTCCCGTTATGCTCTGCAGCCACATCTGCATGGTATTGAGACGTTTGTGCTCCTCGGGGCCTGCCATTTTCCCTCTTCCCACTATTAGAGCTTGAAGATTGTATCAGTTTAAGTACTCCACATTTCTGGTTTTCTTCACAAAGCAGTTATCTCCAAACTTGAATAACCTTCAGATCTATTTGCTTCTGTTCAGTTTTATGGAGTAGTCAACCTCACACATACAAGGTTAAGGACGGGCCTGATTAGGCTAGTGAAGACACATGAGACAATTTTAGATTTATTATACATTGTTTATCACTTCCATAGAGAGTGAAGAAGAAGAAGCCGACACCGAAAGTGCCGGCTCCCTGATTCCTTGACCCACACATCAAAGAAAACGGCACTGAAATGCACAGGGCTGCAACACGAGTTGTGGCAAACACCGAGGAGCCAAATAGAGACAGCAGCTAAGTGGTTTAGTACTCTGCAGGTCTGTTCTAAGGGGAGTGGTGTAGAAAGCCCATACCTCATCAGAACCAGGGAGGCCAGGAGAAGCTATCTGAGGACAGCCTCCCAGGAGAGGCAGGAAGAGGACGAGGTGGTGGCCTCCTGTCTAGCAGCTCTACAGAGGCCTCCCACCCTTTCCTGTTCTAGCAGGATCACAAGGTGTGTGGCCAAGACTCAGATACGCTGCAATTCCACCCTCTGTCCATGTGGATGTGTGCACAGTTGCCAGGAGGAAGCCATGGCAGAGCAGTTTCCCTGCAGCAGTGGCCACACTGGAGTTCTCTCTTGATCCAACTTCCAAGCCCAGTTGCTCTCCTTGGCCCCATACCTCTCCCTCCACCCCCCCCCCCTCTCTCTCTCATTTGATGGTGCTTATCCAGGTCGGGTGGGAGCTCCATACTCTTAACTAGATCTTTTCCACACAGTTGGGTCACAGTGGCCATTTGTTGCCCAGAAGTTCTCTGGTGTATATCTTTTTTCTAGGCCTAGATGCAGTCAGCTTTTCCAACCTTGCAAAACCTCACATTTTTAGATTTCTAAATTCCCCTTTATTGTTGCTTGCAAACAAGCCAGTTCTTCCCTGAGTTGGTCATCTCTCTCTTGTAATGACTAATTAGATGCAGCCAAGACCAACATGTGCTGCTAACATTCTGTTTTACCCCCTCTTCCCTTCCCCTCAGCAGACTCAGTGGTCTGTGTTTTACCTTTCAGGTTTCTGAAGACAACAGTTTAAAGAAATGTTGGGCCACTGCAAATTCTTTTTACAGCAATAAACTATTCTCATTTTAAATTATAATCCCTTTATGTATACATATTCGTTCATTTATAGCCTTGGAAAACAAATATAAACCCTTAAAATCTGTTTTTTAATATTTTTGATTTTGAGAAATTTTATCTATGCAGCAAAATATAACAAGAAATACTCATAGTCCCACCACTGCATTTTAAAAGTAACTGTTTTGTCATATTTGTTTCCTGTGTTTTTTCATTCTACAAATAGATAAATATGACGTTCCCTTTAATCCTCCTCCAGGCAGGGCCTGGAGTGTCTGGTTCTAGCTGAAGAGGTGCTGAAGAAATAGAGAGGTGCTTTTGAATGCCAGGGAGGTGAGGGGAAAGTTAATCCCTGAACTCTCTTCTGAGGCAGCTATGGTGGGGGGCGGGGCGTCGTGCCGCACCTATTACCCATTTTTACCAGAGTCTTCACTAACCACAACCCACATAGCCACTCTTACCCTTTCCTAACCGACTGCTGTGCAAGCAAACTTTAATGTGCATTGCAATCGCTTGGAGGACTTGTGAAAACACAGAATGCTGGGACCCACCCCCAGAGTTCCTAACTCTGCAGGCCTCGCGTCAGGCCCCCAGATTTTCATTCCCAGCCAATTCCTAGGTGAAGCTGAGGCGCCTGGTCCAGGTACTACACTAGATGAAGAAGCACTCTGCCTATGCAGAGACACAGCTGGGAGAACTTGCCACCTGCTCCCCTCTTCTAAAGACGAGGTTGGCTCCCCTGCTGTTCAAATCCAGCTGGGGCTGATTTCTTTTTGCCTCCTCATCTTCATTAGTGGCATCTATGACTGACTCTCTTCATGAGGCGTCCACTCAGCCCCAGAAATGTCAAGAATGGGCTCCTGCCCTGGTGCTGACCTTCATGCAGAGACGGGCAGGCAGCACGTGACACGAAGCAGTGGGGTTGGTCAGGAAGGGCACAGGGTTTCCAGTCAGCCGCCTCTTCTCAAGCCCAGGTGTGGCCACTTCTATGGCCTTCATCAGGTCACCGGTTCTTCAGCCTCACTTTCCCCATCTACACAACATGGTTCAGTGACGCCCACATACTAGAACAGGGGTGTCAAACTCATTTTCCCGGTGGCCACGTCAGCCTCATGGTTACCTTCAGAGGGCCAAAATAATTCTAGGACTGTATACATGTAACTACTCCTTAACTGTTAAGCAGTTGAAATTACAATGCTCTAGCAACTAGAGGATTGCTGAGAAAGCAAACAGGAGTCGTGCAAGCAGGTGTCCTGTCAACTGTAAGGTACCCTACGGATGGTCATTGTTAAAGCAGCCTCATGACCGACGTGCTCCTTAACAATCAGCAGTGGCATTCTCTCTGTGTCTCTTTTTCTTAAGGCTTTTCTCGCTCTGTCCCCAACAATAACAATGGGTTTTTTGGTTTCTTTTTTTACCTTGAGCCCTAGTGTTACTGATTCTGACTCACCTTGGTGAGTATATTCACAGACTTAGACCTAAGCTGCTTATTACCAACTTTTGGTGCTAAAAAGAAAGAAAGAAAAACAATCAAGGTGTGTGACATTAAACTCTCACATCACACAATCCAAAATCATGAGCCTTTCAATTTCAAGCATAAAATAAGAAACATTATTTAAGTAGTTTGTCATTTGTTCTGAGCAATCCAAGATTCTGCAGTCTTGTTTTAGCTTCTCTCCCCATGACCTTTACCATTTGAACTTTAGTTTTTGCCCCAGACTGCCGGGGTCCAGCCTCGGCGGGGTTCAGAGTCCCAGAAGGATGGACGGTGCAGGCGACGAATGAAGAGTCAGACACCCGGCTGGATGCCGGAGAACAGCCAGCCTCTGTGGGGCTCTGACCGAACTCTGGGGGGTCTGACCGAACTCTCAGTTTGATTTAAGCTTTATTTTTTTATATTTATTTATTTTTAGAGAGGGGACAGGATGGAGAGAGGGAAAGAAACATCAATGTGTGGTTGCCTCTCGTGTGTCCCCCACTGGGGACCGGACCTGCAACCCAGGCATGTGCCCTGACCGGGAATCGATCCGGCGACCCTTTGCTTCGTAGGCCTGTGCTCAATCCACTGAGCTACACCAGCCAGGGCCAATTTAAGCTTTATTTTTATAGAGATTGTAACATAACAGGTATATGGCATGACCAATTAAGTAGAAAAGATTAATGCAAAGGTGACTAGAAAAAGTACAGGAAATTCATTGATCAAGTTATGTTAAACAAAGGTTATTTTGACCAGGAGAGTCATTAATTAGACAATTAGAACTAGCTGTATGTACAGAGCTTTAGATGTCTTATTATTTATTAAAGTTCTTATAATTAGGCATGGGGCAATTATTTCTACATGCTTAGTTTGTAATAGTTATTAGCTTGTCCTGCTTCTTTTATCTAATTCTACTTGATATATATTTTTGTCTAAGGTAGAGGAGGGACTGTTACTCCATCAACTTTTAGATATTCAGGGGCTACTTCATTAAGGGGGGACTTTGTTCTCTGGCCAAGAAATTATTTTGTACAACTTCATTGGAATTATGCGGATCATTGACCCGGAAATACAGGTGTCTAAAAATCCCACCACCTATTAATCACAAAAACAAACATGCAAGGAGAGATAGACAGGATGTCCAGCCACAGTTGCCTCTGCTGTGCAGATGCATCTCATCCATCTCAACTGTGTCAAGGGATGGCTGCTGGTCGGCTCCCGACACCAGACCTCCCCTACTCTCAGAGAGTTGCAGAGGAAGATAATGATATGCTCATTGCAGCACAAGAGTGGGGGAGGGCTGTCGATGATCTTGGCAAAGACCTCTTTGCACTAGGTATGTAATTCCTGTCATCCCAGCCATTTCTTCCCTTGGCTCTGGTAGGCAGTGATTATATTCTTGCTATATTGAAGGGGGAAAAAACCTTGTCCGTGGAGTCTGTCAGCATAAGAACATCCAAACCTGTAGAGAATTTTTGTAAAAACTTAATTTGAGCCAAACAGGATACACCTGGAAGCAAGACCACACTAGACTGAGATGTTTCCTGGGCTAGAGACTAACAGTTTGCAGTTGCTTTTATGCATTTGAGATTAAGGAGGGGATGTAAGGAAGATTACATGAAGGTGGAAGAAAGCAAGGCCCCAATCAGACTGCAGGATAGTTTAGATTCACAATTTATCAGGAGGGGTCCTAAAGGGTAGGCACTATTGGAAGGAGGAGTCCGAAAGGGGGCATTTCAAAGGTGCGTTAACCCACACAGCAGAAACAATGGACAGGGCTTCCTTCAGGTCAAGATAAGCCTTTTACAAAAGCTATATGCCTGGGTCATGACTACCCTCCAGGACCTGCCGGGTTAGGAATTTGTGATCACATCACCCTGTGAGGTTCCTTTCCACAGAACCCCTTTTTTGTCCACAAGTCAAAAAGACTTGACTGACATCTTAATTCTACCAATGAACTGTATGACCTTGGACACATCATTTAACTAAGCCTCAGATTTTACATCTGTTAAAATGAAAAATGCCACTAATTGCCTGAGAGACTTGTTTTATATAATATACGGTTTCTCGTGTACTGCCTGGCCCGTGGCAGGTATGATATGTATTAGGAAGCGCTCTTTTCCCCTGGGGTTGTGCATATGTTTCGGTGTTTTCGGACCTCCTCTAAGGTACTCCGGGCCTGCGGCCTCACTCCCTGAGCCGTGGGTACTAGGTCACCTGCCTGCGGAGCCCGGGGACGCTCTTCACAAGCCTAAACCCCAGGGAATCGTCCCGAGTCTTCCCCCAACCCCCAACCCGGCTCAGTAACACACTCCTGGCTGCCCAGACTACTCCAGCTTCCTTCCGCGGCGGCAATAAGATGTCACTTCCGCCGGAAGAGGCGAGCGCGTCCGTACGGTTGGCGCGAAAGTCAGTTCGGAGATTCGGCAATTTCCGGGTTCTGCTTGTTTCTCGGGGTGGGCGCGCCGCGGGGTGCGGCTGGTGTGTGCCGGGCTGGCGCCCGACCCCAGCCGCTCTCCTGCGGGCCGCGCGCGCCCCCAATCGCCGCCTCCAGGGCCCCTGTCTCCACCGAGGTGAGTGAGGCGCGCAGAGAAGACCCCGCTCCTTCCCCACTCCAGATGGGGGTCGCGACGCCTCCTCTGGCCTTCACGGCCCTGGTTTCCTGCCCTCGTAACCGACGGGTGGGACTTTGACTCCCGGGAGGTGTGGCTGCTGCTGCGACTGGGCCCGGAGCCGGGCCTTTTCCCGGGAGCTGGGGAGCAAGAGCGTCCGGCCTTACGGGGCATAACCTTGCTACCTGGCTTGCACGTTTATATTTAAAGTCCGTGTAGTGAGGGAGGAACACAGACCTCGAGGCTCTGGGTTGCCGGCAGAGACAGATTCATTCCGTGTGCCCTTAGCTGAATGCAATTGCTTTTCTTTGTCTGGCGGAGCTTAGAGCGCCTTGGCAAAGGCCCTCCACGTATTCGACTTACGGACGTCGATTACGTTCTCTGACTTGCAAGGACTGGCGTTGTCATATTTATTCTTGACTTTGCCCATATTCCAGCGTTTCTTACAAACGAAGTGGATGAATTCATGGACAAGGCCAGAATGTCCTCCCTTATGCATTCTTGTCTGGGCAGAAAAAATAGGTGCTTTAAGCTTATAACGTCATGGGTAATGTGTTTTTGTTTTTGTTAATGGCTCCTTTATTTTGGCAGTTCAAAAATGTCCGGAAATGACAAACAGCCACTTTTTGTGAAGTTTTTGAAGTCTTCAGGCAATTCCGAATATTTTCTTAAAGCTCTTGAGGTAAGAACAGTTGGACAATATCTTGTTTGATGCTTGGAATTTATTTTTTTCTTAGGGTTTTTAATTTATTGGGCTTTTGTATCTTAGTAATAGTTATTTTCATAATGCATAGTTTTACTTTAGTCTCCATTAACACAGATATATCATTGTTACATATTTTATTACATATTTGGGGGAGCTTTAAATCTATTAAGTCTTCTATTGAAAGTAGCAGACCTTCTTGAAAATTAAGTTGCTTTCTTTTGTCTACTTATCAGAGTAGACCTTTGTGTGTTGAAGAATTTTGAGTCAGTTTTGTATTAGTTACAAATAATTTGTTGGTTAATTGGTTAATGTTAAAGTATGTTTCATTATGTCCAGTATAATATGGGAGAATCTGGGGATAGTGTGGGGCCTTGCTGCTCACAGACCCCAGCAACATCAGCATGGCTTGAGAGTTTGTTATAAATGTGGAACTTGGGTCTCAGCTCAGACTTAGCCAATTAGAATCTGCATTTTAACAAGATCCGCAGTGTGATCCTGTGTACATTAAAGTTTAAGGAGCCCTGTTGTAGCAGGATTTTCCTTACAGTTCACTCGATCAGCTAATAATTATTGGTGCCCACATCTGATAAACACTGTTCTAGTACTTAGGATGCATCAGTGCTGTTTTCTCAGAGTTTACATTCTATTCTAGCAGGAGGAAATAAACAGTTATCAGACATGACAAATCAGTAAACTAGACAGCATGTTCCAGTGCGCTAAGTGCAATGGGAAAAGAGCAAGACGGGTTAAGGGGTCCGGAAGACATTTGTTGGGGGTGAAAGAGACCCAAAGGTTGTAATTTTAAATAGCATGTGATCAGGGTATCCTTTATGGAGAAGATATTTCAGTATACTTGAAGGAGATGAGATAGCCATGTGGACACATGATTGTGATGAGGGCTTGAGGCAGAGGGAACAATCAGGCCCCTGGGAAAGTGCTTAGAGTGTCTCTCCAATGTTGGTGTGGCTCTAGTGTGGTGAGCAAGAGATAGAGGAAGAATATTAAGGGATGCTTCACAGAGTAGGAGTAAAGAGGTCTTGTAGGGCTTTGCAAGGACTTTATGGCTGGTTCTTTCGGTGAGATGGAGTGCCACTGGAGGCTGTTAATCAGAACAGTGACATGATCTTACTTAACTGTTTTAAAATGATTACTGTAACATAAGGACTTCAAATTTTGTTCAGAAAATATTTGAGTACTTACCTGGGTGCCAGGATACGATAGCAAACAAGATCATGAAATGTTTTCAGTGTTATTTTTCTGCATGACATAGATTGGAGGAAAAGGTTATTTTTATTTTAAAAAGTATGATCAGGAAAGGTATCTCAGAGGAAGTGACATTTGATCAGGTCTCACTGAAGTGAGGGATTGAGTACCTGGGAGAAGAGTATTCCCTGGGAATAGAAATGAGAGCAAAGTCTCTAAATGAGGTCATGCTTTGCTTGTTCCAGTCATAGCAAGAAAGCAGAAGTAGCTAAAGAAAAGGCAAGATGGGTGAATGGTAGAAGGTAAAGACAGGGAGACAGGCAAGGGCCAGACTGTCATATGGTGGTCTTGTAGGCTATCATAAGAAATGTGGATTTTATTCTGAGTGTGCTGAGAAGCCATTGGAGTTGGGTTTTGTTTTTCCTTTTAAGATTTTACTTATTTTTAGACAGAGGGGAAGAAAGGGAGAGAAACATTGATGTGTGAGAGATACAGAGATCAGTTGCCTCCCCCATTTCCCCAGCTGGCTATCTGGCCCACAATCCAGGCACGTGCCCTGATTGGGAATCACACCAGCAACCCCCTGGCTCTCAGGCTGGTGCTCAATCCACTGAGCCACACCAGCCTGGGCGAAATGGAGTTTTTGAGCAGAGAGTTACATGACCTGATTTATATTGTTAAAAATATTGCTAGCGTTCTATGGAGAATAGATTCGGGGTAAGGGAGGGAGAAGGAAGCACTTTAGAGACTTTTACAGCGGTCTAGGTGAGAGATGGTGGTAGCTTCCAACAAGGAAGAGGCTGGATTTTGAAGATAGCGTTCATAGGGTTTAAATACAGGTGACTAACTTCAGGTGCGGTCTTTTTTTTTTTTTTAATGTGATTTATTGCTTATGCTATTAGAGTTGTCCCAAATTTTCCCCCTTTGCTCCCCTCCACCCAGTACTACCCATTCCCTCCTCCAGCACCCACCTTAGTTCACATCCATAGGTAATACGCATAAGTTCTTTGGCTACTCCAGTTCTTACTCTGTTCTTAACATCCCCCTGCCTATTCTGTACCTGCCAATTTGTGCCTCTCAATCCCTGCACCTTTCTCCCTATCCTTCCCTTCACAACTGGTAGCCCTCCATGTGATCTCTATTTCTGTGATTCTGTTTCTGTTCTGCTGGTGTGCTTAATTTGTTTTATGGATTCAATTGTTGATCGTTGTGAAATTATTGCCATTTTAATGTTCACAGTTTGATGTTTTTTAAGTATATTTTATCTATTATGCTATTACGGTTGTCCCATTTTTTTCTTCCCCTTTATTGCCCCTCTGCCCTGCACTCCCCACCCCTCCATCATTCCCCCCACCTTAGTTCATGTCCATGGGTTGTACATATGTTCTTTGACTTCGCTGTTTCCTATAGCATTCTTAACCTCTCACTATCTGTTTTATGCCTATTAGTTATGCTTCTTCTTCCCTGTACCTTCCTCCCAACCTTGCCCTTCCCCTCCCCACTGATAACCTTCCATGTGATCTCTATTACTCTGGTTCTGTTCCTGTTCTAGTTTGCTTAGTTTTTGTTTTTTAGATTCAGTTGTTGATAGTTGTGAGTTTGTTGTCATTTTACTGTTGGTAGTTTTGATCTTCTTTTTCTTAGATAAGTATCTATAACATTATATATATATATATATATATATATATATATATATATATTATATAATAAGGCCTTGGTGATGAGGAACTCCTTGAACTTGACCTTATCTGGGAAGCACTTTATCTGCCCTTCCATTCTAAATGATAGCTTTGCTGGATAGAGTAATCGTGGATGTATGTCCTTGCCTTTCATAACTTGGAATACTTCTTTCCAGCCCCTTCTTGCCTAGAAGAAATCAGCTGATAGTCTTGTGGGCACTCCTTTGTAGGTAACTCCTTTCCTCTTACTGTTTTTAAGATTCTCTCTTTCTCTTTAATCTTAGCTAATGTAACTACGATATGCCTTGGTGTGAGCTTCCTTGGGTCCAATTTCTTTAGGACTCTCTGGGCTTCCCAGAAGTCTCTTTCTTCCACCAGAATGAGGAAATTTTCCTTCATTATTTTTTTCAAATAAGTTTTCAACTTCTTGGTCTTGTTCTTCTCCTTCTGGCACCCCTATGATTTGGATGTTGGAATGTTTAAAGTTGCCTAAGAGGTTCCTAAGCCTCTCCTCATTTTTTTTTTGAATTCTTGTTTCTTTATTCTGTTCCAGGGGGTGTTTATTTCTTCCTTTTGTTCCATATCGCTGATGAGTCCAGGTTTCCTTCCCTTCACTATTGGTTTCCTGTATATTTTGCTTTATTTCACTTTGGGTAGCCTTGATTTGCTCCTTCACTTTGCAACCAAGCTCAATCAGTTCTGTGAGCATCCTAATTACTAGTGTTTTGAACTCTGCATCAGGTAGGTTGGCTATCTCCTCGTTGCTTAGTTCTTTCTCTGAGGTTTTGGTCTCTTCCTTTGGGCCATGTTTCTTTGTCTTGGTGCACCTGTTATGTTGTAAGGGGGTGGGGCCTTATGTATTTGCCAGGGTGGGGCAACCCTCTTTGCTGCATTGTGGTACTCTCTGGGGGGGAGGGGTCAGAGAGGAAACAATGCTGCTTGCTCTGCTCTAGCCCCACTTTCCAACAAACTCTCTCATGAGACTGGGAGATTCTCCCACCGTGGCAATAAAACCTTTGCAGTAGTTTACAGCTAGCTTTGAGTCTTTAGTTTCCCGTTCAGCAAGCCCTGCCTTGCCTGTGCAGCCCACCACCATGCCACTAGCCCTCTCAGCCAGCCCCACCTCGCCTGCGTAGTGCACCACCTTGCTGCGTCCTCTCCCCTTAGCTGCCCTTGTCCATCTCTGCCCCTCATACCGATGTGGATAAATGTTTCTTTAACTCCTTGTTTGTTGGAGTTCCGTGCAGTTTGATTTTCTGGCGCTTCTGGTTTATTGTTTTTAGATTGGTTGCTATCCTTTATTTGGTTGTGTGATGAAGTGAAGTATTTTTACTTACGCTTCCATCTTGGCCAGAACATCTTATGTTCTTTTTCTTAAATAAGTTAATTTATCATTTCATGTAAAAATAGCTTGGTGATGATGAACTCCTTTAGCTTTACCTTATCTGGGAAGCAGTTTAACTACCCTTCCATTCTAAATGATAGCTTTACTGGATAGAGAGTAATCTAGGTTGTAGATCCTTGCTTTTAATCACTTTGAGTACTTCTTGAAGTATCCAGCTTCTTTGAAGCTGTTCCTCAATCCCTTCTAGCCTGCAAGGTTTCTTTTGAGAAATCAACTGACAGACAGTCTTAGGGGAACTCCTTTGTAGATAACTAACTGCTTTTGTCTTGCTGCTTTTAAGATTCTTTATCTTTAACCTTGGCATTTTAATTTTGATGTGTCTTGGTGTGGGCCTCTTTGCATCCACCTTGTTTGGGACTCTCTCCACTTCCTGGACTTACATGTCTATTTCCTTCACCTAATTAGGGAAGTTTCCTTTCTTTTTTTTTTTTTCAAATAAATTATCAATACCTTGCTCTTGCTCTTTTTCCAGCACCCCTATGATTCAGATGTTAGTATTTTTGAAGTTGTCCCAGAGGTCCTTAGCCTATCATTGATTTATTCTTCTTGCTGTTCTGATTGAATGTTTTCTTCTTTCTTATGTTCCAAATCATTGATTTGATTCTCAGTTTCATCCACTCCACTGTTGGCTCCCTGTAATTTTTTCTTTATTTCACTTAGTGTAAACTTCATTTCTACCTGGGTCTTTTTATGCCATTGAAGTGCCCAGTGAGTTCCTTGTGCATCCTGATAACCAGTGTTTTGAACTCTGCATCTGATAGATTGCTTATCTCCATTTTGTTAGATTATTTTTCTGGAGTTTTATTTTGTTCTTTTAATGGGCCATATTTCTTTGTCTCCTCAATATGGCAGCCTTCCTGTGTTTGTTTCTGTGTATTAGGTAAAGCTGCTTTGACTCCCTCTCTTAGGAGCATGGCCTATTGTAGAAAAGTGTGCCTATGAAATTGGATGGGGCGGAGACTTAGGTAATTGCCTGGCAGGGCAACCAGTGAACCAGGTTGATGAAGTCTCAAGTACTCTAAGATGGAGCCTCTGTTTTGTCCAGGAGGGCAAGTCCCTGGGGATAAAACCCTGATGCCAGACACTTCAGTTTCTCCCCATATGCCACTGGTGCCGTTTGAGCTGCAGCCTCAGTGCTAGAGCTCAGAGGGAGTGAGTCTGTGTAAGTCCTAAGTCCAGTAGGGACCCTTTAAGAGGAGATGTCTGAGAATCCTACAGTTTCTTCCACTGCCCCAAACCTCCACTGGTTTTTACAGCCAGAAGTTATAGGGGTTTATCTTTCTGGCACTGGAACGGTGGGCTAGGTGGTCTGGTGTGGGGCTGGGATCCCTCACTCCCGAGATATCCCTCTCGATTTTTATCTACCCCATGTGGAGTGGGACTGCCTGTTCCACGTCTCCAGTCCTCTTACCTGTCCGAATAAGTATGACTTCTTTAATTCCTTGGTTGTTGGACTTCCATGCAGCTCAGTTTTCTGGTGATTCTGGGTGATATTGTTTTGTAGTTTGGTTGTAGTTTTTTCTATGGTTGTGCAAGGAGGCAAGCCATGTTTGCCTAGGCCTCCATCTTGACCATCAGGTGCAATTTTATTTTATTTTTTCTTTCAGTCAATAAAAGAATTCCAATCAGAAGAATATCTTCAGATTATTACAGAAGAGGAGGCATTGAAGATAAAGGAGAATGATAGGTCACTCTACATCTGTGACCCTTTTAGTGGTGTTGTCTTTGATCACCTCAAAAAGGTTTGCTGACTTCCAGTGTATTCCTTTATGTGTGTGTTTTTGGTTTTGTTTTGTTTTGTTTTATATCAGCGGACGTAAATTCTTCACTGAACATGAAGTGTTATGCAAGTTATGAATACAGAGGGATCCTTTCGTTTGGGGAGACCAGAATATTTCTAAAGTCTAATTATGTTATAATAAACTTTTGTTATATGTAATTTTTATATTTCCAGGGATTTGACTTTGCTTAGTATGAGTGAACCCTATAGTAATGAAGCATTTTAGTGGAGTTCTGTGGTGCTTAAACTCAGTGTGATTGCAAAATATTGCAGGGAGAAATAATAAAAAGTAGGAAAAGACCTCAAAGTAATGTGTGGCTACTTGCTGTCTCTCCTACATGCTCATGCAGGCAGAATTTTAGTGCCTGTGCCTCATACATTCTCTGAAAAATTGTATGCTAAAAGGAAGCATTTTGGTGATGAGTATTGCTGATACACCAGTGAGCCATCTTATTCCTTTCCATTGATTCTAGAGTCTACTGACTCCTTTCTTTTTTGGTGTCTGGACAAGAGAGAATCATTGAAATAAAAGTAAACAGGCTGTAATTCCATCCAGATTATAAAGAAGTGATTCTGTTTGAAGGAGAAGAAAACGTAGAAGAGTAGGTAGATGCAGTATCTGTACAATTTGTGGAGGATCTGTGCTCGCTTTTGCTGAAAGCACTGTTGGTCTTCTCCTCGTTTTGGAAGTAACACTGCTTGTCAGAATCAGTAGCATCAAAAACTGATTTTTTTTTCTGGCTGACCAAGAAGGTAATAATCATTTACAATGTAGATTTTTAAGTTAGTCATGCCATGGTGACTTTCACAACTGTAGGCTTTTTAGCTTGGCTGGAAAATGCTGGTGTCAATTATCAATGAAAATAAAAGGTCATTTTTTCAGTAACCTGCAGCATCTTAAGAGAAGTTTTTGTGGGTCTTCCATGGGAAGACTTTGAATTGCAGACAGTATTTAAAACACAAGTGTAGAAACTGCCAAGGATTATGTGGGTATTTTTGGTGACAAAGAAGTATTTCAGAAAGGAGTTATTTAGGCTTATACTTTTAAACTGCTTCATTGGATAGATGCTTTATTTGAAAAGTATATATGGACATTTCCTAATTATTATAGCATAAGATGGGTGTCAAACTCATTTTCACTGGTGGCCACCTTAGCCTTGTGGTTGCCTTCAGGGGGCCAAATGTAATTTTAGAACTGTGTAAATGTAACTACTCCTTAACTAGGGGCAAGGAGCTCGGCGCTGCTGCCGCGTAGAAACAAGGTGGCGGGCCGGATAAAACAAGGTAGAGGGCCAGAGTCGGCCCGTGGGCCTTGTGTTTGCCACCTGTGGCATAAGAATGTTGTTCCTCATATCTCCCATCAGTAGGATTGTGTTTGCTTCAGAGATTAAAATTTCAATGGCAATTTTGAATGAATGTGGCTCTTAGATCTTATTTCTTTTAATAGCTTGCATTGTTGGATTTGTTTTTATGTGTGGGTGCATGTATTTAATTAGAAGTGTGTCTGAGAAATTATATGATGGTTTTTATTTTTTTCTTATATAACAATATGGTTATTTTTATGTGGTGGTCATCGGTGTCTATAAAGAATGGGTAAATACTACAAAGTGTAATTTTATAAAACTGAAGTTCTTTTCTCTACTTAGCTTTTCCTTTTTTTATAGCTTGGCTGCAGAATTGTTGGTCCTCAAGTCGTCATATTTTGTATGCGCCACCAGCAGTGCGTCCCAAGGGCTGAGCATCCAGTTTATAACATGGTTATGTGTGATGTAACTATATCTTGTACCAGCCTAGAAAAAGACAAAAGGGTAAGTGGAGAGGTGTTGAGGAATACGATTAATGTGTGTGTTTCCATACTTAGTTCTTCCCTATGTACACTATACTTTGAAAGACTTTACACTTGGTGTTCATGACTTATAATGAAGTCAGTATACAACAGTGCATGTCTTTTATTTTTTAATAAATTGGATACAGAGGAATCTGTTTTATCGAAAACTGGGTAGTTGAATTTTTTTTTAATTTTAAAAGGAGACTCACTTTTATATAGTCAGTGAGTTTGCTTTTGAATCACTTACATTTTTCACTATAGTTAATCTTTTTAAAAGATTCTAATATATGTAATATATATAATATGTTATATATAATTTACATATTTTTAATGTGTCTGGTAAATTAAAATACATTATTAGAGAAGCAACATAGTTTAATAACTTCATGAAATTAAAAGATAAACAGGAAAATAATGCATAAAGGTAATTATTTTAGAATTTATTTATAATTTATATTACCGTACTTCCAAAAAGTAATTTGGTTATTTACTTTATGGTAATGAGAAACATTTGTGCATTCAAGCTTAACAACAAAATATTTATGGGATATTGTAATAAAAAGTGAAGAGAGGTTGTTTGCTTTAGTCTTAATAACATGTTTTCTCTTGGGACTACAGGAAGAAGTTCATGAATATGTACAAATGATGGGTGGACACGTGTACAGAGACCTTAATATGTCAGTTACGCACCTTATTGCTGGAGAAGTTGGTAGCAAAAAATATTTAGTTGCCGCAAATCTAAGGAAACCTATTTTGCTTCCTTCTTGGGTAAAAACACTTTGGGAGAAGTCACAAGAGAAGTAAGGAAAACATTTAAATATATTCTAGGTTTGAAAAAGTGATCAATTCTGTCATTCTGGCTTATTGTGGGTTTTAATAGGTTAGGTTTTATGGTACCTTCTTTGGATTTGTCATTCACGGATGAAAACGGGGTCATTGTTCTTTTCTCCAGTGAAAACAAGAGCAGCATCTAGAGGCTGTTATCATCAGGGTAGATGACAGGTGGAATGGGCTGTGGGCTTAGAGTTAGCTACAAGGTAACAACTGCTTTGATAATACAGTTGTTTTCAGCAGTAAATATTCGTAAAATAGTTGGGGAAATCAGCATGGTGGCTGTAACTCTTCTGTTGCTTTATCCTTCAATACTGTGCCCATGCATTAAGATGGAGAGCAAATGAGCCATTTTGGCTGCTGTGTTTCCTCCCATGGTGGGTATGTGTACGGTTGAAAGTAAACATGTAAGCCATTAGCTGGGAGGTGATCAGTCAATACGTATTAATTAAGCCCGTTTTATGTACTTGGCGTGAGCTGGGCAGTAGGTATACATAGTGAGCAAAACAGGATGGCATCTCTGCCCTTGTGGAGCTTAGAGCCTGTTTCAAGGGACAGAACTGAGCTTTCCCTAAAATCAGAATGACAAGCCTGTGTCCAGGTGCCACTGTTTGAGTTAACTAGGATTTTTACAGGCTTCCTTCAACACCAACCAGCACATCCTGATCGTGTCTCCACAAGGGCACCCTCATTCCCCGCCTGTTTCCCCAGCACGCCTGCCTAGCATGGCAGCAGATTGGCTGTGATATGTTTGTTGGTTTCTGTCCCCGTAATTGCTTATTATTTATATAGTATAATAAAAGGATACAAATTCCATTTTTCTACTAGGCAACCAAAATGAAAATTTTGGAAAATACACCACTTTGGCCACGTGGACTTAGAGTTAATGAAATGTTTTCCCCTAAAGCAGGTTTGAGAGACTGTCTGAAACACTTAATAGGGACATGGTGCCGACATAGATGAGCAGTTAGTGTAATTCTGAGTGTGCCTGTGAGTTCTATTTTCTTAAAAGTAATTAAAATCTTTTAAAAATGGGGAAAGCATTAATGATATTGTTTGTCTTCATTTTTCTGGTAAATTGTAAACTACTAATATATTTAATATGCTCATTTTTTCCTTTTTACCATTTGTTTTCCCCCAGAAAAATAACTAGATATACCGATGTAAACATGGAAGACTTCAAATGTCCTATTTTCCTTGGTTGCATAATCTGTGTGACTGGCTTAGATGGTCCAGAGAGAAAGAGAGTTCAGCAGCTCACAGTTAAGCATGGAGGCCAGTACATGGGGCAGTTGAAAATGAATGAATGTACACACCTCATCGTACAGGAACCAAAAGGTAAAACTGTGTTTCCTAAATGGACAAATGCAAAATTTTTTCTACTATTTAACATTTTAAGATTTTTTTGCAGAATGGCTTTTGCTTCTGACATGTCATAAACCTAGTATGATGGTTTTTTAAAAAATCTGACAAGGATAGTTTGGGTCGCAGTCTGTAGAGAAATTCCGTGACTATCCTAGTGTTTATTATCTAGGTCATTCAATAAATATAAAACAAAAATTTCCAGTGGTATTTTATCTAAATTTATTATCTGGTCTTCTGATTTTTTTTTAAGGATTTTATTTATTTTTAGACAGAGGGGAAGGGAGGGAAAAAGGGAGAGAAACATCAGTGTGTGGTTGCCTCTCATGTGCCCTGCTACTGGGGACCTGGTTTGCAGGCTGGCACTCAATCCATTGAGCCACACTGGCCAGGACTGATTTTTTTTTTAGTTTCCTGCACAGTTACCAAATACTTATGAGACAAGAAATTTGGATGAGTGAGAAGAAACCTCATAGTTGTAGCTAAATTACATTTCTTTCTAATGGCATGTTAAAGGTTTGGCTCAGTTTTTAATTGAATGACTGAATCAGCTGTACTGAATGAACTATAAGTTTTAACTTAAAGATACACTTCACAGAAAATGAGGCCATGAAGAACAAATGAGTAGAATTCCTTAAAATTGCTATTAATTTTGGTGTTCAATTATCTTTCTTTTAATTTTTATTTATTTATTTATAGAGAGAGGAGAAGGAAGGGAGAAAGAGAGGGAGAGAAACAGTGATGCAAGAGAGAAACATAGACTAGTTGTCCCCCACATGCTCCCAACTGGGTACCTGGCCCACAACCCAGTACCCTTGCTGGGAATCGAACCTGTCACCTTTCCATTTGCAGGCCGGCACTCAATCCACTGAACCACCCCAGCCAGGGTGGTGGTCTATAATATTTATATCTATTATGGAGAATATTTTTTACCAGTACCCTTGAAATATATACAAGTTGATGAGAAATAATTTTGTTAGTATTTTTTATTACCTCATATCTATACAGTGATTTGCTCAGCTACCTACATAAGAAAAAAATTAGAAAAATGCTGTTTAAATTAATTGGTGATTGTACTTAAGTCAAAAACTTGGATATGGCCAGTTATGATACTAGGATTCTAAGAAGAGTTGATAACTAATATGGATGTTTTCTAATTCTGAGGGTAGTTCATTTCCTCTCAAAATTAAAGAAGTAACCGTTTTATGTTATTGTTTATTACATGTTGACCTCAGTTTTCTCTGTGATATTGTTTCAAAATACATTGTGTTAAAATATTTTTAAGACAATAAAGTTATCAATTTTTACATAATTTATCCATCTACATATCTCTCTTGCACTACAGTTAGAATCTGATGACGTAGGAGTAATCTACTCAAAGCTGATATTTTTTATATTGCAGACATTTCCCTTGTTCTCCTCCCTCCCCACTGATAACCCTCCATATGATCTCCATTTCTGTGGACCTGTAGTTCTTCTAGTTGTTTGCTTAGTTTGTTTTTCTTTTTTAAGTTCAGTTGTTGATAGTTGTGAGTTTGTTGTCATTTTACTGTTGATAGTTTTTATCTTTTTTTCTTAGATAAGTCACTTTAACATTTCATATAATATAATATAGGCTTAGTGATGATGAATTCCTTGAACTTGATCTTATCTGGGAAGCACTTTATCTGCCCTTCCATTCTTAATGATAGCTTTGTTGGATAGAGTCATCTTGGATGTACGTCCTTGCCTTTCATGACTTCAAATACTTTCCAGCCCCTTCTTGCCTGCATGGTTTCTTTTGGGAAATCAGCTGAGAGTCTTACAGGAACTCCTTTGTAGGTAACTGTCTCCCTTCTTCTTACTGCTTTTAAAGTTCTCTCCTTTCATTAATGTAATTATGATGTGCCTTGGTTTGTTCTGCGGTCTGATTTCTTTGGGACTCTCTGAGCTTCCTGGGCTTCCTGGAAGTCTGTCCTTCAACAGAATGGGGAGGTTTTCCTTCATTATTTTTTCAAATAAGTTTTCAATTTCTTGCTCTTCCTCTTCTCCTTCTGGCACCCCTGGAGTCTTATTAAAGTGACATAATTCTGTGAGTTATCCCTGTGTTACAGATAAACTTGTTTAAATAAATTAAGTGATGGAGGCTATAGTCAAACTGAGTCTAATATTATTTTAAGTTACCCTACAGTTGCCTCTGTTTCTATATAATTTTATAAAAGATATAACTCCTTACATAGCATGTGTATTTATTTAAAAGTAAGAGTAATTACTGGTAACTTTAATTTTGTCTCATGTGCTTTTTAAATAACCTATCATAAATTTGAATATTTCTGCCAAGGCAGAGTTTAATGCTTTGCATTTCTCTTTCTCTCTTTCTTAATGAATTATAATAGGTCAGAAATATGAGTGTGCCAAGCGATGGAATGTACATTGTGTGACCACACAGTGGTTTTTTGACAGTGTTGAGAAAGGTTTTTGTCAGGATGAATCCATATACAAGATAGAGCCTAGACTGGAAACAAAGACTATGCCTGATACTTCAACTCCTACTGGCCAGAATAACACAGGTGATAGTAAGTCTCATTAGAATTAAAGTAAACTTACCAGTTTTCTGTGTAAGAATTGATATGTTAATAGGATCAGTGAACATAGTAGGGAATTCTCTCTTTCATTGCTCTGCTTCTAGGCATAATTGTATATTAACCAAACTGAATGAAAAATTAGTCCAGAACTCCTGATGTTTTTCTTAATATCGAATGCATACTTTCTTTCATAGTTTGATGTAATGCAAAAGATGATTAAAGAAATTAAGAATACTAACAGATAAAGACTTAAAATGAAAACTTAATTTTAAAAATTTGATGTCCAAATACTATTAGTGCATTTCCTTTATTAGTTTGCTGAAATTGTTATAGATCATCTATATTTGTATAAAATTTAAAACTGTTCCTATTTGTAGGTGACATGTCGGCAATTTAGCAAATGCTTATAAACTTTTTTCTCAGATGTAAGCTTCTTGGACCTTAAAGCCAGCAATGTCAAATTTTTATTAAAAGCAAGCCACTGTTAAAATAAATATGTTAAGTATATTTTTATTTAAATAAAATATGAACCTTAGTTTTAGTTTCCTTTTTCATGCTTTGCCACCAAGATTTCAGTAAAAACACTTGAATCTTAATTTTGGAAGTTGTTCATAGCCCTGTGTGTATAAGAAAACTTAATCTAGAGGAAAGCATGTAATCACAGTCATTTTATCTTCTTAACTGGGTTGCGTCTTTGTTGACTGTGCAGGTCGGACTCTCTCAGATGTCAGCCACATTTCCAACATCACTGCAAGTTGCATAAGTGAATCGATGTGTAACTCCATTCTTAATAGCAAAGTGGATCCTATGCTTGAAAATCTAGAAAATCTGGATGTCAGTGCATTTCAGTCACCCGAGGATTTACTAGATGGTTGTCGGGTATGTCTTTATTATATAATAATTGCAGGAAATGACAGTGTACATCAGTACTTCCTAGTCTGACTTTGAAAACCCTTCAGAGTTGGACTTGCTCCTTATCTGCATTAACCTTTGACACTAGCTAAGCAGATGCATTTATTAGGCCATGTCCATCCTTTAACTGTCATGGTCCCTCTGCCTGGGATGTGCCTTCATTTGTCATCCTTTGAGGTCCATTATCAGTTTTCAGCTCTTCTGACCTTCTAATTACATTAAACTTTCCATCTGCTGTGTTTTGAGATCACTTAATATCTGAACCACTTAAAGGATTTTTAAGTGCTTATAATATGCTAGACACTGTGCTGATCATTTCATACATATTATTAATATGTATAAGCTTATTTAATTCCCACAAATAACTCTAAAATGGATATTATCCAGAGGCTGAGATGTAGAAGATGAAAGTCTCGTTCAGAGTCGCAGACCTTGAGTAACCAGCTCTCTCCTCCATGGCCTGTAGCCTGGATTTCTAACTGTTAGACCCACTGCTTTGTTTAGTGTCTCTTAGGCTGTTTAATGTTGTAGCGCACAAATAGCTACTTTGTAGGTGCCTCAATGGAAACATCATATGTTTTGGGTCTCCCAGAGCTGAATGCTTACTTGATATATTTCTGCTTGTAGCATGAATAGGCCATGCGTTCATTCCCAAAGAGTAGCACAGATTTAACCCTGTTCTATTGTTAAGGAAGGAAATTGAGCAAATTACCTCACCTCCCTTAAATTTTAGAACTTACCAACTTACTGGCAGAACAGAAAGTGTCTTGTAGATTCATTTATTAGTATATCTTAGAATATTCTAATTCTGGATATGACTTAATTACTTTTATAGGAAGCATATATTTCTAATTTTTGTTTAAATATATTCTAGTAATGGAGGCTGT
The DNA here is from genome assembly GCF_014824575.4 of Sturnira hondurensis. NCBI lineage: Eukaryota > Metazoa > Chordata > Mammalia > Chiroptera > Phyllostomidae > Sturnira > Sturnira hondurensis. Next base: position 5,986,541 of record NW_028085930.1, read on the forward strand.
TTAGTTTGGAATATAAATGCACTTAGAAACAGATTTGTTGTTAAGAAATTTTTTAAAAACATAAAATACGAAAAGGATTTTTGTATTGATTAGATATGTGCATATATAGTTAAAAATAAATTTTCATGTGTTATCTACAAAGCAGTGCTTACCTCTTGACTTAAATTTTCTTGTTTATTTAACTCTGTGAAGAACATATCTTGAATTACAGGTAAGGAACTGGTTTAAAGGGCCTAAGTAAGTTGCCATGGTCATGTGGTTAATCATTGGCAACTGAACCAAAATTTAAACCTAGGGTTTCAGAATTCAGACTTAACTCGTTTCTATAATTATTTTAAAATTTACAAGTAATAAGATGTTTAGATTTTTTTAAATTATTGATTGATTTTTAGAGAGAGAGGAATGAGGAGAAATGTCAATTTGTTTTCCATGTATGCATTCATTGGTTGGTTCTCATATGTGCCCTGACCAGGAATGGAACCCACAACCTTGGTGTGTCAGCATGTGCTCTGATGAACTGAGCTGCCTGTGCTCTGGCTGGTGTAGCTCAATGGATTGAGCACGGGCGTGCAAACCAGAAGATCACGGTTCAATTCCCAGTCAGGGCACATGCCTGGGTTGCGGGCCAGTTCCCAGCAAGGGACGCAAAAGAGGCAACCATACATTGATGCTTCTCTCCCTCTCTCCTTCCCTTCCCCTCTAAAGATAGATAGATAGATAGATAGATAGATAGACAGACAGATAGATAATAAACTGCCTGTGTTTTAGAGATTACTATGTACATAACTAATATTTAGATGATAATTTACTTAAGATTTTTATTTAAAGCATCAGAATAATTACTGAGTATCTACTATGAGGGATAAAATGCTATGGAATTATGAAGAAGTGATAAAAATCAAAATTTCAGGATTGTTAAAAAATCAAAGTTTCAGAATACACCCCTCAATATATATTTTCTTGGGGTTTTTTCTTCATTTTTTTCTGTCTTAAAACATACACAAGAGTTGTTTATACACAGTAGATTTTAACATATATGTTTCATAAATGTGAGACAAATAAAACATCTTACATGCACTGATGTGAAGTAAATTTTTTTTTCAGATATATCTTTGTGGTTTTACTGGCAGAAAACTAGATAAACTGAGAAGGCTCGTTAACAATGGAGGTGGAGTTCGTTTTAACCAGCTCAACGAAGATGTAACTCATGTTATTGTGGGAGATTATGATGATGGATTGAAGCAGTTTTGGGATAAATCAGCCCACAGGTTTTGTTAGTTTTTAATTCAAACCAATTTCTAGTCTAATAATTTTTCTTAAAATTGCATGTTCATGTAATTTTGGAAACTGCATGGCAAGTGGGATGATGGTCTTTATAATTTAAGCTAATGGATAACTATGTACTATTTTCATAGGCCTCATGTGGTGGGAGCAAAATGGCTGCTGGAGTGTTTCAGCAAAGGTTATATGCTTCCTGAAGAGCCATACATCCACGCTAGTTACAGACCAGTGGAAATTCCACTCTCAGATCAGCCTGAAAGTAAAACATCCCTTTTTAAAAGGAATAGCAGCTTCTCCAAGAAAGAGTGTGCTTCTGCCGAAAAGCATGAGCCAGCTGATGAAGAGCTGCTCTCTCAATATGTGAATGATAACCCAACAGTAGGTAAGTAGTTGACTAGTATCTATAGTCATTAGGAACTACTTCAGTAGTATTAATACATTTGTGATTTTTGCCAGGTTTTTGAAATTTTAAATTAAAATAACCTTTTTCTTTCAGTTTTATGTTTATAACTTTTTTTAGGCAGGCAAAGCTAAGGGATTCTGAACCCTTTGATCCCTTCTCTCTTCAAGAGTTCTACTTTGACCTGTTTTATATCTGGCATCACTTAGTGTAAGTTTGTAACAATGTGAATTTTTTTATTTTTCAATTACAGTTTATAATATTCAGTATTATTTTGTGTTAGTTTCAGGTGAACAGCATAGGGGTTACACACATATACTTCACATAATGAATCAAGAGCATCAAGTGGATCCTAGAGCTAGTGGTTCCCCTGCAGCTGTCTTGGCAGTAACCTAGACCCTTAGAATCTAAGGAGGGACAGGTGTTAAGCCTTTGGGCTTCACACAAATGGGATGAAATCCAAAATATTACTATAGAGCATTTGGGGTATTGAATTTTTTTAAATTGTGATAAAATATATATATCATAACATTTAGTATTTTAACCATTTTAGGTGTACAATTCATTGGTTAGCTATATCCACATAGTTGTTACCATCCATTCCAGAACCCAGCTTATAGTTTATGAGGACTTGGTATTTCTAAGTTGTTTTACAGGAGCAGTGTAAAATTCCTCTGGGATTCTTCTTCCCACCTCACTGATGTGTAGACATCAAATTTTTCCCCCTAGCTGTGATTGTGAGACAATTATAATTGCAAAAAAAATGTTTTTACATTTTGTATTAAGAATCGCTACTTTAAATATGCTTTGCAGAATGTTTTACAGTAGCCAGCCATCTTTGTGTTCCCAAATTGAAGCTCTATACTCATTAAACAGTAACTTCCCATTTCTCCCTCCACCCACTCCCTAGCAATCACCATTCTGTTTTTTATGAATTTGACTATTCTAGATAACTTATATAAATGGGATCACACAGGATTTGTCCTGTTGCCCTGCCTGGCGTGGCTCAGTGGATTGAGTGCCGGCTTGCAAACTGAGGGATCGCACGTGCCTGGGTTGTGGTCCAGGTCCCTTAGTCGGGGGAGTGTGAGAGGCAACCACACATTGATGTTTCTCTCCCTCTTTCTCTTTCCCATCCCCTCTCTAAAAATAAATAAAATCTTTAAAAAACTATTAGAAAAACAATATTTGTCCTTTTGTGGCTGGCTGAATTTACTTCAGTTAATGTCATCGAGATTCATTCATATTTTAGCATGTGTCAGAATTTCCCATTTAGTTTCTGTGTAACTTGAAGTTGTAGTGCATGTTGATCTTCGTTTTTCTAATAGGTTTTTAACTTAAAATCAGTCTTATCTGAGACCGATACAGCTATCCCTGCCTCCTGTGGATCAGCATTTAGTATGCCGGACCTTTTCTTTTAACTGTAAATTTGATTGATTTACAGTTGTTATTTGTGATATATCTTGATTATTTTTCTATCTTCGTATTTTGTACTTTGTCCCATTTTTCTACACTTCCTTGTTTTTTAACACTTTTGCCTTTTGGGTGGATTGAGCTTGCCCCTTCCTGCCTCAGCTCCCACGCTACACTTTCTTTCCCTCTGCTGATTTGGAAGTTATGCATACTATTTATACTTTCAGTGGCTACCTTTCAAATTTTAATGTGCATCCTAGCTAAAATCTAAAGTTATTTAGAATTTTATATTCCTTCAATAATACGAGAACCTTGTAACACTTTAACATCACTGCTGGCCGCATCCCCTACATATGCACTTACTAAGACACTCAGATTATGTGATTTTTGTCTAATATTTTTATTGTCCTTTTTAATGTCACAATTAAATATTGTCATTATTGTTCCATATGGTCAATATTTTTTAATTTGCCAACATGTTTAGCTCTTTTTCCTCCCCATTTCTTATTTCTGAAACCTTTCCTCTGGAATCATTCGCTTTCCTCCTGAAATGTATCCTTTAGAAATTCCTTTATTTTCCGTTTTTTTTTTTATTTTGCCCTTTTCCTTAAAAGATAGTTCTGCTAGATATACACATAGTTACTTTGACGAAGCCACAGGTGGCAAACAAGGCCTGCGGGCCAAATCCGGCCTCCACCTTGTTTTATCTGTCCCAGCACCTTGTTTCTACCCGGCAGCAACACCAAGCCCCTTGGCCCTAGTTAAGGAGTAGTTATATTTATACAGTCCTGAAATTGCATTCAACCTTCAAAGGTAACCATGAGGCTGGAGTGGCCCCTGGTGAAAATGAGCTTGACTCCTCTGGCCTAAGCTCTTAGGGAATATTATTTTATTGTCATTTGTTTCCATGGTTGCTCAGTAAGAAGTCAGATGTCATTCTAATTATTAGTCTTTCATAGAAAATCTGACTTCTGGCCAAGATGAAGGCGTAGGTAGACACACTGTGTCGCCTTACACAACCAAAATAAGGACAACAGCAATTTAGCAACAAAATAACAACCAGAACTGACAGAAAATTGAACTGTATGGAAGTCTAACAACCAAAGAGTTAAAATAGACACATTCATCCAGACTGGTAGGAGGGGTAGAGAGGAGTGCTGGCAAAAAATGCAGTGGCACCAGGTGCACAAGGCAGCAGCTGACAAACCCCAGGTGCGCAACACGGCAGCTGGCAGACCCCAGGCACGGGATGGCAACCGGCAGACCCAGCGAGGTGGCGATTGTGGAGCAAGGCACTGCACCCAAGGCGGCTGGCAGACCATGCAGTCCCACACTCGCACACAGATAAACCAGGTGAAACTGGGGAGTGAGACAGAACACGCAACCCAGGGCCCCAGAGCTAGGAAATAAAACCTCAAAACACCTTGAAAACACTTGTAGGGGGTTGAGATGCTAGGAGAGGCTCTCAGCCTCGCAGGACAGTTCATTGGAGAGACCCACAGGGTCCTAGAACATACACAAGCCCACCTACCCAGGAACCTGCACCAGAAGGGCCAGTTTGCTTGGGGGAAGCAGTGGAAGGGACTGAAATCTGAGAGAGAGCGGAGCAAGTGCCATTGTTCCCTCTCTGACTCCACCCCAACATACTGTGTCACAACCCAGTGACTGGTTTGCCCTGCTCTGGTAAACACCAAAGGCTCTGCCCCTCGTACGTAACAGGCACAACCAGACCGAAAAATTATGGCTCAAGTGGAGGAACAAATCAAAACCCCAGAGCCAATACTTTTAAGTGACCAAGAGATAGCCAACCTATCAGATGCACAGTTCAAAACATTGGTGATCAGGATGCTCACAGAACTGGTTGATTTTGGTCACAAATTAGATGAAAAAATGAAGGCTACACTACGTAAAATGAAGGAAAATGCACAGGGAACCAATAGTGATGGAAAGAAAACTGGGACTCAAATCAATGGGGTGGACCAGAAGGAAGAAAGAAACAACCAAACAGAACAGAATGAAGAAACAAGAATTCAAAAAAATGAGGAGAGGCTTAGGAACCTCCCAGACATCTTTAAACATTCCAACATCCAAATTATTAGGGGTGACAGAAGGGGAAGAGGGAGAGCAACAAGTAGGAAAGTTATTTGAACAAATAATAAAGGAGAACTTCCCCAGTCTGGCAAAGGAAATAGACTTCCAAGAAGCCCAGAGAGTCCCAAAGAAGTTGGACCCAAGGAGGAACACACCAAGGCACATCTTTACCCAAGATTAAAATGAAGGAGAGAATTCTAGAAGCAGTAAGAAAGAAGAGGATAGTCACCTAAAAAGGAGTTCCCATCAGACTGTCAGCTGATTTCTCAAAAATGACCTTCCAGGCAAGAAGGGCTGGAAAGAAGTATTCCAAGTCACGAAATGCAAGAACCTACAGCCAAGCTTGCTCTATCCAGCAAAGCTTTCATTTAGAATGTAAAGGCAGATAAAGTGCTTCTCAGATAAGGTCAAGTTCAAGGAGTTCATCATCACCAAGCCCTTACTGTATGAAATGTTAAAGGGACTTATCTAAGAAAAAGAAGATAAAAAATATGAACAGTAAAAGGACAGCAAACTCACAGTTATTAACATCCACACCAAAAACAAAAGCAAACTAAAGAAACAACTAGAACAGGAACAGAACTACAGAAATGGAGATCACATGGAGGGTTAGCAACAGAGGAGTTGGGAAAGGTACAGAGAAGAAGTAGCATAGATGGTAGGTAGAAAATAGGAGGAAGGCAGGAATAGTATGGGAAATGTAGAAGCTAAAGAACTTACGACACATGGACATGAAAGGGGGGAATGTGGGTGGGAGAGGGTGTGCGGGGTGGAGGGGAATGAAGGGAAAATGGGACAACTAATAGCGTAACCAATAAAATATATTTAAAAATTTTTTTCTACCTGTATTTAACATCTTTTATTTTTCATGTCTAGGTGTTATCACTGATTTGTCCACTGATTCTTTTTTCTTTTCCCCCCATTCTCTATGTTCTCTAACTCCCATTAGCTCTGTGTATAGGTCACTTAACCTTTCCTTCTTAATTTCATCAGTTTCCGGAAGTTCTAATTCTTTTAATAGTCTCTTATTTTGTATTCATGTTTCTTGTTCTTTATTTCTTACAACACATTTAACTAATCGCAACATCTGAATGGAGGAGTGGGGAAGTTCTCTTGGTTATTGTTCTCGATGCCTGGTTTTCTCATGTGTTTTGTGATATTTATCATTCTTATTAGGACTATGGGAATTCTTGGAAGCCTGGGGTGAGAGTTTGTTCCTCCAGAAAAGATTTGTGTCTAAATCTTCCTGGAGCCTAGGCATCTCCCAACTTAGGACACCCCTGAGTGAGTTTATTGGCAGGATGTCTTGGACCATCAGGCTTCTGTAAATGTATACCCTTAACTAATTTGAGGACCAGTTCATGATGACAGCTTCCCTGGAGAGCTGTGTTTTCCCCTTGACCCAAAGCCAAACCAAGCGTACTGCTTATCTCCTCTTGTAGGGTGTGTTTGTGGTGGTGCTAGTTGATTGGGTTTTGGTCCACATTTCTAGTGAAGGCATTTCCCTTGAGGGTTTCTAGACTTACTTTCCTAGGGTGTACTCTGCCCCACTGCTAATTTGTGTGAAACCAAAGGCTTAACACCTGTCCCTCTGCCAGGTATCCTTATATTTTAAGGGTTTAAGTCGCCAAGGTAACTTCAGGGTAACCATTAGCTTTAGCAACCATTTGAGGCTCTTCATTCCTTTCATGTCTAAAAATGAAATGCAATTTCATTTCCCTTGCTTTCTTATAATCTCAGCTACGCAATTATAAGGATGTCTTTGATATTTCATGCTGAATTTTCCATTGTTTTATAGTGAATGTTTTGCATGTCTACCCTACCATATTTCTAGAAGAGAATTTCCAGTATTCATTTTTTTATTCATGCTATTTACTTTCATGATGTACTGCAGAATTGGCTTTTGTCACACCAGCTGCTTATGCTTTACTAGTGTGTCACAGCAGTTAGATCACCCTAACTTCCCAGGGTATTCTGCTAGAAAGAAGCCACACGTTGGCGGGGAGCAGTTTCGAGCTCTGTCTTTCAGCAAGGGCTCTTAGTGGAGGAAAACGAGTGGTTCTCAGGTCTTCCTTTCTAAGACTTGGAAAGGAATTGCTGACCGTAAGTCTCGGTGAATCCCCAAGCGCCTTATAAGGAATGTAATCAAGCATTTTACAGTTTCTTCAAGCTAAATAACTTGTGATTTGAGAAAGTTTTTTAATAGTAGGTTTATCAAGAAGTGTCTGTGCTTCTTCTGAATGAAGTTGGCTTGAAAAAATGGTTCTACTACAATAAGTGGAAGAACTGCTGTAGAACATGCTCATTTATTCTGAGTTTCTTATTAACTTCAGGGTTTGGCTTATAGTTTATGAGGACTTGGTATTTCTAAGTTGTTTTATAGGAGCAGTCTAAAATTCCTCTGGGATTCTTCTTCCCACCTCACCTGCGATGTGTAGACATCAAATTTTTCCCCCTAGCTGTGATTGTGAGACAATTATAATTGCAAAAAAAAATGTTTTTACATCTTGTATTAAGAATTGCTACTTTAAATATACTTTGCAGAATGTTTTACAGTAGCCAGCCATCTTTGTTTCCATCTAAGCTCACTCATCCTCATATATCTCTATAAATTATAAGTATACTATTGTCTCTTATTCATTGTAGTATGAAACTGAGGGTCAAAGAATCTCCTGATCAGTTCATGCTCTAGACAAAACTGTACTTCTTCAGTGTCAATAAGAGCAATTTCAATATTTTCGTTGAATAGGAATAAGTTGTGTATATGTTTGTGTATATGTGTGTGTATATATATATACACACACACATACCCCTTATATAGTATTTATATATGTATGGCAGTAATTAGTTTAAAAGTGAAAATATTAATATCTGTTGGGGAAGAGAATAGATATAAGGAGATGGCATTATAACAATGTTATGGACCCTGGAGTTGGCCAGCATTGGTTTATATAATTTCTGCCATTTTATAACTATGACATTAGGTTACATAATTAATCTCTTAAAACCTGAGGTTTCTCTTGAAGAAAGCATATAAATGTACTAATAATATCAGCCTAGTAGCATCGTGGACATTACTTACGTGCATGTGAAGCACTTGGCACAGGCCTGTGCAAACGAGGAAGTGAAGAACCCATGAAGAGCTTCCGGCTTGTACAGTGGAACCCCGTAAAGTGGGGGTTGGCCAGCCTTTTTTGTAAAAGGCCAGATAGTAAATATTTTAGGCTTTACGAGTCACATTCTGTCTCTGTCACCAGTTCCATTTTGTTTTGTCCTGTTTTTACAATCTTCAAATGTAAAAAACCATTCTTCCCCACAGGCTCGGGCCCTTTTCGCCCTTGGGCTGTAGCTTGCTGATCCCTGCCATAAAGTGCTACCTTCCAACAGGACACCACTAGAGTTTTCAAAAAGCACTGTTTTTACCTCTTAAACGTTCAGCCTTGAATTGACAGTATTTATTGCATACTAGGGACTATGGTTTAGTTATCGACGCTTATTTATGTAGTATTTTTTTTCTTTTACTACCCTTCTATCAGCCAACCTTATTTTAAAATGAAGTTGAGACTGTTTGCTTGGGTCCTTGATCATTTCTCTTAAGGAAACTACATAGAAGCTAAGTAGCTCCAACTTCAATATAAAACATTTTAGGCATTTTTAGAAGAGCAGGAGCCATAGTATTCTCACTAGATTTCCACAGTTATTTCCATGTAGAGGGCGTCCTGTTTAGGCCTGTTACTTCTGTTTTTTCCTTAATGGTTTTTCTCTATTGTGAATTATCTAAACCAGTTTTGGAACTAAGACTGGTTTTAGACCAGTCTTAGACCTGTGAAATATCAGAGCATCCTGATTTCAACTCGTTTCTAGTACACTGGGAGCACTTGAAACAGTAACACGATTGCCCTTGTGCTTCCTCATAACACGTGGTAGTACTGGTAACACTCTTGGTGACCCAGAACATGGGGTGGGTTTGTATCCTTCATGCATTGTGTACTTATTAAAGCCTTAGTTTTTAAGCATGGGCACAATTCTCAGGCTCTATGTTACCTTAATATCTTTGCTAGGAAATAAAACTTTAAGATACACAGTTGGTTAGAAAACAATTTTTTTTCTCTTCCAGTTGAAGCTGCGAAGTCTGAAGTTGGGGCCTTTAATGACACTACTTGTGTTCAGCCCTTCAATGATTCTACTCATATTTCTATGCAAGAAGAAAAGCGGTCTTCTGTCAGTCACTGCCTCCCTGATGCTTCTACAATTACAGAAGAAGGTTTATTTAGCCAAAAGAGTTTCCTTGTTTTGGGTTTTAGTAATGAAAATGAATCTAACATTGCAACTGTCATAAGAGAAAATGCTGGGAAAATCGTGTCCCTTCAGAGCCGAACTGTTGCTGATTATACTGTGGTTCCTCTGCTGGGCTCTGACATAGAAGCAGCGGTGGGGGAAGTCGTTACAAATACGTGGCTGGTAAGAGAGTGCTGTGGCAGTTAGAGATGTCTGAATGCCGGGAGTGTTACTGGTTATTTCCTGGGCAGTTCAATTTAGTTTAAATTGCTGTTTGGGATGGGCAGCGTCTGGATTTTCTGTTTAGCCAAAGAAATTTTAAAATATGAAAATGTTTAAGCATCTTGGTCCTAATCCTGGTAGAGTAGAGATGTTTGTTTCCTGTGGGGCCGAACCAGCAGCATTTCTTGTTAGGAAGTTACGTCAGGTCATCTCATGTGATTTCAGTTTCCCCTGTTTTCTCACAACCAAAGCATGACATGCACATTTACATTATTCCATCTCGTTGGTTTATCATGGGCCAGTGATTTCACCACTGGGGTGTTGGTTTGTTTTCTTTTTACTTTCTAAGCATTAAGAGGAAAAAAATGATAAACTAATACATTATTGGAAGAAATTAAATTTGAAGCATTATTCAGTGATAAGTTTCACTGATTTTAATATCCTCAATATTTAGAATGTAACATTTAATATAATGAACTGGCGTATCTATTTCTTCACATATTATAATTTGAATGCATTGAGAATGAGCATACACAAGTTTAAAGTAAAATTGCTTTTAACCTAAACTAAAATTACTACTACTGTAACTGAACCAGTGTTAACCACTGGTTGCTTATTTCAGGTTGATATTCTTGTTTCTGTTGTTTTTGAAGGTAACCTGTATAGACTCTCAGACTTTAATTGATCCAAAGTCAAGTCCTCTCTTCAAGCCAGTCCCAGTAATGGCAGGAAAGACTCCTTTAGAGGACTGTGTTATTTCATTCAGCCAGTGTGCAGGAGCCGAAAAAGATTCTTTGACATTCTTAGCAGAGCTCCTTGGAGCAAGGTATGTAGTATTTTTAGTGTACCTGCTGTCTTAAGGTATTTTTATTTGTGTGAATAACTGGAGCATTCAAATTAGTTTGGCTGGGTGGCTTTATACAATGTGTGAGCAGTGTGTGGTGTAGTTACATGATGGCTCGAAGGGAGAGGGGAGAGCCTGATAGATTCTGGCAGATGTTAAGACTGGGACGTTAAAGCTTACCCACCAGGAAAGGGATCTTTAAAGCTGGTAGTATGTGCAGCATTATTGAATATTGTTTATCTCTGCATTATTTCCTTCCGTGTGCTATATGGTTGATGTATTCTTATTCAGTATACATTCATTGTTTCTCTGGTTTTCAGCCAGAAATATAAATGTTAAATGGGAATAATGAGTACTTTGGGAGAAGAAAATTAATTTAAAAGTTGCTTTCAAGATCCAAATTAACCCTAAGTGAATGTTAGAGGATGGCTATTTTAAAAGGAAGTAGAAAACTGTTATACCAGTAAATGTAAATGAACTAAACTTTTACAGTAATTAAAAGAATGGCTATTTTAGATTAGATTATGAAACATTTAAAATTATTTTAAATAAGAGGCGCACCTAAAACAAAGTGACTCGGGAAAAAAAGATGTCAAATGAATGCAAACAAAAAGAAAGCAGGGGTTGCAATTTTACTGTCAGACAAGTTTGGGTTCAGATCAGTGCTCTAAACAAGAAAAAGAGAGCCTATAAATCAAGAGTGCTATACACACTGAAATAGGTGTATATCGAATAGACCATGGCAGTTATTCATGAAATGAAAACAACAGGAGGTACAAAGAGGAATCAGTCTAAATACACATTGTAGGAGACTTTAATTCCCATCTTTTACTTCATTACAGGTCAGATAGAAAACAAGGAAGGATAGATTTATTTCTTTTTTTTAAATCTTACTTATTTTTAGAGAGAGGAAGGGAAGGACAAAGAGAGGGAGAGAAACATCAATGTTTGGTTGCCTCTCACACCCCCCCTTCTGGGGACCTGGCTGGCAACTCAGGCACGTGTCTTGACTGGAAACCAAACCTGTGACCCTTTGGTTTGCACTCAATCCACTGAGCCATAACAGCCAGGACTAGGAAGGGTGTATTTAAATGGCATAGTTAGAGATCTACCCTCAGTGAGCATACCTTTCCAAGTGCCTGTGGAACACTTGTAAATGTTGCCTATAGAGATATTTGCCACAAAGAAAACCTCAATAAATTCCTGAAGTAGAATGAGTACAGGCCACTTTCTGTAATCACAGTCCAAAAAACTAGAAATGAATAGTAGAAATAAAAAGTGAAAAGACCTTGTCAACTGGACATTTTAGAACTGTTTTTTTAATAACTCTTGGTTCAAAAAGGAATTTGAAATCATTTATAAGTCTAGAAGTCATTATCAACCCAGTAGTAATAAGGAACCCCAACACCCAGGTTGTGATCTTAAAATACCATTTCCCACAAAAAGAAACTACAGCTTAAATGGATGATTAATTCCAGATCTGGGGCAGCAAAGGTACCAGTGAGTCGGGAACATTTTGTTAGAACAGAGAGCAAATACATTATCAAAGACAACTGGGGAGGGTTGTATGGAAAGGAACTCCACTGGCCCGGCCAGGTGGGTCAGTGGGTTGGAGCGTCATCCCACACACTGAGAAGCTGCGGGCTTGATTCCTGCTCAGTGCGTGTATAGGAGGCAGCAGATCAATGTTTCTCTCTTTTTCCTTCCTCTCAGTCCAAAATTAATAAACATATCCTCAGGTAAGAATTAAAAAGAAGAAGAAAAAGAACCCTACTGGCCAAAGACAGGAAAGTTTAAGTACAGTATCACCAGATGGTAACAGCAGTGGATCCAAATACATCAAATGATATTTCAATCATGACTTTTTTAAAAGATTTTATTTATTTATTTTTAGAGAGAGGGGAAAGGAAGGAGAAAGAGAGGGAGAGAAGCATCAATGCGTGGTTGCCTCTAGCATGCCCCCTGCTGGGGACCTGGCCTGCAACCCAGGCATGTGCCCTGACTAGGAATCAAACCAGTGACCCTTTGGTTCACAGGCTGGCACTCAATACACTGAGCCACACCAGCCAGGACCCAATCATGACTTCTTAATGACACCAAACAAACTAAATTAATTGGTCATGTTTGAAAGATGCTGGGGAACCAACCCATTATTTTGAGAGTTGGTAAATGAAGGGAAAGGATGAAGTATTTGTCCTACCTTTTCTGTAGAATCTGTGTCAGAGTACCATAGTAATGAATAAGACAGAATTTCCCATTCTATTGGTATTTCAATAGATAAATGAATTAATGAAAGAATCTAGGCATTGAAAATCACATAATATAGAGAACAGATACCTTGTTTGTCCTGCTGAAGAACACACAGCCCCTTGGAGTAGTTCCACCTAAATAATGAAAACAATCCGATGAAGCCACTGGATTCAACTCCTGATTTATATATAGCAAATACGATAGGAGGGTAACATGTTAAGTTACACCACAGTAATATAGTCAGCAAAGTACGGACTGAGGTAACTTTACATTCTAAGTGATCATAAGGCGTTGGGGAAAGAAAAGGGAACATTTAAGGTAAAAGACATAAAACTGAACTAAATGTGGTGTTTAAGGACGCACTATGTGGTGACAACAAGAAAGGTAAGGAAATGGTTACCATAAATATTCATGTAGTGGCCACTGTGAAGAAGGGGTGGAAGGGGGTGTTAACCAAGAGGGCACATGGGAGAGGTCCTGGGGTGGCTGGCTCGGTTCTGTCTTCTGACATGAGTAGTGGGTATGAGGGTTTTCCCCTTAGAATTATTAAATTTTACGTTTCCCTTTTTGTTGTTATGTTCTGTATTTGAATTATACTAAACAATAAAAAGCTTTTTGAAAAAGTGAAATTGTAGGAAATCTGGACAAAAACAGTACCAAGACAACAGACTTCATGGATAAGTGGGTTGAATATAATAAATGAAACCATGACAATACTGGGAAAATGTAGAATGTTAAAGAAATTTTAAAACTGGAGAATTTGAATGTAAAACTGAGAAGTCAAAAGAAAGTATTGAATTCTGCTTATATCTCAAGTGGTGGACTTCTGTTTCTGCCTCCGCAAAATCCATGTTTATTAATAGTCTGTGATCTTGAGCAAGTCACTTAATTTCTTTTTATCTTTCCCAAGGTTGTATCTTTATACTATTTTATAAAATAATTAGTGTTCCAAAAATATCGACAGGATCAAATGAGACTATATGTGAAAATGCTTTGAACGGCTGTAGTGGACTAAAATATATCATGTGTTATTCATACACTTTTATTTGCTCCCTAGATGTTCATGCCTCCTCTCGGAGGTAGGGACAAGCTGGGTGGGTAATGACTAATTAGGGAGGAGATTTTTCTAGTTATTTCTTAAAAGTCTAAGGGATAGAACTGACTTCTAATCACTGGTATCTTCTTAGAACTCTAACAACACTGTTATATTAGAAACTTCATTGTCAGGTTGCTAGCTAATTGTGTGTATGACCATTTGCTTTTCTTTAAATACAACTTTCAGTGTTCAAGAATTCTTTGTCCGCAAAGCCAATGCGAAGAAAGGCATGCTTGCTAGTACACATCTTGTATTGAAGGAACCAAGCGGTTCTAAATATGAAGCTTCCAAGAAGTGGAATTTACCAGCAGTCACCATAGCTTGGCTGTTGGAGACTGCTAGAATGGGAAAGAGAGCAAATGAAAGCCATTTTCTGATTGAAAATTCAACTAAAAAAGGTTAATATTTTTATTTTGTTCTTTTACATATACATATTTTTACAGTTGATGGTTTCTGAGATATCAGTGTGCCAAAGCCTGATTTTAGGAAAGGTTGTTGATTCCCTACTTTTCACACTGGTGCAGTGAGCCACTGTTGGGCATTCATTATTGGGTGGGAAAACAAGTGTGTGTTCATAGCACAAGTGTTTGGTTTGTGTCTGTACTTTCAAGTGTAAGCATTGTTTGAAAGCTAGAGGGTGCAAAACAATGTAGGAACATTCTAGGGGCTCAGTGTTTGAAGCCTAAAGATGTGAATTTGGGTCACTCTTACTGGTCCTTCTGTGGCTCATACTGACACACCATGTAATTAGTGTTCCCCCTCTCACTTTGAACTTCTGCATGTTTTCTCTAGCCCGTTCAGGCTTGCCTGTTCCCCCTTCTTAGCTTTCCGTTCTCATCTTGGGTGACACTTTCCCTGGGAAGCCTTCCTTGACTCTCCAAGTATGGCCCTTGTCTTGCCATCACACCTTGTATATTATCCCTTTTATAGCTCTTATCCCAGTGTTATAATTCTGATTTGCTTTCATGTCTTCCTACTCAACTGTAAGCTCTGAAAAGCAAGGACTGTGCATGTCTTGGGCATTGTGCATTTCCACTGTCTAGCATTGGGCCTGGTATGCAGTAGCCCTCTGAGTGTTTTTGGTAAATATCGGAAAGTGGAGGACGTGGGGTGGGAGGACACAGTAGCCCCTTATAGGATGGTGGGGTCCCTGGAAAACCTCACGAACAATTTGGCAGCTTGGGAACAACTCTCAGAGCCATTACCTACTTACCTAGACAGACTGAAAATTTTGTAACTGAGGCAAAGCAATGTTTTGGTCATATTAAAATTTCATTAAGGACTTTCCAGAAACTTGACTAGTTGTTAATTCTGGGTACATGAAATTGGAATTTTCTTTTTTTTTTTTCTCTGCCATTGACTAAGATGACATTTATTTATATAATTTTTGGCAAATTGTGAAATTTATTGAGGCTATTTCATGTTACAAGCTAACACAGGAAAAACTGATTTCGTTGTTTGTTTCAGTTGATGTGTTTGTCTAACTCAACGTATTTTAATACATCATCTGGTCTCTTTCTTGGAAAGTAGATACATAACTTTGAGGTTTAAACTGTACTTGAGAATTCATATGAAAATTAACAATAAGATAAAAGTCTCACTTATGTACCTCTTTATTGGAAGAAAAGGCATCATTAATGTGGCTCACATTTGTTTCTTTTTTTAAAAAACCTCCAGAGCAAAGTTTAGAGACTGAAATAGCAAATGGGGTGAATCTACATCCAGATGCTGCAGAGCATCCTGCCCCGTGCCTGGGCGCGCACAGGAAAACGGCCGTCACACCTTTAGATATGAACCGCTTTCAGAGTAAGGCCTTCCATGCTGTGATATCACAGCACACCCGGCAGGTGCCAGTCTCCCCGGCAGGACAGCCACTCCAGAAGGAGCCCTCGTTACACCTGGACACACCATCCAAATTTCTGTCCAAGGACAAACTCTTCAAGCCTTCCTTTGACGTAAAGGTAAGGTTCATAGAAAATGGTCCTGGAATTAACAGCTTTATAGCGTTAAAGCACCATTTTCTGCATCACCTCTGAAGTTTGTAGCAGTACATTTTCCAGAGATGTTGGCAAGTAGATTCATATTACTGAGTCCTTGTTGATACTTGTGGTTGAGGTAACAGAGATAAATACAGTATGAAACCAGGACATCTGGGTTCAAGTTCCGTATCTCTCATGAACATATGACTCTAGGCAGATCATTCATCCTGTGATATCTGACCATCAGTTTCTTCTTTATGAGGAGAATAATATCACTTACTTTGAAAACTCAGATGTATCATAAGGATCAAATGAAATGGATAAAATATATAAACTATGAAATAGTGCACAGTGGGGTAAAAGTAGGTTTACAGTTGTGAGTACATGAAACACACAGTTTATTTTGGTATTATTATTTTCCATGCAAACAACTGTAAACCTGCTTTCGCCCTACCCTGTATAATAAACACACTGCTATTTATGTTTTGTTTCTAGGAGTACACCCAGTGTACTGAAAATGTCTATCACCTTGCTTATCAGTCATTTCCATTAAAATGAAGAGCAAGTCTGCACCTTAGCTTGTTCTCCTGGGCGTTGCAGTATGGCTCTCTTTCTAGAAATAATCGTTTGCAAATCAAGGGCTAATTTACTTTCTCAAATGGCTTATTTTTATTTCCGCAGCATCATGATTTTCTTCATTTTCCTTTAGCAGCTTTTGGGTTTTAAGTGTCTATCCAAACCATTGTCTGTGTTTTGTTTTGTTTTTTTAATTCATGGACCATTGCAACATCATTGTACTATGTATCAGTTCTGCTTATAGGGTATTAAGAAGCAACATTTTAATAATTTTTACTAGTATGTTTTAGAGCAGACTTAAAAAGTTTACAGAGTATTCATCTCCAGAAAATAAATATAAAGTAATACCTGGGACAACTTTCTCCTAGCTAAAACTTTGATCAGACCATTTATTTATTTATTTATTGTTACAGTTACCATTCAAAACATGAATTTCAGGTTCATCAAATCTCTTCTGTAGTAATGTTTTGTACTGTGATTATCACTGCTTCTTATGTCTTAAGAAATAGGAAAACCACTGGTTTGGAAACTGAGGGCTAGAATCAGCCTCTGCTTTACCTCTGGCTGCCTTTTAAAGCAAGTCAACCTCTTTGGGCTTCGTTATTCCCACCCGTAAAAACATGGTATATGTACAGGTGATCACTAAGGTCTCAGTTCACAGAATCTTTGAATAGTAAATAAGGTAACTTTAACAGGCAAAAAAATAGTTGATAGATTCCAGTCATTTAGACCATTTTCAGATGCCTTGCAGGGCAAAGCCAGTGGTTCCGAAAGAGTCTCTGTGAAGGTACAGAATACCTCTAGAGGTTCCATTGTTTAGAGTCAGTTTATTTAGCAGTTTTCTGTTCTTTTCTCATTTTGGTCATAAATAAACTAGTACTTCAGCTCATGATCACTGAGTCTTCAAACTGACATAGTATGGCATATAGAAATTCTTACTCTGAAAACAGAAGGGCAGGTAGAATAATCACAAAATTGAACATCTATTAGTCCTCACAGTGAAAAAAACCTCTTACTCAAACTTTATGTGTAACTGACACATCGTAAAAGCACAACAGGTGTGCTGCTAAATGCGGTGTCAGTGTTAGCAGCTGGGAAGCCACCTCTGTCAGAAAGAGACCACTGCTAATGCCATACTGCCTTCCGCACACCCCTCTCCGAACTGCTTCCTTCTCCTCCCCAGAGGTAACACTCCTGACCTTTACCTCGGTAGCTTTGTTGTGCTCGTTTTTGACTTTTAAATGAGTGAAATCATAGTATTTACTCTTTTGAGTCTGTCTTCTTTTGGTGGTGGTGTTCAACTTTCATTTGGAAGATTTGTCCATGTTGCTACCTCTGACTGCACTTCACTGATTTATTAATGTGTGATATTAAATATTTCATTCTTTCTGTATACTGCAGTTTACATATCCAGTCTACTGTTTAATGGCATTTAGGTAGTATTAGTTTTTTTTTCTTCCAAATAATGCACTTGTGAACATTCTTGTGCATGTCTGTTTTTATTTTTTTTGCAGTGGAGAAAGTACAGTTAATATTTGCAGATTGCTAAGGAAGGAGAATGGGAACCTGTATCACTTAAAGCCCAAATTCCCAAGTGACTTAACATTCGGGGCTTTAAGGGCAAAAAAAAAAAACCCAGCATAGTAAGGGGTTCAAAGTTATGGGCTATGTTGACCAGTCAGTTCTTACACAAGTTCCAGCAGTGCTGGGTTTTATTCCCACATTAGTTGAGACTGACAAGACTATCAAAATGGTCAAACCAGTTTATACTCCACCCAGTGTATTGAGCATCCAGTGTGCCCCATCCTTGGCAACAAGGTGTTACAATTTTTCTTTAACTTTTTACTTGGAAATAATTTCTAACTTACGTGAAGTTACAAAAAAATAGTACAAGCACTACTCATATACCCCTAGAGATCCTTAGTGGCTGAGAAAGAAAATATTTGAGGAAGGAGTGGTTAACTGTCACATGTTGCTGAAAGACCAAGAAAGGTGAGAACAGAAAACTGATCAGTGGGTTTAGTATTCTGGAGGCCACTGGGGATCTTACCAGTAAGGGTTTCGATGACGTGGCACAGGTGGAAGCCGGCGTGAACTCATACAGGAGTGCAAGAGGAATTAGAGACAGTGGATATAAACAGTGTATTTGAGGAGTTTTACTGGAAAGGGTGACCAGAAAATGGGGTGGGTGGGTACAGGACAAAATAGGGTGAACAGAGGTTGTTTTGATTTTAAGATGGCAGAAATAAATGTAAGCCGGTGTGAGTGGTCCAGTAGAGATCGAATCGATCATGAGATGAGAGGGGAGAGTTGTGGAAGCCACATCTTTGTGTTGGTGATAAGGGTTTGATCTAGTGCTGAAGTGGAGGCAAGTCCCAGAAGGGAAGCAGTGTTCATGGTACACTACTGCGTGGGTGCGGAAGGTGGGCAGATAGGGTTTGGAGCGTCTTGTTACTTTCGTCTACGAAGAATCCTTTTAAATGCTGTGGAAATTTTTTTTTAACCTTTAGCAAGTAGAACGCCTTATGATTTTCTTGCAAAAAAAAAAACAAACCTAAACATCACAAAGATTTATTGCATTTAATAGATTCTATTAAAAACAAACAGATATAGTATTAAAAATCTGAAAAGAGCAGATAACTGTAACTGAACAACAATAAAGTAATTTAAAAAATAAATGAAAACTTTGCTGGTAAAAAAAACACCCCAAAAAGGATAATTGAGAGTAGGAACTAGTCCCACTAGTTATTGAAACAAAGTTGCAGTAATTGGAGCAGTTTGTTAATGTCACATAATTTCAAATCAGTGCACCAGATTATGTCCCATAGATAGGAGAATATATTATACTTTTTTTAAAATTTAATTTTATTTATCTTTAGAAGGGAAGGGAAGGAGAGAAATATCAATGTATGGTTGCTTCTGGTGCATCCCCTGCTGGGAACTGGCCCCTGCTGGGAACCGCCTGCAACCCAGGCTGTGCCCTGACGGGGAATTGAAGCGCGATCTTTTGGGTCACAGGCCTGTGCTCAATCCACTGAGCTACACCAGCCAGGGCAATATATTATACTTTTATAATAAAGGAGGCATTCCAGTCAGACAACTGAGAAAAGAGTTGGGATGAAACCTCATACCTTGCATCAGAATAAATATCAGAGGATCAGATATTTGTACACAAGAAATGAAGGCATAAAAATTCTAGAAAAGGTCGTGTGAGAGTTGTTTTTTAAATAATTCACTGTGAGGAAGGCCCTTCTAACTATAACATACACCCCAAAAGCAATAAAAATTCATGGAATTTGACAGCAAAAAAAAATTTTTTTCTCCACATTTAAATATGCAGGTTTTATAAATGTGTGGTTAAAAAAGTATTTGTTTAAAAAAAAAACTCTTCATGGCAAAAATTGGACAAACTACACATTGAGACTAAGTATGTACATGTACAAAAACTAGTATCACAGTGGAGATATGTATGTAAATTCATACAAATATCTTCATGCAAGTGAATATGAAAAGTAATAACCCAGTGGAAAAACGGGCAAAGAGTAGGAAGACATAACTATCACATTAAATAGAAATATTACACATGCATACAGCTGTTCAGAGGGTAGGAAATTAAAATATACAAATATGTTTATCTAATCTATCAGGTTGGCAAAAAAATCCGACTACCCATTGTGTTGTCAAGCATATTGGGGAACATACACTTAAATGATTTGCTTAGAAGCATGTCATTGCTGGTACATAAATTTTGCTCAAATGCTTCCCTTTATTCTTGCGTGTGCAAAATGGTGTATGTACAAGGTTAGTCGTTGCATCATTATATTGCCAAAACATTGTCAACAAAGATAGTGATCAGTTGAGACTGGTTAAATACATTGTGTACACATGGGGCACTGTGTGGATGGGAGAGAGAATGAGCAAGCCCCTGAGCAGCAGGGCCCTCTGTGAGGGAACTGTGGGTGGCTTGGGAATAGGAACATGTTGATATTTTGTACTTTCAAAAGTCTTTCATAATTCTCAACTCAGTCTGACTTCCTGTTAAATAATTCATGTCTTGCTTATATCCAAATCCTGGTTCACTTGTTTCCTTCTGTATTTTTTGTCTGCTTCTTTTGTTTCTGTTGTTCTTTATTTAAATTACAATTTAAACTCTTAAGATTCAGGCAGCCCTGGCTAGTGTGGCTCAGTGGATTGAGCGCCAGCCTGCGAACAGAAAGGATGCAGGTTTGATTCCCAGTTAGGGCACATGCCTGGTGGGTTGCAGGCCAGGTCCCCAGTTGGGGGCACGTGAGAGGTGGCAACCAATCGATGACTCTAATACATTGGTATTTATCTCCTCCCTTTTCCCCCTCCCTTCCTCTCTCTCTAAAAGTAAATAAATAAAATCTTTTCGTAAAAAAGATTCAGCAAATGTGGTAAGATAGTATGAATTTTTTTCTTTGTAGTGTACAGATACAGATAACATTTCATTTTTTTTTGTTTGGAGGAAAGCCAGAGGAGGTTACAGATATAATCCAATTAATTTTGAGGATTATCCTCCTTTTGAACTCTTTATTTTTCCTTTTCTTCCTTTGCTCTTCTTTTCCCCTCTTCCTCTCTTACCTTGCTTTCTCCCTCTCCTCCTCCCCTTCCGTACGTATAGGATGCACTGGCAGCCTTGGAAACTCCAGGCGGACCTAGCCAAAAGAGAAGGAAACTGAGTACCCCACTCTCAGAAGTCATCGGCAGAAACTTGAAGCTTGCTTTGGCCAATAGCTCTCGAGATGCTGTTGCTCTTTCTGCCAGCCCTCAACTGAAGGATGCTCAACCAGAGATGGTAGTATTAGACCTCTTACTGAAAGGAAGTTACAGGTAAAGCATTTCAGACAATAATAGTCAGTCTGTTTCTTTTATTTTCCACCTGCAGGAAGAAGCTCCAAAGCCACTTCACACAGCAGTGGTCTGTGTCAGTAAAAAACTCAGTAAGAAGCAGAGTGAACTGAATGGGATTGCAGCCTCTCTGGGGGCAGATTACAGGTACTGGGCACCTCTTTCTGTTTGGTGGTCGTGTGGCCCAAGTTGCTAGAGTGACCTAAGCTCTTGTGAGCATCTACAAAGGAATATTTTAATGTGTCATTTTATCTACAAAATCACTCCAAATGATTTTTAATTTACCACATCCTTTAAAAATATTCTCTGCCATAACAATATATTTGCATGTTCTTTTAGGGTGTCTAACAAATTTTTGACAACCTATTTTTGTGCCTCTTACTATTCTAGAAACTTGGCCTCGAGGTCTGAGTTTAAGCATATTTTTATGCTGGTGATTTTCAGAATAGAGCTTTTCTGTGAGTAGTACTAAGTATTCTAGCAGTACTCATGAATTTAAAGTGGTCTTTTTTTTTAGGATGTTTTGATTTCTATCATTTTTACCACTTTGGAGACATAGATTGGCAGATCTGCCCTCAACCTGAGAGCTAAGCTAAAAAGAGGTCTCTAGTGCAGATGGCATCGTTGTAAGAGAACTGAGACCCTTGCCTAGTCCAGCCAGTCCCAAGCTGATGGACCTCTCCACTGTCTGCAGTGCCAGCTTTCTGATCACTTGCAGTCCGCCACTCATCGGTAGCATATCCACTGGTTTTATACACAACACAGTTTGAGGATTACCATTAGCTTCCTCTTCCCCTTCAGTAAGTCCTATTTCAGTTAGCTTTCTGTTTGGTAAGAGAAATGAGATCGGGAGAAGGTAAACATAAATGTGTCTGTCATAGTTGTAAGCATGCTAGCATTTAATGCATCTATTGTGGGGTGGTGAAATTCTCTTAACTATTAGGGTTATCTATTATGTATGTAGTGTCACCTATTATTGTGTTATATAGTTACGTATCATATTTATATTATTTCCAGTTGCTAGGCGCTTAGTATGAGCATTATCTCGTTTCATTCTCACAGTAGCCATAGGGTATATATATTTCTCAAAATCTGAATGCTTCCTTAGATATTGCTTCTGTGTGGACTTGATTTAAAGTTTGTTTTAAATCTGTTCCTGAAATGAATTTCTCAGACTTGGTGATGGTTGAGAGGGAAAAGCCCTTTAATATGCAGAGATTACAGTAGTTGCATGTTCAAGTGCAGCTATCCCAGATGTTCCCTTCCATAAGCTAGGTCTAGAACATCCTGAAGAGACTATTAATACCGTCTCCTGCCTTCCAGCAGTTAAACCTCTAACCAGCATCTTCTCCACACCTTCAGTGCAGCATCCCCTTTTCGTTACAGATATTACATCATAGTCCCTGTACTTAAAACGATTTTATAAATCTTACTTACCTACTTTTATAATTTGTTTTTAAATCTTCACCCAAGGAAAGAGGAAGAGAAACATCAATTGGTTGCCTCCTGTATGCGCCCCAACCAGGGATCGAACCTGCAACCTTTTGGTGTACAGGATGACGCTCCAACCAACTGAGCTTCCCGGTCAGGGCTACTTTTATATATATACACATATATAGTTGTTCACTGAAAATGTTTATTTCAGGTGTTACTATTTTATATACTTTTATAATTAAAAAAAATACAGGTCAGTAGAAGGCACATGAGAACAGAGTATGTTTAGTATGTAAATAAATGCCTGTGTTGAGGACACTAGAAGAAAAGGGAGTATTCATTTGCATGTGTGCATTTGTAAAATCGCCTCAAATGCTAGTCACAGGGCTGAAAGAGACGAGGAGACTCAGGTCCCACAAATAGCATTTCCTTTAGTAATATGACTTTATCAAGGCTTGTTCATAATTTGACAAAGTTCCAAATTAAGTAAAGTATAGTCTTTCATCAGTTAACTCAGTAGTTGTATACTTGGTACACTAGTGTATTATTAAAACTGAAAAAAAATAATAACTTGTGTTTATATGTGAAACACGTTCTAGGCTCATTTAATTTCAGTTGACCCTTGAACTGTGCAAGGGGAGGGGCACTAACACCCTCCCCCGGCCTCCACCGTCACAGTCAGTAATGCCCATGTGACTTTCGATTTCCTAAAAATTTAACCTACTGATGGTTGAAAGCCTTACTGATAAGAGTCAATATATATTTTGTTATATGTGTTATATACTGTATTCTTAAAATAAACTAGAGAAAAAAATGTTAAGAAAATTATAAGGAAGAGAAAATATATTTATAATACTGTATGTACGTATTGGAAAACATTCATATGTAAGTGCATCCATGCAGTTCAAACACATGATGTTCAAGGAACAACTGTATATACAACCTATACAACTTTTTTTTTTTTTTAACCTATGTGGATTTTTGTCAGGACATTTAGAAAAGTATGTAGGATGTGGGATAATTGTATATATGACTATTCTTCCCCAGAAATTCTAGCATTCCCAGACCTTACTAAATCTAGTGACAATCCCCCAACATCCAAACACACATTATTATTACAACCAAAACCCCCACAAATGTCCAAAATAGCTCCTAAAGTAAAGTAACAATTGTGCTGAAAGTGCTGAGCTAGACCAAGTGGTGGGCAGGCTAGACATCTGATTTTGTAAGTAAGGTTTTGTTGGAACATAGCCATGCCTATTTGTTTACGTACGCAGGTACGCAGAAGTAGGTTTCCAGTTATCCATATGGACAAAGACAATACACCCTGGCTGACTTGGCTTAGTGGATTGAGTGCCAGCCTGCAAACCAAAGGGTCTCTGGTTCAGTTTCCAGTAGGGGCACATGCCTGGGTTTCAGGCTGGGTCCCCAGTGGGGAGAGCATAAGAGACAACCACACATTGATGTTTCTCCCCCTCTCTCCTTACATTTCCCTCTCTCTAAAAATAAATAAAATAAAATAGAAAAAGACAATAAATAATACAAGAGTAAACTCTGTTTGCTTTACAACTATAAACCTACCTTTGCCCCACCCTATATTTTCTGTGGCTGCTTTCATACACGGCAAATGTTTCATAGTTGTGAAGTTGTTTGCCCTGCAAACCCTAAAATGTTTATCATCTGGCCTCTAAAGAAAATAATTGTCAACCCCCTGATCAAAACCATCTGTAATCATTGAGATTCTGTCCTTGAAAGACCTCTGAGGACTAAAACTCATAATTTATCCATATTATTACAGTGGATAGTAAAACAAGATGATTTAGGAAAAAATATTCCTGTTTTTTGGAATTATCTTGATAAAACTTACAAGTTAGGCAAGGTGTTTTTTACTGTTATTTTTAAGGATGTGTGGGCTATAGGAAATAGAGATGTTTATAACTTAGGAGGAAATATTTCTTTTTAATTTATTTAATTTGGCTATTTTATTTATTTTTGAAGTATATTTCATTGATTATGCTATTGCAGTTTTCCCAATTTTTCCCCTTTATCCCTGCTTCACCCTGCACCCCCCAACCCTCCAACATTCCCCCTCCTTAGCTTATGTCCATGGGTTGTACTTATAAGTTCTTTGAGTTCTCTGTTTCCTATACCATTTTTGACCTCTCTCCGTCTATTTTATGCCTAGTGATTATGCTTCTTCCCTGTACCCTCCCCTGCCACCCGTTCCTTCTCTTCTCCCCACTGAAAACTCTCCATGTGATCTCCATTTCTCTGATTCTGTTCCTGTTCTAGTTGTTTTTCTTTCTTTTTTTTTTACATTCATTTGTTGATAGTTGTGAGTTCATTGTCATTTTACTGTTCATAGTTTCTGATCTTCAATTTCTTAGATAAGTCCCTTTAATATTTCATGTAATATGAGCTTGGTGATGATGAACTTGACCTTATCTGAGAAGCACTTTATCTGCCCTTCTATTCTAAGTGATAGCTTTGCTGGATAGAGCAGTGTTGGATGTACATCCTTGCCTTTCATGACTTGGACTATTTCTTTCCAGCCCCTTCTTGCCTGTAAGATCTCTTTTGGGAAATCATCTGAAGTCTGATGGGAACTCCTTTGTAGGTGACTGTCCCCTTATCTCTTGCGGCTTCTAGAAGTCTCTCCTTCATTTTAATCTTGGGTAATGTAATGATGATGTGCCTTGGTGTGTTCTTCTTTGGGTCCAACTTCTTTGGGACTCTCTGGTCTTCCTGGACTTCCTGGAAGTCTATTTCCTTCACCATATTGGGGAAGTTTTCCTTCATTATTTGTTCAAATAAGTTTTCATTTTCTTGCTCTTCCTCTTCTTCTGGCACCCCTATAATTTGGATATTGGAGTGTTTAAAGTTGTCCTGAAGGTTCCTAAGCTTCTCTTTATTTTTCTGAATTCTTGTTTCTTCATTCCATTCTGGTTGGATGTTTATTTCTTCCTTTTATTCCAACTCATTGCTTTGAGTCCTGGTTTTCTTTCTGTCACTGTTGGTTCCTTGAATATTTTTGCTTTATTTCACTTTGGGTATCTCTCATTTGCTCTTTGATTTTGCAACCAAGCTTAATCAGTTCCATGAGCATTTTGAGTACCCGGGCTTTGAACTCTCATCGGATAGGTTGGCTATCTCATCACTTAGCTATTTCTGGAATTTTGCTCTGTTCTTTCATTTGGGCCATATTTCTTTGTTCAAGGCCCCTGTTAAATTGTAAGGCAGTGGGGCAACCCTCTTTGCTGCCTTGTGGTTCTGCCTTTGGGGGAGAGGCCAGAGAAGGAACAGTGTAAGGGTTGCCTGCTGGGCTCTAGCCCCACTTTCCAATGAACCATCGTGTGAGACTGGGAGTTTCTCCCACTGCCGTAATCCACAGTCAACTCCTGAGTCTCAGTTTCCCGTTCAGCCAGCCCCACCCTGGTGATCTTTGGCCTTCACCTCACTGCAGGTCCTCTCCATCCGACCATCTTACTAGTTGACTATTTAATTCCTTGGTTGACAGAGTTCCATGCAGTTTGATTTTCTGGCATTTCTGGCAGTTTATTGATTTTAGATTGGTTGGTATCCTCTTTTTGGTTGTACAAGGAAGCGAAGGGTTTCTGCCTATGCCTCCATCTTGGCTGGAACTTAATTTGGCTATTTTAAAAGTTCAGAGATATTTCTTGTTTAGGAAGTAGAAAGTGTGGTAAGTGTCCACAAAGAGAAGCTTCTGTTTATTTTAGTGATTATGATTATATTTAGAAATACATTTTTAAAGATTTTACTTATTAACTTTAGAGAGAGGAGAAGGGAGAAAGAGAAGGAGAGAAACATCAACTTCTGCCTTCCCCATGCCTCCCACTGGGGACCAGCCCACACCCCAGGCATGTGCCCTGATTGGGAATCAAACCAGCAACCCTTTGGGTCACAGGCCTGCTCTCAGTCCACTGAGCCACACCAGCCAGGGCTAGAAATACAATTTTTACTTCTCTTTTGGTTTTTACTTTATATTTTGCAGGATGGTATATTTTACATTTTTTTGATTATTTTCCTAGGTCAGGAGAATATTATATAGGGAGAATCGAGATCATAGCATAATAAAATAGTTAAGAGTGGGAGTTTTGAAGTCAAACCTGCCTCTACCACTTATGCACTGAATGCCCTTGAACATACTACTTAACCATGTCCTTCCGATTTCTTACCTGTAAAATGGACGTAATGATGCCAGTGTTTGAGCGTTGTTGCGAGGAGTGGATGAGGATAATGGTGTGTCAAATGTGTGGTCTGTTATGGGGTGTAGAGCAAGTGTACAATGAATGGTGACTGCCAACAACTGGAAGATAGAGTGAATGCTTTGGTTCGAAAAGACCTGTGTTATTACCATAAAGTTACTGTCATCATAAGAAGTTGAAACATCTCAGAAAAGTATAAAGGAGAAAGTAATGTTTTAAAATATATCCTTCCAAATAGCTCTCTGCACATAAATTCCTAGAAATATGTGTATAAAATTTGACCAAAAAAGTGGAGACTTATCATTTAATATTGTTGCTTACGCCAGTTCTTAGAGGTTTTATGAAGGTCAAAATATTCTATTCATGGAAAATAATGATTATAAATTAATATAGGCATTTCTCTGGTTTATTTGGTTTTTATACGTGCTTGTTTCAGGTGGAGTTTTGATGAAACAGTGACTCATTTCATCTATCAAGGGCGACAGAATGACACTAACCGAGAGTACAGATCTGTGAAAGAAAGAGGAATCCACATTGTTTCAGAGCACTGGCTTTTAGAAGTAAGGAGCACTGTTCATCCTCCCGTCTGGTAAATGAGAATGTATACGAACATTGCTTCAGGGTATGAACCAATTTCAGTGTGTGTAAAGAAGCTTGATAACTTCAGTTATTTAACAGCGTATTTCATTTCTTTGCTACCATAAACTTAAGATCTTTATTCCTTAAATACTGAAGTCTTTAGTGGGTACTCTGTGTGATTCTCTGATTCTGTTCACTAACTAGAAATGATGTGAAAGAAAATTTTATAATAATTTGACAGGAATTCATGTATGTTTACCAATACCATTTAGAACTTTTCTCTCTGTCTCTTTCTCGATATTCCCTGGAACGTGGAGTTATTGGCAAAAGCATGGAGATAGAATTAGATTTTTATACATTAGTGGACTTGACAAGTGAAGACAGCCCTAGCTGGTGCGGTTCAATTGGTTGGAGCATTATCCCATACACCAAAAGGTTGGGGGTTCGATTCCTGGCCAGGGCACATCCTGGGTGGTGGGTTTGGTCGCCAGTTGCAGCACGGATGGGATGCAGCCAATTGATGTTTCTCTCTCACATCAGTGTTTTCTAATTTTCTCTCTTCCTCTCTCTCTAAAATCATTGAACATTTTATTTTGAAGTGGGGACAATATTGAATGTATACTGTAATTGAAAAACAATTTTTTAAGTGAGGACAGTTTGTCTTTTATATAATAGAATTTTTTAGTGTCAACTACTTTTCAAAACTTTAATTTTGCGAATCTTATTACCTAACATATTGGTTGTCCTACTGCAAGCTAACATCATTTATTCTCTAAGATTTCCGAAGTCCTGTTTTAAAGCACACCATTGTGTTGCAGTGTGCCCAAGAGTATAAACACCTTCCTGAGTCTCTGTATCCACATACTTATAACCCCAAAATGAGCTTGGATATCAGCGCAGTGCAAGATGACAGACTCCGCAGTAGTCGACTGCCCTCAGCTGATGGGACAGCAAAGGATGATGAGGTAGACAACATGGATGGTACATTTTCCGCTCCTGGAGCTGAGCGTGTAGTCATACATTACTGTGAAACCTTACATGATGGCTTGGTTTGAGCAATTGCAATTTTTCTTCTTCCATAGGCAGATCATTTGCCTGTAGAAGAAAATGATATAGATAATATGATGACCAGTAACAAAGAAGAAGCAACATCAAATGAAAATGGAAGGAATGACTCTAAAGGAGGTAAAATATTTTAAATTACAAAGAACATTTTATTAATATGATTTCTTTGCATCTAATGGAAAAATAAGTTATTTTCTATTGTGCTAAGTGGAAGTAAAGCGTATATTTGAGGGTTGGTTGTTCTATGCCAGTCTCTAAGTAATAATTTGCAAAGCTTAAGTTTTGATATATGTACAGTGTAGTTTAACATAGTCATGTGGTTTTAAAGGTACAGAAGGAGGGGTGCAGAGTTTCTCCACCTTCCAAAGGTTCTTGTTTGTGTAGCCTCCCAGGGCTATTTTATGTGTAGGTGATCATGAATGTTCTTTCCTTCCCGACTTTTTTTATCATATTCTACTTTTGACACTATTAAATATCTTTAATAGTATCAGAGAACATGTTTGATCATTTGTAGATGTGAAGTAATTTATTGCACAAAGAGCAGAGCGTGTATTTAGGAATCGTGGCCCCTGCCGATAAGCGTTCCAGTCGGTATGAATGAGACTTCAGCATCTCCAAACACTGCACTGTAGCTGCAGAGGGCGAAAAGCAGGCCAAGAGTGATCAGTAGTGAATCCATCTTCTCGATGTGTTTTCCTCATAAACTAAGCAACTTCTCGATTTCATGTGATTTAATACAGTGCATTCACGTTTCTTTGTTCCAATGGGTTTGTCTGTGTGAAACAATACGTTGCTGAATACAGTGGACAAAGGCCTTCTTACAAAAATACCAATTTTCCTCATGCCATTTCCAGTTAGAGTTGTAACACAGGCTGTTTCTTAATAGCCCTGTAGAGAACATTTTGTGACTTACTTGTTCTCCCTGACAAACAGAGTTGACCCAGGTTTCCAGCACCATACTTAAGAGACTCCCAGTTTAACCCACCTTACTTCCTGAGAGACATTAATTTCTATGCTTCACTATAACTACAACTTTAACACACAAGTCTAGAAAAACATTACAGCAAACATGAACAATTTTCCGTACTCAACTTGTTTCTCTTATGATATCCTTCCCAATGTTAACTTCAAGCCAATTTAACCATAACTTGAGGTATAACTGCAGTTCTTTTTAAATTAAAAAATTTTTCTTTTAGTGTTGTTCAAGTACAGTTGTCTCCATTTTCCCCCCACCACTCTCCTTGCCCCCTCTGGCTTTGTCCATGGGTTCTTTATACATGTTCCTTAACTATCCTTTCCTTTCTTTCCCCGTTACCCACCTCACCCCCTCCCCTCTGGTTACTGTCAGTTTGTTCTTTATTTCCATGTCTCTGGTTCTGGTTTGCTTGTTTGCCTGTTTTACTGATTAGTGTGGGGGCAACTATTACCCACAAGTCCCCCCATCCGCCACAGATGAAAGTAAACACTACCAAGACATGATCTGCTTGGAGAGGAGAGGTGGCCAGTTTCTCAGAGGAAAAAGGCCTGGAGTCCCTTCTTCCAGGGGCTTTTATTGGGTTGTAATACACAGGAATACAGGGCAGCAAGGATCAAACAGTAGATAACATTTCAAAGAAATCTGGAGGCTTAGTCTGAGTCAGAGTCTCTCAGGAAGAGGGTTTGCAGAAACTTTCGGAGACATACTCATTTCCTGCTTGGACCCTTAACATATGAATGAAAGCACTCTTATCAAAGCAGGTTTCACGGGATTTTTTAGGAATTCTTTCTTATGCCTGATTTCCCCAGATCCGGATCCGTTCTAGCAAAGCAAGGAGCTGCACCCCTCCCCATCAGGTTTTCAGGCTTAAGTGGATTAGAGCCAGGAAGTGCTTCTCCCCGAGGACATGGGGACTCAGGCTCTGTCAGAATAGCTGGGGGGCAAGGGTCCATTGCTCCCTCTTTGTCGCAGCTCCCCGAGTCCTTCTATGATGGCCTCCCAAGTGATCCTGTCTGGCTTAGGTTGCCCCTCTCTCTGTGAGGAGTCTTACCCGTCATGGACTAACCAATCATGCTTTGGGGGCAGGGAGAGGAAACTGAAGCAGTGTTCACTACCAGAGACAAGCTTTGTCTCCTATGGCTCGCATTCTGGAGGTTGCTCGCTCATCCTTAGCCATGGCGGGTAGTTACAATTCCTGATACCAGGCAGAGTGATCCCCAACAGATTAGGTTCCACTTATAGGTGAGATCATATGGTATTTGTCTTTCACTGCATGGCTTATTTCACTTAGCATAATACTCTCCAGTTCCATCTTTGCTGTAGCAAAGGGTAGGAGTTCTTTCTTTCTGCTGCGTAGTGTTCCATTGTGTAAATGTGCCATAGTTTTTTGATCCTCATTTACTGATGGGCACTTGGGTTGCTTCCAGCTCTTGGAAAGCTCTTGAACATGAGAGCTTGAGCTCTTCCAGCTCTTGTAAATAACACTGCTGTGAACATGAGTGTGTCTATGTTCTTTTGAGTTGGTGTTTCGGGATTCTTAGGGTATATTCCCAGCAGTGGAATAGCCAGGTCAAACTTAAGATGGATAAAAGACTTAAATATAAGTCATGACAATATGAAAGTCCTAGAGAACATAGGCAGGAAAATCTCAGATATCCCACGTGGCACTGTTTTTACTGATATGTCCCCTAGAGCAAGGGACATAAAGGAAAGAAAAAAACAAATGGGATTTGATCAAAATAAAAAGTCTCTGCACAGCTAGTGAAAACATCAGCAAAATGAAAAGAGAACCAACCATTTGGGAAAATGTATTTTCCAGTGGTATCTCAGACAAGGTTTTAATCTCAAAAATATAAAGAGAACAAACTCACACGACTCTCCTTCAGGAAGACAAACAATTCAATGAAAAAATGGGCAAATGAATAGACATTTCTCCAAGGAGGACATACAGAGAGCCCAGAGTCAAATGAAAGGATGCTCTGTGTCACTAGCCATCAGAGATATACAAATTAAAACCACAATGAGATACCACTGCACACCAGTTAGAATGGCCATCATAAAAAAATCAACAATGAGAGCTGGCAAGGTTGTGGAGAAAAGGGAACCCTAGTGCACTGTTGGTGGGAATGCAGACTGGTGCAGCCACTGTGGAAGACAGTAGGAAATTTCCTCCTTCCCTGCTTTAAAAAAAAATGCATAAATGGTGGACTACTATATATGTTGTTTTATACTTTGATCTTGGTCTTTTTAACAGTTCAGTTTGTGGAGTGTTTTCTTTTGGTACATAAGGAACTTCTTCAGTCTTTTTCTTTTTTGTGGCGACGGTATAATATTCATTGTATGAATCACCCACTTTATTCAGCTATTCCCTTGTTGATCATCTTGTTATTTCTGATTTCTTGCTATTATACAGTGTGCTGCAATGAACAATCTTATGTCTCTATAGGTGTCCTCTTTTTAATGGATTCATTGTTTTTTATTTCCCATACTCATCTTGCCCTACCAGAGCTTTCCCTATGACTTACCTATTTAGTTACTCCCACTCTGGTCATTCCAAAAGTAGTCTGTGAGCAACTCAAAGATAAATCACTTCTGATGTGTGTCTTCACGGACCATCGGGAAAATCACATACATGAATGATGGTAGTATGTAACATGAGAGTGTAAGCAGCAGAAAGGGAGGATACAAAAGAGATCATCACTTTGCAAGTCTCAGCACAGTGCCTTAGAAGGGCCTCCTGGTTCTTTCGTGTACAGTCCTCGTGGTGAGGGCTGCCTTCGTGTTCTGCAGGATTTGTGGTCTTAGTGCATCCCTATAGCCTGTAAGTATTTCATAAATGTCCAGTTAATAAATTTGTTAATCTAGACAAAATAGTTAATGTGAATAAGATGTGATTTTATTATAAAAACAGAAATTTACCTGATTGGTGTGTTTCTGTGCGTTTTAAGCTCTGACACAGACCCTGGAGATGAGAGAGAATTTCCAAAAGCAGCTGCAGGAGATCATGTCTGCAACGTCAGTGGTGAAACCCCAAGGGCCGAGGACCTCCTTTGGCAGAAATGGCTGTACCAGCACCTCTTCAACCCCTGAGAGCGCTCGCTCCACCCGCACTGGACGCAGTAGAGTCCTGGAGGCCCTGAGGTTCGTGCCTGTCACTCGTCGTGGTGACAGAAAGGAGTGACTAGATGATTTAAGAGACAGGTAGCTCCTTGTGTAGGTACCAACTGACCTAGTTGCATGAATTAAGCCTAATTTTGCTTTTGTTTTTAATTAGTAAAACAACTATAGAATATCAAGACCACTAAAAGGGTTATACTACGGGGCCGTATTTAGCCCAAACTATATACAGGGTTGGCAAAAAGTAGGTTTACAGTTCTATGTGAAATAGTTTATTCTTGTATTACTATTTATTATTGTATTCTTTTCCACATGAACAACTATAAACCTACTTTTGCCCACCCCTGTATATTATATTCAAATATTATCTTCCTGGATTTTCTGTCTTCCCTCCCTTGCTCCACGCAGTTCTGGAATTCTTAACTGGGGGCAGGAAACAGTCACAGAGGTTTCGTTCCTTACCAACCAGTGCTTCGCAGTAAAGCATGGTTTAAACAGTTATTTCTTACTAGAACTACATGTATTTCGTAGTTACAAATCTAGCTTTTAGGTAATGTGATTGCAGATCTTAGTGTGATATGACATTAAGTTTAGTTTCCTTCATCTTTTTCCTGTTAGAAAATTCTCTAATTATGATTAGTATTATGGAACTTAATACCTTGAATTAATTAAGCTACGCATTTATGATAATTGTATATTCCATGAGGTTCATTTTTTATCTGAGTACTAAGTAACAGTGGCTTTTTGCTAATATACTTCAGGTCATGTTTTATTATAGAGAACCTAAATCTTGTGCCAACCTAAATTATCTGAGAATAAAAGGCTGTCTTCCTTCTTTTGGAGTCAAGTGAACTCTACAGGGTATATCCCTTTTCAGTAAATTATTCTTACTGTTTTACATGTGTGTGTGTATATCTATATAATGGAATTTTATATATATAACATGCATGTGTATTTGTGTGTATACATGTTGAAAAATTTGCTATATATCTTGAAAGAAAATAGTTGGAATTCTGTTTACTCTCCAGTGGAATTGTTACAATTACACTATAAAATGTGCTTTGCCATAGTTCAGCATAAGGCTGGTCTACGTGAGACTCTCAGAGGCTTGGTCACCAAGAGCTGAAAGATCCCTTTTTTAAGGCAGTATTTACAATATAATTCCCATATAATTGTTTCATTTCAAGTAATAAAAATACATCTACCAGTAAGCAAAGTAACCACTTTCCTAAACATCACCATGTTTTCCTAAGCTGGTATAAAAGTATGAAAACTCCCATTTTTAAATGCAGCAGTCATTTGAAATTAAAATTTTTGACAATGAACTTTTTTTTTCCTCTTTGAAGTTTTAAATATATGGACATTCAGTCAAAATATGTGTTTTATGTTTCTCAGTAAAACAGATTAGTTTCTGGGAGAAACTTTTTTCAAGTTTTTTATTTATTGATTGATAGATCAGTTTGTTTCATTTTTTGATGCATTCAGTGGTTGCTTCTTGTTTGTGCCCTGACTGGGTGGGGCTGGACCCACAACTTCGGCACATCAGGCCAACACTAACCAGCTGACCCCTGCCAGGGCCAGGGGAGAAACATTTTTAAAAGATAAAATTTCCCAAAGTTTATGTATTCAGTAGCTTTAAATGCTTACTATATACCAGATGGGCATATAAAGGAGAACCACATGTATACAGACTAACTTCAGGAACTTACAAATGTGGGTTTTATTACGGCTGTCTGTCTGTTAAAACCGTCACTTTTATTCCTTAGGCAGTCTCGTCAGACAGCACCTGATGTCAACACAGAGCCCTCCCAAAATGAACAGATCATTTGGGATGACCCTACCGCCAGAGAGGAGAGGGCAAGGCTCGCCAGCAATCTGCAGTGGCCCAGCTGTCCCACACAGTACTCTGAACCACAGGTTGACATGAAGAAATTGGAGGATTCTCCTCTCCAGGACCCTTTACATGATTTAAAAATTGTTGAACACGGTAATGAGAAAGAAACCTGTTTACTTCTTCATATTAAGTACATGTTGACCTCTTGATAATTAATAGATAAACACATTGTGGGTTTCTGAATTGTACATGCAAATGAAAAACTTACTAGATATTTCTGATTTTGGTTTAAACTTTAGAGTCAGAAAAATTATAAGTTGAGTTAATTGGTTTATCAGTAAATCAAAGAATGTATTTTGAATTTTAAGTTTGGAAATTTAGGCTTGTCCATATTTTCCAGATATGATTTTCACTGTTATTCTTGCTCTCCTTTTGGTCCTTTTTGCACTTGTTTTTTCTCTTAGTCATCACATTTTCATTTGAGTCCTCTTCTGAATGCTACTCAGCACATATCTACTCTTGTTCTTTGGATTTGTATGAGTTTGTTTCTGAATTCCCCTATTCTTTTCTTCCTTGGGCTTTTCCTTAAAAACAAAATGTTTCCTATCTCTCATCTTTGGTCACTCCCTTCCCCCCCTCACATTGATACATTGTTTCTCTCACCAGATGTATAGATTTATCTCTGCTTTTGATTTTCTCCAAGTGCAGCCTGGCTTTTATTTTACAAATTTTGGATAGTTTTTACCGATGAGAGCATGGTAGTTTAAAGGAGGGGTGGGGAGAAACCCACAGATAACACCATTTGCCCTTTTAGTACTAATGAATTGCCTTTATTTACAAGCTCTAGAAGTAGGCCGGTTCTTTTGCATGTCCTTTTTACATTCCACAATTCGTCTAATTTCATTTTGGCTAAGTCGTACAAGACTGTTTCCCAGAATACATTCTTAGTCATGTTTGGATAATATCACTCTGCAACATTTTATTGCCCTCAGCTGTCCATGATCCTGGAAATGTGTGTGTGACTCAAACTCCAAAACACCCAGTCTCTGAAGAACGGGAAACTCCATTAAAAGACAGCCACCTGATCCCTACACCCCAGGCCCCCAGCATTGCCTTCCCCCTGGCCAACCCACCCGTGGCTCCCCATCCGAGAGAAAAGGTTTGTGTATCTTTAGTACAGTGACACAGCTTTTGGATGTTGGTCAGGTTGCATCCAAAACCTGTGGGCATCAATATCAAGGGCTCGTCAAGGGTTCATCAGGTATTGAAACTGCATTTCTGTGCATTGTATTATTGTCCTACTTGATAACTTTATTTGAAGACTAAATAAAATGTCACTGTAAAAGAACTATATACCTGATAACTTTTTAAATGTTACTTTTTCTAAAATAAAACTCTTCCATTTCAGATTATAATACAGGAGACTCATGAAGACCTAAAAAAACAGCACACATTTCAGTTGTCATCTCTGAATCCTCAAGAACGTATTGATTATTGTCATCTGATTGAGAAACTAGGTATAAGTATTTTACTTAAGTCAAAAATGTCCCATACATTAACCTTATTTAGAAGGCAAATATGGTTAAGGTATAAAAATTGAGAAACAGGAAGTGGTTAATTTGTCTGAGGCTATACACAGAGTCAGCATTAGAACTTTTATTTTATAAAACTCTAATCTAAACCTAAAGTCAGTGGGTCATAGGATTCAAAGATTTGAATTAAAACTAGCCAGTAAGGTTTAAGAATCTTTTGTGCTGTTTTGAGCATTTATTTGTTCATTGATGAAGCCTTGGACCAAATCAGTGAAGTTATAGATTTACAATGTGAGTAAAACCACTTTCTTAATGAAGTTGAAGGTATGTGGCATTATTCTTACTGCACTAGTTGTCGGGCCCTTAGTGTGACATCACCCTTAAAAGCAGCACACCAGAAAGGTAAGCTGGCGCTCTATAGCTGCATATTTAGTGCTGTCTGCCCTTTTAAGGATGTGGTGGTGAGCCATGATATATGCTTTTTAAAGATTTCCATCAGCCCTGACTGGTATGGCTCAGTGGGTTGGGTGTTATCCCACAGACAGAAAAGTTGCTGGTTCAATTCCCCTGGTCGGGGCACATGCCTGGGTTGTGGGCCAGGTCCCTGAGTGGTTGCTGGCGAGAGGCAGCCAATTGATGTTTCTCTCCCTTTCTCCCTTCCTTCCCCTCTCTCTAAAAACAAAACAAAAAAAAAATTTTTTTAAGATGTTGGGAACCGCTCTGCCTGGTTTCGGGAATTGTAACTACCCACCATGGCTAAGGATGAGCAAGCAACCTCCAGAATGCGAGCCACAGGAGACAAAGCTTGTCTCTGGTAGTGAACACTGCCTCAGTTTCCTCTCCCTGCCCCCAAAGCATGATTGGTTAGTCCATGATGGGTAAGACTCCTCACAGAGAAGGGCAACCTAAGCCAGACAGGATCACTTGGGAGGCCATCATGGAAGGACTCGGGGAGCTGCGACAAAGAGGGAGCAATGGACCCTTGCCCCCCAGCTATTCTGACAGAGCCTGAGTCCCCATGTCCTCGGGGAGAAGCACTTCCTGGCTCTAATCCACTTAAGCCTGAAAACCTGATGGGGAGGGGTGCAGCTCCTTGCTTTGCTAGAACGGATCCGGATCTGGGGAAATCAGGCATAAGAAAGAATTCCTAAAAAATCCCGTGAAACCTGCTTTGATAAGAGTGCTTTCATTCATATGTTAAGGGTCCAAGCAGGAAATGAGTATGTCTCCGAGAGTTTCTGCAAACCCTCTTCCTGAGAGACTCTGACTCAGACTAAGCCCCCAGATTTCTTTGAAACGTTACCCACTGTTTGATCCTTGCTGCCCTGTATTCCTGTGTATTACAACCCAATAAAAGCTGTTGAGGAAAGGGCTCCAGGCCCTTTTCCTCTAAGAAATTTGCCACCTTTCCTCCCCAAGAGATCATGTCTTGGTAGTGTTTATGTTCATCTGTGGCAGACAGGGGACTTGCAGGCAAAGTCGCCCCCACAAAAAGATTTATGTCAGATACAGCTGTACACTTGAGAAACTTTC
Organism: Sturnira hondurensis; assembly: GCF_014824575.4. Classification (NCBI taxonomy): domain Eukaryota; kingdom Metazoa; phylum Chordata; class Mammalia; order Chiroptera; family Phyllostomidae; genus Sturnira; species Sturnira hondurensis. The sequence goes on from NW_028085930.1 coordinate 6,024,136, forward strand.
TGGGAAACTCTATTCACCTGGAACATTTTGTTCCCCAGTTGCCTGTTAAATTAGATGGAATTACAAGTCAGATTGCTAAGCTTTGCCCAGAGCTCACCAAAATGGAACACTCAAGTGTCTATCTTCTGTAGATGGTTCCATCACTCCAAAGTCTGGGTAAGAGTAATAGCAATTGTCAGAAAATTGTCTAGAAGAGGACACAGAACAGGGGTACCTGAGTGTAGACTGTGCTGGAATTGGAGTCTGTGACCACAGGGTTCCTGATGCAGAATGTAGAGAAGCCCTTTACTTTGTGAGAATGAAGCCACTGTGGTGAACTGATACACATAAATCAACTTTTTATGTTGTCTGGGTCACAGTAAATTTGACATAGACAATAATATAGAATGAGTTACTGATACTAATATGAAACTTTAACATTATTGTTCCTCAGTGGTCCGGGGTGAGTTACTCTGTGTCCCCACATGTAAATTGCCAATAATAATAGTAACTTCATAACACTGTGAGGACTAAGTGAGTTAATAATCTTGAGAACTTTCAACGGTTCCTGGCCTAGAGTAAGTGCTCAAAAAGCATTGCTGCTGCTGTCAGTCATCTCTGTGGACACGGGTTTGAATGTTCTGTTTAAAATCTTAGGAAGTCCTGGGTGCATCTCCCCCAGCCAGGAGTCTAACTCTAAAGTATAGGTCAGCACCATGCTTTGCATAAGCTTATGTACTTACGTCTCTCTTTCCTCAGAGTCAGGCTTCATACATTTGTGTCTGAGGGATTTCAGCTCCTGCCTGCTGCTGTGTCTCTGCCTAGTGTGTGTGTGTTTCCTTCCAAGCTTCTCTGTTGGTCAGCTGATCTTATGTCCCCTCACAAGAAGGTTTTTTCTGCTTTTAGTCTGTAGATGCCCTGTTTCGACTCCCATCTCTCTGGTTATCTCTATTTAGTACTTAAAAGCGCCGAGGGTAGTAGAAACCTAAGAAACGGAACTGCTGGCTGCAATGTGTGACCCTTGTTTGTATAATTCTTTTTTTAAACCTTAATTGTATAATTCTTTTTTTAAACCTTAATTGTAACAGACCCCAGTGCAGGCAGGAAAATTTGAACGAGGGTTTAGTATTGAAATAGCAAAGAATTTGTGTTCATTGTTTTAGATCTGATAATGGCGTTGTGGCTGACTGAGGAAATTCCCAACTTTTCTCACTCCAGGTGGCTCGGTAATAGGAAAGCAGGCCTTCGACCCCAGCTGCACACACATCGTGGTGGGACACCCGCTGCGCAACGAGAAGTATCTGGCCTCCCTGGCGGCGGGGAAGTGGGTGCTTCACCGCTCCTACCTCGAAGCTTGCAGGACTGCTGGGCGCTTCGTGTCTGTGCGTGTTCAAACTTACGTGAAGGGTCACTTTTCTCTAGAAGTGAACGTCATAATAATTGATTCCAGCACACACACAGACCAGCTGTGTAATTGACACTAACAGATGTGACCAGTTAGAGTACACCAGTTTTGTAAGGTCCACGTTAACAGTTAAAGCAAAAAAAAAATTAGGTTATTACCCAGATTTCTAGTTATGTCATTTTGCTTTGAATGTTTTTTAATGGAAATAACATTAGCAAATATTAAGATCTCAGTATAAGCTTTTTTCTTTACTGTTAGCTAATTAAATATTAAACTAATTATTTGAAATATTTTGGTTCCTAACTGACCTTCACGGTTATATCTATAATATAGTTTTTGAAGATTTTAATCAAGAGGCCTTAGGAACCTCTGCTGTGGACAGGTACTCAGGCTGTTAGCACCAGCCTCCCCTGAGACTGTGTCCTGCTCTGAAGTTCTTCTCACAGTGGGGAAAGCCCAGCGAGCTAAACATTGCCCGTTGTTATGGTTACCTGTGTTTCTTAGAAATGTATCCAATATTTTTTTGATTTCTAATTAAAAGCCATATACTTTGCTCTCACATAGAGCCAAATTAATCTACATTTCCTCCCTGTTCATACAGTGGTGCTCTCTTACGCAGTTTATGACAATTGAGTGTATAGTTTTTAACTTACTAGACCATGAACTCCTTGAGGACTGTCGTGGGAACTGAGCAGTCTGTGGGACTGGCCCTCTAGGAAGAAGACTACGAGTGGGGCAGCGGTTCCATCCTGGATGCTTTGACTGGAATCAGCGTGCAGCAACGACAGCTAGCCCGCGCAGCACTGAGGTGGAGGAAGAGAATCCAGCAAACACAGGAGGCAGGCGTTGCTGAGGTATGAAAATGTAACTGTAGGTGGCATAAAGGGCATGCGATGTCCCGACTACTTCAGACTAAGGTGTTTTATTAAGAGAATGTGCTTGACAAAATAATTCTATTTGTATTTTAACACCTGATTGAGCATTCTAAATTGAGCTTAATGTTAATTCCTAGTTTTTCTCATTGTGATTGAAAGTAAGATATGCATAAATGTTGATATTTTTTTAATTTATTTTTAGAGAAGGGAATGGAGGGAGAAAGGGAGAGAAACATCCATTGGTTGCCTCTAGTGTGCCTTCTGACCAGGGACCAAACCAGCAACCTTCTGTTTTGTGGGACAACTCCCACATTGAAAATATAATTTTCAATGAAATTATTTCCTCTGTAATCCTTTAGATTTTATTTTGAACGTTTAAAACCTCTTCATGTGGTATAGAATTACACAACAGCTATCTTTTTAAAACAAAATTCGGAGAACAGGTCCGTAGGTTTCACCAGACTGTAAAGGGGCCCTTGGTACACAGAAAGGGAACAAAACCCCACGCCCAGCAATCTTGGCCATGTCCTGAGTTCTCTGCTGCTCCGCGTCCTCATTCGCCGTCACTCCCTCTCTTTTAGAGCAGTTCCCCTGTATATTTCAGCTTGCAGATATTTTCAAGAAAAATATAAAGGAGACTTTGTCTAATCTAAGAAGCTGTGCTTTTTAGTCTCTACCCTTGATTAACCATAAGAACAAAGTACTAGAAATGACTAAAACAAAGCAACTTTTTGTTTAATTTGCCTATTCATTAAGTTATTTTTCTTCATTCTTCAAGTATTTAGTACGTGTGCCAGACAGGTATGTGCTTTGGAGTATCCTGACCGCAGGTGACTGCCACTGTGGCAGAAGTAAAGATTATAAGATTATTCATTGACATAAAGCTACATTTACAGATAAAAATGTTACCTGTATTGTTCTGTCATTTACCTTCCAAATAATTTCACCACAATTTTTTTTTTATTTTTAGGGGGCATTTAGTGGGTGGAAGGTTATTTTACATGTTGCTAATCCGTCCCGAGAAGCAGGATTCAAACGTCTGCTTCAGTCTGGAGGAGCTAAGGTTTGTGTTGCATCTACTTACTGAGTTTTTCACGTGAATTACTCTCTAACCGAGGTTGCCTTGACCCGGTCCTGATCGTCTGTGCTTTGTGAGATAGTAATCCTTATTTACAGATTGTACAGTGGAGTTACTTTGAGACGCTGATACACCATGATGCTGCTGCTTTTTTATTAGGTGCTGCCTGGTCATTCTGTGCCTTTATTTAAAGAAGCCACACACCTCTTTTCTGACGGAAATAAACTGAAACCCGATGACTCAGGAGTCAATATAGCAGAAGCTATTGCCCAGAATGTGTACTGCTTGAAAACAGAATACATTGCAGATTACCTTACGCAGGTTTGTAAGATTCTGTCCTTGACTTCCTCATTGCCAAGATCTGCTGATGTGCACGAAGTTCCAGCACCCTCAGCTGGTTGCTGATACCACGTTGGTTTCCTGTGACACTCTGTAACCCCTTTCTGTTCCTTTTTTAAATAATGAACACATATTTAAACATACTTAGCTTGTAAACATTTAAATATGAGCTAGGTATAAAAATCTAGGTGCCTCATTTTAGATGGTGGAATGTGAAGAAAGCAGAAATAGGTTCTAAGAGTCCAAGGAGAACTGTTTGCCCAGGGGTTCTTCTTTAGTTTCCTGACCATTTGCATAGTGAACCCGGGTGGGAGATGCTAAGGTAAATCAAGCACTTGCTATATGGAGGGCTCACCACTCTCGGGTAAGTGCGTGGCCCATGTTGTATGATTTGAACAGGCAAGGAAACGTCTTCCTGACTCCAGAGTGCCTGACACGCCGTCCGGAATAAGCAGAGTATAACACATGATCCTGAATGTCTGTACTGTGAAAGCTTTTGAACAGAATGGCAGAAACATGGGGAAGCCAGAGCTCAGCCTGCCTGCGCAGTTTTTGCTGCTTGTGTTTGGGAGTTGTTCTGGGTTTAAAGGAAAGAATACCTACAACATAAACGTGAAGGCTCTGTCATAACGCAGTGGGGTGCACTAAATCTGCCCCCCTCCAAATTTCTAATCGTCTCAGGTGTACAGCTGCCGTCCAAGGCAAAAACTGGTTATTGGTAATTGCCTGTGTTGTGCCGGGCACAGGGTTTTGTGCTCGCATTCTCATTTCACTTTGTTTCTTACCTATAAGAGTGTATAAAACATACATTCTGGTTAAAGAATAACAAAATGTCTTCTAGGTGCCCAGGTTAAGAAACAGAAGCATGCGACACCCATAGGCATTTCCTGTGGCACCTCCCCGGTCATATCTTCCTTCTTGACCCCAGAAGTGATTGCTCTCTGACTTTTGCTTCTGTCGCTCCCGTCTCAGAGTTAGAATGTGTGTCGGGTGCAGTGTGTCTGGAGGAGGCACCGTGCTGTCGTGGCCATCTGTTCTCCATGTGGGACTATGGTTCTGGGGGAAACGTACGAGCTTTGGAGTTAGAGAAGTATGTGAATTTGGGCTTTGCCACCTGGGTAGTTGTGTAACGTTGTGTTATTTAACCTTTTTATTTTATCTGTAAATGGAGAAAAACACCTCTCACATGTTTAAAGATCAAGTAAAAATTCAGTTAAAACTTATTTCAAAAATTTAATAAGCATATACTGCTTGCACTTGATAACTATTAACTGTATTTTTCCATGTTTTCTGTATTCTTTATTAAATCTGTATTTTACAGATAAAGCCATTGTTAAGGTCTGAGCCAGCCCTGGTCTGCCTGAGCTCCTTTTTCTGATAGGAGCTAAATTGTCACACAGGGCCTGGTCACTGCAGGTGACAAGTGACAAAAGGTGTGCCTTAAAAGACAGGTGTTTTCTTTGCAGGGACTGAGGAATGAATTTACATTTTCCTTTCAAAGTTCCTGTGGTCAAAAAGCAGAGTAAAGGAATCTATTAGCTGATCATTTAACAGTTTGAAATCTGAAAAAATGAATAATGAAAGATTTTTTCCCTCTTCCATAGGAAACCCCTCCTCGAGTAGAAAGTTACTGTCTACCAGAAGCTGTTTCATTTCTTCAGAATAATAAGGAGCCTGGGTCTGGATTGTCACAAAAGAGAAAAGCTCCCACAGAGAAAAATAACACCAAACGACCTAGAGTGTACTAATCAGATCTACTAATTACCAAACAGTAAATGTTTTTAAATTAATAGCCTCTTACTGTGATGGATTTGTGTAATAATGTAGAGACAAGTACTTGAAGAATTTAGCTTCAGAGTATAATGATGACTCTGCTTGAAGTTAGTTTTTTTAACACCTGAAATTTTAATCAGTGAAATATTAACTGTCCCTGAATGGAGAGCTACCTGGAATAAGAAACAGCCCCTCAGCTGACTTGCTGTTAAACCACCTAATGTGTGCGGGAGGCTTTTTATGTATGCATTCTCTTGTAAATATGAGGCTAGCGCTTAGTGGGAGTTTTATTAGCAAGGTGATGGATTTTACCTTAAAATGTCTGTTTTAATTCATAACGAGGACGCTGTCAATTGGGATTTATGTTTTCCCTGATTTTTAACTTCTCACCAGTTTACCTCTTTTTAATAGGAGCCTGAGCACAGGGTTTAACCGAGAACTGAGGCTTTAAACTTAAAATGTGCGTGTATATGTGTATGTGTATGTTGTACAGACCTCCATGATGTGTGCTAGGTCTGAGTGCCAGACTTGGGAAATAAAGACAATAAAGAATAAAAGTAGTGACTCAGACTAGTTTTAAGATAGGTAAGTTCTTGAAAAGTATTCTGGCATTCATCCTCTTGTTGCAGCAATAACAGTTATAAAACTACTTAACAAGCAAATGTTGCTAGTCACGTTTCTGGTGTTTTTTTATTTACTTAGAATATTGTTCGACTGCGTTAACACAAACCTTATTAGGACCACAAAATTGCAGCAGCCTTTTTACCAGCTACTGCGTGCACTGCCAGAGGCTCCCGAGTGTAAAGCTACCTCCTAGTGTTTAAGGGACAAGTCAGACTCAGGACCATAATTTGTTAAATTCCAGTAACTCTTCCTTTGAAAGGCATATTCAGACAGCAAAGGGATCCAGGTTCTTAATGAGGCCAGTGACTCCCAACCTCTTCCATCTCATGGCACATGGAAACTAATTACTAACACTCTGCGGCACACAAAAAAATACATAATTTTGATTTGTTCACATTGGACATCTTTTATGTTGGCTGGTGTCTTCCCTCCCCCGCCCCCCCAAATCTGAGGAAAAGAGGTTGGTGTCCCTGGCTAAATAGATGTTTCGTGTTTTTAAAAAGTCCTGCAGCACACTGGCTGCAAATCACAGCCAGTGTGTGATTTTTTTCTGACCTAGACACAGAAAAGCCTGAAAAGAGTAGGGTTCTCCCTGCTGCTCAAGAATTGGCCCCGTGCCCTGGTCTGGGCATGTACAGGAGGCAACTGATCTTTCTCCCTCCCTTATTTGTTCTTTATCTATACATATCTATATCTATATCTATATCTATAGATATATATATATCTCCCTTATTCGTTCTTTATCTATACCTATATATATATATAATCTCCTCGGGTGGACATTAAGGAGGATTGGCTCCTGAATGCATTAGGTGTGAGCTAAGTCACAGTTCAGGACAGTACCGATTCCTGCACGGCCTTCCCCCCAACAAAAACCCTCGTGGGCCTGGTTTCCTCAGAGCCATTGAACGTCAGCGGGGTCATTTCACAGACAGTTTGCAGTACATTTCCATGAATCTTGCCAATTAAAAATTCTCTGACGTAGTTAATACTCCTCAAAACTTCTTGATGAACACACTGGTAAATGTTACGATCCTTTTTCTATCCAAAATAAAATTACCTAATGTATCATTTCCTGCTAAAATCACAAACTGTTTTCCCAGTTTGTCTTATTGACACACAGTTTACAATTTGAAGGCTCATGATCTCAGCTCCTCCAACTCCAGAATGTCCGCACCCTTCACGGACCATTCCGACTCTGCCCTGGATAGGGGCTGGAAACCCCTGATGCCAGCAAGGCCTTCCTACATGCAAATCATTTCAAGTATAGATAGTTCTCTCACTTAAAAAGGAGAGGGGGGAAAAGACTTCCTTTGATTATCCTAATTCCTAGTTTCTCCTCAGAATTGCTACAGTATTTTAATCTGTGATACATTAGCACTTCATATTCCTCCATGAATTTCCTTATGCTTTAGTCTAATCTCACTGACATTCGTTAACTCAACAAAGGTGACGCCTCAGCCTGTGAGGTGCTGCCCAGGATTCAGGAGTGCACCACTCAGACCACATGCTCTCAAGAGCCAAAGAGATGGGGTCCTCAGTGTATTTATGGTGTCACGGACTGAATAGTGTGTCTCCTCCCTTCCCTAACACACACATTGAAGTCCTGACTCCCAGTGTGACTGTGTTAGGACACAGGGCCTTGAAGGAAGTAAGAAACCACCCAGCCAGTACCTTGCCTTCTAGCCTTCAGAACTGTGAGGCATTACTGTTGTTTGAGGCTCCTGGTCTGGTGTTTTAGGGCAGCATGACAGGCTCATACCATGTCGTAGTGCAAAGGTCAACCCAGGGCTGTAATACCTGAATATGAACTCAGGCACAATTTTGTGTATGTGCATTTTTAGGATAGAGCTCAATTTTAGAATTCAGATCTGAAACTTCCCCTCCAGCCTTCACCCAGAGGTGCTTTAATACATACTGCATCATATCAGGGTTTGGCGAACTTTTTCTGTAGAAGTCCAGATACTAAGCATTTTAAGCTTTCTTGGCCAGGACTTTTTTTTTGTTTTTAAGAATTTATTTATTTGCTTTTAGAGAGGGGGGAAAGGAGAGAAAGGAAGAGAAACACCAATGTGTGGCTGCCTCCTGCACACCCCATACTGGGGGCCTGGCTCGTAACCCAGGCATGTGCCCCAACTGGGAATAGAACCAGCAAACCTTTGGTTCACAGGCCCACACTCAATCCACTGAGCTACACCAGCCAGGGCTTGGCCAGGACTTTTAAAGCATATTCCCTTCAACCCACTAAAAACGTAAAATCTAGCCCTGACCACTGTGGCTCGGTTGGAGCATCATCCCATAAACCAAAAGGTTGTGAGTTTGACTCCTGGTCAAGGCGCGTGCCTTGGTTACAGGCTCAGTCCCCAGTCAGGGTGTGTGCAAGAGGTAACTGATATTTCTCTCTTGCATTGATCTTTCTCTCCCTTCCCCTTTCTAAAAATCAAGAATCATGTCCTTGGGTGAAGATTAAATAAATAAAAATGTAAGACTCATTCTTAGCTCAAGGCCATAAAAAATAGGCAGTGGTCTGGGTATTTATTCCAGAAATCCAAAATACGAAATCAAAAGACAAGCATCTATATGTTCATCAAAGCATTATTTACAATAGCCAAGACATGGGAGCAACAAGCATATGTACAATGAATGGAATATGACTCGGCCATACAAAAGAATGGTATCTGCCATCTGTAACTATGTGGGTATTGTGTGAGTGAAATCGGACAAAGAAAGAAAAATGGCATGGTTTCACTTAATATGGCTACTCTAAGACAAGCGGAACAGAAACAGTCTCAGATAGAGTATATCTTTTTTATTTTTTAAAGATTTTATTTTTAGACAGAGGGGTAGGGAGAGAGAGAGAGAGAAACATCAATGTGTGGTTTCCTCCCATGCGTCCCCATGCCCACTGGGGACCTGGCCTGCAACCTAGTCGTGTACCCTGACTGGGAATGGAACCAGCAACCCCTTGGTTTGCAGGCCAGAGCTCAATCCACTGAGCCACACCAGCCAGGGCTGAGAATATCTTTTAAATATTTATTTTAGGGAGAAAGAGGAAGAGAGGGAGATGTTAATTTGTTCCACTTATTTATGCACTTATTTACAGTCGTCTAAATAAACTTTCATTTTTTTAAAGCTCAACCCTGGCTGGGTGGCTCAGTTAGTTGGAGTGTCGTTCCACACACCACAAGGTTGTGGGTTTGGTCCCTGGTTGGGGTGCATAAGAGGCAACCAATTGATGGTTGCCTTTCTCTTTTTTTCACTCTCCCTTTCTCTCTATAAAACCAAAAAAATATCAAGTGAAGATTTTTTTTTAAGTGTTCAGACACACAGGACTTGAAACGTAAGTGTGCAGTGGGCCACAGTGTGTGGATCCCCGCCCGACAGCCCTGAAGCCCGCAGTGAATCCAGACCTGTCAGGCAGCTGGGCGCCCAGGCCTCTGTTCCCCACCACGAGCAGTGTTACCGCGTCGGCAAGGCCATTGCATGCTCGCTAGGCACTTGGGAATCTGCTGTCAAAATTACCAAGTGTTCTAAATTTGTGAGGTGTTTATGGGAAGAAACACCATGATACAGATATCTTTTTCAAGCCATAAAAGAATGTTAGAATTTTTTAAGCAATAGAAATTTGCTAAAGGAGCGAAGACATTGTCCTATCAGTGTGAACTGCACTTCAGGATAACCAAGCAGGGACAGGACAGTAAAGAGCGAGGAAAGTTCCTTGGCAAGTGGAATAGGGAAACTGAGGCAGAGAGCTGGACGCAGTGGCTGAGCACTTCACAGCCTGTTTGGTCAGCTCCCTGGAAAGAGCACCTAGGCCTCTGTATTTCAGCTCCAGGCCCAGAAAAGCAGCAAAACCAGGTGGGCGTCACCAGAACCAACTGCAATGACTGAAGACCCCCCTGCCCTGCCTCTGACCAACCAGTGGAGGCCAGGCCCTAAAAGGTCACCTGGATGCAGGCCTGCGAACCTCACGATCGCGGTTTGATTCCCAGTCAGGGCACATGCCTGGGCTGTAGGCCAGTTCCCAGCAGGGGACTCATGAGAGGCAACCATACATTGATATTTCTCTCCTCTCCTTCCCTTCCTCTCTAAAGATTTATTAAAATCTTAAAAAAAAAAGCGCTCACCTGGAGAGCTGATGAAAATTCTACAGAGACCCTCCTGAGACCTCCCCTAAGATTCTCGCCTGCAAGAGACGGAGAAAAGCCTCAGGAGTGCTTGTCGTCCCCACTTGTTCCCCCAGGGGCACAAGTCTCCTAAACTCTAAGGCAATGGGCAGCTGGCAGCCTGTCCTGGACTGATCCCCTGAACCTGTGCCCAAGGCCCCCTCTTCTGTGACCTCCCAGTGAGCCAAAGCAGCCCAGACCAGGCTCTCCTGTTGCTTCTTCTATGCTAAGCCCTTCCTTGTTCTGCCGTCCCCCAGCCTTAATAAACGCTCCTCATGGTCATCGGGACTCATGTGAAATCTACAGTCTAGAAGCCACACACTGCAGCTGACCTCAGGGTCAGGCTCCTGTCTGGTAACACATTGAGGAAAAACTATGGAGTAATTCCAGGGAATAAGTACAGAAGAAATAATCAAAGCAAACCATTTTACAACTAATGAAATCACAGATCTGAGCAAATGGGGAGTTTTATAATGGTGGACCAAAGTAACAATACCTAAATTCACTCATCACTCAAGAAGACAACCAGAGGTGATACAACAGGGAGGAGAGGATATTTATTACCCCCTCCCCCATTAATTCAACTTGATGAAGCCTCCAGGTCCTATACCTGCAAGTACCATCAATCAAAAGTGAGCCAGGAGGGTTCTGGCTCAAGATGGTGACATTACAGGACCCTGATCTCAGGTCTTCCCCATGCCACACCTAACCTCCAACCACACACAGAACAATTTCCCCAGAAAGAAACCCAAAACGAGCAACTCCTACACATTGGGCCAATGAGGAAAAACCCCACAACAAAATGGGAGGAGAGGCTGAAACACAATCACCATGAACCCCCACCCCTGGTGTGATGGCCCACAATCAAGGAGGAAATGCACAACCCTGGGCTCCTCCCCAAGGGAGGAGTCCCCCAAACACCTGGCTTTGAAAGTCAGTGGGGTGCGTCCAGGAGGCTCATCCAGGAGGCTCGTCCAGGAGGCCCACAAGCCCAGAGCGACCTGAGAAACAGTTCTGGCAGGGCGCCGGCTCCAGCGGACCCCCCCACCCCAGGGCCCAGCACCCAGGCAGCCAACTGAAGAGTGTGTTCTTTGTGTGGAAGAGGCCGTTTTGCTTATCTTCAAGCTAGTGGGCCATAAGTCAACACACATGTAGGATCTAATAAAATACTTTTCAAAGACAGAGAGCAGCTGGTACCATTTTCGCCCTCTCTCCCTCCACCTTATCCCAGGTCACGGGTATCTTCCAGAAAGGAGCCTGTGTGCTTGGTCTGGCACCCTGACTTTGTGGCTGCCACCTGGGGAACACCCCTTATCACACGGCTGTAGTGGCCACCGGGGCGCATGCTCTGGGTCCCACGGGAGTGTAACAAGTGAAGAAAAGCGTCCCTAAGCCCAGAGAAGCCAACAGACTGAAATGCCCATTCTTTCAGTGTGAGAGACCTCAGGGCTCATCTGCACTGAGGGGCAGGCTGCTAAGGCATCACACCTCTAAGGGCCAGCAGTAACCCTCCCCAGAACTCGGTGGGCACTGCCTTCCGGCTCTCCCTCTGCCCTCCGCTGCTGCTCCCTTGCAGAGAGGAGCTTGTGCACTCCTTGGTGACCCAGGTGAGTGCTGCGCAGGCAACAACGCTTTCCCCACTGGCTCAGGTGGCCAGCAGGGCGTCCAGTCATGGGTCCCACACTGTAACAGACCGACAGTTCTTAACTAGCACCTCCAGGGCACATTCCGGGGACAGAAGACTAAGACACACCCTCAGTCGTTCTATGAAAAGGCCTATTGGTGTATCTTCCCAGCTGTAGCCAGAGGGCCAGGCTTTATCTATGGGACCACTACAGTCCTCTCCAGACATCTCAGAGAGTGAGCACCATCCTCATACGCTCCCTCGGCCTCACTGCCAGTCCCCAGCACCTCCTGAAAAGGAACTTTGGTACATGCCCATGCCCTGGGTTTTGCAATTCTGCTAACAGGTCCCACAGCACTGGAACTAACAGAAAAACAGTTCATAACCGGCTGCCACCACCAGGACACACACAATGCAGTGCGGAGGCAGCAGACTGAGACTCCCCCTAGTCTTTCTAGGAAAGAGGCCCATTCGTCTATCGAACCCTCTCCCTCCCTACCTCAGGCTGTGTATGTCTCCAGAAAGCACTTCAGCTTTCATGGCTACCACCCAGTGGACTCATCCCTAACGGCCTGGTTCTGGTGGCTGGTGGGGCTTGTGTTCACGGGTCCAGCAGGAAGGGACAGTGGACTGGCTGTCACCCCAGCACCGAGTGCAGAGGAAGCAGACGGAAAGGCCCGTGTCACAGTCCTCCCCCGGAAAAGGTGGATGTGCATGCTCTCAATGCCGCTGCCCGAGGACCCGGCTTCTCATCAACCCGCATCCAGGTGCTGACTACGACCCCACCCCACCCCCAGCCTTGAGGGGCACTGGCAGCCATTGGCACACCCTCGACCACTGCGAGCCACGAAGAATAAAGCTGGCTGCGTGGGCAGACCAAAGGTTTTGAGAAACAATCAGGAGCTAGGGCGGGGTTGAGTGGTAAGGCTCACCTCCTACATGAGGAAACTCCTAGAGGGGGAGAGGCGGCTGCTGTATCTGAGGCACAGAGACCAACACACAGCGTCAAGCAAAACGAAGAAACAGAGGAGTATGGCTCGAGTGAAAGAACAAAATAATACTTAGAAACAAGGAGTTAATAAAAGGCAGATAAGTGATTTCCCTGATAAAGAATTCAAAATAATGATCATAAAGGTGCTCACAAGCTCAGGGGAACAAGTGAATGAACAAAGCGGGAATGTCTACAGAGACAGGGAATGTAACAAAGCCCCAAACACGCACCACAGAGCTCAAGCGCACAGCGAGCGGACTGGCAACCACGCCAGAGGGATCAGCAGCAGACCCACTGGAGCCATGGACAGACCAGTGCCCTTGAACGTGGGCCGTGGAACTTACCCAACCAGAGCAGCAGAAATAACAAAGCAGAGAGGGTGAAGATAGCTCAAGGGGCTTCTGGACCATCATCAGGCAGACAGTGATCCGCAGTACAGAGGTCCCCAGAGGTGAACAGAGAGAGAAGGAAGCAGAAATAACAGATCCACAAGCCCAGAGAGTTCCAACTAAGATAAGCCCCAGGAGGCCCCCAACAAGACACATTACATAATTAAAATGCCTAAAGTTAACGACCAAGAACCTCAAAAGCAGCGGAATAAAAACAACTTGTTACATGCCTGGAACCCCCCCCCCCCCAAGAATTCTAGCGGATTTTCGGTGGAAACGTTGCAGGCAGAAGAGCACGGCCCAATATACTCAAAATGTTGGAGATTCCCAGTCAAGCATGCTCTCTCCCGCAAAGCTGTTCTTCAGAACCAAAGGTGAAGTGAGAAGGTTTCCGACAAACAGCAGCTAAAGGACTCGTCGCCGCCGGACTGGCATCACGGGGACGTTACGGGGACGTTACGGGGATGGCGTCAGGCTGCAGTGAAAGGCTGCTGAGTCGTCCCAGGAGACTTCCGACAACACGGATCTCACTGGTACAGGTGAACACAGAGGGAAATTCAGAATAACCCGATGTTATTTCTGGAATGTTAGTTCAGGAAAAGTAACAATGCAACTGAAATACAAAAAAGGATCTGTGCCGTGTATGGAGAAGGTGCTGTGACTGATTGAATGTGTCAAAAGTGGTTTGTGAAGTCCTTGCTCCTGAGGACGTCTTGGCCAAATAATTCTTTGCTGTGAGGCTGTCTTATTCATTGGAAGATGTTTAGCAGCACCCCTGGCCTCTGCCCACTAGAAGCCAATAGCAGGAGATAGCTGACGTACTCAAAATGTCCAAATCAATTAAGTTATGGGTAAAAATGATAAAATGTGTCTTTTATTTTACGCAAAAAAAATGTCATGGACTTTTTGGCCAACCCAACATATAAAAAAAAAATGCACCCACCATAGAAGAACCTAAATATATGTAACAAATATTAACAGACCTAAGGGGCAAAATACACAGCAATACAATAATGGTAGGGGCCTTTAATACCTCATTTAAAAAAGACTTTTATTTATTTTTAGAGAGAGGGGAAGGGAGGGAGAAAGAGAAAGAGAAACATTAATGTGTGGTTGCCTACCACAAGGCCCCCAATGGGACCTGGCCCGCAACCCAGGCGTGTGTCCTGACTGGGAATCGAACTGGCAACCCTTTGGTTAGCAGCCTGCACCCAATCTACTGAGCTACACCAGCCAGGGCTAATACCTCACTTTCATGAATGGATAAATCATCCATATAGAAAACAAGGTAACATTAGTTTTAATTGACAAGCTAGACCCAATGAACTTAACAGATAAAATGCAACAAAATATACATTCTTCTCAAGAGCACATAGAATATTACCCAGGACAGACCATATGTTAGCCCACAAAACAAGTCTCAATAAATTTAAGACTGAAATCATATCAAACATTATTTCCAACTTACAATCATCTCCAAGAAGAAAACTGGAAAATTCACAAATATGAGATCAAACAACATGCTTCTGAAAAACCAATGGGTCCAAGAAGACATCAAAACATTTTCAAAAATTCCCCTGGCTGGTGTGGCTCAGTGGGTTGAGCACAGGCCTCCAAACCAAAGGGTCATCAGTTCCATTCCCAATCAGGGCATTTGCCTGGGTTGTGGGCCAGGTCCCCAGTAGGGGGCGTGCAAGAGGCAACCACACATTGATGTCTCTCTTCTTCTTTCTCCCTCCTCTTCTCTCTCAAAATAAATGAAATCTAAAAAACAAAACAAAACAAAAACCAGCCAAAGAAGGGGGAAAAAAGGATTTGTTTTTAAAAATACCTTGAAATGACAAAAAAAATAAACAGAAACTTAAAAAACACCTTGAAACGAGTGAAAATTGAAATACAATAAACCAAAACTTGTGGGTACAGTAGAAGCAGTTACTAAAGGGAAGTTTGTAGCAATACACGCCTTCACGAAAAAACAAGAAAGGTCCTACAAAAAGGAAAAAAATCTAACTTTACTTTTAAGGAACTAGAAAAAGAAGAACTAACTAAACATAAAGTTAACAGAAGAAAGGAAAGAACAAAGATCAAAGCAGAAATAAATGAATTAGAAACTAAGAATATAATACAAAAGGTAAATGAAGAGCTGGTTTTTGAAAAGATAAACAAAATTGACAAACCTTTAACCAGACTCACTGAGAAAAAAGAGGGGACTTGAATAAAACTCGAGACGAAGGAAGACAGGTTACAATGATAGCACAGAAACACAAAGGTTGTAAGTGATGGCCATAAGCACTTGTATGACACAAACTGTACAAACTAGAAGAAAGGGATTAATCCTAGAAACATAAAACCTACCAAAACTGAATTACGAAGAAGTAAAAAATCTGAACAGACTGATTACTAATAATGTTGCTTCACTGGTGAATTCCACCAAACATTCAAAGAATTTAACTTTGTGGGGTGAACACACAACGCAATACACAGAACAGAAATGTACACTTGAAACCTGTGTCATCTTATTAACCAGTGCCACCCCAAAACACATAATAAAAATAAGTTAACTAAAATAAAGAAGAACGAATGCCAGTCCTTTTCAAACTCATTTCATGAGGCCAGCTTCACCAAAACCAGACAAGCACAACACAAGGAAAGTAAATTACAGGCCAATATTTCTGATGAACACAGATGCAAATATTTTTAAAGAAGGGGGAAGGGAGGTAGAAAGAGAGGAAGAGAAACATCTGTCCGCTGCCACTCACATGCCCCCAGCTGGGGACCTGGCCCAGCGACCTTTTGGTTTGCGGGCTGGAGCTCAATCCACTGAGCCATACCAGCCAGGGCTGTTTCTTGCATTAATGTGTTATCATTTTCAGTTACAGGTCCTTCACCCCTTTGAAGTTTATTCCTAGGGATTTTATTTTTTTTTTGATACAACTGTAAATGGGGTTCTTTCCTTAATTCCTCTTTCATTTAATTCATTATTAGTCTATGAAATGCAACTAATTTCTGCATGTGGATTTTGTAACCTGCAATTTTGCTGAACTGATTAGTTCTGACAGACTTTTGATGTTTTTAGAGTTTTCTATATACAGTATCATGTCATCTGCAAATCATGACTTACTCTTCTGATTTGATGCTTTTTCTGTTCCCTAGTTACTCTGGCTAGGACGTCCAGTGCTATGTTGACTTGAAGTGTGGAGAGGGACCCCCTGGACTCTGATCTCAGCAGAAAAACTTTCAGCGTTTCAGCACTGAGTGTGAGGTCAGTGGTGGGTCGGTCACACAGGCCTCTGTTGTGTTGAGGTTCATTCCCTCTGTACCATTTTGTCGAATTTTTTCATAATGGATGTTGCATTTTGCTGATTGTTTTCCCTGCACCTCTTGAGATGATCATATCATTTTTGACACCGCACCATCTCTGCATCCTTGGAATAAGTCCTACTTGATCATGGTGTAGGGGCCCTTAAGGTATTGTTTCGAATGAAGTTAAAGACAATTAAGTGCTACTGGAGCCGTCTACCAGAAAACAAAATCGGACTTTTTGGCCAGCCCAGTAAATATCCACACTCCACTTTCACGGCAGCGTTCTTTGCGACACCGGTGCACAAAAACAACCTGAGTGTCCGTCAGTGAATAAGTAATTGATAGGTACACACACATACAGGAATATTATTCCAAAAAAGGGGGAGATCTTGTCATTTGTGGCAATAGGAAGGAACCTTTAGGGAATTATCCTAAGCAAAAGAATTCAGACAGAGAAAGACAAATACAGTATAATATCAGCTGCCTGTGGAAGTAAACAAACAAAACCCGAACTCATAGATACGGAGAACAAACAGGCTGGTGGTTGTGAGAGGTGGGGGGATGAGGGTGGAGGTGGCTGAAATGGGTGAAAGTGGTCAAAGCTTCGCAACTTCCCGTTAAAAAGTAGTTAAGTCCCGGCACGTTCCCTGCAGCCCAGTAGGTTGTTATTACCAACTCCCATCAGGTAGTAACACTGCACTGTACAGCTGCAAGTTACTAGAGGTTAGATCATAAAACTTCTCATTGCAAGAAAAAAAGTTGAAACTGTGTGTGGTGTTGTATGCTAACTGGGTTTTGATATCTTCCTCCACCTTGTGCTGCGGAAGCTCCAGCATCTTAGCTTCATTAAACATAGGCCACCAGAGTCCAAGTTTTAGTCAAATCCAAACCAGGAAGGAGCTACCCTTTAAGCCCAGAATCTCTAGTAAGTGCACCCACATCAATGAACTGAGTTCAACCTTGTGTTATATTCTGTTCTCTTGCTCGAATACCCTTCAAACACGCTCCCACACATACTCCCCAGAGTTCAGCCAGTACGTGTCAGGGAACGCTCACAGTTTTCCCCATTTGGCACCCCAGCTGTGGGTGTGCTGGCAACAGACAAGTTCTTGAGCATGAGCATCTCTTTGCAAGGCAATGTCTCAGGGGAGGTATCTTAGGAGCTTCCAGGCTAGCTCGGGAGGAAAATTATGCCCGTGGGTAGGGAGGTTCAGAGAAACATGAAGTTTTCGGACTCTCGCTTTCATCTGAGTCCAGGCAGATGCTGCCGCGCCAAGTCTCAGGGTCCACCCTCCCCAGATGATATTTTAACTTTACCTGATAAAGGTTAATAAGGTTGTGAATTCAATGCATGTAATTCTGCAACTTGGATAGTTAAATGGTTTGATTTTCCACAACACCAGCCCTGTAGCTACATGAAATGATTCTATCAGCGCTGGCCCCGGGGCTCTCTGGTCCTCCGACTGTGACGTGAGCTGAGAGTGCAGGGATCTGAGTTCTCATTTCTTTCTGTGAGCACTCACATGCCTGTAGAAGCAACTGCACACTAGTCGTTTCACTGCCGTAAAAGTCACGTGAAACCCAAGTCTAGGGACCCAGAGGCATTTGCTGCAGTGGACGCTTTATCGTGCGCCGAAGCGGCAGCCTGGTTGTAACGCCAGCACACATCAGAAATGGACATCATTTATTTGCCACTGGCAAACCAACCCCCCAAATCTAATCTTTGAGGGTGTGTCTCCCAAGACCATTCCTGATGTCATTTGATCAGCTAGCATTCAGTCAGGAAACAAATTAAACCAGTAGTTTAAACAGAAAAAAGTAGAAAAAGGGCATTTGACTACTGAGAATGGTAAAAGAGTACACTGGTGGACTTCCGCCAAGATGGAGGCGTTGGTGGAAACACTATGCCTTCTCCCACAACCCAGTTTGAATACAACGAAGGTTTAGTAAACAAAGACGCAGCCAAAGAACAGAAAATTGAACTATATGGAAGTCCAACAACAACGAACCGTTCAAACAGACCAGTAAGAGGGGCAGAGCCAGCAGCGAGCGGAGCAGGGTCAGGCAGGCAGGATCCCCCGACCCAGGTACGCAGGCAGCCGGGGTAGCAGCTTAGACCCAGTGAGGGTGTGGGGTGGCAGGCTGACCGCGGTCACACATTCGCGCGCAGATAAACCAGCAGAGTGAGCAGTGACACGGACAGCGCAGGCCCCAGTGGCGAACCCAGTGAGGGCGCAAGGCAGTGGGCTGACCATGGTCGCACCTTCGCAGGCAGTGGGATGGACTGCATGGCTCCGGCGGAGGGAGGTGGCAGAGGGAGGTTCCTTTGACCCCGCCCCCACGTATAGCGTCACAACCCAGTGACTGAGTTGCCCTGCCCTGGTGAACACCTAGGACTCTGCTCCTCATAGGTAATAGGCACGAAGAGTCCAAAATATGGCTCAAGAAGAACTCAAAGCCCCAGAGCCAATAAATCTAAGTGACCAAGAAATAGCCAACCTATCAGATACAGTTCAAAACACTGGTGATCAGGATGCTCACAGAAATGGTTGATTATAATCACAAATTAGAGGAACATATGAAGGCTAAACTAATTGAAATGAAGGGAGATGCACAGGAAACCAATAGTGATGGAAAGGAAATGGGGACTCAAATCAATGGAGTGGACCAGAAGGAAGAACGAAACATCCAACCAGAAAAGAATGAAGAAACAAGAATCCAAAAAAATGAGGAGAGGCTTAGGAACCTCCAGGACATCTTTAAACGTTCCAACATCCAAATTATAGGGGTACCAGAAAGGGAAAAGAAACAGCCACGACTGGAAAACTTATTTGAACAAATAATAAAGGAGAACTTCCCCAGTCTGGCAAAGGAAATAGACTTCCAGGAAATCCAGGAAGACCAGAGAGTCCCAAAGTTGGACCCAAGAAGGAACACACCAAGGCACATCATCATTACATTAGCCAAGATTAAAATGAAGGAGAGAATCCTAGAAGCAGCAAGAGATAAGGGGACAGTTAGCTACAAGGACTTCCCATCAGACTGTCAGCAGATTTCTCAAAAGAGTCCTTACAGGCAAGAAGGAGCTGGAAGGAAGTATTCCAAGTCATGAAATCCAAAGACCTACATCCAAGACTGCTCTATCCAGCAAAGCTTTCATTTAGAATGGAAGGGCAGATAAAGTGCTTCTCAGATAAGATCAAATTCAAGGAGTTATCATCACCAAGCCCTTATTATATGAAATGTTAAAGGGACTTATCTAAGAAAAAGAAGATAAAAAATATGAACAGTGAAAGGACAGCAAACTCACAGTTATTAACAACCACACCTAAAACAAAAGCAAACTAAGAGGACAGCTAGATCAGGAGCAGAACCATAGAAATGAAGATCACATGGAGGGTTAGCAACAGGGGAGTTGGAGGAGGAGAAGAGGGGAGAAGGTACAGAAAATAGCATAGACAGCAGGTACAAAATAGATAGGGGGAGGGCAAGAATAGTAGGGGAAATATAGAATCTAAAGAACTTGAGATATGTGGTCATAAACTAAAGGGGGGACTAGTGGGGAAGCAGTGTGCAGGATGGAGGGGAATGAAGGGGGGAATAGAACAACTGTTATGGTATAATCAATAAAATATATATTTTTTTAAAAAAGAGTACACTGGCAACAACAGCAAGCCACCACCCCTGCAGCACCGGGGGAGAGGGAACAAGGAAGGGACTTAGAACCCTAAAGGCCTCTCAAGGCTAAACCTCAAACCCCCGAGGGAGAGCACGGCTGGCAAGACACAACCGGCCAGTGGCAGGACAGCTTACTGCAGGGTGTCAGCCACCAACTACGAGGGCTCCTGCGGTCCACCTGTTGGCACCGGGATCGAGGCCTTGTCTCTCGACAATGCTACAGTGTTCCTCCAGCGCCCTCTATTGGTAAAGGAGAAATGAGTACAGGGCCCAGAGCTCCTGACTCACACAAGGCAGGCAGCTTCCTCCAGTAAAAGCAGTAACTGGCACACTACCTGTTTGTAAGAAATGTAGGGAAGCAACATGCTAAATTCAGGGTGTGGAAAATTCTGCAAACCACATGACCAGGTTCCTTCAAAAACTAAATGGTGAGAATGAAGTGGCGGAACTACCAGGGGCTTGAAAGGCTAAATCCAATGGGTCATCCTTGTCTGGATTCCCTTTCAGACAAGCCAACTGTAAAGCGCCATGAGAAATGAGAAAACTTTTAACACCAACAGGACATTCAATAACAAACGTTTGCTTTTTAGATGTGATAATGGTGTGATGGTTGAGTATTTATCCCACAGTGAAAAATATTTATGGATGAATTAGGTCTGGGGGTAGCTTTTAAATAACCCGGGAAGCAGGGAAGTGTTCATAGGTAAAATAAGGGTGGCCACGAATTGGTCATTGTTCCAGCTGGGTTAGGGGTTCAAGGACATTTGTTATACTCTCCTCTGTACTAATGTATTTGAAAATTTTCATGAAACATCCAAAAACTCCCTCCCCCAGGCATTAAAACATAGTACAACTCACCTCAACATTAGCTCTATATTCTGCTGCTTCGAGAGGAAGGTGGGCAAGAAGCCAGCCTCTAGGACTTCCATGAGGACTTCGGGAGGGGAACGCCGCAAAGGGCACCTTCCAAGTCAGACTCCAAGAGGCATTTGTGTCCTACTTTCCTTGGAAGCCCAGCCTCACGGTGAAAGGCCACCTAGGCTGGAGTCCTGGCTCCTTGTTTGCTAGCGCTGATGCACGCATGCTCCTTAGCTTTCCAGATCCCGTTTTCCATCTTTCAGGGATGAAATGAGCAACAGCTGTTACGTTTAGATGAGTGCCCGGCCCAAGGTTCAATATTAATTTTTTAAAATTTCAACGAATGATTTGCTATTTAACACCCTCGGCACAATGGAGCTGAGGCTCTAAAAAAGGAGCAGGGTGGGGGGGGGGGGCGCGAATGGGAACGCCAGGGGGGAGCACAAGGGTATGATGGGAGACTGCAACCTGCGCTCACCCCATCCCCTTGGTGCCACTGAGGTCGGAGTTCCCGACTCCCAAGTTTAATTCGGTCTCTAATGAAAGGCATGAATTTGAACTGTAAAATCAGACACCCAGGAAAAAAACCACCATGGTCCCAGCAAGGTAAAGCCCAAGACAAGCCTCAGAAGATTCCTCTATGCACCCATGAAAAAAATGCAACTCTAAAAGGCGGCAGCTGGCGAGTGAACCGAACCACAGGCTAAGCGTGTAGGTGGTAGGGGCGTCAGAACTTCCAATTCCCAAGATGAGCAGGGCCTGAGCTCACCTCTGGTAAAGTTAATTGTGGTTCATTCCACAGTCACCAGGAAGAGCTACGGAATTCTAATGAAACCCTGAAAACTCAGAGGTGTGGTAACTTGGCTACAAAACGAAAGGGCAAATTAAAAGTAGCCAGTGGGTAGGGTAAAGCGCTTAACATTTACAGTGAGTAAATTTTGGAGCAGCCAGACTCACTGCCAAGATGCACGTCAAACAGAATGAAATTCCTGTACAGAGAAGAGAAACAAAGTAGCTACAGTCAGTATGTTGGTGGTGAGGTAGCTGTCATGACAGAAGCATTAAAAACGATGCTCATATTGGTAACAACTGAACTATAAAAACCATAAAAATTACATTTTATGCACACATAAAAATAAGACTGTTATTTCAGCTCACAGGTCTTTCCTCCCAAATTTAGTGTCTATTTCCCTCCATTGAATAGTACCCCAAACACGCCTTTAGAAGTAGGACTGCCCTCTCTGCGCTGGGACGGCTGAGAGCGTTTCCTACACACCCGAACTAGCCCTGTGACTGTTTTACTGCTTCCATCACTCTTACTTGGGACGCAACCTAGTGGTTCCCAAACTTTGCTGCGTTAGAATTAACTGGGAAATTTTTTTTAAATCCTTGAGTCTCCAGGTTATTCTGAAATGCAGCCCTTGGAAAACTATGGGAATGACCTGCAGAGTTGCCTGTTTCTCATGAAGAATGTGGCTCACGCAGAAAAACTCCAGGTGCAGTCTTTTTTCAGGAGAATGTATACTAAATTTCATATTTAGCCCTGGCTGGTGTGGCTCAGTAGATTGATCGCTGGCCTGCGAACCAAGGGGTTGCTGGTTCGATTCCCAGTCAGGGTGCACGCCTGGGTTGTGGGCCAGATCCCCAGTGGGGGGCACATGAGGGGCAACCACACACTGATGTTTCTCTCCCTCTCTTTCTCCCTCCTTTCCTTCTAAGAATAAATTAATAAAATCTTTTAAAAAATAAACAAACTTTGGATTTAAACAGGAAGAAGATACAGTTTCTGTCCTGGGATAATGTGAGTTTCCTAGTGCTAACATTCAAAACACGTTTATTCTGTACATCTTGCCTCCCTTTACAAAGGTAACTTGATTCAAGCTTTCAGGGGTGGGAGCAGGTAAAATCACCCAGGGGTTAAGAGAAGATATGGAAAATTACTGCCAGACAGTGTAAGAACAAGGTAAGAAAAAGTAAAATATACTGGTTTAAGACACAAAACTTCAGAGCTTGGGGTTAGAAACTGCTCAGGTCTAAAACAAAAAAAAAATCCAAAACTCCTCTCAGATAACCAGGTTCCCAAAAGCATCACTGCAAACTTTAAAACATCACACTAAGTATTTGCAACGAAGTTTTGAAGTCATTCCCTCCGTTAGACCTGCTACCCTTCTCAGTGAGGAAGTGACTGCCTGCTACACGGTTGCTAACCCCACCTCTCACCTGACACTGAACCTGTTCTGCTCAAGTGCAGGATGGAGTCTTCACTGTTGGCCTTGCACTTACACGGTTTGTTGGCATTGCCAGAGAGGAAGGACCTTACCCTCGCACACTTCTTGTTGCATGCTCTGACCGGCTATCTGAGAGGTCCAGGTGGGGCAGGGTATTCACAGGTGAGAGTTGAAAACTTAAGTCCTATCAGCTTGTTATGCATCCAGTTGCTGTATCCTTCATAATATCCACTATTTTTTGTGTCAAGCACAAGAGAAGCAATCTATAGCTCGCCTGCCTTCTGTGGGCATCATTTCTGTCCAGCCCCAGTGGTGGGGTGAGGAACTGAAACCATTACAAACCCGCAGTTTTGGGATACTCGTTATTAGAACGAGTTTACTCGGTTCTCTCCGTTCCCGATTCTCCTTCCCAGCTTTTGTCTCTACTCCACTGCAGCCCGACCTCACTCCCCGATTCCTATCCTACCCAGACCCCCAAGCTCTTGACATCCCTTCCTACACATTTCTACTCCAAATTTCACATTCTAGTAGAGGAACATAGAAACAGGTGTAATGTTTAGTGTGCCAAATAATGCAGGAATCTTTTTTAAAAATGAGGCTGGACAACTGAATACTTGCCTATAAAACAGAATGAAATTTGACTCCTCCTTCACACCATACTCAAATATTAACTCAAATATTAACTAGAGCTAAATGAAAGAGCAAAAACTACAAGACTTAGAACACACATTAAATGTCCATGACCTAGGGTTAGGTGATTATTTCTTAAATATACCCCGAAGCACAAATACCTTAAAAAAAAAAAGATAAAGTAGGCTTTATCAAAATTAAAAACTCTTATGCTTCAAAAGACACTATTAAGCAAGATAGGAGAAAATATTTGCAAATCATGTATCTGATGAGGTATTAGTATCCAGAATATATAAAGAATGCTTATGGTTCAATAATAAAAAGGCAAAAACTCAATGACAAATTAGCAAGGGATTTGAACAGACACTTCCCCAAAGACAAATGGCCTATAAGCACACAGATGTTCAACACCATTGGTCGCTACAGAAATGTATGTCAAAACCATCAGATACCACCTCACGCCAACCAGGAGGTCTAGACTGGAAAAATCAGGTGACGCGGCATCGTGAAGACAGGGAGCAATCACAGTCCTCATGTCCCTGGGGAGTGTGAGGTGGTGCGGCCGCTCTGGTGGAGCTGGGCCCATGCTCGGAGTCACCGCATGGCCCGGCGACTTCACACCATGGCCGGTGCGCACCCGAGCGCACTGAACGCGTGCTGACACACAAACCTGTGCATGGAGTCCGTAAGTGTTCTTCATGATGAGGACAAAAGCTCAAGTCTTCATCACGGGGTCAGTGAAATGTGGCAGACCTGCACAACCAACTGGCACTAAAAGTGAGGGACAGACTCCTGCCCCCACACAGAGGCACCTCAGAAATACGCCGGGTGAAGAAAGCTGGCCGAGGCCACACACTGTATGTACAGCTCTGCTTGCATGAAATGTGCAGAATAACCTACAGAGACACGGGGGGCCGGGGACTGAGGGCAGTGGGAAAGGACCACTGGTGGTGTGCAGCTTCTTTCTGGGGTAGTGAAAACGCCCCAAAATTGAGGGTGGTGACAACTCTACCACTTTTAAGAATATACTAAAAATCACTTAAAGATTGTATGAGTGGTGACTTTTAACGCAGAAAAACAAAACTGGTTTTAAAATCTATGGATGAACTTAAGAGGGGGGGAAGGGTGACGAGGTGTCTGATTTTCTTGTGTATTCTATTTCAAACGGGGCTGTCAAGGAAAAAAGAAAACCAAGTACAAGAATGGCCAGAGACTGAATTTCAACTCCATCACCAATAAGACTTGAAATAACTTTTTCAGAAATTTAGGAACTATAATCTAGACTAAATCCTGACATTTGAAATGGCCACTCATTTGAAAAACTAACAAGCTTCTCAAAGGCCGCGACCCCCGGTGTTCAGTCTGCACCCTCAGGACGGTGCATTCCCTGCCAGGTTTAAGACGACACAGCTGAACATGGCGACGAAGACAGAAGTCCACTGCAATGCTTTCTCTCTGGAAAAGAACACCTGTCGCAGCTTTGCGGCCATGTCCACTCGGGTCTCTCTCTCTAACCTTCAGAGCACTCTGCGAACACCTCTCCGAGTTCATTCCCGAGGTGAAAATGTTAGCATCCCCCCACAGCCAAGGGGGCTTGACATCAATTCACCACTTTCAAAGACAGGCAACAGGTTAAGTAAGGGTGAGGAATGAAAACTACCAGACTCCTAAAACCATATACTTACTTTTTATTGACTTTGTTAATGTTACAGGGTTCTTGCACTGCCAAACCATGCCTGAGAAGTCAAAGAAAGAAATGGTACAATGGACAGCCTACCCACCCATCATACAGTATATTAAAACTTGATTCATGTGCATTTTGATAATTTCACAATCTTTTAAAAAGTTACAAGAGTTGGTTTTAAATCTCCTGAAGGTCTTCAGATTTCTAGTACAGTATGCCAGTAAATAAGTTCCACATTTCTCCATTTCAGTTCATTCCTCAATAACACAACCCTCAACAAAATTCTGCTGGGAAAAATGCATATTTTCAGGGAAAGTATGTGGCTCAAGGTCCAAGAGATTTGTTAAGATATTTGGTTCCCAAACAAAGTTTTCAGTTTAACCAAGAATCCCGTTTCTTGCTTAATCACCCAACCTCTCCGTGGCTTGCCCGGCAGCTCACCAGACACCTTGGGAGGCAGACATTCTGGTGCCGCCCCAAGTGACACCGACATTATTGCCCAGAAACAGCTGGCAGCTCCTGTCAGGAGATCCTGCGACCCTCCAGGAGTCTGCTTCCTGTGCTGACACTTTTATCAAGACTCAACTCCCACAGAAATATGCTCCCACATCGGGACAGTTTTACTCACCCGTTTGCTTCACTCTTGCCAGTAGCAAGTCTGCAACTCCCACCATTTGGCTAAGGGATTTATTACAGAGAAACCCAGACTCTGTGTCAGTGGTCACATACCACCTTCAAATATTTCTATTAAACAAAAGATACAAAACTAGGCAATTACCAGGCTATCTCGTTAGATGGAAAGAAAACTCCGTAATCCTGGGCATCTTCTTGAAGTCCCTTTGAAGGACTAAAAATTGGCTGGATAGTTTAAGCTGTAATTAGTCAAAACAGAAGTGCTACATCACCTGTCTTTTGCCCCCTTCCAAGTCAACAGCATAAAGACACACCGAAAGACTGACTAAGAGTCGCCCTGGAGCAACAGCTGCATCTACAGAGTGTCCAGTAACCTCAAGCATTTGGGCACAAGTGTATCTGAATTGTCAAAGATCATGCAACAGGTTGAGGTTCTGCTCACACTGCTTTGAATTTATAAAAAAGGTCAGTGAATCCTTGGCCTGAGCAGAAACCGCAGCTGACTTTACAATTTAGACCTGGTTCGAGGGGGCTTTAGCAGCACCGGAAGTAGAGCCCCCCGCATCCACTGCCCTTTACATCAAAGGCTATTTGGTTCCACTCTAGGGATTGGCAATTTCATGAGACATTTCACAATTCTAATGCGTATTCAGGGCACTTACTTAACCAAACAATATGCTCTGTCAAAGAACTTCTTCCAAGTCAAAGCAAAAAAAAAAAAAAAAAAAAAAAAAGGCCTTAATGTGGAACACAGATAAAGCACTATCCAAATAAAAATTTCTAAAAGAAACAAGATTATCTCCCCCATACCCCCATCCCACTTGGTGGACCCAAGTTTGGTTGAATTTGTGGTTACCTCAGAATACAACTCAAAGTTTAAATTATAAATCACAGCCCTACACAGATATTGGAACACATGAGTTCTTCTGAGAGCAGCACGTCCCAGGAAGTCTAATACAGCCACAGCCCACCACAGAGAGCATTCCTTAAGGGTAGGTCGCAGGACAGGTTAATTAAGGTCACTTAAATCTTCATCTTTTACAGCAGATCAGAACCCAGATGGCTGACTTTCTGCAGGATTTCTGATAGGAATCCAGTAGAGCTGGTTTCAAGTTTCACACTGACACTTAAGAGCTGTAACCTTCTTGTCCAGAAGTTGTGATCCACGTGAAGTCCACACGAGTGCAGCAAATCTGAGGTAGTCAACCTTACAAAGGCTCAGTATCTGAACATAAAAAGATTTTGAAATGACCACTGGCTGCAGTTTTTGTGGAGTTGGTTTTTTTTTTGTATTTGCAGAGTAAGTATCATGAAAGGACACTGCTGAATCTAGTTCACACTTTTATAACAGTGAAAACCCCCCTATATTCAATAGACACAGAGAGCAGTTGTGACACATGAAACTCCCATAGTGCAACGGGGCCGGTCCCTCACACCGAGGGGTCTGCACCGGCTGCGGTAGATCCAGCAGAGGCGAGGTGGTGAGCGGCTGTTCGTGGTGGTTAGCTGTGGTCTAGTTCCCTTAGAAGGGTTAGCAAAGACCGTTCCTTAACTGTGTTGTGTGTGGCTGCTTCTCTGAGTTTCGAGCACAGCATACTGGTTGTCTAGCTGAAGTTTAAGGGCCTGGTTTTTTGCAACCTCATCCCTACCTCTAGTTTTGTGTCTTACTACTTCAAAGCTCTTCTCCATTTCTTTATCCCTAAGGGAAAATAAATGTAATCAGTAAATATTTCTTAAGGTTGTTTTAAAAATATTCTTGAGTTAAAAAAAAAAAACACCACCCTTTGGGGAATCTTAAGGGAGAGACAGGAGGGCCATACTAGTACATAAAATCTTTATCAAGCCATTTTTAAGGCTTCAATTGAATAGAAAACAGAGCAAACTGTAACGGAAGCTCCACGGTTCCATGGTCCGTAGTAGCAAACCTACTGTAGGACTCCCCAGTAACTGCGAACCTATTTTGGGACCAACCTGAGGACAGATGGAAGGTTAAAAACTCTGATAACACGGTGATTCCTTCTCAGACTCACTTTTATATTGGCAGACAGACAATACACTTCCCTTTATGCATACGTAAGAGCAACAGTCTTCTCACTCATGTGAAGTCTACTCAGTACCCAATGACCTCCGCTCACTTCTGCTTCATGGGGGTGAGTCAGGTAAAGGAGGAGGAGTGTGGTGGATCGCTAACCCTTACTTTGTGGGACAGGGCAGAGGAGCATGTCCAAGTACAGGTTTAAGTTCAAGCCTGGTCTCAGAAAGGCTGGGATTTCCTTTAAAAGTCACCTCCCCCACCCCGCCCCCGCAAAAAAAAAAAAATCACAATTATTTCCATCTATCATTTACAATTCTTCCCATTTTATTTTAAAAATTCTGGGCCCTAAGCAAGATGTGGATGTGCCATATGTGGTCATTTAACTCCAGGTAGCATTCATTTTAAGTACCTGCTGAAATAAGATTTAATATTAGACTTATAAATGCCAATGTCTTCCACCTATTCACATTTACTGGGAATACAACAAAACACTGCTCTTTCATTTCTAGTTTCCGTATAGGAAGCACCGTAAACCAGGAATAATGCACTCAAAGAGTTCCAGCCGGGAGACGGGCATGGCAGCTTTGGCACAGCTACAGAACAACATGACCGGGGATAAGGGAGCTTCTCCAGACGGAGTCTATCTTTGGTGCCTTCTCCCCGCTGCCCCCACCCCCGGGGCACCCAGGCAAGTCCCACCCTAATTCTCAGCTGCCCATCAGGTGCAGCCGGGGGCTTACTAGTCAGCAGCACCCCCTCCCCGTGGGTTCTGTATCTCCTACCTCCCACTCCGCACCAAGGGACTGGGTTCCAAAACCCAGCCAGCTAAGCAGAGCACTTACTTCCGGCTTTCAGCATGCTTGGCGGTGGACTGCAGGGACGGGAACTGTGTATCACTGTATATTTCCGGTGGTCCTTGGGGTGCTGCTTTCCTTGTTGTGGTTAGCCTGGCTCCGGGAGGCCGATACACACCACCAGTCATTGCCGGTTCTGGGGTTTCTGTAACTAACATTGCATCACAGTTTAGAGAAAACATTCAAATGCTCGGCACATTAATGAACTAGGTCTTGTAATCCCGCTCACTTGACAATTCCAGAAATGAAGCCAATACCCGACACAAAGCTTCTGAACGACCAAAGTAATGTCAGTTATCTGGGAATGTTTGAAGGTGAAAACATTCTACCTTCTCAGGGCAGTCTCCTGACCTCTTCCATGTACAACTCTAACGTCTACATAAATGAGTCTGTAAGTCAGCATCCTGAACCTGGGAAGGACTCAGCTGCACCTCAGGGACAGGCCTCACCAAGGACTGCCTTTTGGAGCATGGCCACTTCCATACTCAGCTTACATACCAGGAAGTGTGAATGGACAGTCACTCATTTGCCCAGGTAGTGCCTTACATAAGATGCAATGTATTAAAAAACAAACTTATTTAATAAAATGCCTGTGCTGTTTTGTTTATTTTTAATTCTAAAGATGATTAATAGGCCCCAGCTGGTGTGACTCGGTGGACTGAGCATGGCCTAGGAACTGAAAGGTCACTGGTTCGATTCCCAGTTAGGGCATGTGCCTGGTTTGCAGGCCAGATCCTGGGTTGGGGGCTGCATGGGAAGCAGCCGATTGATGTTTCTCTCACACATCGATGCTTCACTGCACAGTGATAATTCCACCACTGCAAAAAGTACTACTGGACAGGGTTACTCTAGACGCAGCAAACAGACTATGTAAAATGATTGGTGCCATACAAAAAGTAGAGTAAAAACAGGCTTGTAAAGAAAGCACACACCAAGCAGGATGGTGCTGGAAGGGGCTGTGATGTTAAACAGGGTGGTGGTCCTCAAGGGTTGTCAGCGACGGGGTGAAAGTGGAACAAAGGACTGAAGGAGGTGGCAAGCACACCCAGAGCTGGCAGACCAGCCAAATCTGGCCGGACACCTGAGTTTGTACGCAGTGTTACATGGGAACACAACCACACTCACTGAGTGTACGTGGTGTCTACACAACGGCGCTAAATGGCAACACCGAGTATTGAAGCAGAGTCTTTAGGGCCCTCAAACCCTCACTTATTTACTGTCTGGCCCTTTATGGAAAAAGTTTACCAACTCCCAATATAAAGAAAAGAAAATTCCAGGCTGAAAATACCAGTACAAAGAGCTTACACAGCAAATTGGACAAGTTTGGATTAAGAGAAAGACAAAGTTAGGAAAAAGGAGGACCACAGGCCAGGTGTCTAAGGCCTTGCAAGTCCCCGAGAACATTTGTTTCCACGTGAACTGGAGAGGATGCCGTGAAGACACCATTGGTGGTTCATAAACAGCAGAGGACATGCTCTGCTGTATCTGAAAAGACCACTCTCGCTGCTGGCTGCGCTGAAAAAAGTGTCTGTGGAGGGGCAGACAGCCTGGGTAAGAAACCATCTTGGTAATCCACATAGCAAGATAGTTCAAAAACAGGAGGGTGGCCGTGGAACTGCTTAGAACTGGTCGTAAAATCTCAATTTATTTTGTAAGCCAACAAGAATTTACAGACATTAAAATTATGTTTGGAGCAAGAGAAAGGCTCAAAAATGGCTCCAAAATTGGAGGCCTATGGACTCAAAGAACAGCACCAACATGAGAAAGGCTGTCGGGTTCCGGAAACGCCGAGGGGGAGATGCGGGGCAGGCGTCTCCACCCCGCACGGCGGGAGCTCAGGGGGGCCGAGCTGGTCACGTAAATCTACAGGTGGCTGGCACGTAGAGACTGCCAAGGGAGACGGAGGACCGACCAGCGCAGCGGCAGGAAAACTCAGGGCCCTGAGTCCAGCAGGAGGGCCTGCTTCAACGGGGCGAAGTGGCAGACGCCAGTGACAGGGCCATCGGAGGAGCCTTGGGCGACGGATTCAGCAGTGCAGAGTGCACAGCGACCACTGGCAGACGCAGTTAAAAAAAGTGTTACATGGAAAAACACATATGCAGCAAAAGGCCAGAAAGGACACAAAAATATTGACATAGTAGTTATCTGTGATCTCTGGACAGCAAGATTTGGGGTGGATTGTTTTTCTTTATATTATTTTGGCTAAAATAATGGATACGGGCTGGTCCGAAGGTAGTGAGTTATCTCAATTGATTGTCATAGTTACAGATTCAATTCCTGCTTCTACTCTTTCCCCCGTTCTCACTACTGCATTCAACTCGTCTTTAGAAAAAAAAAGGAAGAATAGATATACATTACAGCAGCAATATTCAACTGCTGTGCCACAAGGGGCCCTCTTTTCTCAGGCTGTCAAATAAAAAAATGACATTGGCCAACACAATAGCCACCCAGTATGAGTGAACCAAAATTACACCTATTTTATTTTTTTGGTCACATCGGCAAAAAAAGTATTTTTTGGTGTGCCACAGAATTAGTTTTTGTGTGCCATGAGATGAAAAAGGTTGAAAATCACTGTATCAAAGCAATGTTTCTCAAACTTCTTCCCGATTTACTGCCCTCCAAGGGGTTCTTTTAAACACCTTTTTTCCCAATCGTCCCCCACACTAATATCACAGATATACAAAGAACCATGGTAAGATCTCAGCTTTCATCACCACCCAGAACCACTTTGTATCCCCTTGGGAATGATGACACCTGCCCACCCACCAAAGAATTCACACTTCAAGAAAGTAAAATGGGGAGTGGGGGTGGGGAGGGGTGGGTGAAATAGGAGGACAAACAGGTGAAATAGGCAGCCACTATCTCTTAGCCTACTGTCCAAAACTGAAACACATGCTTAAATACTTAAATTTGGCACTCAGTTTACATGTAAATTTAACCAGCCTACAGAAAAGCACGAATCTTAACTTATACATTGCTTTGGGTGAGAAAGTCTTTAAGCATGTGTACAGAACTCTCCCTGCTGGGAATAAACAGAACCCTTCGCACCCACCACACACACGTACTTGGTTGAAAGCTGACTGTATATAAAATCACACATAAGGAGACAACTTCTGGAGAATGAAATATTAAAATTACCAGTCACTGGAGCAGGAGCTGCCTGTACCGGAGCCGTTTTATTCCAGGGGCCTGAAGACTTCTCCACACCGCCACCGCCTCCACCGCCTTCTTCCCAGTTATCGCCTGGGTCTTCTCTTTTCTCACTATCATCTTCTTCCTTTTCACTATTGGGAAAGCAAGCAAGTGAATTCAACTAGAGAACCACCAGGAAAACTGTCAGTGCAGACTTTCAGTTCTAGCAATGCTGCTGGTTTTGTATGACCCTGAAGAAGTCACTTAAGCTCTAGAAAGCCCCAGGGCTCACTTGTTTAAAAGAGAGACAGGAGATTTTGTCTACACTAGGACTTCTACTTGACCTCATGTGAAAAAGGATTTCACTGGTGAAAAAAGGTTCAGGAAACCACTTGGCCTGAGGACAGTCTGCTCTCTTCTGCAACCTCGTGTACTCAAGACCATCTAGAAATATTTAACATACTGATAAGCTAGGCTATGATAATCTCCAAGACTGTGTATAGCAGCCCCAAGAAAGAGCAGAATGCCAGCTATTGGCTCAGCAACTAAGGGAGGAAGAATGACTGGCTCGCCTAACCTGATATGCAGAGGAAAGGGCAACTTGAAGGATTCGAAGTATAATTACTAGATTTTTCTAGGACCAAAGTACACAACCAGGCATTTATGGTAAGCATATTTTTAGTGATAGAATGAGTGGGTTTAAAAAATACATATATATTTTCATCCTCACTCGAGGATACACTCAGATTTTAGAGGGGGGGGTGGGGGGTCCGGGTGAGGCAGAGGGTGAGGACCATTGATGTGAGAGACAAACACGGATCTGCTGTCCCCAGAAACCTGCTGGTGCATGGGGGCAACACTCCAACCAGCTGGGCCACCTGGCCAGGGCAGAAGGAATGGTTTTTGAAAGTTGTATAATTTCATTTGCTAATCTGTTAGTATATTACAAAATACGATCAAAATTAGAATTCACATTCCAACAGAGGAAAACAAGTCAGTGCTCAGCACATCAGTGCTACAGATTTAATGAGCACCAGTCTGACAGGAAATACACAGAACAGGCAGCTAACACCAGATACATGTCACTGATTTTAAAAAGGAAGAGAATATAAGAACTCTGTCTTTGGCTTACTTAGTGATTGTAAATGCAAAAGCTGTCCTCAGTGGTACACAGCCTCCTAAGACTGCCTACAGTGTTTATTTTAATGCCATTTAAAAATTTCTTTATTCGTGAATTGGCTTGAGTCAGAAACCTGTAATTTCTTCAAGGTTCCTTTGATTATTTTTCCTTTTGCTAGATTACTTGTTATGACTTTATGTAAACCTGAATGTTCTAAATTATCAAGAGCATATCTGGTCTCTCTCTAATGCGGGCTCCCAGCAAGGAGGTAACTGCCACATCGACTGCCTTTTCCCAACTCCTTGCCCTCGCTGACGCTGGCCCTGGCAGCCACGGACTCCTAGCCCGTTCTCTGAACTGTTTCCCATGCCATCGGGTCTCCCCTGGGTTTCCAGTGTATTCAGTCTCCACTATTCTGACTACCCTTTTCCTTGTTAAAAAACAAAACGGAACATGGCTGCTGTCTAAAGCTCTGACCTTTGGCAGTCCATTCTTTTAGACACTTTCTCCTCTTGCTATCTCACCCGGTACCACGGCCCTCACAGTGCACAGATGACCCTGCCCTGACTACAGGCCCTTGGAACACCACGGCCTCTCCTGACTGCTGAAGAACATGTAAGGGAGCTTTCCTTCCATTTCTTTTAAAACAGGACAAGTCCTGGCTACATAACAAAGTTCCCGGATAGCTAATGGTCTCCTTTAAAGACATTAATAAAAAAAAATTTCCATGATAACGGTGGCATCATGTGAAACCAGAATGCTTCCAGAATTTAGAGGCTTAGTGCGGCAATAAGGAAAGGGAGAGGGAACAACCCTCTCTCCAGTCTACATTTCTAGCACAATTTTGCTTAAGATTATCGTCTAGGTGGAAGAAAGGATATAGAATATGGCCAAGTCACCCTCCAGTTTTCCTTTCCGTTAACAGAGTCCTGTGCAGCCATTTAAATAAAATGTTAGGCCTGTTATACAAACCAACAACTTACTAAAACTAACTTTCTACACCCAAATCAGAAAGACATCTAGGAGTTTTAAGATGTTGAGAGTAAAGAGCTGGGCCTTGGCCTGTGCGGTTCAGTTGGCTGGTGCACCGTCCGGCTTGGGCTGCCTATAAAAAGGCACCCGGTTGACGTGTCTCCCTCCCTCCCTCTAAAAGCAATGAAGGAATGTCCTCTGCTAAGGATTAAAAAAAAAAAACAATTAAGAAAAAAAGTAGCTGGGTGCTGGAATGGGCGACTTTCTCTTCCTCATGCAAGAGGCAGTTGGGAGCAGATTTGGAAGCCAGACTGGATCAAAGCATCCTGGTGCTGCCGTTTACTAGCCAGGAGACCCTGAGTGTGCTCACATGTAAAATGGGGCCACAGCCCCACTGTGAAGATGGACTGAGCTAACAGATGTGAAGCACTGAGGACAGTGCCTGGCACAGATTACGTGTTCACTATTACGTGATTTTAAACATTCACTTGAACTCTCACATAGGCAGCAGGTACACCACCTTCATGAGAGGAAAAAGAGTAGTTCTCATTTGGGAAAAACAAACAGGAAAACATGGCCTTTTTAAAAAGACACCAAACAGTATGCCTTGTTTTCTAAAGCTTATTGAGTGGAATGAATGACCAGGTAGGTCATACTTTATATAGCAATGTAGCAGTGGTATCCAAACATACCAGAACTATCACCACCCCCCCAAAAAAAACCCGTTTTTGAGACATTACCCACTTCTGAAGCTATGCCAATGTAATTACACCATAATGCAATTTGCTTGGTTTGTGAGTAAAAACCATAGGTGTCATTCACCTAGCTGCAATGAACTCATTAGTAACGACGTCCCAGCAAACCCTACGTGGGCCAGACAGGGAGGTTAAGACCCCCACAAAGATTTAAGTGCCTCCCCAGCACTTTTATCCTCGCACACACCCCAGCTGTGATAGCTTTCAGTAGGGCATTTACACTTTGAAACAGCAATGTACTGAATCAGAGTTGCTCAAATATATGCATGTCAGACTAGAATAGCTCTTCCCCCTAATTAGTATTAGGTGATTAACATCTGAACTCTAGAATGATCAGCCTGTAAGAAACAACTGAAAACCCAAAAAAATTAACTCTAATTGCCCCTAAGCAAAATGAATTATAGATAATTCTTAGACATATGTTGTTTTTTCCCTCTCCTTTAAAAAAGCATATTGCTTTCTAATTCACAAAACAAATTTTTAAAAGATTTTATTTATTTTTAGAGAGAGGGAAAGGGAGGGAGAGAAATATCGCCTGGTTGCCTCTGGCATGCTCCTAACCAGGGACCCAGCCAGCAACCCAGGCATGTGCCCTGACCAGAAATTGAACCAGTGACCTTTCGGTTAGCAGGCAAGTACCCAATCCACTGAGCCACACCAGCCAGGGCTAATTCACAAAATTTGTTAAAGAAAAACTCTACTTTGGTCTGACAGACTATTTAGAGTCCCAAGTTAAAAGATTCTTTTATGTCTAGTGTTTATCACCTCTTTACCCTCAGAGATAAGTGAAGAAACAAGTAATCACAATCTAAAATTACTTCTAAATGATAAACTGTTACTAAAAAATAAGTGATCTGTTAATTAGATGGACTGCAAATCTATAATCGGCACAAAAAGTCAACTTACTATTTAGCCTTCTTAAGATTCTGAAATCCTAGCTAAATGAAACACTGGAAATGGTCTAGTCAAGACCCTGCATCCCACAGAGGGAACTAAGGTGCCGAGAACCTTGCCAAGATGCCACGGCAGTATGGCAGGGCAGAAATTACTTAAATACCCTATTACTTTTTCGTATTTGCACATTCCAGAAAACGTGAAACCTCTAAACACCAAAGCCAGAACAAGAACCACGCTGCAAGCACAATTAGACTAAACTTCTGTATATTACACCACTGACCCACGTGTAATATATAGCTTCTCATCAGCTGAATTTTACTATTTTAAACACTATGATGCTATGGTAAATTCAGTAGCACAATTTAGAGTATAGTGTCTTAAATATGCATGTCTGTAAGGCACTATTGGTGGGGTGGGGGAATGACGGTGCTAGAAAAGGAACGTCTACTATGCCAGGCAGAGTTAAACTCTGAAATAACACTAAGGCAGGGAAAAAACCCAATGTACAAACCCAATGTACACACTGATACTCAGACATTTACATACTTTTCCAGGGCTACAAAGTAGCAGAGCCAAGTAGTGGGACTGCACAGCCCAATTCTTTCAGGCTGCCTTGTTTCACTTTATCTTCTTTACAGCTCTAAGATATGACACAGAAATTCTCTCTATTTTGAGATTGGAGGAATTCACTTTCTTTAAGAAGGCTGTTCAGGATTACACATCCTACAGCAGTATATTTATAAAGAACAGAACATTCTTACCGCCTTATCTCAAAGGACATTACATGAGAATTTATGTATCCTAAAGGGGAAGCAGCTAAAACAAAATCAGCCTGGACTGTGTTCTGCTGGAAAGCTGGGCATCTCCACTGATTTGACACTATTACCCAGCAACTGTTATGACAGTAAAATGGGGAGACAAGAAACGGCCCGATGAGCTATGCCTGGTGGCTTAAATGTCACTGCACCTCATCCAAGGACTCTTTCTCTAGCCCTTCCTGGTAGATGGCATCTCTCTCTCCTGTGCCCCAGAACACTCTGCACATCGCTGGAACAATCTGCTGGTGTGTAAGTAGAGCAGGAGTCATTTTTACAACACCAAGACCCAGCACAATGTATAGCAGTCACACAAATACCTGCCAGGCTAGATCCGGTTTGGATGCAGAAGTAATCTCAATGGCTTCCCTTTCAAGAATTTATCGGTAAATAATGACATGACCTTGACCTTGAATGAAATCTATTAAACTAGGTATAAATTTGACACACGCCCTTATACTTAAAATCCTGGACTAGTTAGTAAATGTGAGACGGGATGTTAATATAGTATGTTTGCTGCCACTGAAATTTTCCCCTTCAAATGAACACTAACCTTCGATAAAGGTCCAGCTTGTCAACTTACTATATAAAGACTAGTGTAAGAACTGCCAGAGTGTATTAGTATCTGCAGCGAACTAAAGGTAAAGCAAATGCAGCAAAAATGACTGGTAGATATAAGTAAGCAAAGAGCACATGGGTACTTACTTTACTATTCTTGCAATATCTCTATAGTTTGTAATTTTCCACAGCAAAAAAAGTTGGAAGAAAAAAGATTAGAGGCTGAGAGTTTCAAGAT
The DNA here is from genome assembly GCF_014824575.4 of Sturnira hondurensis. Lineage (NCBI taxonomy): Eukaryota > Metazoa > Chordata > Mammalia > Chiroptera > Phyllostomidae > Sturnira > Sturnira hondurensis. The sequence continues at coordinate 6,061,769 of NW_028085930.1, forward strand.
ACTTTAAGCCAAATTCGAAAGTTTCATTTTCCTTGTCCCATACTGAGGGAGCAAGGCTGCCTCTCTCATCGGTAGAAAAGAGATTGAAAGAATTAAAGGAACCCCACCTCCCACTCAAAGAAAAGAAAAAAAAATCTGATTTCTCTCCCCTTAAGGGTTTCTACCCAAAGGTAAGGAGACTAACCTACCCAAGACAAGCGTTCTCCTCTGGCAACATCAAACACTGAGGAATCTGTGTTTGTACGGTCATACTCATGCTGGTTAGTACGTACCCATACGTGTCATTTTCTCCTTTTATGTTCCAGTGAACTGACTCACCAGAGTTTGACATTAGTCATGACAACCTCTGGGACTTCACTACTCCTTCTCCTCAAATCTTAGTATTATAAGTCAGGTGCCTCATGGTTAAATAGCAGAGAAATTCCCAAGAGTAAGACATTCTAATTTACCCACTTATCCAGATTAGTATTAATCCAGTGGGTATTTTACAAACATCCTGTTCAAAATCCTCACAACACTTGAGTAGCCGTCCCAATTCCGCAGATGAGAACCAACATTCAAAAGTAAGGTGACTCGCCCAAGGTCACTCACACAAGCAGCAGGGCTAAAACGCAAACTTAGGTTTATCTTTCTCCTAAAGTCCATCATTTGGCCACATTAAGAACTCCATCCCATTTGTGTGCCTAACCACTCCTAAGAAAGATGTCTTTTCTCCCCCACCCTGGCATCGAGGCGCATGGTCAAGAACATCTAATACAGTTTATAAGGATATTAAGTATATTTATTAAGTGAAAATTTCAGTCCCTGTTATAAGACCTCATATGGCTTCTCAGTCTTGAGCCTTTCTTGGCCCCGTTAGCCTCCCCTTGATTGAATGATTTATAAGGCAACGGAAATACAGACCCCAGACTCCACGTGACTGAGGATCCACAAAAGCAGCTTCCTGAAGAAGGTATGTTTTTCAATATTAGTAGGTTAGAGGAAGAACTCTGGACCAACACTCAGGGGCAGTGACTAGATGCTAAAAATAATGGGAAAACCCACAATATAAAAGCTGGTCTACCTCAGGTCAAGCAGAACTAAAACACTCATCCTAGCTGAGATTTACTTATGCCCTTGGCAAAGGTGAAGGATGCAAGTAATGTAAGGAATGTTTCAGGAGTAGCCAGAAATAAAGACTAAAGAAAGACTAAAGACTAAAGACTAAAGAAATAAAGACTAAAACAGCCTTGAATAGATATATTCAATGCCAGAAAAACAGGTGCAGTTTAAAATCACCCACAATACAACAAAATCAATTTCTAACATTAAGCGAACTTCAAACATTTTTCCCTTGGAAAGTGCTACTCGTGCTGAGTAGGTTCAATGCAACCAAACACTATCCTTCCTGCCACACTGAGTCTTCAAGACTCTGGGTCTGCAGTCGGGGAAGGATGCTCAGGAGCCCTACTCCACAAAATGAGGAGGACCCACACGCACAGGCAGTTCCATAAACCTAAATGCTTAGAACTAAAACTCCAGTGTAATCACTACTACAGAGGAATCTCAAGAGTGAAGAAGCTGTATTCCGTCAAAGCTTCCCATTATCAATCAGGTTTCACTTTGGTTAAGTTCATGAAATGGTGTGAAAGAAGCTAGGTCATTAATCCCTGGCTGTGGTAGGTTTTCAACAGATGTCAAAATCAGCCCTGCTTTGTGAATGAATAAAGACCATAAATATTACTCTGTAGGGAGGCCAAAACACAGTATTTCATTAAGAAAAAGTATTTCCTCCACTGCACCATGTGGTCACTGGCATACACAAACTGCTCACTTCAAACTGAAATTACAAGGTTTTAAATTTTAAACCAATGGAACTGTACATCCACTTGTTTTTTTTCCTACTTTACCAGCCCCTCAAAATACGACATTTACATGATTCTAAAATTGACCACCATGGGTTGGATTTGATAAACTATGTTCTCAATTTCAAATTCCATAAAAACCAACCAATCCAATTTTTAAAAACTACTGTTCTCTTGAACTTTAAAAAAAAATCTAGCCAGGACTGGAAGTAGGCAAGCTCTCCTAGGATTTTTGGAGCTCGCAGCTAATTTGATCCGCATATAGAACGACTGCTATCACAGAGAGAAGCAACAGACATTGCTAGAGCCCTAATCATGTAAAGTGCAAGGCTACTATGGTGCTGTCTGGGGGCTAAAGAAAAACCAGACATACAACACCTATCCTTAGGGCTATCCAAACATTTTCGTAACCACACCATACCTTATTTGCATCGCCTGAACTCTGAGGCCGCTGTAATCAACCTCTTTTTGCTCAAATTCTTTCCACTCATCTTCATCCTGTAAAACACATACCATCTGATTAAAGATAGTCGCAAAAACACCGCTAAGGCAGATATCAGACTATGAATGAAAAGTAGGTTCCAGGCTCCTGGAACCTAAAGTATGGACTCATTTTCTGACCACAGCCCTTGCTTGATCCCGAGGTCGACAAGGCTGGAGGACAAACGTGCCCTTTCAACAGTTACTTCCACCTGGTTCCTTCACAAAAGCTGTTAATTTAAAATCAACCAGGAGAAGTCAAATGAAAAAGTCCACAGTAAGCCCACAACTAAACGTCTACCTTAATGGTGCCATGTGACTTTTTTTTTCCACCGTCTTAGAGGCGAAGTCATGCCAATTAGAGTGGCCACAAGTGCAATTGTTAGAAAATTCAGCTCCGACTCCTCGGCTTAAGTCAGAACACTAAATTAACTCACAGTAAACGTCACACGATAAATGCTGCTCTGTGCTGGAGGCACTTCGGACCCAGACCAACTGCCCCTTGAGGGTGCTGATGCCTCCGTCCTGGCTCAAGCAAAGCGACGCGAGGTGCAATTGGGCGGGTCGGGAGCGAGGTGAAAGGGGTCGCTTGAGGAGAGCGGGCCAGACCCGAGAAGCCCACGTCACGTGGCCGGCTTCCGCGCCCGTCCGCCCTCTGGCCGGCCCCCGGACGCTCCGCCAGGCAGGCGGAGGCAGGCACATGGGCGCAAGCGCGCGGCTCCGGCCCCGAATCCCGGCCCCTCACCTTCGTCACGGCCTTGGTGGCGGCACCAAAGCCCGCGGCTCCCGCGGTTCCGCCGTCTACCGGCCGGGCTCCCGCGCCTGTCCCACTGCCCGCGGCGCCCGCGGCTGCGCTGTTCCCGCCGGCTGCACCCGCAGCGCCCGCGGCGCTCGCTGCCCGGTTGCTTCGCTCCTTCTTCTTCTTCTTGTCCCTCTTGGCGAAGAAGTTGTCCAGGCTCCGCTCCTCCGTCTCGGCCATGGCCTTGGCCTCTTCGACCCGGATGGGTGGGGCCGGCGGCGGGCGCGGCCCGCGGGGCTCCGACCTCCGAGTGGACGCCGGCTATGCGCTCAGGCTCCGGGGCGCGGCGACGCCTCAGCCCCGCGGGGTAGCCGAGACGTGTGCGGCTGGGCGGGCGGCTCCCCCCGCGTGCTGTCGGGCGGTGGTATGATCCGCCTGATGGATCGCGCGCCGCTGCAGGCGCCCGAGCCCGCCTAGGCTGCTTCTGCTCCCGCGACTACAGGACGCAAGATCCTGCCCGCTCCGCAGCCGGAGGGGAAAAGGAACGCGCGGGTCAGAAGCTCCGGCGTGGGTGCCGGACTAGCGGCGGCGCGTGCGGGAGGAAGGTGCGCGCGCGCACGCCCGGAGAGGAGGGGAGAAGGGGTGGGAAGGGAAGGAGGGAGGGCGGGCCACCAGAATAGAGTGGCAGCGTCTGCGCCTGCGTACTAAGATCCGCCCGCCGCTGTGGGAGCGCGGCGGGGCGGGCGGTGGGAGGAGACAAAGGCGGGGCTGGAGAAGAAGCCAATCAAGTTCCAAGACGAAGCGCTTAGGCGACAATCCCGGTCACAAACGGGGCGGGGCCGTGGAGTAGGGGGTGGGTGGAGAACGTATGCTAAATAAGTGACGAGTATGACGATTTTGCCAATCGTGAGTCCGGGTTTAGCATTGAGGGTGGGCATTTAGAGGACTGTCTGGTGACAGGGCAAGAGGGGTCCGGTAGAAGGGAAGGGTGGATCGGAACTGGGCGCATGCGTAGGATACACGTGTGCCTGCTCTCCTAGAGTGAACTGTGGCCTTGCCGTTTGAACTCTACCGGAACGGAAAGGCACTGTGTTCAACAATCTGTGTTAAAGATGATACCACTCCCCTGCTGGCCTCTGTATTTCCACCCTCTCTGGTCTGGCAATTATTTTCATTTTACAGGATTATTATGAAAGCAGGCTTGAAGTTTAGGTTTGAACTGCTTGAAGTTCAAGCAGGCTTGAAGTTCTAGTTTAAATATCTTTAATAAACCAATGGGTAGATAGAAGGGGATTGGTTTTTACCTGAAATTCACCCTCTACGAGGTATGTCTATTAAATTCAAACTAAATAAATCTGACCCTCAAGCTCCTCATCTGGGAATTGTTAGCTTTCGTATGTGGGGAAAGTATACCTGTTAGCTACCTAGTACAGCGCTTAATTAGGTGTGAGATAAATGACTTTTTAATGCATTTTAAACAATGACCCCTGTCAAGACTGGAGTCTGTATGATGACTGCAATTTATCCTTAGCTTTTATCCCTGATAAAAGGAGGGGAATAACAAATCATAGGAATCGTGACAAAAATGCCTAGGCAAACCTGACGTTACCATTCAAATACCCTCTGAGCCTTGAGAATGAAATGAATTCTTGTATATGTAAAAGGTGGTCAACTGTAATGTATTAAACTTTCCACTTCCTCCTAAGGACAGAGGAGAGAGCTGTCACAACCACTGAGGAAATGACTCAGACATGTATGTTAGTAGCCTCATTGGCAGATAGAGCACAGACAGCCAAGGGAGCTATTTCTTTGCCTTTTCCTTTACAGGTTCTCCATTAAAGGTTGTCACCACCCCCTCCACTGTATTACAGAATTAAATCCAGATTATGTTAAGTAAACCAAGGACCTAGCCTTAGCCAACAACAAGTTTACATATTATTCACCAAACATAAACTGCCCCCAACTACAACTACCCAAGATGGGCCCCTGGGTGACTTCCTTCTGTGACACCATTGACCTTCTGTGATGGAGGCCAAGTTCAGTACTGCCCCACACCTCCATCTCCCTTAACACCTGTGGCCAAATTTCTTTTTCTTTATTTCTGTCTCCCTCACCCTCCCTCCCTCCCTCTCTTTTTTTCTTTCTTTCCGCCTCCCTCCCTCCCTCCCTTCTGTCTGTTCTTTATCTACAACGAGCACTTATTTAGCTATAGTTAGGGCAGCGTGCCTTGTTCTAGGTTGAGTAATTTTACTTCAACTCCCTCTTAATTTTAAAAGAGAAGATCTAGATATGAATAACTAAAATTCAGTCCTCCCTTTCTTAGGTCCCCACCAATATATCAGTGTTTTGAAGGAATTATTGACTTGGGAAAATGTAGAGAAGGAACGAGGGTGTATCCACCCTCAAGTAGTTCAGTTGAGGGTGGATACAGCAGAATTGCCCATTACGTTTTTCAGGGGGATCGAAGGCACGGTCCCAGAGCTTGATCGGGTGTGAGAAATTCAGGTTAGTCCAGTAAAGAGACCAGTGTCTTTATGGTGGTTGTCATTGTCTGTAGTTAGTCTTTGCTCCATGAAACTGAGCCCTTCCTTTTTGATTCAATCCCCTGCCCTGAAACTGACAGCATATATTCTCACCAGTTGTTCTTAAATCTCCCCAGCTACTCTCCTCCAGAACAGTTACAAAGCCCTGAATCTTGCTATCACCATCCCCTTCTCATCATTCTGCCATTGAAGTATCCTCCAGCTCTCTTTTGATGAAGGTATCTTCCCCTTTGCCTTCTAATATTTGGACCTTCAGCATCTTTAAAGCAAAACCAACCTTTACTTGTTCTTGCTAGATGGAAAGTTGTAGAGTGGCGAGGACTCAAACCATTCCCAGGTATTTCAACACATCTTCTAAGGATTCTAACGCTGTCTGAACATGGAAATTTCTCTTTGGGTCCTGTAGCTGGCAAAAGGCATCTGGGCCCAACCCCATTGTCCCTGGCTTCTATTTTGCTGAGCTGTTTGTTCCAAGTTCCATTCTGCTACCTAGGCTGGAAATTCCACACATGCTCAGCTCAGAGGAATGCAGCTTAGGCTGACCAAAGAGCTTGCCAGGAAATGAGGAGCAACTTTGCATGTGTGGCTTCTTGTGGCTTCCTCTCTCACAGCTGTGAGGCAGACTCTGCTACTGCCTGAGCTGTTCCACCAACCTTTTCCAATTGGAGAGCAACTAGTTTCAGGCCACCTCCTGGGGGGCCTCTGCTGCTTCTATAAGCAGCCCTTCTATAAGAGACCTTTTCTTTTGATATCATATTAACGCCTTCCTGGTTTTTCCATGATGTGTTTAAACTTTTCATTCATTCATTCATTCATTCACTCATTCTTTAATATAAAACATTTATTTAATGAGCACCTACCATATGCCAGGCCCCATGATAGGAGTTAAAAATGAGTAAATCAGATATAGGCCCTACCCTCACAGAATTTACTATATGGTAAGATGGTAGCCAGAAGCAGTCACACAGGCGTACATACACTCGTAGCACATTGAAAACCCTTGCAGCTAGGGATGGTGTTGGGCATACAGACTACATCACACAGGTGTTTGAGTGATGTTTGTAAATAGGAAATGTCTTCATTAGTCCTTAATTTTCCATATTAACAGTAATGCACAAACAATGGACTATCTAACAGTGTTCCTTAAAATTGTTCCTAGCTGGCTTCTGAACACATATTCTGTCATACATAACAAATAATTCAACCTTCTCCCTCAACCTCAAGTCCCTTCTTTGCCCATTTCTGACATTGAGGATGAACAGACAGCAAGAGGAATAAGGCTACTCAGAAGGGCTTATGGCCAGAAAGAGGTAAAAAAGCTGCCATATATGATCCCTTTTCCCTGTACACACCTACCACCAAGGCTTGCAAAAGAGCATTGGTCTTATTAAGCCAACCCTGCCTAGTGGATCCACTCTGCTGTTAGTTGGACCACATGAAGTTGCTGCTATTTGACTGTTTTTGACCTACCAAAATTGCAATATAGTATGGTTTGGCCTAATATATCTGAGAATAAACAAAAAAAAATCCATAAATAAGTGACGAGCTTGGGAAAAACCAACCTATCCAAGGTGACTTCCTTGATTTCATGTCAGGAAGCCAGGGCTAAAATATGATGACAATGGAATGATCAGCCTAATCAATTGTATTGTATGGAGAACACAGGAAATAAGAATGAGGGATAAGGATGGAGACTAGGAAGAGGGAGGAGAAAAAACAGTTGGGCAAAGCCAAGAGGCCAGAAGTTGGCACTTACTACCTACTAGTGTCCAGGATGGAGAAACATGAAATTGGAGCTCACACAGATGTGCCCTGTTATGAGGCAGAGATGACTCAGGAAGCCCCACCCTGCCTTGGATGAAATCTGCCTCCCTGAACACATGGGAAACACTCACCCACCAGCCTCCTGATGACTCATTTGGCTCCCCGGGACTGCTGATATTTAGAAAAGGGTGCCCCAGTTGACAGAGGAGCATTCCAGTTCCTGAAGGATGACCAGTGGTTAATGAATTGATGGGTATCTGGTTATATACTTCAGCCTCCTATGAGTTGGATTGCTGGGAGTCAGGCTTGTCCAGGCACACGAACCTCAGCATACTGACTTGGCTGTGAAACTGTTTGAGCTCTGTGGTAAATTTATTAACATAACACTACCTCTGGTTGCCTCTTTGGGAATCAGTCAGATGACTATTGCATGAAGCAAAACCTTCTGACTCGATCAAATTAGCACAAGACTGCAGGGGGTTAATTAGGTTGGCAAGGCACAAGGATCTTGTCCCTGACCCTCACTCCATTCCTAATCCTTCTTAATGACCCAGCAGGTAGATGTGAACTTGTCTTGCATCTCCTGCTCTGAGTCAGAGCCATCCGGTCCTAGTTACCAGGTCAGTAGGTCAGTGGCATTGTCATACTAATTGGGTTAATAATAGCAGGGGAAGGGTCAGGGTATAGGGAGCGCAGAGAGATCTTCCCCATGCTGAAGGCAAGTCCTTTGTTCACCCTTCTCTTTCCTTCATGGTCAAGTGCATGCTTCCTAGAGCATGGACTTGGTTCAAATCATAGCTCTTTCAATTCAAAATCACCGCCTTTCCTAGCAAGTCACCTAACTTCTTTGTACCTGATTTTTTTCATCTATAAAGTGGGGGTGATAAACACATCTGTCCTGTGGAGCTGTAAGGACTAAATGAGGGGACGTACTGAAGACTGTTCAGCTCAGCACTCGGCAGTCAACCAAGTTCATGTTAGGTGTTATTGATAGTATTAACGCTATTACTAAGATATGTGCCATGAATTACAGTTATAGGGGGGGTTGGGTGATCGCGCCTTCAATCTGTCCTGTCCTACTCTGCCAGTCGTTCACGGCTGGGTCTTCAGTGCCTGCTGGCTGAGTGCCTGCCCCATCGTAGACAATCACTGAATATTTGTTGACCATTATGAAAAGAAGTTTCATGTTTCGTATTGGCAATTACTAATTGTGAAATTGCTTGGTGTTTTGCTATTTTCTCTCAGATCTTCTGGTTATATTGTTTTTTTAAGACTTTATTTGTTTATTTTTTAGAAAGAGGGGAGGGAGGGAGAAAGGAGGGGGGAGAATGTGTGGTTGCCTCTTGCAGGCCCCCCACTAGGGGGTCCTGGCCAGCAAACCAGGCATGTGCCCTGACTGGGAATCAAACCAGTGACCCTCTGGTTCCCAGGCCAGCACTCAATCCAATGACCCACTTCAGCCAGGGCTGGTTATATAGTTTTTATTCACACTGAACTGTCAGTGAACTGCAAAGGGCTGGATCAAAAAAGCTACTACAAAGTAACCCATTTACCTGGCGCCTCTGCAGCTCCCCCTGAGGAGCTCACTGCTACCTGCTAGCCCCTCAGACTTTTGAGCTGGGGAGTCACTGGCTCCCTCAGCCCAAACAGGACTGGATTTACTGGCTTACTTCGAAGTCGGGAGTTTGAAGGAGGGATCGGGAATATCCGAAAATAACCGTGGATTAGCCTCCAGCCAAATGATTACGAAGAGGAAGAAAGCATTTTGATGACTCAGCCCAACCTCCTGCTTGGAGTTAATTCTAGATGGTGATTCTGGGGTCTGCCCCACCCCTAACCCCTCCCGGGCCCGAGGCAGACCTCTCCCTGCAAAGGGAAGCCCAGCCTGAGGAATGCCTAGGATAAAAATTGGGGAAAGTTTTGTGAGGCTGGCTGCCTGGGGGGCTTCCTCCTTTGTTGCTGGCAAATCTCCTTTGGGGCTTCTGTGGGCCTTAGAGGAACAAAACCTATGTCATGTACTTGTAAACAACTGCAAATGTATGCAAATCAGTAAGGTACAATTATAAATTGTGTATGCTACTAATTGAAGCTCAATGGAGAATAATGCGACTTGTAAGTTCTCAGTAAAATGGCACAGTTGATCAAAGGTTCTTAGTGATGCTGCCTTCCCTCTGCCCTCAAGTCCATGGCAAAGAAGCTCAGCTCCCAACCTGCACCGCCCCCCCCCCCTCAGCCGCCCGGGCCCACTCACCCCTCCAAACTGCAGTAAATCCACAATTGCTCTGAGACTTTTTATCACCACACCCCAACCCAGTTTCCAGGTCCCCGAACCCCTCACATTACCCAGGATGTCCTATACAAACAGGAAACTTATTTCTTCCTTGTTGAAAATGTGAGGCCTGAAAAATCTCTCAACCGCTGAATATAACGACATTTGGATAAAAATGACCTGGTTGCCCTGGCTGGTGTGGCTCAGTGGGTTGAGCACTGGCCTGTGAACCAAAGGGTGGCCGGCCAGTTTGATTCCCAGTCGGGGCATGTGCCTGGGTTGTGGGCCTGGTCCCCTTCAGTGGTCACGCAAGAGGCAACCACACATTGATGTTTCTCTCCCTCTCTTCCTCCCTCCCTTCCCTCTCTCTAAAAATAAATAAAATCTTTAAAAAAATGACCTGGCACCTTGTCTTGCCTGACTAGCCTACATGGAAGCCAACTCCACATGTGCAGCGGGTGGACTTTACAGCCTTAGTGTGAGGTGCTTCCAGTCCAGCTCACTCCAGACCCTGTCCATTTATGCTCTTCTCCCTGACCTGCCTACTTTGCCCCATCTGGCTCCACCCATGGGACTCAAGGCCCCTCTGAAGATTTGGTGGACACTGGATACGCTTTGAAAGATAATGTAAAGGCTTAGTGTTTTATCCATTTATTCTTATGTACATCATCTCATCTAAAGGCTGATGTAGGAGGCAAGGGGAAAACTACAGGTAGGAAAGTAAGAGGCAAGGAAAGATAAAAAAAAAAGAACAAAATAAAATGCACCTCCAACCCTGGTTGGTATGACGCAGTTGATTGGGCGTCATCCTGAAAACCAAAAGGTCACTGGTTCAGTTGCTGGTCAGGGCCCAGTCCCTGGTCTGGGCGTGTGTAGGAAGCAGCCAATTGATGTTTCTCACATCAGTGTTTCTTGCCCTCTCTTTTTCCCTTCCTTCCCCTCTCTCTAGAATCAATAAAAGGGAAACAATTTTAAATGCACTTCCAGAGAGGCTCTGGAAAGTCACTTTTGGTGGCAGAGATAGGGCAAGTTAAGGACTGAGCTTTCTAGCATTGTTCCCAGATGATATCAGAGGCCATTTCTCTCTCAGTCACTGATGGGAAGATGTCTTTTGGTCCAGGGTTACTCTCATGGTCTTCCCCAGTGTCTCCAGTTCTCTTGCTGGGCCAGCTGTGGCTTTCTAGAACCCTCTACTCCAATTCCATTGCCTGGCCTGGCCTATGTGGCCCTTGAGCCTGGGCCTGAGTCCCTAGTGAGCCAGCAGGAATCCTGGGAAGCCCACCTGCCCCAGGTCCTGCCCTCAGACACCCCTGGCTCACCTGGTCCACAAGGGAGCTACTGCCCTGTCATTGCCTTGCCTTCTTGCTTTTGTCCCACCCAGCAAGCTGTCCTGGGGGCAATCCTGGGGTCATGCTGGAGTCTTCCCTGTACCCCACCCTCCATTGCATTAATCACTAAGCCCTACTGCCCCCCCAAATCAGGGTGTTCTTTCTATTGGTAGATCAGAAAATCAGCTCAGGCCACCACTCCTCAATGGCCACCCATTGCTCTCCGGATAAAGGCTAAAATTCTTAACAGGATTTAAAAAACCGTCTCTTGGCCCTTTTGACATAAGAGGACTTACAACCTTTTCAAAACAACCACAGTCTTGATGTAATCTTAATCTTTACAGCTGTCAAAGCTATTTAAGAGGGATAAGGTTTGCATGGAGTTGTTAAAAGGTGATGAACTCATCTGGCCCGAACAAGATGAGTTCAAAGGGAATTTTTGTCTCCCCTTTTTTTTGCTCCACCAGATACCTGACCCTCTCCTCAGGTGACTGTGTAACCAGGTGCATTAAGACAGCGAGGGTGGAGAGGCCAGGTGTGTTGGCAAAGCTGAAGGAGGGGCCCCGCAGATGAGCGTGCTGGTAATGCCCGAGAAACCCAAAGAATGGCCCACCACTCCCTCATGTCTACTCTTACCAGCATGATGCAGCTCTCAGAATTGTTCTCAATGGCAAAAAGATTTGGAAGGAATGTAAATACACAACAATAGGGGGTGGTATGTAAACTATAGTGGGAATAATATGGTACCATTTAAAAGGAAGCTTTGAAGCCTTTGCGGCAACATGAAAAACCACATATGGTGTCACATTACGTGGAATGTAGACCACTGTCTGAACCCAGAGAGGTGGTGTGGGGCTGTGGGATGGTGACAGAAATTTGGGTTTTCTAGCTGGACAGGCCAGACTTGGCGCTCAGTTCCCTTTCCCCCGCTCATGAGGTGTGCAATCACCTGCAAGTTACTTAATTTCTCAGAGCTTTGAAAATGTAAATAATAACACAAACTCGATTGTCTTGAGTATTAGAGAAGATCACGCAGCCCTGGCTGGTGTAGCTCAGTGGACTGAGCACGGACGTTTTCCTCCCTCTCTTTCTCCCTCCCTTCCCCTCTCTCTAAAAATAAATAAATAAAATCTTCAAAAAAAAAACCTATGCAGATGAAAGTACTAGGCAGAAATTAGGACCTCAGTAAACATTAGGTCACTTCTCTAAATTGTGTGTTTGTATAAGTATGTGTGTATATTTAATTTTATTTTTAAAACTTGAAGAAAATAATGAGATTAAACACTTTTTTACTTTCCTAACTGTTTTAGTCATCTATTGATTTGTAACAAACTGTCTTCTAACTTAATGGCTTAAAACAACATCTCTTTTATTATATCTCACAATTGTCACAAAAGTCGGGAATTTGTATAAGTCTCAGCCAGGCAATAATTCTGCTCCACGTGGCATTAACTGAGGCTACTTGTTGGTATTGATCTTATGACTGGGCGGGTCTAGAGGGTCCAGAGGTTCTTATTCGTGGGTTTAGGGTCTTGAGGAGATGACTGGCAGGTGGGGCTCATTTGGAATAATTGACCAGGAAGGAAGAGAGTTACAGGAAGAGAAATTATAGTATGCAAATGCATGCAGTTGTCAAAGTCCAGAACAAGGAGCTCAAAAGAACAAGGTGCTTTCGCGCATCGAATGAAAAGAAGGTTCCGTCTGTTTGGGAGATTCTGAGAAGGCCTTCATCTGGACCTAAATGGGAGTGGAAGAGTTCCCAGGCCAAGTTGGGGTGAAAGGCATCTCAGAGGAAATAAAAAAGCACTAGCAAAGGCGTGAGTACAAGAAAAGAAGGGACATGTTTGGGGATAAAGGTGTAAATAAATTAGGAATGAAGTATTTTCATGGGCGGTAAGTCTGAAAAGCCATACTGTGAAGATATTTGAATGCCAGAGTAAGGCTAGAGGTATTTGATTTGATAGGCCAAGGGGAGGTTTCAGTTGGCCTTCCTTAAAAGCTCAAATTCCTAATGGGGTCAAGCAGGGAAGATGAATGGGTCACGTAGTCTGGGTATAAAAATAATCAACTTGGAGGCGGCCACTACTCAACTTTGGCTTGCAGTTCCCACTCAGGGATCAAAGGCACCCGGCCAGAGCCTTTGGTTTTGCAAAAGAAGGAAAAAAAAAGCTAGATTCTTATGCAAAGCTTCTTACTTTTAAAAATATGTTAACAACTACTTAAAAACTGTGTGTAGGTTAAACAAAACTCATCTATGGGGCAGATAAGGCTTGTGGGTGGCCATTTTACACTGTCCATTCTGCTTAGGTGTTTGTGAGGCTGAATTGTGTGTGGAAACACAGCTGAGGCAGAGAAGATGAGGGGAAGGCCGGGGACAGGCCACCTTTGGCTCTTTTTCTTTTTTTAATCCTGCTATAGTCTCAGGGTGGTCACAGACGAAACTCATAATCCCAGCTGTCTACCAGAGGTTATCAGCAGACCGTGGTAGAAGAAAAGCGTGTGCTACATCATGTCTATGCCCTGGGATGACAGCTACCAAAGCAGAAGAAATATTAGAACCAGCAGAGCTAGATTCAAATGCCTATTTGCTGGGTGACCTTGGTCAAGTCACTTCACCTCTCTGTGTCTGTGTCTTCCCTTTTTATCCATAAAATATAGCCAGAAATATTCCTCTCCCAGAGGTATTGTGAGGATTCAGTGAGATCTTGGATGCAGGAGCGGCTGACTACCTAGTTATGTCGGATTTGAGAGGAAAGAATGAAGGTATCAGAACTGAGGAGGTATAGATTTAAATCTTGACTCCACTACTTATAACAACAGCTACCACAGGTTCAATAACTACTAGGTGCCAGGCTCTGTGTATGATCTTTTAAAATTCTTGCAGCAACTCACCATGGATGGAGGTATTACTATCCTCACTTCACAAATGAGGAGACAGAGAGGTTAATTAACCTGCCCAAGGCCTCCCAGTTAAGCGGTGAAGCCAGGCTATGGGATCCTATATTTTCTAGCTCTGTGAGTAAGAATAAGACCTGTAATCTTCCTGATCCTCGGTTTCTACAGCTGTGATACTGTGACATGGTATAAGAATTAGAAAAATGTATGCAAAAGTGGCTGTCATGGCAAATGCCTGGAATTTCATGGCTGTTAACTGCTGTTAACCCCTGTCTTATGCTGCCCTGGGCGGGAAGAATGTCATCAATAAACTCATTCAGAAGAAGGTGCTGGTGAATAAATAAAATTTCCCTCCGAAGTGAATTAATCACACTTGGAAGGTGAAATCTCACATACTCAGGTGCCTGGTTGAAAAAGATTCTAGGTCAAGACCCCCCAGGCCCCCACAAACCATCTGCATGCCCTGTACCCTGTGCATGGCTCCCTGTACCCAGACGTCCATGGGGTCAGAGCTTGGGATGCTTTCTAGCAGAGAAGGCTGTTTAATCGGCCCAGGTAAGCCCTTTTGGCCTTCAGGGAAATCAGGGCAGCTTCAGAGAGCATTTGGAAATGGAGAGGTGGGAGGGCCTTGTGAGCCCCAGAGATTTATTGTGAAAGCTTGGAAAACAATTGGAGTTGGAATGAATTCACCCTGCAGCAGCCGGGGGCCCTGCCCAGCTCTGCTCTTCAGGAACTGATAGCAAAACTCCCTCAGGTTGATTTTCAAGAAAGAAAAAGAGATTCCCAAACAGGAAGGTCACTGCAGCTGTTTCAAACAGGGCGGAAAAACCCACTCTGTTAAGGTTCTTCGTTTCTGCTATCCATTAGGCTGTAACAAGCCACCTGTATAAATTACCTATTGTTTAACAAATGACCCCCAGTCAAGCAGCTTAAAATGACTAAACTGCCCTATCTGGCCCAGTTTCTAGGGGTCAGGAATCTGGGGTCAGTTCACCCGGGGTTCTGGGTCAGGGTCTTTAACGAGGCTGTAGTCGGCTCAGGGCTTGACTGGGGCAGGGCGGGGCTGGCTTCCGAGGAGGGTCTTTATGTGGTTGGTGGTGGGAGGCCTCAGTTCCTCATCATATGGTGGAGGCTGACCAACCTGGTGTGCCCGAGGCAGAGGGAGTTTTCAGGACGTGGGCCTTCCAGCCCAACAGCAGGGAAGTCCTGAGCAACCTGGCGACAGGTCGGCCATCTGCGTGACTCCTCTCGGGGGCGGGGTGCTGCCCACAACATGAAGGGTGATCTGTGAGAAACCAAGACAGGAGCAACATGTCTTTAGTAACCTAATCTTGGAAATGACACACCTGTGTCACTATTTTTCCCCCCAACAATAAGAAAGTTTATTTAGAAAGTCACAGAGGTGGAAGTGAGCCATAGAAGAAATGGGCTCAGGAAACAAGTTACAGAGGCAAAGGAGAACTCCTGCTGCTCAGGAGAGGGGTGGGGCAAGGAAAACGCACCTGGGAGGAGGGTGGGGACAGGTGCGGGGTGCTCCATGGAGGGAGCCGCCCACGTGTGTCCCTTTTGCTGTATTTGATTAGTCACACAGAGCAGCCCCGGTCCCCTGTGCACAGGGACTATGAACAGGTGTGACTATCGGGAGGAGCCATCGTGGAGGCCGGCTACCATTTGACCCCAAAATCTAGTGGTGAAAAACAACTACCATTTTAGTGCCTCTCGTGAGTCTGTGGGTGAACAGGGTTCAGTCGGGTGGTGGCTCTTCAGCCCCGCATGGCGATGGTTGGAGCCACCATCATCTGTGTCTCTGCTGGGCTGGGATCCCACAGGACTCACTCCCACGGCTCGCACTTGGTGCCAGCGGTTGACCGCGAGCGCAGCTGAGGCTGCCAAGGAGTGTCTTGGTTCCCCTCCAGGTGACCTCTGCACATGGCTGAGGCTGCGTTGTGTAAGGGAACACCCAAGAACCAGAATGTAAGGGGAAGGAAACAGAAGCTTCCGGTCTTCCTAAGGCTTGAGGTGGGAAGTCCTCAAGCATCTTATGCTGCGTTCCATTGGCCAAAGCAGTCACAGCAATGGCCCAGATTTAAGAAAGGGGAAATAAACTGTACTTCTAGAAGTGAGGAACAGCACATGCTTGTAGGAAGGGGAGGAATTACCAGCAGCTACCATACACTATGAAGGCTGTGCTTTGGGGTCTCTCACTGGGGAATGTACAAAATTCCCAGAGGTAAAGAGGTATGCCAGGTACTCTCAAATTCTCGGATCTATAATCCTGGCTTTACTTAATTAAAAAACATTTTTTTAAATTGCCCCGGCTGGTGTGGCTCAGTGGATTGAGCACCAGACTGCAAAGCAAAGGGTTGCTGGTTCAATTCCCAGTTAGGGCCCATGCCTGGGTTGCAGGGCAGGTCCCCAGTGGAGAGAGGGAGCTGGCCTGCACATGAGAGGCAACTACACATTGATGTTTCTCTCCTTCTCTTCTTCCCTTCCCCTCTAAAAAATAAATAAATAAAAATCTTTAAAAAAATTAAAAACTATTCAAGTCATTGAATAATGATGTTCATTATTTTATAAAAATTAGAAAACACAGGTACACACAAGAAAAAAAAACCCTGTAGTTCTGTTACCTGAAGACAATACTGTATATACTGTATAATTTTGGTACATAGCACCTTAGAATTTATTCTATGCAAAAGCAATAATTTTATTTTATAAAAATGGAATAATTCTGTACTTACTGTTTTAGAACCTGCAATTTTCATCTTAAAACTGCATTGTGAACATCTTTTTGTGACAGTTTACGTAGAGCTACATCAGGATTTTTTTGCAGAGATTTTATTTATTTTTAGAGAGAGGGGAAGGGAGAGAGAAATAGAGGGAGAGAAACATCACTGTGCAAGGGAAACATTGATCAGTTGCCTCTTGCATGCTCCCAGCCCCCGGACTGGGGACCAGGCCTGAAACCTGGGCATATGCCCTGATGGGAGATCGAACCTAAGACCTTTTGCTCTGCAGGACAATGCCCGACCCACTGAGCCACACCAGTCAGGGCCAGCCACATCGGTTTTAGGGCTATGTAGTGTTTCATTGTCACGATTCTTGATTGCAGCAACAGATACCAACTTTGGTTAACTTAGCAAAGAAGAATTTTTAGGGAGGTTATTGGATATCTCAGAGAATTTATGATATGTTAGTGTAGTGTTCCATTAGCTACCACAGTACAACAAGCCACAAAACTCAGTGGGATAAAACCACTGCTATTTTAATACACTCATAAATTCTGTGGGTCAGGAAGTCTAACATCACAGTGGGGTTGCTGCTACAACATCTGGGACCTCAGCTGGGAAAACTCAGAGTAGGAGTGAGGTAGAAGGATGGGGTGGGGTTAGGACAATGAAATCAGCTAGAGGCTCCAATGAAGTTAGCTAGAGGCTTCACGTATCTGGAGACTGGGCTGGGCTGACTCAAACCCTGGGCTGAGCTCTGGGTAGTGTGACTTCTCACAGGGTAGCTCAGTGCTCCAGGATCTAGTGTTCTGCTGAGCAGGCAAGAAGCTGTGTGCCTTTCATGACCTTGCCTCTGAAGGTACTTCCGCCATAGCCCGTTGATCGAAGTAAACGTTAGCCTGCCCTCATTCAAGGGAAGTGGACAAAGACTGTACTTCTCTGTGGGAGGCATGTCAAAGAATTTGTGGCTGGGTTCTAAAATCACCATAATTAGGCTAGGCTAAGCTGCTGTAACAAAGAGAGCCCAATTTAGAGTGATTTAATGAATTTAGAAGTGTATTTCTCTTGCAAAAAACAGTTCCAAGGTGAGTAGTCTAGGTTCTAGGTCACTGTGGTAGCTGTGCTCCACCAGATGCTTATGGCCATGGCTGATGGCACCTTGACCATCGATGTCTTTGTGCCTTTGTGGGCAAAGCCTGAGGTGGGAGCATCTCACTGGCTGCACTCAGCTCACACGCCTATACTTTACCTTCCAGGGCACAGAGGGTGGGCCAGTCAGCCTTTTTTACACTCCAGGGCTGCTGCTTTCCTGTCTTAGAACTTCTCCTCTGGAGGAAGGATGATCAGATGCCAGCTACCCTAAATGCAATTAATATCCAGTAGGATGTGGATGTATCGGATCCCATCCCTAACTGGCAGACATGTAGTTGATAACACTCTGTGGAGAACATGTTACACTCTTGCAAAATAAAAATCTTTCTATAAATATCTGTTAACACTTGTAAGATTTTTTCTCCCTTTAAGATAAATTCCGAAGAGTCATATCATAGTTTCTGATTTCTGCATTTAGTCTTGAAGGATCCCATTAAAGAGGGCAATCTTCCCCTTTTCTTCAAGTCATGGGTGGCAACTCGGGACCTCGATGAGCCTGGGAGAAAGAATGGAGAGATTTAGCACGCATGCTCAGGGTCAGCGCTAGTGTGTACCAATCGTAACCCCGTCCTGTTTACAAAGCACTTTGGGAAAGGCTTTATGCAAACGGTCTCCTTTCGTCTTCTCATCTGTCTGATGAGGAAAGGCAGTGTCTTCATTTGGTAGATGAAGAAGCTGAAAACTCCGAGAGATTAAGAAATTTATCCAAGACCTTAGAGCTAGGGTCCAATCCCAGATCAGTGCTCTGAACCCCATCCTCCCTCTTAGAACACCTGCCCTGAGGTTATTCCCTCTCCTGGCCCAGCTGCCATAGTGTGGGGAAGCCCAAGCCACATGAAGAGGCCATGTGTCCACATTCCAGCCAACAGCTGCTGCTAAGCTCCCACCTGACAGTCAGCATTAGCTGACAGCCACGGGAGCGAGCCAACTTGGACGCTTCAGACCTATCGACGACATCTCATGAAGCAGGACCACTCAACTGGGCTCAGTCAGTCCAGAGATTGGTGATAACTAATACCATGGTGGTTGTGTTAAGCTACAAAGTTTTGACAAGGTTTGTTACATAGCAATGGAGAATCCAAACAGGTGAGGAGCTCCTCATTCTTGGATGATTCCCAGCAGAGCCTGAAGAGGGAACTCCTGATCTTGAGTATCACTGAAGTCGGGGGCCTTTGCCAGTCCTTGTGAGTTCAGTGCACTGGTCTGGGTCTGTATGGGTCAGTTTCCCCGCTGCCTGCCCCAGCTGGGGGAAAATCCACTGAGTCACAAGGCTGGGAGGAGAAACTGTGCATGAATGAGTTAACAGAGATCTGGGAAAGAGTCCCAAAGTTAATAATGTTGATTCTCAGCACAAAGAAGGCATTGCTTAATGCTGTGAATATGTACATAAACAGTCATTGCTTCATGACTGATTTGCTATATTTTCAAATTTCAAAACAACCACCATTAAAAAAAATAACAGTACTTGGAAATGCTTAAACACTGTGTACATTTCCCAAGGGTCATAAAAGTGCCCTTATCTTTTGGAAGTTCAGAGTCCCGTGGCCAGGAGGTAGTGCCAATCTGACCTTAGGGTGACCCCAGTTGGCACTTGGATCCCAAAGCAAAATCGAACTCCTTTCCTCTTAAAGAGCAGAGGAGGGAGCTGACAAGAGTTCAGCAAGACGGTGGCTCTTGGCCTCATCAACTGCAGGCATTTATTCTCCACCCTCTGCTCTCAGCCTCTTCCAGTTCAGTGGTTCTCAAATGTGGGGCCATCCAAATTGCCTGGAAAGCATTTAAAACATACACATTTTAGGGTCTCTCCACAAAAGATTCCCATTCGCCAAGTCTGGGGCTGGATACCAGGATTTCCATTTTAATAAGAAACAGATGACTCTCCTGTAGATGGGCTGCACACACCTGGAAGAGCACCGTGCCCCCGGCCTCCCCTGCAAACATGGAGTGGAGAGGGGAGGCCTTTCCAGCCCAACCTCCAGAGACCAGCATAGCCCTTGGAAAGGGATCTTCGGATTTCAAGCCAGGTAAGACCTAACAAACCCATTTAGGACAAGCGGTTTTCAAACTGAGTTTCTTAGAACCCTCGGGGGTTCCTCAGAGTCCTGTCACCTTCGCCTGAGCATTTTCTCTTTAATCTGTTTTATTATTATAGAGCGTTCCCAAGAAATATTCCTTTAGAAGAAAAGGTTTTTATTAGAAAATGCCCTCTGTGCTTAAAAAAAAATAAATCCCATGTTGATGAGGGCGAAGAGCAAATAGAACCTCAGACACTGATGGTGGGGATGGAAAATGGTGCAGCCACTGTGGAAAATAGTTCAGTGGTTCCTCAATAAGTTAAACATGGAATCACCGTATATTTATGCTGCTTGGGCTGCTATAACAAAATACCACACACTGGATGACTTAGCAGACATTTATTTCTCACAGCTCCAGAGTCTGGGAAGTATCAGATCAGGGTTAGGCTCTTGGTGAGGGCCTCTTCCCGCCTTGCAGATGGCTGCCTCTCTGTGTCCTCACATGGGTGGGTGGGGTAGGGGTAGGGGTCCGCACCCCTACCCCTTTATTTATTTATCTAAATAAATAAAGATTTTATTTATTTAGCCCTGGCTGGTGTGGCTTGCTGGATTAAGCACCAGCCTGTGAACCAAGGGTTACTAGTTCAATTCCCAGTCAGGGCATATGTGTGGGTTCTGGGCCAGGTCCCCAGTTGGGGGTATGCAAGAGGCAAACACACATTGATGTTTCACTTTAAAAGATTTTTATTTATTTATTTTTAGAGAAAGAGAAGGGAGGGAGAAGAATATCAATGAGCAAGAAATATATCAACTGGTTGCTTCTCACATGCACCCAACTCTGTACCTGGCCCGAAACCCAGGCATGTGCCCTGACTGGGAATTGAACTGGCGACCCTTCAGTTTGCAGGCTGGCACTCAATCCACTGAGCTACACCAGCCAAGGCTCCTCTTTTCCTTATAAGGACACTAATCCCACCATGGAGGGTAGGGTAGGCCCTACCCTCATGAGTTCATTTAAACCTAATTCTCTCCCAGAGTCCCCACTTTCAAACACCATCACAATGTGACTAGGGCTTCCATATACAAATTTTGGGAGGGCACCAACACTCAGTCCACAACGTCATGTGACCTGGCAATTCTGCGCCTGGCTATATGCCCAGAAGAATTGAAAACTGATATTGAAATGGATGCTTGTACACAAACATTCATATTGTGTTGGGCCATTTATGATAGCCAAAAGGTGGAAACAAACCAAATGTTCGTCAGCTGATAAATAGGTAAGAGTGGTATATCCCTACACTGAAATATTGTTTAGCCATAAAAAGGAACGAAGTACTGATATATAGGTGAACCTTGAAAACACTAAGCTACGTGAAAGAAGCCAGTCACAGAAGGCCATGTATTTGTATGATTTGATTTTATGATATATCCAGAATAGGCAAATTCACAGAGACAGAAAGCAGATTAGTGGTTGCCAGGGGCTGGGGGAGAAGTAATGGGAAGTGACTGCTTAATGGGCATGGGGCTTCTTTTGAGGATGATGAAATATCCTAGAACTAGAGAGTGGTAATGGTTGCACAATGGTGGGAATGTACTAAATGTCAATAGTGACAAATGTTATCTTATAGGAGTTTCACTGCAATGAAAAATATATTCCCGATCAACGGATCTAAATTCTCATTTGCCGCTGACAAGGAAGCTGGGTCAGAAGGGAGAAATGACCTGCTGAGGGCACCCAGCCTGTCAGAGGTAAACCCAAGGTGACTGACCCCAAGCCCACCCTAGCAGGCTGCCTCTCTACCTCAACAGGCTTGGTCTCCCACCTCCGGGCCCCACTATAGAAAGCTCAGATTAAGGGGCATGCAGAGGCTGAGCTGCCTGCTACTCACGCCATAGTTTCTGCAGCCAGGCCCCGGGCTTTCCAGGGGAAGTTCCTCCTTGCCCACCCACAGACCTCTCAGCCAGGCTTTCTTTTATTGTCCAGTGCCTGCTCCCTTTAAGTGTGTGTTGAGGAAAAACAAAACAAAACAAAACATGTCTAACTTTATTCTTGAGTAAATCTGCCTAAGGGCCTCAACCGCAGCCTCCTGACAGGGTTGATAAAGACTGGGTGGATCAAATTCCTCACATTGCAGACATTGCTCAGTGTCCCAAACTTCAGCTGAGCAGGCGGTCTGGAGGAGCTGCTGCTGGGCCCAGGGCCGGCTGAGAGGAATCCCAGCCCCGTGCGTTTGGGTGCTGTTGGCTCTTCCCTCTGGCCATTGGCCCAGATGCACCTGTCATCAATGCTTACCTAATCGGGATTCCTCAGCTCCAGGGGTTACTGTCTCAGGGTACTCCAGGGATTCTCTTCTTCATTCTAGTTCAAAGAGTTCAAGGGAAGATTTCAGTTTCCCAGTGCCCCCGAGAATAAAAGGTTCAGGGTGAGCTTGTATGGGAAGTGAGAGTCGTTTTATCTGGTCTCTGTCTGAGACAGTCATTCACCATCCCCAGAGGTGGCAACAGGAGGGCAGAGCTCATTTGCATGTGCCTAACCTGTGACTTGGAGGTCAAGTCCTTTGGAACAATGCCCCAGCCCCTTCCTCTGTGTCTTAGGAAACTGCGAAAGCTTTTCATCCATCCCAGGTTCTAACTCTTTCCTTACATCTTTTAGTTACAGCCTCCAAATTTACCACAGATTTTTTTTTTTAATGTACACTAACATACAAAAGGGCAATTGCAGGACCCAAGAAAGTCAGCTGTCTGAATATTTGCTGCATTCAGCAGCTGAGAGACCAGGCTGAGGGGGGAAACCTGCTTCAGGGTGGAAACGGGGGCAGGGCCAGGGGCCAATTTCCCCAGTGCTGATAAGGTGACCCTCTTCTCTCAGCCTCACGTTACCTAACATCTTAACCTTGAACTTGGAGATTAGCTTCACACAGCAGAGATGAGTGGGGACCCTAAGGAATACTACAGAGTGTAGTGGCTGGAGTTTGCAAGTTGCCATTCACAATAAAGCAGGAAAGGAGAGAATTTCTACAATACAGTAGTGTTTGGGGTGAGTATATAGAACTCAAGGCTGAGGCCAGTTTATGTTGTTGTATGTGGGTTCTTTGCTGTGTGGACAGATGCCTCATTTTTGGAGGCAGACATCCCAGCTGGAGAACATCTCCCAGGATGCAGAGATTTAAGAAACGCTGCTGACTCCATTTCTCCTGGGAGATTTCCAAGTGCACGACTCTGCTCAATGCTCTGAGAAGTCCTGCAGAAGAGAAACCTGTGTTGGCTCTCCCCATGTTATTTGACCTCAGAATTCTCTTCCCCCGTGATAACACTCATGTGTACCCCGTGAAAGCCAAGTTTCCAAGAACACACTTGGGAAATGCTACCCCAGTGTCCAGCAGAGTTGATTTTGTCCCCCGTTGCCCTTCCATGACCAGTGATGGGGACATCTGGGTGTGATGAATGATTGGAACCCTGCTATGATAATCCAGGAAATCACTTGCTGTACCTGTCAGGCCCTCTCCCACACTGCGATTTTGTGATTCTCTCCACATGGACCAGGGACTGACATTTCCTGACCATCGTGTGCCAGGAGCTCTTCCCATATGTCTGTGTAGTCCTCTCTCAGCTCCATTGTCCCCACTCTCCTAATGGGAAAGTGAAACCCAGAGAGGTTATGTAAGGAGGTCACTAAGTTCAGTCTGTGGCGGAGCTAAGATGCAGGCTGAGGACGCTGGGACTGCACACTGGTGTTCTCTCCTCAGACCCTGAGCGTGGGAATGGAAAATGGTGCAGCCACTGTAGAAGACAGTTTAGTAGTTACTCAGCATGTTCACCATAGACTTACCATGTGTCTTAGTCTGTTCCAGCTGCTGTAAAAAAATACCCATTGACTGGGTGGCTTAAACAACTCACAGATCAGGAGGCTGGGAAGTCCAAGATCAGGGTTAGATTCTTGGTGAGGGCCTCTTGCTGGCTTGCAGATGGCTGCCTCTCACTGTGTCTCTGCTTGTGCCATTCCACTGAAATGCCTCACTAACAAGTTGCATTTTTGAGGGCCTGTTTCCAGGGTGTTGGATTCCCATGAGGAACTGTTCTGGACAACAGAAAATGGTCTTCTTGGGGGAATTGTTTTCTTTTCTTTGTTTTTTCCATCTCATAAATGGTGTCTTTGCTATTATTAGTCACAATTATTAGAGGTTTTTTAAAAAATATTTAATTTATTAATTTTTTTAGAGAGAGGGGAAGGGAAGGAGAAAGAGTGGGAGAGAAACATCAATGTGTGGTTGCCTGTCATGTGTCCCCCCACTGGAGACCTGGGCTGTAACACAGGCATGTGCCCTGACTGGGAATCGAACCAGCAACCCTTTGCTTCATAGGCCCATGCTCATTCCACTGAGCTACACCAGCCAGGGCTCAATTATTAGAGTTTGAGAATACTTAACCATATTTTTTTCATTAAAATTTTCATTTACTTTTTTAATTTTTTCAGTTGCAGTTTATTTTCAGTATTATTTAGTTCTGGTTTCATGGGTACCGCATAGTCATTAGACCATCACTCACTTGACACTTACCCACACCTCTAACACTGAATCGGGGTAATATGAACTTCCCAGTCCTTCAGACGCTTTACTCTGTTACAAGTGGAGACAGCTCACACAAGCATCTTCTACATCTTGGATGATAAAGCCTTTAAGTATATCCATTTTTCCTTATTCTCATATCTGGATGTGTCTACTTAGGAAACGCGAGTAACTCGATCACAGAAAGGAACACTCCATAAGAAAATTGATTAATTATCATTCTGATTCATACCTCAAGTTTTGGATGGGTTTAATTGTTACGCATCAGTAACTACGAGCCCCATCAGGACCAGTGTGCTGGAAAGATCCAGTTTCTGGACCTGTGTAGGTGAGACCCAGACTCAACTAGCTTGGTCTCCCCAAGCGCCAATAATACTGCATGAGTAGCAACGAATCGTTTCAGAAGTAATTCAGACATAGAAGCAAACAAAAACCTGTTTGCTATGGTTGTTGAGGACAAAAATTGGTGTTTCAAAATAGTCAGATTTCAATTTCCAGTCAGGCACATCAACTCCTGCCAGGTCACGCCAACATAAGAACATCCAAACCTGTAGGAAGAATGTTTTTGAAGTTTAAAGTTACACATTTATTTTAATATATAGCGGGAAAGTAATTAGAAGCAAATTTGGTTTTATAAATGTATGTATCTACATGTATATAGTAAATAATAGAACAGATGATATCCAGTTTTGGCAAAAATACTGAAGAGAAATGGTTAAGGTTTCAAACCCTCACCCCATCAAGTGCTTGGAAATCCACTCGAAAGGGGTCCAGTGGCCATATTAACTTGAAGATTGGGATTTATTTACTTACTATTCATGGAACTTATTGGGGTGATATCGGTTAATAAAATTATATTAGTTTCAGGGATGCAATTTTCAAACCTGTAGAAAAATTTTTTGAAAGTTCATTTGAGCCAAATAGAGGATATACCGGGAGCAAGCCCTCAACAGACAGAAAATACTTCAATGAAATGGGGAAACTGTTTTCTCCTTTGGGGGTTTTATTCTCTTGGATTTGAAATTCAGCTTGGATATGTACTGGTTATACAACCCTGGGCCTCTGGGTCTCAGTTTCCTCATCTGTAAAATAGGATAACAATCTCATTGTCTTCTTTCTGATCTTTACTTTTCCTTCCTTCCCTCCTTCCTCCTTCCTTACTTTCTCCTTCATTTTATTTATTTATTTTTAATATCCCCTAACCTCCTGTGTTGATTTTCCCCTGAAAGAGCCTTGACTTCCCACATGGATACCCCATGAAGTGGCTGGAGAGGCACTGGCGGGTTCTCAGGAGCAGAGACCGGTAGGGAAGGCGGCTGCTGATTAATGCCATGTCAGTTGAGGCGCTCTGTGCTCTGCATCTAGAATAGGGCAGTTTCCAAGGTGACCGAGACTAGCCTGTGAGTGTAAGGTGAGGGCCTGGAGTTTATGAGCTGCTAAACTCGTACGTACTCCATGTGGGCTTCCTCCGAGACACTTGTCACACGCTTCTCGCCAAGTAATTTAACAACCAACTTGTGACAGGCAGAGCGTTCCAACAACACTTAATGATCAGTGCATCTATAAATAGGATCATAGGAACAGTTCGGAGAGACGTTAATATATGGGTTCAGGCCTGGAGTGACTAAACCTTGAGTTGCTTTGACCTCGGAGAGCCATCAAAAATCTGCTGTGATGTTTTGCTTCTGCTCAACATGTCCTTGTGTGTATAATTTACTAACATGATAATAACCTGCTGCTTGGCAGTTTGCACTTTACAAAGTGCCTTCACGCACATGCTCTCATTGGATCCTTGCAGGGAATTATTACTGAGGTGACGGGAAGACAAGTAACTTGTCCCAGGAAATTCTCACTGTGGAACAGCAAGTGGGGCTGGGAGGGACAGTGATGGTGGTGGTGGTGGTGGAGTCCATATTTGAGATAAGGACTGTGTGGCTCCCAAATGGATCTTTCATTTTTAGTCCACCAAAATCCCATTTCCTGGTTTAAGTCTTGGAACAATCAATTTCTCTCCTAGCTTCAAAGGAGCCAGCACATTGGGGGCCTGCACCCTGATCTCTCCTTTGATTACTTTGCATTAAAAGTAGGCTTGATTTAGCCCTGGCTGGTGTGGTTCAGTGGGTTGAGTGCTGGCCTGCAAATTGAAAGGTTGCTGGTTCAATTCCCAGGCAGGGCATATGCCTGGTTGTGGGCCAGGTCCCCAGTTGGGGGCATGTGAGAAGCAACTGATTGATGTATCTTTATCTTTTGCACATTGATGTTTTTCTCCCTCTCTTTCTCCCTCCCTTCTCCTCTCTCTAAAAATAAATAAAATCTTAAGAAAAGTAGTCCTTAGGTAGCAAATAAAAATAGGGGACACCTGATACAGATAGATCTGGCCAGAACACAGGGCAGAGGGGAGGGGTGGTAGAAGGAGGTTGCCAGAGGCAGCAGAGCAGTGTCATGTTGCCTGGGTAACCAAACCAGCCTCTGCAGGTGTCCACAGATTCCCCTACCCTTAGGCAGAGGTGCGGCAGGGAGGCCTTGCACAGAGCTTGTGCAAGGTTAGTGAAGTATTCGGTTGGGGGAAAAACCCTCTTACCCCCTTCTAGTCCCTGACTGAACGTGGAACCAGGGGACACAGCAGCACACATACTGTAAAGGTCAACATGGCAGCAGGGGGCGGTGCTGACCTTTGTCTATCCTGGGAAAAGAACAGGATTGGCTGGGGGCGCTGCCATAGTGCGGTGGTGCCGGCCCCACACGCCAGCTCCAGGGAGAAGTCAGAAGCTGAGCTGCCACCAGGAATGAGCTAAGCCACTGGACGGATGTGACACATCCACCTCCGGTTCCCAAAGGATGATATTTTTAAATGGGAGGAGGAATTCTAGGCGCAGCCTTGGACTGGTCTGGTGGAGGCGGGGAGTTCTTCTCTGTTCTAGAGGGGATGGGCCCCGAGGCAGGAGCCTGCCGCTTCCTAGATTGTGTAGCTTTTGAATAAGACCTCTTTCCTTTTTCACCAAACCTCTGTCTCTGGAATTTGCCTATGGGCAGCGGGTAGCTGAATCTCACTTTCTGCTTGGTAACACACCCACTTATATTTAAATCTTAGAAAACAATGCATAAGTTTTAGTATAAGTATGTCCCATGATATATATTATCTGGCAACCTTAATTAAAAGTACTTGTTATTAAAACCTTTTCCTTTAAAAATATGAATTACTTATAGGAAATTTTGAAAGACTACATCAGCAAAAGGGAAAAATATAAATGACTCTTAATTTTACCATCAAGTAATATTAATATTTTAATATTAACTTAATATTTTGGTATACCTATACCTACTGTGACATTTGGTATACCTACTGTGTATATTTATATGTATAAATTCTTTTAAAAAAATTGAAAATAAGACTTACCAAATATACTACTTTCTGATTTATTTTTTTTCACTCAATAATATGTCATGTATTCTGTAATATTCAAATGACTGCGGGTCACTGATTGGATAGCAGGTTGTGTTTAGCTGATCCCCTATAGGCAAACCCCTTGGGTTGTTTCCAACATTTTATTATTGCAGATTTACCATGAACAACCTTTGCTAAGTCTCCCTGAACATCCTTGAGATAAATTTCTGGTAGTAAAATTTCTAAGTCAAAGGGTGTAAAAACTATTAAGGTTTTTAGTTACATATCATCATATTGTCCTCCAGGAAAGTGGTGCAAACTTACAGCCTCAAAAACAGTATCCCAGGGTGTCATTTTTCTTGCATATTGTCAACACTGGGAATTATCATTAAAAAAAATAACCCTTTGATTCTGAACCTGCCCTGACTCCATAATCACATTCAATACTCTGTCCCTAACCCAAACTTAGCGATCTTATTTCTTTCTACTGACCTTCACTTTAAAAAGAGGGGAATGAATAGATTAGGGATAGAAATTACTACCACTGTTCCACCATGTTCACATCAGACATCATTAATTGATCCTAGAAGGAAGTAAAACTGTTACTTTCAGAGGACATGAAAACCCTAAAGACTCTATCAAAAAACTGTTTGAAATAATAGACTAATTCAGCAAAGTTGTAGGATAAAAAAGTCAATATGCAAAAATCTGTTGAATTTGTATGCATTAATAATGAAGGCTCCAAAGGAGAAATTAGGAAAACAATACCATTTACAATTGCACACACACAAAAAAACCTTAGGAAAAAAATTTAACTGAGGAGGTGAAAGACCTGTGTACTGAAAACTACAAGAAATTAACAAAAGAAGACTTCCAGCCAAGATGGAAGCATAAGTGGAACTATTGTACCACCTTGCACAACCAAATTTAAGGACAACAAAGATTTAGAAACAAAAACAGAACCAGAACAGACAGAATATTGACCTGTACCGAAGTCTGACAGCAACAAACCATTTATCCAGACCAATAAAAGGGGCAGAGTCGGCAGCTGGCAGAGAGGGGTATCGGCAAGAAAAGGCGGTGGTTGGCAGACCCAGGCACGGGGAGGAAATGAGCAAGTGAATGGCAAAGCCAAATGTTTAAGGCACGGAAGGCAGTTGGCTGACCGTGGACACACATTCGCAAGCAGATAAACCAGGCAAAAAACGGGCAGTGAGACAAACCACGCAACCCAGGGTTCCAGCAATGGGAAATAAAGCCTAAAAGCACCGATTGAAACACTTGTGGGGGTTGAGGTGCTGGGAGAGGCTCCCAGCCTCACAGGAGAGTTCATGGGAGAGACCCACAGGGTCCTAGAATATAAACAAGACCACCCACTGAGAAACCAGAACCAGAAGGGCCCAATTTGCTTGTGGGAAGTGGTAGAGGGGACTGAAATCTGAGAGACAGCAGAGCAAGCACCATTGTTCCCTCTCTGACCCCGCCCCCACATACAATGTCACAACCCAGCAACTGGGTTGCCCGACCCAGGTGAACACCTAAGGCTACGCCACTCATATGTAACAGGTGTGACCAGACGAAAACATTATGGCTTTAAATGGAAGAACAAATCAAAGCCCCAGAGCCAATACTTTTTAAAAAATATATTTTATTGATTATACCATTACAGTTGTTCTATTCCCCCCTTCATTCCCCTCCACCCTGCACCCCCCACCATTCCCCCCCTTTAGTTTATGACCACGTATCTCAAGTTCTTTAGATTCTATATTTCCCCTACTATTCTTGCCCTCCAGGCATAATACCTATTTTCTAACTACTGTCTATGCTATTTTCTGTACCTTCTCCCCAAGTGACCCAGAGATAGCCAACCTATCAGATGCAGAGTTCAAAATACTGATGATCAGGATGCTCACAGAACTGGTTGATTTTGGTTGCAAATTAGATGAACAAATGAAGGCTACACTAATTGAAAGAAGGAAAATGCACAGGGAACCAATAGTGATGGAAAGAAAACTGGGACTCAAATCAATAGAATGGACAAGAAGGAAGAAACAAGAATTCAAAAAAATGAGGAGAGGCTTAGGAGCCTCCAGGACATCTTTAAACATTCCAACATCCAAATTATATGGGTACCAGAAGGGAAAGAGGGAGAACAACAAATGGAAAACTTATTTGAACAAATAATAAAGGAGAACTTCCCCACTCTGGCAAAGGAAATAGACTTGTGAGATGTGGACATAAACTAAAGAGGGGGAATGGTGGGGGAGGGGCTGTGCAGGGTGGAGGGGAATGAAGGGGTGAAATGGGACAACTGTAATGGCAAAATCAATAAAATATATTTTTTAAAAAACTAACAAAAGAAATTGAAAAAGACGTGAATAAGTAAAAGATATTCTATGCTCGTGGACTGGAAGAATTAATTTGTTAAAATGTCTATACTATCCAAAGGAATCTATAGATGTAATGCAATCCCTATAAAAATTGCAATGGTAATTTTGTGCACAAATAGAACAAAAAATTATAAAATTTGTATGGGACCATAAAACACCTCGAAAAGCCAAAATAAGCGTGATAAAGTACAAAGTTGGAGACATCATGCTCCCTGATTTCTAACTGTGTCACAAAGTTATTGTAATTTAAAAAGTATATTATTGGCATGAAAACAGACACATAGGTCAATGGGACAGAATATAGAGTCCAGAAATAAACCCCCGATATATGGTCAATTAATTTATGACAAAGGCATTGAGAATATACAGTAGGGAAAGGACAGTCTCTTTAATAAATAGTGCTGGGGAGGGAATTTCAGGGGAAAAGGAGAAGGGTTTACAGGAACAAGTATTAAGGACACATGGACAAAAACTAAGGGGGGTGAAAATGGGAGGGAGGTGGGGAGCACTGGGGGATGGGTTGGGATGGGAGTAAAAGAAAGAAAACTGTACCTGAACAACAATTAAAATAGATAAATAAAAAAATTAAAGATACCCACTTTTCTCAGGAATAAATAAATAAATAAATAAATAGTGCTGGGAATATTGGACAGCCAGATGCAAAAGAATGAAACTAGGACTGTACACCACACACACACACACACACACAATTAAAGATAAAGACATCTCCCTCCCCTTAGTGCGGTCTATAATCTCGACTTGAACTAAAATGTTTTTTTTTAAGATTTATTTATTTATTTTTAGAAACAGGGGAAGGAAGAGAGAAAGAGAGGGAGAGAAACATTAATCCATCACCCCTCATATGCACCCTAACCACTGGGAGCTGAACCCAAAACCCAGGCATGGGTTTTGAACCTGCTTGGGAATTGAACCTGTGACCTTTTGCTTTGCAGGATGACGCCCAACCAACTGAGCCACACTGGTCAGGGCTAAAGTGTTTGCTTTAAAAAAAAAAAGATTTTATTTATTTACTTTTATAGAGAGGGGAAGGGAAGGAGAAAGGGGGGGGGGAGAAACATGGGAGAGATACATCAATCCATTTCCTCTCACATGCCGCAAACCAGGGACCTGGCCGACAACCCAGGCATGTGTCCTGACTGGTAATTGAATCAGTGACCTTTTGATTTGCAGGCCAGCACTCAGTCCACTGAGCCACACCAGGCAGGGAAAGGCTAAAGCGTCTTAATTTCAATATAATTTTAGTCTCAAAAGTTACTTGGCCATAACTTCAGTTTCCAAAAGAATTTGTATAGATCTGGTATTATTTCTTCCTTACGTGTTTGGTAGAATTCACCTGTAAAGCCATGTAGACCTGGAGTTTTCTTTGTGGACAGGTTTAAACTATAAATTCAATTTCTTTAACAGATATGCAGGTTTTCTATTTGTTCTTCAATGAGTTTGATAGTGTGTGTCTTTCAAGGAATTTGTCCATATCATCTAAATCATCAAAGGTATTGGTATAAAGCTATTCATAAATTTCCATTATTATCCTTTTAATCATGGCACAATCTACAGTAATATCTTCTCTCCAGTTCCTTAAATTGGTAAGTTGTGTATGCATTAAAGCCTTAGATGACCCAAATTCAACAGGAAGATAGGATCCTTTTGTTCACATGAGAAAATCTACTCAAGTTTGAAGTCTTTGCTTTTATACCTTTTAATAGAATTATTCCTTATGCTGAATTAAAGCATCAGGAGGCTACCAGGAAGGGGCAGCGGGACAGTCGGATGGAAATCCGACTTGTAACCAGGCTCTGCCTTGGGGAGTTGGCAAGAATTGCCAATTACAAAGGCAGAATTGTCTGCCTTCTGAGCTAGAGTTAAAGGATGGGGTGGTTCTGCTCAGGGTCTCTGACTCCTGCAATCCAGATCCTTTGCAGGACCTTCCGTTGTCCGTCTGTTATTTTAGTGGCATGTGATCCGAAATGATGTCACCATGTCTGTTTACTCTCAAACCCAGAGATTTATTTTTCATAGTTTCTTAATAAGGTAACTCTGGTAAACAGCAAAGATCCTGTTCTGGATCATCACTGGAATTTACAGAGTTTATGAAGAGACATGGGAGCTGACCGAAGAACTCTGAAAAACCACACTGAATATCAACAAATACGTAAGGAGTTTAACTAACGTCTGTCAAACCCTGGAGATTCTGACAACATTGACCAGCTCAGATAATATTCTAGGCCTGTTTTTCCAGGAAGGGCATGTGGGGTGGCGGGGGAGGTTTGAAATAGTGGGAAAACTGGGCTTTGGGGTTAGACCTAAATTCCCGGTTTGGCTTTGCCATTCACTAGCTGTGGACTCAGGGCAAGTTCTGAAAGTTCTCTGAACTTTAACTTTGTTCGTGTACAAAATGGGGATAATGATATCTACTTTATAGTGTTCTTGGGGTGTTTAAATGAGATAATATATGTGTCTAGCAGAGATGATCAACTTGGGGTGGATCTTAAGTATGGCTTCTGAACCAGCAGAATCAGCATCACCTGAAACTTATTGAAAATGTAAATTCTTGGAACTCTTGGGTTCCCAATGGGCCAAATTCTTGGCCCATTGCAGTGATGGTGTAGTACAGTTGCATTTGTTCAGAAAAAAGCAAAAGCAAAAACTGAAAACTTCATTGATAACCTAAGACTTCACCAGGGGAGGAAGTGGTGGAAGTGGGCTACCCTCGTTTAGGTGGAAAAGATGGAAAAGGTGGTGATGTCTGGGCTGCAGCTCATAATGGAATGACTTTATTTTTATTTAAGAAATATGTTATTTATTTAGTTTTGGAGAGAGAGGAACATCAATGTGAGAGAGAAACATTGATTGGTTGCCTCTTGTGCGCATCTCGACCTGGGACTGAACATGCAACCCAGGCATGTGCCCGATCGGGGATCCACTGGTGACCTTTTGCTTTGCAGGATGATGCCCAACCAGCTGAGCTGGGCTGGTCAGGGCCTAGCAGAATGCCTTTGAAACAAAACTGAATATCCTGAGAAACGGGGTGTGGGGGAGCAGGAGGAGCCAGCATCCGTGTTAGTGCATTAAAGGGCACTGTCGGGGCAAGTCACGTGGGTCAGCCCAGCATGGAGGGACAGAGAAGGAAACTCCATCATCTGGGGAGAAATCGCAGTTACGTGGGAAAGGGCGGGGGTATAAGGAGGGAGGTCAAATTTGGGGCCCATAATACAATCTTTCACAAAGCTCCTTTTCAGTGCCAGGCTCACTGGACGATCACAAATCTATTTATTTACCACTGACACAGTGCTGTGTGCCAGCTACTGCTCTCAGTGCTTTACAAATATTTAATTCTCCAGGCAGACCTATGAGGTAAGTGCTATTATTAACCTCACTGTACAGAGGAGGAAATCGAGGTACAGGGAGGGTAAACGGCTCTCCCACAGTCTTCCCGTTAGCAAGTCCACACGGAGTCTGTGCACGCACGCACCTGCCGCTGTCACGGTTTGTCAACCCTGCCCTCATGGCATTGCGGACGGGAAGCAGCGCCCAGGGCGGCCGGGACCTGGCCCTGTGAATACTCGGTATACATTTCTTGAATGAGTTTAATCATATCCTATTATCAGAAACTTTGGTTGGTTCTAAGGCGTTTGCTATTATATACCGTTACAGGTTGTATTGTATCCCTCTAAAATTTATATGTTGAAGCCCTAACTCTCAGTGCTTGGAATGGGACTGTATTTGGACGTGGGAACTCTTTAAGCGGTGATTAAGTTAAAGATGAGTCTGTTACGGTGGGCCCTAATCCAGTCCGACTGGTGTCCTTAAACCAGAGGAAATTTGGACACACAGAGGGACACCGACACGGGGGATGTTTGCGCATGGAGGAAGGACCATGTGAGGACACGGCGGGAAAGTGGCCTTCTGCAAGCCGAGGGGGTGGGCTCAGAAGAAACCAAGTCTGCCAACAGTTAGTTCTTGAACCTCTAGCCTCCAGAATTAGGACAAAATAAATTTCTGTGGCTTAAGCCACCCAGTCTGTGGTATTTTATATGGCAGCCCTAGCAAACTAATATCTATACACCATGTTATTACAAGCATCGTAGGGTTGTCTAAATTTATCTAACTCTGTGAACATTTTCATAACTACTTGAGGGAGCTCTTTAAAATCCTATTTAGCCACATTTGGGGGAGAAGGGTGTTGTTTTAATTTCATGGGAATTAAATATCTGTTTTCCCCATGAGACGAGGTCATTTGATGACAGGACTATGGCACTCAGTGTGTATTTCCAGTGACTCCTAAATATGTGACACTCAGTGGACATTCAGTCAACATCTGTCATGAAAATTAGTAGGCTCACACTTCCTTCTCTCTCCTCAGCCAGAACCAGGGCAAAGAACTTAGCAGGAGGACTTCTGGTCAAGAGGGAGGCATAGGCGGAAACATTGTGCCTCCTCGCACAACCAAGTTTAAAGACAACAAAGTTTTAGTAACAAAAATGCAACCAAAACACAGAAAATCAAACTATACGGAAGTCCGACAACAACCAACCATTCAGCCAGACCCGTAAGAGGGGCAGAGCTACTGATGGAGCAGGGTCGGGCTGGAAAAATCCACCGGACTGACTCAGGTGTGTGGGTGGTGGTTGGCAGATCCAAGGCATGGGGTTGTGACAGGCAGACCCAGTGAGGGCTCAAGGTGGCAGACTGACTGTGGTCACACATTCGCACGCAGATAAACCAGGTAAAGGATCGAGCAGTGAGAGAGACCATGCAGGCCCCAGCAGTGGAAAGCAGCTGAGGAAACCGCCATTGCCCCTCTCTGACCCCGCCCCCACATACAGCATCACAACCCGGCAACTGGGTT
Source organism: Sturnira hondurensis (assembly GCF_014824575.4). NCBI lineage: Eukaryota > Metazoa > Chordata > Mammalia > Chiroptera > Phyllostomidae > Sturnira > Sturnira hondurensis. Next base: position 6,096,734 of record NW_028085930.1, read on the forward strand.
GCCCCGCCCTGGTGAACACCTAGGGGTCTGCTGCTCACATGTAATAGGTGCAAACAGACTGAAACATTATGGCTCAAGAAGAACTCAAAGCCCCAGAGCCAATAACTCTAAGTGACCAAGAAATAGCCAACCTATCAGATGCACAGTTCAAAATACTGGTGATCAGGATGCTCACAGAACTGGTTGATTTTAGTCACAAATTAGAGGAACAAATGAAGGCTAAACTAATTGAAATGAAGGAAAATGCACAGGAAACCAATAGTGATGGAAAGGAAACTAGGACTCAAATCAAGGGAGTGGACCAGAAGGAAGAAAAAAATAACCAAACAGAAAAGAAGGAAGAAACAAGAATTTAAAAAAATGAGGAGAGGCTTAGGAACCTTCAGGACATCTTTAAACATTCCAACATCCAAATTATACGGGTACCAGAAAGGGAAGAGGAAGAGTGACAAATGGAAAACTTATTTGAACAAATAATAAAGGAGAACACCCCCAGTCTGGCAAAGGAAATAGACTTCCAGGAAATCCAGGAAGTTCAGAGAGTCCCAAAGAAGTTGGACCTAAGAAGGAACACACCAAGGCACATCATAATCACATTAGCCAAGATTAAAATGAGAGAATCCTAGAAGCAGCCAGAGATAAGGGGACAGTCACCTACAAAGGAGTGCCCATCAGACTGTCAGGGGATTTCCCAAAAGAGACTTTCCAGGCAAGAAGGGGCTGGAAAGAAGTATTCCAAGTCATGAAATCCAAAGACCTACAGCCAAGATTGTTCTATCCAGCAAAGCTTTCATTTAGAATGGAAGGGCAGATAAAGTGCTTCTCAGATAAGATCAAATTCAAGGAGTTCATCATCACCAAGCCCTTATTATATGAAGTGTTAAAGAGACTTATCTAAGAAAAAGAAGATGAAAAATATGAACAGTGAAAGGACAGCAATTATTAACAGATATTAACAACCACACCTAAAACAAAAGCAAACCAAGAGGACAGCTAGATCAGGAGCAGAACCATAGAAATGAAGACCACTTGGAGGGTTAGCAACAGGGGAGTGGGAGGAGGAGAGAGGGGGAGAAGGTACAGAAATAAGTAGCATAGATGGTAGGTTGATAATAGATGGGGGGAAGGCAAGAATAGTATGGGAAATATAGAATCTAAAGAACTTGAGACACGTGGACATAAAGTAAAGGAGGGGAATGGTAGGGGAGGGGGTGTGCAGGGTGGAGGGTAATGAAGGGGGGAAATAGGACAACTGTAATGGCATAATCAATAAAATATATTTTTTTAAAAAAGAACTTATAAAGTTCTTTTTTTAAAAAGAACTTAACCAGAAGCAGGGGCTTCTGGTTAGAGTGGATGGTGAGAGGTGGGGGAAGGGATTTCAGGGCCCAGACTCATCAGAAGGAAGGAGTACAGGGAGGGAGATGGAGACAGAGAGAAGACCTCCTCAGCAGGAAAGGTGAATTATTGTCATAAAGTGAAATTTTTCCTGAGATGACAAAGAAAAAGAGCAATGGCAAAATTTTAGGGGGACCCATATGCCTTGCTCAAGAAAGCAGTTATAGGGGTGGGAGTAAGACAAACCAGAGGTCTGTAACTCTGAATGAGCAATTCATTTCCTCTGCAGGTTTTCTTTAAAAAGGAATGCAGCCTTGGCTGGTGTGGCTCAATGGACTGAGCGCTAGCCTTAGAACCAAAAGGTCACCAGTTCCATTCCCGGTCAGGGCACAAGCCTGGGTTGCGGGCCGGGTCCCCAGGTTGGGGGAGTGCAAGCAGCAATGGATCAATGTATCTCTCATACACTGATGTTTCTCTCTCCCTCTTTCTCCTTCCCTTCCCCTCTCTCTAAAAGTAAATAAATAAAACATTTTAAAAAAAGGAATGCAAATAATAGGGCAAGAGTAGTGGATAGTATTTAGAAGATTACCATCTGTGGGCAAGGACTCCTTCTTTCCCTTGAGTATCTACTAACTGACTCATCCGTTCAACAGTTGTCTGCTGTGCTGGGTGCTGGGGCCACACTGGAGGCAGGACCAGTGCCTGCCCTCAGGGTGCTTGTGTTCTAATTCTCATCTGCAGCTACGGAAACAGACAAACTGCCAGTGCTGAAGGAGAGATACTGAAGTGATTTCCTGCTCACTGACTCTCTGTCTCATTGATTCGTTCACTCACAAAGATTTAGTTAGCACTTACTAGGTGCCAGGTACTGTTCTGAGCACATCAGAGAGCTCAAGTCTGATGAGAAAACAGGTAATGCTCATGGGCTTGAGGGCAGTGGTGGGAGTGTGACTGTGGCAGTGTAAGGGGACTGTGGTACTGTGGGGTGATGGCGCTTTACTACGAGGAGAATGTGATAGTATAGGAAGAGTGTGGCAGTTTATCGGGTGACTGTGGTCGTTTAGGGTGATTGAGGTGGCACAGGGGGGATGTGATAGTGTAGGAATATCAGGCAGGAAATGGTCAGTCTGCCTGAAAGGGTCAAGAAAGTCTTCCCAGAGCAGGGGACATTTGTACCTAGTCTCAAAGGACAGTAGAGGTAATGTGGATTTAGGTTAACCTGGAGCTAGTTTAAGCAAAAAGGGGCTATTTTCTGGGGCATACATGGGCTTTTCTGGAACCCACAGGAAACAGGCTCTCCCAAGGGCTGGGACCAGGAGCTGTAGAGACATTGGGGAACCAAGATAGAGATTTCCTCCGATTCTCCAAAGCTTCAGGTCTCTGTCTCTCCTCTCTACACGTCTTCTTCCCGCCTTCCCCACAGTAGGCCAACTTTCTAGGTTTCTCTGCCCACCCACAGCTCCTGAGCTGGCTCATCTCAGAGTCAAGTAACCAACAGAAACTGATTCATTTGTATTAGGCCCAATTCCACATTCTTGGGAGATTGAATTCTTTTTTTTTTCTTATTGATTTTAGAGAGAAAGGGAAGGAGAGAAACATCAACTTGTTGTTTCTATTATTTATGCATTTATTGGTTGATTCTTGTATGTGCCCTGACTGGGGATTGAACCTGCACCTTGGAATATCAGGACAACACTAACCAACTAAGCTACCTGGCTGGGGCTTGGGAGGTAAAATTCTGATGGACCATCTTGAGTCAGGTGTGCACCCTTGGCTCCATCAGCTGTGGTCAGGGAGGGGCAAAGTCTCTGATGACAGAATGGCTGCCAGGCCCCATTCCTGAAGGTGGGTGAGGCAGTTCCCAGGCAGGGGTGAGGTGAGCCACGCGGACATTATGGAAGTTGTCTTCCACAGCTGCAGAGGTGAGGAGTCGATGAAGGCTTTCAATTTTTGCATCATTTAAGAAAACTGGCAGCATATGAGGTGAAGAGTAGCAAACACCACAGGCCCAGGTCAGATTCCCAAACCGAAGAGAATAACTGAACAGGGAGGAGGGTTGGGGGACTGGGTGAAAAAGGTAAGAGATTAAGCAACAAACAAACAAACACTCATGGGCACAGAGGGAAAAGGGCCAGGGGAGGTGGAGGAGGGTGAGGGGGCACAAACGGTGATGGAAGGAGACTTGACTTGGGTGGGAACCCATGATGCAACATACAGATGATGTGTTGTAGAATCGTACACCTGAAACCTACATAATTTTGTTAAGCAATGTGACCCCAATAAATTCAATTAAAAAAGGAAAAAAAGAATAACTAAATATGAAGAATGATATAGTGAAGCTTAGATAACAAATACCAGAGGATTAAGTCATGAAATCTAGTGAAATTTCCATGGTCGGTTTAACCATGAAGGCGGGGGGGGGGATAATCAAATTTGGGGGTCAGATTGGAGCCCCAGAAAGCAGTTCAAAAGCTGGGAGTCGGAAAGGAGCAGAACGAAGAGAGAGTGACCGCCCCCCCCCGGGTTGGTGGACTGCAGCACAGAGGAGCAGAAGGTCTAGTGTTCCCACCTGTGGAGCCTCTGTCATTGCTGTGGTCCTTGCGACTGCTGCACGGGGCCACTCTGATCAGATAGAAAGAACCGGGCAGCTTTCCCAGAGGAGGGCATATCCTTTCCCTTTCAGGTCAAGAATTTCCCAGAAGCCTTTGGGACTGCTGGAATTTCTGTTATGAAATTCAGAAATCCTGACAATTTGCTGGCAACCCTGTTTTAAATGGCAGAAAGAAAGACAACTTCATAAAATATGACTCAAATATTCCAATATGTATCATTTTATAGACCAGATCATCAGACTAAGACAAAAATTGGTTATAATTCTGCCTTATGGTTTCTTTCCTTCTTTTTTAAAACTACATTTTCAGTATTTCTTCTGAAGATATCAGAGAAAGCCAAATGTGTGACCCTGGAACCTATTTTTGTCTGGGCCTGACAATGACTGAGCAGAAATGACCAGGGAGAAAGAAAGAAAAGTGTGTGCAGTGAAGGCTGCCTGGCCTCTGCTGAGCGGGTCTCTAAGTACCGTCTGAGGCGCTCTGGGGCAGGACAATGCTTCCCTCTCATTCAGGGGAGTCCGGGAGCTTGGACCGCCACTCATTTGTAATGCGACCACTTATCGGTTCCTGAGGCTCTTACACTGCTGCCCGTGAGTGCCCACCGTCTGGCTCTTCTGTGTGAGGGCAGAATGGGAAGTGCCCATAAAACGCTGCTCTTGTCTTGGGGGAACACAGGTATGCACCTGAGCTGTGAGCTGAATAAACTGGGTGCTTTTCTCAGGATCGTCAGCTTTACTAGAAAGAGTGACTGACAGATGAACTATCATGATTTAGGCTTGGGTGTCGAGCAGACGTTTTCCCGAATGAAGTGAGCTTGTTACTCCACAGTGTTTGTTGCCAGTGACAACACTGGAGCTTTTAAGTAGAAATTAGAATTCTGGAAAACTAGTACCTGCCATTATGAACTTTAAACCTCCCCAACACTTGAAGACTTTTATGATAATATTGGTGGTGATATTAAGAAGTATGATTTTAAAAATATTGTGTAAGCCTCGGCTGGGTGGCTCAGTTAGGTGGGGCATGGTCCCATAAACTGAAATGTCTCAGGTTCGATTCCCAGTCAGGGAACATGCCTAGGTTGCTGGTTTGGTCCCTGGTTGGGGTACATGTGACAGGCAACCAATTGAGGGTTCTCTCTCACAGCGATGTTTCTCTCCTTCTATTTCCCTCTCCATAAAATCAATAAACATGTCATCAGGTGAGTATATAAAAATATTGTGGAACAAAACGTGTCAGCGTGAAAGAGCTGCATCACTCAGTGAAGCACTATTTTCCGTGGATGCTGTTACGAAATCACGCATGGGCAAAAGATCCTTTCAATGCGCAAGATAAACCGGTGGATTTTAATTTAACAGAACGTGAAAAGTTCATTGATATGGTTTCAGATTTCACACTGCAACTAACCTGCAAGAAACAATCACTTCTAGAGTTTAGATATATACTAGTTCCCCCTTATCTGTTGTTTTGCTTTCCATGGGTTTCAGTTACCCGCTGTCAACAGTGATCTGAAAATACTAAATGGAAAATGCTACAAATAAACAATTCACAAACTTTATTTTTTTAGAATATTTTATTTATTTATCTTTAGAGGGGAAGGGAAGGAGAGAGGGAGAGAACTATCAATGTATGGTTGCCTCTGCCGAGGACACACAATGTATCGTGTGTCCCCTGCCGGGAACTGGCCTGCAGCCTAAGCATGTGCCCTGACTGGGAATCGAATCCTGATCCTCTGGTTCTCAGGCCCGCGCTCAATCCACTGAGCTACACCCGCCAGGACTCAGCAATTCACAGACTTTAAATTGTGCAGTGTCTGAGCAGTGTGACGAAACCTTGGGCTGTCCTGCTGCATCCCGCCCGACACGAGCCACCCGTTTGTTGAGCGCATCCGCGTTGTGCATGCCGCCCACCTCAGATCACTTAGTAGCCACTCAATTTTCAGAGAACGAGGGAGGCTGCATTCACAAAAGTTTTATTACAGTATATTGTCCTAAGTATTCTATTTATCATTAGTTACTGTTGTGAATCTCTCACCGTATCTAATTTATAAATTATACTTTACCGCAGGCGCGTATTTTATGTGTATGTTTCTAGGGCTCAGCACTGGCTGCAGTTTCAGGCATCCACTGGGGATCTTGGACTATATCATCCATAGATAAGGGGGGAGGACTGTAGTGTAAAAAGAAAAAGAATATCTACAACCCTCTGGGGAAAAAGCCTATTAAAATGCTCCTCCTTTTAAAATTACATGTATGAGTGAAGCTGGGACTTCTGGCCAAGATGGAGGCATAGGTGGAAACACTGTGCCTCCTCGCACAACTAAGTTTAAAGACAACAAAGTTTTAGTAACAAAAATGCAGCCAAAACACAGAGAATTGAACTATACGGAAGTCCGACAACAATGAACCGTTCAGCCAGACCAGGGTACCAGAAGGGGAAGAGGAACAGCCACGAGTGGAAAACTGATTTGAGCAAATAATAAAGGAGAACATCCCCAGTCTGGCAAAGGAAATATGTATCACTCTGGGGAGTGTATCACAAAGGAAATATGTAACACTCTCTGACTTCCAGGAAGTCCAGGAAGCTCAGAGAGTCCCAAAGAAGTTGGACCCAAGAAGGAACACACCAAGGCACATCATAATCACATTAGCCAAGATTAAAATGAAAGAGAGAATCCTAGAAGCAGCAAGAGGTAAGGGGACAGTCACCTACAAAGGAGTACCTATCAGACTGTCAGAGGATTTCTCAAAAGAGACCTTCCTGGCAAGAAAGGGCTGGAAAGAAGTATTCCAAGTCATAAAATCCAAAGACCTACAGCCAAGATTGTTCTATCCAGCAAAGCTTTCATTTAGAATGGAAGGACAGATAAAGTGCTTCTCTGAGAAGGTCAAATTCAAGGAGTTCATCATCACCAAGCCCTTATTATATGAAATGTTAAAGGGACTTACCTAAGAAAAAGAAGATAAAAAATATGAACAGTGAAAGGACAGCAAACTCACAGTTATTAACAACCACACCTAAAACAAAAGCAAAGTAAGCGGACAGCTAGATCAGGAGCAGAACCATAGAAATGAAGAACACTTGGAGGGTTAGCAACAGGGGAGTGGGAAGAGGAGAAGGGGGGAGAAGGTACAGAGAATAAGTAGCATAGGCGGTGGGTAGAAAAGAGACAGGGGGGAGGGCAAGAATACTATGGGAAATACAGAATCTAAAGAACTTGTGACACATGGACATGAACGAAAGTGGGGGAATGGTGGGAGAGGGTGGAGGGTAATGAAGGGGGAGAATAGGACAACTGTAATGGCATAATCAATAAAATATATTAAAATAAAATAAAATAAAATTACATATATGTATGAAGCTGGATTTTTTTCAATTGCTTAAACCAAAATAATTCATCTCACAGATTAAATGCAGAAGCAGATAGTATGAGAATCTAGCCCATCTTTCATTTTAAGCCAGAATTAAAGAGATTTGCAAAAGTGTAAACTTTTTTGTTTTTTAAAATATATTTTTATTAAAATATTTATGGTAACATGTAATGGATTCATTTTTCTTAAAGGAATGAATAAATATTCTAAATATTTTTTTATTTTAATTTCGAATACAGTAAGTATCACTGGATATGAAACTTTTCGAGTCCTCAATGCTTGTAAGAGTGCAAAGGGGGAAACGTAAAGAGTGAGCGGTTTGACTTAGTAGAAGTTTGTTTCTCGGGCCACAGTGGGGGAGGGTCAGTGGGCAGCTCCTCCCCACGCTGATTAGTCACTGCAGCTCCTTCATGTTGCAGCTCTACCAGCCCTGAGAGTCTGGCCATCGTCTGAGTTCAGTTAACACAGGGAGAGAGCCTGGAGCACAGCCCTTGGGGGGTTTTATAGTCCTGGCCGTTGGTCTGTACCCATTCATTCATCACGTTCTGTTGACTAAATTCAATCACATGACCACGTGGAGAGCAGACTGGGAAATCCAGGGAGAAGAGGAACTGGATTTGGGGTGGAGGGCTAGTGGTCCCTGAATTGCCATTTTGTGTTTCTTATACACATTTATTTCTTATCTAAATCATTTTTGATCTCCCCATAATTTTTTGATTTATTTATAGAATTTTTCAAATTTTCATTTGAAATAATATAGACTCACAGGAAGTTGCGAAAATAGTACCAAGTCTCATGTGCCCTTCCCCAAAGGAGACATCTTTAAAAAAAAAGGTTTTATTTATTTATTTATTTTTAAGAGAGAGAGGAAGGGAGGGAGAAAGGAAAAGAGACATGAATGTGTGGTTGCCTCTCTCATGCCTCCTACTGGGGACCTGGCCCACAACCCAGGCATGTGCCCTGACTGGGAATCGAATGGGTGACGCTTTGGTTTGCAGGCCAGTGCCCAATCCACTGAGCCCCAGCCAGGGCTAAAGAAGACATCTTACATAGTTATGGTATGACAAACCTGGAAATCTACATTGGTACATTACTCTTAAGTAGACCACTGACCCTATTCAGTTTTTATCATTTTTTGAACCTACATTCATGTGTGTGCATAGATACAGGGTCCGGCACAAATAATGCCCCTCTTTAAATGGCAGCAAACTCACAGCTATTAACAACCGAACCTAAAACGAAAACAAAAACAAAAACAAACTAAACAACTAGAAAAGGAACAGAATCACAGAAGTGAAGGTCACATGGAGGGTTTTCAGCAGGGAAGTGGAAGGGGGAGAGAAGGGGAAAGGTACAGAGAATAAGTAGCATAAATGGTAGGTAGAAAATAGACAGGGGGAAGTTAAGAATAGTATAAGAAATGTAGAAGCCAAAGAACTTATATGTATGACCCATGGACATGACCTAAAGGTGGGAATGTGGGTGAGAGGGGGTGTGCAGGGTGGAGGGGAACAAAGTTGGGCGAATGGGACAACTGTAATAGCATAATCAATAAAATATATTTTAAAAATGCCCCTTTTATTACAAAATCATAAGCAGGTAATTATGTAACATAACAATATCACGCTCAAGCACACTGTATGACATTTTAGGTGAAAAGTTCAAATTAAAACTGTAAATAATTACACCCATATTATCACCCTACCACCCACACTCAAGCGGGCCTTGATTCTGCCAGACCCTGTGTATCTTTTAATTTTAAAAAACCTGCCCTAGAGTATGTATTTTAATATTTTGAGCTGCCTTAGATCCATTTTTGGAAGTGTGCTATAAGTGGTATTATTATTGTTTTTTAATCCTCACCCAAGGATATATTTCTCGATGTGTGTATGTGTGTGTGTGTGTGTGTGTGAGAGAGAGAGAGAGAGAGAGAGAGAGAGAATGATTGATCAGTTGCCTCCCGCACGTGCCATGACTGGGGATCAAACCCACAACCTTTTGGTGTACGGGACGACACTCCAACCAACTCAGCCTCCCAGCCAGGGCAAGTATGCTACAAATGACAAAGAAGTAAAAAGCATCCAGTGATATATCTTTAATTCTCCTGATATGGCTGTAAATGGGTGGGGTGGGAGGGGACTCATTTCTTGCAAACCTGTGCAACCTGGTGCAGTAGAACCAGGGAGGCAGATACAGCTGGGCTCAAATCCAACCTCTGCTATATCCAAGCTAAATAATCGGGGGGTGGGCTGCTTAACCTCCCTGCGCCTTCTCTGTCTATTTGCAGCATAACAAAGAAAGTATGGTTCTTCCCTCCCAGGCCACTGTGAGGACAAAGTGAGATCATGCAGATAAAATTTTTGCTCAATGCCTCGCACGGTTGTATTTTTAATTAGGAGCACAGAGAGGTGCAGGGTATGCTGGGGCTTCTCCTGGGGTATTGGCAAATTAGTGCAAGAACTGGGATTCTAAACGCAGCCACAGGAAAGCAGTGTCACCCAGGGAAGACGTGAGGGTGGGTCCCAACCTCTCTGTGTAGGAGGACCCCTTTCTAATGCCATGGTTTCCAAGAGGCCCTCCTCCCTGCCCTCCACCCATACCTGTCGCACGCGTGGCCTGATAGAGCTAGGACCCTCGGTGGTGCAAAATCTGGGAATTTTGAAATTGGGGGGCTAAAAAGAACCTTCAGTGTTACTGGGTGGAGACACTTTAGTTTGCAGTTGCAGAAACTGAGACTCAGAAAAGTGAGGGCTATTGCCAAAATCATACAGCAAGCTGGACACCAAGACTGACAGAAGCTATGCCCCCTCCCGCCAGGTCAGAGCCCTTCCCACGACACCATGGTGCTCTCAGCTGCTCTTTGCCCTTCCTCTTCTTGCTTCCGCTCCTTTCCTGAGCCCCACTCTGAGGGCTCAGGTTTGATAACTTCTTGGTCTGAAGTTCCTTGACTAAAGATCATGCCAACATTCCTTCCTTCCTTCATGCGGGCCCTTTCTCCCATCACTGACCACAGGCCGTTTGATGGTAGCTGATTGGACATTGAATGTACAGCTGATCGTCAGAGGGTCTTAGTGAATGAAGGTTTTTCATGATCAAAACTAGTCCCCAAATGTAGAAGGACAGGAAAAGCCAGGGCCTCGGTGTCAATTGAGGAGATCTAATTATGTATTAGTATTTTTGTTCAGGGATTCAGAAGGCCTCCAGGCTTCAGAATGATGTTGAATCAGTCCAACAGCACATATACAGTGTCTGATCTGTATTTTGGGACTAGTCTGGTAACTGCTATTTCTCTACCTAGCCAGCTTATAGTTCACATTTTCCCTAGCACACACTTAAGGAAACCCAGAGAAAGGCTCATGTTGATTAACCGAGAAGGACACAGGCAAGATGAGCTGCCTCATTTTAGTCCCTGGGTTCAGGAGTTTTCTGGAGCCTGATCATGCCCTGTCTGAAGAACTGCGGAAGCAAGAGGGAATGTTAAGACTTATTCAAGACAAAACAATGTAAGCAAAATCAAAGCTTGCACCACATTCTTTCTAGGAAGCTGATACTTTCAAATATTTAACAAACCACTGGCATCATCTTGCTATAATAACACGTTTCCTTTTTATGTTATTTCAGTTGTTAAAGAGGCAGATGAAACTGATAGTTATTTGACTGGATGTGTTTGTGTTGGGTGACGTCCCTGTCCCGTCCCGACACCCAGCCACTCATTCGACACTATTTATTAAACGGTATTAGAGTGGAGGCCAGCGTTTTCCAAGCCATGAGTCACAATATATTGATGGGTCATGAACTCTGTTGGGCTAATAGAAAACACTGATGTTTTCTATTCTATTTCATTTAAAAAAATGAAGTAGAATAGAAAACATCAATGTGAATTATGTGTGGCAGGTGTAAATATCATTACATGAAACTTTGGTCCAACTCCATGTGTACACGTGTGTGTATAATGTACTGTGCTATAAAATTTATTTTTTATTGGGGTCACCATGAAAATGATTAAAAATACAGCAGTTAAGAGCACAGGCTCAGCCAAATAGAGACAGACTCCGAGAGCAGGCTGACAGTTCTGTCTGGGGCAGGGTGGGGCGGGGTGTGGAGGGATCAAGCGGAAAAGAAAAAAAGAGAGAGGAAAACAACTCAGGGTCATGGACAGTGGTGTGGTGACTGCAGGGTGGGGGTGGGTGGAGGTGGAGGAGGGTATGGGGCAATAAATGGTGATGGAAAAATGAGTGATTTTTAAAGGAGCACAGCCTCTGGAGCTCCCATTAGTTCAAATTCTGTCTCCATCACTTTTTAGATCCACTGCTATTGGGAAGCTACTTAAACTCTCTATGAAATGGGGACCATGACAGACTCTGGCCCGGGGCCACTGTGTGCATTTGGCCTCAGAGGCATGCGGGTTCCATGCCTGGGGCAAGTGATGTTTTACGAGATGACTAGAATGTTTTCATTCCTTTCAAACTCAGGAGAAAATTTAAAAAAACTTCTAGGGTTGAAGAAAATACTTTAATTCTTTTCCCATATCATAAACATATGAATGTTTCAGGGCCCACACGAACCACTGCGGTGGGAGGGGCCCCTGGAAGGAGAAGTGCGTAGGGCTGATGTGTGGCGTAATGCAGATGTGAACTGAGCTAATAGGTGGGGCAACCAACTTGCTCCAGTTTTATTTTGTGAAATATTTTATTTGTTTTTGAGAGAGGAGAAGGGAGGGAGAGAGAGAGAGAAACAACACTGGGCTGCCTTTCGTGCCTGCTACTGGGGACCTGGCCCACGCCCCAGGCATGTGCCCTGACTGAGAATAGAACCCGAGACCTTTGGATTCATAGGGCAGCGCGCAATCCACTGAGCTACACCAGCAGGAACCCCCTCAGCCTTGGACAAACCAGGATGGTCAGCCACCTGCTGATAGGCTTGTTGTGAGGATGAAATCAGACAGCAATGCACGGCAGATGCCTAGTGTGTCAGTGTCCAATAAACACTTCAACATGTGTCAGGCACTGTGCTTGCTTTTAAGAATTTTAAGATGAATAAGACTAAGCATTAAGAAACAGTAAAATATAGCAGTTGAAAGTGTAAACTCAGAAGCCAGAGAACCTTGGTTCAAATCCCAGCCCTGCTAGTTATCATACTTATTCTTGATTTGAGGTGAGTTTCTTAGCCTTTCTGGGCCTCAGATTCGTTATCTGTGTGATGGGTATATGATTCCAGTGCAGAATCTACTGCACTGGAAAGGTATGAATATCAAATGAGTTGGTGCCTTAAAACTGCTTAGCACAGGATAGGCGTTCAGTAAGTCTTAGCTGTTTAGGTTTGTATCAACTAACAGCTTCAGCTGCTATAACAAAATACCATAGACTGGGTGGCTCAAGCAACAGATGTTAATTTTCTCAGAATTCTGGAGGCTGGAAGTCTGAGATCAAGGTTTGCATGGTTGGGTTCCAGTGAGAGCCCTCTTCCTGGCTTGTAGGTGTCCACCTTCTGGCTGTGACCTCACGTGGTGGAGGCGGGGAGACAGAACAGCTTTCTGGTGTGTTTTCTCTGCATCCCAATGACCAGAATGGAGACATGCACCCAACCTTGCATCACTCACTGGCAGAGGACACTGGATTCACCATGACTGGTTTAATCTAATTGTGATTCCTCCAAATCCAATTGGTCTTCTGTTAGCAAGTATATAGAGGGGAGTGGCCTTTGGGCAGGCTTCTGACAGTGTCTGCCACTGAGAAGACGCCTACCTGGGAAGCCAGACAGAACACTAACAGGTGTTACTGATGGAAAGGGCGGCACTAATGGTACAGGGGAAAATGAGGGGCTGGGGATGCTTCAGGGGCGTTACAGGCACATGAGGCTTGAGGAAGATTTCTTCAGGCGAGGAAGTGAGGCAGAGGGAAGGAACAGCACGAAGGAGGGTGCACCGGTGTCAGGAGTGTAGGGCGGTCGGGGACCCACAGGCATGTGCTGGAAGGAAGATTGCAGGAGGCAGGAGTGGGTGATGAATGATGGGAAACAGGCAGAAGTAGAGTGAGCCCAGGTCATGGGGCCTTGAATGCCCGGTTAGGGAGACTGGACTTGACCCTGGTGGTACCCAGCTCAAAGGGTTTGCAGCTTCAGGTGCTCTATTAAAAAATGAGTCATGGTGTCACAAAGTAGTTTGATTTACTTGCACAAGTAAAGTGGGTGGGGGATTTACATCCAAAGCCCTGTCTCCTGAAAGGAAGGCTTAGCCATTACTTACACATATTATTAATATTTGGTCAATTACATGTTGATTTTTTCTTTGTAGTTGGCTATTTTCACTGCTTGAATTCCTGTCGGCTCATCCTGTTTACAGCTGCATCCGTAGAATACTCTGCTGCATGCTAACATTCAACAACAGATCAGGGTTAGGACTGCCCAGACCTTGCGACCTTTGTCTTATCCAACAATTAGAGTGCTCGGGAACCTCTGAACGTTTGAAGCAGGGGAGTGGCCGATGGATTGAGCGTCCAGGGAAAGTCCATGTTTATCAGGTCTTGGGTATTCAGTTTTTAGGGGACCCATGGGGGTGAGGTGGGGGTTCTTCAAGCCACAGGATAAATGGGTGCATCTTCTTTCATGCAACTGAATGGTTGGGGAGAAAAAAGTTAAATGTATTCCCCAAGCAGCTTAAAATTTATCTGGATACCAAAACAGGTACATTTATGTTGCAAAGTAAGACACAACATTTGCAAGAAATTAGGAGTTTGTGGTTGACCACGTTGGGCAATGAGCTCAGTCCTCTGGAGGGTGCCATGCCTGCCCTCTGTCATTGGGGGTGTGTGGGTAGGAAAGCTGCAAACCCAGGAGTAAGTAACAAGGGCGGCAGGAATAATACGCCCCTCCCAACACATGCCTTACTGGTCCGACGGTGCCTGAGACCCCTCTGAACTAATCAACTTTTTGTTCCCTGTAAAGTATCCATCTGTGAGGAGTTCACAGAGAATATCAGGCATTTGTAACAGTGTGACTTTCTCAAAACATCTTATGTTCAATTGCTCTATTGCCAAAGTGGTTAAAGTGGAAACAGTGTCTCCAGAATCCCTTTCCTGTGTGGCTGCAGGTTAGAGCTGGCCAAAAGAGGAACTTGCATAAAATTTGGGAGATGGAAGGGAGGCAGCAGCCATTACTCTCAGGATGTCATCATGGTTAGGCACGGTGACCCATAAAGACGGGTCACCAGCGGGTTCCAACCTGTCCCGGTCCCTTGCACTCTGAGATCAGCTCTTCTATGCAAGTGCTGACCCTGATGACCAGTAGCAGCCCCAGGCCTATCCCTGGATGCCTGGCTGTGGACCCATAGCTTCTCATGGATTCCGCTACTTGCTTCCCTTTTGTACCCACTTCCACAGCAGATGTATCCATTGACAGGTTGGTGACTCTCTGATATTCCGTCATCTTCCCTACTGCCATGTCTCAACCCCCCCATCACTGTATAAGGTCAAATCCCAAATCCTCATTCCAGAGCTCAATGTGGATCTGAGTCTCTGATTGAACTTGAATTGATAAACATAACCTCCTTCTGATGCTGCTCTCATCCCTGAAGAAAGAGAGGCATTATTAGAAAAGAAAAAGAGAAGGTAATTGTAAAGCGGTGGCGATATTTGAAAAGGTGAGCCTGGACAGGATGTGGCAGAGGGAACCTGTGAGCCCAGAGCAGCCAGGATGCATGGAGGTGGTGGGGGGATGAGGGGGGCGGGGGTTGAAAAGCCATGGAGAGGGGAGGAAGCACTAAAGGACAAAGGGTTTCTGCTTCCCACTTTCACCAGACCTGCCTCTGACTGAGGCTCACTCCTTCTGTCTGGCTGTCAAAATGGCTCATGGAACAGTGGCTTTTCACAGATGATGCCTATGTCCCCAGGAGAGAGACACAGAATCAGGGAAAGGGGACAAAGGCAGGACAGGGGAAAACAGAATGCTGAGTGAGAACAAGGTTGCACAATGGACTCATCAGTGCAGACAGGACCCGTACGAATTCCTTCTGTAGCACTGACTTTATGAAACTAGATCTTGCTTTATTGTCTTCATATATGGGATCATAGAGGAGTCATACATGGACTCTCCTTATTTGTTTGTTAAAATGATTACGGCGAATGTCGTGTATTCATTCCATTGGTTGTGATCCAGTACATTGAGCTCCGTGTAAAAGCTGTCCTTTTGGAGTTCAAAGATGGGAAGAAGGTTCGGGTCTTCCAATAGTTTGGAAACACTCATTTATCAGGCAAAAAGCAGTATGACATCTGTTTTATTTTCCTTCTTGCCCTGGTTGCCAGAAACCTCAGAGACAGATTTTTTAAGCTTGTATTCAGGAGTGTTCTTCAGTCCGAATGGCTGTTACCATTTTGTACTTGGTTCCTCTGAGAGCCTGTAATTCCCTTTGAAAGGTTCTTTGTTGGTGCTTGAGGCAATTTTGTCTATTGAATTTGCAAAAGGTCCTGTCACTTGCCTTCTCCTTTGGTTTTGGAGACAACCGACAAAGGAGATATTTTACTTCCGATACCCGACCCCATTCCTTTCCATTCCACTGAAGAAGCCGCATGCTCTTTGACCAAGAGGAAGACAAAGAGAGAAGGTGGAGGCCATATGTCCATTTGGGACACAAATGAAATGATATTCACATACGAACATTAAAAAAATGGTTACTTTTGCCCTGGGGTGGCTCAGTGGATTGAGTGCTGGCCTGTGAATCAAAGGGTCACCAGTTCGATTCCCAGTCACAGCACATGCCTGGGTTGTGGACCAGGTCCCTAGCAAGGGTCACGCGAGAGGCAACCACACACTGATGTTTATCTCCAACTTTTTCTCCCCCCTTTCCCCTCTCTCTAAAAATAAATAATAAATATTTTTTAAAGAAATGGTTATTTTTGTCATGAAATGTAATTAAGGTATGGAACATCTTCAGAATAGCTCATTTGTATGGAGCTATTTGAAAAATCTTAGTAGTTTGCTTCTAAACAGTCAATAAAAAGTTTTCATCCCTGGCTGGGTGGTTCAGTTGGTTGGAGTATTGGTCTATACACTAAAAGGTTACAGGTTTGATTCCCGGTCAGGGCACTTACCTAGGCTGTGGGTTCCATCCTCGGTCAGGGTGTGTATGGGAGGCAACTGATATATGTTTTTCTCTCCCTCTTCCTTTCTCTCTAAAATAAATAAGCATATCTTTAGGTGAAGATTTAAGGGAGAAAAAAGAGTTTTCAGAGTCATATAATGCATGTTCTTACAGGTTACCATAGAAACCAGCCATGGGCTTGTTCTAATCATTTCTCAGCTTTTTCATTTTTAGGATAATGGTACAGTTACTCAAGAAAAGCCATAAAATTTGTTTTCCAGTAGAATCATTTATAAGTGACTTTATTCTTTTTTTAAACTCTTTGGAAATGTAGTTATATAATTTATAATTAGAAATTACATTTATAAAGAAAAGTTTGTTATGACAACAAACTGAATTCCCATTCGTAAGGTTGAAGTCCATAAATTTAATCATAATGATTCTATTCTTGGGCCACAGCAAAGTGGATTAAACCCAACATGGGTAATTTAATCTGCGGCCCTGAGGGGAATTCAAACTGGTTCCAGATAACGTGAAAAAATAAATGTCAAGGAAAACTCAATCTCATGTTATTAGAGAAATGAAAGACCTGGGTAGCACAGGCCAGCCTGAACTACCAGTAAAATGTCAAGAAATGACAGTGATTATGTGAACGGATCAGTGCAAACCCCAAACACACATAGTGTGCACACGCACAATGTGGGTGCTGTGAAAGTGGTATTGCCACACAGAAACATTGTCCTGTAGTAGAAGCTGCTCAAATATATGTTGGTTAAATGATTAGAACACAAAAAGCATACAAAGAAGCCAGTATAGGTGAAAATAACGCCCTCAAAGGGGTATATGCTCCATAGGTGCTATGTGCTATAAGAACATAAACACGTAGAATATTAATCTAATGCAATAAGATCTATGAGATGCTAAACTAAGACACAGACTGTGTTCAAAGGGTTTCTGCAGAGTGAAAACAGTTCACACTTCCTAACCTTAATAGTAGTTAAAGGAATACTACCCTGTGCCCCACCCCATGTGTTGAGTTTATTACTATTACAGTAGTCATTGCCATTTACAGTAGTAATAAACTCAACACACAGGGTGGGGCAAAGGGAGTTTTATAGTTGTTTGTACAGAAAAGAATACAATAACTGATAAATAGTAATACAAGAATAAACTCTGGGTTTTACGTACTCACCACTGCGAACCTACTTTTGCCCCACCCTGTAGTTAGGAGTAGACATGGCCAGAAGTCAAATTTTGTTGGAGAGGCCTGAGATAATCACAATAATTGCAGAGAAAAGAGAAAAAAATATTTTAAAAACTAGAGAGAAGATGAAAGACACAGAAGGGAGCAAAGATGAACCTTTGATGGCTTAGAAATAG
This sequence comes from Sturnira hondurensis, assembly GCF_014824575.4. NCBI lineage: Eukaryota > Metazoa > Chordata > Mammalia > Chiroptera > Phyllostomidae > Sturnira > Sturnira hondurensis. The sequence goes on from NW_028085930.1 coordinate 6,114,505, forward strand.
AGACATGAACAAATTGAGCGGGAAAAGTACTCAGACGTGATGCCAAAAAGTTGTCTTGAAATGAAAGAAGAATAGAATTTCAGGCAAAAAAAAAATCACGTAATTGGAAAAACTGGTTACGAATGATAGCAATCAAAGCACATCTATATTCTGATTTAAGAATTTGAAACGTGAAGAGAAATATTCAGGTCTCCAGGAAGAGGAGCTGATGTGAAGAGCCAGGCTGGCCTCCGACGTTTTTACAACCTGCGAATCCAAGAAACCACGATGCGACATCTGCCAGGTTCTGAGGGGAGCGAAGTGTGACCCAGAAACTCAGCGCCTGGCCAAGCGCTCACTGAAACATACAGCAGAGACAGACAAGAAAGAAGGCAGGGGGTGAAGTGCCTATCAGCCATCAGCCCTTGGAAATGAGATGAATCAAAATAAGAACCTAGAAATGAAAATGCTGGGGTCAAAGTATCCATTTAAATATAGGTTTATTTAAATATAGGTTTATTTAAATATAGCTAGACTAAGGCTGAACAACAACACGAATTATGGGTTGCAGAAAGGAATGTGAATAAAGTAAACCTTGATAAAGTAAAAATGATGGGAGGAAAATAGAGGGAAAGAGAAGGGGAAAGGGAAAAAGTGTAGCTGTGCTAATAATGACATATTTTTTAGTGTAGAGACATTGATACTATATAAAACCCAAACATGTGGGCCGAGGGGCAGTGAGTGGTAAAGAGTATGGGGGGGGGGAGAAATGCTAATGGAAAAAACACAATATGATAAAATGAAATACAATAAAATATGATAAAGTAAAATACGATACAATAAAAATAAAATAACAACCTCCCCAAAGCATGTATTTAAAAGAAATGCATAATATTCCAACAGTTCCATTATATTTTAAAAAATAAAACCCTGGACCCAAAATAATCCTATAGCAATGAATATTTCTCAAGCTAAACAACCATTTATCAAAAGTTGAGCATTTCTTTCAATTTAATATTATTTGTTTCTTATGTTAAATTCAAGTGAAATCAAGCCCTCAGTTTGTTAAAAAAAAAAAAAAGGAAAAAGCAGCATGGACGGCACGAGGCTCANTAAAACCCTGGACCCAAAATAATCCTATAGCAATGAATATTTCTCAAGCTAAACAACCATTTATCAAAAGTTGAGCATTTCTTTCAATTTAATATTATTTGTTTCTTATGTTAAATTCAAGTGAAATCAAGCCCTCAGTTTGTTAAAAAAAAAAAAAGGAAAAAGCAGCATGGACGGCACGAGGCTCACCATGTGTCATTCGCTCTGGTCCCATTTCTTTTTTTTTTAAATGTATTTTATTGATTATGCCATTACAGTTGTCCCATTCCCCACTTTACTCCCTTCCACCCTGCACACCCCTCCCCCTCCATTCCCCCCCCTTTCGTTCATGTCCACGTGTCACAAGTTCTTTAGATTCTATATTTCCCCTCCTATTCTTGCCCTTCCCCCTATTTTCTACCTACCGTCTTATTCTCTGTACCTTCTCCCCCCTTCTCCTCCTCCCACTCCCCTGTTGCTAACCCTCCATGTGTTCTTCATTTCTATGGTTCTGCTCCTGATCTAGCTGTCCTCTTGGTTTGCTTTTGTTTTAGGTGTGGTTGTTAATAACTGTGAGTTTGCTGTCCTTTCACTGTTCATATTTTTTATCTTCTTTTTCTTAGGTAAGTCCCTTTAACATTTCATATAATAAGGGCTTGGTGATGATGAACTCCTTGAATTTGACCTTCTCTGAGAAGCACTTTATCTGTCCTTCCATTCTAAATGAAAGCTTTGCTGGATAGAGCAATCTTGGCTGTAGGTCTTTGGATTTCATGACTTGGAATACTTCTTTCCAGCCCTTTCTTGCCGGGAAGGTCTCTTGAGAAATCAGCTGACAGTCTGATGGGTACTCCTTTGTAGGTGACTGTCCCCTTACCTCTTGCTGCTTCTAGGATTCTCTCTTTCATTTTAATCTTGGCTAATGTGATTATGATGTGCCTTGGTGTGTTCCTTCTTGGGTCCAACTTCTTTGGGACTCTCTGAGCTTCCTGGATTTCCTGGAAGTCTATTTCCTTTGCCAGATTGGGGAAGTTCTCCTTTATTATGTGTTCAAATAAGTTTTCCACTCATGGCTGTTCCTCTTCCCCTTCTGGTACTCCTATAATTCAGATGTTGGAATGTTTTAAGATGTCCTGGAGGTTCCTAAGCCTCTCCTCATTTTTTTGAATTCTTGTTTCTTCTTTCTTTTCTGTTTAGTTGTTTCTTTCTTCCTTCTGGTCCACTCCATTAATTTGAGTCCCAGTTTCCTTTCCATCACTATTGGTTTCCTGTGCATTTCCCTTCATTTCAATCAATTTAGCCTTCATATGTTCCTCTAATTTGTGGCTAAAGTCAACCAATTCCGTGAGCATCCTGATCACCAGTATTTTAAACTGTGCATCTGAAAGGTTGGCTATTTCTTGGTCACTTAGAATTATAGGCTCTGGGGTTTTGAGCTGTTCTTGAGTCATCATGTTTGGTCTGTTTGCACCTGTTATATATTAGGGGTGGAGCCTTAGGTGTTCACCAGGGCTGGGTGACCCAGTATCTGGGTTGTGACGCTGTATGTAGGGGCGAGGGGCGGGGTCAGAGAGGGAAAAAATGGTGCTTTGCTCTGCTCTCTATCAGATTTCTGTCCCCTCTGCGGCTTCCCACAAGCAAATTGGGCCCCTCTGGTACTGGTTCCTGGGTGTGCGGGCCCGTGTACTCTCCAGGACCCTGTGGGTCTCTCCAATGAACTCTCTGTGAGCCTGGGAGCCTTTCCCAGCCCCTCGACCCTGAGAAAGTCTTTCTAGTTGGTGCTTTCAGGCTCCAATTCCCCCTGGGGCCTTAGCCTGAGTGGTCTGTCTCACTGTTCGCTCTTTCGCTTGGTTTATCTGCACACGAATGTGTGACCGCAGTCAGCCAGCCACCCTGAGACCTCACTAGGTCCGCCCATCGCCACCCCATGCCTGGGATCCACCAACTTCCTCCACCTCCGCTCCTGGGTCAGTGGGACAGAACGGTCTTTCCTGCCCGACCCCGCTCTGCTGCTGACTCCTCTGCTGACTCAGCCCCTCTTACCGGTCTGGCTGAATGGTTCATTGTTGTTGGACTTCCGTACAGTTCAATTTTCTGTGTTTTGGCTGCATTTTTGTTACTAAAACTTCGCTGTCTTTAAATTTAGTTGGGGGAGGGGGGCACAGTGTTTCCACCTATGCCTCCATCTTGGCCAGAAGTCCCATCTCTTTTGCTCAGTGCATCCCGCCCACTGCGAGTGTGGACAGAGGGCCGGACAAGTCATCACCAAGTGCATGCACAGGGTATTTCTGTATTTCAGGGTATTTCTTAAGGGATTTATTGTTTCTTATTTGAACTTCTCAGTGTGGCTTAAAATTTCCATAATTCAGCAGACTTTTTAGACTTTTAAATTACTTTGGACTTACAGAAAAGGTGCAAGGATAGTACGAAGCATTTCCACATCCCCTAGGTTCCCCAAATATTGAGAGTTCACCACATTTGCTTTATCATTGTGTGTGTTTGTGTGTGTGTGCATTTGTGTGTGTGTATTTCTTTATGCCCCTGAACCATCTGGAAGTAGGCTGTGGACATAATGCCCTCTTTACCCTGAAATACCTCAGGTGTGTTTCCCCAAAGCAAAAACATTCTCATAACTATAGTACAACAATCCAAATCAGGAAATTAACATTGATAAAACACTAATATATACTATTAGGTCACTTGTGAAACACTCAAATTTTGTCAACTGTCCTTTATAAAATATAGAAATGTGTCTTTTATGGAAAGAAAATTCTGGTCCAGGACCCAATCAAGGTGCATGGGTCACATTTAGTTGTCATGTCTCACTAGCTGTCTTTCACCCAGACAGTTGCACTGTCTTTTCTTGTCTTTTGTGACCTTGACATTTTTGGAGACAGTGATCTTGAATTTGTTGTTTTCTCCTGACTGGACTTGGATCCTGCATTTCCGGTGGGAATAGCGCAGGGGTGTGGTTTCTCCCCCTCAGTAAGTGCGTCATCAGAAGGCACAAGAGAGCAGTACCGCTCATACTCATGTGCATTGTTTTAGTAAAAACAATAGTCATTAATTAAAAATAGAAAGAAACCAAGGGCTACTGTAACACTGCTGCGCAGACTTGGATGTCGGCATCCCCAGAAGCAGCCCCCTGTGGGGAGGAGCCTGCTGTGCGGGGAAGCCCCTGCTGCAGGGTTCGAAACATGAGCACGGGAGCAGGGCTCTGCGAACTCCCAACATGGTGGAGTGTGTGAGCAGAGGTCTGGCGTGAAGTGCATGGCATACTCGACTTGGCTCCCTTGAGGACAGTTTGATAGTGGATTCTGTTCTAAGGCGTAGGATGTCCAGGAGATCACACGAAGCAGTGCATGTCCCGAGGCTGGGAGCGAGGGGCACTGTTACACTTCTGGGTGAGGCGGGTGGGGAGAGGAAGGCCCATTTCCCACACTAAGAAAGACTGAGTCGTGTGGAGAGGGCTGCCTGGTGGGGCTGGGAGCTTTAGTGAGGTCCCTGTCCCACTGGCGGTGATGCCACAGGGAGGGGCAGGGGAATGAATACCCCAGCCTCACTCCCCCGCACCTCAGTGCCCTGCTAACCCTCCGTATTGCTGGGATACATTGGAGTTGACAGGGAAGGGAGCCATTCTACAGTCCACACAGATCCACCATCCAGGGGCAGAGTAGTTGGCCCAAAGTCGAAGGTTCACGAGGTCTAGGATAGTAGCTCAGAGCTGCTCTTCAGCGGAGGTGGGCAGTTGTCAGCAGTGATGGGCAGAGTTTTCCTCCGACACTGGGGGAGTGTGCACTGTGATCTCCCACTCTGCCTTGCCAGGGTTCTGTACAGTGTCTGTCTGCAGATCTTGCTCCCGGGATTATTGGGTGTGCAGGTCCGGAGGCCCAGGAGCAGGGCAGCCTGCACCACCAGAACCTGCTCCAGGTCTCTCTCTTCCTCTAGGCCCTTCTCAGAACTCACAGCCCCTCCATGAGTCCACAAAGACACAAATACACAAACAAGTAGGGGAGAAAGGAAAACTCTTTCACCGGAGAGAGCCAACTGAAAATGTACAAGTGATGGAATTTAAAAATCACCATATGGCAACCATAATAGTAATAAATGATTCAGGCAGGATACTAAAACTAAAACTAGTGGGAGAAAGCTGGAGGAGTGACAGAATACTTCCATAGTTTCCAACTATCTTCCCATAAGATACTTACTCACCACAAAGGGGACAACAGCAGCTGAATAGTGGAGAAGCTGGACACACACTGCCTTAACTGTCATCCATGTTGACATTAGCAGTAGTGGATGGGATGCATTGGGACCATGTGCCTCTTGATCAGTTTTATGGTGTTCCAGCCTAACATGCCCAACCTGAGTCCTAAAAAAATTTTTTTATCCTCATCTGAAGGCATTTTTTTTCATTGTTTTTGGAGAGAGGGGAAGGAGGAGGGAGGGAGAAACATTGATTGGTTGCCTTTCCCAGGCTCCCTGACTGGGGATTGAACCCACAACCCACATATGTGCCCTGACTGGGAATCAAACCTGCAATCTTTTGGTGTAGGGGCCAACACCCAACCAAGGAAACAACACCAGCCAGGGCCTGAATCATCCTGAGGAAACATCAGACAAACCCAAATTGAGGGACCTTCTGTTAGTCAAACTGTGTCCCCCGAAAGATATGTTGAAGTCCTATCCCTTCAGAATGTGCCCCTATTTGGAAATAGGGTCACTTGTAGATGTGATTAGTTAGGATGAGGGCCTTCGGTGTACAATGGGCCTTAATCCAATCGGTGTCCTTAGGAAAAGAGGAGAAAAAACACAGGGACACAGACACGTGAGGGGGGAATGTCATGTGAGAACAGAGGCAGAGATTGACACGCTGCAGCTGAAACACGGGATTGCCAGCGAGCCACCAGCAGCTAAAAATAGGCAAGAAAGGATGCTCCCGAGGGGCTTGGAGAAGAGGTAGCCCGCGGCCACTTGATCTTGGACGTCCAACATCCAGAGCTGCAAGATGATACATTTCTGCTGCTTTAAGCCACCCCATTAGTGTAATTTGTTACAGCAGTCCCAGGAAACTAATACATCTGTGCTTGTCAACAGGCCAACGTCATAAAACACAGATGGAAGGACTGAGGGCTTTTTCAGGTTCAAGTAATTTTGGTAATTGTTTTCCTCTGAAAGCACCTATAACACCACTGATTATCATAAAGGGCGTTGGTGGTGACTTGTCTTAATTGTCCGCTCAGGTTTGCCAAGTAGCCTTTTTAGTTTAAAACTGTGAACCTCCTATATACATGTTTCCTGTCCAGGCCATCGGTAAGAATTTTAGCTGCAGAAAAATGAAATGATCAACAAAGTACCTATCATTTGTCTGAAGAAATTCAGTAGTTTGCTGCTGATCTGCTTTGCAAAGCGCATTCTCCTAAATGCAACACGACTGTGTGTCCAATTCCGGGACCTCACCGAGGGCTCGCCTCCCCATGGTGCGCGCTACCTTCCACTCCCTGGAGGGGGGGTGGAAATGGAGCATTTCCCCTCGGTCACGTCGGGGATGACTGGGGTTTCTGTTGACTCTGCAGCACAGCACATCTATGCTGAGGTCTGCTCCGGTTCCTGTGTGACCTATTGTTCAAAGTCACCAGTCTATGTGATCCAGTTAAGCCAGTGGCTTCAGCTAAGAAAATAGTTTGCTTTATTTCTCCACTCAACTAGCAGATGAATGTCTTGAACCTGATGGGAACTGCTAGGCTGCTTATTTGGAAATATAAGCAGGAGACTTATATTTCCACAATCTCCTGTCAGGAGACTGTGTTTCCAATGAAGACAGGGCAAGGACATGGTTGGGGTTGCCTCTCACCTTCTGTGTGTGGGGATGTCCAAGCTGGAGATGCTGGGCAACCTTCAGGGATCACGGGCCATCAGATACCTCTGTGGGGGCTATGTGGCATGGGGTGGTTTTGCCTGATGTGATTCGTGATGCTGGATAATTTTTTGGTAGTAGTACGGCCTCATGTAGTATATTGGACATACTTCTACTAAAAATTATTTGTTGTTTTTTCCCTAAATTCAAATTTACCTGGGCATCCTGTACTCTTACTTTCGATGACGAGACTAGAAGCTAGAGTTGTCCCAAAGAGGCATCCTCCTCTTTTGCCATTTCTCAAAACAAAAAAAGATGACATAAGTGTCTATGAAAGAATATCGGTGGCACAATAACCTCAAAAATAATAAATACTTAGGAGTAAATTCAACCAAGGAGGAATAAGGTCTCTACACTGAAAACTATTGAACACAAGTCACTGATGAAAGAAATCAAAGAAGACACAAATAAATGGAAAAATAGCCTGTGTTCATGGATTGGCAGAATTAATACTGTTAAAATGTCCATATTACCCAAAGCCTTGTTGATTCAGTGCTATCCCTATTTAGAGTTAAGGGCATTTTTTAACAGAGGTAGAAAAACAATCCTAAAATTTATATGGAACCACAAAAAAACCCTGAAGAGCCAAAACAATCTTGAGAAAGAAGAACAAAGTGGCAGACATCTCACTTCCTGATTTCACGCTATACTATAGAGCTGCGGTAACCAAAGCAATATATTATTGACACAACGACAGACTCACAGACCAATGGGATAGAATTGGGAACCCAGAAATAAACTCACACGTTCCCAGTGAACTAATATTTGACAGGAGAGCCGAGACTATGCAATGGAGAAAACACAGTCTCTTCCATAATTGGTGCTGGGAAAATTGGATATTCCCACGTAAAGGAAGGTAACTAGACCCCTTCTTATGCCACTCACAAAAATTAACTTGAAATAGATTAAAGACTTTAGTGTTCAACTGAAAAGCCATAAAATTCTAGAAGAAAAAAGTGGAAGAGCTCCTGACACGGGCCTTGGTAATGATTCGTTTGGATTTGACACCAAAAGCACAGGCAACAAGATAAAAACTACACAAGGGGGACTGCAACAAGCAAAAAGCTTCTGTAGAGCAAAGGAAACAACAAAAAAAGGAGGAAAGTATTGCAAACCATATATTGATAAGGGGTCCACATCTAAATTATATAAAGAACTCACATAACTCAATAGCAAAAAAAACGCAACCAAATATAGTTGACCTTGAACAACACAGGGTTGAACTTCACTGGTCCACTCACGTGCAGAGGGCTGACTGTATGCATTTTCATACCATTTTTATAAAAGAAACTTCAGCATCCGCACATTGGGGTATTTGAGGGGGGTCCTGGAACCAATTCCCTGCAGATACTGAGGGCCAATTTAGGGGAGTTTGGGAGGAGTCAAGATTTACGCGTGGATTTTTGATTGTACAGCAGGGGGTGGTCAGCAGCCCTAAGCTGAGTTGTTTAAGGGTCAACTGCCATCCCGTTAAAAATGGGCACAGAGCTGAACAGGCATTTTTATAAAGAAGATATGCAAATGGCCAATAGGTACACGGAAAAGTACTCAACATCACTCATCATCAGAGGACTGGAGATCAAACCACAACGCTATCGCTGCACACCTGTAAGAATGGCTGTCGTCGAAAAGTTAAGTGATGGCGAGGATGTGGAAAAGAGGGAGCTCGTGGACTGTTGGGGGGACTGCAAACGGTGCGGCCACTGTGGCAAACCGTGTGAGTCTCCTCAAAAAAGTCAAAACTGTAACTACCAAATTATCCAGGAAGTCCACTTCTGGGATTATACCCCAAGGAAACAAAAAGATTATGTGAAAAGGTATTTGTACGCCCTTGTTCATAGCAGCCTTAAGCAGTGATTATTTCCAGTTACCACGTTAACAACCGAAATGCTCACCGACGGGTGAATGGGTGGATGGATGTTTGTACATGCGTATACACACACACTGGAATATTATTCCGCCGTCAGAGGAGGAAACTCTGGCACTTGAGACAACTTGGATGCATGGATGGACCTGAAGGGCATTATGCTAAATGAAATAAGCCAGACAGTGAAATCTTAAAAGAACAAAACCCAAAGTCATCCAAAAAGAGACCAGATTTGTGGCTACCAGAGTCAGGGGTGGGTGTGGAAGGTGAAAAGGGGGAGTTGAAGGAAGGTCGGAAGGTACCAAGTTCCAGTCACCACATTAGTAGGTACTAGAGGTGCCGTGTGTAACATGCTGACCACAGTTACCGATGCCGGGTGGTGTGCGGGGAAGTTGTCAACAGTAAATCCTAAGTTCCCATCCACAAGGAAAAAAGCATTTTCATGTCTGTGTGAGATGGTGAATGTTAACATGCTGTCGTAATCTGTTCACGGTTGAAGTCAAATTGTTATGTTGTACATCTTAAAGGTATAGTGCTGTGTGCTAACTGTAGCTCAATAAACCTGGAAAAACATAGAGTATTTGCAGGGTATTTAGAGATAATCAGAGACCAGCGTGGTGCTTGATGATTCTTGCTGACTCACCTTACTCAAAACCCACAGAGATCCGATCTGGGTGCCTATTATGCCATCTATATGAACCGAATTATATGCAGGGGCCATGCAAATTTGATGGGCTGCTTGGGCTGCTTGCTCTGTCTCCACTTTTACGTGCACACCTAGACTTCCCAGTGAGATTGTAAACCCACCAGGGCAGACATTCTGCCCTCTTTTTATGCTGGACTCTCCAAGACCAGCAAGACATCTGGGTACCAGTAGGTGCTCAGAAGTGGTATAGATGATAGTGAATGTGGGACTTAAGGATCCTGGTCTGAAAGCCAGGGAATATTCTAGCAATCTCTGTGGGAGTTTCCACTGTGCTCCAGGAGTGAGGCCAGAGGCCCGTGGAGTTACCCGGTCTGGAAATAGAGCTCGTTGTCCGAGGGGTCCGCTGAAGCCCTTCTCTGGTCTTCTCCAGAACAAATGCCCTGTCCTTGACTTCAGCACAGCGGCGGCCTCCCTGCCACCAATCACCAGACCCCTGCCGGGGTGTAGGGGTGTAATCGAACCAGGTGTTGGGAGAGGACTTCCGAGTTAGGTAAGGCCCTGGTGGAGTCCGGAGGGCCAGCAGAGCCTTTTCTTACCTGTTAATGGAGCTTCATTAGAAACTGCAAGAACCTGTGCCGAGAACCGGAAGCACCAGCCAGCCTAGGCTCAGGCTGCCAACGGATGATTAATAGGATGATTTACGTCAGCTGCTCTTTGAGATTACAGAGCCGAGGAGACGGAGAGTGCGGCCTGACCAGCATGCAGGCCGGCGGAGACTCCGGTGGGGTGCAAATCCATTCTCCCCTTCTTCTAATGGCTGAAAGAGCTCCCGGATTCTGGAAAAGGCATGGCCGTTCAGACACAGAAGTACCTCCTTTGGGTGGCTGACCTTTCAGGGCCCTCCCACTGTATTTAGGTTAGGGATTTGGGTGTTAGCTGGGGGGCAAAAAATTAATCATAACAAGAGAAAAGAAACAGCTTAGTGTACAGTGCATGCAACATAGCTAGGCCAGCCACACACCATGTCTTCCGGGGGAGGCCCTGTACTCACTGGTTAGTCATGGGCACCCCTGCACTGGCGCTCTGCTTCTCTTTCAAGCTTTCTTAAGAGCCAGTAAGGCTTCTTTTGTTTGTGTTGGCCTTGGCTATTTGGAACCGCAGAGACTGGGGGGAGGGTGTCTTCAAATGTGCCCATGGTGAACGCGTCCCCATGTCTGGATCAGACTTTATGAGGACAAAGACTCGGCTTGGATATTTTGGTCTGTAATTCTGTGTGACAGGTGGACTGACAGAAGCTTGAGGGAAGAATTAAGAGATGGAGTCTGGGCTTGTGTGTGTGTGTGTGTGTGTGTGTGTGTGTGTGTGTGGTTTTGGAGGCCCCGAGAGCCTGTGTGGGACACAGGTGGTGGTTTCAATTTTAATCAGAAGGCAGCAGAGCCTTGCCTGGGTGGGTGGCAGGTGCAGGAACTATATCTGGCTGGCCTGGGCCCTGACCCTGGAAGAAAATTCTGAGGCTCCTAGTGAGGTGAGCAACCACAACCTAATGAGTCCCCCACAGACTTAAACTGAAGTTCCCTTTAAACTGATTGGGAGGCGCTCTGCCAACAGTGGTGAGATGTGTGTGTCTGCACACACCCACCCATGCCGAGCACATTAAAGAGGCCTCAATGCATTTTGCTGCCTGCGATTATGACACACGCAATAAAGCACCACGCCAGTCCCCTCTCTGACAAGAGTGCTGTTTCCGCTCCCATCTGTGGCAAGCTTGCCTGCCTTGAGTTCCACTCTTGCCCAGGCAGTGCACTGACATTGATAAACCCAAGAGCAGCTGATCCTTGGGTGGTGAGGGAGATGGCATCAGGCTCAAAAAACCTTCCAGAGCCTTGGAGAATAGCTTCCTGAGCAAAGGCCAGGCAGGCCAAGTGGTATGGAGACAGGCTAGTAAGTCAGGACAAGAAGAATAGGGAAACTGAGACAGATCATTAAATGGCCAAGCAGTTTGCAGACATCTAGTAAAACTTGTCTTCTCTAAATCAAGGACACTTGGTTTGCGCTTCTCCTCCCCAACCAGAGGAAAAATAGCTTCGCTCAGCCCACTCAGGGAGATAGATAGCAGAAATCCAATTAGCGACATTTGACAACCACAGCCAAGGACAGATGAAGTTAAAAGCATAAATCTCATTTTTGGCGTATCAGCATAAAGCCAATGAGTATTCGATTGAGATACTCTCCTAAGACCTTCCCTAAGCCCCCAGCCTTTAAAACCCTCGAGATGAAGGACCTAGTACGAGCTCTCTCTCCACTCCCCACAGGCAGGCATCTCCTAAACTCTAAGGGGCCCCATCGGACTTGCAACTGTGAGAGCAGTGGGCAGAGGCAGCTAGTACTGGACTAGCCCACTGAACCTGTTTCCAAGGCCCGTCTTCTCTGACTTCCCAATGAGCTAAAGTAGCCTGGCCTCAGCTCATTTCTTTCCTGCGACCCTTCTAGAGAACCAAAGCAGCCCGGCCTAGGCTCTCCTGGTGCTTCTGCTATGCTGAACCCCTCCTTGTTCCACTGTCCCCCGGCTTTAATAAACACACTCTCAAAATCACCTGGACTCATGTTGTGAAGTCTTTCCCGCACAGAGTCAAGAACCCACCCACTCCAGTGGGCCCGGGGCAGACCCTCTCAGGGCCAGGTCCTCTTTCTGGTAACACTATCCATCTCCATCTGATAGAATAAGGTAGGCAGACTGGAAGCCGCACACAAAACATTTATTTGGAGAGAGACAGCGAGGTTGCTAAGCTACAGACTACTTAAATTTAAGGCAGAAAGACCCTCTCTCTCCACTTCCAGGAAGCTTTTCAGCTCAAGCTGAATCAACCTGGAAATCTAGCAGGTAATCCAGCTTGGGGTAAGTGGGGGATGGGTAGGGCTTTTGGGGATGGGTAGGGGGGTAGGAAGAAAATCCTTAAGAAACTCCATGGTGAGGAAGGCAGCGTTTCATTCATGAAAAGAGGAAGTTTCTTCATTGGCTGAAACAAATAAAGAAAAACACATTTGAGTGGGAGGAGCCATGAGTGATGGAAATTAGTAAAGGCATCACAGTGAGAGTGTAGGAAAGGTAGGTGTCTTGTGGAAGGAAGTTGGCCTTCGGAACCAAACAACTGGGTTTCACATCCCTGCTCCAGGGTTATTAGCTGTGTGACCTTGAGCAAATGACTTCAGCTCTCTGAGGCTTTGTTTCTTTTCTGTAAAATGGGGATGATGATGTTGCCCCAGCAGGGTTTCAGAGAAAATGAAGATGACAAAGAATTTAAAACTGGGCGGGCACATCCTGGGCACTCACTAAGTGGTATTCTTATATTCTTGAAGAAAATTCAGCCTCACTTGGTGCTTTTTGTACATGTTTAAAACAAATCTGTGCATGTATTCAGATGTCCATAGGCATATGAAAAAATAAGCTCGGTTAGAAACACCTAGCTCTTGTAATCACCAGCAATCAATCCAATAAAAAGAGTTGAAAAGGTGCTGGATGACACCCTCTCCCTCGGAAGGGGGAGGGGAAGGGTCAGGTTGCTTCCGTGCAGCTCTCTGGCGTTCTGAGGGAAGGGATGGGTGTTACAGAGGGCATCGCGAGAGCCGGCAGCCCGGCCTGCAGTCGCAGCTCTGCTCCACCTGCCTGCCTGATCACAGAAAATTCCTTTTCTGCTCTGGGCCTTTGTACATCGTTTTTTGCTGGAATCCTGGAGCTCAGACTATATAATCACCAAGTTATCTCTTAGAAATGATATTTCTTTTTCAATGCATACCACAGAAAGGACCTTGGAGGGAGATATGAAGACCTAGAATTATGATAGAATAAAGGCTTAGATTTCCTTAAATAGTTGGCAAGATACTAATCCCAAGACTCCAGCATATGCTCCTGGAATCCTTACCCATTAAAAAAAGACTGCATGTATACATCTATGTACACATGTGCATATACACACACATATACCTACATAGACATTATGCCATCCCTTCTCCTTGCCTGTCTCTAGTATGGAGGCGAGAAAAACTAAAAAGTGTCTTTCCCAACACCCCCTGTAGGTCAGTATGGTCAGCGAGATCAGGGACAGCCCATTGGAGGACTTCTCAAACATTTTTCCTTCTCTGACTGACAAAGAAGTTGCTCAAGGAGAGGCCCTTTTGCTGTCCTCTCTCCCTTCCCCCTTCTTGTTAGGAAGGAGGACATAATACCTGCAGCTGTGGCAGGCCTTTGGCAACACGGGTGACCAAGATGAAGACAAAAAGTCAATGCATCAGGCAGAATGGCATGTGAGAATGATGAAAAGAGCTTGGGACCTTAATGAAATCATGGAGAAACCTAACCACCTCGTTTCTGGGACTCTTAAATAGATATGACGTACACCCTGCCGTTCCCAGTGTGGTCTGCAGGTCAGCAGTTCTGGCACCACCCAAGAGTTTTGCTAGATATGAAGACTCTTAGGTACCAGCCCAGACCTACTGAAGTAGAATCTGCATTATATTTTATTTTATTATTTTTAATTCAAATTATTTTATTGTTGTTCAATTACAGTTGTTTGTATTTTCTCCCCACCCCCTCCAAACCCACTGCCCTCCCTTGCTTCCACCCTCCCCTTTGGTTTTGTCCATGTGTCCTTTAAGAATGTGCATTTTAAAGAGATGCCCAGCTTTTGGGTACTATGGGTGCACATCAAATTTCAGGTGCATTGGTTTATAGCTCCACTAATTAGGCTCCATTACATGCAGCTGAAAGCATTCCTAATAGCTACTATGCATGTACAGCAAGTCCTCACATAACATTGTCAATAGGTTCTGAGAACCATGATGAAACAATGTTTAATTAAACCAATTTTACTATAGAATAATTGATATAAATAAGTTCTATGATATGTCACCAACATTATAATGAAACGCTGTTGAACTAAATGGCCTTATTTGAGAACCTGCTGTACTCAGTGTGTAGGAACAGTTATAGGTATGTCTATGTGTACATATCTGTTTATGTGATTATGTGTATAGCTGCATATATATTCATCTATATATTTGTGCACATATGTATGTAGGAGTAGAAAAATCCTGAAAGGACAGAGCTAAGCTATGGGACTGTGTGTGTATGTGTGTTGGGGAGTATGGGGTGATTTCTTCTATCTTAATTACTTCTAAGTATTTGAAAACAACATATTTTAAAACAGTGAGTTGTGCTCCTTTTATAATGGCACAAGAAAAAGAGACTTACTTGCTCTCCTCCCTGTCCAGTAGAGCGTGGTAGGACGCCAGGTCCCTCTGCAGCCGGCACCTGTGAGCCAGCAGACGCTCACGGGCCTGCTGCTGCTGCTCTGCCTCCACGCGCATCTCCCGGAGCTCCGACTCCAGCCTGCTGACCACAGCACCCAGGTTCTGTAGCTCCAGGTCATGCCAGTGCTTGGCATCATGCAAGGTGTTCTCCAGGCCTCGTTTCTGCAAGAGGGAACACGTCCAAACTCAAGGCAGACAGGCAGGGTGGAGAGGGAGGTGTGTAGAGTAGAGGGAGGGGCTGGCATTGGTCTGGTCCTCCATTTCTCCAAGGACAATGACCTTGCTAAGCTTATATGGCTTGGTGTGGAAATAATGAATCTTCCTCAGGAGGCCAGACTCTTGCTTAGTCTAATGTACTGCTGTTCTGATGGGGGTGAGGGTGGATGTGTGGGGGGGGGGGATGTGTGGGGGGGCGGGGTGAGGGCAGGAAGGGAAGGAAGAAAAAGGGGACGGGGCGGGAGAGAGATGAAATATAAGAATGAAAGATGAGTGAGAAAATGAGAGAGAAAAAATGAGAGAGAGAAATTCACACACACATATGCACACAAAGAGAAGCAGTTTGCAGGTGTCTCTTCAAAGAAATCTTGTTCTCTCAGTGGCCTCTGGGCTTTTTTGCTCAGGTTTCCTCCCCCCCTAGGGGGCTGATTTCCCTTCCACTGCTGAAACCCCATCCATCATTCAGCTGAAATGCTGTCTCCTCTGACATTCTTTCCTGGATTATGAGTTAGAATGAATGTCTCTGGTCTTTCTATACTCAGCACTTTTTTCTTCAGTGTTTTAGGTGCACACTTTGGCTAATTCCTCTGCTTCCGGCTGCCCCTTCACTGTGGGCTCCCCACTGCCCCATCCTGAGCCCGATGCTCTCTGAGCTGTGCCCNCCCGCCCCGGTCTCTTTTGAGTCGCCCCCCCCCCCCCCCCCCCGGGCCTGTGTTCGTCGGTCTCTCCCATCTGCCAAGGACTCCTGCACTGGCAGTTCTAGCGCAGACCTCTCCCCGAAGCCCCGACCCACTGTGAGCTTACTGCTAGAACCATGTCCAGTCCAGGGCACCTCGAATCAAAGCGTCCAAAATTGACCCACTCTCTTCCCCTTGGACCTGTTGGTCTTTCCTGTTCTGTGCTTCAGCAGGTGAGCTCACGAGAACTAGAAACTGTGGAAAGACATGCCTCTGACCTTCTTGCTTCCTCCCCAAATTCAATCATTACAGAATCCTGCCTCTTAAATATTCTGAAAAGTTTTCACATTTGTGCCCTCTCATCTCCAGTCACCAATACCCAGGATCGATGCTCATCACCTCTCATCTAGGGTAACCTCATGGCCTCTTAGCTTGCCTTTCTGTCTCTAGCTCCTCCTTGTGCTGTGTTCCCCACACAGAAGCTATGGTGCTCTGTCGAAAGTCCCAACCTAGGCCTGTATCTCCTCTGCTTTAAACACATCTGCAGGCTCCCTAACATGGCGCGCAGGACCAGACCGGCATCTTTCCATCTTTACCCCCCACCCCAAAGCAGGGAACACAGCTACTCTTTGAGTAAACTGGGTTCGTGCTGTTTCCTGCACCTGCACCATCCTTCTCCACCGTTCCTTCCAGCACCTCACCTGGCTGGCTCCTACTCATCCCCAAGTCTAAGCTCAGGGGTCACCCTTGCACCCCAGAAAGACTTTCTTGACACTCTCTTGCCCCTCCACCACCAGGCTGGGTTAGGCTCTCCTCCTCTTGGTTTCCATGGCTGCCTCAGTGCACACGTGCCCTTGAACTTATCAGAGTGGGTTGAGCTTCTTAGGGGCATGTGTCCTCTAGCAGATGGTGAGCTCTTTGAGAGCAGGGACCAAGTGTCTGTAACCCCAGCGATAACATAGGGCCTGGCACAGCGTAGGCGTAGACGCTTGTGTGCGTAGGTTGCTCAGGATGACAGCACTTGTGTTAAGCACACTTACTGCCCTATCTGCCTGTCTCCTTGCTAGCTGGAAATGTTCTTGTCACCTCCCCAGGTACCGTGCCCTGCACGCTGTAGGGCTGACCACAGATACCTTTAAAAATCTGTGTGTATCTGTCCAACATTTTTAATAGTTGTGACTATGGTGAACCTATAATTTAGTATCTGGCTTTTTATATAACACATAAAAAACACCTAAATATCTTTCTAAATTGGACAGAGTCAAATTTTGCTGAAACAAATTCCTGTACCCTGATCCCAAGGAGGAGGTTTTTCATATCCTTTTGACCACTGTGGCTGAAATGAAAGATTCTTGGTTATTGATGCTGTCTTGGATCCCAGCTGTTGTTAAGTGGGGTCCCCATATTACCTTATTTAAATCTTAATTCCATAGGATACGAGGATGTTGAGTCAGATTCCCATCCTGCATTTACAGGTAGCAAACTGATCAGTAGTTGAATAGACGTGTATCAGTAATGGGTCTAAGGTTATTATTTGGCTGGTGGGACCTGAGAACCCATTATGACAGTGAGGATGCAGAAATGGCCACCCCCGACTTTGAGAATTATTGTTCCATCTCCCCCCAACCCCCAGGTTTTCTCTCTTTGTTTATCAGGAAATTGCTTGGTTTATGAGCAGAGGTTATTGACATTGGACCTGTAACACCTGTGATTTGGAAAACCGTTTGCAGAGCCATGGTTGAGTCCTCCCTTTATAGTATTGGATCCATGCTCAGGGCTGACTCCTTCACGTGGCCTAGGCTTTTTCCCTGATGACTCAGGACCCACTGCCCAGGGTGGGTTCCTGGGAACCTCCATCTCACCCTCAGAGGCCAAGCCCAGTTTCGCCACCTGAGCCCCCAACATCCTGGCCTGGTTCACACCAAGAGGCTTGAGCCTCAGTCCCTGGGACCAGGCCCCCACTGCAGGGGTCCTAGCCCTGGCCTGCTAGGTGGTGTGTGTAACACCAGCAAGCAAACTGAGCCCCCAAGAGCACACTTACTCACCAGTTTATGGGGATTTGAAGGGATGCTCTTGAGTTATAAACCCTCCAGAAAGTAACATAGTGACCTACTAATTTCTGGTCTAGAATTCCTGATTTGAGTTGACCGAACACAGAACTTAGTATGCCTCAAGCACCATTATTGGTGCCTGGCTGCCAATGTAAATGGTGCCTGGTTGGAAAAGAAGGTTGAATGTCTCATCAGCTTGGCTTCCTGAGGCTCACGTAAGCTGCAGAGTCCTTGTGTATGCACAGGTTGCTCTGAGTGAAGATAACAGCGTGGCTGGATGAACTCTGCCATGTTTGAAAGCTGTGATGGTGGGGGTGGGCGGTGTACTACCTGCTCCGTTTCTGTGCTCCTAACCTTGGCTACAAGGTGCAGTGACCAGAACTCCTATCTACTGGAGCCAGAAGGTGACAGAAGCAGCCCATTCTGGGTCCTGGGCATGGCTAGCATGTCACCACACCTAAGTCTCTGAACACACAAAGGAATGTGTGTTCTTTTCCCATTTGTTCCAACAGTTAGGACCATGGGTTTAAGTCAGGTGACCAGATGATGCAAAGTTGGGGTTCCTTTACTAGTGGTTCCATTCATGCCATAGTGATAATTAATAAAGCCGTTTATTGACAGCTCACCCTGTGCCAGGTACTGCACTAAGGCCTTGCACTCTCGTTAATCATCCCAATGGCTTTATAAGGTAAATCCTGTTGAGGTCCAGGGGTAGGTCACAGTTCCAAAGGCAGCTGCCACAGTGACCTCCGCCCCACCTGCTCTTTCTCTATGAGCCACTGCGGTGGCCCCAACAAGAAGCAGAGTTCCTTTCTCTTCCTGCTGATTCTGGACTGCCCTTGTGACCGCTCTGACGGTAGCATCCTGCCCCAGGGATGCTCAGGGACCTCCCAGCCCAGGTGCTAAGAGAACTGCTAGTTTTTGAGCTCACGCTCTGATGGAAGCCGGACACCATGTCAGAAGTCCGACTCCGCAAGACTCTCATGACAGGAGGAAGTCACAGTCAGCTCCGCAGAGGGGCCGCAAGGAGAGAGGAAAGGAGACGCACGGCTGAGGCACCAGAGGTGGGAGGTGAAACCGCCATTCTCGGATGTTCCAGCCCCAGCAGATGCTACAGGGAGCAGGGAAAAAACCCGTCTCTGAATTCTGCCTAAATTGTCCTAAGCCACAGACACAGCAGATACATGTAAATAGATCCTCACTTTATAAAAAGTGGGAAAATGGAGTTTTAGCAGTCACACAGCTCGTGATAGAGGAGCCAGGGTTGACCCCAGCCTGAGTGCCAGTCCCCCATTCGTGCCCTGGGGTGGGCATGGTCTAGGACAGGAACGGAGTCTGCAGGGCTCAGCTTCTCTGCTCCTTTGTGCTGGTAGGAAAGCCCCGGAGCCACAGATTTCTCATCTGCAAAAACGGGATGGTAGTCATGGCCCAGCCCACTTCTCAGTGTTTCTGCGAGCACCAATGAGCGAATGCATTTGAGCATGTTCTTATTACTATCGGTGTCACTTTGAAGAAATTTATTTGGGGCACTGTACTGAGTGATTTGGGGACATAAAAGTAATTATACCTTGTCCCTGCCCTCAAGTAGTTAATGCCACTTTGGTGGATGAGCTAATTTCACCACAGGCACTGCTCTGAGTGTGAGTGGGCGGCAGGTGGGAGAGACCGCCCAGCTGTGGGAGTCAGGAGCTACGTGTTTCAGCTCACCTGTGCCCAGGGTGTGCGGTAGGGGTGGGCAGACTTGTGGGGAGGAGTCTCCTTCCAGCCGTGGGGAGGACACATCCAAGGACTCAAGGGTAGGAAAGCAAAGGACAAGTTCTGAACATTAAAATGAAGCCTGAGCTGGGTGGCAGTGGGAGGTCTGGCAGAGGAGGGCTTCTGTTGCGGGCGGAGCCCAGGCAATTCCCTGTGTTAGGGACACGGAACATGCAGACGAGAGGAGACAGCAGATGGAGGAATGTCCAGACCAGCAACACAAGACCACCGAAGTCTGTTGAAGGAAAGAGGCGGCGGATAAAGCCTCAGAGGTCTGTGGAAGTGGGAGATGGAAACCAGAGACCTTGTGTTGGGGGATCTTAATTTTATCAGCAGAATAATACAGGTGGCAGCATCTGCTGAGGGACAGTGGTGTGTGTGCGGGGGGAGGGGGAGCACCGAGAATGGAAACGGTTGGGAGCAGCTACTCCGAGGAACACAGCACCCCTCTGCTTTGTTCAGTTCTTCGTACAGAGGTTTCCTCCACCGGCCAAGGGCCGAGATGTTAGAGGACAGGAACCTACCGATTCACACTTGCCTCCCAGGGTCTAAGGAGGGCTTTGCGCACAGTAGGCACCCAGTATTTGCATGGGGAATGTGTGCTGAGTGATGGGCCACCTGCCCTTTAAGGTGGGTGGTAATTCATCTGGGCTTTTTTCATGGTGTGGCCTTGAGAATATGTTCTCAAATCTTTTGCCTGGAATTTTCTGTCACTGGAAGAGTGACAATTTTGGTAGCCGCAAGGACATCTGGAAAAGAAATGGCAGCCCCTTATCCGTGCCTAAAGCCAGCCCCCCTAACATTAGGGTGTTTATCAGTGGTTATGGCAGGTGAATGAAACAATTAGCATAAATTCACATAAATAACGCCATCTCTTTTAGATTTTTTAAAAAGTGAAAGTGTGAAACAGCATTGCTTTAAATAGTAGTTTCCTGATTTTTCTCGCCTCAGATCCTTTCCTCTCACCCCTTGCTCTGACCCAGATCCCGTCAGAGAACGAATGGGGCCGAAAGGGAGCGTGTCGTGCGGGTCACATGTGTCAAGAAGACTGTGCCTCCTCCCTGAGCTGCCTGGGCCCTGTGTGGCCTTGTTGGCAGGAGGACAATGGACCCCAGGTGAACTGAGGACCCGTGAAGAAAGAGGACTAGGGGCGATGGGATGATCTGGACAACAGGCAGAGAGAAAGTTGTTTCTGAGGGGAGCTAATAAGAACTAACTCCATGGCAAGCTGCAGCAGGAGGCGGGGCTGGTGGTTTGAGGATGGGGCTGATTTGGGTGGCAAAACTGAGATGCAGGTTTGCGGGGTGTGGTGGAAGAAAAGGGCCTTAACAATGGTATCTGATCAGCCTCAGGACTTGAGGCTGGTGGGCGAGAAGGGCTTCTGGTGCCTCAGTGGTCTTCAGACCATCTCTGCAGTGCACATGGCGCCCTCCAGGGGGCATCCAGGAGGCGCTGTGCTTGAACTTTGGGCCATCCCAGAGAGCAGAGGTGGGCTGCTGTATTACTAACAATCATTTAAATTAATAACAATAATTAATGATGCGAGAGAGCCACTCACAACCACAGTGAGTTGAGGGCTTTCTAGATGTCTTAGGTTGAGTGACCCAGAAGCAGAGCCTGAGACAGGGATCTGGGTATGGACATAATTTTGAGGTTGCCCTGAGGAAAAGGGGGAGCAAGGAGAGCAGGACGGGGAGGGAAGGTGATGAGCCAGGAGGCGGTCATGGAGGAGTCTGGCTGCAGCCTGACCCCACGGAGCCTCCGGAGGGTGATTTATACCAAGGGCTGGCTCCACTTTGACAGCAAGGGAGCTGGGTCTTCAATTCCCCTGTGAGTCAGCCATTGGCTGGGAAGGTGGGCTGGCCTGACCTCCCGAGGGCAGGCGTCTTCTGTTTGGCTGAGGGCGATCCTCTGGAGAAGAGGGGCAGCAGAGAAGGGGCATCTGTGGGCACGAGCAGCCAGCATTCACGGCGGCAGCCCGATGAAGCCTGTCTGGGCTGGGCACTCACTGTGTCTACCGTGCTTGCGATTCTGTATCCGATAACCTTTCAGGCCTCAAAGTCCTGCTGTGAGATGGAAGCCCCTTGCACATTGTGACCTGCAGTTGCTGGGGCTTCCATCTCACAGCAGGAAGCCCCAGTTCCTGCTGTGAGATGGCTGTGTGGCTGCAGTTTGATGGTGGAGAGTTAAAATTGTCCCAAGAAATGCCAGGTCTCCTCCTGGCCCACTCACCAGGACGCGCAAGGATTCCGTCTCAGCCTGGAGGCTCTGCACTTGGCACGAAGCGTCGTGCACCTCTGCCCTGAGCGCGGCGGCCAGCTTCTCCTCCTGGGTCTGGGCCAGGCGGGCCACCTCTGCCTGCTGCTGTGGACAGTGAGGTCTCGGTGAGCAGGGTGAGTGGACAGGCCGCCGCCGCCCTCCCCCTCCCCCTCTCTGATGACCATTCCCCTGCTTCCAACTCAGAGGAAGCAGCTATTAGATTTAAGAATCCCTCTTTTTCTTTAGGTCTGCCCACCAGCTTGTATATAAACTTTCATTTAGTTTGAACATATAAAGCATGCAAATAGAATGACATTCAAAAGATTTTCTAAAGAATAACATGGTAGAGCCCTGGCCGGGTGGCTCAGCTGGTTGGAGTATCATGCACCAAAGGATTTTGGTTCCATCCTCTGTCGGGGCATATGCTAGGTTGTGGGTTTCATCCCTATGTGAGGCCCTTACAGGGGGCAAATGACCAATGATTCTCTCACATCGATGTTTCTTTCTTTCTCTCTTTCTAAAATGAATACACATACCCTCTGGCGAGGATTAGAAATATATAGGGTAGAAAGTATAGAGAATCTCTTTTCCCTGTGCTCTAATTACTCAGTTCTCCTGTTTCCAGTTTTTTAAATACCTCCTTCTAGAAATACTTCATATAAATTTTGTAAATAAATGTGTATGACCACCCACCTTGCTCTGGTAGTTAATCTATCTTAGAACTTGTTCTATCAGCACATACACGTCAATTCACATTCTTTTACGTGGGACTGCCCTATTTGGAAGTACCATAATTATTTAGAAGTCCCCCAATGAGGGGCACTTCCGTGGCTTCCAGTCTTTGCCTGTTACAATCAATGGCACAAAGAATAACCTACATCCCTCTTTTTGAGTCTATGGGAGTATCTCGGGGTGGGGGGGGTGGTAAGCTCCTGCTGTGGAATTGCTAAATCAAAAGCGTAGGCATCTGCGACTTTGATGAATGTTGCCAAACCGCCCTTCGGAAAATTTGTGACTCCTTCCAGCGCTGTAACACAGTGCTGATTGCCACACCTTCTTCAAATGAGTAGTTAACAGCCTTGATCTGATGGGCCCCATTTCCTGGAAAAAGGGTGTCTGGCCACAGTTGTGACTCTGAAGGGGCGGGTCTGTGTTTGGGACCTTCTCCCCGAGCAAGATGGACATGCTATGATTCCTCCCCGTGCGTTCAGGGGAGCAGGTCCTTGTTACTCCTCTGTTCACTGGGGAAAAGGGGAGAAACGAGAGACTGTCCTCATCTGTAACTTCAACCCAAGTCTGATGGCATGCCGCCAAGCCAGTGGTGTAGGAGAAAAGAACTGCTTTGTCTCCTAGTTCACTGGCTTTGGGGGTTGACCACTTTTATTACATATGAATGCCTACTTATTGAATTATGCAAAAACAATCCAATCTAACTGACCGTCCCAGAAACCCCATGTCAAAGGCTTAGACCGCAGTAGTAGTTCTTGCAGTGTTTGCTGTTGGAAGGCACTCAGCACAAGTGCCCATTAAAGGCCAGGGATCAGCTGAAGGGAAGCGGAAGCCGTGGACACAGCTCCAACTGGTCAGCCCATGGCCATGTGTCCCTGGGCCACCACTCAGCCTCTCTGCGTCTCTTTCCCTGCCCACAGGGTGTAAATAACAATGAGTGGTAAATGATAATCACATGACTATCCCCCGAATCACTTGAGGCTTCCTTCAGGTTATGCACGCGGGAACTTTTAGAACCTTAAAAGCATGCAGACATTGGCTGTATATGCTTTCTATATGTGAAGAGTAGTATTAACCAATAAATGCGTTTGTAAAGCCACCATGAGTTGAATACTGCTAATGATAACGAACACGTGTGAAGAAGCACTCACTCCGTTAACAGCTTTTAGGCCGCAATCTCGTTTAATTTTCACAACCCTGTGAAGCAGGTGTCATCATTATTCCCATTTTACATGAGGAAACTGAGATGGAGTCATTTTTCAAGATAGTGGGGTGTCAGGGGGCAGAGCTGGGACCCACGAGGCAGCAGACCCAGAGCCATGCTCCTAACCAGAGCTTAATGCTGCCGCTCCCGCTGGGCTCAGCTGAAGACCCTGAAGTTGGAGTTGTGTCCCCAGGGTGAAGGTGCACCACTCTAAAACACCCTCATTGTCCACCACATCCTCCCGTGGTCAGTGGTCCTGATTTTCCTTCTCTCTTTGGGGTTGGGACCTGGCCAGACGGGCTGTGTGGGTGGGTGGGGGCAGGAGAGGGGGGTCCTGACAGGCAAGTGGAGGCAGGTGGCACAGCCACGCAGAGGGGCCAGCGGCAGTGTGAGCTGGGGCTGGCGGCTCCCCACGGCTTGTGAGAGCCGCGTGTTAAATATTCAGGAACTTTGTAAGCTGGTTGTTGTTAAACACAGCCGTTGTTAAACATTAAATTATACCAACTCACAATTAAATAAGTTATATTAAAATGGTAATACTCGAAATGTATCACTTGCTAATTATTTATATTTTGTCATTATCTGCTATCACGGTTATTTTCACGGATGGCACCCGTGTGGTGGACAGGGCTGTTGTGTCCCTGCCCAGCTCTGTTCACCGACATTGAAGTACTAGCTTGAAATCAGTGTCGACACCGTGAATCACCATTTTACTGATTGGCTAGACTTAGACAGGGAGGCAGAAAATGGTAATAATGCAGATCCAACTTAAAAGCGAGTCCTGTCTGTGGCTGTTGCATTGTGGGTGGCCCACAAAATGGACAGCACATTCCTCCAACATTTGGAAACCGTTGTCTGACCCATAAAGAAGTTACCTCATTGGTGAATGAACTCATTAAGGTCAGCACAAACATCGACCAAGATTCCCATCAAAGTTATGCTCATTCATCACTGAGTGACTTTTTGTATAGTCAGGTATTAATAATCAGACATTTTTCTGTGGTCTGATCTTGTGACACTATTGTTGGTGACAGAATTATAAAAACTGTTGGTGGGTTTTGTAAGAAATAGCAAGTCACACACTGCAGTTACAGGTGCAAATGGAATGGCAAAGTAGGTATTTCCTCTGAAAATTTATGTTATTTCCAAAATTAGATAAATAAAACATCACCAGAAATTCTATGTCACTTTTATGTGGTATTGTGAATTTGATGGATGTGTACATGCATATGCTTACATCCCCCCCCACCCGGAACAGCTGTGAAATGCGGCCGGGGCACTGTGGGTAAGGGCTGGGCACGGGCAGATGGAGGGCAGGTTTCAAAGCCTTGGCGGGTGGGTCTGGACTAACGCTGCTGGCCGAGGCTACAGCCACAGTCCCCACAAGATCTGTCTGTCCCTCCTGTCAACCCAGACAACAAGTGGCTTGTATTCAGTGGCATGTACCGGTGTCTGGAGGGATGAATTCCTAGGTCTCAGTTTCATTAGCAAAATGCTGTATCCAAGTGTTTCCCAAACATTCTTGGACGACCAGCATGTGTTTTACATACCCACATACGAGTTCGAACTATTTTTATTTTAACCAATTCCCTTTGTCTTTGTAAATAAATGCGTAGAAAATGGAAACTAGATTCGTCTCAAATGGTAATGTGTGTCAGCAACATCTGGGGAATCTCGTGAAAGTGCAGGTCCTGACCCAGGAATCAGGAAGCTGAGGGGCCCAGGAATCTGCATTGAAAACGTCATCCTGTGATGCCTGGGCCACAGAAGCAAAGTTCTAGATTGCTACAGAAACCGATATAGCTTTACTTGCTGCAGAGAGAAGATAACTAAAGACTTAATAAAATTAAAACAGATCAGTGTTGTTTCATTCTAGCAAATGGTGCCTGCCAAGCAGCTGAGTCCCCAAGCCTGCTTTCTTTTTGTTGAAAGGTGAGGTTAACAAGTACAGGAAAAGTGTTCATGACCTACCAGCACCAAACGGAAACTTTCTTAGAGTTTAAGAGAGAACGAGAAGAAGAAGTTAATTTGACCACAATGATTACATTGCTGTTTCACATCACGTCTTGTACCTTCTCAAACCAGCTTACCACATACTAGCCCCGCATCTGGGGGTGCTTAGGTGTTTGAACTCACCTGAAGTGATGACATGCTCTTCTCCAATGCCTTTTTAGGTTTACACTTTCTAGTTCTTGCAATAACTCTACTTCTGTTTCCATCTCAACCCCTGCCTCCAGATCTCTCCTCACGGATCACACAGTGGGTGTGTGGTTCCTGAGCCCCAGGGTAGGAAGACAGGACTGGTTCTGTCTCGAGGGTGTGTAATGAGATCCAATTCTGCTGGTCCTCACTCCTTCAAACCAGCTTGAAATCTTGGCTTCCTCGTGCGGGAGCTGGGCTGCCGGAGGTTGCACCCCACCCACATTTCTGAGGCAGGAGAGCATGCGGACATTTTGAAGTACGGTCAACATTTTCAAGTTAAAAAAATTTTAACTTTGATTTTCATGTGACTGCACGTGAAGGACGGACGTGGGGGAAGAAAAGCAGCATGCTCTTGACTAAGTCAGAATGGAGTATTTCAGGGTTTCCAAACGGAGGGGAAAATGTCATCCAACCCACTGTGCTGACTCACGTTGCCATCCCCCACAACGTCCTTGGCAATGACCTGGAGTTGGAAGGGATGCTACTCGATAGGGTGAGGGGAGAGCGAGAGCTGAGGAGGAGGCCGAGTGTGGACAGCCACCGTGCAGGTGTGTCCTGTGTGTTCTGCCTTCCCCTGAGCAGTCGCTGTGTGGGTTTCAGCAAGTCACTCAAGCTTTTTGGTTTGAAGGTGGTGAGAGACAGCTATGCTCTGCTGCAGAGTACGCCCAACTGCCTCGCTCTAGGCATCTCAGACCTCCCAGGGCCATACTGAGTCATCACGTTCATTATCGATGGAGATGGGACCCGGGGTCCCAGTCCTGTGTCGCAGAGGAACCTTATCCCACAGGGAGGCGCAGAGCCTTAGTTTGGAAAGAGCCTGACAAAGCCTGGCATAACCTTTTAAGCCCTCAGGGCAGAGGCCTCCCAACTGCACATTCCACAATGCTCATTCTTAAAGTAAGGAAAGGAATCATGGTTCCCCGCTCCATGTGACCTGTCCAGGTCAGCCCAGTGGGTGGGGGCGTCAGTCAGGGAGGGGCCATGCAGTGAATCTGACAGGCTCAGTGACCGAAAGTAACTGCCTAGGGTGATTTGATCATAAATCCCTAACTGAGCAGGCCCTGCTGGGTAGTAATACCTTAGGGCTGTAATTTCCTTAGTAAAAGGCTTATTTTTGTTTTGAGCCCTGTCCTTTGTTCTTGTTCATCTAGGTTAACAGCCCTTTGAAACGCCAAAGCAATCCTTTTTCCCAGACCCCTTGGGAGGCTAATTACCCTCAGGGGAGCACTGGATATTGTTGCCCCCTGTGTACCGTCCCTATTTGCAGTAAATGTCCAATGTTACTATCCTGTACTCACCGGAGTAAAAGAAATATTTATCTCTCCATTTTACTTTTTATCCAATCACAGAGATTTCTTTACCTTGCTTTGCCCCACCTCCTTAACTACCACCAATGGATTTCGTATAATTTCCCTTCTTTCCCTCCTTTGATTCCAACTGCACAAAAAGAACCAAAAAACTGCCATTTTCCAGGGCATTATCTCAGTCCATTGAGATCCTGCTTTGGGGTGTGTCCTCAGTTTGGTTCAAGTAAACTCTTGTAAAATTTTTTATAGGTTTGGACATTCCTATGTCAACAGTAAGAAGGTTGATTCATAGCTCTACTACCTTCTAAACTACGTGGTCTTGGATAAACTGCTTAACCCCTCAGTGCCTCAGATTCCCCCTCTGCAAAATAGATAAAATCACAATATTATCTCATCTTGAGAAGATTAATGAGAACAAGCCTGTCAAATACTCAGTTCAGGTCTGGCACTGGACAAATGCTCCATAACAGCTTTGCCAAGGCTGCTTTCCTGGCGCATCCCTTTCTGCCTTGTAAAAGATGGTCTTTCTACCCATTGCCTGCCACCTCCACCCCAGCCAGGCTGCACATTAGATTGTGGGTACTATGTGCACAGGGACAACTTCTGAGTCACCCCTCTACCCTCCCTGGGGACCCAAGATGGCTTTTAATACTCGGTATGTGCTCAACAGCCTTTATTGAAGGTCTACGATGTGTGTTGGGCACGAACGAGGGGCCAAAGAAGAGGAGGATCTACCAGGATTGGAATTAAATCCCATCTCCTTTTCATTAGCAGGGTTAGCGCTCATTACTGTAACAACTGGAAGTCACTTCACAGTCACGCGGGGTCGCATCCATGTTATTTAACTAAGGATGGTTCTTTACCGGCAGCACAGCCACCCCCAACCTGCTCCAGCCAGAGGGGGCGTTTATTTGGGAGAGGGCTGGGTGCCACCCAGTTTTCACCAGAGACACGGGCTGTCCTGAGTAGGGATCGAAAAGAAGGGCATGTCTCACACGGTGAAACCTCGGCACGGGCAGAAGAGCCAGCCTGGCCAGGCTGAGCCAAGTGTCTCCTCAAATTTACACAATACCTGCCTGGCTGTTGACACTGCTCACTTCGGGGTGCAGGACCGATGCCCGGCCTGCGTCACAGCTGCCAAAGGAAACCCAGAGGAGCACATGGCTCCGCGGGCTCGCTGTCCCCTTGGCCAGAAGTGGGCACACCCTGCTGATGAACACCGTGGAAGAGGCTCAGCAGTGAGTGTCATTCTGGAGAGAAAAGTTTACTTTTCTTCTTCATTATTGGAGATGTCCAAGTGTGGTATTTTTGCTCTGGTTTATTGAGATCATCCTGTTCTTAAGAAAAAGGGACTCCTCTGTTCCATCCCTTCCAGGAGACTACCAAGTGTTTAATACAAACCACACTACCTTAATTTCTCAGGGATTTGGGTTGTTTTATTTTCACAAATTTCTTATTTTAGAAGTAAGGTCCCTATACTTTTTATGAGAAAGAGCTATTATTATTTTTTTAATCCTCACTTGAGGACATGCTTATTGATTTTAGAGAGAGGGGAGGAAGGGGGTGAGAAAGGAAGAGAAACATCGATTGGTTGCCTCTCACATGTGCCCTGACTGGGGATCACACCCCCGGCCTAGGTGTGTGCCCTGACCAGGAACCGGACCATGACCTTTGGGTTAATGGGATGATGCTCCAACCAACCAGTGTGGCCAAGGCATGAGCTACTATTAAGAAATATCCAAGATAGCTTTGAGACCACTAGAATCGGGTGGCCAGGCATGGGCATTCTCTGAAACGAGGGACTTTATATCCACAGCACCAAGAGCAGGATTTGGCACCTGGTTTGAACTTAACAACGGCATGTGCGAGTGAGTGAAGATTCCCCGGTAGAAGGTGGGAGGGGGAGGTTGCCATGTTTGGTGATCGCCTGCATAGATATTCCCTCGAGTCTTGGTTGGTGACCA
The DNA here is from genome assembly GCF_014824575.4 of Sturnira hondurensis. Taxonomy (NCBI): domain Eukaryota; kingdom Metazoa; phylum Chordata; class Mammalia; order Chiroptera; family Phyllostomidae; genus Sturnira; species Sturnira hondurensis. The sequence goes on from NW_028085930.1 coordinate 6,143,677, forward strand.
GCTGTGGGTTTGAAAACACAGTACAGAAGATCAAGACTTGGGAGTGCCTTCTATAGCATGTACGGCTGTGCTGGATGGACGGTCTCTTCATTTTCCCTTTAACACCAACCCTGACTCCCCCAGCTCTGCCCCAGCCAGTCACACCAGCTGGGACACGCTGCTATAGCAAACAGCTATGGGAACCAAGTCCTGGCTACCGGTCTTTGAGAATAACCCTTTCTTATTGGCTAACTTTTGAAAGCCAACTGGAACTACCCCCTAAATTAAGTAAAAAGACATGTGACAAGTTGGGAACATATTTGCAACTTATCTCACACAGAGAGGACTCATTTCTCTAATGTACAAAGAGCCACTACAAAGCCATAATAAAAAATACAAGATCTAATAAAAATGGGCAAACGATATGATCAGATACTACACACAAAGCAAATATGGATGAAGTTCAGCACATAAAAGACATTCTACCTTCCTCATGATATGAGAAGTGCAAAATAAAACCACACTGAAAACCATTTTTTTAACCTACATTATTGGCAAGAGATCACAAAGTATGAGAACTCACAGCACTGGTGAAGATGTGGAGTGATGGGCGCTCCCCAACATTTCAGATGAGGATGTAAGTTGTAGCTACCTTTATAGAGGGCAAATTGGCAATATTCATCAAAATTACCAAAGCACATAATTTCTTGCCCAGCAATTCCACATCTATGAATTTATCTGATAGACACATTTCTATATGGGGAAATACAAAGTGAGTGATTAGTTTTATTTATGATAGCAAAAGATTAGGAGCCGCCTAAACATTCATCAGCAGGGCACAGGTTAACATAAATTCTGAAACATCTGTTAGCTGGAACAGGGGTTAGCAACTTTTTCTGTACAGGGCCAGATAGGAAATATTTCCGGCTTAGCAGGCCACGTGGTCTCTGATGCAGCTATTCAGCTCCGATGGTGTGCAAACACAGCCAGAGACAGTGTGGAAATGAATGGGCATGGCTATGTTCCAAAAAAAACCTCATTTGTCAAAAAACAGGTAGTCAGGCAGGTTTGGCTCGTGGGCTGGTTTGCTGTGTCCTGGGGTACACTGTCACACAGCTAAAAAACAGGATGCTCTGAATACTACTGTTTAGGTAAAAAGACACAGAGCAAAGACCTATATACATATGTCCTTGAAAGAACGCATAAGAAAAGTATAACATTGATTGACGCCACACAGAAAAGAATGGGGGCAGGGTGCCGAGATATGGTTGGGATGACACTTTCAAAGTTTATCATTTTGTACACTTTGAATTGTGAACCAAGTTAAGGTATTATATATTTAAAATGTTTCAATGAAATAAAAGGGAATGAAAAAGAGAAATCAAAGCAAGCTGGGGCTTTTTGGCCAAGTTCATTCTGTGACGTACTATGAGGTGTAGAGACATCACCCTTCAGTGCTGGCTTATCGCACTGAAGTGCCCTCTGCCTTATTTCACCAAATAATAGGGATCCGAGGATTACAGATGTCCTCAGGGGTTCTGCTCTCTCTATTCTCCTGAAAGGTGCTCTCCCAACTGGCTATAACGGCAATATCACGTTTGGCCACCTTGTAGTCTAGAGCCAGAGAAAAGCAAAGAGAAGGCATAGACACAGCAGCCTATGGAAGATGTTTGCCCTCAGAGGGCGAGTATTTAGGTGAATATGGCTGACTTGGGAACATGTCAATCAAGGTTTCTTGTGGGTAAATCCAGACTCATGCTGCTCAGTATGGTAGCCATGAGCCACATGTCATATTTTAATTAAAAATTAGCAAACACTGAATGAAACTAAAGAATGCAGTCGTGTCGGGCACATTTCAGGTACCCAAAACCCATGCGTGGCCAGCAGCTACCACACTGGATGGCAACACGGGCTGCAGAACATGCCCCTTACTGTGGAAATGCCTGTCTGAGGGCTCTCCTCTGGTCTGTCTCTAATGTCTCCTCCAGCTCAAAGACCATCAGGAACCAGAAACCTCACAGTTCATCTCAGCCTAGTCCCCCTCTCTTCAAGATTAACCGTCTCCACAACCAATCAATCACCCTGTGTGCTTAAGGCGTGATGGTCACAGCACAGATAAAGTTACTGACCTCAAATGTCTTCCAGGGGTGTCCAACCTTGTGAGATCTCTGGGCCACACTGGAATGACTAGGAGGTGTCTTGGGCCACGCGTTAAATACATTGCAACTCGTAACAACAACAAAAAAATCTCATGATGTTTTAAGTAACTTTACAGTTTTGTGTTGCGCCACATTTATAGCCGTTCTGGGCTGATGTGGCTCCTGGACACCCCTGCAAACTGATCTGAGTGCTGACCTACGGCCAGAGCAGACAGCAGTGGTGGTGTGGAGCTCCTGGCTCTGAAGGACTGTGGGAGGAGGCTGAGTTCCGTCTCATCCCTGCCTCACACCACACCCACTCGATGGTAATCCAATGGGTTATTTTACACAGCATCCAGCTGCCGTGAATGAGGGGCAGAGGTGAGGTTTCTGGGAATGAGGGTGCAAGCTCTTCCCAGGGAAGGAAGACCCCCAGGAGGAGATTAAGACCGAAAAACCAAGCCTTCCTTGCTGGGAGCCGGCTGCAGGCGGGGCTTAGGGAAAGCAAGCCAAAGTGTCTTAGTGACACAGAGCGGTCTGATCAGATCACTGGGGTGGAGTAGGGAGGGGCCAAAAAAGGAGGTTGCCAGAGGCAATGGTAAACAGTCTAGGATGGGACTGGCTGAGAAGCTGAATGCCTCCAGAGTGGGTGAAACTGCGGGCTAGAAGATTGAAAATCAAAGGAGGGCAGAGACTGGCTTTCGGCATCTCTTCCTCAAGGAGGCCTGGTTGATTGCACAGCGGCAGGCTGCGTTTCCCAACGGGTGGTAGAAGGAACTCTGGGAGCAGCTGAGGGTCGGACTGGACTGGCAGAGGGCAGCAGGGCCACTCTGCTTTGGGCGTCCTAGAAGGGACCAGCTCTGAGGCAGAAGCCTGCCATTCTTCAGAAATCATGTAGCTTTTGTTACCTTGTTTTTAGTTTGTAAACTGACCTATAGGAATAAGATAATTAAAACTAAGAGGGGGGAAATGATAGGAGAACTCAGGTGTTAAAGAGTTTAGCCTTAATTGATAGACTTCAGTGACTAATGCATGTGGAAAGCTGTTATTACAAAATCATGCAGCTTTTGAATAAAGACTCCTTTCTTTTATCACCAAGCCTTTGCCTCTGGAATTTTGCCCAGAGGGTGGCAGTGGGCAGCAGGACCCTGCTTGCTGTTCGGTAACACCAGTGTCTAGGCTGAGAAAGTGGACAAGGAAGAGAGGACCTGGCCTGACCTGTGGAGGTAGGCTGAAGGCAGCACTGGCAGGGGAGGTGAGGTGGCGGGGTGGGGGTGGGGGTGCAGTCTTATTTCTCTGCTGCAGTTCTGGGTGACCTGAGGTGGTGGGAAGGAATCTGAGATGACCTCTATGGCCTTTGCCTCCAGGCGTTATACCTATGATTAGGTCACATTATATGACAAGGATTAGGGGATTTTGCAGACGTAATTAAGGTCCCAAATCAGTTAATTTGGAGTTGATAAAAAAGAAGAGGGTATCCTGGGTAGGGCTGACTTAATAGGATTAAAGCTTAGAAAGAGTGGAGTTTTCTGCTGGCCTTGGAGGATCTTGAGGCCATGCTGTGAGCTCCCAGTGGAGAGGGGCCGCCTCTGGGAGCTGAGAGCTTCAGTCCTGCAACTGCAAGAACTGAGTTCTGCCAACAACCTGAACTGGGGAGCTGAGAATGCAGCCTGGCTGTTACCTGATCACAGCTGAGTGAGACCCAGAGCAGAGGACGCAGTTAAGCCACACCTGGTTCCTGATCATGGCAACTGGGAGACAGCCATGGTGAGTCGTCTCAAGTCACTACGTTTGTGGAAAGTGATTATAAAGCCATGAAAAAGGAGTCTACCCCGTTACCTTGGGGGAAGGGCCTCCAGTCCCATCAATGGGCAAACTGAAGTGAGAAAGGTCAATCTTCTGACCCTGACGCAGCTTTGTTCAAAAACTTTAGAAGCCCATGGCCTGCAGTGTGGCCCTGGTTCCAGGAGGACCCCCTGTCGTAAGGAAAGGGTCGGTTGGAAGAGACATTTGGTTATGTGGATCCTATTGGACTGACATGGACATGAAAGGTAACGACTGCATAATATTCTTGGAAGTATCACTTTGGTTACCTGGAGTATCATCGTCCTGTTGGAGATAAAGGACCTTTGAAATGGCTGCATGTAGGGTAAGTGGAGGCAGTCTCACTTCCTCAGCCAGGTGTCTGGGCAGCTAAGGGAAGCAGTGTTCGTTCCCATCACCTTGGAGGGGCCTGACAACTAGTGTTCTCGTAGCCTTGAGAGTGGGTTGGATAAACTGTTCCCATAACACGAAGTGGACTCACATGCATCGAATTATGGTATGTTATATAATATCTGGCATCCTGCCAGCTTTGTTCCCCTCTGGTACTTAAACAGGTAGGGACTCCCTGCTGGGGGTGACGATGATGGGAGAGACATGCAAGGGGACAGGTGCCATGATGGGGGCCACACTGGGGAGCAGGGGCCACGACATGAGACACACAGACAGACATGCAGCTTGCACCATGCATGGCTGCCCACCCATGAATAAAGCCATGCCAGACACCCCAACGGCTCCGTGAATATTTCTTCGTCTGCACAAATACCATGGACCTGCCTGGCCTTGAAGGAGGGCAACACACTGCCCCTGTGGAAGAAACACGTAGTGGAAATGGCCTGGCCGTGGAGAAACTAGAAACCCTCATGTCTCTTCCCTCCAATAACAATAGTTCTTGCTTCCGAGGCTATTGTGAGAATTCGACCAGCTGAAAAGAAGCCAGAAGATCTGGCCAGCACAGATGCCCTCATCTGCTTATCGACTATATTTTTGAATTTTACACTTTTAACTATGAATGATGGGGTGATTTTGGGGCACCTGTACATTCCACGCCAGTTTAGGAAAGAAGGCCACTTCTATCTTCATGCGACCACGGTCAGGGGAGAGTGCATTTGTGTCCAGGACGCTCTTGTTTGTTCCACTCCACAGAGTGGAAGCATCTCAGCATGTGGCTCTGAGAAACAGGTGAATGAGCGCAGTTTTGCCATGTCCCCAAGGGGGCCTTCCACAGGTCTGTGGGCCGCAGACTGGGGAACGTACTCCATCCAGGTGGGGAGGTCTGGAGAGCAGTCTGGCATGTCATTGAAGGCTCCCGAAGCATCCCCAAATGCCCGGAGTTGGGTGACCACAACAAACAGAAAAGGAAGGGCCAGATGCTAAGACCCCTCAGGAGCTCTCCGGGCCCACCTGACCCTCCTGAACACTGACTCCTACGAATTCAGAGGCTCTAAAAACTAGACCACTGAGGTTCTCGGCGCCCACAACACTGTGGCTAGAGAGAAACCTTACCAGAACCTCTTTATAAGCTTTTAATGATTAAAAACAACAAAGATTTTTGGACAACAGTATGGAGATGCCTCAAAACATTAAGACTAGGACTACAATCTTACCCAGGTATTTTGTATCTGGATATTCATCTGAAGAAAACACTAATTCAAAAATATAATGTACACCCTCGTGTTCCCTGCAGCATGATTTACAATAGCAAAGATACGGAAGCAACCTAAGTGTTCATGGATGGGCAAACTGATGTAGAATAGGCTATTAAGCAGCCATAGAAAAGAATGAAATCCTGCCATTAGTGAGAAGAGGGATGGACCTGAGGGCATTATGCTAAGTGAAATAAATCAGATAGAGAAAGACAAGCACCAAACAATTTCATTTATATGTGGAANTCAAAAATATAATGTACACCCTCGTGTTCCCTGCAGCATGATTTACAATAGCAAAGATACGGAAGCAACCTAAGTGTTCATGGATGGGCAAACTGATGTAGAATAGGCTATTAAGCAGCCATAGAAAAGAATGAAATCCTGCCATTAGTGAGAAGAGGGATGGACCTGAGGGCATTATGCTAAGTGAAATAAATCAGATAAAGACAAGCACCAAACAATTTCATTTATATGTGGAATCTTAGGAAAAAAAAAACAACCCCCCACAAAACTAACCAACCAAACAAAACCAATCTCAAAGACAGAAAATGAGCTGGTGGTTACCCGAAGGCATGAGGGCGGGGGGGTGGGCGATGTGAGTGAAGGGGTCAATTGTGTAGGGATAGACGGTAACTGGACTTTGGGTGGTGACCTCTGTAGGCAGATGCTGAATTTTAATATTGTATACCTGAAACGTATACAGTGTTACATACCACCTTTACCTCGATTAAAAAATAATAGAAGGCTTGGCAGATAAGTGGTAGGAGATGCTGAGGGCATCCACCTTTGCTCCCCTGGCCTTCCCCTGTTGGTTCCCCCAGCTCCCTTTTCCTGGCCAGGCTCCCTGCCTCTGGGAGCTGCCTCTGAAGAAGAGAGTGAAAGGCCCCTCGGCTGGCTGATGGCAGAGACCTGGTAAGAGATGGTATTGTCACCCTAGCTTCCTGCCTTCCCCTGTCTCACAGTGCTGCCCTCAGGCCCCCTGTGGGCTTTGTTCCAGTCTCCCGCAGTGGCAGCTCGTTGGATAACATATTCTTTGTTGGTTCCTTACTCTGCTTCTCCTCTCCTTGTATTTTTGTATTTTTTCCTCAACTTCTAAATAAACCACCCGCACTTCAATATTTGTCTCGGGATCAGTTTCTGGGGGAAGCCAAACAAAGACATAAATTCATCATGCCAATTAATTTTTCAGCCTCCCTAGCTGAAAGGTAATTAAGTACATGTTTGTGTTCTCTCTGCAAAAGGTTTTGAAAGCAGTGCGTGCTAAGCCCTTTCACATTGATGCTCTGTGGCCAAGAAAACGCCAAGATGTGCCGAGGGTGGGCGAACGTCAGCCCCCGAGGGCATGACTGCAGCTGACAAAACTGTTTATTGGAGAACTTCTGGCTGTCAGTTCTCGTCTCTGTTGTTGGTCAGAAGGATTCACTCATTCTGCAAATATTTTCTGAGCTTTGCTTCTCTGCAAGAGGCCCAGGCAGCATGGGCCAAACTTAAACAAGCACTGTCTGTTTTCTCTGAGATGAAGCTTTCAGATTGCTCTATTAAAAGGACACAAATGAATTTTGTTCAGAATTAATGTTCGAATTACTGTTGGGTTGGTGATGATTCTCAAGAGGGTGAGGGGTGAATAATAATGACTGTTTTTTTTCTTTTTTCGTACTATGCAGGATATACCGTATTTTACGGACTATAAGATGCACCCCCCAAATTTAGGAGGAAAAGGGGGTTGCGTCTTATAGTCCGAATGTACCATGGTGTGGGCAACTAGCCAGGCCTGCTACATTCGGACTATAAGATGTATCCCCCTTTCCTCCCAAATTTGGGGGGAGTGTGTCTTATAGTCCGAAAAATATGGTATTTTAATTCCATTCCTGTTAATTACAATGCCCTCCCCCCACTTTTTCTAAGATATAATCACTACAGTGTGGTGCACACCCCAGGAGTGCGGGGAAAGATGCAAAATTGCAAATAGCTTTGAGAACAGAGCCAAGGAGAAATCACAGCCCCAAAGAGAGAAATGAGCCAGCAGAGTTCAATGACAGTCACACACGCGTGCGCTCACACACACACACACAGACACACACACACTAGCTGTGTGACCAATGCCCTCTCTGGGTCTCCTTTGTCTCACCTCTAAAGTGAGGGAGTAGGGACGGCTGGTTTCTAGGGTCATTCGTTATAAATATTCATGACTCTCCTAAAAAGAAGTCATGGACCAAAATCAAACCTATGGTTGGGTTCACTTGCCCTCTGTGTTCTTACACCTCTCACCAGGTAGGGTGGGGCGGGGAGAGGCTGCATTTTGTGGTGCTATTAGGCACTATTTGCCATAAAAAGTGTTCGCCGTGGTCTGGTTCTAAGAATTGAAGGCCAGAAAGCACAGAAGGTGTGGAAAGGGGGCAGTGTGTGGGAAAGCGGGGCGGTGGGGGGGCTGGAAGATGTTTCCTGGCCTGGAGAACCTTGGGGGCTCCAGCGCTGGTGAGCTCCCTGCTGCGAGTGTTCCTGTTGGTACTTGGGGTGCGGGGAGAAGGGAGAAAAGAAAAGGTCCTCTTGGTTCTCTTTCGGTAGCTTTTTTACACTCTCCCGGCTCTCGACCCTGGCTGGGCATCTGAATCATCCAGCCAAGGAAACCACCAAGTCCGCCTCCTCCTCTGACTTCACTGGCCTTGTTTGGGGCCTGGGCACATTTGAAAATGCTCTGAATTAATTCTGCTGTGCAGCCAGGACTGAGACCCACTCAGGGGAAAGCAAGGACGCGGGAGCAGCCCTCTTGCCTTGTGCCAAAGAGCTACCTTGGTTTTCCCACTTCCTTCGCACTTTGCTTCCTCTTCTGCCCTTTTCGACCTCTGCCTTGAAATCCCAGAGTCCTACACGGGCATGGGACGGAGAAGAGAAGAAACCCCCGCGTTCTACTTCTGGTGAATTCCTTTAGTGTTTATGAAGTGCAATGAAAGCCATTTCCTCCCATGAATACGACTCATACTACTGAAGAAATATGTAAAATGAGAAATACACTTCAAAGGGTTAAATAGGCCCATCACACAATGATGACCACCCCTGACACCACGTGTTTTAGTGTTTTCTTCCAAATCTCTCCTTGATGCCCTGTTTCTTTGTTGCAGGGCTCCTTCTGCTGTGTACACCAGGGGCTGGCAGACGGCAGCCCCTAGGCCCAATCCCGCCCATCTCCTGCTTCTGTAAATAAAGTTTTATTGGCACACAGCCACAGTCCGTTACCCATCGTCTACAGCGGCGTACACATTGCAGCCGCAGAGTGGGACGCTGCCACAGAGACCACTAGGCCCAGGAACCTGAATATCTTGTCCTTTACAGCAAAAGTCTGTTGGCCGGGGTGGATACCACTCTGCTCTTCCCCCTCCCCCCCATTTTACCCTATTGCCTGAGCATTTTCCCTTGTGGTTGTAAATGCTTCGTGAGGGCCATTCCTGATAACTGCCTGACACGTCACTGCACAGTTAGTCCTTATCCTGTTGTTAAACATACTATGGGTTTATTTCCCCAAGTTTTGACTGTTACAATGAATATATCAGTGAGTATATTTGGATGTAAACTTTACTTTTTTTTTTTTTAAGAATCTAATTTTTTCTTCTTGATGTATTTGAGAGGGAGAGATGGGGAGAGAGAGAGAGAGATTAATTTGTTGTTTCACTCATCCAGGCTTTCATTGGTTGATTCTTTTTTTAAAAGATTTTATTTATTTACCTTTAGAAGGGAAAGGAAGGAGAGAGGGAGAGAAATATCAATGTATGGTTGCCTCTCGTGTGTCCCCTGCTGGGAACTGGCCTGCAACCCAGGCATGTGCCCTGACTGGGAATTGAACCGTGATCCTTTGGTTCACAGGCCCGCACTCAATCCACTGAGCTACACCAGCCAGGGCTGGTTGATTCTTACATATGAGCCCTGACTGGGGAATCAAACCTACAATCTTGGCATATGATGAGGATGATGCTCTAATGCACTGAGTCACCTGGCCAGGGTTTTACTTGTATTTTCTATGATTTCTTTAGGATAGTGTCCAGATTATTTGACTGGTAAGTAGGGACATTTTAAGACTCTCAATACATACCACCAAATTCCTTACGGAAAAGGGTCATAGTGATTCATCCCAGTAATATAGGTGAAAACTGTCTCCACATACTGGCCAGCATTATTGTTATCATTACCATTTTAAACTTTTCCTGCTTTTGGACAGGTAAACAAAACAACTATTATTTGAATGCACATTTCATTTCTGCCTCATGAGACTGGAACTCTGTATTTCTCCCTTGGCAAGGAGGCCGCTCTCCATCTCCGCATGGTCTCTTTCCTCACATAGCGGAGAGGAGGGGCGGGTCCTACCTCTCACCTTGGCTTGGAGCGAGGCCCCCGCTTCCATCCAGTTCTTTTCAACATCTCTCTCCCAGTGGGTTCTAATCGTCTCCAGGATGTCGTCCAGGCCAGTGCCCATGGGGACACCCACTTGTTCCAGCTCGGATACTTCCAGCTGCTTATACAGGGCTTTCACATCCTGAAAAGGACAACGTACACCTCTGGTGAGTTAGTTCTGCGGGAGAAAGACGAGGCTCGGAAGCCCGCTCTGCAGAACCCTAGCTCTGTGGGCGATGCTTGTGATTCTCATTTTGCTACAGCCGGATGCGGGGTTCTGTAGACACTGGCCAAGTCCCCGATCCTCTTCCCAGCATTGGGGCCGTACTCTCCTTTCCCAGGATGCATTTCTCAGCAGGTCTTCATGAGCACAGTCCCAAAGCAAAAAATCCAAATAAGCCGCTAAGTAACAACACAGAGCAAGCAACGACAGCAAGATGACCCTTATGGATTTCATTAAGTCAGAGTAGGCCGAGAGAGATTTAAAGATAACTTTGCAGTGTCTTACTGTGCAGAGTGGTGAAAACTACAGAACTAAGAAAAGGAGGAGGCCAGCTGATTGGTTCCTGGTTTGTCTAAGGTGAGTGGAAAGAAGGAACTTCCTGACATCTGCATTGGGAAGTGGGTTTTTTACTTTTTCAACGGCAGGCACTTTAGGTCTCAGCACAGACAGTGGCATGTAGTTTAGACTCAGTGCTGCTCTGTAGGGGACTGGACCGCATCACCGTGGGAGGGTGTCTCTGTCCTGTCACTCAATGTTCTGACCTAGTTCCATTAATGAGGACGTGCAAACCACAGCCTTGCTTGGAGTTATTTGCCCTCTATAGTGTTGGAAACAAAGATCTGAACTTGAATACCTCGAGGTATGGTATTCCCTCCAACTCAACACTCTATGGCTTGGACCTGCTGCCTTTCTCTGTTCCATGGCAGCCTGGTTCTGAAGCCCTCTGAGGGTGAGACACCGGGCTAACCTGACCCACACCAAGGCCTGAAAGTGCTTGACCAGCATCTTCCCTGCAGCCCCGGGCAAGTGACGTGGAGAGGCTGAGGTGAGCCGCCCTCACCTGTGTTTTGAAGTTCTGCCATACAGGAGGGTGTCTCCGGTCTTGTAACCAAGCCAGCGTCACCCCAGCCCCCACCTACCTCTTCATAGCTCCTTGACAGAAAGCCAAGTTCTTCTTTCAGGCTTTCTATTTGACCTTCCAGATCTATTTTTGTCCAATGAGCTTCATCGATGACTTTATACAGAGAGTTAATTTCCTCTTCCACTGCCTTTCGAAATGGCTGCTCATTTTCATATCTGCAGATAAAGGAACTTCATCAGCAAAGCTGGGCAAACCAGAAGACAAACTAATCTGATTGTAAGTGTTGCCAACAGGCCAATTATGTGCTAGGAAGACAGAGAATGGTAAATGTCACTTTTCCAGCAGCCTTGAGGGCATGGTTAACACAATTGTTACTTGTTGGTTAAAGTGAGAACAATTGCTGCCAACTCTGGTAACCGGGCTTAATGGGGAGGGGGGGCGGCCTCGTGGACCCTGGCAGTGTGGAGCCCTGGGGTGAGCTTCTCCAGTGCAGGGATGGACATCGTCATCACTGTTTTGATTTGTCCTCCTGCTCAACTGTGGATCCTGTAACAGACATTACCGAGAATCTGCCAGGCTGTGTGCCAATGACCGCAACATGCAGAATGTGGTTTCTGTCTCCAAAGAGCCCGTGTGGGATTTCAGGGCCGTGGCCACCAACCCAAAGGCTGCCAGGGGCCAAGTGGCCAATGCAGGTGAGGATGAGGGCCAGGTCTGGGCAGCAGAGAGAGGTGGGAACTGAAGCACATGTGACAGCTTATATGTACTTCCCCTAAAGGGGCGCTGCTGCTCAGCACCCCGCCCCCTTACGCCTCGTGGGAAGGGCATGACAGTTCTCTTTGAGAGAAATGGGAAAGCTGGATTTATATGTGAAATATCAGAGTTTTAAAAACTTACAACATAGATAATAACACACCAACTCAAGTCCGAAACCGCCCACTCCCAAACTGCCTACTCTGAGTTCTTTCATTTTCTGGTTTACACCAGCTTTCTTTCCAAAAGCTACCCTACTTCTTTGCTCATTTCTCCCTATGTCACTCCTTTCCTGCCACAGCCTTCTATCCAGCTGTACCACTCAGCCATATTCCACAGCTTACTTTAGTCCATCCATAAAAGGGAGAAATCACACACCTCTCATTTCACAAAACCTCTGCCTCTTAGGGTCTTAGAATTTTAAAGAGATGTTGGCATTCAACTATTGAAACTCCTACCCAGTGACAATCCCTTGGTTGCATTCGTGATAAGTGATCATGTAGCCTCTGCTTGAATACTTCCACTGACAGGGAACTCATCACCATTCAAGGCCACCATTCCATTTTTTAGACAGCTCTAATTATTGCAATCCCCCCCCCCCCAAGAGCTTAAATCTCCATTCTTGTAAGAATCTGAGTTCCACCCTTTGGAACACCCAAAATCGGTCTAATGCTTCCCTCTGGCAGTCCTACGAATATTTAGAGGCTGTCTCTATGTCGTTTGCTCATTTCCCCCTCCCCAGCCCCACCCCTCAAGCCTTTCGTTCCTTAAGTTACACATACACTCCCATTTCTTCCTCCATTCTTAATGTGCATTGGTTTCCACACCCTCATTATTGAGGGCAGGGACTGTGGCCTCTCTGTCTTTGTGTCCTCAGCACCCTGCTCCAGGCTCCGCATACATTTATGGAACGAGCATAAATGCTTTAATTGGTCTTATGACCTTCTCAGGATGTGACACAGAATGCAAAACTCCAGATGCTGCCTGATCAGTTCAGAGTCCCGTGGGACTGTCTGCTCCTGTGGTTGGGCCCTTTAATGCTCTTCCTCGAGGACCCTGAGATTGGTTTTGTGGCTTGCGTTTGTGTGTCTGCTCATTTGATTTTGACCAGCTGTATTTGCTGCCGACTAATATTGGGTCTCCTGCCAACTAGAGCCCCCAAGCATATTTCGTAATTGTTGCCTGAAGCCCAGTTTCCCTGTCCTGCCTGGGTGCACCTGGTACGTGAGCTGAGAAGTGGGAGTTCATGTTTATCCTCTTTGTTTCGTTGGCCCATTGTTCCAATGAGTTGGGATGGTTTTGAATCATGTTTCTGCCATTCTGCTCTTCACCACACCCTGGTNGTCTGCTCATTTGATTTTGACCAGCTGTATTTGCTGCCGACTAATATTGGGTCTCCTGCCAACTAGAGCCCCCAAGCATATTTCGTAATTGTTGCCTGAAGCCCAGTTTCCCTGTCCTGCCTGGGTGCACCTGGTACGTGAGCTGAGAAGTGGGAGTTCATGTTTATCCTCTTTGTTTCGTTGGCCCATTGTTCCAATGAGTTGGGACAGTTTTGAATCATGTTTCTGCCATTCTGCTCTTCACCACACCCTGGTTTGTATATTGTGCCACTTTGCCTCCTTTGCATTCATGCACCTCGCAGTCCAAAATGTAAATGAAGGAATTAAGGACAAAGCCGGGGGTGGGGGTGGGGGGACTCTGCCCCAGACTTGCCCCCAGATCTGGAGCTCTGCCTTCACGTCAGCACTTGGGAGAAGGCCTCTGAAGCATTTTTCTGTGCTCTGTGTGTAGGATAAACTTTTCTACCCAAATGCATTCTTTACGAAGAATTGCATGTTTATTAGCATTTAGTCCTCTTGTAAACAAGTCCTGTCCTTCCAGCTGAAATGAAAAGCCACCCATATGACTGGGCTGGGTCTCTGTTGAGCAAGTTGGAAGAATCCCCTTTGGGTCCCCGGAGTCATATTTGCTCACCTATCCAGGGAGCCTGTTCCCTCTGGAATGGGGTCCATTCAGCAATGAGAGGTCTTAGGTGTCTCATCGACTTTTTTTATGAAGTCTGCTACGGCAGAGATTTTCAACTACGTGCAGAAAGAATTTTTAAAACACGCAATACCCGACTGTTTAGTCAGGGGCACTGACCTCTTTTCCCTTAGATTGTCATGGAAAAAGATACAATAGCCAACACAACAATAGCCGTCCAGTGTGAATAAATCAAAATTAGACCTATTATTTTTTTGTCAGATTGGCAAAAAATACAATATAGTTTTTGGTGTGCCGTAGGACGTTAGTAATTAGTTTGTGTGTGCCATGAGAAGAATAAGGCTGAATCACTGCTCTGAGGATTTGAGACAATTTGTGATATCCCCCAAGGCTGCTCTTAAGCTTTAACTTTCTCCGGCTACCCTTTCCCCTGTCCCCTCCGTCCCTAAGTCTTCAATTAGCATCTCTGCTCATGGCGCCCACCTCTTCTGCCCTTGACCTGGAGGCTGCTGGCCCCAGGTCTCCAGCAGCAGCGTGTAATTTCTGCTTGGTTTCTCCACTCCCAGCTGAACTCAGCTTGCTCAAAACTAAAGTCAGGATCTGCCCCTGCCTTTAATTCTTTTTTAATTAAAAAAAAACTATTTATTTATTTTCTTAGAGAGAGTGGAAGGGAGGGAGAGAGGGGGTGAGAGAAACATCCATGAGAGAAATGTGCCCCAACTGGGGACCTGGCCTCAACACAGGCATGTGCCCTGACCGGAAATCGAACAATGGACCCCTCTCTCCTGTTTTTTATTTCACTTCTCTGTGCTCTTGTCACCTTGGCTAGCATGGTGCCGGGCAAGACAGCCACCCTGGCTGGTTGAGTCCCCTTGACTCCAGAGTGGCCACCAGTGGAGAGACCTTAGCACATGGAGAAGCTCGGTTGTTGGGAAAGGAAAGACAAGGAAGAGATGGCAGCGGTCCTCCTTCTCGTCACCAGGGCTTGTTATCCTGAGATAAGAACTATGGGGGGTGGGGTGGGGGTGGGGAGGGTGGGGGGTGGGGTGGGGTGGGGTGGGGGTGGTCTTTCCCAAAGACTCCCAACACTATGCCTTCCTCTTTGTCTTCACCAGTGTAGGAAAATCTTCCCCCAAATAACAATCCAATCCTACCACTCTCCGCCCAGGCCCCCCCCCCCCCCCCAATCTTCTCAAAGTCACTGTGCTCGTCCAGGAAAGGGCCCACCTTGCTCAGCTTCTCCATCGGCCTGGGGTCCCCAAAGCCCACTGGCCTTCGTGATTTTGCCCTGAGTGCCTCTCCTCTGTATTGTTATTTACTTTATTTTTTCTGTAGATTTATCTACCGAAGAAGTAAATCTTAAATCAATAAACCTGAGAAGCTCTTGATATTAAATAAACTTTAAATTGGTACTATAAATGATGGTACTACAGTGGAAAAACAGTTTCATGGGTCATAAATAGAAGGTAACTACAAAAATAAATACATCACTATTAAAAAGAAAATGCATCTCCTTACACCACTTAAAATAATCTTCACCAGCACTAGATATGCTGTCTTTATTCTTGTACTATTATTTATTAATTATTGTATTATTTTCCATGTGAACAACAGTAAACCTACTTTTCCCCACCTTAGGAAACACTGTATTAGACCTCAAAGGGATGCTTCTCAAGGCTGGTGAGCTTTAAATATGCGGAGGCTGGGGCCCCACCCCAGACACTCTGGTTTAGTTCATCTGCGGGGCTTGCGCACTAGCATTTCCGGGGTCCAGGTAACTCTAATACGCTGCTGCCCATGAGAGGCACTGCTCTAAACCAGCAGTTCTCAGAGTACGGTCCCAGGACCAGCAGGATCTGCTTCACTGGGATCTGGCAGGAAATGTAAATTTGGGGCTCCTCTCCAGATCCATTGAATCAAAGTCCCTGAGGGTGGGGCACAGCAACTGTGTCGTCTGCAAGCCCCCGGGGGGATTCTGAACTACATTAGATTTTGAGAACCTCTGCTCTAGCCCAAGTGACACCAGGCAGAATCTCTGAGCCCTTGGGGCTTAGTTTGTGTCTACAGGAGGGCTTGGGTCTGACCATCTTGGCTCTGGATTCTCCCAGGGACCCTGTTGTCCCACCCCAGCCTTCCACGTGGCTGGCAGGGGGGGAATGCGGGAGACTCCAGACAGCAAGGCCCGAGTGACCCAGGAGTCACGTGGGAGGTATGGAGGGACGGTCCCCTCTTCGGCAGAGCATTACCTTTCTTTAAAGTCGTCCACGCCTGCCTGGATGCTCTCTGTCTGCAGCATGAGCCGGGCGTTTTCCAAGACGGCCTCGCCAACCTGCAACGGCACACACAGCACAGGGGACAGGGTCACCGGGTGTCCCCTGGTTTCCCACTGGGACTCGGGCTGGGCTCAGAGGCTCTGGGGAACTTTAAGTGTCCTTCTCTGAAAAGGGGGAAGGAGATCAACAGTAAAGCACAGGGTCTGGATGTTTTTAAAGAGTTTTTAGAGCACAAAGAGCAGTCGGAGGCAGACTTGTTCGTAGCCTCTGTCACCGTGATGAGCTTTGGGCCGCTAGAGCAGTTTCTGGCTCCTTAAATGAAGTTTCACTGGCTTGATGTAGTGGCTGTTAATGTTTTCCGGTCACGGGTGCCTTTGAAAAGCTGTGGAATCACAGATCTCTAGATGAGTGCTGTCGGACAGAAGCATCTGTGATGATGACGTCATCTGTGATGACGCTCTCCACCTGTGCTCTCCACTGTGGCAGCCACAGGTGGCCACTGACACTCCATGGTGACAAGGGTCGCCAGATGGAAGGAGGGCTGGGGAGATGGGTGAAAAAGCAGGAGGGATTAAGAAGTACAGGTTGGTAGTTCCAGAACAGTTGTGGGGATGTACAGCACAGAGCGTAGGGAACACATAGTAATGTTGAAATGGTGTCAGGTGCGTACTAGACGTAGCCGGGTGATGACTTCGTAAGTTACACAAGTGTCTGACCACTACACCTGAAACTAATTACTAGTGATGTCAACCATCATTGAAGAATAAAAATATATTTTAAAATATTTTAAAAAGAACATGGAAAATAAGACAACAGAGTAACTGTCGTTGCCTGCAGTTCATCAGAGGGCTCTGGCTGAATGAGGCCTTTCGGAGGCCTGGCTCCGGGGCGCTGGCTGAGCCCGCTCCTCCTCCTTCCCCTCCTCCTTCACACGCTACAGCCTCACGTTCAGGAAACCTGCTAGTCTGGGACTCTCAGCACTGCCATTTCTCAGATGGCGAGTTTGAAGCCTGAGTTGACTGCCCTGCTCAGTTTCTCACACCGATGCCGTGACAACTGGCTTCACAGTGTGCTAGGCGAGGCGGCTGTGCANTGAGGCCTTTCAGAGGCCTGGCTCCGGGGTGCTGGCTGAGCCCGCTCCTCTTCCTTCCCCTCCTCCTTCACACGCTACAGCCTCACGTTCAGGAAACCTGCTAGTCTGGGACTCTCAGCACTGCCATTTTTCAGATGGCGAGTTTGAAGCCTGAGGTGACTGCCCTGCTCAGTTTCTCACACTGATGCCGTGACAACTGGCTTCACAGTGTGCTAGGCGAGGCGGCTGTGCAGGGGCGGGTGCAGGCAGACATGCACCTGAACTCACAGAATTGGGGAGACTGCCTTTAACAAAGGGAATGAAAAATGACTAATGCAAAGGGGAGTCTGTGGTGAGCAAGGGACCCTGAAGCTTAAATTTCTCATTTGGTACAATCTGGTTTTGCTGTTTGCTCGTTTCTGCTTTTTAAACTTGGGATCTAGAGGGGTGGGCAGAAAAAGTGAAAAATAAGACAAAACTCTGGGCATGTGTGTGTATGTGGGGGGGGAAATATGTGCATCGTGCTTAGAGTCACACAATTTTGGAGAAGCAGAAAGATGGCTGACAATGCAGTCATTCCAAGCCCTGCCATCCAGTGAGAACACCGTCAGCATTCAGGTACATTTCCTTTTACCTTTTGCTTTGTGGGGATCCCACAGTCCTGACTGTGGGAATGTATAACGTTTCCCCAGTGATTGCAGACTCGGTAAATGAGAGGCTGCCGAGCAATCATGGAGTCAGGCAGGACATGCAGATGCTGAAGGTGAGGTGAGGTGAGGAGCTGGCTGCTCGGCGCCTTTTGCTCCTCTGTGCTCCCTTGCGGTTGAGGACAGGGGACGTTTCTCAGATAATTTGGACGCTGCTCAGCAGACAGGGCACTTCTGTCCAAATGTCTGTCCTGAGCGGCTCGTGCAGCCCGAGGCTTGGGGAAGCTGGAGGCCTTCCTGCTTCACTGTTGTTTAGTAACAACCAGGAGTTTATTCAAGCCTCAAGTGGAGCCTAATTATGGGCCCTGACTTGCCAAAGTGCACTTGGCTGGCTGGGCTTCCCCATCCCCTTCAGTGATGGGATCCTGAAATAACCTGCCGGTCCACCATGCAGCCACAGAGAGCCCGTCATGGTTCTCCTGCCGGCGCCCAGCCCAGCAGAGGCAGTGTCCTCTCTGGTGTCAGCGGTGGCTCAGCCGCCCAGCCATGGGAGGGGACACTCAGGCAGCATGACAAGGGCTGGACCTTGGCTGGGGTGTAGTATAGTGTGAGGGCTGGGATGGGGGCCAAGATCTAAAGCAAAACTTGGAGCCTGCAGTGGAACAGAAAACGTCTTTATTTCTACCTGGGAAAGTTTCATGAAATCTTCCCTGCGGTTGAGGATAGGAAAGAGGAAAGGGATGTCGCACGGAGCAACCACCTCCAGGCGGGCCCAGCCCATGTGCTGGAACTGGCTGGCACTGGCTTACGAGAGGAGGTTTAAGTATTCCAGGGTTTTTTGTGAACCGGTTGTTAAACACAGCCATCATGAAAATTTTAATTATGTGAACTTACAATTAAATACATTAAATACATATTAAATATGTATGTAAACACCAATTACTATGTACTAATACATATAAAAACACAGCTGATAAGTACTCAAAATGCAAAGGTCATAAAACCTCATCACTTCCTAATTGTTTTACTGTATGTGACTTTGCTCTCTGCTCTTGAGCTTGTTTGTTTCCACTGTGTCTGTACAGTGGAAACGCTAAGTGATGGTGTGCTCATCTCCATTCAGAGACAGCATGTTGTTAGCTTGACATCAGCTATGGTGGGAGTATTTACACTGAGGCAATTGGCGAACACTGACTGAGCCCCTCACTCTATTAAATACTTAATATTCACGACTTCACTAAAATTCCCCAGCAGCCCTATGACATGGATTATCAGTGCACCCATTTTACAGATGAGGATGCTGAAGCTCAGAGAGCTAAGGTAAGTTGCCTAAAATCAAAGGCTGGAAAGTCGGCAGAGCCAGAATGCCAAACCAGGTCAATGCGAATCGAAACTGTGCATGTTTTTGCATCAGTTTTGGAAACTAAAAGGTACATCAGAATCAAGAGAGGCTGTTGTAGAAGGTTGGTGTTTGTCTTTTTCCTGTGACATAGAGCAGCCAGGATCCCAGGCTGCTATCTGGGTTTCATGATGAAGAGAAAGAGATGTTTTCCCTATTGGATATGAGGATGCTGACCAAACCAAACCAAACCACACCACGGTGGGCAGGCTGCAGTTTGCACACGATTTGTCCTGGGAAGACTAGCAGGGCACGGCCTTTCCTCCTCCTCCTCCTCCCTCTCCTTCTGCCCAAAACAAAGTGAGAGCTACCTTCAAGGAGACATGACTTAATGCCAGGTTTCCTGCTAAACACAGGCAGTCACAGAGGCTAGTGTGAGTTGCCGTGTGAGATTAGGTGGTCTTAGCCTGCCCCCTCAGTAGCATTTTAAAGGGGTCATCAAACTCTCACTGGAGTGAGGAACAGGATGCTCCTTTAAAGCGTAAATGCAGCTGAGGAGACGGGCGGGGTTGAGTACCAGGAGACTGCGCTTGGTGTGGCGCACAGCCCCCTTCCATCCACGTCCCTGGGGGCTCCTCCCCTGACCCTCCATGCTGAGGCTTCCTTAGCATGCCCTGTACCCTTGTCTCTCAAAGTGCGGTCCCTGTGTTATTGGGGAGACCCAAGTCAGGGGCTCCCCTCCTCAGTTCTTGTCTTGCTTGCAAGAGAAGAATTCAATCAACAGACCACACTCGGGGAGGAAATGAGATGGCAAGTTTATTTATGAAGTACACTTGAGCAAAAGGTTACAAGCGGGCAGGCCCCCAGCTGATCTGAGGGCCCCAACTATCGGGACTCCAGGAGTTCTATATTTTAGCCAGCTTCTAGGGACCCCTCCTTCTTCCCCTTCCAGGCCTTGGGATCAATGTACAGCTACAAAGGCTTTCTTTCTCCGCTAATGAAATGGCCACAGAGGCTTTCTTTCCCAGCACGCAGAACTTCAAGGACTGCCCTCCTCCTGATCTATCGTAGTTTTGGCTTCTGATGTTCAGAACACCTGGCAGTCTTATCAGACTGGGTTCAGGACTGCTGAATCAGCGGGTGAGACCTGTCTCCCTCCCCTCCCTGCCTTGGTTTGCTATCTGTCTTGCTTAACACCTGGGCCAGCAGTATCAGCACCTTCTCAGATGTATCAGACATGCAAATTCTCAGAGGCTAACTCAGATGTGGGAGGTGGGGCCTGACAATCTGTGTTTTAACGAGATTTCCAGGGGGTTACCAGGGACCTTGGATTTGGACAACCCCTGCTTTGCCTGGACCTGCCTCTAGTCCTGTTCATGTCGTCTCTCCATGTCCTCATCTGTGTCATTGCCTGTATCTAGAACACCTGGTTTTACCATCTCACACCATTTTTTTTTAGAGAGAGAGAGAGGGGAGAGGGGGAGAAAGAGAAAGGGAGAGAAACATGGATGTGAGAGAGAGAAACATTGACTGGTTGCCTCCTGTGCACCCCCAACTGGGGATGTGGCCTGAAACCCAGGTGTGTGCCCTAATCTGGAACTAAACCAGCGACCTTTCAGTTTGGAGGCCGACGCTCAACCCACTAAGCCCCAGCAGCCAGGGCCCACCCACAGCACTTGTCACTTGAGAAGCCCAGCCCCCCTCTAAAGCTCATGGCAAACATGGCTTCCTCTGGGAAGCTTTTTAATCCATCCACTCGCTCACTCTTGCCTGCATTTCTTCATCATATGACTGCTCCCTGTGAGCCAGGCTCTGCACTACGTGGAGGGGCAGTTAAAAAGGGAGGGAAGACCCTGACTGGGTGGTTCAGTGGTTAGAGTGTTTTCCCCATACACCAAAAATGTTGTGGGTTCAGTTCCCGTGAGGGTACATACTTAGGTTGCAGGTTTGAGCCCCAGTGAAGGTATGTATGGGAGGCGAACTGATCAATGTTTCTCTCTCACAGCGATGTTTCTCTCTCTCTTTCTTCTTCTCTCTCTCTCTAAAATCAATAAGCATATCCTCAGGTGAGGATTAAAAAAAAGAAATGGAGGGAAGGCCTTGGAAAGCTTGGAAAGCAGGTGGGATTTGCTGGGAATCCATGGAAAGGGCTGGAGCAGGCACAGGTGTGATCATGTGATCCGTGGGTCCTCCTGACCCCAGTGGGGAGGGGGCATAGGGAGATTCAGGAGGTAATGCTGAGGGGGCTCAGTTAGGGGGCTGCAGGGGAGATAAGGGTGGCTTTGATTAGGGTGGTCGTAGAAATGGTGGAGAGAAGCCAACAGGTTTAAGACATATTCCGGGGATGGGACAGACAGTCTTTGGTGATGAAGTCATGGGGAGAATAAGCAAAACGAACTGAGAATGCCCCCTAGGTTTTTAGCCTGAGGTATGGTGCTGACTCTTCCTCTCTCCCGGGATCATTCCTGTGTCCCGGTCAGCCCCGACCTATGTCCAGCACACGTCCCTGCCTATCTTGCCACACTCAGCAGACAATCACAGCAGTCTGTGAACCTAGTGGAACCTAGCTCTTCACTCACGGCCTTGGGCCAGCTCCATGGGGAACTCTAAGATTGCTTTCTTCATCCATAAAGTGAGGATAAGAATACTTCCTACCTCCTCGGTAGGAAGTATTGCGAGAGTTGAATGAACCACTGCAGGAAAAGCACTTGGCTGACAGTTTGGTGTACAGGAAGTATCCCGTGAATGGCAGCCACTACTGTTATTGTTATTTGTCTTACTACAGAGTGGTGGTTCAACGACTGTCACGTGAACTTGACCGTCACATGCGGCATGGCACGTTCCCACCCGCTGCACAGGCAGCTGAAGGAAGATTTCTATCTAGTGGCTTGATTTTTTTCTTCTTTCAGTTTTTTCTGCCCATAGTCATTTTGAAAAGCCCTGTTCACTGGTACTATGAAAATAAGGATTTTAGCCTGTCCAGCTGCCTGCCCACCACATTGTGAGTGTAGTTATTAAAATAAAGGGAGCTGGTGGTGACAGGTGAGAGATTTGACCATCGCTGTGTTTAAAAAGGGCAAGGACAGCAGCATTTTAAAAAGCGTTATCATTTGGGCCCTAGGGTGCAATGAATGCTTTATTTGGAGTTTAAGATATTGGCATCCCAGAGGCTAAGCACTGGTGAAGGCGGGCAAGACTGGGCCCCTGGGAAATTAGGCTCTGCGGTCGCAGTGGCGTGGTGCAGGAGTCCCTGGAAAGCCTTCTCATGTATATGTGTGACTTTCAACTTTAGGACAAATGCTCTGCATGACTTGCTTCTAGCAATAAATAAATAAGAAGTCATTCCTTGCCTCTAGTACCCCAGAGATGGTGTGTCTCCACCTAGATGGTGAAAACCACCATGCTACCAAGCCAAACAGAGGCTTCTCTGAGCTCTTTTAAAAAAAGATTTTATTTATTTATTTTTAGAGAGAGGGGAAGGGAGGAAGGAAGAAAGGAAGAGAAACATCCATGTGAGAGACAAACATTGATCGGTTGCCTCTCACATGCTCCCCATGTGGAGACCTGGCCCGCAAGCCAGGCATGTGCCCTGACCAGGAATTGAACCAGTGACCTTTTGATTTGTGGGTCAATACTGAATCCCCTGAGCCACACTGGTCAGGGCAGCGAGTTCATCTTGAGATACCAGATGCATTTGTCACAGAGGATGTATTTTCCTCTCTGGCTTCCGTGACACCACTCTCCCGTTTTTCCTCCTACCTCATTGGCCATTTTCATTGACTTTCTACTTCATGAAGCCTTTCTCCCTTATCTAGTAGACTTTGTCAAGATTGGTTTTTGGGACTTGTTCTTTTTATCCCTAAGTGATTTGCTCTACTCACGCGGATCTAAGTATGTGTGCTGATGACATCTACATGGGCGTCTCTAGCACAGAACTGTCTCCTCCCCTCCACACTTGCATAGCACTCTCCTTGAGTCTCTTCTTGGATGTAGCTAGACTTCATAAACCTAACATGACCCAAAATGGGACTTTAGATTTTGCCCTCACATCTCTCCTCCCCTCTCCATCTCCCCCATGTCAGTGCACAGCACCAACATTCACCCAGAAATCGGGGAGTCTGGACATTGCACTTTCTCTTATCCCCCATACTGAATCCGACACCACGCCCGGTCAATTCTACCCCCACGGTGCATGTCAGATCTAGCTGCTTCTCTCTGTCTCCACTGATGCCACCTGGTGCGTGTCACCATTGTGCCACCACCAGGTCCTTCTGATCTCTGCTCTGTCCTTCTGTCCTCCAACACATTCTTTATCCTGCATCCAGAGTGATCGTATTTTTTATAATCCATCACCCAAGGAAATGCTTATTGACTTGAGAGAGAGAGAGAGAGAGAGTAAGAGACATCGATGTGAGAGAGAAACATCTATCAGTTGCCTCCTGTATGTGCCCTGACCAGGGAGTGAACCTGCAACCTTTTGGACTACGCAATGATGCTCCAACCAACTGAGTCACCTGGCCAGGGCAGGGTAGTCTCCTTAAACTCTTCAGATTAGATCATGTCATTTTAATGAAAGGAAATTAAAACTTTTTAAATGTATTTCTTGCACTTAGAATAAAACCCAAACTTTGACAGTGGCTTTCAAGGCCCTGCATGCTTGTCAGTCTCCCTGGTGCTCACCAGGCTCCGGCCAGGCCAGTTTCCTTCCTGCCTCCAGGCCCCGGCTTGTGCTGGCCCCTCCTCCTGGACCTCTCCTCCCCTCTTCCCCTGGCCCCTCCTCCTGGACCTCTCCTCCCCTCTTCCCCGAGTGGTGGCTCCCCCGTCCTGAGCACCTCGCCTAAGGTAGGAGCTACCTCGACTCTGCCCTTCTCTGCCTTGTTAGCTTTCTTTAAAACACTTATCACAGCTGGTCATCATGACCGATTTTTGTTTATTGGTATTTGCCAACAGAATATAAACTTCTCGAGGTCAGGCACTGCCTTTCTGTCCTGCTGGTTGTCCCATGGCGGGCACAGTAGGTAGCAGGTGAATTAATGAGCCCTGCAAGAGTGCTGTCTCTAGGGAAAAGCAAGGTAGGGAAGACCTGGGTCTTAGCTTCAGGAAGTGCCTTCAGCCCCTCCCTCACCCTCATCTCCCAATCAGTCCCCCCCATTGCTCATCCATTCCCGCTCCATTATCCAGCCTTGGTGTGAGCTCTACTCCTTTCTTCTGGTTTAACCTGATAGTTGTTACCTGGGAATGGAAAGTACGACGCTCAAGCAGTGAGTGAGTGCGTTGGCAAGTGGAGTTGGGGCCATGTCATCGGTAATGGAGAAAGAAGCCGTGAGACTCGTCTCAGAGACCGTTCACCCCTGTCACAGCCACTGGGAGTCCAGGGAGGATCAGGGACACCTGAGGACTAAGGTTGGGTCTTACTTCGAAAGCCAGTGAACACTTCTGAGTCTTCTACTGCCAATCTGTCTTGACCCATTGTCATATTGTGTTCTGGCTCAAAAACGAATGTCTTCATGGAGCTAGGGGCTGGAGCTGGTGGGTGCTGTTACCCATCATTCCTGGACAGTCAAGTGCACCCTGGTGCCTAGTGGTTGTCCTCTGTCGTGGGGACAAGATTCTTTAGGTCTCATCTTCTGGGGAAGCCTCTCCACCCCTCCCAGTGCTGGTTCTGGGCTCACCGAGTATCTTGCTCCAGCTACCTTACAAGAGGAGGGCTCACTGTGGACAGCAGGCGCTGGTGCTGGGCACTGGACAGGTGAACCAGCGCTGTACATTAGTATGTGTTCCTGGGTGCATATGTCAGAGGGGTCGGCTTGTTGTGAGCCAGCCTGCCAGGGCCCAATCTTCTACAGATGCCGTAAGAAAATCTGAGTTATCTCCCTCTTCAACCTCAGTCTCTCTCTTTCTCAGATCTGGAGCAACTGCTTTCCAACCTCTGATTCCCCTTTCCACTGGGTACTGAGCTATGAATTTGAACTTGCATTTTACGCAGAGGTGTGATCTTGAGAAAACCCTCACACGCCCTGGCTGGGTGGCTTAGCTGGTCAGAGCATCGTCCTGTGCAACGAAATGTTGCAGGTCTGGTTCCCTGTTAGGGCCCATATATCAAGGTTGCCGGCCCGTCCCCAGTCAGGGCCTGTGCCGGATGCACCAACCAATGTTTCTCCCTCACATCGATGTTTCTTTCTCTCTCTCCCCTCTCCTTTCTCTCTAAGATTAATAAACATATCCTTGAGTAAGGATTAAAAAAACCTCACAATTTAGACCTTGGTCATCACTCTAGCTTTATTTCTTCTTTACTCCCTCGCTACTACGACCTGAATTATGTTTTTGAGTCACGGGTATTTTCCTGAGGCCGTTCCCGCTCCGGACCGTGACTCATGCTGCCACCTCGGCATTTTATGACCAAACCAGGCCACCCACACCCCCATGTTTTCCTTCTTTGCCACGTAAACTCCTGTGCATCCTTCCAAACCCGGCTCAGGCTGCACTGGGCACCCTTGGTACTCCTCATACCCCCTGTGGGTATGTCTATCACTGCAGTTGTCCTGCTGGAGTTTATTCTGACCTTTTCCTGTCTTTCCCCACCACTGACCCGTGTGTCCCCAGGACAGGGGCAGTCTCTCCCTGCCTCCTGAGCACCCAGCCCGAGGCCTGGCACACAGGTACTCACTAAACATTTGTTAACTGAATAGATGAAGCAGGCTAGCTGAGGAGAGCAAATTAACACACCCATATAAGGTTAAACATAATTAGAGGTATGGAACTAAGATTCCTGAGACACAGAACTCAAACTTTAGAGCCAAACTCTTCTTATAAAATCCCAAATAGAAGCAACCAGATAAACTAGACCAGGACCTTTCTGAAGCACCGTGTTTTATGCCCTAATCAGCCCTTGGGAGTCATGATCTCACTTAACCCCCACAATCCAGTGTGCATGGCCATACAAAGTAGGTACATATTAGCTGTTTCCATTATGCAGATGAGGAAATAGGCCCAGAGAGCGCAAGTGATGTGCCCACAGTGCTAAGAGGCCCCGCCGAATTTAATCCACGTCTATCTGACTCCACAGCCCATGTTTTTTTCACCTAAAAAAACTCATGGGAAATTTCAACTATATAAAACTACATATAGAGGTAGAGAGAAATTAGAATGATGACCCCTCCTTCTATTTCCCCACTTCAACAATTCAAATCTCATGGCTAAGTTAAAACATCTTTACTCCCACCAGCCTCTGTGTCTGAGGTTATCATGCACATATTGCTTTATCTCTTTTACTAGTCCATGCTCCATTTTGTACTTCTTGCATTTTAATTGAAAACTGTCACATGAACAACAGAGTGGTGATTGGGAGAGGGAGGGGAAGTATAAGGGGGATAAATGATGCCCTGGCTGGTGTGGATCAGTGGATTGAACGCTGGTCTGTGAACCAAAAGGTCGCTGGTTTGATTCCTGGTCAGGGCACATGCCTGGGTTGTGGGCCAGGTCCCCAGTAGGGGGCGTGTGAGGGGCAGCTGATAGATGTTTCTCTTGCACATCAATGTTTCTCTCCCTCTCTCTCTCCTTTCTCCTCTCTCTAAAAATAAATAAAATCTTTAAAAATGGGGGGGAGAATAAATAGTAATGGAAAAGATACAATAAAAAATAAAAAATAAAATTGTCAAAGCAATACATAACATTTGATTTAAAAAATTGAACAGTACTGACAAGAAAAACTGGTAAAAAAAAGCATTTCCCTGCCTCACACCTGCATCGTCCCAAATCCTAATCCCCATCACAACCAAGTTTTCATTTATCCAGCGACTGCCCCATATCTCTACAGAAGTCTTGATTGTTTTGGTTATGAGCCACAGATGCTGTGTATTGACCTTCTGGGCAATAATGAAGATTTAGTGCACTCACATGCCCCTTCTTTTTCCATTGCTTATCAGTTGTCTTGCTGACTTTAGATAATAAAGCTCTATTTCTTGTAACAGTTATGAACATTTTCTTTCTCACACTCACTTTCTCTCTTGTAATCACAGATGGTTTATTTTCTAAGCTCAAAAGGGATGACCAAAAAAACAGTTTAATTACTAAATGGCTACTGGTGCCTGTGTGAAATATAGGTCTTATCTGCTAAGAATTACAATGTAGGTGCCCCTGTCAGAAACTGTGGGCGGGTAGTCAAATTGTTGTTTTATTTTCCCACAGAGCATCCTCAGGCCTGCAGAATAATGCCAGCTATTTAATTATTTTTCTCATGGTGCTACCCTCTCCAGGACGTGGCTGCAAAACCCACAGGTACCCAACCATCTGGCCGCCCCTCGAGCTTGACTTGTGATTTTAACATTATGTAGCTGTTCTTTCTTATAAAACGGGGCAGCTATATCCTGACAGTACCAGGCACGCGGTAATCTCTGAATAGATGTTAGTTCAGTGAATGAATAAATGATATACGTTTAAAGAGCCAAACTTGTGAAATAACACAGAGAACAAATTCACCGGCATCAGACTGGCAAACCTTTGGGAGGTAAGGATGTGAAGAAAGTGGAGCTCCTACACGCTGCTTCTGGGAGGGCAAATTTGTGCAATGCCATGTGAAAACTGATGATGGACACAGCTCATCCTACACCTTGGTACCGACCTAGAGCAGGGTTAGAAACTTTTTCTACAAAGGGCCAGACAGGAGATATTTTAGGCTTTGTGGGCCTACAGTTTTTGCTGCAACTGCACAACCCTGCCCTTGCAGGATGAATGGAGTCACAGATGATTAGAATGTGAATGGGCATGACTGTATTCCAATCCAACTTTATTTACAAAAGCAGGAGCCTGGTTGGATTTGGCCTGCCTCTGACCTAGAGAAACTCTCCTGTGTGCGCAAGTAGGTTTACACCTGCTTTTGTCTGTGATAGAGAAATTTGGAAGCAGACACTGAATAACACGCTATTAAATAATGAATGGCTTAACAATGAGATCAAGGAAGAAATCAAAAAGTTTCTAGAAACAAATGAAAATTAATACACAACAGCCCAAAACTTATGGGACACAGTGAAGGCAGTACCGAGAGGGAAGCAGGAAGTTCACAGCAATATAGGACTGCCTAAAAAAGATGGAAAAATCTCAAATAAACAATCTAACTCTACATCCACAAGAACTAGAGGAACAACAACAAACAAAGCCCAGAGTGAGTAGAAGGAAGGAGATAATATCAGAGCAGAATGAAATGACACAGAAACTAGAAGAACAATTCAAAGGATCAATATATCCAGGAGCTGGTTCTTTGAAAACATAAATGAAATTGACAGGCCTTTCATCAGACTCATCAAAAGAAAAAAAAAGGGAGTACCCAAATAAGTAAAATCATAAATGAAAGAGGAGAACTTACAACCAAAATCACAAAAATAAAAAGTATTGTAAGAAATTACTATGAACAACTATGTGCCAAGAAACTGGACAATCTGGGTGAAATGGACAAATTTCTAGAAACATACAATCTTCCAAAACTGAATCAAGAAGAAGCAGAAAGCCTGAGTAGACTGATAATAACTAGTGCAATTGAAGCAGGAATCAAAAAACTCCCAGCACACGAAAGTCCTGGGCCATCTGGTCCACAGCCTTCGCAGATAAACTTTACCAAACATTTAAAGAATTAACTCCTATCCTTCTCAAACTATTCCAAAAAACCCAAGAAGAAGGAAGACTCCCAAACTTTTAAAAATATGTATTTTACTGATTATGCCATTATAGTTGTCCCATTTCTCCCCTTCATTCCCCTCCACCCTGAATACCCCCTCCCACCCACATTCCCTACCTTTACTTCATGTCCATGTGTCATAAGTTTTTTAGCTTCTACATTTCCCATACTACTCTTGCCCTCCCCCTATTTTCTCCCCACCATCTATGCTACTTATTCTCTGTACCTTCTCCCCCCTTCTCTTCCTCCCACTCCCCTGTTGCTAACCCTCCATGTGATCTTCATTTCTATGGTTCCCTTCCTGATCTAGCTGTCCACTTAGTTTGCTTTTGTTTTAGGTGTGGTTGTTAATAACTGTGAGTTTGCTGTCCTTTCACTGTTCATATTTTTTTATCTTTTTTTCTTAGCTAAGTCCCTTTAACATTTCATATAATAAGGGTTTGGTGATGATGAACTCCTTGAACTTGACATTATCTGAGAAGCACTTTATCTGCCCTTCCATTCTAAATGAAAGCTTTGCTAGATAGAGCAATCTTGTATGTAGGTCCTTGCATTTCATGTCTTGGAATACTTTTTTCCAGCCCTTTCTTGCCTGGAAGGTCTCTTTTGAGAAATCAGCTGACAGTCTGATGGGAACTCCATTGTAGGTGACTGTCCCCTTATCTTTTGCTGCTTCTAGGATTCTCTCCTTCATTTTAATCTTGGCTAATGTAATTATGATGTGTCTTGGTGTGTTCCTCCTTGGGCCCAACTTCTTTGGGACTCTCTGAGCTTCCTGGACATCCTGGAAGTCAATTTCCTTTGCCAGATTAGGGAAGTTCTCCTTTATTATTTGTTCAAATAAGTTTTCCACTCTTCCTCTTCCCCTTCTGGTACCCCTATAATTCAGGTGTTGGAACGTTTAAGATGTCCTAGAGGCTCCTAAGCCTCTCCTCATTTTTTTGAATTCTTGTTTCTTCCTTCTTTTCTGTTTGGTTGTCTCTTTCTTCCTTCTGGTTTACTCCACTGATTTGAGTCCCAGTTTCCTTTCCATCACTATTGGTTCCCTGTGCATTTTCCTTCATTTCACTTAGTGTAGCCTTCACTTGTTTATCTAATTTGCAACCAAAATCAACCAGTTGTGTGAGCATCCTGATCACCAGTATTTTGAACTGTGCATCTGATAGGCTGGTTATCTCTTGGTCGCTTAAAAGTATTGGCTCTGGGGCTTTGATTTATTCTTTCATTTGAGCCATAATTATTTGGTCAGGTTGTGCCTGTTACATATGAGGGGCGGAGGCTTAGGTGTTCACCAGGGCCGGGCAACCCAGTTGCTGGGTTGTGACATTGTATGTGGGGGTGGGGTCAGAGAGGGAACAGTGGTGCTTATTTCACTCTCTCTAGGATTTCAGACCCCTCTGCCACTTCCCACAAGCAAATTGGGCCCTTCTTTTTCTTTTTTTAAAGATTTTATTTATTTATCTTTAGAGGGGAAGGGAAGGAGAGAAGGAGAGAAATATCAATGTATGGTTGCCTCTCGTGAGTCCCCTGCCAGGAACTGGCCTGCAACCCAGGCATGTGCCCTGACTGGGAATCGAACCGCGATCTGTGGTTCGCAGACCCGCGCTCAATCCACTGAGCTACACCAGCCAGGGCGCCAATTGGGCCCTTCTGATTTTGGTTCTCAGGTGGATAGGCTTGTGTATGTTCTAGGACCGTGTAGGTCTCTCCAACGAACTCTCCTGTGAGGCTAGGAATCTCTCACAGCACCTTTTCAATTGGTGCTTTTAGGCTTCATTTCCCGTCACTGGGGTCCTGGGTTGCGAGGTCTGTCTCATTGCCCATTTTTGCCTAGTTTATCCGCACACGAGTGTGTGACCATTGTCAGCCAACCACTGTGCGCACTCTGCTCATTTCCTCCCTGTGCCCAGAGTCTGCTAGCCCCGCCCCACCTGTGCTCCTGGGTCTGGTAGCCACTGCCTTTTCCTGCCACGAGTTCTCTCTGCCAGCTGCCGACTCTGCCCCTCTTACTGGTCTGGTTGAAGAGTTGTCAGACTTTCCTACAGTTCAATTTTCTGTCTGTTCTGGCTGTGTTTTTGTTTCTAAATCTTTGTTGTCCTTAATTTTGGTTGTGGGAGGAGGCACAGTATTTCCACCTATGCCTCCATCTTGGCCAGAAGCCCAAACTCTTTTCATGAGGCCAGTGTTATCCTAATTTCAAAACCAGGTAAAGACGCAACAAAGAAAAAAAAAAAACAACAGGCCAATATCTTTGATGAACATAGGTGCTGAAATCCTCAACAAAATATTGGCAAACTGGAATCCAGCAATACATTAAAAAGATCATACACCACGACCAAGTGGGATTCATCCCAGGGATGCAAGGATGGTACAATATTTGCAAATCAATAAATGT
Organism: Sturnira hondurensis; assembly: GCF_014824575.4. Classification (NCBI taxonomy): domain Eukaryota; kingdom Metazoa; phylum Chordata; class Mammalia; order Chiroptera; family Phyllostomidae; genus Sturnira; species Sturnira hondurensis. The sequence continues at coordinate 6,174,867 of NW_028085930.1, forward strand.
AATACATTACATAAACAAAAGGAAAGACAAAATCACATGATTATATCAATAGATGCTGAAAAAGTATTTGATAAAATACAGCACTCATTTATGATAAGAACTCTCAGCAAAGTGGGAATAGAGGGAGCAATTTCAATATAATAAAAGCCATTTATGAGAAACCTATAGCCAACATCATATTCAATGGGTAAAAAATGAAAAGTTTTCCCTTTAAGACCAGGAAGAAGACAATGATGTTGGCTTTCACCACTTTTATTCAACATAGTATTGGAAGTTCTAGCCACAGCAATCAGATAAGAAAAACAAAAGGCATCCAAATTGGAAAGGAGGAAATAAAACTGTCATTATTTGCAGATGACATAGTGTACATAGAAAACCCTATAGTCTCCAACAAAAAAACTACTCATCCTAATAAGTGAATTTGGCAAAACAGTATTCAGAAATCAAAGGCATTTTTATAAACCAACAATGCAATATCAGAAACAAAAACAAGGAAAAAATTATATTTACTAAAACAACAAGAAAAATCAAGTACCTAGGAATAAATTTAACCAAGGAGGTAAAACACCTGTACTTGAAGAACTAGAGATCACTGGAGAAAGAAATAAGAAAGACACAAATAAATGGAAGCATATACCTTGTTCATGGATTGGAGGAATTAACATCATTAAAATGTCCATACTACCCGAAGCAATCTATAGATTCAACACAATCCCTATTAAAATACCAATGGTATATTCCACAGGTCTAGAACAAATATTTCAAAAAAAATTTTGGAGCCAAAATGACCCTAAATAGCCTCAGCAATTTTGAGAAAGAAGAACAAAGTAGGAAGGATCACAATACCTGATATCAAACTGTATTACAAGGCTCCTATAATCAAAATAGTTTGGTACTGGCATAGGAACAGACACATAGATCAATGGGACAGAACGGAGAGCCCAGAAATAAACCCAAGTCTCTATGGTCAATTAATATTTGACAAAGGGTACAGGGTAATAAAATGGAGTAAAAATGGACTCTTCAATAAATGGTGTTGGGAGATCTGGACACCTACATGTGAAAAAATGAAACTAGACCATCAATTTACATCACACACCAGAAAAAAGTCAAGATGGATAAATGACTTAAATATAAGTCATGACACCTTAAAAGTCCTAGAGGAAAACATAGGTGGTAAAATTTCAGATATCCCATGTAGCAATATTTTCACTGATATATCTCCTAGGGCAAGGGAGATAAAGGAAAGAATAAACAAATGGGATCTCATCAAAGTAAAAACCTTCTGCACAGCTAAAGAAAACATCATCAAAATGAAAAGGGAACCAACCATATGGGAAAACATATTTGCCAATGATACATACCTTGGACTAGGGTTTGATCTCCAAAACATATAAAGAACACATACAACTTCACACCAGGAAGATAAAAAATCCAATTAAAAAATGGGCAGAGAACCTGAATACATACTGTTCTAAGGAGGAAATACAGGTGGCCCATGGACACATGTAAGGATGCTCAACATCACTAGTCACCAGATAGATGCAAAAAAAAAACCCCCACAATAAGAGATCACCTCACTACTGTCATCAATAATAAGTCAACAAACAACAAGTGCTGGTGAGGTTGTAAAGAAAAGGGGACCCTAGTGCACTGTTGGTAGGAATGCAGACTGGCACAGTCACTGTGGAGAACAGTATGGAATTCCCTCAGAAAACTAAAAATGGAACTGCCTTTTGACCCAGAGATTCCACTGCTGGGATTATACCCTAAGAACCCTGAAACACCATCCAAAAGAACCTATGCACCCCTATGCTCATAGCAGCACTATTTACAATAGCCAAGTGCTGGAAACAGCCTAAGTGCCCATCGGTAGAGAAGTGGATTAAAAACTGTGGTACATTTACACAATGGAATACTGAATGGCAGAAGGAAAGAAGGAGCTCCTACCTTTTGTGTGAATGGAACTGGAGAATATTATGCTAAGTGAAATAAGCCAGGTGGTGAAAGACAAATACAACATGATCTCACCTGTAAGAGGAACCTAATGAACAAAAACAAACTAAAGAGCTCAACGAAACCAGAGACATGGGAACATGGAACAGTCTGACAGTGACCGGAGGAGGTGGGGGAGGGAGATAATGGTGGAAAGAAGGGGAAGGAGCAGTCAAAGAACATGTATGAATGACCCACGGACATGGACAATGGTGTGGGGACTGACTGTGGGAGCAGAGGTGGGGGGTGGGCTGGGCAGAGGAGGGCAAAGGGAGAAAAATTGGGACAACTGTAATAGAACAATAACGTATTTTTAAAGAAGAAGAACAAAATGAAAGAACACAAATAATTGGAAAAGAACACTAGTGTAGTGATGCACACAGAAGGCCCCTAACACACCCAGATCGAGAGAGACCAGCTGGGGCAGGTTGGCTGGAGAAGGCAGGTCAGGTGTGGGCAGGAGGTGAATGGGCGGAGGGGCGGGGAGGGGAGGGGAGGCCTCCAGAGCTCCAGAAAGGGCCTCGCAGGGCAGCAGGGAATGGAGAGAGAGTGGGGTGTGCGGTGGAGTCTGGGCAGGAGGGTGGGACTGACGGGGCAGGAGGAGCAGAGTGTGGACCAGAGAACGGCACTGTGAGGGGGCGGAGGCCAATGGGCAGGTGGCTGCGGAGGTGTGGGTCCGAGGCGTGAACACGGTCAGAGTCACTCCAGGCTGCCTGAGCTGCACATTGTCTTCACCCTTAGGTGGCCCTGCAGAAAGGGTTAGCCAGCCCCAACTTCTGTCCGACACGATGTTTCCTGGGTGCTCACCAACGTCAGAGGGATCTGGGCTCTTGCTGGGGACTTGTGGAGGCTCAAAGCAAACCACAAGCTCTTCTTTTCTGTCTCAGGGGTCACTGCTGGAGCAGACACTGCTCATGGTCAGCCAGGGTCCCCGAGATTCCCCCCTCCCACAGTCAGTCCTCACACTGGGCTCTTATGGGGGCAGTGCCCTCAGGCAGCCAGGGCCCTCTTTATAGTCCCTGGGGCTGGTTCTTCAGCAGTGACTGACAGGTGTGGGCTGTGAGAGCCAGCTCCCTGCTGGAGCTGGGACAACTCTGAGGTGAAACTTAGTCGGCCCTGAGATCCCTCTTGGGGTCGAGCTGAAGCTGGCACTTGGCCAGAGATGGTTCCCTTGCTCGCCCCTCCCGCACAGGTTTCCCCTGGGAGTGCCTCTGTAAGATGCCACCGCTACGGCATCCCAGACCTGGGCTCCGATTCTTGGGGATCCATCTAGGACAGGAGCTCTCCTTCACCCCAGAATCCCTCCGGGTCAGGATGCCTCGAGCCTTGGTCTGTCTAGAGTGGAGGTGGGCATGCAGCCTCTGAATCAGACCAGCCAAGTTGAAAGTCTTGTCTCCATCACTTTTTAGCTGTGTGACCTTAGGAAAGTTATTTAACTGCTCTGTGCCACAATTTCTTTATCTTTCTAAAAGGGGTCAGGAAAGAATCAGCCTCACAGGGTTGGTGTGAAGTTAAATGAGGTAAGGTATGTAAAAAAACCTCAGAATTAATTGTGGCATATAGTAGGTGCTCAATAAGGGCTAGTTTTGTTAATCCCCACTGGAACTAAAGGGGCATTTAAGGGCATTCAGGGACTAGATATACTTTTCCCCTGAGCCTGGGTCTGCAAACCAGGCTGATTTGATAAAGGGAACAAGCCATTCTCTTATTATGTGGACAATGACCTCAATTTATTACAATAGGACAGAATGGACAGGTGAGTGGGTTGGCAGGGTGGTTGTCACCCACAGTCTACTGAAAGAATTATGAGAATCCTCATTCTTCCTTTGCCTGAGATCCCACCCCTCCCCCGCCAGAGGCTGGCTGAGGAGCAGGAAGTGGGGTGGGGCTCTGTGTCTGGGAATGGGACTCCAGCAGGGAGAGCCTTAGGGAAGGACAGAGAAACACTCACTCACTCCTGTGTTAACATCAGCAGGAAAGAGAGTACACGCCTCAAAGTGTTAGACTCGGTGTGGAAAACTGAGCTTCCCATCCTGGCTCTGGTTTCCAGTCCTGGCTCTGGTATTTCTCTTCTCTGAGCCTCAGTTTCCTCACCTGTAAAAGGGGACAATACACCTGTTCTACTCACTCCAGGGGAGCCTGCGTGAACCTACGGAGACACAGCAGAGGTCATGCTGGGTATTGTGAGCTGCCTCGCACTGGAATCCCACCCATGGCACCAAAGCTAAGGTTAGAAGAACATTGCAGTGGCCTAGACGAGACTGTCCTTGGGAAGCCCCTAGGACGCCATCCTGGAGACCCTTGGTCAGTGAGTCTAGCATAGCTGCGTTTTTTTCTACATGGGACAGTCCACTGAAATAGGAGTCACATTATCTGGAAAGTTCCTTTCTTGACACACCAGCCTCACGCTCCGTATCGCATGACCCTCCCACGAGAGGCACAGGGAAGCGAGCCTGTCTGAGGCGGAAGCAAATTCCAGCCTCCCATCCCTCGCTCAGGACAGGGCACGGCTCGCAGACGGAGGAGAGTGCCAGCACTGTGTAAGGCACTCACCCCACACTTGCTCAGGGAAACAGAGGGTGATTGAGCAGGAGGTGAGAGCTGAGCTCCGGGCTGCCTCCCACACGGAGGGTGGGGCCTCTGCAGAATCCTCTGCCCTCTGATTCCAGCAAACCTCCATTCGGACATTTCATTACAGTTTCAGAACGAGAAGGTACAGAGAGGCGTGGTGGCTTGTCCCCAGCCCAGAGCCAGCCCTTCACCGGTTAGAGTCCTGCAGCAAGGACTCCTGGGAAGACAATGGTCTTTGGAGAGACAGGGCTTCCAACCCTGCCTTTGTCCCTTGAGGATGTGTGATGCTCCAACAGTCCCCCATTTGTGGAATGGGGATAAGAGGTGTCCTCCCCAGCACTGTAAGACGATTAAAAGACATGTGCGTGTAACAGGATGCTCACTCGCCTGAGCCGAGGCTGGGAAGTCACTGCGCTGCTCTCGGAGGGGCCAAAGGCGCACCCCTCCTGGGAACCTGGTTCAGCATGGTGGCTGGGCTCGTTTGAGAGGGGTCCTGCCCATGAGGGCGAGGGGGTGCCAGTGGGGCGTCAGCTGCAGGTGGAGCTTCTCCGTGCAGTTGGTCTAGTGGGGGAATCTCAGAAGAGATGTGTCTCCAAGAGAAAGAATCTGGTTTAAGCTCTAGCCAGACCCAGACAACATGAGGTGAACTTACAACAGTCTCTCTCGAGGAAGAACTGTCCTGCCCTCCTCTCCTCTCCTTCCTGCCTGCACTTCCGCTGCCTTAGCAACATCAGTGGGTTAGCAGGTGGGAGACCTGGGAGATAGAGCCGAAGCTCCTCCCACTCCCCTCCTAAGTGTTGGACCCTACCTGGGTGTGGGGGGAGAAAGTGAGGGTTAATGTGTGGAGTAATACATCCTATCTACTGAATTGAGACTGTATTTTGTGACTTGAATTGCTTGAAATTTTCAGTTATCTACAAGAGAGCAGAAAAATCAAGAGTCCATTCATACTTACATCCAGAGGGTAGGAGACAGTATTTACCTCCCAGTAAAGCTACTTTCATTACTGTATAGCTCATGAGTCCTTCCTGTCCAATGCACTTGACCTCCCTCCCTCACCCAGCACTGTGCTCGGCACATGGTGGGCCCTCAACAACAGGTTTATTTCCTCGTCATCCCTCTTACAGCTCCAGGCCCCAGAGTCGGAGCATTCCGACTCTTGAATGTTTGGACTACCATAGCGCCTGGGGCAGAGTGCACTCTCACTCAGTGCCTGATGCAGAAACATCATAAACCCGGGTTCTGTGCCAGCCCCGCAGCAGCCACCATGACAAATGTCACACTGTCGAGACTGCTGGGGAGGAAGGAGGCAGGCCCAACATGTGCCAACCTCCCACTTACGTGTGATGCTAATTACACCCATAGACGGAGGAGCCTTGGCCTAATCTCTGACACTGATGAAACCTTTTCCCTCTCATGTTATTCTCCTTTTTAAAAAATCCTCACCTGATAATATGTTTATTTATTTGAGAGAGAGAGGAAAGGAGGGGAACATCGACGTGAGAACACCTGTAGGTTGCCTCCTGTGCACACGCCCCAATGGGGGATTGAACCCCTCACCTTTCAGTGGATGGGACAACACTGCAAACAACTGCGCGAACGGGCCAGGGCACATTATTCTCCTTTAAGCTTCAAAAGGACCAGGAGGGGGCCGTGATGGCAGATGGGAGATATTAGGGACCTGGTCAAAATATCTGGTGACCTGGGACTGGGTGGAGCTCAGGACCCCTGACTCCACACTCAAGCTCTGACCTAAAACCACACAAGGCCACAGAAAATGCAACTGAAAAAAAAAAAGGAGATTGGTTTCTTCCATCACAAATGAAAGCAGGAGAGAAAAAGAACAGGCTTGCTGGCTAATATATGCAGAGTCTCAGCATGGAGTGAAATTTTGTGGTTGATTTATAATCCAGGCAATTGGAAGCTGTCGTGGAAATTCTGACATGAAGGCAGTGACTGCAGGGCGGCATGAATTGTGTGACCTCAGGACCAGGGTAGCTTCCCAGAGAAGGGATAATTATAGGCACCCAGACCTGACACAAGTAACATTTTGCAGCTGGGGCAGTTCCCAGAGAAGCCAGAAGGTGGCGCCACTTGCCAGAAGAACTGAACGAGAGGCAGCAACCCGGGACTCTCCCATTTCCAAGGGTGTGCCCTGCCACTCTGATTTGGCTGGGAGGCCACTTTTGAATTTCTGCTACAAAGTGGGATGCTTCTGGCAAACCAAGGGTCCACCCCTTATTGCCCCTGTGCAAATGCTCATTCCTTCTCCCTGGGGTACTGCAGAGTTGCCTGGGAGGATGGTAGCAGGAGGGCCATGTAATCCAAGGAGTTATCATTTCAGCTACCGCAAACAACAACAGAAATTGCTGCCACAGTTTCCTGAGTGCTGGCGGTGGGCAGACACCCTGCCACGGGCTCTAAGTGAGTGGTTGGATTTGATCCCCATCGAGATCCTGTCGGGTGAACATCAGTATCCTCATTTCTCAGATGAGAACACTGAAATGCAAAGAGGGTTTAAGGCTTTTGTTTTAGGTCCCAGGGTTGGCCAACCGCCAAGTCAGAATCTCAATTCAGTCCTTTTGGATTTCTCTAGAGCCGTCCCATCACTCACGGTGATCTTCCCTCCCTCCCCCGCCTTCCTTCCCCTCTTTGTGCCGGGTGTGAGGTTCAGGGAGGACCAGACTGCACCTCTGCTCTTGGGGGTCCTCTGTGTAGCGCGCAGACCCAGGACGACTGTGGCGGGTGATGGCGGCGAGCTCGGGAAGGGAGGCCCGCTTGCACCCAGCTCGGCTTTAGGCTGGGCAGGATGCTGGGGGCTACTCTTGCAGGCAAGTCCAGCTGTTTGTTGGCTTAATTTATTCCAGGTTTTTGTAATCCTGGATCAGGTGTCGGCCTTACCCTCTCTCAGTAACCCCCCTGTCTGGCCACTTTCTGCCTTCACTGCCATTTGGCAAGACCTGGGATATATTCTGGCGGCGGGGGGGTGGGTGGGTGGGTGGGTGGTTTGGGCGGGGGGAGGGTGGTTAGTAAAACTGCTGCTTCATCAATGTTGGGGCACAGGCTACCACCTGACCCTTGGAAATGAAGGAGGCGGCACATTACTGAAACAGAACGTTCTGGTGGCAGCCCGCCAACCAGCTGAGCCACAAAGGACTGGGGACTGTGGCTCACCAGAGGACTGCTGCTCCTCTTTAGGAGATAATGAGGAGCAGTGACAGGAAAGTCCAGGGCCAGAGGCTTGGGAGATCAGAGAGTTCCACCCTCTTATTTTATGGCTGAGGAGCCTGGAGGCGAAGAGAATTGCCGAGGGCACACAGACAGTCAACAGCCAGCGTGAAGACAGATTCGGGAGCAGCTGCAGCCAGTCTCGCCTGGCTGGGAAGAGCACGGTGAGGTGACAACCTGCTCGCTGCTGCTGCCCCCCGGCGCCGCTGCCCAAGGGGTGATGAAAGGGAGTCTGGCCTAGTCTCTGAGCACCTGCAGGGGGATGGCCGTCTGATCCAGTCCCACCACCTAACAATCCGGGAGAATGGGGTTGAAAGAGGCGGGTAACTCACCGGCGGTCCTGCAGCCACTCAGAGACACTGTGCTTCTCTGCCCACAGTCCTCTCTCGGCTCTCTGAGCCGTGGTTTTCCTTTCCAAACCCCAAGATCTGCATGGTTTGACAGGTTTGGGATCTGAGTTCAAGTGCAAAAAACTAAGTATGGGTGAAGCAGGTTCGGTGCAGAAATGCTGGTATTTCCGGAACCTTTTAGAATGAGATTTCAGCAAACAGAACAAAATGTGGGAAATCAGGACTGGCATGTGAAAAACAGTAGCTACTGTTGTGGGTGGAACTGGGTGTCACCCCAAAGATATGCTGACGTCCTAACCTCCCAGCCAACATCTATAAACCTGCCCTTATCGGGAACTGTGCCTTTGTAGATATAATCAGTGAGAATGAAGTCACAGGGGGGTGGCCCTAGTCCAGTGTGACAGGTGTCCTTTGAAGAGGGACATTTGGACACAGACACACAGGGAGAACAAAGGCAGGGAGTGGAGTAATGTGATGTGTCCACAAGGCAAGGAATGACAAGGATGGCCAGCCGCCACCAGAAGGCAGGAGGGAGGGAGGCACGAAATGGGTTCTCCCTCAGAGCTCTCAGAAGCAATCAGCCCTGCTGACACCTTGACCTTGGACTTCCAGCCTCCAGAGGGGGGAGAGAATAAGTTTCAGTTTTGTTAAGCTACCCAGTGTGGGTGTTTTGTTGCGGCAGCCCTAGGAAAAGACTAGTGTTCTCTCGTATTGATTATTTTGCTGGGCACGTCCGTGTGTTGGTTGAATCAACATTTATCGTGCGTCTGCTGAGCGCCAGGCATTGTGCAGGGTGCGAGAGAAAGAGCAGGGAGGGAGAGAGCCTAGATTCCTGCCTGCCTGAAGCTGACCTTCAAGGTCACCTACACTGTCATTCAGAGTCCTCACAGCAATCCTGGGGGATCAAAAGGGACCATTCTCGCTCAACTTAGAGGTAAGGAAACTCCCTCTTAGGGGCCAGTAACCAGGCAGGGACCTCCCTTCCAGTCGGGATCAAGCTGGGCCTGGGCTTCATCCAGGATAGAGTGGATGAAGGATGCAGGTGGGCTCGTGGGAGCCACCACCCCGGTCTCCCTCGCAGCCCAGGGGCAGGCCTGTCCAGACAGACATCCAAGGGGAGAGAAGGGCCAGACAGGCAGGAGCCTGGGCCCAGAGATCCATCCTGCTCGGCATTTCCAAGGCACAGAGTGGGCCTGGCCTCCCCCAGCCACACACAGCCTGAGAAACTGCACTCGGCCCCTGGCCTCGTGGTCCCGTGCAGATGTGCGTGAGGCCAGAGACCCCTCCCAGCCAGCTCTGCCCCCGCAGTCCTGCCTCCCACCGCTGAGCACGAGGGGCCGGACAGCTGGCAGGGAGGCCACAGTGCTTCGGCTGCACAGGAACGCTCCCGGACTGTCAGCGTAAGTGGGTGGGGTCACTCCGTGATCCTGGTGGGAAGGGACGGATACAAGACCACACTGTGATCCCACTGAACAGAGGAGCGAGGACCCTCTGCAACTACAAATATCGGCACTCCCCTCCAGCCAGCACAGGAGACAGGTGGCTACTCCCGGCAGCTCTGTCCTGCCCCGTTCCTCCCCTCTCCAGGGTGAAGTCTGGGATGGCCAGTCATCCCACGGCCCCCAGTCCTGATGGCATCAAATGCAGAACGAAGCATTCTTTCTCCCAAACTGCCCAGCACAAGCCCAAACCTCATACCAGCCCCTCCCAACTCCTTCTTCCTGAGCTGTCCCAGGTTCCCAGGGTGTGTTTCTGCCCCCCTGCAGCGCACGAGCAAGCCGGCAGTCACCACCTGCCTATCAGTGTGCTCTCCACGGTCTACCTGGCTCAGACAGGCGCACACCTCACCCACAGACCCAGGACCTGTGGCCGTTGGTGTTGGGGACCCCTCCCACCTCCTACCAGGAACTCTCAGCTCTTCCAATAGCCGTGGAATGAGGTGAGGTGGTCGTGGCAGGTGGTCAGGTCACCCTGCAGGGGACACAGGTCTCTGGCAAGGACTGTGGGTTTTAGGGGGAGGCCACCTCCCACCAATGTGGTGCCCACCTCCTGGGGTAGAGGGATGCACCTCAGGGGGGTCCCTAAATGCTGCTCAGATAAAGACATCCTGCCTCCAGGGCTTGCTGCTCAGCACATTTTTCTGGGCATTAAAATCAATGAGAAAGAAAAACAGAAACCCCCAAGAGGGCCGCAAAGCTATTAAACTTTCAAGTCCCAGCTCTGAGCGCCTGACAAGTGTGCTGCCGCCGCCGCCCAGCCTCCTGTGTTGTGGTTATTAGTTCCAGCATCCGCGAGCCTGGGTGAGGATCAATCGCTGCTTCTGACAGTTTCCTCCAGATTAAAAGAGGCAGAGAAGAGGGGACGAAGGAGGCACACGCAGAATTTCAACTCCTCACAGAGAACGGCCTTGGCTGACTGCACTCCTGACTTGTATCTGTGGGCCCTCGAAGAGTACGCAAACCCAGTTACCCTCTGGGGCCTGGGGCTCATTACAGGACTGATACTGGCCGTACTATGAGCTGGCTTTTAATAACCTTCAGGGGCAGACACATCGCTGAACTGGTCCTGGCTGGGACCCTGACTCAGCGAGGAACTGTGTCTCAGTGGGCCTCGGTTTCTTCGTCTATAAAATGGGTGTTCGGGCTGAACTGTGTCTCCCTCCCCCCCCCCCCCCAGTTCCTGTGGTGAAGTCCCAACCCCCAGCGCCTCAGAGTGTGACTGTGTTTGGAGTTAGGGTCTTTGAAGAGGCCGTTCAGTTGGGACGATGCCACAAGGGTGTCCTCGCAAGAAGAGGAGATGTGGACACATGTCAGAAGGGGAGGAGGCCTGAGGACACAGGGAGAATATGACCGTCTATACACCTGAAAGAGAGGCCACAGCAGAAACAACCCTGCTGCCATCCTGATCTCAGACCTCGGGCCTCCAGGACGGTGAGAACACAGATTCCTGTCGTCTGAGCCACTCGGTCTGTGACGCGTCCTAATCCTGGGGGCGCACCCGCCCCCTGGGCGACGGGACCATTGCTGAGAGGATCAGATGAGGCAGGGAGTAGAACTTCCTGTGGAAACTCAGCACCTGAGGCCTGCAGGTCCGAGTGAAAAGTGTGGACCCTTTAGTCTTATTACCCAAGTATGTGATTTTGTTAGGGGACGCGGGGAGGGGAAACTATAGAGCCCCCAGGGCGCTCGTGCCCCTCCAGGGGGTGGCTGGGGTCTGGGCAACACACCCAGGAACGCAGCAGCCTGCCCAGGGCTGCTCGCTGATGTCAGTGCCAGGCAGGATTCGCCTTGGGGTGCAGATGCCCCCCTGGGAACCCCAGGTGCTGCTAGGCACCTGCAGGGGGTCTGGAAACACTGAAGGGGCAATTTGCTTTGTAGGCGGTGCTCCTGAGAGACAGGCGGGGAGCTCCAGAGATGCCCTGGGAGCTTCCTTTTCTCGGCTCATTAGGCCTCCGCAGGACCCAAGACAGACGAGAAAGCAGTTTCCACCTTCATTACGCAGCTAAACCCACCGAGTCCCTTAAGTTAACAACCTTCCTTCTGAGAGTCGTCTGGGAGCAGCCCTGAGGAGTGGGTTCTTACCGGGAGGGGTGGGAACGACGAGGAGGAAGATGCCGCCCATGTAAAGGCCTGGGTGATGCCTGGAAGCCTGGGCAGCCCGGCCGGAAGGAGGGACTGGGGAGCGGGTAGTGGAAGGGGCAAGTGTGGGAGGTTAGAAATCAGGCACTTTGTCTCCTGGGTAACTTTGCCCTGAGTCTCCTGAAGGTGGAGGAGGGTGTTTTCCAACTTTCTTTCTTTCTCCATATTGTAGTATTTCCCCTAGGACTTATGTCAGTGATTACTCAGTGGTCCTTGAAGTAAATAACTACAAATTACAAGCTGTTTTTCAACAGCAGGTCAGTTTGGGGACGGAGTTTCCCCTTCGTTGTGCACGGCTTTTCATTACCCGCTGATAGCAGCTGAAATCGCTTCTCGTTTCTGCTGAATAATACATTTGTGACAGTCAGCGCTGCTAGCTCGTCTGCAGCCAGATAAACGAGTGCTTTTCCCCAGCCAGACGGACGGGAAACTAGGTTTCATTCTCCTAAATTGCGCCCTCCACTTCGGAGGGTCGGCACAAACCCTCTGGGGAATGCGAGGCCCCGGCGGACGTTCCGCTTGGTTCAGCCAATTCCTTCCCTACTTCCCCCGTAAAGAGCCTCCGAGTTTGTCCAGACACTCGCACCAGCTGCCGGGATTGAGTTTTAACTTAGTTATTCTGGAGAGTGTAGCCCATTGGAAGGTCTTTGCTATTGCTCTTTTATATGAATATTCAAAAAAAATTTTAAGAACAGGCCGCTGAGTGAGTGTTCTCTGCTCTGCTGTGAGGACGTGGGCTTCACCCCCGCCCCCGACCCCGGACCTGGCTGGACCGCCTCCCCCGGCTTCCCCTCCCCCCACGTAACAAGTTGCTGGCAGGAGTTTTATTTATTACTTCATTTTTGTTGGCAGGTAAAACATCGTAACAGTGCAAAAAAAAAAAAAAAAGCGCATAGCCCGGAGTAAGCCTGCTGCCGCTGGGGCCCAGCCCCCCAGCCCTTGCACCAGGAGCAAGGCCTCGCCCTGGCCTTGCGTCCAGACAGCCGGCCCTCCCGCCTTTGGTAGAACAACGCAAGGGGCAGCTCTGGCCGCGTGGCTCACTTGGGTGGAACATCGTCCCAACAGCCAAGGTTGTGGATTTGATCCCCAGTCAGGGCACATCCGAGAAGCGACCGATGAATGCATAAGTCAAGTGCAACAACGCAAGTAGTAGCAGAGCGCAGATGGGGGTTCGCAGCCTGCGGTTTACTTTGAAGTCCGCACTGGTGCTTCACTGCTCTGCCCTTACAGCAGCCGAGGGTCCTGCCGCGCGGTTCAGCTCTCTCAGCCCTGCAGTTGGTTCCCAGGACGTCACTTCGGAGGTGCTTCAGAAGCGGGGATTTTAATGTGCCTCTCTGTCCCTCGCTTCACGGTTGGGATTGGAAACCCGAGCGCCTGGCCCTGTCCTGTGTGCAGCCTCGAGGCCCACCTGTTTGGTGGCCGCCTGTGGGGTGCTGTGACATACTCTCATAGCAGAGAGGCAGTGGGGACAGGCAGTGACCTGGGGCTGCTGGGCGTGCGGTGGCGAGAACTACAAAACGATGCCATCCAGTCCCCCCCCCCCCCCGCCCCCCACTGCGGGAACCTGACTGAGCTCTGGCCTGGCTTCTGTCCGCCGCAGACCAGGGCCCGAGGTGGCCGGGCCCTGTGTGATGCCAGCTGGAGGAAGTCCAAGCTGCCTGAAGAATTGACTGCTTACTCCAGTCAGAACCCGCCAGGGAGCCCCTGACGTCCCTTTCCTTAGACGGTTGCTCTGGGAAACTCAGAATTGTACAGCCTCCCTCTGCCTCTTTCAGATGCGTCTCCCGTGCCCCAGAGTGTGTCCTCAGGGACCCGGAGCCGGGCCGTGAGACGCAGCCATCTGCGCCGAAGCCCCCCTGTCACCCAGCCCTGGGGAGGCCGTGACGCTGGCTGCGGTGGGCGTCCAGCTCCCTGGGCTCTCCTCAGAAGGACAGGGGAAGAGTGTTTCTCCTCTGGATCAGCTCTGTGAACAAAAGCTGACGGCCTAGTGGCATAAACCGCCCCCTCTTAGCCTCCTTCAGAATTTTTTTTTAGCCCAGCCCTGTGTTTCGAAAGCCTTTGTCTCCCTGCAGTCAAGCTGAGTCCTGAACTCAGTCTCTCCCTGTTACCACAGTGGCCTGAACCAAGTCCCTCTCTCCAATGTTAACAAGTGGCCAGTGTGAGATTTCTCTTAGCCAGCTGGGACGTCTCTGCCCCACACACAGACCACCTCGCGGAGGGTCACGCCCTGTCTGGGCTCCCGGCCTTTGTCCCAGCTGGGCCCTGGGCAGGAGGGCCCTCTCCTGGCTCTTGGTGTCTCACCTGTCACCTCCGCCTCCTTGTCCTTGCCCAGGACCAGGCAAGACCTCTCACTTCTTTCCTGACCTCCTGCTGCACATGTGGGTTGAGCAACTCGTGTACCCTTGTACAGAAACACTGTTACTGTACCACTCGTTTCATGTCTGTGTCTCCGGGGTTATTCCGCAGGCTTTAATTGGGCGTTGATTAGGCACCCAGAAATTTACATACATAATTTCATCCTGTGTAAATAATGGACCAACCCTCTGAGGTAGAAATTCTATCTGCCTTTTTGTTATGAAAAGTTCAGACTTACACAAAAGGAGGGACTGGGTCAGTAGATTCCCGTACACCCATCAGCCAGCTTCCCTGACTGTAAACCAAGGCCTGTTGTGTTGCACCTAAACCCCTCAATTGCCGCTGTGCCTCGGAATAGTCTGAACAAACCCTGCACGCTGTATCAGTTCTCTTTCAGCTATTTCAGTGTGTATTGCTAAGTTGTAAAGATACTTTACAAAAGCCCATAACTTCACAACCATGACCACACCTAAAAGTGAATAACAATTCCCCAATATCATCAAGTGCACAGTTTATCTTTCCTCATGTTTAGTCTGTTTTTTTAACAGTTTGTTTGACTAATGGTTCAAATAAAGTCCATGTCAAAGGGTCAGTGTGTCGACTTAGTCTCTTTCCATTTATAGTTTTCTCCACTCCATCTCTCCCCACACGACCCACCTTGTAATTGTTCCTTGTGGAAAAGATTGGGCCTTTGGAATCCTATAGTTTCCCACAGTCTGGGTTTTGCTGATGTCATCCCTGTGGTATGGAAGCAGGAGGTGGGGCCTGTCTGAGCTGAGGTTCCAAGTCCCTGACACATAGACACAGTTCATTGTGCCATCGACTTCACTTACAAAACACAAATTCAAACATGCAGTTATTAAGAATTTCAAGATGGCAACTACAGAGCCTTAAACTCCAAGTTCAGCCCTCTGAGCACTGGGCTGTAAGGGACTGTAGTGGTCACACGCCTGTGAAGCTGACCCTGACCCCAACGCTCTCACAGGTACACAGTGAGTGACGAGGGAGAGGTCCCCCCCACCCCAAGGACTGGTTTCCTGACCCCTGCCGCACGGGGAGACTGGCTGGCTGGGGTCTAGGGCTCCATGACAAGTCCCAGGAAGGCAGTGGGCCTCACTGCCCCGGGGGAGGGGCATTGTTTCTGAGGAGCCAGAAATGCAGCCTCCATCTGGGGATGGACAGGGCTGAGGAGGGAGCTAGGTCCCTGTGGCTGCTGGGAGGAAGACGCCCTTAGGGTGGAGGCCCTGAAGGTGGGGCGTGGCCCCAAGCAAGTCCTTGGTCAGAGGTCCAGCCCAGGGGACTGGCGCTCTGACTCTGGAAGGCCTGTTTGCATGCGCACAATAGCTCACAGTTCCTGAAGCCCCTTTCTGCACTTTACTTCGTCTCCTGCTCACAATGACCCTGGGAGGTGATCCTGCATTTTGAAGATGGGGAAAGGGGCACATGGGGCAGGGGAGTGCTTGGTCCGAGTTGGAGGCAGAACCAGGATTGGAAGGGAGATCAGCTTCTGGCTGAGCATCCGTCGTGCACATGGCTCTAGATGCCTGTAATGCCGGGAAGGACATGGTCTTCCTAAGCTTTTAGTCACTGGTTTTACAGGCGCACTGCACTCAGTGACCACCCCCTACCCATTCTGCAAAATAGATACAGTGATTCTGATCCCCAAATCACAGCCGAGGGAACAGAGAAGTTAAGTACCTGACCTAAAGCCACCCAGCTATGGGTGGCAGAGCCAACACCCAAACGTCAGTTCACCTGACTCCCAGTTTGTGTCTTTTCAGTCCCCTCCCTGTGTGGGACAATCTGTCCTTGCCTGAGTGGGCTTAGCGTGTGAAGGGTGGACATGCAAATGACCACAGGACAACAGGGTAGCTGCGCAGTGGATGTGGGTGCAGGCTGCCATGAAGTCACAGAAGGAGCAGGGAAGTATCGCAGAGCAGCAGCAGGGGGTGCTGGTGTGGCCCCGACAGAGGGCTGGCTCCAGAAGGGCCTGGTGGACTGAGCCCCGGGCCATGGATCGTGGTGTCCAGTCACTGACAGCCAGCCCAGAAGGGTTTGGGGCAGCAACACAGTGTAGTCAAATCCCACGTATCCAAGAGGTCACCGTGGTGACTGGGTGGGGCATGGGCAGAGAGGGCAGGGTCCAGCAAAGCCGTCTCCCAGCCACGTGTCAGGGCCCAGAGAGGGGCGGGCAGCGCCGGTCAATTTTGCGATAGCAATAAAAGAAAATCATGTGTTATTTCTCAAATGTGTAGTGTTTTCTTTTGTTGTCATGGAACAGATATTAATATGGCTGGAAGGCTATGCTGTGTGACACAGAAATAACTCCATTTTACTGGTTTAACGGTACCTTCAAGTCCTTGTTTAAACAAAAAAGAAGAGAGAACTCTGGATTTATCCCTAGGATGTCAGTTATAGCCACTTAAGAGGAAATGGCCTTCATGTGGGACTCTGGTGACCTGTGTCGGGGTGAAGGAGTTGGCACCCAGCCTTGTCCCCTGACATGCTGGGGCCACACTGCCCTCCCTGGATGGTGTCCACCTGAAGGCAGGAACCATGTAACTTACTGACCCACAGATTTGCTGGACTATCCATGGTATTATTATACCCGTTTTACAGGAGAGGAACCGAGGCCCAGAGAGGCTGAGCGAGCTGCCCAGGCCCCTGTGGCCTGTTAGAGCCAGACCGAGGCAGCATCTGCTGAGTTCCGTGGCCATGCTGTTCGACCTGGGAACTGGGTTGCCTGACTTCCCATGAGAAGTCTGTGTGCACCAGAATGCAAGAAATTGTCCTGTGGGTGCTGAAATGTGGCCTGGGCGGGGATGTGCGGGTGGTTCACAGGGCGCGCATTTGGAATCAGGGCTGCCGCAGTCAGTGGTGGAGGGGCGGCTGCCTTGGGCTTGGCGGCCTTAAGGCCCAGGCTGTTCTCCCTCCGCCCAGCTGGATGCGAGCCGAACTGCAGCTCCAGGGCAGAGCAGGGAGGACAGCGTGGCATGTCCTGCGCTGCCAGCTGGGCACTGACTGACAGTGAGGTGGCAGCGTGCTGGGATGAGAGGGATGGGGGGCAGAGGGGGAAGGGGGAGCCCCTGAGTGTCTGTGCAGCGTTGTCCAGCCACACACATGAAGGTTTGCGACCTTGCCTTGGGGGGCTGTGTGCTGGGCCTGGCTGAGGGGGTCTAAGATAGCAGGTCCTGGCTGTGTGGGAGGCGGCTTTAGCTTTGAGGGACCCCAAGGCCGGCATGTTTGGTGAGGGGAGAAGAGAAGGCAGCCACCCGCACAGAGACAGATGAGCTGTGCCCTGCTGGCTGGAGCCCCAGTGCCAGAGCCTCCAGGGGCAGGCCCGACGTGATGGACGGGCTGGGGGCTCTGCAGAAACCTCCCTGAGAGGGGGTCCTGACCAAGCGAGAGAGAGGGGAAGCCTCTGCGTCCTGCCCTGGCCAGTAAGACAGCCGCTAGCCACATGTGGCCATTTAAGGTAACAAAAACCAAATGAAATCCCCAAGTTCAGTGCCTCATTCTCACTAGCCACATTTCAAGTGCTCAGTAGCCGCTTGTGGCTGATGGCGGCCAGGACGGGCAGTGTGGACACAGGACATTTCCATCATTGCAAAAAGTTCTGTTGGGAGGTAAATTATCTCATTACTACTGTTTATATTGATTACATGTTGGAGTCACACTTCAAATATGTTGAGTTAAATAAGATATAATGTAGTATTAACATCACCTGTTTCTTTTTACTTCTTTTTCTTACTGTGGGCAATAGAAACTTGGACATTATCTATATGGCTTGTGTTTCTGTTGGACAGTATCCATCTGTGAGGACAGATGGATACAGGACCACTGTCACTTGTCCCTTGTTTTTAGCATTACATCCATTCAATGTCACTCCATTTGAGGGTGGCTGTGAATACCCTTTCCTGACATGAAGGTCACAGAGGCAGGCCACGCAGCACACTCTAAACACTAGAGGAGACTGTGTCGAGGGATTCGTGTGGTGTCCCCTAGGACACCTCGGTCAATGGCAGTTGTCACTGCTGTTATTACTGTCATTTGTGTATGTAGCAGGGGTTATAGTCAGTTTCTCTGGCCTCAGACCACTTACCCCCCGCCCCCACCTCAGCCCGTGTGCTCTCTGATAATGACCTCCCAGACTTGTGCAACAGGCAGCTATCAGCACCCCCCCCCCTTTGCAGAGCCCTTGGGCTCAGCCTGGGTACTCACCTGCTGGCAGCTGCTGGCCCAGGAGGCCCTGAGGGCTCCCCACTTCTCACAGCTCCCGGCCTTGCTCTCCAGGTGCATCCTCAGCTGTGCCTCCAGGTCCTGGATGGCTTGCTCAAGGGCGTGCACCTTGGCCATGTACTCCACCAGGCAGTCCCCCAGGTCCTCGATGGCACCGAGGTCCCTCTCCAGGCTCGGAGCGGGTGCCACG
The DNA here is from genome assembly GCF_014824575.4 of Sturnira hondurensis. Classification (NCBI taxonomy): domain Eukaryota; kingdom Metazoa; phylum Chordata; class Mammalia; order Chiroptera; family Phyllostomidae; genus Sturnira; species Sturnira hondurensis. The sequence continues at coordinate 6,193,433 of NW_028085930.1, forward strand.
GCCAGGCCTGAACTCTGCAGCCCCTGCAGAAAGACGCTGCTGATGCCCATGGCTCGGCGGGTCACCCGGGCAACCAGGCCACCTGTGTGCCCACTGGGTGCCATTCCTACATAGACCCTGGGGGCTCGGACAACGCCACCTATGGCACTGGTCCTGGAGGCCTGGGGGCTATCCAGGGAGGACAACGACCGAGTTCCCCTGAAGGACGTCCTGTGCCTCTGGAGGGACATGCTGGTGCTGGTGGGCACATCCACCACCACCCGCCTTGAGCTCATCGCTGCTTCTGCCTGTGCTGAGCCTGGTGCTTTTACAGAGTCCGGTGGCTCTTGGTTTCCAGCCCCAGCGTCCCTGTGGCCGGGTCATGGGCCTCTCTGGAAGCTCCCCTGTACCCAGGGCCGCTTTGTCTGCTGTTTTCCATGAGCTTCCATCATTCACTGAGCCGAGAGAGAACTGGGCCCCGTCCAGGGCTGCGTGGGGAGAGGCACTCGTGCATTCTCTGCGGGGTCACGTGCCCGAACTCCCAGATCTTTCTGCTGGTGGTGGTGGTGGGGGGGGGTTGTGCACTTTACCACCTGGGAAAGGGCATGGCTGACGTTCAGCAGCCCCACTTCCTCAAGGCTGCCAAATCCGAGGCAGCCTTTCCTCCACAATTCACTGCAGCAGTCCTGATTCCAAGGGTAAACTGAGGCTCACATCCCAAGTGCAGAGAGTGGCCGAGCCAGGACTCAATCAATCTAGATGTTCCCAGGGCCCATTTGAGGGTTTCCTACATCCTTACAGGTGCCATGTGTGTGAAGGTGTGGATGTGCCCGCATGTTCCGACAGGTAACAGGATGGAAACAGATATAAATCAACCATGGCAGGAGGCAGTNCCAAATCCGAGGCAGCCTTTCCTCCACAATTCACTGCAGCAGTCCTGATTCCAAGGGTAAACTGAGGCTCACATCCCAAGTGCAGAGAGTGGCCGAGCCAGGACTCAATCAATCTAGATGTTCCCAGGGCCCATTTGAGGGTTCCCTACATCCTTACAGGTGCCATGTGTGTGAAGGTGTGGATGTGCCCGCATGTTCCGACAGGTAACAGGATGGAAACAGATGTAAATCAACCACGGCAGGAGGCAGTCCCAGGGTCTCAAGAGGCAAACCAAGCTTGTTGCTTTCTTCGTGCCCCCTCAGTCCTGGCAACAGCCTCAGGTCCCTCCCCAGCACCTTTCCCCCCAAGAAAACTGCCATCAGCTGTGTGATTTTGGCCACATTGCTTCACCTCTCTGGACATTACTTTCCACGCGCTGGCCTGGCTCTAACTCTCTAGCGGCCTTGGGCAAATTCAGGTTCCACACGTGCTGGGCCCTTATTACACTCTAGCTGTTCCCTATACACCAGTTTGCCCGAGTGCCAGAGAATTAATAGAACAGGGAGAGACAGTTTCCTGGTAAGCTCTGTAAGGATGCCCCAAGTGAGGGGCATTCTGGGTGACATCTGGGTGACTCGATGACACTTCCTGGGTTTTGATCCCTGTCCTCAGGATCCACTAAAGCTTGCTGGCATGGCTTCAGGCTCGGAAAGGACCTTCCAGCCCCAAGGGGACAAAATGGACCTAAAAGCCACTGCCATCCAGGTTTCCCCTGTAGAAACCAAGCAACCAAACCTGGAGGCCAGATATTTATTCCAGATCCTGCGATGTGGGGACACCCCTCCAGGGAGAGTAGGGACAGGGCATCGACTTTAGTGTGTGCCGAACCCTCCCCAGTGCCGGGCACGGTTTCCGCACCGTGTTGCACTGAGTTCTCGGTGCGACCTCAGGATGCAGGTGGGAGGCTGACAGGCCCTGCCATTTGGCTGCTCATGGTACAGCACCAGAATACCATCGCGTGTCCTGTGATTGGTTATTGTCCCCAATGTGATGAGGACCCAGCCAGCTGCAGTGACTTTCCCCGGGTCCCCTGTTCAGAAAGCAGCCGAGCTGGGATGAGAAGGCCTCTCTGACCCCTAACCCAGTGACTTACCCCATCTCCCACCGCCGAGAGCAGGCATCTACCCCAGGCCACACGGGCAGAGTTTAAAACCCTGGCTGCCCCCTGGAATGCTCTGTGTGCTCTTCCTTGCTGATTAGGACACCATGACTCTTTTTCCCCTTCTACTTTGTCTTCTTGAGATGACACGCACTGTGTAAATATCCATGGTGGTCATATGACTGACCACCAGTAAGGTTCAGTGGATCCTAAGGACAGGGATCAAAACCCAGGGAGTGTCATCGAGTCCTCACATGGGGCACTTTTACAGAGCTTACCGGGAAACTGTCTCTCCCTGTCCTATTAATTCTCTGGCACATGGGCAAACTGGTGTATAGGGAACAGCTAGAGTGTAATAAGGGCCCAGCATGTGTGGAACCTGAATTTGCCCAAGGCCGCTAGAGAGTTAGAGCCAGGCCAGCGCGTGGAAAGTAATGTCCAGAGAGGTGAAGCAATGTGGCCAAGATTACACAGATTAAGAAACCAACTCGATCGAGTAAAGGCTGGTGGTGTCCCTCTTTTACTCAGACGGAGCATTCTGGCTGGGAACGCCTCCTCCGGGGTGGCCTGCAGGGCCCACGGTGCCCGTGGGCCTGTGTTACCACAACACGCTAAGACAGGAGATGCTGTCTGGGTCCCGGTGAGCTGCCTTCTTGCAAATCCCAGGATGTGCCTACCATTCAAGGCTAAGTGAAGGCTTCAAGCTACTGAGCTGTCTGCAAAGGCTGTGTGGGTACTATCACGCTCTCTAGAATGGTAACTCTCACGGCCAGGTTAACCTCAGATTTCTCCGGCCCTCTGCTATTCACAGCGAAGCCCTGCGTTCTGGGATGGGGGGTTGGACCCCAGGGAGTCAAAAGACCTGAAGAGGGATGATTCTCTTTTGGAGAAATCACTAACACGTTTTAAAGGATTTGTTTTATCAAATAGTAAATTGCTAATCCTCTTAGCTGGTTGATTCCCATAAGATATCCTGTACCATCAAAGTAGATTAAAAATACAGGAGCCTGTTAGGTGGTGTTGGCACTGAAGGAAGACTTGAAAGTTATTTTCACCATGAAAAGAATGCAAAATGGCTTAGCAACTTCATCTTCTGGCTAATAAAATAAGTTTATTTATATATACATGGTAGCTGAATTCTGTCAATAAGGAAAAATAAGTCATACATCCACGTATGTATATATAACATATGTACCTTTGTTACATATGTTATACATAACTTTTAGTTTACAAACAGATTTCTTCCCGTATACACACACACACACGTTGACATGGTAAATGCCACGGCTAACAGAAGGACTATGATGAAAAGTCAGACAGCGGCACACTGGAAAGCGAATCTCAGAGCAACACGGAACCTGCCTCTTTGTGGTCGGCAGAGTTTGGAGAGAGACAACCAGCGAACTCCTGTTACGAACGTTCGTACAACACTGAGAACACACGTTTCGGAAGGCCATTGTTTTTTTTTTTTTTTTAAGGAAAATGTGGGAAGAAAGAAGTTATGGTAAAAAGACCACAGCAACAACACAAACATATGTATCAACATTCAAGTTCAATTCCCAGTTTGACTATAAGAACATCTATATTCAAAATATATACTATCAAACTATTTTTATTTCAGAGAAAGGACGTGTTAAAGCAGTATCTTCTGTCCCGGCCACTACCTATGGGGGAGCAAATGGGGGAGCAGCCATCTCTGGGGGCCCCTCTCGTCTCTGAGGGTCTCACCCCTGCTAGCCCAGCGGGTCGCAGCCTGGGTGGCGCGCGGGGGAGGCCGCCCACCGACAGGGGGAGCCATGCAGGGGCACCGGGAATGAGAGCTGGGTGGCGAGTCCATCTGCTGACCCCCACGCGGGTCCGCAGTGCTGGAAAGGACATCTCGAGTCTTCTCCCGAGTGACCGCTTGGGCAATCCCGTTTCTACGGGATTGCAAGAGGACGGTTTAGCAAACGGCAGCTCCACACCTCTTACACGACACGTTCCTCGGGGACACAGTCGATGGCTTTTTGAGGAAGCGAAGCTGAACCCCCGTGAGCACGTGGTCCTTGAGGAGGGCGAGCGTCCTCAAGCTTGTGGCGGGGCCGCATCGAGACCCTCTCGGGGGAAGGCACGGGTGTTGAACGCAGACGCGGGCGGTGCAGAGGGCACGGCGTGGGCTTGCGGCAGAGCCTTTACCAGGGGAGGGCAGTCCCGTGGTCGGCACAGCCAAGGTCCCTGCCACGTGACTTTAGGGGACGTGGCCTCAGGACGCTCGATGACCTTCATGGATCCCAGAGGGCTGCTGGTCCTGCCCGGCTGCCTGGACGGAATCACCTTCGACAGTCATGGTGCCGGTGTGAGGCCCCAGGGGGCTCCTCGCTGGGGGGGACACGCCCCCTTTCCTGCTTTAGTGTGGAGATCTGCCGTCCTCCTGCCCCTGGTGGCCCTTCACCGGTGTGCGTGAGGAGTGGGGGCAGGGGTCACACGACATCAAGAGGAACCTGAGCTTCAAGAATCACTCAAGGGCCGTGCATGTGACATCCCCTCACCTGCTGGGGGCTGCCAGGACCCCCAAGTGCTCAAGGACTGTTATTAAGAGAAGCAACCAATGCAACTGCTTTGCTTAGAAACACCTTTATTTTATAAAGCCACGGACCGTTCTGTAAAGTGTTTTTCTTTTTTTAAACCACACTTATAAAAAAGATGTTGACAATTCCTAGGGGGAAAAAAAGCTGACGTGTTTCTCATTGAGTCAGGGTTACACAAAGATTATATTCATAATATATATTTGTATGTTTATAATCCAGAGACAAAAGGTAGGGGACGCAAAGCGAGGGCTGCTGCCATCAGATCTCGGACACCTGGTCGCTCCCCACAAACAGGGTCTCCTGGCAGAAGGGGTTGACGAGGACCATGCCCGTGTCCCTGTAGTCGCCGTTGGCCGGGGAGCGGGGCTCCGAGAGCTGGTCCTGGGGAGACAAGGGAGGAGATGGTGTGAGCTGCCTGGGTTCCTGAGGTGGCCATTTTTTAAATAATTAAAACAAAATCCTCCAAGGATATATTTATTGATTTTAGAGAGAGGAAGGGAGAAAGAGAGAGGGAAACATCGATGAGGGAGAGAAACATAAATCAGATGCCTTCTGATTTTACCTGTCCCTATTGGGGATGAAACCTGAAACCTTCTGTGCACAGGAAGATGCCCCAACCAACCACACCACCCAGCCAGGGCACGAGGTGGCCGTTTTTAATTGTTTACACCTGGGATTTCGATGTAAACATTTTTCATCCTTTCACTGCCAATGCTGGGGTGCTCTTTCAGGTTTTTATAGCAGCTTCCAAAACAGAGTCCCCGCCCCCCAAATCACCCCACCTCCGGTGTGCGGAGATGGTAGTGGTCTCCCGGTCAGAGTCCGAGGACTTGCCATGCCTGACCCGCAGACTGCGTGGCACACTGCTGTGATAGGCCAACCATGGTCCACTCAGGGCCCCAGAATCTCCTTCCCACCTCGTCACAGGCCTCTGGGAGATCTTGCTGCTTCTCCTCCCTGGCACACCAGACGCGTGCCCCCCTCTTTCCTCTCCTGCCACCCACGGGTCGGAGCCTCCCAGGGCTAATTCCTCCCCCACGAATCCTCCCAGAGCCTGGTCAGAATCCCTGCCCCATTTCCGGCAGCACCCGATGGGATGGAGGTGAACAGCTCTGAATCTCTGAGACAGCGCAGCAGGGGGAAAGTGAAACACTCAGTCTGTCGGCACAGCCCCAGTGGGGACAAGCCCAGAAATGGGCAATCCAGAGCCCAGGGCGTCTGCGCAGCTGTCCTCAGACTCAGGCCCGAGTGTGACGGGTTGAGGACAGACTTGCTTAGATGTCTTCTCTTTAAGAAGCCACAATAAGTCTTCCCAAGTTCGTTTTTAAGTGAGACATATACAATTTTTGAGCCGTATGTACTGCTTTATGGAGAAGAAAGAGACAAAGGAAGAAAGGCTATCTGTTGGTAAATGTCTTCTCTGAAGGCAAGGATTTCCCTTAATGTTTGGAATCAGCTGAGTGTCCATCCGAGGGGTGGACGCAGGGTGGCATGTCGGAGGGGACAGGAATGCTTCTCCACAGGGCTTTTGGGTTGAGCTGTGGGGGGACTTGGGAGACTGGGATCTGCCTTGTCATTTTAATTTCTCACACAGCAGGTGTTCACCTGGGGAACCACGTGGGGACTGCTCAGTGGGAGAAACAGAGAAAGTTATTTAGGAGACACCTCAGGTAAGAAAGAGACGGGAAGGAAGAGGGAAAGGAAGCATGGAAACGTTTCTGGGAGCCTTTTGGGCATCATGGTTTTGCCCACACAGCCCAGACTTGCGTCTGCTGCTCCCGCCCACCCGGAAGGGGAGCTGGTGCCCGAGAACCTGCTCAGACACAGTGCCTGGCGGCCTCCGAGGCTGGCGGCCAAACGGCAGGTGGTGAGTGCACGTCCTGAGGCTGCAGATGGCAGCGGACTGTGCCCTGTGGCTGTGGTCACTCTGGCGGTGGTCTGTGGTGCGTACGTGTGCCAGGAGAGTTGGAGAAACTGTGGCATCCCTCTAAATAAAGCAGATTTGGGGAGTAGCCCTGCTGAGAGGGAAGCGGATCGAATCCACTCGGAGGCCAAGCTGGGCTTCGAGCTCTAACTCTGACCCTGAACTCGTGGCTGGTCTCTACCAGAGCCTCAGGCTTTGTCCCTGAGTGAGAGCCCACCTGGCCCTTTCTGCAGGGCGCTTACAAGTGCTGTTCTCTGGCTTTGGTTTTAATCTATTGATTTTGCAAAGAGAACGTGAGAAATTTAGAGTTCAGGGGTTTGCAGCCCACACCCAGGGCAGGGCCAGCCCCTCTGCCTAGTTCCCCATCTTCACTTACTACAACAGTTCTCAGTTATGCCTTTGCTACAGAAAGTGTGCACCGGCCATGCGCAAGTATATGCCTTCACAGAGCCTATCCCTCTGTCTGTCCTTCAGTTGAAATTTTTTATTGAGCATCCACTTTGGGCTGGGGGAAGGGTGGGTAAAGCGTGAGCAAGACCTGTGGTTTGTTTTTGTTCACATGACAAACTTGTACTGAGCACCAGTACTGGGTCATGCTCTGGGGGCTGGCGATAGAGCCTGGGGTGGAACAGACCAGGCCCCTGCCTCAGGCAGCTTATATTGTGGCAGGGGAGACAGATGACAAACCAGCCACAGAGAGAATGATGCAGTGGCAGGCGGTGAGGAGTGCCCTGAAGGAAGATCAGGCAGGGAAGGGAGTGGAGAACCACGGTGGTGGAGCATGGGCTTCTAATCTGTGTAGAGTAGTCAGGGAAGGCCTCCCTGAGGAGGTGACATTGGAATGAGAGAATTGCAGGAAGTGAGGGGAGGAGGCAGCCTGGAGTAGAGCATTTCAGGTCAGAGCAATTCAGATCGGTGCAAGAGCAAAGCTCCAAGGTGGGGTAAGCTTTGGAGAAGAGCAAAAAGGTTGGTATGGCTTGGGTATGGGAAGTCTGGCAGGAGGGACTCACGGAGGCAGGCAGAGGCCCACCCATGGAGGTGCCATTCGGGGGCTGGGTGCCACAGCTGACACAGGGGCCTGCCTTGCAGAGATCACCCGGCTACTGTGCGGGGCACAGGCTGCAGAGGTGAGACAGCAGTGAGGCGTCCATGCTCAGCAGCTGCTGCCGTAGCCTGGGGTTAGGAGGATGATGGGCAGCCTGGGCGAGGGGTGACCAAGTGCGAGGGGAGGAGGAATGGCTTGCACTGATGCTGACGGACTGGATGTGGGCATGGGAGGCCAGGCGTTTAGGTGGGGCGGGGAAGCCAAGAGTTCAGTATTGGGTGCGGTGACTTTGAGGTGCCCATTGGAGGGGCGCAGGAGCTGGGTTTGTGAGTCTGGAGTTTGGCTGGGGGTGGGGAGGCATGTTGAGGCCAGAGACAGGAACCGGTGGCCCAGAGGGCAGAGATGGCATTTAAGTCATGAAACAAAGTAGAAAGAGAAGCTGTGGAAGGGGACTGGACAAGCATCTTGTGCTGCAGAACAGGGGGCAGCTGCCGGGAGGTGGTGGAGAGCCAGGACAGGGTGGGCCTGGGGGGAAGCGGGGAGTCATCTTGAGGAGGAAGCGACCATACTGATGCTGCTGGCAGTTCAGCTACGAGGAAGCTCAGAAGTGACCCCGGGCTTAGCAGTGTGGAGGCGACCGGCTGTCCCAGTGCGGGAGAGAGATACGGTCACAACCCTGCCACCTGCCGTGATGGAAAAGCATACGGAGCTGGGGCCACACCACAGGGGAGCCAAGCCCAGCCTGGCAAGTCAGGGCAGGCCTCCCGGAGGAGGTGATGCTCAGACCAGGCCTGAATCACAGGCAGGAGATGAGTGAAGTGAGTGCTAGGGAGGCTCGGACACGGGCCAGGAGAGGGAACTGCTCATGCACAGCCCCCGGTGGACGTAACTTGGTGCTGTACGGGCTGCGGAGAGGCCCAGGGGCGTCTTAGCAATGAGAAGGGCGGAGCAGTGAGGCTGAGCAGTGAGGCTGGGCAGCCAGGCCGGGTGCGCCTGGCAGGCCCCGTGGAAACCTCCCCTTTCAGAGCAACGAGAAGCTACGGACGGGTTCTGAGCGTGGGACTGGCGTGATCACATACATGTTTATAAAAGCTCAGCCTGGCCGCTGTGGGGAGGAAGCTGCTGGGGAGGAAGGCAGTGTATCCCCGGGACAACACCTCTCAGCTCTAACTGCCTTTCGGCAGACACCGCCATCCTGCTCCCGTTTGAGGCTGTGCCCCGTCCACCTACCACTCCTGCCTCCCCTGGCCCCCTCCCACCTCCCCTGCAAGAGTGCAGAGCACAGACCCTGAGGCCAAAGGGACCTGGGCGCGAAGCCCAGCTCTCTCGCTGGGCAGCCGGTGTTCCAGGCGAACGCTTCCTTCCGCCACTCCTCACACACATCCCCACCTTCGCCCAGGCTGCTGCCTCGGGTGTGAGTGTGAGATCCACTCATTTTTTCCTGGCACCTCCGCTGTGAAGACTGTCCTCTGGGTTCCCATGGCTCTCTGTAACTCTCCACGGATCTCCCTAGCTTCTTTTGGTTCTGAATGACACCCCAACCCCATCTTGGAGCCCGGGGCCCCGAGAGCAAACTCTCATCCTCACAGTCCCCAGGGTTCCTGCCACAAAATGGGCCCTTAGCGGGTATTTGTCGACTTGTTCCTGGAAACTCAAAGTCCCAAGAACAGTGATTCCAAAACTTGAACATGTGTATAAAGCCCCCGGGGCGTCTTGCTGAAACTCAGATCCTGGTTCAGGAAGGCTGGGCGGGGCCTGCAGCCTCCTGGGTGCATCGCTGCTGGTCGGGGGAGGTGAGCAGATGGGCCTCTGCTCTCTTTGGAGCCCGTGGTTTCCCTGGCAGCGGGGCCAGCCCTTCGGGGGGCACCCCTGGTTCGGAGCCCGTTACCTCAGAGGTTTCGAGGGACTGGATCTCCCTGGGCAGCTCCACCGCATGCTTGTTGAAGTAGTCCATGGTGATGGCGTTGTTCCAGTAGCTCAGGTTGTTCTCCGGGTTGGCCGTCTTCTTCTTCCTCCTCAGGCAGCACACTGTCAGCAAGACGGCTGCGGAGAGAGCCCAGGTTAGAGGGGGCAGGGAGGCGACCAGCACGGAGCTCGCATTCCCGAGAGACAGATGCCCGTCTCCAGGAGCAGCAGTGATGTCATACATCAGCCACTTACCCCCTTCACTCATTTGCTTGCTTGTTTGTCCAACAGATTCCTATCTATGCTGAGTGCCTTGTGTCAGGTGCTGGGGTGAAAGACAGACAAGCGTGCCCTGCCTTCATAAGCTTCCCCTCTAGTGTGTGTCTGGGCGGTGTGCAGGGGGGCGTCAAACAATATATCCCTAACAGACACAATGAATAAAGAAGGTAGATCAGCTAGTGATACTGTTCAGGGAAAACAAAACAGCGTGAAGTGGGAGGGACAATGGAGGTGAGCCAGGGGAGAGAGTGAGCCATCATGAAAGGCCTCACTGAGGAGGTGACCTTGGAGCTCAGAGTAGGGAGGAGCTAGTCTTGTGCCGCATGGGGGTGGCAAGGCTGGGGGGTGGGGCGAGTGTGCAGGAGTGAGGTAGAGGATGAGGCCATAGTAGTGGCATTCAGGGGCTGTGTCCACAGGGCTGGGGGCGAGAGGCCCCCCCCCCCCCTGGTTTCAGTGATCTGTGGGCAGCGCGGCGCCACTCCCGGCGTCTGCTCCAAGGCAAGGCTGTGTTCGTTTGGTGGGATGGGAGCTTGGCTGCAGAGAACGGCACGTGAGCTGAGTGGCCCCGCTGGACTGATGATCGGTCAGTGGCAGAAAGGGGGGCAGAGCCCAGTGAGCCCTGGTTCCCACATTCGGCCTGGATGGCAGAGGCTCACGGAGCAGAATCCTGGGCAGAGGTCTTGGGCCTGATTCAAAAGCTGCTCTGACATCATCATCAGTATCACCATCATAAAAAAAAGCCACTGACAGTTACATAGCGTATGTGCCGGGCAGGGTTCCAAGCACTTTATAAATATTAATTCATTTAATCCCCAACTTAGCTCCATGAGTTCAACACTATTGGGGTCCCCATATTACAGACAGGAAAACTGAGTGCAGAGAGGTGAAGCGGCTTGGCTGGGAACTCCGAGATCATCTGGACTCCAAAGTCTGTCCTGTTGACCCTCCACTGTTCCACCTTGCACCAGCGTGCTGAAGGCCGAGGCAGCAACCCGCATGGCCCAGAGGGGCCCCACTGGGGAGGAAGGCACATGTTTGGATGTTTCTGATGAACCAGGTGTGGACAGAGTGACCTGGGCCAACAGGGAAGGCCTGTCCGGGCTCACGCAGTGGGGATCAGGTGATGCAGTGATGAGGGTGACAGGACCCCTCTTGGGGAGAAGCCAGTAACTGAAGCGTGGGCGTCTCCTGTCCAAGCTGCCACCACCAGAGCTTGTAAGGTGGCTGAAACGCCAGACCAGGGGTGGGCAGGGCAGCATCCAACACCCTGGAGGTGCCACCCACCTGTGCTGGAGGGAGAGGGTCCCAAGCTGCGCTGTCCACAGAGGCTGGCATCCTGATGGCAATGGCCACCAGGGGGCAGAAGAGGGCCACCCCTGTCCACAGCAGTCTGTGTGGCCAGCACCAGGGGCCTCTGCGAGCCAGATGTGGGGTGGCTGCAAAAGCTGGCCCCACACAGGCCGAGGTTTTGGGGCCCACACCCCAGGCCTCTGTGGGAGTGACTCTCCCTGAAGGAGGGATTCTGCGGCTCTCTTCCCAGTGGGCATCTGAGCCCGAGACGGCCTCCTCCGGACAAAGTCAAGGGACCTGGCAATTTCCATTTCATCCAATGTGCTTTGATCAAAAGACTTCTAATTTGCTCACGGTTCTCCCAGGTCTCCTTAAAAAGTTTTAGACATATAAAGAAAACTTCTGAATGTCTGAGCTATGAGGAATTTTAGACGGGCTGGTATAGACTTCTGAGATTTTGTGAGTGTCCCCCTCCTGAGGAGTCTTCCTTCACTGGTACAGGGGGTGGGGGTGGGGCAGCAGCAGAGCCCAGCCCCACACGCTGCTAAGTTGGGGCCCCTCCTCACTCCGCAGATGAGGACTCTGTGGTCCGGAGCACCTGGTTCACTCACCGCTGGTCACAGGTGTGAATGGCAAGGCTGGCAAAAGGCCCCAGGCCCCATCTCCCCACTTTCGGTGTCTTTATTCTTCGACATAACTCCCTTTCCACCCTGCGCCTGGGACTGTGGTACAGAAATATCCTGGGGCATTCGAGCTGGCGAAACAGCAGCCGTAAACGGCTCAGATGCAACAAAACCACCAGCTGGGAACCCGGGCTGGCACAGGTGGCAGGGCCTGGGTCCCCGCTCCCTCTGCCCCCCACCCCCAGGCTTGTGCTCCCTCCAAGTCCGCTCTGCCCTGACCCCCAGTTCTGGGTCTGTTTAGGACACAGGGCCAGGGTCCTGTGGGGAGGGTTGGCACTCTTGTGGGATGGCCTGAGGGTTGGAACAGGGAGTTCTGTTCCTAGCTCTTCCTCCCTCATGTGTTATTAGTGCTGTCGTCCTGACTGCATTTCTCCCGGAAGTTCCCAGTGCCTCTCCAGGGCCATTTCACTGACACAGTAAAAGCAGGTCTGGCCATAGAAAGAGCAGGAGCTTGGAGTCCAAAAGACCTGGGTTCAAGTCTGCCTCTGTATCTGCCAGGCGTTACACTAGGTACAGTCACTTCATCAAACTGATTACTATGGACTTCACAGGTGTGTGAGGAAAGTTAGGAGCAAACTTGAAATGCTTAGCACGCTGATGCACAACAGGGTCTTACTAATGAGGGTCTTCTTCTCCTCCTAGCATCCCCCACAAGAGAGGCCTGGAAAGGAAAACCAGGCCACGTGACTGTTGGCTGGCGCCAGGCCAAGGCTGTACCCGTGGCTTAGAACTTTCCTTATTTTAGTGACCCTACCTTCTGTCCAAGAAAGAAAAGTACCACTTGGACTTACAGAGTCTCTAACATATTCCCCGTGCCGACCTTGGCGTCTCACAGGCTAATTTAGCCCACAAAGGGACCATCTGAGCCAGGTACTCTGACTCTTCCCATCTACAGAAGAGGCTCATGGACGTTAACAAAAACAATCCCACTCACCCAGCTAATTCCTGGAACTTGATCCCAGTGTCTGTGACCCTTGGGCTCACGGCTGCTCTCCCATATTGTCCAGGACACTGGAGGGAACGTGCCTTAGTCACATGAGCCACTTTGTCATCTGCACAGCTCTAGGCAAACGCAAGGTGTGAGCCACCCCCGTTCTGATCTAGTTAAGCGCTTCACCTGCTCTGTTTCTCCAAAGGCGCTGCCGCCAAGACTCCACTGGGGGTCAAGGAGATCTCTGCTCCCTCAAGCTGTAAAACAGGAGTGAGGACTAAGCAAGTTCTCTCTGCTTCCTCAGCATGTCCATGGGGACCCATCCATGACCGGTCAGATGGGAGGCAGGAAGGAGGAGGGCCACTGACTCGAAGATGGAGCCCTGGGGCCTGTGGGGACGTTTCCGGGAGAGTCATGACTCCAGGGGCGAACTCACTGTGTGACACAAAATGGAAGTGAAATCCTCCAGGCTCCCCGAGGACTCAACCTTTCCAAACCCCCGCTGAAAGCACCCTCTCCGTGGCCCGTGGAGCACGCACAGCGAACACTCCCAACAGAAAGATGGACAAAGCAATGGCTACACCACCACCGCCATTTACTGAGTGACTTCTCCTCAGCATCATCTCTGGCGTTCCAGCAGGGCTTTGGAGTGGGTGCTGCGGCCATGAAGGTGCTTTGCTCAGACCTCCTGCCATGGGAAGCATGGCTCAGGGACAGCCCTGGCTGCCACTCTCTGGACCCAGCACGGCGTCTGCGCCAAGGCCACCAGTGCAGGTCTGCTCCTGCAGGACAGGGGACACCCCCGATGGCCCGTCAGAAACCTCCTTAAAGCTGCACTGCAGTCCAACACTCTTCCTGCCCAGTGCTCCCCTCCCCCTCTGCTTTCTCAGGCGTCAGGCCCGCACTGCAGCCGGAGGCTCTCCCTGCCTTCTCCAGCCCTTCCTTCTTGTATCACAGGGGTTTCCCCAGTAAACCTCCCACAGGTCTAACCTGTCTCGGTGTCTGCCTCCTAAAGAACTTGAACTAACCAGTGAACAGCAGCCCTGTTCTTACAGGTGAGAGGGCATTGGATCGATGGTTAAGGAACTTGGCCGAGTCTCTCAGGTTACAAGCAAGAGCATAGGCATGACAACCAGGTGTGTTTGGTCCCCAAGCCAAGCCTTCCTGTCGCACCAGGCTTCCTCTCTGATGACCCACGCAGGTTGAAAGTGAGGAAAAGTTAGCGGGAACAGGGAGCCCTGACATTTTCCCGGGTGGCCCCCTCATTTTGTTCATGAGAGACCTGAGATCCTCAAGGGAAGGACGGGTCAGGACTGCCAAACCGAGGGGCGAGCCAGGCTGTGGGCAATCCTGGCCCTCCTTGGAGAATGAGGGAGGAGGTCCAGGGTGGGGGCTCTCCATACAGAAGGAGGCCAGGCTGGGCACCAGGCCGTGGGCCTGGGGGATCCGGGTCTGGCGACCTATTCTCTGACTCCCCACCCTGGCCTGCGGGAACGTGCCTGAAGAAGCCCAAGGTCTCCCCCCAGGGAGCACTGTTTGGGAAGCACAGGGAAGAGCCATGAGTCTGGGCAAGAATGACCCTGGTGTGGCGGAGGTGGCCCACCCTGGACAGCCTGCCTTGTCCTACGGTGGCTCCTGTCCCTCCTTCAACTGGTTCATAAGCCCCAGGGTGACAATCCTTCGGTTTACACATCCTTCTGGTCCCAATCTCTTCTATTTTGTTTACTGCAAGAGTAATTCTGGCCCAGGTTTTCTTACACAGTTACAGTCACTTGGGCCTGTGAGACTCGGCCATTCACAGAACAGCTGACAGAGCCGGGAGCCGCGCTGTGCACAGGATGCGGCACCTCTCTGAATGCTGCACTGACGCCGGTGACGCTTGCCACACGCGTGGGAGGAAGCCTGCCGCTCTGCTTCAGCCGGGCTCCTTGTGGACTGGTGACGAAAAACAGGCACACTGGCCCGGCTTCCCGTTCTCACCTTCCATAAAGCCCCCGTGTTCCCAGGGAGGCTGGGAGAAGACATTCTCAAGACTGGGTGTGGCCTGGGAGCCTGGCACAGCCACAGCTGACCAGCTGACCGCCTGGTGAGAGCCCAGGGCACTGACACCGGGGAGGGAGGGTCAGCAATTCGGGCCAGGCCTGCCTCCTGCGGGAGGCGTTGGGCTCTGAGCGTCCTGATGGTGGCAGCAGAGACCAGCTCAGTAGCCACATGGCCCCCCTGCCCCAGCCAAATGGGGCCTGGATCCAGTCCATCTGGCTTCTCAGCCGTCTGCAACCCTGTATGTATGGCTGTCCCGGGCCTGGCTCCAGAGACAAAGCATTCCTCCGTCCTGGCACCTCTCCCCTCCGGCTGCTGGGCGGGGCTCACGACCTGGAGGGCAGGTGGCACAGATGATCCCTGTCTGGGCAGGCCTGACATTTGCCATGACCACCCTCTGCTTCTGCCCGAGTCCCTGCCTGCCGCAGTCCTGGCCATCTGAGGTCTGGCTTCTGGTGGATGGAGGAAAGCAGGGCCAGGGCCCCTCTGAAAAGCCGCATGCGAGAAAATCTATGTGTGTACTTTGCTACCATCTGGACTGGCCAAACTATCTGGCAAAATGGCAAACGAGGAGGCCCTTCTTTGAGGGTTGCGGAGTGAGCTTTCGGATACAGGTCATTGCCAAGAAGGTGTGACTGGGGCCCTCAGACCTGGAAGAGGTCTGTCTGCGCCCCCCCCCCCGAGGACCAGAGTGGGGCAGAGCTCTGCAGGCAGACTGGGTACTGGCTTCCGAGCTTTGGAAGGGCACAGCGTTCTGCAGCCGGACGAGTATCGTCTCAATGTTCCTCTCCTCTGGGCCTTCACAAGGTTAACGACCGCTGTACAGAGGCCAGGGCCACCCAGAGGACAGGGAACTGTGTGCGGAGGCAGCCAGGGCTGAGGCAGGAGCCTCGGGGCCTGGAGAGGGTGGAAATGCGGGGCAGATGCCAAAGGGCATTCCCAGGGGCTGCAAGAGTCTGCTTTGACCAGCGGTTTATATCGTCCTTTACGAAGGCCGCTACTTCCAGGAGTCTTCTCCAGACGCAGGCCCAGGCCGTGTCCTTGCTTTGGTCCTGGCTGACGTCATCACGCATGGCCTGGGCAGCCGGTGGGTTTTCTGGCTTTGCAGTAAGATCTGACCTGATCTCACACTCATACTCAGCGAAGGGCTGGAGTGGTGTTTTTAGAATTGCAAAGCCCATGTGTGGCCTGTAGGGGGCAAAGGCTAGATCTACCCTGTGCCGTCGAGGCCAGGGAAAGAGGAAGCCCCGGGGGCAGAGGGCTCTGGGCATCGGGGAGACACATCTTAGCCTCTGATTCCCTGGCGCTTGGCACAGTGCCTGGCGCACAAAGGGCACTCAGGAGGAACGGTGCTCAATCAGACATTCTACCACCAGATCCGGGCCGATGCTTCCATGACAGGGGCCCCCGGCGAGTCACTTTACCTGGTGACTTACTCCCTACCTTTAAGGTGTGTTCCTTGCACAGTGTATTTACTTGTTTCTGTCTTTTATTTTATTCCTCTGGCTAGTCTGTTTTAAGGTTGGAATGATTAAAAATCATGGGAACTCACTTTGTGAACGAGAGCCTCTAGACACTTAAAAAGAATGGAAAGTTAGAACGCTGCCTCTCATGTGGTCACTTCTCCAATATGACCATTATCAATTATTTATTGGCTAATAGTGCAATATTTTCTCATTATCACTCTTCTGCTTTAGAAGTGGGCAACCACAGTTTTACGAGCACGTGTGTGTTTCCGGGAGAGACAAGAAAGCTGCCTAATGAAACAAGCAAAGAGGCAATCTGCAAACGTTTGCACTTGCCCTTGAACCAGGTCCTGGGCAGAAGCAGGCCGCCACCCCCGACGTGGAAGGTCTGCGCTGCTTCTCCACTAGGAGACAGAAAGCTGGGAGAGGCGGCTCCTGGAAAGGATCCAGAATCCAGATTAAGAAGGTCTTGTGAGAGTGCAATGCCAAGCAGAGACCACGTTCGCGTCAAAGGTGTGCACCTCCTGCCCTGATGTTCAAACCACCTGTGAAGTTTCTGGGTGTCGTCCCTCTAGAGACCTGGGTGAGCCCATGGTGGAACGAGGCAGTGTGTACAGCCAACAAAGCCGACGCCAGTGTGCACTGCCTGAATGGGGTGAATGGGGAGAATGGGGCCGGGCATGGGCAGTGCTATCCTCTCCCTTCTGGGAGCAAGGATAAACTGGAGACCACCCAGGGGGCAGGGGGCAGGCCAGTGCCATGCAGTCCCGTGAAGAGACTTGCTGGCACAGGGACAAGCAGTTTGGAAAAAGAGGAGGCTGACCGTGAGAGAGCCACTGCAAACATGACTGGCTTTGCATAGCTTCAGAGGGCATGGCTTGAGACCAGAGAGGAGAAATTACAAGGAGGCCAATGTCAGGCCCCCGGGAGAGCTGCGTAACCACCGGAGGGCGGATGGGCTGTCCAGTGAGTGAGGAGCACAGCTTCAGAGGGAGGCTGGGTGGTAACTGCCTGGGGGTGGGCTGAGGCTGAGCCCAGTGTGGGTTCCTGTGAGGTTACTGGGGACATTCGAAGAGTCTAGGGTCAGGTACCTGGGCAAGACATAAACAGCACCCGAAGGTGCTGAGGGATTATGTCAGGTTCTTTATGGAGACATCAGGGAGCCAGCCTTCCAACTCCTCATTAAAGGGGTGACAGGCAGCAGCGAGGAGGTGCTGGTCACCTGGGGAAAGCCCTTCTCCACCAACACCAGCGGCAGCAAAGGACAGAGGTGAGGTCCACACTGTGCAGCTCACACTGCCCAGACAAGTGGAACTGGGGAGGAGGGGAGAGCAGCTAAACCCACAGGTGACTCTGAAGCCTCAATCTAGGTGCAACAACTACATTTTGCCAAGGCTAATAGAACTTCCTGCAGGGTCAAAGCTTCATCTCCTCTTCCTTCTCGGGGAAGGCGGGGGAGAGCCCAGGGAGGAGAGGAAGATGGAAGGGAGATGGGAGTGATGCAGGGGAAGGAGGCGCGGGGTCTGCTGCCAAGGTGCCGACTTCACCAGGGCCTGGCTGCCCTGTCACTGCGGTATCAGCAGGTGACCTTGGGGGCAGGGTGGTGTCCTGACTAGAGCTCTGGGCTGGAAGACAGGAGCCAAGGGCTCTCATCCCAGGCTGCCTCTCGCCAACTCTGGGGCACTGAGTGGGCCACGTGGCCTCTCCAGCTTGGTACTTCCTCCTGCAAAAGGCAGGGGTGAACTGGACTGCCTCTATGGGCAGCCTCGGCTTGTGGGAGCTGTGCCTCTATGGCGAGTGGGCATCTGAGCCACGGCCTGGCAGGGCCGAGGACCGAGGCCACGAGAAGCCCTGGTTTTTGTTCTGCGACCTGTTCCCTGGGATTCTGAAAAGTTTCGCAGCGCACTCAGTGGGGACCTTCCACCTCTGGGGCAAAGGGATTCTGGGAATGGACAAATGGATGTGGTGGAGGGAGAGGAGGGAGGGGAGGGAGGAACGGGGACAGGGCGGGCACTCACAGCAGGAGGAGATGGGCACGCTGATGGCCAGGATCACCCAGGCGATGTCCATCTTGCTCAGGCAGATGGTGGCTCTGTGCTGGGGTTTGTTCCCTTCGGCCACATGGGAGATGTTCCCTGCTGTTCCAGGCTTCCAGGTGCCTGCAGGGACCAGGCGGTTGAGGAAGTTCCCGGTGGCCGTGGACATCACTGTGGAGAGAGGACTGGGTACCCTGTTGGTCACGGCGGGGGTGGCCACGGCCTCCTCCTCAGCTTGGGAAAGAGTGCTTTCTGAGACCCCGGGGGGGTGGGCCGGGGCCTGCGGGGCTGAGGGTGTTGTGGAGGATGCTCCCTGAGGAATGCCCTCGGACGGGGCTGAGACACTGGCATCGAAGGCAGCCTGGGTGGGCCCCGTGGCGGCCATGAAGGCCCCAGAGCTCGCAGACAGAGGTCTGTTGGTTCCAGGGGTGACAGCCAGCCAGGAGTCACTGTGGCTGGTGCTGCCGGGTGGGTCAGCACGGGGGCGCTGAGAAGGCACTGGGGCGGGTTGCGGACTGGCAGGGGCACCTGAGGCTGCTGTGGCCCCTGGCGCCCTCCCTTGGCTGGTGAAGGTGGGGCCACCCCCCTGGTCAGCTCTGCTAAGGCTGGGCTTGTTTTCCGTGTGCACCGAGGGGGCGGTGCTTGGTGCCCACGAGGTCCTGCCGGGCGCCCTGGTTGTGGTCGCTGCCTGGGTCTGTGGCGAGGAGGAGAAATCCCAGGGCAGGCTCTGGGGGGTGAGGCTGGGGGGCTCGGGCTCCACCGAGCCTGTGAAGTTGCCTTTGTAGAAGTGAAAGATTTTCCCCAGGGCCGGCTTCTGCCCCAGATATGTGGAGCTCTGGTTTCTTCCCCACTGGCCCTCCTTTCTTCCTGAGTGGCCACTGAGTACAGGCAGGACAGAGCGCGAAGAACTTCCAGCCCCCTTTCGGGAAGAGCCTGGGGGCCTAGGGGGCCTGCGGGTGCTGGCTCGGGGGGGTGCGGTGGCGGGGCGGCTGGTGGCTCCAGTCGGCTTTGTCAGCAGGATGGTGGGCCCAGCCTCCCCCAGGGGGTGGCCCTCTGAGTGGGAGGATGTGGTTGCCACGGTAGCAGGAAGGGGCCCTGTGGTTGGGGGGCCTTCAGCATGACGGGTGGCTGCTGTTGCCAAAGTGGTGGAGAAGGTGTTTGCAGGAGGGTGTCCATCTGGATAGGGTGGTGTTGTTGCCACAGGGGCCTCAGCCTGTGAGAAGGACCCGTTAGGACGGGGGCTTGGCGTCATCACAGAGGTGGGGACAGCCGTCGAGGATGAGTGTCTGGCAGAGCTGAGCAGTGCTGTCACCATGGTGCCTGAAGGCAGGACCTGAAGAGACTCCCTGGGAGATGGTTCCTGGGCAGCAAATACCGGTGCTTCAGTCAGGGCCAAGGTCAGGAGGAAGCCTGAGGGGGAGACAGGGGGAAGAGGTGAACATGTGGGGAGCACTGGAACACTCCTGAGGTCCGAGCTGCCCCCGCATCAGATGCAGGGCAGTTCGGCAGGTCTGTTAGGTAGGTGCCCACCAGCTCTGCTGGGAGGATAACCAGCCCCGGGGAACCAGGGGCAGCTGAAGTGGCCAGGCCCAGCCTTTCCCAAATGCCACCAGCCTTCTGCCCGAGGCAGCTTCTCCAAACAGGCTGGGGCTGGGGCTGGGAGATAGCGTGTGGTCTCTGAGCACCTGCCAGCCCTCCACAGCCAGGGTGGGGTCAAGGCCAGCTTGACCAGAGGGAAGTCTGTGGCTCTGTCTGAGCTGCCCTGCATCAGACGAGGGAGGCTTAGGTGGGCCGAGCTGGCCAGCTCCCATGTCTTTTCTCAAAACAACAAGCAGACAGGCCTCTGTTCATTCATGCCCACCTGACAATTAAGGAGGGTCTGCCCTCTTTTGGACCCCGCAGGGCCCCAAAAATGACAGGGCAGTCTCTGTCCCTGAGCTTGCTCCCACAAATCCACGAACAATCCTACAACTAGGGGAGATGTCCCAGTGCCACTGGAGACTGACAGACACACGGGACGGGGGGCCAGAGGAGGGCGACCAGACCGGGTGCCTGTGAGGCACTGATTAGAGCCCGGAGGGGGTGTCCCACGAAGGTCAGCTGGTTTTGTGGCTGTCGTCAGTGCCTACTGCTTCCCCTATGGCGCTGAACTCTGGGACACCACTGCTGATGCCCAGACCTCCTGCACAGAAGGAGCCCTTTTGAGGATTAAAAGAAAGTCATGGATTTTGCCCAAAGGTCAGTAGTATGCTTTTGGTTCATTCATAAAATGTACAAGGAAAAAAACAAATTTAAAAACAGTTCTAGACTTGTGTGGACTTTATTAATAGTAACAGCCGGTGCCTATCTTTCAAAATAATACCTCACATAAATGTGAGACACGGGGTCTGTTCAGACTACAGACTGGAAGACAGGCCACCCCTGCACAGCACGGCCTGGAAAGAGCTGGTGTGCCCTGCTGAGGAGCGGCCCCCAGGGCCTCATCCTGCCCCGGAACTCCTTCACAGGAGCCCCGTCCTGGCCACTGCATGCCCCTCCTCCGGCCCTGCTAGCCGCCTGGGCTACAGCACAGCAGGGATCGGTCCCTGTCCCGTCACTCTCTTGGAACCTCCCTCCCTGACCATGGTCCAGCAGGACTGATGGCTGGAGCTGGGGCCCTGGGGGTGACTCCTGGAGTCCGGGACAGTCGGGGGAAGGCAGGGGCCCTGGTGAGCTTCCAGGAAGCAGAGAGGGGGCGACCACCTCCCGGCCCACCTTTGAAGCAAGGCCCAGGATCACCACTGGGGCCGCCTCCAGCTTTGGGGTGGGGTGGAGTTCTGGAGTAGACCGGTATCCCCCTCACCCTGCACTTGTGAATTAGGGGGACAGTTGGTCCAACAGAGACTGTAGCACCCACGACCTCTTGGACCGACAATTTGCCCTAACAACCTATTTTTTCTAAGCTTTCATTTGTGATCTAGCCCATGTATCAACAGTGTGCTCCACTCATTCAAATACACCCTAAAAACTGTTTACTGAGCACCTGCTCCAGCCCAGCCTCTGATGCTTGACTTAATCCTTTCAGCCACGGGAAGGGATAGAAAATTGAGGCTCAGGGAGATTAAATAACATGTTCAGAGCCCCACAGTATTGGAAGTATATGAAACCAGGCTGTATCCAAAATGCATACTTTTCCCGGGTGAACATCTGCGATGCTACAGAAAGAGGAAGAAGAGGGCGTGGAGTTGCACCCACAGAAGAGACAAGGCCCCCCCCCCCCCTTCGGGGTCATTCGGTCTCTCCCTTGTGGCTTAAACCACAGGTAAGTGCCTTAGACTGTCCCACAGGGACTGGTATTGAGACCTCTGATGTTTTGAGGGACGACATTCCGTTATAAGCCTCTGTTTGGACTGAGTGCCTTGGTTTGATATAAGTGTTGTGTGAACCCAACTGGGCACCCCCAGATTCCTATGTGGGGGCCCTAACCCCAAGTACCTCAGAGTGTGACTGTGCTTGGAGCCAGAGCCTTTGAAGAGGTGATTAAGACAAAATGAAGCCACGACGGTGGGCCCTGACCCAACCTGACCGGGCCCTTACAACAATGGTAGGGCCCACCGACATGCCAGGCGCACTTGGATTCCTGCGCAGGACACGGTGAGAGGGCAGCTCAGCAGCCAAGAGTCCTTATCAGAAACCAATATGGTCAGCATCTTGACCTTGGACTTTTAGCCTCCAGAACTCTGAGAAAGCAGACTTCTGTAGTTGAAGCTCCCCGTCTAGGGAACTTCGTATGGCAGCCTAGATGACTTACATTAGAGACTTCTTTGCCCAACTCCCCCCCAAAAAGAGGTGGAGACAGGGACTTGTGTGTAGGCAGTTTATTTTGGGAAGTGATCTGAGGGGACAGTGATGGGAGTCTGAGCTGTGATGAGTGAAACACAAAAAATGAATCTAAGGGCGAGTTATGAGCTGATTAGAGTGGGCAACGCAAATTCACTGGGATGTCTGAGGGGCCGAGCAGACGCACCCCAAATTGTCCACGTAAGATGAGCATTTACTTGGCAGCTCCCAGCCCTGCCGGCCCACAGGTGCTCCGTGGGTGCCCCTGCCACTTCACTTCCTCTCATGGGGCTGAGTCAGAGAGGGGCACCCTGGTAACACCTGCCCCCAGCTGGTGGCTGCCAGCCACGGCTCCCCCAGAGAATCCCTGGGGCGGAGCACCAGATGTATACGGTACAACCAGAGGCTGGAGACCAAGGGCACCTCGATCTTGTGGGAGCAGGAAGGTCAGTGCCAAGCTTTCAGAGAGCCCCCAAGTGACCCCAGTGATAGGCCTGGGTGGGACAGGAGCAACCCTGACCTCCAGCACTTTTGCAGCCCTCCAGAGGCAGAGGGTGCTTTCTAATAAGCAGGGGAAGAAATGCCCCGACTCTCCCACCAGGAGCATCCCGGGGGCTAGGACCCTCCCAGCCAGGAGGTGCAGGGCTGAGTTCCTCTTGCTGTAAGAGTTACAGTGTAAGCAAGGCTATTTGCCTTTGCACACCCTAAAGGTATTTTTCTCTCCAGGAGAACTAACTGTTAAATGATCTCTTAGCTATTTCTTTTTTAGATTTCAGAGTAATTCTTTTTTTTTAAATTTTAAAGTCAGATGTGTATCTTTTTAAAATTTTTTTATTTATTTATTTTTAGAGAGAGGGGAAGGGAAGGAGAGTGAGAGAGAAACATCAGTGTGTGGTTGCCTCTCATGTGTCCCCTACTGGGGACCTGGCCTGCAATTCAGGCATGTGCCTTGACTGGGAATCGAACTGGTGACCCTTTGCTTCACAGGCCCATGCTCAATCCACTGAGCTACACCAGCCAGGGACAGAGTAACCCTTTGGGACAATGAACTGATCCTGCCATCCTGGCTGCAGAGGGTTTTCACCTGGAGGGAGACATATAGCTGTTACTGTGTAAGGGCCCTAGAGGTAACCCAACACAACCCCTCATTCACAGAGGGGACAGAGGAGGCATGTAGTCACTTGCCCAAGAACACACAGCTGGCTGGAGACAGTCTGGATCACAGCTGTTATTTCAAAGCAACTTTCATTTGCATCATGAAAGTTGCTATGAAGTCATGGCACTGCCCAAACACCTTTGGCCTCCACTGTCACCTTCGGTGTGGAAATCAGACCAGAGTCCACCTCTCCTTCGGTCCTCCTTCGGTGCACCGAAGGTCAACTGCAGAATGCAGAGGGCAGTATACTGTCACAATAGTTGTGCCAGGCCTTCAACCCCTCAACAGATGCAAGGTTTCATCCCAGGCCCTTTGTGCTGCCCTGCTTACTCTGTGCCCCACAATCTGGGGCTGGGGCCTTTTTGCATGCCATTTGCATTCATTTACATAATGGCCTCTGGAGGTTCTAATTCCAAATATATAAGAGAGACTAAAACTAAAATCTAGCTTGACGTGCTTTAAACGTGCTTTAAATTTTTAAAGCATGTTGGAATAAGAACAAGTGGTGGTGGGGGGTGGAAACCCATAGGCTGATGGGAGCTCGGATGTCCATGAAGGCTTCTTNATGTAGTCACTTGCCCAAGAACACACAGCTGGCTGGAGACAGTCTGGATCACAGCTGTTATTTCAAAGCAACTTTCATTTGCATCATGAAAGTTGCTATGAAGTCATGGCACTGCCCAAACACCTTTGGCCTCCACTGTCACCTTCGGTGTGGAAATCAGACCAGAGTCCACCTCTCCTTCGGTCCTCCTTCGGTGCACCGAAGGTCAACTGCAGAATGCAGAGGGCAGCATACTGTCACAATAACTGTGCCAGGCCTTCAACCCCTCAACAGATGCAAGGTTTCATCCCAGGCCCTTTGTGCTGCCCTGCTTACTCTGTGCCCCACAATCTGGGGCTGGGACCTTTTTGCATGCCATTTGCATTGATTTACATAATGGCCTCTGGAGGTTCTAATTCCAAATATATAAGAGAGACTAAAACTAAAATCTAGCTTGACGTGCTTTAAATGTGGAACCAATTTTTAAAGCATGTTGGAATAAGAACAAGTGGTGGTGGGGGGTGGAAACCCGTAGGCTGATGGGAGCTCGGATGTCCATGAAGGCTTCTTCCTACCTAGAATTCCGATGCACATAGCATCCCAGGGCCCAGGGGGAGAAAAGGCCCTCCTGTTTCTTTGGTCGGTTGCCCACAGTCCATATTGGGCATGATATTTGCATCTGGCCAAGGTAAGGAGGGAGTTGGTGACGAGAGAAATGGCTAATGTTTACTGATGCTTCCTACATACCCGACACAATCCTTGTAACAAGTGGATGAGGTGGGTACCACCATTAGCTCCCCGTTGCAATGGAGGAAAAGCACAGAGAAGCGCCCACAGGGCCCGGCCGGCCTTCACACAGCTCAGCTGGGGACGGTGAGCCGCAGCCAGAACCTGGTGGCGGGGCTTGCCCCCGAGTCTATGCTCTGGCCACTTTCTCTCGGTGCCCACCCTACAGGCTGCTCCGTACAACCAAACGCGAGGATCCACACTCCTTTGGGAACTGATGTTCTATTATTGGTATCTTCCCTCTTCTTCCCTCTTACCTGTTTTCTTATCCCCATTTCAGGGTTATATATGACACATTTGGTATTTTTTTTTAATGACCCAGCCAATTCACTTCACTTTACAAGTCGCTTGGAGGAACTTGTAGCAGTACAACAAAAGCGCCAGAGATCTCGGCTTTAGTTTTCTCCTCTTCCCCAATCCTGGTATGTCACACACACCAATGCTCAATTAATTAAATCAATGCTATGATTTTTCTTTCAAAATTGCTTACACACACGTACAAGACATATTTGTTACAGGGGTCCAATTCCCCTTACAAACACAGAGTTCTAGCTCATTTTCCTTGTAATTTGAAGCATGTCCTCCTTCCAAGTAGAGCATCCCCCCCAAGGCTTCTACTGCCAGTTATGTTTCCATTGCCTCTACACCTGTGGCATAAGCGAAGGGGTCTGAGGTGCCTTCCAAGCCACGCCCATGGCGAAGCAAGATGGCAGCTTGGCTATTCTGGAGGCATGGCATCTGCAGGTTCTCCCCTAACCTCTCACCAAGAGGCAGAGTCTGTCTCCCCTGCTGCTGGACCTCGGTGGGCCTTTGTGACCTCCTCAATGAGGATGACGAGGCAAAAGTGACACCATGTGACTTCAGAAGCCAGCGTGGAAAGGGTCACACAGCTTCTGAAGGTTTCTCTTGGGGGAGTCCAGCTCCCCCAAGACCCCCACGGGAGAGAGGTGGGCAGAGTGTGGAGAGGCAGCGTGGAGAGTGAGAGGGAGGCCCGAGGAGGCCCCGCTGTCTCGGCCCCAGCCAGGCACCAGACCTCAGAGTGAAGAGCCTGGGAGATGACGCGGCCCGGCTGCTGCTGGACCTCAATCCCACGGGAGACCCGGGGGAGAGCTGCTTAGCTGTGCCCAGTCGACCCTCGCATTTGTGAACAAAGTAATTATTACTTCATTAAGCCCTGTTTGGGGGCGGTTTGCTTGGCAGTGATAGATAACCAGAACACTTAGAAATTTAGCTTCTGCCTCTGATGTTTCGACAGGTAAAGAAAAGGTAGCATACCACATCTGACCCTCAGGGGGCCTATCTCCTGCACGGGCTGCAACCGGACCATCCGGCCAGGAATGAGCCTTTCTAACTTCAAGGTTATCGTCCTTCAATTGGAAGGGACTTTTGATTAGGACTCTCTGGACTCTAGCTCTTTCACTTTATGGACAAGAAGGCTGCCGCCCAACAGAGTGACGTGGCTCGCCCTGGGCCCCCCGGCTGCACGGGGTCAGGGCTGGGAGGGACCCAGGCCAGCTCACTGGCCTCCGATCCCCTCGTGCCCAGACCCACAGGACTGTCCTTCTGTACTGTGCCCCCCGTGCTCTAGAGCGCTCCGTCCTCTGAACTTCAAGGTCCTCTTTCATTTTAAAGGTTGAACATCAATTCATTCCTCGGAGCTTCGCGTCTCTTACTCAGAAATAAACACTCCTCACTGATTGCAGGGCAAGTTGGGCGGCCGCCCTTAAGAGGTACTCATGCCTGTGACCTTGGCTTCTTTTTGGAACTGAGGAGTTCTGGGTGCAGATCTTTGCTATGGCCCTCTTTCCAGGCAGCCACATTCCAAGCTTCCCTTCCATCAAGTCCTGCTGGCCGTGAGGGTAAAGGACGGGTTCTGCTTGGTGCTTAGAGCTGCCTGAGGCCATCACCTGGTGCGTTCCAGAAACATCTGGAGATGTTGACGAGGCTGAGGACTGTGTTTCCCAGAGTACATCCCTAACGCACTGCAAGTGGAAATCCACGTGAGATGGGCCTGTGTACCCCGACACACCCACGGCCCCCAGCCAGCAGAATTCACCTTGCGCTGTGCCCTGGGGCTGACAGATCACAGCTTCCTAATAAAAGCACACACAGGCATGTGTGAGCACACACACAGCACGGGGCCTCTCCTGGGAGCAGGAAACAGGCAAATGACACATCTGCTGCCCAAGACTCCCCGCCACACCCCTGCTAACAAGCGGTTAAGTCGTTGGTCTAAGATCAAGGCAGCCGCCTGTAGCAGCAGTAGGAGTCAACACCCAGGTTTCTCCCACCCTGGCTGCTGAGACCCTAGGGACTGAGATTTCCGACCCAAAGGAATGCCCTGCGTGAGCAGAGGGATGCTTTATGAAGACAGGGAATAAGAACAATCGCAACAGCTGTGATGATCACAATTAAAAAACAAAACTGCCAATGAGAGGTGGGGCTCATGTTCCCTCCCCTTGAATCTAGGTGGGTTTGTGACGATGGCTGAGGAGATGCTATGTGACTTCTGAGGCAGGTCATAAAAGCGATACCACTTCTTTCTAGTTCTTATTCTTGGGTGCTTGCTCTCGGAAGCCAGTGCTGGGCTGTGAGGAAGCCTGAGTAGCCAGTGCAGGGCCCACGTGGACAGGAACGGGGGGCCCTGGTCCTCAGTCCCAGCTGAGCTTTCGGAGGGCAGCCAGCGCCAACTTGCCAGTGAAGGCCTGAGCCATCTTGAAAATGGATCTTCCAGCCACAGGCAAGCTGCCCTGGCTGAGTCTAGGAGGGGCAGAGACGAGTGATCCCTACCCAAACTACAGGTCTGTGAATGATTATTATTGCTTTGGGCACTAAGTTTTGGGGTGGTGTGTAGGACAGTGACAGTGATTGGACACCCTCCATGTAGAAGTGCAGTTAAAGCTCTTTCAGTGGTCTTTCTGGATTGCTCCGTCAGACATTTTTCGTGCTGGGGCTCAACAGGCTGGTTTTCACTTGCATTCCCTTAGTGCCCTCTCTTCCTGCCCAGACCCGAGGAAAGGGAAACACTTCAATCCCGGGCTCTTTCTACAACATTGTGGCTTCTCTAGTCCACAGCGACAGGTTCCCCCAAAGGAAGGGGCAGATGCACACTGGGAGGGCCACGGGCTCCCTGGCTCACGTGCGCTTTGTGGGCCGGGAGGAGGCTGGGCGCTAGCGGGAGGGCCTGCATGTCAACGACGTACACAGCATGTGCGTACACAGCATGTGCATACACAGCATGGGGCCCACAGACGACCATTTCCTTCGCGGAGCTGCCAGCTTACGAGGAGGGAAACCAACTATGACAGGGACACAAACCCACATACCCGAGATGTTCTCTCAAACACTTTCCCCAAACAAATAAAAACGGGGGTCAGAAGGAGATGGATGGAAAGGTCAGCTCGGCTTCTAACAAACAGCAGAATCCTTAACATTCAGGGAACAGCTCGCTGACGGCTCGGGGAAGAGCACCAGTGCACCAGCCCGGACGGCCCTCTGCTCTCCCAAACCAGAAGGAAACGACTCATAAAAAGTGCCACGCTTTCCTGTGCAGAGCCCAGCGGTCGGGGTTCATGTCAACAGTGACATGCCCTTGGTGTGGAAACGTCACTTCACCTCCGCAGTTTTCCTCCCTCAAACCTGCAGCCTCGGTCTAATCATAAGAAAAGCACTTTAAAAACCAAGTAAGGGACGTTTCAGAAAATGACCTCAGCAGTACTCCTCAGAACTGCCAAGGCCATCGAAAACAAGGGAAGTCTGAAGGAGGCGTGACGACTCAGTGTGACGTGGTGTCCTGGGGGGGGGGGCAGTGCCTGGAACAGAGAAAAGACCTTAGGGAAAAATGGAGACCCTCTGAGTAAGGAATGGACTTCAGGTAACAAGAGTGTACTACGCTGGTTCCGTATTTGTGACAAATGTGCCACAGAAATGTACGCTGTCAGTAACAAAAGAAACTGGGTGCAACTTTTCTGCAAGCTTAAAACTATTCCAAAGGTTGAAAAATTAAAACAAAATTGTTCCACAGAGGTGAGACAGCAGGGAGAGTGTGAGGACGGTCCCACCAGGCAGGTCGTGGAAGGGGACGTGGCTGAAGGGAGGTTTGCGGCAATTCCCCGCAGCCCCGTGCGAGTGAGATCGTGCACCCGCAGACCCATTTTGGACCTACTGTGGGAGAGAGGAAGAACATGCCCTGGCTATTGCTGCATCTATCCCCGTGCCATCTGGCCTCACCGTCTTTAATATCCGCAGGGTCCGAGTGTGCAGCTCGGAGCTGAAAGGTGCTCAGGTTGGGGGACCAACACCCTCAACACACGGCTTTTTAACCTGCGCAAATTCCAGCTGAGGGGTCGGGGTAAATGCCACCCACGTGATAGAAGCAGTCCCAAACTTCCTGGCCAAGGAAGCAGGCTGCTTGAAAACCAGAGGCCATTCGTCATTTCCATAGGGCCAGATGGCCTGTCCCTCACACATGACGCCGGAGAAGGCGCTGGGCACAGACCCGTCCATCCTCACCGTGCGTTTCTGCCCACATTCCTTTCCTGCTAGGTGGTGATGTGTCCACCTCTGAGACCCCAACCTGAGCTGTCACTTCGTCTTGACAAGGTCAGGGTCCCTCACCTTTTATGGACAGAAACTGGGTTCCCTGTCCAGGGCTTCCAGGGCGCTCTGTCCCCAATACTGTGACCCCTCTCCCCACAGAGCCCTTCAGACAAGGGCACAGCTGGAAGGCATGGGCCTGGGGTCAGTGGAATTTAGGGGCAACCCGCACCAAGTTGTCGGGCCCTGGAAGTTAGTTCAGCTTTGTTTTCCTCAGCTGTGCATTGAGGATGACAATGCCTAACCTGAGGGTGCTTTCAGGGGTGGGAACACAAGATGGAGAGGTCCCACACAGTGCCAGGAATTCAGCAGTTGGGAAGTGCGGTTTCAGTTTCTGCTGCACTTTGGTGACTCCCTGGGGCTGTGGGGCCCTCGGGCATTTGCAACCCAGCACCTACTTCACTGTCTGACTCGTATACTAGGAACCCTGTGTTTTCTGAAAAATGGGAGCATAAAAGATGCTTAAATAATTCCAAACATTTGAGTTATTTGCAGCTGAATGCTTACCCCCAGATTATAGATGTTTATTTCTTTGAGAACAGAAAGCAAAAAGGTGAGTCCTGTGATGTGACAGTGTGGGTGTGCATGTGCACACACCTGTGTATTTGTCTCAATTTTACTTTGCATGGTTCACTAATCAACAACTGGTTCAAATACACCTACAACCCACATGACAGAGCTAAGCGGGAGAAGGCCCAGAGGGAACCCACTTCCCGCACTGCCGCCCAGGACCCTCTCCTGCACCGCACCCTGACCGCAGGCTCCTTCCTATTACGTAGGCAAACTGGCCCTCTCTTCTCTCCAGAGCCCTAAAGGGCTGGGCCTTGTGTTTGCCAGGACTCGGGTTTCAGAGATGAGTGCCAGCACTGGTTTCCTGGTTCAG
The DNA here is from genome assembly GCF_014824575.4 of Sturnira hondurensis. Lineage (NCBI taxonomy): Eukaryota > Metazoa > Chordata > Mammalia > Chiroptera > Phyllostomidae > Sturnira > Sturnira hondurensis. Next base: position 6,223,394 of record NW_028085930.1, read on the forward strand.
AGTGTGTGCTCTGGGAAGGTTCTGATGAGAGCCACAGGGAAGCGTGACAAACAGGAGGCCTTGCTGTTGGGAGGCGGCCCCACCAAGGGCCCTGGCATGCCCTAGAGAAGCCCGTGGTGTCTCCTGCAAACCATACAAAATGACTCCTCCAGAGCCTGCAGACCCACATTTGGGGTCTGGTCTAGGGGGCTCCCTAGTGAGCATCACGGGATCTCTGGGATCTCAGGAAGCCCTTGGACAGTCCCGGGGACCTGCCCAAAGAGGCTGAGGTACCTGACCAGCACACACCAGCATTCTCCGGATTCCTCCAAATTCTCAAGATCCAGAAGGAGAAGAAAAAGGCAAAAAAGTGACTTCCTGGCCTGATCATGCCCGGGAGTCACTTGTCTAAACAGAGCATCAGGGCTTTCACCTGACACCCTCCGGGGCTCACTGCCAGTCCAAGGCAGCATTTCTTAGCAACCCTCCTCCTCACAGGGAGCTTGCTGAGGAGAGAGCAGGTGGCTGGCAGGGCAGTGTCTGTNACCAGCATTCTCCGGATTCCTCCAAATTCTCAAGATCCAGAAGGAGAAGAAAAAGGCAAAAAAGTGACTTCCTGGCCTGATCATGCCCAGGAGTCACTTGTCTAAACAGAGCATCAGGGCTTTCACCTGACACCCTCCGGGGCTCACTGCCAGTCCGAGGCAGCATTTCTTAGCAACCCTCCTCCTCACAGGGAGCTTGCTGAGGAGAGAGCAGGTGGCTGGCAGGGCAGTGTCTGTGAGGAGGGGGTGGGCAGGGCAGAGGCTGTCTGCTCCCTCTGGCGCACGGCTCCCCTGCCCCAGAGCCCCGCAGCTTCTCCCTGCGCCCTGCAAGGCTGCTTGGTATTCTGGCTCAGCCCAGCCCGGCGGGCAGGCTGCAGGCGTCTGGCTCTGCTCTGTCTGCTGCCCAGGGGTCACTGCCTGTGCCGACCTGCCTGGAACAAAACGGCTCAGGCAGCACTGCTGTGCGTCCTTGTGAAATTGCCACATTTCCCCTTTCAAGGCAGGATGCCCACACCCCAAGGTGTAATTTAAGTGCTGGGCATGAGTTGGATTTCAAAGTTGAATTCTGAAGCACAGCCTTCTAAGCTGCGTGTGCATGGGGATTAAGGACTTCCTCNCTGCCTGGAACAAAACGGCTCAGGCAGCACTGCTGTGCGTCCTTGTGAAATTGCCACATTTCCCCTTTCAAGGCAGGATGCCCACACCCCAAGGTGTAATTTAAGTGCTGGGCATGAGTTGGATTTCAAAGTTGAATTCTGAAGCACAGCCTTCTAAGCTGCGTGCATGGGGATTAAGGGCTTCCTCTCCCATCTTCCCTACTTCTCCCCGGCACTGATACCGATACCATCACTAATTCTGAATCTCCACTTAATAGGCACCTGCTGTGTGCCAGGCACTCGACTGAGGAATTTTACATATCATCTCATTCAATCTTCATAAAAGCCTATGAGGTAGAAAAGGACAACTCTGAATCCATGTCCTGTATGATTATAAGGGCACCCATTCTCTACCTCTTTATTATTTGCTTTTGGGATATAAATCTATGGATTTAAGTACCTTAATAATTCAGTGTAGATTTGGAGGTAGCTTTCTGGAGGAAATACTAATAAAATTCTGTCCATGTCAAGCCGAGGAGACAACCACCAACACAAAGAATAAGGCAAAAGCAACGGAAGGTACTCTGTAATTCCGGACTCTGTTGAACGGAGCAAATTTCACATGCAGCCTCTTGACAGGGAGCTCATGGAAGCTGGCCAAACCCAGGAATGCTTCCTGGAAGAGGGGAAACTGGAGTTCTCTTACCATCCCACCATGTGTTCATTTCCTCGTTCACACTTCAACAAGCATTCATTGAGGGCAAAGCAGAGCAAGGCCCCGCGTTTCCCAGATAAACTGCCCTCGTGATCTCAGCCCTGGGGACGGCGGATGTGACCTCATTCCCCACCACAGGCAACGAAAGGCACAATGGTAGACAAAATTCCGGCAGCTTCTGAGGAGGTGAGTTTGCCCATGGGTGGGAAACACTAATGTTCATCGTAAGAACACATGTTTATTAAGCACTGATTATGTTTGCAAGTATTTTATGCCTGCAAGCTGATGGCTCACAAAAACTTTTGTGAGGTGAGTCTTGTCCTCTAAAATGGAGGTTCAGAGAGGTGAAAAGATTCATTCAAGGTCACATATTCAAGCGGGAGCTGCATGTATCAGTGGCGTAAATGTTATATAGTTCTGTTTTGGTTTACTCCCCCCTCTGACTCTCCTTTTCTATTTCTAGCTGCGGACATTGCCAGCTGCAAAAGCCCTTTAATGGTGATGCTTGATTACTTGTGCTCCCAGTAAGCTCGCTGCCTGATCAAAGGGCCCCTGGTGCCAGCAGGCCTTAGAGGAGACAAGCCACTGACCACACGGAGTCAGGCTCCTGAGGGCTGTTCCACTATGGCTGGCCTCCAGTCCAGGCACACAGTCCACACTCCACCTCTGATTTGAGCCCAAGCCAATAACCTGGATCAGAACTGAAGCACTCCCAGAAGGCTCTACTCCGCAGGCTCAGCTGGGCGGTGCTGTGCCGACCACTACCACAGCCCCCTCGGGAACGCTGTCTTTTGTAGACACTCTCCTTAGCAGTAGGAATGTTGCTGGGGGCGGGGAGGAGAGGAGGCAGTCCCTTGTCACTGCGACTTGCTCCGTTGCTCTGCCCTCACCCGAGCCACAGCTCCCAGCAACTCAGGCACCCAAGGCTCCTGGGGAAGTGTGCTCCCCCACCCGACTGTGGTCTGACTTTCCTTCAGACTCTAGAACACACGGTGTTTGAATCCTACAGATCTAGGAATTGGGCTCTTTGTGGTAAAGGATGTTTAGGTTCTCTTCTTCACCTCTCGTCTCTTTCCTGCAGAGTGTGGAGAGGAAACAGACGCTGGAACTAGGTATAAATTCACTTACCAGTTGTATGACCTCGCATCAATTTACTAGAACAGCCGACTGTTGGGATTCTGCCTGGGGCTTTCCATTCCCATCACGTTCTCTCGTTGGTTCTTCAGATTCTGCACTGAGTTGCTGCACTGGCCCCTGAAGCCCACCACCCAGGCTCCTCCTCCCACGCAGCTGCTTCTCTTCGGGAGCTGATCTCAGCTGAAGAGAGCTGTGTGGCTCAAGGTTACAACTCCCTCCTGGGAAACCTGCATCCGATGACTGCTTCATGTGGGGTAAACAGGCTGGTCCCCCTGCCCCAGTGCAGGAGGGCTGCGAAGGGCCATCCGGCTCCAGAGCTCCTCCCTGGGTCAGCGGAGGCCTTTGGTGGGACTGCACTGCAGCACAACTTCTCCCCATGGCCCACCCTCTTCCCTTACTCTGAGTACCGGGAGCACCAAGTAAATGGTGTTTATTTAACCGTCACGGCCAACACCACCACAGGTTCTTTCCACAGTGTGATGTTGACATTCATTGAGGGGTGGAGTCTGTGTTCCCGTTCCTTGTGTCTGGGCAGGCCTGTGGCAATGGCAGAGGTTCCACCATGAGTTCCAAGTTCAAGGTGACCTGGACTAAGTCTGGCTGCCCTGCAGCTGCCATGCTGGACAAATCACATGTAGATGGAGATGCCCGAGGGGCCCTAGCTCTCCAGGCCCCCAGCTGTGCGTAAACAAACCTTCAGGTGACATGGACTGAAGCAGAGACCAGCTGTCCTCACTGAGTCCTGTCTAGCATGCAGGTTTGTGAACAAAATAAATGATGTCATTGTGTTAAGCTGCTAAGTTTTGGCTTGGCTCGCTGCACAACAATAGTAAATGCAACTCTACATTATCTCACTAAACTCACATTAACCTAGGTGTCATCATCACAGCGCCCTTACAGAGGAGGAAACACACGAAGAGGTTAAGTAATTTACGTGAGGTCTCACAGCTGGTGTGTGGCAAGCCGAGCCGCAGGCTTCTCTCATACTGTGCATCGTACTGGCTCTGAGTCACATCCTTAATAGCCCCTCGGCCAGGAAGACTCCCTGTTGGATGCTCACAGGGGTGTCCAACCCGTGGCCTGCAGGACACATGCCGCCCAGGATAGCTATGAGTGTGGCCCAACACAAAATCGTAAATTTACTTAAAACATTGAGATTTTTTTTGTGATTGCATGTCACAATGTATTTAATGTGTGGCCCAGACAACTCTTCTCCTGCCAGGGTGGCCCAGAGACCCCAGAAGGTTGGACACCCCTGTATCTACCGTCTCCAGCAGGTCTGCTGTCCTGTCCAGACGTGTTGGCTGGGTTACACATGGACATCTGTAAGCAGAGATGACCACCGAGTCCTTTACTATGTCACAGTAAAGAGGACTTATCTTCAAAGGTCTGCTGAAAAGGCTGATTCCTGTGCCAAGTATAAAAAGACACTTGGCCTTGAAGTGGGAATGTGAACAAAGAACATGGGTGGCCTTGAAGTTAGATTAGGGCTTTGATGTCTTAGTTCACTCCGGTGGACTTTAAGAGGTTGGCTTGTTTTATTTTATTTTACTTTGGAGTCCAATTGGTTCTGAAGTGGGAGGCAGTCCCTTCAGGATAATCTGTCAGGGCTGCAGCAAAGTCAAATGTGTTGCTTATATTCTCACCAGTTATTACACCCAAAATGATGTTGGGATACCCTTGGAATTGTCACGGTCCCAGAAACAGGGCACACCATTAGGGACAGCATAAGATACGGTTTGATCCGGTGCATGGCGCATGGGAGGAGGGTCACCAGCCTCACTTCAGCCAGGTGGAGCAGCTTTGCTGCTGCAGAGCTGGTTTCCAGACCAGAGCCCCCAGCTGGCGTGGATTAACAAAGAACAGACGCAGGCTGGGTCTGCTCATTTCTCTCTTTGGGGCTCCCACACCGTAGGGCAGAGACTTACACTTTTACACTAATACTAGGGGACTGACGTGAGCGACTTCCAATTACTGAACACCCCTCCTTCTTTCATTGCTTCCTTCTGGGTAGTTCAGGGAGACATTTCCTTCTTTTTCAAATTAACGTTGAGGTATGGTTTATACGCAATAAAACCCACACATTTTAACTGTGCAGATTGACGAGTTTGGACAAATGTGCACAGTTGGGCAGCCACCACCCTAATCAAGACACGGAGCATTTCCACGTCCCTAGGAGGTGCCCTCCTGTCCCGATGCTGTCAAATCTCCCGACACCCACTCGAGGCAAAAAATGACCTGATTTCCATCACTGTTGGTCTGTTTCATCTGTTGTAGATTTTCACAGAAGTGGATTTAGATACAGTCTTTTGTGTCTGGCTTTCATTCAGCATAACAGCTGTGGAATTTACCCATTTGCTGCATGTACCAGTGGTTTGTCCCTTTTATTCCTGAGTAGTACTCCACGGTATGGACATGCTCTAACTGGTACATCCATTCATCTGATGATAATGTTTGGCTTATTTCTAGCTTAGGACTATTATGAATAAAGCTGCTACAAACACATGTTTTCATTTCTCGTGGGGAAAAACCCAGGAGTAGAACCGCTGAGACATATGGTAACTGTACACTTCAGTTTCTTAAAAATTGCCAAACTGTTTTCCAAAGTGGCTTGCCATTTTATATTTGTTTTAAAATTTAACTATGTTGATTGACAATTTGATTAATTGATTGTTTGGGTCATAAAGGACACTGGCACAATCCAAAAAAGTCAAAGTGCAGAAAATAAATACAACACATACAGACTTCCGGCCAAGATGGAGGCATAGGCAGAGATGCTGTGCTTCTTCCCACAACCAAAAGAAGGGCAACAACCACCTTAGAAATAAAAAAACAACCTGAACCGCCAGAAAATCGAACTGTATGGGAGTCTGAAAACCAAGGAGTTAAAGAAGAAACATTCATCCAGACTGGTAGGAGGGGTAGAGATGTGGCAAGGCGGTGGATCAGGTGTGCACGGCAGCAGCTGGAGGACCAGGCGGTCCCACATTCGCATGTGTATAAACTGGAAGGAACCACTGGGGAGTGAGACAGACTGGGCAACCCAGGGTTCCAGCACAGGGAAATAAAGCCTCAAAACCTCTGACTGAAAAAACCTGTTGGGGTTGCGGTGGTGGGAGAAACTCCCAGCCTCACAGGAGAGTTTTTTTTTTTTTTTGAGAGAGACCCACAGGGTCCTAGAATGCACACAAACCCGCCCACCTGGGAATCAGCACCAGAAGGGCCCAATTTGTTTGTGGGTAGTGGGGGAAGTGACTGAAAGCAGGGTTAGAGCTGAGCAAGTAGCCTTGTTCCCTCTCGGACCCCTCCCCCACAGCCAGCGCCACAACGCAGTGATATGGGTCACCCTGCCCTGGTGAACACCTAAGGCTATGCCCCTTACTATGTAACAAGACAAAGAAATATGCTCCAAATGAAAGAACAGATCAAAACTCCAGAAAAAAAAAACTAAGGGATGAAGAGATAGCCAGCCTATCAGATGCAGAGTTCAAAACACTGGTGATCAGGATGCTCACAGAAATGACTGAGTACAGACACAAAATAGAGGAATAAGTAAAGGCTATCCAAAGTGAAATAAAGAAAGACACACATGGAACCAACAGTGTAGGGCAGGAAACTGGGACTCAAGCCAACAATTTGGAACAAAAGGAAGAAATAAACATCTAACTGGAACAGAATAAAGAAACAAGAATTCAAAAAAATGAGGAGAGGTTTAGGAACCTCTGGGACAACTTTAAACATTTCAATATCCAAATCAGAGGGGTGCCAGATGGAGAAGAAGAAGACAAGAAATTGAAAACTTATTTGAACAAATAATAAAGGAGAACTTCCCTAATCTGGCAAAGGAAATAGACTTCCAGGAAGTCCAGAGAGTCCCAAAGAAGTTGGATCCAAGGAGGAACACACCAAGACACATCACAATTAAATTACCCAAGATTAAAGAGAAAATATTAAAAACAGCAAGAGAAAAGGAGGGAGTTCCCACAAGACTATCAGCTGATTTCTCAAAAGGAACCTTCCCCTTATGGGAAAGAAGGGGTTGGAAAGAAGCATTCAAAGTCATGAAAGGCAAGGACCTAATCCAAGATTACTCTCTCCAGCAAAGCTTTCATTTAGAATAGAAGGGCAGATAAAGTGCTTCCCAGATAAGGTCATGTTAAAGGAGTTTGTCACCAAGCCCTTATTATATGAAATGTTACAGGGACTTATCTAAGAAAAAGAAGATCAAAACTATGAACAGTAAAATGACAACAAGCTCACAACTATCAACAACTGAATGCAAAAAACAAGGACAAAAACAAACTATGCAATTGGAACAAGAACAGAATCATAGAAACAGAGATCACATGACAGGTTATCAGCAGGGAGGGGAAGTGGAAAACAAGGGAAAAGGTACAGGAAGTAAGAAGCATTATTTGTAGGTACAAAATAGACAGGGGGGAGGTTAAGAGTAGTATAAGAAATGGAGAAACCAAAGAACTTATATGTACAACCCATGGACTTGAACTAAGGGGGTGGAGGAGAATGCTGGAGGGAATGGGAGGAAAGGGGAGAAAGGGGAGAAAAAAGAATGGGACAACTGTAATAGCATAATCAACAAAATATACTTAAAATTTTACATATACCAAAAAAAAAAGAAAGAAAAGAAACACAGTGAAAATTTCCCTCCCAGCTTCAACTCACCTGAAGGTGACTGGTGTCACCAGTTCTTTATGGGCCTTTCAAGAGATAATTGGAACTTTCACAGGCAAACACTTAACTACATTTCGCCTCCCACTTTTTATATAGATGCATGGGTACTAGGCACACCTTGCTTTACTTACTTAATAATATGTCTTGGCTGTTGTTAAAGAGCTATTTCCTAAAGTGTGTTCTTGAGCTCTACACCTGCCAGGTGCTCTGTGAGAGAACGGTTCCCAAGTAAACTTGGAGACGTGCTGCAAGCCCTGGCTACCTCTCAGGAATTCGCATGTGAGCTTATCAGAGCTCTAGGGCATTCCGTAATTAAAAAGCAGGGCTTCCAAGGTGATTTGAACTGAGAAGCGCCTTTTCCTTGCAGTAACACCTACTTAACATTTTGCAGAACTAGAATTCTGCAGAATACTCTTGGGGAAGAAGCACTCGGCCAGACCAGGAGTCAACAGACTTTCTGTAAAGGGCCAGAGAGTAAGCATTTGAAGCTTTGTGTCACAATGACTCTGTTCTGCCATTATCGTGTGAAAGCAGACACAGACACGATGCCAAAGCCTGGGTGTGGCTGTTTTTTTAACAAAACCTTATTTACAAAGAGAGGTGGCAGATCCTTGTTTGCTAACTCCTGATCAAGAATGTGGCAGGATTGGAGACAGGGAATGTTCCAATCACGTTTTTCAAGGGTGTTTTTTTTTCCCCAAGGTCTTCCATTCGTGCTTTCTTCTTACATGCCCCCTTCCCTTCGTCCCAATGAATCATTCCACCTAGAAGACATGGGAAGGGAGGAGAGGAGTGGAACAAAGCAAAGGAAGAAGAGAGCGTGGGGGAGAAGGGAAGGCTGAGAGGGAATTGTGGGGAAGGTGTCCTGCAGGAGACTGAACATGGCTGAAGGCTGACTGAACAGTCATCCAATCTGAAGTGTCTCCTCCCTCCCCTGCTTCTCTGCGCCCCCCTCTACTCCTCTCTATGCCCCATGCAGCCCCATGGAGCACTGGGAAAAGGGCATCCGTGCTTCACATTCTCACGGTCCACTTGATTACAAAATGTTCTGTGACTAAATGGATGCTTTTGGATTCTGGGCTTCGGCATCTCCATCTGAAAGACCATAGAATCCCTGAGACTGCTTTATAGCTCCCTCATTCTAGGGTACCTGAGATCTTTGTTGTTCATGATGCATCTGAGGGTGCCTCAGCCTGTGGCCAGACTTGTGAGTCTGAGAGTGAATTTTGTGCTTGCGCATGCTAAAAAATGAGACAATAGATGCGACAGTTATCTAAGGACATTCTAGCTCTTTTAAGTACCATATTTTGTTAAATACAAGAAGCAACGTACTATTGCTTTATGCACCAATAAGAGAAAATGCTGCCCATCAAACTATGCCAATGCTCCCTTGCGTTTTCAATTTTTATTCTACAATTATTGAAAGAGCCCCTTTGGACTTATCCAGACACGTTTACCACATATCTTCACTGGCATCACACAGTGTGCAAGGGCCAACCCTGTTGCAGCATCTCAGCAACAAAAAGCAACCCACTTTCTACTGCCTTGTGAGGGTCTTCTTTCCTTCAGTCCCACTTAGAACTCAGTTGTTTGGAATACGGAATGGAGACCCTTCTTACAATGATGAACACCTGTTCCACAAATATCAAGTTTCTATCCTGCGGCTCAGCCTCCGTGCCCTCTGCATCCACAACTTTTTGTTTCAATAATGAGTCACAGTGAATCTTTGTGATGACATTTTAAACACCAGTTAAGTATGTACAGTACCAGTGACGCATTTGCTGCAAATGAGAGATTATGAGATGACCCAGTACAATGGACGTTGGCCTGTGTTTGGACCGTGGTAACAATGTCACGAACTCTGTCTGGCTGACAGAGATCAGAAGATGTACCCTGCCCTCAGAGATATTAAAATGAACAGAAGTCTTTCCAAGAGCATAAGCCTGAATGAAGAGGTGTGCTTAGACCAAGTCCTACTTTGAAACTTTAGGAGGTAAAGAAAAAACTAACTGCCTCGAAGAGCAGGATATTATTGCATTTTCTTCTTTGCAACCATTTCCTAATGCTCTGCAGTGATATTTAGATGCTTTCAGCTGAGTGTCTGTGCACTGGGTGGGGATGAGTCTAACAGTGGAACTCCTGTGGGCCCTAACTTGGTATGACCCACAAAACTGTGTCCTCGCACCTGCCCCCTGCCGTGAGCTCAAAAAGGATCTTATGGTTTACAAAATAAATTATGCATGAGAATGTAATGTGCTGATCATGTTAAAGTAAGCAAATCAGAATTGAACTATAGTTAGTTTTTTTAACATGTGCTTTAGCACATATGCCAAAGGAATGTGTAAAGGAAAAAGCAAAATTAGAAACAAATCTGTGTAAAAATGGTTATATGACATTTAAAGTCAGATCGGACAAACTACTGCTACAGTTAAGAAGGCTGCTTGGCTGCTTAAACAGCTCTCTGAGTTGGGCCTGCCAGGTTCTGCTTGGCAGGGTGTGGGTGGCAGGGCTTTAGTGAGGTGCAGGTGCGTGTGGCTGTGGCAGGAAAAGCACCATGACATACTGTGGCCACCTCTCTTGGTCACGGAGCTTTTGACTCTCCCGTCTGTCTAACCCAAGCCCCTGTTCTTTCCACCCTCCACTGTTTCACAAATGTGCTACTAGAATCCAATACCGAACCCTTAATATTTCTGTTCTGTACAACCCATTGTAGTAAACAGGCTTCCTGGCAAGGCTCCCCTGGAGACAGGGCTGAGTGCAGTGATGCTCTGGTTGCCAGCTCATCCTTCTGTGCTCCTCTAGAATGGCAGGCGTCTGGGAGATGCCTGAGCAGATTTCTTGGGTGGCTTCGATGAGTCTGAATCTCCAGATGCATCCCCTGCTCAGAGCTTCCCTGGCACACCCCCGGCATGGTGCATGCCATGCTCCCACTGCAGACACGGGGATCGCACCTGACATAATTTGTTTCTGAGGTCTGCATTTCATGCTTTCAAAAAGACTTCAAGGTGGTTTACAGCAGAATGGGCACAGACAGGAGTCTTGTAGCATAAAAATTGAGATCAATACTTTACAGAGGAATGAGAAGATGAAAATGAGCTGAAACAGAGGGTGGGGACAAATGCAACAGGGAGAAGGAAGAGCCACCTGTGAAATTCCACACTGCTCACCCTGCCTCTTGTGGTCTCATTGCTAACTGACCTTAAAGGACACAGGCAAATCCATGCTTCTCCAGAATGGCAAGAAGCAAAATCTGGGAGAGCTCACATGGCTGCCTGGTGCTTGTGAAGGCAAGGTTGGGAAATGGGCTGTGTGATTAAATCGGACAGTAGGCAAGACACAGCACCACTCTTTTCTGAAAGGGAGAGCCGAAAGTAGACACGAGAGAAGACAACAAGATTCCCAGCTGGCCCCTAAGCTGCCTCCCAAGGTGTAAGAAGCGATTATTTCTTCTCAATGCACTACCTTCTTCCCAATTCAAATGTCACAGCTCGTGCTCCTCCGTCAACCTAGAAGCATGAGGGTGACAGAGTTGGGGCAGATCCCACATGCCCCCCTCACGTTAGAGTAAGCCCCTGATGGGTGGAGTCAGGGATGAGAAGACTGCACAGGGCAGAGGCAGACACAGCACTCCTCAGCATGGGCCTCCAGTTTCCGATGGAGAGGATCTGTCTGATGTCCAAGGTCACGCTAGACTCTTGTTATGTCACTGCTCTGGTAGGCGTGGATCTTACACCTTCATTTGGAAAGAACTAAGAGTAAACACATACAGACTCCCATTTAAGAAATACTTACAAAGAACAGGCTTTCCTAACCCTGAGTCCAAATAAGCATCAGACTGCTCTCCGTACCTTCAGCTTCATGAGGGCTGGGGTGGGTGGGTGAAGGCAGCATGATTGATACCCCAGTGTTCCTTGAACAATATCTTTGTCCCCAGCTTCCTTCACTTTAAGGAGACATTTCAAGATCAAGGTCACTATGTGGTGAGTGGCTGAGCTAAAACCTGAACCTAGGTTTTTAATTCTGTTCGGACTCTGTCTCCCCACCATACATGAGGATGCAGTGTAGTACCTAAAATTTCTAAGCCAACTGAGGCCTCTAGGCTCTGTGTCTTTGTTTAGTTCCCATTTATGTTAATATGGAAATAAAGTTGTAAATAAAATGCTCAAAGGAGTCACAGGATCATCCAATGATGTAGTATCAACGCTGAGAAAGGCGGTAACATTAGCTTTTAAGAGGACACCAACTTTGTATTTTAGGGCAATTTTGAATGCATCTAATAAATAGTTCTCAACCTTGGGTTCTTACTGGAACCAATGGGATTTTTAACAAAACTCCCCAGATGAGTCTAATGTGAAGCCAAGAATGAGAGTCGCTGAGCTATTGCCATAAAGAGAGCTGCACTCTAAGTGTCCCACCTGGGGTCTCCGAGTCTGATCTTGCTGAAGAGAGCCTCAGAAGAACTGGAGGAGGTAGAAAGAGTGAGATCTTTGGGCTCAGACATCTTAATTCACATCAAGGTGGCTAGGGAGAGCACTTTCAGCTCTGTGACCTTGGGCAACCTGATCACTTCCTTTATCTGTAAAATGAAGACTTACAAAGATTTGCTAAGTGGGTATAGAAAATGCTTCTCACAGTGTCTGGTACAGTCAGTTGTGGCTGCTGTTATCATAATTATTATTTACCCTGAAGGTGTCTTCTTTCTCCCTAGAGTATCACAGTCTCTAAGTACTGACTAGCCTTCTCTGAGGGTTCAGAGCACAGTAGCAAGGGAGAACATGGGACCCAGGGTGTGCCTAGAAAAAGCCCACCGTGCTGGAAGTTCAGCCAGCCTTTCTAAACAGGCACACAAAGGTGGGGTGAGGAAACCCGGGGATGAACAACTGCAGGGAGAGGCAGGGGCCAATGGAAGGATATTATTCCTTGAAGACTATGGTTTCTTATAAGCATGCTGAGTTTGAAATCAGTAGGGTCCTCTGGGTGACTGAAAATCAGCTCCTTCCCACCAGACAAATATGAAGTCATCCTGAGGGTCTCACGGGAGCAAACAGCTGAGGCCATGAACAAGGCTGACGTGTTCTGTTTCTGGGGTTTGAGAAAAACAGCACCAGAAGGAAATGCCGGTCCTCCAGATGTCCAGCCTTGCGGGCAAGGGAGGCGACACTTAAACCACAGTGATACTGGTGGCTTTTGCTAGGGCTCTCGTCGCTTCTACTCCCCACTTCAGTAAAACTAATGGCCCCAACAGCTGTTCGACAACTTTTTTAATGTGATCTAGAAAATATCACACAAAAAGAAAGTCCTTCTCAATCCCACTGTTGTACCTATCAGCGCTTCCCTCCATTTGTTTCCATAATGGCATCTTTCGCGTTTAGCTGTGCAGTGGACGACGTCGTGAGCCACTCAGATCCCCTCTTCAAGTCTGAGGCTGTTCTCCCTCAACTGGGCGTGCTGGCTGCTGACGGCTCACAGCTGAATCCCTCCCCCAGAACCACTCTTGGCCAAAAGGAGCAGCCTCGCCCAAGATGATGCCCCTCCAGGGTGAACCCCACATCTAACACCTGGTTCGTATCAGGGTACAAAGACTCTTGTCTCAATTTGGGACAACTGTGAAGGCCCATCCCAGCCCCACTGCTCCCCCTGGAGTGGGCTGAGCGCTTGGGGTTAACTGCAGCCCGATCGCCCCTCTGTTGGGCCTGAACCCTCACTGCCTCAGCACTGAACCTCCTGCAGTGCGCGCGCACACACACACACACACACACACACTCCTTGGGCCTCTTCTCCTGGGAACCTGATGAAGAAAAACAGCTGAATTTATTTGCAATTAACTTTCATAGAAGGTGTGGGGTGAAGCTTTAACTTATTTTTCCAAATACTCAATTAATTCTCTCAATACTATTTATGGAATTATCCTCCCCCCAGTTTTGGGGCTGCTACCTTTACTATCTTTTATATTCTTAAATATACTAGAGACTGTTTCCAGACTATTTAGTCTGTTTCTCTAATTTGTCTGCTTTAGGTACTTGCAATACAGTATTTTAATTCGTATTTTTTAATAATATGTTTTGGTTCTTGCAGAGAGAATCCTTTCTTATTACTCTTATTTTTCAAAATTGTCTTTACTATATTGCCTGTTTATACTTCCAGATGAACTTGAGACTATTTTCTATTTTTTAGACTATTTTCTATTGAGTAATAAAAAAATCTGTTACTAGAATTTTGATTTGGATTTCATTAAGGCTATCAATTAATTGGGAAAATTTGTGCAATACCAAACCTTCTTTTGATACAGAACTTGAGGTCTCCATTCATTCAAGTCTTCTTTTCTGACCCTTAGTGAAGTTTTATTGTTTTGTTTGTTTGTCTCTGTACTGGCCATTGGGTTTAATTCAGCTTTTGCATGTGTGTGCTGTCATTAGGAGATGGTTTGTCTTTCGTTACATATTCTAGATATTCATTGCTGGTATGCAGGAGAGGTATTAGTTTTTATTGAGGTATAATTTATGTCTAGATCGGGAACCAGGCAAGGATGTTCCCTCTCACTGCTGCTACACAACATTGTACTGGAAGGCCTAGCTAGTGTAATAAGGCAAGTAAAGACACAAAAGGTATACAGATTGGGAGGAAAGAAAACTGTCTGTTTGCAGATAACATGATTGTCAATGAAGAAAATCCCAGAGAATCTACAAAACAAACAAATAAAAAGCCTCCACAAAAAATGACAACCAACAAAAAGTCCTAGAATTAATAAGCAAGGCTAATACAGTATAAAAGTCAATTGCTTTTCCTATATACCAGCAATAAACAATTGGAATTTGTAATTAAGAATACAACACCATTTCTATTAGCATTCCCTCCCCAAAGAGATACTTAGATATAAGTCTAACAAAATATGTACATGATCCACATGTAAGGAGAACTACAAAATGTGGGGGCTATCAACTACAACTGACTTAAAAAACAATAAAGGAGCAGAAGCAGCGCCCCTGCCAGGGAGATAAGCTTTGTTTCCCTAGTGGCTTATGGTCCAAAGGTTGCTCACTCAGCCTTAGCTATGGAGGGTTACAGCTCCTGAAACCAGGCAGGGTGGTTCCCAACATCAAAACTTTAATGAAAGAATTCCAAGAAGATTGAAATAAATGGAGAGACAGTCCACATTCATTGACAAAAGGAGTCAAGATTGTTATGATGTCAGTTCTTCCCAATTCCATCTATAGATTTAACACAATCTCAATGAAAATCCTAGAGCAAGTTATTTTGTGGATACTGACACACCCATTCTCAAGCTTACATGGAAAGACAAAAGATGACAATACAATCCTGAAGAAGCCAAAAGACTGCCATGGCCTGACTTATACACTTAAAGTTACAGCAGTCAAGACTGTGTAGTATTAGAGAAACAACAGACCAACTGGTCAATGGGACAGAATGGGTTCCAGAAACTGACCCACACAAATACAGTCAATTGATCTTTGACAAAAGAACAAAGGCAATTCAGTGGACCAAGGATTGTATTTTTCTTCACCAAATGGTACTGGACCAACTGGATATCGATATGTAAAAAAAATGAATCTAGACACAGATCTTGCATCTTTCAGAAATATTAACTCAAAATGGGTCATAGACCGAAATGTAAAACACAAAACTGAAAAAGTTAACATAGGAGAAAATCTAGAAAACACTTGAGTTTTATTGTGAGTTTTTATTTTTATTTTTCTTTTCAAATTATATTTTATTGATTATGCTATTACAGTTGTCCCAATTTTCCCCCTTTACCCCTCTCTACCCAGTACCAGTCCCCATGCCCTCAGGCAGCCCCTCCACCACTGTTCATGTCCATGAGTCATGCATGTAAGTTCTTTGGCTATTCCATTTCCTTTTTAAAAAATATTTAAAATTTATTTTTAGAGAGGGGAAGGGAGGGAGAAAGAGAAGGAGAGAAACATTGATGTGTGGTGCCTCTCAAGTGCATCCTATTGAGGACCTGGCCTGTAACCCAGGCATGTGCCCTGACTGGGAATCAAACTGGAGACCCTTTGTTCACAGGCCAGTGCCCAGTCCACTGAACCACACCAGCCAGGGTGCTGCTCCATTTCCTATACTGTACTTTACGATATGTTGAGTTTTTAGACATAATACAAAAGAAACAGAATCCATGAAAGAAAAAAAAATAAATTGGACCTCACTGAAGTTCTACTTTGAGAAGGATCCTGTTAGGAGAACAGAAAGTGACAGGCTTGGAGAAAATATTCACATGTACCTTTTTTTCCCAAATAAACAAAATTTCATTTAGAAAGTTACAGAGGTAGAAGTGGTGAGCCACGGAAACAGCGAGCCAGCCGGGCTGCCTGGGCTCAGGCACCAAGTTACAGACCCAAAGGAATGGCTCTTGGAGTCTAGGAAGAAGAAAGGCAGAACTGGAAGCCCATATGATCTGATTAACCAATATCACCCCGATAAATTTAATAAAAAGAAAAAAAAAGGAAGAAAGGCAGAGAGAATGCACAGCAGGGAAGGACAGGGGGAAAGGCTCATGTTCTCTAAAGAGAGAGCGTGCTCTGGGGAAAGAAGGAGGTGGGGAAAGGTGTGGGTGTGCTCAAGAGTGAGTGTTGCGTCCTTTGTCTTGAGAGGTTTTATCTGTTTTCCAAAGGTGCAGATTTCTTATAAAGGACTTGTATCTAACATATACAAGATATCTAACATATCTAACATATACTCTCAGCCCTGGCAGGTGTAGCTCAGTGGATTGAGCACGGGCCTGCGAACCACACGATCGCGGTTCGATTCCCAGTCAGGGCACATGCCTGGGTTGCAGGCCAGTTCCCAGCAGGGGATGAATGAGAGGCAACCATACACTGATATTTCTCTACATTGATATTTCTCTCTCTTTCTCTCCTTCCCTTCCCCTCTAAGATAAATAAATAAAATCTTTAAAAAAAACAAGTAACTCTCAAAACTTAATAATAATAATAATACAACCCAATTAAAAAATGGGCAAAACATCTGAACAGAAACCTAATCAATGAAGACATACAGATGGAAAATAAGCATATGAAAAGATGTTCCTCATATGCCATTAGGGAAATGCAAATTAGAGCAACAATGAATACCACCACACGCCTTTTAGAATGGCTGAAGTCCAAAAAACTGACAATGCCAAATGCTGATGAGGATGTGAAGAGAGCAGTAACTTTCATTCATTGCTGGAGGGAATGTAAAATGGTACAGTCACTTTGAAAGACAATTGGATGGTTTCTCAAAAAGTGAAACATACTATTAACATAAGATCTCACAACTGCACTCCCAAGTATTTATCCACATGAGTTGAAAATGTACGTCCACGTAAAAATGTGCACATGAATGTTTAAGGCAGCTTTATTCATAATGGTCCCAAACTGGGGCTAACCAAGATGTATACAAATAGGTGAATGAATACAGAAGCTATGGTACATCCATGTGAGAATATTATATTTAATGATTAAAGTAAAGCAGTTTTCAAGCCACAAAAGACATGGACAGGCAGACCTTAATAGCATATTGCTAAGTAAAAGAAGCCAGTCTAAAAGGCCATATACTATATGATTCCAGTTTATATACAATACGATTCACATGTCTGAAATGCGCAATGCATGCCCATTAACTGGTACTCCAACCAAGATACCAACATCTCTGTACTCTCAGAAGCTCTCTGCTTCTTTCCAGGCAATCCTCCCTCTCAGAGCAACAACTGTTCTGATTTCTGTCATCAGAATTTTGTGTGGTCTTGAACCTCATACACACAGAATTATTAACTTATTACCTTTGTGTGTGTTGACTTTGTAACCGTATGCTTTACTAATGTCTTGTCTTTGTTCTAATAGCTTAAGATTTTATCATTTTAATAATGATATTTCCACAAATGATTTTGTATTACTTTTTCATAAGTCTGTAACTCTTCTACTTCACTTTTCACTGCATCGATGCAGACGTCCAGACTGAGGTTATCTGTGTAACGATGACTGTGGCAGGGACCTTTGTTTTGATTCTGGTTTCCGTGAAAATGACAACACACAACAACAGCTCTTGGTGTTAGGTTAAGGAAGTATCCTTCTGTATGTATTTGAGAGTTTTTTAAGGAGTATATATTAAATACTCTCAAATACTTTTTTCTGTAATCTATTGAAATGGTCATCCAACTACTCTCCTCAGATCCTGTGGTTTGTATCAACAGATACTATAGCAATCCAACTGCACATTCTTTGAATAACCCTCATATAATCCTGAGGAAACTTTGTTTCAGATTGCTGTCTCTCCATTTAAGGTTAGGACTGGTCTGTAAATTGGGATGTGTGTAATTTAAGGCATCAGATTTGGTTCTGGTAACTGGCTGACATAAGCTAATACCAGTAAGCTAATGATACAAGTTGAGATGAGTCAGCGTTCTTTGTCATCAGGGCCACCTTACATACTGTGTGAAATATTTGTCTAGTGAACTCTTTTTTTAAAGCCTATTTGTAAAACAGTAAAACCTCCCCTTTTTAAAGATAATTCTTTGACAATTTAAAAATCTGACAGCTTAAAAACACTTTGCAGGCTTACAGTTATATCTGGTTTTCTAAGTAATTTTGGTTATTTACAGTTTTCTGAAAAATTGTGAAGTCTGTTGAATTTTCACACCAAACACATAGCACCAAGTATACCCTTGTTTAAAAATTTCCTCATCTATTACATACTTTTCTTACACCAGTTTTTCTTTACTTTCCCCTTCATAATAGACTTGTCCAAGGCACACTTATTTTGTTATTTTCAATAGTCAACACCTAAATATATTCATATGTGATTGTTTTTTGAATTGCCAATTATACTCCCCTTTTATCTTCCTCTTCACGGTCCCTTTCCTTTTATTTTTTATTTTCTTCTCCTTGCTTTAAGTATATTTTGCTCTGTTGAATTTTTTTGAGCTGAGCCCATGGGTAATTTACCTTCATTCTTTTTCAATAAATGATGAAAACTTTCAAGACTGGGTTTGTTGTCTGAATTGAGATTTAAGGTGTTTTTGTTTTTGTTTTGCTTTTGCATTCAGACTTTATTACAAATCTACCTTCCTGCAACCTGCACATATGCCTTGACCATTTCTATAAAATAATATATTTTAGTCACCTTTCAGCCACAAGCTGACGTGTAGTTTTGCACTCTTGTATTTTCTATGCAAACTGTATTCACACTTTCATTTTCTCTAATACCTAATACTTTAAGATTTTGTCTTAATAGCCATTAGATTTTGGTTTACATTTTTATATTTTATTTGTAACACTAGCTTTTATTGTACCAAAAATTCACTTTATTGAATTTATGGAGGTTTTAAAATTTTTGGTCTAGTATAGAATAGTTTTTTATAATGACCCATGGATATTTAAAAAGATGGATGGATATCATCTGTAGGGCACAAAGTTCCCTATATAAGCTATCAAATTAACCTTATTAAGCATATTTAAAACCTGTTCAGTTTTGAACCCATGATTTACTGAAGACTAAGCATGGTATGCTAATTTTTCTACAGTTGTGTTTCTTTTCTGCTTTCGTCTTCTAGTAGCTTTTGCTCTCTGTTTCTATGCTGTGTCACACAGTACATTACACATTCACTGTAGATCACGCCTCTTATAAAACACTCCTCTGTAGCCCAAACATTTTCCCCTTGAGCTTTATTCTAAGCAGTATTTACATCGTCACTCCTATGTTATTTCGCCTCTTTTATTTGCTTTTGTGATGTTAAAATACCTTTCTGCTTTGTTTTTGTCCCATTTTCTCTATTCTTGTATTTGTGAATCTTTCGTGCCTCTATGTCTCAGGTGAGTAGAGCACAGACGGTATTCGGGTCTAGATGGGCCTTTGTCGTCTAACAGTGGACTCCACTCTACTGGCGTTTATTGACATAAATGCTGTTAGGTCTCTCGTCCTGTTTTATGACTTTTATTTTGTTTGTTGTGTTAGCATTTCCTTACTTGCTTATTCATTTTTGAAGTATATATAATGCTATGTTCTGCCATAATTCTATTTCTCTAATTATCAATGCCAAAAGTGAAACTCTGAATCTCTCCCTAACATTTCCACCAATCCCACTTAAAGCAGGAAAGTTATCAAGCTGGGTGAGTTACATCTATTTCTGTTTCTGAACAACTGTACTTATTTAAACAATCTGTTTCAAAGAATTACAAAATTCTTTGCAAAAAAAGTCCATTGTTCTTCATTATTTTTATTAATTCAGTAATTTTCACCTGATGTGCTGTGGCAGGCACGCTGGTGGGCCACAAGAATTTTTAAAACATGCAATACCTGAGTAGTTTGGGCCCTACCTCTTTCCCCTTAGACTGTCAACTAAAAAAATGACAACAGCCAACCCACCATAGCCGGACTCCAGTGTTAATGCCCTGTGTTAAACTATAAAGAGAGTTGCATCTTATTGGCCATGTTGCACAATAGGGTTGTATCTGATTGGTTAATTCTTGGTACCAGAAATCTTTATATACAAGTACAAATACTTGATCTTTTAAAAAGTCACTTTGGAGCAAAAAATGTAGGTAATTACTATTATTATTTTTTTACATCAATCAAAATTATACCTTTTTTGTGAGACTGGCAAAAAATGTACTTTTGGTGTGCTGCAGAATTTTAGTAATTAGTTTATGTGTGTCATGAGATGAATTTTATAACCAGCCCTGGTGCCAGGGGACACTGTGTATCAGTTATACTTAAAATATCATTTAAAAATATAACTTCTTGAGGACCAATCAGAAATTAGCGGATTTAATTCTATTTAAGTGCCATGAAAGAAGCTGGTTGCATTTTCCACACTCTATTTTCCTTTGTTACAGACTGAAATGATAAGTCGGAGCCCCTCACTGTGTACAGCTTCGATCGGCCCCAGGAAGGAGAGACACCAGGAGTCCCTTCTCTCCCAGGACTGTGACTCCTGCTAGCTTGACAGTCACAGGACAGTCCCAGTCACTGTCCTCCCAGACGACCCCTGGCCTAGCACTTTGCCCTGGCTGCTTTCCTACATGCATAATAATCTTTTCTACCCACCCATTTTTTTTCTCAAAGCTAGGCTTAAATCTCACTGATTTTCCTGACAGCTTGCTTCTCAGAAGGGCCAAAGAAGTGAACGTTGTCCTGCTTACTGGATCTCACTTGTGGTCTTATCATAACTACTTGTGTGTGTCCGTGTCTCCTCAGTGTGACTGCAGCCCCCTTCAGGGCAGAAGTACTGTCTTACAGTTCCGTCGTGGGGCTACCTGATTGCAGGGTTGGCAAGAATTTCAAAACCCATCTGCAGACTGAGGACTGGGAAGACGAGAGTCCCACTGCCAGGTCTGACTCTAACTCAGTGACTTTCAGAAACTCTCCTCTTTTCTTTGTGCCTGCAAAATGAGGATGGGCTCCAAAGCCACTTTGCAAGTCAGCGTTCTGGGATTCAGTAAGGTGTTTTGTAAAGAAGGAACTGAGTCACAGCCCACAGAGAGAAGATGACTTCAGTTCAAGTTCACAGAGTTAATGAATGGTCAAAGTATAATTAGAAATCCAATCTCCTGACCCCCAGCCTGCAGGGGCTATTTCTGAGTGCCCGCTGACTCTCCCGGAGCAGCCGCATGGAATCCTATTAGGGCACATGCTCACTGGAGATGCACAGATTGACTTACGAAGAAACTAAACTCTAAAATGGTACAAGGAACCCCAAACCTCTATTTACTGCAAACTTGGGTGGTTGTGTCTCCATTTCAGCTCCTTGGCACTGGTTCCCTTTATGCCACAGCAGAGATTAGTTCTCTTTCCTCCCTATTAAAAACAGTCTTGTTCTCGACTTTGGAACTGCTTGCCGAAGTCTGCTGTCCCTTCTGTGTTTTTGACTTTCCATTTGCTCTTTTCTTTTCCACAAGAAAGACAAATTATAGCAGAGGCATATTCATCTCTTCAGACCTCCGTTGCCTTATCTGTAACCAAAAGGTGTTGAAATGACTTTTCTCTAAAGGTCTCTTCGATTCTCAGATTACTTGAACTTTTTTTTTGTAATGAAGAGGCAGGAACAGACTGAGAAAGGCGAAAGGAGAAGGCCTGTTTTTAACCCTAGTTTCCCCAACAAGCTGTCTGAGACATGGCTTCATTGTAGGTAGTGTTTTGTGCAGAGTGATTTCAGGGAACAGGCAAATGGACCGAAAAGAGTGATAAGTGAAGGAGAGAAAGAACATCCAAGATCGTGCTACTGAGTTGATCGCCACTAAAGGCAACTGGGGTTCCATCCTGCTGGGGATCTGTGGAGAAGCCGTGTGAAATGTACCTTCCTGTCCTTTGAAGGGACAGAGGGAGATGGGGCCCACTGACTCTGTCCCTCACTAGTGGGAGGGTGCCTGCCTCTTGGATGTTAACCTGCTCAGGTGCCAAGAGTGTGAGTGCAACAGAGGGGCCGGGCGGTCCTCATGGCCACCCCACATAGCGGTGACAGGGGTAGAGACATCGGGGACAGAATGACAAACATGGGCGGCTGGCTGATGCAGGTGCTGTCCAGGTGCTTCTCCATGTGGCTGATTCTGGTGGCAACAGCTGGAGCTAAAGGGGGACTGAGAGGAGGTGAGGGTGGGGGCCGAGGGGAATGAATCGGGGCTTGAGGTCCTCAGACCTAACTCAGTGCCCGGCTGACCCAGATAAAAGGAGAATTAAGTCAGAGGCTGGGTGGACTGAGAGGTAATGATATTTCCTAAAAGGCTTAAAAATAGGCGGAAAATGTTATTCAGAGGAAGATAATATTAAACATGATAACGTGTTATTTCTCTGCTCAAAATCCTCTAGGACATCTGAGCCCAACTAGAGCCAAAGCCCAAGTCTTACTGGCCACAGACTTCCTCTGACTTCCATTCTCCCCCCTCCCCCTCCCTTTCTCTGCTCTAGCCACACACCAAGCAGGCTCCTGCTCAGGGTCTTTGAGCTTGTCTGTGCCTTAAAGGTTCCTCCCGTACTTCATGTTGGTCTCTGCTGCAATGTCCTCTGAAAAGCCCTCTGTGACTCCCACATATGAAGGGGACCCTTCATCCCCTGACCTACTTAATTATTTTCCATAACACGGACACTAGCTCAGGTCACATTACATATCTATCTTTTCTTTACTAATTCATTTTCAGTGTCCTCTGGTGAAATGCCAGTATGACCAAGGCCACGCCTTTCTTCCCACCTGCTACTGACCCATCTCCAATATCTATAACTGTTCCTGGAAATAGCAGGTACTTGATAAATTTTTTTTAAAAAAGCAAGACAGATTGAATGAATGAGAAGTTTCTATCTTGTTGATGCTAAATCTGTTAAAAAACAAAACAAAACGGGAGGGTCTAATATTTGTTCGATTATATCCCTTCTGGCTGGTGACGTAAATTGTTTGTGCACAAGGCGGCAGCGCAGGACCTGAGCTTTTGGATCTGGAAGTACCAGCGCGTCCCTGTTAGGGACTCTGGGGCTGGCAGCCGGGTCCCACCTTCTGGCATCTCTGGGCCCCACTGGAAGAAGAGTTGTCTTGGGCCACATGTTAAATAAAAAACACTAATGAAAACTGATGAGCAAAAAATGGTTTTAAGTAAATTTAGGATTTGGTGTTCAGCCGCATTCATAGCCATCCTGGGCTGCATGGGACCCGTGGGCCATGGGTAAGACGCCCTTGGAAGGGAGCCATTTCAGATACGCTGTCATCTTCTGTCCCCACTGAGCCCCTCTCCCCACCCCATGGCTTCAGATGACAGATTGTCCCCTTGACTAATTAAATCAGGTACATAAGTGAAATTCAAAGAATGTCTAGGTAAGTGTAGGTGTGTGTTTGTGTGTGCATGTGTGTGCGTGCACATGCGTGCGTGGACCTGTATGTGCAAAGTCTCTTCTAGCCAATCTGTATCTCAACAAAAACTGCAGAGACGTGCTAGCGAATCTTCAGGTGGCAGCAAGATGCGCACGTATTTGAGCACAAGCAGAACAGCTAGAGGAAGGAGAAAGCGAAGGGCAGGTGTTTTACTGATGAGGACGTCAAGAATTGGGAGACATGGGAACTGTTTAGGATTTGGACAGGTAACACAGGTAACAGATGGTTCAGACAGTGAGAGTCATTGAATCCAGATGCGTAGAGGTTAAAAGCAGGAGAGGGGTTTACGTGAAGAGAGGAAATGGACCCGACTCTTAGATGGTGGTGGGCTTGTCGGTGAAACCCCAAGAGGATCAGTGATGGTGTACGAAAGTGCACGTAGAGTGTAACCTTGAACTCTGCAGTGGTATTACTTTTTAAAGATGTTTTTAATCTTTTGAAATCATAAAAATCTATCATTTCTAGATTTCAGTACTATGGAAGTGGGGTCTGAAGATTCTAGAAAAGTGGAACAAGCCAAGAAGCCTGTACCCTGAGCTTGGTATCATGGATGCAACTAAGGGAGTTTGCAAATTTCCTAAAATTATGTGTAAAATTTTATATGTAACCATGTACATTTTTATGGGAGAAGAGTACAGAACACGGTTGGCAAACATTTTCTGGGAGGTCCAGATAGTAAATATTTTGCACTTTATGGGAGGTCCAGATGGTCTCTGTTGCAGATGAGTCAACCCTGCCCACACAATGTGGAAGTGGCCACAGATAATACATAAAAGAATGGGCCTGACTGTCTTCCAGTATAAATTTATCTACAGTCATGGAAGCTGGGCTGAATCCCATCCACCAGCTGCACTTCGCTGACCTGTGGGATAGAGCAGTGCCGTCTACAAGAACTCTCTTAATGAAAACGTCTTATACCTGTGCTGCCCAATGTAGAAGCCACTAGCCACAGCTGGTTATTTTGTACTTGAAATGGAGCTGGTATTACTGGTGTACTGAGTTTTTAAATAATTAAAATTAAAACTTAATAGTCACAAGTAGCTATTGGCTACCACACTGGATAGCACAGGTCTAGGACTTTTTGTCACAGAGTCAGAGCTGTGGCAGAAAGGCCACAGGCCCCCTGAGAAGCTCCCCCAGCAAAGAGAGGTGTTGCACCCACGCACAGCTCCCCAGGGCCCTGCCATTGTGGCACAAGCTGTCATTCAAACCTTGCCTCAGAGCGGGTCCTGATGGGTTAGTGTCAGGGACTGAGAAGGTGGTACGACTCTACGGGACTCGGGATCTGTCTGATACTCGGAGCACTCACTACGGGAGACAGACTTTCTTATCCTCTCTCAATTTGTCTCCCCGAAATGGCTTG
This sequence comes from Sturnira hondurensis, assembly GCF_014824575.4. Lineage (NCBI taxonomy): Eukaryota > Metazoa > Chordata > Mammalia > Chiroptera > Phyllostomidae > Sturnira > Sturnira hondurensis. The sequence continues at coordinate 6,248,289 of NW_028085930.1, forward strand.
TGAAAGTGACACTAATGGTCACTCACTGCGCTAACGGTTCCTTGGTTACAGGAACATGCTATGCGTTATGAGTAATCAGCTTAAAGGACAGGAAGAGGACTCAATCAAATAGCTTATCAATGGCTAAAATAGGGGTGCTTTAAGGTGTACGGGTATGTTTTTCTCTTCGAAAGTCTTGAAATATGCCAAAATCTGGCTCTAAATTTAACCTGAGGCGATATGTGTTTCCCAATGAGGCCGATGAGCGCAGCATCAGAAGGGTCTCATTCTATCACCATCTCATCCACTTCCTCTAGAGGGAATTCAACTTGAGACGGAGAGCACTGGTCTCTGCGCTTCGGGGCGGGCATCCCCCGCCACATACTCCAGCTCCTCCAGCTTTCCCTCTTGGGTGAGCTGGTGGGAGTGAACAGTGTGTCAGCTCACCTTTGGTGCCGGGATTCCAGGAAGATCTCTCTTGTCAGTTTCTACCATGACGACAGCAAAGGTCACACAGTGACTTTTCCAGGCAGCCAGTATCCCTCTTCCACAGAATCCCCCCCAGGGGGCCTTCTTGCCTAGGTTAAGCCTGCAGCGTCTCCAGATCTCCGGGAGATGAGAGGAGCTAGTGGAGAGACCACTCTGCCCTGTCATGCGGTGCTCTGCCCAACACAATGAGTGGCCATCCCAGCGGGAAACTGGATGCCTCAGCCCCGTGTAAGGGTCCTGACTCATCTGGGCCGATCATGATTCAGAGCTCCAGCCAAGAAATTGAATTCAGAGTTTTAGCACATATTTCTTTTTTCTTTTTTGACACAAATTGACTTCGGGTCTGGCCTCTTTGTTCCTGAGACTATCCATCCTCCTTCACCAGAATTCCCCTGATAAATATTAATGAGATTGTTTCCTCTGATTCTTGAGAGTTAATTAGGTTTGTGACAAGGGAAGTATGTGCATCGTGGAACACAGGCGGCTGTGCTTCTGGGGAAAGCAAGAGGGAAAGAAATGATAATCACTGTGAGTCCTGGGGGGGGCCCATGGATATGCAGGCCATAAACGGGACTGCTACAGTAGTTAAGGGCAGCTGGCACGCGCCTTCTGACCTCCAGAGGGTCCTGACGAAGAAAGGCGGAGTTTGGGCTCTCACTCTGTACTGCAGTTCTGCTCGGGATGTTTTGCTCTTGCTGTTAGGAAGTGGGGCCATTGGTCTAGCTTCTCGGCCTCTATTAGAATGTCCTGTCAGAGGAGTGTTTCATTAGGATGGTAAATTGCCCCACAAAATAATCAGCACTAAGAGAGACCTATTAAGTCTGGGCCAGATTCATAAGCAGGGGTTTCCTCAGTCCAGCATTTTTTCATCCCCAATGAGACACCTGACAACCATGAGTACCCCCAAATAAAGCAACTATCACACTAAATGTCAATGTTTTCCTTTTAGAAAAATATCTTAGTAGCCTGCAGCCCACTTTCTTTGAGATCAACTGTGTTTTCTTTCATATCCAATGGCTAAGGGACATGTACACAACTGTTTCTTTTACCTTTTTATGGCAGGCCTGTACAAACCTGCATAAAAGGAGGCAGAGAGTATTATGAACTTTCATGTACCAACAATGGTCAGTTCCCGGCAGTCCTATCTCAGCTAAACTCCCACCCACTTCCCTCCTCTCCTTCACTGCTCTGAGGTAAATTCCAGATATTATGTAAAAAAAAAGTCCAGCTATTTTACAGGGACCCCTTGTATCCCCCTTATCTGGTCTCCTTCCCACCTCAAATGTTTTATTTTGAAGTGAATCCCAAGTATCACACTTTTTAGTGATCTTTTTCTTCTTTCAACCTGATATGTTTGGGTATAAAGTCATTATTCATTAGTCTTCATAGACTTGAACGTGTTATAAAAACAGGTGCCACAATTAACATGCAATCAGTGCCTTCTTCCTCCACATGGCTCTATTATGACAATGAATCAAACTCTAGAAATAAGTGAGCTTAATGAAGGAGACCCTACGATGCAAACAAGCCATGCCTGCTGCAATGCATGCAGCTTTTCTATTTGCTAGGAGGCAGCAGGACAGTCAAACAGCTTGGTTACTCAATCAGATTTCATCATGTCAAGAATCGGTTACCCATGTATCATTTTCTAAAAGCTTTTTGGTGTAAATAATATCAGTATCAGGAGCTTTATATGCATTTATAATGCAGAGCTGTATACATCGAAGGTCTGAGATGAACACACAGCATTAAGAAATCACACCAAGGACGGCACCGATGCATGTGTACGGCTGGCTTCCCACGCGGGCAGTATGCAGTCCCTCATAGCCGCGTCTCCTTCATGTGGTCATCCCCACCCACTTTGGCTCCTCTCAGTGAGTCACCAGCTCCCTTTGCCAGAGAACAGTCTTTTGTGTTAGGGGAGCCTGCTTCTGCAGGTTTCTTCTCCACTTTCGTCTCTTTCTGGCTGTCTTACCCCCGTTCCTCTCCATTGTAATCCCATGTAAGTTTTACAGCTTTGTCACTCTCTGATTTTCCTTACTTCCCTTCTTCTTGCTTGTTGATTGTTCACTTTCATCTCTTTTTTCTTTCTCTTTCTCTTTCTTCTCCTTTGTATGCCTCCTAGGGGATGGTGAGGGAGGCAACTTTCTTTCCGGAGACCTACACTTTTTAGGAGAACTTGTGCCATTCCTGCTTCTTTGTCGTCTCTCTCTCCTTGCACTTCTGGACCGTCCAGCTGTGCTATAACTTTTTGGTGGTGTTTTAGAATGTTTTTTTCCCTTTGTTTTCTTTCTTTTGGTCTCTAGTTTTTGATGTGTTCCTTGACCTCCTACCTTTCCTTGGAATATCTTCTCAGCCTTGGACTTTTGGATCGTTGCCTACTTCTTGGCTTAGAATGCAATCTCCTTCTTGATCTGCATCTTGGCTGCCTGTGCCTGGAAGATATGGGAGTCCTCTTTGAGCATGATCTTGAACTTGAGTGCCTTTGCTTTTCTGCTTTCTTCTATCGCAGAAGTTAGGGACTGTGCTTCTCATACTCTTCATGGCTTCCTCTATTTACTAGATGTATCTGATTTCAGCTACATTAAAATCCTCCAACACCTTGACCTACTTAAGGTGTTGTTTGTTGACACAACAAATTAACCTTCTTATAGTTACACCTGGAAGGAAACATTTGAAACAGACAATCCCTAAGGCCTTGTGGCTGAATTTTTGTGGCTTTTGTTTCATTTTGAAAGGTTATATAGACACTAACCTTTTTTGATGACTAATGAGGCTTTAATACAGAAACAAGATTTCAAATGAAACGTCTCTGGCAGTGAGTAAATAGCAAATTTTGAAGTAGAGCTGTGTACTTTTCATAAGGTGTTTGGGAATTTTTTCCCCTGAAATGATTTATTCCACATCTATATCAGTGAAAGCTATCTGCCTCGCCCGAGTCCATTGGTAAAAGAAGATTATATCTCTTGTCCTGATTTCCAATGTTCTACTTTTATTAACTTGTTTTAATCTAACTATTGCATTTTAAGTTGACTTTCATATGCTTTTAAGATAAGACAAATGTACGTGTTAATGTACTTTTTATTTGCTCTGTATAAAACCAGTGCATTCGTGTTACTGTTACTGCCATAGTTATCCAATGTCCACAGTGATTCCATGTTAAAGCAAAGTAGTTAGGCAACTGTTTTCTTAGTTATAGGAGTTTCAAGCTTCACTTTTATGCAGTAAAAATAAAAGTAGTCCATGTAGATATACAGTTTCCGAAATTGTTTTATGACACTTTGATGGTGAAACCCTCAAACTTAAAAAACAAAACAAACCAAAACCCCAAACCAGGTGCGACCTGGTTGGCAGAGAAAGCAGGAGTCAGAGCCTAGTGAGCTCCACTCTCTAGCAAGGGTTCGATACAGTTGGAAGACGCAGTATTTTAGTTAAGCAAAAGCACAAAACAAAGCAAATACTCCACCTCCAGCAACAGCAACGACAAAATAAAAGAAAAAAGAAAAACATAAGACCTACTGTATCTGATCAGACAATTCCCTATGAAACCAGATGGTTTTGTTTTTCAAAGATTTTCTCCTATGTCATTCTGGAAAAGGATGTTTCCACGAACACTCACCAGAATCCACATACCAAATAAAACACACTCTCCTTCCATCTCCGTTTCTGACACACAGGCATTGTTCCCCCTGCTTAACCTTTCCTGATACTTCAGTTTCTTCCCACCCCTCTGCCTCCCCCGTGAGTCTGCCCTGGCCGAGGCTGCTCTGCTTAGCAACAGTCTCACACACGGTGGCCACTGTCCTGCGAGGGGGCTCCACGTGGGAATGGATGCTGGCCGAGAGAAAGCTTCTTATCTAAAGGCAACTTACTGGTTTTTAAAAAGTCTTCATGAAGAAAATTGTGTGTGCCCAGCACACTTCAGCATAGATAAATAGCTGGAGGTACCTATGGCATTTTTAATGCTCCCTTTCCTCCTTGCATTACTGTGATAGTTTCTCTTCCAAAGCAACCCTGCCAGAAGCGAGGGATGAGAAGATGGAAAACTGGTTCCACAGAGAGCTGCATGGCATCTTCCCAGCGTCAAGTTCATCTTCTCTCTGTGGAGAGGGTGTACCCACACCCTGTCCTGTAAGCCTTCTCCCAGGGAATCCTGATCATGGCCTGGAAGCGTATTTAATTAGCAGTTAACCATTCTCTCCCAGGATGGTTCTGGGATGGATGCTGCTTGGGATGCAGTCTTGGGTGAAGGCTGAACAGAGGGCTCTGGGCCTTCTCTCTGTGGGCCTGGGAGCTGTGGTAAGAATTACTGGAATATTTTCTTTGCCTGAAAAGAAGACAATACATAAAGACGAGGCTAAGTAAACAAAGGGAAGGGTACAGTCTCTGATGTTCCTACGTGCCTAGCAAAGCAGCTCAGGGTTGCACCTGCGCGGTGAAGCAGCAGTCGGAAGTTGGGTTGCTGCCACACCCAGGACTTCCCTCCTGTTTTCACCGGAGATTTTCTGTGAGGTCTTGAGATCCTGTCTGCAGAGGCGAGGCCCAGCAAAGCCCTGCCAGTCATAGGCTCCAGGCTGTCACAGGCTCCAGGCTGTCACGGGCTCCAGGCATCAGTGAACTCCTGCTGCAGTGTGTCACCTGCTTAGGGGACAATATTCATCTTTCTCAGCAAAGAGCCCCAACCTCACTTCCCAGATTCCTTCTCTGATGTCAGTGACACAGATGTGGAAAGTGTTCCAAGGTGTTCAGCAGTCGTGGGGGTGTCACTGCTTTTATTTTTTTCTTTTAGCTAGATTCTTCCCTTTCTTCTTGCACTCACCACTCCCCAGTGTGACCAAAGTAAACACCGGAATGGGGGTTTTCACAAAGTACCAGTGTTGTCACAAACAGTCTGAAATTCATTCACTTAATAATTTCTCCAATGCTCATTTACTATCACCTACATTGTAGTCATCATACTAGGTAATGAAAATGATTAAAGCAATCCTGACACTGTTAGGCAGCTCGTTAAATAAACACACACACACACACACACACACACACACACAAACACACCCCATCACAACGTGATTAGGGTTAGAACACAGGCATGGGTTTAATACACTGAGATAAAAAGGGGAGAGTGAGTAATTACCTCTCCCCATCTTCCTCCTTTATTCCTTCCTCCTATTTTGTATTATTTGGGGAGTTTGTGGCATTGAAAATCCGAAGGTCTTGTTCAGGGTTTGGTTCTATATCTACCCTGCTACAAACCTGAACATCGAAAGTAAAAAACACGCTGGTTTCCTCCATCTACTGCTCTCTGAGGGTAGACTGACTCTATCTGACAGCAGGGGATGAGAGAGGGTTGGACGAGGTTAGGGAAAATCCACCTCTGCCATCTGCCTGGAAGCGTCTGATAACACGGTTCTCGCGCTGCTGGGGCAGAAACAACCAGGAAGACGCCTGCTGCACAGGCTGGGGACTCCACACAGTGACCAGGTCAGCGAGCGCGCACACAGTTGTGTTAACTATAGGAGAAGGGAAAAGCTGGTCAAATTATAGAAACTTTCATTGATCTCCACCAGACTTCTAAATACAGGTGACAGACTTTGAGTTGTCCAGTATCCCGCATCCCAGTATCTCCCTGTGGCTAACGGAGGTCATGGCACCCCCTTACATGCTGACACAAGTGATTAATGTCCTGATAGGTGCCCAGCAGAGCCTGGGCCAGTTCCTCTGGCTTCCCAGTATTAGACCCTAAGATGCAAAATGGCACCTCGCTCCCTGTCTGGGAGCGCGTCTGACCTCGGTTCTGAGGGTGGCTGCGAGTCCCCCTCGGCCTACTGGCCCCCCAGGTGTCGACTCGAGACACTGACACGAGACGGAGACTGATTCATGGAACTGAACAGAAAACCCCCACAAGAAAAAAATATATAATAAAGGTGGTATTGGGAAGAAAAGACAAAGAGGGATTTTTCTTTTTCATTTCTGTAAAAATTTTTTTCAACCACGGTTTACATTGAATATTATTTTGTATTAGTTTCAGGTGTGCAGCATAGCGGTTAGATAATCATGTGCTTTACAAAGCGTTCCCTCTGAGAGTTCCAGTACCCGTCTGACACCACACACAGTCATTACAGTTTTATTGACTATATATCCTGTGCTGTACTTACATCCCCATAACTATTTTGTAACTACCAATTTGTACTTCTCAATCCCTTCACCTTTTTCACCCAGTCTTCCAAACCCCTTCTGGGATTTTTCAACAAATGGTATTAGGACCACCAATCAAGCACTTGGAAACCATTACTTTTCACATGCATTCCCCTCTGGACACTTATTATGCCCACCTGCTACCTCCTGCCTCCCCTTCTTCCTTCACTGAAACTTGCTGCTCTTCTCTTGCCTTTGCTTTTTCTCAGAGACTGTAGAATCATTGTGACCTCCACCCCAAAGACATCCACAGAAGTGGGCCTTGCCTCTCCTCTTTCTTTTTAGAAGGGTGAGGTCATGCCCCTGAGCCCCTGTGGCTTTGAACTTGTGACATGAAGTAGCAAGACTGTGACAGCACAGAGACAGTGTAAATGCTCACCCCATCCTCACTGAACTTGACACCACTGAGGAGGCAGCCCCTCTTCAAACACTTCAGAGGAAGCAGTCGCCCTGGGGCCTATCTGCAGGGCCTCTGCCAGGAAGCCTTGGACCACTACTTGTAATTCACCTGGTGTAAGTCGCTAGGGCTGGGCTGCGGAGCTGACTGTGACCTGAGGCTAGCCTGGGGGGAGTCAGTCCTGACAGGCCACCAGGCCTAGGGTGGCCACCTTACTCAGACAGCCCTTTTGGATGACTGTCAGTTTTCACACTTCCACCTTCACAATAACCTGGGCACCACGATGACACCCAGCATGGGGACCTGAATTGGCCAGGAAGGAATTTTAACGTGCTCAAAATTGCAGTGGGCCTCAAAGAAGTTCAGGGACCTCATAATTCCCGTAGGAGTTATTTTTCCTCTTTACTCTCAGCACCAGTCTGAGTCACTCATTACAAAACAGATTCCTTTCTCTGGGTGGCTGACATTGGTCTTCTGAGCAGGGACACTAATAGCCCATTCAGCACCTTTGCATAACGTAGACGAAAATACGCTTCCGTTGGGCAAACAGTCCCACACTCAGGGGCACAGCCTGTGGAGTCCACCCAGACGTCCTTCTGCAGGGGGAAACCTGTGGAACTGTACCTGGTGAGCTTCCTTCTGAGGCCCCTGCTTTCTAGAGAAACACCTAGTTACCCTCTTCACTCACCGAACATCAGGAGAGCAAGCACATGACGGTGGTGGGAAGCTAGCACTTCCTAAACCCCAACCATGAGCTGAGGAGTTGAATGTGTTCTTTCATTAAATCCTCTCAGTGGGCATTGTTACTGCTCTTTCACAGACAACAAGGCTAAAACATTTGCCACAGGCTCCAGGACACAGGTAGACACAGAGGATAAGCAATACACACAGAATTGGAGCCCAGGACTCTGACCCCAGGGCCACATCCCTCCCACCTCACTCTGCTGGGAACACACAGGAGCACAAGGCTGGTTCCTTCTCCCAGAGAGCAGAGTTCAGTGGGGAAGAGAGATGACCTAGAAAAATGTCCGGCACTCCCTCTATCCTGCAATAGACGCCACTTCTTCCTCGGAATCATGGCTCGGTCCCAGCTCACCCGTGCATTTGGGAGCCCAGATTTTTGGGAAGGATTTCTAGGCTTTGTGATATTCCATTATGTCTATGCTCACCACAGCTCCTCAAGGCTCAGCAGGTGAAGGGCTTTGCTTAAGACTGCAGCTTCTAAAAGGTAAGGACGAACTTCCAATGAAGGATATTCTCTTTCCAAGACTACCTTCTTCTCATTACATCACACTGTCCCCTGGGTTCCTTGGTCGAGAGGAACCCTTCCTGGGTTCCTTGGTCTGCCGGGCTCACTGCATAAAAGCTGCAGACCAGGCATTGGACAGTCTATCATAGGCAGTGAGTCCACTGTCTAGGCCAGCTCTATAATCCAGGGCAGCGAGTCCACTGTCTAGGCCAGCTCTATAATCCAGGGCAGCGAGTCCACTGTCTAGGCCAGCTCTATAATCCAGGGCAGCAAGTCCACTGTCTAGGCCAGCTCTATAATCCAGGGCAGCGAGTCCACTGTCTAAGCCAGCTCTATAATCCAGGGCAGCAAGTCCACTGTCTAGGCCAGCTCTATAAGCCAAGGCAGCAACAGGTGCTGGCACGTGAGCTTTGGCCATTAGACTTGATTCTTGCCTCCAGTCTAATGGAGGAGACAGGGTGCCTAAGAAAGTGGCAGGTGGTCAGGGCAACCAATTCCTTACTCAGCATGGAGAGTGTGTTTGGTTTGGTTTAATTTTTTTATTATGGGAGATATAAAACTCAAAAGAACTGTACAACAAGGCCCAGGATCCTGCTACAATGGTGATGAACACAGCCAGTCCTTGGACTTATTTCCACACCCTCCAATGCATTATTATAAAGTTAAGCCCACACATCATATCATGTCTTCTGGCAATGTATAAGTATGTACATTGACTCTAAAAAACACAGCCACAGGAGTATCACACTTAAAAAATAATAATTCTCGAGAGCTTGTTTGGAGGTTCTGCCAGGGGAGCGCAGCTACTCCTATATCCTTGACTGAAGACCGGTCCTCTCTTCTCGTTGGGAAGGTCGTCCTCTTCGACTAAGCGCGCAGCTTTGGGAGGGATGCACATGGATCGGTGAGGGAGGAAGGGGACACCCGCCTGGCCAGCCAGATCAGCCGAATCAACCCTGGCAATCAATGGGGTGACAGATGTCGCAGCCAGATTGCCCTCACATCCAAAAAAATAATCATTCCTTAATATTTTCAAATATTGTTAGTGTTCAAATTCCTGAATGTATTTTGCATATTGATTTTAAGTAGTTTGTTTGAATCAGGATCCAAATAAAGTCCAAACATTGAAATTAGTTGTCTTTCAAGTCACTTTTTAAAAAAGATTTTATTTATTTATTTTTAGAGAGGGGAAGGGAGGGAGAAAGAAAGGGAGAGAAACATCAATTGCTTGTCTCTTGCACATGTCCTGACTGAGGACCAAACCTGCAACCCAGGGATGTGCCCTGAACGGGAAGTGGACCAGTGACCTTTCATAGGGTGGTGGGACAATGTCCAACCACCCTGATTAGGGCATGAAGTCATTTTTTAAGAAATCATCACACCAGGATATGTTTATTGACTTGAGAGAGACAGGAAGTGGGGAGAGAAGGAGAGAGAAAGGGAGGGGTGGGGTGGGGGGCTAGAGGGAGTGGGGGAAAGAGGGGGAAAGAGGGGGGAGGGGAGGGAGAGAGGGGGGAGGGAGGGAGAGGGAGAGAGGGAGAGGGAGAGAGAGAAACATCACCTGATTGCCTCCCATATGTGCCCCTACTGGTGACTGAACTTTCAACCTCGGTGTGTGCCATGACTGGGAATCAAACCCGAGTCTTTTGGTGTACAGGCTGACGCTCCAACCAACTGAGCTACCTGGCCAGGGCCTCTTAAGTTACTTTTAATTTATGGGTTCTTCCTCACTCTCTCTTTTTGCAGTTTACTTGCTGAAGAAACCAGGTAATTCATCCTGTACAATGTCCACATCCTGAATTTTGTTGAATACTTCCATATCTGGGGCAGATTTGCAGGGTAAAGGATGAGGCGCTCATGAAAACGTGCCCAGGAATAGGGTGAAGATTATAGACTGCGGTGTCAGAGGGATCTGGTTTCAAGTCCCTGAACTATAACTGTACACATTTGAATTAGAGTAAGTGACCTAATCTTTATTTCCCATTTCCTAATCTATAAAATGGGCTTTAAAAAGTGACAGGGCCCAGCTGGTGGTGAATTCTAAGAACAAATGATAGAGAGGCAACTGCACAAATCTTTAATATCCACAAGATGTGACCCAGGGGTCCCTGTTCTCCGTCCTCTCCCAGGCTTTTCCCTGCCCAGTGGAAGGCGCTGGTGTGCTCACTTCTGGGAGCATTCGCCCCAGACCAGACGCCTCCCGTGGGCAGTCTGTGCTTTTGTTTTACTGACATGAAAGGGCACTCCTTGACGAATGACTTCCTAAGTCTGAAATCTAATCTGTTTCTCAATTTCCCTGGTGTCATACATGAAAGCACCAGCACCAGCCAGAACTGTGAGAGCTGGTCTGCGACAGCCAGCTCAGCCTGGCCCTTCTCTTGCTGGGAGCGAATGGCGACCAGACAGTGAAGTACTGAGCCCCAGCCTCCTGCCTCACACTCTGGACGCCATGCCTGTTCTGCAATTAGGGCCATTGGCTGCATGTCCCCCCTTCCCACGTTGAAGCACCATCCTCCACCACATCTGTTCTCCTTTTCGGCTTTAGATCTCTTCATTGCGTATACTCCACGACCATGACATATATCTTGCTTGTGTATTCCTGTTGATTAGTCTTTCCTTGCTAAAATGTCAGCTCCACGCAGCCAGGCACTTGGCCCTTTCATTTGCTCCTGGATCCCCAGCTCCTGGAAAGGTGTGCGGCCCCGGGGAAGGCAGCCCTGCACGGGACCAGACTGTGCTGAGCAAAGCCTTTCAGTTGTCATTTGGGGCATCCACACCAAATGACCACTCTAGCCAAGGTGACATTAAAGGTTATAAGAAATTACCATTTGTTAATGTTCTTCGGATTTCTATCATGCTTATTTTCAAAATTTGGTTTGGTGTTTATGTTCCTGTCTATAATTTATGTTCTGTTTCCAAGCTGTTATTCACTAAGCCATCTGGGAAATCTGCAAATCCATTACCCACAATTACGAGAATCTCGTTCTTATAAAAATCGTATTACTGGTACCTGCCAAGGTCTCCAACATTTGGCACCAATCTTTCGTTTCCTCCCTTTCAGGTAATGTTCATTGCTTCCTTAGCAAAGGTGGTAAAAGCTCCGGATTTTTACTGAGAGCCTGTCAAGCATCTTGTATCAAGGAAATAGTATACATTTTAAAAAGTCATCACAGTAATGTGGTACCAGCAATGCACATATTCTTTGGGGATACAGATCCCTTTTAATTTCTCTGTCATCAGCTTAGATGGGCAGTAACAGGGCTGTGGAAACGCAGAGAGTGTCTGTCAGCCCAGGAACTTGGAATGCTTTTCGGTCACTCTCAGTAACCGCTCTAGTTCACATTTGAATAATCCTTATTCCAACAAGCTCACAGGGGTTTACAAAATGCCCCATCCTGGCCACACTGCAGTGGCAAATCCCCACAGAGAACTCACTCCCACTTACACCTTGACCCCTGGTGGCCTCAGGTCCCTGGGCCTGTCTTCCAGCTCAGCGTCCAGCTTCTTCTGCTCTGCCTAGGCCAACGCACTTGGATGACCTTCTGACTTGTGATCTGGCATCTCACCCTTGGACATCCATACTGTAAACTGAGGACCAGGTATACTCACCTCAGATTTGATTCTGCTCCCTGGGGACCTGGCCAGCTGGGCCATTTGAGTAAGAGGAGGAATTTGATGCTTAGCTCATTCTCAACACATTCCAGAGGCACTGGAATATGGTTTGACAATGTCTTTTTATGCACAAAGGTGTTCACGCATGTGTTTATACCCCCCCTCCAACTTGTAATGGCCAGGTCCTCAGGCCCTAAAGTTCAGACCTATTTAGCTAATGACCAGGTGCTCTCTCACCAGGGCAGCAACAAACCCAGTGACCACACAGCTCCCCCTGTGGTGATGCTAAAGACGTGGGTTCTGCAGTGCACACCTTCACAACTGGGTGCTGATTTAAAAAATGTGCTCCCCTCGATTTCCATAGTAAAATACATTCTTATAAATACAGAAGATACCTAGGGAAAGAAGCACAAAACTGAACACCCACAACCTCGCCACCCAAGGAAAATCACCAACCCCATCTCTTTCAGTTTTTTATAAAAAGAATGTGAGAACCATAGATGGTTTTTTACCTCCCTTTCTCTCCTTCCCTCATATGTGTATTTCCCTTTCTTTTCCTGTTTTGTATGCTTAATGAAACAGGGGCTCCAGAACAGTAGATTATTGAAAACAATGCTTGTCTTTTTATTAGTCCCTCTGTTCTTCTTCGTCATCTGTGCATGTTTCAGGAAAGACACAGGGCTCTAGCATGTCCCTGGGAACTACTGGTCGGGAGGCCCACTTTGAGGGCGAGTGTGTGTGCTTTCTGTCCCTTTGTACAACTGGGCGGTGCTGGTGCATGCACGTGGCTGTGGACGCTGCCTTTTCTCTTTTGATGTTAATGTGTAACATTGAAATGAAAGTGATTTTGTGAATGAATTCTTCTGTGGAGTCTACTGTCAAAGTTGGGTCAAGTTTAATTTTCATTCCCTAAAGATCTGAAGTTATAATACAATCCGCCACTCAGAGATGCCCCTGGTCTTTACTTCTGGAGGAGAGCTAACTGCGTCTTCCCATCTGCCACTGCCCTGCGGCTGCTGGGCTTGGTGCAATCAGCACACTTCCTGCTGGGGCGGCTGGGGCATGGACAAGGTGGGGCAGTGGGCTTATGCTACTCCTGCCCTCATGGGGCTGGCTTCTCACTGACGCTCTGTCCGACAGCTATCACAGATCCAAGCTCTGGGGCTCAGAGTTGAGCATTTCTGTGGGGGTGCAGCCTAGTTCTGGCTTTGTTCTCTATCTCCAGGTGGGGTCCTCAAGGCTTTCTGTGCTTCAAAAGCACTGGATATGATGAAATAAATGCTCGAAAGGCTGGAGGGAGGAGGGACCCTCGCTGGGGACCTAAAGCAGGCCTCAAAAGCTCAGAACAAATACTGTGCGATCAGAGGCACATCATGGAACTGCTGGCTTCTGCTTCTTCATCCACCAAAGCAGGTGTCAGTCAACACCTCTCCCTCCTTCCGCAGGATACGGAGATGACCACAGTACTGTGTCCAGGCACCATTGTGAGCACTTGATCAATATGATCTCATTTGGTTCCTACAACTTAAGATCAGGGAACCACTATTATTTCCATGATGCAGAGGGTGGAACTGAAGCATGACAAGGTTAAATAACTTTAAGATTACACAGTCAGGCGATGCTGATGCCAAGATTTAAACAAGGCATTGTGGCTATATTGCCTCAAATGAGAGATTTCTAAGAGTGCTTTGAAAGGGCAAAGGGCTATACAAATCCAGATTGTAATGGTCATCATTATTTCTCTCAGAGAGATGTACCCACAGCAGTGAGACCTTAGGGGTAAGGGCTGGGCCTTTCCAAATTCTAAATGGATGCTACCTGCCCTTGCCCCACAGCCTTGCAGGCAAATTCTAATCTATGCACTAGTCCCCAGGACAGAGTTTGTGCATCAACGCACCAGCAGATCCCTATTGGACCTCCATTGGCCCGGTGGAGAGACAGCTTCACTGTGCAGGTTACAGCTCCCGGGGGACCTTGGCTGCATTGCATCAGGGGAAACATTCACATCTCCAGACACAAAAGTAACTTTGAGCATGAAGACCAGATACGAGCATTTCTTCCCAAAGCACGCACATTCCTAGGAAAAGCATCAATCTGCGCGTTGGAAACGGGTCTGGAAACTGCGTTCCACCACTGATGTCACAGCTAATAAGCTGAAAGTTCTCTGAAGGCAACAGATCCTCCTGGTTGGTTGGGCCTTCAATTAGCATCTATATAATTTAATAACAAAGCTGTCATCATTTCCTATTAATTGGGTGCCACGATACTGACGAGAGGTGCCACATGCTTTGGATTTGTCATCATCCTTTTAATTTCCCCAAGCTATTAAAAATAATTTTTTCTCCAAGTATGACTCTTTCCAATGAAGTCTGAGCCATTTCTTTTAAGCTGCTCTTTTATCTTGATTTGATGGAAGAGAAGAAAAATTAAACCCTTAAAAATTCCTACAGGAATCCAGCCCTACAGCTCCATCCATTTATTCATGAGCAAGGGTGGCAGGGATCACATCAGGAAGCCTTTGACTGGAGGTATTAATAGAACGGCGGAAAGGAGTTAATCTTGTATTAGATTACAGGGGATAGGAAAGCTGTCATCCACTTGGTAGCAGCTTTCTCTATTTCTAATCACCCATGCATTAGGGAAAAGCCTTAAATGCACATTAAAAGGGTCTCCAGGTTTTAATGCCATTATGACGCTCCTTTTGCAGGGGGCAGCCATTACTTGTAGTGTTGCTAGTCCTGGATTAAGTCCCTGGCCCTGTCAGGGCTACTGAGAAAAACCTAAAATGCAGATTTGAAAAGAAAGTCAGAGGACCTAGCAAATGGAAGGGGAAATGGTAGCCACACAGTGGAGAAACCAAACGCCGCCTTGACTGGGTGGTGAAAATTCACGCCAGTGAGTGGCGGGCGGACATCACGTGCCTCCAGACGTGTTGCCAGGAGGAGGACGTGCCGTCGCCTCGCTGGCACTTAGATTTGGAGAACATGACATGAGTGGGACCAGGAGGAAACATCGGGCCAGGAAAAAGCAAAGACCAGTTATCTTAAAGGCGTGTTTTTAAATAATTTTAAATAATTCAAAAGTGCAAATATATATATTTTCTACAATCTTTGGATGGTTTTTGGAAATGTATTTTCAAAGCTGCCCATGTTATAAAAGGCAAAGAAAGGCCGAGGAGGCAGTCCAGGTTAAAGAGACACGACAGCTAAATGCATATGTGGTTCCAGTTTGGATCCTGTCCAGGAGGAAAACCTGCTGTGAAGCACATCCCAATAGTGATACCAGAGCACGGATGGCTGGTGATCAGATGAAAGGGCTGTAACCATGCTAAACCTAGGGAAGCTGGTAACCGCACTGCGGTAACGTAAGAGAAAGCCATTTCTAGGAAACGCACGCTGAAGCATTTAGGGGTGAAGGGCATGATACATGCAATTTCTTTCCAAGTAGTTTTAGAGATAATTACATACATACATACAAAGAATGACAGAGAAGATGTTAGCATTCAGTGAACATGAATAATGGGTACATGTGTGCTGCTTGTACTATTCTTATAACTTTTCTATAAGTTTGAACTTATTTACAAATACAAAGCTGTTTTAAAAAGTCACTCAATTTTGTTGAGATGTCAATTCTCCCAAAATTAACCTATACATTTGACATGGTTCCTATCTAAATCCTAGAAGAACAAAATCCTTTTTCTCTTCTAGGCTTGCGCTGGGTCTAGAAGACCCACCAGCTTTCCTGGCCTCTAGGTAGAGATGGCAGATCATGGGACTTCTCGGCCTCTGTAATCACAGGCCAGTCCCTCATGATATCTGTCTATGCCAGTGGTTCTGTTTCTCTGGAGAGCCACAACACTACACAATGCTAATACAATGCTAATACACAGCCCTAATACCATGCTACAGCAGGGATAAACCTTGAAAACATTATGCACAGTGAAGAAGCCAGACTGCATGCACTGTACAATTCCGTTCACAGCAATGCCCAAAGGAGGTAAACCTACAGAGAAGGGAGACAGATCAGTGGTTGCCTCGGGCTGAAGGTGAAGGTGAGCTGCTGCAAATGGGCCCAAGGAGACTTTCTGGGGTGACAGAAATGCCCTATCACTGAATTGGGTGACGGTCATACGGCTCTGCCTACTTATGAGCATCACAGAACCTATCGGTTTGCAATGGGCAAATTGTATGCTATGCAATTTCTACTTCAATAAAGTAGAAATTATAAAGCCACTTAAAAATTGGTAGAGCTAAGTTGAGAATAAAACTGTACTATATAAGGCTTCCATGCTGTCAGACCCTTCTGGTAGGATTATGGCTGAATCAGAATGTCAGCTGCTATTTCGGAAGGTGGCGAGCACAGCCATTTTATGGCAAGTGCAGGAAAGGTGAAGAATGAAGCCAGGCATTCTGGTGGCTCCTTCCCTTATACTGTTCCTTTGATCCCGTGACAGCCCCTGAAGTTGATACCACTCCCATTTTGCAGGTTTGGGCTCAGAGGCTGTTGGGATGTCAGAGCCGTGTCAGCAGGGCTTGACAGAGCTGGACCTCATACCAGGGCACGTCTTGGAAGTAACAGCTACCATGTGGCTATGTTGGTTTACGTAGCCAGGCATGGGAGGAGAAAAGCCTGGAGCCAGGAACAGTTATAAAGTCAGCAACTACATTAATGGGATGTAGTTTCATCAATTTCATGCTTAGGCCCAAAGGAAACAGCAACCACATTACTACACAACCATTTGTCATTCTTAAAGCTTTTTAAAAACCACAACTGTAACAAAGTAATCAATGAAAATTGGATTTTCTTGATATTTCATTATGACAACAGATTTTTCAAAGGGAACTATCATAAATACATGTGATTGGATCTTCAAAAATCAACCTTGGGTTAGTAAATTAACAGTATTCATTTTAAGAGTGTATATGGCTTTTTAATGACTAAGGCAGGCTTTCCTGTCTCGCTAAGACTGCATAATAAGTGAACAAACAAGGATCAGATTCCTCCAGTTTCTGCTTAAGTTTCCTGACTTTAGGAGAAGCACGTTAGGAAGCTATTTTTGGAAGTATACTGACTCAGCAACTTATGAAATTACACTAATTTTCTATACATAGTAGAATGTTTAAGAAGGCACCACAGAGTTGTTTTTGGCAAATCTTGATGAAGTTCATTGTCCATGAGATTTGCCACTATTATGGAACATTTCCTTTGAAAGGTCCAAAACTTGCCCACTTCCTCCCTGTGACGTCCGCCCCCGTGTGAACCTGCACATACATGGCTGATGTGAGGCAGGTAGAGTGTGCCGTACATGTGCCCTCCAAAAACGATGTTACCACTGAGATATGTAGAACAGCGCATTCCAAGTGACAGCACTAAATAATGTATAAACATAGACAGTGATGTTTCTTGAGATATTTCGCATCACTGTTGGCTCTAAACATCTGTTTCTAAAGAGATACTGTAAAATTGAAGATGGGTGTCATGCAAACAGACAGCTTCATTATCAACAAGCCTCTGGTCCAGACCATATTGCCTGGACCACTTCAGCGTCTACTCGCAGAACTTGCCAAGAGGCAGTTAAAATAGCGGGTAGAAGGATGTGAGGTCCACCGTTCTGTCTCTGGCCCCCCTCAGACTCGAGGCTCCACCAGGGAGTGCAGGAAGAGGAACCCGAGGCCTAGCACTGTTTTCCTCACACCTGAGGGCAGGTGTGGCAGGTGTGGCACACGTGCAGGTGCCCCAGGGACACAATATCACGGGATAAAGCTGACCTTTGGAGGGTCAACAGTACATGAAGACTGGGGTAAAAACACTCATTAAATGTGAATTAGAATAAAAACTTCAGAAGATTCATGAAATTTTATACTTTTAATGAGAGGCTTTGGAATATATTTCCAGTCCACCAAGGGTTTAAAGTCCCTGATATGTAAAGTTTGGGGTGCATGTTCTTGCGGTCCCGTGCTGATGTGCGCCAGTCTTGGTTTTCAGTGAGATCGTCAGCAGAGAGAACCCCAAAGTCACACGTTCCAGCCTCAGACCAAGTGGTCAGATCATGGGCTCGTCGGATGTAGGATGGGAGGACCTTCCTGGTCCCGTGTTCCCCCGAACCCCTCCTGCTCAGTTGTTGTGTGGCTGGGACGAGGCCTGCAAGTGCAGCGCAGATGCTGGGGCTGTCTATCAGGCGTGGGCCAGAAGGACAGAGCCTGGTCTCCTGCCCCACAGTGGGAGGGTGGTGGGTGCGCTCACCGCGTGTGCTTCCTGAGCTGTGGCCGTGTTGTGTGCAGATCGGGACACCAAAGGACAACAAGGGACAGTGAGCGATGTACAGCTTAAAACATGGGTTTGCCAAATGTGTATGTATTTGTGCTGGGCTTTGAGTATTAGGAGCGTGGAGCTAAATGCAATGGAAGTGACGGTCAGTCCGTACAGGCTTGCAGAGGGACTGAAAAAATACGCTAAACGCTTTTCTATTACTTGTCTTTTCCGCTAGTCCCATCAAACCATTACTTTTATTTCCTAAATATGCATTGTCAAGAATCCCCCAAAGTAATCATTAACAAGTGAGCCAGCCGGGGCTTGTAAACCATTTTACAAACACGAAAGACTCTGCACATGTTTATTCTCATTCTTGGAGCTAAATTGAACAATGGCATAACACAGTCTTTCCAGATAATGCTTTGTAGCAATGCTCACTGTGTGTGATAGGAAACGACACAGCCCCTCCTGAACTCTGGTTAAACCCGACAGGTGTGTCCTTCTCTGGGTTGAGACCCATCAGAATGACCGTTGGAGTTAACCTCTCAAGCCTGCGCCTCATGCACTACACGCTGCTACTGCAGAAAACGCTCCAATGTTCTCCGGGGCCTATGTGCTGGTTGTGAAAGAAGGATGGCTTTTCTGGAGGCACCTGGCTTGGCATCAGAATTGATGCAGGACTGCTCATTGTGTACTGGGCATCAAAGGGACAGGGAATGGAGTATCTTTCGAATGCTGCTCTCTAAGTTTCCTTACATGCTCTTAGACAACCAGCCCCTAAACCATGGATGCCTCTTAAATCACAAAACAGACTGTAGACTCTTTGCTTGTGTGTGTGTATCAGGGTCTCTATAAACTATATTTTCTTATTTTTTGTATTCTTATGTTCTGGCATGTTGAGCCTCATAGATCTGAGGAAATCAGTCTGCCCCTCCCAGGGTTAGTTAATTCTTAGAGACAGTAAACTTGCCTGAGTCTGCCTTTGACATGCTGAGCCCATACTCCTGTTCACTTCTATTTTGTTGGGCCCTGGTAGTAGAGCAAACCATCCCTCTGTCCTAATCTCCCCAGAGCCAGGCACTAGGCAAGTAGGAGCCACTCCTACAGGCCAAGGCCCAGTAAAATTTTTTACACTAGCCAATCCTAAACATGTCTACCCTGCTTGCCTTGCCTCCCAGTGAAGATTCTCACCGAGGCTTCCCCTTGCTCCCCGTGCCTCCTGACTGGCCCTGGCGCCTCTGTGCAGCCCCGCATGGCCTGCCGTGCCTGCAGTTCCTAGAGGTCTGTGAGGCTAAACTTCTTCCTCCCTGGCAGTCGTTTCCATGTCTATGTATCTTCCCACACACGATTAAAATAAATTCTGGGTGCATTTTTCAACTGGATAATGTTTTATCTGATTGTATCCATAGTCAGTAACAGCAGAGGCGGTAAATCTCCTCTATGGAACACACCCCCAATTTCCCTTTGCTGGGACTCTGTTGCTCCAAGGCTGGCTGGGTTGTTTACTTAGGTGTTTGTTTTATGCTCTTAAAATGTGCTCGGGAACAATTTCCTCCCCCTTTACCCCACACGAAAAGTCCTTATCTTTTGATCAAACACGTTAGAAGCTTTCAATGACCTGATAAATGATACAGTGGCTATGGAGCAGGGGAAGGCATGGACCGAGGAGGCAGCTGATGGAGGCCACCCAAGCCATTACCACACCTCCCTAAGGCCCCACTGACCCATTGCAATTTCCCAGAAACTTGGAAAAAATCAGCTATTCCTACTTTTCTCACTCTGACGTTCCACCTTTCTCATTTCTGGTTTTCAGATTTATCACTTCTTGTGATAGAAAGACTTTTTAAAAATGTGCTAATAACATGATAATTGCATTTATAATTGGGGAGAGTGGGGAGCAGATGCACGATGGCTAACACGGGGATGGTGCAGGAGGAGGGTGTGTGCCAGGTTGAGGATGTGTGCTGGCCCAGGGGGATGGGGACCATATCCAGTTTTTGCTATTTACCATATTGTCATAGACAGAGAAGAACAGTGGGCCTGTCTCCTAAGTGAGAAAAAACAAAGAACTGTCCTATGATCCCCTAAGATTTCTGATAGTTTGGTCCAAAGTTGTCCAAAAACCTTACACACGACTTGGCTATCCCCATGGTGGACCAAGCAGTAGAGGGAAGCATAACCCCGTACATTCCTCCACTCCACGCCGTCCTCTAAACAAGTGCACTGCAGATGGAAAGATCCGTGCCTGTGCTGCAAATGTAGGTTCAAGACAAGCCCCATTAATGCTCTGTTCCAAAACACGGGCCGTCCTGCCCCCACCTACACAGGAATGCTGGAGAACCGGGCTTTCCCTCCAAATCAGCTTGTCTACAGGACGTCCGAACACCCAGATTAAAGGAGAAGGGCTAAACCCACCTACTGGTTGGCTACTTTATCTGCCATTGAAGTTATTCTGTTTTTATTTCCCACCACTGAAATAAACAAAGACAATTTGTTTCTCTGGTTGCAAGAGTGGCTTTATGGCTACCAGGCCACCCAGGAGGCACTGAGCAGCAACAGCATCATCCGATTTCTTGAGCCTTCACCTTCATGAAGCTGTGAGCTTGGTAATGTCTTTCACTGTTCCTACATTACACTGGCCATGACCAAGCACCAACAACCTCCCACAAAAGTGCCCTTCCTCCCCAAAGTTCAGATTTTCCCAATGAAGTCAGGTAGGCAGCTCTCCTGGAAACCTATCTGAGACAAATAATCTGAAAGAATGAAAAAGACACGAGCAACAGGATGTTCTTCACACTTATAATTTGAAAACACTATGTACAGCCTAAACGTGGAGCGGTAGAAAGGTAGTTAAACAGAATGTCAGCATTGCACAGTGGTTAGGAATGCACAAGAGCGTAGGCCTATCTCTGCCGATGGCTCACTCGCTTGCTGTGTCATCTTGGGCAGGTTATTTAACCCCTCTGAGCCTCTATTTCCTCATCAATAAGTTGAGCCTAACAGAGCTGGTTAGGAGTGTGAAACTAGTGTATATTTACAAATACTATGAGGCTGAAATGAGTTAACACATATTATAATGTTTATGTACCTAGAGTGTGAGAAGCACTATGTAAGGATTTAACAAACAAAGTGGTATCTTTTCTAGAAGGGGAGTTTTTGTAGCTTTTACAAAGATCATTAATAAGGCTGTACAACAATGAGGAGAATGCTTCTCAGAGAAAAGGCCCATGAAAATCATTAGTACTCTATGTAAAATACAAATACGAACATTTATCAAGGGACAACATCAAATGGAAATAGTTATATTGAGGTTGAGGGGATTTTTTGTTTTCTAGACACTTTGTATAGCTTTTATAAGTTTTAAGGAAGTTAGGTTTGGTGAGGGGTGGGTGAGTTCTTCCCGGGCCTCTGGTTGGAATGAATCGCCTGGTCCTCCCAGTAGACCTGGGGGAATTGTCTGCTCTGCACAGAGTGAATAGAAACCTACTCACAAGAAATCCCCAAAGAGGGAGATAAATGGGAAAAGAGAGGTTTCAGCGGTCAGGAGTCAGGGAGAGGGACTAAAGTCAGTGGGCTGGCTCTTCCTCGATACTCGATCTCTGACTTGCTAATGGCTTGGTCCATTGGGGGAGAGCAGGAGCTCAGGGCACCGTGGCAGGTGGATGGACAAAGACATCAGAGAGATCAAAGCATTTCAGACTCATGAGATAGAACTACAAGTCCACAGTTAGTGAAATAACTGGCAAAATAAATAAGCATCTATACCGAGCATCCCTCCCTCTCTTTCTCCGGCCTTCGGATCGCATCATCTTTACCAGGAGGACAGCTTCTTCCCCGGACAAAGCAGCGTCGATACACGGCAGTCCTGTCCTTTGGGTTCACCCCACCCCTTCTTCTTTCTCCCTTCTCATTAACAAAGACTCTCGAGTCTAGAAAGAAACCTTAGAGATGGCCTCCGCCAATGGTTCTTATAGCCTACTTGTGGGGAATTTAAATATATACAGGTCCCTGGGCCTTAAGAAGTAGCGGCTCTGGGGTGGAGCCCAGGATTCTACTTCCTAAATCTTTCCCCACCCCCAAGGTGAACTCCAGTCACATGTGGGAATCATAAATAACCTAGATCATTTTAGTGATTGAAATGAGGGACCCTCTTTCTTCTGCTGCTTGGCCACTTATTTTTTTTCTCTACCTTCATCCCACTTCTGTCTTTCTCTACTTCTCTTGAAATCCTTCATTCTTGTTTCTGAGGTGGTACTGGCATTTTAACAGAAATGGAAATCCCAACCGGGGAAGGGAGGCTGACAATATATTGTCACCGATAAACACGCTGGCATTGTTCCAGCATGGCCCAATATCCTGACATCTGTCTCAGGCAGGGAGAAGCATGCCCGAGCCACGCACACATCTGTCCTGGCACCCACACGGGGACACAAACGAAATACTCTAAATTAAATTCGAGTGAGCTATAGGCCTAATGAGCATTATTAGTGTGCTTGCATGCATTTAAGAAAAAGCAACTGTTAGACTGATGTGGTTCTGACTTCCTTCAGAGACCAAGAGGCTCTGGGGGGTGCAGCTCAGACCCGGGCCTCGTTCTGTTGTCTCAGTTGGATACTGAAGACTAGGCCCTGCAGGAAAGTGGGGACAGCTGAAAGCACCAGGGGGTCTACATTCCGGCTGGTTTGTACACCCTGCTCTTCCTCCTGCTTAATGAGAAAGCTGTTTGCTGAGATTAATACCTTTGAGTCCGTCAGACACACTTCCATTCTAACCTCGTTTCCAGCAGTCATCCTGACACTCCCCTTCCCATGCCCCCCGGATCTTTCTGTGCCAAACCTCAGCCCCACTGACCACCGACAGCCCCTACCACCTCTGTGCTGCACTGCGAGCCTCACCGCATCAGTGGCCTTGGCTAAGGCTGCTCCCTCCTGGATCCAGCCTATCTCCCTGTTGAGGACGGAGACAGATATCTGAACACACAAGGCCCAGTGAAAATGTCAGTTTATTGTTTTTTATTAGTGGCTTGGGTTTTTTTTTTTTTGGCAGCTCAGCAACCTGGTATTAATAGCTTAATAGTTACATGATACTTTTCAGTTAGCCTGGCTACTTGTTATTTTGAGTTCTGGAAACACGAGCGGAAATACGATCTCTGTGTGTGTGAGGTTTTCACACACAGTGAGTAAATAGAAATCCCTAGGAGAGTTCTGAGTACACTGCCACCTCTGTGAATCTGTAATTTCTGTTTTAATGTTATAATGGCTATTTTGCACGCAATGAACTAAAACAAGTAAGGGCTCGGGGGCAGATAATCTAGGATCTAAATCCCAACTTCGCTGACTTGATAGCTTTAATGCTTCTTTTATTACTTTGACTTAGTTTTTTTTTTTTTTTGCCTGTCTTCAATTTTGCTAAGATTCTTTTTTTAAGTAAAATTCTTTTGAGAACAAACATAACTAAGAGAAAGCCAAAAAGGGGGGGGGGGCTTCTGTTAATGTTTGGACCAGGATGTCAAGGATAGACTCACTCAAACACTGGACACGCCAGGAGCAGCAGGAGGGAAAAGAAGGTATGGGAGAACTTCGAGGACCAGGAAAAGTTTGGACCTGGGCCTTTCTCAGTCTTAAATCGCTCTGTCTCGTTCTTCCATTTTAAGAGAAAAAGAGGTTGCTCCCCTATTGTCTGCTGGCTAGAAAATGTTTGCCTTCATTCGGGGGCCTCAGTGAGCTGCGTGCCCACGTGCGGTTTCTCTTCCTCTGCAGGCCCAGCTGCGGTGCCGCTGTTGCTTCTTTAACAGCATCACCGCTGGCCTGTACTTGTGTCTCCCTCTGGAGCCGATGAGGCAAAGGAGTGCCGCCAAGCTGCCTAGCAGCCAGGGGTAGGCCTAGCACTGCGCTCATTGTCTCCCTCCTGACTCCCGGTGTCCTCGGAGGTAGGAAACACATGCACTGGACAGTCCAAACTCCAGGCCTGGTTTTGCCAAAGAATGCTCTTGGGCCAGTCACTGGACACTTCTGCTCCTCACTGAAAAAGTGATGAGCGGGTTTCTAGATAACAGTATAGTAACAACTGACCCTGACAATGGGCATTATATTTATAGCTCACATAATGCTTTCAGGTTTTATATCATGCTCACGACTTTCCAGGTAGGTGGATGTATGAGCACCATTTCCATTTACAGACAAGGTAGCCTTGCTAAGGACCACCCACTAAGCCCCAGGTGACATGGCTAGACAGTGGCCAGCAGGCTCTGCTCTGCCCACTTCTCCATCCCTCCCTCCGGAGCAGGTTGCTCACAAAGGCTCCTTCCAGATCTAAAAGCTACGATTCTTAGGGTTTGGGGAAAATTGTATCTATTTTCCGTGTCAGAGATTATAATAATCTCCAACCTTGTCCTTTTCATGAAACAAATGAGAAAAGTGCTTATGACCTATCTGTTGATAATATGTAACCTTAGCATCCCAAGTTTTATCTCAATTTATAATTTCCCCATGATTTATTGTTACAAAAAAGTACATATGGGGAGTAGCTGAAAACACAGCCTTTATATATATTTTTTATTATTTTCTTATTGTTCAATTATAGTTGTCTGAATTTTTTCCCCACCCCTCCCCCCTACCCCAGCCAAACCCACCTCCCTCCCTTGCTTCCACCCTCTCCCTTAGTTTTGTGTGTGTGTCCTTTATAGTAGTTTCTGAAAACCCTTCTCTCCACTGTCCCCTCCTCACTCCTCTCTGGCTATTATTAGATTCTTCTTAATTTCTACGCCCCTGGTTCTATTTTGTTTGCTTTTTTCTTCTGTTCATTATGTTCCAGTTAAAGGTGAGATCATATGGTATTTGTCCCTTACCTCCTGGCTTATTTCACTTAGCATAATGCTCTCCAGTTCCATCCATGCTGTTGCAAAGGGCAGGAGCTCTTTTTTTCTCTCTCTGCTGTATAGCATTCCATCGAGTAAATACACCACTAGTAAAAGAATGTCCTTTCCAGTAAAAATCTTCCCACCCTAGAGCTGTTTGGAGCTCTATGAACATTGGGGTGCACAGGTTCTTTTGGATTGGTGTTTCAGGGTTCTTGGGATATAATCCCAGCAGTGGAATTGCTGGGTCAAAAGGCAGTTCCATTTTTAGTTGAAAACATAGCCTTTAATATACTCCAAATACTTTCTGCCCATAGTAACACTCCCAACGCCAATGAAATTTGATTTCAGTCAGGGAATGTACATTACTCAGCTGGGTCTGCTCTCATTAGATTGAAATGGCAATACATTTATTTCTTTAAAAACAATTCTTCAGGAAACAGTAGGACATATGGATGCTTGAAATCTCATACATCTGAAAGGACCCCAAATTGTTAATCGGTCTACATCATTAGAGGGGATGGGCTGGCCTGCCACTTCCTGACTTCACCAGCTCAGAAGCAGTCATTTAATAAAACCTGATGTGCCTTTAGTTGTAAGTAGTTTCCATCAGTAGTGAGAGAAGTTTAAAAAATAATCAAGGAAACCAATAAAAATACATCTCAACATTGCTACTTGGGAAATAAGTTGATGCTATCCTCTTGTGAAGAATTAGCACAGGAGGCAGACCCCCCATCTCCAGAAATACTCCTTACACCAGGATTTCAATTCAATTGCCTGGAAACATTCGCATATGAAGGAAGTGGAGAAACTTCCTGCACGGAGTCCCCATGGGCGATGGCTCCACGCCTCAGCACTGTGCCTGCTGGTGGTTCTACAGTTTCATCTGGCTTCTTAACTCTACACTGAAATTTTTTTTAAAAAAGCGAAACAGCACAAAAACCATGGTTCCAATTTTATTGCCTCATTTTTCTGAGAAGTTCAAAGCATTCTGGAGCCATATGTCCATCAGCTCCAAACAGCTCTAGGGTGGGAAGATTTTTACTGGAAAGGACGTTCTTTTCCTTACACATAATACTATTGGTTTCCTTCTGTCTGATGGTGCCCTGTTTTTATAAAGAGGAGAAATACAAATGCTTATTATCCCCAAAAGCACTTCTAGTAAATTAAGTTCACTCAAATTGCATCAGAAACAGCACAGAGGACTAAACACAGAAGAGAAAGTTAATAGTCACACATAACAAACCCAAGACCTTCTGCACACCAGTGCGGTCTATCTTTGGCAAAAGGATGGCAGGGCTCCGACCTGAAGTGACTGCCTTCGGTGTACTGAAGCTGATTTCTGTGTTACCAGCTGCCACGGAAGTAATTGTAAAATTCAAGTTGAGGATTTCTTAGCTCTTTGTTGTATTCTAATTGAGAGGCCTGTCCCTGTTTCCAACCTAAACTAGATTAGACTCTATAAGAAGAGTCTTCAATTATTTAAAAACAAAAACAAAAAAAACTTATACACAAGATGTGATGCGGGCATGTTCTACTCTCATTTCATTTAAGTGGCTAAAGAGGAAATGGGCTTCAGCTGCACAAAAGATGCTCATGCTTTGATGAGTTAGCTGGCAAAACCACTCAGTGTCCTTCTCAGGAAGGAATTAAAAATAAAGGGTCCTAATTTGTTGGGTGCTTAAAAGTTGGCTCTGGAGAAGGGCAGGAAGTTGGCAAGATGAATCCTTAAAATCCACTCAAATTCAGGAATGTGTATTGTGTTAATCTCTGGTCTGAAGTGCATCAAATCCAATGCTGGACAGTGTCCAGACTCATTCTTTAATAGCCAGCATTGGTTAAAGGCTCACTATGTACCAGGTTCCATGTAAGGCTTGGGGACAGATACACAGGAGGTTTCTGCCTTTGAGGAGTGTGATAAAGGCTTTCGTGGAAGGAAATGCTTACGGCAATGGGAATCCAAAGGCGGGCATGGTTGACTCCATCTGCGGATTTGGTGTTGAAGAAGGCTGAGGACCATCTACAGGTAAATGCTTTCAAGGAGAGTAAACATTTCCTGAAAAGTGCCTACTGGTAAATCGATTTTTCCTTGTGTCTCAGAAAAAGCAACTGGTCTTACAAGGTAAATTATGCAAGGTTCAGTTCCCTATTGTTCTTAAGATAGAGTATCATATTTGTAGTATATATCCCTTTTCTCAAAGTTCCATTCACATAGATCTCATCCATTATTCCTGGCTGCAGAAAGTCAAGCATGCTATCATACTAAGTTTATAGAAAGGGGAACTGAGACACAGAGAATGTCTCATTTGGCCAGGTTATCTGGCTTAAGTTAAACAAATAAGCAGCAAATGAAATAGAACTGGAAGCCAAGTATCTTCTATCTTAAGCCCAGAGTTTTTCACAAAGCCTTGTTTGATTAAGTTGATAGTAGATTCAGAATTCTCCAATAGGGGGATTACAGCTTGGGCATCTGTCTGTCTGAGGGAAAGAGGAGAGGACCTTGGGCTTGAGAGTATGGGACAGATGCTTGAAAAAAATGATGAAAACTGCCTCCGGGTTCCTGGGCTGCAAACCACATAAGCTCCTTGCCAACTGCAGAGCACTTGGGTGGGTTGTTCTTGCCTGACACATTTTATCAGCAGCCAAGTTCCAAGTTCCAGCAACGTTGTTTCTCTCTTATGATGCCAATCAGTGCCAGTGCAAAGAACAAGTAAGAGGAAGCTGTGGTGGGATCTGGCCTGAGATCAGCCCAGACCCTGGCGCTGGGCCTAATGAGGAGTGGGCGAGGAACACACCACCTGCTGAGGTTGAAACAGCAGAACCAGAAAGGAGCTTAGCAAAGAAACCTCTACTAGAAGAATTCTTATTAAGAACCCTTGATATTGATAAAATGGCTTCTTCCCCACTCTAGCAGTTTTTTGGGAGCACAGTTTGAAAGCCTGCGCTTTTTTGAGTCTGCCACACACACTCCCTCACCCACACTTGTACACATGGCGTTTTATATCCACATGTAAAAACTCTCCTCTTGCCTTTGCCAATCTGCTAAGGGAAAGCATCTACTCACCCTTCAGGACTCTCAAGAACTGTTTTCTAATGGAATCACTGGAGGCATTTGTTAAACACACAGATCCATGGGCCTCATCCCAAATGTACCAAATCCAGGTTTCTGCTGTTATCGGGCTCCTGGGGGGGGCTCCGATGTGCAGTTGGGATTGGGAAGGAGCTACTACAGACCCTGCTCCATGAGACAGATTTTAATATGGGATGATCTACAGTGGATTAACTCCAAACTTTCAGGGAAGGGGAGAAGGTGGCAGGGTGATAACTTGGGTCTCTGACTCGCCAAGAATCCAGAGCTGGGCAAGGCCAAGATGGACAGGAGAAGAGCTGCAACGGCTCCAGACCCTCCAGGAGCCCCGCCCTCTGAGTTTGATGGCTTCATCATGGACACAGAAGCAAGACAACAAGCAAGCTGAAGAACACAGTCAGCAGGGTTGTTACCGATGAATCTTTAATTTTCTCTCTGGCGAGGCTCAGGGAAACTCCACAGCTCTGTGAAGGTTGCCGCTGTCCCATGAAAAAATTCAGAGGTGGTGATTTAAACTTATAAAAAATGCTGATGTTTCCATTTACAAAGTTGCTGAAGGGTGCCATCAAGGAAAACCACCTACCGCTTGTTTGATTGATGGTTTTAATTGCTATTAACATTGTCGGTACTGACTCTGTTACTCATCATTCAACAACAAAATAATCCCCTCGCGGCCCTCCACTCCCATCTTCATAAAACATCTCCAATATAAAAGCAAAATATTGTTGTTATTATATGAGCAGCTGGTGTTAGTATAGTATAGATCCCATTCAAACCCCTAGGCATTTTAGCTAGTGCCACTTAGCATCTCAAATCATGATAACATGACTTCTTATTTGCATAAAATCTCTGGGCCCTTCTTCATTTCCTATTGTAGCTGAGCTATGGTACTGAGCTGGTGTAGTTATTTATCACCTTTGTTCTCTCATCCTCCACATTTGGGCTCCACTGAAAACAGTGAAGTTGGGTAATGCACGGAAAAGAAGTTATACCCTGTTTCTCTTTTCCTTTTTTCATTAATTTATTTGATGTAGGCCAGTTGTCATTAATTTTCTATTTGTTGGACAACTTTACTCCGACGCTCTGTTTCTGAATTATTATAATTTTTTCAGCAAAGGATAGCTAAATGGCTGATAGCTCTCCTTTTTCTCTTTCAGGTCTTTACCAAACTGTCATCTTAATGATGAGGCCATTCCTTGTCTAAAATCTCACCACTTAATCTCAGACGATGCATATTCATTGTTTGTGAATCCTGATTGTTCTCTGTTTCCTGCATCAGCATGAAAGCCCCGTTGGGGGATTTCTGTGTCCTGTTCACTGCTGTATCTCCTGTGTCTAGCACAGCACCTGGCAAAACAGGTGTTTCATAAGCACTGGTTGAATGGATACGTGAATGAACCTGCCTTGCTTTTGGTGATGAGGCTGAGCCAGCCCAGGGGACCAGCATTCAGATGCTCCATGTTTTAGCGTCTACATCTTAGGTGGTATTGTATAGCAAAGGGGTTCCCAAAATTTTGGGTTTCAGGCACTTCGTTAGGTTAAAAAGACTTGAGAAGTGCCCTGGCTGGTGTAGCTCAGTGGATTGAGTGTAGGCCTGCGAACCAAGGGATTGTGGTTCAATTCCCAGTCAGGGCACATGCCTGGGTTGCAGGCCAGTTCCCAGCAAGGGACACACGAGAGGCAACCGTACACTGACATTTCTCTCCCTCTCTCCTTCCTTTCCCCTCTAAATAAATAAAATCTTAGAAAAAAAGACTTGGGAAGCATTTATGTCCTAATAACTTAGTAGCCATATGAGAAGAAATGGACATACATTGAAACAAAAATATTTTAATTTTATTCTGTAATACTGTACTTATTTCCTAATGGGATGTGTGCACTTATTAGGGACAGCAGGACTTTTCAAACCTCAGAATCAGATTGGACACAAGGACCCTGAGCTCCCATGGTAACGCTGATTTTCACGTGGTACTTGCTTTTTATAGCAAGTGCTGAAAAGCCAGCTTCGCAAAGATATGATATAACCATAGAAATGTAGTTCAGTCTAAAATGGAGACTGTGGTTTTGAGCTAGTAGTTTCGATGGTCTCCGACAGACATGGAGCATTGTTATGCTTCCCTCCATCTGCAAAGTAAAATATCCTGCAGCACCCCAAATGCTGTTCACTGCTGCACCCTGAACCCTGGCTTCAGTGGTTAGATGCATACACTCTGGGGCTGTGTGAACTTGGGCAAGGTTTCCCATCTACAAAGAGAGAAAATAACAGTATCTGCCTTATAAT
Source organism: Sturnira hondurensis (assembly GCF_014824575.4). Lineage (NCBI taxonomy): Eukaryota > Metazoa > Chordata > Mammalia > Chiroptera > Phyllostomidae > Sturnira > Sturnira hondurensis. The sequence continues at coordinate 6,278,687 of NW_028085930.1, forward strand.
TTTTGTTTTGCTTTTTATTATGGGGAAATTTCAAACCTACCCAAAAGTGCAGAGAATATAGCAATGGACCCCATACCCTATCACCAAGCCCTAACAACCATTCAATTATGGCCAACCGTACTCCTGCCACACCCAGTATTCTCTGTCCCCATGACTGGGACATAAATCCCAAACTGCACCTGTAAATATTTCAGTACCTCTTAGTTTTGCGTGTGTGAAAGTTAAACGAGTCACCATACACAGAGCACGTAGCGGAGTGCTGAGCCCCCTGAAGGGTTAGGCATTGCCGTTACTGTCGTCTCAGCACTGGCAGCTCTACTGTACTGAAGAACTCAGTGCTTCCCCTCCAGGCATAAGCGCCCAATAGGAAGGGATACCTACGATGACAGGGAACAGGGCTGCTGCAAATGCGCTCACCACGAGTGGAGCTCAGCTAGCACTCACTCCACAGGGAACTTCTACACCCTCACTCTGAAGAACACACAGGATGCAATGGAGTTTTGCTCAGTGAAGTGTATCACAATGCTGCTAGTCTATCACAGCACACTTTTGGAAGAACGAGGAAAATCAGTTTAGGGAGAAAGGTCCAACCTTCATGTAACTGCCCCGCTCACATGCCTGCCTGCGAGGGGCACAGCTGTTTACCCAGCTGTTCAGGCGTGAGGCATACACATGATTATGTGGGCGAGACACAACAGCTACTTTCTCTTAATGACTTTGCATAACTCTCCCTTCCTTCCGGAGGCTTGGTTAAAATGTAACTCAAATGGCTCCCATCTCGGGGTCTCCAGGTTCATCATCCTGAACCCAGCCGAAGGCTCCCCAGAAAGTGAGGGATGCTGACAGGAACAGTAAGCATGCCTCTAACGTTTCTGCCACAGCAGCAAGACTCTCCAGTCAGCTCTCCTGAATTTGTTCACTATGGAATCTAAGTGATTATCTGTGTCTGACGAAGTTGAACAAATTATTGATCTGTATTTTTGATTTACAGTCTGTTGGGCTTACTGACCTGAGAGAAGCCCTAACTAAAGTTCTTTGGGTTTCATTTAGCAAAATTAACAACGAAACCTTCTATAGCTCGCCTCCTTCTGTTTCAGGCAATGAGCACATCTTAGACCCGGAAATCTTATCAGCATATTCTCACACCACTTCATTGTAATCTGCTATCAATATAATATCATCAAGTCAATCTAGCGCCTCCCAAAGATGACCAGCAATCACACAAAGGAACAAACGAAAACATTCTGCCAAACAGAGTGAACTGGCAGGAAGCAACTCTTCTAACCTCCAAGCAACTTTGGAGGAAGGGACTCAAAAAAATCACATTTGTCAGAAACTGTATGATACATCTGAATACTCCTTGGGGCTTTGTTTAAACAGTTTTTACTAGGTTAATGGAACCACTGACTGAGTCACTCATATCCATAGGTATACTCAGCCTTGATCTACTTCTAAAAGGGCTTTATAAATAAGGTTGGGGAGAAATTTTAATTCATATTCTTTATCAGTGACCTGCTCATTATCTCCCAAACCTCATCACATTAAACTGTGTATGTAGAGCAGGTGAATTATTAAAAATACCAACACTGCCTTGTGTTGGTGTGGCTCAGTGGATTGAGTGCCAGCTTGTGAACCAAAGGGTTGCTGGTTCGATTCCCCATTAGGGTACATGCCTGCGCTGCGGGGCCAGGTCCCCAGTGCGGGGTACAGAAGAGGCAACCACATATGGATGTTTCTCTTCCTCTCTTTCTCTCTCCCTTCCCCTCTCTCTAAAATTAAATAGCATCTTTAAAAAATACCAAGAACCTTCCTGCCAGCCACACTCTCAGTCCCAGGGGCAGCGACACAGGACTTTGTGGGAGGAGAGTCTCTGACCTGCCTGGCTCCCCTGACTACTTTTAAAGCAAAGAGGAGTAGGAATCACGTCAGAACTGAACAAAGAGAGAACACTCAAATGAGGGTGTTAACTAGATCTGGGGAGTCAAATTCATTTTCACTGGGGGCCACATCAGCCTCAAGGTTCAAGGTTACCTTCAAAGGGCCTAATGTAATTTTAGGACTGTATAAATGTAAGCACTCCTTAACTAGGGGCAAGGACCTCGGTGCTGCTGCTGGGAAGAAACAGGTGCCGGGCCCAATAAAACAAGGCGGAGGCCCGGATTTGGCCTGTGGACCTTGTGTTTGCCACCTGTGAACTAGATGAAACTAAAAAAACCGTAGGATCAGAGAGGCAGGTAAGGGAGTGTACATGAAGAAAATGCAGCCCACCTCCTATCTGGTCTGTTTCCTGCTTTCCTGAGAAGAGAAGCTCTTTCAAGTCACTAAGACTGGGACCTAGAAACACTACCCACCTGTGTGTTCACTGGATCTACTGCAGGTCCTTGAAAATGTCCAGTTCAATGTCATTTTGTTATAACGTTGATGAGGTCTGCAGGAACTTAACTCTTGTTTATATAGATTAGACTATGATACGACCAGTCTCATTATACGCCCTTTCATTTAAAGTTATAAAAACTATCGATAACGTTAAGTAAGGATTTACTTGTGAGCCCCATTCAGGAGCCTTAAAAAGCCAGGTGTTGTACATTAAAGAAAACTACAAATTCTCTGTTGTTCCTCCCAGTGAGAGGAAGAGTCTAAGTCCCTTGTTTTTAATAATTTACCTTAAATCTAGGTCTGCCTTAGTGAATTACTTGGTAAATGGGATGCCATTTAAGTGACTCCTGGGACCTCCAAGGCTAGGTCACAAAAAGCTTTGCAGCCCCTGCCTGGCTACCTTGGGACAGTCTCTCTGGGAGCCCTCGGCTGCCATGTAAGACAACCCACTGCTCAGAGACTCCTGTGCCGGAGAGGCCAAGACGCAGCCGCTCCCACTGACAGCCAGTACCGCTGTGAGCTCAGCCTGCCTGCTGTCCGTGTGGAGATACGTAAGCAAGGTCATCTCACATCTTCCAGACCAACCCACCTGCCAGCTGAATATTACCCAGCATCCTCGGTCAATGCCACATGGGGCAGAAAAATCACGCAGCTGAACCCTGACATCCACTTCCTGACCTGTGAAACTATGAGACAGAAGAAAAAGACTGTTACTTGAAGCTGCTGGGTGTCAGGGGGGGTTGTGTCACAGCAGCCGACAACTGGGACACCAGGTAGACTGCCTTGCAGCTCCAGCGTGTAACTGCCTCTTCTAGAATTAGAGCCTCAGGGGTGGGTAGTGGAAGACATGCTGTTAAACGATTGGCAAACTGGGTCAGCACGCGGCTCTCTGGGTCATGGCTGGTCTGGAGGAGACCGCTGAGAGTGGCAATGGCTTTGTGAAGGGAAACCAAGGCCCGTGAGGGGTGTTAGGGAGAGTGTTCAAGAGGAATCTGAGCGTGTGGGGCTTGAGTGTTGTAGAGAATGCATTACATTAGTGATCTGGGGGAGCTACAGAAGATGAGAGATCCAGAAATATGATATCAGTTCCACACTTTGGACACAGAATTGTTTTAAAAGAACCACCATCCTTTTGGAGATGGGAAGAGTGAGGCTTACAGAGAGAAAGTGTGTAGTCCCTGCTGTGGTCCCTCCCCTGAAATACCGACATGGAAGCGAAGAAAAAAAGATGACACTTGGCTATTTGTGGGGATGTCTGTCTTTAGATTTGCTGTTTCACATACTCATTCAACAAGTACTCACAGGAGCCTCCCGTGCGGTGTTCTCTCATACCTGACACCAGATGCTCACGGAACAATGACCGTAAGAGTGACAAGTCCTGTGTCTGATGATTAATGAGAAATGCTTTTGCAGAAGATACTACTTGGCATTAATTTGGGATGGTCTGAGGAGACAAAAGCCATTTTTGGAAAAAGGTAAACTCAAAACATGCAGCCAGCAGCTGGTCTCTGTAGCCACTGAAGCAGCCGTGCCCTTCCAGGCCTTCGGAGCTGAAGGCAGCGACACCGGCCCTACAGGAAGAAGGTGAAGCAGAAATGTCAGCTATGACCTAATGGAGGCAGCCACCTGAGTGTAGAGTGAAAGACCAGGACATCTGTTCCTAATGCTTGGAAGCCAGTTTGCCTGAGAGAGGTGGGAAAACGGCATCTGAGCCACGTGGGCCCCCAGACGGTCTTTTCTGTGCAGACACTAGCTCTGGGAAGCACTGGGAACCAGCAGAGCCACAGGAGGTGGGAAGGTAGAGGGGAGGGCTAACTGCAGAGTCCAGCACAAACCCATTCTGCTGACAGAGGCTGATGGAGGGGCATGGCGTGCTCTGCAGGGGACTAGATGCTGTCTCTTCTGGCTGGGAGCTGAGAACTTCACACAGGAGATGGAAGTGGAGGACGAGGAGACATGGCTGGCTGGAGGGCAAGCTGGCTCCTCCACTGACCCTTGAGTGACATGCAGTCCTTAACAGCCCCTTGGCCAGGAAGATGCTCTGTCTGATGCCCACAGGGGTGTCCAACCCTCGGCCCAGGATGGCTGTGAATGTGGCCCAACGCAAAATCATAAATTTACTTAAAGCATTATGAGATCTTTTTGTGATTATGTGTTGCAATGTATTTGGTCGGAGACAACTCTTCTTCCAGTGTGGCCCAGAGATGCCAAAGGGTTAGACACCTCTGCGTCCAGAACCATGCTATCCAGTCCAGTAGCCAGTAGGCACATGTTGGTAGTCTACACTTGATACCTACAAACCCTCTGCAAAGGTCCTTTCTCCTGCATCCCTAGATCTAGCAATGCTATTGCTGAGTTTTCTGCCTACCTGAGAGGCACCAAATATATAGCACATGGATTATAATTTTCAAAATCACAGGAAGCAACACCAGATACCACCCACAATTTTAACTTTCTTTGAAATTTCCGAAGTTGTTTTAGAAACTCGCAGTATCTTGCTGCTGTTGTTACACAAATCCGTCACCAGCACACGATCCTGTGAATGCTGGAGGTGTGACAAATCAGCTCGTCTGCACTGACCCTATCACAGAAATGGAAAGCTGTTTTTGGAAGAGTTCCCTGAATTCAGCCTCTTACTTGTCTCATTTTCAAAAAGCAGAATAGAGAGGCAAGCTGTTGATTACATACGCTTTCTGGTTGCCCAGATTCTGAAGAAATAGTACTCACCTGTAATTAAATTGTAAGGAGTTAATTGTAATTAAATTGCACAGTATTTAAGAAAAGCAGTCACTTCTTGGGATTAGCTCTGAGAGCAAAAGTGAAACGACGGGGTAATTAAAACCTGAAACGCAGACATTTTCAGATGGTTCTTGTCCAGGTTAAAATACACCAGTCTCTTACTTCCTGAAACCTTTGCGTTATTCTCCCTTGCACCAATAGGTCGGAAAGATTACATGGCCTCCATCCTCAGCGTGCTGGGCTATTAATCCCAGAAAGAGCAAGCAATTTTTCCTAACTTTTATTTTGCTTCTGACGTCCAGAGGTGAAATAAGCCATCATCACTAAAGTCTTTGCAAAAGTCTTGTTTAAAAATTTTAATTGCACAAATAATTACATTCTTAATATTAAAAACATAAGTAAAGCAGGTAAGGCAAACATTCTCATGACTCTCCCTACCCCCACCTGCCCCGCTGCCCTGAGAAAGCCACGGTCACCTGTTTATGTGTCCTTCCTGCACAGTCTCACCTGGCTTACACACACAGACACCTACCTTGAAATACATCCCTTAAGCTCACCTGTCCATAAGTAGTACTTCATTGACACATTGTTCTGGTTTTTTCAGTTATCAAAAACTTCTGGAAAATATGCCACGTTAATACCAGCGAACCTCGTTCCTCTGACTGCTGCACTGTATTCCTGGGAATAGCTGTGCCCTCTTCTATCAGACTCTTCCCCTCCTAAGGGCACTTAGGTTTGCCCCACTTTTCATGATTACGAACAATGCTGCAAAGCACTTCACACTTTATTAAAAGGCTGAATGGAGATGGGGACAATGACCACAGTCTTAACTTCACAACCAGTAGAGAAAGAGGAATGAAATTACAGTGGGCAAAGGGACGTGCACACCAGTGGAACAAGGGTGTGCCGTTCAACCTGTGCTAGGCCCAGGAGGTGCGTCCTTGGTACCCTCTGAGGGTTTCTTGGTGACCCAGTTCATCAGGGAATGAGAGCACCAAGTCAGAGGGAGTTTTCTCAGCATGTCAGATACGAAGGGTTATGCAAGGGTGTGAGCAACAAGATTGATCATGTTGAGAAGTGCGGACGTGCTGTGGGAATGGGAGAACAGAACCCCGAATCTCTGCACTCCAACAGGGAGCCTGTTGTGCACCCTAAAATGCCACTGAAAAAACCGGGGGAAGAAAGAGCCTTCTAAGTCTGTATAGAGCCCCTACTGATTCTTATTTGCATAATTACTTTTTTTTTTAATCTCAAAAAATTGGATTTGACCGAGAGGCCCATGTGCCAGAAAACTCCACTGGAGCTCAGGATTGAAATGGCCTAAAAATACACTTTTCCCTTGTGTTGCTTTTCTGGGATAAACAATCATGCGTCAAGGTACTCAGCCCAATAACCCTAATCCCACTATTGGAAGGAACCAGAGAGATGGTCAAACCTGCTTTCCTATTTGGTACAGAAGGTGAGCAAGGCCTAGAGAGTGAAGGTGGCTGGGGCAGTGTCACAGAGCAGTTTGTGGCAAGGAGCAGAGCCGCCCTGGACCCCATCGCCCTGCTCCGTCACCAGAGAGTGAGCAGAAACACTGCAAGTGCCACCCCCTCTGCTGGCCACTTCCTCAGCCACGTGACATTTGTTGCTGTTGGGCAGACTTCTCCGGCCTTGGTAACAGTGCACAGGGAAAAGACACCCAGTCAGCTGAGGTTGCTCCCAGCTGTCCGCTGTGTCTGCTGCAAGGTTAATTTGTATCTGATGGTCTGCGTCTGCACAGCCCGAAGCACCACTGTTGGAAAAAATGACAGCCCACACCTCTCTCCTAACTGGTCATTCACTTCCCCACCAACACCAGTTTTGCAAACTAGCGGAATGATCAGGCCCAGACTCATTTCTTCCCTGACCCCCTAGGTCTGACTGCATTCAAATGTGTGACTTCTCTGATCCTCTTCTTCTCTTTTTTTTGCCCTGGCAATTTAAATCTCATTTGCTGATTTCACTCAGGGTTATATCTTTTCCTTGTTGTTGTGACTCCGCTACGCTAGNTGCACAGCCCGAAGCACCACTGTTGGAAAAAATGACAGCCCACACCTCTCTCCTAACTGGTCATTCACTTCCCCACCAACACCAGTTTTGCAAACTAGCGGAATGATCAGGCCCAGACTCATTTCTTCCCTGACCCCCTAGGTCTGACTGCATTCAAATGTGTGACTTCTCTGATCCTCTTCTCTTTTTTTTGCCCTGGCAATTTAAATCTCATTTGCTGATTTCACTCAGGGTTATATCTTTTCCTTGTTGTTGTGACTCCACTAGATGGCAAAAATGGCTGCAGTTCCTGCTTTCACAGTATTTACGTCTCTTGCATGTGACTTGGAAGCTTTTCCCAGTAAGAGGTGCAGTTTATTTCCCCAGCCCTCTAATCTGGGCTGCTGTGTGACTTGCTTTGGCCAACAGAATGAGATGGAACCAGCTCTGAGGGTGGACTTCAAGAGGTCTTGTGTGTTTCTGTGGGTTCTCTCAGACATCGGCTCGGCCTCCGTGCGAGCAAGCCTGCGCTAGCCGGCTGGGCCACGGGAGACCATGGGGGGGGCTGAGGTAAGCAGCCCCAAATGAGGCTGTCCCAGTTTGGCCAGCCCTCCAATTCACTGGGCAGTTACGCACAAAGGCATGAATGAGTCCAGCTGCCACCGGAACCTAGCCCACATAGCTGACCCAGAGGATTGATTGTAAGTTAAATAAATAATGGCTGTTTCAAGTCACTACGTTTTCTTTTTTGGGGGGCGTGGTTGATATGCAGCAAAAGTGAACTGACACCCGTTCCCGTATTCCTGTCTGCAGGGGCGTTCGTTAAGTTGGGCCTCTCAGAGCAAAGGGATGTTTCCCACTTGGTTCTGTACATTGCCCAGACGAGCAACTTAATGGAAATTCTGAACCGAATTGTTTTCTCGAGGGCAACAGGGAAGTGGAAAAGACTGATGAAAATTTGATTCTCACATTCCGCCTACACCCAGCCCATCCCAACCTCGACAGCTTGTGATTAAGGAAATAAAACGAAATCGCAAAATGTAGGGCACACCATTAATCAATACTAGGACAGTAAGACAAGTGGCAGAAAACCCTCTCCTTACAAAAGATCGTACAAAAATATGCTTGAAACTTTATCCAGGACGGGGTGAAAGCCCTATAATTTTTCACACATCTTGGCTTCCCCAATTTCTGCTGTGCCATTTCCCTGCCACCCTTAGGGTGTTACCTTTGGTTCCCTCAGAAAGGCAGCAGGGGCGGGCTGGGGGCTACACCACCCAACTGCTGTGAGCAGCCCTTTCTAGGCTCCAGACACTAATTTTTGGAGGCTGTACCCATGCCACATCTAACAAGTTAAGATGTTCCCACATCCCACAATTTAATATAATTTACACAGAACTCTAAGGGCCCCGTTGCACTTGACAGGCCAGCTAGTTGCATATTTTAATGTTTACTTTGCAGTTTTCTTTCTGTATTTTGGAGTCACTGATTTTGTTGTTGATCTTCACGTCTGAAACATTTTCCTAAGCCCTTGAAGAGCTCACAGTTTGGGGCTCTGTGCCTATTATGTAGTTACCCTTCCCTACTCAGTCAACCAACAGCTATTTATTGAGCACCTGACATCTATAAAACATTGTGCTGAAGTTTCCACCAAAGTCATTACCCGGACAGCCGTGGACCATGCCCACCAAGTCAGCTCAGCGCCTGGAACCTTGACAAAAGTTCCCTGTAGTTCCAGTCCCGAGGGCCCTGAGTTGGCCCAGCTGGTAAAGCTAAAAAAAGGAACCACGGGGCTGGGATCTGCCTCCAGGCCTTTCCTCTGACTCACCGCAGGGTGAGTAGAGGCCATGTGGTGTCATCACTGCCTTGACCCCTAGCAACAAAGAGAGACTGGACAGCCAGGCCTAATTGCTACTTGCAGCTGACCTTGGGTTAAGTCCTACATTTAGTCCCTCCCAAAGGATGGCCTCATGATGGACATGGTGGTTCCCAGGCCAAAGGCAGGACTTGGGAGTAACAGCTGTCCCAAAACTCAGGGTTGACTTATCGGTGATGGTGGAGAGGCACCAAGGACTAACTCCATGAACTTGGGCACGCGGGGAGTCAAGAGCTGTGTGAGGGTGCCCAGTGTGTTTTCAATGTTCATTAGGGACCATGCTGGTTTCCCAGACCCTTGGAAGACAACTTTGTAGTCTAAATAGGCAAAACATTGAACGACAGGTGGCTCCAGGGGTTCCCGCAATCGTCAGGCCATCCGGAGGGTCTACTTTTAAAAGCCCCAACAGGTCCCTTTAAATGCACCACCTTAAGAATCCACTCGAGGGCGGTGTTTTACTCCAGCTTCTCAAATGTTCCTGTGCATGTGGACACCTTGGGCAGGCTGTTAAAGAGTAAATTCTAACTTATTAGGTCTGGGGTGGGCCCAAGCAACAGCATTTCCATCCCCCCATGACACGGATGCGGAAGTACACTTTGAGCAAGGCTTTAGGCCATGTGGCCCTCTGCCATTTGCCACGACCCTCTGCATGCTCTCTCTCGTTCGATGAACTCACCAACTAAATGGAGCATCAGCATCCTCGTCTCACCAGCGAAGCAACTGGCCCTGGGTAGCTTGCCTTAAAACCAGCAGCCAGTAAAGGCGCAGCCAGCATTCTGATCCCAGATCTTTGACGCCTGGTGTGGTGTCACTGCCATTCACTCACAGCCCCATTCACTCACTTTTCCTTTTCATTCTATTTACCTCCTAAGTCTTGTGAGGTCATTTGCCTCAAGGTTAAAGTCCCGAGTTAATCTTATCCTTTTTCAACCTTTCTGCTAACAACCTGATCTCGCTTCTTCTGTGGCTGCTGGGAAGAAAAGATTTTGAAAAGCATTCCAGATAGAAGGGGCTTGCAGTGGTTCTGCCCAAAGTCTCCGTGCCTGCTAGGAAACCAGTCACGCTTGGGAACACTGCGTAGAGCAGTTAAATGAACAGGATTTCTTTCCACCGGGCTTTGCAATGAGAGGGTTTCAAGTGGGGCAGAGCCCTCAGGTCCACGGACTTGTGTACAGACTGCTGCTTTCTGCTCCTGACTGAAACAAGGGACTGTGGAGCCAGCAGGCTGTGGTCTTTCTGTGGAAGCAGACGTATATTTAATTGGGGGAGTACCTAGTACATGCCAGGCCCTCAGCCAGGTGCTTTACAAACATCACCTCCAGTCCTGGCAGCAAAGTTGTGAGGTAAGTCACAGTACCCCCATGTAGGAAAAGGAGGCTTGGCCAGGTTAAACAGCGGGCACTGCAGGGCCCCACTGAACACCTGGCTGGCTGTGTCTCACGTGTGTGCTCTGAAATTGAACGCGAGGTTAAAGGCCAGACAGGCCTAAAGCTACTCTAAGTCTGGCAGCCTCTGATTTAGGGAGAGAGGGACCCTCGCCTCTCCTATGGTTCTCTCTTTGGAGCATCTGTTTTTGGATTGTGCCAGGCTGCCCTCCTTTTCTCTTTTTTATTAAAAAAAACTTACTAAAAGGTTACAAGAATAATACAATGAATTTCTGTACTCTTCACACAGATTTACCTTTTGCTACATTTCTGTGTACATGTGAGAGAGTAGCTATTTTTTTCTGAATCACCTGAAACTATAAAAACAACCTTTACCCCTAAAGACTAGGAAACAAAGCCATCGTCTTACATACCCATAGTACATTACGATCAGGTTTCAACAATGACTAAATTATTGTCTAAAAATGACTTACATTAAAAAATCACCAGCTGTCTCAATAGTGACGTTTATTGCAATTTTCTTTTTCCTGATCTCGGTTCAATCTAAGATCATGCCGTGCCCTTACTTGTCCTGTCCCCTTAGCGCCCTTCGATCTGGAGCTGTTCCTCATCAGGCCGCCGCTGTTGCTGTAGCACTTTACAAGTCATCGGACACCGGGTGTCACTACAGTTTGAGGGATCCTGAGCACATCCCACTGAATGAGTGGGTGCCATGCTGTCCTCGCTCTAGTCCGTCAGATTTGCCTCCTGCTTCTGCTGGCTCTCTGAGAGACAAAGCCCCTGGCTCAGCAGCGGGTGCTGGGAGACATGCTGCCTACAGGAAGGGGCTGAGCACACTGTTGACGCAGGTTTGCAGCCTCCCCATCCCCGCACCTAGGTGAGCCAGGTGGTTCTTAAAGCGGCGCTTCCTCTTGGCACCTCAATTTCTGAGGCATTTGGAGAGGGAGTTATGTTCTCAACAAACACACACCACTGCCTATGCCTCAAGGAAAAAAAAACCCAACAATAATTAATTCACCCTCCTTGGTTTTCTTCTTGAATCCTTGGTGGAGATTACGAAGCCCCCAACTCAGGGGCTGCATGATTGGTTTGTGGGTTATAACCTGATAAGGTTTGAAAGGGCTTTAAGAGAGTCAGTGAAAGACGTCTGCCCCATTAGCCTTTGGCTCCCCTGCAATGACCTAGGCCTTGAGAGTTGCAAATGCCACACCTGGACCTAAGTTCTTAGTCACTCTAATTTCTTGGATTCTGGAATTCAAACACCCAGATTCTAGTCTCCTTAACCATTCAGGCTGCTGTGTATGTTTGGTCTGAGCAAATGTGACACAGATGAGGAAGAAAGTCTCTCACACTGATTTAGCTGCCCTGCAGAAACCAGCAGCCTACTTGCTGGCGCAGCTTTTAGCCTGCCAGAGTTAGTGCATGCCCAGGTAAACTTGAATTTCAGATGAACTTTATCCAACATTCAGATATGATATGGGACGTACCTATACCAAAAAAATGGTTTGATGTTTATCTTTAGTTCAGATGAACTGAGCATCCTCTGTGTTATCTGGCAATGCTAAATCCGGGCCCCACGGATCACCTGTTAAACTTGCTGCAGACAGCGGTCACTACCGAGACTCTGAGTAAGGGAGCAGACTCCACCATTGTGCCAAGCCCAAGGCCAGCAAATGAACAGCTGCATTGCCACGTTAATGCTGGCCTGTTTTCTGATAAATAAAACTAAGTAAATACCGAACCTAAGCACACACAGTTTTCATGGTCCAGATCCACAGTCCTTTCTCTGTAATTGCAAAAGGTACAGCCTCTGAAAACTGGAAGGTGAGGTGGTAGCAACAGTCAACCCACATGATGCCACTCTCTTTGTCTTACTGTGCATTGTCGTATTTTCTGCTACATAAATATCTGTTTATTTGATCACAGAGTCCTGCTCCAGAATACCTGGGATGTGATATAATGGATGATAAATATTGTATTACCTATTAAAATATGAAAAATTCTCAATTCTGCCTCTTACCTCAAGAGTTTGAAATACAGAATTATGGCAGTTTCCACCATTTACTTTCCGCCATTTGCCTAATCTCCACCAATTACTTTGGCTACAAAGTAATATCCAAAAAGACTTTAGAAACTGCATTGCCTAATATAATAGCCATTAGCCACATGTAGCCCCCCTGGACACTTGAAATGTGTCTAATTTGAACTGTTACTGTAAAATACACGTCGGATTTCTAAAAATTAGTATGGAAAAAGAATATATCTGACTACAGGTTGAAATAATATTATTTTGGATATATTAGGTTAGATAAAATATATGGTAAAATTAATTTCAACTGTTTTTTCTTATTAGGTAATGTTCTAGTAGCTACTAGAACATTAAAAATGACCCATGTGGCTCCTATTCTATTTCCAGTGGACAGCTCCACTCCAGAGAACATCCAAGGGTAAAACTCTTGTTTACAGTTGGGGAAACTGGACGAGAAAGTGACTTGGGTCATGTGGGTGCTTAGCTGAGTTCAAGCTAAACCGCTGGTCTTCCGACTCCTGGCCCAGAGCGCTTCCCACTTCTCCTTTAAAAGGCCTAATTCCAGCATGAAAATCCTCAAATGATGAATCTCTCAACAGACTTTGGGCTTTACACTTGGCATTGGCCTCCTCAGACCATTTTTAGAATCCGAGTATTTGTAGTTCTTGCTGACAGAAGTAGGAAAACAAGTGCCAACTTGGAACCAATGGTTTCAGGCATAACAGGCTGAGCCTTAGAGAGACAAATGGAAAAGATTTACAGCTCACTAGACCCATTTGATGAGCTATTTGTGAACAGATTCAGAGCAGGGGAGGCTGAGTGCTCTGAGGGCCCGTGGAATTTCATGCCAGGACTGGACTGGAGGTCGGCCCCTTCGTCAGCTCTGGTGCAAATGGGGCAGCGGTGGGAAATCACACCAAGCAGTGGGGGTGGGAGGGTGTCTCACTTTCTGGTTGACCAATGGTACAAACAAAAGTCCACTACCCTCAGAAAGATCACCATGTACACTCAAGGCACTCAGACCCCAGTCACCTGTGGCGAGTGTCACCGCAGTTGGGAAGGTGCCATCTGTCCAGCAATGATGATAGCTCCTGTTGAGGGCACGTATTTTGCGACGCAGCCCTTCCTGTAAGTCAACCCTGGACCCCACCTTGGGTCACCTGAGCTGGGCCTTAAGAACTGAGAAAGCTCCGGGCCACCTATTTGGTCACCAGCCCTACAGGCAACGCCGGCACAAAGGAGTAACCGTGAGTCAGCACAGGTGAGTGCTATTCACTCAGCTTTTATTAATGCGGTTTCCATCTAAATCTATAAAAACCTAAAACACGAATAACCACTCAGAAACAATCAGCAATAACATCACACACAAAAAATTAGGGGACAATGAGCCTGAGTCCCTAGAGCCCAGATCAGGTCCAGGGCGGAGAGGCAACAGGGCTGGGCGGCCCGCACCTTGCAAGGCAGAGTCAGAGAAACGGATCGCAGCAGAGCTCCCTCCAGAGGTGGAACTTGCAGGACGTCTCAAGGTGATGCGCTCTCTGCATGCATCGTCCATGGGCTGAAGTCCCCTGCTTTTATGCTTCGTTTGGTTGCAAAGTCACATTGTTTCACAGTCTCTCATAAACACATTTTTTCTCAATTTCGATGAACACACGCTGTGTTCCTCAGTCCCGACAGGCACATGTTGACCATGCTGTACTGCACATGCTTGAGGGGTTGCATCACCCCCCCCCCACCCCCCCAACCCCCCGCAGTCATTACTCTACTGTGCAGGCTCTAAACATGGCTTTGGGTCCTGACCTCCACCACTACCCAATGGGAGGCAGTGGGGAAGGCTCTTGTCCACCAGCACACACTGTATTTAGTTGAACTCAGGGAGAAACACATCTCCAAGGGAAATAGAACAAAGAACTTTGGGGGCCAGAAAAAATCCACCAGCTAAGTGGAAAGTAGACGCAGATGCCTTTTCGATTTGTACAGGCCTGGTCTGGGAAGACCTTGGGGGCTCCTATTCACAGGTACTGCACATTCCGCAGTGTGCTTGGTCTCCCCTATCAGTCTCTAAGGGAAGGTTCAAAGTCAAGAGAGAAGGGGAAGGAAGCCTATGAGATGATGTCTATGGCCTTGATGGAAGCACGGACCACCAACAAATGCTAAATGAAAGTCAGCAGCCTCATCCTCAGCATCCTGGAAGGGCCCAGAGCAACTTGAGAAGGGTCTCTTCGCTGGAGAGGCTGTTGTATTTGAAGCTATGGAGAGACCTGCTGTGTAGATAATTTTGGCTGCTTGAAAGCATTATTATTAATTGCATTCACTCATTTACCCAAACTAGCTGGGAGTCTGGGAGGCACTGGGGTGGGGAGAACTTGACTGAGGAGTCACAGAGGGTTGAGTTTGAATGTTGACTTGACTTTAAAAAAGTTACTGAATCCTTCTGAGACACAGTTTCTTCATTAGTAAAATTGGGAAATATGCCCAGAGTGTTCTGTCAGGGGTAGATGAGACACGGGGAAGCTCCTGAAGGGAAACTACTCAAAACGCAAGTTTGGCCCCACTTTTATACCTGACCCCAGGCCCTTTCTCTCTGAGCAACAGCCAGCCAGCCGCCATTCTTCTCTCCTGCTCTCTCTCCCGCCGCCTCTGCCCGCATCCCTTCCCCTCTCTCCATCCCTCCCCTCTCTAAAACAGCACCACAGACATCGGACAATCCACTACCTGTTGTAAATGGAAGGAATAGAGCATCCTGAAATGGACCATTTTGCCACGGAGCTGACACAATAAGTCAGAAATTGCCCACTTAAAAAATTTTAAAATGCAACATCTGATTTATAGCTTGACTGGTAATGAAACCTGCGGTCCTCCTAACATTCACCCTGGACGCACTCTGTCTCAGAGGAGACTGCTGCTAGCTCAGGGCAAAGGATGCTTCAAAGCCAGTACCCACTCCCACCTACATCCGGCTCCCAGTACTTCCTAACGTGGGAGCAAGGAAAGGAAAGGAGGGTGCTGGAAGGAGATTCAGTGTTCATTTGGCTTTCACTAGGAAATATTAGCTATAATTTTCAAGTGATGGATAAAGTTCACAGCTTCTGATAAATGAACAAAAGACAGACTAATAGTCTGGATAGCACTGTGCCTGCTTATGGGAAAAATACACATTCATTATTCACTCCATTAGGTAGACACTCTTTTACCCATAAGAAAATACATACATTTAATTTCTTCTACCTCTATGTCTTTCTAGACCAGAGATATTAACTTAGGGGTCATGGATCAATATAAAGGAGCTCAAAACCCATTAAAATTAAGTGTAAAACTTGTGTGTACATGAAGGATTCCAGGAAGAGTTTTTAAGTTAATTCTCAGAGGGGTTGGTGGCCCCCTCCCCACACACACACAATGATGAGTTATGCTCGGTAAACTACCACAGAACTGGGTCCCCCCCTCCGCTACTAACAGGTTCTTTTGTTTTTAGCAAAGTCACATGAATCCTATGATTCTCAACGTGCTGCTGCCCCCTGAGGCTGGGGGAGTACTCACCAAGTAGGGTGGTTCCAGTCATTCCAACATATTTAGCGTCCCTGGCACCAGCCCATTAAATCAAGCACTAACTTGGAACCCGTGGAACCGATATTAGCTGCCTCACTCCTCTGTCATTGTGACAATCAAAAATGACCAGGCACACAAATCCCCTTTAGGAGAAGATTAAGTTCACCTTCTCTGGCTCCTCTTTCCTCATCAGGAAGATGAGGGAGGTGGACAAGGTGTCCTCTAGGGGTCCTCCCAGCTCTGTGATCCTGTGACATCTCAGGCACACCACCCCTTCTCTGAGGGTAAAGCTTATTCCTATACACCCCACTATGCTGACAGATATGGGTCCTTTGGAGGGACCTGCAGGGTACCATGAAATGTATAAAATCATGGCCTGGTCTTAGACTGGGTTCTGCTTATAGTTAGCTATGTGATTTTGGTTAAGTCCTTTAGCTTCCCTAGCTTTGATGCTTATCAGCTGTAAATAGGATGAGTTGATTTAGAAGGTCAGTTCAGCTCTAAAGTTGGTTTATTCTATGCAGCATTGAGAGCAAGGTCAATGGGATTTCCTGCATCTCAATGAAGTTCCCACAAGTCTCCTTTCAGCTATTAAAAAAATATTGGCGTTCTTAAAAAGCTGAGGCTTGGCATGCTCCTTCAATACCCTAAGTGTCTGACCACACAAATCTGAAGGCTTATAAAGACAAAAAACATAGAAAAAATTCTTGGGGAGAGAATATCCTGGTTGTCCTTACTGATGAAAATCTGGGAATCTGTCATTCTTAAGAGAAACCACGAGGCACTAAACTCAAAGGGTAACTCCTCTCAGAGGCCTGCTTTAGCTCCTGAAGCAGAGTTAAGAGCTTATGACCTAATGTCAATGCATTTTTATTATGACACATTAATTTTGCCAATACCTGTTATTCGCTTACCTACTTAAATCTTTACCAAGCCCCTGAGGTCCTCAAAGACGGGATGCATGGGACTCATCTTTCCCCTCAGTCCATCCCTAGCACACAGCCTGACACACAGAAGGGACGCAGGTGAACGAATGCCCGAAGGCAGGAGTAAGACTGGGCCTGGAGCTAGAGAGGAACAAAGAAGAGATAAAAGCAAGCTTGGCTTGCTTTTGGGTGGGGCTGCTCAGGATTTCTGCAAACGTAGCCCTCAAGCTTTCTCTCTTCAACTCCCAGCAGAGTCAGAGGAGCCCCTGGTGTGTTAATCACTCTCCCCCTGCAAATGAGACACTCCCTGAGCTCACACACTGGCTGGGCGGTCGGTCCCGTGAAGCCAACTGAGCCACGCTGTTCATTCCCGCTCTCCCTTTCTCTCTCTCTCTCATCAGTAGTAGTACCTAGCGGGCAGAAAGACCTACGCTTTTCTCTAGAGATTTAAGAACTATGTTAGGAATTATTTCCAAGCAATCTCTTTTAAATTGCTGAATTTAAGTTCCTATTGAAAAGTGACAGCCCTGTAATAGGGAAGTTTGTGTGCCTTGTGAGACAGGTTTGCAACACAGTATTTGGTGGGTAAAGAATTAATTTTCCTAATGACATGATGTAGTTGATTCAACTCCCGGACAATTTGCCTCTGTGGGGCTGTCATGCCCCACCTATTTCCTGGTCCTCAGCTCCTGACTCTCTCCCTTAATTATAAGCACAATGTTACCTGGTTTCTATAATTCTCCTTTTTGGCTCCTTGGGGATGTTGAGGGTGGTATGAGGTAGTAGAATGAGCAGGGCGAAAAAGCCAGATGTTGGGTTATGGTTTTGAGGTCCAGAGCTGGGTTGTGGGATCATCTAACGTAACTAGGAGTAGTGAAAACCAAAGAGTCACAGAAAGTAGTATCCTGGAATGGGTCAAAGGTCAAAACAGTGCTTGAATCAAGCAGATGGCTGGGAGGAAACTTTGGTATCTCAATAACAACATCAGCAATCCTCCTGCCCAAGCTGCACCAACGGTTGGAGATGACGTTATCTGCCTTCTTCTGACAGCTGTGTGCTGACGCCGGTAGCCGAAGAATTGTGGGTGTGTATGGGGGGGCACTCTTCAAGCAGGGTAAAAATCCTGGCAGCCGAAGTTGGCAAATACGACTAAGAGACCAAAGCCACATTTGACTACCAATATCTTTTTTGGTAGAAGATGTTCGTGATACCTGTCTACTTCTGGGTAGGATTCAGAAAGTCCCTCCTTACGGATGGATTAGGACCAGCAGCCCACAGTCTCCAACCCAACTCCAAAGGCAGCAGGGAGGGGCAGAAAGACGTGAGGGGAGGGTCTGGGTTCCAGTCCTACATCTGCTTCTGTGACCTTGGGTGGATCACAAACTCCCAGGGTTTTAGTCTCATCATCTCTAAACAAAGGCACTTAACAGGTTTCAAGGTCCCTTAGCATCTTAAATATTCAAATAATACTTACTGTATATCTACTATAGCAGTTAACACAAAAGATTAAACTCCCTGTCCTCAAGTAGTTTACATCCTAGTAGAGGGAGTTTGATAACAGAGATAAATGAGTAAACTACAGTTCAGAAGGCGATCAGTGTTATGGGATGAGATAGAGCAGAACGGGGTAAGGAAGAGCAAGAAAGCTAACGTCAGGGGGAAAGGGAGAGGTCGCGCTGCAATCTCTCTGATATGGGATTTTTCAGAAGGCAAAGAATACCTTCAAAAGTAAATGCTTTGAGGAATGGGGCTATGATGCCTATCAAGCTTACATACGCAAGAAAAGGAAAATGAAGTTAATGCTTCACAATATTTGAGAATGATCTCAATTAGCATCTCTTACCCCAACTCTAGCTTCTCTTCATTTCTATGAAGAGAAGGTGGATCCTACTTTCAATACTCACTAAGGGGTTGCAGTGGGCATAC
The DNA here is from genome assembly GCF_014824575.4 of Sturnira hondurensis. Classification (NCBI taxonomy): domain Eukaryota; kingdom Metazoa; phylum Chordata; class Mammalia; order Chiroptera; family Phyllostomidae; genus Sturnira; species Sturnira hondurensis. Next base: position 6,297,506 of record NW_028085930.1, read on the forward strand.
TGACCTGAAAGTCGCTGAAGCTCAGGAGGGGGGTGGTGTTATCAAAATCTCCTCTTTTTCCTCCTCACAATTAGGGATCCTTGGAAACCCCAGAGAAGTAGTTCACAGATGACAAGCAGCTTAGAGATCTACTACCTAAGGCTCTGTAATTACTGGCAGATTTACTGCTCAGGTTGTTCTTCATGCCTGAAGAACAATGAGACTAAGGCTCTGTTAGGTATTAAATCATTACCCANGTCCCTCCTTACGGATGGATTAGGACCAGCAGCCCACAGTCTCCAACCCAACTCCAAAGGCAGCAGGGAGGGGCAGAAAGACGTGAGGGGAGGGTCTGGGTTCCAGTCCTACATCTGCTTCTGTGACCTTGGGTGGATCACAAACTCCCAGGGTTTTAGTCTCATTATCTCTAAACAAAGGCACTTAACAGGTTTCAAGGTCCCTTAGCATCTTAAATTTATTCAAATAATACTTACTGTATATCTACTATAGCAGTTAACACAAAAGATTAAACTCCCTATCCTCATGCAGTTTACATTTAATACCTAACAGAGCCTTAGTCTCATTGTTCTTCAGGCATGAAGAACAATGAGACTAAGGCTCTGTTAGGTATTAAATCATTACCCACCAAAGCAGTGGAATCTGTTGAATATGTTGCAAGAGGAAACTCACTCCTCCTTGAGTAAAGTATTCTCATTGTGCCAATGCTTGTTTCTAAGCTTTTGGAGGTTTCCCATAATCCTTTTTCCCCTTTGTCTCCCTACCCCTCCCAGTACTGGCTAACATAGTTATATGAGTTCTAAGATCCAGAATGAACGGACTTATGTAATTTTCCCAATTACAACGAGCTGATTAGAAGAGAGGAGGAAAAAGCAAAGATTGATACATGGCATATGATGACGGCTGGCACGAGCCAGCCTGCAGACCAGGAGGACGGCCCACTTCGGTGCAAAAACCACTGGGTGGTGGCTCCCCTTGACCACAGTGCCATAATGGATTTCCTGGCAGACATTCACTGTGCAAGGCCCAGTCATTAGCTGGCTCCTGCATCTGATCTCGGAAAAGACAATGCTTGGAAAGGTCAGCTGGAAATAAGGACATTTTCCAGAATGCGCATTATCTCGCGGCTTTCCAAATCTGTTTTATCATATTATTCCATTCTCCATGGCCTCTTTTCTCAAAACTTAGGTTATCTGTTCTTTAGACTCTGAGACAAAACAAATAAGCTGGTTGGAAAATAAGGTAATGCTTTGTAACAGGAAGAATTCAGTAAGTTTCCTCTGTGGGCACCATTTACGTGATTACAATTTATAGTGAAAGAGAAAGCCTTTTTTTTTTTTATAATGGGTAATTCTTTTTTTTTTTAAATGTTCTTTTTATTTTATTTTATTTATTTATTTTTTAGAGGGGAAGGAGAGAGGGAGAGAAACATCAATGTATGGTTGCCTTTTGTGCCTCCCATGCTGGTAGTTAGCCTGCAAGGAACCGGCCTGCAACCCAGGCATGTGCCCTGACTGGGAATCGAACTGCGATTGTCTGGTTCGCAGGCCCACGCTCAATCCACTGAGCTACGCCAGCCAGGGCCAAGCCTTCTTGCTATTAGATTAGGTCATATCATCAGCGACACCGTGACTACCCAGAGCACTCTGGCCTCATCCTGTAGATTCAAGCAAAAGTGTTTACAACATGCTTTTCAGCTTTGACTTGGGAACCAGTCTTCTCTCCTCTTCTTTCCCCTCAACATGGAATTCCTAATAATTGCTACTGCATCGTCCATAATAGTATTTCTCAAACATTTAGGCCCATGTGAATTAGATTCTACTCATGTCTAAGGCAAAGCCTGCGTTTCTACAAGCTTTTAGGTGGTACCAGGGCTACTTGTCCGAGGACCACATTTTGAGTAGCAACGGTTCACATTTCCATACCACAACTGCCCTGACCTTGGCTCACATCAACTCGGCCTTTTATGACAGCTCACTAGCCCTTTCTCCGTATTGTCCAAGAGGCCTTCCTAAAATGTAATTCTGACACTATGTATTTTCTTCTTATCATTTCTTCAGTGGTTCTTGTGTGGCCCATAGAGGAAGTCTCAGCTCCTTACGGATGGCCATTGGGCTGCTTCATGATTGGGTCTATACCTTACCAGCTTTGTCCACCATTCCCTGTCTTAAGTTCAATGTCCTTATGTGGCAGCCAGCTTCTAAGACGTCCTCAATGGTTCTCGATCCATTTTATACCCTTGTGGAATTCCCTCCCTCACTGCATAGGGTTGATCTGTGCAACCACTAGAACTTGTGGGAATTCTAGCATCCTGTCATAAAAGACACATTGTGTTTAGCCTAGCCCTATCTTGGATCAGTCTGAGAGCAGCCAGCTGTCACCTCATGAGGACCCATGACAGCCCTATGAAGAGCCCACGTGGTAGGAACCAAGGTCTGTTATCCACAGACATGTGAGTGAAACATTTCAGAAGCAGATCGTCCAGCCCCGGTCAAGCCTTCAGATGACTGAAACCTAACGAGGCCTCGAGCCAGAGCCCTTCAGCTAAGGGTTCCCCTCTTCTGAGAACACCTTTCCTCTGGATAACTCCTATTCATCCTTTGAAACCCAGAGGTCTAGCTGCTTTCTCTAGGAAGCCTTCACTGATTTCTTCCCTCAAGATTTGGTCAGATGCCTGTCCTTTGGGCTTCCATAGTGACCTGAGCAGGTCTCTATCCCTGTATTTATTACAATGGCTAGTTATTACCTATATGTCTGACAGTCCCATTAGACTGTGAGCACCTTAGAGGCAGGGGTTGTACCATTTTGGTATCCTGGCACGTGGTGGGCACTCACACATGTTGGAATGAACAAATGGGTGAAGCCAACTTCCATGGAATCATGATTTCACAGTACCTATATCCCTTGACATTGGAAGTTCTTTAAGTACTTGCTTGACCAGCCATCTCGCACGGGTCAGCTATGACTCAACCCATTGATCGCTTAATTTCCAGTTTTTTTTTAAATCACACCACTCATTCGCTGAATTACTTCAGTGGCTTTACTCAGAAGACCACACCAGAAGCACCTGTGGAGATCTGAAAACACACGCATAGTCCAGGCCTGCCCCCAGAGATTCGGACTCACTAGTTGTGAGGTGGACTCCAGACATGTGCATTGTAAAGGTCTCCATAGGTGACTTTTCTCACCCAAGTCGTGTTCATCGATTTGTGGATGTGTAATCCATGCCCCTCCCCCCCAAACCCACAGGGTTTCATGAACACAAAATTACTAAAACAAAACAAAACAAAAAAGCCAAACTCTTTAATATAGTAAGGTATAATAAGAAGAACAAGGGATGACAAGAGTGTCACACCAAAAAGCCCAGGTTAGGGACACCCTGCAAGTGAACAAGATTATTTTGGGAGCTTCCTTGGAGTCTAGGCAAAAGGAGGTTTGAATGCATCACACAACTCTCAGCATTTGAAAGAGGTAGTGTACGTTTGTCATAAAGACTTTGCCCCAGTTTTAAATTAGAAGAATTTTCCTCACAAGTCTTTACATAAGAGGCATTAAACACCACAATAAATGGTGTCTCTGACACTTTTTTTCAAAAAACAAAAGTACAGAAAACTTTTATATATAGCCACTTTGAAGCAAAGCCAAAAGTATAATGTTAAATTCTAGGTTGGTGAAGGCACTTCTATGGAGAGCCAGACAATAAAGTATGTAGCTTCCTTGTCACCTGCCTTGACATAAAAGAATTAGAAACTGGAAGAGAAAATAGCATGAATAGTCCGTTCATTTTCAATGGTCTCATTCAGGCTTTTTGTGGAAGCTCAACCAGCAGCAGACATCTCTCCACCCGGCCTCCTTACCTGCCAGCCCAAACCTGGGACATTCTCCCGATGCGGCAGTGCCTGCCAAGGACAGAAGGTGGAGACTGAAAGCCCGTAGGTGTGGAATAAAAGCTGGAAACACTGGTTCACAAAGGCTTCCCCCCACACAAGGCTCAGAATCACAGCACTACAGCCTCAGCAAATGACGCAAGGATAGGGATATTTCATCTGCAAGTGAGTGCTGCATTGTGGTTTTGTCTACCAACGTGTTGGAAGCTCAAGGACAGCTTTTTCAATGGATTAGTCCAAAGCTTCAGGTAGAACGTCAAACCTCAGACACACAGAATGTTAAAGACAAGAAGCAGCACTGTCTAGAGAGAGGAAGTTGAACACACACACTGGATCCTGCTGTGCCTCCAGTCGGATGTGGTGGTTCCTACTGGGTCTGAGCCAGACAAGCCCATCCGGGGCTCCCAGCCTCTGATCGACAGTCAGTGAGGTACCCAGCAGTCACCATCACACTCCTGGCTTTTCTTGCCAAACACAGTGGGTAGCTTCGGCTCAGGGAAAAGCCCTAGGACTCCAGGTGCAACGTGGAGTAGGACTGGGGCCCTAAAATAAGGCTCTATGCCATTAATATTCCAAAAACTTGTAGAGAGTTTTTTTTTAAATATTAATGGCATAGGTTGTACAGAGTTTGGAGATAGGACTACAAGTTCTGGCTCACATGTGAAGAGATGCGTTTAACAGTGTTCACAGAACTCGCTGCACTGATGGAAATATTTGGTATCTGCACTGTCCAGTAGAGGTGGCTACTAGTGACATGTGGCTATTGAGAATCTCAGATCTAATTTAATGTAAACTGCCACACATTAGTGGCTATCATACTGCATGGCCCAGTTCTACAGGGTATGGACCAAATTTCTCTTCCTCTGGAACTGCTAGCACAGATCCTGACTTCACCTGCTGGGAGGTGTATCCCCAAGTAAAGCTGTGTGTTCCATGGGCACCCCAGTTAGCATCCATGTCCTGAGAACTTTGGCAGCCATTTTGGCCAAATCAGCAGGGCCTCCCAAGCCAGCAGTGCCAACTTTAAGCCTCAGGGAGAGGAACCCCTCTGTCATTTGGGGTCTTCGGGTGCCATTAAAAATCACCTTGTCAAGAGAGCTCTTGAAAATGAAGGCTGAGACACCAGGGTTAAAAGTAGCACCTTATAAATATCCAAAGCAACAGAAATATAACTAGACTTTAGCAGGCACTGTATTAAGTACTTTCCTACTGTGGTAAATAATGTAACTTGATTTTTCCCACCTCCATCCCACCCTCCTGGCTGAAGAGGTTGAAGAGCCTAAAATGCTGTTTCCTAGCCTCGGGCATGCAGCAGGTTCTGGATGTGTACTGCATGCTGGGGGGCGCCTGGGGCAGATGCTGGCCAGAGGCCACGGCCCTGCTTCTACGGCGGTGGGCAGGTCAGCTCCTGCTCAGAAGGGGAAGCAGCGAGGCAGCTGTATTCAGAGCGTCAGTATCCCAGTCACTGCTTTGTTGGTGCTCAGCGATCTCGGTGGTGGCTGCTGTGGTGGCTTCTGGGGTCAGGTGGGAGCCGCTCCTGGCCTGTCGATGCTGCTAAAGTGACCTTGGGCCTTACAGTCCCTGACTTCTACTGTCCCAGCCTTTCCAATGGCTTTGTTAGCACTTAATTCCTTCCCTGCAATTGCTTCCTGCCTAAAATACCTACTAGAGTGATACCTGCCACCTGCACAGCTTCCCTGACCAACATACCTGCATTATCTTTAGTCCCCTCAGCAAGAGGTGGGCAATGTCACCACTGCCTATTTCCACACAACCATCAAGTCCAGGTCCGTTTGTAGTAAGTATTTTGCAATTCATGGTCTAATCTTTATCTTCAAACAAATACGGACCTGTATCATGGATTGTTTGAAAAGCCAGGGCATGTTCTTAGAACATCAGTACTTCTTTTTGTGAAAATTTGTACCCAAAGCAGAAAGAAACAGAATGTAATGGCTAGAAAATGATGTTGCTACCTGTGGACATAAGTTCAATCCCCAACTAGCTGGCTTCCTGCTGAGAAAGTCAGTTCCAAGTTCACAAGATGAATCTCTAACCACAGACAAGCAGTGACAAACGAGGTCCTTGCTCATGAGCAATCTGGACAAGAGAGTGTGGATGGCTGCAGTAACCTATTACCAGCTGGGAGCCCAACCTAAGCAGTAACCTTCTTCAGGCAAACCAATACTGTTACCTACTTCTCTAAAGCCGGGTATCTAAATTCTAAGAATTCTCACCTCCACATCGCCAGCACTCATAACTCACTTGAGTTTTCTCTTCGTAGAATAAAACACTGACCACTCCATGGACACGTCAAGTGCTTCTCTTGAAACAAACAAGCAGTTCATTTCAGGCTTGAGAAGAAGCAAACGATCATGTCTCAACTGGCTGTGACCTTGGCGGACTGCCCACCCTCAGCCTCTAGCGGTGGCCATGTGGTCTGGAGGAGGACGGCACGGCAGGCTGACTTTGACACTTTGCCCGGATGCTGCCTACAAGCCTCGATCGCAGCTTGGGGATCATCTGTGTCCTTCTCACTTTGTTCACTCTTTGGGCCACTTGAGAGTTTCAGAGTCCAGCCTTCCAGAGGCTGCAATTCCTACCGAGAATTCAAACTCAAACCAGTAAATCTGACTTCTAGTACCACTAGAATCTCCAAGTATTAACTCTGAGAACTTCAGGTCACCCTTCCAATGAGCCAAATGCTAAAGATGGAATGATCAGTGACTCGGTGGAGGCGAAATTTTAAGAATTTAGAACATCCTAGTTTGTATGTTTTTTTCTTATTCACCACAAAAATATTATGTGGAATTGATCATTTTTTAATTTAAGTGAAAGGAACTATTACACAGAAATCCTGAGAGGCAAACACAAGATTATAAGCTACTCACTTAAACCAATAAATCAGTTGCTAATGTCAGTGAGCACTCTTTAATGTTCATTTCCTTTTTAATAACTCAGAATAATTGTGAGCTCATCTCTGAACCAGGACGCTTTAAATCCATGAAGAAATCTCACCATGACACTTGTACGTCAGATTCTCCAGTCACTGAGACGATTTACCTTAGTCTAACCATGAGTAAGATAGAACAGCAATGTGGAAAACAGTGCCCTGTGCAGCATACCAGGAGAACTGAGAGAGTTTTCAAAGGTGGCACACATTCAAGCAGTAACTTAGCTCCAGATGACATAATGTTTCTTGCTTATGCAGAAAATCGAATTCAGCTAATTTCTCCCTTGTTGCTCTGATTCATTTCCTATAATTTCCCACCATAATATTTTGATTATTATTTTTTCCAAGAAGGTACAGCATTTCCAGTTCACCACTGTCCGGAGTTCTTATGACACCACTGCCTGTGTTCCCCGCCTCACCTGGGGCGTTCTCAACAGGTCAGGGTCTTTGGAAGGGAATGAAGCAACAGGTTCGCAAAGTTTGACAAACCATCACCTATGATCTGTAACAGCAGAGAACTTCCAAAAACATGGAAGGCTTAAGAATTTCAAATGGAGGATCTCATTTCATTCCATTAGCAGGGCAATCGGGGATGAACATTATTTGTTTTATAATCATAAACCAACAGCCCATTCACAAAAGATTTGGAAAGAAAGATGCCTGGTAGTGAAGGGTTCTATTTGGAATTTTTGTCAAGATTTTTGCAAAACAACCCTTTTATGTGAAATGTGTTTGATTACTAGACTGCAAGGTCTTTGAAGGCAGCAACCATACCCTCTCCTGCTTGTATCCCCAGCAGCCAGTGGGGCATGACACACAGTGGGTGCTTTCTTAATATTTGATGAACTGAGTTCTCAGAATCCACGAGTATTACAACACTCTCATCTCTAATGATAGTCAATAATTTGGGGGATAGGGCTTCCTGTTTTCTCCAGACCCTCTATCTTGGTTGATGACATCACGGAAATGTAAAGCAATGAAGATGAAAGCTTAGTGCTGTCCCTATCCCATTTTTGTTTGAACTATCTTTCCATGTTACTATAGTAACACCTGGTACCAGGAAGCTCTCTAAATGAAAGTGGGGAGGAGGAGGGGATCATGAGTGATGCAGTCAATAGAGAACTCTGCCCAGAGGGCAACCTCTTTGGTAATCTGCAAAGCTTGTGCCTGTCCCATTTTATAATAAGTGCATTTAAATAATACATGACAATATATAGAATAGATGCAATATGTTGAAACAGAGATCCACAGAGTCCAGGAAAACTGCATTAAGTCTGAGATTAGAAGTGCATATTTTAAGACATTTGAAAATATAGCAGAGGGAATTTAGCCTACAGATAAGAAGCGTTCTCATTTCAACACATAAAGGGAATAGCTGTGGAATTCCAAAGATGAGTACATGAGACTATGCTGAGTGGAGGCTGGATGTAACCTGGGACCTGACCTGAATGGCGAGCGGGTCACTGCAGTTCCAAAGGGCAGGGGCAAACTAGTGAAGCAAAGACATCTGTTAGTGGTAACTGCCCTCTGGTGTGTACAACTTTAAGGCCAGGTATGACTGAAGCTGCAGCTAGAATCGGAGACGGGGGAGGAGAAGAGGGCATGCCATGTGTGACACTGGACGACAAAGTCAGTCAAGTTTCTCCACACCAACCTGTGCGTTGTGGAGCTTGTGAAAACCCAAGCCAGGAATGCGCTGCTCACCTGAAGCAGGCACTAAAGCTCCATGGGAAACCTATCCTGCAAGATGATTTTGTGTGAGGACATTTGAAGAAAGCTGCTCTGCCTTCTTTGATTTATGACTTCATTAAAATGTTTGGGCTTCAAACCTCCATCAACATTTATTGGAATTAAAAGCTTCTTAAAATGGAACCATTCAATGATAAATTGATGCAGCTGGGGCCTTGTGAGACAGAAAAACGTAGCACTCTAGGCACACTTTATATTCCTCCAGGAAAAGAAGAACGCTTCCCGCCACTGTACAGTGGGAAGTCTCAGAACAAGTGGGAGAGAAGAGGAAAGTGAGACATGTAGAGAACAATCACTGACTCACAGCCGGGAAGAGTGGAGGTGCCGGCATCTTCTCCAGAAATGGGTTAAGGGAAAGGTCTAAGTTGTTTCCACTGTGGGAAGACCATACGTAAGTCAGAAGTCAAGGGGCTGCTTTTGTGTTTACTACAGACACGAACTGCCTGGGTACCCACAGGTCTCCGGCTAAAGACGTAACTTCTTGGTGGGCTGCTTGTGCAGAGTCCCACAGGGACATGAGAGTGTGAGCTTCTCCTAGGCAGCTCTCACACGTCTTTTTATATTCATAGCGCTTAGCTACTTCGAGCGGATACTGGATATTTGATGAATGAATGAAACAGCTACTACTTCCAAAGAGAGCCCCAGTCTCTCCTGTGCTTCTTGCTGTCTATTTAGTCAAACTATCCCACGATCTAGAGATGATGTGGAGCTGCCATCAGCACCAAGCTCAAAGTCTCACTTATCCTTTAAAAACAAAACAAAACAAAACTCAGGTGCGGACAAGCAGCTGGAAGAATTAATGGGGAAACCTGGACCTAAACTCTACCCGGTTAGGACATACACCTTTTTACCCTGTTGCCTGCCACAGGGTATCCAGAGATTAAAACCTGGATTCCGGTTGATGAAATGTGACCTCCTCATTCCATATCACCCAATCCATGATCAAGTCCCATCTATTTCCAAGATGTGTGCTGCTGGCTATACTTCCCCATCCCCATGACCACCACCCTGGTTCAAGCTATCACCATCTCTCTCTGACTCCTATGACCACCTCCGAACTGGTCCCCCTGCCTCCACTAAACCCCTACAATCAACTCTCCACAAAGCAGCCAGCCATCTTTTCAAAACAGAAAGCCTATCATGTTCTCTCTCCGTCTGGACTTCTGGAGTGGCTCTCCATCACACTTAAACCCCAGTGTCTTGCTCCTGCTCGCCTCTGTGCACTTCATCTCATCCCACTGATTCTCGTGACCACTGCGCTCCCGCGCAACTGGCCATCTTGCTGTTCCCCAGCAACTACGAGCATGTTTCTACCCCAAGGCTTTGCTCCTTGTGCCCATCTAGCTGGGGCATCCTTTCTTATTCACCGTCAGGTCAGGCTTCTTTTCATTCAGCTGTCAGCCTGATGCCATCCACTCCAAGATGCCTTTCTTGACCACTCAACCTAACTAGCTACCCAGTCACACGTGATCGCAATAACCTTGTTAAATCTCTGTGTAGCAGGATTTTCCTCCTGATGTTTTTAAAATTCCCATATTGTCTGGGCTGCCCAACTAGTCTACAAGCTCCATGAGGCAGAGACCTTATTTGTCTCATTATCAAGAATAATGCTGCCCTGGCTGGTGTAGCTCAGTGGATCGAGCGCAGGCCTGTGAACCACATGATCGTGGTTCGATTCCCAGTCAGGGCACATGCCTGGGTTGCAGGCCAGTTCCCTGCAGGGGACTCACAAGAAGCAACCATACATTGATATTTCTCTCCTTCTCTCCTTCCCTTCCTCTCTAACGATAAATAAATAAAATTAAAAAAAATAAAATAAAATATTTAAAAAAAGAATAATGCTCAACACAGAGTAGATGCCTAATATTCTTAGTAAAATAAAGTCTACAATAGTCACAGGTGAGCAGCTTCACAGAAAGCAGGTACCTGAACCAATATAGGTGCTAAGCAAAGGCACTCAGCACCTGCTTAAGGTATACGTGTGTTGGTGAGCTGGCAGAGTTGCTTCCACATCTAATAAGAGACTCACTCACCCCTTGTACCCACGAAACCAGTTCTAACTCTCCTTGACTGTGGGCTGTGGGCAACACATTTCTCTACCCGGACCCTAAAGAGTGTGCTGTAGGCATCTGCCTATTCTGTACCAATAAGAACTGCCTTCTGGACCATTTGGGCCATTCAAAGGACTGATCCGCTAGGCCCATTTTTCCCAGGCCTGTCCTATTTATAAAAATCACACCCATGCTATAGGTCTTGGAAAACTTTCTTGGCTCCAGGTGCTAAGCTGTCCTCACTGTGGCCACTTGGCTCTGTATTAGGGCTCAAAGATACTTTAGCCCCTCTTGTCGTAAAATTTGTATTTCCTTTTTTGGAACCCACTATTTCCCCAAATTGCTAAAGGGGAATACCTAGAAGAATACTGGGCTTGAAGTCAGAATTCAGAGATTAAAATCCCAATTCTGTTATTTACTTGTAGCCAATTCAACCCTGGATATATGATTTGACCCCACAGCCTCAGTTTTCTCACCTGCAGAATGGGATTATTACCACCCACCTCTTAAATAAATAAGTGAGAGCACTGGGGTGTGCACTCTATAGGTGATACACATCTGTGCCAAAAAGGGAGGCAAGTCCAGAACTCATGAACTTGCCCACTCACTGCCCAGGGGCTTCCTCTGGTAGTTCCTCAAATACTCACCAGGAAGCGAGAGATTCCTCCAGAACTCCAGGAGTTTCAGAACACCAGGAGCACTTCTTTGCATATTAAAGCAGAAGTACCATAAAGGAAAGGAGGACATCTTATCACAGGCTGCAGAAGCTTTAGAAGTGAAGGGAACTGATCAGACCAGGTTTACTAAAGGCCAAAGTCAGACAGATGACAACACTGGATCATGTAAGACTCTGACCGAGTACCGGTAGTGTGTGAAGTACCAAGATGGTCTTGGTGGCAGCTGTGAAGTTAGTGGACCTACTGTCCTGTATGGAAAAGGTACCCATCAGCACAGTCTGAGCCTGAAGACTGAACCAAGGGACACTGCAAGAGCTACTGCACATGGGTCTGTAAAGAGGAAAGTGACAAAGTAAGTTTCCTCAAACCATGAACAAGAGCCTGCTCGTTGTTATTACATGCATGCAAATTTTTACTCTCCAAATATTGCATTTAAATGTTTCCACATTATGTCAATGAGCTGTAAGCCACTTGAGGCAGAGATCAATTCATTGTTTCCTGTGTAACAACTCTAAGAATAAATCTTTTCTCTTACTGGTCTTCCCTCAGACTATGAAGAGGGTTCAGCTAGTTCTCCCAAAAGCAAGTCTGACTGGCAGTGCTGTCTGCTCCGGGGTTGCTCAATGAACCTGTCCTGACAGCACCAGAAGCGATTTGGAATTTGTAGATGCCCTGCCAGAAAGCAATGGATTTTCCAACAAAAAAGGAAGTGGGGTTGGGAGGGTGGGGTAGATAAGGACAAGGAATTCGGACAGCAGGCGCTGGGTGTCCATCGTTGTGCTGCCGTTTCCGCAAACACTACACCAGGGGCCTCAGAGGAGCAGTTACACGTCCCTCTTACTAAGTGTGGAGGCAAAGGAAAGTCCCCCAGCCTAATACACTGCAGAGCCAGGATCAGAAAGTTCACGATCTTCTTCCCTATCCTATGGCCTCAACCAGTTCAAATTACTGACATTTCCTGTCCAATTTATTAGATTTGGAAGTTCTAAGAAAGAAATAAAGGAACGGTCATTTAATTCTCAGACAGTTCTCACTGGCATCTCCAGATCCTGCCGACTGCCGGCTGGCCTTCACCGGGTAACACCTGAGCTTCTGCAGGAATGAGAACACGCTCTGTGTTTCCTCGGAGTTTCTCATCCAGTCTCAGATCACAGCCATCCAGACCAGTCCCCTTGCTACAGAGTTTAAATCGTGAATAATTTCTACAATGTGTTTGACATCTATTAGGTATCTGGTATTGTGCTTGGAATTTGTCCTAAGTAATCTTACTTAATCCTCACAAACCCCTGTGGGGTAGGTGCTACCATTCCTTCTAAACAGATGAGGAAATCAAGGCAGCTGGTCAATTACACAACCAAGATTTGAATCCAAGCTAATCAAAGCTCCAGGGGCAAACGCTTATCATTATTTTATACAGCTCACAATCAGCTTCCATGAAACCAAAATAAAACTGATATCTTGGATACATGCGAATAAAGCGTAAACAGCAGTATTAAAGATCAAGTTGATTTAGCATAATATGAGAGTTTGGTTTTGTTCCTCATCTCTTCTAGTCATGCTTAACATTGGTAATAGTTAGATGTATGGACTAATAATATCACTAAAAATTTCAACACAATTCTTTTGTGAAATGCAATTGCTACTTCTAACCACCAGCATCTGTGGCACTTGTGATCTAAAAATCAAGCAGAAGAATTCTAAAAACAGAAAATAACCATTGAGTGTTGTACATTTAATTATAAATGGAAAGACAATAGGAAAGGTAAAAATCTCCGACTATTTCCAGGCATGTCCACAGGACGGTTGGCGCAGAAAGAGTCTATTTTAGTGCTTTCTCACCTGCACCAACAATCAGCTAATCCCGAAAAGTTCTTCATATTCTCCAAATTAGTCCAAGAGACTTAAATAGCCACCTAAAACACAAAACCCAAAGCAGTTTCCCTACATAATGCTTTGCCCTTTGTAAACAGCATGAGATGTTCTATAATCCCTTGCTCTCTCATCTCTCTCCCTCTCCCTCGATCCTGTCCCCCTTCCCCGCCCACTCGGGATAAAGAGCCCATTTTGCTTCCCTCAGTCTTGAGGATGGCCCCTAGCAGAGGGGGAGGTCTGGAGGGCGGCAGAAGAGCAGCAGGTGGCAGTGGAATGCTAGACAGTGCTGACGGGGATGCTGGGGATGCACCGCTGGCCCTGGGCAGCAGGGGTGGGAGGTGAGAGGGCAACTCTGCCTCAGAGACAAGGACGTGGTACATGAAGACCTGAGGGACTCCCTGGGACTTGGACCACCCAGTACACCCCCTTCTACTGAGGGGTGGCAGGGCCCAGCAGGCAGCCAGCTCCTCTTGCCACGGCCCTCCAAACCAGGTTCTGGAGAACCACCTTGGGTGCTTCCCTGCCTTCACAAAATGCTTGATAGATATGACGGTGGGTATGGCTGCTGTTTCCACCATGGGATTCAAGCACTACCTTGAATTCAAGGACTACCTACCTTTCCCACAAGGTCCCCGAGGGAAACACACCAACCAACTCTTCCTGGAGTCCTTCATACTGGGGAGATTCTTTCCTCTATTAAAAACTGTCTGGGTCTCTGACTTCCCCCCAACAGGCACAGCTCAGTGCTGTGCGCTCAGGATGTAGACCACTGTCTGGAAGAAAAGTCCCCGCACCCGACTCTGACATCACTGGGAATCAGCCAAGTTTACAACTAGGCAGGGTCTGCTTGGCCCTGTTCGAATACACCATCTATTCCTACGAGGGCTTTTCATCCCATTTCATTTGCCTCAGTACAGCTCTCACAGAGAGTGGGAGGAGGAGAGGCAAATCTAAGCTTTTTCACTTCAACATAGGCCACCATCTGAAGCTTTATCTTATGCATTCAAAGGGGATAACAGAATCTTGCTTTAGGTTTTGTTTTGAAGTGGGCCGGGGGGGTGAACTTCAAGAGGCAGTAATGTTATGAAGACAGGTCTGACTGTTGCAAAAGTATAACTGGTCTTCTAGATATGAGAAATGTCTAAACTATGCAAAAGTGCACTGGGTTTCTAAGGGTTATTAATAATACATTTGTAACTACTTTGGAGATGGGTTATAAACTTGCAGAGACAGAATGAGAGTGTAATCTGTCCACAGCAACAGAGACGAATCACTGATAAATTCTTTATGATGTCGCCTCATCTCCTGCAACTCTTGGATTGGTTAAGAGTCTACAGTTAATCCTTCAATAACTCCCACAAGCACCTCGTTACTCACCAGGCTGTGACATCCTGGGCCGTAAAACAGGTGCTATTATATAACTCGGGCACTGTGTAGCAGCCCAGGGTCATGAATACGAAGAGACGGCCACAAATGAGTTGGTATCAGTGAAGACCTGCTGCCAGCTTCTACCCCTGACATAAACCAAAGGAGGCACAGTGTGTTCTTGCAGGTGTGACAGGTATGAGCATCATGTCCTTTTCAGGTTTCAGAATTGCCATCCCTCCCATCAAGCCACGATTTTACAGTTATGTTGACGGGTAAGACTGACCCAGTACTTTTCCTTTCTCCCATCATCCTTTGCACCAAGGGTATGGTCATTTGTTAAAGTGAGCTGTGATGCACCGAGCTGGGTAGTCGAGTCCGTTGGCATTTGTTGTGTTTACTGATGTGTGTGTTTACGTCTACTTTGTCTTACTCGTCCAATGGGGCATTTCCCCACACCCGTTTCCCCTTCTTTAGTGCCCTCCTTTGGATTCCGCCCCTCCCCCCCCTTATTCCAATAGCTTTTGCGCTCTATTTGTTTGGAAGTTATTTCTATTCTTGTAGTTGTTCCCTCAAAATTTTTCCCTGCCTACTTAACTTGGTAACATCTAAATTAATTGATTTGTCTCCATTCCTCTCACACTACAAGGAAAATTTTGATTCTGTTCAACCCCTCCTAACTTAAATGCTATTATTGTCCACTATGTTTATTGTCTTGTCTTTAACCCTACAAATTAGACATTCTTATATTGTTTAATGAAGACAGTTATTTACCAATTTCTTCAATGTCTGTTTTTTCTTACATCTATCACTTCACTTCTGAGAAAAATTTTCTTTTTCCTGAAGCACATCTTTTAGAAGTTCTGTAAAATGAGGGTCTACCTGTAAAATGATCTATTCAAAAACCTGAAAATGTCATTATTTTGCTCTTAGGCTTTAAAGATAGTTTCATTGGGTCTGTAATCCTCAGTTTGCAGTTATCAACCATCAGCATCTTACAGCTGTTACTTCACAGTCTCCTGGATGCCGTGGTGGCTGCTGACCAGCCAACTGTGGGCTGACTTTGTAAGTAACCTTGCCTTCTCGCTGCTTTCAAGACCACCTAACTCTGCAGTCTCATCGCCTGTATAGGCAGGTGCGGGGTTCTCTTTATTTTATTTCTTCAGATTCGCAGTACTCCTACAATCTGAGTATTTATATTTTTCATAAAACCTAGGCAATATTCTGAACTAGTTTGTATTCAAATATTTCTTCTCTCTCATTACCTCTGCTCTCTCTCTGAACCCCTGCTACACCTGCATGAAGCCTTCTCATAATATCTCTTGTGTCTCAGTCACCCTTTCAAATTTCTTACCTTCCTTTTTCCCATAATATATTTGAGGTAATTTCTTAAGCTCTGAGCTCCTGTACCCCCGTTCTTTTAAAAAGATATTTAGCCTGCTATTTAATCCATCCACTGAGTTTCAAATTGTCGTGATTACACATTTTTTAATCCTATAAATTCCAGCTGGTTCTTTTTTCAATTCTAACTGGTTCGTTTTATCAGTCCATTAATTTCATGAACCCCTGTGCCATCTTCATCTTCTATTTGTTCAAGTATTTTTACATTTTGTGACAGATTACCTTCTTCTAAAATGGCTGCAACAATACACCGAGTTCCAAATTCCCTCTCAGAACCTTGCTGGCCCTCATCAAGAGGTGAAGCCCATTTCCCTTTCCCTCAAACCTGGCCTGGCCTTTGGGATTTCCTTGACGAACAGAATGCCATGCTGCAAGGTTTGAATCTAGGCTAGAAAGGGTGGCACAGCTTCCACCTGGCTCTCTCTGCGGATGCCCTGGGAACAAGCCACCGTGCTGTGAGGAAGCGTAGGCCACGTGGTGAGGCCACATTTGAATACGCTGGCTGAGAGCTCCAGCTAAGGTCTCCATCACAGGCATCAAGAACCACCAGAAATATGAATGAACGAGCCTTCGGAGGATTGCAGCAGCCAGCTGCTGAGTCACCCCGCCTCCCAGCCAACCAGCTGAGGCCCCAAACAAACCATTCCCCCTGAACCCCGAGTTCCTGACCCACAGATTCCACAAGTACAATAACTATTGGTTGTTTTATGCCATGAAGTTCTGGGGTGATTTACTAAACATCAACAGATTACAATCAATGGGAAAAATACAAAAAAGAACAGCCTATCAGAAGAGTGCCATATGTTCCGTTTTCTTCCTACAGACAGAATGAGTACCAGTTAGTTCATATTCACCACTGGTCATTCCAACACGGAAAGTCCTGGTCGGTCTAGATAAATCACTCTCTCTCCCCCTTTCCTCTCTCCTTTCTCTCCTCTGCCTTGCTGACCCCACTGCAGCAGCTCCTTCCCTCAGGCATGAGCCTTTCACTGAGATTTCATATTTGGCTGAAGTTAATTTGTAGGTATCCAGAGGCCTCTTGGTTGAGGATGTTTTTCTACCATGAAGTTTATATTTGTTTTGGCTGGCCCCAAAAGGTGCTACCCACTGGAATTATTTTTATTTATATGCCTCTTGGAGTTACCCATACTGCACAGGTAATATGGATTCAAAATCCAAACCACAGGAGAGCAGCCCTGTGGTCAGAAATTCTCAAGGAAGGCTGCTGTTATTACTGCTTTTCTCCACTAAGAGCCATAACGATGATGGATAGGTTTGCTCATTGGCTGCCTTTGGTGCAGGTGAATTTTTCCTAGGCATCCAACCTACACATTCATTCAACCTACACATATTTAATGAATGTCTTTTATATGTTCCTTTACAGGAATATGACTTGTGTTCCGTTACATGACAGGTTTAAGATCCCCGAGAGCGCTACAGCGAGGTTTACAACTCACTTTTTAGAATTACCTTTCCAATTACCTCCTCCCCACACCTACTGGAATGAACCAGAAGTTCTGTGAGATCTGGCCTATTATCTTTTTCTTTTATTTTCTTTAATATAGGCATACCTCAGGGATATTGCAGGTTCAGTTTCAGAATACTATAATAAAGCAACTACTGCAAAAATCAAATCATAATCCTTTTGTTTGTAAAAACACAACTGTGAAGTGCAATAAAGTTAAGAGCAATAAAACGAGATATGCTTGTATCATAAATGACTGCAACAGTCCATCATGCAGAGAAGACACTCAGAACATGTTGTCACTTTTTGTTCTCCCTCCCCAGCTTTACTGAGTTACAAGTGACAAAAAGTTATATATATAATTAAGATGTATACTGTGATATTTTCATGTACATATCTATTGTGAAGTGATCATCACAATTAAGCTAATTAACCTTGTCACTGCCTCCCGTAGTCGCCTTTTTCTGGTGGCAAGAATATTTAAGATCTAGTCTTTCAGCAAATTTCAACTATACAAAACACATTTTGAAGATGATTATCAGCCAGCCAAAGGAAGCTTGGTAAACAGGGAAAACCGGTGAAATTAAATTAACTACTGGCAAAAGAAATCTTCCTATAGTCGGATTCAGAATTCAAAAGCCTATCAGCATGGGGACTGAGGAGGGAAGGGCCATGGGAAGGCGGGGGGACAGCAGAAGGCAGTGTAGGGAGATAAATGGTAAAGGAAAAAATACAAAAAAGAAAAGCCTATCAGAAGAACGGCATATGTTCAGTTTTCTGTGTAAATCTGACCATACCTAGAGAGTCAAGGAGTTGAATATACATGTGATAAGCAGTAACAGTTGGGATGAACTAAGCGAAATGACCACATACCGCCCTTACATTTCTCCTTCAGTGACCTTTCCCGGACCATCTGATTCCAGAGTGGAGTCAGGGTCCATGACACTGACACTCAGGGTCTATGACCTATGACACTTAGGGTCTTTTTCTTTGTTCTAAGGAAAAAAATCCATCCATTTTACAAGGCTAGAATCAAAGGATATTAAGAGTAGGAACAACCTTATAAAACACTTGTGGCTGTTTTTTAATGTTGGTTTTATAAGTAAACTGAGATGCCTTAGAAATGGGTAAACTGAGGCTCAGAAAGAAAAAATAATGGACAGCAAGAGCAGTATTAGAATCCAGCTTTTCTGGCTCTCAAAAGGTTCTGCCAAGGACCACTTTTCTTGCTTTCTGCGATAGTTCTTGAGTAAGACAGCAATTTTCAGAGCACAGGCTACTCTACATTCTGCGTCTTTGAACACTGCACACAGGGACGGATGTCAGAGGCCTCCTAGTCTCAGCCTCCCTCTTTACAGACAAGTGACTGGAGGGCCAGCGAGATCTTCCCATCTACTCGTTCAGTTCTTAAACTGTCATCTTCTGTTTCTCTACTTTTCATTATACTCTCAACTCTCTTCCTCCTTATTTGACTCCCATTTATCCATAGAAACATGAAATATCTGCTTAGGAAATACTACCTTACATACTGTGTAAAAATAACTGGATCAGAATTTGTATCAGAAAAATCTGAAAGGAAAGGTATCTGCTGGGTCCCACTGTAAACCTACAGCCACAGCACTGTAAACTGTTTGAAACACTACTGTCCTCCTAACCACTGCACCGCTACAGTGTTCACTGAGTCCTCTTCAGAACAGCCACGTGACTCCAGGAGGACACCACTAACACAGCCCGCAGTGCGGGTGGTGCCCCTACAGCTGTGTCGTTTGCAATTTGAATAACCTTAGATGATGGCTCTGTTTTCATTCAACTCACGCACCCAGATGTATTCAGCTCTTTTAATACCACCATAGCAGGGAGTTGACATGAATCATGTTTTACTTTTCTTGCATCCTTCTCCATTTGTGAACAGCAATACTTACTGCCATGAGTCTATTGAAACTTGAAATTAATGTGGTTCTGGTCACTCATTTATTTCAAGGGTACTCTCTTCAACAGAGGTGGTGATGATGGCAGTGATGGTAACAAGACTCCATGATAGAAACTTATTAGTAAAAACAATGCTGTAGGAGTCCCATAGCAACAGGGGTCAGAACCAGTTACTTCTAAGGAGCATGCCTGTTGCCTTTATTTTACTCTATGCCGCAGGCTGTCTGAAGGTTTGAATGCTTGACAGGCTATCTTGTTTCACGAATTACCCCTCCATGCAGAGTTTTCAGTTTAGAGCCAAGAACACAGAGGTGACTAGTTGACTATCCAAGATTAATGGTTCCCTCCCTTAGTGTGTATTTGTTCCCGGGAAGGGGCCGCACAGCCACAGGCAATATTTCCCATTTCCCCTTGCCTCTAGATGGAGCCATATGACTAGATCTAGCCAATAAGATAGAAGCAGAAACTCACCTGTATTACCTCTAGGCAGAGGAGGGTAAGTCTCTGATATTTATCTCCCTCTGCAATAAGTCTCGGAAGCCAGCACTGAACATAGTGGGATCATAAGATGGGAGAAGCCTGGGTTTCTGATCAGACCTTGGAGGAAGGTCACCCAACCAAAAAATATGTACTTAGAAACTTTGGGTGAATGAGAAACAAACCATTTTTATGTTAATCCATTGTGATCTTGCCCTTTTTTTTGTTATAGCAGATGATGTATACCGACTAAAATAATGATAAGCTATTAGTTGGTTGTACGAAATTCTTTTAAAGAGAAGAAGCTCTGTCTTTATATATTATATCCTCTGCAGTGTCTTCAAAGTACACTAAGTGCTTAATGAATGTCTGAAAATTCACTTTGGAAAAAAATACCTTTTAGCTACCTTTCTCAAGGAGTTTCAGATTTTTAAGATTTTGTTTTCTTTTTAAAAAGAACATCCAGGGCCCAGTAGTGTCTAGCACATAGTAGATACTCAAATACTTGTTGAATAAGTAAAACTAGTGCATATCTTTGCCTATTAATTTCATTCGGTGCCATTTGGGTAACAGAACAGCTGGCAATGGACGGACCAAGATCCTAGGAAGCTCACCAACCCATCAGACATGCAGCAGAACTGCACAAATCAGAGACTAGACTTCAAATGAAGTAAAACAAATAAAAATCCAAAGGATTCTTATTTCACTGATATAATACAGGGTAGGCAAAAGTAGGTTTACAGTTATTCATGTGGAAAGTACTACAGTGATTGATAAATAATAACTCAATAATAAATGCTGCATTTCATGTACTCACAACTGTAAATCTCCTTTTGCCCCACCCTGTATGTGATTTTAGGCAAGTGGGTCAATGCCAAAGAACTCTGCTTTGAGAGGCGAGAGGGGAACGAGGAAGAAAAACGGGACAAATCAGAGGATGGAGCATTTTAAAAAGTGACTCACCTCTACAGCTAGAGATCATAATAATGTTTTAAATCATTATACTTGCTATTCAGTATGATTTCTATTATAGAGTCAAAGTTTCCCAAATCATGGGGCCTGAAAATCTCAACGGTTTGGAATTTGATGATTTTCAAACATCCTGCAAAATCCCGCCGAGTAACTGTTGATGCTGTCTCTCCCAACTACACAAGGAGTCTCCCTAACACGAAGAACATACAGGGTTGCCAGAAGGAGTTTGCAGTTGTGAGTATGGAAAACAGTTCTCCCTGCATTATTATTTATAAGTTATTGTATTATGCTCCATATGAACAACTCAGACCTACTCCTGTAATAGTAATGCGTTAGAAATCTCGAATCTAGCAGAGTCCTGTCTAGAACTAAGACAGAATAATATTTCTAGATTATTGGATGGTACTCTGCTCGCACCCCAAGGAAGCATACTTTCTGAAGGTTAAAAACCCGTATTTAAAAATACATTTAACTCCTATCTTACCATGCACAATAGTAAACTCAAATGGATTAAAGGCTTGAACACGGACTGAAACCACGGGAAAAATAAACCCAACCATAGAAGAAAACAGCTCCTTGATGTCAATCTCGGCAATAATTTTCTTTGGACTTGACACCAAAAGGAAAGGCAACAAAAGCAAAAATAAACAAGTGAGATGACATCAAATTAAAATGCTTCTACGCAGCAGGGGAAACCAACAAAATGAAAGGGCAACCTACATAATGGAGAAATATCTGTGAATTATATATCTTATAAGGGCTATTATCTAATGCATATTAAAAAATCAGACAACAGCAAAAGTATAAATAAATAAATAAATAAAAGAACTGGGCAAAGGAAGTGAATCATGTTCTCCCAAAGAAGACATACAGGTCGACAGGTACCTGAAAAGGTGTTCAACATCATAATCACTGGGAAAATGCACATCGAAACCGTACTGAGACATCATCTCATGCCTGTTGGAAAGACCATCTAAAATAGACAAGAGGCAGACTCAGAGATGGAGAGCAGGATGGCAGCTAGTTGGTGAGGGGTGGTTAGGGGGTCAAGGGATGGAGCAAAAAGGACCCATGGACATGGACAACAGTGTGTGATTATAGGGGGGTATAAGGGGGCTAAATGGTAATGGAAAAAATCCAATAAAGGTTACATAAAAAATAAATTTAGAAAATCAGATAAATGCTGGAGAGGATGTAGAGAAAAGGGACCCTGTCAGTGAGAATGTAGACTGGCACAGCCCCTGTGGCCCCTTTTCTAATTCCTTGTACCCCTTTACCTGCATTTCTTAATTCTGTGTCACTGTGAGACCCTAAGCTTCTTCAACATATTTGTATCACCTCTATCATCTCTCTTCTGGACTCCTTCACTGGATCGTATCATCCAGACTTGAAATTGGAATTAAAATTAGAAAGCAAAACACATTTTTTCCACTGGTCCCATGACTATATCTTGCATTTTTTCTTGAAATATTATAAATACAGAAGAAAAATGATTTATGCTGAACAGGTGTGGCAGTAAGGCATAGTAACCTTCCAGCAATGAACTGGTGATGATAAGAAAGAAGAACCAAGACAGGGCAGGAGGAGGAGCTAGAGAAAATGAATCAGCTATAAACACTACTGCTGACAACTAGGGAAGTCCAATGGGGTATGTAATAACTATCCAGCTTCATCTGGACAGGTAACGGGGGCTCAGTTGTGGGGCTTAGCCCATACCAAAGACTCCAGACTGAGTCAGCTTCTCTGCCACAGCTCTGGGTGACCAGTCTGTCCAGGGCAGGCCCTCTGCTGAGGATGACTTCAGGAATATCGAATCCAGTTCCCTGTGGAAAGACGCTGACAGGTGCTCAGTGGGTAATCCTGAGACAAATTTCTGGCAGGGTGCTCATGTCCACAGGAAACCAGGGTTTTAGGGGAGAAACAAGGGCAGAAGTCTAATGTGGGGTCATGGAGGACACAGCAGGTGAGGCCTTCAGAGAGAGCAGCTGAGCAGGCGGGGACAGGTGGCTGCTGTGGGACCCAGGAGGTGGCAGTAAAACATCGGTTCATGTCCTTCATGCTCAGAATATTCCCTACTCTTGTTTTTCTGGTACAACTCCTTCAAAGCTTTTCTATAATTATCCACAGCGTGAAAGAGAGAGTTTAAGGGCTGACATTCCCTGCCTTTCGCCACACCGATGCTGCCCAACAGTATGAGCATTTATATTCCCACCCAAATCCCTCCGATGCGCAGTGGGGCCGTCCCACGATGGTCTCTGCCTCTTGTCACATCAGCTCTAATGAGGCTTAAGTGCCATGACTAGAACATCAGACTTAACACAGATTGTTAATGTTCCACTTGGCCCTGGGAGGGAGACAACACCATTATCCATGCTTCCTATCTGGCCTTTTCCACCTCAGCCCTCCCACATCCAGCTGGTACCCAGAATAAACAACTGAACGAGGAGGGGGACCATCAGAACCCCGAAACATCTATCATCATCTGGTAGCAGCTTCCCATCAGCAGCAAAGGTGGGTGCACCACTTTCTGAGGGCGAAAGACTAATTCAAGAAACAAGCAGGATGTATACTGGGAGCCAGATTTCTTTTCCCATCCCTTTTCACAGTTGCTATAATAATCTAAGACTTCTAAAAATATAGCCATAAGGATGGCACAACCAGAGCCTGCTAACTAAAAAATAATGAGACTAAATGAACTATAGATTCATAGGCTTATAAAAGGAATGGCCCATCACCTTAATGGATTGCAACATTTGTTTTCCCAGATATTGTCCTGCCGATATATGACTTGGGAGTCAAAATCTCTCTCTATTCTGCTACTGGTTGTTTTATTACTTTAAACTGATGCAGGGGTAGGAGGTGGAGAAGACAAAAAGGCCAACCACCCAAGCTGCTACAGCAAGATGAGGCATACTGCAAAGGCAAGGTTGGACAAGTTCACTGACTAAAGTTGGAAAACTCCGAGAAGAAACACACAGTCAGATGGTACAACTATCCTGAGTAGGTTACTTGGTTTTTCCAGTATAAGGACTGTCACTTAGGTAAAATAAGGGAGGCTGTGGGATCCTGGGAAAGACATTAGATTTAGAGTAAGAAGAGCCAGGTCCAAGTTCTTAGAGGATTTTGGGCACAACACTTGGCTTCTTTGGGTTTCCATCTCCGTAATGGTAACATGGTTATATACAAAAATGACACCTATCTACAGGGCTGTCAGGATGGGAAAATATGAAGTATAAAAGGCTTATTTTCATCAGTCTCCTTTGGCTGTAGTGCTGGTTATGGGGACTAACCACTGCCTCTCTCCAAGTTTGGAACCAATGTACATAGAAGAATCAGAAGGTGAATCAAAAGGCATCTTCACTACTAGTTATGCTGGAGTCAAGGACATGGCTTGACCTGTGGCTCTTGACTATATCCTAAACACACTATCTTCTTTTCATCTTCTGTACCTGTCTTCTTGCTTACTCTATACACTGCCAGAGAGCATAGATTATGTCTTACATCTCTTTGTATCCCCAGAATTTCCACAGAGCCATACATGTAGCAGGCTCACTGTCTGATAAGGGATCACAATTAATCACATTTGTACTCCAGTCTCTGTGTGAAGCCTGGGAGCTCTTAGAGACTAGGGATCATGTCTTTTCATTTCCAGTGTCTAATAATGCCTGGCATATAACAGGTCCTTTAAACAAGAGAGTTGAAAGATAGTGAAAACAGAAGGGTATGCCACACGGTCTACCCTGGACATGTAGAGAGGGGATTTAAAATAGAGATATTTCCTAAGAATTCCATTCTTTATAGCTTGTTCATATGGGAAGAACTCTACTTGCAAACTGTTTGTGATTTAAGGAGTTGAGATAGTTTTCCCAATGATAAACTTTAGCTTTTTTCTACTTGTCAGGCACATTGGCTATCTTGGACATCTGTGCCCTGGATATCTCAGTTAGAATTATTCTGCTAGTGTTCTTGGCAGAGAAGAACTGTCACTTGGTAATTCACTTAGAGCCCTAACAAGGAGACTTCTGGTCAAGATGGCAGCGTAGGTAAACACAGCTCACCTCTGCATACAGCCACATCAAAATTACAACTAAATTATAGGACAACCATCACTCAGAACAGGCAGAAATTTAGTTGAATGGAAGTCTGACAACTATAGAATTAAAGAAACTACATCCACCCAGAATGGCAGGAGGGGCAAAGATGTTAAAGAGGCTGGTCCCACATTCACATGTAGCAGATAAAATTGTGGGAGGGATATCTTGGGAGTGAGGAGTCCCAGCCCCACACCAGGCCCCCCAGCCTAGAATTCCAGTACCGAGAACATAAGTCCCCATAACTTCTGGCAAAAACCAGTAGGAATTGAATTGGTAGAAGAAACTTCTACAACTCCATGGATTCCTATGGAGTTCCTCTTAAAGAACCCACACATGAACTTACCTAGACTCACTCAATCTCTCTGAGCTCCAGCACCGGGGTAGCAGCTTGAAAGTCACAAGTGGCACACAGGGATGAACTGAAGTGTCTGGCATCAAGGAGAGAGCTGGGGGACAGCTTTATCCCAGACAGAAAGGCAGGCAGAGCCACAGAGCTGGAAGGTGGGTGCCACATCTGAGACCCCATTGACCTGGCTAACCCTCTGCTCTGCCCTAGAGATCCCCCGAGACTCCATCCCACCCAACTTATAGCAGTTAACAGTAGCTTTTCCTTGACTGGTCTTGGCTCAGGCTTCACAACTTCTTAAATCCTTTCAAACAAGCAATGGCTGGTCTCAGGGAGCCCCAGCTTCCCCACCCCGTACCTCTTACTAAATGGCCCCAGGCATGGCACAAGCACAGCCAGCTTAGATTCACAGCTTGGCTTCACCTGCACAAGCCCAGCACAAGTAGCAGCCATCGCAGATTGCTTTACAGCTCAGGCAGGGTGGCCCCTGGCAAAACACAGGTCAGAACAAACTGGAACAGAACAACTTCACTCTCAAGGTCTTAAAAGGATTCACCAACTCCTTTCCCTTAAAATGATGGCCAAAAAGGTGGTGGGTTACCAGGCATTTGTCCTGCCCTGGTGCTCTGCCTCCATGGGCCCCATCATCCAGGCTCTGGACACAGGGCTGACGTGGGGCAGGATAGGCAGAGGAACCTCACGACCAGCAGTCTGACACGGCCAGCACAGACCTGTGCAGCACTCACCACCTGTGGCAGGAGCACTTGAAATGTTGCTAGGGTGGCCAAGAAACTGAATTCACATTTAAAATCTAATGACTAATTCAATTATTAGAACAATTTTAAGTATGTGAATCAATTTTTCAACTGTAAATTTTATGAAATCTAAATGCCAGTCAAGTATTTTGATGAAAATTCAGTGTCCAAGTTGAGACGTGCTGTAACTGCAAACTATGCACGGGAGTTCAAAGACCTGGTATTAAGAAAGAAAGCAAGATACCTCACTAAGAATTTTTTATATTGATCACATGTTGAAATGGTAATGTTTTGGATATACTAGGTTTAATAAAATACACTATTTAAATATTTTTAAAAAGATTTTATTTATTTAGCTTTAGAGGGGAAGGGAAGGGAAAGAGAGAGAAATATCAATGTATGGTTGCCTCTCATGCATCCCCTGCTGGGGAACTGGCCTGCAACCCAGGCACGTGCCCTGACTGGGAATCGGACCATGATCCTTTGGTTCACAGGCCCGAGCTCAATCCACTGAGCTACACCAGGCAAAATACACTATTTAAATTAATTCCACCTATTTCTTTTTACTTTTTGTAATGTGGCTCTTAAAACATCTACAATTGTAGCTTGTGTTCTATGTCTAGTGGACAGTGCTAAGCCAGACCACAGCTCCAATCCTCTCCACGTGGAGCCTCACCGACAACAGGACCACCCGAGAAACCTGCCCACTGTTCTGCCCAGTTCATTCCACATCAGCAAAATACTTTGGGGGTCTTCCATGTGCTGGGCACTGTTCTAGGCTGGGAATAGAGTATGTTGGTTCTTAGCTGACATTTCAAAGAAAGATGTAGGCAATAAAAAATAAAGAGCAGAGCCCTGGTTGGTGTGGCTCAGTTGGTTGGAGCTTCTTCCTGTACGACAAAAGTTTGTATGTTCAATTCCTGCTCAGGGCACATGACTAGGTTGCAGGTACAATTGCCAGTCTGGTTGGTCTGAGTGTGTTCAAGAGGCAACCAATTAATGTTTCTCTCTCACATCCATGTTTCTCTCTCACATCCATGTTTCTCTCTCTCCCTTCTTCTCTCTCTAAAAGCAATGAAAAAATGTCCTCAGGTGAGGGTAAAAAAAAGAAAAGAAAAGACCAGAGAAAAACATCATAAACTAGGGAGATGTGATGGAGAGGGCCTGGCTGGTAGGGCAGCCGCTGGGAGGAGCCATGCGGCTATGTTCCTGTTCCTGACAGCAGGGAGCCAGGCGGGCAGGGTCAGGAGGGACGGCCTGTCAGAGGCCCCAAGCAAAGAACATGTTGGAATACTGGAGGAAGGCAAAGAGAATCAGTGTGGCTGGAGAATGAGCCACTCCCCTCACACCAGCCAGGTACAGATCCTGGACAGCTCACTTATCCTGTTAGGATGGTGTGTCTCTTCACCTGCTAAATGGGTGGCAATTAATAAAGGATCTTCCTTTCAGCTCTGAAAGGATATGATCTTATGACTTATCTGTATATTCTAAGAAGTAAAAATCCTGTCCTGGAAAATGAAAGAAAGAGGAACCAAATCAAAACATCCTCACCTCTAATCTCTTTGAAGGTTTAGCAATCTGATGCCTCCCATTTGCTCTTCCCCTCCCCTTCTTTTTTAAAAAGATTTTTAATTTATTTTTAGAAAGAGGGGAAGGGAAGAACAAAGAGAGGGAGAGAAACATCAATGTGTGGTTGCCTCTCAAATGTCCCTTACTTACTGGGGACCCAGTCTGCAACCCAGGCACGGGCCTTGACTGGGAACCGAACCAGCGACCCTTTGGTTCACAGGCCGGTGCTGGATCCACTGAGCCACAACAGCCAGGGCTGCTTTTTTTTTCTTTTAAAGAGAATGAAACTTATTTGACACGTAGCCAGCTCATTCTCATATAGCATTCCAGATAAACTTCTAAGTTCCCCGCTGTACACACAAGAACGTTTTCCTTTAAAACCTGGACTGGCTTCCTCACAAAAACAATGAGAGGTCCCATACAAACAAGGCCCTCCTTCTTTACAGTTATACTGCAATTCCCTCAGAAGTCCAGAAATAATTTCCTAGTTTTCAGAACTTTTTACTTCTGAAGTACCCACTGACTGGGGAAATCTGGGATCTCGGATTGGCAGTGACTCTGCTGAAGTTCCACCGGTGGAAAGCATTTCTAATGAGACCACAACTATAACAGCCACGTCCCTAGGGAAGGAACGAAATATCTGGTCACACTCATTAATCATCACAATTTAATAACGTGAAAGAGAAGCCCCCAGGACCACATCCGGGGGGAATTTCAATTACATCTCTATCCAAGGGGCCACGTGACAGTCGGCTTCACAGTCAACCCTTCACCGGTCACGGCCAGCCCTCAGCTAGAATGAGGCTCCCCAAGAATGAGGCTTAGGAGGGGGACTGGGAGGAGAGAGGAAGGATATGTAATAGCTTGTATTTGTAATGGGATTCATGAGAGCGATAACAAGGTTCTAAGAATGTAAGAGAGATGAGGTTTTAAGTCTGGAGAAAATGGGAGGAGTAGAGGAAAGGAGGAAGGTAGTGAGATAACAACCCAGCATTTACAGCAGGGGTCCCCAAGCCCGGCTGGCCGATAACAGTCCGGGCCTCTTGTGAACAGGGCCACACAGCAGGAGTTGAGCTTGAAAGCAATGCACTTGAGTCATCTCAAAACCAGTCCCCCGCTTCCCCCACCAGTCCATGGAAAAATTGTCTTCCACGAAGCTGGCCCCTGGTGCCAAAAAAGTTAGGGACTGCCATTAGGACTGCCAGTTTACAGCACTGCTTCAAATGTTTTGCATGTGCTCAACGTATTAAACATGATAATGTGTATGTCACTAATTTAAAGTGCTTAAACAGTGCCTGGTACAGCCAGTGACCCACAGATCCAGACATACAACACTCTAGCTCCATCACTTGAGATGGGGACAAGTCCAAGGTGTGACCTGTGCTCCTACCAGAGCTCATGGGAGAAACTGAGTCCGGGCCAGCCTCTGTGGGACTTTGCTGGACACTGCATCCTCGCTCGGCCTCCTTCCCTCTCCAGGCCCACTTCCTAGGCTCCTGCAGGTTTCCTGGGAGCGCTGCCTAACACCTGGCTTCTCAGGACTCCTTGTCTCAGGGCCCAAGGAGTCCTCACAGGGAGTGTGAGTAAAGACCCTCCCCGAAAGAGAAACTGAATGTCCTGACAAGGGCAGACCAACTTTTGGGGTGAAATAGGAGACATTTTTCCCCTATGGAATTTGGATAGCTATGTAAATAAATACTGTGTTTTAATGTTTAGCTCAGTTATTTTGCACTTACCACTGGTCAAAATAACAATGACAGATCAATGGAATAGTGTGCCTGTATTTGTCTGGGTGTCCTTTTCCACCTTCAGGGCTTCTCCTCTGCTATGGTGAGAGCTGCCCAAATGTGACCCCACGTGTGCAGACAAGAACGCTGCCCAGTCATTCAGGCTTCCTTCCAAGCTGGCATTCCCCAAACTCGGGGGCTGCCCGTGCCTCATAACCACCTCCAGGCTGGACTCTTTATAATCCCCCCCCCCCAGGAGACCCAGTCTAGACCTCTCACTCCTCCTCCCTCGTTCATCTCCTGCTGCACTGATGGATGCTGGGGCATGGTCTAGCAGGTACTTGGGGCATGATACCAGTCCCCCAACCAGGTGACTCCTGGACCCTCGCTCCTCTGCCTATTGGGTAAAGTGGTTCTACTCTCATCTCACCTAAGCAAGGAATTTCAGAGTAAACCGGAACATCCCTTCATCTCAGAGAACTCTGGGCTCTCTCTTGAGTCCCCTTATAATTAGCAGACCTCACAACTGTGAGCACAGAGCCTGGGCCCTACCCCTGGGGAGACAGTTGTCTGCCTTTGAGAAAACATCTCAGAAAAATCATTAAAGCACTTATGCTCCATGGTAACCCAACTCACTGGTCACCATTCGGGGGAACCTCCTTCTCGCCTCTTCTTATCTAACATGGCACAATTACGTCCCCAGCACTGGCCTCATTGGCAAGATTAGGAAACACACCTTGTGCCCCAGTACACATAGGCACGGAAATCATTTCTAGAGCTGTCTGTGCCCCGGGGGCTCACCACCAATGTGCATCCACAGCCTCTGAAGCCCACAGCCCTGCAGCCCCTGGTTCCTACAAACCATCCCTGGGAGCTTTCAGACCAGCTCGAATCACTGTGTTTTGAAGCACTCAGCCCTCTATCCTGTACTAGCTACTGCTGTCCTTTGCCCTAAGCTTATGGTAAAACTTCTCCGAGAGCTGTATAAACTCAATAGTTTCCTTTCGTCATGTCACTCACCTCCCGACCCACACCCACGGCTTCCTGAGCACCACTCTGAATGGGGCTCTGTGCCAGGTGATACATTTATATTGGCACCTCCATGAAGTGTAGCAATATCATGCTGTGGTCAGTTGAATGGGGGTCCCTCAAAAGTTTTGTCTCAATCCGAACCCTGAAACCTGCAAATGTGACCTTAATTTGAAAAAAAAGGTCATTGCAGATGTAGTTAAAGATCTTGAGATGAAATCATACTGGATTATCCAGGTGGGTACTAAATGCAATGACAAATTCCTTATCAGAGACACACACAGAAGAGACACAGGGAAGAGGGAAGGCCATGGGAAGACAGAAATGGAGTTTGGAGCGATGCAGCCACAAACCAAGGAACATCTTTGAGCCCCCAGAACGGAAGTCAAGAAAGGATTCTCTCTTGCAGCCTCTGGGGAGAGCGTGGCCCTGCTGACACCTTGGTCTCAGACTTTGGGGCTCTAGGACCGAGAGAAAGAAACCTGTCCTGTTTGAAGGCACCAAGGTTGTGGCAATTGGTTATGACAGCCAATACAGAGGAAGCGAATGCATTTTGCAGACGGGGACCTGCGGAAGGCGCTCAGGAGGGAACGAACAAGTAGTGAGTCTGGCCCCAGCCTTCGGGTGCCCTGAGTTTTACTCTGGTGCTGCCGGAGCGAAGGCAAGGGGTTCACTTTTAAGGAGCTGTTAGGACACCTTCCACAGATAAAGGATTTGTCCCTGGGGGAGAGAGGCTCAAAAACTTCTGAGGGAGATGAGCAAAAGGAAGAGAGAGCCCGGTGAGGGAAGCGGCCCAAAGAAAAGGAGGGAGAATGGGTGACTAGCAGGGGAGACATGATAGAGAGAAAGGCACCGTGTGCCTCAGGTTTGGGGATTCTTCCTGGACTCTAGCCTGAAGAATCCCCAGTGTCCACCATCTTTGCAGAGGCAATGATTAGATGTTTCAGAAAACTCTCAGAGCAGCTTTATCATGAAGCCAACATGAAGCTGCTGAAAAAACAAAACAGAACACAGCTTTCTTCATTTAAAAAATTCTGCTCAAACTTCTCTTCCTCAGAACAATTTTCCAGAATTTTACCAGAGCCTGATAAGCTAGAAACCCCCGTTAGATTAGTTCCCATGAATGAGGTTTATGTGCATTAACGGGGTCCTAGGGACTTGAAACCTGGTTGAGGACAGGCCAGCCTTTTCCCTTTCTTCTCTTAAGCTTCTAAGCAGGATTTGCTAACTACAGCACAGCATAACAACAAAAGAACTAATTAAGTTAATTAAGGGCAGTAGTGAAACAGCAACCCGTGTTTGGAAGGCATTTTACAACTTGTGGAATGTTTTTAGACCTTCTGATGGAACTCTCAACGGTCCTCGGGGCAGATGTTACTCTCTCATCTGCGCATCGCAGCCAAGGACAGTGAGGCAGCCCTGGGAAGCTACGAGCCCCGTGCGCCACCTCACCACTAAGAGGAGGTGAGGACTCAAAGTACGTCCTTTAAATCCAAATTATATGCTCTCTCCCACCATATGTCTTACTCAGCAAATGGACGTTCATATAGGAATTTGAGTTTACTCATCAAGAGTTAGCATTTATATTTGCCTTAGTCAACAGCTCTCCTAAGTGTAAGCATAACTTCTCTCATGCTCTCTGTGTACTGGAATGTACCAGAAAGCCACAGAATTGAGTTTCTTTAAAATATTCTATTCTTCAGTCTTCACTGGCATCACTACAATAAGAACGTCTTACTAAGGTTTGTGTAATCTGCATAAGAGTTGTTGACTTGTGCAAATTAGAACATTACACCTTAAAATGTAAAAGACAGTAAATTAACATGACACCTTTAAGGACCCTGTATGCCTAAACTTCCTGGGTTAATGTCACATTTCAAAGTGTTACTTACTTCATTTTCCTGTGTGAACGATTTATCTTTCAGAACCAAAGAGACCTGTTCTCCCTAGAGAACATTTGCAAATCTCTTCATAATGAAAAGAAAAAAAAACAGCCTTGAATTCCTGATTTGCGAAAGGGTTATCCAACATAAAATGAGAAACAGTCATTATAAAATCAGGTTGTAAAACAGGCCCAC
This sequence comes from Sturnira hondurensis, assembly GCF_014824575.4. Classification (NCBI taxonomy): domain Eukaryota; kingdom Metazoa; phylum Chordata; class Mammalia; order Chiroptera; family Phyllostomidae; genus Sturnira; species Sturnira hondurensis. The sequence continues at coordinate 6,329,896 of NW_028085930.1, forward strand.
CTCAGTGAAGAGTCAGGCCAAGGGCCCCTATGTGCGCTTTGTGACCCTCGCCAATCCAGTTTCTGTGCTCTTCTCATCCTTAAAACAGAGTGAAAACTAACTTCCAGTGTGTCCTCAGGAGTGCACAAAACGTCACGTCCTAACAAGCCCCAACCCTGCAACAATGTGCTTCTGCTCGTTCCCCCCCTGACATCTATCCTCTTCCTAAGTCATCCTGGTTTTGTTCCAAGACCCACTTCACCATCAGGCAGCTCAAGTAATTCAAGGAAGCCAAAAGCGTCTCCTGATCCAAATTAGCCCTCCTCTCCAAGTCTCAGATGGTGATGCTCAAAGTCCCTGGACTAAAACCTCAGAGTCACTGGTAATTTAGAAAGGCAAATGACTGACCCATCCCCTATCTACTGAATCTGAAACTCTGGGCCTTCTGCACTTACACGAGCCTTCCAGGTAATTCTGCTGGATAATTAAGTTCAAAACCACCGCTCTAAGCCAGTGGTTCTCAGCACTGGTTGCCCATTAGAATCACCTGATGCCCAGGCCCCACATTCCCCACCCACCCTCAACGATTCTGATTTAACTGATCTGGGGTGGGGTCTGGCCAGGCAAGGGGGATTCTAATGTACAGGTAGGTTTGAGAAACCCTGATGAAAGCCAGTCAGAGTAAGCCAGTCTAAAACACCAAATCGCTCCGTGGATAAAATGGATGCTCCCATTTCCATCACGCTGACTGAAGACCGAACGTGTCACTAGCACTATGGTAGCCACTGGTGGTACCACGAGGGAAATGCAGGCCGAGGAACTGCACTCTGCTACCAGATGGAGTACGCTCCTTTATTTCTTCCAGAGCAGAGTCGTTAATAGTCTTAGGAGTAATCGATTTGCAAGGGGTGGTGGACAGACAGTCCCACAGCTGTTTGGCTGGGGAGGCCGCCTCAGTTGGTATGTTTTGTATGGAAATGGATGAAAATCATTTGGAAAAGAATGCATAGTCAGCCAGGACATGAACCCAAGCAATCTCAATCCAGAATTTGAGCCCTTAACTGTGGCTGCCACGCTGTCCTCCATGGAGGTGAGGACCAGCCAGTACACGACAGGGCAAGGGGAGACACCTTCGATGGCAGAGGAGGCGGAAATGAAGATCCCTCATCTCCTACGCACACACAACACAATCTCTATGATGGCCTGTAACATCTAAAAAACCCCTTGTTTCTGGAGTTGACAATCGTTTAGACCTAAATACCATGTCAATTATGATCTCTAACTCTTCCTCCTTAACCTCAGGGGACCCTGAGATTAAGGAGGAAGAGTTATAAATTTCCTGTCACTTATCAGGAAAAACAAACCATGAAGACAGGATACATAAGCCCCCCTCAGTAAATGACAGCCCAGCCACTCTGATGTCCCACCAGCTCCTGAAGGGAAGTTCCCTGCAACATGGGGTGGGAGCTGGGACTAGAGGTGGGTTTGCTGAAACTTGGTCCTAACGGAGTTTTGTGGCAGGAACCCAAGGACCATGTAAGCCAGGTAACCATAATCTACCCTAATAATTCTGGATTTTTATTTAGACATGCGTTTCCGCATTATAAGGTATAACTGATGGTGTATAGTTTCATAGTTCAAGAGGCATTTTTTTCTTTCTCAGTGGTTCGTAAAATCAGAGTGTATCTATTATACAATTAATGAAATCATAGATTTGATGAAACGTGGTAGTTATATTAAATGTACATTGAATCCCACTAAAATTCAAGCTCTAGACTGGGGAAGTGGGAATGAATGAAACAGAGTCCCATGCCCAAGCAGCCGGCAGACAGGAAACAAGCGCATGCACACCCAGGGCTAAAGAGTTTGTTTGCGAGGGACGAAATGCCGGTTGTGGGGGCTGGAGTGCGCTGTGGGCGTCCACCCTGGGAGTCGGGGGTGTCTGTTGAGGGCACGAAGGACCGAAGTGAGAGATGAGGTAGAAAAGTTATCCTGGAACCAGACTGCTAACCAATACTGAATGCTGACCTAAGGAATGCAGGCCTGATCCTGCAGGTTAGTAGTTCTCAGACATTTTGGTCTCACAGCCTCTTTATGCTCTTAAAAAGTATTAAAGACCACAAAGAGCCTTTGTTTACATGGCTTACATCTGCTAATGTTTATTGTATTAAGATTAAAGCTTCGAAGCAAAAAATACGAATTCATTAAAAATAATGAACTTGTTACATGTTAACAAATAACATTTTAAATGAAAAAATAATCATGTTTTCTAAAACAAGAAGAATTAATGAGGAGGCCATTGTTTTATATTTTTGTAACTCTCTTTAATCTGGCTTATGAAAGACGGCTCGCTGGCTCTCAGAAGAGCTTCTGCATTCAATCTGTTGTGGTGTATTTGAGGTGTATGAAGAAAATCTGGCTTCATAAAGATATGTAGTTGGAAAGGGGAGCCTCACAGACTTCCTGCAAAGGCCTGAGGGATTCCCAGAGGTCCCTGGACGGCACTATGAGAACTGCTGCTCTAGGCAATGCAAAGCCACTGAAAAGTTATCAGCAGATGACAGGCAACGAACTCTGCAGCAATGGGATGATGATTGGAAGAGGAGGGGAAGAGGCCTGAAAATAGGGCAACAAGCAGGGAGACTACTAAAAGGTCCAGTCAAGGCCATACAACATACAAACGCCTCACTCAGCAGACCTAGTGGGGCTGCGGAGAAATTAATGGGCCCACAGCACATTGGAGTCCACAGGGCTGGAATCCAAATGCACCCTGGGTGGGGCAGAGAAGAGAATGACTTTGGGTATTCAGGGTTGGAAATCTGGGTGGATGGTGATGATAACAGATAAGGTATAAGAAGATCGGTTCTGGTTTTAGCTGACCAAAGAGGAAAGGACTGAGCCAGAAAGAGAAATAATATGAAGATTCCAGACCACCTGCTCAAGGAGATCCAGACAGGCCCTGGGAAGCTTACCAGTTTAAACTGCTCTACTCAATACTGTTTAAAATGATACCTAATATTGTGTGTACTCTAAGGTAAAATTAATTTCTTTAAAAATGCAAATAACCCTGAGTTATGGAGAAGCTCCTTAATTCTCCTTAGCCAATAAAACACACCTTGGCATTGACTGGTCAGACTGCTCTGCATTTTCATGGGACACAGGAAAACTTCATATTGCAGACCACTGTAGGACAATTGTCCTGGGGAGGTACTCTGGTGGGGACCTTGGCTCTAAAGATGGGTGGAGCAAAAAGAGAGATAAAATTTTAATCCCTTGCGGAAGGTATAATTACTTACACGGATATTTCCAGTTTAAGAAGTGACAGGAGAGAAGACTAGTCACTAGGTAGCTGGTTGGTGAGAAGGGACAGAGTTGAAAAGGCACCAGAGACATTTGGCTCACTTTGAAGTATTTCAGGGACATCTGCTCAGCTCCAGAGATCAGATGAAGAGAAGCAGGTCATCTCATCAGAAAAGAATTCAACACTCAACTAGCTTCTCATGCCTGGAAGAGTATAGAGAGGTGGGTGATATGGAGTTTGGGGTACGTATGAAAGACCCTAATCCACGCCAGCAGTTCTCTTCCTTTTCCTCTTCCTCCTCCTGAGTAAGGCAGGAGCCTGTGGAAAGTTCTTTGAGTTGAACAGAAGGTCACTCTAGGTGTTCAACATGGTCCAGTATGTGCAGAGGATGCAAAAGCAAGCAAGATGTACCAATAAGAATATAGAACATGATTCAAAAAATACAACTGCCTGGGTGTAGAGCAAACCCTTAACTTCTGAAACGCACTGTATTTTTCAGACTATAAGATCACCCCCCCACCCCCATTTGGAAGGAATAATGGTTGTTAATGCTGCTGTTGAGTTCTGTTTACATTTACATTGGCAAAATATTATGTTATTTGTGTTATTAAATATTTTACCGTATTTTTTTTATTTTACCGCATTTTTTGCTTCAAAAACTTTTTTTCCTATTTTCCTCTAAAACCTAGGTGTGTCTTACTCTATCACTCTTATTACTCCTTAACTCTGAGTATCCAAACAACTTAGATTTTAATAAATATTGGTACATCAAAGCTTCTTATTTTCATAAGTTCATAATAATTGTCTTAGTCTTCTTAACAGTGAACTAACACAAAGAATTTCCAGTATACCACACCCAGGCCAAGCTCAAGTCTGCTAACGTGGGACTCAGTGCTTTCCCAGCAGGTCATGTTCTTAAAGATTTGTGATGATGCTCCTTACTTTCCATTATTTCTTTAGAAAAAAGTTGTGACGTGGCCTGAGAAAGGCGGCCTCAACTATGTCACCTCCTTCCTTTTGTAGAATGGGATCGATGATAATTAACGTCCCACTTGCCTTGTAAAGTATGAGGATCAAATTCTATGAACACGTCTGGTGAACCAAAAAGTCCCGTGCGAAAGGTAGTTATAGTGGAGCTCCTGGCTAGGTGGGAGCCCTCTCTCCCAGACAGAAGACCCGACAAAGGAACTGGCATCAATCGGAGGTCTTCTCTATGCCATGTTATCTCACCTAGTACCATCTTCCACAGTGGGTGGTCATACCCCATTTGACATATGAGGCACATGAGGTGGAGGAACTTAGCTAACATGAGCTGCCTACCAAGTGGTAGGGCTAGGATTTAAACCCTGGTCTGCTGCTCAAAAACCCAGGTATCCTTAGCACTGGCTTCACATCTACTTTATTACTTAGTTCTACAAAAGAAAAATGAAAGCAGCATTCGGATTTTACATGACCATGAAGGCTCTCATCATCACCCTCATCCTCAAGTTCTCGGTTATTCTAAACTAGATATAAAACGTGCTAAACCTTCCCAAAGGGCTACAGCTGGCAGGATGAAACAGTCAGCCCTGCACTGTGGAATGGTGCCCAAGAGCTAAAACAAAGGCAGAGTCTGTCAGTTGTAATAAAAGTAAAATACTAAAACCTCATTTGCCCTGCCTGTGAAAGATTGCATCCCTCAGCCCCTATCAGGCACATGCATAAGCCCCAATGACTGCTGATTGGGATTCAGTGATCCAGAGAGAGCTTGGGCTTTTTTTTTTTTAGCCTCATCTGCCATAACTAATAAGATGCATACTTTACCAATCACATGCTAGACCCAGCCCTGTCTAGCCATAGGGACAGCAAAGGGGCCATGCTGCTGATCTCCCCTGTGCGTGGTGGAGGTGCAGGCAGGATGAAAAATTGGGCATGAACGAGCAGGTCAGAGAGGCCTGGGTGTGAACCCCAGCTCCATCACTCACTACTTGGGCGCCATGGGCCAGTCCTTAACTTACTCATCGGAAACACTTCTTCATCTGGAGAAAAGTACCCCCCTAAAACAAATGAGATGATGCAGGTAAGATGATCCACAGATGCCTGTGAACACAGTAGGTGTTCAAGAGGGAGTAGATTCTCTGATGGTTATAATGACTCATGCACTAGTAACTGTTTGCCTCTTTGTTTTTAGCAGACACTCTCTGTGGTAGACTAAAGATGACCACAAATTCTTACCACCTTTCCCTTTGACAGATGGGGTCCAAGCCTGCTCCCCTTGAATCAGGGTTGGTCTTAGTGACTTACTTGGCCAACACAATGTGGCTGAAGTGCTGTTTTCTAAGTGGGATTTCTAAACGGAGTTCAAACGAAGCCTTGTAGGTTTGCCCTGGCCTCCTAGCCACGAGCCGCCCTGCAGAAGTCTGAGCACCCTGAGGCCACCCTGCTGGAGGAAGCCCCACTAATCCTGTGAAGGGGCTTCAGGGGAAAGAGATGCTGGGCCAGCCCCAGCTGCTGCAGCCCCAGCTGCTGCAGCCCCAGCTGTTGGAGTTACTCCAGCCCAGAGCCCAGACGCCGGCAGCTCTGCCAACCTCTGCCCAAGCTGCAGATTCATGAGCAAAATAAATGACTCTTTTCACTTTAAGCTGCAATGTTTTGAGGCAGTTTGTTATGTAACAAAAGATAAACAAAACACTCTCTTTATCAGGTTTTCCCCCCTGAAAATTAAAAACATCGGTTTGCTGAATTATACTGTCACATATTAAATTTATGTTGCTTCTGTAGTTCTCAAGTGTATTTCATTTTATTTTTTTTCTTTTTTGACTTAATCTTTATTGCGTTTTTTTCCCATTACCATTTAGTTCCCTTATACCTGCCTCCCCCCAGCAATCACCACACTGCAGACACCGAAAACCATTTTCTTTGTGGACAATGTTAATCTAAGCATAACTTATTAATTGGCTGATCAGTGGGTGACATGTATGAGCTACTGTGTGTGTGTGTGTGGGGGGGCATGCATGCCAAAGTTTAAGTTCTTTAGAATTTTTCTAAATATCCAGTTTCTCCCACAGGAAAAACAATGCTACAAATAACACTCCCTCATCTTAATGAACTTGTGAAAACCAAGCTCTGAAGCCAGACTCATTGACGCCAGTACCCAAGCGTCACCCTCCCAGTTCTGTACAAAGCTGGGCTCCAGCCCACCACCAACCACCTACTAATCAGAGCGGTTTATCGAAGGCCACTACCCACCTTCCTCCTCACCAGTAGGAAACTACCTCCTCTGGCAAGCGTGCCACGAAGGTGTTAGGACAAAGCAGATTCCTGCAGTAGATTATCCAGAAAATCTTTGAGGAAAACCCCTTTCGCTTTCACGTATGTTCCACTTTGGAAGGGCCTTGTAGGGTAAGACTTGACTCTGCAACATAGGACACTACTTACCTGATGCCTTTTACACAATATTATGTAAACTCTGGGCCAGGTAATCAGCAGGGTGAACTCAAGCATTTTGCTGCCTCCCAAATTGACTATGCTCTTTTTCATTTCCTGGTTCACATGCAAAGCCTGCCTGTCCTTCTAGAGGGTGTGTGTGTGTGTGTGTGTAATCTTACTTAACCTTCAAATGTCCCCTCTCCCATCAAGGCAGAGTTAATCATTTCTTGACGACCTTGCTTCTTCAATCTGTAAAGCTTTTTCTTTAACAAGAAAGCTTATCATTTTTTTCAAGAAGCAACAACAACTCACAGTCCCACAGAAAACACGGAGAAAAAACATGAAAGTTGTTGTAACTCCTGGCGATGTTCCACCAGACTGAAGTAGGCTGATGCAGTCTGTATTTGAGGGATCATAATTCAGTAGCAGCAATGAGTCAATTAAAATACCAACCAGAATGCTGTCTGTAGATAAAGTGCTGAGAACTGGGAGTGCAACATAACCTGAATGGCTAAATTCTAAGGGCTGACTGGTGATTTGTACCTCAACCTGCTTCATGCTAATTTCTTGGCAAAAGTTAATAAGGAACCATTCAGCCTAGGAAAGAGAGGGCCTCTATTTACCTTGGCAAGAACCTGACAAACACATTCAACTCCCAATTTTCCTAATTCAATGGCTTTTGTATGACCTGGAGTGGGAAATGCCTGTTGTCCCAAGAGGGTCAATCTCAACATCAAACCTGCCTACTGGGATTGGTGTTTATAATCATTCATTAAGGATGCCAATCTCAAAGGCCATACAAACACGAAGTGGCAACTGGCATTTTGCCTCCCAACCCACAAAACTCATGAGTAACATGCAGAAAGTCTCAACTGAACACTCTTCATTCTATCACCAAATTTGAAGGAATTACATTTTTGACCCTCATTATTTAAGAACAAGCATAACTATGCAAACCATTCCAAGCCAAAGGCTGAACAAACACTGAGTGGTAACAGTTATGTGACAGAAAATGCCCAAAACACACAGCCTACCACTCCCTCTCCCTGTGAAATTTACAGAGGATAATCCTGGAACACCGTTTATCACAAATACCAGAGCAACAAGGTTTCCGACACTCATTCTTGAATTAACTATGTGCAACATGCCAATTTTGAATTATAACAGAGTCTACATTATAACTGGTACCCAAGGCAACAGAATAACTAAATGCTTGATTCTCCAAGCACCTAGGTGACGCAGCAGGAAAATTTACTGTCCTCTCTCATTGACTAACCCTAGTCTTCCTCCAGAAAGTAGATGAGTCTCTGGCAGGGGACAGACAGGGTGTAACACTGGTACATTCCAGGACAGAAGAAATGTGGTAACAACTTACTTAATAGTTGGCAATAGAGGGCCTGTAAACTTCTCTTCATGGTATCATCTGGTCCTTCTTGTCCTCCAGTTTATTCATGATTCTGTCTAGGAAATTGGGAGAAGAAAATTGTTACATCTGGGGAATATAATTCAAGTCGATAATCAAGAAGAACTCCACTTAACATGATACTAGTTGTAAAGGCTAAAGCATCTGACTCTGAAAAAGAAAATTCTTTTTTTTTAAAGATTTTATATATTTATTTTGAGAGGGGAAAGGAGGGAGAAAGAGAGGGAGAGAAACCTCAATGTGTGATTGCCTCTTGTGCACCCCCTACTGGGGACCTGGTCCACAACCCAGGCATGTGGCCTGACTGGGATTTGAACCAGCAACCCTTTAGTGCACAGACCAGCACTCAATCCACCAAGCCACACCAGCCAGGGCTGAAAAGAAAAATTCTTAGAATGGATACACCACAGTTTAATTTACAACAGTGTATGCTATAAAGCTGCCAGTTAATCAAATTGGCCAAATCCTGAAATATGCATACCACTGAAGGGAACTTATTCGGGTAACTAGAGAGTAAGAATCTGGCTTTGGAACTTTTGAGGCTTCCAATCATCCTCTCCTGAATCTCTGATCTTGAAACAAGAGAAATAAGAAATTTCTAATCTCATTTCTACTATAGTGCTCACCAAACAACCCAAACAACTTCACCACACTTGAAATTGTATTGCATTAAACAACTTTTCTATCACTCTCTGTTATAAAGGATACCTCTAATACAGAATATTTGGAAAATATAGCTAAACAGAAAATATAGATAAGAATATATAAGAAAACACAAATTACCTATTTCTCTAGCCTTTTAAGTATGCATTTCTAGTGGACTGTCTCATTTTATGTATTACACATTCTAATTTTTCTCCATAGTAGCAGAAACATCTTGTGTTGTGTTAACTTTAAATGGCACACAGTATCAAGTTAAATTCCTAGAAATGGAATTGCAAGGACACAATTTATGGCTTTTAAACCATATTGCCAAGTACACGTTCATCAATACCAGGACATGAGGATACGTATTGGACTACAACCTACCCAATGATAAAGATTTATAATTTCTTTCCCTCTTTGCCAAGTAAATAGGCAAATGTTCCCTCTGATGGCTTTAGTTTGCATTTTATGTGTTTATGAGTCATTTGTCTTTAAAATATTGTAAACTCACATTTGACAAAGATTCTTCAGTCAGGCTCTGGAGCTGCCTTCTTAGGCCCTTCTAGACACATCCTTGTCAAATCCAGTTTTAGCAAGAACCCTGCTAAGCTGGCATCACCAGAACTGCTACCCAGCCCATGCTCAAACTCTAATCGCCCTCAATATATGATCACCGTCCTCACCCCCCACCATGCACAGGGGATGATTACCCTGGCCTGTCTTCAGTGAGAATCCTGACGCATCAGGTTAGCCAGAATGCCTTGGTGCTTCTTCTTAGTGATTTTCCATCCAATGATCTCCAACCCTATTCCTTGCTAAATTTTCACTTGCCTGTGCTATATGAGGGTTTGAGTCCAATCTCTCTCTCTCACTGTAAAATCCCATTGTAGCAGTCCCTGTCCTATTCTGATGGTCCAGAAGAAAGTCTGCCTTACCACCTTTAACAAGTGACATTGGATACTTTAAAAAAATTCATTCCTTAATTTCTATTTTACTTTCAAAGTCGAATACTTTTTTTTCTTTAACACAGTCTTTAACTGTTCTCTACTGGCATGTCAGAATTTTTTTCATGATACCCCAAGTAAGAACTGATTTGTCTTTACAAAATTTAACTGAGCTATAATTCATGTATCTTAAATGTCAGCCTTTAAAGTATATAATTCAGTTATCAGTGTATTCAAAAGTCGTGTGACCATCACAAGTATCTAATTCTGATATATTTTCACCACTGTAAGGAGAAATTCCCATGTTCATTAGCAGTCATTTCCCATCATCCCCTTCCCCCATTCCCTGGCATCTACTAACCTACTATGGACTTGCCTATTGCCTATTCTGTGCATTTCACATAAATGGAGTCACACAATGCATAGCCTATCGTTTCTGGCTCTTTCACTTAAGATAATGTTTTAAAGGCTCATTCATGCTGTAAAGCATCCTGTTGGTTTGTTTATTTATTTAAGAATGACACACACACATGCTACTATGGTTAGAAAGGCCATCCTCAGTTCAAGATTACATAAATGGTTGCCTGTACTTTATTCTCGTACATTTTTTTGTTTCTTTTCTGGATTTTATATCATGTTTTACTTCTTTGTTTGCCTATTCTTCTGCTATAACAATAAGTGTTGCTTAAATTGGTCTAGAATGTCCTTGGTTTTTACTCTTCTTTTAAAGATTTGCCTAGTTCTTTGAACTTGTTTATCCCTCCAAATTAAGTTCAAAACCGTTTAACTAAATTCCAGAAAAGTAATCATTTGGATCATAGTTAGAATAATCTACTTGCTTTATTAACTTTGGAGAGACCTGATCTTTTCAAAATACAAGTGTGGTAAGGAGAAAAATAGATGCTATTTTAGGCTGCAGCGCTAGAGATCAGAAGAATTCTTCTAGAGGGTGAGAAGTGCTCCTTCTGTGGGGCAGGAAAGAGCTCAATGGCTTGTTTGGGAAAACTGAAGCTCTCTCTCACAGTGTCATCTAGGTGAGGAACGGGGAGAAAAAGAATAGTCAAATTCCTCTCCACTATAAAATAACAGGAGGTTTGAGTTCCCAAAGGCCAAGAATGAGCAGTTAAGTGATCCAGAAATCAGGAAGGCTGAGATGATAAACCAAAGATGTTAAGAGACAGAAAAAAAAAAGAGGCAATTCCAAAAGACAGCAGCAGGTGGGAGCTACCAATAAAGAGTCAAGTGAGAAATTCTCCACAGGAGGTGACCTACAAACTTTCAGGTGTATGACATTTAATTTTTCATTACTTCTTTTTTATGCTTTTTGTATTTATATGTCACATCTTTCTTCCTTCTCCCCACAATGCCTGTCCAACACTAGTATCCTCAAAACCTCAGCAAATGTCTTGTACAAAATAGCCCTGTATGGATGGTGCTCAGCTGGGCAGTGAAAGAGAAGGCACTACAACCCAAGACAAGGTGACTGGGAACAGAGGTAGGTTGCGCTGGAACCATAAACCGTGGTAGTAGACATCTATGGAGGGCTGAGGACATGGTAAGTATTCAATACATGTACAGTGCACAAGGAAATGAATGAACGAAGGAGTGATCAGGTAACAGGACAGCCGAGAAAGAGGTGTAGATTAAATTGGTCACGGGGAAACCTAAGCTCCTCACTCTTCTCTGGAAGTTCTTAGAGGTCTTCAAGAAACTGTCAGACTTTCCACGAGGCATGGACGAGGGCCATTTCATTCACCTATCAAGAAACGACTGAGCCCATAAATCTAGGACACTTGGGATCATCTGGGCCACATAGGGCTATCCGAACTACAAGCACAACGTGGTCTAGTGTTTGTTTAAAACCAGTGTTTATTTGGGCCTGTCTGTGGAGTTTTGCAGTGTTTTTCCCTTCACTTAAGTTATACGGTCTTGTTAATTTCTAGGCATTTTATATTTACTCATTTTGCTTCTGTGACGGAATTTTTGTTTGCATTAGATTTTCTAATTGCCTCTACATGAAAACGACTGAGTTTTTGTATATTCATTTTGTGGCCTAACTGAACTCACTCACCCGCTATAATGATGCTTTTGCAGCTGAGTCTCTTAGGTCAATTGTGCTGCTTTGGATGGATGAAGAGCTACAACGAGATTACACCCAAAGCTTCTTTTCAACTGTACAGTCGGAAACATTAATTGTGTCTGGTGCCTCAGGAAACAATTTAGGAGCTCCAAGGATGACAATTTCTGGAATGAAATTCTGAGAAAGTGCAGGGTTTTACAGCCAAAGGCTGGAACAAAAGCAGAGAGAAAGAGGACGATGATGCGAACCTTTGAGGAAACACGCAGAGAGAGCAGCGCAGGTGGGGAACCCACTGAGTATTGTTGGCTCAGGAGGAATAAGGGGGTGCAAGAGACCTGAACCACTCACTCCCTGAGGAGAGTGAGCCCAAAAGAATCCCGCCTCTCCCATTGCCTCAAATGGGACAGTTACATCCGTGCCATTGACTCAGGAGGCAATTCTCCTTTGTGGACCACTGAAAATGTGCCAGCTAGAAATGTCCACGTAGAAAGTTAAACGAAAAGCTCTGGTATTTTGCAAATTGAATTGAAATGATAAGTTCATAGAAAACAAATACAAAATAGCTGGGAAAATCCTGGAAAACAAAAGCAAAAAAAATTCCCCAAAACATGGGGCTAGGGGAGGATAAAGCTGCCAGCCCTATCAGACATAACACGCTCTACAGCCTCTGTAATTAAAACAATTTGATACTGACACATGAATAGACCCAATTTTATATGGAAATTTAGACTATGATCGAGGCAGCATACCAAATCAGTGGGCAAAAAGATGAACTCCTAAATAAATCTTGAGAGAATGGCAGAGTAATATAAAAAAGATACTGTGTTCACTCCAAATACGACACACCAGCAGGAGTTCCAAACGGACCAGACATTTATCTATTTGTTTTAGTTCCTGACCATTCCATGGTCTTTATCACCTACTGTCAGACTGACCCGCAAAGACATTGTAACAATGTCCACTGTAATGAAAAAAATGTATAAATGTATGAGTTTATACAAACCACAGCCTGGCATTGTTAAATTTTACCATTTTATGTGACTGAATAGGTGGGACATGGCACTTCTGTGTTCGCTATAATTTAATGTTCTTTGTTTACTAGTGAGATTGAACCCCCCCCCTCAGAAAAACACAATTCCTAATATTTGGTTTCTTTTTGTGCAAACTGTCTGCTGACATCCTTTGATCATTCCGTCCCTCCTTGCAAAGAGCCTGGAAGTGGCCAGAGGTCAGTCTGAAACTTTGGCTACAACAACAATCGAAGTTTATCAGACATTCGTAGAATGTGGATCCCGAAACTGTATTTCTGTCAAGGGACTCTAATTCTGATTGTGCTGTTTATCTCAGCCAAGTTAAAAGAATTTCAGCCTAGGGACCCTAAGCAATCACCACTGCATCCTACCACCTTTAAACAAATGATTAGGCTGAAAGGATGTGGAGGCTGGAGTGGGAGGGGGACAAGCTCGTTTTTTTGCTTGGATGTGAGTGAGCGTGTCACTCCTCGTTCAAAAATGTGAAGCAGCCCTGCTGAATTACTCAAGTTTTCTGGCTCACCTCTCTTATCTCCACCTAAATGAAGTGAAGCCTTATAAATAAACAAGGACGTTTTCTGGATGATGCTCTGTTTACTCTCAATTAGCCTTTTCGAGGCACCTGGGGCTGAACAGGGGTACTTTGTTTTTATAACTGACAACATATGAGATTCAGGCTGTAGAAACGTGAGTCATTCCTCCCTTTCTCTCCGCACTTAAGTCCAATCAATCACTAAATTTGGCCTTTCAATTTTGCTGATTGTTTAGTCCAATCAGTCACTAAAATTGAGAGATACCCCCTCAGTATCTCTTGAACACATCTGTGTGTTGCCACCCAGGCTGCCACACCTTAGCACAGGTGCTCTGTTTTCAGATTACTGTCAAGCCTCCTCTCTGGGCTTCTCAAAACTGTTCTTGCGTCTCTACAATCCATTCTCTACTAAGCAGCCAAACCAGGGATTTTTATAAATGCCAATCAGTTTACAATACTTTTAAACTTAAAATCTTCCAGTAGTTTTTAAAAATACATTTTATTGATTATGGTATTAGAGTTGTCTCAATTTTTCACCCTTCATCCCCTTCCACCCAGTAACCCCCCTTCCCTCTGGCAATCCCATCCCCTGTCCATGGGTCATGCATGTAAGTTCTTTAGCTACTCCATTTCCTACACTATTCTTAACATCCCCCAACTATTCGGTACCTACCAGTTTGTACTTCTTAATCTCTGCACCTTTTCTCCCATTCTTCCCCTTCTCCCTACCAACTGATAACCCTCCAAAATGATCTCCATGTCTATGATTTTGTTTCTGTTCCATTTGTTTGCTTAGTTTGTTCTTTAGACCCAATTGTTGATAGTTGTGAATTTATTGCCATTTTAATGTTCATAGTTTTGATCTTTTTCTTAAATAAGTACCTTTAACATTTTATATAATAATGGCTTGGTGATGATGAACTCCTTTAGCTTTATCTTGTCTGGGAAGCACTTTATCTGCCCTTTAATTCTAAGTGATAGCTTTGTTGGAGAGAGTAATATAGGTTGCAGATCTTTGCTTCTCATCACTTTGAATACTTCTTGCCAGTTCCTTCTAGCCTGCAAAGTTTCTTTTGAGAAATCAGCTGACAGTCTGTGAAAACTCCTTTGTAGGTAACTATCTGCTTTTTACTTATTGCTTTAAGATTCTCTCTTTATCTTTAACCTTTGGCACTTTAATTATTATGTAATTGGTGTGATTCTCTTGGCATCCATCTTGTTTGGAACTCTCTGTGCTTCCTAGACTTGTATGTTTATTTTCTTCACCAAATCAGGGAAGTTTTCTTTCATTATTTTTTCAAGTAAGTCTTCAATTTCTTGCTCTTTCTCTTCTCCTTCTGGTACCACTATGATTCAAATGTTAGTACACTTGAACTTGTCCCAAGTCTCCCTAGCTTATCCTTATCTTTTTTTTCCTTCTTGCTGTTCTGACTGTATGTTTTCTTCTTCCTTATGTTCCAAATGATTGATTTGATTCTCAGCTTCATCCACTCCATTGTTAGTTCCCTGTAAATTTTAATTTACTTAGTGTAACCCTCATTTCTGCCTGTGTCTTTTTTATGCTATTGGAGTACCCAGTGAGTTCTTTGAGCACCCTAGTAACCAGTGTTTTGAACTCTGTATCTGATAGATTGCTTCTCTCCATTCTGTTTAGCTATTTTTCTGGAGTTTTGTTCTGTTCTTTCATTTGAGCCATGTTTCTTTGTCTCCTCATTTTGGCAGCCTCCCTTGTGTTTGTTTCTATATATTAGGTAGAGCTGCTTTGACTTCCTCTTTTAGTAGCATGACCTATCGTAGAAAATCATTGGTAAGTTGGATGGGGCAGAGCTTTGGTAATTGCCTGTGCAGGGCAACCCGTGTAAACCAGGTTAATGGAATCTCTGATATGGTGTCACTGTTCTGTGGCTCTGTGTGGGGGAGGGCTCAGGAAGGGGACAATGCCGCTGCCTGGCCTCAGGAGTCTTGCCCAGGAGGAAGCTGTCCCTTTGCACTCACTCTGATGGTAGACACTTCGATTTAGCCACATAAGCCACTGGCAACCTTCCTGCTGCTGCATCCATGCTGAAGCCCAGAGGGAGTGAGTCTGTGTAAGTCCTAAGTCTATTGTGGGCCCTTTCAGAGGAGACTTTGGAGAATCCTGCAGTTTCTTTTGCAGCTCCAACCCCCACTGGTTTTTATAGCCAGAAGTTATGGGGATTTACCTTCTTGGCATTGGAGCCCTGGGCTGGGTGGTCTGCTGCGGGGCTGGGATCCCCCACTCCTGAGGTGTCCTTTCTGATTTTTATGAACCACATGTTGGGTGTAGACCACCTGTTCTGTGTTGCCGCACCTCTCCCTGAATCTCTGCCTCTCCATCTCTCCTACCCATGTGCATGAATGTGACTTCTTTAATTCCTTGGTGGTTGTACTTCCATATAGCTCGATTTTTCTGACAATTCCAGGTGATAGTTGTTTTGTGGTCTAGTTGTAATTTTTGTTGTGGTTGTGTGATGGGGCGAGCTGTGTTTGCTTACACCTCCATCTTGAGTGGAATGGACCAGACATTTAAATGTAAAAAAATAAAGCACACAAGTACTAGGAAAAATGGGTAAATTCTTCTATTACTTGGGAGTAGAGAAGATTTGCAAACTCAAAATCAAAGTTTGAAGCAATAAGGAGAAAGAAAAGCTTTATTACATAAAAAATTACATAGTAAAAAATGCAATTAAACAAAAATACAAATAAAAAACTAGAAGAAATGTTCAACTAATAACAAGCAAAGAGTTAATATCCATAGACTTTATTTGTAGTCCTCAAATCGGTACTCAGGGTCCTTCAGCAATCCCTGGCAGACATATACACGGTGGCAAAAAATCTGAGCCATCCAATGTGCCATGTTCCTGGCAGAGGTCAAAAGGCAATGCTGTCTTCTTGTTTTAGATCTCTTCCTGTGAACAAGTGTCCTTTCTCCAGGCTCTTTAGTGCCAAGTTTTCAGCATTTTTGTGGGGTTTTTTTATGTCTATTTTAAATGCCCCCCCAGCATAGTACTGAAGCGCTGTCTGGTGTTCCTAAGTGCCAGCAGACAGAGATGGGCCTTGCAGCTAAAACACACATCTTAGACAAGCTTTGCTCAGGCAAGAGTTACAGTGTTGTGGGCCTGGAGATCAAAAGTAGTGAAGCAGCAATATATACTAAATAAGGTATCACTAAACAGAAACATATACAACAAGGTTAGGTATTGATCAGCTGACAAAAATATGACCAGAGGCCCACAGGAACCTAACCTTGTATTTCTCTAGGAGCAGTATTCAATAATTATTTGGGACAACTTTATAGAACACAACTACCATGAATAATGAGAATCATCTTATATGTGAGTCAAACTTTAAAATATTTTGTGAGGCAAAAAGGAAGATGACCAATGATTTGGGCCAATAGTAGAGCTTGAACAGAACAGAACAACGGCTCTCATCTCTCTAGGACAGGGAAGATCTGATTAACCTGGTGGCCAACATACCTTAGAGTTGCCCTCCAGGAAAATAATGAGAAGAGAGAGAAACAGGAGAGTTTACATGTCAACAAACAACACAGGCTCGTGGAGAAGTTTCTTATGCAGCATACTCCTCCCTTTTACAGGTGGAGGCAGAGATGCCAAGAGGTCAAGGGCTTTGCTCAAGATCAAATCGCAAGACCTTGAGGCGGTTTCTTGCCTTCTCTGACCGGTGGAGTCCTTATTTGTAAAAGGGTGACAACCGTACCAGACACGTTGCTGCGAAGACGAGACAATGCACAGGAAGCAGTTGCCCCGCTGCCAGGCCCACAGTAAACGTGCGCAGCGTGAGTCAGCGACTAGTTCCCAGTAGCAGACGCCAAGATAACGACACAGTTAAACTGGACTTAGGAATCAGACTCAGATGTATAAGGTTAACTTTACAGCTCTTATTTATAATTTATACCTTTGTCTTCCTTAAAAAAGGCTTCGAGTGTGCTCACTGCTAGATGCAACCTGTACAACAGAATTATTAACATATCAGGTACACCAGGAAGAGAGACCCAGGATTATGTGGAGGAATGGGGAATTACTGTTACCATCAGATGCAACAGGACAATACATTTTCCTCGGAACTTCCTAAACAATTAAGACAAAAAGGATAGCTAGTGTCATTTTTTTCCTGGCTGCATCAATGGGATTTTACATTTTGTTTAGCAACACAAAACTTTTCTGCCCCTAAATCGGAGAAAAGATCATTGGACAGATCTCTTTTGAAAGTCATTAGCATCCTCAATAGCAATTTTATGGAATGTAAACAGGATACTGTTATCACGCTGCTCCTTATCAAGTCCGGAGACAAGCGAAGGCGATGGTGGTAAGTGGTAACTCAGGGAGAGCATTTTAATTTGCAGCGGGAGCACCCGCTGCAGGGGGGAGGTCAGAGCTGCCGCTGACTGGCTTGGCTGTGTGCCCGTAGGCAAGCTACTCAGCTTCTCTGAGCTTCCGCTCGCTCATCTGTAAATGGGGCTGATGTCTAAATCAGAGGATTGCTGAGAGAATAAAGGAAAGCCCCTAGCATGTGCCTGGCACATTGTATGTGTCTCTCCCTTTCTCCAGAGCTAATGGTGTACACACAGGCTGTCTGCGTCACTTGTGGATGAAGAAAAGTGGGAAAACAGAAGGAACTAACTGATACTCAGCAAGTCACCCCAGGGTTGGGCATCATGCATGTTGGATTAGCCCAGGGAGGCAAACAGGGAGGTTTCTCAGGCTCGGTTATACCTTAAGTCCCAACGAGGTGCAGGCGTCCAGCAGGCTGGGTTTGGGCGGCAGTGGAATTTCTAGTCAAATTCTTTTGATACAGACGCTTTGTCCACTACACACAGGAATAGCTTTCACTCCCATACAAAAATAGGTGTTCTGTCTTGTTTTTCTTGAAACCTGGGGGTCTTTTAGTCCATGTTCCACACTTTCTCACTTTTGTGCAAGAAATATTTCCCTTTCCTCTGAACCAGTGATCAGTGGAGTGAGCACAATTACAGCGACGGTCACTTTGTCTCAGGTCTGGGCGTCACAGGGATCAGTGGGATTCCGGTGAACTGGAAAGAATAAGGGAGCAGTGGGTTTCCTTTTTCTTTTTCCTTTTTTTTTCTTGGCTCCAGCCAATTGTCAGAGGAAAAACTGATCTTTTTATTTCTTTTGTTTGTTTTTCTTGAAGAAACTGGAAGTCCTCTCAATAACATTTTCCCTAAATTTTCAAGAGAAGTCAGACACAGAACCTCCCCATTTAAAAACACTAGCGATGAACTCACACGGGCCAAGACTACAAGCCAAAAGACGCAGGACTGCGTGGTTCCTGACTCGTGAGGCTTTCCTGACCCAACACCTGCAGGAGCACTTTGCGGGCAGACTGAGGAGCTGCAGAGTGTCCCTTTGTGGAGAGAGGGGATGACGGAGGAGGCGGGGCAGACCGACCCTCCACCTGGGCTTCAGTAGCCTCCAGGCTCTCACTCAGGAAACATTTAAGGGAAAGAAAACACCTTTAGTTGAGCCCTTTTCCCCTCTTCCCCTTCATAGTTACCTCTATGAAAAATAAAATATTGGAGGCTGAGTTGTCAAATCCACTGGGATACCGAATTCCAAACAAAAGGGCAAAAATCGTTCATCTCCTGCCAAGGAAAAGCCTACAAAAGGAGTCAATTACAGGCATACCGCGTTTTACTTCACTTCACTTTATTGTACTTCACAGATGTTGCATTTTTTTTACAATAGGAAGGCAAGACCCTCCACCAGCAAAAAGAATATGATTCACTTTGTTGTCATCCTCACCTCATCGTGGTGGCCTGGAACCGAACCCCCAACACCTCCGAGGTCTGACTGTAATGTGGACTGTGCTTGGAGGACTGAGAAGTAAATGGCCTGACGGGTCCTCCAGACCAGCTGGAGGTCACCTGCATTTGTTGGGGGCGGGGGCGGGGAGGTGTTTTGCTGTCCACAGTCACTGAAGTCAGCAAGAGGGTGAAACCAGGACAAGGAGCAGGGGGCTTATTAACCTCCTCCTTCTGGCATAAGATGTATTAAGACCGTTTATCTCATTTGGGGAGACAGAAAGGTGCTACCTCGAGGCAGAGAATGCACATTCCACTTCCCCTTTCAGGGTTTCTGTGTTAAAGACTGCACACGGAGGTCAGGGAATGAAAGGCACTGCAGCAACGCCAAACACTACGGAGGGGGGAGGTGCTCGGTCACGCTGACTGCACTGCTTGTGAAAAAGATTAGTTCTTGTCCACGGCAAACTAATTTTTCTTTTCCGTTGCAGCATCTGAAAAACATCTTCAGAAATTAAATTTGGGGACCTAAAAATAGGAGTATTTCCTTCGGGCAGCTGATATTTTCTTCTGAAGGATGTGCCAAGTTTTTACAGTGGAAAGGGAGACAAGGCCATAGGAAGCAGGCAAGACTCTTACCAGAAGGCTTCACATGCAGAAAGAACACTTGAACCCACAACACATGATTTGAACATGTGATGCACTTCAGCATGTGAAATTATTCACAAATTCAGAGTCACTGGTAAGTTTTATTTTTTGCCTCAAACTCTTTTTTCCATTCCCCTTCCAATCCACATAAAGTTCTTGACCTGTATGAAGACAGTTTTAACCTGCGGTTCTGATTTAATCTTTCAAAACATGAATATAGTTTGTCAAGTGATTCCATAGGAAAAGTAAAATCTTTTGCATGCATGGCTAGAATAAAAATTATAACAAAATTTTAAACATATGGGGCAAGAGCAGGGTGGGCCAGTATAAACCAGGTGCAGCCATCACCTGAGGAATA
Organism: Sturnira hondurensis; assembly: GCF_014824575.4. Taxonomy (NCBI): domain Eukaryota; kingdom Metazoa; phylum Chordata; class Mammalia; order Chiroptera; family Phyllostomidae; genus Sturnira; species Sturnira hondurensis. The sequence continues at coordinate 6,350,045 of NW_028085930.1, forward strand.
AATACACACGAAGGCCATTTGACCTCACCTGTGAGGACCTTAACGCGCTCCTTTAACCATGCTGATCATTCTACCTCGCTTTGGTGACTGGAAGGGCTAGAAGAAATATCCAGAAGTACCAAGCTGGGTGGTTTCCCAAACCAAGTAATGGTCAGAATCTATTTCAAAATAGATTTCTTGGTCTTTCTCTCAGGAATTCTAGTACCCAGATTCTTAGATGGGGCAATGTTAAAAGGTGCCCAAGATGGCTCTCGTGATAAGTCAGGGATGGAAACCAAGAACCTTATCTAGCCTTTCGTAACCCTAGAGGAACATTCTAAATCAATTAATTCAGACTCCCTGAGGGACGGAGGGACCCTCCCAGGGGGTCCTCGTCCCTGCCTGAGAGAGACCAAGAGCCACAGTAAGCCCAGTCCCACTCGTTCTCTCTCCTGGCGCAGGCGGTTTTAAGAGAGACGGAAGAAGTGGGATGATACATGAAACCACTTTGCAAGTTATATTCAAAACAGAAAACGAGTGATTCAGAATTTCTTAAATATTTAGATCCTCAGCCTCTCATGCAATTCAAATTTTGAGCAACACGAGCTCTCTGTGATATTTCACTCAATTTCTCTTTGGGAAACCTCTCACTTGCCCCTGCCACTTGCTTCATAGAGATGCGCAAGATCAAGCAGCTACCGAGTAAACGGGAGAAAGGTTAAGAGGTCCAGCGAAGTGAAGAGTGTGTGGAAGCCACAGGCAGACTGGACTAGGAGTTGGGCATAAAGCTGAAACTATTTTAGTCTCTAAATCGCTCTTCCCAAGGTGGAGGGATGTTCCCCTCCCTGAAGGCTGCATTCACAGGGCAACACGCTGAGAGTCAAGGATGCAAGTTTGAGCGGCAGCAGGGGGAGGGGACAAACAGAAGAGGTCCCTTTTCCTGGGGGGACCACAGCCAAAAGCACAGAGAGAAGCAGGGTGGGAAGGTATCGTACAAGGAGCAGGGAGCCCGAAAGTCTATTTCTTTGAAAAAGATTGAATGCCAACACGTGACATGCACTGTTGGTCTCAGGGGCTGGGAATTAGAGCAGAGAGGACATGGTCCTTGCCCTCAAGGAGTTTGCAGTTCAGCAGGAGGAGCACGTAGGGCTGCTTTAAAATTCCCAGGCGATGCAATTTTAGATATACTGTGTCTGGCTCTCCAGGGTGGAGCCAAAGTTCTCATCTTCTGGGGAAGGCTATATGGAGGATCCTGAGGACAAGACTGATAGGGAAGCAACAGGCAGTAGTTGGGAAGCAGAGAGATGGAAGCTGGATCCTCAGGTTCAATGTTCCCAGATCACAACAAAATAAATGCCCACTAACCATGACACTGTCCCTGAAGTCCCAGACAGCTACAAGATCCAGAGTCAGCTCCACTGTGTACACGGCATTATACAATCACCAGTAGGTGGCGCCTAAGCCCAGTTTACACTTGGATGGCTCTGGATCATGTAGCCAGGCCCTCAATGTCCAGGCTGGCTCGCTACATAGGCTCACTCTCACCATTTTGGCAACATCACAATAATGTAACCACATGGTGCAGACTAGTGGTTCTTGATGTGTGGTCCTCAGACCAACAAGCACTCAGGAACTTGTCAGAAAGTCAAGTCATCAGGCTCCACCCTAGACTCAGTGAATCAGAAGCTCTGGGGTTACCGCTAGCAATCTGTCTTCCATAAGTCCTCCAGGATGCTAAACCTCTAAAGCTTGAAGGACCCCTACTTTGCACAAGTGAATTTCTGAACCCATTTACTATGTTATGGCAGAATGTTACAACGGTTACCTTGGACAGATCATTTTCATCTTCAAAGGACCAATAAACGAGAAAAGAGGAAACTGGAGCAGAAAGACGTGTCATCGAGGTCGCTATCAACTGTAACATTCTGTAATTCATCGACTCCCCAGTGGGGCAGGCGTTTACAGTCCGTTGGTTCCGACAGGTTGTTGGTGCAAGCATTCATGGCTCTTGTGGAGAGCACTAGTAGGCATATCTGAATTCTAACGGCTAATTTAAAAGCACAACCCACTACCATTATTTGACTTTCTAGATTACTAATATTAATGCTGTATGAATAACCCCATATGGGGAAGTTGTATTGAAACATGGGTTTTGTGGTAGGAAAACCAACCAAAAAATTGCAGTGTACATCTTGTTTCTGCTGTGGTTATATACAATAGGTAAGAACTAGACCTTTCACTAAATTAAAATTCTAAACACAGCCAGAATTGATTTAAATGATTAATACTAGAACAACTGCTTTCAAATGAACCTCTCCCCCAGTACCTAAAAGACTTAACAATGCTAGCCAATACTTGCACCTTAAATCAAACATGTAAGCCATCTGTGCCTTGCAAATCAACCCAAATCAGAAGTCCAAAATTCAGAGGTCTAAGGGTTGAAGAAAACTTGCAATACCTCAAAGAAGTTAAACTGCAGATGAGCCAAGATTTTAAAAAAACATTGAGGCCCCTGTGTTCCAGTGCTGTTCCTCCTCAAGCTATTGCTACACAGTGACATTTGGGTGCAGGCTTCCTAAATTCAAGCGTGAGATCAGAAGGGCAGACACGTTTTCCATCGTGTCTGCTGTTGTATCCTCAGTGCTTAGAATATGGTCAGGCACACAGTAGGTGTTCAGCATATTGACTATGTAAGTGCATGAGTGAGCCCACAAAACCGATGCAGGTGCACTGTCAAACAGAATCTTCTGTGATGACAGAAATGTTCTGTAAGTTGTATTGTGTGACACACTAGTCGTAGCGACAGGCGGCTACTGAGCACTTGACACGTGGCTGGTATAACTGGGGAACTAAGTTTTAAAGTGAAAGGGGCATGCGTAACTGTGGCTACCATACCGAACGGCACAGTTACAGAGGCTTGGGAAATAATGTGTGTGTGAAAAACAACAAATGCAAAGAAAAATGAGTATGTAATATAGAAAACTTATTATCTATTATCTCTGACCCTGGGAAGTAGTTTAAGTAGGAGCAGGTTGGGTAGGCAACGCGGCCACAGCTCCAGATGCCTTCTGCTTTCCCTTCAACCCTCCGATGGCCGTGGCAGCAGCTGCTGAGACCAGAGGACCGGGTTTCCGATTTAAAGACGAAAGTCTCCACTCGTCTCCCAGCAGGGACAAGGCAGTGTTGAAGCCATGGGCACAGCAGTGGGTGGAAGGACACTGCCAGGTCAAAAGAGGTACATACGTACACATACATTTATGATACATGCTGGTAGATCATTTTACAAAAGGAATATATCAATCTACGTGGCCACCACCATAATTTGAAACTATATAACCTGGAGAGACCCATTGCACATGTTTTGTAATTATTTTGCTAATTTGTTTTTATTTTGATCAGCAGTCTAATGTACTACTAGTAGGTTCCAAGCCTCGCAGGCTATATGGTGAGAAAAAACTCCGATGGAGCCCTAGTCAGCATACCTCTCAGTGTGCAGCACATGCCAAAAAGCAGGACACACGATGCTATCCTCACATACATTTCACCACAGGCTGACGACTGAGACAGCCGGTGTGAGCTCCATCACAAAGAATTCCCCTCTACTCCAAACAGACTACAGTGAGAGGAGAATGGCCAGGAGATCAGGATGCCCAATGGCTTACCAACAGCTAGAGAGAATTTGACACCGAGAAAGGTAAGTGAATTAGTATTACTAATTGGCTTAACATAGTGAACACTGAGGATATGGAAAGATTGATAAAACTTGTGTTATTCCTTTAAATCTTGCTTGAAATATAGGGCGCTAGTTAAATGCATAATACCAACACTAATAAATGTTCCACTTTGTTTTTGAATCAAGAGCTGTATCTTGGTAGAAGCACTGGAAGAAACACGAGCCTTGCCCTGTGTCCATGCCCCACCCATCGCCCACGTCCACTGTGAGGCTACAGCTGGTGGGTCAGTCCACGGCACCAGGGCCTGCTACCTGCTGGCAGCCAGCTCAAATTGCAGGTAGACACCAAAACAAAAACAGAAGGAAACAGAGAAGATTAACTCTCAATACTGAAACTAAGACTAAAGTTCTACGAGCGACACACTGCACAGAGAGGTATTTCTCAGCCTTTTCACTCCTGCCGTCTTTGGACACTTCCCCTGAGTGTTCTTCCCTCCGTAAAATTTTAATACCACAGATACACCATGTGTGCGTTTATATAGGGTAGATACATCTCTCTTACATAGTTACAGAGTAAGTACAATACTTACCATTTCTACTTAGTGAAGGGTTAAAGATGACTTAAACATTTTGAGTTGAAAGTTAAATGAAACGTTATTAACATTTAACTTTATGTAAATGTATTCCCTGAATCTAACATTACTTATACAAACTATAATGTATAAAACTGAATATGCAAATTAGTAATTTATATAATTACATAATAGCAATGTAATGAAATTCAAAAACATTCAAAACTTTTACTTATTTTTTCCTCAAAAACAAAACAATTGAGAACATTGAAATAATTTATTATACTTTATTTCTAGTAAACTTAACTGTTAACTTTGCCTGATGTGAATAAATGATTTTTAACTTAGCTATCTGCTGGATATTGTAGATCTTTTAATTGCATATATAACCATTAATGATGGATAACTTGTATAGAATAACACAACTATTTGTGTCTTATTCTGAAGACCCCAGTTACACACAAAAGCACTGAAGGTCAAACACCAACAGCATCTACCAAGCTCCTGAATAGGCATTCGCCGACCGCCTGTTCAGACATTACCCTGAGACTGAGGAGCTGATTGACAGGAAGTCTTCCAATTACAATCTCATCAATTTTCCAGTTTTGTAGCATTGCATATATTTTTGTGTATCTTTGATGTCCATGATGCTTATATAATACCCAAGAAAACGTGAGAGAGACTAAATACCCAGGAATAAGATTTGGTTGGACAGGATTGAGTTTTAGAGGCCACGGACTATTGCAATATCTAAGACTCAAGCTGCCTACCCTCCCTTCCTCCCCAAGAACCGATTTCCATCTCTTTGGGGCAGAATTACCCCTGTTAAGAATACATGATTCAAAAGATATATAGCAAAAATTATGTCCATAACTTGCCATGTGACACAGAGTGGAAGTGAATCTATTTACAGAGTGTTTTAAAGTCCACGTGAACCCTGTCCCAGGGGGCAGCATCGCCGTTCACGGTGGGCTCCTTCTACCTGAAGATACGAAAGCAGACTGAGTCTCTGCGGCAGGCATTCCCCTTTCCTGGCTCACTTCCCCTCTCGCCATAGTCCTCCTAGCTCACTACTGGTCTCTCGTTCCTGTGCTGCCTCTTCAATGTATGCGTTCCTGCCTCCCCCGCCTCCCCCCTCTCTTCTCCCTCTAAACTTCCTCTCTACACAATCCCCTCCATCTCACACATTTTTGTTGCCTCTGCATTAGTTAGTTATGCCGGTGAGGCTCCCATCTGCCTGCCTGACAATTCCTCAGAAAAGTCCTTTCCAAACCTCAAACTCAGTATGTACAAAAATAAGATAAAAAAAATTGATATTTTAACCACCTGCTTGAGTTTTCTAGCTTGGTAACAGACTTACTCCCTCAATAACCCCAGCTGAAACTCTCTCACCCTTTATATCTCATCAAGTAACAATTTTCAGTGTACCCTTCTTTTGCTATTGTAATGGCTTCCTAACTCTTCCAGGTCTCTCCCAGCAGGGACTCGTGTCAGAGCCTGGCACCCTTGGCCATGGGGCATGCACAGATCTCAGCTGGGGCAGGGTGGGGCAGCGTGGGGCTGTGAAGCCGGTCTGACTGGAAAGGCCAGGTTTAACAGGCTGTGCACTGGCACGTCAGCACCACACAGAACGCAGATAAGGGAAATGTTCTGAGTAACAGGGCAGTTTCACTACCTCAGGTCATTCATGGCAGGACCCGAGTCCTGGCAGACAGTTGTGACAGTCTCCTACTGATCTCTTGTCCTCTAGCTTTTAGTTTCTAAAACTCAAACCTGATCCTTTACTACTGCACTTTCAGTTCTTCAGTGGCTCCCTCTGCAGTGGGCAATGCCAAGGGTGTGAATCTTGACCAGCTGGACGCAGGAAGTTGGGTAGAACAGCTGGCTCAGGACCCTATCGCAGGTGGACCCTATCAGAGGTGATCACAGAGCAAAGGTCTGAGACTAAAACCTAAACCCAATATCCCTCGGGGACACTCTTCCTTTTCGGGCGAACCACTGCAGAGCCATCCTGTGTCCTCCATGCCCGTCCAGAGGAACGGCTCCCTGATCGGGGATCTGCTCTCGGGACCCCACTCCTTCCCGGCCCTGCCTACACTGCCGTCCTCCACTTTGCTCTTCCTTTGCCTGTCCACACTCTGCTCATTTTTAAAGGACTGGCTTAAACCTCATCTCTTCCGTGGACCCTGATCAAGACAGCTTTAGGGGGAGGAAGGAAAAGGTAAGTGCTTTTGTTAAAACACTTCCAGACAAGTACTTTTGTCAGTGTCGATGGGCTGTTTTGAGAGTGGGGCTCTCGTGAATTAGTAGTATATAAAAATGGAACAGAACCACATTTTATGAGCTGCGTGACATTTTGAATCAATAATTATAGTTGATAGTATTATTAAAAAATATTCAGCCCTGGCTAGTGTGGCCCAGTGGATTGAATGCCAGCCTGTGAACCAGACGGTCACCAGTTCTATTCTCCATCAGGGCACATGCCTGGGTTGAGGGCCAGGTACCCAGTAGGGGACACCTGAAAGGCAACCACACATTGAAGTTTCTCTCCCACTCTTTCTCCTTCCCTTCCCCTCTCTTTAAAAATAAATAAAATATTTTTTTAAAAAAGAATGAAAACAAATCAGACTGACACATTAAAATTTTTTTCTTTGCAAGATGCTCAATATCACTAGCTATCAGAGAGATGCAAATTAAAACCACAATGAGATACCACTTTACACCAGTCAGAATGGCCATCATAAACAAACAACAAGTGTTGGAGAGGTTGTGGAGAAAAGGGGACCCTAGTTCACTGTCGGTGGGATTGCAGACTGGTACAACCATTAGGAAAAACAGTATAAAATTTTCTAAGAAAACTAAAAATGAAGATGCCTTTTGACCCAGCAATTCCACTGCTAGGAGTATATCCTAAGAACCCTGAAACACCAATCCAAAAGAACCTATGCACCCCAATGTTCATAGCAGCACAATTTACAATAGCCAAGAGTTGGAAGCAACCTAGGTGCCCATCAGTAAATGAATGGATCCAAAAACCATGGTACATTTACACAATGGAATTCTATGCAGCAGAAAGAAAGAAGGAGCTCCTAACCTTTGCAACAGCATGGATGGAACTGGAAAGCATTATGCTGAGTGAAACAAGCCAGGCGGTGAAAGACAAATACCATATAATCTCACCTTTAACAGGAACCTAGACAACAAAACGAACAAGCAAGCAGAATATAACCAAATACACTGAAATAGAGAACAGACTGAAAATGACCAGAGGGGAGAGGGGAGGAAATTTCAGGGGAAAAGGGGAAGGGTTTACAGGAACAAGTATAAAGACACATGGACAAAAACTAAGGGGGTGGAAATGGGAGGGAGGTGGGGAGCACTGGGGGAATGGGCTGGGATGGGAGTAAAAGACAGAAAACTGTACTTGAACAACAATTAAATAAATTTAAAAAAATTTTCTTTGCAATGAACCACTGTTTAATTGAAATACCAGCTCTGTCAACAACTCTGACAAAATTGTGGCATATTTAACCACCAATGGCTACAGAGTGTTGTGCTGAACCCTGAGTTTAGATCCTCCGGCAGAAGTGACAGCCTTTATTGACGCCCACCATGAGCCAACGATCCTCTCCGGTCACAAGAGCGAGGAAGACGATTGCCAGCCAGCACAGTGCCGGGCACAGAGCACGTGATCAGTAAATGTCCTCTCTGCTCTCATACCCTGGCTCCTGCCAGCTTCTTTGTTGACAGTGTCTGGCCAATGAGACTTCTGTCACCCTCAGGTTCTACCACAGATGGCAGAACAGTTCTCCACAGCACAGCTTCCAAAGACGCTCAGTTTTCCGGACCAGTGTGATCAGGCGTCCCTCACAGGACTGGCTGCTCTGTCTTAAGGAGCTCAGTGACAAAAGGAGAATGTAGGGAAAGGAAGTAGTAATGTCTAACAAAGATTACTTCGATTAGCTCCATTTTGGGGGGCCTTGCAATATTCAGGGAAGGTAAACAAATGAAATTTCCTATTCTTCTACCCAGGAGATACCTCTGGAATAAAAAAAAAAAAAGATCATTGTTCCTGGACAGGAAAATGATGTCTTACATGGTTTAAGTATCACCTCTTGCCCTGATGTAAATAAAATCAGAATTGACATATTAAAAGCCCTAAAGGCCCTTTCAGCCCGGTCATTAGCCCTTTGGCCCAGATGCGCTAACCAAACCCTCTTGCCAAAGGTCACACTCACATCCACAAATCTGCAACCTTAAAGGCTGGAGAAAATATAATTTTTCACGTGATATCAAGTTAAAAGTTGCAATCATTGTTGCCATGGAGATGGGCTTTTTCTTGCAATGCTGCCCTTTTGCTGGCAGATGAAGCCAGCATAATCAAGAAGAAAGCAGTCCTTCTCTTCCACATCCCTCTTGGGGATAGGATTCCAAGAAAAAGCACATAGAACCATATCTGATGGACATCTAAATGTCCAGGGGTAGAAATTCCCCCTGAGAAATACCAGCCTGCCCAATAAAATGCCAGTCTATGCCCTCACCATGCTTTGCTGAAGGACTCACTAAAAGGTCAAGTATACAGGCCAATCCTCAACTGCTATCAGTTCCTTGTCAGTGTTTCTCTACTTCTTCCGGCCCCATCTAAGAAGTCCCTCACGTGCTAGAATAGTTTTGTTAATCAAGAACCAGTCTGAGTTGAGAATTCCTCAGACCCTGAATTGCAGAGTAAGGTTAAGGGGCACAAATGACTCTCCTTAGGACACGGTATCTCAAATTGTGTCAAGTACTCTTCTGTTACTAAATATCTTGGTGACACCTTATTCCATTATCACTGTAGCTGAAATCTCTCTGGCTTTGTTTTTCTTTTGCTCATTTGGTCTCTTGAAGGCCTGTAATTTTCTCTTGTTCCCCACAGAGGAACAGCTAGGCAGGGAGGAGAAAATCATTTAAAGCTTTCCCCAATATAACAGATAAATAAATGAGATCTCCTCTCACTTCCCATGTGGGTATGTTGAATAGTCAGGATCCACTCCCTGTAGAATTCCGCCCTGAAACTACGGTGATTCAAGCAGGGTCTGTATTCACACATGTTTACCCTGTATGTGTAAAGGTCATCTCCTTCCAGAGAAAGGCAAATGGAATAAAAAAAGGATCAAATAAATACAGTACCTACCCAACCACTAGATAAGCCAAATTATCTGCCGGTCACTGAGCTAAACTACATTTCCAAAGGTGCCCTGCAGTCAGGTGGGACCCTGCGACTGGGTCTCAGTCGATGGCCTGGGTACAGACCCACCTACCTCCATCCTGTAGGCTCCTCTACTCCCTTTCTCACTGGCCTTTGTGGAAGATACGGAGAACCTAGGGGAGGGATGCTGAATCTCAGAAGATGGCAGACTTATGTCATAGAGAAATCCTAGGTCCCCAAATGACCGTAAGGAACAGGACCCTCTTCCACCTCGAGGCCCAACAATCTGCACTGAATCAGAATGTGCTAAATAAATTTATGTCAAACCACTGAGATGCTGACTTTTTGTTAAAACAAGCAGCCTTCCCTACCCTGACTAAAGCAAAACAGCTGAATGGATCCTGAAATATGGTTTCTTTTGTAGGTTCAACTCATCTTAAAGAGCCAAATGGTGTCTTGAACTAATCTCCAATAATTCACATTAGGATTTTCGGGCAACTGTTGGTAGATGGATACTGTTTATTGAGCCTCTGAGTTTAAGGGCCATGAAGCAATATTCTTAATAGCGCAAAACTTGGAATTGATGGCCAAAAACATAGATGAAAATTCTCCCCCTTCATTCCTCAAACCTTCTGTATTTCTAAAAAAAAAAAAAAAAGACTAAAATAGAACTGCCTCTAAAAGCCGGATGCACAAATGCCATTCCAGGGACGGGGGGAAGGACAAGGGAAGGAGAAAGGACCATCTATGACACCCAATCTCTTTCAGATCATTCACTCGTCCTTTATACAAAGAGATTAGCCTCCTACGACGCTGCTTTCCATTTTGCAAATGTGTAGTGTGCAGACTTTCCTGGTTCGATGGGAAAGGCTTCCAAGAAAATTAAATGTCAAGGCTGCCTGGCTTATTGGTTTTGTTCTGTATAAATACCCTTTTTAATTTGGCTTTGAATAATTATATTCTTCATTGTCAAGGTGACAAATTAGGTTCGATCTTAACGGGGTGTGAGAATCGAGAAGGGAGGTGAAGAGTAGCCACAGTTCTCATCTCAGCAGATTAGAAACAGAGAATTAAGTTTTAAAGACAGCCTGTCGTGGTTCTGAGGAAATAGTGGCACATGGGGTATCGGGTATAGTTTTTAAAAGTGTGTGTTTAGCCCTGGCTGGCATAGCTCAGTGGATTGAGCGCGGGCCTGCGAACCAGAGGATCGCGGTTCGATTCCCAGTCAGGGCACATGCCTGGGTTGCAAACCAGTTCCTTGCAGGCTAACTACCAGCAGGGGATGCACAAAAGGCAACCATACATTGATATTTCTCTCCCTCTCTCCTTCCCCTCTAAAAATAAATGAATAAATAAAAGTCTAAAAAAAAAAGTGTGTGTTTATTTCTTCCTGTGTTTTTCCTTTTCTAGAGACTGGTACCCTGCTACATGTAAGGCTTTAAGGAAGCTAGAAGGACGCTGCCCTGAATGTGGATAGGAAATTGCTGGGAAAGCCATGCTGTCCTGTTAGATCACGCTCGAGCCCGCTATTGACATTAATGAGTTAGCGAGCGCCTTGGAGACTCGACCCAGGACTCCCCCTCCCCCCCGCAGCCCCTGGAGCTCCAAGCAACACCATGCTACTGCAGACTTCCAGCTCAGAGTTGCCACTGGTGAGGTGATGGTGAAGACGGGATTTAGGTGCGTGGGTCCCATATACAGTCAAAAAAGACTTTCATCTTCTTTTACCCCCTCTCAGTTTATATGTATTAAAATGGAAAACAAAAGTTAAGAGAATAATCTTTGTACATATGTGAATCACATTATCCCCGGCTCCCAGAGATAAGCTTTAGTCTCTGTTATCTGCACCTGCAGGGCACACCTAAGCCTGTGATCTCGGAAAGTGAGGGGGATTCAGAGGTGCAAGTGTGCAGTTATAAAATAAACACGCCGTGGGATGGAATGTACAGCACGGAGAACACAGTCAATGATACTGTAATAACAATCGATATGTGGTGTTGGATGGTCACTAAACTTAGCATGGTGACCACTTTGTTAAGGCACATAAATGCTGAATCACTATGTTGTATACCTAAAGGTCGTATAACGCTTTATGTCAACCATAATTTAATTTAAAAAGGAACAAAACTCTTTCCCATTAGAATAAAAGAATGTTATGACAATGAAATGCTTAAAATAAAACAGTACTCCCCCTTTACAATTTGAGAAGACAGCCTAGAGAGATGAACTGACTTGCCCAAGGCCTGGTACTCTGATATAACCAATGGATTTGATATGATCTCTCTTTCTCTCTCCCATACACACGTGCACGTGTGCATACACACCACACACAGAGAAGAAAATGATATAGTAATTTGCATGTTAAACTCTCAGATGTCTGGAAGCGATATGATGCTATTTAAAATATTATATCCGCAAAGCATACATCATCCAGCAAAATTATTCCTAAGACTTGAAACCTGGGATTAGGAAAGCTTTTGCCAAGGTTTTGTCAAAAGGAAATTTGGACTGGGAAGACTTATTTCCCTACATACTCTTTCCAAGAATAACAGCACAAATCAGAGGAGGACACCCTTCCCGTAGATTTGTCACAATATGCTCCTGGTGAATATTTCTGTGTCTACTTACAAATAGAACAGATGAAGATTTAAACTGAGTTTTGATTCCTAAACCTTTTTAGATTATTAAAAATTGACTCTAGCATGGTGGATGAGGCTATGCCTTTAAAAATCATTTTACATGACATGGCTTTGCAGGCACGGTTCAGGGCTAGGACAGTAGGGAATAAATTACAAGCTGTGTTTACAGTAAGAACAGAACAGTAGTATCAGGTCAGATGGCTTGAGGGACGTTAACCAACTCCTGCCTCCAATGTTTTGCAAGTAAGATTTAGGAAAGGGCCACAAATAGATCACAAATAGTAACTAACAATGTGAAGTAATCCTTACAGTTCTCAGTGAAGGGAATAGTGCTGGCTTGAAAAAACAACAAGAATAAAACCAAAAAAGTAGGTTATTACTTTTTAAAAAAATCCTCACCCAAGGACACTCTTTCATTGCTTTGTGGGAGAGTAAAGGAGGGAGAGAAATATCAATGCAAGAGAGAAGTGTCAGTTGGTTGCCTCCCTACATGCCCAGAATAGGGATCAAACCCCCAACCTCTTGGTTATGGGACGATGCTCCAACCAAGTGAGCCACACTGGCCGGGGCTGTGGGTTATCACTCATGGTGTGTGGGTGTGTGCAGTGGTAAAGCCATACTGGAATCTCAGGCTCCAGCCCGAGAAGCCCTCCAGCCTGAGGAGGCTGTCAACTCTGTTCTAGAAACTGCATCCTCCGACGAATTGGAGAGGACTTAGTTCGTTTGCCAAAAGCAGTGGAGGCACCCGCTCTGTACTGGGTGAGACAGAGCTGGAGGAATCAGTGCACACTCACTGGAGTTCTGGCCCATGATCCACGGTGAGGGGTCAGCCTGTGGGACCTTTGGCTCTGCAGACAAGAAGGGGAACACACGGAGGGGCAGAATGCCAAGGAGGAGTTTGCCAATTCTCCCCGCAACTGGCTCTACTGCAGGCACAGGGGACATAGGTGGTTGGGGTAAAGCTACTGCATCTGCAAACAGTGCCTCAGCATGAAACAGGAGAAGCAGGCATGGTGCTGGACATGGTATCATTAAACAGGAATACTGTTGGAGACAGGCGGAAGTGCAGGTAGAATAGAGGGTAGAGAGACATATAATAATTAAATATATAGCATTTGTATGTTCATTCAATGGAGGAAACAACTGTTTCTAGCTTAGATCAGTAATCAGGAAATCACTTTTCCAACCAAAAGAATCATAAAACATCTTCTCCTCTTTGGTCGATAGGCAGAGTAAAGAGGCCACCGCATTGAGAGGAGGGCACAGATTAGTGAAATATAGACAGGATCGGAGCAACAAAGCCAAGCCAGGCCTGGGGTAACTGGTAGAGCAGGCAGCTATAATTCTGGAGAATTTGTGGCAGGAAGCAAATTTCTTACACATACAGCAATGAAGATCCTATTTGAAAAGACCTTTGGAGAGGGTAGGCAGTAACTAGGATAAACTACAGACAAGAAGAAAAGCGTTATTGGCTTACCATCATACAATCAATCACATCATGGAAAAGGATCAGCAGAAAATTCAGTGTTCCACAGAATATCCTTTTACAAATTAGCTGTATACATTTGCGGTGGGGTTTCCAAGATATGTTTATTGATTTTAGAGACAGAAGAAGAACGAGAGCGAGACACATAGATGTGAGGGAGAAACATTGACTGGTCACCTTCCGTACGCACCCCAGCTGGAGATTGAACCCACCACATAAGTATGTGCCCTAACTGGGAATTGAACCCACGACCTTTCAATGGACAGGATGATGCTCCAATCAACTGATCCATCCAGCCAGGGTGGAAAATGCAATTTTAAACACGTCATCAATAACTGACCTGGGCCTCCCTTGAGCCCTCATCTGCCCTTAGAAAGAAAATGATACACTATTCACACTGTTAGTGAATTTCCACTTAACCAACTTGCTGACTCAGCCAGCACCCTGCACTCCTCCTTGGCTTCACAGTGACCGAGTCCCTTGGTCCCCGGAGAACCTGGGAGTGGCAGGTTTCCCTCTGTGGTGACTCTGTATCATCAGTTTCCAAGAGTTGGTGTGTCCCCAAATCCACGTGCTATTTTAGTTACATAATATAATTAAACATGATGCAAAATGAGAAAAATGACTGTGAAGAGAGAGCTGTCTGAGTGAAAACCAGATCAAATGCTTTGACTAGACTTAGAACAAATGTCCTTTAACAATGCTTTCAGTTAGATGGAAAGACAACTATAGAGCATTTTTTAAAGTAAAAAAAACCCTAAGATTCTATGTTCAAATTTCTTTACAAGAGTCTTCAAGAGCTATTTGGCTAGTAATGAAAACACCACTAGAAGTTGTAGATAAAGCATTATGGAGGAGAATTGTGACAGAAATAATCACTCGAACTGGAAGACCGATACACAAAGCAAAGGTCTTGGCCCTGCATTAAAAGATTGCTGTATGAAAGTACATTTCCATTAAATTAAAATCAAATGTTTAAGAAACATACATAAATAATTATTTATGAGTCTACTTTATTTTAAAAAATAGTTCTGATCAGATCTGATGTAACCCTTTTACTGTAACTAAATGTCCAATCTAACTTAGAATTTATTCAATGCAATAATTTAAGCTGTCCTTTTCGGCAATATTCAGATTCCCCGACAGCTTCTTCTCCTGTGACAGCATCCCAGGCCTCCTGGTTTCTTGTGGGGTGTGAGTGCAGTCTCCAGGTGAGTGCACTGGCACTCACTGGAAGACTCACTGGTCTTCCACGGGCACTGCCTGGCACTCACTGGTCTGCATTACTGCCTCTTGTTTCTCTGTCACCATGTGCTCCTCTGGCCTCTGATGGTAAGGTGGCAAGCTGGCCCCATCTTTCACCTCCACCAATGCTCCCAGGAGGGTCAGTCCAACTCCCCTCTGCTGTCCAGCTTTCCTTCAGCTCTGGCTGGCTGCAGACCCTGAAGTGTGCCCGAGAAATGTTCAGGCGCAGCCCAGCCCAATGGCCGGCTCCAACGTCTGTTTCAGTGCTTCTGCTTCTCACCTTAGGATCTGTGCTGTGTGGTCACGGAGCTGCTCCATATGGGCCCGGAGGACGTCAGCACACTTCTCCGCCCACTCCCCAGCGCCCCCAGGAGCACAGGGAGCGAATCCTGTGCCTGCACTGCTTCCCGCAATTTGCCAGTCTCCCAACAGCAAGGCTCAGAGAAAGCTCTGGAGAGACCCCTCCTGCCCTGGCTTCTGTCTCCCTCCCTCTTTCCATTCTCCTTCTTCCCACCTTTACCCAGGAAGAGGCACACTTCATCATCTCGTCCGTCTCCCTGTCTCCAATCTTCTCCACACTGCAGGAGAACCTGTGGGCTAGACCCCGCAGGTTTGCCTTCCCTCTCCCTAAGGAGCAGCTGCAGGAACTTCACAGGCCTCTCACTCAAGGCCTCCTTTCGAGCCCACCGTCTCACCCTCCTCCTTCCCTGCAGATGTAAGTCCACTGTTCCTTAAGAATGAGATGCTGCAACAAGGCAATGCTTTAAGGGGAGGAGGGGAAGATGTACTAGCTTTAAATCTATGAAAATAAACATTTATTTTTTGTTTTGATTAATGTATTTATCATTCCAGAGGAAGAAGTCAAACATTCCCAACCCATACTTTTGTTATTTCTATAAAGTTTCCTCTACCTTCAGCCAAAGGCTGACACCTGCTATTGCATATATGTAGGTGTCTGGCCTGGACAGCATAGTCAGGATGCCAGGCGAGGACAAATCAAGCCTGGTGCAGGGTGCCATGCGCAAGAGGCATCTTCCCTGGGCCCCACAAGGTTTCATTAGAGGGACAGGTACATTCAGAACACTCTTAGCTGGACTCTACACTCCTGGGGCAAGGGAAGAAAGAGGTTTTCAGGCTGAAGCGGTTTCTCCAACACACAGGCAAATGAAAGCACATGGCAGTATGTTCAAGGCAACAAGACTATTAAAACTCGGAAAGAAAATGACTTACTGTGACCTTGCAAACAAGCAGACATAAAGACCACATTGTGACCACAGTGTGCCGCCACTGAACGACCCTGGGGCTCCTAGCTCCCCCCTCATGGTCTGTCGATGCGTGGGTGTGCGCAGTGGTAAAGCCATGTTGGAATCTCAGGCTCTTACTCAGCGGGGTGATGCCCAGCAGGTCTTGTTAAGGAGCCCACTCACTTTTAAACCCAGAAAAGTTCACCGGGGAGAAATCAAACCTATGCATTTTCCTAAATAAAAGCAAAATGTAATCTTTTATATTCTTTTTAGGACTATAAGTCCTGAAAAAAAGTTCATCTTCCCTGGCCTCGAGGTGGCCTGACTAAGCAATCTACCAACAGGAAGAAAGGACTCTGCATCCACTCCAATTGGCATGACAAGCCAGCAGGCAAATGGGTGCAGAAACTATTGGGCCTGACACATTTGACATGTAAGTGGCAGGCTGGTGGCCGATTAAGCCAGGTGAGGTTGACTAGACAGGATGAGATCTGCCAGGTAAAGTGCTAGGCTGGGAAGATCTGGGGGTAGAGGCAAAAGCTATAGCCTCAGGTTCGCTGTGGCTAAAACTCTGTTTGACTCAATGCTCTGGGCAAAAGGACTTCTAAACATTTAGTTTGTCTCAATACCAACCATCTCTGAATTTTCAGGGCCTAACAAATAAAAAACTGAAGTTTAATTTAGACCACTGTCAGGCTACTTGATAACAGAACTTCCCAAGAGGGGACTCAGAACTGCTTTGAGTCAGTTAATCTCCATTCCAATGATCAGAGTCCAGGATTAGTGTGGCGATAATGAGTCATCTCCCCTCTGTTTTACTAAAATGTGTGCTTCTGATTTTAGTCTGCTGAAAGCTTAATATTCTTGGAACAAAATCATTCTTTGAAACCTTCCCATGTTCCACTTAAACGTGCAAGAATTGAATGTTCCCCTTAAATTTGCAATGGGGTGTCTCCCTAAGAGGATAATCAGTGAGTCCAGGCTGTGGCAGGAGCAATTTCAGTGACGGAGAAGCATTAGGGATTTGGAAACAATGCAGATTTTGCTAGCAAAAGGAAGAGAACAAAGGGAGGGAGCTGTCAATTAGAGTGAAATGAAACACACACGCCTTCCAAGTTCAGAGCAGCCACGAGGAGCAACGAACGTAGTAGCCCCGATGTTACTAGGAGAACAAGGGTTCTCTCTTTTCTCATGAGGAGTAGGGATGGAGTGATGGGGCAAAGTCTGCTCAAGCTCTTCTCTCCTGGGACGCAACAACTGATCACAAATGAGACTCCTCTATGCCTTTACTGGCCCTTGGCACCATCAGCTTCCTGGGCTGGCCTAGCTTCCGGTGTCAATACTGGACTGAAGAGAACTTCCCAGCACACACTTTATCTAATACAGATTGTCTTTATCTGAAAACAACTGGGAACTTGCTTTCAGAATCTAGGTGATCCTCCTGACTGTGCTAAGTCACTGCCTCCAAGTAAAGAATAAATGGAGTGCTTTTTGGAGAGGGTTGTTTTTTGCGGGGACAGAACTGCCCAAGAGTACCCTACAACATCCTCTGTTTCACACAGGATATTCACAGCACAATCATAGCGAATGTGATTACGAAAAATTCTATTTCAGGGCTTCATTTTATCTCCTTTGTAAGCCGAATGATTCCGTCTGGAAGCACCTACTGTGTCTGGTTGTCTAATTGCACCGGATCCTCATCTGCTAGTGCCATTTATGGGACGCAGGCAGTTCTGCGGTATCACTGCCAACAACCTTGCGAATTCTAACCCTGCAAACAGCAAATGCTTAACAAGCCATGATGAGAAGCAGGAGCAGGTAACGTGTAAAAGCAGGACTCTGGAACCAGGGTCCAATCTTGGTCCTGCCATTTCTAAGCCACATGTTCTTGGAAAGCTACTGAACTCCCGGTGCCTCAGTTTCCTCATCTGTAAAATGGGAAAATGGGGATAAGTGTATCTTACAGGGTTGTTGTGAGGTTATATGCAAGGAACATAGTCAGTGCCTGGCACATGGGAAATAGTGACTATCATGATGACGATGACTGTCATCCTCTTCCTCCTCAAAGTCTGTAGATCACCTTGAGCAGCAAGATTCCAGGTTTGCTTAAGTTACGGGAACTTCTGACACCCAACATAGCAAATGAGATGCTAAAGTAGGGAAGTCACCAAACGAATGGTTCTCTATCAGGAAATTGTCAGCCTCTAGCCATTTGATTTCCCTCACTCTCAGTGTGGAGCCTTCAGGAGGGCTTCTTTCACATGCCCAGTAGGTGGGGACAAACGACCAGCAAAGGCACAGGTGAACGGGAAGGTGGCTCTCACCACTGCCAGCAATCTGGGAATTACCTGCAAGCTTGCGTCAATGACCTTAGGTTCTGAAATGACTAAGTGAAATGATGAAAAAAAACAACTGGTGACCAACTCACCTCACAGAGCCACAGTTTGTTAATGACACCGCCGCTTTTAGTTGCCTGATCGTCACCACGTACCCGAATGTTTGCAACGCGAGCCAAGGCGGCACGAGGTTCACCTGTTGATTATCTGGGGTGGACAAACCATCCTGAAGACTAACCTCGCCATGTCTAAAGTATGTAGGAAGTATCTGTCCAAAAATAAAATCACCACAGTGCGGAATGAATGTCTGTATCTGTGAATGTGTTTATTATTGGAAATAGATATTATTTCATCATATCTTGGGGACATATCATCTCTCTCCACACACAAAAAAAAACCCAATAGTACATTGTAATAGACATTTTTAAAAACTCTTATTTTAATATTTTGACAATTTCTCTGTTGAGGATATAAAACTATGGTTGGTTGCTTGCACACTATCAACAGGTAAATTATTCATGCTTTTTGGATGATGTTTTAAAGTGTTAATGTGTTTCTGAAGATTGGCTATATTTTGAACTAAGTATGTTTATGATGAAAATTTTGGTGCCACATGTTGAGTAGTTTTGGTGCTACTGTGCTTTAAATGGTCTGCGCCTTCCCCTCCCCGCTGTATGCCTCGGGGACTGAGAGTGGAGACGGTGAAACCCACAGCCCGGTTTTCAACAGGCAGCGTCTGAGGAACTTCCGGTGGGTGCGTTGGAACGAAGCCGTCACCGAGGGGTGGCCTAAAGCATTGGGGCGGCCTCCACTGTTTCTGGTGCACCACAGAGCCCTGTGGGGTGCATAGATGGACGGTGTGAATATATATTCGTTTCTCATAGCAGTCATAAATAGGGTTTGAAATGCTTAGCTTGAAATTCTTAAAAAACAAAACCCAGGAAACACATACTACAATCTTTATAAGTGGATGGGGAATGACATTGCCATCTCTTACCACAAAAGTTCAAGGAAAATGTTATTTTAGTAAAACGGAGAATGCTGTGGTGTATGCCAGCCATGTACCCAGGTCTCCCCACTGTTAACGTCAGAGTAATATGAGTAATGAAGGCACTGTTAATGAACCCAGGAGAATGAAACCCGCTTGTACCCAACCCCACCCTGGTTTCCAGTGTATCTGTGCTGAGAGGGCCCGTTGTTAGTCAACCAGCTAATCACGTCTTTTGTTCTCATCCCTGGGTTTCTACTCTTCGGGGCTAATCTACCCAGCCATCTGGTATTTGATAGATAATTGCCTCTTGCAAGTTCCAGGAGCCCCTGAGGCATCTCAGGGGGAAACTGAACTAGATACATCCTTCCCAGACCGAGTAACTGCTGGAGCCAAGACCGGAGGGAAGTTTGGAGGGATGATTTTCAATGGGACTACAGATTTTGCCGCATGATACATTGTTTCTTTTACAAGAAACAATGGTTTTGATGGTACTGTTTAGTGTGACTCAGTCTAGAATCTGCTTGCATCTTCCTTGGTAGCCTCATCTCCTCCCAGTTCAGCTGAGTCAGCATCTCCAGGGGTGAGGCTCAGAGAACTGTACAGTTATGAGTTGTCTCAGGCGACTGTACTGGGCAGTTCAGACACCGAGGTGAAACAGTACACCGCACACAGTCCCTTTCCTGAGCAGACGTTATTTTAGGGCTTTGTTTATAATCATTACCTTTCTAAGTACAAAGATATGCCCAGAACCATATAATCCAATAACATCCACAGTTAATATTCTATGTATACACCCATAAATACTTCTTTTTCCTAAAAGAGTATATTGCTCACTCTCCGGTGGTGACCTGAAGGTTATATGTAAAAGGCAGTATATAGTCTATTTTTTCACATACCAATATGTTGTAAGGAACTTTTAATGGGATACTATCTTTTTATTGATTTGTAAACTCTATAGTCAAAGACTTTAAAATCCTCTTCTCGGTGACTCAGAATCATCCAATGAGCACTGAGTCTAAGTTGGCCAGGTCTGACCTCCCCTGGGTACCTCTCCCTGCAGAACGAGGCCTGGGCCACCTTCCGAGCTCCAGATGAGCGAATGAGCTCTCACAAAACCTCATCGTCTCCGGGAACAGGTGACCTGCAGGCTGTTCTCAACCCATCACTTCAAACCCTCTGTTCTGCTGCTTTTGACCCTTTCTGGAGCGATACGGAAATATGCTACATAAACAGAGGTTGTCCGTTATTAGGCTAAAGTCTTCCCAGGCATTTCGGTGAGAACACAGAAAGGGTGGCTTTTAAGAGATCCAAGTAGAGTTTCATGAAATTCACTTTTAAAAAATGCCTTCTGTCCCTTGTATCAGTAGCAGTAGTGCTTTTACATATTGCTATTCTATGGGTACAAATGCATAAAAAACCTCCTCCCACAAGGTAATGTGCATCCCCATCTACACTGCTATATCTGCTGTTCTCAATATGGCCCCCTGGTTGGACATGTTAATGTTCACCCATGTAGACTTTAAAATATACTCGTTACTACCTTTATTTTCAGTATAGATGATACTTGTGTTATGACCTCAAAGTTAACAAAAGAAGGGACTTGCCCAGGAGCCCTCTAACGTAGTGAGGGTTGTCACACGTACCCACAAACCCCCTTCATGACTGTCTTGGCAGTTCCAAGCACAGTGCCTGCTACAGAGCAGCCACGGACACCTGAACAGTAGCAGGTAAAAGGTCTTGATCACATCATGTGGCCGGTAAGTTGGCAGAGTGAGGATGCTCCCAAACCCAGGACTCTCATCACAAGTTCAGTGTTCCCTCTGCTGCATCACACTGCCTCCTGCTGGCCTCTTGAGCTCCAAGACAAAGCTTTTCATTCATTCTCACCAATGGGTCTGCACTGTTTTGCTCAGGGACTCACTCATCTACTTGCTTAAGGTGTTAGGCTTTTCACACATGACTCATGAGTCTGGCTGGGTTAAGGCCTGTGGTAAATCATTGGCATGTTCCATGACTTGGAAAATTAGCTGTTAGAGGCACCGAAACACTTCACGGTGTTAGGACAAGTCAGGGAGGAAACCTGGCTCCCACTGTCTTTGCTGTGTCCTGACACTTGGCATCATCTGCTGAGATTAACAGAATTGTTCTTGCCACACAGTAGAAAAAGGCATTCAGTATAGTTCATGCAAAAGCAGACATATAAAGATGGTGGTGGTGGCTGCTCTACAAATTAATCTGATTGAAGAAACCAATTCTGATGCAAGGAGAGAAGAAGGAGTGTTACAAAGATAAACTGTGCATCTCTAATTGGAAGTTACAAGAAGAAACCTGAGCAAGCATAACCAGAAACAGGCTAAATCCTAACCTGGAAGGGTGAGAATACTGAAAATCAGGAACTTGAGACTGAAGCACTCTGCTATCAGAGAACAAACCCCTGGTGTGGAACCAACGAGGGCCTTCATCAGCAGCTGGAGTTTTGGAAACCAGGTGGCCAGGCTAATGCGACTCACAGGGAGCAGGAAGGTGAGCATGGATGGCAAAATTCTCCAAAGACTCACAGATCCAGGCCACTGAGCATCCCCCCTCCCACCTCTCAGGGAGGCAAAGGGCTGAAACATCCTCCCTCTCTTGCAGCCTTTAAGGCTGCAGCTATCATTCCTTTTAATCTGTTTTTTCTGGGGTAGAAAAATGTGGGGATCAGAGGAGGTGGCAGTGTCCGCCCCCAGGGCAGAGCCCCTGATGGCCAGGGCAAACAGGACAGCGTTTGCTCCCCTCATCCCTCAGTGCCACCCATGAGACCCACTGCTGTTGTAATTTTCTGCTCTCCTATCCCACTGTCCTTGACTCCTCGAGTGTATGGGAATTTGGGGCAACTCACCCATCACTGGCAAAAGCTGGGCTGGGAAACACTGGGCCAACCTGGGGAATTGCATGTGGTCCCTCACCTCTCCTGGCTGTTGCCGTCCACATTGTCCTGCCTCCCCCTGACTGCACGGAGAAGACCACGGCCACTTTCCGTGTTAATTTACTCTAGGAGGAGGAGTGGGAGGAAAAGAAAAGCAAGGCAAGCAGCCAGCAGCCCATCTCAGAAAAAGGGTCCCTTGACCCATGCCTTCCGAGTCTCTTTCTCTCTTGAATATTAATGTGTAACTCCTTCCTGTGGCTCTCTCTAGGGGATGACGGCAGCTGAGAGGCTCAAGGCCATTGCAGGCAGAAACAGGATAATCGACAGGCATGGGATCTGAAAAGGGGCAAGAGCCATCATGCCCATATTCCCTGAGTGCAGACCTCCAACCCAACTCTAGGTGAATGGGAGAAAACCCTAGCCCCAGATGTTACTTTAACACTCACATCACCTCTTGGAAACCACAATCCTTGCAAACTGTTTCATACGCTTCCAGAAATAGATAGAATGCAGCTGGGAGCTCGGAGCTGTGCAAATCATTTAACTGCATACAAATGATAGCTATTATACAGCCAGGATTCCCCAGGGCAATAATTCTATTCCCAATTCCTCTTATAACCTGATGAGTCCGCTGAGGTCAGGTAGTTGGAGCGGTGTTAGTCAACGAGGCCAAGGGCTCAGGAAAGCTGCTTTGGCAGACCTGGCAATTCTGCAGAGCATCGCCATGATCCCCCCAGATCACATCGAGTAATCCTAGGGTCAGTCCTGCCAGTGTGCAGGGCATGTGTGGAGCCTAACAGAGGAGAGCACTGAAGGCTCCAGATGCCAGAACCAACTCTTGGGGCAAAAAGTCGTGGCCTGACCCCCACTCGAGGAGTCAGGGTCACTGTCACGGCTGTGTGGTGACATCCTGCTCCATGTTGGTCTCCTTGCACCCTCAGGCTGTCTGGCACCATGTTCTTTCCTCTCCCTCTAATGGTTCCCTTCCCTTTTAGATGGGGCCTCTACTCCACATGAGTGAAAAACAAAATAATGAAGCAAGTTAATAACTACATCTGATCAGAGTCAATAAGGTCCTAGGTGAGGAGGAACTCTGTGCTAGCAGACATCTCATCTCATCCCGGGTCCAAAGCTTTGCAGCAGGATACCAGGAATGAAGTTACCTTCCGCGTATTTGGTTCCTAATGAAAAGTTCCCAGGATTTGGTGCTTCCCGAGTGGAGCTGTTTAGTGCAGTCTTTCTTAAATCCCATTCTGTTTAGAATTCTCGAAAATCATCATTCAGTTTCCCCTTTTTGCTGCACAGGTAGCAGGAACAGAGCTGTTAACCGTAAGTACCCCCCGTCTCACCCCAATGCCAGGGTCTAAGTGTGCCTCCCCACCCCACCTGCCCCGCCCCTGACTATCTGTTATGCTGACTTAGAAATGTGTCCTCATCCAGGGCTCCCATATCTGAAGAGAGTTCTCAGGGAGGGAGTCGCCAGGGAGACAGAAAGATGAAATTGGTGGAGTGGCTGCCACGGGTGTTGGGCACTGTGAGTGAGAGAGACGGCAAGGTTTCAACCAGGTGTGTTACAGGTGAAAACCACAATCTTCCACATCGGGCATTTTCTTGAGGGTGTAACGACTTTAGTTACTTTCAGTCACATTTTTCTGCTAGACAGCTATTTGAACATGTCACAGTGTAGTGTCAGGACCAAATGGAACCCCAGGTATATAAAGGTTTCACCTTTTCATTTTTCTCTAACACTGTAATTAATTAATAACTACTACCATTTATTGAATACTTACAATGTGTCACTCATTTAGTCAATACACACTAACTGAACACCACTGTATGCTAGGCATTATTCAGGCACCGAGGAAACAACGGAGAATGGGACAGAAACAGTCCCTTCTTCATGAAGCTAATGAGAACAGAGAGATGGTGAACAAATAAACAAACAGGAGACCAAGAGCGACAGGGGGCTACTTGAGACCCGGCAGTTAAAGAACACCTCCTCGAGGAGGTTACCAGGGGATCTGACTCTGGGAAGAAGCCAGTCACGTGAGGGCCGGCGGACGAGCCCCTCAGGAAGCAGCAGCAGCTTGTACACGGCAGGTACTCTCGGTGTTCAACACGGAAAAAGGCCAGTGTGGCCGAATCAAAGCAGCAAGGCTGTACCAGGGGCACCCGAGACGGAGGTGGGGCCCAGAAGGGGCAGGTCGCGCAGGCCCAGTGAGCAGCGTGGGTTTTATGTGGCGGCGTGCGAAAATCGAGAGGGCACTGGGGGA
This sequence comes from Sturnira hondurensis, assembly GCF_014824575.4. Taxonomy (NCBI): domain Eukaryota; kingdom Metazoa; phylum Chordata; class Mammalia; order Chiroptera; family Phyllostomidae; genus Sturnira; species Sturnira hondurensis. Next base: position 6,374,576 of record NW_028085930.1, read on the forward strand.
CTTTAAACAAGGAAGTGGCAAGGCATACTTTTCATTTTAAAAAGATCACGTTGCCTTTAATATACAGAAAATGGATTTGGGGGGACAGGGTGAAAGCAGGAAGGTCGCTGAGGAGGCCATTACAGGGGCTCGGGGGGGGGGGGGGCAGTGTGATCTTGAGGTCAGGTGCCACGGTTTGCATGCAAACAGATCTTCAAGTCCTCAGACCTTCATGGAGGTCTACGAAATCACACAAGGCCTAGAGCCTGGCACGAGCGCCCTGCTGGACTGGCCCAGACACAGAAGAAGTGGGGGGGGATGGCTGAGGTTTAACGACGTGGCCGGGTTAGCAGTGACAGCGAGGCTTGGAAAACTAACAGGCCCACCGTGGGAGGAGTTCCATCTGTTTTTCTATAAATATAAAGCATTCAAAGGTGGCAGCCCTGGGTGGCCAGCCCAGCCATGCTCTAATTAAAGGGACCTGGCCCCCGGGCCCAGGGCTAACACGTTTTTAACCTATGCCTGGAAGAGCAGTGTTCAAACTCTTTGAAATGAGGCCTGGGACTCAGGGACTTTGAGACACTCGGTATGGAAACTAGGCCGCGTTTGGCCCTTGATGGCAGAACAAAGTGCCCGATGGAAACCCGTTTCCCAGAGACCTTCCTAAAACTTCTCATCCTGTGGCCAAGACCTAGAATCTACTGAGGACACTATGGTGCAGCTTTTGAGTTCCCTCCCCTTTCACTGCTGCAGTTTACACGGAAGTCTCCGCCTCCTCCTGGGGCTGGGGTGTAACTGTCAAATGAGTGACAAGAACTACACGTGGGCAAAAGCTAATTACTGAAGTAGTCCAAGTCTACTCTGTTAATTAATGTTGAAGACAGTTATCACGTCCCCCAAGGTAGAAAGTGGAGAGCACCTATGTTTGCTTGTTTTTTCCTTTCTTTTTCTCCCTCCCTCCTACCTTCCTTCCCCTTCTGCCCCCTCTCTCCCTCCTTCCTTCTATCTCTTTATATCTTTCTCTCCCTCCTTCCCTTTCTTAAGCCAGCAGTACGCAAATGTCAATTGTACCAGAGAATGTTTCTTCCCATCTAGGATTCCAGCCATTATGCCTGTTTAAGTGGATATGGAAAGATAAAGGGAGAGGGGGGTGGATAAATTCAGAGGTTATTTACCTGGAAATCTGATTTTGTTCACAGTTAAGTAAGTTACGCTAAACGATCATACAGGTTAAAAAAACTCCAGCAAATGGCAGCTGCCAATCTGAAAGCACCAGGCCGACATCCATTCCCTGGGCAGTAAGTAGAAATCGAAGACGAAGTGGCAGAAGAGAGCACTGGCTTGCAGGCCAAAAATATCAAGGTTGAAGCTCTGACAGTTTCCTGTGAAAACCTGAGCAAATTTCTTAAGCCCCTAGACTCTTGTTTCCTGGTTTGCGGAACACGCGAGCCAGGCCAGCATGCTCCCTGCGTTCAATTTCATCCTTAAAAGGGGTCTGAGTTTTCAAAGCATTTCCATGTCAGGGAACCCTGGATGGGAGATTAGAGATGACAGGTGATTAACATATCATACTAGTGCTACACCTGTGTAAGCTTTAGTTTTCTAACAGGTGCTTTGCACGATACCAAGCTGAGCACAGGTTAGGAGAGGAGACAGGAAATGTTTCCTGCTACCTAAGGTACGGCTTTTCAGTCTTCCCTCTTGTCCCAGGGTCCACGAGCACTGCAAGACTGTCAGAGCTCCACCCTCTTGCTGTGCAAGCCATGGATGGGAATGATGGAAGTGAAGAGATACTAAACCACTAGGCAAAGTGCTTTCTTGTTTGCTAACACTGCAGAAGCAATCTAGAATGGAAATGGAGTGTTGTTATAGAACCAAGTCTAACTCTTCAGGTGTGGCCACAGTTTGAGAACTGGAACCAAACACACGTTCACACAATTCAACACCTAGACCCACTAACCAAGCAAACAGCTGTTTCATGAGTCCACTGAATGGTGTCACTACCTCTTCTAACATAGACTCCGCTTTCCAGAACCAGCTCTCCTTCATCACGGAGCGCTGGCAACTCCCGACCTCAGGCAGCAATGCTGTGATTTCCCTGCATGTGAGACCCTCATGCGGTTGAGGACTTCAACCTGAGGCTGAGTGACCCACCTGAGGTGAAGTGGGCCCTAAGTCTCTGGGGAGGGTGCCTTCTGCCTCTTGGGAGGATGGCCAGCAAGCAGCCAGCTCCTGTCATGAAAGTGCCACAGGAAAGTGTCACTGCAGTCCTTGATGGCTATCGACAAAGAAGGTGACCGTGAATCAGGACTTTTCTGTTTGATTCCTGGCTCTCCTCATGATTTTCAACATGCATGCTTCCTTGTAGTGATATCAAGAGCAAAACCCTACATTCGTTGTCTTTGTTGGATCCTCTTACATGAAAGAGAACAGAAATATTTCACATAGAGTGAGGAAGAATTCAGAAAATAGGGGTAAGTGGAAACAGGAGAAACGGTACGGAGTAGCAGTTAGCAGCTGAAGAGGCCCGAGAGATCCACCACTTTCAGCTTTTTGACTTTGGGTAAATTATTTAACCACTCTGTGACTCAGTTTTTTCATCCGTAAAATGGGAATAGAAGAAAGCAGCCACTCACAGGGTTGTTGAGAATGGTAACAAGAACCCAGGGAACCATGTATAGCCCAGAGTCAGAGCTATGTAAGTGTTAATCACCATCTCTGCAATCATCATCACTATTGTGGGTCTCTTTAAACTGAATGCAAGCCTGTGGCTCTACTCTCGGAAGGAATGATACTGGATGTGTGCGAAGTAAGGTACGAGGACCCTCAAAGATTAAGCAGTCAAAGGGGTGGGTCCCCTTGAGCAGATGGAGGAAAATAAGATAGTCATTTGGAGCATGGATAAAAGCAGCCAAGGAGAACTGAGAGAATTGCACAGGTGTATGAATGCTTTAGAATTATCTAAATTCCAGGAAAATGGGCTGTGGGGATTTACCTAACTTAATTAAGAAAACTACAAGAAAAACTAATTTACATAGTGATGAGCTCCTACTCATCATTGTCGACTGGTACGGTAAGTGACATGGGGAACACATTGCCACCTGGCTTCCATAGGAGAAAATCATAGGAGACAATCCATCAGAAACAACGCGATGTCACAAGTGGAGCTCCAGGGTAGAAATGAACGGTTTCCCTTCGTGAATGGCCAGCCTGCATTTTTGACCATCCCTTTCACAGGCTCCAGCAGATCCAGCGTGACCATAACACTCTCCCTGTCCTGGAAAGGCTGGTGATGTCCACAGTCTGGTAAACACATCCACAGGCTGAGCTCTGCTCTGCCTGTTAACCAACTTTTCACGAGCCTGGGTTAGCAGTCGGCTGACATTAGCCAGCTGGAGGAAAGGTCAACAGGAGACAGTGACCAGGGACACTAGACCGTGACGGCGTCTCTCATGACTGCCTATTTACTGAGTTCACTTTCCAGCCTCTCATTTGGAGACACTCAGTTCTCCAGGTACTGCTGGGAGAGGACAGTGGTCTCACATCTCCTTCCAGGACCCCTGGGCTTAGGAAGCCGGTGGCTTGCCTACGGAGCAGCAATGGTTCACCAGGCACGGTTGACCTATGGGCAGTTTCTTTTCTACTGACTCTTGGGTATCTTTCAATTATCTATGAAAAATGTGTCACCTTTGTGATGTTAAAAAAAAAGAATTAAAAAGTTTGCTTCGTTAGGCCAACCTACTTCACATCTCACCAATCTCTAAGACAATACGAGGTACAATAGAGATTGGTGAGGAGGACAGAGCTCACCTCTGCTCTTTTTCAGTTTATTTTTGTTTTGATCTATAAGGGAGCCGACAAGATTCACAGGATTGTTAAAGGGGTTAAAGGAAATAATCCATTTGCAAAGGCCCGTACCTAGCATATGGCATGTAGGATTTGCTCCCCAAAGATGGATTGATCTGTCCAGTCCAAAGAGACTAAGCACTCAAAGGTTACTGCCTACGGCGCTGTGCTGGCACCGGCCAGCCTTCCCGCAGCTCACACTGCCCAGCGTGGGCTAAGCGCTCACCCAGGAACAAAGAGTGGCCTCATTCTCCTGACTCACATATACCCAGAGAAACAGACCTTCAATGGGGGTACAAAAACTTTGCGGGGGCAGTTACCAATGTTTATTTTATTATTATTATTTGTACTTAGATGTATGTTGTAGTTTTTAATCTGTCAAACATTTTTAATTTAACCTTTACTGTATTTTTCTCCATTACCATTTAGTCCCCTTATACCCGCACTCCCCGCAATTGCCACACTGTTGTCCATGTCCATGAGTCCTTTTTCCTTTTTGCTCAATCCCTCCAGCTCCTAACCCAGTCCCTGACTAGCTATCATCCCGCTCTCCAACTATGAGTCTGTCCCAATGGGGGTACATTTGAATCTACATACTAATCAATGGCTTAGATTCTCAGGGTTAAGCACTGTTATACTGGATGTTTACTATATTCCTTAATGCAACAACAAAAAAGTACAACAGAAAACAGTTCTCTCTTAGGCACCATCCAAAAGGATGTGTCATCCTGAACTTTTAAAAAGTACTCTTTTTCAAAATGCCATATTTACGTGGGTCTCAAGCACAGGCTCATGGTCACAGGGTCTAATATGGGTCCGATCTCCTTTCACTAAGTGGAAAAGTATGCCAAGTGGAGTTAAGAACTTACAATCTGAGTCAGAATTTACTTTGCCTAAAATAAGACTTATGCGTTCTTTTGTTGTAATAACTTTTTAAAAAAGAATTAAATATATACAATAAAGGTAACTTGCATTTTCTAATTTTTCAACCACTCTCCCAAATATTGTTATGGTCAAAGAGAAATCTTGTCTGGACCAATAAGTTGTTCTTTCAAGTAAGCTGATTTTGAAAAAAAGAAGTAGACAGAAAAGCCCAGTTCTATATTTTGTTCCACAAACACCTTAAATGCCTGACAGGAGAGATAAAAAAAAAAAGACATGGCTGGTCTGGGGCCAACATCCTTTCTGAGAAAGCGAAGTCGCCAAGAATATGAACAACCCCGCTGAGCAGCAGACAGTACCAGCACGGCACACCTACAACCTGAGCACACAGGCACTCAGGGAATATTAAAGATGCATGGCACACGGTCTGGACAAAGTGTGCTGGAAGACTACGGTGTGGTAACAAACAGCTCGATTCTATTGCTTGAACAGGGCACACATTTATTTCTTGCTCGTGCTCTATACTCAACACTGGTTGGCCGGAGGCTTTGCTCACCATGGTCACTGGCAGGGACCACAGGTTGATGAAGGTCCAACGATGCTTCCAGTGACAGAGCAAGAAGGGAAAACAGGCTGTTAAAGCTTCCACCTGGAAGTGACCAAGGTCCACTTGGGCTCATGTTTCACTGGCCAGAGTAGGTTACCTGGCCATACCTAACTTCGAAGGGGCAAGGCAGTACAATTCTACCAGATGCCTGGTAGAGGGCACCGAGCTGGACATTCCTAGGGAACAACATTAGTCACATGATATAAGAACTTGGCAGAATTTTTTCACACCCATATCTCATTTGATTTCTACTCCATGCTTACAATTGGGTTCTATCGGGATCTTATTTTACAAATGAAATAACCAAAGCTCAGAGAGATTGAGTGACTTGCTTAAATCACACAAACAGTAAGTCAAACAGTTTTTAGAACTCTAAATCCTAGTCCTTTAGTTAAAAAGCCATTGAGGTACAATCTTTGCACTCACAATTTGCAGTACATTCCAATTTGCTATTTATTTGTACTATTTATCAAACACCTATTGGACATTACTTATCTCTTCATATATATATTATATCTCTAAATTTTGTTTGCCAAGGACATATTGTTGTAACATTTGCGTTCGCCACAACATCACAGCCACCTGAAAATCCCAAAAGGTGGCTATGCTAAGCAAAATAAGCCAGTCAGAGAAAGACAGATACCACCTGACCTCACTTACATCTGGAACCTAATGAGCAAAATAAACTGATGGACAAAACAGATGCATGGATGCATGGGTGCACGGAACAGACTGATAGGGAGGAGTAGGGGAGCAGGGGACTGGGTAAAAGACAGTGAAGAGATTAACCAAAGGGCATATACGCATATCCCGTGGTCACAGACAATAGTGTGGTGAAGACAGGGTGGTAGGGCAGGGGGGGAGGGAGGGGTGCAGAGGCTAGGTGGAGGTGAGCAAAGAGGGGGAGGAATGGGGGTGATTGTAATAGTGTCAACAATAAAAAAGGCACGATGTTTGTAAGTGTGTCTTGGGTGACATGTCAAACACCTACATAAGCACTATTTTTTGAACCCCAAGGCTGTGCTTTGAGCATTTCAAAAAAAAAGAAACCAAGTAGATAAACTAAATCAACTCCTTTATTGTTCGGGAGCATTTCAGGCAGCTCCATTAGGAGCTGTCCTCCAGATGTCACCTGCCTTTGCAGGCACAATACTTCGAGGTCTGAGACTTGCCATGCACGCGCTTCCCTTTTTCATCACATCAAATCACACTACACACCACAGACAATGCATCATGCTCACAGGAGTCACCACGGACTTGCCCGGACTTCCATCTGCCTTTGTTTTGACACTGAAAGTCCCTCTCTGTGCGAAGGCACTGAAAGTCATTTGCCATAGATGGCCACAGGCAGAATTCCTTCTGAAAACACCGGAATGAATGCAGTGCGCCTGCATAAAAGGCAAGATTGTGAGGCTCAAAAACCAAGTGCTTGATGAGCACCTGAGTCTGAATAAAAAGCAGAGGTGATAATGGTGAAATCCGTTCTGTAATAGCTCGCCTAATCTGCCTTAATGTAACCATAGACAGAACTCACCCAGGGCATGCTACTTAACTTTCTTCAATTTCTTCATTTGTAAAAGTTGAAGAATAACGGTCCTGACTATATCATGCTGTTGTGGGGAGTAAATTGAAATTATGCAGAAAACACTTCGAACATGCTTAACACATGGTCAGCATTCACTTCATGTTAGTACTTTCCTTTGAATTTTGCCAAATGCTTCTACCTGAGCCAACTGAGCCCAGATATTAACATATAATGAAATTTCAGAACTAGAAGGGACTTTGGAATCCACTTGCTCTAGAGAAATTGAAGAGAATTACCTGGGATCACCTAGTTTATGATGGAGTCAAGACAGACTCTCGTTCGCCTGCCTGCAATTTTATGTCTAGTTGGAGCATCTTGTCTAGAATGGTGTTTGACACAGCAAAGAAGCTGTTTACTTGATTCCAAACAAATCGAACTTTGGTTCGTTTCCATTTCTTCTGAAATTCCACCTACTATTTCAGTACACAGAACACAATAAGCCTCCATCACTGTTAAAATCTGTCCAGAGTACAAAAGGAAACAAGACTAAATATCAAATCAAAGCTATTTGCAGCCTAGAGGAAGGACTTATCTGAAATTAGTTCTATTTTGCTCATCAGCTTCATGATATTGTCAGTTGTTTTTAATTAAGTCACCCTTCACTGCTACACTGCACAAATGTGAAGAATTGCTAGCGGAAATGCCGGCTGCGTTCCCGTGCACTTTATAGGGAAATAATTCGAACTGGTTCTCTCTTAAAGGTTTAGATAAGGGCATTTCAGAAAACAGTTTAAAGGTGATTTTCCAGGTAATGTGAGTCTGGAAATTCCTGCAAGTTTCCAGGCTCTAAAAGTTAAGCTCTCCTTCCTCCAAAGTAAGCATTTAAAATTCTTTGTCTATGAAACAGACACCATGACCCTTGTAACCCAGGGGAGACACGGAGGAGCCACGTGACAAAGCCATTACCCAACAGGTGGTGGCTGGTTTCCAAAATGACTATAAAGGTGGATGTCCTCTTTTTTTTCTAAAGGTTAATTTATTTTTATTCTTGACACTATTACAGATGTCCCCCCCCATTTACCCCCCTCCACCCAGTCCCCATCCCCCCATACCCCACTCTTCACCACATTGTCTGTGTCCATGGGCCAGGCATATATGCATATACCAAATGTTGCCATGTATAACACACACCCACATTTTTGGCCCAAACTTTCAGGGAAAAATTATTGTTTTAATTTTTAATTCAATTATTTATTTACTTATATTTAGATACTTGTTTTTTGTATTATAAAGAAATTTTAGCATTTATTTTTGAACTTATCATGGTACAAGAAATTTTATGTAACAAATAATTATGAAACACAAGAACAGATACAAGGTATTTCAGGTACTACCCATGTACAGTGTGCATCCTTATTTTCCCCTCAAAAATCTGGGCAAAAAGTGTGCATTATACACAGCAAAATATATATGTTCTTTGGCTAATTTCTTCCAGTCCCCCAACCCCTACCCCTCTGAGATCTGTCAGTTTGTCCCATGGATCCATGCCTCTGGTTTTATTTTGGATGTCCTCTCCTTATTCTTTTTTTCCAGGGTCAAATCAGTATTCAATGGAGAGCAGGCTGTCATTCTAGCTTCTCATCTGCCCCTAAGAAGGTTCATCTGAGGCACCTCTTAACCAAAAGAGAATGAACCAAAGCCCATATGCTGCCATATGTTTGGGAAACAAAATAGAGAGAGAGATTTTGGTTCCTAATAGGGAGAGAATCTGATTGAAACAATAATATGAATTTCCAGAAAACAAAATTGTTTGCATGAGAATATGATACTGCTGTTCCTTAGCAACCAGTGCGGTTCCTCAAAGGCACTGTGAATGGTGAAGAAAGCCAAGTATTGGGTTGGCCAAAAACATAGTATGTGGGTTGGGTTTAGTCTCTTCCATAAAATAAAAGACACATGTTTCATTTTCAGAAGTAACTTTATTGATTTGGATATTTGGAGTATGTTGGCTCTCTCCCTCGTGGAACAATGTTGATTATTCTTAATTAATGTCTTGATTTGATTACTATCAACTTCAATTGGCCTACCCAACCATGGGGCATCATTCAGCAAGAAATGTCCAGCACAAAATGTCACAAACCACTTTTGACACATTCAATCCATCACAGCACCTTCTCCATACACTGCACATTTTTTTGCACTTCAGCTGCATTTTTACCTTTCTTGAGTAATACAGCATAATACAACAAAATGTTGCATATTTCCTTTCATCTTCAATATTAAAATGGCTGCACAAAAATTCACCAATATTGATAAGTTTTTTTCATGCATACTGACATGACAGCTGTCAGAATACAGTCTGACAAAACTGTTTCAAATGAAGCTAAAGACAACTAAGCACTACTAGAGCCATCTTACAGAAAAACAAACAAACTTTTTGGCAAAGCCAGTCCATTCTTCTTCTCTTGCATCTGAACTGTAACTCGAGACTCTAAAATGAATGCTCTACTGGTAGAGCATTGGAACTACTCACCCAACTGACAAAGGTGAGAAATCAGATGCTGTTTGGTCAACAAAAGTCTCCAACAACCAAGCAGTGACTTTATCAAGTTACTTGTACCGGTCAACTGTGGATGCATACAATGGCATCTTGTCCACTCTGGTGGGTGTCTACCATGACATTCAACCCCCATCCTCCCACCCAGCCCATTGCTCTATTCTGCCACCAGCACTAACAGAGACAACCGGTGTCTGAGGCACCTGAGATACCAAGATGCCGTGGAATGGTTAAGCAAATAAACCTCTACTCAAAGTAAGAAAATACTACAAAGTTTAATGACAATCTTCAATTAAAAGTTGCAGTTTAGGAACTGCTATGTCATTGCTCTACTGCTATTCAAACATAGACACAAAAGAAAGCTCTGTCATTCAAATACTTCATTAAATTAACTCAAACGATAACAGTTTTATTGCAGTGCAATAGGCTCTTTGTTACTAATATTTATTTCCACTGCTTAAAAACTTGGGTTTAATGCCAATGGTCTCCCCCCACCCCCAAGTTTCCATTAGACTCTTCTTGGGATATAAGTGACAAAACAATTCTACACAGAACATTTATACTTTAAAGGTGGACTGCAATTCAGTTTCCATGGTTTTTCCCACTGAACATCTCTGGAGTGAACTTCGGAAAGTCTCTGCAGTAACCTAGTTCAGCTTTAATATCACTCATTGGTTCATTCATCCATTCATTCATTCACTCAACAAGTGTTTATTGAGCATGTTGGTGCCGGGAACTGTGTTAGATGCTAGGGATTCCAGTGAGACAAAAGTGGTCACTGCCCTCAGGACTGTAAGCCTGAGGGCAACAGAAAATTAGCAGCCACATGCAATGCCACAGGTCATGTAATAATGACAGAGGAGAATCAATACTGAAGGAGACTCAGCAAGGTACCCTTACCCAGATCCATAGAGGATTCAAGAACGACTTCTTGGAATAAACGATACTGAAGGAGGAGAGAGGAAGCAGCAGTAAAAAAGCATCCTGGGAAGAGAGAGTATCAGGGGCACAGACCAGGAAGAGAGAGGACATGACAAATGAAAGAAATGGAGAGAAGTTCACTATTGATTCAGTTGGGTTGGAATAATGAGGTCAAAAGAGGTAAACTGGGGCCAGGTTAGGGAAGGTGGTGTAAGCCAGCTGAAGGTGTCGGGTTTATTCTGTGAGTATGGGGGGTGCATTAAAATGTTAGAGAGGAAGGCGGATGTGTTCTTGGCCCGGGGCCTCCTGCCACATGGGGACCTGCTGGAGTGACGATGGTCTGTGCCGTCAGCCACCTCTCCTCACAGATAATGCCCCTTGGCCCCATCCCACTTTAGAAACAATTACAGACATTTCATAATCACTGAATGACTTTTTTTGGTATAAAATAATACCTTTGTTAAACTAGAACAGCAAAGCTATCGAGTGGCCATGTTCTTTATCTAGAAGGTACCTCACAGATCATATATTCTAGCCCCTCTCACTTTTCAGGCACAGAAACCGGGTGAAGATGGAAGGTGCACTGTCTCATCTGGGGGCCTGCAGGGGCTGAAGGCCGAGCAAGGCCTAAACCCCTGGCTGCTGGCAGTCAGTGCTCGCGGTGGCAGGATCAGATGGTGAAGTCTAATTTCACCGATTTAGTCATTTTTCTTCTCTTCTCATACAAGCTGGGTTCAATGAATACTTTACCCTTACCAGTGCGTTTGAAAGCTAAGCAGCTCTCCTGAACGATCTTCATCAGGAACGCGATATATTAGAAATGCTGTGATGGAGCCTGTCAATATGGTAGATTGATATTTTGAATGCACAGAAGACCTTTAAATGAAACCTCAGGGCTTCTTCCAGTATCAGCATCATCTAATTAAGAGCATAATCATGCGATACAACCAGGACCCTCATGGAAGATAATTAAAAAAATAATAATACCCCAAGGGAAAAAAAGTAATACCACAACCTCAATAAAAAAGCCATGCCTTCTGGTTCCAAAGTCATCCTATGCATTTCCCAGCAGCTTCAAGAAAAAGTTATTATACAGAAGTTATTTAATTATTGCTTTTAAAGATTCCCTGAAAACCAAAGTGGCAGCCAGAAACTTTTCCAGCAACATACATCCCACCATCACGCTGTGATTGCAGCATAGGAGCATGCGTTTTGTAACCTAAGGAAGCAGCTGGCTAGGGATTCGAGCAGCTGTTTATGGCTTCTGCTAACTTAAAAACTTAAATATTTTTAAAGTTGGGAGAACACAGGCAACTGTTAGATCTTATTTTTATCTGTAGTAAAATAATACATACCAACAAGGGCCTGCACCTTTCCAAGACCCAGTCCTTGAGGACACTGTTCTACAGTTTACCATACGCGCAGAGGTGAGAAAACGGTGCTCTGTTTGCTTAAAAGTCATCAACTAAAGAGCCCAACTCACCCTCAAAGGGAGATACAGGTGAAAAATGCCCTTAAAAAACCTAACAAACCTGCATGTACTAGATATTTACTAGGTATAGTTCAATAATTTTCCAGTTTTCGAGATCAATTTCTGTTAGTCTATTCATCCATTAAGAAGAAATACATTTGAAGAGAATTATACATGGAACCAAGGAAGTTATAAATAAGTTAATTTATTTGTGATGCCTATATAGTAACTGGAGCAGCATATATTTATATTTGAAAGACCATAATTTCTAATTAAAATATAAGTAGGTGCATTGTGGCTTTGTGAAATCTGTAAATGCAAGTACTGAAGAATGCAAAGCAAAAAAATTTCAGGAGAAAAGTTGTTAAAATAACTTAAAAATAATTGTAGATTTACAAAAGAGGTGCAAAGATAGTGGTGAGTTTCCTGTGTACCCTTCACCCGGCTTTCCCAATGCTATCCTAAAGCCATGGTGTAATGATAAACTAAGAAGTTAACACTGGGACAATATTGTTAACAAAACTACAACTTCATTTGCATTCCCTCAATTTTTCACAAATGTCCTTGAAGGAGTTCAACATGCCACCCCCAAGTACGCCACTGGGACACAAGGGTTTTCCTCAGCTGAAGGCACGGCAGCTGCAGGAGGGGCTGACCTTTCCTACCGAAAAGCAGGCCATAAAATTTCCCGTGAGAAACGTGTCCTCCCCGTACCAGGAAGACAACATCTGTATCACTGGAGACTGGGAATCGATGCTTAAATGGGTCTGTACAGGCAACTTACTAAAATAACCCTTATCTCTCACTACTTTTTCTCCCACCCCATATGTCTCCTAGTCTCTTCCACACAATTTACTGCCTGCAGCCCAAATCCCTCTGTCTTGTCATTTCTTCACAAATCCATAATTTCTTTGTCTAAGAAAAAGCATTAAATGCTCTTTGCTCGGGTCACTTCTTCGGGTCTTCATTCTCTTGTGATGGTCCCCAAGTACATGCAGAAATTCAGTAAAATTCACATACTTTTCTCCTCTTAAAAGAATCTGATGTCAGTGTAACTCTTAATTAAGCCCAGCCAAAGATCTTAAGGCCATAAAGAGTAATTTTTCCTCTCCTACATCCTTTTTCCATTCCTAGCTCAAATCCAGGATTCCACATTGCCTTTACTTGTCTCCTTCTATCCATGAACAGTTTCTTAGTCTTTCCTTGTCTTTACTCTTTCATGACCTTGGTACTTTGGAAAAGCACTAGCCAGGCATTTTGTAGAATGCCCCTTGATTGGGGGCTGTAGGTTTCAGGGAAAAGAGCATAAAGGTGGCGTATTCTTCCCAGTCCCTTCACATCATGGTCTCCATGAGGTCAATGTGACTGGTGGTGTTCACCAGACCACCTGGTCCAGGCGGTGTCTGCCTGGTTTCTCCACTATACGGTTACTAATGTTCCCTTTCCATTCTCTGTTCCTTAGAAGTGAGTCACTAAATCCAATCTACACTCAAGGGGAGAGGAATTAGGCCTCACTCACTGGAGGAGAAAGTGTCAAAGAATATGTTAAAAGCACAATAATAACTATTTTAGGAGAGATACTTTGAGTCCATGCAGATATACAATTTCTCAAAGTCTTGCCCTAATTTCAGTATTCATCAATGGAACTTGCCCACAGCAATTTACAATGGTGTTCTATGATTTTTTATTGCTCTCAGCTCTCCTCTATTTAACAGTTGAAATTCTTCTGTAAGAAATATTTATCTCTTGTCCCCCTTTATTTATATTAGTATGATATCACTGATATTTAATTTCTTCTTTGATGATACTAACCTGACTTATTTTGTTGCTAAATCTGTTCCAGTTTGGCCACTGAAAGTTTTATTTATTTATATTTTAATTATTTTAAAAAATATTTTATTTATTTATTTTTAGAGAGAGGGGAAGGGAGGTAGAAAGACAGGGAGAGACACATCAATCAGTTGCCTCTTGCATGCCCCCAACTGGGGGCCTGGCCCACAACCCAGGTGTGTGCCCTGACTAGGAATCGAACCAGCAATCTTTTGGTTTGCAGGCCAGCACTCAATGCACTAAACCACACCAGCTGGGGCAACTGTTTTTAGATTAGCTTCTGTGTCCTTTTAACATGTTCTCATTTTTTTTCCCTTGAGCATTTCATCACTTTATGGCACTAAAAGATTCTCTAGGTTCTTTCAGGTATTTTCCTCTCCCAGCCCTCGATTCAGCCACTTCTCCAAGGAGTACTGGGCCATTTTATTGGAAAATGATTCAGGCATACCTTGGAGATACTGCGGGTTCACTTCCAGACCACTACAATAAAAAAGTATAGCAATACAAAAAGCCATAATCTTTTTTGTTGGTGGAGGGTTTTGCCTTCAATTGTAAAAATCACAACATCTCAGAAGCATAATAAAGCTCAGCACAATAAAACGAGGCAGGACCGTGTTTAAAAACCAAGCCCTGTGCACTAGGTGTGCTCATCACTGCAGGTTGTCACTGTTTCTAGGTCCTCTCAGGGGACAGGGATGGAAAACATATGCATGTATATTAAGCTCTGTCTATATAGATATCTATATTTCCATATGCTTGTTAAAATAAACATGAGTTCATATTGATATCTTTAATCAGTGCTGACGAATTTATTCAAGCATTCACAGCAAGGGAGTTTCTACTCAGAGAAAGGTTTTAATCCAAGAAAGATTTCTCAAAACAGGTAAGTCTTAGGCCAGACTGAGAAACCCTGAAATGGTCATTAATTGAGTTTTTTAAAGGAAAACCTTCTCAGCAGTTGGTAGTGGGGTGGACTGACTACATTTGACAGCTGAGACAAGCGAAGCTGCAGAAAGCCTTGGCCAGCATGTAAGGAACTTGGCCGGTATGTAACACGCTGGTAAGAGCGAGCCGTCCCCTTCCCGTGGCTGCTCATACTTGGAATGCCACGAGAGGAGAGGGAGCGCTGAGGGCCAGGGAAATGGGGTGAGTGAAGGCAGAGAAGGGCCTGCACGGGGCTGGCAGGACACAGGATGCCCCGAGCCCAGCTCCTCCCTCCGCAGTTCAGGGCAGCACATGTAGGGTCTGCCCAGAGGCTGCAGGGAATTCCACGCCTAACCCCTGCTTTTGCTCCTTGGTAAATGGCTTCATCTCTCTGTACACTTGCTTCCTCATCTGGAAAATGGTGACAGTATTTCTTTTACCACACCAGGCAATAATAAAAGGTAAAAGAATGAAAAAAAAAGGCAAAGAAAGCGTTCTGCCGCATGAGCAGCTTTGCTTCTGGAACTGTTATGAGAATAAAAATAAACAATGCAACTGAAAATGCACTTTATAAACCCGAGGCAACCTTATTTTTAACAGGTGTAGATGAAAACAATGTACTTTAATATCAGGCAAACTATGAATTGAACTTATTAGTCTATAAAATCTGGATAGGAGACAAATTCAAAAGATCTTACTGAAAAAGACTGAAACTAAAGCAAGGTAACATATCCAGGTACTCTGTGACCATAATTCAAAACACTGAGCTTCTTTCAGTTCAGCCCTGGAATACAACCCCCAAAGGCCAGCCAATGCTCAGGCACGGTTTTGGATTTCTAAGAGGCCAGGGGCTCTGGGTATGAACTCGTAACTTCCAGTGCCTCACATGTGTGTCCCTTTTTCTACATAGTTTTCAGCTATCTCTGTTACAGGTGACAGCTCATCAGCATGGGAAGAGAGGGAGTACAGTACAGATCACACGTACAGATCCTGGAGCCAGACCATTGGTATTCAAATCCCATTCACGCTGCCTACTAGTTGTACAACTTTGTAGAACGTCTCTAAGCCTCAAGCTCTGCTTATCTGTAAAATTGAGAAAATGACAACTAAGGCTGTTGTGAAAAAATGAGTTGACGTATGTGAAGCATTTAAGGACACTGCCCAGAATATGGTGAAAACTTAATAAGTGCCACCTACAATTGCACTTGACTAATAATCTGATCAGGGAGAATTTCTAGAGAAGGGGCATGGGTTGTTAGTTAAAAGTCCTGGCAGGTATTTTATTATCATATTGAATCACATAAGGAGTGGGGAAGAGTCGCACTGAATACTTGGAAAGCCCATTTTCTGGAACTGACGTCATGCCTAGTATGTGATCTTCAGGGGCGGGGACACATGAAGCCTGAGACTCTGCTTCAGAGCAGCAGCTCCGTGGCGCAGCCTCCTTCCCTCTACTTCCCAGCACGAGCCTGGGCTCTGAGCAGGGCAGTGCTCTCCCAGTCCCACGCCTGCTCTGCTAGCTCAGCTGCCCTCCCCACCGCCCCCACATATCCATCCTTAAATGCTACTTCCATTCCTGGCTCCTCTTCCACACCTCTCCTCATGTCAGCCGATCCCAACCTCTGTTTTCACTCTTTCCACATGTATGCTAACAAGTTCAGCATTCCAAACATGCCTGTGACCACCTCGCCATGTGTATGGATGAATCTGCCCAGTGGGACTGTCAGCTCCTTGAGAACAAAGTCACATCTTACACCAGCTTCTAGTGTATCCTTTGGCCGTGGTTCTCCACGGGGAGCAATTCTGGCCACAGGCAACACTCAGCAATGTCTGGAGACACTTCTGGTTGCCCAACTGGGAAGTGACGTGCTACTGGCATCTAAGGGGTGGGGACCAGAGATGCTGCTAAACATCCATCACTTCACAGGACGGCCTGCCCTCCCCTGTAACAAGGGTTACCTGGTTTAAAAGTCACTGTAGCACAGTTGGGAAGTCCTGCCCAGCAGTATCCAGGACAGTGGAAAATTAAGATTTATTCCAATAAATTAAGATTTATTTCATTTTTTTCAATAATATCTCAATGAGCCAAGCACTAACTCCCAGCTTCCACTGTAGGGTCATATCCAGTAACCTGGGATTCCCTTTAAAAATTATTACCAGCAATAATATTCATGAAAAGAAGAGGGAATATTCTGTTTTTATAGGGGTTAGCCTAAGAGTTTGCTTTTTTTTTCTCTGTAACATGGCCCTAGTAGTGCTGAGTTGTCTTTAATTTCATTTGAAACAATTTTGTTAGATGGTATAGTGACAGTTCTCATTTCAGCACACATTAAAAAAAACCTTAACACACAAAAAAACTTAACAAAATTTGTGAATTTTTGTATAGTCATTTTAATATTGAAGGTGGAAGAAAATATGCAACATTTCTGGTATATTGTGCTTCATTATTTTAAGAAAGGTAAAAACACAACTTAAATACAAAAAATAGATTTGTGCAGTGTATACAGAAGGTGCTGTGACTGATTGAACGTGATGAAAGTGGTTTACACAGTTTTGTGCTGGAGATTTTTTGCTCGACGGTCACCCCATGGTTGGGTAAATCAGCTGAAGTTGAAAGCAATCAGATCAAGAAATCAACGGAGAGCAATCGATGTTCTACCACGTGGGAGATAGCTGACATACTCAAAATATCCAAGTCAATCAAGTTATTGGTGAAAATGAAAAAATATGTCTTTTATTTTACAGAAGAAACCACACCAGCTTTTTGGCCAACTCAGTACTATTTGGGCCTGTGGTGTTGGTGTCGCCCTGAGCAGCACCAACAGCAGGGACTGTGCAGTTCTCACGATGACTGAAGATAATGCTATTTCCTTGGCACTGAAAACATGACCATATAGTTCAGTCTCTGCCTGCCACCATCAGACCAGCTATAGGTTCTGAAGGCCTTCCCTCAGCGGGCTCAGTCCAGGTTACTCAGCGGGATATCAGCAGCCCATCCCATGGGAAGGTAGGGTCAGAGGTTGATTTTGTGTTCTTTCCCAGGTGTACTCTGAGGTGACTAGGGTAAACTCCAGGCACCCACCTGCCTACTTCATTGCCATTTTCTCTTATCACCATTGCCAGACCTGCCCAGTCTCCATGAATGAGCTTTAAACTTTAGATCCCTAAGTTGAATTTCAGTTCATTCCCTACCTCTGACTCTCAGCAGACTCAGCTGTCTGCGGATGGCCTCTGCTCCCCACAGTCACTGGCCGTGGGGCCAGTTTCAACCACAAAAGCCCTGCTGGCATCACGGCTTTGGGACTAGCCTCACCACTAGAGAGGTCTAGCCTTGCTTACCTCAACAGCTCAGACTATCTGGCCTCAAGGTTTTCCTAGATAGCAACACTTCCCCTTTAGGTGGTATGGTTTTTACCTGTTTATTTAATCACTTAAATTCCAAATGATGTGAACAGCACCCACTGGGATGTGTAAGCTGGACCCGTTGGGCACACCCCTTTGGTCAGTGCCTCTCCTGTCACCTGCTGAGGCATGACACACCGCCCATGTCACCACGGAGGTGGAGCTCAAGACAGCACATGCAACATTTTTTTGTTGTTGTTTGGAGGAGAGGAACATACGAAAATACTTAGAAAAATTTACTAGCACAATACATAATGAGTGTAGAAAATAAGATACATGAATTATGGTAAGTTGCTGTCCCATTCGCAGAGACAGAGTTCCTGCCTCCTGGTATTGTGATGTGTTTCCTGCTCTCAAATGTGATTATGGCTCAAGAATTCTTAAGTAGTACAGAAAATGGTAGGGGATAAAGGAAAGGAATAGACTGAGATCACAGCAATCAAATTTGTACTTAATTTCTATCTTATGAAGATGTTTTTAAGAGACTCTTACCATCCCTTAACTGTATTCTGCTCGAATTTTCTTGAACAACAAGAAAATTTGTAAACTTTCAAGTTACTAAAGTACAAAATTGCCCAGCTAGTAATACCCTTTCTAATCAACCTAGCCTCTGAATTATAAAATTCACAGATATTCCACAATTTGCAGGATAGTGCCTATTGATGTGATCCTTCAAGTTACCAATAGTTCATGAAGTGATATGCATAACCAATTGCTTGCATTAAATCAGTATGGTTTATGGCTTACTCATGGTAAACGAGACCTGCATAGCTCATAGAAGATACTGAAGAGACTCAGATGCTTATAACTGGAATGTACATGCACTACTCTAAAGTAGTAGAACTATAAAACAGGTTTCAAAGAGAATTTTATAAGTATATAAAAGAGGTAGGATTTCTGGAACGGTTGAGTGAGGGACTCAGAAAATCTTTTTCTGCAAAAGCAAAAATAAATCTGGGTAAATTTGTTAAAAAGTAACTAAATTTGTTAAAGTAAAGATTAGAGTAAAAATAAATGAACAGAGACTAAAAGGACAATAGAAAAGATCGATGAAATTACGAGTGTTTTTTAAAGATTTTATTTATTTTCAGAGAGAGGGGAAGGGAGGAAGACAGGGAAAGAAACATCAATGTGTGGTTGCCTCTGGTGTGCCTCCCACTGGGGACCTGGCCTGCAACCCAGGCATGTACCCTAACTGGGAATTGAACTGGTGACCCTTTAGTTCGCAGGCCACCACTCATTCCACTGAGCCACACCAGCCAGGGCAAGAGTTGTTTTTTTTTGAAACTATAAACAATACAGACAAACCATTAGCTGTACTCACCAAGAAAAAAAGAGAACTCAAATAATCAGAAATGAAAGTGGAGGTGTTATATCTGATACCACAGAAATACAAAGAATTGTAAGAGACTAATATGAACCATTACACATCAACAAATTGGACAGCCTAGAAGAAATGGATAAATTCCTAGGAACATAAAATCTACCAAGACTGAATCATGATGACATAAAAAAAAAATCTGAACAGACTGATCACTACTAAAAAGACTGAATCAGTCATCAAAAACCTCCCAACCAACCGAAGTCCAGGACCAGATGGTGTTTCTGGTGAATTCTGTAATACCAAACCTTTAAAGAAGACTAATTAATTGGCATTAACTATTAACACTAATCCTTCTCAAATACTTCCCAGAAATAGAAGACGAAGAAACACATCTAAAGGCATTTTATCAGGACAGCATTAACTGATTCCAACCAGGGTAAACATTAGCAAACCAAATTCAACCAATATATTTCAAGGGTCATAAAGGATCATACACCACAATCAAGTGGGATTTATTCCAGAGATGGAATAAATGATTTAATATCCACAATCAATCAATGTGATCCACTACATTAACAAAATAAATAAAAATCACATCTCAACAGTTGCATAAAAAGCATTTGACAAATTCAGCATGATGAGAATTCTCAACAAAGTGGGTATAAAGGAAAATACCTCGACATATGAAAGGCCTTATACAACCAACCCACAGCTAACAAAATACTCAACACTGAAAAGTTGAAAGCTTTTCCTATAAGATCACAAACAATACAAGAATGCCCACTTTTGCCACTTTTATTCAACTTAGTATTAGAAGTCCTAGCCAGAGCAATTAGGCCAGAAAAAGAAGTAAAGGAATTAAAATCAGAAGGAAAGAAGGAAGTAAAACTGTCTCTATTTGCAGGTGATATATTGTATATACAAATCTCTAATGTAGCCACAAAAAAACCTGTTAGGGCTAGTAAACAAATTCTGTAAAGTTGTAGGATATAAGATCAATACTTTAAAAATCACTTGCATTTCTATACATTAATAACTATCAGAAAGAGAAATTAAGAAAAAAAATCCCACATGCATTTGCATCAAAAATACCTCAGAATAAATTTAATCAAGAGTGTCAAATTCCTATACATTGAAAACTATAGCATTGAAGAAGATATGAATAAGTGAAAAGGCAATCCATACTCAAGGATTAAAAGACTATTGTTAAAATGCCCATACTACCCAAAACTATCTACAGATTCAATGCAATCCCTATAATAATACCAATGGCACTTTTCACAGAAATAGAATAATTCTAAAATTTGCATGAAACCCAAGATCCAAAAGACCCTTAATAGTTAAAGTAATTTTAAAAGAATAACAAAGCTGAGGCATAACACATCCTAATTTTAAACTATGTTACAAAGCTTTAGTAATCAAAACAGTATGGCACTGGCACAGAAACAGACACATAGAGCAGTGGAACAGAATTAGAGAGCCCAGAAATAAAGCCATGCCTATATGGTCAATTAATTCATGACAAAGGGGCCAAGATAAACAATGGAGAAAGAACAGTCACATCAATAAATGGTGCTGGGAAAATTGGTTAACATCTAAAGCAGTTAACATATATATATATATATATATATATATGTATATATATATATATAAACAACTCATAAAATTCAATAGCAAAGTAACAAAGAATCTGATTTTAAAAGGGGCAGAGGACCTGAGTATACATTTTTTTTTAAAAAAAGACATACATATGGCCACAGATATATGAAAGATGTTCAACATCATTAATCATCAGGGAAATGCAAATAAAAACCACAATGAGATATCAGCTCAGACCTGTTAGAATGGCTATTATCAAAAAGACAAGAAGTAACAAATCTTGGCAAGAACGTGGAGAAAAGAGAACACTTACACACTGTTGGTGGGAATGTAAATTGGTTCAGCCATTATGGAAAAGAGTATGAAGGTTCCTCAAAAAATTAAAAATAGAACAACCATACAATCCAGCAATTCCTCTTTGGGGTATTTATCTGAAGAAAATGAAATTAACTATTTTGAAAAGGCATCTTTATTCCCACGTTCACTGTGGCACTATTTATAACAGCCAAGTAATGGAAACAATCTAAGCACCCATCAATGAATGAACAAATGGCTAAAGAAAATGCAGTGTGTAGATATACAGTGGATTATTATTCAGCCATGAAAAAGAAGGAAATCTTGCTATTTGTGACAACAAGGATGGACCCTGAGGGGCATTATACTAAGTCAAATAAGTTAAAGAGATAGACGAACACTGTATGATCTCTAATATGTGGAATCTAAACACACATACACACCCCAAACTCATAGATACAGAGAACAGATCTGTGATTACGGGGGAACAGAGGGTGTTGGGGTGGGAGTAGTGAGGGGAATGGACAAAATTTAAAGAGGTGAAAAGGTACAAAATTCCAGTTATAAGGTAAGTCCTGGGGATGTCATATATAGCGTGGTGACTATAGTTAACAATACTGCATTGTATATTTGAAAATAGCAAAGAAGAGTATTTATTAAAAGTTCTCATCACAAGTTTGTAACTATGTGTGGTGATGGATGCTCCCTAAAATTGTTGTGGCAATCATTTCATAGTATATACTTATATCAAATCATTATGTTTTATACCTAAAAAAATACATGTTATATGTCAATTATATCTCAATTAAAAATAACCATTTAAAGGTTCTGGAAACTGACCAAAGGCAAATGACAAATTGAGGATTTATTCAAGAAAACCTGCCGCCTCTCAGTAGGAACACTGGGAGTCCGTGACACTCGAGCCAGGGACTGCTCCTTCCCTCACTCCCTTTCATCTCATCCCCATCACCCTGAAACTGTGGCAGCCTCAGCAGATGGAGACAGCTGTGAGAACTGGCAGTTCCGCTGCCCTGCTGCAGGGAGCTGATTTCATTTGGAGCAGAGCACGGAAAAGTTCCTGTCTGGGCGCTATTGGAAAGAACGGTGAGCTCGGTGGCAAACAATCAGGAGAGGCTAACATCATGGGTAGCCTGACATGTTGATACTGCTTGAGACAAGCACGAGAAGGCAGACCAGCCAGAAATTTAATAGGGAGAGCCAGGGAAGGAAAGAGTCTGGCTAAGATCCCACTTATTTCTCCTGCTGGTCTTGTGCACGCTCAGCAGAGATCAGACAGAGCTCTAATGAGCTACCTGCTACTTGTCCTTTGCTGATTTGTCCCTAGTCATCGTGTGTCTGGCACATAAAATGATAACTAAAACTCATCTATACCTACCCGCTGTGGTCACAAATCACAGCTTCGCAGACCATCTACACTGCCTCCTTTACTACACAGGTGGGAAAACCACAGCCTCTGAGCAGCTGAAAAACATACGTTTTTAAAAAGTTAGTAGAAAATTAATGCAAGTTAGCTAGTGCAAATGAGTCCTGGGGCTTTGCCAAAACTCATTTACCTGCAAAAAGGTGGCATAAAATTAACAAACAAAAACTGGTCAGGTGATTTTGGACTACCTGTACCAAAAATACAGAAAGAGCTTCCTCAGTCTTTGTTCTCCATTTATTCTCCCCCTTCCCTTTCCCCCCTCTTTACTCCTGAGAATTCTTTTGAAGGAAAAGAGAATATAAGGAGCACTGAAGAAAGTCACTCCTTGTAGGTTCTTAAACGGGTGATAAATTCTACACTGGAGAGTGGATCACATCAGTCCCATGAATGACAATCTATGTTATGGTCATTGCTTTTTTTTAAAAAAATTACTTATTTATTTTTAGACAGCTGGGGAACAGAGGGAGAAAGAGGGAGAGAAGCCTCAATGTGTGACTGCCTCTCATGTGCCCTCCACTGGGGACCTGGCCCACAACCCAGGCATGTGCCCTGACTGGGAATCAAACCAGCGACCCTTTGGTTTGTAGGCTAGCGCTCAATCCACTGAGCCACACCAGCCAGGGCTGATCATTGCTCTTAAGTGATCCTCTTACCTTCTGCTTTGCTTTTTTTCTCACTTCTCTTAACTTCTGGTTCCAGTTCTTCATTTTACATGCTTTGTGGGTGACAACCTATGCTAAAAATACAATAGTCTTTTGACTGGGTACCCATAATTCCCAGGGAAAAGAGCCACGACAGAGATACACGCTCCAGCCCCAACTGCCACCAGACACTATTAATGTCTGCACCTTTACAACACAGGTTTTTCCCATAGTAAAGGGCTATCCATGCATGTCTTCAAGCCCTACTATTGTAAACCCTGCTCCTTCAAGCAAGTGATTACAACTACTCTTGGAGGCGACAGAATATTCCATGCGAGTTAAAGGTTGTTTTCCCCAAGCTTGGTAGAACACGTTAGGTACTTCAGGTTGGTACCAAGGAAACCTGCTCCCCAAACAACCTTTATATAATCCTGTCTTTCTTGATGGCTTGACATGTGGCTCCTTTTTGGCATTTAGTCAATTTGAAATCACTGGAAAAAGTAAGGGACAAATCCCTTTATTTATACAGCTGACATATTTGCTGCTCAGAATCTTGTGTCATCTGTCCTTGTGAGAAGAACAGCCAGAAATTTTAATAGCTTAAAAACACCACTGACATATAGCCTAACAGGCATTCAAGGAAGAGCACAAAGCAACGAATGCAGTAGGGCCAGTTAATGCACACTGGAGTAGCCCCTTCTTCAGGCCTTTTCCCTTTAAAAAAATTGTTACTTGAAGACTGCATCTGGGGACAGAAGGCTGGAGCCTGGGGAGGGCATGGAAGGATGGTGTCTTACCAAGGGAAAACATGTGGTTGAGACGAACTCCTCACAGAAGCCACATCTGTTCTCTTGAAGAAGAAAAAATAAATACGGAAACATGCCTGGAGACGGTGTGGTATGAGTTTTGCCACCAATTACACCTGGGTTTGAACGGGCTATGATGTACCTGCTCAGTGACCATGGACAGTGACCTTACTCTCTTAGCTCCTCTGGGTTTCCGTATCGGCACAATACCTTAAATGAGATGATTTAGGTACAGAATCCCCAAACGCTGCTCACATGCTCTCATGCATGTCCCCAAACACCCCCCAGTTTTGGCCTCCCCAATGCCATCCAGAGGTAGGTGCAAAGTGACAAAGTTGTCTATGGAGATGCAGGAATACACGTTCTTGTCATAATTGTCATTCTGATAGCAACAAAAATGACAGGACTCATTCTGCAATTTAAAAACTCAAATTCTTTTTTTTTTTGACCAGGATGAAATGATTAGCTTTCCCTTGGCAATTTTCCTACTGAGTCACGTCTAAAAGATCATATGTTTTAACGGCAGCTGATCCACACAGCAGGACTCCTATGGGTCAGCCACTACCACCCACATGAAAAGGCTAGGAATTATTTCAGATGATGAGTCTGTTAGGTAGAGCACAGCTCCCCAAAGAAAACATTTTACAGTACATAAACTTTTTCCTCCAACCCCCCTGGCCAGCTCCTTCGTCTGTCAAGAAATGCCTGGATGTGATGGGTCTCTCTACGTGCCTGAGTCCAGGGTGCTTCGTGACGTCACCAGGCGGAAGCTGCTTCACTTTCGGCTGACAGACCACACCTGCTGTCAAGGCTGCTTCACACCCTGGCAGGGAGAGGCTCCTCTCAGCAGTGCCCAGTGCAATTATTACACCAGTGACAAACAAGTCACTGAACCACCAGGATGAGTTGCACATCACAAAGAAAGCCCTCACCTGGGCTCATGGGCCTGGGGGCAGTCTCCTAGGGAGAATCTGATCTCGCTAGCTAAGAACAGCAGGTAGAAAGCATAAGCCTTGCAAATACTTTTTTAATTAAGTGGAAGATTTTCCCCCTCCTCTCTCCCCTTGCTCTGCCTCTGTTTTCTTTCTCTCCTTTCCCTCCCGTCTTGACAGACGCTCTCAGAACTCTGCATCACATCTGCTAATCTGTGAACAGCACTAAGATACAAACAGACCCGAAATGAGAGGTCCCACCAGCTGAGGCAATCATTGCTCAGTGGCAGTAATTTTGCAAAGAGCAGTGAAGACAGTTCTACATTTCAAATTACTGACCTAACATGTAATTGAAATCCAAGTATTAATTATTACTTTATTAACTGCTGAAAAATGACCCTTTGATTCCTGAAGCATAGATCTACATTCTAACTCAGAAAACAAAACTAGAAAAAGCAGTAATGATCAGAATAATCAGATATAATAAAAAAATGTTGCTGAGTTCTCAGCACAGAATTATTGCTAATATCTTAAATACTGATTATTCTAAGACCAACCCACTATTTGTCCTGAACATATATCCAATGCTGTACGTTACAAACTAAACTCATTTTCTTCCCCCAATGGCACCTCCTCACCCCAAACACAAGCAGCAGCCCTCCTGTGCTCTCTGTTTGCCAAACCTCTAAATTACATCCTCCAATCTGCCCGCTTTAAAGCTGCTACTGAGATTTTACCTCGTCAATATTTTTAAAAATCTCACCTCCCCATCACCTTTGCTTTGTCCTGGTATACAGCTTCTTCCCAGGTGATTACTGCAACTTGTGGCCTTCCATGCCGTCACGCGTTTCACTCCCAAATAAGCATCTGATCTGGCCACTCCACTGCTTTAAACCTCCCCCAGTTCTCCTCTGCCTTTGGTCTGGTATTTAAGGCTCTTCACAACCCACTAGCTAGCTGGCTAACCTCTCTAGTTCCATCCGGCACTAACCAGGGTCCAAGCCCTAGCCCACTAGTGAAGCTGATGAATGTTCCATGAACACGCCCATAGCCTTCCATGCTTCCCATCTCCTGTCCAGACAGCCCTTCCTGAGATGCCCCTACAGGGAGCTTTTTCTGTCTGTGCTCACAACACTTTGTCCCAGTCTCTAATTTTGTTCTACATTTACACTCAGTTATATGTTTTATGGGGGAGTATCTTATTCATCTCTGCATCACTGATATGGAGTATAAAGTTTGCTATTAAAAAGACTCACTAAAGGGAGTTCTGAAGGACATACTTCGGAAGGAAGGAAAATGATTGCAGATGGAAACCCTGAAATGGAAGAAAGTATTATAACAATGAGGGAAAATATTAGTAAGCAGGTGGGTAAAACTAAGCAAACATTTAAAACTGTAAAGAAAGTATGCAATTTATGGAGAAAAACAGGGACACTGCGAAAAGGTAAGCCTTTAAGTTTTGGAGCGTGGGTGGTAACATCATCATTAAACAGAAACTTTTTGAAGTACACCTGTTGAAACAGCAGGCACAGCCACTAAGGAGGTAGAAATAAAGCATATAACTTCCAAAGAAGTAGGGGCAAAATTGGAGCAGGGAAAAAATAACTATAAATCCAAAAGATGGCAAGATGAGAGGAGGAAAAACAGAAAATGATAAATAAAAAATACATAAAAGAGTACAGCAATAAATTTAAATATACCATTAATTGCAATACATGAAATGGACACAACTTTCCAATTAAAAGTAAATATTTTTAGGCTGAATAAACAAAAATCTAGCTATCTGTTTCTTGTAAAAGACATATCTGAAACTTGGCACAAGACACCCACGAATCATAATATGTTATTTATTAACATTACTTCAAAATACGAAACCAAAGGTGGTATGGCAACTAGACGCAGTGGCCAAGCCCGCGACCAGAGGGAGGAACTGCGGCATGACTCTCCTAGGAAAGGACAGCCCCAGCAGACGAGGAATCAGCAGGGATAAAGAAGAATTAAACAGGACAAATAATAAGCGTTTTAATAATGTAGAGCACACGCAGAACACGGAATGCAACAATTAGTGATATGTTAAGCAATTCTAAAAATTCTTTAAGCTATAATGACAGCCTCAATAAATTGTCATTAAGCTATAATGACAGCCTCAATAAATTGTCATTAAGCTATAATGACAGCCTCAATAAATTTCAAAATATTTTTTTACTATCATGCCATTAAATACTAGAAATATATATATTTAAAAATAACTAGAAAATTCCCATACATTTAGAAGTTTAAAGAAAAACATACTTCAAAATAACTCACAATCCAAAAGATAAAAATAGAAACTGAAAAATTCTGAGAACAATAATACACTATCATATTAAAACTTGAGGAATGGAGCCAAATCAATACTCACAGGGGAGTTTATAACCTTATATTAGAAAAGAAGAAAAGTTTAAAATTAAGAAGGTACAGAAGAAAATAAGAATAGGAAATTAATAAAGAAGACAACAAATGTAGGAGCTATCAACAAAGTCAAATATTGGTTTTAGTAAAGTCTAAGAGAACAGAGAAGCCTCTGGCACGATTAATCAAGGGGAAAACAATACCCAGAAGGAGAGCACAAGTAACCCTAGGACTGGAAAGACAAAGATGGCTATAAATGCGACGACTAATAAACAGGAAGAGATTCTAAAGAATTTTAACCCAATACATTTGAAAACAGGTAAAATGGACAAATTGACTGAAAAATACAACTTACCAAATACCATTTAAGAAATAGAAAACTTGAATAAATTGAACTACTAATTAAAAATCTTCCAGCCAAGAAATCACTAGGGTCAGACAACTTCTTTATCAGATTGGGTAGGTTCTATGAGACACTCACAAAACAGAAACTGCCACGTTATCTTCCAACCTCCCCGAGGACAGGCAAAGAGGAAACACTGCGCTACTCATTACCTTGATTCCGAACTAAGACAGAAACAGAACGAGAAGGAAGCACTATAAGCCAATTTCACAAAGGTGACAAGGTATAAAAAAAGGAATTACTAGTAAACCAAACTGAATGATGAACAAATTGGGTTTCTCATTGGAATGCAAAGTTGATTAGTTATTAGAAAAATGGTTAATATAATTCATCCCAATGACAAAGGACAAAAATCACTTGATCGAATCAGTATAGAAATATTATAAATTCAACATTCATTTGGAATTTTTAACACTTTGCAACTAAGAACAGAAAAATAACTGTCTTGATCTGGTAAAGGACATATACCAAAATAAAAAGAGAAACAAAAACGATACCCACAATAAATATTATATACTTCATAATGAAAACAAGAACGAACATTTCTTTTAAAATCAGAAACAAAGACCAGGTGTCAGTTACTACCACACCTATTCCACACTGTTCTGGAGAGCCTGGCCAGGGTGAAAAAATAAGAAAAAGAAACAAAAGGTATAGAAATTAGATAGGAGGTTGAAAACTGTTATGTTGAAATCCTCAAAGAATACAAAAATAAATTATAATTTGTAAGATTTAGCAAACCAACCCTGGCTGGTGTGGCTCAGTGGATTGAATGCCACCCTTTGAACCAAAGGGTCGCCAAGTCAATTCCCAGTCAGGGCACATGCCTGGGTTGTAAGCCAGGTCCCCAGTAGGTGGCGCACAAGAGGGAACCACACATTGATGGTTCTCTCCCTCTCTTCCTCCCTTCCCCTCTGCCTAAAAATAAATAAAGTCTTTAAAAAATAAAAAATAAAAAAAGTTTTAGCAAACCTGATTTTCACAAAACCAATATGTAGAAATCAAATGCATGTTATATTCAGCACCAATCAGAAAGACATCATTAATATCAGCAACAAAAATATAAAGTACCTAGGAAAAATCCAACAAAAGATATGCTAGCTCTTTACATGAAGGGTTTGTAATTGAAATAAAGAATCTTTTACAAAGATCCAAACAGCTAAAGGATTTTACCATGTGGATGGTAATAACATGAAGGAAAGAAAGATGATTAACACAAAAGCCAGGCTGGTTTGACCTCTAGGGGGTGGGAAAGGCGACCATTTACTTCTTAACTAGGATGGTATAATGAAATATATTTTATATCTTTTGTTTCTTTTTCTTATTTTTTTGCCCTGGCCAGGCTCTCCAGAACAGTGTTGAATAGGTGTAGTAGTAACTGATACCTGGTTTTTGTTTCTGATTTTAAAAGAAATGTTCGTTCTTATTTTCATTTGTGTTTTTATTGCTTTAAACTGGACCTATAAATTTTTTATTCTTTTATGTGGATGAAATATTTTACAGCGTTTAAAGTACTTAGGTCTGTTGTGTGCCACGCCACAAGGAGTCCCACATTTTACAACTAGAGCTTGAGAGAAGATACTAATTTCATAAACTTTGAGAAATGTGTCTTGACTGGTAATTCCATCTCCAAAAGAGGAGGTAGCAGCTGCTATAAAATGCCAGAATAAACCCCTTCAGGAAATAATTCAATTTTAAGTGCAATTATCTTCACTTTTTCGTTTCAAATGGAAAGGTTTCTATGCATAGCTGTTCACACAAATATTTAGCCGTTTCCCTCCACACAAAAGGTAGAAAAGTAGCAATATGATGATAATTCAGAACATTAAACAGACATCAGCTCAACAATGACTGGAAATTCAGGGAACGACTCAACTGCCTCCCGCATTAGACAAATCCACTGGTGTTTTACAAGTAACTTGTTTCTAATGGTAGAGAGCCCAAAATGTGCAGATGACTTATTGTTCTTTTCTGAAGAGTGCAAATTTCAGTGGGCTAAATTATGAGGAAATAAATTATATTTCATTTGCATGCCAATGTTCCCTTGGGTAGAAGAGAAATGCTCAGAGATACATCTGGCTTGGGTACCAGCACATAATCCACAGCCTGGCTTATCTGCGCAGCAGACTGTATTTCCCAACAAATGGCCTCTGTGGTATTTCCAGTCCACATGCTCTTCCAGAAACTTTCCACTTCCCTATCAAGCGATGGAATCTCTTTCCACTCCTGTTGAGTGTAAGTGGCCTTTGTAACTGCTTCAATAAACAGAACGCAGTGCAGGGACGTTGTGTAATTTCCTCGGGTGGGTCATAAAAGATAAGGCTCCCACCTGACTTTCTCTCTCCTAGGTCATGTGCTTTGAGAGCACAGAGCAGCATAGAAGTCTGGCCACCGTGAAGCTGTCTCACTAGAGAGACAGGTGCCCGAGGAGCCCGGCTGTCCAGTCCTCCCAGTCCAAGCTCCAGGCCTGTGAGTGAGTCCGCTTCTGATTACAGCCTGCAACCCCCAAGCCAATGGAGCTGATGCCGAGTGGAGCAGAGATGAACTGTCACCACTGGGCCCTGTCCCCACTGCGGATCTGTGAGCAAAGTGAATGTGGTTGTTGCCGAATGTGGTTGTGCAGCATCAGGTGTCCAGAACAGTTGTCATATCTACGGGAAGGACATGCAAATGTCATCCTCTCATGTACCTCAAAAGTGAAAAACTGAGAGTCACCAACCCAAACAACATAGTTTCTTAAAAACCAAGATGATGGCCTCGTGTTTCACCCAAAGGCAAAGAGCACCAATCCTGGAAGTTAGTTTTGACTTAAGATTCATGACACCTTTGCCATTGATCAATGATGCTGATTAGTGGGTATGTATACAAACATATTATGTGCAAAAAATCCTTTGCAGTTTTGCTTTTAATATCTTCAAAGGATCTCTGATTTGCAGATTAACAACCTCTGCTCATAAATAAAATCTACCCCGTGACTGTATCTACCTTTCTTTTTGGTCTATTTACGTTGACATCAACAGTGATACCAGGTGTCCTCTTCAAATTCAGTGGAACCAAAATGAAATCACTGAGCTCTAAAACCGCCATCTGTCATTGGATGTTAGTGGAAAGTAATCAGATTTTAAATCCAAATAAAATCCCTGCTCATTTACTATGTGACCCTGGGCAAGCTACATAACTTTGCTGAGGACTTTTATTGATCTGTGAAATGGAAATACCTGTCTTGCAGGGTCGTTATAGAAATAAATGAGCTTACATATATTAAATACTTACCACGCTTGGTACATCATAACCTGTCAATAAGCTTCCTGTCCTTTTTTAAAAATTGAATGACAGGCTAAAGCACCATGAAGGCCCCTGCGTTTGCTAAAAGAGTTCCTCCAGAGAAAGTTGGGTTCAGTGTCCTGTGGGTGCTGATTCAACACTGGGCCTCCGACTTACAATGGAAACTTGAACAACAGCAGCCCACTGGGACCCTCTGTTCTGATTTGTTTTGTTTGTTGTGGCTATTGTTTAAATGATAAATATTTGGACAAATTTTCAAAAAAGATTTTATTTATATTTTAGAGAGAGGGGGAGGGAGGGAGAGAGAGAGAGAGAGAAACATCGATGTGTGAGAGAAACATGGACAGTTGCCCTGGCATGCGCCCAACTGGGGACCTGGCCTGTAACCCAGGTATGTGCCCTGACTGAGAATCGAACTGGTGACCCTTCGGTTCACAGGCCGGTGCTCAATTCACTGAGCCACACCAGCCACAGCTGGACAAACTTAATTCTGCATTCCAGCCACTGCTTTTGTCATTTATTATTATGCATCTTTGGCAGCAAACAATTGATATACACGTATTTTGCTTCACTTAGATGCCACTGGGGGACTCGATGCCATAGAGCTGTTTGAGTTCAATTACTGACCAGTTATATGAAGAAGGCATATTTTGAGGTTTTGGCCAGCAACCTCAAAATGTGAACAGACAAATAAATAATGTTATAGGGGAAAACATTCCCAGCCATCATTCTGGGTATCTTCATTTAGTTCAAGCTCAGTCTCTAAGAGCACAGTGAAGCTCCTTGGGGTGAAAGAGCACATGAGATTGTGTGAACCAGAGGCCGGCTCCCACCTGCTACATGAGCTCAGGAAGTGGCTCTGCAGGCTCTGGATTCTTTAGCTGAGAAGCTGTGATCATCTAGTTTGGTCATCAAACTAGATGACCAAAACATATGACGACAGAGAGGGGCCTCAAGACCGCCTGGTGCAACACTCTCACTTGACAGGTAATGAGGCCCAGAGCAATTCAGTGGCTTTCCTGATGTCTCACCCCTCACGGCTGGTAGAACAGAGATTGGCACCAAGGTGTTCCACCTGTCACTAATACTTATTCTGCAGAGCCCTATTTAAAATGATCTGATTCTCCTGCTAATGAGGGAAGGAACATAATATGTAATCCTACCCAGATTCCTTTAAAATGATGGGTTGAATATTTCCTAATTTCTGAGCTAGCATTTTTGCCAAGGGAGGACTTGTTACTATCTTGGGTAATATATCATAGTCTCGATCTGGAAAAACCACTTTTTTTACTTCATATGTTCCAGAACATGGAGGGTGAGTTTCAACACTGTCATTGGTGATGTCCCCCAAAGTGGAAGGTACCCAGCTGAAACTGATGAACTTCTGAGCTCTATAACCTCCTGGTGATGGCGTCACTATTATATTATGTGCCAAACAAGTTTCAGGCCAAAGCAAGGGGCAGGGCAAAATGATTCTGGCAAGGCTCAGGAAAGTCTTGACCTATGTGCCCACCTACCTAAGTATTTCCTCATTCCTCCTGTCTGAGGAAAAATAGGTTCTTTAA
Source organism: Sturnira hondurensis (assembly GCF_014824575.4). NCBI lineage: Eukaryota > Metazoa > Chordata > Mammalia > Chiroptera > Phyllostomidae > Sturnira > Sturnira hondurensis. The sequence continues at coordinate 6,407,204 of NW_028085930.1, forward strand.
GGTTACCAGTTCTGACCACAGGTGACTACACTTAAGAGCCCTGGTTCCCTCCTCCCAAAAAATACTTCTGTAGGTAAAGGAGAGAGTGAGATTTCCTGGCCCAGCCAACTCTAGAAATCTGGAATAACAGGCAAAGAAGAAAAATTTTCTTATTCAAATTAATACAAATCAACCACATTGACCTGAGGTAGATGACCTTAATGAAGAACTAAACTGGAATTTGGACATTAGAATTCTTCACTAAGGTAAAACAGAAATTAGAGCCAAATGTGGAAAATGAAACAATGAGGAAGATAAGGGTGGGCCCACGGCCAGGGAATGCACTGATGTAATGGAAATGAACAAGCATGAAGTGTAGGACCAGAGGAGCCCGAGGGAGGCAAAGGTCCACGTTGGCATGTTTCTATCTGCTGGGAAGACAAGGAGGGGTGCTCGTGGGAGCGAGGGTGGAGCGAGTACTGTCAATCAGATAGATAACTCCTTCCCAGGCAGGTTCTAATGTGGCGTGAATAAAAATTTCCTCTAAGAGTGTAAACTCTTTGTACTTTCGAGCTGGCAAAACGAGATTCTCTCCCCATGAGGTTTCGCAGACAGCTCTCCCAACCCGAGGTGCGTGGAAGCGAAGGGAAGAGGCGAGGGAAAGCAGTCCTCTCTGTGCTGGTCAGTATGGAAGCCACCGCTGGGCAGATGTGATGACTGAGTGCCCGAAACGTGGCTAGGATGACTGACCAACTGCATTTTATTCTATTTCACATTTTAGTTAACTTCAGTTACAGCTAAATTTAAATTTCGAAACAGACATTGATTCAGTTATTGAAACACTGATAGGCATTTTTGGAACAGCTCATGCATGTAAATCTACTTTCCAACTATAAATTTTAATCTAAATACAGAGCGTATGTTTTCTGTGAAAATTTAGTGTCCAAAATGAAATGTGCTGTAAATGTAAAATGTACCCTAGACTTCAAGTCTTAATAAGAAAAAGAATGCAAAAATCTCAATAATTAGTTACATTTATTACTGTTAAAAGGCTAATTTTTGGATATACTGGATTAAAGTATTTTAAAATTAATATCACATATTTCCTTTTACTTTAAGTAGCTACTAGAACATTTAAAATTACATATAAGGCTCATATTTGAGGTTCACATTACATTTTTATTGAATAGCACTGCTCTAGATTCTAGAGGTCTAGATAAGAACATCACTTTTTTTTTTAAAATAACATTAGAGGTAGCATGTGTTATGGCTTCTTTGTCAAAATCAAACTAGGGAAAAGTTGGAACATCTGAAGCATCCGAACATAGTCTTCCTAATTACGTTCGCCCAATAAATTAAAATTTGGCATTTGGTTTACAATTTTGCCTCAGATCACTTAACAGCAATTCTAAAGTGAAAGTGACCCTTAGATTCCAGACCAGGGAAACTGACCATGGGAGTGAGCCAGAACACAGCGGCCCCTCATCTGGGTCCTGTGGCTTCCTTTGCATTTACGCACCATTAGAATTCAAATATTTGAGAATAAATATCACGTCTGGTAGTCTTCTTTTACATGACTCAAAAAATAAACCACATATAAAGAAACAATTACATATATTCCCAATATATAAATATATCTGCATATATTTTAAAGAAAAGAATTTAAATACCTTGTGAACATGAATCAAATTAATGGAAAATGATAATAAGTTACATAACTTCATATGTACAAGTAAAACTATGAGTTAAAGAAACTTCCTCTTAAGATAGTAACCTGAAAATGAGAAAACCTTTGACCTAACTCACTACTTAAAGACAAGCTAAGCCTGTCAGTACCATCACAGGTACCTTGGGATTTTATACGGCCCCGGAAGCTCCGTTCAGTGAGGGTGGTGTCCATGCTGACTCCATTACAGAGTCAAGATGAGCCAGCACCTCGGTTTTAAGAGCTTGGTAATCAGTGAATCATAGAGAATGAAATAGCACATTCAAGTTTAACATTTGCTAAAAGCTGCTTCTTTCTGCTTGGGCCCCGAGCTGTCATTCTGCAAGCTGCCACCAGACCTACAAGGTGCTTATTAACAGGGTAGGAAGCCCATGTCGGAGGGTATCGTTAAGGTTTGGTACTGGCAGCACACAGTTTGGTCAACTGTGCTTTTTTCCCTATAAAATCGGGACTTGATGAGTGCAGCAATATAATTCATTAACAAATCCTTATCCACCACCTTTGTTTTGTGAATTAAAATAAATGCATAATTTAACATACATTTACATAAACAAAAATACCTACCTTCAAATTAAGTACTTTTTTCACTAAATTACACTATTTTAAATCTCCATCTAATTTAAACCTTGGTTTATTCCAGAGTTTAACTGGAATTCTCCCTGACTTAATTCTGGATTGTAATTCTCCAAGACATTGCAGGTCTTCAGGACAGCATGACAATTCATCATGTAACTTTCCTGAGTTAACCTTTTCTTTCTTCTCTTTTTAGCTTCAGAAACCATTAGTGTCAAGGGCATCTAGGATCGACCTCACCTGCTGAGCCCCTTCCTCCCTTCAGAGAATGCACTATCCTTAAAACTTTCCCACACCCTAACCCCTAGAGAGAACCTTGGGTTTCACTTCTTCCCCATGGCTTACCACCACTCCACCGCCCATTCTGGACTCCCATTGCCAAGCAGAAAGAACCACAGATGGGACTGTCCAGCTCTCTTCACGTGGTCTTTTCCAATCAGGAGAACTATTCCTATGGCAACCAACATGCACCACCATCTCACTCCCCTGCCCTGAAAACTCCCTATTGGCATAGCATATGTTTGGCAAGGACCCTGAATTACTTTAACTTGCCTAGCAACTGCTAACCTGTTCCAGCCCCTCTAAAGGGGTTTAGCTTTTTTCTCTTTATCTTTTAAAACACACTCAGGGGCTGGCTGCTGTGAAAAGGGCAGCTGCCAAGTCTGCCTCCCAGGGCACTGGTGTGTAGCATGCATAACTATTGGATAAACTGGAACCTCTTTTTGCCCCAAGGTTAAAAAAAAAGTCCATGGGTTCAAGGCAGTGACCCAAGAGTAGACAGCTCTAAGGGACCCAATGTGGGCTAACTCCAGGAAAATTTCAATTCTTAGAGAATCAGATCTCACTCATCATTACCTACAAGAAGAGCTGAATGATCATTGTTTGCTTTCACTCAGAAAATCAGGATTATCCATCCATTATGTTGTATATTTAGGACCCACCTATTGGTGTATTGATTTATTGAACAAGCTAGAAACTAGATATTTTAACTTACAGACTGTCCTGTATACTCATTTAGGTAATTTGGTATCAGAAAGCAACATGGCCCCAAATGACTCACACTGCTATCCACATTTTTCCCTCCTTAAAAAATTCCAAAGAAACACTCAGTGTGTCTATAATATAATTTGGGTGTCCTAACATGAAACACTTTGTCTGAAAACCCATAGAGGTGGAGGAGCTTCACCAATAAATAACATGAGTTTCTCCAGCCCTGGGGACGGCCTACTGATAGGATCCCATGCTTGCCTGGTGTCCTTCCAGAATACAGACCAACCGTGAATACCAGCTCCTAAAATCAACTGATTGGATAACCAAGCCAGGCCCTAGAGGAAAACAAAGGCCACTGCCTTCCACAGTGAAAGCAATCACTGATGCAGAAGGGCAGCGTGGCCAACTTAGGCCATTAGTAGACACTGTCCATCCTTTATGAGACAGCCTCCTTCTGCCAGCAGGGAGAAAACACTCACTTTGTTTTTGTCTGCAACCTTTAGGTTTCTTTTAAAAAGAGGCTTCTTATTCACCTCCATGATTTGACAGGACAATTTTTGATTCCCAGATCCCACTCCAATGATGACACATACTAAGTGGTCAGTAAGCATTTACTGAAAAGAACCACAGGCACAGGAATAATTAAACATATAAATTAAAATTAGATACTACTTTCACCTACCATACATGCAAACTAAATTTTTTGTTATATTCAATACTGTCAGAGGTGTGGAGAAGCATGACATTTTAATATGCTGTTTGTAGAAGTATAAATCGGTTGAGTAATTTTTGAGGAAAATTGGATAGTGACCTAAAAATGTGTACACTTTCACTGATAATTCCACCACATTGAATGTATCCCACAAACACATATTTACCAAGAAATGTAAAAATATGTTACTGCAGCATTGTTTACAACAGAAGATATCTGGAAACAAACTCAGTGTTGGTAAGTAGAAGGTAAGTTACATTAGGGCATGTCAATACAATAAAATGCTATATATTAAGTAACATGGGGTAGATCTCTAAGTACTTATATGGGCAGATATTCAAGATATTGCAATAGAATCCATGTTTCTATATATGGATGTATAAGTAGAGATGTGCACTATGTGTACATTTGTATGTACATGCGTCTATGTTATAGATGAATAGAACATTACATCATTTCTGATGGATTTGTAGGAACTTAACAGGGGTTACTTTAAAGAATGATAGGAATCAGAATATAGAAAGAAAGCCTTAGTTTCATATCATAGTTTTTTAAGATGTTGATTAATTTTAAAGCAAAGTATTGGTTGGTTGGCCAAAAAGTCCATTTAGTTTTTTCTGTAAAATAAAAGAGATTTTTCATTTTCACAATAATGTTATTGATATAGTTATTTGAGTATGTTGGCTATCTCCAGCTATTGGATTCTAGTGGGTAGAAGCCAGGGGTCCTGCTAAACACCTTCCAATGCATAAGACAGCCCCATACCAAAGAATTATTTGGCCAAATATCAGTGGTACCAAGAAACTTCGCAAACCACTTTGGACACATTCAATCAGTCATAGCACCTTCTCCATACATTGCACAAATCTTTTTTTGTGTGTGTTTCAGTTGTGTTTTTACATTTCTTGAAATAATAAAACATAATACACCAAAAACATTGCACATTTTCTTCCATCTTCAATAATAAAATGGCTGCACAAAAATTCACCAATTTTGGTAAGTTTTTTTAAAAATGCATGTTGCTATGACATCTGTCACAACACACTCTAACAGAACTTTGTAGCCAACTCAATAATTCTTTCTCATATTTCAAAAGCATGTTAACGATTCATAATTGCTTTCATATTATCAGTTTTTAAAAAAAATAATTGAGCCACCAGGATTTTACCAATCAGGTATACCCTATGACTGACACAGGAGTCTCTAGAAATATCCACAGCTCTTGTGGTGAGAAACTGCAGAAGTGGAAGCAGTACTCACACAAATTCTTTACAAAGCTCGTGCTTTTAATGGGTTGCACATGCTAAGTATATCAAAATTTTATTAGAAATTACGAATAGAAGATGGCGGCCTAGCTAAATATGTCTCACTTCCTCACATGACCACATCAAAATTGCAACTGAACTATAGAACAGCCATCACTCAGAACTATCAGAAATTGAGCTGAATGGAAATCCCACAACTATGGAATTAAAGAAGAAATCACATCCATTCAGACTGGTAGGAGGGGTGAAGATGTGGAACTTGGAACAGGCTGGTCCTACCGCCACATGTGGTGCATAAAAATCGGAAGGGATGCCTCAGGAGCAAGGAGGTCCCAGACTCACATCAGGCCCCCCCAGCCCAAGGTTCCAGTGCCAGGAAGTTAAGTCTCCATAACTTATAGCTGTAAAAATCAGCAGCGATTGAGTCGGTAGAAGAAACTGCCGGATTCCCATGAAGTTCCTCTTAAAGGGCCCAAGTAAGAACAAACTTGGACTCACTCCCTCTGAGCTCCAGCACCAGGGCAGTAGCTTGAAAGGCACCAGTGGCATAGGAGGAGGAAGTAAAGTGTTGGCATCAGAGTGAGAACTGGGGGACAGTTTTATCCCAGACAGAACTGCTGGCAGAGGCCACTGTCCCTTTCTGAGCCCTCCCCTGACAGAGACACAGAGTGGTGGGCACCATATCTGAGACTCTATCAACCTGGCTCACACTGTTTGCCCCACCCTGGTATTCCCTGAGGCCCTGCACCACCCAATTCACAGGCCCGCTTAAGCTGTTAACAGTGGCTTTTCTATACGAATGTGTTGTCTTGGCTCATGCTTCATATCTTCCTAAATCCTGTCAATCAGCAGCTGGCCTCAGTGAACCCCTGTACCTCTCGATAAGTGGCCCCAGGACCAGCAATAGCAGCAGATGGCTTTGGTTCACAGCCTGGCCACACTTGGGCACCTCCAGGCCCAGCACAAATAGCAGCCACCTTCAGATTGCTTTATAGCTTATGTCAAGTGGCTCCAGATAGAACACAGGCAAAAGCTGACCTTGGCCTGCACCTCCCAGGAAACCCCAGAGCCAGAGCACCCAGTAGACAGATACAGACCATGCTGAAGAACATCACCCAACCACTTCCACAAGCAACACACTCCGGGGGACTCGGTGGGCACCAGGGCCCTGCTGAAGTAAGTCTCGCTCTGTGAAATGGGCCCCAGCACAGCTGATCCTCCACAGAAGGCGGAGGTTGGTGGTCAGTGGTCACAGCCAATCCTTGGAACTGACTGGCCTGGGTAAATCTTTCCGTTGACCTGCCAACAGCAATCAAGGCTCAACTGCAAGAAGAGGGTGTACTCAGACCACATGTAGGGAGTACCTCAATTAGCCAGCTTAGGTGACGGGGAGGCTGAGCCACTGGACTCAACGATTGAATTTAAAACAAACTAAACAAACAAAGCAGAACAGAAACAGAAGCATAGGTACAGAGAATGTCTTGATTGTCACCAGTGGGGAGGAGGAGTCTGGGGGATGGGTATAAAGGTAAAGGGATTAAGAGGCACAAATTGGTAATTCTGGAATAGTCATGGGGATGCAAAGTACAGTTTAGGAAACAGAGTAGCCAAAGAACTTATATCCATGTCCATGGACACGAACAACGGTGTGGGGATTGCCTGAGGGAGTGGGGGGCGGGGCTGGGCGGACGCAGGCAAAGGGGGAAAAGTGAGACAACTATAATAGCATAATCAATAAAATATAATTTAAAAAGAAATTAAGATTAGAGCTATATAGCTTATGATTAAAAAGGTGCAAGCACGCTTTGCAAAACACAGAAAATAAACACCTCTCCCTAATACTTGAGTTTTTTTCTTTCAGAAGCTGGAAAATAACGATACTACTGCTAAATTAGAAATCATAAGCCCCAGGAGCCCTGTGCACATATGAAAATTAAGAAATAATAAACTGAATCCAAGAACTGTAAGTGATGTTTAATCAAATAAAATACAGAAAATTGTGAATGTGTCTCTTGGGACACATTATTTTCGGGGAAGGGGAGGCAAAAATGGGAATTACCTTCTGGAGGGCGGGTCCCTTGTAGCACAAGCTTCCCACATAGTACTCACTACGTGAGTGTTCTGGGAACTCATCTATACCAGTGTCCTAGCCGGCGCTGCTGTGAGAGACTACGTTCAACTTTGGTGAATTGTTTTGAAGACTTTTTTCAACACATTTTCCCATTTCTTGATGGGTGATTTACAAGCACACCTGCCCACACTGCACTGAGTGTTCAGCAGTTTTTGACCAAAAATGGCGTGACCCCCACATCCCTATTCACCTGACCTTGCCCTGGGAGACTTCTTTTTTGTTTCCCTTATGAAAAAAGTCCTCAAAGGGAAACATTCTGCTGGAAGAGGTGAAATAAAAAGTTGCAGAAGCACTTAAAGGCACCAAAGTCAATGAGTTCAAAAATTGTTTTGAGTAGCAGAAAAATCATCTCAATAGGTGTATTGCATGAAATGGAGAGAACTTTGAAGGTGACTGAAGTTTAAACATGAAAGAACACATACCCAATTTTTTACTAAAAAAACTCTCATTTTGGGAGTTTTATACAATGCAGGGAGGGACAGTTGAAGAGAAAATTCCCTTAGTCCTTTTGAACTCAGTAACAAGAAAATGAGAACCATGATAGAAAATTGATTTTTTTCAACTTCCAAAAATTAGAAAGAAACTTCCATTTTTAAAAGCATTGAAATTCATTGTCTCATTATTTCTAGCCTCCCAAATATTCCTACTTTTTTCTTAAACTCAAGAGAAAAAAAATTTCCCTAGGTATTCATTATAAAAGCCCAGAATGCTCCTGGCATTAACATTTTAACTGCCTATTGTTCTCCTAACTCCAGGAAATCTCGGAAAGCCAGACATAATGACTGTTGTGACGGTTTCCAGTCAGAGAAGTGAGGTTTCCTGTCAGAAGGAGTGCTCTCTCTGTTGTCCTCACCTGTAACACAAGATGGTTCTGTGAGCACATTCACAGACAGAGGGGCTCTGAGACACGAAAGACGTACTATACAGGGAGAAAGAATGAATCAAAATGACAGATAAATCTGTGGGAGTGTTTCCTTTCAGTTATAGAAAACAATGTGATTTATTTCCCAATTTGTACTGATTCTTTGTTCAAAGAACTGGCTTTTCACTCTAGATCCATTAAGGCCAGATTCCAGGTATTAATCCAACAAAGAAGCGGAAAGAAAAGTTGAGAGTGGGTGCTAATTGGGCAACTCTGTCAGGGGTGTCCAGCCTTTGGGCATCTTTGGACCACACTGGAAGAGAAGTTGTCTCGGGCCACACACTAAATACACTGCAACATGTAATCACAAAAAAAATCTCACAATGTTTTAAGTAAATTTACAATTGTGTTGGGCTGCATTCATAGCCGTCCTGGGCTGTGTGCGGCCCACGAGGCTGCAGGTTAGACACCCCTGCTAGACTAAATGGGACGGAGTTGAAGCATGCTACATTTATAATGCTCTTCCAATACGTGCTTAAAGCCACCAAGATTCCAAATCTCCCAGTATGACTGACAAGTTCAAGTCTTCAGTTGAGATCTGCTGGTCAGGAGAGCAGGAAGAAGGCAACATGTTTCTGGAGGAAGAGTCAGGGACCCGAACTCAGAAGCTCTGGGTTCAAGTACTGTGTGGCCACTAACCCGCGGAGCCGTGCAGGGCAAAGGCTCACCCTCATCTGCCTACTTCTCCCATGGAAACGAATAGCCATGGATGCATCAGATCAAGTAAGGCAACGTATGGAACCGATTTTTAAAAATGGGGTACCAAAAGGGCCTTATTATTAAAAAGAGTAAGAATTTGCCTTTGTGAAATTATCTTCTGCAAATATATTCCTGTGTGACTCAGTTTCCTTATCTGTAAGACAAAAATAATAACACTCACTCTACGGATACTGAGGATTAAGTGAGAGAATACATAAAATGTTCCAGAAGAGTGTCTGGCGTGGACAGAGCAAATGCTCACAACTATCAGATGCTACCTTTAGTACAAAGCTACTTTATTTACTGAGAACTGTGGATCCCTAGTGATGGAGAGTCCCTAGATGTTACACAATTGCAGCATAAAGTGGAAAACAGGAGACAGGAACACAAAGCAGGGTCAGTGCCTGCCTTGTTGTAACTAGTGGCCCAATCAGGCACAAAGTAATAATCACAGCAGCATGCCTGGGACAGAACTCGGACCGAGAACATAACAACTCTGAGTACTGTGAGGGACAAAAGGCTGCACCAACCACTCTACTGAAAGTTGAGTGGCTGTCCTGGCTGGTGTGGCTCAGTGGATTGAGTGCCTGCGAACCAAAGGGTCACCAGTTGGATTTCCCCTCAGGGCACAATCCTGGGTTGCAGGCCTGGTCCCCAGTAGGGGGTGCACAAGAGGCAACCACACACTGATGTTTCTCTCCCTGTCTCCCTCCCTATGTACACTAAATATGACAGGCACAATGACAAGGGCTTGGCCTGTCCCTCTCCACGCCTGGTTGGTTCCATAGGTTTCCCCAAAATATTTTAGAGGTGGGGTAGGTAGATGGATGGGATGAACACAGTTAGTGTTTTCAATACAATCTTCTTGCAGGGTTTCTGTTGTAACACAGAGAGGGCTCGATATTAAACAACAGTATACATGAAACACAAGGGAAAATCCCAGAGATGGGAGGTTACCTTCATTCATTAAGACACTTAACCAATGGTCGCTATAGGTCAAGCACAGTACAGAAGCTTTATGGACAAAGGTTTGCCTATGCAATTATAGAAATCTAAAGAAGTTTTTAGGTGAGGAAGTTGTCCTTTGCCTTGCCCTGGAGTCTAGTCATAGTGGAGACAACTAATTAGCAATCTCTCTAGTTGGCTTCTTACAGGCAAATCTCTGTACTTGAACCTTAGAGATTCCATTTAAGTATCAAGATGCTTTTAATCTTAAGAAACCAAGGGAAAATTAAGTCTTATTCAAAGGATGTAATTTTACCAGATGGTATCCAAGGGATGTAGGGGCATGTGGTTAATTACAATAATACCTTACAACAAATTCAAACTGATAAAAGAAAGATACCTGTGACAATATTGAATTATGGACAAGCTTTGAAGAGATAGAATTATATTAAAGTAATTCAAATTAAATGCTAATAAAATATTACCAGTAGAAATCCCTGTAGTATTACTTAAGGACTAGGATCACTCCAAACTAGTGCCTTGTGAGGTGGCAAACATGCATCTCAGGAAGGTTAATACGTTTACTATCTGCTCTGTGGGTCCTTTCTTCTTCATAGATAAAACCAAGTAAACTTCAGATCTACCCTGAAGAAATTATTACGAACCATAAACTAACAGGGTACTCATGGATGGCACTGCTGAAGAGAAATCCAGGCTGTCAGATGGCAGCAGCCAACCACACCTGAACTGATTTCCGAATTACACCCCACTGTTCATGCGAGCTATCACATGAGAGGCTCTGTCACTGCATACAGAGCAGGAAAGGGCTGCTGAATGAAGTCAGTGCACTGAATGGAACAGGAGAGTAGGTGGAGGGGAGTGCCTGCCTCTCCCCTTCCTTTTCTATGTTATTTTTCTTTCCCCTCTTATCTGGTATTCCGGGATACACTCTGACAGCTTGTTCAAACTGAGGAGCCAGAGAAAGATGCACCTGACAACTTAGTCTCAGGAAAAGCACACATTCACACGCTTTTCCCAGCCTGTGTAGGGTCACTAGACCTTGGTGAATGGAGCCAGTGCGGTTCCAAAGCACTCCAGAAACTGCAAAGAATGATCGATGCTACCTATTTGCTACAACCACCTGTGAGACAAGGAAGACAGATGTCTTCACTTCACCAAAGAGGTTACTGATGCAATCAAGGTCACACTGTTGGGAAGTGATAGAGCCAGTACTAAGTCCAATCCTCCCACTCTTGGTCTGTGGCTATGTCCCCACACCGTACTGTCTCAGTACATGACAAGGCTTTCAAAAACATCCCTAAGGTCAGCTAACCCCTGGCATCCAATCTATTACACCTGTGGGAGGAAGCACCCCGGATGGAGAAGCCTCACAATAATTTCACAATGGACATGCGAGGTTCCAGAATAGCTACTTTTCAGATGTCAAGTAAGTTTTCATCTGTATTGGCTCTTCTATTAGTGAAAAACATGGTCTGGGGGCAACGTCCAAGGCAAATTACCTGTTGTTCTGAGTTCTTATTTCTCAGAAAATTTGAGATGCACACTAGGGGTAGGAGTGGCTAGTCTTGTAAGGATAAACGAGGAGCAACTGAAAAGTATTTTTGCAAACACAAAACTTACTATCATATAAATGCTTAATTTAAATTACCTCTAAAGCTTTATACATTCTTTTCCCCTTCTTTTTTGAAAGAATGATTCCATTTATAAGGTTCATAATACTCTATAACCATACTAAGATATTAACATGGGGGAGATTGTTTTCATCAGAGGCATATCGAAAATCTGTTAAAATTTAATATCAGTTTAGGTCTGGGAAAACCTCAGGGTTGGGAAGTCTTAAGACAACCTTGAGATTCTACCATTGAGTGGTTCCCACACCTGGACAATGGGTATCAGAATCCCCGAGAAAGGTTTATACTCAGCTGGGTGTGAAAACCACTGACCAACCAACCCCCAGAGGCCAGGTGACCTGGTGAGTAGCCAGTTGCCTGTCAGGTCCATGCTGCTCCCTACCCCAGAAAAGCTTAATAACAAATCCTAAGGAGGGGTAATTTTAAAACAGCCCCCTCCCAGCCACCTGGTGGGATCTTACGAGTCGGAGCATTGCAAACATCACTCACTCACTGATGACTCCAAGTAGAAGCTGGAATTGTTCAAGAGACAAAGTGGCAGTAACACGGGGTTCAAGGACTACATTCTGAGAACCGCAGAGATTTGCGAAATTCCTTACTCCTTTGATTTTTTCCAAACCCAATACACCCAATCCAAACCCACATTTCTCCACTTAGCATTTCTTACGTGCAAGGCACTGATGCCTCTGATTTGGGATTCAGAATAAATCAACAACAACCTAGCCACAAACATAGCCTATGCAGTACCAATGAACCTGGTGAGAACATCCTCAGGGAGGACCTGCAAGGTCAGCAAAGATTACCATGGCAACAGCGGTCAGTGGGAGGTTTGGCTTCTGTGAAAGGCCTAGATTGACTTGCTATCTTCCATTGGGAAGTTCTGCTTTTGCCTCTGGCAGAAAGGAAAGCACTCTTTACTAAGGGTTGCTCACATTCCAGATATAAAACAAGAAATAAAGGTTCAGAGCTCTATTGTTCACTGATTTAATTGTTTTGAACAGTCATCAGAAACCATGCAGCTCTAGCCTATTAAAAGCCATTAGGGGGCCCTGGCTGGTGTAGCTCAGTGGATTGAGCACATGCCTGTGAAGCAGAGGGTTGCCACCAGTTCCATTCCCAGTCAGGGTACATGCCTGGGTTGCAGGCCAGGTCCCCAGTAGGGGACACATGAGAGGCAACCACACATTGATGTTTCTCTCCCACTTTCTCTCTTTCCTTTCCCCTCTAAAAACAAATAAATAAAATATTTTTTAAAAAAGCCATTAGGTCACTCACAGGAGGTGGCTCCCAGGTACAAGAGACCAGTTCCAAACTCACTTGCTCCATTTGGGACCAACACTCAGGGCTGTGAGCTATTCTTAGAGTGAACTACCAGCCAAAATGGTCTGAATACACGTAAGCAATCTACAGCATAACAAGACAAAATGAGTACTATTTGAAATAAATGCAAATAAATGAAATACAGATAGCTTTTCCTTTGAATGCACTAGTAATTCATGGTTGGCACTATGAGTGTCCAGCAAACATCTAGGCCAGGCTGAAGCCAAGTCAGTTTAAAATCTGACTGAATTTGGTGATGCGGTATTCATCCTGAAAGGAGTGTGCCTTGGAATCGAAGGGCATCTCAGAGATGACTTAGTACAGTTTCACAGCCAGAAAATCAAAAAAAGAGTATATGCAGAATTACCCCATTTGTTTGTATAAACAACTATGTACATATTTACATAATGTAGATATATACTCAGTTATGCCAAGTGTTTCTGGGACTGTGAGGGGGACCTTCACGCGTTGCAAATAGGAGCATAGGCTGGCCTATCGTTTTGGAGGGCCACGTGGCTCACTCATTCAGATCAGGGCCACTGGTACCCCACGACCCAGCAGTTACACCCTTGGAGCTGTATGAAAATGTCTTTGTCTTATATATATATATACACACACACACATACACACACATGCCTACACCTATACATGTATACATGTGTATGTAGAGTCACTCCATTTATTTATGTAAATACTCACAGATGTACATATATAACCACACAATATACTAGAAGAATTCACACTGAAGATTCAACTCACTGCAAACAGAATTATGGGTATATTTTTCTTTTTTGTTCTCACTTATAGTTTCTAATTTTTTTCAAGGGCTTGAGTTAATCAATATCATCAGTTTATAGCACATTATTATCATTGTTCTTGTGAGTTTCTCCCTTTATTTATTTATTTATTAACAAATTTAAAGACTTTATTTATGTTTTTAGAGAGGGGGAGGGGGAGAAAGAGAGGAAGACATTCATCAACGTGACAGAGATGCATCGATTAGTTGCCTCTTGCACAACCCCAACTAGAGACCTAGTCCGTAAGCCAGGCATGTACCCTGACCAGGAATTGAACTGGTGAGCTCTCCGTTTGCAGGACGATGCCAAACCCACTGAGCCATACCAGTGAGTATGGCTCCCTTGTTTTATTATTTCCCTTTTTGTCACCACTTCTCTCCTTCATCCCTCATCCAACCCTCATATGACCATTGTGCTGAGCTTAACAGATATGTCTTTTGTAAGTACTCTTACAAGATGAGTGTCATTTTATGTGCATGTATTTTTATTTGGAAAAATAGTTTTGCGCTGTACCTTGTTTTTCTCACTTTTTTCATGGCACTCTGTCCTTAAGATCCATCCATGCTGATAAATGTTCATCTAATCAATTCCTTCTAATATCTGCACAGCACTCCTTTACGCTCATTCACCAAGTCTGAGCTAACCACTTTCACAATGAAGAACATCCAGGTTACCTCCAGATCCCTCTTACACATCAAGAATCCTGTGTGATGTCCACTTATGTTATGGAGTGTTTTACATATGCGCATATATATATATATATACACACACACACACATATACACACACACATACACACAAACATATGTATACATGTATAGGTGTATGCGTGTGTATATAAAAATACATATAAGACAAAGACGTTTTCATACAGCTCCAAGGGTGTAACTGCTGGGTCGGGGGGTACCAGTGGCCCTGATCTGAATGAGCGAGCCACGTGGTTCTCCAAAACGGTAGGTCGGCCTATGCTCTTATTTGCAATGCATGAAGGTCCCCTGCACACAGTCCCAGAAACACTTGGCATAACCGAGTTCTCTAAAATGCCACACATAATGTATCATTATTAATTTACTTTGCACTTCTCTTATTACTAGTGACTGGGAGTATCTTTTCCAATGCTTGATAGCCATTTGTGTTTCCCCCTTGTAAACTATCTTTTCAAATGTTCTGCCCAAATTCTCTACAAACAGCATGTATTTCTTTGAAAATAATCTCCCACCCCCCAGTGAAATCAGTGGAACAAGACAGGCAATATAGAAAACAAGAGAAACCCACATATGAGAACAGATGGCAGTTAATCCATCTTGTGAAAATGGCAGTGACTCTGTGTCAACAACGAATTTGAGAATCACACAATAACAAGAGCAGGAAGAGCAAAAAGTAGTGATGCTGTGCGAAATATATCTGGTCTGGTCCCCAGCCCAGTGATGTTCATTAAACACTATTTTCCTTCCCTGCCTTATTTGATTATCACAACTAATCTGTGAAGAAGGAAAACCATGTGTTATTTATACTCCCCTTTGGTAGATAACAAAACTGCATGGAGGGATACCGTGAGCTGCCTGATAAGAGAGGCAGGACTAAGGCATGTGTGTCTCGTTCCTCCCTCTATTTCTGCTCTGGGAGCAAGCTTGACAGCTGTCAGCCCTGGGTTCGCATCCCAGCTCCTCAAGTTGTTAACAGTGGGGTATTAGGCAAGCAGAGCCACCTCTTTGAACTTCAAGTTCCCTCATCAAATGAAGTGATAATGCTGGCACTTTCCACATATGGTTGCACTAAGGATGAAATGAATGACTGCCTACATCCATGCAGGACAGTGCCTGGCACCTGGTCAGAGCTCAGTGAATGTTAGTTCCTGCTGTCATTGTCATCGTCATCATCATCATTATTATTATTACTATTACTGTTATTACTACTATTATTATTATTCAGCTTGTCTTTGGGGTATGGAAGTATCTTAAATATCAATTTCATTCTAAAGATTTTTTGTAATACATTTTTTCCAACTTGGTTTCAAAAAATATCTTGAGTTTTTGATTCTTTTCCTAAAATTTTCTGGGCTCTCTTTTCCCAAGTCCTGCATCTCCAGGAATGAGTGTGTGGACTTCGCTGACTAAATAAAACAAAACAGAAAATGGGCCTCCATCTGAGGTAGGTCAGCACTTTTCTCTTCCTTATACCTAGATTATTCTTACTCATATTTCTATCCATGGAGGTAAAAAAAAAAGAATGTCTACTAAAGAAATTAAGTAAATAAGGGTAGCCATGGCCTGCACACAAGTCACCCTCATTTTCTCAACTTTAAAAATAAAATAAAAAGGAGTTAGCAGGTGGGGGAATCGAAGCCAGCAGGGGTGACAAATCCCAGGGTTCAGGCACCAGCAGCAACAAAATGAGGGCTGCCTGGATTCTGAAGTGGTCAGAGCTCACCGACTCACAGAAATCAATACTACGGTGCAGAGAGAACAGCCTGGAGCCCGGGTGTTTGAGGCCCGGTTCTGTTCGAACTGGCCGGGATCTCCTGCTAGTGCTGCTTCTGTAGGCTTGATTCCATATTCACTGTAAGATGGGACATGGAACAAAATATCCCCTTTTCCATATTTTCTTCCAGTCCTGAATTCTAGGGCCTTAGAGTTCATTGCTTTTTAAATTTAGATTTAAAAAAATTCTACATGTTTATATGCATACTACCTAGCCCAGCAATTATATTAGTGATGCAATGTCCATCCTTTGTAATTCAAATGCACACATGGGAATCCAGCTGCCATATCTACTTGGAAGGCAGGGAGTCAACCTGCAGAAAATAACCGGGTGCTCCTTCCAAGGGCATCATTGTGACTATGCTTTTCCCACTCGTGGCTCACCTGCAAATACAAGCTCCACAATGTGGAGCCACTGCTTTCACCAGAGTTTCTCCTCCTTCCCAAGCTGGATTTGCTGAGAAGTGTCCAGTACACACAGTCACATCCTGAATCAACTGATGAAACCCTGTGAACCTCCCTGAGATCCACAGCAAATGGGTATACACACTTTATCAAACAACACAGAGCTACTGCAACAGGTACCTCCTAGGACTATCAGTCAAGGAAGATAATCAGGGAGAAAATGAACAGCATCAGTCTTTGCTGACTCAGCCCCACTTGGCTTGGCTCAAAGGCAGGGGTGGGATGTGATGGGGTTATAACATGTCATTCTGACAAAGCCATGTTGATACATGGGGCATTTTTTTGTGTTCTAAAAATTTTTATATTTGTTTTGTGAGGTTGGGAGGGGGATTTTACTCACTACTTTATGTTTTAATATTACCTAAAATATTATAAAATGCAGGAAATAAATATATTTAAAAGAGGCATCCTCCTACAACCCCTCATCTCCCAGATGGCAACCAAGTATTATAATAACAAGGGATGGGAGACCCTCTGAGAACTGACTTGCAAGGCTTGTTTTGAAAACACAAATTTGTTTCAATGCAACTGATAAACTAGGAAACAATTTTGAGCGTAGTGCAAATTTTACATTTGCTTATGAGCAATTCCATCCAGGAGAAACAATAGGGTGCTGCAGAAAACTGCATGCAGCTGATCGAATGGGTGTGCACGCACCTCTGGAATCATTTGTTCCTGGGCGCACCTACGACCTCCTTTTCTTCCCTTCTTACCACCACCACTCCTTCGTGATCCAGCTCTTTGTTTCACCACAGCCTTCAACAGTAGATGCTAGAATTTTGGGGTTTTGTTTCTCCCCTCCCAGTAGAAAAAGCTGTTTTCTTTAGGAAAGGGGAAAAAACACTGCATTGCTATTCATGTGGGCAAAGCATATAAACTCTTAGTGCAGACACACTCTCAGAGCCTCAGGGCTGTTCTAATGTTCTAAAAGAGTGAATACGTCAATACAGACCTGCCAGCTGTCTTCCAGCAGAACTGAATGAGGCCCTAATCTCCTTTAGGGAGCAGTATGGGAAGGTGGGGAGGAGGGGAGGAGGCCAGGGCTGCAAAGGTAGTTTTAACTCTATTCACTATTCATAGTCAAGGGCATGGCTGAAACCTAGTACAAGTCTATGGCTACCAAAGACTTTCTTAGACTTAATGTGAGGTAGGGAGGAAAGGCCCGCCCGTGTTGGGGTGACTAACGTGTGTGCGCATGCTAACTACAACTGGGGGTGCTATGCATTCTTTGCCTTGTTCCTAAACTGCTTCAGGGCCACTTAAAAAGATGCATATTATATAGCATGATTAAAATGCACACAAAGTAATAAAAACAAAGCAAAGGAGCATTTTTGTGTATATATATTCATGCATGAATATATATATTCATAAGTGAATCCATACATATGTATATGTAAGTCATAATTCAAACCCTAAATAGAGTCTTCATAATCTTGGCTACATAAAAATGAGAAAAGAACCCTCACTGGGGTAGCTCAGTGGACTGAGCAAGGGCCTGTGAACCAGAGGACTGCGGTAGTTTGATTCCCAGTCAGGGCACGTGCCTGGGTTGCAGGCCAATTCCCAGCAGGGGATGCATGAGAGGCAACCATACATTGATATTTCTCTCCCTCTCTCCTTCCCTTCCCCTCTAAAGATAAATGAATAAAATCTTTAAAAAATATTTTAAAAAAATGAGAAAAGAGGTAGTGAAAAACCTCCAAATGGAACCTGGGAGAAAGAGATTTAGGTGAAAGAAAATTAGGCACTGAAGCCAGAGAGTCTTGGTTTGAAATTTCAGTTCTTCTTGAACATGTAATTTAAACTTTGAATTTTATTTCCTCATAGATAAAGGCGAGAATTCTCTCCACCTAACAGTGTTATTTTCAAGATTAAGTGAGTGCTCTTACAGTCACAGGAAAACACAAATTGTGCCCTGAATTTCTGGTTTTATGCCGTGTTCAGAAACTCAGACCAGGTGGGCATCCTGGAGCACAGGCGCAGTCCCGCCTGGCTGGCACGCTGGGCCTAAAAGACAGGACATGAGCACAGACCCGTGCCCGCCAGACCTGAGGAGCAGTGGGTCAGGGCCAAGCTGGCTCAAAGGAGAGACAGGACTGAGAAACCAGAGGGACTGCTGGCCGATTTAAACATCGCTGCAGGTTGGGAGGACCCTCAGGGCAGTGGCTTCCAAAATGCAGTGCCTGAACCAGCAGCATCTGCATGGCCTGGGAGCTTGTTAGAATGCATATTATGGGCTTACATATTATTTCACACTTACTGAGTCAAAAACTCAGGGCGGGGCACAACAATTGGATTTTAACCAACTCTCCAAAAGACTTTGATGCACACTCAAATTTAAGAACCGCAGCCGTAGGAGACAGCTTTGCTTAATATGTAACTGTGGTACAGAGCATGGGTCCCCTGATAATAGGGGACCACCCCCACAATCCCACCGATAGGCAGGACTCGAAGCAGGGAGAGCTGATGGTACAGCTTTAAGATACACTGCATAACAAAGGCAAGTTAACAGTCATGCCTTCCTGAAGCTGGAGGCAAATGTGACACAGCCAGGGGGCAGATGCCCTCACCAGATGCCTGTGTGTCACTGGGAACTCCTTCCCGGACTAAAGGTGGCAGCTGAAAGAGGGTCAAAGACACTGGGGAACTGACCAAAATGGCGGACACTAATGTACCATAGGAAAAGCCAGATATGAGGTCCCATAGAAAGTTCTGAGCTCATCATTTACGATACAGCTGGCCGAAGGTCAAAGGGGAGCCACAAGGTCAGGAGGTCTGCCTATAGGTTGGTCTGTGGGTTGGCCCACGAGTGTGTCTGGCACAAGGTTGAAGGTCTGCCTGGAAGCCTGCAGGAGAACTGGCAGTGCTGCAGGGGACACACTCAGCCACCCAGACTCGTGAGAGACGCTTGGAGCTGAACTGGGACTGGGAATGCTGAGCTGCAGACCTCTGCTTTTCTGAAAGACGGTACCTCTGAGTGGCATATTCTGAAACTGGCCTGCTTTGACAGAGGGAGGCTGGACTATTTGTTTTGGGGTCTTTTTAAAGGGAGCAGGACATAATGGCAGAAATCTGCCATTATTATAAATCTGTGTAACTTTAAAATAAACAATCCCTTTCCTTTTTCACTAAACTCTTGCCTTGTAAGTCACCCTTCTTGGTGGTGGGCAATCGAACCCTCCAGCTGTTCCAGAACACCATTGGTGGGGTTCTATAGCAAGTATCCCATATTTTGCTGTGCATAATGCATACTTTTTTGCCCAAATTTTTGAGGGAAAAATAAGGATGCACACTATACATGGGCATAATGATTATATACCATGGGTATGATAATGGGTATAATAATCCCTTGTATAATGTGCACCAAACACAGGTGCGTGTTATACATAGCAAATTATGGTAAGTTCAAGAATTTGCAAGTTCAAGTTTGGAAAAGGTCTGATAGACTCCCAGGGTACCTCTGTGCCTGCTCTATAACTTAGCGAGGAATACACGCCACCTCTGGCTATGTAAGAGCAGAATGCTGCTCAACCAGCAATGTTCACCGCTTCCATGAGAGGTATGGTCAAATCCTGATGGGTCCAGAAAGGTCATAAACTGATCAAATGGCATTGGAGGATTTGTGAACAGAAAGCAATGAATGATCCTCTTAGAATGAAAGGAGCATAGGAAAAAATAAATAAATAACCTACTGGAGTGTGCAGGCCCCTCTCCACAGTGGAGTGGACTGCCACAGTGGAAGGACTGATGTAGAAATCTTTCCTTTCACATACCCAGCACCGAATACCTATTTCTACTTGTCATCCTGTCTGCTTAGTGTCTTAAGTCATGGTTGCATGCCCAGTAGGGCTGCTGCTGTACATGGTGGCCACCTTAGCTCCTTCCCCTCTCCACTCAGTTCATCTTCACAATGACTAGAGTTTGATTTTATGTAGCTCTTACAGCATCTGGCTTCTCTAATCTTCTTCATTTTCATTTCTCTCCTTGATCATCTGATTGCATTTCTACCAATCCTCTAAGGGATGGATGAGCAAAAAAAGAAAAAAGTGGGCAAAGTAGTCAGGCTTGGTGAAGAAGAGCTGCAATCACACTGGAAGCTAAAATACAGTATTTGTGATCAATTAGTGAATTCAGTTTCCTGTAGGGTTCTGTAAGGGTCCCTGCTTCCACTTACCAATCGTGGAAAGGAAATCTATAATAGCTACATATCACAATTCCCAAGCATCCCATTAAATACTGATGTTGCACCAAAACTAAGATCCATCTGATTATTAGGCAGCAGGCTGCGTCTCCTGCAAGGTATTAAAAAGATGTTGTAAATCACAATATTTGATTAAACTGCAATTATTAAACAGAATATAAAACACACTGAATGATATCTATGGCACAGATTCACTTGCATACTTATGCATTATTAATGAACACAATGGTAGGCAGCCTAATTCTTCCCACCATAAACTTTATGAATTTTAGAAATTAAATAGTTATTATCATTACAAAGGAATACTCATATTACATAGAAAACTAAGCAAATGGATAAGTACTGTTTTTAATAACAGTGTTTAAAGTTTCCAAGCAACATTTCTGGTTATAATATTTGTCCTGTTCTCTCTAGAAATAGAGTCAGTTTATCACTCTAAACTCTCCCCTGAAATACACAGACTCCATAAAAGGAATCACGAGTCATGGAATGTTGTAGTGAGATGAAACCTTGGGAATCACCTAATCCAACCCTCCCTCATTGTATGGGCAGGGAAATCGAGACCCAGGGGATTCAGCATTTGCCCAACATCACACTAGTCAGTGGCACAGTGAGAACTAGCACTTTCCATCTCCAAACTCTACTTGTCCTTCCACTGGATCATTTGGCTTCTGAGCGTCAAGCAGAACCAACCATGGATGACATCTCTAAAGTCACCTGTACAACCAACTGCATCCATGGTATAGAAAAAGGTCATCTTCAAAGCCCTGGCTGGTATAGCTCAGTGGATTGAGCGCAGGCCTACGAAGCACAGGATCATGGTTCGATTCCCAGTCAGGGCACATGCCTGGGTTGCAGGCTAGTTCTCAGCAGGGGACTCACAAGAGGCAACCATACATATTTGATATTTCTCTCCTTCTCTCCTTCCCTTCCCCTCTAAGGATAAATAAATAAAATATTTTTTTAAAAAAGAAAAAGGTCACCTTCAGAGACAAGCTCTCCATAGGAGATCTATTAGCCCTTACAACATTCAAGCCAAATCTTAAGATGTGGGGTCACTTTAGGCCACATCTTTTAAACCTGGATTTCACTTCACTTAAAAGGAAAGCATTCATTCCACCAATATCACTCCCCTAAGTGCTACTGCAGCTTGGAGGTCATGGCTGGTCACTGAGAGAGTTTAAATAGAGGGCTCCCAAGCCCTGAAGGCCTCCAAGCTGCAGGATGTGCCACCTGGTCCTTCCTACGCATCCTGGTGAATCACAGCAATCACTCTTCCCCAGGTGCTGCGAGTTGACAACGTCGGAGTTGCGCTGGCAATGCAACCCATTTCATAACTTGACTGTGCTAGAAGGCCCGAGAAGAGAGGGTTCGGAGCAGACTTTTCCCCCTAACACTGTTCCCTGCGCTTGCGTTGGGCTGGAATCTGATCATCACACACCAACACACCATGCACACTTGCCTCTAGTGGTGACCCACAGATTTGCCTCTAGCACACTCTTCAGACGAGCCGTTTTTGACTTTCAGGGGTTCATGTTAGCCTGGAAAGAATGCCGTAAGTACAAAGTGCTCTACTAATTTGCAATATAAAAATAAAGTGTGATTCCTAGGATTGCAGAAAGAGTCAGACACAGATTTGAGGATTTTCAGACCCAAAGTAAGATGAGACAGATGTAGTTGGAGGGTATTTAATCCCTTAGCGACTGCTTGGCAAGTCCAAATGGCATGGAATCCAGTTAATTTGTAAATACTCCATATGCAAGAGACTCTCCAATAGTCTGCTTTTCCCAGCACTCTGCTATTCAAAGCCCTTCAGTGTCTCCCTCATGTTTATAGAATAAAAAATTAGGCTCTTAGACTCCAGGGCAATTTTTTAACAATCTGTTCAACACCATTTAAATAACATTAATTACTTGCTCTTTTAAATTCCATGCTGTATTTGTTACCTATTACTGAGAAACACGTTAGCCGAAAACTTAGTGGCTCAAAAGAACAATAAACACCTCACACAGTTTCCGTGGGTCAGGAATCTGACAGCAGTATAACTGGATGGTTCCAGCCCAGAGACCCCTTTGAGGTCATGGTGTCGTCGTCCAAGGCCTTCGCCATCTGAAAACTTGACTGGGACTGGAGAATCTGCTGCCAGGATAACATTGGCTCTGGCTCTGCCACATGGGCTGCCCCGAAGAAATGTTTCTCTCTTGGGACATGGCAGCTACTTCCCCTCCGAAAGAGAGACAGGAAAGCCAACTGTAAGCCACAATGTCTTTGTTGACTTAGCCTTGAAATCACACATCATTATTTCTGCAATGTTATGTTGGTTACACAGGCCAGCACTATCCAATTCGGGAGGCAACTACACAAAGGCTGTGAATACCAGCAGGTGGGGACACAGGAGGGTACTGGAGGCCAGCTACTGTACACTCTATACTAGCCCCACCTCACTGCCTCGGCTTAGCAGTTCTCTCCACTGGTGTGCCCCTCCTCCCTCTGCTCGTCTTAATGTGGTAAACAAGTGTATGACCTAGAGTTGGTGAAACTGGGTTTAATCTCTCTCAAAGTCAGGAGTCTGATGTGAGCAGTCTCTCGGCCTTAGCTCCCAAATCTGTAGCACAGATGTTATAATCCCTGCTGCAAAAGGTAACTGTGGGTACTAAAGAAATCCAGAACAGAAAAGTACTTTGTAGGTCACCAATATGTAAAATTATTTCTCAACCGCCATTTTTCTTTAAGGACTGCCTGTAGGCCATTGTTTTTTCAAAGCTCCACCTCTCTCATCTGGAGGGCCCAGCCCTCTCCTTTGGGTTCTGACAGCAGTATGTGTGTTCCTACACAGTCCTCACACATTGTGCATTCACTGTAAGTATTTAAGTGAAGTTCACCCCCGCTGGGTTATAAATCCCTTGAGGTCAGAATTTCCCATGACACTATCTGCAGAATAGTCAGTAAGCGTGTCACTGAACACTGAAGCGTGCCTTTAAAAGTCCTTCACCCTTAACAACCACCCACAGAAACAGAGAGGGCTTCATGGACACACTGTCCACGGGGCACATATGACAGAGCAGGAAAAGAAGGTGACTTTAGTTCTAGATGTCCAGAGTATCATAGGCCCATCATAGAGAGATGAGTTTGGCACTTTTGAGTATTTCTGGGGTATGAAACCTGAGGTCCTAGAATAGTCAATGATTTCTCAGGAACACATTCCTACCCAGTTTATTCCTTCACTTCCATAGAAGAGAAAGTTAACAGAGGTTTGAAGACAGAATGTCACAGTCAGAGTTCCCCTGACCCCTAAGTTTCCTGTTCAAACAATCACTAACGTAGGTACTGCTGTGAAGGGACTTTGCTGTGAAAGGAATTAGGTACTTATCCTCCAACCTTGAGACAGAAGGATGATCTGGGTGGTCCCAATGTAATCACAGGAACCCTGAAAAGCAGAAGGGTCAGAGAGATGCATGGAAAATGGGAGGCAGGAAAGATGAGACAGAATGGAAGGTCAATGAAATCAAAACGTGAAGAGAACTCACCCCACCACTGTTGGCTTTGAAGATGGAGTCAAGAGCCAAGAAATGTGGGTGGCCTCTAGAAGCTGAGAATAAGTCCCTCCCACTCCATAACAGCCAGCAAGAAAATGAGGATCTCAATCCTACAAAGACTAGACACTGAATTCTGCCAACAGCCTGGTAAGCTTGAAGTGGCCCTTGATTTCAGCCTTGTGAAACAGTCAGGAATCAGCCAAACCAACCTGTACTTCTGACCCACACATCTTCCATGAGATAATAAATGTGTGGTATCTGAGCTGCTAGTGTCTAGTAATTCATTATGGCAGCAACAGAAAACTAACACAAAGAACGAGAGTGAAATGCTGTTGTAGGTTTCTGAGAAGGAAATAGAGCTCTTCTCTCCTCATCTGTACTCTGAGCCAAGGCCAGGTGAACGGGGATGCACCAACAGAATCCCCAGGTACGTGCGGAAGCTCTGAAAGAACCTCAGCATCCAGCAGGGTTCAGAGGGATGGAAAGGACATGGCAGCACAGAGTGGGCATAGAAGTGGATGAAGCCACCTTACAGGTTCTGGGGTCTCCGGTGAGGGGCCAGAGACCAGCCAGAATTTCCCCAATAGTATGCGATGAAGCAGGTGGACCAGCTCCAGGGGACCAAAGGCATCAGGGATCTGGAGTCCAGGAGGCAGAAGGGGAATGCCAATGTTCCCCTGTGGACTCACGAGACCGGGCAGGAACCCTTCATGTAATTGGCATAGGCCTCGGAATAACACCTCGTCCCCCGAGCCTTGCCCTGTGGGAGAAGGGCAGTAGAAGGCAGAAGGAAAGAATCCTAAATCAACTGAGTATTTATTTACTTCAACTAGAGACTGAGGGAAAAGTCTTAACACCCCTGAATTTATCACAAATTGGCAAGATTGCATTTTCTGCCAACAGAGAAGATGGACATTCCAGAGGTGAGAAAGGTTGTTACAGACAAATAAAGCTCTGTTTTGTACACCAAGCCTATGAATTATAAATGTCAAACACAGATAACATCTACTGAGCAGCTATTATCTTCCAGGAGCCCTGCTTTTTATGCATCCTATAATTCAATGTCATTATCTCCATTCTGCAGGTAGAGAAGTCAAGGCTAAGAGATAGCCCAGAAAATTTTAAGAAAATAGCCCAGAATGTTAGAGCTGGCAAGTGGCAGATTCAGACTCAAATAGCTACCCACGTACCACTTCCTGTTTGAATTCTTTGCAGTGTGAGCAGCAGGAAGGATACTGTTTATAAAAGTATTTTTAATGAATCCTTCTGGGATTATGCTATTTATAGAATCACTTTTATGAATTTTTTAGCACTGCAATCATATACTGAGGGCACACTGTGTGCCAACCAGCTCTAAGTAGTTTTTATGGATCATTTAAAAGTTACGACTTTGTTTTATAGCTGAGGAAAGTAAGGACCTTACTTGTCCAAGGACACATAGTTAGAGACAGGGCGAAGATTTGGGTATGGTTACGCAAGGAGAACGATGAGGGGCTCTGATAAAGGGAACCACTGTCCAGGGAAAGGCCTCGGTCCTACATTAAAAGACTGGTGAACAAATGACTTTTATTTTAATATGTCTTAAATTAAAATAAAAGTTTAGGATGTATCATTTTTATGTCTTCCTATTTTAACCAATGTTTTTAATTTGAAAATCATGCCTCCAATCAGAAGGCTTCTACCGTAATCTAAGAGGACTGAAGTCCAGACTGTAAGTGGTCAAAGGTCTACAGATGAGGCTGGAGAGGCTGGGACTGCTCGAATCCTCACAAGTTCCGCATGCATGCCAAGGATTGTGGGTTCGTACAGAGGAGGCACTGAGAAGGTAAAATTCCTGTTTGGGAATGATCATGTTGGGAATTTGGAGAAAGCTTTGGAGAGAGTCTAGACAAGAGGCGGTGTAAGTAAACCAGTGAAGAAGTAATGAGGCTCTAACTAAAGCTGGGAGGCCGAGGGAAGAAGCAGAATGTGAACAGTCGGTGCCTAAAGGAAACAGCACTGCCTGGGCTAAGACAGCGGTGCGGCAGCGGGACTCCGAATGCACTCTTCTGGAGCACGGTCTGGCGGGAGGGTTCAGAACTCCTAGAACTGTATGCACCTTTGAGCCCGCTGTTCCATTTTCATGCACTGTCCATAACAGAATAACTAGAAATTTTCACCCAATTTTTTACATACAAGGATCTTTTTGTTGTCCTACTACGTCTAAGAGCAAACACTGGAAACAATTTGAAATGTCCAAAAATAGGGAGCAGATAAATTATGGTCCATCTAAATTACGGATATTTCACTTATGTGCATATGACAGTGAAGAAATGTTCTTAATTTAGGTAAGAAAAACAATGTGATTTCAGTTTTGAAAACCAAAAGTTGTGCACACAACTAGATACAGATATCTAGACATAAACACACATAAAACAACGCTTGCAAGGCTATTCACAGTGCTTTGTTATGGTTATGCTTAACAACGATGACATGGGTTTTTTGTTTTCTTTACTGTGCTTGGTCGTATTTTCTGGATTTCATACAAAAAAATGTATTATTTCTCTAATCAGAAGAGTATCAGGACAAAAATTACTTCCAGGTTTCAGATTCAAGGGTGGAATCTAAGTCCTAATATTTGTTTTAAGTTTTAAAGAGTAGTCTTTTGGGGGTATTGAGCAAATCCTAACTCTTCACTGTTTTATTGATTTAGATCATGTATCCTATTGATAAATATCTATTCAGGCTGAAGAGTTCTTTCTCTCTCTCTCTCTCTCTCTCTTTTTTAATCCATCCTCACAAAACAGCCCTTCTCTGTCCCCAATTTACTTGGTCTTTTGCAGATTGAATCAAACTGAAACCAGAAGACTAGAATTAAAACCTAAAGCAAATACCCCTACATCTGGCATTCAACTGCCAAGCTTTACAAGGTAACAGAGGCACTAACTGCAGCATCTGAACACAGTAATGGATACGATGAGGCACACCTCCTCTTACTCATGGAGCAAGTCCTACAGAGTAACAGTAAACCACATTTCTGTCTCCGTGGGTAATGACCTAAATGATGTTAAACTATAGATGAGTTCTACATAGATGCCTAACACCCAGATAGCAGAAAAATAATAAAATAGGTATTAGTAAATTTAGTAGATATTAATAAAACAATAGATACTTTTAAAGCAACCTCAGTACTGTTAGGAGTATATCCTAAGAACCCTGAAACACCAATCCAAAAGAATCTATGCACCCTGATGTTCATAGCAGCACAATTTACAATAGCCAAGAGTTGGAAGCAACCTAGATGCCCATCGGTAAATGACTGGATCAAAAGCTGTGGTACATTTACACAATGGAATTCTATGCTGCAGAAAGGAAGAAGGAGCTCCTACCTTTTGCAACATCATGGATGGAACTGGAGAGCATTATGCTAAGCAAAATAAGCCAGGGGGTGAAAGACAAATACCGTATGATCTCACCTTTAACAGGAATCTAAACAACAAAACAAACAAGCAAGCAAAATATGACCAATGACACTCAAATACGGAACAGGCTGACAGGGTCCAGAGGGGAGAGGGGAGAGAATCATAGGGGAAAAGGGGAGGGACTCACATGAATAAGTATAAAGGACACATGGACAATAATTAAGATGGGGGGCAGAAATGGGAGGGAGGTGGGGAGCACTGGGGGGCAGGGCTAGGAATATAAAACAGAAAATTGTACTTGAATAAGAATTAAATAAAAAAAATAAAGCAACCTCAGTGCCATCTGTATGCATGTGATTACTAGACAGAAATGCAAAGTGACAAGAACTGGACATGAGGAAATATTTTCACTTTATAATTATAACACATTTATAAGGCTATTTATAATTTACATAAGAGCTCATTTAGCTCTTATGATGAAGATGTCATGACATTTTATAGGTGAAAAAAAGACTCTATTAAGTAGACAATGTTTTCTAATTTTATCCTTTAAAAGGCCACCAGTGTCAATTTTTCTGATTCTTTCAAAATTGATAGGGGGGATGGGGGTTACAAATAGACAGAAAGTCTGCAACTGAAAACTAACTCACAGGCTTGGTAAGAGCGCCCAGGTGGAGTTATCATCAAGGACTCCTTTGTACCCGTACTTACAGAACCACGGTGAGAGCATTCTGAAACCGCCACAGGAAGAACATTAGGACATGAAAGAAATGCTTATGTTTTCACCATCAGAAGTCTAATCCATGGGAAATCTACTTCTTTTACTTTTTGTCTACTCCTTAAATCTCAAGGATATTTGGAATGCATTAACCACAGAACACTTTCAAGTTTTTCTTTGAATAAAAGCCATTTAAATTGATTCTTTAAATACCAAACACCACAGATGCAGAGCTATTAACCCAGAGAGATTGCTTTTCTAAACAAACTGCATTCTGGAGACAGATCAAAAGCTGTATCTGGCTCCAACAATGACTCATGGTCATGACCTCCATAACTTCAACAACATCGTTTGGAATGGCCAATTAAACCAAGCTTTATCACCATGCCACGCACTCCCCACCTCACCCGCCCNAACAACAAAACAAACAAGCAAGCAAAATATGACCAATGACACTCAAATACGGAACAGGCTGACAGGGTCCAGAGGGGAGAGGGGAGAGAATCATAGGGGAAAAGGGGAGGGACTCACATGAATAAGTATAAAGGACACATGGACAATCATTAAGATGGGGGGCAGAAATGGGAGGGAGGTGGGGAGCACTGGGGGGCAGGGCTAGGAATATAAAACAGAAAATTGTACTTGAATAAGAATTAAATAAAAAAAATAAAGCAACCTCAGTGCCATCTGTATGCATGTGATTACTAGACAGAAATGCAAAGTGACAAGAACTGGACATGAGGAAATATTTTCACTTTATAATTATAACACATTTATAAGGCTATTTATAATTTACATAAGAGCTCATTTAGCTCTTATGATGAAGATGTCATGACATTTTATAGGTGAAAAAAAGATTCTATTAAGTAGACAATGTTTTCTAATTTTATCCTTTTAAAGGCCACCAGTGTCAATTTTTCTGATTCTTTCAAAATTGATAGGGGGGATGGGGGCTACAAATACACAGAAAGTCTGCAACTGAAAACTAACCACGGGCTTGGTAAGAGCGCCCAGGTGAAGTTATCATCAAGGACTCCTTTGTACCCGTACTTACAGAACCACGGTGAGAGCATTCTGAAACAGCCACAGGAAGAACATTAGGACATGAAAGAAGTGCTTACGTTTTCACCATCAGAAGTCTAATCCATGAGAAATCTACTTCTTTTACTTTTTGTCCACTCCTTAAATCTCAAGGATATTTGGAATGCATTAACCACAGAACACTTTCAAGTTTTTCTTTGAATAAAAGCCATTTAAATTGATTCTTTAAATACCAAACACCACAGATGCAGAGCTATTAACCCAGAGCGATTGCTTTTCTAAACAAACTGCATTCTGCAGACAGATCAAAAGCTGTATCTGGCTCCAACAATGACTCATGGTCATGGCCTCCATAACTTCAACAACATCATTTGGAATGGCCAATTAAACCAAGCTTTATCACCATGCCACACACTCCACCCCTCACCCGCCCCCCCCCCACCCCATATACAAGGTTTCTAATGTGCAGGGGAGCCGATGGAGAAAAGAAGGGGGACAGTACCTGAAGTTCAAACACAGACAAATGGCATCTCCTCCACTGAGACACCTACGTGTTTCCTGTTGGGGCCAATTGCTCAAGGTGGGTCGGATTCTGCCCCGGTTTCACAGCTGTTATATTCGCAAGCCTCCTTTCTCTCAGCACTTGTCATTTACTCAGTGTCAGTTCACTGACGGCACTCTGCTGCGCACCAAATTATTTATGTCCACTTGGTCTTCTAGAACCGGAGAAATACCATTCACAGAAAACCACAGCGACTGAATTAGAGAGGACAAATGGTCACAAAAGGAGGCCTTGAGAGTTTGCACTGCTCTTCGTCGTCTGTGTGTAACATTTGTTGCAGGGCATGGGGCATGGTGGTGCTAGGTGAAGCAGAGCCCTCAGAACCGTGTGTCTGGGTGAGGTGAGGCAACGTAGACGTTGTCCAAAGAGATAAGAAAGACTGTGCTGTTCACTAGTAGAGACATCATCTCCTAGTTGCATTGAAAAATGCCACCCTCTGCATCCTCAGGAGCAAGTATAAGTGAGCACTGCTTTGTGTGCTCCAGGAAGATACCGTAGAAAAGATGAAGAAGACTACACCATCTTTGGGAGAACCTTATTCCTCCTTCCTCAGTGTAGCTCACAGATGCACAGCCAAGACGGCGAAAGCAGACACGATGCAGTGGCGCCCGAAGGATATTTACAAGGAAACAAACAGCAGCTGTGCATCAGCTTTGCCACGATTAAGTGTTCTACGGAAAAGTTTTGTTTTGCATAACAAAAGTGTCCTCCATATAAATACAGAGGTTGTCAACCACCTGCCTGCCTGGTAGGTGGGACCACCTCCTAGCCCTGACTACGCGCACCCACACATCCCATACACCTCTTCTAGTCCGTCATCTGAAATGTCCACCATTAAAGAGTCACACCCTTGGGTCTGCTAGTATAACAAATTCCTTTCTGAGCAGCAAGCTACATATCAGACTACCAGCTATTAAAACCTCTTCACTAATCAGAAATTATCCAGAAAGGGCCTATGGGAATGATGGGCAGAATTATTTATCTATCAATATTTATTTAGGTTCTACTACTGAACAGCATAGTACCAAGTGGAAATACAGTGATAAATTCACTCAGATACTCATTATCATCCTCCCTCTTTTGTTCATTTATTCATTTATTCATTCAACAGATACACCAGGAATTGGAATAGAAATCTTACCCTCAAGGGACTATAATCCAGTAGAAGAAATAATATTTGTATTATTTCTGTCTATAAAGCAGAAAGTAATACCATGAATTTAAAAAATGAGGTATGTGCTATGGAAGCTGGTAGGTAGGAGAGATCAACACCAGATGAAGGAATCACTATGGCTTCACAGAGAAGGCATTTGACCTGAGTGTTGAAGGGTGGTTGGCATATGAACATGCCAAGTGGGAGAGATGGCTGAGGAAATGGCATTAAACTGCTAACCTATTGCTGGAAGGGGCCTGCCAGCAAGAGGCAGCAGGAATGTACTGAGTGCCGGATGCTGGGGGGGAGTAGAAGGAGGAAAAGAGGGGAATGATGGAGTGTGCAGAAAGGGAGGAGGGACTGCAGAAGCAAACAGCACGCCTTGTTTTACCAATGTGCCTGGGGCCAGCCCTGCATTTATTTATGTCTCAAGCCTCACTCTTCTGAAAGTACAATGCCGTGGATCTTGTGGAGGTTCTCTAGCCAAAGTCGTCATTTTATAGAGGGGTTTGATAAATTATCCAAGGTCAGAGAGCTAAGAAGCAGTTGATCCGAAACTATAACTGAGTCGCTCTGAAATGAACGAATCTGGTATTCTTTCCATTTAGACCACGGGTTACCGACTTGGCCAGCAGTATCGTGTCTGCATGTGCGTGTGCATGCACACAAGTACACGAGAATGGGAGGAGGAAGAGAGCATGACTGATGTTGAGGTTAATCAGGAGGGGTATGGGTTATGAGAGGTTAAGAAACACAGACCTGCATATTTTCACTTTATGAGAGAAGTTTCTTCTGGAAATAACGACTGATCTAGAAACTTGGAATATGATGTTTGCCATCTATGCAATAGCTGGTCTGTGATGTAACAAGTCAAGCTTCTAAGTCCTTTTCAGCTCTCAGGTGCCTGCTTCCTGCATCATTCCCCTCACTCTCATTACTCTTGTTATAAATGCAAATGGCAGGTTCATGGGTGGCCAAGAGTTGACTTCTCAGCAGGATAAAATGGAACCAGCATAAAAGGAGTCACAACCATTCACTGCTTGAGTATCCAGCGAATTGACAGCATCACTATTCTTGGCCAGATTTCCAATTTAGAAAGATACACTGTTTTAATAGTACACAGGAAATGCCAGGAAAGACAAAAACCTTCTAAAGCAAAGTTGCATTGGGCCTTTGATCCCTCTGGTCTGGGACATTCCTGCCCCATCACAATTATGTTCCCTCCATCCAGTAAGTCATATTAATTTTGATAAGCCCAGGCCACTCAGAGCAGTGTTGAAGAGAAACGATGTTGACAAATCACAGAATTAGAGAATGTTGGCAAGTATCTTAGACATCAGATCTGACTATTTTCATAGAGGATGGAATTAGCCCAGGTAAGTAAAGTGACTTGTCTAAGATAATACACATAATAAAGATAGAGAACTGGGCTCAGAAGGCCTCAGGCCTCCAAACTTTGCCTACCAAAGGCCTGAGGAACAAGCTTTCTGGCCAAACAGGAGGACAATTTTACTCCCCCATCAAGAACGCGGTGTACATGAAGTCCCATATTTAATCTGAGACAGTCCCAGCTCCCTACCTCAAGTGAGACTTCATTCCAACCTTTCAAATCCTTACCCACAAACATAAAACATTATAACTGAGATCACCTTTTTCCTCCCAAGCACTGATTTGGCAGAGTAAATTTTTCAGATATCTAAGTGAACTTTGTTAGATACTTAAACAGCTCTGTGCCATTTCCTTCTAGGTAATTCCCATTTCTACTTTTAAATATTTGATGCTTCTATGAATGGATGTATATAATAGAAATACATCTTCAATGAGTCCTACAGAAGCAGAAGCTGTGGGCATGTCCTAGAGTAGAGAATGGTTAAGTAGTTACGATCACTTGATGGAAAATGATTTTGCTGCTAACATTTTTTCTGATAGCCAGCATTACAAGACTGTGCTAGGAATTAGGAAAGCACTTTAGGATAGAAGGCTGAGTGAAAAAACATCCAAGTCACAATGCAGAGTCCAATCTATGATTATACTTTGTAAAACTATGAATTAAAAAAAATTAAGATAACAATGGCCACTGTGTTACAGTTATAGAATTATGAGCCAATGCTATTTTAAAAACTTCTAAAATCCTTAAAAGTAAATTATAACATTTCGATACATCTCAAATTATACAACTAATTAAATCATGAATTTAAAATTTGATAGAAAGGACACTTTAAAACATCAGTCGGGTGGAAGAGGCTAGAGAATACTCTGGCCCCGAGTTCAGGAAAAATGGCGGTGTTTCCTGGGTATGCACGCTGGGTATGTCAATGAATCAATGCGGAAGCACGCTCTAGAAATCTGCTGCTTTTTCACAGTTGGTTCTGTGTCAGACTAGGTCTAAAATGAAGTCGATTTATTTGCATCACTTGATTGTTTATGAACTCAAGGCTGAAATGAAGGCCTGTTTCCTCCGACTTTGCCCCTACAGTTTCAACAGTTACCAGAGAGGAGTGCTTCACGTTTGGTAGGTCCCGCAGGAACAGGCTGCAGGTTGCCCCCCAATGCATGCCTTGCAGTTCTGAAGCTCCAAGTACCATTGATGTCACCATACTTGACAGAGTAAGCACATTATTAGACAGGGACGGACCTGAGGAAACTTAGCAATGTAAGGTACCAAACAATGTATATTTTCTGAGAGGTTCAGAATTAACCTAATGCATTTGTGTTCTTATGGTGCCATACTGGTTCTTAGATGTCTCTCCAATTAGCTCTCTATCTTTTTTGTTTAAGATATTTTTCAAGATTTTATTTATTTATTTTTAGATACAGGGGAAAGGAGGGAGAAAGGGAGAGAACATCAATCAGCTGCTTCTCACATGCCCCCAAACGGGGACCTGGCCCACAACCCGGGCATGTGCCCTGACCCGGAATCAAAGTGTTGACCTTTCAGTTCACGGGCTGATGCTCAAGCTACTGAACCACACCAGCCAGGGCTCTTTATTAGAGTTTTTAGGGAGTGAGAATATGCTCTTTTTGTGTGTATGAGCCAAGCTTTATAAGACTTTGGGGCTTGTGAACCAGAAGGTCACATACAAAATAGTCACTGTTAACCACTATTTATTTAGTTCATGGGTTTGAATTCTTTAATAAAATTAAAAAATAAATCCTACAATAAAACCTCACATTTCTATACTTTACAAAAACTTTACAAGGCATTTTCATATGTATGCTGTATAGCCCTTGTTTTTTACAAACACTTTGGTGGTGAGGAAAGCTATAATTATTATCCCCATTTTACAGATGGGGAATCTCAGGCTCAGACAGGTTTGCCCTGGCCAAGGTCACACAAAGGGGTGGGATTAAAACCAAGTCTTCAGACTTAACCTAGTACTCTCCATATTGCCTCTTCCAGCCTAGCTTGATTAGGCTTTGACTAAAAACAAAAATAATGAACTTGATCTGTCACAGTCCTCCTCAAGCCAAAGAATTTGAAGAGGTCACTGGTGAATAAATAGACAACATTATTTAACAAAACATGCAAAGTTTTTAAGTACAATACTAATGAATTTGTAAATCTATTTGTAATCTATAATTTGTAAATCTACAATACTATGAATTTGAAAAATCTATTCCACCCATCAGATAGTTTTCTTAATGACTTACTAAACCATATTATGTGCCAGAATCAGCAAATGTCAGGAAAAGAGTTAATGAGGAACAGAAAGTTGTGATAGGTGTGCATTTCTAGACATAAAAGCCACCGACCCAATCAGCAAATCCCTAAGAATGGCTGTCCTCCTCCTGGGCTTGCAGTTGGTCATACACTGTGATTGCTGTCACTCGTGCTCATTGGGGAAGCCAGTCTGCACAGAGGGTCACTTTCTAGAGTGCATAAAAAGCCAAATAATAAGTACAAGTACACAAATATGTAAAAAAACTCAATTCCGTGGTTAACCAAAGAAATACAAATTGAAATAAGGTATCATGCTTTATCTGTGAATCTGCAAAATGATTTTTAACAGTTAATACAGTGTCGGTGGAGTACATGGAGACAATCTCTCATAGGCTGACAGGAAAATATGAACTGGAGTCAGCTTTTCAGAAACATTATGGTGATGTTTATTACAGATATATTTTACTAATAACGTCACTTATCCTAAAAGTTGACAAAAACTCAACTGTTGTGTAAGAATAACCATCATTGCTTTATAAAAGTAAAAAATAGCAGATAACCATCATTTAACATAAAGGGGACATCAATAAATTCTGGGATGTCCATATAATAAAATACTATTCAGTCCTTAAAAATTCATATTCTCAGAGTATTTAATGACATGGTAAGCTATATTATGTATGAAAATGCAGAGTACATATTCTTCAATACAGTTGCACCCAATTTTATAAAGTAAAAAAAAATACCTATATGTGTGTCAATTATACTGGAGGGAAAACTCCAAACTGTTAACCAATGGATTTCGCAGGACGATGCACAGAAGATTGCCTTATCTCTTGTACAAAGAAAGTTTGGTGTTTCCTATAGAAGAAATATGAGAATGGTAGTACTTTGACTTCTCAGGCTTTATTTGGTAATATGAGTATAAAATAGCTTTAAAATGGTGGGAAATGACTTATTGATGCATATTGATGGCTTTATCCCAAAGTCATCCTGCTCACAGCTGAGATGGGAAGGGGTCAATGTTATAAGGACCTCAAGCCCCTATTGGGGGTGTCTACCCCACGGCCCGTGGGCCACATGGGGCCCAGGATGGCTAAGACTAAGGCACAACACAACATTGTATATTTACTTAAAATGCTATGAGATTTTTTTACTTTCATTGGTGTTTGTGTATTTAATGTGTGGCCCAAGACAACTCTTCTTCCAGTGTGGCCCAGAGATGCCAAAAGGTGGGACACCCCTGTGTATACTGGACCCCAATAAAACAGCAGCTATGTGATATTTCCTTTAAAATCAGGTTTGGGGAAAACAGTATCCTGAAGAATTGTACATTTATCAAGCAATGAGGATTACATCACTGACTGGAGATGCTCAAGAGTTCGGAAATGCTGAGTGACCGCCTTTTGCCTGGCTCCAGGTGTTTCATATGAAAGACTTTAGGGAAGCTTTTTGTTTTTGTTTTTTTTTCTCAATAGGAAGGACTACAGATCCCAGGGTGAGAGTCTACACATTCTGAAAGCTATGATCTCTCTTGGGTGAAAAATGTTTTGTTTTCTAATTAGGTACTAGGGTTTTAATAACATATTTGGTAAGGCCTTCTTCCAGCCCCACCAGGTTCTTCATCTTTGCTGGTCTCATTTTAATCTGCTGCTTATGCTTGACCTATAAAGCTGACAGAGTGCGAACTTGCCTTTAAATTCCACTGTTGAACATTTCACTTTCGTGTAGTTGGAAATTCTACCTATTGAACACATGCTAAACTGACACTTGATTGAACTTGGGGTCCTTACCAAATGCTGGCATGCAGACAGCCAATAGTTCCATTTTCAGTCTACTCAACACAGCCAGACCTACCTTCAGCAGGCCAGCTTTGGGATGAATGAGATTTCCAACTAGAACATTAGCATTTTCTCCTAAAATCTAGGAAACATAGCTCACACCTGTGAATCACATAGCCTGGTACAAATCTGGGATTAATTAAGTTAGATAGTCATTAAGCCAACCTCCCTGCAGCTCCCGAACATCCAGTTCATTGCCTATTCAGTTATTATCCATATGATGTGACAACCTGTATTAGTGTCACCAACCTTACCTGACCATAGAGGACCATAGTTGGACAAGGGGCACATCCAATTAATGTGAGCAACAACAAAAAACTATCAAAAAATGAATTATAACAAAAATATATATGACTCGTGCATGTTTCTTCAAAAGAACAAAAAACAATTTTTAATAAAAATTCAAAATATATAAGTTAAAATTCTAGACAAGGTATAGAACATAAACTGGCAAACTGACACCCAATGGCGGCCCCCTGACGCATCAGTATGCGGCTGAGCAGGGCGGTGCACGTCTAGGGCTGCTCATGGCATGGCTGTGGCACTGCCAACCTTTTAAAATTTTTTATTGAATTTATTGGGGTGACCTCAATTAATTGTATAGCTTTCAGGAGTACAATTCTATAATATATCATCTTTACATTGTATTGTGTGTTCACACCCACAGTCAAGTCCTCTGGCCCCTACCAGTCCTCCTTCACCCTCTCCTACCGTCCCCCACCCCCTTTTCTTCTGGGTGGCACTCAGTGACAGGATAAGTGTCCCCCATTGATCCTAAGTAGCAGTGTCAAGGGCTGTCAAAACACCACAGCTTCATGACTCTTGAAATCAAATCTAGAAAGCACCTACTGAATGCTATCAACAATCATAAATGTCTTCTAAAAAAGAGTTAATCATGTCAATATTTATTCCTATGCAAATGTTCAAATGAAAGTGTAAATGTACCACTTGGCACCATGAATTCTGAAAAATTTTTTGTGTGATTAACTTCTAGCATGGGCTTATAAACATAAATTGGAGTCACTTAGGAGGGGAACACATAGAAGCTTAAGCTTTGTTACTCCAAAAAAAGGTTCCCAAGCCATTCTGTGATTTAAACGTGCAAAGCGGACCGGTGTGTCCATTGCTGTGGAAGTGGGACATGGGACTGTGTGGCTAACCCACAGCGGTGGCCAGACCATATAGACCTGGTCAAAGGGCTCTCCCCTCTGCTACCAAGGTCTTCGCTGGATCTGGGCCCACTTAATTCAGCTACGTGAAATGCCATCTCTCGTGCCCCGTGTGACCTCTGGTGGTGCAGGACTATACCTTGTCCACAGGAACAAAACGAGACTTGTTCCACAAGTCTCATCTTTGCTCATCCTGTGACAGTTCGTCAAACTGTAATTATTTCATGCAGTTTTTTGTAGTTGAATTATATTTAACAATAAGAAGGGAAATGAGGCAGCTGCATATCCTGCAGATGTAAGTACGATACAAGGTAGAAGGAACGCAACAACCCCTGGAACTTTGCTCTGCTCGGGTCCTGCACATACACTGTGTAAACTTTGACATTGAATCCTCACCTCCAACTTCACAGATAGAAAAAAAGACTTGAATGCTCCAGAGATTAAGTGAGAGAGAAAACGTGACTTCAGGCATATCTGGCTGTGAAGAATGATACTTTTACGTCTAGCCAATGCTGCACAGGGCAGAGGGCCTCAAGGGCAGATGCTGGCCTCAAATGCGGGGAGCAAAGAAGGTCATGGAGAACAGCAGGCATGTGGGCACGCCGTCCTTTCACCATTGTCTGGAAAGGGTCAGTATCCAAGAATCCTTTCTATTTCTTTTCATGTGATGTTTCCTTAGTAAGCCAGTATCAGTGTGTTTTCTCCTTTTTCCCCTCTCTTTTTAAATGTGGCTCAGCAAAGAGGAAAAAAAAGATAAAATTAGTAAAAAAAACAGAAACTCTTGATTTAGAAAATTTATAAATACCACTTCAAAAATAAAGCTCTACTCTAAAAATATTATTTATGAAAGCTCAAATGCTTTTTTTAAATCACAAATGGTATAGTGATCTAACTACTGACTTTCAACATTTTTCAAGGAGTTAAAAATCTACATAATCTAAACCACTCCCATTTTTCCACAAAAAAATTAAAATTTTACCCCCCCAAATCTAGCAAGAACATATAACGACTTCTCATTCAGACATTGCAATGTCACAGAACAGAGGAAAAGACTCAAAGGTTAATGGGGGTATGAAAGAAGACACACAAACCAAATTAAAGAAGTTTCCAGTGGCCAAACTTGATAAAAAATGTAATTACTATAATTGGTTGTAACACAGCAAATATATAACTCATGAGTATATACAATATGCATTAAAAATAAAAAGGGAACTTATCTAAGAATAAGAAGATAAAAAATATGAACAGTGAAAGGACAGTAAACTCACAGTTATTAACAACCACACCTAAAACAAAAGCAAACTAAGAGGACAGCTAGATCAGGAGCAGAACCATAGAAATGAAGATCACATGGAGGGTTAGCAACAGGGGAGTGGGAGGAGGAGAAGGGGGGAGAAGGTACAGAAAATAAGTAGCATAGACAGTAGGTAAAAAATAGATAGGGGGGAGGGTAAGAGTAGTAGAGGATATATAGAATCTAAAGAACTTGAGACACGTGGACATAAACTAAAGAGGGGTGGGGGAGGGGGTGTGCAGGGTGGAGGGGAATGAGGAGGGAAATGGGACAACTGTAATGGCATAATCAATAAAATATATTAAAAATAATAAATAAATAAATAAAAAGGGAAAAGGGAAACCCTTATAACTCAGTCATATTCCCACCTCTGATTGCAGCCTCTGATCTGAAAATCAGCAGTGTATTTCAGTGTTCCCTTCACACGGAGCTTCTGCTTTGCATAGCCTTTTCCATCAAAACCACAACATAATAAGCACCACAGTGTGAGCAATGCCTCTGGTGACAGAGGAAGAAGTTAACCTTTAGACAGCAATCACTGGTTGAAGCCGAAAGGTAGGGGAAATGCAAAAGAGGAGTAAAAACATTTTACATTTCGAGTTTCATAGCGGCAGGAGACTCTTCACCCAACTCTACCTTGACTTTGTACCATGTCTTGACCAGGTTGTGGTCTCTAAATGTTTGCAAAGTTCAGTAACTTGCAGAGATACAATTAAAAAATAAAGCAAGAAATATTTCTGGAAGGAAGAGTCTGTAAGAGAATACTCAACCCTAACACAACCAGATGGAGAACTGATACCGTGAGACCTCTGGAGGTGCTTTAGTAGCGGAGACAGCAGCTGACACAGCCAAACACACCAGGCCCAAGTCAGGATCCCCGAATAGAAGTCTCAGCCCTGCCACCCACCAGCTGTACATCCTGGAAAAGCCCCTTCACCCCTTGCATGATCGCCTCCTTAATAAAGGAGTTGGTCTCCATGACCTTCGTTCCCACTCTATGATCCCGTGAATGTCTGAATGCCTATTTCATTGGGCTGTGTGTCCTTGGGTGAATGATCTCCCCCTTCCTCGTCTGTAAAATGGGGATGTTAATAGTTCCTGCATCTAACTTGGATGCTGTGAGAATCATGAAATAGCGTATGTAAAAGCGCTTGGAGCAGTGCCTGGCATGCAGCAAGCATGCTGAAAATGTTATTGTTGTCATGGTAATAAAAATTGCAACTATTTATCTCTTTTATCATCTAGCCAAGAGCTTTTCTTCATCCAAAAGCTAACAACCCTTCACAGACCAGCTCTGATGTCTTCATCATTCTGGCGGGAATTGCCACTATCTGCCTCGCTTGTGTTCCTTTGACGCTGAGTCTTTGGTCAGCTATGGGACATCTGCCATTTCAGGATGAGAGAGCTTCACCGCTTCTTGCTCCACATCGTCACATAAAGGCGCTCCTCTCTGGGGTGGGGAGAAACGGGAACAGTGGCTGGGAGAGGTCTGATTTTTTGTTTCAATGAGAGTGAGAGGAGTCAAAGCAAAGCAAAACCAAGCATTGGAAGGAAAACCAGCTGGCCAGAGGGCGTAGCACTTATGACTCATGTAGGCAAGTCTGTGAAAGGCTGGTCGCATGGGGACTGACGATGATGGGTGCCTGTGGTTCATGATACGGCTCTCTCCAGTTTCTAACAGATGAAAACCCCTAATCAAATTTTTAATCCATTACATTTTTAAATCTAATGGTTGAAAATAAGCTCTTATCGCCCATGGTACTGGGGTGTGCAGTACCATGACTGAAAGCTTTGTGGTTGAAGAGGAACATTTTGGATGCCTTCCCTCTGCTCCCTGTAACCCACGGCAAGAACTTCATCTTCCAGATCTTAAGAAATGTTGTTTCTCTAGGAAGGTCTTAGCCACGGACACGAAGGGCATGTAAAGTGTTTAGAACTAATTACCCTTTTACCATGACCTCAGGACTGGCCTCTATGGAAGGAGAGAAGGAAAAGCAAGAGAGGCAGGGTGAAAGTGCCCAACTGTCCTACCTCTTTAGAGTCCCTGAGCAAACTGCAAATGCGTAGTTTTTCTTACAAAAATGATATATTCCTTTACAACAAATACTATCTTTGAAATGCCCTCTGGGTCAGGTCTAAAAACAAAATGTTTCTTTAGGGGCATGAAAAGAAATATAAATTGTCCAGTGAATGTGACACAAGGATAATTAAAAAAACTATGGAATATGCTTCTTTCAAAGATGTTCCCTTTTAGTCCAGTCTCATAACCGCCTAAGTATGGGGATAGTATTAAGCCAGGAAGAGAAGGTAAATACCTCT
This sequence comes from Sturnira hondurensis, assembly GCF_014824575.4. Classification (NCBI taxonomy): domain Eukaryota; kingdom Metazoa; phylum Chordata; class Mammalia; order Chiroptera; family Phyllostomidae; genus Sturnira; species Sturnira hondurensis. Next base: position 6,448,756 of record NW_028085930.1, read on the forward strand.
GAAGGTTATTTAAGGGGAAAAACATCTAAAAAGGAACAAAATTACTCACCCAAGAGCCTCTTCCGGCGTAAGTCTATGTGGCAAACACCAATGACTCTCTCACCTGTCTCCATCCAGTCATTTGGCAGATGTACTGAGCTCTCAGTGTGTGGGGGGGTCTCCAGCGCCCTCACAATGTGCCATAACAGAGGCACATACATAGGAAACAGCCGAGCAGGCGCAGGGGCCGAGCAGGGCATCATTAGAGGCTTTCCCAGGCAAAGCTAGCAAGAGACAAAACAGCCTGGTGGTTGAGAACACCGGCTCAGGCTACACTGGCTAAGTTCAAATCCCAGCACCACTGGCTCCATGACCTTGAATGAGTTATTTAACCTCTCTGTCTCATATTTCACACTGCAAAATTAGTAAAAGGTACAGCTGACCCTTGAATAGCATGGGTTTGAACTGCACGGGTCCACTTAACATTCCGTTTTTTTCCAATCAATACCGTAACGTATCTATGTCGGTGTCAGCTTCCTGAAGGAATAATCAACAAGAAAGCAGAAAGATACGGTGCTGAGGCATGAAACAGAAGCCAGAGCCTCCAGTACTCTGCTAGGAAATTTGGCTTTGATTCCAGAGGCAATACAGAAGTACTAAGCTCCAGGAAAGTGGTGATGTATCTTCACTCCACAAACACCCGTGTGGAGAACGGCCTGACAGATGGCATGATCATCTTCCAGAGAAACGCCCACGTGAGAAATGGTGAGCGTGTGGATGAAGGCAGGAGCAGTGACAATGCCCAGCGCCTGGCCAACATGTGTCTTGGAACTGTGCAAGTGGACGGTAACCACACCCACTGTGCATCTGAGGAAAGGGGTGCAGAGGGAAGTGGAGAAGCCACCCCCAGTCACCCACACTCCTTTCTCCAGACCACTCTACCTCCCAGATTCCAGAACCCAGGGAACTTTCAGGGGCTAAAGAGGAACGTGGCGAGTTGTTTCACACATGAGGAAACTTGACTTACTGTCTGCCTGGATACAAAACTCACATTCTTATCAGCATGAGTTCCCAGTACTTTTACAAAACTTGAGAAAATATAATACCTACACATTGTGTGCAGGGAGAACAGTACTTCACGATGATGACACTGAACTGTACTGGATTTTCGCTGAAAGGATAGACCTTTCTCAATCACCATATAGCACTGAGTGCCTGCTGTTTCTAGCTTCTAAATATAAAAAAATCACTACCTGGAATCTGTCCTTAAGGATCTTAAAATTCAATGGAGGAGACAGACATACATATAAGAACCACACACAGGGTCATAAGGGATATGAACAAAGAGCTATGGGAAGATATGTAAGACATTATTTTGACTAGAGCTTGGGGAAGGATTATAGGACCAGAGTGTTTGAGTTGGGCTTTGAGAAAGGAGGAAGCATTAAACAAAGCCTTGCTTCCCTGAAGTTTCTGGCAAAGGTGACCCACTAACACCCTTGCAAGCACTTGCCTGAAGAAGGTAAGGCAAAGATGCAAAAGAGTTTCTTAGTTTCAGTATCCCGATCCACAGAAATCAGTTATTTAGAAGCCCCTGGAAATTAATTACAAACCAGAGAATCTGAAATTCACCAACGCTCTGCCTTCAGATGCTATTCCTACCTCCCTGATCTACAACACTGAACAAATATAATGGGAGCGGGTGGCAGGCAGGGGACGCCATGCCACCATCTTCTACAGGCGTTGCCACAGCTCTCGAGAACACGGCTGAACAGCCTCCAATTTGGGATTTCCTCTGGGTTGTTTTGCCTGGTGTAAAGAAAAGGCAGCTTATAGCACACAGAGCTCTATTTTATCAACCGATGCCCTTGGACAAGATGACAACAGGTAGAGCATGTGAAGAGCATCCACTTCTCCTTGTTGCTCCTCGGCATGCAGCAAGAAAACAGGGTGCAAATCGCAGGCCTCAACCCATGCGATGGGGTAAGGCACTGGCCCTGTTCTCAGAGGCTTCTCTGTGCCTCTGGTGAGGCTGCCCCCTAAAAAGATAGCACAGCCAGCACCTCAGTCCTGGCAGGTGAGCAACATGCTGCCAGTGGACAAGCACTTTTTCCTACCTTCTGACCCTGCTGTTCCTTACCTGCAAAGGAAAGACAACAGTGAGCACCTCCAACAACCCCCATAAAATCACTGGGGGGATTTGGACGATTCTGCTTTTGGAAAGCCCATTGTCTGGTGACAGGTAAATGCAATATGCACATCATATTTCATCTCACCTGACCGAGCTTAAAGGCCCCTTCTTCACACACAGGAAACAAATGCAGGCAGAAGTAAATGATTTAGTAAAACATAGCTACGAGGACCCCTGTCCCTTCTGAAGTCACAGCTTTGTGTCGTTCTTCTAGGCTGTAGTCGCACATCACTGGGACTGTTTGCAGTCTTGAGTCATTATGTAACTCAAATATTTTCATAATATCTTCCAAGTTTGTCTTCTCTTCCCAATTTAACTGAAAGTTCTGAAAGGCAAGAACCATTTTTTAAGCTATCTTGCCCCTGCCCCTCACAGTTTGGAACAGAGAACCACGCACAAAATAAAATGCAAATATCTACTTGTTCACTAAATAGGTGAACATCTTTTGGGATCTTTAAAACTATCAGTTCCTTCCCAGTTTTTCTACATGGCCACACATGTGTGTGCTGTGTAGAGATGGAGAGGGGAGCCATTTCACACTTGGTAAAGGGACAATTTAGTCTTATTTAATGCAATTATTCTGACTGAATAAATTCAAATCTTAAAACTCCTCCAGTTGAATAGATTTCAAATTTCTAATTACTTCCTGCTAAGTTACATTTATGTTTCAGTTGACTATTCACTTCAATTACTGAGTCACTATCAATGATTAAAAATTGAAAATATCACTAGTCATCTTGTGGGTCCTAGAGGGTGACAGTCTTATAACCCTGGCTTTAATTCTCCCTGGACCTCTCCAGCCCCTGATTACTCTAACCTCAGATCCTCCGCTCAGCAATTCAGAGAAGCTTTGCAGAGCATCAGTCAATTCCCACAAGGGGTTCAGGCATTGTCTTATTTGGGGGTAACCTGTCCTTTTTAATACTTATGAGCTAGGGGGAAGGCTGAAGCAAGCTGTCCCTTGGGTGACATTAAGTGAGTGAATGTCCCAAAGGGTTGAGAAGGTGGTGGTATGTGCCCTGCATTCCACAAGTGACCCAAGGACACATCTGTGGGGCCTGAGATGTGTACACACATGAGCACCCCTCCCCTTGTAGCCAAGGTAAGCAGGTGAGACTACCCCCAGGGACGCTTCATGTTTCAGTACAGGGAGCTCTTTTCCCTCAAGGCTGGTTTTAGCTTGTATAAAACTCTCAGATTAGAGGACACTCTGGGGTAGTTTCTCTGGATGCCCCCAGGACTACCCTGCGAGGACACACAGCACATGCGTTCTCAGAACAGGCAAAACGGGGTCAGTCTGGGGTCACGAGCTCCAGGAGTCCGGGCCAGGTTCTGTTCACTCCTTACACACGGGACAAGGATTCGAGGCCTTCTCTGAGTGGACCATTTCTCCTAGACTCTAAGGTGCAGGCAAGGGAAGACGGCCTGAACAAACAGGAATCTACCTGGCCACAGGAAGACTGGAAGGGCCAGGGTATGTAGTAGAGGGTGGGAGTTGAAGTATTTTTACTTCTGCCTTATCATTTAGAGAACTTTGGAGGTTGTCCCCAGAGAGAACATGTGACTCAGGCATTCCCCTTGGAGCCGGAGTGTGCCTTCATGTTTCTTCAGTTTCACGAGATCCACTCTTCATGCTAGGAGGAGCTCGAGAGAACAGGGTGCCAAGCTTCTGGGCCAGCTGACTCATGGGAACCTCCTGTGCTGTGCCCTTGGTGCACTCGGGTGGCCTGGACCCTCCGCTTCGCTCCCCTGCTGCCCGGCACCTCGTCTGGGCAGCCGCCTTCCCTCATGTGGCTGGCTCCGAATGCTGTCATTCCCTTCTTTGGTGTGGCAACCTGATTTCTTGGCCTTGGCTCTGGCCTTGATTTCTATTCCTTTCATGTTTCTAACTCGAGCCAGATTCCCGGTAGCCCTGGAAACATGAGGCAGCAGAAAGAGGCCAAGTACCTCCCCTTTGCTGGGATTAGGCAATTTAGGCCCCACCCCCTGCCAAGGACCCCTATATTTCAACCTGGAAAACTATCTTTTGGCATTCAGGTGAAGATGGAATAGAATATGAAAAAGGTAATCAGCTCTGACATGCTGATTCTAGATTTCTGATTCTAGGGGGAAAAAATCCAAGGGAACAAATAAAAGTGGAAGGTTTTAGGACACAAACTTTAAAGGTAGAGTAGCTTAATTCGTATTATACACTCCTGCTTCTGCATTTTTTCTGTTCCTTTTACCTCTTTTCCTTCCCTTTTATGTTTTTTGGTTTATGGTCAGCTGTCTCCCAGGCTCTCCCCTCTCAACCCCCAGCCTTGTCACAGACATAAGCAACAAGCTACTCAAATCTCCAGGTCCAGACCCAGCTTCCCGGAGACCCCAAGGGGTCCCCATCTGTATCTCAGCCTGGGTGCATGCAAAACCAAGATGGCAGCCATGTCCTTCACTCCTCAAAGTGTGAAAAAGAATGTTAAACTGCAAGATAATAAACCCATCTAGGGAGTTACTGTTACTACTATTAGTACCATTTCCTGCCTTTATGAAAAAGTTCTATTTCCTTTTAGCTTTTACAACTCTATCAACGACTCAACTGGTTCTTCCCTCTGCTTCCTATCCATAGGAAATACTTCCATCCATGTAGAGATTTGAATCTGTTGTACATCTTACCCTTCATGCTGGCTTCTTAATTTAGCTCTTAAGTGACTGAGTTTTCTGGACTCAAAGATTGGGAACCGGATGTAGAAGGTGCAAGATACGGGAAATTCGGGGATGCTAGCCAAGACCAGAGCTGTATGATGGAGAAACATGCGAAAGGCTTAATGAGATGCCCCTCAGCCCCTTGTCAGATCACTGCATTTCACCTAACTTATCCTTCTGGTTTTTCCTTCCCCTGGCCCATAATTCCTAGCAACTGCCACTGCTGATCGCAAAGGGGGAGTGATTCAGAAAGCAGCTGTTTCCAGGGGACCCTGAAAGATAAAGTGAATCCGCTACCACTCAAACCTGCGTTCTGTGGGGAGGGCGAGAGAAAAGTGACAGTGAGATGCAGACACTGTGAAGGAACCTCTGAAACGACAAACCTCTGCTGCTCTAGGCTGTTTCTCTCCTCGGCTGGCTTCTTACATTTCATCACTTCTGACCTCCTTGCTCATTCTTTTGGGGATGTGATCCTCAACTCAACCCTCTCGTCTCCTCCTTCCTCCCTTCCTCCACTCCTCTGAGAACCCACCCAACGCCCATCAGTCACTGTTACTGATCATCCTGTATCAGAAGCCTTCTGCTCAGTGGGTGGGATGGTGGGTCCAAACTGCTGAATTAGAGAACCCACACAACTTCAGTACATGTTGTAAAAGTGTCTATCAGTATCTTCCCTGATGAAAGAAATTAAAAGCTTGGCTACTAGACTATGAGTCCTCTGGGAACTGATACTATGATTTCTGGCTTCATGTTACAGAGTACATTTTATACACCACAAGGTCAAGTGCATGTATTTAAAAATACATGTATTTTATTACATCTGTTATATCAAAAAATATATATATTTAAAAAGTCTGGATGCTTAAATCCTTCTGCTCTTTCCTACCCAAATCTCAATGAGTCTCCCTCTTCCTTTAGCCCCCCGTCACCCAGAGCCACATTCCTTCCTGGGTCACCTTCTCCATCCTGTGGATCTGGGGTCTCCAGACACCACCCGACCCCTTTTCCAGCAACCTGTCTCACGCTCCCTCACTCTCCCAGCCTCCTTTACTTGCCCGAGAATGGTGGGTTTTAAAGGAGCATGACTCCCACGTGGCGGTGTGCCTGTGTGCTCACCCTGCAAACCATCTGCTACTTCCTCTGTGACTCACTGCCAGGGCAAAGCAGGAGAAATCTTGTTTCCCACAGCAACGAAACACAGGGCACACTAACTAATGTCCTGTCTCTTCCACCACCTCACAGATGATAAGGTACAAGGGACGGACAGCTATGGCCAGAGGAGGCGTCAACACCAGGGGGACGTGGTAGATGTGAGGGGTGAGGAGGGGAAGGAGGTTCACAGAATGGTGATGCGGTAGACTCCTTGAGGGTCAGAACTGCTATTCAATAAGGGCGCTTTAACTTGTTGGAAATCATGGCAGCATAGCAAAGGATGTTCAAATCACTTACTGGTGATCAGAGGAATGAAAACAAAATGAGATTTTATACATACTAGCCTGACAGAAACTAGGAAGTTGGATAATGCCAAGCACTGGCGGAATTTAGGGAAACGTGAACCCTCCAACGAGTGATGGTACAGGGACAGTCAATACAAGTCGTTCTGGAGAACAATCGAATACTACTTAGTACGATTAAGTATGACCCAGCAATTCTCCTCCTTTGCATACACAGACCCCAAAGGAATGCTCGAACACACAAAAGAGGCTTTTGTATTGTCTGTGGGGGCATGCCACGGAGAAGCACAGCAAAAAGCTGTAGCAGGTCAGAGGTACACACAGCGACACAAACAGGTCCTAAAAATGCAAAGCTTAAGGGTGGGGGGGAAAAAACAAGACAAAATTAAGTCATGTTATAATACATGAATACAAAACAAGTGAATTTAATAATACACTCAAATAAAAAAAAGATATACATTAAACAAATTAAAATGACTGCCTGTTGTGGAAGGGGATTCAGAATAAGATGAAAGGAAATATATATATATTTTTTCTGTACTCCTACAACTTCGGAGACAGATACACAGAACCTGAAACCACAACTCTGCCGCTTTCTCATTACAGAACTTGGGACTAATTCATGTCTAAGAAATGCAGCATGTTCACTGGTAATACTGAGGACTTGATTCTTATTATGAGGAACTTTGAGAGGATCAAGACGTAATGTACACCTGAAAGACACTACATGTTTAACCAATGTTAATTTGCCTCTAGAGCAACGCAATCCTGGTTCTCAGGCACTGTCCAACAGAACTTTTTACAAAGACGAACACGCTCTCTACTTCTAATGTGGTAGACACTAGCCACATGTGACTACTGAGCACTTGAAATGTGACTAATGCCACTGAGGAACTGAATTAACCTGATTTGACTTAAACAGGTACCTGTGGCTAGTAGCTACCATGTTGGACAGCAAAGCTCTACACCCTTCCACATAATATAGGGACGTGACAGCAAATCAGAGGATGTGTGGCATCTCTACTCTGAGTTAGCAAATGGGAAGAAACAGGAGACACAAAACAGCAAAAGGCAAGAGCGATCATACACATTCTGTCCCAACTCGTTCTAGTGCCATTTGTAAGGGCAATTTGATCTGAGCTGTTGATACGTGAGCCCCCAGAGGTCGGGCCTGAGGTTGACTTATTGGTGAACTGTCAAGCTTAAGACTGAACAGGTGCTGAGGAAGGGCGTTCACTGTGGGATGAGGTGGTACGGGGTGAGGGCCAGTAAAGCAGTAATGCTATTCAACGGTACCAGAGTTCAAAATCATCTCTCACCTTTTTTGTTTGTTTGTTTTCTCTCACCTTTTAAACCTTGCTGATAGCCCAGTCAAAATTAATTGCTGTTTCTGCTATGCTGTCAAAGTTCTGAACTTACATGTCTGTGTGTGATAAGAACAACATACAGCAACATGGTTAGTCATTAAGAAAATGCAAATTAAAACCACACCCACTAGGATGGCTAGAATCAAAAAGTCAAATAAAAGCCCTGGCTGGCATAGCTCAGTGGATTGAGCGCGGGCTGCGAACCAAAGGGTCGCTGGTTCGATTCCCAGTCAGAGTACATGCCTGAGTTGTGGGCCAGGTCCCCAGTGGGGGCCACACGAGAGGCAACCACACATTGATGTTTTTCTCTCTCTCCCTCCCTTCCCCTCTCTAAAAATAAATAAATAAAAATCTTTAAAAAAAGAGTCAAATAATAACAAGTGTTGGCAATGATGTGGAAACCGCGATCCCTATACACTGCTGGTGGGAATGCAAAATGGCATGGCCTGTGTGGAATCCCGCACATTACTAAACTTAGAGTTACCAAGTGACCCAGTAGTTTCACTCCAGGGTGTATGCTCACAAGAAATGAAAATATATAGCCACACAGGAACTCATACATAAATGTTCCTAACAACATTACTCATGATATCCATAAACGTGGGAACAACCCAAATGTTCATCCACTGATGAATGAACAAAATGTGGTGTATCCAAACAATGGGATATATGAATATATGGCCATAAAAAGGAACGGAGTACCAAACATGCTACAACATAAATGAACCTTTAAAACCTTATGCTAGTAAATAAAGCCAGGCGTGAAAGGCCACATATTCAATAAACCCATTTACATGAATGTCCACAAGAGGGAAATCCATATATCAAGAAAGCCAGTCAGTGGACGGCAGGGACTGGTGAGAGAGGAGGGTGAGCTATAATTTTAATGGGCATGAGGTTTCTTTGGGGGGTGATGCAAACGTTCCACAATGATACAGTGGTGATGGTTGTACAATTCTGCGAACATCCTAAAAACGAATGAATTGCCTATTTTAAGAGAACAAATCATATGGTATATGAGTTATATCTCAATAAAACTATTATTTTTTAAAAAGAAAACATAAAAAATAAAATATATACCAGGTATTTGGTAAAAAGCAAGAGCAAACAACTTTGATGGAGCATCCATCGACAGTGTGTATTTTGTTTTTCCTTTTCTATATTTGACATGGTCTTTGATTTGCAGAATTATGATCCTATGGTCTTGTGAGATCTTTAATCCTTTTAGATCAATTTTGATTAAGATTTATTTTTTTAATTCTTTTTCTTTATTGTTGTCCAAATACAGTTGTCTCCATTCTCCTGCCCAACCCCGTCTCCCACCTCCGGCCTCCCACCCCCAATCCTTGCCCCCTTTGGCTTTGTCCGTGGGTCCTTTATACATGTTCCTGGACAACCCTTCCCTTTCTTTCCCCCTGTTATCCCTTCCCACCTCCCCTGTGGTTACGGTCAGTCTCTTCTTTATTTCAATATCTCCGGTCATGTTTTGCTCGGGTGTTTGCCTGTTTGTTGATTAGGTTCCACTTATAGGTGAGATCATGGTATCGGTCTTTCACTGCCTGGCTTATTTTACTTAGCATGATTAAGGTTTAAAACTAAAGTGGTTTTTAGTTTAATTATGAAGTAAACAGATTTCCCTTAACTAAAATAACCCATTCTCTAATTAATCTGAGGTTTTATTATATTTTACATAACAGATTTTAGCAGTGTGAAATTCAAAATAATAAATATGTCTTACCTCTAATGATCTGACCTCAGTAATTCTTTTTGCCTCATCGAGACCTTATTTTTGTGTATCTTTAGATGCCATTTACTGGGATCCTTTTCCTAAATATCATCAAGATTGATCTAAAACGATCGATCATGCTTAGAAAGTATGTGTCTAGCAACACAGATGAAGTATGGAGTCTAAAGAACAATATAAACAACAAACAAAATGGAAACAAACTCACGGATACAAAGACCAGACCAATGGTTGACAGAGGGGAGAGGTCTGGGGACTAGGGGAAAAGGTGAGGAGATCGGGAAGTACAGGTTGGTAGTTACAAAAGAGATATTGGAATATAAAGTGCAGCATAGGGAATATAGTCAATAACATTGTAATAACTATGTCTGGTGATAGGTGGGCACTGGGAACATCAGGAGGACCACTTTGTAAAGAATATGACTGTGTGATCACTGCTATACACCCGAAACTAATACAAAATAATATTGAACAGTTTACAAAATAATACTGGAAACTGTAATTTAAAAAAATTTTAAAATTTGAATATATTAGCCTTTATTTGGTAATTTTCTGACCAGTTGTAAAATAGGACTTTATTTCCTCCCTTGAAAATGCTCAAATAGACCTTCTGGTTTCTGGTCAGCATGTTGGGAGCTGAGAAGTCATCACTCCTGCCCTCTCAAGAAACAAGCTGAACACACTGAAAATCAGCAATTCTTAGATCCACCCTAAAACTCAAACCCCAGGGCAAACGGCTGCCCCCAAACTGGGAATGGACAGATGACTACAGAGAATCACAACCCAGTGAAGGGAGAGACCCCCAGGCAGAAACCTCGGCACAAGGTAGGGACCAGTACTGATGAACTGGGGGGGCTCGGTGGGGGCAAGTTTGAGAGTTAAAAAGCTCAGCAGGGCCCAGTCTGGGGCAGGGGGCCAGGGGTGCCCACCATTTTGTGAGTTTTACCTCCCGGATATTCTAATAGGAAGGATTAGAGAAAAATTCCTTCCTGCTTCCTGTAGGGGGAGGGGAGGAATAGCCATTTGCAAGTACCTCAGAACATTCTGTTCTTTTTAACAAGGCCTGCCCTCAAAAGAAACAATTTCACCAGCGTCTCACTGACCTGGGGGAAAGGCAACGCCCATGCCAGCCCACTCTAGCCACAACCTAGCAGAAAGGAAATACCCACCTCCAGCCCTCCTGTAACCTGCCTGTCACACCTAAGAGGGGAGAGGGTCTTTTAGCGATGCTGACTCGCTAAAAGACTGGGACCTAATCACAGGACTGGGGAAGGCTCTCCCAGCCCCATACCTTACCACATCAATTGGGCTTCTATATAACAATAGGGAAATAAAACCGAAGGTACAGTATGTCTCAGAACTTATTTAAGAAGCAGTTTCTAAAGAAACCCAAAGGTTACAGGAGAGACTAAAGTAGAAAAAAAGGCAAAACAGAATACCCAGGAACTGTGGGACAATTACAAAAGGTATAACAAACACCAAAAAGGAGAAGAAAGAGAAAGGAAGAGAAGAAATATTTGAGCCACAATGAGTGAAAACTTCCTTAAAATTATGTCAGACACCAAACCATGGATCCAGAAAGCTCAGAGTACATCAGGCAGGATACCTGCCCAAAAACCTACACCTAGGCAAATCATATTCAAAATGCAGAAAGTCAAAGACAAAGAGAAAATCTTGAAAGAAGCTAGAAAAAAACCTTTAAATATTTTCACGGCTATTTGATAGCACTAGGCACATGTGCTACACTCCTATAAAAAAACCAACCAGCCCTGGCTGGTGTAGCTCAGTGGATTGAGCGTGGGCCTGCAAACCACACAATCCCGGTTCGATTCCCAGTCAGGGCACAGGCCAGTTCCTGGGCTGCAGGCCAGTTCCCAGCAGGGGACTCATGAGAGGCAACCATACATTGATATTTCTCTCCTTCCCTCCTTCCTTTCCTCTCTAAAGATAAATAAATAAATTTTTTTTAAAAAGCAACCAGATCCTTCACCATGAAAGGACAGATTCAAAATTGGCAGCTCTAATTGGCTATGAAACCTATTCTTAAACTTTGACAATGACATTTATATTAGAACAGTATTCCAGCAACAATTATTGCCTGTTTATTAAACTACTACTACAACACTGTATTTCCCTAATGAAACTCAACATTTAGATAGTTCTTAATAAACTTGCTCATTGTTTCTTGGAGGAAAATAAGAAGTAAGCAAAAACTAAACATTTGTCATCTTGTTTTCTAACTCAACACTCCACTGCCGAGTTTCTGAATTTGTCTGCTCCTGAAAGTAGGGTGAGGAGGACCCAGGTCTCCGTAAAGAACAATGTCTCCAGAACCGAACTTCTTTAACAATGTACATTGGAAAGGATAGAGAGGGACTCACGGGATGAAAGAGGCGCTCAAAGTAAGAAGAGAGGCAGAGAGAAAGGACAAGCAAACCTGAGATTTGTGAGGGGAAACAACGGAGCAGCTGGTTGGACAAGACACGCGAGGCAGATGAAGACGGAGAGAGAAGACCAGGTGAGTGGTGCTGTGTGTCCTCAGGGGAATGCCCCTTGGGTTCTTGTTTCAGAGACTTCAGGGCAATTTAAATCATTTTTTCACAGCACATTTTGGATGTCAGGCTATTCCTTTGATCTGAAACTGCAGTGACTGAGCAAGAAGCTACTCAGCTTGATGTATCTTATATAAACATTCAGTATGAAAAATGTCCACTTGGCCGAATCTGAGAAGGTGCTGGGGTAGCATGGACCAACGAGATATCTATTGTCAGGGTAGAGAGAAATCTGTCAAAGTGTATGTGTAAAAATAGGTTGTATTAAACTGACAAATTCAAGAAAATGTATATAATAAGCATACAAGACATTGTGAAAAGCACATAAAAAATTGAGGAAACTGAAGAATATATACATTCTTGGAAGCATAAGAGGTGAGCCAATTATACAGCAAGATTTTGACCAAAGACTGGACACTTGGCTACATGCGTAATATGGTAAAGGCAAAGTCATAAATGAACAAAGCCAGACTGGATGGAGTACCACATGGTCTCACTAGTTCCACCTTAAGGGCAGGCCTAAGGAGGAGCTGGGGCATTAAAGAATGATGCAAGGAAGGGAAGCACTCGGATTACGAATGAAAGGATCTGCACTGAACTGGACCTTAAGTTCCTTCAGAACTACAGTCAGGACTCGATGCCAGCTGATCTAAACAAATAAACAATGCAGTGGCCCCCACCATTTCCTCACACTACTGCTGAAATGAAGGAACATTCCCGAGGGATTAGGTAAATGCTCTTGTTTTATCAGCTAGATAGGTATTTGTCGAATATGTAGACGTTGGTTCTTCTACATAAGATCCCAATGTCAAGCTACAATGAACCATGTGACCTAGTAAAGTCCCATAAGAAAGTAACCCAGGACCAACATCATCAGGCTGTAATAAAAAATGCAATTGATGCTATTTGTAAGGAAACTGTACTCCTAGTGAAGCCTCCTAAACTACAGCCGTTGGCTACACCCTCGTGGAGATGTGAGGCACGCACGCATCAGCTCACTACTCCACTACTGGTACCATCTTTCAGGAGGAGAGGTCATTCAGTCTCTCATAAATCCAGGAACGGCCTTCCCTCACTCTATTCACCCCTTAGCCCTCCTCTGTTCTATCCAGACAGAAGCCGACACCATTCTGTCCTGCTTGGAATGTCTTTCCTATTCTCTGCTAGGTTTGTTCTTCCAGGTTCACCCTGAATCTGCCCCAGGAAGCCTTCCCCTTATTGCACAGTGATCTCCCCCTTCTGAAACCTCTAGGCACATCTTTGCACAGCAAACCTGCCAGTTAGGACTATCGATTGTCTTATGTGTTTCACAATGTCAGGTAATTATAAAAGACTTCTGGAGGGTAAGGACCAGACTTTTATCCTCATGGATAGCAGGTGCCCCCTGTGTTTACAATTTTGTGTTTTCTGAACACCCTTCCTGCTCCTTAATACATTCTTCACTGATCAAACTACAGAAAAGGTAAAGGAAACAGTTTGTTCTTCGACTAAGAGCACTGTGTAATGGAGCAGAGATCCCCTCCAAGGGGCTGCGGCAAAGCTCAAAGCCATGTGTACGCGTCTGCCAGAGAGCAGGAGCATCAGTCCCTATGACCTGCAATTGTCTTAGCTTCATTCAAGGTTCTATTGTTATTACCTCAGCTTTTTTCTTTCACTTCCACTCCTAAAATTGATTTATTTGGTGTATCCTTGTGAACCACTCCGAATCCTTTCTAGAACAAGATGTGGTATAGAAATGAGGCAGGCATTGGGAAGTATACGGTAATGCAGAACAGAACGAAGGGAGCGTCCTGTCATCAAGCACAGGAAACACTAAAGGGGCTCGTACCAGATGGTGACAAGAATGAAGTTGCTGGTTACCAAGAACAACATCCATTAAATTCCAAGCTCCAGGAAAGTCCTTAGTTCACAGGAAAGATAAGTAAATCAATGAAAGTACAGCGAGGAATGTCATGCTTGGGCTGCCAAGCACAGTGCGGTAATTGGAGTGTAAGTACATGTGAAGAATTATGATCACAGTAAAAACGCACAAAAACCATGCTAATGAAGCAAAGATGAGTAGCTTTTCATAGCTATTATGGTTGTTTTGAATCCTTATACTTAACTTAGAGAATGTATTCACTCGTTACAGAAAACTTCAAAAACGGTCTATTTCCTTGTTTACAGAACCAAAATTGCCAAGCATTAATAACCCTACACTTACATTAAAAAATTCAGAGTGTGATCCCACCCACTTTAAGCCTTGAAAGCAGCTGAACTATGCAGAAAAAGGCACATGCTGGTACTACAGTTTTCATTTGAAAATTATATTTTTATTCCTAGAGAGCTACACTCTTTGTACTATTTGTACTCCTAGTACAAATACTCATAACTCCATGAATGCCATATGGGCAAAAAAGAACCCTCTCATTTTAAAGCTGATCTAGTTATAAACAAAAAAACTTGCAGGAAATAAGATTGTGGAACTATCAGTTAACTGTATCATGGAAGATCTTAATTAAGAAATATGCACCCCATGTTGAGGTCCTTTCACACACACACACAAAATGAACTGTTTATGGAGCATGAAAAATAGTACTAACGAGGCTTAAAAATGCCCAAACTGCATCCGAGGTGGTGAGATCAGGCCTCAGCCACCGGGAGAAGATGCCTCACTCCCCGCCCTGAGTGGTCTGATTTTGGTTTCCTTAGACATGGTTTTCCAAAACATGGTTCTTTCCTCTTTGAGGCAAAAAAAAAAAAAAAAAAAAAAAAAAAAAAAAAAAATTAAAAACTGGCAAAATACAACTGTATTCATGGTAAACTTACTGCATTTACCACAGCTAGGAAATGGAACATTCTGGCTGAGAATTATGTTTGTTAAAAGTCAGGGTGCCTCCCTCTGTATATCCAAGTACCTCCTGTGTGTGTGTGTGAGTGTCTACCTGTGTGTGTTTATTTGTACATATCCTCACACACACCCAAGCATTGGGCTGCCAGCATACCCACAGAATTAGAAAAGAATACATAGTACTTAAAGAGAATACACAGGCCATAGTTGAATTCATCCAATAAATATACATTGAATACATTTATCTTAAAAAAATCACATCACCGTGGCCTTGGCATCTAGGACATCCCCAGGGTGAGATCATCTCCCAGAGTTGGGTGTGAGACACACAAGGCCTGGTCTGGCCTTCCAACAGGTAACAGCCTGGCAGGGACATCTGGTTTACCTCTGCTGCCTCAGGACCTGCAGGGTCTCACAGGGACCGGACTGGGATCTCGACGACACTGCAGATGTGCAGCGTGGCAGTGCACAGTTGTGGGGGGGGGGAAGGCCAGTAAATCAACTTGGCCTGTTTATTCTTCACACAACGTGCAAGTGATCTGTACAGATGGCTTTCTTTGTAAGGGGGGAAGAGCACCTTCAAACCATGACCTCATCAGTGCTGCCTGCCCCTGTTTTGGGCCACCTCTGAAACCTCTGCCACCTGCTGTAAGTTTCCACAAGAGAAAAGGGTTTTCTTCTCTAACCTCCATGTTCACATTTGTTGCCTCCCTTTGTTTTGAAAATTATTATTCACATCAGAGAAGTTCCTTTGCACACAAAATAGGCCTTTAAAAGGGAAATGTTAAAACAACTCAAATGCTCCATGAAATGTCATTTCTGTTAAAGGTAACAGGACTCCAGAAAGAAGAATTAGAATTAAAATTAGGTCGTTTTGGCAAATCTTTCTTGGATCTCTTTATACGACTATGTTTAGGGCTCAACAGACTGTGGCAAAGAGAATGAAGACACTGGCATCTGTCCACAGGGAGACAGTGCAAACTTATCAAGGAGTTCATTTTGAATTTTAAATCCAGTGCCCGCCGAGTTAAACACAAATTAATTTACCCAAAATAGATCACTTAAAGGTCAGCTTACATGTTTAAGTTTCCTTTGCATTGCTGAGAAGACAGAAATGAATGAATGCCTTTGGGATTAGCAGAAGTGCCCCCTGGTTTTAGGCCAAATGCCTTCCTGCACACAGCACCTTAACTGAGCAGAGCCCTACAGGGCACATGAAGGATGCTCTGCCCTCAGACCGGCAGCTTCCGTCTGTCCAGGCATGAGCAGCACAGACAGGTAAGGAGGCAAGAAAGAGGAAATGAAGGAGGGCTCTTCATCAGGCACGAAGAAATGAGCAGAAGTATGGCACAAACAGAGTGCTGCGTATGTGGTGAAATACGTGAAGTGATTTGCAAAGATGAATAAAGCAAGAGAGCCTTCCATGACCCTCTACTGCTCTTTACACTGCCCCAGGTCGGGTAAGGGTGAGCTCCAAGGACTGGGAATTAAGGTAGCCCCTCCACCAGCTGGGGTTGAACTGGAGCCCTATGCACTCAGCAAGACTCCCTGTCAAGCACAAGTCTGGAGATCCGGACCCCCAGGTGCTCCAATATCCACATTGCTTGTCTCCCATCCCACTCCCTATACTCATAGCCTTGGGAAAATCAGGACTAATTTCATCACAGCTTTCATCCCTGTTAACCACCCACACAATTGGAAGCCCAGGGCTTTCTCATTCCTCCAAGTTTGATAGTCATATGGTTTCTTCCTTTGCTTTGCCTGATCCTATCTCTGGCTCTTTCCTGTGCCCAAAGCCCCTTTCCTGTGTTCTCTGGAATGAACAGGCAGCCGTAAACAAGGTTCCCTGTATCCTTGGCCTTCTCTCTGAATGCTCAGTGCATATTCCTTCTGTTGTACCCTGGCTGTCCCTGTAGGGTGCTATATCCCCACCCCACCAGGCCTCTCAAGGGGTGGCTATTTTCTCCCCACACTCCTAGAGCAATAGGGCTTACAGGTGGGATGAGTGTCCTTATTGCTTCTTTTTACCACATCCAGTCCACTGTCCCTCCTTTCCTCTTCTGCAAAACTCTAAGCTCAGCATTACACAAAATTAGACTGTACCACCCACTCCTTATTCTGGGAAGATCTGGGCTCCGGTCTCCCTGTGCTTCTCCATCACTACTGTGGCCATCATTCTAGGTGAACCCAGTATCCACACAGATGATCCTTCCAATGCTCTGGCTTCTCAGTCTTTGTCTTCCACCCCAACCCCGAGGCCACATACCAGTTAACTGAAATCCCTCCATGCTACTCACCAAACATGACCGTCTTCAATGAGAGCAACTTCAGTGACCACAGTGAGATCCACCAGCCATTGACCCTACCGCTTCTCACTTGTCCTCAAACTCCTCATTGTCTGGCCTCACTTCCTCCTTAACCAATTTAAATTCCACATTCAACTGGCATAACTACTCCTTTCCTGAACGGGGTGGACGTAGACCCTGAACTCTCTCCCACTCTCATGTGGACCTGCTCACTAGACAAAAATCCAACCTCATTACCTTCATCACTGCCCTCATGCACATCTAGGCCCAGGGAGGAAACACACACAACTTGACTGAATACTCCTACTCTAAACACGTGACCACCGACGAGCCCTCCTCACTCCCTGGGCAGTGGCACAAGTCCGCAAGGCTGGTGCCTCCAGTCTTACTCCTTCCCCTTTCTCTTGAATCTAAAGGGGCTTGATAACTCTTCATAGAAATGAATTGGCATTTATAAATAATGTCGCCAGATGTTAGACTGAAACCAACCTGTGAAAGTAAATTTTACATGAGATTAACTGCAAATTTCTAAGGTGGTATATATGTCCTGAGTGAGAATGTTTCCAAATACCCCCCTTAACACAAATTCTTATAAAACTAAAGAGAATAGATGACAGAGAAATTTAAGGTTTAAGCTCACTAACCAACCTCCTTTAAACCTACCCTGAGATTCTTTGTATCATGGGCTCCAGCCCTTCAGGCCCAAAGGAATGTCCATTAGCTGCAGACTGATATTTTGAGTCTCTGAGTCTATGGAAAGTTAAGACCATTTAAAATAATGAGATGTTAGTGGAGAATAAAATGATCAAAAACTCTAAAAAGGCCCTGGCTGGTGTGGCTCAGTGGATTGAGTGCAGGTCTGGGAACCAAAGGGTCGCCGGCTGGTTTGATTCCCAATCAGGGCACATGACTGGGTTGTGGGCCAGGCCCCCAGTGTGGGGCGCACGAGAGGTAACCACACATTGATCTTTCTCTCTTCTTTCTCCTTTCCCTTCACTTCTTTCTAAAAATAAATAAATAAAATCTTTTAAAAAGTGTAAAAAGGTTTGATGGCTATTTTTTGCACATCGGGCCAACAGGTTATGATTTTTCCAATGGCGAAAAATAATGATGATGCTAGAGGAAAACATCCACATCAGAAAGATATTCACGGCATTATAAAAAAATAAAACTGGATTAAGGAATGACTAAGCACTACTTTTCTTTTCCAAGGTAATAAATGACCCTTCCTTCCAGAATGTGCATTCTCTGACTTTCCAGCACTGCTACTGAGAAGACTCCGTGTACAGACCACCAGATTTAAACTGCAGCTGTTCAGGATACCTAGGATACCTAATGAACTGCCAATAAAACAGATTGTTAGTTACTTTCTAAAGTGCCAAAAGTGGTAGCAGCACTCAGTTTAGTGGTCCCAGAAGTCCATAAAATTGTGCAAAAATAACCACCCCCCTTCAGTGTGAAGCCCTCATTGATATTGTTCATTTCATATTCGGGTAGACACTCGAGGTAAAACCATACATGTGAACACACGAGCCATCATGAACGTTCCCCTCAGCAGGTACTTACACAGACCACACCACAGAACTGGACACCCTATTGCCTTGGAATTCCTCTAGACGGTTGAGCTCCCGGGACCCAGACACTCCTCTGTATTCCTGTCACCTAGACTCACTGCACATATACAGTTGAACTTCAGTAGAAGTTATACAAAATCAATGCCTAGTCCTTCCCACCCTTTTAATGCGCTGCCTTATTTAGATGATGCTACAAACACTTGATCAGTAGGGCCAAGCATGTTTTAAATACTGTTTTTTTTAAAGAATGAGACATGCTCATGGTATGAACATTCACTCTATACAGCAAAATAACAAAACAAAAACACTTGGAAAAACTACTAAGATTTTCTTAAATATTCCTTGTGTGTTCACATACATACTTATACACGTTTGCAAACAATTTTATATAAACAGGCTCATATTATTGCTGTTCTTGATCAGAACTGTTCTAACTCACTAATATGTCATGAAGGGCTTTCTATAAAATTTAAATCACTATCATTTTTAATGACTATATAGAATTCTGGTAGGCATGTGCTTACCATGGAATAACGAGTCTCTTAGTAATGAATATACGGGTTCTTTCTAGTTTTTCTTTTCCAAACACAAATAGGCAGTGGGTATCTCTGTGCATGCATCGTGTAACAGCTATATAATTGCCTTCTCTAGACAAATTCTAGAAGTTCAATTGCTGGGCCAAGGTATAAGCACACTTTGCATCTTTATGTATGGTGACCGAGTGCCCTCCAGAAGGTTGTTAACACAGACTCAACCAACAACAGAGCCCCAGAGGTCTTAGTCTTGCCAACACCACCATGTTGGGCTTTACAATCACCAAAAATGTGTTTCCACTTGTATATGAGGGATAATAAATGAGTTCTAAATACCTTTCAGTTATATCTTTGAATCTTGTTTACAGTAATTTCCATTACGCATACATTTTATTGTATTATAAAACAGCAATTTTTAAAAGTCATTTCTGATTCATATGACACACATGGAAAGATTCTAGTACCTCAAGCTTTTAAAAAGTGAATATTTCCAGCTAATACTATTATTCTGAACCTTTCTGTGAGTAGAAACCCCTTTGAGAATCTGATGAAACCAGAATGACCAGAATAATTCCCTTAAATGTAAACATTTTGTGGAAAATTTCATGCAGTTCAAGAATTCATTAACCAGGTGTGTGACCATGCACAAATCATACTTTCTGTATTTATATTTCTCTGAAAACTAATGTAGAATGACAAAGTATTTCTCTATCACAGGACTACCTGCATAAGCCAGATGCAGAATACCCCCTGCAACTACAGGTTAAGTTGGCTCCTTCCAATACCTCCTTCTTGAGGACCCCGCCCCCACTGCCTTGCTGCTCCTCCTGTGGAGATCACACGAATCGTTTGTGAGGAAACACGTAAAGACGAGTTCTCTCCACTTTGGGCCACTTGGCATCTCTGGCTAAATCCACATATATAAGGAGATTTGAAGAATTAGGAAAAAATGGCAAAAAAGATTTTTTTCATTATCTACCCCTGGGGCTCATCTCAGAGACTCTCTTAAGTTTATTTTGAAATTCAAAAATTTTTATTCTGAAATTTAAAATTTCTTATTAAAGTTCTTACTTGCTTATCAGTTATCTTTTGGCCACTCTCAATTTCAATAAGTCCAAATGTTTCATTTTTACCTCTGTATAGGACAGAGTTGAACATAAAACCCTAATAAGTTAGGGAAACTGAACAAAACTTAAAAGTTATGAAAGACATAAACTATCACAGAATTAAGAGAAGCTAATAGAAAGGGAGTCAATAACTACTCCAGAAAGAGGTAAGGTACTAAAACATTATATTCTGCTTCATAAGTAGCAAGGAAGGAAAATATCTATAAAGTTTCATCATTATAAAAATATAAGTGGAAAGCACATGGTCAAAATGTAAGTTATTCAATAGCTGTGCCATACGACCCAGTGAAACCCAGAAGACCAACGTACTCTAACAATGGGTGGTTTCATGGCATCCTCACCAAATTCAGAGGAATGGACCCAGGGCAGGGCAGAAATCTGGGTTGCGGCCTCTGCTACACATGAGCTACTGACTGGACTTGGGCAACCTACTTCCCTTCTCTGGTTGTTAAGTCTCAGGTTAAACCTCATCCTTGGAAAACAAGCCTCCCTGGACTCTGGCAGCTCCCCATCAGGAGCTTCTGTTGCTCCGGGTACTCACAGTTCTCCCAAGACTTGTCACTATTTGTTCAGTGTCTACCCTCTCCCTTTGACAATAAGCTCCATGTGTACAGTAATCTCAGATCTTCTGCTCCTTACAGACATGATACAAAATAGAGGGATGAAGGGAGAGATGATGAAGGAAGGAATAATTGAATCAATAAATTGATTTTAAAAAACAAGCTGGTAAACCACATGACCTTTAGGGTATGCTTAGGTGTAACTGTATGAGAGTACTTCTTCCTAGCCCTGGCTGGTGTAGCTCAGTGGATTGAGTGTGGGTCTGAGAACCACACAATTGTGGTTCAATTCCCAGTCGGGCACATGCATGGGTTGCAGGCCAGTTCCCAGCAGGGGACTCATGGGGGGCAATCGTACATTGATATTTCTCTCCTTCCCTCCCCCTCTAAAGATAAATAAATAAAATAGTTTTAAAAAAGAGTACTTCTTCCTGCTGAATTCTATAAATGCTGGGGTTTAAATAGGTTAAAACATTTATGGATCACCTAATTTGAATGGAGACTCATGCTCGGTCTACAGGGAGGAAAAGGGTGGCCAAGGATACATGAGAATTAGGTCTTGTCCCTGCCCTTCAAAAAATGGGTCTGGCTAGAAAAAAAAAACCAGCATTAAACAACTAGGACAGCTTTAAAGAAAGCAATGACTTCACCGGTGTGACGGAGAATCCCAGCAACAGAGGGAGGGGCCCCAGCAAGAAGAGTTGGGAGACTCCCAATCATGAGCCTGCTGCACAGAGAGGCATACTTACTTCTCTGCAGCCACACGGCCAATCTAAGTGAGGCCTGATGGAAGAGAACCCAAGTCCCTTTCCTCTCCTGGCAGTGAAGGGGGAAGGAAGCCCCTTAAGTCAAAAGTAGGGCTCATGCTCCTGAGAATGCAAACTCTTGCCAGAGTTACAACAGGAGAAAAGGTAAGATTCAGCTCAACAAATGCAGTCAGAAGTGGCCAAATCAATCCCACTGCAGACTGCTTTGGAGGCACAAAGAATGGGAAGCCATCCAGAAAAATAGATACTACTCCAGGGAGAAACAAGCAAGTGGTTACTGAATAAAAATATAAGAACAGTAAGTGAAGGTAAGGAAAATGAGTAAGACAAGCTACAGGGAGAAACCGTGAATACAACGAAACCCTCATGTGCTGAGCCCCTTCGTGGGCCTCCCACAGTGCAGGTGATGCAAGGAATGCAAGAGAAGCTCCTGGCACAGTCCTCGTCCGGGGATGCCTCATTGTCTAATTGTGGGCAGAAATATGTATTTGAGGGGGAAAGTTCATATGTAATTCCAGCAAAGTCTCCCAGTCCCCAAATGTGGCCTCAAATTTTAATACCCAAAGAAGCAAAGCTAGGTAAACAGGGAGGCTTGGAGCAGAACTGTGAAATAGGGCTTTGATCCTGGCACCTCTGGATCCTCAGGAGCATTCCTTTCCCATAACACTTAGTGACCTGCCCTGTAGCCAAAAAAGGACAGGAAAGGAACCTCAGAGAGACTGGATGCACAGCCGACTGCAGGGATTCTGAAGGGCAGGCGGGGTGTGGCTTGAAGAAGGAAGGTGTGAGTTCTTATTCCTTCCCCAGGTGCGAACCCACAGAGGGGGTGTCAGCCCTTCCTGGGCAGGGCTCATCCATCCCAGCAACTCTTCTTCCTAAATCCTCAGGAACAGGGGAGAGCTTCCAGGAGTCGGGAGGACCATCATAAACTCACAGGGCAGGAAATGGAGATGCAGCGGGAGGTCCAACCCAACGCAAGTGAGCAAAGCAGCCACGTGTCAGAGCTACTGCATCTCTCTCCCTCCATTTGATTGTTTAAAATCTTGGTGCCTATAATTAACAAAATAAAAACCTCAAAAGCAATAGTTGTTTTTAAAAAATCCAACTTGATCAGAAGCTGTATTTTTTGCTTCTTCCAACTATGAGTAATTCTGTGAGAAAGGACATATGGCTGAGGCCCTGGTGTTTCCTCTTCAGAAAGATTAACCAGCAATTTAGGGCACCCTAGTCTCACAGTTTATTGTCACTACCCTCCCTTTTCCAACCTAAAACACACTCAGACAGGGCACCCCTCCCTGCAACAGCGCTCACGGAGGGAAAAGGCTGGGAGGCTTCTGTTGCCTGCCCTAAATGCCTCTCCATTCAAAAAAGTTATACAAAATAATCGTTCTGATTACGAGCAAAAAATAATCTATCTTAACTCTTCTCCAAAGAGGGATCTGGGGAGACCAAAATGTTGCAATGAACCCTTTCATATCACAAACACTCTCATGTCTCTGTACATATTCCCCTCAAAGCCACTGGTAAAAATAAGACAAACCATCAAATCTGGCCAACTGGTAAAGGTACAATTAGCAATGTACAGGAATAACCAAAGAATGAAGAAAAAATCCAAACAGTTGTATTTATGTCTTTCACCAATAAACTCATGAGCAAAAGAAGAGACAAAATTAATTCAATGGGAACCACACATATATAGAAAATTACACCCATGTTAAAAACTAAAAACCAAATAGATCAAACTAGAAAAGCAATACAAGCATTTAAGTTACTCTTTCCTGGAGTAGAAAAAAATTTAAAAGCCATATTTTGTGCATGAGATAGTAAGGAAAATGGAGAAAAGGGAGGAAGAAAGAATAAGAAGGGGCAGAAGGGGTTAGGTTTTAAGAAACCAAAATTTACAGACCTAACATATGGTTTTAATCATCTGAGCAAGGGCTGGAAAACCATAATTTAAACAGAATGAACAACAGGAGAGGGCAGGGCTGCCGGGAGAGTGCCACCACGGCCTGGGAGAACTGGCAGGCTCGCCCAGGCTAAACATGGCGTAACTGAGAATCGATATGGGGCACAGCCTGACTTGAAAGGATTTGTCCAAGAAACCTGCCAATGTCACGTTGCATTTTATCAAATCATGTTTGAAATAGAAAGCCTGTTCATCGGGCCTTGGAAAACTTTGTTATAGAAAGGTTACGCCTTGTAATGACAGCTGTAATCACAGCATTTGATTTCCATTTTATATCTCACTGTACATGAGAGGAAAGTGCTAAGAAAACGAACTGGTGCTCAAGGTTATAGATAGTGGCCTTGAACTAGCTGTCAGTGTCTGCTGCGGGCAGATACATCAGGACACCGTGAGTGCCCATGAATGTATGCTTCACAGTCACAGGTGGAGGAAGGAGAACGTGCCCTTAGGTGCTTACCAATAGGGTTAGGGGTACTAGCGTCCTATCAAAGAAACAGAGGGTTAGAGAAGATATGGAAGTCACAGGCAGAGGGTGACGAATCAAGCAGTGTGATGCAGGCCAGCTCTGCAATTCTGATGTTCAAGAAAGTTATCAGCAAGCACATATGATGTGAAACAACACACAGAGCTCTGTGCTGGATGGGCAGGAACGAGGCCACGGGTAGGAATGCACCCCCAGCACCACGCTCACAAGCATCCCATAAGGTGGGTATTATGAATCCCATCCTACAAGTAAGAAAATTGAGTCAGAGAGAAATTAACCCGGAGAATATTCCCAGAATCACATTTCTGAAAACTGATAGACACAGGATGGAAATGCAGACCTCACTAGTAGGCCAAAGGTCCATCAATGCTATCCAACCAAATGGCCACTCAAAAGAGAAAAGGGGGTGTTCTACGCAAAGAGGAGAGAATGGGACCAAGGACCAGTCTGAGTAGGGAGAAGCTCGCACATCATGTTGGAAGGGAAGTTGGAGTCGGTCCACAAAGAGCGGTTAGGCCTAGTGAGGATTAACCTTGTCCTGCAGTCAGTCACCTGGGAGCCACAGAACTTGGAACGAGACAAAGATGTAAGAAAGGGGGCAAAGGAACAGCAGGGTTAATGGGAGGAGGGGAAAGATGGACAGGCATTTGGAGAAGCACCAGAGGGAACAAAAAAATTAAGTACTTTTCTAGCACTGAATTTTGGTCTCTCAAAGTAAAAGCATTATTTTCTAAGTTGGGGGGGGGGTGGATCTGTAAATAATGTCCTATTGCTTAATGCTTGGGAAATATTTTACTAATGTCAGGCACTGAAAAATTCAGAAGTGCTCTGATAAGAGTTCTTTCCAATAGAAAAGAGCCAACTTTCGACAGTGAAGGCAAGCAGGTACCTGACTGCCCTCTCCCTTGTCCCTGAAGCCTCCTTTAAGGGGTGGTGCTGATGAGAGATGGGTTACGTTTGGAGATATTACATCAGCCACAATTTTACTTCTTGGAAAGGTGAAGGTCAAGACTCAACCATGCGCTTGAGAAGGAAAGGGCTGAAAAGGACTGATGACCCCTTCCCGTGGCTCAGGGGACGGTCAGGGCAGTGCGCCACAGCTGGAGGTTTCAGCCCTGCCCTCAGGTCTCTGTGCGAAATCCTTGCCCCTCCCCTCCACACACCTTTAACCCAGAGAAACCTCACAGGGAGTGGCCCGTGGCAGGAGAAAAATCCCAGGATTCCGAGATCCCAGGCTCTCCGCTGTCTTTCAGAATCTCTTTACATCCTGCAGAGAGCAGAGGTCTTTATTGTTGCTACAGAATCTTCCTGAAGGGGCTGCAAATTAATTCCTGATTCTATGAGAATAGATACTTTTAGTTTTGTAAAATGCATATGCACCAATTTGAGTTATTTTCCTTTAGTTTATATTGTAAGATTAGTACATCTTTAAAATGAAAATTAAAGATTTTAATCTGGCAATACGTGGCTATCTGTATACATGCAAATCTTACTGTTTAGAAGAAACACAAATACATGTTAAAACAAATTTGGTACAATTCTATATTTTTCCCTTCTTATTATTATAAAAAAAATCAGTAGAGGGGATAGAGATCTTCAGAGTCAGAAGAGAAACTTGAGCAAACGATTCATCTCTGCTCTTTTCACCTCTGTAGTCAGCAGCTGGGTGAGAAAGCTGATCCTCACGACCCCTCAGTAACAGACTACATTCTGTCTTCAACCAGCAGTCGCAAGAAGCCCTGCTGAACACCTCTTCTGCCTCTTTCAACAAAGGCTGCAAGGCTCTAAGGAAACACTGGATCTCTGTATGTGGCACCATCGTGCTCCAGCTACTTGAGAAGTAGGAGAGCCTCAAATGAACTCAGTGACCAGATGGGCTGTTTGTGCCACCACACGCCGTTCACAGCTGTGGGGGTCCACGGGGCCGGGACCATCCTTCGTACTCTGACACAGAATTGTGAGTAAGGACGTAGCCTTCTGCAGCATGAAAATGCGTTTCCTCATAAAGCCCCACTCACTCATTGGTTCAAATGAAACTAACTCTCCAAGATCAGGGGTAAATGCACAAAACACATTATAACACAAAACATCTCTAAGTCTATTTTGCAAGGCTGTAATCCCCTAAATGACAACAGTTACGTGGAATTTATTTTCACAGTAACAAACCCAGTTATTTTCTTTCCTCTGCCAGAACTGGACTCTTGCAAACCCAGCTGTTGAACACTTGTCAGAAATGTCAAAATGTCTTTCCGCATTAGATAGCCACAGAGCCATTATTCCTGTGGGATACACAAGTGGCTGAGAGCATCACATTTGGCAGACACAAACTATAAGATATCCATAGAAAGAATGCAACTCCTCATTTCCCAATCATCTAGCCCAGCAATTCCCCTTCCATTCTGCATGGGATGCAGCCAGGCTTCTCAAAAGAATGGATTCGGGCTTTTTCACAATTGCTACTGAACGTGGAGGCTTTGCAAATAATCTTCCAATTCTTTTTGATACACATAACCCACAAATACTGTTTCTATTGATCCCAGGAGTTAAGAATTCAGTGTCCTTTCGCTAGAAAGGCCTCACGTTCTACCAGTCTACCCCCTGCACCCCTTGCTCCCTTCTAGAGAAACGACCAGGACCACAGTTCTTAACGGAAGCAAGCAGCCCTGGCGCTCAGCGGCTTGGACCAAAAAAGGACATCAGCACCCCTGAGATCACCTGGTATAAAACCAGTAGAGATGGTATTTAGTATTGAACTAATGTATTCCTCTTCTTCTCGGTCCATACACAGATCATCAGTTAGGCTGCAGGGACAAGGAGTGGAGGTAGGAAGGATGGCTGAGGAGGGAAACCAAAGGGGAAGTGCTGAGCCAGCTGAATGACCAAGAAGTGGAATACGGGTTAACCAACCACTGTTAGTGCAGATACAGGCTAGAGCAGCAACAGAGCAGGAACAATCTTCCCGTCCTGAGTTAGTCCCATCTCCATGAGGTCTGGCCAGCCTCCAGCTCCTACGATGCCCCTGGGATTCTTTCCAACTTGCCAGGATTGACATAGTGCTTTCTTTATTTTCTCAGGCATCCTTTCTTAAGGTAACGAATGTGTTTCTGTTCTTCAGATCAAAGGTGTTTATGTGGGCCCCAGAACAAGATTTCTGAACGTGTTCCCCTTCTCCTTACTAACTACAAACCAACCTCAGATCTCCCATCTGGTAGACTACACACATCCTCATAAATTTAGGGGCTACTTTGGCAACATCTGCAATCACAGAGAAAGAAAGGAAGTGATTGGCAAAGCCTATCTGCCTTGGATTGTTTTTAATTGCCCCATTGCATTTTTCTCTCAGTAGATCACTGACACATGTGGACCAGAATTCACTTTTGAGCAGATGCAAGAAGTTTAGCCACAGGGAGTCAAGAAAACCCAGCAACCTATGGGAGCCCGAGTAGTCTTTCCACCCTCTGAGTCACTGGCAGATTCCCCTGTGGCTTCTGGGTTGATTTCAGGCCTTAGGAGCTAGGGTTTGCATTGGTAAAAACTCATTCTTCTGAACCCTATAGAATAAAATTGGCTCCCAAAGCTGGTCCAACTTTGGAAAAGGTCAGGTCATATGAGAAATTAATGAGTCAGTCCTTCAAAACACCTACATCTTCCCCAATTCTAACTATTCCTCCTTCCCCCCCAAAGCCACCACCCATTCTTCTAGAAGACAGTGATTCTTAATTGCATGTATTTGGAAGCATGAGGGGACTTGTGACTTGATTAGAAAAATATGAGCATTTAGTGACCAGGGATGCTAGACATCCTACAATGGACAGGGAAGTCCATGAGGATTAATTGATCTACCAAATAAGGTTTAATCAATCTACCAAATGAACCATTCGATCAAAATGCTAACAGCACCTCCCTTGAGAAACACTGAGCCCCCTCATCCGGGGAAGACAAAAGCAGGAGAGAAAGGTAGGCTAAAGAGAGGAGGATAGTAAGAGAACAAGCAATGTCCCCATCAGAAGCGAGGCCATCGAGCAAGGGCTGCCCAAGGGTCAGTCTCAGCACCCGTGCACCCCGGCCCCCATCCTCAGCAATAACACTCATGGGGTGCAAACTCCTTATTCTCATTCCCTCTGCCGTGCAAAACAATCTTGGGCTCAGTTAGATTTAAATTATATCTTTTAAAAATTGTCTTTATTTCCACAGCTTTTCATCTGTTCTAATGATGATAGTTTCTGAGCAACTAATATTGGTAATAATAGATAATATCAACTGAAAATCATTCCCTGTTGCTCACGGGCTTAATTACTAAATTTGTGCTGCTAATACATCTGTTGGAAAATTTGCTTTGGAGACTAATTCCTTAGGGGATAATTCCTCAGAGGTTACTCTCCTGAATTATTATTCTCTTATGAAACACTTTTTTGAGCCATGCTGGGACTTGGAAGAAGAGGAAGTGAAAATTCTCTTGCCACCTCTCCCAGGCTTTTTGTTAAGCTTCAGGCAGTACCAACGGAGGGATACTGCACGAACAAGCTTCAGCTCCAAGGGTCCAGGCATGAAGAGACCAAATGGAAACAGACAGCGCAGCAGCCTGGGTGTAATTTTAGAGGTGCTACACTTGGTGACGTCAGAGAGACAGTCTCCTGGCAGTTTCTGTACCAAACAGATGCAGCAGCGAAGGTAAAATGCTCAGAAAAACACGCTCACAGACCGAAAGGCTCCCCAGGATGGAGCAGTCCCAAATGCAATTCTGGTTAAAACGAGTCAAGGGCTTGTTACAGCAAGAACCCACTGTCAGTGCAAATGTGGGTTTCCATGGAAGAAGGCCCTTCCAGACTGCGGCCATGGTGCCCATAGGCCTTGCTCTGGTTACAGACACGCTCCATGTCTGGGCCTCTCCTATGGCATCGCCAACCACATGTGGCTATGCAGCACTTGAAATGTGGCTATTTCAAATTAAAAAAAAAAACTGAACATCTAATTTTACTTAATTTAAATTAATTCAAATAAAAAGAAACCCATGTGGCTAGTGGCTCTTGTCTTGGACAATGCAGGAAAAAGCTCAGACCAGGTTTTAGGAAAATGATCTCAGCAGCCGGCATAAGAAAAAACTTACATATTTTCTGACCACCTGGAAAAATACTTTTCTCAGTCCCCTCCCCACCACGGACACAATTCGTTAAGCTGTCACTATATCAGAAACCAGGAGAGCAGTGCTTCTCAGCTTTCTGTCTCCATCAGGGTAACCTGGAGGTCTGGTTAAACACAGATTATTCGACTCACTCCCAGAGCTGCCGATTCAGTAGGTCTAAACACTTCACACAAGTACCCAGGGGATTCTGAGGCTGATGGTCCAGGGCCAGACACTGAGTAGCACTAGAATGAAAACATTAACATTCAAACACCAGCCTGCCTCTATCAAACTGGAGCTGCTTTCTCTTGTCACCTTTCTGCTACGCTAAGGTGCCTCCTTCTTCAAGGTATATAGCATCCTTCTCAAATATTCTGACAAGGTTTACTTAAAACCTACGACCCTAAAGGTATGACAGAATGTAAATAAACAAGACAGTCTCAGACGGCTTCTCCACATATTAAACCCACAGTGGGGCACACTTGTTGTAAGTTTCTTGAGTGTGTCTACTAATTAATTACAGGAACCGGATGCTCAGCAAGGCTGAACTCAGACCCGCCAGGACAGTTCACATCTAATCCCGGCACTGGCCCTGTCTGAGAGTCAACTGGAGGCTTATTATTAAAAAGACATAATATTGTACTTCAGGATTAGGTTGGGGTGATGACCTCTCTCACCATTCCAACACGGAGTAATATAACAGTATCAAAAGAACACATGTCATATTCAAACACTGTATCATTCGCAGGGCATGTGTTGAAAACACCCCTTTCCATATTACCAAAGAAGAGAAGAAACAAGCATACAAGTTCTAGGACAAAAACAGCTTTCTCCAAACATTCGCTGGCCTTTATCTTACCACCTGCAAAACCTATTCTAGGGTCCGTAATCATCCGGAGGACAGCTTTCTTTGCAGGGTCCCTGCTTTCTGTTCTGTGGTCTAATTACACATGAGTCCCTTTCACAGTAAATGACCACCTTGTCAAAAGTAATTTCTTTGACTGCTGTTCTGAGTAGCCTTCTTTCTTTCATTTTTTTAAATTGAATTTATTGGGGTGACATTGGTTAATAAAATTACATAGGTTTCAGGGGTAAAATTCTATCATATATCATCTGTATACTGTGCAATGTGTTCACCACCCCAAGTCCAGTCTCCTTCCATCACCATTTACCCTGCTTCACCCTCCTCCACCTCCCGCAAGCCCCTCTTCCCTCTGATAACCACCACTGTCATTCATGAGGTGTCCTTTTGTGTTTTGCTTTGTTTACCCTTCATCTTTTTCACCCAGTCCCCTCCTTCCTCACCAATTTTCCAAAAGAAAGCCCTCAAGCAGACTATAGCGTTGCAATAGACTAGAATGTGAAGTCTTAAGTAAAATCAGAACCCAGGACTGTTCACTTCCCACACCACTAGCCCTGAGCAATCACTGGGTCCTGGAAATCTGGGGAGCCAGGCATCGTTTCTTAGCATTTACAGAACCCCCTAGTCGTCACACAGTAATCTATGTGTATCACCGTATTAGGCTATTAAGTTATTAATACCGTGTCTGTTCTGCAGGTAGGGAAACTATACCAAAATGGGCCAGAAGGTTAAAACACAGCCCCAGGGAAACTCAGAGCAAGATCAAATCACTGTGTTCCTCCAGCAGCGGTTCTCAACCAGGGGCAGTTTTTCCACTCGAGGGCATTGAGGAATGTCTGAGGACATTTGTGATTGTCATCACTGGGTGAAAGTGGCATAGCTGGCATCTAGTAGGCAGAGGCTATGGATGCCACAAGCACACTGTCCTGTACACAGGACAGCCCCCCACAAGCTGCCTAGCTCAGAATGTCAATGGTCCTGAGAATGGGAACCCCTGAGTCCCTGGCATCTCTAACATCACCTTTTTGCCCCCCTAATCAATAGTTAATGAGTGGCTCTCTCTACAATTTGATCCTTGTGCAGTATTTACACAGAAACATGCCAGTTGAGTACTATTGCGGCACGCTATACTTTTTAGTCACTTCTAAAATAGAAGACACAGTTGGTTCTTTGTATCCATGGATTCCACATCCTCAAATTCAATCAACCATGAATTGAAAATATTTGAGGAAAGAATCCTACAAAGTTGCAAAAAAAATCAAAACTTGGCTTTGCCATGCACTGGGTTCTACACTGACTCCACAGGAACAGAGTGCTAGGCATACCTTGCTGGAGCCTGTATGCAAATATAGGTTATGTGCCAATAAGGTACTACCAGAAACAATCCCCTAAAGACACTGAGAAAATGAGGAAAGAGAGCAAAGTCCAGCTCCTGTCCTTTTAGGAGAAAACCTGGACGAGACCAGGTCCTTTCACAGGCAGCCTCCAGGCCGGGAGCGATGGCCCGAGTGTGACTGCTCGTCTGGATCCTTCAGTTGTCGGCACAGTTTGCAGCTGCCTCTTCTCTGCTTTGCTTGTCTCTAAGCAGGTGCCTCACTCCAGAGCAGCAATGATGTATGTTTATGGGACTCTCCAGAGAGCTACAGCCCCTCACTGTCTATTTTGTTCAGTAAATTGTACCCATCACTGAGCCACGTGAGGCACCAAAGGACACCAGCCTTCCTGGGGGCCCTGTGTCTGAGTCTGGGTAATGGGACGTTGTCTGACTAGGGCTCCACAGCACTGAGCTAAGCTGCTTAATCAACCCTCCATCCAGTTTTTCAGCTGAGTACTTTTTTTTCTTAACCCCATCCCTCTTTCCCACCCATCCTCATCTCTGCTTAGATTTAGATTAATTACGGTTTTCTCTTTAAGGAGTCTAGTGTTAGTTTATGCACCAGAAGTTGAAGAGCTCAGAAAGGATGGGGTGTCCTTTCCACCCCTCCTTCCTAGACCTCCATACGGACACTGGGGAGGAATATCACAGTAAATTTCTCTTTTTGGTCTCAAAAATCTTCAGCATAAATGAAAATCCAAAGCTAGCTTTTGGCTATAATGTTCCCAATTCCCACAGCCATTGCCAGAGGGACTGCAAACAGAAGAGGAATTAATGGACCTATGACTTCCAGTGACACTGGATAAAATAAAATGGAACAGGCTTTGCTGGTGCCATTATCTACCAAACTTGGAATCATCAACTCTCTGGTGAGCTGTTCCCCCTCCTGGAAAAAAGTCATTGATGAAGGAAAATCGAGCAGTGATCCTTGAAGGGGGAGGAGGCTGAAGAGGGAAGATGAGCCAGGTGATAACGACATGAAATGGCTACAAGAAAAAGACAGGCCTGGCTCCCTTCTCAGGAAGGGCCCAACAACGACCTCCTCATACATGTGAATACGTTCCATACAAACTCATTAAAAATTCTCGTGTTCAGTATTTCTAGGCACAGCTTCCATCCCATCACTCAGATCATGGTTTTTTCTTTGTAATTGCTGATTTATCACTGTGTCTATGAATTGAGTCAATAAAAGGTTTGACAACCTTCCATAGACAGGGCACCGCACTGCACTGACTCCAAGAAACTGTTGAGACAAGGGCCTCAGTGACTTAGTAAAACCAGAGACACAGCGGCAGAGAA
Organism: Sturnira hondurensis; assembly: GCF_014824575.4. NCBI lineage: Eukaryota > Metazoa > Chordata > Mammalia > Chiroptera > Phyllostomidae > Sturnira > Sturnira hondurensis. The sequence continues at coordinate 6,481,530 of NW_028085930.1, forward strand.
TGCCTTTGACTTACCCTGGAGTAGGGGGTGTGAGAGCCTTCCACCACACTTACATCCTCGTGACCCATGAGCTCTGCTGCTTTTCACCACTCACTTCTGCATGCTGGACTATGACCGACTGGCCACCAACTGCCTAAGATGAAGAACGAATGAATGCATTAGACCAAAAGACCGATAACTTCAAGCCCCAAACCACTGCTCAAGTGAATTTGCTAAAGTAGGCTGAGTACTTAACATGGACCCAAACACATAATGGCTCAAACTCAATAAAACTTTATTTCTGGTTCCTGTATACATACTAGACAGGTAAACAGGTGAATCAATGGAGTGGCCCTCCCTAATCAGTGATCTAGGCACCCAGGCTGAAAAAAATCCTGCCATCTTTAAACCGTAATTTCCAAGGTTGCCCCAGGGACCTCTGCATTCCAGCCTGCTAGGAAGGAGTGTAGAACATGGAGGAACTCACATGGGTACTCTCTCTTGCTGTGATTTTTCCCAGAAGTGGATCATAGCACTTTGGCACATCTACTTACATTCTCTTGGCTAGAACTCAGACCCATGACCACAACTAAGCCCATTGGCTACCAGGCTGCCCATTAGTCTCTATCATACAAGCTTGAGTCCAGCCAACCTCAAGAAGCAACATTAGGTTTAAAGTACAGAGTCTTGGCCCTAGCAGGTGTAGCTCAGTGGATTGAGCCCCAGCCTGGGAACCGAAGGGTCATTGGTTTGGTTCCTGGTCAGGGCACATGCCTGGATTGCGGGCCAGGTCCTCAGTGGGGGCACACCAGAGGCAACAACCCAGTGATGCTTCTCTCCCTCCCTTTCTCCTTCCCTTCCCCTCTCTCTAAAAGTAAATAAAATATTTAAAAAAGAAAATAAATTAAGTACAGAGCTCTGGGTCCAACACTAGCACAGTTAAGGTACTTAACAACTGAGTATTTGTTTCTTGATTTTCTTATATGTAAAATACTGTTTCCCTCATTGACCCAAGAGGTCAGTTTAAGACTCAAAAACGAGACATAGCATTCTTCATATTATGATATGCATGCAGAGCACCTGGGCATTTTGATAGAATGCAGATTCTGATTCAGGAGGTCCTGGGTGGGACCTGACATTCTGCATTTCTAACAAGCTCCCAGATGATATCAATGCTGTTCTTCAATCACACTTTAAGCAGAACAGAGGTGAAGAATTAGAGAATATGTTTGCAAACCACAAAGTGATTTACAGCTATGAAGACTTATTATCCTGGCACTGACTATACTTATAAACGTATTCCCAACTAGCCAGCCTTTTTAGGACACGTTTGGCCTAGGTTCCAAGGGGAATTTCATGGAGTCACAGGACTTAGAACCAGAATTTCAGTGGTCACTGCTTTCTCCTTATATTTGCCAGTCAAAGAAGCAAATTCAGAGAAGTCAACGACACCTCCCAAATCTCACAATAACTCAGTGCGCTGGGACCAGAGTTCATAAGTTTGCCTTTTTTTGTAACATAAACTCAACTGACAACAACCTTCTGAAGAAGAAAGGGTCATTTTTCATTCTTTATCTAAATCAAGAACAACTACTACTCTAGCCCATACCCCAAAAAGTACCAGAAGGTGATGTCCTCCAGCATGGGTCACCATGGTACCAAATGTCAGCAAGGCATCACAGGACAGACATCAAGAGATTTTCAAGCAGATAATCTCCAAAATGTAGTGATCTCCAAAGTGATGCCTCACTTGTCCAAGAGGTGACTTGAGCACAAATTAACTCCTGCATACCTTCCGGAAAAAACCAGGGTTTTTATTTCCAAGATATACAAGCTCCGAGTCCCTCATATTTAGGAACAATTTGAAAAAGAGAGAACCTAGAGTTCAAGCAGAAAGAAAAATAAGACAATGAGCCAAAGAGGAGCAGTAGTTTCTGTGGCAAATCCTAGGGACAAAGGGACCTCAAGATTATTTTATCCCTGGCATATAAATGATTTTCCATCTCTGAGATCACAGTGAGTCATGAAAGGTAAAATGTTAGGGCCACAGAAGGCAAAGACAGGAGTCAAAAACTCTTAAGTCGTAAGTCAAAAAGGCACTGACTTACCTGGAAATCAAATCAAATTGGGAAAGAAGGCTCTAAGTATGCACGTCATCTCTAATAAAGGACTTTTGAAAGTGTTTTGGTAAAATTAGGAGGAAGTACTTATTGAATGAGGAATGATAAATGGAAATCAATACTTGCATATCCATTACCAATTTAAGATGGGGAAAACGCTACTAGCATCTTCATTGAATGAGCGATATGAAACAGTTTAATAAAGGTAAAATGTTCCAAGAACACCTTGAGTTTACTTCTGTGCTCCATCCCCACACCCCCTTCCACCATCATTTCTTCAGCTCCTCAAGAATTCTCCCATCCTGGAAGTTTTCCAGAACCTACTGCAGAACCTTGACCTCATTTTTGCGCCATGGGGCCATCTGGCAACCTGTTGAAGCCTAGGAACCTCCTCAGAAGAATGTGTTAAAATGTATAGAGAAAATGTGCACGAGTACAAAGGACACCAATGACGTGGAAATGCTCTTCTATCCACACAGCCCCAGAGGGTCCACAGACCCAATGTAAGAACACCTGATCGGGGAGTGACTCTTCCAGGATGGTGAAAGTTTTTTCTTACTGGAATTTTCATGCCGAAAAGTTGAAAAAACCCAAAGATGCAAAGTAAAGAATCCTGCTCAGGATCAGTCAGTAAAGAAAAGAAAGAGCTGCACAGAGAAGCCTGACCTTGAACTTCTGCCCAAACTCAACACTACTGGTGCTGTGGCTTTAAAATACTACATTAAAGAATCACTCAGCGTCTTCTTGGCTCCAGCCCTGTACACACAGCACAGTATTAGGGGCACACGAATCGGAGGAGGGAAGGCTGAGGGGGTCCGAGCACGGCCCTCACTCTCTAACGAGTCTGCCGTCAACTCCTCTATTCACTTGGTCGCATCACCCAGCTCGTAGTTGCAAGACCCTGTCTATCAAATGAAAAGGCTGGGTTAAGTCATCTCCAGGATGTCTACTAACTATGGATTATTAGGATTCTAAGACAAAGCACAATTATTTCTCTGAGAACTGTTAGTGAGATTTCTTTTTGTCCTAGGCTTGCAGTATGCAAAAACCTTCTAGATGAGAATTTTTCAGAGACTTCAGGAATACCTTATGAGAATCACCTAGCCATAGAATTTTAGACTAGGAAGACATTTTGACAGACATGCACCACCCCACCAATCCCTCCCAGTGACCAGGTAGGAAAACTGAGGCTCAGAAAGGCGAGAAGATTGATCTGAGGTCACACGATGAGGCAATGTTAGGAGAAACTGCTGTCGTCACTGCCATCCCGCACGGGCAGCATGTCAGTTTTAGAGTTTTAGGCACTGGGAGTACAAACCTGCTCCTCGGTTCACCTGAAGAGGGACAGACACAAACCTCAGAAAAGCTGACCTGTGGGAGAAGAACTGCATGAGGAAGCAGGTGACTGGGGTGACGACACCCAGCAGCAATGCCCTCTACCTCTGACAGGGTCAAAGGCGAGGCTCTCATACACAATGTAACCTCACCAGCCACAGCACCCACCACCCTCAAATGTCATGGCTACAAAATCCATTTCAAAGAACAACCAGTAACCAAACATAAAGAATAACTTTTCCAAAAGAAGGGAATGGATGAATGAACTCTGGCTAACAAGGTCAATAAATCCAAAGTTCAAGATTTAGATTGTTAACATAATCTTGGAGGGACGACATTAGCTCAGAAAATCTCAAACTTAAAAATTCCTAACACGTATTCTAGGAAGCAACTGATTTGGGGTAACTTTGAGCTCCCTTCTCTGGACAGCCAGGAAGTGCAATAACCACTTAAACCAGCATCATCTTTACAAATGCCCTCACCACTATCTTCAGAGCATGTAAGTATCATAAGTATCGGATACTGCTCGGGCTGAAAAGTCCCACGTGTGTATTTCCACAGTCCATGTGTGTAGACGAGTTTTACATGCAAAGAACTGGCAACTATGAAAGTGTTGGGAATTCTGATCCAATTGTGATTTCAACCTCATTCAATTAACCGACATGTCTGCCACATGCTTTCAAAACCTGTGCTAAGATGCTGGTCAGTTTACCCGCAGCCTTATCCCCTGGGACACACACATACAACCAGCCAAGTAACCACACCCATTCCTCAATTCCCCACAACGCACATTATTCCCACATTATATAAACAGTCTGGCTTTCAGAACTTTAAAAAAAAATGTTCTCTTTGACTAGGAGCTGACAGGGCCTTTCACAATCCCCTAGATTAGAGGCTACAAGCCGCTGGTTAGCCAGCTGTTTTTTCCTCTCCTCGAGGAATTCCCAGAGGCAGCAGTGCCATCTACTGGTAGGGAGGGCGCAACTTGTTTTCCGGAAGCCGGTGGGGAACGCGCTCCGAGGATCCAGAAGAACGGCAGCCTGGATTTCTGTCTTTGTGAACCCTTCTTTTCTAGAGCACATTACAAGCATAACTGATATTTATAATCTGAGCCATGGAACCTCCACAGGAGACTCATTCGTGAAAGGCAGGTCTTCTGGAAGCCATCGAAAGCCCCACCGGGCTAGCCGATAAAGGAGGCAGCGCTGCATGGAAATGCCTCCTCAAGGCTCCAAAGGCAAGCGGCAGAGCCTCACTGAATAGAACACTTCCTGGCTCTCCTTCCCCCCCCACCCAAGTGCTTCTCTATCAGGTGGTCTCACCCACGCCCCCACCTGTAGCAGTGTCTTCAGCATATTTTACAGCATGTGACCCAGGGAAGGAGCTCAGGCTCTTCCCAATGTGAAGGCTCTTACTGTCACATAATGTGACACAGATCCTGCTCAGAGGACACCCCTGCTTAGGCATGCAGGTCGGGCTCTAATCTCTCTCACTCACTCTCCCTCCCTCCTCCCAACCCCTGACCCAGGGGACAGAAACGACCGACAGGAAATGATTTTGTCGTTGCTTTGAAAGCAACCTGATTGGGCTTTTATTGAATCAGAGAATAAATCCTTGTCCTGGAGGTCACTGAGGTACGCTGCTTCCTCCAAAATGAACTAAGCCTGCCAATCTTCCTGTTTCCCCTTGTGTGACCTAATAAGTGTTTCTCAACCTTTTCGAAACCCCTGCCCCCCTTCCAGGGCTAAACCTAAACACCGCATGCCCTCGGTGTAGTTTATAGTAACAAAACTGACATCTGAAAAATACATGAAAGAATACCTTTCAAACTATATCACCTACTCCACATTCAGAAGTCCTTCCTCTCCCCAATCACATACCAACTAAAAAACAAATCACTGACAAATTTTTAAATTATTCCCACTAAGTTGCTCTATGTTCCAATCTATCAGGTGACTATACTTCACTTCACTAGGGTCACTTGTTATATTCCCAACAAGCTTTGCAGCAACTCCTCCTACTTTCATTCGCCTCAGAAAACCACCAGGAGTTGATTTGTTGCTGCTGATAAATATTAGCTCTGATTCCCCCTAACAAATTTAAGTGTTTCCTCTTTGGTTTAACTTGCCAAGTAAATTAATTTCTCAGCATGCATAGACATTCCACAGGCACGAGGTGTGTTTTAGATGTATGGAAAAAATCGCATTGTTCCCTTAAAAAACAAAACTTTGTATGGGGGAAGGTGAGCGTTATCAAAGGGCTTTGAAGCAGTATCAAGATTTCTCAGAGAAATCAGGTGAAAAAGATTCTTGTCCATCTCATAGCAGAGTAAGTTCTGAGTAGATTACAGTGAAACTCCAGCACCCAGTAAATCTTCCTAACGACAGTTAGTTGAACCCTTTCTTGCCGAGTAGACGAGTAGATACACCAGATAAATTAGCTAACTAGTCCACTAGTGGAAAAAGGAATGAACTTTCTGTGTTTCATTACGAGGTGCACAGCGTGCCCTTGTAGTGCAGGCCTGGGGAGAAAGAAGAGAGCCAGGCAGGGGACGCCTTGCACACACCCTCCCTTTTTAAAGTATGGCTTAAAAAAGACATCCACACCCCCCAACACACACACACACACACACACACACACACACACACACACACACACACAGCTTTTGGCACCCAAACAGTCTTACAGTCTTCTTTAAGCATGCGCTTCTCAAAGAATGAAGGAGGTCTGAATAGGTGTAATTTAGACCCTGGCTTCCCTTCTCCTTTCAACCCATTAACACGCTGAAAGTAATTACTCCCCAGAAAAACCTCAGTTTACAGAGATTACCACCCCCTACCCACCCCCCACACCCCCGCCCTAGGCCCCTGTCTTCTTGAAGAAGAATCTCCAGCGATGGTCTGATCTGCAGTTCACTGCAGGCATTTCCCTCCACACAATTTAGCAGTCATCAGTTTCACTGCATCTGTAATTCCTTTTTGTAGCCTCTCATTTAGACCTGCTCCACCAAGACCCAACTGCTTAAAAAAAAAAAATCTGCCTCTTAACGAAGCGCTGGATTCCTTGAGCAGGCTTCAAGCGTTCGATTTCGGTGCAACTCCGGGCTGCAGGCTCGCGGGCAGGTAGAGAAGCCTTCCCCGGGGCGGCACCTGCACTCGGAACAGCGGTCCTGTCCCCAGCTCGCCCGCACAGCTGCGCTAGGAATTCGGCTTCGCTGGCCGCCGCCGGATTAGTTGGGTCCCGCGGCTTGGCCAAAGTGACACTACATTTTTTTTCACTCTCACTTGTGACAGGTCCTACTGCATTAATGCCATCTTCTCCCCGGCCCCGTGACGCCCCCGCCGCACCACCCTCACTCACCCTTCACCTGGGGAGGGGGCCGATGCCAGCGGGAAACAAAGGCGGAGGAGAAACTGCTAGAGGGGCAACTCCCCTCGAGTGGACCCCTCACCGCGGTGAGACGGATGGGGAGGCGCATTACAAGGTAGGAAAGGGGAAACCGAGGCACGGAGGGGGTGGCTGAGCCGGGGTCCGCATCCTGCCCGAAGCGGGGCTGCCCGGGCGGGTGGACCCCAGATCGCCCCCAATCAGCCCGGCCCTACCCACCCCTCTCGCCAACACCCGGGCGCGGAGAGGCGGGGGGCAGCCCCGCGGCAGCGCTCACCTCGGGAGAAGCGCTCCAGCTCCCTCCGACGGCTCCGGAGAAAGCCCCGCCGCTCGCGCACGCGCACTCGCGTTCTCGCGCCTTCACTCCCCCGCGCGCGCCCCTCGGACCAAGCCCTGTCCGTCATCGTCTGCAAGAGCCAATCAGGTAACGCGGGAGGCCCAGCGCCGATCACGTGGTAGGTAAGCCAATCACCAAATTGCCCTCGGCAGCACCCTCTCCGACGTCCCTGGAGGTTCAGTTGCTACCCAGCTGAGCGGGTGCGAGGTGTGCGCAAAGGCCTGAGCCTCTCCTTTCTTGGGGCTGACTGGGGCTCTATTGATCAACTGCTAGATCAATGGATATCTCAAATGCTAAATAGGCATTACCTGGGTGTCTTGTTAAAAGGAGAATTCTGAGCCAGTAAGTCTGGGTGGGGACCCAGTTTATTCTTTTCTAACAGCTCCAGGTGGCGATGATGATGCTCCTGATCTGAGGTCTACCCTTTAAGCCGCAAGAGTTTAAGGGCATCAGAAAATGATGGTCGGAGCCTCTGCTCCCCGTTATCTAAAAGTTTCAAGAAGCCCTGGCCGGTGTAGCTCAGTGGACTGAGCGCCGGCTGCGAATCAAAGGGTCGCTTGTTGGATTCCCAGTCAGGGCACCTGCCTGGGTTTCAGGCCAGGTTCCCAGTGGGGGCCACTGTGAGAGGCAGCCACACACTGATGTTTCTCTCCTTCTCTTTCTCCTTCCCTTCCCCGCCCCCTAAAAATAAATAAATAAAATCTTTAAGAAACAATAAAAATTTCAAGACCTTTCCTTTTCCTACTTTCACTGACAGAATGCATTCCAGTGACTGACTAAACATGGGGTGCCCTGGCTACAGCTCATAATTTGGGCACCTGCTGAGGGAAGGTGTGCTTAATTTCCACATTACCCACCCTTGGTCTCTGGGGCAGAAACCTGTGCCAATGAGGTGGTTGGAGTATGGAAACCAGCAGTGGGGACTACGTATTTCTTCTACAGAACATTGGGTGACCCTAAAGCACGGGGCGCATGCATCTGAGTGCCATTGTGCTCTACTCTTGGCCAGAGAGAAGCAAGGTAAGTAGTTTCTGGAAACTTAAAATCTGTTGTAGAACTACACAGCCAAACTCAGGACAAGGCATATAGGAAACATTCAGAAAGCTAATGGTCTCAGCATCTTGTACGAGATGCCGAGACCTTGTTCAGGCATAAGCCAGAGACCTTGTAAAATGACCTATTTTAGGGGTCTCAAAAATTGTCCAGCTATACTGTTAGTATTTCCAGAGGCAGGAAGTGAGGAAGCCCAGTGTCTCTCCCATCTCTCAAACTTGACCTAAACTAAGTATTTTCTTTTTTTTTTAATTTATTTATTTTTAGAGAGAGGGGACAGGAAGGAGAAAGAGTGGGAGAGAAACATCAATGTGTGGTTGCCTCTCACATGTCCCCCGCTGGGGACCTGGCCTGCAACCCAGGCATGTGCCCTGACTGGGAACCGAACCTGCGACCCTTTGCTTCACAGGCCTGTGCTCAATCCACTGAGCTACACCAGCCAGGGCTAAACTAAGTATTTTCAAACTGGCCAGCCAGAAACCTTGTTGTTCAACATAATCAAGCTCTTGTTACCCCCAATAGTGCACCCAAGTGACTCAAAGGTCTAAGTGCCAAATCCCCCAAAACCTTCTCCCCCTGGCTCTTCAGACCAGGTGACATGACATGGCTTCTAGCAGTTTGCTCTTACTGCGTGCGAATGTGATCACACTACCACTTAAAGAAAACTTCACTCTTTCACTGTGTCTTGGGCGTCTCTGTCTTACCAGCTCCAGAAGTGAAGCCCACCTGCAATTGTAGACATCGTTCATCACATTTCTGTCAGAGGTGGCACAACATTCAGAGTTTCAGGGAACACATCAAATGGGGCCCCACAATGGTGCTGGCTATATAACAAGAGTAAAGAAATGTCTAATCAGGAAAACTATGGCCCTGGTCAGGTAGCTCAGTTAGTTGGAGTATGGCCCCACTCACCAAAAGGTTGCAAGTTTGATTCTCAGTCATGGCGCCTACATAGATTGTGGTTCGATCACCTATTAGGACACAGGTTGATCGATATTTAACTCTTACATCAATGTTTCCCTCTCTCTCTCCTTCCTCTCTCTCTAAAATCAATAAGCATATCCTCAGGGGAGAATTAAAAAAAAGAAAAAGAAAAATATGTTTGATGGACAGAGACTTGACTCGGGGGTGAACACACAATTGAGTGTCCGGATGACATGTTATAGAACTGTGCACCTGAAACCCATATAATTTTGTTAACCAGTGTCACCCCAGTAAATTCAATAAAAAGGGGGAAAATATTTGCAAGTCTCAAAGAAAGTTGCTTTTGCTGTCATTAAACCAGTGGTTCTCCAGCCAGACTGCCCAGGAAAACTTTTAAGGAAAGAGATTTGGGGGCCTTGTGCCCATAGATTCTGATTGGGGTGACAAGCGTGGCCTGGGCAGATAGGTTTAAAATGTCCCACAGGTGATGTGTAGACAGCTATGCTGGAGAACACCTGCACGAGCTGTCAGGTCAATGGACTCATTCTTCAACAAGAGAAAGCCAACTCTGTGACCCACCACATAAAGACTCTGAAAACAGAGGAAAGTGCCCACACAATTTGTGGGAAATAGATTTTTTTAAAGGCCAAAAATAATGCATAGGTAATAAATACTCCAGAGACTATTCAGTGGAACAAACTGAAAAATTGAAAAGCCAGGTCCTAGTCATGGACTAGGTTTAATTCCAGTTGATTGAGTAAATACTGCAAAAAGAACCTGTTACCTTTTGCTAACCATACCAAACTGATCAATTCTCTGGTGATGTCGTCACTTGCTTTATGGCCTTGTTAATGAAAAGCCAATTTCTATTTATGCATCATAGAGTTGTTCTCTATTTCCCAAAGTGTGAAACAGAATAACCTGGAGTACGTGTTAAAATGCAGATTCCCAGCTGCCCTGCCTATCCCCCCTCCGCCCCCGGCCTCCACCACCTCACTTAACTCCTCTTCTGTAAAAATTTCCAAGCCAATACTGGTTAAATTTGAGTTGAAGACATGCCTTGTGATACAGAATATCTATATACTAAAGGCAAAATCTCAAGTAAAATAGCTGTGCTATTAGTTTAGTTTGCCATGCTCCCTAAAGAAAGGAGGGGAGTCTATTCAAAAGAGTTTCAAGAAAGTCTCAATTCTCTTTTGGGGAGTTTTAGCAAGTTCCCTTATTTTGCAAAATAAAGTGATCAGTGTCTGGATCTTGAAAGCTGTTGTCACTCAGAATTTTTCTGTGGAGTGACATTTGCCATAGTGGGTGCGACCTAGTTCTTAACTGAATTAGTGAGGCCCCCTCGGAACACGCTGCCAACTAAAGTTTGAGCGTGACTTTATTTACCACGTCAGAAATAGGGAAGCCCCACCTGCGAGCCCCCAAAACTAGCTTCCTCCTGCTCTGACACTTTTAAAAAATACATTCCACAGCATTTAAATGGGGAGAAATTTTTTTCTCACCTTGTAAACTTGTAGCTTTATCTCCTGGGTAAAATAAGGACAGTGTGTAGTGATATTTAACTAGCACGAGTAATTTAAATTTTTAACTAGAAAAAAAGCATTTCCATTCCTCTTTGCGGGTGTCATTGTTACAAAAAGAGGCAACAGGAAACAAAGAGACTCTTGCTTGAGGAATTTGAAAAAGAACATCCAGGCTGGCATTCATTTTTTTTGTTTCTCAGCCTGCTTGTCTTACATATGTAACCTGGCTATCCTGTCTCAGGAGGTGGGTATGTTAGTATGTGATAAAAATTATGAGGTAGCTTAAGTAGTCCCTCTCCCTGCCCCTCTGGCCCCATTACCTCCTAGAAATTCCTTAACAAGATTAAGTATATTTGAAAAGAAAAGAGAGAAAAGATATAAACTGAGTCTCCAGAAATTCACCCATTGCTCGATTACAATCAGAACCCCCGCAGAATGCTTTATAATTGCTAATTATGTTTTTGTCCTTCTACCAATAATAGCTTCTCTAAACTTAATTAATTTCATTCATGAAGACCTACAGATTACCCAAGATTCTGGTCACCTTTTGTTATATAAATACAGCCAGAATAAATATTGGAAATGTATGTATCTGTGTTTTAATAACTGGTACCTTCTTTTCTACTTACTGTAACTCTGTACCAATTTAGCCTAACATACTGGACATTTTTAGATATGTTTTTATGCCTTATATTTTTGTATTATCTGTAAAGAATATAAACATTCTTTTTATTTTATGATCTATCAGGCTTTAAATGTATATATAACAATATTATATGCTCCTCCATGCCTCCCTTACCTAAGAAATAAAACATTATTAATAGGGTCAAAGCCTCCATGTACCCCTTCCAACAATTTGATTTTTTTTTTTAGACAGAGATGTCATACTTAGCAAGCTTAGCCACAAAGCAGAGAATAGTTTATGGAAGGAAACACCATATTGTATGCATATAATAGAAAACATAGATGTAAATGAGCAAAATTCTTACCAAATGACGTATTTGGAAGTTCTAAACTGATATAAGAAAAAGAGAACAGAACTGGAAATTCCATGTGGTCCAACTTTGGTGCAGGTAACTTTCAGAAGAAACCACACACAGGAGCAGGGATGAGGTGAGGAATGACGTCTCGTTCCATCACTAAAACACGATATGAGTTCTGTCTGTCAACTCATTCTGGGTTAACGAAGCCTCCACAGTTCAAAATAAAAAGTGCCGTATTACAAGCGGGGCACACACCACCGTGAGAAAGCAGGAAGAAATGTCTCTGGCATGTCTCGCCAACCACCTCCACCTCTCACCAGCCACTTCTCTGATGTTATCTCCAGCCCTCTGTCCCTCGATAACTCAACTCCAGACACATCGACTTTCACTGTTCCTCAGAAATACCAAGCCCACTCTTGGCTCTAGCTGATACACTCTGCCCCCCCTTGCATCTGCAGGGCCCTCCCTCCCTCACTGAATTAAGGTCTGTGCTCAGAGAACCCACTGTCAAAGAGAACTGCCCAGGTCAAATGATCCAAAGCAGCGCTCCCTCCCCCACCAGTCCCCTCTAACCCAGACTTTCTTAACCAGAGGCCCGCGAGAGGATTAAACCCCACTCCAGAAAATGGTACCCATGGCTGTTTCCCCCCATCTCCCAAGGACGGTACACAGCTGGTATCATTCTAGCTGCACGGAGAGAAGTTAACTCATCACATATAAAGAGTATCTCAGGGCATCAGAGCTTGATTCTCTGGTAGGACTGGTGAAAAAAGGGTTACTCTAAACTGTCATCCTGCATTATTTTTTTTCTTAGCTCCTATCAACATATGACCAATTATTTCTTTGTTTTCTCTCCACTCCAACCCTCACCAGAATAGATAGATGCCCATGAGTTTTGACTCTGGCACATGTTTACCCTGGTGTCTAGAACTGGTACATAAAAAGGTATTTGCAGAATAAAGTTCACAGACAGAGTTGTGTTACTGTTTCTCATAGGAATGTATCATTGTAAAGAACAATTCATGTTAAAATTTCTCCATATGGAAAGACGTGTATGGATGGGTTGGCCAAAAAGTTAATTTAGGTTGTTGGTTTTTTTTTTTTTTCAGTAAGATGGCTCTAGTGGCATTTAGTTGTCTTTAATTTCATTTGAAACAACTTTGTTAGATTGTATTGTGACAGTTGTCATATCAGTGTGCATTTAAAAAATACTTACCAAAATTGGTGAATTTTTGCATAGCCATTTTAATATTGAAGATGGAAACAAGTAACATTTTGGCACATGATGCTTTACTGTTTTAAGAAAGGTAAAAATGCAACTGAAATGCAAAAAAAGATGTGTGTGGTGCATGGAGAAGGTGCTGTGATGATTAAAAATGTCAAAAGTGGTTTGCAAGGTTTTGTGCTGGAGATTTCTTGCTGGATGATGCTCTATGCTTGGGTAGACCAGCTGAAGGTGATAGTGATCAAATCGAGACATTGAGAATAATCAAGGTTATTCCACATGGAAGACAGCCAATATACTCAAAATATCCAAATCAACAAAGTTATTCCCGGACAAGTAAAAACTTAAGGAGTTCATCATCACCAAACCATTATTATGTGAAATGTTAAAGGAACTTACTTAAGAAAAAGAAGATCAAAACTACGAACAATAAAATGGCAGTAAATACATATCTATCAACAATTGAATCTAAAAAACAAACCTATCCAATAAGAACAGAGACAGAATCATGGATTCAGAGAGCATTTTGTTGGTTGCCAGATGGGAGGGAGCTATAGGGGAATGGGTAAAGAGGTGAGGGGATTAAGAAGTACAAACAGGGCCCTGGCTGGTGTAGCTCAGTGGATTGAGCGCAAGCCTGTGAACCAAAGGATTGTGGTTTGATTCCCAGTCAGGGCACATGCCTGGGTTGCAGGCCAGTTCCCAGCAGGGGACCCGTGAGAGGCAACCATACATTGATGTTTCTCTCCCTCTCTCCTAGTCTCCTTCCCTTCCCCTCTAAAGATAAATAAATAAAATATTGTTTTAAAAAAGAAGGACAAATAAGTAGTCACAGAATAGCCATCAGGCTGTAAAGCACACTATAGGGAATGGAGAAGCCAAAGAACTTACACACATGACCCATGGACATGAACAATGGTGGGGTCATTGCCTGAGGGAGTGGGGGGTGCTGGGTGGAGGGGGGCGAAGGAGAAAAAAAACTAGGACAACTGTAATAACATCATCGATACAATATAATTAAAATATAAAAATAAAATTACTGGTAAGATGAAAACTGTATCTTTTATTTTACAGAAAAAACTAAACAGACTTTCTGGCCAACCCAACACAAATTACCCAAGCAAAATAGTGAAACAAAAAGTGTTAAATGGAACTGGGAAAGCTAAAAATATTTGCCCAGGTAATAATAATAAAAGGCTTTAATGATCAGAACACAAAGTAACCAACTGCTCGATCAAGATGAGGAATGTGGGGTGGGGTCGGGGCAGTGGGCTGGATGTTAGTAAATTAAGCAAGGCTTTCTAAACCACACAAGGACGGGCAATAGAGAGAGCTCTCCTCCTAAACAGGTTCAGAAATGGACCCAAGAGATTGCTGTGGGTGAGCCACTAAGCAGAAATTAATGACATAATTAAATTCTACATCCTCTTGGGAGAGGGGAAAACCAAGAAACCCATCCCACACATGCCTGATGTTTAAAAAGGGAAATATGATAGCTATAGACCTCACTTAGGAGACAAGTGAAAGGAAGGACTTAAAAAAAGTCAATAACCCACAAGAAAAGCCCATATACCTTTTCATTGTTTTTGGCTTTCCATAAAAAACATACACCAAGAGAATTGCTAGAACCATATGAATAATCAGAGAAAAAAAAGAGGGCACTGCCCACCAAATTAGTAAGGGGGTTCATGTGAAGAAATTTAAGAAACCCAATTAATTATATATGAGGAGAATAACTACAACAAAAATGCTTTGAAGGGCATATTACAAGTGTCTGTGAAACCAATGAAAGGAGATTATTTCAACCTGTCAGAGGGAGAAAGTCACTTAAGGAAGTGGAATCCTTTGATCTTGAGATACAGGATTTGCTCAGGAAGGAAAAGGAGCATATTCCCAGGCCGAATTATGTGCCACGAACTAAGATGCTGACAGACTAATACAGAGGCTTCCTTTTCTATGATACCCGCAGAGACGGGCAGGTTAGAACGGCTTGACTGTAACGGTGACCTGTGCTCAGGATGCTCTCGAAGGATGAATGAAATCAATGTGGAAAAGCTATCGGGACTGAGAGACGGAGAATCTGCCGACTGGGACGGGTGACTCGTGTACGCAAATGTGACGCTGCCTCCCATTCATGTAAAGGGACTCAAAGCAGACCTGAAAACAAGACAATCCCAAAGATTGTTTTTGTTTAAATAGTCAACATTTTTTAAGCTCAATTATAGGCTCTACTACTTTGCCTGACAAAATAACTTAAGGAAATGGCTATTTGGCTAGACCTAAATAGAATTATACATGTCCACATTCTTTTCATTGCTTCCCATCTCTCTTCACATCAATGACCACTTGTGAATTTATTGGCCAATTATACTTCAAGTTGCAGATTTTAGACAAACTGACAGCCTAGCACATAATAAGCATTCAATAAATGTTATCTGCTTTGAGATTGGTTTTTTTCAGGAAATAAATAAAAATATGGAAATGAAAAATTGAAATAAAATAAATTTGAGGTGGTCTGTCCCTTCTTTCTTTTCATTTACTTATTTTTTGTACTGGGCTCCCTGGAATTCCATCAGCCATCTCCTGCTGTAGCAACAGTCACCTGACAAGAGGCCCTGCTAACAAGGGGCCCCAAACCACGCCTCCTACATAGTCTGACAGCTGTTTATGCTTCAGAGCTCTTATAGCAGTAATTGCTCCAAGAGGATCTCGGAGTAGCTAAAGCCATAGTCTCCACTTCTTCCCATTAGGGAGAACCGTCCATTCTTTCATTTTCAAACATAAAAAAAATACCACTTTCTCTTGGCTTGAGTTCCCCGCAGAGTTACAAATGGTTTGTGCTTCCTAAGGTTAGAAATGATTTCAGAGAGGGCTCTGGGCTCAGTCCCATGCTTCTGACAAAATTTTTTTATTTCCATGGTCCAAGATCTCGCTCCTCAGTCACAAGTTCTTCATGCATACATTTTCTATCAAAACCCCAAACTGAGACTAATGCTTTCCACCTCAGAAAGACCATGAGAAATGAGTTTTAGAGAAGTACTTTACTAGTTTCTTTCAGTTTACTCCTACACTATGTCTCTGCTGTAAACGTCGAAGTCAACGTGGCTGTTCCCACCACTCCCCAGTACCCCCAGTCTGGTCTCAGCACCTCTCCCCTGAGCTCCCACCACTACCTGGCACGCCCTCTGACGCGGCTTCTGTTACAGTGTTACACTGTGCTGTTCAGTGATTCAGGACTCTACTGGTCTAAACGCTGTGAGGGCAGGGGCCAGTCCCACCTCGTCCTTTGTTAGACAAGAACAATGGCGCCCGGAACAATAGCTGGTACTCAGTAATCATTTGTTAAATGAACGAAGTTCTCATTCTCAGAATCCTGCCTTCATGGCCACTCTGCTGATTCCACTCTGAACTGGGAAGCAGTCACTACCTATTAGGAGGGTCTATCATTAATATTCCTTTATGTTTCTTTTCCTTTCTAAGGCTCTGTGTACTTTCTACTAATATAGGCATGTTTAAATATTTAAATTCCTCTCAGATTAAATTCTTTTCTCCACTCTCACGTTTCTTCCTTTCCCCTTACCAATTTTAGTAAGATCATCAAACCTAGATAGTCCTTCGCATACAAGCAACTGATAACTTACACATATCGCCCAAATCCTAACAAGCAAAGAAAGTAATATTGGTCTTTCATTCCTTGACGATCCAGTTTTCTAATTCTAAGTAGAAATTTCCTTGCCCTGAGCTGTGTGACTCAGTTGGTTGGACATCGTGCTGCAAAATGTCACGTCGCTGCTTTTATTCCCGGTCAGGGCACATACCTGCGTCACGGGTTTGGTCCCTGGTCAGGGTGCACACACATGCGAGAGGCAACGATCGATGTTTCTCTTTCACATGATGCTTCTCTTTCTCCCTCTTTTCCCCCTCTCTAAAAATAAAAAAAAACAATCTTCAAAAAAAAGAGACAGTTTCTTTCCTGTGAATTTTCCTGTCACTGTATCTCGTTTACTTATTTACAAACAGTCGGTCTCGAACTTGAACGCACCAGAACCACCCAGAGGGACTGTGAAAAAAAAGCTGCTGGGCCTGACCCCTGGCGGCCGGTGGGTCAGGGTGAGGGCTGAGCATGCGCATTTGTGACGAGCTCCTGCGGCGGGATTGTGGTAAGTCCACACTCCAGAATCACGGAGCTGTCATTAAATGACAAACTAAAAAGCAATATAAGAAAAAGTAATCAATAAATACTCGTTCCNGCGCCCGGAACAATAGCTGGTACTCAGTAATCATTTGTTAAATGAACGAAGTTCTCATTCTCAGAATCCTGCCTTCATGGCCACTCTGCTGATTCCACTCTGAACTGGGAAGCAGTCACTACCTATTAGGAGGGTCTATCATTAATATTCCTTTATGTTTCTTTTCCTTTCTAAGGCTCTGTGTACTTTCTACTAATATAGGCATGTTTAAATATTTAAATTCCTCTCAGATTAAATTCTTTTCTCCACTCTCACGTTTCTTCCTTTCCCCTTACCAATTTTAGTAAGATCATCAAACCTAGATAGTCCTTCGCATACAAGCAACTGATAACTTACACATATCGCCCAAATCCTAACAAGCAAAGAAAGTAATATTGGTCTTTCATTCCTTGACGATCCAGTTTTCTAATTCTAAGTAGAAATTTCCTTGCCCTGAGCTGCGTGACTCAGTTGGTTGGACATCGTGCTGCAAAATGTCACGTCCCTCCTTTTATTCCCGGTCCGGGCACATACCTGCGTCACGGGTTTGGTCCCTGGTCAGGGTGCACACACATGCGAGAGGCAACGATCGATGTTTCTCTTTCACATGATGTTTCTCTTTCTCCCTCTTTTCCCCCTCTCTAAAAATAAAAAAAAAAACAATCTTCAAAAAAAAGAGACAGTTTCTTTCCTGTGAATTTTCCTGTCACTGTATCTCGTTTACTTATTTACAAACAGTCGGTATCAAACTTGAACGCACCAGAACCACCCAGAGGGACTGTGAAAAAAAAGCTGCTGGGCCTGACCCCTGGCGGCCGGTAGGTCAGGGTGAGGGCTGAGCATGCGCATTTGTGACGAGCTCCTGCGGCGGGATTGTGGTAAATCCACACTCCAGAATCACAGAGCTGTCATTAAATGACAAACTAAAAAGCAATATAAGAAAGAGTAATCAATAAATACTCAAAGTCTGTTGCTCTCTGGGATTGGTTATGTATGACCAAAGGAGAAACATCGTTCCAGGATGTCAGTCCAATGTGGCGAGACAGCTACGAGGATCAGCTAATTGGTGACTGTCAGTCCAAAGAAATTATATATATATATATATATGTGTGTGTGTGTGTGTGTGTGTATACATATATACATATACATATACATATATATATATATTCTTTTCAATAAAACTTTGTGTACCTCTGGTCACTGAAATTCAGGAAAGCCACCATGGTCCTAAAAAAAGCCCCAGGAAGGACAGCTCAGCTGACCCCACCAGATGCAAGGCTGCCATAGAGGGCCAGCTGCGAGAGAGTGGGAGGTGACTTTTTCATACAGAAGTACTGTTTATCCAATGGGTATAATTTGTGGTACTAATAACTCCTGAGAATGATGTAGGAAAGTAAAAATAATCAACATATATATTTTCATTGTATTTTTCCATTACCATTTACCCCCCTTACACCCTCTTCCACCTGTACCCACCCCCGCAATCACCACACTGTTGTCAAATAGGTGAATTATAAAACCATAAATTATTAGGTTTTGTGGTTCACAGAAGGCAGACCATTTAGCTCCCTGTCACATGTCCCCTAATGCTGCCTTTGGTAGAACAATATGGTAAATACTCCTCAAATTTTGCCTTGTAATGCAGTTTTAACCGTTAAGGTCAGATGAGCAGTCTAAGACCTTTAGCCTTCATGTGGCCCACTTCACCGTGAAATACGACCCGTAGAAAGAGATGAAAGGGATTAAGAAGTACAAATTGTCAGTTATAAAAAATAGTCCCAGGAATGTAAAGTACAGCATAGGGAATATAGTCAATAATATTGTAATAACTATGTACAGTTCCCCATGGGAACTAGGCTTATCAGAGTGGTCACTTCATACAGTATATAAATGTCTAATCACTATGTTGTGTACCTTAAACTAATATAATGCTGTATGTCAACTGTAATTTAAATATATATTTTAAAAGAAAAGAAAGGTGGCCTGTGGTCCAAGTTTAGGAACAATAACTAAAAATATTGAAATGAAAAAGGCTCTCTCTATGGAGCACGCTTTCCCCCACCCCATCCCCCCAGGTGCATTTTTCTCATCTCTCTCTCTCTCTGTCTCTCTCTCTGTCTCTCAAGCTCCAAGAGCCCTTCTTTTGCCTCTGTAACTTGTTTCCTGAGCCCATTTCTTCTATAGCTCACCTCTTCTACCACTGTAACTTTCTAAATAAACTTTCTCTTATAGTTTTTGAAAAGAGTAATAAAAATAAAAGCATTGCATTGAGTGAATAATAATCCCATTCATTGTTACTCACACATGGTCCAGCTCTGATAATCCCTCCCTGGGCACGGTCGTGTAGGCATTCCTTATCATTGTGAGTTTTGAGGTACGTCTGTCACCCAGGGCTCAGGTACAGGCATATAAAATGCAGTGTAAGACACAGAAGGGGGAAAGCAGGGAGAGAAACGCAGGCAATGGTTTAAGGCAAGGTGCATAAAACAGATGCTTATGGGACGAGGCAGGTGAGGCAAAGCCTACAGCAGAGGACAAGACAACAGGAAGGAGTGGGACCATGTTGGTACTGAGTTGTGACCTATTACTGCCATGTGAGAATACAAGCTGCTCTCATAACTTTTTAAAAATCTACAAATCTGAGATTTTATGAGAATTTATCCAGTTTTTTTTTCAAAGAAATTTCCATGGGCCAAGCAAAACCATAGCTGCAAATCCAATATGGGCACAGACATACATACATACCCCTTGTCTAAAACATCAATTCCCCATCCTAAAATCTCCCAAACTCCTCCAAACTGTGTCATGTGATCACTGCTAGGTGCAAGGGAAGCTGGAAAGTATAGTGTTTTTTTTAGAAGGGTACATGGCTGCCATGAATAAAATCTGGATTCTGCTACTAAGCAAGAACAGAAGCCACACATCCTAAGGAGGAAAGACGCCCCCTGCTCTGGAACACTAGGTCTAAGAGAATTCCACACACACCCTTCTCAGCCACATCCTTTCTCCCTGCTTCTGAATGATCCTTGGAGGTCTCTAGATCAATCCATTAGGTGAGTGTAATGGGAATTGTACAGCTTTATTATAGAACTACATTGCATTAATTGTGCCAAATGTGGCCACTTTCAACATAGTACAGGTCTGTGTAAAACAGACAAATGGGAAAGAAAAAATGCTAGAAATTCCAGGTGCACAAATTAAAACTTGAATCCTTGCTCTTGCTAGGGCTTTTATAACATGACAGATACACTTCTCTGTCATTGCCTCAGTCTCAAGTAAATGTGCTAAAAGTCATTAGATTTAAATTACTTGAGGAAATCTCTCTGCAATCAAAAGCTGAATGGACGAAGTACACACTTCTCATTTTCATGTCAATGACTGTCTTATTTGAAGAGTCAATTGCACTAATTTTAAAACTCAGAAAAAGGGGGGCAATAATCTCTTAGAAATGATGCAATGGCCATGGGTGAGGGTTGAATAAGCCTTTAGCATTGCCTTAGTGTTTTTCTGATTTTAGATTTTCTGGCCTCACCTTCAACCAAGTAGGTGTTATGCATTTAAGTGAGACAGTAGGTAGAATACCAATTTTAGGTTTTTGTCAGTTTCAAGAGATCTGGATTCAGTTGATTTCTCCTAGAATTCATTTTCTTCATATTTTATGATGATCACATTCCATTCACTGGGAAGAAAATGAAATTGTTTACCTCCATTTTATTTTTTATTCATTTCTAGGTTTTACTCTGTTTGCTTTTTAACTTTGTGGGATTTTTTTTGTACCTATGATGACGTGTTCTTGATTTAACTTCTCGAGTTGTCAAGATTTTCCGGAGTTAATGATGTCTGAGGAGTCTGGAGTTTGTCCATAGCCACACAAATCCACCTTTGAACAGTAAATCCCCAGCACTGGAACTGCATGCTCTGGGCCACGCTGACCAACTCTTCCTGCGCCGACATCTGTCTTCATTGAAGTAGGCCGCCGGGTCTTGGAGAGCCGATGTTTGTGTTTCAATCTGGCCAAGTCTCTCTGAAGTTCACCCTTCATTATCCCTCCCAGTGACAAATGTCAAGGCCTTGCCTTTTCCCGCAGCTTTAGGGAATGGCTTTTCCTCCTCCTTACATTCCACGGCAGGAATCAGATGGGAACTATTTTTCCCTTGTCAATCTAGAAGTTTCACTTATATGGCATTGGCCTTCAGCAACCCAAGCTAAGTCTTGTAAATCAGTCTTTCATTCAGACTTTTAAGCCCACAGTTCAAGATATAGCCCTGGCTGGTGTAGCTCAGTGGATTGAGCGTGAGCCTGCAAACCAAAGGATCGCGGTTTGATTCCCAGTCAGGGCACATGCCTGGGTTGCAGGCCAGTTACCAGCAGGGGACACATGAGAGGCAACCATACATTGATATTTCTCTCCCTCTCTCCTTCCCTTCCCCTCTAAAGATAAATAAATAAAATCTTTTAAAAATAAAATAAATAAAAATTTAAAAAGATATACAACAAAGTATATGTCCAGAAAATATCCATCCATGTAGTATGAAAAAGAGACATTTATTGAAGAAGATACAAGATACAAGAAACATTGTACATAGAACAGTGATATACAGTGATGTCCAATGTACAATGTTGCCTTAGTTCCCTTCAAAGTAGAAACTTTGGGACTTCACACAGTTCCCCCAGTGCCTCTTCCACTGTTCAAAACACTCTGCAAAATCCTTTACTGGAATCACCATTAGCTGACCCGTTGTATTTTCCTGAATCTCATCAATGGTCTGAAATCTCTTCTCCTTCAAAGGTGATTTTAGTTTTTGGAAAAGCCACAAGTTGCAGGGTACCAAATCTGGGCTGTAGGGGGACTGAGTTACCTGGATGATTTGATGTTTCACAAAAAAAAATCTCTGCATGAGACAGGATGCATGAGTGGGCACATTGTCATGACGAAGCTGCCAATCACCAGTTGCCCTTAGCTGCAGCTGTTTTGGTCATATTGCATCTCTCAACCAATGAAGAACATTGAGGTAGTACTCCTTATTAATTGTTTGGCCTGGAGGGGCGTACTCATGATGGACAATGCCTTCCCAATCAAAAATACAGTTAACACGACCTTGATCTTGCTGTAGCTTTGCCACACCTTCTTCGGGTGTGAAGAACCAGGGACTTCCATTGGGATGACTGGGCCTTTGTTTACAGATCATAACCATAGACTCACCATTCATCTCTGGTTATGACCTTCTTGAGGAATCTGGTTCATTGGTAGTGGTTTGAATCAAGCCGTTAGCAATTGCAGCACGATGTTCCTTCTGCTCTTGTAGCAAAAGCCGTGAAATGAATTTTGCCATGACATGTTTCATGCAAGATCCTGTGTCAAAATCTTGGACACAGTAGTTTTTGGAATCCCCAGATCAGCTTCTAACTTCTGCACTGTTGGTTGCCAATCTTTGCTGATTGCAACCCATACACGTGCAACATTCTCAGATGTTCTGCTTGTTACAGACCTTCCAGAATGCAGATTACTTTCAACAGATTTTTGACCATCTTTGAAGTGTTTGTGTCACTTTTATTTGTACTGCACTCATTGTATTGTCTCCAAAAGCCTTCCGAATCATCCAAATAGTTTCCACAGAGGAATGTTGAAGCTTAATGCCAAATTTGATGCAGATTCATTGCTCTACTGGCTCAGGCATTTTTAATGTGACAGCCACACAGTGCATGCACATGCTCACTCAATGGTCTCTATCAACCTCACAGACTAATAACAGTGAAGTCATCGTTGTTCACACTTGTGCATTCCAGTCCACTTTCCTTGGCTGCCAGGTTACATCAATGTTGCACAAACTATTCTCATTATCTTAACAATGCCTGGCCTTTTTCTGGACGGTCCTCGTAAAATGCTCCTCCATTTTGGACAGGCATCGCTTTGGACTGGGCATATGAGAAATACAGCTGCTGTGGCTTTCAAAGATCTTTCATGCAACAGTAAGTCCAGAGGTAGGCTGGTGTGGTAGCTGTGCAGGATCACGGTTGCCAATTAGGTTCTTCTGGAAAGCAAACTGTGATGGAGACTGCAGGCAGGAAGGTTACTGCAGAGTGCCCTTGGAATGAACACCTGTGGAGTAAGGAAAGCCAGCAGGATTGTTAAGAGGAAGAAGTTGGGCTGTGGTGTGGTCACAACAAGGCCCTAGCCAAGCACATGCAAAGCTCCGAAGCTGGGCCCTCAGAGTTCTTCTGTGTGGAGGGAGGGGAAGCAGGACTTTGTACCCTCTTGCCAGCCAGACTTTCCATGCAGGCTGCCCACCAGGAAGGTGTGACTTGGGATGGGAGTATCTGTCTTCAGTTGAGGGCAATTTCCAGTGATAACTGGTCATTGAGGGACATCTATAGTCACAGTCAGCAGTGGAGGTGAAAGACTTCAGTCCTGAAGCTGATTTAGGCAGTTATAGCACAATGCACACCACCATTGTCAACAGCTCAGACTCCCTCCTACTCTCTGATCTGCACGTGACTTTCACACTCACTATTTGCTTCATGGACTCAAGATGGCTGTTTCACCGCTAGCCTTATACCTGCACTCTGGACGGGAACAAGAAGAAAGCAACACCGAGGAAAAGGTAGCACTTACACTAGGGAAGCAACTATTTCCCAGAAAGATCCAACAATCTTCTATGATATCCCATTAGTCAGAGCTTATCTCATGGCTATGCCTGCAAAATGTGCTCCAAAATGTGTGCTTTGGTCAGGCACACTGCTGCCTCAACCGAAATCAGAGATCAGGATTAAAAAAAAAAGAAGAAACAAATCAGAAGAGAATGAATATTGGCATTAGTAACTAGCGGTTGCCCGGAACCATGTGATTTTCAAGAAGAGTCAACTCTCGTTGGCAAGGAGATAGTGACTCTGTATAAACTCCAAGGATTTTTTCCTATCTGGTTATGAGAAGTCACCTGTCTGTCTTAACCGTGTACTAGTTATACCGCTACCTCCTTCTGCAGTCCCTGGAGGTTAGATTTCATTTCCCAGTAGTCACATGTTATCTCAAAACATTAATTCTTAAACCCTCTCTCTCTCTCTTTCTCTCTCTCAGACACAAACACAGACACACAGTTTCAGTACTGTGTGCTATTCAGAGAGTTGCACTCATCACTAAGTCCTGGTCAGTGCTGGGGCAATTAAAGTACATCTAGAGATAAGAGGGCTGACTGACCACACCGCCAAGAAGAACATACACAGCATAGAAGTGAAATAAATCCAAGATGGCGGATCCTGCCAAAGAAAATTTGACCAAGAGCAGGGTTCTCACATTCAGCAAATTAAAATAGAGGACATCTAGTTAAATGTAAATTTTAGATAAACAGTGCATAATTCTTAGTATATCAGCAATGGATTGAGTGCTTGTGTTTCCCTAAAAATATAAGTTAAATCCTAATGATCAATGTGGTGGTATTAGTAGGTGGGGACTTGGGAGGTGATAAGATTATGAGGGTGGAGTCCTCATTAATGGAATTAGTGCCCTAATAGCAGGGGTCCCAGAGAGCTCCCCTGCCTCTTTTGTCGTGAGAGGATGTCCACCTACAAACCAGGATGGACACTGCACCCACCAGCGTTTCGATCAGAACTTTGCAGCCCCCAGAACGATGAAAGTGTCCTGTTGTTTAAGCCACCTAGTCTGTGATATTCTGTTAGAGCAGACCAAAGGGACTACGACTATATCTCAAATATTTCACGGACATCCTGACCCTAAAAGTTCATTTGTTTATCTGCAATGCAAATGTAACTTGGTGTCCTCTGTTTGATTCAGCCACCCTCATGAGCAGAAACTAGCATCACCGTCACGGCCATCCTGCCTGTTTCCATAGTTACCGGCTTCACTCCCTCCTTGGAACTTTCCCACAAACCTCTAGCCTGAGAACCGCTGTCCAATATTTCTAGAGCCTCATCAATCAATGTGGCTAAAGCTAAAACTCTCTTTTGCAACAGATTACATTTTTAATATTTCCTAGAGCACAGATCTCCTAGGGTACATGAATACATTTCAAGTGGGTCTGTGAATCCGTTGAAATTGTCTGGAAAATGTTGTGTGTACAGACTTACGCACCATTCCTGGAGAGGAGGCCCATAGCTTTCATCCCCTCGTGAAAGAAGTTCCAGACTCAAAATAGTTCATTCCCAGGCAGGAAGCACCAGGCAGCCTATGCATCTTCCTTGGTTACTTTATATGAAGTAGAAAAAAAGCAGTCATGAAACAAACGCTTTAAAACTCTTCTTTTTAAAAAAAGATTTTATTTACTTTATTTTTAGGCAGAAGGAAAGGGAGGGAGAAAGAGAGGGAGAGAAACATCAATGTGGGCTTGCCTCTCTCATGTCCCATACTGGACGCCTGGCCTGCAACCCAGGCATGTGCCCCGGCTGGGAATCGAATCCCAACCCTTTGTTTGGTTCGTAGGCTGGTCTTCAATGCACTGAGCAACACCAGCCAGGGCTAGAAATCTTCATTTAGGGGAATTTGGTACAATTATGAGGAGAATCTTCTTCTTTACCAGTCCAAAATGAATTACTGAGTTAGACACTCGTCAGGAGGTTTTTTAGCAAATCCTCTCAGAAATCACTCACCCTGGTTTCTCAGCACCTCTGTGGGTGAGGTTTCTCTCCTTTAACTGTTGAGCTATTTCAAGGTGTGGAATAGGTGTTAGAGGCCACCACACACTCCCTTCTCAAACCCTGCCTTTGGAGGGGACAGATTAAGAAATGTGTCTGTGGTCAAGTCTTGTAGACATGATCTTGTCATAACTTCTTTCCCTGAAGTGTCTTGTCCATTCACAGTGCTTGACAGTGAAGACCTCCTATTATAATACTTTGTTTCCTATTTGGTCTTCTGTTCTCTTACAGGAAATGCCACAAAGTAGCAAGTGTACGCGCAGTCTTAGCATCTAATGCAAGAAGGCAGACTATCCCATCCTTCATTCTCCCTTCAATTCCCAGGGCAATGGCATGGTCTGCCCCTTGAAGCATCGTGCTCTCCTGACAAGTTTTCTGAATTCATGTGTTCATAAATGACATGCTCACTGTACCATGGCAAATAGTCAGGAAAGTCCCCAGACATACATGCAGGATTCTCCAAGAGTCCCTGGCACAGCACCATTAACTACATTCTTAAGTTGGTTATGGCCAATATGCCATGAGCACCTTAAAGGAACCGCATCTTACTTGACTTTTGCGCCCTGGTTCTAGTTTAGTGCCACAAATACAGTAGGGAGCCATAACATGAATTATTGAATGAAGGATGGATGAATGAATGAACGAGTGACTGAAAGCTGTATAATACCACGAGGAACAAGCTTAAAGTGTCTTGGGTGCGAAACAATATCAGCTTTCACTCTTCTGGGTGCTGGCTCCTTCCCTGAGAACTCAGTACAGAATGACGGCATTCCTCTCCAGCCTCTGGAAAGGAGCAAAGGTAGAATTCCTGTTCTTTTCCTCAGGGATTTGGGTATCTTTTATTTTTCATGTGCTGATGGATTGGTTTGGGAAAGAAGAAGAGAAAACTGATCCCAAGGTCCTAGATCCATCTCAGAAACAGCCTACTGGGGTCACGAACCCAGCAGGGACTTCTGGGAGAAAGTGTTTTCCAGACCTCCCAGGTAAAGAAGGATTAGTTAAGTGCGAGGACTAACAGGTGTTGGGGCCAGAGGGGAGACTGGTGTTCTTAGTAGGAAGCCTCTATGTGGGTGCCACAGTCCAAGGGTGAGAGACATCTTGGCACGTTGAGGATGGATCAGACGGAGTTAGTAAACCTGATTAAGAAGCACCACCCTTAGGCATGGACGAATTCCTTCAACTCCCCCTGGCCTAGCCCCATTTCTGAGCCCCCAGATTGTGCCCATGCCTCAAAGGCCCCATGCTTTGAGGGGCCTTTTTTGAAATTTTCTGAGTCCCCCTCTGGCGTTTTGGAGCAGTTGGGTGTGACAGCGCCCTTTGGAGGGGGCACCCAGAGCCCGAAGTGGAGCCTGTTCAGACTCTGTTTTTCTCTTCCGAGTGCTCTTTCTCTTCTCCCTGACGGGCAAGGCCGACCAGGACTCGCACTGTAGGCTTGTGTTGGGGGTCCAGGGCCAGGCCTGTCCCCAACAATGGCAGCCGGCCAAGCAGACCACTCCCGCTGGCAGGTGCACCCGAGACTGGGTGGCAGTGCGGTGCTGACAAGCTGATTTCTGTGTTTATAGATGGGGGATCCACAGAAAACTTGCGGAGGGCCTGCATACCCTATGGGTGGCTTTGCTAAGGAGTTTGGACTTTATCCCAAATGTAAGAGGAAAGATGAAACTTTTTTATCTACACCTCTTTTTTAATTCAAAATGTTATTGTAGTTATATATGTGTATGTGTGTGTATATTACCATTGTAACTATTTTAAGTGCACAGTCCATGGTATTGACACTGCTGTGCAACCATTAAGTCTCTCATTTGCTAAAGTGAGAAACGAACCCCCCGGGGCCAGCTGACTGGCCCCGGGTCACACAGGTGATCCGTGGAGGAGCTCTACACTGTGCAGTCAGTGCTTTTATTCCTGATCCAATGCATTCCTTTTATGGATCAGGAACTGAGTCCAGAAAGGCAAAGTGACCTTGACCAAGCTAGGAACAGGGCTAGTAAGATCTCCAGTCCTCCTAGGCCAGTGGTCTGCTTTCTCCACCTCATTGCTTCAGGCTGCCCTAACTTCCCTCCCAATTTTCCCTCTCTAGTTCTTTCCACCAGAAATTTCAGGCCTCTCTGCACCAACATGTGACATTCACACAGCCAATTATCACCTAAAAACGATTTTCTAAATCGGTGCTCAGTGGGTGTAAGATCCATTGGCTGCAATATGTCTTCACACCAGACTTTAGTAGTTTATCGGTTTTAGATTAAAGAAACTACTTGCCACCATTTCCCATCACTGCCAAAGTCCTTCATGCATTGTTTTGGCTGTAAATCAAATTTAAGGAATTGGTAGAGTAATTTAGATGATTTCCCATGCCTTGTGTACACTGGGCTTAGTTTGCTCAAGTATATGGTCAGTTAGGCGTGGTGTGGCTGAGTCAGTTGGAGTGTCATCCCATAGACCAAAAGGTCACAGGTTTGATTCCACGTCAGAGCACGCACCCAGGTGGCTGGTTCAATCCCCAGTCACAGTGCATACGAGAAGGCAACCAATCAGTGTCTGTCTGTCTGCCTCTCTCTCTCCCTCCCTCCCTTCCCTGACTCTCTCTTTCTTCCTCTCTTAAAAAGCAATAAAAAAATGTCCTTAGATGAGGATTTAAAAAAGTGTCTGGAATACAGTAGATAATTAGTAAATATTTGTTAAAAAGGTGAATGCAGGGATTGTTCATTGATTCCTGCCCCCACCTCCATTTTAAAAATGAAGGCCTAGTTTACATGCAGTAAAATTCACCCTTTTAGATATACATTTCTGAGTGTTTTAACAAGTGTTTACAGTGACCTGACTACCACAACAATGAAGATACGGAACAATCGTCATCCTCTCCCTTGTCCCATGCCCCTTTGTCATCAAGCCCTTCCCCCACACTCTGCCCCCCAGAACTACTGATCTGTTTTCTGTCCTTTCAGGTTTGTCTCTGCAAGAATGTCATATAAATATAAGAAAAAGAAGATGAAAATTATGAACAGTGAAAGGACAGCAAACTCACAGTTATCAACAACCACACCTAAAACAAAAGCAAACCAAGAGGACAGCTAGATCAGGAGTGGAACCATAGAAATGGAGATCACATGGAGGGTTAGCAACAGGGGAGTGGGAGGAGGAGAAGGGGGGAGAAGGTACAGAGAATAAGTAGCATAGACAGTAGGTAGAAAATAGATAGGGGGGAGGGCAAGAATAGTATGGGAAATGTAGAAGCTAATGAACTTGAGACACGTGGTCATAAACTAAAGGGAGGACTGGTGGGGGAGGGGGTGTGCAGGGTGGAGGAGAATGAATGGGGGAATAGAACAACAAATATAATGGTATAGTCAATAAAATATATTTTTTAAAAAAGAATGTCATATAAATGGACTCATACAGTGGGCAGCTTTCCAAGTCTGGCTTATTTTACTTTTACCATAATGTTTTTGAGGTTCTTCTGTGTCGATGCATGTGTCAGTAGTTCATTCCTGAATACCCTTGTATGTTGTACCACAGAGTTCATTTATCCATTCCTCAGTTGAAGGGTATTTGGGCTCCCAGTTTTTATTATGCATTGAATTTCAATTTCAGTCCAAGACCTATCAGCCCCTGTGGCTATAGGAAGAAGGCTATATTTAGCTCATGTTAGTGTGCATGATTGTATAGTCTGTGCTGGAACTGGTAAACATATTAGAGATAAGACGAAGCCTAAGTATAACTTTCTGATACCAAAGCAAGAGGTATAATGCAAAGTAGAAACAGATGCAGACTGCTGCTGGACCCTCACCCTGGATCCTTGGAATCTTGGCGGGCATCTGTTCTTTTTCTCTCCAACCATCACCTGGTGAATATCCTGCCCTCTCTGGGGGGGACATACCAACTGTGAGACTTGCCCTGTTTTCCCAAGTTTCTCTGCAGGTGCAGCACCGTCACATGACCTCAGATCCACCAGTAAAAAGCCACGAGGGAGACTTTGGTTTGTAACAGAACAAAGGAGATAGGTTTTCTGGGGAGCTTGGCAGGTTTTCTGGGGAGGATGGCAGTGAAAGTGCCTGGCTCCTGGGGGTGGTGACACGGTGGCAGGGATACGGTGGCAGTCTGGCACCACTGCGCAGCTTAACCGATGCATCCATGATTTCTGTGGGCAGCAGCAACACTAGCTGAGCCGGGATCCTTTGTTGCAGCTACGAACACCACTGTCTCAGCAGAAAGGGCCAGTAACTGAGCCTCCGGGATCGCTTTCTCCTCTGTGAAATGGACTGAAATCTCCAGCCTGTTGTGGGTGTTTCTCCCACAGAGTACTCTCGAGTTGAAGATCCCTCTAAAAACTGCACTCAAGTCTCATTATTTGCTGAGCTTCACCATAGACACATTCTTATTCTCACAGATGTCATGAATCATGACTTAACCGATGGCGCTTCCCTTGTACTTTGGCTGGTGGTGAAGCTGAGCCAAATATGTGCCCCGAGGTCAGCAGTCTCAGGGACCTTAAGACATGTGATTTGTGTTCCAAATGACTCATGCTGTCATCTCATTCTTTGACTTTTTCGAAACCCTTATCCTGGTTCCTGCCCTTCAAAAAGTTTATATCAAGTGAAAAATGAAACAGTATCCCATCACCCAGATAGCTTGCTATATGGAATACACACACACACACACACACACAAAGTTGTTACTTCAATATGTGTAATAAATCAAACTGTAATGAAAGATACAAAAAAAATCCAAAAGTGTCCCATTTCTCCTAAAGTTCATTTTCCCAAAGCTAACTACATTTCCTTCTAGGAATAAAACATGCATCTGTGGGCATTTGCTTAAAATTACATGTATTTCCATATCTTCACTATTAGAAATAACGCTGCAATGAACATAAGAGTGCATATGTCTTTTGAATTAGTGTTTTGGATTTTTCAGCTAAATCCCCCAAAGTGGGATTGCTGGGTCATATGGTAGTTCTGTTGAAGTTTACAAAACAGAGATCATACTCTATACAATTTTCTGTACCTTTTTTGTTACCAAATATCTTATAGATCTGTTGGAATCAGCATATATAGAGGGAGCACTTCTTTTAAATATTTCCACAGTGTTCCATCTTACTAATTTATCAAAATGTACTTACCTGGGGCCCTGAGTGATAAACCCTTTGTTTTTCTCCAATTTTTCAGCATCACAGAAATAAGTGCAATTAATAGTCTTAATCATATATCTTGGTAAAAACTTTGCAAGGAGATTCCTAGCAGCGATATTGCTAGAACGACTGATGTAAGACTTGAAAATAATAAAGTTGCCGCACTGCCCTCCAGGAAGCTGGTACCAGTTCTCACTCCTATGCGTGTTGTGTCTGCAGTACCTTTCCACACACACTCCTCACTAGATGTTGTCGACCTTCTACATTTTTGTTGGGCGGGTGGGGGCAGGAAATACTGGGTTAGCCAAGAAGTTCATTCAGCTTTAAAGTAAAACTAAAAGACACATTTTCCATTTTCACCAATAACTTGATTGAACAACATATTCACCATTTTTAAAATTTTTATATTTATTTTTTTAGAGGGGAAGGGAAGGAGAGAAGGAGAGAAATATCAATGTATGGTTGCCTCTCATGAGTCCCCTGCTGGGAACTGGCCTGCAATCCAGGCATGTGCCCTGACTGGGAATCAAACTGTGAGTGACCCTTTGGTTCACAGGCCCGCGTTCAATCCACTGAGCTACACCAGCCGGGGCAATATTCACCATTTTTGTTTCAATGCCTTCTGCCATCTTTCAGGCAGCTTCATCATTCCATCTCCCAAAAACTTCTTTTTTTTTTTTTTTGAGCAAAGAACTGTTCCAGGTGCCTTTTGCAGTTTTCCAGGGAATTGAGATATTTCCCATTAAGGGAATTTTATAAAGACCAAAATAAATGGAAATCCAATGGTGCAATGTCTGGTGAATACAGTGGATGAATCAGAATTTCCCAGCCAAGCTATAACAGTTTCTGCCTGGTCATCAAAGGAGCACGTGGTCCTGTGTCATCCTGATGGGAGATGATGTGTTTTCTGTAGACTAGTTCCAGATGCTTTTCATCCAGTGCTGCATTCAGTGGGTCTAATTGGAAGCAGGTCTTGTTGGAACTAATTGTTCAGTTTTCCGGAAGGAGCTCGATGCCCTTCCATTCCCACCAGATACACAGCATCACCTTCTTTGGATGAAGACCAGCCTGTGGTGTGGTTGGTGGTGATTCATTTCACTTGCCCCACGATCTCTTCCATTCCACGTTATTGTAAAGTATCCATTTTTCATCACCCATCACAATTTACTTTAAAACATGGAACATTTTCATTACATTTAAGTAGAGAATCACACGAGGAAACACGGTCAAGAAGGGGTTTTTTCCGCTGATGTAGAGCCCAAATATGAAAGTGATTAACAGAACCAAGATGGTGAAAATTATTTTCAGTGCTTGATTTGGATATTTTGAGTATGTCGACTATCTCCCATGTGGTATAATGTTGATTGTTCTCAATTCAAGTTTCAGTCTGATTGCTCTCAATTCCAACTGATCCACACGGCCATGGAGCACCGCCCAGCAAGAAATCTCCAGCAGGAGACTTCACAAACCATTTGCACGTGTTCTACCAAGCACAGCACCTTCTCCATACACTGCACAAATCTTTTTTGCATTTCAGTTGTGTTTTTACCTTTCTTAAAATAATAAAGCTTAATATGTTGAGAATGTTGCTTATTTTCTTCCATCTTCAATATTAAAATGGCTGCACAAAAATTCACCAATTTTGATGGTTTTTTAAGTGCATGCTGATATGACAGCTGTCACAATAACACCTAACAAAGTTGTTTTGAATCAAGTTAAAGACAACTAAGCACTTAGCAGAGCCAGCTTTGGGGAAAAAACCAAATGAACTTTTTTGCCAACCCAATATTACCACGTTCTTGTTTTAATTACCATTTATTTAACTAAAAATTTTAGTTTAAAAGAAACCTTTGGAGGTATGTATTTTGGAACCCATCTCAAAGTCTTTTCAAATTAATGTGGACCATGAAAAATTCTATGTATTGCATTTATTTAGAGCACTTAAAAAGCACTGTCCTGCCCCTAAATTAGCAGTGCTCCATCTTGGCTGCACATTTGAAATGTGTTTTTAAAAAATACTTTTGCCTGGGCTTAATCCCAGACCAATTAAGGTAGAATCTCTGCGGGGCAGAGCCCAACCTTGCCATCTTTATAAAGCTCCTCAGGTGATTTTACAAAGTGCAGGCAAGGTTGAGGATCTGTGCTCTAAGTGCATTATAATGGACGCTACAAATAGTATATTTGAAAGGTTTAAGGCACAGCTGAATGTGTAAAAGTAAAACATTTTTTGAGCTGCGCTTGTTTTTTTTCCCAAACAAGAGTCTGACATGTTCATAACGGTGAAGTGACAGCCCCCTTGCTCAGCCACCATCCTTCTCTCTCCCACGGCGTGCCAGCCTGTGTGCCAGTATTCCAGTAAGAAGTGACACACTCACACTTGACAAATTAATAATTGATATGACCAAACCATAGAGAATCATCGGCAGAGTGGTGATTAACATCTTCATGATCAAAGGTGTGAGAGCCCCTTCCTGGTGAGCTATGGCTATAATTAGCTCATTCTCCAGTGGAGGGGAAAAAAGATCATCATAAAGGAGCAAAGCCATTGCCACCCCATGTGAAGGAGGCCCTTTAAAGTTTTTCTGTCATTCTTAAACTTCCCTGGTTCCTGTGACAAGTGTGTCACAAGCTGTCATTTCATTTGCTGGAGTTAAACCGTGATGGGTTTTTCTGCCAACTTAGCAAATACCTAATAGGAGAAAAACTTGCTGGGGAAATGATCCAGTTTATTGATTTATTTTGAATTTTCTATGAGGTAGAGAAAAGATCAGATAAAATAACAATAACTTCTTACAAGATTTCTGAATATATTTGCATTTTAAAATACAAAATGAGGTAACATATATGGGAAAACCATTTTTGAATTCTTATAATTTGATTGCTTTTGATTTCCTGATTCATACTAATATCTCTTTTTTCCTGTTCTCTAAATAAATTAGGTTACATTTTCAAGGAAACTTTGTTAATAGACAAGAATTAGAACAATGAAATCTTTCTTTTAAAATTCTTACCCGAGGATATATTTATTAATTTTGGAGAGAGAGGAAGGGAAAGAGAGAGAGAGAGAGACATCAATGTGAGAGAGATACATTGATTGGTTGCCTCCTGTATACACTGCCACCAGGGATCAAACCCACAACCTAGGTATGTGCCCTGACCGGGAATTGAACCCGAAACCATTTTGTGTATGAGACAATGCTCCAACCAACTATACCACCTGACCGGGGCAAAACATTGAAAAATTTTAAAGAATACATTGAAGAATTTAAAACTACATCACCACTAATTAATAACCCAACTCTAATAATACAATTTTTATAAGAAAACATTTGGAAGTTTAGCTTCTCTCTTTAATGCAATTGCATTATGATTTATGTACAGTAAACTGAACATTTAAAGTATATAATTCAATGAGCTTTGTAACAGACCGACTCTGGAAAGCACCACTTTTGCAGTCCCTCCTTCGACCCCTGGCCTCCGGGTAATTTCTGATTGGCTTTCCATCTCGGTAGATCAGTGTGCCTTTTACTTTTATATGAATGTAAATGTGCGGTGCGCACTCCTGCGGTGTGGCCGCTTTCGCTCAGCATCATGTCTGGGATGATGGTTGCCTGTATCCAGGTGGCTGCCTGTATCCGCCATTCGCCCCTGTCTGCTGCAGAGCGCGGTGCCACGACATGGATGTGCTCCTTCTGGTTTGTTATCTATGCCTCTGATGACAGGCTTTCAGGTTGTTTTCAGTCTTGGGCTATTGTGAGCACTGCTTTTATGAACAGTCATGCACAAATGTTCACGTGAAAATAAAACAGACAAGATATCAATGTTAGTGTATATATAATTTAAGTTCTAACGTGCATCTCGCATTTTGTTGATTTGGGGTATTTTACAAAACCTGAATACTGTGATCTCCAAGGCAGCCGGGGTGGCCCTGGACTCCCCCAGCCCCCCTCACCCCTAAACAAAATATCGTTCGGGCCGTCCCTGCATGGCTCTGCTGGGTGCCATTTAGATCATGATGCACCATCTGCTCAACGCCTGTGGAAAGTGAGCCCTTAACTAGTTTTCTTCCAATGAGGCTAGAAGACTGTCCCTTGCCTGTCCACCTTCTGACATTAATCCTGATGGAGTCATCTTTCTAGTCTCATCATTATTCTGTCAGGTTTAAGAATACTCAGAGGCCCCTCCTTGCCACTTCCCAACACTTAGGTAACTAATGTCATTTCTCATGGCTTCTGAAGGTGATGAGGCCCTCCCGGTCCAGCCTGTCTGCTGGCCCAGGTGCCATCATCACTTCTCACAGTGCTTTTCAGTCTGTCCAAATTCCTTCAAACCCTCTTCCAGGCCTCAGTTCAGCCCCTGAGTTTGTGGACTAAGTCCTACTCTGAATACCTAAAGTCCTGTTACACTGTGCTGTATGTCCCAGCACTTGCTCTTTAGTTATTTTGATAAGTATATACAATCTCCTGAATTATATTTCAGTTTCCTTAAGGCCAGTGACTGCCTCTTGTTCTTTATGTAAATGTAAAATGACAAACTTGCAAAGTAGATGGGTATCTATGTATTCTCCCGACCCCTTACTACTGCACCAGGGTCACAGTTGTCACAGACCCAGCCATGCTGACTTCACTTTGAGCATGCAAGTGATTCACTGCACTTAATGTGGGACCTCTTTATTGCCCAGTGCTTAGGTAAGCTGGACCAAAGCTTAGGCATGGGCTCCTCAGTTTGAATTATTGTAGTTTCTCCTTGGGTGAAAGAATAAGATGATGAATACCATGAGAGTTTTGCAGAAGCAAAGGCCAGAAATGGTGAATCTTCAGAGTCCTTGTTGGGCCCAGATCAAACACAGGTGTGTCCCACATCCAGGCCAGAAAGGGAGAAGGAAAGGGAAGGATCTGCTGATTCCAACAATTCCTTTTAGCAGAGTGTATCGAGCCTGAAGAGATGGAGAAGGCTATTTTTAAAAGCCCTTCACTTTGTGCCTAATTTATGGGCAGACACTAAAAATATTAATAAGTAGAAATGGTGCTGATCCACGAACATGATGAGCTTTCAATTTCTGGAGCCACAAGGTGACAGACTGCTATGAAGATGCCTGCATCCTCATAACATCCTTCAGGGCTTCAACTTTAAAAAAGAAAACATTGGTATTTTAAATCCCACTTTGGCATTTAACTGTGTTAAGTCATTCTGTTACATTGGCATCACTTACATACCCTT
The DNA here is from genome assembly GCF_014824575.4 of Sturnira hondurensis. Classification (NCBI taxonomy): domain Eukaryota; kingdom Metazoa; phylum Chordata; class Mammalia; order Chiroptera; family Phyllostomidae; genus Sturnira; species Sturnira hondurensis. The sequence continues at coordinate 6,517,622 of NW_028085930.1, forward strand.
AAAAAAAGAAAAAAACAGATTGTACTACACATCACAGAAGCTTTAATATGAATGCTCTGAGCTCAAGGGAAATTATTTCCTATGCAAATTATTTCCCTGATACTGGCTTTCTTCTGGATCCCCCAATCCCGACTTACATACAGCTATATTGGTATAGGTCAAAGGTCGGTTTTCAAAAATGACTGTATTGTCAGGGCTGAGGCAAGAACAATAATATCTGAAGTAGTGTATCACTGGAGGAAATTTAATCAAGGAAAACAAGAGTTGGCAAACAGAATTGTTCCCAAACCAATTTACCAACCTGCTCTTGCCAGGAGAGCCAGGTGCAGACCTAACTAGATGCCTTGGGTACACCATTATAATAATTAAAAATAGAAAAGCTCAAGCGTGGTGTAACTTCCTTGGAAAAAGCTTGGCAGCACTGAATAAGGCTGAAGAAACACATACCTTAATAACCCAGTAATTCCATTCCTAGGTACATACCCTACGGAAATGTGTGCTTGAGTGCACCAAAAGGCGTGTAAGAATGTTCACGGCAGCATTCTTTGTGACAGCCTCCACGAGAATAACCCAATGTCCTTTGAAGGAAAATGGATAAACAAACTGGTACAGTTGCATAGTGGAATACCACACAATGATATTTTAGGTATGCCTATTACATTTAAAACATTTTTAAAAGAATCAAAAATGGGAATAATATATTTTGGGATCATTGGCAAGATTGTTTTTGCCCTGCACATGTCAAAAGAATGTAGCAACACAGCATCACTAGCCATCAGAGAGATGCAAATTAAAACCATAATTAGATACCACTTCACTACCCATCAGAATGGCCATCATCAATAAACCAACAAACAACAAAGTGCTGGTGAGGATGTGGAGAAAAGGGAGCCCTAGTGCCCTGCTGGTGGGAATGCAGACTGGCACAGACACCGTGGAAAACAGTATGGAATTCCCTCAGAAAGCTAGAAACAGAACTGCCTTTTGACCCAGCAGTTCCATTGTTGGGATTATACCCAAAGAATCCTGAAACACCAATTCAAAAGAATCTATGCACCCCAATGTTCATAGCAGTGTTATTTACAATAGCCAAGTACTGGAAGCAGCCTAGGTGTTCATCAGTAAATGAATGGATCAAAAACCTGTGGTGCATTTACACAATGGAATGCTTCACAGCAGAAAGAAAGAAAGAACTCCTACCCTTTGAGACAGCATGGATGGAACTGGAGATCATTACTCTAAGTGAAGTGAGCCAGGCAGTGAAAGACAAATACCTTATGATCTCACCTATGAGTGGAACCTAATTAACAAAACAAAAACTCAAGCAAAATAGAACCAGAGACATTGAAATTAAGAACAAACTGACAGTAACAAGAGGGGAGGGAGGAAGAAAATAACAGGGGAAAGGATCATCAAGGAACATATATAAAGGACCCATGGATAAAACCAAAGCGGGGTAGGAGTGACAGTGGGAGGTAGGGGTGGGTGGGGTGGGGGAAAGTGGGGGTGGGAAAATGGAGACAGCTGTATTCAAATGTTAAAAAATGATTTTAAAAAAGAGAATGTAGCAACAAACCCACTATCGTATATCTCTGTGTGTGTGTTTTAAAGTTGAACTGTTACTTTCAAAATTCACCTTAAATATATCTATTTACTCCTATTCTCTAAACTAAATGATTTGTCAAACAAAAAAATAGGCAAGAATGATAACACAGGAGTCTTTTAAGAAATACAACCTATCATGTCTCCCTTTATCTAAAAAGAGAGAAATAAAAGTTATGCTTGCAAGCTATCACTTGAAAGCTGTCCAGGGATTTACATTTCTATACCATTCAGTAGGGACCAGCCTGTGAGACCACGAACTCTCGGGTGTGCCCTATTCCTCTTAGTTGACCATCCATGCCAAATCACTTCTTCCATTACTATCTGACCTTCTTCTAAAGGACACCAAGCATGAAGAGTACACGGGTCATTGATCTACCGTAGGCCAGAGAGAGGGACACTCCGAGTCCCAGACCTTACAGGACTGCCATCTACTGCGTATCCATGGGCAACGCAGATTCAATGTTTCCTTTTCTCTTCATTAAATTGAGGCCATAACCTACTTGGTTTGCTCTTCTCTCTCAGAATATGGACTCATTGCTTCAAGGAGTAAAGCAAAAAAAAATCATTTCAATTAAAAATGTCCACTTTTATGGGTAGATTCAACATCCATGAAAATGTTTTGTTTTTCAGCTTTTGTGTTTTGGGGCACTTTTAAGGATTTTTATTTTAAAAACTGACTTAAATGGTTCTCTCTTTTTCTTCTTACCTCCCCTGGAATTTGAAATTATATTTGATCTGTGAGAGAGGAAGCAAGAGCATTTCTACCAGAACCAGAGGGAAGGAGACAGAACATGCACAGAGATGCAGATGGTTTTATAGGTAGATGTACTTCCAACTTGAAAGGTTTAGTACAAAATACTACGAGGCCAGGAAAAGACGTCATTTTATAACTTAAAGTGAGATTTGACTCTCTATACATTTTTTCAGTGCTATTTATTCATGCATTATGCGGAGACACTTTGTCTTTCTCTCTTTTTTCAAGATAAAAGTAGTAATGTCAAACTGGAAGAGATCCAAGGAAAATAAAAGTTAGTTATGCAGAATGAATTCAGAGAGATTACAAGAAATCTCAATATCTTAATGAGTAGAGTTAAGATGTTTGAGCTATAGGAAAAGCTCAAGCTCAGATATCGAAAACACATAGGCTTAGGCTTTTCCTTTTTATCTATCACCAGTTTTGCATTATAGACACCTTTGAGAGTCTCAAGAAAGTTGTGAATGGTACCTAGCTGCAGAAAAACGTACATAAGCAAAAAAATTTTACATATACTACTAGCAAAGAATTCAAAAATATGCTGAAGCCCATCCAAACCTGGGGCCAAAGAGCTGAAGCTCTAGAACAAGCCTGGAGTACCCTAGCTGGTAAGATGTTGAGACTAGGGGTACTTGTTGAAGCTGTCTCCTTCCCCTCCCGGGCAACTGTGACAGGTGTTTTATGAAGACAGCAGGAAGCAGAAGAGCAGTTGCCATTTTTCCAGCTGTGTGAGCTGGGCTTTTCTTTCTTTTCCCTTTTTCTTTTTTAGCAATGAAACTCAAAAAAACTTTATATGGAATCAAAATACATACATACATATTGTAAGGAAGAGTCTTACTCATTATTCCTTGAGGCGAGGTCATTGTGAAAATACCTGGGAAAATTAGCAAAACAGGAACCTCAACCCTGTGGCCAGCCTCATTCAGGAAAAAACTGCACAGCCAAGCATCACAGTGACATGGCAATGGGGACACATTCATGGGTTGGAGCCCTGGGGGTCATTTAGGCTTCAGAGAGGCTCCAAACATGAGTCCGTATAGTTTTTACCCTAGCACACACCTGCTTATGTGACTCTGCTACTCGTTCTGCCTCATTTTGCTTTGTGGGTCCACTCTGATCATCAGCTCAATGACTCTCTGAATCACAGTCCAGGTGTCCAGATCTGTGCTTCAGCGGATCACTGTCTCCTGTAAATGGGCTCTTAGGTCAGATTCTCTCCCCTCAGCTACACAGCTTTGACCACTTTGACTGGGAAGAAGCATCTCAGAAAAGGGCTGGGAAAGGTCAGCCTTATGAAGGCTGTCCATGATTTTCCCCAAAGACCTCATGACATTCCACATTTAGACCTGTCAAGCTAGGACTTGGAGGCAGTTCTAGACAATATGAAAATAAAACTCTGTTGTACCATGGGCAACGATATGCCAGCAATGAATCAGCAGTGAGTTTTAGACTGGCATTCATCACAGGGATACAATAGCAATTTTCAACTGGCGTGCTGCCAGAAATTTTAAAACACACAACACCTGACTATTCAGTGGCACTGAACTCCTTTTCCTCAGATTATCAAATAAAAAAATGACAACAGCAAACATAACAATAACCATCTGATGTGAATAAATAAAAAATTTACTTATTTTTTTGTCAGATTGACAAAAATATTTTTTTGGTCTGCTGCAGAATTTTAGTAATTAGTTTATGTGTGCCATGAGATGAAAAAAGTTGAAAGTTGGGATAGAAGATTCTGACTGTGGACTTCTATGCCCATTAGTGCTACCCAGAATAGACATTTTGCTGAAAAGAGCTAAAATGTTAGCAAGCTTTGCTGAAAAATTTAAAATCCTTACCATAGTGATGATGGTGTATGGATGTAGGTCCATCCCTTGTAGCAAAGGTTCCACCTCGGTGGGGAGTGTTACGGGGGAGGCTGCGCAGGTGTGGGGGCGGGAGTAGTACCTGGGAATCTCTTCCTCTGTGACTCTAAAACTGCTCTTCAAACGTCCATATAAAGAACAAATAAAGCAGAACAAAAAGAACTTTAATAAAATATTCACATTGTTATTTTTCCACAGTGGACCATCTATTCTCAACTAATAATATATTACCATTGGTTTGCCTTAAAGCTCAATGTTACCTGTTAAATTATGCTTTAAAAAAAGGTAAACTGATACAAGGAGCAACTACAAGGAACTTCAGTTAGATTTTTTCAAAGTAGTTTCTTTGCAATAAACTTTATAAAGTTGTGTAGGGATGGGAAAATGATGTCTTAAATATCCATGAGAAATGAAAGGGTTCGAATTCAGCTCCTAATGATTTTGACCAGCATGTGGTAGGGAAAAAAGTTGTATGAGATTCTTAGAGGGAAAAAGAGACTTGAACAGTAGTGTAGTTCAACCCTACACGCTCGAGTCCTCATCCTGAGGATTTATAACATCTGCCGACATATTGAAGATATTTGGATGCCCTGAGATAAAGAAGCCTGTTTCACTGTATTTAATTTAGCATTTCCCATTTCCCAGATGTATGCGACCATAACCTCCCTCCCACATTCCCCCCAACTGTGTATTAACTGCCCAGGGAAATAGTGTTCTATGAAAGAAACTTTGAGAAATACCAATTTAGGCCAAAACGCATTGACCCATCATTGGAAAATTGTTACCTTGAGTGAAAACAATTCTATTTTCAAGCACTATGTATACAATAGAGTCATTTTTAAAAGTTCAATGTGCATTAAAAACTTTGAAGATAAAGAATAATATATCAGCTGCTGTTATATCTGGGTAGTGGGTTGAGGTGACTTTTCTTCTCTCTCTCTTTCCTTCTCCATCCCTTTGAAAGTCTTTGCCATGAACATTGGTTTCTTTTGTAGTAAGAAAACATATTTGTAAAAGGACACATGACTACTGACCTTTTGGGGAGAACAGTTTAAACTGTTTGCCTGTGGGGAGAAGAGGTGGAGGTGAGCGTGGGAGAAGAGCCATATGATATTCCTCTGCCTTCGTGCCCTCAATCCTTTACAGCTTATACTGTGGCAAATGAGGCATAGGTGAGAAAATAATGAGTAGAAGTTGTCAATTCAAGTATGCCAGGGTTTTTGCAACCGTTACGTTGGAAGGAATGGAAAGCAGGAGTAACATGGCGTCTGTTTCAGACACTGCCTTGAGATTAAAGAGCGGCATTTAACAGTGTGGTCCCCAAGATCCTTAGGGGCAGTCCAAGATGCAACTGCCTGCTGTTAGGAAGTGGATTTGAGGAGTTAGGGTCCACCAAGGAGCTAGATGGCAAACAAGGGTTAACGAAATTTCTTCAGACAAGAGAGTCCATGAGCTGCTGTTGTTTAGGTCATTGATTTTGACTAAGAGTTATGTGGTGAATTTATCTGAAACGCTGCTGCCACAGGTGAGTGGTCCAGGCTCAGTAAACGAGGAGCTGGGTGAGCTGGAGTTTCAGAGTTACCATTTACAACCGTGTCAAGCCCCAGGCAGCACTCTGAGGAGGCCTAGCAGGACCTTCGCCACCACCCTCGCTCTTTCCTGCCCCCGCTCCGGGCCTTCCCAGGTAGTGCTCAGAGTCTTCCAATCCAGCCTGCTGGCTGCTTTGTATAGCCCAACAGCTGAGAATGGACTTTACACTTTTAAACATTTGGAAATGATCAAAAGAAAAATAATATTTTATGACACATGAAAATTATATAAAATCCAAATTTCAGTCTCTCTAATGGAAGCCAGCCATACCTCCTCGTCTGCCTGTTATGGACAGCTACTTTTCTGCCACAAAGGCAGAGCTGAGCAGCTGGGACAGAGATCATATGGCCTGCAAAACCTGAAATGGTTACTATCAGGACCTTTACAAAACCTTTGCCAACCCCTGGTTTAGACTACTGTTTCCCAAAATTCATTTCCTGGAACTTCACTAACCTTAACGAGATGCCTCTAAAAACAGAGTCCGATATAAAAAAAAGTGTGGAAATGTGGGTGATTCTGACATTCCATGCCCCACTTAGAGAGAGATAATGCACATTTGCTTGTTAAATCTCTTAACAGCTCTATGGTTTAAAAACATAAGTTGAACCCAGTGTTTCCAAACCGAAATACTGGCAAAATGTTTAAAGATGGATCCAGTTTCTTCCAAATAACACTCGTAAATATATCTATAAACATCCCAAGAATGCTTCTTGGGAAATACCGCTCTGGGTCAATTTTTCATCTTTTTCTATTGACACCTATTTGTCTTGTGTCCATTCTTTCAAGTCCACACTTGAAAGCTGTTGCCTTGGATCATATGTTTTTGTATGGTCCTCATCAACGAGTCTCCTTCAAATATAAAATGAAGGTACTGACAGTCCTCTTGCTTATCATATGGCTGTGTTGTAGGGGAGCGTAAGATTAGGTACGTGATGGGTTTCTGATGATCAGAACATACTATACAGAGATAAGGCGTTTTATCACTTCGAATCAGAAGATCGGCCACAATCTGTTAGAGTCTCTTCAACTTCATTTTTCCTCATTGAATTATTTCTGTATACTACTGCCAAAGTAATTTCCTAAAATACACTTTGAAAATGTCAATCCCCTACTCAATTACTCATAATTGCTCCTTATTGCCAAATGTAGTGTTTGAAAATTGAGTTCTATGGGACCACTGAGTTCCACATAGTTGACTTCCATCATGTAGGGAAGAGAACAGTAGACCTAGACCATGGGTCTCCCACTCACACTCTACTGCCTTATGCACTGGAATGTCCCAACAATGTTTCATTTAAAAGGAGTTCAGTATGCCCAAGTTTCTCTCTCCTGTGAGATTTTCAAATCTCCAGATCAACTTATTTTCCCTATCTTTGCAATAGTTCTCTTCCTCCCAGCTGGATATTGATGGGACTGGCTCTGTGAGCGGACGGATCGGTGCTGCATCTGTGCACTATTCTGGGAACACTGAGCTGGGAAAAGGCAACAGGAAATGGGGAAATTGTGCAGGACACATACCAGGGCAGAAGCAGTGCTCCGAGAAGAGGTCAGCCATCACAACTATAGACCAAACAGATAGGCCATTTCATTCTTCATTCAGACAGCTGTCACGCTGCAGGGAGAAGCTGATGGAGAGGAGGAAGAGGGTATGTGTGTGTGTAAGAAGGTAGGAGAGGAGCAAGACAGTAAGGCATGGCGTTGGAGAGATATGGGTGATAGCAGACCTTAAATTCCGGTGCTATCAAGGACATTAAGCAATACCACATTAAATGAGTTAGCATATGAAAATTACTTACAAACCTGCCTGGGACATAGTGCTGTGTAAGTGTTAAGGGTTGTCAGTAGTAGCAGTTCTACTACTGTTGTTTTATTATTATTCAGTGTGGGGCACAAACAAAATAGGAATGTAGCTGCACCAAAAAAAGTTTTTTTGGAATAAGACAAGATGCTAAGTTTAAGTTGATGCCTCATCATGACCCTGTCTCTCTGCGCCCTGTTTAGTTCTTTCAAAGCACTTACCACAATTTGCAATTATATATTATTCAGGGGGGTTTTGGCCTATATATTATTTATGGTTTATTGTCTGTTTCCTCTATTAGATTTTTAACTTTTATGAAGCTAAGGACTAGGTATATTTTATTCACAATCCTATACTCAGTGTCTATAGCTGGCATAGTTGGCTAAGAATGATGCACTGAATAAGTGGATGAAGGCCAACTGAGCATAAAAAAAGGCTTCCTTCGAGATCAACAGCCTCAATGGGAGAAGTTGGAAAAATCTTTGAAGCCCAAATGTCCCTGGTAAAAGGGAGCCAGAGAGGCAGGCTGAATTCCTAGGTGCTTCAATCCTAGATGGTGGAGCAGGAGAACCACACAGCCCAACGATGGGGCTAGCACTCTGCCTCTGGGGGCTCCTGGAAAAAGGAGCCCCCAGACACCCACACCCTCTCTGTGGGTGTCTGGGGTCTTCTTGACAATGAATGGGATGGGGCTAGGAGAAAGGCTCAAACGTAGATCAATTTCCTCAGGCTCTCCAGATAAAATCTGTAATCTTTTTCCTAACATGACCTTCTGCCTCTTCAACATGAGCTCAACAGTACAATCTTTGCTTTGTAGCCTGTTGCACACTCTACTGACTTTAAGTGACTAACCTTGAGCTATAGATTGAGCTGTCATTACATACATTTGGAAGTTTAAGAATGCTAATTACACACTTTATGTGGTTTGAATTCTTCATCAATTGATCAATGATGGCAAAGAGCCAAATAAAGCATTGAACAACATCTACATTAATATTCATAACATTGGATAAAAAAATCATGGCAAACCTCCTCTCCCCCTTACCTATTCTGATTGAGGGATCTGCAGATTCTTAACTTACCCACCTAGATACAGAAAGAGAATGTGAAGGACAGCCTGCTGATCCAGGCTCCACTTGGATTTCTTTCCACAGGAAGACAAAAAGTACAAATTCCAAATACCTATTATGTGTATTTTGTCTCTGGCTTTCTTTTAAGGGAGAAAAACCTCAGCCCACTCTGTGTTTTAATGCAATGGCCTGGAAATTAGCCATACTTTGTTCCTTGGGGAGGAAAAGATGAGGAAGTGTAGAATGAGAGATCAGAAGTAGTCCTTTGATACTTCCTCCTTCCGGTGACTAGCATGAAATTCTATCATGAGAGTGTGAGGAAAGTGAATGAAAGGCCCTTCACCTCACACACATACCTATATGCACACTTTTTGGGGTAATTATCATGTTGATCCTGTGCATTAGCCACTGTTTCAACATACACAGCACATTGCATTTTCCAGAGATGGCCATAAAAATATCTCCCAAGGCTCTTTTAGAACATTGGCATTCTTTCATCAAGAGATCAAATCTATGTCTCCTCCTCTTGAATCTGGGTAGACCTACTCTTTTGACTAGTGTATGGCAGAAGTGACATTGTCTTACCTTAGAAGTGACATTCTAAGGTAAGATCATAAAAATGACATGTATTGTACTTCTATCTTGGTCCTTTGGGACACCCTCTCTTGGAAACTCATGAGCAAAATCTAAGTAGCTTGTAGAAGGGAACTGAATGCCCTGACCTACAGTCCTGGCAGGATTCCAATCTGCCAGCCGGCACCAGCTTGCCTGGCACGGGAGTGGGCCACTTTGAAAGTGTGGCGTCCAACCTCCAGTCAATTTGCCCCAGCTGATGAGCCACACCTGCCGAGGTCTGCCCAAATTTCAGATTTATGAGCAAAATAACTGACTCAGGGAGGAGCTGCTACACAGGAATAAATAACTAATATAATGTCTAACCGATATTAATCTTAAAGGCAAAAGCTCCAAAGACGAGCCGTGAGAATTACGGGGAGGCTTCCTACTGAATGACATGAATGACCTTGCATATGAAAGCATAGACCTTCTGTCTAGAAAGCAGACCGACTACTATTTGATTATCAGTGTAACAAACACACTGTACTGCCCTAAGTTGCAATCATGAAAAAGGTATGGGGGGACCACTACAATTAGCTCCTGTACTTGGGAATTTTGTAAAAGGGATATCACTTGGCTACGGATAATAGATGAAGTGTAGGATGTCAGATCTGAGCTCAAAATGTCTCTTTTTTTCAGAGTGCCTCACAGTGGGAAATCAAACCATCTTCTTCTTCAAATACCTCACTCTTAGTCACTACATCCTGCCTGAACACGAGTTTCAAAAGACTAGCTGTAATTTTCCACTTGTGACACTTATGAAAGGCATGTGGCCTCTCTCCTGGGCCATTTGTACATCTTCCCCTCCTGCTTTTCAAATGGCCCTTTTAGAGTCCTGAAGGTCTGTGACAGATCAAAAGAGTCACAGAAATAGACTGTGTGACGTCACCTCCAGGAGTAGATTGGAAATGAACCTGTGAATGATTAGAACAAGAACGAGCCCAGCAGTTCATTGGGAATTCCAGAAGCGCCCCAGGTTTACCCCGTCTGCCCAGACCAGAGAAGTGAAAGAGGCTTAGGAAAATTGAGATGAGAATCCATATTTAATCCCCTGCATCAAATTTCAACTACTTTGAGGTTCATATTCATGATTTCTTCCCAGGCGTGAAGCTGACAACTCTCTGTGCCAATTCCTACCAGAGAAATTATTTTTATGTTTTATTTTTTATCTAGGTCATTAGTCAGGTAATATGTATAAATTATTCTTAACACTATTTACAGAAATTCTACACACACACTTATACACACATGCTCTGGGTGGTAATTTTTGGGTAAACTTTTAAGTGAAAGTATAATGTATATATAGAAAAGTGTACAAATTGTAAGTGAGAGATAAATGGAATTTCACAGAAGAACACACCCACATAACCACAACTGAGATTAGCAAGTCCCATTTTTAGTAGCCTAGAAGCCTCTTTTATGCCCCCTCCTAGCCATTACTTCCCTACCCCCACTCACAACGGTCACCACAATTCTAATTCCACCAAATGTTAGAATTTGATGCCCAATGCTGTTCCCTCCATGAAACAGTTCAGTGCAGTGTATATTTAATTTGGCTCAAGGTTACACTGACCACCAGGCTTACCTCCTCTCTCTTCCTGTTGCATCCTCCTAATTCCCAGGGCATGGGATGCCACCCTTGGATTTCCCCTGGACTTCAATGGAGAATGATCTGGTGAACAAAGACAAAGAATTAAATGTCAGGAGAAGACAAAGAATTAAGCATCATGGAGAAGAGACAAGCATTTCCATTGTGCCCTTCTGAATTCTTGACCCCAAAATCTACGAATACCACAAACTTGTTTAAGTTGCTGAGTTTAGCAAACTAGTGACATAGTAGTAGGTGACCAAAACACAGGCTCCAAGAAGGGCTACTTGCAGTGTAGAACATCAAGAACAATTTTCTCACCCAGATTACCCTTGACCGCATTGTTACACAAAGCCTACTGGGCAGCTGCCCAAGGTCTGGAGACAGAAACCGTACCATCATTATCTGTGTGTAAGCGTATTACAAATGGGTAATGGCCCTGCATTCACTCTCTCCCACTTACCAATAATAAAATCCCTGCCAACATCTCAAAAAGCCAGATTGCACAGATGCACTCAGCAATCTGGTTCTTCCCTTTATTAGCATTAATTACAATCATTTTGCTTTTACTGGCTTTACTTTTATTAATATCTCCTCAAACAAGCCAAAAAAACAAAAGAATAAATGCCTTCATACATGGGCAAGCTTCCACAGGCTCAATGATACAAACAAGGCATGTCTTAAGATATGTATGGTTTATTCTCCACACACCCAGCACTCGTATCAGAAATTGGGTGGGATCAGGGATTCACGCTGACTGCGGAGAAAGAGACTTCATATGTGGGCTTGTTGATGGTCTGTCAGACTGCGTTCCACTTTGGGATTGTGATTCTTGGCTCGCCCTCCATCACTGAGCTGGGGAAGCAAGCTACTCATCAATCTTTCCGAGTCTATTTCTCATGCTGAAAGAAGAGGAAACTCTGAGTGATGGCAATCAACGTCGGCTTACATTCTTAAAGCCCAAAGGAAGACATCAGGCAATAATTCTGCTAGAATTAGAATAGGCTGATTCTCTTTCTAGTCCCCTTGTGGTTCAGAGGTTATAGAAAGCTGAATTTCTGTTTATCCATCCAATAAACACTTATCAAGAATACACCCTGTGCTGGAACCTTTGCTAAAGGCAAGAAATACAAAGATGAATATAAGAAGACTCGTTTTTCAGGGTTCAGCCTACTTACCTTTCTGTCTGTAAAGTGGTAGTAACAATGTTATGTATTCATTCATTCATGTTTCCTCCTGTGCTGAATGGGAAACGAACCTCCCAGCATCCCTTAGAGTTAAACTTGAGTCCGGTGACTGAATTCTGACCAATGGAAAAGCTGGTAAATGTCACATCTGTATGACCACCCTAGCTATAAATCATCTGGAAGTTCTCTCTGTACCTTCTTTTCCTTCTGGGCTGGCGTTTGGGGCCACGTGTTGAAGACGGTGAGCTCAGAAGATGGGAAGAGTCCCTGAGTGACCCCGCAGAGCAGAGTCGCTCTTTGTCAGTGAATTTGTACTGGGTGAAGTCACTGGGATCTAAGTAGTTCGTTCCTTTGGTTCTTTACTTCCTCTCTACCTGCCCTGCAATTAATACAAAAGTCTCTTTAATTGCTCCATGATTCAAAGTCTGCTCAGGAGACAGAAATAATACCATTTTAAAACTGGTGGTAAAATACACCTATAAAATATACCAACTTACCCACTTTGAAGTGCATGGTCTGGTGCTGTTAATATCTACAGCACCACATTGGTTGTTGTGCAACCAATCTCTAGAATTTTTTTATCTTGCCAGATTGAAATGCCTACCCATTAAACTTCCATTTTCCCATCCCCCAGTACTTGGGAACCACCATTCTGCCATGAGGGAGCTTGACTAGATCCCTCATCTGGGTGGGATAATGTAGTATTCATCTTTTGCATCTGACTTATTTATAGCATGATGTCCTGATAGTTTATCTGTGTTGAGACATATGTCATAATTCTTTCCATTCTGAGGCTAAATGACATTGCATTTGTGTATATACCACATTTCATTTATCCATTCATTTGTCAGTGAATGCTTGTGTGGCTTCCATCTCTTGTCTCTTATGAATAATGCTATGTCTGAACATTGGTGTATAAATACCTCTTTGAGGCCCTGTTTTCAATTCTTTTGGGTTTATACCTGGAAGTGGAGTTGCTGGATCATATGGCAAATTCTATTTTTAATTCTTTGAGGAGCCACCATGCCACTTTTCCTAGCGACTGTACTACTTTCTATTCTCACCAACAGTGCACAAGGGTTCAAATTTCACATCCTTACCAACATCGCACCAGTTTTTTTCAACAAAAACTTTAATATAAAGATTATTCATTATGTCACTAAAAGGGTGAAAAGGAAATACTAAGGTTTTAGTAAAGGACTGGGTGCAAACAGGCTGGTACTGGTACCTTTGAGAGGGGACAGTGAGGCGGGTTCTGGAATGTGGAGGAGACTGGCTTCTGCTGCTGCTGCAGGAGCGTATGCCATTATCAACCTGTGCCACCAGGGTGCAGAAGCACTGCTGGGTAACGCTCACAGGAACAGAAAGCAAACAGGTGAAGCCCATGCCCCTTTCCTTTGGCAGCAGGCTTCCTCTAGCGTCTCCTATTGGCAGAGCCTAACTCTGCAGCTGGAAGACAGGAAATGTACTTTGCTGAGTCCCAGCCCCAGCATCAGAAAGCAGGGAGTGAGTGGCCTCTCTCTGCCTAGCACTCTCAGCACTTGGCCTTCTTTCTGGGAGCTGGGTTCTTTGGATATGTTTTAACTCTCTCATCCCAATATAAATTCCTCTAAGAGAAAGACCAGTGGCTGAATGACCTTTGTATACCTTCCCCATGCCCCTCAAAGCCTAGCATAATAGTTATACATAGTTGGCACAAAATAATCTTGTTGAATGAATAAATTGGATCCCAAATAAGTAAAATGGCAGTGGTCAGAAGTAAGCAGAAAGTGAGCACAGAGGAAGTCCCACCAGAATGAAGGTCACTGCAGACTTGTGAACTGAATGGAATTTGGGCCAACATCCTTGAAAAGGCTCGTGAAAAAGCAGGGTCACACCAACCTTTAATTAGATTTACGTAACATTTAAGGTGTAATTAGAGGTGTCCTGAAAACCTGCACTTATTTTGGTATTAGATTCTTTTTTAAGATAAATTTAATCTTTATTGTATTTTTGTCCATTACTATTTAGTCCCTGTATACCCCCGGCCTCCCCACCCCCCAACAATGATCACACTGTTGTCCTGTCCATGAAACCTTTCTCCTTTTTGGTATTAGACTCTTAACTCTGGCAAGAGGAAAGGAGAAGAGCCATCCCAGGGCCAGTCCCAGGGCCTTCCTACTCTTCCCAGGCAGACTGGTCTTTCCAGAGTCTCTCCATGCTCTCCTCGCAGTACTCCAGGCCAGTCTTCAGACTCTAAGAGTAAGATCTGGCAGAGACCTTGGAGAATTGGTTATTCTTCCTGCTCACCTAATTATGTTTGGGGTTCTGTGGGTCAGAAATTCAGGAAGAACACAGTGGAAATGGCTTTCCTTTGCTTGAGGGTGATGGGAATCCCTGGGAAGGTTCTATGGCTGGGAGAGACCTTCTGGGTGAGAGCTGGGATAATCTGGAGACACCCCCACTTACATGTCTGGTGATGGATGCTGAGCATCTGCTGAGACCTCAGCTAGGGCTGTCAACTGGAGAACCTGCATATGGCCTCCCACATGGCCCAGGCTTCCTCCCGGTGTGGCAGCCTCAGGAGAGTCAGGCTTCTTTCTCAGGTAGTGGCTCAGGGCTCCTCAGCAAGTGTCCCAATAGGTAACTGGGAGCTTTTATGCCCTAGCCTCAGGAGTCATGCCACGCCACTTCTGCCTCATTCTATTAAATACAGTTGAGTCACATGCTCACCAATATTTAAGGGGAGAGGGTGTAGAACTCATCTTAACCAGTGTCAATGTGACCAATTGTAGAAAAGCATGTGGAATGTGAAGCATTGTTGAGGATGTCTTTGCAAAACACAATCCATCACAGCTGTTGAATCCCTTCTCCACATTTTCCAGATGAGGATGCTGAGGTCCAGAGAAGGTGGGAAGCAGTTTTTGAGGGTCCTTCCACCAGTTCTCGGAGGTCTCAGATCACAGCTGTATTGGCTCGCTAGGGCTACTGTAACAAACTCCCACACACTCAGTGGTTTTAAACAGCAGAGATGGATTCTCTCCAATTCTGCAGGCTAGATGGCTGAAATCAGAGTTTGGGCATGGCTACACCCTCTCTGAAACCTCAGGGATAACCCTGCCTTGTCTCTTCCTGGCTTCTGGTGCTTCTCAGCCATCCCCGAGTTCCTTGGCTTGTAGCAACTTCACTCCAGTCTCTGCCTTGTCATCACCTGGACTCCTCTTTGTGTGTCTCCCTCTGCACGTCTGTCACTGTGCCCACATTTCCCCTTTTCAGGAAAACACCAGTTAGATTGGATCAGAGCCCAGCCTAATTGTCCCTTAATGACCTCTGTAAAATCTCTGTTTCCAAATAAGGTCACATGATGAGGAGGTAGGACCTCAACATGTATTTTTGAGGGGAAGCACAATTCACCCCATAACCATCCTTTAAAACATTTTTATTGTTGTTCAGTCATGATGGTCCTGCTTTTCCCATTACTCTCCCCTACCTCACCCAACCCTCAAACTCAATCCTCCTCACCCTGTTGTCCTTGTACTTGGGTCCTCCACACGTGATCCTTGACTTGACCCTTCCCCCATAACCATCCTTTATAAAGCCCGTGGGACAAGAAGAACTTGGACAGGCACCACGGTTAAGGCCGAGAAGCACACACAGCAGCCACGCTAAGGGAACTTTTCTGCCAGGTGAGCTTGGGCCAAGGCTCTGAAGGCTCCAAAGTGAAAAGGGGACTGAATTGTTTGAACATGCTGGCTTTATGTTACCGATATACTGATGACAAATATAAATGGTGGGTGGAGAGTGCCATGGGAGAGGATCCTAGCAATTCTAGTAAGAGATCAGATGCTGGAGCCAGGTCCCCTTCTGCCATGTCTACGGGTCATGATTAAGCCGTAGAAGCAATTTGAGCCCCAGTGGCACCAGCTTGGCAGACACACAATCCACTGACAAGCCGAGGCGGCTGGTGGAGGAGATGAATGAATGAAAAGCTATTCGCTTGCCCCTGGCTTTGAATTGGGAAGGGTAAACCTTCCCATCCATCACAACAGTCATGTGAAACAGGTGACACAGACGAAGATAACAAGGCCTGTGGGACTTCAACAAAGCTAGAAGGAGCCCTGGATTTGAGGGAAACTGTACTTTATCTACCAGTGTCCTTTCCTCCAGAATCTAGAGGAATACAAAATATTTCCCTTTATTCACCAATAACACATCAGAAGAAACAAGAATTGTTTCTCTCAGGGGCTACTGTGGACCACACACCACGTTGAGTGATTTATTTGTACCACCTGTAACTTTGCTGCCATTTTTTTCTCATATCCCCTCTAACCGCTTTATCATTTTCTTGCACACTGGCTCCTGGTGTCACTTTTTAGTCCCCACCCTATATCCCTCTGCTGAAGGTTGTCCTCAGGCTACAAGAGCACACTCTGTTGAGCACAGGAGGAGCTGGAAATGCTTGTGAATCTACACCCCCCCTGGGGCAGCCTTTACCTAAGACAGCACTCCGCACCCATGTGGGAGTGTAAAGTCTTACAGGTAGAAATCCCCCAGTCCCCTTGCTCCTCCTGGGCGTTGTGACTTATGCTCTCCCCCGCAGGCACTTCACGAGACCGAGCCAAAATTACTCTCCTTGAGATGTGACTTGATACCTCACTCTTGGCCTCCTTCGCCTACTTGTCTCAATTTTCCATTTCTCTACTGATTTTTCTTTTTACTGCTAAAGGTTGGTAACACACAATTTTCACACACATTCCAATTTCAAGGCTTGTTTCAGGGGCCCGTTCTCAGACACCATCTCATCTAAGCTTCACAGCCACCCCCACAAGGCAGGCAGGGTCACCCATCCCTCTCCACAAACATGGACACTTTGAGTGGACCGCCACCAATTGCATCATAAGTTAGTGGCCGTGTTGACTTTTAAACCAGTCCTCTCTGCTATATTATATTGCCTCAAAGATGCAACTGCTCTGATTTCCATTTTTACCCTTTAATTGCCTCAGGCTTTCCTGAATTCCTGGATTTTGGAGGTCTTAATGTTCCTATTACTTTCTGTTGTTGGATTGGCCAAGCCTAGGTCTTTACCAGAACAGTGACTCAGGCAGAGACCTTTTTCTTCATGTTCTCTTCTCATGACACAATGTTCTGGATGAGAGAGAGCCCTAAATTCTCTGATATTCCTTCCTTTGAAGGCTGAGTGGGGTCTATCTACCCTCCCCTTGAACTGGGGCTGAGCTAGGACAGTGAGATGAATAGATTATGGCAAACATGATCCAGGACTAGATTCTCAAAGGACTGGTGGCTTCTGCCTTGCTCTTCAGAATCCTGAGCTACCATATAGGAAGTTCCTCTACTCTGAGAATGCCAGCTAGGAAGGCCCAGCTAGCCACATGGAGAGCTCACGTGAAAAACCAGTATCCAGCCAGCCACTAGCCTCCTGAGTTCTCCCAGCTGAGGCTTCAGACATCAGAGACAGAGATGAACCATGCCTAGGGTGCCCCGTATGAATTCTTGACCCACAGCATCCATGAACATTAGGGAATGGTTTTTATTCCACTAAAAGTGGGGGCGATTTTGTCATGAGTTAGGGAGTAGCTGGAACACTCAGACACATTGGACGGTGCAGAGAGCAAGTGTGTTAGCATACACCAAGCAGTCTGCCCCCTCTCCACCATCTCCCCTGCTGCCCTTCCACCCATGCCTCAGACTTTCTCCCCCTGATGGGCTGTCACAGCCACATTCCGTTTCCGCCTTGACACCTGATCCAAGGCGGAGAGGAACTACCACTTGGGAACAACCAGTCTGGAGTAAACGAAAGGGCTTGGGGACCTAGCTTCCTCCCAGCACCATTACACTTTGGTCTTTCACTTTCTTGTTGCCCTAAAAATTAGTTCTAGCTGCCATGGAGCCTCAACACTTTGGGCATGATAGGATCGCATGTTCTTATTTATAGGAAAAGCACCGTGCGAGCTTTCAGTACAATTTTCACTTTGCCACGTTGCCACCTTGGGAAAGTCACAACCTCTCTGAGTTTCACTGCATTATTTTCTTGGGTCTAAAATGAGATGGCTGTCTTGTGAAGCATTGTGTGGCCTTCCTAGGAGAGTGATTTGTTTTCACGGTGGGGTTCCCACTGCACTTTGTACACCCTCAATCATACACCATCTCACATGCCACACACACATATTTCATCAATATTATACAAAGCTGGTCCCATGGCAGAAAGCACTCTGTAGCTTGTGAGCTTCAGGCTCAGATAGACCTGCCTTTGCTGTTTTCTAGCTGTGTGACCTTGGGCAAAATATTATCTCTCAAATCTCAGTTTTATCCACATGCAAAATAAAGATTATTGTATCAATCTCTTGCCGTTGTCCTGAGGATCAAGGTAAACAATGAGGACAAATGATGAGTAAATAAGTAAACACTCAAAAAATGACCTCTATTCTTATCTGGAAAGCTCTTCCTTTGTAAACCTATTCATATTATTTTCTACTCTGACACTTTAACTGGTCTGAAATGAAAGTGATGATTCTAAAAACAGACAGCCTAAAAAACGTATAAATGACAGCAGCCAGAGTCAAAGGGCATGCTTGTTTTTTTCTGTGAGTTCACTCAAAAGTAAATATTTGTCATGTTGCAGGCAAAAGCACACGTCGTACACACACCTCCCTCCACTGAGTCCCGGCCTGCTGAAGAAGATGAACATATTCCATGGAGTCCCAGCAGGTCTCCCAGTTTTAGTCTGAGGCCATCTCACCTGCCCTCAAAAGCTTTTGAAAAGAGAAGGAGGTCTCAGCCATTTCCACAAACCACTAAATAAGTCAGGGCAGCATTGAGCTCTTTACATCTTAGGAGCCCTGTCTCTGTCCATCAACAAAACCATGGTCCGACATCATCGCCAGGAGACTGAGGGGCCTGAGCAGGGCTGGCTCTAAGTGTGCTGACCAGCACAAAGGGCCTTGGGACAGCAGTCCTATTTTGGTTTTGAGAGTTAGCTCAGCACTTAAACCCCTGAGCTTGACTGCTGAGAAGCGTCTGCCTTTTACTTTCTCGAGGGTGGGGGCTGGGGCTGGGGTAGCAGGGTCCAAGTCTTGCTTATGTCTAATTTCCAGCTCTCTGGACAGTACTAAGAAAACACTCAATCAATGTGTATTAACTGAATGAATCAAA
Organism: Sturnira hondurensis; assembly: GCF_014824575.4. Lineage (NCBI taxonomy): Eukaryota > Metazoa > Chordata > Mammalia > Chiroptera > Phyllostomidae > Sturnira > Sturnira hondurensis. The sequence goes on from NW_028085930.1 coordinate 6,536,849, forward strand.
GTGTAAATTATCAGGTACATTTTGTTTGTTCCGCCGCTTACACTGACCTCCACCTCTGACATTGTCGTTCGGCACTTCTTAAATTTGGGCTGAAAAGCAGAGAAAAAAACATATTTTATGAAGTCCCTACCATCTACACACTGTACATTCTCTCACTCCATTCTCCCAGTAACTCTATTTTATGATCAAAAAGTGAAGTTTAGAAAAATAAAGTCATTCTAAGTGCCCACAGATAATGGGTGGCAATTTCAAGATTCAAATTCCAATTTGCTGACTTAAAAGTTCATGATCTCTCCACTACACCAGGACCTTTCTCAGACTCAGCAGAGGTGCTGGTTGATTTAAAGAGAAAAAAGGGGCGGGGGAGCTGACCCTTGAATTAAACTGTCCTTCTGCTGAATGGCATTCAAATCCTTTTGACAGATGGGAATCTATTTCTGTCACAGATATTCTGGAATGGGGACAACCATTCACTCCACCAAACCTGACAGAGCAGGCTGTATAGATAAATTACCCCCCAAATTAGCTCTCAAGGAATTGCCGAGGAAAGCTCCCTTGACCTCTCTTTTAAGGAAATTATTAAAAATCAATCTGTGTAACTTTTTTTTGCAGCCATGGTGGTAGCATCAGAAGGACAGTAAGTCCAAAAGAAAATGGATTTCATTTCGGAGTTCAAATTCACATGAGAGGAATATGCAAATTCCTTGACATGGACATCCTATGTGGAGCAATGGGAAGGAGGCTGAAATTCCTAAAACCCATGTCAGGTGCTTGTGACGGGCACCTCCTTATCACTTCTCCTCAGCACTCTGCTCAGATGGGGCAAAGCTTTCATGGACCGCAACCCAGCAGCTGCTGGCTGGCTGGAAGGAGTCTGAAGGCCCTTCGTTGACAGATGTGGAAAGCAAACCTCTGCAAAGAACAGTACTCGAATGTCAGCAACTGTGACTGTCCCCAGTTTATGTCCCTTCTCACCTGAGGAAATTTTAAAATGTCTCCAATGTATGCTGGAGCTAGGAGTGTGATGTCGGAACTCTCCATCCTCAGTGAATTTCCTGCAAAAATGCACTTTTCTGAAAAGGAGGCATATGCTGGGAAGCTTCTGGCGTTAATGAAAATAATACCACAGCCAAAAAGGACCCAGGAATTCTGTTTTTATGTGGCTTTGAGCGTGTCACAATATTGGACAGCAGACCCATAGAACCTTATTCCTCCCGCAGGACTGCGCTCTACCTCACCCTGCCCAAGCCCCGGCAACCATCCCCCCTAATCCGTTCCGATGAGTCCGACTATTTTAGATGCCTCCCCCAAATAGAATAATGCAGTGTTGGTGCTTCTGCAACGGGCTCATCTCATTGAGCATCATGTCTTCTAGGCCTCCCCGTGTTGTGGCAAAGGGAAAACTTTCTTCTCTGTGGGGAGCAGAATAACATTCCATTGTTTGTACATGACTATATAACACACATTTTCTATCCGTTTTGCACATGTCACATCTTCCCTGTCCACCCATCCACTGACGACATTCGGGTTGTTACCATATCTTGGCTATTGTGAATCAAGTTTCAATGAACCTGAGAGTGCAGATGTAGCTTAAAGACCAATCACTAATCACATTCATTCAGATAAAAACTAAATTTTACATTGGTTTCATAACTACAGTCAATGCATCTCTGAGCAAACAAAGCTTTTTAAAATTTATTTATTTATTTGGTTTTTTAATTTATTTATAGACAGAGGAGCAGGGAGGGAGAAAGAGAGGGAGAGAAACATCAATGTGTGGCTGCCTCTCACAGTCCCCATTGGGGACCCAGCCTGCAACCCAGGCATGTGCCCTGACTTGGAATTGAACCAGCAACCCTCTGGTTCACAGGCCAGCGCTCAATCCACTGAGCCATAAAAGCCAGGGCACAAAATTTTTCTGCAGCTTAAAACAATAACTATATCTGACTCACACATATTATTTCTATTATTGTTGAGATGATAAAATGGAAATAAAGTCTTTATACTAACTATACAATAAAAATGAAAATATTACCCATAACAGTTATGTAAATATTATTTTCAAAACATTGAGAACCACTGTGCCCTCACGCACAGTTTGAGCAAAAGTATAGTCTCCTATGCAGCAGCAGTTTCTTCAACCAATAATGAAAGATAAATCATTTCAAGGCTATTTTTTTTCAAGAAGAGATTAAAATGAGGGCCCACGTTTTTTCAGTTTGATTCTGGAATATTTTGATTGTCTGAAGACTGAGTTAGTCTATAAAGAATCTGCAGTGGCACCCGCCATTAATTCGTTAGGAGCTCATGGTGAACGCCGAAACCGATGAGTACTGAATGATGAAACATCCTCTCTTGTGGGGCGGCAGTGACTCATAAAAGTTCTAGCAGGTGTGGTGAGTCCTGGCCAAGTCCGAGGGCTGAAATATTTTTTTCTCATCAAAATGCAATGAGTACAGGGTTTGCCAGGTTCTGAAGCTGATGGGTACTGAGGTATGACTGTACTTCTGTTTAGGATTTGAGAGTGGTGACGGGGGCGGTGGGGGGCATCTAGAGGAGGAGAGGGAGAAAGAGAAGTAGAGAGTGGTCCTCTGCAGGAACTGTCCCCTTGGTCCACTGGCAATAATGAGTTCGGATGGGAGGAAGACATGGGTGAATGTTGCACAGGTGAGGTCCAGGTGGAGCGGAGAGAAAAGCTGTCTTCGGCATAAAGGCCCACCTGTTAGTGAGAGACCACAGAGGAATTGGCCGCTGGCCCGACTTTCTGCTGGAAGAGCTTCTTGTGACATGATGACTCAATTCATCTTCCAGTGAGTGGATCATTTTTTAAAAGATGTTATTTATTTTTAGAGAGAGGTGAAGTGAGAAAGAAAGAAAGAGAGGAAGAGAAACATCGACCAGTTGCCTTTCTGGGACCTGGCCCACAACCCAGGCATCTGACCTAATCGGGACTCTAACAGGCCCAACCCAACCCACTGAGCCACATTAGTCGGGGCAGATGAGTAGATCATTCTTATAATTTCAGTCACAAAGTGCTCTTTGTCTGCACATTTAGACCTTTCTTCACTCAAGTCTCATTCTCAGGAAGTCATCTCATCCTTAAACGTTTCCTAGTTTCCTCCAGGTTTCTGACGACTCTTCCTCTAGGCTAGAATTCTTCAAAGGAGACTCCACTTTTTCACATTCCTTATGAACAGAGCTAACCCTGTCAAGAAGTTCACTTTTTCCCCCCCGTAAATCAGTGTTAGCAAGCTCTGGGGCAAGTTTTCTTTTTTCCTTTTTAATAAAAGGCTGGTTCTTATTCAACTTAAATTTCCTGAGCAAAATATGAGGCGTGTGGAAAATGGGACTTCAGCCCCTGCAAGAAGCTGCGGACTCACAGTACAGGCAGGTCTTCAGTGGGCACGGCTACTGAACCTCGGACAGCCTCCCGGGCAGTAGCTGGGGGTAAGGCTTCGGGAGCTCCACGGCCCCTCCAGGGCATCAACACCCCGCTCCCCCCTGCCAACACACCCCAATACAGTTTCAGCAGCAACAGCTCTGCCAGGCGCAGTGCCTGCAGCGGGCACTCCACAGTGTTGCTCAGGGACCCGCATCTCTGCTGGCCCTGGGGACAGACTGTCAGTGGTACTGGTAGGGAGGAAGACAGGGACAGTAAAGAGCTCACATGCTCCACACCTGTCCAGTTCCCCTTTTTCGCTTTTGAAAACTTTTTAATTAGGAAAGACTTCACATAAAGAAAAGTAGAGATATCAGTATAATGGTCATCCATTTACCCACCACTCAGACTCAATATTGTTAACATTTTACACTATTTAGTCCTACTCATCTCTCTCTCTCATTCTTTAATATTTTAGATGAACCAGAAGTAAATCATAGATTTCAATGCCCCGCCCCCCCCCCCGAGTTCCTGATACTTTAGTATGTACTTATAAAAAGTAAGGGCATTCTGCTACGTACCTCTGTACCCTTACAATGCCATTGTTACCTACTTTACAGATGGGGAAGCTAATTGACTCCTTAAAGCCTCATTGGGAAGATAGGGAACTAAAGCTTTAGGGTCTTTAGGTGTTCGGGCCTGTAGGCTGAGACGGGGGATGAGACGGGGAGTCTTGGGTGAGGCACTTCTTAAGTGGTAGCTCTGAGGAAGAGCTACATATGGAAGCGCACGTAAAACATTCTAAATTACTGTGAGAGGAAATAGTATACCATAAATAAAGCAAAATGAAAAGCGACAAACTGAAATAACACACACACTTTGTATAGTGCAGATGGAAGATCCATACTCTTAATATAGAAAGAGCTCTTCTAAACCAATAAAAAGCGGACCACTTTTTAAACAGGAAGGGTATTTTAGTGGTCATCTTCGGTTTTGCCAGCCTAGTGTTCTTTCCCTCTCATTAGCATAATTTTCCTTCGGGAAAATGCTGTTCACTATCACCTTCCCTACCTGAAGATTTAGCAAGTGCTCAGTCTGATGATCTCACCCTCAACACTCTGATTAATCCGAGGGGTTGTCAGGTTCCCAATGAGACAATTTTTTTCGGGTGCTATAAGCTGTTGCCTATGCTATAAAATAAAGGCACCTTTCCTTTTTCTGCGGGAATCACCAGCTGTGAGTTCAATGTAAGCCTGCAGCCTAGCTAAGAAAGCAGACCACTGTATGTTGTGGGGGAAGAGAGGGAGGGGAGAGGACGGGGGAGAGAGAGACAGAGAGATGTGATTTTCATAATTAGACAGTTCGTGGTCCAAGTCCCCGATGTAGACTTGCCTAAAAGTAAGTGTAACCCACCCGGCTTCCTACATGGCCGATTCAATAACTCCTCCAATTTGTTGGGTTTCTGTCATTCACCATCAAAGTGTATATGTGGCCTAATACACATACCTCTGAGCAAGTCTAATGGGCCATATATGGCAATATAGCAACAATCTCACTAGCCAAAAAAGTGCCAATTGAAATCTTAAAATAACATGGTTTCACATATCATATTTTCAAAGTTTTGAAAGGTGATAAATACTGAGAAGCTAAAAAATTAAATACTGCTTAAGTTATAGCTGTCCATGAAGGGTGACATGGGGACAAGAAGGCCTGACTGGTCCTGTCACTTTTATCCTTTCCACTTTCCTGGGCCAGACTGTACATCTAGACATCCTCCTCTCATTGCACTCAAGCCTCTCGTTCAAGAACTGGATGGTGTTATCCACCATTTTCCCAAAGCTCCCGAGCTCCCTTGCTGTGATCCAAGGTCCCGGGGCTTGGTCCCATCTCACCGGCTGCTCCCTAGAAGTCCTCAGTGTGCCCTGCGGCTGGGCATCCCAGGATCAGTCAGTGGGGACAGTGGGGTTTGAATCCTACCTCTGAATCTTACTGGATACATCATCCCAAGAAACACACCGAAGGCCTCTGGGCCTCAGTCTCTTCATCTGGAAAACAGGGCCAATAAAATATCTACCTCAGGGTTCTGAAGGTAAATGAATATATATGCAAAACTTTCAGCTCTTGGCACATAGTTCACCAGCACTATACGAAATTATCATTCCTTTATAGGCACACACTTATTAACACAATTGAAGAGCTCATATACCGTTACGAAAATTTGTTAACAAGTGACAAAAACCAGAGTCAAAGTAGTTTGAGCAAAGAAGGTAATCTCTCTGCTCATATAAAGGGGAGTCCAGGGGTCAAGCTCACCTTGAACCTGGTGATGTCCAAAGTTCAAATAGTGTCAAAGAGTGGGCCATTGAGCTTTATAACTGTGGTTTGAGATGTATGAGAGAGTTAACTCAGAGTTAGGAAGTCAGGGTTCAAATCCCAGTTTTTCCACTTGTCAGTGTATGAATTTGGGGAAGTCAATCATTATCTTTGAGAACCTGGAGAAAAATCCCCTGCAGGGGGCCTGAGATCCACATCACAGCATCATATGATAATTTTTCAACCCCCTCCCTGTTAGAGTTAGACCAGAGATAAACTAACAGGCTGTGACTGTCTGTCAGCGAGGAAGGAGATACACACACACACTAATTTATTCAAGATTATATCTTTCATAGGATCTCTCAGTTTCCAAAATAGAATGATGTGCTATGGTGGCTTTGTGTGAATTCCACTAATAAACTTTGCTAAAGAACAATAATTCCACTGTGTTATATGTAATTCAGACAATAGATGTGGAGCCCAGCACAGATTTCCAACGACATCCACCCACAAAGCACGCCCAGAGTTCATTTGGAAGCATGTGCAGGAAACCGCAGTGAAAAAGGAAGCTGCACGCTTGCACATATTAGGAGTGTTGTCACTACCAGATCTCTGCCACGGCGCCGATCCCACACATCTGCTGTCGTCTTTCTTCTGCCGAGTAACAGAACGTTCACTCATACCAACAGCCATCCCACTGTCTTGGCCTGACCGGGCACCTGGGGGACAAACCCTTCTGAGAATGTGGGTTAGAAGCAGCAAATAACCACACATTGTTAGGCCTCCAAATCTGTAAAGTTGTGTTTGCATGTGGCTTCTTCCCAGGACAGAATCACTGACACTTTTAGTAATGCGCACATGCATCTGGGTCAAAACTAACAGTGGAACTGAAAAAGCACTTCCTAATTATCAACAAAGTGAATTTTTTTGCACATTTGGGAGACTTTAGTTTTGAAATGTAAGAGGTGAAAAAGACCTCAAAAGTCTTCTTGCCTAATTCCCCCACTTTACCGCAGAAGGCCCAGAAAGGGACCCCTTATACCCAGCATCACACAGCTAGCTTTTTACCAGAACCAGAAGCTTCTGTCCCCTTAGTGGTGGGAACCTGTTTGCCTCAGAACAGCCTGTCTAATACCAGCTAGATGATTATACCCATTTCTTAATGGTTTACCTTGTGAGTTATCTCTGGTGGACTTTAATGTCCTATATGGTTATTATTTCCCTGACATCCCACTGGCTGCACACCCACCCTTCATGCTGAGATGTGTTCAGATAAGTGAGCTCATTTTAACAGGAGCATAAGCACATGTAGTGATTTCAGCGCTGATTTGGCTAATTTACACCATTGTTCCACTTCATTAAAATGAATCATCAGTAGAGACTGCTGGTGTAGACTCATTGCAGTGAAATCCTCTTGGCATCTCTGACCCAGGAAACTGGAGAGGACTTTCACAGCACCCCCGTTACTCCCAGTTTGGGGCGTCTTCCCCACTCAACACTAAGCCAGATTTCTTTATTGGCTTGTGTCTTTTCTGATTGTTTTATCATGTAGTTTATCTATACAGTGTTCCTCTTGTGGGGTGGCCATTTTTGGTCACCAAAGAGGCTGGTGTGTCCAGTGAACAGAGTGAACTGATTCTGAAGAACAGAGTAGAGGGGAATCTTTGGAAAGAAACAGCACTATTTACAGAATTGAATCCAAGACACACAGCTCAATGTATGAGCTGTCTTTTTCAATTATTTTCCTGAAGGCACATGTCATCAGTGTAGAGTGCACTGTGTGTATTCAACACTTCCTGAATTAGTGAATGAAAAAAAAAATAAATGAACCGGTACAACACAAGCCCTTTGTACCACTTAGTTTCACTTCTGCCCTGCAGACATGTGCCTGTCCCTGGAAGCTGAATCCAATCAGTGCTCACCTTACCTGACTCACAAGCAGCATTGGACAAGTCGATTGTTCCCTCCTCCTTGACATGTCCTTCTCCTGGCTTCAAGAACAACACTACCTTACTGCTTGCTGTTTTTCCTCCATTGGCTGGTTCTTCTTCAGGTTCCCAACCTCCACATTTCTGAGTGACCCAGGGCTCCATCTTCAGTCCTTTTTTGGTTTTTATATACACCATTCCCTTGTTGATTTCATCAAAGAGCATGACTGCTGACTCCTCAAGTCATGTCTACAGCCCGATCCTCTCCGCTGGACTCCCAATCTCTTTGTCCAACTAACTATTTCCATTCCCACTTGAATATTCAATCATAACATGACTACTAGTGAGCTCCTCCTCTCTGCTCCCTAAACCTGCTCCCCCTGCCGTCTTCCCATTTCGGCTAATGGCAACTCCATTCCTCCAGTTGTTCATATCCTTGGAGTCGTCCTGGTTCTCATCACTCAGTTGAAGACAACACTCTAGAGCCTGGTGGAGCCACACAAAAAAGGAACCTGCGTGCCTAGCAGGCGGGACTGCCCACCTCTGGAATGCTACCTGACAAGCAAGAAGTTCTAAATCATATAAGCCACTATATTTCTGGATTTGTTTGTCACAGTAGGTTTCTTATCCTGGTCCCTAACACAGGAGGTGAGGAACTAGAAGTTGTGAATGTAGAAACCGTTCTTTTAAGAAGCTTGAGTTTGTGAGAAGGAGAGAAATAAATAAGACTATTGCTGGAATGTTTTATCGAAAAGGTTGTAAGAAGACTGGGCTCCAGGGGAAGCTCCTGAAATGCAATCAGTTCACTGAGAGACGAGCCTGGGCTCTGAAACAGTATATTTGCTGAATGTCCCCTGGATAATCCAAGGCCCTCAGAACTTTGGGGGGGAGGGGAGTTCGGAGGGCTTAACCATCTGAGCCCCATTTAAAACACCATCTCTTCTTCATGAGGTAATATACACTGTAAATTTTTAAATAAAGGCATTTATTTAAGGAGGATCCAATGGGAGGAAGTGGAGATTGAGGTCTTTAGTCCTTAAATAGGGGGAATTTTTGTGCTGAACCACCCACACTCATAATTCCCTCTTATAACAAAAACCGCACCTTGGAAGTGTACCTAGTCAAGAGTGATGAGGATAACAAAAGGACATAAAAATGCCAAGAACTCTCAGTTATTAAGCACCTAAAATATATCCTGGCCTATGTAGGCGCTGCCTGTGAAAACCTGCAAAGCAGGTTTTACCACTTACAGCAATTAACCCCCAAACTCACACTGATCATTGTTTCCTGAATTTTCCCTGGTAACCTGGATCAATGTGCCATTTTGCCTCACATGGAACTGAGTTCACCAGCTTGCATTTCACCAGCCATTTCTTCTACTGAGACACATTAACAAAAGCTAAAGTAGGCAGGAGTCTTTGAATTGCATGTCGAAAGCTGCAAGGGTGATAGCTTAAAAGTTGACCTTCATTTGTGGCAAACATAAATCTATTCTTAATACCTATGCGTATCTCAGAATTCAACGGTTTGGCTCCAAAGGGATTAGTACCAGGGTAGCTTGAACAGTAAAGTTCTGAAAATCAATAAGCTTAATAATCAAAGTAAGACTTATATTGGATTTCGGAGCATATAAAATATTCTAAATGTTCACTGTGTGGAACCACTGAAGAATCCCCCACACTTCCTGGAATAGCAGGTGTAATTCGTCTTTAGACCCTGAATGTCATCAGGGTCTTGGCAGTGGACTTGGCTGGACTTGGGGAAGTTTAGAAGTTATATCTATCATTCTCGGTAAGTATATTTTTTAGCCTGGCTATGAAGACAGAGAAAGATAAAAGGGGAAAAGAAAGTGTACGGCTGGTGGTTGAAGAGATGGTAATCTAGTCACCCAGTGGCAGAACTCTCGTGGTGAAGCTATGACAGATATTTCTGTATGTTTGGGACTTCTTTTCCCTACCAAATTTAACCACGTATTTCATCAGCATATATGAGAGAAGGCCTCTTGAGAGCATTATCTTTGAATGAAATTGGACACAGTCTAGATTAGAGACAGATGGAGAGCAGATGACCCCCTACGATCAGGAGAGGCCACGCTCACAGTCACATTTGCAGAAGTGGAAGATGATACAGGAGGATCCGACTGGAGGAAGGTTGGCTATTTCTGCAATTACTCCCTTTACCCACAGGAGGGAGGGGTCTCCGTTCAGGCCCAAACTGACTTGCAGAAATATCCAAATTCCTAAGTGAGTATTTTCCTGGACGAGGTAGAGGGATCCACCCATGAGCCCAAAGACTAACCTTGGTTCCAGCGCAGCAATAAGTTCTATCGAGAGGAAACATTCATGTGGGCACTTCAGCCGCCTTCCATGGACCAGAGGGAGGGCCATACATGGTCCCAGGTTGACTTCCAGGTACAGTTGTTAGAATTCAGTAGTTCTCACATGTTTCGCCCCCCACCTACAGTAAGGGACAAATTTAACTTTGCATTCTTGTTCATATACTCATACCTTTGTTTATATTTAACTGAATTACATTTTCCTTTCAACAAGACTTTTTCTTACTATCCATGACACACCTGATACTTTCTATTCTATTCCAAAGTTTTTTGTAATATGTTTTTAAAAGATTTTATTTTATGTTTTTAGACAGAAGGGAAGGGAGGGAGAAAGAGAGGGAGAGAAACAACCGTGTGTGGTTGTCCCTCACACGCCCCCTACCAGGTACCTGGCCTGCAACCCAGGCGTGTGTCCCACCTGGGAATTGAACCATCAACCCTGTGATTCACAGTCCAGCACTCAATTTACTGAGCCACACCAGCCAGGGCCTTGTTGCTTAGTAATTCATTTTACAAAGTGATAACTGTGTAGTGACATGCAGTTTTAAAAACAATATTTTTATTACTACAATGGAGAGATTCCTGTAAGTCAATCCACTAAAAGTAGAATTTTTTCTTATTGGTTTATAGACTTAGCTTCCTCTTCTTTAAAATTTAGAAAGCAACAACTCAGTTTTTTGTGTGTGAAATCCAGAAGTATTTATCCTGTACATAACCACATGGCTTTCAGCAGCCTTATATCTGGAAGGCTTGGACTCAGATCTGCTCACCCAGCTCTGCAGAAGGAGGACCCAAGAGATCGGAGCTGAGGAAAGGGGAGTGAGTGTCAAGAATGTGGGGGCAGGTCAGAGATGGTGGTAGAAACTGGGTCCCAGGGCTGGGAAGAGGTTCAAAGCTCACCTGTCAGAAGATTCTAGGAAGGAGAAGGAAAGGAAGGAGACACAAGGAGAAGAAACGCCAGAAAGAACCTAGCACCTTCTATCACTAGTCTTTTTAAGTCTCCATCCCCGAGAACCTGACCTTAGAGGGTCACATAGCCCTGTCCTGCTCGGCCCTCCCACGGCTTCCTTGGGTGCCTCCATCCATGGACGTTTTCCTCCTGGTTCCCTGAATCCCCACCACTGGGAGATTCTAATGACCCCACTTCCTTTCATCCAGCTCTCACCTTCTGACAAGCCCAGCACATCCCCCAGCAAGAGGACCTAAATTTATAGACAAAAGATGTGTCCTGAGTCCTTGCCTAATGCTTTTTCCACAGACTCCAGCCCCCACGTGGCAGAGCCTTCTGACTCCTCCCCTCACCATGAGCATGCGCAGTGAGCTTAGAGTAGGAAAGGCAGCACAAGAGGCTAAGACAGCCTCTCGTGGACATCAGAGGTGGGTCATAAAGGTGACTCTAAATCATTAGGAGACAGTTTAAAATACAATTAGCCCTTCAGAGAATAGAAAAATCGAAGATTTTTTTTTTTTAGTATTTCCACAAAAAAAATGTGTTAAAATCAAAGGCTTGAGCAGAGGATTTAGATTCAGTTATGGAAACTCCACACCTGTATGTCATACCTCATTTCCCTGATAACCCTGAATAAATAGATTATGTCTAGGCTGATAGGAAATGTCAGGGGAGTCAACGTTACTGTGGTGGTATTATAGCAAATGTCCTGAACACCTTTGCTCAGGGAGCTACATGTCTGAGGAAGAGCTGTTAAGAACCAAAGTTTTCCTTCATTTGTTGGTGCACACGCCCATGACCCAGAGTGGGGTCCTGCAAAGACCTGTTTGGAATCCATGACTGAGGCTCCAGACTGAAGAGGAACATCCCACTTTCTCCCAACTTAAAATCAAATCCTACAGTCTTAGTACTTTCTAGCTGGCTGCATATGAATGTCTACTTACAGATGACCCTTCTTCAACATACAATAAAAGTAAACGGGAAGCGGGGGTACTAACCACTAGCTGCCCTTGACTTATCCCCATTGTCACACCCAAACACCGTAACATCCAACCAAAGAAATGGGTGCTCCTTTCATGTAAATCTCCCATCAGACCTTTTCAGTTGCCCTCAGCAGAACTCCCTCCATGTGTTGTTGGCCAGAACTGGTCCAGCTGCCTGCCCAAAACCTATCACTGGCATTGTGCGGGGGAAGGGGAATAAAATGAAGGAACTACCAGCAAGATTGAAAGAAGCAATGGATTTGGGGTAAGCAACCAACAACAGCTGCAAAGCCAATGTGTCATAATGGCTACTATTTATTGGTCATTTATGGTGTGTTAACTACTGTGCTTAGTGTATTAGATGCATTGTTTCACTTCACTCACAAAACTCCTGTGATGTAGGTATACTACTTCATCATCTCTTTTACAGATGATGCAACTGTAAACTGTGGTAGAGCCACGAGAGGAGTTCAGTCTGTCTGACTCCAAAGTCCATGCTCTTCCAAGTAAGCCATTCTAACTTTACTAGTTAAATACTATTTTGCAAGGTTAACTGAAGATGTGGATCCTTGTTTATGGATCTCTTCAATTATATGCTGTGTGCCATGTAAACTGGACCAAAATCGATAGCGACTTTGATAGCAACATGGAGACATTAGGCAGGTCCCATCCGTGAGGCTCACATGAAGTGAGGTGGGGCAGTACGTACTTGTGGGCCCAGCAACTGGGCACAGGGTTCCTGAATGTTAGGGCAAGTTGGAAAATGCAACATCTGAAAGGGTCCACAGTTGCATTCCTATGATGGAGAGGCAAAGTGGTAGAGGTGAACATGAATAACACTTTAGGGCAGGGTAAAGGTACAACAAACCAAAAGTATAGAAATGTTGGTGGCAGGTGAGTTGGGAGACTAGACACAAGACACAAGGTATGGATCAGGCGAGGGGTAACAGTTCAGTGAATAGTGGTATGGGCTGAAGAATCGAGTCTCAGCATGTGTCGTAGGGCAGAGTGTGGGGATTCAGAGGTCCATGACAGACTGCAAGGAGACTTTAGGAAAGAGGCTCAAAGAAAGGATTCTTGAGGGAATTTCACCCTCTCAAGTGGATTCTCAGCTAAGCCATGTCTTGGAGACTGGCTGCCAGGCCATGGGAAAATACTGTTGAGTCTCCATCTCCACCCACTCCTATGGGACCTCATGTGGCTGCAGTTTCTTCATATTTCCTTTGAAATCTTTGGGTGAGGGTCAGTGCCTCAGGAAAGTAACAGAGAAGAAATTGATCAGTAAGGTTAATGGATACAGCAGAGACAGCCCTAGAAGACAGCGTAGTAATTTAACTGAGTGGCAACACTCCTTACATTTCTTACTGGTTTCTGCAAAGTTATGAGACTCGATTTCTATCAAGTTCTAAGATACCCTTTAAAAGCTGCACTCACTCCTTTTATCATAACTCTGCTAATATATCTTAACTTCTGTTTGGATAATCAAGTATTGCAAGTCTCCTTATATCTTATGAATGAACCTAGATTCTTTTTTTCTTTTTTTAAATATATTTTATTGATTATACCATTACAGTTGTTCTATTCCCCCCCCTTCATTCCCCTTCACCCGCACACTCCCTCCCCCACCATTCTCCCCCCTTAGTTTATAACCACATGTCTCAAGTTCTTTAGACTCTATAGTTCCCCTACTATTCTTGCCCTCCCCCCTATCTATTTTCTACCTACCATCTATGCTACTTATTTTATGTATCTTCTCCCCACTTCTCCTCCTCCCACTCCCCTGTTGCTAACCCTCCATGTGTTCTTCATTTCTATGGTTCCACTCCTGATCTAGCTGTCCTCTTGGTTTGCTTTTGTTTTAGGTGTGGTTGTTAATAACTGTGTGTTTGCTGTCCTTTCACTGTTCATATTTTTCATCTTCTTTTTCTTATATAAGTCCCTTTAGCATTTCATATAATAAGGGCTTGGTGATGATGAACTCCTTGAACTTGCCCTTATCTGAGAAGCACTTTATCTGTCCTTCCATTCTAAATGAAAGTTTTGCTGGATAAAGCAATCTTGGCTGTAAGTCTTTGGATTTCATGACTTGGAATACTTCTTTCCAGCCCCTTCTTGCCTGTAAGGTCTCTTTTGAGAAATCCACTGACAGTCTGATGGGTACTCCTTTGTAGGTGACTGTCCCCTTATCTCTTGCTGCTTCTAGAATTCTCTCCTTTGTAACAGGCACAAACAGCCCAAAAGATGGCGCAAGAAGAACTCAAAGTCCCAGAACCGATAACTCTAAGTGACTGAGAAATTGCCAGCCTCTCAGAAGCACAATTCAAGACACTATTTATCAGTATGCTCACAGAACTGGTTGATTATAGTCACAAATTAGAGGAACATATGAAGGCTAAACTAATTGAAATGAAGGGAGATGTCCAGGAAACCAATAGTGATGGAAAGGAAACTGGGACTCAAATCAATGGAATGGACCAGAAGGAAGAACGAAACATCCAACCAGAAAGGAATGAAGAAATGAGAATTCAAAAAAATGACCAGAGGCTTAGGAACCTCCAGGACATCTTTAAACATTCCAACATCTGGATTATAGGGGTACCAGAAGGGGGAAAGAAACAGCCATGAGTGAAACACTTATTTGAACAAATAATAAAGGAGAACTTCCCCAGTCTGGCAAAAGAAATAGACTTCCAGGAAATCCAGGAAGCTCAGAGAGTCTCAAAGAAGCTGGACCCAAGAAGGAACACACCAAGGCACATCATAATTACACTAGCCAAGGACCTAGATTCTTAGAGTGAAAAAAGGAGCTAGAAAATTATTTACAATTATGTATTTCAGTTGTTTTCACAACCAACCTTGAGGCAGAGAACCATTTCTCTCCTTTTCCTCTTCCCCTTCCTGCTTCTCCTCTGCCTACCTCATTTACCTCCTTCTTCCTCCTCTTGCTCTTTCTCTTCCCATTGTCCTCCTCCTCCTTCTCTTCCTCCTCCTTCTTTTCTTCCTCTTTCCTTTCTTCCTCCTCTTTCTCCTTTTCCTTCTTCCTCTCTCTCTTTCTCACACTCTCTCACACAATTTAAATTTGATGTGGAATCTTAGAACATAAAACATGAAAACTGAACTACTGAAATGGACATTGGAGTAGTGACACTTCCCTTTGAACCCCAAGTTAACCCGTGAGTAAAAACCACTGACATGGGTCAAGTCCTTCACTTTATAGTGGAGTCTGAGACCCAGAGAGGAAAGTGATGTGTCCCCAAGTCATATAGTTAGCTTTATAAATAGGCCTGGAAGCAAGAAGTTGTTAGAACCTCATAGTAGCATATTATTTAAATTACTCAAAAATCAAAAGTAGTTTCTCCTGATTAAAGCTATACTTTCTAAAGCCACTGATTTTCAGACACTCAAATCCCACCAACCACCTGAAGAAACTCTCCTGGATATGCCATGTACTCCCGAAAGGGGGTGGAACAGTTTCCTGCAGAGCCTGGGGAGCTGTGGTTGTGGCTGCTCCTCTCCAGGGACCTTCATAGATTCCAAACCAGCAATGCAAGGGAAGTGGGAGGGTCTACATAAAGACATCTGCGGAGACTCAGGAGGCCTGCCCCTCACAGGTGCATCCTTGTCTGGGGTTTCAATTGCACAAGCCTGCATTTCAACACTTTATCACAGGGAGCTGAGAACACCCTAGGAATGCATGTTTTGGCTTTCCCAAGGTTTGCTCATCAGTCGGAAAGGGAGCAGGAATGAATAGAAAAGAAAACTCTGCAGGGAAATGACCACAAAGTGGCAAACACCTGATAACTGGAAGCGAGCAATCAGATCCTGGGACAACAGATACCAGACACACACACACACACACACACACACTGTGCAAACACAGCCTCCCCAGTGGGTAGGCCACAGGAGTCACTCTGCTAAGCCTCTGTGCCTTGGCAGTCTGGACATATGCACCCAAAGGGATGTTGTGTTCCCATCGTAAACATTGATGAGCACCACCATACAACTTTTCGCTGCCCTCTCTAAAACCTCTCAAACTGAGAGCTTGAAGAAGGAAGATGAAAATGTCAATAGTTAAACAGAAGACATAGCCTTTCTTTTTCTTTGGAGTAAATGGAACTGTGCCAACATCCAGAGTTATTGTGTCGTTTTGACTGGTCTGCCAGCACACTTACGTAGTGGAATTAAGATTAGCATCCTTTCTACTTATTAAATTGAAATCTTCTCTGTAGCGCTTATGCAGTTTGGCATGAATATGAAAGACCGTAGTCATAGGTGTAGCTGGGTAAGATATGTAATCAAATGCTAAAGATAATCATTATTATTAGCATAATGCCAACCATCCATCATAAGATGATAGAAGTGAAAAACATGAAAATTACATCCTGTATCAAGTGTCTGTCTCTTTGACTAGACAATGTGAGGACAAGTTCATTCTAGTGCCCATGATCCATCTTATGAAGACTCCACTGATGTAACAAAGGTATTAGGGTGATAGAGTCCCCGGGGGGGGCTCTAAACAGAAGCACTGAAAATGCAAAACATCTTTTTCAATGGTGTAGCACAAGACAGTGTTAGCGGCATTACCATGTGTTGAAATAAAATTTTTTACAAAGAAAAACATCTTTTGAAATTCAGTAATTCTTTGCCAGCTGCTGGAGTATCATGATTGGCAAAACCTCTGTTGGCAATCACACACTTTTATAGAAAGAAGGGGTTAGGAGAAAAACAACAAAAATGGTATTAATATGCATTTTTAAACTCAAAACAAACAGAAGTTCTAGAAAGCAGCAACATTCCAAATCAACCTGAATTTGCAGAATAATTTGTTTTTTACTGTTCGGAGAACATGGCCATGGCTCCATGCCCTGAAGAGACAGGAGTGCCCACAAATTAAGTTATGTGCATTTAATTTCTCTGTAAATTTTTAATAGCAACCCTTCTGCCTTGAAATTGAATGCCTTTGGTACTTTCATTCTTCTTCATTTTAATTTTGCAAGTCTCAGCAAAATACTTTTGTAATTCTCAGGCAAACTGACAAATTCTGGTACTGCCCAAGGACATATTTTCTGGCTAACTCTTCTATCCATAAATTGAGGACTGGAACACAGAGAAGGCTTATTTCATTGACTCTCTCATTTAGTTTTACAGGATGGGGTAGCAGGATTTGTTGTCTTCTTTGGGGACATATATAATATGTATTAAATATCATAGGAATTGGCTTGCATGGTTATGGAGGGCAAGAAGTTCTGCAAGCTGCTATCCATAAGCTGGAGAACCAGGAAAGCGGTGATGTGATTCCATTTGAGTCCGAACATGTAAGAATTAGGGGGCTGGTGGTGTAAGTCCCAGTCTGTGTCCAAGAACCAGGAGTACTGATGTTCAAGGCCAGGGGGAGATGGATGTCTCAGTGCAAGCTGAGCGAGTGAATTCACCCTTCCTGTACTTTTTCATTCCATTGGGACTTTATGTAAATCAAATGATGCCCACCTATATTGGTGAAGGTTTCCCTCCTTATTTAGTGTGCAGATTCAAATGCACATCTCTTCAGGAGATGCCCTCCCATACATACTCAGAAATAATATCTTACCAGCCATCTGGGCTTCACTTAGTCCAGTCAAGTTGACATGTAAAATTAACCATCACAGGGACAGAAGTGAGCTGCCCAAAAGTTGTCCCTTAAATCATCAGTTAAATCCACACAGCTACAACTCAGAGCTTCTAAATATGAGGCCAGAGATATTTTTGTTTTACTATACCCAGGATGGCAAATACATTTCACTTTGAGTGCCAAATCTGATTGGAAAGGGCTTCCCAGAACCCCTGTTGAGAATGTGCATCAGGGTTTACCAGGAAAGAGAGCTGTAACTGACAACTGGGGAGGTCTGTCTGGATGGTTGCGTGATAGGGAACAAGAGTACGAAGGGACTATATCGGCTGAGCCTAAACAATATTCTTCTCTACAAAAGCTATCTTTTTCAGTAAAACCTTCCTACAGAATGACTGAACTATAACTTTATTTACAAATAGCTTTCCACAAACACATCCAGTTAACTCTTACTTATCCTGTGGGTCAGCTTAAACATGACTGATTCAGGGAAGCTTGCTCTGACCATTTTTAGGTCATTTCCTGTTACACAAGGTCCGTCCAGCCACATACTATGAAAAATAGAGCATTTATTGAAGAAGATAAAAGAAACACTGTACATGAGACGATGACACCTCAGTCCCCTTCAAAGTAGGTTCTTTGGAACCTCACAGAGTTCTCCCAGTTGCCATCAGCTGCCCCATCATATTTTCCTGAATCTCATCAATGATCTGAAATCTATTCTCTTTTAAAGATGATTTTAGTTTTGAGAAAAGCCAGAAGCCACAGGGTGCCAACTCTGGGCTATAGGGGGGCTGAGTCACCTGGGTGATTTGATGTTTCACCAAAAACCTCTGCATGAGACCCACTCAACATGAGAGTGTGTACATTGTTGTAATGAAGCTGCCAATCACCAGGTGCCCATAACTGTGACCTTCTGAATCATCCAAACAGTTTCTGTGGAGGAATGTTCAAGTTTAATGCAAAACTTGATGCAGATCCATTGCTCTACTCTCTCAGTCATTTTGAATGTGACAGCCACACAGAACACATGCTCACTCAATGGCATTTACTGGCCCCACTGACTAGTACAGTGAAGTTGTCATTGTTCATGTATGTGCATCCCAGTCCACTGTCCTTGGCTGCCAGGTTACATTGAGGTAGTGCAAACCATTCTCACTATACTAATAATTGTTGGACTTTTTTGGGACAGACCTTGTACCACCTCATTGTATTAGGTTTTATGCCTTTATTTCCTCTAACTCAGTTGAAATATCTATTCATTAGTTTGATGATTAAATTAATAACTATGTATCCCAGCCTCCTAGGCAGTGAGCTCATTGTGAGAAGAGGCCATGTCCTATTTTGCTTACCATTGCATCCTCAGTGTCTGTCACAGTTCCTGGCATTTAGCAGATACCCACTAAATATTTGCTAAATGAATTGAAAAGCAGGCATTTATATGTTTTTCCCTTAAATTTCTCTGAGACCCAGGTTGGTTGTGTTATCTTTCATTGCCCATCCTTTCAGGAGACTAAGGTATATGCATACACACGTACTTCATCAAGGTTCCAAACTTGGAGATGTTGGAAGCAAAGTCTTAAGTTCATGAGTCTCTAGATTTGTTCCGTGCTACAGTTTGCTCCCTGCCTATAATGTATAAATTACCTGTGTTGTTATCCAAAGGTGCTTATTTTTGGTTGTAGGACGTGGTGGCAGAGCCAGGAACAACAAAAATCTTCACATTTCAGTAGAAGCAGCATGGCGCAGCATAGGGAGGTCCAGACTGGGAGTCTACAGACCTGAATTTGTCACCTAGCCCTGCCAAGTATTTGCACAGCAATTGTGCAAAACTAAATCCAGCTCTTTTCATCAGTAAAAGAAAGGAGTAGAGATGGTCGTTTTTACATCCACTTTTTAAAATGGCGGAACTGTTTCTCACATGGAATTTCAGAAAGCTCACGTAGCGGCACGGGTGAGAGGGACGAAGTAGAGCTTCTCTGAGTAAAGGTGGGTGGTAGAGGCCAAACCTGAAATCACACTCATGCTGCCTCTCCTGTACCTGCAAGGAAGATCCTGAAGCACACAAAGGTGCCCTATTTAAAAAAAAACCTTTAAATTTTTGAAATTATAAATTTACAGGAAGATGAAGAGGTAAGACAGAGAGGTCCTATATGCTTTCACCAGTTCCCCCAAAAGGGCCCTTTTAAAAAAATGTTTGGCACAACGATGTGAATGTACTTCATTTCTCTGAATTGCACACTTAAAAATAGAACACTAAATTTTATGTTACGAAGATTTTATCACAGTAAAAAGCATAAGTTAAAAAACCTGCTGGACCCACCAGTAGACAGTGATCCATGGGTCATCTGGCTCCAAAATCCTATGATTGTACAAATCCTAAGGGTTACACCATGCCCACTGCATTCTACAGTCACGGACTTTCGGAGCTTGAGTGTAGCCTAGAAGTCAGCCATGTGTGATATAGTTCAATCCTCTGCTTCTCTTCTGGGCTTCTCTCTGCCATGGAGTTTAACTAGCATCTTGAAGCAGGCCTCTAACAAATACGCTTCACTGTGGTGGTTTTTATTCTTTCTTTTTCTTTTCTACTAGTAATTCCCTGTTGACTTTTTAAGGGCTGCAGGAGCTGGTTCTCTGGGCTTCCTTAAGTCATTTTGATTTATCTGATGGTGGAAATGTCTCCTTCTCCAACCTTCTGCATATCCGCCTTGACAGTCCTGCCTGCTTTCCCACTTCAGTGTCCTTTATGGCCACACTGGGACATGTAGGCTGCACAGGAATGGCCATGGGCTCAGTAAAACTCATGCCCCTTGTTCTTTGGTTATTTTCTTCTTTTAGAATATTTATACATGTAAACAGTCACATGAAATTTTACATAAATTCTCTATGCACGTATACTGTTTTAAATGCCATTTTTTGTGTTGGTTTAGCTTTTTCTCTCCCATACAGTCCTCTCTCAATCTGCATTATCTCCTTATAGAGAGAGAGTTATCCATGTTAACCTACTGTATACACTTTCATATTATTCTTTAGGCTCATGTATTCGTAAATAAATGACTGCCCATAATGTGCATACATATTCATCATGCCCACACATACACATATACATATAGAGAGGTTTTCCCGTTCTTTTGCAACAATTGGAACACACACAGTTTTGACTCTTACATTTCCTCAACAATAGCTCTTTTCTAATGGTTGCATAACATTTTATACTGCAATGTATTTTCAATGATTCAAACATTATACTACTGAGCCAAAGTTCCTACTTTTTGCCTCCAAAATAATGCTGCAATAAACAGCATTTGCATACATGCCATATATTTGTGCTTTCATTTCCACAGAACAGATGCCCAGGAGAGGCATTAGTGGGTCAAAATGTATATGTGTTTAAAATTTTAACTGACAGTATCAGATTGCATTCAAACAGTAGCGAAGACGATTCATCTCCTCACCAGCTGTGTCTGGTAGTACCCTCACCCCCGCTTTCCTATCAGTGACTGAATTTGTCAGTCTTCTTCATTTTCACTGAAGTGTAACATGACGTATGAGTTTAAGGGTATTTTCATATATTCTTTGGGTAATGGAGTCTCCCATTTCACTATATTTCATGACCTCTTTTTTTTTTTAGTTTCTCACTCTTTTGCTTTAGAAATATTAACCCTTTGTCTATTCTCTTGTCATAAATATTTGTTCCACATCTATTATTTATTGCTGACTTTGCTTACAGTGTTTTCTTCTTTTGTAGCAACATTTACTGTGTGCCAGACATTATTCTATGTCCTGAGGGTTCAACAGTGAACAAAATGAATGAAAGTCCCTTCTCTCTGTTTCCTATATTCTAGATAGGAATCACAGGCAATAAATTAATAAATCAATAAATCTCATTTGTAGTATTTTCATATGGTTTTAAAAGTTTTATACAGTCAAATAGGTCTGACTTTTCTTATAGCTCTCTGGATTTTCTGTCTTAGTTAAGAACACCTTCCCCATCCCTGAGTTGTGTATCTGGTCTCCTAGATTTTATTCCTCTTTTTATATCCTTTGTAAAGGATAGCTGGTGTGAATATTTCACCCAGATTAAAATTAGGCAATATCTGTAATTCTGAGAATTTGGTTGAGTTAGTTCATCATAATTATATCCAGCCTTCCCTTTCCATTCCAACCTGCAGATACACCTTCTCTATATAATTCATCAAGGGTGCAGCCATAGCTGATAGTTATCATGAATTATGAGGTTCAACCACATGGAACTTCCATTTTTGTAGATAAAAATAATGGACTATCACCACACACCTATGCTCTAATTTATAGATAAGAAATGAAAAAGTAAACACTTTATGTGCAAAATTTTATTTAATTTCCCCACTAGCATTTTGAGGTAGAGTGTATTAGCTCCATTTTAAAAAATAAGAAACACTTTTATAGAACTAAGACTTTGCTATCTCAAAGTGATTGAGAGGAAGAACTAGAACTGATTTCATCTATAGGACTTAGAATAGTGCGGAGGATGTTAAAACCTGCTAGACAAGTTCAGCACATAGAACAGTATCCAGTACAAAGAACTATCCAACATGTGGGTTCAATGGAATCCTCTATCCTATAAGAGGTTACATAGTAATGGGAAAATAAAGCATACATATGTATCAGTATAAGAGAAATTTTTAGTGTCTGATGCCTGTTACTGATGAAACAAGCAAATTTCATTTGTTTTATTTTTCATAATGGTAAACATTATTTAGACACAGGCATAGCATAGTACCTAGTACATAATAAGCATACAACGAATATTGGTTTGTTCAATTAATTAAATAAACTGATTCATTGTAAAAACATTGGGAAAATACAGAATTATAGAGAAGAAAAAAATTTTTAATCTATAATCCCACCATTTACACACATGTAGGTTTTTAAAACCCACTCTCATCAATTTTTAATTTTATAATTTAGATAATATAATTCCTATCCATTTTAACTAGATATTATATATTAAGTAGTTGACCATGCCACTAAATATTCTTATTCAAACAATTTTTGATAGCTCCAAATAATTTATTGCATGAGTGCAATTAATTTAATTACTTATCACTTCCCCCCTAAACATCTAAGTTGTTTCCAAATTCTTGTTATTATCAATAATATTGTGATAAACTTCCTTGTACATAGATCTTTGTCTACATGTTTGAATATTTTCTTAGAATAGATTACTTAAATTGGTAAGACTGTCAAAATCTGTGAACCTCATGGGCTACTACATAGGCTGATACATAGCATCGGCTTGTCCTTCAGAGTTATGGTGCCAAGAAATGATCCATTTTAAAGTATACTGGGGTATGGGTATGTTTGGTATTCTGGAAATCCATTTTAAAACCAACTGTGAATTGGTAACTCTAGAAAAGTCAAGAAGTCATTTGATTTCTCCTCCGTCTGGACTCTCTGCTCAACTCCCTGTACCCACTCCCAGGTATAAATAACCATCCGTTTTTGGAATCAGTTGCTCTCACACTGGAGCCCAAAGACATGCTCAGAGGAGTCCATGAATCCCCGGGTACTCTATGCAAATTCAGTGCACCTGCAAATGCGTGCAGGGTTTTCTCCAGAGAAGCCATTCATACCTTTTATCAAATTCCCACAGAGGTCCGTGACTCAGAAACATGAAGACCTTTACCTGTAGAGTGGATGCCAACAATCGAACTATAATCTCAAACTCCCCATCACTTTTACAGGGGCTGGGAGGAAATGTTAGGTTCCCAAGAATTTCTGCCTTTGAACTGCAGGCTATGTGAAAACTAAAATACACATGAAATAGTAATAAAATATGTGCTTAAACAGTGTGGGCACAAACTAGCAACATTCACTTGCAGACAAATTGAAGCTTGGACAGCAGACTAGTGAGGCAGCCATGGTTTATGACCTTCTGGTCTTCATTAAGCACAGTGCCATTTACGCCCCTTTTGTCGGAAAGCATCCTTCTCAACCCAGTACTTCAAAACTATGGGCCTTTTTCTCATTTTACCTCTAACTCAGACTAATTATAAAGAAATGAATATTTTATCATCTTTCTTATGATAACCTAAGGCTATTGAATTTGAGAGTCAGAACTATAATTCTATCATTAAAATATGCTATTGAAAATGACTTTCTTCATACATAAAAATGCCTGAGTATTGGACAAAATTTCCTGGTATTTAAACTATAAAATATGATTTTCTTCTAGAGAACCAGTCACATTGAGACACGATTAAAAAGGTTGAAACTTTCATAGTCACACCCATTAGGATTCTTTGCTTTCCTCTTTCTCTCATGGGTACTTTTTAATTTGTACCTAAACCTAAACTTGGCCTGAAATTCCCTCTTCACCCTTTTTCTGGAAAAAAACTACTCAGCATCATCTCTGCAGCACCCTTGGGTGTTCCACAGAAGCACAAATGTCCTTCAACCAAATGGCAGGGCAATGCCTTGTCATGGTGCAGCTTTCTCCTGAAACTAATGAGAACCTGGAAGGGTTAGGGTGCTGTGTCCCCCCTGGAGAGGTCTGCTACTCTCCACACCTCAAATAAGCCATCGGCGGCTTGGATAAGGGCAGACAGCATTGTACAAGGGCCAAAACAAACAAACAAGCAACAGCAAAATACACATAAAAAAACCAAACAAACAAAACCATGCAAGCACATAGAAAAATTTCCACACCCAGCTCAACAAATCAAATAGCTCAGAGACATTCATCTTTCACGAGTCCCATTGCTTAGCCTCAGCTGGCCTCTGACCGGACAAAAAAATGTGTGAGCGATGGCAGTGGATGTGTCTGTCCCTTTGGGTTCTCATCAACCATATTTGTTGCCAATAGAAAACAATTCCTTTAGCTCTTTACCTCCTCTGCTCTGCACACTCTTCCCATCTCCCTCTCCACAGGGTTCCTCATGGAGACGTTCTTAAATAATAAGGCTGAGAAGAAGGAGTTAAGGATAAAAGGACTACTTTAAGGAGACATTACGGAAGACTTGGCTAACGTTTCTAATTTACTACCCAACAAAGTAGATCATTTTACTCCCAGATGGAAAAATGACTACATTTATGTGTTTCTGCTTTAATAGTTACATTTTATTTACTTTGTGCCGCTTTAAAGTGGTTAATGCACCTTAGGTTCATGTAAATCTTAAAAACAACCTTGTGAGATATGTATTACTGTATCTATTTTACAAATGAGAGAACTAAGGGTGTTAAGGTACAGGCTCAAGTATTCCAGGAAGTAGCTGATCTTGGATTTAAACCTGAATCATCTTGACATTGGAGAACACGCTCTTAATTACAAGTGTTCTATATTGCTGTATGTATGACCTCACCTCCAGAACTAATCGCCTATGAAGGCAATGAACTAGCAGCAATTTGTCCCTGAGCAGGATTGTCCAGTATAGGGAGCCCTTTAAAAGAGTCCTAGTCAACGTCATACAGAAAATGTGTCAGTCAGGGCCCAGCTGGGGATGCAGAGCCACACTTAGTGGTGTGGAATCTGTGATACATTACCGGAATGTGGACTCACACAATTGTGAGATCTGGTAAATTGTCTTTCAAAGCCTTGTTGCCTCGGCAGGTGAGAGCAGGCCTGAAGTTTCTGCAGATCAGTGGGGCTGACAGTAGGAGAGAAAAACTAGGGAGAAGCAGGTGGAGAAGGACACAATGGAATCCACATCTGTCTCTCAGCCCTCCAGCCGTGATGACAGTGATCTGCAGGAAAGGCTGGCCCCCTCTGCTATGTTGCAGCACATGCACCTGGCTCTGGGCTTGGAGAAACTGCACTGGGGGATCTGGAGGAGCTGGAGGAGCTGCAGAGCTGGCTGTGAACCCACGCCCACAAGGTGAGGCAGCAGATTAGTGACAATGTGGGCAAGCTGCAGTGGTACATTGTGACTTACGCTGACCTTGCTGCTACCCTTCCAAATCTTACGCAAATTTCTTTTGGGGCCAACCCTAAACCAGAGTCATATAGAAAGGGGAATTTAGGGAAATGAAATTCCAGCATAGTTGACACAGTACAAAACCACCACAAGAAACTTGAAGGGTTTTGTGATTGGAGACTTCTCTTTGGCACATGTCTACACTGCTAAATCACCTTTCTCGACTCAGAATGCCTTTCCTCCCCCTTACTGAACCCCTACCAACTGCATGACTGAAACAGACTTCATTCCCTGACTTCATGGGATTTACGAATGAGTCTAGACTGCTCTGAGAATCAAAATATTAAATTGCACTTATGGGAGAGAAACACGTTTATTGTGAGGAAAGTCATTTTGATTCCAGGGGGGTATTAAATGCCTTGGTGACCACTGATGCTGTCTGTGCTCTGGGAGAATCTTCCATTCTACCCTTTACAAAAGCTGCTGAAAAGTGTCCTCAGACTGCAATCAGCCATTCATTCACAGGGCCATCATATCCTAGATGGCATTTTCTTCCTCCTGCAATCTGCTGTGTTGGGAATATATAATGGAATCTATGCTAAAATCTCTAAATAGAAGAAGATGCTCTGATTTCAATCAGGAGCTCTTACAAGACATTGAAAGATTTTAAGCAACGAGAACGATACAGTTAGCTTTCTCATTTAAGAAGACTTATGTGGAGAACATTGAAGAGAAGGGCTGGAACATGAGCAGATGGATGGATTGAGGCTGATAGAGTCCAACAGGTTGGATGAGGAAGGTGGTGGTAAAAATGGAGAAAGGTAGGTGGATTCCAGAGATACTTGAGAAATAAAAACCTGTAAGATCTGGTGATAAATTAGATATGTCTTGGGAGAAGAAAGAATTTCAAGAATGACTTTAAGTTTCCTGGTTCTTAAGAACAGGTGGATGGCAGTGCTAGTCAGTGGTACATGGAACATGGGAGTTTTGTGGGGAGATCAGGAAGGGACCCATGGACATGCTGAGATACTCAACTGGGGGAGCTTCTGAGATACCCAAATGGAGACACCAGTGGAGTAATTGTACATTCCAGGCCTAGAGCCCAGAGGGAAACTTTGGGCTGAAGTTATGAACTCAGGAGTCAAACATATGAGTGGTAATCAAAGCAATGAATATCAAGAAATTTTGTTTAAAAGAACAGAGAGTGATTATGGTGCAGTGAACATTTTGGGGCCACTTTGCATTTTGAGAGACATTATCCCCACATGAAAACCCAAGTTTTCCCCTAAGAGAAAACCTAAGTATTCCCCTACCCACCTTGACTCAAGCATCTGAGACTTTAGGTCTTTATAGCTTGACACAAAGATGTAGGGACTACTGAGAACTCATTTGTAATGGTGACATGGCAAAAGTCCAACAGCTGGGTGGGCAAGTTTTGCCAGTGATGACGTCCCAACCAGCATGTGCCTGGGGTGTGGCCTTGGGTGTGCTCTCAGCTATGTGGCCTCTACTGGGTCCTTCACATTTTTGAAGCTGGTCCTTTAAAATTCCTGTTGAATCTGTGAGTTCAGTGGCACCCTATTAAATTATTTTATAGCTTAAGTTTTAATCAGATGTGTGATTGCTTGCTCTCAAACAACATAGGCTTTTTAGATAGCATGTGTTACATATAGGTACAGTAATGTTACAGAAATTAATGTATTATATTGTAATGATACAGTTACACATGTGCTACCCATATCAGACTAGTGTTTTTAAAACTGTAATTCCAGGATTTTCGGCCAAGGGGCGGCATAGTGGAAATACATACCTCCTCGCACAACCAAATTTAAGGACACCAAAGATTTAGAAACAAAAACACAATAAAGACAGACAGAAAATTGGACTGTACCTAAGTCCGACAACAAACCATTCATCCAGACCGGTAAGAGGGGTAGAGTCGGCAGGAAAAGGCAGTGGTTAGTGGACTTCGTGTGAGCGCAGGGACGAACACCCAGTGAGGCGTGCAAGGTGGCTGGCTGAGCATGGACACACATTCACGCACAGATAAATCAGTCAAGTTTTAAAATGGTCACTGAGACAGACTGTGCAACCCAGGGCCCCAGTGATCAAAAATAAAGCCTAGAAGCACCAGTTGAAAAAACTTTCAGGGGTTGAGGTGCCAGGAGAGGCTCCTAGCCTCACAGGAGAGTTCATGGGAGAGACCCACAGGGTCCCAGAATGTACACAAGCCCACACTCTGGAGAACCAGTGAAGAAGGGCCTAATTTGCTTGTGGGAAGTGGCAGAAGGGACCAAAATCAGAGAGAGAGCCCAACAAATGCCATCACTCCATCTCTGACCCCACCCCCAGTCACAACCCAGCAACTGGGTTGACCTACCCTGGTGAACACCTAAGCCTACACCCCTCATACATAACAGATGTGAACAGACCAAAACATTATGGCTCAAGCAGAAGAATAGCTCAAAGTCCCATAGCCAATACTTCTAAGTGACAAAGAGATAGCCAACCTATCAGACGTAGAGTTCAAAATACTGGTGATCAGGATGCTTATACAACTGGTTGATTTTAGTCGCAAATTAGATGAATAAATGAAGGCTACACTAAGTGAAATGAAGCAAAATGCACAGAGAACCAATAGTGATGGAAACAAAACAGGGACTAAAATCAATGGAGTGGACCAGAAGGAAGAAAGAAACAACCAAATAGAAAAGAATGAAGAAATACAAATTCAAAAAAATGAAGAGAGGCTTAGGAACCTCCAGGAAATCTTTAAATGTTCCAACATCCAAATTATAGGGGTACCAGATGGGGAAGAGGAAGAGCAACAAGTGGAAAACTTATTTGAACAAATAATAAAGAATTTCCCCAACCTGGCAAGGAAATAGACTTCCAGGAAGTCCAGGAAGCTCAGAGAGTCCCAAGGAAGGTAAACCCAAGGAGGAACACACCAAGGCACATCATAATTACATTAGCCAAGATTAAAATGAAGGAGAGAATTCTAGAAGAAACAAGAGATAAGGGGACAGTCACCTACAAAGGAGTTCCCATCAGACTGTCAGCTGATTTCTCAAAAGAGACCTTATAGACAAGAAGGGGCTGGGAAGAAGTATTCCAAGTCATGAAAGGCAAGGATCTACATCCAAGCTTATTCTATCCAGCAAAGCTTTCATTTAGAATGGAAGGGCAGATAAAGTGCTTCTAAAATAAGTTCAAAATCAAAGAGTTCATCATCACCAAGCCCTTATTATATGAAATGTTAAAGGGACTTATCTAAGAAAAAGAAGATAAAAAATATGAACAGTGAAAGGACAGAAAACACACAGTTACTGGTAGCCACACCAAAAACAAAAGCAAACCAAGAGGACAGCTAGATCAGGAGTGGAACCATAGAAATGGAGATCACATGGAGGGTTAGCCACAGGGGAGTGGGAGGAGGAGAAGCAGGGAGAAGGTTCAGAGAATAAGTAGCATAGATAATGAGTAGAAAATAGACAGGGTGAGGGCAAGAATAGTAGGGGAAATATAGAATCTAAAGAACTTGTGACACATGGACATGAAGTAAAGGAGGGAATGGTGGGGGAGGGGGTGTAGGGTAGAGAGGAATGAAGGGGAGAATGCGACAACTGTAATGGCATAATCAATAAAATATACTTTTTAAAAAACTGTAATTCCTGACTCAATTAGTGGATTGTGAGATCAATTTAGTGGGTCACCACCATCATTTCTTACAATGAAATGCAACAGTATATTATGAAAAAATTAGCAGAATAGAATAAAAAGTGAGAATGAGCATTGTTTTTGGACGCTTGCCTCGGTTACATGTATTGGATAATGCACTGGCTGTGATGTAAAACATATTACCATGAGCCACAGACCCTCTACCTTCCCTGAGGACAGAGAAAGCTGCCAGCAAGTGTCACTCCCACCTTCACATCGAGAACTGGGTAGTCTACAGAGTCCTAACTGGTCTTGAGCCCATCAAAGTGGCGAGGTGGCAAGACAACCAGGGGAAATGAATGACAAAGGGCAAAAAGTTCTTCTGCAGTTCATGGGAGCCGTGAACTGATTCACCTTGGGCAGAGCACGAGAGGAAGAAGATAAGGTCACTTCATCTTAGAGGAGAAGCAAAATCAAGCAAGGGACATGTTATGGCAAGGCGTGATACGAGTGGGAGCATTTAAATACCCCGCCTGCCATTGGACACCACGCTGCTGTGAGGTATTCAGTGACGAGGTTACATTTCAACCATACTAATATTGTTGACAGTTGATTAAAACCAACAGTTATAAACACAGAGGCAGTGCATGTTTTCCTCTGTACAGAACAGGTGTTTTACCAAAAAGTTGCGTAGAGTAAAAAAAAATAGTAATAAAAGCAATTTCCCCTCATTGTCATCACTTAGTGATGTTTTATCTTAATATTTCACTAATTTTCAGTTGACCCTTAAAGTTTCTCTGCTACCCTCCTCTCCAAAATTAATTAATCATGAAAGCATAGGAATCAAGGAAAGGAATCACTCAAGGGATTTTTTGATTAAACTGTTTTTTTTTTCTGTAAAGTTAGAAAGGTTTTTAAAGTTTCTTAATTTATATTTAAATTGTACATTTATATTTAAAGTCTCAACATATTCTTAAAACTGAGGACATAGAATCTCACATTAAAAAAGCAGTAAGTGGCATAGACAGTAGGTAGAAAATAGATAGGGGGGAGGCAAGAACAGTAGAGGAAATATAGAATCTAAAGAACTTGAGACACGTGGACATAAACTAAAGGGGGGGGATGGTTGGGGAGGGTGTGCAGGGTGGAGGGGAATGAAGGCGGGGAATAGGAGAACTGTAATGGCTCAATCAATAAAATATATTTTTTAAAAAGTAGTTATTGTATATCTAAAAAAAGCAGTAAGTGGAATATTGTTAGGTAGTAACATATTTATTCTAAATGTGAATCTTTACATTCTACAAGGGTTGTTCAAAAAGTAATTTTATAAGACTTTTTAAAATATTGAGTTTATTACCATACAAAATAACCATTACAAGGATATAAACCATAACCTCTTGTCACTTTTCTACATAAATTCCTTGTATGGTAAATTTTATATGTCAGCTTATGTGGGCCACAGGTACCCAGGTTAAACCTGGGGTGTGTCTGTGAGGCTGTTTTGGGATGAGGTTAGCATCTGAACTGGTGGACTCAGTAAAGCAGATGGCCTTCCTCCCTGTGGCTGGGTGTCACCTTACCGTGAGGGCCTGAATAGAACCAAAGGCAGAGGAAAGAGGAATTTGCCCCCTTTTTCCTGCTTCACTGATGGACCTGTGTCACCTCATCTCATCTCCTGCCTCGGGACTAGGATTCATATCATCTCCCCTGGTTCTCAGACCCCTGATCTCAGACTTAAAATTATACCACTGTCTCCCCTGGGCCTTCAGCTTGCAGGCGAGCAGATGGTGGAACTTCTCAGCCTCAATAATCAAGTGAGCCAATTTCTCAAAATAAATCTCTATCTGCATCTCTATATAGATGTATCCTATTGGTTCTGTTGCTCTGGAGAACCCCAACTAGTACATACAATAAACTATTGATCATGATATAATGGTATTATGATGAAATTATGATATAATCAAATCACAAGTTTCATTGTTGGTGAAGTAAAATGTAGGATCCTTAGCTGCTCACTGTCTAGTCATGTACGTTTTTGCAACATCAACAGTCTCCATGATTTCTCCCCTAAATGCGATCTTTCTATTTCTTCAATAGCTGTGTTATTTGAAGGTTACCGAATCTGATTTTTCGATGGTCTCTCCCTGACATCAGGATAAAGTCTCAATCTCACCAAACGTTTTTCAAGGCCTCCCACGATCTGACCTAGCCTTAGGTTCAGTCTCACTTCTGGGTTCAGGCTGCTTTACGTAATCTATGCTCTGACATCCAGAGCTGCTTTTAGTGCCTTCGGTAGGACATGCTCTCTCCCTCTGTGCCTTCGCAGGTCACTGGGTAGGTGCTGGATACTATAGATGGACTATTTGTCTTCTGACAGGGTGGAGCCCTCATGAATGGGATCGCTGCTCAGATAACAGAGACTGCAGAGAGCTCTCTTGTCCCTTCTGTCATCAGCAAAAAGGTCTATGAACCAGGAAGCAGGAACCAGACACCAAGGCTGCCAATGCCTTAATCTTGGACTGTTCAGACTGGATAACGGTGAGAAATAAATTTCTGTTGCTTATAAGCCACCCAGTCTTTTGTATTTAATATAAATACAACATAGCAGTTCGAACAGACTGGGACAGGTGTGAAGGAGAGGACAGAGGTGACTTTGATGGTGAATCCATTAAGAAAGAAAGAAAAGAGGGAAGGATAAATTATTATGTGACCACAATATCAGGCCCTGTTTTAAGCTCTGGGGATAGAGCAATGAATAGAGACCATTTCTGTTTATTTTTACCTCTTGGGATTACAGTGCTACAGAATATCCAGTTGGAGACACCTGAAAATTCAGAAATGGCCTTCAGGCAAACAGAACCACGGGAGCAAATATGAGGTCTGCCCAGAAAGTATCCAGCCATGTAATATGAAATATAGAGGCATTTATTGAAGAAGATACAAGATATAGGAAACATTGTACAAAGGACAATGATGCCTGAGTCCCCTTCAAAATAGGCACCTTGGGACCTCACACAGCTCTCCCAGCGTCTCTTCCACTGTTCAAAAAACTCTGCAAAATCCTTTGTTGAAATTGCCATCACCGGCCCCATCGTATTTTCCTGAATATCATCAACAGTCTGAAATCTCTTCCCTTTCAAAGGTGATTTTTAGTTTTAGGAAAATCCAGAAGCCACGGGGCACCAAGTCTGAGCTGTAGAGGGGCTGAGTCACGTGGGTGATTTGATGTTTGGCCAAAAAACTGCATGGAACATGATGCATGAGTGGGCAAGTTGTTGTGATGAAGCTGCCAATTCTTGTTATATTAACAATGGCTGGACTATTTTTGGACAGACCTTGTACACTGAATATTATTCTTATAAGTTTATTTCTTGAACAATCCTTAGCGTTTAACAGTTCTCTCCTTAAAGCATTGAAGCATTAAAGCATTCTCTCTTAACCTACTGTTAAAAAGACACATGCCGTCTGCCCTTAGGAGCCCTGCAAAGTGGCACAGGTCTATGAGCATGCAATGGACAGAAAGAGGGGGAAAGCTGTGATTCCTACTGAAGTCTCTTCATCCCCAACAGCACAAGAGAAAAACACCAGCAGCATAAGCAATGTTTGAATGTGATGTGCATGTTATTGACATGCACTGAGTGCCTGTTAGGTGCAAGACTGTGCTGGGCACTTTCATGTATGCCACCTCATTGTCCCAAAGATGCAGTGCTTCCAACCCCGTAGATTATTAAAAACATGCCATAGACGTAGCCTAATTTTGCCAGGAAGAAAAACATGTATTTTTGAAATGAGCCATAATAGACACATTATAGTTCAATGTAATTTCCAAATCAACCTTCAAAGATGAATACAAACAAAATTTCAATGAGAGCCTTACTAATTTGTCCTCTGATTATCTTTAAGATATAGAGAAACAAAATCACAAACTAGAAACAAATTATCAAGAGGTCTCGGCTTTCCTAAGACAAGTATATTAACAAGTATATTCAATCTTTTATATTATAACATGAGTCCATTCTTGACTTAAATTTTTGGGTTTCTATATGTAATTTTCAAACCACAGGGAGAAAGTCAATATGCAGGATATTCTGTAATGAAACAGTGGGTCAAGGGGCTTTTCTTCTGTGACATCAAGAAAGGAGGTCGACAAACGGGCATTTTTCATTTTCTTCTTTTGCTCTTATGTTTTCCAATTTTTCTATAATGAAAATACATTGTGGAATGAGGGAGAAAAGCAAGGAAAGGACAGGACTATGGAATTATTTTGGTAAAGTCTATTAAAATCTCAAATCTAAAGACTTGCAAAAAAACAGCTACTAAAAATCAAGTATTGATTTTAATGGGATAAACAACCACAGCTATGTCATGCCTAGACTCCTTCTGTTCATTTAAGATGTAAGGGTACTGCGGGGAGAGTTTGAGGTATTAATTTTCCTTGCTGCCAACCTTCTCCACCTCTTCCTAAATGATGTTAATGAGGTTAATTTATACAGTCAAGTTAATTTGGCCTATACCTGGTCTTGATGTAAGCCTTTTATAATTAGTGTTTTTTTTAAGTAGCCACAGCTTTGATAAGACTGTTTCTCTCAGAAGCAAATTATCCATCCAGTCCTTCCCCAAAGACCCAGAACTCTGAATATCCGATTCACCGTCCTCATGACTAATAGATGGTAAGAAAGAGCCAAGAAGTAGAAAAAGATTTTAAAAAGTAGCCTGCAAAAGATCAGCTGCATAAGCAGGAATTAAAATCAGATGACTCAACAGGGAAATCTAAAAAGTGTTGAGAGAAATAACATAGACTTTGGAGTCAGACCGGCCTGAGTTTGAATCCCAGCTTTGTCACTTATAGTTAAGTAACCAGCAAAGACTTCTAACCCCTCGAACCTCAGTCTCTTCATTGGTGAAATGAGGCATAGAACAAAGTGGCTTTGAGGATTCAGTGAGTTGGCATCCACAGCACAGGCAGACACATACCACTTGTAAACAGAAACCTCAACCTTAATTTAGAGAGTGATCTGCAGGATGGGAAATAACCCGTGGGAGACACTTATCACAGAGCCTGGCACACAGCGTGTGCTCAGTATATGGTATGACCATGATCATCCTCAGTAAGTTCTTACGTCATCACTCATCTGGAAGTGGGTAGGATGAGTTACTGTCCTAAGGAATGCAGAAGGCCAATTTCAAAACCCAGAGTCCCTGACAAATGAAGCTGGTTCAGGTGTGGCTAAAAATAGCAAAATCTCAGTCAAAGAGAAAACACTATCTCTTCATATTTTTGATATTTTTATTTCTATGGGCCACAGACTGAGGGAGCATGTAAACAAGTGCCCAAGACCACTGTTAACACGAGACCCAGAGCTGAACACCGTCTATAGGTGACTGAGTCCTACAAACCCCGCCGCCTATGGTGGATGGTTGTACCAGAGTGCTGTGAGTTCTCAAGACTAAGGAGGCTTTCATTAGAACCAAAAGGAACAAACTATGCACACCACCCACCCTTTCCAGGAGAGAAGGGATGAAAATGTTGATGAGATTTATTCATTTCTTCATTCATTCAAATGGACAACCTGCCTATTTTGTATTAGAAGGCCAAAGTAGGGATGGGGAGGCTTTCTCATATAGGGAGGCTGATGAGGGACTTACATTCTCCACTGAGGGCCCTATTGATATAAATGAATGGATAACTATATATGTGACATGGTTGTTGTTGTTTATATATCAGAAAATTAAAGTTCTGAAGATGAATGGTGGCAATGGTTGTACAATGATGTAAGTGCACTTAATACCACTGAACTGTATGCTTAAAAATGGTTAAGATGGTCCTGACCAGAGAGCTCAGTTGGTTAGAGAGTCATTAGGATACACGAAAGCTGCAGGTTCAATCCCCAGTCAGGGCACATACAAATGTCAACCAATGAATGCATAGATAAGTGGAACAACAAGTCAATGTTTCTCTCTCTCTCTCTTGAAAATCAAAAATCAATAAGTAAAAATGGTTAAGACAGTCAATTTTATATTATATATTATATAAATTTAAAAATTTATATAATTTTTCATTTTTCCCTTCTTAACTTTATGTATTGCCCTTGACATCCACACAGAAAAATAATTGACAATAAGGCAATAGTCCTCTCTCACAATAATACAAATTTTACATGGAAAAAAGTAGTCATTTCTCAATTACATTGAAATGAACAATAACAAGCATTAGAAAAATGTGAGTGCAACACGTCTGTAATCCCTTGTCAGTGATGTCACTAAGTTTAACTTTTACAAAGTCAAGTTGTCCCCCTCCAGCACGATCAAGCCTAGAATGGCCCCAGACTGTAGCAGGAACATTGTAGTTGGTGTTCAACTGCAGGTCAATGATGCTTTGCCAAATTTTGTTTTACTCGCATTATCAAACTATAATTTTTAACGAATGCATTTTATTAGTAGAAATGGAGATTTCCATTTTAAATTACCCAGCAGAAGCAGTGATCATATTAGTAGTTCCTGGAAGTGCTAATACATAATTTCTATTTACAGACTTATTTAAAAATTCTACCAGCATCACAGAACTAAGAATACACTGAGATTCACACACATTTTGTCAGTGGGACAGGACACTGAAGGCATATGTTTCCCCCATGATTACTTGCTTGCTAACACCCAAATGCATCTCAGAACCATTTCCCCTAGCTATTATACTTCCTAGTAGTTTTGCATTCAATGCACTGGCCAGGGTCACATCCCCTGTTTCCCGCTTAGAGAGTTTGAGCCCAGTTTGAAGGGGGCTATGTGAATGAAAGATTGGAAGAGTCATTTGGTGGTTATTCCCTAGAGAGCTGTATTTTCTCTTCCAACAGCACAGAGATGTGAAAGCTGGCTCCACATCCATTAGCACATGAACATTGTTACTTTGAGATTTATCAAAGTGCATAAATTGCACTGCATTTTATATAGAAAACTTTTTCTCTAAGGACTACAGGAAAATAACAACCCACTGCCTATGTTTAGTAGGTTCCTGGCAAGCAGAGAAGATGATCTTTACAGGCTTTAGTCATTACCAGAGGCCCATCCCTCACAAGCACCACTGTGTCTTTCCTCAGATGCATCGAGCTTCTCTGTAGAACTTGCCCAGCACCATTCATGGAGTCACCAGGCTCCCACTCTGTATCTTCAGCATCTATTCTGAGCTAATGGTCTCCCTTTTCAGGCCCGTTTGATTCCATTCAAAAAGTCACTGAAGTCATTCATATTGGAAATGGGAGAGTATTTCATCAACGATTTGAAGACAAAGAAAGAACACAATCATTCATGGTTTTCAGGAACTGAGCTTACCCCTTTTATGCACTTGCTATTGCTCATACAGACCTTGTACTTGTGAGGTGGCTCATTTTAGTGTTTAGGAGAATGGACCTGGAGTCAGACTCTCTGTGCTCAAATCCTGGTAACACCACTTAATAACTGTGTGACATTGAGCAAGTTACTTAACATCTTTGCACCTAGATCTCCCCATCTGTAAAATTGTGCTGATAATAGTACCTAGAGTTTCTAGGGTTAAATGAATTAATGCCTGTAAAGTACTGAGAACAGTATTTAACAAATATTTATGTGGCACATAATAAGTGTTACATAAAATAAATCCTCAATCCACCCTTGCACAAATCCATCATACTCCATTAGCAGGTCTCACTAATTTTGCTTTCTAAATACCTGCCAAATCTGTCCTCTCCTGACTCCCAGGGTTATGGTTTGGTTGAGAACCTCATCACTTCTTGTCTGAATGACTGCAATCCTACTGAACACCAAGGATGTCTTTCTACAACCTAATGACATCTTCATTCTCATGACTCTAGTGCCTCTCCATCAGCGTGTGGGGTAAGGTTCAAACCCATGGCATGCCATTTCAGACCCTTCACACTCTAGTCCTAGTATGCTTTTCTAGACTCATGTCAAGACACCTATTCTACCATCCTTTGTGCTCCAATCATATCAACTACTCCCATGTGCCATGTATTACCACAGAGCACTGCTTTCACTTACATTTCCTCTGTGTGGAATGTCAGCCCACAACATCTGTGTCTGCTTTCTAACCTCCTATTTATCCTGCAATCCCTCATCTCCAATGTCTTCTTCTCAGTGAAATTGTCTCCGATTCCCCTTAGGCAGAATCACTTTCTTCTTCTATCTCCACAGTTCTTTCAATGTTCACCTATAAAACTACTCATTACATTGTAATGTAATCACATGTCTATCAAACTATAAGCTCTTTGAGGACAAGGATGTGTCTTTCTTCTCATGCATTCATTGATGAAATCATAGTAAGGCTGGGGCCAAGATTGCAAACAAGGCACATTTGATCTGAGCCTCTTTGGGGTTTATAATCAACTGGTGGAGCCAGAAAATAAGTAAGCAAACAAAAGATTAATTACAAAATGTTGTGAGGATCAAGCAGGAACAAACATGCTGTGTGATGCAGAAAAGCAGGAAGTGACATTTCTCTGTCCTCAGTGCTGATCATGGTGTCTGGCTCATAAGCCCTCGTCAATGCAGCCAGATCAGAAGAGACCATTGTGATTACTCATTCTGGTTAATGAGTGATTGATTTCATTTTTAACTCTAATTCCAAGTCCCGTACAAATATATCTCTAGGGTAAGACAAAATCACTATGGCAACTATTTCTTGCTGTTGTGGAAAGGTTACAGAGCCTGGCCATGCATCAGCCTAGACCAAGCAAACCACTGATGTATTGTCCTTGACATCCACAGGAAGAAGGAGAGGGAAATTCCAGTCCTTTAGAAATGTGTCTACATCATAATCAGACAGAAGTTTGTGGGTTCTTATTCCTGGCAACAGATTAGCACGAGATCATAAGGACACCTTCAGTGAGCAGTGGTTCTCAGAGGGTGGAGCTGTACACCTGGTAGATTGTCAGGAATATAAATTCTCAGGGCCTGCATCAGACCTACTAACTCAGAAGCAGATGGGGTTTGCCTAGACTATTCTAGAACATCTCGCTTGAATTTGAACTAAGAGGCATCAAATTAGCCATCGTTTGGAAAGTGCTGATGTAGCTAGAGGTCATGGGGGAGAAGCCATGGAATCATATATGGCTGAAGAGTACATAGAGCAATTCCAGGAGAGAATGGAGTGGGCATGCAGATGAGAGTAGGGAGAGCTCCCTGAGAGCTGGGGAGTGTGACCACAGCTTCTGTCCCTACTGTCCTTCAAGTTCATGAGAAGAGCCTTATTATTAACTTCAGTTTATTTGAGTGATCTGGAGGGAGCCTCTGTCCATTGTGGTTACAATAGCACTGAATGAACAATAAGCTTCCTTGTAGTGGCATACATCAGCAGCCATGTTATTATATTTCAGATTCTGTGGGTGAGGAATTCAGATCTGGCTCAGTGGGAATGACTTGTCTCTTTCTTTTCCAGGCTCCATGAAGTCTTAGACATCACCTCAGAATATCTGAATGGCTGGAGGTTTGGGATCATCTGGAAGCTTCTTCACACACATATATAGTGCCTTTGTTAGGACTGTCCATTGAAATGCCTGCTCTGACCTCTCTACATGGCTCACACTTCCTCACAACATAGCAGCCTCAGAATAGATGGACATTTTACATGGCAGCTCAGGCCTTCAAGAACATGTATTCTAACAAATGAGGTAGAACATGCATGACCTTTTATCACTGAGGCTGGGAAGTAACATAAAATCACTTCCACTGTATTCTACTCATCAACACACTTACAAGCCAATGCAGAATC
This sequence comes from Sturnira hondurensis, assembly GCF_014824575.4. Lineage (NCBI taxonomy): Eukaryota > Metazoa > Chordata > Mammalia > Chiroptera > Phyllostomidae > Sturnira > Sturnira hondurensis. The sequence goes on from NW_028085930.1 coordinate 6,575,656, forward strand.
AAGGAGAGGAGAGATAGTCAAAGAATTTGACTATCTGTTTAAAAGCCACCACAATATGCTAACAATAGGCTTCTTTTGAAAGACAGTCTGTATTCACTGATTCCAGCTATGAGGAATAAGACTCACTGAAAATAAATGAGAATTGGTGAAAGTCAAATATCAGATGATCTCACCTCTGAGAGGAATCTAATGAACAAAATAAACTAGCAAGCACAATAGAACCACAGGCATGGAAACATGGGACAGACTAAAAGTGACCAGAGGGGAGGGTGGAAGGGTGATAATGGGGGAAAGAAGGGGAAGGGACTAGTTAAAGAACATGCATGAATGACCCATGGACATGGACATGGACAACAGTGTGGGGACTGACTGTTGGAATGAGGGTTGGGATGGGTGAAGGAGGGCCAAGGGGGGGAAAATTGGGACAGGTATAATAGAACAACAATAAAAATGATAAAAATAATAAAGCTGACCTCCTGCATTGAAAAAAAGGATAAAGTCTTTTCAGATATCATAGACTTCAATTCTACTGAATCTGCTCATCACCAATGAAATAATACAGCATGGCTCCAATGTTGTTGAGGTGTACAAAGGCTGGGGTACTATATACTGTCTCTGTAAATTCCATGGAGACACAAATTTAGGACTACCTCATTAACTTTCTCATACCTCAATAATTAAAAAAAATTTTTAAGTGGGGAAATTGTTTAAATACACACCAAAGAGGATATACCAATGGCTAATGAGTACATGAAAATACTCAACATCATTAGTCATTTGGGAAATGCAAATTTAAACTACAATGGCATACCACTTCATACCCTTTAGAACGACTATTAAAAATGTTGGTGAAGACGTGGAAGAGCCCTCATATATTGCTGGTGTGAATGTAAAATAATGCAGCTCCTTTGGAAAACAGCTTGGAAGTTTCTTAAAAAGCTAACTATAAATTTACCACATGACTCAGCAATTCTACTCTTCCACATCTTCCCAAGAGAAATGAAAATACATATCCACACAAAGACTTGCCTATGAGTGGTCTCAGAAAAATTATTAATCTTGCCAAACATTGAAAGCAACCTAAATGTTCATCAATCGGTGAATGAATAAATAAAATAGGGCATATTCACACAACAAAATTCAAAAACAAAAAAAACCCAAACTACTGAAAACCACTATGACATGGATTGAACCTGAAAACATTATGTTAAGTGAAAAAGTGAAATAATCCAGATATGAGATTAAATGGAACATGTTGCATGATTCCATTTACATAAAATTTCAAGAAAGGGCAAACCCACACAAACTGAAAGCAAATTATCAGTTGCATGGGCTGGGTGGGTAATACGGAGAATTGAAAGTAAATAGGCATGAAGAATTTTATTGCATCATACAAATGTTTTAGAACTGACTTATGATGATGGTTGCACAACTTGGAAAACATATTTTAAAAATCATTGAAATGTACACTTGACATGGATGATGTATATGACATAGAAAAGTTGTCTCAATTGGTTACAAAAATAAATAGATTTTAAAACATAAAAATGTTAAGCATTTAAACATTTACTTTGGTTTATTGTTCTTTTTCCTAACAAACCTTGATTTCTGAATATATGAAACCTACAGGGCCCACTTTAAAGAACCCCATCAAAGGACCAGACTGGAAATTAGAATGGAAGACCACAGGGGACGATGCATATGCTGGCTGCATGGATATGATAAATTGATTGAAGCCAACGAGTACAGAGATTAAGAGTAGGGTTTGGGGCCAGACAGACTAGGAGTCAAATCTTACCTCCACTATTTACTTGACTAAATTTCTACAACAGTATTTCCACATATGAAATGAAGATTAAGTGGTAAAAATCTCAGAGGAGCATCAGAAATAAGCGAGTCATGTTTTGAAAACATTAATGGTAGCTATAAACCCTTACTGAATGATAGAGCAGTATAATTCCCCTGTTCATTATAATTTAAAAATATACAGGGTGGGGCAAACATAGGTTTACAGTTGTTAGTATAGAAAATAATAATAATAAAAAATAATATAAGAATAAACTATTTCACATACTCACAACTGTACATTTACTTTTGCCCCACCCTGTACAATTGTTAGAACAAATAAAAAAATACAGTGCTTGAAAAACACTCTTTTTAAGTAAGATATTTACCTATTTATAAAGATTTGTATTTCAGTGCTTACTGAGAAAACACTCAGTAAATGCTTGTTGAAAAAACATTTTTTAAAAACTCACGTGGCTCTTGTTACATTGTCATAATATGTAAATTTAAGCTTAATCCAACTTTGACCTTGTCTTTAGATCTTATTATATATACTTTACTTTCTCTCTTTTTTTTTTTTTGAACTTACTAGCATATACTCAGTTACGAGTTACGTTTGAGGCCAGAATGGATAACCGCAAGATTTTGAATAGTGTGCCATCAGAACTGTCTCACGTCTCTCTGAGCTGCTGGCTGTGAATACACTAGATTATCTCTTCTCCCACAGGCTTGAAAACGAAGGCCTAGCCTTTTCTTCTCAACCAGTGGTTACTGATCTGACAGCTATCTTCCCAATCCAACTCACAAAAGGAAGAAAAGCCAGGAACAAAATACAGTGTCTGCACTCCTTCCCACAGCCCCTGTCTTGCCTGACCTTTCCTCCAAGTAGCAGGAGGAGAGGAGTGAGCCCTGCAAACCACAGCTCTGCCTCACGAGGAAAGCTGCTTTCCACAGTCCGATGGGAGTCATTTTCTGCTCTATTTAAAGAATGAATATGTCTTTTTTTTCCCTCCTGAAAGATGTCTCCTGCTGTGGACTGCTCTTCCAGATATTGCCTGAAATGAAATTCACTGGTAGTGTCTTCACTGCTGAGGCTGCCCCTGCCATTTGTAACTGTGACAGTTTAGGCCTCCAAAAAGCTGTAAAAGGAACTTCAGAGATTATTCTAACTCAGTCCTCTTGAGTAAGGAATTTGCTTCTGATACAGCTGTCTTAGTGAGAGTTCCTTCGCACTAATGTTTTAAATATTTTGAGTCTATACATGGGCGCCTAATGTGTGCATAAAAACATTCTGGATCAGAAGCAGTTCTGAACAAACTTAAAATTTTATCACCACAGTGGTTCTCAAACTTCTGTGGCTTCTAGAAGCACCTGGAGGGCCTGTGGGATGGATTTCTGCCTCCTCCTCCCCACCCTGCCCTGGTTTCTGACTCAGCAGATCCAGATGTAGCCAGAAATCCGTACTTCTAACAAGTTCCAGGTGAAGGTGATGCTGATGCCACAGGCCCAGGGGCTGCACTTCCGCAACCATCATTCTAGAAGCATGATTACTTCCTCTGCTGANGTTCTGAACAAACTTAAAATTTTATCACCACAGTGGTTCTCAAACTTCTGTGGCTTCTAGAAGCACCTGGAGGGCCTGTGGGATGGATTTCTGCCTCCTCCTCCCCACCCTGCCCTGGTTTCTGACTCAGCAGATCCAGATGTAGCCAGAAATCCGTACTTCTAACAAGTTCCAGGTGAAGGTGATGCTGATGCCACAGGCCCAGGGGCTGCACTCCCGCAACCATCATTCTAGAAGCATGATTACTTCATCTGCTGACCCAAATTCCTAGAGTCACTATTACTAATTGTGGTATTCAAACAAATAATTTTCCATTGTGAGTCTCCTGAATGAAGAAAGCTCCGAAACCTTAACTACCCTAAGTGCTATCTCCCTTTCTTTTCCTCTTTTTTGACATGGACTTTTGTTGCCTAGGGAACACACTGAGCTAGAAGAGAGCCTTAACCAGAATGTTGCCCAGTTCAAGCTTGTGTTTCCTACAACACAATGAATATCTTCGAAAAGGTCACTTCTCTTTTACACGTCTCTTCCACCCAGTCTCTACATATTCTTATCATATACTTTGTTTAAAATAACAAAAAAGTCAAATAATTAAATTATTTTATAGGCATTTAAAACAAGGCAAGGATGGACACACAAACATTACTGATTTCCACATTTGTCTGTTGTTTGGACTTTATAAAATTGCACAGCATTTTCTCTTCTTCCCTCTGTGCTTGTGGAGAGCACACAGTGAGAAAGGTATCATCATGTAATTAACAAGATATTGTAACCTGGAAAATTCTTAGTATAGGTTTGACTTTATAAAGTAGAGATGCTTCTAAAAAAACCTGGATGTCAAATCCAATTCTCTTAAAGGTAGGTTCCTTTCGGGAATCAAATTGGCTCCAAGATATAATAAACTCATACCTAAGAATATAATAAACTCTTTAAATAGAAAAATGGTAATTTTCTGATAAAAGAGTAGCCAAAGTATACCACGAATTACGAATACCAATAGCTAGGACCACTCTCATGTCTGATATGCCTGCATAAAGGTCAGGGAGGAAAGAATCTGCTAGGCTAGCTGGAAAGAATTTCCTGGATGAAAACACCACTGTGAAAGCCAGCACTGAAAAACTGCAGTAATCAGCCAACGCTTGGGGTAAAATGCTCACTCTAGATACCACTGTGTCTCTGGTAAGTCAGGAGACCTGAAAGTGCTTTAAAGATAGTCAGTCTGGCACAGTTTGTCAAGTTGGTTCTTTAGAATTAAAGTTTTAGTAAAGAATTTCTTTAAGTAACACCACAGCAGAGTGGGAAGACCACAGCCGCGTAATCAGACTGCCTAGGTTCTATTCATACTTTGCAGCACCGAAGTGGCATGAGCAGGACCTGGCTGTCACAAACCCGCAGCACTGGCATCACTTGGGAGCTTGTTAGAGATGCAGATGCTCAACTCCAGCCCAGACCTACTGAATCCAAGTCTGCTTTTTCAGGTCCTGGAATGACTCATAGGTATATATGTAATGGACGTGGGATGCACTACCCGATTCCCCTTCAGGACTGAGACACTTATTTCCCCCGTGGCCGAGATGCTATCTTTCTCTGGGAAATGTTTTCAGCCAAAGAGAGCTGCTTCACCAAGGTCATGCCCTGTTTTCCAAGGGCAGCCTTTATCCAGCAACTGGTCAATGTGGAAGCCTTGGCCCCTTTGTGCTACCATACTTGGAGCCACTCTGAAGGGCCCCCTCAGCTTTAGATGGTGTTGAGAAGCACTATTTCTAAGACTGCCTTCTGTCCAATGCCACTTTCTTCTCTTCCCTCAGACAGGTATTAGTCCTGAGAACACCTCTTATTAAACGTTCTGCATACAAAACCCCGCCTTTGGATCTTCTTTCTGGAGAACCCAGCCTGCAATAACACTAACTCTGAAGTACTTGAACTTTGGCCTTGTAAATTAATCTCCAGGTCTTCAGTTTTCTCAGTTGTAAAGTGAGGACAATAAGAGTATCCTTCTGAAGGTGTGCTGTGAGGATTCAATTGCCTAATATTTGTCAAGTGCTTGGAGCAGGGGCTGGCTCGTACAGTGTTAGATCAGAGTTAGTTTTCACTGGGCCTGTGGGTAAAGAGTTAACATCTGTTATACTCAGATTCCTTGTTTGAATAACACTACCACTAATATGCAAAAATTAGATTCGGTTCTGGAATCATTGATTTACTTTTGTATTCAGTCACTTTGCAAGGGCTGATGGGAAGTAGGTATAGGAACACATATACTCACATGGTATCTGAATTAGGATCAAGAACACCGAGCTGATAAAAGCCAAATAGGTCACATTGTCTTTAGAATGTAGACAGGGAAATTCTCATTTCCCCTCAGGCAGAGAGCAGTATAAAACAGAGATGAGCTCTAAGACATGAATCAAAAAGACAGTGATACATGGGAGCATTAGAATCAAATAATTTCAAGGGAGAAGATCTTACCTACCTTGTCCAACTATTCATGCAGGAGTAGATAAATCTATTTGCCAAATCTAACATATATAAACCTTGTCTTTTTTCTCCTGCCTGCTGTTTTGAGAGTGTGGGCTGTTCTCTCTTTCAGAAACCAAACATATACATGCACCTCCACACTCACACAGTCACATACACACGTGTGCACTCACACTCTTGGAATTAATGCCTTTGGCCCTGGTGTTTTTCTCCAGGTTTTGGCCCCATTCGTGTCTGGCTTTATGTGTCAGAACTTAGTCAGGAAAGGTGGTACGTCTTTCCTGAATCTCCACTGGGCTGTGAGGTCATAATTTTAATGCACAAATCACAGCTCAAGTGTACAACTTGGGTGATGGTATAGTCTAGTCTTTGCCAGTTACTCCTCTACAGGTAGTTTTGGGAAACTTCTAATTTTAAAAAATCATTAAGGAAACTTTTTTTATGTAATTGAGAAAGACCCAAGTTCTCAGAATGAAGAAGTATACCATATCTGAAGAAGGATAAATTTAACATATATATAAATACCACTTAGATGCATCATAGTATAATTGCAGAATATCAAAAACAAAGAAATGTTTAAATATAATCACCAAGAGAAGAGAAATTGCCTACAAAGGAACAAATAGACTAAGATCAGATTTCTCAGAGAAAAGAGAAAATAACTGTAACCCAGAATTCTGTACTTTGGTAAACTAGCACTTAATACAAAGGCTGAAAAGTCATTGCCAGGAGTTCTTTTAAATGATAAACAAAAATTCAGGGAGATGAAATGCAAGAAGAGATGGAGAGCAAGACCAGATGGAGACACTGGTAGACATGTGAGTAAACGTAAGTAAGTATTGACTGGTGAAGTGATAATCAAGAGTAGAGATTAAAATAAAACTTCAACTAAAACATAGGACCTCAATGACATTACTGATTAGAATTAAAGAGGTTTTAAGTGTTCAGGAGGAGCGTTGATACAGTGATCAATTTGACTTAGGTAGGCCATAGTCAGAGAGGAGACATTTGCAATGCACATAACTAAAAAAAAAACAATTTTCACACAAGATATATCAGGAACTATAAGCTAATAATTAATAACAAAGTGGGGAGGAACATATATAAAGGATACATGGACAACAACTGAGAGGGTGGAAATGGGAGGGAGGGGGGAGCACAGGGGGTGGGATGGGATGGGAGTAATAGACAGAAAACTGTACTTGAAAAATAATTAAATAAAAAAAATTGGGGAAAAAAATAACAAAGTGGGAAAGGATTTTAAAAAAAGAAAATTCAAAAAGAGAGAAATTTGAGTTGCCCATAATTAAAGATGCTTGACTTCATTGTAAATTCAAGAAATGCGAAATAAAACAAGAAGAAGCAATTTTGTGCCCATCAGATTTATAAAAGGTTAAAAATCTGGTAAAATCAAGTAATGGCAAGGCCAGAAAGAAACATGAACCCTCACACACTGTGATTCTGGGAGTATGAATTATCATAGCCCTTTTGAAAGCAATTTGGTAGGATTTATTGTCTTAGTCTCTCTAGACTATAATAAAAATTCCATAGACGGGTGACTTAAAAAATAGTCCTGGAGGCTGAAAAGTCCAAGATGACAGTGCTGGCAGACTCAGTGTCTGGTGAGTGTCCCCTTCCCGATTCACAGGTGGCTTTCTCCTTGCTGTGTCCTCACATGGCCAAAGGGGTAAGGGCGCTCTATGAAGTCTGTTCCTAATCACATTCTTGAGGGCTCCACCCTCATGATCTAATTAGCTCTCAAAGGCTCTACCTCCAAATATCAACACATTGGGTATTAGGTTTCAACACTTGAAATGGGGTGGGGGGGTCACAAACATTCAATCTATAGTATTTATTTATTTTATTTCATCTTTATTGTATTTTTCCATTACCACTTACTCCCCTTATACCCCTTCCCCTCACGCTGTTGTCCATGTCCATGAGTCCTTTTTCCTTGTTGCTCAATCACTTCACCTGCTAGCTGCCCCTGCCCTGACAAGCTCTTATGCTGCTCTCCATCTATGAGTCCATCCCCATTTCCTTCTTATTTCAGTTTGTTCGTTAGATTCCACATATGAGTAAAATCATGTGGTATTTGTCTTTCTCTGGCTGGCTTATTTCACTTAGCATAATGTTCTCCAGCTCCATTCATACTCTCACAAAGGGTAAAACTTCCTTCTTTTCATGGCCTAATAATATTCTTTTGTTTTAATGTCTCATAGTTGTTTTATCCACTCACCTACTAACGGACACCTGGGCTGCTTCTGTATCTTGACAAGAGTAAGTAACACTGCAATGAACATAGGGGTGCTTATGTTCTTTTAAATTAGTGTTTGGGGTTCCTTCGGATATATTTCCAGAAGTGGGATCACTGGGTCAAAAGGCAGATCCATTTTTAGTTTTTTGAGGTTCTCTCCATACTGCTTTCCACAGTGGCTACACCAATCTGCATTCCCCTTTTGGGGTATGCAGTGCAAAAGGGTTCCCCTTTCTCCACATCCTCACCAGCACTTGTTTATTGATGATAGGCCATTCTGACAGGTGTGACATATTATCTTATTGTGGTTTTAATTTGCATTGCTCTGATGATTAGGGACATTGAGCATCTTTTCATATGTCTATTGGCCATCTGTATGTCCTCTGTCTATTCAGGTGCTTTATTCAGGTGTCTATTCAGGTCCTTTGCCGATTTTTTTTAATTTGCTATTTATATTTTTGGTGTTAAGTTTTGTAAGTTCTTTGTAAATTTTGGATACTAATGCCTTATCAGATGTATCAGCACATACATTCTCCCATTTTGTGGGTTGTCTTTTTGTTATTGATAATTTCCTTTGCTGTGCAAAAACTCTTTAGTTTGATGTAGTCCCATTTGTTTATTTTTTCCTTTTTTTCCTTTGTCTGAGGAGATACATCTGATAAAGCATTGCTATGAGCAATGTCTGAGATTTTGCTGCCTTCTTTTCTTCTAGGATTTTTATGGTGTGGGGCCTAACATTTAAATCTTTGACCCATTTTGAATTTATTCTTGTGTGTGGTATAAGTAAAGTGAAAGATGTATCCATCTAATGGCCTAGGAATTTCAACTTTGAGACATAACCTTTAGACTGCAGTGGTTCTCAACAAGGACAGTCTTGGCCCCAGGCAACGTTTGGCAATGTCTGGAGGCATTTTGGATTGTCACTGCCAGAGTCTTGGTTCTGGAGAGGAGAGGAGAGGCCAGGATGATACTAAATACCCTACAGTGGATAGGTTAGCCTCTCATACAAAAAAGAATTTTCTATTTCAATTCAATTAAAGCATGGAGTTTTGAGTGACAAATGAACAAACATTACAGAAAGAAATGGATTTATGCTGCCATACATGTAACACTTTAAAAACACAAAATAACACTAATATATTTAAGGAAGTTTTCTGTGAAAATGAGCACAACTCGTTCCTCGCAAAGTCTCCTCCCACACTGACTGAGCTGTGTGACTTGCTTTGGTTAATAGGCTTAATAGCAGACTTGACACCAGTAGAGACGGGAAAAGTGCTTGGGCATCACAATTCACACACCTGCAGTTCTTGGAGATGTCATGACCACGAAAATTTGAATGACCACAGGACCATTCTGTTGGATAACGAGAGGCACTTGATCAAGTCATTCTCGTCACACCAGCTGACAATGAGTCGCCTGCCAGACACATCTGTGAAGCCAACCAGAGGTCCATTCCTGAGGTCAGAGAGAGCTGCCTAGTTTAGAACTGTGAAAAATTATGTGTTGCCTTAAGTCAAATTTGTATCAGATTTTGTTACAATCAAAAGATAGCAGATGCAATTGCTCATAGAGTGCATATACTGTAAAGGCCTAAAAGCACAGACAGGTAAGCAGAACGAACCCCATTTTGGATAACAATTAATCATGGACGGTGACTGTGGATGGGAACTAACCCCCTGAAAGAAGGAAGGGGCTGGAAAGGAGACAGTGAGCTTCAACTACACCTGTAGCATTTTCTTAGAAACAATCACAGAAAGGGCTTCCAGCTTCAGCTCTGACATGAAAAGAGCTCAGAAGTTGTCTTATCTTTACAGTCTGGAATTTAAAAAGCTCAAAAACCTAAAAATCAATGGCTTTTCTTGCACCCACCAGAGAACTGCAGTTGTGAGGAGCAATACCACCCCGACGGCAGGAGGGTCAAGTAGACAGACAGTCACAGCTGAGATCTGCTTACCTGAAGCACCGGCTGCGAGAGCCACGAACTGGTAGGAACACTCACTGGTAACTGGTCAGTCTGATGAACTGCTGGGGCTGAATGTGGACTAGCTGGAACAGGAGGCATACCTGGACGGCATGGTCTTAGGGGGTACCCACATTTCTGTGGGTTTCACTCCCTGGAACCTCACCAGGTTCCCACGGTGGAGCCAAGGCAAAGGCCCTGTGTTTCTGACAGTGGGAGGGGAAAAGTAACTGTTTTAGAAAACACCCAGAACATTCCCCTTCCAGGGGAAAAGATTTTTATCAGAGCCTTATCTCATCTAGGAGGAAGGGCCATTACCTACTTGCAGCACCTTCTAGAATCCTGTCTCACCTAAGTGAGGGGGTGGCGGGCAGAGCTAAAAGCACCTGTGAGGTTCACAACCGAGGGACAGGGATGCAATGCAGGCCCACTAAAAGACTGAGATTTAATGATAAGGTTATAAAACACCTCCCCTCTCCCACACCTTAACATCAAATCAGCAGGGCTCCAGTGAAGTAACAGTGGGTTACAGCTGACAGAGCTTCGAGGTTCAGACTCTATCTAAGAAGGGGTTCTTAGGGAAACTCCGAGACAATAGGGAAGACGAAAGCAAGGACAACCAAGGAATTTTAAACCTCCAGAACCTATAGCTATAACAAGCACTAAGCGAAGTCCAACTCCGAGCCAGGTAAACATAAAATCTCACACTGAAAGCCTGTTTACCTCATATCCAGCTTTTAACAACAACAATACAAGGCATGCTAAAAAGCAAGGGGAAAAAAAACCTGAAGAAACAAAGCAAGCATCAGAACCAGAGTCAGATATGACACATATTTGGAATTATCAGACTGGGAATATAAAATAGCTATGTTAAGGGCCAGTATGACTAATATGTTGAGGGCTCTAGGGGGAAAAGTGAACACCACACAAGAGCAAATGAGCAATGTAAGCAGAGACATGCCACTCTAAGAAAGAATCAAACAGAAATGCTAGACATAAAAACCACTGTAACGTCAGTGAAAAATGCCTCCAATGTGCTCATCAGCAGACTGAGCAGAGCAAAGGAAAGAACTGTTAAGTTGGATGGTACGGCAATAGAAACTTCGCAAACTGTAATGCAAAAGGAAGGGAAAACTGTGGGGCAATTTTAAAAGATGTATCAGATGCATAGTTGGAATATCAGAAGGGGGAGAAAGAGAAAGTGGAGAAGAAATATTGAAATGAATAATGGCTGGATAGCTCCCCAAACTAAATGACAGACACAAGACTTCAAATCTAGAAAGCTCAGAGAACATCGTGCAAAATAAACATTTTAAAAAACTACTCCTAATTATATTACAGACACTGTTCAGAAAACCAAAAATCTTTAAAGAAACTAAAAGAGAGCATAGACTTTACCTGCAGACAAACAAAGGGGAGAATTATTGTGGTCTTCTTGCAGAAATGATGCAAGCGTGGCTTGGACTATTTAAAGTGCTGAGAAAAAACTACCTGTCTAGAATTCTATAATCAGTGAAATCATCCTTCAACAGCAAGGGTGAGACAATGACTCTCTCAGACAAATGAAAACTAAAGGAATTCATTGCCAGATCACGCACCCTGCAAGAAATGTAAAAATGTTTTTTTAAAAATTAAGTTCTTTGGAAGTGAAGAAAAATGATAAGTTTTATATGCAACACAAGTATCCCCATGACCTTCAAGGAAGGCCTGAATTTGAGGTATCGTAAAATCAATCTGTATTTCTCCTTTTTTCTGAAATACATAACCCTATGTCTGGAAACTGGAAGAACCAGAAGTGTCTGTCACTTGAACTTAATTCTCCTCAGAATTTCTTTTCGTAAAATTGGAAATCAGGTGTATGTGGAGGTTGCCAGCTATTGGAAGGCTTTATGTGCACTGCACTAAGTTACTGTCGCTTTGGCTCGGTTGGCTATTAGATTATTTTTATCACTGTGCCCAAGCTATATGTCATTACTCCTTATAAATGAACAACTTTATGAACCCTTAAGTCATTCACACTTTGAGAGAGAGCTTTGAATCTAACAAAGTTGGCGTTTGAATCCAGTTTCCCTTAGAGCACATTTTGAATTCCTGTGACTCTTAAATGATCTGCTCTGTTTTACCCACATATGAAAAGTGCTGAGCAGACTCATTTTGCTTTTTAAAGTATGTGTTTTCCTTTGTAATTTTCCACATGTAAAAATGAAATGGAACATCTATAGCTTTAGCAATCTTTAAAATTATATAGTCATTATGTCACCATGCCAGGGAGACACCATCACGAGCACCTTCCTTTGGAACACCTGCTAAAATAGTTTTTTCCACACAAGATGTAATTTTTCTGCTGTGTATTTATAAAAATAAGTAAACACATACAATGCAGTCAGCTGGCCTCTTTTCATGGAAACATAAATAGCCATTAGAAGTAAAACAACAACAATGAAAATGGGACTCCATTTCATTTTCTGGATATATTTGTGCAGAGTAATTCAGATGTTTAAAAACATACCATAGAAATTGATTGTTTATTCAGTAACTTTCCAGCTTTAAATCTTTTTCCCAATGAAATACAGTGAACACATGGGCTCCTTGAGATTTTGACAAATGGGTCTTCATCCTCCTTTCCTCAGAACTCTGTTAACTAGGTTTTCTGCCTTATCCATGGGGTACATGTCTGTTCAGTTTGGAATCATCAAAACAAGAGGATTAAATTCACCTTTTATTGGGTGCTGAGTAAGGAGTCTTGAATGGATGTGATTTCAAATCAGCCCCTCTTTGTGTCCATTCCCTGGGGCTAAGCGGGTTTGAACTGGGTATTTAGATCTGATCTACAAAGACAAATGCAAACAACGCTGGGCAGAGCGCTTGGTTCATAGAATTACCTTTCCAATAAGATGCACAATTCATGGTAGAAACACAGGCTGCCTGCCCTGGAAGATCTCCCAAATGGCTGTGATATATCATTTTAATACGTTTCATTGTTTTTCATGGGAAGTGATGGAAAGATGTCCAGAGGGTGCTGGCCCTGGGCTCTACACTGCAGTCGGGCTGACGTGGTGCCTTTCATTTCTCAGGCTCTGGCCACTGAGAGGCACTAGTGGGAGTTTGGAGGGCAGTGGGAAGGGTGAGCCAGGGTCTGTCTTCCCCTCTCCTATATCTTTAGCAGCTTCACCTGTGCAGCTGGGTCTCCTTCTTTGCTGTAGTTCATGCTAGACAGATCTACCGAGGTTCCCCCTTCTTTCAGGTGACTCTGGCCTCTGGGCTCAGACAGCTCCACCTCCCTTAGTCCCTCACCCCCACCCCCCCCTGAGGGTGAGAGTAGCTTCCTGCTTGACTAGTCTCCAAGCTGTCTCCCAGGACTGGGCTGGCTTCAGAGGTCTCCTTTTACCTTTTAACAATCTCCTGCATCTGGTCCAAGACACTTAAATAGTTTCAGTTTTGCGAGGTAGAGCTCACTAATACACAGACTAGTGTGAGGAAGTAAAAGGCATTTTCATTGCAACAGTGCTGGAGTCATTAACAAACTGAAGAAAAGAGCTGAACAAAGAAGGCTCGGGAGTATAGGAACTAGGTTAGTTTTAGGACAGGCAGCAGAAAAAATTCAAGGACATCTCTTGAGCGCTGCCATCATATGACTCAGCTCCACCTACCTTCTGCCCCTGTGTACCTCCACTGGAGAGTCAAATTTCTAGAAGAGTGAGCTTTGGCAGTCGAGTTTGGGGCACAGGCCTACCCCTATGGTGGTGGTAGTGGTGGTGGTGGACAGAGAGAGCCCCAAATCCCAAAGAATGGGAGGTGGAATGGTCCTCAGAGGATGGGGTGTTGCACAGACAAAATAACAGGTGCTCACTACTGTACCAAGGAGCTTGCCACAGTGAGACTCCGATCCTGGACCTCACAGGCTCAGGATAACAATTTTGTGGGCACTCGAAGAATGAGTCCATATCCCAGGAACAGATTCATACTATTAAGGTTTGCAGAGATTGACTCTCTCAAAAGGCTAATTTACTCATTTATACTGCAAAATAGAACTGTCAGGAGAGCTAGATGCTTACCATGCCTGACCAGCACCTTCTGTTTAGGCAAACCATGGGGAAATCAGATAGTGGAAGATTCACTTGTGGGCATGAACTCAGATCAAAGGTATTATATGAGACGTGTTTCAAACAACACGTGTCTTGAACGCTGAGACATCATGAGGGGTGTCTCTTCAGTAAACTGAGACGCCATTGCCGATGCAGGTCGGGATCTCTGGAAGCAGACGCTGAGACAGTTTGAGGTGACTATATTAGTCAGAAATCCAATCTCTGAAAGGAAGAGGGAAGAAGCATGAAGCAGGATGGGCTAAAAGCAGAAGCTGAAGTCTGAGGCAGACCTAGCAAAGCCTTGGCCCACCCAGCAGGGATCTTGGAGTAAGTCCTACCCATCGGAGTTGTCCAGAGTCGGGTTGAGATATCCAGGCCTTCACATTTTTGCTCCACTGAGTACATCCTGCTCCAAGGACATCACGGTCTTGCGCTGGCAGCTCTCTGAAGTGGAGGCAGACCTCCAAGGACAGGGAGGCCCATCGGGGCGTCTACCAGACTCACTGTGATCATCCTCTGGCTCTGGAGCAGCACACCCCAGGGCCACTTAGCCGAGAGCCCTGCTCTTCTTCTCAATAAAGCCCTTGTATCGGCCAGGTTCCACGTGCCCGTGGATGGTGCCTCCACGAGCCCTGACGGTGCTGGCTTCTTACTCTCCTGTTTTAAATGCCCCTTTCTGCTTACCCCATCTCCCTGTAAAAGAGAGTATACGATGGACGTAATTTCTGCTCGAAGATATCCAATCACTTTGAACTTTTGTCACTTTGAGATGACTGCTGGGTAGCTGGGATCGGTGTTTTGGGTGTTTCCAAACCTTCTAGCCGTGCAGGACAACCCCTCACTTTACTCTCACTCCTGGCAATCCACCCAGGGCAGTGGATGTCACTACACTGACTTCAAGGACAACGTTGGTTGCACTGACTGAACATTAAATATCCGTTTCTTTCTTCTCACACTTTTTATTTCCTTTCTACTCTTCTTATATGCGGGTTGAGCAGAACATTCAAGAACAGGTGGTACCCTGTGATAAATCCTACCTGAGCATGGTGCCCAGTGCCCCTAAACTGAGATTATTCTCAGGCTGGGTGCTGCACCACAACCTTTGGATGTACCAGAATCTAAATAAATTAGAAAGACAAATAATCCTTATTATGTCAAGACAGAAGAATCATAGACAAACTACACATGTGTTAAAGTGGCGGCACTATCTGCATTTCAAGATACACAGTCAGTGATAATTCTAGTCACTGTCAGTTTAATAAAAACAGTTATTCTTTTCTTATCCATAAAATCTACCATAAAAACCCAAGTTGAAGCTGACATGTCATTACTCGAAGTCATTCTAAAAGCCCCAGGCGTGATTCACAGCCTACATTGTTCATGGATGGGTTACAGAGGAAAAGGGGGGAATTGGCTGGTTGTATCTTAGTTACTTTCAGAATTCGAATTACAAGCTATTGTACATACATATATTCATGCCCTAGAAGAAAAAAATAGGCCACTTGAAATGAAATATCAAATTAGTATATACTCTATCCAAGTTCAGTCTTTCACAAGGTAACATCCAAGTATTTTTAATGTTAATTTTCTGTGCTTGCTATCACCCATGAACATTCATCCACCATTCAATATGTCTCTAGATTCCTTTTTTTTTTCCACTGCCAATCACATCCCAAGCCCCAGGACCCACTGCCTTCTCTTTTCTGCCTCATAATAACACCACTGTGTCTAGAAGCAAACATTTTTTACATTGAAAACTTCCTCTCACTGGTTGGCAATCCAAAATCTAAGCATCATAGAGCAGAAAACCAGAAGGAGAGCAGCATGGCTCAATAAGCAAAGACTGATTGTTTAATCAAGTTTAGGGCCCATATAATAAAAACAAATGCATATTTAATTTTTATTCATACTCCATGACATAAACACCTCATAAAAGTCTATACAATGCTCATTTGAATAGTAGATTGGGGGTATGGGTTTGTGTGCACATAAAGACATAAAGCTTATATTTTCTTGGGTATATTCAATTGTGAGAATTAAGTAAAATGTTTTGACCCAATCCTATTATGATGCCTGGGCAGGCAGAGTTCTCAGGCTCAGCTGCGTAAAATTTGGACCACATTCAGTTGGTCTGCACAGAATAATAAAAAAAGTTGGTCTGGGTATTTGTGGCTCACGTTTGCCACTTGCTATTTCATGCAGTCAAGAGTTGAAGCTGCTGCCCCAAATGCATCCCCTATGCTGATTTATTGTTCTTGTATCCTACAGTTATGATCTACTTTATTTTTTCCAGGTAGATGGTATAATGTCTTCTTTTCAAATATCCAATCTATGCACTGTGAGCATTGCAACTAATCAAGAAAACAAACTAATCTGTAACACTTTGAGAAAACTCCCCAGGTGGAAGCAGACAGAACATCCATGACAAACTTCTATGATCTGGTGCCCCCACCTGCCTCAGGCTACAGAGTCTGTAGCACAGACTCTGTGTGTGAGTGTGTGTGTGTGTGTGTGTGCGTATTTTGTTCATACAGCCTTCCCTTTGTGCTCTTTTGTTCTGTAACAGAGAAGAAAGTAACTTCCAAGTAAATCCAATGGTCCCAATTTGAATCTGAATGAAAGAGAACTCTATTTGAGAAAACTCTAGACCTTGAAATAGCCAGAATGTTCAACATACACAATGGCCCTAAAATTTTTAATATAGCTTCCTTAATTCCTCATAAATGTCATCTTATCATTAACAGACAGCCCCTTTCTCTGGCCAGCTCGCACTAGTTTGTCATGTTCTTTTGTCTCAAAAAGGACTAAAGCCTGTTGCCAATTTCCATCTCTTTCTACTTAGTATCCCCTCTCCCCGACTCACAGCCATCAAATTATTGAAAAGAGCTGTCTACACTCATTCTTTCGGTTTCCCATCCAATCCAATTATCTTGCCAGTTACTACAAAATCTATATCCAACACTCCTCAGAGTGCTTGGCCTTTGGAAGTGCTGGGGAAAAATTACTTGATGATTAAATAGATCTGGTTGCTCAAGCTGGGAGTATGACGCACACATCCTGAATTCTTTTTTAACTTGCTCCCTTAGTCAGTCAGCCGCCAAGACTTTTAGATGATACTCCCTGAAGGGCTCTAGTACCTGCCGTCTTCTCCCCATTCTTACCGTCATTACTTTAATTCTACTTTGAACTACCAGCCTCCCTCACCTTGATTATTGTTACAGCTCATTAACAGGTCTGCCCAATCCAGGTGTCTCAGCTAGAATGGCCTTTCACAATACTACTTTCCTCCTTAAAAAATGCTACTTTTGGATTCCTATAGATTCCAAGATTACATTCAAATTCATGACTACTCTGCGTAGTTCATTACTTTGCACCGCTCCCTGATCAGAACCTAAACTCAATACATACTAAATTGCAATTTTCCAAACAGGCTGTTCTTCCTCCAGTCTCTAGATATTTGCCCCTGCGCCTACTTCTGCCCAGCTGCCCTCCCCCTCCAATTTTTCACTCTTTTCACCTGACAAACTCCTGCCTGCTGTTTGAGCTCACTGGTCCTGAGAGGCATTCCCTGTTCCCCTGACACACAGTCAGGGGCCCCCATGCTTTCCCCATGACAACCTCTGCTCCTCTGTGTGTCATGGTCAGGCCATTCTTTGACAATCATCGGCTTACTTGTTTGGCTGGTCTATTGAATGAGTTGGATTTGGCTTGTTTTTCTCCCACCAGTGCTGTCAAATGCTGCAGGTCTCTGTTCTTTCTGGTAACAGCTGGGGCATGTATCTCATGGCTCTATAAGATCTTCAGGTATTAAAGAGCAGCCTTGCTTTCACATATCAAGAAATGCAGTTCAATTCTCTATCAGTGTTTCCATCTTTCGCCCAATTCTTGGTTTCTCTTTGTGGGGCCTCCAAGACTGGGGTCAGGGAGAGGGATGAGAAGAAAAGGGGCAAAGCTCTACTTATTTCCTGGTACTGTTTGCCAATCTCCTTCGGCTGCTGAATGCCCACACCCAAAGGGTGGCCCTTTCATGGGGCACATTGCTAGATTCTTGAGTGATCTTCTATACAGAACACGTTCTGGTTCCCTGGGGGTCAGCCTCTTGAACTGGACGCTTTCATGTTGACTCCAGCTTGGTTAACTTTCTACACAGTCTTGCGAACTCTGGAAGTGTGGGCCATTTGTTTTACAAGTACATCTTTTTTAAGGACACTGCCGTTTCTTCCAGCAACCTCATGAGACTCAGAGCCATCTCCATGCCTGCTGAGGTCTGGGGCACACGTCTCTTGTACTCCTAGTGCCCTGCAGCTCCAGCTTATCTTAAAGGGAGGCAGCAGGTATCTCCCTTTCTCCCTAATGGGGAAGGGAGTGGAACTACCATAAAGCTAAGCTCTCTGCTTGTATCAATTACCTTCAAAGAAAATATTACTTTTCCCTCAACTCTCTAGGCTTCTTTTTTAAAGGCTGAATTTCGATGACGGGCTAGGAGTCACAGGATTGACTTTGCTATGTCCTAGCAATTCCTGCGGAGATGGTCTTTGTCCTCACTCGAATATGTAGGCACAATGAGGCAGCAGGGAAAGTCCCATTTGGCATGGTGCTGTGTCTGTTTGTCTCTCTTTGTGGACCGACCACAAAGTGAATTGTAGGCAATTCACCCTTATATTCCCAATGTCTGGCACAGAGTGAAGCTGCAGTAAATTTCAGAGAACTAACTGCTATGCATATTGTGATACATTTCAGATAGAGTCATAAGCAATACACTTTGCTGCACAAGTAGAGACTGGCCAGGTCTACCTCAGGATGTTAGAAAAGACTCATAAAAGTGAAATTTTCCCTAAAAATATGCATCTTACATCATTGCTGGGTTTTAAGGAAAGTCATAAAGCTTTCTTCTCTATTTTATCTTATTCTTTCAACTTTTTAATTGTTGTTCTAGTACAGTTCTTTCCATTTTCAACTAACTTGTTTTGTAGAGGAACACAATGAACATAACACAATGTTTTTAAAAACTTTATACCATCTTTTTAAAGCATCAAAATTAATAATATTGCTCATATCAGGCTTATCTGAACTTAGCATTTAAAACAGGAATGGTTCTAGCTTTAAGTAAATAATTATAATAGGCAATTTCCATCCTTATTGTCTATAAGGATGTGCACAGCCCAGGATGGCTATGAATGTGGCCCGACACAAAATTGTAGATTTACTTAAAATATTATGAGGTTTTTTTGTGTGTGATTTACATGTCACAATATATTTGATGTGTGGCCCAAGACACTTCTTCTTCCAGTGTGGCGCAGAGACGCCAAAAGGTTGGACACCCCTGGAAGGTCTTTCCTGGTTAGAAGTAACATCCACCCCTTGGATTTGATTTGGGCTAAAAAGAGAGTTTATTATAAAGACAGCAGTGGCCATCATGGAACCCAAAGGCAAAAAATGTAGCTGGTTTTTTTTTTCATTTTATTTATTTATCTTTAGAGGGGAAGGGAAGGAGAGAGGGAGAGAAATATCGATGTGTGGTTGCCTCTCATGCATCCCCTGCTGGGAACTGGCCTGCAATCCAGGCATGTGCCCTGACTGGAAATCGAAACACTATCGTGTGGTTCACAGGCCCATGCTCAATCCACTGAGCTACACCAGCCAGGGCAAAAAAAAAAAAAAAATGTAGCTGATTTTATGAACACACTGGAACCCAAGACTACTCTAGAATACTCTGGTGAAGCATCAAATTTTGTCCCAATCTATTTCCCAGTTTTTTTCTGTTTGGTAATCCACTTGGCTTAATAGCCACTGCAAATGGCATCTGAGGTGACATGTAACTAGTGTCAGCACCCTTCGTCTTGCCTGTCCCCAGTTCTGAATTCCTGTTTGGACCAGGTGCCCCTGTCTAATTAACCATGCTTCTGCCTTTATGTAGATGAGGGGGCCACATTTCCCAGGCGTGGAAACAGGTGACAGGACTTCTAATAGATAAGTAATGAGGACAGATATTTCAAAGGCTTAGTTCTTTAGCTCAAGAAAACTTTCGTCTCAGGATTTTGGCAGTTGATTTAGCTATTTTTTTTTTAACAAATACAATGTATTTTGACTTCTTTTTTCTTTTTAATGTTTTTTTAAAGATTTTATTTATTTATCTTTAGAGGGGAAGGGAAGGAGAGAGGGAGAGAAACACCAATGTATGGTTGCCTCTGGTGTGTCTCCTGCTGGGAAATGGCCTGCAACCCAGGCATGTGCCCTGACTGGGAATCGAACCGCGATACTCTGGTTCGCAGGCTTGAGCTCAATCCACTGAGCTACACCAGCCAGGGCCTTGGTTTAGCTATTGAGAAGAGATAATATTCACTCTATTACCCTGAAGTAACCTATATTCTATTCAAAGATCTGGGGATCTCCTTTCTCAAGAAGGGCAACTTTATTTTTATAACCTCATGGTTACTTCTACCATTAGTTTTGGTTTACAGTTGCTACTGTGTTTGAAATCAGAAAAGAGAAATAACAACAAAACACCTCTAGGTTTAAACACACCTTACAATCAGAGTTTAAACTCAGCCAAACTCTGAATTTACTATGCTTCTTTTCTGATCATAACTTATTGGAGAGCTCAGCAGGAGTTTAATCAGAAATTATATTTGACCCAGAAAAAAGGCTAACCACTTACTCTTTCTCATGTGAGGATATATACAATACAGGCATGTGGCTATCTGGGCAATGATCCTAATAACTTTTAAATTAATTAGGCTCTGTGACTTCTAAACACTATTGCATATGCTTCTTCTTTGTAGTGCCATGTTAATTTCTGCACAACACACTTATTTTACCTCCCTCGGACTGCACATTAACATTCCTGGTGATTTCCTCCAGCTCTCCTACAGAATGTGTGATTCTAGTCTGCACCAAGGAAATAATGGATCCCAGGGTTTTGTAAATATTGGGAGTGAGGAGAGCTCAGAGAGGAGGGGAGCACAGGGGGAAGAAATAAAATACCATGGGTAGTTGGAGGCCCACAGAGTCTTCTGGATTCCCAATGGGTCTCATTCCCATAATTAAAGTTTCTTTTCTTCATTCTCAGGTAAACATGGCAAGTACAGAGTAATCTCAGAAGCTTTCTGATGCTGAGTGACTTTTACAGAAAGGTGTGATCACAGGGGTATGCAATTCTGATAACCTTAGTTATATTAACAATGCTACCAGTAATATTTGAGCTCAGTGAATTTTATTTATTCCCACTGGTGCCATCAACAAAATTCAGTTTTAGATCAGGACGCATTTAACTGCTACACTCACAACATGTTGAACACCCATAATTTCCTAAATGTGGGACTGATTACACCACACACCTCACAGGGTCTTTGTGTTGATGAGCACTGGTCCGCGTCATTCAGAACTCAAATAAATAGCCATGAAGCTGAGCCCCAATCCTCTCAGTCACCTGGTGAACATACCTGCTTGAAAAATAACAGCACATGTAACCAGTCATTTGAACTGAGTCTTTGCTTTCCAGTTCCTCATTCTGGTGACTTTAAACAAGTAGAGACCAGCAAAGAGGTTGCCATTTGTATACGGTGCAGTCACCCAATTTCATCATTTTTCTTTCCTTCACTTCTGCCATATTCCCAAATGAGTATCCTAAAGCCAATCGCAGCATCGAATGTGGCTCTTTGTTCCATGTCTTTGTCTTTTTTAATTTTAGGTCAAATCAAGTGGACCTGACTATGTTTATGGGGCCTCTGTTGTTCTAAAAGCTCTGGATTAGAAAGAATGGATCAGACTCTGGAAGGCAGGCCAAGGTAAACTCTCTTAGGGTCAAGAGAACAAAATCCCTCCTGAGTGAGAGGGTTAAGGGTTTTTTTCCTAAAGAAAATGGTTGTTTCTCCTGTTAACAGTCCTGGGATCAAGAGAAGCTTCAGGGAGAGATCTGACAGGCTTTGGAATGGGAAAGAGAGGGACTTCCCCATCTCTCTGGCCTTGACTCAGAGCCCGGGAAAGCAGCTATCGTGGAGCAGGTGGGGTCGGGACTAGCAGAGCTCTGCGGTGCCCGTGGCTGCCCAGGAACCACACCAGCCCCAGGAGCTCCAGCAGAGAGGACGGACACCACGGGAATGCTACAAAGACACCTGGTGGTGGGCAAGTCCTGGCAAGTCCCTATTCTGACAAGTAGCCCAGTGACTGTATGTGTACAGGGTCCGGCACAAATAACACCCCCGTTTTTATTACAAGCTCTTTTACTATAAAATCATAAGTATGTAATTCTGTAACATAACAATAGCACACTCAAGCATGCCATATGACATTTTGCATGAAATGTTGAAACTGAAACTATAAATTATTAAACCTGCATTAGTACCCTACCAAGCACACTCAAGCAGGCATTACTTCTGCTGGGCCCTGTATCTAAAGCTGAAGATATCTGGGGTATATTCAAATATATATCATTATTTGCTATTATTTGCCAAAGACTATTAGCCTATGTGAAAATTTTTTTAGCTTTGTAAGTAAGTATTAAGATACAATTTTCCACAGTTTGTTTACTCCATGAGTAATAGATACCCACAATCCAAAACCTTCAATGGGTTGTCCCCAACTTTAGGTGACATCTTGGGTGAATTGTCATTTTGATTTCAGGCTACATCCTGTATTTTATTCCACATTTCTCCCCCCCCCCAAGAAGCTTACAATCTTCGAAATTGTGTCAAAAACTACATTTATATATGTGTGTACACTATAAAAGTCTGTTAAGAATGAAAAAGTTGAGTAGGAAATTTTTCTTTTAAAAATATTTATCCAACAGCTCTGATAGGGCCATTAAAATTATGGTTTCAAAGAATATTGGTGGCCCAGAAGAATAATTGGGAAAAAATAAGATTCAATTGTGTATATACAGTGTGATTCCAGTTTCTAACTAAATACTCTACATTCACAGGAAAAAAGGGCACTAAAAAGAAATACAATAAGTTGTTAGTACTGGTTTCTGCTCAGTTCCACATTAACTTTCATTTTTTTCATATTTTTTCAGTTTGCAATTTTAAATAATATTTTACTCTTAACACAATAAAAGTTATTTCTAAAAATCTAGCTTTAATGACTCTAGGATACATATTGCTAAGTGAAAAAAGTGGGAAAAATAAACGTGGCGAGGCAGACCTAGAGGAAGGTAGATAATAACTCAGTAACTGGGTTACAATGTGAGAGAAGAGAGAAGTTGCTTTCTCAATTTCCTTTTATGCTACTATACTTCCTTTACAACACCAGCCTAAGCAAAAACTCTTTAATGCATTAAAGTTCTAATAAAGTGAAATTGCTGAATCCACTGCAATTCCACTGCATAGGTGACATAGTTAAACATTAAAATAAAAACTTTAATCTAATTAGCAAACAGAGTAAACACCAAGAAAAATTATAAAATCCTTTCCCTACAATGGAAATACATAGGTAATACAAGCAGAACCACACTGCCTAGATACAATGCCATGTGAGGAGGGGAAACAGCTGGGCACTGAAGGATACCTGGGGGCAGAGTGGGAGGAGGAGCCAACACCGGCTCTGGGGCCAGAATTCCGGGGCTTCACTTCGAGTCCGTCACTAGCTAGCTGAGACACCTTCCTAATCCACCAGTTTTCTGAGTACTAGTTTTCTCACTCGAAGGAAGCTACTGGCAATTGCCACTCTCAGGGTTGTTGTGGGGAGCACAGGCCAGTATATGCACATGAAAGGGTTTTAACCTGAAGTACGTTTTTAAAGCATTGACAGTCTGCCACTGCCTCCTACCCAGCTGCACAACTGACACATGCTGTGTGCAGAAAAGGTCTCCATCTCCCCACAGCTGGGCCCCAAACTATTCACCAGATCGATTCCAAGCGTTAGTTATGTAAAGACTAATTCTGAACTCTGTGGTGACTCGAGAATCCTGATTACTCCTGATTCCTTATTTTAATAAATTTAAAAATTGTGGCATACATGCAGAAAAGTGCCTAAACAATACATGCAAAGTTCAATGAAATTTCACAAAAGGAGCACACCCATGTAACTACAATTCAGATTAAAAAAAAAAAAAGACCACCAGCACTCACGAGCCGCCCGGGCGCTCCCTCCCAGTCATTCCTCCCCCAAAGCAACCATTATTCTGACTTTTAACTCTGGAGATCAGTTTCTCCTTTTTGGAATCTCTCAGCTTCATGTTTGTCAGACCCGTTCCTGCTGTGCGCAGTAGGAGTTTGTTGATGCGTCAGTGGTAGTAGTTGTTTGCTGTATAGTAGTGCTTCAGTGTACGATTATGCCACAATTTACGTGCTCACTCTCCTAAAGGTGGGCATTTGAATGTTTGTGGCCACATGCGTAGTGTTTCCATAAACAATAATTTTTGCACCTGTCGTTTGGTGGACAAATGCGCTGTTGTCTTTGGCATAGAACGATGAGTAGGATTGGAGGGTTCTAGAATACACTTAGATTCATCTTTAGTTGATACTGCCAGATAGCTTTCCAAAGGAGTTTCCATTTTATGTTTTAAAAAGCTCTCCCAAATAGCTCTTACCTCCTAGCACTGTTTCTATAAATTTGACTACTCTAGGTACCTCATATAAGTGGAATCATATAGCATTTGTCCTTTAGTGACTGGCTTATTTCATTTGGCAGAATGTCCCTAAGGTTCATGAAGTGTGGTGGCTTATGCCAGAATGTCCTTCCTTCTTAAGGCTTAGTAATATTCCATTAAATATGCATACCACATTTTCTATACCCATTCTTTAGTCAATGAACACTTGGGGTGCTTCCACCTTTTGGCTGCTGTGAATAATGCTGCCGTAGCCATGGGTGTACAGAGATACCTGCTGGAGTCTCTACCCTCAATTCTTTTGGGTTTGTATCTAAAGGTGAAATTGCTGAATCCACTGCAATTCTACTTACAAGGAAGTAATTCTACGTTGACTTTTTTGAGGACCTCCATACTTCCTTCCATTGCTGGTGCACCACCACATTTTATTTTAATAGGTCTATTTTAAACCACACTTGGTCTTTCATCTCAATATCTTATCCACCTTTTGGTGACATGCAGCCTTTGTGTGTTCCAGGCCTGGTTACCTGTATGATGTGACTGAGGCCAGGAACAAGTGTTGAACACGGAAGAAACCTAGTTTCTATTTCTAGTTCTGCCACTAACTCACACAACTCTTACACAAGACACAAGAACCCTCAGGCAGCCTGAAGTTCCATTAGAAAACACAGGAAGTGAGAGTAGTAAGAAAGCAAATTTTTCTAACACACCAGACTTTACACCTCAAATGCATGTTTTTACCCTCGGAGGAATTCACGCCCACTAGACTGAGTCAGATCACACTGTTATTGCATTAAATCTGTTTTATACCTCTTTTTGTGTAATCATCTTCAGAATCTAAATTTAATTATTACACATCCACTACTGTGTAAGAATGTAAAAATTCAAAGAATTGAGGGCTGAAAAAGCAAAGAAAAGGCGGGGTTCTTTCCCTCTTGAAAACTACTGCTCTTATCCTTTTTCTGCCCAGCACCTCTTCCTCCATTCTCCTCATTTGCTTTCTGACCAACAGGATGTGGTTCAAACTGCCTTATAAAGAACCTGCTGGGGTGGTGGGGGCATAGGTGACTGGCCAAGCCCAAGCTACTGCTCCTTGGGATCCACCTTGGTATTCATATCAAGACCACACTTCGCTCAGGTTGCTCCTAGCCAGTGAGTGAGCATGATGGGCATCTAGGGCTAGGACATTCCTGCCCACTGCGGTATTTCCCCAGTGGGCAATTATTTTCTGGGGAAGTTTCTCTTAGCTTAGCGGAGACTGTCTTAGAACTGTGCTGTGGCTGGAGGCTCTTCTTAGTGAGTCCAACCTTCCCTTTCTCCTTTCACAGGCATCAGGCCTGCATCAAAGGCTAATGGCTCTCCGTGACTACTCCTGTGGCTGTCCAGTTTGTCCTTTCCTGGCATGTCCCCCAATAAAACTCTTGGAACACTAATCCTGTCTTGCATCTGCTTCTAAAAAAAGAAACTGACTCACAGAAGCAAGTGCAGGACCAGGGAAAACCAATTATTCACATCAATGGCTTTAGTGATTGCCCAAAGAGGTGATCCTTTGGTTCCCATAAGACCCATCAGAGACTTCCAGCCAAGATGGAGGCATAGGTAAACACACTGTGCCTCCTCAAACAACCAAAATAAGGACAACAACAATTTAGAAACAAAATAGCAACCAAAACTGAGAGAAAATTGAACTGTATGGAAGTCCAACAACCAAGGAGTTAAAATAAACCCATTCATCCAGACCTGTAGGTGGGGCGGAGTCCGGCGGCTGAGTGGAGAGGGGTTGCGACACAGGAAATGGTGACAGTGGGTGAGCAAGGCACCCCAGGTAAACCAGATGGAACTGGGCAGACCCCGGGTGTGGGGTGGTAATGGGCAGACCCAGCAAGGCGGCAATTGANTGAACTGTATGGAAGTCCAACAACCAAGGAGTTAAAATAAACCCATTCATCCAGACCTGTAGGTGGGGCGGAGTCCGGCGGCTGAGTGGAGAGGGGTTGCAACACAGGAAATGGTGACAGTGGGTGAGCAAGGTACCCCAGGTAAACCAGATGGAACTGGGCATACCCCGGGCGTGGGGTGGTAATGGGCAGACCCAGCAAGGCGGCAATTGAGAAGCAGGGCACCATGTGCAAGGTGGCTGGCTGACCAGGCAAGGTCCCACATTCGTGTGCAGATAACTGGAGAGCGAGATAGATTGCACAACCCAGGGTCCCAGTGCCAGAAAATAAAGCCTCAAAGCACTAATTGAAAATACCTGTGGGGGTTGAGGCATAGGGAGAGACTCCCAGACTCACAGGAGAGTTTGTTGGAGAGACCCACAGGGTCCTAGAATATACACAAGCCCACCCACACAGGAATCGGCACCAGAGGGGCCCAGTTTGCTTGTGGGAAGTGGTGGAAGGGACTGAGGTGCAACAGAGAGCAGAGCAAGGCACCAATGTTCCCTCATGGACCCCACCCCCTCATATAGCTTCACAACCCAGCCACTGAGTTGCCCTGCCCTGGTGAAAACCTAAGGCTCCCCACTCCCTCATACATAACAGGTGTAAACAGACCAAAACATTATGGCTCAAGAAGAAGAACAGCTCAAAGCCCCAGAGCCAATATTTCTAAGTGACCAAGAGATAGCCAACCTATCAGACTCACAGTTTAAAACACTGGTGATCAGGATGCTCACAGAACTGGTTGATTTTAGTCACAAATTAGATGAACAAATGAAAGCTACACTAAGTGAAATGAAGCAAAATGCATAGGGAACCAATAGTGATGGGAAGAAAACTGGGACTCAAATCAAGGGAGTGGACCAGAAGGAAGAAAAAAATGACCAAACAGAAAAGAATGAAGAAACAAGAATTCAAAAAAATGACCAGAGGCTTAGGAACCTTCACAACATCTTGAAACATCTCAACGTCTGAATTATAGGGGTGCCAGAAGGGGAAGAGGAAGAGTGGAAAACTTATTTGAACAAATAATAAAGGAGAAGTTCCCCAATTTAGCGAAAGAAATAGACTTTCAGGAAGTCCAGGAAGTTGAGAGAGTCCCAAAGAAGTTGGACCCAAGAAGGAACACACCAAGGTACATCATAATTACATTAGCCAAGATTAAAATGAAGGAGAGAATCCTAGAAGCAGCAAGAGATAAGGGGACAGTCACCTACAAAGGGGTTCCCATCAGACTGTCAGCGGATTTCTCAAAGGAGACCTTCCAGGCAACAAGGGGCTGGAAAGAAGTATTCCAAGTCATGAAAGACAGGGACCTACATCCAAGACTGCTCTATCCAGCAAAGCTCTCATTTAGAATGGAAGGGCAGATAAAGTGCTTCTCAGATAAGGTGAAGTTGAAGGAGTTCATCATCACCAAGTCCTTATTTTATAAAATGTTAAGGGGACTTATCTAAGAAAAAGAAGATAAAAATACGAACAGTGAAATGACAGCAAACTCACAATTATTGACAACCATACCTAAAATAAAAACAAACTAAGGAAACAACTAGAATAGGAACAGAACCACAGAAATAGAGATCACATGGAGGGTTAGCAACAGGGGAGTGGGAGGAGGAGAACAGGGGAGAAGGTACAGAGAATAAGTAGCATAGACGGTAGGGAGAAAATAGGGGGAGGGCAAGCATGGTATGGGAAATGTAGGAGCTGAAGAACTTATGACACATGGACATGAACTAAAGGGGGGAATGTGGATGGGAGAGGGTGTGCAGGGTGGAGGGGAATGAAAGGGGAAAATGGGACAACTATGATAGCATAATCAATAAAATATTTTTTAAAAAACAAAATAAAATAAAATAAGGACCCGTCAGAATGTGGTCCTAGGGTTTAGTGGACCTCAACCAGTTACACAGAGGGGATTCTGTGGCAGTAAGGAAATAAACTCACAATTGCTTGAGGCTCTTACGGAACAACAGTGGCCCCCACCCCCACCAAGGACAGTATACTAATACCGTCCAGACCACCTACTGGGCTTGATTGTCTGCTGCAAATCAGAAGGACATCTCTCAACGCCAGAGATTTGTGAAAAGGAAAGGAAATGTTTATTTAATGCTATACAGACTTGAAGTAGTAACCTAATGTCTTCATTAAAATATCTAAGTCCTTCAGGATATCCACAGACGCACACACAGCACTCCCTTCTCCCCCTGCCCCAATTCAGGGTACCATAACTCAGGAAAAGAGCAAAAGTCCAGGATCCAGACTCCTGCCACCATCCTCTGTGTCACCATCCAGGCAGGATCTCTAATTAATCCAAAGTAATGTGGCACCTTCTCATGGTCTGCCGTCAAGAGTTCTTTGTACCCATTTTCCAGGCAAAGTCTCTCCTGCCTCCCAGGCCGCATGGCCAAAGCACCCCAAAGCCATGTGGGCCTCTTCTACCAATGCTGCAGGGGTCTGCACTCTGGCCAAACCTCCTGGTTCTCCCTTCTTCCCCCAGGGGCAAGAGGGGATCCTCACTCTGCCAAAAGCGTGTGGCTCTCTCCCAATGGCTGCAATGCCTGGGTTTAAATCCCCACGCCAATCTTCCTCTCTACCCCCATTTCCCACAGTCAGTTACACCTGCCAGTATTTCTGTATTATTCCAAGTTTACTGGGCTGCCATCGTGAGTCTGGGCAGGTATGATCCCATGTCTGGGAGCCAATCTTCTCCAAGCTCCCACGCAGGCACTGTAACTGGGGGGACCTGCCCCCCAATTGCATCTTTGGAAGAAGTGACTTTCATCCTCCTGGCTCCAAGCCTGGCCACAGCCATTTAACATATCCAAGTGACCCTCCAAAGGCTATAGATATGTTAAATGACCATGCCATAGTCTAGCTACAAGGCTGCGCAGAGCAGCCCTGCATGTTCCTGCTCCATGTGCCCCTTCCCCTACCTCACACCTGTGGGGGGAGGGGGAAGGACATCTTATATGTCCCTCCAATATTTCCTAGACACCTTGAGTTCTGGACCCCATTCCAAATTTCCTTTTGGGGCCCCTCTCTTGGCTGCACCCTGTATCAAGGCCATGTTCCCTGGCAGGGGAATCCTGTCTGTAGTTGGATAGAATGAGGCTAAGTGCTACAGAGAAACAGGAGGGAGAAAGGTTTGGAAGAGGAGTGGGGCCTGAAGAGGTCTGGGTTCTGAAATTTGGAGACCAGAAACACCCATTGTGTTTGATCACATGAGCCAATAAGTTTCCAGTTCAAATTGGGTTTTGGTCCCTTGTAACCCAAGAGTCCTATTAGATACTCTTTTGTCTAACATCTTTCCATGCATGAGTCTACTGATTCTAGGTAACTCCTTACCTCTTTGTATCCCAACCTCTTAGTCTGGAAATTTCCCAAACCTACTAAAAACCTGCAAAAATAGTAAAATGCATGCCCATATACCCTGTACCTATAATCAATTGTTAACATTCTGCTGCTTTTTCCCTATATATATATACAAATAGGTTTTGATGACTCATTTGAAAATTAAATTAGTCACAGATATCATAATACTTCTCCCCTAAATACCCTTAAAACAAAGGCAGTTTCCTACATATCCACAATACAATGATCACATTTTTAAAATTTGACCTTGATACAATATTATCATCTAACACACAGTCTGTATTCAAATTTCCCTAATTGTCTCAATAATGTCCTTTATAGTTATTGTTTTTTCAATCCAAGAGCTGATCGAGGATTATATGATACTTTTAGTTGTCATGGCTCTTTAGTTTTCTATCATTTAGAACAATTCCGTAGCCTTTTTCTTTCACTACCTTGACATTTTCTAAAAGTCCAAGCAGGTTGTTTGGCAGAATGTACTTAAATTGGATTTGCCTGGTTGTCTCCTCAAGATTAGATTCAGGTTAAAATATTTTCAGGAGTAAGCCGAGGTACTATGATGCTCTCAAGGCCTGTGCCAGGCAGGTCACGGGCGGGCCCTGCCCATCCATGTCTCTGGACTCCTCACTTGTGTGCTCTCCCTGCGATCTTGCAGGCTGCAGCCCAGTGAACTTCCCGCAGCTCCTCTCTTTTCCACCTTCCACCCACGCTGCTGCCTCTGCCTGACACTCCCTCCCCTGACCCTTCCCTTCAGCCACCTGAGCCACTAGTCTAATCTAATATATCCACGAGTCCCTCTTTGACCCCTTGGAATTGGCAGCTTACCCAGGCACTCGTGCAGTTATCTCCCCTTCTGGAACACTGGTCTTCAAAATGTGGTCCTCAGAGCCCTGAGGAATCTGAGGCCCTTTCCCCAGGTCCACAAGGTCGAAAGGATTTTCATGATAATACTAGGATGTTGTTTACCTTTTTCACTGTATTGACACTTGCATTGATGGTACCAAAGCAATGGTTTGCAAGACAGTTGCAGCGAACTGTACCATTAGTCATTGTATTCTTTACCATCGACTCACAGGAAAAAAAATGCTAGTTTTACTTAAGAATGTCTTTGATTAAGCAGTGCAAAGTGATTAATTTTGTTAAATTGCAACCCTTGAATATGTCTGTTTAATATTCTACATGACAAAGGGGAAGTGTACGTAAACTGCTTTGGCTATACACTGAAGTTCAAGGGTCATCTCAAGGAAAAGTGCTTGGGTGATTGGCTTGTGAGTTAAGCTGGATGCTTTTTCTGTGAAGCAGCATTTTTATTGAAAGAACAACGGGCAATTAAACTGTGGTTATTTAGACCTGAGTGTTTGGCACACATTTTCTGCCAATGAACCAAGTTAAAACAACTTGCAGTATATGTCGCCAATGGTAAAATTTAAGCAGTCACATAAAAATTAGAATTTTGGAAAAATAATATCTGTCTTCACAAGCTTGACAGCTTTCCAACACATTTCTTATGTGGTCAGTGCTAATATTAATGAATGTGATTTTTATGTATTGTATAATGAAATTAATCAACAGTTGAAAGAGTGGTATGTAACTCAATGAGTCAATGTTTCCAAATGAACAAATGTACGTTGTCACAAAATCACATGTATGATCCATTGAAAGTGCAACATAGACTAATATACTTTAATGTAATTTTAATATATGAAAAATGTATTTTATATTTACCATTGATATGGTTTTAGATTTTACATTGAAGGTATCTTGGAGAAATTACAACTTGCTGATTTTTGGTACAGTAGCAAAGGAAAGTTTCTGCAATTATCTGAAAAGGCATTTAAGATACTCCTGTTTTCCAGTTACATATCTGGGTGAGGCCAGATTCTCCTTATATACTTCAACCAGACAACAAATTCAAACAGATTAAAAACAAAAGCACAGATGAGAATCCTGCTGTCTTTTATTAAGTCATACATTAAAGAGATCAGCAAAATTATAAAACAATGTCACTCATTAATTTTTTGTTTTGAAAAATAGTCTAATCTCTTTTCAGTTATACATTATTCACATTCACATATAATACATTCACTGTCATTTGAAGTGAATAAACACTTTTAAACTTTCCTAGTTTTAATGTCTAATTCAGTAAATACTGACAGCTATAACCTAGATAACCAAAAGCCCTTTGGGCTCTTCAATAAGTTTTAAAGTGTGACAGGGTCCTGAGGCCAACATCTGAGACCTGCTACTCTAGACCGTGCACTCTGTGAGGGCACAGGTTACATCTGTCTTGGTCACTACTCCATCCTACACAGGGAACATTTGAAAAGCGGCTGGCGATACTTGCTGGAAAAAGGATTCACTGGAAGATTGCATGACTGAATAAATGACTCTCAACATGGATCTGGCCAGGCATTTCAGACAGGGGAGTCTTTGGATTAAAAAAAAAATCCAGAAACAAGAGAGTAAGGATTTTAGGAGAAGCATGAGCAATTAAGTGTATATATGTAAAGCAGACTAGCACAATGGATAAAAACTTAGACTTTGGATACAAGTAACCCTGAGTTCGAATCCTACCTCCAACCTTTATTAGCTAAGTCACAGTGGGCACATTGACCACTCTGAGCTCAGCTGATTAGCAATGGGTGCACATGCAAGCTACTACCTCTCTGTGCCTCTGCTTTTTGCCTGTAAAATGAAGATAACAACAGCTCCTACCTTCTTTGTGCTGCCGTTAGTAAGGTGCTTGGAGCTCTAACGTGAAGGGCGCTCACCACATGTGGCCTTTGAGTACCTGCTATGCGGCTAGTGCAACTGAAAAAATAGATTTTTATTTTATTTAATTTTGACTGATATTAAAATTTTTTCATTGAAGCAGTTTTGTCAATGTCAACATGGATGAGAATGGAAAAGAATGATTTTTTGGTGCTCAATTTAGGTATTGGAAATCCTTTAAGCACATTTGGAACAACTCGGGTATGTAAATCTGCTTTTCCCACTGTACTTTTTGTGAACTCTAAATTCAGATCAACCACTTCCAGTGCAAATGTAATATCCAAATTGAGATGTGCTGTGGGTGTAAAACACACAGTGCATTTTGGAGACTTAATACGTATACACATAGAATATGAAATATATCAATATTTTAATGTCAATTAATATTCACTGATAAAATATTTTATTAAAACCAATGTCGTCTGTTTCTTCTTTAACTGGCAATTAGAAAATTTAAAATTACATGTATGTCTCATATTATTCATTTTCTCTTGGATAAGGCTTAGCACATTGGAAGGACAATACAAAGTTAGTGCTCGCTGTTTTGTCATCTACTATACAGATGACATTTGCCCTGCAAACTCACAGCAGATAAATGAGAGGTTATGTAAAGCTCTTAGCACAGTGCAGGGCACACACACGCTTCTCAGGAAGCGGTGCCTATCGGTGGTGAGCAGAGAGGGCATTGCGGGGTCTGGGCTGACAGCACTAGAAAGGGCGTGCATATTATAGGAGGTTTTGAAAATCTGGCTGAGAAGTTGGGACTTAATTCTCTATGCAGCTGAGAGCCACTGAAGCACATGATCCGAGATGTGTTTTAGAAAGATAACGCTGACAGCGTGTGTCCTCAGAGGGGGATGTGGGTTTCAGAAACAGTTCTAAGACATTCAGAGAGAAGTCTGCTAAGTAGGTTGGGTGATCAAGCCGGGGAATGCTGTCTGGGGTCACAAACCACGTCTCAGTTTGACTGACGAGTCTGGTTTCATGGGAAGCTTGTAATCCAGCTTTGTGGGCAATACTGAAAGAGAAGTTTCTCAGGCATTTTTGAAAAGTGACAGACAGCATCATCCGCTTAAGCAGATCTCCTTCCACTGTGACTGTTCCAAAATGTGCACATTTCTGTGTGCTTACACAGCCAAGTAAATACATGGCCTCATTACATTTCAGTTTGTGGGTGTATGCCCAATAAGGGGCTCTTTAGTTATAGCTCATATTAAAAACTATTCTGATCTCAAAACACCTAATCAGTCCTCCAAGTTTCTCTTTTGTATAAATTTTCCATCATTCCCTAGGAAATACTAAGGCACTGCCACAAACAATATCAGTATCTTTTTATCAGCACTGCCTTTAGGTCCAGGCAGGAGAGGCCCCTGTCCCAAACCCCATACCTTTGAGGGTTCTGGGATGGCCCTTTTCTGTTGCTTTCCTCTCCTACATTAGTTGTCTAATATGGCATTTTAAAAATCACTGCAAAACACAGTGGCTTAAAATGAAAAATCATTTAGGAGTTCCAGCCAAGATGGAGGTGTAGGCAGAAATGCTTTGCTTACTCACACAACCAAAAGAAGGATAACAACCAATTTTAAAAAAAAAGAACAACTAGAACTGCCAGAAAATAATTTGCATGGAAGTCCAACAACCAAAGAGTTGAAGAAACAACTAGGAGGAGGGGCTAGGAGACCAGGAAGAGGGGCAGAGATGGGCAGCCAGGGTGGAGAGGGTGGTGGTGTGCCGCACAGGTGGTCCCACATTTGTGAGCAGGTAAGACAGGTGGAACAACAGAGCAGCGAGACAGACCACCCAACCCAGGGATCCAGTGCAGGAAACTAAGTCTCAAAACCCCTGGCTGTAAAAATCCAGCGGGGGTTGTGGTGGTGGGAGAAACTCCCAGTCTCACAGGAGAGTTTGTTGGAGAGACCCACAGGGTCATAAAACGTGCATGAACCCACCCACCCAGGAATCAGCACCAGTAGGGCCCAGTTTGCTTGTGGGAAGCAAGGGAAGTGATGAAAAGTGGGACAGGAGCAGAGCAAGCAGCATTGTTCCCTCTCTGACCCCTCCCACACATCAGTGCCACAATGCAGCAAAGAGGGTTGCCCTGCCCTGGTAAATATCTAAGGCTCCTCCCCTTACTACATAACATGTGTGCCAAGACAGAAATATGGCCCAAATGAAAGAACAGATCCAAACTCCAGAAATAGAACTAAGTGACAAGGAGACAGACAACCTATCTGATGCAGAGTTCAAAACACTGGTAATCAGGATGTTTACAGAACTGATTGAGCAAAATGAAGAAAGAAATGAAGGCTACATAAAGTGAAATAAAGGAAAATAACCAGGATATCAACAGTGAGGGGAGGAAACTGGGACTCAAATCAACAATTTAGACAAAAGGAAGAAATAAGGCCCTGGCTGGTGTAGCTCAGTGGATTGAGTGCGGGCCTGCGAACCAGAGGATCGCGGTTCGATTCCTAGTCCGGGCACATGCCTGGGTTGCAGGCGGGTTCCCTGCAGGCCAACTCCCAGCAGGGGACGCACAAAAGGCAACCATACATTGATGTTTCTCTCCCTCTCTCCTTCCCCTCTAAAGATAAATAAATAAATAAAATCTTTAAAAAAAGAGGAAGAAATAAGCATCCAACAGGAACAGAATGAAGAAACAAGAAGGGAAAAAATGAGGAGAGGCTTAGAAACCTCTGAGACAATTTTGAGCATTTCAACATCTGAATCATGGGGGTGCCAAAAGGAGAAGAAGAGCAAGAAATTGAAAACATAATGAAGGAGAACTTCCCCAATCTGGCAAAGAAAATAGACTTCCAGGAAGTCCAGGAAGCTCAGAGAGTCCCAAAGAAGTGGACCTGAGGAAGCATACACCAAGGCACATCATAATTATATTACCCAAGATTAAAGATAAGGAGAGAATCTTAAAAGAAGCAAGAGAAAAAGAGACAGTTACCTACAAAGGAGTTCCCATCAGACTGTCAGCGGATTTCTCAAAAGAGACCTTGCAGGCAAGAAGGGGCTGGAAAAAAGTATTCCAAGTCATAAAAGGCAAAGACCTACATCCAAGACTGCTCTATCCTGCAAAGCTTTCATTTAGAATGGAAGGACAGATAAAGTGCTTCCCAGATAAGGTCGAGTTCAAGGAGTTCATCATCACCAAGCCCTTATTATATGAAATGTTAAAGGGATTTATCTAAGAAATAGATCAAAAACTATGAACAGTAAAATGACAACAAACTCACAGCTATCAGCAGCTGAACCGAAAAAACAAAAACTAAGCAAACAACTAAAACAGGAACAGAATCACAGAAATGGAGATCAAAGAAATGAAAGATTATCAGTGGGGAGGGGGAGAATGGGGGGAAAGGTACAGGGAATAAGAAGCATAACAGGTAGGCATAAAATAGACAGGGGTAGGTAGGTTAAGAATAGTGTAAGAAATGGAGAAGCCAAAGAACTTATATGTACCAGCCAAGGTCATGAACTAAGGGGAGAATGCTGAAGGGTGGCAGGGGTTGGGCTACAGGGAGGAGGGTGATAAGGGAAGGAAAAAACAAGGTAACTGTAGTAACATAATCAATCAAATATAATTAAAAATACTAAAAGAAAAAAGAAAAATCATTTGTATTTTTCATGGTTTCTGTGGGTTGTGAATTTGTGAGTAGCTTAGCTGGGGGGTTCTGGTTCAGGGTCTCTCATGATGTTGCCATCAGATGTCAGATGAAACTACAGCCACCTGAAGGCCTGACTTGGACTGGAAGACGTACTATCAAGGTGGGTCACTCACAGCGCTGACAAGTTGGTTTTGGCTGCAGAGGAGCTTAGTTCTTCTCCACATGGAAGATTCCTCACACAGTGGTGGCTGGGTTCTGAGTACTGTGTATACAGATGGGTAATGGCTAGATCATATACGAAAATCGAACTCTGACCCACAATCAGCAGTAACCACCCCATGGAGCTAACCACAACCTCTGCACCAATTAGCTTATAACAGCCAGGACTTGCTCAGTAGTTGATAGCTTTCCTAATTTTCCCCCCATGCCCAACTTAACACCAGCCAAGAAAGGCAAAGATGCTCCCCTAACCAATCACATAGGGTGCCTACAGCCTCCCCATACAAATAGCCTGCAATTAGGGCATACCTGAATCCTTCCTTTTCTCCACTTTATAGCTTTCCCACTCCTCTGCCTGCCTTTGGATCTCTGCAAAACACAAGTGATGTTGGCTGAGTGTTGTACTATACAAACTTTGAATTGCATAGCCTTTGCTTGTTCTCTTGGGTGGTCTTTGCTTACTCCCACAGTTCCAGAAGCAAAAGTTCTGAGACAGA
Source organism: Sturnira hondurensis (assembly GCF_014824575.4). NCBI lineage: Eukaryota > Metazoa > Chordata > Mammalia > Chiroptera > Phyllostomidae > Sturnira > Sturnira hondurensis. Next base: position 6,612,748 of record NW_028085930.1, read on the forward strand.
GAGAGAGGAAAAAAGAGAGAAGAGAGAGAGAGAGAGGGAGAGGGAGAGAATTCTTCCTTAGTCCAGGAAGTCACAATTCCCTGCCTTGGGAGAACATATACCCCCATCTCTCTTTTTTAAAATATATTTTATTGATTATACCATTACAGTTGTTCTATTCCCCCCCTTCATTCCCCTCCACCTGCATACTCCCTCCCCCACCATTCTCCCCCCCCCTTAGTTTATAACCACGTGTCTCAAGTTCTTTAGATTCTATATTTCCCCTACTATTCTTGCTCTCCCCCTATCTATTTTCTACCTACCATCTATGCTATTTTCTGTACCTTCTCCCCCCTTCTCCTCCTCCCACTCCCCTGTTGCTAACCCTCCATGTGTTCTTCATTTCTATGGTTCCACTCCTGATCTAGCTGTCCTCTTAGTTTGCTTTTGTTTTAGGTGTGGTTGTTAATAACTGTGAGTTTGCTGTCCTTTCACTGTTCATATTTTTCATCTTCTTTTTCTTATATAAGTCCCTTTAGCATTTCATATAATAAGGGCTTGGTGATGATGAACTCCTTGAACTTGACCTTATCTGAGAAGCACTTTATCTGTCCTTCCATTCTAAATGAAAGTTTTGCTGGATAAAGCAATCTTGGCTGTAGGTCTTTGGATTTCATGACTTGGAATACTTCTTTCCAGCCCCTTCTTGCCTGTAAGGTCTCTTTTGAGAAATCCGCTGACAGTCTGATGGGTACTCCTTTGTAGGGGACTGTCCCCTTATCTCTTGCTGCTTCTAGGATTCTCTCCTTCATTTTCATCTTGGCTAATGTAATTATGATGTGCCTTGGTGTGTTCTTTCTTGGGTCCAACTTCTTTGGCACTCTCTGAGCTTCCTGGATTTCCTAGAAGTCTATTTCCTTTGCCAGACTGGGGAAGTTCTCCTTTATTATTTGTTCAAATAAGTTTTCCACTCGTGGCTGTTTCTTTCCCCCTTCTGGTACCCCTATAATCCGGATGTTGGAACGTTTAAAGTTGTCCTGGAGATTCCTAAGCCTCTGGTACTTTTTTTGAATTCTCATTTCTTCATTCCTTTCTGGTCAGATATTTCGTTCTTCCTTCTGGTCCATTCCATTGATCTGAGTCCCAGTTTCCTTTCCATCGCTATTGGTTTCCTGGACATCTCCCTTCATTTAAATTAGTTTAGCCTTCATTATGTTCCTCTAATTTGTGACTATAATCAACTAGTTCTGTGAGCATCCTGATAAACAGTGTCTTGAACTGTGCTTCTGAAAGGCTGGCAATTTCTCGGTAGCTTAGAGTTATCGGCTCTGGGACTTTGAGTTCTTCTTGCACCATCTTTTGGGCTGTTCATGCCTGTTACATAGCAGGATCAGAGCCCTAGGTGTTCACCAGAGCAGGGCAACTCAGTCGCTGGGTTGTGATGCTGTATGTGGGGGCTGGATCAAAGAGGAGCAATGGCGTCCAGTCTGCCGCCTCCCCCCCACGGCCCCCACAGGTGCCGCAGCTGCCACCGTCACCAGGGCCCGCGCGTTTTGTCCCACTGCACACGAGTGTGCCACTGCCGTCAGTCCTCCACCACTGGGTTCGCCCACTGGGGCCTGCGTGGTCAGTCTCACTGTGTGCGAATGTGCGAGCACGGTCAGTCTGCCCCACATCCTGACGGTCAGGGCTGCCTGCACGCCTAGGTCAGGGATCTTTCCTACCCGATCCTGCTCCACTGCTGGCTCCACCCCTCTTACCATCCCCGTTGAACGGTTCGTTGTTGTCAGACTTCCGTATAATTCAATTTTCTGTTCTTTGGCTGTGTCTTTGTTCTCCAAATCTTTGTTGTATTCAAACTTAGTTGTGGGAGAAGGCACAGTGTTTCCACCTATGTGTCCATCTTGGCAGAAGTCAAGAAAATATACCCCCATCTCTTGATAGAGGGTGTGTCCATCACATTCTAAGAAGAGCGTGTGGGATGGGATAAATACATATGTTTGGCCACTTTTGAAAAACACCATCTGGCACCTACACACAGGACAAGATGCCTGTGGGGCCAGGGGACTTGTTCACACAGAACAAGTGTGTGAACTTATTCCCCAACTTCTGCTCCCCAACTTCTACATCTGAACAATGTTGTTGCTATCAGTCAAATGTGGCTGTTGAAATTTCAATTAAGACAAAATAAAATTTAAAATTCAGTTTCTCAGTCATGCTAACCACATTTTGAGTTCTCGAGTAGAGAGAGACTACCTTGTTGGACAGCCCAAATATAGAATATTTTCATCATTGCACTGGATAGCACTTATCTAGGCCAAGTGCTCAAAATCCCTGTCCAGAGGCCCCAAACCCATTTCCAAAGGTATATAGGCTTTTTCTTTGTGTTAGTCTTTCCAAAAGTAGACTGCATTATTGGTACGACACCTCAAGTCCTGAGAGGTGGCCAAATAAAAGAACAACAACCCTGTTGTCAGGCTACGTAGAGGCTGGAACGTCCACGTCCTTGCATTACAGACTGAACTGCATCCCTCTCAAACTCATACATTGAGGTTTTAGCCCCCATGTTGACTGTATTTGGAGGTAAGGCCTTTAGGAGGTAGTAAATGTTATGTGAGCTCATAAGGGTAGGGCCATAATCCAACAGAGCTGATGTGCAGAGAAAGAGACAAGAGAGCTCCTTCTCTCCACACACCTCAGAGGAAGGGCCATGTATGGGTGCAGCAAGAAGGCAGCCGTCTGCAAGCCAAGAAGGAAACTCTCACCAGGAGCCTACTAGCCAGCACCTTGACCTGAGACTTTGAGCCTCCAGAACTATGACAAAATAGATTTCTGTTGTTCAAACTGCCCAGCCTGTAATATTTTGGTATGGCAGCCCAAGCAGACTGATACACTTGTGCACAAGGTCCCCCACAGAACAGGCTAGAACTGGGGATGAGGAGAGGAGGGTAGGGGAGCCAGAGGTCAGGGCTCACTCTCCACTGCCATCTCATTCCAGCATGGAACTTCAAGGGATATGGAAATTAGAAACTCAAACTGAGTCTCCCAGGTTGTTATGAAGCATATGCAATAACATAGATGAATACAACTAATTTTACCTTATAGTTTGTTAGCTTAATTCATATCTTTTAAATATTCTGATATATGATATGTAGACCTCCACTTGTGCTCTTGCATTGGACACCACAAATGTTAGGGGTGCACAAGACTTCATTTTACATGGCTTCTTACTCTGGGAAAGAGAAAAACACATGTGTATGCTATGCTGCATCGTTATTGTTGTAAGGAAAATATAAACTCCAAAAAGAAGGGTGCTGTATGTCAAGTTTGATCTAGTGGCACGAATTGGGTAGAGAAACTTGCTTTGCCTCAATGCATATTTCATAGATAGAGCACTTTTCAAAACTAAGTCTCTAATGTAGGTATCAACTGCACATAACATTTTAAGGAGACTGCTGGAGTTCCCGAAAAGAAAAGACTACCTGGAATACTCTCCGGAATAAGGTATTATAGTAGTCACTCTTGTGCTCACCTAGATCCCTTTTATTGGCCTGGGAGACCCACTACTCAGCTAGTTCAGGGGTTGGCTGTTTAGTTCAAAGCTTGCCCCCTTCTCTGAAGAATTGCCCTCAGTTGACAGACAGGAGCCAATGCATCCAGGAGATTCCCTTCCCAACCTCTCCAAGTTGACTAATGCAGTCCCTTCCCCTCTAGATGTGACATCTTTGTGGTGTTACTTATGGTCCACTGACCCTAGGGATCAGGCCAAGGTTAGACCCTACCTAGGACCACCTCTTTGATCAACTTCTTCCCCTGATCTACTCTTTTTTTACTCCATCCCCTATAGGTTTCTCCTGAAAGCAATTTCTCAATGAATGCTGGGATCTGAATATCTGTCCCAGTCTCTGCTTCTAGGATAAGTGATATAATACCATTGAAGATGGCAAGGTGCAAGGATTGAAAACTAGTATCTTTCACATCCGCCTCTGCAAACTCACTTTGCTGACTTTAAACTCTCATGTTATTTAAAATTCCTCCTTCATTAGGTCTAACACAAGCTTGAAATCCTGCAATGGGAAAGAAAGATAGGGTAGAGTTGGCCCCATCATTATTTCCACACATTGTTTACCTATTCTTTCTACCATCACCTACAATTCTGCTTCAGGCTTCCCCAGGGGCTGAGATGAAGCTGGGAGCGACGGAAAAGATGTTTCAGTTTTTGAAAAGGTACAATTACAATCTGGCATCAATGTTCCCTGCTGGAATAGATGTCTACATGCCAACTCTTTTTCATCTGGGGCATTTTTAGAGTTCCTTAGGCACTCCCTTTCCTCCCTTCAAACACACACACACACACACACACACACAACCTGCAACTGCTATTTTCTGGTGCAATGATGCTCCTCCCTGATGGCCACTCGTGACTCCCCCTAGGACCCTCGGTTTCTGCATGTAGCAGTAACCCTCCATCCTCTTTCTGCCCAGGCCATTTTGCCCCAGGAAGGATACGCTCTTGGGAAGTATCCTTTTCTTGAAAAGAAAAGATCCTCACCCCAGGATCCCTTCCCAGGGGTTCATATGCTTGTGGGCCCCTTTCCCTCCCACAAGTGACTTCCCTCCCTATGCAACTCTCTATTTTTCTGCTCTGGCCTCTTTAGCTACAGCCTCTCACCTATAGATTTTCCCAAGTGTGTTTTAGGGACCTTTCCTCTCATCCCTAAATTCTAGGAGATGCAGACCAAGGCCACCGGGTAGTTTGCTCAACACATTCTCCTCACTTGGCTTAAAGTGACAGAGAAGTACCTCTATTCCCTGGAAAGTGGCAACTGCACAGTTCTCCAACAACTCTCTCTAAAGAAACAGTCATTCCCCTCCACGTATCTTCAACCTGCCTGACTCTGGCAGAAGCGGGCTCTAGCCACCCCCTTTGCAAAACAGGCAATCTGCACAGAAGGTCTAGGTGGTTCAGCGAGTCACGTTGGACTGAGGGAGTACTTGACACTGTTTTCAGCTCAGAGGCCTCAGCTAAACAAACTTCCGAGGTTTTAACATCCTATTATGTAGTATAATAAGAGCTAAGTTTACGTCATGTCTACTATGTGTCAATTTCAAATCTTTTTCCTGCATTAAACCACCTTAATCCCACACCGGTCTATAGGGAGGTATAATTTTGACCTCCATTATACAAATGTGGAAACTGAGGCACAGAGGGGTCAAGATTACCCAGGGAGACAGACTCAATCAACCTCTGAACCCCGAGACACATGCTCTAAGTCACCTTAAGAGACTGTCTCCATTTGGAATTCAGCGTGAATTCCTCACATTCTGTGCTGAGCCTGTTAGTTTCTCTGAGGGTGACTTTTCTTTCGAGTGACCCTTAGAAGAGCAATCCTCATGCACTGAAATACTCTACTGTTTTTCCACCTGATATATCTTTAAATAAAAATGCTTGTCAGCAGCTGGCACATGAAGAAAGTCACTATCAGTTTTCCATAAGTTTACAAAATATTTTGGGCTGTCCTTTGAAAAGTCTCCCTTTCTAGATCAGCGAGTTCTCTAGCTGACGAATGTTCCCTAACCCATATGGCTGCTGAGGGTGAGAACCCAGATTCCTGACTACACAGAAAGTGGCCCATCTCCCTCTGGACTTTGGGTTGAAGAGCAAGCCATGCCCTTGGCTGGGCAGCTGAGAGCCCTTTTACAACAGTGGAAAGATGCTTTTGTCATTCCTTCTTTGTTTGGTTGCTTTTGTCCATGTTCGCCTAACCTTGAGGGCCTCTGTGGACTTTGTACAATGTGAGCCAACACTGTAGATGCTGCAGAAGTTACCTGACATGGTGGCAGACCTAGCAGATGTATAAACCAATAAATTAAATAAAAAATTGATACATGTTGGACAGTATGAAGCAAAGACTACCAAATACAGTCTAAAACAAAGCTGGATTGCTTGTTTACTTGGGAGAGTCATGTCATGTCATTCAGGTATGAGTTCAGCAGGTCCCTCCAAGCAGTAATTCAAAGAATTTGGTTATGGCAAAGGGAAGGCTGTGCACCAATAAGGCAAGCTTCTGAGCTCAGGTGTTTGGTTGGCCCAGGAGGCAGAGTGCCAAGTCCAGGATGCTTTACCTGAGCCCCCAGTGGGCCTGAGGCCACTCAGTAAATGGCTCGAATTCTCAAAACTTAACAAGGTTTCTCTTTAATACACATGCAAACAAGAAAGAAAACTTGCAGGGGCCAGAAGCAAAGAAGGAGACTTTAGATAGAGCAGTAGGTAGGGGTTGAAGCTATGAAGCCCGTGGATGTGAGTCTTAGATACACCTTAGGAAGAGCGGCAAATGCCTGGGAAAGAAGCAGAATCAAAATCAGGCAGCCAGAATCGGACCTTGCATAATGCCACTGTTTAGAAAACCCTGCCCCATCTGTGGGCTGACATTGGAAAGCTGTACCAGAAAGCAGGCTCTCTGCCTCAGCTCTGAGGTGGAAACATCATTAGTGAAAAATAAAACTCCAGGACTGGGCAAGGTTGTCCAGGACACACCTGGTGGACTCTTCGGGCTTGGCAGAACCAGCCACAAATTCTTCCCAGGGGTCTCCAAACCCAGGGCACCCCCAGGATTCCCAAGGAAGATGAGTTCTTCAAAGTCTATCAAATGGTGGTACCACATTTAATGGCTCCATGAAGTGGGGCAGTAGGGAAAAGGGCTTCAAATATGCCACATAAGAGGCCCTCTGGACTTCATATAGTTCGCTTATTAATCACTGTTGTATGCCAGGGTCTGTGCCAAACTCTTTCCCATGTATTTTCTTGAGCCTTCCCAACAACCATATTCTACAGCATATCCTTAATCGGCACAGGGCAGCCTTCCAATCTGGCACAACTCTCAGAAACCGAAAAAATAATAATCTGATCACATGCCTAAAACCCCATCATCCATCTATGTGGGACTCATTCTTTGGAGTCTTGACAGCTTTTCCATCTCCATATGTGCACACACCTCCACACTAGATCACAAACCCTGGGCAGCACAGGAAAGTGGGAGGTGCTCTGAAGTGGCAGCTTTGTGACTTGGGTTCTGGTCCAGGCACCGCTCTGTTGATAATCAGACTTTGGTCAAACTACACAACCGAGGTGTTCAGCACAATAAATAGTCAATAAATGATAGTCTATAATTTTCATTATTATCATGCGCTCCTAAGAAAGGGTTCGACATCCCACACATCATGGCTTTTACCAACATGCCACGAAAGTACATGAAACCCTGCTGCATTGCATGGTTGAGGTGTGCAGGCAGCCCTTCACCAGGAAGAGCCCAGTCTTACCCAAGGCAAAGCAGGAACACACTCGGAGCCCAGAGAGCATCACAGGTGCTTTTACAGTTCTCCTGTTGCACTAAGGTCTGCTCACATGGGTCTGGAAGCTCCCCTCCCCTTGGAATTCCCTCCCTTCTCCTTTTCCCACTGTTCTTAGCCCAGAGCACAGACTTCAGTCTCCATGGTTGCGGGCTGGCAAATCCCACAGCCTGAGGCTTTAAATGTTTTCGAGTGGAGCAGCAACAAGACAGACAAAGCTCTTTCTGGCCAGTAATAATGACTTTTCTCACAATATCTTTGATTCTACATTATGCTGAAAGTTCCCCTCTTCACCAGAAGACAGGTGGAGGAAGACAATGAAGGTCCAGGGACAGAGAAATTTGTCCCATCAGGCACATGTTTTATTATAAATCAATAATCATTTTAGAAAGAAACATTCTGTGCTTTCTGTAATTTGGACACAACTGTGCCATACACATTGATGGTGTTAGAGCCTCCCCATTAGTGTACATTTGATGTCAAATGAAGCCTTGGCCATGGCACATAATATGTGCCTCTTAGAATTTGAGTGTAATTTGAAAGGCTCAGGCACAATTATTCAAAACCTAATCCTTAAAAATTAAAAGTCCTCCCAGTGGATGCTTAACACCTGCTTGACTTGAATTCTGATAACAATGTTTCTCTCACTGAAATGAACTGTCAGAAGGAATAGCTGATGCAATGCTTCCTGCCTTGTGCCTCTGACCATTCAAGGCCCTGCTCGTCCTCAGAGCAAATGAAGGCAACTTGACCACCATTAACTCTTGGTGCTCAGAAGGCTTCTCACTTCACTGGAAACCATGGAATTAACTGCCTGGCCATGAGAACTTTCTCCAAGGTGCTCCTCAAAGAAGCTTTAATGTAAGCAGTAAAGAGGGGTGAGGCATGAAATTGAGACCTGAGGTGGAAGGCAGATGTAGATACAGGAAGAAGATTTTTGAAGGCTCTCCTTTTAAAATGGGAGGTTGGGGTGGGAAACACTTTAGACAGGTGAATTGCACACTTCTGGGATACCTTGATGAGGCAGCCTAGGGTGGGGAACAGTCCACCAGGCTGGAGCCCCAGCTCTGCCACTTAACAGCGGGGAGACCTTAGGAGAGGTCTTGCTGACCTCCAACTGTTTTGTATGGAATGTGATTAATGTGGTCTCTTCTAGCAATACAATTGTAATATTTAAATTCTCTATTCTCTTCCTCTTTATTATTTTTATTTTTTAAAATTGAGATACACTTGCTATCTTACACTGTATTCATGTTATCTTCCTCTTTAGGCATGTTTTAAAAAGGAATACTTAATGATATGGTACGTTCACTTGAAGACACATGATGTTGCAAAGTATGTGCATGTGTGAGCTTTGAACTCATTTATTCAATGACCACAAATGCACATTCAGACAACTTTAAGTAAAGGTTCAAATGTTTGAAATGGTGAAAGTTATCCATCTAGATGTTTCACAGGCACCTCAGGCTTAGCATCTCTAAGAATTCATCATCCTTCCTTTTAAATCCACTTTTCCTGCAAAGCCCATGTCAGCGGATGGCACCATTGTGCCTGTATTACCATGGCTATAAAACCAAACCATTTTTCTTAACCTCTATGCTCATAGATGATCAGGCCTAATAACTTTACCTCTCCACTTTTTTCAGACACCTTCTCTGAGAAGGGGTAAGGGGCTCTCATAGCTTGGATTCACATCTTTGCTTCCCTGGACCACTTCCAGCCATCACCTTGCCCTCCATCATCCACTATCCATTGCCCATGCTGTTGCCACTGTAATCTTCCTGAGCCACCACTCACCCCCCTGTTCAAAACCATTCACTGGCTTTGCTCACACCTTCCCCTGAAGTTCTATGCCCTACTTGCCATGTCATCCTCCCACCCCCCGGCTCTTTATCAGGCCGACTTTCATTCATCCTTTAAGACTCATGAAGCACATCATTGCCCCCAGTCTCCTGCAAGTCTCCACCAAGCAACCTCATATCCCACTACCCTTCATACTACTGCACTCGGTGCCTTGAGTTGTAACTGGGGACTCCCTGAGAGCAAAGGTGTGATCCAATCCTGCCACCTAGCACAACTCCTGGCCCATCTTAGCAACTTAAATGTTTCAATTCATCCATATATTCTCTGGGTCCAGAAATGTCATTGATCTAAAGCAGAACACAGCCATGACCCAACCACCTACATTTGTTCAGTGAAGCCAAACTGAAATGCACGCCCCGTTCCCCAGACAGATGCCAGGGACTTGGTTGGGCATGGAATCTGCATGTGGCAGACACTGCGTTGGGTCAAGTTGATGCTAACCGACGGTTTGTGGCAGAGCCGTTCTGACAGCCATTTCTGTTTCCAAGTGAAAACCGCATATGGTAGATGCTACATTAAGGTAATTATTTTATACAAAGTGTAATCAATTTGCCTGTATACTTTCTCCCCAGAAAATGATTCTGTATAAAGCTAAGTTTACTATTTTGACCTGGCTAAGAGGCTTTTTCTGGCACAGAAAAAGAAGTCCTCCAGAAACCTTGCCAGAAACTTCCAAATATCACTGAATCTTCAAATACTGCACTACGCCGATCAATTTTCATTGACTTCCACTTACATAGTTGAGTCGATTTCTTTACGAATCACTTTTTTCTTTAGATCTAATTTTTCTCTATTGCAAAACAAAAGTGATGCATTTGATTATTTTTAAGATCTTCTTCTAGCTTTCAAATAAGACTATCCCAAGTTTCGTATTTAGTATTTCACTTTCCATTTGGTTTCTTGTTTTAAGTCACCTTGTGGTTCAGAAATTTAGCAGTAAAATAAATAAGTTAGAAAATTATTCTTTGTATAGAAATAATTTTTTTTAATTTTATTTATTTTTAGATAGAGGGGAAGAGAAGGAGAAAGAATGGGAGAGAAACATTAATGTGTGGTTGCCTCTCACATGTCCCCTACTGAGGACCAGGTATGTGCCCTGACTGGGAATCCAACTGGCAACCTTTTGCTTCACAGGCCTGTGCTCAATCCACTGAGCTATACCAGCCAGGGCTAGAAATGATTTCTTGTTGTATAAGATCTACATTTAAATATCAAATTCTATAGTTCATTTAAACTAGATTTTGATTACAAATCCTTGACCTGCACTGCCTGTATTACACAAAGCAACATATATATCCAGGACTAGCTACATAATCTGTGGGAACCAGCACAAAATGAAAATACTGGGCCTGTTGTTTCTGAACTTAAAATAAATGGGATCATATGGTATGTATGCAACTGACTTCTGTAACCCAGAATTATTTTTGAAATTTGTCCATGTGGTTGTAGTCCTTTCATTCTCATTGGTCTAGTGTTCTATTGTGTAAATATACCACAGTTGAATTACCGTTCTATTGATAATGGACATTTGGGTAGGTATCATTCTGGCTGGTCATGTAATTCTATAATTTACTAAAAATTTCCACTATTCTAGTTCTCAATAATTTTACTAAGATGAAAAGTAAGTTTACTTTCTTTGATTCTAGAAACAGTGAGGCTGAAATGTCCTTACACGGAGATTTCAAACAGCCTTGGCCTTTTTATTTCATTGTAGAGGTGAGCAATGAATAGAGGAGAATTTTTTTGTTTCTCCTTCAGCTCAGCTCTGCTTGACATTTCAGTCACAGGTGAAGCTGACTAGCCAACAGAAGAAACAACTGCCATTGTTCAATAGCATCTGCCCAATTCTGTCATTTGATGACAGAAATGGCTTCTGAGTATATCAGGAAGAGAGCCCTCCAGGGCTCGGGAAGTTTGTGATTGGACTTACCTAATCAGACCAGCGGGTGGCTTAGTGATGTAAACAGGCCACACCCTCCAGGAACTGCAGGCACTTGTATACTGGATAATAGACCAGAGATGGTGGTGGTAAGTGGGAGAAAGTGCTTCAGGCCGGCAGGTGAAATACAGTCCCAAGGGATATGGGAATGGATGAAAAGTAGACAGAATTTGGCAACCTAGGCAGGTTGGACAGTTCATCAAAGAGCACACATAGTGTTCCTCTCCAGAAGGAACTCAGTAACAGAAGATATGGAATCAGGCCATACCTTCACAATCTGGGCGGAGGTTGGTCTCAGGGAGAGCTGGGAGGCACTGCCAGCCACGGGTTTAACTCCCACCCTGAAGGAACTCCAAAGAGGAAGACCAGACTCAATAGTAAGTGACTGAAACTCAAAGCAGGTACCCAGGCAAGGACTTAGGTAGCCTCCTCGGACCTAACTGGTACCTTGTCACAAGAACCAAGACACTGAGTAGACTCACCAGTAAGATTGAACAGTGATGTCATTAACGAATCCAATAAACAATTATCAAGCTCCTACCCATTTGCCAAGCACTGCACTAGTTGATGGTGGTGATCAAAACATACATATATGGTCCTTACACCAGTTAGGATACTTTGGGCTGCAAGTAGCAGAGTACACAACTAAAAGTGGCTGAAATAGTAGGGGTTAACTAGTAATCTCATGTACGAAGTCTCAAAGTAGGCTGTCTTAAGGTTGCCTTAGTCACTCACCAATGTCAGGACTCTGGCTGAACTTCTCCAGTTTCCCTCACAGTTGCAAGGAGGCTGCATCAGACCCACAAATCACACGCTCACATGCTGGAAGTAGGAAAGAATAAAACAACTTCTTTTTACGTCTATTGTTTTTAATCAGAGAGAAAAATCTTTTCTAAGAGTTTCCCAGCTGAATCCTTGCTGTATCAGCTACTAGAGAAAGGGATGAAATAAGCACAATTCCCTAGACTAATCATGATACAAGCCCTGAAGCTTGATATACTGTGCCCTTGACACGTGAACAAACTCAGGGCCACATCAGCAAGGGAGAAGAGGGATGGCTCTGGGGTAGACAACCAAAAAAGTTGGACTTACCACCACTACCCAAATTCCTGAAAACTAAAGTCAAAGAAAACACCTGAGTGCAGCCAAAGAAAAATAACACATTACATATAGGTGAACAGTGAATGGCTTGGGAGGAAGAAGCACAACAATTTTAAAGTGCTGAAAGGAAAGAACTGTCAACACAGTTCTCTATCCAGTGAAAATATTCCTCAGAAAATATTCCTCAGAATATTCTGTTTACCTCAGAAATAAAGGTAAAATGAAGATACTCTCAGTTGAAGAAAAAGTAAGGGAATTTGGAAGTCAAAGAGTGAATATATATACCCCATAGACATTAAAAGGATAAGAAAATACTATAACAGTTCTATGCACAAGAATTCAACAACTTAAATAATATGAATTCCTTCAAGCCCACAAACTACCAAAACTCACACAAGATGAAATAGATAACCTAAAGAACCTTATATCTATTCAATAAACACATTGAATTTGTATTTTAAAACGTTCTTTAAAGAAACAGAGACTTGCTTTTAAAATTCATAGAACTGCATATCAGAAGAAAAGAAGTCAAATTTACTACATGATAACTTTGAGAGGAGGCCTGCATTCTTAAGCTCATGGCCTCTTCCATTTTCGAAGTCAGCAGTGGCCATATGTCCTTCCCACAATGTTGTCACTTTGGTCCTGACTCTTCTGACTCCTTGTTCCCCAATTAAGGACACTTGTGATTACATTGGACCCACCTGGCTAACCCATGACAACTCTGCTTAAGGTCATATTATTAGCAACCTTAATTCCTGCCTGTCATGTAATATAACATACCGCAGGCTACAAGCATTGGCATGTGGATAGCCTTGGGAGGGCCCTCAATCTCTCCACCTCAGATGGACAAGTGAATAAACAAATTGTGCTATGTCCATACAATAGAATCTTATGCATCAATGAAAACAAACTGATATATACAATAACTTGGATGAATCTTAGAAACTTTATACTAAAAGTAAATAAAGATAATGACAAAAGGTTACATATTTTATGAGTCCATTTGTGGGGCATCATCAAGAAGACAAAATTATAGTGAGAGAACAGATCAGTGCATGTCAGGGGACAGAGAGGGGGAAGGATATGACAACAAGGTGACAGCACAATGTAGCTGTCACGTTTGGTAACAGACTATGTATATGTTAAAATTCATAGAACTGCACATCAAAAAAAGCCAAGAAAAGCACACTTCGTACACACACAGAGGCTCACTATAGTATCGGGTTGGCCCAAAAGTCCGTTATGTTTCTTCTGTACGATGGATGGACCTACTAGTGCTTTGTCGTCTCCAACTTCACTCAAAATAATTTCCTTAGGGTGTGACAGCTGGTGTATCAGTGTGCATTTTTTTTACAAATTTATCAAAATTGGTGAATCTTTGTACCACCATTTTGATATGAAAGAAAATATGCAACATTTTCAGTATATTTTGCTTTATTATTTCACAGAAGGTAAAAATGCAAATGAAACACAATAAAAGATTTGTGCAGGTGTGTGGAGAAGGTGCTGTGAGTGATCAAATGTGTCAAAATGGTTTAGGAAGTTTCCTGGTACTATTGACATTGTGGCCAAATAATTCTTTGCTGTGGGGCTGCCTTATGGATTGGAAGATGTTTAGCAGCACCCCTGGCCTCTTCCTGCTAAAAGCTAATAGCAGAAGATAGCTGACATACTCAAAATATCCAAATCAATAAAGTTATTGGTGAAAATAAAAATGTGTCTTTTATTTTATGGGGAAAAACATACAAATCCATGATAGACGTTTTGGCCACCCCAATAATTAATGCTATGAAGGGAAAGAAAAACTGGCCAAAGATGTCACACCACCAGACTCTGGCGCTTTGGTGGTGCATTCCCAATAGCTTCTATAGTTTTCACCAAAGCTTCCCTAAAACACTGAGTCTATTTGAGCCTCCATTTTCTCACCTCAAAATAAAAATAATATTAACCTTACTGGGTCATTAATAAGATTAAATAAAATGTGTATGTAAATATCCTGACCTGAAAGGGTGCTCGATTATGTTAACTGCTTTGTTTTTGCCAGCCTGTAGGGGTGTGTGAACTCTCTTGTCTTCTTTCTCCCAAACTCTGAGAAGCTTTCGAACTTGGAACAACCCAGTGCTGTGAGTGGAGAGACACGTGTTCACAGGAGAGATGGGTAGGATCTCACAGTATGACAAGGATATCCCTGAGCTGTGACCGCCGCCAACAAATACCTGATGTGAGGCCTATCTGTAAAACATACTTCATTTTCATTTTCAATATAAGTACAATCAAAGGTTTTCATTATTGACATCTATCCAGATATNGGGTGTGTGAACTCTCTTGTCTTCTTTCTCCCAAACTCTGAGAAGCTTTCGAACTTGGAACAACCCAGTGCTGTGAGTGGAGAGACACGTGTTCACAGGAGAGATGGGTAGGATCTCACAGTATGACAAGGATATCCCTGAGGTGTGACCGCTGCCAACAAATACCTGATGTGAGGCCTATCTGTAAAACATATTTCATTTTCATTTTCAATATAAGTACAATCAAAGGTTTTCATCATTGACATCTATCCAGATATCCTCCATGTCTTCTTCCAGTCACTGCCCCCCCCCCAGCTTTCCATCCCTACATCTCCCCCATGGACCTCCCAAGTCTCTGAGGTGGACTGGAAGAGAATGGTCATCCGTGCATCTATTCTCTTCTTCAAACAGCATTCACTGGATATCTCTGATTGCCAAGCACTGCGCTCCACCTCAGGGACACACATACAGACCAGCTTCCCTCCCTGACCTGGAAGTGTTCATAGTCTAAGTGTTGAAGGTCACAGAACATGAGGTGGGTGGGGGAACGCACCACCAATTGTACCACTTTGGATATTAAAACACAAGAGTTTTCTTTTTATAATTTTTACTGTATTTTTTCCATTATCACTCAACCCTCTTAAATAAAACATGAGAGGCGCTTCTGCTTCTTGGAAAGAAGTACCAGAGGGGGAATGGGGACATATTCCGGAAAGTCATAATGACAGGAATGGGCAGGGAGTATTTCAGAGTAAAAACGTGATTATATACTTAACAAAAATAATATAACCCCTTATCGTCATATGTTTGAAAAGGTTAGCTGAGACTAAGACAAAGCAATGCTGTGGGTTGCCATGGCAGCCTCTACTGAGGTTCTCTGTGCTTGGGCACTGGGGCTGCAGATGGTCCTGTCTTTTAGTTTCAGAATAAGAATCCATTTCTTTCCCCCTTGAAATATCTAATTCCTGGCTTCCAGGCCTTCAAATTCATTAAACACGCAAATGCATCAAATCAGTTAAGAAACATTTAAAGATATTGTTTAAGACTAGTGCTTTATTGTTTAAGACTAGTGTATAAGCACTAGTACTAGTGCTTTGTTGTCTCCAACTTCACTCAAAATAATTTCCTTAGGGTGTGACAGCTGGTGTATCAGTGTGCATTTTTTTACAAATTTATCAAAATTGGTGAATTTTTGTACCACCATTTTGATATGAAAGAAAATATGCAACATTTTCAGTATATTTTGCTTTATTATTTCATAGAAGGTAAAAATGAAAATGAAACACAATAAAAGATTTGTGCAGGTGTGTGGAGAAGGTGCTGTGAGTGATCAAATGTGTCAAAATGGTTTAGGAAGTTTCCTGGTACTATTGACTTTGTGGCCAAATAATTCTTTGCTGTGGGGCTGTCTTATGCATTGGAAGATGTTTACTGTATTTTTACTAACCACTGCTAAGCACTGCTAACCACTGCTAAGTAGCTAACAGCAATCCATTCCAAATATTTATTGAGGGCCTCTGTGGCAGGGCCCTGTGGTAGAATCAGAGTGTTTCATTCCCAGTTCTCTCCCCTCAGCACTTCGCATCCCTGGAAAGGAGAACGGGAAAGCTCCAATGGGGCTGTGAGTGCTGCCACTGGTTAAGAAGCCAGCTGTGACATATCAGAGGAGGGCCTGGGCGTGACTGGCTGGGAAAAATAAGAAATGATTTTACAAAGGTGGTAAACGTAAAGATGTGGGAGAGAGAAAGGCAAGGAGAAACGGCACATTTGGGAAGGTTCAAGAACAAGGTTGGCTCCACCTCACGAAGCCAGGAGAGGAATGGGTTTCACTGGAAGGGACATGGGTGGTCTGATAGCAAGACAAGAATGGTAATACTGATCAATGGCCACTAGATTTGGACTTTAGTGACCTGTTTAATGAAAGGTCCGACTTCAACAGAAAAGTGGGGGAAAAACCAGTTGTAAGCCAACCACAGAATTATGGAGACATATTTGACAACTGGAGAGAGTCAATTCTATTTGTAGGCAGAAGGAAAGGGTTTGGAGTCCAGAGAAAGAAATGATAGTAATCAAACCAGAGGAAGCAAACCAGGCTAGAATCACAAAGTTGAGGGAAAAAGCCCTGAGAAAAAAACAGGTCACCGTCCTCCTTCTGCTAGTTTCTCTTTTTGGACCTGGTTCATTTCCTTTGTGGCTCTTGTTGCAATTTATAATTATCCTCGCTTGTATATTCACATATGTGTTTGCTTGTTTGCCTGTTTATTATCAGCTTCCCCTGAATGCGCCTTGAGGGCAGGATTATAGACTGCGCAGTGTATATAAAAGGTTCTCAGGAAATCATCTGTGAACGAAATGAAAAATGAAGTAAGAAGGAACAAGTGCGGGTGCAGAAAGATGAGGGGGAGAGAGGATCCTGGGAGAGTGCCGCACTCCCTGACCTTCTGAGAGGACCCGTAGGACCACCGCTGAGAGTGAGAAGGGTCAGAGTGGGGTTGGTGAGGGAGGAAGAGCAGGTGAAAAGCTGGATGGTGGACTGGGGACCGGACCGGAGAGAAAGGACCTGTGCCTTTCTCCAAAAATGCTGGGCCATCGCGGCAAAGGAGAGACACACACAGCTGGGGGTTGCTGATGGCTGCAACTGGCAAGGCAGGTACAGCAGGACAAAGTGGTCTCCGACTCGGTGGCCAGGGTCTTCGACACTCCCATTCCTGACTTACGAGGTCAGGACAGCGATTGTCGACCTTTTCGTCTCACCGCACACACAAACTAATGACTCAAATTCTGCGACACACCAAAAAACATATTTTTGCCAATCTAACAAAAAAAATATAGGTATAATTTTGATTCATTCACACTGGATGGCTATTGCTGTGTTGGCTGTTGTCATTTTTTTTTTCATTTGACAGTCTAAGGGAAAAGAGGTCAGTGCCCCTGACTAAATAGTCAGGTATTCATATTTAAAAAATTATTGCAGCACACCAGTGTGCCACAATATGCTAGCCAAAAATCGCTGGGTTAGAACAGAACCAACTCGTTTAAAAAGGATATTCAGCCATGCCTACCTTGCAATGTCATCTTCCTCAAAGGAATAGGCCACAGCTTGATGGAAGAACATTCCTTGAGGATCAGAATCTGAGTGGTCACTTCAAAGCCTTAGAATCTCTGGAACAGGATGAAGGCAAAGAGGCAGTTGGTGGGAGAACCAAAGGTGGCATTTGTTAAATAATGGCAAAATAAAATCCAAAGCATGTCATCAGCTCCCAATTCCTGCAGCTTCCCCACGGCGGTTGCTCTCAAACCTCTGCATTCATCAGAATCACCTGGGCTGCTTATACAACAGATCGCTGGGCCCACCCCTAGAGTTTCTAATTTAACAGTTTAGGAGCGGGACCCAAGAATCTGCATTTCTAACAAGTTCCCACGTGATGTTGATGTTGTTTGTCTGGGGACCACTCGGAGAACTACCTTCTAAGGCAAAGGGCTGCCTCTTTATGCTTCCATATACCACTTTGCTCCTGCCTTTTTGTAATGACAGAATCACTTATTTAGTGACTACTAGTTCCAGGCAATATTCTACTTCCTAGAACAGCGCCTGATCCAGACTAGACATTCAGTAAATATTTGTTGAATGAATAAATAGTAAACAAAACCCAGACACAATTCCTGCCTCCTTGGAGCTCACAGACTGGTGGTGGAGTCTTCATTATCATAATCTCATAAATAAATATATAACAACAAATGGTGATACATGCTTGGAAAACACCTTCCAGTGTGCTGTCCGAGTCCTATTACCTAGGGAATTGGAAAAGCCTGGGGAGGCAGGGGTGCGTGCAGTAAATTGAATCACAACTGATCTAAAATGATTTCACCAGGATGCGAAAGCTTGTGGGAGTTATGGGGATGGGGTTCCATAGCCTGCCAGACCGCGCTTCCTTCTAAATTTCACGGCACCCACCACCACACTGCTGGGCAAACAGTAAGTGCTCTGCAATTGTTAACTGGCTGATGATACACACGTGTACTGATGATTCACTCAGCAACCAGCTAACTGGTTCGGGGACAGCCAGCAAAACAGCCTGGGCTACACGCTTCTCATCTGTAAAATAAGGGAGGTGGTTTCTATCACTATTCCCGGACTGGGATTCAAACCCCAGTTCCCACTGTGCCCTGGAACCCTCTGGGGTGTTCTGAGGTAAGGCCTGGGTCCCAGTCCCAGAGACGCCAATTTAACAGGTGTGGCGTGCAGCCTGGAAATTGGCATCTTTAAAAACTCCCCCAAGGGATTCTAATGTGTAATCCAGGTGGAGAGTCGGCAGGTTTAAAGGGTTTCTAAGTGATTCCCATAATTGGTTGCAGTAGCTAAGTTCTACGAAATCATGAGTTAAAACCCCAACATCAGAAGTCTTCATTCTTAGTTTCTAAATATAATTCAATTTCAGCTAAGATGGGTTTCATTTTAAATGAGCCTCTCAGGATGAAGCTATGTTTCAATATAATTACAGTTTCTCTCTCTTGGGTTTTTAGGAAAATGCTCAGAATTGTATTCCATTTGAACTCTAACTGAAAGGTAACATAAACAAGATCGTGGTACAAGCTCCTTCTTTTCCAGGTGCTGCAGGTCTCGCCGATGGCACCTGTTAGCGTTTTGCTCAAGAGTTCTTCAGGGGGCTCCTCGCTGAAGCCGGATGGTGGACTGAAGAGGTGCTCTTTACTATGAAATCCTGTCTGTGTTACTTTTTAGATTCAGTGAAAAAGACCCCTATTTTGAAATATTTGTTACTTTGTCTCAAACATAAGTGTATTCAGTAAGTTTTTCCCCATCTTGACTTGGTTAATGAGTCTAAAGTTTATGATTTAAGATTGGTGTATTTCCTGCCAGTTACACTGACCCACAGGGGAAACATCAGCAACATCTGGATCCCAGCGACCTCGCCCAACATCCGTCACCTCCCCCCATTTTACAGCACTTCGTCTCTGAGATCTCCTCCCATCCAGGAGAGTGCTGGCAAGTTTTTACCAACCAGTTCTTGGGCCTAGGGGTGAGGAACCCTGATGGTAGTGTTTGCCTTTTCCTGTGATGTAAACACTCCTACCCCAGCCTGTTTTAACCTCTGAGCATGTCCCTGAACAGACTTTAGAAGAGATACACATTATGGGTTTTCATGACCTCCTCTGAGGCGCTCCCTAGGCAGAAGAACACAATCTGGTTGTTTGTTATTTTGGTGTCAAGTAGTTCATTCTTCCATCTCTTTCTTCCCACCCTCTGTCCCCATCAACACTTATACATCCATCTGTTCCCTCAAGGTCCTTCCACTCTTTCCAAATAAGAGGCTCTGATAGACACTAAAGGTGAATTTAGATGTTTCATGGACTAGATTTCTACATTTGCTACCACCAAATGCACGCTTAAGCAGGTCACTTAACTTCCCAGAGCCTCAGTTCTTCCTTACTAAAACAGGCATGACGATACTCACCTTTCACAGTTGTTAAGCAAGGAAGATGCATGATAAGCAGTGCTTCTGGGTCTTGAGGGTGCATCAGAATCACCTGGAGAGCTTGTTAAAACACAGGCTGCCGACCCCTGACACACGTACACTGAGTTTCTGATTCAGAAGGTCTGAGTGTCTGCATTTCCGAGAAGCTCCCAGGTGATGCTGAGGCTGCCTTCTGGAAACCGCTCTTTGAGTGGCACAGTGATAAAGCACCTTGTGAATTTTTAAATGCCATGTAAACATGAAGAGTTTTTCAAAGAGGAGGACCATGGCTTAATGTCTCATCTGTCTTGGCCTGGAGGATGCGTGCATGTATATAGGTTTTCAGGAAGATACAATACTGTAGCGGCTTTGGTAAAAGAATGAATTTTGTGCATTTCAACAGAAGGTTTAACAGGTTACACACTGAGATTCAGGGATGCTGGAGAGGTACCATGTGGCTCAGAATTCCTTCCTCTGAGGAATTCCTCGGTCCCTGGAAAGTGCGAATCACATGTTACCTGTCCATGGGATGTTACAAGACCACAGGCCTGGACCTCCTCCAGTGCCTCCCTGTCCAGGGCATGGCTTCATCACCCAACTCATTTCCAGGCCATAATCAAGTCTTGTTCATTTTGCCATCAAACTATCTTTTGATTCCATTCTCTTCTGCCCATTGCACCACCACTGTCACCACCGAGGACAAGCTACTACATTCGCTCTGCTCAGTTGCTACGGTGGCTTCCTAGCTTGTCCACTTGCACTTCACTCTATCCCTCTTTAAAGCACTGTTTACTCTGTAGGAAGAGTGATGGTCTTAAAGTGCAAGGGATCACGTCTCCACCATCCACAATGACTGCTTTCTTGACCTCAAGGAAAAGATAAGACTTCTGAATGTGGCCTGGAGGACTCTTTGTGAGCTGGACCTTCTAAATCCCTCCTGCCTCAGTTCAGGCAATTCCAGACACACAGTAGTCAAGGGGAAACCTAGAGGGAGATTCAAGCAAAAGAAAAAATTCCTTGCAAAGTTTGCAAGATAGTCCAATCTTCAGAAGAATGGGACACCCTAAATAAAGGATCAAGTGGGTATTTAAAGAAAAATACTATAAAGTTACAATCACTCTGATTGCTATTTTCATTGCTCAGAAACAATTCTTCACTTGATTATTAACTGAAAACATCAAAGTGATGAACAAGATGAAATTGTTTTTAACTTTCAGGCAGGGGCTCAAGGCTTTATCTTGAAGAGTAGGATTTTCAACAGCATGTTTCTAATTTTTTTTTGTGGTCATCCGATGATGCAAAGCCACTTTTGTTTCCCCCCTGATGGCATGTGCAATGTGCACCCTTAGTTATAAATGAGTTTAGGGCCTCCACAACATCGTTCCCATTTGACGGATGATGAAATCAAGGCTCAAAAACCTATGTTGCCACAGCCTATGTGCGCAAGCAGAGAAATGGAAGCTCAGTCCTCCCAGCTGAGTCACAATGCCCTCTGGTTCTAAGGGCCTAATGAATTCTTCCCAGTTGGAGGGTCAGATGCACTGCAAACTCATATAAAACATTTCAGGAGGAGAGGGGGGATGAAAGGAAGAGATGGTCTTTCACAAGCTGTCTTCAAGCATCTGGTTTGGAAAACATCAAATCAGATAGTCCCCAGACCTTGAAAGGGGCAGAGATTATGAACTCTGTATTTGCATAACTGAGGCAAAACTCCTAGATATCTTTGTTCTTGTTCTCACTGCTTAGTGATAAGCAGACATCAAAGTAGACTGACAATATTGCTATGTGTTTAAAGCTTTAAGTTTGAGGAGCTGGCTCCTGCTTGACTTCACACAATAAAATGTTCATTGAACTTCACAGTTGAAAAAAGTAAGAATACCTTATTTGCATAATGGCAAATGTGTCAGGTCTTCAATAAATCTTTGATGTCAAGACTCAGTGTGGAGCTCCATGGTTATAGTGGCTGGAACATTTGAAGCAGCATTTTTTCCAAGCTTCCTTTGAAAGTATCAATTCTGGATTTAATCCTATGGGCTCCTATATACTTACAGTATGTGATTTGATAGGAGAAGCACAGCTTGCCCTAGTTTTGGCTTGAACAGTGTCTCAAAAACTCCAGTCTCTGCAATTTATATTCACCTGCAAAGCAAATGACATACACTTATGCTTAATTACCTCCTTGTGTTGGCCAGAATTTAGTGCCTAAGTTGATTAGAAGGAGATGGCTCTGAGCTCATTCCACTTCAAGAAATTCTCTCCAGCTTCATTCCTAGTATCTCCCTGCTGACTCTGCATCCCTGTGGGTTTGTGGAGGGAGGGGGAAGTGAGAGAGAAGAGCAACATTTTGGATGAGTGAAGAAAGGTAGAGTGCTCTGGACAGTTGTTCCAACCCGAGGTCTCCTGCACAAGAAAATCCAAAGACATAAAGCCCCCCAAAAGCATAGCATGGGTCGTAGCAGTTGTCTGGGCATGAATACCCCTGCCAAGTAATGGGTGAAGCGTACTTCCAAAGGACACTGGGAGATGGTAGAGGCATGGACGTAGCTGGCACACTTCTATGGGCACACATGCTTATAAAGTAGAGAGGCACCCATGAGATCCCTGAGGCACCATGGTCTCAAGGACAATTTTCCCTAAAATATTCAAATGACCCCAAGATGCCTGAGAATGGAACTGCAGGTACAAGTTATACAAGGTAAGCCTTACCAACGTGGACCAAAACCATGAAGGAGCTGAAAAACAGCTAAACTTTCCCATTTCAGGAAAGTCTAGAATTTAAATTAAACTTTTTTCATTATGAAGGATGTATTGCTAAAGTGTGCCACCCAGCCACACTCCCCCTTTACTGTGGGAACCGACCACCTCCCACAAATCCACGTGGTTACAGGAGGCAGCAGGAGAAGAACCTCCCCAGTTTGGGCCAGTGGTTAGGAGAGTCCCGTCAGTGGAGGTCTTCTGTCTTCCAGTGAGAAGATGCAAACCAGGGAGTTGTTGGCAGTGCTTATTCTGCCGTGGGGACCAGAAAATTGAGACAGGAGGTTTGGAGCAAGAAGAAAGAATGGAGCAGTTGCACAGAGAAAAACGGAGACAAGAGACAAAGTGGGAAAACACCCTGGCTTCCAACAGCCTCCCCCCTTCCTGGGTTCCTGCCATCCAGCTGGCCCCCGCCCTTGGGCTGTCTGAGATACCCTTAATTTTTTATATTCAGTCCAGTTTTTACCTAGGTCAGTACCAGCGGTATTCTTCTACATGATTCTCCTGGTTATAACAGAAGCCAAAGTATGCCATTTATACACGCAATACTAGCTACAAGTCAAGAACAATAGCCCTGTGGAAATAAATGAAGACCACCCAAATAAGAACAAATAAAAGCCATTAATTCATAGTCTGGCATAGCAAGGGAGTCAGCACCATTACCTGCATTTGGCAGAAACTCAAATGCAAGCAATGGGATAGAAAAAAAGCTTTGTAGTGAGAAAAGAAAAGACTTCAGGTGTGCCCTGTCTGGAGGTTGTTGGGACAAGATGCTGGAGGAGTGCTAACTAGAAGCAGGGCATACTATCTGATTTGTTTGGGAGTATCTGTGACTTTTTATGGTTGGTCCATCCTGAGAATAAAAAAAGAGAAAAGCTGGCAATTATTGACTGGCTCCTGATTCTTCTAGGTCAGCTACTACAAAGTTCTTTTGTTATATATGGTCTGACTATTATCTGTTGGTATATTCAGTCTCTCAGAATAAATTTTCATTGAATACCTCCTAACTGGTGAAGCTGACAGTCTTGCTGCAAATTAGAGGTCCCTACGAAGCTTTAAAAGCACCACCTGGACCGATGAAATCAGAACTTTGGGGGATGCTGTCTGGGGAGCCCAGACATCATACCTCCCACAGTTCCCCAGGTGACTCCAAAGCACAGCCCTGGCCAGTATCAAACACATGGAGAATGGACACAACCCTTGTTAAGGCTGCTTACGTCTCCACTGGTCCTCTTTTCTGGAAGACACATGATTGCAAGGGTTTACAAAAAAAAACAACAACAAAAAAAAACAGGCAGAGTGGGAAAACTTAGAAGCCACGTAGTAAGAAAAGTGACTATACGAGGCATGAGGTAGCCACCAAATACTTTTTAAAATAAAAGTGCATCCTAGAATAAATGCATTTCCTAATTTTTTCTGTGCATTTCTAAGGTTATTCCCTGGTAGCAAAGGCTCCATGGGTTTTTTAAGTGAAGACCTATCATTTATTCATCACATTTCATGCTTTAGACATTATGCTCAGCAATTTGTGTATTATCCCATTTAGGCTACACCATTATATCCCACCGATTTAAACAGAAATGTACATGGACCCTAGAGAACATACTTGCTCCCAACTTACCATATACGTATTTGATTAACAAGCATTTATTAAGCAACTGCTATATGCCAACACTAGTGTATGCTCTAGGAGTGTAATAGGGGGATAATAAACATGATTTTTAAAACAATAGAGCTTAAAGATCATGTGAGAGGTTAACATTAATAAAATATTCATATGATATATCATTACAACTTGTATTAGGGTTTTGAAGGAAAGGTATACAGAGCTAATAACTGATAAACTTTTCCTGTAAAGGCTCGAAGAGTAAGCAGTTTAGGCGTGCGGACCATACAGTCCCCTGTTGCAACTACTCAACCCTGACACTGCATTGCAAAACCTGCCATAGATGATATGTAAATGAGCAGGTGTGGCTGTGCGCCAATAAAACTTTATTTCTAAAAACAGGAGGCTGGCTGGATTTGTCCCGAAGGGCCACAGTTCACAGACTTCTGGATTATACCATTGAGATTTAATCTATTTTGAGGAGCGAAGGAAGACTGGATGGTGTCAACAGTGTGGCCTCCAGACAACACAAACGTGGTGCCTGGATGCAGTTCGCCGGTGTTGGATGAGGCCATCATTCATCCATTCTTTTATCCATTCACCAAACTCGTGTTCGGGGTTCACTGCAAATCAGCCACTCTTTGAGACAGAAAAGAATAAGAAATGCACCCCATCCCTCCTCAGAAGCTCGGTATTTAGTGGAGAGCAGACTCATAAATAGACAATTACAGTACAATAACAACGACTGCATTGTATCCTGAATTTCAGATCCTGTGTAATACCTTGCACAATATGTGTTTTATTTTGTGGCAAGCACATTATACTCTATGTGTCTGTAGAAACATATTTAGCATCAGAAATCTTGGTAAACAGTTGTTGGGTTTTTCTCCCCCCAAAACTGGGAAATCTTATCATGGGAGCTGAAGATAGAACAAACAGCCACTTTAATATCTGGCTAATTCATCATGTCATGGATCAGGTGTGGGGAGAAAATGATGGTCTGAAACAATCAGGAAAACAATCATGTTTAAAAAAAAGAATTAACAAAGGGAGCCAACTAAGAGGACTAACTTAGCTATTTTATTTTGGTCATTAATAACCATAAATAAATGAGCTGAAGATTGCCAGAATAATCAAGATGATTAACCTTCTGCCAGGCCATAAGACAGCCCAACGCAGCTCTTAGGATGTGTGACAAATGTAATTCAAGGGGCCACCTCCAAAGGGCTTAGTTAAAAGGCATGAGCTATGGTGCTATGAAGAGTTATAATAAATGAAGCAGCTCTGTGTAGAACAGTGGTTTTAAAACCTGAGGCCGCATCAGCATCGCCCAGAGGGCTTGTTAACACTCAGGTTGCTGAGTGCCACCCCACACCGCCAAGACTCTAAAACAGCAGATCCAGGGTAAGGCCCCCGAATTTGAATTCCTATTCCGTTTCCTGATGCAGCAGCTGCTGCTGGTCAGGGACCATACTGTGGCCATGGACCCTGGGTGTATATATGTTTTTTTTCAAAGATTTTATTTATTTATCTTCAGAGGGGAAGGAGAGAGGGAGAGAAACATCAATGTATGGTTGCCTTTCGTGCGTCCCCCGCTGGGAGTTGGCCTGCAGGGAACCAGCCTGCAACCCAGGCATGTGCCCTGGCTGGGAATCGAACCGGGATCGTCTGGTTCGCAGGCCCCCTGGGTGCAGATTAACGTCACCTGGGGAGCTTTTTACAAATTTCCAGACATTTACAAAACAATTAAATCACAATTTTCAGAGGTATGCCATAGGCTAAGGTATTTTTGAAGGTCTACAAGTAATCCACTGTGTAGCCAGACACGAGAACAACTAGGTAGGGTGAATGCCAGCAATAAACATTAGTAACTCAGAATTTATATGAGAATGATTATGTGGTACAGAAGAAAACAAAAATTAAGAATTTAAGCCCTGAGGGCCTCAGTCAAAGTCCCAAATGGGACCTTCAGAAATGGGTGTGATATTTTGGGGTAATTTGGAGTTTCAGAAGATTCCAGATGAAAAAATCTAGCATGGGAATTTTACTGAAACCTAATCTGCAAGAGACAGTGGGGCATGAATGAGCACTTTGGGTGGGTAGATGTAGAATTGGGCAACCTGGAGAAAATTGACAAATCACCTCCTAAAACATAAACACCCACTAGACAGGAGTAAACTTTAATCTAGCTGTACACACGTGCGGTATTTTCCCTCTGTAAAAGGTACTCTAATGTCAAGGGTACTCTAATACCCTTTTACAGAGGGTATTTTCCCTCTGTAAAAGGTACTCTAATGTGTGGGNTTGGGTGGGTAGATGTGGAATTGGGCAACCTGGAGAAAATTGACAAATCACCTCCTAAAACATAAACACCCACTAGACAGGAGTAAACTTTAATCTAGCTGTACACACGTGCGGTATTTTCCCTCTGTAAAAGGTACTCTAATGTCAGTGTCTTTGAACCCCAGCTCCTTCTGAGGGACACAGCTCCACAGCAGGTTTTGTCTAGATGACTGAGATTTCCCATTTTTGGCCCCACCCATTCTTATCCTATTGCCGCCCGCCCCCCACCCCTTCAGCCCAGCTGATTGGGCCGGGGTGGGCACCTCACAGCAAAGACAGCCAATCATCTGCCTATAACAAGACCTCCTGGGGCCTCGGATTCTGCCCAAATGGAGATGATAGACATTCATTAAGCCTCAGATTCCCTCTCTCATTATTGGTCTGGGAAGTAGGGAAAGAAAAAGGCAAGTGGGGGTGTGAGGCAGAAGTGGGTGGACATCCCTGAAGGGATGGGTGCACTAGAGAAGCTGGTCCTGGTAGTGGGGGTCCAAAGGGCAGACTCCTGAAACACCTTGAACTGCCTCAGAACCCAGTCCCTTTCCCCCTCCTGGCTTTAGAAGACCAAACCCGCTGAGTGGATCTGCATGAAAGTCCTCATCTCTCTTTGTCCCAAATGTACTTTAGAAGGACTGCCCCATTTCTGAATCACCTGAGACTTCACTACTCTTGAAGAAGATACTAGCCAAGCTGGCAGGAGTCTGTCACACTGGCAAGTTCTTGGGTCCCTTCAGAGACCATGCTTCTCTGTCATCTCCTTTCACATTTATGCTCATTCCCTTTGTGGGCCTGTCCTGGCATGTTACAGGCATGATCTTGTCTGAGCACAAACTCAGTTTGTTTAGAAGCTTTGAAATTTAACTTCTCTGTCAGAGACTCTGTCCTTTTCTTTGGCTTTATTCTGGGCCCTTTTATAACTCATAGGGCTGTGAAGAAGATGGAGTAGAAAGTAGTCAAACATCTAATAGAACTATATGTGTGTCTTTACACGTATACTCTGAAGTCTGATGGCCTGAGGTTAAATCTCAGCTCTACATCTTCCCAGCTGTGTGACCTTCAGTGGGTGAGGCTAATGATAGAACCCCCCTCATTAAGTTGGGAAGAATAAGTGAAATATATATGTAAACATCTTAGCCTACTGCCTGGTACAATCCCATCAATGCCAGCTATGATTATTGTGCAAATACAAGAGATTCTTTCCCCATCTAAAGGGCTATCTGAAAAGGAATGGATTTTTGCAGTTAGAAGTTGGTAAAAGGGCCTGATAATCAGATTGGCTCCTCAGTATGGGCCTCTTGCCTATAACTGGGAGTTAAGTTGGAGCTGCAGCAACAGGAAGCCACCTGGAACCTTGGGATAAGCAGCAGTGAATCATTCTTCAGCCTCTGAGGGACTCTGTGAACTTCATCTAGGAAGTGAGGCTGCCCCATGGGCAATTAAAATACAGTGGAGGAGATAAGAAAAGCTCCACTAATTAAAACATAGCACGTGTGGTCACAAGGGACTTATCAGCCTACCTGTGATCTCACACTTGCCTCATCTGCTCTGCAATTTCAGGCCCTAGTCCTGCCTTCTGGGACGGGATACAGGCACGTGAGTTTCCAGGAGGGAGAAAAACAAGGGAGAGAAGCCCTCCAGACACAAACTCTTTAGTCCTGACACCAGGGAGCAAGCAAACCTTCTTCAGCAAGTGAATCCATACAGTCAAAAGACATGTGCTACAATTCACCATAGCCAAGAGCTGGAGGCAACCTAGATGCCCATCAGTAAATGACTGGATCAAAAAGCTATGGTACATCTACACAATGGAATTCTATGCTGCAGAAAGGAAGAAGGAGCCCCTACCTTTTGCAACATCATGGATGGAACAAGAGAACATTATGTTGAGCGAAATAAGCCAGGCGGTGAAAGACAAATACCATATGATCTCACCTTTAACAGGAATCTAAACAACAAAACAAACAAGCAAGCAAAATATGACCAATGACACTGAAATACGGAGCAGGCTGACAGGGTCCAGAGAGAAGAGGGGAGAGAATCATAGGGGAAAAGGGGAGGGACTCACATGAATAAGTATAAAGGACATATGGACAATAATTAAGGTGGGGGAGGAAATGGAGGGAGGTGGGGAGCACGGGGGCGGGGCAGGGCAGGGAATATAAAACAGAAAACTGTACTTGAATAAGAATTAAATTTAAAAAAAAAGAAGCCATTTCTTCAGTGACATTATATTCATCATTAATGCCTCTAATAAAAATAGCAAGTTGAGCCTTAAAAAAAAAAGACTTGTGCTAGATAAGTGTGACTATGCTTGTCTTTAACAACTCCAAACATACATAAGAAGGAAGAGATGACTGTGGAAATGCCCACATTTGCAAAGCTCTTGGAAACAGAGAAGTCTTACTAGGCTTCCATACATAAAAGTCTGGGCTGCCAGTTCTTCTAGATAATGATCCATCACATAAAATATTTAAATATTTTAACTGCTAAATGCATATAAACTGACTGCAATAAACTTCTAGCATTCCTAAATGGATGGAAGAAGTATTTTCATGCCTGGATTGCTAAATAAATTAGAATGTAATAACATTCTCAGTTTTAAAAATAAGCTGAATAAAATAAAATGTTATAAGCACTTAGACGAGCTAGGACGGTAAGAGCTTCTTCCACTGGAACAACCTGTGTTGAAGCGGTGCCCTAGGTCTGTGCTAACAGGGTAGCCATAAGCCACGAGTGCAGCCACATGGGCAGCAAAACGTAGTCACCACACCTGAGATACTGAACATCTAATTTTACTTAAACTTAAATAGCCAGGTGGGGTCAGTGGTTACCATTCTGGAAGTTATGTAAGGGCCAGAGATTGGCTTAAATCTGAGGTAACCCAATGACGTGTCTTGCATGCAATATCTCAGAATGAACACAAGTTCTTTACCCCATTTGTCTTCTCAAAATAGAAACGTGAACAGCGTCCACACCCCAAACACCTACCAAACAAAAACTGGTCATCTGAGCTTTCTGATTAGCTCAGCTTTCAGATAAAGAGGCAATTGCCATGTATTGGGTTCGCTAAAAAAAAACCACATGTTTTTTTTCCCATGAAGCTGCACTAGATTGTCATGAAAAATAAATTAATATATAACCAGAGAAGATTTTTTGTATATCAGTATCCATAAACTCCTATTAACACTGAAAGAAAGATTCTCATACTTATGATGCCCACACAGACTGGCACCTGGACATAAGCGCTCTGAACTCCCTTTGCCACTATGGCAGAGCTGAGGAGCTGTGACAGGGACTGGCCTGCAAAGCCTAACATATTTTTACCTGGCCCTTTAAGAAAAAGTTTGCCAACCTATGACATCAATTATTACAATACTGTACCGTTAGTGGGATAATTGAGGTAAGTATCAAGTGCTATGGGCATCAAGGAGTTCGTAACTAGAGAGGCCAGGGAAAGCTTCCCAGAAGACTGGATCTTGGAGGATAAATAGTTGAAGAATATGGTATGTTTGGGCTAAACTGTGTCCCATCCAAACCTCCTATGTTGAAGCCATTACCTCCCAGTAACTCAGAATGTGACTATTTAGTTGGATAGCGTCATTGAAAAGGTGATTAAGTTAAAATGAGGCCATTGGGGTGAGTTCCAAACAAACTGGACCAGTTTATAAGAAGAAGAGATTTGGACACGCAGGGGACACCGGAGACACACAGGACAACTACGGCTATCTGCAGGGTTCGGAGAGAGACCTCAGAAGAGATCAAACCAGCTGCCGCCTTGATCTTGGAGTTCTGTTGTTTAAGCCCCAGCAGTCTGTGGTGTTTTATGGTAGCCCTAGCGAAACAACACAGCTGTAGAAGAGGATGTTATTATAAATCAGGGGAATCGACACGGCCAGAGCCTCTGGGCATGAATAGCTATGACATTTTCAACAAATGGTAAACATGTGTCTTTGGAGAATTGTGAGTACTTACACGGGAAGTGAGGAAAAAAGACACAATGGACAAGGGGCTCAACGCTAAAGCCTTCATTTTATCCCCTGGGCAGATAATGAGCTTGTAGAATTTGCTTTCTAGAATGGTAATTCTGGTGGTAGATAAGAGAACAGCGTCAGGAAGGCCAGTCGGGAAGCCTGAACCGGAGATAAGGAAAACCCGAACGATGGTGTGTAGCCCAAGGAGCACGGAATGATAAGTGAATTTAAGAGACATTTCTGAGGAAAACAAAAAGATTTTGTTGGCTAGTTGGATTTGAAAAGAATGGTACAGTAAAACTCTGGCCTCTGTAAAATCAAATTGAAAAATTAAAAGTAAATTGAAACTGATCCCTTACCCAGCTGTATATTTATTTCTAGCCCAGGAATGACAGAAAATGCCATTTTAAAAGGCCAAATAAACTGTACTTTTTAAGTTTCAAGATGGACAAATTTAAAAGAATTTCTAGATAGAAAAAATTACGTCTTTTGTAAATGAAAGCAGAAAAAAATGATAGCTAAGATGGTTAGTTAGAAGTACACTGAACAAGGAAATGTGGTTTATCAGTGGAAGTGTTGGAATAATGCATGTGGGGTGGGGCCTGACCAGACAATGGAGATGGCAGCGTGAAAAATGAGCTCTGCTTTTGTGAGACTGGGCTAGAAATTTATTACTTTAATATAAATTTTCAACTGACGCCAGAGTTTTAAAATTATGGCATCATTGCACAAAATATGGGTGTTTTGTCCTGCATTAAAACATTTCCTCTTAATAATGTGATGTTCTTTGAAATGAATACCCTAATTATGCAGATGTTCATTCCTGAATGAAATACGGCCAAAGAAGAACCAGCCCAGCCAGATGTAACACTTTGAAGGTACCCTCCTTTCCAGAGGTCTTATTGGAAGAATTTCAGGAATCAGAAAGAGCAAAATCTCAGTTATTTAAAAGAACATTTTCTTGTTTTTTATCAAACATATCCATTGTGAGTTGTCAAAGTTGCTAGCTGTCATAGTAGAAGGAAAAGGGGATTTGGCAAAACACACACTGACTCTTAAGTTTCTATCCCCAAAGACCCACCTCATTGCCAAAGCATGTGACATGGCCACACCACTTAACTGCCCATAGGTGGAAAAAATCCTATCACATGCTAAAAAGTACAGGGTTCTGGAATGTCTATGAAATAGAACATTTGTGAAAAGTCTTAATGGATACTAGGGCAGAAGATATCTCAGGGCCTCAAGGCACTACCAGTAAGTCAGCTGTACTTTGTATTTTTCTGTGAAATAGAGGTCAAAAACTTTTGGCAAGAAGCCCTTAAGTGATCATGTCAATGAAATTTGAAAGGTGTGCAAGAAAGTCCATTTGTATTATTCATTTATAATCTTGAAGAAATTAATAATGCCCAAAGAGTATTTTAACAATAACAGCTAACATTTACTGAGTGCTGAATACATGCTGGGCTCTGTTCTAAGTTCTTTGCATGTATTGACTAATTTTATACTCATACCAACCTGTGAAAAGGCCACAGTTATTATCCCCAATTTACTGATAAGTAATCTGAGGCATAATGAGATTAACTAATTTTTCCAAGGCCATATAGCTAGTAAGTGATAAAGAAAAATAGCAAACCGAGCAAAATACCTCCAGAGCTAGCCTGCTAAATTACTTATTACTTTCACAATTAACAAATAAAACTAAATTCACATTTAATTAAAGGAGCATTTCAGTAGCTGGGAGAATTAAGCCAAATTATCATTTGAGATTCCATTTTCATTGCATTCTAAATTCTATCATTTCA
Source organism: Sturnira hondurensis (assembly GCF_014824575.4). Classification (NCBI taxonomy): domain Eukaryota; kingdom Metazoa; phylum Chordata; class Mammalia; order Chiroptera; family Phyllostomidae; genus Sturnira; species Sturnira hondurensis. The sequence goes on from NW_028085930.1 coordinate 6,645,218, forward strand.
ATATTTACATTTTTAATAACACTAGATATTTATACTAAATTATTACATCATCTTCATCCATGTCACAATCAGGAACCGTATATTTTTAAAACACCCTATTTTTCTAAATAAGCCATTTAATACTCCCAGTACTAAAGAGATTTGGTATTTTATGTGAAATTTATCTTACTGACTATGAAGGGCCAAATTCCTTCAGATCAGTGTAGTGAACAATTACTGCTTTAACTACATAGAACCATCTATAGCCCTCCCTTATTTTCTCCTGAAAATAGCCTCTTCCCGCTCTTTCCCCCTAATCCATTAACACAAAAACCTCTGCACCAATCATCTTATATAAGTAGTGTTAGTTGGTCTAAGGGAAGGTGATCTGGGCCAGTCACCTCTCAGAACCTGTCCTGGCCAGCAGACTGGTTCCAGAGTGAGCATTTAATCCAAGCTGGGCCTCTCAGAGTCTTTTGCAGGTATTTAGTAACTGAAAACAAGTTGAGTCTGTCTCTTCCCAGGGAACTAAAACTATACATGAAAAGCTCAGGTAGCTCCAGGCAACAGTCACGTTTTTGTTCCATGCGAGCAGTGGAAAGACTGAGGAAGAGAGAATTTAGGCAGAAAAATAAAGACATGAACAAGTAAAAGGCAAAGAGACAGGCCTGCCTGAGATTGCCTTCTGAGCCCCACGGCTGCCCTTGAGGTCTGTGTCACACCACAAGGTCCTTGCTTCCATGGCTGTTACTTGGCTTTCTGTCATTTGCAACCAAAATAGTCCTCATCAATACAATCAACTTCTAAAATGACTAATCCAACTGCTATATTATTGAAAGATTTCAAAAGGAAACATATGTGTATTTGTAATAATGATGTCTTATGAGCCACGGAAGGAAATACAATGATCCAAGTTGAACAGAAGATTGAAGGAATGCCTTGATGACTGATTACATAATGCAACCTCAAGAAAAGGGGTGGTTCCAGATTTTCTTTAATTTTTCCTTGTCCTGGCAAAAGGATAGAACCACAAGGTATCTGCTACCTATTCAGAAAGAAGAAATGGTAGGATAAAAATCATTTAAAGCATGCTATCGAAGGACTGAAACCCCAATTTCAGCATCCCTAGTAAAAGGCAAAATTTCAGGGATCCCCTAGTCTAAAGCTCTCTTACAGCAGGTTTATTCCTGAGATTTTGATGGGATTATATCTCCTTGGGCAGGTCCAATACATGTTTTTTCCAACACCACCAAGCAATTCTCCATTTCTCAGCAGACTGGATGTCCTACTGTTTGACTCAATTCTAACACTATCTACCTGGAGATAGTGTCGGGACCCACAGGTTAAGGGCTCAGTTCCACAAAGTCGCACCCCTACAACTTCAGGTGTTGATCATAAGTCCAGTTGCTTCTGAACCACTGGCTATAGATCAGATTCCTACCCGCCTCTCTCGGGTCCAAGTAATTCGATAGATCAGCTCACAGAACTCAGAGACACTTACTTACAGTCACCAGTTTATTATAAAGGCTATTTATTATAAAGGATGCAGCTGAACATCCAGATGAAGTACAGAGGGCAAGGGGCATGGGAAAGGTCTCAGCGCTTCTGTACTATCTCTGGATGCACTGCTCTCCCAGCACCTCCATGTGTTCACCGGCCTGGAAGCACTTGGAACCCCATCCTTTTGGGCTTTCATGGAGGCTTCATTACATAAAAATCATTGAGTAAATTGTTGGTCATTGGTGATTGAATTCACTGTTCAGTCCCTCTCCCAACCTGGGAGGTTGGGGAGTAGTAAGACTAAAAGTTCCAACACTCTAATCAAAAGGTTGGTTTCCCTGGCAACCAGCCCACATCCTTAGGCTACCAAGAGGCTTTCCAAATGTCACATCATCAACATAAGACAACTTTCTCTGTCTTCACTTAGGAAATGCCAAGGGTTTTAGGAACTCTGTGCCAGAAGTAGAATGAAGGCCAAATATATATTTATTAGAAATCACAATATCAGAACTAGGGAACAAGTTATTTCTCAAGATATTGATTATGGAAATTGTCATCAGCATTTCCTTCCACAATCATGAGGCTCTTGAATTAGGAGGGGGGCCAGCTTCACCTAAGAAGGTGTTTTTCTAACCCCCTTCCCTTCTAACCCTCTAAATTATATGGGCCACTCTCCTGATAGCCATTTTGACAGTGTATCCACTAGGATCAGCTAACTAGACAGGTTTCCAGTTTTAGATAAAATAAAATATCATCACTGTTATCCATTTAATCAGTCCTTAATTATTCATGTTAATAGATGGTAATAAAATGCAAATTATTCCAAGTATCAGATAATTTCAACATAAATTTTACAGTTAAGTCTATTTATTTGCTTTGTGGATTCTCCAAAATCTCTTCCCAACCATTATACCACAGGATCCTAGGTTATAAAAGAAGTACTGGAATGAACTTGAAACCAGGAATAGAAAAGATGAGTTTGGGCTATCAGTAAATGGGGGAGTGGGTGCATCTTAATATAAAGTATAAATTATTTTTGGATAATCCATTTGCCTCTTTATGTAGATAATAAAATGATTACCACAGCTGGTTTTGGAATGCAGTCCCACACTCCAACATATACATACACATTCACCAAACTCGCAAATGCTTCTTCTCTATACGTTTGACTCTCTGTTGGTAGGTTTTAATTAGAAAGGCTAAGAAACAAGAGAGAACACTAGCTCCTATGTTATAAAGAATACTGTTTTAATCTTGGTTCCCCCCAAAAAGAACCGAGAATAAAACTTCTTTGCAGATAGGTCACTTTGAAATATGGTTCCCAGAGGGCAAGACTGCAAGACAGAGAAAGCAAACCAAGAATGCAAAGCCAAAACAAGAATGAGTTGTTGAGTGAGCCATTCCTATGAGCAGCCATTGCTTGATCTACTGGGACCTTTCAAGGAGCCTTATGTATTGTATCTCAGAAGTGTCCACTCTGGGAACAAAAGAGGAACATTTATCCATCTACTCCTCTACCTCAATGGTCAAGGGTGACTCCAGTAAATTTCTGGGTTGCACATCTGTAAGTACAAAGAAAGCAGTATCCCATGATGTGATACCAGAGAATCCTTAGGGCAAGAAACTAGAGGTACGTGGTCATGGCACGAGCCCATAGCAAGTCTGAGCCTAACTGCCCCTGCATGAAACAGATGAAAATCTGCAGGAACTAGTTTCCATGGAAGTAGCCCAAGTAAGAGGTTGACCTGACAAATACTTTAAATAATGCACAAAAGCCGTCCAGTCAAATAAATAATGTCATAGGATTTGAAATAAAGAGATTCACCTCCAAGGCATTTTTAGGAATGCATTTTGTTTGGTCAAAAATGCCACATATATGCTCATGAATGTGCTCCCATGATCATTTTGTTAACAGAAAAGGAGAAGGGGGTTTCCTCTCTATTGTTCGAACCACCAAAGGGAAGTGCAGCAGCTCTAACACAAACTTTCAGCAACTGAGAGTAAGAAAGACAGATGGCAAATTCCTAAAGTACGGTTTGATTGTTTGATGGGGAGACGAAAGACAGAGTATCATGAGCTCAACAAATACAAGGTCATGCATGGCTAAAAATATTCAGCAGCAAACTAAAAAAAAGTATTAAGAAGCTCTTGAGCAATCATTATTTTTCATAAAGAGCAACAAAGAGTCTCCAGGTCAAATTATTCTCCAGGTTTAAAACCATCAAGATTCCCTAGGGTTCAGCTTCAAGTGATCTATGGACATTGTATTTACGTGGCCTTCCCACAGGAGCGGTGCAGATTTAGACAAGATACTCTGTTCAAAGGTGAGGATTTCTCTTAATAGGAAAAAATTCATGGCTTCAATCCATGTATAGACCAAAGATGTGACAAAAAGAAAGTTGAAAAAATTGAAATCTTTGCATTTATTCATCTGACCCTTGCCAGTCTCGAAATGTTATGACTCCGTGAGAAGACTACCAAGAAAATTAAGCCACGGTATTAAAGAAAACAAGACAGTCGGCAGATATAACGAGAAAGGATTACACTCCCCAGGTTTTCATGGAAATTGGAGGTTAAACTCCGAGTTTATTTTGCTGCGGGCAAATACTTTATTTATACAGAGTGAAAGGAGCTCCCTGAGTTAGTCCACCAACCGGAACCATGAGGGTCGATGCGAGGGCAGTCCACAGCCCTCAAAGGGCTCACCACACACCGGAGGTGGCTGGACTCTCGAACGAGTGAGTCAGCAAATGACAATGTCAAGTAAGTAGGCAGAATATTCAAGAAGAAAGTACTTCACAAATGCTAATGTAATTACCTTTTAAAATGTGAACCTGAATTTTCCTTTTAGTCTCCCATAAATTACATTCACCATTAAGGCCAAGCATGAGGCTTAATGACTTGAGCAAGAAGCCAAGGCCACTTAGGGCAAAGATGTCTACAGATGAACAAGAGAGGAAATGACATAGAGGAAGTTTCCACCAGACAGAAAAGGCAAGTCATTCCCTATCGGGAAGGGAAAGAAAAGATCGGGGAGGAGGGGAGAGTATAGGGGGAAGATTTTGTTTGGTCCCATAAGAGCCCAGCACTCCTGTCTCCCTGATCCTTAGCTCAGGCAATGGGAGCAGACAGTAAAAGGATGGTAATCTAAGGTAGACAGAAAAGAAGCAATAAAAAAAATGATTCAGACAGGCATGTAGACTAAGGGTGGGGGGTTGAAAAAGTGGCTGAGGCTAGAGACTGTTAAGCTTGCATGGTGCTGTCATGGAAAGTTAGTGGAGGCCAGGCCAGGGTGGACATCCCAGGCAAGGCTACTGGGTGGGACTGAGGCAGGATGTGAGGTCTGAGGGCCTTTGGGGCCTAGAAACCCTAGTTAGGACTGAGTCAGCGGAAGTCCTAGCCCTAAACTTCTGTAGTCACAGTCGGGAGGGTATCCAGGCACCAGAAAGAGCATAAATCCTGTCCTCCCCTCTGTCGCAAGGACAAATGAGCTTCCCTCTACACCTAGGTACCATCATGTTGGCTGGAAAATATTCCTAGGAGGATTTCTTGAAAAAAATTATATAGAGAGGTTTACAGTTATGAATACACAAAACAGTGTTTATTCTGAGTTAATAAAGTTACTGAAATAATAACAACCTGCATGTCTGTTCCCATATGAACAACAATAAGCCCACTTTTTCCCACCCCTGTCTGTATATTTCAATGAGACTGTAACCATTAATTAGCACATTTAAGACCCCTTTTTTCAATTGCCAACAAGATGCAGTCTTGACAGCAAAATGAAAAAAGTTGTTATAGAAAAGAATATATTTGCACACCTCAGTTGTCAATCAGGAGAGATTAGACTATGCCAAGGCAATAGCCCCCAAATCTCAAGTAGCTTAACACAATTATTTCTTGCTCATGCAATATGTTCATTTTACATTACTGGGGCTACAAGCGGCTATTAGTCTCTAGTCCATGTTGCCCTCACTCCAAAACCCAGATTACTGAAGGCTCCATCATCTGGAACATATCAGGTTCTGATGGCGGACAAGAGAGAGAATTGGAGGGTTTCACAGCAGTAATTACACACTTTGGTTCTCACATCACTTCTGCCCCCTGCCCAGGAGAATTACGTGGCCCAATTTAAACAGAAGATAGATGGGCAAGAGTAACCTCTTATAGAGCAGAAAGAGAGTCAAACAGGACAGGGTTAGTATTAAGTCTCTACCATGTAAGGCAGACTTGCTCTACTGTATAAATTATTATTGCAATTCTTTGTGAATATTTGAATTACCTGAAATTTGCATTATCTACCAGAACCCAAACTATAAGTCCTCCACCCACCCAGGTTATCTTTTCTTTTCCAAACTTATCTCAGAATTGGTCTGTACCTCTTCACCCCTGACCCAAGCTCCTGCTACTCCCTTCCTTCCAAATCCTTTCCCCCATGCCTCCATGACATTGCCCACTCCTAGGGAGACTAGCTTCTCTGCTCCTGTTTCTTCACTTTCCCTTGACTGCCAGACACTTCCCAGCCTCTACCCACCCAACCTGGCCCCTTGTTGCTCTCCCAGCACCCACCGTCCCCTTGGATGCCTCTGCTTCTGCGGCTCCCATGCAGCCAAGCCCCAAATTTGGTTTACATATTGCATTCACTTTACTCTGAGCCTTTCTAACACCAAGGAGTTTAGTCATTTCCCTCTCAGTCTTTATTTAGAGCTTGTGAATCATTTAGTCTATCCCCTAACCCGAATCAGTCTCTTCTGAAAATGAGTCCACGGTACTGACTTTCTACGTTTTGAGAGAAGAGCTCTCCCCCTGGATCTACATCTGCACAGGTAAAGGGTATGATATAACCCGACTGCGTGTGTCTGGAGGGAAAATGGTGGGGAATAAGCACAAGGTAGGTTAGGGAATTCACTGGTGGGGACCAGCCTCACAGGAAAGCTTCTGTCCCGTGGGTGATGCCTGCAAACTCCCAAGGGCCTTCAGTAATTGTTTGCAGCTCCACCATATGGCAGTTCCCTGTGCCCTTCTGAGAGACTTGTCACCCAGCAAACTGTACAAATACTGTCCTAATGAGGCTGTGAGCCAGAGACGCAGGTACAGACAGACCTCTTTCTAAGGCAACCTTTTTATTGCCTGCAAAAATGGGAAGAAAAAAGGAACACAGTATTTCTAAAATTAGCAACGAAAGCTCTTACCTCCATCTTCAATCTCTTCCCAGAGGTGTTTATGCCTTCTCTACTTCTCAAACCAAAACTCTTTAGTTTAATAGCTTATGCTCCTAATAGTCACTAAATCTTTAGCATATTGTATTTTTCCCCCCAAAATGGATGCTCTACTGTATCTATCTTACCCCATACGCTCCTCTTACAATGTGATTGATACTCCCCCCCTGAGAAGCAGGAAGTATATTCCTTCTGCCTCCTGAACCTGGGTGAGCTCAGGACTGCCTCTACCAAAGAGTACGGCAGAAGTGATGCCATGCGACTGCTGAGGTTAAGTCAGACAAAAGAGATAGTGTCCACTTGATTCTCTCTTTCAGGACACTCACCCTGGGAAATGAGCCTTTATGCTGCAAATAAGCCCAAACTAGCCCACCCAGAGAGACTGAATGGAGAAGCCCATGTGGAAAGGAACTGTGGCCCTAAGTGGCACCTAGTAGCGACTGCTAGTCGAGTGCATGAGCCTTCAGATGACTCCTGCTCCCAGCCTCACATCTCCTATTTGATGTCCCAGATCTCATGGAGCAGGACAGGCAATCCCTGTCCAAATGCAGTACCCACACAATTTGAGAGTATAATAAATGTCTTTTTTATTCCACTAAGTTTTAGGCTAATTTGTTATGCAGTCATAGTAACTGGGACAAAATCTTTCCAGTTATTTCCTCTCTCATCTTATATTACTCTCAGAGTGACCTTTTTGAACAACCTAAAGATTATGTAATAACATCTAGGGGAGTGGGAGGATTATTTCTGCCTGTCCACATTTCAACCAAAGAGGATTTTGTTTCTCTATAAAATGAAGGCAGTTCTCAAGGTCAGAGATGAAAAAAAAACAGTTGGAATGTTTCATATCTTTACATCTTATAGAGAAGCAGAACGTTTGAACTAAAACTCTGTTCCTCACATTGATAAAGCCCTTCAGCCCGCAGAAGATATATTTGTTTTTGTGCCCACTTGGCTGCTTCCTCTTAATTTCTAGAGAGTTGAAAAGAGCAGCGTAGTTTCAAAAAGAGACCAATAGTACATCGGGGCCCATTCATCTGAGAGGAACCAAGAACAAATGGTCTGCAGGGCTGGTTTTCATCCTAAGGATAAAATTAGTAAGAATCTCTTTAGTATGGAAGAGTAGGTGAGGAATAAGTGATAAATGTCACGAAAATATTAAATAGTAATAAGAGACAGAACCTTTCCAATAACCTTTCTGTAACTGAGAGATAGTTTTCATTTTAAATCACATTTTCATCAGTTCCAAAGAGACCCTAATGGAACCTCTTTTTTTCCAATTACAATTGACATTCAATGTTATTTTATATTAGTTGCAGGTGTACAGCACAGTGGTTAGACATTTGCATAATTTACAAAGTGATCCCTCCAGTAAGTCTAGTCCTCACGTCTCTGCCTTCACTTCCACGCCTTCCATGTGCTCATCTAGCCTCCAGCTTTAAATCTCCCCTCTTTTATTTCTTTTTCAAGATTTTATTTATTTATTTTCAGAGAAAGGGGAAAGGAGGGAGAATGGGAAGGAGAGAAACATCACCGTATGTTTGCCTCTCACGTGGCCCCCACTGGGGGCCTGGCCTGCAACCCAGGCATGTGTCCCAACTGGGAATCGAACTGGCAACCCTTTGGATCACACCCCGCACTCAATCCACTGAGCTACATAAGCCAGGGCTAAATCTTCCCTCTTTTCTGACAACTTCCAAATTTGCATCTTCAGCCAAGACCTTGTCTCAAAACTTTAGACCCATATATCCATCTAGATGTCTGACAGGCATTTCTAACTCGACTTCTCCAAAGGCAGAATCCTGATGTTCTATTCTGAACCTGTTCCCCTTCCTGCCTTCTCCATCCTAGGTGATAGAAATTCTTTCCTTCCACTGGCTCAAAACAAAAACCCTAACAACGCCTTGACCTCACTTTCACAAAACCCAGCCCATGCATCGGGAAATTTAATTGGCTCTAGCCTCAGACCATATCCAGAATCTAACAGCTTCTCATGAAATCACTACATCATCTCTCACCTAGATTGTTGCCGGGGCCTCCTAACTGGTCTCCCTGCTCCCACCCTCACCTTCCTATGGTCTATTGCTGCCCCAGATGCCAGAATGATCCTTTAGGAATATAAGTCAAATCATGTGCTTCCTCTGCCCAGAATCCTCTAATGGCTTTGCAGCTCACTTGTAGTAAATTCCTAAATCCTTAAAATAAAGCTTCTGCGCGGCTAAAGAAAACAGCATTAAAATAAAAAGACAACCAACTGTATGGGAAAACATATTTGCCAATGATACCTCAGACAAAGGTTTAATCTCCAAAATATACAAAGAACTCACACGACTTCACTCTAAGAAGACAACTAACCCAATTAAAAAATGGGGAAAGGACTTGAACAGACACTTCTGCAAGGAGGACATACAGAGGATCCAGAGACACATGAGAAGATGCTCGATATCGCTAGCTATCAGAGAGATGCAAATTAAAACTACAATGAGATACCACTTTACACCGGTGAGAATGGCTATCATAAACAAAGCAATAAACAACAAATGTTGGAGAGGGTGTGGGGAAAAGGGGACTCTGGTCCACTGTTGGTGGGATTGCAAACTGGTACAACCATTATGGAAAACAGTATGGAATTTTCTCAGAAAACTAAAATTGGACTTGCCTTTTGACCCAGCAATTCCACTGCTGGGATTGTATCCTAAGAACCCTAAAACACCAATCCCAAAGAACCTATGCACCCCAATGTTCATAGCAGCACAATTTACAATAGCCAAGAGTTGGAAGCAACCTAGGTGCCCGTCAGTAAATGAATGGATCAAAAAACTATGGTACATATACACAATGGAATTTTATGCTGCAGAAAGAAAGAAGGAGCTCCTACCTTTTGCAACAACATGGATGGAACTGGAAAGCATTATGCTGAGTGAAATAAGCCAGGTGTTGAAGGACAAATACCATATGATCTCACCTTTAACAGGAAGCTTAACAACAAAACAAAGAAGCAAGCAAAATATAACCAAAGACACTGAAATAGAGAACAGGCTGACAGTGACCAGAGGGGAGAGGGGAGGGAATTTCAGGGGAAATAAGGGAGGGATTTAGAGGAACATATATAAAGGATACATGGACAACAACTGAGAAGGGTGGAAATGGGAGGGAGGGGGGAGGACGGGGGGTGGGATGGGATGGGAGTAATAGACAGAAAACTGTACTTGAAAAATAATTAAATTAAAAAAATAATAAATAAATAAATAAATAAAATGGCAACACAGGCCTGCCATAATTGGCTCCCCGTTTCTCTGCTCTCATTTGACTCACTCTGTTCTGGGTTCACTGATTTCTCGGTTGTTCCTAAAAGATGCCTAACACTTTCCTGCCTTAGTGTTTTTGAACTTGCTCTTCCCTTTGCCAGGAACAACCTTCCACGCTCAACCCCACCCCTTATCTGTGTGGCTTATTTCCCACCTCCTTCAACTTACCAGCAAAGCCTTCTCTCACCTCCCTGTTTAAAACAACAAATCCCATGCCCTGGCACTCTGTGTTCCTCTCCCCCACTGTTTTATTTTTCTTCAAAGAACTTATTGCCCTCCAGCGTTATATAAGTAACTAAGTAAACAGACATATTTGTTCATTCATTTATAGTCCATCTTCCCCATATAGAATATAAGTTCCATTATAGAAAAAATTTTTTCATCTACTTTGCATATTGCTGAATTTCCAGGGACCAGAATAGTTCCTGGCACATGGTAGTCACAGGGAGGGCCAGAATAACATACACCTGTTGATGAATGAATGAACAAAAAAATCACTGGGCCATCATCAGTTCACAGCCAATCACAACTGGTGCTGAAGACAAAAAACACGTGGAGAGCTTTGCAGAATGCACACACCTGCCTGGTCAGCTCCCAGGTGCAGAGCAATGGCAGCAAAACTTGAGGGTCTTAGGTCACTCTCGTCTGTACCCTAGGGGACACAACATTGCTCTGTGAAAAGGACCAGCTTTAGTGCCTGACATCTGGTTTGTTGACAATCATTCAACAAAAGTCCACTATCTAGTTGAATGATTCTGGATCAGTCACTTAACTATGTTGAGTTTTGGTTTTCTTATCTGCAAAATAAATATTATATAACATCAGCTACTTTTTGTAAGAGATGCATAAAGATTAAATGGGCTAACAAATGGAAACAATGTCCCATAAATTACAAAGGGGTAAATGAGTATAAAACATTATAATTATATAAGAGCAACCTCTTTGAGCCTACTGGGCCTCTTATTCAGTGTAATTGATGGGTGTGTGATTAGTCACACACATGGCCAAAATGACTGCTTGGTTACTGCAGTGAGAATTATTGGCCTAAAAGAGGAGGGGACTGACAGATTTTTGTATTCACAAATGATGCATACTTCACATACATTATTTTATTTTATCCTAATAAAAATTTATGAGAGATAAATATTACAACAGTCATTTCAAAGTGATAAGTGAGGTTCAGAGAGTTTAAGTACCTTGCCAAAGCTCATATGTTCATTTAGCTAGGAATTACAAAGCCACTTTCAAAACACCAAGCCAAGCCATTCCCTTAAAGTTTTAAAATTAAACCTCTCTAGCCATGATTTTTAACTGTGTTAAAGACAGGCATTCCACATAAAATGTGAACGAAAGTGATATTATAGAAGAAGGTGAAACATTTAATCAAAATTCACAGAGAGTGGAAAAAGCCTGATACAAAAGAATACATACTATATGATTCCATTCAGGTGAAATTCTAGAACAGACAACAATAAGCAATAGTGATAAAATCAAGTGATTTCTGTCTGTGTGAGTGTGTGTGTGTGTGTGTGTGTGTGCATGTGCTGTGGGGTGGAGACAGCAGGGATTTATTGGGAAGGGGCTAAGGGAACTTAATAAGGAGATAGACATTTCCTATACTATCTGGATAGTGAGTTAGATGGTGTATGCTTTTGTCAAAACCCATCAAACTCTCTACTACTTAAGATCTGTGCATTTCACTGTACATAATGCTGTCTTAGTCCATTCTGGTTGCTGTAACAAAATACTGCAGACTGGGTAGCTTACAAACAATTCCAGAAGCTGGATATCCACAATCTGGGTACAGTATGGTCAAGTTCTGATGAAAGTCCTCCTATGGATTATAGACTGTGGACTTCTGGCTGTATCCTCACATGGTGGAAGGGATAAGAGAGCTCTCTCTGGGGACTCTTTGTAAGGGCATTAGTCTTATTCATGACCTAATCGCCTCCCAAAGTCTCCACCTCCTAACATCATCACACTGGACATTAGGATTTCAAGATATGAATTTTGGGAGGACACAATCATCCAGACCATAGTAATCACATTTCAATTAAAAAATTTAAAGTCATAGACAAATGAGTTTCAGATCTGAAACCCAAGTGGAAAGTAATGACACTGTTGTAAGAGCTTTTATTAAGCTTCAGGAAAATCCAATAATATAGGTCAAAAAATCGAACTCATCTTCAAGATGAGGCTGAAGTAAACAATATGAAGGCATGTCTGTGGTCCATGCAGCTGGGAGCAGTGGAGCTGGGGTTTAAACCAGTGATGCAATTGAATACCCCACTACATCCGTCTCTGAGGAGGGTTTGTCATGATAGCAATGAAACTAGAAAAAAATTCTTGTTCATTTTTTCCCAAGTACATATAACAAGTTTTTAGCCTCAGTATTGTGTGGGGAAAGAGAATATATGAATATTAAGTAGCTGATTCAGACTTTATTCAGAGGTGTCTTAGCAGAAAATTATAAAGAATGATGAAAATCTGTGGAGCCATAGGGATAGAAATAAAGATTAGATTTTGTCTCCTATGCCACAATCCATTTCATTTCACCTTACTTAAAATGTTTTAAACACATTTAATCTTATCTTCATAGGAATAAATGAAGTAAACATATGGCTTTGAGTTGTAACAAAGAAGGAACGTTTGAATAGTCACCATAACAAAGATTAAAGTCATTTCAAATGAACCCCATTTAAAACCATGGAAGCTTTAGCCACTTCATATTATGTGGTCTATTTTTAATGCCTTTCCCTATATACAAAAGCTTTTATTTAATGCCGGAGATGAGTCAAGAATAAAAATGTCACAGAATAGATAGCAGCCATATGACACGTTATTTCCCAATAGTCCCTTTCTTTAGTGATGAAACTCACTACATCTTCCTTAGTAAGGCAAAATGGCAGATGATTTAAATCCAAACAACCATGCTGGACATACCAACTCAGCAGCAGAGGGTTGTGAAAAGAAACTCATAAGGATCAAGGAAGATATTAAACATCATAAAGAAATAACAAAAAATAAATAATAGGATGTTGCTTACTACTCAGGCCTCTAACTACGGGAAATGAATATTTCCTTGATATTTTTCTCAAATGTGACATTAAACAGAAAGGCCTTGGAAGAGAAAAACATTTATTTGGGCGAAAGAAACATAAATAAAAGAGTTACATGATATAAATAATGCAAATACAAAAGAGTATTTGCTGCATGCAAGCCAAAACTTCTGCAAAAACTGAAACTACAGCACAAAGGAGTTCAAGTCTCTCACAGGCCATGCAACACCGCTGCCCACTAGGACTCACTGAGTGACGGAAACGTTCTGTGTCTGCTCTGTCCAGTGTAGTGGCCACTGGCCACATGAGGTTAGCTGAGCACTTAAAATGTGGCTAATGTGAATGAAGAACTGAAGTTCTGATTTTATTTAATTAATTTAACTTTAAATAACCTAAATGTGACGAGCGGCTGTTGAACTGGACAAGTCTATCCTTAGAAATAGACAAATGTTTGAAACTGAGCTTATCTTCAAAGAAACCCCTGATGACTCTGTCATCTCCCAAACTGAAATTTTTACAATTAAAATAGGTTTATTTATTTATTTATTTATTTATTTATTGTTTAAGCTATTTCGGTTGTTCTCACTTTTCTCCCCTTCCCCTCCCTCACCCAACCCTACCCTCTCCCCAACCCGAGGCAATTCCCACATTCTTGTCTATGTCCTGATGTGCTCAGGTTGTGCATAAACGTTCTTTGGTTAATCCCTTCACCATCTTTCATCCTGTTCCCCTACCTCCTTTCCAGCAGCTGATAGTCTATTCTATGTATCTAAGCTTCTGCTACTATCATATTCGTTAATTTATTGTGCTCATCAGATGCCACATGTAAGTCAGCTCATGTGGTACTTTTCTTTCATTGCCTGGCTTAATTCACTCAGCATAATTTTCTCCAGGTCCATCTCTGCTGTTGTAAAATGTAAGAGTTTCTTCTTTTTTACCACTGCACAGTATTCCATTACATAAATACACCGCAGCTTTTTTATCTACTCTTCCACTCATGGGCACTTAGGCTGTTTCCAAATCTGGGCTACTGTAACTAGTGCTGCTATAAACATAGGGATACATATATTTTTTGTACTGGTGTTTCAGGATCTTTGGGTTCTATTCCCAGAAGTGGAATCACTGGGTCAAAAGGGAGTTCCATCTTTAATTTTTTAAGGATACCCCGTATTGTTTTCCACAGTGGCTGCGCCAATCTGCATTCCCACCAACAATCCAAAAGGGTTCCCCTTTCACTACACCCTCACCGGCACTTGTTGTTTGTTGATTTATTGATGATAGGCCATTCTGACAGGTCTGAGGTACAATCTCATTGTGGTTTTGATTTACATTTCTCTGATGATTAATGACATTGAGCATATTTTCATATGTTTATTGGCCATCTGTATGTCCTCTTTGGAGAAGCGGCTATTTGGTCTTTCGAACATTTTGCAACAAAGGAAGAAAATTATAGGCCAATATCCCTGATGAACATGGATGCTAAAGTCCTCAACAAAATATTAGCAAACCAAATCTAGTAACACATCAAAAAGATCACATACCACATTCAAATGGAATTTATCCTGGGGGTGCAAGGTTGGTATAATATTCACAAATCAATAAATGTTGTTCATCACATAAATAAAATAAAAGACAAAACCACATTATCATATCAATAGATGCAGAAAAATCATTTGATAAACTCCAGCACCCATTTATGATAAAAACTCTTAGCAGAGTGGAAATAGAGAGACCATACCTCAACAAAATAAAGTCCATGTATGAAAAACCTTTAGCTAACATCATTCTCAATGGGCAAGAACTAAAATGTTCTCTTTAAGATCAGAAACAAGACACGGATATCTGCTTTCATCATTCTTATTCAAAATAGTTCTGGAAGTCCAAGCTACAGCAATCAGACACACACAAAAAGAAATAAAAAGCAGCCAAATTGGAAAGAAGGAAGTAAAACTGTCATTATTTGAAGATGATATGATATTGTACATAGAAAACCCTGAAGACCCCACCAAAAATCTACTAGACATAAGAAATGAATTTAGCAACATAGCAGTTTACAAAATTAATATCCAGAAATTGATGGCATTTTTATATATCAATATTGAGATATCAGAAAGAGAAACTAAGCCCTGGCTTGTGTGGCTCAGTGGATTGAGTGCTGGCCTGCAAACCAAGGTGTCATTGATTTGATTCCCAGTCAAGGTACATGTCTGGGTTGCAGGCCAGTGCGGGGCATGCCAGAGGTTGCCACACATTGATCTTTCTCTTCCTCTCTCTTTCTCTCTCTCCACTCTCTCATAAATAAATAAATAAAATCTTTTTTAAAAAGAAAGAGAAACTAAGAAAACAATTTCATTAACATCCTTAAAACGGACATTCTACCCACAACAATCTACATATTTAATGTAATACTTATTAAGATACCAATGGCATACTTCACAGAACTAGAACAAATACCCCCCAAATTTATATGGAACCAAAAAAGACCCTGAATAGTCTCAGCAATCTTGTGAAAGAAGAACAAAGTTGGAGGTATCACAACTCCTGATACCAAACTATACTACAAGGCCACTGTAATAAAAACAGCCTGGTACTGGCACAAGAACAGACACATAGATCATTGGAACCGAGCAGAGAGCCCAGGAATAAACCCACACTTGTATGAGCAATTGATATTTGACAAAGTTGGCAAGAGCATACAATGGAGCAAAGACAGTCTCTTCAATAAATGGTGCTAGAAAAACTGAACCAGAACATGCAAAAACAAAAAGAAAAGAAAAGAAAAGAAAAAGAAACAAGACCAACTTACACCATCCAAAAAAGTAAACTCAAAATGGATAAAAGACTTAAATGTAAATTGTATGAAATTCCTAGAAGAAAACACAGGGAGTAAAATCTCAGATATTCCAAGTAGAAATGTTTTTGATAACATATCTCCTAAGGCACTGGAAACAAAGCGGAAGATAAACAACTGGGACTACATCAAATTAAAGAGCTTCTGCACAGCTGAAGAAACCATCAGCAAGACGAATAGGGAGCCCACGATATGGGAGAACATTCTTGCCAATGATACATCTGACAAGGGTTTAATCTCCAAAATATACAAAGAGCTAATACAACTCAATGCCAGAGAGAAAAACAACCAAAACTGACTTTTGAATGTTGCTCAGACATGTCTGTGTGGTATAAAGAGTTCTATTTGTTGTCAATACCTGCTGTTCCCAGGGCGGCACTTACAATGTCTAATGAAATTGTGCCCCACAGTAATGAAATGGATTGTGACATTTGGAAACACTCACTCCTCCCGTTGGCCCATGAGATTCCCAGCACACAGCCTTACATACAGATGATGTGTAGACCTTTATCTGATTCTTAGATTCTAAACCAAGAAAATACCAAGGTCTCCCGGTGAGTCTGAGAAGTAAGTAAAACAGGTCTGACAGCCTGGCCTCCCTCCTGCAAGAGCTTGTCACTCTTACTAACAGATTTCTTCCATGTGCTCACTTCCTCCACATGATCTAATGCTATAGCACAGTAGTCCATTACAATCCGCTAGCCTTCCGCCCTCTTACAAATAAATCTAACTCTTGGTGGAAACCACCCATGGAGTCTAGGCAACGAAATCCACTTCGATTAACCAAAGACCTAAGCTTTTGTTATTCACAAGGTCATAAATAGAGCTAGAGACAGAATGCAGATTTCATTTAATCAGCTAATAATAACTGCCTGGATCAGCTGTTAATAATACATTAATAATGTCCTTAGGTGTCCTGAAGTGCATCTAGGATTACTAAAAAATCATGTTGTGATCATTTAGCAATATCTTCCCCAAGCTCACAAACAGGCACTCGTGGCTTCTTTGCTGTCCATCTGCCATTCCTGTGTGAGGCAATGTGGGGATACATAGCTAAGGAGAATATAATACAAACACATTTGCCAATAAATATCCTACAACAAACCATTATGGGAACAATAGGAGCACAGGGATGATAAAGATCAATCACAACTGGAAACACTGTGGATGGTATCATGGAAGAGGAAACACTTGAGCTGGGTCTTGAAAGAGGAGTGGATTGTGGAGTACATGGCGGGGGCAAAGGCATTATCAGCAGTGAGAGACACAGAGATGCACAGCATGTCAGAATAAGGGCAAATGCTGTGTGGCAAAGGCAGAAAGAGGTGCACTGAAAAATACTACTGAAAAGACAATGTCGAGCCAAGTCCAGAAAGACACTGGATACCACACCCTGGAATTTGTTTTGCAGTGATAACTAGTGAGCATATTTTTTCCATCAAAGCTGTAGCATGGTCAGATCTGTATTTGAAGAAGACAAGTTAGCCCCGAGCAAGATGGGTGGGTGAAATGAGGTGTCAAGTGCAGCAAGTTATTCTATTCATTTACGTGTAATGTAAGCTTCACAAAATTCCAAAATTGAGTTGAGAGGCCTTATAATGACATCACTGTTGGTTGTCACCCCAACAACCATTTTTCTTCTTTATTAGCTTATAAAATCTTAATTTCATGAAGGCAATAAAACACACAAAGAATCTGGGTTTCTCACCTTACCTCACATTGAATCATAAGTGTGATTCCTTGCCCTTTGCCAGTGATTTTTTTTAATAGGGACAGAAAAGGCATTTGACAAAATTTGATGTACGTGCATGAGGGAGAATAACTTTTGGAAGTGATGAATGTGTTATTACCTTAATCACGGTTTCACAGGTATACTACGTATATGTTTAAACCCATTAAGTTGCATGCATTAAACATGTGCAGTTTTTTATATATCATTGTACTTTGTTTAAAAACTCTCATCAAAGCAGAAATAGAAAGAAGTGTCCTACATCTGATAAAAAGGCATCAACAAAAGACACGCAACTAATGATTTCCCTAATGTAGGAATACTGAATGAATACTTCACCCCGAGACTGGGAGCAAGGAAGGATGTCTGTTCCCACCACTTATACTAAACATGGTGCTTAAGGTCCTAGCCATGCCTTAGAGCAAGAAAAAAGAAGTAAAAGTTATGAAGTTTGAAAGAAAGAAGTAAAACTCTCCTTACCCACTGTCAATAAACTATACACATAAAATATTTTCAAGATTCTACTAAACTAGTAGAACTAATAAATAATTTAGCAAAGTCACAGGATATAAGATCAATATACAAAATTCAATTTTATTTCTGAATTTTGTTAATAAACATTTAGAAAATAGTCTTAAAATACCACTTAAAGTATCTACTCAAAAGTATTAAAAGCAAGGGCTCAATCAAATATTTGTACACTTATATTTATAGCAGCATAATTCACAATAGACAAAAACTGGAAGCAACCCAAGTGTCCATGGATGGGTGAATAGGTAAACAAAAGATAGCATATACATAATATAAATATTCAGCTCTAATAAAGGAAGGAAATGCTGACAAATGTTACAACATGGATGAACCTGGAAGACCTTATAAGAAGTGAAATAAGCCAGTCATGAAAGGACAAATAGTGTATGGTTCCACTTACATGAGGTACCTGGAGTAGTCAAATGCATAAAGGCAGAAAGTGGAGTGGCAGTGAGCAGGAGCTGAAGGGCGGGAAGAATCAGGGAGTTACTGTTAAATGATTACCCGCTTCCACTCTGGGAAGATGAAAAGAGTTCCGGAAATGAATGGTAGTGAAAGCTGCACAGCAGTGAGAATGTACTTAAGACCACTGAACTACATAATTAAAAATAGTTTAAGTGATAAAATTTTGTTATATATATATTTTACCATAATTGAAAACATTAAAATGCCATTAACAGAAGCACTAAATTACATATACATATTCCTAAGATATACACAAATATCTCAGGAATAAATTTAGCAAAAGATATTCAAGTCCCATACACCAAAACAAAACTGAGAGAAATTAAAGATCTAAATAAATGGAGAAAAAAAGAACAATGCTGGAGACTCACGCTACCTGATTTCAAGACATTATAAAGACAAGGTAGTCAAGCCCTGGCTGGTGTAGCTCAGTGGATTGAGCACAGGCCTTCGAACCATAGGATCGCGGTTCGATTCCCAGTCAGGGCACATGTCTGGGTTGCAGGACGGTTTCCTGCAGGCCAGTTCCCAGCAGGGGATGCACGAAAGGCAACCATACATTGATATTTCTCTCCCTCTCTTCTTCCTCTCTAAAGATAAATAAATAAATAAAATCTTTAAAAAAAAAGACACAGTAATCAAGGCATGTGATACTTCTGAAAGATAAATAAACTAATGGACCAGATTAAAGAGTCTAGGAATAGACCACACATTTACAGTCAATTCATTTTAGGTGAAAGAGCTACAGCAATTCAATTGGGGAAAGAAAGGTCTTTTTAATAAATCGTGCTTGCACAACTGGGTAAGTATATGGAAAAATAAATTATAAATGTAAATGCAAAAGTTGAAACTATACAGCTTGTAGGAGACTGCAGATGGTCTGGGGCAGGGCCCGAGAATCTGCCTTTTGAACAAGTGTCCCAGGTGACCTGCACACTGCTGGGCCAGTGACCACATTTTGTCATTACTTTTTAACAGCAGTGTGCAAGATGAAAAAGAAAATACAAGTACTGAAAAATTTTCCACTCGAATTTTCCCTTTGAATAATTATAAAGTAAAATAGTAAATTCTTAGGAATAAATGGAAACTATTAATAATTTAGGATTCAGTAGAAATTATAAAAGCCACAAAGAAACATTTTTTTCAACCATGTTGAACTTAGGAGCAGGAAACCACGGGTTTTTGAGGAGCCTATTGGGATGCTACATACCAAGAGAAATTTGTTGCATCAATGACATGCCTTGAGCCAAAGGAAAATAATCATGCATAAAATATGTACCCTTGCTCATGTGCCCAACTTGAAGATAATATATTCAAATATAATTCAGCCTGCTGGCCCATTCTTGCTAGATTGTGCTTCATGATGAAATACTACTGCCACTTCCCTGGATTAGAAAAAGCCTTCTGTGTGGGGACTGTCCTGTTATTCTCCTGTTATTTGATTGCCATTATAACCGTACTCTGTGTCATGCTTCTTTTTGTTATATTCTTTTAAGTTTTAGCCCTGCAGTTTGCAGTTAGTGTATAGTCAGGGCAGTAGGCAAGCTGCCAACAAATAGGCAGCATAGAGGAATTCTAAAGCTTTGTAAAGGGCACAGAGGCAGCAAGGGTTAGGAGCATGGGCCATGGAGCAAGGTGGTCCTGAGTTCAAATCCTGTTCTACTATTTACCTAGAATTCAACCATTTCTGAAGCAGTTTCATCAATCACGGAAGGTCTCCATTTTCTCATGTGTAAGGGAAGCTCTTGTGAAGATCAAATGGGACAATGTGTAGAAAGGATTCAGCCCATTGCCTGAACCGATTATGAGTAACTATTGTAAATGTAACTGAGATAATATTAAATCATATAAATGTGCATTTCTCCTTTGTTCTTTCTGAAGCATCTCCGTACCCGGTATAAAGCATTAATCTGGGAAAGGGGGTGGACAGGAAGTATGGAGTAGAAAGTGGAGGAAAGACAATTAGGAGATTTATTGCAGAAACAAAAAGAAAAATAGTTACTATTCAGATTCTGGCTGCCAATATAGAATATTCTGAAGGACAGAGAGAGAGAGAGAAAAAACGCCTGAGGTGCTGAGCATTTTATCTATAATACTGAATATGTACCTAATGGGGCCACATGGTAGATTTGCCAAACTGGCTGCAGTCATCACCCTCTTTGTACCCATACCCTTTGCAACATAGCTTTGCAGCCCATCCCATGGAAAGTTCCAGCAGACTGAACAGCAAGTGCAAAGACCCTAAAGCAAGAAGGAGCTTGACAGTGTTCAAGAACCACAGAGAAGGCTGGTGTGACTGGAGTGCAGGGAGACGGGACTGGGGAGCATAGAAGGTGGAGTCGCAGAGAGGGCAGCACCCCATCACAAGCAGCCTTTGACAGTAGGGAATCCCTGGCAACAGTAAAAGGGCCAAAAGTTGAACCATTGGGTCCTACTTATACATGAGTACAGGAGGGCCTGTTGTTAAAATATCAAAATGCTTTCATGCAAATTGGTAAACAGCCCCTGTGCTGATCCCCCCAGGTGTCCTCACACCCCTGGCCAGCCAGGCCTCACCCCCAAGACCAGAAATCTTTCATGATCCTGTAATTTAAGAATTCAGGGAAATTTAAATGTAATTGGTGAAACCCTAGAGCTCCTAGAAGAAAACATAGGCAGTAAAATCTTGAACATTTCTCTTAGTAATATTGTTTCTGGTACATGCCCTCAGGCAAGGGAAACAAAAGAAAACATTTAATTACTCTGATATATTTCCTCAGGCAAGGGAAACAAAAGGGAAAAATAAACAAAGGAAAAAAAACTAGAAGTTTTTACACAGCAGAGGAAACTATCAACAAAAATGAAAAGACAACTCATTTAAATGGGAGAATATATTTGCTAATGATGCATCTGATAAGGATTAATATTAAAAATTTATAAAGAATTTATACGACTCAAGCCCTGGCTGGTGTAGCTCAGTGGATTGAGCATGGGCCTGTGAAGCAAAAGGTCACTGGTTGGATTCCCAGTCAGGGCACATGCCTGGGTTGCAGGCCAGGTCCCCATTAGGGGAAACGAGAGGCAACCACACATTGATGTTTCTCTCCCACTCTTTCTCCTTCCCTTCTCCTCTCTCTAAAAATAAATAAACAAAATATTTTTTTAAAAAAGAACAACCTCATGAGCTGACTAGCATTATAAAAAAAAGAACTTACACAACTCAACACCAAAAAAACCCCCAGACAATCCAATTTAAAAATGGGCAAGGGACCTCAATAGACACTTCTCCAAAAAGGACATACAGATGGCCAATACACATATGAAAAGATGCTCAACATCACTAATCATCAGAGATGCATGGACCCCACCCCTAGCTGATCTTCCCCGTGAAGGCAGGGAATCTCCTCTCTGGCCCATTAAAGAAGTGCAGTGGTCCAGGCAAGGGGCTACACTAGCAGCTACTTCTGGAGCCATTAGCCTCTGTGGGGCAGCAGAGTCCTCTGGCCTTGAGGGAATATGTCTGAGTTGGGACTCCAGAAGTTGAGATGGAAGCAACTAGGATGGCCCTCTCATGGAAGGACACTCTTTGCTGTTTACTTAGCATGTTGGGGCTCACATGTTCAACTTTGGGACCCTACCCAAGTGGTGCCTGTTCCACATCCCAGAGTATAAGTTGGGGCACTCCAGTCCAGATCTATAAGATCCCTTACAGTTCTAATATATTGTGATTTTGGCATATGATTTGAAATTAAACCCAGGCACTGACTTTAATACAGAGTTTAACACATAATTGCATTCTTAAGTTGGTAGACAGTGAAACTCTTGTCTAAAAAAAATGAAATGTGTAAACTAGGGATCCATCTGTGACCATTAAAGAGTCTAAAATTAACACAGAAGGCACATTACTACCGACAATCCATGAATTCATTCCATATGCATTCATTAGAGAGCATTAAATAAAAACTCAGAATGCAAAAGATAATTATATAGTTTGAATATCTAAACATTCTTCCTCTAAAGGGCATCCTTGTATAAATATGTAAAATAAAAGTGTATTAACCTGATATTGAAACAGAAACACATGCCAGCTTTAGTGGAAGATGATTGTCATATTAATTTCCTGCCTAAAATTGCCTTAGACAATAATCATCAGCCTTGTAAATGTACATACCGTTCAACACAGAAATTTTACTGGTAGAAATTTATTCTTGTAAAATTTTGCGCATGTATACAAGAATGTTCATTATCACGAGATGGATAGCAGGGGGAAAATTGGAAATAATTGAAATAATTGTTAATAAGGGAGTAGTTAAATTACCAGTCATCTGTATTCTAGAATATACTGCAATTACCAAAAAACAGTCAAATATACCTTTATGGCAGAAAAATAATTTTATATTAACTGAAGTAGCTATCATCCTGTTTGCTTACCTCACATCTCGTCCCTGCTCTCCATCCTCCATATTGAGGTTGAGGCCATCACTGCATCAGAAAGGCACGCTTACCAAGAGCACTGATCACAAAAAGATCATTGTTAGCACTTGAGGCCCAAGACAAGGACCCAGAGAAAGGTATTCTTACTCCGAAGGGCACACTTCTGAGAGTGAAAGGGGATGCTGTGAATAATGACGTGTTAATAACCTGGACTGCTCTGGGGAATCAGGGTCACCCTACTTGTGGATCATTCCCCTCAGGTTCACTCATTTTCTTATAAACCAAAGGCAAATGTCATCTTTTAGCAGGTAAGGTCCTTGCTCTGGTGAAGTTGAGACAAAGGAAATTAATGAAGTAAACAAAATAATGAACAAGATCATTGGGGACTGAGAAAGCTCTGAAGAAAATTTAAAACTGGGTGAAGTGACAAAGAGGTAGACTGGTCAGGAAGACCTGCCTGAAGGGAAGACATTTGGCTAGAGACCAAGGGACCAGACAAGGTTGGGCATGCTGCAACATGGGACCAGAGTGCTCCTGACAGGGACCAATCAGAACAAAGGTCCTGGACCTGCCTTGAGGTGTGAACCAGATGACACGGTGAGCCAGGGACTGGGTGAGAGAAACCAGGGCAAGGCAGTAGGACCACAAGGGTAGGGCTGGCTGAACAGGAAACTGAGACTCAGACCTGACTGTGAACTATGGCGGCGGTTGCCGCGGTGGGAGAAAGTCCCAGTCTCACACTAGAGTTTGTTGGAGAGTAGGGCTAGAGTCCAGCAAGCGAGCTGCATTGTTCCCTCTCTGACCCCATCCCCACAGACAATGCCACAATGAAGAAAACAGGGTTTCCCTACCCTGGTGAATACCTAAGGCCCCACCCCTTTACAACTTATCAAGACAAGAAATATGGCCCAAATGAAAGAACAGAGCAAAACTCCAAAAAGAGAACTAAGCAATAAGGAGAGAGCCAACCTATCTGATGCATAGTTCAAAACCCTGGTAATCAAAATGCTCACAGAACTGATTGAGCTTGGTCACAAAATAAAAGAGCAAATGAAGATACCCAAAGTGAAATAAAGCAAAATATTCAGGGAACCAACAGTGACAGGAAGGAAACTAGGACTCAAAGCAATGATTTGAAACAAAAAAACATCCAACTGGAACAGAATATAGAAACAAGAACTCAAAAAAAATGGAGAGGCTTAGGAACTTCTGGGACAAGTTGAAATATTCCAATATTAGAATTATAGGGGTGCCCGAAGTAGAAGAACAACAGCAAGAAATTGGAAACTTATTTTAACAAATAATGAAAGAAAACTTCGCCAAAGAAATAGACTTCCAGGAAGTCCACGAAGCCCAGAGAGCCCCAAAGAAGTTGGACCCAAAGAGGAACACACCAAGGCACATCATCATTAGGTTCCTCTTTCCTCTTAAAAGCAGCTAGAGGAAATAAGAGGGTTACCTACAAAGGAGTGCCGCTAAGACTATCAGCTGATTTCTCAAAAGAAACCTTACAGGCAAGAAGGAGCTGGAAAGAAATATTTGAAGTCATGAAAGGCAAGGACCTACATCCAAGATTACTCTATCCAGCAAAGCTTTCATTTTGAATGGAAGGGCAGATAAAGTGCTTCTCAGATAAGGTCAAGTTCAAGGAGTTCATCATCACGAAGCCCTTGTTATATGAAAGGTTAAAGGCACTTATCTAAGAAAATGAAGAAGATCAAAAACTATGAACAGTAAAATGACAACAAACTATCAACAAATGAACCTTAAAAAAAAAAAAAGAAAGTCCTGGCTGGTGTAGCTCAGTGGATTGAGCACAGGCCTGCGCACCAGAGTATCGCAGTTCGATTCCCAGTCAGGGCACATGCCTGGGTTGCAGGACAGTTCCCAGCAGGGGACTCATGAGAGGCAACCATACATTGATATTTCTCTCCCTCTCTCTTTCCCTTCCTCTCTAAAGATAAATAAATAAAGTCTTTAAAAAAAGAAAGAAAAACAATGAAAACAAAAACTAAGCAAACGACTAGAACAGGAACAGAATAAGAGAAATGGAGATCACATGGAGGGGAAGGGGAGGAATGGGGGGAAGGTACATGGAATAAGAGGCATAATTGATAGGCATAAAATAGATGGGGAGAGGTTGTGAAAGGTACAGGAAACAGAGAATTCAAAGAACTTATAAGTACAACCCACGGACATGAACTAAGGTGGGGGATGCTGGAGGGTTGGGGATGCAGGGGGAAGGAGGACAAGGGGGAAAAATTGGGAAAACTGTATTAGCATAATCAAAGAAATATACTTTAAAAAAAGAACAAAGGTCCCGAGGCCTCCACTGTGTTGAAGAAACAGACCCCATGAAAAGGAAACCCCAGTGGAGGTTTTGAGCAAGAAACGACACAACCTGATTCACGGTTTAGGGAAGAGAATGAGGAAGAAGGAAACTGTGGAGCCAAAGACAACTGAAGGAGGAGGATGGATGCTGTGGCTGGGAGAGAAAAACTAGTAGAGGCAGGAAAGGAAAATGGGAGCCTAAGCAAAAACAGCTGTTGTACCTGCTCCAGATGAGAGGAGGTTCAGGGGATGCTGAGAACTGACAGCCAGGACTAGCTCACTGAGAGGAATCGGAGTTTCCCTAAAACCCCAAAGAGGTCAGGGGGAGATAGCAGGAAGACCTGAAACTGGAGGAGTGCAGCCCAGTCAAGGAAAGGCTAACACAGAAGTTACTTTCCAGCACATCTGTTACGACTGAAGTTTATCTCAGGCTAAGTCATTGGGATTGATCTGACTTGAATCTCTAACTAGAAGAGGTAATTTGGGTTGTTGGATATTTCTCCCTGTGGAAATACTCCGCAGTGATGAATATTTGGCAACTCCATCTTTTCTGAACTCTGTATTGTGTTCCATTGATGTACGTGTCCATCCTTTTGCCAACAACACAACGTCTTGACGTATAAAGACTTTATACATACTTAGTTCTTGAGTAAGTCTTAAAATCAGGCAGTGTGAGTGCTCCTACTTTATTCTTTTGCACGATTGTTTTGCCTATTCTGCCAGTCCGTGTTTTAAGATCTTATTTTAATATTTTGTGGAACTTTTTTCATGTTTATTAAATATAGCTGGTTCATTTCCTTTTGTCTGGAAGAAAAGAAAGAAGAGCTGCCTGTAAGAAATACTTCGGGCTTCAAGCGGAAGAACACGTCATCTCGGTGCCTGAAACAAAGAAGGGTACTTTTCCCCACACAAGAGAAAGTCTGAATACAGGTGTCTGCTGGCATTGGCTCAGTGTCTCAACAATGTCAAGGCCAACACCTCTCTGTGGGTCTCTAACCTGTCCCTCATGGTCACACAACGGCAGCTACAGCTGCAGTCGTCTTGTCCATTCAAGGCAGAAGAAAAGAAGAAATATGGGAGGAGTAACATGTCTCCTTGTCTAGAAAACTGTGCCAAATGTCCTCCTCTGGCTACCAGAAAGGTTGGGAACAGAGTAATTTCGTTTCTCAGCCTGTGTAACAGACAGAGGCCAGGAAGAAAGTGATTTAACGTAAGAGTTGGGAGTGCCGATCTCCAGGTGTCTGACACAAAAGTTGAGATGTTGCCAAAACTAAACAGAAAAACAAGTTCGTCATTAAATTCTCCCCCCCCTCCAAAAAAAAAAACTTCGGTAGAGGAATCAGTGGTTAAGAACGTGTCTTAAGCTACATCACTTTCCTTCTCAATTTTGGATGGGCACCAACTCACTGCCTCCCGGTCCTGCCTCTCCCTGTCGTGTGAGTTCCTTCCTCCCCAGCACGATACAGACTCACAGTCCCTGAGAGGCAGAGGGGCCATCTAGAACAACAAACCCAGTCTATTGCTTAAGGGAAGATTGCCATTGCGATGGGGCTACAACATAGCTCTCTTTACTACATTTTCAAAAATAATGTTGGAATTCAATGTCTGTTTATAAATTGCCCGTTTCAGCCCCTGAATGGGGAAAACTGAGCAATTCTTCTTTTCTCTCATTCAACAAACATTTCTAGGGCCCCTATGTGCCAGGCACTGGGTGTTTTTATTTCTCTTCCCTTTATTATTGTTGTTCTCTGGCCCGTTTTCTTGAATTATGTCTCTCTCCCCATGTGTGTGTCTGTGTGTGTACAAGTATATAATAGTATGTCAAACCCAGAAAGTCCTGGGCACCATGAGTACAGCTCTCCCTGGTCTCGTGCCACAAGAGTGCTGCTCATGCTCTCTCAAGAGAAAAGCCTGGGAAGGTGTGAGAAACCAGCATGAAGAACACTAAGCTGCTTCTTACAACATTCATGTACTTATTCACACATTTATTTATTCAATACTATTCTGGAGATATTGTGGTGAACATGTAGACAGGATCTCTAGTCTCTTTGAGCTCGTATTTGTTGTGGGACAATGGTTTTGAAATATTAAAGTTTATTTCTCCCAAGAGTTCACTTTTTTCTTTCCCTGCTCCCACTCAAGTAGCTAGGCTGTGTGCGTTGCCTCCGGGGACGAAAGTAATAAGCAGAAAGCAGAGGGAAAGGCAGGCTTCTGTCTTTTAGGGAAATAAACACTATATTAGACATAGGCAAAACGCTAGCATGAACAGGGCTTCACCGCACACAGACACTTCACTAGATCAAGAAGATTCCTCTGAGCTGAAAGGCGAACTCCCATGCAGCTGATTGGAAAGAGGAGAGAGCAGCCCAGGCCTGAAGGGGCCATCAGCGAGAACAAGCTGTGTCTCTGCCAAGGATCCTAGTGAGGAGAATTTGTGCGCAGCCAGGACCAGATGACAGCCAAGGGTACATCTGCCAATGCAACCTATCACCCCCACCTGGGCCCATACCAACCATCCTTTCCCCAGGCATGCAGATTCCATGCTTGCCTCTCCTTCCTGGGCACACAGTTAGACTCTATCTTAAATGATAAAGCCGTATCATGAACCAGTGGGTTCTGACCAATGGAATGTGGGAAGTGATATACACCACTTCCTATACTGTCCATAAATCTTTCCAATGCAATCTTTCATGCTCCTTCCTCTTTCCTGTTCCACCATGTGTAAGTGACAGGCTCTAAGGACTTCAGGGATGGCAGAGCCAAAAGGTGGAAGGAGTCTGGATCCCTGAGTCCCTGCTTGGATGGTCCCTGGGTTTCTGGTCCCACTCTGACCAGAATCACTTGCATTTGTGTCAATTCTTAAATGAACAGAAGTTAATTTTTATTGTATCAAGCCACTAAAACATTGCAGTTCATTACAGAAATTTTAAACTACTCTGAAAGTATATTCTGAGCAAGTCCCAGCTCAAGTAACCCTTTCCTGACCCTGGACTTAGTTCACTCCTTTTCCAACCTACTCCATGAGGACAAGGCCCCCGTTGCAAAATACCAGGATATAGTAAGCAACCCCCAAGAGGAAGGTGGGCCCTCATAATCTACCATGGTGGTTTGATGGGAATGAAGAGAAAGGTCCTATTCTTATACTTTTCAAGCTAAAAAGAACAACTCTGCTTAAGATTCTTCCCAAGCTAGGAGATGATTAAACATACAGTATAGAAGAGTACAGAAATATGAAACAAGTAAATGTAGAGTTAAGGGTAGAATTACCAATTGTGCTGAGCTCTATGGAGGAAAAATACAAATAGCCTGGAGAAAACAGCAAGTGGACATATAGCTCACATTAGGGGGTGGGAATGAGTGAAGACTTCTGTGGAAGGAACAGTTGAACTGAAGCCTAAAGAGACAATTAGAGTCAAGCAGACTAAGGTGGGGGAATAGCATTCCAGTCAAAGGGAAAAGGGTGTGCAAAGGCCCTGAGAACGAACAGAGTTTGCCTCAGTTAAGTATCTGAGAGATGCCAGTGTAGCTGGGATGTATGGAGAGGAGGAAAGGGGCATGAGATGGGGATGAAGAAACAAGCAGAGGCAAGTCATGCCATCCACAGAAGCCTGGTTCTTGATGTTACATATTATTACAAGAGCCTAGGAAGAATTTTAAGCAGGGATCAGGGTCAGGGTTGCATTTTTTAACTATCAAACTGGCAAAGATGGAGACCAATTGGGAGAGAGGCAGAACTGAAAGGAGGGATCCCAAGTAGAGGCTACTTCAGAAATACAGGCCAGAGACAATGAGTTGAGTTAGAGGACTGGCAACATGTATCTGGGCTTCAAGACATGCTTGGTCAGTTAAATGAAATAGCAACTCCTGCGTTCAGTGTCTTTAAACTCTAGTGAGAGATGGGAGCAAGTAATAAGCTGCAAGCCGAGCCCTCTAAAGATTGAGAGGTATGGCAGACAACAGTAACAGCAGCTTGTCCTTTATCTGAACCACCACCCTTTGAGCAGATGGCTTGGAGGAGATTACAGGTCACCAGGAAAGCGGAACTCAGACTCAGAAGGTTGCCACCCAGGTGGGTAGTGACCATGTGCTCACTCAGTTGTGTTCCTGTGCCAGACGGGGTGGAGCCTGATGAGTTAACCAACGTCAAACCCTAACAAATGAGGATGCAGTCCAGACACGCTCTAAGCACCCTGGGGAGAGTGAGGTAGACAAACAATTTCATGGTGAAAATCTTTGTGCCAGATCCTCTGCTAAGGAATGTGTGCACGCTCTTGCTTACGTCTGTAGGGCTCTGTAAGTACTTTTAAAGCGGTTCCTCAAGGAATATTGTTTCCTTCAATGCTGTTTTGTTATAACACTGATGAGATACCTTAGGAACATAATTCTTGTTTATATCAATTAGCCTATGGTAAAATTGGTTTAGTTATACGCCATCCCATTTAACGTAGCAGAACCTGTGAACTACAACATTAAGTGTTTAGTAATGCTAAGGCTTAGAGATTAGCACCTTACCTGAGGCCATGTCTCTGGTAAGTACAGTAGCTTCTATTCATACCCAGCTCTGTTCTGACTCCAGGTTCCAGGTTTCTACCCACATAACCTAATGTGTTGAGAAGGATTCTGAAGATGTGTTTGGGCTCCGTGGGACAAAGGCAGGTGAGCACAGTCTGGTCAGTCATGTATCTGCCACCTCTGTACAAGTACTGAATGCATCCAAAATGTCTATAGAGATTCTTTTTAAAGCCAAGTTGATCCTAAGGTTAAACCTCTCCCCTGTTTTATTGTAAACTGAATGCCCTATAAGCATGTGACCTTATTCTAAAAGGTAAATCAATTGGGATGGGAATAACAAAGGAAAATTATAATTATACTTCATGATTTTACAGGATGACGTTCATGTTCTATTGTCTGGTTATACATTTTTAGGCCAACTAACCAGAAGGAATACTACTTGAGGAATCTGGTATGGGAGGGCCTCTAGACACCTTAACACAATAATTCTGAAAACATTATGGAAGATTAAAAACCTACTTTGGGAGCCTCTTCTCTTCAGAATATAACTCGGGCTGGAAAACGGCTCTGGGATGAAGCCAAGCTCTGGGCTGTCAGGGCAAGGCTGCACTGAAATGGAACCTCATCGTCTGGGAACCCAGTGTTAACCTAGTATAAACCAATGTCTTTGTTTCTGAGCACTCTCGTGAGAAAGACCAATGTGGTTTTCTTCTCCTCACCCTCTTTCCTGCCCCTAGTGGGGTGGGGGGAAGTTTATTCTTCTTATATAATTTCCTCTTTATGTCACCAAATGTCTTGTGATAGCATTATACTTAATAGATCTCTTATTGAGAAGTTGCCAACAACCAAATGATAATGAGCTTAATTTTGCAGGCATATAAAAACCAGAGAGTGGATTGTGCCCAATTCATTGGGAATATTGTCCACTGTGCATATCTCAGTGAAATTTGCAGGGGTTGTAAACAGTTCCACATCTTAAAGAATGCTTTGTGCAACAGAAATGCTCACTGAAAGGCAATGTGCCCTTAAATTTTAGGGGATAGGAGAGACAGAACTATATAGGGTATCAACAGACATTCATAAAATGCGTATTTGGTCAGGTACATTGTTAAACTATGGGAATATAATGAAAAATAAGACCTAAGAGAATTAACAATCTAATAAAGAAGAGAGAGGAGACTGTGTGCAGCAACACAGTGAGCAAAAAAGTGGTTAGTATATGTATAATAGTAGTTCTCACAGTTGTGGTCCCTAGTAACAGGTGGGAGCTTGTTAAAAATGCCGAGTCTCAGGCCCTACACGAAACCTACTGAACCTGAACCTGAAACTGTGAAGATAGGGCCTAGTGATCATCCTTCAGGTGGTTCTGATGTACACTGACATCTGGGAACCACGGGTTTAGCAAAAGAGATCATAATAAAGTGTGATCGCTTGGGGAAGAGGGATTGCCTTGGCTGTTGGTGTCCCACCAAGAAATAACGAATGTGGGCACTGGGGCCTCAGGGCTCCTTTGACTGCGTTCTATGAGGCAGGCTTGAGGTTTCAGTTTGTCCCAGCATCTAAGGCCACTGGATGTCCTGTTAGCTTCAATTCTTGTTAAACTTCTGCATTAGTTGCCTATTGCTGCTGTAACAGATTAACACAAATTTAGTGGCATAAAACCACAGAAATGTGGTTTTGGAGGTCAGAAGTCCAAACACATTTTCATTGGCCTGAAGTCAAGGTGTGGGCAGTCTGGCTCCTTCTGGAGGCTCTAGGGGAGAATCCATTCCCTTGCCCTTCCCGGCTTTGAGAGGCAACTTGTTTTCCCTGGATATGGTCCGACATCACTCTGACCACTGCTTCCTTCATCACATCTCTGCTGACTCTGTTACTGCTCCCTTCCTCTGATAGGACCCTCGTGATGACATCGGGCGGCCCAGACAATCCAGAATAATCCTCCCATCTCAGGGTGCTTAATTTAATCGTAGCTGCAAAGTCCTTCTTGCCATGTTTGTAGCATGTTTGCAGGTTCCTGGAATTAGGGCTTGGACCTCTTTTTTTTTTTAAGATATAAATGCATTTTTTTATTTAATTATTTTTCAAGTACAGTTTTCTGTCCATTACTCCCATCCCATTCCACCCCCTGTGCTCCCCCCCTCCCTCCCATTTCCACCCTTCTCAGTTGTTGTCCATGTATCCTTTATATATGTTCCTCTAAATCCCTCCCCTATTTCTCCTGAAATTCCCTCCCCTCTTCCCTCTGGTCACTGTCAGCCTGTTTTCTATTTCAGTGTCTTTGGTTATATTTTACTTGCTTGTTTGTTTTGTTGTTTAGCTTCCTGTTAAAGGTGAGATCATATGGTATTTGTCCTTCAACACTTGGCTTATTTCACTCAGCATAATGCTTTCCAGTTCCATCCATGTTGTTGCAAAAGGTAGGAGCTCCTTCTTTCTTTCTGTGGCATAGAATTCCATTGTGTTAAGTGGCCGTTATCCAGCCCTCCGCCACACACAGCTCCCCCTTCAGTGTTGCTAGAGAGGAGGAAGGGAATAGTACATGATGACTGGCAAAGTTTTGAGGGGAATAGCATTAATGAATTAGTTCAGTTGTTACACTGTTTCAGTTTGTAGGGTAGCCATTTTTCCTTATAAAAGCCCAATCACACATCTTTTTGAGGTGCCCCAAAAGAGCAGTGTCAATGAGGCTGGAAAGGCCACCTGAGTGGGCCCATAACTGAATTCTTCATTCCCGCTGTCTCCTGTCCTGGAAACTTGACCCCAACCTGTTTATCTTCCTTGAGGCTCTATCTCAGGTGAAGACATATAAACTGTTCATTCAATCCATAAATCTAAATAATACCTTAAGCCTCTCTTTCTCTTTTATTTCCAGAATCCTCCCTACCACCCACATCTAATCAGCCACCAACTTCTGTCAATCCCACCTTCTAGATCTCTCTCTTCATCCTCAACTACTCTGGGCAGGCTTGACTCAAGGCCTCACCATCCCTCACCTAGAATTTTGCAAAGGCCTGGCTCTAAGGTCACCACTTTTTTCATCACTACCACATAGTGTTTTCAAAACACAAATCTCTCTCCCCTTATTGCCTGCTGTTTAAAGCTCTCTAATGCCATTTTAGAATAAAGACCAACTCCTTAATGAGATGTAGAAGTCTGTTCATGATGCACCCTTAGCTTACCTGTTTGGCCTCATGTTTCCCATTCCCTCATGTGACAAAACAAATTATTTACAGATCCCAGAATGCACCCTAATCCCTGATGCCTCACACCCCTTGGCAATGCTCTTCTCTTTTCTGAAACACCCTCATACAATTCTATCCCTGGCTGGAGTGACAACACTTCCTCTAGGCATATTGCCCTGGCCTCTGGCCTCCAGCTTAGCACCCACTACTCACCTCTGGAAGCAGTTATTACCTTGAATTACAATTGATGATTTATAGTCTCTCAAACCACTAGACTGTGAACTCCTTTAGTGCAAGAATTAAATTTTATTTATGTGTTTATTCCCAGGGCCCAGCACAGTTCAGGGCACACAGTAACTGCTTAATATACTATTTCTTAGATGAATAAAATATTTTACAACATCAGGAAAAGCTAGCTAAGAAAACAAGAAAAGCAGTAGGAGTGAGAAGGAGAGATGGGTTAGAAACCTGGGTGCTTAGTCACTGGAACAGGCCAGGAAATTTGGGGGAAGACCCACCAGTAGACACATTTATGAGGACATAAAGAAGAAAAGGAGAGCGTTTTCAGCGTCAGCTTCTCTTGAGAACCAATGCCAAAAAATATGTCTTTGGGTTGGACAGACAAAAAAGCCACCAACGCTATTCAAGAGAGCAGTTTCAAGTGGAGGCCAGAAGGCAAAGAAGACTGGAGAAGGCGAAGCAAGACAGCCCAGGCTATAGGGAGTTAAGCAGTGTTTCTTAAACTTCACTGTGTATCACCATCCAGGGAGAGCTTGTTTGAAATGCATATTCCATATTATAGGGGTCTACCCCTAGAGATTCTAATTCAATCAGTCTGGAGGTGGGGCCTAGGGACCTGCATTTTAAATAAACATTATGATGCAGATGGTCCCTTTGAGAAACACACACGTAAATGTCATAGTAAAATACTGAATATAAACAATGTTCTATACAACATCAAGATGAAAGACTATAATTTGGGATGTTAGGTAAAAATGTCAAGAAGTATGTATCAATAAGTCAACCACCAGGAGAAGTGTGTATGCTGTCTTTCTCTCTCTCTCTCTCTCTCTCACACACACACACACACACACACACACACACAAGGATTTGTCAGGGGGGTTGACCTTACTGAATTATGGCAACTGATCAAAGAGTCTCCGTGAGGCTGATGTCTTTGCATCTGAAGCTAGAGTATGAAGTCCACAGGGTAAACAGAAGAGAAGGTGGACGGAAAGCAGAGGAGATCAAAAGCAGTCTAGAACCCACAAATGGGAGCTGGAGCCCCAGCAAGGCAGACTGAAATCTGTGATAGTTCTTGCTGCCTCTGACCCTAGTGGGGTGGGTGCCCTGCAGAAGCTGGATCCTTCCTCATAGAGCTGAATACACCCAGCCTAGGAATGCGAGCATGGAAGAAGGATCAAGCAGAAGGCAGAGCAGTGGTAGACTGGACTGCCGCCTCACAGACAAAGGTGAACCAGCAGATACATAGCAAAGTATGCAAGCTACAAAATGGCTGCTGTTTCACTTCCACCCTCCAAATCTCCCGCAAGAATCTCCTCTGCGGCCCAAATAACTACAAGTACAAATGAAAGGGAATTCTGGGAAATGTAGTTAGGCCTAGGTGTTACCATATTACAAAACCACCACAAGGGTGTGTGTATATGTGCTCACGAGTGTCTTACAAAAGGAGAGATCATCAGATGAAAAGGTTGAGGAGTCAGTTAAGACAGACAGTTGATGCAGCGTCCCCCCATACCTCACCCAGCAAAAGAAGCAAGGGAAGGGGTTTATGCTTTCATGTTAGAAAGGAAGGACATTCCCTCCCCTAGCCTAAACAGAGGGAAGCAGGGTGAGAGAATAAGAGAAGGCAGGGCTGGGCAAAAGAGACAGTGGTGTAACTTGCACCACACACACTTGCTGGAAGAAAAGGAAAAGAGGCAGGTTACTGGAGACCACACATAAGGCCGCATGGGTGGTCCTCCTCAAACACAAAGATCCAACTCATGTCCCTCTTTCATTTTTTTAATGATTTTTTACTTTTTAATTATAGTTGACATACAATATTATACTAGTCTTAGGTGTACAACCCAGTGATAAGACATTACACAACTTACTAAGTGATCACCCTGGTAAGTTTAGTACCCACCTGGCATCACATAATTATAATATTATGGACTATATTCCCTATGCCATACTTTACATCTCCATGATGATTCTGTAACTACCAATCTGTACTTCTTAATTCCTTCATATTTTTTAAAGATTTTTTATTTATTTATCTTTAGAGGGGAAGGGAAGGAGAGAGGGAGAGAAATATTGTATGCTTGCCTCTCATGCATCCCCTGCTGGGAACTGGCCTGGAACCCAGGCATGTGCCCTGACTGAGAATTGAACAATGATCCTCTGGTTCGCAGGCCTGCGCTCAATCCACTGAGCTACACCAGCCAGGATATTCCATTCCTTCATCTTTTTCATTCAGCCCTCCAGCCCCACTTCTGTCTGGCAACTGTCAAAATGTTCTCTGTATCTATGAGCCTGTTTCTGTTCTGCTTGTTTATTTTGATTCTTAGAATCCACATATAAGTAAAATTATATGGCATTTTTCTTCCTCTGTCTGACTTATTTCACTTAGCACAATACCCTCTAGGCCCAACCACGTTGTTGCAGATGGCAAGATTTCACTCTCGTTTCTGGCTGAGTCTCGTTCCATTGCGTATATTCACCATTTCTTTATCCATTCATCATGATAAATACCGAGACTGCTTCTACATCTTGGTTATTATAAATAATGCTGTAATGAACATGTAGATGTATATAATCTTATTGATTTAGTGTTTCAGGTTTCTTTGGGTAAATACCTAGAAGTGGATCTTTCTTTGTCTCCTGTTATATAGACTTTGTTTTAAAGTCTATCTTGTCTGGTATAAGTACTGCTACCTCAGCTTTTGTTTGTTTGTTTGTTTCCACTTTCATGAAATATCTTTTTCTGTCTCTTTACTTTGTCTGTGTGTATGTCTCTCTTAAGGGTTCTTTTTTTTTTAAATCCTCAGCTGAGGATATATTTATTGTTTTTTAGAGAAAGAGAAAGGGGTAGAAAGAGAGAGAAACATCAATGTGAAAGAGAAACATCAATCAGCCCCCTCCTGTATGCACCACAACTGGGGATCAGCCCAAAATTCAGGTATGTGCCCGGCCTGGGGTCCAAACCCACAATGCTTCAGTGCATGGGACAATGCTCCAATCAGCTGAGCCACCCCATCAGGGTTGTGGGTCTGAAGTGAGAATTACTTTTGATTTGAAGTGAGTCTCTTATAGACAGTATATGTAAGGGTTTTGTTTTGTTACCCATTTAGCTCCCACATGTCTTTTGATTAGAGCATTTAGTCCACTTGCACCTAAAGTAATTGTTGATACGTATACATTTATTTTCATTTTATTATTCGTATTTTTTATCTTTTTTTCTTCTCCTTGAAGAAGGCCCTTTAACATTTCTTATAATACTGGTTTGGTGGTGATGAACTGCTTTAGCTTTTTCTTGTCTGGGAAGCTCTTTATCTATCTTTTGATTCTAAATGGTAGCTTGGCTGGACAGAAAAATCTTCGTTGTAGGTCCTTGCTTTTCATCACTCTGAATATTTTACACTAACCCCTCAGGCCTGTAAAGTTTCTGTTGAGAATCCAGCTGACAGTCTTATGGGAGTTCCTTTGTAGGTAACTAACTGCTTTTCTCTTGCTTTTAAGATTCCTCTTTGTCTTTAACCTTTGCCATTTTATTTATGATGTGTCTTGGTGTGGCCCTCTTGGGGTTTATCTCGTTTGGCACTCTGTGCTTCCCGCACTTGTATGTGTTCTTTTTTCACCAGGTTAGGGAAGTTTTCTGTCATTATTTTTTTACATAATAGAGCAGGGTTTTCAATTCCTTGCTCTCTCTCTTCTCGTTCTGGCACCTCCATGATGCCAATAATGTTGGTGTGCTTGAAGTTGTTGCAGAGGCTCCGTATACTGTCCTCATTTGGGGTGTTATTTTCCTTATGCTATTTTGATTGGGTGTTTTCTGCTTTCTTACCTTCCAGATCTCTGATTCAATTCTCTGTTTCATTTTCTCCACTGTTGAGTCCCTGTAATCTATTCATTTTGGTTAGTGTATCCTTCGATTCTGACTGATTTTTCCCATGTTTTTCTCTGTTTTTATGTTTCCTATCTCTTTGTTGGAGGTCTTGCTAAGTTCATCTACTCTTTCTCTCACTGAGCATCGTTATAACCAGTGTTTTGAATTCTACACCCAGCAGATCACTTGTCTCCATTTTGTTTAGTTCTTTTTCTGGAGTTCTTTTCTGTTCTTTTTTAAATTTGAGACACATTGATTTGTCTCCTCATTTTGACTGTCTCCCTGTGTGTGTGTGTGTGTGTTTCTTTCTTTCTCTTAACTTTTGGAATGTAAAATATCTTTATTAAGGATTTCTTAAACAAAAGACATGAAACATTCAGAGAAAGGCTAATAAATTTGACAGTCAACTTAGAAACTTCTACCTAAAATGCAAAACTTAATTCTAATCATATACCTAGTCCTATCTTTCAGTTTACAAGAAATAGAGAGGTGAGAGGGCACCATGATGATTCCATCAAATAATTCTAGAATGTGAAACATTTTACAAGACAACTGGCCCAAACTCTTCAAAACGTCAACATCATTTTAAAAAGGCAGGCGGGAGATAGAGATAGCAGGATGGGTGAAAAACTCTTCTGGAGGAAGACAATAAACTGACAAGAACAACATATAGTACATGAACCTTAATTGAGTTTGGATAACAAACCAATACCTGTAAGTGGCATTTTTGGCACAATCAGGGATATTTGAATATGGGCTACATATTATGGAATTATTGTTAATTTTCTTAAGTTTGATAATAGTATTGTTGTTATAAAGGGCACTCAATTCTTAAGAAATGCATAGTAAAATACTGAAAAGTGAAATGTCAATTTACTTTCAAAATTTTCAACAACAAAATGTTATTAACTGACAAATCTAGATGGAAGGCAGGCATATGGATTCTCATGTGTTCATTTCTAAGCAATAAGTAGAACTTCTCTGTCTCTTGGTCTTGGTAGAGTGGCCTTATGTGGTAAGCATCCTGTAGGGTCCAGTGGCACAGCCTCCTCACTCAAGCTGGGCACTCAAGGTGTGCTCACTGTGTGGGGTGTGCTCATTGTGTGGGCTGTACACACTCTCCCATTGTAGTTGAGCCTTGATTGCTGTGGGCACCACAGTTGGAGGGATTTACCCCTGGCTGTTTGGCTGAGAGGACCAGCTGAGACCACCATGGAAGGTCAGCTGTGCAGGGGCCAATTCCACAGAGCAATACTTACTTCATTTGGATTCCAGTGCTTGCTGAGTCAGCCCCTTGAGTGTGTCCCTTGTGGAGGAGGTTGGGTAGTGCTTCTACATATTCTAAAGCTGTCCACCAGGTGTACTGGCCCTGGGGTCTCCTGGGAGGTGCAAGCCAAGTCCAGCTGTCACCTGTACCCTGCTGGGGGCACCTGGAATGAGCCACAAAGTGATCTACAGATAGCTGCTACTTGTTCTGGGCTTGGAGGTGCCCAGGAGAAGCCCAGCTGCCAGCCAACACTGGTTGCTGCTAGTGCTGGGCCTGGGGCCATTTAGCAAGTGGTATGTGCATGTTGAGGTCAGATGCTGCCTGTTTGAGAGATTTTAGAAACTTTGTAGTGTGAGCCAAGACAAGCCATTAGTATTAAAAAGGTACTTAAAATGGATTGGGTGGGCCAGCAATTTGGGTGGGGGGAGGGGTCTCAGAGAATCACCAGGGCAGGGCTAACAATGTTAGCAGGTTGATGAAGACTCAGGTGTGGTGCCTGCCTGCCAACTCTGTGGTGGAAATGCCCAGAAAAGGAACACCAGCCTCTGCCTAACAGTTGTCTGGGAGAAAGCTGCCCCTCCAGCTCTTGCTCTGATGCCAGATTACTCAGTTCTCTCCCGTATGTTCCCAGTGCCCCAGTGCTGGAACCCCCACTCTTTCATTCTGAGGGTCCTCACATAAGAGCACTTCCAAGAGCAATGAATTCAAAGGCAATCTACATACAGTCTTCTATTTGTGCAAATAGGATGAATTGATGTTCTTCCAAAATCCAAATTGTGACATAATTTAAAAACATGATTATTAAGCACCTGCTTGTTCATCACTGTGACTTTACAGAGGTCACATCTTAGCATACGGTCTGCTTCTTCCTCACTGAAGCTGTTGGCAGCCGAGCTGCTCACAGTGTGGTGCGATGCGCCAGCACCAGCAGGAGAGTTTGAGGAATGACACGCCATGCCAGCTAGTGCGTCTGAGATTCTGGCAGAGAGAGTCCCTGAAAGGAAGTTTGTGGAAAGGCAGAATTCTTCTTCA
Source organism: Sturnira hondurensis (assembly GCF_014824575.4). Classification (NCBI taxonomy): domain Eukaryota; kingdom Metazoa; phylum Chordata; class Mammalia; order Chiroptera; family Phyllostomidae; genus Sturnira; species Sturnira hondurensis. Next base: position 6,684,707 of record NW_028085930.1, read on the forward strand.
AAATCTAAAACTATAAGGTACGGATGTACCCAAACACCCACAGAACTGCCCTAACCTGAGTCTATTGTGAATGAATGACTTAAACCAACTTCAGCCTATTTATGCTTTCAGTCTTCCCTTCTTCTTGAGGTAGTGATTTTTCTTAGTTGATTTTCTGTGTAAAATAGAACAATTCCTCTTTTTGTTAACTTTAATTCAATCTAAAAGAAGCTCCCCATTTCTAATAGACAAGATTTAATGAACAAGACCAGTTCAAACTATCCTTACTTGATTTTATAAACTTTTGGTCATGTCTCCATGAAATTTTACTTTCTAGACTAGAAACTGTTCTTGTTTTCTCCTGAGAGAATCTATCTGGAGAAAGGAATTAGACTTGAATACAGATTTTCTGAACTTCAAGTCTTTCCATTTGCTTGGGCAAATTAATATCTGAAGCAGTTTCTTCATCTATAAGTGGGGATACTAACAAATATATCTTGTGATAATTATAAGGATTAAATAAGATAATACCTACATTAGCAGGGTATAGACTACATTTCTATAACAAAGAGAGCCTAAAATATGGAGAGGGGTGAATAATCTTGGAGTGAATAATCATAATCACTCCAAGAGCCCTTATCTGCGTTCGCCCTTATCTGCATTGCTTAAATAAGACAGAAATCTATTTCTTATGTAGTATTCCAAAAGTAGTGACTCATAGGCACTTCTACGATTTCAATATGGAGTTAGCAAGAGTAGGTTTACATTTGTGAGTACACAATATGTGGGGACAACTTTTCCCGTGTGTCCCCCTAGCCACCACGGATGAAAATAAACATGATGTGTTCTGCTTGAGGAGGAGAGGTGGCCACTTTCCCAGAGGAAAAAGGCCTTGAGCAGTGGCCAGTTTCTCGGGGGAAAAAGGCCTTGAGCCCTCTCCTCTAGGGGCTTTTATTGGGTTGTAATACACAGGAATACAGGGCGGCAAGGATCAAACAATAGATAACATTTCAAAGAAATCTGAGGGCTTAGTCTGAGTCAGAGTCTGTCAGGAAAGGGGGTTTTGCATAAACTTTGGGAGACATACTCATTTCCTGCTCGGACCCTTAACATATGAATGAAAGCGCTCTTAGCAGAGAAGATTTCACAGGTTTATCAGGAAGTCTTTGTGATGCCAGATTTTCCCCCTGGACACGCTCAAGCAAGGCAAGGAACTACACCCCTCCCCATCAGGTATTCAGGCTTAAGGAGATTAGAGCCAGGAAGCGCTTCTCCCAGAGGACTTGGGGACTCGGGCTTTGTCAAAGCTGGGGGGCAAGAGTCCATTGCTCTTTGTTGCAACCCCCCGAGTCCTTCCATGATAGCCCCCCCCAAAGTGGTCGAGTCTGGCTCAAGTTGCTCCCCACTGTGAGGAGACTTACCCATCAAGGACTTCCGACCAAGCTTTGGGGGCAGGGAGGAAACTGAGGCAGCATTTGCTACCAGAGACAAGTCTTGTCTCCTGCGGCTCGCATTCCAGAGGTCACTCGCTCATCTTTACCCATACTGGGTAGAGTTACAATTCCTGACAGCAGGCAGAGCAGTCCACAACAACAATACATAGAGCTTTTCTTGTATCATTATTTACTAATTATTGTATTATTTTCCATATGAACAACTGTAAACCTACTTTTGCCCCACCTTCTATACCCCTTTCTTTTGTGGATGGATCATCTCCTGGCCAACAATGGAGGAAAAAGAATTATGGCAAAGAGCTTCTTTTTTTAAAGTGTGACCCAGAAGCTACACACACTTATCACTGTTGCTTATATCCCATTGGCCAGAAAATAGTCACATGGCTACATCTAATGGCAAGGGAGGCTGGGAAATGCAATTTCTATCTGAATGAACGTACGCCCAGTTAATACCATGAGGAATGTGGTTCATTATTAAAAGGAGAAAGGATAGAATGGATATTGGGAGATGATGAACAAATTTATATTAACTACTCTCTCACTATTATTAAATAGATTTTTATTATGGTTTTAAAAAAACTTGATATTTTAATTTTGATCTCCCTTTCTATACTGAGAATCCCATATAGCCAAACTTCAAGGACAAGAAGACAAGTTGTACATGTTCAGAACCTAACACAGAATTATTCTTAATAAATGTTTATAAAAGTGAATAATCATAATCACTCCAAGAGCCCTTATCTGCATTCACCCCCTTTACTAACATGCAGATTCCAGACTTTACAGTTTTACTGAGCAGGATTTTTCCATATATGACATCATTGGTTTGACCTGCCCTATGATCCAACAGGTTGCACAGTGAAGCACTTTAGCGTGCTCTTGCCATGTGACATTTTTGAGGAGGAAAGAGTAGAATCTTAAAAACACAAAAAGCTGGCTCTTAAAACACAGTCATGTTCCCTTAAGTTTTTAAATCAAACATGAGACCAGGGACTTTAAAAACATTCATTATCCATTAATAAACATTTTTAGTAATGGATAAAAAATAAAGCCTAACAGTCAGAGGAAAACCTAACAAAGAAGCAGAAATTAGGAACCCGCCCTTAGCCTACTTAGCTGTAATATTTTGTAAACCATCTCTCTTTTATAACTAGTCCCAGAATGGAACTCTTTGCCTGAGGTTAGGAAAACCAACTGAAAGTATTCACAGAATATCAGACCTCAAATTATGACAGTTATACACATTTGCTCGAGGTGAGTATTTGGAGGGGGGTGTTGGGGAATAACCACAAACAGTAAGGAAATCTAGCTGAAGAACAGGAAGGAATTTAACATTACTGGACATCTACCTTGTGTCTGAGATTGTGTGAGGACCATTCAAACACATTATCTCATTTAGTTATGGTAACAACCTGAAATGGGATAGGCATTGTTATAGGAATCATCTTTTAGGGTCAAAGTTAAACAAATTATAAAAGATCATTGACATTGCATATTGGCTTCCTAGGAAGCAGACCCTGAAATGGAGAGTCATGTTCACAACTGTAGACAGTATTCCCAGGGTCAAGACTTGGAGGGAACTGGAAGGAAGCAGGATGGGGCCAAGGGAGGAGTTGGGCTTCAGTGCAATCTCCGTGAGGTCTCAGTTGATCTCATGGGGGCTCTAGAGCTGTGATAACACTTAAGAAGGGTAGGACTTTTTTCATCACCATGACAACCAGCTGGGTGCAGTCCATAGCACTTGAAGCAGCTGAAGGAAATCAGTTTTTTAGTCCCAAATAGGGACCTAAGCAACACATCCCAGGGTCTGCTATAATCAAGCAGCCTGGAAGTAGCAAAGCTGAATACGAACGCAGCTCTGACCCCAAAGCCCATGCACTTTTCCACTGTGCTTGCCCCAACAGGCAGTCAGCCAGCTGGTTCCCTATTTTAGAAAATGGTAAAAAAGAAAATAATTTGCATTCTGGTTCTGAAAATATGGCCTTGGTATCTTACCTCATGAGAATTTTCCAAGTTTTATGCAGATAATTCAACTTTGGAGCTATATGTACTTTATGATTAACACCTTTTCTAAGGTTATCCACAAAAATGTTCTTATTTCTTAAACTAAATTCAACCAAAACAATAAGTATGCTAAAGACTTAAAACAGACTTCCGCCAAGATGGAGGCATAGGTGGAAACACTGTGCCTTCTCCCACAACCAAGTTTGAATACAACAAAGGTTTGGTAAACAAAGACGCAGCCAAAGAACAGAAAGTTGAACTATATGGAAGTCCAACAACAACGAACCATTCAACCAGGACCGGTACGAGGGGCAGAGCCAGCAGCGGAGCAGGGTTGGGCAGGAAAGATTCCCCAACCCCAGGCGCACAGGCAGCAGAGTAGCAGCAGGCGGCAGCTTGGACCCAGTGAGGGTGCAGGGCAGGCTGGCCGTGGCCACACATTCCCTCGCAGATAAACCAGCAGAGCAGTGAGCAGTGAGATGGACTGTGCAGGCCCCAGCAGCAGACCCAGTGAGGGCACAAATCTGCGGGCTGACCGTGGTTGCACATTTGAGAGCAGTGGGACGGACAAGTGATCCTGGCAGTGGGAGGCGGCAGACAGAACCACCATTGCTTTCCTTTGACCCCGCCCCCACATACAGTGTCACAACCCAGCCACTGAGTTGCCTGGCCCTGGTGAACACCTAGGGCTCCGCTCCTCATACGTAACAGGCACGAACAGTCCAAAATATGGCTCAAGAAGAACTCAAAGCCCCAGAACCGATAACTCTAAGCAAAAAAGAAATAGCCAACCTCTCAGACACACAGTTCAAAATACTGGTGATCAGGATGCTCACAGAACTGGTTGATTACAGTCACAAATTAGAGGAACATATGAAGGCTTAACTAATTGAAATGAAGGGAAATGCACAGGAAACCAATAGTGATGGAAAGGAAACTGGGACTCAAATCAATAGAGTGGACCAGAAGGAAGAACGAAACATCCAACCAGAAAAGAATGAAGAAGCAAGAATTCAAAAAAATGAGGAGAGGCTTAGGAAACTCCAGGTCATCTTTAAACGTTCCAACATCCGGATTATAGGGGTACCAGAAGGGGGAAAGAAACAGCCACGAGTGGAAAACGTATTTGAACAAATAATAAAGGAGAACTTCCCCAGTCTGGCAAAGGAAATAGACTTCCAGGGAATCCAGGAAGCTCAGAGAGTCCCAAAGAAGATGGACCCAAGAAGGAACACACCAAGGCACATCACAATTACATTAGCCAAGATTAAAATAAAGGAGAGAATCCTAGAAGCAGCAAGGGATAAGGGGAAAGTCACCTACAAAGGAGTTCCCATCGGACTGTCAGCAGATTTCTCAAAGGAGACCTTACAGGCAAGAAGAGGCTGGAAAGAAATATTCCAAGTCATGAAATCCAAACACCTATATCCAAGATTCCTTTATCCAGCAAAGCCTTCATTTAGAATGGAAGGACAGATAAAGTGCTTCTCAGATAAGGTCAAGTTCAAGGAGTTCATCATCACCAAGCCCTTATTATATGAAATGTTAAAGGGACTTACATAAGAAAAAGAAGATGGAAAATATGAACAGTAAAAGGACAGCAAACTCAGTTATTAACAACCACACCTGAAACAAAAGCAAACTAAGAGGACAGCTGGATCAGGAGTGGAACCATAGAAATGAAGAACACATGGAGGGTTAGCAACAGGGGAGTGGGAGGAGGAGAAGGGGGGAGAAGGTACAGAAAATAGCATAGACGGTAGGTAGAAAATAGATAGGGGGGAGGGCAAGAATAGTAGGGGAAATATAGAATCTAAAGAACTTGAGACACGTGGTTATAAACTAAGGGGGGGGGGAGAATGGTGGGGAAGGGAGTGTGCGGGTGGAGGGGAATGAAGGGGAGAATAGAACAACTGTAATGGTATAATCAATAAAATATATTTAAAAAAGAAAAAAAGACTTAAAACATACTCTATTTTAGGTTGCTTCATTATATAACTTCCAAATGCCTTATTTTAGAATTCAGGAATAATTGAGTAGCATAATTTGTGTCAGATATGTACTATTCATTTTTAAATATATTTGATCACATAAGGCCTAATGGTTAAGTACAAATATTGGTTCAAAAGTTCCAGGAGAAAAAGATGTACAAGAATTCATAAAGACTTAAGAAAATGCATGTGCCTCTCACCTTGATATGGAAGTCTGAAAACTACTTATAGCTAGAACTTACCATCCATGTTCTTGAACTTGAAAGTATTTGTGTCGAAGATAAGGCATTTATCCATTCAACAAATATTCTCAGAGCACCTCTGGTGTGTGAGGATCAATGTTAAGTACTCTAAGCACCCACCTCATGACTTAGCTTTTCCAGAGAAATTTGATTGCCTTTCCAGCCACACCGACCTTCTGGCTGCCTTGTTTTAGAATAAGCAACCACTCTATGTAAAAAGTGAAGCCAAGCCCTAGCTGGTGTAGCTCAGTGGATTGAGCACGGGCCTGCGAACCATACAATCACTGCTTGATTCCTAGTCAGGGCACATGCCTGGGTTGCAGGCCAGTTCCCAGCAGGGGATACACAAGAGGCAACCATACACTGATGTTTCTCTCCCTCTCTCTTTCCCTCCCCCTCTAAAGATAAATAAATAAGGTCTTAAAAATTTTAAAAATAAAATAAATAAAAAGTGAAGCCAAATATCCTTGTCAACTTTTTATGTATAAATATAAATATAATATATAATACACAATTTATATCTAATGTTTGGATGGTATAAAGTTCTGCAGTGTATGTTTAGGGAAACCAAAAGGACTGGCATTTTTGTTACTATCTTCTTTTCAAGCCAGCATAAAAAGCAAGTCATGTATTCCAGAGTATATACTGAAAAGGATTAAAATTAAGGACATCTGGAGAGTTTTCACTTGTATATGGCGTCACATTAACATTTAGGCCTATCCTGTACCACAGCACCCTAGGCACTAACATGTTTCCTCTCCTCTGGTGCAGTGGTCCTCATAGTGTGGCCCCTGGGCCAGCCAGCATCAACCTTGCCTGGGAAGTTGTTAGAAATGCAGACTATTGGGTCCCTCCCTCCTCAGATCTACTAAATCAGCAACTCTGAGGATGAGGTCCATGGTTGTAAGATTACACACTAGATAGTTTTTAAATTTCCATTTAATGATAGTTTATTTGGGGTCAAACAACAAATGGTGTACATTACTTAACCTTTGTCAATGGCATTTGTGCATCATGTATTGTGATTTAAAAATATATTTACACAATATTGCACATTATGTATGTTGGGCACAATTGTGTTTTCAGAAGTTCTCCAGGGAATTCTGATGCATGCTCAATCCTGAGAATCATTGTTTCAACTCATTATCCATTAGGCCTGCCCTAAACAGAAACCTGGCATAATCCACAGCAGTAGATATCAATATTGTATTCATCTTTAAAGAACAAGAGGCAGACAAAGAGCTAAGAATTCTTGGCAGCATGGAGCATATTTTGGCATTTTCAAGCAATGAAGTACCTCAACTATTGTAGCAAATTCTGCATAAAAATACTTGGGTTTGGGTCCCTGTTCTTTAACTCTCTGGCTGTTGCTTCTTAGGAACTTGTTTAACCTTTATGGTGATTTGTTTCCTCATCTATAAAAGGAGGACTTTGCCTTGACCACCTTTATGGTGACTTAGAGCTCTTAAGTTATGTGATTCCAAGCATCTCAATATGTATATCATTATCATTTTGGAGATACCCATTTTACAAGTTTTTCCATTTCATGTTGTTACTCAAAAGCATATCAAAACTCTTACATCTCAGTAATAAGATACAACCCAATTAAAAAGTGAGCAAAGGCTCTGAACAGACGTTTCTCCAAAGAAGATACACAAATTGCTGATAAGCGCATGAAAGATGCTCAACATTATTAGCCATCAGGCAGATTGATCTCAAAACTGCAATGAGATACCACCTCACATGCACATTAGAACGGCTTTAACAAAAATGACTGACACTAGCAAGTGCTGACCAGGCTGCAGAGAAATTGGAACACTGACACAGTGCTAGTGGGAATGCAAAATGGTGCAGCTGCTTTGGAAAATAGTTTAGCAGCTCCTCAAAAGGTTAAACTTAGACTTCCCATCTGATCCAGCAGTTCTACTCCAAGGTATATGCCAAGAGAATCAAAAACATTCATCTACATAAAAACTTGTGCACAAAAGTTCATAGCAGCATTGTTCCCAATAGCCAAAAAGTGGGAACAATCCAAATATCCATCAATGATGGCTGGATAAATAAAATGTGGTATATCCATGCCATAAGATACACCCTAACAGTAAAAAATAAATAAAGTAAGGATATGTGTTATAATATGGATGAACATCAAAAATGTTATACTAATTGAAGGAAGACAGGCATGAGAGGCTACATAATGTATGATGTCATTAATGTGAAGTGTCCGGAATAGCCAAATCCATAAAAATCCATAGATGCAAATAATAGATCCATGGCTGTCTAGGGCTGGAAAGGCCGAGGCAGAATGAGGGTGGGAGGTCACTGATAAAGGGTAAAGGGATTCTTTGGGATGTTGAAGATGTTCTGAAATTGACTGTTGTGATGGCTGCATACCTCTGTGAATATACTGCAAACCACTCAATTGTACACTTTTAAATGGATGAGCTGTATGGTATGTGAATTATACCTCCATAAATCTACTACCAAAAAATAAAAGCATATCAGAACTTTCTCCCTGCTCCATTTCTCCTCTAGTCATATCGAATGACCATCAGTAAAACACTACACAAATGCCTCTATGACCTATGATAGTCTGCGATGAAATACCATCCTACCGCACCTCATTCTTTTTTTTAATACTCAGGTGACGTATTGGAGGCGGTGTAGGTTGGCCAACACATAATTCTATGTTACTTTTATTCAAACCCACACTCCTACACACAAAAAGGCATTTACAAAGATAAATGCTAGAAGCTGACTCTTTTTTTATTACACTGGAAATGACTGCTGCAAATTAATGGCATGCTTTGAATTGGGCATAAACAGGATATCCACAGAATGAGAAAACATTTATCAATTCTTTCTTTAATCCTTGAATTCATTCAGTGTGCATTCTAAAAGTGAATGTGAGGGGTTTGCAAAAAGGCAACTTTATCTTATCTGAAGCTCACTGGCTTTTTAAGCTTTACACACACACACACACACACACACACACACACACACACATTTCAATGATGCTTTGAAAACCTTTGTGAAATTATATACATGAAAATAAACAAAAATCTAGGAAGCAAATTCCTAAAAGACTACAATGATTGATCGAATCAAAATCATAAACTGGGCCTCACAGGACATGCCAAATATCTGTGGCCATTATCCATACATGTTTTATTTGCCTGAGCTTCAGGTGGACCAAAAGACATTCATTGTGAAAGTCTCTATTACCAATTTTTCCTTAATCAAATTGGGAATGTAAATTTTCCTTCTTAATAGCACAGGAACAGAGCACATGATTTTCATTATGTTGAAACAAAATGGACTGTAGATACATGAGGGTATTTTAGAAATCTGGACCAAATGGTATTTTAAGATGTTGAGAGCTACTAAGAAGTTGTGTTATGTTTAACTGCATGTTATAGTGAAACAAAATCTTTAAGCTGTGAGAACATAAATAGTTGATTACTGCTAGTTAACTATAGCCTAGCCATCAGACTAAACAAAAATCATATCTTTAGAGACTGCTCTTTGTGTAATTGCTAAATTTGAGGGAATGAGGGGCTGCTTTAAGCAGCTGCAATTTATATAGGCTCTGTGTTTATGAAAATGTAAGCAGGCATACATTTTTTCATGTAACTTCATGAACATACTCAAGGGGGTTCCATAGGTACCAGTTTAAAAACCATAAAAACTTGAAAAAGGAACCTGGGATACTACGACACACCTATAACCATAATGAAAAAAAGTCTGACAACCCCAAACACTGGCAAGGATATGAAAAAGTTGAAATTCTCATACACTGGCAGTTTCTTAAAAAGGTAAAAATGCATCTACACTGTGACCCAACAATTCCATCTCTACGTATTTACCCCAAAGAAACTAAAACATGTGTCTATGCAAAATCTTGTGCAAGGCTGTGCTTAGTCTGATTTGCGATGGTTAAAAACTAGAAACAACCCAACAGCAACAGCAGTATGGATAAATAAACTGTGGTAACTCATACAATGAAAACCCACACAGAAAAAAATGAAAGAATATATCTCTTACAACCACAACAATATAGCTAAATTTCAAACATTATGCTGAATGTAAGAAGCCAAACACACACAAAAAGTGTAAAGTTCTTGAACAGGTGACATTGTCATACAGAAATAGAAATCAGACCAACGGTTGCTTGTGAAGGGGGTGATGAAGTACAGGGGCACATGTGGTCTTTCTGAGTGTTGGAAGTGTTCTCTACTTGATAGACGTATAGGTTACACAGGTATATGCATTTGTCAAAATTGATTCAACTGTGTGCCTATGATCTGCGTTTCCCTTTATGTAAACTCTACCTCAATAAAATACATTTTTAGAAAACAGATGAATTGAGGACCCACAAATATTAATAAAAGGAGGGGAATTCAGACTTTTTACTACATATTCAGGCAAGTAAAAGCACTGGAAGAGATGGAAAGTGTTGCTTCTTTAAATTGAAGGCATTGTATTTGAATGTATAGCTGCAGACATACAGAAAGGATAATACCTCCAATAGAGTATGAGTTCGTATCTTTGTAAAGTTATTTTTCATTTTCCTACATTTTTGTCTGATTTTCATGAAGGAGGCAGTATGGTCACCCCCACCCCCACCATTGCACAGATGAGAAAACTGAGGTTCAGAGAAGTTAAGGGTTTTACCCAAGGTTACACAGTCCATTTGTGGCATAGGTAGGACCAGAACCCGTATTTTCTAAAAGAAGTTTAGTACTCATTTTACCTTCACTCTTTTGGAGACTGAAAAGTTACAATAGCCAGGGAAACACATGAGTTAGATCCCTGAACATGGCTATTATTTAATGAATTAAAAATCCAATGTTTCTGATAAATACAATTAAGAGCCTCTAAGCCCCTTGATTAGGACTCAATAATACTTTGCTCACCTAAAAAGCACGACTGAATAACACCAACAACTCCCTGGGTTAGTTTGAATTTCTCTGTGACTGAGATCAGCTTCACTAATAATGAAGGGTACACAAAATCAAGAGGCACAGGAGAACTGGGCAGAGGTGCAGAGCTTGGAGTGTGACTCCCCAGGTCCTTTCTTCCTGCATCCAACATGCACTGTCTGGCCCAGAGCAATGATGAGTTCTTCAGAGAGATTTGTGGGTTATCTTACAGCAGGGAGAATTTAGGCTATGGATCATCTTCATTTTATATCCAGATCATGATATGACTTAACTGAAATCTTTCAGGGAGACACGCTTCACAAATCCAAGACTGTACATTAGTTTTCCACAAGCAATGCTAATCGGGGGTCACTCCTGCTAAAAAACATTCCATAGACGGAGACCCTCCATTAGTAATCTCCATTAGCTTATTTACCAAGAGGCCAATTATTGGCACGTTTATAAGGAGATTATATTGAACCATTCTCTGAGTTTCCAAGTTTTAATAACTCTAACCTCTTCCATCTGTTTTCCCCAAACCCTTGTAGCTGCATCCTGTGATTGCTTCCTTTTAATGCCTCAGTGTTATTTTTTAAACTATGTAATTAACAATTCTTTGCACTAAATTCTCTCCGTTCAGATGACTTGTATGCTGCCTGTCTCCTACCATCCATTTTTGCTCTCCACTCTCCACTCGTGTCCCCCATTTGCCTCCATAAGGTGAGGTGGGTGGGACCATCCCTCCCCTTTATACACATCCTGCTTAGGTTAGCATTACTTTCACTTGGGGTGCGAGGGTCCTGGAAAGGAAACTGAAGTTTATTTAACTCATGCGATCTCGACCTTGATCCAGCCCCAGACTCTGAGTATTCATAATTTGGTATATGTTATTTTTCAACAAATTTATTCAACTATAACTGATGAAAAATAAACTCCATCCCTTCAAAGATACAATGTGATGCATTTTGGCATCTGTATACACCTGGGAAAACATTGACAAAACTAAGATACAGAATATTTCCTTCCACCACCAGACTTTCTTCAAGCCGTTTTTCAGTCCATCCCTCCCTCTACCCTGGACCCCAGACTACCAACTGCTGATCTGATTTCTGTCGCTATAAATTTGTCTGCATTTTCTAGGATTTTGTGCAAATGGAATCTTTTGTGTCTGGATTCTTTCACTCAGCATAATAATTTCTCAAAATTTTCATCCATTTATCAATCACTCACTTGTTTATTTTTAAGTAATCATCCATTGTACAGATATATCATAGTTTGTTCATCTATTCAAATATTGGTTCACATTTGAGTAATTTTCAATTTTGTGTTTCTATGATTAAAGCTGCTATAAGTACTTATGTATAGTTCTTTGTGTGATGAATGCCTAGACATAAAGATGTGCTATTTTGGAGGTGACACTGGTTAATAACATTATATAAATTTTAGATGTATAACATTATAATTCAACATCTATGTACTCTACTGCATGCCCACCACCTGAAGTCTAATTTCCTTTGGTTACCATATATTTGACCTCCTTTACTCATATTGCTCTCTTCCCACCTCTGTTCCCTTCTGGTAAGGTATGCAATTTTTAAATTGATGTGTAACAGACATAAAGTGCCTAAATCATAAATTTACAGGTTGATAATTTCTTATCTCATATGCACCTGTGTAGCCCAACCTAGATTAAGATTTGCAAAATTTCCAACACACGGAAGTTCCCTTTGTGCCCTTTCTCAGCAGACTCCTGCAGAGGTCATCACTATTCTGATTCCTGTCTCCACTGATTAGTTTTGCTGCTTTGGGACATTTTATAAATGGAAATAAAGAGTATGAATACACCCTTCTCTTGCTCAATATGTGTCTATGAGATTCATCAGAGTTCATTCTTTTTTTAAGTATGTTTTATTGATTATGACACTACAGTTGTCCCATTCCCCCCCTTCATTCCCCTCCACCCTGCACATCCCCTCCCCCACCATTCCCCCCCTATAGTTTATGTCCGTGTGTCACAAGTTCTTTAGATTCTGTATTTCCCATAGTATTCTTGCCCTCCCCCTGTCTATTTTCTACCTACCGTCTATGTAACTTAGTTTCTGTACCTTCTCCCCACTTTTCCTCCTCCTACTCCCTTGTTGCTAACCCTCCATTTGAGCTCCATGTCTATGGTTCCACTCCTGATCTAGCTGTCCTCTTAGTTTGCTTTTGTTTTAGCTGTGGTTGTTTTATTTGTGGTTGCTGTGAGTTTGCTGTCCTTTCACTGTTCATATTTTTATCTTCTTTTTCTTATATAAGTCCCTTTAACATTTCATATAATAAGGGCTTGGTGATGATGAACTCCTTGAACTTGACCTTATCTGAGAAGCACTTTATCTGCCCTTTCATTCTAAATGAAAACTTTGCTGGACACAGCAATCTTGGATGTAGGTGTTTGGATTTCATGACTTGGAATACTTCTTTCCAGCCCCTTCTTGCCTGTAAGGTCACTTTTGAGAAATCCACTGACAGTCTGATGGGAACCCCTTTGTAGGTGACTGTCGCCTTATCTCCTGCTACTTCTAGGATTCTCTCCTTCATGTTAATCTTGGCTAATGTAATTATGATGTGCCTTGGTGTGTTCCTTCTTGGGTCCAAGTTCTTTGGGACTTTCTGAGCTTCCTGGACTTTCTGGAAGTCTATTTCCCTCACATTCTTTTTGTTGCAGTTCTGTGTTGCATTGTGTGAATACACAACACTTTATTTATTTATTTATTTATTTATTCCCTTGTTGATGGATACAGGTTGTTTCCAGTTTTCTTTCTCTTATGAGTATAGCTACTATGGACATTTTTGTTCATGTCCTGGGTGAACACATAATCAAGTTTTTCTTGACCCAGGGATGGGATTATTGAATTAAGAGGTAGGTTTATGTTTTGCTTTCCAAAGTAACTATCAATTTGCACACCTACCACCAATAAACGACTATTCCAATTACTCCATATCCTCATCAGTACTTGGTATTAAAAGTCTTTTCAATTTTAGTATTCCTGTTGTATGTGTCATGGAGTCTTGTTGTGGTTTTAATTTATATTTCTCTGATGAAAAATTCAGGGGGTCCTTTAAATGTACTTTTTTTGGTGAAGTGTCTGCTCAAGAATTTTGTCCATGCTTAGTTAGGTTATTGGTCTTTTCATTGGTAATTTGTATATTTGGAATATAAATCCTTTGTTAGATACATATATGACAAATATCTTCTTCTAGTCTGTGGATTGCATTTTCACTTTCTTAAGTGTTTTTTGATTAACAGAATTTCTTATTTTAATGAAGTCTAATTTATCAACCTTCACTTTGATAAGTGCTATTTGTACCTTCTCTACAGAATCTTTGCCTATTGCAAGGTCATTTAATATTCATTTAAGATGATTTACTTATGTGAAATTTCAGGGGTTCAAAGGCCAGTGTTCACATCTTGTATGATGAATCTTGGGCCCTGTGCCCTAGTTGACAGCCTTAACATTGTACGTGAGGGGTGAAGGGGACTCTTATAAAATAAGAAGCAAGGAAAGCATTTGGGGGCAAGAAGATAGAGAGCTCAAGAGAGAAAGAAGGTGGGGAAAAGTCAAAAGACAAGATGGAAAGAAGCAAAGAGAGAAGAAAAGAAAAAGGGTGAGGAAGGGAAGGGATATCTTCCCAACCTGAGCAAAGCGTGCCTCTGTCTCAGAAATCTCGGTGCTCTGGCCAGGCAGGGACCAGCCAAGTAGGCAGGACTAAAGTCTGAGAAGCAGAAACAAGATCAGAAGTTCCTCTTCAGTCCTCTCAGTGCCCCCTTCCTTCTCATGCTCAAGCTGGTTAGCGCTTACCTTTGAGTACGATTTTTTAAAACATTGCGAAATTTGTTATACCAAATCTTTATTTCCCAAGGATATGCTAAGACATCATTATATTAATGTTTACCTAAAGACAATCTAGGCTGTGACCAATATCCAGAAACACTGATAAACTGTGGGCTTTGAAGTCACAAAAACCTAGGTACTATTTATTATTTACCCTCTTCCTTCCATGGGCAAATTAATCAATTTCTTTTGGTCTCAGTTTCTTCATCCATTGAATAAGTATTAATTTCTTCATTCATTAAATATTTATTGAGTACCTATTATGTACCAGGGGCTGTTTTAAGCACAGAGAATTAATATATAAAGTAAACAGAAGTTCTTTATCCTCATGAAGCTTTTCTTCTACTAGAGGAAGAAGACAATAAACAAGGTGATACAATAATGGTAATATATTATATAGTGACAAGTAGTAGTAAAAAGTGAGAGCATTCTGGATGTATTTTGAAGGTAGGGGCAAGAGAATTTAGTTCTGGACTCAACCGTGAGTGTAAAAGAGAAGTAAGGAGTATAAAAAGTCAAGAAGGACACCAAGGTTTGTAGCCTGAGCAACTGGAAGAATAGAGTCACCATTATTTGGAACGAGAAGATTTGTAGGAGGTACTGGATGAGCTCATTCTGGGGACCTTCCATTTTAGATGCTATTAGACATCCAGAAGATGTCAAGTAGGCAGCTGAATATTCAAGTTCAGAGAAGCGGTATAGATTAGAGATATACATTTGGAAGTCATCAATGAATAAATAATATTCAGAGCCATAAAACCAGATGAGATTATCCACGGGGTGTTTACATATAAAGAATACAGAGGCCCGGGCAGGTAGCTCAGTTGGTGAGAGCGCCCTGACACAGCAAGGCTGCAGGCTCTTCCCCGGACAGGGCCACATGCAGGAAGCAGCCAACACGGGCATCAATAAGTGGGACAACAGATTGATTTCTCTTTTCCTCTCTCCAAAACCAATCAATGAAAAACAATTAAAAATATAAAAACTGCCTTGCTCATAGGGTTGCTGGTGGTGGTAAGTGTGTGTGCTTGTGTGCATGTGATGAGGGTTAGCTGGTTTCTCTGGGTTATATTAAGGTTGCATTTGCTGAGAGCTTAGCATGTCCCAGATGCTGTGCTAAGACTTTCTATCCCTTAGCTTATTTAATTTCTAGTAAGTGAATTATTTTCACCATTTTAAGATGATACTAAGAAAGTTTATATTTACCCAACATCATATAATTACAAGTGACAAAACTAACATTTGAACCCAGAACCCATGTTCTTAAAACCTATTTACTTTATCTTATATAATCTGATATAAAAATCAAATGCCTGTTGGTCATTCGAATACATGATAGGCACTTAATGAAATGCCCCTCACACACGTACGCTACACATCAGACTGTGCCTTGGACAATAACCTGTTCAACCACAGCTTTGAGATCATCAGTTTCAAATGGGCATGCTAATAGTTATAATGACTCTTCTACCCAATTAATAGAGCCATTACGAGGGCCAAATGAGGTAATGTCTGAAGAAGTTGATCACAGCTCCATCCTTCTTAGAGAACATTTACTGCTGTCACTTCAAAATGAGCCTGGGTTTTGTGAATGTGATAGAATCAGATCAAATGAGTTTTGCTTGTGAAATGTACAACCCAGCTGCACAGAAGTGTTGTACTTTAGAGGAATGCTATTCTCTGTGTGAGATGTTGGACTCTGACTTAGGACTAATACTTCAACAAGTGGCTGCTCAGAAACTGGAACATAAACTAAAATATATGTATAAATAAAAATAGGAAATTTCTAAAGTGGCAAGAATTTTTTAAATCAAGGTTTTGAATTGTTTCTTTTTTCAGTTCCATCATTAGAATATCTCAGCCTACAATTACCTTCTAAGTTTATGAACTACTGTAAGAGCATTTTAGTTGGATAAGTATTTGCTTTCCTTATTTCTTGATTTTAATGTTAGAAAATGTTTCTGTATACACTATTCAGTCCCATAGCTGGAGAGAATTTGACCCAGTATCTAAAATGCCCACCCTGTGTTTAATTTTAAGGGATAGAAAACAGAGGCAAAACTGCAGTCAGAATACCAGCATTGAGTTCTGACACACTGGCTAAACCTTTACAAGTTTTTCAAATGCTCAGTGTAAATTTTTTTTCTTCCCTTCATAGCATCTGCCCACAGATAGGACAGGGTTTACAACTCAGCAGGAAACCTCTCTGGCCCTGAGTTACCACCAATCAGCAGAGTTTTGTTAGGAATTCTTCACTTAAAACAATACGAGGTGGAAACTGGCTAACCATCAATTGACCCCTAGTTATATGCTTATCTGTGTACCGTACACACTTAAGAGATTAAATAAATAAATAGAAGTTGCGACTCTTGCTCTCCAGCAGCCACAATCTATAATCAAAACCACATGTAGATGAAAATAAATGAAAACAATTACAAACAAAATCTGAACAAAAATAAACAAGAGAATGACCATGATTTTTATGGTGTGAAGGAAACTCAAAATGAAGAGAATGTATTACAGATTCATCAAAGAAGAGTTCAGGTTGACTGGAGGTAGCTGTACTAATATGCACCATTTTATTTACACCAGAGAATTTATTAGTTTTTGCAGACACAGATGTTGTATGATCTTTGATAGACATTTGACTGTTCTGTGACTCAGTTTCCTCATCTATCCAACAACATCCTGCTCCTCAATCTTATATAATTCACAGGTGATAGTTGGGAAACACTGAGAAATATCTCATTTTATTACTGCAGATGTATTTAAATTAAATACAGGTAAATTAAATAATATGTCATAGACTCATATTTATGATAATTAAAAGATGACACAATGAGCCAGTTTATCTCTGCAGCTTAAATGTAAGGTAGATAACAATAAAAATCAGATGACGAGGTAGATTCACACAGAATTGTGAATGAAGCATAAGGGTTTTTAAACATTCCGGTCAGCATCTTTGATGTGCCAAGAATGGGATGTTGACTAATAAATTGGTAAAGTGTTTTTAGCAAGCAAGTACGTTTTTTTTCCTAAGAATTAAGTTTATTTAAAGTTGGATCAAAATTAACTCTGTTGCTACAAGGAACATCTGAACAATCTATTTTTCCCTGTGTTAAATGAACAGCAGAAATTTTCTTGGTCAGTTCCTAAGTGAAACAAGTAGAAGGAATTCTTCCATCTAATTCGGTCCTTAGTAGGAGCCTGATATATATGTTTGTCAAGTAAATCCATCTGTAAATGAATAAATCAATCATTAAAAATCAACATTTATGTGTTGAAAATGAGCCTGCTCTTTTAGAAAGGAATGATCTGTAGTTATTATTGTATTTTCAAGCATTTTTCTGTTCTAAAAGTGAAGTTATTAAACAAGATTCTAGATATTCACTTTGAGGCAGTTACCGGAGGGCCAATTCATCAAACAGAATGTGGGGATATAAGCAAACTAAATACCTCGTAGTACTCTCAGTCCCACCCACAAGCTGAGAGCTACAGAAATTCCCACTGAGAAGAAGGAATTTGCCATAAAGTTTAATAAGTAGCTACAGCAGAGAGAGAATGAGACCAGGAAGTCGGTGCTGGAGGCAGCTAAAAACCAACAGGAAACTGATAGGGCCCTTGGGAGAGAGGGTCACCATTAAAGTTCCCTCAATGATTACGCTCACACCCATAGTCGAAGAGATAAGTAGAGCCACACTTAACAGCCTGCTGGCGAATATGGTTCACACAGACAGGACAGGATGAACAGAAATGGACAGAGCCAAGGATAGAACTTCCAGGAGTCAACTCCACCTGTAGCTCAAGGAAGGTAAAGGAGATAACTACACCACCCCGCTGAAGGTCAAGGCAGCTCTGTATGGAGAAGAGTGGACAGTCCTGTTACAACAGAACAGAGGGGCCAGTGGAACTTCAAACAGGAAATTCAGGGCAGGCCAGGGTCAGAGAATGCAGCTCCAAGATCAAAATCCAAGGTACATTCGTTCTAGCAGTTTGTTAGGGGATTTTTAAAAATGCTTCCCACAGACCAGACACAGTGGTAGCCCAGTGTGTGTGGTAGTGGGTGTTGGGTGGGGGGTTGGGGGAGAGGAAAGGAGGAGGGAAGTCCTGGATCTACTCCAATACCCAAAATCTTATTTGACAGCTCCTTTAAGGGCCCTCGAACAGACTTCAAAAACACCAGGTCTTTCACCTTGTATTGCTCCCTAATTCAACAAATGGCGTGCCCACCCTTCCACTCTTTTAGCTCAGAAAGCTAGGTCTTATTCCTGCTTCCCTTACGTCCACCTTCCATATCCAATTCTTAAATCTGGCCATTTCTCTCCATCTCTATAGCGATGCTACTTCAAGCCACTCCCATTGTATGGATATCCCCTGAACCACTTTTGTCCCCTCTGGTCCCTTCTCTACCCGAACCCAGACTGATCATCTTTCCAAAATGCAAATCAGATCATGTCATATCCCTGGCCAAAACCCTCCAGAGACATCTCACTGCTTTGGGCATAAAGGGGGAACTCCTTAACAAAGTGTACAAAGTCTGGAATGCTCTGGTTCCTGCCCACCTCTCCAGCCTCTTCTGGCTCCAAACTGCCCAGCAGCAATCTGTTCTGGCCTTTTTGTCCTTCACTCAAGCTCTTTGAACTAACTAGCAATAAATTCCATCTTGCCAAAGGGCCTTTTCATCTACAGGTTCTATCTCATCCTTTCAGACTTTAGTTCAAACAGCTTCTCCCCAGGAAAGCCTTTCCTGACCTCCCTGGCCAGGTTAAGTCTCCCTTTTCTGGATTCAGTCTCCCCCACGTAGCTCTTCTCACAGTTGCAATTTTACATTGACCACACAACTCATTTTTATCACTATTGGTATTCTCCCTGGACTCTCTAAGTTCCACAAGTGCAAGGTAAGGTCTGGGTGTTTTTTCCCTCACCACTGGACCTCGGGCTCTCGGAAAACAGAAAACAGTCCAAGTGTTGTTGAGAACGAAATAAAGGAATGGCATAGGGAGGGAAGCCAGAAAGATTCGGGGATAATCTGTGTGTCTCTCTTCCCGTCTCTGGTCTCCTTTACGTGTGACCAGGCATAATTGTAAAACACAACTTATTTTGCCATTAAGCGCCCCCCCCCATCCCCCGGCCCAGGAACTCCTTGGTGAATGCCCTAAGGTTTGCGCAATGCAGGGTGAGGCCTCTGGTTATAATTCCATCAAGGGACAAGTTTCAGGCACTGCCAACCCAGAATCTTTAGGTCTCATTGATGAAATGAAGATTTCCTTCCATTAATGCAAGAGCAATTTTAATGGCGGGTCACTTTCAAAATCAGTAGAGCATAAAAGTTGTGAAACCTAGGACAATGGGAAAATATCCTGATAATAGTGTTTATCATTCTAGGCTAGATATGAAACAGAAAAGATATTTAAAAGATCAAGATATTTTAATAATATGATCTAGAATAATCATTGTTAGAAAAATAATTTTTAATCAGCTGTAATGTCTATATGTATTTTCTGCTGTAGAAGAAATCTTCTTTCAAAGGATTACATATTAACAACTTATAAAAGATAGAACAAGTGAGGGATCATAGGTCCTGCTTGCTTTAATTCACTCTAATCACACATTTCAGACCAAGACCCTCTATTTTTTTAATCAAAGTTCTCATACTTAATATATCATTTTCAAATAATCTATGATAAACATTTATAATATGCTTTCAGGCTCCTTTGGTTCTGAGCCAATGTTCGTTTGCTGAATGAAGTCTGCACTTCAGTGTTTTTAGAAATTTCAAAAGGTTTTGCTTTAAAGCAGTAAAACCTATTGAAAAATAAACATGCTTCATAGGCAAAACATACTCTCATACACACACACATGCACACACGCAAATACACACACCCTCACTGTTTTAATAGATCATCAATAGGACTAACGTGACTCACTTAATGAGTGCTTACTGTGTGCCGGCCCCGTGGTGAGCATTTCACAGTGTCATCTCCTACCACACACTACAACTTTCTGAAGCAGATTATATTTCTGCTCCCATTTTATCATCATTTGTATAATTCTGATAAACTACTAGAGCTCAAAAGTGTTGAACAAATTGCTCAAGGTCATATCCATTAAGAGTAATAACCTTAGTTAAATAAAACATTAATCTGAAGTGGAACTCTTAATACATATGAACAAACAATATTGTTAATTGATTTTGGAAGAGTTGCTGAGGTTTTGGCTTTCCCATACACACACATTCAAGGTGACCTAAAGTACTGTAGGAAGGAAATATTTGCAGAACAAACAAGACGCTGATTAATACATCACCCATTCCATCCAAAATAGAGATTTCCATTTATCTCACTTATATAGTTATAATTCAAAATGACCCTGTAGGAAATATCACTGAATAGTTTGCTGTAAATAAATGTTGACTTGGTCTCTGATTAATGTTCTGGAAATACTGAGTTGGTTCTAGTGGAAACACCAGAGATCTCTGAATGCATTCTCTAAATGAATGGAGAATTAATTTAGAATTCTCTAGTGTTCTAGAATTCTCTAGTGGAGCCGTTGTTGCTGGTTGCTGACTTTCAAGAAGAGCAATCTGAAGTTCAACATAAACCAGACATAATCATCAGGCTATCGGGTGACGGTCACCACTCTGAATGATCATTGTCATTCTGTTTGTGTTTCTATCACTCACTGGAGGTTTAGTTAAATTTTTAAACAGTCTCCTGTTTGGAAGTTTTGTCTTTCCTGATTTAATGAGTAGCCTCATTGCGGTAAAAAATTTGCAAAGTAATTACCACGGAGATGTCACATTATTTCCTACTTGTCAGGGACCATCTTCATCCCTGTAGAACATGTGCGTCCTCATTCCACACCACGGCTCTATGCCAGCAACCCCCTGGACGCTGGTCTGTGCACAGCCAACATCATTCCTTTCTTTAAGCATCAGACAGCATGTTGCCCAAAGGTAATTCTGTGGTACCCACTCCACTAAGCTGAGACCCACGCCAAATCAACATCACAGCGAGACTGGCAGTGCACCAGCACCTTGGAATAGAGTCCGCATTGCCTCACTCTCATCGTTAGTCCAGCACTCATATTTCTGACTCTATAATTCTTTTTTGGGAGTGTGATACCTACTTCAAAATCCCCTGAGCACTGTTGGCATGTGTGTCTCTTGACCTAGAAAGGGGAAACTATAATAAGTTTCCTGCTGACTTAACTCCCAAAAAAGAACTGTTTGGTAAATTTAGTTATTTAACAACATCCATTTTTTTTTTTTGAAGAAAAATGTGACACAGTGAAAACGCCAAGTCCTGCCTCTGTTTAGTGCTTCTACAGCTGAAACTCCTTGTCAGCAGGAGGTGTCAGAGGGGCTCAGGGCAGGGTGAATCTTCAGTTCTTCAGAAGTTGAATTCTAGGTATCGAGCGCTCTGCCATTTGCCCTTTCAAGCTCCTGAAGAATCCATAGACACTCTCCCTCCTCAGCCGAGTTTATTCAACTCTGAAATGGGCACATATTGAAAAGCCCATACCAACTCACTTGTGTCAACTACACAAATAGTTAGTTATTGGTCCAAGGGGTCAAAAAACCAACAATAGACACTTAATTCAATAAAGTGTAAATGTAATGGCCAGTACAGCACTATAGTGTATTCCGTGAAAATCTAATTAGTGTATTTTAATGTTCTGTAGGAGAATGTGATGGGAAATAAATGGGTAACTTAGCTAAGCCAGGCTCTCTGAGTTAAATATGTTAACTGTATCTTTAAGATCCTGTATTCAATACCTTACTTCCTGATTAATTTTCAGAAAGAGCCTCAAAAAGCTTCAGATTCCTTTATCTTCCAACGTGTCTATCTGGACACTTACCTATGGATGAAACACGAGAGAAAGTAACTGAATAAGTAGCACTTAGTTGGGTCATTTTTTAACTGGGAAGTACTAGAACTATATTATGTCCAAATAACAGTCCATCTAACTTAAAATAAATGCAGATAATAACAAGCTTTCCACACAGCCTACAAGAAGGAGTTTATTTTACAAAGTTCAGCGGCTCGGTCCCATGTGTCAAACTGCAGTAGTTAACATGAGTGGAGGCAGCGCGTTTATCACTGTAACACGAGAATGGAGTTTTCCTTTTAATTCATCACTTCAACAACTTACTTAGTTTGCTATAACAAAGCACCGGCTTAAAATGCAGCAGTGAACTTCCCTTCCAATTTAAAAGATGTATGTATCTCCACCAGCTCTGAGCAATGCTTTTTATGGCTTTGCTTACCTTGTTCTGAAATAAAACGACAATTCATTTTTCACAAATAAGCTGAAGAGTCTTGCAACCAACAGCTTTCCTTTGAGGTAAATTTAAAAGAGGTTTTCATTTTTTTTAGGTGGCAAATGGAAAATATCTCCAAAAATGTTGCCTTCTGACATCTGGTAAAAAGCCTTGTAAAGTGGGATCTACTCTGTAAGCAAACAACAAGCTCTGAGCACCATAATTTGCCCCTCTTTTAAACACACAATTTTCCCATGCTAGTGATTGGTGGTTTCTTTCTTGCTTATTAGAAACACAATGAAGTTATTGCTTTTGAACACTGCTCTTGCACAAATGCATTCTATGCTAAAAAGTACCTATTCTAAAATGTCCTATTTTTTCATTTTGAAATAGTTATGCATTTTAAAATCTACTTACTAGTTTTCTTTACTCAGTGTAGAACTATGAAAAACACTCCAGAGTAGAAGAAAATGGATTTCATGTCTAGTCTGGGTCCAGGCATTAGTTTTTAGGAAATACTAGTTTTTTAAAAAATACTGAAACTCATTGAACCTCTTCTTTCATAACAATAAAACTACACAAGTTAGTCTTCCAATCCTTCAGGTCTACAATTTTAGGAGTCAATAATTTCATAATCTGAAGAAGGCAATTTTATATAAGCAGGATGGTTTGAGTCCATAAGGAACATGGACCTGGAACATGTCCATAAGGAACATGGACCTCAGAACATGTCCTCTTCATGAAGATTTCTCCTTCTTCCTGTTTTCTGAGGATATCATATACAGCTATTGAGTTTGCTTCCAATGACCTATCTTTTCTATTAAGGACCTGTTTATCCTAAATATCATATATTTGCTATTATCATAAAAGTAAATGATACATGCATTTTATTACATTCTTATCTCTTAAAATATATGAAAAGAAGGAAAATGGGTCTGTACCTAACACATAACATGTACACTAAAATAGCTTACACGCATAAGATTTTGCATTGAACTATCCTGTTCTATCATCCAGGAGTCACATAAATTTTTCGTGTTACCCATAGGTATGTAGTGTTACCTGTACATGGGAAAACAGGCAGAGGATAACACGGAACCTACTTATGAATACACAGTATCTGTGAGCAGGTCAAAGATGAAAATCCCTACTCTACCATCCCAGGGAAAGCCATCATGCTTAGCTCACCACTGCTCTTTTCCCCCTGCCTCTGACACTTCGTAATTGGTATAGTTAGAAATATCTTTATAACACCGACAAAAATTTTGGGAAGAAGAGCACTAAGGACATTCTGGAAAGAGACATGAGCAAATTTTGTGGGTAGATTAAATGTTCTCTGTCATGTGCCACAGCTGCCATTAGAAAACACCACAGATTTGGAGGCCTAAACAACAGAAATTTATTTCTCACCATTCTGGGGGCTGGAAATCCAAGGTCAAGGTGCTGGTAAGTTTGGTCCCATCGTGAGGGCTCCTCTTTTGGCTTGTAGGTGGCCTCCTTCTTGCTGTGCACTCACTTGGCCCTTTCTGTGTGTGTGCAGAGATCTCTAGTGTTTCCTCATCTTCTTATAAGACACCAGCCTATTGGATTAAGGTCCACCCTAATGACATGACTTAACCTTTATTACCTCCTCAGAGAATGTATCTCCAAATACAGTCACATGGCAGATTACAGCTTCAAATTATGAACTTTAGCGGGATGCAATTCAGTCTATAACAGTATGGTCACATGAGTAGGTACACTTGCCAACACTGTATAGTTCTGATTTGTCTTTTCAATGTTTATAAATTCTAAGTAAAAATTTTTGTAAAAAATTATAAATTGAGGGTTGGAGAGTGGGTAGAGGAATAGATAAAACAATAGTTAAATGAAATAATAATTAGAATGTTGAACAGTTTTAAATGTTGATGATACATGGAGATTCATTATTCTATCTACTTTGTATATTTAATCATTCTGTTTATTTTGCATATGTTTTACTTTTTATGATAAAAAGTGTAATAAAAAAAGATATATGTCAATGGAAGAATACTTTGTAGATGAAAATTCTAGGTCATAATCCCCTGGACTGAGCTCCAATTTAGCTATGAATGTATTGTGTTTCTTGGGCAGGTCATCTCCTAGGCTTGATTTAGAGACTGCATTCATTATATAAATTTACTGAGTGCTCATTGGGTGCAAAACACTAGGAACTCCATAAACATATGAAAACATGCTCAACATCACTATCAGAGAAATGCAGATTAAAACCACAATGAGATATAACCTTACATGTATCAGAGTAAAAGAATGGAAAATGCAGAAAACCAGTAAGAGACATATAAAATAGGGTTAAAAAGTCAAATAGACATTTATTCAAAGAACTGTAAAAGGAAGAGAGAGATTTGGGAAAAAATAATACACGAATCAGAAATTGGCTGAGAATTTGTAACAATGATCAACCCCAGACATCAAGCCTTACGCTCAAGAAACTCTAAAAATCCCAAGCAGAGTGCAAAAAACTTATAGTCAAACTGCTGAAGGTGAAAGATAAAGAGAAAATCAAAAAGCAGTCACATGGAATATCTGAGATTTTCCTGCCAATGCTCTCCTCTAGGGCTTTAATGGTGTCACGGCTTATATTTAAGTCTTTTATCCACCTTGAATTTATTTTGGTGTATGGTGTAAGTTGGTGCTCGAGTTTCATTTTTTTGCATGTGGCTGTCCAGTTCTCCCAACACCATTTGTTGAAGAGGCTATCTTTACTCCATTTTATGTTACTGCCCCCTTTGTTGAATGTTCATAGCAGCACAATTTATGATAGCCAAGAGTTGGAAGCAGCCTAGATGCCCATCGGTCAATGACTGGATCAAAAAACTATGGTACATTTACACAATGGAATTCAATGCCACAGAAAGGTAGAAGGAGCTCCTACCCTTTGCAACATCATGGATGGAACTGGAAAACATTATGCTGAGCGAAATAAGCCAGGCGGTGAAAGACAAATATCATATGATATCACCTTTAACAGGAATCTAAACAACAAAACAAACAAGCAAGGAAAATGTAACCAAAGACACTGAAATACAGAACGTGCTGACAGGGTCCAGAGGGGAGAGGGGAGAGAATCACAGGGGAAAAGGGGAAGGACTCACATGAACAAGTATAAAGGACACATGGACAATAACTAAGGTGGGAAGCGGAGATGGGAGGGAGGTGGGGAGCACTGGCGGGGAGCAGGGCTGGGAATACAAGAAAGAAAACTGTACTTGAACAAGAGTTAAATAAAAATAAAAATTAAAAAAAAAGCAGGCAGGGAGACATTGTACTCAAGTGCTCAGCAGTGATACTCGTGGTTGACAGTTAAACATAATCAATGAAAGCTGGAAATCAATGGAACGATACATTTAAAATGCTGAAAGAAAAAGCTTCCAGCCTAGAATTCTATACTCAGCAAAAATACCCTTCAAAAAGATGTGAAAAAATTATGTTTTAAGACAAACAAAATGGAGAGAGTTTGCCACCAGCAGATTTACCCTAAAAATATATATATGTATGTATGTGTATATATATACACACATATATACATATGTGTGCACACACACACACACACACACACTCGACTAAAGGGAGTTTTCAACTGACCCCATAGGAAAGCAAGATAATGCAGCAAGGAATGGAGAGAAAAGGCATAGATATGAATAAAAATCAACTACATAAAATAATTATTTTTATAGGGTTTTAAATACATGTAAAAATAAAGTGCACAACAAAAGCACAGAAGTTGAAGGAGAGTAAATGAAGTTTCAGTTTTTAAATTCTTGCTTCATATGAGAAGTGTTAAAAGTTCTAATTCATAATAAACTCTAATAAGTCAAGGAGAGATGATGATATGTTTAGAGCAACCACTAAAATTTAATACACAAATGTGTAACTAACAATTATAAAGAGATGGAATAATGTTTTTAAGTACTCGATTAATCTAAATCTGGTAAGATACATATTTTTTTCTTTTTTCTTTTTTCCTTTTAAATGGAAGTAGAACTTCAGCATCCATTGGAACTAGATCTTTGGTTTATTTTTGAGGTAAATAAAACAAGAAAGAAAAATTAAAAATTAAGTCATAAGTATTGACAATAAATAATGTCAATTTATATGTGGCTTCTAAGGATTATAAAGTACTTTTTAGGAATTATGGGAAGCCTGAAGTTTTATTTCATAAGATGAAGAAGGATCAAATTTACTCAAAGGATATCTGTTCATAATCCAAGGAAATAATATTTGACAGACATGGCTTTACCCTCTGACACCCCAATACAGTGTGTTCTGCAAAACTACACTCGAATTGAAGTTTTTTATTCTTTGAGTAACTGAATCTCTCAATGCAGTGTTCAAAGGAGATGTTTTTATGTGAATATATTATATTAAGCCAGAATCTCTTATAGGGAACTAATCATATGCTTGCGTACACACACACACAGAGGCATGAGTGGAAGTGACTGTCATCACAGATGCTCCACATACTGAAATTTCAAAGTAATTTAAATTTCTTGAAGGGCCATCAACATCTTTCTTATGAAAGTATATTAACTATTTACATATTAAACATTGAAATGGAAAAAATTTTTAAATGATTACACACTTTATAATACACTTAATATAGCTAAAAACAATATATATTGGGTTGACCAAAAAGTCTTTTGAGTTTTTCCATAAAATAAAAGGCAGGTTTTCATTTTCACCAATAACTTTATTGATTTGGCTATTTTGAGAATGTCAGCTATCTCCTGCATGGTATGACATTGGTTGTTCTCAATGTCTCGGTCTAATCGCTGTCAATTTCAACCACGCTACCTAGCCATGGAGCATCATCCGCAAGAAATGTCTAGCATGAAACTTCACAAACCACTTTTGACACACTCGATTAGTAATGGCGCCCTCTCCATATACTGCACAAATCCTTTTTGTGTGTTTCAGTTACATTTTTACCACTCTTGAAATAATAAACCATAATATGCCAAAAATGTTATGTATTTTTCTTCCATCTTCAGTATTAAAATGGCTACACAAAAATTCACCAATTTTGATAAGCTTTTTAAAATGCACATTGATATGACAGCTGTCACAATATAATCTAACAAAATTATTTTGAATGAAGTGAAGCACTGTTAGAGCCTTCTTATGGAAAAAACCCAAATGAACTTTTTGGCCAACCCAATACTTCATATTGGCTTCAAAATATATATGTGTATTTTGGTAAATGTATGTACGCATTTCTGTAAGAAGTATGCCTAGGACTAAAATAGCTGGGATATGCAACTTTAAGCAATACTTACAGCATTTTCCAAAGTGCTTGCATCAATTTACACTCTCTCAGACAGTGCAAGAGAGTTCCAGTTGCTCCAAATCCTTGTCCTTGTGACACTTAAAATTAGCTCTGTTTTTCATGGTTTTTAGTTGTTTGTTTGGCTATGTAATGAAATCACATTTTTTATAGCTTTACAAGATATACTGATAAATAACATTGTGTAAGTTTAGCACAAAATGATGAGTTGATATACATATATTGGGACATGATTACCATATAAGACTAATTAACACATCCATCATGTCATACAGATACAATTTGGGGGTGTGTCGTGAGAACAAAGATCTACTCTCTTAGCACATTTCGAATATACAATACTATTAAGTATAGCCACTGTGCTGTACATCAGACCCCCCAGAACTCATTCATCTTATAACTGAAAATTGGTATGCTTTAATGAACATTCCCCCCAACTCCCAACTCCTGGTAACCACCATCCTACTTACTGTTTCTGTGAATCTGACTTTCTTAGAATGCACATATAAGAGACATCATACAGTATTTGCTTTTCTTCGTCTGGTTTATTTCACTTAGCATGAACTCTTAAGATCCATCTATGCTGTCACAAATGGCAATGGATTTCCTTCTTTTTCCCCTAAGGTTGAATAATATTCCACTGTGTTTGTATACCACAGTTTCTTCCTTCATTCTTCTGTCAACTGACATTTACATTGTTTCCACGTCTTGGCTATTGTGAGAAATGCTGTGATAAATATGTGCAGATATCTCTTCGAGATGGTGATTTCATTCCCTTCAAATATACACCCAGAAGTGAAATTGCTATATCATATGGTAGTTCTATTGCTAATTTTTTGAGGAACCTCCATACTGTTTTCCATAATGGCTGTACCAATTTCCATTTCATTAATAGTGGAGAGAAAGGATTCCCTTGTCTCCACACCCTCGCCAACACTTGTTATCCTTTCTCTTTTTAACAAGAGCCATTCTAACAGGTGTGAAGGTGTATCTCACTGTGGTTTTGATATGCATTTCCCTGGTAATTAGCGATGCTGAACACCTTTCATGTACTTGTTGGCCATTTGTATGCCTTCTTCGGAAAAATGTCTGTTTAGGTCCTTTGCCCATTGTTCAATTGTTTTTGTTTCTTGTGGGTTTTTTTTCTTTTTTGCTATTGACTTGTACAAGTTCCTTATATATTTGGACTATTACCTCCTTACCAGATACACAGCTTGCAAATCTTTTCTGCCATTCCATGGGTTACCTTTCCATTTTGCTGATTATTTCTTTTTTAAAAAAATATTTTTTAATTTAATTCTTGTTCAAGTGCAGCCTTCTGTCTTATATTCCCAACCCTGCCCGCCCCCCCTGCCCCATGCTCCCCGCCTCCCTCCCATTTCCACCCCCCACCCTTAGTTATTGTCCATGTGTCCTTTATATTTCTGATTATTTCTTTTGTTAGGTGGTTGTTTTTACTGTACAGAAGATTTTTAATTTGATGAAATTGCACTGGTTTATTTTTACTTCTGTTGCTTATGCTTTAAAAGAAAAATCACTGCCAAGACCATTACCAAGGAGCTTTTCCTATAGGTTTCCTTTGTTTTATTTTTTCCTAGGTAAAAGTTTGTCAGTTTTTGTTTATTGTTTCATAAAACCGAACCTTCGCTTTGTTGACCTTTTCTATTGTTTTTCTATTCTCTCTTTCATGTATTTCTGCTCTACCCTTTATTATTTCCTCCTGTAGGTATCCTCTTTGCGGCGTCAGGCAGGCCACAAACATGAGCAGAGGGAATGTCTAAGATTTCACAATCCAAGGGTGGGTGTGGTCCTAAATAATTCGAGTGAATATGCTAAAAGCACAGTTCCATAGAACACACATTATAATGGTGCTTGGATTGTTTTTGCTCGGCATTTACCATAAATAGCTTTCTGTGTGCTGAGCTGAAACAATAATCACCTTCTCTAGCATTGTTTCTTGAGAAAATATACTTCAGATACTAAATATTAGGTTATTAAGTTAGCCATTGGAACATGACTCATTTACAAATTGAGGTTATAATGTGTATAAAAGCTATCAGTGTTATGATCAAAATTATTTAAATTTTATAACCATGAATAAATCTTATCTAAAAGAGAAACTCCTATGTTTTAAACTCTGAAAGTTAAAACCTGCTATTTTGCATATATACTTCTAAAGAGATATAGTATTTTCCCCCACTAACTACAGATCTCAGCTAATTTTCTTCTCACTCTCTGACTTAAGTCAGAAAAGCACATCCTTTTGCAAATTTACACAGCGGTGAAGAAGACTTCATTTCTTCCTTGTGGGAGCTGATTATATCTGGCCCCTTGCTGATTTCCTGTCATGTGGGTTAGGAGGGTCAGGAGTGCGGGAAAAAGGTGATGGTCATTACTGACAACCTGAAGTGGACACTGGCTACCAGACTTGGAGTGAACGGGTGCTTCCATGAAAGGTTTTAAGCTGAGGTTATATTCAACTCCACAAATGAACTGAGTACAGGTACAGCAGGGAAGAGAACAGCTCTGAACTTGAGAAACAAAAGGACATTCTTCAGCAAGCAAGACATGAATGGCTTCTTGCATCCAAGGCTGCTTCTGCTCCAGAAAATTATAGTTGCTTTTTTTGTTAAACAAATGTCCAAAATACACAGTGTGTTTTAGGATCACAAGTAAATATATATGTTATCCCATTATTACTGAAACCCATTGCAGCTCTTTCTAAAACATGGCTTTCTATAGATCCCTATGTTTACTTAGCCCAAAGTGAAACAGCCCACAGCAACCCTATCTTTGGAGAACACACTTCATGAGGCATGGACCCGTCATATTTAAAATATTCTTATCTAATTTCCTTCCCCACTGTATCCCTGTGTCACCTTTGTTTCACCATGTACTCACCTAGGCATTCAATTCCTCTCCTTCCCTGATTTCTGCAAAAGAAAGAAAGAAAGAAAAAAAGAAAGCCCAATTACAGCAAGTTTTATAAAGTTATAAATTTGTTAAAGATGTGGAACATTTTGAGGAGCTACAACACTCAACCATCTCTCTAAATGCCTCCTTCTCTTTGTACCATTTTCTCCAATTTCCTCCCCTTCTCTGTTCAGACTAATTCATTATGCCCCTCTATCTGTCAAGACAGGCTAGGGTGTGTGCTGTGGTACAAAATAGCCCCCAGACCAGTGGCTTAGTACAAATATTTACATAGGAATGAGACCTTCCTTGATGGGCTTGCAGGATACCTAGAGATAATCTGAGCCGAAGATTAAATTATATGTTTTATACCACGGATAGTTACTGAGTGAGATAGTGAAAAATATTATAATAGGCCAAGGAACACCCTGCAGTTCCTTAAAAGGGGCAATTAACTTTGTTTTGGCATAATGGTTACTAAATTAGTATTTGCTTTAGAACCATGTGGGGACTTTTAAAAAAAGCAGATACCTGGGCCCCCTGCACAGATATTTTCATTCAGTAGATCTGATGTGGGGTCCAGGACTCTAAATATTCAACAGGCTCTCCAGGTACTTCCAAAAATTATACATGTTCAAAAACCACCCCTCCCGTTCAGGGGTCAGGAAACTATACACAGCCCTCGAGCCAAATCTGCCTCCTCACCTGTTTCATTTTTTTAAAGTTTTTAAGAAATATATTTATTTGAGATAATTTTTATGAAATATAAAAACTGGTTGTATTTTCCCACCCTGTTTTTGTAAATAAAGTTTCATCAGAATGCAGACATACCCATTCATTTATGTATTGTTATGGCTGTTTTTGTGCTATAATAGCACAGAGTTGAATAACCGAGAAGGAGACCATGTGGGCCACAAAGAGTAAAATATTTACTATCTGGTCCTTTATCAAAGAAAGTTCACAGACTCCTGCTCTTGTCTGTTTCATGACTAATTTCCAGGCTCAAGTTATTACTGGAGATGAATGTGGATAATCACTACTGAAAACACCACCTGAACTGAAATCTTACAGATAGCCTTTATTTTTCAATCCAATTTTATTTATTTTTAAATGTTATTCTGTTACAGTTGTCCTCATTTCTCCCCATTACTCTCCCCTGCCCTCCCCTCCCCCATCTTCTACATTCAATCCCCCACTTCAACCCCTGTAGACTGTCTTCATCTTCATATGAGAAATATGATTCTTTTATATAGAGGTGGACAAAAGAAGATTCACAGTTGTAATACATATAAATAAAGTAATTAATAAATAATAGAGGAATAAATTGTGTTCTATGTACTCACAGCTATAAACCTACTTTTGACTACCATGTATATACTGATTACAGCCAGATTAATTTTTTCCTGAGTTATACTGCTCCCTAGTGGTATAAATGTTAAATCACAGGTGTTTGATCACAGATACTGCCCATCATTATGTAATTCCTGAAATCAGAGTCATACTTACAGACTTTGTGGCAAGGGACTTTGGGAATCAGAGTTCACTTGGTAGAACTGAGGAGCACTCAACAGCCAAGGAGAAGGTTAGCAACTTTCATGAGAATTAGAACCCCTTCCTTTTATCCAATTCCTTTGTTTTCAAAGACTATTTCCCCATATAGCATCACTGGATAGGTCATTCATCCCAAGGTGATACATTTTCTCAGGGATATTTTGCCCACTTGTGATGCCATGTCTGTCTCTGAAATTGAAGCACAAACTACCAAAGTGGCCAAAATTGAAGGTGCATTCTCTATGATGAACTATGATAAAAGGATAGAAAGTGTTAACAAGAACCCAGATGCACGAAAACGTGTGTTAAGGTTAACAAAGGGGATCACACACATGTTGGCATTAATGAGACAGCAATGGATGAACCCATTGGTTTCCCCCCTTGACTATCAATTAAAATCTTCTCAGGAGCTTTTAAAAAGTGATGATGTCCCGATCTGCACCACTGGAGATGCTGATCTAACTGGTCTGAGGAGAGGCTTAGATGGCAGTGTTTTTTTAAGTTCTCCGAGTGATTGTGATGGGCAACCAAGGTTAAGTAAGACTCATCGCTCGACAGCAGTGCTTCTCAAATGTTAAGGAATATTCAAATCACCTGGGGATCTTGTTCTCCGCACTTGGTGGTTCACTAGGCCTGTGATGGCACCTGAGAATCTGAATCCTCACAAGCTTCAAGGTGATGCTGATGCTGCTGTTTGTGGGTCACATTGTGAGTAGCAACGAATTAGATCATCTCTAGCCAGTTTTTATACAATTTCAATGTTTCTGAGCTTTTAAATTACATAAGTATCACTTAGGAGTTAACTAAACATGCAAATTTGCAAGCTCCAGTCTCAGAAATTAAAATTCAGCAGATCTCAATTTTAACAACTGTCCCGAGTGATTCTGAGATTCATCCTCTGAGAACCACCCACACACTAACCTACACAAGTAATATTTATTTTACAAATGACAGTTTTTAAAAGGTGGCAACAGTATTTATAAGTTTTATAAGCTACCTTGACCTAATGTGAGAAAAATGTTCTCTTGTTTCAGCTGTGAGAAGAAATTACCCCCAAAGTCAGTAGCTTAAACCAACACAATTTTATTATATTGTGTGTCAGTAGGGGCTGGCTGGGTGATTCTTCTG
The DNA here is from genome assembly GCF_014824575.4 of Sturnira hondurensis. Classification (NCBI taxonomy): domain Eukaryota; kingdom Metazoa; phylum Chordata; class Mammalia; order Chiroptera; family Phyllostomidae; genus Sturnira; species Sturnira hondurensis. Next base: position 6,718,352 of record NW_028085930.1, read on the forward strand.
CCTTCAAGTCACTTGGTTGTAAAGAGCTAACAAATAGATTTGACTGGAGTCCAGAATGACTTCACTTTGTGTGACTGATTCCCTCCTGGAGAAAAGCTTGAGTGTAAGAGAAAGGATGACCAGCTACTTTGATGGTGGGAGTTAGAACTGGCCTGCATCCCCAGAGTTCTTTGGGGCAAAGATTGTGTTTTCTATTGCAGTAGATGTCATGATATCTAAGACTTTCTCTGGGCTCTGGAAGGGATGCCAGCGGACAGCCTTCAACTGTCAGTCCCCACGGGGATTGTTTTGGCTGAAGAGAGCTGATAACTGGGTGGTGTAGAGGTATTAAGTTCCAGCTCCTTCCTCTGCCCCAAGTTAAGACAACTCTACAGGGTTTTCTCATCTTCTGAATTCCCGGATTGGCTAAGGTCTCCATTGAGACTGCAGCTACGCTCAACTTCTGCTTCCCAGTCTTGCTTCTTTCCTTTTCTTTCCCTGAGAATTAAACCAAAGGGCACTCCCCAGCACACATAGTGCATGGTTCTGTCCATCTCAGAGTCCTCCCAGAAAGCCTGACCTGTAACACCTGTGGATCAGACCTGGGCCCCCGAGGAAATGAACCAAATTGGATGATCTTGGGTCTGCGGAAGGGACACCATGGAGAGATGAACAAACATCAGCAGAGAGGATGCTTAAAGCTCACTCCTTTCTGCTGGACAGACAGAGAAGGAAGGAGTGAGCGACAGCTGGAACAGAGCTACACGATTATTTTTATCTCAGCATTATGTAACTACACATTATATGTGTAGTTATTATTCCACATCATTTTGAGAATAAAAATGCAAGGAATGCCTTGAATTGCCTTTTAACTTTATCTTCAATAGAGCTAATCTTCAATAGAGAATTGAAGATCAAGGATTTCCAGTTATGAGGGGGAGAAACGTCTTTCCAGAACTTACAAAACCACCTAAAAGGGCCAGCTTTAATAATTTACCTATGGTCCAAAAAGCACCAACACCCAGTCCACAGCAGTATCAAAGAGAAGCCTTTCCTCTCTTCTCTTCGGTCCTCTCTCCCAGGGCTACCAACCTGTAGAAGTTACAAGACAGGGTCAGGTGGAGGGGCAAGGTACGGTGGAAGAAGATGCCACCCTCTCTTCTGTGACTTTAACGTCTAAAACAATTCCCCCTCTCTTTTTCTTTTTAGTTACCTAAACCCTCCCCTCCCCCGCCATATAGCAATACTCTCTTTTCCTTTATTTGGTGAGTTGCCCCACTGTGTTAGTTTCTCTGATGTACAGTTTCCATCCAGTATCAGTTGTCGCAAAACGTCAAAAATCTTAACCTCATGTAAGGACTGTTCCTGGTGGTCTCAGGCTGCAAAGCCTACAAGCTTTTTCTTGTCTGGTACTCTGCCTCGCTGGGCATTCCAACTGTTCACATACCCACAGACACGAAGTGAGAGGCACAGAGGCGGCGCTCAATAAATTCCTCAGATTTCCCCTTTGCCTTCGGAGAGGAGCGCTTTTGTCAGGCGCGGCCGCGGGACACCACCAGCAGCAGCGAGGGGTAGCAGCTGGAAGCCCAAAGCCAGTGTTCAACGTGGGGTACGCCCCAGCCAGGGATCCTGGAGCCGGCGGGGGCAGCTAGGACAAGCCGTGAGTGGGCGCTCCCCCGCAGACCCTAACCTGGAACCGCGCGGGTCCCAGCGACGCCGCTCGCCCCGCCCATCTCCCCGCCCCTGGCCCCACCCAGTACCCCTCCGCTGGCCCAGCTCCTGGGCGCCCGCCGGGTCCCGCCCCGCTGGCTCTGTCCCGCCCCCTAATACTCCTGGTCCGGGCAGCTGTGGGCGCCATGGGGACCGCTTCTTCGCTTGTGAGCCCCGCGGGCGGGGAGGTAATCGAGGACACGTACGGGGCAGGCGGTGGAGAGGCCTGCGAGATCCCGGTGGAGGTGAAGCCCAAGGCCCGCCTGCTGCGCAGCTCTTTCCGCCGGGGTGCGGGAGCCGCGGCAGCGGGGGCCGGGCCCGGGTCGCTGAACCGCGGGGCGGGCGGCGGCGGGCTGCTGGGGGCCAGCTTCAAGTCCACTGGCTCTTCGGTGCCGGAGCTGGAGTACGCGGTAGCTGAGTACGAACGGCTGAAGAAGGAGTACGAGATCTTCCGGGTCAGCAAGAATCAGGAGTTGCTGTCCATGGGCCGCCGGGAGGCCAAGTTGGACACGGAGAACAAGCGGCTGCGGGCCGAGCTGCAGGTAACGCTGGGCCTGGGCGCGCAACCAGGGAGGCCTCAACGCCCGCCGGGGGAAGTGAGGTCCGGGCCGCCTACGCTTGGCCGCGTAGATGTTCTCGGACCGTGCCCATCCTGTCTCCTTTCCAAACCAAGTAGTTTTGAAAGTTGCGCAGAAACTGCCGTGCGTATTAAAGGGGCATATTCTCTTGGAGTCTAAACTGACTCCTTAACTAATGCCACACCTTTTCTATTTCTGGTTCATTCATTCAGTGGCCATCAAGCAGTTAGCCTGAATGTGCCCCGAAGCAGCAAACGCCAGTCTCCATGGGGCTCTAGAAAAGTAGGTTCACACAGGGCACACACACAAAATACTTCGATACAATCTGTTGAAATAACTCATCAAAATCTTCCCAGGAGTCTTTAACTCCCCCCCCCCCCGCTAAAATTTTACAGACCTCTAAGGTGGAATGCGTGTTTTGGTTTCTTTGTGTGGTTCCATTGCTCTTGGGTTTTAATGACCTTAAAGTGAATTTTTCTGGAAGCCCCTGATTGTCACTATCTTAACTACTGTGGTTGAGGTGTACTCCAATTCCCTTAATTCATTTAATTTACTTTAAAAAAATTTCATGACCTCCCTGTGGCAGATCTATTTTAATTCATTAAAATGGTATATAATAAAGCTAAAGATTGCTTTTCTGTGATCAGAGTTGTGAGACTTTGTGCCAATGGTTTGGGGTCCTTTTGAGAGTTGTTGTTTGTTTACTTTATTTCTTTATTGTGGAAGACACTTCTAGACAGACAGTCCAAGCCTTCTTGGGCGCATCACAGTAGGAATTGAATAAATACCTCAGACTGAAGTTTCTAGAAGGAGGAAGCAGTCTCTTCTAGACCAGGCATGCCAGTCAACCCCCCCACCCCCCACATTAGCTGTTGTATCATCAACACTTGTTACCTGGAAAGAAATACTTATCAGCAGTCCGTCCATCTGTTGTCTTACCAGTTTTCCTACCGAGCAACCTTAATGCACTTGCATGTACAGAATGGTTGTATACATTTCAGGTATCTGATTTCATGGGTGCAAGCCACTCTCCAATAAACACTGCACATTGGAAGTAACTGTGAGATGGAGGTAGAAGAGAACCAGTGTCAAGTGCAGTAAGGGTGGACAAATGCCACAGTCTCAGGTTCCTCCTGTTACCAGTCCTGATTCTTTATGTAATCTTTTTCATTACTTTCTCACATAGCTAGGCATAAACAGTTTTTCTGTATTTACTTAATTCATTTAGTGAGATGTTAAGTGGAAGAAGTCTGTGGATAATAAGATGAATAAGACCTGGAGACAAAGAGCACATGTTCTCACAGAATTATCCTTCACGTTAAGCTTAGAAACTATACTTCTTGTTCCCTGAGAGATGGGGAAAATGAGGTGTGAGATTAAGAACTTGTACACTAGAGAAAAAGTACTTTCCATGGAAAGCTTAATGGTAAAGTGTCTTCATTTACTATAGTTCAGGTATGTTTGCATTTTTATTATGTGTTTGAATAAAATTAGTTCTTGATAACTGGTAAAACAATAATAAGTAAATTGTTAAAATTCTAAGATATGTAATATGTATGTAAGGTAATATAAAACTGGGGAAGAATACCATTTTTGTTAGAAATAACAAGGTAAATTATTTCAGGCACTTCAAAAAACTTATCAGAAGATACTTCGGGAAAAGGAAAGCGCTTTGGAAGCCAAATACCAAGCAATGGAGAGGGCAGCTACATTTGAACTTGACAGAGATAAAGTTAAAAGGCAATTCAAGGTATTCCTCACGTTTTTATGCTCAAAGTGATGTGGAATAATAACTACCCATATTCAAGGTTCATATAATGCTGAGATAAAATGATAGTGAGCAATGTGGGAGTCATGAAAATTCTAAGAACTAGAGTAAAACACTTTACACTTTCAAGTTGAACCTGGTAAACTTGAGATAGTTTCAAAGGAAAAGTATAAAAGTGAACATTTTAACAAGGATATTTTAAAAGAAATGGAGTGTTTTGAATGGAAGGGCATTGCTGGCCTTTAGTGGCGGGGCGGGTGGGGGGGACACATTTACTAAACATTTTGCAGTTCACAAGGCAGCCCCACACCACAGACACGCATCCTGCTGTCGTTCCAACCGGTCCAGTGGTAAACAGTGAGGCGGGGTACTCGGATTACTCATCCTACAAAGGAGGGGAGCAAGAACCAAATGAATGAAAGATTTTTCCCTTTAAAAGTTGAAGACACTTTTTATTATAGCAGATTTTCAAAATCTAAATTCTTCTTTCCAAGATTTTTAGGGAGACCAAGGAAAATGAAATTCAGGACTTACTGAGGGCCAAACGAGAGCTGGAGAGCAAACTTCAGAGGCTACAAGCTCAAGGGATCCAAGTATTTGATCCTGGGGAGTCTGATTCGGATGACAACTGTACAGATGTCACTGGTAAATGTATTTCCTATTTATAATATTTTGAGCTTTCAATAGGGGTATGATGCTATCATAGAGCCAACTTTGAATTCTTTTACTTACCAGTAATTGCTGTTACAGAGTTGCATTTTTCTCTGGTTCTCAGCTCTTACAAAAGCTCTTTTCCGTGAAGTACAGGATGTTGTCAGGACTGAGGTTTCTTCTGCCTTGCGCTCTGCCAGCCTTGACCCACAGCTTTTCTCTCTCTAATCTAAGATAGCTCCTCCAGGTTCCACCGTCACATCTATGTTTTAGCCAGGGGAAGAGGAGAGGGTAACATTCTCTTCCTTAAAAGCAGAGGCTAAAAGCTATACAGGTTACTTCTACTCAAATTTTATTGGCCAGAACTACACCTAGGATACTTGAAAAGTATAATCATTAATAGGAGAGCCTTGTATCCACCTAAAGTGCAGGGTTCTTATAAAACAAAGAAGGGGAAAGTGGATATTGTTGGACAGTTAACAGTCTCTGTCACGTTGTTTTTCTACATAACGATGTAGTCTTTGCAACTATCAGTTACAATGTCTGCATAGTATTTCATTGTGTAGTTTCCAGTGCAGTTTTATCAACTGTTCAAAAAGTTTTTATTTTATAATTAAACATATAAAATATGTTTTTTCTAGAAATAAAGAAATGCCCAGCCCTGGCTGGTATGACTTAGTGGATTGAGCACCAGCTTGCCAAACGAAAGGTTGCCAGTTCGATTCCCAGTCAGGGCACATGTCTGGGTTGCAGGCCAGTCCCTCAGTTGGGGTCTTGCAAGAAGCAACTGATTGATGTTTCTCTCATACATCAATGTTTCTTTCCCTCTCTTTCTCCCTTCCTTTCCCTCTCTCTAAAAATAAATAAAATATTTAAAAGAAAAAGAAAGGAAGAAAAGCCTGGAATCATACGATGAAAGGGTCTACTGTGTTCCAAGAAACCATTAATAAAGTGTGACTGATATTGAAAAAAAGAAAAAAAGATTCTATTTAAAATGTGGGAAAATGCAAACATACTCCCATTTATTTAAAAAAATAATTATATTCTTACAAACTTATACATTTTGGAGTGAAGTGTGGCAACTGACATCTCCTTTTAATTTGTATTTTAGGACAATTGGAATCTGACCAGCGTTCTAGGGTTTTCATTACCAGGTTTTCGGGGGGGGGCACGGAATGAAGTGATTCGTGTTAGCTTAGAGTGATTAAGAAGATGCTTTTATGCCCCACAGTAATTCTGGCAGTTATTTCAGATTTGACACATGTTAAAAATGTACAGTGTTTTAAAAATATTGTATTTTTATTGTCTTGGCAAGTTAATAAAAACCAATTCATATTTCCTCCTAGGTCTTTCTTCATCTTTTTTTTTTGAGATTTTATTTATTTATCTTTAGAGGGGAAAGAGAGAGGGAGAGAAACATCAATGTATGGTTGTCTTTTGTGCGTCCCCTGCTGGGAGTTGGCCTGCAGGGAACTGGACTACAACCCAGGCATGTGCCCTGACTGGGAATCGAACCGCGATCCTCTGGTTCGCAGGCCCGCACTCAATCCACTGAGCTACACCAGCCAGGGCCTCTTCATCTTTTAATTGAAACATGAAGAGAGAATATTTGAGGGAATGTCACTCATTTGAAATTCAAAGACCTACAGATAATCTCAATTTTGCCAGAAATTTAGCGCAACCTGTAGTTTCCTTATGTTTAGTCAAGGACGCTTTATAGATATTCTGGCAAATATAATTTACATAAGTACCTATCAATTCAAACAATTTTGTTGCTTTGGGGGGTTAAAGAGGATATACTGTTTACATGTTAGCTTACAGCCTAATGAATTACCAACATTAATTACTACTGTGCTAGAAATAGTATTCCTTTGGAATTCTTTCCTTCACATTTTACACTGGTACTTAAACCATATAGTTAGAAATGTTTTTTAGAGCTTTTGTGTGGGGGTGTTTTTATGTCTGTTGTTATAATTCCTTTGTTTTTTTAAATTAAGATTATGGAGGTGACATTGGTTCATAAAATTATATAGGTTTTAAGTGTACAGTTAGTTCTATGAAACATCATATGTATGTCATACTGTTCTTAATTTTTTTCATCTTTTACTTTTTAATTCCCTCTTTGAAACTAAGATGATAACCAGAATTACATTAACCTGTACCTTAGAACTTGGCAGAAATGGGTGGCAAAGGACTTTCAGAATGATTCACGTTAATATATGTTGTACTTACAATATTGTAGTATTTTTTAAAATTAGAAATCCTGTTCAGTATACCTGGTAAGTTTTTGAACATTCAAATAAAATCTCTTGCTTTCACAGCTGCTGGAACCCAGTGCGAATATTGGCCTGGAGGAGCCTTGGGAAGTGAACCTTCCATAGGGAGTATGATCCAGCTTCAGCAGTCCTTCAGGGGTCCTGAGTTCGCCCACAGTTCTATAGATGTGGAAGGGCCCTTTGCAAATGTCAACAGAGGTAACACACATCATTTGCCAATTACTGATGGTAGTGACTGTTTATCTACTGTACTCTGGTGCTGGGACAACTACCATCAGCAGAACATGAGATCTGTATTCTGGATGCCTTCCATTGTCAAACCATCGTGCACGGGTGCTGTCACTGACCAGGGCTGATGAAATTACCTGTTCCCCTCAGGATCAGGTGGTGCTCCATGGCCAGGCTGTCCATTCATGTTCTGATAACTGAACAGATGGTCTGAATTCTCAGGTGTTTAGATGAGTAGTGAGAGTCTAATTGAGAAATAGTAGTTTTTAGTCTTTCCCCATGCATCTTTGATGATGTAGAAGGTTAGAGCAGGTTGCAGAGTAGAATATAAAACCTCAGTTATGTGATATAGTTCTCTTAGTCAAAAGTCATGTCATTTTTTATAATTGGTATCTAAAACATCTCCAACATCTGCTTAGAATTTCAGCACCAGTGCAGATCTGGGGTGTTGTAAGTAGCTCTGCTCTTTTTTCTTAGAACTGTAAAATTATTTATCTATTAGCAAAATAAAAATCATTTTTAAATTATGCCTTTTGAGTTAGCCAGATATTTCTTAAGATGTTCTTTAACACTAAATAGCATATGATTGCCATCATTTTACACCGTTCTAGACCTTTCTTTTTGACTTAATATAACGCAAGAATAGTAAATAGGTAAAACCATAGGCCAACCTGGTAATGTGGGCTCTCCTCTAGCGGCAGACTTTTGAACAGCCCCTGTGGCCTAATTGCATGACATGTGACTGAAACCACCAGCAAAGACCACTGGCGACATTGATTGTTTTAAGTCCCAGGATAGAATTTCACATTAGAGAACTGATTGTCTTCTAATATGTTATTCTAAAAGTTACACCAGTATTAACAAGTGAGATCAGATTCCATTCTAAGGTGCCTGTTGTGTTTTTCTGACTTTCTAAAAATCATCTTGTCAAATGCTTTCTGGTGATTTTTTTCATGAACGTATGGGAAATTTTATTTTCAGATGACTGGGATGTCGCTGTAGCTAGTCTGTTACAGGTCACTCCGTTGTTTTCACATTCTCTGTGGAGTAACACCGTCAGATGTTACCTCATTTCTACAGATGAAACCCAGCCCGAAATGGGTCTTTTCCTTAAGGTAAAGATGTTTATAAATTCTGTATTCACGGATTTAAAATAGAAAGTAATGTTGTTTCCCATTTCTGATTCTGCTACATTTAAACCTCGTGGTTTGCTACCTACTCGATATGTCTTAAAGAGCAGGAAGCATTTTGGGCTTTTCTTAAGAGAAAATCTTGCTTAGTATTATCAGTATTTTTAAATGAAGGTCTTGGAACTTTTGTGTTTTTGAATGCTTCGTTACGCATTCTCCACGATGTGTACGTCCCTTGCTGATAATGCCTCTTTAGTTAATATCTGTCTGCTCTATCCTTGAATCCGTGTCAGGTTATAACAAAATTGAATCCTTGTTATGACTTTTACTTTTTCAAAGTAGCCATCAGGGTTAATGGAAGGCAGGGGTTGGCAAACTCCAGCCTGTGGGCCAAATCTGGCCTGCTGTCTACTTTTGTATGACCTGGAAGAAAGGTTGTTTTTTACATTTTTAAATGGTTGGAAAAAGTCAAATGAAGAATAATATTTTGTGACGTGAAATTCAGATTGTAGTGTCTCTAAATAAAGTTTTCTCAGAACACAGCCACGCTCATTTGTTTACATTTCGTCTGTGGCCACTTCTCAGTGCCATGGCAGAATAACTTGTGACAGAGACCGCGTGGGCTACAAAGACCTCTGCCCGAGCAGCCAAGTTGTTAGGCTGTTATTAATTTGTGAAAACATTTGCTGACTACTGTCGGTTTGCTCTAACTGAATTTTAAGTAAATCTGCACATCTCGTGCTGTACCTGCTCTATTAGCATCCTCCAGACTGTTTAGTAAGTTCATTTAGTGCTTTTTTTTTAATGTTACTCAGTTTTGGTAAAAGGATAAGTATTTTGCAAACCAAAGCTTTTACTCGCTGAGTATAGGTTATTCCCAAAGACATGTTGAAAGAATTACTAATATGTTGCAAAATGAAAGTCATCATTACTTAGTAACTTAATTTGTTATGACCAACATATTTTTATTTTATATATGTTTGTTTAGTATTCTAATATTTCATGGTGGGTACTTTTTTCCTATATAGATCTGTGGGTTTATATTTTTCATTCTTTACAACAAGAAACATAAATCATTTGGAATAATATTAATAAAAATAAATACCAAAGCAAAATAACCTAATATTTTTCTCCCATTGTTTTAGGCTTTATAATTTTCTGAGCTAGGAAATAGCCAAGTTATTAAACCATTATTACTTTCATTTTATAAAGAAACTTGCCTTTGCCTTTTCTCTTAAAGATTTTTTAAAAATATGATTGTATATTTTTTAATCAGAAAATATCCAATCTGCTCTAAAACATGCTTTTTTAATTTAAGTAGTATGAAACTGACTAGACCTTTAGTTAAATATGCTGTGCTTTTATATGTTTTAACTTGTTTTTAGGACTATTCACCTAAACTTAAAAGAATGTGTGAGACAATGGGATATTTTTTCCATGCTGAACATTTTCCAATAGATACTGAAAATCAATACCTCACTGTAAGAAAGTGGGAAATTGAGAAGAGTTCATTAGTTATCCTATTCATTCATTTAACTTTACCAAGGTAAGCTGAAAATTGTGTAATTTTTTACAGGAGTTAAGCTTCTGACTTTTCATTTATTTGCAAAGCCTCATGAGTTTGATCCATCATTGTGAGCCATGTTTAACAGTATGTGTGAGAGCTTTTTATATTAGATTTAAAAAATTAAAGTTGCATATACTTTAAAATTTAATTTAATGCCCTCTCACTGTCTAGTAATCGACATATTTTATTTTAAGGCTAAGCTGGAACAGAGCTATAAAAACATCCATTTGCAGAAAGCTGCCCTTGCTGTGCACCTGGGCCTGTTCCGGCCACTTGTTACTGCAGTAACCCCCATATGGGCACTTAGGTTGATTGTCTGCTGCTACAGTGCAGTACAGTAAAAGAAATACTGATTTCCAATCTAGCTGTTTGTTGGAAGACTGTGAAGAAGCTTTCCTGAAAAATCCTGAAGGCAAACCACGATTGATTTATCATCGTTTGGAGGATGGGAAAGTCAGTTCTGACTCTGTCCAGCAATTGATTGATCAAGTGTCTAACCAGAACAAGACCAACAAAGTCAAGGTAAAATTCGTAGGTTGTTTTTTAAGAACATGCTTGGCAGAGGCAAGTGCTAGAGCAAAGGCCATGACATGAGAGTGATCGGGCATGTGTGGAGAGGGGAAGGCAGAGTGCACGAGGTAGAGTGAGGGGAGAAGAGTAGAAAAGGTGAGAGGAGGCTGATCGTGAAGAACCCTGGAGACGATTTTAAGGACCTTGTTTTATTTTCTTGGAGTGAGATGGGAAGCTGTTGGAGGACTTTAGCAGCAACAGCAGAAGAAATTTAATTCTGAGGAGGATCGCTCAGGCTTCTGTGTTGAGAACTGACTGTGGTTCAGGGCCTGTGGGAGAGGTCAGAGTTGGAGACTCGTGGAGTCATCCAGGTGGGAGGTGCTGGTGGCCTGGACTGGGGTGATGTAGAGGAGGTGATGGGAAATGCTAGGGCTCTGGATGAAGTTTGACGGTAGTCAACAGATTTCTTAACAGATTCATTGTGAACTATGAGAGAAAGAGGAATAAATAGCAGTATGTGGCTAAAAAGTATGACCTGTGAGTAGACAACTCAGATTCTTTTCTGGGCTTTTTTCCCCATTTCTTTTCTTTTCTCTTTTTTTTTCTTTTCTATCTACCTGACCAAGAATTAGCATAAGGAGGAGCCTTTTTATAATAACCTTTCCTAAGAGCATGAGGAAAAGCAAAACACTGATGAGTGGAGAAAGAGATTTAATCAGCCCTACATTCATGGTGAGATATACTTTAGAATGGAGATTGCAGGCTTTGCATGACTGCACACTGAGTTAGTTTGGGAAATGTTTATGTAATGTGAAGAGTACAACAGAAAACAGCTCTAGGATTTTTGTAACTTTTTAGTTCTCTTTATTTTAGCCAGAAAATAAGACCAAATGTGAATACAAGCATTTTTATTTTATTTTATCCTCTTAAGGTTTTATTTATTTATTTCCAGAGAGAAGGGACGTGAGGGAAAGAAACACCCACTGATTGCCTGTTGCACACCCCCAACTGGGACCTGGCCTGCAACCCAGGCGTGTATCCTGACCCTTGGTCTGCAGGCTGGTGCTCAGTCCACTGAGCCACACCAGCCGGGGCACAGAATTTTTCTTACATCATTTAGTGTTAAAAAGGTAGCTCGAGACCAGCATAACATTAAACCAGAGAGTCTAAGTCCAAAAAAGTGATTTTTTATTATAGTTAATCTCCAGAACCATTTCTGTCTTTGTTTTTATTTTTTTATTATCAGTTTACTCCACCAAGTCTCATGAGAAAAGATACTAATTCCTCTTTCTTATCTCTAGTCTTTTAATTCTATAAATCTTTTACGAATTCGTGTACTAGAAGGATGAATTTATTTTATGAAACTAAGATAAAATAAGGTTCTCTCTACCATATTATAAATGTGAACATATGCTGAGCCTTCATGGCAGTTCACCTGATACACTTTCTAAAACCATTGTCTTATTCTAACCTTAACAGATATCAATCATTTTAGTAGTAGGCATGATCTTTACAGATGGGGCATTCTTTCAGCAAATTCAAAAGACTGTTGTACATAGCCAAATAGTATTTTGCTTTTTTGTTTTGTGGAATTAACTTTACTGGCATAGAAATTGATTTTGGTGTGTTTTGAAGGTTATGTATATTGAATGGTACAGAAATATGTAGACAAAATTTGGACACATAAGCTAAAAACATACACTGTTTGATTATAGCATTGTTCACACTAAATCTCTTGTGTGACCTTGGACAGATTACTTTACTTGCCTCGATTTCCTCTTTCATAAAATGGAAGTGATGATGGGGTTTCCCTCAGAGGGCGGTTGTGGGGGTAAATGGGCTAATCCACGGAAAGTACTTAGAACAGTTTGTGGCACATAAGGACTAGGAAAGTGGTCACCACCCCCACTTCCCCCTGTTATTACTGTTTTTTCTTCTTGTTAAACTTTTTTCCCCTCCAGATCATTGATCACTCAGGAGATCCTGCAGAGGGTGTATATAAAACTTATATTTATGTGGAAAAGATTATTAAACAGGTAAATATGTGTCCCCTGCAAGATTTCATCTAAAATATTTAAGACTGCTTTCCCTAAAATTGGGTTTTCCAGAGAAAACCACGTGTTTGTTTTCTGAAAACAGTGCTCAGGGGGAGCACCATTGTCTGTGTTGGGCGTTCGTCCTGCGATGTCCTTGTGGAATGACAGTGCCACGCACCTGTCTCATCTGTCTCACGGCTGTTTGGTGCTTCAGTACCGTGAAGTATAAGATGTAATACAAAAGTGCTAGTTAAAAAGTAAGAGAAAATGCCCACTCCTTGAATTTTTGTGTCTTTGAAAAGCCCTCAAACTTTTCTACTGTGTCATTCCTAACGACACAGAGGGGTGAAAACACCTGTCAGGGTTGTGGAGGCGTCTGGAGCTGGAAGTTTCTATGATGTCTCAAGTATTCCCTTGAAGATGTATGGGTGTTATATATTCTGCTTGATAGTATGTCTGTGTTTAATTTTTTAAGATTTTATTTATTTATTTTTAGAGAGAGGGGAAGAGAAGGAGAGAGGGAAAGAAACACCAATGTGTGGCTGTCTGTCACTTGCCCCTCCCTGGAACCCAGTCCACAACCCAGGCACGTGCCCTGACTGGGAATCGAATCAGTGACCCTTTGGTTTGCAGGCCGGCACTCAATTCACTGAGCCACACTTATCAGGGCTATTTTTAACATAGAATATTTAAAATCATGAGTCAGCAAAAATGGTAATAATGATGAAAAGAAAAATAGGCCTTCCCCTTTAAGTCAAATGGGCACTAGATGTACCGTGTTCAGCCACGGTTGCCTGTACCTGCCAAAACCTCCCCCAGGGGGCTGGGGGCCCAACCCGAGACGTGCAGAGATACGTCATCGGAGTAAAAGAGTGAGCCCCGAAACATGATGATGATAAGACTTCCGGCAGCGCATTTTGTGTGATGTTCTTTAGTATGACTTTTGACATTATCAGTTTCGATTTTCTGAACAACCATTTGAACTTTAGGACCAATTAAATAAAATGACGTGAGCATAAGTAACAGCAAGTGAGATGGACATACTTACTTCCATCTTCACCACTAGAAGGATCACAGATTTTCAGTGATATAAAGGCTGCAGATCACAACAGAAATATTTGATATCAAGAACCTCATATAAGTAATTACATCCTTATAAAAATGTAAAGGAGCATGTTTCTTAGTATTTGTACAATCTTAAAAATTACTCATCAGCCAGATAGAACCAAAGATGTTGTATAACATTTTTCAGAAAACAGATCCTGTGGGAGTCAAGTAACCCTTCTAACTCTATTTTTAATAAAAGAGAGAGGTCTTGTCTTTATTGTTTCAATATTTCTTTTTCTATTTTAAAACTTGTGTTTTTTTTTATAGTTACAATTTGTTCTTGTAGGTACTCCCAAAGCCATGGTTTTGGACTTGCTCTCCCTAGTAGTGAAGTCCACCTTAGGCCTTTGTGCTAATGCCGCTTGCTACAAGGTTTTTTTGTGTTTCATAAGTTTTCATGTGCTTGCTCTTGGTGCTCAGGACATCTTAGGCTTTGAGAACACAGACCTGGAGACCAAGGATTTGGGGAGTGAAGATTCTATTCCAGAAGAAGACGACTTTGGGGATGTTCTGTGGGACATACATGATGAGCAAGAGCAAATGGAAACTTTTCAACAGGCTTCAAACTCAGCCCATGAATTGGGATTTGAGAAAGTAAGCATTTAGAGTATTGTTCCAACAAAGATCAGTCTCCATTTAAAGGTGGCGTGATGACTGTGTTTTCACTTAAATATAATCAAGGTTTATGTTTGTGTTAGTGTCTGCCCTCATGGCTTGATTATCTGTTGTGAGACATGCACTTACATACATGCCATGTGAAAGGTACGTGAGATGAAATACACTTATGAACATCAAACAGTTTTAGTTGCAGATTAGGATTTATCAACCACATGTTCATTATGCTACCGTCTGTCATTCATCAGATCAAGATTAAGATAGCTAGGAAATTTAATAAAAATAGTAAGCCTGTCTGTTCTTCCAGTTCTTGGGGGAAATCAAAGTATAAAGCATTGAGAAACAGTAGTTGATGTTGTAGGCAGATCACTCCTTCAGCATCCTTAAATAAACTAACAATTCGAAGTGTACATAGTATCTGTGCCCAAGTTCAAAATATTTCTAGTGCTTTTTAAATTAATGTTAAGAACTAATATTTTAAAAAATGTTTATAGTAGCTGTCACAAACAGCTATATTTTTATAGAAATTTTATAATTTAAACTGTGTGTTTATGTCCTGATTCTTCCATTTCCTAACCATATTTGGTCAAGTTACTTAACTCCAAACTTTGACTTTCTTGTCTATAAAATAAGAATAATTAGTAGTACCAACCACAGGGTTGTTGAGTGGAATAAACCAGATTATACGTGTAGAGCACTTGGCATAGTACCTGACATGAGATGAATGTTAAATTGTTGTTATTTTTTTATGAGTGGGGAACCAATTAACAAAAAAACTGTGTATTCTTACATGTTTAAACTTTAGTAACTTTCAAACTACCCTCCATTTGGGGCAATACACCTATCAAGATGTTTTTTCCACTGCTCAGAACATTTTTTTGAATTCGTCTTTTTTGATGCCTTTTAATGCTTCTGCCATTTTTTGTTTCATTTCCTCCACATCAGCAAAGTGTTTCACTTTGAGGACTTTTTTCATGCAGGGAAACAAAAAATAAGTCACTCAAGGTGTGAGACCTGGTGAATAGGGAGGGTGGGACATGGGGATCATGCTGTTTTTGGTCAAAAACCGCTGAACACTCAGCGCAGTGTGGGCAGATATGCTCATAAATCACGCACTGTGAAATGGGCAAATGCACTGAAAGAGTCTTCAAAAAAATTCACTGAAGCTGAACATAGCCTTTCACACCGCCACCAGCTGGTACAGTAGCACAGATGGGTTCTCAGGACACTCAACTAGCCGGAGAAACCGGTACTACCAGGGGCTTGCCTTCCAGAAGTTAATTCTGGGGTTTTTTTTGAGGGGTCCCCCTTGTAAGAGAGGTATTATCATCATTATTTTATAAATGAAGAACCTAAGATACCGATTATGGTTCGCCTAAGAGCACACAGTGAGTAGATTGCAGATCCAGGATTTGAACCAAAATCTGTCTCTAAATCTTAGGGTTTTTTTCTTCTATAGCAAGAGGTCTTAATCTGGGAACTGTGGGTCTGTAAATGGGCTTTATGTGGGACAATGAATTAAATTGTTAGGGCATGCAAGGTCATTAGTCAATAAAGCTTTTGCTTCTTTAGAAACTCATTGCTCTCAGAATTATTTGAGATCCTGGAGAATATAGTATGCATTTAAATTTGACAAACAGAGAACTTGAGAAATTACACCAGATAATCGTTTATTGTAATTGCTGGAAATTTCTGCTGCCCTAAAGCTAGCCGCAAACTACTTATTACAAATTCTTTTAAATCCTTATCAGCTGTCATTTAGACGTCTGATACAATTAATAAATGTTTCAGCCCTCAAGTTAACTTTGGAATCTCCTTAATAAGTACTAAGATATTTTGATTTTCTGAATGTTTCCTTTTCAGCTCTGAACCAGTTTTTAATATCTGGGGAAAGCCTAGGAAAAATGGTTCTTGGACTTTGCCCAGAGCTCAGAAAGATCTCAGGTGGCCTGTCCTGATTCTCTGTAGCAAACCTGCTCTTGTTTGGACCTACCCTCAGGAATCCCTGGAAACTGAGGTGGTCTCCAAGACAGGTGTTTTGACCAGGAGCTCAAGGGTGCCTGCGGGTTGCCCCCTGAAGACACTCTTTGTTATTTTCTGTAGTTTAGGGGCTAACGGGGAATGCAGTGGCCTCCCTGCAGCATGGTGCGAAACACCTGAGTCCTGTAAAACCCCATGGGGGTCTTAAGTGTCCCTCCTTCACTATTTATAGCAAAACTGTGTGTAGAAGAAATGGGGGCCCATTTATAGTTGGTTAACATACCAACCATAAAAATAAGCAATGACGAGGATGCTGTTGACTACAGCAGGTTTTATTTTCTCATGCAGCTTCTCTCCAAAGAGTTGAGAGGATAATCAGAAGTTGACTCTGTTGACTATTTTAAGGAGATGCGCTTCCTCACAATTTAAATTCGTTTTTATTTCTAGTATTACCAACGCCTCAATGACCTCGTGGCAGCACCAGCACCGATCCCGCCCCTTCTTATATCTGGAGGACCAGGTTCTGGAAAA
Organism: Sturnira hondurensis; assembly: GCF_014824575.4. NCBI lineage: Eukaryota > Metazoa > Chordata > Mammalia > Chiroptera > Phyllostomidae > Sturnira > Sturnira hondurensis. The sequence continues at coordinate 6,735,018 of NW_028085930.1, forward strand.
TCCCTTCTTTTATCAAAGTGGTATGATGCAGTACAATTAAATTGTTACCACGGTATCATTTGAATTACAGGATTCAATAAAATGTAGTGTTGTATGTGTGCCTGGCTGCATAGTCTGTGTTAAACATTAAAAGAGCAAAAAGAGGTAAAATAATAGTTTTGTGCCCTGAAGTGAACACAGCTTAGATATTAGAGAGAAGATGCAAAATGAGAAATGAGTAGAAATTTGTGATTGTGTAGCTAAACGATATAGGTCAGAACTAAGGGAGCGCTTTGTAAGGGAGTGAGCAGTGTGACATGGAATTAGGTGAAGTCTAGAAGGGATGTGCCTTTATTTTCAATTACTGGCTTCATCTTAAAAGTTTCATTGGTATTTTAAATATGTGAAGCAAGGCAAGGACTATTTAGAGTGAAAGAAATCATAAAGAATATAAATATGAAGGGTAACCTTTACTATGAATGTCAACTAGTTCTTCAAATTATGGACTAAGGTTCATATAAGCTAATAAATTCTCTCCATTTCATTTCAGTCCATCATATTATTTAAAGATAAGTAGTAAGAATATTTTTTCATTAATAACTGTTGACATTGAAGAGTTAGCATATGTTGTTTCTTATTGCCTTTTTATTTAAAGCCATGTTTGGAAAATACTATTTTTGTATTTAACAAGGAAACTTATTTTTTTAATCTAATACCATATTTATAATTAGAGGTTGATGGTAATTTTACTAATACTTTAAATTCAAATGTACACTATTTTGGCTTACATTTGTGAATATCAATTTGTAATTAAAATGAGTCTATAATTTTAACAGTTAATTTAAAAGGATCTAAAAGTAGAGAAAAATGGAAACTTCCCATATTTTCTAAAAATTGGCCCTGTGATTGCTGATACGTAGCATGTGAAAATAAGTGCACTGTGAACCCTCTTCTGTGACGGTAAATGAGCTTCATTCTTTCAGGATTCAGTTACAACAGAAGAATTCCCCTAACACCCTCATTCTGTCTCATTTTGTGGGGAGACCCACGTCAACCAGCTCAGAGTCCTCCTTGATTGTTAAACGACTTACTCTAAAGGTACAGTGGTCCGTCTTTTGGAATGACCAGAGTTTTTATTTAGATTCAGGGGTTATTGGAGCTAAGTACCTGGCGATAAACCAATTTTCAATACTACCCATTTGTTTTGGTTTTGCATAAGGTTAAAAATACTACTCATTGCAATCTGTGCCTGAATTTGGGGTTAAACTGCAGAGATAGAAATACTTGTCACCAGCTGTGATAAAGCGTAACTGCTTCAGTCCGTGTGTGTTCTCATCTGCCAGCTGATGCAGCACTCTTGGTCAGTCTCTGCTCTCACGCTGGATCCTGCCAAGCTTCTAGAAGAATTTCCACGCTGGCTTGAAAAACTGTCTGCCCGTCATCAAGGCAGTATCATCATCATCATTGATTCCATAGATCAAGTTCAGGTACGGTTTTTACTTTGCAACCTATTGACATACTCAGAACAATACAAAAATATCAGTAATGATTGTAGCAGGCATTTAATTTACATGTTTGCAAGAAGAAAGTCTTGATATTGTTTCTTTTACTTCTGCTTAATTTCTGAAGAGGAAGCATGTGGATAAAAAAATACTGTTTGCTAGTAGATGCTAATACCTTGTTGGGAAAGACCAACTGAATTTTCAGAAGTAGCAAAAATTGTTAATTTTGACATATTTCTAGGGCCTGGGTATTTTCTTAAGTGTCCAGAATTCAGATCTGCAGCAATTGCCTTTTGCCACTTTTTCTTCTAATATTCTGAGATAAATCATCCCCCAAAAATAAGATGTTAAGTCTAACAGTAGTGAGAAACTTACAGAGAATTTTTGTTTAACTTGGGGAGCTATTATTGGGTTGTTTTGAAATATTTTAATTAATAGATTGAATTTTGTTTTTATATTTTTAAGCAAGTTGAAAAACACATGAAATGGCTGATAGACCCACTGCCAGTGAATGTAAGAGTAATTGTTTCTGTGAATGTAGAAACATGCCCTCCAACATGGAGGTACGACGCTAACTTTAGTTCTTCCAGATTATGTGAAATGCTTTAAGTACAAACAAGGCAAGGTTTTTGATATGTGTTTGTGTTTTTCATGTTTTTATAAAAGTGGCAGTGAGGATGGGGAGAAGTGGACCTTGTCAGGAAAAAGATGCAAACTGGAGGGTTTGGGGGGGGTTAAGTCTGGGATGTAAGAGGGGGGAGAGCTGAGATGACTCCCCAGTTTCTGACGAGGAATCAAGTGACTTGTGGTCCTCTGAACTGAAGGGGAAGTCCAAAGGACAGGAAGGTTTGTTTTCCAACATGGTTAGTTTGAGTTGCCAATCCCAACTTGATGTCTTGTAGGCAGTTACATTTATGGATGAGGAGAACAGGAGAGGGCTGGGCTGAGGTCCTGAAATGCGAGCTCATTCCGACAGTCCTCCCAGAAGGGATGCAGTGGTGGACTTCCATGGGGCAGTATTTCCCCACCTATTTCTGCTCCCACAAAGAGCTTTTTCAGTAAATGTTCTCACCTTCCTGCCTAGAGGTTTAATACCACACATATTCTATTTGTTAGTTCATGCATATAAACAGATATGTGTGTATATTTATGCTTCATACATAAAAAGAATAAGATTTTTCACCCCATCCCCCAATAGTCTTCACCATTCCACTGAGAATGCATGTTGTAGGGTGATTAAATTTCATTTGGATACAAGTAACTTGTGGGCAAAGACTGTGTCTCGTACTGCTCCTCCTGGGTATAGCACACAGAACTAGAGATGCTCTACCACTTCACTACCTAATGCCCATGCTGTTTATTTTATGATGGTCTTTGTTGTGGTTAATTGTTGAAAATAGTGATACACATTGGAATAAACAAAATAATATTACTTAATAGGATTAACAGATTAGTTTTGCTTATTTTATAAAGGCAGTATATAAAATTAATTCTTGTAGTGGATTTTGACTTGCGGGTAGAGTACAGCTTTTGTGCTATTATTAGGAGAGAATTTCATTTTTCGTTTCTTTAAATAAAAGGTTGTGGCCTACTCTTCATCTTGATCCTTTAAATCCGAAAGATGCAAGATCTGTTATAATGGCAGAATGCCACTCTGTAGACGTTAAATTGAGCCAGGAGCAGGTAAGTATTTTGAATTATGCTGCTGTCTTTTACTCTTTGTCAGCTTTCCTGTAAAACACCTTATACGAGACTTAAAAGTCAATATTCTCTCTTGTTATAAGGAGAATTGAGGTTAGTAATTACTTTGTTAAGTGCATTTGCTGTTAAATTTATAACAGATACAAAAGAAGCAGTAAGAAAGATTTTGGTCATAGGTTTACCTGACTACATTATATTAAGCAGGTATTTTAAAAGCCACACAAGCATTTGTGTGTCGCCCTCCCCGTGGCCCAGCACCCATCGGCAGCGACACTGCTGATGAGACGGCAGGACCTGTGTCCTTCCTGCAGGGACATTTGTTGGCGGCTCGCTAGTCAAGACCTCTTAACCCCAGGGTGGTTTTGTATTTTGTTTTGTTTTTTGGCGAACTGGTGCAGGAGAAGAAGCTAGAACGACATTGTCGTTCTGCCACAACCTGCAATGCTCTTTATGTCACCCTTTTCGGCAAAATGATCGCATGGTAAGTGGTGATTGTTTTACATGACCTTCTGCATATTTCCTGTTTGCTGCAGATGTCTTCCTCGCCATGTGGCACGGAGAACTGATCACCATGACAATCTCATAGGCCACTCAGATTCTCTTTATTCTAACGGTGATACTAACATCCTGTGCGAATGTGACTTGTGGCTGAAGGTCAATAGCCTGTGAATTACCACAACTTGTTGAATATGTTTGTGTAATTTTCATCATACTAACCTTTTCCCTACTGGGGGTTGCAGAAGAAGGCTTCATTTGGGGCCCACCCTTGAGGGCTCATTGTCACCTGCTTGAGACCCCCTAGTTTGGGGGAAGTGAGGAGTCAGCTGAGGCGTAAAAAAGTTATTTCTGGTGCCCTTGAGTATTAGTAGGTAGGTATGTAGGTGGGAATTTTTAGTTGTCTCTGGTGTCAAATCCTGATAAACCTTTCATCTTAAAATAGATTATTTTAGATAATTCATTAGTAATTTGTGTTTAGCTAAGCATTAGAAAGTTTCACTATTTTTATTTCTTCTTTAGTACTCCCTCCGCCTACTTGTTTGGAACCATATGAAACCAGAGTTAAAAATGATGAATTTTTGGTATTCATTACAATAGATACTAATTGTAGCACAACTCATATTCTAGACATTGAGTCTAGTACTCTTGTCTCTTAGTTCCACATTCTCATCTTAAGCACCAAGTCTGAAGTGAAAAAAATCTTCGAAACCTTGACTTGCCCATGGTATTTGCACTGTCCTTTCCCAGTGTTCCGTAGTCGTGCAGTGAGTGAGTCTGCCCTCTGTGAACATCAGGAAGTACAGTGCAAGGCACTTTCCTTACATTTCACAATGTTTATTGAAATCTATTTGAGGACTATGGACCCTTTTTTTGGTTTTGATTTTTTCTCTTTTTTAGATGTCTTTTTCATTAAAAAGTGAACTGGTAAATATTGTGTAATAATTTAAAACAAACATCCCTGTTTACTAATTTTCTTTAGCCTGATATTTTCCTAATTCTGGCTCTAAAAAATTTAATTTGCATGGCTTACTAACTAATATTTATTTAGGTGGCATACTTCTAGATGATAAGAACCATGTCTTACTCATTTTTATATTCTGTAATACACAGTAATTGTTTGAATTGAATAGGAACCAGCCTTTGTTTATTGAATTGAATTAAATGGTACACTAAAATAAACTTGACCCTAGCAGCCCCATAAAACTATTGTTTTCCTTCATCATGTTTCAGAATTCCTGTTATCAGTTGCTGTGTAAAAAACAGAGATCACATTTTTCTTAATCTACCCCAAATTTTTCGCAGATGTTGGCAGTCTGTGAGAAATTAAATCTATTCTCGATTCCAACAGTGCTGGGAAAGCAGGCAATTTAGATAAAATCCTTCATCAGTGTTTCCAGTGTCAAGATACTGTGTCATTGTACAGACTTGTTCTGCGGTCTATCCAGGAATCCATGGCAAACGATGCGGATAGAGAACTAATGAAACAGGTAAAGTGCAGTAAAATTATGAATGGAAGATTAGTTTGCTTTGTTTGTATTTGTGTGAATTGAAATACATAGCAAATAGCAAATTTTGGTGAATGTGGGCTTGAATACATTTCAAGCAGACCCAGGAATGTGTGCTTGCGTCCAGAACTGGTATCTCAGGAAATTTGCGTTTTCCTACTTATTGAGATTTTTAATCTTTTCATGGTTATTGGCTGTTCTTGTTTCTTCTTATGTGAATTTGTTGTTCAAGTCCTCTAAACACTTGTTAATTGAACTATTTGTCTTTTCCTTATACATCTGTAGAATGCATTCTTAAAGGTTCTACATACTGAGCACAAACCCTTTGTTACCCAGTGTGCGAGTACATGCTCTTTTCCTGTTTGTTTCTTATCTTTTAACTTTATGGTGTTATTCATTATGCAAAGTTTTATTTTGATGGAGGGCTCTTTATATATTTTGAAGATCAAATCCTTGTGTGAGGTATCATTGGCAAATATGGTTCTCTTTTGATTTTAATGCTGTTTTTTTAGCCATGGAGAAGCTTTTTATTTTGATGAGATCCCATTTGTTTATTCTTTCCTTTATGTCCCTTTGCTCTAGGGGACGTATCAGTGAAAATATTACTGTGTGGAATATTTAAGATTTTCCTGCCTATGTTCTCCTCTAGGACTTTTATGATACCACGACTTATATTTAAGTTTTTTATCCACCCTGAATTTATTTTTGTGTGTGGTGTAAGTTGGTAGTTGAGTTTCATTTTTTTCCCATGTAGCTATCCAGATCTCCCAACACCATTTGTTGAAGAGGCTGTTTTTACTCCATTTTATGCTTTTTCCCCCTTTGTTGAATATTAATTGACCATAGAGACTTAGGTTTATTTGGGCTCTCTATTCTGTTCCACTGATCTCTGTGTCTGTTCTTATGCCAGTACCAGGCAGTTTTGATTACAGTGGCCTTGTAATACAGTTTGGTATCGGGTATTGTGATCCTTCCTACTTTGCTCTTCTTTCTCAAAATTGCTGCAGCTATTCACGGTCCATATGGAACTGTTTACAGTTCCATATCTTATTCTTGATTAGTGTCTTTTGGGAAGTGTGTTTCATTCTAAAAAATCTGTTTATCAGTTTCTTAGGTCATTTGAATCATAAATTTGAATACAAAATTAATAAACTTAAAAGAATTATGGAAATTTTAATGATCATTAGCTGTGTATAGAAGTACTTTATGATCATTGTAAATTTTTCTACCTAGATTCTCTGCCTCATAAATGTTAGTCATAATGGCGTGAGTGAATCAGAACTGATGGAGCTCTACCCAGAGATGTCCTGGCCTGTCTTGACCTCCCTTATTCACAGTTTATATAAAATGTGTTTGCTGACTTACGGTTGTGGCTTGCTCAAATTTAAACATCTGCAGGTAAGTGTCATTTTAATAAGTATTGTTTAGTTTTTACTTACAAATGTCAACATATTGCATACTGCATCATACCATATTATACAATATTATTTTAAGCTTCAGTTATAAGACAAAATTGAAATCTGAAATTCAGTATTACAGATTCTTTTGTAATGATTTTAGGTTAGATGTAAAATTTGGTTAATAAAATTTGGCTTATGTTTAATATTATATGTAGTACCTTTATGAGATGGTTATTACTTTAAAAGGTCATTTCTTTCTGGAAGAGAAAGTATCTTTTTTCCCCATTTTATAATTCATTGAATTGCAGGTGTAGTTATATATGTGGTGTAGTTATATACGTATTAAAGAGCTTGGACTCTGTAAGTCAGTTCTTACAACCAAGAGGTTCTAAGCTCTTTAGAGCTTAATAGCTACGTAACCCTGGGCCAGTTCTTCAGGCCCGGGGCAACTTTTCCAGCCTACCACAGGGGTTGTGAAGAGAATTAACTGACATGGCCCTTGGTCCTTGTGAGGTACAAGACGTGATGTGTAGCACATAGTAGTAGTAAATGTTTAGGAAATATTGACTAATGCAATTTTTATCTGCAATGCCATGATTGGTTTATATATGTTTGTAAATGGAAACAAAGTCTTTCATGTGAGTATGCTGTATAAAATGTTTATAATTTTATAGGCTTGTATTTCTTCTTTATTGTTATTCTTTTTAGTACTTTTTAAATCCACATCTTTAGTATTTTTATTGAACTATAGTTTATACACACCATTATGTTGTTTTCAGGTGTACAGCAATGATTCTGCATTTACATTTCTGAGATTTTTTAATATATTAACTAAAAGCTTAAAGTAAATTATGTTTGAGTTCTTAAAATACTAGTACAGGAAATTTTATTCTTGTATCAGTTTATCACATAAATACATCCTGAATTTTAAAATATTCTAATGCCATTTCTAATCTACGACAAGAAGAATTAAATAATTGAAAATTCCATTTTACAAATTCATAATACCAAAGTAGAATGCAGTGCTTTCTCTTTTTCCTCCCTAGGCTTGGGACACAGTCCGACTGGAGTACATGGGAGATGCCGCCGTTACTGCCTCGTGCAGGCAGAAGCTGATCGGTTACTTCAGCTCGCAGCTGAGGTATCGTAAGTGCCGTAGTGTCCCTCGTGTTTTCTGCTCCCCCCTCACCTCTGTGTCCTTAGTTCTCTTCCTTAACTTACAACTGCACGTATAAATATTTAATTACTACGAAAAGATTAAGTTCTTGCCCTATTTTGTTAATGTCAAAAGGATAAAAGATAATTCTGTAAGTCTTAATTAACACTACTGTGCTAAAGATTTAAACTTAAACCAATGCAGGATCATTTTATTACTTTCATCTTATTCCAGTTAAATAGTTAAAAAAATAGCCTGTGTATATCTGTGTTGTGTATATGTGGGTTCGTTGAGGGTTGGTGTTTTGGGTTTTTTTATAATTCAATTTTAGGAAAATACCTTTACAGTTTGGTTGGTGTCCCTGAGTATAACTTTATTTATTTCCCTAGTTATATCGGTAAAGTTTCTGACGTTAGTAATTAAAGAGTCAGAGGTATACACTAAATATATTTCTCGTCCTTCAGCACTGGTCTGAAGCCTTTCGAAGCGTTCTCATTGTAGGAAGGTGCTGTGAGTGTTGTCCCTTCTCTCCTGCAGTCAGGACCCAGTGACTTGGAGAAGCGCAGATGAGCTGCCGTGGCTTTTTCAGCAGCAGGGAAGCAAACAGCAGTTGCACGATTGCCTTCTCAATCTCTTTGTGTCTCAGAACCTCTATAAGAGGTAAGAAACGTTTTTAGAACACCTTTCCCCAGAAAAACATGTTTAAACAGTTGTACCGCCTAACAAAGAAAAATAGCATTTTTAACTTAAAAATGGGTCCAATTTCTGTCCTGCCTGAAATATAAAACAGTGTGGGAGAAATTTAAGACAGTTTGCAAATTATAATGAGTTCTGTTTTTTTCCAGGAGGAAAAAAGTAAAAAGATAGAGAATGGCTGCTTCATAAAATCAGAGCTAGGATGATCTTTTTATTTTTTTAAGTTATATTTTATTGATTATGCTATTACAGTTCTCCCAGTTTTTCTCCTTGTGCCCCTCTGCACCCAGTAGCCTCCACTCCCTCAGGCAATCCCACACCATTGTTCCTGTCTGTAGGGTCGTGCCTGTAAGTTCTTTGGCCGCTCCATTTCTTATACTACGTTTTACATCCCATGGCTATTGTGTAATCACCTGTTTGTCCTTCTTAATCCCCTCACCTCTTCACCCATTTCCCCATGCTCCCCTCCCATCCGGCAACCATCAAAACACTCTCTGCATCCATGATTCTGTCTTCGTTCTTGCTTGCTTAGTCTATTTTTTAGATTCAGTTGTTGATTGATATGTATTTATTGCCATTTTATTGTTCATAGTTTTCATCTTATTTTTCTTAAATTTAAGTCCCTTTAACATTTCATATAATAATGATTTGATGATGATGAACACATTAGTTTTTTCTTGTCTGTGAAGCTCTTTATCTGTCCTTTGATTCTGAATGATATACTTGCTGGGTAGCGCAATCTTGGCTATAGGTCTCTACTTTTCATGACTTTGAATATTTCTTGCCATTCTCTTCTAGCCTGAAAAGTTTCTTTTGAGAAATCAGCTGACAGTCTCATGGGAACTTTCCTATGGGTAACTTTTTTTCTCCTACTACTTTGAAGATTCTCTCTTTATCTTTGGCATTTTAATTATGATGTGTCTTGGAGTGGGCCTCTTTGCATCTGTCTTGTTTGGGACACTGTGCTTGCATGTCTATTTCCTTCACCAAATTAGGGACGTTTTCTTTCATTATTTCAAATAGATTTCCAGTTTCTTGTGCTTTTTCTTCTCCTTCTGGCACCCTTATGATGCGAATATTGGAATGCTTGAAGTTTTCTCAGAGACTGCTTACACCATCCTTATTTTGGGGGTTCTTTTTCTTCTTGTTCTGATTGGTTGTTTTGTGCTTCCTTATCTTCTATATCATTGATTTGATTCTTAACTTCATCCACTCTACTGCTGTTTCCCTGTAAATTGTCCTTTATTTCAATTAGTATGTCCTTCGTTTCTGACTGGATCTTGTTTATGCTTTTGAAGTCCTCACTAAGTTCCTTGAGCATCATTATAACCGGTGTTTTGAACTCTGCATCTGATAGGTTGCTCATCTCCATTTCATTTAGTTCTTTTTCTGAAGTTTTGACCTGTTCTTTCATTTGAGCCATGTTTCTTTGTCATTTGGCAGCTTCCCTGTGTTTGTTTCACTGTATTAGGTAGAGCTGCTATGACTCCCTGTGCTGGTAGCATGGCCTAATGTAGCAGGTGTCCTATAGGGTCCAGTGGCACACCCTTCCCTATCACCCAAACTGAGTACTCAAGGTGTGCCCTTCGTGTGGGCTGCATACACCCTCTTCTTGTAGTAGAGCATTGATTGCTTTTGGCAGGTTAATGGGAGGGATTTACCCAAGCCAGTCAGCTACCCAAGCCAGTTGGCTATGACCAATGACCTCCAACCTTTGCCCTCCATGGAGGATCAGCTGTGTAGGGGCAGGGTGGTGGTGCTTCAATGACGTCTGTAGCTGTCCACTGAGTGTGCAGGCCCTGGGGTTTCCCAGTGGCAAATGCCAAGGTCACCCACCCCTCTGTGTTCTGCCCAGGGCCACTCTGCAAGAGCTGCTAAACAATCTGAGATCACTGCTACTTGTCCTGAGCTTGGACATTCCAAGGCAAAGCCAAGCTGTGAATCTAGGCTGTCTGCTTCTAGTGCCAGGCCTGGAGCCACTTAGTAAGAGGTATAGGGACTGGTGGCTCAGTGAGGCCATTTATTGCTAGTTTCAGGATTAAGGAAGTTGCAAAGCTTAAACCAAAACCAGCCACATTTCTATGGGTGGGCCCATAAGCTGGTTGGGACAGAGTCTCAAGGGATTTGCAGGGTGGGCCAAACAGTGTTAACCAGGTTGATGGAGTCTCAGGTATGGCACCTGCCTGCCAACTCTGTGGCTCTGTGGGGGGGTGGGGGTGGGGTCAGAAAAGACACAGCGGCCCCCACTCTCCTTTCTATTTGGGACAAAGCTGTACCCCAGCTCTCACCTTGATGCCAGATACTTCAATTCTTCCTTATAGGCCACTGGTGCAGCTACCCCAGTGCTGGAGCTCAGAGGGAGTGAGTCTGAGTAAGTCCGTATTTGGGTGCTTGAAGAAGAATCATGTGGAACTCCAGAAGTTTCTTCCACTCACTCAATCCCCTCTGGTTTTTGCAGCCAGAAATTATGGGGACTTATCTTCCTGGCTCTGGAACCCGGGGCTGGAACTCCTCGCTCTGAGATATTCCTCCTGAATTTGTATCCACCACATGTGGGTGTGGGACCAATGCGTCCCACATCTGCAACCTTCCTGCCAGTCCATCCTGGATGGATAATTCGGTAGTTGTCAGACTTCCATTCTACTAGATTTCTGATGGTTCTGAGTGATGGTTGGTCTGTATTTTAGTTGTAATTTTGATGTGATTGTGTGAGGAGGCAGGCTGTGTTTACCTATGCCGCCATCTTGTCCGAAGGTCTAGAATGATCTTGAGACAGCTTTGTATCTTAATCTTGCCTTTAAGTAGGTTTGATTCTAAATAACCTGAAGGGGTGGTTTGCGACATCTGACCCTCAAGGCTGTCGGATACCTCATAGTGTGTTGGGCTCTGCAGAGAATCTGACTGGTGTTGAGTTTAAAGAAACAATTACCCTTTTTAAATAAGTTTCTTTTCTGATATGTTTGAACTTACCAGTGTTAGAACCACATATTCTTATGAGCCGAGCTTCTGGCCTGTTAAACCTCACGAGGAAGTTTTTCTTTCTCACTTAGAAATTTTGACATTTCTCATAACAGCTGCATAATTTGCTTTTCCTCCTAAGTGAACTCTCAAATTTCATTGTCGTACCTCATAGCTCATTTCTTATCTTCATTCCAATTTGCTGTGATTCTTTTGAAATCAGAATTCATGCTTTAGTTTACCAACTCCCATCCTACTTAGTATCAAGTACAGATGATTGAGCTTACTTTTATTATTCAATTCCTTGATGAAAATACAAAGTAGATATCCTATGACAAGTTGCTAGTGTTTCAGTAGTTTCTTCTGTTCTAATTTCCGTTACTCAAAATACTTTTTTGGGGTGAACTCAGCAGTTGACTACATATCATGAAGTACCTAAAAAGAATTCTGATACGTTTCCATTGATGAGTCACATCCTTAACAATGTTGATGGTCACAACCCCTACCGTGGAGTATTTTCTGTGTGCCATGATGTCTTCATGGGAACACCTGAGGCAGGTGCTGTCAGTGTCTCCCTTTCTGAAGAAGTTGAGGCCTCAGAGGTCACCCATCCTGTTCACGATCACACACAGCTAGGAGGCAGTGACTCACACGACAGTCTGCGTCCACAGTCTTACCTCGCTGTACCATACTTGCCTACCAATAGACTGTCAGTAACTCGATGTGAGTTCCAGCATTTTCACTTGATAATGGCTTTTAAAGTTTGTTTTTCCTTAATTACTGTTATTTGTTGAAACAGAGGACACTTTGCTGAGTTGCTGAGCTACTGGCAGTTCGTCGGCAAAGACAAAAGTGCGATGGCAGCAGAGTACTTCGATTCACTGAAGCAGTATGAGAAAAACTGTGAAGGCGAGGAGAACATGATTTGCTTAGCAGGTCTCTACGAAACCCTGGGGCGATTTCTCAAGGACCTGGGCCTACTCAGCCAGGTAACTTTGGCTGGAGTCCGGGGCAGTGTGGGCTTTTCCTCTTTACTCTGCTCTCCTTCCTCAGGCTTCATCTGTGGTGCTAATCAGATGGTAGGTATTCCAACCTTTCATTCACTTTAGTTGGCCTTTAATCTTTCCCCCCCCAGGCTGTGGTGCCTTTGCAGAGGTCTCTAGAGATTCGAGAAACAGCTTTAGATCCAGATCACCCGAGAGTAGCTCAGTCCCTCCACCAGTTGGCAAGCGTGTACGTGCAGTGGAAGAAGTTTGGCAATGCAGAACAACTGTATAAGCAGGCTTTGGAAATCTCCGAAAATGCCTATGGTGCGGACCATCCACATATTGCTCGGGAACTTGAGGCACTTGCAACTCTGTACCAGAAACAAAATAAGTAAGATTTAGATCACTAATACTCTGGTTTTGTGACAGGGAGTTACACAGCTCTAAATGCAGTCATGTGGTAGGCTGCTTTTGTGGCTGTGTACCTTTCCTTATCCCGTATCTTTAGGATGTGTCAAGTTCAAATACTCTTTTTGGCCTGTGTCTTCATGGGGTGAACAGAAAATGAGAATTGTGAGATTCCTCTCTATCTGAAGATGTGTGACGGGTAGAGCATGGTATTTGGAGTCACGGAGTTGTTGGGTTTGAATCTGGGCTCCTGCACTGACTACTAGCTTTGTAACGTTGAGCGCCTTAGTAACACAAGGGGCTGGAACCACTACCTTTGCCCAAGTCCAAACTCCCTCCCAGAAGGCCAAGACAGCCTTACTTTGTAAGCAAGGTTTTATTGGAACACAGCTGCATTTTTTCATTTACGTACTGTGTGTGGTTGCTTGCTTGATTCGGCCATGGAGTTCTTTCAGTAGCTTTGATAGAGACCACACGGCCCGCAAAGCCAAAAACACCAGCTAGCCCTTTGCTGGCCCCTGGTCTAACAAAAAGATGCCCATTGAAGGGCACCTTTTCCTCTATCAGAAATCATTTCTTTTACTCCGTCAAAACTAATACATAGTGGAATGTTTTTCTTTTAATTTTTAGAAGTATTATTCACACAAATTTTGTATGAATTTCACATTTATATTTGGCCATAAATTAGCCTTTACAGAAGAAGGTGATACATATAGCAAATTAAAATTTTAGATTTTCATTTAGTTAGATTGTCCTTCAGAGATTCAAAGTGAGTTAAATCAGTTAAGTATCTGTTTAATATCTGCTACTTCGAGGACTAGATTTGTTTTGTTCAATGTTGTTTTTTGAAGCGTTCTGTTAAAGATTTTTAATTCCACCCTGGCCAGGTGGCTCAGTTGGTTGGAGCATCATCCCGTACGCCATGAAGGCTGCAGGTTTAGGTTCCAGGTCAGGGCATGTGCCTAGGTTGTAGGTTCCATCAGTTGGTTGGGGTGTGTGCGGCAGGCAACAGATTGATGTTTCCCTCACACATTGATGTTTCTCTCTGTCTCTTCCCTATTCTCTCTCTAAAACAGTAAACATATCGTTGGGTGAGAAATTTTTTTAAAAATATTTTTAATTCCATATGATTTTTACTTCTAGCAAAAACTGTTTTAATCGCCAAAAAAGCTTTGCGCTAGGTAAGGAGTGCTCTCATTTCACTGAAGTGTGATGCTCTGGCCATGTTTCTGTTGTTTGACTCACTTTCCTTTTTATTTCTTAAGATACGAACAAGCTGAACATTTTAGGAAAAAATCCTTTAAAATTCGTCAGAAAGCTACAAGGAGAAAAGGCAACTTGGTAAGGAGAGATTCCTCTTGTCCTGTGTTGGACCAGAGGGCAACAGAGCCTCTCCGACTCACAGAATATAGACACATGGGCCTCACGTGGTTTAATAACTTCAGGTTTTAAAGCAACTTCTAGAAAAATGCTGATTAATATTTTCTTATTCACGTATAATGTGTTTAAATATTAGCATTACTGAGAGGTAGAACTTAGTGGACTCCTAAAAAGTAGAACTGTATATAGTAATTATTTCACAGTGCCATCGCACTGGGCCCTTAAACTTGCACTGTGTTGTATGTCACTGTTTATTAAGTGAAAACTGGAACAGTCATGTGAGGGTTGGACTTTGGAAGATAGACTTGAAAGCTGCCTCAGTTCTTTAAAAGGTTGGAAAAATAGTACAAGAGATTTAGTTATATTTTATGTTGGATTCAAAAGCAAAGAAATTATTACCCTTGAGAACAAAAAAATTATTTTCACATATCTAAGCTGCTGATAAAATTGGAATAGAACATGTTTGTTTTAACTTGAAATGTTATGTGCAGTTTTCTCACTGAGATATATTTGACAGATAAATATAAATTTAAGGAGTACAACATACTGATTTGATACATTTATATATTGAAATGATTGCCATTGAAGTGATAATTAGCACCTCTATTCACATCACATAATTATCCTTTCTTTTTAGTGGGAATAATTATGAGTTAGTCTCTTAGCGAGTTTTATGATTATAATACAATATGATTATCTGTATTCTTTATACTGTGCACTCGATCTCCAGGACTCATTTGTCTACTGGTTGTAAGCCATTTGTACAATCTAAGTGTTTACTCGTAGGGTTAGCAAATATCTGCAAGTTCACTCTGTTTCCTGATCTTTTTTGAAGCTCTTTGGGACTCAGTTCACTAAAATATCCCATAATTATTTTCACAATAGTTGTTCATGAATTTTGGAATGTGATGCCATGTAGAGATACGTATATTTTCAATAACCGTTAGATTAACTTAGTGTGATACCTAAAGTAATTGTAACCTTCCCTAAAGGAAACAGAAGGAGAAAGGAATTTTTCAAAGAGCCCCAATGTATTGTTTCGGAACCACAGTTCACACTTAGGTAGCGATGACTGCAAATTTTGTGTTTGCTGCAGTACGGATTTGCCCTTCTGCGTAGGCGGGCCCTGCAGTTAGAAGAGCTTACGTTAGGCAAGGACACTCCTGACAACGCTCGGACCCTCAATGAACTGGGTGTTCTCTACTATCTTCAGAATAACTTGGAGTGAGTACCATGGTGTTAATAATGCAAACACGTGTCTTATCTTTTTTCTGTGAGATGCAAAGCTGTTTTACATTTCTATCAAGGCAAGCTGGAAGAAATAGATAGCAATCTTGCCACATTTCCTGCATGACATGTTATGAAGATTCCCACACCTAATGAAGTCCATGACATTTTCTCCTCTGCTTTCTCTCACATTGCTTTCATAGTAACTAAAAAGTTATCTGTGGCCTCCCTAGTGTTTTGTATGTTTGTGAAAAGCAAGTTTGTGTAGATATAGTACATGAGCCTCACAGAAGAAGAAACTTGGGACTACAGGGGAATAAAGAAAAGAAGTAGATGGATTCCAGTTTTATTCTTCATTTTAATTGGTCATAAAAGACAAAATGACAATATTTATCCTTTCTGAAAAAGAAGCATATTGGGGCTTTAGATATCAGAAAAATATAGCAAAATTGATACTTTGGATATCAAAAAATATAACAGATTTTTAGTCTACTTGACAAAAAGGCTTTTTAATGAAAAAATTTTTAAGTACTAACCCCAAAGGGAGAAAGAGCAAATGTCATCATCTCAGGGAAGCATTTGCAATTTTTGGAAAAGAGCAGGAAGGGAAGAGGGCTGGGGAAAAGGGAGAAAGGATTTCGAGCTGATCCCTCATTTTCATTCCCTTGGATTTAAGAACAAAAATGCTTCAGTTCTCCACCCAACTCAGACTAGGGATTCTGCTTTCTGGAAAATAAGCTGTTTAAACCATTTGGGGGCTTTGTTCATAGAACAGCTGACCAGTTTCTGAAGCGCTCCTTAGAAATGAGGGAGCGCGTCCTAGGACCAGATCACCCTGACTGTGCCCAGTCTCTGAACAACCTGGCGGCGCTGTGCAATGAGCTGAAACAGTACGACAAAGCGGAAGAGCTCTATGAAAGAGCTCTAGACATTCGGAGACGGGCACTAGCTCCTGATCACCCTTCTTTAGCTTACACAGTGAAGCACCTCGCGATCCTATATAAGAAGATGGTAAGTAATCCTCGGCATGTGTACATGTGTTTTACAACATACCAGTGCAACTATAATTGCTATGAGCAAAATCATTTGTCTTCTGATGGGTAGATTATTTGCTATGAGCTTTTAAATCATAACGATTTCATTTTTTAACAATAGCTGAATAGAACATTTAAGTCTGAAATATTACTTCAGACTTAATTAAGGTACTGGCTTGTTGTTTTTTATTTAAGATTTTATTTATTTATTTTTAGAGGGGAAAGGAAGGAGAGAGAAATGTCAATGTATGGTTGCCTCTGGTGTGTCCCCTGCCAGGAACTGGCCTGCAACCCAGGCATGTGCCCTGACTGGGAATCGAACCGCGATCATGTGGTTCGCAGGCCCGCGCTCAATCCACTGAGCTACACCAGCCAGGGCTGGCTTGTTTTTGTTAAAATGCCTTCATCAGTATTCTTTTTTTTTTTTTTAATCTTCACCTGAGGAGACACGCTGTTTGATTTTTGAGAGGGGGAACGGGAGGGAGGGAGGGAGAGAAACATTGATCAGTTGCTTCTTGCATGAGCCCTGAACCCACAACCCAGGTACGTGCCCCAAATGGGAGTCAAACCCAGGAGTTTTTGGTTTGGGGGATGGTGGCTCCATCCAACTGAGCCACCCTGGCCAGGGCTCGTCGGCATTCTAACTAAACTCAGTTCTCCTATTACGTTTCAGAAGTTCCAAAATTCAACCAGTGTTATGCTTGCTGTGTTAAGCTACTATGAACATGCATTACACAGTTGTCATAGCTGAAGGAAGAGTTTTTGTAGCTGATTAAATGAGCACTTTAATGTCAATCTCTTTGTCTACAATTTTATGTAATGAACTAAACACCATTCTTTGCTGCCAGAGGCTTCTAGTCAGAGTGATGTTTGGAACTTTTATAACTTTTCTCAAAAAAACCCCACAAAAAACAAAAGAAAAGCCAGAGAAGCTTGCTTTTGTCCAGGGCAGTTTGCATTTGCTGTTAGACTGTCTCCAGACCTCGTGAGACCCTTCCTGGTCCTCCAGGCACTGAGGTTGTTTCAGGAAAAAGGCCGCATTGTTGTTATTTCTCCTTAACAATTAAAAAATAAGTCAGTGGAAAAGTCTGGAAAAGATTTGATGGGAAATTAGTTTTTATTTTGATGCCATCTCTAAATTATATATAATAGCAAACATATAGGGTGAGGCAAAAGCAGGTTTACAGTTGTTCATATGGAAAGTAGTACAATGATTAATAATTCAGAAGAAACCACGTTCGGTGTCCTCACAGCTGCAAGCCTACTTTTGCCCCACGCTGCAGTGTCATGTCCTCACTTTACCAGAAAGGACGAGTAATAATGGGTAATCCTAGAGTGTTTTCTAATTATCAAAGAAAATGTTTTTGTAATTAATATAGTTTTACTTATATATTCTATTAGATTCCAGTTGTCTCTGAACTTAACCATTGAGCTGGGTGGTAACGCATCTGAATTTTCTTCTCAAAAATTACTTTTTAATACAAAATTTTATATATGGAAAAGCTCCGATAGTATTTATTGCTTTAATATTTTTGTTAGATTTCACTTTTATGTTTCAGGGGAAACTTGACAAAGCTGTGCCTTTGTATGAGTTGGCTGTTGAAATCCGGCAGAAATCCTTTGGCCCAAAGCACCCCAGTGTAGCTACTGCCTTGGTGAACTTAGCTGTCCTCTATAGCCAGATGGTAAGTTCCCACACTTTCACTCTGTAAATGAATGATTTTAAGGTAGGAAATAATAGGTAAATATGAATTATATGTGGCAGAGTAAAAATAATGAAAGGAAATGTAAGGTTATCTCCTAAAGCGACCTTTAATACTTGAGATATTATTGAGGTCACATTCCTCCTCTTAGTATAAAGCACTGACTGTTTAGTTCATTGCATAGGCTTAGTATTTTTAAAGTCTGGAGACTCCCTGCATCTCTGTATCTAATATTATCATCCTCAAGCTGGGATACTTGCCTGTGATAGGTGAGAAACAGGTTTTGCACCCACTGCTCAATTAAACAAGTTCTTGTTTATGAAATTGGATTAAGGTGAATGATTACCAAGCCACATCTAAAACTGGTTTCTGGTTTTCCATTGTACTGCTCCTCCCATTATGATTAGTCATAAATTTATCTGTTTATCCACATAGTTTAGAAGGATATTAACATTTAAAAAGTGCTTACCCAACTTCGTCAGCTTGATCCAGAGTGCATTAAATATGATTTCATAAACCCAGTGTGTTACAGTGAGTGTTGTTACTTTTTTTTAATAAGAAAAAACACATCGAAGCATTGCCACTATATGAAAAAGCACTAAAGATTTATGAAGACAGCCTGGGTCGGATGCATCCTCGAGTTGGAGAAACGTTAAAAAATTTAGCTGTGCTGAGGTGAGAATGTTTTTACTTTCCCCACACAGCCAAACTCCCTTTTAGAACAACTTTTAATTTGGCTCATCATGAGATGACAAAAATTACTTGCTGCTGAATGTTTTTTCTTGGAGGTGGAAGGGTTGTTTCTGGTTGAGCAACTTCAAGAGATACAGTAGTAGTAAACAGACACAAAATGAAGGTTGCACAATGTATTTTGCAGCGGAACTTGTCATGGCAAGTAGCGAAGAATGGTTCACAGTCGCAGCCAGCTGGCCCTGGAACAATATGAGCAATGTGCTGTCCTCAGAGCTAATTTACCATTAAGTACATGTTGACTTCTGCTTTGTGTTTAACTCAGAGTACAGAGAATTCCCGACTTCCCTTAGAAATTTCACTGCATCCTCCACAACATGGCTTTAATGGTGCCCGTACGAGACACTGAAATGTTCCTTAGCAGCACGAATAGAAAGGAAAAGATTTTGCTCGGGTATTGTTTTTTTGACCCGAGTAAATAAATGTACTGGGGTAAAAATAAGCAATTATTCACTTGTTTTGTTTTTTAATCCTGTAAGGTCATTTAGAATTGTTAGGTTATATTCTGATTTTAAGAGGTTTTTCTCCCCCTCTCATAGCTATGAAGAAGGGGATTTTGAAAAAGCTGCTGAACTATACAAAAGGGCGATGGAAATAAAAGAAGCAGAAACGTCCCTTTTGGGTGGAAAAGCTCCTTCCCGACACTCGTCAAGTGGAGATACATTTAGTGTAAAAACAACCCATTCTCCTAATGTTTTCCTTCATCAAGGACAAAGGTAGTAGCAGCGAGTACAACTCATTGCAAATGCACCTCAGGATAAAATAATGGAAAAGCATTTGGAGCGTTAGAAATTAAAACTTATTAAAATGTTTTTAAGAAAATTTATTTTTACTTCATATGATTTAAGTGGTATTTGTATAAAATTCTACTGGACTTCATTGACGTTTGAGACATGATTATGTCAGTTTCAGTTGAAAGAACCAACTTCCCTGTTGCGTGGGATCCAAGGCTGTAGACTCGCGTCCTCGGGTGACATGAAGAACAGAGCTGGCAGAGTAGTTCAGACAGGGAGTTCGAGAATTCCATGTTCTTGTCCTCTCTCAGACATTGCTTTACCTCACCATTGCTTACCTTGCTTTTCAGCAGTAGTCTGGCCCAGTTCCCTACCTCAAAGAAAAGTTTCCAGAAATGAAGGGATAATGTTTATGAAAAGTATGAATTGTCTTCTGTAAAATGAACTAATAACAGAAATCTCTGACTGCTACATTTTTCTTACTCTGTCTTTCCCTTGAGCAGATTGGGCCAAGCCCCCTGCTTTCTGTGCTCTCTACATTGTGTAATATCTTATACTGTGTAGTACGTGTCTGTGTAATCTGAAGTTGTTGACGCAGTAACAAACCACACTTGTTGGCGTCCTTTGACCTGAGACATGGACATGGACATGGTGTTCTACTCTGGCCTTCCTTAAAAGGTCTGCGATTCTGTACTGAAAATAAAATATTTTTATAGATTTTATAAATATTGTCACATTTTTAATATTACTTTGTACCATTTATGTATTTATGTATAATAAAATCTTCAACTTTAATACTTGTGAGATTCTGATATGTAGTAATTGTAAAGGTGAAAATATCTAATAACCATGCCTCACTGTTTTAAAATAAAAGTGCAATTTGATGTTCCGGTTTTTCCCCACTCATTTATACAAGCAGGTTATATTTACATAATTAAGAAATGCATTGAACATTATAAAAAGGACTGGAATGTTGTCCCTGCTTGCTGAGTAGTTTGCTCAACTTGAGCTTTGGTGACTGTAGGATTTTAGTGACTTTAAGGCCTGACTATTTGCAGGGTAGCCCATGAACTGCCTCCTGGGAGCTTATTAAAAATTCAGACTCTCGAGCTTGCCCCTGTACCTACTGAATCAGAATCTGCAATGTAGCCAGATCCCTCGGTGATTCAGGTGCACATAAGATTAAGAAGCTGTAATCTAACTTTAAGGCACACAAGTGGTGACTTAAAAAGAAATTAGGTGGAATCTTTAAAAATGAACATCCTTCTTCCCCCTTATGAGAGAAGTTTGAGAGGCAAAAAAGATCAAATATGACCATAATACATCTTTGTGGGTTTATGAAAGCCACAAAGTAATTTAACTACAAATATACTGGACACTGATTTTATAACTAAGCTATTAGAATTTAAAATTTGATTATTTAGTGATAATACATTGTAAGTAATGCATTAAGTTTAAATGTCTTAAATAACTGCTTTAGGCCCTGGCTGGTATAGTTCAGTGGATTGAGCACGGGCCTGCGAACCACACGATCGTGGTTCGATTCCCAGTCAGGGCACATGCCTGGGTTACAGGCCACTTCCCGGAAGGGGACACATGATAGGCAACCATACATTGATATTTCTCTCCCTCTCTCCTTCCCTTCCCCTCTAAAGATAAATAAAATCTTTTTTAAAAAACTGCTTTAGGAAATAATTTGAGATCAATATATTAGAACCTTGAAAAAAGGCAAAAGTAGCAAAAGAATAATATCCATTTATTCTTTATGCCTATAAAATTTGGACTTGAAAAACATACAAAAAGTGGAAACCTTTAATATTTTTTAAGTTATTAATATTCAAGTGACTATGGTAAAAATTCACTAAGTACATTTGGAGGTGAGTAAATTTCAAAAGGTTTAGGTTTAAATATACTCTTTAAAACTATATTTTGATCCTATGTTTTCACATAGAATACATAAGAAGAAAAAAGATAGCTGGGACATATTTGTGTGATTGGAGGTTCTCAACCAGGGATATTATGTTCACATTAATATCCTCCTTCACCAAAAAAAAAGAACCTTTCAACAACTCAGTTATAAAACTGAATTGGAAGGGTCCAACTTATGGTACTAATAATTTTTTATTAATACTCTATAGAAAAAACTTTTAATGCAGTGTGGGTGGGACTCAAAGTTTCCTTCACACTCTTCAACAGTCATACCTTTTGTGTTGTCAGGCTGTTTGTAGGAATTCAGGTAGGATTTTTCTTTAAGAAACCCGTAGTACATATTTTCTTTACTACATAAATCATTTGAGCAGTACCACAAACTAACTTCCCATTAATAATGAGGGAAGGGATTAAAGTTGAACATACTGTTTTTACTAGAATTTATTTAGATATTTTGTTCTAAGGCAATCTTGGGAGCATATTTGCATCTTTCACATTAGAAACAATAGCATTAAATCTTGTCAAGTACTATGGGTTTATTTAGTAGTATCAATTTCAGTAAGGAGTCATTTCTTCTAATTAGCTGCCTGCATATACAAGTTTTCAGGGCAATCAGACTGTCAAGAGAACACTCTAGATTACAAAAGATACCTGTTAACCAGACTTTTTTCTGGTGAAATAATCTAATAACTTTTTAGTGGAAGATATAATATTAGACAAAAAATTAGACAACTTAGCCCTGGCTGGTGTAACTCAGTTGATTGAGTGCTGGCCTGCGAATCATAGGGTCACTGGTTCAATTCCCAGTCAGGGTACATGCCTGGGATGTGGGCCAGGTCCCCACTAGGGGGCATGTGAGAGGCAACCACACATTGATGTTTCCCTCTTTCTTCCTCCCCCTCTCTAAAAATAAATAAAATCTTTAAAAAATTAGACAACTTAGGCAAGATCTTTTGATATAAGACGTCAGGAGTGTGCAGCACCAAGAGCAGACAAACTGTCTTTTGAAGACAGCAAGTTCCAGCAGGACTTCTGGCCAAGATGGAGGCGTAGGTGGAAACACTACCTCCTCACACAACCAAAATTAAGGACAACAAAGATTTAGAAAAATACAACCAAAACATAGAAAATGGAACTGTACCAAAGTCCGACAACAACGAACCATTCATCCAGACCAGTAAGATGAGTCAGCAGCCTGCGGAGAGGGGTCATGGCAGGGAAAAGCGGTGGCTGCCAGACCCTCCCAGGCGCGCAAGCAGCGGTTGGCAGACCCCAGGTGTGGGGTGGCAACAGGCAGACCCAGTGAGGGTGCAAGGCAGCTGGCTGATCATGGTCACACATTCACATGCAGATAAACCAGGCAAAAAAATGGACAGTGAGACAGACCGTGCAACCCAGGGCCCCAGAGATGGGAATTAAAGCCTAAAAGCACTGGTCGAAAAAACTTTGGGGAGTTGAGGTGCTGGGAGAGGCGCCCAGCCTCACAGGGGTGTTCATAGGAGAGACCCATGGGGTCCTAGAAAGTACACAAGCCCACCCACCCTGGAACCAGTACCAGAAGGGCCCAATTTGCTTGTGGGAAGTGGCAGAGGGGACCGAAAACCAAGAGAGCGTGGAACAAATGCCATTGTTCCCTCTCTGACCCTGCCCCCAGTCACAACCCAGTGACTGGGTTGACCCACCCTGGTGAACCCCTAAGCTTTCACCCCTCATACATAACAAGCACAAACAGACCAAAACATTATGGCTCAAGCAGAACAACTCAAAGCCCCAGAGCCAATACTTCTAAGCGACAAAGAGATAGCCAGCCTATCAGATGCACAGTTCAAAGCACTGGTGATCAGGATGCTCACAGAACTGGTTGATTTTAGTCGCAAATTAGATGAAAAAATGAAGGCTACCCTAAGTGAAATGAAGCAAAATGCACAGGGAACCAATAGTGATGGAAACAAAACTGGGACTCAAATCAATGGAGTGGACCAGAAGGAAGAAAGAAACATCCAACCAAAAAAGAAAGAATAAGAATTCAAAAAAATGAGGAGAGGCTTAGGAACATCCAAGACATTTTTAAACATTCCAACATCCAAATTATAGGGGTACCAGAAGGGGAAGAGGAAGAGCAACAAGTGGAAAACTTATTTGAATAAATAATAAAAGAGAATTTCCCCAATCTGGCAAAGGAGATAGACTTCCAGGAAGTTCAGGAAGCTCAGAGTCCCAAAGAAGGTGGACCCAAGAATGAACACACCAAGGTACATCATAATTATATTAGCCAAGATTAAAATGAAGGAGAGAATTCTAGAAGCAGCAAGAGATAAGGGGACAGTCACCTACAAAGGAATTCCTATCAGACTGTCAGCTGATTTCTCAAAAGAGAACTTACAGGCAAGAAGGGGTTGGAAAGAAGTATTCCAAGTCATGAAATGCAAGGACCTACATCTGAGATTGCTCTATCCAGCAAAGCTCTCATTTAGAATGGAAGGGCAGATAAAGTGCTTCTCAGATAAGGTCAAATTCAAGGAGTTTATCATCACCAAGCCCTTATTATATGAAATGTTAAAGGGACTTATCTAAGAAAAAGAAGATAAAAAACATGAACAGTGAAAGGACAGCAAACTCACAGTCATTAACAACCTCACCTAAAACAAAAGCAAACTAAGCCGACAGCTAGATCAGGAGTGGAACCATAAAAATGGAGATCACATGGAAGGTTAGCAACAGGGGGGTGGGAGGGGAAGGTACAGAGAATAAGTAGCATAGATGGTAGGTAGAAAATAGACAGGGGGAGGGCAAGAGTAGTGTGGGAAATGTAGAAGCTAAAGAACTTGTGACACATGGAAATGAACTAAAGAGGGGGGGATGTGGGGAGAGGGAGTGTGCAGGGTGGAGGGGAATGAAGGGGGGAAATGGGAAAACTGTAATGGCATAATCAATAAAATATATTTAAAATTTAAAAATGAAGGCAAGTTCTATTATACTTTATCAAAGTATTAAAATTTTAAATGATAAATACAGCCTTGCCAAATTAGCATACCAGAGGTTACAAAGAAATAGGACTTAGGAATGCTGAATTTCTTTTTTGAAATTCAAAACATCTCACCCTGGCTGGTGTAGCTCAGTGGATTAAGTGCGGGCCTGTGAACCAAACAATCTCGGTTCAATTCCCAGTCAGGGCACATGCCTGGGTTGCAGGCCAGTTCCCAGCAGGGGATGCATGAGCGGCAACCATGCACTCATATTTCTCTCCTGTCTTTCCCTTCCCCTCTAAAGATAAATAAACAAAAAATTAAAAAAAAAAACATCTCTAGTAACTAAAGTTTTTTATAGATGAATACACTAAATTTTAAAAATATGTCAATGACCTACCAAAGCAACATAAGTTTCATGGCTACAAAACTATCCCTCTACTTTCCTGACATTACTCTAAACCAAAGAATCACAATACAGTCCTAGAATCTCAAAACTAATATATTGAACACGTCTGATACTTGGGGCTTTCTGAAATAAGTTTTTAGTTTATTTTACAAGTGGAGAATGCACTTTTTAATTTTTTCATAACATTTTCCCCCTAAAGATACACATTAGACATATTTTCAAAGCAAAAAATCATCAGAATACATAAGCATAACAACAGCCTACAGATCTCTTGGGTTACGGACCTCCCTCCCTCCGACACTGGGAACATGAGTGAGACAGGCGCTCACTCGGATAATGGTTGCGCACGCATGATTTTGTACTGATCTCCCAACCAACAGGAATTTGTTACAGGCAAGGCTCTCTCGGCCTTCATTATCTGTATGTAAGTCCAGAGAAAACCGGTATATCAACTTACGATTTAGTGGTCATGATCGGGGCAAATGGCACGATTCCAGTGAATACGTGTCGGTCACTGCAGAGGCATTTCAGGCCTCTTTAACACCTGCTCTCCTGGACAAACCCTTGTCAATACTAGGGAATCTAACTGAAATGGAATACAGTACTCAGAAGGTAACCCATATGAGGGTTCTAATCCAGATGACCGTAGCCTTCACGCATCCCATGCTGCTCATTAAAGTACTGACTCCAGACATATGTCCCACAGGCGCCATGAGTCCTTTTCCATGGTCAGTGGAGAAATACAGTCTGTACTTCCTCAAAGTACCTTTACCTGTCTATCCACGAAAAAAAGTCCTTTAGGTTGTCCGACTGACTTTGAATATATAATTCACAAGTTTACAAACTTTTCCAATGACTACATTTCAGTATGTAATCAGGAAATGTTTGAGGGAATGTTTGCATTTCATAGGTTAACCATTGTAAATTCATTGTTGGGCAGGTTCGTGTGGTGCGCAGTTTTCTTGCGGAGAGCAATTCCAAAACAACACAAACATGCCTGCTGGCGCAAATCCAGCGGTGGCACTTCTTGTCCTTCTCCCGATATTTCGGGACCTCATACTGCTTCACTGCCCATGACCACAAACCACAAAGGATTACTGGAAATAAAAAGAACATGTGTAGCGTCAAACTGGTCTGTTCTTCCATCCTTCACAAGGACCAAAACATCTCAATGGCTACGTTTTCAATAGGATTTATAACTGCCTAAAATAATCCTGTGAAATTTTCTTACCACAATGAAGAGTTATTGACTTAGTTGAGGTTGGGGGAACAACAAGCAACAGTTAAAATTATTTTTTAAAAGTATAACAAAAATTTAGCAAAGAAAACACATCAATGGATATTGCCCTAAATTCTTTCAGGTTTTAACATGACTTTTTTTTTTAATTGCAAAGGAACAGGCTTAAACACAGAAAATAAAATGTAGTCCAGTCCATTATCTACATATTCTTCATCTTGGCCATGAGATCATCCAGGCTTTCCCCAGAATCTTCTACCGTTACCTGACGTACGGAATCTTCTTGCTATCAACAGAGGAAAACATAGTGAAAAAATAACCATATGCAATTCTTGATGCTTAGAAATACATAAGCAGTAAGCTTCAACCATGTTCAACAAGTTTACGATGTAAGTTTTTTTTTTTACTAAATATGCCTTCTAATTTTTAGGAAAGACAAAGTCCTTCTACTTTCCACATCAATCTTTTGATTAACAAGGCAGTAATTTCAATATTCCTGAGGTATCTACTGAAGTGGTCCTTTTAAATGGTATTGTGGCTAAAACCACCAACTTACAAAAATATTTTCATTTTACCAAAATCTATTTTACTTGATCCAGTAGTGAGTGAACCAAGTTTAAATGTGCTGTGCACACACCCATATTAGCACTGAATACTTCTCTCACACATCTTGATGCCCATAGTGTAAAGTATCTAATACAGGAAATAATGCATTGGCATTATAAAGTTGGATGAAGAAGAAAGATAACATTTTTCTCTGATACGATATTTACTTATGGTAAATCAGGTTTTAGACGAACCTTTCTGGGAATTGTGTAGGCCACTGTGATTCCTTCCGGTAAGCTGGGAACTGGACCTGAGGATTTGTTCAGTTCCTCTTCTGAAACCTCAGATACCAACTCAATCCCTGCAGAGTTACATTTGACCTTTTAACAGTTGTAAAGGAACTTAATAAGCAATAAGAACCCCAAACTTCTATACTCTCAGTTATAGTTAGATTCTCTACGTTTTATGCTGCCCTTCCAATGCACGAAAGGCTTCCTACCCCACTCATTGTCCTCATGTAGTATCTCTTCCTCTTCCTCAACAGCCTCCTGTTTGGGCAGTGCCGCCACTTTTTTCTGTAGAAATCAAACAGTGTCAAAGCGTTTGTACTCATTCTCAGTTATCTGATGCATTAATCAAGAATTCAGACAGACTTTTTACCCAACCAAAAGCAAAAAGGACTTTGAACAGAATTTTTATTTTTGAAGCATGGTGAATAAATTAAAAGCTTTAAGAACCCAGAATCTAATTATCATTCCAAATCTAAATTAGCTTTTTCCTTTCAAAGTTATTATCCTATGCAAAATTCTGTCTCATACATTTTGACAGACTGACATGTACCTTATATTCTTCCTGCTGTTTCCTGCAATTTCTGTCATCACACTGAGGATTTGGCTTCATGGACATAGTAGGAAAAAAATCCTGCATTGCATTGTATCCCAGGTAAAAACTAACAGTACCAAAATTTAACAGAAACCTAGAGAAACAAATCAAGGTAGACTTAAATAAATAAAAGGATGAAAGTATTAAAAGAAAGTAATTGGATTTTTAAAAAACAATTCTGAAATAAGTAATGAGTTTTGCAATAAGAAAACAGAAATTTATTGTCTCATTTACAGGGCCTGGCTCATAGAAGATATTTGTTGAAGACATCAAGAAAAGATTACTTTCATCAACCACAGAACTCTTATTTTTCTGAATCTCTAATAAAGATAAAATGCTGCCAATTAAACTATGGTATGTTAACAACTTTAAGAAGCATACTGATTTCAGAGAGATTAAAATGCCAAAGAAGTATGTCTTAAAAATTCCTGAGATATGATACTAAATGTAATTTTTTAAAAATTTATATATTACTATAAAGTTTACAATCTTAAAAGTAAAGCTCAATTTTATAAAAATCTTATAATTACTTATAATTACATCCATATACTTACTACCAGATCAAAACACAGACCATTTCCAGTATGCATAAAGCTTCCTGTGCTTCCCCCAGTCTAACCTGAGTCCTTTCAGAAGCTTGTATATAGAGAAAATGATATATATAAGATAAACAACAAAAGGAAAAATACTTGTAAATGTATGTTCTTAATATACAAGGAAAAGCAAAAAAACAGTGAAGAATATGAGCAAATAATTCACAGAAAAAGTGTTCAAATTATCACAAATATAATTGAAAGAGATAATCATTTTTCACATATCATGTGGACCAAGATTAAAGAGTTTTATGTTGTCAAACGATATCAAAGGTGTGGCAAACCAGGTGTTCCTACACTGTGATGGAACTGTGTAGGGGACCGGTTTGTCTTGGCCTGGCAAATGTGACTCAGCTCTGTATGGAAAACCTACAGATGCCAAGTGGTGGGCAGGAGCCAGATCTTCAAACTGAGTTTTCCCATGGGAATCAGGCCTAGAAAGTGCATACAGATTGTTATGGCTTGCTCCTGCTAAAACTCCACCACCCTGGTCTAAAACAACAAATATGTATTGTCTATCTTCAAGGTAATTTCCAAAGCCTGTATGAGTTCTCCCAAGCACAGAGCTAATGAGCTCATCACCATTCCCCTCTGCATGCTATTTTCATTTCCTTGATTGTACCTAAAATGTAGACAATAATATTCTATGTGATAGATAATAAATCTTTCTCTGATGTAAGACCCCAGGAAAACAATAAAAGCCTGTCTAGGCAAGGGTTGGGGCACTCCCCTCTTGAGGGAGTAGCCGAGGCATCCACAGGCACTCTCCCCTTGAGAGAGTAGTCGTGCCTGTTCCCTTTTTCCACATAGGATTGTTGTTGCCTGTGCATTCCACAACAGACAGACTCTGCGGGTTGGGGTCTGCAACATCTGGTGCCCGAACAGGGACTTGAAGGCCATGAGCCAAGGCTATCAGGTTGTGGTCAACACACCAACGTGGATAGAACGCACACAAAAGCTCAGGTAAGGGCAGACGATCCCTAGTGCTTTTCGGAGGGCGTAGGGTGTGTTGTATTTTAGGAAAAGGGTATTTTTTCTTCTTTTCCAAGGTCGCTCTCTCTGCAACCACACTCTCTTTAGTAAGCAGAAGCCTTGCTCTCTCTCTCTGGCAATTGCCACACCCTGCGGGCACAGGTCAAGCATTTAAGAGCCACAAGGGCTCTCGCTGCAACAAAGACACCTGTGACAGGATACGCTGGACATGGGCCAGGACAGAACACTAGGTTTCCTGCCAACTGCAAGCAAAAGCCCACGCAACAAGAGGTACACTGTAAAAGACGCTCACAAGCCCATCCCCGTAGCACAATCCCCACTCAGGTTTTAGGCTTGGGAGAGAGAGCAATGAACTTTCCTTTCAACTAGCTTTTTGCAAGAGTCTCTGCATGTTCTTTCTTTAAAAGCTGCTTTTTGCAGCCCTTTTGATTCTGCCTTTTTCCTCCGCCCGCCTGTAAATAAGAAAGCAGATAGTAAATGAGTGTTTCGGTTTCAACTGGACTCCGAAGATCACTTTGAGAACTCAGTTAGTTAACAGGGTTGTTTATGAGTGCTCTGGCACTGAAGATGAGAGGCAAAATCCTCCCTCCGGCTTGAGATCTCAGGCGTTCCTACGTGAGTAGGGGCCTTGCGGAGGGGTCTGGGGTCAATCCCTACGACGGGTAGGGGCCTCATAGGGACTTCCAGTCACAATAATTTAACTCTGGGCTCAATCAGGGAGCGTGATATAAAGGTTGGTCACCTGGGGCTTCGAGCCCTCCCTCGAAGTCTTAGATGCGTGGGAAAAACCTGAAACCCATAAACAGAGTTAGGGTACCCTGGATACCAGGCAGCCCTCCCTGACGGTTTTCACCAACAGTACATTTCTGACCCACCACACTATACTCCCCACTAGCTAATTAGCTAGGGTTTAATATGGGCTGCGGAATCTGAAATGGCAGAAATCAAAAGTAAAAATGGAAACTTTTAAACAACAAGTATAGGGCAATGTTTTATGCTAATTTGGCAGTTTTTTAAAGCTGCTAAATATATCCCTGATAAGGGATCTTTAGACTTAGTTATTTAGGAAAAGTTGGGCAGAACTTGAAACAGCACCAGGTAGTGTGAGATAAAGACTAGTGTCTCACTCCCTCCTTTAGAGGATTTAATTTGAAAATACTGGTTTGCCTGAATTTTATTTTGTTTGTTTCTGTTTTTAAAAGTAACATCTCAGTCTCAAAACATTTTAATAGATAGAATGAGATTTCTAATATTATTACATCATAAAGATTCTACTCAGAAAGAATTTAAATTAATTATTAAAGAAAGAAAAAGATCTCACTTCCCTCAGATAGTAAACAAGAAAAAGAAAAAATGAGAAATGTGTCTTTTAACCATTCTGAATCCTCTTTCTGAAGACCCAGGGACTGCTTCAGTCCTGGGAACAAGCTATGCTGAGCTTAGTATCTTCCCTCCTTCTTCTTCAATCTCCCTAAAAATTTTCAAGGGCACTAGATAATGAGACAGCTCACTTTTGAGCACATTGCAAGAATGCAGTAATCACCAAAAAAAAAAAAAGTAAATGCATTTGCCACTAGAGAAAAACTGTTTCTAAAAGTTATGAATGTATTCATAAATTTGTCAATCTAAAGCATAGTATACGTGGGATAGGAGGTGTGATGTGTTAAAAAATATCAAGAATCCTCCTTGTTTATGCCAGAGCTGTGACCCTTTATCGTAAAACTGAGATATAGGTGTACTGTCTCCCTAGGGGAACTAGCCCTTCTCCCCAGAAAACAAAGTACCATTTTTTAACTCAATACCTGTAAACACTGATTATTTCCTTGCAAAAGAACTGGCTATTCTCTCAGAAGAAAACAATGAGTTTTCAATCAAGTCATGAAAGGCCCTTGGCACATAACCACTTTTGTCTAAAACATATTTGACCAAAACGCCCCTTATACTCATTTTTCTTGCAAACTCTAAACCAAAGAACTACCAAGTTCTAAAAACAACAAGACAGTTAACTTGCTGCTCTTACTCATTGCAGCTTGCAAAAACAGCAGAGGGCCTGTCTTTCCAAGTTAAAAAAAAAACAACAGCACTTTTAAAACTGAGCCTATTTTTCAGCCAACTGCTCCCTACCTACTGCAAACCAGAAAGCCAAAGATTAAGAGGTTAAAGGAGTCCTTCCAGGAAGATGAAAAATCAGACCCCCAAAGCTAAACAGAAAAAGTTAAAAGACTGTTTCTTTATCATTCTCAAGCTAAGCAAAATATTAAACAATGCCCTGACTGTCAAGCCCTTATTAAGATATCTCCATACATAGAAATTAACCCTCGAGGACTAAACTCTCAAATGATTTGGCAAACAAACGTCACTCATCATGCACCCTTTGGAAAATTTAAATACATTCACATTTCTATTGGTACTTACTCTGGTGCCCTACATGCATCTGCTTTAATAGGAGAATCTGCTAAAAATATACAAGCCCATTGGCTTGAAGCCTTCAGTCATTTGGGTCGGCCTCAGCCAATTAAGATTGGTAATGGCCCTGGATACCTTGCACAGTCTACTCGGGCCTTCCTTCAGCACTGGAATATCCAACATAAAACAGGAATACCTATAATCTAACCAGTCAGGCAACTGTTGAACAGGCACATCATACCTTTAAAAATCTTCTTAAAAAACAAAAAAGGGGGAGTCAGGAGTCTACTCCCCCCAAATTTGACTATGTTAGCTACGTTTACCTATAATTTTCTAACTGTGATGAATCACTTTGTACTCCAATTGAGAAACCTTTTCAGAAGAAAGAACCAAAGTCATCTTATCCTCAGGTTCTATATAGAGATCCACTGGGAGATGGTACTTGGCAGGGCCCTGTAGATCTCTTAACACGGGGAAGTGGGTATGCATGTGTTTCCATCCCTACAGGTCCTATCTGGCTTCCAGCCAAAAGGGTGAAGCTTTATAACAAAACAGACATCAAGCTCTGCTACCTGGAGATGAAAACCGATCAGCCAGCAGACCAGGTGGCCCAGCTGACACTGGCCAACTAGAAGAAAACAAGCACCGGATTCTGGTGCCAAAAAAGGCAGTTTATGTTGCTAAGTACTTACTAGTCTATTTTTCTGTTCTTATTGACACTTTGTGTTTTCCTTTAAAGGAGCAACTTTATGCTACAGAAAGAGTAATTAACTGACAGTAACTGACAGTAATTAACTGACAGTAATTACTATCAGTTTTCCATAGTAATTATAATTGGCCTGCATACCCAGGAGAGGATTTATCATACTCAATCCCTCTCTGATTCCATCTTGTACTTTAGACATAAACCACAGAAACCCAGTCTTTTAGTCTTTTTACAGAGGACCGAATGCTACTATTGCTTTTCTCCCCAAAAGTCCTTTTATAGTAGAGAACTGGAGAGCTAATTGGAGAGTACTGGCTAAGTTTGACAAGACAAAAGTTTCAGCTCTGCCTGAAATCCCATATACTAATATATGGTGGGAGGGGCCCGGTACTGGGGCACCTTTTATCAGAATTGTTCCTCCCAACCCCACGCTAGCCCTTGACATTTCAATTCTTGGACAATGGGCTTGCCTTTTATTACTAGAATGCATCTGTATATAAGAATTGTATGTGACCCTAAAGGTATCCAAAGATGTTTTTATCAAATTGACCCTTTAAAACAAGATTGGGTCACAGTTTGTACCTCTCACCCTTACTTGTTTCTGACAGTTCCAGGAACAACTCAAGTCTTTTATAATAAATCAGCAAAAATGTATTCTTTGCCTATTCCGGCAGGCTCCATATATGCCAGCTGTCTTACTCATCTCAATATTACTCAGTTAAGTCTCACTACAGTTTATATAGTTAGAAGACAAACTGAGATATGGGTGCCAGTTAATATAACCAGAGAATAGGAAGATCCTCATGGCATAATAGCGCTTAACAATGCGCTGGCCTCGTTAAGAGTCCGATGGTTTGTTGGCACTTTGATTGCATGTATTGTTTCTGCTATAGTTGTCACAGCTACTGCAGCCACGGCAACCGCTGCCTTCACTGGGTCAGTTCAGACTGCTCATACTGTCGATGTTCTCTTAACCAATTCCACCTTAGAAATGCTTCAACAGGCCCAGATTGGTCAAGAAATCCTGACTCGACTTTCTGCAGTTGAACCAGCGCTCACCTGGATCAGTGAATGCCAGGATGTGCTAATGACCTGTCAGCAGCTGACCTGTGATCCTGGTTTCTCCAAACTGTGTGTCCCCCAACCACAGCCAACATTCCTGGAGTGATATTCAACATCACCTAAGAGGGGCTTTTTCTAGTAATTTAAAAGGACAAATCAGTAAGTTGCAACTGGAGTTACAGTTACAGGACATTCAATGCTTAACTAAACAGGAGATTCTCCAAACCCTTAATGATAACCTTGCTCGTTAAACCCAAAATGCTGGTTTGATGGACTCAACCTGAGACTGTGGGTCACGGGAGCTGCTGGTTGTTTACTGATTTTAATGATGTTTTGCATATTATGATGCATTTACAAATTATTTACACAGGGTCGCAAAAGAGACCAGCAAGTAGCAAGTCTTGTAAGATGTATCACCACAACAGCCTAAACAAAAAACAAAAAACAAAAAAGGGGGGAATTGTATGGGACCAGTTTGTCTTGGCCTGGCAAATGTGACTCAGCTCTGTATGGAAAACCTACAGATGCCAAGTGGTGGGCAGGAGCCAGATCTTCAAACTGAGTTTTCCCGTGGGAATCAGGCCTAGAAAATGCATACAGATTGTTATGGCCTGCTCTTGCTCAAACTCCCTCATCCTGGTCTAATGCAACAAATGTATATTGTTTATTCTCAAGGTAACTTCCAAAGCCTGTAGGAGTTCTCCCAAGCACAGAGCTAATCAGCCCATTGCCATCCCTCTCTGCATGCTATTTTCATTTCCCTGATTATACCTAAAACGAAGATAATAATATTCTATGTGATAGATTATAAATCTTTCTATGATGTAAGACCCCAGGAAAACAATAAAAGCCTGTCTAGGCAAGGGTTGGGGCGCTCCCCTCTTGAAGGAGTGGCCGAGACACCATAGGCACTCTCCCCTTGAGAGAGCAGTCGTGCCTGTTCCCTTTTTCCACATAGGATTGTTGTTGCCTGTGCTTTCCACAACAGGCAGACTCTGCGGGTCGGGGTCTGCAACAGAAATGTACAATCCCTTTGAAAGAGAAATTTAGTAGTATCTGTCAAAATAAATTTTACATAAACCCAGAAATTCCACTCCTAAAAATTAAAACTATAAAAATCTAGGATAATACACAACAAGATGTTGTTTGCAGCATTATTAATAATAGCAAAATATCTGTAAGTAGCCTAAGTGTCCCTCAATAGAGGGCTTGCTAAATATGACATCGTGAGAGAAGACTTCACAGCCATGATTCCTTTGCCCTTTCCGTGTCTTTCTACGAAGTGTTCGTTCGGTTTAGCCAGGGCCCACTGAAGTTTGTACAAGCTGTCTGCTCCCATGTAAAAGAGCTCCAGACA
The DNA here is from genome assembly GCF_014824575.4 of Sturnira hondurensis. NCBI lineage: Eukaryota > Metazoa > Chordata > Mammalia > Chiroptera > Phyllostomidae > Sturnira > Sturnira hondurensis. The sequence continues at coordinate 6,769,721 of NW_028085930.1, forward strand.
GTTGCCTCGAGAGTTCTTATGTATGCTTTATAGCATCTCTGCTGGTAGTGGACACTTCTGATACCAGAGTGCCTCCCTACATCATGTTGCAGCCTGTTCTTACTGTGTTGGAAGTTTAGGAAACATAACTAAGCTTATTAACGTTGTCAAGTGATAAAAAAAAAAGGCCTGAGAGAGGGAGCACCTAAAGGAGTTCTACTTTTAATTGAGTGTGAGTTGATTCAAAAACTCTTTGACACTAATTTTAATTTTGAAGAAACTTTTTTCCAAATGTGTCCAAATTTTTGTCCAAATTTATGAACACACTCATAACTTTAGTTACAGTTTAGGTCTGAAATTTTCAACCAGCGTGCCCCAGTATATTACCCGAGATTTTTTAAAATGTCCAGTAACTATTTGGTCAGGGGCACTGACCTCTTTTCTCTGAGGTTGTCAAATAAAAAGTGACAACAGCCGATACAACAATAGCCATCCTATGTGAATGAGTCATTTTTGTCAGATCAGCAAAAAATACATATTGTGGTGTGCCGCAGAATTTTAGTAATTAGTTTATATGTGCCATGAGATGACGAAGGTTCAAACTCAAACTTAGTTGGCGTGGTTGCTGGATATTTGTTTTGGGATAATAGAGACATTACCCTGGTTAATGTTTAATCACATTCATATTACTTTTAGTAAGAGTTAAATCAAGAGAATGGAAACATGAGTTTATGTCTAAGTCTCCAACATTTGGTCAAACCTGCAGAAATTCATATTATTTGGTTAAAGAGTCACATATAAATACACCAGCACCAGGATACCACTTAACAAAGGCTTTCCCAAACGCAGTCAGCGAGACAAACGTGCATGCATATTATATTACACATACCAATAACCATACAGTTGGGCCTTGAACAACACAGGCTTGAGCTGCACGGGGTTCACATATACATGTTTGGTTTTTTCGGTAACTACATAGTCAACCCTCTGTTATCCCCAGGGATCCGCAGGTGCAGAGGGCCAACTATATGCATTATTTGACACCACTTTATATAAGGGACTTGAGTATCCTTGGATTTGGGTATCCACGGGAGTCCTGGAACCAATCCCCAGTGGATACCAAGGGACTAGTATTAACTAGTTACATTTGGGGGAGAATCAAAAGTTATATATGGATTTTAGACTTCACAAGGGTAAGTGCCCTAACCCCTGCACTGTTCAAGGGTCAACTGTCCAGTTAAATTATGTCTATTAATGTATATTACGTACAAATAAAAAGTATACAGTTATTATACATAGTATATAAAATTAAAAGTACATGTATATTTAAGACTAAATTTCAAAATCTAAATTAAATACCTGGTAATTCCAATATTTAAAATACTTTTTAAAATATCTTTATTATTATCAAGAGAAATGAGACTATTCAGAGAAATTAGGCTTCACTCACTTCAACACATTTTGTACCAAGATCCCGGCAACCACTCCCATCGTGGTGGGAAGGCTGGCTGCACAAACACCATCTCGTTTCAGAGTCTTTTCATCAATATTTGCAGCGACGACCAGTGGCGGGGCGCACTGCAGGAAAAAGAATAAGAGAGTATATGTCAAAAAAGGGAAAGTGTGTATGTTCCAAATAGTGTCCCACCACATTCAGTTTGTTTTCCTTTGCACTGTAATATACTTTCTTACTTTTTTAAAAAATATTTTATTTATTTATCTTTAGAGGGTAAAGGAAGGAGAGAGGAAGGAAACATCAATGTATGGTTGCTTCTCGTGCATCCCCTGCAGGGAATGGCCTACAACCCAAGCATGTGCCCTGACTGGGAATCTGTAATATACTTTCAATGCCTGTAGGAACTGTAGTGCTTAACAGGAAGAAACACCCCAAAATGAAGTATGCATACCGCAAAACAGGCAGATTCTCCAGGAATTATGAGCTGTATGTGCCCTGAAACTGCATTTTCACTGACCCCAGACTCCATCCATGTTTGTCCAAGTTCATTACAAGCCTTGGTAGAAACAGGTAAAAATAAAAGAAAGAAAAGAGCAAGAAGTAATTTACCATAACTTCTTCCCATGAAAAACTGAGGTTGAACTAAGTATATTTAAATTTTCCAAATTAAGTGTAAATTAATAATAAGTATAATAAGTGTAAATTAATTTTATTCTGAAATTAATTTTCAGAGTAAGAGGTAAGTTGTAAATAATGGAATTCCTTGACCATCGTCACTCTGTTTAAAATAAACAGGAAGGTAAGCAGTCAATAAATAATCTAATTAAATTAAAGCATAGTTCATTGAATTTCTTACTAATGTAAAACTTAATTTTTCTAAAATTATTTCAGCAACAAAAAATGCCAAATGTCATTTGAAAAGCTGAAAACACAATAGTTTAAAAAGAATTCAGTTTTACTTTTGAGAAACCATTTTTAGAGGCAATTTATACATATTTCTACATTTACTTAAAGTAACAAAAGTTAAGTTAAAACCAAAGCTGACAAAGAATAACAGTATTATAAGATGTTCCTTTATTTTAAAAATTGTACATCACAAGTATCTGCTATTTTATACTTTCCTCTAGTGGCATTTGTTAGAGCAGGGCATTGAAACATATGCCCCAATAGCAGGACTAGACAGGTGCCCTAGACGTTAGAGTACATTTCAAAGGTAGGCAAAGGGAACATTAAAAATAAATAAGACACATTATAAAAGGGTTTAAATGCAGAACTACTTTTAGGATGGGGAATATACACGGATAGAACATACAGGAAAATAGATAAATCCATAAGTACAACATTTTACCCAATGCAGGAACACTCACTGTATTTATTGCCATTCGAGCTTCAAAATTGTCCACACAGCTAAGAACTAGGTCAACAGGTTTTCCCTCTTCTAATCCACCATTACTAAGAAAATAAATTTTATTAGAAAAAAAATCAGGACACAAAATACATTCTAATTTATTTTTGTTCAGTCACACATTTATTTGGTTTCAGTAAATGTTTAAGTATAATTATGAAATAGTAAGTAATACTAAAGATCCAGTATAAAAAAAGTATTAAGTAACTATTAATAGAACATCAACGATAGTTCAGTACCTCTTGTATGAGAAGTACAAGGATCCAAGTGTAGTCTCTTTACAAAAGTTACCATTCACCTACCAGTTTTCAGACTTTGGTTCAAATGTAACAAAAAGTCCATTGAACGCAACTCATTATTTCAGTGGTAATACAAGAGTTTCTGTAGAAAACCACTTTCAGATAGAAATATATTATAGAACACAGAATGTATAATTGGGGATTCCTTGTTACACTATTATGATAGTAGGGGTTTTTTTGGTTTGTTTTTTATTTTGTTGTTACCATTGTATTTTGGACAATATATATACTTTTAACTGAGCTCCCCCTATATAAAAACTACACAAAAATTAACTTTTAAAAACAAAAATATATTTCATTGTACCAACTCATGGAATTAATCATCAGTATCTTTTCTAATAACACTTGTTTAACTGAGCTGGACCTTGTGCCTAATATTCACAAATAAAATTTTACCTTATTCTATCCATGAAATGTTGGAAGTTTTCTACTGTGGTTATATTATAGTTGTGTACTTCAAAAAGAACATCAGGATTAATGTTCCTAAGAGAGGAAAAAGGAATGAGTATAAAACCCACTGGTAGGAATAGTAAGAAAAAGCAGGAAAAAAAAAAACAAAGATCACTTAACAGAGATCAGAGAAATGGAATTCAAGCTACTTAACAAAAACCCTAAGTAGTCTTCTATCTCTTAAAATATCAGAAAGCTTACGAAAATGTTCCCACAATCTACGTGCTGAAAATTAAGCCTTATCACCTCTGTTAGCTGCTCGTCACCCTGACAAGAGTTTTTTTGTTCCTTCACTCAATTCAGTGCAAGTATGTCTGGGCCCACAAAGAAATGTCCTAGAATAAGGGTTGGCCTACTGTGGCCTTTAGACTAAAACTGACCTGCCACCTGCCTTTGTAAGGTCTGCAAGCTAAGAATGGATTTACATTTTTAAATGGCTACAGAAAAAAAAAGTCAAAAGGACAATAATTATTTCATGACATGTAAAATATATAAAATTTTAATTTCAGAGCCCATAAATCAAGTTTTATTGGAGCAAAGCCATGCTCATTCATTTTTATGTTGCCTACAGCTGCTAAGGCATATACAGCTGCTAAGGCATAGTTGAGCAGTTTTGAAAGAGGTTATATGCCCTCAAAGCCTGAAATATTTACTATCTAGCCCTATACAGGAAAAGGTTGCCAACACAGATCCAAGAGATAAGAGAATCTTTCACATAAGTGAAACCTGCATTTTTATAAAGAAAAAGTCAGGTCCATTTATACATTACGTTAACTCATACCAAATACACAAAGTAAGATTTCAATAAATATGGTCTTTAACTGCTATTCCATTTACCTCAAAGTATGTTCTGCTGCTTGAACTTTACTTAATCCTGCTTGATGAGGTTGGAAGAAAAGTCTATTCATATTGGCCAGTTCCACCTTGTCATAGTCAAAGAGTAGCAACTAGAACAAAAATAGCAGTATTCTGATGAAAAGCATAACACAGAATGAAATAGTAGGCTTTACATTTGATGGGTTTAACAGTTTGGCAGTAATAATAAACTCTGAAACATTGGGTGCCATATATCAACTCATTTAATGCTCATATGAGGTAAGTGTTCAATACATAGATACTGTTATCCTCATTTTAGAAATGAGATTAGCTACAGCGCTCGCTCAAAAGCCACGCAGCTCATCTGTAGTGGAACAGGGAGTCAAATCCAGACATTCTCAGTCCAGCATCTGCACCCTAACCATGATGCAGTATTGCCTCTCCAAATGATTAACGTTCATTCCATTTCATTCCAAGTTCTTGCTAAAAGCCAAGAACCCATTGGATAAATAAAATTTTCAATAAGATAAAAACAAATGCCATAACTTAAAACTTAAAACTATAGTATAGCATGACTCACTTTGTGAATATGACACTGTAAGTACCCATGCCACGGCTAAAGCATTATTCCAAAAAGAATTACTAACTAATCATTCCTGTTTACTGCTGTATATTTAGGCGTGACAGTCTCTCTCTCTCTCTCTCTCTCTCTCACACACACACACACACACACACACACACAACTTTAACAGGGCCCAAAGATCCCATTTCTTATCAATAAGAACAGGTTGGACCCAAGGATTTCCAAAGTCCCTTCCTTGATCTAAAATTCTGTGACTTTGTAATACAACTTCCAGCATCTTAAATTTAACAATAAAATAAAAAATGATCTTTTCTTCTTCTCAATATGGAAACTAAAAAAAAAAATTAACCCAGTGCATAAAAACAACACCTAAGTAACCCTTAAAATCTTGCTAGAAAAGATATCACTTATGTCCCCTATGATAATATTCTAACCCCAGAGTCTCCAAAATGTGATTTATTTAAGCTCATTCAATAATATTTATTGGATCAGGCCAAGCATTAAGTTTGAGTATCGGCCTAACAGCCAATTTATGAGTAAATTGCAGGAAACCCTAAATTTGGAGACAGGAGGGGTGAGTTGTAACTCTGGCACTAATCAGCTCTGATGATGGGTGAATCACTTTCACTTTTTAGGCCTAAAAAGGCCTAAATGTGAAAAAATGTGAAAAGGCCTAAATGTGAAAAGAAATACAGATGAATACCCTCCTCCTCCTCCGTAAAATAAAGCAGCTGATCTGGATCTGGGGATTCCAGAGACTTTCGGGGATGAACGGTGGGCTCTGGCTCTCTAACCCTGCACTTCCCTACTTACCCACGCAGATCCTTGGGGTACAACCTTAAGTGTGCATTGGAATCACTTGGGGAGTTGAAAAAATACAGATGTCTGGGCCCCATTCCCAGAGATTGTGATTTGCTTACTGTGGGGTGCAGTCTGGATATGAGAATTTTTTTAAAACTTCCCAGGTAATTCTAATTACAGCAATATCTGACAGTCACTGGTCTAGACACGATACTCAAAACGTGTCCTGGTCCAGCATCAGCATCGCCTGGAGCTTGTGCCTATACAGGAGTACTTCCCCAAGTTTAATATGGGTACAAATCATCTGGAGATCTTGTTAAAATACAAGTCCTGATTCAGCATGTCCGGGGTGGGGCCTAGGAATCTGCATTTCTAATAAGCTCCCAGGTGGTGCTGATGTTACTACCTCAAGGACCATCCTTTGAGTAGCAAGGATCCAGAGGTTCTTCGAGCGCCATCCCAGCAACATCAAAATCACCTGGGAACTTGTTAAACATTCATATCCTAAGGTCCACCTGAAACTTTCAGGACCAAAACCACTGGGGGAGGGTCTGGTAATCTGTGGTTTAATGAGCCTTCCAAGGGCGTCTGACACACGATCAAAACTGAAAACTACATGTCCGCAGGACCTGTACTGCCCCGGGTCAGTCGGCCAGGGCACTTCTCTCAGCAGCTGACGGCTGGCTTTTGTGAGCCTCTTCACGGACTTTGAAATTTTAATAAACACTTTTAGTATTTTGGTGTTGTTTTGTTTATACTGATAAATGAGTGCCAACTTTGAAATTACTTTCTTTGACAAATTTGGCATGTGGAGTGAAGCAACATATTAAAAAAACACTGATAAACTTTATGGGAAAGTGCATGCTTTACCAAAATGACTAATTAAATGGTACAGAATTTGTGGAAAGTTTACGTATTCAACCACTATTATCTATCATCATGGACTCAAGCTTTGTAAGTCTAAGACTGGTCGATTGATACCTGGAATAAAGTTAGTTCTTTCAATCCACGGTCTAAGCTAATTTTCAAAAAAAACAAAGTAAATATATAAGGGTTTAAAAAATCTGGAGCATTCTCCAGTTCAATTTCAAACACTTAAGTCCAAATTGGTTATACATTACCCCAAACAAAAAAGTTCCTGAACATAATTAGGTAGTCCTTGTTTAATGAGCATTAACACCAGTTTCCATTTGGGTGGGGCTAGGTCTTAACCCCCTTGGGTAGAAAGAACAATCTGAATAAATACACCACAAATCAATAAGCCATTAGCAATAAGGAGAGAAAAATACTATTTTGTACCTGATTTACTCCAGAAGTGAGTAGTTCTCTCCCTAATAGGCAAAGAGAAATGTTTTTACCTTACCAATGCCACATCTTGTCAGCATTTCCGCAGTCACACTACCAACTCCACCAACACCTACTATCGCCACAGCAAATGTACGGATTTTCTGTAAAATGCAAAATTATATGTCTTGGTTAATAAGTCTCCATGAAAAATTATTTTCACTTATTGAAATCATCTTAAAAAAACTTGGGAAAGTATACCATACCTCGTAGTCGCTTACAATTCCCATTCGTTTCAATGCCATCAGGCGGCTTAAAACAAAGAAAAAAAAGTTTTAAAGGTTACAACCTTAGTGACATAGGTAAACACACATCACAGAAAATAGGCACCAAAAGTCAATCATTACTAACCCATTAAAAGAAAAGAAATCTTTCAGCTGAGTTTTACCAGATGAAACTAAATTACCAAGACAGCTTCAAAAACACTAATGCCTAAATATCTTCCCAGACCATGCAACAAGACTTTTTAAAAGATTTTATTTTTATTTCTTTTGAGAGAGAGGGGAAGGGAGAGAGGGAGAGAACCATCAATGTGTGGTTGCCTTTCATGCACCCTCTGCTGGGGACCTGGCCCACAACCTAGGCATGTGCCCTGACTGGGAATCAAACTGGCAACCCTTTGGTTCACAGGCTGCCATTCAATCCACTAAGCCACACCAGCCAGAGCACAAGATTTTTTTTAATTGAAAATAATTCCCCCTCAAAATTTCTAAGCTATAACTCCAGTGTCTTCTGGAACTTCATGATGTGCCCTAGTGAGAACCTGTTTTCATCTATTGTGTTGAAGACACTATCAAACTGGATACACATTTTTTAGTTCTGGGAATTCCCTTGAAGAATTTGATGGTCTCTGTTTGTTTTCCTGAATTATCTTCCGGGAACTCTTATTATTTGGAAGCTGGACCACTTGGACTAGTCCTGTACTCTTACTTCTTTTCTCCTACTTTCCACCATTTCAGTTTTATGTTCTATTTTCTGGATTTTTTTCAACATTATTTTCCAACTTTTCTATTGAATTTTAATTTTTGTTATTCCTCATTTTCAAAAAGAATTTTTTAAAGATTTTATTTATTTATCTTTAGAGAGGAAGGGAAGGAGAGGAGAGAAATATCAATGTATGGTTGCCTCTCATGAGTCTCCTGCTGGGAACTGGCCTGCAACCCAGGCATGTGCCCTGACTGGGAATCAAACCACAATTGTGTGGTTCACAGGCCCGCGCTCAATCCACTGAGCTACACCAGCCAGGGCCTCAAAAATTCTTTTTAATCATCTAAGTGATTTCCATTTTTTGGTATCACCTTGTTTTGTTTCATTTACAAAATACCCTATATCATCTGGGGGTAATGATAACATTGGAGATGTGTTCCCCTTACATAGTCTATTGAAGTTAATATTTTTATTTTGTTTCTTTCATGAGGAGCTTCTCTCTTTTTTTTCTTGAGTGGCTTATCTTTTTCTCTTTTTGTTCTTTTTTAAATATATTTTATTGATTATGCCATTACAGTTGTCCCACTCCCCTCCACCCTGCACACCCCTCCGCCACCATTGCCCCCCTTTCATTCATGTCCATGTGTCACAAGTTCTCTAGATTCTGTATTTCCCATAGTATTCCTGCCCTCCCCCTGTCTATTTTCTACCTACCGTCTATGCTACTTATTCTCCGTAACTTCTCCCCTCTTTTCCTCCTCCCACTCCCCTGTTGCTAACCCTCCATGTGATCTCCATTTCTATGTTTCCGCTCCTGATCTAGCTGTCCTCTTAGTTTGCTTTTGTTTTAGGTGTGGTTGTTAATAACTGTGAGTTGGCTGTCCTTTTTCACTGTTCATATTTTTTATCTTCTTTTTCTTAGATAAGTCCCTTTAACATTTCATATAATAAGGGCTTGGTTGCCCTGGGGGGCATAGCTCAGTGGATTGAGTGCGGGCCTGCGAACCACATGATTGCGGTTCGATTCCCAGTCAGGGCACATGCCTGGGTTGCAGGCCAGTTCCCAGCAGGGGACTCAGGAGAGGTAACCATACATTGATACTTCTCTCCTTCTCTCCTTCCCTTCCCCTCTAAAGATAAATAAATAAAATCTTTAAAAAAATAATAATAAGGGCTTGGTGATGATGAACTCCTTTGACCTTATCTGAGAAGCATTTTACCTGTCCTTCCATTCTAAATGAAAGCTTTGCTGGATAGAGCAATCTTGGCTGTAGGTCTTTGGATTTCATGACTTGGAATACTTCTTTCCAGCCCCTTCTTGCCTGGAAGGTCTCTTTTGAGAAATCCGCTGACAGTCTGATGGGTACTCCTTTGTAGGTGACTGTCCCCTTATCTCTTGCTGCTTCTAGGATTCTCTCCTTCATTTTAATCTTGGCTAATGTAATGATGATGTGCCTTGGTGTGTTCCTTCTTGGGTCCAACTTCTTTGGGACTCTCTTATCTTCCTGGATTTCCTGGAAATCTATTTCCTTTGCCAGATTGGGGAAGTTCTCCTTTATTATTTGTTCAAATAAGTTTTCCACTTGTGGCTGTTCCTCTTCCCCTTCTGGTACCCCTATAATTCGGATGTTGGAAGTACCTGTGCCCAATCCTAAGCCTTTAGGGAATTCTGTGATGTAACCTATAAGCTTAAGGGTCAACTTCACTGGATCCATTAAATTGGTTATTAGTCATTCATGTCTTTTCTAGTCTAAAATTTTGTCACTATAATCTTCAAGTACAGGGTCTGCCCCATTCTGATTATGAATAGAAACCCTCTACTTTACTGTCATTTTGGTGGGACTAGGTAGACAGTGATAATAAATGCCTGTGATCAATCTGCCATCTTTACCTTGACGCTCTCTTTAATCTTCATAAGTAACCCTGAGAAGAGTGTACTGCAACCCCCTTTTACAAATGAGGAAAAGATTCCGGTGAATTAACTTTCCCAAGATCAGCTAACTGGCAAACAAGGATTCAGAGCTGGGTTTTTAAACTAGTATTTGAAACCAACTTTTCTCATTTTAAAGCCTCTGCTCCCCCTTTCAATTTTCACCATATGCTTATAATTATATTCTATTTCACACAATTTTACCTTTATTTGTGTTATTGGATCATTATTTCTGAACCATTGAGTCTCCCAAACTAAAGCAAAAGGTCTTTGAGGTTCCGAGGCTTTACACCTCTTGTGTCACTCAATGCAGTTAAATGATGTTGAGCACCTACAAACCCCTCTCCTGTATTTTTTGATAACCCCGTACTTTATCATAATTCTTACCACGCACTTTGCAATCCCAGGTTTAACTTTCTATCTATTCACGCTCATCTTGTAATCTCTAGAGGGAAATGACCATGTTTACATTGTATTCCCCAGGGTCTGTGCATAAGGAACAGGTAATAAATGATAGATAACACCATCCAGGAGGGCTAGAAATGAAAAGGTGCTGGCTAAATGTTTGCTGAACGAACACTAGGAAAATTAGGCTGATCTTTATCAAATTTCCACGTACTAATGAAGAGCTTCAGATGAAAACTGTCATCTCCTATGTAGCACTTTTAATAAAGACAAATGGTGCAAATAAGATAGAAAACACTTAATATTTGTATTTGAATTTTGAAGGTTTAGTTGTGATTAATACGATGTCAATGGATTGTCTCACATTAAAATAATGCCTGAAAGATGATTTCTAAATATACAACCCACATCTCCTTGCTTTTCATTCTTGAATGGAAAAATTTCAAGATTTTCATTTGTAAAACTACAAAATGTCTAAGGATACCAGTGGAACAGTTTCGACTCATTCTTACTAGAGATGTCAGTTCATACTTATTCAAAATCTGAAAATTTTGGATCATAAATCCTTCATATTTGGAAACACAGTCAAAATACACAAACCCTGTCAATTATATCTCAATAAAATTGAAAGAAAAAGGAAAAGAAGAAAGTAGAATTAAGACAACATGCTAATTTATTAGATCTGATGAAGGAGGGAAAAACAAGAACCTGGAATGATTTCATTTGATTTGGGTTAATATGAACTCTTCTGTAATTATGAGACAATTAGAATTTTGTCAGGTTCTTCTAGTATAAGCATTGTAATTAAAATCGTTGCGCCTAAATACTAATTTTCATTTTACACTGGTTAAAAAATTCATTTACTCCAAAACTTCCTCTGAGGCTTTTTATGTCATAAATAAATAAAAACTTTAAAAAATCCAAACTCTCCTGCTCTTTAAAGGACAAGAGCAACAATAACATCTTTGTCACCTACTTTACAACTTTTCACCTACTTTATGAACTATCTGAATTTTAGATGCAGTACTTAGTGGCTTATTTATTTTTACTGGGGAGACAGTTCCTTGTGAATTTTGAAGCAAAACAAATCTAATGCCAGTCCAGGCCTTACTCTGTACTACGAGCTCCCTGACCTGAGGCAAGTCACAACAGCTCTCTAAGCCTCAATTTTCTCATCTATAAAATGAATAAAATAGTAGTGGCCATCTCCTGTGGTTGTGGTGGGGAGGGAATGCATGAGTGATGAGGTAGGCAGAGTGCTTAGAAGGTAGTGAAAGCTCAGTTAACATTAGTATATGCAACTGAGCAATAAAGTCTTGTACAAAGCTTAGCATGTACTAACTCTTCTAAAAATTGTACATACACTGACGTTTCCAATCCTCACAACTCTGACAGAGAAAGATACTACCATTATCCCCATTTTACAAGTGAGAAGTTGAAGCAGACAGGTTCATAACTCACCCAAGGTTACTCAGCTACTAAGAGTTGGGATTTGAATCTAACTAATCTGACTCTAGAGACGTTACTCTTAAGCACCGCGCTGTATTCGGCTGCTGCGTTAACAAACTTGAGGAAACGAAGAAATGAAGGGACAGGACTGGTAAAATCCAATGGCTTTAGAACTAATCAAGCTATTCCCACCACGCCCCCATTTAAGAAACATTAAGAAGCCTTTACGAGACTCAGTACACGAAGGTTATGTTTAGCGGGTTTTACATTTGATATCACCCTTTGAAAGGTGTTAATATCAATTTTATGAGGCTGAATGATACAGCCAGGAGCGGTAGAAAATTGCATACGTGTCATAGGAAGGCACAGGCGCAGTACCATATGGCTGATTCGCTTGTTTGGGTTTTTTTGTTTGTTTGTTTGTTTTTTAAGAAAAAGAACATCTTTTGACCCTTACTGAGGCTTGGCCTTGCCTGTTGGGGACCAGGATCCTCAGAACAAGAAAAGGGAGGTGGGATGCCACGGGAGCTGGTTGAATGGGAAGCGCTTCACTCCAGGCCACACGGAGACCGTCACCTCGCCCCGCTCTCCCCCTCCGACCCCAGGTCACCTGTAGGGGTTGGAGTCCACCACTTCGGGGCTCATCTTCTCGATGCGGGCCCGGCCGCCTCCTCCGTCGCCGCCCCCGAGAGCCCGCTGACTTCTTTCTTGGGCCAGTTCTTGCTCCAGCTCCTCAACCCGCCGCTGCAGACGCTCCATACACTCCGCCATGGCTGGGACTCCGGTCGCCAACGCTCCCACCCCTGGCCGCCGCCGTCGCCGCCGCCCCACGATGGCAAGACTGCAGGGCTCCTAACGAGTATATAAGGAGGAACCTAGCGGCCTTCCAAGCTCAGATCTCAGCGCCTCACGGAAGGACACGTTTCGGCCACTCCCGCAAGCATCCCACGGTACTGGTTCCGGTTGCTGTCATCCCTCCCCCTCTGGACACAAACAAACAAAACCTCCTTCTAGCTTCTTTCTTTCTGGGGTCCTAAGAGATGAGGCAGCTGCAGAGGCAGGGTCCTAAGTGTGCAGAAGCGCTGTTACCTTTTAAACTGGGCGACAAGGAGAAACACCAGGATCTTTTATTCCTGGGCTCGAGGTCCGGACGGGAGCTTTTCTGTACCGGACCTACAGGTCTTCCGCCTGCGAGTGCAATAAATTTAGAAGTTGGAAGAGGCCTCTGCGTTCTTATTTGCTGGTAACGACTAGTGCGGCTTTGCTGTCTTTAAAATTGAGGTCTCCAATTCTGACGCTGACTGATCATTTAAAATCCTAAACCACAAGAAGTCGAACAGACATTGCCCTACTAGAGCCGAAATCACCAGAATCTGCGGGCCCGTGTCGCTCAGCAACCGTGCCTAAAGTGTGTGATTGGCTGGAGCCTCGAGCGCGTGCGGGCCTCGCCCCCTGGCTGTAAGGCAGCAGTTCCTCGCTCCGGAAGTATCTGAGTATTCAGCGTCTCTGGGACCTGTCTCAGCAGTCATGAAGACAAGTCCCCCCGGCGATCCAGACGCGGCCGAAGTGCTGCCTCAGCACAAGTTCGACTGCAGGTCCCTGGAGGCCTACCTCAACCAGCACTTGCCCGGCTTTGGGGCCGAGCCTGAGACCAAGCTGACCGTTGCCCAGTACAGGTATGGACGCCAGCCTTCTCCAGTGGAAACAAATCTGTGCATTGCGATTTTCTTCCTGTGACCCTGGATGGATTCCCAAGTCTCCGCAACCCAGTTTTTTTTCCTAAAGACGAATTCTGCAGCCAGGAGTTGGGATCACCCGTCCCTTGTATTACATTCCGGGTATTTCCAATTCGCGGGCGATAATAGTCACGATTCCGAAACCATGAGAAAGAATCTTTGTTAAAGGATACAATTATGTACCTCGAAGGTTCACTGAAGCTTGGAATCTCTGTGGTATGTACAGAGGGCTTGTCTCAACTTTTGGTATATAACCATAAGATCCTCCCCCCGCTACACCGAAATAGGTGAAATTCCTTTATAATTGGCCATGTTCTAAAAGGCTGAGTTAATGGCACCAGCTGGGGGATCCGAATTCTAATGCTAGATCTTCCACGTGGCAAATGACAGCACCGCTTTGGGCTTTAGTTCTCTTTGAAGTGAGGGAATGGTACTGAAAGACGTCCTGAGAATACTGTTCCCTATTAGGGTGGCCGGTGCCTGGGGCTGTGAAAGAATTCACAAAGAGAAGAAATGGCAAAAATCAAAGTTTATTCACTTTCCAAGAGGAGAAAGGGACTCGTGTGAAGAGATACACTCACTGCAAATTGCAGAGGCGTTAAGTTTTTATTTCGTGATAAAGGGGGAGGGGGGTGGAGCTCGAGCTGGGCGGTCCTGTCAATTAGCTGTCTATCAGAAGGGTGCGGGCTGATTGTGCAGGCTTCTGCATGTTTTACTGTTGTCTTCGGGGTCAGAGTCCAGGCCTCCGGTCTGGTTTGTCTTGTTCGTATTAAGTTTTGAAACAACTCTATGGGGATACTTTTTAGTAATCTCCTCCTGAGAGTAGAGGCTCAGAGAAAAAAAAAAAGGTAATTATCCCTGACAGGCTCAAGGGAAGAGAGATAGCCAGCTAAAAGGGGCTCTTTGTACCTTCTTTAACATATATTTCATTGACTATGCTACTACAGCTGTCCCAATTTTTCTCTCTTTGCCCCCTTCCACCTGGTACCCCACTTCCCTCCAGCAATTCCATTGCTGTTTGGCATCTCCATTCCTTACAGTATTCTTATCATCCCCCTGTCTATTTTGTACCTACCAATTTTGCTTTTTCATCACTGCTCCTTTCCCCCATTCTCTTCCTTGCTCCTCGCTACTGATAACCCTCCAGATGAACTCCATATCTATGATTCTGTTCCTGTTCTGGTTGTTTGCGTGGTTTGTTTTTTTAGATTCAGTTGTTGATAGTTGTGAATTTGTTGCCCTTTTAATGTTCATAGTTTTGATCTTTTTTTAAATAAGACTCTTTAACATTTCACGTAATAATGACTTGGTGATGATGAACTCCATTAGCTTTACCTTGTCTGGGAAGCACTTTACCTGTCGTTCCATTCTAAATGAAACCTTTGCTGGATAGAGTAATTTAGGTTGTAGGTTCTTGCTTTTCATCATTTTGAATACTTCTTACCAGTCCCTTCTTGTCTGCAAAGTTTCTTTTGAGAAATCAGTTAGTCTTATGGGAACTTCAGTGTAGTTAACTCTCTGCTTTTTTTTTTATTTGCTGCTTTTAAGATTCTTTATCTCGGTCCTGGCTGGTGTAGCTCAGTGGATTGAGCGCGGGCCTGCAAACTAGAGGATTGCTGTTCGATTCCCAGTCAGGGCATATGCCTGGGTTGCAGGCCAGTTCCCTGCAGGCCAACTCCCAGCAGGGGCCGCATGAAAGGCAACCATACATTGATATTTCTTTCCCTCTCCTTCCTCTCTAAAGATAAATAAATAAATAAAATCTTTAAAAAAAGATTCTTTATGTTTAACCTTTGGTAGTTTAATTATGATGTGTCTTGGTGTGGTCCTCTTTGGGTCCAATTTCTTTGGGACTCACTGAGTTTCCTGGACTTGTATGTTTATTTCCCTTACCTAATTAGGGAAGTTTTCTTTCATTATTTTTTCAAATAAGTTTTCAATTTCTTTTTTTTTAAGATTTTATTTATTTATCTTTAGAGAGGAAGGGAAGGAGAGAAGGAGAGAAACATCAATGTGTGGTTGCCTCTCGTGAGTCCCCTGCTGGGAACTGGCCTGCAACCCAGGCACGTGCCCTGACTGGGAATCCAACTGCGATCGTATGGTTCGAAGGCCCGCACTCAATCCATTGAACTACACCAGCCAGGGCTAAGTTTTCAATTTCTTGCTTTTCTCCATCTGGCATTCCTATGATTCGGATGTTGGTATATTTAAAGTTGTCCCAGAGGTTCCTAAGCCAATACTCATTTCTTTTAATACTTTTTTCTTCCTGCTGTTTTGATTGAACGCTTTTTCCTTCCTTGTGTTCCAAATGATTGATTTTATTCTTGACTTCATTTTCTGCACTGTTGGTTCCCTATGGGTTCTTTTTTTAAAGATTTTATTTATTTATTTTTAGAGAGAGGGGAAGAGAATGAGAGAGAGGGGGAGAGAAACAGCAATGTGTGGTTTCCTCTTGTGCACCCCTTACTAGGGCCCTGGCCGGCAACCAAGACATGTGCCCTGACTGGGTATCAAACCAGCAACAGTTTGGTTCCCAGACTGTCACCCAATCCACTGAGCCACACCAGGGCCTTTGTAGGTTTTTCTTTTTTTAACTTAGTGTAATCTTCATTTCTTCATTTATTTGTTTGTTTGTTTGTTTTTGCCTTAGTGAGTTCTTTGAGCATCCTGATCACTAGTGTTTTGAACTCTGCATCTGATAGGTTGGTCATCAACATTTCATTTAGTTCCTTTTCTGGGGTTTGTTCTGTTCTTTCATTTGGGCCATATTTCTTTGTCTCCTCAATTCAGCAGCTGCGCTGTGTTTGTTTCTGTGTATTAAGTAGAGTTGTTTTGACTCCTTGGCTTAGAAGAGGCACCTGTAAATTGTGTGGGTCAGGGCCTTAAGTAATCTCTAGGCAGGGCAACCCACTTCACCTGCTTTGTGGCTCTGTGTGGGAAGAGGGCTAGGAGAGGGGACAGTGCTGCTGCCTGGCTTCTGGAGGTTTGCCTGGCATGCGCCCCATTTCTAGTCACTTCTCTCACTTAACTGGTGCCCTTCCTGCTGCTGCCCTGGTGGTGAATCCCAGCCTCGGAGGGTTGGCATGTGTTCTAAGTCCTTGTGGGCCCTTTAAATGGACTCTCCTGAAAATCTGGCAGTTTCTTTCACTGCCCAAATCCCCACTGGTTTTTACAGCCAAAAGTTATGGGGACTTATCTTCCTGGCACTGAAACCCTGGACTGTGCAATTTGGCCTGGGGCTGGGATTGCCAGCTCCTAAAGTGTCCCAGTTTTTATCCACCACATGTGAGTGTGGGGCTGCCTGCTCCACCACCACCAGGTTCTCTCCCTCTCTTTCTCCCTCCCTTCCCCTCTGTCTAAAAATAAATAAGCTAAATTTTTAAAAAAATAAAAATTCTAAAATGTCAGTTAAAAAATTTCAGAATATAAATACCAAAAGTTTAGAAATCAGCTGAAGGAAGTTACCAAATACATGTTTAGAAACTAAATGACTCATGGATTTAAAAAACCAATAATCTATGGATAATAACAGAGTTTATTAAAGTTCAGCATTCAAAAACCAATTGCATATCTGTACTTTAGCAACAGTTAAAATGTTATTTTCAAAAAGATGCAATTAATAAGCTCATCAAAAATATAAATTGTCTAAATATTAATGTAATATGTGGGAGTCATTTGCAGAGAAAGTTATAAAACTTTATCAGGCTCTTAAAAAGAATTAAAGATTCTTAAGAGAATGCCATTAAGATAACATTAAGAGATGCCAGTGTTTATGAATAGAAAATTTCATTAGTAAATCTCTTTTTTCCTACCTAGTGTATAGATTCAGTACAATGGCAATCAAAATCTGACTTTTTTCTCTAATTTGAGAAATTACTTCTAAATTTTATGTGCAAGAGCAAAGGACTAAGACTAGTAAAATCTTCCAAAGAGGAACAAAATGAGAAATATGAATTAAGAAGGCATGATATTGACACAGACATAGACCAATAAAATGATAAAGTGCCCACAAACAGATCCACGTGTCTGCAGAACTTTGTATATGACACTGCTGGCGTCAGGAATCAGTATGTATAGGGGAGGACTTTTTGGTAAATTATATAGGTACAATTATGATTTGTATGAAGGCATTGAAATTAGACCCTTTCGTTACTCTGTCTCACAAAGTTCCAGGTGAATTAGTGTTAAAGCAAAACTAAACTATTTGGAAGACGTATAGGATATGATCTTTGACTTTTTGGAGTAGAGAAGAAAATCTTCAAAAAGATGAAAGCACAACCATTGAGAAAACGATTGATACATTTGCAGTGAAAGACACCTTAAAGAAAGCGAAATTTAAAAAGAAATGTTTACAATATGTAAAAATAATGGATAAAAGACTTATAACCAGAATAAAGACAGCCAGTATAAAGAACTCCAGTAGCCCGACAGAAGAATGGTTAAAAGACTTGAAGATGCCCAAGGTCATTTGCACTGTACTAATCAGGGAAAGGCAGATAGAAACAATGAGAGACCATTTCTCACCTCTGTGCTGACTTTTTTTTTTAATGTGACAATTTCAAACGTTGGTCAGGATATGGAGCAACAGGGACTCATATCCACAGTTGGTGGGAACATGATTAATACAACTACTTTGGAGAACAATTTGGCATGATCTTGTAAAGATGAAGATAGATATACATGCCCCATGAGACAGCAGTTCTATTCTTAGGTGTATATTCTAGAGATATTGTTGTATTAGGGTATCAAGAGATAATCTATAAAAACATTCATTGCACTGTTCGTAATAGCAAAGATATAGGAAATGATACAATGTTCATCAGTAGCAGAGTGGATGAATAAATTGTAGTATATTTATATGGCAGGATACCATACAGCCCTGAAAATGATTCAGCTGCCACTATGTAAAACAACACAGAATCAAACAGTGGACAAATAAGCAGTATGCTGTGTAGGGATCTAAACCTTAAGGGAAAGGTAAATATAAAATTCGGAACAGTAGGTATTCGGAGGGGGAGGGGCACACAGAGGGCTTCAGAGATACAGTAATTAAACTGGGGAGTGAGAATACTGGTATTTGTTGTGTTATCATTCTTTATCCTTTACTAATTTTGTGAATATCCTTTTATCTATGCAAAATTTAGTTTTGAATTTGCAAAAATTAAATCATATTGGAAAAACAAAATATTTGGAGTTAAATATTGAAAGCATTTTATAGCTTGCTGCAACAAAGCCCACGTTTTGCTGCTAAGTGTCTAGTATGTGCCTGGCACTGCTCCAGTCACTGGTGCTATGACAAACAAAGAATCTTGCCTTCTTGGAACTTTCTTTCTATCCAGAGAATGCAGACAATATATAAAATCACTTTCTAATATTACAGTGTAGGAGACGGTGGTATGTATTATGGAGAGAAAGAATAGGCAGTGTGGGGGGTAGAGCAGGAAGGCCTCATTGAGAAGGTGATGTTCAGCAAAGACTTGAAGGGGCTGAGGGTATGAGCCAGGCAGTTACATGGGGGAGAACATTCCAGGCAGAGAGAACAGCAAGAGCAAAGGCTCTGAAGGGGGAGTCGGCCCAGTGTGTCTGCAGGAGGAGAAGCAAGGGCAACCCTGTTGGCCGTTGTAAAGACTTGGGTCCTTCAAGTTGAGATGGGGAGAGATTAGGGTTTTGCAGGCAGAGGAGGGACTAAGTTGTCTTTTAAAACAAATCTCTTTGCCCGTTGTGTTTGACTGAAAGGGGCAAAGTCAAGGAGACCAGTTTGGAATATAGTGCAGTAATCCAGTAAAGAAATATTAGTGGCATGGATCAGGATGGGAGTGTAGAATAGGTTCAAAGTGATCATGTTTGGGATTTATATTGTAGGACCGATCAGATGTGGGGGGATGAAAGAAAAAGAGGCAACTAGTATTCCATTTTTGTCTTGGTAACTAGAAGGATGGAATGCCCATATAATAAAGTAGAGGTGACTATAGAGAAGCAGATTCAGGGGGAAATATCATAACTCACTTCTGGAATGTGAAGTTTTAAGGTGCCTTTTAGATATCCAGGTGGATCTGTACAATCAACAGATATTGAGTCTGGAAGTCAGGGCGGAGATCTGGACTAGACATGTACGTGTGGGAGTCTTTGATAGGGAGATAGTATGTAAAGTCACGAGACCATAGAACTTATTTAGACAACGAGTCTACATAAAGAGGTCTAGAAACTCAGTCCCAGCACCACAGTAGTAAGAAGCTGAAGAATTAGGGAGGGGGTACAAAGGAGCATATGAAGGAGTGGCTGGAGTGGCAGGAGGAAAATTGTGGTTTGGTACCATAACAGTATTAGTGACCGTGAAAAAGTGGTTTTCGTGGAAAGATAGGAATGAAGCTTGATTGAAATGCATTTAAGCGAAAATAGGAGAGGAATGGAGGAAGGAATGTAAACTCTCAAGTTTTTCCACAAAGGGGAATAAAAATGTTCTAAGTATAGGGAGAAGTGAGGTCAGGAAAAGTCTTTAAAAAAGTGGGCAGGCAGGCCCTGGCTGGTGTAGCTCAGTGGATTGAGCGCGGGCCTGCGAACCAGAGTATTGAGGTTCAATTCCCAGTCAGGGCACATACCTGGGTTGCAGGTCAGTTCCCGGCAGGGGACTCACGAGAGGCAACCACACACTGACATTTCTCTCCTTCTCTCCTTCCCTTCCTCTCTAAAGATAAATAAATTAGAAAAAAAAATTTTTTTTAAAAGTGGGCAGGCAGTGAGTAAGGTACTGTCTTCTACCTGTGTCAGTTACAGGTTCTCCAGCTGCCACTGTGTTGCCATCTGCTTTTCATCATCCAAAACCTATAGCCTGAGCTTCTGGTGGCACCACTCTTGGTTTCCAACACTGAAATGGATGTATTTGCATTTTGTGTTTCTCCTGACATTTCAGCAGGATTTGGGGAAGAAGGATAACATATCTTTGTAATTGACCTTTCCTTCCTCTTACCTAGGTCAGGACAGTCCAATCCAACCTTTTATCTCCAGAAGGGCTTCCAAGAATATGTCCTCAGAAAGAAGCCGCCTGGTTCACTTCTTCCTAAGGCACATAAGGTATGGCATGCGGATGCAATGATACATTCTCTGCTGACAAATACATGTCTCTTATACATACAAAACCAATTCAAATTGCTTTTGGGAAATATCATAACTCACTTTGGAATGTTATGTTTTAAGATGCCTTTTAGACATCCGGGTGCATCTGTACAATCAACAGATATGGGAGTCTGGAGGTCAGGGCAGAGGTCTGGACCAGACGTGTACAGAAAAGCCATCTCCTGATTATTAAATAATAGAAAATGCATTTTATTCCTTAGATAAAATGTTTTATTTGAATTGCATTTCCCATTTTTGTTTTGAAAAAGGATTTGAGGATCAAATTAAGTCTGTCTTTAGGCTACTAATCTTGGACAATACCCAGTCCTCTTCTGTATTTCATTTCTTCCTGTACAACCGGCCAGAAATAAAGGCATCCAGTGAATATTTTTTAGAGATTTTATTTATTTACTTTTAGAGAGAGGAGAAGGGAGGGAGAAAGAGATGGAAAGAAGCATTTATGTGAGAGAGAAACATTGGAAACATTGATCAGTTGCTTCTCATACGTGCCCCAACTAGGGACCAGACCTGCAGCCCTTGTGCCCTGACTGGGAATCGAACTGGCGACCTTTCACTTTGTAGAATGACATCCAACCAACTGAGCCATACTGGTCAGGGCTCCGGTGAATATTTTCAGTGCTGTTCATTTATGGATATTTTGTGCTTAGGTTATATATTTAAGTAATGTTTTTAAAAGCATATTATATCTTATAACAATATCTGTTCATTGAATTATTTTAAAATTTTTGCTATGATAATCCCCTGATCTTTTGGTGGTAAAAATAAATATTTGAATGCTTGTTTTATAGTATTCTTTAAATAGTAGACTTGGTGAAAATTATAAAATATTTTTTTAATTGGGTCTTTCTGTTTTCAGAAAACGTTATCTGAGAACTTTTAGAGATGAAAACAGGAGAATACAGAAATCAAAGTCCTGGAAAACATTGATATTTATAATTAGAGTATTATTATAGCCACAGGTGCTTCCCACCTGTGGGTGGTGAAAGGAATGGGCGTAATGTCACAGTGGCGAAAAATGTTGATTTTGGTTTTCTTGATCTCATATCATATTCCCAGAAACATGAAGTAACTTGGATGTTTAAGATGGGTAACTTTTATTATGCCTCTACGTGGCATGGCTGAAGGAGAATCCCTACCTATCCAGAGATTAATGCCCCCCAAAACTGTTCTATTTGTCTCTTTTTGATAATATCCAGAAGACATTAGAATATAACATAATGCTCTCAACGCGAGGATCTGGAGTACTTTGTTTCAACTTCCTCTATTTTTCCCAACTCTACATTGAAAAAAAGCAAGACCCCCACACTGTCACCCACTTTGTGACTCCCTAACCTGTCTGTCCCCACCACCATCCCATCCTACCCCACCCCCCACCCCCATTTCCAAGCAACAAAGTGTTACAAACACTTCTTTCTACAGCCACTGGCACCACTGGCTTCCCTCGCCTTGGTCATGGATTTAGCCACTTCCCCGCTGCAGTGATGCAGCAGCACCTGCTGAGCCCTGCTGTCACAGTGAGCTGCATGGCTGCTTCTCTTTTTGAGTGATCAGTTGCCACTGCCTGAGGCTGGGGCAAGGGGACTTTGCATGCAGATGAGTTGGCACCACAGTTCTTGTATAGGCTGTGTCTTCAGGTCCTAAGTGATAGGCCCATACAAATGTCCTGGTCAGGTGACTCATTTCTGCTCACCATCTTATTTGGGCTCCTGCTTCAGTATAAGCGTGCTTCTCATTGCCTCCTTCCCCAAGAGTTGTCTTGAGCTCTGCAGCAGCCTCAGTTACCAGGAAGGATCCCCATACCCCTGCTCCCTCCATGGATCTCCAGAAGGAGCAGTTGCTTTTTCCTTCTGATACCCACAGGCCTCCCCCAGCATCCTACGGCTGACTAGGCCCAGGGCCTTAGAATAGAGAGGCAGAGTGAGCCAGTGGTGGGGGAACTGCTGAGAACAAAGAGGTGTTTTATGATAATATCTGTGGAATATGGTGTTCGGGATCTGTTGCCTTCATATTAC
This sequence comes from Sturnira hondurensis, assembly GCF_014824575.4. Taxonomy (NCBI): domain Eukaryota; kingdom Metazoa; phylum Chordata; class Mammalia; order Chiroptera; family Phyllostomidae; genus Sturnira; species Sturnira hondurensis. The sequence goes on from NW_028085930.1 coordinate 6,792,447, forward strand.
CAGAGCCAGGATTAAGCCCCATGAATATACCTATTCTTTCTAGCTTAATTAAATTATGTTTTATGATAATACTAACTTAACATTATATGACTCAACATTAAACTTCCCATTGTTACATGTCAATTATACCTCAAAATAAAAAAATATTCCTGCCCTGGCCGGTGTGGCTCAGTGGATTGAGCGGGTTGTGGATGCGTGGATGCCTAGACTGCAGGCCACATTCCTGGTAGGGGGCGCATGAGACAACCACACATTGATGTTTCCTTCTCTTTCTCCTTCCCTTCCCCTCTCTAAAAATAAATAAATAACATCTTTAAAAAAATTCCCCCAGAAAAAAAATTACTATGTTTGAGTGCTGGTCTAATTTATAATAATTGCACTAAGGCTACATTTAAAGAAAATAATAAGGAAATGATTATCCTCTGGGTTATTTCAAAATTGAATTCTAGCTTTAATGTTAACTCCCAAGTAGTTATTAAATTTCTGCATTTCTGATTTTTAATAATCTACCATCCTATTTAGATTGATAGAGAATTTAAAGTCCAGAAAGCTTTGTTTACAGTCGGATTCCCCGTTCCCAAGCCTTTGTTGTACTGCAGTGATGCTTCTGTCATTGGGACAGAATTTTACGTGATGGAACATGTGCAGGTAAGTGAACACTTAATCTTACTTTTATTTATAATTAAAATTATAAATAATTTAATTATAATCTATTTAATCTATTGAATTAGACGTTAATAACGATAGCTTATTGTGAACATTTTAGGTGATTAGTTTGCTTTGTGAGGGCTCAAACTTTTGTTTTAGTTTTAGCACAGTGTTTTCCTCTAGGTGTCAGTAAAGAGCCATATGTAGTGGTAAATACCAAACTGTCCAGATGGTGGGGGAGGAAACTCCAAATTGAAAATCAGTCCATTGAGGACAATATTTTAAATTGTTTAAAAGATTTTTTTTGTAAAATATAACTCAAGAGTAGTCTTTGTTCTTTAAACTCATTTTGTATTTCCCCTTGTGCATGTACACTTGTATTAGACATATTTCACAAAGGAGTGTTTTTCTAGCATATTCTACAAATAATTGGTTTTGGTTGCAAACTGTTATCCTGATATTTTTATAGGCAGTAGGGGATAGCAACACTGCAAAGAGTTGGTAAGAAAAGGTTGATCTTGTTTTAAATTATCAATTGTAATTGCTTCCATAGGGTCGGATTTTTCGTGATTTCACAATTCCTGGAGTTAGCCCAGCAGAACGCTCAGCCTTGTATGTGGCAATGGTAGAAACCTTGGCTCGCTTACATTCTTTAAACATACACTCACTGCAGCTGGGAGGCTACGGTGTAGGTGCCGGGTACTGCAAAAGACAGGTAATGGATCCACATCGCTCTTCTGCTAGAGTTCTCAGAAGTGATATACATTATTAGTCAAAATAAAAGCCTATTACTTTATACTTTTCTGAAACTTGGCTCTAACGTTTAGTATCAGCTTTTAATTTGACTTATTTTAAGTGTAAAACAGTTTTATATTTTTAGATCATATTTTGTTTAGCAAGTTTCTGTAACTGACAGAATGTAAATGAATGCAAACTTAAAGCTACTTCAGCCCTTTCATCTACCGTCACTTTATTAATATATTTTTATACAATTTTGCCTTTTGATGTTGGTTAACAGATACTTATTAAGCATGACTGTGTTTAATTTGTGCTGAGTACTGCATCAAATAGCAAGAAAACAGAAATAAGTTCTCTCCACCAAGGAACTATGGTCATTTTAAGAGACCAGTATGTGAATCTCACTTATATGAAACGAGAAAATGATATAAAAGAGTATGTAATCTAGTAGTGAGTGTTTTTGCACTCATCATAAGAGCTGTTCCATTCAGATGGTACATATCCGTCTGCCCTTGCTTAAGTGGGGGAAGCTTCCTGGGAGAGAGAGATCTTGCACTGTGCACTTAAGGAAGTGTAACCCAGAGTGATAGGGAACAGGTGGCAAGCATTTAAAATCAAAGGGTCAGCAGAACCAGGTGTGTATGGGGCGTCTTTCCTTCATATGTCTTTTCCTTTGTGTGCCTTTTTGAGGGGGTTGAGGGGAGAAAAAAGAGAACTAAGGGCCAGAGAGTACTCACTATATGCCACATCCTTTTAATCTTTGCAACAGCCCTAAGGCGTAGGTATTGTCACTTCTATTTTGCAGATGGGGAAACAGGTTTGCAGGTATCAAGTAACACAAATAAGTGGCTTAGACATAATTTAAACCCAGGTCTATATGATTCCAAACATATAGGCCTTTACTGCATTAAACTGAACAGAGATAACCTTGAGGAGTGGAGCTGTTTATATAAGCAGATAAATAATGTGGTCTCAGTTGATGGCGGACTTTAAGAATAGGTTGACTTGTTTACATTCAAGTCTAAGAACAATAAAAAGTCTTTACACTTCTCATACTAATAATATATTTAGAAGATTCTGTGGCTAATAAGAAAGAGTATTTAAATGAAATGTAAACATCTCCCTTCTTCTTCCAGCCTCCATATTTCCTTGTTTAGGTACTGTTGCTCGCAGCCCTTGCAGAATTTCTCTGTGCCTGTTTATTTGTGTGTGTCTGTATGCGCTCTTCTTTCTATTCCACAAAGCAGTTGCCAAATAAAAACAAGGACCCACATCTCTTGATTCCTAGACCAGTGTTGTGTGTGTGTGTGTGTGTGTGTGTGTGTGTGAGAGAGAGAGAAAAAAATCTATGTAAGTGAAATGGAACTAAATAGAAGAAAGACTTAAATGTTTAGAGTTTTAGGCCGATATTAATGTTTTAGGCTGATACGACCATCACTTATAGGCATTTGTCTTGAGCATTTAAAAATAAAACTAAATTTGGTGATTAAATTTTGCTTTAATTTTAGAAGTACTGGATCTGACATTGCACTTTAGCTCTCTCATTTTCCTTATTTACACACCTCCAGATATTGACCTGGACAAAGCAATATGAGGCTGCAGCTCACCAGGACATCCCTGCAATGAGCCAGCTCTCTGACTGGCTCATGAGAAACTTGCCAGAAAATGACAATGAAGAAAAATTGATTCATGGAGATTTCAAACTGGATAACATAGTTTTCCACCCTAAAGAGGTACTATAAGCCATGTTTACAATAAATTAAGTAGGTCTGACATGGGACACAAGTACTAAGTAGATGTTCCCCCCACAGAGTGCTGAAGGAGGCCAACCTGTCTCCACTTTCCCCCCACATTCAGGACTGTCTTCACCACTCAAACTTCTAGAAATGAGTCCTATGGATTTTCTGACATGGGTATTTGCCTACCTTTAAGGATGGGTCTAATTCTGAGTGATACCTGACTTACTGTTTAAGTAGACTTTGGGAATTGATGTGTGTGTTGCTGTTTTCTTCAAAGACAAATTTTACTGTTTACACCAACAACTATGTATGACTTCTGACATTTAATTTTATATAATAACCTTACTCCTAGTTTCGTGTTTTTATTAAAAATTCCATAGTGTTCGTCTTTGCCTCCTTTATCTACTATTTGTCCTCTAGGCTTTCATATGCTTCTTTTGTTTTGAAATGGTAAGATATATACATTTTAATAGAACTAAGTAGTACAAAAAGCATACCTAGAGAAATTTAAAAATATAGAACATAATTAAGAAAAAGAAAAATGGGGAGGGGGGCAGGGCAGGGAATATAAATATATAAGTATATATATTTATATATACTTAATATAAATATATAAGTATATATATACATCTCAAGTATTAGGAGTTATACTGAGCTTTTTGTAGCTCTGTACACAAACAGGTATAGGCAGAATGCTAATAAACTATTGCTAATTAGAGACTTCCACCAAGATGGAGGCATAGGTGGAAACACTGTGCCTTCTCCCACAGCCAAGTTTGAATACAACAAAGGTTTGGAGAACAAGGACACACCCAAAGACCAGAAAATTTAATTATATGGAAGTCCGACAACTACAAACCGTTCAACAGGGACAGTAAGAGGGGCGGAGCCAGCAGCGGAGCTGGGTCGGGCAGGAAAGATCCCCCGACCTAGGCCCGCAAGCAGCCCGGAAACAGTCAGAGTGTGGTCTGGGGCAGACTGACCGCGGTTGCACATTCGCGCACAGTGAGACGGACCACGCAGGCCCCAGGGGGCGAACCCAGTGGTGGAGGGCTGACGGCGGTGGCACACTCGCGTGCAGTGGAACAAAACCCGTGGGCCTGGTGAAGGTGGTGGCTGTGGCGCCGGTGGGGGCCGCGGCGGCAGGCGGCAGAGGGAACGCCATAGTTCCTCGTTGACCCCGCCCCCGCATACAAGGTCACAACCCACTGACTTAGTTGCCCTGCTCTAGTGAACACTTTAGGGCTCCGATCCTGCTACGGAACAGGCACGAACAGCCCAAAAGATGGCGCAAGAAGAACTCAAAGTCCCAGAGCCAATAACTCTAAGCGACCGAGAAATTGCCAGCCTCTCAGAAGCACAATTCAAGACACTATTTATCAGGATGCTCACAGAACTGGTAGATTATAGTCACAAATTAGAGGAACATAGTCACAAATTAGAGGAACATATGAAGGCTAAACTAATTGAAATGAAGGGAGATGCACAGGAAACCAATAGTGATGGAAAGGAAACTGGGACTCAAATCAATGGAATGGACCAGAAGGAAGAACAAAACATCCCACCAGAAAGGAATGAAGAAATGAGAATTCAAAAAAATGAGGAGAGGCTTAGGAACCTCCAGGACATCTTTAAACGTTCCAACATCCGGATTATAGGGGTACCAGAAGGGGGAAAGAAACAGCCACGAGTGGAAAACTTATTTGAACAAATAATAAAGGAGAACTTCCCCAGTCTGGCAAAGGAAATAGACTTCCAGGAAATCCAGGAAGCTCAGAGAGTCCCAAAGAAGTTGGACCCAAGAAGGAACACACCAAGGCACATCATAATTACATTAGCCAAGACCAAAATGAAGGAGAGAATCCTAGAAGCAGCAAGGGATAAGGGGACAGTCACCTACAAAGGAGTACCCATCAGACTGTCAGCGGATTTCTCAAAAGAGACCTTACAGGCAAGAAGGGGCTGGAAAGAAGTATTCCAAGTCATGAAATCCAAAGACCTACAGCCAAGATTGCTTTATCCAGCAAAACTTTCATTTAGAATGGAAGGACAGATAAAGTGCTTCTCAGATAAGGTCAAGTTCAAGGAGTTCATCATCACCAAGCCCTTATTATATGAAATGCTAAAGGGACTTAAATAAAAAGAAGATGAAAAATATTAACAGTGAAAGGACAGCAAACGCACAGTTATTAACAACCACACCTAAAACAAAAGCAAACCAAGAGGACAGCTAGATCAGGAGTGGAACCATAGAAATGAAGAACACATGGAGGGTTAGCAACAGGGGGGTGGGAAGAGGAGAAGGGGGGAGAAGGCACAGAAAATAGCATAGATGGTAGGTAGAAAATAGATGGGGGGAGGGTGAGAATAGTGGGGGAAATATAGAATTGAAGAACTTGAGACACGTGGTTATAAACTAAGGGGGGGGAATGGTGGGGGAGGGAGTGTGCGGGTGGAGGGAAATGAAGGGGGGAATAGAACAATTATAATTGTATAATCAATAAAATATATTTTTTAAAAAATAGCATGCTAAAAAAAACTATTGCTAATTAATGCACACTAATTAATACAATTTGATTAACCATCGACTTTTCTCACTGGCTATTGTTTTACAGCTTTGTGGAATTACCTAAAACTATTTCAGATATCTTGAAATGTAACTGTAGAGGAGATTTCCAATTTTCCCTGGGGAAAAGTTAAGCATTTATAGTATATAATACGTATCTCATCTTCTCTGGATGTTAAGAGCACAGAAGCAAATAGAATGATAGAGAAAAATGAACCCAATGTTTTTCTTTAGCTTATAAAATCTAGCTAGTATAGTAGTTTATAATAGTATAACCACAGCAATGAAAGGTCTTATGACATCAGATCATGGTGCAAGGAAGTGATCAATTTTCCCCTGGTCCTAATAGCAAATTTTAATTGCCTGTTATATACCAGTCTCTGTACTTATTCACTGAATAATTACATATTGGCCACCTACTGTGTGCCAGGTACTTTGCTAGGAACTGGTGAAAAAACAGACATGCTCCCTGCCCTCTGTTACTTGTGACATTTAACCCCGTGCAAGGAGGTGTATGTTGTGACTGAGGAAATTAAGGATCTGAGAGGACAACCATCTCGTCTAGAATTATACAGCTAATAAATGGTGAAACCAAGATTTGCATATAGGTCTATCTAGTTCCATGCTTCACATTTCCCACAAAGCTACAGTAATACGTAGAAGTGTGCTAGAGGAACAGGGAGGTCAGGCATATGGGAGGTCAGGGGAAGGCCTGAAACCCAGCCGTTCACACTGCCCAGGGGACCTCTGTTGTTTTATCTGGCGTGGATCATTTTAACCAGATTGTTGCTGTAACCTCCTCAGTGGCCCTCCTCCAGTCATTCAGATGCCAGAGGACCCTCCAAGGCAAACCCTGGCCTGCCGCTCCTCTCTCCCGGACAGTCCAAGGGACCTTCCCTTCCCTATACCCCTACACTCCTCAGCCCCTTGAAGTAATTCATCTATAACCTTTTTATTTAAACAAAAATACTATACATGTTATCAGCAAATTGCTTTTCCTCTTATATTTACAGTCGACTGTCTTGTGTTCTTAAACATGAAGAAATATATTCCCTTGATACATATTGTTATACAAAACAATGAAGGAAATTTTCTGTTTTATTGATTCCAAATTGTATGACTATTATGTTCTAGATTATGGTAGACTTTGTATTTGTAAAACAAACAACATCTTTGTTTGTTGTTTTATAACAAACATCTTTTATAACAATTACGTTTTTATCCTTACACTGTGAAATAACTTATTTTAAAAATTACGATTGCCATAAGATTGTAATATTTTTTATGTGGTAAGATTCATCACCAGAGCAAACTCTTAATTACACATGCCATAAATTCTTAAACTATAAGAAATTATTAGAACTTCTTCTTGACCACAGTTATTCCCAAGTGGGACCTTCCTATTCTTGGTCTCTGCTCATTAGGACAGAGGTTAAGGATGCGTAAAGGGAAACCTGGAGAACTGACGGACCGGAGGACTTGGCTCTACACAATCAAGGCTCATTAGCTAGTTTGTATATGAGATGCGCCACTGTGGGTAAAGCTACAAACTGGCCTCAGCTTTCCTTTTGATGGAGAATATGATTTTGAATGTATTCTACTTCACTTATCTCCTCAATGTTAGTTATCTTTTATCTAAAATGTTCAGTTCTTTGTATTTTTAATTACAGTCTCGAGTTATAGCTGTACTGGATTGGGAGCTTTCGACCATTGGTCATCCTTTGTCAGACTTAGCTCACCTCTCCCTGTTCTACGTTTGGCCAAGGACAGTTCCAATGATGAATCACAGTCCTTATGTTCAAGAAAACATAGGTATGAAAACACTGATGCCTGGATTCCTACTAATATAAAATTATCTTCATTATACCTCATGACTTAAAAATGGGATTATATCCCTGGCTGGTGAGACTCGGTGAACCAAAGTGTCCCCGGTTTGATTCCTAGTCAGGGCACATGCCTGGGTTGCAGGCTGGGTCCCCAGCTGGGGCCATGCTAGAGGCAGCCAATCAATGTATCTCTTGCACGTGGATGTTTTTCTCCCTCTCTTTCTCCCTCCCTTGCCCTCTCTCTAAAAAGTAATAAGTAAAAGATAATCCTACTTATCTATTTAGATAAAGCTACTTATCTAAAATTGAAATATAATCCTATATATATTTAAAAGATAGGATTATATTTCAATTTTAGATAAGTAGCTTTATATATATTTATATATATATTTAAAAGATAGGATTATATTTCAATTTTAGATAAGTAGCTTTTATTTGTCTTTGAAATGTTTCTAAATCATTTTTGTTGCTTTTTCCTGAATATTGCATTGAACTTAGAGTAATTTATGATAAAATATAATCCTTTGTATACAATTCTTTTGGAAATCAACATTTAGAACATGTTTTATTGTATGGACTAATGGTTATTACACTTAATTTTATAAACATATGCGATATTATGGCATTTTGAGATCTTCACCATGAGATTTTTACCGAAGTTCACAGTGCGTACCGCTTTTGTAGGGATACCATCGATGGAGGAACTGATCTCCACGTACTGCCGCTGCCGGGGGGTCAGCCATGCTCTTCCTAACTGGAATTTCTTTCTTGCCCTTACATGCTTTAAAATGGCTGGAATAGCGCAGGTAATTAACTGTTCTTAACATGTGTTTACCATTATTTATTAAGTATTTTCTGGTGTTCAGGGGTTTTACATTTCTTTTTTTATCCTTAGATCATTTGGATTTTGGTAATGACAAATAACAGACATGGTTAAATATAAATTCGGAATTTGCAGAATAGGAATTTGTGAGGGAAAAATGTGAATAGCGAATGTGTTACCACTTTGTGGTATGTTAAACTTAAACGATAGAGGTAGGGAGAAAGACATAATGATAAAAAGAGAAACACTTATGAAAATTGGCTCTATTGTGAATATCCATTGTAAGACACAGCCGAAATCTTTTAATGATGTCTGCTTCAGATTTTAAAACCATTTGTGGAACTTTTGGTTAAGATAGCAGTATAGGCAGACTTTTCACCTCTTCGCTCAGCCACATCAAAATTATATCTAAAATATAGAATCACCATCAATCAGAACTGTCAGAAATCAAGTTGAATGGAAGTCTGACAATTATGGAATTAAAGAACCTACATCTATCCCTATTGGTAGGAGGGACACAGACACAGAACTGGCTGGTACCATACCAACATGTGGCGGATAAAAATTTGGGAGGGATATCTGAGGAACAAGGAATCTCAGCCCCATACCAGGCCTCCCAGCCCCAGGTTCCAGTGCCAAGAAGATGAGTCGCCACAACTGGCTCTGAAAACCAGTGGGGGTTGAGTCTGTGTAAGAAACTTCTGGAACCCTAAGCAGTTCCTCTTGAAGAACCCACACATGGACTCACCTACTCAGACTCGTTCCCTCTGAGTTCCAGCACTGGGATAGCAGCTTAAAAGGCACCAGTGGTATGTAGGGAGAAACTGAGTATTTGGCATCAAGGTGAACAGAGGCCATTGTCTCTTTGCTGAGGTCTCCTCAAGTAGAGCTGGCAAGCTGGCGCCATATCTGAGACTCCATCAACCTTGCTAACACTGTTTGACATTCCTTGGAGATCTCCAGAGACTGCACCCCACCCAACTTACAGGCCCACCCAAGCTGCTTTTCCATAAGAATGGCTGGTCTTGGCTCATGCCGCACAACTTTCCTAAATCCTATCAGACAAGCAACTAGTCCAGCAATAGCAGTGGCCAGACTAGATTCACAGCATGGCTTTGCCTGGGTATCTCTAAGCCCAGCACAAGTAGCTGACATCTCAGATTACTTTATTGTTCAGGCAGGGTGGCCCCAGACAGAACACAGGTGGGGTCTGACCTTGGCCCGCACTACCCAGGGTACCCCAGGGCAAGCACACCCAGTGAACAGCTACAGACCATGTCAGAGCACCGCCACCTTGTCCCTGCATAGCTGATTCTCCACAGAGGGTAGAGGTTGGTAGTCAATGGTCATGGCCAATCCTTGCAGCTGACTGGCCTGGGTGAATTCCTCCCATGATCTGCCTATAGCAACCAAGGCTCAACTACAAGAGGAGTGTGTACACAGCCCACACAGAGGGCACACCTTGAGTACCCAGCTTGGGTGATAAGAGAGGTTGTGCCACTGGATTCTACAGGACACCTACTACATTAGGCCACAGTAGGAAGACACAAAGTCAAAGCAGCTCTACCTAAAACATGGAAACAAACAAGGTAGGCTGCAAAAACAATAAGACAAAGAAACATGGCCCAAATAAAAGAACAGATGAAAACTCCAGAAAAAGAGCTAAACAAAATGAACATAAGCAATCTGTCAGATACAGAGTTCAAAACACTGTGAGGAACTCAGTGAGGACCTCAGCAGCATAAAAAAGATCCAGTGAGAAATGAAGGACATGCTAACTGAAGTCAAGAACACTTATAGGGAAACAACAGCAGAGCGGATGAAGCTGGAAATCAAAGCAATAATTTGGAATGTAAGGAAGCAGAAAACCAACAAAAACAAAAAAGAATTTAAAAAATGAGGATAGTATAAGTAGCCTCTGAGATAACTTTAAGAGGTCTAACATTCACATCATAGGGGTACCACACAGAGAAGAAAAAGAGCGAGAAATTGGAAATCTATTTTTAAAAATTATGAAAGAAAATGTCCCTATTTTGGTGAAGGAAATGGACATGCAAGTTCAGAAAGCACAGAAAGTCCCAAACAAGATGGATGCAAAGAGGCCCACTCCAAGACATATCATAACTACAGCACCAAACATTAAAGATAAAGACAGAATATTAAAAGCAGCAAGAGAAAAAAAGTTACCTACAGGAATGTTCGCATAAGACTATCAGATGACTTCTCAAGAGAAACTTTTCTAGATGGACTGGCAAGAAATATTCAAGGTCATGAAAAGCAGGGTCCTACAGGTAAGATTGCTCTCCCCAGCAAAGCTGTCATTTAGAATCAAAGGGCAGACAAAGAGCTTCCCAAACAAGAAAAAAACCTAAAGGAGTTCATCATCACTAAACCATTATTATATGAAATGTTAAAAGGACTTATGTCTGAAAAAGAAGATCAAAACTATGAACATTAAAGTGGTAATAAATACATATCAATCAACAATTGACTGGCCAAGGTGGAGGCACAGGTAGATACATTTTGCCTCCTCATACAACCAAATGAAGGACAACAACAAATTTAAAAACAAAAAATAACCAGAACTGCCAAAAAATCCATCTGGATGGAAGTCCGACAACTAAGGAGTTAAAGAAGAAACACTCATTCAGACTGGTAGGAGGGTGGAGACAGGCAGCTGCGGTGGAGAGGACGAGAGTAGTAAGACAGCAGCTGGCAGACTGGGCAGTCCCGCGTATGTGTGCGGGTAAACCAGGGGGAGCAAACAACTGGGGAGCGAGACAGACTGTGCAACCCAGGGTTCCAGCGTGGGAAAAGAAAGCCTCAAAACCGCTGGCTGTAAAAACCTAGGTTTCAGTGGCAGGAGAAACTCCCAGCCTCACAGGAGAACTCGTTGGAGAGACTCACAGAGTCCTGCAATGTACATAAACCCATTCACCCGGGAATCAGCACCAGAAGGGCCCAGTTTACTTGTGGGTCGTGGGGGAAGTGACTGAAAGCCAGCAGAGAGACAAGCAAGTGAAACTGTTTCCCCCCCTGACCCCTTCCCCACATACTGTGCCACAGCACAGCGATGTGGGTTGCCCTGCCCTGGAGAATACCCAAGGCTCCACCCCTTATGGTGTAACAGGTGCACCAAGACAAAGGAATATGGCCAAAATGTAAGAACAAATCAAAAGTCCAAAAATAGAACTAAGCAATGAAAAGACAGCCCTGGCTGGTGTAGCTCAGTGGATTGAGTGCGGGCCTGTGAACCAGAGGATCACAGTCTGATTCCCAGTCAGGGCACATGCCTGGGTTGCAGGCCAGTTCCCAGCAGGGGACGCAGGAGAGGCAACCATACATTGATATTTCTCTCCTTTTCTCCTTCCCTTCCCCTCTAAAGATAAATAAATAAAAATAAAAAAGATTTTAGAAAATCAGCAGCCAACTTAATCAGATGCAGAGTTCAAAACAGTGGTAATTAGAATGCTTACAGAAGTTGTCGAATATGGTCATGAAATAGAGGAAGGAGTGGAGGCTATGCATAATGAAATAAAGGAAAATATACAGGGAACCAACAGTGAAGGGAAGGAAACCCGGACTCAAATAAATAATTTGGACCAGAAGGAAGAAATAATCATCCAACCAGAAGAGAATGAAGAAACAAGAATAAGAAAAAAATAAAGAGAAGCTTAGGAACCTCTGGGACAACTTTAAACATTTCAACATCTTAATGGTAGAGGTGCCAGAAGGAGAAGAGAAAGGTAAGAAATTGAAAACTTATTTGAAAAAATAATGGAGAACTGCCCCAATCTGGCAAAGGAAATAGACTTCCATGAAGTCCAGGGAGCTCAGAGAGTCCCAAAGAAGTTGGACCCAATGAAGCACATAACCAAGGCACATCATAATTACATTACCCAAGATTAAAGAAAGGTAGGGAAGAATCTTAAAAGCAGCAAGAGAAAAAGAGACAGTTACAACGGTGTGCCCATAAAACTATCAGTCGATTACTCAAAAGAAACCTTAAAGGCAAGAAGGGTCTGGAAAGAAGTATTCCAAGTCATGAAAGGCAAGGACCTACAGCCAAGATTATTCTATTCAGCAAAACTTTCATTTAGAATGGGAGGGCAGATAAAGTGCTTCCCAGATAAAATCAAGTTAAAGGAGTTCATCACCACCAAGCCCTTATTATATGAAATGTTAAAGAGACTTATCTAAGGAAAAGAAGATCAAAAGTAACAACAGTAAAGTGACAACAAACCCAACTATTAACAACTGAACCTAAAAACAAAAACAAGCAAACAACTAGAACAGGAATGGAGATCCTGTTCACAGAAATGGAGATCACAAGGAGGATTATCAGCAGGGAGGGGCAGGGGGCAGAATGGGGGAAAAGGTACAAAGAGTAAGAAGCATGAATTGTAGGTACAAAATAGGCAGGGAGAGGTTAACTGTAGTATAGGAAATGGAGAAGCCAAAGAACTTACACGTAGGATCCATGGACATGAACTAAGGTGGGGGAATGCTAGTGGGAGGGAGGGTGCAGGGCAGAGGGGAATAAAGGGGAGAAATAAATGAGACAATTGTAATAGCATAATCAAGAAAATGTACTTGAAACAACTGAATCTAAAAAACAAACTAAGCCAACAAGAATAGAGACACAATCATGGATACAGAGAGCACTTTGATGGTTGCCAGATGGGAAGGGGGGTTGGGGGGTGATGGGTAAAGAGGTGAGGCGTTAATAAGTACAAATATGTAGTTACAGAATAGCCCTGGGGTGTAAAGTACAGTATAGGAAATGGAGCAGTCAAAGAACTTACACAAATGACCCATGGACATGAACAATGGTGGGGGAATTGCCTGTTGGAGTCAGGGGTGCTAGGTGGAGGCTGGGCAAAGGGGAAAAAACTAGGAAGACATAATAGCATAATCAATAAAATATAATTTGGAAAAAAGTTTATCAGTCAGGTCTGTTAATGAGGAGAGGCTTATCTTTGAACTTCCCCAAATCTAGCGTAGCATCTATCAAAGAGTAGCCTCTTAATGTATGTTTTTTAGTGACTAGATGCGTAAGTTTTTTCATTTTCTAACATCATATTTATGTGATTAATTGAACATAAATTCAGTTTTTTTTAAACTACAGCTTAATCTAAACAAACGCATTCTTTATTATAGTAATTCAGTTCTGTGTACTTTGAATATTGGGGACTTATTTAGGAAATTGAAATACTTCAGTGGCAAGGGACTAAGGCTTGGAGGAAGAAAAGGTAAAGAGATTTTCGAAACAAAAAAGAATGGGAGGATTAAGGAAACTTATGGTTATTTTTCTGTGTCCTCAGAGTCCATGCCATCCACAAACAACTGAACTATCTTTCAGGAAATAGTTGTGTTACACCTCATCCTGCATTTCACAATCACAGTAATCATATTAGTTAATAAAGTTGATTGGGTGGGTTTCTCAAAACATGGTTTATGCTGTTTCTATCTGTCAGTTCCCACAAATCAGATAGCAAAGAGGCTTTGAATTTTTTTAATCCTCACCCGGGGATACATTTTCATTGACGAGAGAGAGAGAGAGACATCAATCTGTTGCCTCCAGGATGCGTTCCAACCAGAGATGGACCTGGCAACCTAGGTGTGAGCCCGGGCCAGGAATCCAACCCGCAGCATTTTGGTGAACAGGGTGATGCTGCGAGCACCTGAGCCATTCAGCCAGGGTTGGGCTTTGCATTTCAAATGGATTTGCATTTCAAATAAAAGTTTGACATGAGTTAGGATTGAAATTAATGTCATAAATTATATAGTGGTAGTAGTTTTAGAGATTATTATAAACTTTGCATTCTAACTCTAATATGAAATAGAAATGATGGAAAACTTTAGTATTTTATTACGTAAAAAATTATATAAAAATAGTAAAATTCAGTTGATTGTGTTTTGGTGGGGAGGCAGGGGAGAGGAGAGAATATATTATGTTGGAAGCACAGAACATGGAGAATTAAGAAAGAAAAGCTGGCCCTGGCTGGTGTGGCTCAGTGGATTGAGTGCTGGCCTGTGAGCCAGAGGGTCACTGGTTTGATTCCCAGTCAGGGTACACGCCTGGGTTACGGATTGGGTCCCTGGTTGGGGGTGTGCGAGAGACAACTATACATTGATGTTTCTCTTCCTCTCTTTCTCCTTCCCTTCCCTTCTCTATAGAAATAAATAAATGAAACTTTCTTAAAAAGAAACAGAGAAAAGCTGGTTAGCATTCTGCTAACATTCTTCAAAGGAGACACTTTCACCTGAACCCTGGGTCCAAAAAATGAGATAAAATATTCCTAGAGGTCATCTCATTGCTTTCTCTTTGGTTTCATAGTGTGCTTTTTTTTATTTGTTTTGGTTTCTGTAGATTTTCCTTCACTATGAAGGGAGAGCAGTGATTTTTAGAGGTGGTGTAATTTGCCAGTTTGGTATCTTTGGTTACTGTTGTGTTCCCTTTCAGGTTTGGTTTGATCCCCAGTTACAGTTTTGTTAGGATGCGAGTGTGTTAACCAGATGACATAAATATGACTATTTAATTTAGGAGGTGATATGTAATTAGTTCTTCATGTAGATTAATGGAATTGAGCATCTCAGCCTCATTTTTATCTTGGTACCCTGTGGGTTTAGTGACTCCACAGAGCTGGGAAACTACAAAGGCAGGATAGTTGAAGAACAGTTTTCAATAAGTTTTCCTCACTGTCTGTTAACTTATTTATAGGGAGTATATAGAAGATACCTTCTGGGGAATAATGCATCCGAGAACAGCTTCCAGTTCGCCAATGTTGTTCAGCCTCTGGCAGAAACTGGACTGCAGCTCTCAAAAAAGTAAGTAAACAGATCCTTCAGCTAACTAATTAGAGCCCCTATTAGGTCTGTGAACGTTAGAAACTCGAGGGGGGTGGGGATCACTTTTATTTCTTACACCAGGATTGCTGCTGCCCATCAGAATAATGTGTTTGGTCAATGTCTTACCTACCTGAAAATAAATCAACTTCAAATAGAAAGAAAATACTCATTTGTGATTAAAAGTATTTTTGACAATTTGAGTATATAAACTTTAAGGATATAGATAAAACTCCCGAATGTTTCCTTCTAATATTTGTTACTTACATTTACCTATTTAAAATTATAAATTACATAAGGTAATTGATTAGATTTAGAAATACTGCTTTCTTCCATCATCACATGCCATGAAATTTTATTCCAACGTTTTGTAAGCATCATTCAAATCCATGTCTCCATCGGTGGAGCACTTGTGAGGCATCTGATACACTTTGCCAGCCACACTCCCATCTAAGTGGTGTGATACATAGCACTTACTGAATTCATGGATGATGCTGTCCCTGGAAATTCTGCCCAGGGTAGAATGGATACAGAGAGGGGTAAGGGTATAATTACATTAATGATGTAATTATAATGTCGCCCAAGCAACAAGTACTTATGCCATAACGTTAGCATAGTCTTGTTTTTACAATCCACTGTATAGATGAATATTTGTAATCTCCAAAACATAACAACTGACTGTTGCTCATCATAGTGATCTTTAGGGGTATTGTTTATAATGATACCCGACAGTTACATTTGTGGGGCATATACTGAGAGTAATCATTAAATTTATGTTCAATTTCTTTTGTTCCTCTCTCCCCCCTTTTTTTAGAGATTCTAAACAGTGACTTCATTAAAGATTCAAAATTATCATTGGTTGAGGTCACACCAGGCTTATGTTTTCCCCAAATAATGTGTAAGCGTTAAAGTTTATGATAAAAACAAAGTGATTCTGCCTTCACCCCATAATATGAAAGACTTAAAAAATTCTAAATATGGCAGCTCCTTCTGAGTGCTATTTTTGGGGAGTTAGGGAAGACTTCATATTATATTCAGAAATATAATAATTGGGTATCTTCATAACTTCTTTTTGCAAAGATCTTCCGGAACTACACTACCACAGATGGAGAGTACCCCAAAGTTGTTTGTACAGACTTGGAGAGGCCAGGAACTTCTTACGAGGGTGAAGCATTTCATGAAGCAGCACATCCTTCCAGCTGAAAAGGTGAACATCGTGTGAACAGAACGTGTTTGTGCTCAAGGACTATAGAATTACTTCTGTTATCTCCACTTCTAGGAGCACCACAGCGTCTGTGTCTTTGCAGTCAGTCCTTAACTAGGTGCCCCTCCTAACCTCAGCACTGAGCTGCTGTAGAACCTGATCCTGAAAAATCCCAAGGTTCTAAAATATACCAATGGAATGCTACAGATAAATCTGTGTAATTAAAATTAAGTCCAAAGGAATTAACTCTTTTTGTGAAGTTTAGAACCTTATATTAGAATAAAACACTACTTTGGGAGCTTTTGCCAAGGCAGTGACTTTAAGGTGTCTTGTTTGGTTGGTTGGTTGGTTTTGGTTTTTTTATAGACCCCTTTGAAAATTAAGAGAACTAGCCTTGGCTAGTGTAGCTCGGTGGATTGAGCGCGGGCCCGCAAACCACACGATCGAGATTCGATTCCCAGTCAAGACACATGCCTAGGTTGCAGGCCAATAGGGACTCATGAGAGGCAACCATACATTGATATTTCTCTCCTCCTCTCTCCTTCCCTTCCCCTCTAGAGATAAGTAAATAAAATCTTTTAAAAAAAAGAAAATTAAGAGAACTGTAGAGGAAACAAGGTAGGCATACCCAGAGAATTTTGAATGTCATTTCAAGGAGTTTATAAATACTACCACCCATCTCCTCACACGATACTGTTTTAAGGTATTGCGTTTCAGTCAGTTCACTGAGGGTAAAGAGTGCACCAACCCTCGCCTTGACAGGCTTTTATTGCTTTTCTGGGCACGTGACATGATAGTCCTCGTTTACTATGCACAGGTTTGGTTTAGGTGGTTACCTTTTACAGAAAACAAAGGAGAGGATGCCGCTAATTACTTCAAAGAGAAGGATGTTGCAGACCAAGGGCAAAAGTGGTTGAACCGGTTATGCTCCATACTGGGGAGGTTTAGCACAGACTTTAGAAAATTACAGTAAGCACTCGATGCCTCAATTCAGGGTGAGGGAGTTTTAGCAAAAGCAAGTCTCAAAGCAGCCTAGGTACAATGCAGGCCTGATTCCCCATGGGAGAACCTATCCGTGGGCATGGGTCCTGTGCATCAGACCTCTCTTTCTTCTGGGCGCTGGGGCCATACCCCACAGAATGGTCTCCTACAGTATTAAGAAAATGCAACACTTTTGATTCAAGATGGCAGCATTTACCTCTCCTCCACAAATGGAATAAATCGTTGAAAGCATAAAAACAGGAGGGGGACACATCAGAGGACTAAGGTTTTGAAAAGACAGTAGAGAAGGCCATTCTGTGAGCTTGTCATGAAATGCAGTACGGATACCACTGCATAGGAGAAGGTGGCAGGGCCCCTGGAAGAATGTGGCAGTTAGAGACAGTTGTCTCTGGATCGCAGTATAAATTCTGCAAATTAGTAGTAATGAGTGACCACGAGCAAGTGGTCACTTCTTTGTGGGGGACAGGATAATATCGTGGTTAGGAGTGAACACTCTGGGGTCAGATTATTTGACTCTGAATTAGTTTTGTGCCACTTTCCAGATGTGGGACCTTGGGAGTTTCAAACGTGTGCTTCAACCTTCTTAAGTACGAATTCATGCTCCTCATTAAAATACAATATTAATATTTTAGCCCTGGCTGGTGTGGCTCAGTGAACTGAGTGCCAGCCTACAAACGGAAAGGTTGCCATTTCAATTCCCAGTCAGGGCACATGCCTGGGTTGTGGGCTGGGTCCCCAGTGAGGGGTGTGTGAGAGGCAACCAATCGAGGTATCTCACACATCAGTGTTTCTCTCCCTGTCTTTCTTCCTCCCTTCTCCTCCTCTAAAAATAAATAAATACGATCTTTTAAAAATAATAATAAAATAAAAACAAATCAAACTGCATGGAACTAAGACAACCAAGGAATTAAAGAAACAGTCAACCAGGCCTGGCTGGTATAGCTCAGTGAATTGAGCACTGGATTGTGAACCAGAAGGTCACCAGTTTGATTCTCAGTCAGGGCACATGCCTGGGTTACAAGCCAGGTCCCCAGTGAGGGGGCACATGAGAGGCAACCACACATTGATTTTCCTCTCCCTCTCTCTCTTCTTCTTCTCTTCCCCTCTCTAAAAAATAAATAGTCTTAAAAATATATTATTTTAGTAATAATATTAAAATATCCTGAAATATTATATTTCATATTGCTTTGAAAATTTATTACAAGAAAATTTTTACGCAAGATAGGTTCAGGATTATGGATTATTGTTTCTAATATGGTCTGTAAACTACAAGTAAGATATTCTGAACCTGAATAAAAAAAGAGAACGGGAATTGGATTTGGAAAGCAGAATGGATCATAATACAAGAATAAACCACAACATAGGAAGCCACATCACAAAAGAATTCTGAAGTAAGAGAAGGCTATAGCACAGGTGGTAACTTTTTTTTTTTTTGACCAAAGAATTAACCTGTAGGTGGGCTGCTTGGGTTGGTCTCTAATACTCTCAGGTAGCAGTGGTGTGTGCCCTAGACAGAAAGCTGCAAGAATACTCCATACAAGCAAAGGATCTGTTTCAAAGAAGCCAGGGTTTCAACATACCAGCTAGTGCTCTGGAGTAGAATCCCCCATTTTTTGGCTTTATTTAATTGTGGTGGGGATTTGGTGGAGATTCCCGCTGGCCTATCAGCTTGCTAGATTCCTACCTGTTCACCCGAAACAGAAGCCTATCTGTTGACACGCTAGCACTTGCAATCAAGGGAGCACAGAAATTTCACAAATTGGGTTGTGATGCATCTGCTGAATTTAATATCATGCAGCCATTAAAATATTTGTAAAGAATTTGCAATAAAATGGTTTATAAGTAAAAAAAAACAAAACAAAAAACCAGACTGTAGATTTAAAGGGAAGATTGTCAGTGTTTTGTGTGGTGAGGAAAGCCAGTGTCATTTTGTAGTTGTATACCCTTCAGGTCTGGAATCCGTGCCCTTCTGATAACGTGAGCTCTTTCTTCCTTTAAAAAGTCTTACCAACATCTGTAGAAATGGTTCGTACTATAGAATGATTCTGAACAATAATGCTCCCTATCTGTGAATACACATTTTTGAAGTGATATTTGGAGAAGACAAATTTGCTTTTTCAAAATGGAAGGGGGAAAGCCTATAAAATTCTATCAAGTATTATAAGTTTACAAAAACTAAAAGTTAGGTTTAGAAAATAAGATTGTACCACATAATATACATTTTAATCGTATGTAACTTTAGCTAGTAAGCCTATTAATCACTTTTTCTTAGTACTTTTATATTTTCCCAATTTTCTATAACAGGAGAAAATGAGTTTATTTAAACAATTTTAATGACCTTTCGTAGCTCCTTGGATATCATGAAAGTAGAACATAATTTCATTATCTTTGAAAATGTTAAAGGCAATTCTTATTTAAAGTGCACGTGGATCAGGAGTCCTGAAAATAGCCTGTAAAACAGGAACTAGCAATATGACGTGTTACTGGGAACACACTTATAATAACATTCATCTTGTTTTCCCACTGAGTCTAATAATACACTAAGAACGATTGCTTCTTTCTAACAGACTCAAGTTTAACGTGAAAAACATAGTAAATGGCAAATTATTTGTAGGCTCAGATTTAAGATTCGGAACCAACAGACCCCCTCACAGTATCTCAGTAGTGAATGAGGAAGTTAGATACTAAAGGTGCTATTTTGGGAAGACTGATCAGGGATCAAGCATATTTTCTGCTTTCTTCTTCCACCAGTAAACTCTTTTATATTTTAAGAACTAAAGAAAACTCTTTGTAATGAGGTATTTTATTTTCATTCGGACCCTTACTGTACCACAAATAGAATTTGCAAATCTCTAAATGGATAGATTTTAGAACAGGAAGTATTAAATAATCATGTTTTCAAATAATTATATAAACACCGACATAATTTCTCAGAACTGTAGTATCATAGGCCAGTCAGAGATGAGGAATTCGTAAATGTATTGCATGTTTCTTATCAAACACAACAGCATTGACTATTTCTGTGGCAGTACGAGGCATGGAAATAATAAACAACCCTAAACAGGAAATTTCAGTGACTTCCTGAGAGAAATAACAAGTGCTGTTCATCCTGGTGCCTTTGAAAGAGCCACGCCGTGTCTTCCTGATGTTTTTACTGAACCTAGCAGCACTCCGGACCAGCAATTTGCACCGTTTTCATGTTGTGGCACGCGGAAACTAACGACTAAAATGCGCAGCACGCCATAAAATATATTTTTTGCCAATCTGACAAAAAAATAGGTGTAATTTTGATTCATTCACACCGGACAACTATTGTGTTGGCCATTGTCATTTTTTAAATGTGACGATGTGAGGGAAAAGAGGTCAGTGCCCCTGACTAAATAGTCAGGTACTGCATGCTTTAAAACTTCTTGTGGCACAGCGGTTGAAAATCCCTGCTCTAGACCAAAGAAGTTTGTCACCTGGAGTTTTGACAATGTTCATAGCTTTTAATGCAGTAAAGTAATTCTACCCGCCCAAGTGCAGGTGTAGAGGGCAGAAGGTGGGTGCAGAGATGCTGGGTTAGCAGGTGTTGGAGAGCGCCACTGCAGTCCAAGATTTTAGTTCGTCTTGGTGTTTCCGTTGCACGAATTAGAGACTGCTGTTGTTTGGTGTGGCTGTTGCCCATCGTGTTTATCACTTTACTTACTGTTCATTCCTTTCTGCAGCTCAGATGTTTCTTCAGGCTCCCTTAATGAGAATCTTCTAATAAGCTTTTCTCTTTCTCTTTTTCTTCTTTTTCTTTTTGCCCCAGGGGAGGGAAGTAATGATTTATCCTCATCTCTTCTCTCTCTGTATCTGCCCATCTCTGTGTCTCTATATATACCCTTCTGTCTCTGTTTCTCTCTCTGTCTCTAAAGCCTTTATTTTGCCCCAATTCTTGAAAGATCATTTTATTAGATATAGAATTTTAGATTAACAGTTATTTTCTCAGCAATTAGAGATACTATCCCACTGACATCCTCATTTGTGGCTCTGGGATGTAAGCTCTCAGTCTTGCTTAATGATATGTGACCTTGTCCCTTTAAAAACTTTTCTTCCCCTTTGATTTTCTGCAGTTTGTGCTCTGGCTTCATTGTGCTTTCTGAATTTGAGGGCTCCTGTCTTCTAGTTCTGAAAACATGTTAGATATCTTTTCCAGCATTCCATCTCTCCTCATTCTCCTCATTCTCCTCATTCTCCTCATCTACAGCTTCAATTAGGCTTATGTGAGAACTTCTATCTGTTCATCATGTCCCTCAACCTCTGGTATTTGCCTTCTGTTGAATTCTATGCTTCATTCAAGAAAGGAGATATTTCTTCAGATCCTTCTTTTGATTGTTTTCTTTCCAGCTGAGTCTAATTTCACTTTTCAACCATCCAAAGAGCAGTAGTTTTCAAAATGTGGATTGTGTCACAATTGCCTAGAAAGCTAGTAAAGAATACAGAAGCCCCAGGCTCACTGCAATAGGAGACGGCCTGGGCCCTGTTTTTTTTACCAAGTTCCCCAAGTGATTCTGAAACCTGCTGAAGTTCAAGAACTGCTGCCACTGAGCTTTTCTAGTTTAATTACTATTGCTTTTCTTTTCTTCAAGTTGCACTTAGTTCTTTTCAAATTTGTCCAGCTTGATAATCCTTTGTCATATTTTTATTTCCTTCCTTTGTTCTCAAAACCTATGGAGACAACTGCTTTATATTCTGTATCAGATCACTATTTTATCTAGTCTTTGGGGAGTGCGTTTCTGTTTTGTTGAACAATTGTTTTTGCTGATTTCTCGTGAATGGTGGCTTGTTTCCTCAAGTGTTCAGTAATTTTTCATTTCGAACTCATGCTCTTTGGAATTTCACTTTATCTGCTAGGATAATGTAAGGCTGCGTTCACAGCTCTCCCCCCAGAGAGGATTGGCTGGGATCCTGCCAGGTCCTCTAGGCACTGTCCT
This sequence comes from Sturnira hondurensis, assembly GCF_014824575.4. Taxonomy (NCBI): domain Eukaryota; kingdom Metazoa; phylum Chordata; class Mammalia; order Chiroptera; family Phyllostomidae; genus Sturnira; species Sturnira hondurensis. Next base: position 6,814,800 of record NW_028085930.1, read on the forward strand.
CAGGAACAATGGAAGCTTTATTTTTGGCTTGAGATTTTAGTGTCCCACAGGTCTCCAAATTCAGATCCCAAACTTGGACAAAGACAAGCTTCAGGATAGAAATGTTTATATTTTTCCTGCTTCATCCTATTGTATTTGTGGCCTTTTCCGTATGGTCTGCCTCTGAGGGGTGAGGTTTTGTTTTCTTCCCCACCCCGCCAACTTAGCTTTTGCCCATTAGGTACCCTGGCTTTGGTGCAAGGAAGAGATGACCTCTGATTCTCCCCTTTGTCCTGTTTGGGGCATTTGGCTTTGTCTCCTGCCCACTGCCTGTGTGGCCCATTGGAAACTAAGGCCCAGGCCACCATGGGTCAGACTACACCCCTCAGCCAAATGCACCTCCAATGCTCACTCACACCTGAAGAGTCAGGCTTTTTTAATTCTTGGCCTCTGAGGATTTTTAAAAGTTTCCTCCCAGCACAGCTATGCATTACTAAAGGTATTTTTAAGTTATTTTAAATATCTCACCTGATATTTTTAGCTGTACTACACTGGGAGGGGTTTATGGGACCATCTAGTGTGTCGCATTGCTGAAAATGAAACATTCAAACCTCGGTATAGATTTGGGGACTCTATCATCTAGCATTGAGGGAGCATAGTTTTGTGAGCAGCAAGCCTCCAGAATGTTTTGTACTTCTGTGTCTGCTTTTAGAAAGAAATATGATTGATTTGATAAAAGTGCTACTTCACCTAAATATGCTTTGTTTGGATTTTATGGCTTTATTTACTTTGTACTAACTTTAGCCAATGAACTTTTTTTTTATTCCTTTAAGGAGGTAATTGAGTTCTATGTTCAGAATGAAAATTCAGTAGACAAGTGGAAAAAGCCTTCAGTAATTGATAAACTCAAGGTAAGAAAAATAAGAAAACCTTTAACATTGGAAAATTCATGTGTAGGTCTTTTTAAGACCTTAGTTTGTTTTTGTTGCTGCTGTTATATATGTAGAGGATAATTATATCAATAATAACTTTTTTAAAAAAATTAAAAATAGAATCTGTAACATACAAAGTAGGTTGCATAGTGTTTTATGTATACTGATGAAGACACCCTTTTAAAGCTGTTCAGAGAAATACAGTGAACACTACTTACCACCATCTGTCACTTAATTGAGACTAAAGTCAAGCAAGGAATTTGTCTTATTTGGGCTTAACCCAAATTTCATGTTTTCAAATCACAATACAAAAAAGTTATTTGGCGTAATTATGCTCAAGAGTGGGAGCTTTTGTAATAGCTCTGTTCAGTAAGAAGTTCTCAAGCAAATTTGGTTCTTTAGCCAAATCCAAGGAAGCTTGGAGGAAAAGTCATTTATCAGTTAAGAAACTATCGGTCATGATGAATCAATAGTGACTTGTTTTTAGATAACAGGATAAAATGAAATAAATAAGTTCATAAATGTTCTTAAATTTCAAAAAGCTTAAGTATCAATACCCTATAAATAAAACTACTTTGGGTCATGGCAAATTATGATCACTCTGGCATATTCATCACCTTGACAGGAAATGGCCAAAGCAGAGGGTCTCTGGAACTTGTTTTTGCCAGCTGTCAGCGGTCTCAGCCAGGTGGACTATGCCTTGATTGCTGAAGAAACAGGAAAATGCTTTTTTGCTCCACACATCTTTAACTGCCAAGCACCAGGTTACTACATTATTGAAAACAGATGTTCTCACATATTTTGAGCGTGTTTAAACTTTCTCTATTTTATGACAAAGAAGTTTTTCATACATAAAATTTTTGATTTAAATTTGTTTATACTTTTACTTCTTAGTTACTTTGATTTAGATGTTAAAAACTGAATCTAATTTCTCAATGGATTACTCTTTTGTTAAATGCCATTACATTAAGAGTATTAGTTAATAGAATCTGCCACCAAAGGGATGTATAGTATAATGATGGGAGCAGTTTCCTGATTGGGTATTTGATATTTCTATGGCTAGTTGGCATGAATAGAGAGTTCCACATCTTTTGGTTACTTCACTGTCTTTCCATTTATTCACCAATTATTTACTATGTACTATGTGGCAAGCCCTGTTTTATGTTTTTGAGTTATATCAAGGAATAAAATAAAGAAAGATTCCTGACCCCACGGAGCTGATAATGGATATCATTATCATCAATAATGTCTCCCTTCTAATGGAGGGAGACAAAATTGAGTGATAAATATAGTAAGTAAATAATGTAGTAAGCTTGAAGATGAAAAGTGCTTTGGGAATAAAGATCTTAGCGGGGAAGTTGGGATGGGGGGCTCTGGACTGCTGAAAGACAAGGGATGTGGATTACAATTTAAAGTAGAACAGTTGGACTGGGCCTTATTTGGAAAATGACATTTGATAAAGACTTAAAAGGAGCGAGTTAGCCATGCTGATGTCTCAGGGAAGGGTTTTCAGAGCTGAGGGAACAGAAAGTGTACCGTCTGAAGACAATAATGTGTGTGATAGGTGTGTTCCAGGAGTAGCCGAGGAAGCCAGTGTGGCTGGGAGAGTAGTAGAAGACATCAGAGAGGAAAGGACCTTATTTATATGCTGGGCCTTACAGAGCAGGTAAGGGCTTATCACAGAGAAATGGAAAGCCGTTGAAGATTTGAGCAAAGCAATGGCAAGATGTGACCCAGGTTTTAAGAGTATCACTTTGTCTGCTATGTTGAGAATTAACCGAAGGAGGGAAGTGGGGAGTTTGTTGTAATTATTCTAGTGAAATATGATGGCATTTTGTTCTAGGGGAGTAGCAGTGGAAGGGGTGAGAAATGGAAAGATTCTAAATATATTTTGGAGCAGAGCCAAGAGGATTTCCTCATTGGGTATGAGGTATACATGGGGAAGTCAAGGACACCACTAAGGACTTTGACATGGAAATTGAAAGGATGAGGGAAGGAGGCTGACTTTTCTCTAAAAAGATAATGTAGAATATAATCTATAGAAGGTGTTTTCAGAACTGGATTTGCAGAAGAACCACCTAAGGAATTTTTTAAAGTCCAGATTCGCAGGCTCCTTCCCTGGAGATTCTGACTCGGTAGGTGTAGGGTAGGCCCTGGGAATACTCGGATGCCGCCAGTCAGGAACGGGCCGTTGATGTGTAGTAGAAGGGCAACGGTACGACAGCCTATCGTATTCCTGCACAAGTTAGGCCTCAGTCTTGTCTTTTGTGCTCATTGTATGGCCCTGGTGCTAAAGTCTTCCTAAAAGAGTTAGTGAGGGGTGGAGTTGCCAAAAAGAGGTGTATTGGATATCTGAGAGAAAACATAAGCTGGTGATTTAGCAAAGTGTTTCCTCCCTGTTCTTTGACTCTTCATTTCTTTGGAACCATTGAGATAGTTCCTAGACTTCTGTTGATGATTGACTTTGACCCTGGTGTGATTTTCCCTCTTCCCAATTTATCAAATCACTGTTGTAGTACATTCTAATCTAATAATAAGGCTATTGTGAAAGTAAAGAAATCTATTCACAAAGTTTCTAAAGATTCATCTCATTGGGGTGAAGCTATTACATCATACTGCATAGGTGGCTCACTTTTATGGAAAGAGAACTTCTAATCTTTTGTTTAAAACTTGTTTATTGTTCTGGCCAAGATGGAGGCATAGGTGGAAATACTGTGCCTCCTCTCACAACCAAGTTTAAAGACAACAAAGTTTTAATAACAAAAATGCAGGTTGGAAGATCAGCAGGAGGGATTTACCTAGGCCAGTCAGCTGCAAGGATTGGCTGTGGCCATTAGCAACCAAGAACTTGGTCTGGAGCAACCAAGGCTCAACTACAAGGGGAGGATGTACTCTGCCCACACAAAGGACACACTTTAAGTACCCAACTTGGGTGATAGGAGAGGCTTGGCACTGGAGCCTACAGGACACCTACTACATTAGACCACACTACCATGACATGGAGTCAAAGCAGCTCTACTAAATGCATAGATACAGACACAGGGAGGCTGCCAAAATGAGGAGACAAAGAAATATGGCCCAAATGAAAGAACAGATCAAAACTCCCGAAAAAAGGTAAACAAAATGGACAAAAGCAATCTATCAGATGCAGAGTTCAAAAACAGTCTTTCATAAGGATGCTCAAGAACTTTAGTGAGGACCTCAGCAGCATAAAAAAGATCCAGTGAGAAATGAAGGACACACTAATTTGCAGGAAAACAACAGTAGAATGGAAGAAGCCAAAAATCAAATCAATGATTTGGAACATAAAGAACTAAAAAAAAAAGAAACATGTAAATCAAAAAGAAGAAAAAGGAATCCAAAAAAATGAGGTTAGGAGAAACAGCCTCTGGGACAACTTTAGGAGAGCCAACATTCACATCAGAGGGGTGCCAGAAGAAGAGAAAGAACAGGAAATTGGAAATCTATCTGAAAAAAAATAGTGAAAGAAAACTTTCTTATATTGGTGAAAGAAATAGATATGCAAGTCCAGGAAATAGAATCCCAATTCTGATCGGTGCAAAGAGGCCCACTCCAAAACACATCATTGTAAAAGGCCAAAGGTTAAAGATAAAGACTTCTAAAAGCAAGATAAAAGAGGTTAGTTACCAGTAGGTTGCCAGATGGGAGCAGGGAGGGGAAAAATAGGTGAAGAGGTGAAGGGATTGAGAAATGCAAATATGTAGTTAGAGAATAGCCATGGGATGTAAAGTACAGTGTAGGAAATGAAGTAGCCAAAGAACTTATAGGCATGACCCATGGACATGAACAGTGGTGTGGGTATTGCCTGAGAGAGTGGGGGGTGCTGGGTGGAAAGGGGCAAAGAGGGAAAATCAGGACAACTGTAATAGCTTAATCAATAAAATATAATTTTTTAAAAAGATGAATTTCTACTCAAGCTACCTAAATTATTTCCCAAGTAGTTATAAAAGTTTATAGGAAACATATGTCATCATCCAATTTGGCTTTTTGAGCTTTGCCCTTTAATCATACAATATTGTATTTCGGAGTGCTGAAAATAGCAATTTTAATTCTAAAGCTATTAGTGGAAAATTGGGGTCCATTGGGCTGACGAGGGGAGAAACATCTGTAGAAGTAACTTACCTAGGCTCTTTTCCCACCCATAGATAATAGGTTCGTTGGGCCAGCTTCTTGGAATAAATCGGTAAACCCTTTTGGAGAGTTTATTTTCAACATTTGCCTCGTTTGAACTATAACAAGAAACACTGAATTCAAAACAAGCAAAGAAAAGAGTGAGCTTCATTTTTTTCAACTCAGGTCTCATTTTCTTCCTCAATCAAAAAGAATTTTAAGCTTGTGTTAATCTACTGAGAATTTTGCATTTTAATATGACTTTGGCTCCATGATGAGTATATGAACAGAGTACAAACATATTTGGAGAGACTTAACTTAGATTTAACTCAAATTTTCATAGGCATTTTAGTGACTGTCCTAAAGTCATTGTACGAGGTGATATTAAATTCTTTCTCAAAATCTTGTAAGTAATCAGTATTCAAGGGAAAGGTTTTCAGTACTACTTTTTGAAATTTGATAGGAATGAAAATCAGAGAAAGGCATCTAGAGCATTTTGCTCTATGGCACACACGAGGCTTTTCTTTTTAAAAAAAACACCTGAGGGTGATGCTATGGTGTCGTCATGCACTGCACAGTGCCTGCTGAGCATTGCAGAGGGCTTGTCATGTTCTACCCAGGACAGGGGTTCTGTGTTTAGCATCCTTGAGATACAAGCTGGTACTTTTTTAGATGGTATTGGGTACACAGTAGTAAGAACACTGTTAGAGGTAAAGAGACAATAATTACTATGTGAGTTCAGAAGGAGATATTTCTGACTGGGTAATCAAAGATTCTTCATAATGAAGGTGGCTTAGAAGCAGGAATTTACTTAGGAATGATTGGTAGAATTTCAGTTGAGAGAAGGCCTGGCTGGTGCAAACATATGGAAGTAAGATAGCAAAGAGTGTGTTTGAGAAACTGGAATCTCCATAGAATAATGTTCACTGTTTCCCAGGAGTGTTTCAACCCTGGCAGAGGATATTGGCAAGATACCCAGCACAGGTTAGGCCAGTAAATTGTTTCCACCGATCCTAATTGAGTGAGATCTCACTAGAGCTGTGCTTCATTGAGGGAGAGTGGACAAGTGTTTGTGGTTCAGAACAAGCCGAATAAATACTCACTGAAAGCCATGTACTTATAAATACTGTATGGCACACCTTTGTTGTAAGTTATATTTACTATTATGCTTCAGAATATTGTTAGCAAAGTTTGCTTTAAAAAGATGACCATCTGTATTATCTACATAAATTCTAGACTTCATATTAGTAAAGTATAAAATTCAAAACAAATGCTTTTCTTACCACATGTAGACACGGGGAACATGGAGTTACTCCACCTGTATGGAAGTGAAAAGCAGAAGCAGCAGTGGCTTGAGCCTCTTCTTCAAGGGAGCATTGCCTCCTGCTTCTGTATGACAGGTAAAAAAGCGAACCAGTCTTCTCCCTTCGTGTAGTCCGTCACCCAGAGGCATTGTGGGTGAGCAGAAGAAGTGTGGGGCGTGGCTCTGTGGCAGGCAATTTTTTTGTGGTCAGAATGTAAATAGCTTTGTTTTGAGCCCACTTTTAAATTTGGGCCCTTTTTAAAAATTTGTATTTATTTGTTTTTAGAGAGAGAGAAAGGGAGGTGGGGGAAGAAAGGGAGGGAAACATTGATCTGTTTCTTCTTGCATGTCCCCTGTCTGGGGACTGAATCTGGGACCCAGGTATGTGCCCTGACCGGGAACCAAACCAGCAAGCCTTCATTTTGAACAATGCCTATCCAACTGAGCTACACCAGATAGGGCTAAATTGTGGAATTTTTAAATGTGCAGAATGAAAGTTGACTTCCCCTTAGGGAGGACACAAGGTGTTTTCTGGTAGGCATTAGCAGCAGAGTGCCCCTAGTTTCATAATGTTTTGTCTTGCTTTTCTAAAATTGCCACCTATGGATACTAAAGGTCATTTTTGCCCTTATGTATGAAATATTCATCTTTGTGATAATTTTGTATTGATACTTACAAAATACTTAACTCTGCATAAACCTGGAAAAGCAGAACTTTCACCAGTGCTGGTCATGTGGCTCAGATTATCTTATGGGGAGATACAGCTAAGAGCATGTTAATAAAAATGGTTTGGTTCCACTTGCACATAGGAAACATTCATTGACTCTTGAAGAGACAAACAGTATCTCATAATTGAGGTAGAATTAAATTAAATTTCATCTGGCCATAATTTTAGCCATATTTTATTGTCTTCTGGAATATTACATACATTTATAATAGCAAACTGCTCTCTATCAGTAATAGGCATTTATAACACCTGTAGTACAATGCACTGTCTTTCTATAAAGCACTAATTCGAGGTTACAGAATAAGCAGAGTCAACAGCCCCCTTTCTAAAGAAACTGAGTCTCGCCCTGGCTGGTGTGGCTCAGTTGATTGAGCACAGGCCTGTGAAGCAAAGGGTCACCAGTTCGATTCTCAGTCAGGGCACATGCCTGGGTTGCAGGCCAGTACCCAGTGGGAGACCCATGAGAGGCAACCACACATTAATGTTTCTCTCCCACTCTTTCTCCTTCCCTTCCCCTCTCTCTAAAAATAAATAAATAAATAAATAAATAAATAAATAAATAAATAGAAAGAAACTGAGTCTCTAATTTTAGAAACCGAGCACATGAAATATCTGATGGAGGACCCATTTAAATGAACATTCTATTGCCAAGTGCAGATTACTATGATCGGGACCTAGCCCATGGATTCTGAAATTCCGTGCAGTAAAGCAGTCATGTATGAGTTCCATGGAAAACTTTCTGAAGATGCTAAGTGTTGAGCAGGCTTTATAGAAAGCAAAGTAAGTAAGTAAGTAAGTCAGTGAAAGCATTCCTGATGGAATCTGCAAGGCATAGTTAGAAATTATTTAAGATAGTAAACTGTATGGTAAGGAAATCTGGCTTGTAAATATTTAGTACAGACTTCCGTTGTGGGAAGAACAATGTTTTTAATTTATGCTTGATGACTGGAAAAGGGATTGAGTTTTATCCCAAGTCATATATCAATGAGGAAACCAAGAACACAGTTCAGATTGCTGATCTCCACTGTTCTATTTCATTCGCTTATTCTCCCAATGAACATTGATTGAATATACTATTTGTAGGTTATGGGAGAACCAGGGTGGAATGGGGGGAGGATAGGAAGATGACAAAGATGTTCTCTCTGTCCTCAGAGAGTTCACATTTCCCTCTGCAAGTCTCTCTTGTAAACGGACATCTGCCTTCCTGCAAATTGAGCCTTTGTTTACTTGTAGAGCCCGATGTAGCCTCCAGCGACGCCACAAACATTGAATGCAGCATCCAGCGAGATGGAGATAGCTACGTGGTTAATGGCAAGAAATGGTGGAGCAGTGGTGAGTGTTCAAACCGACCCTTTGTGCTAGACACTGTCCTAAAATAATATGACACACAGCTCTTACTCTTACAATGCCAGTTCTTTACGTTCTGCCTTAGCATTTTCAAACTTAGAAATAGTTGATAAAAAGTAATTTTGTAACATGTCTTGATTAGGTGATGTTTAAGAGCAGAAAATGTCTTTTCCTTTTATAGTTTGTGAAAGGTAAAATTCATATTAATGCACAATATTTTGGACCTTTGGAATATCTATCAAAATTAAATTTTAATAGGGACATGTCCTATGTACTACAATAATTTATATGTAGTTGTTTTTAGAGAGAAACTACATGTTACCTAAAATAATTTATTGTGCTACATATTTTCATGTCTTAAAAATACAAGTTTTTAAATGAAAAGTAAGAATCTTTATACATAGAAAAATACATTGTTTAGTCAGCTGTCAGTAAGAGACTCATAAATAAATGAACACTTTAGAAAGTTATAAAAGTAACTGATTATAATAATTATCAGATATGGTTGTCTGAAGATCGCTTCCGGATTGTGCATGATAAGTCCAATGGGATAACCAGTTCACTACTAAAGAAAGGTGACCTAGGCAAGCAAACTGTGTGCTGAGAAACTTACCAGCAATGTATTAAAAAGGCCAGAAAAGCTTTTTATGTACTTTTTTATTGTTGATTGTTACTTTGGGAGTTTTATGAAATCACTTACAAATTAAGAAACAAGAAAAGAAGGGTAGATGAAGTTGTGCTGTATAGTTATTCAAGTATTAAAATTATGCAGGAAAATCATTTTTATGTAATGTAAAATAATAAATGCCCCTTAATATAAGCCTCTTGATTAATGTTAGATGGCCTACTTATTGCATGATGGTCTTATTACGTATGCTTGTTACTACTATTTTCTGGTATTGTATATTTTAATTTGCATGTTTATGCATTGATTATTTTGTTTCCTGTTCTTGACTTCTACCCTCCCCCATTCCTCACCCCAACTCTTCTTTGTTGTAAGTTGCGACCACGTGTTTGAGGTTCAAAGTTGAGAATAATGCAGGTGTTTTATCTGGGGGCCAAGCATCGTTCATGTGTGTCGAAGCAAGACAGAAGGCAGTTTTACGTTTAAATGCTGAATGTACTGGTTGGCTCTGTAGGGACTTCGGAATCCAAAGGAATCTCCACATTTTGTCTTTGTCTTCTCCAGGACCCATATTTCTTGGCAACTTTCATAATGTAGTTTTTAAAAGAGGATCCCATGAAGACATACAGGACTGGGTTGAGGCAACTGTGAAAGAGCGCGATGCTCTCTGTGATCTGGATGGCCACATCCATGCGTTTGCTCAGGTCGCAGTCCGTGATCAGGGAGTAGATGATGTCTATGGCTTGGCAGAACTTGACAATGTTGTAAGGCAGCTGAGTGACAATGAAAACTATAACCACTGTGAACAGAACTTTGAGGGGTCCAGATATTTTAATGTTTGGCATCCTGATGAGGGTCCTGGCCGTGATAAAGTAGCACACGCCCATAATGAGAAAGGGAATAACAAACCCGATGCAGATTTCCAGCATTTGGATGGATGCCTTCAGTGATGTTTGCAGGTGGTATGGAAAGATGGGAATGCACCTGGCCTGGTGATTTACTGTGTAAAAAACCAGCTGAGGTATACTCAGCAAGATGGCAAACATCCAGACGCAGAAGCAGATGAGCCGGCATGGTTTTCGCACCCGTGAATGGCCCGGGGCTTTGGTTACCGCCCAGTATCTGTCTATGCTGATACAAGCCAAAAACTGCATTCCAGAGACAAAGTTGACTGTGTACAAGGCCGAAGTGACCTTGCACATGATTTTCCCTAAAACCCACCCATGAACTGCATTAACGGCCCAAAAGGGCAGAGTGAATAGGAGGAGTAAATCTGCCACCGCCAAATTCAGGATGTACACATCTGTTTTGGTTCTCTGCTTCTTGTAATAGGCATAAATTGCCACTACGATGGAGTTTCCAGCAAGTCCGATGATGAAAGCTATCGTGTAGAAGGCAGGCAGGAAAACTTTGGCAAATTTCCTGACCTCTTCTTTGACACAGACCACTTCATACTGACTGTAGTCATGAGTGCCGTTTATTTCATTTTCCTCATAGTAGTAATCCATTGATTGGTTGTGTTCCAAAGCCATGGCTGCGATCTAAATGGCAGAAAGAATACAGGATACTCATTTTAATGTTGCTTAAAAGGAAACACTTTAAAAAATATATTTTGTTTAGATTTTATTTATTTATCTTTAGAGGGGAAGGGAAGGAGAGAAGGAGAGAAATATCAATGTGTGGTTGCCTCTCATGAGTCCCCTTTTGGGAACTGGCCTGCAACCCAGGCATGTACCCTGACTGGGAATCGAACCGCGATCATCTGGTTCGCAGGCTCACGTTCAATCCCCTGAGCTATACCAGCCAGGGCTAGGAAACACTTCTTATCTATCATATGTTTTGTTCTCTTACTAGAGAATAGTTTGTTGCCATAACATCCATGAGCCTGAATCTACCATTTTTGAAATCATTAATGGAAGCCACAGTAGAGTATATCCCAAGAACTTTTTTCATCCTTTGTCTTTATAAGTCTGGGTGCAGGAGCTGGGATTTACACACGGGAGCTAAAAATAATACCCTGAGGAATTTCCTTAATCACTAAATCCTAAATAAAAATCATGCCTTCTTTTGTGAAAAAACTTTTTAAAATATGAAAGTTTAGTCAGATTTCAGTTAAAAGGAATAAAACATGTTATAATTTTTACATATACAGGTTTGTGATTCATATGCAGTATATTGACCAATTAAATAAAAATACATATTTTAATCGCTTAAAGTTTCTTTTTATTTATTTTTAAACTTATGTTTAGATGTTATCTGAGCATTTATGCTCAGCCTCATTAGCTGGCATTTATAAAGCAGTCTTTTCTAGTTCACCTTCCTCCAGATGCTGTCCCTGCCTGCTCCTTCTGTCACCTCACTGGTCCCCAAGCCCACTAGTCACTTAAGCACGCACCATCCCAACTTCTCTCTTACCTTCATCAGTGATTTCCTGGCAGCCCTTCAGTTCTGATTTTTACCTTCCAAACAGATCTCGAATCTGTCTCCTCTTAATCGGCACTCTTTGCCACATCCGCACAGACCATCACTGTTTCTCGCCTGGCCTACCACAGTATCTTCCTAACTGGCATCCTGCTGTTCTTATTCTTCCTTTCCACCTCCTCCTCAAACACGTTTTTCTTCCTGCCACCAGAGTGCTGTCTCTCTAAAACGCCCATCTGTTACTCCCCTGCTTGGCTCCTCACCTGAAAGACACATCTCTTCACCTGAAAGATGCAGTCCAAGCTCCTTGGCATGATATCCAAGGCTCCCTCCATAATTTGGTCCTACCCGTGGTTCCTGCCACCTCTCTCTACTGTGGGCCCCAGAACCATAGATAGTACCAGTACTGAGTAACCCGAGCTACAGTACTCATTCTGGTCCTTTACCTATTATACCATTTCCTGTCCTTCCCTTGAAGGGCCAGTTCCTACCCAATGACCTTTGATATCACCTGTTCCCCCAGGAAGATTTTCCTGATCCAACAGCTATACATACATACTTCTCAGAGAACTGATCCTATCCTACGGAAAAGATGTGTTTCCTAGACCACATTTTCCCTCTGTGTTCCAAGTTTCCTGAGATTGTAATTGATACTTTACAGGGTGCCTGGCACACACTAGTTGCTCAGTAAACATCTATCAAAGAAAGGTTTCACCAGGAGATATTAAGCTATTACTCTCCTGTCTCATTATTGTTATTTTACTATATTGGCCATTAATATGCAGAATTCACAAGTTTTAAAATGTATTTAATAATAACTTTCAATGGTTTTATTAGAGTTTTATTAATGAGTTTTGTTTTGCTTTTTCTTAGCCTTTCTGTCTCCCCATGGTTATTTTTGTCCTTGGAAGAACCCCAAATATTTTTATAGAATCAGTAATGAAAATATTTTCAGAACAATGTGGCATGCCCTGGCTGGTGGGCTCAGTGGATCCAGTGCCACCCTGTGAACCAAAGTATTGCCGGTTCGATTCCCAATCAGGGCACATGCTGGGGTTGCAGGCCAGGTCTCCAGTAGGGGGCACACGAGAGGCAGCCACACATTAATGTTTTTCTCCCTCTCTTTCTCCCTCCCTTCCTCTCTGTCTAAAATAAATAAATAAATAAAATCTAAAAAAGAAAACCAGTGTGACAACAGTACATTTTCAAAATAATATTTTTATACTTGCTAACCTTTTGGGGATGAGTAAAGCAAAGTAAAGAAGGCCCCCTGAGGAAAGATACCACATAAAAGAATCACTTTAATTATTTAAAAACCAGGTGCTAACAGTTTAAAATGACTCCTTTTATCCTTAATGCGATTTGAAAGTTCCAATCTAGAAGATTACTCTGGATTTCATTAATTATTAACAAAAAAAGAACTTTGTTCTTTCTTTCTCTTTCATCTTAAACCAGAAACTTTAAACCTGATCATAAGGAAGAACACAGGTAAATAATATAAGGTTTTAAGGAAAGATGTTTTAAAATAAGAATTGATCTTACTAAAAATGTGCATAAATAGGGATAGGAATGGAAATTATTTCCGAAAGGATCCTCTGACAGATGCACAGAAACACATTTAGATGTCTTTGTAATTACTACAAGAATAAAAAAATGGGTGTTTGTAAAACAAAGCAACAAAGTGATGCAACAAAAGCTGTTTTTCATTAACAACATTCCATAGACAAGTAATGGTATTAAAATAATACATTTTCTTCACACTGTGTTCAGATATTTGTTATAAGCTTAAAGTGTACAGCTGTTTTCAAATAGTTCTTTTTTGCACATAAGGGTTTAGATTTTTATGCATGAAAGCCCCCCCTACAAAGGTAAATACACAAAGTCTTTGGCTTTTAAAAAAATCCTACGTTAGAATGAGAAAAGGAAAACCAACCTGTTTCAGTGAGCAGAGAGCAGCAGTCTTGAGTGTGGTGTGAATGAAATCCAAAGACCTCTTCTTAACTCCACTTACTTTTGTTTTCGTTTTTATACCCCGCCTTTGTCTTGCATCCAAGAGGGCTTTCCTGCAGTTTAACCTTGTGGGTGCTTGATCTGTATTTTCTGTGTAACCATCCCGTGAAAGCAAATCCAGGGACTTAAGTGTCCTAGGATACAAACCTGAAAGAATTACATCTTGTTTCAACAACATCAGGCCGTTCAAAGTTTCCACTTAGCCAAAAGCAACCAGAAAGCACCTGTGGCTTAGGAACTGACCGCCAAGCAGAAAGAATTCCCCCAGGAGCGGCCAGGCAGCTGGTAAGCATTTGCAGGCTGCAGCAAAGAAAATCTCTCTCAAGTTGTATCGCCTAGGAAAGAAAACAAAATGGTTTTGTCACCCAGAAAGTTATCTTTTTGAAGACTCAATTGTCAAAGACTAAATTCTAAGTAATCATTAGGCATATCTAGAATTTAACTTTGTATGCCACATGAATATTTTACTTAAGCTATTAGACTCCTTTTTACTTCACTGTACTCCCCTATCCTTAATCTCAGAGAATGCCTTTCCCGTGACTTTAAACCCCACTGCCTTCTTGTAACCTTTTCCTTCAGGCCAGCAGCCCATCCTGTGTCTGAGTAAGTTGTTTATTTTCCCTACATTTTAAGCAAATGAAAATTAGAGAAAGATGAGACATTTATCCAGATTTAGCCTTTGTGGTTCATTTGAACTCTCCTGTCCTCACATTTACATAAGTTCTCTCATTCACTGTATATTCACGCAAGGCTGGGCTCAGTCTCCACCTGCAGGAGTTATTTCAGACCCTTGCCATTTTTCTCTCCAAGCAGTTGCTCTAACTCCGTTCACAGAAAAGAGGCTCCGGGTCACTGCGGGCTCTGTCTTCCCACACCTGCGCACAGTACATATCTGAGGGTACCACCGGGTTCTCCTCCTTGTTGCCCACCAGGCCCTGAGGAAGAGTCATTTTCATGGAACTAAACCAGCACACCAGGAAAAACAGTCCCTGGATTGCTGGTGTTTGTCATTTTCTATAAATGCTCCCTCTAAGGCCAATTCTAAGCTACCAATGTGAAGCCCCTGAAAGGAAAGTGCCAAGAGGAGGGCAGAATCAGCCCTCCTGAGCAGGCTCCAGCACACTTCTCCCAAAGGAGGTGTGGCTTATATTTACCACACTGATCCGTCCTCTCTTGCTGCCTTCAGAAGGACACTGCTCCTAACGTTATCCCCATCCCTCCCCTCTCTAGACTATCGGGTTTTGCCCTTCTCTTCTTACCTGTTGTTCCTCTTGATTTGATACACATCAGGGCAGGAGGAAATGAATGAGCAACCTTCCACGAAATTCTCAGAGTGGCCTACAAAATCCCTCCATCTCTCATTGCCTCCCTGACCGAACTTCGTAGTACTCACCCCTTTTCTTGCTTGTCCTGCCACACCAGCCTCCTTGCTGGGCTGGAATGTACCAGGCATATTTCCTACTGAGAGCTTTTGTACTGGCTCTTCTATCTTGTGGAATGTGCTTCCTCTTAATGTTTGCAAGGCTCACTCTCTCATCTGCTTCAAGTTTTGTCCAGTCACCACCTTCTCACTGAGGAAATGCACCCCCTCCACCTATACTTCCACTTCACCTTAACCACAGCACATACCATGTGCTAATGTACCATAGCAGTTGTCTGTTGTTTCTCGCCCTGTTGTAGAATATAAACTTCATCAGGGCAGGTACTTTCGTTTGCTTCTTCACTGGTATATTCCAAGTGCTTAGAATAGTGTCTGGCACATAGTATGTCTGCAATTAATATTTTGATTGAATAAATAATCCTACTTTTCCTTCCAATTATTACCCCATTTTACTTGCCCTTGATGCTATCCTTCTTCTAATTAAAAAAAATTTTCAATTATAGTTGACATGCAATACTGTGTTAGTTGCAGGTGTACAGCAGAGGGGTTAGACATTTGTATAAGGTAGAGGTGATCCCCCGGGTAAGTCTAGTACCCACCTGACAGTGGGTACTAGTCATACAGTTACTATAATATTACTAACTACATTGCCGATGCTGTGCTTTACACCCCCACCCCGTGTCTATTTTATAAATGGCAACTTTGTACTTAATCCCATCACCTTTTTTACCCAGCTCCCCAACCCCCTCCCATTTGACCACCATTAGTGTGTTCTTTGTGTCTATGAGTGTGTCCCAGTTCTGTTTGCTCATGTATTTTGTTTTTTTAGGTTCCACATATAAGGGAAACCATTTGGTATTTTTCTTTCTCTGACTGACTTATTTCATTTAACATAATACCCTCTAGGCCCATCCCTGTTGTCACAAATGGTAAGATTTCATTTTCATGGCAGAGTAATATTCCACTGTGTGTGTGCGCCACATTATCTTTTCTATTCATCTATAGATGGACACTTTAATTGCTTGTATATCTTGGCTATTATAAATAATGCTGCAGTGAACATAGGGATGTATACATCTTTTCAAATATATGTTTTGTATTTCTTTGGATAAATACCCAGAAGTGGAATTGCTAAGTCCCGTGGTAGTTCTGTTGTTACTTTTTTTGAGGAACCTCGATACTCTTTCTCACAGCGGCTTCACCAGTTTCAGTCCCACCAACAGTGCACAAGGGTTCCCTTTTCTCCACATCTTCACCAACACTTGTTGTTTGTTGATTTATTCACTGTTCTGATAGGTGTGAGGTGATGATCTTATTGTGGTTTTAATTTTCATTTCCCTGATGATCAGTGATATTCAGCATCTTTTCATATGTATATTGGCCATCCGTGCATCTTCTTTGGAGAAATGTTGGTTCAGGTTCTCTGCTTCATCTAATCCACTATTGATTCCATTTAATGTATTAAATGGAATATTTAATTCATTTCATTTCAGTTATTGTTTTCTTCAATTCTCACTGGTTCTTTTTTATGGTTTCTATTTCTTCATGTAAGTTCTCACTGAGTTCATCTACTCTTACCCTAAGTTCATTGAGCATCCTTATAACCAGTGTTTTGAACTCTGTATCTGGTAGATTGCTTGCTTCAATTTTGTTTTTTTCTGGAGTTTTATCCGGTTCTTTCATTTGGGGCATGTTCCTTTGCCCCCTCATTTCGGCAGCCTCCCTGTGTTTGTTTCCGTGTCTTAGGTAGAGGTGCTACATCTCCCGTCTTGACAGAATGACCCGACGTCGTAGGTGTCCTGTGAGGCCTGTGACACAGTGTCCATGACCACCTGAGCTGGGTGCTCCAGGGCTGTAACCTTGTGTGTGTTGTGTGTGTATTCCTGTTGAGCCGGATTGCTGTTGGTGCATCAGTGGGTGGAACTAACCCTCAGGTTGACTGGCTGTGAGGTCTGACTGTGACCGTAGTGCAGGAGCCGCTGTGTGGGAACTGACCCCATGGAGCTGGGTTTGCTCTAGCACTGCTCTGGTGCTTGCTGAGTCTACCTTTTGGGTGTGTTATTTGTGGAGCTGATTGGGTGATGCTCTGGTGTGATCTGAAGCTGGCCACTGTGTGTATTGGTTCTGTAGCCTCTAATGGGGGCTGGGGGTAGAGGGGTCAGCTGGTGTTTGTATCCTGTCCAGGGCCACCTGGTAATAGTTACAAAGTGATCTGTGGCAGTTGCTGTTTGGAGGTGCCTGCAAGAGGCTGTGGTGCAAATTAAGGTTGGCTGCCACTAGTGCTGGGCTTGGGCCCATTTAGCAAGGGGTACAGGGCAATACTGAGGCCAGTCCCTGCTTGTTTGGGGTTTGTGGACCTCTGAGAGACTTTTTAAAAGTCCATAGCATGGTTCAAGACAAGCCACTTGTGTGAAACAGCCGCTGAAAGAGGTTTAAGGTAGGCATATAAGTTGGGTGGGACAGTCTCGGGGAATCACCCTGGTGGGACAAGAGTAGTGTTAGCCAGGTTAATGGAGACTGCCTGTGCCTGCCCTCTGTGAGCGAAGTTGGCTTCACAAAGGAGAAATGGCACCTGCTAGCATTTTCGCCAGCCCCTGCCAGCGGCGACGGAGGAGGGCTCAACAAAGGAACAATTAGTGCCTGCCAGAACTTCAGTCCTGGACGGTTTTGCCCCTCCAGCCTTCATCCTGATGCTAGACAGTTGAGATCCTCCCAGTATGTCCCCGGTGCTTTATCAACTGCTATCCCTTTGCAGGAACTTAGGATGACTGTGAGTGAGTGAGTCAGGCCCTTTAAGAGGGCCCATAGCAGCCCTCTGGTCTCACCTCCATGGGGGCCGTGCTGATTTTCACAGCCAGGTATCAAGGGGACTCCCCTTGCTGCCACTGGTGTTCCAGGTTTGGAAGCCCAGGGTGGGCTGAGCTCCCTCACTCCTCAGGGGTGACGCCTGCTGTAGACATACACGTTGTGGTTCTTAACCTCCACTCGTGAGTGTGGGGCCAGCCCATTTTGTGTCTCCACCTCTACTACCAGTCTTGACATGACTTCTTTGTATCCTTTGTTATGTGAGTTCTGTTCTGCTAGTCTTCACTTGGTTCTCAGGGGTGGCTGTTGCATAATTTAGTTATAATTTTGATATGGTTGTTGGAGGAGGTGAGCACAGTGTCTACCTACACTGCCATCCTGACCAGCAATCAATGCTACACTTCTGTAATGACTAGTCTATACCTGCAGCTTCCGTAATTAGCAATTTACATGATCTCTCTTCAGTTATGTGCATACAGTACTGATTTGTGGGCTTTTGCTTTTGCTCTTTCTCCTATCTAGAATACACCTCCCATCTCACCATCGCTCCCTAACTCCTGTTTAGGATTCAGATCAGGTCTGACCTTAACATTACTTCATACAGGAAACCTTCCCCAGCTCTTCTAGATTAGTTTAGATATACATACTCTTTACTCCAATACTGCTGTCTCACTAATTGTTAGTACTTGTTAAAATATTCTATCTTCCATAGCAATTTTGCATCCTGCATGTAATATCCTCAACATTTCGTTTCGTGCCTTATGCAAAGTACCAGCTTACTGAATAATTATTAAGTACGTGAATGAATCAACAAATCAACCGGTTTTAAGTCACTTGTCCTCCACAACCTACAAGTTTAGCAATGGAGCTGTTATAGGGATGTCCATTACCTCCCTGTACATTACCTGTGCTCCCACCACTGATGTACAGTGTCTTTCCCCTGGAACCTGGCCTAGAGAACGTGTTCTTTGACCACCACTTTGCTTCCCAAATGGCTTCTAAGGGATTCAGTGCTCCTCCCTCCCCACCCGTGCCAGCCAGGTGTGGTATTTTCCTCCAATTTTTTGGTTTTTCTTTTTAAAATTGTTTTTAATGTATGATAGGTTTATATAGATAAGCCGACTCATCTTTTTCTTTGATTTCATTTATCATTTTTAAGGTTTAAAATTTCTTTTCTATCTAAAGATTTCTTTAAAAATTGTCTTCTAGTTTCTTATAGCTTATATAAGTTAAAAAAATTTCGATTGTAATTATCTGGAATTTTGACCCAGCTGCGTCCTGTGACTACAACAGCAAAGCAGCAGCAGAGCGTGGGGCACTCGTTCACTGAGTGCTGGGTGTTAAGCTTGCCTGGAGGTGTGGTAATATCTAGTATTTGAAATAAGTGGATTTCAAAGTGTTCCCCCATTAAAAATCACACATATTAATACTTTTATTAATACTTTTAGAGAATACATGAGATTGGTTTTTTAAAAGTGAATGATAGTATATGATGAACATTATTGTTAGCAAGTGGAAATTTCATTGTAAAATGGTACTTAATTCATAATGGTTTTTCATTCCAATTTGGATTAAGGCTAAGTATTAGTTTTAAACCTAAGACCAAATGAAGTTTGAGTATTTCACCTTAGAGAGTCAGTGTTGGTAGAAGAAATAGCCTTGGAAATTTGCAGATGGCTGACTGTGCTTTGTATCATAAAATCATTTGCGTCACTTTCTTTATCGCTACTGACCGCACCCATACCCAGCAGTCATGTTCCCTCCCCAACTGCCAGCTTTCCTTCTGGTAGAGAGTGATTCTGTTTAATAACTCTGTGGATTGTATGAGTCTAAGAAATTAAAATTCACCAGCAAACATGAGGGAGATGTCCTTTTCAGCCTGACTTAATCCTGGCACTTGAATAGTCTTGAAATGCCAGAGTTTGAATCAAAAACAAAGTTATTTTATCTATGCCATCTGTTTTCATTCACGAAGGCCTGTGACATAGCAGATATGTTTAAATATTTGCTAGTCTATTCAGATTTCCTCTAATATATTTTATCTATGACATTTGGTATCCTGTTCATTAACTAAAATAATATGAAAGAGCAAAACTCTCTCTAGAAGAAGGATGTTTCAGATGCTGTACCTGCCAAAGTCTGCTTGGAGCCAAGAGGAGATGATATATTTGTGAGGGGTTTTTCTATCTCATGCAACATCAAGGTTAAATCAAAATATTTCAACCCTTGCAATCTGTGCGCTCACTCTTACTTCCCCTACTTAGTGGCCCCCAAACAAGAGCCACTTTAGAGGCTTTGTGTTTTTTTAATTGTTTCAGATTAGATTGAGCAAAGGAGAGGCAAAGAATTATTTGCTGTTTACTTATCTATTTTCTTTGGATTGTACCCGATACCTGAACTCTGTTGGGCACTTACGCAGTGCTGTAGCAACAATTTTTCATGACAGAAATTTCAAGGCCAGAAATGCTATTGGGAAATATTAGAGAAAAATACACATATTCCGAGTATTAGGAAGCGGGGCTCTTGACTAGGGTTTAAGGAAACTGGAGAGAAGATTTTACTGTGAATGACTTAGCTTCTGGTTATGTAGGATTAAGATCCATGAAATCTTAGAAGATTTGTCCAAAATGTTCTTCATTACCAGGATAGAAATTGAGAAAGAAAAGTTCTATAATGAAAGTGAACCCAAGTCATACCATTATTTCCTAATCTGATTTTCAGAAGTATGGTCACCCAGGAGGCGAAGAGTTATATAGAGCAAGTGGCCTGACCCTTCACCTGTGGGCCTTAAGGTTTCCCATGACTGAAACCTTAAAAACCCCAAGGAGAAAAATATCTAGTTGAAAATTTGAAAGTGACCCTCACTAGAAAAAGAGGCTCTTTGTAATTCCTAACTAAGAATCAAAGCATGTTTGCATATTATTGTACATCTAGGTCCAATCAAGGGTGAAAAGAAATCCCCCCAGCCCAGCGTTCTCAGATAAGGAATTCCAGTTATGATCCGCAGTGAATGCCAGTGCCATCGTTTGCCATTTCAATCATCCTGGTGTTCGCTAGGTTGGTCTTCAGACTAAGGGAGTTCCTTTTTCTCACCTACTAGCACCTAGAGAAACCAAAAGGACACACTCCTGTAAAGATAAAACAGCGATAATTTGGAAGTTCAGACGTGGTTCCATAGACAAGGAGAGTCAGGTGGACTCACTGTCCAGAGCTTAACATCTGAGACTTTTAAAACTTAATTTTGAAATCTGTGACAGGGGAATCCTTTCTCATTAAAATTTGACAGGCGCAACAACAGAAACATCCTTCTCTAAAGAGACTTTTCAGAACTGATTAGAAAGTAGATTCCATCAAATTTGAAGGCACCCAAACTACAGCCATTGGTTTTTAAAACAAATGCATTTTTAAAAGGAAGTCTCTTTTTTACTTTCAAGCCACAAGTCATGAATACATTTCATTTTTATAATTTTCAGTTTTTTAAATTATAGTTTACATTCAGTGTTAGTTTGTGTTAGTTTCAGGTGTCCAGCAGGGCGGTTAGACAGGCATGCACTTTACAAAGTGCCGCCCCGGTATCTGTAGTGCTCCCGCGGCACCATACACGGCTGTTTCAACATCGACTGCATTCCCCACGCTGTGCTTTACATCAGCATTTGTAACTGCCAGTCAGTACGTCTCAGTCCCTCAGCTTGCTCACCCAGTCCCCAGCACACCCCTGGAACCCTCACTCTGTTCTTTGTATCTATGAGCCTGTTTCTGTTGTAAAACAACTGCATTTTAATCTTAACTATATTTTACACGTGTAATGCACAATACAGAATAATTGAAGATATTAGAATTTTAAGAGCTTGGTTTCACTGGTTTTGACATTTTAGAGCTTCTAAGATTTCTAATTGTCCTTACATGATCATATTCTGAGGTGACTGCATTTCTAAAACTTCAGGGAACAGTAATGATAGGTACATGAATATGTGAAAAGTGGTTTTGGCAAAGTTTAAAGGAAAGAATCTAAGGGAGTTCCACCTACAGTGTGGTGGAGTCAGCACCTAAAATTGCCCTTCTCACAGATCAACAACTAAAAAGCTACCAAAAGCTTCCTAAAAACTCTCAGGAGTGACCAAAAGCTGGCTGCTTTTGTAGCAGAGGCAAAGCCGGGAGAGGAGATGACCACAAGGTGAGTTTTCCATGTTCAGGCTTTGAGGCCCCAATGTGGTGCGGGTCTTTGTGTCCTAAGAAACCAGAAGGCAGTGCCTGGTGCCGCCACTGCTGCTGGATAGACAGTAAGGGGGGGTGTTCCTGGAAAGGAGAGTGGGAAAAGGGGAGTTTCAGGTTTGCCGTGTAAGCTTTGCCCAGCTCTCTGGCTGACTCCTGAATCGGAGCCCTGCACAGGGTGGACGCAGAGCACCTGGTAGCTAAGCAGAAGGAGCTGAACTAGAACCGGATCTCCTACCCAGCTCTGCGGGAGACAGATGCTACAGTGTGTCTCTACTCGAGTTAGCTGCCTGATAAAACAAACATGGATGCTCTCTGGAGAGAGATAACAGATCCAGATTCTTCAAAACAAAAGAATCACAGTTTCTAGAATACAGTCAAATTACTTACCAAATGAAGAACCATGGAGACTTTACCGATTTTAAGGGGAAAACCCAACTCCCAAAGGATAGAGATATTGGAATTATCAGAGAAGGGCTTAAGGCAGCAATTATAACTTTGCTCAGTGAAGTTAGAAAATAAACAGTTAAAAATATTGCAAGAGAAATATTTAAAAATCAATTGGAAAATATTAGAACTGAAAAGTAAAATATCTGAAAAAACATTCACTGAATGGGCTTAATGATATAATGGAGATGAGAGAGGAAAGAGTTAATGAACTTGAAGATAAACTAGTAGGAATTATCCCATTTGAAGAAAAGATGGAAAGAAATGAGGAGTCTTAGAAAGCTGTGGACAATATCAAAAAGTCTGAAATATGTGTAATCAGAATTTCCAAAGATAGAGATTGCCATTTAAAAGAATAACACCCAGATAATGGAATATTATTTAGCCCTATAAAGAAATGAGCTACCAAACCATGAAAAGACATGAAGGAAACTTAAATCCATTTTATTAAGTGAAAAGGCCAGGACCCCAACCATGTGACCTTCTAGAAAAGGCAAAACTAAGATGACCAGTGGTTGCTGGGAGTTCAGGGTGGGGGGACAGAAACAGGTGGAGCACAGAGGGTTTTCAGGGAAGCGGGAACACTCTGCATGACGGACACGCGCCATGGTGCGTTTGTGCAGACCTACAGAATGTACGGCATCTAGTGAACCGTGATATAAACTGTGAACTTTGGGTGACTGTGATGGGTCGGTGTAAGTTTACTTTAATATACGGGCCACGCTGGTGGGGGATGCTGACGGTCGTGGAGGCTGTGTGTGGGTGGGGGCAAGGGGCTTACAAGGAACTTCTGTACCTTCCCCTAAATGTTGTTGTGAATCTAAAACTGCTCAAAAAAATAACACTCTCTCTCTTTCTCTCTACAAATTCGAATACTGTGATTTATTATCGGCTGTTTAAATAAATGTTTATCCTGAATTAAGGGGCCCTACTGTCTAACGTCAGTAGCCAGACTGCCGACTGTTCAGGGCTTTGTACAGCGCTCTATTTGAACAACATTACATTTCTCTTGTATTATGAAAACGCTTGTATTTTTCTTTTAATGAAAAACAGATTTATTTATTTTTAATAGAACTTTCTAATTTTACTTGAAACAATTGGATTTAGTAAGCATTATGTTGCAAAAGCCCAGAAGGCAGGATAAAAGAGTTTTGCTCTTTACCTCATGTGTGATAGAGACAGTAAGTCATACATTTGGAGAAAAAATAGGAAAGACAATTTTGCCTATTTGTTTTCTGATTACAGTGTGGTATCTATTAGCCAACTTACTGTTGATTTTTTAAGATGTCCTGTTTTAAGTTAAAAGACTTCTCCTGTGCTCTCGAGGCACGGATGGAATCATATGTTCCTGTACGTAGATGCAATTGCGGGTCCTGACAGGCTGGAAAGCAGTCGTGACTCAAGGTCTAACCAGTTTAAGGTGTTGTTTCCTTATTTCACCACCAGCCTGGGCATGGACTGAGTCATTAGTTTAGACACACTGTCTTCTTCCCCCTTCTCTCCCTTTCCCGGATGAAGGTTATTTTTAGTGCATTTTTTACATCAGTTTATGTGTTTTACAAGGCAGAGTATGGACGGAGGACTTCTGGAGTTGTGCATTATCACACAGACGAAGTGGGGAAAATGCCCCGCCCTGGGCAGGAAATGCTTCTCCACAGCTGTGCTAAATGTTCAAATTAAAAAGAGATTAGGAAAGGGGGGAAAATAGCATATTGCCATTTACTCAGCAAATCTCTGTCTCCTCTTCCTGTGATCTACATTTGTTTGCAAGATGGTAGGCTAGTTTCTAAAATGCTTTTAAAATTATTACTGTTAGCCCTGGCTGGTGTGGCTCAGTGGATTGAGCACTGGCCTGCAAACCAGAGTGTCACCGGTTCGATTCCCAGTCAGGGCACATGCCTGGGTTGTAGGCCAGGTCCCCGATGGGGTGCATGCAAGAGGCAACCACACATTGATGTTTCTCTCCCTCTCTTTCTCCCTTCCTTCCCCTCTCTAAAAATAAA
Organism: Sturnira hondurensis; assembly: GCF_014824575.4. Taxonomy (NCBI): domain Eukaryota; kingdom Metazoa; phylum Chordata; class Mammalia; order Chiroptera; family Phyllostomidae; genus Sturnira; species Sturnira hondurensis. The sequence continues at coordinate 6,839,123 of NW_028085930.1, forward strand.
TAAAAATTTAAAAAATAATAATTAAAATATTACTATTATTATTAAATTAGAAATGGTAACAAATGAGAACATGTCTAAGAGGATACTGTTTCCCATCTCTCCACACCACAGAGAAAACTTCTAACATTTTTTGGTTTGAGTGCTCTGGTTTGTGCTCTTAATTTTAAGTCAAAAGTTTTTTTCTCTCCAAGTTGATTCATGTTAGGCTTTGAATATGAGAGTTTCACTCATTTGTACTATGACTGCCATTTCCACACATGTATTATTGTTTCCAATGTTTCTATTACTTTTAAACTTTAAATGATCTTTGATCTGCCCTCTGCATCCTTCAAGCTTCAAGCTCTTCAAGCTTCACTTTGTAACATGAGGATATGACTACACTTACCGCTTTCTTTATCTTTCAGCCCTTCCTTCCATATCGTAGCTTATGTCAGCTGCAGCCTCTACTTCTACATTGTCGGGAGAACTGACATTTATGTCGTGTCTCTGTGGTGTCCTTGACCACAGGGTGACTCAACTTGGAAAACCCTCACACAGCACACTTGCTCTACAGAGCCCGGTTAACGCTTGCTGTCCAGTGCCGGTCTAAGTGTGTTATATTGCGTGCCCTTCTGTAACGGAGGCAAGTAATGTCCCCTTGGCCATCGAAGGAGCATCAAGGTCAATTAGAAGCTTATATTCCACTCTAGGCCTTACTTCAGTCCATGCGCTATTTGTAGCTGGTTTTGTATTTGAACCATGGTTCACTTGTACATTTAGAAAGTATTTTCCTGGAGTTTGTAATTGCCATTTTTCTCGCATTACATTATTTGGTTTTACCATTATCTGCTCTTACACGTCACCACACAGTTCTAGGTTGTATCCGTAATTCATTCTTTTCTGGGGCCTCCCTGAGAGTCTTCAGCCTGATGTAAGTCTAACCCTTATTACTTTATGAGGGACCTGTTTTCCTCTCTGAAACCATTTAGGGTTTCCCTTTTATTGCTGGTGTTTTAAAGTGTCACAAGCGCATATCTGAAGGTTCTTGCCAGGCAGTGGTCCTTTTAATCTGAAGACTTTTATCTTTCGGTTTTGGAACATTTTCTTCTACAACTTTCTTTGATAAGTTCTTCCCTTTATGTTTCTCTTTATCGGACCCCTTTTATTCTGATGTTGGACTTTATGGTTTTGCTCTAAGTATCTCTATCTTTGCTCTCCTGTTTTTAATCTCTGACTTTTTCCTCTGCTTATGGAAAGTTTCCTGACTTGACTTGCAGTGATTCTGTTGAATTTTATGTTTGAGCAATCATAGGTTAATTGCTAAGAGTTTTTATTTTCTTGTTTTTTGGTGTTCCTGTTTTGTAACATCCGTTTCTGGCTTTATGACTGCAATACATTTGGGTCTCTCAGGTTACATTAACTTGAGGTTTTGTTGTTCGGTTTAGCTGAATTTTGTTTCGTTTTAGGTTCTGTTTCTTTTATTTTGTTCCTCGGGGGTCTCTTATTGCTTATTTTGGACAGTTATTCTCTTTAATGCTGTGAGCTCTCTTTGCATACTGCAGGTCCTTGGTTTTCTGTTCAGACTTAAGAGGAAGAGCAGTTGGTTGTCGTCTTCTTTAGTAACTTGGAGCTCTTTTCCAGCCATGTTTCTCTCCTGAGTAGGAATTCTGTAAGGAGACTTGGTGGACCAGGGCTGGGACTCACTTGAGAGTCAGCTGATGGGAAGCTCCCTTTCAAGTGTCGGAATGACTTTGTTCAGGTTTTCAGTAACACACTATATGCTTTTCTCCTTAGGCTGGCTGATACTGGCCTGTGAGCGCCACCTGATACGGCACCCATTCATAAGTCTCGTAGCCTCACGTCTCAGTTACACCTTCTGACTCTGGGGCCCGAGCCCTCTCCCTTTACGGAGTTCCTTCCATCCTTTCCTAGACTCTGACTTCTCTGTCCCTGCCGCTGGTCAGCCTGCCCCTGTCTGCTTCCTGGGTATTTACTGAACCCTCGTCTGCTGGTGGCCAATCCCATGCCTCACCTTCTATATTTTTTCTGTTAAGGTTATACCGTCATCATACTTTTATATTTTTATATCAGTGGGAGGCAATTCTGGCCATCTTGAGTCTTTCCAAGGATTTAGAAAAGCTATCAATTCAGCTTTCCATTCTGAACTCTAGCAAATTATAGACTCTTTCCATTGTATAGTTTTCTCTGTTTAGTATCCCCTGGAATAGACTGAAAATACTACAAGAGCTACAGGTGTGCGTTCTATTTCATTTTTTTCTACAGATCAAGAAGTCCAACTGCACGGAGTTTCACAATTTCAATTGCAAGTGCTAGGGTTTACAGTGGACCTGTTCTAACTTTTCAGATTTTGAAAAGACCCTGGCTTGCCTTGCTCTCTGTTTCTTGCCTCGTCACCTTTTCTTCTAGCACCGATTCTTCACTGTGTCCTCTGCTGAGTCCCCTCACAGGCTGCAGTGACCGCACTGCTCTTCCCTCTGGGCCCTGCCGCCCGTTGCCGGTCCTGTTCACCATTACGGGAGAGTCCCAGACGCACCCACTGGCGTTGCCGGCCTGTCCCTCCTCTGTGTCGCTGCTGCGTGTGCTCCTCCTAGGGACGCCCTCTGGACAGCTTCGACACACAGCTCTCAGCTCATGTTCAGTCTGGCTTTGCCCCTGCTCCCACCCCTCCCTCCCCCCATGTTCTGTGAGATGGAGTCCAGGCATCCCATCATTCCCTTCAGGTGTTTTATGATGTTTCTCAGTTGGGGCACTTTTAAAGGTGTGGCCACAGCACCCTTAGCACACCTGAAGCTGTGTCAGTGTCAGTGTGTCCAGGAAGCATTCACATTTCTAACTGTTTCACAAGTGTCATTAACTCCTTTCAGTTTGTGTGACTGCACTAGCTCAGATGTCTAAACATTACTGTTGGCTGCTATGCTTTTAAAGTCACTTTTCATCTGCAGGCTCCCTCTCTCTTTTTCCTTTTATTTCAGTTTAATTGTTAAAGGAACCAGATTGTTTGTCCCATAGATAAAAACCCCAGTGTGGATTTTACTGGTTACATCCCTGTGTTGTCCCTTAATATGTTCTGTAGTGTTTTTCCTTTTAAATCCCTGGGGTTTCGTGGTGTTCGACCACGTGACATCATTCCTAACATTTCTCAGGGAATCTTCATGTCATTCTAAATCTCTTGAAACCACTTATGAGAAGTCAGAAGAAAAAAATATGATAATTTAGGAGTTTGTACAGATGTGTTTTATTTAGTCTGACCCAGTCGTTTATGGCCTTGTAATTAGAAAGCCAGTTAAATGGTAGTTTCCTTGTGGGACCAGGTTTTTGGATTTATTGGTGAAAATGGAATGTACTTTTGGCTATGAGGCCATAGACCTCTGAACTACAATAAAGTAAAAGTTTGCCTTAAAATGAGAGAAACTATATTTTCAAATTTCTAACCCTGAAAAAATAAATGAGAACCTAGGTTTGCTGTAGCTGGAACGAGAGCCTCACGTACGCGGAGCACAGCATCGCATCTGCTGCTCCAGGGGAGGCCAGGGCAGGTGTGGCCAGCGCAGGCACCGTGGGACAGGGTCTGGGACAGGGACCGCGATGCTCGAGCAGGCGCACCTCGCCCTGCTCACCGCTGGGGAAGTTTGCTCCATTTCTCAGCCACGGGTTGGAGAGTAAACGTCCTGTGAGTTTTAATGCCTTCTTGTCTACGTGCTGGAAAGCACGAGCTCTGAACGGGAGGGACTACGGCTGCAGTCTGACACGGTAGCCGCAGAGCTGCCCTGTCGTCTGAAGGCTTGCGGCTGCTTCCTGGCCTCACTCCTGCTCACTGACGAGCGGCAGTTTTCACGGGCAGTGCCCATTCTTGGCCTCACTGGTCATTTCTCCTGAGTCAACACACAGTTTTGTACAGAAGTGGATCTTTTAAATAAATCAAGGATTTTTCCTATTTGTTTTTTGCCAGAGTTAAACTTGGAAGAATTAGAATTTTTAGGGTATAATGTTAGACTAAAAATTTCCTTTTATGTTTTCTGTACACTTTCCCCTTGGTGTTAGGAGCTGGGAATCCGAAGTGCAAAATTGCGATTGTTTTGGGAAGAACTAAAAATACCTCAGCAGCCAGGTAATAAAACAATTTGATTTAAAGTCTGTATAGGATTACCAGTCGGTCTTTCTCTCTGTCCACTTAATTTATTTAAAACGCACCATTTAGCCTCACAAATCATAATAATATAAAATACATTATGAGATTAAATGTCATGTACTTGTATTTTACTGTTATTTTGCTGAAAGATATATCTAGAAAACATTTTAGGGAGTGTTGCCGTACGTCCTTCACTGTGGAATTTCCTGTATTAGAGTATTGCTGTGGATCCTCACAGCTTTCTAGGTCAGATTAAAGACAAAATTTTTCCAGACTGTCTGTAAGTAATTAAGTGATGTGTAAATCAAAAGCAATGGTCCCAAAATGTTTAACATTGTATATCATCAGTTCCCATTGTTGAGCAATGAGAAGCCTCGTAAATAACTTTTGCATGTTTTCCAATCCCTGTTACTGGTTCACATCCCAGCCCACATCCTGCTCTGCCTGGGTGTTTTTTACACGCATTCTGGACAGCGCTGCTGGCACGATCACGTGGCAGCAATGAGAAAGACAGCTGCAGTCCACCTACCATGTCTTATTTTTCCACTTAGCGGGCTTCTGCTCACGTCTGTTTTTCTTTTGACCAGACACAAACAACACAGCATGATTCTTGTCCCTCTCAGCACGCCTGGAGTCGAAGTCAGGAGGCCTCTGTCCGTTTTTGGCTACATGGGTGAGTGCCCCATCGGTGTGGCTGTGCGGCAGGCAAGGCTGCGGTGCATGGTGTCTCTGAAGGGGAGAGACAGCGCTTCCATGGACGAGATGTGTTCTTAGAAACCTTTCGACCCCACAACTGTCTTAATGTAAACGCCATCAAATAAAAAGAGGTGGCGCAGCACTGCCCCTCGTTTTGTTTGCCTTCGGGAAAGGGCAGGTTGGATCCAAGCAACGAGAGCTCTGCCAGCCACCAGCTTCAGTCCGTCATCCAGGAGGACGGGTTTGTGAGCTACACGCAGAAAGATGAAGTCTAGTCAGTCCACAGTAAAATTCACGTTTAGCTTTCCTAATCAACCTATAAGAGCTCTTAATAAGCAAGGAGTGTTGACTGATTTGAATGCAAAACTTTTCCTTCTCTTGCTCCATGTGTAGAATTTCTAAGAAGCCAGGCCATTTTATTTCCTGCCGCCCATGCCAGGTTCATGCCCACTGTTTCCCTGCGGCTCGGTCGTTCACTCAGTGAGGGTCTGAGTGCTGACCGCTGCTCTCAGTGCTTAGTGTGCACGAGTGAAAACGAGAGACTAAATTTTCTGCCCTCGTAGAGCTTGCATGGGGTGGGGATGGGGGAGTAACTACAAACGTGTAAATCAGTACATTTGAAAGTATGGTGATTACACAGCAGGTGATGACGCTGTGAAAAAGTTCACTGAACTTCGTGTTCCGCGAGGAGCTGGCCTTCTCTTTATTGTTGAGTAAGGCCAGTGAAAACGTTCACAGAACAGAGTAGGACTTGCAGTTGCACGGACCACTTGACACGGTCGTCTCCGTAGGAGGCTGGGGTAGAACCTGCCCACGGGTTAAACGTGGCCAAGCGGGGATGTACAAGCTCACCGCGGCAGACTGTGCGTGGGGGGGTTGTAGTGTCATGTGCAGACCAACAGGCTGAAGACTCCCGAAGCGGGTTTGTAACAGAGATCGGCTGCAAATGCCACTGCAGAGCCAGGTTAGGACTTTCAGTGTGACCGACTCCCCAGCACCTCTCCACCTCCCAGATGCCCAAGGCCAAAAGAAACAGTGTGGAGAAGGTTGATTACTAAGGTCTTTCTGACAGGAAAAGGGTGTGGAGTGAGCAAGAGATTATCTCCAGAACTTGGCGGAGACGAGGGGCGCTGTGAAGACAGAGATGTGAATGTGTTCCCAGCCCCAGCGAAACGCCAGCACTTGCAGGAGGGGGCACACAGGGAACAAGCCTGGGCTGGGAGTGAACACCCCTGAAGGGCCACCTGTGCTCATCTCTGTGCTGAGCCTGCCTCGTCCCTCGGCAGCTCCTTTGCACCCAGGCATTGGTTTCTACAATGAAAAAATGTGAAACTTGCATTGCATTATGCACATTCACTTTTAAACTACAGAAACTTTTTTCCCCACCAAACAAAATTTTCTTTGGAAGCCCATATATAAAAAAACTTCGAAGAAGCAGCAATAATAAAATGGTCTGATGGGAGCTGTGCAGCCATCTTCCACTGCAAAAGCTCTGCAGCTTCAGAGACGCGTTCAGAACAGATGGGTTTCCACAGTCCCTGCGGACTTGAATGCTGGATGGGTTTCCCGGGCGGGGGCGGCGGGGCGGCGGGGGCGGCGAGGGCTCCAGGCCCCGACCTGCCCGGGAAGGCACGTGAGACCTACTTTCTTTAGGAAAGTACACTTCAGCAGGTTAATGATATGAGACTGTTTTGTTTTCTTCTGGTGAATCCCTTTTGCTCCTTCAAATTTTATTTTCTATTTGGTAGATTATTTTCACGGAGGCCATTTTGAGATCCATTTTAATCAAGTGCGAGTGCCTGCCACCAGTGTGATCCTAGGTGAGACACCTTTGCGAACACGGTTCTATGGGGTTGTGTGTTGAGGTGTTTTCAGGTCTAAATGTGGAAAAGATAGGAAGTGTACCTTAATTTCGTTTTCCCTCTTTGTCCCTTTACAAGGGAACATTTTTCTATTTTGTGGATTTTCTTATATAGAATGCTTTATTAAAGTATTTGTGGTTTTTTATCATATCAATTGAAAACATAGCTAAGAAATTATATAGTTCAGAGCGACACACTGTTTCCTAGAACATGATCTTCAGGCCTCTCCTTGTTTTAAGAAAACCTCAGCACTCTCTGAATCCCAGTTGCACACACGTTAAAGTGTAATAACTCTGAACACTGTGAGTCTGGAATGACTCCACCCTCTCACTTACTGGAATCCCACTAGCCTTCAGGGAATCTCAAACGGCACCTCTCTCAGGGAGGCGTCTGTGTCCCTCGTCCCATGCACTCAGCAGGCCTGGACGCCTGTGCCTGCCCTGCCCTGAGGTTGCAGTCTCTCCCTCCTGCTCCTGTCTTTGTCCTTCTCCATACCCCTCACGCTTAGCGTCCTTGTCCCCAGTCCCTACTGTAGGGACTGTGTCAAACCGACCTTTGTAACCATCACAGCATTGATAGATAGCTTGTGCATAGAAGGTACTCAGGAAATAGTTCTTAAATTTGATCACAACGTTTACTGATGGAGGTTTAAAAACTGAGCAGTCAGAAGTCCATCAGTCTATAATGAACCCGGTTGTAGAACTGACCTCTTCCCTGCCGGGACGCCCTTTAGCTATACTGAGGGCAGTTCGTCATTGCCCAGGATTTGTGTACCCGACAGAGCACGTGGGCCGCGGTCACCTCATGCTCCCTTTCCCCCCTCACAGGTGAGGGGAGGGGATTCGAAATCGCCCAGGGCCGCCTTGGACCCGGCAGAATCCATCACTGCATGAGATCGGTGGGCCTGGCGGAACGCGCTTTGCAGATCATGTGTGAGCGGGCAGCGCAGAGGGTGGCCTTTCGGAAGAAACTGCATTCCCACGTGAGGATAACCATTTATTTCCACTTACTGTAGCCCGACACACTAGGCTAACCCTGAACCAAGCAGCGTTCCTTGGTCAGAGAGATTTCCTCTACACAAACCAGCTAATTCTTTTCCCCAAAGTACATTTATGTCTTTATTTGAATACAGTCTGATGAGAGTTATCTGTATGAAAGACTCAATGACTCCTAAAGGGCTTCAGCACCTCAGCACACAGAGTAGGGACAGATTCCCACTCTCTGAGGGGAGTCTCAGAATTCCTCAGATTTCCATTCTCTGGAGGGCCTGGTGTATCGTGAGGGCTGTCGTGAGGGAGAGTGTGGGGGCGACTTTTGCCCGCAAGTCCCCCCATCCACCACAGATGAAAGTAAACACTACCAAGACATGATCTGCTTGGGGAGGAGAGGTGGCCAGTTTCTCAGAGGAAAAAGGCCTGGAGCCCCTTCTTCCAGGGGCTTTTATTGGGTTGTAATACACAGGAATACAGGGCAGCAAGATCAAACAGTAGATAGCATTTCAAAAAAATCTGGGGGTTTAGTCTGAGTCAGAGTCTGTCAGGAAGGAGGTTTGCAGAAACTTTGGGAAACATACTCATTTCCTGTTCGGACCTTTAACACATGAATGAAAGCACTCTTATCAAAGCAGGTTTCGCAGGATTTTTAGGAATTCTTTCTTATGCCAGATTTATCCCTGGATCCACTCTAGCAAGGCAAGGAGCTGCACCTTTCCCCATCAGGTTTTCAGGCATAAGTGGATTAGTACCAGGAAGGGCTTCTCCCAGAGGACATGGGGACTTGGGTTATGTCAAAGCTGGGGGATGAGGGTCTCTTATTCTCTCTTTGTCACAGCCCCCCAAGTCCTTCCATGAAGGCCTCCCAAGTGATTGAGTCTGGCTTAGGTTGCCCCTTTCTCTGTGAGAAGTCTTACCCGTCATTGACTTCTAACCATGCTTTGGGGGCAGGGAGAGGAAACTGAGGCGGCGTTTGCTACCAGAGACAAACTTTTGTCTCCTGTGGCTCGCATTCCGGAGGTCACTCACTCCTCAGCCATGGTGGGTAGTTACAATTCCTGAAACCAGGCAGAGCGGTTCCCAACAGGAGAGGAATTGCCTTGTCTTTGGGCTTTCTGGAAGGAGTTAGGGTAGGTGAGCGTCAGGACAGAGGGAAATGGCCTAACACTCAGTGAGAGGAGAGAGACCTACGAAGGGAGTGGGCTGCTTCACTGGAGAAACTCAAGTAAAAGTGGAACCAGCATCTGCTGGGCCGTTCCTGAGTTTTTGAGCTCCCATCCATAAATCACGTGCGAGTCTGTTGTTTACAAAGCACAATAAACAGCATTATGTATAGGCAATATAATCAAAATTAGGGAACATTTATCAAGAGAGAAGAAGGTATCATTTCAGACTTCCTTGGAAAACTTTTTACAAAGTGGGATATGCATATCATCCCCTCAAAAGCCCTTCTAACTTTTAAGAAAACAAGAAAAATCATCGTTAAATATTTCATGCTTTCTATTGCTAACATGTCAAGCACGTTATGAGGAAATTGTATGTGTGTTGGTTGAACATGTGTATTTTAGTACATTGGTGCCCTGGTACAGTATACTTGTGACCATCTTATAAAATTTTGCAGTATATTTTTACTTTAAATTTCTATAGGTTATATTCCTTTTTGTAAAATATTATTTAGCATATCTGTGAGTTGGTCATAACGTTGTTCTTACGGAAAACTACAGCCTGCTTTAGGACACACACCCGGGAGTCATTCATGGGGAACCCCTTAGTACACAGCAAAGGCAGGGGCCGCCCTGGTGGATGGGCTCTGTGGGAGGAGGTAAGCAGGAGTGAACTGGGCCGTGGGTACTGCTCCCCACTGTTGCTGGAGGAGGAGAGAAGACGTTGCCCAAGGCGCTCTCACCTCTTATGCTCTCCGGTTCCACGACCCTATCCCACCCCTGGTGCAGGGTGCGGGGTACAGGGTGCAGGGTGCAGGGAGGGCGCAGGGAGGCTGGCGAGGAACAGGCATCTTGAGTGCACAGAAGCTCTCTGCTCAACTGCTGCTTTCAGGAGAGGGGCGTTAACACTGCGTTGAAGGGAAATTTCCCTCCTGCTTTCTCAAGTTAATGTTTCAAGCAGAACAAGCCTGGGCTTTGCAGAACTATGACTCCCTTGACTGGAAACTCTTTGCATTTGGCACAAAGAAAATGATCTGGCAGAAGTAGAAGAGATGTGTGCACACGTCATAAACAAAAATCTGGGCCAGCTTGTGTGTGTGTGAAGTTAACCTTCCTTTTCCCTGAATTCAGAGGCTCCTTCCAGCTGCCTTGTAAATATTCCAGGAGATAAGGCTGATAGCTCTGTGCCCAAGTTCCATCTTAATAAGCCACCTGGCAGTTCCTTAGAGCACTTTCTATATCCACTTAACCCTTTTCAGCCAATGTGGGGTCTGTTCATGACATTGTTACCACCCAGTTTTACAGCCATCAAAAGGAAACTCACCACTGACGGCTTGTTTGGAGGCAGCGGCATGGAAGTCCAGGACACCACAGGGAGAATGGAGCTTGTTGCTGGCCCAGCTCCTCACTTGGCATTCTGATAGCACCTGGCACAGGGGCCGAGGCTGCTCATTACAGCACTGGTGCGGGTGGAAGTCTTTGCTGGCATGAGCAGGGCCAGGGGTGAAGGGTTTTCGGTGGTGCCTGACCTGGACAGAGCGGTTATTCCATGTAAGTCTTCTTTCTTGCAAGGCTGCCCCTACCCAACCGCTCAGCTACAGAGAGTAAGCTTTCCTTGGGCTGTTTTTTCGCATAATTCTTTGTGCTCATTGACAATTCCAGGTTGCTGGCTTCCTCAGCTCCAAGATATATGAGGCAAAAAGAAAACCCAGGGAAGACACCACCAAGTTGTTCTTTTAGTCTGGAAGTCCCTGGCAGGTCTGCCTTCTTCTTGCTGCCTTTTGGAGTCCTCTTAGGTTTGTTTTATAGATGATGCCTAGGTTTTTGGTTGCACTTAGCAAGAGAAATGGGTAAAGTACATCTTTTCTATTTTCCTGGAGAAGTCACTGGAAGTGCCATTTTCTTAATCTGTGCCAGCAGTCTACACACAGCGCAGGGCTCTCTGGGAAAAGGGCAGACCGGGCCTGGAGCTGAGGCTGAAGTGGAGTCTTCTGCCCTCCTGATCAGGGCGTGTGTGCCAAGCACATGAATTAGACAGCTTAGGTGAAACCGGCTGATTCCTCCAAAGCCACCATCTACCAAAGTGCCTGAAGGTGACATAGGTAACCTGATGGTTCTACAACTAGTGGAGAGGTTGTATCAGATGACAAAACTCTTCCACTTAAAAATATACAGAGCGAGGCTGGGGGACAGTCCTTGGACTAGAGAGCTTTCACAGAAGTTCAAGGCCTTGTTACATGGGATGTAAGCCATCAGCTCATCTCCTTTCTGCGGCCCCTGACCCCTGCAGGAGGTTGTGGCTCACTGGATTGCTGAAAGCCGCATTGCCATTGAAGAGATCCGCCTGTTGGCCCTGAATGCCGCCCACAGCATTGACACTCTGGGCAGCGCTGGCGCCAGGAAGGAGGTGAGGCCCCTGCACCACCCCTCACAAGCCTTCTCCAGTCTCCCTTCCAATGGGCACGTCGGGTTTTGTGGCACTCTGATGGCACTGAGAACATTGGAAGCTTCTATGTGATTTCTGGTTTAAAGATTATAAATGTATGTCACATGCTAGTTTTCCTTCCACTGAGCTGGTTTAGAGAGTGATTTTCAGGATGCAGAATGTCTGAGGCGCTCTTCAGATGCCGCAGCAGGGAGTAGGGAGACCCAAAAGTTCATGTAGACTTGGAATCAGGCCCGCTGCGTCGCTCTCTGCCAGCTCTGTGACCTTGGGCAGAGTAGCTAACCCTCTTCCAAAAGCCTGGGGTGCTCGTGAGGAAGCCCGGCCCAGGCGACACAGGCTGTGCAGCACTGTGTTGCCGTGCAGTGTTTCATACGACTGCTTGTCCTCTGCCGCCCTGTGGTTCTGGCTTATGTGGAATAAGAACATGATTGCTTAATGCCAACAGCTAGTGAAATTGCCAAGAGAAAACTGATTAGTGAAAACTCTTGGATGCCTTTTATCATCCCTATGGTGATGGATGTAGCTTATCAGCTGCCTGAAATTCTTTTGGAAACAAGGCCAGTCATAGGTTTACAAAATGTGACTGGGGAGTGATACCTCTTTCCCGAAGGTCCACATTGACTGAAATATTGCCATTAGCTGCGTTACAGCGGATCTCTGTGTTGGTTTTCGTCAAAGATCCTGTTTCAGTGGTGCAAACATGTGGAAAAGTTCCTTTGTTAGAGTTCACAAAGAAAATACAGATTATATCAAATTCTGCCATGTGGTGTATTGTGGAAAAAAGGGACATTCTTTTCCTATCTTGCTTTTGTAGATTGCAATTATTAAAGTGGCCGCCCCTCGGGCCGTCTGCAAAATCATTGACCGGGCCATCCAAGTATGCGGGGCTGCAGGTATTTCCCAGGATTACCCTCTGGCCAACATGTGAGTAGATGCTGTTTACTCTGTGGGTGCTAATAACTGCCCACATTTGACCTGCTTGGGGTTATAAACCTACAGATGCCTTGACACTAATTGTTTAAGAAGAAAATAGGATACCAGTTTACTCTAAATTATCCTTGAAAGCTAAATAAAGTACTAGTCCTGGACAGATTTTCAGCCATGGTGGAGTCAGCGCCCCAACCCCCACGTTGTCGAGGGTTCGGCTGTAACATTGGTGCCTTAATACAGACCTCTCATACTGACANGTTTACTCTGTGGGTGCTAATAACTGCCCACATTTGACCTGCTTGGGGTTATAAACCTACAGATGCCTTGACACTAATTGTTTAAGAAGAAAATAGGATACCAATTTACTCTAAATTATCCTTGAAAGCTAAATAAAGTACTAGTCCTGGACAGATTTTCAGCCATGGTGGAGTCAGCGCCCCAATCCCCATGTTGTCGAGGGTTCAGCTGTAACATTGGTGCCTTAATACAGACCTCTCATACTGACAATGGCCATCTCACTCAACTATGCGAACTTCCACGCCGGGGATCCTGGGTAGAAGAAACAGCATGGGTCTTCACGCCGAACCAGGGAGGAGAGGCGCCGGCAGAGACGACCAAAGGGAGCCCAGGGCCAGGCGAGATAGGGACTTGGGATGCCGTACCCCTCCACTGTGAAGCCAGGCCACGCAGCAGCGCCCTGCTGACCTTCTAAAGGCTGGATCCCGGGTGCTGGGAGTCAGGGAGGACCCCTTGCCTCCACTGCCACTTCCCTCCCCACCCCCACCCCCCCGAGAAGTGCCCCTTTGGTTCCCCCATCGATTTTTAACCTTAAACAGGAGCTAAACACATAGTACTACATATTTTTAGTATATAAGTATTATATGCTCACAGTTCACTGCTTGTGGCTGACCTACAAGATCTCTTCTAGCAATTTCTAGTAACTTACAGCAAACCAAGACCCAGAGGAGCCCACTGCACTGTGCCACTTTAAAGGGAACTTTCAGAAGTCCTTGGGCTTCTTCACTTGATTTTCCCTGCACTCCTTTTCTCATCACTGCCCTGGCCAGATTTCCAAACTGAGTGGTTTGACTTAGAATTAAAGTGACTGGTGTTGAAGTGTCATGTTCCTCCCGTAACTCCTGCCATCCTGTTCTTCCTGTTTGCCCAGGTATGCCTTCACTCGCAGTCTGCGCATAGTAGATGGACCCGATGAAGTCCACCTCTCAGCCATCGCCAAACTGGAGCTGGAGAACCAGGCCAGAGGTGTGAGGGCCAGGATGTGAGGAGGCAACGCCCTCTGCCCCGCAGACAAGCGGCAGGGCTGCAGCCCTGGGCTCTCACGTGGCACTTTGAGCACAGGGCTAATTACTCGCTTTGGGGAAAGACTTGAGCATCGGTTTGGTCAGTGGGTTTTGGCTAAGTCACATAAGAAATTCTACAGCTGTTATCATTCACTCTAATACCTAAGTGTTTAGTATTTAGTTTTTAAACACTCAACTAGTAAAGAGATAATGAAGCAAATTGGAGAGCTAAAGCATAAAAAGATTTTACTTTTTGAATGTCACGAGTCATTCCTTAAGTATTAAAGGAATATTTAACCATTACTTTGTAAAAACTAGAGGGGGATCTCCTTCACACTCGCTTCGGGTCTGGTTTAATGCTTTGTCATGACGCAGGTATCAGAGAAAGAGGCAGGATTGGTGGGTCATTTTACAACTCGTGCCCTTAGAAGAGTCTTCATCACTCAGCAGGACGCATTTACACGTGAAATCTGAATGCGGTTTAAAGTTCACTAGAAAATGTGGCGTATTATGAGAAAGCGTAATTGAGAAGACTTTAATGACTTAGAATGTGTTGGTGAGAGAGTGGACAGTGTAAGCGACGAGAAAGTTCTTTAACTTGGAGAAGAGGCCACACAGGGCCCGCCCGGTGCTGGCTGTTCCCAGCGACACCCTGCGCAGGGTGGGGCAGGGTGGGGGGCTCTCGGGCTGTGGGCTGGCTTTATTGTTTTATCGGTTTTATTGTTTTTTTTAATGCTGACTTAAATTGATTCTCAACTCAGTTACTGGAAAACTTTAAGTATGCTTGGAATAACTTGGGTATGTGAATTGGCTTTTTCACATGTAAATTTTATATATCAAAATACAGAGTAAGTATTTTGAATGAAAATTTAGTGTCTGAATTAAGAACCAGAGTGTAAAAGACACCAAACTTTGAACTTATTATTAAAAAAGAATATTTTTCTTAACATTTACTTTATTGATACTTTTAAATATTGATTGCATATTGAAATGGTAAAATGTGGATACACTGAATTAAATACATTTAAATTAATTTTGCCTCTTCCTTGTTACCTTTTTAGCATGGAAGCCACTGGAATAGTAACTAGTAAATTTTTAAATTTCAAATGAAAGTAATTTTATTTCTAAAAACTATAAAATGGTTTTATTAGAAAGCTTACATTAGCACATGAATTTACTGATGTCCCAAGGTGATTTCAGTCACCACTCGAACACCTCGGAGTGGGGGCAGGGCAGACAGTGGTCAGAGACTTAGATTCTGACCCCAAGTGTGTCCCGTGGACTCCGGGACATTTGCCTTCCGGCCTCCCCGCCCATTTCTATGTCTGCTGGTTGGAAAGGCCTCTAAACCCAGAGGACCCTTACCTAGTGAGGGTCTGTTGTGACAGTCACCGAAGCCACAGAGAAGCACCTGGGTACTGCGAAGCACAACGAAGTACTTTGAAGGGGTAGCCTTCCTGATCGTGGGTAAAGCCTTAACCCAAGCTATTTCACCCTATTACTAGTTTTAAAAGTTGAGACCTGGAAAAAATCAGGATTGTTTCCGAACAATTAGAATGAAAGATTATAACTGGTACTTATAATTTTGTGATAATTACTTTCTCTGTCTTTGAGGAAACCTGGCTAAATGGGTGGTTAACTTGTTTCAAATTAATCTGCTTTGTTCTATGTCATGCACACGCCTGTCCCTAAGGCAAGTCACTCCATGTGATCCACAGTCACTTCTCTCCTCTTCCCTTTAATTTATTCAGATAAAATGTTATAAAGAACAGTAAGATTTGGTTTGAAAGGGAAAATTCCAGTCTTCAAAGCATAACATACAATCAAGGGACCCTTTGCCTCCATCACGGTGACTGAGTGTAAACCTGGGAATTTCAGAGCCATTTCCCAGGGCTCCTCGGGCTGCCACCAGGTGTCGCTGTGCAGCAGCTGTCCTGGGGCCAGTGGTCAGCGGGGGGCTGGCCATCAGCGAGGTTCACAGTGCATTGGAAACCTGTAGCTGTAAAGTAAGAAGTTGTTCTCTATAGCATCACAAGTGGGAAGGAGAAAACTCACCAGCCTGCGCTTCACCATCCAAGATTTGCATGTGGTTGGCAGCTGGGGGAGGGGCCTCGTGAGTACCCCACAGGGAAGTTACCACAAGTCTCTACACTAAGTGGTCACTGTCACAGTCACGGAAGGCCTGGCAGTGCCTGTCCAGGGAACTCTCTGGTATTTGAGGTAGCTGACATTTTAACTTTGACAACACACAACAGAAAGTTCAGCTGATCATGGAGGAGCTGATTTCCTCATCACTCTGGTTGCTTACAAAAGTTTCCCAAGGTCCACAGCACCCCAGCTCTTCCCACAGTTGTGGCTGAGTCACGTGTCACAGGCTCTGATTTCCCCCAGGAGAACTGAAGTGGGTGAAAGCAGCATTTAGGTTCTTTAACAGGTTGCATAAAGCTTGCAGAAAAACATTTTTCTCATTGTTCTTTAATTAAGCTACTATAGTTTCTAGGAAGTTTAGAAGGAAAGAACTTCTTACCCAGGCTTCTGCGGGCATTAAATCAGTAGAGGTGTTAATAAAGGATTTTAAAAAGTGAGATGTATTGAAGTAAATGTCTCCCGTGAACAAATGCCCTCTGGTCAAGCCAGATAACACGGGCTGGCTTCAGTCTTTCACTGACACTTGATGATTCCCCCGCCCCCCGCCCCGAGGAGTAAAGGGGTCTGGAACAGACAGAAAAGACCTACCTGAGATTTCCAGAAGCCTCATCTGAAGTCATCTTGTCAAAGGGTCCTTTCTTGACTCCTCATTCTCAATGGGCACAGTATGCTTTGCCATTTTCCACCTGTTTATCTGCCATTCCTTCTTCATAGCACTAATCACTTGCCATCTCTTACCTACTTATTTATGGTCTGTCTTGCTAGAGTATAACCTCTCTTTTCCCCTCCTATAGTCACTTATTTCACATTTGTTGTGTAGTGGGGCCTCTACAGCTCCCGCAACCATACCTGACCTCCTTTAGTCACTCAATAAAAGTATGAATGAATGGTAACTTGCAGGCCCACCCAAACCTTTCCAGTGGCTTCTCCAAGCAAACAGACTGTCTTGGCTCATGCTGGGGACTTTCCTAAAATCTCTCAAAGATCCACAGACCCCAAACAAGCAGCATTTGGTCTGAGTGTGCCCATGCCTTTGCTAAGTGACCCAGGCCTGGCACTAGCAGCAGCCAGCCTTGGTTCGCTGCTTGGCCTCTCGTGGGTACTTCCAAGTCCAGCACAAGCAGCAGCCATCTGCAGATCGCTTTGCAGCTCACACTGATCACTTTGCAGCTCACACTGCAGGGCACAGGCTCTGGTTACCTTGGCCTGCACCTCCTGGGATGACCAAAAGCCAGTGCACCAGTGGACAGCTTTAGACAATGCTAGAGCATCACCCAATCACCTCCATGAATGATGCTCATTGGGCACCAGAGCCCTGCTGAAGCCAGACCTCTCCATGGGGTCAGTTCCTGCATAGCAGCCGCTCCACTGTGGTGCAACTAGTCCTCTCAGCTGATTGGCCCGGGGGTAAATCTCTCCCATTGACAGGCCAATGATAGTCAAGGCTTGACTACTACAGGAGAGTACATACCTGGAGCAGGCAGCTGAGGTGACCAGGAAGGCTGTGTCATGGGGCCCTATGTGACACCTACTTCAGCAGGCCACTCTCCCGAGACTGGACATACAGCAGCTCCACCTAATACACAGAAACGAACATGGAGGCTGCCAAAGTGAGGAGACAAAGAAGCATGTCCCAAAGGAAAAAACAGAACTCCAGAAAAAGAACTAAATAAAATGGAGACAAGCAATCTACCTGATGCAGAGCTCAAAACACTGGTTATAAGAATGCTCAGTGAGCTTAGGGGAAGAGCAGATGAACTTAGGAGGAACTTCAACACAGAGGACACATAAAAATGTTGACAGGAAACAAAGAACCAGTCAGAAATTATGAAAAAACAAGTGCAATGAAGAATACATTAGAGGGAATCAACAGTAGAGTAGATGAAGCAGAAGATCAAATCAGGATAAGGAAGCAGAAAAATTCCCAGTCAGAACAGAAGAAAAAAATTAAAAATTGAGGATAGTTTAAAGAAACTCTGGGACAACATCAAGCACACCAACATTCACATCATAGAGACGCCAAAAGGAGAAGAGAGCAAGAAATTGAAAACCTATTTTTAAAAATGACAACAGAAAACTTCCCCAACTTGGTGAAAGAAAGAGACATGCAAATTCCAGAAGCACAGAGAGTCCCAAACAAGATGGATATAAAGAGGCCCACTCCAAGATACATCATAATTCAAATGCCAAAGATCAAAGACAAAGAGAATCAAAAGCAGCAAAAGGAAAGCAGCTGGTTACCCACAAGGGAGCTCCCATAAGTCTGTCAGCAGATTTCTCAACAGATACTTTGCAGGCCAGGAGGGACTGACACGAAATATTCAAAGTGATGAAAAGCAAGGACCTACAATCAAGATTACTCTACTCAGCAAAGCTATCATTCAGAATCAAAGGACAGATAAAGAGCTTCCTGGACAAGAAAAAATTAAAAGAACTCATCACCATCAAACCAGTATTACAAGACATGTTAAAGGGTCTTCTTTAGGAAGAACAAAAAAGATCAAAAATATAAGTAATAAAATGGCAATAAATACATGTCTGTCAATAATTACTTTAAATGCAAATGGATTAAATGCTCCCATCAAAAAACAGGCTGGCTGAATGGATAACAACACGAGACCCTAACACTGGCTGTCAAAAGAGACCTCAGATGTGAGACACACAGACTGAAGGGAAAGGGATGGGAAAAGATATTTCAGGAAAATGGAAATGAAAACAAAAGCTGGAGTAGCAATACTTACACAAGACAAAATAGACTTTAAAGCAAGGGCTGTATATAATGAGACAAACAAGGACCCAGCCAATCCGCTTCTGGATATTTACCTGAAGAAACCCCAAACATCAAGTCAAAAAAAACATAAGCACCCATGTTGTTATCGCACCCTTATTTACAATAGCCAAGATATAGAAGCAACCCAACTGTCTATCAATAGATGAATGGGTAAAGAAAAGCTGGAGCATATATAGAATGAAATATGGCTTAGTCATTTAAAGAAAGGAGTGAAATCTTGCCATCTACAACAACATGGATGGACCTAGAGGGTATTGTGCTGCGTGAAATAAGTCAGAGACCAATGACATGATTTCATTCATACAGATTTGGGCAAAAGTAAGTTTCCAGTTGTGAGAATGTGAAACACAGAATTTATTCTTGTATTTTTCATTAATTATTGTACTATTTTCCACACAAACAACTGTAAACCTACTTTTGCCCACCCTGTATGTGGAATCTAAACAACAAAATAAATGAATAAGCAGACCAGAAACAGACTTAAAGATGCAGAGAACATTTTGGCAGTTGCCAGATGGGAAGATGGGTGGAAAAGGTGAGGGGATTAAGAAGTACAAGTTGGCCCCAGCTGGTGTGGCTCAGTGGACTGAGCACCAGCCTGCAAACCAAAGGTTTGCCAGTTCAAAGCCCAGTCAGGACAAGTGCCTGGGTTGCGGGCCAGGTCCCCAGTAGGGGGAGCTCTAGAGGCAAACACACATTGATGTTTCCCTTTTTTTCTCCCTCCCTTCCCCTCTCTAAAAATAAATAAATACAGTCTTTTTTAAAAAATGAAGTACAAGTTGTTAGTTACAGAACAGTCACAGGGATGTAAAGTACAGCATATAGAATATAGTCAATAATATTGTAATAACTACGGATGATGTCAGATGGGTCCTAGATTTATTGGGGTAATCACTTCATAAGTTATATGAATGAGTAGTCACTGGATTATATACCTAAAACATAATATTGTATGTCAACTGTAATTGAAAAGTAAAAGAAAAAAATTTTTAAGTATGAATGAATGAATGATGAGCATGGATGCTCTCCTGACCCCTGACTTGCAATCGGTGAGAGGACAAAACATTTATTTCTAGGTCTGCAGTGAGAACACAGCAGAAAGCCTGCACCCGGGCCCCTGCACACTGGGGTCGGACAGCAGACCTAGAATGGGGTACAGGCAGCTGGAGAAAGGGGGGCTGAGACAGGACATTGGTCCTCTCACCGTGGCAGGGCGCATGGCAGTTTGGGCAGTTCAGCTGATGAAACAAGTATTTAATACTTGTTAATGAGTATTTAATGAGTATCTAACAATCCAGGGGAATGCACACCTCCTTTTCAAACCTCTGCTGCCGCAATCAGCTCCAGGTCCAGGGGGAAGTCAGGAAAGCTCAGAAAAACAAAACCATTCTTGTGTGACTGTTAGAATTTTCCAGTTTCCCAAACAAACAGGATTCTGGGAAGTGCCCTCACTTAATTTAAGGCAGCCAAAGAACATTTAGGGTTTAGGATCCGGCCACAGTACTTTTATTCCCCTTTTTTCAGTGTCTCTGATTGTGATGACGTGTTTATCATGAAAACCCACCCACGTTCTCCCGTCAGACTGCGGTTGTCCTGAGCCCTGTGAAACAAGGACCCCTCTCTGCCTCACGTTGGCCCAGAAGTGTGTGAGCAAAGGGCAATTGCCCCAGCACAAGGCCCCTCCCTCAGGACAAGCAATGTCACCGGAGGTGACAATGTCACCGTCCAGTGCAGGACGGCCCATGGACAGGGCCTCCAGAAGGCCTTCTGCCAGCACTGCTGTGCGGCAGGGGGACGGCCGACACCCTTTCTAAACGGGAAAGAGTGAAGACCGTGCTGCCTGCCCTCTCCACCCCCTCACCTCTCTGACTCCGATTTCTACACCCTGGTTCCTTACTCACTCCACACCAGGCACATGGGCCTTCTGATGTCCCTCCAATACCCCAGATCTTTTTTTAAAAATGAGGATATTTATTGTTTTCTGGTAAAGTAGGACATGCTATTGGGAAAAGTCTGTGCAAAAAGAGCCTTCCTGGATTTCCTCACTTACCTCAGCAGGCTGGGGCTCTTGATTCAAATTTTCCTTCCTGTGTGGACCAGAAAGCTCCCCACTGGGAAATTAGGCTACTCTCATTTTACTTTTCTTTTCTCAGGCATGCAACTATTCAAATCAGCTGCTAATGAGCGATCTGTCCGTAGTAGGCACACATGCCCAGTGGACTGGGCCAGGCAGAAAGAAGTGGGCCTTGAGCCCACACCTGGCAATCAGGTCGGGGGTCCTGACTAGGGACTGAAGAAGTCTGAGCTCCTGGTCAGCTGGTGGAAAACACAGAGTGTCTCCAGGGAGAGCTGAGACTCCCTCTTTAACAAGGAGGGTTTGGGGCCCTGGCTGGTGTGGCTCAGTGGACTGAGTGTCTGCCTGTGAACCACAGGGTTGCTGGTTCGATTCCCAGGCAGGGCACGTGCCTGAGTTGCAGACCAGGGTGCCCGGTTTGTGGGGTGTGCAAAAGGCAACCACACATAAACATTTCTCTCCCTCTCTCTCCCTCCCTTCCACTCTGCTTAAAAATAAAATCTAAAAACAAAAACAAACAAACAAACAAAAAAACCAAGGAGGGTTTTTGATATAACAGGGCAGCTCTCTGGCCACCGGTGGTATCTGGTCTAGAAGCTACTTAACTTCATCTCCAAATCTGCTTGAGATCCCTTAAACGGACAAGAACAAACCCTGTCAAAATGCTCTTAAATAGCATACCAAATTGTACAACATCAAGACTGTTGTAATGGCAACCGTCTTGCCAAGTCCACACAGAGCCCTGACCCCAGCTTCCTCCTACCCCCATCCTTCAGGACCCCGTGGTCCTGCCTACTGCCCCTCAGAGGCCACTTCCGGCTTCCAGAAGCCTTCAGCCTCACAAGTCAGAGGTGGCCTAAATTAACTAACTAACAACTTTAAGGCCAAGGCCCTAGTTCAGGGTCTTGGCACTTGCTTTTCTGCTCTCCCCACCCCATATTCCCAAGGCTTGCTCCTTTCCTGAAAATACAACATTCTAGGTGTTCCTTCTGGGATTAGCCCATCTAAATTTCAAACACACATAGCTGCACTCCTTATCGCCTTCCCTGGTTTAATCGTCTTCCTAGAACTTTCACCATGTAACATACTTTTCCTTTTTATCTGGCTGACTTAACCACCTTCCTTCACTAAAAAGTACCTTTAGGGGACTTCCGGCCAAGATGGAGGCGTAGGTGGAAACACTGTGCTTCCTCACACAAGCAAGTTCAAAGACAACAAAGTTTTAGTAACAAAAAAGCAATTGAACTGTACCGAAGTCTGACAACAACGAACCATTCCTCCAGATCAGTAAGAGGCATGGAGTCAGCAGCTGGTGGAGTGGGAGCCCACAGAAAAAATCATCGGACCGACCCAGGCGTGCAGGCAAGTGGTTGGCAGATCCCAGGCGTGGGGTGGCAACGGGCAGACCCAGTGAGGGTGCAAGGCGGCAGGCTGACTGCAGTCACACATTCACACGCAGATAAACCAGGTGAAGGAGTGCGCAGTGAGACAGACCTCGCAGGCTAGGGCTCCAGCACTGGGAATTAAAGCCTAAAAGCACCAATTAGAAAAACTTTGAGGGCTGAGGTGCCAGCAGAGGCTCCCAGGCTCACAGAGAGTTCGTTGGAGAGACCCACAGGGTCCTGGAGGGTGCACAAGCCCACACAGCAGGGAACCAGCACCAGAAGGGCCCAAGTTGCTTGCAGGAAGCAGCAGAGGGGACTGACATCCGAGAGAGAGCATAGAACAAGTGCCATTGCCCCTCTCTGACCCTGCCCCCACATACAGCGTCACAACCCAGCGACCTGGGTTGCCCCGCCCTGATGAACACCTAAGGCTCCACCCCTCATACAGGACAGGTGCAAACAAACCAAAACATTATGGCTCAAGAAGAACACCTCAAAGCCTCTTGCACACCCACTACTGGGGACGAGGCCTGCAAACCAGGCATGTGCCCTGACTGGGAACCGAACCAGCAACCTCCTAGTTTGCAAGCCTGTGCTCAATCCACTGAGTGACATCATCCAGGGTGAGACATTTTTTAATAAAATTCAAAACTGGGATCATCAACTACTCTCTCCCACATTCCCCACAAAATTGTTTGTGATGAAGTTTTTGACTTCAGGAGCAATTGTCCCCAGATGGCTTACTTGCTGCATTTCATTCCGCTTACTTCTTCAGAACGCCTGTCTCTGTGTCCAAGATGCTAAATGAACTCCCTACTACCAGGCACTAAGCTCTCAATCAGCCTGAGGGATGGCCCCCTCGAACAGAACGGCTGCCCCTGTTCTGCACCTAGAAGGGTAAGCGCCCCCCCTCTTCGTTGCTGACAAGCAGGCGGGCTTCCTCCCGCTGCCTGCGCTCACGGGGTGGTCGAGGCTGCCGCTCTCCAGGCAACACAGACCTGCTGATCCTGGAGGTCTACCCTCCCCCTTTGGTTGGAGTTAGTTTTAGCTACAAATCCAGTGGAAACCCTTTTGCAACTAGTCTCTTTCCAACCCTGCAAGACAGCTGGATGGAGTAAATAACTTGACAGGCAAACAAACCCACAAAATATTGTGATCCTCACATACTATGGTAGTGATTTTCTTTGTTCTGTTTTTAACTTTACTTTTGCTGGCAAAGCTCGAGACAAACACCATCCAGAAGAGGCAGAAACAGTCACCCACAGAAGTGCTAATATTTTGCCAGAAGTGGAGTGTGGATGCTGGAGGACTTAGCATATTCCTTCCTGTTCAGTGTTAGCTTCGCTGCCTCATGATTCTTCAAAGTGCATTCAAATCAAAAGGATTTCTCACTGACGTTCTAGTCGGAGGAACACAGCAGCAGCCTGACAGCACTGAGAGAACCCCAGGCCCAGACGGCAGAGCTGAGGGAGGACCTGGGCGATCCTGGGCAGAAGGGTTTCCCAACAAGTGAGATCCCCGGGCTGTCCTCACCCGCAGGGGTATTTCCTCCAGCCGTCATGCAACCGAAAACCCCACCTGTTTGTGCTGGACAGAGCCCAGTTTTTATCAACCACACAACCTTGAGATAATAAACTGGCACTTACACAGAAAAATCATGGGAAATACTCTGAAAATTTTTTGTTAAGATCCCATTTCCACAGTAAAAACTTGAGGACGCTATGCCAGATGAGTCTGAAACAACTTCAACTGAAGAACCTAGAAGCAGGAAGCAAGATAATATTATGGTGGGATTTCTCCTCATTTGAGGGCATGGATCCCACCCCCAAACCTCAAAGGGCCAGATTTGGAGGAGCTGGTATTGTTGGAAATACTTAGAAGACGAAGGAAACTGGCCTGAGGCACTGACTGAAGACAGCCCAGGGTTTTATTAATGCCAATTGATTCAGGTTGTGACTTGTTGTTGCCAGCCATTTGGTACCATGTGAATGCACACTATTTAAAAAAGAGCATTAATAGTTGACTTATACAAGCCCAGCCTAATTCATTCACCAAGTACTTAATGGGTCCCTGTTATATTCCAGGTGTAATGCTGATTCAGGGGGTGTATAGGTGGAAGAGACGGACGTCATCCCTGCGCTCGCCAACCTCACCTCCTGTGGGAATGCTGCCGGGAGAGACCTGGTTCTTCTTGCTGACACATGTAAAGAATTACAGATCAGCAAATCTAGTGGCATCAGTGGCCCGTTCAGATCAGCAAATCAGTTTATTAGTGACCTGTTCCCATGGAAGAGAACAGCACTGGGTAGAGTAGGGGGTGAGGGCCAAGTTTTAGGGCAAAGCAGGGTGACATGAGCAAGAGCCCCTGAAGACCAGGGTGGCAAGCCCCTGGGCAGCCTGAGGCCTGGTGGCCAGAGGCCCTGTGGCCCGAGAGAGAGAGAGAGAACTTTGTTCTCAGGACTTACAGAGTTGGTGGGATAGGAGGGAAAAAAGTTACATATTAATAGGTAAATGCAGTGCCAGCTTTCCTGGGGGGATGTGACTACCCAAACTCAGGTATATGTGGGGGTCCATTAGCCCGAATCCTTATCTTGCTCCAGACCCCATTTGTTCATCTTGTTGTAAAACAAATATGTGACACGAGGCAGTTAATTAAAATTGGGGCACTTTCCAAAGTTATTTATGGGCTCTTTCTGTATCAGGGACTCCCTCATAAAATGGATAGTGACCAGATATAGGCAACTAACCACAGTTGTTTTATGGGCTGCTTCTTTGGGCACCGGGGACCCTCTCCTACCTTCAGGCCTTGCGATGAAAGCACAGTTTCAAGGCTTTCTTTCCCAGATAGTGGAAATGTTACATAGAATTTCAAGGACTTCCCTTCTTCCTTGCTAACATAGCATCCCTAATGATGTTGGAACACCTGGCAATATTATCGGACCAGGCTCAGGACTGCTGAGTTAGTGTGTGAGACTTGTCTCCTTCTTCCTCCCTGCCTCGGTTTACTATTCATTCTACCTAATTGGTAGAAGACGTTTCCTGGCAACCAGGGTGCTAAATGCTGGCCGGTAACAGTATCGCAGTCTCCGAGTTCTTCCTGTGTCGTCTCCTGCCCCAGGAAGGGTGCGTTGAGCAGCACACTCTCATGGGAAGAGTCCACATTATCAGGGAGTCACGAAAGGCTCCCAGAGCCGAAAACGAGAGGTGCGAGGAAGAGCACAGAAGGTTCTGGAAGGGCTGGCAGAGAAGATTGGCTAGTTCTAGAAACTGAGTTCATTATTTTTGGAGAGATACCACGATAGCAAGAGAAATGCTGCCTCGTTAAGGGCCTCGCAGCCCAAGCCCAGGCACGGGCCTGGGGCCCAAGAACACCTGGAGTGGTGGAAGGGCATTCAGCCGGGAAGATTGGATCGTGGCTGGGTTTAGAAGTAGGGCCCGCTGAATGGACTCGGTCCAGACTCTGCCAGAGGCCTATGCGATGGGGGGAGAGCCGGGAGTCAGACTCTAGAGATGCTACGATGGAGCAGCACCAAAACGGCTGATTAGAAATGGGATGGAGATACCAGCACTAGGACAAATGGGACTGGTGTTATGCTGAGCTCCTCAAATTTTGACCTTGACTTATATGGAGCGGAGGCACTGTTTTTAAGAAACTGTGTCATGTTTTAAGAAAATGTGTCATGTAGGTTGTCTAAAAATAAAATGCATTTAAACTAAAAAAAAAAATGGTGTGGAGGGCTCATGGTTCCAGCTGGGCAATGGGCTAGAATGGAAGGGTCACTCAGGTTTATCTAACGGGTTTTATATTTATTTTTTCCTTTAACCCTCCGGTGTACCTGGGATGTTTGTGCATGCAAGAAAATGAGTCAGGGGCCCATTATACAGACCCTTTCCTACCTACGATGGGGTCTACAGAATGGGTAGCCAGTTGCTCGATGAATCCATTTCTCTCACCCAGATATACACACATTCTCAGTGGAAAGGCCATCTTTTACTTTAATTTTTATTGTTGACACAATTACAGACATCCACCCCTTTGCCTACCCCTGGCCCCTCTGGCCACCACCACACTGTGGCCTGTGTCTCTATATATGTGAGGTCTGTTGGGAAAAAGTCCAACCATTGTTAATACAATGAGAACTGTTTGCACAACATCCATGTAACCTGGCAGCCAAGGAGAGTGGATTGGAATGTGCATGGGTGAACAGTGATGACTTCACTGTACCAGCCCATGGGGGAGGTAGACGCCATTGAGTGAGCATGTGTATTGTGTGGCCATCATATTCAAAATCACAAGCAGAGCAACGAACCTGCGTCAAATGTTGCATTAGGCGTGAACATCCCTCCACGGAAACAACTCGGATGACTCAGACGGCCGCAGCTATGGGCAACTGGCGATCGGCAGCTTCATGTGCACCCGCTCAGGCATCACATCTCATGCAGAGTTTTTTGGTGAAACTTCAAATCACCCAGGTGACTCAGCCCCCCTTATAGATCAGATTTGGTGCCTTGCAACTTCTGGCTTTTCCCAAAACTAAAATCACCTTTGAAAGGGAAGAGATTTTAGACCATTGATGAAATTCAGGAAAATACAACAGGGCAGCTGATGGTGGTTGGGAGAACTGTGTGAGATCCCAAGGTGCCTACTTTGAAGGGAACTGAGGCACTACTGTCCTATGTACAATGTTTCTTGTATCTTCTTCAATAAATGCCTCTATATTTCATATTACATAGCTGGGTACCTTCTGGACATACCATATATATATTTGTGGGGTTTTTTTCTTGCTTAACCCCCTCACCTGATTTAGTCCAGTTCCCCAGTCCCTCCCTGAGGTCAGTCCGTTCCATGTTTCTGTGCCTGTTTCTATTGTTTGTCAATTTTGGTCACTAGATTATTTTTTGACGGGCTTATTTCCCTCAGCATAATCATCTCCCAGTCCGTCTGTGCGGTTCCAAAAAGATGGAAAGGCCACCTTCATCACATGCTATTTATCATCTATTTAGAGTGACTTTTTAAACTGTTTGCTTCTGTTTACCTTTTGTTTACAGTGCCTATGCCACACTGTTTTAATTCCCTAGCGTTTTAATATACTTTAAGATCTGGCTGAGCAATTGCTTCTCTATTTTCTTTACCGTAGTTTTATAGTATCTCACAAACGAGCCATAAAATCATTTTGTTGAAATGTTGTTGGAGCCTGCATTGAGTTTACCTTAAGGACACCTCTGCAGTATCGAGCCATCCTACCCAGCCATAAGACATGTCCTCCACTCGGAAATTCCTTCATGAGTCTCAGGAGGAGGTCAGTCTTTGTAAAAACATTGCACATTTCCTGTTATGGTAATTCTTAAGTATTTATGATATTTGTGTTGTTGTGGATACTATTTTTAATTATATTTCCTACACATTGCTTACATGAACAAAACTTGTTTTAAACTCTTGGTGTGACCAATTTTTCATTTCCCCTTAATATGTGCTGATTTTTCAAAACTGAGTTTTTTATTTTTAATCAAAGATGGGCATTTCAAAGTTCAAAGCCAGTTACGAAAAACACCAGCGGTTCCTCCTTCCAACCCTCCCAACACGCTGATTTCCCATTCCCATCGGCCGCCACTTACACACGTGACGAGCGGGGCTACCTACTCCTAAGTAATGCCATTACACTACCAGCCCTCTCCGTTTTCACTCTGAAAGAACTTCAACTCTTCAAAGAAGTTACATGAAGAGGGTCATCAGCAAGCGTACACCCTGATCCCAACGCATATTTGCAGTCGCCCCCCCCCCCCCACCACCTCTGCTGCTGGAGAGTCAGGAGACATCCTGTCCCTCACCCATCACACAACCATCAATCACACGTGGGGAATCTGGCCTTGGTGATAAAACACTGCTACTCGCAGTCTGTTATACTGATCATGTGTTTGTTAGAGCCATTACTGAGAAGTTTAGTTTAGAAGAGTCAGCTGTCTTTCCTCTTCCTTCCCCAGCAGAGGTCCATGCCCTCGCTCTCACCTCCTCGTTTTTCACTCCCCCACTATAATCCCACTGGCACCACGCTTCTGTTCGTGCCAGTCAGAACCTAACCTTCCCACGTCAGATGCACTATGATTATTTTGCTGTCTGACCCTCCTGAACTCCTCTCCCAGGCACGCAACCCCCTTTATATTCGAACACACAGGTTGTCTATCAGTTTCACCTTCTGCAAGAACAGGTTCCCAGAGCCTTGGCTCTGGTCGTGCTCTAAGTCGAGTATAAGCTACTGTCTTAATTTAGGATCTTTTTCACCACGATGTGGAGAATCCTTGCTTCCTTCCTTGCTGCTCTGCTTTAGTGGAAAACATCCCTCAGAAGTTTTTTAGAAAACTCACGGGAGGTAAATATGAGACCTTGTGGGTTTGCAAACTTCGATTTTGTCCCCTCGCTCAGTTGGGAGTTGGACTAGACCCAGGCTCCGGGCCGCGAAATCCTTCTCCCCGACTTCTGCAGGCGTCATGCCCTGTCTTCTAATTTTAAGTGTTCCAGAGAAATGCAGTGTTACTCGGATTCTTGCCCCTTTCAGGAAACGTTCTCCACTTCTCCTGCCACACCCTGGAAGCTTACCAAAACTTCCTGTTTTCACGTTGTAAAATTTTACAACGACCTGCATTTGTACCAGTTTATTTTCGTCGACTGGAATGGGCATCCCAGTAGCTTTCTGGGAAAGTTTTTGAAGTTTTTATTGTGTCCTCCACCCATTTAGTAGTTTGGACTGCTGTAAGAAATTCCCTAAACTGGTGGATTAAAACAACAAACATTTATTTGTCCAAGTTCTAGAAGCTGAAACCCAAGATGTAGGTACCAGCAGATCCAGCATCTGTGGAAGGCCCCGTTTCAGGTTTCCAAACCTGCTTTCTCCCTGTGTCCTCACACAGCAGGACGAGCGGGAGCGAGCTTTGGGGAGTCCCTTTTATAAGAGCACACATCCTGGTCATGAGGATTCAACCACCTCCAAAGGCCCCACCTCCTAGTGCCGTCCCCTTGGGGGTTAGGATGTGAGCACATGAATTTTGGGGCCACACAAACATTTGTTCAGCTCATGCCTTTTTCCCCCAAAACTCGTCTCTCCTGGGATCTAGGTCTTTTTGCACAATGGGTCTCCTGGACTGAGCCTCTCATTTAACTTTTGTCTCCCATTTTCCTGTCTTTTTACTCTGCTTCAGGAAATTGTTTCTCAACTTCATCTCAGTCTCCCATTGTTTTTTACTTCTGCTATCTTTCTTTTTAAGAAATTTCTAAGTCTTGGTTTTAATTCTCTAAAAAAAAATATAAGCAGTATCCTGTTATTTTCTAGGTGTAATGGCTACCTCTTAAGTGTCTGAATGATTGCTTTCTTTTCCAGTGTTTTCTTCTTCCTTCATTGTCTGTTTTCTCCAAATTTGCCTTCCCCGCCTCCCTGTTTTGGCCTCTTTCAAGCGTCTCCCCTCCTCCCTGGAGCTAGAGTAGGTTGTGCACTTTCAATCCAAGGCCTGACTTCAGAGGTTTTCCACTAGCCTGAGCTGCTTTAGGAAAGTCCCAGTCACATAGAGGGTGTGGTTTCACCCAGCTCCGCAGCCACCGACCACGTTTTCTGCTCTAAACTCCAGAGGCACATCAAGACCCTGAACTCACCCCGATTATCTTAAGGCTGACAAGATAGTCTCTGGTCAACTGTTACATTTAAAGCCAGGAAATTTGCTCCACATCCTGTCTCAGAAAGCTAGGAAACCAGATAATTATATACGAAGGGCTGTTTTGAGGCCTGTAAAATATTAAAAAGTGTTACAAGTGGGATGTGAGCTTAAGTTCTATTTGCAGCAATGTAACTGATCACGTGCAACTACGTATTTGTAGAATTACTTCCATATGTCCTTGTCGCAGAAGACAAATGACTCATTCCCTCACCACTTCCAGGCACATCTTCATAAAATTTCCCTGAAATAAGGAGGTTGAGAACACGGTGCTCCTCTCCTCCTGCTCACACACTGCAAGGACTGGCAGGGGCCAGGAACTGAGGCAAACATTCCTTCCAGGCATTAGATTGTATACATACTGCCCCTGGAGAAATGGAAACACACAGCGATCGCACGAACCTCGTTATATAAACCATACACCAATTCAATGATAAAAATGTAAGCATAAGCATGAGTCCCCATTTGTACATAGAA
This sequence comes from Sturnira hondurensis, assembly GCF_014824575.4. Classification (NCBI taxonomy): domain Eukaryota; kingdom Metazoa; phylum Chordata; class Mammalia; order Chiroptera; family Phyllostomidae; genus Sturnira; species Sturnira hondurensis. The sequence goes on from NW_028085930.1 coordinate 6,869,218, forward strand.
CCAACACTTTAACAGTTCTGAGGCCTGCCTCCCTCCCTTGCAAAATTATCTCCCAGATGTACAGACCGCTGTGGTGAGGGAGGTATTGTGACCCCCATTTACGGTCAGACACTGACAGCCAGAACTGTAGCCTGGACAACTGCCACTCCAGAGCTCATCTGGCTCCAAGCTCGCCTTTATTTTTATTTACCTTTTTTGGAAAGAGCCAGGGAGAGAAACATCAATGTGCGGTTGCCTTTCACACGCACCCCCACTGGGGACCTGGCCCACAACCCTGACTGGGAATCGAACCAGAGAACCTTTGGTTTGCAGCCCACACTCAATCCGCTGAGTCACACCAGTCAGGGCTCTTGTTCTCCTTTAAACAGACTGGGCAACAAGACCATGAGTGAGACACAGAATTCAACTCAAAGTCCACACAACCATTTGGGGTTGATGTGAATGAGGATGAACTATATTTAACACCAACACCCAGGTCTTCAGGCACCCAGCAGGCTCTGGTGTAACCTGGATACTCGAAATTTCACACGTACTTAAAAAAAAAAAAACGAGAACCAACACTGGAGCCCGAAGCCAGTCAGTTACCCACTTCTAACTCGGTGCCAATTCCAAGTTCCAGTGTGTGCTTTAAAGCAGCCTTGGGGGGTTGCCCCCACCACCCCACCCCAGCTTCAGGACAGGCTGCCAGTTGTTTCTGAAGTTTCAGCTGAATTTATACCAAGTTCACTCAATGGTCAGGCGGCTGTGATTTGATCAGTCCCTCGCCCTGAATATCGAAGGGCAAACTCTCCTCTCCCTCTGCTAACTGGTCCTCCAGGCAGCTCAGGCCGCTGTAACAACCTACCATGGACCAGGTGGCTTGCACCACAGAAATTTATTTCTCAAAGTTGTGCAGCCTGGGAAATTTGAAATCAAGGTTTTGGCAAGGAAGGTTTCACTCTGAGGCCTTTCTTCCTGACTTGCAGGCAGGGCTCGTGATGTGCTCACCAGCTCACATGATTTCTTTCTTGCGTGCACTTTAAAGAGACAGGGAGCATTAGTGCCCTTACAAGGGCACTAATGCCCTCGTGAGGGCCATGCCCTCCTGACCTCATCTAACCCTTTTACCTGCCAAAGCCCCACCTCCAATTACATTGGGAGTTAGGGCTTTAAGATACGATGGGGGGGGACATTCAGTCCTTGACAATGAGCTTCTCTGAAGTCCTGCCCTCCTATCTCCCCTCATAAAATCAGCACGAGTGCACCTTATGGTGAAAACGACCCACAATGCAAGCAGTTCAGTCACTTAAAGAGACAACTGACTCAACAATGAACTCAGTAAAAAGTATACTGTTTAACAATTTCCTGTAATCTCTAATTTCTACTTTATTTCAAGGGAACTAAACTTCAGATTTTTTCCTGAGGCAGCAAACTGGCAACCTGGGTCCAATCTAATCCACAGGTACTTTTTTTAACGCGCCGCTTGGTTTTAAAAACTTTGAATGAGTTGCCTGAATTTAAAGTCTAGTTTTACAAGGAAATAAGCCAGTCACACAACGATAAATACTGTGTGATTCCACTTACATGAGCTACTTAGTCAAAACAGAGAGACGGACAGTAGAATGGTGTCTGCCAGGCGCCAGGGACAGGTGATGGGGAGAACACTGTTTGATGGGTTTAAGGTTTGTGTTTACAAGATGCAAAGTGTGGGTGCGGGTGGGTGGCTGTGAGGGCCAGGAAGCACTAGGAATGGATTTACCGGCACTGAACCGTACACTAAAAAATGATTTAGTGACAAATTTTATGTTATGTGTACTTTACCACATTAAGTAACTTTTTTAATAAAAATGATTCAGGAACTAGAATGAAGAACCTCCCTTCCACTGGTCAAAGACAGAACATTTTTAACTTCAATAAAGACACAGCTGACCTTTGGACAACACAGGGGTCAGGGTGCCGACACCCCACACAGTTGAAAATCTATGTATAACTTTGAACTCCCCCAAAACTTTACTGATGGCCTCCTGTTGCCTGGAAGTCTCACCAATAATATAAATAGTCGATTAATACATGTACATATATTTGTACACGTATGTTATACCGTATTTTTACAATAAAGCTAAAGAAAATGTTATTAAGAAAATACACTTACAGTATTATATTGTACTTATATAAGTTTACATCACCAGTTTCCACAATGAATCATCTGTTAGTACCCAGGGAAATACTGTCTTACATGATCCAGGACATTGTAGATGTTATACGTATTCCTGACACTGAAAATGAAAAGATAGCATGAGAAAGAAACTCGTATTCATATGCGGGTATAATGATCCCTGCACTGACCATGAAGAGCAGCAGTATGACTACTTCATGGCAGCCCAGTGCAGTCACTGCGAGGGCTTCACAGTAGCGGAGCCTCCGCAGCAGCGCCAGTAGCGTCCTGCAAGTTCTGTGGCAGCACTACAGTCCTGTTCGTGATGTGCCACTGGGAACATGCCACTTAAAAAAAACCCACCTGCCTGTGATGACAGGCCACTCTTCCAGTTAGAGATGGCACCTTAATGTACATAGTTCTTTGAAAGCAAAGTTATGAAATAAGAAAACACATTATGAACATAAATACACTCTCAGGCACCTTAGGCATGAGATAGAAGGACAGGCTCTTTCCTCTCAAACCAGTCTTGCACAAGATGTTCTGCGGTATGAACACGTAGGCCACGACCATGGTGACAAAGTCTCAAACTGTTGCTGCCGAGCAGTTATTAGATTTTCACATGAAGACACACACACGAAGTTTAACCAATAAGTTCATAACTGCACAACGTGACGATCACTCACTATCCAGCAGGTGGAAGTGGGTCCTCACAAAGGTTGTCCTCTTCTGCCCTGACTGGTGTGGCAGAGTGGGTTGAACATCGCCCTACAGACCAAAAGGTCACCAGTTTGATTCCGGGTCAGAGCACACGCCTGGGTTGCAGTCAGGCCCTGGTTCAGGGTGTGCAAGGGGCAACCGACTGATGTTTCTCTCCCTCTCTTTCTCCCTCCCTGCCCCTCTCTCTAAAAGTAAGCAAAAATCAAATCAAATCAAAGAAATAAAATAAAATAAAATGGTAAAAAAAAGAAAAATACACAAGAAGAAAAAACTAAAATCCATCAAGGTTTTCCTCCTCATCTCCACGTTGAGGAGGAGGCGGCAGCGGGCAGGCTGGCTGCCTCTCGGTGGCAGAGGGGGAAGAAACGGAGCAGGGACACACAACCAGAGGCGGAAGAGGTAGGTACACTCAGTGTAAGTTTATGGAAATACATGGTCATTTCTGCCAAACTTTTTTGCTTTTTTCCTTTCTCTAAAAATGTTTCTCTATGGTACCAATTTGCTTTCCTTTAAGGGCCCATGTCACAGAAAGGTCCACATTATAAAAGAGGACAAAAGCAGTCTTGAATAATCGGAACCCTTCTGCCTGACTGTCCGATGTCAATTTGTTTTCTGGCCCTGCTGCTTCCAAGTTTTCCTCCTCACTGTCTGGCACTGGTTCAGAAGCACTCATCTCCATCAAGTCGGCTTCTGGTAATTCCTCTTGTACGGTGTCTATCAGTTCCTGAATTTCTCCAAGATGTGTATTTTGAAACCCTTCATTACCCACCCACCTCTGCCGTATCCACAATTTGCCACAATTCCCTTGATTGGCTCTGTCGCAAATCCTGTGAAGTCATGCACAATGTCTGGGCAGTTTCTCCAGCAGGAGTTCACTGTTTCGGACTCGATGACTTTCACCACTGTTTTCTAGAACAAGGATGGCATCTTCCATGGTGGATGTAACCCTTCCAGACGTTCACGACGTCCCCTCTAATGGGGTTCTACAGCACTGACAATCCTTTCTATAGAGTGTCACGTGGTAATGAGCCTTAAGGGCCCTTATGACCTCTAGAGGATGAACCAGAACTAATGTCTAGAGGTAAGTAGACCACTTTGAGATCTTCAGTGAACTCATGGGGTTCTGGGTGGTCAGGGGCATCATCTGATATCAACAGAGCCTTAAAGGGCAATTTCCTAGCAAGGGACTTCCTGACTTCAGAGACAAATCATGGATGGAACCGATCCAGAAAACGGGTTCTTGCTGTCCAAGCCTTCTGTTGTGCAACCAAAGGACTGGAAGTTGGTGTTTATCTTTTCCCTTCAAGGCTCAGGGGTTAGCAGATAGACATAGATAAATACCTATGTATCCTTATATATCTATAGGTACATATATGGCTATTCGTCATAAACCCCATTGCATTTGCACAAAATAATAGGGTTAGCTTTTCCATGCCTCCCTGGATGTTGCTATAAATGTACTTTGTAGCATTTTTTCCCCAGAATAAGGCACTCTTGTCTGCATTAAAGCCTGTTCAGACAGACATCCTTTCTCCTCAGTGATTTTCCTAACGGCACCTGGGAACTTGTCTGCTGCCTCTTGGTTGGCTGAGGCTGCTTCTCCCGTTATCCTGACATTTTGAAGCCAAACCGCTTTCAAAATTTTCAAACTACCCTTCGCTGGCATTAAATTCTCCAGCTTTAGATCCTTCACCTTCCTTCTGCTTTGTCATATAATGACTTCGCTTTTTCTCTAATCATCATAGAGTCTACAGGCATGGCTTTCCTATAGCAACCCTGCACCCACACAAAAGCTGCGTTTGAAAAGTATTTCATAAAAGCACATACTTTTTGTGCCTGCTGGCATAGCTGCAGGAAAACCCTCGCAACATCCTTGTCTTTTTCTACAAGGGTCCTTGCACTGGACCCACTAACCTTGAAACGGTGGGGGACCACAGCTGCGGACCTCAGTGTACACCACACACCAGGCAACTCGACTGTCCTTATAACGTTATCACTGTTCTCCGCGTCTCGGGAGCAGTCCCAGCACACCAGTGGCACTTTGTATGAGTCCCGTGCTGTCATTCAGGGTTTACAGTACTGTACGAAACACGGCAACACACCAGAACTGCAGGAGGCCATGTTTTTTACTGTAATATGCAATTTACCGGAGAGACGAACTCTCACATGGAGATAATTAACATCATAGATGTTTTAAGGGGACGCGCACAACACGAATTCACGACAGCAACAGGTGGCTATGAAATTACAGTATAACATATACTACAGTTAATTTTTTGCAGTTATAATACTGCATCTTTACATTGGCTAACATTTCTCTAGATTGTGAATGGCATCACGCAGTCTTTGTGTGCATGTTTGATAAATTTTATCTTTTCATGACAGACTGTAGATACTTTATAATAGTAAATTATAAAATACACTAGCAGCGACATGTATTTCATGCACGTATGACATATCTTTTTAAAAATTTTTTCCATGTCTCTATGTTATGTGGTTTGACTGTTTCAAACTGTTACATCTCTGAAGAAATTCACGTATGAGTAGTCCCACAACTTGTGCTATTCAAGAATCAACTGTTAAGTGTTCACAACAGAAACTTCGAATATGTTTAAATCTATGATACTGAAAAAACACTACGATCATGGTGCTGGTAACACAATAAAGCAAACTGGTCACCTTCAGAGCAGGGCAGGGAGCCGACCCATTGCCACGCCGGCTGATGAAGGAGCGAACTGAGCCTTTACACTGCCCCCCCGCTGTGAGACGTGCCACTGGGTAACAACGGCCACCGCAGGGTGGTGTTTCCTCGTGGGAGTAGTCCAGCCAGAGAGGACCAGAGGAGCACCTTGTGGCTCTCCTGCTGTTAAAACTCACAAGATAACAGACGTGACGTGCCTCTCGAAGGAAGAACCCAGCATGCCCGCTAGTCTTGCCAAAGAGATGAAGCCTGAGTGTGACCAAGCCTCTGGACCCGGAGCACAGAGGAACAAGCTGAACAGCACCAGAAGGGTGTGATGGGCAACTTCCAGACTGTGGGAAAATCATCAGATCAAATTGCCTGGGGCCTTCAACAGACAAGTTGTTGGAAAAGGAAAGGGATGGATAGAAAGCCAGAAGATTTAAGAAGATTAAAAGAGATTCAAAGCCATGTTTAAAAAGAGCCCTGGCTGGTGTAGCTCAGTGGATTGAGCGCTGACCTGCAAACCGAAGAGTCGCCAGTTCAATTCCCAGTCGGGGCACATGCCTGGGTTGCAGGCCAGGTCCCCAGTGGGGGACACGATAGGCAACCACACACTGATGTTTCTCTCTCTCCCTCTCACTCCCTTCCCCTCTCTCTCAAAATAAATAAAATTTAAAAACTGTATTATGAAAGAAAAGCAAAACACTAGTGTTGAGGTGATCCACTATGGAGCAACCCAGGGAATTATCAGACAGGCGGTCACTTTTGGAGCGAGAGGCTGATTTCAATGAGGCTTTGCAAAGTTCATCACTTGGGAAGGCTTCAGGAGTGACGTGTTTTGCAGTGACTCACTACAGTAATCCGTTTAGTGGGATTTCCTATTTGCTTTTTAGTTTAGAGTAAGATAAATGTTGGGGACATCTCTAATAGTGTCAACAATAAAAATAAAGTTAAAAAAAGGAAAAAAATAGAAATAAAAAGTAAATAAAAACAATGGAGAATTCCTCGATTTCAATGAGAAGTATGTTTTGAAATTAAAAGAAAAATGTATATTAAAAATGTGTAAACAATAACATATTATTAAACGTAAAGTGAAAAAGAAAAAATGCTTAAAAACAAAAAACTCAGTTTTCCCAGTCACATCCACTTGCTTGAGATTGCTGCTGTCTTAGGATAGTAGCTCAGACCCAAGACACTGGGGTCAGCTAAACGCAGTTTTGGTTTCTTACTCTGTTACTTACTAGCTGTGGGACTTTGGGTGAGTTGCTCTGCCTCTCCGAGCCTGATGTCCTTCAGCCGGAAGGTGGAAACCGTGTCATCACCAAGCCCACGGGTTTGCTCTGACGGTTCAGTGAAGGGACGCACCCACGACACTATACGATGAAGGGCACACAAGTCAACGTCAGCAAGGATTAGTTACTGGCACTCAGATATCGGTGGTGATCATTTAATAGGCCTTTACGTATCATTAAATATTTGCCGTATTTACCGTCTCTTAGTATTTCAGGAAAATATATTTCTGTGTGGAATTGCACTTTCCTGAAACACCAACTTCCAAGTTAGCTGTTGTTACACTCTTTCCGTGGACGTATTTTTATGACAAAGTATTGCCCGGGAACCAAAACCCTACTTATTTATTAAAATATCCACATGGCTGTATTACTTCACAATCTTTACTCTGAGAGACAATAAACCCGATGGAAAACCGTGAACTAGCGATCAATGGCAGGAATAAGTCCTCCTGCCCTCTCCTGTAAGGAGAGTAAGTCCTTCTCCTGACACAGCAACTGCGGAACAAACGTGGTTCCTGCGTCTGGGGGACCCGCGCGCCTGGACGCGCCTCCTCCTTCAGAAGCACCTGCGTGGGCGCCGCGTGCTGACGTCTTCCCGCAGGGGGCGGTCGCACTACAAGGCCTGTGTGCTGACTCCTGTGTTACCTGAAGTGTCCTCTCGCTCTTTCAATTCTTTATCTCCTAAAAACATTGGAATTAATGTCTCTGTCACACATATTAAAGTATTTATTAACAGCCTGACCCATTCCTGAATATTGTCTGCAAAATAAATGAGATGCTCTTTCTGGAAACTTAGACAAGGCTAAAATATTAACAAAGGGAGGCAGAAATGCTCGGATATGTCAGTGTGGCTCTTTGTCCAAGGAGCTGTGAATGCGAGGCGAAGTCTGTTTCCGACCACCACTGAATCTTAGAAATAAAGATATGGGAGGTAATCAAAGGGAAAAAGCAAACTAAAACAAACGTATCTCATTAACAAAGCAGTCAATTCCCTTTATTTTTAAAATTTTATATACACATATGAATGATCTGTATAATGTACATTCAATATAGAAAGCTTTATATATGTGATAATGTATAGAACATTTCACAATTACACTAATCTCTTACATAACATCTTGACATTTGCTTAAACTTTTTTTTTGCACAAGTTCCTTTGTCCTTCAATTTGGTAAAGCCAGTCATACATACCGATGTGCAGTGCGAACACTCGGAGGGTTAACGTCTGAGGGGGAGGGCACCAGTGACCAGGCGCAGGACCGACCCCATCGTGTTGAGCCGGCGGAGGACAAAAGCTGCGCAGACTCAGTTCAGGGGAGGAAAAGACCCTTCTCCAGGGACAAGTGACTTAGCCCAATTTCTGCTGACTGCAGTTCAACCCCACAGCCAGGCTAATTTAAAAAACAAAACATTATAAAAACTAGGAAGGAAGTCTTGTCTGTTTGATTCACAGTCTTGTAAACAGATACAAAAAAACCAAATGTGCTTACATCCATCAAGAAAAAAAATTCTTGTGTACCCACTTAGGTTGATCCACAGATTGCTTTCTTATAATGTGATACAATTAGAATTACTGACTTTTTTCCTAAATAAAAATATATTCATAGAAAAAGGAATAACACTGTCATGAAATCAGGAGAAAGGCAGTAAGAATTTGCTTCAATGTATCAGCTGGAGGAATGTGGACTGGGCACCGACTGGCCTTTCAGCATTCACTGTCTTTCACGGATGTTTCAAGTCTGAAAGCCAAGGTCACCTGCCTCGTGGTCTACAGGAGGCGGCAGATTAGACATGACTGACGAGGATGTCCCTGCAGTGAGGTAGCCAGCAACCCCAGGTCCTGCAAGAGAGAAAGGAGAACACAATGCCTTCTAGAAAGCAGGGCCGTGTGAAAACACTGACCTTTATAAAACTGTCAGGTCCCCATCAAGTACCCCATCAAGAGAAACTGACCACCTTTTGTAATTACCTAGAAGTACAACTAAACACTAACAAACAGTATACTTAGTACTATTTCTATGGTTTGCTTTTACTGTGTGACAAAGTTAAAAATGATTTCAAAATTTCTGTTGGACAGTAACATTGCTGTGAAAATATGGAAAAAAACTCCCTTCTTACATCTGGGAACTTCAATTTTTCAAAAATTCTTGGCCATTAAAAGATAGCTATGCCAAATTTTTTTAAAAAAGGAACAGAGGAAAGAAACTCTACTCGGTCAGCCCATCCCAAAGTCATACTTGATGAAATTCCCAACGAAAACTGTCCATCAAGTTAACCTGTTTTCACCTGGTGCAACGAAATTCCATTTTAACAAGTAACAGCAAATGAGCAGGGTTTGCTACACCACGGTCTCAGAAAGAAAAGGAAGGCTTGGCACAGGGGTCAAAACAGGAATACTACAGCAAACGGTATCACGGTTTCAGTTTTACACGTCTTCCTTGCCTCTAAGAACCTCTACTGCATAGAAATGCTACTAATGCCAGCAGTTATCAGGATGAGTCCTGCGAGCACGTAGCGGCTTTAGGCCCTCTAGTTTGTCGTAGACACTGCAGACATTTATCCCGTCTCAGAACCGCCGCACAAACTGCACAGAGTACTTGCGAGAGACACTGCAGCATAACACGCATGCGAGGCAACACTTTCACAGCTGCAACTGCAGGAGACAAGGCGAACAGCTAAGGGACATTGAAGGGCTGGGGCTGGAAAAGCAGCGGAAGCGGCATGCATTTAGCAAAATGGTTCTCTACCTGCTTCAGAGAGCTACACAGAAGTTAGCAAGCTGCCTGGCAGAGCGGATCTAAAGTCCGCTCCTCAGGTGAAGGGGGCTGCTGCCAGTTAGAAGGGAAGGAGAGACACCTGAGGGGAAAAAAGAAAGATAAGCAGCACAGGAAGTTGTGAGAGGGGCACACAGCAGAGCAGCCTGATGAGGGCTGAGGCGTAACAGGGACTGATGATGTAGGACAAAAGGGGCACAACTCGGGTCACCTTTGCACCTGACAAGCATCTGCATCAAGGTGTGACAGAGCTTGTGGCGCTGAGAGAACACTGTGCACCCAGTGTGTGGTGATTCGGCCAGAGACAGGTCAGCCTGCGTGAGCTGGTGCGTGCCACGCAAGCACCCAGGCGCTTGAAATCTTGAACTCATAAAACTTAGAAGAAGAATTTTCCCTCTTTAAGGCCCCATGAGCCTGCACCAATCCGGACACCAGGTCTTCCACAGAACGCTCAGGAAAAACCCACGGGGTCCACGCGCCGGTGGCCAGGCTGGTGGTCGGGCTGGTGGTCGGGCCGGTGGCCGGAGCGCCGGCACCACACTGCTGCGCCAGTGCGTCGCTTCCCACCAACCTACCGCTCTCGGGCACCAAGGTCCCTGGGAAAGCAGCAGACAGGTCTCACCAAAGATGGAGCCCTGAGGGGCAGTTCCTGAGCACGTCTGGTGACGGGCTCAACTTGGTTCACATCAAACAAGCAGGTTATGAGAGTAAATCATGAGTGTTACACGTAGGAAACAGATTTAGGCTGTAGTTCCAAAACTGTGTGCTGAGGCCCCCCAGGCAAACTCACGGGGGCGCTGCTGGGCACTTTCGATTTGAGACACACAGAGACACCTTGGACATTTCTGTAAATGGTGTTGGAGGCGTTCTCTCCCTGACCCCCTTANTGCGCCAGTGCGTCGCTTCCCACCAACCTACCGCTCTCGGGCACCAAGGTCCCTGGGAAAGCAGCAGACAGGTCTCACCAAAGATGGAGCCCTGAGGGGCAGTTCCTGAGCACGTCTGGTGACGGGCTCAACTTGGTTCACATCAAACAAGCAGGTTATGAGAATAAATCATGAGTGTTACACGTAGGAAACAGATTTAGGCTGTAGTTCCAAAACTGTGTGCTGAGGCCCCCCAGGCAAACTCACGGGGGTGCTGCTGGGCACTTTCGATTTGAGACACACAGAGACACCTGTTGGACACCATACAAACAACAACTTTCGAGGTAAGAGTTGGACGTTAACTACTTAGTAAACTTATTAGGTTTCCTTTTTGTCTAGCGACAGATGAAAAAATCACTAAGATAGTAAGGGAACTGAAATAAGAACACTTGGGAACTTCTGAGCTAAAATCTACACTGTGAAATGATGGGTCTCAGAGGATTATCTAGAATATTCTGGCCCTGTCACTTGCTTCTTTAGGAAAGACAAACCAATTCCTGGACATTTCTGTAAATGGTGTTGGAGGCGTTCTCTCCCTGACCCCCTTACCTCCTAGAGGACGTGATTTCTAGGGGCCAGAAGTTACAGTCTGGTCACGGGGAAGGAACAGAGCAGCTGCGTCCCCCAGAGGGGAGGTAGGAGGAAAGGGTAAGTGTTGCCAGGAATGCAACATGTGGCGATAGTATGCAAGGCTGTCAGACTTAGTGAGAAAAGATGAAAGAAAATTAACAAAGAACACCACAAAATGGAACTGGCTGCCATGATGGAGTCGTGGAAGGAACACGAGCTTCGGTGAAAGTGAACATGGGATTCTCAGCACAGAAAAGAGAAAAAGGAATTTCTGCCTCAGTAGCCAATGTCCTACAGTGAACTGACACTGACCTCAGGGAATCTTTCCTAACACAGCTCACGTTTCCTAACAGCACGAACACCCTGTCTTGGACAGGACTAAAAAGAAAGGCAGAAAGTAATAAAAAACAACTCTGCAAAGAACCAAAGGATGGGTGGAGGAGAGGTCCAAGAATTGTACCCACTCTCCCTTTAATGACCTTAGGGAGCCAACTCAACTCAACTACTCCACGTTGCCTCTAAATAAGTGTGTGGAAGTGAAGTTTTTTCATCTCCAATTCTAGCTCCTAAAGGCATCTTCACTTTGTCCTGCTCCTCTTCCTCTCCATGTTGTTCCTTCATTTACTGATTTTCTAGATGATGTAATTCAAGAATTGTCACTCACTGTTGAAATTGTTTTAGGGCCTTGAACTTGTCAGTACCAAACTCTTCTAGAACCTGATAAATGGCTAAGTAACCCAGGGCCCTGAACAATGAGCAACCACAGCTTCTCCGCATCACAGGTAAAATACTGCTGAGGCCCTTCCAGGTGGGCACTGATCAGTAAGCAAAACTGTGCTCCAGGCCAGAGGGCCAGCCTCACCTAAGGAGTCTCACCCCAATTCACCAACACGGAGTAACATGCTGAAGGCATTTTTACATTTTTACTCCAAATCCTCAACATGCAACTGAAGGACATTTGCTCATCAAACAGTGAGAGGGAAACCATTAAATGTATTTTTGTTCATTCTCATCTTATTTCAAAATAATGATTAACTTTCTTTTATTTTTCCCCATCTCCTAAGCAAATGCCCTTACCTGTCTAACTCACCCAAAGGCACCGGAAGGAAGGGCTGGTGATGTGTGTTCTCACAGAACCTTATTTCATTTGCAAATCAATTAGAGAAGGGCTGGGTACAATCTGAATCTTCTTAAGGTTGGCGGCGGGGGGGGGGCACGCCATTTAAAATTCCAATTCAGCATAAACATGGTATATATTCCATGGGCATCCGAACACATAGTGGGATTTCACCATCATTAGTGTTTGCCCCTTTTATCAAACTCATGTCACACGACACATCAATGCAAACCCACCCCCCACCCCCCACAACACGGGCAACCCAAGCAGTAAGCACACATCAGTTCGGTTGGTAGGACTTGAACTTTTCAGAATTAGTCCTTCTAAACAGGACAGACCAGAGCTCGTGGAAAAATCATCTCAACTAACATCTCAAGAAAAGAACATGGCAGAATGATGACACGCTAAAAACTGGACAGTATTGGGGCCAATGCGGTTGCAGCTACTCCAGACTGTCCCCGTTGACACGACCGCAGGCTCCAGCATGGTGGCAATCACTCGAGACCCTTCCCGGGTGGAGGTTTATACCATCATGACTGGCTCGGTGTGAGACGTGCGCCCCGAGCCAGCCCACAGACCTGAAGAATTTGGTGAACAGCAGCCGTTCCTTGTCACCAACCCTCTCCCACCCCCACAACTCACTGCAGCTGCTGCTCCTGCCGCCTGTCAGACACCACCCCCCACCCAGCCCTGGACCGGAGTGAAAGGCATAGACAGACAGGAACCCTGGCTCACTCTTCTTTTTCTAGAGTGACTGTCAGGGACTGTGGACGAGGGTGAAGACCAAACTAATTTCTAAAGGAAGCCTAGGTCTCCGAAGGTCAGTCCCTGTATCTTCTGTATTCTAACCACACATCCTGTGGCCCACAGCCTGTGGGCACGTCAAAGACCCCTCCTCGCAGTCTTTTATTCCGCCAAGTCAACGGGTGTCAGCTGCAGCGAGGAACACAGCGAATTAGAGGAGGCCTTCCTGTCGGGAAGCTTATACTCTCTCTATGCCCTACCCTTTTTTAGGGCCAAATTTCAAACAAGCTTAGCCTTTGCCAGAACAAGACAGATTTTCTAATCCTGTTATTTCTGTTTAGATATTTCTCCACAACTTTTACATGTTTAAGATAAACAATTTCATACAGCCACGCTCCAAACCTTAATACAAAGTAATGAGTGGAATGCCATAAGAATGAGGTATTATGAAAACATTTGGAAAAAGAGTCTAAAGAAGCAGTTTCTGGTGTGCCTGCAAGAACACTTCCCTAATTAGAAGCTACAGCTCTACATCAAACTGGAAAGAAATATGGAAGAGACTAAGACCATATTCCAGGTCCTTCTCGCCGCAGAAATCACAGGACGAGCGTGGGAAAGTCAGAGGGGAAACCTGCAGCATTCCGCCCTTAATGTACACACACGCCCAGCAGCCAAAGGACCGTGTTCACATATTTTAGGGCTCTGCTTATAAATTCTAGTGAATTAATATTAAAGTGGTCACAGTGGGGTCAAAAGCTGTATCACAACCTAACCTAAAATAAAAACCAAGCAAAACTTTCCGCAAAGTCCTTATTTTTGAATATTCAAGATTTACTCAGGGATTGATTGAGGAAGGGCGGGGGGTGGGGCTGGGTGGAGGTGGGCAGAGGAGAAAGAGTGGGGACAATTGTCTTCATGGCATATAAACATCCACACTAGCCACCAGGATAATTAAAATACTTGCACTGGTGTGAGAGACACTAGGTAATAATTATTTTTCTCAATTTATCTACATTATCTCTGGTTAGAGGAGGATTTGGGGGCTGTTTTTACACAGTGTTGAGCCTTGAGCAACAAGGGGTTAGGAGTATCACCTCCCACACAGTTGCAAGTCCAAGTAGAACTACACTCAGCCCTCTTCATACATGGATGCCCAACCTTGAAGTTGACCCTTGAACAACACGGGTTTAAACTTCATAACGGGAAAACAACCCATGTGTAAGCAGACCTGCGCAGTACAAACCCACACTGTTCAGGAGGCGACTACTACAATTCAGGCAGACAGGAAGGACCACCTCCTGTTCTTAGGGGTTAATTTCAACTGAAAAACATTGTACTTCATTTAAACCAAAGACTCTATCCATTTTCAGCATATGGCAACAGAACACTGAGACTTTTCCTTTTAAACAGACTTTTTCTTTTCCTTTCATATTCAATATGAAAATGAATATTTTAAAATTATTTTGTAATTAGTGTGTCAAATGAACAAATGTCCTGAGCTTTAAAACTATATTACCTTTTGACTCCTATGATATAAAAACATCCTTTCTTTCACTATACCCAATATTTCCTCCCAGGAGAGGATTATCCGGAAATATTTAGTGAAAGCACGGATTAATCACTGGAAACTTAGAAGAAAAATATCTCACATATGAGTATACATATTTGGAAACAATCTGTTATTTTGACAGAAATGGAATGATGCTACCATGTTTCTGAGACTATTATTTCTGATTAGATATTTCTCCACAATTTTTAATGTTCAAGATAAACAACTGAATAAAGCCACGCTCCAAACGTAACCTATGACACCACCAACCGATTTCATGAAACCTGAGTGGAGTTCACGTTTCAGCACACATTCGACACAACCGCAGTCCACGTGCTGTCCGGGACGGAACCCGGGCCCACTGTGTGCCCATAGTACCTCCGGCACCGGCAGGAGCTTAGGAAACCCTCTAAACGCCGTGTCAGTCTGGTCAGGGCAAAAGGAAGGTGTGGTGGCTTCTGCCATGTCTTAGGGCAACCGATTAGGTATGATTTACCTGTGAGGTATCCTGCTGTCTGTGAGTCAGAAATAAACAAATCGTGTTTCTGATCTTTGAAGGCACTCCAGACTGAAGAACGAGACAGGATTTCATTCACCTAGGGAAATAAAGCAAATTCTTGAAACCTAAATAAATTAAGAGCTGGATATTGAAAGTAGAACTAAAGTGAAAAAGCAAACTTCCAAGACAAAAGGAAGAGGGCCAGCTGAGGAAGGTCTGAAGACGGACTAGAACCTCGCACTCATCAAACCCTCTACACCAGGGTCAGCTCACTGAACTAAGCCCGAAGAAGCCCCTAAGTCAGTCTGTCCTCCAAACTTGGACTCTATTATTTTGAACCTACCATTCACTGACTCGCATGTGATATGGGCAGGAGGTTTTCTCGTTACAGTAACAACTGGCTGACAGTGTGCTGTGGGCCCCTGCAATTCCTGAGGATGGGGTACGGGGAGAAGACGCCACAAACTCAAGCTAAAACTTAGAGCTATCTTTCAGATTACAGATTATGTAATTACAAATTACAGCTGTTAGAAGTTTATGAGATCAATTAAGACAAGTGTGATCAATGCACTTCAGAAAATAAAACAGGTTAATATAGAACGCATCAGAGTATCACATGTAAAATGGATAGTGCTTGGTGATTATTAATGCGCACACACACACAATTACAAATAATACTGTGTGTCTCCTGAACTAAAATGAAAGACATATTTCTTTCCATGTACACAGATTTTTAAATGTGTAGGAAATTCCAACTTAGAGATTATCCCTGGCACATCAATGTTCAAATCAAATGTGCGTCATGCACTCTGCATGTGCCACACACACCGGACACAGGATGAGGAAGACAGTCCGTCTCTGAAATGCGAGCAGTCTAGCAGGGGAGACAGCACCACATAATTTAATGGTAAGCATTACAGTACAGATGTACGTGGGGCCACGTGCATCCGAGAGACTCCTTGTCCCAACCTTGGACAGAGCAGTGTGGGTGACTGGTAGTGAAGCGAGTGCAGGAGCTGCTGTTCTGGAAACCATCGGATTTCTCTTCCCTCTGGGAGTGGAAGGGGGGGTCAGGGCTATCGTGCTCGCTCCACCAACAGCAGCCCTGCGGCAGGTCCAGGGGATGACAACCGCCTGCACGTGGCACACGGAGTGGCTCTGCCTGCCGTTCAGAACACCCACGGGCAAAGCCTCCCAAACACGTTACACAAACTAAGTTAATGACTGCGGCAACACATGGTGTCTCTCTTCTGGAAGGTCACCTTAAATTGTTCAAATGATAACACCAACCTGATGGACAACAGCGCAGATCCGTTTATTTAGTTGGAACACACAAACACAGGGAGCAGATTCACTAGAGGAAAGCTTTAAGCCAATTTAAACGTGAAAAAGAACTGGCAGCGAGAAATAACCCAAATGTCCATCAGCAGAGGCACGGAGAAACAAACTGCGGCACATGCGCACAGTGGGCCATTACTCAGCCTTAAAAGGCAGGCACTGATGCGTACTGCAACAGAGATGGGCCAGAGAGCATACTAAGTGACAGGGGCCAGGCACAAAGGTCACACAAATTCCGTCTGCATGAAATATCCGGAAGAGAATTCATAGAAAACAGAGTGGTGGCTTCCACAGGCTGAGGGGAGGAAGCAGTGGGAAGTCACCGCTTACGGGCACAGAGTCGCCTTTTGAGAACTAGATATGGTGGTAGCTACGCAGCACTGCTAACATACTGCATGCCAACTAACTGTCCACTTTAAATGATCATTTTTACGTTACTTAAATTTCCCCTTGATTAAAGAAAATAAGAGAGAGAGTATGGGTGGATAGGGCTATTTAGTAACATGGAGTGAGAAATTCCTCAGAAGCAACGTAACGAATAAAACCAAAAAGGAAAATTAAGTTAACGGAACTGGCTTGAAATCAGCACACGGCTGCAGCCGAAACACATTAATATGTATCTATGTGACAAAAAAGGAAACCAACACTTCGTAAGTGCTATAAAGAAAGGAGAAGAACTAAGATGCTCTGTCTCTATTACACGGCACTATGGGATGTTTCATGGCTATGCTGATCACCACCCAACAGTAGTAACTCCTAGAACGGAAAGGTAAACTGAATCAGCGCTAAACACTCAATATTCTTCAATGCTGAAGAATTCCAGCATTTTCTTCCTGACATGTGTTAACATGCTATCACTATACAGAAAAAGAACCTTCCTGGGTGACTACCTGAGTATATGGTTTGCATCTTTTCACTGGTTATGAGGCTGCTATGCTAGTGCATCCTTGGTCTTGTGATCAGCTCCAGTTACAGCCCACAGAACCACACCTGTAAGTGGAACCTGAGCAGAGGCGCATGTACCACCCCTGGCCTAGACCCTGGGCTCTGAGAGCTCTCTGTTGTACCAGCAGGTCGAAGGCCCAGCTCTGTGCGACTCACCTGTTCTCCGTGCTGCAGGCTTCGAGTCATCGCCTTGAGAGCTTTAACGATCTGAGCCTTCGTCGCTGCTGGATTGTCCAGATTTTCGAGGCCAATGCCTTCAAGTAATTTTAAGAGGTACGGGACCAAATCTGCTTTCAGGGCCTGGAAGACAGTATTACATACACATACGTGCTAAAAAAACCCCTGCAAACCATCACTGAAGAAATAATTTCATCCCAGCACCATTCCTGGAGGAGGACAACCTGCTTTACTGTAATGTCAGATGAAGACTTTTTAGTGTCTGACGATAATGGCATCCTTATTAGTAAGATTTTAACCCATGCCGTCAACTATGCTAAATGCTGCACAATGGTTATTTTATTTAATCTTCCCGACACCTAGTGACATAGGCAACACTACTGTCAGTAACGGACAAAATCACTACACGCTCCAGCCGATACACTGGGCTGCCCACTCTGACGACACTGCACGAGTGGACAACCACATCTGACGTATCTCTGTATCTTTTTCACATTTTCTTAAAACATCAACTTTTGCATTAACCATTTCCTCTCAGCCTAATAAAAGCTAGATAATACTCTAGATTCACACAATTTTCAATGCCCCCTCAAACTCAAACTCAAAGGGAAGAGGTGGAAGTAACATTTAGTGAGTGTACCTTTTTATCAATATTATTCTCCTAACGACGCCGTGAGGTAGTCATAACTTCTACTTTACACACGAGGAGTCCTAGCACTGCAGGGTTCAGTATCAATGCCTGAGGTCACAGAGCCACCAAGTGGTAGAGCTGGCTCATGTTGTTTCCAATACAACAACCCCCAAGCCAACTGTAACTGTTGAGCTTCAGAACATCCAGTTAGCTCTGTGAGACGTACGCAGTGCTTCTGACCAGCCTAAGCCAGGCGTGGAGTTGGGGGAGAGGAGATCCGAGGAAAGGGAGCTGGGGGAAGAGGAGGGCCAGATAAAAAGGACCCAAGGCCTTGCATCCAGGCTAAGGATGCCAGATGTCACTTGGTCATGTGGCAGGTAATAAGAAACCTTTAAAGGGGTTTTAAGATAAAAAGTGACCCAGTTATATTTAAGAATTATATTTTAGAAAGATCAGTCACAATGGTTTTTAATTTATTGTATGTTTTTTTTTCTCAGTGTCTGTTTACATTGGTATCCATCAAGTCTTACTTTTATTAGGTGGGTCGTCTCTTTGAAAGGACAAACAAAATCTTGGCATGTTTCTTAAATGCAACTTAAGAAACAAAGGAATGCACAAACAGAACAAATCTTTCCAAAAAGGGTGCAGCAAATTTTACAAAACAAGCTAAGGGCAAATGCTCATAGACAACCCAAATTTTACATTTAAACATGGGTAAGCTATCTGGCAGCTGGGCCACCTTCCTCTGTGGGCACACACACACTTGTGCCTGTGTGTGTGTGTGCACACACTCTGAAATCCCACGCGCACAGCTCCTGAGCTACCTCTTTACTCAACCTCAGCGAGGGAAACCGAGCCGTGCTACGTCAGTAAAAACCGATTTTTCTGGTATGTTCGCTTTCCTAAAAAGAGTGTTGAATCCGCAAGCCACTTACTTGTGCTACTAATTCGCCTTGCTCCTTCTGAAACATCCGATTGATTGCTTCACAGGCTAGACCAACAACATCTGGTCGCTTTTTCATTCCATTCATCAGCGGGCCAATGGTCTCCAAAGACGCCATGGCTCGAACGCAGAGCTAAAGGCCCCAGAAGAGGAGGTTACTTGCAGAGTGACAGTACTTTATGTGCACAGCAAATATCACAGTAGGAAAACCTACATTCAGGTGAAGTTTAGTAACGAACTGAATCAAACTCAGTCCTCTGTCAATGATGTCATTACACTGATTAAGAACTGCTACCGTACTGTGCAGTTCACATGCGGAACGGCGCACAGCAGGAAAGGGGTTCCCCCTACAAGGTACATTAGCCAGGAAGAGGGAGCCCAGATAAACCCTAGAACTATAACCTACTAAATGGACTCATCGATACCTCGTTTTCGGACAGGGCGTGGATAACCCGAATGGCACTCTTAGGAATGGCATTGTTCCTATGATTCATCGCCTGGATGACTTTGGGAAGATGGCCCAACGGTGGGACTTGATCTGCCAGCTGAGGCTGAGCATTGAAGAGACAGACTGTAGCCATCGTCAAAGTCTCCAGGGTTTCTCCCTGAAGGGTGTAAAACAAACAGACAAACAATAAAATACTGATACAGCCCTAAACATCCTTGGCAATTATTTGGTGTTTAAAACTAGGGATCCACAAATCCCACACACTACTACTTAAAAACTGACTCACAAATCCTTTGAGAACAAACTTCCCTATTTGGACACAAGGCATAAGTTGAGAGGAGTTTAAGATCTTAATCTTAGCCTCCTTTCACTGGGCAAGGCCACGGTTCATTTCTATTGCAGGTTTAAGAGACCCCCTCCTACAAGACAGTACTAGAAATTTTTAGATAATTTTATAGAAATGGCAGTGTCAGAGAACTTCAATAATTCACAAGAATGCAGAACTAGTGTTTTTGTAGCTCTATTAAAAACCCTACTAGTTAACATGTCTGGTTGCTAAAATGCACTTTCTGTTGTGCATGATGAATAACAAGGACTGTAACACCCCACTATATGCACACATATTCTTAACAAAATGCACTGCAGATGAACATGGCAATTGGGATGTGCCCAAAAAGAAAAGTGACACAGGGGAAATATACTGTGTTTTCCCTTTCCTGGTTTCTACTTTAAAGATTTCATTATTTAAACAAGCCGTATGTAGTAAAATCCCAGTAGAGAAAATGTGACTATGGAAACAGAAATATGTAGATATTTCTATACTAATATGTTTTTAAAGCTCTGCTAAACTAATACTAACTAATAATTTTTAAGTACTTGACACATGTTAGACATTATGCAAAGCACTCCACATACTGATCAAAACCCATTATACATCAAAGTCCATTCAAACCTCGGCCTTAGGGGAAGATGCTGTGATCACTCAAAAACAAGGCAAGTGAGGCCAAGTCATGAGATATCACCCAAGGTCACAGAGCTCAGTCAGTGCCAGAGCGTGAACTGTGGGTCAGGACCACCGGACAAGACAGTTTGGGCTCTTAAGAACCTCTCTCTACAGCCAGCTTGTTTAATACAACAAGGATGTCCAGTCATGGACATCCTCAATTATTTTCAATCTGGAGTTCAAATAACAGAACCTTATATACTATCAGGGCTTTTAACTCACCAATCCAAGACCAAGGCTACCTTCTCACTCACTCCTGCTTTCTAAGTAACTGTGGCTTCGAGCATGGGCACAAAGTTCACCCATGCCGCTCCTGCTCTCCCGCCAGTGTCTATAACCCGGGTCATCCCTGCCACACATGGAAAGCTGAGGAAAGGACACGGCCCAGCAGAACACACTTCCATTTAGATTTCTACACTGAACATTTAGGTTTCTCCTTAACATTCTACAGCTACTGGAAACGGGGTGGCAGAAACCTTCTTTCTGTACTCCTACAGTCGTCAGGGACAGCACCTTCTGAGTACAGACACCTACAACTGTGCTTCAGAAAAAACCATTTTACTAAGGAGTTTCACTTTTGAACATTCCAGAAAAACAGATGGGCATAGCTGAATCTAAACGTGGCCGCTGCGTTGACAGAGGCAGCCAATTCTTCACACACGGTCAGCGAGGACGGCGGGGTGGTTAGCAGGCTATCTGGCGGCGGAGGCTTACGTGAGGACTGTTCTTCTCCAGGAGCTCAGTTAATCTCTCCAGTAGTGCAATAAGGAATTCTCTAGGCTTTCTTAGAACCCAGGCTGGCTGTGCAATGAAAATTCTCAAGAAAACGCCTCCAACAGCAAGTTCACCCTCTGCTTCTCCAAACACCACAGTAAAATCTTCAGGCAGCTTTAAACGGAGAAAGAACCACAGTCAAGTCACCCAGTCATCATTCCTTGTACCTTAAATAATAAACACAAACTCTACTAAAGACATGACTATGAAATGAAGTAGCCCTTTGTCATTCATATAATCAAATCATAGTTATCACAAGTTTTATTGTCTCTTAGTAAAATTCAGAAAAGTTGTTTTGATTAGTTATTTAATTTAAAAGTGAGTATTCCTAGTTTTATGTTTAAAAGCTTATTTTCCTGTCTACGGCCATAGCGCCCTGAACGTGCCCTATCTCGTCTAAAACCTTATTTTCCAGAGGGAGATCGTAAAGTCTTAAGGACAAAGTATCTGAGAGGTTGGCATTAAACTGACTCAGCAGGAATTTTTAAAAATACAGAGTAAAATGATAAGTTCCTTTTCTCTGAATAAAAGTATATTTACCTTCCAGCTTACATCGGGGTTGTCTTGCTGATTTTTAAAGTGCCTTGGGGGAAAGAAGGAGGGACATCATTAGTTAGCCTCCGGAGTAAGTCTCAGAGAGCTGACCAAGCGGATGACGTTCGCCCTTCCCAGTGGTTTTACCAGAAGGCCCTAAGCCACTACATGCGTCTTTACTCACTCTAGCATCATTTCTCTCACTGTTGTGGACACTTTATCTCTGGAGCTATCATTCCAAATTAACTCAGGGTTTTCATGGGTTCCTTCGAAAATATGGACGGCAGCTTCAGGGTTGTCTCTCATGGCATCCATGAACACACTTGGCAGAAATTTCATTAACGTAAGTCGGACCTATTGAAGGAGGTGTGAGGAAAAAAACTATTGGAAACACTCAATATTTGGTTTGTTTTATATTCCTCTAACACATGGCATTTCTGTAGTTTGTGTTACAGCTGACAGCAGCCACTGTTACACAAAAGCCCTGGAGTGGGACCAGGACTCTTTCATGGACTCTTTCTATAGGCATCCAAATGTAATCTTCTCCCATCTCATCAACTTTATTAACTTTATTAATGACAGACTATTGACTTTATTCCCACAATACAACTGTTTCAGGTGTTGGAACAGATTCTCAATACCTGGATTGTGAGATCAGGCAAGAAAAAAATAACTGAAGATAAACCTTGGTTTATGCAAAGGTCACTTGAACAAGCCTCACCATGACCTGCTTCTACTTAGCTATCTAGTTTCATTTCCATTCTCTGCCACAAATGTAAGAAACTTGGAGAAGTTCGGTATCACCGGCACGTCAAGTTTCTAGATCGCACTCTTCGGATCACGTCCTGCACTTGCTGTTCCCTCTTCCCCCAACACATTTAGCTGGCCTGTCCTTCCCAACTCTACCCCATGCTCCCCATCCCCTAAACAAGTTTTTCTCATGCTTTGCACCCTCTAAGTATTTTTAGTGCATTTATTTTGCTGTGCCACGTTTTGTACTGTACTGTAACTTTTCCAGAAAGGATTTAAAAAGTAGTTTTTAAAAAAAATGCACGCAACACACACATACACACTAACTAAAAATTAGCAAGAGGCATTAAGTGCAAAGACAAAATGAAAGATGGGAAGTCAAGTTTTTTTCCCCTCAAGTCTTCACACAGTTCTCTCTTTGTGTCTTTCATGTCCGCTCAAACCTCACCTTATGGGAAACTCCCCCAGGCCAGGTGTCCTGCTCACTGCCTGTATGCAAAAGCCCCTGGCACACAGAAAATACTCAAAAACTTACTTGAATGAATGAGAATAATATGAAATCAGCATACAAAGTAAACATTAAAAGCTCTGTAAAATTGCTGGTGAGACTACAAATTTAGCTTTGCATTTCCTCGCAGCCAATGAACTAAAAGAAATAATGTCAGTTACGTGACAGAACATCCATAAAATAGTGAGTATGTCACTTTTCTTGGTCATGTCAGAGTTCAAATAGGAAGTGATAACTCAATGGTTTGCTTACTATTGTTTTAAGTAAAAAAAAAAAAAAAATTCGTGAGACAAATCCTTTGATCATAAGCCTTCAGAGCTATGTGTCCAGGTTACTCAGCTATTCTAAAACTGGGGTCAGCAAACCAGGACCAAAGGTGGCCTGCCCCCTGATTTTGTTTATGAACTTTTATTAGAGCCCTGGCTGGTGTGGCTCAGTTGGTTGGAACATCGTCCCGTAACCAAAAGCTTGTGGGTTTGATCCCTGGTTCAGGCGCGTACTAGAGGCAACCAATCAATGCTTCTCTCCCTTCCTTCCTCTCTCTTAAAAAAAAAAAAAACAGTGAAAAAAAAATGTCCTTGGGTGGGGACAAAAAAATAAAAAGCAATATGCTTGTTTAAAATAAGTTTTATCAGAACACAACCGCGCCCGTCCACACAGTCACTGTCCAGGGCTGCTTTCCTGGTACAATGGCAGAGCTGAGTATTTGCAAAGATCACATGACCCACAAAGGATAAACTTCTATATGACTTACTATATGTCCCTCTACAGAAGAAGTCCACCAGCCTCACCACTACCTCACATCATGTGCAAGAATTCACTCAAACGGGTCTAAGACATAAATACAAGAGCCAAAACTACAAAACTCAGGAGAAAACATAGGCGTGGATTTTTATAAACATGGATTAGGAAATGGTGTCTTAGACATGACATCAAAAGCACAAGTTATAAGAACAACAAAAAAGAGTCTGGACTTTAAACGACACCATCAAGAAAATGGAAAGACATCCACAGAATAGGAAAAAATACTTGCAAATCAAATTATCTGGAAAGGGACTGCTGTCCAGACTGTATAAAAAACAATTACAACTCAATAGCAAAAGACAAATAGCCCAATTGAAAAATGAGTACAAAATGTAAACATACTTGTCTAAAAAGATGTATCTACGGACAATAGGCAGATAAGAAGATACTCAATGTCGCTGGCCACCAGAGAAATGTCAATCAAAACCAAGAGTTACCACCTCACACTCAACTAGAATAGCTATAACCGAAAAAGATACATAATAACAAGTGTCAGAGAAGATGTGGAGAAATTAGAACTCTCACAATGCTGGTGGGAATGTAAAATGGTACAGCCACTTTAAAAAACAGTCTGACAATTCCCTGAAAGGTTAAACTAGTATTACCACATGCTTCAGAAATTTCACTGAGAATAAAAACACATATTCACACAAAAACTTGTCAACATATGTTCCCAGAAACATTACTCAGGGTAGCTAAAAGGTTGAAACAACCCACATGCTCAACAACTGATAAATGGAAATAACAAAATGTGGCGTAGCTATATAATGGAATATTACTTGGCAACAAAATAAATTAAGTACAGATACTTGCTGCAACATGGATGAGTCCTGACAACTTCCTAAGTGACAGAAACCAATCACAAAAGACCACATATCATATGATTCCATTTGCATAAAATGCTTAGAATAGGCAAATCTATGGAGACAAAAAGTAGGTTAGTAGTTACCAAGTTCTTGGAAGAGGGGAAAAGGGAAGTGACTGATAAAGGGAGTATTTTTCCACTCTGGGTGTATGAAAATGGTCTGAAATTGACTGTGGCTGCCCAATCTATAAATATAATAAAATCACTAAATTATATACTTTATATGTGGGAACTGTGTAATATACCAATTATATCTCAATACATCTGTCACCAATAAGGGAGGAAAAAAGCTCACTAACCCCAGTTCTAGAATCTCTCCATGCAAATCAGTTTTTCAACTAGGGAGCTGACACTTGTATTTTCCTATACAGAAAATTTAAATATAAATACATTCACCTTGAAAAAATTTGTTTTTCATGTATTTCTAAAGTCAAAAATTACTGAAGAGCTCAAAGTCAATAGCAGTATATATTTATTTAAACACCTAAAACATCATTTAAAGTATGTAATAAATATCACAATTAGGCCTGGCTGGTGTAGCTCAGTGGATTGAGCACAGGCCTGCGAACCACACGATCGCAGTTCGATTCCCAGTCAGGGCACATGCCTGGGTTGCAGGCCAGTTCCCAGCAGGGGACGCATGAGAGGCAACCATACATTGATGTTCCCTCCGTCTCTCCTTCCCTTCCCCTCTAAAGATGAATAAATAAAATCTTTAAAAAAAGAAAAATAAATATCACAATTATGTGCTACCCAACTCTAGCTTTAAGACAACTCAGTGTCAAATATCAGGACTCTTTCATACTTTCATGGACTCTTTCTATAGGCATCCAAATGTAATCTTCTCCCATCTCATCAACTTTATTAACTTTATTAATGACCGACTATTGACTTTATTCCCAAAATACAACTGTTTCAGGTGTTGGAACAGATTCTCAATACGTGGATTGTGAGATCAGGCAAGAAAAACATAACTGAATCCTACTTGTTTTCCTGATGTCAAATCAGGCTCTGGAAGCAGGGGCT
Source organism: Sturnira hondurensis (assembly GCF_014824575.4). Classification (NCBI taxonomy): domain Eukaryota; kingdom Metazoa; phylum Chordata; class Mammalia; order Chiroptera; family Phyllostomidae; genus Sturnira; species Sturnira hondurensis. Next base: position 6,894,972 of record NW_028085930.1, read on the forward strand.
CGGGAACCTAAACTCACGGTGCTCCCTCCCACCTGTCCCTGCTGCTCGGCAGGCTGGCACAGATGTGCTTCAGGAGCACCACTTCCTGTGTGACTGAGCTAATTAGAGAACAAGGACACTTTGACTACAGCTGTGTCTCGAAGGAATTCTCTGCAGAAGTATGCTCTGTCCTGACTTACCTATGCTTTTGTTCTTTCTTCAAGGGAGATAAGCAATCATCACCATAATACGAACACTCTCTTAAAACTTCTTAAAACCAGTGTAGGCTGCCCTGACTACCATTTCTCTCAAACTAGCAACGTACAGGGACCATCAGGTACGCTCCACCTCCCTCCCCTCTCCCATCATCATCTCCTTACCCTCACCTTCTTGAACTTTAATAAACTTCATGAAATCAGTATCAGAGTAACAGATCTCTAATAATTAATTTATTTCTAGAAACCTATTTTGTGCTCACCTTTGGACCTATTAGTTTATCTGCTGTCATTTTAGCAAAAAGTTCCGCTGTTTGGGCTCGAACCTGTGGATGTGTTGAATTGCAGAACATATCTAGTAAATAAATTAGAGCCCCTATGAAGGAAAAACAGAATTAGCATTTATACTATACATAAAAATGTAACTTTTTAAATCAGCAGGATTATTTTCAACCTTATTTTAACTCAGTGCAATTGTTGTTTTTTTTTTAACTGTAAGTTTTCCAAAGTATTCTAGTTTATACACCATTCGAAGCAGCTCCATCCAGTTATTGAGCATAACTGGACAATGAAGCACTCTGTACATTACCTTTTGCCATTGCTTCTTTGATTATTTTTGTACTCGATGTCAAAGCATAGAGAGTTTCCAGAACAAGCTGACGACCTACAGAGGAAGAGACATTCAAGGAATGTATCAGCAGTAAGTTTACATTTACTGGGTATCACTTCTGTGCCACGCACTGAACTAGGTGCTCTTAAACAGGGTCTCATACTTAGATCTTCACAAGAACCAGCGAGACAGACATTATGGCCTGTGATGAATAAAAAGCTGAGGTCCAGTTTAACCCAGTCCAAGATTTCGAATACAGAGTAGGGCTTGCCTCGGCTTTGTATCGAGGTCTGTCTGACTCCAGAGTCCACATTCATAACCAATATGCTATGCACTGCTCACTGCTTTCTACCTCACTGCTCACAGCACAAATAAAATCTTCTCACATCCTGACACCTGAGTACACTCTAATCAGGCAACTAGGATTTTTTATCTGGTGCTATTATCTTCCAGAAAGGAGCAGGAAGAAGCAGCTGCAACACACTATTCCAATCCAAGACTCAACAGCATCCTTTTGGACGCGGTTTGTGCACCTCTCACTCCTTATCATCGAAGTACACTGAGCTGCTGGACTTGACTCTTCCAGAGCCAATGGCAATGACAGACAGCTGACCAAAGAAGTGATGATCTGGCATAGAGGGTGGAGGCTGCCAAGTGTTAAAACAGCAAAGGCTAATTACCTGGGGTGGGCTCAGTTACCATGCAGGAGAACAATACTAATTAGTACATACTGTATTACAAACAAATGAGGTTGGAATATTTTAAAAAAAATTGATCTCATTTTGGTGGCAGTAATCTCATCACTAAATCAGTAAAGAACAAATAATGAAGAATTCAACTCTAGGCTGAAGGAAGGGTTATTTTTATCTTAAGCACTTTTTTCTACCATCCAAGACCAATTATGCTTTTTAATAAATCCCAGAATATTAGTCAATCCTCAATTACTCATGTGTAGTTCACACTCAACAAACCAAAAATCCTCAGTTACTTCACTTTGCTTTTGGACCTCATCTCCAACTTTCAACTTTTGATACGGAAAATGCAAAATAATTATATTAATTTAATACAACATAATTAGGAAGACAAATTCAATGTAAAGAATACCACTTAAAATATTCCAAAACTAAACATGGACAACACTACGTGAGAGGCTTTGCATCATCTACTAACGGCTCCCCTCTAAGGGTGGGCCACGCTGCGGTTTCTGAAAGTCCACTCGAGGGAACACACGTACTCGATGGCAACGAATGCAGGAGTGCCAATAAACTGGACAACACCATGGATTCAGCAATACTGTTGACACAGTCTTGGTTAGATGTCACTATATTCACAACCTGTAAATTAATAACAGGATGTTAAGAGTTTTGGAAATAATTTCTGACCTACATCCAGTTAAATCAAATTAGCCAGACTTGAAGTAAATTTAAGACTTTAAGTGAGAAAAATATCTGGAGGACAAAATATTTAATTTTTAGGAAAAAAGTAATTTTAAAAGATTGGCTTTATTATTTGATCTTTTGAAAACTAATAAAAAATGTTAATGCTCCGATCTATATTATGTACATTAGCTTCCTGTTAATTTGGGGGTAAGATTTAGGCATAATGTTCTAACAAGTATCTTAGCAACAATTCACAAGCTTGTGGTTTAGAAAAGCTTTCAGCCCTACACGTTCCACAACTGTGGTGTGTACAGTAGTATTTTCCAATTACAGATTTGGGGTGGAGTGTTAGGAAGACAATGACCCTCACTACTTGGACTGCTTTTACAGGGAGAAAGTTAATGTCTTCAGGGCCCAGAACAATAGACTGTGTCTATCTTTCCATGCTAAAGAAACAGGCATTCCCCCCCGCCCCCCGAAATGACCTCTCTAACTTTTACAGTACACATCTAAAGATCAGTGTCGCTAAACTTGAACCAGATGGTCAGCACCTCAAAGCAACATATCCTAGATTTAATCGTGTTTATTTAAAATGTTACAAAGCACCTGAAGGTATTGAGTAGAAAAGCATGTATTTCAATTAAAAGAACATGTTTAAGTTTCTTAACCCATTTCACTTTTGTTATTAAAAATCTATTTGAAACAAAAGTGCAATCTAAGAACATGTCACACATATCATTCCCAAACCACTTATTAACCCATGACTCCAAGGCTGAATCTGGTGTTTTTTAAAATAATAAATTGTGTTACAATGAGCTCGAACTTCTGAAAACTTATCCTGGGGGCTCCCTCTGGGCTGCCTGGATAGTGAACAAGCCCCGCCCCCCCACCAGGAACTTCCTGCTTCTGCCAGAGGAAAAGGCTCCGCCCCAAGAGCTTCCCAGGAAACCAGTGGTCCCCTTCTCCTGAAAGCAGGACCTCTAACTTCTCCTGGACCCCTCAGACCTACAGGCTTTGGGAATCTGGCTTTCCTGGACAGTTCCTGCTAACGGTAGAATACCCCAGTTGTCCACCTGTACCCTCACTGCAAAGGTTGCTTTTGAACTTGACCCATAAGAAGAGAGAGCAACTGGGGGGAGGGCAGAGGGCGTTTCCTCTGGAACACAAACCCGTTATGTAACCAGCAGAGCTCCCTGGTCTCAAATGTCCCTCTGTGGGAACGTGGGGAAATCAGAGAAACCCTTTCTTAATTGATCCATGGCTTCCAAGTACCTGAGTAAAGTCCATTTCTTAACCCACACCACATGACAATACACAATGCATCTCAAGTTCTAATGCATAACAGACAATGACCACAAAAAGAATGACCTTGAACTGAACTACATAACATTTGCTCTTCAAAGTGAATAATTCAAATTTTAAAAACGTATTCACTTGGCTTAATAGGCAAAATGAAAACAAACAATAATAAAAAAATACATGTGAACTTCCATTCAGCTTCAGATGGTGATTAACCAAGGCTCAAACCGTGTATCATTAAGGGGTACAAAGGCAACATGCTTTAGTACAACATTCTTTTACCTCCAAAGCCAACTGCTGCACTTGACCAGCTCCGTGGACTCGAAGAAGAGAAAATATTAATTTAAAGTGCCCAATGCATTCACTTTCAGAGCCTAGGGAATAAAAATAAAACGTTTATTTTTTTATTTCCTAGAAACGTTCTAAATTTCGAACCTTCAGAAAACCAGCACTCACTGTTGTTTGCTGTCAATTACAAGTCCGTGATAACCTTTCCTCAGTTCGTGTGACATGAGGTGAGTAAAGTGTTTCTAAGAAGCAGTCAACCTTAGGCAAAGAGTTAACTATCAGAGTTTCTTACGTTTGTTTTGTTTTCACTTCCAACCCCACCCTTAGCCTCAGGCTAAAAACAAGATATTTATCAACTACGAACTTAAAATTAAAAGGTATAAGGTGGTAATTATACTTTATCCCTAGACCTTACAGGTGCTACGCACCCTCACTGCACCTGGCCTACCTATGTTCCGGGAAAATGTGAAGTCACTTGGGTTTTAGTAAGACTGGGTTAGAACTCTGCCGGCTGAGAACTACATTACAAACCAACAACCGACATGCATATTTAGAGGTTACTTGTGAAAATATGGAAAACTAAACGGCATTTCCATGCCTACCCACCTTAAACCCCAATCCCACATATTCACCACCACTTTGTTGTCAATAAAACAAAGATTTTCATTCAAAAACAGAACATTAAGATTTTGTTCAATGTATATTTCCTTTCACTATATGAGAGTAAAACATAAAGTATAATTTGTAGTCTTTTGAGGCCTCATAATTCACTACAATGCCTCAACCAATTCTATAAACAAGACTGCTTTTAAGTTCATTTTTAAACCACTTCTTAACTGGTAAGAATTATCATAAATACACTGATGTCACATAAACCATGCTTCTAAATTAAAGAGAACTTGTGGTCCTGATACACAAAACTTACACCTGAGACCAAAATGCAGTCTGTGTGCAAGCCCTGCCTCAATGTTAGTGAGCCCCAAACAGTGACTGGTTCTGCTGATCACTTCGTGCCCACGGCAGCACTGGCGGCGCTCTACTATGCCAACTCCAAACAATAAAAAATAAAGTTTTCTTCAGACTTTGTAACACTGCCTTTAACACCATCCCAGTGTACCTTGAAAATGACTAATTTTCCTAACAACATTTACTGTTGTTTTATAGTTGACTAATTTGTTGGCAATAAACAAAAAGTCAGAATTTTAACAGTACTGTTATACTGAAAAGAGCAAAAAAGTACCTGGAAGATAATTGTTAAAAGTCACTGAAATTTAATTCATACTGTTTTAGATTTTATATTCTCTATGTCTTATCAAAGTTAGAATTGGAAGAAGCATTCAGATGTTCACTCATCCGTCTCCCCTGGATTCAGATAGAGTAGTAATGTTTTTGGAAATGTCCTCTTAAAGATGTTAAAAATAAAAATTCTCACACTGTCATGATTTCGAATTTTATATATACCAACAAAACTTTAGGCAGCTTTTGAAAAACGTGAGTGCCCAGTCCTGACCGGTGTGGCTCAGCTGACTGGGCGTCATCCTGCAGAGCGAAAGGTCACAGGTTTGATTTCCGGTCAAGACACACGCCTGGGCCTCGGGTTTGGTCCCTGGTCCAGGCGCCTGTGAGAGGCCGATCGATGTTTCCCTCTCACATTGGTGTCTCTCTCCCTCTCTTCCTCCCTCCCTTCCCCTTGCTCTAAAAGTAAATAAGTAAAATCTTAAAAAAAAAGAGACTAACAGAAGAAAATACTTTAAAAAAATGAGTGCCCATATGCACATGGCATTTAGATCATCTAATCAATCTAATTTAAGCACTTATATCTGGTATATCAACTATGTCATCAACTTGAAATTTTATACTGTCAAATTCTTCTGCCTTTCAACCCACTGAGATTCTTATAAACATGGTGCACTGACCTCTCCATCTAGTCTACTGTTTACAGGTAAAAATGTTATGGGGTCAATTCCTCTTAATGTTATACCAAATACGGCATTATAAACCAGTAATTTTCCCTGATAATACTGAGAATCGGAATTTGGGGGGCCCTCTAACTGTAAGAACCTTATAGATCGAGGGTACGGTCACACACCTGGGTTGTATTTTATGACGTTTCTCAGAGCCTCCAAAGCCATTTCCACTCTCGGCAAGCGGTCTCCATGCTGCTCTGACTCCACCTTCGCGGCGTGTGTGATGGCCATGAATGTGTGAAGATACTGGGCCTGGGAGCCTATGTAATCCAAGAGACTGGCAGCAAACGCTTTTGGAACCTAAGTAGAGAAATATTTAGAGACATGTGTGCCCTCAGAAATAACTTATAACAAAGACTGCAGAGTAAAAAAAAACAAACAGCAAAACAACAACAAAAACTCAAACTATGGAGGTGATTAATTATATATACACATAAATACACCTATGAGTAAAATCGGCAGGGGCACAACAGCCAGCTGCATTATGAGGCGTTCCTTGACGTTGTCTGTCAGCACATTAGACACACTCCCATCAGTACTTTGGTGTAACAGTTCTCAGATTAGCGGGTCTCTTCTCTTGCCAAATGTAACTTCTATAATTTGGTTATATTTAAAAACTATATGTACTTAGAATATAAACTCAAAGGACAGTTTTCAAAGAAACTTTACAAATCACTGAATTCATTCTGCTTAACAGCTAAATAATATACATTATGGTTTAGTAAATTCCTTTTTTGCAAAGAGGAAAGTCCAAAATAAAGTTTCACTTCTTCCCTCCTTACAGATCAATCACCAAATCCTCCTTGCCGTCCCTGCAAAAACCAAATGAAAACAAACCCACGCAACCAAGTATTCCTGCATGATCCCCAAGCACCAAGAAAAAAACAACGCTCCTCACTCACTCCTGGAAGTGACCGAGGGTCATCATAAGAGATGAGCTGGTGTGCCCTCACGCATTTTCTAAAAAAAAATCTTTTGTTTTCCACATGTATTGTCTTACTTTCTTTTAATAATGGGCCAGAGAAGGACTTCTAGATGGTGATGTGACATTCTACACAACAGAGTTGACTGTGTAAATGGCCTGCCACCTCCATAAACTGAGACATATATACATGACAAGTGCATAACATAAAAAATAGCCGGGCAAGGAATGACTTCTTATGAGTGAATCAACAGACTTAAATTCTTCAACGTTTAAAATAAAGAGGCTCGTAGTTATCAATGGTCAGCACATCACACACCAGGGCGGTAGACAAAGCATTTGGCAAAGAACAGGAATTACTTCAATGTATACAGTGTGATAAACTAGTAGCTTTCAATAACAAATGAGCAAAAGTACGAGACAAAACTACAAGTAGCTAGCTTACCTCCAGCTGGAAAGTAGGAACTTCATTATACACCCGAACAAAAATCTCACCTACTATAAGCTCTTTGGCATGATCACTATAGACAAATTCCGATCCGTAAGTTTTGTCACAATCACCCTTTTTAAAAAAGAAAATAAACTGTTAGATCGTAATCAGAATCATTAGTGTCTGGTTCAAAAAAATCTACCCATATTCAGCTTAACAACTTTACAGATAAATAACTTAAAAGACCTATTCCTTTTCCAGAGAGAGAGAAGAAAATGTGGTGGGTCAAACACACAGCACTCGCTACAACTGGAACAGGCATCAAATCGTTATTTCCAGTCCAAAGATGACTATTGTAACTCATGTTCAAGTTTCAAAAGACCACAGAGGTCAGCCAAGGAGGCGTCTTGGCTCTAGTGTTGGTACAGCAAGTCCGACACTTGGCTCCTGTTACCCCCCTCAGCAGACATTCGGCCCAGTCAGATGTGGGGTGACAGGGCTAAGACACAAACACACTTGGACTGGATTTAAAAAGCACTGTATTAAATAAAGTGCTGGAAAACAGCATCTCTGAATAAATAGGCTGGCAAAATCAAGAAGACTTTCCATTTAATGAAAAAGGAAAGAAAAGAGAAACAGGAGGGGAAAAAGTCCCAATGAATACACAGTTTAGGTTGGACTAAAATAATATATAAAAGTATACAATAAACTGTAAAATGCTAAAGAAAGAAAAAAAGAGATGTTTTTCAAGAAGATTTTATTTATTTTTAGAGAGAGAGGGAGAAAGAGAGGGAGAGAAACATCAATGTGAGAGAGAAACATTGATCTGTTGCCTCTCACACGCAGCCCGAGTGAAGACCTAACCCGCAACCCAGGGATGTGTCCTGACCGGGAATTGAACCGGCAACCTTTCACTTTGCAGAATGACGCCCCATCAACTGAGCCACACTGGTCAGGGAGAGATGTTGTATGTCTTTTCTGGTAAAACAATGGATGACACACAGAAATGCAAGACCTATTTTCCCCAGCTTTGTAATTCTCAAAACTTCCATCTATAAAGAGTTCTGGATGACTATCATAAAATTCGAAAAACAAATTTTGAATAATTGAGGACGTAACAGGAACAGTTACTCTTTAACCAACACCAAATTAGCAGGCATAATTACTTTTAAACCACCAAGACTCAACCATCTACTGTATGTACCATCCAGGCTTTCTCCTGATTTCCCACCCTACTGTTTGTTACTGTTTTTTAGCAGTTTAACATCTTCTCCATCGGAAACTGTCAGGTTTGGAGAAATTATTCAATTCTTTTTTTTTTAATGAGTGGACTGTAAATAAAGCAGTGCACATTATTATTATCTAATTGGCACTGGCCAGTATTATAATGTGCTCATTAGTGAGTTGTATGGCATCCTAAGGTTCATAATGAGTAATTAGGGTACACATGATTGGCATATAGAGAAATTATTCAATTCTGATACCAAAAAGCAACTGTGATTTACTGGGGAAAAGAGATTGAAGACAACAACTAAAGGAGGGCCTGGCTATAATAGAAGATAGCTACATGTAAGTGGTTACAAAAACAACAAAAAATTCCTAACTTATTAAGTACAATAAGAAGTGTTCTTATATGGACCAAATATTAGGTGGCAAAAAGGTATAAGCTTGATTAACACCAAATGAACAACAGACTTCTGTTTTGTCAATACTGAGTTACATTTCCAGAGATTCCATCAGAGTAAATCACCCAAGAGACTTGTAATACAATAACATACTTTTTTAATCATGTTTTCTTGTTGAAATTCAAGAAATTCAAGTAGTTCTGCCCTTGTAGAATTGTTCCATATCAAGTAGGGGTTCTCTGTGTTGCTGTTAAGCATCTTCAAAATCTAGGAAACAGTGTAAGTTTGGTAACATTTAGAACAAATACTCAAGTTATCGTTTATTAAAATTGTCTAATACATTTGGTAATAAGTGCCTCAGATATAATGGAGCTCAATAGTAAGGACCTCAATAATTCTAACAAGTCTGATAACATCCATTTGCAGCTGAGACAAATCAAGGCTGAAAAAGGGCAAATTATTTGCCCCAGGGCTCACAACCTTTAAGTGGTAAAAATGGGATTCAAATTTGAATGTTTCACTTCACATTGTTTTTAATTTTTTAAGTTTGTACCCCCCTTTTTAAAAATATATTATTTATTTATCTTTAGAGAGGAAGGGAAGGCAAGGAGAAGAGAAATATCAATGTATGGTTGCCTCTCATGAGTTCCCTGCTGGGAACTGGCCTGCAACCCAGGCATGCGCCCTGACTGGGAATCGAACCGTGATCGTGTGGTTTGAAGGCCCAAGCTCAATCCACTGAGCTACACCAGCCAGGGCTGTTTTTAATTTTTTTAAATTGATTTTAGAGAGGCAGAGGAAGGGAGGAAGAAGGGAGAAAGAAGGGGGAGAGAGAAGAGGGAGAGAGATAGAGAGAGAGACAGACAGACGTTGATTTGTTGTTCCACTCATTTATGCATCCATTGGTTGATTCTTTTATGTGCCCTGACCAGGAATCGAACCCACAACCTTGGTGCACCAGGACAATGCTCTAGCCAACTGAGTCACCTGGCCAGGGCCTAACTTCACATTCTTAACACTGGCTCTGCTTTGGTAAAATTTACACAAGATTATTTTGTGTTAAGGCATTTAGTAAACAGTAAATATAAACGTAAAAGGAACCATATTGCCTTTACATACATATATTTGAAAACAAAATCTAAGTCTTTAAAAAACATACTCCTAGGAAGGGAAATAAAATGTATGGGCAGAGTCTGTTCCGGTCTCGTTGGCCAAGCCCTGATTCAAAAGTGCAGTACGCAGTTCTGCAGACGTAGCTTACAACTGCCCCCTGCCCAGTGTGCTCTCCCATTGGCTAGCTCTCCTCGACAGTAAATACACATATCAACTTTAAACGCTCCTTCACACGTTTTAGTAAAAAAACGTTTTCATTTACAGAGCTCTATGCAAGGAGGAAAGCAGTGTGTTATTACCTCCATCTTACACAAAAACATCCAAATCTTGTTTTCAAAATGTTAAATGGCTGAAAAAATGTATCATTAGGAAAACTGTGAAACCTTGAGAACTAGCAGTTTAAAATAAGCATTTAATAAATCCAGATGGCGTTCAGGCTAAGATTTCGAAATGCTTCTGCTTTTTCATTTGTTTTTTTTTTTTCCCCTGCAGTAGTGAATTAACAACTTGCTAGTATTTCTGGAAAGAACATTTCTAGTCAGCAAAACTTTTCACATTAGAAGACACAAAGTCCAGAGAAAGAACGAAGACCCAGAGTGCCATCTAATGCCCCCTTCTCCTGTCCAGGGGCACAAGAAAGCAGTGCCCAGCACTGAAACACAAACCCAATCAGACAGATTCAGTAACAGATACGCCGCTTGTGAATTTTAAAAACAGAATCTAAGGCTTCGCAGCCGTCTATTCAACGGATTTCTGTCGGTTAACTCTCCAGAGCTGCTTTGGTAGGCAGTTCTCAGTGATCCCCACAAAAGAGGCCAGAGGAGCTGGGGGACCTGCCAATGTTAATGCGTGTGTGTGTCTGCACTTACCGTACTTTTCAGACTGTAAGACGCACCTTCCCCCCAAATTTGGATGGAAAATGAGGGTGCATCTTATAGTCCGAATGTAGTATTATACTTACATTGGTGAAATACTATGTCATGTATGTTATTAAATATTTTCCCACATTTTTTGCTTCAAAAGTCCCCCCACACCCCATTTTCCTCCTCTAAAACCTAGGTGAGTCTTATGGTCTGAATAACATGGTACTTTCAGGATTTCAACCTTGCATCTAAATAAGTTATACCTTACGAAAAACAGCTAAAACAGACTCCGGCCTCCTGACTCCCAGTCCTCTCTGCACAACGTAAAACCCTCCCACATCTGCTCTCGTGCCGTCCCTTTGTGACTCGAGATCCATTAAGAGAATCAGGGTGGCGCCACAACTGAGCAGCCGTGAGGGTCGTTTGCACTGAACAGAAAGACTGGGCTTACAGAGAGGGTATCATTAGCATCAATCCACAATAAAGTAAGTTTCTTGGCTGAGGGAATAAGCATGGAAACATTTTCAAATTTTAGGTTTTCCCACAGCAATACTCATCCCTAATCATCAAAACCCAGGCTACCTCTGAAGCACATACCTCCGTGGGACTGACCACAGCAAGTTTCCTAGCAATATAAGGTGTGAGCATGCCAGACAAACTTTTCCGTATGGTTGGATTTTCCGGGGTTGCTTGCTCTTCCGGCAGATACCCTCCAAGGCGACTAAGAGCACGGACACTCATTTTGGCAAGGCTGTTTGCTACTTCCTGTTTAAAAAGATTAAGACATTACAGTAGCTCTGTTATCTTATACAGATAACCCAATGGCTTTATGAACTCAAACTGTATGAAACGTATTTAAAAAGCAGAGAGCAAATGACCAAGAAAGATACAAGAGTCCCCAACACTGATGTTAAAAGAGTTTATGCCTAAGACCCTACTCTTTTATTTATACAAAGGACCATCAGGATCTATGAACTCATTTATACCCAAACAGTATCTCGTAGATAACTGGAAGAAGCACATTTTGGGATTGGCTGGAAAATAGAGAACAGGCAGGAATACTTGACTGCTAAAGGCACATACTGACAATAATATGAATAATGAATGAGAGTAAACAGGGGAGAGAGAAAAAAAGGCATGTAAAATTCAGGTAAGCACTCAAATGTCTGAGGGAGCTAGTCCCAAAAGTATTGTTGTATGTCCCTGTATTATAAAACCACAATTTTGCAATCATAAAGGTGACACTGAGTAATCAGTTAAAGATTAAGTTATTCCCAGTATTTGCTAATACAAATTCTCTCGTCTTGAATCCTTCCAGTATAAGTGGTTAAGATAAAAAAAAGTTTGGGGGCTTAAAGAGCAATAAACTTAGTTATCTCATAAAACAGTTTATGGGGATTCTGGATAGTTGAAGCTTTGCTTCACACGAACATATGGTTTGGGTTCACCCTCAGCACTCAGTTACCTGCTGGTTGGTTTCTTCGCTCTTCTGAATGCCACTCTCTTCCAGTGTGTAGTCGTAATTAAACAGATAGCCAAGCATGTGCCACAGAATTCCAGCCTGAAACAGGTGTGTCTGCAGCCAGAAATCCACAGCGAAAGAACTGACACACTCAACCCCAAGTGCAGCTACCCGGGGAATACTCTGTGAGAGTAAGAACAACGAAACTAATTACAGAGTTAAAAGAAGCTCCCAGGAGGAACTGGATGCATGTCAGGCTAGTTATCTTATAATGCAAAATATTCACCTCCTCTTAGATTTCCATTTTCAATTTACATCTGAATCCTACATCCTTCAAAGCCTAAAATTAAAAGTGGCCCTGTGACAGAACAGAATTACTACCTTTGAGGCTAGTGTTCAAAGACTTGGCAATAGTTTTCTTCATTTCACTTCTTGAATTTTCAATTCTTTAAAATACTGACAAGGAATTTACAGCAACCCACACGCCAGTGTTCTTAAGTGTACCGGTATCTTTAGTGCAGGTGTACAAATTTACTTCTTTAGATGAGTTTATTCTTACTGAACACTTCTAAGGACATCAGGTAAACACAGCTGAGGGCACACTTTCATCAGACCCCTTACTCCTGGATAGTAGTCCGCATCAGCACCCCGGTCCTCGTCCCTTCCAACACAACTCTCCCTCTGTCCAGTCACTTCCCTCTCTGCTTCCCTCAGCAGGCCGGAGCAGGAGGGAACAGCGAGCTCTCGGGTCCATGAGGATGCTCCCACGCGGCAGTGCCTTGCCTAGGTTTCGGGTTTTATGTGTGTGGCCCTGTCCTTTCAGTAGACGTATTCAGTCTAGTCTTCTCCCTTTCTTCCCTGCGTTTCTTCTACTGTTCAGATGAGACCCATTTCTCTTGAGATATGTCACTCTAGTCTCATTCTTTGTGGGTCAGCTTAGGAACGAAAGCCTTCACTTGCAGCAAGGCTTCTGTGAAAAATGCTATTTGAGATCCAAATAGTTAACTTACGAATAATTTGGGGGAAAAACGACTTGTTTATAAATTGGAGACTGGCTACTTGAAAAGAAAACTCATTGCTGACGACCTGGAAAGCACAAAAGACGAACTCTACCTTGCCGAAATAGAGCACCCGGCAAAGATCCTTGATGATGCCAGGCATTTCTGTGATCTTCTCCCGGCATTCTTCAAACTGCGCAGCCACACTGTAGCATTTGCTTATGTGCCCACACACCTGCAGACAACACCATTGGGGGGGGGGTGTTACATGTGCATTCCATTGACTCTCATTAAGACAGTGGGAGTCAAACCAGCAGAGATTTATGAATCACGCTGAACAGTATCTATATAATGCTCCAACATTAAACAGGCTATTCCCATCACGTCCCTAGTACTTCTGGTTCGGACTCCCCGGGGCTGACACATCACGGCCCCTATGGAACATGGGCCGACTCGACCATGGCCTGTCATCATACGACCAGGGAGCTAAGAATGGTTTTTACATTTTAAAGGAGTTATTAAAAAAACACCACCACAAAAACATTCAACAGAGACTGTATGTAGCCTAAAAGCCTCAAATGTTTATTCTCTGGACCTTTATTAAAATGCGTGCTGACCTCTGGATTAAAATATATTTTCCAGCTTATTAACATTGTAGAATCATAATTCTATTTATCCACTACATTTCAAAGTAGAAGATGAAACTCAAAAAGCCTGTACTCAATTGTTTTATAGGTGTATTCTAAACTTTGCTGGCATAAACAAAGGGCCACAAAAAAGGTGCATTCTACAATGATCTTAATGAATTCTTGATGGGTGTACTATCAAAGAATTCAACTATTATAACCATAACAAAAAGTAAACCAATTAAAATACTAGGGATAGGGAAGGGAGGCAGGAAAGGAAGTCAGAGAAGGAGATGAAAGATAAGTGAAATAAGAATGGCAAAACGGCAAACATTTGAAACTGGGTAATGGGGACACAAGGGTTCATATACTATTCTGTACTTTAAGAAAATAAAAAAGCCAACAGATCACAAGTGACTTAGTGAGCGCAGTGGTTCTTAAAGTGTGACGCACAGACCATCATTATCACCTGCGAATCTGCGTAACCAAGTACATCCTCAGGGCCCCACCGAGACCCACTGAATCAGAAACACTGTGGGCAGGGCAGGTGGTGCTCAGCAACTATGGTTTAATGAACCCTCTGAGTGGTTTTCATAGACGCTGGAGTCTCAAATAAAGGCACAGTGTAGTTTTCTTGGAACCAAATGTTTCGGCCTCACCTGTACTGACATGTCACTTGGTTTACTAGAACGATTCAAGACAGCCACACAGCGACTAAATGCCTCTTGCAACACCTGCCGAGAAAGAAGCCAGCCATTAAGCTCCCATTCTACCTGAAGACTGAAAGCCTTTTCTGGGAGAAATAAATATGAATAACCTTTCAGTATCAGATACTGGGTAAGATGTTTACTCAATCAACATCTGTTAAATAAATAACAGTTTCTTTTAAAATGGTCTCAATATGATACTTTATAAACAATATTCAGCTCACCAACTCTGAATCCAATACTCTCCAGTATACATTATGAAACAGAGCTCCATTTCTACCTTTAATTTTTACTAGAATATAGGAAATATAATATTGTTATCTGTTGGCATAAATGAAACAAACTGTATCAACTCTGTACTTGGCAAATTCTCTATCGCCAAGAGTCACGTGATGTGCCTGAACTAGCGTGAAGGTCAACCCAAAGGTCACTCCGTGTTACCTCGATCCCGTTTTCCCTTCTGAGCTCTTCCGCGTTGAGGGCTGAGCAGCTGACAGTGTGGAAAGCCAGCTCTACAGCAGCAGGCAACAGAGGAGACTCTTTTGAGAAAAGGAGGTCATCTGAAGTTTCCATTGTTATAGTCCTGATTAGCATGGGGTATCCTGCGTATTTATAAGGCTGCAGATCTGAAACAACCAAAGGTCAGTGTTGGGAGAACAACAAAAAACTGACCATACCATGACTTTAAGTAAGTTAATTTTGACACTGTTCAGTTATAGTGCCTTAAAAAAAAAGCTAAAATATTCAACACCTTTTATGTCTCCTAATTCTAATTTATAAAAAGAAATGAAAACAAGTATAGATCCCTTGGATCTTTTCTAGAAAACTTGGTTTAGTTGATTCTCTAAAATGTTTCCACTACTAAAAGAATACTTTCTGGATCAAAAACTATGGTGCATTTACACAATGGAATTCTATGCTGCAGAAAGGAAGAAGGAACTACTACCCTTTGCAACATCATGGATGGAACTGGAAAGCATTATGCTGAGCGAAATAAGCCAGGCGGTGAAAGACAAATACCATATGATCTCACCTTTAACAGGGATCTAAACAAAACAAACAAGCAAGCAAAATATGACCAATGACACTCAATTACGGAACAGGCTGACAGGGTCGAGAGGGGAGAGGGAAGAGAATCATAGGGGAAAAGGGGATGGACTCACATGAATAAGTATAAAGGCCACATGGACAATAACTAAGGGTGGGGGGAAGAAATGGGAGGGAGGTGGGGAGCATGGGGTGGGAGGCGGGCAGGGTTGGGAATGTGGGACAGAAAGCTGTACTTGAACAAGAATTAAATAAAAAAAATTTTTTTAAAAAGAATACTTTCTGGTATATTGACTTTAGTATGTAGTGGTTTTGAGCCTCTGCAGAATATTTACTTTCTACACTGTCCCTGTGATCCTTGTAACTTTTCCCCTGATCACAGACACGAAGACACAGCCAGCACACCAAAGACTATATTAACAACTGTGATGTTCATACTTTGTAAAGAAAAGAGACAGAGAGAGACATCTGATTTAAATGAGAGCAAATATTTTTAAAAAGATTTTATTTATTTATTTTAGAGCGGGGAAGGGAGGGAGAAAGAGAGGGAGAAAGAGAGGGAGAGAAACATCAGCGTGCAGTTGCCTCTCATGTGCCCCTTGGGGACCTGGCCTGTAACCCAGGCACGTGCCCTGACTGGGAATCAAAGTGGCGACCCTCTGGTTTGCAGGCCGGCGCTCAATCCACTGAGCTACACCAGCCAGGGCAAGAGTGATTATTTTATACTCTACTTTCTGAATAATAAGTGTACTTTTCTTTCTTTTCACCAGTTATTATAAAATGAACACTCAGAAATACTAACTATAATCTGTTCTAGAAATACAAAATAGAAACAACCTATCAGCCGCCTTTTGTTGGCTCCATGTGCTGATAAGTGTTAAGTGGAAGCTGAGATGTGCAGGTGCCAACTGTTCCGTCCCCTTCACTGACCGGAAGGCAGGAGCATGCATGCTGGCACTGACTGGCGTTACCAGTGCCTATGAAACCCCTCTGGGAATCAACATGAAACTTCTACTTTTGACCAATAATCTGACTTAAATTACCTCATTTTTCAAGTGATTTTTTTTACAAACGCCCGCTGCAACCAGTCTTAGTAATCCTAACACATACATGCCTATATGTGGTAAGAAAGAATAGTGAATAAATTTTAAGCCTATCAGATTAGGTCCCCCACCTCAAAACCCACTGGGTATAAACTCCCTGGAAAAAGTGTAAAACATATCCTGAAAAAAACATTCTGACCTTGATGACAAATCAGTGACAAGCCACAAGGGAACCTTGTGGCTACTAGCCATTAAAAAATAAGTAATGGTTTGAAAAAGACGCCTTTGAACTCAATCTGACCAGTAATAAATGTCATATAACTAAAGGCTCACACCGTGTTCTGTTCACGTTGACACAAAGGTGACGCAGTCACTGCCCCCCGCTCTTCCCTCCAGCATGCACATGGACCGCAGCGCCGCCGTCTTCGTCTTCAGTCACCCAGCACCCCACCTGCTTGTGCCGGATGCCCTGTCCCGCCTTCCTTTCCTCCCCGCATCACCCTGCAGAGCAATGGATTGCCTACTGGTGCTGTGAGCCCAGCGTCACATCCAAGCCAATGGACACCTGCCACACTGAACCCAACCCGCACCGCAAATCTCACAAGTTTTCGACACAGCCCCAACTCGCTGGCGCCACAGCAGGGTTACTGCGAATGGCCCCACCAGCATGCTGGGAATCCCCACTAACCCTGCACCCCGCCATCACAACTATTTAATCTACAGCAGTGTTTCTCAAACTGAGGGGTGTGGCAGCTACCACAGGAATAGTGGTGTGATAGGGAATACATGATCATTTGAAAAGTTTCTATTGTTTTGAAAAGACCAAAACACTCTTGGCGTTTCCAGCCTTCGGAGGCATTAGGAGCCACGGTAGGCACAGGATTTCACATGTGATCTGACACCAAATGACCCTAGAGCCAAACACTGCCCGATACATTTTAGACGTCATTTAATATGTCTGCTGCTAAATATCTGAACCCAAAAATAACCAAGTACCTCCACAGGATAGAAATGTCCTTCAGGAAGAAATAATGAAACCTTGCTGGAAATGCAAAATACTGTAAGACATAGCTAGGAAGTGGAAGGTATAAAATAACATTTTGGGCCTTCCTATAAAAAAACTACTCTTTTGCTGTATCTAAAATACAATTTCAAGAGCCTTTTGCAATAATCATTATAAATATATTAAAATATGCCGTAGAAACAAGTAACATAATAGAATTAGCTGGAAGGTAAATTAAAATTCTAGAACAACACAGGCCTTACCTTCTTTATGACGGTTGAAGAGAATGCTCTGCGTTTTCAGAATTAAAATTATGTTCTCTGGATCTGGTCCATCCACTATCTTTACTGATTTGGTACATAAAAACTCATACGCTTTATTTACTTTTTCAAACATATCCTGCATGTAACCGAAGATAATTCACTTTTAATACGAAACATCTCAAATCACAACTAAAAGAGAACATAGCTGGTTTGTAGTTTACCAATAACTTCTTTATATATATATATATATATATATTTTTTTTTTACATTAAGAAATTCATTCCAGCCCTGGCCGATGTGGCTCAGTTGGATGGGGAATCGTCCCGTAAACGAAGAGCTCGCGGGCCTGATTCCGGGTCAGGGCACATGCCCAGGATGCCAGTTCCGTACCTGTTTGGGCACTTTTGAGAGGCAACTGATGGAAGTTCCTCTCCTCCCTCTCCCTCTGTGCCCCCTTTCTAAAATCAGGTAAGGACAAAAATAAATAAATAGTTTTTAAAAAGAAATTCATTTCAACTGTAATTTAGCTGGTATCCTTTTAAGGTGAAACCTTCCCTCCTAATATCTATTCAATGACCTCAATACCATTTACTGAAAATGCTTCCACACTGGTTTACACCGTAAGTATTACATTAAACTGCTACACACTAGAGGTAGTTTGAGTTATTATGAAAACGATTACGCTAAGAGTTTCACTGAGTACTATGGCAGGCCCTGTGCTAAGTGCTTTACAAACGTTACCCCCTCCAACAGCCACGTGAAGTACGTATTATTACCCTCACTTTTCAGAGGATGTTAAGGTACGTGTCCTACGGTCACAGTCAGCTGGCGACAGAGCGAAGACGCCCAGACTACACCCTAAAGCCGAGCTCGCACACTCCTACACCGTGTCACGTTCCGGGACCTGGCACGTTCACCCTGTGCCAGTGTCACCCGTGCTGCTGCAGCCTGACGGAGCAGCTTGATGGAGCAGCTATACACGGAGTGTGCATTACGGCATCTGGTAGGTTAAGTCTAGCAACTTAATGCTGACTCCAAATTTTTCCTATCTTGATTGTTCTCTCTCCCGGATGAATCTGAATTGCAAAAATTTTCTCAAAACTGTCCTAAGCTTTTGATCTAAAATGCCCTCCGTATGTAGAAGTGGCATCTTTTCAATGCTGTCTTCCCATTCAGGGACACTGTCTGTCTCTAAAAACAACATTGGAAATTACTACAAGTTACTAAAAATAAGACTATCGCCCCCAGTTTTAATGGTTCTTATCTGATTTCATCTTTCATGAACTGGTATTTTAACAGGAAGCTGGAAGAAGCAGTGTTAGGGAATGCTGTCTATCAGGGAATGCAGACGACTTGAGTTCGAACCAAAATTTCTACTTTTTCAGTTAGGTAGGAAACTGGATGTCATTAGAAAAAAAACTACACAAAGCAATCTGGATGGCAATGGCATCATCTACAAATGAATTAAATTCAACCACAAACCTAACTTTAAATTAGTTATGTGAATGCAACTGGAGTTAATTCTCAAGGGGAAAGAATAAAATCTCTAAGTTATTAGTCTCAAGGACAGTCTTTCTGGTAAACCAAGGGGGGCTGTTCATGCAGGGAACCCGGCTGGAAGATGAACACACACCGGGCGCACGTCGGGAGGCAGACGCTGGCAGAGAGGACAAGCTGCCTGCTCTCTGTCTGCAAAAATCACAGAGTGAAGGGGGGTGGACCCAGAGCCCTGATTCCAAAGGTAGTACCTACCCTGCCTTCTGGATTCTTATCAGGATGGTACTTTTGTGCAAGTCTGAAGTAAGCTTTTCTAATCTTGCTCTCATCATGCCTGTCAAATAGGAACATTATTTTATGAATACAGTAAGGTGCAAGAAAAAATATTTACACAATTGTCTAAAATGATATTGTAAGAACCTTACATTATTTTCTATGATCATATATTAGGTATCAAATTAAATTCAGTTAAACTTAAGTTTATCCTTGTTATCTTCACATATTAAAAATAAAACCTAAATTTTTCCAATGCAAGGTTATCACTCACTTTCAATACAAAATATTTTGCATTTGAAGAACTGAGATTACTTACAAAGTAATTTTTCCAAAATACCATTCTGAGCTCTATAATTTTAAGTTATTTTAAGTATAGAAATTCAGTCGATACTTAAGAAAATGTCTCTTTTTAAGAAAAGGTAAACTACAATATTTTCTCTAAAACATCTATTCTACTATAAAACTTCACTGATAAAGTGAATCTGCAATCCCCCCAAGCCCCCGTCACTCAGCGTGCCAAGCGCATTTCTATGAACTCTCTTCCTCAGGCGTAACACAAACTGCAGGAGGAAAGGGACATAATACTGAACGGAACTCACGGTCCCTGTCCTTGAGGGAGATTAAGCACTTCATAAGCATCATCTATTGACATTGTCGGTGGCTTCTTTTCTACTTCCTTCTTCCAGGCCTCAAGGGTATCTTTCAGAAGTTTAACCTTAAAGACAGAGAATTAAAATTTATATCTATTAAAATACAACTACTTCAGAATATAATTTGTAAGCTATAGAATTCTTGTGCTATATTTATTTAAATTGACATTTCTAGGCTATTCAATGAACAGTTTTCTGAAATACAAATAACCAAACTCGACCATCTTGCCCTGTTGAGTAGTTAGGTAGCAAAGTATTTGCTGCACGACTATCTTCTTCTATTTTTAAAGTGATACCTGTTAAACAAACGTTCAGAAAGTACAGAAAAGTCTGAAGTGAGCAGACACTACACGGTGGTGAGAGAGCAAGCGCTGCACGGTGTCACGCTTCTCACGGTGCTCCCACGTGGTTGCTGGTGCGTGGCACTTGGACAAAGGGAGGAAGAGTGTGCACAGGGAGCGTGGGCCGCAGGTGAGAAGAGAGCTAATGTTCAGTGGATGCCTATATGCCAGACGTAGATTTCACTCTTTTTTTTTTTTTTAAGATTTTATTTATTTATTTATCTTTAGAGGAGAAGGAGAGAGGGAGAGAAACATCAATGTATGGTTGCCTTTCATACGTCCCCTGCTGGGAGTTGGCCTGCAGGGAACTGGCCTGCAACCCAGGCATGTGCCCTGACTGGGAATCGAACCGTGATCGTCTGGTTCGCAGGCCCGCGCTCAATCCACTGAGCTACACCAGCCAGGGCCCAGATTTCACTCTTATACAAAATCTCAATAGTACATCAAAGCACTGAGGTTTTAAGAGACAGATACATGATTCCCAGTGAATAAGTGACCTAGCTGAATTTGAATCTAGGTCTGACTGAAAAGCCCACACTTTTTCAACTATCTCACGTTGAATCCAAGAAATGTCGCTGACTCGGCCTGCCTCCACTTGGTCAGAGCACTGTAAGGAGGCAGTGACTGGTGGCACAAACAGCAACTGTTCTGAAACCTTTGGTGGAAAGGATCATGGCCCACCGTCTGTCTGCTACAGTAACAGCCCAACAGTGGGCTCCCAGGTCTACTTTACTCTGGGCTTCCAGCAGATCCAAAGGGCAAGGTGGAAAGCTCCCAAGGGCACTGTGGACGGGCGGGCAGTAGACACTACAACACCAATAAGCAGGTCACACTTACTGCCTCGTATGTGTGCCCGGAACTGTGTGATGTTCTTTTACGTGAACTTGCAGCTCATCTCCCTAACTACCACACGACACAGCTGCTATTATAGTAGCACTAGTACTATCTCCCCAAGAGAGGTTAGAGAAGTTAAGCAATATACTGAATGTTACGGAACGGTCAAAATGAGACTCGATCCCACACTGCCTAACTCCCACATTTGTGAGCTTAATCAATCTGCTATAAAGACACGTTTTCACCAAGCTATTATAGTATATAATTGTACTGTATATATGAAATTAAGTTTGTTTCATTTTTCTCACAGAAGATCAAGATTGTAAAATTCCTAATACTCCCTCAAAAATTATCGTTCAGTTTGGTACGTACCCAAATACATTTAACTATACCTGGAGCTGTACAGTGCTTAAAGTAAGAGGGAGTATGTAAGGAAACTACCATCCTTCTTATCACAGAAGAAGGAAATACCCAGAAGTGATAGAGGCTATTTTTATATTGTTAAGAAGGCACAAATTATTCTGCTAACTTACCGGGTCTTTAATTGGCCAGTCTGGAAATCGGAGTGCATCACAAAGTTGTTTGAGGTAATAAATATTACAAAATAGCTCGTTTTCTAGTTGTGGATAGCTGATAACTGGGATGGGACAGTACTGATAAAGTGCCCTCGTGTTGCTCTGAAGACGAGGAGTGAAGTCAGCAAGATGGGCAGCAATCTTCTCTATCATGAGGCGCCTGCAATTACAAAAATCCCCAAGCATTATGACGGGAATATTCGATTTTAAAGCAAAGGTTAAGACAGGTAATCATGCGAGATAATTACATAGATCTTCTTCAGGGTAACTCTGTTACCCTAAAGTTATTTAGAATATCCTAAGAATGTTACTCAGGGTATTCTGAACTTACTATGTAAAAACTCTCAATGGAGACCACAGAGAAAAAGGCTGGTATTACCAGTCCTTCCTATTGAAAAAAACCAGTCACGAGGCAGTCAAATGGTGTGAAACCTGCACACTGGCACAACCAGGGGACTTGAACTTGCTGTCACCCCATGGAAGCTCCTTGCTAAAATAAACGGTGTTTATTTTAGGTAATTTACCACAGGCTGGGATCCAGCCCTCATTTAAGCAGAAATGTGATGTGATCAGTATGCAAAGCACTGTGTCTTTTAGATGGGGGAAGCATATTAATCAATCTAATCAATCTCAGGAGAAAAATATTACATGGAAAAACTGTGTTGTAAACGTTTTCATACACCTATACACTTTTCACCAATGAAAAATATGACTATCATACAGAATATATTCAAACTGGCGGCCAGCACATACCAAGCCTATGGGTCAACGTCTCAGAGAATCCAAATGAAAACCAGCGGTGAAGTCAGCCAGAGGGGAAGGACTGACTGACAGAAGACCAACTTCCATCACCCAGCTGAGAGGACACGGGCGTTCTCCACAGAGGCGGCCCTGACACTCGAACTACCCAGTGCCCAACCTGCCCCGTACAGAGCCTGTCTGAACACTGACACCTGCTCCTGGGCCTCTCCTTTCTCTCGGTTTCCCCAGGTTTTTCCTACTGCATTCTCCTCCTAGTAAGGACATTTGTTGGGAGCATTAACCTCTACATTAGGGTCAAATGTCCTGGCCATGGAGCCCTCATTCTAAAGTGATTTTGGGTGTCTGTGGGCAGGGCCATTTTTATCTGGGCATAGTTTTTAATTAGTGGAGTACAGTTCTATTTCCAAATACCCAAGAAGTATGCCTTGATTTTATCTCCATATAGTCTACAAATATATGTCAGTTCTTTGCCTAAGATTTCACCAGGTCTACAAATGGACTTAAGCAGCAGCAGTGACAGCAGGGGCTACTTTATATAAAGCTCTATCAAGGTCACAGAAATTTTGTCAAATCACGTCAGAACTGAACAGAGCTTATTGCTTTGTCACTTGATTTGGCACCAATGACTATTACAGCTTTATATTATTCAACCAATAAAAGCAACAAGAGGCAAAGATTCTGAATATGAAATACAGTCAACTGACTACTTACCTCATTTCACTACTCCAGATTGCTTCTGGAGTGTCAAATTCTCCAAGAAAAATCTCAGAAAACTTTTCAGACTCATAATTTTCTAAGTAACAAACCATTGCTTCTGGTAAGATGTGCCCAAGTATACTTCTTTGAAAAATATCTTGTCCTTTTGTCTTTAAAACAAAACAAAACAAAACGTAGTCAGAAACACTAAAGCTATCTTTCAATTTTCCAGTGAGAATTTAAGAAAAGACAACTGGAGCAAATTGCTTTTGTGCTTCGGAAATTTAGACAGAAATAGGGCAAAATGTGAAGTGAAAGGTTTCTGGTACAAACCGGCTGGGCAAGCGCTTGGAGGCGGAGCCAACCGCCCAGCCCCGCAGCCCCTAGGTCCTCAGGGGTCGGGGCTGCCAACTGGCCTTGGACCGCGCAAAGCGGTAACGATAAACCAAGGACGACGCAGAAAAGATTCATGTCAATTATTCTGTCACACTGTGGGCTGCAGTTCCTACCTGTACTTGCTTCTGTTTTCAAAATCAAATCAGTCCAAAAAATCAAGATCTTAACAGAGTCTGTCCTCAGGAAGGGTGGCTAGGATCTAGATGGAGGATTTCTATTCAGGTAAGTATAATTAACTGTACCAAAACCCCCTACTCTCTGGCTGGCCAAATGGAGTCAGGGTAATGATCGCACTTAATCATACTAAATATTTAAACGCATTTCTTTACCTGATGCAAATAAAACCCTAAAGGCACTAAGTACTTCTCTTATTTCCTCCTAGGCAAACAGAGAATGTTTTATTTCTCAAGGATCGTGAGATCCTACGAGAACATTTTCAGCATATTATGCTTTATCATTTAAGAAAGGTAAAAACACAACTGAAAAGAGACGGGGCAGCGGTAGGGGCGATCCAAACATGGTTTTACCACTTAGTGCAATAAAAAAATAGATTATGAATATTTTTCAGGCTCTTTGCTAATAATAAAAGCCATAAATTTACTACATGTTAAACTTTTGGGTAAGGAATTGCTTGTTCGTTCTTTATAATACTATTACTTAGTAACTCCTACATCCAGAGTTCTGCTACAATCAAACACTGCTTTGCCTTGGCTGGTATAGCTCAGTGGATTGAGTGCCAGCCTGCGAACCAAAGGGTCACTGGTTCAATTCCCAATCAGGGCACATGCCCAGGTTGCTGGCCAGGTTCTCGATGGGGGTCATGCAAGAGGGAACCACGCATTGATGTTTCTCTCCCTCTCTTCCCCTCTGTCTAAAAATAAATAGATAAAATCTTTAAAAAACAAAATAAAACAAACACTGTTTTGTTGTAGTTATTGTTAGGTGAAATGACCTATTGGATTGGCCAAAAAAATTTGTTTGTTTTTTTTTCCATAGTAGCGCTTGGTTGTCTTTAACTTCATTTGAAAGAATCTATTATCATATTAGGACAGCTGTCATATCAGTGAGCGTTTTAAAAAAAGTTATCAGAATTGGTGAATTTTTGTGTAGCCATTTTAATATTAAAGACAAAAGAAAATATGCAACAGTTTCAGCATATTATGCTTTTATCATTTCAAGAAAAATAAAAACACAATTGAAATGCAAAACAAAAATTGTGCAATGGATGGAGAAAGTGTTGTGACTGACTGAATATGTCAAAAGTAGTCTGTGATGTTACACACTGGAGATTTCTGGCTGGATGGTGCTCCACGGTCTGGCAGACTAGCTGAAACATGGACAGCGATCAAACTGAGACGTTAACTGAGAATGATCAATGCTGTGCTATGTGGGAAATAACTGACATACTCAAAATATTCAAATTGATCAAGTTTCTGGTGAAAATGAAAATTCTTCCTTCTATGGAAAAAAACTAAATAGCCTTTCTGACCAGCTCAGTATATGATTTCTCACATAAAATTTGAGAGAAAGATTACATGTGCACACCTGCACACACAAAAAGGAAAACAAAATGCCCCAAATGATTAATACTACATTACAGTGGTAGCATTAAAGGCAATTTTTAAGAACTCTTTTACATTCTCACTTTCTTTGTATAAAGCTATGAAAACTAGGCTATCACAGCCATCTCTCCAATATTATCAGACAGAGGCGGTTTTCTAGTGCTCAGTGGCTGCCCTACAAACATGCAGTGCAATCCAGTGTCAAGGTGGTGTAACACTCCCTGCTCGGTCTCCTAAGCAATGGTCTGGTGTGGGTTTATTATTCTGCTCGGACCAAATCTGAAAATCAATGTTCCACAAAAACAGCCTGACGAAATGTGAAACACCCTTCAGTTATACATTGACAATAATGCACATATTAAGTTTCCAGTTGTCAAAGCAACCAGAGTAAGTCTCATCTTTTTCTCAATTCCTACTTTTCCTTCTCAGTAAAATGGCAAGAACACTTGAAAGCAGCTAAAAAATTAAGTAGCTTCAAAAAAGAAACTTAGCACTTCTGCCACCTTGGAATCTGAACAAAAAGAAAGTTGACGTTGTAATGAATGTTAGCTGATTATATAAGACCAGGTATTAAATGAATTATTTATGAAAATGAATCCAAATTGTATGCAAAGGGAACAAGTTACATTCAAAGTGGTGTCAGGTTACAACTGACAGCTTCAATTTGAATACTAAGTCTAATGGCAACATTTATTTTCATTTATAAACCATTACCTTAGACTTCCCACATGTTAGGTGCCACAAGGCAACATACATGACTAAAGCAACCCCCGCCCTCAAGTGCTCGTAACCTAGTAAACAGACACAGCTCAGGAAACTTCACTGTGAGACAGTTTACCCAGCGTGAGATTTTGTATTCAAAGGCTTACCTCCTCTGACTTGAAAGCCTGTTTGGTATGTGTGTACTTCAAAAATCTAGGGGGAAAAAAGTGCTTGTCAGACACCGGAACTGGTCTAGATTTAGTAACCTTAATTTTCTAAAGATGAGGTCTTTATATACAAATAAAAGCCATAAAAGGAAACTTATAAATCCATATTGCCAAAATGTTTAATTACTAATTAAGCCAAGAACTTAAATGATTTAGAAAGGTTTTTAAATTGTGGTCATTATTATCCAACTTTAGGAAAAAAGTGAAAAATTGCATGCACAATACAAGTATGTTTACATTTAATATGTATATTAAAATATTAGGAGATAAAATTCTTATACTATTTGGTAAAGTGATGATGAATATATTCCTCCTATTCTTCTAATTTCTGAATTTTCAGACATATTAACTACTTTTATAATAAAAAATTAATAAAATCAACAATGTACTCACACATACACACAAAATCAATTCATCTCTCTACATACAATTCAAACAACATATCATTGGAGTTCTGTCCGGCCAAGATGGAGGCCTAAGTACATATGCTTCACTTCCTTGCACAACCAAAAGAAGCATCACAACCAATTTAAAAACAATAAACAACCAAAACTACCAGAAAATCAAAATCACTGAACTCCAACAACCAGGGGAGTTAAACACTCATCTAGCAGGTGGGCCAAGACAAAGAAATATGCCCCCATGAAAGAACAGATCGAAACTCCAGAAAAAGAGCTAAGCAATGAGATAAACAATCTGTAAGATGCAGAGTTCAAAACACTGGTGATCAGGATGCTCACAGAATTGATTGAGCTCAACAGCAAAATGAAGAAATAAAAGCTACACCAAGTGAAATAAAGGAAAATGTACAGGGAACCAACAGTGAAGGGAAGGAAACTGGGACTCAAATCAACAATTTGGAACAAAAGGAAGATATAAACATCCAATTGGAACAAAATGAAGAAACAAGAATTCAAAAAAATGAGGAGAGGCTTCGAACCTCTGGGACAACTTTAAACGTCCCAACATCCAAATCCTAGGGCTGCCAGAAGAAGAACAAGAGCAAGAAATTGAAAGCTTATTTGAACAAATTAGTGAAAGAAAACTCCCCCAATCTGGTGAAGGAAATAGACTGCCAGGAAGTCTAAGAAGTTGAGAGAATCCCAAAGAAATCGGACCCAAAGAGGAACACAGCAAGGCCCATCATCAAGTTACCCAAGATTAAAGAGTAAAAGGGAATCTTAAAGGCAGCAAGAGGAAAAGAAGATAGTTACCCACAAAGGAGTTCCCATTAGACTTCCCATAAGACTGTCAGCTGATTTCTCAAAAGAGACCTCACAGGCAAGGAGGGCCTGGAAAGAAGTATTCAAAGTCATGAAAGGCAAGGTCCTATAACCAAGATTACTCTATCCAGCAAACCTAACATTTAGAATGGAAGGGCTGATCAAGTGCTTTCCAGGTAAGGTCAAGTTAAAGGAGTTCATCATCACCAAGCCCTTATTATATGAAATGTTAAAGGGACTTATCTACGAAAAAGAAGATCAAAAACTATGAACAGCAAAATCAATATCTGAACAACAACTATCAACATCTGAACCTCAAAAACTAAGCAACCAACTAGAACAGGAACAGAATCACAGAAATGGAGACCACAGGGAAGGTAGAGGGAATAAAAAGCATCATTGGTAGGCACAGAATAGACAGGGGGAGGTTACAAATAGTATAGAAAATATAGAAGCCAAAGAACTTATATGTATGACCCACTGACATGAGCTAAGGTAGGGGTGGATGCTGGCAGGCAGGGGAGCGCAGGGCAGAGGGTGGATAAAGGGGAGAAAGAAACTGGGACAACTGTAATAGCATAATCAAGAAAATGTACTAAAAAAAAAGAGTTCTTACCGAGCCACGGGAAGCACATTGGAGCCTGTGTACATCATGATGAAGAAAAACACTCCACTAAGATAAAGACGAGGTAACTGCGGGTTATCCTGCATGATGTGGTATAATAAAATAGCCACCTTCTCAACAAGGATTGGGTCAAAGGTCAGCAGGAGCTAAAAACGAAATAAAATGTTTTGCTATTGGGTTGTACAAAATTCGCAATATCATCATTCGTTTTGGGTTTATGTATTTTTTGTGCTGAGGTCACAGCCTCTTATAAGTAGTAAGCTTATCTATCAGACTCCAGAAAGATTTGAAAGTGATTCATTTTATTATATTTAATACAGAAATATATTAAAATCGATCAAAACTTATTCAGAACAAGTCCAAACATGCCTGCTGCTGTTTGTCATGATTATAGGTAAAATTGTTTCTTGTTTAGGAATCTTATGACAAAAGAAAAAAGAAAAGCAGCTACATTTTGGGTTATTTCAGCTCAGCTGAGTGGACGTAAACCACCCCCTAAAGAAAGCTTGAGAACCGAAGGAACACGGCAGAGAAGAAGGCAAGAAGGTAACCACATCCCAGTAGTATTCTGCTACCAGAAGGAACCAAGGATGCAGAATCTAGAAATTTGAACTGGCAATACTAAAAGGAAAATCCGAGACCACACTAATGAATGTGGGCTAATGAAAATCATGTGACATTGCTAGAATACTTGATAAAAATTCAATAAGTTTTATCTTAATAATTAAGTGGCATTTCAGTTTTCTATAAATAATTACTTCCAAAGAATCTCCAACTTGGTGTCAAATGTTACTAGTAAAAAAATATTACAAGAGTAAGTACTAGCTCAGACTAGATCAGGTTCTAGATTCACATAAGAGACTGAATAGCTGCATGTCTTTTTTTAACTGATTTTAGAGCGAGAGAAGGGGTCAGAAAGAGTAAAGAAGAGAGAGAAACAATGATTTGTTGACCTATTTATGTACTTACTCACTGGTTGACTCTTGTACATGTCCTGACTAGGGATTAAACCCACAAGCTCAGTGTATCAGAACAATGCTTTAACAAGCTGAGCAACCGGGACAATAGCTATGTCTTTAAGTAAACAGTTTAAATTTCTCTGTGTTTTGGTGTCTTAACCTGTTCCACAAGGTATTTAAGCATTTAGTACTATGGCATATTTTCAAGGAAAAATTAAGATACAATAACACAGGATTTCCCTAGTGTTAACAGTGGTTGTAATTAAGGACAACATCACTTTAACACATAAGGAAATTAGCAAACAAAAACCCAAAATATCTGAAACTGTGACAAAACCAAAAGATGGAGGACAATTCACTGTATCTTAGTGGTACCTCAGACCACTTTAAAAATTCTTAAGGTGTGCCAAATGCCCTTAAAGTCGAATGAAGGACAAAAACCTGTACCGACCCAATATAGATAATGTCCCTGAAACTTCTACTCCCTAACCATGCTCAGCATGCTTAAGGTCTCTGAGAATATAGGAAATTAAAAAAAAAAAGCAAAACAGCTTCTCAAAAATATTTTCTGAACTCAGTATAGTTAAAAGTAGCTACTTTTATCATTTAAATTCTTCTTTTAAATCACTGTAATAGTTTAGATATGACTAAAAAACTTTGGTTAATTAAAATAGGTCACCCCCCCACACAAGCTTTATGTTATGTTGACCACATCTCCTGTATTTGTTGTTCAGTCATCCTTTCAGGGTCTGAAATTCAGCAGCATTTGTGTTCACCTCTTTCCTTTCAGTTTCCTAAGTCTTGGAAAACGTCTGGGAGAACTAGATTCTCCAGGTACAATCCTTCGTCTACATGCTGAGGGTCCAGATGGAAACCAAAGGCCTCTCAATGCACCACCTCACATACGCAGCAGCACAGTCCTCTGGGGAGGGGGCGGGGGAGGTGAGTAGTGGAATATTAAGAAACAGTAACTGCACTGCACTCTCATTCAGGCATCCAAACAGAAATGTCCGCAACAGAAAAGCATACGTATTTTGAAATGCAGGTATGCTCGTGTAACAGAAGCTGGCAAAAAAAAAAAAAAAAAGGTGATAGGGCACTGTTACTATGAACAGACAGGAGGAAAACACTGACCTGAAATTTTTTGGACCTGACTTATGTGAATTTAATGCTCATTTAGAGTTGGGGTAGTTTAATTCCCAAAGAGAAAGAGACAGAGAGAAAAGGGATGCTTTAGGATATATCAAACATAATCCCAACTCAATGCTTCAGATCAGCTGCTATCCATGGAAACGTAAGTGGGAAGAGTCACGCTCTGAGGCGAGCTGAGAAGACAGCATGCATTTCATTACATAAGCCCCCACGACCACACCTGTGGCCTGCAGGTGTGCTCTCCAGTATCCCTAACGGCATCAACCTGTACCACACACCAGAGCACATCACCTTTCAGTCACTACAATGGTGTGGTTTTAACAACGGAGAATAAGTAAAACCTTTTGAGAATAATTCTGGAGTCTAGAGGCTTCCCATGATTAGGTCCTTGGATACACACTCTTCCAGTTTATTCAGAGGATCAATTCAATTAGGTGTAAATGAAATAAATCCAGGGCTCAGGCTTTTTGAAAATGGAACAGATCACATGGAAATGAAACGAAGACTGGGGCTTACAGTAAAATTAAATAAAGAAAATGACTCTCGAACGATCCGTAATTTGTAACACAACTCACCTGAATAATGTGGGGAAGGCAAGCACTGTCTGACAGTAGCCTTTTCACTCTGGGCAAAGGCCGAATGATGGCATTATCTTGATCCCTAGAACATATTTTCTAAGGTCAACTTTTAACATATTTATGAAAATGTGTATGACAGCGCATATGACATTCTACTGGGCATGAAGCAGTTACCTTACTTTTGGTTAATGAAGGACTAAGCTCTCATACAGCTGGGAACATGGTTAGGTATTTGGCTTAAATCTATTTGGCTGTTTAATATGACTTCATTTCCTTCCATAAGATTTCCTTGATAAACAGTACCCTAGAAGAGCCAGAGACTCTTATTTATTATTTAATTGATTAAACTTGGTGTTGTCCAACACTGTCAGTGGGTATTTCCCCCCAAAGGGCATAACAACCTTGTCACATAAATTGAAACCTTAATTTACCTACTCTCAGTACTTTCCAAGTACAGCCTTAATTTAATGCTATATTACTTCTAAATACTATTTATGTGGCTTTAAGTTTGATCTGAATTTTAAACAGAACCAGAACCATGAAAGCCTCAAGTGTTATAAAATTGACAGTTTCTCAGTAATTTCCATCACGAAATATCTTTAGTATAGTAATAAAACAAAATGATACACAGGTGAATGTTTTACAAAGATTGCAAAGTTTCATTCAAGGGTCTTAATTACAATTGTCACTGGATAACAAATTCTCACCCTCCCGTGTGAAACAGGGTGAAATACAGGTCCAGATTCCCGCTTTTAGACCTGGAGTGACTGACCAATCAGGTCAGGGCCTGGCACTCGACACTGCCTATAGACTGCAGTACACTTATCTCGGAAGTTTACACCCAATTCACACTCGGAGCAATGGTTACTATTGCTAAAATGCAGCTAGTAAGCCTCCATTTAATATCATTATTTGAAGTTTCCCAGAGAAAGGTTCTTTTAGCTACTTTGTCAACATAATTTACACATTATTTCTTTACAGTTTTTTCAAAAAGCTCCAAAATTCAAAGCAGCATTCCCCCACGGCTACAAATGGAACACTTCAGCTCTGAGTCACCAGGGTAACCCCGCCATCACAGAGGAAGCACCTTTACAAATAGGAGAGATGTTTAAGGGTCCTTGTTAACCGTGGAAGTGTTCCATTACATTTTACCTGCTTGGAAAATATCCACACATTGTGATCAACATGTTCAATATGAGGGTAGCAAGGTCAGTTTCATTTAGCACCGCCTGTCCACTGGCTAACAGACACCACTTAAGCTGAGGTATTGCCTGTAGTGGTCGCCATCCATCCATGCCTTGAGCCCAGCATCTGGTCTTGGCATTCAACGTTCCTTTGGTCCACAATTCTTGCATCTAAAGCAAAGCATCATTATTACAACAAGTAAAGCAAAATAAAAGGGTTTATTTGTGTTTTCTATTTTCTAGTAAATATAGATGACACTATGAAATAAACACACAAGTTCACTACTAAAGAACAAACTTTTGTTGACAAAATTTTAGGAACCCAAATTTGGCTACTAATGTAAGAAAATGAGCATTCAGCTGATTAACCTGCGGAGTGTAACACTGGAATAAATAAAGACAGTAGGCAGGGTGTAAAATGACCAAATTATACAAACAGAAGGCTTGGTCTTT
Organism: Sturnira hondurensis; assembly: GCF_014824575.4. Classification (NCBI taxonomy): domain Eukaryota; kingdom Metazoa; phylum Chordata; class Mammalia; order Chiroptera; family Phyllostomidae; genus Sturnira; species Sturnira hondurensis. Next base: position 6,927,503 of record NW_028085930.1, read on the forward strand.
TATAAGATTATCTGGCTATATCCCAACTGAGACTGGGAGGCTGAGGATGGGAGGGCAGGACCAAACAGCAGACGTGAAGAGGGAAGCTGCCGCCCTGGCAGGTGTAGTTCGGTTGGTTGGCGGGTGGTCCCATAAACTGAAAGGCTGCAGGCTTGATTCCAGGTCAGGGCACGTGCCTGGGCCGCAGGTTTGGTCCCCGGTCTGGACTCATACAAGAGGCAACCCACTGATGTTTCTCTCTCACATCAATGCTTCTCTCCTTTTTCCCCCTCCCTTCTCCTCTCTCTAAAATCAACAAGCATGTCCTTGGGTAAAGGTAAATATATATATAAAAGATGGAAATTGCCTTTGGACTGTACAGGCAATTTTGAATAAATTATCAGTCTGTATGTTAAAATTTCCTGTTCGTACCATAAAGAAGCATCACAGTCTAACATAATTATAAAAGTAGCAATTGTTACATAAAATTCATTAAAAGCCTGAGTGCTACTTCCGTAACAACTGCATTTAGACAATAAGGTTTGAAGACATGATTTTGTATATTATGTGTGTGTGTGTTTTCTAGAAACGCAAGCCATCTAATCCTTCATGTGGAAATGGAATCCAGAGCCCTTAGAGCTGACGACAACGATTCAAATGACAGTTTCAAAATACTCTAACATCTCCATGTGTGCCGAGCACAGGGGACTGAGAATGCTAAGGCTTCCCTGGAAAACCTCCCTGAGACACACACGTACCTCGTGAAACCCGTACGGGCCGCCCCTCTCTCTGTCCGCGTTGCCGAAGTACCACTCCTTTTCACTCTCTCTTTTCATGTCGGGAGCAGCTTCGATTACATTGCTCTAAATTTTTAAAAGATTTAGTTATTTTTCAAGGCAGAAAGTTAAGGGAACAAAGGTCATAAAAAGTTATACAGTACTAATTTCTTAGGTTTCATTCCTTTAGAGATTCACCTAAAATTTTAAGAGGCCTTATTTTAAGAGGTAAGGGTTAGTACAAAAGAGTAACTCCATTGTTTACACGCATTTGAAATAGATGGTTCCTACCTTCCCTTGGCAATCTAGCTAAATTCAAAGGCATCTATACTCCTGGGGGTCATTTATAAATTCTCAGGGCACTAACTTTTAGTAGCAAAAAAATCTAAAAATTGCTATAAAATAAACATATACCATTAACTTTAAACCACAATGCTCAAAAAACACTTAAGTTCTTCTTTTGAGGGAAAAACTCATTCCAATTGAAAGTTTCAATAAGCATATGAGATCAGAGTTAAAATGCTAAAAAAAAGTTTTAGTGGTTTTAAACACTTAGTTTCAATCTACTACCCTCATTACTGATAATTCTTAGAATTTCATATACCTATGTTTATGAAAAGCCAGAACAGAATTTTTATATAAATAGTGTATTTTATGAAAACAGTTTTTAATTACTCTCGTAACTACCAGCTTTCAGCTGCTTCTATGGAGATGGGTTAACAGCAGCGACTTCATGGTTCTAACTCAGGCTCTGTCCCTTATATGCTGACCTTGGGCAATATATAGCACTTAGCTTCTCTGTTTCTTAGTGTCTTCATCTGTAAAATGGGAGTGCTCTTGGGGATTTAAAGAGTTCATATAGTATGTGTACCAGAACAGTTTCTGGTACACTGTCATGCCAAGCAAGCATTACAATTACTATTATTCATATCTGGTAATAGAAAATGCCATACTCCAAATATTCAAATAGCATTCTGTTTACACTTCAGCCAAAATCTAAAAGGATACATTTCCTCACATTAAGAGGTTAAAGAAAAACAAGGCATAACACCAAAAGTAAAAAACAATCTCCGATGAGGTAAGTATTAATCCTTTCGATAAGTCAGATATAAAAAAGGCTTTTCAGGAGAGACTAAAACTGTCCTTTTACCGGCTGGTTTCAGGAATGCCCGCAGATTCCACATACAATCTCAGTGGCTGCCAATGCTAAGAGTTCTAGCTAAATGAATGAATGATGGATACAGTGTAAACCCTAAAGGTTGCATTGCCTCAAAAGAAGACACATTAGAGATGCAATTATTTTAAAAAGACAAGAGGAAAAAAAAAAGCCCTGGCTGGTGTAGCTCAGTGGATTGAGCACGGGCCTGTGAACCACACGATCGAGGTTCGATTCCCAGTCGGGGCACATGCCTGGGTTGCAGGCCAGTTCCCAGCAGGGGACGCACAAGAGGCAACCATACATTGATATTTCTCTCCCTTTCTCCTTCCCTTCCCCTCTAAAGATAAATAAATAAAATCTTTTAAAAATAAATAAATAAAAAACAAGAGACATGGAAAAGATAAAAGTGAAACTGCCCATTTGGATTGTTCTTAGTTATTTTAACTTTTTGGTATGACTTAATCTCCCAGGTATTAGCACTATAATTATTGGAGAAATGCATTCGTGGCCACATGTACTGACACATTTTAAGATTTTTATGATTCTTCTGATGCTAAAATCATACTCCAAGAATGTCAGACTTGTAAACCTAGATTCGCACACGTACCTGCAGTGGTACTGTAGCTCGGCTTACGTGGAGGTGTGCAAGGGTAAGCAAGTCCACAAGGATTCTAATTCCATTCGAATCCATGAGGTCCTTAACGTTTTTCTAGAAGACAAAAACATTTTTACATAATCGAAAACCTTTCTTTCCAATGTGTAGTAATACTTAAAGGCTCTCAAAGAAGAGAATACATGGAATCTCTTTGAAAATTTAACATACAAGGGAATTACTTGGTATTTTCAGGATTCTGTATTCAAGGAACATGAATTTAGACAAAAAGACCAAAGCTACATCACAAAGAGATCACATAAAATTTTTTTTTAATTTGAATATGTTCTGAGAAAAACAAAACAAAAATAAAAATAGCAAATGAATTACAGCCTGGCAAGAATAACACCCACATGCACACTCTGGTTCTACAATTATCCTGTATTCTCCCAGGCCTTATTGTTAATACATTCTTCTATAATCAGAAGTAAAATCTGGTATACTAAAAAAAATATTTTAATGTTCCAATATATTTTTGTAAACTTAAGATAAAACTGGTAATTTCTCAGCAGTGAGAAGATTATAATTTAAATTTTCTTAAGACTTCTGAATACATAAATAAGCGGAACAAATCAATGTCTCTCTCTTTAAATCAATAAGAAATAAATAAAATCAGAATAAAACTAAGCAAGTTAGTGTGACTATCAAAAATTTAATTTAAAAAACCTGCTCAAACTTCATTTTGACATTATGCAACTGTAAATTAATGTTAAACATGAAGAGCTAAAGTAACTCTTTGTTTTATGTCTTAAATTACCCCTGAAAATGTATACTGGCAAATATACATCATCAAAATGTATATTGATAAATTAAAAGCTTTCCATTTATGTTGACCATTTACCTTACTTAGAGTCTAATCCTAAAGATTCCCTAAAGAAAAATCAGCTAATAATTTCAGCCTTCATTATTCTTCACTAAGAATTTTATTACTATTACTTTAATCAGCATCTGTATTGTTAGGGTAGAATGTACATAGAATATATGGCAAGAATTTCTTTTCCTAGGAGCTGAAAACACACAAAGCTTTTGGATCTCAAAAGTTTAAGAAAAGTACCATGTCTGGATAATTAAATCAAACTGTAACGATTTATCTTTTTGTAGCACACTCATTAGACTTTGGAAATAATGACATGTATGTAAAATACGGTACCTTATTAAGGATCAACTTATTAAGGAAGAGGATCAATCGATCTCGTTCAAGTTTATCTGTGCACTATTGAAAAAAATAAGAACACAGATTAAACACTGCCATCACGGGACAAAATCAACCAACAGCCAGTAAGACATAATGTCATCTTTTCAACATGAAGAAAATCAGAGAAAACTGTCAATGATTACAATTCTTCAATATTTTATGTTCTCTGCAACTTTATATAACTTCTCTAATCTCCCTAGAAAAACAATAGTTTAAATGTCATAAATTAATATACAGCTTTAAGAATACAGGTAAAACTTAAAATGAGTGAATCACAGCTCAAATGATACTCTTGAATTAAGTAAAAACTCTGAAGAATTGATTAATAATGTTCCACATAAATCACATCAGGATAAACACAAAAAGAAGGAAAGTGTATCTGCCTAAAATACAAGTGCCATGGCACAAGAACCGGGTTCTCTAGAGTAAGAGCAAATCAGAAGTTGGTGTAACAGCAAACAAGAAGAATTTTCACCTGGTGATGTTATTGTCCAGGCATGTTTTGTGATTTTATTCAGAATCAGTTTTCTAATCTACAGCTGAAACAATTATAATAAGCATTGATGGCCATTTGCAAAATTGGTAAAATGGTTCTAAAATAGTTTTCTAAAACTTAAGTTGGTAAGTATGGGAAGAATGTAAACACAAATGAAAGGAGGAAGTGTATGCCCTGCAACAAATAGATAAGACTAAAATCTGAGCTGCATGATGGATGAACTGATCGATTTGTTCTTTCCACCTACCATGCTCAGTGTCAACTGACAAACTTTCTAAAATTGAAAAGAAAGGTGCTAACTCACTTCCATTTTATTAGTTATGGTTACAGTACTGAAAAGTTTTACTATCTCCACACTCTGAAATTCATGCTAGCATCATTTAATACTTTTCCCAAACAGAAAACCAACAGGACACACAACATGCACACGACCCTAAAAGCCACTGCTCCTTGCCCAGCTCATCTGTACCAGAGACCGACAAACAGGTCACTCCAGTCGTGTGAAAGCAGTAACTGAAAAAATGCACTGACATGGACAAGCACTAACTCATCAGCTATTTTCCTATTCGACTAACTTATATATAAATAAGCACAATGTAAATTACAGAAAAACTCATGCAGAAAGCCTTGGTAACAGAATTTAAATGTAGTTTTGAAAATTTAACATGTACTCCAATGACACTATCAAACAGCAGTTTCCTTAAATGATGTCCTTACCCTCTCCAACATTCCAATGATATAGCGGGTATCTGTAAAAGGTCCTATTTCTTCATGACATCTGCCATAAACAATAGCAAGGGCTTGTAAACACAAACACTTCATGTTCACTTTTGGGGTAAGCAGGAAACGATGATAGAGCTCATTGAAAAATTCATACCTGGATTGAAAAGAAAAATTTACAATAAAATGAGCCATGAAACTAACAGTGAAAAGAAATACGTAGTAGTCCCCCGTTACCCTTGAGGATATGCTCCAGGACCACCAGCAGATGTCTGAAATCACAGCGACAATCCTAAATATACTATGTGTTTTTCCCTGTACATGCATACGTAGGATCAAGTTTAATTTATAAAGTAGGCACAGTAAGAGATTTACAATGATCACTACTAATATAATAGAACAATATACTTAAAGTTATTTTAATATGGCCTCCTTTTCAAAATATCTGATAACTGATTTCGCTACTAATAGGCAGATAGCAAATACAACGTGGATATAAAGGACAGGAATGATTCACGGGATGGAGCGGGCCGGCACAAAATTTCCTCGTGCTACTTAAATGCTGCACACTTTAAAGTTGTGAACTGCTTATCTCTGGAATTTCGCCTTTAGTACGTGGGGACGTGGCTGACCGAGGAAAGAGAATCCGCAGGGGAGGGGCGCCTGCGGCGAGGTCTGAAGAGCAGCTTACGATTTCTTGATCGATCCACTTTCTTCATTCTCATCTTCCTCCAACAGCAATCTCAGGTAATAGTCTCCTATTTTGATTTCTTCTGCCAGGCACTCGTATTTCACCTTTATTGATAAAAGCAAATTACATTACTTTAGTTTACAATAGATTTTTGACAATTTCCACATAACCACTTCTTAAACTGCCAGAGATTTTTCCTTTTCTGAATAAGGCAGCCTTTAAATTCGGGGAAAAATGTCAATCATTTCTTAAAATATCTGATAATTCATTACTTATTAATGTGACCCTTTCGGTTAAATGTTAACAGAATTACATGCCAATGTTATCAATGTAAAACTCACTGATCAAAATTCACAGGACTAAATGGTATCCATGAAAACTTAAGAGAAGGAAGAACCAAAGCACTTTTAAAGGATAACCTGCTTCATTCCCTTCCTACCGTGCCACGACCAAGCAGGAGTTAATGGTCCTGCACCGCACACAGTTTGCCCAACTCACACAAGCTACTACTGCAGGTCGCCCTTCACCTACCAACACACGGACTACATTTTACAAAGTATTTTTAGACAGCATCAATTCTCTGTGTGAGGGGACACAGAGCATGAACACTACACTACAAACAGAAGGTGATACAGGAGAGAGGAGCCCACCACCAGGAGCTGAGGCAGCACTGTTACTGCTGCATTACACTCAGGCTGCTCTTTAAAAATGAAGACTTGCAAGCAACTGTAAAAAGAAATTCCTTGACCAGATTATCAAAACTTTTCTTCCAAAGCCTAATATAACTGATTTCTAAAAATTTAAACTATACTTAATCAAATATCTAATGTATATCTTTCACCTTCTCCCTACACATTCTGAGCATTCAAGTCATTCAACTTCTATTTATTAAGCATGTATTGTTTGTGCCACTCACTGTTCTAGTCGCCAGGGGCACAACAAGTGTAAGAATTTCTGTCCTTGCAGGAGCAGCAGATAAGAAAGAAAAATATTTTATAGTCGGGTGACAGTAAGTGCAATGGAGTGAGATGAAGCAGGAAAAGGGGAAGACAGAATGTGTGTTTGTGTGTCGTGTGTGCACACGTGTGTATTTTTAAACAGGGTAGACAGAGAAGGCCCACTCAAACCACTCAGGAGAAGCACTCAGGAGAAGACCCAAAGGAGACGAAGAAACAAGCTGCAAGATTATCCAGCGGGGGAAACGTTCTAGGCAGAGAGAACAGCAAGCAGAAAGATCCTGTGTGGAGAACATGAATTCGGTGTTTTCAGGGAAGCCATTGTGGCTAAATCGAGAGAGAGAGGGTGAGTAGGAGGAGATAAGATCAGAGAAACAAGGCTTGGGGTTAGGGGTACATAGATCCTGTCTTGTAAGTCATTTTAAGGACCAAGGTGTTTGCTAGGTGAGATGGGAAGCCACAGGATACCAGAGGGCCCTGAGCAGAGAAGTGACATGGTTTATTTACATATCAGTGAGATCACCCTGCTACTCCGTCGGCTACTCCGTCGATATGAATGATAGGGAGGCAAAGGTGGAAACAAAGATTGCTACAATCCCAGAGAAAAGTGGGTTGGGTTCTCGATTAATTTTGAAGGTGCATTAAATAGGATTTTCTGACAAATGGGATTTGCAGTATAAAAAGAAATTTCAAAGAGTCTGACTAGAGAAGCCATTACTCAAGATCAAAAAGACTGCAGAAGAAGTAGGTTTGGGAAAGAAGAAGAGCTAAGTTCTAAATGCTTATTAGATAACCAATTATAGGATAAAAATGGGAAGCTTGGAAAGAAAGTCTAAGTGGGAGACAAAAAGAAGGAAGCCACCAGTAGATACAAAAGCATCCCCAACCAAGAGAATGGATGAGACCACCGAGGCAATGATTATAAATGAAAATAGGTCCACAAACTACTGTATTTTTAGGCCCAGACCATAAGACGCACCTAGGTTTTAGAGGAAGAAAATAGAAAAAAATTTTTGAAGCAAAAAATGTGGTAAAATATTTAATAACTGTGACCCCACTCCACCACCACCCTCCCCCAGCGAGCCAGGCAAGCTACATTCAGACTGTAAGACACACCCCCTTCCTCCCAAATTGGAGGGCGGTGTATCTTATAGCACCCCCCAAAATGTGTGTGTGTAATTATAAATTTTAAAAAAACACTCCAAAAATACTACATGCATACTTTAAAAAACTAATATACTACAAATATTACACTTTACCTCGAATTCATGGTGGTTCCAGGAGATCACATTAGCACTACCAAGCTCTCTGTCAATATTAAACGCTCTCATTTCAGATTCAAGACTATCTCTCAGCTCTTCTCGTGTTTTGAAATTCCAAATTAGGTTTGATCTGGCGTGGTCCTGACTAAACCTAGACATACCCATAGTTGGAAAATAGTAGGAAGCAATAAACATTAAAAAAATCATTTACTGTATCTTACAATAATTAAAAAAACAGAATAAACTTTAGCAAGTAAAAACAAAGAAAATAAAACATCTGTAAAGTACAGTAGAGTGTTTGTTAATGGTAGAATTTAAGTGCTGGATATACAGCTGGATATTCACTGTATTCTCTCACCTTTTCTGCATATTTGAAAGTTTTCACAAAAGAATGTTGCGGGGGGAAAAGGAACTCAAACATAAAGATCCGATATTTCCACATTTATTGCGAATATAAATTTCAGCCAGCAAATAATTATAGTCAAATATCAAATTTCAAGTTGAGGAAGATAAGAACTTCTGGATTATTGGGTGCAGAGTGTGTGGGATGAGCAACGTTCTGTATCAGAACCTTACATACTACCTAAGAAAGAACACTGCCAGATTGCCAGGCTTTGACTGATATTTTCAAAGTATCTTTTTATTCCTGAAATAATTTAACCATTTTACTAGAGTGGGACATCAGACTGCACTGGAGATGAACAGGCTTCGTATCCATTCACTTCCAATCTGTAATCCTCCTAGAACGCCTGTCGCCAGAGTTCCAGGCGAACGAACTCTAAGGGACACGACACAGCTGGGGGGTTCCCGAGGAAGAAAATCAAGGCGTAACGTATTCCAGACTGGTTATGATTCTTCTCTGATGCAAATGTATAATTTAATCTATGATAGAAAAAAGGCCTAAAGTTTACCTGTAATAGAAGAGATCCCAATTTGCTTCTATTTTTATTCTTTGTCTTCTCTTTCGAAGAACTACTGGCTTTTGATTTATATTCTGGAAAAGAAAGAAACTTCATAGTGCTCAACCTGGAGCTGCCAAGTGGGCTCAGTCAGAAGATCACTTTGTACGTGATGGGAAACATCTTGATCAAATTTTGGCAGAAACAAAAACTACTGAAATAAAATCTATGAAATATGAGCACAGAATATCAGACTATCAAGTGTAATGATACACTTAATATCAGTGTATAGTTCTATAATGTTGCTGAAATATTTTCATGTAGCCTAAACTTATTATTTCAATACCAAACTGCATGAAAGTTTATAGTGATGACTAACAAAAATTTGTTAATAGTCAAAAACAGTGACTTATTTTAAACATTTACATGCAGTTAATACAGAAGCCATGAGAAAATAATAAATGCAAAAGATTATAGATTATTAAACTCTACCAAAGCCAAGAAGAGCAAGTATAAATTGAAAGCTAATGAACAAGAAACCTACATTCAGACACATGTGAAGTGAGGCTTGAATTTATTAGACAAAGAATATCAAAGACAACTCCACATGCCAGGCAGTTTAATGAATTTCACACATGTAGCAGGGTAGCAGGACTTAAACTCACCATATTGTTTCTGTCCTGAATTTAATTGTAAAAAGGAAAAAAAATTTAAAGAAAAACAAGACAGTGAGTCTGTATCTACTAAGCTATGTCTATTATACAAATTTTACAAGGATATAACCAATATAAATCACCTTCACTTTAAGACAGAAAAAAAAAGGCCCACCTGTTTCTCATAGTCCCAAATTTTAGGTAGTTATAAACCCATTTAAGAATTCAAAAAAAGCTATGGCCCTCTTCCAGAGAAAGACACATACGCAAGAGTTGCAACTGGAGGGGAAGACTTTAAAGATTTCTTGAAGTCTATATATACATGGACTGCAGGTTAAAAACCTGCTCCAAGTAAAACTTGTAGAGATTTTAAAAGAGAAAGTAGATAGTAATAACAGATTAAAACATGAAAATCTCTAACTTTATTAAATAAGTAGTGAATCATATAAAAACAAAGCAAGAAAAGATACCAGATGATATAGAGAGATTAAGGGTAGTACATTTTAAGAAATGTAAAACTTATTGACTATATTAGAAAATGTTTTCTACAAGTTTTAGTTCTATGGAGTATCATAAAAACTAATGTGAGACTTGAATGAAATGTTTAAATAACTGAAAAATGTAGTATTAGTGATAAATATTTCCTTAAAAATCTAAACTAACAAGTACTTTCTTCAATTTTCCCTGCCCTCAAGGACAAAAAGCTAGTAGTCTGGGGTAATGAAAATGTACATGATACACAGAAAAAAGACAAACACTGCCCTGGCCAGTGTGACTTGTTTGGTTGGGTGTCGCTGGGCAAACCGGTAAGTCCCCAGTTGGAGTCCAGTTGGGCTGGGGTACATGACTGGTTGCAGGTTTGGTCCCCAGTAGGGGTGTGGACAGGGGACAGCCAATCGATGTCCCTCTCCCTCTCAGAGGCCGCTCCCAGGCCCCTCCGCTCCCCCCTAGGCAAGTGACCTTCACCTCTCTCCCCCCTAAGCTCCCTTCCCTTGCCTCTGTAACTTGTCTCCTGAACCCATGCATCTACTGCTCACTTCTCCTGCGGCTTTCTAAATAAACTTCCCCTTACAGTTTGAAAAAGAGCTAAATAAAATAGCTTTGGATTCAAGCTCAGGCTGTATATGATGTATGACATCTGATGCCAAAAACTTATTTTCAGTATAATTATATCCAAAAGCTTAAACAACTGTTATTACAGAAATGGGTTTAACCACCTGAAGCCAGAAATTTGTAATTTTTAAGACTGGCAAAATCATTCATATCGTATTTGTAGATTTTCATTGTTCAAATGCTACAGAAATATTATCATGAGCAGACTTGTCAACAGGCTGGGGCAAAAGCAGGTTTACACTTGTGAATATGCAAAACACAGTTTATTCTTCCGTTATTAGTTTACTCTTTGCTGTACAGGTTAATAAATGACAAAACCAGACTCAGATGTAGATTAATCAATTCAAAGTTTGGTATTCCTAGCCATTTGAGAGCTCATCTAATGACTCTATACTGCATACAGCACTCATACAAACTGGCATTAACCATTATACTCACATTCTAAAGAACTCATTCTGGTCTCAATTTCAGATATACACACAAGACTCTAATATGTGTTCTATTGCACCTGATGCATTATGTTCAGATATTCTGAAAATCTGTAAGAAACTTGTTTACTTTAGAAAGATACTTATATTACTTTCCTTGAATAAGGAGACAGCTACCATAACTAAAGAGACAGTTAAAGGAAAAGAATGCAAGTGTGGTCAACAAAAACTGTAAGATCCAGGCATTTACAAGACACCTTAAATGATTCTCAACCGCACATTCATCCTACACAGAAGAATGGACATTCTGAATTAGGTTCCGCAGCACAGACTATGCACTGAAAAATGAGACCAAAACTGTTACAGATCTGACCTTGGCTTGAGAAGCTAATATTGAAAATTTTAAGTGCACACAATAAAGTGAATTTAAAAATGTGCATCCCATTTTTAAGACACCATCTGGCTAGCACCAAATTAAAAAGCTAAACAAGAAGGGTGCCTTTATTTTTATAGCTACAATACAAAGTTCAGAGATGGAAATACATATAAATGAAAAAGTACAGAAACTGAAAGTTATGGAAAAAGTTAACAGTAGAATTTTAAAATAAATGTCATATTAAACATCCAATTATGACCCTAATCACTGATTCAGAAAACTATGAATTAAGAAAAATTGGTATAAAAATGTCAATCAGAATTAGGCAACAGTTCTTCAAGTGCCCAGTCAGAAAAATCTGAGTCCCATCTCAGCGACCAGCAGCGGCTACAGGAAACCTAGGAGCCACAGAAGGGCTGGGACTTTGGAAGCAGACTCTCTTTTACCTCTTTTTGTGCAATGCCCATTCTGTCTCTCCAGTGCATCAATACAAGATCCACTTTTTCTTTGGCAAATTTTTCAACTTCTTTAGCAGCTTTTCCAGCTAGTCTTTGCCACTCTGGAACTTTATTAAATTTTCCATACTGATCCTGTAAAATAATGTTGAAATCCATTACAGCCCTGTTTGCAAACTTATTATAAAACTTAAGTATCGCTGATTTACACTATTTAAAAAAATTGTTTTTTTTTAAAAAAAAACACAATGTTTTGGCTCAGTGAAAAAACAAGGTGACAATTGCTACAATAAATTATACTTTTTGTTCAAGAAATCTTAACCTTCTATTTTGTTTTCAACATGATTCCTTTTAGAAAGTTGACAGGATTCAATTGGGAGGTGGGTGCAGACAAATGTGGTAAGGACAGAAAAGAAAACACATACGAAACAGTAAATAATAAAATACATTATAAAATGTTGAGTAATTTTCTCAAAGATACGCCAACCTTAATATTGAAAACAGCTTTGTAAGAAAAAAACCTGACTTAAACTGACTTTTTCAGGGCTGGCCCCTTTCACTTATGTCACCAATGACACTTATCAATCACATATTACGCACAAAGCATCCCATTACACACTCCAAATGTTTTTTAAAAATCCAATCCTCGTGCTCGCTTCGGCAGCACATATACTAAAAAATCCAATCCTGAATGTAACAGTAAACTGAGTTAGAAGAAAAAAATACAAAATTATTACTATTCAAAATTAGATTGTGGTGATAGGTGCGCAACCCTACAACTATAATAAGAGCTGTTAAACTGTACACTTAAGACAGGTGAGTTTCAGGGATGTAAATTTTATCTTAATAAAGCTGTTAATATTTTTGTGAAATACTACTATTCAATGCAGTGAATTCCTGGTATTTTTTTCTAAAGTTTTTAGTTTGTATCAGAGACTAAGCACTCTTTCATTATGAAAAGACACTTAGGATACTCATACTTACCATTGCTATTTTCACATTATCTCTAACAGGCATCCGATCAGCGTCCTTCTCGGGAACTGAATCTGAGCTGTCCAAGTACGCCAGCAAACCTGGTGGCTACAGACAACAAACAAAAACAGGACATAATCCATTTCTAAAACTACTGCACAAAAGAAAATTTAGTCCTCAAAACCCAAATAAATACAATAATTTAGTTATAGAGGGTAGCATTTATTACAAGACAACTCCTATGATAAGCATCTTTTAAATTAAAACCAGACTTTTAAAAACCCTTTAACGGTATAAATAACTTATCAATAACATTTTACTGGGCAAGACTCGTGTACAAACCTTCCAAGGTTTCAACTGACTTACCAAAATGCGCTTCAGCAAGTTGGTTGCAGTTGCACTGTCTGCTGTCCAGAGTCCCACTAAATGCCTACTTAGCTGTCTGAAAAAAGCAGACGTTGAGAAAGGTTTGCTGCTTTATCTCAGCTAGAACAGAAAGGAATTTTTAAAAACAAAATATCACATAAGATACACGACCACAGTTAAAAAATCATTGCGATATTAAGCATAACTAATATTTTAATTTGGAGGTATATGAAATAGGAATGCACATATTGCTAACAGTTTAGAATTCTCTCCAAATTAAAATGCTTCCCTGATAAACTCTCAAATTTTCAAAGGACTTGAACATAAATTAGAAGGCTCTTACCCTATTTAAACATTGGAAAAAACACAGATTTGATACAATTGGTTTGTACGAGGCTTCATAGAGTAATTGAAAAGCAATATTAGACTTGATGATACAATTAGTTTGCATACCAGTCCTGACAGAATGATCCCAGTGCTCTGTAACTGTGTAACACTGAACATGAACAAAGCTCTACAACCACGTCCTTAAATACCATTTCTGGCAAGGTGAGAGAGAGGAATTTCACTTTTGGAGTTCAGATAGAGACTTAGAGCTCTTAGAGCAAAGTATTCTTCTCCTACCACTTTTGAGCTAAAAGCATATTTTGGTTCAAAATGAAAATCTAGATCCACATTAAATCTATGACTTATTTATTTGTCTTAATCTTCAGAATGACTTTTGTCTCCTAAGTGGGAAGCTTCTCATGAGCTGGGAACACGTTTTGGTCACTGTTCACCCTCCGTGCTTTGGTAGGGATTCATATGCCATTTGCTACAAGAATGGGCATAAAACCTGTGAGGGTAATAACCAAATAACCACCTATCATATGTATTTAAACATGTTACATTCCCAGAAGAAAAATGTTTGATAGGAAAACCCAAATTATACTTTCTTCCGTCACCAAAAAAATAAAAATAAACATTACTAAAACTGTTCATTCCTGTGCCCATTTGAAAGCTAATACAATGAAATAATTACAGTTACCCTTGTAATTTTTCACTGGTATTTGGTAGGGATCATATTAACGATTCCTAAAAAGGCTTTCATTGGGGATAAAAGAGATAACATTTTATAGTAGCAATTTGTAAAAAATAAAGCAATGCAAAATGAAAAGTGGTATTTTTATTGACACTTGACAGCTTTTCAATATTGTGATTGATCACAGTAAAAAACATAGCCAAGTAACTACAGTAAAGAGGAACACAACAAGCAAACACCTAGCATGGGAGCTGAATGGCATATGACGTCACATAAGTCTACTGTAATGAAAGATGGCGTCCAAGCATTGCTAACAGGGCAATACACCAAGGAAACCACCTTCCTTTTGTATCCTTTTGTCCTCTCAGGCCACACAGGAGAGTACTTTTGTGACTGACATACACAAGATACAGACCACTTCTCGTAACAGTATAAACAGCAATAAACTATTGGCGAGGCAGCATACTAAAACATTCAGTAACCGAACATACGTGATAAAGGAAATGTATAGCATCATAAAGTGAACATAAGTCAGTTTATTATGTAAAAAGTCAAAAAGAGCATAATTAAAATATTTTTCCTTTTTTTAATCTATGAGTCATAATATGGTGTGCTGAGTATACCTGAAAGGGTCACATATTGAGAATTATAAAGTTTTAAAGGGCTGGAATTCATATAGATTTATGAGGAAAACAAACAGATTTATGTGTTTCCTTATATTCAAATCATTATTTTTAAAAAGATGATTTGTTAAAAGGCAAATGTTTACAAGAGATGTAGAGCAGGCCTACATTAGGCTGGTTAGATGCTACGGTTTTCTTTACCCCTAGAGTACCTAACTGACCAAAGACATTTAAAAACGATGTGAGGTTTTCAATGGGGTCGGTCACCTGCACGCAGGGTGGCCCAAAGGAAGTGTGAGGAGAAAAGCCCTGGGCAAGTGGTTCCCGTTCCATAAGCTTCTCGGCACTCTTTTCCAGGTCCTAGCCCCATGACCACCCTATCATAATAGTGGGAAAAAAGCAAATACGTTTCTTTATTCCTCCCCAGTTACCCAGGGCCAGAAACAATGATCATTTGGGCATAATCCTTCTACAGGAAAAAGAAAGGGAGAATGAAGCGAATTAAAAGAAAACACTATGTAACCCAAACACTTATTCTGTTTGTGTTATGAACTATATCTGAATCCATTCTCTAAACAGCAAGTTAATTTATACCAAATTAAATTTAACCTACCTATTTGTAAGCATCCTCTGATCTGAGCTTACTGTAAACATCGCAGTGTGCAAGTGTCGAGGTAAGGCACCTTCACTTAGGGCAAGCTCCTGCATTTTTGTAGCAATTTCTTTGTCACCTTCCTTTGGAAAAAGGGTAAAATGATCCCTAAAGCAGCAATCCGAAGAAAGCTATCCTAATTTTTCAAAATTAATTTGACAGCTCTAGATAAAATGATTATTCAGCATTCAATACAAGTAAAAACTACAACTTCAATTACCCAAAAATAACACAGGTAAGTAGTACTACAAGTAATTTTTAAAGGCCCCAGCCAGGTAGATCAGTTGGTTAGAGTGCCATCCCGATATACCAAGGTTTGGAGTTTGACCCGGTCAGGGCACGTACAATAATCAATCACTACATGCATAATTAAGTGGAAAATATAAATGTTTTGCTCTCTCCTTTCATGTCTCTCTCTCTTTCAAATCAATAAATGAAAAATTTAAAAATGTATTATTTGCCTTAGGAATGAGGTCTAAATGTTTCCAGGCAAATTTATTGTATGAATTATGCTTTGCTTAAGTTAATATTAAGTTCATTTCCTGAATACATAACAGCCAACAAAGAGAAGAGGTAACAGAGAAATCAGCAATTTCTGATTTCTCTACCAAAGGCATCTGCAAACCTGGCTGCTTTTGTTATTAACAATATATTCAATTTCCTGGTAAACACAATGCTTTATTTTTTTAAAGAACAATGTAATGTAGGGGCAGTTCTTTTCATTCTGACTGGACTTGACTTTGACGGACTCACTCTGGAGACAGGACAGACAGGACTACTGATCTAAGGTAATC
Source organism: Sturnira hondurensis (assembly GCF_014824575.4). Taxonomy (NCBI): domain Eukaryota; kingdom Metazoa; phylum Chordata; class Mammalia; order Chiroptera; family Phyllostomidae; genus Sturnira; species Sturnira hondurensis. The sequence goes on from NW_028085930.1 coordinate 6,943,741, forward strand.
ACAGAACTAAGTTACGCAAGCAGTGGGATATTAAAGACAACCTGTCGAAAAATAAAAATACAGTGTTACTGAAAAAAGTATAAGTGTATAATAATAGTACAACTCAATATGTAGTATGTGTACAAGTATACATACAGTATGAATATGTATGTATGATCATTTGGACAAATAAAAGTGTAGCATATATGCAAATATATACACAGAATGTATATGTACATATATCACTTAGAACAGCATACAGTCGGAGAGGAAATGCATCAAAATGCTAACAGCAGTTATCTCTGGATGTTAAAAATACAGGTGATTTATTTTTATTTGTTCCTTGTATTTTTTCTGAACATCCTAATGTTTCTTCAAAAATCATGCACAGCCTTTATAATTAGAACAAAATACTTTAAAATACTCGCCAGGATTTCAATGTGGTCTTCCTTAAACAAACACCAGCTTTTGTTACTGGTTATAAATCTGTAATGTGTACTTGTGCTGAAGCCAAAAGTCAGCATTTTGGATTATACCTGGCATTCAGTAAATATTTCTGCATGAATGGCAGCACAGTGGTGGAGCAGGGTCGAGAATACACTGTGTTTGGTCTCGTGATCCTAACTGTCCTGGGCTACTGCAAGGTCTGTAAATGAGATGTGGTATTTACTTTGGAAGCTAAAATGAGCATAGAACACATTAGCTAGAGAGGAAAAGTTAGCCTTTAGTTGTATATGCACAATAAAAATGAAAATAAACTTCAATGTTCCACCAGTGTAATACCTACATATAATTTTTTAATAGTTACTCAAGTGTGCTATTTCTAGGCTCATTACTTAGCTACAAGTTATACTTATGAGAAACAACCACTGAGTTTTTTGTCAAAAGGGGAAAACACCCTTACATTTAATCCAAATTACTATACAACAACAAAAGAATACATGAATTCAAAAGTCATTTAGACGGATGCTATTGTAGACACCTAGTACGCAAGTCGACATTCATAAACACAATCTCAACTTCTAACAAACACAGAGGTTAAAGTGACTACACTGGAGAAATAATATCCTGTGCTGATCTCATAGAGGTCAATTGCAAATGCACTTTAGCACGAGGAACTAATTTCAGGTACCATTCTTAGGTGATGCCACTTTGCTCTAAACTAACTACATTAACAGATTTCTATGCAATCTCAGTTCCTAAAGATTTCAAAACCATCACCACCAATTCTCCAAAAAAAAGGAGCAAGAAAGAATTCTACCTTTTAATTCTTTTAAAATAAAACAAATAATGTAGGAACAAGGACATCTTTAAAAAAAAACAACCTTTATTTGTTGTAAAACACACTAAGAAATAGAAACTCTGAGTTTATTATTGGGAATTGCTCCTGCAACTATTTTAAACTAATTTCTGAATAAAGATTTAAAGTGATTTTCCTTACACAAAAAAATTGCATGTTTCCAATAAAAGATTTAAACGCAATTTTGTCATTTTCAATTAGAATAGCCAATCAACATTCAAGTAAGTTTAAAATTTCAAAACTGTTCTCTTACCTCTATTATTGCCTTCATAACCAATCCAGCTCCCTTTATAATTGCCATGGAAGGATGCTTTATAATATGGGGAAAAAATGTATCAGAGAATGAAATAATTTTATTCCAACATACAGGGGTGGGCAAAAGTAGGTTTGCGGTGATACTACAAATACATGATACCGTAATTAACAAATAACACAAGAGTAAACTGTGGCCCTGGCCGGGTAGCTCGGCTGGTTGGGGCAGCATCCTGATGCCAACAAGGCTGCAGAATCAGTCCCCAGTCAGGGCACACGTGAGAAGCACCCATGGGTGCATAAATGGGTGCATAAACAACAAACTGCTCTTTCTCAAATCAATGAATAAACATCATTAAAAGAAAACGAACTGTTTCACATACACCCAATTGTAAACCTACTTTTTCCCATCCCTGTATTTACTTTTTGCTCTTAAGAAGGATATATAATTTTATAAAGGTATAAGCCATAAAGTTACTAAAGGATACATAAAATTAGTGAAGGTATTCTTACAATCTAGAGCCTCACAGATACTAAAGCAAAAAGAACTTACATTCATAGGAAATAGCTGACATTTATTTGATTAACAAAATATATTATACTTACTCGAATGATAATTATACTTCTTTGAATGATATCAAATATTAAAACAGAAATGGACATTTATAATATAAAATAAAATAGCACATACATACATACACATATATATAATACTACAGTATCCTATGAAGTAACAGATGCTTTCAAGGGTTTATGAGCAGCCTTGCTAAAGCTCATATTATTATGAGAATCTGTAAAAATAAGAGACCTTTGGGCCTACCACAGAAGAAAAATGAATTTTCCAACACTTTTAAGATGGAAAGATGGGCAATGAAGTCAAAACAGTGATCAAAAGCCATCAACAGAGCTCTGCATGAAAGATGAAGAATGCTGTGGAATTAAATGTCCTAAAGTGATAATGTAGTAGGTTATATTTATCAACATTACCACAAAAGCACAAATGTATTATTTCAAAAACAAAATGACCCCCAAAAGAGGTTCTCTGGGATTAACTGCATCTGATTAGAAAAATATAAGCTCTCACCTGAAAGAGTTTAAAGAGGGTTCTTCCATTGGATGCTACCATTTCTAAGAGCATATCGAACTGCTGCCCCTCCGTTGTCTCACTGTACGGAGCACAGAGGGCAAAAGTGAGGAAGTCCAAGAGTGAGCTGATAACGAGGGCACCAGTCCCATGATCCTGAAACAAAGTACCGTATTGCCTTGACTCAAGACAGAGAACTTCATTCGTTTGTTTCTATTATGTTATATACTAGAAGTAAACATTTAATTATTCTACACGATGTTCAAAGCTTGAAGTACTCCTCATTTCACTAATGTAACAAACCCACTGCTTACCGTATCTCAAAAGGAAATAAACTTCTGTCAAATGTCCAGAGAATAAGGAAGACTCCTCAAACATGTACAAGTAACATTAACGTGTGTTTGTATTAAAACCAATCTTTGACAACACTCGTAAAACTCTGGCAACTTGTTAATGTTCCTTCTAAGAGGTTATAGACTGCCCTTTTCCAAAACTGCTAACCAATGGCTGGATAACAAAGATTAAGCTTAAATTTTTTTTAGGACAGTTTATTTTACAATGACAATTCAAAGAAAGAAAAACAAAAAATATTAAGCTTAAAAGCTTAATATATCATTATATCTAAAGGTTTTGCAAGTCCCACCCCCCCCCCCGCCCAATGAGTGTATACAGTCCCAGAACAATAATTATAATTGGTATTACTAGTCGGCCGAGCTGAACTGCAACTAAACACCAATCAAAGTCAGAGGCCACAATGAAAACAAACAAACTGTTCACGTCGCAGGTCCAGAATGCTTTTCAACAACATGTGGCAGCTCTCAGGAAGACACACTTAATTATGACTTACCACATGAGAGTTAAATTTCTCCAGTAAGTTTTCCAGAAACTTCTTTGAAGAGAGAAGAGAAGCTTTGTTTAGCTGTTCTTGTCTTAAGTCGTAGTCATCATGCATGGGCTATTATTGATTAAAAACAGGGGTAATTCATGAGCACGCCCATGTTGCTGGCATCACCCGAAAGACATTTATAAAGAGTATTCATTAAACACAGAAAAAACTGATAACACCAGGAGGCAGCAGTGATGATTACCCTCGGATCTGGTAACACTTTAAAATGAGCCCGCCCATCAAGTTACTAAAGATAGTACTGTACGAGGTACTCCCTCAGAAGTCACCGATCTCCTTACAAGGCAAGTAATCCATTCCCACTCCCCAATTTCACAATTTAAATCTGAAATAAAACTTAGCATTGAAAAGCAAACACTAAAATTGACAGCAAATACTTCTTTGTCTCAAGGTGATTTTCTTTCAGCTGTGGGACACCTGCGAGTATAAAAGGGTTCGGAAAGCTAGTAAGGAGTACAGGTAAAACCCTCCTTCACTACTGCCTTCAGCTGACCCGAGGCAAGGTTAAACTACTTTAACTCTCAGTCTCCTTTTCATCGGCTATAACGTGGGAATAGTAGTAGTAGTACTTGTTTCCTGGGACTATTTTGAAGCTTAAATGAGAAAATGCATGTAAAAACAACACAGCCAAAACCTAACATGCAATGAGGGCTCAAATGTGTTTGTTTTAGATGACTGTATTTTACTTTCTAGCATCCCACTAATTCTTTTAATCACATTATTTGTAGTAAAGATAATAAAATTCACTTTTGGGAATAAATGCAAGGTCATGTACATATGATTGCTTACTTTTACTCTATACCACTAAACTTGCCTAAAACACTTTATATAAGAAAAAAGTACTACATATTATATATATAACTGAAGTGAGTCAGAAATTTCAAAGATACCAAACAACTGCTTCTCCCCCACACAAGCTGTCACCAAGTTAAATCTCTATCTTCAAGCCCCCGCCCTGCCTTGGACCCTTACATGAGCATCTGGTCTGCCTGCCTCTGACTTGACCTGTAATCGATTCTCCACATACAACCCAAGAATGTTCTGAAATTCAAACCTGACAGACCACTGCTCCTGAGTTGAAAATCTCTCAGTTGTTCCTTACTACAGGACACAAATCTAGCTACCCTGTCGGATACAAACCAAAGCTTTTTATGACTGTCTCCGCAAGCATCTCTTAACTCCACGTACCCCCAGTACACACTTTATGATTCAGCCCTACTTAGTTATTTGGTGCTTCCCCAACACGCCTTTCTAATGCCAACCCTCTCCCAGGAAGCCTTCTCACAGCTGGAAAATACTTGCCTGTCCTTCAACATGTAAAGTTCAACGTCTCCCTAAAAGACTCTCTAAAAATCATTTACCTTCCCCTCATCACAAAACCAAAACTTAGGTATTCCATGGCCCCTACCTACTTTGTATCATACGCATATGCCTTCCTTACTAGACTGCCAACAATTTCAAGGAAGGAAGGAACACTGTCTTAACGTCTTCGTAGTTCTAGCACACAGAACAGTGCCAACGCTACAGGATGTGCTAAACAAATGTTTATTTGCGTAAATAAGAGGCTGTAAGAGCAATTTAGGACACAGAAACACTGAACTCCAATGGTGAAATTACAACCCAGGCCTGTGGAAATGTTCACTGCCAGTCAACGTGAGAGCGACGTCACTTACACACATGAGGGCGCAGAGCATGTCGACGGCGGCGTGGGTCACGCCGTTGTGGCTCCTCTTGAGGGCCTTCACCACCTTCACGCCCAGCCGCTCCCGAAACCTTGTTCAACAATAACAAACGAGCACACAATGACGATATCAGAGCGTTATTCTCTTACTACAATGACGATATCAGAGCGTTATTCTCTTACTACTAAAACACAAAATTGTTAAGTCATTAAGTTCCCATTGCATTACTGTAGCAATGGCATACATACTTGGGAATCCCATCTTTGGAACACAACAGTTTTCAGAATAATTTTTTCTTTGAGGGGGAAGATTTTTTTTTGAGGTTAATTAAAACGAAAAAGCATCTAATTCCCCACTTAAATTCACGGCAACAAGAGTCAGTAACATTACTGATGAGCATGATACCAGTGTCTCCGTTAAACTTCACTCACCTTCCTTTTCTACTTCTTATGAGTACAAACTATCATATCACCACATAAGAGGCATCAGGTTTAAACAGCTATAAAAAGGTAAATTGCTGATTACTTGTGAAAATTCTCTAAAAGCTACATTTCAGAAGACAACTTACTTTGGAAGCTGAGTAAAGGCCAGAAAACCAGCTTTGGAAGCCACAAGCCTCCTCACAGCCTGGAACTGGCTTTCCAGTTCTGCGTTCGATGCGACATCTCCCTCCTGGGACAATAACGCCGTTATGGCGTTATTGATCAGTTTTTCTTTGTTTTCTGAGAAGAGACCCTGGGTGAAGAAGATTACTTCAAAAAAGTTTCCACACTAAAAGTTAACGACAATGATTAAGTTATGATACAATTTATCTTACATCCTGTGTTACTGCATGCAGAACTCCACTGTATGAGATATTAGCATTGAACCTGAATACAGCATCTGCAAAGTTGCCATCTGCAAGGAGATGAAAAGATTCAAAAGAATTCGGAGTTTTGCATTCCTAATTCTTAAGGAGTACTAAGTAAGTGGGTGGAGACAATTCTACATAAAGCAGCACTCACTGGGAGGAGTAGCCAGGAATCTGAGATGAAGGCTCTCCACCTCCTCATCGACAGGCATGCTGAGCAAGCCCCACCGCTGACCTTTGTGGGTCGGTGTCATTTTTACACAAACATCTCTGTTACCAGAAGCTCTTACTCCATCCAGCAAACTTGCTAATAAGGAATCTCTAAACAAGGTCGGAAATAAAAAGGTTTTACAATGGAGAATTAAAGGGAATTTTGATTAGAAGGCAGCCTATGAGAACTGCTCAGAACTGCTCAAGCCACAGTCATATAAAAACATGTAAGCCTATTCTACTGGAGAATTAGTAACTAGCCCAGCAACACTAACCTAGAAAAAGCCAACTTCAAGTACTCACATTAAAGGAACTTGCTGCTGTGATACAAACAATATGCATATACTCTAAAAGCTTAGGTTTCAGAAACATACTTTATTTTCATTTCATTTAAAATCAAGTCATCATATTTTTCTCTCTAGGAATTTGAAAATTAAAATGACTTAAATCGCCCTGGCTGGTGTAGCTCAGTGGATTGAGCGCAGGCCTGCGAACCAGAGGATCGAGGTTCGATTCCCAGTCAGGGCACATGCCTGGGTTGTAGGCCAGTTCCCTGCAGGTCAACTCCCAGCAGGGGACACACAAAAGGCAACCATACATTGATGTTTCTCTCCCTCTCCCCTTCCCCTCTAAAGATAAATAAATAAATAAAATCTAAAAAAAATGACTTAAATCATTTTAAATACACAACAAAATAATGTTGTCTATTCGTAAATTACATAAAGTTCTAGATTACAAATCTTTGGTTTCCTTCTTTGATGAAGCACTTTGCCATGTACATATACTAGAATTCAAAAACTTGATGAATTAAAATAAAAATATACCTCTCTGTTGAAGAATATTTCCGTATTTGCCCTTTAATAAATTCAATGGTAAAAAGTTGTGGGTTTTCTGAGTCACAAACCAAGGCAAATACCTAATAAAAGCAAAAAACAAATTCAACAAAAGATGTTTAATTTTATGGTATTTTGTTAGAAAAGCTACACATCACTTTTACAAAATCAGTATTTAAAAATATAACTTGCTTCCTGGCCTGGCTGGTATAGCTCAGTGGATTGAGTGCAGGCCTGCAAACCACACGATTACGGTTCAATTCCCAGTCAGGGCACATGCCTCGGTTGCAGGCCAGTTCCCAGCTGGGGACCCACGAGAGGCAACCATACATTGATATTTCTCTCCTTCTCTCCTTCCCTTCCCCTCTAAAGATAAATAAATAAAATCTTTAAAAATATATATATAACTTGCTTACAATATCAGAATTCAAGAGATGCCTGCTTAAGTCTCAAATTTTCATACAATTACTGAATAAAAAGTTCCATTCACTGTATACTTTGAAAATAAATTTTGAAATATTCCTTGTTCTAAAGATCAATATATATAATAATGTGAAGAAGTAAATACAGATTCATCCTGTTTCCTATTCTTTAAGCATGAAAAAACGTTAAAATAGAAACGTATTTTAATTAACCAGTGGGAAGAAATCTCTTTTCAGCGAACACTGATGAACCTTACCTCTCCTAAAGGCTTCAGTGTTGCAATATTATAGGTGGCTGGATCGCGTTCCACTAAACATGTCTCTGTAAGCGCTAGCACTCTTTTTACAGGTTCCTTCAAGCAAAATCGACACATAAAAAGGTTATTTAAAAAGTGCTAAAACCAGATAAACAAATTTTTATTTTTAACACACAGGTCTTACCGAATGTCTAGGAGATATTTTTTGTACTACAAACTCTGCCAAAGATGTGATGGATTCATCAGTGCTGTATTTTCCAAAGCGGAGATTCAAATATTGCTCAAATTCTAAAGGTTCTTTTCTGATCCGCAATGAAATACCTATGAAGTTGCCAGCATGATCTATTGCACTCTTGATAATTTCTTCTCTTTGCTCTGATGCAAATAAATGCTGCGCAAATTTTGAAATTTAAAAAGTCAGGATTGAAGTAACTAAAATGTTACCATACTGAATCAACTCACAGGAAAGAGAATGACGTAACAATTTGAGAAGACAAAAAGGTAGTAGATCTTATCAGAGGTAAATAGCATACTGCAGATGAAACATTATCACAAAATTAAAATCACAAAGTCTGGTAGAGCCTTGAAAATAACTCACTGAATGGAAATTGTGGCTTCCATCACCATGTGGAAAACAACGCTCTGGAGCTTTCATAAAGGACCCCTGCGGGCACCTCGGCAAAGTCAAGTGGACTTGGTGGGTAAGGGTAACTGTGCGGGCAGAATTTCAGTTTCAACTAAGGCAGCTCTGAATTAATGTTTTCATATAGTGGGCTTTCTTCAAGGATTACCTTGAAGAATGTTTAAATGTTTAGAAGTCACTGGCCTATAGATATTACAAACCAACCTCCAGGAGTATATTTACAAAGGTCAAGAATAAGGTATTGCTAGTTGTATTTGGTGCCTGAAGGGCAGAAATGCAAAAAGTCCTGTAAAGGGGGTAAAGTCCAACAAAAGAAAACAAAGCCCAGAATGTCAGTTATCTCCCTTGCAGAAAAATACCAGATCAGATTATGTTTTAAAAACTGATTTTAATCCAACAGTTTATCTCAGTCACTATGGATGCAGAAGCGAGCAGATAAAGATTTGCTGAATGAATCTGTCATGCTCTTATAACTGTAGTGAGGTGGCTCCTTTTAGCTACTGTATTTTATAAGGCAGAGTATGCTTAAAAAGTGGATGATTAAAATTAAAACTGCTCGATCCCACTAGGCAATAAAAAATGTAGGCAAGTAAGGACTATCACAATTCTCACCCTTAATGTTTACCCTATGCATTGTACAGCTTGGTTGAATTACTGCAATACAGTTGCCCAGTTAAGGTCTGCAAGGCCATATTCCTGTAATTAGGTACATTTTCCACCACAGTGTTTGATGTCAATCAATCATCACAAACTTCCGCTGCCCAGGGAAGAGACAACCCTTTAGATGGCGCCACCACAGCAGATGCAAGGCTGTTGCAGGGTGGGAGAAAGCACTAAGGCCACCTTTTGGGTGTAGATTCAGAGGTACCAAAATGCCCACATGCACGTTCCTGCATGAGGGGCACTAGGATGGTCCTCATCACCTGAATAAAGAGGGCTGGTTATGTAGGATGGGAAAAGATCTACAGCTCTGAAAAGTTAACAGTTTGTCGATCAGATTGTTTGCCCCGCCTCTTCATTCATTTTACCACCCTTTGCTACCTACCTTCTACCAGAGGTGTCCAACCCGCAGCCCAGGACAGCTATGAATGCTGCCCAACACAAAATTGTATATTACTTAAAACCTTTTTTTCACTCATCAGCTTTCATTAATGTTTGTGTATTGAATGTGTGGCCCAAGACAAGTCTTCTTCTTCCAGTGTGGCCCAGAGACGCCAAAAGGCTGGACACCCCTGCGAGTCTAGCCTCTTACGTATCTGAAAGTCCAGTGCAGGCCTGGACTCCACTAGCCTGGGAAGCATAATATATGTACGGAACGCTAAATCTTGGAGTAGTGCCCACAGGTCATTAAGGTAGCTCTCTCTCTACTGCTCATCTTTGAGATGTGGGGTTTCATTAAGGAAACTAGGATGTTTCTTATTAAAGAAAAAAAAAAAGATGGTCATCATCTATAGCTCAGCTTCTAGTACTGATAAGCCAACAGGCTGCTAAGCATCTTACATGGCTTCTGCTGTATTCCACAATTTACATGTAATTCAAAATTTTAAGATTAAATATGCAAAAATCTCAAACCTGAAGTCTCAATGCATATTTAGATTCCAGATTACAAACATGGTCAAAGGAAAAAGGACTATGAAAACAAGAGATTTTTAAATACTTTTCAAAGAAAGCTTAGAAACTGGACAACAGACACTAATACTAATAAAAATAACAATTCTAACCTACCATTTATCGAATACAAAACCACACACTGCTAGTAAGTATCTTACATAATCTCACCTCATCCTCAAAAAAAGCCCTATGACATATATTATTCTCATTTTAGAGAGCTGCAAATTGGGACTTAAGCTTTTTGATACCAAACTCTAAACTCTTACTACCGTACTTTTTCTAAAGGATTCATGTGACATTTCAAAATAAAATGGAAGAACCAGTTTCTTTCAAATGGACATACCTCTTTTTAAATGATTTTTAAAAAATGCAACTTACCAATCTACTAAATCCTCCATAAAGTATACAGAACCCGCCTTGATAATCAGAGAGATCTACAAATCCTTCAATATTTCTGTAGTCATAGGAACAGAGGACTCTGTTAGTCGCAGGATTGATTTGGTCAAAGCCTCCAGGAGTTACTTCCAAAATAACAGGTTTTCTGGTGTCACTCCAGTGATGCTTATAACAGTTATATCTCTAGAGAAAAATAATATTAACTTTAGGTTCATACATACGCTTACCATAAAATACAGTTACATTTAATGTACTAGTCATTACTGAAACAACCAAGAGCCTAAGCAATACTATAAATATTTAGAACTACTATCCCAATTGTTAAAAACACTAATTTTAGCTATTTGGAGGTTTGTGTTTGTTTAATTAAGAATGTTCACTCTAGCTGAAGACAACATGTCCTTTTTAAATTAAGTTTTGGGTTATAATATTTTATAAAATAATTTTAAGTCACTCTTATGCAAATCGACAAAAAGAAAATAAAGGAAAATTTAAATAGAAATGTCATTCTGGAAAAGTTTTTTTGGGAAAAAGATTTCAACTTCTATTGATGGACTCTTTTCATTAAATTAGATAAGGAAAAGAGCTAAATCGCACTTTGCCGCAGTGACGGTATTTAATTTACTCCACTTAGTTATGCATTTACTGGCTAATTTATTAAATGTGCCCTGACCTGGGATGGAACCTGCAACCTTGGACTGTTGGGACGAAGCTCTTACCAATTGAGCTATCCACCCAGGGCTAGTATTCAAAGCACCAGAGCTACTTCAGTTCATTCATATAGATTTTCTTTCTACACACACACAAAAGCCAAAGCCTCAGTCTGACCTTAAGCTTTTCGAATCACACTGAAGCTATCTTTAGAAGTTTGATCTTGTTAGCAAGTAAAATTCCATTTTCTAAATTTTTAGAAGAAAAGGTTTAGTTGAGGCTGCTAACCAAAATTATGGTTATTACAGAAAAAATAATTTAAAATGCAGGGAAAATGAGGCAAAGATAAAACAAGGATAATAAAATGTCAGATGTAAAATGACTATCCCTTTGTCCACCCAAAAAGTCCACCCACCGTTTCCTGTCCATCCATATGGTCAGCTACATAGCTCAAGAGCATAACTATTTCTAATAATGAAGTCAGAGAAATTCTCTTGTAGGTATTCAGAAAAGAGAGTAAGGCATTAAATAATAAACACCTCCCTAACATACCAACACTAAACCCAGTGACGAGGTTCATAGGATCATATCACACTAAGTCCCCTCAGCATTATTCATTGGTGACATACACATTACAGTTCCATAAAAGGAATTCTGTAGAAAGACAAAAGGGCCTGCACTAACCCAACATTTTATTTAGAGTCTTAATTCTGAGCTAAAGGACAGAGCACAGCCATACCGCTCCAGGAGTGAGGTGGAAGGGAATCACCAAAAAGTACTCTATGAATCTATGCTTATTTGCAAGTTCCAAACCCACTCTGCAGGATATTCCCCATCCTTCCAGAAGGCAACTGTCATAATGCGACATGCCGCATGGAAACACATCATTATCCCTCAGGACTGTGAAGGCCAAAAAGGGACTTAAAGACCCTAGGGGCAATTTTGAAGGCCTGAAGGCCAAACTCCATTTATGCAACAATGCTGTTTAGCCAGCACAGCGCCTGGGGGGAGAAGGTGCCACTGGGTCCTGATGTAGTATTATATGGGCTGTCCTCCAGGCCATCCTCTAGAGACTTTGATTCCACCACAAAGTTTTAAAAAGTATTAAGTTGCTGAAGTTAACTGATATAAAGGGAGGCTTACAAACAAAATCTGTAAGTATGTTTCCAAAAGCATATTTACAGATGAGATATACAGAGAGCTCATCTGCTAACATAAAATAACTAAATTAAGAATATCAAATTATGATTTATAGAAATTGGTATTTCACAGGGACAAGAAACAAGCAGTTTGCCAACTGCCATTAAACTACGCTAAATGGTTCCTGGGCAATCAGCCAATTGCTTGAGTTAAAACCAGTAAGGCTTCTGGGATGCTAAAACAGACAATGAGGGCTTTAAAGAGAGAGAGGAATGGCACTGCCAGCAAATCAGAATTCAGTCCCTATCTTTCGCCAGAAGCCAGAGTTCTGAACACCGCTATGAGTTTAGGCCTTATTCTGCCCCCTCCTACCCACCCCCCCACTAAAAAAGCACACCTCATGGAAACAATGCAGTATTTCAAAGGAGTGAAAGAGTATACACTCCCATTTCCCCACCCCAGAAGTCTCTGATTTAGTTTAAATGCTGCTAGCACATGACTAGAGAAGGCCTGGGAAAAAGTTAAGAAGATTCGGATAATAACCATGACTTCCCCCAAAGCTACATTCCCAGCCAGATCCAGAACAAGAATGTATGACGAGACACTTCTGATATACCCAAGTCTTACAACTTTCATAAATATGAAACTGGGAACTTCTACATCAAAAAACTACTGTGTGTTCCAACGGTCATAATCTGCCATGCAGTGTTACTGCTGCTCTTCAGAATACTGAATGAGGACAGCGTTGTCTTCCATGCTCCAGAATTCTCTGCCTGAAGACTCTCCCCAACCACCAGTATTATTAACAGTCACAAATCTAATTCCTCATACTGTAGTTTCCTGTTAAACTACATTCACCACTCTCTATCATGCAGTAACAGGAGATGTTAAAATTGTGTTTCCTTTTTTTCCCTTTAGCTTTGCCAGAAAAAGAACACAAGATCATGGAATGATTTTTATAATAAAGGGCAACATTGGAACAACTAAAAATGGACAATAATAAATGTTAAATACTTACCCTTCCTGTGATTTTTCCTTCTGAAAATTCAGTCCTAAATCTCTGAAAGAGAAAATACAACAACAGTTAAAAACAACAGACTAGTAGGAAAGAATCAGGGATCAGTCCTTTCCACCCAGGACAAGTAAAACCCTAACCTGGCAGCCATGCTGTTAGAAAAGGGCACTCAACAGAAAGTGTGAAGAATTGTACTGGCAAATAGATGCAGTAATCCAACAGGTAACTACTTTGTTCTGTACATACACTTAAAAAAGACTAAAACTGTAACTATACAGGACTTTCCGGTCTTTGACCTAGAGAAAAGTAAAAGTTTCAGTGCTGTGTTAAAGATCAGTAAGGGAAAATAAGCATAGTGGGAACGGAGGCTCGGAACATTAGTATCTCACTCTAATGTAAATTTCACCTTTAAAGGAGGAGAAATTTTGTTTCCTGACATGGAACTGCTCTTACCAATGCTTCTGTAAGAAGTTCTGTTCTGTGCTCTGTAGAAAATTTTAAAGTTTCTGACTTTCTGCCACTGCCTTTCCGAAATGTGAGGTTGAACTCTGTTCCTTGACCTTTCCCAACAGGGCTGATGCTACAAATGTCTCCATAAGGCCACTAACAAAAGAAAGGAATCATTTTAACTGGTGCTACAATACAGTGAAATGCAACAATTATTTTCATTACTTTAATTTCACAATCACTGATTAAATGATAAAAATTATATAAAATAATACTAAGGTCTAGAAGTCCTGAGGTCTAGAAGTTAATTCTATAACACAAAAATTTTTTAAAGATTTTCAGTAATCAGACACAATAAAGAATCCTGTCTGTATTCCGATTTCAATGATTAATGACATTAATCTAAAGCAACTAAAATAAATACAGGGAAGCACAACAAATTGGGGAATAAAACTGTATCATTACCTGCAAATCTGTTTAAATCAGTGACAGAAGGAATCTGTAAAACATGCCTACCCTAGAATTACAATGAGCTAGAATATATGTAAATATGTTTACTTATCATTTTCAGGTTAGTCTTGTCTTTATAATCAGCAACCCTAGTTCCATGACAAATATTTTCCAATCATTGCACTTGTGATTTATGTATTACACTAACAATATAGCCTTTAAAATTATTTAAAAACTAACTTACCAATTTTATATGAGCAAGATGGCTATAATCTACAGTAACATATCAAAAAGTTATACCACTTAAAACCTAGAAATAAGCACATTCTCTTTCTGCCCTCCTTTTGTTTGTTTATTTTTGGTCCTCAGCACTGGAGCATTATATATCAATATTTTTCACATCTGACATTCCTAACCTAAAGTTTTAATCTGATTTTCATGCCAGGGAGTTTTGGGTTATATCCCAGCTTTTAAAACTCAAATGGAGTTCAAACACTGAACAGCTTCTAACATGATTACCTGATTTGTTACTTCTAAAGTATTGGGATTATATGTAGTAATCGCATGGGTTCCAACTGAAAAGACACGCTTATACCTACAAAGAAAAACAAGTACTTAAATTTAGTCTCAAGTAGCAGAAACACTTAGTCACAAAATATATGTGATATCAACACAAAATGAACATTTCAATAAACAAACAGAAGTGTTAGCTGATTAATTGTGACTAAATACACCTTAGTTTCATAGTATCACGTTTTCTAACATTCTAAAATGCTGTTGGTATTAAAACCCACCCACCACTCATTTTACTGAGAAGTGCTAAGGTCATTAAGCAGAAAGGTATGACCTAAGCAAGCAGTCTTGTGTTGCTAGTATACATGAAGTTAGCACAGCAAATGCCAAAAGGTTCTAATTGGAGAATAAAAAAGACACTGCACAGTATTAATTCTTTCAAAAGTCCTTTTAACCAAACCATGACACGAGGGAAGGAAAAGCTATGACCTGCAACTGGTCATTCACAGCCATATTCTGGAACCTTAAGCACTTCTGTCGAAGCGACCACCTATAACATGGAAGCACTGAGATTCTACAGAGGTAGGAAGCAGACACCACAGACAAGCAGTTCTCACTCCTCACTTCACTTCCCTCACTTAAAGAGACATACAAAGGAACACCACTTGGGCATCAGTAATCCTTTAGAAGAGAGGCATGCACAATGATTAAAGTGAAACTGAATTAGAAAACCTATTTAAAACTGAAGAATCTGTTCCTTGGAAACAATAAAATAGGTAAAACCTTAATTAGTCTACTGAAATAAAAAACAAAATTAAGAAGAAAAGGATTTCTAACCACAGACACAAAAAATAAATGTGTATAACTCTTTGCTGATAATTTGAAAACTAAGACTATCAATCCCTATATAGAAGAATTTAGGAAAGCTGCAAAGAATTATATCCTAAAAGCTCAAACAGAAAGATAAAACTTTAAAGGACCAGGTTAAATCCCACACTTTTTAAACTGTTCTAGAAAACAGATTCAGGGACAGATTCTCAACTGTTGGTGATACTAAAATCTGGTAACAACACAAAAAAGAAGAAAAAACCCCACTGATCTATTTTTTTAATTAATACTGGCAGTAAGTATCAAGTAGCCCATTAAAATAGTAATACAACGTGACCAAAGAAGGTTCATTTTAGGAAAAAGACAGTTCAATATTAGAAAAATCTATTAATAAAATTGATCATATTTAGTGGAATATTTATATTTTAGTAAGAGATTTTTAAATGGATGTTAAATGGAATCAAATGCCTTTCGGAATCTATGGAGATGGTGCTTTTTTGCATTAAACTGCTAATACAGTAAAAAAAACATGTATTACCTTAAACCAACAGCCATTATCAGACAACACGCTAGGAGTATTACCATTGAGATCAAGAGGAATTTCCCACATTTTAATTTTGCTAATGTCCAGTTTTTCTAATCAGTGTATTACATAATCAAAATGACAAAAGTTATTTCCATTTGGGGGAAAATGGTAAATTTTCACTAATTTTTACTACATATTCACATGAAAAGTATGGCTATATCACCAGTGTTTTACCCCTTAACTTCATGTATCTAAAGTTGAGTGGGAAAATAAACAATGAGAGCTTCCCTCTCCCATGAAATCGTTCACTTGCTGCTTAGCAGGGTGAGGGATGAGGGATTAATTAAATAGATGAGGAATTACCTAAATGGCAAGAAAGTCTCAAAACCTCAGGGGCTTAATCAATGAATGGAAACAAAGAAAAATAAAAAGATAAGATCTTGTTAAATAAGCATTTGCCTTAAGAGAAAGCACAATGAAATCAAATGTAACATAGAAATGTGAAATCACAAATTCTAACTTTCAAAATCATCTTGAGAGTCGAACATGACAATTTTGATAATCCTGAAATGAAACTACAGAATGTATATTTTACTCTGGAAGCAAAAGTATAAAAATTAAACACCTGAAATGTTCCAAATATCAACTGATGCTGTCATATTCAAAGTCTTAGAGGAGCTCAATTTAAGAAAATACCCTTTGCAATTCTTGATTAACTTCCATACAACTAAGGCCCTTCTAAACATATTTCTCATAGAACTTTGTCATCTAGATTAACACTGTGCAAAAGAACTTTCAGAGATGACGGGCGCATCCTATATCTACAGTCCAGTGAGGTATCCATGAGCCGTACATTTATGGTTCAAGACAGGGCATTCACACCAGACAACTATTGTGTTGGCCGCTGTCACTTTTTAACTTGACAATCTAGGGAAAAAGAGGTCAGTGTTGCCGACTGAACAGTCAGATACTATGTGTTTTAAAAATTCTCGCAGCACATTGGTTAAAAATTGTTCTAAGTCACAAAGAATACACAAAGATCCCATAAATTCACAGAAGTGCACATCTTCATTACCTTTAAAACTCTAACTTCTAGGAGAGTACCCAGCACTGAACAGAGACGTTCAAAACCAGTGTTGGTTAAATAGTTAAAAGACCAATCTACTCAACAATAACACGCATTCAAGACCAATCTACTCAACAATAACACGCATTCAAATCTATGACCCATCACTTTACTCTTGCTTTTAAAACATAAGTCAGACAGCAACTAATTTCACACCAATTTTTTACTCATAATCACCATAACATCAGGAAAATGATAAATTCATATTTTTATGAAAGAAAATACACTTTATTCACTTTCTACGAAGACAAAATGCCACTTATAAATTACAGTAATTTGCTGTTTTCTGGGCTTAAGATGAATTTGTTGATTAATTCTTAAAAATTATCATACTAAGCCTTGGCTGGTGTAGCTCAGTGGATTGAGCGCAAACCAGAAGATCGAGGTTTGATTCCCCGTCAGGGCACATGCCTGGGGTGCAAGCCAATTCCCAGCAGGGGCCAGGTCCCAGCAGGGGATGCACCAAAAGCAACCATACATTGATATTTCTCTCCTTCTCTTCCCTTCTAAAGATAAATTAAAAAATTAAAAAATTATCATACTAAAAGTTCTTATTACAAAAATACAGATATGTAAATCGTTCCAAAAAAATAAGGACTAATGTAAACAAAAGATGAGAAATTTATGACAGAAGATGCCACACAATACAAAGAAATGTGAAAGCAAACAACTCTTTGCTCAACTAAGAAATTAATATTCACTACTGACTTTACTTCTGGCACTTGTTTTCTTTTTATTCAGGAACTAAAGTTACACACATCAACAAATGCCTATAGAAAGAGTAGGGGACTTCTGGCCAAATGGAGGAGGCGTAGGTGGACACACTGTATCTCGTTGCACAACCAAATTTAAGAACAACAAAGATTTAGAAATAAAAACACAATCAAAACAGAAAGAATATTGAACTGTACGGAAGTCTGGCATCAACGAACCATTTATCCAGACCGGTAAGAGGGGTGGAGTCAGCGGTCTGCAGAGAAGGGTCCCAGCAGGAGGAGGCGGTAACTCGCAGACCAGGCAGGCACGGGACAAAAACCCAGTAAGGCTCCCAAGGCAGCTGGCTGACCTCGGATACACATTCCCGCGCAGATAAACCAGGCAGGTTTAAAAATGGTCAGTGAGATAGACCACGCAACACAGAGCCCCAGAGCCCCAGAGCCTCAGCACCGGGAAATAAAGCCTAAAAGCATCAATCGGAAAAACTTTCGGGGTTGAGGTGCTGGGAAAGGTTCCCAGCCTCACAGGAGAGTTCGTTGGACAGACCCACAGGGTCCTAGAACGTACACAAGCCCACCCACCTGGGAACCAGCACCAGAAGGGTCCAATTTGCTTGTGGGAAGCGGCAGAGGGGACCAAAATCCGAGAGAGTGGAGCAAGTGCCATTGTTCCCTCTCTGACCCCTCCCCCACATATAGCATCACAACCCAGCAACTGGGTTGCCCTGCCCTGGTGAACACCTAAGGCTCTGCCCCTCATATGTAACAGGTGTGACCAGACCAAAATATTATGGCTCAAAAAGAAGAACAGCTCAAAGCCCCAAAGCCAATACTTCTAAGCGACAAAGAGATAGCCAACCTATCGGATGCACAGTTCAAAATACTAGTGATATGCTCACAGAGCTGGCTGATTTTAGTCACAAATTAGATGAAAAAATGAAGGCTACACTAAGTAAAATGAAGCAAAATGCACAGGGAACCAAATGATGGAAAGAAAACTGGGACTCAAATCAAGGGAGTGGACCAGAAGGAAGAAACAACCAAACAGAAAAGAATGAAGAAACAAGAATTCAAAAAAATGAGGAGAGGCCTAGGAACCTCCAGGACATCTTGAAACGTTCCAATATCCGAATTATAGGGGTACCAGAAGGGGAAGAGGAACAGCCACGAGTGGAAAACTGATTTGAACTAATAATAAAGGAGAACTTCCCCAATCTGGCAAAGGAAATAGACTTCCAAGAAGTCCAGGAAGCACAGAGAGTCCCAAAGAAGGTGGACCTAAGGAGGAACACACCAAGGCACATCATAATTACATTACCCAAGCAAGATTAAAATGAAGGAGAGAATTCTAGAAACAGCAAGAGATAAGGGGATAGTAACCTACAAAAGAGTTTCCATCACACTGTCAGCTGATTTCTCAAAAGAGACGTTACAGGCAAGAAGGGGCTGGAAAGAAATATTCCAAGTCATGAAAGGCAAGGACCTACAGCCAAGATTACTCTATCCAGCAAAGTTTTCATTTAGAATGGAAGGGCAGATAAAGTGCTTCTCAGATAAGATCAAGTTCAAGGAGTTCATCATCACCAAACCTTTATTATATGAAATGTTAAAGGGACTTATCTAAGAAAAAGAAGATAAAAAATATGAACAGTGAAAGGACAGCAAACTCACAGTTATTAACAACCACACCTAAAACAAAAGCAAACTAGGACAGCTAGATCAGGAGTGGAACCATAGAAATAAAGATCACATGGAGGGTTAGCAACAGGGGAGTGGGAGGAGGAGAAGGAGGGAGAAAGTACAGAGAATAAGTAGCATAGATGGTAGGTAGAAAATAGACAGGGGGGAGGGCAAGAATAGTAGGAGAAATACAGAATCTAAAGAACTTGAGACACGTGGTCAAAAACTAAAGGGGGGGAATGGTGGGGGAGGGGGTGCGCAGGGTGGAGGGGAATAAAGGGGGAAAATGGGACAACTGTAATGGCATAATCATTAAGATATAGTTTTAAAAAAGAAAGAGTAGGCATTTCATCCACTCCTGAAGTTTTCAGCTACAGATTTATTTATTCTAAAGCTTATAAAGAAATATGGTTTATATTATACATTAACTATATTACTTAGAATCATGAAACTAATGCTCTTCAAGTAAATAAAAAAACTTTGAGGCGACTGCTTTATCTATGGGGCTTCTTTGCTCTCATGGCAACTGGTGATAAACAGTAAAAACAAATAAAAATGTTGTGTTAGTAATAGAGCTGATGAAGGTAAGAAAGATCAACTGAAAGCAAAGAAAGCCCACTGAAGCAAACACTAAGGAAATAATCAAGTTTTGGATTTGACAGGTGACGTTCCTAATTTTTAACAAACATATTAACTTACATGAAAACACACTCTTATGTTACTTTAACTCCTGCAAATAAAAATGTTATTATTCTTCAACTTGCTAGTCCTTATGAATATTGCTTTTGTCTTTGAAACAATTTTTTATAACATGATTTTTTTATATGACAACTTTAAAAAATAAAACTAATGTCTTGGCTCAGATACTGTTTTTAGTATCACCATGGACTGACCCAGTACTATAAATGAGCACATAACTGTACTCCGTTCCGTGACGTGGCAATAAATACGAGAACTGGTCCCTTAAAGACTTGGTTTCCTCCCAACATTTTATTTACTATTAGGTAACTATTCAGACATCTGAAATAAACTTGAAAGGAATAAGAGCTAAGACACTTGTCACTCATTGTCTAAATGTTAATTTTAGTCTCGAACACTCTGAACTAGCTTGTATCAATTAATCATGTACAACAGCATCAACAGAAAGAGATACTATAAAAATACTGGCCACCCTCACAAGGTCACACTCTTCTGCAAAGCATTCATAGCATTCAGTTCTCTCCAGCTAGAGAAAATTCAACCTTGCTTCCTACTTATAAAGTTCAGAAAAAGCTTATGTTTCCTATAAAATAATGGTTGTTAAATTCCTTGAGGTCATAAAACCTTTGTGTATTACTTCTAAACTGAAGATCCTCAGTTCCTTCAGTGGCTTGTCTATGCAACGGGCCTCAAGTAAGCCAAACAAATCCTAGCTAATTAAGAGTTCAAAGAAGCTTATATGTTGCCAGTCTATAGTTCCCACAACATGTAGCTTGAACCTTTAGAGTTGTTCATTAGGCGAAGCTGGCTAGTTTTAATGGCTCACTAGTGGTACAAGGGAACTAACTAACCTTCCCAAACAGTAGTTCTATTCCTTTCCCAATACTCCAGATACTGAGCATTGTTCTTCAGAACTAAGCCAATACACATTTCCCCAGAAATTTCACCCTGTGGCCCAAGTTCTGTCTTTCAGCTTCACACAAACTTTACCTAATTTTCCTGTCAATCAGATTTTCAATCTGAATTTTCTTTCCTAGGTTTAACACCCTAGTTCCTTCAACCATTTAAAAATAAGTTTTGGCCAAAAATTTCTAGAAGGCTTTAGTATTCTCAGAAACACCCAGGTTTTTCTTTTTTATTAACAAAAGCTTGAGAATCCAGTTACTTGGACTAGAATTTCAGTCCACCAAATGAAGTTAAGGATAACTGAAACACAAGGTTTTTCAAAGAGTTGGGACATCAACAGTAAGCAAGCATTGCTAAAGCTAATAGTTAAGCCCACCAGCTCCGGAATCACACTGCCTGGATGCAAATATTCCCTGGACAACTCACTTTCTATGTCCCCTCTGATAACTTGATAAATCTCTCTAAGCTTCAGTTTCCCCACACGAAGACACTGATATATAGATATTCTCACAACGTGAAAGTTAAAAGAAATAATTCATGCAAAGTGCCTGTCACTTATTGTTTATAATCGACAAGTGTTAGTTATTCTTATTGCCATTATTCTGACTTATCATGGAGAAAGTGCCTCAAAACTCCAAGTCACTGAACTACAGTCACATAACTGTAATGAGTATCACTATGTTTCCAGTAGTTATGACTGCCACATTCATACTTAAAACACAAGATCATTCAAATGGCTATATTACTGGGATGCTCTGACTCTGGTCAAACTCCACTTGAAAAATCAGTCTCACTGAAAAGGGCTCATTCACATCAGAAGTTGCACTCCTTCGAAAAGAGAAAGAAGGTATATAGGATATACTCTCTGTGCAAGTATCTGTCCCAATAACTCAGTAAGAGAATGTCCCGCTTCTCTCAGAGTATTTTCAATCTCAGAGTATTAAGGAAAAGGCAGAGAGCTCTCCCACATACTCCCTCCCTGTCACCATCCATGCACAGCCTCCCCCATTATCAACATGCCCCCACCAGAGTGGTACATGTTATAACTGGTGAACCTGCACTGATACACCACCATCAACCAAAGTCCACAGTTTACATTAGGATTCACTCTTGGTGCTGTACTTTCTATGGGTTTGGACAACCGTATAATGCCATGTACCCACTATTACAGTGTCATAGAGTAGTTTCATGGCCCTAAAAATCATCTGGGCTCTGCTTATCCATCCTTCCCTCTCCCCTAAACCTTGCTACCACTGATCTTTCTATTATCTCCAAAGTTTTGCCTTTTCCACATGTCATATAGTTGAAATTATACAGTATGTAGCCTTTTCAGATTGGATTCACGATGCAATATGCATTTAAGTTTCCTGGCTTAATAATTCATTTCTTCTGGGCACTGAATAATATTTATTACCTACATGTATCACAGTTTATTTACCCATTCAGCTACTAAATGATCAAAATAACTGCTTCCAAGTTTTTGTAATTATGAATAAAGCTGCTATAAATATCTGTGTATAGGTTTTTGTGTGAACATGAGTTTTCAATTCCTTAGGGTAAATACTGAGGAGTGCAATCGCTGGGTAAGAGGATGTTGAGTTTTGTAAGAAACCACCCAACTGTCTTCCAAAGTGGCTGTACCACTGTGCCTTCACATCAGCAAAAAATGACAGATCCTGTTGCCCCATATCCTGGTCAGCATTTGGTGTTGTCAATGTTCTGGATTTTGGTCACTCCAATAGATGTGTAGTGGTACCTCTACATTTGCATTTCCATGATGATGTATGATGTGAAACATCCTTTCATATACTTATTTGCCATCCTTACATGTTATTTATTTATTTTTAGGGAGAGGGGAAGGGAGGGAGCAGAGAGGGAGAGAAACATGAATGTGAGAGAGAAACATGGATCAGTTGCCTCTCCTATGTGTCCTGACCAGGGACCAAAGCCACAACTCAGGCATGTGCCCTGACCAGTAATCAAACCAGTGACCTTTTGCTTTGCAGGACAATGCTCCAACCAACCGAGCCACACTGGTCAGGGCTGTGTGTGTTCTTTGGTGAGGAATCTATAAGGTCTTTGACTTGTTTTTTAATCTGTTTGTTTTCTTATTGTTGAGTTTTAAGGATTCTTTAATTTCAGTAATAGTCCTTTATCATATATGTCTTTTGCAAATATTTCCTTCCAACTTGTCTTTACCTTTTTTGGTAGCCTATTTCACAAAGAAGAAGTTGTGAAATTTAAAGAAGTCCAGCTTGCCAATTTAATTTTTTCATGGATAATGTCTTTGATGTTGTATGTAAAAAGTTATCACCAACCCCAAAGTAATCCAGAGTCTTCTCCCATGTTATCATCTTCTAGGAGTTTTATAGTTTTGCATTTCACATTCAGGTCTATGATCCATTTTAAGTTCATTTGTGAAAATTAAAGTTTGAGCCTAGATTCATGTTTTTGCGTGTGACGCCTAAGTGTTCCAGACTAATGCTTCAGAAACGCGACCTTTGCTCCTGGGACCTACTGGTCAATACAACATTGCATGTAAGGTGTAAATTCCTATAAAGCAGATGTGATCCTGCTTGCACTTCTGGATGAAAGATGTTCAAATCCCAAATTGTCCGATAATAATCGCAAAGAGTTACAAAGAGAACCCAGGATCTACTCTCCCGCCTGAGTATTCGAGGGCGGCAGCTCCAAGGGCAAAGAGCAACAAAACATGGGGAAAATCGCAGGCTTCCAGGGCTGTCAGAGTTGATGAGATGTGCAAACGCCAGGCAACTGAAGAAAAGAGTCTCTCTCCTCTCACAGGGTATTTTCCTACTTGCAAGAAAGGTATCAGAAACTCACCACGTCCACTTTCCCTCAACTCTTCTTTCAATTTCCTCTATTTAGGCATTACACAGACTTTCTATGAAGCAGACTATAAATGTAGTGGGCACCTGTCACTGAATGTCATGGGTTGATCACCACATGTCCCAATGTACTGAACGTGAAATCCTGCTCAGATACTAAAATGCTACTCTGAAATTCAGAGCATTTGTTACAATAAATGTATGCAAATATGAAAGTGATCCATGGGTAGATTTCAGTAGACTTGTAATTTTCATCCAAAAGAATTTTGAACTTACATTACAAACATTACTTGGAAGTTTTCCATAGTGAAACTGCACTGCTCCTTCCTATTAGAAATTGCTTACTTAGAGCAAACAGGAAACTACTTTTTCATGGAGGGGAAAAAAGTGCTTTCTAGCTCTAAAAGCAACAAAACACTATTGAAGGAAATTTTAAAGATCTAAATAAATGAAAAGACATCCCTTATTCACGGATCAGAAGAATGAGTATTAGGCTGGCAATGCTCCCCTAATGGACTCACAGATTCAATGCAGTCCCTATCAAAATCCCAGCTGCCTTTTTTGCAAAACTGACTCGCTGACTCTAAAACTCCCATAAAACACAAAAATCTAGAATAGCAAAAATAATCTTAAAAATGAACAAAGTTGGAACCTCAACCTTCAGTTTCAAACTTGGTACAAAGCTATAGTAATCAAGAAAAGATGGTACTGGCATAAGGTTGGCCATATAGGTCAATGGAAATAGAATTAAGAGTTCAGGAATAAACCTTTACATTTATATTTACGGTCAACTGATTTTTGACAAGGATGTCAAAACAAATAAATGGGGAAAGAGTAATCTTTTCAACAAATGGTGCTGGGACAACTGGATATCCACATGTGAAAGAATGAAGCCAGATGCCTACTTCATATTATATATAAAAATTAACCCAAAATCAAAGCTGTGAGACTCTTAGGAGAAAACACAGGAGTCAATCTTTGAGACCTTAAATTAAGTAATGTCTTCTTTGATAGGACACCTAAGGCACAAATGGCAAAGGGAAAAAAAAACCAGATAGATTGAAAATCATCAAAATAAAAAAAACTCACCCTGGCTACTGTGGTTCAGTGGACTGAGTACCAGCCTGAGAACCCAAAGGTCACCTGTTCAATTCCCAGTCAGGGCACATGCCTGGGTTGCAGGCCAGGTTCCTGGTTAGGGGCACGTGAGAAGCAACTGATCGATGTTTCTCTGGCACATCGATGATTCTCACCCTTTCTCCCTCCCTTCCCCTCACTCTAAAAATAAATACATAAAATCTTTTAAAAAATGAAAAACACCGTGCTTCACAAGATACCATCAAGAAAGTAAATAGACAACTCTCAGAATATAGAAAACATTTGCAAATCATGTATCTAATAAGAGATTTACATTCAGAATATAAAGAACTCTTTACAATTCAACACTAAAAAACAAATAACCCAATTAAAATATGGTAAATGACTGAATAGATTTTTCATGAAAGATACACAAATGGCCAAGAAGCACGTGAAAAGACATTTAACAGTCATAAAGGAAATGCAAATCTAAACTACAATAAGATACTACTTCACAGCCACTAGAATGGCTAAAATAAAATTTTTTTAAAGACAGTAACAAGTGTTGGTAAGGATATGGAGAAATCGAAATCCTCATAATACATTGATTATAAAATGCTGTAGCCACTTTGGAAAAGTTTGGCTCTTCCTCAAAAAGTTAAACATAAAGATATCATATAACTCTACATAACACCATGTAACACCAATTCTACTCCTGGGTATAAACCCAAGAGAACTGGCAATACAGATTCACCCATAAAATGTACATGCACATTTATAGCAGCACCATTCACATTAAAAAAAAAGGGGGGGGGGACTACAAATGTCCATTAACTGATGAATGGATAAAATAAAAATGGCATATCTACAGGACAGAATATTACCTGGCAATCAAAAGGAATGCAGTACTGACACACGCTACCACACGGATGGACCTTGAAAACATCATGCTAAGAGAAAGAAGCCAGTCACAAAAGACCACATATCATATGATTCCATTTACATGAGATGTGCTAAACAAGGAAACCCAGAGACAAAGTAGATTAGTAACTGCCAGACGCCAGGAAGAGGGGAGATGGAAAGCAATATACTGTATTTTTAGAGGAGGTATTTTTAGACAGTTATGAAGGCATTCTGATAACAGTTAGTGGAGGTGGTTCACAACTAAAAAACCCACTAAGCTATACACTTAAAAAGGATGAAATTTGTTATATAAATTATATCTTAATAAAACTCATAAAAACAAAAAAGGTTCAAGGGATAAACAACGGAGGTGAGGAACTGTGCTGCAAGAACAGAAACAGTTCTGCTCCAAACTATTACACAAAAAGGAGGACTGTCTTAGGTCTTAGTCACTACTAAGGACATAAAAAAAATGTTCCACACCTGAAACCAATATAATTTTATTAACCAATGTTACCCCAATAAATTCAATAAAAGACAAAAATTTCCTGATGATAGCAATTACTGACAAGCTCACAAATCAAAAAGTATTATAGTAAGTTTGTTCCTTAGAACTAATGTATCAGTATGCTATAACTGTATTAAAAATAGAAATTATATTATGATGTTCACAGCAATCTACCACTTGGCAAAAAATAAAAACATTTAAATATACAAGTTTTTGTAAGGCTGCTTAAAGACCTAAAGAGACCCACATTACCCTGGATATGACAATTTTCTCTCTAACTTTACTCAATCAAATTAACTGAAGAAAAAATTTCAAGACAAGTATTCTACAAGGATAAGAATTATGCCCTCCATTTTAGGAACTCATACAGTTGAACTACTAAAAGGAAACAAAATTAAACATTCTGATCTTTCAAAATCGTAGACACTTTGCCAACGAAAACCAGAAACTCAACAGAATTCAGATGTTGCATCATTCTAAGAAGTTATTACTCTACTACCTAAAAATGACAAGTTAAGAACAAAAACTGAAGTTATTCACTGGCTTTGTGCACATGTCCCAGTCCATCTCTCTGGGGCCCGCCTAGTCGGGAATAATGTAGTCACCCATTGTTGAAATGTGGCACGCTTACTTTAATCACCATTACTCTAAAGAACCAGAGACCAAACTTGTTTCTTCAATTGGTCAACAAGAGCTATTCACTGAATACTCGATGTATTTAAGGCATAATTTAAAAACCTTCACACAGTTCATACCATGTCATTTAATCCCACAGGAGTGTGAGGGGAAGAAATCAGCACCCGCTTTACTAAAAAGAAACAAAGCATCCACACCTTGGTCCGACCCGGCAAACAATGCCACTGCCCCCTCACAAAGAAAAGAAAGGATCAAACCCAACTTCTAAATTTCACCACACACCTAAAAAAGACTACAAAAGGCACTGCTGGTGCACGGACCCTGACAGTGAAAGGGACTGAAAGGGGGCTGCCCCCACGGGCTGGTCTCTGCACAAGAAGTTACGAAGTTAGCTCTGTCACCCCGACAACCTCTACTTTCCTTTCAATTGTTATTTTCAGTTCTTACCAAACTCCTTGCCAAGACAGACACAGAAAACCAGAAATGCCAAAAGAAAAAAGGCCAATAATTATTCTGAATGTAGCATTTCATCCGAAACACGCACAGATGCTTTTCAGAGAGGGCTGCATGGCATTACCGAGTTGTGTGGTACGACTCACGGTCCTGAAAGAGTATTATTTAGAGTAATACTTTATAGAAACATGGGAAAACAAAACCAAGAGAAATACTTACTTTCCCCTCCATGAATGTTTTGTTGTGTAGAAACATGCCAAATCCTTATTTTCCCTGATTACGTTCATTTTGTGCTAAAACCTGGAAGATAAAAATATGGGTGAATTTACAATGCAGTGTTACCCTTAAGAGTTTTTCCTGATTCTTCCACATCACGTTTTCAGAGCCTGCCACGTGGCACTGATTTGAAGGCACAACTTTTTCTACTGTGCCACAGGTTTTAAATAGCGGGGAACGGTCTCTCCACCCCTCTATCACAAACTTTATTAGCACACCACACTGGGGTTGCTCTCCTCCACCGCACTGGGAATCCCGAGGACAGGAACTGTCCTCTATCAACATCCTCAGTATAGAGAATCTAATAAAAAATGTCTAGAGAATCTAATAAAAAATGTCTAAGTAAATGAATGCTCAAACCTCCCACTGCCAAACGATGCCTTCATACCCAATGGGCACCTGCAGATGTCTGCCAAGTGTCACAGCAATCTGAAAGGTTTCTGTTGCCTCGCTGACTGCCAGCCATTCTGCTGTCCCTCTAAAGGGAACCTACAGTAAATACGATTTAACTTACATATAGCAGTAAAGTTATGCATGTCCACAGCAAAACAATCTCAAGTGCTCATAAACAAATCTTTCATCCTAACATCCGAAGATGATTATTCTAGCCTTCCTTCTATTTAGGGAAAACAGGTGTCTGTTTTGAAAAACAAAATTGAGATGGTCATTTGTACTGCTTAACCCATTTTCACAGAATATTAATTAACCTTTTCCCCATGGAATTAAATATTCTTTAGTATTTAAAAATGATTTCTAAGGTTACACGATATCTCACTGCATGAATCTTCTAAAACAAGGGCAGAAATTGAGAGTGTGTGTTTAGGAACTCTTACAGCAGTCTGGTCAGTGAGCTCCTAGGGTTAACCAGGATGCGGAACGGGTTAGGACGGTCAAACCTGGGTAACAAGTCGCCCACGGTGAGAGCTTCCCATCAGCCTCAGGCAGGGGACTGTTTATGTGCAATATTCTACAATCACCTGGTGAGTTTGTTGGCCATAACCCTGAGTATACAAAATCCAGAACCCATTCATTTCATGAAAAAATTAAATTTAGATAATTGTACAGGTTAAACTGCTTGAACTGGCTACTAATACAGACTGATAATAAACTCTGAAAATACATCATCTGCTTCATAATGAATATAAGTTTAAATGAATATGGCCTTTTATTTCTTTTGTCACTTGGCTATTTTTTCCTACCCTCAATAATTAGAAATGCACTCTAAAAGTATTTTAAGATTCATACTAAAGTATCGATAATGCAAAATGAATGGCTGGAACTGTGATTCAATTAAGTTTTTTTAAATGTCTTCATAGACTGGTCTAAATTTTTAAACTCATTTATCTTTAGAGGGGAAGGGAAGGAGACACAGAGAGAAACATCAATGCATGGTTGCCTCTCATGCGTCCCCCGCTGGGAACTGGCCCGCAACCCAGGCATGTGCCCTGACTAGGAATCGAACCGCGATCCTCTGGTTCGTAGGGCTGCGCTCAATCCACTGAGCTATCAGCCAGGGCTGGTCTAAATTTTTTAAATTATCAAGTATTCTTTTCATAAATAGAATAAAATCATTTCCTTTCAAAAATACTTTTGTAACAGCTTTTTCAAACAATTTACACACCATAAAATTCACCCTTTTAAAGTGTAAAATTCAGGGGTTTTTGTATGTTCTGAGTTCTACAATGAACACCACTAGTTTTATAACATCTGCATCACCCCAAAAAGAAACTCTGCTAGCAGTCGCTCCCCAGCCCCCTTCACTCCCAGCACCTGGCAACCAATAATGTACTTCCTGTCACTACCACTTTGCTATTATGGACACTTCATCTAAATGGAATCGTGCAGTATGCGGTCTTTGGGACTGGCTTCTTTCACTTAGCATAGCATTTTCAGAGCCGTTGTAGCATGGATTAACTCACTTCTATTATATATTTAATACCACCTTTTGTTTATACATTCATCAGTTGATTCAAATTGGTGTTGCTTCTACCGTTTGGCTATTATCAATCACATTGCTCTCAACATTTGGTTTGTGTGAACATGTTTTCCTTTCTCTTGGGTATCAACCTGAGTGGTAAAAACACTTTAAAAGACGTCATTTAGTTTCCGAGAGAGGGGAAGGGAGAGAGAGAGAAAGAGAGAATACATCGATCGGTTGCCTCTCAAATGACCCCAACTGGGGACTTGACCCACAACCCACGCATGTGTCCTGACTAGGAATTGAACGAGCGACCCTTCTGTTTTTAGGTCAGTGTTCAGTTCACTGAGCCACACCAGCCAGGGCTAAAGACACCTCTGTTTTGAAACTGCTTTCTTCATTCCTCTTACTTGTTTTTGCATTAGCAAACTAGTGAAGACTTCTGTACTCTATGTAGGATGCTCTTCTTCTGGATATCTACATGGCTCACGTCTTCGCCTCAAATCTGTGTTAATGTCACCTTTACAATGAGGCCTACCCTAATTATCTTGTTTTAAATGGTAACTACCCTCCTCAGTCTTCACTCTCTACTCCCTCCGACTCCTGCTATTTTTTCCTCCATGGCACCTTTCTTTCATAGTTTAATGTGCAATTTATTATATTTATTATTCATCTAACCCTACTAGAATATCCAGAAGGAGGTATTTTTGTATGTTAAGTGCGCACACACACTCCTCCAGAGCTTACAAGAGTGCCTGGCACAAAACAGGTGCTCAGTCAGGATTCCAGTGACAATGAAATGCAGCAATCCCACAGGGAATTCTGATGTCCACTTCAAACCTGATGTCCTAAGAGGTACTCTCAAATAAGGTTTTGCCAAGCTTTCTGGAAAAACATCGATACATAGTGTGATGAATAATAAGAGAACCACAAGTGACAGTAAGTTTAGAGAAACCTTTATTGTTATCAAAAAAGAAATTTCTTTTAACAGCCAACTGACATCTTCCACCAAGTATGTATGGAGACAGCTAAATATAGTCCTGCCAACTGGTGTGTTGTTTTGTCTCCCTCTCCCTCTCTCTTCTTTTTCTGGATTGTGTATCTAAGATGACACAGGAAGCCAACCAAAACTTATTTAACCAGCAAAACATTATCCCTGCCTTGTCAATCATTTGAAGCAAACGATATTGTTGAAATGAAATACAGATCTCTGAGAATATGCCCCCAAAATGAAAAACATAGGTCTACAGATATTTTCCCTTACATGCTGTAACTAAAGACTGGGCCCTGGCTGGTGTGGCTCAGCAAACTGAGTGCCAGGCTGTGAACCAAAGGGTCACCAGTTCGATTCCCAGTCAGGGCACATGTCTGGGTTGTGGCCAGGTCACCAGTTGGGGGTGTGAGAGAGGCAACCGATTACTGTATCTCTCATGCATTGACGTTTCTCTCCCACTCTTTCTCCCTCCCTTCTCCACTCTCTAAAAGCGAATAAAATCTTAAAAAGAAGACTGGAACAATGGAAGAAAAAAGGGAACAGAAAAGGTGAATGACTCATATCAAACAATGGAGTGTGGATCCCTAGTCCATAACTCAGGATATCAGAGTGACTGACTCTGTACTAAGGGCCTAACCTAAGAAAACGGAAAAAGGAAGAAAATGTGTTTGAGTAAAGAATGAATGGCTAATATTATAAGAAACTTTAAAGTTAAAATGAAAATGAAAGGAAAATAATAAAGATCTGTAAATGATAGCCACAAAGAACTTAAGAGTATGACCCAGAAGGAAGAGATGCCTAATAAACCCTGAGCATTCGATGGTGAGGATGGCTGGGGTGGGGGGTGGGGGGTGGGGGTGGGGGTGGGGAGGGGTGGGGAGGGATGGGGAGAGAAGTAAAATAATCTCACAACAACAAAGCAAGTTTAAGAATCTAAAAAAAAAACACTAAAGAATGACCTCATATGTATCACTGATTTGGGGGAATATGTAACTCAAACAGATCCTATAGGAGGAGAATTACATCAGGAAGGCTTATATACAACTTTTTGGAGAGCTATTATTTTGGGCATGATGAAAGCAACAGATTCCAGAGAGTTCTTAGGTTCCAAAAGATAAAAAGAGAGAGGGAGAGAAGACGTAAGACATTAAAATAAAATTTAACTACTAGAAGACATACAAACCAGCCACAGTGTACATAAAAAGATGTTCAGTGTTTCCATCAGGAAAATGCAACTCAGAACCACAAGACAGCACCTCACACCTGTTATGATGTAGAGAAATAGGAACTATTGTATACTGTTGGTGGGAATGCGAAGTGGTACAGGTGCTAAGGAAAACAGTATTAAAGTTGTGGTCTGGCAATCAAACTCCTGGATATTTATCCAAGAGAACTGAAACCAGAGCTCCAAGAGGCAGCACTCCCACATGCACGGCAGCATTGTGGGTAATAGTCAAGATGGGGAAACAACCTAATGTCCGCCAGGGAATGAAAAACAGGGAAAAAATATGTGTTTTTATATATATGTGTGTGTATATCTATATATATGAAGAATACGCNACACCTGTTATGATGTAGAGAAATAGGAACTATTGTATACTGTTGGTGGGAATGCGAAGTGGTACAGGTGCTAAGGAAAACAGTATTAAAGTTGTGGTCTGGCAATCAAACTCCTGGATATTTATCCAAGAGAACTGAAACCAGAGCTCCAAGAGGCAGCACTCCCACATGCATGGCAGCATTGTGGGTAATAGTCAAGATGGGGAAAGAACCTAATGTCCGCCAGGGAATGAAAAACAGGGAAAAAATATGTGTTTTTATATATATGTGTGTGTATATCTCTATATATGAAGAATACGCACACACACAATGGAATACTATTTATCCTTAAAAAAAAGAAGGAAATCCTGCAATATGTGACATCATCGGTAAACCTTGCAGACATTATGCTAAGGGAAATAAGCCACTCACAGAAGGATAAATAGTGCATGATTCCACCTATGTGAATTACCTAAAATTGTCAAAGTCACAGAAGCAGAGGGCAGAATGGTGGTTGCCAAGGCCTAGGGTGAAGGAGAAATGGAGAATATACAAGATGAATACATTCAAGAGATCTGCATACAGCATTGTGCCTGCAGCTAACAATACTATACTATACACTTTGAAAATCTGTTAAGAGGATAGATCTCATGTTAAGTGTTCTTAAACACACACACACACACAGAGTAAAAACTACTGACTTGCCTGGCCTGTTAGATGAAATGCTGTATTCCTGATGCAGATTACTATGCTGACCGAAAAAATACAATGTAGAATTTAAAAAGTACTTCAGCCCTGGCTGGTGTGGCTCAGTGGATTGATTCCCGGTCAGGGTGCGTGCCCACGCTGCAGGCCAGATACTTGGTTGGGGAGCCTGTGAGAGGCAACTGAATGATGTTTCTGTCACACACTGATGTTTTTCTCCCTCTCTTTCTCCCTTTCCTCTCTCTAAAAAAGTAAATAAAATCATTTAACAAAAAAGAATTTAAAAAGTACTTCAATTCTCTGGAGTAAATAGAAGTTCCTATGGCCAAAATCAGGCACCCCTGTTAATTGTCTGTATTGTTTAGGAAACAAGTGATGTTGCTATTCTGCATACAATTCTGAGTAACAACCACTCAAAAAAGCTAGTAAATGGAAGTGCTGTTCCTGGTAGAAAATTACTCCTCAAACTGAAAAGTTTGCTTTCAGCCATGTTACATTTGCAACCAGTTTGCAGTTTATATTGAGTACTAATCACATGTTAACGATTATGCTAGGCATTTACCACACTTTTATCTACCTCATTTTATCTCCATAACAACACCAGGACACATGTATGATTAACCCCAGTTGACTGACAAGAAAACTGAGTCAGAGAAATTAAATCACTTCTCCAAGGCAGCACAGCTGGTAAGTGGGTAGACCAGACTTTGCACTCAACCCGATTAACTCTACATTCTATATACTTAATCTAAACTGTAGCACCTTTCCTCAAATTTAGGAAATCTAAATAAATGCATTCTGACCATGTAATTAGAGACATCATTTCACAGCGCATTCCTACATTAATTAAGAACTAATTCCAATTATTTATCTTCCCCTGGAAATATGATTAAGCACTTGTTGAAAACAACCCTGAAATCCACAATTTCAAGCAGTGAAACAAATTACCACACTCAACATAGGCCAAAGAATAAAAATAAAAGTGAAGCCATCAATGCTGAAGAACTCAACCATCTAAAAGTAAACTTTAAAATATTTCAATCTGTTGCCCTGGCCAGGTAGCTCAGCTAGTTAGGGTGTCACCTGATACACCAATGTTGCAGGTTCAATACCAGGTCAGGGCACATACAAGAATCAACCAACGAATGCATAAAGGAGTGGAACAGCAAGTCAATGTTTAAATGTTCCTCTCCCTCTGCTCCTTTCCTCTCTCTGAAATCAAGAAATAAAAATTTAAAAATATCCCATCTATATATAAACTTAAAAGAAATTTTAGACAAAGTGCTCAAAACAAACATGATGACAGAAAATTTGCTACCAGTATGTGATTTCAGGATAATCTTTAAAGTTCAACAACAGAAACACACTATTTTCATTAGCACTGAACTTTTAAAATAACACATTAATGAAATCTGAGGCTGGGAGCTACTTCCCAATGGTACGATAGTAACTTCTCTAAATTACTAAATTTTATCTATTTCAAATTCTCAATAAAACCTCAACCACTTTGTGATAGTCATTTCATCTAATGAAGGTAATTGGTCTGGAAGTTGTATTAACTTCTTCACATCACGAGGACACTTATGGACACAGTTAACTCACTGGATAATGGCAATGCACAAATATCAGAAAAATGCAGAAAAGTAGGACAGGAATATTCGTACTGACTATGTATCATCCAAGTTGACAGTTAGAACAACTCATCACCCTCACTTCTACAAGTATCCCACTTCGAATTCTCAAAGACCCACTCATCTTTTTGATGAGAAAAGCTCAAGTTTACATGTCAATTTTAACTAAATCACATTGAAAATATATCCAATTTTTTGCAAGTCAGCTTCAGTTTTCATCACAACACCAAGAGAACTTTTTGTAACTTCTCAGTTTGTCCTTTTGAGAGATCTATACTGAGGGTTAAAAAGTCAAATTGAGGGCAATATAGGCATTTTGGCTAGATTCACCTTTTTCAATGAATTCCTTTGCTTCAAGCTTTGAAACACTTATGTTCTCACATTACCTCATTTATGACTGACAGTAAAACTGACAATCCATTTAAGATCATTTATGGTTAAAATGAGAGCAATCTTGTAGAAGTTGTGATTTTGACACAAAATTGGGGGATTTGAGAGTCTACTGAGCAGAAGCCTCCGTCAGATTGAACAAAACACAACATGAAGGGACTCAATGCCATCGGCACCCAAACAGCTTATAGCTGGGCTATAAGCAAAAGAATCTGCACACGGAGCAAAATTAAGTGTATGTGCATGGCTTATGTTAGTAAAAACTTGACCAGAATACTCGCTTAGCTAAGAATGAATGAGTGTACTAATAATACATTAGTGAATGAATGAAGAAAATAGCATTAATGAAGGCTATATGCTTTAAACCAAGTATTTTGCATGACCAACTGAAACAGATTTTTACACAAATGAGAAAACTTCCTGAGAGCAGATATGATACTAATTCTTCCACCCTGAGTCCATAGATGAAAGAATAAACTCTTTCATCATTAACTTTGCTCTCAAGTAACGAATTAAAAATATAAGTTTGTCTGAAAATGCAATGCATCAAAAACTAAGATGGACAGAAAGATAGACAGATCTGCATTAAAGCCAGTAGAGTAAAATGTTAACGTGAAACTTTTGGAGGTGAGTATATGGGTGGGTGTCTAATGTGAAGTTCTTTCAGCCTGGCTCTAGGTGAAGACATTTACGTTTGGGAAAACCACCTTTGCCTTTATTTTCTGACCTAACTCTCCTACAATAGAAACACTTTTTCTGCTACATTGTAAAACTACATCTGAAAATATGGTTAAGTATTCATATGATAGGAACTAATTTATACCTACGAACTTACTCCTTCCTCATATAGGAATATCCTACTGAAAATGCAGGGGTGGGGACCAATCATTGTTACGACAAAAGCTAATCCTTTGTGTGATTAATTTTGAGTAATAACAAAGGAGAGGACTCTTTATTACTGTCTTCTTAAAGACCTACTTTTTCAATTTGTGACTGAATTCAAAATCTGAGTGAATGGTATCACCAGGTTAGTTCAGTTTCAAATAAAAGCTAAAAAAATAAAAATGGTTAACCGAACATTAATTTTTACCCAGATTAAAAAGCTACATCTACACCAACTTAGATAGAATGTGCTGTGTGTGCAGGAAAACTATTATAAACTTTAACCTTCTTTTTAAAATTTCCAGCTTCATGTTTAATGTATAACTCAAGTACAGGCAAGAGCATTTCCTTCTAAATAAACAATGCAGTATGTGTCATGTGTATGATGACCTACGTTAAAGACCTTTATATAAAGGAGATCACATGGTAAGGTCTCAGTCCATCCGACCTCAGCTCTCTTTGGAAGAACCCTGTACCTCCAAACACAGTGTTGTTAGCAAGAAAGCCAGTGGGACATCAAATTTAACAATCGTATCTCTAAATAATCACTCAGAAGTTATAATACTGAAATGTTTGCACTGTCTGTCCTATCAAAATACTTTTTAAAATACTTCTACCACCATGGGGCAGGACAAAATCACCAAGATTCTCCCCTTCATTCCTTTTTAAAAAATCTATTCTTTTCCAGTTAGAAACTGGAAACATATTCATGAAATTAAAAGGCAACAGAAATTCAAAAGCTAAATCTGAACAGTTTTAACATTTTTTAAAAATTTATATTTAGAGAGGGGAAGGGAGGGAGAAGGGGAGAGAAACATCAACCAGATGCCTCTCACATGCCCCCAACTGGGGACCTGGCCGGCGTGTGCCCTGACTGGGAATCCAACTGCCGCCCCCTAAGTTTGCAGGCAGGCACTTAGTCCCCTGAGCCACACCTGCCAGGGCTGAACACTCTTGATAGTATCTTAATGGGGAGAGGGACAAGCATAAATACCACAGCAGTTAATTTTGTTGGCCTTATCTATTCAATAGAAGTGAAATATTTTACAAGACACAGTTTCTTCATATTTTAATTGTATGTATGCTGATTTCATTAGAGAGAGTAATTCTTATTTGTAAAGCAAAATTAACAGTTTCCAAGAAGCATGATCATGACTCTTTGCTTTCCAGAACTTTAAAAGTGCCTTGAAATATTCACCCGAAAAAAACCTAAGGAGTGTTTCTACTAAAGCAAGTCTGTAAAATCAATGCTACTGATAATTCACATATTTTTGTTTATACTCATTCTTGAAATATTTTAACCCCAATTTCCATTTCATTTCACTTTTGAAGCTAAGTTGACTTAGGCAAGAACAAATTGTACTAGTTCAATAAACTCATCAGCTCACAACCACTTAATAACCTTGCTCTATTATGGTCAATAGACCCTATCGGGTAAGAGATTTTCAATTACCACATTTAAATGTGTAGCTCTTCTTCTATCGCTATAGTAAATGCACAGTGGGAGACAAAATTTCCTAAGCACATGACAGATACATCGTAAAGTTTCACACTAAGCACCCTAATATCCAAACATTGTTCACTTTATAATTAAGTAAAAGGCAAGTTCAAATTGCTACAATTTCCCTTTCACCCAATACAAATTACCAACACGCAGGTTTCTAGCTTGGCTCCAAAATAGCCCTATTATTCTTCACTCCGCCATAGTGCTTTACAGTTTACAGAACACTTCTATCTATCAGATAACTTAAAGAAAAAAAAAAGGAGAATTCCATTTTAACAATTAAACCCAGAAGTTCTAACGCAGGGGTGTCCAACCTTTTGGCGTCTCTGCACCACAGTGGAAGAAGAGCTGTCTTCGGCCACACATTAAATACACTGCAACACATAATCACCAAAAAAATCTCATCATGTTTTATGTAAATTTACAATTTTGTGTTGTGCCACATTCACATCCATCCTTACTGCATTCGGGCAACCGGCCACAGGCTGGACAAAGGCTTGCAGAGGGGGTGGGGGAGAATGGCTTATATATTTTACGATTCGATAAACACCCAAAATGCATTCCATATCTTGACTAGAAATTTGAGGAAGAGAGACACCTCATAGCAGTAAGTGCCTAAAGAATACAAGTCTGAAATCCATGTGTAAAAACTTCCATTTTAATATCATTAGTATAGAATTTACTATTAGAAAAAGTCTCCTACATTTATAACCTTATCAATCCTTCAATTGTGTCTAACAACTCTGCTTGGCAAAATCAGAACATTAAAACAAGCATTTT
Source organism: Sturnira hondurensis (assembly GCF_014824575.4). Lineage (NCBI taxonomy): Eukaryota > Metazoa > Chordata > Mammalia > Chiroptera > Phyllostomidae > Sturnira > Sturnira hondurensis. Next base: position 6,981,906 of record NW_028085930.1, read on the forward strand.
GGATTGCTTTAGGGGTTTTGTTTTCAGTCTGTTCATCATAAGACCAAATTCTTAATGATGACTTGCAGAGAGAGATGGCCAATGGGCATGTGCTGAATATGTGAACAGTGCTCATGCAGTGTGGCCCACTTCTAAGGGCAACTTACAGTGCTGAAACTACAAGGTCCCACCGATTTCAGACTGTTGTTTCAGAGATCATTCTCTTCACAGATAGCCCATCAAAGTATAAGCAAAACTGAAATAGGCAGCCTGTTGAATAAAGTTAAAAGCATTTTAAAAAAACTACCAGCAAATTAAATATTTATCTTTACTGAATGAAGCCCCACTTAAATGTACCTTTGCACAGGTAACTGTCTTAAGTTACCAAAAATGATCACAGCCATATCGGCTTAAGTTACTTAGGACAAAGATATCCCTTAATTCTCTGATTCTCAAAGAAATTCCTATGATTAAAAATCATGATTAAGAAATACGATTGGCAGGGGCTGAGCAGGTGAACACCACTGATGCAGAAAAGTGTGATGAAAAAATGCGTGACACTATTACCAGAAACACTACTAGTATTTAGTGAATGGCGCTAGATATCCCTCAATGTAAAAGACTATTAGACTGAAGAACTGTTCTCAATTTGCAAACATCTAAGTGGTCATTCACATAGGTAAAAACCTACTTATAATTAAGCAATCCCCAAATTTAATTCTATATAAAGTATAAACCACAAAGTATTTTTTCCAGTTTAATACGCACATACTCTTCCAGGAATGCACCGACTGTGTAAATTAAGAGATCATACTTTGAGTTCCCTTGGCTTTTATTTAAGAGTGTCTATTTTTTGTCCTCAGTTTTGAAAGGTATTTTTGCTGTTTTCCTTTCAGTATTTAAAATGACCATTTAATTATCTCCTTGCTCGCATGGTTTCTTTGCTGTAACTTTTATCTTTGTTCCTCTGCATTTAACATTTCTCTTTTCTTTGGCTACCTTCAAGACATTCTTTGTCCTCTGTTTACATCAGTTAGAATATATCTAGGTGTGTTTTGTTTGCGTTTTGCGGGGCCAAGTATCTATCCTGCTTAGTGTTTTTGAAGTTTTTCGGATCTGTGATTTGATGCCTGACATTAATTTTGAAAAATCCTGTATTACTGACTCACATATTTCAATATTTCTTCTCTATATTCTTACGGGATTTCAATATATATATGTTTAATAATACCCCCAAGCTCTTGGATTTTGTTCTTTAAAATGTTTTTGTTTGCTTTAGCTGGGTAATTTCTACTGACATCTAGTGTTCACTGATTCTTTCCTTGGATGTCCAAGTCTACTGATGAGACAAAGGTTTTCTGCCTCTCTACAGGGTAATGGAGTTTCTAGCATTTGCTTTTGGTTGTTTATTAGTTTCCATCTCTCAGGTGAAGTCACCCATCTAATTTTGAACATTTTCTGTTCATACCTTACAGGTGTATCCAACCCATGGCCCAGGATGGATATGAGTGCAGCCCAACACAAAACTGTAAATTTACTTAAAACTGTTTTGTGGCTCATCAGTTTTTGTTAGTGTTTGTGTATTTAATGTGTGGCCCAGAGATGCCAAAAGGTTGGACACCCCTGCTTAACATATTAATTATAGTCATTTTAATATTCCCTATCAGATAATACCATCTATGTTAATCAAATTGTAGTTCTGATGACTGCTCTTTCTCTTCTGAATTTTTTTGCCTTTTGCATGCCTTGTAACTTTTTGTTGAAAGTTGAAATGTTGTACAGGACGAGACTAAGGTAAATAATTTTTGTGTCTGGAAATTGGCACACCTTTTCTTTGCTAGGTCTTTAGTACAGGGTGTTAATCTATTTAGTAGTGCTGATTTATGATTTGCTGTTGCTATGGTTATCCGAAGTGTACTACAGGCTTCGAATACCTGGACAATAGCTTGTGGCTGCTGTGGGGGTTGGATTACTAAAGCAATGTCTGTTTGATTCTTTGTGCGGTGCCTCTGTACACAATCTTGTTCTGCTCCTAGTAGTATTCTGGAGTTACTTGTTATTCAACCCTTCCTGGTGGCAGAGAACTGGGGGTACAGTCTCTGTTGTTCTATAATTAACATTCAGTCTTAGGCTCACTTTATGCACCTGGATCTCAGAGCTGTGATTCCCCTGGCTGCAGTCTGGGGCTCAGTGAGCCTCCCCCAGAAGATTCTTTACCTCTTCTTTCGACTCCCACCCGCCTCCCCCCCCATCCCAGTGCAATGAAAGTTCGCCAACAGGGCTGGCAGAGAAGCCCTTCTCTCAACAGATCAAGACTTTTGTTCCATAGAAGAGACAGAGAAGTATCAAAGCAGAGTTTTTGTCCCTCCTGAAAGCTTTGCTATTCCCCTCCTCTATGTCAGCACCGGAACAGATACTCCCCAGGACCCTTTCTAATACCCAGTGAGGTTTGTGGATAAAGAGATCGAAGGAGGTACACTGATCCTTCACCACTTGGTCATCTATTCTAGATGACATCTTACCAGTGTCCAGTTGTGTCTAATGAAGGTGAATGTAAATTCATGTCCTCCTTCTTTCCTTAAATTTTGGGCCAGTGGTTTGTTCTGTGGCTTCAACTCATTAAAAATTTTCAAAGAAAAAAAGTTATGAATTTGAATTCAGTCCATTTTTTTTTTTTTTTGTTTTTGTTTTAAGAGTGGCAGCAAAGCTTCGTTTTGTCCCAGGACCCAAACCAGTGGTTATATTATTTCTAAACTATTTCAGGGTAGTAGAAGAGGTATACAAATTACTTGGAATAAAAATGAGGCTTTTACTGGGTCTGATAAAATAGAGAAGCACTGACTTAAAGGATCTCTTTCAAAACAACTTGCCTTTAATAACTTCTAAACATCACAGTCAACATTTAGGCCTAAAACTATTAGTAGCAACCAAATTTTTGCTACAGTTTATCTGTGTAACCTTGCTTCTATAGACATAACTTGTACATATTGCAGGTTTGGTTCCAGACCAACGCCAATTAAGCAAGTGCCAATTAAGCAAGTATCGCAATAAAGTGAGTAGTAATCTTTTTGCTGGTGGAGGATCTTGCCTTCTATTTGTAAAAAAAAAAAAAGCCACATCTGTAAAGCACAATTAAACAAAGTGCAGTAAAAAGAGTATGCCTGTATTTCACTAATTTTAAGAACTTCAATCAGGGATGCACGTGCAAAGTTATGTGCAATGGGAACCTCAAATTCACTTGTGTAAATAGAAATGGTTGAGGGATGGAGCCAAATTACTTAGAACAAATCCTCTTTTTTTATTTTTAAAAGACTTTATTTATTTATTTTTAGAGAGAAGGGAAGGAAAGACGGAGAGAAACATCAATGTGTGGTTGAGTCTCACCTGCCCCACTACTGGGGACCTGGCCCACAACCCAGGCATATGCCCTGACTGAGAATCAAACCAGCAACCTGTTTGGTTTGCATTGCAGGTCAGCACTCAATCTACTGAGCCGCCCCAGCAAGGTAAGAACAGATCCTTCTTGTTTCCACCATAATTTAGTATCTATTGAGAACCAGACTGCACTATCAACTTTTCTACAAATTGTTTGGTTACCTAGACAACCAGCTTCTATTTATTAATGAATGTTAAATTCTTACAAATCTCATACTTTCCATGATTCCATACCTTTCTCATTGATAACATTCATATTTTGGGGACCATTTACTTATTACAGCCACTTTAGACAAAGAGGAATATCCATTGCTTTCCAGTAGAACACAAATAGTGGTGCTTTCCAAGAACTGGACTATAAAGGTTCTTTACATTTCTCCTAATAAGTTCTGACTCCTCTTTTCCTCTCTTGGTATATTCTACTTCCTTTTTCCAAACTAGGAGCACACTGCAATATTATCTAAGCAAGGTCTTATGTTCCATTATGATATTAATGGCAAAATATAAGTTTGAGATCTAGCCACTTAAACAGTTTCATAGTACCTTTAAATTGCTAGCAAGGTTTTCTGCTATATGTTAAATTAAGTCAAAGAATAAAGCACTCCCAAACCAAAGAATAGTGAAACCAAATCTTCTTAGAATATCAAATTTTCGACAAGTAGTCTTCTAAATTTCCTTTCTTTTTTAAGGCAAGTCCTGTTTCATATTCCCACGAACTCACAGAGCAAGACCGCTGTGAACCATTTCCTCAAACTCTACAAACAGTACTTTCTATCTAGAAATCAGAGCCATACAGTAAGGAAGACGAAATCACTGGGGCAGATCCTGGAGAAACGATTCAACTTTACTTCCCCCCCCCAAGACACTACACTCCAGGAGGCTCAAAAATAACACAGGCAACAGTATCAGATGGAGGTCCTCTTTTGAGAGGAATCAGGGCGGGGTCAAAGGGAAAGCAGAGGAGGCAAACCATCACTTTCGGAGACTGTGTCCACATCGCGGGGTCATCTTTTAATTTTTCTCCCCACCCCCCCGCTAGGCAACTGATAAAGCAAACAATCTCAAGACAAGAGCGGTTAACCGAACACCCCAGGATAACGAGACAACTCAAGGGAAGACATTCTCCGTAAGTGTACCAAATCCAAATCTGCGTTTAACAGAGTCTAAATCCTACGTTACCTACCCACCCCAAAGGCCGTATCCAGAAACAAAATTACAAGAGGCAAAGAAAAGGCCACGGCGCGTAGGCTACTGTGCAGAACGGGAAAGCCTTGGGGAAAAACTTGACTTTGGAAAAGGAGGAGACTGGAGAGGAAACAACATGGCACGGGTGCTCCCCATTTCCTAACAAAACTAAACAAAATCAAAGTATATGCAGGACGTGGGGCGAGAAGGGCCGCTGACCCAAGAAAACAAGAGTTGCCAGCATCTGTCAGAAAGAGCGCTAAGACTAGGTAGGAGCCTGGGAGTCCCGAGGGCGGAGCCCAGGGGGAATAAGGGGTGTGTGGGGTAAGGATGTGCAGCGGAGAGGAGCCGTGGTGGGCAGAAAACAGAACGAGATAGGTCTGAACAAGGGAGCGCTCGGGGCCCATGTCCGTAGGATCCGGGAGAGGTTGAGAGGGTCCGACGGGAGGAACCAGATCAGTAGCTTGGGGGGAGGGTAACAGCCTTCCTTAGCAGCCGGAGGCTGCGGCGGCCAAGACACCATTCCTCATTTTCCCTGCCCTTAGCCCCCCGAGTCCCCACGACGTGGAAAGAAGGTAAAGCAGGGTCTGGTGCCCAGAGTAGTTTACCTTGCAGGAGGCTGGAGAGGCTCCAGCCCGAACTCCTCCCGCCACCGGCTCTGCGGCCAGAATGGGATGAGGCGATCTCCGGCCTCCTCCCCCTCACTTCCCCTTTTCCCCGCCGGGGCTCTGTAGCTCCGCTGCCGCGGGTTCCTTATGCCGCGGCGACGCTGCCTCCCCGCCCCCTCCGCCTCCTCCCTCTGCCTCTTAGAGGCTCACTCTGGAGGCCGCCATCTTCGTTCACGCTTTGAGCGACCGCGCTCCACTACGCCTGCGTCGTCCCCGCCTAGGCTGTCACGAGACCGGGTCAGCTGATCTCAACTTTCCCTCCTTCTTCCCCGCCCCCTGTCATGCATTTCCCCGCCCTCCCGGTCCCATTCGTCCCTTTTCCCAGAAATTTCGAGCTCCGCCGTTCTGCCCGCCCAGCCCCATAAGCAGTTACACATGCGCAGAATGGCGAGGCCGGCTGTGGTTTCCGGAGTCCACGCAGCGCCCGGGGGGACCCGCCCCTCAGCGCATGCGGAGAAGGGCACGCCCCTGGGCTTGGAGAAGGAGGGCCACGCCCCTTGGCATGTGTCCCTGGCTCCTGAGTGCTGTTGCTGAGACGCTCAGGGTTTTGCACTTTTAGTCTTTTGACGTCCTGTATTAGAGCATTTTTTTCCGGCCTAGCCCTTGATTTAAAGTGCCGCAGAGGCCCTGGCTGGCGTAGCTCAGTGGATTGAGCGCGGGCCTGCGAACCACACGATCACGGTTCGATTCCCAGTCAGGGCACATGCCTGGGTTGCAGGCCAGTTCCCGGCAGGGGACTCATGAGAGGCAACCATACATTGATACTTCTCTCCTTCTCTTCACTTCTAAAGATAAATAAATGAAATCTTAAAAAAAAAATAAAGTGATGCAGAGTATCTGGGAGGCTGAAGCTTCAGCCTGCTACATCCTGCTATTCTGTCTGGCCAGATTGCCCCCCAGCAGGCTCATGACAGATTCAAGGATTTAAATTTTGGTCGGTCTGGGCAGTCGCAAACCCAAAAGCTTAGGAGGTGCCTGCAGCCTTTATGCTGATGGCAGTGCCAGAAAGATAACAATGACAACTCCACTCATTTTCTGCTGGTCGTGTGTCAAGAGCATAATCTTCTGTGAAGTCATAATCATTCTTGTTTTGCAGATAAAACGACCCCCTCCCATAGTAGTGGGTTTGGTGTTTGAACCCCAGCAATCTGACTTCATATTTGTGCCCTTGATACCATCTCCCTGAACATCTAGGAGCTGGGAGAGGGAAGTTGGGTAGAGAAAAGGGGACGTTATGTATTACCTGTGGGTAAAGGTTTAATTAAAGAAGTTCAGTGTCCACTCCCAGACCTACACTCCAGATGCAATAGCTCAAAAGTAAGTAATTATGTTACTGGACAGAGGCCTGGCCCTGAGGCTGCCTAGGGCCAGCTGTAGTGTGTAGCTCCTTGACTTTGTGTAGGAAACATTTCTATGAGGAACATTGATTAAAGCTGGGCACAGGGAAACAAGGAAGGGCTTACCCATTTAGAGGAAGCAACAGGCAAGCCTAGACTGGGCTGCCTTAGTTCACTGGGAGGTCAGAGAAAAGGGAGCCTTGGCCACAGGGTATCAGCCTGGGACAAGCTGTCAGCTGCCCATTGCCTTAGAGAAGGGAAAGGAAATGGCAGAGATTGCTCCCCAGAGGAAGAGCACCACTGGGACCTTTGTCTTGAGGCTTTTATAGTTTTCTTGCAGGCAGGAATCTTAGGGGAGGTCTCTGGAGGGTTTCCAGGTGTGTCCTTTTAGGGTTGTGGTCTTTGCTGATTGGTCAGTGCCAGGGGTCCTTGATAATTGCAGTTGATTCTGGCCTCACCCACCAGGTTTTGCTGCCTTTTGGGTCCTGGAGCTGAAATACAATTGAGGCCTACATGTTAACTCCAGGGAGGAAAGGTGACGCTGGGGGCCAAATCTTTTTTTTTCCCCCTCAGTTTTGCCCGCTGCCAGGCACTTGGGACTTTTGTCTTGGTGACCATCTGCACCCAGCTGTAAATTACTCAAACATTGTGTTAAGCTGCATCAGTTTCCCTATGGCACTTGCCAAGGAATTTTCCTAGCTTCTTACTATCCCATCTCATGTCTGCTGCAAACTTCAAAGTATGATGGTATAAGATAGCTTGCATGGATACATTATTCTATGAGGGTTAAAGGTCTCTGATAAGGGGTGTAATGTTCTACAGAGCAGCCATGAAATTGTGATTTCTTTGGAATCCTTTCCAGTGGTTGGCTCTTTTTTTTTTTATAGAGTGATTGCAGAATGAAAAGTGTAGACAACAGTTCTTACAGACTTTGCTTCGTGGACTTTATGGACCCTTTGCCCTCCCTTGGGGTAGAAAAAGGCAGCATTTGCAGTAGACTTTCCCGTCCTGCAGCGGGAAGATAAGGTGCTGCAGGGGTGGTGGTACCAGGAACAGCTGGGTGCGAGAAGACAAAACCCTAGAGTAGAAAGAAAAGAAAAAGTAACAGGAGGGCTGAGTTAAGAGGCTTCCTTGGCTTATTCCATGGAAACAGAAACCTGTGTTTTCCTTCTAGGTTACAAAGCCTTCCAATAATCCCAGAAGTAGGTGTAGGGCGTGTTATTTCTATTTTATAGATGAAGCAGACCCAGAGAGTCCAAGGGACTTGCCCAAGGTGACCGAGCTCCTAATGGTTGAGTGGAGATTTAGTTCACAGGACCTGTAACATCCAGGCCAGTGACTATGAAACCTGCACACTGCCTCTCTGCTCAGTATCTGGGACAGAGAAAATTGATTATGGGAGTTGGAAGAAGCCTTAGGCATCATGAACTGCCCCTCCCCCTCATTCCCTGTAGTGAAAGATTCCCTGCCTCCCTTTTTTTTTTTTACCATTTTGCAAATTTAGGAACAATTTTCTTTATATTCACTTTGCCCTCTCTTTCATGAGTTGTTTTTTGGTTTGGTTTTGTTCTCCCCCCACCCTCCCCATGACATCCTTTTAAGTATTTGCCAATACGGACGATAGTACTGTCTCATTCCCTCTCCTGTGCTTGTCCTTCTAACCACCCCAACCACAGCTGCTCATCTTCCAAAGTCACGTCCCTGGTGCTTTCAACTGTTGCTTACAGGATGTGGTTTCAAGGCTTCTGACAAATGCCCACGTTGCCCTCAGTTAGATTTTCACAAGTTTGTTGTATCCTTCTTAAACTACTAAAATTAAACACAAGAGTCAGGCAGGATATGAGGACTTGTCTCCTCTTCCCCTATTCTTCTGTTAAATCGGTCCAATGTGTCCCCCCCATTATTTACAGAGTAACAGATACAAGGCAGGACCCAGAAACTTCTCTTTCTGGTTATATCTTTCTATTCAAAATCCAAGTTTGCCTTAGCTTTTCTGATATTTCCAGAGTGCACACATATCAAATTTACAGTCGTAAGGAGAACACAGAAGATGTTCTTCTAAATTATGTGATATAATATTTCACAGCGTCTTAGATAGCAGTAGCTGTTACCAGTGGCATAAGTTATTGTACAAACAAGAAAGGCTTATGATTTCAGGGAACCCACAAGATAAACATCTGCTTACCGAACTCCATATTGCTGTTACATTGCCCACCTGATTACATCAGTGCCCAGCTCCTTAATAAATCCCTAAGAACGCTATGTAATTCAGCAAGATTTGAACTGCTTCCAATGCATTAGCCACTAACTTATGTGGCGACTGAATACTTGAAATAAAGTTAAAATACACACTAGATTTAAAGTAGAAAAAATGTAAAATATGGCCTTAAACTTCTTTATATCGATTATGTGTCAAAATATCATGTGGATATATATTTGTTTAAATAAAATACATTATTAAGATCCATTTCACCTGCTTCTTTTTGGAAATGCAGTCACTAGAAAGTGTGGGTTCTTGTATGCGGGTCCGTATGCGGGTCCGTCCTGTGTCTGTGGGATGGCGCGGCTGCTGAACGTCTCCTGCAGCGACAGTGTCAGGAAATGTTCTTCAGTCGAGTTGGGAAGCTTGGAGATCCCGCAGAATTCTCTATTCGACTTCATTTAAATTTTTTATGTGGCTATTTTTTGTCTCCAGTAGTTTTTCTCCATGTTTATGTCACCACAAATACTGAGTTTTTTTGTGTTCCTCTACACCCAACTAATACATTGTATAGACTTAAAATGACTGGCAACATCCGGCAAAAAATGACACGAGGATCCCTTGACATAGATACATATGTTTCTGCTCATTTGTATTGTGGTTTCTACATCTTTAAAAACAAATAATAGCCTGATTTCCCTGCCCACTTAATCCTGTCCCAGAAACTCTAATTTTATTATTAATAGATTTCATTATTACTAACAATGGAAATGGCTTTTTAAAAAGTATAATGCTATTTATAAATAAAGGACTTTGGACTTATAATATTTTATCTTAACAAAAACAAGCGTTGAGCCCTGGCTGGGTGGCTCGGTTCATTGGAACGCTGTCCTGTACAGCAGAAAGGTTGTGAGTTCGATTCCCAGTCAGGGCACATACCTGGGTTGTGGGTTCAATCTCCAGTCAAGGCGAGTACAGGAGGTAGCCAGTTAATGTTTCTCTCTCTCTCTCTCTTTCTCTCTCACTCTCTAAAATCAATTAGCATGTCCTCTGGCGAGGGGTTTTTTTTTTTTTTTTTGATGCTTTCATNTGAGCCCTGGCTGGGTGGCTCGGTTCATTGGAACGCTGTCCTGTACAGCAGAAAGGTTGTGAGTTCGATTCCCAGTCAGGGCACATACCTGGGTTGTGGGTTCAATCTCCAGTCAAGGCGAGTACGGGAGGTAGCCAGTTAATGTTTCTCTCTCTCTCTTTCTCTCTCACTCTCTAAAATCAATTAGCATGTCCTCTGGCGAGGGGTTTTTTTTTTTTTTTTTGATGCTTTCATTTAATTACAGGAAATTATCTAGTTTCACCATATTTTCAGAGTTAGGTCAAGAGGGAAAATGAAATACCTGCTCTGTGATGTAACAATTTAAAACCATTACTGAACTATTAACTGATGAAGGAAAATGCCTCTCTGTGTCCTCTTCTCTTATTAAAATCAGGCCCCATTCTCCTCTGGCAGCAGTAGGTACGTTGGGGAAGACTTTCCAGTTCAAATGTTCTTACTAGTTAACCCAAACCCTTCCAGCGTTACTGGACTGGAGAGAAATTTAGAGTTATACATATTTTTTCCCATAGAGGATTTGAAGATTTCCAACCTGCTATGAGATGATTACATTCAGAACTTCGTAGTCATCAGCTCTTGAAGGAAATAGAAGGTGGTAAAAGGATCAGAGTCAATTCCCCTAACCTCTTTGCACCATTGTCTCCTTATCTGTAAACTAAAGCTATCAGTACTTACTTGGAGAGAGAGTAGTGAGAAGTAAATAAAATAACTGAGGTGGGGCACCTGCCTGCTAAGCACTCAGTAACTCGTTTTTTCACTGTAGTTAATCTTAGGATCTCCAGCTGGTTTATGTAATCCTGTACTTGAGTTTCCTTGGACTAACCTTGGCAAAGTAAACAGAGTTTTTGAATATCTGTTACTACCGTAAGGGAGGAAGGTCAGGTGTTTACTCTTGACAACCACATCTGAATATTCTTATGAAAAATTGTAGTATAGTTCATGCCCAAAATGTGTCATTATTTTATTTCTATATTTATATGTGTTGAGCAGAGAGTTTAAGATTATCTACAAGTATTAAAATGAGGTGATTTTTGCATTCCTGAATTTAAATCTCTGTCAACAAACAAATTGTTCTATAACATGAATAGGCCAGGTTTTGCAAAATGTCTCTAATGAATAATACAGTAAGAAATTCAAATAGACTATGGCTACATGGTGCCTTAGTTGCTTTTTTTTTTTTAAATGTGAACCATAATAATGCCTACATTTGGGGGTAGTTTTGAAATAGACTTTATTTATTTATTTTTAGAGAGAGGGGAAAGGAGGGAGAAAGTGAGGGAGAGAAGCATTGAACTGTTGCCTCGTTCACACCTCCAACTGGGAACCTGGCCTGAAACCCAGGCATGTGCCCTGAGGGACAATCGAACCATCAACCTTTTAATCCACAGGCCCGTGCTCAATCCACTGAACCACTCCAGCCAGGGCAATGATGCCTTAGCTCTGAAACAAGCAAAATGTAAAACACTTTTACATTTTAAATAAATGAAATTTACATTTCATTATTTAACACTTTACAAAAAATTATTAATTTGTTGTTCAGGTTTTGTATACTGTCCCAAAGAGACAAGGAAAAGATGGCCTAGTTAATCCAAAATTCTGAATAATTTTGTACCAGTTTTCAAAGAAATATCATAGATCATCCTGGCTCATGTCTGTCATTTACTGAGCACTTACTTTGTGCGCTGTTACTCTGTGTATGGACTTGAATGTATTGCCTCATCGAATTGTTATCCCTAGGAACACACTGTTATCATCCCCATTTCAGAGGTGAGAAGCCCAAGGCATTAGAGAAAGTATCTAGCTTTACCAATGTCTTATCACTAGAAAGCCACAGAAGCTCCCAAACCAGGTCTCTTGGATTTCAAAGTCCCTAGTCTAAACTACTTACACTTCATTTATAACCCACAAACTCTAATAGCCATGATTTCCTCTGTCCTTGGTCACTCAGGTGTCACCTCTGGTCATAATACTACTAGAAGCTCATATTACAGATTTTTAAAGGAGGGAAAAACAAATAGTGTAAATCACACTTTGTTTTTAGTGCATTTTCACAATGCACAATTGATGCACTTATCAACATCAATTTTATGATAGTGCATTACATTTTTATTAAAATGTAATATATAGATAAATTAACTCCTCAGAAATGTTGTGTTTATAATTTCAAATAACAGAAAATGTGACTTACCCCCATCTGCTGTCTTCCCCGGTTCCAGCCCCATTTGTGGCCTAAATTAGGAGTAACAGAAATGGAACATAAACAGTCTGTTTCTAGTTAAATCAAATAAATGACAAGGGGGAAGTGAAACTGCAAAATAATACAAAATCTACAAATTAAACTGTGTAAGGTTGAAGTTGGTAGAATAAAGAGGACATTTTCAAAGTTGTCTTTTTTTTTAAGTGAAATGGCTGCATCTTTGTGTTTATTACATTATCAGTTGACTGGTACCCAGAGTGCAAGTCCACATGGTATCAGGAGATTAAAAAATCAGGTCCTGGAAGCTATTGCCTCTTCCCTTTGTTTCTTTTAGTCTCACTCCGTAACTCCTTCACCTGTTCTTCCATTGGGTAAAAGATGCCTTGGGAAAAGGGGGAAAGTTAGCTCAACATTTGGAACAATCTCCCAACACTTAAGTGAGCCGATGGATATATTGCAATATGGACAGTTAACGGTGGGAATGATCCAAACGAAGAATGAGTAAGGATAACTGGTTTTCTCTCCAAACTTGTGTGTTTCTCTCTCTCTCTCCCTTCCTGACCAGCTTCAAGTTTTTTTCTTTTTGCACTTTTTATCACTCTCTCACCTTCACTCGAGGAGAGTTTCACATTAGAAAAGGACCAAAAGGCAGTCACCCATCAACAGTACATAGTCAGTCCATCCATTACTCAGCCAACATTCATCACAAAAGCACCCTGATTAATGTTGTCTGTAAGAATCCGAGTTGACTTGAGGGGCATGTTGATTATCCAGTTTCAGATTGTTAGGGTGGTTTTTGTTGAAAAGGGTACCCAACCATTCCTGGCTGTGGCCCCTTTGTGACTGTGGTGGCAAACATCTCTTCCACTGCAGATTCCCAGGAAGATGGTGAGTCCAAATCCACAAATCAGACAGGAGAGGGTGGTGACTTGAATGTCCCAAAAGGAAGTCGGACCCCCTTTGGTTCAGAATGCCATAATCTTTCCTATAAAGCGTCACTGTTAACTCATAGCCCTGGGAGCTCATTCAAGCCCCCAGCGGCTTAGATTATGAGAGCTGAACTTCAGCTCTGCTGTTCCAGGGGCTGGAGTGAATGAACCACGTAGCGCCGCCATGTGCCAGTAAATCTCTGGATTGCGTCAATATCTGCCTCTTATCTGATTTTTCATCAAAACCTAACTATACTTGTGCAGTAGAGTCACCACAATCTTAAGAATTAATGAATCAACATTTCCAAAGAGGTTACGAAGAGGGGCAAAGGATTTATTGAGAATAGTTGAATGCAGTCTTTTGAATGAGAAGGGTGAAGATTTTACAAAACATTCATTTTTATAACAACAAGCGAAATAATTGCAAAACATGGAGTAGGAAGCGAATAATTCCAATCTGCCTCCCTGAGGAACTGATCTGATACCAGTCCAAATAGCCTTCAGAGGACTAATTTCATTTCTGTACCGCTCTGACTTCTGTTATCCCTCTTTCCTCTTTGTGACCCAGTCCAGGACACGAGCAGAAACTCTCTCTAGGCTCATTAAAGCAAACTGTTGCAGAAATGGGACTGTCGATTCAGCATCTGGCAGAAGAATGGAAGGCTGTCCAGTGACAGCCTCGATTTCAGTTTTGTTAGGCCAGCAAACAATAGCAGCACACTGGCTTTGCTGGTCAAAAGAACAAAGAAAACAAACCTTGCCGAACATTTCTATTTCTGTGAAGGAAGGTGTTTTGTCCCTTTTCTATTCTCTTCTGGCATCAGGAAGTTTTAAGGAGTCAGGCCAAAGAACACAGCCCAGCTCTCTGAGTAAAGGCTTTATGGCACAATCCATGAAAATCAATAAATAACAATAAATGTCTTTCTCCCAGCTCTTTGCTTCTAACTTCATTCTGCTCCAGACCCTCTTCTCTTCCTGCTGCATTCCACGTTTATCTGCTCAATACAGTTCTCTCTGTAAGCCAGACCATTTAGAGGGGGAAGATGTTTACTGCTCCTCGACCTTCCTGCTTCCATAAGCACTGTCCTGGTTTCCAGTTCCCAGCTGACAAGGCTGAGAAAGGCCTTTGGTGAGCGAGTCCCAATGCCCCCTCACAGTGGAGCCTACTGTTTTCTTGCTTATGTTTTGCTTAAGTATCAATGCTGCATATTTCACAAGCCCGTTTTACAGGAAAGGGAGTTTGAGTCCAAAAATCAAAGGACAGAGAAATCATCTCTGTCAAAACTCTCGGTACTCTAGGCAAGAGTTTCACTCCTGAGAGTAAGGAGATTGTCAATTTGTTCTCTTTGGGAAAAATGTTTTGATAATCTCCCATAGAAGACATCCTGGCATTATTACATTTCAAAATTTTCAGAATTATGCCTGTTCTGAGCCAGGTCTGTCCTTATGAAAAGTAGAGAGCTATGAAACCGTTTGGCTTGGGTAGATATTTTTTATTGCTTGTCAGTTGAAGCTATTACTGTTTTCTTTGCCATTTTTTTCTGTTTCTTTAGTCACTCCTCATTGTCTCTCTTGTCCCCATGACCTCTTATGAGTTTCTGCTGCAGTATATGTATGTAATAGGTATATGTATGTGTGTGTATACACATACATATACACATATACACACACATACATACATATATATCTGTATACACACATGTACACGTTTATCTATAGATAGTTGATTTTTACACAAATGGTGGTAAACCATATAGTTCAGTATCTTACACTTTCTATTAACAATATAGCTTTGAAATTGGTTTATGTCATTTGCTTCATTCCTTGTGAAGGCTGAAAACAATCTCATCTATATATGAAAACATATGGATGAAACGTACTTCAACTCTTCTCCTATTTTCAAAAAAAGATTTTTTTTTTGAGAGAGAAGAAGGGAGGCAGAAGGAAAGGGAGAGAAACATTGATGTGAGAGAAAATCATCAACTGGTTGCCTCTCACACGTGCCCTGATCAAACTGCAGCCCAGGCACATTCCCTGAGCAGGAATCGAACTGGCAAACTTCCACTTTGCAGGATGACAGCCAACCAAGTGAGCCACTCCGGTCAGGGCTCCACTTTAATCGGGGCTCAATGTTCTCCTCTCGGTAGACATTTACGTTCTTTCCAGTCTTTGCTTCTACAGGCATGGCTAGGAAGAGCATCCTCAGATACAGGTCATTTCAAGTAATGTGTAAGAATATCTCTTGACTTTTTTTATTATTCAGTTTTGCTATAGTTCTTTCTTATTCTGAAGTAAATTGTAGCCTTCCTTATCGTTTGGAGTATTTCGACAGCTTTTTTATTTTGTAATATGTAAATGTAAGATGTTTAATACATATAATATTATAATTATATGTGCTAAACATATAACAAAAATAAAGTACATGAACACATGGGTAACGTCTGTAACAGTTTCCTGTGAACAGCTACCTCCAGTTCTGGTGTTGATTCTTTTACGTTACAATCTGGTGACCTCAGTTTCTTATCCTTTTAATGGCAATAGACTCCAGTCACGTTTGATCCTAGATCTTCAGGCCATCTTGGAATTGGTCCCTTGATCATTCCTCAGACCCTCTGTTTTCTAGTTTTTATCTGAAGAAATGAAGATGTAGCCTTAACTCCTGCCGAAAGCAAGAAAGGACTTCAAAACATTTTGAAGACCAAAGCATTTCCAACAGCAGGAAAAGAATCCTGAGATATTCAATATAAATAATCCCTGTTGAAAACACAAATTTAAACACACTTAGGAGAAAAGATCGTATTCAGTTGCCTTAACAAACAGCGCACTACAGGCGAAGAAGCATCACGTTCCATGGAGGACATCATGTTCATGAAGGAAATAGCTTAGATCAGTTTCACACCCATGTAGCAATCGGGCCTAAAATGGTATCAGCGCTGATGCTTATTGAGTACCGAGTTTTTCTGGGCACTGCTCTGATAATACTGTTCCTGCTCCAATCTCGGGCAACCTCCGATTTGCTTGGAACTTCGTGTAAATATAATCACATAACATGCGGTCCTTTGTGTCCAGCTTCTTTTCACGTAGCATTCTGTAGTAAAGGCTCGCTCTTACTGCAGTGCATACCAGCACTTCCTTGCTTTTCCTGCCTCGGTGTTCCAGGGTGTGGATGCACCACACCTTGTTTCTCCTCCTGCTAGTTGGTGGGAATTTGGGCTGTTTCCTGTGTTTGGTGATCATGGAAAATCTGCTGCGATCGTTGATGTACACTCTTGTGGTTGGGCACGTGTTCCATTTCTCTTGGGTCCATTCTTAGATAAGGAATCACTCAGTTGCATTGTAAAGTGTCAAAGATTATTATTTTTTAAATGTATTTATTTCTAGAGAGAGAGGTAGGAAGGGGGAGGAGAGAGAAAAGAACATCAGTGTATGAGAGAAACATCGACTGGTTGCCTCTCGCATGCACCTCAACTAGGAACCGGGCTGCAACCCAGGCGTGTACCCTGACCGGGAACCTGACTGGTCACCTTTTGTTTTGCAGGATGACATTCAGCCACTGAGCCACCCTGATCAGGGCACAAATATTATTTTTTAAATCAACTTTTTATTTGCATATAATGTTTACATATTATTTACATATAATAGACATACATACACAACCTATAAATTATTATATATTACCTCTTTGTAGCTTCTCTGTTGTTCTGGGACTTGTAAGGTGTAGAAGCAGGGTTAGAAACAGTATTCTAAAAAAGGGAGTGACCTTTGGTTCTGCATGTCACGATCGTGTCCTTGACCATGCACATGTCTTCATGCACATTGAACTCGTTTCTCACGACTCATTACACCACTGACCCTTCTCCGCTGCAGAAGCTGTTGCATCTGTGTTTACACGTCCCTGAGCCCATCACTCGATGATGAGTCTGACAAATTCTATGAAATAGATAATGCTGTCATCCCCATTTTACAGATGAGGAAAGTGAGAGAGGTTTTTCAAATGTAGACAAAGTAAAACAGGAAGCGATTTTCTTTTTGCAGAATATTGTCATTTTCTAGTTGCTGCATACCTTAGGTAAAACTTGAGAAGGTGGGTAATAAGGGAGAAATCAATAGGAAGTCCCCATGGTCATCAACCACTGGTATCATTTAATTTGGAGGAAATGCTAGAATCTAGGATTGACCTTGTTATCACCACAAAGGACAAAATACTTAGGATCAAATAGCAGGAAGCAGGAATCCCCAAAGCTCCCAGGCTCTCATAGTTTGCACCAGAAGCTTGAGTAATGTCCGGTCGGGGTCAGGAACCTCTTCAAAGAATACGTTAGAGAGAGGAAGTGTCTGCAGAGGCCCTTCATCCCCTTCTCTAATGCACTTCGCAGTGTTTTTCAGAAAGCGACCCTCAGACTAGATCAGCATCACCTGGAAACTTGTCAGAGAGGCGAATTCAAGGTCTTACCCTGGGCCTACTGAATTTCAAGTCCCTGAGGGCGGGGCCCCACAATCTGCGGTAACCAGCCTCCCAGGCAGTTCTGGTGTCCGGTCCCCTGGACTGGACCACAACATGGTAACACTTCAGAGCACGTGCTTTGGAGCCAGACTACATGGATGCAAATGCCATTTTTTAATCACTTATTAAGTCTTTTAAAAAGATAGCAAATGATCAAGCTTCTCTATGCCTCAGTTTCCTCATCTGAAAGACAGAGCTGAAAAGAATACATTTCATGTTTACTGGAATTATAAACCAGTTAATATTTGTGAAGCACTCAGAACGGTATATGGTAAGTGCTCTGGAAGTATTTCCTGTTATTCTTCTAGGATTGTAGCACTGTTGTATTTAATGTTGCTTTAATCTGCCAATCCCAGCAGGGTAGGAAACATGTACCTCACATCAAACAAAAGCCGTGTTCATTTATGTATTCATTCATCAAATATTATTGAAAATCTACTAAGTTTAAGGCATGGCTTTATGTGTTGCACATTTTAAAGTACTAACTCATAATCTTGCAAGACATTGAAAAGTGCATTCTATCAGTCAGCAAGCAAGATGGTGCTCCCTGGATCAACCTGGGGGGGACAGAAATCATTTTTTTAAAATCCTACATTAAAGAAAAGATTATGGTCAACCTAAAATAGAATAGAAAATACATATGAAATCCCCCATCAGTTAGAATTGCTCCCCTTGTCTTAACTTCGTTCCTAATTCTCATATCACTTTCTAGGTGACCAGAGTGGGCTGATCAGTGTGTATTCTACTTTGGTTTGCTTAATCACGCTTATTTAAAAGGAAGGTAGATGGCCCAGTAAAGGATATAATATCCCTTATTCAACTGATTTTGCTTTTCTTATTTTATTTCCACTTAACTACTCTGCCTGGAAATCTTGGTGAATGGACGGAAACTTTGCCTTCATGGATTGAGAGCTGTCTCAAGTATCGGACTGTAGGTGGTTGTTGTCTTTCCATGTCTACCCATCTCACTCTGATCCAGGTACGATCACCTGTTCTCCCGACTAATGTAATTCACTCTTACATATGACTCTTAAGATTATGAGTTAGTATGTAGAAGTAGGCAGCATAATGTCTTAAGTCTACTATACTTTCAACAAATATTTGATGAATGAATGTGCAAATGAGCGATGTGTTGCCTGATAAGGGGTACTCCTATAAGCAACGTCCCTATCATTCCCATCATTTTCCTTTTAATCGATATACATCCTATTTGAACTGAGTTTCTTGTAGATGGTAGAGTTGGGCCATGCTTTTTAAAGCCCATTTGGATAATTCTTGTTTTTAAGTGAGTATATTCAGATAATGTACATTATTGTTAGTGTTGGCACATTTGGATTCAGAGTGGTGATATTCCAAATTCCGGTGTTCTTCCCTCTTGCTACTCACTTTTCAGACTATTCAAATACTTTCCCCCTGCATTCTGTCCAGGTTTTGTAATGATATTCTGTAGGAGAGAAGGTGTGAAGTGTTTTTAACTCCATCTTACTTATAACTGAAACTTAGGGAATAATGATTTCCAGAGTTTCTCTGAGTCTGGGATCAGATTCCAAGTTTCTGACGGTCACATTAATGTCCCCATCCGATCTGAGAATATCAAATGTGCTATTAGTCCAACATATTTATAGAAATGTTTCCCTCCAGCCATTACAAAAATCAATGATCATACTCTCAAGGCCTCCCATGTAGGCGGCTCATAAAGTTCTCCCCAGCTCACTGCTGTGGGCTTGGACGGGCCCTCTGGTTTAGAGATGCTTTAAGTGGGTGATTGTGATGCAGACTTTTCTACAACAAAACCAAACAGCATCTCTCAGCCAGCAGATGGCTGATGTCACAGTAATAGAGCTGTTGATTTTTTAAACTAATAATAGGTATCAGGCCCTGTGCGAAGTATTGAGAATGCAGTAGGGAACAAGAAAATGGCCCTTAGTTTCTGGCAGGGGGAAGGGGTCGTGGCAGAGAAGGACATTAGACACATTGAAACATAAATGAATTAAATAGTTTCAAGTAGCGCTAAGTACTATGAAATAATAAAAACAGGGTTAATGGGCAGGAGGGTAGGGAGGGCAGAGTGACTACTCGAGCCAGGTAGTCAGGAAAGGCTCTATCTAGGAGGTGACATTTGAGTTGACATCTGAATATTGATAACTCAGGAACCTGAGGAAGATATTGGGATTAGCGTGGGGTAGGGGATGGACAGAAATTTCCAGGAAAACAAATGAAATAGCAACATCTTGGTTTACCTTTTTTCTACATTCTCTTCTGCCTTTCTGACCACAGAATTTTAATCTGGATGAGGAAAAGTTGTCACTTTTTCCTGCAGCAGCTGGAGACCTTAATGGAACCTCAAACTGTGCATAGGTAATAAACTACCCCAAAGTTTGACTTATATAATCCATTTCCTAAGTAATATCTTTCCGCATTTCAGTGTAAGCTCAGTCCTGGCCCCATATTAAGGGAATAGTGATGGTGAATTTTAGCTAGATGTGATGTTTAAAATGAAAGAGGCAGATCATTGGATTGTGGATAAAAGAATCCAGATTTGTGCTCTCATTCATAAGAAACCTTAAAATATAATTTAGGTTTTGAATGATATTCTCGAATTGTGTTTTTCAACTATGAAAGCATGCGTGCAAAGACCATTTGTGGGCAGTAGGTGTCAGACTATACCTACAAACTAGTGGTCGGGTCCCTCCCACAACCTCAGTAATTTCCCACAAAGGAGATGGGCCCCAGCCTCCTGCACCACAGCAATTAGACAAATCATTTGAAGGGTACAAGTTGAGGATGCACACAAGTGCCAGACACTGGAAGTTCCTGTATTCCGATACCACTGAAATGACCTCTCACAGTAGGTAGACAAAAAAGAGGCTCTGGACCCCTAGAAATAATATTTTAGTGATTAAAACATCCCAGCTTTTGTCCTGTAGGATCGCCGCTACCACAGGTGGTTCTTACAGACACTGACACTTTTCTTCAATTAAGAATTTTGAAAGAAGATGGGTAGGGTGAGGGTCTTGGAAGTCCTCACCACTCTCTAGAGTGAAATAAACTAGGTAGGATACTCGAGCAGTGTAGTAGGAAAAGGCAGTAAAACCTTCAAAAATGCACTTTTATCAATGGTGTGCTTTTGTGGCATCAGCCACCTGCTAGCGCGTAGATGGTGTTGGGTTTGGTCTTGGAGAAGTCTCCAACATTGTGAACGCTCACCCACACATTCCTGACCTGCTAGGAAGTTCTGAGTCTGTAGGAATATGTCTTTTTAGCAGTCCTTCCTGGGAGTCTCAAGTCATTTCAAGAGGTCCACATCGCTCTGATGCGAAAAGCAGACAAAGGCATTATTTAAAACAACAACAAAAACCTACAAGTCAATCTTTCTCACTAACATGGATTAAAAAATAATAGTTCAACAAAATTTTACCAGATTGAATTGAGGAATATATCAAAAGAGTAAGTACATCACACTAAGCAGATATAAGGCTAGTGGATATAAGGATCAAAAGCTAGTTTATTATTCAGAAATCAATCAATATAATACACTATACTAACAATCTAAAGAAAGAAAACTTCGTGAGCATATCAACTGATACAGAGAAGCAGTTGTCAAAATCCAACAATCATCCTGTGTAAAAACATCCAGCAAACTAGGAGTAGAAAGGCGTTTCCTCAGTTTGCTACAGAGTATCTGTAAAAGGAAATCTATAGCTAATATTACGCTTAATGTGAAGCACTTTATCGCTAAGCTCCGAAATAAGTCAAGGATGGCCTATCACCACTCGTGTTTAACACTTAAAATTTTAGAGGGTGCAATGAGGCAAGGAGAAAACAGACATTCGAATTGAAAGGAAGAAACACAACTGTCTCTGTTCTCAGGCGACATGATTATTATACAGAAAATTGCAGGCAATCTACAAGAGTTCCTTGAACTAACAAGTATGTTTAGCAGAGTTGCAACCAATAAGGTCACATTTGTATATAGTAGCAATGTAGAACCAGAAGGCAAAATATTTTTAAAATACAGTTTACAATAACTGAAAAATAAATAGTTTGGTTTA
Organism: Sturnira hondurensis; assembly: GCF_014824575.4. Classification (NCBI taxonomy): domain Eukaryota; kingdom Metazoa; phylum Chordata; class Mammalia; order Chiroptera; family Phyllostomidae; genus Sturnira; species Sturnira hondurensis. The sequence goes on from NW_028085930.1 coordinate 7,003,500, forward strand.
GATCTAACAAAACATGTACAGTATTTGTATGTTAAAAACAATAAAATGCTGATAAAAGAAATAAGACTTAATACCATGCTTGAAGTGGAAGATTCAACAAAGCAAAGATACCAATTCTTCCTAAATTGAACTATAGATTTAATACAATACCAATCCAAAGACAAGCTAATGCTAATATTAATATAGAAAGAAAGAAAATAGAAAAGCTAAAACAAGTTTTCAAAGGGAAGAATAAATTTGGATCAATCTACAGAAAAAAATGTTGTATTTCAATAGAAAACTATACATTATCTATAACATACCTTTACACTTCATCAGGTTTTGATTCTAAGGGAGCTATTTCTCAACTCTAAAAACAACAGCATTCTGTTCCATCTGATGAAAGTTCAAATGTCTTTCTTCACTCTGTGGAAAAACTACCTTTGTTTTCATTTGCAATTCATTTCAATCTTCTTTGACTCCATGCAATTGTGTGTTCTTTTCACCTTTCCTTTGAATGATTTATATAACATCTACTTAGTTCCCTGATTAGCCAGTGAAGTAAAATAGTTATATTTGTATGAGAGTCATACTTTTATTTTTACATCTGTATGGGAGTCGTACTTTTATTTTTTTCTGAAAGTTATGTTGTAACATACCACATGGCCCAATTGAGAGACTTGTTATGAAGCCGCCGAAATCAAGGCCGTGTGGCATTGTCAGAGGGAGAGACAAAGAGATCATGGCCACAGAGCTGGGAGCCCAGCAACACACTCATTCCTGTGACGCCAATTTATAATTTTCACAAAGGTGCAACATTGACTCGAGGTATTACAAACAGTGTTCTCAACAAATGGTGTTGGGACAGTGGAACATCCATAGATAAGGGAGAAAAAGAAACTTTCAGATCATAGACCTAACCATAAGTTAAACTTTTAAATTTTTAGAGAATAGACGACTTGGGATTTAATGATGAATTCTTAGATGCGACATCAAAAAAAAAAGATTCCTTAAAAAAAAATGGAAAAACAGAGCTTTATCACAATGAAAACCTTTTGCTTTGCAAAGGACGCCATTAGGAGAATGAAAATATGAACTACAGACTGGGAGAAAATATTTGCAAATTACATATTGACAGAAAACTTTTAACCAGATTAGAAAAAGAATTCTCAAAATTCAACAATAAGAAAACAAACACCTAATTAAAAATCTGGTGCAGCCTCTAAACCCTTTTCTGGAATAATGGTTTTAAATGTTTAAAATAAAATGTATAAGACTATAAAGGAAACTGGTTTAATTGAAATATAGTTACTAAAAGGCTAAAAAACAAAATTGTAATAGAGTAATAATATATTGCTTCTTCATTAATATTTTAAATAATAACAGCTAGTAGAGGATTTTATAGCTGCTACAAATTTGAAGGAGTTAAGAATATAAATGATATTTTGAGATATTTATAAAACTGAATGTGCTGTAAAAAAATCTGGGATTTCCATTGGTAACAAAATCACAAGTGTGCCCTGGCTGGTGTAGCTCAGTGGATTGAGTGCGGGCCTTCGAACCACACGATCGCAGTTTATTCCCGGTCAGGGCACATGCCTGGGTTGCAGGCCAGTTCCCAGCAGGGGACTCACGAGAGGCAACCATACATTGATGTTTCTCTCCCTCTCTCCTTCCCTTCACCTCTAAAGATAAATAAATAAAATCTTTTTAAAAAAATCACAAGTGTTGCTAGAACTACTGTAGTTTGTGGGTACATTCACAATGGACAGAGATTCTAAAGTTTAGTTAGAAGACAGGGGAAAATAGGGGAGGGCTGGGGTGGGGGTAAAGGCAGAAAATTGTGCTTGAACAGTAATACATAAGTAAGCAAACAAAATTTTTAAAAAAGATATTAGGGAAAATAAAGACACAATTTTTTCCATCCAAGCTCACAGACCTTCTGAATTTTATCCACGGAGTCTTTCCTGCGAATCGCTGACTAAGAGTAAAAACAGACTGTGTGTTCCAAAGATGGGGGCAACACCTCCCACCCCCCACGGGCCCCTTCACAACATGGCCTCGACATTTCCCCGGTGAAAGGTAGGATGTTTACCCACCTTTTTTAAAACTTTATTTTTAATCATATTTTAATTTTCAGTTGCAGTTGACATACATTATTGTATTAGTTTCAAAGGTACACTGCAGTGGTTTGCCATTACAGACTTAATAAATGGTCATTCCCATAAATCTTGTACCCTCCTGACAGCACACATAGTTACTAGCCTGTCATTGAGTTCATTCCCTATGCTGTACTGTACATCCCCATGACTATTCAGTAACATCCAGTTTGAATTTCTTAATCCCCTCACCACTCCCCTTACTCCCCCAGTCCCCTCCCATGTGGCAGCCATCAAAACATTCTCTGTATCTAGTATTCTGTTTCTGTTCTGCTCATTCATTTATTTTGTTTTTAGGTTCAATTGTGGATAAATATGTACTTGCATTTGTTGCCATTTTATTGTTCATGGTTTTTTTCTTCTTCTTAAAGAAGACCCCTTAACATATCATATAATACTGGTTTGGTGGTGATGAACTCTTTTAGCTTTTTCTTGTCCAGGAAGCTGTTTATCTGCCCTTTGATTCCAAATGATATTTCTTGCCAATCCTAGCCTGCAAAGTTTCTTTTGAGAAATCAGCTGACAGTCTTATGGGAGATCCCTTGTAGGTAAATAGCTGTTTTTATCTCATTGTTTTTAAGATTCTCTTTTTGTCTTTGACCTCTGACATTTTAATTATGATGTGTCTTGATGTGCACCTCACTGGGTTCATCTTGTTTGGAACTCTCTGTTCTCCCTAGACTTGTATGTCTATTTCCATGAGCAATGTAGGGAAGTTTTCTGTCATTATTTTTTCAAATAGGTTCTCATTTTCTTGCTCTCTCTCTTCTCCTTCCAGCACTCCCATTATGTGAATGTTGGTACACTTGAAGTTGTCCCACAGACTCCTTACACTATCCTCAATTTGGGGGGATTCTGTCTTTCTTTTGCTCTCCTGATTGGGTGTTTTTTTGCTTTCTTACATTCCAAATCGCTGATTTGATTCTCAGCTTCATCTGCTTTACTTAATGTTGATGCCCTGTAATTATTTCAATTAGGGTATCCTTTATTTTTCTCTGGTGTTTTTTTGCATTGTTGAGGTCCTCACTAAGTTCATTGAGCATCCTTATAACCAGTGTTCTGAACCCTGTATCTAGTAGATTGCTTGCCTCCGCTTTGTTTAGGTATTTTTCTGGAATTTTGTTCTGTTCTTTCATTTGGGCCATGTTTTTTTGTCCACTCATTTTGGCAGACTTTCTGTGTTTATTACTATGTATTAGGTAGAGGTGTTGTGTCTCCCAGGCTTGGTAGACTGGCCTAATGCAGTAGGTGTCCTGTAGGGTCTAGAGGCACAGCCTCCCCTATTACCCAACCTGGGAATTTGAGGTATGGAGGCACAACCCCCATGTGGGCTGTGTACACCCTTTTGTCATTGTTGAGCCTTGATTCCTGTTGGCACATGAGTGGGAGGGATTTACTCAGGCTGATCAACTGCCAGGATTGGCTGTGACCACTGACCACTGACCACTGGCTTCTGTCTTTATTGCAGGATCAGCTGAGCAGGGCCCCCCTCCACAGAGCAGGACTTTAGCAGGGCTCTGGTGCCACCGAGTCTACCCCTTGAGTGTGTTGCTTCTCAGGGTAGTGGGGTGGTGATGCTTTGATGTGGCCTGAAGCTATCCGCTGAATGTTCTGGCTCTGGGGCCTCCTGGGAGGTGCAGGTCAAGGTCATCCACTACCTATATCCTGCACAGGGCCACCTGGCATAAGCTACAAAGTGATCTGCAGGTGGCTGCTACTTGTGCTGGGCCTGGGGCCTCATAGTGAGAGGAGAGGTTGAGGGCTTCTAGAGGCCAGATGGTGTTTGTTTGAAAGAATTTAGGGAAATTGGAAGCATGAGCCAAGACAAGCCATGGATGGATAAGCCATTGGTATGGAAAAGCCACTAGAGACAGCCTGGGTGGGCCTGTAAGTTGGGTGGGGCAGGAACTCCGGGAATCACCAGCGTGGGACAAACAGTGTAAGCCAGGTTGATAGAGTCTCAGATGTGGCACCTCCTACTGGCTCTGTGGGGGAGGGCTCAGGAAAGGAATGATGGCCTCTGCCAGCACTTCTGACTGGGAGAAAGCTGCCCCTCCAAAGCTTGCCCTGATGCCAGACAATTTACTTCCTTCCTCTATTTTTCTAGTGCCTTTCGAGCTGCTGCCTTGTGCTGGAGCTCAGAGGGAGTGAGTCCAAGTAAGTCTGTTTGGGCGCCCTTTACAAGGAACTGCTGGGACTCCAGGAGTTTTCATCTTCCTCAGCCTCAATCCCCACTGATTTTTGCAGCCAGAAGTTATAGGGACTTATCTTCCTAGCACTGGAACCCTGGGCTGGGAGTCTTTTTGTGGGGCTGGAGTCCTGTGCTGCTCAGGCGGGGTCCTCTGGAGGGAAGATATCCCTACTGATTTTTATCTGCCACTCGAGGGTGTGGGAGCAGTCCATTCCCCATCTCCGCCCCTCCTACCAGTCCGGATGTGGTTTCTTCTCTAATTCTGTAGTTGCAGGACTTCCATTCAGCTCGATTTCTGGAGGTTCTGAACAATGGCCGTTCTGTAATTTAGTTGTTTTGATGTGGTTGTAGGAGGTGGCAAGTATTGTGTTTACCTAGGCCACCATCTTCTATCCATCTTTTTGACACTGGGTGGATCTGTGACACTTTGACCAGCAGAATATATTAGAAGCGATGCTGTATCAGTCTGAGCATAGCCCTTAACTGATCTGTCAAAGTCTGCTTCCTTCCTCAAAGAAGCAAGACACCACGTAAGAAGGGCAGTTATCCTAGACCACCATGCTGTGGCAAGCCTAAGCTCCACGACGAGTCCCTGGAGGGTGAAACTCCAGGTGGAGGGTAAAGATGGCCCAGGAACACTGAGGCACCATATGCCTGAGTGAAGCAGTCATCTTGGAAGTGCAGCCTTTAGTTTAGGTGCTGTATCTGATGCCGCCTAAATCAGAGGTGAGCTGCCCATGAGCTTTTCCAGAATTCTTGACCCATAGTACCATGAGCAAGATAAAATGCCTGTTTTAAGCCACTGAATTTTGGGAGAGTTAGGCGGTAATGGGTGGAATAGAGGGCAAATACTGTGGCATGTCTCTTGTATCCTTCCCACTGATACAAGAGACAGGCATAAAAGGGGGACTCAGAAATGGCTGACATATTGAGGCTTGCACAGCATTTTGGTGTCAGCAAAGAACCACGGGGACTAACATCATGGGGCCAAAGTACATTGCCCGATAGGTGACCTGCTGCTCTGAGGCACCCTAGTCTGCTTTCCAGGATTTGAGATGAACCCCAGGATCCCCCCCAAATGCTGACTGCTGGGATGGTTCCCAAGAATTCTCAGATGTTACACTTTCCCCAGGGAAAAGTATAAGAAGATTGAAGAGAAGATAATGGAAGTGCAAGTTAAAATGGTGTAGTTGTACTGGAAGCAATCTCTGTGTACATGGACTCTTGGGCTGGGTCTGAAGACACACCCGGAGGTGCACTATTGCACCATGGTTGTGAGCACAGGCTCTGAAGTCATTGTCACGACTGAGATCTGGCTCAACCGCAGGGCCTGCTGCATGGCTAGGGCATGTGACTTCATCTCTCTGTGCCTCGGTTTGCACACTTTGTAAAGGGAATGAAATAATATCCCCCTTATAGGAGTACAGTGAGGTTTAAATGGGTTCATACATTTGGAACATTGCTTGGTACATACAGCTCCCAAATGAATTTTTTCATTAAAAACCAAATGAATTTTTCTAGAATTATTTTCAGTGATTTTTGGATTATTGGCTAATGTAATGATGATGTGCCTTGGTGTGTTCCTTCTTGGGTCCAACTTCTTTAGGACTCTCTGAGCTTCCTGGATTTCCTGGAAATCTATTTCCTTTGCCAGACTGGGGAAGTTCTCCTTTATTATTTGTTCAAATAAGTTTTCCACTTGTGGCTGTTCCTATTCCCCTTCTGGTACCCCTATAATTTGGATGTTGGAGCATTTAAAGATGTCCTGAAGGTTCCTAAGCCTCTCCTCATTTTTTGAATTCTTGTTTCTTCATTCTTTTCCATTTGGTCATTTTTTTCTTCCTTCTGGTCTACTCCATTGATTTGAGTCCCAGTTTCCTTTCCATCACTATTGGTTTCCCGTGCATTTCCTTTCATTTCAATTAGTTTTGCCTTCATTTGTTCCTCTAATCTGTGACTAAAATCGACCAGTTCTGTGAGCATCCTGATCACCAGTATTTTGAACTGTGCATCTGATAGGTTGGCTATTTCTTGGTCACTTAGAGTTATTGGTTCTGGGGCTTTAAGTTCTTCTTGAGCCATATTTTGGTCTGTTTGCACCTGTTAAGTATGAGGAGCAGAGCCCGAGGTGTGCACCAGGGTGGGGTGACCCAGTTGCTGGGTCATGGCTCTGTATGTGGGGGCAGGGTCCAAGAGGGGCAATGGTTGTCCCTTCTGCTGCTTCCTGCCACTGGGGCCTGCATGGTCCATCTCACTGCTCACTTCTCTGCTGGTTTATCTGCGCGTGAACGTGTGATCGTGATCAGGTAGCCGCCTTGCGCCCTCACTGGTTCCACCCGTTGCCACCCCACACCTGGGATCCGCTCATGGCTGCCCGTGTGCCTGAGTCGGGAGATCTTTCCTGCCCGACCCTGCTCTGCTGCTGGCTCCGCTTCTCTTACCGGTCTGGGTGAACCATTTGTTATGGGACTTCCATATAGTTCACTTTTTCTGTGTTTTGGCTGCGTTTTTTTTACTGAAACTTTGTTGACTTTAAACTTGGTTGTGAGAGGAGGCACGGTGTTTCCACCTACGCCTCCATCTTGGCGGAAGTCCGGGTTAGACATTTTGTGAATATAAAGCTACTTCCCAAATTTTTCACTGATTTTGGAGTGGTAGAATAAGAATGTCATTTTCCTGAATAAAGGGTAAACAAAAAACCCCCTCACTTTTATACTTTCATTGAGAGGCATCCAAGTCACTATAGGCAGCCACATTTAGGGAGTGGGGTAACTTATGCCACCTTCCCCTGAATACAGGGTATTTATTTAAGTTGTTGGAAATTCTTCTCCATAAGAGATTGGTCCATTCTTATCTATCTATTCATTTACTTATATTAGTATGGGTTCATGGATATTTATTCGATATTTTGGACTCCAACCCAATACTCTTATTTATTTTGTTGCTTGCATTTCCCAACCTTGGCTGCTGGGAGCTCTTTTAATTGGCTCCAGGTCTCTTTGATGCACCCAGCCAGTGTGTGCATTTTCTATGCTTCCTTCCTGCTGCATCTACTAAGAAGCCCCTGGCTTGTTTTTTTGTTTTTTTTTTTAAGGAGCTTTTGGCTCATTAAAAAAAGAAGAAGAAGAAGAAGAAGCCCCTGGCTTGTTGTTTTTTTTTAAAGGCATCAAGTTTGAAATGATGAAAATAAAATGATATTTGATTTGGATGGTACTCACATATCATCTTAGCAGCCATTTTCCTTCAGGCATTAAAGAGAGACATTTTTGGATAGAATAAGCAACAACTAAATAAGAGAAGAATGGGGTGCGATTTTCTGAAAATCTTACCAAAGTCCTTTTCCTCAAAGGAAAGCAATGCGGTTTAGCAGTTTAAGAGTGCAGTGTCTAGAAGAAGACAGCTTGGGTTCAGACCCCATCCTTGCCTCCTTCCAGGTCCTGACTGTAGGCAGATTGCTTGGCCTCAGTCCCCTTATCTGTAAAATGGGCATGATGCTCCTATTAGCACCTGCCTCACAGGACTATCACTCAGGAAGTGCCTCATGGCTGTTCATTAAATACATGAAATATAAAAAATGTATTCGTTGATCACAGGAATGTTTTTTCTCGATTGCTTTAATGAGATTAGGATATTCCAAGTTTACAACTTCCCATCCATCCATATGGGCACTTTTCCCCATTTTAATGAAGAGTAACTTCTTAGGAATTGACTATATAATTCCTAAGACTACATAATTCATTGAGGTCAGTAAAACCTGGCGAGGCAGTTTGCTTCTCTAATTCTAAGAAAGAGGTTGAGATATAGCAAAACGCTAAAGAAAGTGGGAAGGATATCGACCACCTACATGCAATGTTATTCTACTCTAAATTATTCTACGTTGTCATGAACAAGATAACACATCTCTAGCAAATCAGAGCCTTTGGTTGGCTCTACCCCCTCTGCGATACTCACCCTCGTATTTGTGGGCGGCAGCTGGCTGCACGGTGGCGTGTCTTCCCATTCCCAACGACTGGCCTTCTCAGCGTTCTGCCAGCTCTAGTGGAGCTGCGTCTCGTGCTAAAACCTAGTTGTTTTGATTTTCTGAGGAGAGTAAGAATGGTGTGTTCTCTCAGAAGGCATCCTCAATCAAAGTAACAGTGTTACTATCAAGTTTTCTTGTTGTTCCACCAAATTGAACTTCCCTCACTTTAATAATAGTGAGTATTTCAAGATGTGGTTTAAGAAGATGAAAAAAAACCATTTTCAAGAGTATACAGAGAGCTAATGAAAGATGAAATCTTATGGTTGTGTCTTTTAACTTCATAAAACTTAAAATAATAATGGGAATGATAAATCCCTGCCTTTTTCTTTCAATATTTTATTGAACAAACACTTGTCTATTGTCTACTATATGGGTACTGTTCCTGACACTTTACAACTATGAACCCATTTATTCCTGTCAGAGTTCTCTGAAGTTGGTGATATTATTATTCACATTTTACAGAGAAGGGAACTGAGGCGTGGATAAGTTAAATCACTTGTCCGGGATCGTATGGTAGTAAGTGGCAGAGCTGGGATTTGAACCTGAACAGTCTGGCTCCACTACCCTATTCTCTGGTTCCCCATATTTGATCATAATTAATGACCCAAACATAGGGATAATGGTATTGAAGATAATTCCCCTTGAGTCACTAACTTAGAAGTTACTAAAAATAGTAACTTCTAACACAAAAGTATTTGGCAAAAAAAAAAGATTTAAAAGACTTGGCCTCTCTTGTATAAAATTTTAAAATAATCTAGTCATAGGTAGGTCAGACATAGATGTGAGAAAGCACTGACAAAACCACAGCTTTAAAGACCGAAGGGAAGACGTGCAAACTTTATTTTCTTTGTCCACTTTATTCACTTCGAGTATGACTTACTTTGTGCAACATTTGTGAGGGGGTGGAAGATAAGAAGAAGTGGCGGTGACAAGCAGTTCTGGGAGGTGGGACAACAAAGAGTAACATATTACACTTTCTGTTCACGCTAAAGGTTACTATTTGTCCCAGTTTTTTTTCGGGGAAGTTACTGTTTCAAATATCTTATGACATTGTAAGTTTATTTTTCCTGTGTTTAAGTGTGGAAAACACAACCTTTTTGAGGAGCCACCACGCTTTGTTCTTACAACATTTTTAACAGGTCTTAAATCTTTAATTTCCTCTATTCTTAAGGTGAGACTTATTAAAACTACATTCCAAAGTGTGAGCTCACTTCCAACTTCTGTGATTTTTTTTTTTTTTTTTGGAAAATATACCTTTAGAGGGTAGGGAGGCTGGGAACCAGGTGAAAAAGGGGAAGGGATTGAGAAGTGGACTGGTAATCACAAAACCAGTCATGGAGGGGTAAAGTGCAGCCTAGGAAATAGTCAGCAGCACTGTAATTATTATACACAGTGCCAGGTGGGCACTGCAGATGCCAGGGGTAAGACTTTGTAAAGCATATGATTGTCTAACCACTCTGTCATACACCTGAAATGAATACAAAATAATAATAAATGTTTTTTAAAAAATGCTTATAACACCCACCAAAAATAAAATAAAATTTTAATCTGGTTATATACATATATATATATGTCAGTATTCATGGCTTAAGTCATTATTCTGTCAAATAACTTTTTTCAAAGTTCATTTTACCATATTTTTCAGACCATAAGACGCACCTAGGTTTTAGAGGAAAATAGGAAAAAAAATTGAAGCAAAGATGTGGTAAAATATTTAATAACATAAATAACATAGTATTTCACCAATGTAACTGTAAACAGAACTCAACAGCAGCATTAACAACCATTATTCCTCCCAAATTTGGTGGGGTGCCTCTTACAGTCCAAAAATACGGTAATTTTTTGTTTGTTTTCTTTTTTTTCAAGATTTTAAAAAATTTATTGTTACAGAGACAGGAAGAGAGAAAGAGAAGGAGAGAAACATTGATGTGTAAGAGATACATCTACTGGTTGCCTCTCTCATGCCCCCAACTGGGGACTTGGCCCCAAACCCAGGCAGGATCTCTGACCAGGAACTGAACCCGTGACTCCTTGGTTCGCAAGCCAGCGCTCAATCCACTGAGCTACATCAGCCAGGGCTCAAATGACTTTTTAAAAAATAAAGTATTGTTCTTACCTTCCAAAAAATAAAGTCATCTTTACTTACCCAATATAATTTGACACCATATTTACCTCATTTAATTGTTTTATTTAGGTTCAGTTTAAAAGGAATTTATATTTCCTAAGCATTCACCAGTTGAAGACATCAACAATGTTATGAGAAGCATGTAGCCAGGCTATAATTAAAATTTTGCCTTGTATGATAGAAACAATGTAAAGTCTACTTATGAATAATAAGGGAATGTAGTACATACACACCAAGGTTAAAAAATTTTTTTCAATGCCTACTTAATTAAGGCATGTTTAGACCTTTGAGTTACTTCACAGGATCTCAACAAGGCAGATAAACCTGAAGCAGTAGGTGAGCATTCTGCAAACCCTAAGGGCTGTCCGACCCGCAGCCCACAGGCCGCGTGCAGCCCAGGACGGCTGTGAGTGCAGCCCAACACAATGTCGTACATGTGCTGAAAACAGTGTGAGATCTTTGTGTGGTTATGTGTTGCAATGTGTTTAATCTGTGGCCCAAGACAACCCTTCTGCTTCCAGTGTGGCCCAGAGATGCCACAAGGCTGGACGCCCCTGGAGGAGCACAGTTTAGAGCAGGACTCCGAAAACAAGGTCAGAAACTGCCAACAGCAGAACCACATGCTGCAGGCACCTGCTAAAGTGGCGGATTCCTAGGTCGCCAGTTCAGGGTTTCTGGGGGTGCGGGCTGGGTCCTTACCTAGGACTCAGATTACCTAGGACTCCGTACCTAGGAGATGTCTAGGCACAGGGAAGTTAGAGAAGGGCTGACTCGGTTATGCTTCTGGTAGAGTCTCTGCAGCCAGTGGATTTGAGGTAGGGCTTTAGGAATCCCTTCCAGCTCGACATAGAAGCTGGTATGGTTAGAAATACTGGTTGGGTCAACCCACGGGTATTTATAGAGGACCTGATGTGATTTAGCCCAGTGTATATTCTTGAACAAGGGCTGGAAATGAGTCATAAGAATATTGCGCAAAGTTAACAGGAAAGAGAGGGGACCTCCCAGTTTAAAACCAGAAATGAGGTGTTGAAGGGCAAGATTTGGGGTGACTCTAATGAGGAAGGGCCAGATCCTTGAGGTACTCTGAGGGAAAAACATAGGCTGGTGAAAAAGGAAAAGACCAGTTAAAGCAAGTATTTAGCTGTGAGCCCTATGGAGTCCGGATCGATAACTAATTCAGTACCTGAGCTTCCCATGCTAAGTAACGGCACCACCGCGCTTAACGTTTTCTTGAGCTAAGATTCCCTTTGAAAAATGTGATGGAAACTAAGTACCCTACTCAGGCTAAGAGCAGGCACTTAGCAAATGTTTGTGAGATTAAATTACTTTGTATACATAGTGTTATATTTGTTTTTTCTTCAGTTCAATGGCTTGACTATCTTTCTTAACTTTGGCAGACAATTATAGGCCCCTTTGCTAGACAAACTCAGTGTTTCCTGTTTGGTGGGGAGCGGGGAGACTTATTGCACCTAACTTCCCTTCCTCCCCATGTTTTATTGAAATAATAGAAAAGATGTTAAAAATAAAAATGAAATAATGAGTGCTAGAGAGAGTGACATCAGCAAGTCAGAGATATTTTGAGAAATTCTTCAGTGATGAGCCGATGTGAGGAAACCAATGAAGAAGTCAAAATAGGGGAATTGCAGGCACACCCACGAGAGATGAACATGGTTCTTCCTGGGGGGAAGGCTGGAGCCTGGCTCATCCCGCAGAGCGTCAGGGAACTGGGGAGCACTTGTCAGGGGCAGTGACGAACACATTCTCTGTCAGCTGCTCGTCCCCCTTCTTCCCGCAGGAAGACAGAGTGGCTGGTCCCAAGGCCCAATCGGGAGGCGTGCTCTCTGTGAAAAGAGGATGCTCTTTGGGGGGCAGGGCTCCTGCTGTGCCCTGGAGAAGCAGAGCAGATGGTGAGGCAATTCAGGATGTACCGCACAGACATGAAAGGGAAATATTTTAAAGTGAAGGTCATTCCGCTCAGGAAATATATGCACAGAAACACTGCAGCCAAGAGTCAAGTCCCTTCCCTCTTTGCTATGTTCCTAGCTGCCACACCACTGCCTGCTCGGAAACACTCCTGGGTGCCTGATGCCCCAGCCCCGCCCTCACCAGCCCTCCCCATTCCAGGGAGAGCACCTACTTCCAGTAACGGTTTTGTCTCTCCTATTAGACTAACTTCCCCAGGTAACAGCTGTAAACTCTGGCAAAACACAATGTGAAGATACTTGGAAGCAATCAAAAGCAGACAGACACTGGAGGGGAATCAGCCGTTGGGAAAAGGGATACTTTTTTTTTATAGCTCTTAGCCTGTTTTTTGTGGTTCAAGTTTGTGCCATGCAGGGGCAGACAGTGGGGAATAGAACAGCTAAAGGCAGGGGGGCAAAATCCATCGTCTTAGCAGTTTGAAATATCAGAGGGCAGAGTTTGAAGGCATCCACAGTTTCTAACGGTGGGAAGAAAATCCCCCCAAATTGAAAGCCAGAGAGGAAAACTATACACAAACTCTGCAGCTGATCCCTGCAACTTGAACTAACCACACGCAGGGAAGGCTCCAAGCAGCCTAATTTAGGCTAAAAGAACTGAGCTGAGATTGGAGCTGCCGTCCTTTGCAGGGGAGACAGTTTGCAGTTTCAGTTCAGCCAATTTAACTGACTGCTAAAAAACAAAACCTAAACATTTCTAGGAACAAAATAAAAAGAGTCTCCACCATATCTCATTTACAATGTCTAAGACACAATCCAAAATTACTTTATATACAAAGAAACAGGAAAACATAACCCCTTCTTAGGAGAAAAGACACAGTCCTAAGGTGACCAAGATGCTGCAATTAGCAAAAGAGAATTTTAAGGCAGTTATTCACAAAGATGTTTCTTGGGGAAGCAGACACACAGGGCTGACAGGGGGACCAACATTGGCCATTCCTGCTAATCCAGGAGGCTTTTAGTTTGTGGACGATGATTCATTAGAATTTGAAAAACACTCCAGGGTGTGAAAGAAGAGGTTCAAGATTAACTAATTAAAACAACTGAGTCCGGGGAAAACAGAGATAATTTAGGGAGCGTGGGAGAACTTGAAAAAATTCTAAGTAGTGTCCTCAAAGATATTCAAGGATAGATTGAACTCATAAAATAACAAGAGGCCACTGTGGAAAAGGAACAATCAAATAGACAGGAAAGAATTCTTGTAAATAAAAAAAAGTAATGAATTTGCTGAAGACCAAGATGGTGTTCTAGAAGATGATATTTCTTGGAGAAATACAAATAGAGAAATGAGGTAAAAAGATGGAAAATAGGAGGGAACCCACCCCCGACCCCACCGAGACGTGGAGGTTAGAAGTAGGAAATTCAAGTTCCAGAGTGGTTTTCTTCAGCTGAAAACATATGTGAACCACAATTAGACAGAAAACAAATACCCATGCCTAAATATATTCCCGTAACATTTTAGAACTTCCAGGATAAAAAGAGTGTCTTAAAAGATTCGGTAATATGTACATGCATACATAAATTAAAACAAACTGCAGCAGACCGCTTACACTAAAATGAGAATCAGACCGATACCAGATTTTCACGGTCAGTCCTGGACGCTAGAGGACAGCAGAATTCTGCATTCAAATTCTGGAGGAAAATGGCTTTCAACCTGAAAACTTTTGTATCTCGACAGTTGACAAGTAAGAGGGCCAAACAGAAACATATTTGGACATGAGCGAATCCAAAACCTTGGTGCTCATGTATCCTTTAAAAATTACTTCAATAAAATGAAAAAAAGATAGAGGACAGCATGGGTTATAAGAGCTGTAAAGACATGAAATTTAGAGGTTTGAAAAATATAAGTATAGTTCACAAAATCCACACTGGTCACTAGGGGCACAAATCATTGCCTCTCGTGACTAGAAGTGGGCAGGAAGATTTCTTACATTGTATTTATACTCTTCTGTATTATCTGCATTTATCTTTGTTTTGAATAGAATTACTTATAATCAAAAATTAATATAGTTTCTAAAAGACCCCCCAAATCTAGCAGTACTTTATTTTTAAGCGTGTTATCAATTATTTCTTTTTTAAAGTATGTTTTATGGATTATGCTACTGCGGTTGCCCCATGTTTTCCTCCCCTTTATCCATCTCCACCCCAAACACCCTCCCTTCCTCATTCCCCACCTTAGTTCACGTCCATGTCACATGTAAGTTCTTTGGCTTCTCCATTCCTATATTGTTCTTAACCTCCCCCCGTCTGTTTTATGCCTACCAATGATGCTTTTTATTCCCTGTACCTTTCCCTCAATTTCCCCCCTCCCTGCGTACTACCCTCCATGTGATCTCCATTTTTGTGATTCTGTTCCTATTCTAGTTGTCTGCTTAGTTTTTGTTTTTGTTTTAGATTAAGTTGTTGATAGTTGTGTTTGCTGTCATTTCACTATTCATAGTTTCAAAATTCTTTTCCTTAGATAAGTCCCTTTAACATTTCATATAATAAGGGCTTGGTGATGGAACTCTTTGAACTTGACCTCATCTGAGAAGCACTTTATCTGCCCTTCCATTCTAAATGATAGCTTTGCTGGATAGAGTAATCCTGGATGTAGGTCCTTGCCATTCAGAACTTGGACTACTTCTTTCCGGCCCCTTCTTGTCTTTTGAGAAATCAGCTCAGTCTTATGGGAACTCCTTTGTAGGTAACTACTCCCTTTCTCTTGCTGCTTTTAAGATTCTCTCCTTATGTTTAATCTTGAGTAATGTAATTATGATGTGTCTTGGTTTGTGCTTCCTTGAGTCCAACTTCTTTGGGACTCTCTGGCCTTCGTGGACTTCCTGGAAGTCTATTTCCTTTGCCAGATTGAGGAAGTTCTCTTTCATTATTTGTTTAAATAAGTTTTCAGTTTCTTGCTCTTCCTCTTCTCCTTCTGGCACCTCTATCATTCAGATGTTGGAACATTTAAAGTTGTCTAAGAGTCTCCTATGCCTCAACTCATTTTTTTTTTAATTCCTATTTCTTCATTCTGTTCTGGTTGAATATTTATTGCTTCCTTCTGTTCCAAATCATTGATTTGAGTCCCAGTTTCTTTCCCTTCACTGTTGGTTCCCTGTATATGTTTCTTTATTTCACTTTATTTATAGCCTTCACCTCTTCCTTTATTTTACATCTGAACTCAATCATTTCTGTGAGCATCCTGATTACCAGCGTTTTGAACTCTACATCTGATAAGTTGGCTATCTCCTCGTTGTTTAGCTCTTTTTCGGGAGTTTTGATCTGATATTTCATTTGGGCCGTGTTTCTTTGTCTCAGTGCCCTTGCTACATTGTAAGGGGTGGAGCCTTAGGTGTTCGCCAGGTCAGGGCAACCCACTTCTGGAGTGCCTGTGCTGTCTGTGGGGGAGGGGTCCGAGAGGGAACAAGGCTGCTTGCTCAGCTCTGGCCCCACTTTCAGTCACTTCCCCCGATACCCACAAGGCAATTTGGCCCTTCTGGTGCTGATTCCCAGGTGGAGGGGTGTAAATTCTGGGACCCTGTGGGTCCCCCCAACAGCCTGTCCTGTGAGACTGAGTTTCTTCCATTGCCACAATCTTCACAGGTTTTGACAGCCAGAGGTTTTGAGACTTCATTTCCCTGCACAGGAACCCTGGGTTGCTCAGTCTGTCTCACTCCCCAGTTATTCCGTCTGGTTTATCTGCACGTGAATGTGGGACCATCTGGTCCTCCAGCTCCCGCCTTGCCACATGTCCTCCCTGCCCCAGCTGTCTGTCTCCACCCTTCCTACCGGTCTGGACGAATGTTTCCTCTTTAACTCCTTGGCTGTTGGACTTCTATACAGTTTGATTTTCTGGCAGTTCTGGTTGTTTTTTGCTTTTAAATGGGTTGCTATCCTTCTCTCAGTTGTGCAAGGAAGCAAAGCATATCTACCTACACCTCCATCTTGTCCAGAAGTTCAATTTTTTCTTAAAACATTTAATAAGAAGAGGAACTTGTCCATTTAGGTTAGAGTAGTTGAAGAAAAAGTAGAGGTTCCTACTGAAGGCAAGTTTAAAAATAAAACAGAAAATCCTTTATTGATTTAGCACACGTGCAAAAATAGTAAGCTATGGATATAAAAATATGACTTTTATGTTTTCACACTAATATGAAAGTGGCTTTTACAAATTATAACAAAGTATACATTCTCACTGCTTCAGAATGGTCCCTAGTGGTGATGTACAATATGGTAGCCAGCATACGGCTGTTGAGACTTGCCAGGTACCTGGTCCAAACTGAGATGTGCTGTGAGGGTGAAATCCACATCAGATTTCAAATACTTGGTATAACAACCTGTAAAATATCTCATTAATAATTTTAAAATATTGACTCTATGCTGAAGCGATATTTGAAGTATCCTGGTTAAATAAATGCCATTATTAAAATTAATTTTATTCTTTATTTTTACCTCTTGAAATGTGGCTGTTAGAAAATGTGAAATCCCGTACGTGGCTCTCATATGTGCCTTACAGTATATTTTTATTGGTCCTGGTCTGAAGCACCCGAATACCCCGTATTATATATGTACCCCCTCTTTGTTCACTTGGGGTTTCTACACAGAGAGTTTCAGAAGAGAAACGAACACTTTGACTTTCACTTATCAGGAAACGCCCCTGGCTATGAAGAAAGGATCAATGTCAACATTAGAACAAGACGGAAAACAGGAGGTTGGGAGAGTAGGGAACGCGATTGGAAGAAATGCCAGTTCGTGCATTGAAGAGTTCTGTTGGTTGAATGGCCTCCAGTAAAACATTTTCCTCTATTGCATGTACTCTTCTAATCCCACACATTATTCTTTTTGTAATCATGTTCTCTTAATATTTTCTTTATGCCATGCCATTCTAGCTAGGAACAGTCCACCTACAACCCTTCCTTAGAACTTCCCTACATATACCTGGCTGATGTTTTTTATGGTCGGGGGTGTCCCTGCACTGATGCAGCAGTCATTGCAATACTGTAATTGGGTTCACTCTACAGTGGTTCAAATGCGGGGGAATTGAACCACTCCCTTGAAAAAGGCCCTGGGATGGCCTGGCAATTGTCTTGCAAACAGCATTCATCTTTGCATCAAATGGACCTGTCTTTCCTGACCCACCTGAAAAAGCCACTTTTATCAGCAGAAATACTTTCCTGTTGCAGTTGGATGGTTAACTTACTTCCTGAGAAATGTCACACTACATTTGTGCTCTCGGCTTTATCGCTGTAGACCATTTGTCACTTTGAATTTTCATGTGTCCTGTGTGAACACTGCCATGAAGTATGAGAAACAGTAACGGTCCATAGTTCTGTGGAAGGTAAGAGAAACAACTAGGTTGGGAGTGGAGTGAGAGTGTTCTTTACAGAACTGAGATGGGAGAAGGAAGAGAAATGGGGGTGTTAAAAAAATCTCTCAGAACCAGAAGAAAGTAGAAGTCCTCTTAGACACTTACAGTAGAAAAAATATGAGGAAAAGGAAGTGAAAGCTTTTACTTTTACAGTCTATCGACTCTGTATAGGATAGTTGTTGGCACCAAATACCTTAATCAACACATTAGGGTTGGAAAATTTTGCATCTAGGCCAGTGATGAGCAAATAGTAGGTCTTCCATAGATGTTTGTTGATTGAGTGAGAAAATCCAGGTCTTACGTTTCTATTCAGACTTCCGTTTTAAAGTTTCATCACTCATTAGCATGAGCTATTGTGGCTTCCTTACTGATATAGCTAGCTTCTTTATGGAGACAGAAATTTGTCCTTTGTTCTCACTGCTATAGATGTTTTTCCCTTTCCCAAGCTGAGAACGTAGCCAAATCGCCTGTGTGCCTCTTCTGTGCCAGCAGAAAGCAGCAGTTGCCAGGCAAGGGGAGGCAACCCCTCAGGCCTTTGATTGCAGTGGCCTTGGCTCAGCAAGAACATGGAGAAAGTGAGGATGATAGAGGTAAGTGCTTGGAGTTTAACTGGGGGAAGCCATGGAATCCCAGGGGAGAGGAAGATTTCTGAGACTAATAGATGGGGTAGGGTTCTGGGGGCCAGGGTTTTGTGCTGGTCAAAAATGCCAGCACTGCTTGTGGGTGTCACAAGGTGGGTGTCCCCTACCTCAGTAGGGGACTGGACAATGCCATGCTGGCGAACTCCAATTGTGTGGCCTTGGGAGCCAGGGCACCGATGTCCTCTGCCTACCTTCAGGACACCACATGATAATAGAAAGTGAGCTGGTTGGAGACCAGTGTGTACAGCGGCCTAGTGAACGGTTCTCTCATTCTTTCTACCAGCTACATTCTGGGGCCTTTAGCTGAACCTGAGAAGATGAAGAACACTGCCAAGGAAGGTGGTTAAATTTCTCACCCAATGCATGGTCAGAAGCTCAAGGAAGAATAAAACAGTTAAAAATAGATATCAGGCGCACTGCAATGGTACCATTCACGAAAGCGCTTGCTTGGACAATGACCAGTCCAGAGTACAAAATGAGAAGACAGATTGTTCACAGGGCCTAAGAACTAGATGTGGCTTCTATGTTCATCTAATCCAGACTCTTCATTTCTGGATTACAAAACCAAGGTTTAAGATTTCAAAAAACGTGTTCCTACTGAGCGCAGAGCTGAAGCAGTAGGTCTTCATCCTTAGTCTACTTCCCTGTCTGCCTTACCACTTGAGCAATTCAGATCTCTTTGTAGCAGTTAAAATCCATTATCATTTCAGCAGGGCCATGAATAGCCCTTATCAAAGTAAAATCTCTTAACTTTAAGATGAAATAAAGAAATTAGAACTTTAAAAATATCCAGCTCTGGTAGTTGATGTTAAAAAAAAAAACAACCCGTGGGTACATGGATTTCCTAATTATTCACCATCATAGAAATTGTGGAGAAATGGCCTGAGCTACAACTAAAGTAGTTGATATTATGGCTTCTCAGAATTAAAAAGTCTCTTTCTAAGGCATTTTCAAATACAGATATGTATATTGAGTATTGGCTCTCAAACCCTGGGAGAAGTTTCTTTTCCAGAGTGTATGTTTGTATTATACCTACTTAATGGCTGAAAAAAAAAACAGATTTATTAAACCTTCTAATGGGATCTTATATCTTAAGAATCCCCCTATTAGTTCTACTTCTAGTCTAATTCCGGACCCCCCCCACTCCCCGCCCGCCCCCCCTCCGCCCCCCCGGCCATTATCTAGTCTTCTTTGATCCATGTGTTTGCCACACCAGGTAAACTTTTTTTCTTTGCAGGCAAAAGTCCGAGTGAAATGTGTCTTCTCATTTCTCTCTGGACCCCTGTGCTAGAGAACACAGAGCGCAGAGCCTCTTTCCAGCCCAACGAGAAGCCTGCACTGTGATGAGGAGACCTAACTAAGCAATCTGGACGTTCACTCATCCGTCAGCCCAGCACTGTCCTCGGGTCCCTGGGAGTTCCTGCTCTGGGCAGACTCAAAAGGAAGAGTGTGGGTAGGAGGGTGGTGCCCCAGGGTGAGACTGTCCTCTGAGTGCTGTGTCCCTGAGAGGGGCTGCGTCCCTGAGAGGGGCTGCTCGCCATGCAGGAGGCTGGCCTGGCGCTCCATGCTGCTTTGGCTGTCTGCTCAGATGTTCCCGTAGTAGTCTCTCCGCGCACAGGGCCCGGATCGAATGAGTGTGAACAGCAGCACTGCCAGGATCCCAGACACCAGGAAAAAGGCGATGGCCAGGACGATCCTGAGAACTGTGGGAAAATAGCAGGAGCATCAAAATGTTAAAATTAGTGGATTCGAAAAATATGAAGCTCACCGATCAGTGTTGGGTTCTGCCTTACATGTAAATGTCAGTGGACTTTCTGAAGCAGCCTTGAAATCAGCGTGGTGTGGGGAAAAGAGCACTGGATTAGGGATCAGGAGATGACCTAGGTCCTGGTTCCAGTGTGACCTTTGACCTTGGGTCTCCACTCTTCCCTGTAAAGGGAGTTCTGGACCAGTGTTTCA
Source organism: Sturnira hondurensis (assembly GCF_014824575.4). Taxonomy (NCBI): domain Eukaryota; kingdom Metazoa; phylum Chordata; class Mammalia; order Chiroptera; family Phyllostomidae; genus Sturnira; species Sturnira hondurensis. Next base: position 7,023,898 of record NW_028085930.1, read on the forward strand.
GAAACACTGGCTAAAGTGATTCTAAAATCTTCTTCCAGGATTAACTTTATGTATTTTTCTATGGTTAAAATTATCAGTTGTTCTATAGTTAAAATTATTTTTAGCTGTTCATGGCCTCGGGGTCAAAGGAGTTTCTGAATACTTAAGTGCAATCACGGATTGGCTCTAAAAGAAATGGAATATCATCTTTCGGTCTTTGAATTTGACTTTTGGTAAATTTCTTCTAAAGAGGAAACTTGAGCACATGTTGACTATCCAAGCGTTTTTTAAAACAACTGTGTATGATTGCTAATCTGTACCTTTATTTACACATATCCCTTTAACGGCTGACCGGTCAGGGTACAGATACAGGGGGTAACTTTAAATGAGATGCTATTTATTATTTCCCCTGGACAGTTACCCCCTCCACACACACACACACACACACACACACACACACACACACACACACCCTCATCCACTGTAGTACATGCATCATAAATATCAGTTTGTACCATCTCTAAATGTGTCTGATTTTCACGGTAAAAATATGCGACTGCTCCTTGGCATGGGCACTGGGTGGGCAAACGTCTCTCCGGTCCTGGCAGCTCTGTCTGCAGAGCCCTGCTGCTCCTCGGAGTGCAGCTGAAAATCTCCTATTTCACCTAACTTATCACTGTGGAGATGATAAAAACGGGATGTGGAGAGGTGAGATAATTTGGCTAAGGTAAAGCAAGTAATTGAATTTGGGTTGGAACACATGGGGTCTTACCAGTTGTACAATTTTAAAAGCCATCTATTCACTAATGACTTCAAGTTTAAATTTTTCCCTGACTCAAGACTCGTGTCTCCAACCGTGTCCCTGACTGTTTCCCTGGACATGTTGTAGGCATTCCAAACTGAACTCCAGCCCCTGCGCAGCCCTACCCGCCTTCCCCGGCCAAATCTGTGCCTCCAGCAGCCTCCGTGCTTCGGGTGATGGGAGCCTCCTCCTGCCAGTGTCTCAGGCCAGAACCCCTGGGGTCTTCCTCGACTCCTCTCTTCCTCTCACATCCTGTACCCAGTCGGTCAGGAAATCCTGTAGGTTCCATCCAAAACTAAATCTGCAAACCAGTGATTTCTCCCCTTCTCTGCCACGATCCTGCTTTGAACCACCACCATCTTCTGCCAGGGTTACTACAACGCCCCCCGACTTGCCCCCCCAGCTTCTTTCCTTTCTTCCCTACAATCAGTCTACGTTTAACACAGCAGCCGAGTGACTTCCAGGCAAGTCACACACTCCTCTACTTAAGTCTGCTCATCTCACTGGAATGAAAGCCCGAGTCTTGGTGATAACAGTTTATGAGACTCTTTGCCCCTTGGCTGTATTAACCTTTTGGATTTCCTCTGCTGCCCCTCTCCTTTCCTTTATTCTTTTTAGGCCACACAGGCCCTCTTGTCGACCCTCGGTCCTGCCAGGCACCCCACCACCACCACACACACACCATGGGTGTGTGTTGTTACCACGGTCTGGAGGCTCTTCTCACGCATCTCTGCGTCAGGCAACGGCAGCGCCTGCTTTGCTCAAGTCTTACCTTCTCAGAAAGGGCTTTCATTTAAAAGTACAACCTTTATGCCCCCCCCCCCACACACCCATTTCCAGCCTGGGGCTTGTGATCTGCACCTTCTAAAGTGCTTATTTATAGTGTCCATTATTTACTGTCCACCCTCCTCTCTCTCTAATGGACTGCAAGCTTCATGAAGGTGGGGACTGTTGTCTTTTTGTTCATGAGTGTATCCCAAACACATAGAATGGCACCTGTACCATGGCAGGTGCCCAGTAAATATTTGTGGAATGTGTTAATCATCTAGAACACCTGGGCTCCTAACTCTCAGTCCAGGGCTTTTCTCATGATGTCAGGACGCCGCTTAGCATCATGAGAAGGTGATTATTAATAAAATTAGATCCTGGCGACTGCATGCCATTAGTAGTGAGGATGGTGTTAACGCAAAGTTGGGGGAGACTAGATGGAATTGAGGGAGAAAAGGACCATATGGAGACGAGGGAGGAAGGCAGAGACTAACAGAATGTTCATGACCGACTTTCTGTATTTGGAAATTATTTTCGGTGATGTTGGGGGGGCTATGTTGTCCTGGTGGTTCCCCGGACTCCCTCTCTCCTTCCTTCATGCCTCCCTAAGGTGTGCAGTGGGCACCCACCATGGGCCAGGGCAGCTGTATGAAAGGTTCTGAGGTCCCGTGGTCCCTGCTCTTGAGGAGATTCAATACCTTGTGAGAGGCTCAGAGAGATGATCATGAGACAGTGTGAGGAATAGTAAAATAGGGGTGCGAGAGACATGCCATTGGGACAGAGAGGACGTTGCAATCAACACAAAGGATTCTCTTCAGAAGAGAAAGAGTTTGGAAAGCCCTCTGAGAAAATGGTAAAGTTTGAGCAGTCCTGTGAGCTAAGTTAGGTTTTGCTGGGAGACAGAACGAGCAGCACAGAAGCAGGTTTGGGAGGCAGTGAGCCAGTGCGCGTGACGGGAGTGGAGGTTTGGGGAGGTGAGACCAGAGACGTGGGTTGAGGTCCAGGTTTTAGAAGCTGTGGTTTGCCGGGGGGAAAATGGAAATCACCAACAGTCATTACACATGGATGTGACATGGCCTCATTTGTGTTAAAAAATAAAACAAAAAATGAACCAACCCAAAATTGTGGGGAAAGATGCGGGGTTGGAGACACCATGTGCGTGATTGAGAGCTGTTAAAATGACTTTGACAAGACACCGAGCTATACAGCCCTGAGAATGCGGATGAGGGAATTCAAGAGATACCTCTGAAGTCGGATTGGCAGGCTTTGTGATGAGTGAAATATACTGATAAAGAAGTTGTGGTGAAGGTCACCCTGTGGATTCTACCTTTCATGAATGAGAAGAAGACTAGGGTGTGAATTGAGATGAGAAGCACATTAAAAAGGACCAGTTTGGAGTAGAGGAGATAAATTTTGCTTCACATGCAGGACTGAAATAGGTTATTGTCCTGGTAGAGATGACCAGTAGGCGGCTGGAGAAAACAGGTTTAGAATTCCACATACAGATGTGGAAATAAGGACTCTAGATGTAGGAGATGGGGGCCTGGGTGGTCCTGGCTTCTGCTGAGTGTGGAACAGGAGAAACAAGGATGGGACCCTGGCACGTGGTCATGCAGGAGTTTGGTGGAAGGTCTTAATCCAAGAGAAACCGAACAAGGAGTCTGGGAGCAAAGGGAAGACTCAAGGGATTCTCTCTCCCTCTTTCTCTAGTTCATTTTCCAAATTATATGTTCCCTATACTGTAAAGGATTTGGGGGTTTGACAGAGTAATGTCCTAGAATCTTGAAAAGAGAGCATGATGAACTACATCTTCCTGTGAAGAGGTCTAGTGCAGGTAATGACTGGGAAGATATCCTTCAACAAGGAGACACATGACGGCTGCTCAAGGCGTGTGAATTGGGACTACTTTTTGAAGACAATTTTGGCAACATATATCAAGAGCCTCTCCCTCTTGCCAGTAATCCCCAAGACCCAAGTTCTAGATCTATTTCCCCCCTTTGACTACGTCTGCCTTTCTCCTTCACTCACCTTGGATTAATGCAACAGCCTCCCAAGGGTTCTCCCCGCCCCCAGTCCCACCCCTCTCCTATCTGGTCTCCTTTCTGACGCCAAAGAGGTCTTTCTCAAAGCGAGAAGCCAGTCACATTCTCTGTCTTCTGCCTGAAACCTTCAATGGCCGGAGTTACTCAACCCGACCTCTGAGTCACTTAATGCCTGCCTCTCCAACCTCTTGGTATTCTCACCAGATACACCTCTTCCATTTTCTAAAATGCCCCATGCTTTCAGCCTCGGCTTTTTACACATGTCCTCTTTTGTCTGTAACATTCTCCTCTCTCACCTTCATTCACCTGGTTAATGCCATCTTTCCTTTAGTTTTCGGTTTGAACACCCCCCCTCCCCCACTCTGAGAAGGCTTCTAGGGGGCCCTAGGCTAATTGCCTCTGTATGTCCTTTATTATAGTACTCACTACAGGGGGCACTGAGGGCTCGTTTAGTTCTGTCTTCTGCTCCTTCTTGCCTGCTTCCCACTCCCCTGCCAGCCTACAAGCTTGTCCTGCTGCTGTTTCCTCAGCAAACTTAGTGCCTGCTACATAGATACATACTGTGTACATAATAGGTAGTCAGTGTAGATCTGTTGCTTGTTAAATATTCATATACTCAGACCCACTAATCCTATTTTGGGGAATCTGTCTTAAGGAAATGGCCCAGCAGACAGTGTGGGACGGAAAGGGACTGTGAAAGAGTGGAAATGTGGTATTGGAAAGAGTTAGGCTTGAACCCTGACCCTACCACCTGTGGCCTGGGGTTTTCTGAGGTTCAGTACTCTTCTCCACAGACTGGGGGGGATGTGAGGTTGACGGGGAAAGCAAAAGAGCCGCTGGATCAGGCGCTGACGGCTCTCAAAAAGGAAGTTTCCAACACATGTAGGAAGGATGAACATCATTTCACAGAAGAGTTCAGGAGTGAGACGGATAGGAAAAGACGGAGGCTGAGCACGGAAATCACTAGTCTGAGAATGTTGGGACTGCAGAGGGTGCGAGGGAGCAGGCCCCGGAGGGCGCTCTCTGGCCAGGGAAGATCTGGGCACTGTCACCGTAGCAGGGAGGGAGTCTCCTCCTGTGGAACAGAATGCAGCTGGGAGATGCACTGAGGCCCAAGGAGACCCAAGGGCTGGGACCACGTGCACAGGGGAGGAGCTGGGCTGCTCGGGGAGGAACACGTTTCCCTGACAGACAGTAGGAAAGGCGGGTTAAAGCCGCCGAGACACTGTATTTTCCGTGGATAATGCACACCCATGTTTCTGGCCCAAACTTTCAGGAAAAATACCTTTTGTTTTACTTTTTAAATTTAATTATGTGTTTATATCTTGATACTTACTTTTTGTATTATAAAGGAATTTTAGCCCTTATTTTTGAACATATTATGACACAAGAAATTTCATGTAACAAATAATCACAAAACACGAGAACAGATATGAGGTGTTTCAGGTACTACCCATGTATAATGCACAACCTTATTTTTCCCTAAAAAATTGGGGCAAAAACATGTGCATTATACATGGCAAAATACGGTATTTTGTGCCCCTGACAGGAGAACTTAAAAGGGTTCTCAGTGGATTAGGTTGGTCTTTTTAGGATACCTCATAAGAATTAAAGAAGCCAAGATGGAATTAGAAATTTCAGAAAAATGGCGAGGCCTTTCTGGAGAAAAGAGGAAAAGCGTCCACTAAGTGTGAACACACGCACCAGGCGGGGTTGAACGGTCCAGCCGAGGCTGGAACTGAAGTCTCCACATTCATAGTCCAAAGTGGCAACAATGGCTTCCGCTTCACTCACAGATCAGAATGGAGAACCCGTGGGTTCGGCCTGGTCTAGGGCGACATATTGGCGTGGCAGCTAGGTATGAGATGGAGCATTGTTACGACTTCCGAACGGCCTAGGCTGAGGACGGGAGTGGAAGTGGGGAGTTGGCATATGCCAAAGCAAGTTCCCAATGCCTCTTATGAATGATGAGATATGTCTTGGGAAACTGATGAGAATGGCAACAAGGATGAGAAAAAAATTACGATCAGATGGGCTCATTTCTGGGGTGGGTGGGGCACTGGGATGGGGTGTCATTGAATGGGGCCTCTAGACAGCAATGGGGAAATGAGAGAATGCCAAGGCGACTATGCTGAGAACAGAGGTCAAATAATAGCACAGGCAAGTCGATGTGTACATACTTATCACCAGTGACCGCACCTTTACAGCGCAGTCGTGTTTGAGGCTCATTCACAGCTTCTCTCCCTCATTTACCGAACAGCCGAGTCCAGGCTCTGACCCCTGAGCCCAGCCGTGAGGAAGTCAGGCTGGGTACGGAGGGCTGAGCATTCATTCTGTTAGCAAATATTGGTCGAAGAGACCAGGTTCTTGGCGTTGTCGACTGCCTGGAGGTTCAAGGAGTAGAAAGGTATGGGTCCCACCTTGAAGGCTCATAGTTGACTCTTGGGTATGTGTATTATGTGCTGTAGTTTCTCAACTTTACAAGGAGTGTTAGGGAAACGGGAACTGCCCACGTTAAACCTCCTGCATATGAAACCACGGGGGCATGCGAGAGGCAACCACACATTGATGTTTCTCTCCCTCTCTTTCCCCCTCCCTTCCCGTCCCTAAAAATAAAGAAGTAAAGTCTTTAAAAAGAAGAATTAACTGGAGTTGGAATTTGGGGTAGGGGTTGGGAGGCTGCTAGTGAAGAAAGTCTGATTGTGTAGCAAAGTTTTGGAACTAAACAAAGAAGCATTTTCTAAAAAAGAATTTTATTATTTTTAAGTAGCACAGTGTGGAACTGAGACTTCTCATGAATTTTCTAACAAAGGCTCTGGTTAATTTAAGTGATATGAGAATGAGACTAATTGGCCTACCAGCTGAAAACACCGCCTACAGATGTGAGGAGGATTTCATGGGTGGGAAAGCCCTAAGGTGCAGGCTTGCCAGGCATTCTGTGTACCTAGAATATGTCTTATTTGACGGTTTTGTCCTGCTTCCTGTACTGGCTTTCCCAGAGCACCCTAAGTGTCCTTAATTTGGCCTTTTAAAACATAAATTATAAAAATTCAGCCATTAGAGCTATTGATTAAATTTATCTGGGCATCCTGGACTTCTGTTTGCCAGGTGTGGTGGCCCTACTCAGGAGTCACTCAACCCCGACAACCGTCCATGATTCTGCAGTCTCTACTGAGGCAAGTGACCCCCCAGCCCAGGGGACAATTTCAGTCCCAGAAATTCCCCCACATGAACACAGTCTGTCTCCCTGAAATGTCCACCTGCTGCCCTTAGCATCCCTGTACAGCACAAACGCAATCCACTTGGCTTCAGTAAGTTCCAATATCAAATTCACGTTGTTGAAGACCACCTCACATTACAGACTCTTAATACACACATCCCCCCACTGGTCCGTCTGAGCGGGCCCCCGTACACCATCCCCGAGTGACCTTTCTATCCCCATGTTCTGCTGCCTAATTATATGTCACTGTATATGGCCCTCGACTTGTTGACAGTGGTGTTTTGAGGAAAAGATTTCTACGAGCATAATACAGGCAGATTTGATAAGAGGCGACAGATGAGCTGTGGAGGATGAAGGAGAGGGTGGGGTCAAAACTGGCTCCCAGGTTACTGGAGACTGCTGCTAATTAGGGTGGAGTCTGCTCTGGCAGGGGTAGCTGCATTGGTGAGAGGGCATCACCCCCAAAGGCCCAGGTTGTGGGTTTGATCCCAGGTCAGGGCCTAGGCAAGAATCAACCAGTGAATGCACAAATAAGTGGAACAACAAATCTCTCTCTCTCTCCTTCTCAGAGTAGGCTCAGGGAGGAAAGGTAACTAATCACACACTCACACAAACACACACACACACTGAACGCCAATCCATGCCAGGTGCGGGCACTCCCAGGTGCTGAGGACAGATGCGGCAGAGAACACAACACATAGAATCCTTGCTCTTGCGGAAATGACATTTCACCCCTTTCGAATGGGCCTCTGGAAGGAAACCTGTGGGGACCTCTTTGAACCCTGAATCTTTGGCAGAGTGAGTCCCCTACCCTTCCCAGCTTCAAGCCGCTAGGGCATTTGACATGCCTGTCCAGGGCCTCCCACCACTCCATCGGACCCCTCCATCCGAACTGACTCCAAGTGGGTCAGTTGTCACCTCCCGCCAGAGTCCTTCTCTGACACTCCCACTTCTCAACCTCCGAACCCAGGGAGCTCTAGTTCCCACAGCAATGCCTGTAGTCCTAAAACACAAACCCTTGCCATTTTGTACACTCTGTATCTCTTTACATCCCACTACACTGCCAGTTGCTCAAGGACGTTTTCTTAGCAAGTTTTATCTTAAATACACGAAGGAGAGCCATCCATCAGTTTGGCCTTTCTGCAAAGTAGAAAAGTCCAAACTGAGTCCGTTTTCAATGTAAAATGTTAATTTAAGCCAGGCAAAATCACTTGACTGTATACATTTTTCCTCCTTTTACATTAAAATAAAACCTCGAAACAAAAAGAGTCCCTAAAATCGGTCCTCCAGGAATTGTATTATAATTAAACACACATACTTTTCAAAATTCATGATAAAAGAGTGATGGTGTTGAACTTCCTAATAATGGCTTTATTCACTATTTTACATTTGACTCACTTCTGGAGGAAAGTTGCATGCATGGAGGAGAAAGAATAATTGGATGGTAGCTGCGAGGCCAAATACTTACTTGGGACAGAAATAACACAAACAAACGTGTCCATCCCTGTCTCCTGTGAGTCACCCCATGGCCAGAGGGGGCAGGGAATGGCTTGGCTCTGGACTCTGGCACCCAGAAGAAACGGTCTCTAGAAACCACGTCCTCTTTAGCCACCAGGGTAACGTCGTTCCCTAGACATACGACATCTGCCACGTGGCAAACCTACAGGGCCCTGGAGAGCTGTCATTTGCACAGGATTCCTCCCTATATAGAGAGTAGTTTCATCAGGACCTGTGAGTGTTAGGTTTTCTGAAGACACCAGAGTCCAACCCTGACACACTGCTGTCGTCTTCAGAACCGGTGTCACAGCCACGCCTTCAACATTTCGGCAAGTTGGGGCCATGGAGGCGTCCAGGACCTTCGGACGTTTCTAATTTCGTTCCAGTTTGGAATGTGTCATATGCTTCCTCCCTGAAACCACCCCCACACCCAGGAGCTCTCATCACTGGGGCTTCCAGAGCAGCTGCACTCACACCGGGCTCCCACCGCTGACGTGCTGTGCCTGATCGTCCTGTTCTCAGCAAATCACTTATTTGCTCTGGTGTGCCTGTGCCAAGGGCCTGCCACATGTATTAGAACTTAAGCAAAGTTTCCTGGAAAGTTTGCTTTTGGTGTCTTCCAAAGTAACATGAGTTTTCCAAGTCCGAAGGATACAAAGAGGTATTTATTTTTCAGCTCTGTCACCCAAAGCATTTTAACAGAAATTTGAAAATATAGGGTCAGTTTCCTGGTGTAGAAGATTTCTCCACATCTCTCTATTATATCTCATTTCTTTGCTTCTTGTGAGAAGGCTGGAAGGAAAGGGTCCATTGGTTTTTTGCTCATTAGCCTAGGATTCAAGTCTTTCCACCTTGGCTCTCACTGAGGTTGTGGGTTTTGTTGGAAATCCATTCCACTTCAGACACTTAAAGAACAGCCTCCTTCAATTCTGCTAAAACATCTTGAAATCTTTAAACAACAAAAGGTCCTGCGTGGCTGACCATGTAGCTCATGGTGGCCCCATGAACTTTGATCGAAGTTTTATCTCTGATTATGTTTGGCCTCTATGCCCTCTTATACCAACACGGAAAAAAAATCAAGTCAAGGTTTATGGCAAGTAGGGGCGGGGCCCGGTAGAGACACGGGAGTTGCCTGAAGCAAGGGTGCCTGAGGCGTACCCTTATCTCCCCAAAACTATTTCTATCAGATCTGGGGGTAATGGCCAAGCTATATTCTCCAAGCACTGCCCACCCTAGGGAAGGGTGCGCTGCCCCGGCTGCTGGGCTCCGCACGCAACCTAATTCAAAACGTCCTTGGTACCTTTGTGTTTTTTTGTGATTCTGCACTCCGCGGACCAGTCCTGGGGGATCACGGGGGCAACCAGCTCAGAGAACTTTGTCAGAGGACAGCTGGGGGTGCAGCCCGGCAGCGTGAGAGGATATGGCTCGTGGTGCGTCTCGTTCCGATAGTACATCTCTACCAAGTACTGCCTGGTGGGGGAAAGTGGGGGACAGAGCTCTGTTAGTTCCGTGTGGTTGAACTGCCACTAAGTTGTTTTCTAGCTGGCCTGTGACACATCAGCTGAGGGACTAGTAGAAGAATGTGTGGGAATGTGTAGATTTTAACCAATGTGGGGGTGGAAATGGGGAGACTGGGCAGGAGGGCAGATCTGGAGGGTAAAGCATTGCGGGGCCGGGTGTGTGTGTGTGTGCCCGCGGCTGGTCTGTTAGATGACCAGGGGCAGAGGTGGGGGGACCAGGAGACTTACTTCATCAGAGAAGAGGCTGGAAGGCCATGGCTGGAGGAGCTGGGGTGTTTTGATGAGTCTTTGGGGAGGAAATGGGGGGCAGGTGGGGTGTGGGGGTTTCTTTCTCCTGTTCTTCCCTTTTATGCTTCTCATTTGCTCCTTCCTTTTCTCTCTTTTTATCTCTCAGTATTTTTCAGTTTTTCCTCTGAATGAATCTATCTCCCCTCACCTTAACCAGGCCATAAACATGGAACTGCATAACACATAACATGTGTGATTGAAAATACAGTGAAGACTTTATCAAAATTATAGCTCAGAACGAGGGAGTGGTGACATATTCGAGTTCTCACATTCTCTCATAGTGAAGAGGGCTCTCTCCATTCTTGATTTCAAAAACCAGTGTGCTGTTCAGGGAAGGTCCGTAGGCCTAAACCAGTCTCAGCAAAGCTAGTATGAGGTGCTTGGGAAAGTTGTTTGCCAAAGAGGAAGGAGGGAAATTCTAGCAGGATTTAGTGGTTTTTTCGAAGGAGATGGGGAGAGATAATAACTGCACAATTGTTTTGGATGTTGTTATAGACAAGCCTGTTGAAACATAACTTAAAAAGCTATATAAACAAATATTCACTAACAAGGTGTTTTTAAAAACTTCCTTAATATGTAAATCAGTACTTACTTACATAGTAGGGCGACTTTTCCCATGACAGTATTTTTATCTCGAGATGATATGGCCAAGGTCAAAGTCCTTCAAAATTCGTGATTCCCTTTCCATACAACGGAGTTGTGGCTGGGAAGTGGCTACATTTCCCAGACCCCCCTGCGCCTCAGTGGGACCAAGTAACTGACGTTCGCTGATAGACTGTGAGTAGGAGTGACGCGCCCCTTCTGGGCTGAGGGGGTTCCTGAGCAGGTTGCTTTCTCACCCTCTCGTTCCTTTTTGCAAGCTTCCTGCCGATGGACACAGCCCTCTGAAAACCCGTGGGTCCAAAAGATAGAACCCTGGCTCCCTGAATCACTGTGTGTGACTCACACCACGAGTCGGCCCCTACGGGCCAGGAACATCCATATTGAACTGACAGCTGAGGGAGAAATAAATCTCCATTAGGTTAAGTAAGCCTCTGAGAATGTGGGGTTCATTTCTATTGCAACTAATGTTACTCTCATTAGTTAATATATCTGGTAAACAGCTTTAGGGGATTCGAACTTGGCTCTCATGGTGAAGACACAAGTTAAGGTGCATACAAAAGTTTGGATAAATCGTTTCATAAATTGTGAAAATGGAAAAAATAATATTTTTGATTTAGTGAGTTATTTAATATTGCACAGGATTTTAAAGTTTATGTACCTAACTAAAAACTAAATATTTTAAGAATATAGTCAAGCTAATAATAACAATAATAACAAGACTTCAGATCCAGCAATATTAATTTTGAAAAGCATCTCCCAGGCACTTACCCATCCTCAAGGTACAACTCCATTAAGTGGCAGGAAGCATAGGGAGGAAGGATGCCGTTGTAAACATCTAGCGCCATCTGCAGGCCACTCACAGTTGTGTCATGCTACAGAGATTGGAAAGAAATTATTTTTTATCTTTACCTCTGGTTCAGACTTACATTCAATAGGTATGTATTAATTACGTGTAGAGCACCATGATAGTTTGTGATTCAATTAAATTTCCCATGCCCCCAGTGATTTAATAAGTAGAGAGGGGAAAGAACTAATTTGGTTGAGCATCTGCTGTGTGCTAGGCAGTGAGATTTGCATACGTATCATTACTTCCCTTTAAAAGATGAAGAAATGGGCCCAGAGAAATTAGCAACTTGTTAATGTCGTGTAATCCCAAACAGAAGAAAGCACATTTAACCAAGTCTGGTGATTTTCTTTCCCATGCCTGTTCCAGTAGCATCTCTGTCATTGATTTTCATTAAGTTTTAAAATATTTTGGAACACATTAATGCTAGATTTTTTGTGTGTGTGTATAGACTAAAAAAACCTGTGATTTTAAAATTGGGGAAGGTTACTATATGAGGTAATAAATGTTTGGGGAGGATAAGACATAAGGCAGCAGAGTGTGTAGCTTAAAAATAATTGTTCGGTGTTTGCCGCGGAGTGGCTGGGAGGCAGTGGGGCTGGTTTTGTCATTGGTTGTCTACCTAACTCAGGACATCCTCAACCTCCATACACGGCAAATGCGTGTAACACTTGTTTGCCTGAACTATGTTGCCGTGTACACATACTCAAAAGGTGCGAGAACTGTTTTACTGCAGAAAGACATGGCGTTCCAGACACATGGCTTCCCTGAAGTCACATGAGTTACAAATAGAGACCAGATTAGAAACTACAATAGGGACGGAAGGAGACTTGACTTGGGGTGAAAACCCTCAATACAATATACAGATGAAGCACTGTATATCTGAAACCTATATAATTTCATCAACCAATGTCACCTCAATAAAGTCAATAAAAAAGAAGAAACTGGAGAAACTCATGTGATTGACTTTTCCGGCTGTCCTCTCTCCAGAAAGCACTGTGCTCCTGAGCTCTGTCTCTAGTCTCCGAGTGTACCACTTAGAACCCCTGGTGATAAACAGGGTTCCCTGTGTCCTCAACCACCTCCTCCCTCTCCGTGCACAATGAAAACATGGCTTTCTCCAGCCAAACCACAACCGAGAGACCCTCTGTTGTGGGTGAGAGACCCTCTGCAGACGGTGGGTGGCAGACCGAGTCACCATTCTATGTCCAGTTTCCCTGCTCATTCCCGATCCCTCGGGCAGGCATTTCAGGGCATGAGCCCTGCAAACTCGCCCCCAACTGCGTTTCTCCCCGTCTCTCCTGCCCCAAGACGGATCTCTCTCTCTTTCCTTCCTGAACCCGAATGCAGCTCTAACTTCAAGCTGCAACTCCGTTTCCCTTTCCCTGTTCCTTTGCCACGTGGGGTTTTCTACTTGGATGCCCCCTGGGCATGTCAAACCCAGATGTCTAATTTGTCCATTCCCCTGGCCCAAGACCATTGCTGTTCATGGTTCCAACTTCCTCCTCGTCATCGAGGTTTGAAACACTGCCTTTATCTGTGGCTTTACCTTCCATGTCATTACCCTCTACCCACATCCCAGCTCCAGAGGCACCAAAGCACCAGCTTGTGTGGCGCTTCTGTATTGCTTTGCATGGTGTTTTTATGTGTACTCATCTTCTTGTTAGTCTTACAGCGTCAACTCCTCCAGGGCCAGAATTACATATTTAGTTTTAAAAGCTTTGTATGGATGATGTCTACTGTCTCCTGCACAATAGGGAAATAATGATGAAGAGGAGGCCCCGCCCCCAAGAGATTACAAATGGAGTGGAATCAAAACACTTACAGCAGAATACATGACAAGTTTTCTGTGGTTCGATGGCTGAGTAGCCCTGTTCATGTGTTGGAGGATCTCACCGACCAGGACACCTGAAAGAGATAGATGAACCGTGGAGCTGGATCATACATGGGCTTCTGCTTCAGTTAATAAGCTGTCAGTGAATTCATACTTACTGATTCTCTCTGCCACGATCAAGACTTTAAGAAGAAAGGGGAAGAACTAATTTTGGTTGAGCATCTGCTGCGTGCTCGCAGTGTGACTTACATACGTTACTGTCTTATATCCTGACTTGTACCCTTTTCTAGGTGGGGAAACTGAGGCCCAGAGTCATTAGTGCCCCACACGGCTGGGGAAGGAGAGCCGGCCCGGCATGCCGGGACTTGACTATACCAGATTTTGTTAACTCGGGTTAGGAGGCTGAGGAACACGGAAGCCATTTCAGATGGCATTTTTTTTTCCCAGGGTTGTTAGCCAATACTCTCCTCCAGGGCAGGCCCGAAATGACAGCAGGACATGTACTTCTCTGCCTTCACCTCCTACTTGCACTCTCCGGCAGCTGGACCTGTTTGAGACGCTGGGAGAAAGCAGCCCTCCAGTTGTCTGTACTGTTCCTGGACTGTTTCCTGGGGACCATTTCTGCAGGTTCCTCTGGATGCCACTGTTAGGAGGACCTCGAGCATCTCCAGCTTTCACGTGTCTCCAGAGATGAGAGCTTCTGCCCCTTCACAGTTGTTGCTCCTGAGGTGGTGAAAGGCAGGTGCACAGCCCAGTCTTGACCTTGTCTGCAGACTCTAACCGGCTGAGGGGTCCCTTGAGGTGCCAGGTGCTGTTTGGGGGACATGTTGCATCAGGGACTTCCACCACCATCACTGGAAGACCCTTTTTGTCTCTCTTGGTGGTCTCTCTATTACACATGTGCTTGCTTGTTTTGAGATTGACCCATTTTTTCTTTTCTTTTCTTTTTTTTTTAATGAGCAGGACATTGCTGTTAACAGACACACACTGAGCAGTCCCAATAGGCCAGGTACTTTGCTAAGTGAATCAGACACGTTTCCTGTCCTCGCAAAACTCACAAAAAAGTAAGAAGACCCTATATCTGTCTGTATACCAATAGGCACAATGAAGGATAATTACAGAGGGAAGTGACCTGCTCTCTGTAGACGCTGGGCCTTTGACTAAGAAGAGAGGCAGCTGGCTGCTCCCTCTCCAGCAGGTCCACATCTCTCTGTCCCAGGGAAGGCTGCCTTCAGGGAGCCCTTTGCGGACTTCAGCCTTATCCTCAGGCCACATCGGTACTAAACCCTGTGGCCGAGTTTCTGTGAGTCACAACAATCTTCATCAAGTTGACCCTTGTCAACAGGTGCTTCTGCAGCAGCCTTCAGTGTTGGTGATGGAATGATACTAGTTCTTGGTCTGGGGTGATTGCCCGCATTGTTTTAGGAGAAACTAGGGGGACCTATCACTGGTATCCCCAGGCTCTGGCATCCCAGTAATGATGTTTTGTAGGAGAGGAAAACCGAGACCCAGAGCGGTTCAGCAGCTGGTCCAAGATCACACAACTGCGAGCAGGCAGGCTGAACATCTCTGAACCCAGCACGTCCTACCCGAGAACCCGGGCTCTTAGTCATTAGGCCATGCGGCCGTACAATCCAGCTCCCGAGATCCTTGTGGCACCATTTATTAAATCTGCATAAACTAGACACAATGCTATTGGCTGGAAGACATAAACACCACTTCCCTCACTCTTGGGCTGCAGCATGGATCAGCAACACTCTCCTGTGAAGGACCAGGCAGTGACTACTTCAGGCTTTGTGGGCCTGCCACAACGGTGTGCTCTTGGGTGGAGGCACAGAGGCAAAGACACAACCTAAGAATGAGCATGCCTGAGGTGCCATGAGATTGATTCACAGAAAGTAGGCAGCAGGCTGCATTTGGAAATGCAGGGTGTGGTTTGCCAGTCTCTGGTCTAAAGCAAGAAGAGGTTTCCGTTAACACGGATATGACGAGCCATACATTTCTAAATGCACTGTAGGGATTTTCTCGTGTGGTTGGGGGAAGGGTAAGGAGGCTGTCACCCAGCAGCGTCACCCCTGAAACTAGTAGAACAAAAAGTTTTGGTGAAGGTCGGAAGATGCCGGTCAAGGTCCTGCTGTCCCCATGGGCCTCCGTGTCACTCAGACAATACGTATTTTCTCTGTGGGATGGCGTCCAGCCTCTGCATCATGAGACAAGCCTGTTGCCGACCAGTCTTTCCTGCCCGGCCAGGTTGGCACAACAGACTGAGCTTGTGCTTCAGCAGCTATCACTCAGGAAACCATTTCCTGGCACATCCACAGCGTTGGACTTCCTCCAGAAAATAGGGCAGGCGCATCCACATGAGGGCCAGCCCTTAGAGTCCAAGGCCGAGAGAACACCTTGGGGAGGGACTCTAATAGACAGAGTCTTGTTCAGCACACACATGGCGGAGGGGGGGGAGCGGGGGGCCTCAAAACTNTCCTCCAGAAAATAGGGCAGGCACATCCACATGAGGGCCAGCCCTTAGAGTCCAAGGCCGAGAGAACACCTTGGGGAGGGACTCTAATAGACAGAGTCTTGTTCAGCACACACATGGCGGAGGGGGGGGGAGCGGGGGGCCTCAAAACTGAGACCCAGAGAGGGGAAGTGGCTTCTGTGAAAAACAACCTCTAGTCACCAAATGAAAAAAGAGAAAAACAGGAGCGAGCTGTTAGGATAAACCCCATCTTTTGTTCATAGACAGACCACTGCAGCTACTATCAGGCTGTTGACAACTCCGGCCAGGATTGTCTGCTCTTTTCTCCACCATCTCTTGCTGCTAGAAAAGTGTTTCTGCGACTTTAATGTACAGATGAGGTTCTTAGGCGTTTCATTAAAATGCAGATCCTGATTCAGCTGGTTTGGGGTGGGCCCTGAGGCTTCACATTGCTAGTCAGGTGATAGCCGATGTGGCTGGTCCCTGGGCTACATTTCAGCAGCAAGGGCTTACATTCCCCAGCCCATTGTGACTGGGTTGGAAGAAATAAATCCAGAGTCCTGCCTCCACCGTCTAAAGGGGCTTGATGTTGAGTCATAACGTTGGCACCTGGTGGTCCACGTGTGAGGCCTGGTGCTTACACAGCCTACGGGCCCCGACTTTTCACCCTCTGCATCGTTGTGTTGTTTAGTACGTGAGGCTGAGCTGCCTCCTGGCCTCCATCCTCACACACCGTCTGTGTCCTGCCTGGAAATTCTCCCCGACAAACCAGACCCCATTAAAGACTCATCTCTGGATCTTCTCCCTTCCCCAAAGCTGGCTCTTGTCGCTCTTGCCCTTAGCAAGGGGTAAAGCCTTGCAAGCTTCTCTGAGGTCTGCCTCTGGGCCGTGTAATCAAGACTTTCGTAACAGCGGGCCTGCAACTTCATTACATCATTAATAGCCACTGTCCCAGAGTGTTTGCCACAAGCTACTTCGTATGCCTCTCCTATGGAGTTGCTCTCGATTATCCTGACTTCAGATACCTCATTAGCTTGTTGCAATTCCTGTTTTTCTGGTTACAGCTTCCCTCACTCCTTTGTAGCTACAACTGACTCCTCTCCTGGCTGGTGATTCGAATCCTTTCTGCAGCGATGCAGCCCTGAGTGAACTTTCGCCCCGTCTGGTCCAACCACCAGGATGCTTTGCCTCTGTGTATTCCCTACAGGTTCTGCTGACCTTGTCCCGACCCAATGGCGCACAGTCTGGCCGTGGCTGGAGTCCTGTTGTGACTGTACTGTTTCCCTCAAACTGTCGAGAGCATATGACTTGAAAGACTTCCTGTGGCTTAGAATTGCTTCATTGTTCTGTCGACACGACACAATGGACCTATTCTTGTTCCCCATCCTTGGTTTTCATGCCCACACTAACAACACCTGAACGTGACACACCCGCTGGTGCCTTGGCCTGCCTACCCGATGCCCCGAGAGGCTGTGTTCAGCCCCATCCTGGCCCTGGCTTCTTTCTTCCACCCGCCTCTCACGATTATAAGGGCTTGGCATCCCCTCACCTGGGTCTGCCTTCATCATGATAGAATTCATCATCTGCTACGAAGGGCCACATCTAGTTGAAAAGAGGCATCACCGAGAAATAAACACTTTTCCACACCAGTGGAAAACTTAAGCTGAGTCACAAGCTTGTCAATTGCCAACAGTATTAACCTGCAGGGTGTAATTGGCCTGCAAAATAGGTTTTATTAACTTTCGCAATAGCTGCCATCAAGGGTTTCAGGAAAACAGGCTGCTTTGGTCATACGCCCACTTGAATAATTCATGCCATAGGCCATCAGACATTACTGGTTTTCATGGGGCTCAGATTCAAATCCTTGATTCTTTGATGATCTAAAGAGGATTATAAGTATCATTGACCTTTAGCCCAAAGCTTTCATTTTCCAGAAGCCAGAGTGGATAATACTGATAATTATAATAACACAATGTTTATTGCCAGTGTATTATGTACCAGGTAGAATTTATTCTAAACCCTTTTGAATATTTGTTCATTTGAATCCTTACGACCTACAAAGTAAATGTTATGATTATCCCCATTTTGCATGATGGAAACTGGTGCGAGAGCAGGTACGTGGATTGTCCAAGGTCACCTGGTGGTTACTGGTAGGACTCAGAGCTCCATCATGGCACACAAATCCAACGGCTGCACTCGTGGTTCGATGTGTACTTACCCCCCTGCAGTCGGGATTTCTCTTTCTGTTTGTGAATCCCATAGGTGGACAGGAGGGACAATTCTGATANGCCCAAAGCTTTCATTTTCCAGAAGCCAGAGTGGATAATACTGATAATTATAATAACACAATGTTTATTGCCAGTGTATTATGTACCAGGTAGAATTTATTCTAAACCCTTTTGAACATTTGTTCATTTGAATCCTTACGACCTACAAAGTAAATGTTATTATTATCCCCATTTTGCAGGATGGAAACTGGTGCGAGAGCAGGTACGTGGATTGTCCAAGGTCACCTGGTGGTTACTGGTAGGACTCAGAGCTTCATCATGCCACACAAATCCAACGGCTGCACTCGTGGTTCGATATGTACTTACCCCCCTGCAGTCGGGATTTCTCTTTCTGTTTGTGAATCCCATAGGTGGACAGGAGGGACAATTCTGATAATTCCTTCAACTTCGTCATGGTGTCTTCTGTGGCCCAGGAGGGCAAAGTGAAATTGTGGGCACGCTGCAGCCAAGAAAAGGGAAGAAAGCATGCGTTTTTGTTTCTGACTGCCCTCTTTGTAGGCTTCTGAGCATCTTCCACCCCACAAGAACTACTGGGTCCAGGCTTTCTTGTCCTGCCACTTCTTTCCAGGAAAAATCTACTTTGTGGAAAGTCGTGATATTGGTTTTCAGAAGAATTCACAGAAATGAATTTGCCCCTTCCTACCATGTCCATAGCTTTTGGCTTAAGTCTGGGTGAAAAGATGATTAATATTTTGCAGAGTAAGGGTGGGGTCGAGCAGGAATGTACCTTAGTCTTTTATGAAAGATTTAGAAATCTTCCTATTGACCTGGGGGGGAAGGTAAAGCTGACAAGGTTAGATGATATTTCCTTAAAAGGTGAACGCATGGCCTAGGAGGACGAATGGGAAAGGTCATATATTTCTAGAGCCTTCAATAGCGTACTCCACTGCCACCAGCTTCTAGGGCCCCGACTCCCGAGGGCCACCTGCCGCTCCCACACAGCAGGTGCTTGGTGAGCTTTGTTGCATTGATGACCTAACCGCACACGTACAGCAGGGCAGGTAGAGGCCTTGTGCCCATGTCTGTGACCTGCCGTGAAGTTAATTCAGATGGTCCCCGTTTCAAAGGCAGGAGATGGGGGTTATGGGGAGTGGAGAGAGAGAGAATGAAAATGGAGATCTATGAAACGTATGTAAACAAGAGAGGAAGAGGTGAAAAAGAACCACACACCATGACTACATTGTGGAATCGCTCAGATCAAACAGTAGTAAGGAAGAAAGAAAAGAAAAATCAAGACTGGAATCAAAATGTGGGCTCTTTTCTCCATGGAAGTGTCTTTGATAATAGGCTAACAAATCTTCCTTGAAAGAGATGATGACAAAGTAACAATATTAAGGAAGTAATGTGTACTTGGGTCAATAAACTTTGACATGGAGGGGGGCAAAGTATGTCACTGCTACTGAGGTGGAACTATGAAAGTAATTGCTGACCCCCAGACACAATGACCTCAAAATCGGGAGCGGTGGGAGTCACGTGGGGGGTCAGAATTTTGCCCCAGGATTCAGTGAGCTGGTCGGAAACCAGGACTGCAGAGTACCCCTTTCGGCCAGTAGGTGGAGCATGGTGCGTGAGAAACACCATGTGCCCTTGAAAGTCATTTACCTAGCTACAAAAGGTATTTCGTATGCGTTATACAGCGAGAACGAGATCCTTTCCTAATAAACCATTTTGAATAGCTTGGTTTAAAGTTGATTTGCTTGTTCTTATATCTAGAAATTGGATAATCTTTTTTTTTTACTGTACAATAACTTTGTGTTTTTTCATTAAAATCCCTGACAGGAGCCCAGCATTCCCAAGAGAGACAAGGCATAGAAGAAAAGCAATTTTGTTTGCAATTTTCTAAAGGGTGAAAACAAAAAAAAAAACGGTGAGAAGAAGTCAGAATGTTCAAGTTAATATAAAGAAGCCTGGAGTTACGTTGCACCGTCAAAGAAAGTATAAGTAATACATCTGCAAAGAAGCGAAAGGAAATGCATTCATCTCTTTCACAGTAGGCATATGTCAAAATCCGATTGCACGTTAGCTGATGCTTTTTTCTTTTACCTCACAAAGTAAAGGGTCGTAGACTCTACTCCAAATTCCAAAAAGGTCCTTGCCATGGTATCCTGAGAGTTTTGCCACCGTGTCTAGAAAATCCTGAAACACACACAGAGGGGAAACGGATTTCCACACCAGGGTTTCTCAAGGTCAGAATCATTGACGTGTTGGGCTGGACAATTCTTTGTTATGGGGGCTGCCCTACGTGTTACAGGATGTTTAGCAGTATCCCTGGCCCCTACCCACTTGACACCAGCATCATCCCTAGTCCCGCAGTTGTGACAACCCCAAATGTCCCCAGACACTGCCAAGTGCTCCCTGCAGATGACCCCGTTAAGTGCTGCTATTCTTTACAGAAAAGGGTGCCGGGAATACCGGCTAAGATAATGCCAACTCAAAGAATGTCACAAATACTCATTGATCATTTCTCATTATTCCATTAAAAATGTGAGTGACAGCTGGCTTATGGCCACATGCTCCTGGTTTGTCCTGGAATCAGATTGGAGTGCACTGCCTCAAAATTCTCTGTGGAAGTAGGTTAACTATAACTATATAGTTAACTATAGTTAACTATAACTATAACTATAACTATAACTCACGTATGAATGACTGGCCAAGGTGCGAAGGGGAAGCGTGCTCCAGGCCAAACAAAGCCCCCCGAGAAAACACAGCGGAAACAGGACCTGGTTTCCGGCTATCGGCATGAAATGTGCGTGGGATGCAGACAGTTCTCTGGGTTCTATTACCCTTAGATGGTCGTGATGAAGAGACCCACTGTTCAGCTATCTGCCCGCTGAAACAGGCAGCAGTTTCTGGGAAGCATTTTGGAAGATCCTGTCTGATGGATACATTTTCTAGGCAATAGTTNATGGTATCCTGAGAGTTTTGCCACTGTGTCTAGAAAATCCTGAAACACACACAGAGGGGAAACGGATTTCCACATCAGGGTTTCTCAAGGTCAGAATCATTGACGTGTTGGGCTGGACAATTCTTTGTTATGGGGGCTGCCCTACGTGTTACAGGATGTTTAGCAGTATCCCTGGCCCCTACCCACTTGGCACCAGCATCATCCCTAGTCCCGCAGTTGTGACAACCCCAAATGTCCCCAGACACTGCCAAGTGCTCCCTGCAGATGACCCAGTTAAGTGCTGCTATTCTTTACAGAAAAGGGTGCCGGGAATACCGGCTAAGATAATGCCAACTCAAAGAATGTCCCAAATACTCATTGATCATTTCTCATTATTCCATTAAAAATGTGAGTGACAGCTGGCTTATGGCCACATGCTCCTGGTTTGTCCTGGAATCAGATTGGAGTGCACTGCCTCAAAATTCTTTGTGGAAATAGGTTAACTATAACTATATAGTTAACTATAGTTAACTATAACTATAACTATAACTCACGTATGAATGACTGGCCAAGGTGCGAAGGGGAAGCATGCTCCAGGCCAAACAAAGCCCCCCGAGAAAACACAGCGGAAACAGGACCTGGTTTCCGGCTATTGGCATGAAATGTGTGTGGGATGCAGACAGTTTTCTGGGTTCTATTACCCTTAGATGGTCGTGATGAAGAGACCCACTGTTCAGCTATCTGCCTGCTGAAACAGGCAGCAGTTTCTGGGAAGCATTTTGGAAGATCCTGTCTGATGGATACATTTTCTAGGAAATAGTTTGCCAGTATTAACCCACGCATAAGTTCATAAAACAAATAGCAATAACCTAGATGAAGATACCCAGAGTTCACGTGTCGTAAGAGAAAAAATGACCGCAGCAGAATGTCGCAGTAACACTGTGCTTCCTCGTCTCCTCCCTGATTTTGGAGGAAACATTTCTAGTGATACCAGTTTTCACTTAATAGACAGACAAGTGTCCCTAACATTGTCTGCATGTGGTTGACAGACGGCAGAGGAGAAACAGCGCCTCTTCATGCACTGTCAAGAGGAGTAGGGATTGGCATGTTTGTCTTGAGGGTAAGTTGATAATAGTTTAAATTGCTCCAGAATTTTACTTCTGGGATATTATTCCCGATGTTCTTGTGAAATTATTTATATGCACAAGCTATCCAGGCGGCTATAAAAGTAAAAGACTGGAAATGACGCAGATTTCCATCAGTAGAGACTGGTTAAATAAACTCTGGTATGACCATAAATTCAAATACACAGGAGTAAAAAAAAAAGTGAGAAAACTATGTACAAATAGAGAACTATTTCCAAGATATTTTGTTAAATTAAAAAACAACAACAGCTGTCCAATACTGTAAATAGTATAGCACTTTTGCGTAATAAAGGGGGAAACCACCAGAATATATTTAAATTTATTTGCATATGAAAAAAGAAATGGCAAGACTGCATAAGAAAATACTGCCAGCAATTACCCGTGGGGTCACTGAGGGACTTTCCACTGTCTTCCTTTATATATATATATTTGATTTTTGAACAGTGTAAATATATTACAGATTCAAAATATTATTTTTAAAAGTACCAAGTATCGTATTTACATTTTGTATTGTCTTGAAAAGAGGTACTTCACCAAGTAGAATCATAAAGCAGAAACAAAATGACCCTTTGTGCGTGGAGACAACAGCCTGACCCTCGGCCCCACAAGAAGTCAGACCACTTTAGATTTGCAGGGATCCTGAGCCAGACACACAGTCACCCAGCTCCGGTCCGAGACACGGGAATAAGATCCCAAAGGGACTGGCTTCTTTACTGGCTCATGGCCTCGGCACAGCGATGGGGACCACGCAGGGATGACGGACCTTCACTAAACAGTCGAACCCACTGCCATAACCAGCCACCCTCAGACTCGTTCCGCCCAGATTTTTAAGAGGCTGCAGCTTCCTCCTCCGTCTTGGCCCTCACCCTCACGCCACCAAATACCGCTCTGTTTTAACCTGGTAAGGGCGCAGCCTCTTCTGGAATTCCTCCGATTTCAAGGTTTCACTCTGAAGTTCGAGAAAACGAGGGCAGTTTCTGAAAGGCAGGTATAGCAACTGAGGACGAAAGACAAATCAGAAAGCCTTCATGAGTCGGAAGAACTTTGCCAAAGATGCTGCAGCCATGTTTTAAACATGCGCAGGGATCTTAATTAAAGATTCAAATGTGTTTTGAGATGCACACAAGTTCTAAAATTGAGGGACAAGAGATAAATGGTCTGCAGGCCTTAAATAGTAAGATATGAACCCAGAACTGAAAACCTTTTATTTTTTTTAATGAATTTGCCTAAATAGGACTGTGCTGTTGGTACATATTTACACTTCCTGGTTTTCCGTGTGAAATAGTAAGCATTATCTTGTTGTCTTTTTTCCTGACTCTATTTCTCTATTCAGAGAAATGAATTATGGGTTCTTGAAAGAATCTAGAGAGATCAATTAACCATTCATTGACTTAATTCCTGTCAACTCAGATTGCTAAAATAAGGGCACATATTAAATCAATAGAAAAATATATTTAAAGACCTATAACAAGGGCAAAGTTATCGTGCTAAAATGAGTTTAAATTCAACAACCTTTTGTAGCTTTAACGGGTTGGTGACTCCCAGGTTTCTTTTGTTGCTCTTACTTTCCATCTGTGGCTAGCCCAGCCGTTGGGGGCGATCACTACTTCTTCCTCAAATTTAACGTGTACAAAGCTGAACTCAACTTCTTCATTTTTAACCATTTCCCCTTCGAGATCTCTCTACTTCCGCCAATGGCAACATTTATCGTTCTGCTTCAGAAACTCATCACTTTTGCTTGTTGGCTTTTAAAACATTTCCAGAATAGATCCCTTTTGTTTTCCTCCATTTGCCCTCCCCAGCCCAGCCTCCATAGTCTGTGTTTCAACTGCTGCGAGAGCGCCCTGCCTGGTCGGTGGGCGCCCACTCTTTCTACCTTCACATTTCATTCTCCAGGAGCGGCTCCACTAACCCTTTTCATTTTATTTTTGAGAACAGTAATCTTTTTTCAAGCCCCACTCGGGTCATGCCGTTCTGTGGTTCAGAACCTTCATTGGCTTTCCATCCTACTTGGGATAAAACCCCAACTCCCAGTTGGCCCCTACTGTCTGCTCCACCCTGGGTTCCCATTGCTGTCCTCACTGGCCCCTCCCCAGCGGCCCTGTGGAGCTCGGGGGCCCTTGAACACACAGGCTTGGGGTCTCTGCAGACTGTTTTTTGCTTGAGGTGATCCCCTGTTGACTTCCATTTGGACTTTCTGACTGCGCCGCCCCAGCCTCCACCACGTTGCCTTGTTTTACCCCCTTCGAGCAGCTCATTGCTGTCTGAGATTGTTTTATTTATCTACTTTTTTATTATCTAGCTCCTGTAAAATAAAGACTTCGAGGACAACCAAGATCTTGACTAATTTATTCACTGCTGTGTTGTCAATGCCTGGAACAGGGCCAGGTATATTACTAGTTATTGAGAAAACATTTTTTAAAATTAAGCTGCTTCCTGTCATTTTTGATTCTGTGTGTCACTTGTTCGCCCTCTCTTTCCTTCCCCTAACGTCTACACCATCTCATTTCAGGCCCTCGTTTCCTGATTGCCGAATCGCGTCAACAGTTATTCTCAGAGGCTCAAGTATCTTTCCTCCCTGGCCATTGCCAGACAAATGCCTTGAAGCACCACTCAGCATGTGGGTGTTATACTTGTAAAAAAATTATTTAATTGTATTTTTCAATTACAGTTGACCTTCTGAAGAAGGTAAACTTTTATATCGACTGCTTTACATCTAAATTTCCTTATAGGGCTTTCAAAACTTTCCCTAGTTGAGAAAAGACGTTGTTGAGGAGAAAAGCACAGAGCTGGTCATGGAAAGGTCTAGGTTTTAATGAATTATTTAATCTTTCTAGACTTCAGCTTCTTCATTCCTCACATTAAAGAGTCAGGATGAAAATGTATGGAATAATACCTAAACATCTGCCCAGCATTTTGCAGTTTCCAAAGTCTATTCCATTTCTTAGCTAACTTCTTTTCTCAAATCCCTATGAAGAAGTTAGGTGGATACTGTTCTCATTTTACAGAAAAGGAAGCTGAGGTGCAGGGTTCCTCAAGGTCAAGTGTCTGAATTAGTTGGCTATCTAACCTAGGTTTTCCCAACTTTGAGGCTTTTATTGGATGCTGCCTTTCAGCCTCATGATTCCTTCCGGCTATTAAATTTGGATTCTCTAATCTGTATCCAACATAGTTTCATTCTTTCTAAACATGAACTCTGAACTCAGAAGGGCTAGGGTTCTGTGTATTCATTCTCTGCCATGCCTTCTGGCTGCCTTCCTTTCTTTGCTATCCCTCCTCCAAGGTCTTGTTCAAGTTCTTACTCTCTCCCTGGAGACTTGAATGACTGCCCTTTGGTAGCTCCATGTACATCTCATTCCTGGATTCCTTCAGCACATACAGCATGTATTTGAAATCACTGCCCACCATCTTATATTCTACACCTTCCACACATATGAAACATTTTTCATTAAATGGATTGTAAATTAACAAAGAAACCTGGCTTCCTATTTCTCTTATATTTCTCCATAGCACATAGCACGGCTCTGGGAATAACTTTGTGTTGATTGATTTTGTTTGATTTCTTAGCTGATGTGAGAATTGTTTTCACCATAGTAAGTAGGTGGCTGGAAGCTCTAGGTAGGTAATCTTACTTGTTTCTCTCTTACTCTCCCACACTCTTCCCATTGTCCTCTTCTAACAGCACCTGTATTCTCTTTATTATTTAACCCACTTACTATCTTTCAGGATTAAGGGTGTGACAGCTACCTTGGCCTACTTTAGTTAAAGTCGGTGCTCTCTCCAGTCTTTATCTAAGTGGAAAAGGCAGCAAAAAGTGACTTTTTTCCTTTTTGGAAGAATATATTCACAAACTCTTGAGAACACCAATAATCATAATACTTCACTCCTAATTATGTGATGGAAAGATGCATACATATATAATCCTGTCCTCTTAGGAAACACTAGAAAAACCGGTTGGAGCATATTAACCTAGACTGAGGTAGACAGTGTTGAGTTGTTTCTACAAAGCATTTGGGGAAAAGTTTTAAGTCACAAGATAAAGCAATTAGGTCAAATTTCTAGGAGCACCTGCAGGGCAAATAGTAACTACCCGAGAGGCCACTGAGCAAGCATCTGGGTCCAGTGGTCGTGGTAAGCGATGGCCATAGAGAGGTGAGATGGCCATGCTGTTAATGCGGCAGGGGGATTAGAAGGATTCCTTGCCCCCAACTATTTCCTTTATATAGTCTTAAATTTTTTTTTGATTAATAGTTTTTAAAAAGATTTTATTTCTGGAGAGAGGGGAAGGGAAGGAGAAAGAAAGAGAGAGAAAGGTCAATGTGTGGTTGCCTCTCATGTGCCCCCCACTGGGGGCCTGGCCTGCAACCCAGGCATGTGCCCTGACTGGGAATCGAACCAGAGACCCTCTGGTTCACAGACCATATAGTCTTAAATTCTACACCTGGGGGAGTAGATTTATTTGTTACTATTAAAAAATAGCAATCCCTCTGAAGAGGTTAAAGAGTTCTTGGTCAGTCCCAACCAGTGTAAATAAATTGGGGGATTTTTCTCTAAGCAGCTTGCTTCACAGTGCTTACTGCCCCTCAGACTCGGCTGTCCACTGGACTCATCTAGGGAGATTGTTTGAAAAACGCTAATGCCTCGTCCCAACCACAGACAGTCTGGTTTGTTATAAAGACTGCCCTGGGCATCAGGATTTTAAGAAAATTGTCTGGTAATTCTAACACGCAGCTAAGTTTGATTGAGAGCCACTAGTTTACAGAGAAGGACATTGCTCTGGAATTGCCCGGTCCCAGGAGTGCTGCTTAGCAGTTGTGTGGCTCTGGGTCCATCCTGGGTAAATCGTCTACGTACTAACTTCCCTGGCTACCAAAGGAGAGAGACGATACTGTCCATTCCAGGTTGTTATGAAGGGTAAATTCAAGGACACGTATAAAGTTTTGGGTACCGATTATATATTCAACTCTCTCTCTCTCTTCTACCTAGAAATGAGGATTTTAGGGTTATTTTGTAGGTAAAGAGGTCTTAGGATATTTTAGAGGGAGAAGCACTCTGTGTGGGCCATGAAAATAATTGAAGGCAGCACACTGGGAGCCGTGTGTGATGTGTGTGGGTGTGGGTAGACAGACAGGGACAATCTGCCGAAAGTTGAAAGAATGGCAACACCAAATAGATAATAAAGATCCAAAGAGAAATTCTGTTCCTACTCTCTGTTGCCTCAGGCTTCCTATGTTCGGCACTGTCCTTCGTACCTTTATTTAGGAAAGAATTAAGACCACGCAGCCCAAGGAGAGTCCAGATGCCCAAATCCAAAAGTACTGAGCAACCTGCATTACTCCTTCCAGGACTAAGAGCATCTGCTGTTTTTCCCAGACTACTGACCTGATCTTCAGAAACAGGGACTGTGTGCACAGGGATGGGCTGCCAGGGTAGTTTGGGATTCCAGACGCTGATACCCTCTGGGGGAAACAGGGCTGCCAGGTTTGTCATAGCGCTCATCAAAGTCCGGTCAATGTCCGTGCTTCGAACGTAGATCTAAAGTGGGAAAAGCAGAGCGGACCCCAGCTGAGAGGAACTGTGGGTTTTTCCTGTGCAGCCAATATCTGAGAAAGGGCAGGATACCCACACCAAAATATTAGCAGACATTGTGATAGCACCATGACTATAGACTCTGTCACGGAAGAGACAGAATTATGAGCTTGCCATGCTGTAAAGCAACCCAGGATGCCAACAGTTGACTTGACAAGGGACCAATTTAGTGATGGCTACTTGCCAAAACCTGCCAAGCTCAAATATGTACCATAGATGTCCATAAAACGTTGAACTTACCCTTATTCATATTTTGGGGGGAACAAACTATTTCTATAAAGAGGAGGGCATTTCTAAACGAGATATCTGACTTGTCTAAGTTCCTGGGGAAACAGGCAAAGCAGTTGGACAAGTGCAACATTACGTTAACTTCCTTCAGAGGGACAAGGCCCCCACTTCGAGCTCCCCGACTTGCCTGTTGATGTTTATAGGACTCATTCAAGAATTTTCCATATCTTTTCCTTATGTACTCTCCGAGTTCATAATGCTGCTCCATGCCCACCTAGGGGAAGAATAAAGGCAACAATTTACTGAAACTAAGTTCTGTGAATCTTATCTATGCATCTCACCTCTCATCAAATGAGTAGTGTGAACAATGGTGTACTTTAATAGTTCCACAATCACAACACATTTGTAAATCGAAACGAGAAAAGAAAGCTGTAACTTTTAGTCATGACTCCCTGAGAAAACTCTGTTTCTTCATTAGCACTTAACATGGAGCCTTGCAAAGTTGAGAGCTGGTGATGGATCTGGTTTCCATAAGCGATTCACCTCTGGTATGGTAGAACGCGCAATAGCCATCTTTGTTGACAGAGTGTTCAGAGGCTTGGTTGACCACTTTGCGGGGCAGGGGCGGTGGAAAAAGAAATTCAACCACCTGGTAAGAGATTGGATTTGATGAATCTGAAGATCACTTTCCACCTCTGGGTGCAATGTTTTATTATTTGCACAGTTCATCCACGTGTGGTACCTGAAAAACTAGAGCCTGTTACAAAGTGTGTTCTGTGGATCAGCAGTGTTAGCATCAAGTGGGAGTATGTTGGAAACTGAGTTCTCAGGCCCCACCTGCTTTGGGGATGAGCTCAAGAATCTGATTTTAACAAGCTCCTTACGAGTCTGATGGCCAGTAACCATTGAGAAGCATCGCTTTAGCTCAATGGTCCTCAAGCATTACTGTGCATCAGAAGCAAAATTTATCTAGAGGTGCTTGTTGAAATGTGGATCCCTCAGCATTTCCCCAAGAGATTCCTGCTCATTAAATCCTGGGTTATAGCCCTGGAATCTGCATTTTAATGTGCCCTGAATGATTCAGATCCACGTAGTAGAGCACCATGCTTTGAGAAACACTTCACTCAAGTCTGTCTTTCATCTAGAGCTTCACCAGAGCATCAGGATTTCAAGAGGATGTGGTCGCTGTGGCCTCTGCTTGGTCCCACTCACTCATTTGCTTGTCACTCCTGGCCACCACTATCACCACCACCCCTCGAGAATGGGGAAGGAGGTAGAAAAGGAATGTGTGCTTTGAGGTTTGTGAGTTTCCTGAATGACCTGGGGAGCTGAATAAGCAGGTACTTTGGGTCTAATTGTTGTTCTAATTTAAAACTGACTTTGAGGAAATAGGCAACATCTGTAGAGCGGCGCTTTTTCAAAGTTTACCGTGCACAGAATCACCAGGAGGACTCACCGAACAAAAATTCTCAGGCTTCCACCCTGGAGTTTCCGATTTAGTAGGTGGGACCAAAGCTTTCACGGTTATATTAAGTTTCCAGGTGATGGTTATATTGCTCATCTGGGAACCACACTTTGAAAGCCATTAACCTAGAAAGTCATCACTTGTCATTATGTACACTGGATGTACCTGGTCAAGGGTAATTTTGAGCGCTAGAATCTTGCTACTTCAAGGGTGTCCGAGTACCAGCACTGATGGCATCACCTGGAGGTATGTCAGAAATGCAGAATCCCAGGTCCCATACCAGACCTGCTGCATTAGAATCTGCATTTGTAACAAGATCTCCAAATGAGTCATTTGCACTTGAAAGCTTGAGAAACACTGCTCTAGGAGATTCTGATGGTTAGTGGAGAAACTCTCAGAGGAAGAATGCAGATCCCACAATTGGGAAGAGTATTTTGGTCTTACTGCAAAAGCACAGCAAGGGAACAGGAATCTATATAGATCCATAGTCATTAAGAAGCAGCCCTGAATTGTTGTAACACCTCTTACTCAGGAAGTCACAAGCTGGGTAGGCTGTGGTGGGAAGAGCTCTGACCTGAGAGCCAGAAGATGCTGGCCTCAAATAATCTCCCTGAGTTTCCTTCTCTATAAAAACTGTAGTTGATTTAGGGCAGTAATTCTCAGCTTTGGCTGCCATTAGTCAGCTGAGAAACCGAGGAGCTTCTAAAAGCTCCAGTATCCAGGCCACACTTCGGGCCAATTAAATAAGAATCTCCTAGGCAGACATCGATAGTTTTTAAAGCTCTTCAAATAATTCCAATGTTTGACCAAGAGAGTAAGACCCATTAGTGCCGGAGACATCCAACTCTAAAGATTCTCCAACTTTTTCTTAACCTGTTTAAACAGTGCTTTGGTCTGGACAGAAGCAATGCACCTGGTCTTACGGCTCCAAACAGAAGAGCCAATCACTCTACACGTGAAGGGGGTGGGGCACTGGAGCAGACACTGCATTTGCCTTTGTTCCCCAGTTCGGCTTCTCTGTAGTGCTCAATAGGAAGTAGGGCTTCCTATGTGTAAGTGACCATCTAAGGAAGGCTCAACCCCAACACATCCAGCTGACAAGAAGTCAAATATGCTCTCAGTACCTCCAGAGGAATAATGTTTTCCCACCACTGTTGATGCAGCTTATTGATTCCAAGAGTATTTCCTGCTTTCTCAGGTGGAGTCTGAGAAACTCAGGGGCTGGATTTTGGCTCTCTTCAGCATCTCTAAACTCCTGTTACCCATGCACATCTCTGGGTGGGTGTGATGACTTGGACATGATGAGAAATGAAACTAACCATTAGTTCCTCTTGCTCCACAATCAAAACACCGTTTAGACTTTCAGATCCCAGGTAATTGTGCAAAGTATTTTCCCAGATCTGAGTAATTAAAGCAGTTATGTGGTTTCACTAGATTACAAACCCCACAATGTTTCATTTCCCTAAAAATCCAACCAACCTGAGTGAGTTGGCCGAATCCCTGTGGCCACGAGGATTCTTTAATGGGGTCATTGGGGAAGGTTACAATGGGACTTCGGTCTCCGTGCCTAAAAACCTGAAAACAGATTAAGACAGTAATGTTACAAATTTCACTTAGGTATTCTGCCTCTGCTCCTCATGATAGATGTATTTTAAACCACTGGTCCTCAGCTTTGGCTTCTCATAAAATCACCTGGGAAGTTAAAAAGATTCTGAGGATGGACCCAGCCCTAGTGATTTTGTTTAAATTAGTTTGGGGTGCAGCCAGGGCATCAGAATTTTAAAAACCTCCTCAGGCAAATCTTGGGTTAAGAACCACTGTTCTAAGACCACTAACATTTCTCCTGTGTTCCAGGTAGTGAAAGTACCACGATGATTAGCCATTAGGAGGCAGGCGACCCACACCTGGAGAGTGGTTTGTGCCTTGGGCAGGACGAGAAGGAACGCAAAGCTTAGCAAGATCACTTTATTGCAGACAGACTCCGATGAGAATTATTCCTTCCCTAATTGTAGTTACAGTAATACTGGCGTTCATTTTTTGCATGTAATAAAATAGTGGCTATGAAATGCTACAAGAATTTGCAACCTCTGTGAGCCAATGATTTGTGAGTTTTTAGGAGGTTGGGGGTAAAGGAATTGGGTGGAGAGATGAGAAGAGTGAATTCTCAGTACTTTAAGGGCAGGCTTTGGATATGTAAACGTATCACGCTATTTTGATTGCCCACTTTATTCTTTGGGGAGAGTGGCTTGAACTTGTGAAACCTTGGCTCTTTGATTATATTCTCTGAGCTGTATACTAAGTCCCCATTTGCTTATAAAATATTCTATTTGCTTATAAAATACAAAGTTATTTTATAAGCAAATCATAGAGGAAGAAAAATATGCAAGAAGTACAAGATGAAGTTTACACTGATGTCAGTGAACACATTTAATTGCATTATCTGAGATTCCCTGCACTTTTCACGTATACTACTTAACTAAGATGCTCCATTGAAAAGAAAGCCAGGAGGCTGCTCTTCTGAAATTCTGTAAAATAGTTCATCAGACACTGAATTAGGAACAGTGTCAAAACTTTAGCCATCTTTGAGGTGGGATTCCAGGACAGTGAGGGAAGATTCTGAGACCTGGGTTGTGTCTCTGGTGTCTGAAGGAAACTGACCTTTTGGTCCCTAAACCAATGACACCTGACTCTTTGGTTAGCAGCACTGACCTCTTTTTCCTTAAATGGTAAAAAAAAAAACCTCACCAAAAATGACAACAACCAACACAATAATAGCTGTCCAGTGTGAATAAATAAAAAATAGTATCTATTTTTTGTCAGATCAGCAAAAGAAATCCAATACATTTCTTCGTGTGCCGCTGAATTTTAGTAATTTATTGTGCGCTGTGAGACAAAAAGGTTGAAAATTGCTTCCCTAACCCCAAAATCGCTCAATAGAAGAGGCTGCAGAAAACAAGGGCTAAGGGTGCAGTGGATCTCAAGAAAACACGTTGGTTGGGCAGGGAATTACTGTTGTAAATGGTATCTTCCGGCAGGAAGAAGGGCTGCACACTCTCTGATGAGAACCTGCAGTTATCAGGCACCGAGCGTGACATGGTCATGAGCAGAGATCACTGAGGCCAACCCTTAGCACTTCTCTCTCTTTTCAGAGTGGAAACAAACAGTTCAGACGTTTAGATCCCAGAATAGTATGTGCAGAATACTTCCCCAGATCCGGGTGACTCCAGTTGTCATATGGTTTCAATAGACTATAAACCCCACAAGGCTTAGCTCCCAGGGTTTCTCAGCCTCAATGATGTTGCCCTTTGGGTTGGACAATTCCTCCTGAGGGGCTGTCCCGTCCACTGTAGGATGTTTAGCATTTTACAACCCTGGCCTTTGCCAAGTAGATGCCAGTAGCATTCCACACTAGCGACAATTTAAAGGTCTTCAGACACTGCCTAATGTCCCTTGGGGGCAAAATCACCCCCAGCTGAGAGCCACTGAGTGAGTTAAAGTCAGATGAGATGATTTACATTTCCTACCGGCCTATCACCACAAAAATGCCTTGACATGTTTTGAACTCTTGTTTCCTCCTAGAAACTGTGCTACATGCTTTTTACACATTTATTCCTCTCATCGGTTGTATAAAGCAGCTATTATTTTCATTCCCCAAGTGAGGAAATTGACCTTAGTTCAGTGACCTGCCCAAGGTCACACAACAAGTGAATGGCAGAGAAGAGCTTCCGAGACAGGCTGTGTCTCCAACGCTGGCGTTCTTAGCCTCGAGTGAGAGGTGCGTTTCTCTGTGGTCCTACACACCCCTCAGCATTGCATCGCTAAATGTGCATGATCTGGGATTTGGGGCTTTTTATAAACTCTGCTCTTTCCCCCTTAGGTTGGAAGCTGTGTGTGAGGAAGGGTGGTGGGTGTGTCACCCTTGATGTAAACTGCAAACATTATTTAAACAGTAGAGCTGAGGTTATGTAGCTAACCGACAGAATGGCGTGGGGGAGCAAAACAAGTGAGGTCCCTTCCAGGGGTGTCCAAGCCGCAGCCCACGGGCCGCAGGCAGCCCAGGATGACATGAATTTGGGCCAGCACAAAATTGTAAATTTACTCAAAACATTATGGGATTTTTTGGTATGTGGTTATGTGTCACAATGTGTTTAACATGTGGCCCCAAACAACTCTTCTTCTTCCAGGGTGGCACAGAGAAGCCAAAAGGTTTTTCCTTAGAGAACGTGTTTAAAAGAGGAGAGTGCTGAGACAGAATCACGTGACACGGGCACGCTTCCAGACTCGGTCTCCAGGCCAGGAGTAACTGTGCCCCCTACACTCCAGCAGGTTTTCAAGGTTTCCGAGGGAGTGGCCCTAACATGCTCTGAACTCTTTGGAAGGAGTGTTGCCCAGAAACACTTAATAAAGTATCCTCCAACTCCAGTGCCGGAAACCCGAGTGTGTGTGCGTGTGCGCACAGGCATGCACACGCACAGGTGGCATTCTTGAGCTTCTGGAGTTTCGCCAGTTCAGCTGGGGCCCTGGGGCATCTCTGCCTACGTGCTCTTTCCGTCTGTGGCAGGGCAATCTTCTCAACTGCGGCTTTGCCAAATCTATGCCTTCTCTTCTCAGTCCAGCAATCACACTCTAGGCAATCAATCCTTTAGAAAACTCAAAATGTATTATTAGCAGTGGGTCTATTTGCAGTACGAGTGGTAATTACTATAGGAAGACATTCAAGATGGTAACAACCCGCTCTCTGTGCGACCCTCCACGGGTTTGTGCAGTCCTTTCTCCTGCTATCCCTCTGTGAGGACAAGTCACGCTACTGCGGCACTGAACAGATAGGGAAACTGAGGCTGGAAGGGATCGATCGGTTCAGCTGTCCAGATCTTGTAATTCTCCCGATTGCCAGCCCATTGCTTTCCCTACCACGTCACATTCATTTTGCCCTTTAAACTCACAGGTAACTTTTTTCTTTAAAGAACCATGGTATGCTACCCCGATAAATACTGCTGCTCCGTGGAGTCTGCTAACCAGGTTTGTCGAGTTGCATTGGGATGTGGAGACCCAGAGGCGTGTAGACTGGGGGACACCATGCCCAGTCCCTCTCTCCATGCAGCAGTCAAGTGCTTCTGAAAAAACTGTCAATCAGAATAAGTTGCTTGACCGCTCAGAATCTGCTCATGCCGCTAAAATGTATTTGGCAGAATATTGTAAGGCCAACTAGGACCTTTTCCTATGGCTCTTTGCATAAAATTCTAAGTCCTTCCACTGGCTCACAAGGTCCTACCTGATCTGGCCCTGCCCACCCCAGGGTTCTGATCTTACATCCTTACTAAACAGGCTTAGCCCGGGAGCCCTCCGGCTGCTCCATCAAATGCATTGAGTCTGTTCCAGCCTGGACGTCTTGTTTCTGCTTCTCTCCTCAGCGAGCCCACACACACTCTTGGTCTCTAAATTCACGTCTGTCCTGAAAGGCAACCTCTGCAGAGAGGCCTCCCTTGACCACCGGTTATAAGGTAATTCTTGCTTCATCTCTTTCTCATCCCCTGGTTCTAGTTTTATCCTTGATATTTTCTTTTTTTTATTGTGTTTGTATCTGGTGTCTCCTCTCCCCATAAACTCTCTGAAGGCAGAATCCTTACTGTCAGGGATACTGCCTTATCCCGCACACACACACACACACACGGACACTGCTTGTTTGGATGAGTGAATGCATCTTGGATTGGCTCCAGTTCCTCCAGGTGCATGATGCTTAAGGCCTTGTACGTACCCCATTTCCCCGATAGCATCAGCTTTCCAACAACCAAAATTAGAAAATTCAGGGTCACTTCGATTTCCGTTTATTCCAGATATTTGCATTCAACCCACAGGGATTCTGCCTTTATTTTCCAAGTCCACTGCTTTCTGACCCAACTCGGGGCTCCACTGTGCTGTTCCTGAACTGTGGCAGCACCTTCCCTCCGCCCTTGCCCCCCCTTTCCTCCTCCTCAAGCACAACACTTCAGGGGTGTCGTCCCCAAGAGAAAATACACTCGAATTCAGAGGTGGGGAAGACTTGAGTCCAAACAAGTGAAATAGTTAGTCTACATGATTATCTCATACTTTATGTTCTCTTTGCTTCAAGTTACAGATGTGCTTCAACTGAGTTTATTAATTTTATAAACTTGAAAATAATAAAATTTGTATTTTACTAAATTTACAAGCTCAAAAGTAATAAAGGATTATCTAGAACCTTGAGGACATTAGGCTACGTGAAATAAGTCAGTTCCCGAAGGACATACCCTGTACGACTTCACTTACACGAGGTGTCCAGAGTTGTCAGATCATAGTCAGAATGTGGAGCGGCGGCTGCGGGGGCTGAGGGGCGGGGGGGACGCGGAGTTGCTGTTTAATGGACACGAGTTCCAGTTTTGCCAGATGAAGCGTCTGTAGTTAGACGGCCGCGATGGTAAGGCAGCCGTGTGGATACACCTAACGCCACTGAACTGCCTACTTAAAACGGTTAAGATACAAAACGTTTATGTTCTGTGTATTTTGCCACAGTTCTTTAAAAAAAGAATAATTAAGGATTGGCTAGATTTTATCCCCAAAGTGGGAAATCTTCTGTTCTAGACGGATAACTTGAAGTGGCATCTGTTCCATGGTTCACACTGTCCTATGTACAGCACATCCTTCAACCTAAAGGCAACTCTGTGAAGCTGGAAGCATAATTATGGTCATTGTCCCCAACTTTAACTTTGAGGAACTTCAGACTCAGCTGGATTAACTGACCTGTCCCTGGTCTCATACCTGGTAACCGATGCTGGAATTTAAATGAATGAAGTTTGATGTTTCCCTAGGTACGGCTTTCAGCTTTTATGTTAGCACATAGCACTAGAAAATTTGGAGCAGCAATGGGCTGCCAGCCTGAGAAGGAACTGGCCCCTTTCACTCTCCGGGAGGAGTTGAGGCAGCCCCTGGAAGGTCTGATGTCCCTGAACACGTGTGATGGCTTAGCATCACTTGATTTCTCCCAACCACAATGTGGAAGTTACCCGTCCCAGTGTGGAGATGATGGGCCTAAGATCTGGAGGCTATTTCTACGGAGGATATTCTATGACTTAAGGCTTTTGTGAGGTTCACCATGAAGACTGAGAAGAGCTTCTACTGTGTGACTCACCATGTTTGTTTGTAAAGCCTCAGTGGAATGAAAAGTTTTACTCTGTGTCTGAGACCAACTGAACTTGTGGTTTCTCCCTCCCTTGGGGGAGAAAGAATGCTTTCAAAGAGATCTCCCTGTCGTGGCTGGCATATGGAAGTGGGGGTGACGGTAGGAGTGTGTGGGCACACGGATCGAGACAGGACTGGCCATGAGTGAGAATTACTGAAGCAAGTTGATGGGTAAGTTGGGATTCACCATATGTATTCTCTCCATATAAATTTTAAAATAGCAATCCTCTAACGGTTTTCTACTTTCTGGAAGTCAAAATTTAGGAAATACAATTTACTAAATCTTTTCTTTGAAAGCCACAGTACGTACTAGAATATTTAAGAATGCAAGGGGTCCTGCATTTAAGAGACCTTTGAACACAGTTTAAACCAGGTTTAATTTCCAAAACTGACTTGCTGTTGGAACCCATTTTACCAAGCAACAGCTATTAAATACACGTCAAACTAGCATGCTATGGGAGACACCTTGGGGAACCTGTTTATAAAAGATCATGTGGTGATTTCGTGTATAAGACAGAACAAGAACCAAAGAAGGACACTTTTTTGCTTTCTGCCAAGAACAGCTTTGCAGAAGGGTGGGTGGGGGGGAGATTTATTTCTTTTGGATCACAGAGGAAAAGCAAGAAAACCACCTCCTGACTAGCGGTCAAGCCGACACTCTGAATCTTCAAGGGGAGCTCTTGGCTCCGTACACTGGACTTTATGCATACAACAGTCATTAGGGGTGTGGTCTCTGGGATCACACGGCCTGGGTTCAAATCTTGGCAGTGTGACCGACGATGGGCAAGTTGCTTAACCTCTTTGGGCCTCATTTTTTTCCACCTATAAAATAGGGATAATGAAGCTTTTACAAAAACCTAATAGAGTGGTTGCTGGATTTAGCAAACAGAAAAACAGGATGCTCAACTATTGTGTGGAACGTACTAACACTAAAAATTATTGCTGTATCCGAAATTCAAATTTGACTGGGAATTCTGTGTTCTTAGGGTCCCCGGGAGGGTTACATGACGTAATCTATATTAAACTGTCAAAACAGTGCCTGGCACTTAGTAAGCACTCAATTAACTATTGACTATTGTCATTAATATTACTGCTGTAATCAGAAGCACCTTTCTTTTAGTCTGGTTCTCCTGATAATTTTCTAAAGATTTCCCTGGCCATATAATCAAAACCTTCATAATCAAATATTTGCTATAATCAATAGAAATAAGAAAGGGATATCTGACTTAGTCCTTGGATAGAAATTGTTGTATATCAGCCAAGACATGTGTATTATGTTGCCCTTCATGTACTATTAATGGAAGGAGGTTGTGGTAGGAAAAATTGCTAACATTGGTCATGTGTGATAATTGTTAATTTTTTAGCTCCCAGTGAACTACCTTTGTAAGGTTTTTCTTAGAGAACTTGGACTCCTAAACAGCTGTTAACCAAGAGTGGAGGGGAAGAAAGGAAACCCACAAGAGTTTGGTGGTCAAGGGATGTTAGCCTGGACTGGAGTAAAGCGTGGGGGAAAGACTCAAACCCACGCTACTGACTGAGAGTTTACTGTAGCAGCTGGGGGAGGGTTCCCACTCCCCCCGCCTGTCTCAGGATCGCAGTGTTGGCAGGACTGTAGTCCCCACACTTGCTTAATGCCTATGGTGGCAGCGAGCCCATGTCTAACTTACCAAGGAACTAAAAGTCTAACTGGCCTGGATTTCCCTGTTTAACTGGGAGCCTAACTTCCCATGGAAGGCACACAATATTATACAGCTTCTTCAGCACAGAAGCCCGACAGCTTGTGAGTCACTTGTAAATAAATCGAGGGTGCATTTCCCTGGTTGTCTCTCATTGTTGACTTGTGACCTAGTAAAGATTTACTGGGCTAAGAATCATGATTTGCATAAACACATGGTTATGAAACTTTTTTGTGGAAGGAAAAGAAGTTCTGACTAAGCTGACAAAATAGGAACTTCACATTTAATTCTTCAGTAAATTCTAACCATATAATAATTATAAAAAGAAGTTGTGAGTACTCTTATAGAAAGAAAATCTACTTATTTATTGGCATATTTTCATGATCAAATAAAAAATAGGAGGCAGAGAAAGAGATCAAAGAGAAGAGAAGGGGCAGGGGCAGAGCGAGACAATAAGTGAAACAGATCAAACAGAAACAGAGATAGGAGAAAATCAAACACACAAACAGAAACCAAGAGATATGTAAAGTTGTAGATCCCCTTTACTTTGCAAACTCTCTATTTTTAAAACAATGCCAACAGTATAAATTCTCCCCCTGACATCATGCATGAGGCAGCCCCCCACCAGTCACACATATGGGTGAGAAAAAAAAAGATGATTTTTAATGGTCAACCAAATCTATGTATCAGGAAGTCATCTTAGAACTCTTGAGTTTAGTTTCATTTTTACGCTTCAAACACTGTTTACAAATATCCTTTTCAGTTTTCTGAGAAACAGAGGGGCCACATAATTGTGAAATGACTGTTTTTTGGTTGGCAAATTAATCATCATTAAACTGCTAGTTTAGCTCCCGGTTCTACACAGCGCTAGCTGAGGCTTCCTTCTCCTGGACCAAGTGGCTGCCCAAAGGAATCTCATTCGAGGCAGTTGTAAAGAAAGGGGATAAATAAACAACATTGGCAAGGGCAAAAATAACCAAACCAAACACCTCTGTGTCAGGACACGTTAAAGCTTCACTATGAGGAACTGGTGAAACTTGATTACCCAACTCTCTGAGTTTGGTCTTCCCAAAACACAAGGGTAAAATGAAACCAGGCACTTGGTTTTCAGACCCCGCTGGTCACAGTTTGAAGAGAAAAAGCAATGAGAGAATTCCACTCACCAGTGTCGCAAACTTCAGCTCCTTAGCGACCACCCCTGTGTCCAGCGGGAAGAGCAGAAGCAGGACGCCAAGGAGAAGGCTTGCCGCCCTGGCCACCAGGAGCAGGGAGGCTCTCATGCTGGGGAGCGCAGTTTCTCTCAGGATGTGGAAGGAGCTGCTTCCCCTGCAAAAGCCATTAGAGGGGAAGCTATTTAATCAAGGATTAAAAGAGAAGGAAGAGCTGGGAGGAGCCAGGCTCCTGAATCGTAAACTCTCCAGGTAGCTTAGGGCGGGGTTTGGTACATCAGATAATTTGGGGGCTGGGTGGTAGAGATCGAAGGCTTCTGGATTGACCAGTAAATTAGCACACTGAGACCCTGGGAGGGGAAAGCTGTCGCTTAAGGCCACAGAGCACATTAGCACATGTTTCTTTTTGAGTTTACTTTTAGCTTTACTTTAGGTGGGGTGTGACACAGCATTTGCTTTGTAGCTGTTGCTTGGGAAGGGGATTTACCCCGACCTTGGAAACCTTAGGGCAGTCATGATCACTTTTTTGGGAACCCAGAATGACAAGAAGTGAACTATGGCAGGGGCTGGCATGTTTGGGGTCTGTTACCCAGGCTAAACATGGCTCCGTTTTCTAAAACTCCCATGCAGCCTATAGAGGTAGTTTTAAATGGAAGAAAAGTAAGGGCAATTTTATCTTGAAAAGTTTTAGTCACATGATGTGATGTTTGAGGCTCATGTGTGCTAATTGGAGTTAAAAATACCTTTCTTAACCTAAGACAGTTCAGAAACAACAACCAACTCACCAACTGTGGCCACAACCCTTAAGTTCTGGGTGAGTCACACTCTTGCCTCTCCAGCTGTGATCTCATCAGGGACAATATGAAAGAGGGTGATGTTTAGCTTTCCATTTTTCTCATCCTGTCAGCACCAGTCGCAGGCTGAAACAGCGTTTTCCTGCAGAGAGCTCCCGTCCCGACGCTTCCACCTCGTCAGCAGAAGGAGAATGGCGCTTTCCCCCCACGACTTGTCCTCTGGCGCACCACGGCCACCTGTGACAGGAGGGGCTTTTATGTGATCACAAGGTGC
Organism: Sturnira hondurensis; assembly: GCF_014824575.4. Taxonomy (NCBI): domain Eukaryota; kingdom Metazoa; phylum Chordata; class Mammalia; order Chiroptera; family Phyllostomidae; genus Sturnira; species Sturnira hondurensis. The sequence goes on from NW_028085930.1 coordinate 7,064,477, forward strand.
CCTAGAATGTGGTGTGTGGGAGAGCTGTTGCTTCCTCCTGTGGGGCAAACTGTGTGTGAAGCGCGAGTGCGTGTGTGGTTGGGGTTAGACCTTGAAGGGGACTTGTGAGCCTCTCTTTGCCATCACAGTCTCCACCTGCCCGTCCCCACTGTCATCTTTAGTGGGTGGGATTTTGAAGAGATGGGTGCAGGGAAAAGGGACTATCCAGGTCGCACTGATCCCTGCTGTGTGCGCCAGGCTACCCGAGAGAGGAAGCCCCAGCACCTGTTTACCACTCACAGGCTTGGTTCTGTACCACGTGCCTTAAGTTGTGCCGGGTACCCGATTCTGCTCAGTGTCTTATATTCTCAAGGACCAACCTGGCTTCCTGTTCTCTGATTTTCTTCCTTGTCTCACCCTTAAATTGATGTCTGATGCTGTTCTGACTGCGGCTGTAGTGCTTCGACTCAGGTTCTCTCACCTACCTATGCCATGTGGCGTGCTAGGCTGGGTGAGCCCTACTTCTGACCCAGACCCCACTTCCGCTGTGTCACCGTCACCTCCTCTGGGCTCCTGTCAGCCCTTCAAGTAAGAACAAAAATGACCATGGCAACAATTTCTTATAGAGAGAGGCCCCTGCAAACAACAACAACAACAACAACAAACAAACAACAACAACAAAACCCTGCTTGAATTGTGTGCATCTCAACTCAATCTTAGTTCAAGTTGGAATAAGTGGGTGGTTTATGCTTCTCAGTGACTATCCAACTCCTACTTTGACCATCAGATTACATGGAGGGGGCAGAAGTTGCTAAGTGTAGGTCTGCCCACCATGAATAGGGTTTGAAGACCCTCAACTCAGATAAAACCTGTTTTAGAATCTTCTCTGGTCTCTTGAATCTTAAACTCATAAGGCCTTTGTAAAGACTTAACGACTTTTCTGGAATAAATATATGGGTATGGTGGCATTGTAAGTGTGACTTGAAAAAATATTGAGATGTCATCATAGACATTCCAGTGAAGATTGTCTATCATTTTATTGTCAATGATTAGCAGAACTTACTGGCTGAATCATCTTTGTTTCCTTGTGATATTTCTTTCATCATACGTCAAGTATTCAACCTGTAATTAGCAGTGTTGAGAAGTTCCATAAGTGAAGTAGGTTGTGTTCATCAGAAAGCAAATTCCCAGATGGAGATTTGCATTTAGGAAGTTTGTTGGGGAGTGTTCTCAGGACCAGCAACAGTAGGGGAAGATAAGTAAGCAGGACTGAGAAGAAGGAGAAGGCTTCAGCTGATCCTCCTAGGAGTTCTACAGCTGGGATACACTTTTGGGTTGTTGTGGATTGGGGTGAAGGGACAAAGCCTTTTACCCCTGCCTTAGCCAGTTATTGGATGCAGGCTGCTCCTGGCAGGGAATTTGACCACAGGTAAGGTGGGTCCCTTCTGCTGTAGCAGTTCTCAAAGGAGTTGACAGTTGAGTGATATCAGATGACAAATTCCCAAGAGCTGGAGGAAATTAATCCTTCAGCTCATCAACGGAGGTCTGGGTGGTACAACACAGAATTAGGGCAATGCATAAATATGAATAAATTTGATATTTGGTAGATCTAGGGCTATAAAAATATTAAGTGTGACTCTGATAGCAAGAGACTGGGTTGGAACTGAAATCCACTCACAGGTATATTGGTTGTACACCAGGTAGAAAGTCTATATTTAAACTCTCTGACTTGCCACATCTTCATGATTGCATTATTTGGCTTTCAGTGCCATATGAACTTTGGACACTCAATAATAGTGATTGAGCTCTGACTGGCACGGCTCAGTGGGTTGGGTGTTGTACCACAAACCAAAGGGTCACCGGTTCGATTCCCGGTCAGGGCACAGGCCTGGATTATGGGCCAGTTCATGGTTCTGGGAGTGTGAGAAGCAGCTAATTGATGTTTCTTTCATGCATCCATGTTTCTCTCCCTCTCTTTCTCCCTTCCTTCCATTTTCTCTAAAAAATAATAAATTAAAAATTAATATTGATTGATTGGTCAATGTAAAGATAAATTATTGCATTAGAGCCTTGTTACAATGTTCTGCTTTGAGGCAAATCTAAGGTGTGTTTAGAATAAAAGTTCTCCTCCCCTCAACCAGTCATTTTGTGTGCATGTTGTGTGTGTGTGTCTACTCGCCCTTGACGCAAAATGACATTTAACATTTAGGCAAACATCCTCCTATTGTACCAGTCACTATGTCTTCGGAATATTATCAAAGAAGGTGTTAACTGAGGTCATCTTTCCTGTCTCTCTCTAACTATAACACATGTAAGAATCACCTGGAAAGCCTAATAAAATACAGATTCCTGGGCCTCACTTCAGGAGGTCCTACTTCGGGAGGTTCAGCTACGATCAGTAACAGTGCGCTGTCCAGTCTTATGTGAGCGTGAAATGAAGCGAAAAATCAGTGATGCTGATCCTGCCTTCATTTAAAGTTTTGATAGTTTAAAAACGATAGATTGTTTACATTAATTTTTTAAAATATCACGTAAAATATTATTTATCTCGATTAAGGCTTTTTGGCACTTCTTTCAATGATGTGCCCGGGGCGAGTGCCTCACTCCCCCCATCCTAGTTCCCAGACATGACTCTAAGAATCGGAAGATGGGAAAGAACAAGTTTTTGTTTTCTTTTGAGATTGAATTATCCAACTGTGTTCTGTCCACAAGGACATGAATGCTTGGGGTGAAGTGAACCACTATAATGAGGCATGGAGTCCTGAAAGGAGCCCAGTCTGTTAGACTGAACAGAGCTGACCCCCAGCTGCTCCCCGGGCTGCCATTACCTGCAGAGGACTGGCCTCCCTCATAAACGCTCCCCTGCAATGACACTTGCAAGAACAGAGATGACAGTGACTTCTAGCTCTGGAGGACAGGATAGGGTTGAGTCTTTCTGAAACTGTCACCCGGGACTGAGGCTGCATTGTTCAGGTGCTGGCAGGAAAGAGGGGGCACATGTGTCTTGTTACAGTCCCCTTCACGTGCCGTTCCAGGGTTCTGATTGGTGGAGTAAGTGGGAAATACTGTCCTATCACTTTCACCTTTCCTGTAGCCTTGCAGGTGGAGCACCACTTTGAGTCTATTGTATTTCCAGGGTTGAGGACAGAACTCGCAACTTACAACAATATTATCCTCTCTCATTCGGCTAAAGGTATATTCAAACAAAGACCGGTGGACATGCACATTTTTGATGGTGTTATTTCTGGGTGATGGGATTATAAGTGGTTTCAGTTTCTTCTTTCTGCTTTTCTCCACTTTCCAAATTCCTTGCATTGAACACATATTTTTATTAAAATCAGCAAAGAAATTCTAAAATGCCTGACATTAACTACATGTTATTTCTCACCTGATTTTTGGGTATCCTCACAGTTGTAGAAGGTGGGCCCCAAAGGTAATTCAGTTTATAGTGTAGTTCGCCTGCTTATTTCTATCACATGGCCAATTCCTAAGCTATTAAAGAGAAATTTTTCTTTCTCCTGCCCCAATTTCTGCCCCTGTCTGCCTCTTTCTCCTTTGATATATCCTGTCTTAAAGAGATTCCACAATTTCTTGTAGCATCATGAAAATCTAAGAGTAACACAATGCCCATTTATGAAGTCTTCAGTTTGTCCTGGAGAATTTTCGGAATCAAATTACATCAATGGCCTATTAGAGATCTTCCACTCGATTCCCACCATACTCAAAATCCCAAACCCCTCCGTGGCCTACACGACCCCATTTGATCTGGCCCCTTGCACCTCTTCAACCATCTCTTACTCTTCTTCCCTGGTCACTCTGTTCTAGCCACACTGACCCCATTGTTCCTTGAGCCACACATGCTTCCGCTTCATGCCTGGTGCGCTTTATGGCTCCCTCTCTGGTACACTGTTCCTTCAGATGGGCTGATTCTTTTGTTCCATTTCTTTAGGTAGGCCTTCCCTGACCACCCAGTAAAGCTAGCAATTCCCTAGCAGGCATACCACCTGTTTTACTTGTGTTAGAACACATTTTTTTTTGCCAGACATAATGTTGAAAACCTTTTTGTTTCTGATCTGTCTCTTCTATTAGAACGTAAACTCCATGAGAGCAGAGAAGTTTATAGCTCTGACCTCATTGGATAATCAATCAATGCCTGGCACATAGTAGGAGCTCAGTAAATATTCATTGAATGAGTGAATAAATTCTTACTAATCAACTCCTTTATCTAAAAAAACCTTTTAACACATTTTTGAGACTTTCTTATAATATCTTTAAACTGGTTTTCTATTCATTCCATTACCAGAAGAATGGGCACTTTTACAGAGCTTAGATGGCTTGCTTTGAATAAATAAAATCATGTTAATCTTTATCTGTTGATTGTGAGACTTTCAAGGCTTTCTGCTTTTCCGAGTCTGCTTCTCCATTATTGAGCTGCTGACCTAAGCCTTCCTGCTGATTTCTGCCAACGGAGAAGTGTTTGGGCGGAATCAGTCAGACGAGGGAGAGACACTTTTTCACTCCCATATTTGACTTGAACAATTAATATAACTTCATTTTATGTGATAATATCTGTGTTTACTTTGATAAGAATAGTATTTTAAATTACTTATCATGGGACACACATTTCATGAGGAAGTTATGCACACACACACACACATGCATGCATGCCTCAAGATAAATATGCCCTTTTCTGGAAGTGTGGCCTTAATTACTCTCAAAGGGGCACTAGCGTGAGAAAACATGGGACGCTTTGCGACGTTTAACAGGGAAAGTTTTGCAGGAGACGTAGAGCATTTTCCGTTATAGCAAAGTGAGGTTGAGGTTTCCCAAAACACCCTAAACATATCCATTTTACCCCCTTTCGTCTTTCCTCCCTTTTCCATAACTTCATGAGAATCTGACAACAACAAGGGAAATCTAGGAACCTGAAATCTGTACTGGTCACCGACGCCGCTCACTAGAAATGTGGAACGCTGAAGTATTATTCTTAGCACGAGGAAAACGAAACCCTTTTGTAACATGACGTGATTTGGGGTATCCTAGCGTTGTAGGAAAGGTAAAGACGTTAATGGTCCAAGTTTGGTTAGGAAGTAGGTGCCAAGACAGGGTCAGAAGCACAAGCTCTTAAAGTCTGTTATAAGAGAAAGAAAGGAGGGTGGGCAGGGAGAGCCTCCAGACGGTGATGCGGGTCAAACACCTGGAAAAAGACAGGTGGACGGAAGGAAGAATGGGTAGAAAGAATCTCAAGCAGTGTGCAACCCTGAGTAAGGCCTGGGCTCCCAAGTGCAACAGGGGAATCAAAACTGGGCAAGATTCAGTTGCTCGCCCTGCAGTCCTGGCCTGGGGCCTCCTGAATGGAGGGTGGCCTCACGTTAAGTGCTACAGTGGATGCCAGGGGCTGTTAGCTCACTTCAGTCCTTGGAGCTTCCTGGCAAGTCCGTTCTTGAAGGATCTGGGTATCGCACCTCCACGTGTGCTTGGAAAATTTACAGCTGCTCCTTTGCCAAGACAGCTCTCACTCACTTGGTGTTGCTGGGAGAAACAGCAGGGCCTCCCTCCAACTACCTGGCTCCTCACCGGGGTCTCCCCTCTAAACGCCTGATGTGGAACTTCCTTTGAGAGGGTGCTCAGTACCTTTTCTGAAGCCCGTCAACCTCTTTAGTGTTCAGGAGTCTCTTGGGGGCAAGTGACAGAAATCTACTTTAGTTCATTTTAGGCAAGGAGGAGAATTTTTTGTCTCAAGTAACTGAACAAAGGAAAGGTAAAGATCCAGGAGGGGACTCGGAACAAACAGGCCACTGGGGTTCATCTAATTCATTCCTTTTTCCTTCTCTCCCCGTAGTGGTTTTAGTTGCTCTAATCATACACCCTCCCACCTGAGGCCAGAACCAAGGCTGCTCCTAACTTCATCCAGCAAGAAAGGGCTCTTCTCCAACGCCAGTTCAAAAACTCCGGGGATCAGTCCCATTGGTCTGGTTTCGCTTGTATGCCTACCACATCACAATGATTCAGTTATTTATTGAGAATCTACGTGTATGGGACGGTTCTAGGTTCTCAGAATGCTGGAGTAAGCCAAACAGACCAGTGTGTTCTTTTCTGAAACTTTTACTTTGGCAGATAAACAAGTAAATTGATAAATGAACAGGATGGTTGCAGATGGCGAGAACTACAGTGAGTGCAACAAAGCGGTGTGATGGGGCTGCTTCAGATGGGTGGGCCGGGGGCGTTCTCTGCGGTGGCATTTGAGCTGAGGCCTGAATGAAGATGCGACCTCTGAGAGCCTCTGGAGCCGAGCGGACAGAGCAGAGTGAAAAGACCCAGTGACTGGAATGAGGCCGTTGTATTGGAGGAAAGGAAAGAAGGCCCGTGTGCCTGGAGATTGGTGAACATGGGGAAGAGTGGGAGGCGATGAGGTCAGAGAGGTGAGAAGGCGTGGAATCACACAGGGTCTTGTTTGCTGTGGCGAGAAGCCTGGATTTGTTCTAAATGCAGTGGGAAGACAAACGAGGAATTGTGATCAAGGAAGTGATATGTTTTAAAAATCACTCTGGATACTTGTCAGGAAGGTGCTACAGAGGAGTGAAAGATGGAGCATAGGAGAACAGCCAAGGAGCTATGACATTGGCACAGATAGCTTGGATCAGGGTGGACCTAGAGCAGGTGAAAAAAGGCGGATGGAAAAATACATATTTGGAAGGACCAGTGCTGGATACGAGATGTGGGGGCCAGCAGAGGCAGAGTCCAGCATCACTCCCCAGCCGTGGGCCTGGGAAAAACTCGGGCTGTTGTTGAGGTTGCACATCAGGAGGCTTCGGTCCTGAGTGGCTGAAGAACCATCTCAGTTTTCATACAAGTAGTACAGAGGTAGAATGTCCCTGGATTGGTTAATTTAGGGGCTCAAGGATGTCACCAAGATCCTATCTTATTTTTTTCAGCTTATTTCTATTCATGGTCTCAGAATGGCTATTGCTATTTAGGTATAGAGTAATTCTGCTATACCTACAATATAACTATAATGTTATGCGACAGGTAGTAATATTAAACTTCATTTTATAGATGAGGAAATTAAAGCACAGAAAGAAGACTAAGTGACTTGCCTAAGGTCACACGGCTAATTAGCAACAAGCCAAGATTCAAATCCTGGGTGTCTGGCTGCAGACTGTGCTCTTAGCCACTACACCACGGGGAGTAAAAAAAGCAACATTCAAGCGTCTAAAATGCCTATTAAAAATGTAAGTGCAGATGTTGAATGACTATTGGGTACGTGAGTTTGGAGTTTGGAAGAGAGACTGGGACTATTGACATAGTGTGATTATCCTGGACCTAGAGATAGTCTAGAAAGCCATAGGCTTATTTGAAATTGCCTTTAGAGAGCATGCCAAATGAGAAAAGGAGAAGCCACTCCACCCACAGAGAGAGTGGACCAGTAGTTGCCTAAGCTGGGTGTGGAGAGCAGAATTAGCTATAGCTGAGCAAGAGGGCTCTTACTGGGTCAGGGGAAATGTTCTAAAGCCAGATTGTGCTGAGGGTTGCACAACTCGGTACATTTACTGAAAACCAGTGAACTGTACACTTAAAATGAACTTTGTGATATGAATTATACCTCCATAATGTTGTTCTTTAAAAAGCAGAAAAGAAAGGGCCAAGAACAGAGCGCTGTGGCGAACCGGAGGGGCCTGGAAAGGTGTCGCGAGGACTGGGGCGGGACCAGAGGAGTGCAGTGTCACAGAAGCCGGGCGAAGAGAGTGGTTCATGGAGGAAGTGGTCAACTGTTTCGAAAATCTGGATCGTTTGCAACAAGACAGGCGGAGAGAGAAGCGGTGGCCACTGGATTGGGCAAGAGGAGGCTGTGCTGACTGTGCTGGGGGCTGGCCGGAGGAGAGGGGGTGATGGAAGCGCGATCTGAGAAGGGAATGAGAGGTGAGGGCAGAGAAGCGGCGACCACCAGTGCCTCTTTGGGACAATTCTGTATGAAAAGGAGCCGAAAATGAAGAGATAGATGCAGACGCTGAGGAAGAAGACGTTGGCTGTCTTCCCTCTTCCCTCTGTGTTTGTGTGTGTGTTTAAGTATTGAGTTTGTATGGCGATGCCATGAAGACTGTAGAGAAATGCCCTTGAATAGGGATGGGGAGTGGGATGCAGAATACAGTGGAAACGCGCCCTTCATGCATTTCAATGGGAGTGAGAGCGAGTTCTATTCTGAGCATGTTTGTGTTGTATTCTCAGTAACGCGTAAGCTGCCACATCATGTGGGGAGCCCGCAGCAAGAAGCATGGAGAATGATTCAAAGGTTTCAGAGGCGAGGGGTTGGGAAGTACAGTATGTCGTGGGGAGTGGAGAAAGGAGCACGCCATGGACGTGCAGTGTGGTTACCAGGCAGTGCCAAGGGCCCACTTCAGGTCTTGGCTGTAATTATCTCAACATTCCTTCACTTGTATTGTGTTATTCATTTATCTTCTCTCTAGCACAAGTTTGTTAAATGTACCTTCCAGTTGTTTTTTGTCTCTTATTTCTCTTTTCTAATTGTAATCGTAGTTTTAAATTATAGTTTTTTTTAAAGGAAGTATTTTATTTTTTTAAAATTTTTTAAAGATTTTATTTATTTATCTCTAGAGGGGAAGGAGAGAGGGAGAGAAACATCAATGTATGGTTGCCTTTTGTGCGTCCCCTGCTGGGAGTTGGCCTGCAGGGAACCCGCCTGCAACCCAGGCATGTGCTCTGACTGGGAACCGAACCGCGATCCTCTGATTCGCAGGCCCGCGCTCAATCCACTGAGCTACACCAGCCAGGGCTAAATTATAGTTTTAATAAGTGCCCCCATGTGATAATGGAGACACAGCACACTTCTGACTTTAAAGGAACTACTGTTTCGCCACTAAGCAGGGAGCTGGATTTTTTATTGGACACAAACTTACATATATACACAAAAACACCTTCCTCACTGACTCATTTATAGGTTTAGAAATCCTGTCTTATTAAGAGTCTCTAAAAATTAAGTATATTGAATAGGTATTGTATTTCCTACAGATTTCTTTTTACCATCAATGGAAAAATTATTTTTGCTTCTTTGATCTTTCCATATGTGTAACTTTAAATTTCTGCGGTCAATTCTTTTTGATCATTTTTCAGTTTTCTTTTCATGTACAACTGTGTTTCATGTCTATCACTTGACCTGGGATTTTTAGATAGTATTCATAAAATATTGATCTATAGTTCTCTGTGTTATCATTTTCAGGTTTGGGTGTCAGTGTTACCCTGGCTTTATAAATACTGCTTGAACACCCTCCCTCACACTTTGGGCCTGTCTTACTACCATGGGAAGTCCTGTTCCTTGGGAGGCTGAGAGAAGTTCATCAATGTCGCCTGTGAAACTGTCAGGGTTGGTGGTTTTCAAAGGAGAGCTGTTTGACAATTTTCTCTCTTTGTGCTATTTGGTCTCCTTTGTTTTTTCCATCTCTTTTGCTATGTGTTTTGGTCATTTATACTAACATATAATTTACATTTAATATGGGTTTGAAATTTTATATTAAAATAATCCATTTCATCCAGATTTCTTATAATATTTTAAAATTCCTGTTGTATTTGTGTATGGGTACAGATTTTTTTTCTCACATGTAAGTTTGTTTCAAATTGTATTAGCCAATGAACCATCTATTTGTTGTTGATCCAAGATTCAAATCTCAGGTGTATTTTGAGCTCTGTCTCTGTTTTTTTCTTTCTCTCCCCGCTAATTCCTCGCTTTCTGCTTTAGTCTTTTTTTTTTCTTTCATGCTGTATAATTTGGTTTACTTTTACTTTCTTCTAATATGTCTTGATTTGAAAGTTTAACAGGTTCTTGGTCAATAATAATAAAGTTTCAAGTTATACATTTTCACATGCCTTTAGAAGTTCCTCAGTGTTTCTCGTGTATTGTGATTTTATTATTGTTATTTTCTAAATTAGTTTCAATTTTTTATTTGCATTTTTTTCTTGACAAAATTGAGAAGGTTTCAAAAATTTTTGGTGACAGGGCACTTTGTCTTTTATTAATTTTGAAAGGTCACCTAGAGTTCCCTACTGTACCTGTGTTTCTGTCCACTTCTCACTGCATTTTTTGGAGTTGTCTTATGGATTTATGTGCTATGATTTTTGCTCCATAAAATTTATGATAATTGGATCTTCATTGTGGACTGTACCATTATTTTGATTAGTGACCATTTATATATATTTTTCTCTATCAAAGAGGCATATTTTCCCCAGTTATTACATGGCTAAGCCTTGTTTTCATTATAATGTATATTCTAAACTTCCTCCCATTTTGAGCATGTCTGTCATCAAAACAACCCACATTCCATAATAAACAGCCAGATGAATTCATAACCTCTATATCCTTCCTGATCCATAGCTTCAATTACATTGTTAGGGTCGCAGATGTCCCCATGTCCTTTCTTAGCATAAAAAAAAATGTGGGCTCTCGAGAATTTATTCCCCATAAGACTAACTAACCAGTCAAACTCCTTACTTGGACCACACTGGGAGCTAAGGAACAGAAGGTGGGTAGGTGCTAGAGTTGTTCTGGAAGAATCACCTGGGAAGTTGGGGGAAAAAAGGCAGAATTGGGGCTCTGCTCCCAGAGATCTTGACATTGAGGGTTGTGTGTGGGCAGAAATGGAAATTTCGAACAAGTACTCCAGGTGATGTTACTGAACATGGTCCATGTACCTGCCTTTAAAAAACACTGACTTAGGGAAAGGACTCTGGCTAGAAAAATAAACACGGAGATCCTGGAGAAGGGTAAAAATTATCTGCCTTAGGCTGTTTGCCCATGTTGAATACTTGGCCTCCTGGGGGAGCATGAGCAATTGATTCAAAATCTTTTCCCAGTGGATTCCACAGCCTCACAGGACATCTCCCCAAGGGCTACTAAGAGAACAATGCTGTTGTTATAAAAAAAAAATTTTAAGGACTTCCAGTCAATGTGGTAGTGTAGGCAGACATGGCTTGCTTCTTTGCACAACCACATCAAAATGACAACAAATATAGAACAACTCAAAACTGTGAGAAATTGAATTGAACAGAAGTCTGACAACTATGGAATTAAAGAGATCGCATCCACCCAGACAGGTAGGAGTGGCACAGACAGGGAACAGGCTGGTGCCTCACCTACGTGTGGTGGATAAATATCTCTAAATCAGGGGGGAAAATCTCAGGAGTGAGGAGTCCCAGCCCCACACCAGGGCCCCCAGCCCAGGGTTCCAGTGCCAGGAAAATAAATTGCCACAACGTCTGGCTGCAAAACCAGTGGGGATTGAGGCAGTAGAAGAAACTTCTGGAGCCCTAAGCAGTTCCTGTTATAGAACCCACACATGGATTTACCTACTCAGACTCATTCCCTCTGAGCTCCAGTACTAGGGTAGTAGCTTGAAAGGCACTAGTGGTATACGGGAAGACGCTGAAGTGTCTGGTATCAAGGTGAGCAGAGGCCATTACTCCTTTTCTAAACCCTCCTCTCAACAGAGCCAGCAAGCCAGTGTCATACCTGAGACTCCATCAACCTGGCTAACACTATTTGACCTGCCTTGGAGATCCCAGAGGCTCTGCCCCACCAAGCTTATGGGCCTACCCGATTGCTTTTCTATATGAGTAGCTGGTCTTGGCTCATGCTTCACAGCTTCCTAAATCTTATCAAACAAGCAATAGCTGACCTCAGTGAGCTCCAGGCCTGGCACTAGCAGCAGCCAGCCTAGGTTCATAGCTTGGCTTTGCATGGGGATGTTTGCAAGCTCAGGACACATAGCAGCCATTTCAGACTGCTGTACAGCTTAGGCAGGGTGCCCTGGGCAAATCACAGCTGGGAGCTGACCTTGGCCTGCACTTTCTGTGAAATCCCAGGGCCAGCATATACAGTGGACAGCTACAGACTACGTCAGACGCCACCATCCTGCCCCTGCACAGCTGATCTTCCACAGAGGGCAGATGTTGGTGATCAGTGGTCAGTTGTCAGAGCCAATCCTGGCAGCTGACTGGCCTGGGTAAATCTCTCCCATTGATCTGCCAACAGCAACCAAGGCTCAACTACCAGAGGAGGGTGTACTCAGCCCACACAAAGGGTGCACCTGGGGTACCCAGCTTGGGTGATAGGGGAAGCTGTGCCATTGGACTTCATAGGACACCTACTACATTAGGCCATAGTACCAAGACACAGAGTCAAAGCACCTCTACCTAACACAGAGAAACAGACACAGGGAGGCTGCCAAAATGAGGAGACAAAGAAACATGGGCCAAATGAAAGAACAGATCAAAACTCCAGAAGAAGAGCTAAATGAAATGGAGATGAGCAATCTGTCAGAAGCAGAGTTCAAAACACTAGCTATAACGATGCCCAAGGAACTTAGTGAGGACCTCGGCAGCATAAAAAAGATTCAGTCAGAAATGAAGGATACATTAATTGAAATAAAGAACAATTTACAGGGAAACAGCAGGAGAGTGGGTGAAGCTGAGAGTCATATCAATGATTTGGAACATAAGGAAGCAAAAACCAACCAATCAGAACTAACAAGAATCCAAAAGAAAGAGAACAGTATAAGCAGACTCTGGGACAACTTCAAGAGGTCCAACATTCTCCTCATAAGGGTGCCAGAAGGAGAAGAGAAAGAGCAAGAAATTGGAAATGTATTTGAAAAAATAATGAAAAAAGAATTTCCTAACATGGTGAAGGAAATAGACATGCAAGTCCAGGCAGCACAGAGAGTCCCAAACAAGATGGATGCAAAGAGGCCCACTCTAAGACACATCATTATTGAAATGCCAAAGATTAAAAATAAAGAGAGAATCTTAAAAGCAGCAAAAGAAAAGCAGAGAGTTATCTACAGGGGATAACTGTACCCAGGCCTATAAGACTGTCAGCTGATTTCTCAAAAGAAACTTTTCAGGCTAGAAGGGATTGGCAATAATACTCAAAGGCATGAGAAGCAGGACCTACAGCCAAGATTGCTCTACTCAGTAAAGATTATCATTTAGAATTGAAGAACAGATGAAGAGCTTCTCAGAAAAGGAAAAACTAAAGAAGTTCATCAATACCAAACCATTATTATAGAAAATATTAAAGGGGCTTATTTAAGAAAAAGAAGATCAGAACTATGAACAATAAAATGGCAAAAAATACAAATCTATCAATAATTGAATCTAAAAAACAAACTAAACAAATAAGAACAGGTTGAGAATCATGGCTACAGAGAGTGTTTTGATGGTTGTCAGATGGTAGGAGTGTGTGGGGGAATGGGTGAAGTGGTGAGGGGATTAAGAAGTTTAAATAGGTAGTTACAGAATAACCGTGGGGTGTAAAGTACAGTATAGGGAATGGAGTAGCCAAAGAACTTATGCATGGTCCATGGCCATGAACAATGGTGCGGGGGTTGCCTAAGAGAGTGGGGGGTGCTGGGTGAAGGGGAACAAAGGGAAAATTAGGACAACTGTAATAGCATAACCAATAAAATATAGTTAAAAATTAAAAATTAAAAAATTGAGAGACAGAGAGAGAGACATCAAAGAGACAGCGGTTTTGTTTTTTCACTTATTTATACACTCATTGGTTGACTCTTGTATGCGCCCTGACTGGGGATCAAACCCAAAACCTCAGTGTATTTGGATGACATTCTAACCAGCTGAGCTACCCATCCAGGTCCACTACTCATGCTTTGATTCCAGATCATCTCTTGCCCTCTGCAAATGTTGGGCATCCTTTCTTTTCCCAGTTCTGCCTCTGACATAACACTTAACTTTCCCTGCCTCTTGCCCGTGAAGTCTACCTCTAATGAAGAGACGGAAACACGATGCCTTCCAGATGGTCTATACTGACAGATATTTCCTCAGGAATGAAACACTTACGTAGGTAAAATGTATTAACTATTTTTTAGAAAACTTGATGTTATATTGAATTTTTAATGTAACTAATTAATATTATGTGGATATTTTTTATTTTCCTTCCAGAGATCCTCTCAATGTACTAGGCTGACAAGAGTGGCTTCTTCTCTTCTCCCTGCCTTTCTCTTCTTGCCCCTCATATCAGTCCCTAGGGTGCCTAAAACAAAGTGCCACAAACTGGGCAGCTTAAACCACAGAAATGTCTTGTCTCACAGTTCTGGGGGCTAGAAACCTGAGGTTAAAGCTACTTAATGAAGGTTGGTTCGTCCTGGGGCTGACAGGGAGAACTCAGTCCCATGCCTCTCCCCTGGCTTCTGGGGGTCTGTGGCGTTCGTTGGCTTGCAGATGCATCAGCCTGCTCTCTGTCTTCCGCTTCGCATGGCGTTCTTCCTGTGTGTGTCTGTCTCTACGTCTAAGTCTCCCCTTTTTTAAAGTCATATTGGTTTGGGCCCACCCTAATTTTAACTTGATCATCTGCAAAGTTCCTATTTCCAAACAAGGTCCCATGCACAGGTGGTGGGGGTTAGGACTCCAGCAGCTTCTGGGAAGACATTGTTCCACCCACAGTCCTTCTCCTTCTTCTCCCGGCAGCATGGCTCCGGCTCCCAGCTGCTGTGGCTACTAACACTGCTTTATTAGCCTTCCTTTGACAATCTGATTTTGGTTCTTTACATTTGTGTTAGCACTTCTTCCATAAGGGTGGCCAATCAGGCAGTCAACCGTTTACTTTTATTTTCTTTCTAAATATAATTGAAAGAGTAAAATATATTCATGATGGTCTTATGGGAATGATAAACTATAAAGAAAGCAACAATATGATAATAGTATCATAAATGAATAGTATTTCACTTAATCTAAGGCATCATTGATTTGAGGTAGATCCTAATTTCGAAACATTGGAAATAGAACTCTTAGAATCAATGAAATATAGTATATACATGCACATATATAATACATAATTAGAAGCACAAAATTTTATGAAAATTTCCCAAAGTCCAAAAGACATAAAAGTTTTTGTATTCTCACTTCCCCCCCCCGGGTATTAGCTTAAGTATTTTCCCAGGATATTATATACATATTTTAAAATTATGTTAATAACTGCATTTCTTATAGTGTAGTAATTGGCATTTATGTATTGTTTTTTCCTATTTTGAATTACACTGGAATGAATGTTGTTGCATATAAAACTTACATTATTTTGGATTATTTCCTTAAGATAGAGTCTAGGACTGCAACTACTGAATCAAGAGTATACATTTTTAATGCTTTTGTAATAGTGCCAAATTGTTTTTAGGAAACTTCCTTCAATTTTTGTCATCACTGGCCATATATAGAACTCCAGTTGAAAACATATAGTTTCCATATGTTAGTATTTTCTCTCTTGCCTTGCCTTACCTTCCCTTCCCTTCTTTCCTCCTTTTCTCCTCCCCCTCTTCTCTCTCTCTCCTGCTCTCTTTCTTTCTCTCTCTGCAATTTGATATATGCCAAAAATAGCATTCTATTGTTTCAGTAGGCATTCCTTCAATTATTGGCAACTATCAAAGTTAAGTTGAATTTCTGGTTTCTCAGCCACTTAAATTTCTTCTCTGGTGAGTTGTTTGTTAATATCGTTCACCTTTTTTTACAGGATTTAAGTATTTTTCACATTGATTGGTTGGCCTTTTTAAACATTAAATTGTAAAAGGTAATTATCGGAGAGAGGGGGAAGATGGCGGCGNGGGGAGCATGGGGTGGGGGGCGGGCAGGGTTGGGATTATAAGACAGAAACCTGTACTTGAACAAGAATTAAATAAAAATTATATTAAAAAAAAATAAACATTAAATTGTTATTTTATGTATTGCAGACACTTTTCCTAGTTTGTTATTTGTTTAAATTTTGTTGATGAAATTTTTGTCATGATAAAGTAATAAATTTTTACGTAGTTATTATATATTTTTTCTTTCAGCCTCTTTAATCTCAGAAAATGGTCAGTCAATTATTTACCAGAACTCCAACAAGACCAATTGTCTAAAGATACACTCGCAATTAAATAAAAACACTTCCTAAGTAGTTAGGAGGATGGTCCTTATTAAGTGATATTCTTTCGTTGTTTTGTCTTTTAAGTGGCATTCTGGCTAACTGTTAAAATGTAACAGTATTTTGCAGACTCAGCTGTAACCAAATGAGCTTGACTGGAACCCAACCAGGGGAGTTTAAACAACTGCAAAGAAGAAATCAACCTGTGATTAACCAAATAGTGGATATAGGCAATGGCTAAGCCTTTCTTCTGGGAGCTTTGGATGTGAATCCCCCGTGTCTCTTCTAAATAAAACTACTCAACAACAGCCACATCTTGTTCTTGAATAGAACATTCCAAGTTATGAACCCCTTGAGTTCAGCAACTTAAGGATAACACACAGGGCATTCTGAAAGCTTTGTGTCGTCAGACACTGTGACAAGGGCTTTACGCCATCTTCACAACAAACGCAAGTGGTGGTTCACAGCCGCGGGAATCTCCCAGGTGAAATCTGAAACTGCTCCTCCCAAGAAGATCTCGACAAAGTGGCCTCAAATCTAACCACCTGTCCACTTTCCAACTCTTCAGAGCAGGGTGTGGTGTAGAGGTTAAGCGCACATGTGTAGCTTGGCTCCAGATCTCACTTCATGCAACCTGTGTCTCCAGGCAAACTCCTTGAACTCCTGAAGCCTTAGTTTTCTCACCTATAAAATGGGGACAATAATAGTGCTTAACTCATAACATTTGTGGGGGGAGGGGGAGGGGAATTCGATAAGTAATATATAAGGTGGGGCAAAGTAGGTTTACTGTTGTTTATATGGAAAAGAAATAATAAATTACAAAACACTAAGTATTCACAACTGTGAACCTACTTTTGCTACACTCTGTACATAATATGCATTATTATTTTAGACTATTGATTTTTTGACACTCAGTTAAATATTTATTGAGCTATGTGCCCAGACAACTTTAAAGTGCTAGGGAGATAGCAGTGAATTATGATTATAACAACACAACATAACAAAACCAAGCCCCTAGAGTTATATAACTTCTTTTTTAGAAAAGATTTTATTTATTTATTTTTAGAGAGAGGGGAAGAGAAGGAGAAAGAGAGTTAGAGAAATATCAGTGTATGGTTGCCTCTCACATGCCCCCACTGGGGACCTGGCCTGCAACCCAGGCATGTGCCCTGACTGGGAATTGAACTGGCGACCCTTTGGTTTTCAGCTCTCTCAATCCACTGAGCTACACCAGCCAGGGCTGATATAACTTCTGATAGTAATAAGGTCTATGAAAAAAATTAAGCAAGATAAAGGGGAAGAAACAGATGTTACTTGGATACAGATATCAGGAGGTCTTTTTGAATAGGTGAAAGTTGAACAGAGAGACCTGAATAATAACGAAGTGAAAGGTAAGGCTTTCGGAGAGAGGAGCGTAGCTGTGAGCTGTGAAGGGGAGACGATCTGGAGAAGATAGGATAATGTTTGGTTCTTCCATTTTCTGTTTTCTACTGAACTCGACTTTAGACTGTGCCTCATGGTGCCTTGTTTTACATGAGTTATACTTGTCGATGAGCTGATTTGGTGGAGTGACCCTAGAAGGACAGTGGAAATTAGATGTCAGCTCTCCAGATGAAGTGTAGCTGTCACGTACTCTGGCAGGCCCTGCAGAGTTCGGGAGCCCAGAGTCAGAACATGCCGAATAAGTTAGCTGAGGTTGTGGCTGCTGCGTAACGAAGATCCCCACTCTACTTGGAGAGTGGTTGCCAACTTTTATCACCTTTATCTTAGAGGTGATCAAAACATGCTATGTAAAACTGCCCACAATAGGCAATGATATATTACAGAAATAATTTTTCCCTTTTTTTTACCATAGGTTTTTCTGATTTTAAAAGTTAAAAGAAATGTTGATTAAATGACTTTCATGTTCAAGGCACTTTATATATATATAGATATAGCTCATCTATTCCTCACGACCACCCCAAAAGGTAGGAGAATGTGTCTTAAATACTTAAATATATGGAGAGGCAGCCAATGAACACACAGGTTCTGATCCAAAAAAACAGTGCCAAACACACTGGGGTGAAAACAACGTGAGTGGATCAGAGAAGTGGGTGGATCTGCAGACCTTGAGCAACGAGAGAAGAAATAATCCGAGGTTACAGAGTCCCAGCGGCTAAGGACTTTTACTATTTCCCTTGTAATGAGAAACTGGAAAGTAATCCCAGACGTGTCTTTGTTGATTTGTTGCTCATGCGACTGGAGCTGTGCGGGAACTACATGCGGTTCTCATTCCGTAGTTTGGGCTCAGTCATTAACTAACTGTTTGTTCCAGCTATTGTTCTACATAGCCATGTGGCCTGGGTGACCCAGGTGACATGGAACATCGGTTAATGTGCACTCTCCCCATCCCCCTCTGCTTGAACAACATTTATTTTTCTCTTACGGTGCACTTGACAATACATCTGTGCATGCTGTTCTCTTTCTAGAATGTACTGTGCTGCCTTTTGCTCTAAGTTCGTTTCTACACAGCCTTTAAGAGCCCGTGCAAATGTCACTTTTTATCAAAGTCTTTCTTGACTCCCCCAACAGGTTACATTGTCAGTACCCGCTGTTTCATCACCATTGTACACACATCTATTATAACACAAAGCCACTTGTTTACCTTCTCTCCGGATAAACTAGGAACTACGTTATGTGCGGATTACTCCTCACTGTCCTTTAATCGCCCCCCACCACCCCACTCAACTCTCGCAAATTGCCAGCACATAATAAGCATCTGGCAAATGTTTGCCAAGATAGATCTCATCACCGGGGGAGGCAGCTGGACCTCACCAGTTCTTGAAATATCCCAGTGAAGGTCCAGTTGACTTTCTGTGAACAAATACCTGGCCTTAGTTGTTTTTGCTGAATACATAGACTATGACTGTAAAGATACATAGCTGTCATCTTTGTACTAGACAGAGCAATCTGCTGATCAATCAGCCTGGTTAGGAGAAAGATAATGTTCTCCTTACTTGGTGAGTAAACTGTAGTTATACCCTCCCCAGTGAAATAGTTGCCAACTGCTTTCTATGAGCTAATGTTTATTGTATGTAACACACAGGCTTATTTATTTACTTATTTATAGCAGGGAAGGGAGGGAGAAAGAGAGGGAGAAAAACTTTAATGTGTGGTTGCTTCTCACTGGCCCCTTGGTGGGGACCTGGCCTGAAACCTAGGCATGTGCCCTGACTGGGTATTGAACCAGCAACCCTTTGGTTTGCAGGCCAGCACTGAATCTATTGAGCCACACCAGTCAGGGCATAACACACATGCTTTTATAATTTATTATAATTATAATAATTGTTACTATTAAGAAATAATTTGAACTTTTATTGCCAGAAGGACTTTATCAGAGATGAAGACCCAACTATAAGTAAACTTAGAATTCTCCCTTTAGAAAGGGCATTAGTTCAGTCATTTTGAAGACAGGCCAGTAGCAAACTGCACATTGAACTCATGTCAGTGTATTGTTCATTCTTTTGTTCCTTTCTTCTTCCTCAAATACTTACTATTTACATTTTGACAGGCCCTGTTTTAGGCATAAGGGATACAAAGTGAAGGAACCGCATCCTCCTACCCTTGTTGATTTCTTTCTTGGGCTTTTCATTTACAAAAAGAGAAGGATCAAAAAAATTATACAAATCATCATTTGAAATTTGTAAAAAATTCATTGAGAGGAGAAGCTGGTAGCTGGTGATCAGCTTTCTGTCAGTTGAGACAGAATGCACTTAGAAGTTCCCATGAGATAATAAAAGTCATTATTTAATTGCCATAAATACAGATTGTCTTAACTTTCCCCTATTATATTCATACTGTATCAAATGAATATAAGATATGGCCCCTGATCTTGAGAACTTCAAGAGTGATATTTGTTATGAGGCTCTGAAATTCTTTGCCAGCATGATGAAAAGCTAGCATTATCATGTGTAAAAATAAGTTGCAGGAAAGAAGTTTCTAAGAGTCTGACTGGCTTAGTCTAGACCAGTAATTCTCAAACCAGTGATCCTTGAACTAGCAGCATTGGTCACCTGGGAACTTGTGAAAGAGGCAAATTCATAGGCCCTAACCCAGGGCTACTGAGTCTGAAACTCTGGGGGCGAGGAGGGGTGGCAATCAATGCTTTAACAGACTGTGTGATTCTAGTGCATGCTCAGGTGTGATCTATAGCCACTGCTCCGTCTAGACCCTCAATCTTCAGTGTGGTCCACAGACCAGCAGCATCAGCATCCCCTGGGAGCTCATTAGGAAGGGTTGGGCCCCATTCCAGGGCTGCCGAGTCAGTATTTGCACTTCACCAGGATTCCCCAGTGATGTGTATGCACCTTTCATTTGTGAAGCCCTGCTCAAGACAGATTGTACCTTAAAGAGCACTGAGCCAGGGCCAGACGATGACTCCTCCCATCTCAGTCGTTACATCACTGAAGCTCGCTGACATGTTCCGCTTCCCTATGCTCTTGTGTGTTACCATTACGAACTGATGTTGTCAAGTTTTCTGGACTTTCTTTCCTGGACAGTGTCAAGTTTTCTTGCAGAGCAGGCTCAGCTCCTGACCACAAAGACTGAGGGTGGTGCCACTTGAAACAATTAGTTTGCCAGTTGCCAATAGATAGCTGTTAAAATTGCCAGGAGATTTCTCTGTTCTTAAGATATAATTAAGGTTTTTTTTTTTGTCTAAAGCAAGGGTAATAGAATTTCCGACATAAGGCCAAGATGTAGGCGTAGGTAGAAACGCTTTTCTTCCTCGCACAACCAAAAGGAGGATCACAACCAATTTAAAAACAATAAACAACCAGAAATGCCAGAATAGTAAACTGTATGGAATTCTGACAATGAAGAAGTTAAATGAACATTCATTCAGACTGGTGCACGGAGACAAAGAAATATGGCCCAAATGAAAGAACAAATCAAAACTCCAGAAAAAGAGCTAAGCAATGAGGAGATAAACAATCTGTAAGATGCAGAGTTCAAAACACTGGCGATCAGCATGCTCACAGAATTGACTGAGCTCAATAGCAAAATGAAGGAAGAAATAAAAGCTACACCAAGTGAAATAAAGGAAAATATTCAGGGAACCAACAGTGAAGGGAAGGAAACTGGGACTCAAATCAATGATTTGGAACAAAAGGAAGAAATAAATATCCAACTGAAACAGAATGAAAAATCAAGAATTAAAAAAAAAATGAAGAGCGGCTTCAGAACCTCTGGGACAAAATAGACAGGGGGAGGTTAAAAATAGTATAGGAAATAGAGAAGCCAAAGAACGAATATGTATGACCTATGGACATGAACTAAGGCGGGGAATGCTGGAGGGTGGGAGTGAGCAGGGTGGAGGAGGGATTAAGGGGAGAAAAATATTGGGAGAACTATAATAGCAAAATCAATAAAATACACTTAAAAAAAGAATTTCCAACATAAGTTAGTCAAGCAGACTTACAAAATAGCGAGTAGGGGGAAACCTTGGGATTTCTCAGCCTGCTATTACTTTAACATTGGCAAGGACCAGTAGAGCCAGTCGGATTACTAAGGTACCACAGTTCTCTCATAATGGGTTGGTAAGTGCCTGTTGTCCCCAAGCCACCCCGGCTGCCCAGCTCTTCCTTGGGCTCTGCCTAGACAGCCCACGACCCAGCTCTCAACAATCAAAGTGGTTTTTTTTTTTCTGGCACACCAGGGCCCCTAGGACCTTAAATCATGTGATTTACATCTTTTCTGAATTTGTTGGTGCTCCTCCCCTACGACTTGGTAGATACAGCCAATCCTCACTCACTATTGGCAGATTCTACGTTTGTGAATATGCTTACTTGCTAAAATTTGTAACACCCAATCAATACTCCTGGTTCCTTAGAAGTCATGTGTGGACATGGGCAGCGTGTTGAAAAAGCTGACTTGCCCAACATGCAGATTCCTGCGGAACAAAGCGATGCCCTGCCTTCTTGTTTCAGCTCTCGTACTGTCCCTTTCACAATTTATTTAGCACCGTGTTTTGTGTATGTGTGTGTGTGTGTGTGTGTGTGTGTGTGGCATTTTGTTGGCGATCCACTGCTTAAAATGGCCCCGGAGAGTGGTGCCGAAGAGCTGTCTAGTGTTCCAAGTGCAGAAGGCTGTGATGGACCTTAAAGAGAAAACGCGCGTGTTAGAGAAGCATCGTTCAGGCACGAGTTACAGTGCTGTTGGCCATGAGTTCAGTGTAATCCACAATACGTATTAGACAAGGTGCCTTTAAACAGAAACACACATACAACAAGGTTCCGCATGGATCGGGTGATGGAAATGGGACCAGAGGCTCAGAGGGATCCAACCCTGTTATTTCCCCTAGAAGCAGTGGTTCAGTGTTCACTAATTCAGTGTTTGTGGCACATGTGTACAACACAGCTTGTGTGAAGAAGGAGAATCAACTGTATTTAGACTAGCACCCAGTTTATAAGTGTTTTTAATCTAATTTTTTTAAAATCCTTGATAGCTTTGCTGAACATGTAAAGAGTGCCATCACCCTAACTTCCCCCTGGATTGTGAGTTTTAAAGTATTTGCTGGGTAGAAATGGGGGATGGGACTGTCAAGTGTTGCAGAAAGAAATTTCTGAAAAGGTGTGTGTGTCTTTGCCCATGTATCGAAAGGCAGCATTTACTAAATGTTTGCAGTATATGGTTAATTGACTGGGGATCTTAAAGGGGAAAACCCATGAGTCAATGATGGAACTGTGGGGAGGGCTAGAGACCCAGTTAGAGCCCTAGCCGATGGCCCTTGCAAAATTCATGACTCCTTGCACGGTGGATGTGAGAAGCCGTGTTCCCTGCCCTTAAGAACACAAAGCCATGAGCAAGACAGGCATGTAAACAAGTAATTCTCACTTCATAATCATGGTTATATTCAAACCAATGTTGGAGAAGTGTGGGAAACTGAAGGAGAAAATGCCTGATTTTTCCAGGAGGTTTCATGGAGAATGAGCTATTTAAGTTGAATTTGAAGTAGGGAGAGCTCCTTAGGCAGCAGGTACGAGTGTGAGGTTAACTAGGGGGCTTGGAATGAGGGGAATTTCAGGAAGGAGGAGCAGAATTAGCAGGGGCATGAATGTCAAGGGCATGTGAAGGAGGGGGGAGATGTGAAGGGTTTGGGCAGATAGGGAGGAGACAGAATGTTGGGGATGGGGAGGGGTGCTGAGTGGACCTCATAATCAGGGTTCGGACTTCCCGTCCCACAGGAGGGCTTTGTGTCCCACGTCACCTTTGCTATGCAGATCTCTGGGTCCCGATTTCCCCTTTGCATAAGGACACCTGTCATATTGGATTGGGCCCCGCCCAAGTGACCTCATTTGACCTTAATTACCTCTGCAAAATATCTCCAAATAAAGTTACGTTCTGAGGTACTATGGGGTTAGGATTCCAACACATAAATTTTGGTGGGGGGGCACAATTCAACCCATAATACAGGGTTATAGACTACTTCCTTTACTGGCCATGGGAATTTGAGAGACATGGCAAGTTCCTGGTGGTGTGTATGTATAGGGAATACGTTTTGTTTTGTTTTACTTATTTATGTATCTATTTAAAATCCTCACTCAAGGATATGCCCATTGATTTTTTTTTAGAGAGGAAAGCACAGAGAGAGAGAGAGAGAGAGAAACACTGATATGTTGCTTCTTGCAAGTGCCCCGACTAGGAGTCAACCCCCCCAAACTCGAGGTATGTGCCCTGACCAGGGATTGAACCGGCACCATTTTGGTGTATGAGATAATGCTTCACCCGACTGAGCCGCCTGGCCAACACAGTGGGGATGTGTTTTACAGGAACGAAAGCAGGGAGGCACTCCGTGAGGAAGGGATAGATCCAGAACATGAACTCTTTCACCTAAAAGAGGTTTGCTTCCTTCTATACTTGGACGTTTAATTTTCTTTTTTTGTGGGATAATGTAACACCTCGAATACATGGGATTAAAAGAAATAAAATATCAAGCTAGGGAAGTTTTTCCCAATCTCTTGCATAATCTAAGAATAAGAAAATTCATGGTAAAACATGTTTGGGAAACACTTCGGACAGCCATTACCCTGTTGGAGTGTTATGAAGCACAGTGACATGCTAAAGGTTCTGATAGACTTGCAGTAACGTGAGCTGACTCACTTTATGGAATTAAATATTTCTTGAACTTATTTTTAGCAAGGAATCCTCCCATCCCCTCATTTTTGCATAATTACTAATTTACTGTATCATTTGATCAAATAGGTTTGTGAAACGCTGGCCTGGTGTTACTTTTGTGGGTGGGAGAGAGATGGCATTCCTAGCAACTTCCTTTCAGTCTTTCTTCTCCTCATAATGGAGTACTTCCCCCACCTCCCCTTCCTGTTTACATTTCATCCCTGCTCAGACTTGTTACTTTGAAGTTTTTTGTGAATGACAAAGGGCTTGGCTGGAGTTCTTAACTTTGGCTGCTGTCACAAAAGGGGAGAAGGCGGCTGTGTGTACTGTGTAAGTTTGCTTACAAGGACTCTTACAGAAAACTGGTGCAGAAACCCTCCTTCATCCCGCTGCTCTGAGAAGTTCGATGAGCCAAACACAAGATCTTTTCTGGGTGTCTAAGCCATGATTTGACAGTTGTCATGTGTCTGCTGCAAGGTTTTCTTTGTTAGGATCCCAGTTTTCAGAGTATAAACGGGATAAAATATCACTCCTGATTTTAAAATGACAGATGAGAAAGTCAAATCACGTGGGCATTAATTCCCCTACAGCGAATCCCACAAGTTTTTTTTTTTTCCAAAATGGAAAGCAGATTTATTCTAAAGCAGTTGCCCCTTCCCAGGCCCCTCCCACTTCAAAGTGAAGAGGCAAATTGCTTTGTGGAAAGGCCGGTCAGGTGACGGCCTTCCTGGAGGTGGATGGGTCAGCATTTGGGTGGGTGTGATTAGGGGTCGAGTGAGTCACTGCATTTTTGGCACCATAATATCACCATCTGTGCCAGATCACCAAGTGTCATTTTCTTTAAGCGACACCAGTATTGCACATGGCCGCTTGGGATGATCTATTCTGTGGGATCACAAGAAGGCAGAGGAAAGAACGTGAATTCCCCTACCTTGAACCCCACAGCTCAGTTCCCCTTTGTTTTAGGTCCAGAAGGATGGTTTTGGGAGATAAGGCCTGGTCTAAAGGAGCTTGGGAAGGTCATGACCCACGGTGCCAGATGAGGTTTGGGGGAAGCTCTGGGGTAAATTGGATCCATGAAACAGATGTGAACTTGAATGAACAGCCCTCATGGGTCTCCTTAGAAAGTGTTCTCCAGAGTCCCTTTGGCGTCTGTGATCCCAGGGTCCTTCAGCTTAGAAATGAGAAGTTAATATGAGTAGTAACGCTTGCCAGAGACTGATTGCTTACTGTGCGTCAGGCACTCTAAGTGCTTGGCATGCATTGTTTTCAAACATTTTTATTTTTCACTTCACCTTCAATATTATTTTGTATTAGCTGCAGATGTACAGCGTAGTGGTTAGACAACCATATACCTTACAAAGTGATCCCCCCACTATTTCAAGTGCCCACCTGGCACCGAACAGAGTTATTATAATATTGACTATATTCCCCACTCTGTATTTTACATTCCCATGACTATTTTCTAACTAGCAATTTGTACTTCTAAATCCCTTTACCTCCTACACCCAGCCCTCTACCCACCTTCCCTCTGGCAACCAGCAGTCTGTTGTCTGTAACTACGAATCTGTTTCTATTTTGTTTGTTCATTTATTTTGCTCTTTAGGTTCGACGTACAAGTGAAATCATATGGTATTTGCTGTTCTATGTCTGACTTACTTAGTTAGCATTACGTCCTCTAGGTCTATCCATGCTGTGGCAAATAGTAAGATTTTATTCTTGCGCTGTTCCTTTAATATATAGGTTCTACACCTACCTGTATTTCCTAGATGATAACACTAAGAACCAGGAAGCTAAGGCCACTTGCGCAAGGTAACGCATAGCTAGGACTCACGCCCAGGTCTCTCTGGTACCTGTAGCCTTGTTCTGAGCCACTGTGCCGTGCTGCCTGACTTCATGTGTGCATGTGGCATTTTGTAAATGAAAATGCATTTGCACTTTCTTCTCCCTCCATCTCTGCTGTTGTTGTGTTAGTTTGAGCAGGTAGAATATTCCCCTGGTGCTGAAGAGGAAAACGAGGCACGGAGGTTGAGTGACGGGCTCAAGGTCCCATAGTGATGAGTGATGGGATCAAGGCCTGGATCCACATAGTCTCCAAGTCCAGTTTCCCCCCACCACCCTGATGCTCTTGGAAATCCGCTGTTTTCCAGCCTCTGCTTCTTCTCTGGACTGAAGGTGTGGCCTGGGCTCTGGTGAGTCAGGAATTGGGTCAAAACTCGAAGAATTATGGAGTGTGTATGGTAAAGGCCTTAGAAAGAAAAAAACATTATTATTTTTGTTGTTTTTAAATAACATCAAAACACTACCCATAAACAAAATTGTTTTAGTTTGAAATACTATTTTTCAAGTGAGCCGCTTCTTTATGCTCTTCATTGTGCATAATGAAAAAACTCGATGTGATAAAACTTTCACGAAACTCTAAGTTGCCTCAGCGAAATCAACTTTTACTTTACCGTCCTTTGTGAGGCTAGAGAGTGGACGCAAATGTAGCAGTCAGGGAAACAAGGGCGGGCAGGGCAGTGTGCAGTGAGGAAGAGGACGCCGAGAATCGGGAACCTCCCAAATGGAGCTGCGTTAACTCATTAGAAAAAATGCTTTGTGGATTTAGCTTTAGAAGTTTAAAAGACAAAAACAAAATAAACCTCCTGACAGACTGCGCTCTAGTCAAGGTGCTTATCCTGCCTGTACCTTTTGTTGATATGTGCAAAACTATTTCTAGATGAAATGATAGGATGTCTGAGATTTCATTAACAATTATCCAGTTGGCGGGGTGAGTGGATGGGGTAGGTGAACAAGATTGCCACTTGTTGGTAATTGTTGTTATCGGATGATTGGTATGTGGAGGTTCATTATGATAACTATTTTTGTAGGTGTTTGAAAATTTCCATAGTAAGTCATTTTTAGGAAACTCTATTGCATCATGGCCGATGAGTGCCATCTGTGGGTCATCCCTAGGAACTGTCCTCTAAGAGAGGAAAACTCCCCGAAGGCCTAAAAGCTGGGGGCCCTGACGAAACCCCGGGCTGCTCAAAAAGACTAAACAGTGGGCAGCTGATGCACCGGCTCCTGCTTTGGAGTCAGAAGGTTGGCATTAGTGTGAAGCATAAACTTCTCGTGTCTTTCCATGTCTTAACTCACAGGCACAGAATTTAGCACCAGATCAGCTCTTTCTACTTACTAAGCACAAACAATTTTTGCAAAAATAGGATGGGTCACTTTGCAAAATTCATGGAGCTTGAGTCTCAAAGTGTTGATTCAGTCATACCAGTTAGCATAGCTCAAAAATTACAATTTCTTCATCTGTAGAAGAAACAGCATACATGTTCTCCCCCTCCCGCCCTCCCTTAGCAAATAAATAACTTGGAGGGTCATATAAATTCTAGGAAAAATAACTTTTGAGGTTAGGACTGACTTTTCTCAAAACATCTGCACCGACACTTCTTTTTTTTTATAGATTTTATTCATTTATCTTTAGAGGGGAAGGGAAGGAAAGAGGGAGAGAAATATCAATGTATGGTTGCATCTTATGCATCCCCTGCTGGGAACTGGCCTGCAACCCGGGCATGTGCCCTGACTGGGAATCGAACCGCAGTCCCTTAGTTCGCAGGCCTGTGCTCAATCTACTGAGCTACACCAGCCAGGGCTGCACCAACACTTCTTAATATTTCTTGTGTAATTTGGGATCTGCAACAACAATAGTTTTCTGGAGTTCAGCGGGTCGTGGTTGGACTTCTGTTGTATGCTGCCTCCTCGTTCTGCCCAAACGGCCCACTTGCCCGTTAAGCACCGTTTTCAATCAGGAAAGGAACGGGAAGACAACCCCTTAGTTGTCTAGAGAGTCTGCAGGATCAGTTTCTCCTGAGACCTTCCTTCTTGGGTTGCAGATGGCCTTCTTGCTAAGTCCCTTCCCCCTCTGTATAAAGACACCCGGCCTATTGGATTAGGGCCCAAAGACCTCATCTCACCTTAATTATCTCTTTAAAGACCCTATCTCCAAATTCAGTTGCCCTTTAAAGAACTGGGGGTTAGGCCCTCAATAGATGCATTTTGGGAGGGGGGACACAGTTCAGCCCATAACAGTGGTATTGTTATTACTGCATTTTTTGTCAGTGACGAAAGCAAGGCTTGAAGAATTTCAGTACCCTGCCCAAGATCTCATAACTTGGCAGTGGCACGGTTAGAATGTGAATCCTCTCTCTCCCACACTGCGTGCTGGTTTCCTGCTTGTCGTTTCTTTGGGCTGACACTCTTTCCCTGTCTTTGATCTCTTCTTGAGGAGCTGGACATCAGCCTCTTGGCTCACCGCTCTTTGTTGTTGTTTTATTTTAGTATTAAATGAAGATATTGGCCCTGGCTGGTATAGCTCAGTGGATTGAGCACATGCCTGTGAAGCAAAGGGTCGCTGGTTCGATTCCCAGTCAGGGCACATGCCTGGGTTGCGGGCCAGGTCCCCAGGAGGGGACACATGAGAGGCAACCACACATTGATGTTTCTTTCCCTCTCTTTCTCACTCCCTCCTCCTCTCTAAAAATAAATACATAAAATATTTTTAAAAATTATAAGTGAAGATATTGTAGCCTAAAATTTAAAAATTCAGTTGCATGTATTTCAGTAATAGCTGAAGGGTTTTAACTGCCCATTTTCTCAGAGAAATAGACATGGGCTAACACAAAACATCAAGTCAGATGAATAATAAATTCTTGTCCTGGTTCTCTTGTCTCTTGTCCAGATTAATTTTCTTAGCTGGCTCCTTAGGAACTCTGAGCCTTCTTGTTTTCTACATTTATCCTTAAGAGAAGCTGTTCGGTAACCTCCTTCTCCCTCCATTTGCTCCTCATCACTCCACCTTCCCTTGATCTAGTTCTCCAGGAAGCTGTCTGGAGTCAGACCCTTACTAAAGTTTGAAGACTCTCTTTGAACATGCTGGTGGAGGTGAATCAGCGGGGGATTCAAAAGCCTGCCAACTTCCAAGTGGTGATTTATGTTTTCGGAGACCTCCAAACAGGCAGCTCCCGTCTTATTTGCTGTCCTCTTGGTACCGGAAAGGTTTTCTGACCTGCTAATAATAATCACATTAGGAGTAAAACTTCCTGCTCAACCCGGCTGACTGAGCGTGCCTGTTTCCTTCCAAAATCCCATTAGAGTGAATGAAAAAAATGTAAAAATTTAGTATAAGAATACCTTACATTTCTACTTTTACATACATATACTCATTTAATCTTCAGAACAAATCAGGCTAGGCAGTAATTTCAGCATTGCCAGTAAGGGAGCTAAGTTTCAGAGAAGTTAATTGGCCTGCTCAAGGCAAGGTAACGTGTCAGTGGAGTGGCAGATTTACTTCAGTCAGAGTTCTGCTCTGTCTAGGTTATTTTGTTCAGCAAGTCTAACCATCTGATCAAGCAGAATTGTCTTCGAGTTACATAAGAATTGCTTATATGGAGAAAACACTTTATATCTAATTTAAAATCCAAAGATCTGATTTTATTTGCGTTAGATTTTAACTTAGAGCGGAGAGTGCATCTGCCTTCACCCACCCCTCTGGGTCAGCACTTTTTGAGGCGCCTGGGTGATGCCTGAGGCCCAGTAAGCTGGCTGTCTAGGCAGCTCTGCGTTATATCTAGTGTTGTGACAGTAATCTATGTTTTCATTTGGGGACTGAAATAATCACTCACTTTGATAGGAAATTAAAAAAAAACCTTCTAACCTTAGTGGTAGCTGTTTGAAAGCAATGCCGAATGTTCAGTTTCTAACAGTGATAAGCAGAAACCAATGAGGCAGGTATCTATGGAGACTTTGCCCTTATCCATGAATCCAACACATTTGAGAACCATGGTCCCGGACCATCTTAAATAAAATGGAAGACTCAAGAGCAGTTATGTAAGGAGGAAGTGCCTCTAACCCATGGCTTTACTGATGTCATTAAACAAGAGTCTATTCAGGAGAAAAATGAGCATGGATCCCTAAAGTGACCCAGGAAAGCCATTTATAAGTGAACATAGTAGATAGAAAAATAAATTCTACGAATCAAAACACACCAAGTCAAATAAACAAAAAACCAGTATCTCAACTGAGAATCTGAGAGCTCAGGTAAGACAGGGAACGTTGCAAGATATATCTAATAACTGAAGAATTTGAATATACTTACATTTTAAAAGAATGCATTTTCTTACTCTTTGTATGCTTTTACAGGTAAATTTCATATTTGTTTAAATTTATTATAGAATTGGGGAGTAGAATTACCTGTGATTTTACTATAGGGACATGATCACATCTACCTTTTAATTGCATTTGCTACCATTCTTTCTATTTCCTGTTTTCTAAATAGCTATAGACACACGCTTACTTGCACACATGTACCATGCATACCACATGTACACACACACTGTAGCAAATGCTTACCACACACATGTATATACACTCATATGTATTCAGGGTCATATTATACTTGTTATTTTATAAGCTCTTTTTTTATTTCACATATACTGAGTTTATTTTATGGCAATATATGGATATATAAATTAAAAAGCGCTTTATTCCCAGGTCAATTCAGAAGCACGCAGACCCTCAAGTTCATGCGTGTTGTTGCAAATAGCAAGATTCCCTTCTTTCTCATGGCCAAATAATATTCTATTGTCCATATGTACCACATCTTCTTTTTCATTCATCTTGCCTATACGAATAGTGCTGCAGTGAACGTGGGGATGCAGGCATCTCTATGAGACAGTGGTTGCATTGCCTTCAGATAAATACCCAAAAGATGGCTGGATCCCATGGCAGTTCTACTTTTTATTTTGAAGAGCTCTGTATGCTGTTTCACACCGTGACTGTACCAAGGCACACCAAGTGCTACCAGGGTACAAGGGTTTCCTTTTCTCCGCATTCTCGCCAACACTTGTTGTCTCTTGTGTTTGGATTATAGCCATCACAATAGACGTGGCATGCTGGCTTATTGTGGTTCTGACTTACCTTTCCCTGATAATTAATGATGTGGAGCACCTTTTCATGGACCTGCTGGCCATTGGTATGTCTTCTTCGGAAAACTGTCCTCTGCTTATTCTAAAATCAGATTATTTGAGCTTTTGTTATTGAGTTGGTGAGTTTCTTATGTAGTTTGAATATTAACCTCTATGTGATACATGGTGTACAAATATTTTCTCCCATGCCCCAGGCTGACTTTATTTCGTTGATGGTTAACGTTGCTGTGCAGAAGCTTTGTGGTTTGATGCAGTCCCACTTGTTGTTTTGGCTTTTGTGGCTTATGATTTTGGTATCTTACCAGAAAAATCATTGCCGACCAGTATCAAGGAGCTTTTCCCCCATGTGAAAACTTCCATTTTAATATTCAATATAAAAATACTCAATCTGATAACCTTCTTTGCCACTTTTGAGTCACTTTCAGCACCAACGCTTGGATCACTTTGTTATCCATCACGTGTCAAACGTGTTCACTGGCATGTGATGTGGGGGCAAGAAGGAATTCGGTGACCAAAGATAGTGCTTTAACACGGGTAGTGGTGGGAGCCATTCCCTCTGGACACCAGCAATCAGTGGGTGCGCTGTCTGTAAAGAATATAAAAATAGTAATGAAACTAAAAGTTGGCCTGCTGTTTATGATCACCCCGCACCAGCAATTCTAAAGAATGTTGGTGATGAAATACTTCTCTGTGTCTCAGCTGACCACTCTCACCCACACACCCCTAGAAACACCACGGTCCAGCAAACACTGATTGCCAGGCTTTTTCTGCGGGGAAAGAAGCCCAGGTTGCTGCATGAGAGCCGTCTGCACAAGAGCATGAAAATGGCAAGTGCTAGATCTGTGCAGTCCAACAGGGTGGCTCCTGGCCAAATATGGCTATTTACATTTAAATCAATTCAAATTGAATAGTACTTGAAATTCACTTCCTCAGTCTCACTAGCCACATTTCAAGAGCTCATCAGCTCCATGTAACTATTTGCTACCATGCTGGACAGCACAAACATAGAATATTTTCATGATTACAGAAAGTTCTATAGACAATGTTACTCTAGACTCTACCAGCTGTCTGATTACATGAAGACATATGTTGGCTGCACACTACTCATCTATAATATATTACATATAATAAACACAATACATGATTGGTACATATTATACTACATGTAACATGCATATATTAGCTTTTCTGCAATGAACTGAGGTATAACAAAGGAACGTTTTATGGGCCAGCATTAACTGAAATATGTCTCTGTCCATAAAAGTTGGAGAATGGTTCAGTTCAACATGAACAGTACTGAATGCCCACCCTGTGCCAGATAGCGAAGCAGCTAATCAGATTCCTGCATGGGAGGAGTTCATCGTCTAACCAAGTATTGTACCGCAGTGTGAAGTGTGCGGTAAGGTAAGTGTAATTAAAATATGGAATCAGCACAGAGGAATGTTAAATAAACTATGTTTTCCTTGAAGGTGGGAGGAAGTTGGTATTTGAAGGATGTAGGGGGAGGGCAATGCGTTAATTTAATTGAAGAACTAAAGATCTAGGAGGAAATGATGAGTATCAAATCAGCCAAGGCTGCTGTAGAAAGAATGAAGAAAGTGTTTTCTGGTCTACAGGGAACATGCTGATTCTGACCCTAACCACTTTAACTATTGCTATTGCTAAATCGGAAGATGAATTATGCTAGTGGGATTAGGGGTGTCCGCTAAGTTAATGTCATCCAATCTGTGTATTAATTGGGAAGCCGTTTTTTAGAGAAGGTGTAAGTTTAGTAACAAGAAAATGGTAACATACATGTTGACTCGAGACATAAAAGAGTCAAGAGGTGTCCAAGGAACTAGGGAGCAAGGCATGCTCCTGCGGGGGAGTGGGAGGAAGCAATAAAAGGGCAAAGCGTGTAAGGAAAACACAAAGGGAACTTCTCTGACCGGTGTTGAATCCTACCTAGAAGAAAAGCTGGCACATCTGCTCTAATTACAGAAGCAGAGGAACTCAAACCCCCAAGGGGGTATAGCTTTGTCATACCCCTAGCTGCCCTCTAGGTACACGGGTGCCTATAAACCCCTGCAGGATACATCTAAATTATACATAGTTTAGTGGACCTCAACATTTAGTGAGCATACGAATCTTCTAAAGAGCTTATAAGAAAATAAAGATTCCCTGAGCAAACGCCTCCCTCACCTCAGTAGGTTTCAGATGAGGCCAAGAATTTGTATTTTTAATAAGCATCCCAGATATTTCTTTTGTTTTCTTTTTTTGTACAATAATATAACCATTTCATTAAACACATGGACGACCTTATTTTGTACAAAACAGGGTCCCATTTCTTCCTCTCTGCTGCCACATGAGGCCACTACTCTGGAACCTCACGTTTACACAAACACTTTGGGCAGAGGTCCAGACAGGTTGGAGGAAAGTGCGGTTCTGAAAGTCCTATGCACGGCCCGACTGGGGAACAGGAGCAGGCAGAAGTCAGCGGGTTTCCTGGCTAGCTCTCCGCTGACTGGCCCTGGTTGTTCTCGTCTTCTCTCAAAAGAAAATAATGTAGGAATAGAGAATATGTTTTTTGTTGTATTTTATTTTGTTATCCTATCTTACCTTATTTCATTTCATTTTATCGTGGTTCAAGTACAGTTGTCTGCATTTCCCCCTGCCACTCCCCTTCACCCCAGCAGAGGCTCTCCTGATGCAGGTAAGCCTACGGACCACAGTTTGAGACACACCACTTTAGCAGCACAATGAGATGAGCAAGGGAAAAGTCAGGCCACGGGAAGATTTCCTGGGCAGCTTTCCTTTCAAAAGAAGAAAAATGCAAAGTGAATTCTATTTTAATTTCTAATATCCAGAGATATTTGCATCTAAAGCAAATAGTGAATGAATTCCGGAAATTAGTTATTACATGTGGAAATGGATCAACCTCATTGAGAATAAGGGCTCAGAGGAAAATAATTGCTTGCATTTTAAGATTTATTTAACTTACAACACATGTTCTTAGCACTAATTCATTTAGTTCTGTAATTGGGCCCGAGGGCAGGGCTGCCTGGCCATAGCTCTGGGCAACAGTGGAAGTCAAAGTTTTTGGTGCATTCAGCAGGCGCCTCTCCACTGGCTCTCAAAGACACTTCTCTGGTCTGCCCGAGGGATGTTTCCCACTGGAGGTGAGGAGGCAGCTCCATGTTCTGCTAGTTCACTGTTACTGATCTTCCCTAAGCTTCCTTTCTGGACAAAAGGAAGGGCTCTGCATCAAGGGATCCTCATGGACGAGTGGCTCATTTGGACAGGGGAAGGACATCTGTGGGTTGGCGTTCTGTCTCCTTGGGGGTAAAACTGAGCAGAGAGGGCACCCAAGCTTCTGGCAATGGAACAAGGACAAAAACGTGGTGAGGTGTTTTGAGCCTCCGGGGCTTCCTTATGTTTGATCTTGGACATCCCTCACGACTTTGTTTAAATTAGTTATTGAGTCCTTACATATGTGGTGTTCGTTCCTTCTTGGGTGGGTGGCATGAGCAAGGGGCACTTAGGTAGAGGGGAAGTCTTAAAGAGAGTTCTGATGGGGACAAAATTCATGAAGAGGCATGGAGAACAGGCTGGCATCCCTGAAGCCTGCTGGGAAGGAAGCCAATGGGCTTTTGGAGAGAAAGGTGTTACCTCCAGGGAGGGGAGACAATGGAAGTGTCTTTGTATGTGTTAAAATTTCCCTGAGTCCCGTTGATATTACCCTGAGGTAGAGAGTTCCATTTTTCTCGTTTGCCTGGGACTGATAAGTGTGATGCTCTCTCTTTCTGGATATGAAGTAACTACTTAGTGTAGGGAACTGAAGATGTTGCTACGAAGTGGGTCTCCTCACCACCATGTTCAGGAAAAGAGCATGAAAGGCTTCCTATATCTGGAAGTGAACTTTTGGGGAGCACAGAAGACTTGAGAATTGGCCAGGGAAGGCAACCCTCCTGTGCACAGGCTGAGGTTGACTAGAGGCTGAGGCAGAGGAATAGACCAGGGAAATTCAGGATTGAAATTCAGAAAGCACCGTAGGTGACGGGGGGTGGAAGGAGCAGAGATAGCCAGGGAGTTAGTTGGAAGAGTCTGGCTTGGGATATCTATTCACAAAGGACCACATTTGAGACACTCCCTCCTCCAACCCCTAGAGCTTCACATCAGCCATCTGATGGATGTGAAAACCTGCATCGCACAGCTGCCTGATCAGCAGCAAGAACAGAGACCGCTGGCCTTGCAGGACCAATGCTGATACAGTTCATGTTCTTTGGGTTTCCAGTCTGGGGGAACTCTAACTAGAGAACAGAAGAAAAAGTCTCAACAGGCAGTAGTTCTCAAAGTGTGGTCTCTGGACCAACACTGATACAACTAATGCCTCTGGGCACTGGCTAGAAATGCAAATTCTCAAGCCCTACCCCTGACCTACTGAATCAGACTCTGTGGGTCTTATCTCTGAGCCTAAAGAGATGCTCCACACCTAGCCAATCTGAAACACACATCTCCCCCAGAGTTTTGTAATCCCTGTGCCCCTTCGCTTTAACCAAGTTCCCGTTTTGGGATTTTTAGGAATTTGAAGAGTCTGGGGGTGGGGTGGGAAGAGTTCATGTTTTTTCCCTGTATTGAGGTAAACAAAGGAATATCTAATAAACTGAACACACTCAGTGCTTCTCTCTCATCCATTGCCAGAGCTCTTAGGACATAAAATAAAAATAAAAGGCAATTTTATTAGCAAAGGAAATCCATAGCAAATTGAACAACCGCAGGTACCACATTAACATTAAGGTCTTGCGAAATGTATGTTTTTGCAGGATGTGCAGATATCGTTATAAAATTCACGGAAAGGGGAGAATGAGAAAACGGGGGAGAGGCGTAGGCTCCGAGAGTCAGCACCACCTGCTGCGCAGCCTGTGCACATTTCGGGCAGATGCCCCTGTATTACTCACCCTTAATGATGGTGGTTCTCACCCCGAACACAACGGCTGTCCCAGCAGGCCTGCCTCTGACTTCCTGGTGCACCCTAGTTTTCTGCTCCTTCTTTCATTTGCTGTGTTTCCCCTTCCGCCTCGATTTCCTGCTTCTTACCCGTGGCGACGTTGCCGGTACTAGAGTAAGGTACACCTTGGCCCTTCCCACCCCTCCTGTCTGTCTGATAACAAGTCTCCCTCCATTTCTGTCACTCTGGGCCTCACGGTAGAAAGCTCTGCTCACTCACCACCTTTGCTAAAGACTCAGTTGTACCAGTGCTTTTCCACTAGGGTTGTTAGATTTATCAACCAAAAATACAGAAAGCCATGCATGGGACATACTTACACTAAAAAACCGAGTCGTTATTTATCTGAAATTCAAATTTAACTAGATGGTTTATATTTTACCTGGTAAGCTTAATTTCAAGGAACAGGGGTTCCCATTTCAGTTGCCTACACCAGGAGAGGCGCTTTCTCTTAGAAAGGAGCACATTTAGTCATAAAAACAAGGATGCGCTCATCTGCACTCAGCTGTGCTATCTAACAGAGTAGCCACTGGCCACAGGCTGCATTTTTTTTTTTTTCAGTTCAAGTGGCAGGAGCAGGATTTATTAAAGCCAAAGTTTACTCCCAGAAGGAGAGAGAGTGGGCAGGCTGCAAGAGCGACTGCTCACAGGTTGCCCTTGAGGACCAGGAACGGGGCTGGTCTGAGTTGTAAAAGTACCCATTCAATTTTGACAGGTTAGTATGAAAAAGAGATTGTGAAATAACTCAGTGATTTTTTACACATTAAAATGATAATATTTTTTTATATATATTGAATTTAAAATGTATTATGATCATTAACTTTGCCTTTTTTACTTCTTAAATTTGGCTCCCAGAAAATTAAAAATTATATATTTAGCTTACATTTGTAGTCAGCTTTACATTTCCAATGGACAGTGCTAGCCTTGAGCTGCAGCCGAGGCCGGGAGACCTACCCTCAGGCCAGGGGCCAGGCGCCGGCCAGCCCAGGAGGCGTTAGCGTTTCCTGAGTATAAGTACGTCAAGCCTGAAATGATTGGGGTGTACGTGAATGCACTGTGTGTTCACAAAGTTTTCATCGTTTTTATTCCCTGATGTTCTGCCCAATCTTGGCTACTTTTGAATGATTGTAGAACAAATAGAATTGGGACTGATGTTTCCTATTAGGTATACGTGGCAGTTGAGTTGTGACATTAGAATGAGACATGGTGGGGGAGGCGGGCTGGGGCTGTTGAAGGAGGGGGTGGTAGTTGGGAAAGGTCCTGTCTCCTGGAAACTGCAGGAGTTGTCCTTTTTCACTTCTTCTTTTTTCCTTCCTTCAGTTTTGTGATCGCAAGCTGGTGGTGGCAGGACAGCTCCGCCTGTGTTTGCTAGAAGCAGATGTCCACCATAATTTATAATTTTAGAGGCTGAAAGCCACAGAGGGTGATGCTCTGAAATATGGAAAAGGCAAATGAAAACTTTGTCAGCCAAATTAAATCTCGGCACGTCTCCTGGCTTCTGAAAACTATTTACATAACTGGATACTGAAAATGGGACACCTTTTTATAACTGAAAATATTTTAGGATTGTAAAGTTTAGATCTAGGACTTCAATTCTCCTTGATCTGCCGCTCCCTTCCTCTCCCGGCTGCCTAACCTTCTTCTGAAGTTTCCGGAAAGCAAAGGAACATTAGTGAAAACCAAACCAATAAAAATTCAAGGCCTTGGCCACAAGGTCTTGGCCTAGGGTGAAACAACCTCATCCTTACCAAGTGTCATTTAAAATGTGTATGTCCACCGTGTCAAAGTGGAGCGTCACTTATGGCTGCAGGAGCCGCCATCTGTCCATTTCCGTTTTTCTCTTCCTACTCTCACCACCCACACTGCCTGGGCTGCCACGCTGCCCTCCACACATGCCTTGCTACCTGATTCTAAGAGATGACATCCAAGGTCTCCTGCCAGTGAAAAGAAGTTGCTGCCACATCCCTTATCAGCTGGCAACCTCGTAAGTCTAGTGGTTATTTTATCTAATCTTGCATCCTATTTCCCAGCCCCAGGTCTTCTTGTTGGCACTACCATCATTATTTTGAGAATGATTTTGGAATAGGTGTCACAAAGGGATGTTCAGTAAGAGGAGCACTAGTGTCACTGGCTGGCAGGATCAGGCAGGAACGGAGGCAGATGGTGTGTGCCAGATACCATTTTGGCCAAAGGAGAACCTCTCACTCGCTTGAAGCCTTGAAATGTCAGACCCAAAGGAGATTGACACTGAATGTGTAGGAGGAGCGGTAGGTGGCGACCAGGGACTTTGAATGCATGAGAAAGCATTGCTGTTGGTTGCATCCTCTCCCTCGTAGGGAATCCTGTGAGGCTTGCCCACGGAGGGATCTGAGGCAGTGGTATCTGGCTTGGAGTTCTGCCCAGTAAAGCTGGAGGTGTGCCAGAAAGTCAGCATATGCTGGCCATGGGTCTTTGCTCTAGACCAGGGGTGTCCAACCCACAGCCTGTGGGCCCCATGTGTCCCAGGATGGCCATGAATGCGGCCAAACACAAAACCATAGATTTACTTAGAACCTTTTTTCCACTCACCAGTTTTTGTTAGTGTTTGTGTATTTAATGTGTGGCCCAGGACAACTCTTCTTCTACAGTGTGGCCCAGATACAGGAGAAAGTTAGATACCCCTGTCCTAGACCAATAGGGAACTGAAGATGGAATGCAACTTTCTAGATAGAGATGCCAGGACAAATGAAAACAAAACACCAAAAAATCAGGAGTCTCAGACTCAGCTCACCAGACCATATTGCCAAGCACCAACTATTAGACCATGATTTCTTTTTTTGACATTTACTGCCTAGTCATAATCATGTTACTCACCATTATGTTCACGCCATCATGGGTTCCAACCCTAAGGGCGTGCAGCTCACCATGGCCGATCGGAGCAGGTGAGGGGAGGGGCAGGTTCTGGATCTTAGACCCGTGCACTGTGATGGTGGTGAGATACGTTCAGCAAGACAGAAAAGGACTGGGACCCAAGCACATTACCATGCCCAGTCCTGGGTGAGGCATGAAGCCATAGAATGACCTAAGAGCTACAGAAACGACAGGGAACACAGGAAGGTGGTTCCAGTTGTGTACTGCTGCATAATAAGTCATCCCAAATGTAATGGTGTGAAACAACAGCTGTTTATTATACTCATGAATTCTGTAGGTCAGAAGTTTGGAAAGGGGACATGGAGATGGTGTGTCTCTGGTTTGACTTGTCTGAGGCCTCAGCTGGGAAGACTTGAAGGCTGGGGATGGCTTCGCCACTAGGGCTGGAATGATCTGAAAACTTCACTCACACGTCTAATTGTTGAACTTCAGCTGGGGTTTTTGGCCTGAATATCTACGCATTACCTATTCATGTGGCAGCCTGGGCTTCCTCACTGCATGGTGACTGGGCTCTAAGAAAAGAATCCTAAGAGAGGAAGGTGGAAGCCTCGTGCCTTTTTCTGAGCCAGCTTCCGATGTCACTCACCACTACTCCGACACACTCTAACGGTTGTAGAAGTCCCAAAGCCCCAGTCAGAATGGTGTGGAGGATGCCTCTTTTCTCTTTCTTCTTTTGTTCTATTTTTTTCCTTTCTTTGTTTTTAATCCTCACCCAAGGATATGTTTATTGATTTTAGAGAGAGAGGAAGGGAGGGAGGAAGAGAGAGAAAGATAGAAACACTGATGGAAGAGAAACATTGATTGGTTGCCTCCCATATGCACCCTGACTGGGGATGGAACCCATAACCGAGGTATGTGCCCTGACTCAGTACTGAACCTACAACATTTTGGTGCGTGGGATGATGCTCCAACCAACTGAGCCATTCAGCCAAGGTAGGATACCATTTTAAATGGGATAAGTAATAAATAACTTTGGGCTTATATTTTAAAGCATGTTTTAAAACACAATCTATCCTCTGACTATAATTGTTTACATTTCTAGCAAATGCAAACTATATACCTTCCAAATCCCTACAAAAGTTTCACCTCATTAGGAAATCAGCCTCAGTCTTGAGGTCCAGATGCAAATGAGGCTCCTCGGTGTG
The DNA here is from genome assembly GCF_014824575.4 of Sturnira hondurensis. NCBI lineage: Eukaryota > Metazoa > Chordata > Mammalia > Chiroptera > Phyllostomidae > Sturnira > Sturnira hondurensis. Next base: position 7,104,542 of record NW_028085930.1, read on the forward strand.
GTTCCTCAAATCTATCTCCTTGAGTACCATCCTTCTCAACCTGAAGGTCTGTGAACTGAAGATACTGATTATCTGTCCCACTATGGTGGGACAGGCATAGGATAACTGCAATAGACACTTTTGTATTTAAAAAGAGGAAAACAGGAGGCACAGAGCAGCCACTGGTCTATAGCAATTTAGCAATCCAGCCAGGCATCAGTGGCTAATTCCCTGTGCCTCTTGAATCTGCCCTCTGGGCTCTTAGTTTTTCCCCATAAGTTACCCTTCCTTGTCCATAAGAAATGGACTCAAAGGTAATGGCAAGAGGTTTGGGAAGAGAGGCAGCTAGTACCTCGGCCACCTGTCTATAGGGAGCAGAGTTCTGGTCCATGGGTGTGGTTATGGATGGCATCTGGTGTCCCCAAGGTACATGATAAAGTGAGACACACAGCCCTGGTCCTTTTTGTGGGTGCTAGACAGACACTTGTGTCTGCTGTCCCTCATACAAAAGTGGGGGCAGGGCGCCTAGATATTCATTAAATCAGGTTGAATCTAGGACCCAGGTAGATGAAGGAGTTTTCTGATAAGGCAAAGACCGAAGCTGTTTAACTTCCTGTGAGCTTAATCAAGTCAGGAAATGCTTTCTGCTTGTTTTTTCCCTAAGCTGAATTCACTTCCTAGAAGTCAGTTAGGGCCCTTTGAGAACTCTATTTTCCCAGAAACTTTAATATAATGTATGAATTTGCTTTTCCCAGGAGACATAATAAAGGAATTTTCACAAAAGCAGGGTTTTTTTTAGAGCTACTAGAATATTTTAATTATTTGCTTACAGTTTATACATCATATACTTCTAAATAGGACTGAGGCAGTATACATTAATAACACAAGATTATCAAAATAAAAACAAAGGCTCAAAAACTAGGTAAATAACTATACTGAAAATTAGAGTTAATTTAGTAACCAGTCACTGAATATTAAATTTGCTTTGGGTTTCATTCCAGAACATGCTTTTATATAGCATGTATATGATATGACATATGTTTGAAAATGCACAAAAGTTGAAATATTTGCTTCTGGAAATATTTACTTTTAGCTCCTTTAAAGTGGCAGCTTCTCTTACTATTATTTAGAAGATTTATTTTAAATGGAACGTTTGAAGTTATAAGGGTCTTGAGAGATCACTAATTCCAGTATGTTTCTCTCTGCAGCTGAAGGTGAGAGAATCCAAAGAGATTCAGTGTCTTGTGCAAAGATCGGATTGATAGAGCAGAGCTGGGCTTGACTGCTAGGCAAGTGTTCTTCGACCTATACCATGAAAGAGTTCTCAGGTCTGAAGTGTTCAGAGTTACTGCCAAGTGAGCTTCAAGAGAAATGAAAAAACTTCATGTATTTGCAGTAAGAAATTGTGATCTGACGTACACAGGTCTGCTGTCATAAAGTGACTTGACCGACAGGAACCAGCAGGTTAGTGCTGGGACAATGGTGAGTTCCCGGGGACAGAGGAAGCAGAGTAGAGACAAGGCTGAAAGTAAAATTGTGAAGACGCCCCAGGGGAGGCCAGGAGCGATTTTCCTGGTTCTTGCTCACAGTGAGACTCCAGAGAAAACAAGAGGTTAAATTTGGGTGTCACCACCCTCCCCTGCAGTCCTCCAATGAGGTGAATGCCAGTAGCAAGTAGGATTTCAGTCAGATTTAAGAAATTTAGCCACTCGCTGTTTCGTTTCCTCTAGTAACTAGAGTTCAATCAGAGAAGCAGAATTATATAAGTGACGTACAGAGCTTATTACAGGAATGAGACCTTATGCAACTGTGGGAGCTGGTTGAACAGTGGATGTAAGCCCGCTACCCAGTGTCTGGTGATATGCCTGTTACGTATTTTTAACGAACAAACTTTCCTATAAAAATTTTTCTCTACCAAAATTGTAACTTCTGAACCAGAACACCACAATGTGAATAAATTGAATGTATCTTGTAAAAGGGCTTTCGTTTCATTTGGAGAATAAACTGAACCCTGGGAAAACATGGATTGATTTGAGAGAAAGAGAGAGAGAGAGAGAGAGAGAGAGAGAGAAGGCAAGAGAGAAAGGGAGGAGACTTTGAAAGTAAAATACAGCACTTACAGGCTGAATCTAGAAGCTGCTTCTCCAGGATGAGAAAAGTAGGTGAAACTCAGCCAGAAAGTCTGTATGGTTTTTTTCCATAAAATAAAAGACACAATTTCCATTTTCACCAATTACTTTATTGATTTGGATATTTTGGGTATGTTGGTTATCTGCTGCATGGTATAACGTTGATTTTTCTCAATTAACATCTCAGTTTGATTGCTATCAACTTCAGCTGGTCTCCCCAAACGGGGGATTTCTCATCGGGGTTTGTCCAGCGAGAAGTCTCCAGCACGAAACTTTGCAAACCACTTTAGGCACATTTGATCAGTCACGCACCTTCTCCACACACTGCACAAATTCTGTGTGTGTGTGTGTGTGTGTGTGTGTGTGTTTTAGTTGCATTTTTACTTTTTTTGAAATAATAAAGCATAACATGCTGAAAATGTGTATTTTCTTCCATCTTCAATATTAAAATGACTGCACAAAAATTCACTAATTCTGATTAGTTTTTAATGCACACTGATATGACAGCTGTCATAATACAATCTAAGAAAATTGTTCCAATGAAGTTACAGGCAACTAAGTGCTACTAGAACCATCTCATTACAAAAAAAAAACACAAACGAACTTTTAGGCCAGCCCAATAATATTAGCTTCATTTTGTCTTGCTATCAAGTGGGTAATGAAAAAGGGCTAAACTAAATAACACAGGGACCGTCAGGGGAATGCATGTCAGGTGGTGGTACGCCCTGTTGGAAGCAGTGAGCAGCACTGGGGTTCGCTATGGAGTTAGAGGGAGAATTTGCCTTGGTCTGTGAATCAGGCAGAATCCATTCACTCAGTTGGAGATACGGAGTAAGTGACCACCACCAACGGAAATCGGAGCCGACACGTGCTTGCCATTTCTACAAAAGGCATGCGTTTGTTTTTTTTGAGGCCGCCGCTTCATTGTTCATGTTTTTTTCTAATTTTAGAACACAGGTATTCTAAATTCTGGTAAAAAGCACATAACATTAAATTTGCTATCCCAATCATTTTTCAGTATACACTTTATTAGTCTTCAGTATATTCACACTGTTGTGCAACAGACCTCTAGAATGTGTTTTTTTCTTGCAAAACAAGCTCTATGCCATAAAATACGAACTCCTTCCTTTCCCCAGCCATTGACAAATACATATTTCCCTTTCTTTAGAAAAAAAACTTCACTGAGGTATGATTGACATAAAAAGGTGTACATATGTAATGTATACAGCAAATTGGTGAGTCTGGAAAGAAGTATACACTCACGAAATCATTACCATATTCAAGCCCATAAACATCACCTCACCTCCAAAAGCTTCCTCCCACCTCTGTATTATTTATTTATCTATAAGTAATATACTTCTCATTTGTGGTAAGAGCATATAATATATGATCTACCCTCTTAGCAAAATCTTAAGTTGATGATCCAGGATAGTAACTGTGGGCCCTCTGTTCGCGAGTCGATCTTCAGAACTTACTCATCTGCCTTCACTGAGGCTTTGTACCCACTGACTGACACCTCCCCATTACCCGCCTCTGCCCAGCCCCCCGTAACTGCTGTGCTGTCTTACTCTCTAGTTTTATGAGTTTCTCTATTTTAGAGTCCTTATAAAAGTGGGGTCATACCCTGTGTCGGGCTTATTTTACTTAGCATGATGTCCTCCAGGCCCATCTATCTTGTGAGTGGCAAGATTTCGTCATTTTTAAAGGCTGAGTAACATTGCACTATATGTTTATACCATATTTCCTTTATCCATTCATATGTTGGTGGACATTTGGTTGCTTCCACCTCTTGGTTCTTGTGGATAATGCTGCAGTGAGCACGGTGAGCAAATATCTTTGATATCCTGCTTTGAATTAATTTGAATTAATTTGGTGTGCAAATATCTCTTTGATATCCTGCTTTGAATTCATCTGGAATACCAGAAGTGTTATGTAATTTTATTTTAATTTTTTAAAATTTTATTTATTTGCTTTTAGAGAGAAGGGAAGGGAAGGAGAAAGAGGAGAGAAACACCAATGTTTCTCTCAACCAAGGTGTGGTTGCCTCTTGAACGCCCCCTACTGGGGACCTGGCCCACAACCCGGTCATGTGCCCTGACTGGTAATTGAACCGGCAACTCTTTGGTTCACAGGCCTGCACTCAATCCACTGAGCTACACCAGCCAGCGTATTTTTAATTTTTTTGAGGAATCTCTATACTGTTTTCCATAATAACTGCACCAGTTTACATTCCCACCAACAGTGCCCAAGGACCAATTTTTCTGCATCCTTGCCAATATTTACTTTTTTATGTTCTTTGATGGTGGTCGACCTGATGAGTGTGAGGTGACATTTCATTGTGCTTTTGATTTGCATTTCTTTTATGATTAGTGATGTTGAACATCTTTTCACAGAGCATAGATACTTATAGAAAATCCTCTGTAGAATAAAAAGAGGAAAAACTAGGACAATAAAGTTGATATTACATCTTGTGGCCCTGGTAACATATTGCCTTTCTTTTTTCTGTTGCACCAGATTTGAAATCTTCCCACTCAATCCAATCACATTTTTCCCCTGAGATTTCTTGGCCATGCTGTACTTTCTGACCTAGTCCCACTAAGAAGCTAAATTTTGAATTTGTGAGTCATAGATTGTTGGGGTTGGAATGGATGTAGGAGATCTTTTTATTTCAACATCCTTGTTTTACAACGGAGAAAAACAGACGATTAAAAAGTGAAAAAATTCAGTTGAGAAAGAATACCTTAGTATAAGGGAGGAAATCCTTCTGATTCCTGAAATTTAATTTCTAATTAATTCCCCTTGTGATATAGTCCTATGGTATATGGAAATATTAGTACGACTCAGTTTCCAAAGCCCTGTGCTTGGGCACATTTTGAACAGCCAGAGTTCTCCCCAGGTCTCTGCGAGGTGCTTTGTGCTGCCACCCCCTCCTCTCCCGTAGCGTGGATGTAAATCTTTGAGTGATTGATAGCTCCAATCTTGGAGCTTGGGCTAGACTGTTTGGTTTGTGTACCTTGTGACTACAACACATGTTAACTTTCCCTTTTGCTTGTGCTCTGACCCTGAGTGAATTTACGCATGTGACACCATGATGGTGAAGGGGACAGAAGTTTGGAGTCCAACAGCAAGTCAGTTGGACCATCACGTTACTGAGCTGCTGCTATCTTGGGGCATGTACTGTTCTGGGCTGCGTGAGGCCTCTGAAATCTCAACAAATATGGAGACTATCTTCCCTGTCAGTGCAGGTCCCGCTGTTTTTCTCAGTTTTCTGTGTGTATTAGGGGTCTCCTGAGAAACAGTACCAATACAATGTATGTGTATATATAAAAATCAACTGACCCTTGAACAACATGGAGGTAAGGGCACCAGCCCCTGTGCAGTGGAAAATTCATGTATAGCTTAAGTTGGCTGTCCGCATATGCAATTTCCCCACCGTGAATTCAAAATACTATTTTTGATCCACAATTGGCTGAATCCACAGATAGGAAACACAAGGGTACAGAGAGACAACTGTATATTTATTGTAAAAAAATTATGTAAAAGCAGACTCACACAGTTCAGACTGGTGTAGTTCAATGTCATCTGTAGACTTACTACAGGGGCTGCACATCCCAAGCTCTGCCGTCAGCCCACTGGAGACCTGGCAGGGAAGATCTGTAGGTGCAGCCGGGGCCTGAACACTGAGAGCCAGGGCCACTGATGGCTCGGCACCGTCTGAGAGACGGTGGCCTGGAGACCCAAGGAGAGCTGCCAGTCCGGCAGGAAGGGGCCCCTCCCCCTCAGCCACTTTGTTCAAACCCACAGAGGATTGGATGGAGCCCACCCAAAAGGGGAGGATCTGTGCTTCACTCAGTCAACGGATTCTAATGTTAATTCAGTCCAGAAACGCCCTCGCTGACACCCAGAACAACGTTCGGCCAATGTCTGGGCACTCTATGGTGCCGTCACGCTGACGTCTAACGTTAACCATCATACTGCGGTGACCAGTGAACGCTTTCAAGATAACTCTGGGGACACATGGGCAAGTTTACCAGCTGTGTGAACTCGGGTAAGTTATTTAACTTCACTGTGCCTCTGTTTCCTTGCTGGGTTAATTTAAAGATTAAGTGACTTAGTATGTATACAGCGCTCAGCATCATACGTGGCCAGCTGAGAGGGCAACCTGTACTAAATATACCTGTAACATATCTGAATGGCGACGTATTTATTTTGGTATGCAGTGGAAAGAAATACAATGGATAGGATTTCAAGGATAGTTTGGCATAGGATGAGGTTGAATAAAAACCAGTGGGTTGATGTCAAGTCAAATAGTAAGTACCCACTAGTAAAGGAGATACGTGGAAATGGTAAAAACTAGGACAGTGAAAGGTTAGTGATTAGGTCTGGGAAATACTATGGATGAGAGAAGATAGGTAGTATCTAGGGTAACCAACCAATCCTGACTCGGCTTTCTTAGGGGATTTCTTGGGATGCGGCACACTCAGTGCTAAACCAAGGAGAATGCTCAGTAAACCAGGATGTTTGGTCTACCTGTATGTAACCACACTTAGATATTTATCCCACGAACATTTATTGAGCACCTATGTTGTTCTGGGCACTGGGGACTCCCAAAGTGCCCCTGCTTCTAAGGAGCTGGTGCCAGGGTGCACCCTTTGTTCTGTCTGATTCTGCCCCTGATATGTCTGGGATGTTAAGCAAGGCTCTTCAGCTTCCCTCCATCTGTCCCTTCTAGGGACCTCCCTCAAGGTCCCTTCCAACACTGGGGTCCTGTGATACAGAGCACATAGTGCATCTGTCACTGCTAAAATCGCAGCTTCCCCAGGTGAGGCAAGAACAATGAGTGGAGCAGAAGGTGATTCTTTTCTGAGCTCTCTTGTCAACCCTGAGGCAGGGTTGACAAGAACGGGATGGGGTTTCTTTCCTCACTGGCTACCAAACAACCACAGCCCGACACAAGATGACCACCCCACACCCAGAATCCTTTGAAAATACCAGGAAAATGTACATGGCCTGGGAAATGGGGCAAGGAGAGACTTCCCCACAGGTTTAAACACGCAAGATCTCCATCAGAAGCACCTGAACAATTTATTAGGGTGTGAGATGATAGCAAAGCCAAGAAATACAGATGGCTGCAATTACAGTTGTTTTTGGAAGTTGAAAAGGAATCTTGGGCAGCAAGGTCAGGATAAACAATTTCCTTAAGTGAATAAGAGCCTTTTATTGAGAGCTCTGTTTCTTATTATCAAATGACCTCTTGGAGTTGACAATATCCCAAGTTTCAGGCAAGTTACGTTATGTAAGAGTGTAACTCACTGACCATCTGTTTTTGTGTGACTAAAATCCTCTCAGAGTTATGCTTTAGAAGAGCTATCTCTCACAAGTCGTTCTTGATACAGCTTCCTTAGCCACAATATCACTTTTTGTTATTTCATTTTCCTGCAGTCAGCTGTGGTCCGAATATATCAAATGGAATATTGCAGATATAAACAATTCATAGGTTTTAAATGGTGCACTTTGCTGAGTGGGATGATGAAACCTTGAGCTGTCCTGTGCTGGCTGGCCTGGGGCCCTAGGCCCTGAATGGTCCCATTGTCCCCATGCTCCCTGCCTGTTGTCACCTAGAAGCTATCTTGATGGTCAGATCAACTGTCCAGGTGTCTGAAGTATCTCAGGGCTTGTGTCCAGGTAACCCTTGTAGTAGCCTAATGCTACTACGTCACAAGGCCTGGGTCATTCACCTCACTTCATCTTATCGCATAGGCACAATATCGTCTTATTATCATCACAAGAAGAAGAGTGAGTAAAATACAGTAAGATTTTATTTATTTATCTTCAGAGGGGAAGGGAAGGAGAGAGGGAGAGAAATATCAATGTATGGTTGCCTCTCGTGCATCCCCTGCTGGGAACTGGCCTGCAACCCAGGCATGTGTCCTGACTGGGAATTGAACCACAATCTCGCTGGTTTACAGGCCTGCACTCAATCCACTAAGCTACACCAGCCAGGGCTGAGTAAGATATTTTAAGAGGGACACCACATTCTTATAACTTTTATTATAGTACATTGTTATTTTTGTTTTTTCTTATTTATAGTTGTTAATCCCTTATTGTGCCAAAAGTTTATAAGCTAAACTTTTTGATAGATAATATGTATAGGAAAGAACATACTATAAATAGGGGTGGGCTGGTACTACCCCAGTTTCAGGCACCCACTGGGGGCCTTGGAACATATACAGTACAGATCTGGGAGGGGACTACTGTACTTATTTTTTTAGAATTAACTTAATGCAACATGTATCAGTTGAGAGCCAGTCATGATCTCAGCTCTGTGCAGGCGTGAAGAGGAGTAAGAATCTCAGTCACTCGGAGCCTTGGCTAAGGGAAGCCTGACAGGTGCCCCATCAGCCACGTTAGAGTGATGCTGCCACTTGTGGAAAACCTGATGAGTTTTCCCCTGACGCTGAGGTTTGTTTTGTGGAAGGTGGGGTGGACAGGGCAGGCTTTGGCTACTGGAGAGTCTAAGAAGAGTTTCTTGGCCTAGAGAACTTAGTTCTCAGGAGTCCTGTATTTTTTTTCACTATAAACTTCTTTCTGACGCTTGTAATGCCCAGGCTCCTTCCAGGCCATGTTCTCTCTAATTATAGCTCCCCTGAATCATTGAAGGGTTTTAGAACCAGAATGCTGAGAGAGGGATAGACTTTAAAAGCAAGTTTACTTCACTGGGGGTATAGCTCAGGGGCAGAGCATTTGACTGCAGATCAAGAGGTCCCTGGTTCAAATCCAGGTGCCCCCTGTTCTATTCCTATTTTTGCTTCCAAAGATGGTGGATTGACTTTGATTTTATTATTTTCTGTAGCTCATGGCTGGTTGAATTATAACGTCCCTTATATGCCAGACATCAGTCTAGGTTCTTTACATTAATTATCTCTTCAAGTTCTTGCCAACATTTTTCAAGGTATCTACTATCAGCATCTCCATTTTACACAAGGCGACCGAGGCTCGGAGATGCTCAGTAATTGGCTCGAGCTCCAAAGCTACAAACAGCAGGCTCAGAATTTGAACTCAGAGCACACACTCTCATGACTTCATTATACTACTCACCCTTTTTTTGTCTAGTGACAACAGCTTTGCAACAAAATTCCACTCAGCAATGCTCCCAAGGTGCTGAGACTGTCCACTGAGTTCTAGAACCTTTTGGCTGCAAAGCCAACCCAGTCACTGAGTGACTGTGATGACAGTTTGCAGTGTCCTGGGGCAAGTCATGGCGTAGAGTCTTTATTCACAAAGTAGGGCTAGCGACAAGCATGGACTGGCCTGAAGTTTAGGGAGCTGCATTCTTTCCTGCTCTAAACGTTGACAAATTTCTGTTACCCGCCCCCGCATTCACTTCCTGCAGCCCAGTACCCTAGTACCTTGGGTGCCTTCCCTCGGGACCCAGGCAAAGGCCAGAGAGCAAACCTTAGTCTAGGTCTAACTTCTGCCCACAACACAGGCACTGCTGTTTCTTTGGATCATCTTGAACGACATATATGGAGCAACTACTATGTGCCAGACTGTGCAAAGTGTGAGCTTAGAGGTAAATACAACACAGCCCCTGGGCTCAGTGGACTCTCAACCAGAAAGCAGGCCTCTAAAATAAAAAGTTAGAGTGGCGTGAGCAGAACTGGGCTGTGCCAGCGTTAGGAATGCAAAGGAGGCAGGAGTTACTTCTGTCTGTGGGAGGAGAGGTTAAGGGAGGCTTCTGAGAGGACTGATGGCTGGGGTCCCACAGATGAGGAATGTAACACTGGAGGGAGGGAGGGAGGGGGATGCGTGTGGGGAGTGGCGGTTCAGTTACAGGCAGAGAAAGCTGCAGGAGGCTGGAGCCTGATAGATGCAGCTGGAAGCAGCTGGAGCACAAATGTGCTATGGGGAGTGTCATATGATGAAGCTGCCACTGAAGCTGAAGAGGCAGATAGGGATCTGTATGGAAAGAACTTTCACTTTGTGCTAAGAGAGACTTGGAGTGTTTCACGACAGCATTTAAAGGGGAAGTGACCTGGATAGACCTGGTTTTAAAACAGGGTGGATGTTCCTGGATGGATATGAGGGATGGAGGCCTGGAGGCTGCGTAGGAGGTGGTGGTTCTGTTGGTCTGGGCATGGGGATGGATCTCAGTGACATCAAAGGTAAAATCAACAGTGCCTAGCAATTAACCCGGAACTGGGGAAGAAAGGGTGGGAGGATCTCAGAGGTGTGTTGGGTGTTTTGGCCAAATGACTGAGTATGCATGAGGCCACCAACCAAGGCAGGGAGGAGGTTGATGCGATGGTTAGACAGCCAGGGCCAGCATTCACCTTGAGCCTACACTGGGATCCCAGACCCACCTCCTCCTCGCCATGTGACCACTCTGGGTCTCGGTTTCCTTACCTGCAAAATCAGCGTGCAAACCACAGTAAGACCTAGCTCGCGGGGGTTTTGCAATGATCCCTGGGAAGTTATGGGCAGAACTTTCATGACCCTGTCGGGCACATGGCAAGTGTCCAGTAAATATGAGCTGTTATTATCACAAGAAAGCCAAGTAGGAGGAGATGCAGGTGTGGGCAGGAAGATGACAGGTTTGGGGGGACACACTGGGTTTGAATCTGAGGCTCCTGGAAGGCCGCCGAGTGGACAGGCTAGGGATGGGTGTCTCGGGGCTTCAGAGAGCTTGTGAGCTGGAAACCTGGCTGCTGTTTGCTCCTCAGCACCGCTGCAGCTGACAGGTCTCGCCAGGGAGAATTTGTTGCGATGCCAGAGGCTTCCTGACCTTTCTTCTCATCGTGGGTGTACACAGGACTAAAAATCCTCAGATTGGAACTCAAGGGCATAGGAATTAAAGGTGTTCAAAGGTGAATTTTGAACTTTGGAACATCCAATTGTTTTTTTTTTTTTAACTGTGAAAGGAGACAGTTTGTCCTGGATGAGGTCTCCTGTGAAAATCTGTTGAAAACATGCACAATATACAGTGTTTGTCTATAATTTCAGAGTTGTACGTGGGCCTCTGAAGTCCACTGCGGGTACCCCGATAAGATTTCCTCCAGGTCCAACACTTGTTGGTCTGTACTATTTAAAACATTCATGCATGTACCCAGAGATTAATGAGCAGTTGGCAGAGCTTTAGGTGCTGGGATGAGAGTGAGGATATCGGCTCTGAGAAAGGCAGTAGGTAGTATGGCTAGAAGGGATTGGGATGGATTTAAATCCAGGATGAGTTCAGTTGCTCATGTACTTATGAAGCATGATGTAACTCATAAAAGTGGAATAGGTGTTTTATAAGGTACATATTATGTCAGGGGGTATAGCTCAGTGGTAGAGCATTTGACTGCAGATCAAGAGGTCCCTGGTTCAAATCCAGGTGCCCCCTATGTGTTCATTTTTGCTCCTCTTGGCAACTTTATTAAAATAGTGGATCTGGGGTGAGGCCAGCAAGGTGCCTAGGGCTCAAAATGTAAGGAGGTGCTGATCCTCATGTTCCTGCAAGCACCTTGGCTCATTAATTTCCTCAGCAGTAGAGGGAATTAATATACATCCTTCCTCCAACATACACACAAACACAGCCACGTGTATAAATACACACACTCACACATGAGATGTGCCTCATGCACATACACAGGCCCACACACCATCACACAGACACACCAACAGACAAAAATTTATACCCACATCCACATGCTTCCTCACAGGTACTCTTATTCTCCTTTTGTGTATATTCAATCTTATTGACCAGATATTTTCTATTTTCTTTCCTTCAAATGCTTTATCTTTTAATAATTTTAGGTTTTCAGAACAGTTGTAAAGATATGAGTTGGCCCAAGAGTTTGTTTGGATTTTTCCGTAAGATACCTCGAGTAGCACTTAGCTATTTTGTTAGATCGTATGGTGATGACTGTCATATTGGCATGCATTTAAAAAACTTATCAAAATCAGTGAATTTTTGTGTAGCCATTTTAATATTGAAGCTAGAAGAAAATACGCATTTTCAGCATAGTATGCTTTATTATTTCAAGAAAGGTAAAAACACAACTGAAAAGCAAAAAAAGGTTGTGCAGTGTATGGAGAAGGTGCTGTGATGGATTGAATGTGTCAAAAGTGGTTGTAAAGTTTCACACTGGAGATTTCTTGCTGGATGGTGCTCCATGGTCGGATAGACCAGCTGATATTGATAGTGATCAAATGGAGATATTAATTGAGAACAATCGATGCTATACCATGCAAGAGATAGCCAACATACTCAAAATATCCAAATCAATATTAAGTTATTGCTGAAAATGAAAAATGTATCTTTTATTTTACAAAAAAAAAAACATGAACTTTTTGGCCAGCCCAATAGTATAGAGAGGTCCCATACACCCTGTTCTCAGCCTCCCTGAATGTTACCGTCTTGCATAACCACGGCACATTCTTCAAAACTGAAAAAACCGTCGGTGCAACACTGTTAACCAGACCAGCCTTCATTCGGATTTCACCAGTTCTCCTCCTAATGTCTTTATTGTGTGTTCCAGGGTTTGGTCCAGGACACTATGTTGCATTGAGTCATCATCGTGGGTCCTCTGTTTCCTTCCATCTCTGAGAGTTCCTCAGTCTCCCCTTGTCTTTTTTTCTTTTCTTTCTTTTTTTTTGTAACTTGAACACTTTTTGCAAGTCCTGGTCAGATATTTTGTAAAATGCCCCTCACTTTGGGTTTGTCTAGTGTTTTCTCATGATTAGACTGAGGTTATAGATTGGGGAGAAAACTCTCACAAAGCTGCTGTGCCCTTGTCATATTGGGGGTAGGAGAAAACCCCTGCAATAATTTAAGAGTTTGCTACATTGTAAAATTTTCAAGAGTCTGGTGTCTGAGACTCATTGGGACATGCCCTCTAAAGTGAGGGACAGCACGCAGCACAAAGCACATCACTTAGTAGGTCTCTTTGTACTTTGGTGGCAATGTATCTGGATGTGCTTCTCTGGCATATTTACTAATAACAATAAACCATAATATTGTCAGTTTGCAGGAGGGGGGTGGTCGTAGAGAAAGAAAAGGGCCCATACTCAATCCAGGCTGCTGGAGGTGGGTGGGGGGAGGTGCGTGTTGTGTCTTAGTCTCTGGACTGTAATCGGCAGCTTTAGTTTTGCTAATTTGCCTTTTGTTTGTTTCCATAGCACACTGAATTTACTCTCTTTTATGTTATTATATGGTGTGTTGTCGTTGTTCATATGCCTACTAGTCAGGCTAATCGTGGCTATGCCGTGGTAACAACCCTAAAATCCCAGGAGTTTACCACAATAGAGATTTGTATTTATACACACAAAGTCTGGTGCAGGTCTGGCAGTCCTTGTCCCTCTTGCAGCTATGGCATTTGGCAAAATGTGGCCTCTAGGGCCATCGGTCCAGGGGCAGAGAGGGCTGGAGGAGCTTGTGAGTGCCTTGTCCCAAGAGGGACATGCACCGCTTCTGCCCGCAGTTTGGGGGGGCAGGACTTGTCCCAAGGCCCCACTTCATTGCGGCGGAGGTTCCAAACTGAGAAAGCAGTTGGACACCTGGTGAGTGCCACTTCTCCCTGCCATAACCCATCTTACCCACCCCAATATGGGCCCTCAGGTGGCGGCACTTTTTTCTGAGACTTCTTGTTATCACCAGTGACTGGCAAGTACCTTGTCATACCAGGTACTCAGGAAGTATTGGTGAATAACAGCGATTGGCTATTTGAACAAATAAATAAATGAATGACACAAGCTATATAAATGCCCTATATTTTAAAATTATTTGGAAACTAATTATTATAAAGCAATAGTCATACTTCTCATTTAAAACCCCCCAATATATTGCTACTTTCCTAAAGAAACTCTTAAAAGATTCAAACTTTTATTTAAGATGACAACTTTGACTATGACCACCCGGTAAAACACAGAACAAGCTCGTTTGTGGCGTCTTGGAGGGGGTGGGCTGCAGGATGAAGCTGAGCATTTTTCCCGGCCACTGGTTGCCAGAAACTCAGTGAAGTGGACGATGGACACAAACCACGTACCTTTTATGAGAAGCATGTGGCCACAGACATTGCCGCTGATGCTCTGGGTGAAGAATGAAATGCTGGGAACAACAAACAAGGCTTCCCCATGAAGCAGGGTGTCCTGCCCATTGACCATGCCCATCTGCTGCTGAGTGAGGGGCACTCCTGTTACAGACCCAGGGGGACTGAAGAGCGAAGGTGCAAATCTGTTTGGGGTTGTGTTGTGGATGCCAATTTCCGTGTTCTCATCCTGGTCATTGTGAAAAAAGGGGAGAAAAATATTTCTTTTTTTTTAAAGATTTTATTTATTTATCTTTAGAGGAGAAAGGAAGGAGAGAGGAAGAGAAATATCAGTGTATGGTTGCCTCTCGTGCATCCCCTCCTGGGAACTGGCCTGCAACACAGGCATGTGCTCTGACTGGGAATCGAACCCCGATACTTTGGTTTGCAGGCCCACACTCAATTCACTGAGCTATACCAGCCAGAGCAAAAAAACATTTCTGGTCTCACCGATAATGCTGAGCCTCATCGCCTGGGGCCCAAAAGAACTAGCAGAATCCTTAAATTTTCCAATCTCTCACAAAGATGATGTCCGCCCCTATGTTGTGAGAAAGCCCCTAACCACAGAAGGTAAAAAAACCCAGGACCAAAGCACCCAGGGTTCAGTGTCTTATTATTCCAGGTGTCTTGAAACACAAATGTCAGCGTATTACTCTGAAGGAACAATGTACTCAGAGAAATAAGGAACAGGCTGCAGAGTATGCTAAACTTTTGGCTGAGAGAATGAAGGAGGCCAAAGAAAAATCCCAGGAACACATTGCCAGGAGATGTAGGCTGGCCTCTCTGAGAGCCTTTTGCCTCTCAGTTTGAGTTCAGTCAGAAAGGAGATTTTCTAAGAGTAACAAATAAATAAGAACAAACATAAAAAAAGGAAAAGACAGAATAATTTTTTACCAGTTTGTTTTACTACTTTAAAAAATAAATGTTGCCCTGTTGTACTACTTTAGAAAATAAATGATGCCCTGACCAGCGTGGCTCAGCTTGTTGGAGCATCATCCAGTAGGACCAAAAGGTTGTGTGTTCAATTCCCGGTCAGGGCACATGCCAGGTTGCAGGTTTCGTCACCGGCTGGTGCATGTACGAGAAAGCAGACCAATCCATGTTTTCTCTCTCACATCGATGTTTCCCCCCCTCTCCCCCAATTCCTCTCTCTCTAAAGCAATAAAAAAATGTCCTTGGGTGAGAATTAAAATAATAATAATAAAAATAAATGTTTGCTACTGTGCCTGTCGTTTTAAAACTGTCTACATGACCTTTACCCATTATAATGTCAAAATACCTTTATTGTATAAAACCTTAAATATGTATTGAAGAACGTAGGGGAAAAATTTGGTTGGATCTTCACCACTGTCTTGTTTAAACTGTTGTATTTTTTATGTGTGGCTGTGTTTGTACATGTGAGTTTCTGTGTTATGTGTGTATGTACCTAAATCTTTATTAAGTATAAGTGCACCAGGCATACCTTAGGCAACATCCAGATCCTCTTGACCTTGACTCTTTCTGGGGTCCTTGGCCAGCTCTTTTACCCTGGCTGCCCTTGGGGTGGCCAAGCACTTATGGACTCTATTACCGTCACCTAGGCACCACCCTACAGTCCCTTGCCTCCCACCTATGCTGGCTGCCACTTCCTCCTCCTCTTGGCTTTGGTCTTGCTTTTGAGATGTGAGAGGCCAAGAGACCCAGTTGGTGCCCCCACAGGCAGAATCTGGAAGTGCTGAGGAGTTAATGCACCATGGGCAAGACGGGGGAGGGACTTCCACCAGTGAGACGCAGAGCTGAGGACTGGTGTCTTCTCCTCCCTTCCTTCAGACAGACTGTCCTGGGATGCAGCAAGATACAGTATTAGGAGATGAAGCAATCAGTTTCAGGTGCACTAGTTACCAAATGATGGCCAGATTGGAAATACATCTTTGAGTTAACTAGACCAGATTTCTCTGCCTCACTCGCTTTCACCTCACTCCTGGTCCCTGGAACTGCACTTTTTGAAATACTAAGAGCACATACACTTTTGCCTCCAGCTCTAGGTTCTGGCATATCTCCATAGAGCAGACAGTCTGGACGCTGTGCCAGTTTTCTCTTCAGCCTTTACCGCAATAGTTCGGCCTGGACAGATACCCATGGCCAGCATCTGCATTTCTTTCGTGGAGGGTTGTCGTTGGTGGTTGGGGGTGGGGAGGCAGCCAGAGCCTGTTCTACAACTTCCGTGGTAAATCAGAGTGCCAGAGGACGAATGGCCCCTGGGAGCGTCTCTCAGACCATGCCTGACAAAGTTGCTCTTCCCTTCAATTGTAAAAAAAAAAAAAAAAAAAGAACAAAGTAAATAAATAAATAAATAAATAAATAATATAAAATCAATAAATTCCCCAGATTCCTTACCTCTTCCGGGAGGTAACTCTGAGCCAGGACGAGTTTCACCCGGCTCCAGACTTCCCCGTAGAATTGAGTTGCCCTCAGTAGGAACTTTCATGGTGGTGCAGGCTTTACCGGCTGCGTTCCCTTCCGTCTCAATTCCCCTCTCCTGGACCGGTGTGTCCTACGGGCACCCAATAAGCTGCCTGAGCTTGAATTACTGGGCTCTGTGGGAACCCAAGCCAAGACAGCATAAGACATAATTTTAAAAATTATTATAAGTGGATTTTTTCCATTTAATAATATATGCTGTACATGATGTTAAATATTTTAAAACCTTTCTAAAATATGTGAGTCTTCAATGCGGTGCGACATGTACCATATGACATGTAAGTGATGTGCTGGACATTTCCGTCGTTCCCAGCGTTCCTATCCAACTCTAATGAGCTCAGTGCTAAACAGACCCAGACGGGCTTTGTCTCTGGGGTCAGAGTTGCGAACCAATACACCATAACTGGGTCATTTTTCACGTAATGGGAAAGAAATAATCAGCGTAGACAATTCCCCTGACTTCTATTTGGTGTTTTTTTGAAGGTTGCCATATTGTAGGGGTTCTTTAGAGAAAAATAAAAGAAATATTGATTATATTCTACTTTAAAAGGAAGTAAATGGCATCCAAGATTTCATTAGACAAAGTACCATCTCTACCAGTTTTGAAAAGAAGTATCAGCTAAAGCACATTATATGACACTTTGCTACCTGATGGATTTTTTTTTTTTTTACTCTGGGACAAATTGGGATTCTCTCTCTCTCTCTCTCTCTCTCTCACACACACACACACACACACACACACACACACACACACACACAGCAGCAGCAGCAGCAGCAGCAGCAGCAGCAGCAGAATAACTT
Source organism: Sturnira hondurensis (assembly GCF_014824575.4). NCBI lineage: Eukaryota > Metazoa > Chordata > Mammalia > Chiroptera > Phyllostomidae > Sturnira > Sturnira hondurensis. The sequence goes on from NW_028085930.1 coordinate 7,121,979, forward strand.
CCAAAGTTTAATTTTAGTCCCATGAATGATTTGGGGTCAGTTCACTAGCCTCTGTAGTCTCTGGGCTCTTTCCATTTGCTCACTGGAGATGATTGTATCAATCTCCTCACTGAGTGTGATGTCAGAATTATACACAGTAATGTCAGCGAGTACACGCTCGTTGCTCAGTGAATGGCAGCAGTTATTTCGCAGTGACTATATTTTCAGAAGTGAAAGAAGTATCACAGAGCAGAGGGTGGAACTTAAAAAGTGTGAAGGAGACGTGGGGTGGGACAGGCAGCCATCTAGTTAGATTTGGGGAACACGAACGGTTCTCTGCTCAAAGACATTTCCTCTACATATTCTTCCTACTCTGGCGGAGTTGGTACCAAATTCCTGTGTAACACCCAGCCCAGGGCTTCTCAAAGTGCACCAGGAGCACCAGCAACAACCAGGAACTGGTTAGAAATGCAAGTGACCAGCTTCCTCCTATGATCTTGGAACTGGGATCTCAATGGGGACAGTATTCTGGTTGTTTTTTTTTTTTAAGCTACTGATGTGCATTCAAGTGGGAAAACCTCTGGTCCAGCCTGAGCCTCTAACCTGCCCTGCCCCTCATCCCGCAGCCGGCCCTGGGGCCCGGCCTGATTCTGCTTCCCCCTTTCTACCTTCATCCTCAGGTGATTCTGTTCATACCGTCTCAGTTATGTACTCCTTTCCAGCTCCGGTTTCCACCCCTCCTTCTCTTTTACATTACGAGTATACTTATCTGCCGTGTGATGTGATTTCTATTTGTCTCCTGGTCCCCGTGTCTGGTGGCCCCAGACATCTCATCCTTGGACAGTTGAGCCTCAGAGACCTCAGTGTCCCTGGAGCCAAACAGAAAGCTGACATTTCTACCAGGTTTTGGGCCCTGCAGGAGGAATGGCCCATTACTCACTCACCTTCCAGGCTCAGTCCTGCCCCAGGTTCTGCAGCAACGGGACTCCAAGTCAGGGGAAATATAGGAACCTCTGAATGTATAGTGCTGCCTCTAGGACTCAGGCATATGTGTGGTTCCTCTTGCTTTGACCACCCCGATTTCCATATCTGAGTGTCTGTCTTGGCTGCTAGCTCGGTGCCCTATCTTCTGGGGCTGGAGTCCTTCCTGCGGACTCTTAGTGGCTGAAGTCATGTTCCTCTCAGCATATTAGTTGCTGGGTAAAGATTATCCCAAAACGTATTGACTTAAAACAACAATAATCATTTGTTATCTCACACAGTTCCTGGGGGAGGGGGGCAGGAATTCAGGAACAGCCTTGTAAGTGGTTGTGCTTCAGGGTCTCTTATGAGGTTGAAGTCAAGGTGTGGATGGATGGAGGCTTCACAGCCAACAGACCTGCTGCTTTCAAGGAGGCCCATATACTGGCAAACTAATGCTTGCTGTTGACAAGAAGTCTCAGCTCTTTGCCGTCTTCACTTCTGCACGGGACTGCTTCAGTATCCTCACGACGGGGCTGCTAGCTCTTCCTACAGTGAGTGCTCTGAGACAGAGCAAAGCATGCTTTTACAGATCTATTCCTTGAGCTCATAAATCATCACTTCTGTCACATTTTATTTGCTAGAAGCAAGCCCCTAAGGTTCAGGACACACTCTAGGGAAGGGGAACTAGGCTGTGGCTTCAGTGTCAAAAAAATACATGGGCATATTTTAAAACCACCACAGTCAGCCTTTGGGACAAGTTTCTTGCTACGTATCAGCAAATTCTTAAGATGCTTTGTTCTGCTGGCCCATTCTAGAAGATTCTAAATCTTTGTCATTGGCCAGATGTCCAGTATCACCCAGCAGATGGAGTCCCCTTTCCATTGTTAAAAATCTATTTGTGGTATTTGGTCCAGGTTGGTATCGATAATGATATGATCCAGTAATTTACTGAGTACCTACTGTGTGGCTTGGTAACTGGAACATTTGGTCCTCCCTAATTGCCTATTTCTAACCTGGTGAGTCTGACCTGTCCGAGCAGGTCAATCAGAGATTCAAATGAGTTCATAAGTTCAGACTTTTTGTATGTCCCCCAGGCTCAGAGCTGCCACATGAGTACATGCAGTTAGAACATAATGCCAAGCTGCTCAGTTGAGAGGGTAACTAATGGGTGAGGTCAGCCCACAGTCCACTGGCCAACCTTGTTGGAACTGCATGTGTGCCATTGACTCGCTGAGCATTAATCGCTCTGGGCTCCTATTCACAGAAGCGTGTATGGACTAGCAGAGGTCCTTGTTGGGTGTCTTCCAGTTGCACACAACAGAAGCCCAATTCAAACTGGTTTTAGCCAAACAGTTAAAAATTTAAACTGTTTTTTAAATTTTCATTTAAAAATGAAAAATCCAGGTTTCATATTTGTTTCAAATATGGCTGGAGCTGGGCCCCCAAGTTATGTTACCAGTAACCTGTTTCTCTCCTTTTCTCAGATCTGCTTTTTTTCCCGTGTTACTATTAATCTCAGGAAAATTATCTCAAAGTGGTTGCAAGCGGACTAAGTTCACTTCCTTCCTTTTGGCCACCCCAGGACAAGAGGAAGTTTTCTGGTGTTTCTAGTCCTGTGGTCAAGTCTCCATGGAGTCTTTGAACTAGTCATGTGGCAGTGACCATGGGACTCTCTGATCCAACACTCTCTAGAGCTGGGGGGTTGGTTCTCCCCCATTCAAAGCATGCTAAGATCGGGAGGGGGTGGTTATCTAAAAAATAAAAAGGATGTTTTTACCGGAAATAAAAGAGGGAAGTAGCTCTTGGGTGGATTAAAAACCATTCAGAACTGCTACGTCCGCTCACTGGGTTCACACTTTGACATGACTGGTTAGCACAGAGTCAGAGGACAGAAAGGGAACTGAGAAAACAATACAGAAAACATGTGGGTTTCACTCATGATGTTGTGGCATTCAGAGTGTATCCTCAGGTTACTTACAGGTTCCCTTCTCTGTGAATTGAACAGCGATCACACAGCTCAGCTCGGCCTCTCAGTATCAGCAATACGACTGGCATCCCTTACAGAGGAGACTCTGGATTTTCCCTCGTTCCCTGTTGTTTTCCATCCAGTTTTTGGCCAGGCCTTCTTGTAGCACCCTGCAGCCTGGCTGAAGGAATCCTCACGGGATACTTTGGATGTGTCATTCCTTGAGGTCTCCAGCCTTTTCCTTTCTGGTTCTCATGCTGCCTCACTCCTGAGTTTGTTTCTGAGGAGCAGGAGCTGATGTCCACAGGCACAGACTCTGCCGAAGGGAAACCAGAGAGCGTTTCCCTTGTACACAGGAGGCAGGTTGACCCACCCGAGTGAGGGCCAGGCAAGAGCTCAGGACTCTGGTGGTCTAAGAAATGCCCCTCGGAACCCAAAGGTGTGATGACAAGGCAGGGCAGAGTCACTTGAGTTTATCCTATTTCAGGCCATGGCTCTCGCTTTTGAGGGCTCTAAGCCAGTCAGTTGCATTTTTCTCCCTACAGTAAGGAGTAGAGTTACCCCCCAGCACAACCGATGCTTTTCAAAGGGACATTTTCTGGTTCTTTTGAGAAAGTGTGGGGGCGACTTTTCCCCCAAGTCCCCTCGTCCATCACAGATGAAAGTAAACACTACCAAGACATGATCTGCTTGGGGAGGAGAGGTGGCCAATCTCTCAAAAGGGAAGGGCCTCCAGTCCCTTCCTCCAGGGGCTTTTATTGGGTTATAATACACCGGAATACAGGGCCGAAAGGATCAAACAGTAGATAACATTTCAAAGAAGTCTGGGGGCTTAGTCTGAGTCAGAGTTTGTCAGGAAGGGAGTTTTGTAGAAACTTTAGGGTTTCCTGCTTGAACCCTTAACATATGAATGAAAGCACTCTTAGCAGAGTAGGTTTCATAGGTTTTCAGGAATTCTTTGTGATGCCAGATTTTCCCCCTGGGGATCTGCTCTGGCAAGGCAAGGAGCTGCACCCCTCCCCATCAGGTATTCAGGCTGAAGGGGATTAGAGCCAAGAAGCGCTTCTCCCAGAGACCTGGGGACTCGGGCTATGTCACATAGCTGGGGGCACGGGTCTATTGCTTGCTCTTTGTTGCAGCCCCATGAGTCCTTCCATGATGGCCTCCCAAGGGATCATGTCTGGCTTAGGTTTCTCCCTGCCGTGAGGAGGCTTACCTGTCAAGGACTTCTGGCCAAGCTTTGGGGGTACGGAGAAAACTGAGGCAGCATTTGCTACCAGAGACAAGCTTTGTCTCCTGTGGCTTGCATTCTGGAGGTCACTCGCTCATCCTTAGCCCTGGGGGGTTTACAATTCCTGAAACCAGGCAGAGCAGTCCATGACAGGAAAGCACTCCTTTTTTGTTTGTTCACTTCCTGTAGGTCTTGACCCACCCTGAAAGCATGCAAAGGCTGGAGCTATTTTTGCTAACTAAAAACCGCAGGGACTTGCTTGTTCTGAGGATGGAGCTGCTGGTAAGGTAGAAGTTTCTCCGGGAATGGAGAGGAAAACCCAAGACCTGCTGACAAGGTCGCAGCTGCTGGGCCCACTTATGCCAGAAGCTAGATACCTCCTGCCCTTTTCAGTCACGATATCCAGAAACTTGCCGGTTCGTCATGCTTTCTGTCACCTGTAAACACATGTTCCTTGGGAATGCACCCTGGTGCCACACTGCTCAGGTGATTGCAGACACCCAGGAAGGCCTGGTGCTGCGCTTCCTGCCCAAAGCCCAGGTTTCTTACACGTGAAGCCCTGACATCAGAATTCCAGTTCATGCCTCCGCCCTGCTGTGCTGTTTCTCGCTACATAAATCTATGACAAGACGGCATGCCTCCTGATTAGAACACTTGGGAAATCCTTTGTTTTCCCAAAATGTTAGCAAAAGTGCACTGTGTATTAAAATTGCTTACTCTTGCTTTTACTGCCTTTAAAAAAATCTTTTCCTCTGCAAAATACAATTTTTCTTTTTTTAAAAGATCAATTATCTACGTTCACTTTTTAAAAAAATATTTATTTATTTTTAAAGAAGGGGAGGGGGAAACAGAGAGAAGGGGAGAAACATTGACCAGTTGCCTCCTGTGTGCCCTTAACTGGGGACCTGGCCCACAACCCAGGCAAGTGCACTGACTGGGAATCAAACCAGCGACCTTTTAGTTGGCGGGAGAAACGCCCAACTCACTGAGCCACACCAGTCAGGGCAAACTTCACTTTTAAGGTATAAACAACTGGACTAAAATATCCCTCTCTGTGCTGGGAGGTGGGAGGACTCAGGGCCACACTGGCTCTCTCTCCCCAGTTCCCTCACTTTTCTTCCCCAACCTTTCTAATTGGGATTTCTGGTACTGTAAAGAAATGCAGTTATTCAAAAAACTCCAACATCAGGGAGGTGCTAACTTGATTTTGTGTTAAATCTAAGTTTATCCCCAACAGTATTATTCTGAGAAAATACTCCATTGATTTGTATGAGTAAAAGAGATTTACTGTGGAGGAAATTGACCATATTATACAGACACTAGGAAAGAAAAGGGGGGTGCAAATGTACTGGGAAGGAAGAGGAAAGACAGAAAGGGTGAGCAGACGGGAGACGAAGGTGACATGAACTGAGATAAAACTGTACTTGGGTCGGCCTCTGAGGATGGTGTCAAGCTTTGGTTAGATAATAGAACATTGGTAGGGTGGTCAGATTTAGCAAAAACGAAACCAAACAAAGGGTACCCAGTTCCATTTGAATTTTAGATATATAATTAATGCTTTTTAATGACAACTATTGCATGGCAATCCTTCAGTGTAAGAATTTGGGGATTTCCCTTTTCTAGGGCTATGGGCTATGCTGCTAGCGTTCTGCACCCCGCAGACGAAACTGACTCCTGCACGTGTCCTGACATCGGAACCGTGGAGAAGTTTTACTCTAAGTTCCTGAAACGTCTGGGATCTTCCTTATTTCAACTGATGCCTTTAGTGGACTGAAAGGCTCACATTTTCTGAGTAGTACGACTCTATTCCTTTTTCAAAAAAAACCTCTTTATTATGAAAAATTTTCCAATACGCACAAAAGTGGCATGATAATGAGCTTCTCCCACCCTGTTTGAAGAGCTGTCAGGGTTTTGCCAATATTGTTTCATCTCTCCTCCTCTACCCCTTCTATTTTGTAGGAGTGTTTTAAAGAAAACCCCAAACTTCACATCATTCTTAGATGCAACATTTCTTCCCCAAATGTTATATTTTCTTTCTTGTCCTTAAGCGTATCTATCTGTTTAATTTTGCTAAGATCCTACTTTTTACCCTTAAATAGTAAATATAAAATAATGCTCTCTCCCTTCAAGAGATAATATTGTTTTGCTCCCAGGGCATCCCTGGAGTCCGTGATTTCTCCTAACCCTGGTGGCCTGTTCAGGCCTCATGGAATTTGTCGTGCTTTGTGTTGAGGGGTCCATGGTGGGAGGACAGATGGAGGGTGGGAGTGAGGGAGTTGGGAGTGAGGGTGGGGTTGAGGGTTATCATATTTTGGCTTTCTCTGTAACTTCCTCCCTATGAGAAATACTAATCTTGTCTCTCTATACTCCCAACTTTATGCATTATGCAAGCGTATACTTTTTAGGGTAAATATTGGATCCTCTGATTTAACACTTAAATACAGACTCCTAGGAGTCGGTTTGAAGACGCTGAGAACAACATAATAGAAGATAATGGTTCTCGAATGTTAGTGTGCACAGAATCCCCTGGAAGGCGCCTTAGAACACGGACCCTGCCCCTCACCCCAGAGTTCCTCATTCAGTTGGTCTGAGACGGGGTGTGAGAATTTGCATTTCTCCAGTTTCTCAGGGGGTGAGCTGTCGGTCGTCCAGGGGGCACATCATGAGAACCATTGGTCTAGTCAAATCTTTTTGGTATATAAACCTGAAGAAGAATGCTTATTCTGTGACCTTGGGCACCTTACTTAACCCTTCAGATTTAGTGTCCTCATCTGTGACCAGCAAATGTTCATTCCTTCTTGTTTTCTAATAACGGCTGCTGCTTGGAAGAGCAAGAGCTCACCGTTCCTTCAAGTCGCTTTGTCGGTGGCTCAGGGGAAGTGGTTTTGCCTGTATTCACTTCTCAGAACCCAGCAGCACGATGGCTGAGCTTTGAGTAAACAAGAATGAAGGTTGAACACAAAAGACTGTACTCCAGCTCCTGAAGATAAGGAATAAGGAGGAGATAGGCATGGTTCATTCATTCAGCAAATATCTTGTGAGCATCTACTATGTGCCAGGCACTGTTTCAGCTGCTAGAGCTACAGTTAGATTGAATCATTGTCCTTATGGCATTTGCATTGTAGTAGGATAAATAAAAAGGAAACAATCTTGGTGGGGCCCTAATAAAATGGGAAAATACTGTGGTGGGTCAGTGAAATATTTTATATTATCCTCTCCTAGCTTTGAAGGCCAGAAGTTCAAAGTCAGTTCCATTGGGTTAAAGGCCAGGTGTGGGCAGGGCCACAGTCTCTTTGGTGGCTCAAGCAGAGACCCTGTCTCCTTGTCTTTTCCAGCTTCCAGGGCTTGACTCACGCACGGTCCCTTCCCCATCTTCATAGCCACCGGTGCAGTGTCTTGAAATTTTTCTTCCATCACCTCGCCCTCTTCTCCTATTGAATCAATAGCTGAAGAGAGTTTGGAGGCAGTGAAGCATATAAAAGATGACCTAGGAGCGGCGGGAACAAAGTCTGAAAACCATGACTGCACTCTGCTGCAGCTGGGTCGTGGAGTCGTGTGCTCATGCAGCAGAAATAAATACGTGTTGGAAGGTTTCCACATGCCAGGTGCTTTGTGGGCACCCCTCCTTTAATTCTCACAATAACCCTTTAGGGGGGGGTGCTACTTTACCTGTGGGGGAAAAAACTAAGGCTCAAAGTGCAACTTACCTTGCACCACGTGGCTAGTGAGTGAGAACACTGGGATTATAAGTGTTAAAATTCAACTGAGTGAACTTGAAGATCATTAGCTTCATTATGAATTCAAAAATTAAGCAGCATCACACCTTTTGGGACAAGGGATTGGCAAGGGTATTCATCTTGCAGATGCCTTTTCTTTGGTGGGGCGATGGAGGGGACCCCCATGACAGATTACCTCATTGGTGATGACCAGAAAATTCCACACTGGTTGATTACCATTATGTTTCCAGGAGAGGCAGACACTGCAATTAGATCAGGTATTAAATTGAGGTTTGATGTCATGGTCTTTTAGCACAAGTGACACCATTTGGGCCTGTCATTTTCTCTTTAACCCAAGGCAGGCGGCCTCCCTCCAGAGCAGAACCCTGAGGAAAAGCTTGGCCGCACGGTCTTGGCTTAGCAGCATTGGAATCACCCAGGAACTCGTTAAAAATGCAAATTCTGAGGCTGCACCCTAGACCTGCTGAATCAAAACTTGCATTTTAGCAAAAGCCCCAGTGATTCCAATCGACGTTGAAGTCAGAAAGGCACAGCAATGGAGCACCCCGCCAGGCATGCAATGAACCGACCTCCCAGCGGCTCTGGAAGCTGGCAGGGAGAGCTTTCTCGTTGGCATTTGCTCTAACAATATGAGGGAGCCCATTCAGTCCGAAGCCTTCATCTGAGTAAGCAAACAACATGTTTGAAAAATGCTCTCCAAGTTTTTTCCCCGGGCCTAAGGAAGGGAACCAGCTAGTGCACTCTGATAGCTGTTATTTGTCTCCTGGGTGCTCAGACACTTGCTGACTTGGTTATTTACCAACTCTGTGAGCTGCAGCGTCCAGAGAGATAAATTATGGAAGAGAGTTATTAAGTTACAAGACTCTCTCTTGCATCAGGTGCTGGTGGTAGACATATTTTGGGCTCTGTAATCATCACGGAGCAAGTAGAGAAACATGATGATTGTGCTTCTGAAAGGTGCTTATTCGCTAAAGCCTGTTTTTACCCCAGGTGCTTGTTAGGCTGGTTCTGTTTCCAAACCCTAGCATATGTGGTTTTGCCTGGAGCAAGGAACAGAATCAGGAGAAATAGAAGGTGGCCAGTGGATTCGTGTTTCTCATGGACCATTTATAGTAGAGTTGCTTGGTGCTGGTTAGAAATAGAGAACTTTAGAGTCTACTAAAGAACTTTAGTGATATTCATGCATTTTTATTTTTAACAAGCTTACCAGGCAATTCTTACATAAACTAATCTTTGTAAATCACCATTGTACAGTACCTGGTATTGTATAGGTGAGGAATCAGAAAAACACAACAGTATAATGACTTTCTTAAAACTTCAGCGTCCCATGTATAGTAACATTTCTAATAAAAATGTATATATATATGAAAAAATGTCTGGTATAGATGGTTGTCTTTTTAGGAAAGTTTTTAGACTACTATTATCTAATAAAGGCAGGGTTAGCTGATTGTGAGTGGCTGAATGTGAGAGTAAGGAAATTAAATGTTGAGGAAACAGCAGTTCAACTTTTAAAAAGACCTCTCAGGTGGTAGGCTAGACGTGCCAAATCCACAGGATTTTATGATAGTTTAAAGAGTTACCGCAATTGGTTGAGTTCCTTGAAAGATCTGACACAATGCCACAAGTTGCCAGCAGGGGACAGCAGAGAGCTGCCGAATGGACAGGGGGCCAGGTGAAGCAAGGTTACCAGGTTGGGGGGATTGTTAGAACAGCAGCCAAGAGCTGGCTGCCTCAAGAGCCTCTGCTAAGGACACATGTAGACCTAAAGGAGGAGAGCTGGGTCTGAAGCAGAGGCAGTTACCTCTCATGCCCAGACCAGTGAGTGAAAGAGAAGCTGAAGTCAGAAATGCAAGCTGGGTGAGTCAGAAGCAGGGTAAGCACTGGGTGGCTGTGTTACAGTGAGATGGTGGGACCTCAGGGAGCTAATGGGCTATAAGGGAACACCAGCTTCTTCTGGGGCAATCATTCTGATTTACAACATTTTATGAGCCATTGCCCTGGTAAAATCAGGAAACGATATGGCTCTTGACAAAGAACATCTCATAACCAGATCATTAAAAAAACCTGGAACTTAATCCCTTATTTGAGAAACCCTTTGGCAAGGAGATCTTCAAATTCTTGTTGGAGAATGCACTGGTTTTAAAAAAACCTTAAGAAATACAAGACAGGACATGAGTTAACATGCAGTTATGGGATAGTCATTAGTTGCTCGAGAAGTGTCAGTGAAGAGGGCAGATCAACAAAGGTTTGAAGGGCCACGGAAGGCTTCTTTAAGAAGATGACATTTGATCTGAGCTTTCCTGCGCCGGTGTGATGGGAAAGGCGGGAGGACACCTAATGAGCCACAGCAGAAAAGCTCCGTGTTGCCAGGGCCGTGAGGAGACCCCTGGTTTGCATCACCGTGCCTGGAGCTGATGGAGGCCTGCGACTTGAAGACACTTTTTGACCTTTGTTAAACTGTGTTTTGTTTGCTGGTTTCCAACCAGCCTCTTTAAGCAGCAGGAGAGCATCACTCACTTAGAGAAAAGAAACATCGGTGCCACATGCACGTGGCCCTGGGAGCTCACAATGACAGAGTTTGCCAGGGCAGAGAAGGTGCCTGCTTTCTTTCACTGGGGGTACCATGATCTTGACTCTGTGAATAGGTAGGATCTGCTCAGTACCGGTCTGGATATTTAAGATTGTACCCAGACTTTTAGGAGGATGGTAGATGATTTCATAGAGAATTCCTGAAACCGTTCTCTGTTCTGAGAACCAGGTAGAGTTAATGATGCACTTAAACAGTGATGGACACGAGAGATCTACCTTCTCCCCACTAAGTGGTGGCGATTATTCCCTGTAATCACGGCCAGATGGTAATGACGTAGTTGGGTAGATGTTCTTTGTACATCCCATCTCTTCTGAAATGTTAGCTTCCTGCTTTTTATTACTGATCACCAATAGGTCTTTTTGTCTCGGCTTACATTCTTGTCTAAAATACTATCTCCTGCCCTGGCTGGTTTAGCTCAGTGGATGGAGCATGGGCTTCAAACCAAAGGGTCGCTGGTTCAATTCCCAGTCCGGGCACATGCCTGGGTTGCAGGCCAGGCGCCCATTGTGAAGGTCCTTGAGAGGCAACCGCACATTGATGCTTTTCTCTTTCTCCGTTCCTTTCCCTCTCTCTAAAAATAAACAAATAAAAACCTTAAACACAGAGCCAAAATTTGTTTAAAAAATTAAATAAAATGCTATCTCCTTTTCCTTAATTTTTATACAGGGCTTCCTGTCCCCCCAATACACTCCGTAAGGCACCAGTTTGTATTTGGGTTGTTGACACAGTAGCTTGTTTCTCCAATGTCGATTGTTTCTCAACCATATTTACATATATATTTTTTTGATCTGAGCGACTTGAAAGACAAAACACTTTCCCATCAGTAACAGTGGCTCCCTGAGGCAGTGACTCATGGGATGGAGATGGGACTGGGGGCAAAGTAGGACATACCCCCGGTCACCAAGGGAAGCATCACCGAAATCCGGAGGAACCCTCCTCTCCACCTCCCGTGCGGTGCTCAGCTCGCAGGCATTGCTCTAACGCCAGGCTCTGGGGAGCAGTGGGGGTCATCTGCGTATCTTGCAGTAATCGGTGTTCAGTGTTCTCTGTCTGCCTTTGCTTCGGGGGGTGTGTTTAAGTCCTGTTGGTAAATCTCTTCAGCAGGTCAAATCGTTTCCCATTTGGGACCCAGGGGAAGTGGGTTCCTCACTGGGCAACCCGACCATGTTGGGATGGGAAGGTGTTTTGTTTTAGAACATTCCTCAGGGTGTCAGGGCATCCATAAAAGATTATTTGAGGAAGAGAAAAGAGCTAAAGTTAGGGTCCAAGTTTGAAGTCCCATGTGAGAAGGAGGATAACTTAGATGAGGAGGAATGTTAACTACTTGGAGTCATTTAATTCCTCCAAGTGGCTGAGGTTTGCTAGAAGTAATCACCAAATCTGAAATCACAGCTGAGCCCAGCTGTAGGTAAGTCCAGGCCATATTAACATGGTCTGGGTTTGCCTGCATCTGTGGCCGGGACTACACTCTACGTGAAGAGAGCATATAATTATTTCCTAATGAACTAATCTGATCTACCCTGCTAGATCCTAGCATTTAGGCTACTGAAACAATTTTAGTCCAACCCAGAAATTTAAACCACCTCTATTGGTTCCTGTTTATTTTCTTTCTGTAAACACTTTTTTCCCCCACCCATTGGGCCTCTCTTCAAAGTCATGGTGGGTACACTAAGGAGTGTGGCTTGTGTGACCTTGGCTGGTGGCGTGGGGATGGGATTCTTGAACTCTATCATTTCCTGGAACTTCCCTGATCTCTGTGGCAGAGGGGCTGGCTGGTGGAATTCCAAAGTCAATGAGCTCCACCAGAGGGGTGTTCAGCTAACGTCTGCTGCTGAACCCCAGTGGTGTGGCATCTCTTGTGCACCAGGTTTTTGTGTTAACTTAGCACTCACCTGGTTCTTGCTGTGCTGAGGGGACCGGGGAAGACTGGCCGGGACTCCCTATTATGACCGCTCCTGTGAAATTCCCCAGACTGACTTTTAGGGGCTTTGGGGAGCTTCAGGTGCCCTCCATGGGACCAGAGACAGCTTTGGGGAGTTAACAGAGAACTGTTCTCTTTCTAATTATCAGTCATCATCTAATTTTGTTTGAGATAGGGGGCCTTCAGGGGTATTTTCATCCCAGTGTTGGAAGCCACAAGCTGGGCAGAATGTCATTTCCTTCTGGAAATGTCCTCAATCTCCCCCTGATAGGTCTCTGTTCTCTGGGACCGTAGTCCAAATAGGAGAGGTTGAGATACACGCTCCCCTCCTCTACCTCCTGTTTTCCTTCCACCATCTTTCAGGTCAGAAGGGAAACACGTGGGCTTCCCTCCACATCTTCTCTTCCTTCCACCCTCCGGCAGCAAGCCTCATGGTGAGCCATCAACTGTGTAAGGGGTCGCCTCCCTCTGTGTATCCTTGCTGAATGTGTGGTCCATGGGCCTGCAGCACCGGCATCACCTGGGAGCTGATTAGAACTGCAGACTCTCAGGCCCCACTTAGAATCTGCATTTTTAACAAGACCTATGTGCACACTAATACCTGAGAGGCCCCCGTGTGGAAGAAACTGTGTGATCTAGCTCACCTAGGCCTAGCCCTTGACAAGTTAATGGAACTTAAAGAGATTTAGGAAATACCACCCCCCTTTTATTTTCTCTTGAAAAAGCTTGCTTATATAGACCATTAAGTGGCTACAAAATTGCATTTTGGAATTCTGAAGCTGAATATTAGGTGGGTTTTTTCATTCTCGCTATGACAATCGTTAACCTTCTCATGGGAAACAGCTGTTTCTCATAGACTCATGGGACTTCCAGTGTGAGGACATGCAGAAGAGAAAGCTACCTGACCCTATTACAATGTTATTCCATACAGCAGGAGTGTCAAACTCATTTTCACTGGGGGCCTGACAACCCCGTGGTTGGCTTCAAAGGGCTGAGATAATTTTAGGACTGTATACATGTAACTACTCCTCAACTGTTAAGGAGTTGAAATTACATTCGGCCCTTTGAAGGCAACCACAAGGCTGATGTGGGCCCTGGTGAAAAAGCGTTTGACACCCCTGCCATGTACATTTTTTTTAAAAAAAGAAGAAAATAATTATAGGTAAGAAAAATAGTTAAGTTGGTGACAATATAATTTGTTATACTTCAGTTTTCTCTTGTAACTTGACTCTGGTACCATGCAGTTTGTGAATCAAAAGCAAATTTAATCCATTCATGGCACTGTATTCACATTTAGTGTGTTTTACTAAAGTACTCTGAAAAGGTGGGCCTCATAACTAATCAGCTTGCAAAAGGCTGTGAGCTAATGTTCTGCTTGGAAACTTACACTACACATTGTCATTATAAAGTCTTGCTGCAAAAAATAATCCTCTAAGATAGGCTAATGGGAGTTTCTAGACCTCATTAGTTCACAGAAAGCTGTTTCATGTCATATCCTTTAGCATAACATAAGACTTGTGTTTCCTGGAAGTATTTCAGAATATTCTAATCTAAAATAAACCCCTTATATTAGATATGTAATGATCACCAAGACCAATGGGTGGTTGTGTCTGCAAGCTCCACCTGGTAGCTCACAGCTGGTTCAAACTGACACAGGTTCTTTTTCCTCACTGGCAAGGTCAAGTTCCCTCAATACTCCAGGACTCTCTGGGCAATGCCTCCTCCTCCCCTTCGCCTTGGACCTGGCTGCTCTGGCCTCGACGTCTGTTTTTGTATCTAGTCCTTGTTATCTGCCTATCTAACCAACCAATTCAGTTGACGCCATTGTCTGCTTGCCTCTCAGTTCATTTCACGCCAGATGCAACTTCTTAGCTCTTCTTGAAATTGAGAACTAACAGATGATAAAGAAGCTGACCTTTCCCATCCTAACCCAGCTCAGGCTCCCAGCTGAACTTTCTGAGACTCCTGGCGACAAGGAGTGTCCGACAACTACTGAAGCAAATCTACTCCAGTGAGTCGGCGCTGGTGGCTGGACAACAGCTGCAAGAGGCAGAGACATGGCGTCACAAACCCAAAGGGAGGACACATATTCTGCAGAGGATGTCTGTGTCATTTCCTGGCGTAGACCTGCACAAGGTTTCAAATTCTGCGTGAGGCTAGTCTTACAAGTTCGTATTCTTTCTGGTAACATTGTATAGATAAAACACATGCATATTTAGACAGGATAGCATCTCAGATATTCCTCTCTCTTTCTCACAGCAAAAGAGTCTCATGTGTATTGTATTTGAAAATCAAGCTTCAGTCTATAGTGGTGCATATGATCAATTGTGTATAAATTAGCATGAAGTATATTCCATGGAACTAATTTTGGCAGCTACAGAGTCCTGCAGTCAAAAACAGTTGAGAACTGCTGGGACACCAGTAGAAATATTGGTGGGGTCCGAGTGGGAAGGAAGGTAGTAGAATAACACACCCATACTCAGGCCACAACCTCACAGTGGGTGGGATGTACTTCCCTGCCCCTTCACTAGGGTTTGGCCATGGGTCTTGCTTTGGCCAGGGGGATGTTTGCAGGCCTGACATGAGCAGAGGCTGGAAATATGCTTGTGCAAGAGTTTCTCCTGGGTGGCTGCTGCCCCTTTAGTTTGGGTGCCAGAGTGAATACCTCAGAGGCTGACCTGAGTCCAACTCATTGCCCAAAGGGTCATGAGCAAGGGAATATTCCCTAGTTGCTCACACATGTCTGTGACTTTCCACAATGCCAGGTTTATTAGAGGGGACCTCCCCAATAAGCTGATATGGTCAGATGCAGGTTACACACAGAAACGAGGAGCTTACATGATAGAAATGAGCAGAGAGAGTGTCCAATGCAAAGTCCTGGTCACTGGTGGTCTCCAAAGATGGAGTGGCAGGCATTGGTCTCAAGCCAGGCAGCTACAGTGGTGGCATGTGTAGTGTGGAGTGGATGTCCAGCACGGCTCTGAGGTATGACCTATGATACAGCCAAACTTGGAGGTTGGGTGTTCAGAGCTCTGAGTTCTCATAGCCCTTAAGGGTGGCAGTCCCACTCATATCAGTGCCCAGATGGAGTCCTCATCCAAGTGTCCAGACTTGTGGTTTTGAGTGTTCTGGGCCTCTCCTAAGGGCATTCCCATTACACCCCATTGCCTTGGTCTTGACATAGCACTTGGCATAAATGTCATGGCTGACAGTGACTCCGTATTGGACTGTCCACTCTGCTCTTTTTTTCTTTTTTCTCTTTTTTCCCCATCTCCCCCCAACTACTCCCCACCACCCCAGCCATTCCTACTTCCCACCCTTGATCCTCCCCTCCTTTGGCTTTGACACTCTGCTCTTGCCTTATACACCAAAGCCCAGCCCAGCCAACCCTCAGCCTGAAGCAGAGGTGCCCAAATGAGCCCAGCCTAGCTCAGCCAAATTATTAAACCTGCAGACTTGTGAGTATTAGATTAATTGCTTGCTGTAAACCATGGGATTTAGGGGGCTGTTTGTTATGCGGTGCTGCTGTGGCAATAGCTGCCTAATATATTGGCTTAGACAAAGTGAAGTCAGTTTCTCTACTGCATTGTTTCTTAGAGACCTTAATCTTTTAGGCACATAGAAGATTTTTAATATAGCCCAAGAATGAGTGGCACGTCCCACAGAACCTTTATTTTTCAGAACCATTTATGCTACTAAAGACAGGTGGAGATATAACCATAGTTGGCCTCTAGGAAAGTATGATTAACCCCCTCCTTATCCCTTACCCCCTAAATACAACACCCACACAGAAGTCCACCTCCATAAGACCGATTGCTAATATGAGTCACAGCCACAGGGTTATTGGGTCATGGTGTTAGGAACAAGTTTTGGATGTGGAGAGGGGAGAGGTGACATTCTGAAGATTGCTCCATGTCTCATCTTCATGCACACAGCTGTTAATACATCTACAGCAACTTCATTCTTTGGGACATGGGCATAAAAGGCAGTATGAAGTGGGGGAAACAGGATTTGTCTGAGGTATGGAAGATACCCAGCTGTGAGGAACAGAATATGAGGGGTGACAATAAAGTCATCTAATTAGTTACCACACTTACTAGTTCACCGAGGTCTGTGTCCTTCCTAAGTTTTTCTGGAGCATCCTTTTCTCCTCCGAGGGCTGATTGGAGCTGCCACCTCATTGGGAGGCACTTCCTGCCTTGAGAAAGCCTAGGATGAGTGACTTTGGGTTATTCTGCTCTAGCAGTCTCAGGGAGAAATGTCCCACCTTCCTCCTGCGTGCCCATGTCCTCGGGTTCTCTCTCCCTCCCCGCCTTTACGATCAGAGTGATGAAACCCAGATGCTAAGATAAAGAGACCAAGGAAACCGTTGGTATGGGGGTTGGAAAGCCATTTCCTGTTTTCCCAAAGCAAGATAGCAAATGTTTTAATCTTCGCAGGTCATTCAATTTGTATCCCAACTACTGCTTCCCGTCATCACCGTGTGAAGGCAGCCATAGTCAATACGCGAATGAATGAATGTGTCTAGGTTCCAATAAGATTTTATTTACAAAAATTGGTGGTGAAATGAATTTGGCCCATGGGCCATAGTTCGCTGACCTCTGCTTTGGGAAATGATTTTGTACTGCGAACATGCCACTGTGCTTTAACCCAACCAAGACACATTGTAAAGAAAATGCCTTTCTCTGAGATTTCTCCTCTGTACATCTCGCTCATGACCTCGTGGTACAAAGTGTTGGGTTTGCAGATCCTGGGCTTATATTATCTTTCTTTGTCTTTTTCTTTTTCACAGACAGGACAACCCCCCCCCCCCAAACCTTGTGATGCTCTTATGAGTTAAACTGTACCCATAATAACTTTTCCCCTGTTTGGTAGGTGTTTGACATTTACCTCTGAATTTCCTACAGAAGATATCTTGGAAACAATTCAATAGCAAAATAAATTGCAGAAAATTAAACATCAAGACTTGTTTATTTGCAAAAAAGGCAAATCAAATTTGCAAGATCACCTCCATGAGACAAGAAGACACTGGTGTTTCGCTTGTGCATCAGAATGGCCCTCAGTGTATTTAGCACGTGGTATGTCTGTAGGGATCACTACAACCTCAACTCCACGCTAATGAGGCCCACACCATCTGCACAATAACCTTCCTGCATTTCCATGTGTTTGAAACTTTAATGATGCTACCTCAAACACGGCCCAGATTGCTTCCCTTTTGTGAATCTCCTAAGTTTTTTTTTGCCACCACTACTTCTTCTAAGATAACTGCAGGTAGTGTGTATAAGAAAGCTGAAATAAAAGTTACGCAAGAAGCCATTCCCACTGTTCATGGGCCACTTAATAGCTAGCTCTGCTAGGTTACCCATCGGATAACCACAAAACTTTTCTAAAGAAACAGAGCCAAAGTCAAGGGGGAGATTTGACTGTTGCCAGCAGGAGGCTGCATTTTTTTCTGTCTGTGAGCACCAGTGGATTCATTGTCAGGCTTGGAAAGGCAAATAGGTCTCAGATACCTTCGTCCCTTGCCCCACAGCGAGCGGTTTCTCCAGACACTATGGGAGTGTGAACATGCAAGCAGCTAATTCTGGCTGCTAATTTATAAATCTCTCTCCTAAATTCTATCCTGTTGGCTCTCCTGAACTCTATGAAATCTAATTAGACAGTTTTCCATCTGATTTTCTCCCCAGGCCTTATGTGCTTTTGTGTCTTCTCATTTTGATGCCTAATGAGCAGAATTGGACCCATGCTTATTAGCTGGTCTTCTTGAGGTCTACAAAACCACTTCCACAGTGATAAATCACAGGTAACGGGTTTCAATTAGGAGAATGTATAACTTTTTTCTGAAAGAACCCAAAGCAGTAGCCCGGGTTACATTTGCTCTGGATTAGATTTTGCTTTCAATAGCTCAGACAGGGAGGTTTTCTGATAAAACCAAACAAACAGAAAACCCCAAGATGTCTGTCCAGCATGTTTAAAGGTGTTGCAAATGATCCAAACAAAGTAGATTATTATCATTGCGTCTTCTATTGCATTGTTACGAAAGTAGTACCTTGTGTGACCTAATGAGCCTATTAGAAGGGATGCATTTTAAAGGACAGTCTATGAATATTTAACACTGCATCTGATGAAGTCACAAGGCCAGATTTCGTCTGCCTCTGTTTCGGCACCCAGTGTCTGTCCCTCTCACGTTTACTGCCAACTCTTTGGGTGACCCATCTTTTTCTTTTGGTTAGTAAAATTCCACTTTTTGTCTCTAGAATTATTCCTGTTGTCTAAGCCAATCAAATTATTGCATGCCGTTTGGCCACCAAGATGAGTTTTAATTGGGTTGTAGCCTCATTAGCAAGACAATAAAATATCTTTAGACTTGCTGAGACATATGGAATAGAGGCTAGCATTCTTTTCACTGGATATGAATAGAAGACAATGTTGCTCTTTGTGCTGCTGTTGCCTATTGCACTCATGCAAATGCTAAATGTGGATTCACGACCTAGAAGGCAGAGCCGAGAAATAAAGAGGAGAAAAGGTTTCTGGGAACATCACTGGAACCCTGATCAACCCACACCTGATCACCTTCTGGGTTTTTCACTTATATAAAATAATAAATCCCCTTTTTGTTTAAGATATTTTGGGTTGCATTTTCTGTTACTTGTAAGTCAATAACGCTTAAATGTTCAGATCTAGATGACCACAGATCAGACTGAAAGGAACCTGACGGGTGATCCCTCCAATACCTATTTTTAAGAATGCATATACCAGGGGGATGGGACACTAACTTGGCAGCAAATCTGTGGGGATGGACGTATGTCTAGCATCTGGGGCTCTTTCCTTTCTTGGCTTTAAATGAAAAATGATATCCATCATTAGGCTATGAGACACATTCAAGAAAGTTGCTTAATTTTTTCAGTTTATTCTCATCCAATGCCAGTTCTGATGTCAGGTCTTTTATCTTCTAAATAAAATCACAATTGGCTTGACAACTAAAAAAAGGAAGCAGATACAAATCAGAGTTATTGTAACAGGTCCTTGGCTTGTCAATCTGCATTGAAACTCTAACATCTTCTACAGGGCTATTTGACAGGTCTGTGATACGCTGGCTTTTGTTGCCTTGAAAGTGGGCACTGACCCTGCCCATTGGCAACAGATAACTTGACTTTGACCCCAGTGACCTCTAGCCTACCCAAACTGTGGGATTGGGGGACTGAGCTCTCACCCTGTATCTCCTGGAGTCGACCTTCGTTCAGGCAGGCACCTTCTCTGCTTTGGGCCTACCCTCTGTCCTCCCCAGGGTCAATGCCAAGTCTTATCTTCAGTCACACTTCCCTTCTGCCTCTCATTGAACTGTTTTCCCAGGATTCTTTACATATTTTGAACTCTGATTCTCCTTATAAACCTCTTCTCATTCCTTCTACTCCTTAAAGGACACCCGTGGGATTTTCCCACTCAGATGACCCCTGGGACCCCTCTGACGATGCTCCCAGGGAACACTAGAATACTTCTTTCTCAGAAACAGAGCAGTTATCCTATTTTCTGCTCTCTGAAGACTTCAGCTAGTGCTGATGTTCTGAGGGCCTCATTGAATTTGCAAACTTAAGAAAAAGTCAATATGAACCAATATTTAAAAGCCTGTAGATTTTATGTCATAGGTATCCAGTGTTAAATTCCTCTTAAAAAATTAGATGATCTTTGGCCCTGGCCAGGTAGCTCAGTTGGTGAGAGCATTGTCCCAATATGCCAACATGGTGGGCTTGATCCCTGGGCAGGGCACAGGCAAGAAACAACCAATGGATCATAGTTAAGTGGAACAACAAATCAATGTTTCTCTCTCTCTCTAGAAATCAATCAATCACTACAATTTTTTTAAAATATTTTATTTATTTATCTTTTTAGAGGGGAAGGGAAGGAAAGAGGAAAGAAACATCAATGTATGGTTGCTTCTCGTGCACCCCCTGAAGGGAACTGGCTCCTGCTGGAAAGTGGCCTGCAACCCAAGCATGTGCCCTGACTGGGAATCGAACCGCGATCGTCTGGTTCGCAGGCCCGCGCTCAATCCCAATCACTACAATTTTTTTGAAAATTAGATGATGTGGCAACAGTGTTTCCCAGTTCTCCCATTTCACGACTGGTGGGTGAGTTTCAGAAGTGCCTTTTGGAAAGGGTTTGCCAGAGACCCTAGCACCCCTTTCTTCCTGCACCCAGCTCTGTTGCGCCTTTGCTTCTCCTGCTGTCCGCCACTCCTGTTTGAGTTTGTGACCTCTTCCCAAGGTCAACTATTCTATCCCCGACTCATCTCAGTTATGTATTATGCATGTTTCACATCATCAAGGAAGATACACTTTTGAAGTTCTGTGTGCAATTCAGATTATACATGTACATATGTGTGTGTGTGTATTGGAATTGTTCTTAGTCTGTTATATCCTATACATATGTAACAGTTTGCTTTGGATTATAACTCCCTTAGCACAGTAGTGCTTGGAAGTGTCTGTTGAATCTATGTTGTGAAGTAGCTGCTATGTACAAGTAAAGCACAGTGCAGAGTTTCTCAGTGAATGGTTCATAAACCACCAATTTTAGAAATACTCGGGGTGCTTGTTAATGCTTACTTAGTATATAGATTCCTAGGCTGTCCTGAGTGGGCAATGGTGAGAGCACCATGCTGATGGTGGCAGCCTGAGCAGAGCAGTGACACTGTGCTCCAGAGGGAACAGCACCTAGAAGTCCTGTTGGCTGGCCATGGACACTGCAGCCCGCACAGCATGGCAGGGTCCAGCTGGGAAGTAGGGAAACCCGCCAGTGTGGGTCAAAGGACAGTGGGGCCGGAAGGAGCGGGATGAGGCTCGTCTCAGGTTAGGTTCTGTGGGAGGCGGAGTCTGAGCCGGAGAGTTGAAAGCAGAAAGTTTTCTGCGCTGTGTTCTCAGGGTTGTCCCCGGGGGGGGGGGGGGGGGGGAGTGAAGGGAACAAGAGGGAGAAGAGGGAGAAGCTGAGCCACAGGCACCACAAAAGGCCTCCATCGATCGTTTGGGGATGCTGGGGCTGGATGGCCTTTCAGGGTTGTCCCAGGCTGAGGCAAGTAGACTGGGCCTTCGCATTTCCCATCACCAGCCACTGGATGTGGTGGCCGCTGAGAAGACAGACTACATCTTGGTAAGGGGGCTTTTCATCGGTTGAGAGCAGTTCCCATAGGAGGACTCAGCTGAGGGCGTTCAGCCTCCACAATTCCCAGCACCTAGAGCTGTGATTTATTTATTTATTTTTAATAGGGGTTTTAAAACATTTGATTCTAGAGAGAAAGGGGGAAGGGAGAAGGAGAGACAAACATCGGTTTGTTGCTCCACTCAACCATGCATCTATTGGTTGCTCCTCGCATGTGCTCTGACTGGGGGTTGAACCCACAACCATGGCCTGTGGGGATGATGCTTTAACCAAGTGAGCTACCTCATTAGTCCTGGAGGGGACAATGCAGGCAGCACAGAACAGCGTGCAGTACAACAGCAAGGTTTGGCACACTGTGGAGCATGGGCCAAACGCAGCCTGCCACGGGTTTCAATAAATAAGCTTTGATTGAAACACAGCCATGATCAACCTCTTTCACACTGTCTATGGCTGCTTTCCTGCTAGAATGGCTGAGTTGAGTGGTTGTGCCTGAATCATCTATTCTCTGGCCCTTGGAGAAAGAGATTGCTGTGACAGCTGAGTAGAAGCAGCCCAATCCAGTGTCTTCTCCAGGAGAAGTTCCTCCAAATACTAGGGTTATAGAGAGGAGGGTGGGAGGAGGGGAAGGTGACCCAAAGGGGAATATTCCCACTCAGACAGGAGACCTCATTAAAAATTTGCCCCAACCCATTGTAGGTACAGAGAGGTAACTCCCTGGAGAGCTCAGACTGAGCTGGTCTGCCGCTGGGCTCAGGGTTTTCTCTTCCTTTACACGATGGGGTCAAAGAAGGAGATGCATGATTATTTTTTTTACCTGGGCTAAGCAATTCACAAGAAGCTTATATGTTTTCTATTTTTAAGCTCATTTACTACAGGAAAAGAAGATGGTCAATCCAATCTCTCTTGCATTCAAGCAGGGTTTGTAAATAGAGGGCTTGGGAGAGCCTGCAGCCCTCAGGCCTGTGTCTGAGGGAAGGGGAGCGCCCCCGAGGCATCAGGGCTCAGTCTCTGTGGTTAGAGAGGAACACAACTGAATGTCCAGCCAGCCAACCAGCCAGGATGTGCATTGAGAACAAATAAGGCCTCCCAAAGCCTCTGCTAAGAGCTTGTTCATTTCAATAGAGTATGTGGTGCTTTACCATTCACTTAAAATAGGTAGTTTCTATAACAACGGTCCTAACTTAAATAGATGCATGCTCATCTCTTTGTTATGGAGGAAAACAATGCTTCAAAGAATGTGTTCTGCTTTGCTAATCACTTTCAAGATTGAAAAAGGTGTTCTGACTCACAATTTCATAGGCGAGTAGCCAGCCTACGTTGCCTCCATGAGCTCTGAATCCCTATTTTTGGGCAGCAGCCAGCCACCCGCAGAGGCCAGAGAATCCCATTTCTCTTGGTGCAGCAGTGCAGTTAGATGCATTTGAAGTCTTGGGTCTGGGCTGAGATGGTTAACAACGCAAGGCACTCAGAGTACGGATGACATCCTGGAGGCCTTCAGCAGGGCGGGTGGGCGGGAAGGTTCAGGATGAAATGCAAGCTTTTGAAGGGTGAGGGCATCATTTCTTAAACTGGGACATCTGCCTTAAGGCCCCTTGGAGAGCTTGGTTTGAAAAATAGACTCCAGGGCCCTAACTCAATCCTCCCAAACCTGATTCCAAGAGAGGGGCCTTTAAAAAAACAAGCTCTTTAGGTGATTGTGTCGCACACAAGTTTGAGGAGCAATAACTTAGCTCAGCTTTTGCACCATTGCTGTTTACCACATCCCGGGGACAGGAATGACCATCTAGAACAAATCTGCAGGGGGACAAAATCCCCATGAGGGTGGTGATACCATTAGGGTTTAATGACTATTATGTGTAAGCTCTAGATCTTCCACTCATTTTTTTCCAAAATTCAGTCAACCAACACTTACACTTGTATTGACTACCTACTGTGTTGTAGGCCTTGTGCTAGGCTTTGTGGGTACCAAGAAGTATAAAGAAAATCTCCACCTTCCAGGAGTTCACAGTCCAGCAATTACTTCCATTTCACAGAAGACAGACTGTGGTTGGAGATGTTAAGTAGCTTATAAAGACAGATCACCTCCAGGTGGCAGAACCGGGGCTCAGTTCTGAACTCCTGAATTGTCCAGTGTGTTTTTGAATCTAACTTCTCTCTTTTTAGGTATAAGGATGCTCTTGCTAAAAACAAAAGTAGACTTGGCTCGGAATATGGCTAAGGCCGTGAAGAACCACACTCAGCATATCTCTAGCACCTTTTTTATGTGGCAGCTTTCTCTTCGGAGTCCAAATAGTGCTCTCACTGGGAAATGATGCTCCCTCTAATCTCACTACAGTCATGCTCAGGCCTTGAGACTTTCTTGAATGAAAGGATTCTTTAAAATAAGGCTCTTTGGAAACTTTCCCAAGGAAGCTCTCCTAAAAGGAGTTTATAGAGAATAAGGTCAGGTACTGCAGCGATGCTGAATCAGAGGAAAATGGAGATGAGGCTATTAAACGTGGGACTTAGGAGGCCATTAGTGACCTTGGGGTGAGCAGTTTCTGTTCAGTGGTGGGGACAGAAGCCAGGAAGCAGGAGAGCGAAGGGGAGTTGAGGGAGGAGAGGAGAATCGAGCTGAGCTCAATCAGAAGATCAAGATAAACGGGGGCAGGTAAACAGTAGGAGCTGAGGAAGGGAGCAAAACTTGTCCAGAGAAACAGACAAATTGAGCACAAGGAGAAGTGAGTTAGAGCTGGAGTTGGGGTTATTTCCAGAGACGCAGGGCACCACACAGAAGCTGGTGTTTGTTTATACTCAGTCAGGTGGGCAGCCCAGTCTTGTTCCGGGGGTGGAGCTCCAAAGACAGCTCCAGTGTGCAGTCTGTCTCTCTGGAGCTGGCCCTTGGCTGGTATTTGCACTTTTCCCTCAGAAGCCACATGCTTTCCGTGTCTCTGGCATCATCTTGCCCAGCACACTTGACACCAGAATGAGCTATGTATGGGATACATCTCTCTTTGGAACTTTTGTGGATACAAAAAACCGCTCTGATATTTTGTGGTTTAAAACAGTTCTGTGGATTGCATGGGTACAGCTGAGCTCCCACATGTCTGCGGTCAGCTGGGGTCACGTGTGCCTAGGAGGCTCTGCTTCCGAGGTTTGGCTGGCCACTGGCCAAGGCAGTGGGAGGTGGCCAGGCTGCAGGGCTCTCATTATCCCGCAGCCGCCTCCCACGGTGGCTTGGCAGGGTTTCAGGAAAAGGAGTGCAATGTTTCTCGAGGCAGAGACTGGAAACTGGCACAATGTCACTTCCACGGGGTCTCTTGACCAACACAAGTCATAAAGCCAGTTCACACTTAAAAAACTAGGACAGAGATGTTTGACAGGACTGAAAAACCAGGTTGCAAACAGGTGTGGATTCAAGGAGGGGAACAATCTACTCAATTGTCCTTCTGGTTTTGTGAACTGGCAGAGCCCACCATATTGAAAGGTCGGTCATGCTGTGCAGTTTGCACAGAAAAGCAGCTCCTTTTTCTGAGGGGCAGGGCCTTTCCAACACCTACTGAGTGAATTGCTCCCAGCACAGTGGTTACATCCCTCCAGCTGGTCTTAGGCCTGGAGAGCAGGCTTCTTGGTCCTGATTACCTTGAACATGCTCTATAGTCTGTTGAACTTGAAATACTTCTGGTAACGGCTTGCTACCCAAGAGAAACAGTTCTGGGAGGAATGTTTAACTCCAGCAGAAACGAACAATACAAAATGGCAATCAAGCCCCACGACTCCTGAGAATGTCCAACACAACAATGTCATCTCAACACATTCCCTGACTGCCACGTCAGGAGATGACCAACAGGACCACAGATCTGCTGTAATTAAGCAGTACACTCCCTAGGTGATGACCTTGGCCAACCTTCGTATGTAGAGAATCTTGCCTTCCTTCTCCACCACCACTGTGCTGACCAGAGCTGCCTTTGGAACTCCTTTGTAGTTGAACAAAGCTGTACTTGGTGAGCCCCTTCCACAGGACGGCCCTTGAGTATCAGATATGCTGCTCCCTTTCCACACGGCATGCGGCCACCATTAACATTCCCCCTGTGCCTGTGGTGAGAACTGCAAACTAATTACAGCATGCATAATTAAGTGCTTCATCTTTCAAATGCTGAAAAACAACCAAGCATTCCTCCCTTTAAGCTTGATTTTACTATTGGTGATTGGCAATATGATTCCATCTGAAAGGGGAAGGCTGTGCTTGCAAGCATACTTTTCACTTTTCAAGCATAATAAAGGGTTGGAAGGTCAGGACAGGTTTGACTTATTTATTTTTCCTCCAGAGAAGCAGTTGACTGGGACCCCTTTCTTCCCATCTTTTGTAAGTCATTGTTTGGTTCTCACCGGACTGGTGGAGTGTACCCCTCCTCACTGGCTGAGGTCAGGGTAGTGGCATGAGAAAACCACTCACATCCATGTAGCATTGCTGTGAAGCTTGCTTATACTCATATCTCACTTAATACTCAGATTGCAAAGGGGTTTCTATCTCCATTTTATAACTGGGGATCCTAAATTCAAGGAGTTTGTGGGATATAGAGTCATGCTACTCACTAAAGAACGACTGGGTCTTTGGCTGAGGTTAGTGTGCTTCTAGAAATCCATGTACTTTCTCCTACAACATTATGGATAAGGGCAGGTAAGCTGGGTAAGTCCCATTTGGGCATGCCTTGCTTGGGGTACCCCATGTAACTCCCAGAGTTTTCTCGTGTCTGATGCGACTCAGTGCTGCTATTGGTGATACATGGTGGGTGTCAGGTGGAGAGTAGGAGCAGAGTTATGGCAGCACAAAGTAAACAGGTATAAACTCACCCATAAAAGGATGCGTGTAGAGAGAATACTGTCTGAAAGTTGAGATTTGACTGTGGGGTTGAACCTTGTTTATAAAATGATTTCCCCTTAAATGGCTTGGACAGTATGGAGTCAGCCTCCACAGACATGAAGATGCTTCAAAGGATTTAGACATCTGTGGGAGGAAACACTCTTTGGTTATTTCTCTTCTCACTCTCACAGCACTTCCAACACCAGAAGTGTGGGGTTTGCAGCAGGTGTGTGTCCTGTACTTCAATTCAGTTCTCACACTGTCTACCTGGAGTGACTCTCAGATCCCACACGGTAAAGGCTCAGTCCTACAAGAGTGCTCCCCTTCACATGCCAATCGCAAGTCCCAGTCTCTCACCTGCACTTCTGCCCGACCAGCCATAAATCAGGGTCCCCGCGACCCCCTACTTGGGTTTGGTAGTTTCCTAGAATATCTCACAGAACTCAGGCAAACACTTGTGTTTACTGGTTTGTGATGTAATAAAGGATACAAATGAACAGCTGATTGAAAAGACACACAGGGCAAGGCCTGAGGGTTCTGAGTACAAGAACTTCTGTGGAGTTGGGGTGTACCCGCCTCAGGCAAGTAAATGTGTTCTTTGACCCAGAGGCACTACAAACCGTACAGGTGAAGGGTTTTCACGGCGTCTTCATCTTGTAGGCATGGCCAGTTAGTAACTCGATTTCCAGCCCCTTTCCCTTCTCTGGAAAGTGGAGGATAGAGCTGAAATTTCTAAGCTTCTACAATCATGCTTTAGTCTTTCTGGTGACCAGTCCCTATCCAAGAGTTGCCTTATTGGAATAAAAGACACTCCTGTCACTCAAGACATTTTGTAAGGGATTCAGGAACTTTGTGAGAGGAATTGGGCTCAAAGACCAAATATTAGCAGGAACCAATATCTATCTATCTATCTATCTATCTATCTATCTATCTATCTATCATCTATCTATCTATCCAGTTATTTCACAACGTATTAACTGAGTGAATACCCACCCTCTACCCCCTCCTGGCTCAGTTCTCCCATTTTATTTTCTTATCTCTATTATTTTGTGTCCACTGGATTTTTGTCCCATACTTAAATTCCAAATCAGAAAGTGCCTGTGTATTATATGAATCAATTGGTATTTCTGCTTTCTTTGCTTGGAAAATGAGGTCTAGGAGAATTTTGTTGGAATTTTCAGAAATTGCTAATGATCTCTTTTGTAGACAATGCTGCAACTCCCCGCCATATCCCGCTGGTTTACCGTCCACTGAGGGCACCTGCATTTCTCTGCCTGAGGGCTTTCTCTGGCCATAGAGTTCAGTTTAGCATCCACTGGGCAAACGCTAAGGAGTTCATACCCTCTGAGAGCAGTCTTCAACCAGTGTCTGATGGCAGCTGGTAGGTGAATAATACAGCTCCCTCACCTCTGCAGCAGGATTGCTTTGAGGCACATGGCCTCCAGAGTCCTGCAGTGAGACCGAGCCCAGGCCCCTACTCTGATAGCTGACTTGAAAATGCACACTTTCTTTGCTGCCTCCCTTTGCCCTCTCTTGTTCCCTGAGACTCCTATTGATGTTTCCTTCACCTCACACATTACTTGCATTCCATTGTACTCAAGCAGATTCAGGGTCTCCTTCTGATCCTGATACCCTTGTACGTTCTAAGACACGTTTTCACTCAAGTATTCAAGGCACTTCCCTCTGCCAAGTCAACAGGTGTTTGCTGAATGCCAATTCTGTGGCAAGAACCTTGTGTGCAGAGCAGGGTTTCCTGAGTTCTCCAAGCTCTGATCAAAGAAAATTGGGAAATGCTGCGTGCTACATTTCTTATATAACACTTGCATACTGTTGAGTTCTTTGTACATTTTGCGTAATAGTCCTTTATCAGCTATGTCTTTTTACAAGTATTTTCTACCAATCTGTAGCTTGTCTTCCAATTCTCTTGATATTGTTTTTCCCAGAACAGAAATTTTTAATTTTAATGATGTCCAGCTTATCAATGATTTTTTTTATGGATTGTATCTTTGATGTTGTATCTAAAATAAGGTATCACCACAGTCACTGTCATCTAGGTTTCCTCCTACATTATCTTCTAAGGGTTTTAATAGTTTTACATTTTACATTTAGGTCTGTAATCTATTGTGAGTTGATTTTTGTGAAGTACGTAAGATTCATATATAGATTGTTTTGTTTTGTTTTGTTTGTGGATGAGTTGTTCTGGCACCATTTGTTGAAGAGATTATCTTTATTGCATGGTGTTGTCTTTGCTCCTTTGTCAAAGATCAGTTGACTGTGTTTGTGGGGGTCGGTTTCTGGGCTCTGTACTCTGTTTCATTGATCGAGCTCGGTGCCACGGCAGTTCTCCACCTTTGCTCTTCTCTTTCAGTATTGTTCTGGTTATGCTGAGCCTTTCTCCTCTCCAAATAAGCTTTAGGATCAGTTCATCAATGTCTGTAAAATAACTTGCTTGGGTTTTGATTGGGATGACATTGAAACTAGAGACCAAGGTGGGAAAAATTGACATCTTGACAGTATTGAGTCTTTCGATCCATGAACGTGGAATGTCTCCATTTATTTAGTTTTTCTTTGATTTTGCTCATCAGAGTTTTGTAGTTTTTCTGAAACAGATCTTGTAATGTTTTATCAGATTTATTCCTAAGTATTTCACTTTTGGGGTGGTAGTGTAAGCAATAGTGTTTTTAATTTCAAATTTTACTTGTTCATTGTTGATATACAAGAAAGCAGTCAATTTTTCAAAATATTTGTTTTAAAGTTTATTTTGTACAAATTATGTTTTTTATGCAGTTAAATTAGAAATCAATAACAGAAAAAGGTTTGAGAATTCACGAACATGTGGAAATTAAACAACACTTCCCAATAACCAACAGTCTAAGAAGAAACCATAGGGGGAATTTAAAAATACTTTGAAGTGACTAAAAACAAAGATACAACATACCCCAAATTATGGAATGTAGCTAAAATAGTGCTTGGAGAAAATTTTATATTTATAAAATACCTGTGTTAGAAAGGAACAGAAATTTAATATCAATAACTTAACCTTTTAATTCTAAAAAGGAGAAAAGAACTAAACCTAAAGTAGTCATAAGAAGGGAAATAATAAAAGTTAGGGCAGAAACTAATGAAATGGAGAAGTGAAAAATAATAGAGAAAAATTAACAAAACCAAAAGTTTTTTTAAAGAGCAATAAAATGGTCAAGTCTTTAGCTAGATTGACCAAGAAAACAAAGGGAAGATTCAAGTGACAAATATCAGAAATGAAGAGGGGACATTGTTACTATCTCAGTTTGAACTGCTCTACGAAAATGCCATCAACTGGGTGACTTGTCAATAACAGAAATTTGTTTCCCACAGTTCTGGGGTCTGGGAAGTCTGAGATCAGGGCACCCGCGTGCCTGAGTTCTGGTGAGAGCCCTTCTCTGAGTTGCAGACAGCTGCTGCGCCTCGTTTTTGCACACAGCAGAGAGAGAGCAGGCGAGCTCTCTGGCCTCAAATTCCATTCATAAGGGTTCTACCCTTACCGCTTACTTGCCAAAGGCCCTACTTCCAATTCCATCCTGTTGGGGACTGGATTTCAACATATGAATTCTAGATGAACATTCAATTTTCACCACACATTTTCCAGGAAAAAAAGATGTTAAAGGAATACTGTGAATAGTTGTATGCCAATCATTTAGATAACTTAGGTAAAATGGACAAATTTCTAGAAAGACACCAGCAACCAAAACTGAATCAAGAAGTAGAATGTCTGAATAGACCTATAATAAGGAAAGATACTAAATTATTCTTTAAAAAATACCCACGAAAGTCTTAGGCCCGGATGGCTTTACTGGTGAGTTCTACCAAACACTTACAGAAGGAATACTACCACTGTTCCACAAACGGTCCCCAAAAATAGAAGGGAGAGAGGACAATGAACATGACCTGCTTCTTCATCTCCCAGCCCCATAGCTGCAGCCCCTGGTTTACAACTCAGCCCTCACATCCTGCTTGCTAACTTGCCCCTTCATTTTGGCCTTGAAATCCGCATGTGTGAATTGCCCCTCTGGGCAATCCTGATGAGATGAAGCCCCGATCTCAGATCTATTCCTGTCTCACACCCTGGGCCTCAGAGGACCAGACCCTGTCCAGCTGAGATGCTCTCTCTCTTTATTACTTTCCTTGGTTAAGACATGGTTCAGCCCCTCCAGAGACTTGGGGCTAGACCCGACTCCATCATGCCTCTGGCTATATTTAAGTCAATCAACAGCCATGTAGACTTCTTCAGACCGTGTGCCAATTGGCGTGGATCGGCTTCCAGGCAGGATCTGCTTGCCTGCACCAGGTGACGGGATGGGGTGCTGGAGGGGCGTGCAAGCTTATGGCTAGCTTCAGCCTTTTCCCAGGAAAATGATTCCTCTTTGAGAGGTTCTTGACCTCCATAAGCAGGATACTTCAATGGCTATATCTGGCTTTATGATCTGTATCAGAAGCTTCTTGGAATAAATAAACTCATAGGAAGGGCTTATAACAGTGTCTGGGATATAAAAAAACCCTGAGTAAATGTTAACCATTATTGGTCATCATTTTTATGGTACTTGAGCCTTAACGATGACACAATAAATCATAATTTACCACTATTACTGACTTATGCGACCCTGCAGACCCTACAGAGTTGATATGAAATCAAGAGAGAAAAAAAAAACTGGAGACTCTCGGTAATCTAAAAGGCAGAAAACAAATGCAAGGGGAAAAATTCCTGGTAATAGCTGCATTCTTGATTTGCAAAGTATGAGGAAAAAATAGTAGGTGTGTATAAAAGGACTTTTAGCGCTCATCAGTGTTTAACGATACAATCCCTTTAGCAGACTATAATGTTAGGCCTCCTGTGGAATTAACAGTTTTTAATGACATAAGAAAAACTTCGTGTCTGGATCAGCGTAGATTTATCGTATGCTAATAGACATATTAACTTACCTAGGATGTAAGGATGTACATTTGAGACAATTAACATTAATTATTTCTTACATTTTATTTCTCATTATCTTGTTAGAATGGAGGGAGAAGACTACTTTTGAACTTGAAAAAGATGTTAAAACGTGAGGTTCCGCCTTGGCTGGCGTAGCTCAGTGGATTGAGCTTAGGCCTGCGAACTACAGGATTGTGGTTCGATTCCCAGTCAGGGCATATGCCTGGGTTGCAGGCCAGTTCTCAGCAGGGGAGGCACCAGAGGCAACCACACATTGATATTTCCTTCCCTCTCCCCTTCCCTTCCCCTCTAAAGATAAATAAATAAAATCTTTTTTTAAAAGGGGGAGGTTCCCATCATCTCTGGTGTACCCTAATTCCTCCAGGGAGAGTCTGCCAGGAGCTAAAAATATTTATTTAAGATCATCCCAGATCAGCTTGTTACTTCTTGCCTCTGCCCCTACTTGCCTGGTGGGATCTTGTTTTCTCTCAAAGGGCTGTGGAAGCCCCTGGCACAGGTCTCTCATGCAATCTTGGGTCCCCACCGAATCTGCCCATACCCTTTTTCTCTCCCCTCCCCCTGATGGCTGATCTGCTGTGGCGATGTCTTTCAAGCTCTGCCCCGCCCCTCTGGATAGAGGGGTGCTGCCTCAGCCATGGATGATGGAGCTGTGCTGCCTCAGCCATGCCCATTCTCATCACAAAGCCACTGAGGCCAACCCAGCCACTGTGTCCTGTCCCCAGAGAACCTGCTGCTGCTGCTGATGTCCCCTTAATGGCCCAAGGAGATCGTAAAGAAGAAATGCTGTGTTTGCTCACCTGCTGATTCTTCCCCGAGATTCAGACTTGAGTCAGCAGAAATTGGGGGCAATCTGAGGGCAAAGGACATGCTTCTCCCACAGGCACCTCCGCCCCTCAGGGTCTGCGACCCTCTTTTTGAATCCCACTCCCCTTCCTCCCAGCCTCTCCCCTCTGGGTCCTAGTACTCTTCAGATGTCTCCCCAAAGCCCAAATTTTAAGACAAACACAGCTCAGGACCATTCTCAGACTCCTGCTACTGCTAATGAAGCCCTATTGCCAACTAATTTGAAAAATCACGCAGATGTTTCCTTTGAAGAAGTAAACACCTTACACGGAAGGCGACATAGTTCTTATTTCCAGAAAATTCTTACAACTCCCTGGGAGGAAGGCTCCCAGACTGCCCCCTGCGTTGGTGTTATACCAGACACATCCTAGTGTGGGTTCCGGAGTCACACCCGGGGTTTGAATCCTGTCTCTGGCATTTAATTAGCTGTGCCACCTGGGCAAGGTGTCTGACTTCTTTGAAGTTTGATTTGTAAAGCAGGGCTAAAAAATAGCTTCTTTATGAGCTGGTAAGGAGTATTAATTGGTGCGTATAAAGTGTTTAATAGAGACTGAGGTGCATAACAAACATTACGGTACCAATACCAATCTGTAGTTTTCATGGTCCTCTGGGTCTTTAAATACCTTAAAAGAAGGCAAACACCATTCTGGTCTGCAGTAACAAGGGGTAATTTAAATATTTTGTGAAGTCAAAGGGCAGATAAAATGAGACACCTGAAACCTCAGTTTTTGGCCTGAAATTAATATTCATGTAATTTTCATATGAAATTAATATCCATATAAATTTCATATGAAATTTGAAATTTTCATATGAGGTTCTCTGGTACCATGTAGCTTTCTGCTCTGGACATTTTATCAGACACCTTGGTTGTTTGATTTGTTTTCCACGTCAGTGTCAGAAGATCAGCAACAATTTAGTTACTGAGTCCATACATTGCAACAAGGAAAAGCAAAATCTCATAAAACTACAGAGTGTGGTGCGTCACGAGGCTGCTCTGTTTATTCAGTGAGGAGATGCCACCAGAGAGCTTCTGCCCAGCTCTGATCTCAAGCATCTTCAGAATCTTTCATGCTTCAATAGGCAGCTGAGAGCATACCTGTCTTTGTGGCTGCAGCCAGACCAGGCAAGCACTTGATAAATCGCGGTAGTTATTCATATATGTCTCCATATCCCCTGGATGCGCTGA
Organism: Sturnira hondurensis; assembly: GCF_014824575.4. Taxonomy (NCBI): domain Eukaryota; kingdom Metazoa; phylum Chordata; class Mammalia; order Chiroptera; family Phyllostomidae; genus Sturnira; species Sturnira hondurensis. The sequence continues at coordinate 7,155,360 of NW_028085930.1, forward strand.
TCACCTGGAACCATCTGCTCCACTTCCACTGTGTGAGAAGCCTTGATGGAAATGCCTCTTAAGCACAGCTGGCTTTGGGGGCACAGGATTGATGGCAGTTAGTTGACAGTATTTATCAGGAAAGCTGCATTACTTTGTAATAATTACAGAGCCATGAGTAAATCAGGCTTCCCCCCTGCCCTTTTTGTTAATTAGAGCCACAAAGACATGTAGAAATTACTGCGATCTCTTATGCTGTCCCTACGAAGCTCCCTTTTCCGGACAGCTGGGGCGTGCTTTGGGGACTGGGCAGTCCCAGTGGGGGCACTTGCTCCTCATCTTTCCAGGAGGAATGTGACAGTCGGGTGCTTGCTTAGGGCCTGTAAGTGGCCGCCTGCCTTTCTTCCCTTATAACATCCGTCCTGCCTTAATGGGGAAGTTGGAATCAATAAAAACTCATTGACTGAAGTTAATAATGAAAGTTTACATTCATAGTGGTTCTCACAAGACTCCATGCATTCTGTCCCTCGTGCGATGGTGACTGTGCAATCGCAATTGCTCTAATCCCCACTCGACAGGTGAGCAAGTGTTAGGGGTCCCTTAGGGCAGTTACAGGTCTAGGATTAGAATCTAGGTCACCTGACCATGAGGGCCACCTCCTGCCCGATGGCTCTGATTTCTTCTTGTGGTCACCTTCTAAGAGAGGAAAGTTTATTTCTTCAGCACTTGAAGAACAATCTCATGGTCCCAGAAGAAGGGGTCATTCCCATTTTGCCCAAAATTTCAATGAAGACTCTATGGAAATCAGCAAAGATCACAAATTGCTCACTTCTCTCCAGCCAGGTATTAAACAATCACCAGTCCACCACCGCCAGCGGTGGGCAGAGCTCCCTACAGGACAGTGCTCCCCTCCTGGGTCGGTCTCCACAGCGGTACTTTTCTGAAACAGCCGTTTTCCCTACCGTACCTGTACTCCCCAGTCTGGTCATCCAAGCATCCAAGCAGGTCTTTTGAATATTCGAAATGTGGCTGATCCCCGCTGAGATAAGCTTACCATGAAAAAAAACATAGAATATTTCACTGGTAACTTTTGAGATATTGAAATGATAGTATTTTTGATATGCTTGGTGAAATAAAATATATTATTCAGATTAAGGTCACACTTGATTTTTTGCTTTTGTCTCTGGGGGTGGGGACAATGTGAAAGTGCAAATGGGGGTCACACAGATGTCTCACTACAGCATTGCTGTGCCGTCAGCTCCCTGAGGGCAGGAGCCGTGTTCCCACGGTGACGAGCACAGGGTCTGCTGTCTGGTAGGCGCTCAATAAACTCGTATTTACTGCACATATGACAAAAGGTGGAGGAAAGATGATAGCTGTATAGGAAATAACGTGTTTTGCTGTGTATAATGTGCACTTTTTTGCCCAAATTTTTGAGGTAGTGCCTGAAATACCTTGTATCTGTTCTGTTTTGTAATTATTTGTTATATGACATTTATTGTACTATGATGTGTTAAAAATAAATGCTAAAATTCCTTCATAATGCAAAAAAAAGCCCAAGTATCTAAATACAAATAAATAAATAATTGAATTAAAAAATTAAAATGAAAGATTTTTTTTCCTGAAAGTTTGGGCCAAATTTGTGGGTGCACACTGTACAAAAATACAGTAACTGAGTGGGGCCTTACAATCCATAGAACTGTATAAACCTTGGCATTGGAAGGGACTATAGACCTCATATATGTAGACCAAGTTCTCTGCCTGTGATGGAACACAATCTTTAGGTGTCCTGATGGGTGAAGGTACCCTGCCTCTGCAGGAAAAAGCGACAGGGAACCTAGTGCCTCAGAAGGCATCTGCCCTTGGCTGGACCTTCATTCTCTAACGATCCCTAGAGCATAGCCTTGGACATGGCCCCAGAAAACACCAGCAGCCGCCTCTGGGCTGGTAAGAAGTGACTTCTCTCCCTCTTTCCTGCCAGCTCCCTTGTTGGCCTCCTCCTCGGATCCTCTCTGTCCAGGTCCCCTTGGTCTAGTGAGGTGTGAGCATGGCCTTCTGGGCTTTTGAACTCGTTCTTTCCCAAGACACTGTGGTCCCTTGGCTGCTCCCTCAGCTTCATACATCCTAGCTCTTGAAGGAGGAAAAATAAGCTTTACCTTCAGACCAAGCTTTGTGAGTAAAGACCATTGGCTTGAGGTGCCCAGGGCTTGTGCTGCTGGGACAAGGCGACTGGCACAGGGGCAGCAGGCCCTCTCCACTCCTGGCTGCTCTCGATCCGCAGGAAAGCTTCTCCTTCGTGAGGCTGAGTCTGTCTTCCACCTGTTAGCCTCTCCTCCTCCCTGTCCTTCTGCACCTCTTCATCATTTAATAAGAATAACTAACATTTACAGAAAAATTCCATGAGCCACTGGCTCTGTTAAGTCTCTTCTACCATTTATCTTATTGAAGTCTCATCACTACCCTATAAATGAAGTTGCATTATGAATTTCGTTATCACGGTGAAAGGACTAAGGCTGAGAGATGTGCAATCATCAGTCAGAGGTCATCTGTTAAAAATGGAAGAACTGGGATTCGACTCAGATCCAGGCTGATTTCAAAGGCACGACTACTGGCCATGTTGCTGTACTGTTTTGCAATCAGTTAATTCTCCATTCTGAACTTCACAGTGTCTTTCGCCTTCCTTTCCAAGTGCCTTCCTGTTTCATAGGATAGTCCTTCATGAGTTTGAAGACAGTGGTCTCCTCCTTCCTGGCCTAAATCCTGATCATAATTTTTCCCTTTTTTTCAGAGTGGTTACTTCTATTTTCTCCCACTTTTCCTCATCTGGTTCTGGCTCTCTGACCAGTCCTGCTTCTCACATCTTAGCTTGCTGTGGGCACGCTACCATTTTAGAATTAGAGGAAGGGTTGGCATGTGAGAAAATAGCAACATGTCAATCTTAAAAAGGGATTTTCACATATACTATGGCTTATGGTTTAACTCAAGGTAGAGTTTAACAACAACCTTAAGTGATAGCCTCGTATTTTTAGATAATAGTAAACAAGCAATTAAGTGACTTATTCAAGGTTTTATATATATTTAAACCTAGGCTTCCTATGCAAAGTTCATCTTTCCGAAGTTTAAGTGCACCAATAAATGATGCCGGGGTCTTTCTGTAAATTAGCCCTGGGGGCTTGTTTATGACTTACTGCACCAGGGCTGCTCAGTCTCTGAGACAACTTTGACGGCCAGATTAATTTTCTCAGAAATATGACAAAGGCATTGACATTTATTTTATTTTATTTTATTTTATTTTTAAAGATTTTATTTATTTATCTTTAGAGGGTAAGGGAAGGAGAGAGGGAGAAGAGGGAGAGAAACATCAATGTATGGTTGCCTTTCGTGCATCCCCTGCTGGGAGTTGGCCTGCAGGGAAGTGGCCTGCAACCCAGGCATGTGCCCTGACTGGGAATCGAATCGCGATCCTCTGATTCCCAGGCCCGCGCTCAATCCACTGAGCTACACCAGCCAGGGCAGGACATTTATTTTTAAAGATGTAAGCCTTTTAAAAAAGTATTTATTTAATTCTAGATAGAGGGGAAAGAAGGGAGAAAGAGAGGATGAGAAGCATCAATGTGTGGTTGGTTGTCTCTGGCACGTCCCCTACTGGGAATCTGGCCTGTAATCCAGGCATGTGCCCTGACTGGGAATCCAACTGGTGACCCTTGGATTTGCAGGCCAGCACTTAGGGCTACACCATCCAGGGCTAAAGATACAAGTTTTTCAGAGTAGTTGCATCTTTCCAAAAAAACAAAAAGCTTAACTTTGGTTGAAAAACTCACCTGGATGTCTGAGCAGAGACAAGAGACTGGAGGAAACCATTACAAACCCTGGAGGGCCAACACGGGCAGCCTTGCAGGCTCCTAGTACAGCACTTTGCGGAGAACCTGCAGAGCAATAGGCCTTCAATAGCATTTATCTTAATGGGCGAGCTCATGTAGCCTTCCAGAGGTGCAATAGAGCAGATTCACCATGTAAAGAATAATCAGAGCCTAATAAACTGAGGTCACTGCTCAGTATTTAGGAATGCTGAATGCCTCATATCACACCTGAGGCCAGAGCTCAGATTTACTTATCTGAGCCAGCCCTGACTTGGGTCCCCACCTCATAACTTAGCAAAGTGCCTTAGAAAGGTCCCTTCAGAGGCTTTGTCAACAGTTGCATGGTAACCAGTTGCATGGTAACCAGGCACAATGTGGGGGTGGCTGTGGTGAATCTTTAGGCTAGACAGTACATTTCACTATTGCTCCCAATAACAAGGTTGCCTGGTGGTTCCCTGGGAAAGGACTTCGGTGCCCAGCAGCTAACAGGTTTCAGATGGAAATGAAACAGTTTGATTAAAGGTCCCCATAAAATCAACACTGAGTTGCATTGATAGGCCCATGTGCTAAAAGGTCAGCGCTCTCTTTAATAATGCTCTGTCCTTAGCCCCTGTCGGTCACTGTAGTCACAGTGCAGTTAAATTGAGCAGCGCTGCTTCGGCTCTGCTCTCAGAGTTTTCACCACTGAAGCTGGCTCGCTGCCCCCTTGGCCTCCACGAATTCTCTGGGAACAGTAGCACCGTTTTGTCCTGGATGGCAACCTGAGGGCGCGTGGCTCTGACTGTACACCCAGTTTAACGATAACGCACGTATAAAGATAACAGTAATAATGGATGTCAGTAGACTGCTTTGCAGGTCATTGAATACCTTTATAATCATTATCACGCTTCACGTGGGAACTGTGGGGAGTACTTGTTATTTCCATTTCACAGATGGAGAGGAAATGCGAGGCTCAGAAAATGTTAAGATCTCATTCAAAATCACGTAGCTGGTCGTGAAGGGACTGGAACACCAAGCTAGGGCTTTTCCACCGCAGAGCCACGCCCTTGCTGCTGCACTGTATGGTATAGTACAGCCCTTTTCATGTCTTCCCAGCCCTTTTCTCGCTGCTCTTCCCGGGCCATCCTAGCCTGCTCTGCTCGGGCACATCCGCGTGGCACGGTGCGCACGCTCTCCAGACACCCTTCTGCTTCTCCAATTGCTGCCTTTGTCTTGTCATCCAGGAATCGCCCTCAGCGCTTGGCCTCCCTGGAAAGTGTCTACTCATCTTTATAGCTCAGGAAAATCATTACCTCCTTTGGGGGGCATTCTGGGAACTTCTCTTCTTCGTGAGAAAAAGGCCGTGTGTCCTAATGAATGGCGTTTATCTATTTCCTTGTCTGTCCACTAGGCTGTGGACAGATGGAGGGCGGGGCCTGGTGCTCCTTGCTTCCGTATGGCCAGGACCTACCTACCTTGACGCCCAGAACTGAGTATAAATGTAATATATACCTTTCGAAATGAGAGGCTCACATGTACTTCTAAGGGTTAAACACAATTTGATTTCATCTGATTGGTGAATGTGCCATTCTTTTCTGTGCACTGTCGCAGCCTTGTAGAGGGCGCGCTGTGCGGCATCTGTGGCCGACAAGATGTTTCACGGGAGCGGTTTACCAGCGTTCCAGCAGGTCGTGAAGGCGTGTTTTAGTTTCCACGTGATTGTCACAAGGAGATTCCTTTTCTTCCGTAGCCAAGATTATTGGTATTGTTTGTTGCTTCCCACTCTTTACTCTTTGGTTTATAGCTTCTTATTAGCATATTTGTCTCTAAAATTTAACTATTACTATGTACAGGGTTTAGTTTACTGCCCTTATTATTTGGGGAAATTTGAAAAAATGACTTGTTCTTGGCTCAAGAATGCTGGACAGTCTGAAGTTTTCTCATCTCTTTATGGCAATGGTGAGAACCACTGATTGTCTCAGTAACAACAATCTCTCAGCCACTGGGAGACTTGTCCTTCTCAGTGGAGGTAGTACTCTGAGTGATACTGTTTTTCCTGAGTATAAGAAAATTGTAGGCCAGTTGCTTTGTTTTGGTTAGAGCTTTCAAGATCTCTTGTCCTTCATATATCATTCTAAATATGTCCTGTGTTTTCAGTTAAAAGAGTCTTTTTTAGACAATTATTGGCCAACAATTAGTATATAAGTTATTTAAATATCAGGAAACAGACTCTGGGAATGACTTTCCTTGAGTCTTTGCTAACAGAAGCCCCATTGAGCTTCTGGCTGCAAGGTGTCCAGCCTCAACAGAACACTTGTGACCAGTGTGAACATGTCATGGCTTTCTGGCTCTCCTGTACCAGATAATTCATTTCCTTGCCTCCCTGGCAGCAAACCAGGGGTAGGACCTGGAATGTCAATGAGCTGAAGGGAAGGTTCTCTAACTGGACTACTCCCATCCCTGTACTTCATGCCTTAGGACTTTGAGGTCAGTGGCCTATGGATGAAAGTAAAATCCTTAGGAGGGTGGGAAGACCAGCAGTTGCCGAATCCTTGAAGATGCATTGAGCTGCTGAACCAGCCATAGACTCCTTCCCCCAGGCTTGTTAAGTAGACAAGTATATACACTTGTTAAGTATATATCTTTTTTAAATTGTCTTTTTCCCATTACCATTTAGTGCCCTTATACCACCCCCCCATAAACAGTATATATCTTTCAAGTTCAAGTCACTGTCTGCTAGACTTCTCATTACTTGCAGCCTGATGCACGCTGGCTGACGTAGTACAGTGAGCATTGTATTTCCCCATCTGTGGCAGTAGGGACCTATCAGTGTAGGGACCTGTCTCAGCCCAGAATATAAGGTGCTCCTCTAAAATATATTGTGTTTTCCCCCCTGTGCTATCCATTTCTTTATAAACTCAGCTTGCATTCATTTGCATTTAATGTGTTCTTTCCTCTCCTCTGGCACCTAGAAACTTCTCAGCATTTTGTCTTAATATTCCCAGGTACCAGCAGGTAGTAGGTGACCCCACTTCTATCCCAGCGACTGTAAGGAATACTTCACATCACCTTTCTGATTGTATGATGATCTCTTTGGTCTAGGACAGTGCTATCCAATAGCAGTATCATGAGACCCCTGTAGATAATTTCAGATTTTCTAGGAGAAAAAAGTGCACACCTATGGTAATACAACCATATTAACTTACGTGACACAATGGTTAGAGTGAACTGTAATTCTCCCAAACTAATAAAGTATATTTAGCAGGGAAAAACCCCACTTTGCATGGCTTCCATTTTAAAATTTAAATCAGATAAAATTAATATGTGGCACTGGTCACATTTCAGGTCCTCAACAGCCATGTGGCTACTGTGTTGGATAGCTCAGGCCTATGTTATTAAACCTTTTCAGGGCAGAAACTATGTTTTATGCAGGCCTCACCTTAGTTATTGCTTCTTCCTGGAACCCTTCTCATGTCCCCCAAGACTGGGTGAGGTGCCCCTCTCATGAGTGCCTAGAGCCCAATGGGCCAGCTTCCACAGTGGCACTTACAGACCCTGTATTGCAAAGACTTACTTACTTGACTGTAGGCTCCTTATAGGCAAAGACTATTTCTGGTTTATTGTTATATGTCCTGTGCTTACTACAGGGCCAGGCATATTGTAGGTACTATTTAAATATACATTGATCTTTAAAAATTTATTCATTTATTTATTTTATTCTAAATTCTTATCTGAGGATATGTTTATTGATGAGATAGAGAAAGAGAAAGAGAGAGAAACACTGATGTGAGAGAGAAACATCAATCGGTTGCCTCCCACACATGGCCTGACTGGGGATCAAACCCAGAACCCAGGTATGTTCCCTGAATGGGGATCGAACCCTCAAACTTTTGGTGCATGGGGACAACACTCTAACCAACTGAGCCACCCAACCAGGGCTGATCTTTTTTTGATAAATTGTTAAATTCATCAAAAAATTGTTTTGGAGCTTTTATGAGAATGTGAGTTACTTGATAGTAGGGATCCNGAGAGAGAAACACTGATGTGAGAGAGAAACATCAATCGGTTGCCTCCCACACATGGCCTGACTGGGGATCAAACCCAGAACCCAGGTATGTTCCCTGAATGGGGATCGAACCCTCAAACTTTTGGTGCATGGGGACAACACTCTAACCAACTGAGCCACCCAACTAGGGCTGATCTTTTTTTTGATAAATTGTTAAATTCATCAAAAAACTGTTTTGGAGCTTTTATGAGAATGTGAGTTACTTGATAGTAGGGATCCTGACTTACTCCTCTCTGTAGTCTGTTCACTAGCACAATGCTTAGCAGGCAGTATGCACTCGGTAAACATGTTGCATGCCTGTGGATCCCTGCCGCAGTCCCAGGTTTGGCAGCCCTTCTGTCTTCACAGATGAGGCTGGCTGGTTCTACCTGCAGCCTCCACTTTTCCTTCACTTTAAGACTTGGAGTCACCTTCTGAAGACCTGTGTCTGATTCTCCCAGCTAGAGTCCACCATGCTTCCTCAGTCTGGTTGGTGCCGGAGGCTGTCTTGGGCTTCTCAGGCTCCCTCTGCCTCTATCAACAGCTGGCTGCACGGCAAGAGGTGGTGGCCATATTGGTTTCTGAGCTGGGTCTCCTGGAGTGCTTCATCCTGGATCATGCCTTACCTGGGTTTGCATACTTACCTGGGTTTATATAATGTGGTCTCCTGGTGTAGACTGATTTGTAGCCCACGGCCATGTTTATGCAGCCTTGGGATTTCCTGTTCCACCTACCAGACTAGATTTCCTTCTGAGTCCACCTCAATTTAGTTGCTTGGGTTGTACTGCAAACAGGTACACCTCCCAAGGGTGACATTTGCTTGCAATCGTCCGAGATGTGGAGAGTTATTTTGACAACATTCCAGCAGATGGCAGTAAAGTGTTTCAAGCAAGGGGTACCTTTTCCCAGTTTGAGCAAAGTAGGAACTTACTGTGCTGCCAGTGGGGTCTGCCTGCAAATCCAGCAGGAGTAGAGTCTACTTGGAGTTTCTAGTCCCTTTCCTCTTGTCCCTTGTCCTTGTAATTAATTATACCTGGCCAGAAATAGAGAAGACGTGATAAATAGGAAAAGCCTCATGGTTGGGGAATGAAACATTTCCTTGTGACTATTTCCTGTTTCCAGTCACAGGGTACAGCCCTATGGACCACTCCCCGGCCTGCCTCAGTCCTTGCAATCTGGTCTCATTCCCTTGCTGTCTGTGATTCCTCTGGAGATACCTGTGCTCTATGAAGAGTCTGATTAAGGCTCTTTGTATGTAACACCAGTTTCTGGGTGGGTATGAATGGTACATGGCCCTGGAGATTGGAGGTGTATGTAAAAATTTTTTCTAAAGAGAAAGCTGTTTAAGATCATTAATAGGATAGAAAAAAGAAATGAAAGGGTTCCAAGAGAAAGAAGGTGCTAAAATGTTTGTGATGCTAATTTTCCTTTCAGGCCTAATTGCCTGGACTGGTGAAATCCTATCTAACTGTGAGAGATCTATAAAGCTTTGAGCTTTATCTGCCTCTGTGAGAGTCCATCAGGAGCAATGCAGCCCTGATTATTGACTCTGTCGTGATGCATTTCAGAGTGCATTTGGGAAGGACAATCTATAACCACACCCCTGCAGGTTCCAGGCAAGGGGGCATATCAGAACACACAGCCCTTCAGCCGGGTCTGTCCTGTTGCACATCCTCACCAACCCTCTTAACCCCCAGCTTTCCTGGAAGTGTATTCCTGCTTGGGAGAGCAGAACCAGTCATTATCTTGGTTGGTTTGGGGAGGGTTGAACTATTCCAGGTTGTTTCTTGGTGGTGTGTAGGCCACGTTGGTATTGGGGGTGACAAGTCACCACCTGCTGCTCAGAAGAACTGCCCTCTGTCCAGACATAGTGGAGATTTGCTGAAGTTTCTTTTCAGAAGCTACCATATTTTTTGGACTATAAGATGCACCCCCCCCGAAATTTGGGAGGAAATGGGGGTGTATCTCATAGTCTGAATATAGCTTACCTGGCTCACTGTGGGAGCAGGAGCAGTGGCCTATGTTATTTATGTTATTAAACATTTTACCATCTATTTTGCTTCAAAATTTGTTTCCCCATTTTCCTCCTCTAGAACCTAGGTGCATCTTATGGTCTGGTGTGTCTTACTGTCCAAAAAATTTGGTAAGTAACAGACATGGCTAAGGTTAAGTGGACCTTGTCTCACTGTGAGACATCACCGAGGGTACTAAAGAGAAGTGAGTTCTGGTGTTGGTCTTGAATTTCCAAGTAGTAAGGTAGTTTCTGGAAATTCACCCTTTCTGGATACTGCTTCTCTTATATTAAACACAAATTGGAAAGAGGGAAAGTTTCCAGAATTCTATGATTTCGGGTGTTGTATAACCTGGCAGACATTTCCAGTGCAAACACTAAATCACTAAGGGCAAGCATAGCAATGCCTGGCGCTTCGCTGCCCCGTTGCCTCTAATCAGTCCACTGCTCTTTCCTCTCGTGCCTGGTATGGTCACAGAATCTCTCTCGACACAATGCCCCGGAGACCACTACCAATCCATGGACGTTAGCTTGCAAGCTGGAACCTTCTTGAAGTGCATTCCAAGAAGTTCCCAGACTGCGAGAATCCAGGGTTCCACACCTCTCATCACACTGAAGGTTCCATTTCCTGAAAGCTTCTCAAGCTAGTTAATTGTTCATGGAAACAGGTATGTTAACAGACTCAGTAGGATAAGCTCCTATTCCCAGTTTTTGGCCTAATCAAGCCAAAGATGTCTGAATGTGAAAATAAATGAAATGAAATAAACAGTAACAGTAAAGACAGAGGCCGCATCCATGTTAATGAATGACATTTGATTTATGTTCTATTAAGTAGGAGAGGTAGAGAATTTTTTTAAATCCCAGATCTAGTTTGGCAAAGCATCCTCACAGCCCAGAATCAGGAAAAGGTCCCTCAGGCTAACAATGTGTTAACAATCCTGTGCCACTCATTTGAACACCGAAGGCCTTTTCTTTGTCCTGGTATAAACTGACGGAATGCAGCCCATGGTCTCTGGTCTCCAGGGAAGGAAACCAGCATGTTCAAGGCCTCACATCCTATTTACTTTTGTGTTAGTCCCTTGAACCTTATGTAGATCCAGTAGGGTGTGGCTGGACCAGAAATTATTTCATGGTCTCAGTTTTCAGTGGCGGTTCTCAGATTTCATGGGTGGTGGAATCTCCTAGGGAGCTTGCAGAAAATGCAACTTCTTAGGCCCTGTCTCCAGAGAGTTTGACTTAATAGGTCTGTGATAGTGCTCAGCAATGTAATTTTTTAATCAAGTCTCAGAGAGTCCTTAGATAAAAATTTGCAAAATTGTTGTCTATGCTTTATTAAAATAGTTCTTTTCTGAGCTTAAAACAGGATGCTGATGGCTTCCATTTTTCATGCATGTGAGGCACATGGTGCCAGAGTTAAACTCTGTGGGGCTCACTCAAGAAGATGTGTGTAGGATCAAAGTCGTTCTTGAGTATAAAAGCCCCTTATGTATTCATATGATAATATTGTACTTTTGGTATCTACTGATGGAAAACATATATAAGAATGAGAAGATGCTATGATTTCAGTAACACTTCTAAATGCATTTCTATTTCATCAACAGCATCTGTGTACACTTAAGAGTATTAGTGCATATATGTGTGAAAGATATGGTGCATTTAATGCACTTGCAAGGATTAGGAAACCCTATGAAAGAATTCCATCAAATAGCCCATGAATCCCTCATCCTGTCCTGAGTATTCTTGATTCAGAAGTTTGAGTCAATTGGAATAAGAAAAAGCCTAAGAAGACTTGAGCCCTGGCTGGTGTGGCTCAGTGGATTGAGTGCTGGCCTGTGAACCAAAGGGCCACTGGTTCGATTCCCAGTCACGACATATACCTAGGTTGCAGGCCAGGTCCCCAGTAGGGGACGCAGAAGAGGCAACCACACACTGATGTTTCCCTCCCTCTCGTTTTCCTTCCTTTTCCCTCTGTCTAAAAGTAAATAAATAAAATCTTTTTTTAAAAGATGAGTTTGAATTCCACAAAGGACACACTGGCTGCATTACATAGCTACTTAACCCATATACCTCAGTTTTCTCACCTGTAAAATGGTGATGGGTTATATATCCCTCATGGCTTTCATGTAAAGATTGAATGGTGTCACATGTGCACAATTATTGACTTGAAGTAGACAATTTATGCTAGTTTACTTTCTTCCTTGAAAAGAATCAGCGACGTGACTCCTAGAGACTGCAGCCAGAGCAGAATCCGAAGCTGCGTGCGTCCTCCCTTGATTCAGCTTCAGGGTCCCAGAGGCTGTCCTGCTCCGCATGAAATAGTCTGGGGGACTTCCCAGTAGGTGCTCTGCTGGCACTCACTGTCCTGTGCTCCTCCTGTGACCTTACATGTTGGGAAACCACAGTAATCCTCGGAAAAGAAGGTGCGGGATTGGAGTGGACTTCTGCAAGTTATCGGTATCTGACGCTATTGTTCTTCATTAAAAAGGTTCTTGGCACTCGAGGAATGATATAGAACAAACAACCACCTCATCCCTTTTCAAGGAACATCACCAGTAATTAGTGTGTTTTTGTTCTTGATGTTCCCGAGTCAGGCCTACGGATGGAGCCAAGGTTATTACATCCACTTGGAACATTCTTCTTTCTTTGCCTCTTGTCAGGAGAGAGCGGGAGGAAGGTTGAGCTTCTCTCTTCTTCTGTAGCTATTCTACAGTTTGACACTGAAAACACTCAGGCTCTGGGTTTAATTTGAATATCTATGGTATAAAATTACCAGTGTTCACAGTCTCTAGCATTTTCCTGACAAATTAATTGGCAATATAATTTTCAGCAGTGGGTGTGTGTGGAGAGCGGTGGGGTTGTGGGTTCAGTTTACGGGGGGTAATTATGGGTGCCCTTTGCCAGGAAAGAGCAGTGATGATACTAAAGGAGCTGATGTTTCGGGGAAGCAGCACCTGCTCCTTTGCCAGCTCGCCAGACCCGTGAACCTGGGAAACACACGGAATCTGGAGGATTTAGTGTCCACCTTTGGTACCTGGGATTTAATCTCTTCAACACGGTGTGATCTGAGGCTGCAGTGAGCACTCTGAAATCACTCGGGGTGTCTCCTTTTCTTAGACCTTCGATGCACTGCACGCAGCATTTCCAGTCTTCGAAATACCAGGTGAAGAAGACAAACAGAGAAACCGGCTAGGGCAGAGGGTGACACTTTTGTTGCATGTCTGAAAGTAACCGATCTCCTCTGCAGGATTGGGGGGAAACCTTCCATTGGGTCGGAGCATTCGATCTTTTAAGAAATAATCTACTCATCTCCAAGTCTTGATTGGAAAGCCATTTCCCTGAAATATACACCTTAAGACAAGGTACACGAGTTCTCTTTTCAGCTCAAGCCTCTCACAACAGTTGCAATTTTCTAGTGTCAAAAGCATGTGCTGCTGAAGTTGTTTCAATTGCTATTGTGTTTAATTGTAGAGACAACAACAACAAAAAACCCAAGCAGACAAAGAAAAGCCAATGAAATCCCAAACTGGGCTGAGGAAGGAGTGAAGGCAGTCAAAACCAGAATAGCTATAAACCCTAAATATTCTCCTTAATTTTTTCCACTGTTTAAAATATTAGCACTTTTATAGACTTCTTTTCATCATCTAAAAGATATTTTTGGGAATAAAGCATTATAATGTTATGTAACCAAAAAAACCAAAAGCCAAAAACCAAAAAACCCGAACCAGCAGAAACAGAGAGGGGCACACATTTGATTCCATTAAGCCTTGTACTCAAGTTTTCTCTGTGATGTCAGTTGCTTTTAAAAATATTAAAGGTCCAGGGAGGATGAGATAATATTTCTGGCACTCTTGTTCCTAGAACAATGGGAACTGAAGGGAAGGGAATGAGGATATTTTTTTGGCCAAGGTTAATGGACAGGGTTTCACTTGTCTTCTCAATGAATTTGTGTTTCATCACCCAAATTATCTCCACTACAAGGCTTCTGCCACATTTCCTGGGACGTAAGTCCAGTCTGTCAGAACTCGCACTGGGTCATCAGCTGGCAGATGCCAGGGTCGGTTGGGACCATCTACCCCAATGTCATTTTGCAGAGCCCCACAGATGGTCAGTGCACTTACGCAAGGTAAAACTGAGGCTAGAGCTAGACCCGACTGTCTTTCAGGCAGCAATAAGCAAATGTTATAGAGCCATAATCAGTTATTCTATGTGGATATGGGCCTCAAAATCATAATTTGGGAGTGAGCTTTGCTCTACAAAATTTTCAGGTTAAATATGAATGCCATGGTGCTAACAGTCAGGTGGGAGCTGGGAAGAAAGAGGGGAGAGTGAGTGTTTATCGAGTACCTGCTATTGCAAGGCAATATAATTTACTATTGCACGTAATTTTACTGTCTCCTTAGTGAAGAGGACATTATTCCTATTTTATAAATGGGGCACTCAAGGCTTGGAGAAGTTAAGCATTTTGCCCAAGTGCCTTCAGCTCTTAGCGTGGAATTTAAACCCATAAATACGTGACTCAAAGTCCATCTATAATCTTCCCATTTACTAACTTGTTTCACCCACTTCCAACATTATTTTTGTTAATCTGTCTAGGACCAGGGAAATCCCAAGGCAGAACCTAGATAATCAGCCATATCCTTTGATGTGGAATTTTATGGTGCATCTATCACGTGCTCAGCGCTGGGCTGGATGGGGAGAAAGTGCCAAAGGGATCAGGGACCTTCGTGTACCTGAGAAGGCCTCCAGACGTGTCAGGGCATCAGCTAGAGGGGGCTCTCCCCTGCAGTTCACAGGAATTCCAACACGTTTTCCCCATGGGTTGCAAGGCTCTATATGCTCGCTACTCACGGTGGCAAGAATACAGAGCCTACATGGACCCGCAATATCAGCATCCTCTGCTGGCTTCTTAGAAATGTAGAATCGAATGAACCAACTGAACTAAAGAGCAAAATGGAGACAGACTTGGAGACAGAGAGTAGGCTGACAGCTCTGGGAGGTGGGATAGTGGGTAGAGGGAATGAGCAAAAAGGAGGAAAAGGGCTCATGGACATGGACAACGGTGTGGAGATTGTGGAGAGGGACAAGAAGGAGGATAAATGGTAATGGAAAAAAGCACGACAAAAACTAATATCGAAATTGGAATATTAGTCCCTGCTCTAGATCTATTGAATCGGACTCTGTGTTTTAACATGATCCCCTGGTGATTTGTGTTCACATTCAAGTTCAAGAAATATAGCCCACAACCTCTTTGATGTTGTTACCCAGCCACAGTGGCCTTTTTGCCCCAAGCATGCTCTCTGGCTCCAACCTCAGGGCCTTTGCACTTCCTATTCCTGTCACCTGACTGCTTTGTCCCCAAATTATTCCTGGTGCGGTTTTGTCACTTGGATGTCATCTCAAGCAGCATCCCCTCAGTGTCTGAGTGCTGAGTCCTAGGGAACTGCATTTCCCTGCTGTATGTTCTCATATCACTTACTCTCTGAAATTACATAGCACATATTTATTTGCTTACCTGTTTGCTGTCTGTCTCCTCTCACTGGAGTGCTAAGCTCCATAAATGCAGGAATGCTTTGCCTGCCTGACTCACTATTTTATTCCCTGGCACCTGGAACATTGCCTGGCTCGAGTTAGGTGTTCAATAAGTGTTTCATGAATTAATAAATGAATAAATAAGAATAAGTCTGTTTTTGCTCTTGAAACTTCAGCATGTTGGTATTAAATGCTAAGATTTGCAAACATTTATCAGACTACCAATTTGCATGACCACAATAATTTTGTGTGTATGTTTGCTGGTGGGAGATAAACTTTGGGGCTGCGATTCGTGAATCAAGGAAAGGAAAGCTGTGGTAAACAAAAATTTTCTTCTTAAACATTTGCCAACTTTTATTCAATTAATTCTGTTAGGGTTAATTCTTCAGTTCCCTTCTGGCATTTGTGGATTTATCTGCATAGGTGATGTTTTTCTGTTAATATCTTTGCAATTCCTTTGATCCATGCAGATGTTCACCTTTGACACCGGTAAAAATGTGATTGGAATCCTTGCCTTTTTATTTATAGGCACCTACATGCAGTGGTTTATTTCTTGGTTAGAAACAGCAGTTTGGAGAGAGGTCATGCATACTTTACCAGCTGACTCTGCAATAATGCGCTGCAGCCCTTCCCAGAATGAAAGGCAAAGAAAACCACTCTGAATTCTGATGAGACCTCCCGAGAAGGGGTCTCACATCTGCTATGCACACAGGCCCTACAAAAAAGAAAATGAGAAAGAAAAAGTATTTGATAATTAATATATGTCAGGTGACTTAGAAAACATGCTCTCATTCGAAGTCTTGTAACAAGGTTACCAGGTGGTATCACCCCATTTACGTAGTGAGAAGCGAAGATTGAGAGGTTGGCTTGCTCAGAGTTGTCCTACTGGTCAGGGGCAGAGCTGCAAGGTCGAGTCTATGTTACTTCCATCACATTACTGCCCCGTTCTTAGTGAAACTCCACCCTCCACCACCCGCTCTTTTGGGTAAGATGACAGAGTGCTATCCTTTTATACGAAGACTGTTTTGTAAGTGTGAGCCAAATTTCCTGCTTACCGCAGAAGAACTCCTCAGGGACCAATGCGTTACACAGGAGCAATGAGGAAATGGTGCAGAGCGATCGGGACCATGTGGATGAAGGTGCTCTAGCTCGGATGTGAGGAAATCCAGAGATAAACATTCTGTTTAGCTCCCAGAACTGTGCCATTTTTAGTCAGCAGGTCCAACCAGAATAGAATTCACTCAGGCTTTGAGAGGTCAGGCATTGTGGTTTCCCACACACCCATGTGTATTATTTTATTAGCCAGACAGTGATAGTCATTGTTAAGTGAAGGACCTAATTCGGATGAAATGTTCCTGATCCCGTTTTGTCAACAGAGGGGAAAGTAACTGTGAGGGCAATCTCATGTTGAGATAACTGTACCTCCCCTCCCTGACCGAGTCCCCTGAAGGCAGTGAGAAGAGGGGGAAGGGTTGCTGGGACAGTTCTCCCACCCCATTAGATTCTACCCCTAAGGCCTGGCCTCCTTGGAGAGATGTTCTGAAGCCTTCATTTGCTGAGGTGCTCATTTTGCACCTTCTCCCCTGGAAATGGAACCCCTATTCTATTCCAGTACCTGTTCAAAAGACCAAGACAATATGATTTGAGGTGAATCCAAAAGGCTGCCTAGATTCCCAGAACTTTCTTCATATGCCAAGAGGCCATCGTGCGAACAAAATGAGTTCTGCCTTTCATCACTACGTGCACTGAAATCTCCTCACGCACTGAGAGTGGTTCCCAGTACATGGAGCTCATCAGCAATGGTCTGAAAAAGCACATCTTAAACTTTTTCAAGAGTACCACACTACTAAAAGGGTTTGAGTTGAGAGCCTTTGGGAAGACTAGAGTTTTGTGAAAGATACATTTTTCTTTTTTTTCAATGTCATTGTTTTTTTTAATCAAAGGATATCAAATTAACAAATATACATAAAATATATTTGAATAATCATTCAAAGCTGAGAGTTAAATTAGCTTCCACATTTCTATGATCCTATTGTACTTTGTACCTGCTAGCCTCACACTCTTCACATTGCCTTATAGATAAATATTTGCATTTTTGTGTCTGTTAGCTAATGCAAATTCTAGAAAAGCAGAGAATGGGCCTGGTTCACAGCCATACTTTGGTGTAGAGCTGAGTTTCTTTTTTTAAATTTTTATTTTTATTTAATTGTTGTTCAAGTACAGTTTTCTGTCTTATATTCCCAGCCCTGCCCCGCCTCAGTGCTCCCCACCTTCCTCCCATTTCCGCCCCCACCTTAGTTATTGTCCATATGTCCTTTATACTTATTCATGTGAGTCCTTCCCCTTTTCCCCTGTGATTCTCTCCCCTCTCCCCTCTGGACCCTGTCAGCCTGTTCTGTATTTGAGTGTCATTGGTCATATTTTGCTTGCTTGTTTGTTTTGTTGTTTAGATTTCTGTTAATGGTGATATCATATGGTATTTGTCTTTCACTGCCTGGCTTATTTCACTCAGCATAATGCTTTCCAGTTCCATCCATGATGTGGCAAAGGGTAGGAGCTCCTTCTTCCTTTCTGCAGCATAGAATTCCATTGTGTAAATGTACCATAGCTTTTTGATCCAGTCATTGACCGATGGGCATCTATGTTGCTTCCAACTCTTGGCTATCGTAAGTTGTGCTGCTATGAACATCGGTGTGCATAGGTTCTTTTGGATTGGGGCTTCAGGGTTCTTAGGATATACTCCTAATAGTGAAATTGCTGGGTCAAAAGGCACGTTCATTTTTAGTTTTCTTAGAAAGTTCCATACTGTTTTCCATAGTGGTTGTATCAGTCTGCAATCCCACCAACAGTGAACTAAGGTCCCCTTTTCCCCACAACCTCTCCAGCACTTGTTGTTTGCTTCTTTGTTTATGGCAGCCATTCTGACTGGTGTGAAGTGGAATCTCATTGTGGTTTTAATTTGAAAGGTACATTTTTCTTCATTTCTTGATTTATTGTCCATTCTTTCAGAAATCCGAATTCAAAGAGCGGGAGGGAAAGTCACTTTTCTTTAGTTTATTATGTTGCTTTCTTTAGTTTAAAAATTTTTTTTTAAGATTTTATTTATTTATTTTCAGAGAGGGGAAGGGAAAGAGAATGAGAGGGAGAGAAACAAATGTGGTTGTCTCTCACGTGTCCTCCCACTGGGAACTGGCCTGCAACCCAGGCATGTACCCTGACTGGGAATTGAACTGGCGACCTTTTGGTTCTCAGGCCTGAGCTCAATCCACTGAGCCATAACAACCAGGGCTAGTTTATAAAATTTTTAACTGTACTATCTTCCATGGCTCAGAAGAAAAAAAAAACAATTAGAGAAATTTCCTTCCCCTTTTTTCCCACTTACAGGATCTGGATGTATCCCCCATTCTCTCACCTCTGAATACACTGTGCCCCAGAGGGTTTCATAGGGAGGTCATTTCCTTAGAACTCAAAGATCCCCTCTTGAAACATGTTTTTAGCAATAACCCAAGGTGCCTATCAATGCCTTCGGGACCCTGGATGTTCCTGAAGTTCAGTCTCAGCACTATTTTAACAAAATGTAGGCACCATGTACACCATTGTTTCTATGGAAAATGAATTCTGAATCCTTCCCCCTTCAATGCATCTTGGGATGCTAAAACAGTTTTCCTGGCACCAGTAACTCTGATGTGCTATCCTGGACTATAAAGGGAGACTATCACAAACCCTTATAATCTGTTAGTCTTCAATGGGCAAAAATGGGCAGTTACCTTCCCACGGCAAACCTTAGCTTCCCCCGCATCCAGGACTCTGGGAATCCACTGTTCTCAAATCAAGTCTCCAAATCAAGTCTCCCTTTGTGTTGGCATCTTCTCTCGGCAATTGAGTTATCCTGTCTTTGGCAGGTGCAGCCTCACGATAAATTGTAGTGCTTTAATCACGATTTTTATCCATTCCGAAAGATATCTAAAGGACAACATTGAAGCAGAAAAGGGCTCAGATGCAGTTCAGGAGGCAGCAGATCAGAGGAAAACTTTGATGATGAGTAATTCACTAAAGATCTGCTTTTAGAAACTATGGTCATTTTTTTTGTCTGCTGATGTGACACACCATTCCTTCTATATCCAGACCTGTGTGGTCTAAGCAGAGATGGGGTCTTTAGGATGCATCTCAAGTGTTTCTCAGTGCTTGGGGTCGCATCGATCAGTCTGATCTTAGCACAAAGTGTGTTCTCACGTCTTTGCTAAGTCACAGAGGGAAGAAAACATTGCATTTTAGTGCTAAGTACATAAAAGAAGATAAGGCTCTACTAATAATGAGCTCTTGCTAGATGTATGCAGGAGTCATTAGCTGAGTATTTCTCCTTCTTTTATTTTTAGTGTTTCTTCCCAGAGAGTGTTCTGTTTAGATCTCTCATTCGTGTATGCATTTGATGAACATTTACTGAGTATCTTTGTACATGCCACATGCTTTTCCAGATAAGAGACCAGAAAACTATGGTCAATGGGTGAAATCCAGCCCACCGCCTGTTTTTGTGAATAAAGTTTTATTGAAACACAGCTATGCCCATCTGTTTACGTATTATCTATGGCGGCTTCCCCACTACAGTGGCAGAGCTGAGCAGTTGTGACAGAGACGGCTGGACCTGGGAATCTCTTTAGGGAAAGGTTTCTGTTCTCAGTAAGGAAGACATGGCTCTGTGACCTAATGAGATAATATTTGGGGGAGGAAACACAGTACTGGGGAATTAATAGATAAGTGAATGATTTTTAAAAATGCACTGCTAAGTGCTACAAAGTAAATAGAAAGAAGAGGTATACTAGAGAATGGGGAGGGGCCAGAGGAGCTACTTGAGATGGAATGGTCAGGGCAGGCCTTCCTGGGTAGCTACAGGTGAGCAGAATCATCTGAGTGATGGTAGGGGCGCACCTGCAGAGACCTGGGGAAGAGCCCGAGCAAAGGCCTGGTCTGGAATTAGGATGGCACATCCAAGGTACTGAGAAAAGGTTGATTTGTTTGGAGTAGAAACAGAGAGAGGCAGAGTGATAAAAGATGAAGTCAAAGAAATGGTTAGGAGCTGGATTAATGGGGCCTTATAAGCTATGATTGGGCATTGGATTTATTCTAAATACACTAGAAAGAATTTGTATGGTTTGAAGCAAGGTAATGACTTGATATGTGTTTGCATATTTGCAAAGATCATTCTGGCTATTAGGAAATGGGTCAGAGGGGGCAAGAGTGATGCAAAAGAAAAGCTAAGCGAGAGTGGATGGAGACAGCAGTGACGATGAGAAGTGGATTGATCTGGGGCGCCTTCTGGAGCCTTGCCCGTGGAGCATGCTAATGGATTAGACGTGGAGAATGAGGGAAAAGAGGGTTCAAGGTGACTTAAGTTTTTGGATGGAGCAGCCAAATGGAATGGGGGTGTATTTATGAAACTGGAAAAGACTAAACACAGGACAGATGTGAACAGAGATGTGGATAAAGAGTTTTGTTTTAGGAAATTTGAGTTTGTGATGCTGGTTAGACATCCAAAGGGAGATGTCAGATAAGCTATTGGATATGATATCAAAATTGGAATGGTGCCAAAATGGAAAATAAGAATTTTAGAGTCTGTAGCACATAGCTGGTTTTATAGCCATGGGAACGGAAGTGATTCTCCAGGGAAATAAAAATACTAATAAAAAGAGGAGAGGGCTACCAAATAGGTATAAACATTGCAAAGATATTCTCATAGAATTGGAAAATATGAATGAGACCCAAATTCTATTTCTTTCTCAGCCCCTTACCAGCCGTGTAGCCCTTTTATATCTTTGGCCCTTGGTTTCCTAATGTTGAAAATATTAAACTTCTATGCTATTTAGCCTCTGGCTTAAATAGTAATTATTTGCCATGTTTCTTGGCCATGAAGTCACCTCTACTTGGAGGAACACAGCTCCCTGATCTTCGTGTGTTCTCCCTGGAAATCACTTCCCAGCTTTGTGTATCAAGGGACAGAAATGTCGAACATACAGCAGGCGGAAGCTCTTGCTTCGTCTCAGCTGGCATCTGTACAGTTAGATACAGGGCACTTTTACTGCTTTGTTGTTGTGTTTTTACTTTTTTATTGAATCTATTGGGGTGACATTGGTTAATAAACTTATACAGGTGTCAGGGATACAATTCTGTAATGCATCATCTGTACACTGTGTTGTGCGTTCACCACGGCAAGTTAAGTTTCTTTCCATCACCATTTATCCCCCCTTTCCCCTCCTCCACCTTCCCCAACCCTCTTTCCCCCGGTAACTGCCACACTGATGTCTGTCTGTGAGTTTTTGTTTTTGTTTTCTTTGCTTAATCCCTTCACCTGTTTCACCCAGCTCCCAATCACCTTCCCCTCTGACTGCTGTCAGTCTGTTCTCTGTATTTATCAGTCTATTTTTTTGTTATTTTATTTTGTTCACTAGATTCCACATATGAGTGAGATCATGTGGTACTTCTCTTTCCCTGACTGGCTTATTTCACTTAGCACAATGCTCTCCAAGTCCCATCCATGCTCCATGCTATTGCAGAAGGTAAGATTTCCTTCTTTTTTGAAGGCAAACAGTATTTCATTGTGTAAATGTACCACGGCTTTTTTTACCCACTCATCTACTGATAGGGCACTTGGGCTGCTTCTATATCTTAGTAATTGTAAATAACATTGCAATAAACATAGGAGAGCTTATAGTTGCTTGAGTTAATGTTTTGGGTTTCTTCAGATATATTCTGAAAGTGGAGTCACTGGGTCCTAAGGCACCTAGCTTCCTGGCAACCTTCCCATCTTGTGCTGATAACACTGAGCCAGTCATCTGAGTTGATATGAAGAGCAGCCACATCTCCACGCATGAAAGAGCTACCTGCCCTCTGGGGTTCAGAGCAGACTTTCAGGGTCCCAGGGATCTGAATTTGGCTGGAGTAGAGCCAGGAGGCTTAGAATTGGGCAGTTCTCTAAACACTCCTGCCAGTGTTTTCAAAGAGGCCTAGACACTGTCACTCCGAGGCCAGTGGACCTCTGCCCCACTGCATCATCTGCTGACCTCACTGACTGCCCCCCACCTGAACCAGCTGAGGAGGGTTGATCTCAGGCTATCTTGGACTTTTTGACCATAGATTTTGCCTATAGAGAGTGACTTAAGCAAGTTATCTTCCTTCTTAGAGCTTAGTCTCCCATCTTTGTGAAATGCACACACTATCAGCTGGATTGGACAGTATGTGCATTGATGGAGTTCACCTTTATGAGAATGTTGAGCAGAGCCAGTGTCAATTTCTCCTCTTGTGGAGTGCACTCCTGGGCTGTTCTTAACCTCTTCTGCCCTGGTGACTTCATGCCAGGATAGCGAGGCATCAGAACTGGGCCAGCCTTAGGGAGGAGGTCCTGGAGGAGGAAAGGGGATGATAGAGCCGAGGAGAAAGGCAGACCTGCAACACTGGGTGCTGCCTCCTGCACCCCATTCACTCTCCTGTGTTTTCTACAAGTCTAATGCCCTAGTTATATCATTTGTGATATTGTGATTTATAATGAATGTATTTGTTTTTTTTCCCCCTAGCATGGAGCCATAAAGATGTCTTTTATTATGTTAACGAGGTGACTTTTGTGAAGCATTTTAGGAAGGGCACTGGTTACAAGGCACCCAACCCTGTGATTAGGAGAGTTGGAATTTTCAGTCCTACCCAGACCTCATGGGGAGAGAAAGGGGCTAGAGGCTGAGTTCAATCATCAATGGCCAATGATTTAATCAGCCATGCCTATGTAATGCAGCCTCCCCAAACACCCGAAAAGATGAAGTTTAGGGAGCTTCAGGTTGGCCAACCAGATGCATTCACGTGTGGCTCTCCAGGGCCCCAAACTCCCCAAGGAGAGAAACTCCTCTGGGGCCTCACCCTGTTTATTCCTTCATCTCCCTGTTAATTCATATCCTTTGATAGCCTTTGTAAGAAACCAGCAATCTAGTGAGTAATCCAGTCTCCTGAGTTCTGTGAGACACTCTAGGAAAATAGCTGAACCCAAGGATGGGGTCCTGGGAACGTGTGATTTATAAACCTGGTCAGTCAGAAGTACAGACAGCGACCTGAATTTCTGATTGGCATCTGAAGTGGGGGCAGTCTTGTGGGACCGAGCTCTGTAACCTGTGATATTTGATGCTGTCTTCAGGTGGATAGTGTTGGAATGGAGTTGAATGATAGGACGCCCAGCTGGTGTCTGAGAGTTGCTTGATGTGGCGGAAAAAACCCACACATCGGAATTGGTGCCAGAACCGGAGACCACCTTACCTCCCTCAACCTAGCACACGCTAAATGGGTTGAATTGAGACAAATTCTGTTTATCGTGCACTTATTTTATGTGGAGAAGAGGGAATAGGATGAAGAGGCATCAGATCATTGGCATCAGAGGGATGGGGCTGTGCTTCTGGCTTGGCTTGACCCCAGGTGGGGAGCATGTGTAGGAGCTCCCTATGTAACAGCGGTTTACTCAGCACCGGTGCACTTGAACTTACTCAGACTTTGAAGTGCTTATGATTCGTCTTAACACCTTGTTAGAAATGAAGATTCTGATTCCGTGTGTCTGGAGGGTGGTCTGAGATCCTTCGTTTCTAACACGTTCCCCATGATGGTGATGTTGCTGCTTCAGGGACGTCAATGAGTAGCAATGACCCGGGGTTCCCCAAGGTCTAAAACGCTATGATTTATGGTAGAGAACATAGCGGCATATTTTGTCACTATGCATTTATTTATTCCTTCAGCAAATACCCCATTTTGCAGTATAGAATGTGCACCCATGTTCTTGTGCACATGATACACAGGATTATTATACCCATGGTGCATAACCATGATATGCACGTAGAATGTGCATTCTTATTTTCCCCTAAAAATCTGAATAACAATATGCCCTATACACGAAAAATACATTATTTATCTAGTGATCAACATGAGTCAAGCCCTGGGCCGGACAGTGGGGTTGCGGAGGTGAATGTGGCCCAGTTCTATTGAGCAGGTCACACTCTAGTCAAAGAGACAGACATGGAAACAAACGTTTTCAACGTCACTCTGTTCTAGATTCCTGAAACAGCCATTTCTTTCATTCCCTTGAAATCCTTGTCTATTCTTTGGCCAAGTTCCTTTTATTCACACACATCAAGGCCATCTTAAAAGATACAATACAGGGCAAGATGCCACATGGGTGGCATGTGTCTCATAAAAAAGAGCTGGATTCATTTGGAGTCTCAGTTCTTTTACAGCCATGAGACTTTGGTCAAGATAGTTTTTTTGTTTGTTTGTTTTTCCCTTTTTCTTCACAGATTTTATTTATTTATTTTTAGAGAGGGGGAAAGGAGGGAGAAAGCAAGGGAGAGAAATATCAATGTGTGATTGCCTCTCATATGCCCTTAACTGGGGACCTAGCCTACAACCCAGGCATGTGCCTTGACTAGAAATCAAACCGGCAACCTTTTGGTTCACAGGCCGGTACTCAGTCCACCAAGCCACACCATCCAGGACTGGTCAAGATTCTGAGGACTCAATTTTCCTATTTGCAAAGTAAGGAGAATTATGCCTAGTTTTCTTATCACATGGGATTTTTATGTCGCTTAAATGGAAATAATGGATATGAAATGTACTTGAAACTGTAATGTACTAATGTAAAGAAATTTCAGCTTATCACATGCTCATGTAGTATAGTGTTATCTATAATGGTGAAAGAATATTGGAAATAAATGTAAATGTCTCAAAAATGAAACTGCCAAATGGGCCAGTAGGACTAATTCCAGCTGATGTGTTGCCGGTGGAAATGGAATACTTCCACAAAATCATGGGTTCTTGAAAAGTCACCAGAAAAGCATTTTGGGTACCCACATGTAAGAGGAAGCGAGCAATTGTGGTAAGGTTTATGGAGCAAAAACCAAGGGCTGTCCCCAGGTACCCAGGGTCTCGTCCATGACGAGGTGACTCAGCTCCATCCTCTGTGGAAGAAGTCCAGCCTCTGGGGCCACAAGCCAGGACCCGCGCTTGTCAGGCCCGGCAGGGCCAGGACCCAGAGGTGCAGATGTGTCTCGTTTCCTCATCTGCACATCTACCACAGGCTGTGCTTGGGCCCACGCTTGGGCCTATGCGGCTGCTACAGAGAGTGTGCGTGAGCAAACAAGCAAACTCACCAGGCTTAACTTACCGTTAAGCTTTCATCATATTATCTCAGGCTTGGAAAAGAGCAGGCTTTCTTTCAAACTAACCAATGTCTTTCTTGGCTCTTTGTGGACTTGTGCTGGGCCCACCTCCTTTCCGATCCCTTTCCTGAATCTTCTGGGCTTTCATATCCTGAACTAATCCAAACCCTTTGCCAGGCTAGATAGCTCCCCTTTACGGTCACCATCTTAGCTCCTACTGCGCATGCCTCAGCAGAGGACTATCCCCTTTACTGGCTCTCCTTTCCCCTCCGTAATCTAGGGGGAACAGGCGATTAGAAAGCTGGTCCTTCCTCCCTACTGGGGATTAGTGTCTGTTTGGCAGAGGATGTGGTGCATCTGGAAGCTCTAGCTTCCTAGTTAATCCATCTTAATTAGATGTCTGAATCCCTTCTCTTTAGTTAATATCTAACTCCTGCCTACCCTAACAATGGACTGGGAGCAACCATGACACATTGTCAGTTCTAGGCTGTGCCAGTTAAGGGACCAAGTGCCTCCCCCATCCTTCCTGTCCCCTGGTGTAGAGACCCTGAGGGCTACACATATCAGATTGTTTAACTACTTGATGGAACAACCCAGATCTCCATGTCACCGTTTGGAGGAGAGTCTCCTAAGAGGGCTACCTGTCTCACAGCATGTTTTTTTGTGAGCATAAAATAAACTTTTACTGGGGTAAGCTATTGAAATCTTGGAGATGTTTAGAATAGTCTGTCCTATCCTGACTAGGGATACAGTTCATTCTTTCAGACTTTCTATGTATTTAGATATACAGACAATTACAAGTATATAGCATTGCCTTGTACATTTTGGCCATTAATGTTCTCTTGCTGTATATAGGGAAGCGCAATTTATTTTCACTCAGTAATATATTGGAGACGTGTTTTATGTTGGTTGACAGAGATTACCTAATTTTTCAGTAGATATAAAGTATTCCATATTAGGCCATTACTACACCGATGGATAATCCTTTCTCTCCCTTTCTTTTTGTCTCTCAAACGATACTGAAATAAGCATATTTGTACCTGCTCCTTAGTAAGTATGTTGGTGGTTTTTTAGAATAGACACTGAGAAATGGAATTGCTGAGTTAGAGGGTATATGCATTTCAAAAGTGAGTACTTCCAAATTGCCCTCCAGGTTTCTGTACGAAGTATTTGTACACTTCTTTTTGTATTTAGTATAAACCGAATTGTATTCCTACCAGCAGTGTGTGCCAGTGCCCATTTCACACACCTTCCTATTACTTATTAAGTAGGAATATCTAAAAGTCATTCTTTAATTTGTCTATTGCTGTGTAACAAACCACCTGCAAAACTTTGTGGCTTGAAACAACAGCCGTTTTATCGTTTCTCATGATTCTGCGATGACTACTTCTTGTGGCCGCCACTGTCTTCTTTGTGTGGCTTGGACTTCTCAGAGAAAAGCAGCACAGTTAGTTCCTCGGGAAGAAGTGGAAGCTACCAGGTCTCTTAAGGTCTGGACAATGAAGTCCGAGAACATCATCCCCCACATTGGTCAAGGCACTCTAACAGCGCCAAGCCAGGGTTAAGGAGAGAAAACAAAAGGACTCAGGAAAAGTTGGTGGCCATGTCTGGAGACTACTTAAACACTTATTGTATATTATCCAACAATAGTTGCATCTTTGAGTTAGAGTAAAGTTCAGGAGATGGTATCTGCAAAACACACACACCCACACCCACAAACACCCACCCAAGTGGAGTGTTAAGTGTTTGATTCTTGATTGTGGAGTGAATATGCTCTATGCTAATAGAGCTTCAGCTCTAGCTGAAGAAATATGAAGTTCTGCAGGAATTCTAGCTTGGAAGCCAATCATTTTACCAGTGACTAAGTAAGTCAAGGTGTGAAGAAGCTGTGGTTTCTTCTCTCTCTAATGCTTCTAAATATGCAGTAGAAAATAAATGAAGAATCAGGTTCAGGCTCATTTCCAGCTATCTATCATGTATTTGAAAGCTCAAGGTTAGGTATGATGGGAAGTGTTCAAAATAAATGGCTCAGACATGTGCAAGGTCTGCATCATTCGGAGTGACTGTTCATGAATTAATCTCCTGCTCCAGAGATTGCATAGGATGTGAGGCAATAAAGGTTCTGTGATGAGGGGGGCAGCAGGGGCGTGGAGGTGAGTCCACTGCTACCACAGGTATACAGGGGGGATCAGGAAGCCTTTCCTGATTTGTGGTCTTGATTTCGCTACCCCGTTGCAGTGTGGGAAGACAGGAACCAATGCCAGATACCTAGAGTTCTGGCTAAAGGGAGAAAGAGATATATTTCTCCACCTTACTCATGACTCTTAGAAAGGACTCTTTCATAATGCCTATTCTAGAGAAGATGTCTATAAAAACATTCATGGTCTTGGTTGTATTATTTTAAACTTATTGGAGGAAGGATGTTAAGTGCCCAATTTAGGGCTTCCTAATATTGAGACACTGAGTTAGAAATTGAAAAAGTTTAGTGAGGAGTAGCACCTTTAAAAGGGGAAAAGAGAGAGGTGAATTCTAGAATTCTCTCTTGGGCAGAGAGAATCTAGACTCTGAAGTGGAACTGGTGAAGCCTCTGCTAGACGAATGAGAATCTGGGGTAGGGGGTGGGGGAACTCTCCACAAGAGAAGTCCTGCCCTAGAAGGGAATGGCTAGTCTTGCAGCACGTGCTACCTCCAGGATAGGGAGACCTTGATGGCCATTGCTTTGGTCAGTCATTGGCTGGGGGCTGCCTTCAGAATGGCATGCCCGTGGCTTGAAAGTGGAGGTAGACCAGGAGAGTGCTTACACATAGGAGTGTAGGCCAACCATATTCTTCCTAGCAGGGCATCGAGTTCTTTATTGCAAGAGTTGCGATGGGTCTGATGGGGAGGACCTAAGTGGTACTTCTTTGCATCTGTTTTGTGTCACTTATCTTTCTCCAGTGTTTTTAAAAAACTTTCCTTTAAACCTGGATTGCAGAAGACATTCTATGCTTTTGATTTCACCATTAGACTCTTGGTGGCAAGTGTTTGAGTAACTCAGATACTCCCAAGATGGTCTTTGCCCCTTACCTCTGCTTACCTTACTCTGATTGGCTTCTCCTCTCTCCACTTCTGCCCACAGAGAAGAATGGGTCCTTTCTTCTTTGTTCTGATTTTTAAAAATCTCAAGCAAGAATGCTATTAAGTGTGTTGGGGCTGTTGCCCGTTTCTGGATCTATCACCGACATCAAGGAGGTGGGTGGAAAGCTGGCAACTCCCACTGAAACTGCATGAACAAAAGGAGCACTTCCCAGAGCAGGAGTGGGTTGGAAAGGCAGAGCAAGTACATGTCTACCTTACCCCCTTTCCCAAGTCCCAGCTTCATTTTCTAGTTATTTCCAACAACAGACATTCAGTTTAAAGATAAATGAACTCTCAGTTTTAATCAGGCCCTTTGAACAGGGTTTAGACCACTTGAGAGCAGTGTTTCTCGGCCTGTTTTCATAGATGTTCCCTTTGGAAGGAAATGAAGAATATCCAAACCTCATTCTTCCCAGCCCATAGAGATGCAGACACTCTTAGCTCACCCCTGCTTTGAGAACCTCCACAAACTAAGAAGATTTTGTTCAGTTTTATTTTTTCTATGGTTTTTGTATGTCAGGTATTATAGTAAAAGTGACTGCTCTAAAACTCAGTGACTTCAAGCAACAAGCATATATTTTTGCTCACACGTCCATGGGTTGGCTGGGTGTTTCTTCTGGTCTCAGCTGGACTCACACATGCATCTGTGCTTAGCCGTGGTTTGGGTGAACATTCAGTTGTTCATGGCTTCATCTGGGACAACTGAGCTCTGTTCCCTGAGGGCTCTTGTTCTCCATCAGGCTGGCCCAGGCTTCTTCGCATGGTGGTGATAGGCTCTCCAGAGAATGAGAAGTGTAGAAAGCCTCTTAAGACCTGGACTTGGAACTACACAAACATTAAAACAGGCCAGATTCAAAAGGTGAGAAAATCAACTCCACCTCTTGATGGAAGGAGTTGCAAAGTCATGCTGCAAAAGATGCAGATATNACAGACATTCAGTTTAAAGATAAATGAACTCTCAGTTTTAATCAGGCCCTTCGAACAGGGTTTAGACCACTTGAGAGCAGTGTTTCTCGGCCTGTTTTCATAGATGTTCCTTTTGGAAGGAAATGAAGAATATCCAAACCTCATTCTTCCCAGCCCATAGAGATGCAGACACTCTTAGCTCACCCCTGCTTTGAGAACCTCCACAAACTAAGAAGATTTTGTTCAGTTTTATTTTTTCTATGGTTTTTGTATGTCAGGTATTATAGTAAAAGTGACTGCTCTAAAACTCAGTGACTTCAAGCAACAAGCATATATTTTTGCTCACACGTCCATGGGTTGGCTGGGCGTTTCTTTTGGTCTCAGCTGGACTCACACATGCATCTGTGCTTAGCCGTGGTTTGGGTGAACATTCAGTTGCTCATGGCTTCATCTGGGACAACTGAGCTCTGTTCCCTGCGGGCTCTTGTCCTCCATCAGGCTGGCCCAGGCTTCTTCGCATGGTGGTGATAGGCTTTCCAGAGAATGAGAAGTGTACAAAGCCTCTTAAGACCTGGACTTGGAATTAGACAAACATTAAAACAGTCCAGATCCAGCCCTGGCTGGTGTAGCTCAGTGGATTGAGCGTGGGCCTGCGAACCAGAGGATCGCGGTTCGATTCCCAGTCAGGGCACATGCCTGGGTTGCAGGCTGGTTCCTTGCAGGCCAACTACCAGCAGGGGACACGCGAAAGGCAACCATACATTGATGTTTCTCTCCCTCTCTCCTTCCCCTCTAAATATAAATAAATAAATAAAATCTTTAAAAAAAAAAAAAACAGGCCAGATCCAAAAGGTGAAAAAATCAACTCCACCTCTTGATGGAAGGAGTTGCAAAGTCATGCTGCAAAAGATGCAGATATGGGAAAACATGAAGAATTGGGACTGATGTCCAAATATGTAAGCGAATCCAGCCATGATCTAGGTTTTGTGATGTAAGCTCTCTGATGAAGATCCTGAAGATCTCTCCTGAAGACCTGCCTGGTATCCCCTTTACCTCAGCACTGTGCCAGACACATGATCATTATTTATGTTGGAAGTATAATCACATATTATTCTGCAAACATGAGGGCTCTGTTGATATGTAATTATCAGGACATGGTTGAAATGATGGGGAACAAGCAGATGAAAGTGAGGCATGGCAAAAGTCATAGCAAAATACAAATGAATGCCAAGGCCAGGAGCTCATGGCTACCAAGATGAGGGTCAGGCATGGAGTGAGGAGGAAAGTGACTGGAGTCCAGCTTTCTTCACCCAGTGGAATTCCTGAAGCCTTCCAAAGTTGCCAGAACAAATTTTGAAGCTTCTTCCATGGAGTGAGAGAAGAAAACACCTGGGATGTTTTAGCTTTGCCACAGCTGGGGAGAAAGTCAGTAATAACTGAAAAGACTCTAAGAATGGAATGAAGCAAAGGGAATTGAGGCAAACTTTAGATGGCTTCTATGGTTCATAAGGGAATCCTGCCTCATCTCAAAATGACAGACACTTGGCTACTAATTAGTTGCTGCAACAGATGATAAACCAAGTGCCCACAAACACAGGACTTTGGCCTTAATGCTTCTCTCTCTCTCTCTCTTTTAAACCAAGCAACCAGTAGGAAATCATTCTTCTTGAAATGATCAATAGGATAAAGATACTTAGAAAAAATTATCTCTAAGACCCAAAGATTTTGCTAGTAGGCAATTTACCAGTGTGATTCACGTTATTATTGTTGTGTAACACACCAGCCCAAAATTCTGTGGCACAGCAGAGATGGCTCCTTAATATTTGAGGCCTCAGATTCAAACTCTGGAGGTTTCTCAGTGACTTGGGGTGGGAGGACTGGACTCTGGAGACTTCACCTCCACGTTTGACAACTGATTCTGGCTGTTGGCTGGGACGTCAGCTGGGCTGTCAACAGGATCAACATGTGGCCTCTCCATGGGTCCAGTTTGGGTTTTCTCACGATGGGGTGGCTAGATTCCAAGGCCAAGTGTCCTGAGAGAACATGGTGCGTGCAAAAGGCACTTTTACGGTCTAGCCTCAAAAGTTACATACCTTGCTCCTGTTCCATTGGTTGAGGAAGCCACAAAGCCAAGGTTCAAATGGAGGGGTCCTAGACCCCACCACTCCCTGGAGGAATATCAAGGTACAGTGTATGAAGGGCATGTAGCATAAGGGATAATGTTGTAGTCATCTTTGGAAAATACAATCTATCACAAAAGACCATCCCTCTTTTATGATTCAGTGGTGGAGTCATCATAACCAGCATCCTTCCTGGCACCAGACTCTTACTGTACTATCACCATCCTGGACATGAGGAGAGCCTCTGGCAGAACCTACCCTAAAGAGCACCCTGTGCTGGAAATCAAGTAGCCAGAAATCCATGCCCTGCTCTCCCATCACTAGCTGGACCTCAACCTGTCATCTACAACTTCTAGAAGTCTAAGAGGTTGAGAACTCTGTTCTTAAATTATCGGGGAAAGAAATTTGCTCCCTGGGTATGGAGTTGGATTTGCAAACCTCATCAGAGGTAGTCTGTATACCAAGCATTTCATGCCTCCTTTGAAAAGAGCCTCATCTTGTCCTAGCCTCAGAGAGCAGTTCTCTGTAGCACATGACCCACTTCCCCAAACCCCTGCCATGACAACTGTCCCTACTAGGGAATCGCCCAACCTCATCTGGCTCCTCTGGAGTGCCCTTCTGCAAATCTGGGACTTCAAATGAGAGACTGATTAAGTAGTGCTGGATGTTGGAGTGGGAGGTCATGTTGAGCCTTTGAGCCATTTCCCACCATATGCCACCAAAGCACGGGACACTGCTTTGCAGAAACACAGGAGTAAGGCCTTTATGGAGGCAGAGGAGAGAGAGAGAGAGAGAGAGAGAGAGAGAAAGAGAAAGAGAGAGAGAGAGATCGTATGGGTGAGAGAATGTGCAAGACCAC
Organism: Sturnira hondurensis; assembly: GCF_014824575.4. Lineage (NCBI taxonomy): Eukaryota > Metazoa > Chordata > Mammalia > Chiroptera > Phyllostomidae > Sturnira > Sturnira hondurensis. The sequence goes on from NW_028085930.1 coordinate 7,187,940, forward strand.
AGGAGTGTGGGGCTAGGGTGGGTGAGTTTTACTGTTCCTGACTTTATGGTCTCTGGTTGCAGCCTCTTGTAAGATCTATATGAGCTTCATCCATTTCAGTTCTAAGAAGTTTTCTTCAGTTTCTAGAAATTTTCCCATTTGCTTGAGAAATACAAATGGGATTCTATCCTTTCCAACAAACCAACGCTTGACCAAGGTGTTTATTCCAACTTTGGTATAATGTATGTGACATTATAACCCAGGTGAGACCCATCCATCTCAGACTATGCCTCCTCCTAACTCTCATTAGTCACAGCCTGGTGCCCATATTGTAAAATCCTTGGTAACTCTCACCCTGTGGTGTATTATTCTGAGTACAGAAAAGAGAAGTAAAAAGATTGTAAATATTAGTCCAGGATGAGACCTTGGAGAACATCTAGAACCCAGCTCCCTCCTACAATTTAGAGAAGGAAACTGAGAGCCATGAGGGGAAGTGACTTGCCCAGGTTGGTGGATTAGTTAACAGTGGAACTGAGTTGAAAAAATTAGATCTGATTATCATTTCAGCCCCCACCTGACTTTAAATCAGCCAGAGCTCCTTGGAAGAAAGACAGCAGCTAATTGAGCAGTCAGGTATACATTCCACATTGCTTTTCTCTGCACCTCCATTTGTTCTCATGGGAGGCAGACTCTGCAGGGAAACTTTTACCACCAGCATGGACTGATATTTGGTTATCATCCTAACGCAGTGGACAATAAATGTAGATGGGAATGAATGAGGGTCATTTTAGGGAGAAAATCAAAGTTGTGTGAATCCAGCACGTTCCTGAGAATTCTAGCAATGTGACTTAGGTTATAACACGCCTAAGCATTAAAGGCCCCTGTTGCCCTTCCTTGTAGAGGAGGGGAATTGGTACGACATGTCAAGGCCACTTCTAGTCCTACCACTTCCATTAGGTTTTACCAAAAAAACCCAAAGGTATTTCTTTTTTATCTTTTGTTCTAGACTGTTTTAAACACATACAAAAGGGGAAAACGTAATGAAATGGATTCCCAGGCAACAAAGACTTTTTAAAAAAGGTTTATTGAGGTATAATTGATGTAGAATCACTTTCATATATTTGAAGAGTACAGTTTGGAAAGTTTTGGCATACACACACCCACATAATTGTGAATCCGTCAACACAATCAAGATGAATATAATTTTACACCTTCTCAAGCTTTCTTGTGCCTCTTGTTATCTCTCCCTGAGGCAACTCCTCATGACCTCTCTTCCATCTCCCTGCTCCCTGTCTCAGGCAGTCACTATCCCCTGTCACCGTAAATTTGCTTACATTTTTCTAGAGGTTTATATAAATGGAAGCATTATGCACTCTTTTTAGTTTATTTCTTTAAGTTAGCATAATTATTTTAAGATTTATCCATGCTGTTGCACGTGCCAATGGTTCGTTCCTTTTTTACTGATGAGGAGTATTCCATTGTGTGGATATCACAACGTGTGTTTCTTTAGTCCCCAGTTGATGAGTATTTGCACTGTTTCCAGCTTTTGGCTGTTAGCAATAATGTTGCTGTGAACATTTCTGTGCAAGCCTCTCTGGGGGTGTGTGCTTTCTCTTCTCTTGGGTAAATCATAGAGTGGAATGATTGGACCGTATGTTAGGTATATGTTTAGCTCGTTAAGAAATTGCTGAACTGACTTCCAAAGTAGTTGTAGCATTTGGCATTTCCACTAGAAGTATATGAGGATTCTAGCTCCTCTATATCCTTGTCAACATTTTATATGGTCCCTTTTTAAAGTTTTAGCCATTCTAATAGGTAAGTGATGGCAATTGATATTTTATTTTCAATTTTGGATTTGAAATTTTAATTATGTTGAGTATATTTTCATATGCTTACTTGGTCTCCATACATTCAGGTCCGGCAGAAGTAAGCCCTGCTTCAGTGTGGTTGGTAGGGTAATAATATGAGTGTGATAATTTATAGTTTTAATTTGAACATTTCACCTAAAATGTCATATGGTGTGCTTGAGTGTGATATTGTTATGTTACTGAATGACATGCTTATGATTTGGTAATAAAAGATTTTGTGATAAAAAAGGGGCATCATTTGTGCCAGACTGTATATTTTTTGGAATTGCATGGTATTCAAATCTTTTGCCCATTTTTTAAAAAACTTGGGTTGTTTTCTTGTTATTTATTTTTGTAGTTCTTTATATACTTGGATTCAAGTCCTCTATGAGATACATACTTGGCAAATCTTCCAGTCTGTGGCTTGTGTTTTTATTCTCTTAGCAATGGCTTTTGTGAACATTTTTAATTTTAGTAAAATCAAATTTATTAATTGTTTTTTTATGGATTATGCTTTCACTACCATATCTAAGCACCTTTGCCTGACTCAAGATCACAAAGATTTTCCCCTATGTCTTCTTTTAGAATTCTTAGTTTTGGGTTTTATATTTAGGTCTGTGATCCTTTTCAATTAATTTTTGTGTGTGGTGTAATGTATGGATCCAAACTTGATTTTTTGCATAACCAGCAATTCTGGGACTCTTTGTTAGCAAGCCTATCCTTTCTCTAGTAAATCGCCTTTGCACTTTTTAGAATGATTCTGGAGGAATCAAAGAGGAGGTGACATTTAATCTGGACGTTAAAGGGTAGTTTTTGGAAGGACACCCTAAGGCTGGTTGTCTTTCAACTCCCATTCAGCTGCCTCAGAACGGACCTTGAGTCTTTCCAAGAAATAAAGAGACTATACAGCCTGTGCTGGGCCTATCACCTTATGTGGGGATATCTTTCCCTGTTTCAGGTACAATGAGTACTCTTGTCTCTGCTTGAAGTATGTGTGTCTCATGACACCTGGCCAACTCCACTGTTATGTCTGTTCTCTGTCAGGAGGAGATAGGATGTCTTTTACCAAGGCCCAGAAGGAGTGCTGTTAGGCACATTGCCTTGCATCAGCTGCTAGGAGAGACCAGCTGGTGGTCAACCATCGCGTACTATTAAAGCTGATCTTACTCTGTCTTCTTTATGTGAGTAAAGCTTTGTTCACTCCAGTGCTTGACTGTGTTGTATTTTCCTTGGCGACTTGGATACTAAGATGTAACGGGCAGAGGTGCTTAAAGTCCTCTCCTGGGTTTGGTAACTGGCGCGTGGTGCTCCAACAGATGATTTAGCATTGCAACGTTTGGGTGAAAGGAAGGTCAGTGGCTGCTGGTTAGACCATGTAGGACTCATATGGCAACAGCTGCACAGAAATCTGTGGTGAGACCCTTGGAGTCAAAGCTGGTACTAAAGATCCTTCTACAATGTTGCAACTGGCTGATTGAAAACTCTCTGTTGGCTTCCCATTACTTGCAGAGTATACTAGGAGGGAACCCCCCCCAAACCTGGAATTTATTTATAACAAATTATACATCTATTCTCACATGTCAAATTTCAGTCACCTTCATCAGTACTCTCGTCTGATGCAATACACCTATCGAGACATTTTTTCCCCACTGCTCAAAACAGTTTTTGAACTTGTCGATTTTGATGTCTTTTAGAGCAACTGCTGTTTTTTGTTTTACTTCTTCCACACTGGCAAAACATTTTCCTTTGAGGACTTTTTTCATTGGGAGAAACAAAAGGAAGTCAACTCAGGGTGAGATCAGGTGGGTAGGGAGGAAGGGACATGGGAGTCATGCTGTTTTTAGTCAAAAACTGCTGAACACTCAGTTCGGTGTGGGCAGGTGCACTTGTAAATCATCCATCACAAAATGGGCAAATGTATTAAAAGAGTCTTCAAAAAAAAATTCACTGAAGCCAAACACAGCCTCTCAGGGCAGTGCCAGCTGGTGCACTGATATTGATGGGTTCCCAGAACACACACCTAGTGGGAGAAGCCTGTACTACGAAGGGCCCACTCTTCAGAAGATGAATCCCATTTTGGGGGGGTCCTCTCTCATATATCAGCACCTTTATGATCTGGCCTGTCTTGTATTGCTCAGAGTCATTTCCTGCCAGATCCACCGGCCCTAATGTCCCAACTCAAGATCCAGATAAAATAGATGACTTCTAATTTCCTGTGGGAGCCATGTCCTCTGGACTGTGAAACTAGACTGCATCCCTCCTGCTTCCTCTGCCCAACCCCTCCTCCTCCATCTCCCTCAACTCGCCTTCCCCAGCTATTTTCAACAGTCTCTTAGGACTCAACTTTTGAGATGTTTTCCTCATGCTGCAACTGTGTACGCATAAGGCATGTTGCTAATCAGGGTTAGTTACATAATTTTCAAAACCGAGTGAAAAATAAAACTGTGGGCCCTCTTGTTCCAAACGTAGGAAAAAAAGTACCATTAATGGAACTAAATTATAGAGTTTTTCCTTTTCTTCTGTAGTCTGTTTCTTGACTTGCCTATTTGTTTGCTATTTATCTGCTGTTTAACATCATTCTAAGTAAATAAAAACTAATATTTTAAATTATTAATGAATATGAATCATACCATTTATCTCTATATTGTGCAAGGCAGTTTTATATGAGCATTTGTCTCATATGTAGGATCACTAAAATCACAGAATTCATGTCTCATAGCTAGTACATGCATATTTCTATTTTGTTCTTACAAGTCATTGAAAAACATACATAAAACTCACTCAACATTTTAAATTTCAAGTCTGGATAAGAACATAGTCTACCAACAGTCTCTATCTTCAGCTTACTGATGAAATAATGAAGGACTGAAGGAAAAGGAACTAGGTTGTTGGATATTTACCTTCCCTCTGTGTCATCATTTTGAACATAAGGGACTGGCTAGAATAGGGAAAATAATATTAGTAGAAAAGAATATAATAGTGTTTCTCAGTTATATGTATTTGTTAGAATGCCATTGTCTTCCTTCTGTGTTTGAAGCAAGTTTTGATCAGAACTTTAACGGTGACCTCTTAGGGTGGTCAGTGGTCTCCTCCCTATTCATGTATTCAGTTGTAGGAATAGCAATCTTCTCCTCTGAATCTAAATGGATTCCCACATACTGTGTGTCCACTGGGATTAGTTGGTTGCAGGGCCTCTCAAATGCTATAACATGAATGGGATGGCAAGGAACAGTGAACACACACATTACATGTATCTCCTTTTGCTCACATACATGCTCCATTGTTCTATCAGACTGTACTTAACACAAGTTTGAAGATTAAATTACCAAGACTTTCAAGTTGATGACAGCAGGTCACATAACCTAGGTCCTTCTGGTGTGGTAGCCTGTGTGACTACCACAATGCCCATGACGCTGGTTCTAGTGCCAACTCAGATCATTAGTCACTGTGTCATAACTGTCCTATACTGCAGTTGAGTTCTGGGAACCAGTATTAGTCAGGGTTCTTTGGAAAACAGAAGCAGTCTCTTTCTTTCTANGTGACCTCTTAGGGTGGTCAGTGGTCTCCTCCCTATTCATGTATTCAGTTGTAGGAATAGCAATCTTCTCCTCTGAATCTAAATGGATTCCCACATACTGTGTGTCCACTGGGATTAGTTGGTTGCAGGGCCTCTCAAATGCTATAACATGAATGGGATGGCAAGGAATAGTGAACACACACATTACATGTATCTCCTTTTGCTCACATACGTGCTCCATTGTTCTATCAGACTGTACTTAACACAAGTTTGAAGATTAAATTACCAAGACTTTCAAGTTGATGACAGCAGGTCACATAACTTAGGTCCTTCTGGTGTGGTAGCCTGTGTGACTACCACAATGCCCATGAAGCTGGTTCTAGTGCCAACTCAGATCATTAGTCACTGTGTCATAACTGTCTATACTGCAGTTGAGTTCTGGGAACCAGTATTAGTCAGGGTTCTTTGGAAAACAGAAGCAGTCTCTTTCTTTCTATATCTCTCTCTTTTCCTTTCCTTTCCTCTCTTCCTTCCTTCCTTCCTTCCTTCCTTCCTTCCTTCCACCCAGGGAAGAGTTGATGTCGCAACTCAAGTCCAGAGGCAGTTGGAAGCAGAATTCTTCCCTCCCTGGGACTCTGTCTTTTCTTTTAAGGCCTTCAACTGATTGGATGAGGCCCACCCACATTGTGGAAGGTAATCTCCTTTGCTTAGTCTACTGATTTAAATGTTAAGGATATCCAATACATATTTTTATAACAATATTTAAGCTGGCGTTTGACCAAAAACTGGGCACCATAGCCTAGCCAAGCTGACGCATATAATTAATCATCTCGGAAGTAGATTCTGAGGATGTCAGAAGGATGTCAGTGTGCAGGAAGTTGATGGAGGAGCTCTCTAAGATCAATACTTGCGGAGAGGAAGGGAAGCAAGCAGGATTGGTCAGAGGAAGAAGGTGAGCTGTGTTACATTCCCAATGTCAGCTGGCCCTGTAGAAAATTCTGAGGAGGTATGACCCTATCTTCAGAAGTGCCCCATTTTGGAGATAGATGACTGTGTCTTTAAATGCTTAAGATATTTGACATGAGCACCCCAGAAGAGGGGCATGGCCTTGGGCACGGTGACTCTTCAGCCCAGGTATTCCCTTCGGGGACTGGCAGTATTTCCAGAAACTGGGGAAATGAGTCCTTTGACACCAAAGGGGGATCTGGGTACCACATCACAGCATCTACTACACTTAACCCCCTTTCCTGCTGCCCCCTCACCCCCACACTCCCTACCCTATTCTATAGACTACCGTCTCTGAGGATCAGGATCTCATATTTCCTCTGTATTTCCACCACACAGTGCATTGTAGCAGGCACTCAACAAACCTTAAGTAAATGAATCAACAAAGATCCTGAGCACAAAAACATTTGTTGCAGCAAAAAGTAGATTCTGATGAAGAGTAGAGTGACCATGAATGCTTACACTGCTTTTCACAGTTCCCGAGTCTCTTTCACTTGTTCCATTTAAACTTCATAACAACTGGTGAGATAGGGAATGACTGTTCCCATTTTCTAGATGAAGAAACGGAGGCTCAGGAAACCAAAATGGTTTGCCTAGAACCGTAGAATCAATGAGTGGCTCCTGCCAGGTTTCCTTTGCTGCAGCTTAGAGTGACTGTCTTTGTTGACTAAACGTGGCCCATCCTTCTTATCTGTCAGAGACCTGGTCCTCATAGTCATAGTTCTAAGGATAAAAGAAACTATCAAATGCCTTAAATTCCTCTAGCTGCCTAAAGGATGCTGCTGACTTGTGTTTCCAACAGCAGCATGAGTTAAGGGAGATGCACATGGAATCACATTGTGACTGTTGGTGTCAATGGTGGTGTAGGTGGCTCCAGAACATGTCAAAGGTACTTCAGCGACCTCCCCAGGGATGGAGCTGGTTCCTTGTCCTCATTCCGTAACCACACTCTAACTCAAGGTAACTGGCTGCTGATAACTCCGGGTCAAGTTTGAGGCTATTAAGAGGAAAGAGGTTTGTGGCAGATCTTAAGTAGCTTCTCCTTTTTACCTCCACGGTGCTGACATTTAAAAAATTCTGCAGATCATCAAATGAAAATAAAAATAGCCTTTCTTGGCACTGAGTGATCTGACTTTTGTTGACAAAGAGGTCATAGATTCCCCTCTTCAGATGGTTTCTCTGTTTTGTTTAACTAGCCAAATCCATTGAGGAAAGGGCATTCAACTCTTGGAGGAAGGGAAATGGAAATGTTTAGATAAAGGACATCTTTTTTTAAAGCTTCATTTTTAGGCGACTTCCTTTTGATCTTATTGAACCCGTAAAGTATAGATCTGTGGGTTGGAATGATAGCAGGAGAACTAAACTCTATTTTCTGACAGTAAATAAGATGCACCAAATATGTCTTCTGGTGCTTGGGTGTCATTATTACAAACAAATTAGAATCAAAAGTCAAGCGCCCATGACTCAGTGATCTTAAAGCCATTGGTGATACAATGGGAAATTGGTAGACTCAGACACACGTGGATTTTAGTCCATCTTGTATTTACTAGCTCTGTGACAAATCTCAGTTGTTTAACAGTAAAAGAAGAATGAAAACATGTGCTTTACAGAACTATTACTCAGGTCAGATAAGCTCCAAGTGAAAATTCTTTCCACACAGTAAAGTGATTTTTTACTAAAATACTTTACTAATTGTACTATTAGTAAAGACGAAAACCTCTGAAGGCCTGTGCTGTTTGGAACTCCTGGGCAGCGGTCTCATGTTTAACGGTCATACCACATTTAATGTAACCATGTTCAATGGAACAGCCTACTGGATTATTATACCAATCAATTGGGTTCCAGAAAGCTCTTTGATGTTATTTGAATATAAATAATTTGAATAATAAACGTATGTTTTTCAAATAGTAAGTCACTACCCATTAGTGGATCCAAAATTAATTTACTTATTTTTAGTGTATAGTTCCATGAGTTTCAACAAATGTAAACACCCATGTAACTACCACCATAATTAAAATATAGAACCCTGGCTGGTGTGGCTCAGCAGATTGAGTGCTGGCCTGTGAACTAAAGGGTCATCGGTTGGATTCCTAGTCAGGGCACATGCTTGGGTTGTGGGCCAGGTCCCTGGTCAGGGGTGTGTGAGAGACAAGCACACGTTGCTGTTTCTCTTTCTCTCTCCCTAAAAATGAATATTTTGTGCCCTTTTGTAGGCAGTTCTCTCCTTCAGATCCCAGGCATGAGTGTTTTTTTCTTGTCATTAAGAAAAGATTTCTTTTATGTAGAATTTTATATAAATAGATTTATATAACATATACCATTTGTGTCTGGCTTTTTCACATAGTACAATACCTGTGGGTTTTATTCACCTTATATGTTTTAATGGTTACTCTTTGTTGCTGAGTAGCATTCCTTTATGAGGGTATAGCACACTTCATTTGCCTATTTATTTGTTGATGGACAGGTGATGGTTGCTTCCATCTTTTGGGGGGATGATAAATAAAGCTGCTGTGATTACTCACATGCAACTCTTGGTGAGAAACTGTGTTTTTATTTCCCTTGAGGATAAACTATGAATTACTGAGCCTTACGATCAGTGTATATTTAACTTAATAAAAAGCTGCCTACTGTTTTTCCAAAGTGTAGCCTTTTATATTCTCATTGGCAGTGTGATGAAGAGTCACAATTGCTCTGTCTTCTCACCAACACTTAGCATTGTCAGTTGTTTACATCTTAGCCATTCTAGTGTGTCTTAGTGGTATCCTGTTGTAGATTTTATTTGCAATTCTCTGACTAGTGTCTTTTTATGAGTATCTTTTTCATGTGCTTATTGGTCATTTGCATATCTTCTGTTTTGAAGCATCTGTTCAAATATTTTGCCTTTTTTAAAATTAGGTTGTTTGCCACTGATGGCTTTACATATATAAACTGAATGAAACAGAATAAAAACTATCAAAGTACATTGCATACAGTGTATTTTGTTTCATTATACTTTTATTTCAGTATATATACATATAACCAACATATTTGTGTGCATACACATATATACACATATAGACATATATACAGTGTTGCAATGTTAAATACACCTATAATCACTTAATACCACATTTCTTATCAAGTAGTAAAAATATTCTCCTAGATATTTTCAGCCCAATGGAGGCTGAGTTTTCTATTACTTGCAGCTGAAAGCATGTCCTTTTAGCCTTAAGCTTCTATAATTCTTTCCTGGGACAACCTCTTTGCAATCCACTCCTTAAATTATGCATCAATTTTTAGTTCTGCATTTGAATAAATATATAGAAAATTGTTCATTTTGCTTGGTTGATTGCTGGAGTGTGTGATTGCTGAAGAGTGGAAGTCATTTCCAGCTATCAATTCATTTGGATTCATAAGCTTAGATGGTAAAGTCTGGCAGGAGAAAAGGGAAGACATATGACATAGATTTTAGAGTAGGAATCCAGGTGATTTTATGCACCTTTTCAAATTATATTTTATTCCTTTAATTGATTTATAATTAATTTTCAATTAGGTAGTAGTGGTAGTTTTCCAATAGGTTTTGAAGTTTATAGTCTATACTATATTTGACTTCAGAACTTTTTATTGGTCTGGAATTTCCTCCTTTGACTGTTAAATATTTGCAAAAGAAATTCTCCACATGCCATTTTGAAACAAGAGAGGACTTTTCTGCTCACCTTCAGTATGTTTGCACATCAGAAGTATAAGGCTAAAACCATCCCTGAGTTGTCTGGGAGTTTTCTGTTCCCTAAATGTTCCACAGTTACTTCATAAGGCTGGAGGTTTACTTTTCTGCCTTAGTGGTTGGCCAAGGGAAACTCCGGTCCTCCCTCCATCCAGGGAGAGCTGTTTCCTGAGATGTTGCATGCAATTGTTAGGATAATGCAAACTTGGTAACAAATAAACCTCTGATTTCAGGGCTGGACACAACAGAAGTTTACTTCTGTCTCATGTAACAACCCAATGGGGCTATTCTGTATAAGGAGACTGTGGGTGAGTGGGAGTCTGCTCCCTGCAGTCCACACAGTCACTGAAGGACCCAGACTAACAGAGAAGCTCCTGTCTTAAATATGCTCTTTTCATAATTACCCTCAACACTGACATCTAGCTGGAGGAGAGTGAAGAGCAAGGAAGGGCTTGTAAGTCAGAGATGTCACTTCTGCTCATAGTCCATTGTCCTGAACTTAGCTGTATGGACATAGCTAACACAAGGGAGGCTGGTTGCAATGGTCTGAATGTTTGTACCCCCCACCCCAATTCATATGTTGAAATCCTGACCCCCAAGGCAATGGTATTAGGTGGGGCCTTTGGGAGTCAATTGGATCATGAGGGTAGAGCCCTTATCAGTGGGATTGATGCCCTTATGAGAAAGACATTCCTTGGCCCTTCCACCTTGTGAAGTTACAAGGAAAAGACGGCCAACTCTGAATGAGGAAGAAGACTTACGAGACACTGAACCTGCCAGTGCCTTGATCTTGGACTTCATAGCTTTCAAAACTGTGAGAAATAAATTTCTATTGTGTCTAAGCTATTCAGTTTATGGTATATTGTTACAGCAGCCCAAATGGACAAAAATGTTAGTACGTTTAGCTTGGCTCTTTGCTCGGGAAAAAGAAAATTTGGATTCTGACTCATAGTTTGCAGTCTTTGTCACACTGCCCCTTTTGCTTCACTCTCCCTAATCCCTTATTGCAGAGAAGGTAAAACACAGAGACCAAGGGAAGATGAGAAAGGATGCTGGTGCAGGGCGAGTGGGTGCAACTGAAGCGGAAGCTGGGTGGTGTAGCTGTCCCCGTTTTCCAGGCCCCGGGAATGGGCCTTCCTCTCCCGTCTCTTCTGCCACACTGTGCTCCAGCCGCAGGAGACTTCTAATTCCTCTAGAACCCCTTGCTCGGGACCTTCACCTGGCCTCTGAGCCCTGCCCAAACACTCCTCCTCCTTATGGCCAAGGTCTGTCCTGACCACGTCGGGGGTCCCAGCTTCAGGGTTCTCTCCTCAGATGTTCGCTTAACTTGTAACCTAAATTTGGTTCCTTTCTCTGGGTGTCTCAGAGAATCCTGTACTCCACCCCCCCCACCACCACCTTTATAACAGCGGTCCTTAAAGCTGTGTGGGGAGGGGGAATTCCCAGACACCTGGGCATCCCAGACATCTGGGGACCCAGACATTTTTGGTTGTCACAACCCGAGGGGTGGGGGCACTACTGGTACCTAGTAGGTAGAGGCCAGAGATGCTGCTGAGCATCCTACAGTGCACAGGATAGCCCCCCAGGCAAAAATTACTTACTTCTAAATGTCAGTAGTGCCACGGTCGAGAAACTATGCTCTACCATTTATCACGATTTACAGATACAATTTATTTGTGTGATTGTTTAACACCTGTCTCCCTATCCAGACTGAAAGAGATGGTAACTTTAGTCTGTCACAGCAGTCATGGCTCTAATACATAGCACATCATGTGGAAAATGCTCAAAAACTTTATTCAATGAATAAAATAATTTCGAATGTAATTCAGTTACATATATTAATTTAATTTTTTTGTGGATTTTTCTAAGTGTCAGGCACTGGAAACCCAAGATGAATAATAAACTTAAGACCCAGAATATGTCACATTAACTATATTCCAGGTATTAAACTAACTTTCCATTTATGTTACACAAAAACTGTCTGAGATAGGTGTAATTTATTGCCATCCTTTTCCTACAGATAACACTCAGAGAGATTAATTGATTTGTCCAGTATCACTCCGTAAGCAAGTAGAGGAGCCAGAAAGCTACTCCACCCTGAATCAGCTCTTTCCAAACGGCATCATAGTGTTTATTGCTTTTGAATTTGCTTTCAGCTAAAACTCGGCATTTTCATTTTATCAGTTGCAGTTCTTGCCACCAAAATGCAAAAACCCTGAGGGGTAAGTGGGATAGGATTTATTGTAACCACTTGCACAGTGAAGGGAAGGAGGCTGAGTAAAGACAGTTGACCTGCCCAAGGACAAATCCAGGGAGTGGCCGAACAAAGAGAGGAAAGAAATAGGTGTCCCTGTTCACCAGCCAAAGGCTGCTAGCAACATACCTGTGGTCCAACAAATTGGGTTGATTGGCATTTGTTTCAACAAGGGAGGACAGACCCCAGGGGGAACCACGGGAGCTTCTGTAGGAGAAATTTGGTACAAGATCGAACTTGAAGAACCGTAAGGAAGCATGGCTTTATTCTGGATTGACTGCTGTTAGGAAGTAGGACAATTCTACGACTGGGTTCTTAGTAACTCGTATTGAGGAGGTCTGAGGAGTAGGATAAAGGTGCAATTGATAAACACTCATTTCAGCCACTGAAGGGGGGATTACTGTTGTTTGCACAGTCTTCTTGGGGGGTTTTCTTTTTGTGTTTGGCCAGAGTGATTTTGTCTGATGTTAATGTTCCATAAAATTGTTAATCTGAGAATACCAAGGTCTACCTGTAAGAGCCAACCAGCTAATTTGACCACTACCAGGGGGTGCTTTTTGCTTTCTGAAAAATCTTGGTACCTCTGGTCCAGCGTTTTGTCACTACACTACACTGCCTGTCTACACGCGCACACAGTCTGCCCAATACTGTGTCCAGTTTCTGAGAGAGAGCGAGATGAGTGGGTGCAGTCTCCCTCCCACGCTACCAACACCACACCTCCTTTTCCCCTCTCAAGACTCAATACTCAGTGCTCTAAGTTCCTTCCCTATCAAAACGGGCTCCCCTAGAAGATCTGAGACTGATGTGCTTTGGTGACAAATGATGGATGGCACTCCCAGAGACCCTTTGCAAGCACAAGGTTACAAATTTTTATCTTTTCCAGAGGACTGTGGACTTTTCGTCAGTTTATTTATTGAAGTCTTTTATTCTCATCAGAAAAGTAACAAACGCTCACTAGGTGAGAAATAAATAGCACAGTAGAAATGAAAAAGAAGTCACTCATAGTCCTACCAACTGAAGAAACTGTCAATGTTTTTGAGTATTTTCTGTCAGAATTTTCCCTATGCATAATGTTGTGTGGGGCGTGGGCCTCTGCATGCGCAGTTTTGATCAGACTGGAGATAAAATGTTTGCCCTTTAAAAAATTAACTATTAACAAACCTGATTTTTAATATTCACTTCATACTCCACCACATGTGTTATGTGTTATGCCAAATTGATTTCATATCTTTATTTTTGAACATTTACATAGGTTCCTTTTTTAAAAATAATAATCAATCCTGTGATAAACTTCCTGGTGCAGAAGTCTTGTTACACATCTCTCTCTTGTCAGACTAAATTCCTGTACTGGGGCTGATAAGTTGAAGGACTTAAATATTTTAAAGACTATGTACCTATATTATTATGGAATTCCAGGTGTTGGCCAGCTGGGTGGTGAGAGGAAAGAAGAGATGTGAAACACCTGTTTTTCTGGGAAGTGTACCACTCTTTCCCTTCCATGTTGGGCCAGCTCAGGTTTCAGATCCCAGGAAGGATCCCAGCAGACTGCTCAGGCAAAAGGGGTGCAGTCCTACAGGGCAAGAGAGGAAACACCAAGGATTCATCACAACAGTGGCTTTGCCTTAATTCAATGCCTTCAATGGGAGGGTTGCTGTGAGCAGGTTGCATAGCTGAAGGCTGCAGTGATGACCCCAGCCTGTACCTGAGGCTGTGAGATGAGGGGAACATCTGGGAGTCATCAGCATTTGTCCAAAGCTGGTCATAGGAGAAAAGTGCACTGGTGTGTCAGGTCTAAGCTGCAGCTGCAGTCAGGGCCAAGGCTTCCCATTCTCTGCTGCTTCTCATTTAAGACATCTTAATTCGCCTCTATTCTTTGGCTGAGGCATTAACTATACAGTCCGTGGGAGCTGGCGAACTCTGGGTTCCCACCACAGGAGAGGCATGCTAGCTGATTCTTTATTCTCTGGGTGGCAATTCTTGCTCTCATGACCTCTACTATTAAGAATCCTGGAAGCACACTTGAAAGCCTACTGTTGCTTGGAACAAGCTTTTGTTTCTTAAATGAAAAGTGCAAACCCAAGTGGTATCAACCTCAGAAGGCCACCAGGGAGGAGAAAGCTCGGAGGACTTGATACTTCTTGGGGAGCCAGAGCCACAGGCCAAGGGGTTATAGACCAGCATTCTGCTAACACAGCGGGAAGTAAGGCACTGCTGTGGTATGCTAATAGTTTCTTAGACAGGGATACAAATCCCTTGGTAAAAGGGGTGTTATTGTTGCAATGCACAAATTGGTTACCAAATGATATACTCTGAGAAAGAGTGGGAAGGAAGAAATCCATTTACCAAACTTCTATTGAATACTTGGACCCCACTCAGCACTGATCTTGTGCTTTTCTCATTTATTCTCCAATCTGCCCTATGAGGTAGGTACGCAAATAATATTAAAGCCTATCTTAATATCAAGAAATTGAGTTTCACAGAGGTTTGCTGCTCGCTGAGGCCATGGTTGGGGTGGGAGCAAGGCTAATGCCTTTATAAAATAAATAATAAATATAGAAATGCATGAAAAATGCATTGAACTAAATAATTTAATCCCCTCGATGGGAGGGTTGAAAATAATGTATAAATTTGAAAAGTTTGACCTTTGAATGTGTTTATTGAGTTATATTTTATATACCTTAAATTCGCCCATTATAAGGAGAAATTCAATAGTTTTAGTAAATTTATAGAATTGTGCAGCTACCACCACAGCATAGTTGTTGGATATTTCTGTCCAAGGGTACATCTTTTTATGAAATAAGGTTCTGTTTGAAATTTTGAATAGATAAAATACTGTGATTTCTACAGTTTCTATTGATTACCTACACTTCCTCTTCTAGGTTCTCGCAGGGGGATGAGGATGACCCAGGGTGCAGTGACCCACTACAGCATCCTAGAGCTAATCACAGATGGGTGAGATTTCCAGAATGGTGATTCTAAAAATCCCTGATGGCCCGGATGGCCTTGCTTGGTTAGCTATAACATAAGCTGTGTGGAGTGTTCCTGGTATTATTTAAGTGCATGCAATATTAGTACTTTAGAGTTATTGGCTTGTTTTATACAGCTCCTTTCACATTTCATGTTGACCTTAAACACCCTAGCATATTGAAACATCAGCATATGGAAACGATGTGATGAATCAGTGACTATTGTTCTTCCCTGGCTTACCTCTGGCTTTGGCTTAGCCTTCATGCCCTTCAGGCAGCATCTCTCACCTTCTTCCTACCCTTCCCATGACATCCTGTCATTCTTGCTAACACATTATTTATACACTGTGTGGTACTGCCCTTCTACCCCAGTGTCTTATGCATTAGATTTTAAGCTTTTACAGGATTTCAATTTCAGTTTACCTAGGGAATTGACGAGATAAAGTGGTACCTATTACTTGATTTTTTTTTTTAAGAAAGGGGCTACAGAAGAGTGATTGCAAAGTCTTAGTATCCATTGTCATTTAAAGAGTGAAAATGCATAGAAAAAAATAGAAAATATCTCTAAGTTTAATATAGTTAACTAGGACAAGGATAAGGTGATGAGTTGGTGTGTTGGGGATGGGAGTTGCTTAGGAAGAAGGTTTCCACTTATCAAAAAGTACTTTATAAAGTCCCATATGTTGTTTAGGCTCCCCTAAACTTCTAGATTATTTAGAAATTATTTATCTTCTCCAGGACAGAAATCTTGAAAGTTTCCTAGAAATGTTTAGCATTTGACAACAGCTTTAAGCATTGACACTGAATTTTCATGAGTCAATTTTGCATAACTCCACTCCTCACTTTTTAAAAATATTTAAAAACGTATAACGTTGTCTAAAAAATGACTTACTCACATGACATTTGCAAATGTTCTAGCCATAGCAATTTGATTTTCTTTTGGCTACCATATAACTGTGTGTGTTATCTAAATGAATGTCTGAAGCTTTATTTTAGATGTGTACATGGATGCTAGTAATGAACCTTTGAAGTTCTTGTTGTAATGTATTCCTCAATCTCCTCGTGCCCTCTGTAGTTGATATGATGAACTCTTCAGCCCATTTGTATTTAAACAACTGTTTGTATCTTAACAAAATTTCTCCCATTATTGTTGTGCCTTGTGCTCTAGAAAATAGCGGTCACTCGTGGAAGCTCTCTTCTTTTTTTTTTTTCTTACTGTTTCCTGGCAGCAAATGTAACTGCTTCTTCATTTGGTTGTTTATTAAGAGCAAGGGGGCGCCTGAAGTCTGGATGGTGATTTAGGAAGTTAACTACCTGCAATTATCTTTCTGAGAACCCATGTCTCTTCCTGAGTTGGTATTTCTTTGGAATTTTTTAAACCTACTCTAGAGATAGCTGGGAAGCCACACAGAGCCACTGCTACGCAGGTTTCAGCCCTGGAGGCAGAGGCGGAAGAGTGGGGAGTTCTAGTGGCCAATGAGAGATGCTGTGTTTCCCTCCGCAGGACAGACCCGTGTCTCCCTTTCTCCATTCTCTCCGTGGCAAAGAATTTGTTTTACAGTGAATTTATTTTACACAAGCTCAGATATAACTGTGACAGATTTATTTGCCAAATGTCTGAACAGGCTCACAATTCCAGTAGCAGTGCATAAAGTTCCCCATTCCTGCACATTCTTGCCAGCATTTGGTATCATGTGGCGTCTCACTAATGTGATGAGCAAAAAGCAGCGTCTTATTTTGACTCCCATCTTCTGTTTATTAGTATTGTTAACTTTGGGGATTTCTCTTTCTACAAATTGCCTGTTCATAGTTTTTATTTGCTCAGTTTTGTTTTTATTAGTGTTTTTTATCTTTTCCACAAAACTGAATTTTTTGAAAATTCTATAATTAATAAGTAATAATGAATTAGTTTTCCTATTTTAGTGGGCCTATATCTCTACCAATTGCTGCCAATCTCCCCACTTGCTAACCATGGCTTCTTATTAGTCCCTCTAATCAATCAGTTGATGTAATTCCAGCTAAAACAGCCAGGTGTATCTGTTGGTCTCAATGGCCATATCCTAGTTAACATAGCATTTCCATTTTTTTTTAATGTTTGAGGATAGAACATTGATGACATGCCTCTGAGATCTCCTAGGCATTTTTTAGGAACCCATCTGGTGACATTGAATCTAACTCCCTTAAAGGAATTAAAATGAAATCTTCCTAAAAACTACAGCATTTGGGGATCCTCAGGGCTGTCCATTTGACTGAGCTTTTAAGTGAGATTACTCCCTCAAGAAGAGCCTTATAAATCCACACTGATAGTCTACAAAGTAAGCAAAGCTGCAAGAATTACATGTATAAGCCCTGCTCTATATTTCTCTCCAAAAATATTCATTGAAGAATGTTAAGAAGAATAAGATGTGAATTCTATCTTCAGATACAGTCTAGTTATCACTCACGTCCCCACCTTTGGAGGTAGCACCTTTCTTCCAATGATGTTGTACTTGTTCAAAATACTATTTTATCGTTATAAAAAATCCAAGTCATTATAATCTAGGCAAGCACAGTCTGGAACTAGAAATTCCAAGCTACTCTTCCAGAGAGCTGAGTTGAAAGAAACAGAGAACAGACAGAGTAGGGGGGCTGGGGTGAAGGGATTGAGAAGTACCAGTTGATAGTTACAGAATAGTCTCAGGGGGTGTAAAGAACAGCACAGGGAGTACAGTCAGTAATATTCTAATAACTATGTATGGTGCCTGGTGGGTACTGGGAATATCAGAGGGAACATTTTATAAAGTACATGATCTACTAACCACTATGCTGCATACCTGAAACTAATACAAAATAATACTGAATGTAAAGTATAATTAAAAATAAGAAGATAACAACAACAAAATCCCCCAGAACAACAACAAGTGAAAGAGCATAGTGGAAACGCGGCTCTGCCGCTCTCCTCTGTGCCCCTCTGCGCATGACACGGAACACCTCCGGAGCTCAGCTTTCTCGGGCAATAAGGATTCCGCACCCACGACAAACAAGACAACACAGGTGAACTTTCTAGCCCGGAGATACTTAACACTGGAAAATATCACTCACATTGGAATCCAAACTTGTTTTAAAATCGCAATGAGCTTCATAGAGTGGTTCTTGCTAGGTTCAGAAAATGTTCAGATGTATCTTGATGAAGAATCCACAGCTGCTATCCTTTTTCTCTCTCTCTTCCTCTTCTCTCTCTCCCTCCCTCCCTCTTTCTCTTTCTCTCTTTCTCTCTTTCTCTCTTTCTTTCTTTCTTTCTTTCTTTCCCTCCCTCCCTTCCTTCCTCCTTTCTTCCTATTTTTTATTTTTTAATTGTTGTTCAGATACAGTTCTCTCCGTTTGCCCCCAACCCGCCCCCACCTCCTACCCTCGATCCTACTGCTGTCCTTTTCCCCGTGTTGGAGACCGGTCTGTTCCCTTTCCTCAGTTATCCTGGCAGCGCCCTCTGTCTGCGGAGCAGCACCAATGCTAGCTTCAGGTGTTTGTAGAGTGACCTGAGGGTTTCCGGAAACCTCCCATGGTGAGGGCTCTCTGTTTCTGCCAGAAGTCCATTAACATACCACATGCTGACCATGGCACCTACAGTGGATGGAAACAGAAAGGCCTAGCTTGAATTGTGGGGGTGGATTTCTACCCTGCCTTTACCATTCAGATAAAGCAGTTGTGGACTTTTGAAAAGTAACTGTCATTGATAGTTTTCTCATGTCTAAGTTTTTCTGTAGTCACAATCATCTTTTGGGTTCTAAGAACACAGTGGAGTAGATCATGGTTCAAATTTACAGTCTCATTTTTACTGGCCACATGACCTTGAACATGTCATTTAATCTCTTTGAGCCTTCATTTTCTTATTTGTAAAAGAAAAAATATACATGTACCGACCTTGCAGGGCTGGTATGAGGATTAAATGAGATCATGTATAAAAATACTAAGCACTTTTGCCAGGCACATTGTAGGTCTTTAGTACATTTTCCTCTCTTTCTGACTGACTCACTTATTCCTAAGAAAAAGTAGACTGCTCTGTTGAGTTGAAAGCCATGTGTGCCAGGGTCTGATTCCAAATTGGGCGTCCTTCTCAGATTCCTGTCAGGGACTCTACACTGACTGCATTCTCATTTTGACAGATGCTGGACTCCGTATTTACAAGGCCCGGTTCTGTGAGCACAGAGTATGCACGAGAAGCCTTTCCAGGTGCGGCTGAGTGTCAAAAAGGCAGCCTTTCTGCCGAAGACTATTGATGTGCTTTCGTTTGCTACCTCTCCTCAAGTTCTCAGGAGTGCTTTTTAAAAGTTTTAAATCAATGTTTCCATGACTTGTTCAGGCAGAACTCACTCTTTCTGAGAGAAATGACTGGAAATAAGGACTGGTAAGTGGTTGAATGGCGTACTCACGGGCTCTGGGATACACACCTAAGCTGGGATTCTAGCACCGTGGGATCAGAGCGTGTAGTTTTAAGAAGGAGAATAAAAAGTCACCTGGGGAGAGGGAGGTGCTGACCCCCTCCCTATGCGTGATGGGACCTACTTTGCCAGTGGTGAGGGGCTCATTCTGCTCAATTTGCCGGCAGTCCGTTTGCCAGGCCAGAGCATCCACCTTACGGCATGGCTCAGAGGTGGGAAGGAGGAAGGCGAGGCCTGTTTTGAGGAACCTGGTTCAAGACTTCACTAGACAGTTCAAGTCTTTACTCAGCCCTGCAGAAGGTAGACATTGTAGATAGACCACGAGACCAGAAGCTGCAAACTCAGGCCCTTTGTGGTCTACTTACAACTTTCCTTTGCATCCCTACCTGACATCTGGCACTGTTCTCTGGTATTAACCCAGGCATTGCCCTTGGCTACTCTAAAACTGTGAGCCATGCCTAAATGTCAGAAAGCCTGCCCAAGCTTCTTTTTCTTAATATTGTTATTAGTTTGAAATCTGGTTCAGGCTACATTGTGTATGCACAGGTCTTATGGCTTGAAGAAATCAGGTGGAATTGTACAACTTGCTTCAATCACATATTTCTGGTTCTTGGCTGGAATGGTGGTTAGCGATTGCTCCATAAGAACAAACTATGAAAAATTCTCTGTTAGTCATGGCTGGGTGGCTCAGTTGATTAATGAGTGGTCCCCATATACCAAGGTGCAGGTTTGATCCAAAGTCAGGGGACATAGGAGAAACCACCCATGAATGCATAAGTAAGTGGAGCACCAAATCAATGTCCCCCTCTCTCTCTTGATCTCGCTCTAAAAATCAATCAATAAATGATTTTTAAAAATTCTCAGTTGTTTACAATAAGCATTTAGTTAGCTCATGTGTCTGTGGGTTTATTGGGATGTCTCTGATTCAAGTTGTGGGTCCAGCTGGCTCAGGTTCTGAGGTTCAACATAAAGGGATGGTGACAACTTGAAGAAAACTCTTCTCGAGGCAATCACAGAGATATAAAAGAATAAGCAGAATATATAAGGTCTCTGAAGGCCTTGGTTTGGGGCTAGCACATTGTCACTCCTGCTCATATTTGATTAACCAAAGAAAGTCACATTGTCAAATCCAAAGGCAAGTGTCGGGGAAATGCAGTCCATCAGTGGAAGCAAAAAGAAATTTCCTTTTTCAGAGTCTCATAGGATGGGACACGGACATAGGGTGGATGAAGAGCTGGAGCCAGGAGTCCCATCTGAGAATTAAGGAAAAAATATAAACTTATGAAAGTTTTATTTTATTAAATATAATTCCTATTTATTTACTTTGCATGTCAATTTGTGATGTGGAGTACTGCACTGAGGGCCAGTGGTCCCCTCAGATGCACATATGCCAAGCACAACAGGAAGTGGAATATCTTTGCATGTGTTCTCTATTCCAAGTAACGTTCATGGAGATGATCCAAGAACTGAAATGAAAGTGTGAGGTTCACAGAGTTTGTCATTTTTTTCATGTTTTGCTGTTGAAAAATAATATGCATTCCCAAAAGTGCACAAATCATGAGGGTATAGCTTCAGGTATTTTACATATTATCACAGCAATGTAACCAGCAGCTAGATCAGTTGACAAAATGTGACCATTATCCTAGGAGTCCACTGCAGGCCACCTTCAGTCATGACCTCCCCGGAGCAACCTCAAGCATGACTTCTAACAGTATGCTTGAGATTTAGAATTTTATATAAATGGATTAAATCCTAAACCAGAGTCTGTCTTTTGAGTCTTCAGTCCCTCCTTACTGTGACTGCTAGTTGTAGACATTGGCAAATTAACAAAATGAGGAGAAAGGTTGAAAAAGTGGCTTGTATGTCAGTGGCTACCCTCATTCACGTGTATTAGTTATCACTTAAGTGTCATCATGAATTGGCACAACACGATTACGGCTGGCATTAGATGTGTTATTTTATTAGGACTAGCAGCTCAGCTCATTTCTGTGTGGCTTTCAGAGTGTGGTGTCCACACAGAAGAATAATCAATAGAAGTTTCAAAAAGAAAAGTAGAATAGACCTGTATCTATTAGTACCTCCATCATTAAGTGGGTACCTTAGAAAAAGTTCTCAGTCAATTAGTGTGTGGTATTTCTCTGGGTTACAGACGTTGCTGAAGCACTTTGAGATCCTTGGAGGTGAGGTTCCTATTTTACCAATGAAAAGTCTTGGACTTTCAAAGAATGGCATTGACAAAAAAAGGAAGATGAGGACGCTGGGTGCCAAACGAAGCTCAGTAAATATTCATAGGTTAATAGGTTGAGCAATCCTGCAAGCGCCATGTCCAGTTTGCTGCCTTTAAAATGCCATTAGCCTTTTCTACTTATGTCAAAATGATGATGTATGGGTAAACATCAGCCCCTCCGTGTCATTTCTCCAGGACAGCCTTATCATTCATATTTGCCTTCACTGTCTTCCCAGTCTAATGGCTCGTATGACCTGAAATGGGTTATAAGCCCCAATATCCTTCAGAATGTTTCTGTTGTCAGTTAGGAATACATTGAACATCCTATTCAGCTGAAAAGACTAGGAAGGCCAATGGAGAGAAGTTTAAACAGGGAGTTTGTTTTTCTTAACAGAAAGCAGAGAGGCAGCTGGTGCAGCTGTCCCGTGATGTCCCTGGGGACTCGGGCTCTGTCTCCTTGTTCTCAGTGCTTCTTGGGTCAGGCGTCATCCTCATGCTTGTCACTTCATGCTCGAAGATGGCACAGTGGCTATATTTCTAGGCCTCATGAGTTCAGGAAGAAAAATGAATGTTGGAGAAATGCCTTTTTAAGCTTTTTTAAAGCTTAACTTTTTGTCCAAGGACTTTTTAATCTGCCTTATGGACTTTTGCCTGTATTTTATTAGTCAGACCTGTGCCCTATGGCCACCATGGTCTACAAGGAAGGCTGCATTTTAAATGGTCCTATTGCTACATGAAACAGACCAGGTTAGTGAGGAAGACATGTATGTGTGAGTTGGGGGAAGGGGAAGTTAGGAGGGACAGGGTGTTGGAAGGGAGAAGGGATGGCCATTCGGGAAACAATTAGCAGTATCTCTGTAAGGGACTCATTTGCTGGGTGGTTTTAGCCATAGGTCCTCTAATCTCGTGCTGAGCGTATCCCGGAGACCTGCTTTATGCACTTACAGACATGAATAAAGCAGAGTTTACAACCCAGTGCGTAGCTTCAGCCGAGAGTCCTGGAGGTAGGCAGGCTCTCTGCTTCTCTTTTATCTGTCTTAAAGAACAATGGAGTGTCTAAGAATGAGATATTCGTCCATTTTGCACTCAGTGTCAGAAACAGTAACTGGGGTGCCTGCTGCATGAGTGCAAGTGAAAATCAACCCTCCTATAGTTGCAGTGAAAAAATGAAGAGAATTACTGCTCTCACAGTTAGCTGCTTTGATAATGGGTATATACATCGCAGTCAGATAAGAACTTTCCCTGTGCTCTTTGCCGGGACTCACTCTATATCTTAAGAGTATCTCTCCTGAGGTTTTGCCCCTAACAACTCATGGAATGTTACCCCTCTCATTCCGCCAATATCCCAGAGTAGCACTGATGAATGATGACATCATAATAGCGTCACCTCGCATTTGACGAGCCCCTTGTGTTTCATAGGTTTTTCTGCATTCGTCACTTTTAATTTGGATTCCGTGATGGGGTTGGGGTGTGGCACTTGGAAGAGCAATTTCAGTTATTCTTCTTGTAGATGTGGAAGCTGCAGCTGAAAGAGAAGAACTTAATTAAGGCAACCTAACCGTTATCTGCCCAGTTTCTGACGCTAACTGTTAAAGCAGGAAACCCATTTATGGAACCAGCTCTTGGTCAATTCAGCAAGTCACAAATGCTAGCTGACGTTTTTGGTGACTGGAGCTCACTTCCTGCCTTATTCATCTCTTCTCCCCGAGTCCCTATTTTTGACTCTGCACATCTTCCTAATGTAACCTAATTTGGGACCATTTTAAACTCTCTTCTTGATCTCATGCCTGGGTTCCAACACAGTGGCTGGTTTGCCATGCTCCACTTTTTGCTCTGGTGAGCCCCCCACCCCCCACCCCCCATCCTGTTGCCTTGCCCCTGGCTCCCTTGGGCCACCTCTTATTGGGAGCAAGTGGTACTATCTCCTTTGTACCGACTTGCTTCTTATGAGAAGCAAGATTTACATTGAGCCAGGTTTATACTGTGGCTCATTTGTCTTATGAACCACAATGTAAATCCATTTGGAATAAAACCATAACCAAAATATTACTTCCTTTACAATTAAGAAAAATATTTTATTTATTTATTTTTAGAGAGAGAGGAAGGGAGGGGGAAAGAGAGAGAGAGAAACATCGATGTGAGAGAGCAACATTGATCAGTTGCCTCGTGTACGCTCCCCAACTGGGAGTGTACAAGGCCCCGCAACCCAGGCATGTGCCCTGACCAGGAATTGAACTGGCAACCTTTCGCTTTGTGGGCGACACTCCACTGATGGAGCCATGCCAGTCAGGCCTCCAACTTTTAATGATCTGTAAGGAAGATTCACTTATCAGACTGGCATTGCATCTTCCATTCAGACAATCACTGGTCCCCTGCAGCACCTCTCCCAGCTCAAATCAGGGAGCTAGACTCCTTAACTTGCTCTTGCTTTACAGTGGCCCAAATAGCTCTCTTCCCTTTTCATATCCACATAGCAGTTCTTAAGATTCACACTAATTCTCTCTCCTGTTTTCCATCCCTTTATCCTCTAGAAAGCGTATGTGGTAACTCAAATTCTGGTCTCCCATACTTCTCTGTCGGTGACCCAATCCGGGTTTTTGTTGATTCTTTCCTGTTACCTTGGACCTAACTTCTATTTCTGTCCTCTACGCTACTGTCACTGGCCACAACATTCCTAGTCCTTCATATGTAATTTTTAACTTCAGCATTGGGCCTCTTCTAACAAAGCTGTCTTATAATGAGGTGGGAATCCCAGGAAGGAAAAGCGTTCCACACGACAGCAGGCTCCTGCTGCATCTTAATTCTTGATTACATCTCTGTCTGCCAGCTGTCCCTGCAACTTTCCTGCTCCTGCAGCTTCCTTAACAGGGGGCCCCATGCCCTGTTTCTGGGCCAGGTTACTGCTGGCATTCTCAGTGTTTCTCCAGCTGATAAAAATAGATTAAGAACAGGTGGCAGGCTTCCTTGGCCTGGCGCCAGGAAGTAGAGAGGTTGAATAAAATATTGGAATCCTTTCAGAATCGAAGTTAAAATTGCCTCAGTTCTCATGTTGTGACTTGGAAGAGAAAAAATACAGTGCCATATCTCTTGGTTAATGGGAAGCGTAGCAAAAAATTGGAGACCTAATGGAGCAAGCACAAACGAGTGATTGGGAGACCAGTGTTTGAGTTCCGGCCCTACTGCTAACCAACTAGTTGTGTAGTTTGAAGCAAACCAGTTCATTTTTCTGAGGGTAGTAACTGGAGTAGTTACCAGTCTCTTTCTAGCTTTAAAATTCAATAAAAGGCTCAACTAAATGATTCCATCTTCCTGTAGAGCATCATTATTATCCTCCTATTATGCCTGCTTATTATCCTCTAAGTCTCATTCCCAAAGTGCATTTATACATAGGAATTACTTTCTCTTCAGGCTATTCCCAGGATCCAAGCTAGAGACCATGTAGTGTCTAAACAATTTTAGTAAAGATTCTGCTCTGCTCTGCATCTTTTCCGTGTTAAATACCAGGCCTGTGTCCTCCCTTTTTGTGAATTGGTCTGGCACAGCCGTCCTCAAACGTGAGTGTGCATTAGAATTAATCCAGAAGCCTGTTAAAACGTAGATGACCAGATCCTACCCCCAGAGTTTCTTTTTAGAAGATCTGGGGTGACACCTGAGAATATGCATTTGTAATATGTCCCTGAGTTTCCAGGTGACGCAGCTGCTGTTGGTATGTGCGCCCATGGTTCCAGAACCTTGAGAGTGGAATGAGCAGTGGTTTTGCACAGATATGAGTTCGAATTCTGACTCTGTCATTTACTATCTATGTGACTTTGGACAAGTTATTTCATCAACCTAAGTCTTGATTCCCTCACTCATAAACAGGATGAAAAATACTCCAGAAATTTAGTGATTGCTAGGTACCCATGTGTGGCATTTTGCCAAAATTATTTTCCTATTCTCTTGTTCTTTTCTACTTCCACTTGAAGTCTTCTCAGAAAGTAATCAAATCATGGATTATCTTGTGGATAGCCATTATAATCTCACAAGCAGAATTGAAGAAGATAACCATCCTAACAGCTTTCTGAAAAGACATACTTGTAGCGAGTTTAATAAAAACCTTAAGACAGCATTTTACAGGAATGTCTGCACCTAAAGCTCTGAAATATTTTTTAGTTATAGCATACATATTTTTTAGTTATAGCATACATACAAAATGTTAGCCTTTGTTATACATCCAGAGTCCTAAGAGAATCAGATCAGGACTAAAATGAGGCATAAATTTCTCTATTTTTCTAGAGAAAAATAGGTCATTGTCATTCCTTTCCATTTTGTCTTAACATGTGGGAATTATATATCGGTGGGGATGACTAAGGGTTTTTTGTACCTATTATTAGATAAATGACATGTTCTTTTAGCCCAGTCATATAACGAGTCACAGTAGGGATGAGAGAGCAAAGGCTTCTGGATTAGACAGAACAAAAATCATTAGTAAAGGGAGCTGGGAACTGTTGTAGATATTATTACTAGGGGGAAGCACTAAAAGATTCTTCTAATCTAGAATCAGAAACTTAGATATTTGAAGTTGTTTAGATGTGAGTTTTTGTCATGATTTATTTCACAGGACCACCTTAAGTTAATTTATTTAACTCAGATTCATGTTTATTTATTATTTTTTATATTGAACCCATAGAGAAAGAAACTACTCCAACAAGAAAACATGTTTTCTCTCTTTCACTTAAAACACATGATCTTTTTTTAAAAAATCTAATTTATTTAGAGATATGAAAATAAAAACGATCTCACTTTTAATTCCCTATGATAAAAATGGCAGCACAGTGTGGCAATAAATGGAAACTTGCTCAGTCTCAGGGTAAAGGAGACAGAAGGGAGGGCTAGGGACTGTGAGTAACTGAAAACCCATGCCTGGAGCGGATTTCTGTCACATGAGAATACAGACTTGTGTTGCTGTATTTGGGTATTTTAAAAGAGAAGTGGCAAATGGAAGTTTTTACATGAAAATGATTAATTTCAGTGTAATTAGCAGGTTAAGGGAAAGTGTAACACCATGCAAGCTGTCACTGTGTATGTGAGACAGCATCTCCAGGCTGCTTCTGCCTCAGGCTGCCCGGCGTCATCCTCTGCTTTCATGTACCTGGAAGTCCCCTGCAAAGGCAAGCAGATCATCAGCATGGTGGTTCCGGATGTTGAGGAGAAGCTCAGGCTCAGAGACTGTGGGGTTCAGTCTTGGCTTTAGTAGTGAGAGCTCCCGACGCTGCCCCTCTTCCACGCCAGGCTGGGAAGCGGTGTTGAAATGCCTCCGATGAAAGGGAGACTGTTCAGTGTGGGGGAAATCACTCGACGTTACCTTTTGAGCCCCTATGATTTAACAAAAAGTTGTTTGTGACAGGCATTGACATGACTTTCCTTCATCTAAAAATTTCATATGAAAGTACTAACATAGCATATCATTCCTGCAGTAAAAAGAATAGTGCGACCTAAAGTCATCAGCGAGAGTTTATCTCCACCCCATTCTACTCAAACTTACCCACTCTTAAGGGTGTGGCATATGCTTCTAGACTTTCTCTGTGGCTTTCTGTATAATTTTATAAATGTAAACATATATAGAATATTTTTTGGATAGGACTGTTATACATAATAGTCTGCTCCTTATTTTTATCTACTATGTCTTACAGCCATATTCTTATCAGCATAATCTGTCTAATTAGGATAGATACATACTATTTGATAAATAAAAATATGTGACAGGTATGTGATTAGTGAACATAATAGAACAAATTTGGTGAACCCAACACCAAAGTTAAGAAACAGAATATTAGCCCTGCCTGGTGTAGCTCAGTGGATTGAACGCGGGCCTATGAACCACACAATTGCAGTTCGATTCCCAGTCAGGGCACATGCCCGGGTTGCAGGCCAGTTCCCAGGAGGGGACTCATGAGAGGCAACCATACATTGATATTTCTCTCCTTCTTTCCTTCCCTTCCCCTCTAAAGATAAATAAATAAAATCTTGAAAAAGTAGAATATTACCAAGCTCTACCAAACTTACTATATGCCCTTCCTGCATTGCACGCCCCTGTATCTGCCCCAGAGGGAAATACTTTCCTAATTTTGAGATGCCCTTCACTTTTAATAAAGCAGTTTTTAAACATATATGCATGTTTTTACAAATGATACAAAGCATACATATAGTTTAGTGGCCATGTAGTTTAATTTTGACCATTTGTAGTTTAACCTTTGCATACTTGTGAATTTCCTAGCTTTCTTATTGTAATTGATTTCTAGTTAGATTACTGTGGTCAGAAAATATGCATGATATGCTTTCAATATCCTTAAATGTATTAAGAGCTGTTTTGTGGCCTAATATGATCTATTCCAGGGGAATGTTGCTTGTGTGCTCAAGAAGAATGTATATTCTGCTGCTATTAGATGAAATGGTCTACTAATGTCTGTTAAATTCATCTGGTTTATGCACAAAATCAATGTTTCTGTAGCCTTTCTTTCTGGATAATTGGCCAACTTATTTTTTACAAAGGCACTAATATGTTCAATAGAAAAAGGATAGTCTTTTAAGGAAATGGTACAAAATGCACATGGAATTTATCCATGTTGTTGTGTGTTTCAACAGGTTTGTTTTATTGCTGGGCATTCTTCCACTCAATGGGTGTGCTACATTTTTTTAATCCATTTATCCGTTGAATAATATGTTGGTTGTTTGGGGTAATTTTGAAGGGAACTGTATAAACAGTCATGTATAGGTTATATGTGAACATAAGTTTTTATTCCTCTCAAGAAATAGCTAGGAACCCTGGCTGGTGTAGCTCAGTGGACTGAGTGTGGGCCAGCGAACCAGAGGATCATGGTTCGATTCCCAGTTAGGGCACATGCCTGAATTGCAGGCCAGTTCCTGGCAGGGGATGCATGAGAGGCAACCATACATTGATATTTCTCTCCCTCTCTCCTTCCCTTCTCTTCTAAAGATAAATGAATAAAAAATCCTTAAAAAAAAAGAAAGAAATACCTAGGAATAGGATTGTTGGGTCACATGGTAAGTATACACCTAATTTTGTGAGAGACCACTGAGAAGCTTTCCAAAAATGAATGCACCACATTGAATTCCCATAAACAATGCATGAGACTTCCAGTTGCTTTGCATTGTGGTTCTTGCTCGGTAGTGTCATGATTTTTCATTTTAGTCGTTTATTGTGTTTAAAGTAGTATCCCACTGTTGTTTTAATTTTCTATTTTCTAATGGCTAATAATTTTGGCTAATGAATTATAATGGTTAATGACTTACTTGGTATCTGTATATTTTTTAGATGAAGTGTGTTAGTGTCTTTTGTCCCTTTGGGGGGGTTGTTTGTTTTTTTATCATTGAGTTTTGAGAATTCTTTATATATTTGGAATACAAGTCCTATATCAGAAATGTAAGTCGCAAATATTGTTCCAAGTATGTAACTTTATCTTTTCATTGTCTTAGCAATGTCTTTCCAAATAGAGAGAAGTTGCAAATTTTGAAGTCCAATTTATCATTTTTCTCTTATCAAGTATGTTTTTGGTGTTGTATTTAAGAAATCTTTGCCTAGCTCACGTCATAATTTTTTTTTAGATTTTTAAAAAAACTTTATTTATCTTTAGAGGGGAAGGGAAGGAGCGAGGGAGAGAAACATCAATGTATGGTTGCCTCTGGTGTGTCCTCTGCGGGGAACTGGCCTGCAACCTAGATATATGCCCTGACTGGGAATCGAACCGCGATCGTCTGGTTCGCAGGCCCGCGCTCAGTCCACTGAGCTACACCAGCCAGGGCTCATGTCATAATTTTCAAAACATTTTTTTTCTCCCAGAGGATTTATAAGGTTAGGTTTTACCTTTAATTATCCATTTGGAGTTAATTTTTGTGTGATGTGTGAGGTGTGGGTCAAGGTTCTCTCTTTTTTGTATAAATGTCCAATTGCTGCAACATCATTTACTGTTCAGTTCACTAACATCTCCACAGCCATAGTAAACAGTTTGTCTTTAACAACTCCAGTGAGTTTTTGTAATCAGCTCTGACATTTTCCCATTTCTAAAACTTTAATTTGTTTATTTTTAAATCCCACAAACTCTTTTTTGATATGCTCTTTTTTGCTTATTTTTAGTTTTATCTTTTGTTTCTTTAAACATTTCATTCTTATTCTGTGATTTGTAGCTGATAATACAGTATATTTTCATGCTACTGTACTTTTCTTTTATCTGTGGCAATTTGTCTTCCTGTGTATTGGTACTGTTATATAATGAGGTTGTACTTAATTGATCTTATTCGGTGAAATTACTGGGAACCTGCCAGTAGACAGGACTTGTATGTGCTTCAGTGGGGCTACTAATCTGGGACCTCTTACCTTCATGTCATTGGAGAAGTGAAGCCTAACACAGAGGACTTAGAGGTGGCCTTTCCACCTTGCCCTAGGCTTGGTATTCCTTTTCTAATTCTGTTTTTTGGCATTTTCCCTTAAGGAGACACTGGGTTTTGCTCTTCTTCATCATTCATCTTTCTGGTTACAGCTTAATGCCTTTTTCCAACCCTCCTCCCACCTAACACAACCTATTTGACGATATTTTGTTGTAAGCTCAGCAATGCTTTGAAAAAATTAATTTTGTAATATAACTAGATCCTGAATTAATTTTTATTCAGGATCTAGCTATATGTTAGTAAATGTGTTTTTCAGAGTATTTATCAGCTATACTGGAGGAATCAGAGATCTGTTTTATTCCTTTTTAAACATTTTAAAATACTGTGCCTAGAAATGGTCGCATATGTCACACCTGAATAGTTTTATTATGGGCAAGACAAGTCATTGACTTTTTGAGGTTCACAATCCAAATAGCACTGAGAGCAGCCTTTGCCCCCTGTTTTGCAAAGCCATCTCATATTGACATACTGACGTGGGCACACAGTCATTCATCTTCAGAAAGCCTGTCAAGAGAAACATTCTAGAAAACAAGCCAATGACTGAACCTCACCGGTTCTCCATGCTCCTCTGGGAGAGAGCGCGCTAATGGTTTTCACTCAGGCTTCTTGGGCAAAAGAGAAGCATGCTGTAAGCAGCCAACAACGCCAGCACACGCTGTCCCATAACTAGAAGCGCTCAGCCTCCGGTGGTCATGGTTTCTGTGAGAGATGCACATGGGGTCAGCTGGAAAGACTGGGTCCTATTCTCTACTCTGGGAAAATGGCTGAGGGATGTCTTATATCTCCTAAACTTTAATCTCATCCTCTTTTACTAAAAGAGGCCTGCCACATCTTCAATGAGCCACTGAAGGCTACCAAACACGCGATTCAAGTGCAGAGTCAATGCAGAATTTTGGAGAAATTGCAGTC
This sequence comes from Sturnira hondurensis, assembly GCF_014824575.4. Lineage (NCBI taxonomy): Eukaryota > Metazoa > Chordata > Mammalia > Chiroptera > Phyllostomidae > Sturnira > Sturnira hondurensis. The sequence goes on from NW_028085930.1 coordinate 7,219,210, forward strand.
AGGGAATGTGGCCACCACACTTTGCTGTGTGTAATGTACACTTTTTGCCCAGAGTTTTGAGGGGAAAAATAAGGATGCTCATTATACATGGATATTATGATTACATACAACAGGTATAATAATGGGTGTAATAATCCCATGTATGATGCATACAAAACACATTATACATGGCAAAATATGGTCTATTACTTTCCCATGGACTATTTTTCTAATAAGTGTGATTTTCTCCCCCTCAATTTACTTGCTTTTTTCTAATATCCATTGTGGCTTTTGTTTTACCTTTGTATTACCCATTTGCCTAACACAGAGTTTTTGTGTCTCCTTCCAAATCTAAAGCCTTTTTCTTCTTTCCTCCCAAATCCAAAGCCAAGTTTCTATTTCTGAAGAAAGAAATAATTCAATTAATTAAGTGCTCATTCCTAGACATGTTCTTATTTTTTCTGAAACTAACAGCATGAAATGACAGAAAAGTCATGTATTTCCAAAAAAGATAACACTTTGTAAAATGTATTGCAAGTGTACACCGTGCCATATTAGAGCTGACAGATAAAAATACAGATTGCCTCTATTTTTGTTTACTAAATCTAGTCAGAAACCACACTTGACACTTACATAGTTTATCTTGAATGTTTATCACAATTCTATGAAGTAGCATAAAAAACAGCCAAGCTGGAGTTCGAATCCTGCTGTGCCTCGTTTCTGAGTCCACACTTCTCCTGCCTCTTCCTTATTCACATTGACGGTAGAAGTCCTGATAATAAAGGTCACTGAGAATGCACCGTGGGACTGACGTCTGTGCCGAGCTGATCCTCTCTTCTAGGAAGAAGGTGACTATGTCACCTAGGAATTAAGCCTCTGCCTGGAAGCCAAAGGGGACTTTGAGAGGAAATTGTCAAAAGGCTTAACTATTGAAAGAACAGGTGAGAGTGAGAAAAGTCATACATTCTTTGACCTTTAAGTTTTTATTTTCCATAGTTAGAAACAGCATGTTCTGAAACATGGTTTATATAGATGGCATACTAGGAGCTAAAAATATGAGCAAAAATCTCTCCGGGACCCTCCACCCCAAATCCTCAAAAGCTAATCACATAATCAACTCCAGTTTCCCTTTCACCAGAGGTTCTGGGATTTAATACGATGAATAATTTTTCTCTCTTTAAACTATAAAAATAACAGAATGTCTATTTTTGTTTAATATTCAAAACATCAAAAACATTCCAAATAAAATTATAGGTATACAAGCTGTAGCTCACTTTTGTGAACCAATCTGTGAGTATGAGCCATTTTCCACAGGGAAAATCCTACAGGGGCCTTGTAGTGGCCTTTCTGTTGGCTCCATGTAATGACAGTGGTCACAGAGATGAAGCAAGGTCGCACCATGCCAGAGGGTGCAGCTTACAGCCGTGTTTCCAGGCTTGGGATAGTCATATATCACCTACAAGATTTTTGCAATATCCATATCTTCCTTTTATTTACTTACTATTTTTCTTTAAATCAAGTCATTTTTTTACGTTGAAGTAAATTTATTCTAGGTAGTCATGTGCATGAAATGGAGAGTTTGATAGGTAATTATAGATTTGTTTCTAGTAAACATTAAATTACAAGCATAATTTGAAATTTAAAATACTTACTTGTGAGCCACCTAAAATCAACCAGAACACCCATGTACCCGTGGTGGTACATATGTAATACTTTGGCAAACATTGGCTTAGAGGGGTCTGCCAACTTTGGCTGGTTGTGTATTTGAGAAAGTAAAGCTTTATTGGAACATTCAGCTTTGTATTGTCTATGGCTGCCTTTGTGCTATGATGGCAGAGTGAGTAGCTGCTGCAGAGATCATACATCCTGCAAAATGTATGTGCCCTTTATTGAAAAGTTTGCCAACGCCTCGCTTGAAGGAATACTCCTGATGTGGGTTTGGTCCATTCTCATGAACTGCCCTCTGGTTCTCATTCATGACCCAAGTCCCCTTTCCTTAGAAGTGTCTTTCATGAGAAAAGGCTGTATCATTTTCTGTGAAGACCAGATTAGAGAAAATTCACTTAAGCATAGGCTGAACCCACAGCGTTTAATGAAGGTCTATTGATAGATCTCCACCAAATGTCAATGTGCTGCAGGAACTAGCTGTCTCATTATCCCCAACCAGCTGGACGGAACATTCTTGCACTTTCCTTCTCTCCAGTCTTCAAAATGGAAGTGCCATAGGATGGAATGTCAAGCTCGAAAACTGACTTTGAATAAAAATTCAACATTGATGTGGCTGTCATCGTAGCTCTGATATCTGTATTCATGGCAAGTTTGGGCAGCTTCTGTTTGGGGGAAAGTTGAAAATTGTTAAGTAGAAAAGTAATTTTCATCAGGTAAAGGAAGGGGAAAAGCTGTGAAGTTGTGTCACCTTGCATTACCCTGTCTGACTTTTTTCTTAGTTGTTTCTTGTGCAGGGAACTAAAATTTCTATAAAGAGCAAATGAAAATTGCTCATTTTGAAGACCAAAGAGAAATAGCCATGTGTATGTGTGCTGGCTGTTGCTTGCTCTGGAAATGTGTTTTTTTAAAACCTTATTATCGTAGTTGTTCATCATCGGATAGTAGCATTAAAATATATAATTTATATGCAATTGGTGAGATAAGAAGGTGTCACAATTAAGCTTATTCAGTATAAGCCTATTTCTTCAGGTGTTTATGGACTAACTAACCAAAATATTGAGTTATTATAGAGACGACAGTGATTTATTGATGCATGTGTATGTATTTAGGCAGGGGAAGGATTGGGGAAGTTTTCATAGAAGATATTTTATTTGGGTCTGGAAGGATGAGTAGCAGTTTTCAGGTAAAGAAGCATGTGGAAGATGTTCAGGCAGAAGGACCAGCCCACTTCTTACAGCAGCAGCGGTAGGCCTTTCCAAGAAGCATTAGAAGCATCTTTATTGTCCATAGCAAGTTTGACCCTTGATGATCCTTTAACAGGTCATTTTCTGGGTCTTGTTGGTGGGACTTTTGGGAAAGAGCCACTTGTTCTCAGGAAAAAGATATGTTCCCTCGTCTTTGGGAAGGGAATATACATCCCCTAACTCTGGGTGCTTTGGCTTGGTTCACCGAACCACATGACTTTTGTGACTTGGTCCATGTTGGAGCAGTGGGGATTCAGACTGGGGAAGGGAGATGAAACCCATGCCCCCAGCCTTACTGCTGCCGAAAGATTTCCTTTCCTGGGTCACCCCAGGGGTGTGACACTAAGAAGCCTCCAGGTGCATCTGCACCTCACACCCTAATGCAGTATCTTGCTGACGTCTCTGAGGTCTGGGCCCTCCGTACCAGTTCTCCACTGGCACTTGCAGCAGGGGTGGACTCAGTCATCGGATGCCTATCTTGTCTTTCTGCCTCAGCGAGTGTCCCACGGGGCTCAGATTTCCTGTGGCTCAGCCTTTATCCTTCTCTTAGGAAACAGCATTTTTCCGCTGGGAGAAAAGCAGGTGTAACAGCTTCTATTCCAGGGACTGTGTCCAAGAGCAGAGAGATTCATAGGATCCTTTGTTGAAAAGGCCATGGAAAAATTTACTAAGCAGAGCAAGAGATTTGTTCACAGCAGCTCTGCCATGATGTTGCACATCAAGAAGTAATGGCGGATAGGATCAAAGGCAAAAGTCTAACCAGGGGACATTAAGGGGTAATTTCTCTTGATTTCTATTTATCAGAGACATGTGTAGGAATCCCATGAAAGAAGTCTTTGGTGGTGGCATGGCATAAACACTGCAGCTTCTCCAGGATCAGTGTCATCTGGAGAAGGGCTGCAGTGACTGAGCCAGAAAAGTCAGAGTTAGAGAAGGGCTGCAGGTGGAGTGAGAGAAAGGTGGTCCAGCTGGAGTCTACCAGGCCTTCTACTTGTCCTGAGATTCTGTATCAAAATAAGGTCCAAATGCTCTCTGCATCTTTTGTGAAACTTGGATTCACATAGCTCATTGAACCATTGCACTGAATGATTCAAGTAGAAGGCATCTTAGAGTCCATCTGCTTTAATTCTTTTGTCTTATTTCAAGGTGAAAACAGAGGCCCAGGGAAGACAATTGAAGTGAATTGTCCACGAGTAGCCAACATAACTTCCATCCTTCCTTCCTTTTTTCCTTTTTTGAGCAAATATGTATTCAACACCTACTATGTCCCAGGTCATCTTCTAGGAAGTTGGAACATGTCAGTGAACAAAATAGAGAAAAATTCCTGTTTTCATGGATCCTACATGATATTGAGGAAGCAGACATTAAACAATATCCATAATAAATATATAGTTTATTCATATAGTTATACAGCATGAAAAGAACCACGAAAAACCCAGTGCCCGTGGAAATGGGAGGGAAGTGGGGAGGACCGAGGGAGTGGGCTGGGATGGGAGTAAAAGATGGAAAACTGTACTTGAACAACAATTAAAATAAATAAATAAAGAAAATAAGAGATGAGATCAGAGGAGTGGCAGATTTATGATTATTCTGTAAATAATTATAAAGGACGTTGACTGTTTATGCTGAATAGGGTAGAGATATCATTGGAGAAATTTTTAAGCAGAGAAATAATATCATTTGATTTATATTCACAGAGGCTAGTTCTGTCTGCTGATTGGGCATAGACCAGGGGTGTCAAACTCATTTTCACTGAGAGCCACATCTGCCTCGAGGTTGCTCTCAAAGGGCTGAATGTAATTTCAACTCCTTAACAGTTGAGGAGTAGTTACATTTATCCAGTCCTAAAATTATTTTGGCCCTTTGAAGGCAACTACAAGGCTGATGTGACCCCAGTGACAATGAGTTTGACACCCCTGGTATAGACTGTAGGAGGGCAAGGGGAAAAGTGGGGAACCCAGTCAGGGCTCTTTGCTCAGACCAAGAGGTGGTGAGATGTAGGATTGAATTGGAAAGGAAAAGAACCTTTCCTTTCTCACATCACACCTTTCTCTCTGGTGAGATACTGGATTGAACTGTGGTGTGAGAGAAAGGAAAGAGTCCTATCTGTGGAAAGAGGTAGTTCCAAAGTTTTTTTTAAAACTTGGATGATGGAAAAGATGGAGATGTCATCAATTTAGAGCAGGTTTAAAAGGGAAAAAATAAGAGTTTAGTTTTAGGCATGTTGAATTAGGGATGCTTATTAGGCATCCAAGTGGAATTGTTAGACAGGAGGCCATGTGGTGAAGTATAGAATTTAGGAAAAGTCTCTGTACTGAAGATGTAAGTGTGGAAGTAGCCATTGTATATATGGTATTTAAATTTATGACTCAGTGAAACTGTCAGGATAGTGTGTATACATTGAGAAGAAGAGAGGATTAAGTACTCAGCCCTGGGGCAACTCAATATAAACAGGTCAGGGAGGGAGGAAACCAAGGAAGGAGACTAAGAAGGTACAACCAAGGAACAGGAAAGCCAGGAGAGTGTGGTTTTTAAGTGAAGAAAGTAAAATTAAGAAAGAGTGTGTGAGGGACTTTGGGCCAAGATGGAGGCATAGGTAGACACACTGCGCCTCCTTGCCCAACCAAAATAAGGACAACAATTTATAAACAAAAAACAACCAGTACTGACAGAAAATTGAACGGTATGGAAGTTGGACAACCAAGTAGTTAAAGAAGAAACATTCATCCGGACCAGTAGGGGGGGTGGAGTCGGGCAGCCAGGTGGAGAGGGTCTGTAGCAAATCGGTGGCTGGCGGACCATGGGTGCCCAAGACAGCAGCTGGCGAACCCAGCAAGGTGGCGGATTGTGGAGGGGCGTGGAGCACAAGGAGGCTTGTGAACCAGGTGGTCTCACATTCACATTCAGATAAACCAGGCAAAACTGGGGAGTGAGACAGACCAAGCAACCCAGGGTCCCATCATGGGGAAATAAAGCCTCAAAACACCAATTGAAAATACCTGTGGGGGTTGAGGTGCCAGGAGAGATTCCTAGCCTCACAGGACAGTTTGTTGGAGAGACCCACAGGGTCCTAGAACATACACAAACCCTCCCACACAGGAATCAGCACCAGTAGGGCCCATGTTGCTTGCGGGAAGTGAGGGAAGTGACTGAAATTGGGCAGAGAGTGGAACAAGCGCCATTGGTCCCCCTCAGAGTCCTCCCTCACATACAGCATCACAACCCAGCAACTGAGCTGCCCTACCTGGGCGAACATCTAAGGCTCCACCCCTTATGATGTAACAGATGTCTTGAGACACACAAAAAATGGCCCAAATGAAAGAACAGATCAAAGCTCCAGAAAAAAATACAACTAAGTGATGAAGAGATAGTCAACCTATCAGATGCACAGTTCAAAATACTGGTGATCAGGATGCTCACAGAATTGGTTGAATTTGCTTGCAAATTAGACAAAAAAATGAAGGCTACACTAAGTGAAATAAAGGAAAATATACAGGAAACCAATAGTGATGGGAAGGAAACTGGAACTCAAATCAATGAAGTCAACCAGAAGGAAGAAAGAAACATCCAATTAGAAAAGAAATTAAGAAACAAGAATTCAAAAAAAAAAAATGAGGAGAGGCTTAGGAACCTCCAGGACATACATCTTTAAATGTTCCAACATCTGAATTATAGGGGTACCAGAAGAAGAAGAAGAGAAAGAGTAACAAGTGGGAAAGTTATTTAAACAAATAACAAAGGAGAACTTCCCCATTCTGGCAAAGGAAATAGACTTTCTAGGAAGTCCAGGAAGCTCAGAGAGTCCCAAAAAAGTTGGACCCAAGGAGGAACACACCAAGGCACATCATAATTACATTATCCAAGATGAAAGATAATGAGAGAATCTTAAAAGCAGCAAGAGAAAAGGAGACAGTTACCTACAAAAGGACTTCCCATCTGACTGTCAGCTGATTTCTCAAAAGAGACCTTACAGGCAAGAAGGGGCTGGAAAGAAGTATTCTAAGTCATGAAAGGCAAGGACCTGCATCCAAGATTTCTCTATCCAGCAGAGCTTTCATTTAGAATGGAAGGGCTTCTCAGACAAAGTCAAGTTAAAGGAGTTCATGATCACCAAGCCCTTATTTTAGGAAATGTTAAAGGGACTTATCTAAGAAAAAGAAGATAAAAAATACGAACAGTGAAAGGACAGCAAACTCACAGTTATTAACAACCACACCCAAAAAGAAAACAAAAACAAAAACAAACTAAGCATACAACTAGAACAGGAACAGAACCACAGAAATGGAGATCACATGGAGGGTTAGCAACAGGGGAGTGGGAGGAGGAGAGATGGGGGGAAAGTACAGAGAATAAGTAGCATAGACGATAGGTAGAAAATAGACAGGGGGAGGGCAAGAATAGTATGGGAAGTGTAGAAGCTAAAGAACTTATAAGTATGACACATGGGCATGAACTAAAGGGGGGAATGTGGGTGGGAGGGGGTGCAGGGTGGAGGGGAGAAAATGGGACAACTGTAATAACATAATCAATAAAATATATTTTAAAAAAGAAAAAGAAAGAAAGAGTATGTGAGGAACTATGTTAAATGTGCTGATGGATCAAGCAAGATGAGGACCAAAAACTGATCATTGGACTTAGCCATACAGAAGAGGCCTTGGTAGAGCAGTGTAGAAAAAACAAGTTGTAAAAGATTTATGTGAAAATAGGAGAAAATTTGTAGATAGGGTGTAAGAATAACGCTTTCAAGAATTTTACTGCAATGAAAGGAAAGAAATGAAGTGGCAGCTACAGGAAAAATGGGAAGTTCCAGAAAGGATTTTTTTTACAGAGAAATAACATTTTTTTGTAAACTGATATGGCTGATTTTTAAAAAAAATGTTTTATTGATTATGTTATTACAGTTGTCCTAATTTTTCCTATTTACCCCCTACACCTGGTACCTCTATTCCCTCCAGCAATACTCTCCTTAGTTCATGTCTATGAGTCATGCATACATTCTTTGGCTTCACATTTCCTATACTATTCTTAACGTCCCCCTGTCTATTTTGTACCTACCAATTTATACTTCTTTATCCCTGCACCTTTCCTCACATTCTCCTTCTTCCCTCTCCCAGTTGATAACCCTCCAAAGTGATCTCCATATCTATAATTCTGTTCCTCTTCTGGTTGTTTTCTTGGTTTTTGTTTTGTTTTGTTTTTTAGATTCAGTTGTCAATGGTTGTAAATTTGTTGCTATTTTAATGTTCATAGTTTTGATCTTCTTTTTCTTAAATACGTCCCTTTAACATTTTATATAATAATGGCTTGGTGATGATGAACTCCTTAAGTTTTACCTTGTCTGGGAAGCACTTTACCTGCCCTTCCATTCTAAATGATAGCTTTGCTGGATAGAGTAATCTAAATTGTAGGTCCTTGCTTTTCATCACTTTGAAAACTTCTTACCAGTCCCTTCTAGCCTGCAAAGTTTCTTTTGATAATCAACTGACAGTCTTATCGAACTCCTCCAAAGGAATCTCTTTGCTTTTCCCTGGCTGCTTTTAAGATTCTCTTTGTATTTAACCTTTGGCATTTTAATTATGATGTGCCTTGGCGTGTTCCTCCTTGGGTCCAACTTGTTTGGGCCTTTCAGAGCTTCCTGAGCTTGTATGTCTATTTCCTTCACCAAATTAGGAAAGTTTTCTTTCATTATTTTTTCAAATAAGTTTTTTTGCTCTTCCTCTTTTCCTTCTGGCATCCCTATGATTTAGATGTTGGTATATTTGGAGACGTCCCAGTGGCTTCTTATTCTATTCTCTTTTTTTTTGTATTAATTCTGTTTTCTTCTTGGTGTTCTGCTTGAGTGCTTTTTTCTTCCTTATATTCCAAATTGTTGATTTGATATTCAGTACCATCCCCTCCACTGTTGGTTTCATGTAGATTTTTCTTTATTTCACTTAACCTTTATTTCTGCTTGGATCTTTTTTTATGCTGTTGCCATACTCAGTGAGTTTTTTGAGCATCCTGATAACCAGTGTTTTGAACTTTACATCTGGTTATCTCTAGTTTGTTTAATTCTTTTTTTTTTTGAGTTTTGTTCCTCTCTTTCATTTGGGCTGTATTTTTTTGTCTTCTCAATTTGGCAGCCTCTCTGTGTTTACTTCTATGTATTAGATAGAGCAGCTTTGACTCTCTATCTTAGTAGCATGGCCTATTGTAGAAGAGTGGACCTGTAAATTGTGTGTGACAGAGACTTAGGTGATTGCCAGGGTGGGGCAATCTATTTCACTGTTTTATGGCTCTGCGTTGGGGGAGGTCTTGGAGAGGGGACAATGCCATTGCCTGGCTTCTGGAGGTTTGCCCAGGAGGAAGCTGTCTCCCAGCACTTGCCCTCTTTCCACTCTCCTCACTTCCTCCCTGTATGCCACTTGTGCCCTTCCAACTGTCGCCCTGTTACTGAATCCCAGAGGGGGTGGGTCTGCATAAGTCCTAAGTCCATTTGAGCCCTTTAAGACAAGTCTCCTCATAATCTGGCAGTGTATTCTGATGCCCCAACCTTCCACTGTTTTTTACAGCCGGAAGTTATGGGAATTTATCTTCGTGGCACTGGAACCCTGGGCTCCTGGGTGTTCTGGTTTAGGGCTGGGATCCCTCACTCCTGAGATATTCCTCCCAATTTTTATTTACCACATGTGACTGTTGGAGGGACTGTTCCACCACCTCTCTGTGCTTCTCCACCTCTCTCCATGTCTTTGCCTTTCCTACTCGTCTGGATACATGTAGCTTCTTTAAATCCTCGGTTGTCAGACTTCCATACAGCTCGATTTTCTGATGATTTGGGGTGATATCTGTTTTATAGTCTAGATGTAATTTTCTTCTGTAGTTGTGCAAAGAGGCAAAGTATGTTTACCTACACCTCCATCTTGAATAGCAGTCCTTGTTATGGATGATTTAGTAGAGAGAGGGTGGAAGTTTGGTGATAGGAGACAGAAGGGAAAATTATTAGAACAGCATCTGTTAGTCCAGAGGGGATGGGATCAAGTGCAAAGGTGAAGGATTGCTTTTAGATAGGGGTGTGATTAATTTATATGTTATCAGGTGAAAAGATAGAAATGGGACCTTGGAGATGGTAGATGGGTAGGAGGGACAGCAGAGTTTGCCAAACTTCTACTGTTTTGAATTTCTCTCTGAATAAGAAAGTGAGAATTAGCTGAGAGTAAGAATGTGGGATGGGTGTTGGGGGCTAGAGGAGAGAAGGTGTGAGAAAGTCCTTTCAAAGAGTAGAAAAATGAATGGACTAGGAAAAGGTAGCATTAATTCATCCCTCTCTGCCTTCCTTCATTTCTTCCTCCCTTTTTTCTTTCCTTTAATCCGGCTTTCTTTTGAATGTCTATAACACATAAAACATAGGGTAGCTGTAAGTGGAGGCACAAAAAATTTTCTCAGTCAGCTCTGTTTCGAGTCAGCATCATGAATGAATTAACCAGGCATCAGGCCCATCTCAGTCTTCAAAGGTGTCTGTGGCAGGTAAGTATAGGTGCTTAGGCAGTCAAAATGCCAGCTGCAAAGTCCTACAGGAGAGTAGAAATGCAAACTCCAGTGGTAAAAATGAATTTTCCTTACTCCCACACACACGCTTTCAAATTTCATTATTGAAGGAGGCTATTCTCATAAGTCAGCTGTCTGAAAATATAGTTTGGGTTATTTCTTAGAACTAGATTAAAAACATTTTCTTATAATGTAGTGTTTTCAGAATACATTTAAGCCAAGGCAATTCATCACTTGAATCAGGTAAAGATTGTGGTCGATATTTCTTTTTCGAGAATTCTCGACATCTGAGAGTTGCATGGAGCATGCAATGCAAATTGGACATTGTCTTTATTCAAGAGGATATAAAGCAGAGCAATATAGAATTTACAGATAGTTTTAATTATAGGTGGGAAATTGAAACCTTCATAGGAAATGCAATGGTGAGGTGTTCCATTCTAAATAACTTTTCTTAAAATTCTGAGGGTTGTTTCAAGCAATATGAGCTTGGCTGTTTTTAATCTTTCCTGGCACATCATTTGACTCTTATTTTAATTGTGTTGGCCTCTCCCTTGCTTCTTCCCTTAGTGTGCTAACGTGCTTCCAATGATTGAGGGGCCCAAAGTTGCTCAAAATGATTAAGATTGACTATCAGTAATTGACTATACAGAATTCTAACTAAAAGTAAACTTTAGAGGTTTGACTAGAAAGTACATATATTTCTAGGGGAGGTCATTCTTAAAAATGAGCTAAGATCATCTCTATAATAGAAATGATGGCGTGACATCATCATCCCATTTGCCAGCCAGTCAGGGAGTGACTTGTGGTTGTACTCACTGTTGAATCTGTACTCTGTTCTAATCTAGATTCCTCCACAGAATGAGCTGTTCATTCAATACTTCATCATGATTAATTGGCGGGTCTTCACCTGCTTTGCTATGGTCACTGGTGGAATTCCCTGGGTCAGTGCCCTCGGAGGAACAAAACTCCTCCCTACGAGTCCATTTAGAAAGCAGGATGTGACACAGGTAACATATCCCTTATTGTTCCTTCTGCCACCCCATTGCACTATTTTTCACATACACCACTCGGGATTGTACGGGGATTATGCACTTTAGTGAAGAGGTGAGAGAAGATGTTAAATTGTAGGTTACATTTCACTTTTTTTTTCAGTTTTCAAGGGAAAAACACAGGGGAATTATCCTCTTCCAAGGTGTTCTCTGGCAGAACACCCTCTGCTTTCTACCCTATTTCTCCACCTTCAGATGCTTGCATCTCCCTGTGAGAGCTGATGCTTCTTTTTTTTTTCTTATTCTTTTTTAAGTCTCAGATTTGTGCCTTTCCACCCATCTTGTGGGAAACCCCATTCCTTACATGGTGGGATCTCAGATTCCTGGCCTATGCAGTGAGCCATTAGTTCTACCATAAAACCGTCTCTCTTCAAGTTCTTCCCCTCGAATTGTCCTGGAGTGCCACATTTGTGGGGCCTGGTAACTTGCACCCCTTCCCAGTTGAGACCATTTCTTTCTTTCAGATCCCTCAAGGGTTATTCCTTCTTTCTTCCTTGTTCTCCAAAACATATAGCAGAATAACTTCAAGGAGTTTAGGGTTTTGCAGGACTCACCAGAAACTTCAGCTTCTTGACCTGAAAAACCCCTAATAACAAGGAATTACAAAGAGCCTGGCTACTTTCTTGAAATGGAAATCAGGGAGGAAAAAAGATACGGAGACCAAAATAAAACTAATATCTTATTCATTTCTCTGCGTGTATTTTTGTTGACACCTGTATGCATTCTCTTGTCATATGAAAGAAATAATGACCTCTATTTTTGGAGTACAGTGTGAAATTCCCTTAAAGGCTTCTTTTGACAAACCATAAAAATGACTTAAGATAGAATGGTGTGTGTTTTAGGTAGGCTTTTCCTAGGGTCTTCCAAGAAGATTCTGAGATGAGGATTTACGTAAAACTAATTTTAGGAAAAGTCATTAGGGCAATAGGGAACTGGGGTCAGGTAGAAAGGGTCTAAGAAAGGAAGTTGTATTGAGAAAAGCCCCAGAGGAAATCTTTGGTTCTATTCATAGAGGAATTCTAAAGACAGTGAAGGTCACACCTCAAAGTTGCCCCAATCAGAAGGCAAGCAAGGGGTGTTTGTACCCCTGTGCCTATCAGTAATTGGTTGAGAACTATGGGGGAATGCCAATTCCCAGGCATTTGAAGGTCTCTCCAAGGCAAATGGGCAAAGTGGTTTCCTGCAGCCCGAGAGCAGCCCTCTGACAGAGAGACTAACATCCTAGATCTTGTAAGAGTGGCAGATTGTATTCTCCCCAAATGGTATAATACTACCTCCCATTCCACATGCTCCCTTCACAATAGGACTTTGATACTCTTCCCATAGAGAGCTAAACTCTATGTTTCTTTCCCTTGAATTTGTGTAGGGTCACTGTGACTGCTTCCATGTCTAGGATACAGCAGAAGTGACACTACACAAGCCAGGTTACAAAAAGATCATGCATATTCTGCCTTGCTCTCTTGTGAGACTCACTTTTGGAGCCCTGAGCTACTCTGTAAAATGTCTGAGGCCAGAAGGCTGTGAGGAGACCAGTCTGCCCCACTGAGAGACCTATGTGGAAAGGAATTGGCAGCCAGTATCCAATTGCCAGCCATGTGAGTGACTCAGGACCCAGCCCAGTCTAGCCTCCCCATCTGATGTCGTTCCAACTGCAGTCAAGATTAGCTATTCCCATGGATCCCTGCTCATCTTGAAGATGCATGACCAAAATGATCATTGTTGTGTGTGTATGAGTGTATGTGTCTTTACATAAAGAAGACGCATTGCCTTTTGCAACCCAGCTTTGGAAGTTACATAGCAGCACCTCTCAAAGGGCACAGGTCCACCCAGATTCAAGAGGAGGGAACACAGACCCAAACTCTCCATAACAGGAATGTCAGTGTCATTTCTAAAAACTGGTAGGATGAGAGATCTTCTTGTGGTCGTCTTTAAAAACAAATGTGTCCCACAGGGAAACCTGAAAACCATGGGACAGTGTTAGAAAAAGACACCTCTAAATGCTGGTGTAGGTTGTGACTAATGTTAACCAGGCTTCTGACATAAACACCAGGGACCATGGCTTCTTTGTCTTTGGATGTTTTGCACATAGAATAGTGTTGGATTCATAGTAATTGCTCAGTGATTGTTTATTATACAAATGAATGGTGTCATTTAAATTCCATCTGACTCAACCCTCACACACAATTTGTCCAGCATTAAGGGGGTGGGGGGACTAAGAAAGCTAAAAATCACATGTCCTTATAGGAAGCCTTATAAAGCTGCCGGTAACAGTGGTGAGACACATCCTGGTGCCCGTTGGCAGAAATGGTGTGGATAACCAGTGGCCTCAGCAAGGTCAGAGTCCATGGAGAATGAGACAGAGGAAGCAGCAGCTTCCATGTAACATCGTGTGCAGTGGGTTGCGTGTAACACCATTGGTAGCAGCAGCAGTAGTCATAATAATGGTCATTACGCTAATTACAACAGTGACAATAATTATAACATTAGCTAAATAAGCTATGAATCGTCTATATGCCAAGGGCTTTAGAAAAATTATCTCTGTGATCTTGAGAACCATCAAGCAAGGTAGGTATTCTTTTTATCCTTATATTTTTAGATGATAAAACTATGACTGATAAAGATTAAGTTATTTTTACCAAAATCACATACCTGTTAAGGATAGGACTAGGCCTTGGCTGGTGTGACTCAGTTGGTTTGGTGTTGTCTAGCAGAACAAAGGGGCACTGGTTTGATTTCCAGCCCAGGCGCATGCCTGGGTTGTGAGTTCTGTCCCTGGTTGGGGCATGTCTGAGAGGCAACTGATCTATGTGTCCCTCTCACATTAATGTTTCTCTCCCTGCCTTTATCCCTCCCCTCCTCTCTCTCTAATAAGTAAATAAATGAACAGATCCCAACATATACTTTTTTAAAAAATATTTTATTTATTTATCTTTAGAGGGGAGGGGAAGGAGAGAGGGAGAGAAGCATCAATCTATGGTTGCCTCTTGTGCATCCCCTGCTGGGAACTGGCCTGCAACCCAGGCATGTGCCCTGACTGGGAATTGAACTGAGATCTTCTGGTTTGCAGGCCCGTGCTCAACCCACTGAGCTACACCAGCCAGGGCTCCAACGTTTACTTCTTAATAAAAGGAGTAGAACTGAGATCTGAACAAAAATAGACTTCATCCAAAAATCTGTGCTCAATTGGCTGCATCCTGTGTCCTCCCTAGGAGCTTCCAGTGGTCACTGGGGAATCTCAGACCCCTCCTTGGGGAAATAAAGGATTTGGAGGTTTGGGGAGCCAGGGATTTTCAGGGTTTAGATCATTGAAATACAGGGTTCAGCACAAATAACTCACCTTTTTATTATAAAATCATAAGTATGTAATTCTGTAACACAATGTTATTACACTCAAGTACACCCATATGACATTTTAGATGAAATGTTCAAATTAAAAATACAAATTATTATACCCATATTATTACCCTACTGACCACACTCAAGCAGGGTTTACTTCTGCTGGGCCCTGTAGTTATCAAGTTCTTGATGGTTCTCCTTCTGATTGGTGTGACCTAGAAAGCAAAAGTTATATTAAAATACGGAAAAAATCTCACTGGGAAAAAGAACTTCCTGAGCATATAATTTCTTATGTTTCAGTGCTCTGAATCTGCAAGACACATCTCCTAAAGTCCTTATTTGAGTGGAATGAGATGATTTGGTGGCCATTTCTGCAACATCAAACCAGCTCGTTACCTCTGTGCAAATGGTCAATCAGGGAGTGTTACATTAAATCTGGTTTTACAAGCATGCCTTCTTATTTCCTACTCCTTTTGCTTCAGGCACCTCTTATGCATTAATCTCCATTATAAGTTATTCATTTTAAGTCAGTTTTTAAAGTATTCATTTTCATCAAACATTTATATGCTCATGATTTAAAGAGTCGAACCTTGTGACAAGGTTTGATATGCAAAACAGCAATCCTTACTCTCCTTCGTTCTCTCCTTCCTGGGATACAACCATTTTCATCTTTTTTAGTGGATTCTCTTGGTATTTACCACCATAGTTTAAAATGATAATTTTCTGTTAGGCATTATCTGTTGACTCCTTGATATGAGAGGGTCTAACTCTCTCACTCCCCATGCTGCCCCCTTCACCAGTCTCCTTCCTACTATTGTTATATCATTAGATCAGTCAGATCAGTACCCAGGGTTCACATTATGACCATGTAAACTAATTACAACCGAGTCGTGGAGAATACAAGAATAACCAGTCTGCACTGCTTTTTTTCAATCGACCGTGAAATTGTCTTTTGTTTCTTTGCGTAGTTCTCTATGTATCTTTCCTTAAATGAAACCCAAATTTTCACCAAGTGTTCAATTCTCCTCTCAATATATATTTAGATGCATCAGGCATTATATTGATTTCATTTTCTGTCCTGGGACTGTCTTACTTGCTCCAATATGGACTGATGGCTTCCTATCCTGGCTGGCAGCTTCTCTTCTGGAATTATCCTTCCCTATTGCCTTGGGGATTCTGGTATTGTTTTTCCTGTTTCCTGAACACAAATCTTTTCCTTTTTGAGTTACTCTTGTTTTGAAACATTTTTGAATGCACATCTATACCACTAAATGCCTGAGAAATGATGCATAAAGGTAAACTATAGCTTTAGAGATACATGTTTAGGCAGTAAAGCTGTGAAGTAAAATAAGGGAATTTAATATAATGGTTACCTTGAGGGACAAGCAGTGGGTAAATATTGGGAAATTTCTAAAGATGGCAATGTTCTTTTTTTCCCCTCACCTGGTGGGTGGTTATATGTTCCCTATTTGACAAGTTTTTAAGCTATACATTTTTGTTTTGTACACTACTCTATATGGGTAATATATTTGACCACAAAACCCATAAAAACAGAAAAGGTTTAAATCAATAGTTGATATGTACTATGGGGTTCATGAATTATTGGCTATTAGTGTTATTGTTAAAACATCAGTTTCAACTAGTGGAAATTTTGCCACTCAGGGGACATTTGGCCATGTCCAGAGACACTTCTGGTTATTTCAGTTGGGGCTACTGCATCTATTGAGTCCAGGCCCGCATCCTGCTAAACATCCTAGAGTATACAGGACAGCTCCTACAGCAAAGAAGTGTCTGGTCCAAAAGCCAGTAAATAGCCCTGAGATTGAGACACCCTGTGGTAAATCTTTCATGAGATATGTAACACCCACAGACCTCAATGAATGGCTATTCCCTGCCCCCTCCTGTACCCCATCACAAACTATACTCCCTACTTAAGTCAATTTAGTTTTCCTGTTAATTATATACTGCTTCAATAGGGTAACAATGCACATGGGTTCTGATTCCTTCAAGTCAAAAAATTGATTAACTTTAAATAGCTGAAAACAGTGGAATGGCCAGAATTTCCTGTTATATCACTTGGCTAATGATAATGTCCTATTTACTAGCAATAAGAACTCTGCTCCCCAGAGTCACCAGGTGTACTAGGCATTATCTTTTCTTATGGTTGACAAGGGTCATCTTGTAAATTCAGTCTATTTCATTATAGGTCTGGATCCTCAAGCAGCAGTGGCAAGGGCCAGTGGATGTCATTTATATCATCTTTGCTTAAATTCTGGAGACTTGGACCAAGGGGTGCATCTCAAGGGCCATTGCCACACTGAACACATCTTTCTCTGAACATACCGAGTGGTGTATTGGACCACAGTGGCTGTTTTTTCTCCAGCCACAATGATCAGTTATACTAGATTAAGATAATCTCAAATAATAATATATTTCTTTAAAAAATTACTTAGAGATGATTATAGATAACCCAGAATTAGTGTGTCAATGTTTTCCCTGGTTGAGGTAAGTACATCAAAAAGGAAGGAACTAAATTGATATCTCTCTGTGGCATATTGATTTGATGGAACAAGTGGGAAGCAATGATTAATTTGATTGTTTAGTAAAGCTTTATGTGACTTCATAATATAATAAATAGAATACAACATTTGGACCCTAGTAAGTCAAATAATTTTCTTTTAAATTATTCCAACCCTCTGTAAACCACTCTGCCTTAAAAAAATAATGCTTTATAAACTTTGAAATTCCAGAAGCTGAACTAGGTATGGCTTAATGACTCATACCATCGATGTGGATTATTTCTGATCTCACATCTTGAGATTTTATTTTTTTTCTTTGTGTGCTTTCAGGCAACAACTTTCTCCTGGCAGCCCTCCCTTAATCTGCAGTCATCCTGTGAGAAGCTATCCCTGGATAGACAATATAAACATTTATAATGAGGGATTCTGATTATTTTGGTTTGGCAGTTTTGTGCCAGACAGATAATTTTTTTTCTCTCAAATGTTAATATATTTCCATGTTCAAGATCGTTTTCTGTGGTACACTGAACTAGCAAAGATCTTGGCTTGGCTGGATCCCAGCTCTGCCTCTTACTGCATGGGAACGTTTACTTAACCTGTCTGTGCCTACATTTGCTCATCTTTAACAGGAAAAGGTACTTATCATGTTTTGAACAACTATGATGTGGAGAGGGGAATGCCATAGGCTTTTAGGTGGGCAGTTTCACCTCGAAAGGGGTTTGGGAGGGATAGGTAATTCTGAATGTAAGTAAATATGTAGGGACTAAGAATTGAGGAAATTCAAAGACTTTAAATTTAATTGGACTGCCTATAGAAAGAGGAAAAAGAGAGGAAAAGAAACGTTTTGAGTGTCCATATGCCAACATATGCTAGGTACACTTATGCATTTTCATCTTATTTCATCTTTGCAATGGTCCTACAAGGTAGACGTTAATTTTCTCCTTTTTAACTTAAACCATAGGCTTGCCAACAACGTGTAACATGGCCTGGGCTCCAAAGATGAGTTGGAGGCATCGGATCCTTGCTCTTAGAAAACTGAGAAACAGAGGCGGGTGGGGAGAGAAAGAGAGAGAGAGAGAGCACTTATCAGTAGAGACAAAGGCAGAGAATCTGGAGAGAATGTGATGTCATTTCAGAGTTACAAGAATGTTAACACTCTTGGCACAAAGTTGGTTAGTGAAGCAATGAGAACAGAGAAGAGAGTAAATGCCAGAGAGAAACTTGGATAGGGAGGAAGGGCGAGAGAGAAAGGGAGAGAGAGAGACTACAGCTCATGAGAGAACTGGGGAAAGTGCACTCAGTCTGCAGAGCTGCCCGGGGTGCTGTTCATTCTGCGGTTCCAGGTCAGGTGTATCCCCACCCAAGTCCCAATCCTATGTGTGTTGATTCAAAGATGACATCATCTGGGTCATTCTCTGAGGTTCTAGTTAACCTCATAATATTACAAACAAACACACGATTTCCATCAACCCTCTCCCAAGTATACGGACAGGCAGAAACTGTGCCTATAGACAAGGAAGCCCTGAAGGCTATAAGGGACAAGTGAGGTGTTCCTCAGAGTCTCTACCTGCGTGTTTTCCCTCTTCCCCACAGCTGACTCCTAACTTCCAGGCCTTGTCTGGAGAATGACAGTGGGGTTCCTAATCCTATGTTGCTGTACACTGCATATAGGACCAAAGTAGGGAGTTATTAGCACCTGATCAACTTATTCCCCTCTCCGTGTATTGTTTGCTCTGCCTCCCGCCCTTTATACCAGGCTGGCTTAGCCAAATGCTTAAAAGACAAAACAACACAACTGTGTGTGAGTGTAGCCACCAGCCTGGAACATGTTCACACCTTTGCTCCTCACCATTTGTCTGTTCTTGATTTTCTTTAGTTTTTGATCCGCATCATCTGATCTCTTGGTTCCATAACCATGAACTTGACTTCACTTCTGGGCTTCAGAGCCAGGGCTTTGAAGCAGGGCTATGTAGTGGTTAAACCCTGCCTTTCCCTTTCAGAATTTGCTTTATTACTCCTGCTGTTCATCATGCTGCCTAAAGGTCCCTTGGCAGCAGCTGGGCCAGTCACAGTTCCTCACAAGAAAAAGGGGAGCATTCAGGCATGTTCCCATAATACGTTTTTTCATGATCTGTGATGGTAAGGATTTAGTGAGCAAACAGAGCAGCCTGTGTGTCTGAAAAGAACTGGTTAGAAGGCAGGGGACAGAACTGAAGTCAGGATCCCGAGGTTCTTGATGGCCAGTACATTTCTGTCTGTCACTTGAGACATCAACAGGACACAAGAGAGAAATTTGGCAGGTGCGAGGTTTATCTGGGTGCCCCGAATAGCTTAGGTATATGGGAAGAATGCAATATGACTAATAAATTGATTGTGTGCTTGAATCAGTCATTTGTTCTCTTGTTTATAGCATGGTTATCAAGTACCAACCATGTTCCTGCAACCCTGCCTAAAACAGATCTCTTCTGCTTCCATGAAACACTTCAGCCATTTTATTTCCAAGAATGTGCATTGTAAACTGTGGCCAGATGTGAGGCCAGGGGTGTGAATGGGAAGGCCCCATCTTCAAGCTGTGCTGGTGGCTCAGAAATTACCAGGACAATTAGATTTGTTCTCTTTTGCCAACAGCCAGCTGCATGGTGCAATCTGAGCTCTTGTGGGGGCAATAAAAGCACTTTAGATCCATGTGGATGGAGTTCCCTGCTGAAAAGACAAGACAGTTACAGAGCGTGGAGTCTAATCCCTGGGTTGGCCAGTGTCTGAGCCATTCTCTGTATTCAGAAAGTATAGGAAAGTCTAAAGAAGAAGTTTATATTGCATGTAATCCAACCTTCCAGACACAATTTTGTGCGCAAATAAGATTACAAGATATATACCATTTGTATCAGGCTTTTCCCACTAACATGTTAAAAATGTTTTCACATCATTACATATTTTTAGAGCATAATTTTAAGAGCTACTTATGTTTTATTATTTGGGTGTTTCTTAAAGTATTGATTTTTTATTATAAATGGAACATTTATAGCTTTTATAAGTGTTCTTTGTCTGCATCTTTGATTATTCTTTCAGATAAGTTCTTAGAAGTACCGACTTCAGGGATTTTAACCTTTAAAGGCCTTTGATTCGTATTACCAAAAAAATGGCTTTTGTTCAGACTGAAAGTACCACAGCATACTCCTTGAGCCATGTATGCAAGAGACTGAGAAATGACATTTTCTCCAATATTGTATAATCCTCTAAAATTCTCTTGTTATTAAATTAGTTATTGCATTGTTTACTGAAGGTGAGCAAGAGTCTCCTATTATATCTGAATCTTTATTGCCCTTTTCTGACTATTTCTCTGAGAAGGATGAAGAGTGAATCAGGTATTTAAAAAGCTACCATGACTTTCTTCATTCTTGCAGGAGCCTTCATCTTGCTGCCTAGAGACATAATAAATGATTTGTGTTCTTCTTTACCCTCACCGTCTCAGAACTATTGTCTTGATGATATGATGCTTTCTTTCTTCTCCTTCTGGCTGATAAGGAAGTTAGGCTGTACTTGAAAGCATGATGTGACTTGAAGCTGCTGATTAGAATTTGGGGAAGGAAAGGTTACAAAGCCTTTCTTACCCACTTAGTATTTTGACCCCAACTTAAAATGAACTTCAAGAAGAGACTCTTGACTTTGGTTATGTAATACCTCCAGATGTCTTCAGTTTTACAATGGGTTTCCATAACCTTTTCCCAAAAGTAATTAAATATAGTTTAATTTGAAAATTCAAAGAATCTTTTTAGGAGGAGAAGGGAGCATAAAAAATAAAACCAATAAAGCAGAGCTTCTCAGATCCCTGAAGATTGGCAAATAATACCTTAATGACAAAGGGCCTTCTGTGCTGGGTGTTTTTACCCAGCCAGGCATGCTCTGACTGAGAACCATGAAGTAAGGTGGACTAGGACGATACTGGGTCTGGGACTTTCTTTTTACTGGGATGAACTAACATTAAGGCCACAAAACTAATTGTGGAAGCTGGAAAAAAACACAGCCTATGTGTATGACATGGTATCTAAATAATGTGGCAGTAAACACCAGATAATGTGATAATACTGGGTGATATAAGAGATGGGTTTCAACAGAAAATAATGGGGATATTACAATAGGTAGGAACAACCCAGTGGGAAATAGAAGGCTCTTGTGGTCCTGTCAGCGTGTTTCAGGGAAGGCTTTCAGAAGATTACCGGTAAATGTGTCCAGACATTGTGAATTCCAGGTAGGCATGGACTGGCCTTTAGTTCATGTCTACCTGGAAAGAGTAAGATGGTTAAAGAATCTATAGAGATTGGGATCCTAGGCAGGTAAAATGGCAGAAGGCCAGTTAACCAGACTAGGGCATGAGGTTGTTACTTGATTTAAAAAAGAAAAATTACACAACCTGAACAGAGCTTAAGGCCAGAGTGACCTGACAACCCAGGAGACAAAGCTGTATCATGGAGTGTTGAGCAAGAGCTTTAGATAGCCTTCTGGCTCCGAACTGGCTTGGTCCTAGAACAGGCTGCCAATTGAGGGGTCCAAGAAGCCTTGCTGTGGGGTGAAGCCGTTGTGCTGGCACTGAGAGTGAGGCAGGCTTGAGTCTGGACCAGGGACATAGCATAGATAATGCCGTTCATGCTTTTGTGCCTGTTTGGGATCAGTGCAATACCCTGGCTTTGGAATATACAGATTAATTATGTAGATACTTTTTCATCCATCCCTTTTATTTTCCTTTTGATCGTACATCTGCCAGAAGTCAATTATCAATGCCCTGTTGAAGAGTCTGAAAAGAGGGGCCTGAGAAGGGAAGTGCATCAAACTCCCCTTACTAATACCACACTTGTCAGGAGGTAGATGAGGGCCGTGGGACAGCCCATCCATCTTTTCCCACTAGAGTGTTCTTAAAAAAGTGCTTCATGGTTCCAGTACAGTCCTCTATCACAGCACCTTTAGCCTTTACCATGACCGTGACAGAGTTACAAAAGTTTTATGCAAGCAGTGTTTGGGGGGCAAATGCTTTAGGTTAAAGAGGAACATGGAGACTTTTATTTTTTTTCTCAACCTTGGTCAAACCATTTTTCTATTCTTCAAAGTACCTATAGGGTAGTTGTGGTTAGCAGAACATGGACTTGGGCCCCCGACACACCTGGGCTAGAGGCCTTGTCCCACCATTTATTAGATGAAACTGATCCCCATTTTAAAAAATTACAAGCCAGTATCTGCCTTCTAAGATTGTTTAGCATGTCAGTTGAAATAATGCAAATGGAAATGCTTGATATAGTGAAAAGTGTTACACAAATGAAAATTATGGTTACTGACTGAAAAGAACAATGGAAGTAATGAATTATCTGTCCTTTAAGTTGACCCGTAGACAACAGAATTCTGACTTAGGCCAGAATCTGGAGACAGGCAAGGCAATGCTTTCATACACCAAACCATCAGAGCTAAGTCAAGGTCAACTTAGCAAGACAATTCACAGGCATTTTACATGTAGTCATGTGTTAGGAAGGGAAAGGTTAGCAGGAAAAGGCCTGCAATCTTATCTCTTTATTGGAGGGATACACTTGGAAAAGAAAGAATGCAAGAGATCCAGTCGAATTTCCTTATAAACATGCTAATGACAGAATTCTTGGTAAATAAGCTTAATCTTTGTCTATAGCTTTTAGCAGGATCCTAGGATTCTTATTCTAAACAAACCTGAATCTATGACTTTAGACATCTCCCCAGAAGTTGAACTATGTTACTAATTGAGCTTGGCATGACCTGTTCTGTGTGGAATGATGTGAACTACACACATTGTTTAGAGACCTAGAGGTGAATCTGATCCTGGAGTATGACCTGGTGTGGCAAGAAAAGTCTTGAAAGACAGTGTCAGAAGTCCCCAAGCCTCTCCTTGTTTTGTCTGTGCCTTGTGATTATCTGTATCTTTGAAATTATTAGAAAAGCTTGACCTGGTAAAATCTGGGCAAGATCTCTGGTTTATGTTAGTCTGATTGGACAATCTGATCCTGTATGTTATTTTAGATATCCTCCTTAAAATGAGTTGGAGCCCTTAAAACAGGAATTACTTGCTTATTATTTCCTCTAGAGGGCATATGTTTCTATGGGCACTAATGTGCATGGGCATACTCAATGACACGGCAGGGAATCTTGCGTCTATACACTCTCATCATATTGATTCTTGCTTCCCTCCACCTTTTCTCTACTTTTGACTCCTCCCCCAACATATCCCTCCCAGCACCGTAGCCATCAACTTCCTAATCTCTGAATACCACTCCTCAGTTTACTCTTCTTTCAGCCTTGTTAACATTGAGCTCAGTAGAGTCATCCAGAGTCATTGCAGCCCCTCTCCTTTTGAGAATGCCATCTAAGCTACCATCTTGTAGGATCCTGGTAGACTCTCTTTCCATCTGGCTATCAAGTGTGTGACCTGAAGGTAGCTTCTCCTTTCTCAGAATGGTGACTACATTTTCTGGGTTCATCGGGCTGGCTCAGAGGTTCCCATCTCCACCCTTTCCTTCATTACATTGATTGAGAAGAAACATATAGCTGGTCCACGAACAGCTATAAGCAGTGAAACTGCATACCTACACTCAGTTTCCTTAACTTCACCACTCCCAGGCAAGTGTCAGAGTAGTTCCATATACTGGCAGGAAGAGTTGCTTTACAGTTTCTCATCCACAAATAGTTAACTTCCTGCTGTTTCCTAACCGGGAGAAATGGCCCCCAAATCTTTGACAAATGGGCCTGTTCTTATGTACTGTTCTGCTTCCTTGATTTGTTCTATTATAGGTGTCCTTGGTATTTAAAACTCAGTTTGAGGGGGAAACAATGTTTCTACCTCAGAAGACACCTTCTTATTCTAATTTTTTAAAGTGTGTGTTGAAAGCTTTGGAGTCCTGTCTAGGATGACTGTATGTCCCTTTTATTCTTCTCATCGTGTCTCTTGGGAGGACAGGAATAGGCAGCATGGTAAGATGGTAAATGGGCGTGAAATTTGAAGTTGAAGTTTTTGAAGTGAAGAGACCCTCTTTCCTGCTTTGGACCTATCCTGTCTCTTCTCTGAGCTTCATTTGCTTATATGTAAAATTGAAATGAATATCTACATTGAATGTGGTTGAGAAGGTCAACTGTGATGGTGGATGTGAAGGTGTTTTATAAACAATAAAGTGCTACAAATAAGTATTCTGATTTGGTATTTTAAATAAAAAGGGGTTGGTTGTTTTTTGGAGTTGTCTGAGCTATCTATATTACCCCTGCTCCAAGCCCCGATCGACAGCAGCTATATAAACATGTAATGTGGGAGGTTAGGTTCTATCAGGCTCTTGGCTGACCATCTGCTAAGTGAATCTTGTGATCTATTTAAAAGAGAGGAGAAATTCAAGGGACCATGGAACACATACACAAACACACATACATATACACACTGTTATGTATGCACACACACAAACACACATGCTCACAGCCATCTCTCCCCCTCAAATCTCAAACCTATAATTTTTTAAAATCATGTGATGACAAAAAATCTTGTTTTTTCCCCACAGCTATTTATAATGCCACCTGGGAAAGCAGCACTGGTGCCTTGTGAGCTGGTGTGTACGTGCCAACTTGGTAGTTCCTGGAGACTGTGAAGGGAGAGGAGAAACAGGATACCCCTGCAGAAAGGGTCACCTTGAGATCAGAAATCAGAGTGAGGACTAAAAATGCCAAAGATGCCCTGACTGGTGTAGCTCAGTGGATTGAGCATGGGCCTGTGAACCAAAGGATCGCGGTTCAATTCCCAGTCAGGGCACATGCCTGGGTTGTGGGCCAGTTCCCAGCAGGGGACGCACAAGAGGCAACCGTACATTGATATTTCTCTCCCTCTCTCCTTCTCTTCCCCTCTAAAGATAAATAAAAATCTTTAAAAAATGCCAAAGCTATGTTGATATCCTGGCATACAGTTTCTGGGGACTGGTCCCTCAGCTTTGTTCCCACTTGTGTGACTTCATACTATTACTTCATGGGGATGGTTGAGGAGAGAGTGTATTGTCATCCACTGAGCTTGGGGGATGTTTTATTTGGTTCAATAGAGAATGAACCCAGAGCAGCTGGATAACTCAGCACACTTTTTAGGGATTGAGGAAATGGGAATCAAGTTACTCTGTCTGCTTTATAAGGTCATGATTGGAATTTACTAATTATTTTATTTATTGATTTCTTTGTTACCCTAGACATGTGTGGTTGAAATCAGGTATGAATGTCTAAGAGTAGCTCCATAATTTTTTTGACTTTTCATCAGGCAAATCTTCATTCTTTGTCCAAATAAGACTTGGAAAAACCAGCTATTGAATCAGGCCCAGCTGTTGAATCATATTTCTCTATATTGTTCTTCAGCCTCGTTCCCAGATATTTGGTACAATAGAAGCAGATAGACTTCAGTTCAAGTTCCACTAATGAGTTTTGAGATCATGAGCAAGATGGTTACGCTCTCTGCAGTCTGTTCATTTGGTTTGTAAAATGTGGATAATAATAACCCTAATGTTCTTACAGAACGAAGGGAGAAAATATACAACTGTTGCCTGACGTGGCGTAGGTACTTATTAAAGGTTAATTTTCCCTGTATCCCTTCCTAATTCAGGCTCCTCTTCATAGGTTTTCCATGGACAATTCCCCCCATTCACTACTGCTGTTCAGTTTTAGATTAAGATCTACTTGGGCCCTGACTGGTGTGGCTCAGTTGGCTGTGTATCGTCCAGCAAAGCTGGGTCTGATTCCTTATCAGGGCAATGCCTAGGTTGCAGGTTCAGACTCTGGTTGGGGCATGTATGGAAGGCAACTGATCAATGTTTTTCTCTGACATTGATGTTTATCTCCCTCTCTTTCTGCTCCCTTTCTACTCTTTCTAAATTAATAAGAATAATAAGAAGATCTTACTTGTTTATTTGTTTAGTTGTTGTCTTCAAGCTATTGGAGATGATAATAAGACCTGATAGTACTCATCTCATGGGTTCACTAAAGGATAACTGATAAATTACAGATAAAACAGCACAGAGCTTGGCAAATAGTAGGTGAATACAGGTTAGCTAAATTTATTNCTTTGTCCAAATAAGACTTGGAAAAACCAGCTGTTGAATCAAGCCCAGCTGTTGAATCATATTTCTCTATATTGTTCTTCAGCCTCGTTCCCAGATATTTGGTACAATAGAAGCAGATAGACTTCAGTTCAAGTTCCACTAATGAGTTTTGAGATCATGGGCAAGATGGTTACGCTCTCTGCAGTCTGTTCATTTGGTTTGTAAAATGTGGATAATAATATCCCTAATGTTCTTACAGAACGAAGGGAGAAAATATACAACTGTTGCCTGACGTGGCGTAGTACTTATTAAAGGTTAATTTTCCCTGTATCCCTTCCTAATTCAGGCTCCTCTTCATAGGTTTTCCATGGACAATTCCCCCCATTCACTACTGCTGTTCAGTTTTAGATTATTTAAGATCTACTTGGGCCCTGACTGGTGTGGCTCAGTTGGCTGTGTATCGTCCAGCAAAGCTGGGTCTGATTCCTTATCAGGGCAATGCCTAGGTTGCAGGTTCAGACTCTGGTTGGGGCATGTATGGAAGGCAACTGATCAATGTTTTTCTCTGACATTGATGTTTATCTCCCTCTCTTTCTGCTCCCTTTCTACTCTTTCTAAATTAATAATAATAATAAGATCTTACTTGTTTATTTGTTTAGTTGTTGTCTTCAAGCTATTGGAGATGATAATAAGACCTGATAGTACTCATCTCATGGGTTCACTAAAGGATAACTGATAAATTACAGATAAAACAGCACAGAGCTTGGCAAATAGTAGGTGAATACAGGTTAGCTAAATTTATTATTATTCTAATGAGAGAGGAAGAAGGAAATAGTTCTTGAGTCTCAAATATACTCCATCCTCAAATGTTCCCTTTGCGACAACCCCACAGCTCAGTAATCCTGAGTTTGAATCAAGACGTTTTCAAAATATCGCCCCCCCTCCCAGTGTGACCTGACACTACAGAGAATTCTCGAGTCAAGTAGAACATTCCCTATGCTCTATTTTTTCTGTTTACCTTCACTGTTTGGCCTGCTGCAGTTGGATTTGTTGAGACCATTCCCAAGGGGTGAACAGTGAAATGTTTCTGAAAATTCTGCTCAGAACTTTTTCTGTTTTGCTGGGCTTGGGCAGTGAGGATGAGGTGGCAGTATCGGAAAATCCTTCATTTACAAAGAAGGAAACACTTCTTAATTTTACCCTTTTCTGGTTCTAGCTTCAGATCACAATGCAAAGCCAAAGACACCTCCCCTGACACACCTGGGACAAGTTAAAGACAGCACCTGGTTCCAAATTACAGCTTCTGGGTGCCAACTCCTCACCCTCTATTTTCTTTAGGTACTGGTGTTATTGGGACTCGGTTTTTTTTCTAATCTCAATGGGATATGTAAACACTGCTAAAGAAAGGCGAAAAATTTCCCTCCACAGAAATGCATATCTGTGGCATCAGAAGCCTGCAGTTATTTTCAGTTATGTCTAGAAATGGCCGGATAATTTTAAAGATTGCATTGTATAAGGCTCCTAGTGACAGTCCTGATCAGCATGCTGAAAAGAATGGCAGGGCCGTATCTGAGCTGGCTCAGGAATGGATTACCATGATCAATTAGTAATGCCTGCCATGGGTCTGCAATAGTGGGGTATGGCATGTTTTGTCTGTCCTGCTCTAGTTTCTTCTTACAGAAGCAAATAGACTAGGCCGTCAATAAAATTTTGTTTTATTATGTAAATTGAAACAAAATGCCTAACTACCAAAAAAGGCAATGTGGTTATCATACTACCCATTTTTTCTTTGAGTAGGACAAAGAAGTGTATAGCCATGACCATACAGTTTATTCTTCAAACTGGGACACTCTTGGTGAAAGGAGGCTGTGCTAATAATTATGCTGGAACAGTGAGCCTCTACTGGGACTATGGTTGATAAGCAAGGCATGTGGGTTACCCTTCATGTCTCTCTAAAGTGACCCCAAAGGGTAAGTGAATATTTCCTCTAATCCAAAGGTTGCTGAACTATGGCTTATAGGCCAAATACAGCGAGTTATTTGTTCTTGTAAGTAAAGTGTTATTGGAACATAGCCATGCCTATTTATTTATGTTTGGTGTTTCTGGCTACTTTTGCTACAACCGTGTTGAGTACTTGTGACATAGAACATCTGGATTGCAAAACCCAAAATATTGACTATCTGGCTCTTTACAGGAAGTGTTGACCCTGGCTAGTAAATGGGGCTCTCGTTGTTAGAAGGGTCCATACTCTTGCTTCCTGGAGAAGAAAAGTAACATCTTAGGACCTGCTACGGGGCTACACCTTATGCTGGTCACTTGCATATGTGATTTCACTAATTCTCAAATGACCTGGCAACATAGGCATAATCTCTAATTAACCTAGAATTTTCCAGGCCACCAAGAACAGATGATAGGAGGTTTTCTAGCCTGCAGTTCTCCAAATCTTGCCTTGTGAATACTCCATGAAATGCTCTGACAACAACCCTTGGGCCATTCATAACTTCTCTTTGTCTCTTATGTCTCCCATCCAGTCTGGCCGAAAATCCTGTGGACTTCACCTTCAAATTATATGTGGAACTTGACCACTTTTCACCATCTCCACCATGGCCCCCTTCATCTGAGTTATCAGTCAGCACCCACTATCATCTCTCATCTGCATTAAGACACGTTTCCCCAAGGCTGCTTTTCACCCTACAGTCCATTTCCATTGCAGTATCAAGAGTGATTTAAAACCTAAGTTAGATTATGCCAATCCTCTGCTCTTCTCCAGTTTCTTCCCATATAATTCAAGAATAAAAGGCAAAACCTTGACAATGGCCTACAAGGCTCACCTTCACTGTCTAATATAGTAACCAACATGTGGCAGTTTAAATTTAAGTATATTAAAATAACATAAAATTAAAAACTGGGTTTTCAGTAACACCAGTCACATTTTAAGTACTCTGTAGTCAACATACGTCTGCTGGCTGCCATATTGGACAACAAAGACATAGAATATTTTATCATCACAGAAATTTCATTACCTGGCTGGAATCTGTTCCTTTATTATCTTTCTGGCCTTGTTTCTCAATGTTTCCCTGTTGCTCACTCCTGTTTCTTAAGCATCTATGCCTCGGGGCTTTTGAGCTTGTTTATTTTTTGCCTGAAATGTTATATTTCCAGATAACAGTGCAGCTTGATTGCTTATAAACTTTAGGTCCTTGCTGAAAGGGCACCTTTTCTGACACCCTGTTTAATGTGCAGCCCCCTAGTACTTCTTCCATCTCTCTCCTCTGATTTATTTTTCTCTATGTCATTTACTACCACCTGACATATATATATATATATATATATATATATATATATATATATGCAAGTCTGTGTATATACGTCCCTACCCCCATTTCCAACCACTAAAACATGACCTCCACGAGGCTAGTTTTTAATTTTTTTTTCACTTCACAGTTTCCCCTAGCTTTATAGTGCTTACTCACCCAGTAATCTCCCTTATGTATCTGATAAATAAATGAATGGATGGGACTATTGAAAGGCATTTGTTTGATCCTTTAGAAGCCTACCTAACTTTATCTACATTGTGCCCCATTTTTTTACCTACTAGTCTATTGTTCTGTCTGTAATGGACTGTCATTTTGTCTCTAGGACTCCTGTTTCCCCTCCCAGATGCCAATCTTCAGGAGTGCAGGCACTGTCCCTTACTCTTGTCCTCTTCCAGTGCACAGAGTGGCCTTAGTGCAACGCTCACTGACTCACTGATGTCCACCCGACCCAGGACCCTGTTTCTCTCCTGACCCAAAGTAGTAGAAAAATATTAAAGAGCTGTCAATAGTCCTTCTCCATTGCTACTTTTAAAAGTTATTTTCTTTCTTCTCTTCAGAAGATGGATTATCTTTATTAATTTAATTAATCCAATTTCTAAATGTACAGAAAAGAAAAAATCCAATAAAAGACAATTTCATGGCAATGCGTAATCACAGTATGCTGGTGGAGGAACATTTGTTTGAGGTTATGTCTTCATGTTCTTACCACTGAGAAAACTTGAATTTTGGTCAGACAAAGCTATACTTTAGCTTTTGTTTCTATGGCCTACGATGAAGAGCAATTTTATGCTGGTCTGATGGCACATATGTTCTAGAGAATAAAGTCTGACTGAGGCTAGGATGGCTAAGAAAAACTGAAATGTCACCCTATGTATTTTAGTTCGGAATATTGGAAAGGTGTTGATTTTCATTCAAAGCCTAAGTTGGACATTTTGCTACTGTGTGAACTTCTGCATTTCTCTAAGTCTTGGGAGAGACCTAGGACAGCATAGTGTAGCAAAATAAACCCAGAATTTTGGGGAAGCCAGGCCAATATTGAAATCTCTGCTCCGTGACTTACTGGCTCTGAGTTGTGGTAAGATGTTTGATTTCTCTGAGCTTTGGTGTCTCAGTTAGGATAAGATAACTTATGAAGATTAGAGATGAGATGTCTGGCACGAAGTGGTCACCCGGCCAGGTGGCTCAGTTGATTGGAGCACGGTCCCACACACCAGACTGTTGCTGGTTGGATTCCCGGTTGGGGCACATATGGGAGGCAACCAACTGGTGTCTCTCACGTTGATGTTTTGCTGCTTAGTGACTACTCACTAAGTGTGAGACTTTGGACAAGCCACTTCTCATGAGCTCTTTGGGGTCTCAGGACAAGGAGTAAAAATGCGATGAGGAATTTTGTAAGGAGGAGGCAGGAGGAGCATGGAGGCTGTAAAATCTCAGTGTTTACGGAAAGTCTTAATGTGAATTTGTTAACAAAAGCCCCTACGAAGTTGGAAGAGCCAATTCTAGAATCACTAAAGAACACATATGAAATTTGTGAGAAAAAGTAATAGAGTCGAAAATGCTGTTTCTCTGCAAGGAAGCAGATGTGCCCATGGGTAAAAGCCCCATGCAAAGTGATTAGTGGAACAGAGCGGTGTTTGAGCTGAGTTGCTCACCTCCTATGGCTGACATCATTGGAGGTCTTTGTGACCTTCAAAACACAGTTCTGCAGGTCGGTCTGAGAAACTGAGATCTGGATTGAATAAATTGTTTCGGACCTTGTAGTTTGTTGTTGTTAACAACCTTACTATTTTGTGAAAACATTTTATAGGGTCATTCTAAGAGGCTTAAGGAATATAAAAAGTACATCTCCTTGAATGTGGAGACATCTCACTGCCTGGGAATAACTCTCATTAACATCAAGTGAACATTATTCTAAAACATCTTTCTCCTTTTCTCTCCTCCCCTCTTTCTCTCTCCAGACATATACAAACACAGAAAAGTGGGTGGGTTAGATGGAAATGATGATTATATTAAGACATCACACTATATATGTCATTTTATTTTCTACTTTTTAGGGGAGAGCGTGAACACAGTCCCCCACTACCACAAATTACACAGCCGAGTTTCCCACATTTGGGGAAATTGCAGGGGTCAGCCCATCCGGAGTGCAATGGATAAGCCTGGCCCTGGGAAAACCCCCTCCTGAAAATGGGATCTCCCCTGCCAGGTGTGTGTGTGTGTAATTTTAAATAAAAATTACTAAGTTCAATTAAATGTACACTAAAATAATGATTTCCCAAGAGAACCTAGTCCCTAAAAGCTCCATCTAAGGCAGTGGCCCCTTAGAAGCACCTGTGGACCGGCAGCATCAGCAGTCACCTGAGAACCTGTGAGAAGTGCAAGGGCTCAGGTGTCAGCCCCCAGCTCCTGAGTCAGAGACTCCGTGGGTGGGCCCAGCACTCTGCATTTAAATATGCCCTTCAGGTAACGTTGGGCGCACCCTAACATTTGAGACACACTGTTCTGTGGATAAGAAAATAGCCGGCAGAAACATTAACATGGTGTTTAGCAGTGTTCTGTGTTTATACAATACTGATTGTTCCTCTACTATGAGAAATGAAAAAGTTACTCATTTACCTTTTCTCCTATTTTCTTTTCCTTCACTGCCTTTTCCCCTTTCGTTACAGTATTTTATTTTTAAGTTGTCAGGATTTATAACATTTACTTCTATTTTGTACAATTCCCATAATTACTTAGTCCCTAATTTTATTACAAAGCAATTAGTCCTTTCTATTACAGTTTCTCTAGTCTTGAATTCTGTGTTTTGATTTAACTTTTTGTTGGTTTGATTTTAACTATCTGAGAGTTTTTCAGGGCCTCTCAGGCATAATAATCCCTTCAACTCTTTCTTGGTGAAAGGAAACTTTTGTGTTCTCTATATTGGAAAGACATCTTGATTTTGCAAGATAGTCTTGGGTCCAGGTTTCTTTAACTCAGACATTTGTAGCCATTGGTCTTTAATTTTTGTCCTTACATTTTGTCTCATTTATTTGCTTTTTCTATTTCTGGAGAAATAATATGCCATATGCTGGGCTGTGAGTTTTTTTTCCCTTTCTGTTTTCACCATCTATTATCTTTTTAAAAAATTGTTTCAGGCTCTTGGGTTTTTCCTATGTTCACAGTGATTGTCTTCCTTATATATTAGTAATTGTTTTCAGCTGTGTCTATTTTATTTCTTGTTCCATAATGGAACAAGAAATTATTTTGGTCTTTGGCTTATTTCCTTATTTTTGCAATCTCAGTTTTTAGCTCATCCTGTTGTTTTATTATCTTTGGTTTGTGGTCTTATTTTATTAATTTCATTTTTTATAGAAGCCCATAGAAAGATTTTGGCATGAAGTACTATTGCCAGAGAAGTTCCTTCCATGTTAGTTTTTTTGAATAGCTTCTGGCAACGTCTGTCCTCTCTCTTTCTCTCTCTCTCTCACTCATTCTTTGGCTTCCTTGCTTTTGCCCTTCTGTGCTCTTGTGGGGCTGAGGCTGCTCTCTGAATGCTGCACTGTTTCTCTGCATCTTAAGTGTTTGGTATGGACAACTCTGCTCAGAGTTTACATGTGTTCTAATAATGTGGACAGATTCTCCTTGACTCTTTCCCCACTCTGTCGGTGACTTATTTATTGTCCTCTTCTGAGCTACTTTGAAGGGTGTACATTGTGAGTTCTACCCATTTTCAGAAATAGTCCAGAGCACTGGGAGGAATTGGGAGAGATATGCTTGGGTTGAATATGGCCTCTGGAGAATTTAAGATTTCTCTTTCTTCTGAAGCTTTGTCAAATGCCCCGTATCTGGACTCCTTGCACCTGGCTGAAGTCGTTTTCCATTCTTGTGGAGGGGAGAGAAGACAGAGATGGCATCTTTCCTTGGACCTGTGCTCCAAGTCCTTGCAGACTGTGCTTGCCTCAGAGACCATCACCCTGGCTGTTCCACACCGCTGCTCCTACTCACGCTTCCCCAGTAGCTAGTCCTAGCCTTGCCAGGAGTAGAAGAAAAACAACACAGCATCAGGGGATTTGGCTCCTCCTTTACAGTTCCAAGTAGAGAAGTGAATCTTCATTCATCGGGGGTTCTCAGTGCACCCCACCTCTAGCTGAAGTGCACATTTTTTTGTCTTGTTCCACTGTCTCTATGATTGTTGGAGACAGCTAGATCTGGATTGTTGGAGACAGCTAGATCTGACCATTTTGCCTTTCTTCTTCCTGTTTCTCTCGGCCAGGGATGTCCAAGCAGAGTGCTAGCTAGCATTTTCCTTCCCACCTTTGCAGTTTCTTCGGTGAGAAGCTGGGGACTGAGGTTTTACAGCCTCCCTCAACTGCTGCCAATTTGGGGGCTGTTAATGATTATTCTCATGTCTGTTGATTCGATTGCTTTACCTGGCACTGATTCTGCTAAGCTGCACCAAACCCATCTTCTCCCCTGCTCCCTGGGCTCAGCGGCCCCTTTTATAAGTTCATATCAAAATGTCGGTTGTGGCGGTTCCTTTCACTTTTAAGATCATTCGTTTTGTTGTTGTTATTGTCGTTATTTATTGAGGTTGGGAGATTCTATTGCCTGCCAGAGCACTTTTCTTGTTATGAATTGTTAAGTTTTTAAATTAAATTTAGAGGTGCTCCCAGCTGGCTGTTTGTGGCAAAGGTGAGAGCTTCCTGGTGTGTTGATAAGTTTGGGGTTGGAGAAATTAAGGGGAGGGGTTAACATAACACTAGTGTTCTTGATACAGTCCCCTGTGGGGACTGAACGTTCCATCCGGAAAAGTTTAATCTGCCTTTGGAGAATATCTGCAGGAAACAGAGTAAAATGGCTTGAACTCAAGTAGGGTAGGGGAAGAAGTATGTGCTTTGGAGCCAAAGAGATCTAGGTTAAATCCAGTCTCTACCACACGTGCATGAGGCATTGGCCAAGTTTTTAAATCTCTTTAAGCTTCAGATTCCTCCTCTGTAACTGGGATGGATATCCCTTGTGTAGACTTATGGGGAGGCTTCAGTGAGATGGCACAGTGAAATATGGAGTCTCTCTGACACAGCTCAGGTGTTAGTGAACAGTGGTTCCCGCTTCTCTTCATCCCCATTGCCCCTCCTCCCAATCCTTTCTGACCTGCAGGTGTGGCCACCGGACCTGAGCTGATGATGGGGTAGAGACTACTTGGCCCAATGAGGAAATGAGTCTGGGACCCTGACGCATCCCTTGCTCCTCCTGGACGCTTTTTCCACTTTACATCATGATCTGCCTTAACATAAAGAGTATGAGGTGAGGTCTAGCCCTGGGCAGGTGGTCAAGTTTTTGCTTTCTGATCCGTTCCTAGATGATGGGTTACACTTGCCTTTAAAATTCGCATTGTGTAAAATCCAGTCATTAAAAGTGATTAATGCCAAACTAATGGTTCTCCTGAGAAGGGCACTTGACAAGGCCCAGCAAGAATGAATACATATTAATAAAACATACGTGCAAAAGCCGAGGTATCAGTTTTAGATGATTTGCAGTAGGCATCATCTCCTCCAATGACCCCCAGTCACCCCATGAATAAAAGGAAACATCAGGCAGAGAGCTGGACTGACAGAGGCCCTGGGGAGGCAGAGAGGTGTGACTTGATTAGAACCTAATACTCTCCAGTCCGACCTCTAAAGAAATGGCCTGAAGGGGAACTGGCCGTGATTGCCGCTGCGGCGTGAGAGAGGGAGTTTAAAAGACTCACAGAGGGACAGATGAGCTTTTAAACATTCTCTTTCAGTTAACAGATCTAGCAACAATGTCATAGTTAATTTGAGTTTCCCTAAAAGCTGACCCTGGGGACAGGATTTTGGCTGAAGTGGTGTATCGGGGAAATGTTCCCAGGAGGCAGAAATGAGGGGACAGGGCAGTAGATAGGAAAGGTCAAAAAGCCAATGCAGAGACAGCTGTGAGTGGGTTACCACTGCATGCAGCTGGGGATGAATGTCAATGAGCCCCCTGCCCCCACAGAAGCTATGTGGTACATGGCTTAGAGTTGCCCCACAAAAAGGCGAGGAAGTTGGGATATTTATCTGTTAGTTTCCATCCCTGCGTGGTTGAAGTTCACCCTTGGGGGCGTGGCCTTGCTTCTATTTTGGCCTGCCCTTTGGCACAAATGTAGGCAGCCACCTATGGGTATGGCCACCATCTGCGGGTGATCTCAGATTTGGGCACAGGAGGCTTGGCGAAGGGGGGAGGGAGAATACCAGTAGCATCTGCTATGGTAAGTAAAGCCGTAGTAAAATAATGCCACGTGTTTGAACTGTTCAGGCATTTTGGATCCATGCTGAATGATCCCCAAGTCCCATGAATTTTTATTTTGTGAATACTATCACCTAGTTCTTCCTCACTGTCACCGCTTGGGTTCAGGCCACCGTCGTCTTTCACCCAGATCACTGCCACCATCCTAAATAGTCTCCCCGCCTTTATATGGATCGCCTTCAATTAATTCTCCACTCAGCTGTGAGAGAAGGCGTTTTCTAACATGCAAATAAAATCATGCCCCTTTTACCTATTTTTTCAATGACTCCTTAAAAGTCCACTCTTTAGTGACCTTACAGGTCTTCCATGATCTGTCTCCCAGCAGCCTCCTCAGCCCCTTTTCTCTCAGGGTTCTCGCTGACCTGCATGTCTGTGAGTCAGCCCGTCTGTCTTCCATCTCGGCCCCCACCTTTAACCCTCTCATGCCGCTCCCATCTCTCTCCCCAACCCCTTCTACTGCTGGGCTTTCACGCACGCTATGCTTTCTCCGTCTTTTCCTCGTCCCTCACTCCCATTTTCCTGGCCAGCTCATATTGATTCTTCAAGCCTGAGCCTAAATATTACTTCTTCAGGAAACCTTTCCATTCCCCTGGATCATGCTAACTCCCCCAGCCTAGTTCTGCCCTAGCACCCTGCAAAGTCTCTGTCGTAATCTCATCATGCTTCATGACCCATTAAATGTCCGTCTATTTTTCCCCCTTATGTCTCCAGTGACTACCAGGGACATAGTAGTTGCTCAACAAATACTTATTGAATAAATGAATAAATTAACAATGCCCAGCACTTGCTTTTGATTCTGTGCCTCTCTATGCACTGAAGGAAGTACTCAGGAAGAGGAAATGAATCAGATAAACCAATATGCTACTTGTGGAAATGCTAGGAAGAAGCTGTAAAGTGTAGTGTCTCTGTGGTCCTGGTCCCTTTTTTTTAATGGACGGGAATGTATTTACCAAATAAAGATAGGTCTTGAAGTCTAGTTGACTTGATATCTATATAAAAAAACAAAGATATTATGATACGTTGGGTCACTTTCTACAAATTTGATGGCTTGAACCACTTCCTTAAATGACCTGACTGGTATCGCTCTTTATCTTACTTGTGCTGATTTTAATTGTAAAACTGGTTAATAGTGGGTAGGCAAGGGGTTGAATGGTAAAATATATGATATGTGAAATTCAGAAACACTGTGTTGTGTTCAGTATAGAAGGATCATGTTTCTGCTGAATGCATAGATTGGTTTTTAGTTTGGCCCTAACCTGAAAGTTGCTTTCTGTTCCCAAATAGCAGAACATCAAATGCTTTTCCACCAATGCAGAGTAGGTGAAAAACAGAGAGTTCCAGCGAGAAGAATATAGAAACAGAAAATAAGGCCAAAGAGGAAAAAGTCACTCCCAAGGCAAGCAGCAACCAGCAGCTACAGTTAGTAGAGCACGTTTCAATAACTTGTCTTAGAAATAGCTGATGAAGACTCTGCGTGTAAAATGTTAACTTTGAGTGATTATTAATCAAGAAGTTGAAAAGTGTCTGCCAGTCCTGTTAAGGCCGCTTTTCTATGAGGACTGTTCCATCACAGAATGATGAGCCTTAAGAAGAGGCTCATCACAGCCTGTGTAATGTAAGAAGTTTGTATATCCAGACAGGGCCACATCCAAGAAAATTCACATGGCCATGCCCAGATAATGATTTCTGCAATTTCTAGGAAGTTGGCAATGTAACTTGAACTTGAAAGTGGAAGAATGTATTATGCATGCAGCAGTTAATAGTATAGCAAATAACATGCTGCTCTCATCCTCTAGTGAGCATTCAGTTATACTCAAATAACTGTCTGTTATATTCATAAAGTCAGCATCCTTTTTATACATATACACAAGGAATTAGTGTTGTAAAGATACTGAAGCCCCAAATGGGCAGATCTATATAAGCAAGTTTCCCTTCCCACTCTTACGGAATCCCAAATCAACTTCTGCTTATATGTGAAAGGGAGGGTAGAAGGTGTAATGCCAATGGACGCTCAGGTTCTGATGGGCAGAAGCAATATCTTATTTCTATCCCACACAGGCCAGCATATCGAGGTACAGAGCATATATATCTTATCAATTATTATGAATTCAGTGTGTGGTGACAAAGGCAGGGTCATTTTTAGCTATAGCTAGTACCCATGACTCTTTTTTAATGACACCCCAATTTTCACTTGGCTGTTACTCCCCCACACAACCCTCTTGCTTGGGGGTTGGTGGGAGGCTTAAGCTTTAGGTATATCGTGTTATCCCGGCCCCAGCATTGACTCTTTGCCAACCATGTGGCATAAGTGATGCAATCGGAACACATCTGGGAAGTCTTGCTTGGGATTTCTGGACAACGCGGTTTTCTCTCATCCTCTAGCCCCGAGAATGTGTGCTTTGAACAGTTGCTATCTTACAGTCTGTTTGCGAACACAGAGCCAGGGTTACTGGATAAAGCCGCCTCTGATTATTGTCCTGCCTACGGAGTCTTCCAATGACATGAGCCAACCGATCCCTGATTGGTCCAGCTAGTTTATGTTCATTGTTCTATTACTTATTACCAAATGTGTTTCAATGATTTTCCCTTGTGTATGGAATATAAACATTATTTTGAGAGTAAAGCATAGATAAGGAAGAAAAACAA
Source organism: Sturnira hondurensis (assembly GCF_014824575.4). Taxonomy (NCBI): domain Eukaryota; kingdom Metazoa; phylum Chordata; class Mammalia; order Chiroptera; family Phyllostomidae; genus Sturnira; species Sturnira hondurensis. The sequence continues at coordinate 7,257,842 of NW_028085930.1, forward strand.
CGTATGATATATTCACTCAATAAATATTTATTCAGAGTCTACTACGTATAAAGCTCCATTCTAGCCTTGGGTATACAATGGCAAGTAAAAGTAAGTTAAGAAATAGAGATAATTAAGCCCACAAATATAATACAGGATGGTAAATGTCATAGTAGGGTGAGCACAGGCTACTTGTGGGCACTAATAAGACCATATTATCTTCTTTGGAAGACTCAGAGCTGGACTTCCCCGAAGGAGGGACCTTTCTTCTAAGACTTAAAAAATTAGACAAAAATGTATGTATGAGTGTGTGCACACACACACACACATACACGCACACACATATAAAGAGAATTCCCAGCAGAGGAAACAGCATGCGGGAAGGCTCAGGAACAATAGTTGAAGGACCTTAAAGAAATTCAGTCGGGCTAAAGCATGAATGTTGAGGAACTGGAGAGGGTCATAGTGTGAGACCAAGCGAGAAAAGCAGAAAGGACTGGCGTGTGCAGGACCTGGTAGGCCACGTTAGTGGGTTCCGAGCAATAGGAAGTGACTGTAGGGTGTTAAGCAGGGGAATGACATGATCTAATTCACCATCTTGTTGATCCAGAAACAGACAGTCTGGAAGTAATGAACTAGAAGAGCGAAAAATTTGAGGCCAGAAAAGGAAATGATCAAAAACGCGGGAGACAGGAGAATGAGGCTGTGAGGGATGAATTAACTGCTACTATAGAGGTTTTGACAGAACAATGTAGAGTGAGCCCAGAAGATAAAAAGGAAAAGGCGTAGAAAGAGACACTGAACAAAGGAGGGATGGAAGAGCAGGCCAGAGCCCCTTGGGCAAGTAGAAAAGGAATGCTGTTTATCCCCAGAGTGACCTTGCTTTTAAGGGAGAAACCAGTCAGTTTGTCAAAAACAAGCCAGTTGTCACTGTGAAGTAGTTACAGTTTTGCACCATGATGAATGCATTTGATTTAGACTGTTACTGAAGTTAATAAATAGCTTTCTCTCACCTAGCTCATTCTCCCCATTGAACAGATCATTCTTTATAAACATACAGATGTCACACACGTTGCACTGTATCTGGAAGACAGCCTGGAAAGTGACTCTAGTTTTGCCAGCTTTAACTAGCTGTGGCCTTCGGTTGTGTTGGTTTTTCTTCTTGTTTCTATTTCATGGGGGGCGGTCATAGTGGAAGGAGTAGAGACCTGAGATTTATTTAGTCCTTGGATTGAGTCCTGACTACTTCCACTTAGTAGCTGTGCAGCCTTGGGGAAATTACTTAATCCTTCTATGCCTCAATTTTCTTACATCTTAAAAGAAATAACACTACCATCTTGTATCTATTTTCTGTTGATGCATAACAAGCCACCACCATAACTCAGTGGTTTAAAATAACAAGCAGTTATTAGCTCACAGTTTTGCCCAGGTCCAACCATTTTGGCATGGCTCATTCACATGCAGATAGTCAGTTTAGGGTTGGCTGGGGGCTGGTTTGCTGATCTTGCCTGGGTGGTCTCACAGGGCTGGGCTTCAGCTGCAATGGCTCCTCTCTGGCCCAGCTTTCCCTTGTCCTCTAATAAGAGCCCGGGTATATTCTCGTGGTGGCTGGGTAGAAATGTGCCAGACTTCTTAAAAGTCTAGACTCAGGAAGGGCACCACATCACTTCTGCTGCATTTTATTGGCCGAAGCAAGTCACAAGGCCCACAAGATTCAAGAAGGTGGAGAAACAGACCCCCCTAAGTGGATGGGAAGAACTATAGAGGCACATTGTGAGGGGTATGGCTATAGAGCAGGGAAGACTGGTGATCATTTTTGGAATCTCCTATGTGTTACCCTGCATTGTTGGGAGAAATTGATGAAAACATACCCAAAGGATCTGTGTTCCAGTACAGTGCCTGGAACACAGATACTTAATATCTATGTTAATATCTATGTTATGTCTCCTTTCCTATAAATACCAACAGCAAGATCAGACAGAGCGTGGACCATCCACTGCACACTGCTAGAGGAGGGACTGATAGGAACAGAATAGATAAACTTTTTAATACCTGCCGCAGTGTTACTTACGCCTTTCCCAACAGGCAAGTGTTTTTTTAAAAAAGATTTTCAACAGAACAAAATTATAGGCCTTGCTTTTAGAAAAAGTAGACAATGTGGTCTCTCTCTTGCTCGTCTTTCTTTCCCCTGAGAATACCCTCAGAATGATAGGACTTCACCCTCTCTTCTCTAGAGGAACAATGTGTTATTTTGGTCTGCCTTTGATCACCGGTGATTCACTCTAAAGGCAGCACTGCTGGAAAAATGCAGAAAGTGGAGTTGCAATCAGAAAAATGACTATGTAAAAATGGCATCCTCTGACTTTCTGTTCTTATTTCCCAGGAGTTTTCCTCTTTTAATTCCTTTGCCTGATGAGAACCAGCCAGGCTGGGAAAGGTGGGCTGGGTCCTAATTCTCTGGTAGTGCTCATCAATATTCCCTCTGAGTTTTGCAAGGAGTTCACTGAGGAATATCTTCCTGTAGAATTTGCTAAGGAGACATCTCACTTGAAGATACCCAGCAGGTAAAGCAAGGTTTTCATTCATCAAGTAGATGCCAATGATGATCAAGTTCAATGACCATCCTGGCAAGTCCATAGAATGTGTCCTACACCTGAATGGTGCATGGCCTTCACCTCAGCCAGCCCAATGGTAACCAAAGGAAACACATGGAAAGGCTGTGTGTGTTTTAAAAATAAACTTCTAAGTTGAGATAATTTTAGGTTTAATGGGAAAATTGTAAAGATAGTACATAGAAATTCTATATACTCCTCACTCGTTTTCTCCTAACGTTAACAGATGATATCACCATGGAATATTTGTCATAACTAAAAGACCAACATTGGAATAATACTAGTAAGTAAGTAAACTCCATACTTTATTTGGATTTCAGCAGTTTTTCCATTAATGTCCTCTTTCTCTTCCAAAATGCAATCTAGGGCACCACCTTGTATTTACTGCTCTGTTGCAACATCCTCTCGTCTGTGACAGTTTCTCAATCTTTCTGACATTTGTTTAATGATGATGACAGTTTGGAGGAGTACAGTTATGATATTTTATTTTGTTTTATTTATTCATAGAGAGTGGGGAAAAAAGGGAAGAAGAGAGGAAGAGAAACATGGATGTGAGAGAGATCTGTTGGTGCCTTTCACACTCCCCCAACTGGAAACCTGGCCTGCACAGGGAATCTAATCTTTGGGTTTGCGGGACAACGCCCAACTCACTGAGTCACACCACTCAGGGCTGGTGTGATATTTTATAGAATGTTCCTCAGCTTGTGTTTGGTGTTCTGCTTATGATATTAGGCTGAGATTATAAATTTTTGTAAAGAATACAAAAGTCAGAGGTGCCCTTCTTGGTACCCTTGTCACATCATATCATGGGTACAAGACACAAAATCACACTCATGGAAGCCTGTGTACAGTAGTGAGAAGCTGGAAACTGATGCTCAGAAACAGGGCATTGTGAGCGTTTTTTTTTATGTGCACAACTGGGATATTTCATAGTCATTATAAATTGTGATGGAGGTTAATATATTTAGACATAAAAGGCAGACTGCAAAGTAGCATATATGGTAAGATTTCATTTAATAATTAAAAATACCTCTGGTTTACTGCCTCACAACAGACCTATGAAGGAGATGCTTTTGCCCCAGAACCTGCCCCTGAGGGCCCTGTGGCTGGCCCACAACTGTTACAGCAGTGTCTAGTGTCCATCGGGTCATAGAGGTCGAGTCTCTGATCCTTCCTGGGACAACCTGTACACATCAGAAAGATAGCTCCCACCAGAAGGAGCATGTGGGTTCCAAAGACATGTTGTATATAACAGGGCTAACGATGTCTCCTAGGTTCATTGCAAGGGGTAAACATGATAACACATAACCATATAACATATGTGAACATATTTGATCCAAAAGGTAACCATGGGTGCTGGCTAAACCTGAAGAACCACCAAGAAAACAGAAGCAATGGGAAGAGCCGGTTATATGAAAAAGGGGATTCTGCTGAGGCAGATCCCATTCTTTTTTCCAAGTCTCTTTTGTGGACGTATGGACCCACTCGCTCAGAAATAACCCTCTGCCTGCTGGGCGCCTGAGCCCATGGCCCAGAGGCCTTCCTTTCCATTGACTTCAGTGAGAGCTGTTCTTGTCTTTAGTCTTTGGGGTGGAAGTAAACTCCCCTCCGGGAGGTCACTGTGGATTACCCATCGAGGGTTCATCTTCTGCTCTATGCTTCACACTGGACAATGTGAATGAGGATGATATTTGGTCAACCCCGGTACCTAGTGTGGTGTGTGGTGCTGACTAGATGCTCAACGTGTGTTTAATGAGTGAAACTAATAAGACAAGTCTTCTGTATTATTAAAGCCTTTTTACACCCTTTTCCCCCTTCCTTCCTATTTTCCCCTTTAAGGTAACAGCCTCACCCTCTCTTTTCCAGCTCTTTAAATGGACCATTAAGAATATTAACACTTTGTGCTCCTCTGGGCCTTTGTACTTGCTGTTCCTCCTTCTCTGGAAGCCCTTCCCTTGGTCTCTTCATGTTGGATCATTTTACCTTTTAGTTCTCAGCTTAAATGCTTTCTCCTCAAGAGACCCTTCAGATGACCCTATCTGAAGGGACATTTCCCGGTTATTCCTTTATCTCATCACCCTTTTTATTTTTTTATGGCTTATTATAATCTAGTGTTATTTTTTCTTTTTCTTTTTCTCCCTCTCTCTCTCTCCTTGACTCCCAATCTGTTTCTCTCTCTCTCTCTGTTCACATGCTCTCTTTCTAACTTGACGTCATGATAACTCCATGAGGGCTTAGAAGTTACCTATCTGGGGCATCATTGCCTCTGTGACCTTAACCCCGGAATCATATGCAATAAATATCTATCGAAGTCAGTGAGAAGATACCTCACTCATTTCCCTAACTCTAGTCTTTTCCCTCACCAGTTCCTCCTCGTTTAATAATAACGCCTGAGCTCCACACTGCCTGCTCAAAATTCTTCCATGTCTTTGCCATGACCTCCAGCTGATGTTTCTAAATGTTTAAATTTCACAGAACAGCTCTCAAAACACATGTCTTGGGTTGTTCGTGGCTCTTTTTTTTTTTTACCAAGTACTTTTATTTTACCAAGTAAGGACATGTTAAAATGCCAAAATCTCACAAGAGATTGATAACAAGAAGGCAGCGACTAATATTTACATGAAAAGATAAAGGAAGAAATCATCAGAAATTAATTTAGGTGTATAAAACCTTTTTGTTTTTCTCGTTTTGCCATGGATTAAGGAAAAATTCTGGAACCTTCCTTAACATTTGGGAACAAGTGACTCATGGAATAAAATCAAATCTCCTTGAGTCTTCCTAGGCCCTTTNTCTGCTCTATGCTTCACACTGGACAATGTGAATGAGGATGATATTTGGTCAACCCCGGTACCTAGTGTGGTGTGTGGTGCTGACTAGATGCTCAACGTGTGTTTAATGAGTGAAACTAATAAGACGAGTCTTCTGTATTATTAAAGCCTTTTTACACCCTTTTCCCCCTTCCTTCCTATTTTCCCCTTTAAGGTAACAGCCTCACCCTCTCTTTTCCAGCTCTTTAAATGGACCATTAAGAATATTAACACTTTGTGCTCCTCTGGGCCTTTGTACTTGCTGTTCCTCCTTATCTGGAAGCCCTTCCCTTGGTCTCTTCATGTTGGATCATTTTGCCTTTTAGTTCTCAGTTTAAATGCTTTCTCCTCAAGAGACCCTTCAGATGACCCTATCTGAAGGGACATTTCCCGGTTATTCCTTTATCTCATCACCCTTTTTATTTTTTTATGGCTTATTATACTCTAGTGTTATTTTTTTCTTTTTCTTTTTCTCCCTCTCTCTCTCTCCTTGACTCCCAATCTGTTTCTCTCTCTCTCTCTGTTCACGTGCTCTCTTTCTAACTTGATGTCATGATAACTCCATGAGGGCTTAGAAGTTACCTGTCTGGGGCATCATTGCCTCTGTGACCTTAACCCTGGAATCATATGCAATAAATATCTATCGAAGTCAGTGAGAAGATACCTCACTCATTTCCCTAACTCTAGTCTTTTCCCTCACCAGTTCCTCCTCATTTAATAATAACGCCTGAGCTCCACACTGCCTATTCAAAATTCTTCCATGTCTTTGCCATGACCTCCAGCTGATGTTTCTAAATGTTTAAATTTCACAGAACAGCTCTCAAAATACATGTCTTGGGTTGTTCGTGGCTCTTTTTTTTTTTACCAAGTACTTTTATTTTACCAAGTAAGGACATGTTAAAATGCCAAAATCTCACAAGAGATTGATAACAAGAAGGCAGTGACTAATATTTACATGAAAAGATAAAGGAAGAAATCATCAAAAATTAATTTAGGTGTATAAAACCTTTTTGTTTTTCTCGTTTTGCCATGGATTAAGGAAAAATTCTGGAACCTTCCTTAACATTTGGGAACAAGTGACTCATGGAATAAAATCAAATCTCCTTGAGTCTTCCTAGGCCCTTTGTACCTAACCCTCCACTTGCTTGTTTGCTTCAGCCCTTGCCCCCACCCCCTCTGATTGCCCCAGATATAGCGTACTAATCAGGGTCTTGAGTTTCCTTGATCAGACCCATCTGCCTTGACTTGGAGCCTCTATCCATGTAATTTCCTGGTTTGGAAAGCCTTGGGTTCTAACCTGCTGGTCAATTTCTATGGCTTGTGAACATCAAGATAAATACTATCAGTCTTTTCAGCAGCAAGAAGGTTTAAGCCTGTGATAAAAGTGGCACTGAAGATGAGATGAGAGACTTGGAATAAGCAAGCATGGGCCTGACTCTGACGATGCTCTCGCTTACTGGGGAATTTCAACATGTAGCCATGGCAAGAGCCCAGCAAACCTGGACTTAAAACTCATCTCTATAACTAACTAGCTAGGTAGGTTTTGACAACGTACTTAATCTCTCCCAGCTCCCATTTGTTATTTGCAAAACAGAAAGGGAATACTTACCTTATTGGGTTGTCAAAAAGTTAAATATAATAAATATGAGTTAAATCATCCAGCAAAGTTTCACCCACATAAGACAGGGCCAGATATTATTTTCCTTTACTCTTCATACCCACCAACCTCTTCAGGAAAAGGCAAAGCTGCTCTTCAGCCAAACTGTAAGATAGGAGATAATCACTTTGGGTACCATTAATGTCCCTTCTCCCCTCTGTTGGCCCACTTGCATATTTAAATGAATGATTAATAATGATCTCTTCATGGGTATATACATCATTTTGTTTTCTTAGCCAGGATCTTGTCCCCAATTCCGTCTAAAGTAAAGAAAACTGGAGAGAAACTTGTTTATCCAAAGCTATTAATAGAAAATTGTCCAGGTAGCTTGCTGAAGGTGTATCAGTTAGAAATAATATTTGGCTGCGAGTAACAAAATGCTAAAAATAATGGCTTGAATCGAGGGGTGGCTTTATTTTTCTCCTAATGAAGTTGCTAATAACATGCCTGCCTTCTTGATACCAACACCCAGATCTCTTTTATCTTTCTGTTTATCTGGCCTTAGCAAGTGCTTGCTGCGTCATAGTCACATGGTGGCTGACCCACATACACTTTCAGGTAGAAAGAAGTGAGGGAGAAGAGAATAAAGGTACAGACCCTATAACTTCCAATGACATCTCAATGGCTAGATCAGCACATACAGCAGAACTTTCTGAGATGCTGGAAATGTTCTGTATCTGAACTATCCAAGATGGTAGCTACCAGCCACTTGTACTGGCATTTAAAATGCAGCTAATGTCACTAAAGAAGTGAATTTTAAATTTTACCTAATTTCAATAAATTTAAATTTATACAGCTACATATGCCTAGTGGCTACCATATCAGACAATGCAGGGTTAAATCTTTGTCACATGACTACCCCATTTGCAAGCAAGGCTGGGAAATGTGGGTTTGGGGCTGAGCACATCGCTACCCAACACAAAACTGAGTTTTTCTTAATAAGGAAAAACACACAAAAATGAATGTAGGCTAGGCAAATAAATAGCAGTCTCTGCCACACGGTGAGAGTTGCATGCTACCATTCCTTAAACTCAAAGGAATGGAATCTTAATGAGTTTATCACAAACACGAGGAGTGGTGTGCCTGGGCAGATGTTAAGTAGATGGAAACCAGAATCCCAGAGATGGAGTTCAATTCCAAATACCTTCTTTTCACACGAAGAAACTGAGGCTTTAGAGGGGTGGCTGAAGAGACGGAATTAAGAGATAAGTGGAATAATTTGCTCTAAAATAATAGAGCTGATTTAGTGTCCTTTAATATATCACCAATGGCAAATGTATAATCTCAGAAAGAAAATGCTCTCTGCCCGTGGTTTAAAAAAAAAAAAAGCAATGAAGAAAAGCTAGAGGGATTTTAATGCCACCTATTGGTAGGCGAGAGTATAATGCGCCCCTTCCTGGCATAGCTTGTTAGTGATGGTTTTAGAGACACCAGGGGTCATATAGGGTGTCATAGAGAAGAATGGTAGACAGTGGAAGATGTGTTCCTTGCATCAGCTTGGAACACGTGCATTAGTTCTTTCTCGACTCTCAGCATCTTAGAAGGGCTTTCTTTGAGTGCCCCTCTCCACTTTCAACCCATCTCAGGCGTATAGAGAAACACCAGAGGAAGACTTATCAGTCAGTTCTCAAAAATCACAAGAAACAGAAAACAAAACACAACACATTTTGAGCTATATATAACCCTAGGGAGAAATTCAAGGTTCTTATTTGATCCAGGCTCAAAAATAAATCCTGTTATTTACAGCAGTCCCCTTGACTAGTTGAGTGCATAACCATTCTACAGCAAAGAAAAGAAGAGAAAGGAAAAGAAAAGAAAAGAAAAGAAAGAAAGAAAGAAGAGAGAGAAATTTAATTCAGAACCAAATGCTCATCCTGACTCATTCAGAGAAGAATCCAAGGTTTTTAACGCAGGGCACCGACTCTGCCTGTTTTTCCCCTTCGTCATCTGCTACCCTTCGAAAATGGTATCAACTGCCTTGGTAGGAATCCACATTTCTTCCTTTTTGTTCCCTGGCTCCATTCCAGCATTTCACTTGTCACACTGAGGGTGAGATGCCTTTCATATTGGCATAGGACGGCGAGCGGATGCCTCCCCTTATGTTATTAAGCAGAGACCCGGCTAGTGAATCCACCCAGAGCTGGAGCTTCCTTCCCGGCTTTGGAACACCGGTGGCACCGTGGCTCGAGAGAATTCTGACTATGGCTGGAGAACCCAGCGGCTCAGAATCCACGAAAAGGAGAGTTGGAAGGAGGTAAGTGATCCAGACGAGGGGATTTCGATGTCAGCATCGTGGAAGGCACGCTGGCTGGTGAGCAATGTGCTGTGGGCTCAAAGATTGCAACCATAGTTCATTAGCTGGTTAGATAGCTTCATCCGTAGAGAATACGAGGCTGTTGGTTTCGGGTGAGAGGTGGGAGTAAATTCTGCTTTATGTGCTCTGCAAAGGGCCTCATTGAATTTACCTTTGGTGTCATGCCTTGGGAAAACAAATCCAAGTTTCTGGCATAAAGCTGCACGTGTGTTCTGCACACCGGCTTGCAGGCGACTGTTTGTTTCTAATTAGGGAGCTGAAGGCTGCTGACAGAGGAAGTCATAATTATCACAAGTTGTGGCATTGCATTTAGTTTGTGGGTCTATGCTTTTACGTGGGGGCCAAAGACGGTTGTACTGGATTCTTCCCTCAGGGTTCTGACTCTGTTACTTCTGTTCTCAGGTTCATGTCCAGTTACTCTGAGTCGACCCTTCACGGACTGCTTCAGTTGACACTCTGGGTTCTCCCATTAACTAGCTGTGTTCCCTGGTGTGATTGCCCTGACCACCTCAATCTCAGTTTTGTTTTGTTTTTTCTCTGTAGATACAATACAACATCTTCGGGTGGGTTGTTGAGAAAATGAAACGGAATGGTCAGTAGAGTGCCTCTCAGATTGGGAGAGGCATCTATTTATCTATAAAACAAGGGGTTTGTGTTAAATGATCTCTAAGGTAGTTTTAAAATTTTAATTTAACAAGCATTTGTCGACTACCTGCGAAGTGACACATTGCGCTAGGCATTTATTTGGGTTACAGTCAGGAACAAGACAACCAGAAAGACCACCGCCTGCCCTCACGGGACTCAAAGCAGAGGACACAGGTGACATGCAAGGAAATGCATACGACTTGCCTTTCTCTTCCCTTCATCTTTGTACATGTAATCCAGCTCAGACTTCAGGTTCATCTTCGAAGCTATTCCTTAATTAAACCTGAAGGGAATATCTTCTGACTTACTACATATATTACTTCATTTTCATTGTTTATATTGTTCTAGATGCCCCCATTGCCCCTCCCCCTTTGCCCACCTTCCCACCCCTCCCCTCTTTCCTCTGGCCATCTCCACACTGTTGTCTGTCTCTATGGGTTATGCACATATGTCCTTTGGTGAATCTCTTCACCTTCTTTCATCCAGTCCCCCTCCCTCTCTGTTGGCTGTCAGTCAGTCTGTCCCATGTACACACACCCCTATTTGACTTTTTAAAATTTATTTAGTAAACATATGCTGACTTTGTCTACCCAGCATCCATCCCCCCTTTCCTGGTAGGAAGACACTGGATTTCCTCTGGGGAACCTTCCTTAGAGTCTCCTCTCATTGAGACTCAGATGGGGCTCCACCCCAGGTGCAAGAGGGCTATGGAGCATAGGAACGCTCCCCGACACCGTGGAAGGCCTGGCGCGCCAGTGCAATCACACATCCCCAGGCCACAGCGACTGGCATGTGTTGAGCAATGTGACCAAAGTTTCCCCAATCAAAGGGAATCAAAGGGGCTTCAGTATATGAACAGCTCCCTGAGCTGCTTTCTGGGGACCATGTTTAATGTTACCTTACTTCTGAAGGGTGAGAGGTGACTGGGGGGAAGAACATGCCACTTTTTTTTTTTTCCTTTCTGAAGGCTTTTCTTCTTCTTCTCAAAGGTCTTCTTACTTGCCATTATAAAACCATTCGTGGGCGCCTGCCCCTCATCCTGTTATTTCTCCTTCCCTGACTTTGACTTTGAGAACTCTGGTTGGTGAAAAGCTGTTGCCTGATAACCTCTTCACAGGAAGAGAGTTTTGTTAGTACCGGAAGAGGATGGGGCGCACACCTCCTATCTCCGCGTTAGACTGTGAGATCCCTCACGTCATCGCAACGTCAGAGAGTCTCGTCTGAACCCTGTGGATTCTGAAGTCCAATTTGGGATTCTGACAATACCTACAGGCTGCGTTATCTAGTTGCCTTCTGTTGCAGAAGCAATCAGACCCAATGTGTTCCCCTATTGCTCATCTAATTTGTCGGAAAAAGTTGGCTTCATAACATGTCACCAGACAGCATGTTTGTGTCGATTTTTAAACATAGATACACCCTAAGCATTTCTTTATCTTATTTGTGAGGTGGATGTATTTAGGGAGACATAATGAGATGACCAAAAAGGCGGGTTGTCCATCCATTTAGGTATGCATTTACTTATTAAGAAATAGTTATTGGGCTCCTATCATACACCAGGCACTCTTGTAGACACTAAAAAATAATTTTCGGGTTTTTACCGTATATGGAGGGGAGAGATTTCTTCTAAATTTTTGGTCAGAGTTGAGCAAGCATCCAAGAAGTTTCCTTGACTCTGTGCTAAAAAAAAAAAAAGTGTCATTCCTATCCCTTCGCAGATATTACCGTTTTATCCCCCTAAGTGTTTACGGGGTCCAAGGACTTGGAGAACTCAATCTGACATCCCCAGGAGTCAGGTGTGAGCGACATAGCTGTGCAGCAAGCCTGCGCCGGAGGACAAGGCAGGACCACCAGGCGCGTCCCCCGCCCAGCCGGGGCGGGGCCGCGGACTCGCGTTCCCGGGGCAGTGCTCTCGACCGCCGGAACCCCCCAGGGGGCGCTCGCGAGGAGGTTTCCGAACTAGTATCTCACGGGTTGCTGGGCGCATGGGTTTCGTCAGAAGGTGGAAATCTCTCTGAGAAGCTGCCATCTCTCCGCCACTCGCTCGCCTCCCTTACTCTTCCTTCCCTCCTCCCTGGCTCCTCGCAGCTCCCTGTCTTACCCCACTACCTTCCACTTTACTCTGTGAGTTAACTGAGAGCCTCGCTGCTATCCCCAACATTTTCGTCTTTCCCCAGCCCCCATCACCAAGAATGGAGTCAGGGTTTCCGGAGAGACCAAACTCCCCTCCCAGCATCTTTTCCATTCGCTGTTTTTAAACTGGCCTCAGAGGACGAGGGGGGAGGGAAGTCCGACCCCCGCCCCCTTATATCACTACACCACTACACCACCAACCACCTCCACTCCAAAGCCGGATTTTGCATTCTGGGGGTGGGACAGACCTGTCCCCGGGCTGAATTCTCTTTCTACTCTTCGAGGTTGGCACACCCAGGTAAGTAAATGCCAACTCTGCATTCCTGTGTTCTCGGGGAGCTAGGATCGCAAAGTGTGTTGGGGCTGCTGCGTAGTAAGACCAACTTTTGAGATGCACTGGTTTTCGCTCAGATTTGCTTGTTTATCATTACTGTTGTTGTTTCAATAATTGGCTACATGCATAGTCTTTCACGCAAGGGAACTTTGATCCCCTGCATCTTGCCTTCTGACATTCGCAGAGCTCGCTCAGGTAGGGTGGGGCTTGGGGAGAGGAGGTGGCAGCGGAGGGCGATCTCGGTGCATCCGAGGAGTGTCCAGTCCTGGAAGTCCTGAAGGGGGTAGGGCAGTTCTGTTACAGATATCCGGGAGGAGGAGGGGAGCCTGGAACTGGCTGAAGTTGCAGCTTTCCCTCTGACGGCGAGAAAGCTCTGGGGAATTGTAGCTGTCTCCAATGGCCTCACCTAGCTGCCATGGGATTCAGCCTCTCAGCCTCCTCTTCCAACCGCCTTTACAACTGATCCCAATAATACCCAACTGCGCCCGGGGCTATCGGGCTTAAAACGCCTCGATAGGCTTTCGAGCCCCTTGATTTAACTAAGTTCCGTAGCACTCCATCCTCTGTTGAGTAGCCTGGGGGAAGAGGGAGCAGGGAATAGCACTTGAGGGACTACTAAAGCGCTAGCCACAGCTCACTAAATAGGTGTGGTACCACAGACGCCCGAGGATTGTTAGGGCAGAATCCAGGGAGGTGATTAGGAGGTGGTCTACGCCAAGGCAAGTGACTATTGACGACCATCCGGTGGGGAGAAGGTGAAGGCTTCCTAAGAGGAGTACTCTTAGGAACCTGCACACCTCCTTCCTCTAGAAGGAGGTGGGTGGGCTTTAAGGCTCTGGTTTTCATCCTGCCCTCCGGATCCCACGGTGCCCCCCTGTGGCCCTGAAAGACTGGCTTCCAGTTCTGGAACTTGCCAGCCTCCGGGAGAAATCCAGGCTGCACAGCTCATGCTAGGGCAGAATGTTTGAAGTGCGCGCCGTGGGGGTTCCAGAGGTAGAGGGAGCAAAGAAGAGAGAGGGGAGAGTGCTGTGGCGGGTGGGGGGTGACTTTACGAGAGAAATAACTGAGGGAACCCCCTTCCCGTCCTACCCTAACTGACGCACTGATGCCCTAGGATTTCAGCGCCTTTTGGGAGAGTCACCAGAGGCTGTGTCACACCTGTGTTCAAAACTACGCAAAACCACTAGTCAAGGAACGTGTATGAAAGACCCATAGACATGGACAACAGGGTAGGGATTGGCAGGGGGAGAGGGGTGGGGCGGGGAGGGCTGGGCAGAGGGGAGCAAAGGGACAAAAATTGGGACGACTGTAATAGAACAACAATACAATATATATTAAAACACTTTAAAAACCTTGCAAAACCAGCTCTTCACCCTCTTGCTGCTTTGCCAGGAATTCATAAAACGTTGCTTTGGTTGTTCTCAGGTCACTTGGTTTTTGATTTCCTAAACAGCCTTTTTTTTTAGCTGTCCAAGGTACTCCAAAGTGTTCTGAAACTAAGACTAAACGCTGCTCTTTTGGAAAAAAACTAATTTCAAATGAAATATTATTTTCTCCCCATTCCTTCTTTTTATTGCCCTCTCAGCAATTCAGCAATTCCTCTTCCCAAACAACCCTCCCCCGACCAAAATCCGCAGCTTTCCTAGAATTTAGGTATTTGGAAACTACCAGGACCTTCTACAGTTAGTATACACTGGTTAAACTGCACAGTACATCCCCCAAGCGCCAGAGAGAAGCAACAACTTTTCTTACTTTATTTACGCCCTTTAAGTTTAGGAAGGCCCCCTTTCTTTTCATTACCCAGCAGATAAGACAGAGCTCAGGGTGGTTGCGGCTGAGATTAGATAACTTCTGATGTTTTCATTTCCCGTGCTAAGCTGTGGTCTCTCGGTTCAGTTCCTTTTGTTTGCCTGTCCGTGTTTAAAGAAAGACTGACCACGTCTCTCTAGCAGATCAGGGGTCTGAGCTCAGAGTAGGTCAGAGGCCCTCTCCTGTAGGGAGGTGGATGCAATAGGAGGGTTGGCAAATACAAGATAGTACACCCATGTTCATAGTGGGTACGAATAAAGGCCAGATCCTTCTCATTTGTCTCTGCTGGGGAAATTCTGATGGTTTCACAGTATCAAACACAAACCACATCAAAACTAGGTCAATTCACCTGGTCCTTACATAAAAGTATGAGTTCACAGCAGGAGGGGATGTTGAACCCTGGGCAGTTTTAAATGGTTGGGTGAGAAGAGCTTGCCTGTAATGGAACTAAAGGTCTGCCCGTGTGATCGTGTGATCCTGTGATCGTGTGAAGGCTCTCGCTGCCCCAGACCCACACCTCTCCTTTGGGTGGTCAGTCTCCTCGTTTACGCTGCCAGCACACTTTGTTGGGAGCGGGCCCAGGCGGTGTCCAGTGCGCCTCCCAGCATGGGACAACCACTTTACTAGAACTTCAGGATATGTCTTTAAAAATTGTTGCCTTGAGGTTGGTGAATTGTTTTTCACTTGTGCTTAAAAAGACGTCTGTTTCTCCCCAGCTATCTGGTAATAGCAATATGGCATTCTGCTTGAATCATTGGTTAGTCTTAAGGGGACCCCGTTTGTAGAGGTTTTAATTAAAAGGTGTCTTGTATTCAAGTGTTTCTTGATCTGCTTGTGGATTTCGGACTCAAAAATACCCCATTTCAGTTAGTAGGAAGCAAAGATGTTATCTGTTTCCAGAGAAGTTTTGTGTCGTATTCCAACAAAGGGAAGCTTTGATCTTCCCATCTTCCCATTGAGCCCACCATCATGCCTGGAAAGCTTTCAGATCACACTTCCTGTAAGAACTAATTACAGAGAAAAAGCGAGTGAGTGGTGGAGTCTTTATTTTCCTCTGCATTTGAATCTTTTACGTGGTTTGCACCATACCTTGCTGTCTTCATTTTATATGTTCCCTGAAATATAACACTCTGGACTATTATAGCCACCTTTAGTCTCATACAGAGGATTTTTCCATTTGGAAGTAAACGTGTTGGAGGAGAACAGCTCATGTTATGTGAATCAGTGCCGTGTACTTTCACAGGGACCTGAATCCCAGACAGAGAATGAGAAGGGTTCCGATGGTATCAACTTGGCAGACTGGGGCTAGTTGGGGAGGTCACTTCACGGGTCTTTGTACTTTTTAATCAGGGATTTTGCCTGAGGATCTGTATGCCATGCATCTCAGAGAGAATAGGGGCTGACTTTGATCTCTATATTTGATCTTTCCATTTTTGTCTTGCTAATATTTTGTAATACACCACAAAGCCCCTTTGGGTCCCTGTGGTAACCCTAAGGCACATTTCCTAGGCAACAGGAGTCAGTGTATTAGAATCACGGAATATAAAGACAGAAAATTTTATATGCATTTAAAAATGTTGCATGGTTCAAGACCATCCTGTATGCATTAGAACCGACCTTGCAGGACAGAATAGAGTCACATCTGACCCTACTTTTCTCCTGATTGAAAGTAGATGATAAAGAACAGATTACAGGATGTCAGTGCTTTTTAGGATGTCCTAAAAATTCTATAACAGTTCTTCTTTTGAGGCAATCATAGTATGAAAATTAAAGGGCTGGAGTTACAAATTATTTTTTGAGCACTGCCCCATGTTTATGTGAGGATTGGTGGTGGGTTCGAAATCAAGCTCAATAAGTGGATCAGGCAAGATGTACTGTCTTTTCTGTGTTACTTGTAAAAGACAATATATAGTAAGGCCTCAGTCAACATTAAATTCAACAAGTGGATATCTGATAAAACTTGTGATTACACAACATTTTCATTCTTTTCTTTACCAGAACGCTCCTTTATGTGGGAGCGTTCTGTTTACTGAGTGTATATGATGTACAGTATAGTATGCTTTCCTTAAGTTGGCAAATCCCAGGAAGCCCTTCATTTGGCTGCGGTATTCTTGGGAAAGCCTCTTGAGAACCTCTAGATTTTAGCTCAGTAAACGTTGAAGACCTAGAGGCGAGTCTGGAAAAGCTGACAGCGATAAGGGTGACTTATTTGGGAAGGTTCATTCCAGCCCTCTGGCTCTAGCACAGTCCTAGGGTGGGAGAGCCCCACTAGGCTGGCCTGTGGGGGCGCACCTCCGCGCTGTGAACAATTTGATCACTTTCCATCTATGACCCTCAGAGCTGGGAGAGAGCTCGGGCGGGTGATGTGTCGAAGCTAGCTGTTTAATTTGGCAGATGCGGAAAGTAAACCTCAGAGAGGTGACTTGCTCAAGATCAGGGGGCTCATTCGACGGCCCTCTTGATTACTCCTCTCATAGAGAGACCCAAGTTCCCTGGAGATAATTACTGTAGTGGCGCCAATCTCTGGCGCCACGTGGGCTGATCATCTTTACTGAGTTGGCGATAGTGGGGGCGGGGCATGGGGGGAGCTCCTGCCTCTATGGCGGTGGTTGGAGGAGCCAGCTTGGGACTTATTACATTGCTGTCTCTAGGAGCCAGTGTAATACTTACCCGATAGATATGATTAAATTTGTACAAAGTCTTTGTCTGCAGTCATCCGTGTTAATGTGAATGTTTTGTGAAGAATGGCTCGTGCTGTCTTAGCTTTCTATTTTAAATGTCACAACCCAGTCAATAAAGTAAACAAAGAGATTTTATGAGTGTTTACAGTTCCAGGGACCCGCAGGAGAATCCTTTATTCTGTTTGAAATTAAAGGTCCATGCAAAAAGAATGGACTTTCCGAGACATTGCTTTTCTATCTCTGGTGCAGAACAGAACATTTCCTACTTCATATCTCTTACTATTTAGAAAGCTAGAGACAGTTCTTGGAAACATCAGGGGGGAAGTACAATATTTCAGGTTAGTTCTAGAAGCCTTCTGAGGTTTGAGGTGTACTGACCAAAAGACCTTCCTTATCCAAGAGATCACAAAGCTCTGTAGGGGAAATTCATTTCGCTTTGAGGGAGAGGAGGAATAAAATCAAGGCGGCAGGGGTCAAAGGCCTGGGCAGCCCAAAAGGCTGATGAGAAAAGAGGGAAGCGAGGGAGCCAGTCGGCATTAGAGTAGATGATCGCTAGAGGGCGCCGGAGCACCGGCGGAGCCCACCTCCCGGGACCAAGAACTGGACTTCTAGCCTCAGAGATGGGGTTTGACAGAACCCCAAAGAGGTGCTCAGGAGTGAGACATTGGTTGGTCTGGCGCCTCTCACTTTCCACCACAAATTACCTCGCTGCAGAGAGGCAACAAAAGTTTTGCTTTGAGCATCTGGCGGGAATCTTCCAGCGCCTGGTTGGGTGGCTAGTGGTTGCACAGGCTGACCTCCGCTCTCAGGGTTTTGCCTGGCAGCCCGGAGACCTGCCGCCCTTGGTTTCCCCAGAGGCAGAACTTGTGATCCAGAAACACCTGGTTTGAATTTGGTTTTACAGTTTTCAAGCTGCAGGTCTTTGAGTGAATTACTTCACCTGCATGAGTGTTGGCGTCTGCGAAATGGGACCAGTAATGACTGGGGGAGTGTTTCAAGTGTCCAGTATTTTAGTGGGCAGGCAAATGCTAGTGCCTGTGCCTTTTCTTGGCAGTTCACTCAGAACTCCTCCTTCCTTTCCTTTCCATCTGAGCCACTTTCTTCTGTCTCCACATCTATCCCTACCACCCCCTCAGCAGAACAGTCTCCTTTGTCCATCTATTGAAATAACTGAGCACAGCCTTTATGCCAAGAGCTATGTTAGGCACTGGGGGTAAACATGTCCATATCTTTTGAAGTTGTAGGCTTGAGGGGCAGACAGGTGCATGAGAAGAAACATGGTAAGTGTGAGGTGAGAGATGAACACATGATGTGTGTAGGACATACCAGGGTCATTGCTTTGTCTCAAAGAGCCTGGAAAATGGTCCAAGTCCTTTACACTCAGGTGTTTTTTCACCTCCCTGTATTTCAAAGGACAGGGTCTATGGAAGGGAATTCTGAGGGAGGAGAAAGGGCAGGCGAATCTCACTCAGCATGAAATTTGGATTTTATGTGCATTTAACGGTGCTAATAGAAGTTTTTAAATGCAGTCAGCTTGTACCACAGCCTGGTGTGTACTGATTTCATCGGTATACGAAAATGAATGCCTATCTAATTGACTTAATCTGTTGAAACAGGAAAGTAATTTTTATTTTTCAATTGTTTTAATTTTTGTTTTATGTATTTATTTGTTAAATTTTTATTTTCTTTTTTCCATCACCATTTATTCCCCCCCCCTTCCCTCTTCCACCCGCCCCCTCCCACCCGCAATCATCACACTGTTGTCCATGTTCCAGGGGAAACAGAGTAGAAATACAACAACAACTAAACCCTTACCACTAAGCGGTAGGTCTGGAACAACCTACACAATGATTCCGTTTTGAAGATATTGAAAGATGTATTCAATGCAAGTATGAGCAAAAATGAAAATAAGGGCAGTCGAATGATCGAAAGAAATACTTTATTATCCCCATTAAAGTGACCGAAAAGCCTTTATTATTTTTTTAGTAGGCACTGGAGGTACAGGGATACCTGGTTTGATGCCTTGGTTATATTTTGTGCAGTTGTTTCGACAATAACTTCGAGACAGAGATTTCAGTGGCAAAATGCAAGAGTCAGAGAGGTTTGAGCCTGAGATCGTGTTGAGGGGAACTCGGGGATGGGCACTTCGGGCCACCCGTGTTACTTTTATCTGGCCAGGTAGATGGCAGAACTCCTGGGGAGTCGTGGTTGGAATTCTTTTGCCGGGTGCC
Organism: Sturnira hondurensis; assembly: GCF_014824575.4. Taxonomy (NCBI): domain Eukaryota; kingdom Metazoa; phylum Chordata; class Mammalia; order Chiroptera; family Phyllostomidae; genus Sturnira; species Sturnira hondurensis. The sequence goes on from NW_028085930.1 coordinate 7,277,041, forward strand.
CCTCAAATCCTGTGACTTGGTTGATTGTGAATCGTGTTGGAGGAAAGGCCTGATTAGAGGGAGAGGGAGGAAATAGTCGATCTGGGGGGCAGCTAATAGCATTCTTCACAGCCTGTGGCCTGATTGAATTTTAAAGAGACAGGAAAATACATGTGGAATCAGAGACTGTGAGAGCTGGACAGTCACGTGCTGTCAGGCCCTTCCCATTTTGTAGACGACGAGGCAGGGGCCCAGCGAGGTGAGATCACCACCGACGCCGGTTGGGGGTGCTCGGGTCCTTCAGGAGAGCAGGCCTCTCCCTGTTCCGTTCACTGCTGAACCCCACGCAGGGCCAGGCGTCTCGTGGTTCCTCAGACAGCTTTGGTTGAGGTCGTGAGCGGTGCTCTTTCTTCCTTCCTCACTCTTATTTGGGATGTGCTGAGAAATCCCCAGATCGTGATGCAGTTTGATAATGACAAATAAATATTTGTTGAATTTTGTTATGACTGGGTTCAAATCCTGGCTCTGCAGCTCAGTAGCTGTTTGGCTTTGGGAAAATTACCAAACCTCTCTGAGCCTTATTTCCTCACCTGTACAAATGGGGATAAAGCTATATGAGGTAGCAGAGGACCTGCATCCTGGGTGTGCACTAAGGGTCGCCTTTTCTTCCCTCCCATTCCTGCTCTCTGTTCTTCCCGGTGGATTTAAAGGAGGATATAGGCCTTTTGAAAAAGTGGTTTTATTTATTTATCTTGCAGAAGAAATAAAATTATGGCACTAAACATAAACACATACCCAACCGCTACAAATATATATTTTATGGATTAGATATTATTAGCCCCATTTTTAAAATAATTGGGTCAATGCCCAAGCACTAGCAACTAAGGAGGAAGAGGACTCCAGTCTAGGATGCCCCTACCCAAAATCCAAGACAAGGGTGTTTTTCTCAAACCCATGTGTCATATGGTCTTTGTTTCTTACCCATTTTCTATGTCTGATTCCCTTGAGAAGGCTCAGATCCTCTTTCTTCACTGGCCCGCAAGGCCTGGCTGTGCTCTGGCCCCTGCCTTGTAACATCACTAGGTACGGGTGTGCCCTCTCCCCAGGCGCAGTGTAAGCTTCTCTGGGTAGCAGCTGTCTAGTGTACTTCCTGCTATAGCTCCAGAGCACCTACACTCTCTGTCACCGTGTGTCCTGCATTCAGGCCAAGTTTGTGGGTGGCTCCCATGTACATTTCACTTACTGAAAATCAACTCTGTATCCGCTCTCATTTGTTAAACATACTCAGATTTGATTGTTTACTCTATATTATATAATCTAATGTGTGAAGTTGTACAGATATATTACTGTACACTGTGTATGTAATGCAGTATATATTATACTTGATGAAAAATTGGTGGGATTTTTTCCCCCAAGGATTTATTATGGGAAATAATAAGTGTTTCACTTATGCATTAACTTTTCATCATAGCCCCTATCTAAAATGTTTATTTGCAAGCCTCTTCTCTGTGCTGTATATAGATAGGTAGAGTTATTAGTGAAGGGCCTGCATGGTGAGTCAGGCATTCCTGGGTTTGAATCCCATCTGTGTTATCTCTTGAAGCTCACTTTCTACAGCTGTAAAATGAGAATAATGATAGTCCCGTGTCCAAGGCTAGCTGTGAGCTTCGAAAGAAACAGTGCACATCTCGAGCATCCAAGCACCCCTCTGATTGCGGGCACATGAAAATTACTCACATTGCAGCTGCTGCTGGCTGGTGGCATCCCTCAAAGGTTAGAACTCATGAGTAATTTCCCTAATGGCAGTGGTTTGCTGCGTTGCCAGTGAGCTGTGAAAACTAGAAATCAGCAATCCAGTGCACACTTTCCATAGGTACTGACACAGACATCCACCCTCCTCTCCTCTCCTCCCCCACTTCTGCTCCCACCCACAAATTTTCTGTGTATCCACAAAGATCGCTCAAGTGTTATGCTGGGGTTCTGCTTGGGGAGAACTGGCTGTGTTCCTGCAGATTCCAGTTTTATTTTAAATGCAAAGTATGTTTAGCCCTGGACCCCAGATGCATAGCCAGAATACAGAATTAGTCACTCCGCCCTGCAAGGCCCACAGCAGATGTTTATTGTGTTTGACTTTCTGGATCTCCTACTTTTGTCCAGAAAAGACCCTAGGCAGCCAGCAATAGAGAACATATTGTGTACTTTCTGCTATCGAAGTCCAAAATGCTGCTAGCACAAAATACTCTTTTTTTCAGGGAGACCCCATGCGTATCTTAAAGCCATGGTTCTTGAGCACAAATTAGAATCTCCTGGTGGGCTTGTTCCCACACAGACTGCTGGGCCCCACCCCTAGGGTCTCTGATTCAGTGGGTCTAGAGTTGGAGCCAAATGATTTGTGTCTGTGACAGTTTCTCAGGTGATGCTAATGCTTTTAGTTTGGGGACCACACTTGGGGAGCCCCTGTCTTAAGCATGCACTTTATATAGATAAACTGTGCATTTTCTCTCCTGTGGGGTACACCTGAGAACATTAGTGCTGAAGAAAGGGATCTGACATTTACTGAGCACCTGTGACATTTGCCAGGCGCCAGGAACCTTACCAGGCACTTGACGCATGTTGTCGTATTTAAGCCTCACCATCAACCAGCCAGTCGACTCATGTTTATTTATCGAGACCCTGTTATGTATCATGCAGTGGGCTGTGCTAGGCCCTGGAATGAACAGAATGAGCACTACAGACATAATCCCGACCTCCTGGATATTATATTTCAGTAGAGAAGCGTGCTTGAGCGGATCAGTCTGATCCATAGAAAATGGAAGATCAGAGAGGCTAAGTAAGTTGCCTAGGGTTACACAGCTAGTGCGATACCGGAGACAAGAGAAGCTTACCTACCATTTTACTTCCACTAAACCAGAGGTTCTTGGACATTTTGGTCTCAGGGCCCCTTTATACTTTCAAGAAGTATTAAAAACCCATGAAGCATTTTTGTTTATTCGGGTTAAATCTGTCAACACCTACTGTATTGGGAATCGCAACAGAGCGGGCCACCCTTTGACCCTGACGGCATCAAACTGTCCCGCAAGGGGCACCACCGCTCTCAGATTCCGAACTCTCCTTTGTCTCAACGGCTCTTACAGCCATAAGGTCTCATCTTATGGGATCTTACAGCCATACCTTCTCATCTCCCTCAAGGCTTTTTTTTTTTAAACACGCAGGTCTCTCTTAAAGCCTTAGCTTATATTTCTAGTGATGGTGACTTCCCTGCAGAAAAGGCCGGCCTGTTTTGGAATTGCCTCTTTTGTATCTGTATTGTATGCATGTATGTATGTATGTGTATGTGCCTTCATGATAAGGAAAAGCAACAGTTAAATTGTTGCCAGTTACAGAACAAACTAAGGTGCGGTGGCTTTGCTCTTCTTGGAAGGATCTCTCTCCTGGCCCGGGGGCATTGAAACCGATCCAGGTCGTGGAAGCCTGTGTGTGACGCGCACTGCCTTCAGGGTTCCTCCAGGCGCGCGCCCCGGAGAGGGAAGCCCCAGCTCGCTGGTGGATCGCTCCACAGCCCCGCCACGGGGAGAACCGCAGATGCACGATTGGACCCGAGGGCTTGCGGCTTTTATGTCATGCTGCCAGCTGAACTGAGTTTAATCGTGGGCTAACGACCGAGAAGCGGCCCTTTCCCATCATTTGTATTCATTATCTAGTGGGAATGGAAAGTCCTGGCAGATACTTCCCTTCGGTGTGTAATGGTCCGTGGATGCTCTGACACCACGCTCTGGCTGACTCTGCTTCCGTCCTCGCTAAGTTTCACTGTGTAAAACCAACCGAATCGGAGTTGACACAGCTCAGTGTGGTTCTCAGCGGATGATCAATGAATTCAAATCGCCTTTTATCTTCACAGAGGCCAGTGAGCTGAGGGGGTTGCTGCAGGCAGGGCAGTGTGGTGATTTAGCCGTAAAGGACCCTCGGAAGAGGACCCTCAGAGGAGACGTTAGAAAGAGGGACTCTTCCAGGCATCTGACTATCTGATCTTTCTGACACTACACATCTGGATCACTGGTTCAGGGAGAAACTTTGAAAATGTTTATCCATATGTTTGGTGTCACACAGCACGTCCCATAGCCCAAACCAACCCACCAACCAAGGCCCAGTGGTGCTAGATGACCACTTGTCACGGTCCTTGAAAGCTGACACTTGCCGGGAAGCGTCTCTGTTGGGTGACCCGAGGCAGCATGGATGCCTTCACACAGCATCTCTGGGGACAGGGCACATTTGGGGAGGTGATTATACCTTTTTGGAGGAAATACCTTTCTGGAAAGAAGCCCTTGTAGGAGGGCCTAAGGCGTAAGTGGTTGTTGAATCACCTTTTCACCTTCACATCAAAGGGGAGTCTGAGTGATGCCTCCTGGGAACCCTTTGAGCCAAGTTTCCTGAGCTGTTTTTCACTTTGAGCTTTTGCCCAGAATCCTCAATTTTGACTCAGTGGGCTCCTGTGAGCAACACGTACTCTCTCTACGTGATGCACTCTGTCGGTTTTGCAGAGTGCCAGGGCTGAGTTGGAGAACCCCTTTCTCCCAAGTGGGCACAAACAGGGAGGCAGCTGGGCTACCTGTTTCTCACCTACCCACCCTGCCCAGGTAACGGGCTCTGGGAAGACCAGGCCTGCTCACCCACCCACCCTTCCCACCTGCCTGTGTCTGCCTTGCCATCTAAGCTAAGCAGCCCTGGCTTAGAATTGCCTCCAGCAGGAATGGATGAGAGTTATTTTCCATGTAGATGGAGTGATGATGGAATCTACCTAATATCATGGGAACGTCATCTTCCCCAAGCTGGGGCGATGCAATATTCAATGGGAGAGGCTCAGTGCTTTGTTACTTAGATGGAAACGTCTGTCTTTGCTTACCTGGGCGGAGACAGTTCTATTTCTGACCCCCCTTCTCTGTGTTACACGAGTAATTAGAACAGCTGGCTATAAGGTTCACTCTCTGAACTCCTTGCTTCCTTTTTCTGTTATTTTTCATATATGTATTAACTTCGATGCATCTAAGGGAGGTTTGAGGTGAGATAAGACCCGATTAAGGCAAACTTGAGATCTGCAGCCCCAAAAGTCATTGTCAGATGAGATCCACTCAGGCAGGGGTCAGCAGGATGCAGCCCATGGGTCAAGTCCAACATGCAGGCTCTTTTTTTTTGGAAACAAAATTTAGTTGGAACATAGTCACACCTCTCACTGCCTATAGCTGCTTTTGCACTACAGTGGCAGAGCTGATTAGTTGCAACAGAGACTGTATGGCCCACAAAGCCCATTGTTCTTGCTTTTATTTTTTAAAGATTTTGTTTTATTTTACTTTTAGAGAGAGGGGAAGGGAGGGAGAAGAAGAGGGAGAGAAACATCAGTGTGTGGTTGCCTCCCACATGCCCCCAGTTGGGGACCTGGCCCACAACCCAGGCACGTGCTCTCACGGGTGACCCTTTGGTTCGCAGGCCAGCATTCAACCCACTGAGCCTCACCAGCCAGGGCATATCTTTGCTTTTCATAGAAAATGTTTGCCAACACCGGCACTTGGGGCATGTCTCTATTTGGCCATCTCTAGGTAGGAAACATACATAGGCTTCAGGAAATCCAAGGGAATATTATTCTGAAATATGGACTGTGGACCCAATATCTAGCTGATAAAATTTTGTTGCTATGCATTGTATACAGGACCTTGTATACAGCAGGCACTTACAGGATGAATGACTATGCATTTTGACATAACTGGTCTGGGTTTTATTTTCCCTTTTATAAAATCAAGGTGTCTGATTTGATGTCCAAGAATCCTTCATACATGTCTACTGTACAAACTATTAGAGAGGAGACAGAACAGCCTTGGTGTCTTGTACCCCGGTCCGCCAAAGTGACAGCCACAGCCTCTTGAGTCACCATCCGTCATCTTCACTTAGCATCAGCGGGAATTATTAGGCAGGGTCAAAAAGCATGACCGTCCGCTGTCATAGTGATGTCAAGTGTGTTACGTGGGGAGAAACAAAGGGATTTAAGAGTCGAGAGCATCCGAATTTTGCAAAATGCTTGTTCTGAGTTGCTTTATGGAGATGGGCTTGAGGAACAAATTTGTGTGACTCTTGACGTGATCTCGGTCACATGCCAGGTGTGCCTGAGGTCCCTTCGCTCCTGTACTGAAATCCTCCATGAGAATCACACTTCCACGAGGTTCCACATTTATGGTACAGGGAGGAGGACAACTGTTAGTTGGTTACTTGATTGGGGAATGGAAGGAGGGAGAGGCGATGGGCAGTCTCCTGGCTCTTCGTGTCCTCTGCCCCCTGGGGAGACGTATGACGTGTGTCACCCTAAGAGAAAGGCTCGTGCTCTGTGGTGTGATTTGGGCAGCGGACTCCTGATTTAAAGCGTATGCTATGCCCCTCCTTAGTCACTGGAGTTCCCACAGTCCTCTATCCTGAAAAAAAAATAGCCAGGGTTTCCATCTGTTCAGATCCACATATTTGACCATGGGGTTATCCCTTATTAGTTCATTCATTTGGGAGGGTGGCATGCTACCTCTGCTGAGACGGGAGCAGAGCCTCAGCCTCCGTGTCCTCATCCCAGGCTGTGCACGGGCTTTCCTCTCAGGCACTCCAGCCTCCCCAGCGCTGGGGTTCCCACGGAGCAGCCCTGCCTGCCTCCCATCTGGTAAGTGACTTACTCACCGGGGCAGGTCAGACAGCTGAGAGCAAGCAGGACCCCGAGCAGCCCTGGGCTGAGCAGGGCGAAAGCTCAGGCACCAGCTTTTGGCTTCCACGGGTGGGAGCCAGACCACTTTCTCCTTTTGGAGAAGAGAAGGGTAGAAGGAACTGGACCGGACCGACATTAGCAAGATAACAGTTGGTGCTGGGTTCTGACTCTCGTCCCTCTAAGCTCCACGGGTGGAGGGCATGGTGCATGGACAGACCGACTCGTTCTCTTGGTTGAGGAGCAGAATTTGTTACTTTTCGGCTTTTAGCTTCTGAGAACTCCTAACACTTAGAACCTCTGAAAGCCATTAGTCTTAGGTGGGAAGCCGAGAGATTGCTTTGTGATCTGCTGAAGCATGGGTGGTACTGCAGCTTGGTAAACTGGCATCACTGTGTTCACTGAGAGCATCCAGGCGAACGTTCCCGAATCCTCAGTTGCACACTGGTTACCTCTACCGTTCGGGTTTTTCAAGGAATGGGACAGATCGTATGGAGATCACTGGAAACCTTCTTATTCCTTTACATGCATATCTTCATGTGCCCCAGTTAATATATATATATCTTCGTTCACTCACCAAATTTGTGTCTTAGCTGCACTGCGTTGTAGGCTGGTGCAATGCCATGCCTGTTGCTCTGAATCCAATTTATTTAAATCCTTCACCTGAAAGACAACATCGATCTGAATTATTCAAGTTCCTCCCATCCCAGGACTTAGAAGATTTCATGTGCAATCAAGGCACAGTCTTAGTGTAGGAGAAGTTCCTTTTAGTGAGAGAGGGCACCGTGTCTGCAGCTTGGAGGTAAAGATGCTAATATTGGGCTTCACGGAACTGGACATGACGTAGAACTTTAACACACTTTCTCGCTTGTCCTATTTGTAAATGTTGATCCTGGCGCTGAGAACCTCAGAGCTTTTTCTGTTTTCTTGTTTCACAACTCTTGAGGAACGTGCAAAAGGGAAGGTAACAAAGGACAATCTTTTCAAGATAAAGCATGATTTATAAAGGCGACAGCCATGCCGTATGTGAACAGTGATGAACAGCTGCAGAGTCTGCTAACAGCTCTTTAAAAATAAAGTGACACAGCAGATTTTCCCATTATTTCATGTTTCGGTGCTTGCTCAAGTGCATTGCCCTGATTTTTCTCGTCTTCATTTTATTCTGTAGCAATCGAATCACTCTTCATGTCCCGGCAGTGCTATATTGGGGCTTACTTAAACACTTCGCACAGATCCCTGGTTATTCTTCCAGCAGCATTTTAAATTTCAAGACAATGATTGGGTCTATTAAGACCGCAGCCTCCTTGAAAACGGCTCATCTTTTTTTGTTTTTTAAGGGTGCATTTGGATGGACTGAAGGGAGTGTATTTCCAAGGCTTATTCATTTGGAATTGGTTCACTTTAATTTGGAGCTGGGATGGCAGTGGGCAGGTGCGTAATGGAGTGTCACAACTTTAAATGGCCTTCCCTTGCCACTACCGGCAGATACGGCTGCGGGGCTGGTAGGGACAGACAGACGGACAGGTGGGCACAAAGACTGGTTCATCTCTGAGATGTGAGGTGGAAGGGGAAGCGCTCCTACATTAAAATTTGTCACCTGAGAGAAATAAGTTAATTGCGGGAAATGCATTTTCATGAAATTCAGTTGTCTTTTCCTAATTGATAAACCCCTGACGACTTGCCTTGTATGGGGTGGTAGTTTTAATCTTGTTTGGATCATAGTTTCCTTCGGGAATCTACTGAAAGCTATGGACTCTCTCACCTGAAAAGTGAAAATAACCTACAGAGAGAAGTTTATATATAATTTCAGGGGTTTAATGGACCTGCCTGAGGCATAGACCTCCTTTTTCCATCAAGAGTCCCTTCGTTGTATATTCAATAGATGTGTTCTCCTTGGCAAATTCCTTTTAAAAAATATGTACATTAATGTTCATGATATTGTAGTGTTTCTGTGAGAGGGGAAAGGGGACTGTAGAGCTGGAGACATCGTGGGAAGCTGGGCTGCCCGGGATCCGTCATGGGGGTTACCACAAAGAGCCGTGTACTTGCCAGGGGAGCTTTAGGCTGCAACCTTCCTGTGTTCTCTGGGCACGCTCTGAATTGAGTGTCTGGACCCTGGGGGGTGGATGGAGGAGACAGGTAGAGTAGGGATGATGGCCGTGCCTCAGGGGGTTGGCAGAGAGGGTGGCCTGGCTGGATGCCAGTGAGTATCCTCCGAGGATACTGCCCTCACCCTGTGGAACCTTGAAGCCCTGATTCCCCGATGGGCTGCCCAGGATGTGGGTGGACCGAGTGGGTCATGTGATGCCTTGGCACAAATAAGAGGAGAAGGCCTCCCACTGCAACTCCTGCTGGAGGGCCAGTGGTGCCTCAGGCTTGTGCCCAGATGTCCTCCAGAGCTCTGAGTCTTGGCCCATGAGATGCAGCCGTCCTGGGGCTGACTGACCACGATTGGTGGCACTGTGCTGGCAGGAGATGGTGGGTGCTGACCAGTGAAGCAAACCGGTGTTGGAAGTGGTTCACGCACAGCTTTATGCAGGTGCACCGACAAGCCTGGAACCAGGTGCTGGGTGGCCCGTGAAGCACCAAGAGCTATTTTGGAAATAGAAAGGGAGCAAGTACAAAAATGGAAGATCCAGAAGTTCAAGGGTAAGTCTTGTCCTGCATCCCGGTCTTGCCCCTGTTTTTCAACCTCCCTTTCCCTTCTTCCCACTCTTTCTTCTCTTTCCTTCCACTTTGCCTTCCAATCTTCCTTTCCTGTAGTCTTCTCTCCTCCTCCCATCCATTTCTCTCTCCCTCCTTCCCACTTTTGCTTTCCCCTTCTCATTTTTCCTTTTTATTGCTTCCATGAATCTTTCCCTCCACCTATTCTTTCTTTCCTTGCATCCGTCTTGCAATTCAGCAGATGTTCTTCGGTGCCCCCTGGGTGCACTCTGTCCTTTCCGTTCCTTCTCCATCACGATGGGTCTGCCTTCATGCCCTGCAGCACTTTTTTGTTCTGTTGCTTTCCCTCTGCTCCTTCTTCCTTAACTGACTAGTGTATATTGAACACAACCTGTGCCATTTACTGCCTCGGAAGAAAGCTAAAACAACGATGGGCTTTGCTTTCAGGAAGGCTAAAGTCAAATTTAGGAATCAAAATACAAGTTTGTGAAGAAGCCAATAATAGTGTGATTGTTACTTGATGTCGCAAAACAAAAATGTGAGATCACGCAGGACAGGGTGACCATTACTGCTACAGGAGGGGATTGAGGCCCCCTTTTGAGCTCAGAAAATGGAACAATTTTTTTGTGGGGTGCTTGAGTCTGGGGCAGTCCTGTAAAGAAGGAATATAAACTGAAGTTTCAAATAGGATTTTAATCCTTGGAGAGGAGAAGAAATTTCAGTCTGGGAAGTGGGACTGATGTAAGTAAAAACTTGGTGTTATTGGATTTTGGGGTTGCTGTTGTTGCCTTTGTTTTCCAAGAGAAAGTTCCAGGAGAGCCTGTTTAGGGCTCCTTTGTCTTCTCCTCTTCTCCTGGCACCAGTATTTTCTCTCTGGTCTCTGTATTTCTCTCCCAAGTGCCATTTGTCTTCAGCCAGTGAAGGGGCATTGTCCCATTCATCTCAGACCCTACCTTGATCAGTAGTCACTTTATGCTGCACGTAAAAGCTGCTTAGAACGGGTATCTGAATTGAAGAGGAGGCATTGCATTGCAGTTCCCAGCTCGGTGGTTGAAATTTCAGCCATTCATTGTTGTCAGCTCTTGGCGAACCAAAGCCCTGCCTTTGGGGCAACTGGTCGGATGTGCTGGAGAGCTCCGAGAGCCTTGAAGTCAAGGATTCCAGCTGAAATTCATGGTGTGGCCGGTTTGATGTGATTGAATCCAATCCAGGATGTAATGTCTGGTATGCCTTTGGATTTTTATTGTTTTTTCAATTGCGGCAGATCAGGGTTGTTGAAAGGATCTTGGAGGTTGCCTTGCCTTTCACGCAGTCCAGTCCCACCGGTCAGGGGACGCTCCCACTTTTCTGGCTCATCCCATGTACATTTAATGTGTGTGCTCAGATGTTTTGATAGTAGATGGGTGTTATGTGTGAGCTGAAACCAATTTATAGATATCTTCTTCTCAGATGTCTGACCAGCCCGATCTGAGCCTGCCGTCTGGGTGTTTTCCGGCAGGGACTTGAACGAGATACAACTGAGAACTTGTGGTGACAGCCTTGCTCGGGAATCTGGAGAGTCTGTCGATTCCCTCTGAGGCTGGCATTTCCCTGCGACTGTCCCATAGGATCCTTCTGAAGGCCCAGCCTCATCGGCAGCGTTGCTTGGGACATCCAGGGTGGCTGGGGTCCCCTCCGCTTGTGGCCTTTGGACGTTTGCCCTTAACTAAAGGAAATAATCCCTTTACCAAATATTTGCTGGCTGCTCAGAGTAGAAATTTTCTCATTGGTACATTATGACTGATTTTAAAGAGTTCACCTTCAGGCACCATGCATCTCTCGTGTGTGTGTTCGTGAGGGAGGGGGGTTAGAACAAACGGTTCCTTTTCTTTCCAAAGGACAGTGTGGCGATTCTTAGGGCCCATGTCATCTTTCCTTCTCATCCTTCATCAGGTGAAACCTGGTTAGAGGGGTCACTACGTAGCAGAGAGGAAGGGGGCAGGTGGTCCCAGTGGTGACTGGGAGCCTCACTGCATGCAAGCTGCCCTGGGGTGATATCACCAAAAGGCAACATGGACATTTTTTATTCCACACACATTACAAAGAAGGAGAACCCAGGTCCAGAGAGACGTGCTCTGAGCCAGAGCGATGCAGCAGATTAAAGATAAACCTCGATCTGAGTACAGCTCTCTGGTGCTTGAAAATAATTTGAGTTACAGGATCTTTGTGTTCTGTTACCAAAATATGTTAGCCAAGGAAAACAAAATAAATAAATATTTGATCAGCAAACAAGTCAAACAGTTTTATTCCACATTTTATTAGGAGTGATTTTAAATAAGTGTTTTGTGAAAGACAGAAACCCAGAACACAATCGTTGTACATTAAACGGCAATAGAAGTGTGTTCTTTCCCATGTACCGTGGTGTAGGCTCCTGTGTAATTAGACTACATTTCCTACTCCCAAATGCCAATGTTAGACAAGAAAAAGAGAGATTAAAATAGCTTCTGAATTGAACACATTTTAAGAAAAGAAAAGTAAAAATAAAAATAAGCTGGGTACGAGGGAAGGAAGGACGAAGTGGTCTAATGAGCAAAGCTGTCATTTCAGCCTCCGTCTCCTCCTCTTCCTCAGCAGCCCTGGCCTTTCCTCCAACCCCTGGGAAATTCGGAATGCCTGACCCCAGCGCCCCGAGGAAGGAGGATTGGGAAGAATTGGGGGGATGTTGCTGTGGGGCCGTCTTCTCTGCCCTGTCCCCTTAGAGAAGGCTCTGAAAGTACCCAGAGACAGCACCATTCCCCCTGTGGACTATTTCCAGGGCCTTCCAGGCTGAGGCCATTGAAAAAGGGCCTTTCTTTACAGAGCTGCCCCAGTCTTCTCGAAACCCTTAGAGTTTGGCTCACCTTTGAGAGCCCTCAGGATGGGACAGCCTGCGCTACCCGGGAGAGAGTGGCGCAGAATGGGTGTGCTGGTAACCGGGCACACCTTGGTGTAGCTTTGACTCAGGCCTCATCCTTCGTTCCCCACTACTTCCAAGTCACTACTGTCATTAACCCCAAACATTGATTGCTCTCCTGTATAGGTTGTGTTGTTAGAAGCAGGCCGTCCACAGAAGTTAGGAGCACCGGCTCTGGCGTTGGGACGCCTGGGTTCAAATCTGGGCTCCGCCCCTTGTAGCTACCTGAGTTGGGGCAGGTTACTCTCCCTTTCTATGTCCCAATCCCATTACTTATCAACATGGAATAGTAATAATAACAGGTCCCAGCTCACAGGTTGTTGTGTCCTTTGGGTGTCCTGGGAAAATGTAATGGAGAGAGCAGTCCAGTTTGCAGAATCTTGTACCAGTTTGTTAATATGATGCCCAGACAGATGCCATGGGAATTAGCATTTGGGATGTACCTTAGAATGAAGCATCCAGTGTTCTAGACCAGTCCTTTCTCTGACTGCACGATACCAACCCTGTCTGTTTAATCCTCTTGTCAGCTTGATGACAGTCAAGGGTAGGATCAGAGGTAGGACTTCCCACCGCTGCCATCTTGGCTCCTGATTTCTGTTTGACCAGGAGGATTAACGGGCTTTCACCGTCAAAGACCTGGAGCTCAGGTTCTGCCCGCCTCATGCCCACCTAGAGCAGGGGTCAGCAACCCGTGGCCGAGGAGCCTAGTCTAGCCTACTATAGTTTTGTTAACGAATGAAGCTTTATTGAACACAGCTACACCCATGAATTTACGTATTGTCTACAGCTGCTTTTGGGCTACAATGGTAGAGTTGAGCAGTTGTGACAGAGACCATGTGGCCTACAAAACCCGAGAGAGGCGCTATCTGGCCCTCTGTAGAAAAAGCCTACGGATCCTTGACCTAAAGATCAGCCATAAGGGAGAGGGGGGAAGTCCATCCAATGCAGTGTAGGGAAGCGGAGGTCACCAGCTAGTTCTACAGGCAGGGACATTCAGGAGAGACAGAAGATAAGTGTAAGAAGGTGGCCTGTAGACCAAAGGCGACTAAGTAGTAAAGAACTGTTTTGATACAGTGTGCTGTTGCTTAAGCTGTAGTGTATAATAACTTCTCTAACTTTAACTGAAGTTGCCCCTAATAATGTGTCATGTCTTTCTTATCACAGAAGTCATATGTAATACTCCAGGGATGGGAAACCTAATGGGTTTCTTTGAACTGATCCCGTTTCCCCCATAGCTGTGCCATGCTGGCTGTTACAACTTCAAAACAGAACCATCCTTTGGGATATGAACTCACGTTTTTCAGTGTTCATTCTGAACTGAGGGATTATTAGGTCCCCATTCCCCAAGTACCAGAGTCCCCTCACTCCTTTGAGTATGTTGAGTTCTTCTGGGCCACCAGCTACGTGTGAAATATCTCCGAGGGGCCCACCCACCTGGGTAGTCGGCCTTTCCCCTTTCTGTCATTAGAGGGGCCACAAGGAAGACAGAGTGTGAAATCCAGGCTTTTTGGCCAATGCATCTTGCTTTGCGAGGACAGCAGACAGTTCAGGAGCCACCCATTCTCCGTGTATAACTAACACCGTCCCTACTCAGAGCTTGTCAGTCTCATCTCAACTCTGCGAGAACTCACCTTTGTGATTTGGAGTACACCCTTCCCCAGAGTTTCTGCACAGGGTTGCTTGGGGCGCAGCAAAGCCTGTCTATTGGTCCGAGATTTAGATCACTTTCACCACCAGGCTATTTTTCACTCTGCTCAGGACCGCCGCCATCCCGGTGGGCACTGTGTCTGATTTCTTCAAAGGCACCCTATGGGCTGTTGGCAGTCCTGCCCCTTCCTCTCTCTGAGCTTCAGCTGCACCAGCTAGGGGAAACTGAGCTAGCTGGTTTCCAGGGCATCTCCCAGCTCTTTGATTCAAGGCCTTTTGAGGCAGCCAAGCAGTTCCCTTCATGCGCAGTGGTGCTGCCCTGCCTGGAGTGCCTTTGAAGCCGGCAGGGAAAGCCAAGTGCCAGGCAATCCATGGGGCTCCAGGAGGGGAGAGCTCCTGGGTTGCTCTGAGGACAGAGCTCTGAAGACTGGAGGTAACAGCATCGAGGCAAATAATAGCTATGGGAGGTCCGAGGGGTGTCAGACCAAAGGCAGGTATGGCTGAGTCTGCCTGATTTTGCTTAGCATTGGAGCAGAAGGGAGGCCAGAGCTTTTCTGGCTCCATGTACAGGAAGACGTGAGCCTAAGCATCAGGTGTGGCCGGTCTTCTCCCCCTGACCGGACCTTCACTGGAAGTCGTGCGTGGCCTTTGACACAAGACCTGGGCTGACAAAGATGACAGCGATAGTTGGGAAAGGCCAATAAAGCACACAGTCGGGTGTGAGTGCACAGTGGTGAGGCTTGTTGGGGCCAGAGAACCATCTGAGGAAAGAGGGAAGGAGCATCCTTGTTCATACTCCACCTCCAGCTTCCTCCTATGACCAAAGTACTGGGTGTATTTCTCTTAAAACCTTGTTTTGTTCTGTTTTGCTGCCACTTTGTTGAGCACTCAGTAATTTGTAGCTCTGTGTAGACATGATGCTAAATGCTTTTTGTTTTGTTTTCAACACTTTATTATGAAAATTTCAAACGTAGAGTCAAGTTGAAAGAATATGTCCACTGCCTTCTAGATTCAACCACTAATTTCTTTTTACTCGACCATATCTATCCATTAATCCATTTTAAATGCTTTTGGAAACAAAGTACAGTTATCAGCATACTTTTCCCTCATACTTTAGCATGCATATCATGAACTAGAATTCAATAGTTTAATGCTTTCGTATCATTATCTCATGTAATTTAAACTCCACAAGGTCAGGTGTGGCCTGTTCTGTCTGCGTTTGGCAGACGAGGAAACTGAGGCTCAGTGCAGTTTGGTAGCCTCTCCAAGGCCACAGAGCTAGAGAGTTCTGCACCGAAAATTCAAACCCAGATATGTTACACCCAGATGATACTGTTCTTAAACACTGTGCCCCGGTGCCTCCCCACACTGCCTCAAATGTGGCTAATTTAAGAACAATGCGGTTGTAAGGAAAGGGGGAGCATTCTTATCTGTTCAGAGTTCACCTAACCCAGGGTTTCTCAACTTTGGTGCCCTTGACATTTGGGGCCAGAGAATTCTTTGTTGTGGGGGCATCGAGAAGTCTTTGACCTGTGCTTTGTAGGATGCTTAGCACCATCCCTTGCTACCACCCACGAGGTGACCGTAGCACCCTCAGCTCCACCCAGTTTCAACGAGTCAAAGTGTGTCCAGGCTTTGCTCAGTATCCCTTGGGAGACAAAACTGACCCTGGTAGAGTGAAAATCACTGACAGAAACTAACGTTAATTTATCATTAAAGAAAAAAATCTCTGCACAGGTAATTTCTTTATAAGTTTCCTCCCCGCCCCCCACCAAAAATCTGTTATAATGAATACTGTGGGCCCTTCTCCCTGCCTGGCTGGTATCCTGACCTGTGCTCACCTTGCTGGCATCTTCCCCAGCTCTCCAGACATCGTCTCTTGGAGCATGGAGTCTCCCAAGGAAGGATTAAGAGCCAACCAGCTATGAAAACAGTGTGCTCTTGTGCTAAGTGCCTCTGCGCAGGCAGTTAAAATGCTTCAGTGGCATAAACATATGGCATCAACATGGCCTCTGAAAACCATGCTGGGCTTCTAACAAGCATGGAGGGAAGGGGACAGGCTGTGCTGAGCTCCCGAAGCTCATAGAACAGGATCTCCCTGCCCCCAGAAGCAGCTGGGCTGGGGTTTCTCAGGGACCTGGACTCCTCGCAGAGCAAGGCTTTGCAGGGAAGAGGCCTAGTGCCTTTAAGCTATTGCATTTTGTTCTTTGATAAAACGTCCTGCAGACCTTGACATCTGCCACAGAGAAAGGCCTGGAGCCACTGTGGGGCCCAGTGCCTGCTCTTACCTCAGGCTCCATGCAAGCTGCCTGCTGAGCTACGCCTTCCATCAGGTAAGAGAATGTGTGCAGCTCAGTGGGGACCCCCTGCCCCCTGCGGGCACAGCCTCCTAAGGGGGGGGGGGCCATCGCTTTGAGAGTTCTGGGCCCATAAACCGCCTCGGGTCTTGGTCCCAGAGCAGGTGTCTGACTTGCTCGGCAGCCCGGTTTGATAGTGCTCGGATGCAAAAGTTAAGGTCACTGGCGTGGCTGACCAGAAGACTGACTGCCTGGGACTTTTAGTAATCAGGGCTAGAGCAGGACATCTCCCTCCGGGCTGATGTCCCCACGGAGATTGTTAATGGATTTTTTTTAAAATAGACTTTTTTTAGCGAACATACATTTTTGGAGCTAAATCAAATCACCAGGAAAAATCTTTAGCAGTCCAGTGTAGTGCTCTGTTCTTTATGAAAGCATGTAGCGGCACATCCTGAACCGCAGGCAGCGTGAGGTGTACGCGGTGCGTGCCCCCGGCCTGCGCGCACACGTACGCAGGCGTGGTTTTCTCCATCTGGAACGATCACAGGGCTTAAAGCCAGACGAGCCTGTTTCAAGTTCCAGTTTAATTACTTTCCACAAGTAAGGCATGAATGAATTACGTAAGGTCTCTGATATGTTAGGTATGTTAGGTCTCTGATATGTTAGGTCTCTGATATGAATTACGTAAGGTCTCTGTTTCCTTGTCCTTGAAAAAGGAATAATAGTACCTACATCATGGCATTGTTGTGAAAGTTAAATGTAATGTATTTGAAGTTGGAAAGCATAGAAGGCACTTGATCACTGGCATTATTATTATTATCATCATCATATCCTCTTATGAACTATTAAGGAAAACAGATACTAAGTCTGGAATGGAGCTGATTTTCTCAGATTACCCTTTAGTAATTAGGTTGTTATACCTGATGCTCTGTTTTCCTCTTAGGACTAGATATGGATGTTTCCTACTTCAAAATGACTTTTTTCAATTCCCACTTGATACGAAACGATAAGTCAACTTTTAAGAATCTAAATTATTCTCACAGGAGACTCCGAAGGCTCCAGCTCATCCACAAACATTTATGAAGCACCTACTGTGCGCTAGGTGCTGATCTAGGGGCTCAACAATAAAAACGGAGACCAAGACCCCTGCTCGCTGCTAGTTCACAGGCCAAGCCTGCGGCAGCCATGTGCCCAGATAGGATGGGTGCCATTCGGTGCCGAAGCTGTCAATCATGAGCAGACTTTGTTTCATGCCCTGTGATGGGTGCTCGAGGAAGCAGGGTGCAGTGAGTACAACACTGGAATATGGTTGGTGTGTTGGGTAACTGACACATGAGTAATTGACTTTGAGACAGAAAATACAGCATCGAGACAGGTGTCATGGCAATCCAAGAATTGCTTTAGGATCTGTTTATGGATGAGTGATTCATTGAGATTCATTAAAGGGGAGTTGATGGCATAAGTCCCTGGAACGTAGTATGTGGATGTGCACGAACAAGCTGCTGAATGAAGAAAAAGCCTGCCAGGTATGGTTGTGCGGGTTTAATAGAATGCAACTCCAAGGCATGCCATTCAGACTGTGGAGATGATGTCCAACCCAGGCAGTCAGCGACTCTGCCAAGCACTTCCCACACGTCGTCTCATTTAATCCTCCCAACACTCCACTAGTTAAGTTGTGTTTTCTCTATATTGCAGGCATGGAATGTAGACTCAGTGAGGTTGTCACCTACCTGCCCTGGCTAGCAGTGAGCCAGTGATGGGGACTCACAGTCGGAATGCACACCCCTCTGACTTCAGAGTTTCTGCTTGGAGAATAGGAGAAAACAGTCCCTTGAAAATGAAAACTGGATGGGTTTGAGTCTTGTCTTTAACCAAATGCTTACATCTCTGGGGTCAAAGAGAAGTGAAGACAATGAAATTCACGAAGGTTCTGGGCTTCCACTCACAAACCCTGTCATCCCCTGGCCCTGTTCTCTCCCACCTGACCACATCCTGTTCTTAGTTCTTCTTCCTCTTCTCCTCAAGAGAAGCCCAGAAAAACCCACTTGGGAGATAAGCCGGGCAAACCATATGCATCGTTAACAGAAAATGAAAAGTAACAGCCCTGGACCAGCGGATGGGAGGAGCTGTACTTGTAGCAGCTGTTACTGTAGCATGAGTGGCTTCTTGGAGGAGAGGCCACCTTGAGCTCTGATGTGCTGTTTCTTTGGTAACTCATTTTTAATATCTCTCCACCCCCGAGTTGCCAGTAAAGTAGGTAATACATTGTCATGTTGGTGTGTTCTCAAGACTCGTTGGTTGTGAAATAACATGTCCTTCCCCTCACTGCCCTGCCGAAGTCTTGGCACTTCAAGCCCCTGTGATCCCAGAAGTCCAAAGTCCACGGGAGGTGGGATTGGCTGACCGCTCATAGTTGCTCGTTGCTTGTAAAGGCGATTTATTCCTCAATGAACTTTTTAGTATAACAGCTCAGCCCAGAGAATGGCAAAAGGGGAAAGAAGATATATGTCAGGTTAACAAAAAAAATGAAAGGTGAAAGTAAAATGTATGTCAGGTTAAAAAAATTGTGTGTAGCAATGAATACAATTTCAAAGTTTCAGGGTGTGTGTGATATGACTCTGGAAGGGGACAGCCGCGTAACTGCCTTGGAAACATCCTGATTCTACACTGTATTCTTCTGTCTCCATTTCGGAACCTGTGGGATATATAGGGATAATGCACTCATTTGCTTTGCATCTTTTGTTCTGTTTATCTTTCTCTCTGAAAGAAAGGTACAAAAAAGAAAAAAAATTATATTTCTGAGTTACATGCTTGATTTCCTTAATTCCCTCCGAGGGTCCTGAGAGAAACAAATTATTATCTCAATTTTATTGATGATGAAATTGAAGGCTTCAGAAGTCACATGGCCCAGGGCGTGTGTTCGAGCCTGCGCACTGCATAGCACACACTCTTTCCACAATGTCATATGGTTTGACATTCAGGAAGAGGCCGCTTCCTTCAGCAGAAGAAGTACAATTCTTTTTCTTGTTTTGCTTTTATTTTATTATTATTATTTTTTTAAATTTCCATTTTGGGAATGACACTGGCTACTAAGATTTTATAAGTTTTGAGGGGTACAATTTTGTAATACATTGCCTGTATATTGAATTGCGTGCCCATCACCCTCAGTCAAATCTTCTGTCACCGTATATTTGACCCCCTTTCTGCCCCGCACCCCACCTTCTCTCTGTGGTAACCACCGTGAGTTTTTGCTTATTTTTCTTGTTTGTTCATTTCCTGGCTTTCGGTTTTACATTCCACATATGAGTGAAATAATATGGTTCTCTACTTTTCTTGTCAGACTTATTTCATTTAGCGTGATATAAGATCCATCCATGTTGTCACCAATGGCAGTATTTTTTGTTGATGTTGTTAGAGAGGGGGAAAGAGAGGGGGAGAGACACATCAGTGTGAAATGGAAACTTTGATCAGTTGCATCTCATATGTGCCCCAACTAAGGACTGAACCTGCAACCTAGGCATGTGCCCTGATTGGGAATTGAACTCGTGACCTTTCACTTTGTGGGACAACACACAACCAACTGAACCACACTGACCAAGGGGCAAATGACAGTATTTCAACTTTTCTTATGGCTGAATAGTATTCTGTGTTAATAATAATAGTATTCCCTAAGGTAAATAAAAACCAATAATGATAGGTAGTAAGAAAAATGAGTAATTACTCTGCATTAGACATTTTAATAGGTGTTGTATTTTCCTAGTGCTTCCGTGAGGAAGGTACTATGTATTTATTTATTTTAAAAATTTTTAATCCTCACCTGGGGGGTGTGTTTATTAGTTTTAGAGAGAGAGGAAGGGAGAAAGAGAGGGAGGGAAACATCAATGCAAGAGAGAAACATGGATCGGTTGCCTCCCATACATACCCTGATGGGGGGTTAAACATGCACCCTAGGTATGTGCCCTGACCAGGAGTTGAACTTGCGGCCTTTTGGTGTACAGGATGTCGGTCCAATCAACTAAGCCGCCCAGCCAGAGCAGGAAGATACTATTTTTATACCCATTTGACTGATGATGAAGCTGTGGCTCAGAGAGATAAGTGACCATCCCAAAGTCACACAGTTGTTAGAAGTTTCTGTCTTTGTACTCTTGTGGTTTTCTTTTCTGTTAGACTTCAAACTTCTGGGAGGAGAGACTGTCCCTAATTAACATCTCTATTCCTAGAAGCCCCCGCAGAGTGGTTTTCCTATAGTAGGTGCTGACCGGACATTTGAATAGATGAATGTCAGCTACCCCTGGAGTCTGCCCTCCTTGATCTGTGCCTTTGGTCCCTTCACATGTTCTGGTCAACCCTGTTTGATCAGGTGGGCAGATGGGGAAGAAGGTGTGTCAGGAGATTGCTGTCTTTCTTCTGTAAAGCATAGCAACCTACAGCTATCATGTATATATGGTAGGAAGGGAACATTTGTTTCTTTATTTTTTGGTGGCTATATCAAAATAAGATGGGTTATGTTAACTTGACAAATAACCCCAGTGGTTTAGTATTACTGAGCAGCTAGCTCTTTAAGGCAGTTGTCTCATATTGCCAGTGGTTCAAGATATGGCCTTGACCTTTGACTCTGCTATTTCAACACAAGGTCTCCTTCGTAGTCCCACAGGAGGATGAATTGGGTGGCAGGGCTGTCTTGCATTGGTCTTTGAAGAGACATTCATCATTTCTGGTGTCATCCTATTAGCTGAAATTAGTCACATGTCCCCAGACTTCAAAGTAGGTGGAAGAGAGAAATGAATTTGCCCTTGTGCTCAGGAGAAGAACATTGGATGTAAGTGAGTTCCAGGAGACTGTACCCTACTGGTACTGGTTCTTTGTTATGTTTCTGCTGCCACGTCATAGGAAGGACAAAAGGTGACAGTTATAGTTCTATGATGTTTCTTCAGAATAGTATCATGAATTGGCAGTCTTATTAGGCATGCGAGATTAATTTCAAGTCCATATGCTTAACCACAGTGACTCATGACCAATCCTGGCTATTTGAAGTTTCTACATGTTGGCTAAACCCGCACTTACATTTTTAAAGGGTAAGATATTTCTCCTAATCTATCGAGAATGGTTCAGTTCAGGAAATTGTTCTATTTTCTTGATACTGTCTCAAAAGATGGATGGCTGGCTTACCTAGAGTTGTTGGTATTTTTTAATGGTTGTGTAAAAATATTTTTTCAACAGATTGTTAAAATCCTTCACAAAACAATGCTAAGTGAGCTTAATGGAATATAAAACTATACATATATATAATCCCAAATTTCTAATAATTTCTGTCTGTGTCTCTCAGTCTCTGTGCACATCTGTGAATGTGTGCACACACACACACACTCATGTGTGCACACCTTATACTGGAAATCAATACATCAAAATATTAACTGATACAATTTGTATGCTTAAGGGTTATTTTTATTTTCTTCTATATATTATTCTGAATTTTATAGAAGTTTTTATACAGAATGTCCACTTGTAAAGTGTGTAATTTATTTTGTTTAGATTATGTTATAAACAGAAAAAAATACATTTTGTACATAGAGATAGAATGAATATTTAAAAGTGTTCATGTATTTTTTATAATTCTAACTCACAAATTGGAATTAAATGGTGCCAATTGTAGATTACTTGTTCAGCTTCCTTTTTGAAGTCATTGAGAACTTGGAGACAGTGTTGGAAGGAGGATGTGGAGAGCAGGGGGAGAGAGAGAGAGTCCATTCGGAGATGAAGGGACCATCATTTCCATCACGAAACTCAATTTAATTAGGGTCAGCTGGTCCCTGCATCACCGTCCCCTTCTGCTCTTCCAGGTTAGTTAATTTGGTATCTTCTGATGAATGTTATCTTGCAATTAAAATGCTGGTGCCAGCAAGTTCCAGCATCGTGGTTTCCTTGGCCTCTGGCTGTCAGCAGTCCTTGTGTTTTTAATCAGAACCTGTATGACTGTTCCATCAAGTAACTCATTTTCCCAGATCCCAGCAAGTATGGGTGGAGAAGAGAGGCGTTCGTTGAATTTTAATTTAATCACTTGCATTTCAGGAAATGTGTTAAAAATATGGCACTAGGGCGGTTTGTACAGGGCAGGGAGGATGCACCTGCTGTGGCCTGATTCCCGCCCACTTACACTCCATTATGAGCACGCAGGGCAGACAGAAGGCCTGCCTTCCAGAAGCAGGAGGTGAGCATGGCTTCCTGTGGAAATAGGAGAGACGGAGACCATCATATGGGCTATCATCTGAGGCATGAGAGGAAGGAGATCCAAGCTCCACACTTGCCTGCTCCCTGGGAATGAATGATGTAGAGAGACAAGGTTCTGGGGTCAACAGAGTGTGAATTGGAAAATGGGGGCCTTTGTGAACAGGCTCATTGGACTTCACAACTCAAAGCCCCTGACCACAGGTAATCATTCAAAACAGACAGAAGTTGTTCTCTGTGGCAGAGGGCCCTGGTGCTCCCTTACTTTTCCCCTTAACTGCATAGAGTCCCTCAAGCAGCAGCCTTGATGTCATCTGTGTGACCCATGTGGATGGGTTTACGTGCAGTGTGTGCGTTCACCACACGCAGCTGCCAGTGCTGGGTGAACAAGCCTGGTGCGTTGGTGAAGATGAGTTCCATTCGGAACCCAAAGCTTATTCATTGAACTCGGTGCTTCTTGTGCCCCAGAATGCGTGGAGATCACCTGGGAATCCTGATAAAATGCAGATCCAGTCTCCGTAGGTCTGGAGTGAGGCCTGAGATTCTGCATTTCAACCGGGGTCCAGGCGGTATTGAGACTGCTGACTGCAGGACCACGCTTTGAGTGGTGAGAATTTAACTGGCAGCTGTTGTCTTCGTTGGGATGCTCAGCCTATCAGAAGGATGTTGGCAAGATTTGGCTTCTTGACATGTTCCTCTATTTACATTTTTATTTATTATAAAGGATGCTTAGCCTTTGGTATACAAATAACTCTTAAAGGGATTGATTCATGGTTGTTTTTTTTTAAATCCTTACCCTAGGTTATGCTAATTGATTTTAGAGTGAAAGGAAGATGGGGGATGAAGAGAGAGAGATTGATTGATTGATTGATTGATGTGAGAGAGAACGCTGATCAGTTGCCTTCCATCTGCGCCCGGACCAGGGATCGAACCTAGGTACGTGCCCTGATTTGGGATCGAACCTGCAACCTTTTCTCATAGGGGCAACACTGCAATCAACTGAGCCACCTGTCCGGGGCACAATTGTTTTTTTTTTTAAGTTGGGAACAGACGTGTCCAGATGAGCACCGTGAGTTGATTTTCTGCAGTTTTATCCAAAATACACCTCCTAACCTAAAAGCTAATTTCTTTTGTTTTTAAACCCTAATTTCTTAAACTATAAGCTTCTGGAGGACAAGGGCTAATGCTTTGTGCAGACAGATGCGTCATAAAGACCTGCTTGTCATATTCCATGTTTTATACTGTGATCTAATGTGACAAAAATCAAAAACAATAAAGACGGTTGAGACATTTGAGTTAAATGTGGCAAGAAAAACGGAAGCAATTCCTCTAGAACTTCATGGCCTTGTATTCCTACTTAAATCAGAGTTGAATTTCGTATGAGTCCCATGTACGTGACAAGTCCGCTGCCCGTTAATGAAAGCTTTGGTCTCTGTCACTTGCCTGTTCTTCTTGGGTCTCCCTGAGGCTTTCTGCCAAAGCATGGGTTTAACTTAATATCCCCATCTCTGCAGGGTTGGTGTATGGCCTTGTGTGACTGTTCTGAATGCCGTGATGTGCTGTTGAGATGATGAATGGGGCCAATAAGAGAAGCCAAGAAAGCAGCCATAGGAGGCTATTGCCATGTGCATGTGAGTGCCAGAGGTAACGACAAGATTGGCAGCCTGATAGATTTTTATTAGCTGGCCCCGATGTGTCTGCAGTGATACCATCCTTCAGAAAGTAGCCCAGCACTCACTGGGAATAACATAACCTGGTTAAGGAAAATAAAAGTGTTTGGAAAGGTTCACAAATGGGAAAAAATTCTATTCAGCAGCAGCTGATCTAGGGAAGCTACAAAAATGAAATCGGTTGCATGTGGGTTACCAGAGTTAGCTTGAAATGATTTCTTCCACTGGGTACATTGTCAATAACCTTCTGTAAATTGGAGGGACTCAGTGGTCTGACCTGTAGATACGGGTTTTAGCCTCGATTCAGCCCTGGAGTCTCTGGATGTTCTCATTTGTGGAGTGTATGGAAGGAGGAGAGGGGCTTAAGGATCATCTTCCATGGGCTCTGTACAGGCATGGAGCTGTTTGTAGGAGTTGTTGCTTTGAATCACATAGGGAGGGAATTTTTTTCCTTTTTATTTATTTATTTTTTTAATTTTATTTATTTACCTTTAGAGGGGAAGGGAAGGAGAGAAGGAGAGAAATACCAATGTATGGTTGCCTCTCATGCGTCCCCTGCCCGGAACTGGGAACTGGCCTGCAACCCAGGCACGTGTCCTGACTGGGAATCAAACCACGATACTCTGGTTCGCAGGCCGGTGCTCAATCCACTGAGCTACACCAGCCAGGGCTTTTTTTTTTTTTAATGCTGAGAACTACAAAGCTTCAGGTATTTCTTGTGGCTCAGGCCCGTAGGCTCTGAGTTTCTGCTTGCAGCAATTGTGACATCGTATTTGTGATATATTTATAGTTTTCATTTGCAGCCAGATTGCGTTTATCATTTCATCTGTGGTATATTGATTGAAGCAACCACATTGCTGACATTATCTACTCATCATACTTGAGTAAGATTTCCCCTCTGCCCTTTCATGAAAGTGTTTTATTTTGTTCTTCTGAATTAATCATAATCCTCATCTATTCAAATCAAATAATCTTTTGGTTGGCCTAATTGACCTTCTTGTTCCCTAGCCAGCAAAATAAATTATTTGGTGATGAGGATTTAGTTGAATTTGCTTTGCTTTCTCGTTCAGGTTGTGATATTCAGAACCTTCGAATTTTACTTCCTTTTAACACTTGCATGTACCAAGCAAAGAGCAAACAGGCTCTAATTGCACATTAAAGCAATTTTGTTCTAGTGCAGTCATGACTCATTTTACCGAGGGTTGTTTTGAGTGGATCGAAGCTGTCTTAACATTTCCATGCCCTATTTCCTTAACTGTAAAATGTGTGTGATTTATAGGGCATAGCTTATAGGGCTGCAGATTTCCGAGACTAAGCGAGATGATAATGTATTCTCCATTCTTTGTTGTTTGTGCACATATTTGAAATGCTGCTGCCTCAGGACTTGCGCCCTGTCTGTCTGGCATGTTCTTCTTCCATTTCACCAGCTCTTTCATTCCTTTTTGTTTTCACTGAAGAATTCCCTTCTCAGTGAGAATTCCCCCTAACTCTTACAAAATTTTCCCTCCTCTTAATACTTTATATCCTTCTTCTCTGCTTTGTTCTTTGTCTTAGCTCTTTTCATTGTCTAGTAAACTGGATAGTTTATCATGTTTACTGACTATTAGTCCCTCCTCCTAACCCAGTAGAATGTAAAATCCATTAAGTAAAAGAAATCTGTGCCTTATTTTACCCCTAGCACCTGGGAATAAAATAAATATTTGTTCAATTAATATAATGTGATTGGTACAGCTCAGCATACGAGCACTTACTAAGCATCGCGTTGTGACCTGGAGACTTCACGCTGCCTTCTCAGGACTTATTGTCTGAATTCTCCAGCTGAATCCAATTTCATCTTTCTTCCTGGGTCACTCTATTTTCCATTCCTTCTTGCCGGTTGTTTTTTTTCTTTAAATCTCATTTTTATGATAGCGTTATCTTTTTCTTTCTCCTAGCTTGTTCTCTGATTATTTCATATGACTTGGCCCAGTCTCCTCAACCATTTGTACAGGGTTTTTTTTTTTGAAGTTTGAAAAGTGACTCATAGTTTTTATTTTCTGTCTCCTTCAGCATAGTGTTGGGGACGTGGGGCATGTTCATTGAATATTGTTGTACCAATTCACATTGAGGAAATGTGTGACTACAGCGTTTATTATTTACTAGCTGGAAACCATGAAACCAGTTGAATGGAGGAAAAGAAGTATCATTTTTAGCCAGCAAATACATGAGTGAAGTACATTTACTTGTGTGAATTAGTGGATTAGTATTTGTCTTTATCACATTAGGGTGCTCTAGCCACACTGGACTTCTTCTTTTCTTTCCCTCGCTTTGACTAGGAAAAAATTTAAATATCAGAAACTTGGAGAGAAGTTTACAGTAAGCACCTGTGTACCCATGAGTTAGGTTCTGTCGTTACAATTTTAGTTGAATTGTGTTATCCCCTATCCACCCAGCTGCCCACCTTTCTATCTGTGTATTAACTTCTTCTGTTTAAGGCATCTCAAAGCAAACTGCTGACATCGCTATACCGCATCATAACCACATCGGTATGTATTGAGCTAGAGCTTGATATTGCACCCATCCTGCTGATTTTTTTTGTCAGCATAGATTTCATTGTCTTCTTCTAGGACTTCATATAAATGGAAACCACGTAGTAAGTACTGTCTTTTGCATAAGGCTCATTTACCAAACACAGTGTTCCTGAGATTCATCTATGTTCTTACAAGCTTATTCCTTTTAATTGCCAAGTAGTATCCCATTCATGGGTATATCTTTTTGTCCTTATACCAGTTGGTGGACATGTGGATAAGGCTGCCATTCATGTACATTTGTGTACAGAGCTCTCTCTTTCACTTCGGATAACACCTCAGATTGACATTTCTGGGCCATAGGGGGTACTTCTTTTCATTTTTGTCCTCAAGCATACCGTGCTTCTCCCTGCCCTAGCTCTTCCTTTTGTTGGGAATGCTGTTCTCTGTGACTGCCTCTTCTGTATCACTCAGATTACAGCCTGCCCTGACCACCCATTCTAAAGTAGTCACGTAGTCCCTCTCCGGCGCAGGATGCTATTTTAATTATCTGCATAGCATTGCCCATCATCTGATACTTCTGTTTTACTCCGTTATTTTAACGCGAGCAGGGGATAGGGCCTGTCTGCTTTAACTGTTCTCATTCCGTAATCTCAAATGGCCAACAGTAGTTTAGTTTTCGTTTTAGACTACTCTACGGTCAAAATGGCATGGTATGTGTTAGGTACTCAATAAACATTTGAAGATGTCAGTACAGAAATGAATAAATTAAATTCCAAATTGCTAGAACCCCACTTATTTTAGTCATTGTTTTATTTTCAGTAGCCAACACATAGCAAGTGCACAGTATGTATCTGATGGATGAATAGATGAGACAATTTCTTGGTGGATCAGAAAATCTTAAGAAAATGCCATTCTGGAACAGGTCTTTCCTGCCTTATCATATAAAGGCGGTTAATTCAGTCCCTTAAGCATGTTCAAAACCTGGGTAAAAATGGGTCAGAGCTGGAGGTAGGAGGCATCTGCCCTATGTGCCTTGATATCCAAGGGGAAATTGCTGGTGGCAAACTGGAAAACACACTTGTAAGCTGCCATGTGAACAGATTGGCTCATTAATTGGTGTTTAGTGATGCTAAAATATATTTCTCCAAATTCAGGTTTTTGGTAGTCATCTTAATTAAGGAGATAAGCATGAAGAAGGAAGCCCTTACCTTACAGAGTAATCAGTCCGCACAGTGGGGCTGGCAATTGGACGTGGTTTTCTTGTCTTGCTCATGGATTGTTATCTAGGACGCCTGCAGCAACAGCAGTAGGAGATCTTTGAAGTCCAGGGGCAGGAAAAGTCAGCATTTCTATGCTCTTAGAGTTTCCTGGAGTGGTTGAGAGGGACAAGAGAGAAAGAAGGCATAGTGATATCTACATCTAGGTCCTTTCTTAATCTACTTGACCTTGTACTATGTATCAGCAGAGAACTGGACTTGCCCATCATGTAAACTGAGAAGGGGGTTCTAGTATCTTCCAATACTCCATAAAAGAAATGGACAATCAGTGGGGACATTGGAAGGGAATCTTTTCAGTATCAGCTTCTCTTTGCATTGGCCACTGGCATGCCTGTGCCCTGAATTTTAAAAGCAGAGGTATGCAAAGAAGCAAGATGGAACTTAAAATTTAAGTTGGACATAGCTCCCCAAACCAGTGTTCCACCCATCAGCCCTAGTCTTCTACCACAGTGCCCAGAACAGGATCCACTTGTTTGGAGATCAAACTCAAGAAGCCATCTTCCGTTGTGCCTTTCACTGTTAACATTGCCTCTCCTCTCTCTATAGAAACTGGCTCATGTTTAGTAAGGTCTTTCTCCACACAAGTTGAGTTAAACCCCATCTGGCGAATTTCTTAGTTTGAGGCAAAGAAAAGTCGGTAGCGTTAAGATGATCTAGGGGAGCTCGATAAGAGATGCGGGAAACTTTATGCGGACTTCTATTTCTGCAGTAGACATAACCATGAAAAACCAAGCACTCCTCAAGTTGTGTTGTTTTTTTTTTTTTAAATCGGGCTATTGTAATTCTAAGGAGAGGCTAGCTACTTGGCAATGTGATATTTTGAGAAGCAGGGTTTGCTCTGTGATGTGAATAAGCTCCATTAGGTCTATTAAAGAGCACAGTGGGATTCCTTCCCTAAGGACCCAACATTATATCTGTTAGAAACTTGGACTTTAATTATTTAGTTATATTTTAAAAATATTTAAGTGTAAGGGACACTCTGAGGTAGGGGATTCTGGAAAGATGACAACTAGAAGGTATATTCTTCATACCATCCCCTCCCTCCCAACTTCCAGTGATCTGCTTCTACTGAGCTGGGTGGCAGCTGGGGTTGACAAGCTGGCAGGCAATGAAGGTATAATTGAGGCAAGTTTTCCTGGGAGTTTTGGATAAAAGAGCGAGCTTAGGAACTTATTCCCCTCTGAGCCAAACAGATTCTAGGAGATAGAGAGCCTGAGAGGCCAGGGGCCAAGGATGGCTAGTGATTGGCCTAGGAGAGATGAAAGGACCCCAGAAGGAAGGAGCCCACGTGTAGTCTTTAATGGGCCTGTTGGATCTGCCTGGACCCTAAATAATGGTCAGGGAGTTAAGTGGACAGGATGTGATCCTCGAATCCCTCAGTCTAGGAGACCATTAACTATTGTAATTCAGAAGATCCGGTGCAGAGTGGCTTCTCCCAGGAGAATGGACAGAAGGTGGGTGGTTGCTGATCAGTGCCTCACTGGCTGACAATGACCGCTGCACTGTCGTCCACTGTTTGCAAGTTTCCTACTACTTGGGGTGACTTTTAATTTTTTTCAAAGATTTTATTTATCTTTCTTTAGAGGGGAAGGGAAGGAGAGAGGAAGAGAAATATCAATGTATGGCTGCCTCTGATAAGTCCCCTGTCAGGAACTGGCCTGCACCCCAGGCATGTGCCCTGACTGGGAATTGAACCGCAATCATCTGGTTTGCAGGCCCGCGCTCAATCCACTGAGCTACACCAGCCAGGGCATAATTTTTTAAAAAATTTAGTTATTGAATTTTAGAGAGAGAGGGGGAGGCAGGCAGACATTGATTCACTGTTCCACTTATTTATGAATCCTTTGGTTGACTCTTACATGTGCCCTGACTGGGGATCAAACCCACAACCTTGGCGTGTTGGGACAATGCTCCAACCAACTGAGCTAACGGGCCAGGGCTAGGGTGACTATTCCTTGATTGCTGGGAGGCAAGAGGAGCATGGAAAGGTTATAAGTAATGATTAACCACAGACAATAATAGCACAGCTGTGGAGGAGGGCCCAGGAATACCCAGGACAGATGCTGCCCAGTGAAACTGAGCTGCTCCAGTTGCAGGATGACCCGTGGTCGTAAGAGTATTTAGGGAAATTTGCCTAAGAGTGAAAAGGAGGTCTTGGGATTTTTAAGTTATTTTGAAATTAAAATGCAATAGTTCAACTGAAAGAACAGTTGCTATTAGGAACTAAAAGAGCAGCTTGGAAGATGAATATGAAGAAATATTTCAAAGCTCCGAGGAAAAGCATAAAAATATTAAAATACTGAGGGATGCTGAAAGGCCCAGAGGACGGCCGAGGACCCCCCCATAGGTGTTCCAGAAGGTCCACGAAGAACAGAGGAAGGAGAGGCAGTTATTTTTAAAACTGGTAAAAGAAAATGTTCTGTCTTTGAAAAACTTTAGTCTATGAATTGAAGGTCCTCACTAAGTTCTGAGCAGGATTAATTAAAAAAAAAAAAAGGACACACTTCTGGGCACATGCTTTTAAAGCTTCTGGGACTCCAAAAATGTGCGCAAAAACTATTAAAAGCTTCAAACCATAAGAATTTACTGGGAAAGGAAAAGACAATCAGACTGACACCAGATTCCTCGTCTGCAACCCTGAGAGCTCGAATGTGGTAGAAATAACATCTCTGGAAAATTTGAATTTTAGTGTCGTGTTGGACTTTCTGAAAAGAGCGTACTCCTAGTTTGAGACTACGTGGCTTAGACACACTGACTGGTTTATTGGGACGGACCTCAGAAGACTAGTGGGCATTCCAGGCATACTCTCGTGCATTACAGAAAAAGCCCATTTCACTGCGTTTTTTTCCCCAAACCTCACCGTTTGTTCCTGGGAAAGTCCTCATTAGTATCATAGAATATAGTTCCTGAAAACAGAGATCTTGGAGAATACCAGACTTAAAGTAGATCTTTTGTGTCATCTGATTCTACCTCCTACTTGATAAAGACCAGGAGGCTAAGGAATATCAAGTAGTAAATTAACCAAAGCTTCATAGGTAAAGAGTGGAAAAGCCAGGGCACGGACACAGCTCTTTTTTTTTACTGTTTTTTTAAAAATATTTCTTTATTTATCTTTAGAGGGGAAGGGAAGGAGAGAGGAAGAGAAACATCAATGTATGGTTGCTTTTGGTGCATCCCCTGCTGGGAACTGGCCCCTGCCGGGAACTGGCTTGCAACCGGCCTGCAACCCAGGCATGTGCCCTGACTGGGAATCGAACCGCGATCGTCTGGTTCACAGCCTGCGCTCAATCCACTGAGCTACACCAGTCAGGGCCGGACACAGCTCTTGTTTCAGTTCTAATAATTCCCCCAACTAAGTTGAGGGAGGAGTTCTTGACTTTTGTGACCTGCTCCATGTTCTTCTGATAGATTTCTCTGTTAAGTAGCCTTGAATGGGTTTCTGTTGCTTGCAACGTAAGGACCCTAGGTAATTACAAATTAAGCTATTTTCTTAGTTTCCACGATGACGTATATGTGCTCCTATGATTGCTGAATTGATATTTCTAGGCATGTGTGATATTTCTAGGCATTTCTTGTCCACTACTTTCAGTATCTCACATTCCCTAACAAGTGTTGCTTGTTGTATGGCTTACCCACTTCTCTTTCTTTCTTTTTTAAAACATTTTTATTGTATTTTTTTCCATTGCCATTTCGTCCCCGTAGACCCTCTTCCCCCAACACACTTTTCGAACTCAGTAGTTAGGAACTCACTTACATTGTTATTTCCAAAGTGGCCATTTTCTGATGTTCCTATTTCTGCTGGTATCACTATTACTCTATAAATGCAAGTTGCTTTTGCCCTGACCAGTGTGACTCAGTTGGTTGGAGCATCGTCCTGTAAACCGAATGGTCATGGGTTCAATTCCCAGTCATGACAAATGCCTGGGTTGGCGGTTTGGTCCCTAGTTGGGTGCATGTGGGAGGAGGCAACCAACTGATGTTTCTTTCCCTCTCTTCCTCCCTTCTCCTCTCTCTAAAAATAAATAACTAATATCTTTAAAAAGTTAAAAAAATTATGTCACTCTCCTCAGAAAACTGCTTTTCTTCACTGCTTGCAAGATCATGTTTGTGAACACCTCAGCCTAGCATTCAAGTCCCTGTCAAATCTGGCTACTTTATTGTCATTAACCTAATTATTTTCCATGTATACCTGCGACTTAACGTAACATTATGCCTACAATGGCTTTTCCCTACCTATAAAAATGTTCTCCGTCTTGCATGTAATCAAAGAATCTCTGCCTCTGTGCTGAAAATCAAAGGTTTTCTTATCTATAAAATATTCATCTGTTCTCTCTTTTGGGCCAGCCCTTTCATTTTCCTCATAGAGATAAAGGAAAATAAGCCGTAGAGAATTTTAGGGACTTGGTTAAGATCACAGTGCTTCCAAAGTGCAGGGCCCGAACTGAGGAGAATTAAATTACTATTTCTCAGGAGTCCCCTTGCCTGTTGCTGCTGGTAGAGCCGTGAGCATAGTCCGCTGTGAGGATGGGTCCACACAGGGGAAGGGGGGACTGGGCAGAATCCGACCTGTACAGTCAGTTTCTGTGTTTAGGATAACGGCGTTGGAATGTCTGAAAATTTCATTCTTGAGTGGTCTGCCATTTTTTCTTGTTTCTGTTTTTAAAATTCATTGATTTTAGAGAGAGAGAAAAGATAGAGGCAGAGAAAGAGAGATAGAGAAAGAAAAAGTAATTTCTTTTGGTGTTCCACTTATTTATGCATTCATTGGTTGAGTCCTGTATGTGCCCTGACTGGGGATTGAACCTGCAACCTTGGTGTTTTGGGACAACACTCTAACCGGCTGAGGTACCCAGCCAGGACGTGGTCTTCCATTTTCACTGTTGGTTAAAAACAGACTTTTAATAATCTGGGAAATATTTTTTCAGGCAAGTGAATTAGGCAGTTGGAGGGGCTCTAAAATCTAGAGACCTTTGTATAGAAATAGGTCACCTCAAAATCACGGTGAAGAGAGTGACTCTTGACCTCATCTGTGTTAGAGGGAGGCATTTCCAGTACGAACGCTCTGTCAGCACTTACCACGAGCCCCTCACCCTGGCTCTTTCTCTGCGTTGTTATTTCCACGTGAGGGTTCTTGATGTGACCCAACCATTCTCATCATCAATACATTTGTCTCCATAATTCTTGAAGTGGATGCTTGGTCCATTTAGGTGCGTTTCAAAATTGCTGGTGCCAACCCTCCAGGCCTCCTAAAACTCACTGTGACATTTATAGGCAGGGAGATACTTTTCCAAAGAGATGTGGCCATTCCTTCATTCTCCCCTCCTAACTACCAAGCCGGCTCATACCTTATAGGGCATGACTGTGCAATCCCAGGAGACTGGGGACCCCTCAGTAACTACGAAACTGTGAAACCTGCTCTCAGAGGTGACCCATCGGACAAACCTGGTCGTATTGTGTCAGGGCTCTGCAGGCAGATGACGGCTGAGTTCACTGGCAGTGACCAACGTGCCAGAGGGCATTAAAAACTCACGGCTGGTGTGAGGGTTTCCTCATGTGCCCATCGCTGGGTTCCCTCCCCCGGCGGCTCTGACATTGTCGAGCTTGTCCTTCTAGCTCTTTTTGCTCGCCCAGCGGTGTGTGCGTGGATTCCTCTCCCTCCTACTTGTTGACTTTTTCATCTCTAGCCTTTCTGCCTTCCGGCCCGAGTTCGCTTTATTTTTAATGGAATTTCTCCTCTGGTTCTCTTCTCTCTCCTCCTACTCTCTGTGTTCTTCCTTAATCCCCCAGCTATAAATAACCCAAGGCATTGAACCTTTCACTCTCATGTAGAAATGAATAATTAAAAATTTAAAGGTAGGCACATGGATTAAATTAGGCACTTAATTCCTTCAAAACATAGCATTTTGTGGTGTCCTGTTTAAACGGATGAGTCACAGCCAATTACTTCAAGAGGGAAGAAAGCTGAGGTTTATCTTGATTAACAACATGTTTTCTAGAAACGGAGTCTTGCTAACGAACGCCAGCGCTTGGCCAGGAAAACGCTGCCCCCAAACTCCGCAGCCTGAGCTGTGGCGTCCCTGGCTGTGAGGCATGCGACAGTGACCGAGTTCACTGGCCAGTTGTTTCTGTACAGTGTTGCTCTGTCAGATTTCTTTTTTTTTATTTTTTTTAAGAGTTTATTTATTTATCCTTAGAGGGGAAGGGAAGGAGAGAGGGAGAGAAATATCAATGTATGGTTGCTTCTCATGCGTCCCCTGCTGGGAACTGGCCTGCAACCAAGGTATGTGCCCTGACTGGGGATCGAACCGCGGTTGCTGGGTTCGCAGGCCCGCGCTCAATCCACTGAGCTACACCAGCCAGGGCTCTGTCAGATTTCTTTTACATAATCAGGCGAGAGCAATCCTGAGTTCCTGCTTGGTATGGGTACCACAGTGGCGGTTCATCTGCTAGAATTAATCTGTTTGGTGAAGTGGGAGATGGAGATTCTCTTAGAGACCATGTTGAGGTGGTGGACTTTAGAGGTGGTTTAACAGCAAACGTTCAGAAAGCAGTCAGCCTGCTTTGCGTAGAGATGTCTCAGGGACACCGAGGAGGCTGGGAGTCGTCTGGCTAAATAGTTCTTACCAGCTTCCCCGTTTTACAAGTTCTCAGGCTTTCCGAAGACTGACTGGTTTCCTTCTGGAGTGGTCTCACTCTATGAGAAGTATCTTCTCTCACCCAGTGGCATCTTGCTTATGTTGGGTCGAAGAAGCACCGAAAGCATCTGGCCACCACTACCTGTTCCGTTGCTCTGTGAATGGACTTTTGTTTATTTATCTCTAGAGGGGAAGGGAAGAAGAGAGGGAGAGAAATATCAATGTATGGTTGCTTCTAGTGTGCCCTCTGCTGGGAACTAGCCTGCAACCCAGGCATGTGCCCTGACTGGGAATCGAACCTCGATCCTTTGGTTCACAGGCCCGTGCTCAGTCCACCGAGCTACACCAGCCAGGGCTGAATGGACTTTCTGAACGAAAGTCTCAAAGTGTTTTTGACCTGGCTGGAGTCTGCAGCGCCTTTATACGGGGGTTGGGCTAGAGGCTTCTACAGAACCTTGGAGGAGAAAGTACGGCATTCAGGGACTCAGGTAGAGGAAAGGCCTGGGTCCTGGATTTAGAAATAAAACGCACACACACTTAAAGAAGAGAGCAGTAATGTCACAGAAATATTGAAGACCTGGCCCACCCATGTGATAGCCATGTGTGGAACTCCCCCTAAAGAATAGGAGCATGTGAGTGTGTGTGCGTGCGTGCATGTGTGTGTGTGTGTGTGTGTGTGTGTGTGAATTCTGCTTTGAGAACAGATACAATAAAATAAAAATTACTTTAGAGGAAATTACTCATGAGGTAGGAGTAAAGAGAGAGCGGCATGTGAAAAGTTGAGCAGAAAGGAGGAAAGTACGTGTGTATCTTTATTAAAAAAAATTTGTCAGCATGTGCTTTTGGTCAGAGCCCTTCTCTTTTTAACATTAACTATCTGCTTTTCTCTACAAATGAGAGAAGATATTTTTTATTCTGTATATTCCCCCCCACCACTGTACATACTAGTCTCTAAACTTTAGCTCCTTTGGAAGAGATAGGTGATAATTAAGCTAATTACTTGCTCTAACTTAGTCAGACCTTAGGTATGGCTTCAGGGCTCAGTACATGGGGCTCTCCCAAAGACAAACAATAAGCCTTGGAAAGAACTAAAAAAACAAAGAATTTAATTAATTTCCTTCACCTGCGCTTTGATACTTAAATAAGGGAAAAGACTTTGGACGAGAGTGGCTTGTTTGGGGAAGGCCTGGAGGTGGAAACCGCACTAAGACAGTGCTTCTTGGACTTTAATGTGTGTGTTGGCTGAACTGCCTGGGACTCTTGTCACAAGTGAGAGCCTGGTTAAGCAGGGCTGGCGCGGCCGGTGGATGGTGCTGCTGCTCCCGCTGGTCCGCAAGCCACACGCCGAGAAGCAAGGAGCTGGCCTTTCAAACTCTAGTTCCTTGTCCTCAAAGCTTGGACTTCTCTTGGCTTTTTCTTATGTAAGTTGATAATTTGCCAAAGATAAGCACAAACTCACCTTACTGATATTTTGATTCATATTGAATTGAATCTACACAATATTTAGTCATCCAATCCACAAAGTGGACATAGGTATCTCCATTTACTTAGGTCTTCGTCAATTTTTCTCAGTAATATTTTATAGTTTTTAGCATACAAATCTTTTTTTTTTAAGATTTTATTTATTTATCTTTAGAGGGGAAGGGAAGGAAAGAAGGAGAGAAGTATCAATGTATGGTTGCCTCTCGTGAGTCCCCTGCTGGGAACTGGCCTGCAACCCAGGCATGTGCTCTGACTGGGAATCGAACCGCGATACTCTGGTTCACAGGCCCACACTCAATCCACTGAGCTACGCCAGCCAGGGCAACAAATCTTGAGCACATCTTGTCAGATTTAAACCCTCATCTAAACTTAGATTTCGTCGAGCCCTGGCTGGCGTAACTCAGTGGATTGAGCATGGGCCTGTGAACAACACGATCGCGGTTCAATTCCCAGTCAGGGCACATGCCTGGGTTGCAGGCCAGTTCCCAGCAGGGGACTCATGAGAAGCAACCATACATTGATACTTCTCTCCTTCTCTCCTTCCCTTCCCCTTTAAAGGTAAATAAATAAAATCTTAAATAAAAAAAAAACTATTAAAAAAATAAAATAAAATAAACTTAGATTTCGTCCAAATTGAGATTTCATGTTTTTGGTGTCATTTTTAAGTAGTACTTTAAAAAAAATGGTAGTTTTCTATTCCATGGCTAGTATGTAGACATGCTATTGACTTTTGTATATAGTCTTTGTATTGTGCAACTTTGCTAGGCTCACTATTAGCTCTAACAGCTTTCTTTGCAGACTACTCGTATTTTCTATATAGATAGTCATTTTGTCTGAGAGTAGAGAATAGTTATTTCTTCCTTTCTAATCTGTATGCCTTTTATTTCTTTTTTCTTACATCTTTGCAATACCAAAGATTGCTGGTATGTTGTTGAATCAGAATGCCTTACTGGTTCTTTTAAAAGTGAGAATTTTTTTCAAGCAATAATGAAAGCACATCTAGGAGTGCTAGCTTAAAGTGAGGGCCCATCGTCTATTAACGTATCTTCATGCATTTTTCATAGTCACTGTATTACAGAAAGAGAATCTGTTCTCAGGGTTAGATGCCTTCCTGGAGCTCTTCCTCGACCCAAGGCCATTGTTTCTGCCACACTTGAGGATGGTGAAGTTTACCCAGAGGCCCCACTTCACAGAGTCATGCTAATAATGATCACCAGGACCTCAGCTCATCACCCTCTACCACAGGTGGCAAACACAAGGTCCGATGGCCGAGTCTGGCCATCTACCTTGTTTCAACCATGAGGCTGACGTAGCCCCTGGTGAAAATGAGTTCGACACCCCTGCCTAAGCCACGTCTTCTCTTATCATCCTGCGTACAAAACAGGAGTGTTTCCTGCTCAGGCAACCTACGCTTGAATAGCTGTAACTAACAGTATTCCTCTGTGAGCAGCTTTTGCTTTTTGAAAAGGATGCTGAGACTGAAATCAAAATTGCAAGTTTTCTGTGCCCTTTTGTAAAAGTCCTGAAGCAGGTAGCATTTATCAATCTACTTAACTTCACATAGCAAAGGCAACAACAAAAGCATTCTTCCCGCAGAGCTTTAGTGCCATCCAAGAAAGAGAACAAAACATTTTTGTATGGACCCACCTCCCTAATATGTGGTAATGAAATTGCTTATACCTCTCCAGAACCACAAAGGGACCTCTTCCGGCTCTGCGGTGCGCCTACTATGGTGAACAAATAAATCACAGCGGACAGAAGGAGAAAGGGATACGAGTGATTATTCTAATCCATTTTTGAAGTATAAATTTTAAGTCAGATATTTGTTTTATTAAAAGAGATCAAAGAGAGTAAGGGAGCTCAGTCCTTTCATGTTTCATTCTATCCTCGCATCCTGTTTTTGTGAAGTCAAATAACAGTTCTGGTACGTGTTTCACTGAATATGTCCTGGACAAGCTCTGTACCTTCGTTACTGTGTCCTCTGCGGGGGTTGTAAAGTGAAAAGTAACTTAAAACAACACTTATTTAATGCAAAACACATACAAAACATGTATTCTACTTCTATTCAGTAATGTCCATATAGACTTAGTCACTAAAAACCTGGTTAGAACTCAAGACTGAACTCAGCCCTCCACTCAAGAAATGTTTAGGGGTGAAAACCCTATAGCGTGTACAGTTACAATTTAGATATTGAAATTATTCTTTCCCCCCAAACCTATAAGCCAAGTCTTTTCTTTTAGAAACTTGGATATAGAGACATTTTTTATCTCTTGGAAACATGGTCATAGAAGTCTATAGAGCCTTGTATGATAAGTGAAGATGATACAAGAAGATTTGGGAGTTTAAATGCCTCCTTGATAAGTAAGTGTTACTTGTAGTGAAATCACAGATACCACAATTCAACTGGAGAGCATGTGGGCTTCGACTAAAATTTCACAGTGACCCAGTATTCGCAGTGCACTCATCATCCAGTGTCTCGTCTGCTCCAGAGCCGTTCATGACTTCCCAGAGCCCACACATCGCACTTTAGTCCCCTTAGCCCAGTACTCGGCCCCTCCCTGCTTCACCCTGACCCCCCACCCCCACCCCCGGGCCACCGGACTGCATTCACTCCAGTCTGCCAGCCGTTTCCCCAAATCTAAATGCAGTTTTGCTTCTTGATGCTTTTGACATGGCATTGTCTTAGGCTGGACAGGCTTTTCTTGCTTGTTGAAATGTTATTTATTTCTCAGCCGCCACCACCTCGAATGTCATTGTCTTTATAATACATGCCCTGTCTCCCCAGTAAAGGAAAATATATCATTCCTCAGTGTTTCACAAAAATCGCTTCTCTCTCTTTTTAGCACTAGCTTTATTCTGTCTATATTGCTCTTTGTTCTTCCCATATCTGTCCCCCCAGTAGATTACAGTTCCATGAGGGTCAGACTCTTGGTTTATGGGTCCCCAAACTTGCACTGGGTTTTGGCCATGGTTAATGCTCCAGGTATTTGTAGTCAAAGCCTCTGGTGACACACCCATGGTGACTGATGAAAACTCAATGTGTGGTCTTCCAGAGCAGCATTTTGTGCCTGAAACAAGCCTGAGTATTTTTAAGGACATGTAGTTGACCCACAGAGACCCCAGTCAACTCCACACACCCAGGCTTTGGTGTTGAATCCGGTCTCAGTAGCCAGTGGGGTTTTATTTCCTCTAGATACCCACCCAGGTCTGTTGCTTGTCTCATCCAGGTCGTGTCCATCGTCTGCCCTGTTTGATGAGGCCCCTAGAGTCAGTCATTCAGGCAGGTGGGCTCTGAATGTACTTTTGCATGTTGTGCACTTTAAATATATGCAAATTTTATTTGTCAAGCATGTCTCAATAAAACTGGAGAAAAACCCCACTGTTTTATAACATGAAAACAAAACAGAACAAAACATTACATGACTCTGGGGAGTACATGCCAGCAGAGCACACGGTCACAGGAAATTTCCTAAGAGTGTGTCTCCACAGACAGTAGGCTACGGTTGGTTTATGAGTGGTCAAGGAAAGAAGGAAGGGAAGCACAGAGAGGATAATGTGGATTCTGTTTTTGACCTGTGGGGCTTGGGGTTCGCAGTGAGACATACGTGGGCCTGGCCTGACAGTGATCTCTCCTTGAGTGTCTGCCTCATGTGGGGAAGGCGCTCCCCTGATGTTGCAAAAGAGGTCCTATTGTTTTCATCAAACTCTTTTTTTTTTCAAATTTGTGGATTTATTTTTAGAAAAAGTCTTATATTTGATAAACTATGTTTACTGAAAAGAATACTTTTGCATGACATGTGGATTATCCTGGCAAGCCTGAGAAATGTGGGAACAATAAGACAGTGTTCCCCACCTTTGCAAATGACAGTCCCGTCTTTACTGCTGTGAAGATAAGACTCTGAGTCATCTTTGACACCCACCCCCATAATCGGTCTATCATCAATACTTGTCCATGCTCCCATGTAAATATGTCAAAGTTATTTCCATCTCCATCTCCTGGGGCAGGTGGTGGTGGGAAATACCACTGTTGTAGCCATTCAAATCTAATATGATAAAGCATGAGTTTTGCTAGAGGCACTATGGCTTAGTAGAAAGACCACAGGATGAGGAGTTAGGAGGTTTTTGTGGCATTTGACTCAGTCATTTACCATTTATGTGGCCTCTGAAAGGAGCAAAAGCTCCCCGAGTCTCCACTGAAAGGGAAAAACTACATGCCTGGTTCATTTGTTGCGAGGAGCACACGGAATAGTGCTTTGAAAAGGGGTTGGTTGTCTCAGAGACGGGGGTAGGAGAAGCCACGTCTCCCATCAGCCACCAGAGCGAGGTACTTCTGATGGCTTTTGGCAGGATTCCTGAGTTCCTGGTGGGGCTCGGCGATCACCCCACGCTTCTCCCCAAACGGCTGCGATTTGCGGTCTGGAGACGTGGTGGCGCTCGTGAGGCACATTCAACACAGTGATGTAAATGAGCTGCTCCCGAGGGTTCTGTGCAGCTCTGGTCCTCAGTGGAGAGTGTGGCTGCCCCACCTTTGTTCATTTTCTTCCTGGATTCCCAACACGTGAGAACATTTTCTTGGCTCCTCAGACATGAAGGTGAAGAGTTCACAGCGAATGCCTGTGTTAGGACTTCATTCTACCTTATTCTTTTTTTAAAATTTAATTTATTTATTTATCTTTAGAGGGGAAAGAGAGAGGGAGAGAAACATCAATGTATGGTTGCCTTTCGTGCGTCCCCTGCTGGGAGTGGACCTGCAGGGAACTCACCTGCAACCCAGGCATGTGCCCTGACTGGGGATCGAACTGCGATCCTCTGGTTCGCAGGCCCGCGCTCAATCCACTGAGCTACACCAGCCAGGGCCATTCTACCTTATTCTTAAATCCAGGGAACGATCATGTTAGGTTTGGGGGCTGGAAGGTGGCTTTCCCTTCAACACACCTACCATTTTATGAACTAAGTTCTACTTGTACATGAGGTATTCGTTTTGTGCTACTGAGCAAATTATGACTGGGTAAATATTTAGGTGGAAGCCTTTAGAATTCCAAGAACTTGCTGCATATTTTGAACTTTAGAGAGCTCTTTTTTCTATAAATTATGTTATCCAACATGTCTTTTCTTGTAGCTCCGCATAGGAGCAAGGAATTTATAATATGTATGTATTTTAAAGATGCAATGTGACATTCTAGCAATGAAACAGTCTCAGTGTAATATAAATGTAAATTAGTTCTGTTAAACTCTGTTTTAAATTCCAGTGCAAAATTATATACATTTTAAGGATGGACCTATAGTTAGACAAAAATTACTGGCTTTATTTTTTTTATAAACTTAGACAAATACGGATTAACTAGAGTTATTCCTAGGACCCTAAACACCTTCTTCTTGCAGGTTGGTGGGCCTGCACGTTTGCACCCAGTGCGTGGAACGAGTGCAGTGCATAACTGCAGATCGGTTGGACTGAATTCTGACTTTTTATTAACTTATCCCTGT
Source organism: Sturnira hondurensis (assembly GCF_014824575.4). Classification (NCBI taxonomy): domain Eukaryota; kingdom Metazoa; phylum Chordata; class Mammalia; order Chiroptera; family Phyllostomidae; genus Sturnira; species Sturnira hondurensis. Next base: position 7,318,570 of record NW_028085930.1, read on the forward strand.
GACAGTTTATTGATATCTTTGCGAGTGTTTTCACTAAACTCCATTATACACGTAAGACTTTTCACTAGTCTAAAATGGCTATCTGTTAAGAAATCCGAATGGATGAGTTCTGGTGGTAATAGGATCCAACTCATAGGCTACATTGGTAAATAGAGCTTAGAGATGTAGGTGTAGCAGGTTCCAGAGCTTTCGGTGATCATACAATGGACATGTTAAAGAGCCATCATCTAGAGGAGATGCCTAAAACTAAATAGCGTAGCCGTGGTTCCCGTGTGTGTATTTATGTGTGTGGAGGGAGGCAGGGGAAGGTGTGGCAGGCTGGGGGAGGGTAGGTAGTTTCTTCCTCGTGATACTTATTGTCCGATATGAATTCGCTGGATTTTCAGCATAGTACGCCACTTTCGTCACAGGACCTTATCCTGTGCTGCTTATCACCACCCTGAAAGGAAAAGGTGTTGTGATGGCTAATTGTTCCTGTATCTGTGTTATTGGTGTAACGACCAAATGGTGACTGGCTTATCATTACTCACCAGCTCATGTGGTAAAGATGTCTTCCTGGCGACTTGGTTTACTTATTAAACCATTAAAGTGCAAGTTGGGGGAAGTGGCCCTTTTTATCCATTCTCTGCTGTTGTCAGGTCCTTGGGTACAACAGAAGACTCTGGTCTCTGTCCCCCTCTGCTGTGTCTCCCTCACTTCACCCCTTCAGCTCCAGGGCAGTTGAGTATTGGTGCCAGACCCAATTAGTCTGTAGTTGATTTGTGTCTTTACAAAGACTGAGAATGGAATGAAGTGAGTTCCACTGAAAGTAGGCTTATCAAACCTTTAAAGGACATCTTGGAGACAATCAGGATAGGTTATGGAGTATAGATTGGGTTCTAGCTAATGTTATGGAGTTATTGTTAACTTTGTTGTGTGTAATAATGACATTGTGAATGCATAGAAAAAAGGCATCCGACAGAGATGCATATTGAAGTATATGCAGATGAAATTATATGATGATTAATATTTGCTTTAAATCACTCCATTAAAAAGAATGGGAGAGATGAAAAAAGGAAGTAGGTTTATCAAGAATGGTAATTTTTTTTCCTTTATCACCTATTAATTTTTCAGTGTTGGATGTTTATTCTTTTCAGATATTTACAAGCTGGTTGCCACGTCCTTCGCCAGCCATTACACAACCAGGTCATTTCCTTGGGCTCTAACTCAGAAGTAATTTCCTTGATCATTTGTTTGATCCACTTCCCCCCGACCCGCCACCCCCAGGCTCTCTTAATTACTTTTCCTCTTGAGTATTGTGCAGCCTGATGCTAGACATAATTTTCTGACATTCACGTTAGAAAACTACTTCCGGGGGAGAATTTTTTTCCTTGTTTTTTTTCTTTTCTTCTTCTTTTCCTCCTGAACAATAAAGAAACAAAGAGACAATAACAAACAAGCAAACACGAAAACGACTTTCTTTTACAGTCTCAGACCCAAGTTGCTACATGCAGGCTGATCTTTAAGGAAGAACAGCTTAGGTGAACTTCATTAAAGTTTTCTGTTGTTAATACTGAGTTTTCATTCGTTTGCTTATTTTTATATGAACTGAACGTCTTTTGGACGGAAAAGTAAACCGTGGTCATAGTCTATGAGAAAAATTAAGCTCTATGAAAATAAACCTTCTCCCCAGCCCAAAGTTCTAACCTAAGCTTTCTTCCCGATGCTTCTTCTGTAGTGATGCTACGGTAAGGCTGATTTGAGCAAACACAAGGGAAAAGGATCACCTTGCATTTTCCCTCTACAGATGCATACATCAGGGCGTTTATTGCTGTAATGTTGGCTTCGGAGCCGTGGAAGCAGCATGGGTAGATTTCCTCGATGTGAGATGGGGACCGCAGAGGCTGGGGCCAGCAGCACCCCGGCTCGCCCTAGCTCCGAAGCCAAGGCTGGCGGCAATAGTTGGATCCATCCCCTCCCTCATTCTCACTGTGCAGGGACCGGACCTCTGGGGAAAGTCCTGTCTGAGTCACTCACTCCTGCTAGGGGCGGAGCCTCCTCTTCCCCACCCAGGGCTCATTCTACCACACTGTGGACACCTGTACTTTGTCTCTGTATATCCTGCAGGCTGACTCTCCTGCTCTTTGTCATTTCCATTCATGACCTCGACTGGATCTATTGTTACCTTACAAATTTAGAGTGGAAAGAGACACTGAAACACCTTCTCATTCAATCTCCAGAACGTAGATCAAATCTGACAGGCAGTTTTCTCTTGCAGAAGAGGTTTTGCCAACTTCTCTGAGGCTGTAATCTCGATTTGATGATAGTTTCAAATACACTGATAAAAATTAATGCTGTAACTTTTGAAAAAAAATGGATGGTTCTCTTTCTATATCCCACATCCCTTTCGAACAGGCCAAGGGCACCAGCTTGGCCCTGTTCACATGGCATAGGGGAGAGGAGGAGCAAGCAAGCAGAGACTTTTTCCTGCTAGTGGGAACCTTAATGAATCAGATCACATCTGAGTTTGGCTCCTGTGTCATCAGAGGCAGGGAAGGGGAGCTGCCTCTGGGCGTCCTTTTTTGGTTGAATCCGCTTCCAGATGGACAGGTCATATGTCAGAATCATGAGTTGAGAGTGTCATGGTGAGAAGTTGGGAAGTCTAATATATGTATATATATTAGATTTGTGTGAATGCACACATTATGTGTGTACATACATGTGCATGCACTGCATGTGTGTATATATACACATGCACATAGGTGTGTGTGTAAGTGTGGGCATATACACACATAAGTTTGTAAACACATATATACACACAATAGATTTTACAATATACAGCTGTGAGGGCAAGCAGAAGATATGATCCCTCCTAAACGTCTTCCCGGGAGAAAGAAATGACTGTATTAAGAAGATCTGAGAACAGAAGGTCCTGACAAAAGCAAGAGTGTTGTTACTTTCAAAGTAAAATGTCTCCCACAGGGCAGAGTCTCCTAAAATGCTCACTTTGTACCACAAACAGGAGTGTAATGACAGCCTTTCTCCTGTCTGTCTGTATGGGGGCATCATCTTGGACTCTGGTAACCATGGTGATTTAAAGCAACTTGGTATGGCCCTGTAGTTTGGGTAAAGAGCCCGAAGAATGCACATTTTGTGGCTTGGCACCTTGCTGATCTGTGCTGAATTCTTAGGGTAAAAAAAAAAAAAAAATCAATGCTATGCTCTATAAACCAATTTCTTTTGACCAGATATTTACTTTGGCTTCCTTGTTAAATAGTATACAGACTAAATTGACCTTACAGATAAACATCCACACTCATTTTTTTATTGTTATCACTATCTAAATCATTTCTCTCAGATTTCTTTGAAATGGACTCCTATTTGGGGAGAAGTCATTCAACGTAATGGGTTGAAAGCCTTCATTCTGGAAGCAAATTGCCTGGGTGACTCCCAGTTCTGCCACTTTCTGTCTCAGTGACCTTGAAAAAATTACTGAAACCTTTGGACCCTCAGCTTCCTTGTCTGCCAGTGGGGGTAATAATGGGCTCTATTATTTGTACTGAAGAATAAATTAATATATGTAAAGCACTTAGAATCATGCCTAGTTTGCACTAGGTACTACGTAAATGTCAGATATAATCATCACCATCATCATTATCGTTACTTATTTCTGTTATTATTACATTAAATTCTTGGCAGGGAAAATGCCATTTTTTCTTCATCCTACACGTAGATGAGCTTTGGAGGAAAGAAGGAAAATAAGAAAGTCCACAAAACAGAGGCTGATAGAACTTGAAGTCACACAAATTATTTCAGGATCACCTAAAAATCTTGAAACCAAATATGAAGCTTCATGCATTCTTTTCTTCCTCTAAATTCAGGTTTTGGTAGCTTTTTAGGTAGCTGTGACACCCTTAGTCTGGTATAAAGTGACTTTCTACAAGTCACTAGATAAACTAAGTGTTCAAGCTAAATCATACTCTTCTATGACATCCATCTGGAGTTTTAGAACCAAGTGATGAGTATGGGAACTTACATACGCGTGATGGGGAAGAAGGTGGAAATTAGCCTGAATTGTAGACCTGTGTTACCTTTCATTCTCTTTTTAAAAAGTATCTGAGAAAGCTGAGCATTCAGGGAAGGATGAGGAGTAGAACTTATCAGTAGTACTCTGTTGCCAGGCTTTCTTTGAAACGTGTGATCTTAGTTAGAATGGCAGGTCTGGGATGAATCTGTTGGGCCCAAGCCTCCCATTAATGGAGCAGGAGACACAACCCCAGAAACAAGAGCGGCTTATCCAGAGTAACCTAGGGAGGAAGGGACCCAGGGAGGATGGGAACTCAGGTCGCCTCTGGCCCATTCCAGAGCTCCCTTTAGAGGCAGAACTGTTCATGGTTTGAGTCCTCTGTGCCATCTGGCCTCCTCCTCATTGTCACCTTCTAGTTCCTAGGCTGGGGTGTAGAAATGACTTCTTGACCCTTTGAAACCGTTGAAGGATTCTTCTCAGAGGCGAGAGCATCTTTCGTTCCAAGACAGCAGCAGCCTCCTGTGTGGTACCGTGATTCTCCTATGAAATTCCAGCAGGAAAGCCCAGTGTTCTGTGTTCCCAGTAATGCCATCTATTTACTTGAAAGAGAACCAAAGGTCACTGGGGGGTTGGGCTTGGTCTAGTTCTGTGGGCTTAAGCAAAGAAATTAATTTTAAATGCTATGATCAGACTTAGAGTTGGCCAACTGAACTTGGGGAATTCACTAGGCAGAGAGCCCAATATACATACATATATGTGTGTATGTATAGTTATACTGGAGTGAAAACTTGTCGACAGAAGTGAGACCTTTGTGTGTCGAGGGGGTGTTAGTGTATAACCTTTCGTCGTTTCATTCGCTTCCAAGGCTCGGAGAGAACTAGTCACCGTCCCCTGGAAGGACAAGCATTTGTTTGTTTGTTTCGTATACTCTTTTTTTCACCCTAGGATAGGAGGGTAAGTTTCAGAATCCCAGTTCTGGCCTTTGGCTGTCCTGTGCATCTTCTTCTCTTAGGTACACGTGCCTTGCCATTCTCTCATCCATTCCTTTGTCTATTCAAACATTAAATCTCTTCCAAGTGCCAGACACAGAGCTAAATGGAGGGGGAGCAAAGGCAAATAAGCCCATCCTGGACCATGAGGGGTCTACAGGCTAGTGGGGGAGAGGTGAGTGGTTTCACTGTGTGCTCAGCAGATAGTACTTCATAAATGTTTGGTAAACTCAAATGAATTGAGAGTCGGGTGTTACCTGGTAAGATATTTAAGGTCTGTTGTCTCACTGAGGAAATCTTTCATATCTTCTAGTCCAAGGGAGGAGATTTTCCAAATCTTCTAGTCTGTTTATGATCAACTTCTTGTTGGAATTTTTGTTGTTGTTGTTGCTTTTTGACATGGGTCAATTCAAGGAGTGAATTCAATAGTAATTTTCTCATTGATTTCTTATGAAAAATTTTTAATGTTAAAAGAAAAAATATGATCTTAGCATGTAGTTAGTACTTTAATGAAACACTAACCTCAAAGAGGCCTTACATATATTTAACTCAGAATTGTTTTTAATACAGGGGTTATTGAAATTAGAGAAAGTAGTTACCATTCTCGAGAAGGATGTCTGGCTGGAGCTGTAACCTGAGCTCTGCTAGAAGAACATGACCAACTGCAATGCTCAAGGGGGACAGGAGCCAGGAAGTCATGCCCCTTTTACTTGCCCTTGACTCCCCTACCAGCACCTCCCATTGGCTGCATCCAAGGAGATACCAGAAGATGAGGGAGCCACTGATACAGCCTGTACAGGTTAGACTTCCAGGGAATCTAGCAAGGGGGGAAAGGATGGAGGGTGCCTTGGCAGGTGGAGTTGGGTTATGGGGAGGATGAGAAAATGTCCACCTTAGTAGCGTTACTGTAAATGAATCCAGATAACCCTCTGTGGCTGAAAGGAAGGCATTTAAACTTGGAATTACTATTCGCTCATCCAACATTAATGTAGTGAGTAGGGTTTCTAGGTCCAATGATACCTTAGAGAATCAGAGAAACAGTCAAGAAGTTATTATTTTGTAATAAAATGGTTTCAAATACTTTACCAATCTTCCCTTTAAGACATAGAATCTAATTCTCCTCCATATAGTTATATAACCTAACTGGGCTTTTTTTACTAATAAATTTCAGCAGAGGTGCTGTTCTGGGACTTCTAAGGCTAGGTTCTAAGAAGCCTTGCAGATTCAGCCTTGGAATACCCTTTCTGGAAATCTTGATCTACCATAGAAGAAATCCAGCTGCCTTTAGACTGCACTGCTGGGTAGTCACGACAGTGAACAGACCTGGATGAGCCCCTGCCATGTTGCTGTCCCCACCAAGGTGCCAGGCATGTGAATGACGTCATCAGGGCTCCCTAGACCAGGCTTGCCATTATATGAATACCACTGAGTGGCCTCATCTATGCCACATAGAACAGAAGACTCACTCAGCAGAGTTCATCCTAATTTCTTGACCTCAAAACAGATAAGATACAATAAAATGGTTGTTGTGTTAAACCACTAAGTTTTGGGACAGTTTGTTAAGCAGCAATAGAAAATTGGGAAGTGCTTTTACCCTCTCGGGTGATGTCCATTCATTCTAAATCCATATTAACTATGGGAGATAACAGCAACACTCCATCAGCCCCTATACGCACATAGGCACAAGGTCTGTTCCAAAGGTATCCAGCCATGTCATATGAAAAAGAGAGACTTTTATTGAGAAAGATACAAGATATAAGAAACATTGTACACAGGGCAGTGACGTCTCAGTCCCCTTCAAAGTAGGCAACTTGGGACCTCACACAGTTCTCCGAGTCATCATCAGCTGCCCCATTATGTTTTCCTAAATCTCATGGATGGTCTGAAATCTCTTCCCTTTTAAAGGTGATTTTAATTTTGGGGAAAAGCCAGAAGTCACAGGACGCCAAGTCTGGGCTCCAGGGGGCTGAGTCCCCTGGGTGATTGGATCTTTCACCAGGAAACTCTCCATGAGAGGTGATGCTTGAGTGTGCACGTTGTCATGGTGAAGCTGCCAATCACGATTGCCCAAAGCTGTGGTCTTCTGAATCATCCAAATAGTTTCTGTGGAGGACTGTTCAAGCTTAATGCAAAATTTGTTGAAGACTTGTTGCTGCACTCACTCAGTCATTTTGAATGTGACAGCCACACAGTACATATGCTCACTCAAAGGCATCCATCACCTTCACTGACTAGAACAGTGAAGCTGTCATTGTTCACACACGCACGTTTCAGTTTGCTCTCCTTGGCTGCCAGGTTACATCGATGTTGCGCAAACTGTTCTCATTGTATTAACAATGGCTGGACTTTTTCCAGAAGACATCGTATACTAGCGCACACAAATTTAACTACAATTCTATAATAAGTGATCCAGCTAGATAATTAACTCAAATGTGAAGTTGTTGAATTCTGTGTGGATTTTGATTTCTGGAAATGGAGAAGGCAGTAAAGGGCAGCATCACCAGATAACTTAAAAAAAGTGTAGCATATGTTAAGACAATCACCTTCTTAACCTTGAATTTTCCTCAAATAAAAGTTTAATTTTATGAAACCTTAATAAATTATATGCGTCTTGCCCAGGTGCTCCATCAAAAAAAAAAACCAACCATAAATATTTTATGTCACAGTGAACTTTTTTGTTAGACTAAATTGCTAAGAATGAAATGCAATGAGAAATGTGTAGCTAGTAAGACTTCATCAGGAAAAGGACCTAATGTGTATTACGTACAGATTTGATCAGAATACAGTGGATTGTGCCACCGTAACAAGCCCCAAATCTCAATGACTTACTATGAGAGAAAGGTGTCTCTGGCTCTTGCTATTGGTCCAACTTAAATTGGTGTGTGTCTCCACTCACTGAAGCTACTCAGAGACACACGGCAAGGGACGCATCCCTGATGTGTGCTTCCAGCATCGGCAGAGCATCGGAAAAGGGACATGCTGCTCACACACTGATTCCTGAAACTTCATTCAGAGTGAAACAGATAATGTTCATTTCACTGGCCAAAGCAAGACTTGCAACTACATTTAGTTTGAAGAGGGCAGGGAACTTTACCTGGAAGAAGGAAGAACTGGAAACCCTTGGTGAGCAGTACCAGTCACGATCACAAGCATCTGTTACCGGGCAGGCGCTCCGCTAGGCACGTCTCACTGAGTTCTAACAGAACGGCAGTTTAGAGGTAGAAAACAGGCTGGCCATGGTCGAGTAACTTGAGCATAGTCACAGGAATTGGCGAGGAATTCTGATTCTAAAGGGTCTTCTCTTCTCTTCTCTTCTCTTGTTTTTAAATGAAACATAGTTTCTATCAAGCAATTCATATCATTTAGGAACTTGAAGGGGCAAAAGGAAGTGAGGAAAATTTAATAATCATATTGGTACTTTGGGATCACTTTCATCTTAATAAGGCACTTTGTTCCCCCTCTGACCTGTGCTCTGATTTGGCTGGGAAGTTGTGGAGCCTGCCCTGTGTTCAGAGCGCTGTTCTCGGTCTGTAGAGATTATTATAGTCGAGGGGAAAAGGAGACATTCTTTCAAAAAAGGCTTATAGACACCTCAAGAGTCCACTTGTAAATTAATACATGGTGCATCTTTTGAAGTTTGAACAAGGTATTTTATCAAAAATAAAGATTGCTTTTATATGCAAATAGCAAAATCTTGGAACTTCTTCAGGTTTAAATATATATTGTTCCAAGCAGAGTTTAGAATAATGGTTCTTACTTTATTATTATTATTTTGAATCAAGGACTCTCTTGAGAATCTGCTGAGAGCTATTCTCTTACTAGGAAAATGTATTTTTACACTTGTAAATTTTTTAGCTTCAGGGGCTTCACAGATGCATTTTCCCACTAGAAGCTCATCTATTTGCTTAAGACTCCAAGATTTAGCCCTGACCAGGTGGCTTAGCTGGTTGGAGTATTGTTCTGTACACCAAAAAGTTTGTGTGTTCAGTCCTCCATCAGGGCACATAGCTAGGTTGAGTGTTCAATCCCTAGTTGGGGCACATACCAGAAGTAACTGACTGATGTTTCTCTTTCTTTCTTCCCCTTCCTCTCTTTAAAATCAATAAACATAACCTCATGCGTGGATTTAAAAAACAAAACATATGATTTAGATAAAATATTTCATTATAAATGTTTAAGTTCCTAGAACAGCACCTTCTAGGTATTAGGTTCTCAATAAACATCAGCAAATGAATGAACGGAAAGGGGAGGAAGGAATGCGCTTCCTTGTGTGGCTGTCACTCAAAATACAGACATTTTGCTTTTAGGCATCTCAGTACATTTCGTTGTTGTTCATAGCATGAGAGTTGGACCCAGAGGAGCTGAGAAGAATTGCCGTGAAGCAAGATCTCAATGAATTGAGAAAACACGCCAGAGGATGGAAGTTTTACAGATCATTTTATAAATTAGATTCAGAGGAAGAAACGTGGGGCTGGGGTTACATGAAATCTATTGGTGGCAGGTTTGGGAGGTGGGAGAAGGTACAGTGGGGATGCCTCTGAGACTGGAGAAAGAGTCAAACAGAGGGACACGTACTTCTTTTACATAGATGGGAACAGGGCAGTTAATAGTGAACATTTACAGCATAGAGATGGTGTGCGGGGAACAATACAAGAATGAGAGGTTCTGCCCTGGCTGGCATAGTTCAGTGGATTGAGTGCAGGCTTCGAACCAAAGGGTCTCGGATTCGATTCCCAGTCAGGACACATACCCAGGTTGCAGACCAGGTCCCCAGCAGGGGCCACATGAGAGGCATCCACACATTGATGTTTCTCTCTCTCTCTTTCTCTCTCCCTTCCCCTCTCTAATAATAAAAATAAAAATAAATAAAAATAAAAATAAATATAAATAAAGATCTTAAAAAAAAAAAGAATAGGAGGTTCTGTGGTCTCCTGCTCCGGTGGGAGATTGTGCCCCGAGTGATCTGGAAAAGGGGAATTCTGTCATTCCGAGGGTATGTTATCTTACATGCAAAACAACAATAGGCAGGTTCAGTTCAAGGCAAGCTTGACCTTCATGAAGGAAACCACTGGCCTGACACAGGATTCCCTGCCATGATCCTCTTTTAGTTAGGAATCTGTGTGTTCAGACCAGCCTTTGGGGTTACTTCTGTAATGGGGTAATGCACTGAATGCATGGTTTAATGACTGTTTCAGCCAGACATCCTGGCCGACCACTCAGGATATTAGAAAAGCGATAATCTAAGCGTGCTCACATTGTTTGTGGTCCAGCCCCATGTCCTTTGGTTTAGTAATAATGTGTATTTGCTGAGCGCTACTTTGGATGGGCTCCTGGGTCAGGCAATATCCCACGTGTTTGTTCCTCCCAGCAACTGTGGGACTTAATCTGAATCATTACTCTGAATTGTTACTGTTTAACCAGTGGTGAAACTAAGGCCTGATTCAGTTACCTGCCTAAGGCCACAGAGGAACAGTTGAAACTCAGTCCTTCAGAAGGTAAGAAAGCTTAAATTCTAATGAAGCATTGTGACATGATTCTTTAAGGAAACAAGAACAAAATCATTCTGAGAATCATAGTTACTCTAAAGGGTTTTTTGTTTCATTTCGTTTTTCTGTGTCTGTCTATAAAAACATGTTCACATGGAACAAAGTGCCCTGGTTGAAGATTCGAGTGATGAAGACTTTAATGCTGGTTCTGCCCCTAACTACCTACCTCTGTGGCCTTAGAGCAGCCATTGGACATTTCTGGACTTCTGTTTCTTGTGACATCTCTCTGAGGTTGTTTTGTCCATCTTTCCAGCTGTAATAAGCTGTGTTGTTTGTTCTCATACGAATTATGGTAACGAGACTATCTGAAACAAACTCTATGGATTGAAAGGTAAATCAAATATCACGTGAAAATAAACAGAAGATGTTATCGGCATTTTCAAAGCAATGGGGTTTCTGAAGTAATACCATTATATGTTGTGCTATTCAGTATGAAGAGTGCTCTCTGTCTCTCTCTTTCTTTTGTACCCCACATAGTCCATTATCGGACTCACAGTTCTTTTCCTTCCAAGGCTGTTTTTGAGTCATTCTAATAACCTGAATCTTTAGAAGTACCCCAGAGTATGACATAATACTTGAATTTGGTATTGGATTTTTGTATTCAGAAGATATATTTTTTATAATAATGCAGTTAGTCATTCAAAAGAAAGAAGGTTCTGTTAGGCATTCATATTTATAAGTTATTGTCATTGTAATTCAGGGCACTGTTTAATGTTTTAATTTAGGTGGCTTTGCAGGTGAGTAGGTGGGGGATGTGGTAAAAGGGAGCAAAAAGAGATCACCCTAAATTTCATCTGAGAGTGAAAACATTCTTTGTCCCCTTCCATTATTTATCAGGAGCCACCGTCATGCTTTGGTGCCATAGGCAGTTACACGAGTAAGCCAGACTGGGTGGAGGAATACTTTTTATTTGAGTGTTTCAGTTTTTTCCTTTCCATAGTCTGATGGTGTGTTCCCAGTTAACACAATGGTCCTTGAATGAGAAGCTGGTGGCTGTGCCTTGGTGCCATCCCTAACACTGTTCTGCTCAGGTCCATCGGACTTGGTGGTTGATAATCTGAAAGGACAGTGTTTGAGTTTGTGATGTTTTTCCTCATGGCTTTTTTGTTTAATCCTCATCTGAGAACATTTTTTTTTTTGCATTGGATTTAGGGAGGGAGGAAGGGAGGGAGAGAAACACCGATGTGAGAGAGAAGCGTTGCTTCTCCCATACACACCCAGTCTGGAAATCATATGCACCTGGCCCAGAGATGGAACCTGCCACCTAGGTATGTGCCCTGAGCAGGAATCGAACCTGTGACCTTTCGGTCTACAAGATGTGGCTCCAACCAACTGAGCCACACTGGCCAGGGCTCTCATGACTTTTGATGAAAAATAACCTGCCTTTTCTCCCCAACCCTCCTGGCACCCCAATGCTTAGATGTTGCAATATTTCACTGAGTCGTTTCCCTATTAGTTGATGTTTTGATGTCTTCAGTACCCATTAATGACTCCCAATCCCTCCAGTCTTCTTTGCTAACTCCTTGGCCTTTGGTGTAGGTCAGACACTCTTGCCCAGTGCACAGTGTATGGCCAGTGAACTTGGGCTGCAGGTGACATGGAGCCTTCACTCCATAGAGTGAAGACACTTTGCTTGCATTTACCTCACTTTATTCATTATAAACCTTTCCAGGATTGGGAATGTAGGTGTACTTCTTATTATAGCTCCGTTTTGGGCAGAGAAGAACTGAAGCTCAGAAAGAAACACAGGTTGCCACAGGTCACACAGCCAGTGTTGTATGCAGGAGAGCCGGAATTTCCCTCCAAACCTTGGATTGCAAAGGGTCTGAGATAGAGCAGTGGTTCTCCAACATCAAGGGCGTCAGAGTCCCTTGGAGGGGCTGCTAAAAGCTTCCTTGGCCCTAGCTCTAGTTCCTGAATCAGCAGCTCTGGGGAGGGGACCTGGAAATGTGCATTTCTAGCTGGCCCAAGGACCACACTGGAAACACTGGTGTGTTGTGCAGAAATGGGTTTCTAGAGTCAGTCTGCCTGGCTTTAAACACTGGCTCCATTGCTAAGAGCAAGAACCAAGGAAAATCACTTGGTCTCTGAGTTACTGGTTGCGCATCTATACCTGCTTCATAGAGTTCCAGTGCAGATTACATGAGATAAAGCATTTCAAATGCCTGGAATCTAAAAATAACTCTATAAAGGGATTCCTATTGTTATCGTTCTCACTAAATTGCACTGCCAGGACTCTGCTAGTCTTTCTTGTGCTTGGAGACATCATCTATTCTATTCTTGAAGTCCCATTATTTGCTTATCACACCCACATTGTTTTCTATCATACTCTATCATACTTTTCCCCCTTCTTCAACAACTCCTGCCCTAACTCTCAACTCTCTCCTTCTAGCCCAAAGTGCGGTGTTCAGAAGCTTCCACATCCACAGGGGTAGATAAAACGTCCGACCCTCTAGCTTTGCAATTTCTCTGCCTCAACTTTATCTTTAATTATTCTTTGCCTCATCTGCCTTCTGGCACAGGAGATGCAGTGTAATCATTGGCTTCAGAACTCTCCTAGAATAGGCTCCTTGAAGATGGGAGCTGTGCGCAATAAATCTTTGACCCTCTCGCTGCAGTGCCTCCCACAGAACTAATACCTGGTGAGTGAATAACTAAGCGAGGGAGTTGGAAGGCAGGAGGTCTGAAAGAGCTTTGACGCTTGGGAGGAATATTTCCCCATGTGGCTTCTGATGCCTCAGTGAGAAGTCTGAATCAGACTTTACAAATTTTAAATCCCTGCCTTTTATGTTACATCTACACATTCCTCAGGTTGAATGAGTTCCTCTTCAGCAATATGATAACAATGCTCATAACCAAAGGCTCTGTGCATGCTTTATTTAGCGAATTTTACAATAAGGGTCTCCTTTCCAGTGTACTTGATGCTGAATGGAAGGCAGGCCATACTGGGGTACACTGTGGGGACTTTGCTTGTTCCAAATCCCCAGGACAATACCAGAAATATTATGCTTGTCCCACGTTCAGGCTGACAGCTTTGGAGACATTATTATGCTTTGGAAAAGAGTTGCTCCTTTTTTTTATAACAGTTTAGAGGAAGCCCTAGATGTACTCTGACAAGAGTATGGCTCTAGTGGGGATATACCCTGATACAGTTACGGAGGAGAGAGCAGCTTCTCACTGGGTTTCGGTGTGGGGTTGTCTTGCGTCCCACCCAGCTCAAAGTAGGACGTGGTGTTAAGAGAGACAGCTGTGCGCTCAGGATGATCTAACACCCTGTCCTGGATCTGCGTGGCTGTAGAAAACAGGTGGCTTTTTATTTGTATTATCTTTAATTCTTTTACTCTCCTCTAAAATTATTTTGTTGAATTTATTAGGGTGACATTGCATGTTTTTTTTCCTGATGACAAAAATACTATCAGGTTTATGATAAAAGATATAAAATTGTAAAGAAGAATATAGCAAAGCTATAACTTTGGGATAGATCCTACCAGTCTTTTACTCTTTCTCCCTCCTTCCCTTTTCTGGTCCCCTCTCTTAACCCCTCCTCTCCCCCTCTCTCTGTCTCACCATTTTCAAACACAATTAAGTAGTAATAGAATAGACACACTTTTCTCACCCACCAACCCAAAGTATTTTCTAAGTATTTTTCAAGAATATAACTTTTATTGGCTGCATGATATTCAGTTGGGTGGATATAACATTTTTTAAGACAATCCCCATTTTTTGGTTGTTTATATTCCTCCCCCCCAAATCATTGGAATTATAATAAATTCTGTATTGTACTTCCATCCCTACACATAAATTTGTGTACATTTATGATGACTTCAGTAGAAACACTACATAAAATTAGAGTTTTACTGGATCATAAGGTATGAGCATGTTTGCCATTCTATAAATTTCAAACACGTTTTTTTACACAAACCATTTTAATACTTAAGATTTCATCGACTGATAGAGACATAGAAAACCTCAGTGAGCCAAGGCCCATGAAAGAAACAGACCTGGCAGTTAAAAAATAGGATGCCGTCTGTCCTGCTTTTCTCCACACATCAGGCGAATAAACTTCCAACACAAATTTTCTCAAACCTCGGTGAACCGGTAATTCCTGTTCCGTGCATATTTCGGAGAATGCAAAGACAAAGACAAAAAACATCTTCCACACCCCTTTTATAAACAGGTTATTACTTTGATACTCAAGCCACATGCTGACAGTAACAGAAAAGAATACTTGTGGACCAAACTTACTTAGAATCATAAATGAATAATGCCTAAATAGTAGCATATAAAATCCAGTATTTCATTTATTTATTTATTTAATTGTTATTGAATCTAGTGGTATGACACTTGTTAAGAAAATGATAAAGAGTTCAGATAAAGTTATATAGGTTTCAGGTTTCATCACAAATAAAAATAATTTATCTTGAGGATGAAGGATCGATCTATTTCCATCTCTGTATCAATATATAGCACCATATTCATATCCGAAAGAGATTGAAAGGGAAAAATGTTCGTGTTGTCTCAGTAAATGCAGTAGGTTTTATCCTAAGGACCCTAGTCTGGATTTACGGGAAAGCAGAGCCTGGGGCCCCGGGCTCACACCCGCACCTTGAGAGGGACAAAGCTCAGCAGTGAGAGTGAGGAAAATGGGAACATGCAGGCAGGGGAGGACTGAAGCGGCTGTGTCGCTGCGCTGGCCGCAACTTCTCAACCCGCTGCGAAGGCACTCAGTTGTAATTTCACAGCTCATGGGAACTTCTCCAGGAGGTTTGCGAGAGGAGACTGCCATGAAGCAGTTCAGAGAGGGACAAAAGGAGGGAAAATTTATCCGATCGGTTCCCTCGTAACTCTTGTTTTCCTTTGCTCAGGGCGCATCCTGCAGAGACCTAATACACAGCTGGCAACATGGTGGTTGCCAAAGAAACCCCAAGAAACCTCATTCTGAGCCCCACTTTGTGGCATTTCATCCCACTCCAGAAGCCCAGGGGAGCTTGGAAGCAGGTTGGAGAACCAGCCAAGAGAGAAAAGGAGGCAGCTGAGGGGCACATGGGAGGCACACACGGAAGGAAACAAAACCTGATATATGCAGGTCAATTCTGACAAAGCACTGGCTAGGAGGTAACATAGGCAATTTAATTTAGAAAAAACATTGGATATGATTTATTTAACACTTAGGATAAAAATACATAAAACAAAATACCTCTTAACTGAAAAAAATTAAATTGCATCACAGGATTCAAAGTATCTATCCAAAAGATACGGCAAATTTTTAAGATTGGTTTGGTATTCAGGAGACGTTGAACGAAGAGAACAAGTTAGGTGGGAAGGACTTGCAGATTGAGTACAAGTCTGAGGCCTGGGGGAGGGCAGCAAAGAGGCGGGAGGATCCGACAAGGAAAGCTTCAGACTTCAGGGCGGCTGAGAAAACCTCAGCCGGGCAGTATGGACCCCTAGAGTACAGACTGCCTATCAGAGGCTGCTTTGGGCTAGAATGACCCATCTCCCTCTCCCTCCCTCTGCCCCTTTCTTTTTGGAATCATTGTCAATCATTGGCTGAGAGCAGCCCTGGGAGGGCGTGGCCTCAGTGACGGATGCTGCTGTGGATTCCAAGATGGGCGGCTGGAGGATGTCCAGTGACCCTCCTTGCAGCAGGTTCTCTTGAAGGAAGATCTGAGCAGTCCCTCCTTGGTCACCACAGTGTGATACGGGACAAGTCCTATAATCTTTCTGAACCTCATTTGCAAAGTGAACTCAGTGTCATCTCCATCAGCGGGTTTTAAGAAGACCAAGATGACATAAGTAAAAGCACTTGGCATTGTATCTGGAAATGATGTAAGTGACTGACCATTATATTCTTTTCCCAGTCTTTCATATGAGTAAACTGTGGCTCAGAGAAAATGAGCAATTTTTCTCAAAGGCTTCACGACTTGTTGCAATATTAAAACCCAGCCTAACCTCATAACCTACACATGCTCCATTTAAGCACATAGTTATCTAAGAATTTATTCCCAGTGTAGAAGCAGGGGCTGTACGAACAGTCTCTGTATTCTATAAGCCGTCTGGGGCGAAACATCTGGCAGCCCCAGGGTGGGCACATACATAGCTCTCACTTAATTTCCTTGTGCCTTACTGTCCATTGAACACCACAGACAGCTGCCAAGCACCTTCTTTTCTCATCATTAGATGCATACTGGAATTTGAAGCTTTTGGACGGAGGACAGTTTTTCCTGCACTGAAATATTCATCTTTGATAAACACTATCATAGGAGGAAAAAAAGTAAAATGTAAATAGGAAGGGGTGGGCAGGGCAAGGGAGAGCAATACGGGGGTGGGATAGGGGGATTGAGACACCTGTAATTGAACAACAGTTTTAAAAAAGGTGTAAATAGGTTTCATTTAAGTTTTACCAATTCCACCACCCGACCCCGCCAAGTTGACACAGCCAGACTAGAAATGGTCCCTTTCTCCCACATCATCTGTGGAGAGATGGATGGAGAACAGCTGCTTCCTGTCTGGGGTTTGGGGTCATGGGACTCAGCTCGCTGCAGGCAAGTTGAGCTCTGGCCCTTTCATTTCCCCTGCTGCCGCCCCTGTTGTGGAAAGTGAAATTGTAACAATGCTGATAGCCGGGAGCAACCTGTGGCCAGGGCTCAGGGAAGCCGCATGTGACCCCCTGTGGTCTCTCGGCCATTTGTCTCACTTTTTACTTACGCCTCTTCGCCTTTTCCCATGTTGCTCGAGAACCATCCCTCCTTCTCTTAAATTGCCCGCTTCCTGAAGTCATTTGTCAGCTTCCACTGCAGAAGGGAGGACACCAGACGGTCCCCCTGGGCTTTCCCTGTGCAGATTGTTTTCTGAGGATAGACATTTGATGCCTGGTTAACCTTAGAATACGTCTAGTGTTAGACCTGGGGTTCAGTTTGATAAACATTTTTAGTGTTGACCATGGGCTAGGGGCTAGAAACTTTGGGCTGAAAAGGGAGTTTCTGTCTTCCCAGAGAGAGACATAGATGCAAATCAGCTCCAGTCCCCTGTAATAAATGTGGCGGTGGAGTTACGTATGTGGCAGAGTGGCAACAGAGAGGATAATGACTCCGGGCGTGTGTGATGGGGTGTTTGAGTGCATGGGGAAGGCGGCCAGGAGGAGGGGCTACCCAAAGGGGACATCAAAAGCTAACTGGGTTTATCGAGTGGATAACAGAGATTAGCATCACAGGCAGAGGGAAAAGCATCTGCAGAGGCGTCCTGTGTTTGGTGGGACTTAGGCCTTGGTAGAGTAAGGTACAAAGAAGGATTTGGTAGGAAATGAAGCAGAAACCGGAGGTTTGGACCAGAACAAGAATTGGTTTTGTAGATCACACTGAGCGATTTAGATTTATTGGAGTCAGTGACAGGAAGCTGGTAAGGGTAGTAAGTAGTGGGGAGGGTGTGTGGTCACACTTGTGTTTTCAGAGTAATCCTGTGCTTCTCGGGGAAGAAGAGTGGATTGGGGGAGACTGGACCAGGCTGGAAGATCAGTTAGGGGGCTGACAGAAAAATCCAGGTGAGAAGAAGTGGAGATCAGAATTAGTGCCAACTGCAGTGGCCGTGGAGAGAGGGGATAAACACGAGAAGGCCCTTGGATAATAAACAGTAAC
Organism: Sturnira hondurensis; assembly: GCF_014824575.4. Classification (NCBI taxonomy): domain Eukaryota; kingdom Metazoa; phylum Chordata; class Mammalia; order Chiroptera; family Phyllostomidae; genus Sturnira; species Sturnira hondurensis. The sequence continues at coordinate 7,336,745 of NW_028085930.1, forward strand.
AGTAACAGCAATATAAATTCTTATTGCTGTAGTAATATTATTCAAGGACCCTGTGATTGATAAACACTCTTCCTGTTTATGACAATCCTATGAGGTATTAAAGGGTTACAATCTCTTATCCAAGATTCTAAAATTCCCAAACCCCTGAAAACAAAAAAGTTTTCTAAGTTTTTTGTTTTCAGTAAAACTTGGCCGGATTTTTTAATTACCTTGTCGGGGAGATCTGACCTGAGTTGCCGGGAGACTACTTAAAGGTTTTATTTGTGTTGCCCAGTGTGGATACCCTGCTGTAGGAATGAATAGAAATGTGTTTGATGACAGAGTGCTGCCCCAGACCCTCCTGGGGGTTTTACCAAATATGCAATCGATGATGTAATGCCCTCTGTGGGTGTCACAGGTGATACTTTGTATCCACTTTATTGCCTTTGTAAATGTCAAAGCTTCTCAATTTCCATAACACGTTTGACCCCAAAGGGTTCAGATAAGGGACTGTGGGCCTGTAGTCACCATTTATAGTTGTGGAAACGAAGGCACAGAGAGGTTAAGTAACTTGTTCAAAGGTACCCAGCTCTTTTGGACTCCAGCACCTGCACTTGAACCCCATTTCTGTGTTGTCTCCATTGGTTAGCAGAAAGAAAATGTAGAGATGACTTTATAGGTGAGGCAACTGATGTTTCTGCCTGTGAGTGATAATACCTTCATGGGCATTAGAAGGGTGGAAGCGTTTTCTTTCCAAAATTACTCAAACCAATCCTTTGTCCAGAAAGAAGACCCCAGGGTGAAAACAGTGTGGAATTTTCTCAGAAAACTAAAAGTAAACTTGCCTTTTGACCCAGCAATTCCACTGCTAGGATTTTATCCTAAGAACCCTGAAACACCAATCCCAAAGAACCTATGCACCCCAATGTTCATAGCAGCACAATTTACAATAGCCAAGAGTTGGCAGCAACCTAGGTGCCCATCAGTAAATGAATGGATCAAAAAACTATGGTACATATACACAATGGAATTTTATGCTGCAGAAAGAAAGGAGCTCCTTTCTTTTGGAACAGCATGGATGGAACTGGAAAGCATTATGCTGAGTGAAATAAGCCAGGTGGTGAAGGACAAATACCATATGATCTCACCTTTAACAGGAAGCTAAACGACAAAACAAACAAGCAAGCAAAATATAACCAAAGACACTGAAATGGAGAACAGGCTGACAGTGACCAGAGGGGAGAGGGGAGGGAGTTTCAGGGGAAATAGGGGAGGGATTTAGAGGAACATATATTAAGGATACATGGACAACAGCTGAGGGGGGTGGAGATGGGAGGGAGTGGGGGAGCATGGGGGGTGGGATGAGATGGGAGTAATAGACAGGAAACTGTACTTGAAAAATAATTTAAAAATTGGAAAAAAATAAAAAATAAAAAATTAGAAACCGCAAAAGATAAAATAAGAAGATAGAAGGGTACTTGCCAGGGAATGAAGGGTAGGGCAAAATGGAGAGTTATTATTTAATGGGTACGGAGTTTTGCAAGATGAAAAGAGTTCTGAATATGAATAGTGGTAATGGTTGCCCAGCCATGTGAATGTACTCAATGCCACTGAACCGTATGCGTAAAAATGATTAAGACAATAAATTTTATGTAATGTGAAAAAATAAAATAAAATAAAATATGTATCTTCTAAACTGGACGTTTTAACCTTCTCTAATCTTTCACCAAGTCACCCTTCTATATAATATTTTGCCTTAAAGGAACAGGAAATTGCAACAGATATGCTGCATGATTTTTTCAAAAGTAACTTCTCTTTGGGCCATAGTCTTCTCGTCGGTAGTCAGGGATAAGAAGACCTATTTTGTAGAAGTGTGGTTGGTCGTGTGCTGCTAAATGTTTAACAAACAGCCTTTGGAAAGAAGAAAGGAGAGTAACGCTCTGATTGGCAGTGTTTCCTGAGCTGGGAGGAGTCCTCCCAAGGCTGACTCCATGCTACCACGGGAACATCAGAGCACCATTATATAGTACTTCCCCCCTAAACTCTACACTTATATATAATAAATATAAATAACCTTAAGAGCATAGATAACAGTAAAATGTAGTCAAACAATTAGGAAGTGATGAGTTTTGAGTATTTATTACCATTGTTTTCAATATAATTTAATTTTAAATTTACATAGTTTGATTTTTAATAATGCCATGTTTCTCAGCAAGCTTGCAAAATTCCTGAAAATTTAACAGTTGGTTCTTGGAGCCAGTGCCAGCCAGTTCCAGCATACCGCTCACTAGGTGTTGTGAACATTAAAAGGAAATCGTTCATTTTAAAACTGCCTAATAGTGACTTAGAACATCATAGGTCCTCCATAAATCCTAATTTTCTCCTCTCTTTGTGTTTCATTAAGCTCCATCCCCCTCCTTGGCGCCCATGACAGTTCCAGTGTGATGCATTATCCAGAACATTCAGGAAAACTTAGTGAGCAGGATTCCCTTACTCTCAGCCCTTTCTGAGAAGGGTCAGCTTGACGAGGAGGAGAAAGGACAGACATTGCCATCTTCATCTCTCCTGGGAAGCATTTGTTCCTGTTTACAAAATGCATGCCTGGAGTTCACTGCCTTCTTTTCCCCTGGATCAATTGTTCTTTATTTTTCCCTCATCCTCGATCTGACCATTGTTTGGATATGTCATCAACGGATTTAACCAATTCTTTATTTTTCAACTTTTAGACTGTATGCAAAAATTAGCTTTTTCAAATAATGCTGTAATGAATAATTTTGTGTATAGGGATGGATGGGTCAAAAGGTACATGCCTTTATAGTTTCAAACAGTATCACTAAGACTCCCAGTATAAGCTGTGTACCGAATTGCCTTAGCGGTGTGTGAGAGCACCCCTTTCCCCAGGGCACCGACCACAGAACATACTGGCCACCTTTTATCTTTGTTTTGGCAATTTGATATATACTTTAGTGTAGTTTTTTACTAATATGCTGAATCATAGTCATGATGATGGATATCCCTGACCTTCTTTAGATGCCCCTGGAGTTTGCCCATTACACCTAATGCTGTCTTTTGAGTTGAGATTTTTTTTCAATGGTAAGTATCTACATATACTAGAATTTTGTGATGCTTTATCTGTTTTTTTATAACAAACACTTACCTTTTTGTTTTTTTACAAGTGATATTTGGGAAGATCTGTATTTTTATTTTAATATTGTCTTGATAATTATAAATTTATGTAACGTGCTTAGTGCATTTCTCTCATTCCCTCCTTCTTTCCTTCCTTCCTTCCTGGGTTCCGCATGTAAGCGATACACAATATTTACCTTTCTTTGCCCAGCTTACTTCACCTAGTATAATGCTGATCAGTTTTCTCTCTGTTGCAAGTGGCAGGATTTTCTTCGTTTTTATTTATTTATTTTTAATGTTTTAAAAATGTATTGATTATGCCATTACAGTTGTCCCATTTCCCCTCCATCCTGCTCACCCCCTCCTGCCCACCTTCCCCCCGTTTAGTTCATGTCCATGTGTCATAAGTTCTTTAGCTTCCACATTTCCCACACCATTCTTGCCCTCCCCCTGTCTATTTTCTCCCCACCATCTATGCTACGTATTCTCTGTACCTTCTCCTGGCCTCCTCCTCCCACTGCCCTGTTGCTAAACTTCCATGTGATTTCCATTTCTGTGGCTCTGCTCCTGTTTTAGGTGTCCACTTAGTTTGGTTTTGTTTTAGGTGTGGTTGTTAATAACTGTGAGTTTGCTGTCCTTTCACTGTTCATATTTTTATCTTCTTTTCCTTAGATAAGTCCCTTTAACATTTCATATAGTAAGGGTTTGGTGATGATGAACTCCTTGAACTTGACCTTATCTGAGAAGCATTTTATCTGCCCTTCCATTCTAAATGAAAGCTTTGCTGGGTAGAGCAGTCTTGGATGTAGGTCTTTAGATTTCATGACTTGGAATACTTCCTTCCAGCTCTTTCTCTCCTGTAATGTCTCTTTTGAGAAATCCACTGACAGTCTGATGGGTACTCCTTTGTAGGTGACTTTCCCCTTTTCTCTTGCTGCTTCTAGGATTCTCTCCTTCATTTTAGTCTTGGCTAATGTAATTATGATGTGCCTTGGTGTGTTCCTCCTTGGGTCCACCTTCTTTGGGACTCTCTGAGCTTCCTGGATTTCCTGGAAGTCTATTTCCTTTGCCAGATTGGGGAAGTTCTCCTTTATTATTTGTTCAAATAAGTTTTTCACTTGTCACTCTTCCTCTTCCCCCTTCTGGTACCCCTATAATTTGGATGTTGGATTGTTTAAAGATGTCCTGGTGGTTCTGAAGCCTCTCCTCATTTTTTGAATCCTTGTTTCTTCATTCTTTTCTGTTTGGTTGTTTCTTTTTCCTTCTGGTCCACTCCATTGATTTGAGTCCTGGTTTTCTTTCCATCACTATTGGATCCCTGTGCGTTTTCCTTCATTTCACTTAGTGTAGCCTTCATTTTTTCATCTAACTTGCAACCAAAATCAACCTGTTCTGTGAGCATCCTGATCACCAGTGTTTTGAACTGTACATTTGATAGGTTGACTATCTCTTGGTCACTTAAAAGTATTGGCTCTGGGGCTTTGATTTGTTCTTCTGATTGAGCCATTTTTGGTTAAGTTGAACCTGTTACTTATGAGTGGCGAAGTCTTAGGTGTTCACCAGGGTAGGGCAACCCAGGTTGCTGGGTGGTGATGTTGTATGTGGGGGCGGGGTCAGAGAGGGAGCAATGACGTTTGTTGGGTTCTCTCTCAGATTTCGGTCCCCTCTGCTGCTTCCCACAAGCAAATTGGGCCCTTTTGGTGCTGGTTCCCAGTGGGTGGGCTTGTGTGCATTCTAGGACCCTGTGGGTCTTCCCAGTGAACTCTCCTGTGAGGCTGGGAGCCTCTGCTGGTACCTCAACCCCTGAAAGTTTTTCCAGTCGGTGCTTTTAGGCTTTATTTTCCATCGCTGGGCCCCTGGGTTGCACGGTCTGTTTCACTGCCCTTTATTTTGCCTGATTTATCTGCACGTGAATGTGTGTCCATAGTCAGCCAACTGCCTTGCACATCTCACTGGGTTTGATTGTTTCCTCCCCGCACCTGGTTCTGCTAACCACCGCCTCTTCCTGCCAGGACCCCTCTCTGCTGGCGGCCAACTCCACCCCTCTTACCAGTCTGGATGGATGGTTCGTTGTTGTTGGACTTCAGTATAGTTCAATTTTCTGTTTGTTCTGGTTGTGTTTTTGTTTCTAAATCTTTGTTGTCCTTAAATTTGGTTGTGCGAGGAGGCACAGTGTCTCCACCTATGCCTCCATCTTGGCTGGAAGTCTAATTTTCTTCTTTTTAAAGGCTGAATAATATTCCACATGAATATATATGAGTGTATATACATATATATGTATATATGTCTATACATATGTATATATAGTGTATATATGTGTATGTGTGTATGTAGTATATATACTACATACAAACATTTTCTTTATCCATTCCTTGGCTATTACCAGTAATTCTGCAATGAACATGGGAGTACAGATATTTTTGGGGTTAGTGATTTCATTTCCTTTAGATATATCTCCAAAAGTAGGATTGCTGGGTCATATGTTAGTTCTGTTTTTACTCCATACTGTTCCACAGCGACTTTACAGTTTCCAGTCCCACCAGCAGTGCAGAGGGGGTCCCTATGTTCCATCGCATTTATCTCTTGTCTTTTGACAGGAGACCTCTTAGCAGCTGTGAGGTGATTATCTCCCTGTGTTTCTGATTTGCATTTTCCTGATGATTAGTGATATTGAGCACCTTTTCATGTACCTGTTAGCTATTTGTATGCCTTCTTTGACAAAATGCCTACCCAGGTCCTTTGCCCATTCAATAAAAATTGGATTATTTGGGTATTTCTTGCTATTGAGTTGTATGGGTTCTTTATATATTTTGTGTATCAGCCCCTTATTGGATATGTGGTTTGCAAGTATTTTTATCTCATTCCACACATTGCTTTTCATTTTGTTGATAATTTCCTGGACTGTACATTGGCTGTTTCAGCCTTAAATAATTTCTAGGTTTTCTTAATGCCTAAAGGGAAATTCATACCCCTGCACCAATCGATCCCTGCTATTTATAGATCCTAAGTATTGTCCTTTCCCTCCAATAAACCATTTCAAGTTGGTATTTTCTAGAATTCTCCAAACAACACACTTCTCTAAATATTTTACTTCTAATGCAAACATTCCATCTTTCATTTTGCCTAGGTTGACATCTGGTTGAACCTCTAAGTTACCACCTTTGCTGTAGCCTTCTCCAGCAGAGTGTATTTTTCAAAACCACATTATTAAGCCATGCCATCTTCTCCCCTTATTGCCTGGTCACACCATTTCACACCTGGCCCCCTGCCTTCTGCTATCAACCCCCAAAAATGGACATCTACTTTGAACATCCCCCTTCATCTAATCAGCAGCTGGCGCCTCCACAGACACTCCAGACACTCTCCCTCGTCATCTCCATGAGCCTTACCGCACTGGGTGCTCCCTCAAACCCCGGCAGCTTTAATCTCTGCACTGTCACTGGATTCTTTGTAGCAGCCTGCATCCGTGTCCTGGCCAACCTCAGCCTTAAAATACTCTTCTTGATACTGCATCTCTTGACAGCATTTTATAACAAACTTCCTGAAAAAGCTTTGTACACATGCCACTTCCATTTCCTTACCCCCCATTCATGTTTTCATTCATCTCAGTCTAGATTCTGTGTTTGTTATTTTCCATGAGGTGATCTTGTTAAAGTCAGCACGTTCTTCCTAAATTCCAATGATCACCTTTAAGTCCTTATGCACAATGTCTTCACAGCCGCATTTAACATAGTTCTGTTAAAACAGAACTCTTTATCTCCATCTCTGGTCCTATATGTCTTCCTTTCCCAGTGTCTGTCTTCTCACTTGGTCATGCCCTGAATATAGGCCATATCATTTTTTCATCTTCATTTTCTATTCACACATCCCACTTTCCCCCCACAAGACACTTGTCAAATCTGCCCAATTTTCCCCCTTCTCCTCTGCTACTGCTTCAGTCCGAGCTTTCATCTTCTGACTGTGTGGTTGTAATGACCTAGTAGTTCTTCTCACTTTTACGATTGCTCTACTTGATTCACTCTTTACACTGCTCCAGAGTGATTCTTCATGAATCTATGTATGTCATGCCACTCACTACTGTAATTAAAATCCAAAATCTTCAGTGTGGTCTACAAGGTGTGATCTGATCTTTGACTTTCTCTTCATTCTCATTTTCCTCTTGTTCTCAGTGCCTCAGCCACACTGACTAACTTCAAATACAGACAAGCGAGGAGACTTCACATATACTGAATGTTCTTCCATCCACTCTTTACGTGGCTGACTCCTACTTACCTCCCAGGGTCAACTTAAATGTCTCTTCCTCAGAAAATCTTGGTCTGACCCCCAAAGATACCCCTCTTATAACATCTCATCACACTTTTTATCCTTTCTTCATGGCCTTTATTCAATTGTATAGGAATAGATTTGTATACTTATTTGTTTAATGCCCATCTCTTCCATGAGGAGAGGGTCCAGGTTAGTCTTGTTTTTCACTTAATTACCAGCATTTCTGGCAGAACATGACACAAACTACAACTCAGTAGATAGTTGCTTACTGGGTGATTGAAAGGGGACTTAGGCTTGGCCTTGCTTTGGCGCAGAGGTATTTAGTGGCCTAATCTGTCATGTATCACGTAGCCAGGTGCCCTTTCAGGGTTCTGTACCGTGACTCGGAAACTGAATCAGCAGATTTTATGGCAATGAGGCCTTTTAAATCATGAGCATGTGTATACTTCTGTTTACATGGCGAACCTTAGGCTCCGGGACCTCTCATCCTCCTCCCCAAACCCATTAGCTGTCACATGAGGTCTTTCTGACATTCACAGCCACATTATCCAGGAAGTCTCTCAAACCTTCTTGTTCTCTGACTACTGGTCCATTGGGAGCCTTGCTTTTCACTGTGGGAGCTGTAGCCATATATCATGTTGGTGCTCTCTTGTATGAACATGCCAAACTAGAAGTAGGCAAAAGAAGGAACATTTTGAAAAGCAATAAACTTTGAGTTGGGAGAACTAAGGGAAGTGTTTTCTCTCTCCCAGATTCATAGGACGTCAGATGGGAAAGTACTTTACAGCTCTGATGCAAACCTCCATTGAACAGATAAGAATTTTGAAGCCCAGAGAATTGGTTTATCCAAGATCACACAGTTGTGTGACCTCTGTGTCTACTACACTTTGTATTTATCTTGAAGTCTTTTCTGAATTATAAAAAGGCTGGAGCAAAATGAAGGTTATGGATGAAAAGGGATTGGGACATAGGCTCTGTGGTTAGAGGGAGACACTCAAGTTCTTTATCCTTCAGGGTTGAAAGGAACCTCAACATTCAGGTAAACCATAAACACTGGTTCATGCCCTACCAACACTGTTGCCAGATCCATGGGTATGATGCTCACCATGGAGGAAATTAGGAACAGAGCTTACTCTCTGATGAATGTAGTGTCCTTGGCAAAATAGTGTTGTTGACAAAGAAAAGGTTACTTTCTACTTGAGGGTACTTTAGTTTCTCCCTAACCTTTTAATTAAATGGGTCCACCAATTTCTCCTTCACTGAAATGGTTTTCATTTCCTTACCTGGGACATATTCCATTCCTCATATGCTAAGGATTTTGTTCAGTGTTGGCTGGGTTTCGGAAGTATAGCCAAACGATTCTATCAGTCTGAGTGGTAGAGCAAGTTTTCATTGGCTGTGCTTCGTACCATGATTGAAACTGCCCTGAAATTTATGAGGAATGAGTAAGTGTAAGTTGCCTTTGCTAAAATATCAGGCGGTGATATTTCCTGTATGAAGTATTGGGCCATGCATCGACTGGGAATGTTTCTAACCAGCACCCTTAGTTTCCTTTGCATGAGCTCATTCTTTCTCACCTTGCACAGTTCATCTGCCTGCCCCCACCTTGTGGGAGAGGCAAATGCACAAGATGGGAAGCAAGAAGTTCCAAGGCACCTGCTTCTGAAAAACCCTGTGATTACAGGCATCAGATGTGAGTGCTCCCCACCAGTGAGTAAGTTCTTTGCTACCTGAAGGAAACAGGCAACCTGGAGGGTGGCAGCTCTGGTCCTCAGGGTCCTGTATGTGAGGACCCAAAGAGACCTACACATAATTGGCAGCTTTCAATTTAGTCTGTCCCAACTGAAAGATGTAAAGCGTTAATATTCACCGAGCACTTACTATATCCAGCAGGCACTGTGCCGAGTGATTCCTGGGGCTGTCATGTTGCATGACTCCAGGGAGCACCCTTCCCACCACAGTGCTTGTAAAATGTATCACCAAAAATTGTGTGGTGGGGCATCCTTATGTCTATTATAACAATTATTGCTACTGACTGTTAAATAACCATGCTGATAAATTAAATCCTTTGGCCTCCGATTAATTTTTTAAGAAATGGCAGGCCCCAGCAGGAGATCAGAAGAAGGCATGAGGCCAGGGCCTATATTCCCCTGGCTTCTTCCCTGCATGGGCATTCTGGGCTGGCTTTGTCTCTGCCCTTCTCAAGACAGTTTTCTTCTATATAACTCTATCCCTCTGGGTTCTAGCTTATTCTGTTGTCCCTTTGCTGCACTGGCCCTTGAAGTTTCTCTGTATTGCACTTACCCTAATTTGGATGTGCCCTCTATTTCCTGTAGGGACCCCTACCACTGCAGGCTAGATTTCAAGGTGAAGTCTATCTGACTAAAAATTTAAGGTGCTTCCCACCATCTCTTGTTAACACCCACTGAAAAATGCTGATGGGTTTTTCACCCACTGAAAAACACCCATTGTAACATGACTGTTACATTGTAACATGACTGATGTAACATTGTAACATGGCTGTCTTTTGAGTCAAGTGGAGTAACTGGCAAGAAGCTCCAAGGTGGTGCATGTTAGGTGCCTACTTGAAAAATCTCCACAGGACATTTACAATAGCACTTGAAGCCAAGAGGACCTGCCCTGCATGCTCACGGTGCTTGAATGATTGCTTGAGACACACTAGGATCCTACCTCCCGTCAAGGAGGTCTCTCTGGACTCAGAAGCTTGTCAGTGCTATTAATGCAGATTCATTCACTTGGACTAACGTTTTGTAGCTCCACAAGTGTTCAATTAAAGATTAAAAAAAAAACTTGTAGGGAGTAGGAGTATACATCTTGACAGAATAGCTAATTAATTGGAGAGCTTTTTAACAAGATGGTTAGGCAGGAGAGAAAGGGTCACGGAAAAGGTCAACCTTGATAAGGGAGGGAGAATGTGCAGAACAGCGTATGGAGCTCTGCCATGGGGCCAGTTCGTACCGGTGGTGTGGCCGTGAGGAAGCCCTGGGAGGTCAAGGGCACTACCCACTGGCGGAGAGGTGAGGACATGGAGGAGGGGTAGAGGCGAGGTATGGGACAAAGCTGACACCTCCACCTACCTGACAGGTTTTCTTTCTCTTGCCTTGGATGACATCATTGTAGTTCTCAGGTAACATATCTTCATGGCTTAGTTTCATTCTTCCACCTCAGTCTAAAAAGTCACTTTAATTTCATGTTTATTTTCCAGCAGAAGGGAAGTTCAAAGCATGTGATTGCAAGTGGGTTCACAGCCTGGAGGGTGTGTCCATAAAAAAAGATTAGAAGAGCAAGAGGAGTTAGCCAGTTTTGGAGAATGTATTTTTGTTACTTACTTATTTATTCCTTAAGGAGGCCCAGGGTTGGGACAGGAGCTACCCAGAAACCACTGGGGGCTGTGTTAGTGCCATTCGTGTTCCAACCTCACAGCCATGGTTCCGATCGGAATACCATGAATGTAATGGGAGGAGAGAGTAGAAAGGGCAATGGAGTGGAGGCCAGTGGTTAAGAACAAGCTCTGATGTCAGCTTCTGATACTTAGTAACCATGTAACATAGACCAAGTTACAGTACTTGGTTGAACTTCAGTCATGTTATGTGTAAGCAGAATAATAATAATATATCTTACATACATATATAAACTTACATGTATACAAATGTACCTCACAGGTTTGCTGTGAGAATTGAAGAAGTTAATTTGAGTTAAGTGCTTAGAATAATTCCCCGCCCACAGTAAGGGCCATTTGGCTATTACGGTTATTGTTACTGCTAGGCAGTAAGGGAAGGAAGGAGTGCTGTTAACAGTGGGTGAGAGGTTGCCAGAGAACTATTACTGACTTGAGCTTGGCTAGAACTGGTCCAGATTGTGTAACTCAGAAGCATGTTAAGTGTATATGGAGGAGGAAGAGGGGGTCGGGACCTTTTAGCTGGAGGTTGGCCTGCGGACCAACCCCTTAGTAAAAGTAAATAGATAATGCATTGAACAATACACTTAAGGTCAAAGTTGATTTATTGATCAATTCAATAAGCATTTACTGAATACTGCCCCCTTGCAAACCATTGAGCTGGGTGCTTTAAAACTCTATGAGGGTGGAGACTTTATCTCTTTCTCTGTTCTCATTCAATGCCTGTTCTCATTCAATACATCATCATATCTACATCATATTACACGAGACTGTGTAAAGGAAATCAGAGACCTAGACAATTCCAAAGGTTAATCAAATCTTGGTCTTATGGTGAATCTCTCATCCCTGGTGACATTAGTATTTGTAATAAAGTGATGATATCAGTGCTTCTTATCTGGCACAAATGAATGAACAGGGAGTAAGTGCAGCCTTCAACTCATTGGTATCTTCTGGAACACAGCAAATTTTTTTTTGTGTGTGTGAAAACACGTTGGGGGCTGGTGATTGGTGATGAAAAGAGAGGTTGGCAGGGTGTATGACATGTAAATCTGATTAAACTGAAAAATCTGAACCGTCCCGGAAACTGAGATACTTACTTGATGGACACCAGAAATCAGAATGACTTCCTTTGCTTCTGTTGCTTGGAAGACTCTCTAGCTCTGCTTTCCCTCGGCTAATCCGGGGATTGGCCCTCCCACTGGACTGCATGCGGAGCCTCATTATTCACCATCCACACCAGAAGCCAGGCTTCGATGCTAGGACAGCCAGCTGCTGCTCACTCCCTTTAATCTTTCCGCATCCTGACGGAGGTGTCAGGGAAACAGCAGCTTCTCAAATGACAGCTTCCCCTGGCTTGTGCCTGGGAGACCTAATGTTCTTCCATCTGCTCCAGTCTGGCCTAGAGTGAGCGTGGGCAGCAGAGCAGTCACTCTGCCTCAACAAGCATGGTCAAGTGCAGACACGGGACAGACACAGCTTGGAGACACGTGGAGATCACACCTTAGCCACACCCACTAGGACACAGCTTCAGGTCTCCAGATGGGCTTTTGGAATGCTTGCTGTGGGCATCACTGCCAGGATGCCGCTGCCCTTTCAGACCCCTGTCTGAGACAGATGGGCAACTCCTGTTGTTGAATGGCAAAGGAATACGGGCAGTGGGAGTCACTGTTTTGAAAGGCTTGTTCTTCTTACTAGGTTTGGGCTGCTTTCATGATAAGATTCCCTTAGGATTGCACAGCCAAGTAGACTTAAAGTATAAATGACAAAGTTTTTGTTTCAGTACCATCCCAATTTACCTGCAAGCAATTTTTTAGAAGAGCAAACATAAATTTTAAATTATAACTTACTTAATTCACTGATATAATTAATGCATGCTTATTCTAGATTTTGAACATGCATATTATATAACAACTCATATCTGTAGAGTTTGCGGAATGCTTTGTTACAAAAGTAACATATGCATCTTTATTACCTACAATTTAGAAAATATCGAATGAACAACACCGAAAATTAAAATTGCCTGTAATCGCTGACTCTGAATTAGATTCACATGGTAGTGTATTTTCTTCGGGGCTTTGAGCCTATGAATACATCTAATATGTTTTTGAGTAATTTTTACATATAAAGCTAAATAACATCAACAGTGCAAAGAGCCAAGAAAAGGAGATTACTTTTTTTTTTGCCTGTTTGCCAGTTTGCCCTTGCATGAGTGTTCTCACAAACATAACACAGCTATCTCTGTCGCCTACTTCACAGACACAGCCAGAAAGCCGTGGTGGGGGAGGTAGGCTGAGGGGTGAGGACAGGCAGAGGAAAATGAAACTCAGTTTAATATCTAGACCAGAGGCTCAGCTACCTTGCTGAATGCTTTGGAGGGCAAACATTGATTAAGTCCTCAGTTTGAAGCAGGTATTGTATAGGCAATGAGATAAAAACATAAACAGGACACCCCCTTGACCTCAGAGGGCACCCAGTCTGGAGTGGAAACGAGGCGAATAACTCAGCAGTGACAATGAGATGCCTTAAGAGTTGTGACAGAGCCACATGAATGTGTGGAAATAGCACATCAGTGGAACTGGTTGGAGGGAAAGGCCCTTGTGGGGACATGGTGGGCGAAGGGCTCTGCCTGCTGTGCCAGGGAGTTTGCCCCTAATCCCGAAAGCGCCTGGAGTCCCTGAAGGATGTGGAGAGGGGAGTTAATGGTTCACGTTTGTATTTTGGTGAGCATGATTGGAAACACACGAGATTTTGACATCAGACAGCTGTGCGATCCTTCGAAAAACAAAACAAAAAAACTAAAAAGCAAGTAAGATTCTCAGAGCCTCACTTATCCCATCTGTAAAATAAGAATAACTATCTATAAGATTGTAGTGAGGTTTGAATGCAAAAGAAAGTAGTTCCCACTAAACTCCTTGTAGTTCTAAGTTCCTTGAGCATCCTTATAACCTTTACTTTGAACGCTATGTCTGATAAATTGCTTGCCTCAATTTCACTTAGCTCTTTATTCTGGGGATTCCTCCTTTTCTTTTGTTTGGGGGCTGTTTCTTTGTCTCTCCATCTTAGCTGTCTCTTTTCGTTTGTTTCCATGTGTTTAGATAGGTCCACTTTGAGTCCCTGCCTTTGTGGGGTGGCCTTATGTAGTAGGACTCCTATGGGACCCAGTGGTGCAGTCTTCTTGATCTCCTGAGCTGGATGCTCTAGGGGCGTCCCTTGTGTGGGGTTTGTGGGCTCTCCTGTTGCATTTGGGGCTTAATTTTGTCAGCCTGTTCATTGGTGGGATCTGCCCTCCAGCTGACTGACTGAAAGGCTCAACCCTGATCACGCCTGGTACACTGTGGTACAGATCCTGACAGAACAAAACAAAACAACACAAAAAGACAGGCAAGAAAAACAAACAAAAAAAAAACCTCTCCAACAACAAAAGAGCAAAGAATAAGAAAATAGAACAGTGAAGGAAAAAATGAATACAGGAAGACCAAAATGATTATGAGAGAAGAGAGGGCAGAGAAACAGTAAGAATAAGGAATAGAAATAGGAAAATAAAACAAAACAAAACAATTAAAAGAACAAAGAAAGAGAAAGAATAAAAAATAAGAGGAAAGAAGAAAACAATACAGTAAGAAAAGGAAAGAATAAAATAAGAGATATGAAAGAAAAAGTAGGGAGGAAAAGAAAAAATAATACAAAGTCCACAAAAAAGGAAAAAATAATGAAAAAGAGCAAAGTGGAATTGTGCCAGCAGAGTTTAGTGCCTGCCTGCTGTGTGCTCCCTTTGGATGTGGCTCTGACGTTGTCTGAAGCTGGTGTAAGCCAATGTCAGATGGGGCTCATGTCTACCTTTTGGCTGCCTGTTCAAAGCATGAAACAATCCACAGTTCGTGGCTGTCTCCTCCAGGCTTGTCTGCACACGGGATGGGCCAAGCTGTGCTGCAAGGCTGGCTTTTACCAGCACACAGGACCTGGGGTAGGTCAGCAAACGTGCCAAGGTACCGCACTTCTGCCTACCTCTGCCTGCAAGTCTGCTGTCAGTCTTAGTCACTGACCAGACTGTTTCTGAGAAGGCTTATGGTGGAATTGGGAAGATGGGACCCCTAGGCCCACTGTGGGGGTGGGGGAGGTGCTGTTTAGACTTCAGTGAAGATGGTGTGCAGTTTTCCCTACTCCAGAGACACATATCTAAGATTGTCCTGGATTATTTCCCTGCACTCAGCAGGCAGAGCTTCTAGTAGGAAAGTGGGTGGGGTCTCCAGAGCCCAGAGTTCAGGTCTGTCAGAAACTAAAAGGGTGTTTCTATGGATCTCCCATGAGGGCAAGCACCAGTACAGTTCCCAGGAAAATGTGTGGAATGGTCATGCCCTAAAGCCAATCTCTGACACTGCCGATCCTGCCTATGTCGCTCTCTCCTCAGCAGGGCTTAAAATGCAAAGGACACAGAAACTATAATAAGAACCAGTCAAAAATGGAGAATGCAATAGCTGAAATGAAGAATATATCAGAAGAAATTAAAAACAGGGTAGATGAAACAGAAGATTGCATCAGTGATTTGGAAGATAAGGTAGAAAGCAATACTTATGCCGAGCATCAGAAAAAGAAAAAAAACTTAAAAGAATGATAGTTTAAGGGAACTTTGGGACAACATGAAGTATAACAATATCTACATCGTAGGGATACCAGAAGGAGAAGGAAGTGAGCAAAGGATAGAAAACATGTTTTAAGAAATAATGACAGAAAATGTCCCTAAGCTGGTTAAGGAAAAAGTCACACAAGTTCTGAGGAAGCACAGAGTCCCAATCAAGATGAACCTAAAGAGACCCACACCAAGATCAACATAATTAAGATTGCGAAGTTTAAAGACAAAGAGAGAATCTTAAAGGCAACAAGAGAGAAACAGTTAGCTACCAGGGAGTACCTACCTATAAGACTGTCAGCTGATGTCTCAACAGAAACACTACAGGCTGGAAGGCCAAAGTAATGAAAAGCAGAGACCTGCAGCCAAAACTACTCTATCCAGCATGGCTATGGTTTAAAATTAAAGGTGAAATATGCAGCTTCCCAGACCAAAACAAACAAACAAACAAACAAACAAACAAACATTCATTACCACCAAACCATCATTGCAAGAGATGTTAAGGGGACTGCCTTAAGATGAAGAAACACAGAGTGAATAATGTTATGTATAAAGAGAAAATGACAACGAATATGTACCTATCACTATTAACCTTAAATGTAAATAGCTTAAGTGCTCTAGTCAAAAGACATAAGGTAGCTGAATGCTTAAGAAAACATGACCCATATATATTCTGTATACAAGAGACCCACTTCATAACAAAAGATTTACACAAGCTGAAGGTCAAGGGATGGAAGAAATAAATGGAGACAAAAAAGCTGGGGTAGCAATACTTATGCTGACAAAGTAGATTTCAAAGTAAAGACAAAACAAGAGACAAAGAAGGTCACTATATAATACTAAAGAGATTGATCCCACAAGAGGACATGACCCTTGTAAACACATATGTATCCATTATAGGAGCACCTAAATGTATAAAAAAAATCTTGGTGGAGTTTAAAAATGACATTGAGAGCAATACAGTTATAAGAGGGGATTTGAACACCCCACTGTCACCAATGGATAGATCTTCCAGAAAAAAATGAACAAGGAAACAGCAACCTCAAACATCACACCAGATCCAATGTGTTTAATGGGATATTTATATAACATTTCATCCCAAAGCAGTAGAATATAAATTCCTCTCAAGTGCACATGGATTGTTCATGAAAACAGACCACGTATTAGGACACAAACTTAGTATTAATAAATTCAAGAAAATTGAAATCACATCAAGTATTTTCTTGGATCACAATGGCGTGAAACGAGAAATCAACCTGAATAAAAACTCAAAAACATTCCAATTCATGGAGAGTAAATGGCATGTTATTAAATAATGGCTGGGTTATCAATAAGATCAAGGAAGAAATCAAAAAGTACCTGGAAACATGAAAATGAGCACATATCAGCCTAAAACCTATGGGACACAATGAAAGTGGTCCTGAGAGGGCAGTTCATAGCATTACAGGCCTACTTCAAACAATAGAAATATCTTAAATAAACTATCTAACCCTACACCTAAAAGAACTAGAAAAAACAGAACAAACAGCCCAGAGCAAGTAGAAGGTAGGAAGTAATCAGATTAGAGCAGAAATAAATGACACAGAAACTAAGAAAACAATTCAAAACATTAATGAATCCAAGAGCTGGTTTTTTGAAGAGATACACAAAATTGATGATCCTTAAACTGGACTCATTAAGAAAAAGACACAGGATCTAAATACATAAAATCAGAAATAGAAGAGAAGTAATAGCTGATACCACAGAAATACAAAGGATTATAAGAAAATATGCCAAGAAATTGGACAACCTAGGTGAAATGGATAAATTTCTAGAAACATATAGTCTCCAAAATGGAATCAGGAAGAAGCAGAAAACCTGAATAGACTGATAGCAACTAATTAAATCAAAGCAATAATAAAAAAACTCCTAGCAAACAATAGTCCTGGATCAGATGGCTTCACAGGTGGATTTAACCAATCATTAAAAAAAGAACCAATACCTATATTTCTCAAACTATTCCAAAAAATGCAAGAGAAGAGAAGACTTCCAAGCTCTTTTTATGAGGCCAGTATTATCATAATTCTAAAACCAGGTATAGATACAACAAAGAAAGACAATTATAGGCTCATATCTCTGATGAACATAGATGCTAAAATCCTCAGCAAAATATAGCAAACCAGGTCCAGCTATACATTGAAAAAGATCCTACACCAGGATCATGTGGGATTTATCCTGGGGTGCAAGGTTGGTACAATATTTGCAAATCAATAAATGTGATACACCACATAAACAATGAAAAATAAAAATTACATGAACATATCGATAGATGCAGGAAAAACTTTTGATCAAATCCAGCACCCATTTATGATAAAAAAAACTTTCAGCAAAATGGGAATAGAGGGGTCATACCTCAACATAATAAAGGCCATTTACGAAAAACCTACAGCCAACATCATACTCAATGGGCAAAAACTAAAAACATTTCTTTTTTTTTTTAGATTTTATTTATTTACCTTTTAGAGGGGAAGGGAAGGAGAGAAGGATCAATGTATGGTTGCCTCTCGTGAGTCCCCTGCTGGGAACTGGCCTGCAACCCAGGCATGTGCCCTGACTGGGAATTGAACTGCAATCGTGTGGTTCACAGGCCCCTGCTTAATCCACTGAGCTATACCAGCCAGGGCTAAAAGTATTTCTCCTAAGATCAGGAGCGAGACAAGGATATCTGCTTTCACCACTCTTGTTCAACATAGTATTGGAATTCCAAGCCACAGCAATCAGACAAGGTGACGAAATAAGAGGCATCCAAATTGGAAAAGAAGAAGTAAAAATGTCAGTGTTTGCAGATAACATGATATTGTACATAGAAAATCCTATAGGTGCCACCAGAAAACTACTAGACCTACTAAATGAATTTGGCAAAGTAGCCAGATACAAAATCAATACTCAGAAATTGATTGTATTTTTATACAACAATACTGAACTATCAGAAAGAGAGACTAAAAAAATCCCACTTACTATTGTAACAACAAAATAAGATATTTAGAAATATATTTAAGCAAAAAGATAAAAGACCTATACTCCAAAAACTATAGGACACTGAAGAAAGAAATTGAGGAAGATCCAAATAAGTGGAAACATATACCCTGTTCATGGATAGGAAGAATTAATATCATTAAAATGTCTATACTACCCAAAGCAACCTGTAGATTCAATGCAATTCCTATTAAAACACCAATGGCATATTTCACAGATGTAGAACAATATTCCAAAAATTTGTATGGAACCAAAAAGACTACAAAAATCCTCAGCAGTCTTGAGAAAGAAGGACAAAGTTGAAGGGATCACTATATCTGATATCAGACTGTACTATGAGGCCACTGTAATCAAGACAACCTGGTTCTGGCATAAGAACAGACACAGAGATCAATGGAACTGAACAGAGAGCCAAGAAATGAACCCATGTCTCTGTGGTCAACATCCAACAAAAGAAACAAAAGCATAGAATGAAGTCAGTCTCCTTAATAAATGGTGTTGGGAAAACTAGACTGGCCCATGCAAAAAAAAAAAAAAAATTGAACTGGACCAACTTACACCAGAATAAACTCAAAATGTATAAAAGACTTAAATATAAGTTGTGATACCATAAAAATTCTAGGGGAAAAGAGGAAGTAAAATTTCAGATATCTCAAGTAGCAATATTTTCACTTATATACCTCCTAGGGCACAGGTGGCAAACACAAGGCCGAATCTGGCCCCCCACTTTGTTTTGTCCGGCCTGGCACCTTGTTTCTCCCTGGTGGTAGTGCCAGGCTCTCCTTTAACTGTTAAGGAGCAGTTACATTTACACAGTCCTAAAATTACATTCGGCCCTTTGAAAACAACTGCAAGGCTTATGTGGCCCTCCAGTGAAAATGAGTTTGACCCCCCTGTCCTAGGGCAAGGGAAATGAAAGAAAAGTAAACAAATGGAACTACAAAAGCTTATTCAAACTCAAACACTTATGCACAGCTGGAAAAATCCCATCAAAATGAGAAGGGAACTGACTATGTGGGAGAACATATTTGCCAATTATACTTTGGACAAGGGTTCAATCTCCAAAATATATAAAGAACTTATATGACTCAACACCAGTCAGACAAACAATCTAGTTAAAAAATGGGCAAAGGATCCGAACAGATATTTCTCCAAGGAGGACATACAGGTCGCCCAGAACATATGAAAAAATGCTGAGCATCACTAGCTATCAGAAAGATGCAAATTAAAACCACAATGAGATATCATCCCACAGCTGCCAAAATGGTTATCACTAATAAATCAGCAAATAACAAGTGCTGGTGAGGATGTGGAGAAAAGGGAACCCTGGTGCACTGTTGTGGGAATGCAGGCAGACTGGTACAGCCACTGTGGAAAACAGTATGGTGTTTCCTCAAAAAATTGAAAATGGAACTTCGTTTTGACCCAGTGTTCCATTTCTGGGAATATATCCTAAGAATCCTGAAACAGCAATTGAAAAGAATATATTCACTTATATGTTCATAACAGCATTACTTATAATAGCCAAGATTTGGACACAGCCTAAGTGCCCATCAGTAGATGAGTGGACAAAAAAGCCACGGTACATAGTGGAATACTATGCAGCAATAAAAAATAAGCAATTTCTACCTTTTGCAATTGTATGGATGAAACTAGAAACTATTATGCTCCATGAAATAATCCAGGTAGTAAAAGACAAACACGATATGATCTCACTCACAGAGTGGAATCTAAACAACAAAATAAACTGAAAATCAAAATAGCATCAGAGACATGGAAATATGAAGACGACCGACAGCTGTGAGAGGGGAGCAAGAAGGTGGTGACTGCTTGAAAGAAGGCGAAGAGATTGGTCAAAGAACGCATATGTGTGACTCATGGACATGGACAGCAGTGTGGGGATTGTCTGATGGAGGGAGGGGGCTGGGTGAATGTGCAAAGGGAGAGATTTGGGACAACTTTAATAGCATAAATGATAAGATATTTAAAAAGGAAAAATGCAAAATAAAGGTGTGAGGCAAAAATCACTGAAAACAGATGAATGTTCAATAAATCAGACTAGCTATTGTTAGTTGCAAGGCATACAGGTTCCTCCAGTCCAGCCTTCCCCCGGTCCTGCTCTCTCCTCTCCACCACACTCCTCTGCATTCTAACCAGGTAGATCACTCCAGGCTGTTCCCCGCCCCACCACCCGCTCCAACCTCAGACCTCCACTTTTTTGCCCAAGCTGCTCCATCTTCATGGTATGCCGGTTTCCTTTCTCTTGCCTGCTTTAAGAACTGTGACCCATTGTTTAAGACCTGACTTTAAATATTCACTCTTCTCCAAAGTAGTAAAGGAATTTGGGAGACTAGAGAGAAATGGAAAATTTCTCACTCAAAATTGGGAGACGGAGTTTAAAAGAATCTTCTTAACAGTCTCTCACATTTTGAAAGGTGAGATTTACAGGTACAAACTTTAAAAGAGTTCATTCTTGCTTAAAACAGCTAACCCTGCAACCGGGGTGTGCCTCTTCGGGGAGGGTCCATGGACTGATACGTGACCCAGGAATATCAGCTTCCTTCTCCGGTTCTCCTCCCCATTTCCCCCCTCATAAACCGTCACTGGTTTTGTTCATATTCTAATTTTATTTTATCTTCTAATAACCCCACTTGTTTTTTCATTATAATTTATTTCTTATGTTTTATTAATCTCTTTATTTTTATGAATATTTGTCATATTATTATTATTACTCATTTTAAATTTTTGATGCATCTACTCCAGTAATTCTGCTTTAAATCAATAAATGTTTGTAGGCTAATTGTCCTCTTATGGTGCTTGTCCCAGGTTAACTGGAGGATAAGCAGGAGAAACACTTAGAAGTTTTTCTTCATTTTGTCCATCCACTTGGAGTTTCTCACAGGTTGTTTTTTTTTAAATCCTTCTGATTCATACTTGCCTCTTGTTTCAGTAGAATAGATTCTCCGTAGATAATTCTAGGGGGGGTTATTTAGCCATTTTACTATTTCCCTTTAAAAAAATCACGCTTTGCTTTACCTTGGGTACATCATAAGCTTTAAATGGTGTGTGTCTGCACTTGTCTTAAAGAACCACATTAGAGAGACCATAGAACTTTTTCTACTAACCCTTAACTGCTGTGATACCTAATTAACTCCCCTCTTTCCTCAGTTGGTTTATTTGCTATTGAAACCCCCAGAATGAGTAAATCTCCCTCCCAGCGGAATGTCACTTACAGACGGAATTTCGGGTGGCCTGCAGACCTTTGCTTTGGTTGGTCTCCTCTTTCTCCCGTCTGCAGGTGTGAAAGGCTCCACCCTATTTTTGACGTTCTCGCTTTCCTGACCAGGCAGGTAGAAAATACGTCAAATATCCCTAAATTCCCTGAAATTCTCAGTACATGCAGGATGACAAGATGATTAATCACGGACGGTTAGAGTGCCCGTGTCTGTTTCTCACTGTTCAAGTGCTCTTTTGCTGCGTGACCCTGGGGAAATTGCCCCAGTTGTCTGAGACTCTGTCCATGGGGAGTGTCTTGGTACTTCCTTCAGGTGGTCGCTACTAGGGCCCGAGGCACTAGCATCTATGTACTTTAGAATAGCACTGGGTACATGGTAAGAATATATTTTTCTTCTTTCTCTTCCCATTTTTTCTTCTTTCTCATCCCCAATCCTGAAAGACATTATTTTGCCATGCAAGTAGAAGAGTAAACATCTCCTTTTTCCCCTGAAGCAGAACTTTTTTTCTGCACAAAGAGTTTATTTTTTATGTCATGTGCCAGTTCTTGGGGATTTACAGATGGAAAGCCGGAGGGCCCATACCCTCACGGAGCTCACAGTTCTGTGAAGGAAGCAGGCAAGTTAGTTGATGGTTTTGATCAAGTAAGATAATTGTGTTGGGGCAGTGATGAACCCAAGGTATTATTATAGGAGCCTTGAAGGGGGCAATCAATTTAGCCCAGGGATATCCCTGGGTGGCTTCCTGGAGGAGATAATGTTTCAGCTGAAACTGTGATGTGTGATGATGTGTGTGTGTGTGTGTGTGTGTGTGTGTGTGTGTGGCAGGGGGCACAGCATATGCGGAATCCCAAGTAAAAGGAACGTGGAAGGGAGAGCAACAGACACTTTTAACAAATCAAAAATGACTGGAAGAAGGACCCTCAGGTTTTGAGAGTGTAACTTTTTTGTGAAGATGAATTCACATGAAAATTCCATGTGAAGAGGAAAATCTTGCAGCTGGTTCTTGTTAAAGGCCAAGACCTCCCCTGGTTTACGCTGTGCTTCCAGGTTTTACTAACAAGGTCACTACCCCATTTGGAAAGCCAGGGAAGAGACCTTAGGTGAGGTTACAACTATGACTCTGCTGTTTGAGCACCAGGGACACGTAAGTCATTTTGTCAGCTGGTTGATAATGCAGGTATTTCCTTTTATTAGGTTGTTTTAGGGTGTGATCTCCTTTAGAGTCAAAATGCACATGTTCCCTCTTCCATTCTTTCTGGGGAATGGACACGAAATAACTGGCCTGCATCCTGTAACATAAATCTCTACACCTGTGGTTTCCAAGTCTTGATGCATATTAGGATCACCTAGGGCGTTTTTAGACTTCCCAGGGCTCAAGTCTCCCTCCCATTCATCAGCGTAGCTGAGCAGGAACACAGCTGTCAGTATTCTTTTAAAGATCTTCAAGTGGTTCCTGGATGCAGAAAGGTTTTGGTACCACCACTGTACTCACGGGAAGACAATTTGTTCTTTTCTTTGCATCCTAGATCCTTTTACAAAGTTTTCCATCCCTTTTGTCATTTTTGTGGTCTTCCCTAAATCCTGTCTGTATCATGTCAATGTTATTTAGTTTCGTATTTGAACTAACTTCACGGCTGAGTTAAATGCCTCATCCCTCCTGCTGTTCACTGCCCCAGCTAACAAAATTGGGAGTTAGGGCAGAGGATGGACATGAATGTTTACAGGGCTGGGGAACAAATGAGGACTTAGTGGATGAACGGGAGATAGGACATGTTAGATGCTGGCTGTTTGTCTATAGCTGGGCCTCTAATGAGATGGGGTCAGGACCTTGGTTCCTTCAATGTCCTTGGTGGGCCCCCAGGAGATATGTCATGTGTGGAGGACTCTAGATAAACACTGTCACCAGGTGGATCATTGACCCCAAATCCTATCTAGTGTCCCATTCTGTTGAATTGATTGGACCACATGAGAGTCAGGAGGGTCCCTTTCATCTTTTGAATTGAGAGGAGAACAGAGGCAGGCAGCTAGGCTCTTGGTGCCTTTGCCTTGTCTGTCTGTGCTTTACTCTTGGTAGAGAGAACAGGATTAGAGATAAAAGCTGGGAGGAAAATGAGTTGTTTTCCCCAGAGCCTGGGTCTTAACTGGCATGAGTCACTAGACCCCTCTCTAGTCTTCATGGGTTTTCTGTGTTTTCCCTGGCCATTCTCGCTAGCCAGATGGCCCCAGCTTCACTTGGACGAGCACAGAGCAAAAGTATCGGGTTACTTTCAGGAATGGGTCTATATAATTTTATGAAGCTGGGCTTTGGGTTATATATACCTACTAACTAACAACACACTGTAAACAGTTTAAATATCCAAGAAAGGGACTGGTTGACTAGATTTAGTATGGCAGTATAATGGAATACTAGCTATCAAAACTCGTGTTTATAAAAACTGATGGCACTGGGATATATACTTTAATGTATCATTTGAAATATCATGTATGCCATAATACATGGCATTATGAAAGTGTGCATAGATTTTGATTCTGTTTAAAAGTCATAAACAAAAAAGGCTGTAATAAAATATACAAAAATAGTAATCGTGTTTTTCATCTGGACGGTGAAATGATATATGTTTTTGTTCCTTTGTGCTTTCTTAAGAGTTTCCATTTTAAGTCATAGACATGAATTTCTTTGACTTCTGAGAAATGCTAAATAAAAGAAAACCGTAAGTTGTATTTTTAAAAATGTTTGACTATGGAAGGCGCATGAGATCAAACCCATGGACAGAAAATTAATTATTCCTGGAGAAGTCGTAAACAGTGGACCATGTCCCTGCGATGCTGAGATGACAGGTACTTAGTAGTTGGTTATAGAGAAAATCAGAAGTGATCGAAGAAGAACATGAGAGATGCATAATGTGAAGTAAGAATTGGATTTCAAGGCACCATTCTACCTCGCAGCCATTCTGGCAATAGCCACTGATGGAACGTTCAGTTGTCATTGTAGGTAGCTTCCTCTAGAAGACCCTTGCCTGAGTTTAGGAGAGAGGCCTAGCAACCACAGCCAGTAAATCATGCTTTTCTCTAACAGTGAACACATTTTCACATACTTTTCTCTCAATTTCTTTTGCTCATACCCCATCATACACGTACATTTTGTTTCATTCAAGAAAAAAATGTGAATACAGATATTGTATTGTTCAGGATAGGTTAGGTTATGCTGCAGTAACAAACAAGCCAAAGTCTCAATGCCTAGTGCACCAAAGGTTCATTTCTAACTAACATCAAGTCCTTTAAGTTCTAGGGCTACTGTCTTTCAGTGGTGACTCGGTGACTGCAGGTGCTTTGATGTTGTCCCTCGACTGTCTTAGTGATAGTCTTTGGCCAATGTGGCAGTGGAAAGGACAGCTAGTGGTCATACACTGGCTCTTCTGTGCTTCTTCCCAAAGCATTTACCTCTCAGAACTTGTCCCTTGGCTCTGCCTAACTATGAGAGTGCTAAGGGAGCAGGGGGAATGTTTGGTGAGAAGATTTTACACATACACAGATTTTTACCTTTGCTTCATTGGTTCTACTCTGACTATGAAAAAAGACTATGATTAAGCCTAAGTTATTTGTAACAAGCTTTCTAATTGAACTGAACTTTTGACTTTTCAAGTCAGAATGTGTTGAACTAATTTTTAACACCCTCAAAAGTTAATTTCTTTGTCTGCAGAACTTTCCAGAAAATCCCACGTGTCCCATAAACCAGTATAAATTGTAGTCGAAACTATTCTTTCTCAAATTTTTGACCCAAGCATGAACTGAGTTTTAACTTGGAGTCTTGATTTATAATAATGATTTATCTTTAAATCATAGTTTTCTCAAATGGTCTGAAACTTGAGTGTGAGAGCATTTGGGTACTTGGCTATTTTTTAAACCATAGGACAGCAGAAACAGAAAAAAACATCATTGTAGAATCCACTGTGTTCATTATTGTGCTTGGTTCTTTGATGTCTGTTATCTCTTCTAATACTCAAATAGTCCTAGGAGGAAGTTATTACTATATTCTTTTTCAGAATGAGAAAACTGAAGGCCAGCAAAGTTGTGGCACAACTAGGAAGTGTCAGAGCCAGGACGCAAATTCAAGTGCAGAGGTCTCCGAGGCACTTTTGACTCTCATGTACCACTCAGGTGATACTTGCATCCATCTGAGTACCTTAGGATCCCCAGACACGGTTTCCTTATCTGTAAAATTGAATTGATATCAAGCTGCCTGTCACAACCACTGAGAGGATTAACTGGAAGCATGGAGCACAGTGCTGGGCATGTGAGTGTCCAATAACAGTTGCATGGTTGGGGTCACTGCTGCTGTCATGTTATTATTTTACACGTGGCCCTGTCCTTCTGGTCTGTCTCTGCCCACACTGGAGTCCTCAGGTCTTCCAGTGCTCACATTCTCTTCACATTCAGTGAGGATTGCAAATTCACACCAAGTCTCAGCTGCCCCACACAGGCCATCTGTCACAGTTCTTCCTCATCAAATAAAATCTCCTACAAAGGCTGGCCCAGGTCATAGACTGAGCAAGTCAGCCAATATCACCACTTGCTGCCAGAGAACCCCTAAAGTTTCTCTGTGCTAGTGGGGGGGACTCCAAGAATGTGTGTAGGCCCACGTCCATGTGTGGCTGTGGTCGTGCAGATACCGCTCCTTCCATGTCTGCTGTGGCTTTTCTCCAAAGTGTTGCCCAGGTGTCTCTGAGACAGACGTGATGCTCTCCTCCAAAATGTCCTCCCTGTCAGACACCCCTCTCTCAACCCCCCAAAACGTACCCTGCTCACGTGCTACGTCTACCTGAATTCTTGTCTCTCCGCTGTTTTCATCCAGAGCTACCCCAGCAAGCCCATTGGCCTCAGAGCTGGTGAGCTCCCATTTTGAAGCATTTAGTGGAAACATCACTACGCATTAGGAAGAAGTTCTAAGGAGAGCTGAACTCGAGTGTTTTTCTTAAGGTCTCTCCGAGACCCAGCAAGACATAGCCCATGAGCTGTCACCTTCTTCTTTCTTATGTGGATGGCACTCACCATCAACTGATCAAGCACTCTCCCTGGTGCATCTGTCTCCAGGCAGTTGTCACCCATCGGTGGCACTGGTAGGTGAGGAAAGGCTTTATGAGCCAAACTTGGACCTGTCGAGTGCTTTTAACACTTCTGCATCAGTCCCCACCAAATAGTGCGAAGCTGGGTTTCTCTTTTTATGAAAGAGTCCTGTTTAAGAACTGCTTTGAGATGAGGCCTTAAGATGTTACATTTGTATTGGAAAGAGCAACACCATTCAGCTTTAGTCTTCAGGAGAAACAAAGGAAAAAAGAAAGCTATAACCAGTATATGTCTAACATGGTAGTCACTGGCCACAAGTGGCTATTTAAATTAAGATAAAATGTAACTAGCCCTGGCTGGTGTAGCTCAGTGGATTGAGTGAGGGCCTGCGAACCAGAGGGTTGCGGTTCGATTCCCAGTCAGGGCACATGCCTGGGTTGCAGGCCAGTTCCCATCAGGGGACCCGTGAGAGGCAACCATACATTGATATTTCTCTCCCTCTCTCTTTCCTTTCCCCTCTAAAAGGTAAATAAATGAAATCTTTAAAAAAACTTAAAAAAGATAAAATATAACTAAAACTTATTTCTTCAATTGCAGTAGCCGCAGTTCAAGGGTTAACTAGCCGCTGGTGGCCAGTGGTCACGTACTGGATGGCATAGAGAGAGAACGTTTCCCTCATCACTCACATTTCTTTTAGCCTATGGTGGACTCGAGGTTGTGTTCTGTATCCTAAGAGGTATTTCTTTTTACATTTTGTTATTTATTCAAGTCCCTCTTCTTCCCTCAAATGCTCCATCTTGTCTGCCAAGTAAGTGAAATCATGTCAGTGCTAGGATGTCATTCAAAGTAGAAGAAGCAAGTCTTCTTGCTTAAATGAGAAGGTGCAGAAATAGAGCAAGACCCATAAGTAGATCACTTCGCACGCTTTCTCAGGGAAATCGGCTTCTGGCTTCATAGGCTGTCTGTTGAACGTAAAAATAATCATGCTCCTTTTCTTTCTTCTTTTAAGCATAGCCACATGTATGAGACCAGAGCGCACTCTCTGTTTTGTGAGCCCTTGGTTTCCTGCTAAATGGCCATTAGTAGAAGAATCCAACCTATGATTATATTAAAAAGGGAAAATAACTGATCAAAAGGAGAAGGGGATTTGATCTTTCTACTGGATAAATTTAGTTGCCTGAATGGCGGTATTTGCAACTCATTCAGAAACTATTTCAGTGCCCAAATCATAAAAGCATCACCAAATTTGCTTTTTTCTCCTCTCATTCAGGAGCTGTGGTTGCCTTTGGTGTGGTGGGAAAGGGAGTGGGTGTGACAGGGAGGAGACAGTCATTCATAAGATTTCTTTATTCAAGTATTACGTTTAAAGCTTTCTATAGCCCTTTATAATTATCTAGTTAAATTTATAATCCAGTTCTCCTAAAATGGGTGACATTTGAGTGCTATAAAATTAATATGAATGAGACACCATGGATGTAATTGGTTTCTAGAAAAATCTCATCTTTATGATTCACTCTTAGAGACAAAAATGTGAGCCCAGAACTTCCTAGAATATCAATATATCTGATTCCTTTTGTACATTTTCCCAAGAAAGCAGTTTTTCAGGAAATAGAATCTCTGCTGGATTTTTTTTTCTTTTGGTCTCTTTCTTTATTGTCTCAAATTAGAAAGCTCAGGAAATGGCTGAAATAATAATTTGCTGCACTTGAGTGATTTGGCGCGGTGTAGTTCAGAAAAACATTCACATTGCCCGACTGGGAATCGTGTCCATCGGAACCATGACCTTTTGTGGTTTACGGGGGTTATCTCCGGGTTTCCGGCTGTTGTAGCTCCACCATCTGCAACTCATCGAACGCTCAGTGCTTGAAGTCATCAGGGTAGGCACACCAAGTTCCCAGCCCTCCAGCTGATGAGGCTGTTGTTACTGAGTTCCGAATGTGCTGTGAGCGGCCTCTAGAACGAGGGGGGTGGGGAGGCGAATGTTTAAAGATTTTTGGAGTACAATTTCATGCTCAACAAGCATGCACTTACCATGCCTTTGCGGTTTATTAAGATTGGAATGGGGTTGAAGTTTGCCTTTGCATGATCTAGAAAGTTATTGTTAAGCAAATTAAGAACGTGAATCATTTTATAAGATATGACCAAAAATACGGGTTTTGGAGTTCATTGGACCCAGGCTTCATTTCTGATCTTCTTACTTACCAGCTATGACTTTGGGGCAAGTTATCCACCATTAGTTTTATTTTTTATGTGTGTGAAATGGGGCTGACAGCTCCTATCACAAGAGACTGTCTCAGGGTCTGTTTTTAGTGTAGTTAGTATTAGCAGTTAAGAAAGCAAGCTATTTTTTAAAGATTTTGTTTTTATTTATTTTTAGAGAGAAGGGAAAGGAGGGAGAGAAGGAGCGGAACATCGATGTGTGAGAGAGACATTGCTTGGTTGCCTCTTGCACGTCCCCATCTGGGGACCTGGCCTGCAACCCAGGCATGTGCCCTGACTGGAAGTTGAACCGGCGACCTTTCAGTTTGCAGGCTGGTGCTCGTTCCTCTGAGCCACACCTGCCAGGGCTGAGAGCAAGCTATTTTTAAAAGAAATTTATAGAACATTATATGCTTAATGAGGACAAAACGTATAAATATTCATAGCTTTCCTTCCTCTCCCATTCTCTTGGGAAGAGTGGGCGTTTGTACTGCCCAACCGGGAGCTGGGGGTGGGGGCGGGGCTGAGCAGAGTAAGCAATGATTAAAGTTGTGAGCCGAAAGAAACCTAGTGGGCAGATGAATTTACAAAATAACGGACTCTTTATAAAAAATACTAAAAAATGTAATATAAAAGTCAAGAGGATTAAGAGGGAAGGGTGCTGGAAGTTTTCGGGGGCAGACAGAGAGAGGGAAGGAGGGGTTGCTGCAGAGTGACATTCAGGGGAGCCAGGTGGGTCAAGAAAATTTTGGAAGTGTTTTGTGGTGAAAGTCTCCGGTTGTCAGTTTTATCAAAGTCTTCTTCAGTCCCTGTCTCACAGGGAGGCAAGAATAGCAGAGTGGCTAGAGGCCTAAATTCCGGACCTGCGGTCCTCAGTTCAAATCCTGCCCTGCAATGCTGTAGCTGGGTCACCACGTGCAGCCGTACCCTGTCTACGCTGAAGTTCGTCCCATTGAGATGGGCAGCCGAACCAGGCCTTCCCTAGGGTGACTCTGAGGATCAGCTGGAACAGTCTCTGGGGAGTCTGATGCCTTAATGTTCAGTGCTTGGCGGATACATAAGAAGCTGATAAATGTGAACTCAGCGGTGTCATTTTTTAAAGTATGATAATGATTTCCATTTATTGAGTGTTTACTATGTACCAGGCACTCTGCTGCAGACTCTGTGAGGATTAATTGATTTAATTTTCAAAAAAACTCTGCAAGGTAGGAACTGTTACTATCCCCATTCCACACAGGGTAAAACTGAGGCACAGATGATTCAAGTGACTTGACCAAAGACACATGACAAGAGAGTAGCAGAGCTTGGGTTAGCCTCAAATACTGTGATGCTGGGTCCTACTCTTCTGTGCCATCCTGCACCTTACATATGAGTGTCTGATCTTAAGATAAACTCTGGGGCCTCTCGCCCTTTTTTATAGGTGCTTGGTTTATACCCGACAACCTGGCTACTCACACTGTGGTCCACAGGCCGCCCGGGAACAGAGTCTCAGGCCCAACCCAGACTCTAGAAATAGGAACTGCATCTTAACAAGCTCCCCAGGTGATTCGCCACCATGTTCAAGTCTGAGAAGCAGCGCTTCAGAGTGTGAACCTGTCCCCACATAGACTGTCTCATTCATGTCCCCATCCTTTAGAGTGTTTAGCATTGCACTTGTCACCCAGGAGGTTGACACTTGATCCAAAAGTAGATCAAGGCATGTTGACCATGAAATAAACGGACACATCCTGGTTGAATAACAACTGGTTTATCTTCAGCCGAGTGAGTGGGTGCTCAGGGCTGCCAGCCTCCAGCAGAGCACCAGGCACAAAACAGATCCCGTACATATGTCTTGAGTCGAGGCGGAAATGTTCCGTGATAGAGACATTGAGCGTACCAGCCTTCCCTGGATGTGCTCCGACCTTCAGAAAGGCCAGCCAATGCCTAAGCAAGCAGAACAGCGATTACGCACTTACTCCGAACCCAGCTTTAAGGCAAGCTCTGCGCCGTTGGTTCCCCTGTGAACTCAAGCCGATTCTCTTCCCTCCGGAGCTCTCTGTTGTCTTGGCACTGTTTGCAACTCATTCGGAAGCTAATTAAGTTTCAGGATCAGTTTGTCCTGTTCGAGAGTGTGGATATGCTGAAGGAGGTTTTTTTTTTTTTTTATAACTTAAATTATCTGAGTGAAAGGGCAATTATAATTTGCTTCTAAAATTGGCCAAAAGTCAGCTTTCATCAAAATAATTCTCAAAAGACATTAGTCTCTGTAAAACCAGGATATTTCATGAAAGACAACAAATAGGATTTAAATAGGCCATGGAAAATGTATTGATAATCTGGCCATATTTTAATCCTGTTCTCTAACAGAGTGTGAAATTACTTGTTTACTTCACTTATCGGGGGCTAGAGGTAGCTCATCGCTCGTTGACAGAGCCGTTTTTTGTGAGCACCTTTCGGCAGTGAGCTTCTGCTGGGCCAAGGCCAAACAATTTGACTTCACTGGCCTAAGTACTACCTCCAAAGTCAAGGTCAGGACTGTTGTTACCTCTCAGCAGCCAGAGGAACTCATGAACTCTGATATATCTGGTCAGGGCTTTCATTTGTGCCTGGACAGGGAGGTAAGCCAGGAGTCATAGTGAAAAGTTGGGAGTTTTATTTTCAGTATCCCCACATTTCTTTCCTGCACCATACTCCTCCAGAAGTGACCGGTGTGTTGGTTTCATCATCAGTCTACAATATTATCAACTAGTTGAACACTACTGGGGATGCCATAAAGTATAAGAAGTAGTCCCTGACCTAAAGGAGTTCACATGTGTATGAATAGCTACTGTGGTGAAATAGGCCTTGTTTAAACTCTGTCCAGATCCCCTTTATCAAGTTAATCCATTCATCTCATCCTAATGGCCGTGTTAGCTGCTAATGGCTCACAGCTGCTCCTTTCTGGAGAATTGGCTGATAGCTCTCAGCCAGTGGAGCGGAGGGACCAAACCTACGTGTTTCCGCTTCCCTAGCATGACTATAAGAGGCTGGAGCCCTTTTCTTCAGGTGGGACCATCCCATGGTGTGCCAGAGCCTCCCCTTGGAACCATGATGAAGCGAGACTCCTGCTGAGATCACCTCGCGTCTTCCTTCACTTCCTTTCTCTCCTTGCTCAGTTAACTGAGTGCCTCTGAATCTTCTTGAATGCTCCGTTTAAAACTTGCAGAAAGCTTCTACTAATAAGCCTCAGGGAGCCAAGGAGGAAACAGTACTCCCCAAGTGCAGAGACCTGGGTCCTTGGAGATGGAGTTGCCCGGAAGGACCTGAGTCACGTAGGGACGTGGCCACAGCTAATGATCAGAGTAGGGATTGGGAACAGATATGCTGCCCTCTCTCTCTCCTCTTCTCTGGGTCTGCAGCCCTTTAGTCAAATCCAATTCAAGCTGCTATAACAAAATATCCCAGACTGAGTGGCTTACAAACAATAAAAATTTATTGCTTACAGTTTTGGAGGCTGGAAGTTCAAGATCAGAGTGCCAGCACAGTCAGGTGAGGATCCTCTCCTGGGTCACAGACTTTTCATTGTATTCTCACCTGGTGGGAGGGCCTGGGGAACTCTGCGGGTCGCTTTTATTCGAGCTCCAATCCCATTCGTGAGGGTTCTTACCTTATGACCTAATCACCTCCCAAAGGGTCTTCCTCCTAATACCACTGCCTTCAAGCCTTAGGATTTCAACGTTTGAATTTTGAGGGGACACAAAGATTCTGACCGTAGCGACAAGAAACTAGTTAACAATGAGCTGGCACTTAATAGAGGGATTGTCTTCATTTTATGGATGACAAGATTCCCCTGTAGGGGAGTAGTGCCTTGTGAGGTTGAGGAAGCTATTGCTGGTGTTCCCGAGGAATCCACATGGAAACAGAATTCCATGAGAAGG
The DNA here is from genome assembly GCF_014824575.4 of Sturnira hondurensis. NCBI lineage: Eukaryota > Metazoa > Chordata > Mammalia > Chiroptera > Phyllostomidae > Sturnira > Sturnira hondurensis. Next base: position 7,369,571 of record NW_028085930.1, read on the forward strand.
ATATTGAATTTTGCTCCTGAGAGAATCTTTCAAGGTCCTTACAGGTCCAGTCTCCCTCAGAGAAGGAGGAAAGGGCCTCTGGGGGATCCCTGTAGCCCTGAACCTCCTGATGCTAAGAGTTATTAAGAGGTTATAACGTGGAGATGGGGTGGGCCCTGCAGTGCTTATTGTGGCTGCGATTGGCTCGAGTCCAGGATCAGCGGCTCTGTGCTTTCTCCCCCGAGAATCATCCTCCTGCTTTCCCCCTTCTGATTCTGAATCCTGGTGTTGCAGGTGGGAGCCAGAAAGGGGAAGGTGAGAATGGACTTGGGCACTCGGGGCAGGAGATCAGATTCTGGGCCTCTCTTTTGGCGCTGATTTGCCGAGGGCATCTTGAGAAGGTGGACCAGGGTTTAGGGAAGGGAAGTTTGGACCGTTTCTTCCGGTGGGGCTGCGTGCCTCTCTGTGCCCTCATGTAGAAGAAAAAAGGAGAGCTGGATTTTGGGGAGCCCTAAAAGCTTGGAAAGGGATTCAATTGATTAAGCAGCAAGCCTGCAACATTTCACACAATCTATGTCCTTCATATGGAACTGGATTACACTTCACAGTCTATCGCACTAATTCATTAACTTTATTTCACAGAGTAAAAATTTTACCATGCAGATGTATGCAAATCATATAGGAAAACAGTGTTCTTAGTCAAGTGCACCAACACCTGTTGAGGGTTTTTTTTGTTTGTTTCTGTTTTCTGTTTGTTTTTTATTTGTTTACTTCACTGGAGCTGTGCCACTGGGTAGGATGTGAGATAGTGTGAATAGTCAATATTTGAAACTGTGTGTAGAACAAGTTGCTAAGTGGTGACTGAGAGCCTCTATCCTCTGACAAACACTGTGGTGATTGGCATGTCTCTTTCCCTCCTTTTCTTGCCTAAAACAGAATGAAGAAGATGAGCAACATTTATGAGTCGGCCGCCAATACGCTGGGCATCTTTAACAGCCCCTGCCTGACCAAAGTTGAGCTGCGGGTGGCCTGCAAAGGCATTTCCGACCGAGATGCGCTGTCCAAACCAGACCCCTGTGTCATCCTCAAGATGCAGTCCCACGGGCAGTGGTTCGAGGTAGGCTTGTCCCCGCCGACGGACAGAGGCGTGGCTGGAGGGTTGGTTCAGAAATATTTGACATTTTTCGACTTTTGATGGTTTATTTTGATAAGACGTGAAAGTCCAGAAATGAATATGATCACGAATCTGCTTGCATCGTGAGGTTGCGATGCGGCTGTTTCAGTGCCGTGGATATGTTGACCTTTACCCTTAGTTTGTGTCGTCATGGTGGACACGGTGGCCTTGAGGAAGGGCAGGGAGGACTGCCTTTCAGGGACCACATTTTGTTCACAGTGTTTATTTTTGAGAACTTAATATTAGCTACACTTTAGTGGGTACTTACCCAGTGTCAGGCACAGTTCTAAGTGCTTTATATAAAAATAACTAAGCCCTCACAACAATCCTATGAGGAAACAGAGACAGATCAGTCAAGGATTTGTCGAGGGTCTTTTAGCTTGGACGGGGACAAGCTGATGTCTGTACCCAGGTAGTGGAGCTCCGGAGCCCTGGGCTCTTCATTGTCGTTTTATCATAATGGTGGGCACCTGTGTAGTCTTGGCTGGCTTGTGTGGTAATGTTGCGGGTTGAATTCTGCAGTTGGGTTTTGTTTATTCAAAAGTTGGAGCGAATTGGATGAGCACTGGATTTGAAGTTTTTAGTTTTTTTTTTCTTTTCCGCTTCTAGGAACCTGGTCTAATTACGCTATGCTTTTGAAGACCAGGCCTGCAGTGAATGGGGACATAGGGAGCAGGAGGTGCAGCAGAGTAAGCAGCTCTTACCTGCTCTAGGGGAGCCAGGTAGTCAGTGGAATTTGGATCTAGGTTTGAAGCCCTGCTGAGTCAAGAAAGAGGAGACAATGACCTGCTTTGGATCCCTGAGGATAAACTCGGTGAACGTTCAAGACTCCTACCTGTTTGCAAAGAGTTGGAAGGTGCTCCTTCCTCTAGGGGGCAAGGCTTCCAATTCACGGTAGAAAGAAGGCTAAGGTTCTAGGGGCAGCACCTTTGCTGGTTTGTACCTAAGTGGTCAAAAGCCACTTCTCTGAGAGAGAGGTGTGACGGAGGCTGGTGAGCAGGTGCACCCAGGTGAGGAGGCACTGTGGGTGGGGGAATGGGTGACAGATGGGCAGGTTTGGGATCTTAATTTAACTTCAGGCTTGTATTCTCAACTAAAACAGCACTCACAGGTACCTTAATGTGTAATGTGTTTTTTCCTTCTAAATGTCCTTATTGACCTTGTTAGTGGGTTTCATTTTTTTTAAAATGAACAAAACTAAGTGAAATTTCTACATTAGAAAAAAATCACTCTGAAAATTAGAGGGAGAAAATCTCCTAATACCCTCTTTACATAATTCTGTGATGTTTTGTACATATTTCTTTTCAGCCTTATCATGTATGTAAAATTTTCTTTCCTGATTTTATTACCTAGTACTATGTTTTTTCCTTAGTGCTATAATACTCATAATTTTTAAGGCTATAAAATCTCCTATCAAATGGATTTAATTAATCATTTTTCTATTTTTTCACTTTGAAGTTGCTTCCAGAAATACCCTATTTTGAATAATGCTGCACTAAACATCTTTGTGCATGAGGCTTTATTTTATTTTTTTTCAAATTTGTTGGGTGGCATTGGTTGATAAAATTATGTAGGTTTCAGGTGTACAGTTCTACATGTATCATTTGTATATTTATTGTATCAGGTCTCCTTCCATCACCATTTACCCTGCTTTACCCTGTCCTACCTCCCAGCCCCTTTACTTTTGTCTGTCTACGAGGTGGGTTTTTTTGTTTGTTTGTTTCTTTAATCCCTTCACTTTTTTTACCCAGCCCCCAACCCCCTCTGCTCTAACAGCTGGTAGTCTGTTCTCTGTGAATCTACTTCTATTTTATTTGTTAGTTTATTTTGATGATTAGATTGCACATATAAGGGAGATCATATGGTACTTGTCTTTCTCTGACTGGCTTATTTCTCTGACCAGAGAGTAGCATAATATTCTCCAGGTCTATCCATGCTGTCTCAAAGGTAAAATTTCCTTCTTGTTCATGGCCGAGTCATATTCCATTATGGCAACCTACCATGGCTTTTTTATCCACTCATTTACTGATGGGCACTTAGGCTGCTCTCATATCTTAGCAATTACAAATAATGCTGCAGTGAGCATAAGGGTGTATACTCTTTCAAATTAGTGTTTCAGGTTTCTTAGAAATATTCTCAGAAGTGGAATACATCTGGTAAGGGGTTAATGTCCAAAATTTATAAAGAACTTACAAAACTTGACAGCAAAAACCCCCCAAACAATCCAATTTAAAGATGGGCAAACGACCTGACTAGACATTTCTTCTAAGAGGACGTACAGATGGCCGGCAGACATGAGAAAAGATGCTCGATGTCACTAATCATGAGAGAAATGCAAATTAAAACCACAGTGAGATACCAACTCACACCTGTCAGAGGCTTTTCCCTTCTTCTGAGACGAGTCCCTACGAGAGAGTCTGTCAGAGTGGAGCTAGTGAGACAAAGGATAGGCCACTGGTGGGCCTTTTGATAGACGTTGCCCAGTTGCTTTTCCAAAGTGCTCTATTATGGTGTCACTCAAAAGGTGGGCCGCCCCCAGCAGCGCATCCACACCTGCTTTGTTGCCAACTCGCAGTGAGATAAGAAACGTGTGCTACAAAGTGTCTGGATTCGCTGCTTCCTTCACCTGGAAAGCCTTCATTCTTTCAAAACAGTCTTGTCAGCTGAACTCCCAGTGTGCTTAGTGATATGGCTGACTTTTATTCTGGTACTTTGAGAAGCTCTTCTGATAAGTTTCACATTCATCACAAAATACCTTCAGGATGCAGTCAGGAAAAGAGAGCCCATGCCAGGTAGCGAATAGGATTTAACTCAGGCAATCAACTAGTAACCAAGGAGTTAGAAAGGCAGAGAAACCAAGAGGGACTGTGAGGGGACCCAGAGATGAACAGGGGAGCCTGCTTCATTGCACAGGGGCGAGCAGGGTGTGTGGAAACCGGTTTGCATAGGCTCGTGAGTGTTGGGCCAGTAACTAAATATTGGGGAATTTTGCAAGCCCGGATGTGAGTCTCCATACCACAGGCATAGAAAAACATTTCAAATCAGGGCTTCTTTTCCCTCCCCTCCCCTCCCAGAGCCAGTTGTTGAACACTTACCAGCACACCACTGTTTGACAGAAACAAAGGAGAACCCAGCAGCCGGGCCCGTCTAACAGCAGCTGGACCCGCGGACAGAGGGCCTCCCCAGTGGGAACCGGAAAGGTAGCGGAGATGCAGGTAGTGCTGCAGACGCTGTCTGCGGGGGAGGCGAGGATACCCTGGCATTCCCCTCTGTTGTTCTCTGGTCTCCTGCCAGTGTTTTCCATTAACCAAACCCTGATGGAAGCCAGTTGGCAAGGTCTGCAGGCATGGAATGTGTGTGAGAGCAGAGAGGTAAGTGATTAGCACACAAACCGCCTGAGAACTCACAGAAACTTGGAGAATCGTTCACCTCCTCTCATCATTAGTACTAACACCTACTTTTCTGTACAAATTCAGCCAGTGGTCCTAGGCTACACATGGGAAGCACCTGACAGTCTATTTAAACTGTGTAGCTCCTACTACCAGTGTTTAGTGAAGACTAGCAAATGAGGGCAGTGCCCTGGGGCAAGACTTACTGATACGTGAGTTGTCCTGTATGTAGCCTGCTGGATATACCGAGCGAGCGCTCTGTACCGAATTACAGAGTCGAGAGAAAGCTTTGCAGGAGAGAATTCACTCTGGCTGTGTCAGTTTCTTGGGTATCTTAGTTATGGGGAGTCTGGTAACAGACTAAGTGAAGAAAAAAATAGAGGCTGAGTTAATTTGCATAATGAAGAGATTGTTGGGGAGTGTTAGGGTGAGAGAATAAAAAACAAAGTGAGCTTCTCTTTTATAGAGATTTTAAAAACATTTTATTTATTTATCTTTAGAGGGAAAGGGAAGGAGAGAGGGAGAGAAATACCAATGTATGTCCCCTGTGTGTCCCCTGATGGGAACTGGCCTGCAACCCAGGCATGTGCCCTGACTGGGAATCGAACTGCAGTCTTCTAGTTCACAGGCTCACAGTGCTCAATCCACTGAGCTACACCAGCCAGGGCTTTATAGAGATTTTTTTAAAGATTCTATTTACTTATTTTTAGACAAAAGGGAAGGAAGGGGTAAGGAGAGGGTGTCAAATATTGATCAGTTGCCTCTTGCACGCCCCCCAACTGGGGACCTGGCCTGCTACCCAGGCATGTGGCCTGACTGGGAATCCAACCAGTGATCTTTTGGGTTGCAAGCAGGGGCTCAATCCACTGAGCCACATGGCCAGGGCTATAGAGAATTGTAAAGTTTGGAAGAGGAGGCTTTCTCTAGATTAGCACTGTCTCTGTGATGTTGGAAATGTTCTCTGATCTGTGCCGTCCAGTGGGCAGTCACTGGCCACACGGGAGCCCTTGGAAGGTGGATTGTGTGACTGGAAAACTGACACTTTCAATTACTTAGTTTTAATTAATTTAAGAGTATCAATAGCTAACACAGTTCTGGGGTATCTTTGGTGTGCTAGAGAATGCAGCTGGATTAGGGAGGGGAGGAAAGGGAATTTGTAAGCATGTAACTGTGGGCTATTCGTGTTACGGCTGAAGTGGTTTTCAGGGGAGCTGTAACTAAAGATTGACATTTCCTTTTCATTACCTGTGATTGCTGGCCTGTGCTCCAGGTAATGAAATTCCAGCAGGGAAAGGGCCCATTATGCCAGGTTCAAGGCTCAGGTGACTACAGCAATAGTGGCAATAGTTAGAACTACCTCCGATGGTCTTCCCCAATGGAGGGAAGCTGTTTGCTCTTTTAATTGCCTGTCAGTTGTTAGCGATAAAGGAGAACATTTGATCTCTGAGATGGATCATAAAAATGAAAGCCTGATTTTTAGACTCAAAAAGACCCACAATCTGACCTCCTATGCTATTAATAGTATTGAGTCAATGAGGATACATTTATATCTTTAAAATATTGGAAATCAATTGATCTGGATTGTTCCTCTTTATAGACCAGCAGTGTTTGGGAGATAGATGCCTGAGGACTGAGAAACAGACAGGATGGTGTTGTTTTTCTTTGCAGAATAGGGAGATAGGATGGTGCTTTTATTGGGTGAAACTTTCAGTAAATCCTTGATGGCCCTGATGGTAACTGTGAGAAAAAAAGGAAAGAGAAGAACCTGTCACTTGGAAATATATTCCAGACACAGTGTCAGACTTACCATTTAANCTCAAAAAGACCCACAATCTGACCTCCTATGCTATTAATAGTATTGAGTCAATGAGGATACATTTATATCTTTAAAATATTGGAAATCAATTGATCTGGATTGTTCCTCTTTATAGACCAGCAGTGTTTGGGAGATAGATGCCTGAGGACTGAGAAACAGACAGGATGGTGTTGTTTTTCTTTGCAGAATAGGGAGATAGGATGGTGCTTTTATTGGGTGAAACTTTCAGTAAATCCTTGATGGCCATGATGGTAACTGTGAGAAAAAAGGAAAGAGAAAAACCTGTCACTTGGAAATATATTCCAGACAGAGTGTCAGACTTACCATTTAATTTCCCTAATTTAGAATCATACCTATTTTTTTTTAAAGATTTTATTTATTTCTTTATCTTTAGAGGGGAAGGAGAGAGGGAGAGAAACATCAATGTATGGTTGCCTTTTGTGCATTCCCTGCTGGGAGTTGGCCTGCAGGGAACTGGCCTGCAACCCAGGCATGTGCCCTGACTGGGAATCAAACCGTGATCCTCTGGTCCGCAGGCCTGTGCTCAATCTACTGAGCTATGCCAGCCAGGGAGAATCATACCTATTTTTTAAAATCTGCCCCACGCCTACTCCTGCCCATGTATTAGCAACAGTATATGGTGCCTTTCAGTGTAATGCTAATTTAGAACACATTTCACCTTGCAGTGAAGAGTGGGAATAATTTTCTCCTGATTTCTGGTGAGTACTGGTACATTCACCGGCTCCTGGAAGTAAACAGCATGTCAGAGTGGGATAAATGATCACTTCTCAGGGACCTAAAAGGCAAGGGCCCCTGCGCCCCACTCACTTTCATTCAGTGTCCTGGAGCCTGTGCGCTACTTCCTGAGCACGCTGAGTGTTCTGCAGGAAGCAGAGAGGATGCTGGGGCCCTTGGCAGAGCACTTGTCCTCATTAGGAAAAGCCAACTTATTTCCCACGCTACTAGGATGTTGCTCCAAACACCTTTCGTTGCATTTTTCCATTTAATTTTAGGGCACAGTTATTAAGCCTCTCTATGGGAAGCTCTGAGTAATCCTGAGGACTAATTACCCTTGGATCAATTCTGTATGAAAACATGTTATGATGAACCTGGTGCTTTGGTGGACTGTTGGTAATAATAATAATAATTGTTAGTGATAATTATTGTGGTTATAGTTTAGCACATCAATTGTCAGTGGACTCTAATGCAAGATTATTTAAACAACAACAACAACAACAATAATAATAATAATAATAATAATAATGTATCCACATAGCCCTTTATATTTACAAAGCCCATCTACTGACATTACTTCACTTCTTCTTATAAAAGCCCCATGAAAAAGTAGCTGGGCATTGAAATGAACCCCAGTATGTATCGAGTGTCATGAGAAAGACAGGTTGTATCCTCAATGGCCTCAGAGTCCAGGAGAAGAACTCCCCCTATTTTAGAGACAGGCGGCTAAGAGCTCAGATGGTCACGTGACCTTGAGAAAGCTGGCTCCAAACAAGGCTCTGACTTAAATTCTTCCTGTCCTTAAACGTGCACCGGGCAGACCATCTCATGGGGGCCTCGGTGACCTTATGTGGAGGGATGCTAAAAACCGCTCTTTGACCCCTCCATTAGTTGCCATCTTTCCCCCCGCCCCCCCGTCTACCTACCCAGCTATGTGTAATTGTCATATGACTGAGGGTCCTCGCTAACAGCACAGAAGGGGAAATGTAGGTCCGTGGTGGTAGGATGGCCTGCCCCACGGAAGTGGGCTGTGAGCTTTTTTAGCAATTCCTTCTTNAGGCTCTGACTTAAATTCTTCCTGTCCTTAAACGTGCACCGGGCAGACCATCTCATGGGGGCCTCGGTGACCTTATGTGGAGGGATGCTAAAAACCGCTCTTTGACCCCTCCATTAGTTGCCATCTTTCCCCCCGCCCCCCCCGCCCCCGTCTACCTACCCAGCTATGTGTAATTGTCATATGACTGAGGGTCCTCGCTAACAGCACAGAAGGGGAAATGTAGGTCTGTGGTGGTAGGATGGCCTGCCCCACAGAAGTGGGCTATGAGCTTTTTTAGCAATTCCTTCTTTGCTAGACGGCTCATGGAAGAGTTCCATGGAGGAGTCTCCTTCACGCAGGGGGCAGTAGAGAGCCATCGCCCTCCTGTGCATCAAGCTGGGAGGATGAAGTCCTAGTTTCATCCACACCCCAGATACTCAGTTTTCCATTGCTCCAAAGTGCTAGAATGTTAGGAAAATGGGTCAGGCAATATGAACATTTAGGTGATGACAAAATAAAGTTGCTAATTATAAGCGTTGATACCAGCTGTGTATTAGCCATTTTACAGGTATGTTTTCTAATCCTCATAACTATGCTGCTATGTAGACTTTACTAACCAGGTGAGGAAACTGAGACAGGGCAAAAGTAATAAATCACCCAAGGTCACACAACTAGTAGATAGAAAATTTACTGGGATCTGGCTGATTCCAAAACCTGTCTTCTGTTCACTTTCCCAGAGGTTGCTGACTTGAACCTGAGGCCTCTGTCTAGTCTCCAGGCTATTCTGGTTGGCTTTGCTCAGTGTTCAAACAAGTTTTGTCCTTGTGGACAAAACTTAAAGATCAGGAAATTGTCATAAAACTCTGTTTCTGGTTTAACATTTGAGTTACCAGGAAATCTGGCAACACGAGCCCTTTAATTTTGTGTAATGATGAGTTGGAGATGGTTAGCAGCTGCTCACGCTCAGAGTCTGGGTTCGTCCCCAGGCTTCCCACTGGTGAGCCAGCCGGCTCCACTCGCCTCATTGCCCTGCTAGAAAGGCCCCTGGAGGTGTTCAAATGGGGGGTACATTCCTGTACCCCCCTGCACGGGGTCCCTGAAGCATGGTGAACCCATCAATGGTGGACACAGACAAGAGCTGAGAAATGAAAATTATGTCAATTAAAGCATTCTCTCTGGATATCACAAACAAGCTCCTTTCTCAAAAGATCTTCTCTCCACATGTCACTGACTTGCAGTGTGTTGGTGGCTAACACCTACCGTGACAGATGATTAAAAAAAAACAACAGTTTTCTTCAGTTGTTCACAAAGTTTCCCCCTGTGATTTCACATCAAACTCCCACTTGGGAAAACTTTGATGTTCCTTTCTATCTCCCCCTTCACACGTTCTTAATAATAATAATTTCTTAAGAAACAAACAAAAGAAAGTTGATTTTGCCAATATTAGAAACCTTACCTTGAGCACTGAATAGAGAAGAAACAAAATGACGTGAAATATTAGAACCAGAAAATATTTTCTCCCGACTGCCTGAGGTCACATCCCTGTCACCAGAGACTGAGGTCACATGATGTTCACTCTGTGGGGGAGGGACGCACTTGGATGACGGGATAGAAGATGACTGGGTTGCAGAATGGGTGCCTAAGTGACTTTCTTATCATTGAAATCTCGGAGTTGCCAGTGCCGTGGTATCTGAGCGCAGAATCACACAGAATGAGACACCTGGGGCTGCTGATGAGGAAATGACAATTTCAGCTGAAATCTGGTCTTGACTGTTAATTCTCTTGTGTGCCCTGAAGATGATTTATCAGCAGGAAGAATAATGGCTGGTCTCCTCTGGAGAGGAAAGCTCTAGGACACTGGCTTCGCTGCCTCTTAAGCTAGAAGAACTAGCACGTCACACTCTGGGCCCATCTGACAGCATTGGTCCTTGTGGGTTTTCATAACATAGCCTGAGTCCCACAATGAGTACTTGAAATGGGGAGTTAGAGGCTGGGGAAAGCGCCTGGGGCATCTGTGGTTTAGAGCCTGCTGCCTCTAGCTGGAAACTCCTCCAGCATTCCAGATAAGACATTTTCAACAAAGATCCCAGGGACCTGTGATAATGTTTAACTGGACCCACTACTGATAATTATCTACGTAAGAGAGTCAACTTTCCTTTGTGATTTCAGCCCATTTAATTGGTTTTACTAATTGTGATGGTAATTTATTGATAACGACACCTCTAATATGTTGAGAGCAGTTCTACGAGGTATCAGGTAATCAATCTCCTCAGCGGGTTTGTAGGTGCGGCCCTGTTTAATGATCACAACAGCCCTACAGACTGGGGTCCGTATGTATTTTATACATAGGCACAGTAATTTGCTCAAGTAGTAAGTGGAGGAGCTATGACAAATTGAACCCAGACTGTCTGACTTCAGATCTGTGCTGTTCGTAGAATCCCCAAGACGCTGTCAGAAGATGGAGGTTGTGATGACCCATGTTACAGGTGAAAAAACTGATACTCAGTAGAAAAAGTCCAAGTCCAAAGTTACAAGGGTAGTAAGCAGTGCTACTAGGATTTGAACTCGGATCACCCTGTCTTCAGTACCCGTGGTTCTGCGCCTCTCTCATCTCGTCCTCTGTGAAGGTAGAGTAACTCCGTATAACTGCCGTAAGTCTTTAAAGTGAATGTGTTTTCCTCTCTTCAGAGAATTCAAGAATGCATTTAAAACCATTTGCTTTTTATTTTTTTAAATGTAGATCCTGTTGTGGTGAATACTTGAAACATCCTTCTCGTCCCCAATTTACAGTGCTTTCAGCCTGACCCCCTGCATGGCACAGGCTGCGGGGCCCGACTGCCTAGATCGCAGGCCTAACCCAGCCATGCTCAGGGCCGATGCCCAGACCTCTCCGTGCCTCACGTTTCTCATGTATAAAATGGGCATCATAATGGCACCTACCTCCTGAGGGCCGTTATGAGGATTAAATGAGCCCCCACACATGGAGTGCTTGGAACAGTACTCAGTACGAGGCACTGAATGCTCACTAAGTGCTACGATTATGGAACGTGTTGTTTTCTCTTTTTAAACTAAAGATGTGCTGTTCAGTCTTCAAGTTTTGTGAGAACTAAGGCAATTTACAGCGTCCATGGTTAGGGACAGAGAAGTGGGGACATATCTGGAGGTCGCTGGGGCACTGAAGCTGTACCCACTTGATTGATTTTACATTCCCAGTGTCTGGTGCCATGGATGCCTGTAATTCATNAAATGGGCATCATAATGGCACCTACCTCCTGAGGGCCGTTATGAGGATTAAATGAGCCCCCACACATGGAGTGCTTGGAACAGTACTCAGTACGAGGCACTGAATGCTCACTAAGTGCTACGATTATGGAACGTGTTGTTTTCTCTTTTTAAACTAAAGATGTGCTGTTCAGTCTTCAAGTTTTGTGAGAACTAAGGCAATTTAAAGTGTCCATGGTTAGGGACAGAGAAGTGGGGACATATCTGGAGGTCGCTGGGGCACTGAAGCTGTACCCACTTGATTGATTAATTTACATTCCCAGTGTCTGGTACCCTGGATGCCTGTAATTCATTTTCCTGGTCCATTTCCCTGTGTTTGCCTCTAAAGACACTGGGTTTTTGGGGTTTTTTTTGAGGGCCATTCTATTCTCATTCAGGAGAATACGAACTCTACTCACAAGAACTTAGCTTGACCACGAGGCTTATCCCTTTCCCAGTAAGTAAGACTAGGGGTGCCTGATATGAGAAGTTGCATCTAAAAGGGTTTTGTTTGTGTGTTTGTGTATAAATTCTAGGCAAGACGGTTGTAAATATGTTGAATAGAGTCAGGAGGTGAGAGTTGAAGGACATTTCCTTGCCACTCATGGTTGAGGTCCAAGGAGTGGTTCGGAACCTGGTCCTGTTAACCTTAACTTTCCTTTGGTTTTGAACTTCTTCACGCATTCCTTCTTTTCTTCTCTCCTCCCTTTCCCCTCTATGAGGACAGCAGAGCAGGGGCGCCAGGAGAGCCCTGTAGCTGCAGTTAGTGTCGGAGATCTGACGCCTGGCTGCCTCCCCCCTCCTCCTCCGCAGGCCGCAGCCAGTTGGCCCTCCTCCTGGGGCTCTCACTGAGGCAACGGGGAAGATGGGGTGAACGATTTGCGGAACACGCAGCTCCTTCCACCTGCTTTTCTCCTCTGTCTCCTTCACAGGCTACTGAGTATAGATGTCGCAGAAAGTGTTTCTTGTTGGCTCTCAGGGAATAGATCGTTTTTAAGCCATAGGAATTCCTGGGATGAGATTCAGGTTCTTCAATGTCTTCATCTGAACCTCAGGACAGAAACAGTTTTCGATGTCCCCAGTCTGAGTCCCTGAAATGTTTGCTTGCGAGACGGCAGGTAGTGTTCTGCGAGGAGCCTGGTTACTTTCAGAAGTGCTGCAAACATTTGTTTGAAATATAAGTATAGGTTTTTGCTTCTTATCTGCTTGAATGAGGTAATTTGCATACAAGATACATCAAAATGCATCTATTTTACAATAGATGCGCTGTCCCACTGAAAATACAGACCATTTCCTAAAATAGACTTTAATATTTGAAATATACAACAGTGAACAATACATACCTTCAATATACTGGAAACCACTAACTCTCAGATTATGTTCCCATTGATTGGTATTATAGTGACAGACATTTGAACCTATAAATAAATTTATGCTAATAAAATATCACTTTTATCTATTACATGTATTGAGGGCCTGTGTGAGATTCTGGTTTACCGTGGGAAAATATGGTTCCATTGCCTAAAAAAATTTGAAAACTCAAGAGAGAATAATATGAGGAGAAAAATGAATGCAGAGCTGGTTTAGCTCAGAATCGAACTAAGATACCGTAGATGGTGTGACTCACCAAGCTTCGGTTCTGCCTGAGATCACTGCCCAGCAATTTAGGAAGCCGTCATAGCAGGCAGGCTTGATCCGAAGTTAGTCTGGAAACAAAGCCTAGGCCCATCACATATTAACTCTGTGACCTTGGAAAGTCACCCAGCACCTCTGTGTCTCTCCTACTACCTCATGTCTAAATGGTTCTTGGCAAGGTTAATGACTGGCTGGCAGGATCGTGGAGAGGCTGATGCTACAGACCCTGGAATCGGACCACTTGGTCTGGAATCAGACCACAGACCACTCTGTGTGATCTTAGCTTATGGAAATGCCTCAGCTTCCTTGGGCCTGCGCTTTCTCCATCTGTAAATTGGAGGCAACAGTAAGACCTATTATGGGTTTATTATAAGAATGAAACAACACTTAAGAGTTGCATATCATACTACCCAGAGCACAGTGAGTGTTTAATAAATATTAAGTGGTATTATGTTTAAAGGAGATAATGTGTGCAAAACTAATGTGGTGGACATATCACCTAGTACTCAGTATCTAGAAGATGTCATATAATACCTGTATTGGGGTGTTGCCCAGTCCAGGTATTCTTGGTCTCATACTTTTGGGTAAAATAAGAGAATGTCCAGTGAGAAAATGTAACAGGTCTCTAAGTGTCTGCCAAATCTCTGACTAACCACTTGGATTGATCTGTTTCGGCTTCCCTGGTAGGGAATTATCGAAGTCCCCTTATCCCCTGCCATCCCTGTATTTTGAAGAAGATGACTAGTCTTGGAGCGACTTCATTCCACTGGTCCCTGTTCTCTAATCTGTGGATGGGAATCAGAGAGGCCGTGCTGATAACCTCAGCCTTCCCTCTTTGCTTCTGTGCCAGCGTCGCCCCCCACTGTTTGGCCGTCTTAGAAGAGCAGTGACAGGAAATTCTTCCCCGGTGGAATCTCCAAATGTTCTCGGGGTCAGTTTAGAGGCTAATTAAATATTTTATCTTGATGCAAGCTCAGAAATGTGCAGCTCCCTATCTTGGCTTGTCAGTCTTCAAATACTTTATATTTCAAGAGCTTCCTCTCATCTGAGAATTTAGTCTTAGATATTTTCTCCTTGAGTGTGAGGACTAGTTTTTGTTGAAAGATTACAGTTTGGGGAGTGTGTGTTGGAGCAAGAAAATTTGATACCTCTTTAAACCCCCCTCCTTTGACTTCTAGCCTTTTTTGCAACAACTTCTGAGAACCTGCGATTTGGTGGGGGCACCTATTTAGGTCTACTCCTAATTGGAAATTTGCTTCATTCAGCTTGTTCAAGGTAATGCTGTGGCATAACAGTTACCCCCCCAATTGAACAGTCATTTCATTAAAGTCATGGATTGTGTGCAGTGGACCCTCAGACAGGGCACAGTAGGGGTGGCTTAACCCTGTTCCACAATGTCTAGGACATTGGCTGGGAAGACTGGAAGGCTAGCAATGACATAAGCCTTTCAAATAATCTAAAAGCCTCTTCTCTCTCAAGTCAGGCTGGGACTTTCCACTGGAGCATCTGCAGGTGGCCTTCTCTGCAGGGCACATTCAGGGTGTGGACATAGCCCCTGCCTCTGAATGGGACAGTGTCGAATGTTTGCCTCACGGGTAAATCGTGGGCTAGATCTGGAAATGTTAGTTAACTATGGGGCCTCATCTTACTATCCCATGGGCCTATGATTACCTTGAAGGGTGTGGAGAGGAGGGATGGGGGAATATTTATTATCCCAATTCCCATTCAGGGTGTTGTCTTAGGAGCTTGAAAGATGCAAATACTGAACTTGTAAAAGGAGAGACGTTCTACTCTATTCTGAATGATAAACTTAGGAAATGCATAGCCTGATGAAGTACAAGAGGATGAAAATATAAGCTGAAGTCTTTCCCCTGGCTTTAAACACCAGTTTTTTTTTTCTTTTTTAAAATTTTTTTAGAGACAAGGGAAGGGAAGGAGAAAGAGAGGGAGAGAAACATCAATGTGTGGTTGCCTCTCACGTGCCCCTACTGGGGACCCTGCCTGCAACCCAGGCATGTGTCCTGACTAGGAATCAAACCATGACCCACTGGTCCACATAGCCCACACTCAATCCACTGAGCTACACCAGCCAGAAAAACACTGGTTTTAAGAATAATAAACAACAGTGTGGTGGTTGCTGGAGGAAGGGTGTATAAGGGAACTAAGTGGTAATGGAAAAAATACAATGAAGATTGAATAAAATAAATTAATATAAAGAATAATACACATATATGCTACGGCCACTAGATACAACAGAAGAAGAAAGAAGAAAAAGGGGGCGGAGGGGAAGAGGAACAGGAAATAAGAGCAACCAGTATCTATATAGCCCTTCTACGTTTTTCCCATCAATTCCTCACAACAGCCTACTGAAGTCAGTACTGCCATTTTTATTGCCAGTTTACAGATGAGAGAACTGAAATTCAGAGATGTCATAGCATCTCTAAGGTCATACAGTCAGCATGAAGGGAACCTGCACTCTGAAATCACAGCACCTCAGGTTCCGGACCCTTCAGCCCCATCTGCTGCTGGAGCCCACTGTGGCAAGTCCTGTCCCCTTCTTAGACACCAGTGTACCCAGGGCAGCGGGAGCCACCGGACCCCAAACACAGTGGTCTCCATCTCTTGGCTGCTGGGTCCTTTTCTTGCACACTCAACTTGCTATCTTGAGACTTGCCCAACCACATTTAGCAAACCTAACAAATATTTTCCTCTGTAAGTGACTGACAAGAGAGCAGTTCATACTACAGTTGAGCTGTAATTCACGTACCAGTATACCTGTCAATGGTTCATTTTTTTATTCATTCAGTGAACATTTCTTGAGTTTCTACTATATGCTAGGCACTGGTCCATGGGCTAGGAATACAGCAGGGGACAATACATGGCCCAAGCTTTTGTGCTAGTGGGGAAAATAGAAAATAAGCAATAAATACCCTACTGTCATGTAGTGGTACGTTCTATGATGAAAAATGATGCCTGGAAGGGTGTGGAGAATGACGGAGGGACGACTTTAAAAATTGCTCCGGCTGGTGTGGCTCAGTGCATTGAGTGCTCGCCTGTGGAGCAAAGGGTCACTGGTTGGATTCCCAGTCAGGGCACGTGCCTGGGCTGCAGGCCAGGTCCTCAGTAGGGGACACATGAGAGGCAACCACACATTGATGTTTCTCTTTCTCTCTTTTCCCTCCCTTCCCCTCTCTCTAAAAATAAATAAATAAAATCTTTTTAAAAATTGGATTCAGGCAAGGGTTCTCTGAGGAGGCAATGTTTGCAGAGAACCCTGAGTGGGTAAGGGAGAGAGTGTTTCACAGAAGGGCTGGCAGGAGCCAGGACCCAGGCATTTTCTTGGCTTGTTTAGAAGGAATAGCATGGAGCAAGGTGGCTGGAGAGCAGTGGGCTAAGAAAGCAAGAGTGAGAGGAAAGGATGTTGAAGAGGCAGCTAGTAGGCAGATCGTGTAGGGCTGTGTATGCAGAGTAGGGATCCTGGGTTTTATCCCAAAGGTGATCTGTGGCGGGATTGGAGGGCTTGGAGCAGGAAGTGATTTGCATGTTAAGAGACAGTGTTGTTTGCTTGCACCAGACAGTGTAGAGAGACACGGAGATGCTGGAGTCAACACAGGGGCTGCTGCATCTGTCCATGTGAGAGATATAATAGTTCGGATCAGGTAGTAACCAGGGAGGAGATGAAAGTGGTTTGAAATTAGGTGTTTTTAAAAAGCAGACTCTAATTTTGCTAATGGATTGGGTGCAGGACATGAGGAGAAGAGAGGAGGCAAAAGTAATTCCAGAGATCTGAGCAATTGGGCAAATGGCGATGGATAACGCTGGGGGAAGAGTGGGCTGTGTCAATAATTCTGTAGTGAATATGCTCCTAATGGCGAGACAGTGTGGTCTCACCACACGTGACTCTGGCCACAGACTGTATTTGAATCCCAGCTCTATTTCCCAGCTCTGAGATCGTGCACAAGTCAGTTACCTCCATGTTCACATCCGTATAACAGGGACAATAAAAGCACCCACACCGTGGGTGGCTCTGAGGACTTAACACCCAACAGTGTCTAGCACTTGACCATCGTTTTTACTATTACTACAATCATGTAAATGTTTGCGATCATTTTCTTAAGGGAAGTGTTAGGTCAGAGGTCACACACATTTTTAAGCTTTGAAAGTTACCCAGTTGCTTATCTGGAATGATAATATCAATGTGTCTCTACCAACTGTGAGATGCAAAGAAGAAAATTCTTTAAAAGTTATGTGAAACAGTTCAGGTTGAATCTACAGACTCCGCAGACCATCCCTTCTTGCCCCAGTCAGAGAAGGAGCGTTTGCTTGGTTCAGCATGACTTGCGCCTACGTCAATGATTCTGATCACGTGTCTGTTCTCCTCCCCAAACTACTACACTAACATATATATTAATTAATATAACATAATGTGACTGACATAACACAATACTAACATAATGAAAATGGAACTCATTAGTAACATGTTCTTATTACTGTACAGCGTATGTGCATTTGCAGGAGAGTGAGAGCGTGCGAGAGAGAACCAGGTGGTTCTAATATGTGTGTATTAGAACTGCAGGGTGGATCCAAACGTCTCTGGATTGTCGTCTTTGATTCTAAGTGAGCACTGTACTGATACTGTGCTTTATTTAAAGAGAGGAAGAGAAATTGATTTAATAACCTGTCATATTATACAACATAAAGAGAACTTGGGAAGAAAAAGCACTCTGATATTCTTAGTGGGAAGAAAAATATTATGACAGCTCCATGGAGAAATCTTTGTGCAGAGAGAACTAGTAGAAATTATGGTGACGAGTGGAGGATCTTAGAGAAATAGACCGCTTCCACGGAATAAATTTGACCGCTGTGCAACAGAGCTCTACGTTATAGAAGGAGATTTCCCTTTATTACATATGACGCATAAGAAAATAGAAACTTCAATTATTCCTTCTTTTTTTCATTTCTTAAAAGTAACGTATTTCATCCTTTTCTCTGGAGGTTTTTAAAATATTCTATTTAACTGAGGTGGGACAGAAGAACAAGTTATCATAATGTGATAGAATTGCAAAATTTAATAGAGTTTAATATCTTAGTGTTCAACTCTGGCATCCTGGAAAAGTCGGTTTATACTTTAGTGAGCAAATAAAGCTAGGTAATAACACCCTCCAACCACCAGGAAGACACCTGTGGTTGGATAAATGGGCTTTGTTGCTTATGGCCACGAGAGAGCACTCTTCATGGTGAGCTGTGAGGCGTCTTAGTAAGAGAGTTTAAGAAAGGACTTACAGAATGCAGGCTATTTTTAGGTGTTTTTAGGAGAATTTAAGGAAGACTGCTTTACCCTGGATAGGATGTTTCAGGAATCCAGGACAATTCTATAACTGAGCCCCTAAAGAGATCGTATCTAGGAGGGAAGAATAGACCCAGGCTGAAGCTGTAGTGGGGAAAGAAGCGGCAGTCACTCACTTTAACCAGGATGAGGGATGTTTAGTCATTGTGTGTATGTGCATGTGATTTGGATGGTGTTCATGTTTTTGTTTGGTTCAAGCATGATTATGGAGAAGTCTGGTTTATGACTTGCTCCTTCACGGGCACACAGTGACCTTGGGCTGTGCTGGTGTTCTGATGAAATTTCTGTTTTGTTCAACAAAACATGTATGTTTTATGCTGTGTGTGTCTGGCCAGCCCCTAGCAACACCGAGCCCTCGCTGACAGCACCAAGTCAGCCCACCAAGCCACCTCCCAGCTGTCAGGGGCTTCTTTCCTTTTGCTCAGCATGAAAACCAGAAGTTAAGCTGTTCCATTTAAAAAAACATCTTGACAATGGACCAATGTTGGCTAAACAAAATAGCAATCATACAAGTTTTAAATCTCAACAAAATAGCAATCATACAAGTCTTAAATCTCAACAAAATAGCAATCATACAAGTCTTAAATCTCAACAAAATAGCAATCACAACGAGTCTTGAATCTAAACCTTTTATTTCTCAAATATTATTATCCAAAGAATGACATTTATGGTGCTCAATGTATGTGGATTGTAGAAGTTATTTTTTCTTTTTCAACCTAACCTCGTATTTCCCTTCTACTCTTTTCCTATCTTCCTGATCAGTTAGAGGGAAAATTCCCAGCAGCTCTTTTGAAGACTTTCAAGTTTCTGCTCACCTCTCCTATAGAAATCTCCTTAAGAGATACCCTGAGTCGCAAGAGATGTGGACAGGAGAATGTTTAAAGATGAGATAGATGGCGTAATTTCTGTACTGTTTATTAAGCCAGCTCCTTGTGTTTTTGAGGAAAATTATTTTCCAGAAGTTTCATTTTATAAGTATTACCTGGTCACTGGCATTCATTCAATAAATGGTGATCAAGTATTTACCTTCATGCTGCGCACTCTCCTTGCCACTGAGTATGAGAAGGGGCAATTATGGTCCCTGCCTTCGTAAGGCTCATGTTCCTCAAGGGACAAAAAGCTTTGTGGTCCAAAATATTTCTTAAAAGCTTGAAAGGGTCAGAGGTCAGTATTTTCAACCTGAGGTTTGGAAGAGACGCCAGGTAAGGTTTTATAGAGAAGCAGTTACTTGAACTAGAGCTTAGGTGATGAGTCTGCCAGGTAAGCAAGGTAGGGAATAACATTGTTTAAAAAGGGAAAGTTGTTCAATGTACAAAAGGATTGACTTCAACAGGAAAAGACAACCCCTTCCAATGACCAAACCTTGATAATCGTGACAGTAAGGTTCTTGAAAGGACCTTATGAAAGAACCATCAGATTTTTGGCTAGAGCTCTGCCTAAACCATGCCTGCAGGAGAGAATATCTCTTCTATTTTTAAAGACCTTTTGAGAGGGGGAGTCCACAGTCATCCTAGGAGGTCGAGGAGTTTTAAGTCACAGCCTTATTAGCACAGATGGTGCTCAACAGCTCTCAGTGGGGGGAGGAAGGAACATCTCAGGAGGGATAAGGGGCCAGTTTGGAGGGCTTAATCTTTTGAAGAGAGAATAACCCTGATACAGCCTTGAACTTGAATCACATTGCTGATGCCTTGGCCTTTTCCCATGAATATAACACAAGAGACTGGATATAGTAATGTCAAATGAAACAGGTGACTTCTTTCACATCACGAGATCTTGGAGGGGGATGGGAAAGCTTAAGAAAAAACTCTCTTCATAATGGAAGAGATTTATGTTAGTCGCAAGGTTTCAACCTTACATACATCCTTATTTATATACTCTCCTATAGTGTTCCATACTTATTTCACTCATTTCACCCAATCACATTTTTGTCTCTTAGATAATACACCCACTGTGTTGCTTGTGGTCACTTACAAACTCTAACACTCTGAATACGTCTATCTGTATGTTTTAATTAATGCACACGTATACTTTCACACTTTTACTTAACTGTGGTTGGTATGTTTAGCAAATGAAGCTGATATCAAGAAGTCAAACAGCTGCCCTGGTAGGTGTGGCTGAGTTAGTTTGAGCATCGTCCCACAAATCAAAGAGTTGTGGGTTCAATTTTGGGTCAGGACACAGGCCTAGGCTGCAGGTTCAGTGCCCTGTTAGGGTGTACGAGGGGCAACTGATCAATGGTTTTCTCTCACATAGATGTTTCTCTCCCTCCCTTTCCCTCTCTCTAAAATCAATAAGCATATTCTTGGATGAGGATTTAAAACAAAAAGTCAAATAGTAGGAGGTAGATTCAGTTATATATATATTTTAAGTTATTTTTTTAAAATATTTTATTTATTTATCTTTAGAGAGGAAGGGAAGGAGAGAAGGAGAAACATATCAATGTATGATTCCCTATCGTGAGTCCCCTGCTGGGAACTGGCCTGCAACCCAGGCATGTGCCCTGACTGGGAATCGAACTGCGATCTTGTGGTTCGTAGGTCCGCGCTCAATCCACTGAGCTACACCAGCCAGGGCTATATTTTAAGTTAGTTTTTATATATTTTTAGACAGAGGGGAAGAGAAGAAGAAAGAGGGAGAGAAGCATCAATGGGTGGTTTCCTCTTGCACCCTGTACTGGGGACCTGTCCTGCAACCCAGGCATGTGCCCTGACTAGGAATCGAACTGGTGCTTACCTTTGCTTCACAGCCTGTGCTCAATCCACTGAGCTACACCAGCCAGGGCTTAGTTACACTTTTGATGAAATCTTTCAGAACAAACAAATCAATTTCCTAGGTATTCTTTATTCAGGAATATAGGGTGGGGCAAGGTAAAATCTATGAGATCAAGATTTTTGTCTATCTTACCACTGAATCTCTAGCTCCTAGAACAGTGTCTGGTACCCAGAAAGCACTAAACAAATACTTGAATGTATAGACGGAAGAGGTTTCCTCTTGCTTGTACAGATTATTGATGTTTCATCAGTGCTGAATTTCATAATTTGAAAGTCCTCTGTCTAGCTGTGGCACATCTGTTGTTAGTGGAATATCTTATTTTTTGATAGCAAATGGATTAAGGATATGTCTTCTTGTTATTTGAATCATCTAATTAGTATGGAATTTTGTTTAAGAGTGTCTTTGGAGGAGTGTCCTCTGATCATTATTTGAGGTAATCTTTTAATTTTGTAATCATGAATGTAGAGCTCAAAAAACTTTCCACAAATGAAGCCAACTATAAAACCTGTGTCCAGATTAAGAAACAGATCACCAGCAGCATCTCAGGGCCCCTCCTGAGCCTCTGTCAGGAGCAAACACTAGCCTGACTATCTTGATTTTTATACAGAGAGAACAGGTTCTCTTCAGTGGCATTTAGCTTTATAGTTGTGAGATGCCTGATATCACTTATAGTCTGGGGCATTCATTCTTGTTGCCATGTACTGTTCTACTGTATGGATTTTCCACAACTAGTTTGTCCATTCAGCTGCCTGTAGACATTTGGGTTGTGTCCAGTATAGGCCTATTATGAATAATGCTGCTATGAACATTCTCATAGAAAATTTGTGGTAAGGATATGGATATATTGCTTTGAATAAATAAGTAGGAGTATGATTGCTGGGTCAAGGGTGAATACATGTTTAGCTTTAGTAGATGTTTCTGAACAGCTGTCCAAAATGGCTGCACACACGCTCATCCCCATCAGTAGTGTATGAGGGTGCTGATTGCTTCGAGTCTATCCCAGCATTCGATAGCACCTCTTTTTTTCATTGCAGCTATTCTGGTAGGTATGTAGTGTCTCACTGGAGTTTTAACCTGCATACACCTGGTGAATAAGATGAGGACTTGTATGTATTTGTTGGGCATTTGGATATTGTATTTTGCAAAATACCTTTGTGTGATACACATTTATTAGTTGTGTCTCATTCTGCATATATATGTCTCCAATCCCAACAGTTGCTCTTGTTTTAATCTATTTCTGATTCACTTCTATAGTAGTTATTACCATAAGAATCAGGGTAATTCTTAGCTTTTACAGTCAGTTTTGCCACCACTCTCTTATCCTGGAAATTTATATTAGTAAAGTCATTACACATATTGTTGATATTTATATTGTTGATAATCTTTTTATTCAAAATGGCATTCTTGACTCATAATTTTTTAACCAATATTAACTTCCAGGGCAGAGAGAACACACTCCCCCCCATCTGTCTTGGTGAAGTTGTACGACAGTTGGCCACCATCAGCTTCGAAGTACCAGTTATAAATATTTTCATGTTACTGGTTCTTATGTTTTACCCTTCCTGATTTATCCGGGGACCAGTTTTTTAAAATACATTTTATTTATCGATTTTTAGAGAGAGGGGGAGGGAGGAAGAAAGAGAGGGAGAAAAACATCAGTGTGTGAGAGAAACATGGATTGATTGCCTCTCGCATGCCCCAACCAGAGACCTGGCCCACAACCCGGCAGGCGGCCCCCTTGCCAACTGAACCTTTCAGTTTGTGGGACGGTGCCCAACCCGCCCAGCCACAGCACTCAGAGCCAGGGACCAGTTTTGATTTCTCCAGTATTTCTTCCTTCTTTCATTCCTTTGCATTTCCTTTTCCCTCACTCTCAGAAATTTTTCCCTGGACTAGTGAGATAGCTTAACAATGGGTCTCCCAACCTACAATCTTTTCCCACCCCTACACTCTTAACATCACAGAGGGCACTCAAGGAATGCCTGGTTTTTCCTGGGAGGGGGTTATTGAAATGCCGTTGCACCTGTTCTTCTCCAGGCGGAATGATCCCACATCCCCTGAGGGCTGCTCCCGGCGCTTTGCTAACATGGCTCAGTGGGATGTCTGCTACCCTGAGTCAAATGATTTCTAAATAGGAACCTTCTGGTAGCAGCATTATTAATTAACATCCTTTCTCAGAATATCTGAAAGAAGCTAGTTGGGAGAACAATGTGCTCCCAGCACAAATGATGAAGTTTGGAAGTTGGCTCCATTAAAGATAGATAGATAGATAGATAGATAGATAGATAGATAGATAGACCAAGCAGCCCTTGCTAGTTAAGTGTTTATGAGGAGTTTATGGAACTTCTCTCTTTGTTGTTCCTTGTTCCGATACCTACTTGTCTTTCAATGACTACACTATGCCCTGTTTATTCCCAATTATTAGGAGCTAAAGCCCCATACATACCCAATTTATGGGTATGTACATACCCCATACAAGCCCCAATTTATGCAAAGACTGCTTTTGCTGACAAAACCAGTTGCTCCTTGAGGGTAGGGACCAAGTCTTATTTAACCCTTTAAGCTCTGTAATTATAGCACAGGGCAGGGCACACAGTCGATGCTCAGTAAATATTTAATGACTGAGTAGATGAATCACTTATTAGTCAGGAATGCTATTCTGCCCACGTTGGGTAAGGCAGCCAAAGGGGACCTACAGTGACATCATGTCGTGTTCCCACTGGGATGCTCCTGGGCAGTTGCCCCTGTTGTTCACTCTGCTGAGGATATTCTTCCCGTCGCCGTCATTGCTGAGACATCTGCTGCTCATTGTGGGTAGACCTTAGCCTAACTGTCCTTCCCTGAGGAAGTTCCCTTAACCTCCTCCAACCTTTAGTCTCTCTTCCCTTCTTACTCAGTTAAGGAATCCTCTATAT
Organism: Sturnira hondurensis; assembly: GCF_014824575.4. Taxonomy (NCBI): domain Eukaryota; kingdom Metazoa; phylum Chordata; class Mammalia; order Chiroptera; family Phyllostomidae; genus Sturnira; species Sturnira hondurensis. The sequence continues at coordinate 7,393,630 of NW_028085930.1, forward strand.
GCTTCCTTATATTTTTCATGTTATAGGAAACGCCTTATTTCACTATTTGCTTATTAATTACCTCTATTTGCCTTCAAAGTATATGGCCCAGGAGAGACAGGTCCATATGTATCTTGCTTTCATTGTATTCTCAAAAACATACTGAGTTCCTGGTATATTGTAGACTCGGAATAAATATGAATAAAAGTATAGGAGTGATTAATAAAAGCAGATCCTTCCCTGTGAGTCTTGGAATAGTTGTCTCCTCCCCTGTCCTTCCTCCGCCAGAGGACTATATCATCTATATACTTACTATTGTGCTGTGAAAAAATAAAACCACCAGAAAATGTAACACATTCAATACACTCCACAAAAAAAACCCAGCAACATCTTTTATTTATGCTTTTGCCTAAAAATATTTCGGTACTGTAATAGGCAGAAATAGAAGATACAAGGCCCACAAATTCTCCTCGAATTGAAAAGCTGAGCTGACTAATGGGCTTCGGTTGCCTCTGCTGTGCGTTGTGAGTGGGCTCTCCCAGCTGTTCCAGGCATCATAGGTGGCATCCATCGACGTCTTAGAGGAGACTGTGTTTACTGGGAGAAACATGGTGGAGCTTTATTTAAAAATGGCCAAGTGAATGAATAGTCCTAATGCAACTGATGCTGGAACGATACTTCCTGCTCTTCCAGCTTCGGCTGCAACGGGCTGTCAGAACAGAGCACGGGAGGCCCGCAAGGAGAAATTCATGGGCTCCCTGAGCGCAGGCAGAATTGAGGCTGACTTCCCACCCCTTCCTTCACTCTCTGGAAGTGATCAGATTTATCCAAGTGCCTGTGTTAGGACTGGGCCAGTGTGGAGGGGCTAGAGAGATGGGAGAAAAAGCAACTACTTCTTTGTTTACTTCCCAAACAATTCCACTTGAAGCCTTGGCTTAGTTCTCACAAGCCTTTAAAATGCACCCTCACAGCAGCCCTGGGAAGGGGTGCCTGTGTATGTCAGTCATTGACCTGCTGTTTCCGATCCTGCATTCTCATTTCCTCCTAGTCCTTAGTTAGATACTTCGAGGAGAATAAGAGTCCTTCCTAGAGGTGGTTTCCAATATTTCCAATGTAATTCTTGAGAGGCAGTTGTCCCCTTTAACTCGCTGTAGGACTGCCTTTTCACGTGGAGTGCAACATGAGCTGCTTCTGAGATGTTCTGCCCTGGGATGAATTCCATTTGAGAGGGTTTGTATTTCAGCTTACATCTGCTAATGGTTGCTTTTATCTATTTAGAGGGAAGTAGGGAGTGCACTGGACATAGGTGTCAAAATTGCCATGTGTTCAAATGTCAGTCCTATTGGAGTTGGGCTAAATCTGTAAAATAAAACTATTAATTCCTGCCCTCATACCAGTTAGGACTTACTTGGACTGCAAGGGAAGTAAGTAAAAACATTGGTTATTGATACAAAACAGAAGCTTATTTTTATCGCATATTAATGGTTACGTATTAAAGAGCCTGCTCAAGCAGATTGATGGAACCATTAGGAACCCAGGTGCTTTGTCCTGTTGCTTTTCCGTCCCCCACGTGGAGCTTCTGGCCCTAGGGGTTGCTTGCACTCCACCAGTCAGTCTACAGTTCAGCCCAGGAAGCAGAAAAGAGGAAACAGGCGCATGGGCACTTCTTTTAAAGGGTGTTTTCTAGCAATTACAACACTGCCTTTGCCAGAAATGTGTCCTGCCTTGCTGGGGGGGAGGTGGGGAAAGGCAGCCTTTATGTCAGGGGTTTTTTGGCTGCGAAAAAGGGCAGGAAGAATGGAGATGGGGGGGGGCATAATTACAAGTCTTTGCTGCCTTGGGGATTAATCCTCATATTATGAGAATTAAACGATACACATGCATTTCTTAAACTGTTAAGTCCTGTATCCTTGACAGATTTTATTTTAAAAATAGTTAGTACTACGTGTGTTGTAGGAATTCAGAAAAATTAAGACAAAGGAATTTGGGTTGTCCATTTCTTAAGAGGGCAATTGCTAGGTAAAATTTCATTCTGGAGAGTTATTGTTGAGATCTGTTTTATGAAGGATTGTTATGAGGAAACATCATTCATTATTCATCCACATAGAGGATGAAGGGAACTGAGAGATACGTGGTCCATCTCTTTCATTTTACAGGTGAGGAAATGAGGCCCAGAAACAGGGGCGTTATGCTTCAAGGTCATAATGCTGATTAGTGGCAGAGCCAGAATTAAAACCCAGGATCCCTGACAGAATAATTAATATTTTACCTATATTTCTATCTTCCCCAAATGAAAATCAACTGTAAAATGAGAGGTGATTAAATTAGCAGGGGAAGTTGTGCTAAAGAAGTTGGTAAAATTTTCCGAGACTGTAAGGGACTGGCATTTGCACAGATGAGTTGATCTCTTAAGGTGACCTTAGCCTTGGGTTTTCCTGTTGGCAGGAGTTCAAGTTCACAGGGACTCATTCAATATTGTCCCTGCTTCCTTTTCTTAGAGTTGGTATTGGCCACCCTATGTCATGCTATAGTCCCATTCTTTTCTCAGTCCTGAAATCTGTTTAATGTTTTACTTGTCCTTTGGTTGCTGCATCCCAAATTCAAGGATTCTTAGTTCTCAGCTCCTGGTCCTTTTTGTCCTCATAGTTTTTGTTGCCCACTCCTGTGACAGCTGTGCCCCAAGGGAGAAGAGGTGGGGGACTAAGTTTCTCCTGAGTCGTACAGCCCTCTTTTCATCTCTTCCCTTGCATTAGGAAAACATTTCTATCTTCCGAATGTGACCTTTAGCTTCTTTTATGAACCGTGGCAACAAACACTTAACACACACCCAGCAGCACCAGCTGCCCTCCGACTTGTCACTTGCATTTCTGAGGAGTGTCACTGACTGGTGGCTGAGGGTTCTGTGCTTTGTGTTTCGAGCTCACTGTTTCGTTGTACTGCTGGGTGGGGTCTTGTTCCAGTTTTGTCCTTTTCTTTATTCTCTTCTTTCCCTCTTTAATTCAGGATGACTTTGACTCTTTGTCCCAGCAGTCTGTTTTCTGCTGTGTCAGGGGCTGTAGGCCTCTCTCGGTCCCTCATCTCCTCCGGCAGGCCTAATTAATTCATATGATTTTGCTATGCTAAGTAGGAAACATTCAGTTTACGACACAGGAGCTGCCACATGAATCTATCCTGTCTCTGTGTTATCCCGTCTTATTACATGTCACTGGTTTCTCCTTTAAACCCGGGTTTTTAAACCTGCATGTATGTGGCAGAAATTCTTAGTTATTTAATGTCTATTCTGCCCTTTTCACTGACAGAACTCTGCTTTGGGTCAGTCTAAGAGAAACCCAATTGCTACAAACTATAGAAATTATGATTTCTGGGCCATAGATTTTTAATCACAATGAAAGACAAACTTTAGTTTATACTTCTACTGCTCCAAAATTGTTATTTTTGTGTGTCTGTGTTTTGCTTCCCTCAGCCAAGACTCTACACTCTGGATGGAAGTATGTCTTTTATTTACACGTTTCTGTTATCTCATTATAATGTCTTACACAGTGACCACTGTACTATGACCAATATAGTAATAAAAATTGGGAAAGATTAGTAAATTTGAGTATGATTAAAAAATTATTATTTCTAGCCTCCCTTTCATCTAAGAGTGGCCATGTGATAGTATTCTCCCCCAAAACATGTTAACTATGAGGTGGGACCCCCCCAAAATGGAAATTATCTTCTGGAGGGCAGGCCCCTTGTAGTACAGGCTTCCCCCATTAGGTCAGTGTTCTAGGAACCCAACCATGTCAGTGCACCAGCTGGCGTTGTTGTGAGAGGCTGTGTTCAGCTTCAGTGAATTTTTTTTGAAGACTCTTTCAGTGCACCTGCCCACAATGCACTGAGTGTTCAGCAGATTTTGACCAAAAATGGCATAAACCCCCATGTCCCACCCTCCCTATTCACCTGCTCTCACTGCAAGTGACTTTTTTTTGTTTCCCTGGATGAAGAAAAGTTCTCAACGGGAAAAATTTTGCTGATGTGGAAGAAGTGAAACAAAAAATAGCAGAAGCACTAAGAGGCACCAAATCGACAAGTTCAAAAACTGTTTTCATCAGAGGAAACAGAAACGTCTTGCTGGATGTATCACACAGTTGGAGGGTAGTTTCAAGGTGGCTGAAGTTTAAATGTGTAAGAATGAATGCACATTTTTAAATAAATAAATTCCAGGAGTTTTTTGGGGTCTCCTCTCATAGAAGTCTGAGCTGGGGAGTTGTGTAGAAGTTTGACTCCCCATAGATTCCAGTTCCTTGTTCTTTGTCCTTCATCGTTTGTGCTGCCTGGAATGTGGACATGACCAATGAAACTGCTACAGCCATTACCTTTGACCATAGGAGAAAGGCTCAGAGGCCCGAGGAGATCTCAGCTCTAGAGACCTGGACCACTGAATGAGTGACCGCCAGTGATCTCCATCCTCCAGAAATCTTTATAAAAATAAGAGGGAAAATATAGCCTCTAATGGGTTTGCCTCGCTGTTGGGGGGACACTGCTGCTCTCTGTTAAATGCAATTGCTAAGGGATCTGTTTATAATTAAATGAACTGAGACTCTGTGATGGGCATTGTGACATGCCACCCAGACCCTGTATAAGAAAGACTTGTCACCTGGTCACTGGCAGTGCTATCAGCAGGCAATCCTCAGCTGTCAGCCCCTTCAGGCATTACTCAGTTTCAGGGAGCCTCTTTACTCAAGGTGACTCCCTTTTTGGAGGGGTCCACATTCAATAAATGATCGGTTGGGTATGTACAGGTCTGGCCATGTTGATCCAACTTGGGACAACTCCAAAGGGCAAGGGCTCCTGTGGGAGCTCAGTGTCAGCGGCTGTCATTGAGACCACATAAGCTTGAGTTATCTCTCTGTTACCCAGCGATTTCCTCCCCGTCCTTCCACAGGTACTGGTGCCCAGAGCACTCCTAAATGCATACAGACCTCTCTACTAGGTTCAGTCTCTGGGGCCGCTGCTCAGAGAAATCAGCCTGTGAAACCTGCCGAATTGTGCTTCAGTCCACAGATGTGTACTGACACCGTAGCCGGTACCAGGCTCTATGCTGTGCCTTGATTGGTGGTGGGGAGGTTGGCTTGAGAGCACAAAGATGAATAAAATACCATCCTTATCAGAAGTAGCTCTGGTCTAGTGAAGGAGTCAGATAAACAAATACTTTTCATTATGGGTGATACGTCCAATTATAGGGGTGATTATATGGCAATATATGGGGCAGACTGAAAAACCTTCTGAGATCATCAGAGAAGCCTCACAGAGAATGTGAGATTTGGGAAGAGACTTTAAGGCTGTGGAGGTGTTTACCCTATAAAGTAGGTGGTGAAAGGCATTAAAGAAGGGAGAGCATGTATTAAAATATGCAAGAGCTTGAAAAGGCATGGCATGATTGAAAAAGACAACTACTTTTTTTAGTAGGAGAGGAAACAATTGATCGAAGCCAGAGAATGGAAGGCATGTAAGTTCTTGAGAAATTATTGGTATTTGTTTGTATCGGAGTCAAAGTTATATGAAAATTTGAGGGTTGATGAGAGGCCAATTTATGGTCATGTAAAAGGTAGATTCGTTAGGGAGAGACCAGAGGTAAGCAAACCAGTAAAGAGCCTGTTGGGGTATTCAGGTAACAGGGGATAAGAGACTTAACTTGGCAGGGACTAGGGGTACAAAGAGGATGTAATAAATTGAGGAAATTTTGGCGGAAGAGTTGAATTGACATGGGTAGTAAGAAAGGAAGGAGTCAAAGTTAACTGAGAATTTTGGCCGATGTGATACAGTCACGGTACTCTCAAGAGCCAGGAGAAGGATTATGAGAGATGCAAGGTATCAAGGACATCAGGAAGGCAGATGGCAGTAAATTTCCAACCTATGGAACCATCCTTGGGTTGCAAATACAAGTTTCTAATACTCCGAAGTATTTATATTACTTGAAACTATATACTTGAGTGATATTATTCAAAGGGAGGGTGCAGAATATAAGAAAAAAATGGCAAGGAACAAAGTCCCCAGGGAACAGCTGTTGTGTTTAGTAGGACTTAAATAAATATTGCTGAAGTGAGCAGAGTGACGATGACTAAGTATTTGTGTCCCCACTCCTTTCATTAACATGCAGCGTAACTCCCTCTTTCACTGTTCTAGAAAACTCTAGAATAGTGTGGAAGCTTTATCTCTCAGTATACTCGCTGGCTAAAAGCTTGTTTCTTTTCTGTGCCTTGGAACTCTCTTTATCATATTGGAGGGAAAGTAGCATTTTCTCAAATTCTAACATCTTANAGCCTCACAGAGAATGTGAGATTTGGGAAGAGACTTTAAGGCTGTGGAGGTGTTTACCCTATAAACTGGGTGGTGAAAGGCATTAAAGAAGGGAGAGCATGTATTAAAATATGCAAGAGCTTGAAAAGGCATGGCATGATTGAAAAAGACAACTACTTTTTTTAGTAGGAGAGGAAACAATTGATCGAAGCCAGAGAATGGAAGGCATGTAAGTTCTTGAGAAATTATTGGTATTTGTTTGTATCGGAGTCAAAGTTATATGAAAATTTGAGGGTTGATGAGAGGCCAATTTATGGTCATGTAAAAGGTAGATTCGTTAGGGAGAGACCAGAGGTAAGCAAACCAGTAAAGAGCCTGTTGGGGTATTCAGGTAACAGGGGATAAGAGACTTAGCTATGGCAGGGACTAGGGGTACAAAGAGGATATAATTGAGGAAATTTTGGCTGAAGAGTTGACAGGGCTTGGAGTTTAAATTGACATGGGTAGTAAGAAAGGAAGGAGTCAAAGTTGAGTGAAAATTTTGGCCGATGTGATACAGTCACGGTACTCTCAAGAGCCAGGAGAAGGATTATGAGAGATGCAAGGTATCAAGGACATCAGGAAGGCAGATGGCAGTAAATTTCCAACGTATGGAACCATCCTTGGGTTGCAAATACAAGTTTCTAATACTCCGAGGTATTTATATTACTTGAAACTATATACTTGAGTGATATTATTCAAAGGGAGGGTGCAGAATATAAGAAAAAAATGGCAAGGAACAAAGTCCCCAGGGAACAGCTGTTGTGTTTAGTAGGACTTGAATAAATATTGCTGAAGTGAGCAGAGTGACTATGACTAAGTATTTGTGTCCCCACTCCTTTCATTAACATGCAGCGTAACTCCCTCTTTCACTGTTCTAGAAAACTCTAGAATAGTGTGGAAGCTTTATCTCTTAGTATACTCGCTGGCTAAAAGCTTGTTTCTTTTCTGTGCCTTGGAACTCTCTTTATCATATCGGAGGGAAAGTAGCATTTTCTCAAATTCTAACATCTTATTTTCTTTCTAACGAGATAGGGTGTCCCAAACTTTGGGTCACAAGAAGTAGCAGGCTTTCAGAGAAAGCAGAGGGAATCTTGCAACTTCAAATTCCGAGTCCTTGAATCAGAAGAGTTTCCTGCAGTAAAATCAAACTCAGGTCTGAGCACCTAACCTATGAATTCTTAGAAAGCAAGACGTGTCTGATTTGTCTTTGAAAGTCTTGGCAAGGAAGAAACACAATGACTTTGTGTTGAACTGACTCAGGTGGAACTGAACCAATCCTGTAAGAATCTCTTCAATGAAATGATGTACTACTATTATTATCAGGCTCCGAATGTGGAGTTTTCTGCAAAGATGGGTGGTATATGCCTGATTTCCAAAAGACTAAAATGAAGGTAAATGTTAATATATTTGTGATTGTACTCAACAATAAAACCTCAACTCCCTTCTGTATGAGGTGGTGCCTTAGTTCATTTTGGCTGCTATAACAGAATATCATAGATTGGGTGGCTTTTCAACAACCCAAATTTATTTCTCACAGTTCTAAAGACTGGGGAGTCCAGGATTAAGATGCCAGCACACTTGGTGCTTGGTGAGAACCTCCTTTCTTGTTCACAAACAGTATCCTCTCACTGTGTCCTCACATGGAAGAAGGGGCAAGGGAGCTCTTTGGGAGTCTCCTTAGTAGAAGCATTAATTCCATTCATGAGGACTCTACCTTCATAACCTAATCACCTCCAAAAGGCCTGCCTCCAAATACCATCACACTGGGGATTCGGTTTAACACGTGGATTTAGGGGAGACACAAGCATTCGGTCTGTAGCAGGTGGATACAAATGCTCAAAGTCAGAGGTGGCAGGATGTAGCTGACAAGGGGTTTGTATATTGAAACTAGCAACTTAGGGGCATAGCATTTGCATTGTTGGACAGGGTTCTTTCTCCTCAAATATTGAAGGCAAACTCACGAAACCGGTGTTATTCCTTCAAAGACTTACCTGTTATTTGTTCTGTATGCTAAGCACTGTGGGGTTTTTTTTGTTGTTGTTGCTTTGTATTGCTTGGCACATAGGGGGTACTAGTTATTTTATCCTTCCAGCATCTTCTGTGACATAAGATGTGACATATAACTCCCATTTACAAATGAAGAAACGGAGATTCTTTGTTTTGACAGACTTAGTCACACAACCTACATCTTTCAAAACTACTTGACTTTTACAGAGTCTTACACTTTTAAAAACATGTACCCAGTGTTTCCAACAACCCTTCATTCAAAATGTGCACAGAGCTTCAGTCAAGGGAAGTAGGTACAATTTTCAGGTGTCTGTATTTCTCTTAGTGTATTATCCATCTCAGGGACAAGAGATACTAGGGAAATTGCAGACTTTATCTCACTCAACTGTGTTTTGTTTCACATCCTGCCATTTCTTTTAATGTTTTATAGCAATAATGAAAACCAGCTCAATTCGTTTTTTACTTCTTTATATCTTGGCCCTCCTCTCCTTGAGTTTCATGCAACCAATAATCCTCAGTTAATTTTTGAACTGTTTCCGAAGCAGTTGTCATTGTAATTTAGTAACACATTTGTAAGTCTGTGCTTAGAAACTACTACCTTTGGTGGGTTGGCTCTTCATTTGGACTGTTTGTATCTCCCAAACATAACTTCCGAGGTGATTGCTTTCATGCTTTGTCGTGTGATGTGTCAACACAACTGGGCAGACAGGAGGTCTAACTGACGACAAACAGTTAAGAACCCAAGTGCCTTAGCTTGTCTAAGTGACTTGGGGATTGTCATATTCTGAGTTCATGAGACATAGATGGAGCCCAGGAGGTTACTGGTTTGAGAGGAAGAAAATAAATGGGGGAGATAACTGCTGAGTGAGAAAGTGTGGCGTGATGGGCTCATTCTGTGGATAGATGTGCAGTGCTTTCTGTTTCGATCAGGTTCTGGCCTAGGTTCTATTGGATCAGAATCATTATAGTTTCTTTAACCAGAATCATTACTTCTCTGCATCTTTGTCCACTAGCCTGTCACACAAGTTTTGACTTTTGATGTAAGGTTTGTGAGAAACTAAAGAAGCCTGGCAACACCAGAATCACAGACGGAATCCAGGGACCACCTGTAATATGAATTGGATGGAGTTCAGTGGTTGGCAACACTAGCTGCTTATTGGAGTTGCCTGGACAGCATTGGTTCTCAATCCTGACTACACATTCAAATCACCATTTAAAAGTACTGATGCCTGAGTTTCACCCCTGTTGATTCTGCTTATGGAATGTGGCCTGAGTAATTGAATATCCTATGGTGCAGTTTGAGAACCACTCAGAGAGAGGTTGAGGAACACTGAGATATATGCTAAATTTGGGGGAAAGTCGTAATGAAGAGGATCCAAAGCAAAGGCTAGCTTGGGTTGCAAATGTACCCAAAGGAGTCACTGCGGGTGGTTTCTGGTGATGGGTATTGGGCAGAGCAGAGCATCGTGTGGACTACCGACATGCCAGCAGGGGCAAGCAAAATAAGGATCCAAGCTGGGGTTTGTAATGGGCTTTGTTAGGGTTCTTCATGGGTAAGGTTCACATATAAATTATTATTTAAACCAAACATTTTTGAAAATGAAAAGGAGTGCTATAATAATTACATTGAAAGAACAGGCGTGAACCAAGATTATCTTGGAAATATTGGGATGTATGGTCACCTCAGCATGGGTCTCATTCATGACTTCTGGTGCTAAGAGCATCTTTATAAGTATGTATAATTGAAAGTTGTTTTTGACCTTTGATTATAACATCACCCCAGCTCCACCAGCTTCTCTAGACAGTGGTTCTCAACCTTAGCTGCACATTAGAATCACTCAGAACTTCTAAATATACTGGTTCCCCCTCCTCAAGAAATTTAGATTTTGGTCAGAAGAATGCAGACAGGGCTATTCTCCCCTTAAAGCTTTCTAAGTGATTCTGACTTGCTGGCGTGGCTGAGAAGCCCTGCTTAAGAGGAAAGGGGCTGCTGGAACGCCACCTGTTTGCATCCTTTTGTGGAGGATTGACTGACAGGTGACATTATAAAGATCAGTCATGGTCTTCTGTGTAATGAGTCTTGCTCCTATAGTTACAACTCCTGGATGTGCTTTGTCCCATTTGCTGTTAAAATTATGTGACCATTATCATTATGTGATTTGAGGATTTATGGCTTTTAAGTTGCTGTGACCTTATGAGGACTTTGGCAGTGATTATTTCCAAGTGTTTCACTGATATGATGGCATTTAAAGGAGAACCGTGATAATTTTCTAGGACGCCCACTTGTAAAAAGGTCTCCAGGAATGACAAGGGATGAAAAGCACCTTCCTTTGCATTTTCAGTACTTATTAAATACTGCCTCTTTGTAAACATATCCACTGTTTTTGTTTGTTTTAATCCAAGGCTCTGCACAGATAATTAGAGCTTGTCTCTCCTCCTGTCTCTTACCTTGGGGCTACTTGATTTTTGAGTAGAAGCTCCTTATGGTCCATCAGAGGAGGGAACATCATAAAGGAGAAAGGAAACTCTGTTGCTATTTTCTTTAATGGATCTGGTGATAGGGTCAAATGGGAGGAGGATATAAAGATTGGGTTGCAATGATGCTTTTACATGATCTGTGTGATGCAGTTCATTCATCTTTTTCACTCCTTGTGTTCTCAGAACAAATCCGGGTCAAGCCTCTAATTCTCTTGCCTTTGAACCTTTAAAAGAAGTTTGAAGATATAATTGTGTGAATTAACTTACAAAACGTGAACAGTTGATATTTGAAAATTAGTAAAAATTCTTGAAGAAATGTGTATAGCTGGTCTTAAAAGTTGAGTTGCCAAGTTAAGAGACTTAGTTGCATAATTTGGAGAACTTATTCCCCTCCAAACACCTGTGTGGTAGTATTCATATGGGCTACATCTGGTATGAGGTGTTTTTTTTTCTCTATTTTTTTTAACCACATAGCACCTGCTTGAAATTGCTTGTGTTGGTAGTAGAAATTAGGCTACTATTAGATTTAGATTTGTCTGTGGATTCTACAAGAGTTGGCTCAGGAGTATAGCTGATTGAGCAGTGGAGAGGTTGGGAGATGAAGAGGCAATGAGGACTGGAAGAAGGTTTCTTTCTGATGTTCCACGGAGGTTTTCTTTCACTGACCCTTTCCCCAGAAAGTAAGAGCCACAAAGAACATTCTGTCCCAAAGCCAACCAACACCAATTCTATACAACGATAGAATGTCATATCTAAGGCGTTAGATGATTTCTAGTCACCCAACTCCTTTCTGCAAAATGAAGAAAATAAGGCACAGAACGTCAGAAACATCCCCAAAGCCAAGCTAATTCAGTCTGCTAGTTCCCAGCTTATTGCTCTTGTCACTGAATCCCAGTGTCCACCCCAGGCTCCAGGCACAGGTTTTGTAAACTCAGCAAACGAGGAAGTACTTCTCGTCAAACAGGGGGGAACTGAATTGCTGCTAGAAGACCTATTCTTCCCTTTTACCCGAGTTATGTTACAGGATTCAACATAGGGTTTTTAAGATAGAATAAGAGACCTCAGTTAGTTTTGCTACTAAAAATAGAAAGTATCCATGGGCCTACAAGGGTAAGTTCCACTGAATGCAGTTTTGACACCTTAGAATCTGGCACTAAGGTGGGAACCAAGTTATCTCAGTAGGTTTTTCTTTAAAGAGCATGAGAAAGAACATGTGAATGGAGTAATGTGATTTACAATCTTTCTTTCTCTCATTGTACAATCCATGAAGGCAAAGATTTGACATCCACTTCCAGGTGCAATGGTGTAAATATGGTCTAGGCCAGGGGAAGGTACCATGTTTTGTAAATAGAAATAATTGACAAAATCCATTCTATATTATTCCACTGAGTGGACAGACCAAGTCTTCAGAGAGTTCTTCCCAACTTTTCCATCTATTAACTGTGTGAAATCTCATATGTTTTCTGTACTGTATTTTGCTAATCTGTAAAATGGGGCAAATAACCTCCATCTCATGGGAATGTGAAATCTTCTAAGGCATGCAGATCCTTAGAGCAATATCTGGTACATAAAAATATTTAATAAATATTAACTACTGTTATCAGCCAAGAAAGATAATGCCTGGAAAATCCTTTCGTTGACATCTTCTCTAAGGTCTTATCATTTCTCAGTAGGCTTTCCTTTCTATCTCCCATGATTCTCATTCACATGTGTGTTCTTTTTTTTTTGAATTCTTGTTCAAGTACAGTTTTCTGTCTTATATTCCCAGCCCTGCCCCCCTCCAAGTGCTCCCCACCTCCCTCCCATTTCCGCCTCCCACCTTAGTTATTGTCTATGTGTCCTTTATACTTGTTCATGTGAGTCCTTCCCCCTTTCCCCTGTGATTCTATTTCTTCTCCCCTCTGGTCCCTGTCAGCCTGTTCCGTATTTGAATGTCTTTGGTAATATTTTGCTTGCTTGTTTGCTTTGTTGTTTAGCTTCCTGTTAGAGGTGAGATCATATGGTATTTGTCCTTCAACACCTGGCTTATTTCACTCAGCATAATGCTTTCCAGTTCCATCCATGTTGTTGCAAAAGGTAGGAGCTCCTTCTTTCTTTCTGCAGCATAAAATTCCATTGTGTATATGTACCATAGTTTTTTGATCCATTCATTTACTGACGGGCACCTAGGTTGCTTCCAACTCTTGGCTATTGTAAATTGTGCTGCTATGAACATTGGGGTGCATAGGTTCTTTGGGATTGGTGTTTTAGGGTTCTTAGGATACAATCCCAGCAGTGGAATTGCTGGGTCAAAAGGCAAGTCCAATTTTAGTTTTCTGAGAAAATTCCATACTGTTTTCCATAATGGTTGTACCAGTCTGCAATCCCACCAACAGTGGACCAGAGTCCCCTTTTCCCCACACCCTCTCCAACATTTGTTGTTTATTGCTTTGTTTATGATAGCCATTCTCACCGGTGTAAAGTGGTATCTCATTGTAGTTTTAATTTGCATCTCTCTGATAGCTAGTGATATTGAGCATCTTTTCATGTGTCTCTGGATCCTCTGTATGTCCTCCTTGCAGAAGTGTCTGTTCAAGTCCTTTCCCCATTTTTTAATTGGGTTAGTTGTCTTCTTAGAGTGAAGTCGTGTGAGTTCTTTGTATATTTTGGAGATTAAACCTTTGTCTGAGGTATCATTGGCAAATATGTTTTCCCATACAGTTGGTTGTCTTTTTATTTTAATGCTGTTTTCTTTAGCTGCGCAGAAGCTTTTTATTTTGATGAGATCCCATTTGTTTATTCTTTCCTTTATAGTCCTTGCTCTAGGGGACATATCAGTAAAAATGTTGCTGCGTGAAATATCTGAGATTTTCCTGCCAATGTTCTCCTCTAGGACTTTAATGGTGTCATGGCTTATATTTAAGTCTTTTATCCACCTTGAATTTATTTTGGTGTATGATGTAAGTTGGTGCTCGAGTTTCATTTTTTTGCATGTAGCTGTCCAGTTCTCCCAACACCATTTGTTGAAGAGGCTATCTTTACCCCATTTTATGATACTGCCCCCTTTGTCGAATATTAATTGACTGTAGAGAGTTGGGTTTATTTCTGGGTTCTCTATTCTGTTCCATTGGTCTATGTGCCTGTTTTTATGCCAGTACCAGGCTGTTTTGATTACAGTGGCCTTGTAATACAGTTTGATATCAGGTATTGTGATCCCTCCTACTTTGTTCTTCTTTCTTAACATTGCAGCTGCTATTCGGGGTCTTTTATGGTTCCATATAAATTTTTGAAGTGTTTGTTCTATGTCTGTGAAATATGCCATTGGTACTTTAATAGGTATTGCATTGAATCTGTAAATTGCTTTGGGTAGTATGGACATTTTGATGATGTTAATTCTTCCAATCCATGAACACGGTATACGTCTCCATTTGTTTGTGTCTTCCTTGATTTCTGTCTTCAGTGTTGTGTAATTTTCTGCATACAGGTCTTTAACCTCCTTGGTTAGATTTATTCCCAGATATTTTATTTTTCTTTTTGCTATATCGAATGGGATTTTTTTCTTGATTTCTGCTTCTGCTGATTCATTGTTAGTATACAAAAATGCCTTTGATTTCTGGATATTGACTTTGTATCCCGCTGTTTTGCCAAATTCATTTATTAGTTCCAGCAGTTTTTTGGTAGAGTCTATAGGATTTTCCATGTACACTATCATGTCATCTGCAAACAATGACAGTTTTGTTTCCTCCTTTCCGATTTGGATGCCTTTTATTTCCTTTTCTTGTCTGATTGCTGTGGCTAGAACTTCCAATACTATATTAAATAGAAGTGGTGAAAGTGGACAACCTTGTCTTGTTCCTGATCTTAGTGGAAAAGCTTTTAGTTTTTGCCCATTGAGTATGATGTTGGCTGTAGGTTTTTCATATATGGCCTTTATTATATTGAGGAATGCTCCCTCTATTCCCACTTTGCTGAGTACCTTTATCATAAATGGGTGTTGTACCTTATCAAAAGCTTTTTCTGCATCTGTTGATATGATCATGTGGTTTTTGTCTTTGCTTTTGTTTATATGATGTATTACATTTACTGATTTACGAATATTGAACCATCCTTGCATCCCTGGGATGAATCCCACTTGGTCGTGGTGTATGATGTTTTTGATGTATTGTTGGATGCGATTTACCAGTATTTTATTGAGGATTTTAGTGTCTATGTTCATCAGCGATATTGGCCTGAAGATTTCTTTCTTTGTTGTGTCTCTGTCTGGCTTTGGAATTAGGATGATGCTGGCTTCGTAAAAAGAGCTGGGGAATCTTCCCTCCTTTTGGTTTTTTTGGAATAGTCTGTGAAGAATAGGGGTTAGCTCTTCCTTAAAAGCTTTGTAGAATTCTCCTGTGAAACCATCTGGTCCAGGGCTTTTGTGTGATGGGAGTTTCCACATGTGTGTTCTTTTTCTCTTCCAATAACTTAGTCCAGAAACTGCATGTGAACATCCCATTGAACTGTTGCCCGTATTCATCATATTCTGAACAACCATAGAATGTTAGAGCTGGAAGAAATCTATAGACTATTTAGAATGTATAATGCCTTTGATTATTTCTGGCTCATTCTTAAAGGCATTTTGGAATACCATTTTTTTTTATAAAACATCTTAGCCTGGACGACATGAGTGCATGATCATTATGAAGGAGACAATTATATAGAAACTGTGTAAAAAGAAATGTTTGTCCTCCAGGGTTCTGCACATAGTAGGTGCCCCAGAGATATTTGCTGAATCCAATGGACTTTACAGATAAAACCACATAGTTGGTCATGTTCCTTTTATTCATATTAGGTTATGTTATCAAAAGTTCCTGGCCTGCCTTGGAGGAAAGCACAATATATTGGCAAACAGAGGAACGACTCCAAACAAATTACTTGTTGGCTTGAATTTCATATATATTCCTGGTTTCAGTGGCACTTCAGACAGAGGAGAACTCACAGAGAGGCAAATATATGAGACCAAGTGCAGGAAGAAAGTTACAGTAAATTTTATTTTATATGAACTCAATATCTGTTTATTAGAAAAGATCAGCCTTGGCTGCAGGGATAATGATGACAAATATTGCCAGATATATAATGATAGTTATAACTGAGCAGAGTCTGGAAGTGAAACACTTTATAAACAGAGGCCCAAACAAATTCTTCAAAATTAAATGTTTGCAATATTACACATGCGCACACATGCGCATACGCCCTCACAAAGCACAATTGGGAGAACAAATGACTACTTGGATCAAGGCAGAAATTCAGGAACTCATGCTTTACCTAATTGTGCAACTAATAAATGTGAGATGAAAAGGGAAACAGATGATTTTGAAAACCATCCAAGTTTTGAAAAAGAAGGTAGGGTTGCAGAAGGTAAAAGATCCTTTTCAAATACCTAAGCAGCTTTTCTCAAACAAAGGCAGAGTCAACTTTCCCATCAGTGCTGTGAAAGATGGTCCAGTTATTGCAAGTCAAGAGCCAAAAATACCTGCTTGTTCTTAGAAACTGCAGCCTTACGTACTTGTCCTCTTTATGTCTGCTTGTTGGATTCTGCCTCAGTTGGTGCAGACCCAGTACTGTCATGGAGATAAGGGATTAGTTCCAGGACCAGGTCTCCTTGCCATTGCATAGGCCAATCTTTGTCCAGTTAGGCAATCATGAGACCTTGTTCAACAAATAGAGCAGTGCATATTTTGGGGACCAGGGGAAAGAGTCCAACTACTGTGAAATGGATCAACTGGGATCAGACCCATCAAGACCCTCTTGACTATTGGAAACTGAAACCCAGAAAGAGACTCATCAGAAATGCACCGACATGAAACAAAAGCAGGTACTCTTGAATTTTGTTGTATTCCTGATGAAAAGGGATGATGAGAACACTGGTTTTCTGGTAGGCTTGTCCAGACCCATGGAAAATGTTTCAGAATCATTTGAATGTGTTTGTTATGCCTTCATCACACAAAATCGAAGTTCTTGGATTGAGTGCACTTGTGTTCTTCAAATAAATCTGTTCCAGTTTTCTAGTAATCCTCAAAAGAAGAAGGGGAAAGAAGGAAAGACAGAGGGAGAGAGGGAAGAAGGGAAGTAGGGATGGGGAAAAATAAAAGAAAGAGATGCACATAGTCTCTGCTTAATGATGTTAAGTATTTCTTATTTTAGTAAGGGAATGGAAAATGTTGATGTCTTACTTTGGGTTGGAGTTCAAATGGAATGCACAAATATCTTCCCGGATTAGGATTTGAGAACCACTTAAACCATTTTAACCCTTTTTTAAAAATTGAAGTAAATCGCCCTGGCTGGCGTAGCTCAGTGGATTGAGCTCGGGCCTGCGAACCACACGATCATGGTTCGATTCCCAGTCAGGGCACGTGCCTGGGTTGCAGGCCAGTTCCCAGCAGGGGACTCATGGGAAGCAACCAAGCATTGATATTTCTCTCCCTCACTCCTTCCCTTCCCCTCTAAAGATAAATAAATAAAATATAAAAAAAATTGAAGTAAATCTTCAAATAAAACAAGTAGATCTATTCAGTTTGATGTCAACACGTATTTTTTCAATAATTAAATACACGCCTGTAGCAGCCACCCAAACCAATATGTAGAATAGTTTTATCACCCCAGAAAGGGGCGAGAGTGAGCACCTTTTCTTGTGTTTGACTGTGGGGAAAAGTATTCAGTGTTTCATCGTTAAATAAGATGTTAACCCTAGCTTTGTTGTAAATGCCCCTTATCACGCAGGAAGCTCCCTACTATGTCCAGTGTTCTGAGAAGCTTTAATATGAATAGGCTTTTGAATTTTGTGAGACAATTATCTGTTTTTAAATTTAATTTTTATTGAACTTATTGGGGTGGCATTGAGTAATGAAATTGTATGGGTTTCAAGTGTACAGTACTGTAACACATCACTTGAATTTTGTGTGTGTGTGTCTTCACCATCCAAAATCAAGTCTCTGTCACCATTTAGCCTCCTTTTATCTTCTTCCACCGCCCCTCCCCCCTTTCCCTCTTGGAAGCATCATACTCTTTTCCGTGTCTGTGAGGTTTTGATTTTATTTGTAATCCTTTCACTTTTCACCCAGCTCCCCAGCCCACCTCTGCCCTGAGAGCTGTCAGTTTGTTGCTTGTGTCTGAGTCTGATTCTATTTTGCTTGCTTGTTTGTTTATTTTGTTCATTAGATCCCACATAGAATTGAAGTCACATGGTGTTTGTCTTTCTTTGACTGGCTTATTTCACTTAGCATAATATTCTCCAGAGCATCCATGCTGCTGCATAAGGTAATAATTCCCTACTTTTTATGTAGTATTCCATTGTGTAAATGTACCACAGCTTTTTTATCTACTCAAGTACTAATAGGCACTTAGGCTGCTTCAAAATATTGGCTGTATATGTATAAACACATAGGGGTGTATATATTCTTTCACATTAGTGCTTCAGATTTCTTTGGACATATTTCCAGAAATGGAATCACTAGATCATGTGGCAGTTCCATTTTATTTTGTGAGGAAACTCCATAATATTTTCCACAGAGGCTACACCAATCTGTATTTCTACCAACAGTGCATGTGGGTTCCCTTTCTTCCACATCCTCACCAACACTTGTTGTTTGTCGATTTATTGATGATAGCTATTCTGACAGGCATGAGGCGATTGATATCTCACTGTTGTTTATTTCTGGGCTCCCTGTTCTGTTCCACTGACCTATTGTTTTGGGGCTAGTACCGTGCTGCTGATTAACATGGTTCAATATCAGGTACCATGATTCCTCCAATTTTGTTCTTTCTCAGGATTTTTGTGGCTATTTGGGGTTTTTTTAGGTTCCATATCAGATTTTGGAAAGTTGTTATAGTTCTGTAAAATACACTTGGTATCTTGGTAGAAACTGTGTTGAATCTATAGATTGTTTTGGGTAATATGGACATTTTAATGATGTTAATTCTTTCTATCCATGAACATGATATATACTTCCATTTATTTTTATATTCAGTTTTTTTCTTCATTGTCTTATATTTTCCAAGTATAGGTCCTTTATATCCTTGGTTGTGTTTATTACTAGGTATTTTATTTGTTTAATATAATTGTAAATGAAATTATTTACTTTTAGTTTCCTTTCTGATAGTTCATGATTGGTGTCTAAAAAGGCAAACATTTTCTGGATATTTATTTTTTTATCCTACTTTACTGAATTTAATTGTCAGTTCTAATAGTTGTTTTTTTTGGTGGAATCTTTAGGGTTCTTTATTTACAGTATCATGTCATTTTCAAATAAAAACAATTTTACTTATTTCTTTCTAATTTGTGTGCCATTTATTTCTTTTTCTTGTCTGATTGCTGTGGCTAGGGCTTCCAGTACTATGTTGAATAAGAGTTGTGAAAGCAGACATCCTTGTCTTGCTCCTGATCTTAAGGGAGATGCTTTTAGTTTTTGCCCATTGAATGTGATGTTGACTGTGGGTTTTTGATATATGGTCCTTTTAAAGTTGATGTATATTCCCTCTGTTCACACTTTGCTGAGAGTTTTTATCATAAGTGGGTGCTGGGTTTTATCAAATGCTTTTTCTGCAACTATTGATATGATCATGCGATTTTTATCCTTCATTTTATTCACCAGATTGATACAGGTTCAAACTTTGTACCACTGCTGGGTTTGCGGCCACGCAGCAAATGTCCCATGATATACCAAGCTTAACTGCCACTAGCTAGGTGCCTGTACACCTTTGGGGTGTTGTAAGGTCTCAGGGAGTCATCAGGATGAGGCCAGCAGAGCTTATCAGGCCCAAATAGGCAAAGATTAGGCTGTGCAAAAGGAGGACTCTGCACTGGTCAGGTTTGCGAGGGAAGAAATGTTCTTTGTCGTAGAGCCACACAATTCAGTCTGTCTCAGATTCTGACCAGAGGCTGATCTCAGTGGGCAGAGCCATAAGGAGTCAGTAGGGTAGGGCTGCTGGGAGCCTGGAGGATGGAGCTAGTGTATGCCCAGTGAAGGAGAAGCACAGGTCAGGTCTACAGGAAGTGGGGAGAATGGCCCCTGCCCCAAAGCCACACAACTCAGTTACTGACACACCCTGAGTCTGCCTAGGAAGGTGACTCCTCAGCAGGGCACAAGCTCCACAGTTGAAGGCAAGAGGGAGTCTAAAGGGTGGGGCAGTTGTGTTTTCCCAGTCTGATGCCAGGAAAGATGATATCTGCAGTGTTGGAGAAGAACTCAGAATAGGGATCCTGGTGGCTTTCATTTTAGCTCTCTCCCTAGAGACACAAACCCCAGTGTCTCCTGATGTGAATCTAGTCTACTCCACCCTCCCTGCACTGGAGCCCAGAGTAGGTGGCTGGGAATGAGATTTTGTGCATTATTCCCTTAAGAGGGCACCTGTTTTCTCTAGTAGACTCTTGTCTCTGCTTGGTGGCAGAATCCCCACTGATTTTCATAGCCTGATGTCTTGTGAGTGCCTCTTCAAGGCTTTGGGACCCTGGGCTGGGGAGACTGGCGTGAGATTGAGTCCTCACATTTCTCAGGGGGAACTTTTGCAGCTGAGATAGCCCTCCAGGATCTCAGCCACCACCCATGGGAGTGGGGCCAGCCCTTCCCACTAGTCTCAATTTGGCTGCTTCTGTAAATCCTTGGTTATATAACTTCTCTTCAATTGTTCTATAGAAAAATGCAGGTTAATTGTTCTATATTTTAGTTGTAATTCCCATTTGGCCCTGGGATGAGGTGAGTACAACATCCACCTACTCTGCCACTGTCTTAGTAGTTTCCTTCCATCTCTTGATGAGTCTGTTTTTCTCCTTTATTTTGCTAATGTGATAACACTGATTCATTTTTGAATGTTAAGCCAACTTTGTATCTCTCAAATGAACCCCTCCTTGGTTGTGATACACTATCCTTCTTATATATTGCTGGGTTTTATATATTGCTAATGTTGCAGTGGACACACACAGACATCAATAGTAAGTGGGGTGAAAATATTTTAAGAATAAAAGAATTCGCAAATAAACAAAAGAATGTCTCTATCTTGGTTTTCCGATGTCTCTTTCGAGAGTAGGCTTTGTTTAGCAAGAAGCTCAGGCCTAAAGCCTTCCCTCTGTATAGGTCAGAGTGCCTTCCACTGATGTGTGCTACCACAGCTGTGCGTGGTGTGCATAGGCATCGCTGTGGTGGTTCCATTATCGCTCGTGGACAGAGAGGCTCATCCACGAGACTGTGCAGTGATGAGAAAAGAGTTCTGGCTGGGGTCCTAGTTTGGGCTCTGCTGCTACAGGGAATCTTTAGCAGCCTGCTTTTCCTGCCTGCGACTCTGTTCCCTCATCTGTAAAGTAAGAAGACTCAGTCCCTGAGACCTCTTCTGGGCATGAGATTCAATATGTCTGCAGGTGGCAAACTGAATTTCTGGAAGGCCAGGAATAAAAACCAGGTCTCCTAGGACCAAACTGCTTGTTTACTCCACAGGATTGCTCTGCCATTCTCTTTCTCATTACTGTTCCATGCTGTTTGGAGGTTTATATTAAAATTGTCCAGTGCTAGGAATGCCTATTCTCCCTCTCTTCCATCACCAGCTCCTACAAAATGACTCTATAAAGTTTTTTTCTACCAAGTCTCTATTAAAGTGAGGATGGAAGTCAAACCCTTATTTTCCTTTTCAGATTTTTTGAAGTATAACTGAGGAATAAAACTGTAACATATTTAAGGTATACACAAACCCTCATAAAGTGACTTGTTACTCTTTCCATACCTCAGAGCCGTTCTGCACGTATGCTTCCTGGAGAGAGGAATGCTCCAATCTGCGTGGTATGATTGCTCCAGTCCTCATTTATTCAGCTGGTCATCTTTGCTCTGCCCAACTGTTACACAGCAGGTGCTAAGCTCACAGAATTTTCTGCAAGTCAGCTTTTGGAATTTCTCATTCGGTTTTTTGTTAAGGAGGGATTAAAAATATTAATTTTTAATTGAATGAGAAATATGCAAGGACAGTCTCATTTTTACAATTTCAAATGTTATCAATAACGCTTAAATCCTCTGACTCACCCACCGTCTTTCCTGGTCACTTCCCAAGAGGTTAGCCATTTGGTGACTTTTCTTATGTATTTATGTATGTATGTACCTACATGAATATATAATATAAACATAAATGGCATCATGCAGTGCACATTTTTTGCAGCATATTCCCTCATTATATTGTTTCAGTAAAATATTAATATTATGAAGACTTTTTACTGAATGTTCTTACACTGTTGTCTTGTACACTTAAGGGGAGGTGGCAGGAGGTTGAATTGCTGCCTCATGGATTATGTGCATATTTAATTATAATAGATAATATTATAGCAAAGTGGGTAAGAGCATGGGGCCTTAAACCAGACTACTCAGGTTTGAATCCCAGCTCTGCTACTTACTGGCTATGTCATTTGGGGCCGTTTAAGCACTCGGCAAAGTGGGGGTGAGATCTCGCAGGATTGCCATGGGGATTAAATGAGATAACACATGGGAAACCCTTAGAACAGCACTCACCCAGTGTGTCTGCCACTACACTGAAGCCAGGGACCACCTTTTACTCATGTTGTTCCCCCAGTAATATGCGGTACTCGGCACAGTGTTCAGTCAGGAAATCCTTACTGAACATTGTTAGTTTAACACCAGAATGGCTATTCTTCCACATAAACATAGTAGCTCTTTGCATGAGATGGAAAATGGAGTCAGAGTGGGAAAAAATGAATTTGGTATATTGAGCAGCTGGTATATGGCAGGGACCATGCTGGGTATCCTACCTTCCTTAACTAATATAACTGCCCTGTGAGGTCTCATTATAGATTAAATGATTGTGGCTCAAAGAAGTTAAGTAACTTGTCCAAGGCCATATAGCTGTCAAGTCTGAATTGCAATCAGTGTTGTCTGCTTTCTGATCCAGTGTACACTCTCCCAGGACAAACTGCCTCCCGTCCCTATAGGCACAGACCCTGTGAAGGACGATATGTCTGCAGGTGTCAAATCCCTACATCAAGAACCCTTAGAAAGCACCTTTTAAGAGCAGGCACTACCTTAAGATCTGTTTGACATTAAGCTGATGAAAGGAATCCCAGATTTTAGCAAACAAAACAAAACAAAAAACATCTGTGTTTTAAATTTCAGAAAAATCGAAATGAATTGTACAGACTACTGCAACAAAATGGCAATTCCCAATATTGAGGTACCAGTGAAGAATATTGCAGATTTTATACACAATGGAATATAGCTTCTGTACCCATACTGAAAGTTAGATTTATAGCATCAGATCCAAAATAAGGTACTCCCAGATCTTAATACCTGCATTTAGTACTGTATCAGTTTGCTCTTGGCCCAATGATGCCGTGGAACAAATAACCACGAAAACTCAGTGGCACAGAAATGTGACCTAATTTAGTTCAGGAGTCTGGACTGGACTCAGGAGTGGGTTGACTGATCACCAGATGATTTATTTATTTATGCCAGGTCCTTCTCGGTTGGGACAGCTCTGTTTCATGAATTCCTCATCCACAACGCCCGCCGTGTTCTATAGTGGTGACGGCACAAGTCCCAAAGAGCAAGAACCATCACACAGACCTTGTAAGGCCCAGACTCAAAGCTAATACACTTTGCCTGCACTTCACTCTATAGCCAATGAAAGTAACATGGATAAACCCAAAGTTAAGGTGTGGAGAAATATATTCTATATCTGTAGGTGGGGCAACTTCAGAATCACTTGACAAAAGGTGTGGAATCAGGGTGGGTGAGAAATTGGAACCAAAAGTGTAATCCTAAATATCCTAGGAGTTCGCCTGAGGATATTATTTGCTCCTCCCTCCACCCTTGGTTGGGCAGCTAAAACAGAAAGAGGAGGTGATGGTATCTGTGTTTGTTTCTTTTCTTTTTTTTTTCCTTCTTTTTGAATCACTGTTCTCATTCCTCTGCTGAGGCTGTGATGGAATGCCTGCTTCAGTCTGCCCTCCCCCATGGGCACGTGGAGAGAAGAGTAATTTAAAATGAGCAGGCTGCTGTAGGTTTTTCAGAACACCTGCATCTTATTTTAGAAGCAATTGACGCTCTTGGCCTGGTTTGTGCTTGGGCAATTTGGAGTGATTAGAGAATTTTACATTTCTCAAGTGTTGCTGTGTTCAGATGAGCCAAACAGAGGTTGGGTGCAAATCTTTGTTAGTACTTTTTTTTTGAGGTACTTTTAATTACTAATCACCTAATAAAGTAGCTAAAATATGAAGCTCCCAGTGTCCTACTTTGAATTCACAGCAGAACAAATTTAGAAGCCTGCTTGGCAAACTCCAATTCATTGTCTTGGTATATTTTCCCTTTGCTCTTCTTATTTGTAACAACAAAAGTCCTCACCTCTGGGTTTGTTATTTTTGTTCATGTGATTGGGCTTGAAGGAAGTAGCTTAAAACTAATGCTCCCTTAAATGAGAATATCCTGGGATGGGGTTTAGTGGGATGAGATGAAGTAAGGAGAAAAGAATAGTGGAGGTGGGGGATGGGGTAGAACCCAGAAAACAAGATTGGCCATTGGTGATATCTGCTTCAGATAACCTGGAGAGAATAACCATGATGCAAAGGGATTTTTTTTGCATTTTTATTTATGTATTTATTTCGTTTTTTTTATCCTTTTATCCTCACCCAAGGATATATTTATTAATTTTAGAGAGGAAAGGAGAGAGAGAGAGAAACATTGATATGAGAGAAACATTGATATGAGAGAAACATCAATTGGTTGCCTCCCATATGTGTCCTGGCTGGGGATTGAACCCACAACCTAGGTATGTGCCCTGACCAGGGATTGAACCTACAGCTTTGTGGTGTACACAATGATGCGCCAATCAAGCCACTGGCCAGGGCAACATTTGAGTTTTTAAATGAAGCTGTCTTCCAAGGAGGGTGGATTATACTAAATCCAAGTTCCATTGGTTGACTAGACCAATGGGTTTGGAAGGAAGAGGTGGGTTCAGAAATATAGCTTAGCCATAGGAGCCCAGAGGAAAAGAACTAATCTGCGTAAAAGAAAAATATGGAATTCCCAAGAGCCTTCTACTCAAAAGTATTGTCTTGGACCAGCAGCATGGGTAACACATAGGAGCTTGTTAGAAATGTCAAATTTTGGGCCCATCTTAGACCTATTGGATCGGAATCTACATTGTAGTAACATCCCCAGATGGTTCACGTGAACCTAGAGAAAAAAAACTTCCTCTGAACAGCCAGGATGGAAAGGGTTAAGACTAAAGACAGAGGGAACGAAGGGAGATGGGGGCTGGAGATGGTGTAGACTAAGGAGTGGGCAGCTGCCTGTGAGAACTCACCAGTGATGGGCGGGCCAATGGACTGTTAAGAAAAACATTGCCTGATGTTCAGTTTTAGTTGTTTGCTTTTCTTAAATATAAATCCCTTATCTGTATCACCCCCTACCCTTTAATACGGTTTGTTCTATGTATCATAACGACTTGGGGGTGTCTGCTTTCGCCTTTGCACGTGTGTGTGAATCTCAAGACTGTCTGAATTTTACGGCGGAGTCTAGGTGAGAAAGAACGGATGGCACATGCAGCACGGAAAGGTGATTCAGGACTTGAACTAACCTATTGGAACGGGGAACCTGGAGACAGCCCAGGAAATGTTGATACAATGAGAATGTTTTAGAATATATTAATATATTTCCCCTTGTGCATTTGACCCTGGTGACCCCCATATTCAACCAGAAGAAATCTTTGCCTCAAGGAATGTTGGGATTATTAAAGCCACAGAGCAATCAGAGAGTCGTTCACTGTGCAACTTGTGATTATCTTGAAGACCATAAAGATTTCTTACATTGCACACTCTCCCTTTTACATATCAAGAGTCACAAGAGCCTATCTGGCTCTGATCATAACATTTTATTGTAAACTCTGGTGTAAAAAGATCCAGACTATGAACATGGGAAATACCACGTGACAAGAAGTGAACATGGGAATCTTCAGCTGGGTGAGGACAAAGAGAGTTTAGGATCCAAGTCTAAAGTGAGGACTCCGTAACTCCCATCCCCAAGAGCCCAGTTTCTTCATTCCATAGCCTTCAATTCAGGAGATCTGATAAAAAAGAAACCATAGACAGGTTGAGGGAAAAGCTGAAAAAGGTCTTATACCTGCTCTTGTTTGTAACTCTGGAGAAACAGCAGAGATAGCTCACGTTGACATGTGGTGATCACAGTAGGCTTGAAACGGCATCACAGGATGTAGAATGAGGACTTGCTGCCATTTCCCCCCAATCCCTACCATACTTTTCTCATAGCCTCATGGACCATAAGGAAAGGACCAGACTGCAGTGCTTTCAAGAACTTCCCTCTAAGAGCATAATAACATTGCATGCTTTAGGGGGCAGCACTTAGAGAACGTTTCGAATTTCTTTAATGGTTATTGGACGGTTCCAACTGTCTGCTTTTACTTGTGTCACCTTTGGTCCTTCATATTTTTTCACCAATAAATAGTCCATTTTATCAAACTTAACCCATTCCTTTATAGTTTTTAAAGTCTTCCTCATATCTGTTGTGATAAGATTTTCCCCAGTGTTTTATTGTGAATTTTTAAATGTTCAGAAATGTTTAAAAGATTTTACCATGAATACCCATATAACTGTCACCAAGAGTCTACTGCTAACGATTTACTGTATTTGCTTTATCCCATTTCCATCCACTAGCCCATCTTCTCTTTCTTTCTTTTTTTAAAAAATGAACTCTGAAGTAAATTGCAGACATGGTGATAGAATTTTAAATGAAAACTTTTTTAAGAATCTCGTTGAGCAGTGTAACAGTCATGTATTGTTGGTCGATGTATCCAAGGGTCCTGGTGGGAAAGAGGTGGCATGTCAGGTTTGTTAATTTGAGGATCATTTACCAAGATGGGAATGGTGTGGTGGCCAGGGACACTGGGGCACCAATGCCACCCTGGGGCCTGGAGGGGCAAGAGAGGAGAGTGCTCACCAGAAGTAGAGATAGAGCTCTGTGGAGGGGGCGGGTGGACAGGAGAGATTCAGGTCAGAAGCTGGAGGAGTAAATGCCAGCCTCACCCTCCTCCCTCCTTCCAGTCTCCTGCTGGTGCTCCCCATTGACCAAACCCCACCAGAAGCCAGACAGCCTGGTCAGCCATGGAAGCAGACAGCAGAATGAGGAAGGGTGGAGAGTGGATCAGGAGGGGAGAATGGAAGCTCTTCAGCCCAGTTTTAACTTCTACAGGGGCCAGCAGAAGTAACACCTGCTCGAGTGTGGTTGGTAGCGTAGTAATATGGGTGTAATAATTTATAGTTTTAATTTAAACCTTTTCCCCAAAATGTTGTATGGTGTGCTTGAGCATGCTATTGTTATGTCATGGAATTACATGCTTATGATTTTGTAATAAAAAAAGGATATTATCTGTGCCAGGCCCTGTCTATCTGGAAGAATCTGCACCACCCAAGTAGCATAAATACTAGACAGAACATAACATGTTCAGCAGTAACCTGAATGTTGAAAGTGCTGGGATAGCTCAGGTGGATATATATGTACCGGGTAGGTACCCAGGAAGTGTCAGTGTAGTGAATATCAGGATTGAGAAAAAGCTTAGTTTAAAGGTGATTGAAGCTGAGAACAAGAAAACTCTGTGGCTGATTGATTATGCTGTAGGCTTTTGTTTCCAGGGGTCTCCTGTCTCATTAGATAAGATAAATGGCAAGGCCAATGGACTGCCAACTGCACGGAAGTGTGCTCTCAGCTGTGCACATCTGGCCTCCTGCTGACTCACTGAGCCTGGCCTGCTGGCTGCGCAGCTGAGCAAGTTTGAGATGAGACACTAATTTCTTTTCTCAAGAGAAGTGTTTATGACCTCATGGTTTCCTTTAGAGTTGGAAATTACAATGCGTAAGACAAGAAATGTATGCAAGGCACCATCTAGGCACCGTGGGGAATACAGGAAGGGCGGCCACGAGGAGCTTTTAATCAATAAATGAGTTCTAATGAGGCACAGATGACATCTTTCTTGCAAGCATCACTGAGAGATGATTTTATCTTAGGGTGGTTGCCGTGTGTATCCATAGCATGATTTCTGCTTCCTCTTGGTGCTGTGGGTCAGGCCAAGGGCAAGCAAGTAAAGAGGCCCTCACTGTAAAGTGTAGTAAATGCTTCTCATTGGTTTCCGCTGCCCAGCTGCACACCTCTGTGTTTGGAAGATGTCCATCTCGGGAGTTTGAGGAGGGGGACACACACCTCCTCTGTCCCAAGAAGCCTCCAGCTCTGTGAACTGGCCACAGTGGTGCTGGACATAGACTCAAAAGCCAGTGATTGAAACACAAGGGGCAAGCAGTTCTTTCCCTCTGGGGCGGTCGCCACGGGGGCAGTGTTTTCTCCTCAGAGTCGGTCAGAAAGGAAGGTGCCAGTCATAGCTTCTGGCTGCTAAGCCTCAAGGTTGGTTTTCAAGCCTTTCTAAAGTGCCTCTGAACCACTTCAAATCCTTTTAGCATAGTCCTTTTCCTTCCTTCTTCCATTCCTCCCTCCCTCCCTCTCATTTACTCTCTGTCTCTCACTCTTTCTCTCTTTCTTTCTTTCCTTGCATTTAAGAGCCCTGACTGATAAGTAAATCCATGCTGCAGATACTATTATCACATACATGTGGGCAGCCTGTGGACAGAATTCCTAAAGCAGACTTTTAAATGGCTAATGAACACATAAAGTGTTCTACTCTGTTAATAATCAAGTAAATATGAATTAAAATAAGACACATTTTTTCATGTATCATAATTCCTTAGATTTTAAAGATGATAATACCCAGTGTTGTTGAGGCTGTGTGTGTGTGGGGGGGGGGAGCGGGATGCTCTAAACCCCTTATGGTGGCCAGTGGAAGTAGGACCAAATGAATATGTAAATCTTGTGTATAGAGGAGGTTGCTCCTCACAGTGTTGTTTATAGTAGTAAAAATATGAAAACAATAAGAACTGCCTACCTGTACAACAATAAGAAAATTATTGCATAAATTACATTCATACAATTTAATATTGTTCAGTCATTAACAATGAAATTTTCAAGCAATATTTAATGACATAAATCATGAATTAATGTCATTTAAAAAGAGAGATACTTAACTTAGGGGTAATATGATTGCATTTCTATTAAAATGATGAAAAAAAATATTATCATGCACAAAATTGCCAGAAAAAATATTTCACTAAAATGTACACACTGTTTATCTCTGGGTTATGAGCAAATAAGAGGTTTTCATTTTTTCCTTTATTCTTGTTGATGCATTCCAAGTAGTCTTCCAAAATCAAGTATAATTATTTTTTTTTAAATCCATGGCCATGATTTTCTGCCTTACAACTTGCTTAATAGCTCATCTGCTGCAATTAGCATCTATTTTCTCTCTCCATTTGAATTTTTGGTACCCTCTTGAAGTGGTGGAGTTCTTAATCAACGGGATCTCTAAAGTAGATGAATACCCGTATTTCTATGCTGGTATTAAGACTAATTGTACTGCCCTGACTGATGTGGCTTGGTTGGACATCTTCCCACAAAGCAAAAGGTCTCCAATTCAATTCCCAGTCTGGGCACTTGCCTGGGTTGCAGGTTCAGTCCCTGGTTGGGAAATGTACAAGAGGCAACGGATCAGTGTTTCTCTCCTCTTTTTCTCCCTCCCTTCCCCTCTCTCTATAAATAAGATCTATAAAAAAAAAAAAGACTAATGGTACCCACCTGGTCAAAACCAGCATGTGATATTTGAAGGAAATCCTATTGTTTTGGCACCTTAACACTGATTTAGCAGTAGCTTTGAATTCAGCCTCTGCTGATCCATGATTATCTTTCCAGTTTTGCCACAAGTTAGGGAAGAACCAGGTTTGTTCTCTGATTAGACAGGGCCAGCCATGCATTCAGTTATGCTTAATCATATATGCCCAGAATTGTGGGAAAATAAATCATTGGAGCATTAGTTTCAGAAACTAGTAACACTGGTTATGACTAATAATGGAATAAGTGGCATTTGCTTCTTTATGGAAGACAGACAGAGGGGTGCAGGGCGTATGTATAAACTTATATGAGACAAAACTGACACTGGGTGGAAGAGTGGAGGTGAGCAAAACCGAGCAAACGTAATCACCTGGACCCGGGGCACAGCCACGGAGAGAAGATGAGATGGAAGCCTTATTCGATGCCGTCTAGAAGCAGAACGGCAGGACACCATCTGTGAGGAGCCAGTGACGAGATGGTGTTATAGCCGAGTGAGAACACTAGACTAAGTTAGCTGGAGTCTGAGAGGTATGTAGCACAATATGTTTTCTAAGGATGGCCACAATAATATGATCATTTCACATGTTCCTCCTGGAATAGGACTTTGACATCTCTGTCTTCAGGATGTGGGGCCTGGGTAGACTTTTAACTGCAGTCAATTTTATGTTATGTGACTTCTGAGGCTAGTTCATGAAAGAAATGGGAGCTTCTACCTGTTTGGGTTTTTTTTTGGGGGGGGGTGTTTAGGGTGGGGTGTGTGTGTGTGAGACACGTGCTCTTGAAATTCAGCTATCACATTGTGAGGAACTCACAGAATCCATAAGCATGTTAAAATGATCGCATTACACCACTGGGTT
Source organism: Sturnira hondurensis (assembly GCF_014824575.4). Classification (NCBI taxonomy): domain Eukaryota; kingdom Metazoa; phylum Chordata; class Mammalia; order Chiroptera; family Phyllostomidae; genus Sturnira; species Sturnira hondurensis. The sequence goes on from NW_028085930.1 coordinate 7,424,000, forward strand.
TAGGATGTGTGTTATATAGCATAATAATGGGAGTAGGGAAGATGTGAACATGAATGGGTCAAAATCAGGGGATTTGGTGCCAAGACAAAGCTGGATCCCAAAAGACAGAACCAAGTTGATCAAGAAGGATGAAAACAACGCAAGTTATCTAAAATAAAAGATGGCATTTAGCTAGTAGTAACTTCATGTTGAAATATCACTAAACGCACAGAAGAAAATTATGACACCCTCAAATATCAGGAAAGACTGTCATAGCTCCACAGAGTGTTCAACACTGTAAATCTCATGGAGCCGAACTGGGAATCTCAACAGGCAGCCTGCCGGCTGAAGCCGTTCCCTCATGTGAAAGGGGAGGAAAGAAGTAAGGAAACACTTTCCTGACTATGGTCTGAATCAGGCAGAAAACTCATCTTTTTACTGTGTGGGTATGATTTCATGAAGCTGCCGGTTTATTCTATCCTTGCCAAGCCTCCTATAAATGTTACTAGTAAATTCTAATCTGATTCATTACCTTTCTCTACCTCTTGGATAAGGCCAAGCCCATAGCACCTTTTGACTACATCGGTTCTGTGACAGTTTTTCCCTGCCAATAGGCAAAGAAGTGGGTAAGGGGAAGTGGGCTGTACTGGGGAAACAGGAGTGATGCAAAGGGTTTTTAAAGACAGAGTTCTGACAGCAAAACCCAGTAACTGAAGGGAAAAGAAGAACTCAGGTAGCTGAACATTGGAGAGAGTGGGGGTGGGTATCTGTTGATTTATTTCACCGAGAGTGTTGGCAGTCTAGGCAATAAGGAGAGAAGGCATCAGCTCGTTCCAGAGGATGTCTGCTAAATACATGCCTTTTGGATCCTGGAACTTACACTAGATGTTTTTGAAGAATATACACTTACTACATGCCAAACAGCTCTAAGTTACTTACATGTATTAAGTCATAATAGCTTCATGAGTAAAGCACATTGTTTTCCCCATTCTTCATATGGAAAATAGGCATAGAAAGGTGTGTCTTGCCCCCAGATTACACAGTTTGTAAACGTTAGAATTCAGGCAGTCTGGCTATAATCCCTATGCTATAGACCTTTCTGCTCTCAGGCTTCCAGGGCGTAATTTAATTCCAGTTAACTTTTCAGAACTTAGAATAGAATCAAGGATGCAGACTGAAAAGGTTTATTTCATTTCATAAAAAATGTAATAAAGACTCAGTCCTCAATTTACTGTGGCTGAGTTTTTTTTTACAAGCAAACATACAAAGCCAGTAAACATCCAGGAATTTTTGAAATCTCTTAAAGGCAACCAGAATCAAGCTAGTGTCCAATTTCTATCACATTAAATGCCAGAGGAAACTAAATAATGTCTACACAGTCTGTGGGCAGCAAGGATACAGACTTACAATTTCATGTCTAGTCAACTTGCTTTAGTCAATCATTTGTTTATTCCTTCATTCATTAAATCAACATCCTTATTAAATGACTATTATGTTAAAGGAAGTACATGAAAACAGCAGAAAAATATCCTGAGAGATGTTTTAACTGCCTTGGATCCGTGTTCCACCTCTGTGCCCCTTGGCTGTCTGGGTTCTTAAAGGTATGACCTGTGTCTCCTGAAGAAGTTAAGTAGATTAATGGCATTGTGTTGCAGTCAACGTTAGCGTTTGAAAGACCTCACTGCAGTTAAGTGGGAAGGCAATATGAGCTTTGGAAGGCAGCCTCTGATGTCAGGGAACATTGGGTGTGAGGTCTATGTCTGTTCCTCGGCTGTGACCTCAGGAGAGATATTGATCTCTTTTAAGACTCAGTTTCCTCATTGTGAAATGGAGTAATAATGTCATAAGGCTGTTGTGAAGATTAAGTGAGTTAATATCTTTAAATGGTTGAGCATGGTACCTGGCATAGGATTAATATTCAATATGCATTAATGATAATAGTGGTGGTTGTGATTTTGTTATACTCATATATGTAGTAAGGAGTCAGTATTTTAAATCAACTTGCTAGAGCTTTTCAACAGGTCTTAAATCCAGTGAAAATACACAAGTGGAATCAAAACATTGAAAGAGTCCATTTTTCCTTTCCTGTTAGATGTTTTCCCAAGCTATCTATTTATCTCGCCCGATATTGAAATTCAATCTGAAGGAACTAGTAAGGAAAGTGATTTTTACTAAATAATGAAGGTATAAACTGGGAGTAGCAGGTGAGACGAAACTCCTAGCTCATAGTAATCACACTTTTCCAAGAGTGTTGACTTGCGTAGTGTGCAGAATATGCTTTCATCATATGGGGGCCATTTTAAAGAACTTCAAAAAAGGAAAGAGGACAGTTATGCCTGGATAAGATGCAACATGCGAATATATACAGGCTCTGCAGTTAAAAAGTCAAAAATGGGAGAGAAAGAGATTGTATTTCCTGTGTTCTGTCTTGTTCCACGCTCCCAAGGTAGAAATCAGACAATCAGCATGAACTGAGTGTCTCCTCTATGCTGGGCACCTCCATGCTCTGGTGGGGAAGAGCCATGAGCTGTGGACATCACACAGCATGGTCCTGAGAGCTTAGCCTCTTGAGTTGGCAGCCTAGACTCAAATGCTCGTTCTGTTCTTGCAAAGGTCTAGGCCCTTCCACCCGCTATCCTCCTAGAATCTCCACTGACTTATCTGTTAAAAGGGGATGATAACAGCACCTAAAACAATGACCATTTTGAATATTTTATGAGCTTGTATCTATGAAAACTATTTGCCTGGCATGTAGTCAACAAGTAATAACATGATAATAATTTTTTGATATAGCAACTTCACTTCAAGGAGCTACATTTTGGCAGATATAATAGATTTAAAATAAATAATGAGAACATGGCATGTGTGGAACAAACAGAGATTCTTGAGATCATTTATAGAGGGAAGAGTTGCTTTTGTCTGTTTAAGGGACTCAAGGAAAATGTCACAGAGACCTTTGAGAGAGAGCAGACATTTGTATATGCTGTAGCTACAACACAGACGGGCCAAGGTAGGACGTGGGAATGGCAGTGTGTGTATGCAGAGTGGTAACCAAAGATAAAGAAGTGGAGGGAAAAATATTTCTTTGGATTAATTTCCTTGAACATCTTTATATTGCTTTCCTACTGTTCCCCTTCCCTGTGCTTTCCGTGTCTTTCCTCTGCTGTATTCAAGGGACAGTTGTCTGTATGTGCGCTAAGGCCATACTCAGACCAGCTCAGGGAAAAAGACCAGGTCATGGCAGAAAGTCTCCTCATTCTCCTTTAATAATACAGGGCTAAGGAAACCAGGATGGAGGGTCACATCGGTGGCCCCAGATAAAGTGGCAAAGGTCCTTACAATATGCTAGATTCACACACCAAGTTCTGTCTATGCAATGCATCATTTAATCTTCATAGCAATCCTGCAAGGGATATCTCATCATCCCCAGTAGAAAACTGAGAACTAATTAGTTCCAGAGCACTGGAACTAATGCAAAATGTCAAACTATACTTTAGAAATGATCTTACCCAAATAATCTGCTGAGTAGCAAATAACTTCTTTCCTCATAAACATTGCCAATGCCCACTACTTCATTTTTCATAAAATGTTTCTAAAATGTGTTGATTAATAAATGCTCACACTTTCCATGTAAACACTCTCTTCTGTGTGCACCATATCATTCTGCCTCTTTGTTTGAGTGATGGAACCCTGTGGTGTGTAAATAAGAGATGACAAGTCCTATAATATGTATGGGGGAGGGACGCATTTGAGCAAACAGAAGCATGCATAATGCAAATAGCAAGCCCTGTCCTACTCAGTTTCTGCATAAATAATTTGCAGCTTCCTTGGATTCTGCTGGTAACTCTCCCCATTTCTCCCTTCCAGAAATTGCTGAGTCATGTTGGACATGATGTAGGGAGATGGGGATGGTCGAAGTAAGATTTGCTTTTCTCTGAACCTAATTATTGTTCTTTCACTTTTTCCAACATGTTTTATGATTGATATTATTGGATTTTAATGATTTGTACTAACAAGAAAGTTGAGATGTAGACATGGCTGGCGGGAGCCCAAGGAGCCACTGCGTGTTTGTAGAAGGGGTGAGTTTAGGACCACAGTCACCATGTAGGACTGTTTACTGAGTTTGTGCTCTGTTCTCATGTGCCTCACTTGCCCGGTGTTGAACATTGCACACTGTCCCTGGGTGTTTCCATCACAGAGTACTTTTCAGATGTGTGTCTGGGGGAATCAAGTGTTGCATGTTACTTTTAAAGATATGTAGATGGCTTACATTTTTCAGTGGCCAACTCAGTTCTGAAAAGATACATTTATTTTTCCACAGCAGAACATCAGTTAATCTTTAAACATTTTTTTAAAATATGTTTATTAACCTCAGAGAGAGAGAGATCAATGAGAGACAAAAATAGCAACTAGTTACCTCCTGTATGCCCCCTGACTGGGGATCAAACCCACAACCTAGGTATGGTCCTTGACTGGGACTTGAACCCCCAACCTTTTGGTGTAGAGGATGACGTTCCAACCAACTGAGCCACACTGGCCAGGGCTGGAACGTGACTGACTTACTCTTGAGTCCTCATTTCTTCCTTGTGGTGATGAGAATGGCCCGAAATATGCCTGCTAGAGGTAATTTTATTATTTCTAATTTACAAGAATTACTTTTTTAATTAATTTATTTTAATTGCTATTCAAGTAGTTTTCAGTCTTTTACTCCCATCCCAGCTCACCCCCTCAGTGCTCCCCACCTCCCTCCCATTTCCACCCCCTTTAGTTTTTGTACATGTGTCCTTTATACTACTTCCTGTAAATCCTTCCTCCTTTCTTCTGAAATTCCCTCCCCTCTCCCCTCTGGTCCCTGTCAGCCTGTTCTCAATTTCAGTGTCTTTGGTTATATTTTGCTTGCTTGTTTGTTTTGTTGTTTAGGTTCCTGGTAAAGGTGAGATCATATGGTATTTGTCTTTCACCGCCTGGCTTACTTCTCTCAGCATAATGCTTTCCAGTTCCATCCATGATGTTGCAAAGGGTAGGAGCTCCTTCTTTCTTTCTGCTGTATAGAATTCCATTGTGTAAATGTACCATAGTTTTCTGATCTATTCATTTACTGATGGGCACCTAGGTTGCTCCCAACACTTGGCTATTATAAATTGTGTGGCTATGAACACTGGGGTGCATGTGTTCTTTGGGATTGGTGTTTTAGGGTTCTTAGGATACAATCCTAGCAGTGGAATTGCTTGGGTCAAAAGGCAGATCCATTTTTAGTTTTCTGAGAAAATTCCATACTGTTTTCCATAATGGTTGTACCAGTCTGCAATCCCACCAACAGTGAACTAGGGTCCCCTTTTCTCCACAACCTCTCCAACACTTGTTGTTTCTTGTCCAATTTACAATAATTTCATCCAGCTTAACACTGTAATTTTGGTATAATAGTCAATTGAGGATTTAAATCCACTCAATCCAAAATTCAGACTTTCTATCCAGGCAATGCTTCCATCTCAAGGAATCTCCTTTTCCTGTTGTCTTTCCAGTATGGTGCCAGAGTTATAGGGGTATATACATGGGTAGCCACATGGTGTCAGAGGAAGGGGGCCTGGCTCTCATGCAGTCATCTGGATTTTTCCTGGCCGCCTCTGAACTAGACATCTGTATCCATTATACCGTATGCCCTTGGAAATGGATCCACTTGGACACTGGTGAAGCTCCAGCATCTGCTGGTGTTCATGGTCCCTTTGACTTCCTCTCTTCCTCTTCTTCACCCCAGTTGTAGGTTTCTTCCAGCCTATGGGCCCTTTTGGCTCATTTCCATTTTCTGCAGAAACTTCTGTAAACTACATATGGGTACCAAGAAACTGAAGCATATGCTCTCACTCTTTCTCTCCTTCAAAACGCCACTGCCATTTCTGTTCTGTTGTGGCCCGGGGCACTCAAAGGCCCCAAGCCCATCTTGGGCCTCATCCTATCTATTCCTAAAGGGAGAGGCAGGGATCAGGCTTCAAGTTTCATTTCAACACTGATGTTTCTACCCTGCCTCCTCTTACAATCCTGATCCTGATCCCTATCTCTTTCTATTTCTCCATCTCCCTCTTGGCTTCTCTAACACAAGCAGAACTTTTATTTCTTCCCAGTCTGGCAGGAAACCGCCTTCAGCTTTATACCACGATGTCTCCTACTGCATGGTTTGTAGCTGGCTCTGCCGGTGATCCCCTGAGAAGCTGTTACTGAGGGCTGTCTGCTAATAGGCCTCCTGGCTGCTGGGTCAAGCAACTCCTTCCCCAGAGAAGGACCTGGGTGGTGCATCTCCATGCCCATTACAATGATGGATGACTTCCGTGCTTGCTTAGTGAGGAACTTCTGCCTTTCTTTCTATGCACATCTAAATACCCTATGTATCTCTTTGCCTTGTGGAGTGAAAGGAGAGGCAGTTTATATTTCTGCAGGAGGGAGAACTCAGTCACTTCTTCACAGGAACCAAACGTTGATGTCCTATACTCTCTCCTACCACCAGGGCTGAGTCATGAAGCCTTGGTACATCCCCATGTACCGCCATGTAACTCCCCCTCTCACTGCAGTAGCTCAGTGGCTCCTTCCTGGCCCTTCCAGGCTCAGAACCACAAAGGTGCCACTCTTGTTTTGGAAATTGTGAAGATAGTGTTTCAGCCCTTTAGGAGGTGGTGATGGGTTGGAGATGAACTCTGTTCTGAAGCAGTGTGTTGATTTAAACAGGAGGGAGACAGCAGAAAAGGTTGAAAAGAAGCCACCCACTCCTTGAGAGATTTCTCCAAGGAGATAACACAGCAGGTGGCCTCTATCCAGGTAAACAGCCGCACCTGAAGATTTCTCCCCACCTCCCTCACCCTCAGATATTATAAACATCTATTTGTATCATTCCTACTGCATAAGTGACTCCAAGTGCCTTTCCTGCCAAGGTCAGGTCATTAACAAACCAGAATTTGCATTCTAGAAACCCACTCTAGGGATGCACGGACATTTCAACTAACATGATGCCTGCAAAAAGCTAGATTGTAAACACCCTAAAGGACTTCTTAAAGGTTTGTCAAGGACTCAGGGTGGCGCCTGAATGTGTGGAAGAGTCATCCTGTTCCTCTGAGGCTGACAACCGAAATGCTAACACAAATATTTGTATTGCTGCTTTGAAGGTCCTTTGATTAGAATTCTAGAGTTAACCAGCTAGATATACCACACACTCAGCTGAGCAGAAATTTAAATCAAACTGTAGAATTAAAATCCTGTTGATAAATATTTTGGCTGACTGTTTCCTACTGAGGCCGGCATTTAGCCAACATATTTCTTAACTGAGCTGCGATTTGTTCTTTTTGGATTCCAATTCACTGGTTCTCTGTCACTCTTTGGCGGCTGACAGGGCTCACTGCAGAGGAAATTGAAATAAAAACGAATAATGATCCAAACGACTAATGGAATAAAATTGGAAGGCAATTGAGAAAATTACAGAGGAGAAAAATCAGCTGAACTGGGCGTAGAAGAGATAAGGCTGATTATGCTAACTCCTTCATACCAGTGTGTCTGCTCACCCCCCAGATGTGGCAGCCCCGTTACGAACCCTCTCGGCACTCAGCAAGTTCTCCCTTGTTTGAGAGGGGTTTCTGTGTGCACAATGGTTTCCCCCCAGCTGGCCATGGGTCCTTGAGGTTAAGTCCACCTTTTCCATTTTGTATTGCCTGGGATAGTGCCTCCCACATGCGAGGTACCCGAACTGCAACATCATCGAGCTAAAGGGAACTGTGAGATGACATAAGATAAGTCCTTCTGGGGCAGGGAGAGACCTGCGGACTCGGATGATTTAATAATCTGCCTGGGGTTACGTGGTTAGTAGCAACAGAGCAACTAAACACCAGGTCTCCTCTCAAGGCACAGTGTTCTGATGATAATAGTTCATGGACACACGGGGGACACATCAGCCTGTTCCTGTATGTGACAGAAAATGTGAGGCACAAACTGAAAGTAACCCATGATCCCACCACTCAGAATAATCACTATCAATTCTGTACTTAATATATGTGTAAATATATAAGTGTATAAAATAGACATTTAATGTATTGATATCTAAAATATATATAGTGTATGAGGTGGGACCTCCCCCAAAACTGGAATTATCTTCTGGAGGGTGGGCCCCTTGTTGTACAGGCTTCTCCCACTGGGTGAGTGTTGTAGGAACCCATCTGTATCAGTGTACCAGCTGGCATTGTTGTAAGAGGCTGCCTTCCGCTTCAGGGAACTTTTTTTTGGAAGACTTTTTCAATGTGTTTGCCCATTTCATAATGGGTAATTTACTAGTGAACCTGCCCACACTGTACTGATTATTCAACAGTTTTTGACCAAAAATGTCATAACCCCCATGTCCCACCCTTCACCCAGTCTTGCCCCAAACAACTTTTTTGTTTGTTTCCCTGGTTGAAAAAAAGTTCTCAAAGGGAAACATTTCGCCGATGTGGAAGAGGTGAAACAAAAAAACAGCAGAAGCACTAAAAGGCAACAAAACTGAATAGTTCAAAAACTGTTTTGAGCGGTGGAAAAAAGGCTTGATGGGTGTATTGTGTCAAATGGAGAGTACTTTGAAGGTGACTGAAGTTTAAACATGTAAGAATAAATGCACAATTTTTTATAAATAAATTCTGTTTTGGGGTGTGCCCCCTCATAGAATCTTCATGTAAGTGTAAGTAAATGTTTATTAATATTTAATTAAATATGTATTAAATGCCATAAATGAAACAAAATATGGATATATTTCTATATAGTAGGTGAATGTGCCCTGATTTTTACATTCGTTCTATGTTGTATGATAAGCACCTTCCCACAGTATTGTATTGATTACAGACTACTTAAAAAATTTTGTTGTGTAGACTTAACGCAATGTTTTTCCTTTTTCTTTTTATGGTTTGTGCTGTTATAGTTGTTTCAGTTTCCCCACTTTGTCCCTCCCCTCATCCCCCACTTCCCGCTGTCAGCCCCCACGCCGTCGTCCATGACCATGGCCGAGGCACGTATGTTTTGTCTCACCCTTTCACCTTCTTTCAACCCGTCCCAACCTCCCCTTTCCCCTATGACTTGGCACAGTATTTAAACTCCACTTCTACAATGTAAATTTAGAAGTTTTTCAAAACTTTTACCATTATAATGCAAATATTTTCTTTCAAAAATGTTTTTATTACTAAATGTAAAGCTGTGGGGGCCATCTTTGCACCCTGGCTTGGTCCACACCTCACATTTCCTTACAACAGTAATTTCTAAAACCCGGCAATAAACTATTTTAAGGCTTTCGATACATATTACAGGGCTGTTTTCTAAACCATTTGCACCAGTACATACTCCTATTAACATTATTTGACTCTCTTGAATAAGATGTTGGGTTAAAATTTGCTTTCTTTTATGTTTATTTATTTATTTATTTGCTCAGTAAACATGTGATTTCTTTATTCTTTCTTTGGTGTTTAACTGTTATTCTGTTAATGTTGTCCCAATTTTTCCCCATTTGTCCTCCTCTGCCTGCCCCACCCACACTCCCACAGTCAGTCTCCACACTGTTGTCCATGTCTGTGGGTCATTCATACCTGTTCTTTGTCTACTCCCTTCCCCTTCTTTCCACTGTTATTCCTTTCCCCCCTCCCCACCATCTGGCCATTGCCAGTGTGGTCCATGAGGCATTAATATTCATTATCTGAAAACTAATAATATAGTTTATTTATTTGGTCTGAGTAAGCTGTAATTTTTATATTTTATATTACTATCATTGTCATTGTAAATCAGGTACATTTACTAAATATATACATACCCATAGGTGCATGTTTACATACATATACATTTACATGTCTGCATGCATATAAACATACATACAGTAACTTGTGAATTGACAGGAGACATTCTGTAACATTGTCCTGTCACTTGAGTTTATTTGGCTCTGTTCTATGAAATGCTTATATTCCTTTTTCTCTGATCTACATTTTCTTTTGGTTAAAGTCTTTAAGACATAAGTGAATGTTGGTCAACATTATAATTTTAATATAAAATTTTAAAGTTCTTTAATTTGCATTGAGTTTTTAAAAATTTAGAGTTATTTTTAAACATCATATTATATCACAGAAATAAGCTTCTCAATATAGAAATAAGCTTGTCAATATACAGAAATAAGCTTGTCAAATGCTGTATACACCTTTTTTACTTTCTACTGGTCCCTGTGGGATAAATTTGTCACAAATAGTAGCTGAGTGGTCTCTGTTCGATATTGAGATATCTTGGATATTCTAATGAGACTAGTGCTTCTAAGCATTGATGACAGAACTACATTGTTATCTTGTCATTTGTACTTTTCTAATGTATATTGTGTATGACATTGTAAAAATACTTCTGTGCCTAGAGATATTCAATATGGATATTGGATAATTTTTCCAGAATTTTAGAAGAATAATAAGGTTTAAAATCATTTTTAACATTTTTATTTTAAAATAATTCTATAAAAATAGCACAGAGACAAGAAAAAGCATATCCTTATAGCTACTAGTCTGGAGCTAGGGATGGGACAGGGCGTGATGCAAATAAACACGAGGTTTCCTCTGGGAGTGATGGAAATGCTCTAAAAATAGTGCTAATGGCTTTACAACTCTGTAAATTTACTGCGCACCATTCAATTGTACACTTAAAGTGAGTGAGTTTTATGGTACATATATAGTACTTCAAAAAGCTCTTAAATATTGAATCAAGATGTACACCTGAAGCTAATATATATCAGTTGTACCACAATAAAAATAAGGATTATATTTCTTCTAACAAGTACATGCTGAGTCCCCGTGCTCCCTTTACCAAGCTTCCCTCAAAGATAATATTACATGTAAATAACGTGAATGCAGTTATCAAGGCCAGGAATTTGATCATTGTAGAATAGTATTAACCAAATGACATTTATTATTTTGTTTTTTATCAATTTTTGTGCATGCATTTTCATTTTGTTATTTTTGTGGGGTAGGGGAAGTGTATAGTTCTTTTAACTTTATTACATGTGTAAATTTGTATAACCTCTGCCACAATTACAGTATAGAGCTATTCCATCACCCCCCACAAACACTCCATTGAGCTGCCCTTTATAGCCAGGCCCTTTCGCATTCCTAATCCCTGGGGCAACCAGTATACTACAATTTATCATTTGATAATTTTAGATAAAGTGAAGTCACGCACGATGTAACTATTTGAGATTGGCTTCTTTTCCCCTCAGGGTAACACTCTTGAAAAGCCATCTAAGTTGTTGTGTGTATCAAAAGCCTGTCCTTTTTTTTTTAAGATTTTATTGATTTATCTTAGAGGAGAAGGGAAGGAGAGAGAGAGAGAGAGAAATATCAATGTATGGTTGCCTCTCATGGGTCCCCTGCCGGGAACTGGGAACTGGCCTGCAACCCAGGCATGTGCCCTGACTGGAAATCAAACCGCAATCGTGTGGTTTGCAGGCCCGCACTCAATCCACTGAGCTACACCAGCCAGGGCAAAAGCCTGTCCTTTTTAGTGCTGTATAATATTCCATGGTATGACTCTCCAACAATTTGTCTGTTTACATGGTGCAGGGCATTTGGGTCATTTCCAGTTTTAGGGTATAAACATTTATGTAGAGGTGTTTGTGTAAATGTGTTTTCATCTCTGTATAGTATATCCCCAGGAGTGGGGTTGCCTAGTCATGGTAAGTATCTGTTTATAAGATACTACCAGTTTCCCAGAATGGAGGCACCATTTTACAGCTCCACAAGCAATGTGTGAGGGCCCACCTCATAATGCCAGTATTTGCTAATTTAGCCATTCTAAAAGTCTGCAGCCATATCTCATTGGGGCTTTAATTTGCCTATCCCTATCGTCCGGTGATGGTGAACATCTTTTCATTTGCTTATTTGCCATCTGCATGTCTTTGGTGAGTGTCTATTCACGTCTTTTACCCATTTTTAAATTGGATTGCTTAGTTTCTTACTGTTGAGTTTAGAGAGTTCTTTATATATTTTTCATACAAGTCCTTTGTTGGATATGTGATTTACAAATATTTCCTTCCAGTCTGTATCTTGTCTTTTTGTTCTCTTAAGATGACCAAATTTTTTTGCTCTGATAAATTCTTCTCAGCTCTGTCTATTATGGATCATGCTTTGGATGTCACATCTAAGAACTCTTTGCCTAACCCCTGATCATAAAGGGAAACTTTTTTATTTTTTCCTTTCTAAATTATTTCTGTTGCTCACTCTGCTGCACAAACTTGAGCATCCTCTGTTAGGTAAGAGCGGTGAAAGCTGGCTACTTGCCTTATTCTTGATCTCAGGGCGAAAGCACTCAGTCTGTCCCATTGAATATGAGACAAGCGATATAGGTTGTTTTCTAGATGCTTTTTATCGTGCTGAGGAAGTTTCCCTCTGTTTCACTTTGCTGAAACTTTTTAGCATGAATAGGCATTACATTTTATCAAAGTCCTTGTTCTGCCTCAATCAATATGATCGTGTGGATTTTCTTTTTATGACTGTACATATTTTTCAGTATTGAACCAACTTTATGCCCTCCACTTGATTATGATGTACAGTTGCTTTTATACTAATATTTCATTGAGAATTTTTTGTCTATAATCAGGAGGACTGAGGTTCAAATGCCAATTTCACTTACAGCCTTCAAAGTGCTCTTCTGGTCTCTCCCACTTGTGCGCCACTTAGAGGCCAGCCTAGCCATTGAGTGATATTTTATATACCATAGCTCAGTTCTCAGAACATTTGCTGTGTTCGTTCTCGTTGGTTCCATACATGGGCCAGTGCAGGGTGAGCCTGAGACGTCATACCGGATCCTTTTCTCTAGCTCCATCTTCTCAGTGGTCTTTTCCCTACCCTCCCGTTTGAGGGAGGAGGGAAGTAGAGAGATGCTGCCGCTGCTTACGTTTGCTTGGTGAAGGGTGTGGACAGTCCCATAAAGTTCCACTTCACTCTATCTGCAGCAGTCATGCAGCGGGTGCGGGTGGACACCGTCTCTTCACTGGCAGTTGCCCAGTGGAGGAAGGAGTGAGTCGATAGGGCTCCACTCTAAGACTCTCTGGTGGGTGCAACCACTGGGGAGAGGCAAACAAAGGGACGCTGCCTAAATGGCTATGCTGGTGGCCAGTGAGAAGGGTACGACTTCTTTTGCGGGGTGTTAGTAGTGCAGGTGGGTTAGCAGGTGCATCGCACAGGGCCTCCCTCTCCCCAATCCTCGGGATAGAGGGAACAGACCTTTCTTGGGACTTTATTTGTTTATTCTTTTTCTGTCCCTTTGGTGGTTTTGTGTTGCAGGCAGCTCTAGAAGCAGACTAGGATATATTTGAGATAAAAATAAATCCCAGGGAACTCACTGTCAAGTCTTTCTTCTTCATTAGAGCAACCATCTTCTTGTTTCCAGCTTTCGAAGTATTCTAATAGTTGCTTTATGCGGATCCAAGGTTCCAGTGGTAATTAGCAGGAAAAGCAAGGCGTCATGTATTTTATTGCATCCTGGCCAGGATTTTTATCGCTTGTGAGATAAAATTTGTTTGTTGTATTTATTATTAATTTTTTACTTCTTATGTGGATTCCTGTGTATACCTTTTGGTCATTTCAAGTGTGATTTAAGTGTTTTCATTATTTAATATGAATACTTTATATTACTTGTTTCTAATTATCTTATTTGCTGTAAAATAATTTTTTCAGCTTTTTCTTTTTTAAATATTTTTAATTATTTTTTACAAAGCTATAGTTGTTCTTCCATTGCAATTTCTTCTTTGTTCATTCTAACATCAGATAAACAATCATATTTTTTTCAGATTCATTTACTTTTTTCACACTTAAATTGTAGTCTATCTTGAATTTATTTTTATCCTACATTGAGAAGTGAAATAACTTGATTTTTTCTTCCAAATAGTTAATTGTCTCAACATCTTTGTTTATTTGGTGATCTTTTTTCTACTAACAGTTATAATTATTGAATGAATAAGCCCTTTTTCCTTTAAAGAAGAATTTCTTCACCACCCACACCTTCTAGTATAACGAACCCTCTCTTGCAATTTAGATAAGAGAGTAAAATGTCCAACTTCTCTCCTAAAAAGTGACACAAAAAGAATTTCCTTCTCTTCACTTTTCTGCCCCTCCCTCATCAATCTACATCTAAAGGCATAAACAAGTACGTGAGCCAAACAGAGAAATAAGAAACATAATTTAAAAGGAGATAATTGATAATTAAGTCCGGCTGTCCCATGATACTGATAAAGGAAGAACATGCGGGAAGATAAAAATTATTATAAAACCTGAAAAGGTATTTTAAACCACAGGCTTTCACTATAGTCTGCATTTTTCTCCCTAGCTTTTGTCTTAAAAAATGTAAAACATATGAATATTCATTGTCATCTTTGCAAAACATGGAATTGAAATTGGTGTTTTGTGAAGAAGTATGTTTCTCACTTTGCAGATATTTCATATTTTTCAGCTTAATTCTTTGAATTATTCAAATAATTTTAATTGGCCATTTTAGTGGCGACAGGAATTTGTAGACACCCATTCCCCACAATTGTCCCAGCTTTTGTGTAGATGGGGAAATGTGTTCCAGGTGCCAGTTTCCTTCTGCTGGGACGTGTGTGGCCCTCACAGTGGGGGAAGGGACCATGGTGAGAGGCAGGGTAAAGGAGAGGCTTGGCAATGTTGGGGGTTCCTGATGCGCTAGTGGTGACCTTTGCAAACTTCCCCAATTTTGATGAATTATTCTTGAGCAAATTAGCCCAACCAACTTTTATATCTTGATACTGTTGGCCAGCTCGCCTCTGGTACAGATGGCACATTTCGCTGTAGAGACTTGGAGGTCATCCTCATTCCCAAAGCGACCTCAACTGACCTGTCATTTACTGTCACTCTCCACAATTGGCTGGACTTGCTGTACAAGAGTATCCCTAACAAATGCTTCCTCCTGCAAAGTACAATGACATATTGCTATAAATGTCAACGATAAAATATAAATCATAAACCCATTAAATAGAACTTTGCAAATTTGACTTGAAGATTCAAGAGTGACCTGAACAGGGAGGAATGGAAATTAAAGGCCAAGAATCTTTTCTGACCCAGGAGGGAACTAACATTTTAAAGCACCTGCTTGGTGGTCTCACATATGCTATCATTTCACTGTCACCTTAGTCTGCAAAATAGGCACGATTTGCCCCATTTTGCAGGTGAGGGAAGATGAAACCAGTGGAGATGATGCCTCTAGCTCAAGGTTGCAGAACTAGAAAATGATGAGGGATAGCATTTAATTCCAGATGTGGGACTCCAGAGTCTACCCCTAACTGCCTTATGGCACTAAGGACAAAAGAGATGATTTTAGGGGAAAGCTGGGCACAGGAGGAAGTAATACTGAATCACGCAATGAAATGGCCCTTTTATATTCTCCCTGTGTGTTCAGGTGATGCTGTCAAAGGAAAGCTTTGCATGGTATTATATGTTTTTAGATCCTTTTAACACTTTATGTTCTCCATTTTCAACAGAGAAGAGAAAGATCTCAGTCTCAAGCACTAGGCCAGTGGTAGTATCTGGTTAGAATGTCATACTTTTTTTCTTTTCATGATATGTGCTTTTATTTGTCTCTTTTATTCATGGCACCTGGTAACTAATTTTCTGCTATGGTAGTGATATAAAGCTTCAGCTGTTTCGATGGATATGCTTACAACTTTAATGTGTCAATATCAAGAAAAAATAATGTCAAAATGTAAGCATTAGGAGTATATGAAAGACTAATATGTGGAAAGCACCACAGATGATGCTATAAATTCTTAGAACATTGCTGATGCTTGAGCGACGTGATGTATAATCCCGTCCCCTGGGCCCCCAACATTCATCCACGTGTCATGGGCCACTGGGTTTGAGGAATACCAGCGCCAGGACATGACAGCACTTTCCTTACAGGGCAGAGAAAAATTTATTGTTCACAGTTTTGAAGAATTTCTAACAGTGGTATATACTAGATGAACTGCTTAGAAAAATTATAGATTTTCTTCCTTTGAAAGCTCTCCTTTACTTCCAGGTAAGATAATTTTTACCTGCGGTTTCCCATGGAATTTAAAATTTGACCTACCACAATGATGCTAATAGTATCTTTCAATATATTTTCTAAATTCTCTATGCCGGAGTTAATCTCAAGGGACACCTTCATTCCCAGAAGCATCTAATGCAAGGTTTTTCTTTTTTTCAACAAATGTTTATAGAGTACTTACTACATGCTAAACTTTGTACCCTTGGGATATATCAGTGAACAAAGTAGATGAGAATTTATGGAGCTTGCCTTGGTGGAGCTGGTTAGGAAAGAGCAACAGTAGATAATGTCGCTACATAAAATAAATACATATATAGAAAGAAAACAAAGTCTATAGAAAAACCAAGTACATAGGGCGAGTTGGCAGGCGGGCGGGCGGGATTCTGTTAGGGTGGTCTGAGCAGGCTTCACTGAGAAGATGGCATTTGAGCAAAGACTTGAAGGTGGGTAAATAAGAGGATGAAGGAAGTACCATCATATTTCTACAGAACAGGGGTGCCCCTGACCAGCAACAGTGGAGGGTGGAAAGAAGTGGAATGGTCACAGGTGAAGTCTTCAGAGGGAAATACAGTAACAATGACCTATCTTATTTCTTCAGAGGATCATGCTGTCAGCTGGTTTGAGAATAAGCTGTTGAATGAATACAGGGAGACCGAATAGAAGGGTATCTGGGACTAGGGCAGAGGTGGAGAAAAGAGGTCACATTCTGGGTATCTTTGAAGGGAGATGAATTTCTCGGAGAATTGGATGTAGAGTGTGAGAGAACTTGTCGATAAGAGGGCAACATAGAATGCAATGCCTGGGAAGGAGTCCCTGCAGCAACGGCATAAATCTGGAGGAAGATGTGGTCCTTGGGCAGCCATATTTCAATGGCTTTATCTAAGTTGCAAACACTTAGCTAATTCAAGAGAAAAGATCTATAAAATACTTGGTTTTTTCCTTTTTTGCCTGCATAGCCAAGTAAATCTAACTGTGACCACCACCACTTCTTGCCATAATCTCCCCTAGTGTTGACTTTTGGAGGTGTGTGCACACAGATGTGCGTGCGGGTAGGATTTTGTTAATTTCTACCTCTGAAAACTCCCACCCAGTGGCTTGATTGAAATGCAATACCACATTCTGCTGTAAACACGCCTGATGGCAGTGATGTGTATACGTTATTTCAACAACAAAGGACACATAAATCCAACCAAGTTCTCCCCATTGTCTTGTGGAGAGGTGTCACTTCTGATTTATTCTAGCTCTGTATCTACAACATTTGTCAAGCAACGTTCTACTGAGCTCTTCGCTCCCTAATTTGTTGTTTTTTATAGTGCTGTTACAATATCATTCCACAGGATTGTGTAGTTAATGTTCTGGGCGTCTTTTCTTGTATTTGCTGCCTCGTCAGCTCCATCTTGGACTTAAATGTTAATTCCTGGCCTCTATAACTTTCACCTTGTGCTGGTGAGGTTGGGTTGTGGATAAGAGGCAGAAACTAAACCACATCAGTGAAATGTAAGTTTGGTGCACTTAATAGGAGCACACATTTCATTGGACAAATATTTACTAACCGCTGGCAAAGTGCCAGGCACTGGGATTATAATGAGGGAAAGATACTGTCCCTGTGTCAGGGTACAGTATTTCAGACGGATGATGATAAAGCCTAGACCAGAGCAATGATTTTCAAGCAGTGTGTCACGGCAGGCACACTGGTGTGCCACAAGATTTTTTTAATTGTGCAACACCTGACTCTTTGGTCAGGAGCACTGACCTCTTTTCTCTTAGGTCATCAAATAAAATGAAAACAGCCAGTACCAACAATAGCCATCCAATGTGAGTAGTGAATCAAAATTATACCTATTTTCTTTGTCAGATCAGCAAAGAACATATTTTTTGGTGTGTTGTAGAACTTTAGGAATTACTTTATGTGTGCCATGAGATAAAAATGTTGAAAATAATGGTCTTAATCAAATGACTTTGATCAGAGATGAGAGAGAAGGAGATGGATTTCAAAACTGTATTATCCATGTACATAAATAAAGACGTTTGTATAAGTTCTCAGGAAATAAAACAATTTCACAAGTAACATACTACTTATCAAACTTTGCAGCAAAAAGCATTTAAATATGTGATCCAGATCACCAAGAGATTAGTCAAAACAGGTTCAAGAATAAAATGTGTGAATTCAACAATTCCCCTTCTTCATATTCATCCAAGACAAAAATATATCCACACAAAGACTTATATAAGAATGTTCATAGGATCTTTATTTATAGTAGCCCAAACTTGGAAACAATTACTTGGAAACAATCCAAATGAATGAATAAACAAATTGTGGTATATTAATATAATATAACAAACTACAAATGCATACAATAATGTGAATAAATCTCATAGACATTTTTTGACTAAATGAAGCCAAATATAAAAAATACATACTGTGTGATTCCACTTACATGAACCAAAACTAAGCAAATCTAAGGTAGGATGATAGACGTCAGTACAGGGAGAAGCTTGCTTGGGTTATAGAAAAGTTCTATATCTTGATTATGGTATTGGTTAGATTAGTAGATATATTTGACAAAACTCATTGAACTGTATTCTTAAAATCTGTATGTTTTATTGCTGGGAAATTATATCTCATTAAAAATTATTGAGCTATAACTGAGGCTCCAGCAATCAGAAAATTTCATTAGCAAATTTAGGATCTGAGAAGTGCAGTGTTGTATTGGCTTGTCCTGGACTTGTAGGGATGCTACCACCATATATATGATTTCTGTGTTGGGTATTTTTAATTGTTGTTTCTACCTCATTTTCCCTCATTTAAAATGCACTCATTAGTTTTTCGTTCATCTCGGTCAAGCACATAATGCATGTCACAAAGTAGTTTTTTGGAATCTGCCATGTTCTCAGTTTAAGAAAACTACACAAGGCACCAGTGATGGCAAGTAGCTCCTGTGAAGTGTGCTCTACAACTGCCCTGTACTTCTTCGCTACCCCACCTGGATGGGCTCCGTGTTTCATCCTTTTGTTTTATCTCACTCATTTCCCAGGTGCTTCTATTACAAATCAAACTGGAAGAGCCAACATTTTCCTACATTTCAGTTTCAACTCAAATACACTTCCTTATAATATAATAAAATTAGACTAAATACTAAAATTAAATACTCTAAAATTGACAATTATTATGGTAAGAAATGAGAATTTACTAGTGATTTGATTCACTCAATTTTTTTTCACTTATGGCTATTTGTGTTTCAATCATAAAATGTTCTCTGTCTTGCTGCCCTGCCAGTTGTATCCTGTTTGTCCGTTGCTGCTATTTTCTGCCATTTCAGATGAAATTAATTTAGGGGCTGCTACTGTAGATGAGCCCATGAGAGTGTCACGGCAGCCATGGGCTACTCTGACTACTTGGTTTATTGCGTCTTGTTTTACCCTTGAAGTAATGTGTGCAGTGAAGGAGGTTTCTGTTTTTACAATGCAGTTTTGATTCCTTCCTAGAATATGTTTTAGGTCATTGAATGTGCAGTTGGACATGGAAGCATTTGGGAACCAGGCTAACCAGGCTTGATGGGTTATTCCTAAAGTCATCCTGAGGCAGTTTCTTTTCTTCTCCCAAANACTTGGTTTATTGCGTCTTGTTTTACCCTTGAAGTAATGTGTGCAGTGAAGGAGGTTTCTGTTTTTACAATGCAGTTTTGATTCCTTCCTAGAATATGTTTTAGGTCATTGAATGTGCAGTTGGACATGGAAGCATTTGGGAACCAGGCTAACCAGGCTTGATGGTTATTCCTAAAGTCATCCTGAGGCAGTTTCTTTTCTTCTCCCAAAAATATATCTCTGACGCTAATGTTTTAGATGCATCTTTTTTGAATCCTGTAAGAAAATTTTACAAGGTAATTCAATTTTTTCTTTTTAAAGTGAAATAGAACATATGTTATAACTTCAAAGTATATATAACAATCATCAAGGAATAGTGAAGATCAAGAATTAACAACTCAGGCTGTTTGTGGAGAATTCTTGGGTTTTGGTGACTGACAAAAGAACACCCAGAATTCCTGATGTGACAGTATGCAGCACATCTCTGAGATTACATTGACAGGATAGGAGTGGCTGCTAAGAGCTCAATGAGCCCTGGATGCATAGCTCAGTTGGTTAGAGTGTTGTTCTGATAACACCAAGGTCACGGGTCCATCCCTAGTCAGGACACATGCAAGAATCAACCACTATTATACCAATAACAAGCTATTGGAAAGAGAAACTAAGAAAACAGTTCCATTCATTATCGGAACAAAAAATATATACCTACGAATAAATATTTCCAAGGATATAAAAGACCTGCACTCTGAAAACTATAGGCCACTGAAGAAAGAAATTGAAGATACAAATAAGTGAAAGCATATACCGTGTTCATGGACTAGAAGAATTGGCATCATTCAAATGGCCATTTTACCCAAAGCAATTTATACATTTAATACAATTCCTATTAAAATACCAATGGCATACTTCAGAGAACTAGAACAAATACTCCAGAAATTTACATGAAACCAAAAAAAGACCCTGAATAGCCTCAGCAATCCTGTGAAAGAGAACAAAGCTGGAGGTTTCACAGCTCCTGTTGAATTATGCTACAAGGCCACTGTAACAAAAACAGCCTGGTACTGGCACAAGGCAGTGTATAGATCAGTGGAACAGAACAAAGAGCCCTGGAATAAACCCATGCCTGTATGAGCAACTGATATTTGAGAAAGGTGAGAAGAGTGTACGATGGAACAAAGACAGTCTCTTCAATAAATGGTGTTGGGAAAACTGGACCAGTACATGCAAAAAAAAAAAAAGAAACTAGACCACCAACTTACACTATTCATGAAAATAAACTCAAAATGGTTAGAAGACTTCACTATAAGTGTGAAACCATAAAAGTCCTAGGAAAAAACATAGGGAGTACAATCTCAGATAATCAGTGTAGAAATATTGTTGGTGATGTGCCTCCCAAAGGAAACAAAGGAGAAAATGAAGAACTGGGACTACATCCAATTAAAGGGCTTCTGCTCAGCAGAAGAAACCATCAGCAAGACGAACCCAGCATATAGGGAACCCGCTCTATGGGAGAACATTCTTGCCAGTGATACATCTGACAAGGGTTTGATTTCCAAAATATACAAAGAAGTAATACAACTCAAGGCCAGAAAGACAAACAACCCAATTAGGAAATGGGTGAAAGACCTAAATAGACACTTCTCCAAAGAGGATATAGAGACCACTGGCAGACATGTGAAAAAATGCTGAACATCACTAATTATCAGAGAAACGCAAATTAAACCTCAATGAGATATCGCCTTACATCTGTCAGAATGGCTACCGTCAATAAATCAACAAACAACAAGTGTTAGCAAGGCTGTGGGAAAAAAGGAACCCTAGTGCACTATTGGTGGGAATGCAGTCTGGGGTACCACAGCGGAAAACAATATGGAGTATCCTTAAAAAATTAAAAGTGGGCCCTGGCTGATGTGGCTCACTGGATTGAGCACCAGCCTGCAAACCAAAGGGTCACTGCTTCAATTCCTAGTCAGGGACACACCTGGGTTGTAGGCCAGGACCCCAGTAGGGGACGTGCAAGAGGCAACCACACATTAATATTTCTCTCCCTCTCTTCTCCTCTCCCTAAAAATAAGTAAATAAAATGTAAAAAAAAATTGGAAATGTAACTCCCTTTTGACCCAGTGAGTCCACTTCTGGGAATATACCCCCAAAATTCTGAAACACCAATACAAACAAATATATGCACCCCTGTGTTTATAGCAATACTATTTACAATAGTCATGATTTGGAAACAGCCTAAGTGGCCATCAGCAAATGAGTGGATAAAAAAGGCTGTGATAGGTTTATATAATGGAATACTATACAGCAGTGAAAAGGAAAGAAATGCTAACATTTTACAACAGCATGGATGGACCTGGAGAAAATTATGCTAAGTGAATTAAGCCAGTCAGTAGAAGAAAAATGCCACATGATCTCACTTATATGTGAAATCTAATGAACACAATAAACCAACAAACTAAATAATAACATAAGCTTAGATACATAAAACAGACTGACAGCTACTGGAAGGAAGTGGGAGATGGGGGTAACCAAAGAACGTTTATGCACAGCCCGTGGACAGGGATGACAATATGGGAGTGGGCTGGGGGTGGGGAGAGGGTCGGGCTGGATCGAGGTGGGGAAAGGGAAAAAAAGTGGGCACACTGTTAACAGCATAAGCAACAAAAAATAAAACTGAAAAAAAGATTGGTACTATTTCTTTCATTAGCATTTTCTAGGACTGAACAATGAAGCCATCTGTACCTGAAGATGTTTGCAGGAAGATTATTAATTTAAAAAATTTTATATATTTAATAAATATAGTTACTATTTCTTCCTGTAAAAAAGAAAGAATCAACCAATCAAAGCACAAACAAGTGGATCAACAAGTTGATATCTGTCTGTCTCTCTCTTTCTCTAAAACCAATTTTGAAAAAGGGCTCAGTGGGTTGCCCTATTGAATGAGAACAGTGTTGAAGATGAGGTTTAAGGAAGGGTGTTAGCTTAAAGAGCGAGTGACATAAGTTTCTTCATTTACTTCATATTCCTCAATTCAAAGTGACTCAGTGCAAGGGGGCTCATCTCAAGGAGAGCTCGAGAGAGCCAAGGACATAAGGAATCCAAAAGCTGCATGGGACTTTTCCCTGAGAAAGTACCTTTTTTCTTCCAGACCAGTCTTGCTTCTTCCTTTGATTCCGCTGTGTATGGTGTAAGAGAATGAACAGAAAGCAGCCTTCTTGAAGCTTTACGGTGGGAGGTAACGCAGTATGGTACAGGCCACTGAGCGGAGTCGGAAGAACAGGGGCTAGTCCTTCGTGCTTTTAGGAAAATACATCTTTGTCCCCTCAGCCCTAAGTGTCCTTTTTGTCCACTCTGACTTTCTGGGACTCTGGCTTGAACCATTCTCAGCTATGAAATTGTCCTTAAACCTCTGTTTCAGCCCACCCAGCTCTTCTCACATGGTATAGTTTGTACCCTTTAAATTGTTTGTGTTAATTTTAAGCAAACGATCCCCAGACTGTCTCAACCTCCCTTAGACCCGTGCAGGGACAGACATATACACTTTCTGGTCATCTGTTATAAGTCAAACACTCTGCACATGTGTGTGTGTGTGTGTGTGCACACACACACACACTTCATTCATCCTCATCCACAACCCTATGAAATGGGTATTTTTTCCCCATTTTGGAGGTGGGAGAGAATGGACATTCATAGTGATTAAGCAATTTACCCAGGATAGAGCTTGTGTGATTCAGGATTGGACTCCAGGGCCTATGGTCTCTACTCTGTCTTGTTCCAACTCTCTAAAATATTCACTAATTTTATTTATTTATGCAAATCCAGGACTTCTGCTGAGTACCCACTCTGTGCTCATCTCTCCACTGGGGATTTGGAACGTGTACAAAATATCAATTCCGCATTCCTTTTTCCTTTTCGGAGTGAACATAGTCCAACAGAGACACCGCCAAAGCTTTTCTAAAATGTTAAATATCAGATCCTATTACCTTTAAAACCTAAAATGTAAGACACTATAAAATGTAAAATGAAAAAAAATAAAATTAAATTCAAACACAACAAAAGTAGGGTGAAAGGAGAGTTTTGCTGGGGGAGGAGCTCGAGGGCACGGCTCCTGAAATGATGCTGAGGCCCGGGCGTTCAGGGTCAGCCCTCCCTGGGCGGGGGTGGGGGGGGTGTTTGGGGTCAGCCCACCCTGAGGGGCTGGCCCAGGCCTGAGTCCTGTCCCAGCAGGGGGCTAACACAGGCGGGTCTGCTTTTATCACAAGCTGCTCTGGGCCCCTTTAATTTCTCTTTTGATTATTTCTGGCTTTACACTCTATCCATCCAAGACCTGGGGCATAGGGTCTGGGCTCTGGGTAGTGCTTTGGCTGACGGCCAGCGGCCTGTGTCTTTGAGCCTGCCATTGGAGGAGAGCAATAGTGCCTGGGTTGACTGAGGTCACTGTGTGCTGCAGCCTTTATGAAGTCCAGGGTCCTGGGCTGGACCTCTTTCTGGTGACCTGAATTACAGTCATCGTCCTGGAGAAGGATTTTACTGACAACTCCCAACCTCAACCTTTACAGAGAGGATATATTCTTGCCTGCCTGGAACTTTTTGCTGATACCCAAATTACTGTAGTCAAGGCAAATCAGGACGTGAGCAAGACACAGCTGACATTGGTGGGAGAAGAGCGACTTCTTGTATGTTTCTTCATCCTCACATTCTTCTTGGGACAAAGCTCTACCTTAGAAATGACCACTCGTGAGAGTTACCACTTTCTCCTTTGTGGATCAGGCCTCCAAACAGTGGAAATGGTTTTGCCAAATTTTAGCTGCCATTTCTGAAATGGCTGTAAGAATCATGTACGTGGTTCCTGTTTCTCACTATCAATTCCATTTGGGATAATTCATTACTGGAACACCAGAGGCTGCTGAGGAATTGCAGAACAGGCCCTGTGTGGTTCCCTGAGCTCCGAGGTCCCTTAGTGCGTCCTGCTTTGGCAAAGGTCAGGGGACTCATGGCCATTCCATTGGTGGCAGAAGTTCAGGGCTCATGTTTCCTGAGAGGCAGATGAGAGATCCCACGTGAGCACTGTGATAAGGAATTTTCAGGAATATCAGACCCGTTTTACTTCCTGCTCCCTCCTTTGTCCACTGCAGGCCCTAACCAAAGATGCTCATCAAATCCTTGGTACCCAGAAACGAGAGGAAGGACGCTTCGTCTCCGGCTCTAGTTTATCTTTCTTCTCTGGATCTGCGTCATAGAAAAAGGAAGCAGAAGCAATAAATAATGGGAAAAGGTCCCTCCCGCCCCCAGAGGATCCTGTACTTAATCTGCCTTATGCAACTTGCTGGGCCTTTTCTTTTTTTCCTGTGAGAAAGATTTACTCAGGCTTACTTACCTGAGTATGCGTTAAACTGAGACCCAGAGACAGTGAAAGACCTGAGCAGACCCCTGACTGACATTAACCTGAGCAAGTTCTACCCTCTTTCCCACCATATCCAACCGAAGGATAAGGCCTGGCACCACGTCATGTCACATTTTTGTAAAAGTTGCTGGCATCCAATGAAGACTTCAACTTTTTCCTTTGATGGTTATACTCAAGAGCTTTCGAATGTGCTGCCTTTCAAGAGATGGGTAGTCCTCTTTTTAAAAAAAAAAAACTTTGAGTTATGCATTTCTTTCTAAGTCACATCCCTTTGTTATTATTGGATAACAAGAAAGATATCAGTAAGTCTGATCTGAATAACTAGGTTTTGATTTCACAGAATCACGGAGTCGCAGAGTTAGATGGGGCCTTTAAACATCTCTTTTGACTTAAATGACTTATCCAACTAGTTATCTGCGGAGGTTAGGTTTTCTGTCTTCGACATTAGAGTCTTTAATTCTCTGAGAGTTCAGCATGTGAAAGATTCTGTGTTAGATTCTGGCCTCTGGCCTCTGAATAAGGGAACGTGCCCTCACTTACTCCTTCAACAAGAACCCTCTATGTATCTCTTCCGAACTAGGTGATAACCGGGCTCCGAAGAATCATGAAATCGTTCTGTAGCCAGATCTTACGATCTAGTTTCAAGTTCCAGTGTGCACACCAGCACCTCCAGTCTTTTTTCATTTCAATAAATGAAGAGAAGATGTCCATTTGGCTTGCTAATTTGGCTTGAAGATCTGGCTTGCTACACTTTATGTCAGACTAGAAACAAAATGCAGTTTTGCTCTACGGTCTTGTGTAAACCCTCAGCATGTGCTTATCTTTAGATATTTTGCACTGTGACTGATGAAATCCAGTTGGCCTTCATGCCTACCCTTTAAGGAGGGTGTGATGGCAACATGATTTTACAACTCCAGTTATTTTTGCATTGATGAGAAAGGGCCTAAGTGATGCTTTGAAGCGCCTCCATTATTTGCTTTCAGGAAGGTATCTAATTGCTCTGTGCTCAGTGAAAATGAAAGTCTTGACCCTATCTGTATTCAGAACATTATGGCACATTTTAATCTCAGCAGCTCATGGTAGTAGTGTTTGTAGGGATGGGCCAGTCTCCAAGAGGCTGACTTCTGAACAGTGGTGCCCTCCAGCTCGTGGCTTGCTGGCAGTGCCACAGTGGAAAGCACAAGAGTGTTGCATTTACATCAAATACAGCTCCACCAGTGACAGGGTATGAGATCTCCGGCAAGCTACTAACTTCGCCAAACGTCCGTTCAGTGAAAATAACCCAGCCTCTTGCAGCATTGCTATAAGGAAGCACAGTGCTTGACACATAGTAGGTTTTCTGTATGTGTTAGTTTTCTTCTTCCTTTTCCTGTATTACATTTTTTTAAAAGATGTGTGATGTGTGAGTTGCCACTTATTTCTGTGTCCTTGCCAAGAAATGGAGAAATTATTTTGGAACAAGTTGAAGTATGTGGAACAGGAGTATTTCCCAAATGGTCTCTTAAGTAGATGGATTTTTCTGGGACCGCTGGAGTGAGGCAATGACCTGGATATATGTCACAGCCATGCAAGCAAGGCACCGTGGACTCTGTGACATTGGGTCTGGGAAGACACTGGTTCACCATGCAGATGGGAAGGCCAGCTAGGCCCCAAGGCAGACAAGGACCTCACCTTGGTGGCTGAACAGCACCTTGTGGCCGGGCTCTCCCACCTTGTTAAATTAGTAAAGTCTGGATTATGTGGGACGATGGGGGTAGGGTGGATGTCTAAGGAAAAGAGGTATACATTGATTTTTTAACCCTCGTGCATTTACCCCATTGGAAAGTGATCCATTGAGCTAAGACTGAAGTCACAGTGGTTGGCTTATGCCGGTCTGAGCATCAGCACAACCAGCGGAAGGAAACATTATAACCCCTCTGTGAGATTTCTCGATAAAGAACCAAATTCCGAATCCTATGGTGGACTCTGGTAGGACCCCTAGAGAGGTGGCCTGACTGGAGCTTAAAAATCTAAGTAACTTACTTCAGAATCTGAAAAAAAAAAGTTTTATTTCTTGTAGTTGCCCGGTGCATCAATTGAGTTTTACTTTGGTTTGTAAATCCAGTTTCTCTGAACTTACAGAATTTAGGGATTTATTAGCTTCCTCTACCCTGGTTATTAGGCATGCATATAAAATAGCAGTTTCTCTAGATTATTGGAATGTTTACCAAGTCCTGACTTTCTGGAAATGTTCTTTTGAAATGCACTTCTGTTGGTCCTGAGGGGATAGGCAGTTCTTTGAGGAGATACTCATGGCTGATTTATCAATGAAAGATTTTTTTTCAAAGGAGTCTGTCAGGGCATAAGAACCCCTAGAGAGACCTAGGGATCTGGGAAGCAGGATCCTGCAGGGATTTGGACAACATAAGAATATAAAGAGCAAGTTGACTTGATTTGTGGGCGTAAGACTGAGTGGGCAACCTGCAGTAGTAAGTGTGGGAATCGGCAGTGCCATGCCCAGCTACATTCTTTTTCGAAATGCACCCCAGCTTCCTTTCGTGGGGTGAAATCTCCCCCAGTTTGTGTCATCTTGGTAGTTGAAAGATTTCTTGGGCCTCCAACCATTGGAATCATGCGCTCTCTGCCCTCTCCCTGGTACAGCCTGGGGCAGCCAAGATGATTTCTCTCCGGGCCTGTGTGTGTGACAAACGCTGGCAGGAGTCTTTGGAAGTCACTGGTCACAGTGCCTACTGCGAATGCAGAATGGGTACTGTGCGGGACGGACAGCATCCATCCAGTCTTCCTGCAATGAGGAGGCCCCTGGCTTCCTGGTTTCCACCTCCCGCCACCCAGGGCTGTGTAGTCCTGCCAGTTCCCAAGGCCAGTTCACTGATCTTCCACCGATTCCCTAAATTCCTGCTATTCTCCAACAAACGCTCTTTTGTGTAAATTGGCCAATGCCAGTCTCTACTGCTTGCAACTGAGAAACCGTAACTGATCTAGACTTTGTTTCAAACTCATTTCCAAGTACATTACACCCCATCAACTAATATGCTGGATTATCGGTGGAGCCTTCTCAAGCTGAAAGGGACTCCAGAGGTCCCGTAATCCAACCACAATCTTTTTCTGCAGTTCTTAAGTGTGTGGGGTGGGGAGGAGACCTGGGTCGATTACAGTTTAAAACGTGGGAACACTGTGGCACAAAGGTTATGTGAGTTGGCGAGATCCATGAGTCACCTTTCTCAACAAATGGGAAGAAAGGGAACACAGCTCCCTTGACACCCCTGTTGTTCGGTTGGTGACAGCCTGAGTTGATGTGGGACAGGCCCAACAATGGTGTGGCAAGAAGTGCCATTAAAAACCCTTTCACTTGGAATTGCTTCCCAGAGAAGTATTGCGGTTCTCTGCACTTGTTTCTTCACCTGTAAAATGAACAGCCCCTCGTAGAATTATTGAGGGGTTTAAATGAGATGAGCATGAACTATCGGAGCCCCGGAGCCCAGGACCTTATAAAGCACTAAAAGGTATTTTTGAGAATACAATGTTAGGTTGTTGATCATAAAGAATTTTTCCCGGACCCCAGAGTCTCTATTAGTAAGAGATGTTTGTGAGGTTTATATGTGCAAAGGAAAAGCCAACAGTACTTGCGCTGGTATGCGTGGGCTAGAGAGCTGGGGCACCCAGATTGCCTCTCAAAGGGTTTGCTGCTCAGCTCCGAAGAAAGCTGTGGGCACAGTCAGGGGTTGGCTCCACTGCAGAGAGCCCCTTTCCCAAGGTCATATCCTTGCCTGAGTAGTCCCTATCTACTGACTGCCTGAGAGAGGTGGGATAATGTCCTGGCCATGTCAGACCCCTGTCAGATAGCTCTGTCAGGCCAAGTTAGCTCTAGAACTTCCCCTGAGGTCAGCTGAGTCTGCTTGTGGGCCTTTATCACAACCTAACATCTTTCTCTGCCCGATGCTGCTTCCTTCCCTCCCTTCCCCAAATGTCAACCACAGGGGCATTCCCTAATAAATGTCCTGAACACTAAACTCAAACAGTTTCCAGGGGAAGCTAGTCTACGGTCCCCTGTGTTGGGCATTTTACACTGAATTCTTTTTAAGAACTTTACGACATATCTATTTTTATTTCATGATAACAAATGAAGGAATTCAAGCTCGATGAAGTAAGCAATTTATCTAAGGAAGCACATTATGTGATAAAGCTGGGATTCAAACCAGTTCAGTTTCCCAAAGACTCTGCTTAGAGAAATTATTAATGTATCTCTTCTTGGCCTGAAAGACCCATTTCCTCTCCCAGTGTACGCAGCTGGGCTTAGTGCCCTGGGCAGGGCCAGTTGGTCTGTCCACACACCTGTCGAGGTGGCTTGGAGGAGATTCCTTTTCCTTTTGCCTGTACTCTTCAGCATCCTTCTTTGCTCCCTGAGTTAATGGCTATTGTTTCAGCCTAAAAATAGCAAGTGTCAGCCTTTACACATTTTCAAAATTTTAATATAATCATTTAAAAATAGGCTCTGAAATTTTGTGTTCTATCGGCAACCATGGTTGCCATGGAGTTCAAGTAATAGATTGTGATGTTTAACACTGAATTAATTACTACTTCTCACTCCCAGGGAACATCTAATTATACATATTCATGCCAAGCAGGATTTAGTTTTCTTAAGCCAAGTGAGGTGTGTGCGTATGTGTGTATCTTTTTACTATACAAGGGGCATGAGAGAAGGGTCTTGCTTTGTGGTACTCTAGAAGACTTTTTCCCCTCCTTAATTACATTTCTCCTGCTACATCTGACCTGTGTTGAAATCATATCTCTCTCTTACACACCCAAATGGCTTTCCCTGCGTGCGAATGGTAGCCTTTTTCTTTTGTTTTAACCGTATCATGACAAGGTAAAGGATGAAGATTTCCCCTCGTTTCTTCTTTCAGTCTTGTTCTCTTGGTCACATGTATCTAGAGGCAGTGAGGTATTACTGGAAACAGCACGCATCTTTTAGATTCAGATATACCTGAGTTTGAATCTGAGTTTTGCTACTTAATTGACTGGGAGCAAGTCATGACTGAATATCAGGCCTGAATAGCAATATCAGGACTCAACCTCAATAATGTATTATAGAATTGTATACTGAAAACCTATATAACTTTATTGACCAATGCCACTCCATTAAATTCAATTAAAAAATAAACTACAAAAGAAAATACTCAAAAAGAAATTAAATAAAAATGAGAATGATTTTATCTACCCCATGGAGCTGTTGCAAATTAGGTTTTAAAGACACTGAGCTCTGTGCTTTTCAAACTTCAATGTACAAGATGGAGATCTCGTTAAAATGCAGATTCTGATTCAGGTAACAAAGTCAGGCATCAAGCCCCAGGCTCTGCCCGCTGACGGGCTCCCGTTGATGCCTGTGCTGCTGTTCCACGGGCCACACTTCAGTAGTAAGAATGTAGAGGATGCTAGACACAGAGTATGAAGTCAATGCACTTGTAACTGTTAATATTAATATGCACCCTTAATTAGTTATCCTATCCCTTTTGCACTGAAGAGCGCACATCCGCACCCATTCGCCCGTTGGAGAAACTACGGTGTGGGCACGCAGGTCACGCAGCGTCAGCAAGATGAACCCACTGGGCGCCTCTGCAGCTGATTGCGGCCTCACTCCTGTGAAGCTTCTGCCTTCCCTGTGCAGGCCGTCACAACCCCCACCGCTGCTCATGGGAGTTACTCCGAGCATGTGTTGAGCAAAGGATATACATCCTGTGGCGTTTTTATAGACTCAACTAATAAAGCAACTTTGTGTTTTACTGAGAAGAGACCAGTGTTCTGACACTGGCAGTAAAGCAGTGAGAAATTTGTTCCTTTTGATTGACTCATCAGATGACTGTTTAGAAAAAGCGCATCTAGGCGTTCATTTGAGAATGCAGCTCTGACTCGAAAGGGTCGGGAGGCCTGAATGGCTGAAAGACTGCGAAAGGACATGGTGGGTTTTAAGATCAGAATACGGGCCCCTTACTGAAAAGATCCTGGGCTTCTTACAAAACAGGAGTTGGCAACCTTTCAGAGCGGGGTAGGCGGTGTTTTATTTATATTCTTCGTTTAGGGGAGGTGGTAAAATGCCTCTTCTCGGAGAAGGCTGGGAAGGGGCCTTCCCGCGTTCTTTCATCTGCGGCTCAAGGGAGCCCTTCTCTGGGCAACTTGTGCCTTCAGCATCAGCAGCACAATCCCGGGTGTCCCGGGCTTCCTGGCTTCCTGGAACTTCTGCGTTCTCTAGCCTGCCCTTTTATTAATAAATCTTTTACCCCTGGCTGTCCTTTGCTGCTCCATCTTTTTGGATCTCGGACCAAGACTAATACATACCTGCCAAGTTTTCCCCCACTGATGACCTTGCTGACCCCAGGCTCTCCTTCCACACCACCACATGCCCTGGTAGTATAACAATCATAACCTAAGACCTCCAGTGGCCACCTAGACCCATCACGGTTTGATTCCTTTCAAACCTCTTGGACCTCCTGTTCTGCGTACCTGGATATACCAGGTACATATGTTCCTGCATCTCGGCCTGAGGTGTGGCTGTCCCCTTTGTGTGGACCTCTTTACCCCCAGAGAGCAACCCAGTTAACTCCCTCCTTGCCCCTAAGTGTTGACCTCCTCCACGAAGGCTTGCCCCAGACGACTCCTTTAATGCTGTAAACCGCAAATCACGGCCACGCCCACATCCACATTCCTGGTCCCCCACTCTGCTTTCCTTTTCCTTCTTGTTTTCCATGGAGTTCATAAGCTTCTGTTCTGACGCGGCAAACTACAGTTCCAGTAGAAATCTCTCCTCACCCCCTCCCAATGTGACTGATTTGGACTGATATTTCTCTTTGCTCTCATATTAGGTAAATGGAAGTCTTCAGAAGAGCAGAAATAGTTTTTCCTAAAGAAACGTTAAGGTTGTTAATGTATCTTGATTTTGGTGGTGGCCACACAGGTGTGTACATTTGTCAAAACTCATCAAACTGTGCACTTTAAATGGGTGCCTCCTATTATATGTACATTACACCTCAGTGAAGTTGTTGTTTTTAAAAGAGGATATAACTGTTCATCCCGGGGTGTGGAGTGAGTGTGAGGTAGGCTGATATTACAGAGTGGAGATGGTTGTTGGCATTTAGGAAGGTCGACTTCTTCCTGAAAAATAGTGTGGAGGAAGAAGTCAGTACACATTTATGTCATGCAAACACTTCCCCTGGCTTCAAACCTCTGGAGCAAAGGTTTCACTGTTCACATTGCCATTCCTGTTGCTGGTTCTTCTCTTATTTGTGGAGTTTCTCTTGGGACCCCAAAGATTAGAGATTTCTGGATTAGTTTGATTTTATGTGATTCTGAACTGAGCTGATCCCTGTTTTATCCCTGCAAAGGAGTGTGGATTCGAATTTTTAACTCTAAAAACATGCAGTTTTCATCTAAAAAATAAAACAAATAAGCAAAACCCCTTATCTTTTTGTTGAAAAACAAGCTAGCAAAAAGGAAATGATTGGACTCTCCTCGTGTTTGCACAGGGAATGGCTAAGAAGAAACCAGCTAGCCAACTCCCGAAATGTACATACTCCGGTGTCTAAAGGTGCCCCCTCCTCCCACCTTTCGATTTTAAACTTTTTAAATATATATATTTTATGGATTATGCCATTACAGTTGTCCCATTCTCTCCCCCCTTTATTCCCCTCCACCCTGCATATCCCCTCCCTCACCATTCCCCCCTTTAGTTCATGCCCACGTGTCACAAGTTCTTTAGATTCTACATTTCCCAGACTACTCTTGCCCTCCCACCCCTGCTATTTTCTACCTACCATCTATGCTACTTATTCTCTGGACCTTCTCCCCACTTCTCCTCCTCCCACCCCCCTGTTGCTAACCCTCTATGTGATCTCCATTTCTGTGGCTCCGCTCCTGTTTTAGCTGTCTGCTTAGTTTGCTTTTGTTTTAGGTATGGTTGTTAATAACTGTGAGTTTGCTGTCCATTCACTGTTCATATATTTTTATCTTCTTTTTCTTAGATAAGTCTCTTCAACATTTCATCTAGTAAGGGCTTGGTGATGATGAGTTCATTGATTTTAAACTTTTTGAAGTGAGGCAGGAAAGGGAAGGCCTATGTCTAGATTCGGCCACACCCACCCTGCCAGCAGGGACGGCTTGAGAAAACTTGTCACCTGACTATCAGTGTTAGTGTCGGACCAATTAAAACCTTTGGTTCTAGACTTCAGAAGTGTTAAAATGCTTCTGGAGTCATTTTACATAATGCCATTACGGTGGACAAGACTTTTTTTGCCAAAACATACTCCCAGTATTATATATAGTGAGGTTCTGGAATCTTCCCCATACTGGAACAGGGGGAGGGCTCACTGAAAAGTGCTGCTTGGTTTACTTACACGTGTGGCACTCCCCACTGCCAGGAATGTGGTCAGGAGGATGTACCTGCTTCTCTCCTGCCGCCTGCAGTTGGAACCTGCCTAGCCATCCTGAATCTCTAGCATGAATGCCGGAGGTGGGCTTCTCCACAGGCGCGCCTTATCTCCGTCCCTGGACGTCTCTAGTTCTCATCTCGTTCTTACCCCTCAGAAGTCTTCCCCATGGTCTTTCCCCATGGTCTGTCACTTTATTTAGACTGTTAGCAATCTGTCCAATTTCCTGACACCTGAGCCTGTTTTCTCACATCCCTCTCTAGAAAGTCTAGTGGTGCTTTCTGATTTTCATGCTGAATAATCCTCCCTTCAGATCCTTTACATCGCGTGGATATTTTTAGATTGCTGCCATGTCCACCTCTGCCACCCACCGGTGCTCCCTACTGTGTCTGCTCAGCTAAACTATACATATTTAATTCTTCTAATCTCTCTTTATCCACCAGAGCCTCCAGTCTCTTAAAATTGTGTTGCTCATCTTCAGACCTCCTCCTGATTGCTGGTGCTCTGTGACCCTGCAGATGGTCTGAGATGATATTTAAAGGCACTGCTAGGGTCCTATCTCAGGGTCTCATTCCTCTGCTAAAAATAAACAGTGTTGGATGGAGGGATTCTGGTGGTAGTCATTAAGGATGTTTGTCAAGCATTTTCAGCTCTCTGCCTTCTGAAAACACAGTAGGATTGTACTTCCTGGCTCTTTTGACTGGCAGAGACTTGTGACTAATTCTGGCAAGTGAATTAGGGGTAATGAGCCCCTTCCAGACCAGTCAAATGCCACTTTAGAATGAGGGCTTATCTAAGAAAAAGAAGATAAAAAATATGAACAGTGAAAGGACAGCAAACTCACAGTTATTAACAACCACACCTAAAACAGAAGCAAAGGGACATCTAGGTCAGGAGCAGAACCATAGAAATGAAGAACACATGGAGGGTTAACAACAGGGGAGTGGGAGGAGGAGAAGTGGGGAGAAGATACAGAAAATAAGTAGCATAGACAGTAGGTAAAAAATAGATGGAGGAGGGCAAGAATAGTAGGGGAAATATAGAATCTAAAGAACTTGTGACACGTGGTCATAAACTAAAGGGGGGAATGGTGGGGGAGGGGGTGTGCAGGGTTGAGGGGAATGAAGGGGGGAATAGAACAACTGTAATGGTATAATCAATCAATATATATATATATATACATATATATATATATATATAAAAGAAAGAATGTCATTTTCTCTCTGGAACAGTGGCTGACAGCATTTAAGACAGTGGCTGCTCTGTTAGCCTGATTCCTTGAGTCATTGTAGA
Organism: Sturnira hondurensis; assembly: GCF_014824575.4. NCBI lineage: Eukaryota > Metazoa > Chordata > Mammalia > Chiroptera > Phyllostomidae > Sturnira > Sturnira hondurensis. The sequence continues at coordinate 7,458,737 of NW_028085930.1, forward strand.
ATGGGCTGAAAGCCCCCCACAGAGCTATGGTGTCCTTATGATAAGAACAAAGAATACAGTTTTGTTGTTTTTAGCCTCTGAGATGAGAGAGCTGTTTGTTACAGTAGAATAACCTAACTTGTCCTGACTAATTCAATGCTAACAGCTACTCTGAGATGCTCCCATGTATAATAAAGGTGTCTGCATCAGACCCAGCAGCCCATTACAATACACTCTAGAGTCTGTGAACCCAGCAAATCTCTATTGGATACAGCATCATAACAAATCGACACCTTCACCTAGACCCTTGCCATTTCTCAGTCAGAAACGGGGCCCAGAGAAGATGACACAACTGGAACCTCTTGCTAAAGACCCAAGATATGGAGAAATTAAGTGACCCCCATATCTTCAACAGAAGAATCCCAAAGCTGTGTCAGGTATAATTAAACACATTGCATCTTGGATTCAGCACTGCAGCGACAGCAGGAGTGAACATATGTTCTGGGCCTTCTCCTCCCAGAACCCACTGCTTCATCGCACACAAATCACTCCCTCTTCATCTGGCTTCTGCCTGATATTTCTGTTTAAGAATGAAATTAGTGACTTCTTCTGCTTTCCCCTGGAGAAGTAGGTTAACATGTTTCTTCCAGACTTACATAAAATGGAATATTTGAGATAACCTATGAAACCATTTTAAAGGATTCTGATTCATGGAATAGCACCTTGGTTCACCATGCTTTGAATTTATATGCACACATGTGCATGTATACATATGTACATTATATACACACATATCTATATAAATTGAAACAACATGGATTTTTACTATTCTTACTTTTGCTGTTCTGTTACAACTACTTTCATTTCTCTACTTTCTTTGTAATCTTTGTCAATATGGAAATATACTTTGCATGCTTGAATATTTGTGCTGTATTCATTTAAATATTTATTAAATATTTGCCATTACTTCATGAATTCTTTTACCTGTTACTACATGGCCTTCATAGGTTTTCTTCCATTTCATTGGAATAACTTTCACTAGGTTGGAATTCCGTTGGGTTAAATGATATGAAAAATAGTCAAATAGACTACTGAATCAATAAAAAGTTTTCTTACCTATTCTTCAGTGACTGAGTGTTTGGATTGTTTGCTGATTTACACTGCAGAACGAATCTGCTTTAAATACCTTTATGGGTTTATTTTAAAACCTGTTTTCTTAGTGTATAGACATGGGATTGCTGTCTCAAATGTTTGTTCTTCCCTTAATTCTTCTCTGGTGAAATCATATTTGTTCTTGGAGATCCAACTCGAATGTTCTCTACTTGGGAAGATGTGCGGTATTCTCCCAGGTGCTCCCTCCAACGCTGTGCCTATATCCAAGCACTAACTGTTCTTCAAATCTTAAAATTATCAATCTGTCAGTCTGCTTTCACCAGCCTCTGAGCTTCTGTTTTACGGAGTGTGTGTTGTGGGGGCGGGGTGTAACTTTCCTGGGCATCACCAATGTTGTCAACAGTTCCTACAAACGTAGTAAGTGCTCAGTATGCCCTTACTGTGCGTTTGGGGAATGGAATGAATGAAAGGTTAGGTGCACTTCCAGGCACACAACATCGCCATGTGATGTTTGACATTTCACCCCTGGGCCGTTGGTATCAAAGCAGAGCTCAGAGAAGTTCAGATTCTTCGGAGGGATTAACAAAACAGCAGGCTCAGGTATCCCTGCTTTTGTCCCTGAGCCCTGGTTGTTCCTTGACTAGACCTTTACCTCACTTTGTGTTATAGTGTGTGAAATATTTGTCTTTCACTTTTTCTCTTATCTTTTTTAAAATATATTTTATTGATTATGCTATTACGGTTGTCCTATTCCCCCCCTTCACTCCCCTCCACCCTGCACATCCCCTCCCCCACCGTTCCCCCCCTTTAGTTTATGTCCACATGTCTCAAGTTCTTTAGATTCTATAAAGAATAGTATTTCCCCTCCTATTCTTGCCCTCCCCCCTGTCTATTTACTACCTACCATCTATGCTACTTATTCTCTGTACCTTCTCCCCCTCTCTCCTCCTCCCACTCTCCTGTTGCTAACCCTCCATGTGATCTCCATTTCTGTGGTTCTGCTCCTGATCTAGCTGTCCTCTTAGTTTGCTTTTGTTTTAGGTGTGGTTGTTAATAACTGTGAGTTTGCTGTCCTTTCACTGTTCATATTTTTTATCTTCTTTTTCTTAGATAAGTCCCTTTAACATTTCATGTAATAAGGGCTTGGTGATGATGAACTCCTTGAACTTGACCTTATCTGAGAAGGACTTTATCTGTCCTTCCATTCTGAATGAAAGCTTTGCTGGATAGAGCAATCTTGGCCGTAGGTCTTTGGATTTCATGACTTGGAATACTTCTTTGCAGCCTCTTCTTGCCTGTAAGGTCTCTTTTGAGAAATCAGCTGACAGTCTGATGGGAACTCCTTTGTAGGTGACTGTCCCCTTATCTCTTGCTGCTTCTAGGATTCTCTCCTTCATTTTAATCTTGGATAATGTAATTTTGATGTGCCTTGGTGTGTTCCTTCTTGAGTCCAACTTCTTTGGGACTCTCTGAGCTTCCTGGATTTCCTGGAAGTCTATTTCCTTTGCCAGATTGGGGAAGTTCTCCTTTATTATTTGTTCAAACAAGTTTTCCACTTGTTTCTCTTCCTCTCCCCCTTCTGGTACCCCTATAATTCGGATGTTGGAATGTTTAAAGATGTCCTGAAGGTTCCTAAGTCTCTCCTCATTCTTTTGAATTCTTATTCATTCTTTTTTGGTTGGATGTTTCTTCCTTTGGTCCACTCCATTGATTTGAGTCCCAGTTTTGTTTCCATCACTATTGGTTCCCTGTGCATTTTGCTTCATTTCACTTAGTGTAGCCTTCATTTTTTTCATCTAATCTGCGACTAAAATCAACCAGTTCTGTGAACATCCTGATCACCAGTATTTTGAACTGTGCATATGATAGGTTGGCTATTTCTTGGTCATTTAGAGTTATCGGCTATGGGGCTTTGAGTTCTTCTTGAGCCATAATATTTTGGTCTGTTGGTGCCTGTTATGTATGAGGGGTGGAGCTTTAGGTGTTCACAAGGGTGAGGCGACCCAGTTGCTGGGTTGTGATGCTGTATGTGGGGGTGGGGTCAAAGAGGGGCGATGGCGGTCTTCTCTGCTGCTTCCCGCCACTGGGGCCTGTGCGGTCTATCTCACTGTTTGTTCCTTCACCTGGTTTCTCTGCGAGAATGTGTGACCACGGTCAGCCTGCCACCTTGCGCCCTCACTGGGTCCGCCTATTGCTACCCCACATCTGGGATCCGCCAATGGCTGCCTGTGCACCTGGGTGGGTCTGGTGGATATTTCCTGCCCACCCTAGCTCTGCCACTGGTCCCACCCCTCTTACCAGTCTGGCTGAACGGTTCGTTGTTGTCGGACTTCCATATAGTTCAATTTTCTGTGTTTTGATTGTGTTTTTGTTACTAAAACTTTGTTGTCTTTAAGCATTGTTGTACAAGGGGTCACAGTGTTTCCACCTATGCCTCCATCTTGGCCGGAAGTCTTTTTCCCTTTTCTGAGCATTCATTTTGCACCCTTCCTCCCCTCACCAACCTAAATTTCTTCGCTTTACTCCTATCTTAAAGTCTCTAACTTTACTGATTTATTTAAATTAGAATTGTGCTTCCCAGATTTTGTGGGGTTTTGTCCCCCAGTTTGGACAGCTTAATTTCCATCTTCTTGATTTCCTTTTGGGGAACTATGAACATTGCATCCAAATTGTAGCCCTGGATGATTTAGACCATCAGTTAGGGCATAGGAGTGAAATTATTTAATGTGTTGTCTTTTTTCTTTTAGATTTTCTTTTCTTTATTTTTAGAGAGGGGAATGGAAGGGAGAAAGAGAGTGAGAAAAACATCAGTGTGTGGTTGCCTTTTGCACACCCCCAACCAGGAACCTGGCCCACAACCCAGGCATGTGCCCTGAATTGGGAATCAATCCAATGACCCTTTGGCTCTCAGGCCAACACTTAATCCCCTGAGCCACACCAGCCAGGGCTAATGTGTTCTTTTATAGGCCTGAACACAACCTGGCAGGGGGCACATTGGAATTCATAGCAAGCATTATTGGTTTCCAAGCCCTCCCTTGACTGATCATTCTCCCACACTTGAATTTCAAGCAATACCCTTCAACACTGCCTTTTTGAAAAGCCATGTTCCTGCCTTAGCTGTTAGCTGTGCAACCTTGAGCAAGACGCTATATCCCTTTCAGACTCAGTTTCCTGATCAGGATGTTTATACTTATCCTATAAAGGTCAGGAAGTTAAATGAGATGATGCATATCATATTTCAACTCCTTAACACAACACCTTATACAATATCAGCCCTTCAGAAATATGGTTTTCTTTTTATTTTGGACTATGTTCAGAATGGTTCACTGTTTTAATTGTTCCTTTAAGAAAGTCTACATGTCCTCTCTCCTGGGACACTCAGTAGACTAAGAACTTTTACATAAGGACTGATTTGAATAAGATTGTCAGAGAGAAAATTAGAGGCGAGGTAAGGACAGAAGGAAAACATGGAAGGGTGGATCCTCATGAGAGACAGCTTGAAAAACATGGTGGGAACTCCAGTTTGTGCCAGGTGACCATCCTGTGGGATGTGAAGCCATTCCCTGGATTGTCTTTCTGCATTTTCTCTTTCCCTGCCCCACTGTTTCATTTCTAGATACTAACATTTTTATATCTTTCTGTCTCTTCCACCTCCTTCTTCTTTTCTTCTTCCTCATCCTCTTCTTTCTGTCTCTTCTCCTCCTGTTCTCCCTCTCTTTTCTTCTCCCTCCTTTTTCTCTCCTTCCCACTCTTCCTCCTTTGAACTTTTTTTCTTGTGTGTTTCCTAAGAAGATGTTTGTCCAATGCCAGGATATACCCTATAATCCTGTTATTTAGATCAACATATGGCAATCATTTGATGACCTTAAGAAACATTGCCTTTTCATAGACCACTTGAAGTTATTGATTCCCTTTTGTGTTATTTTTGCAAATTCCTCCAAAAATCTACTGGATAGTTATGACCTGTTCACACTCTTACAAGTGACTGTTGCAGCCTGTGATCTGTCTCCATTTGGTTTCCTGTTGGCACGTGTTCCTTTGGTTTCTTGTTACCCTGGTGTGTTTCATCATCAGTCTTACTGGGTTTGTATGCCCACACCGTGGTGGGGTGACCCCGCCCATTCCGCTCTCTTTCCTACGTGTCCACTGATGTTTTGTGAGGGGAGAGTGCTCTTCTGGCAAATTCCCTCAAACCGAGTGCCTTGAAACAACACAAGTTTATTATTATCTTACATTCTGTATGTGACAAGGCAGACAGGAGTTGCCCTGAGTAAAATCAAGGTGTTAGCAAAATCACGTTTTGGGGCGAAGCACCTTCTCTTCTGAAAAAGTGCTATTATTATAGTGCTTAGTTCCCCCCTTTTACAAAACTCCTTATAACAAATTCTTCTTAAAACACTGGGTAAAGAAAAAGTTTATTCTCTTTTATCTCATGACGTGAACTGGCAAATTATGAAACTTGTTCTGCATGTTAGAAACATCAGTGCTAAGTCTATTAGCTAGATTTCCTTACAGAAGACTTCATTACTTGGCTCCAACATTTACTTATATGTAATATATATTATATATATACACACACATATACATATAGACACTTTTTATGCAGTTGATTTGATAACAATATTAAAGGTAGTTTCATTGAAATTTGAAAAGACCCAAGGCTTTGAGGAATGAACAGGGATGACTAATGTAATCTAAAACCAAAATGATCACTTCAAATTGCACAATGAAATGGAATCAACAAGATGAGATCAATTAGCAATGAACATAAAGGCCTAATTCTACATTCCAGTGGTCAAATGCAACCATACAGGAAACAGAAGACCTGACTCAAGGGCAATTGAATCTAGGGCTTTGTCAGCCATGAGATCAGTAAAAAAGTCAACAGCATGATATGAATGGAAATCACATATAAACTTATGCATGTAATTTCCATTCATATATATATATATGTGGCTTTATTCTCTCATCAATAAGTGAAATGTCATAATCTACAAAATGGTATTAATAGGGAAGACATTAATGACTACGTTGATAAACAGAAGAATGTACTAAAGAGAGAGATCTGTATGGTTTGTGATCTGAAAATGATATTAAATGATTAGTAGTCAGAATAACTACTTAAAGACGCGACAGATAAATGTGAATAATGCTGGGGGAGGAGCGTTCCCTTGTAAACCCAAGATTCAGAAACTCACTAGGAAACTGATTACCCACAGGCGTTCCTGGATTGAGCAGACAGATATTGATACTAGATAACTTGATGATCTGGAATTATATGAGCCTGTTTAAGGAGGTACCACTTCGGCCTAGCTGTATCTTAGAATACTTACCCTTGGTACCGTGACACCATATGGGAAGAAGTCCTGGCCACATGAAGAGACCACTGGTAGGTGTTCCAGCTGACAGCCAACATCAGCCACCACCACTGTAAGTGAGGAAGGCTTCAAGGTGACTCCAGCTGCAGTTGCAACTAGGCTGCAACTTCCTTAGAGACCTACTCAATGCCCAGAGTGATGAGAAATAATAATAGTACATGATGATAGTTTTTTTAAAAAAATACTGTTAAATTGAGGGAGGTTTTAGCAGACATAGAAAACAGGAACAGCTCATTGGCTCAGGGGCAAAAACAACACTGAGTCAGAGTGGTCAAAGTTGTTGGTGTTTCCTGTTTATGGTTTCACTGTAGATCCACATGCTCATTTCTTTCCATCCACTTCTTTATCTTTCCATAAATAGTTGGAAAGCATGAGAGCTCCCTATCACTACTGTCTCTGCAAAATTATTCTTCAGACTGGCTATTCAGACAATGTGCTACCCCAAGGCACCAAAAGAAGTGAGAGACAGGCTTCCCAGGGAAATGCACGTCTCTCAGTGTTGCGGCAGGTACCGTGTAATTCACTCACAGCCTGGTTAGATGGAAGTGAGGATAGAAAACTCACAACTAGAATTCTCCTGGCTGGCTGTAAGGACAAAGAATTCGGGACGCGCTCAGAATTCTGCTCGCTTTGGAATCTAATCTGCTTCTGACTTAAATAATAAACCATCCAAATATAGTGGTTTAAAACAACAACCATTTATTTAACTCAGTGCTAGGTGGTTAACGCTTTATGCTCTGCTTCGCTGAGCAGTTCTTCTGGACTCAGATGAATTTTCTCATGTGTCTGTGGTCAACTGCAGTAAGGCCTGGCTAATGCCAAGGGCAGCAGGGATGACTGACTGTACCACATGTCCCTTGTTCTTCAGCAGACTAGCCTGGGACTAGTCACATGGTGGTGGCATAGTTCCAAGAGAAAGAGCGGAAGCATGCAAGTATCTCAGATCCTTGGCTCAGAACTGGCACTCTGCCACTTCTACCACATGCCATAGGCTCTGAAGCAAGTCATCAGGCTGGTCCAGATGCATTGGGTAGGCAAATATACTGCAACTTTTGATGAGCTGAATTGAAGTCACATTGTAAAGGATGTCGGACACAGGGAGGAGTAAAAATTCAATTTTTGCAATAACTTAGTCCACATCTTGGTCGACCAGTAGTACAAACCTGAGTAGTTCAAAGGAACGGGTAGTGCTAGTTCCACAGACCAGGCTATGAAGGGCAATCTCCGAAACAAAAAAGGCTGGATGCTAGACTGTTGTTTACAAGGCTGGAGTCATATTCAGGGAAGCTATGTGTCTGTTCGTAAGCAGTTTTCACAGATATTTACAATTTGTATTTTTGTAATACTTGCCAACTCTCTGAAATTAACATCTTGTCTCTAGCATCCAGATTTTATTTGGCTAAATCATGGGATTCTTCTTAGGGCTGACGAAGTTCCACAGAGATGTAAATGGTAATGGTAAAACCCAGTGCGAGTGGATAGAAAAGGCGGAAAGTGATATCAACTCTCAGAACTTCTATGTGATGTTAGAATCAAGGAATCTCAAGCCTTCAGTTCTAGAAAGGGGTATCAACCAACCACTTTAACCCCGATGGTATGGAGTTAAACTCCGTACTCATACCAACTCCAATGATATGAATTAATGATGATGATGATGTGTGTGTGTGTATGAGAGAGAGACAGAGACAAGGAGAGAGAGACTGGTACTGTGAGGCACAATAGTCAAAACAAGATGAGGTTTAGTGTGCCAGGAACTATATATTATAAACTCAGGTGTTTAGTGATGGAATCAAACCTTAGTAAGAACCTTAATTTCTTATTTAGTATAAGGCTACAAGTTCTTATTTATGGTTTCCTTTTTTATAACTGTCATTTTGATCACTGTATAATGTTCTCTCAACTAGAAGTATTGGGTTGGCCAAAAAATTCATTTAGTTTTTTCCATACCATGGCTCTAGAAGTGCTTAGCTGTCTTTAACTTCATCTGAAACAATTTTGTTAGACTGTATTGTGACAGCTGTCAAATAAGAGTGCATTGTAAAAAGCTTATCAAAATTGGTTAATTTTTCTGCAGCCATTTTAATATTGAAGATGGTAGAATATATGCAACATATTCAGTGTGTTATGCTTTATTAGTTCAAGAAAGGCAAAAATGCAACTAAAATGCAAAAAAAAAAGGTTTGTGCAGTGTATGGAAAAGGTGCTATGACTTGATTGAACATGTCAGACATGATATGTTCCTTGGTACTAAGTTCCTTGGTACTACTGACATTTTGGCCAAATAATTATTTGCTGTGAGGCTGTGTTATGGATTAGAAGATGTTTAGCAGCACCCTGGCCTCTACCCACCAGAAGCCAATAGTGGGAGATAGCTGATATACTAAAAATATCCAAATCAATAAAGTTTTTGGTGAAAATGAAAAATGTGTCTTTTATTTTATGGGAAAAATGTAATGGACTTTTTGGCCAACCCAGTACGTAATTTACTTAACCACTTCCCTGTTGTTTAATAGTTACCGTATTTTGCCTTGTATAAAGCATACTTTTTTGCTCAAACTTTTGAGGGAAAAATAAGGATGTGCATTACACATTCCATACTTATGTAAATGTTTTATTTATGCTTATGCATTAAAAGTATAACTCTAGAGAGCAATAACAATATCCATATGCAAAATAATAACCGGGAATATGATAATAGGTTTTGTTTCTAAATATAAGTAAATAACTAATTGAATTTAAAAATTAAAATGAAAGATTTTTTTCTGAGAGTTTGGGCCAAAAACATGGGTGCACATTATACTTGGGAGCATATTATATGCAGCAAAATATGCTATATCATGTCTAGTTTTTTATCATTACAAATTGCATTGCAATAAACATTTCTGAGCAGGGAATGTTCTCCCCACCTTGTGTAGAAGCTTCAGGAGGGCAGAGGGTTGTCCGTCTTATGGGTCTCCAGCACCTGCCTAGAATGGTGCCTGGCACAAAGTAGGTGTCTAACAATGTTTTTAAATTTCTTTTCTCACATTTTAAACTCTTTACTCGGGAAAGATTTCCAGAGGTCTGTGCCCAGGGAGTGTTTTTATCCAAATATGTCCTTTGTGGAGAACAAATCACATGCACAGCTTTTTTTCCATGTGACAAATGTGATCAAGGCGAGCGTCAGCCAAACATTTTACTTTCATTCTCTGGTAAGAAATAAGGAAACTCACTTTCCGTGGGCCTGACTTGACAGAGAAGGAGAAGAGAGGTAGCCTTCTCTACCACCTACTATGTGCCAGACACTGTGCGAAGTACGATGCTTGTATCAGCTCATGTCATTTTCACAGCACCCAAGATGTCAGTGAAATTATTATGCCCGTATACAAGGGTCAAGTGGATTGTGCAACTTGCTCGATTCCAAGGTCACCCATCTGGCTAATGGTAGAATCAGAATTTGAATTCAGATTTGTTTGATTTCAGAGCACTTGTTTTTTTAGTCTCTTGCTGCCTACCTGGAAACCAAGCTGGATATGTAACTTCAAAAATCCTCTAATAAGCCAACCTCAAAAACATTGAATTCCTGTCCTGTGTCCATTAAAGTTTTCAGTCTGAGGTCAGGATATTTTAATAATATCCGAGGGTTGAGGTACCTCCATCGGGAACAATTGTCTCATGAGTTGCCGACCTGCTCTGTTGTGATTTTTGGTGCTGTGCTCTCAAAACCTGGTCCCTCTTCGCAGATCATCAGATGTGTCTGTAAAGCCGAATTCTGGCCTCATTGTTTGATTTCATTCTGAGCTTTCAGATCCACGAACACATTTGGGGGAGGTTCCAGGGCTTTACTCTGGGAACGCGTTGTGCTTTAGGGATGCCGCTGAGGGTCTCTGCTCAGACATCTGTTCTCCGAGGCCGGTCACAGCCTTGCTGTGAGACTAGTGCCCTGCCACTCGGGTCTCCCCACCGTGCCTGTCAGCACTGTCCTGGCTCCCTCCCAGCTACACAGTGTGCAGCCGGCATCTGCTGACCGTCTCATCCCCCTCCAGTTTGGGAACCCAGAAGTAGCAGCTGGACAATTCGTCACCATTTTTTGCTGTGCAAACCAGTGGAGTTTGTAATAATCTACTATTCTACACCCATGATTAGGGTCTGAGGCATTTGAATGATATTCCTTAATATTCTCGGTTTTTTTCTGCCTCGGGATCTGATGTTTCTATGGGCCTGAGTCTCTGTGACCCATTGGAAAGGAGGCTCTGCATTCTACTTTGAGTAGGTCTGTGGAACCCGATTGTCCCCCAAATCCTGGGACATGTTCTGTATTACTCTTTTCCTCTCTTACTTTGAATGCATTGCCTGTTTGGCAGGAAGCTGACCCTCCTTTTATCTTATGCTTGAACTTCCCCCACCCTATGTCCTTGACCTGGAAGATAGGCTCATCAGATTATTGCCATCTCATCCAGGGACCTAGCAGTGGCTCTCTCTCTATGTTCCTGTTGGCTTCTGGCTCAGATTTTTTTGTTTGTTTGTTCGTTTGGTTTGAATTCTAGCCTGTCTTGTGCTCAGTGCCACTGGGCAATGTACCCAGCCTAAGTCCCAACACTGAGCATTTACTAAAAGCCTATCAGCACTCGCAGGCCTGAGAAAATGCTAATGATGTGTGCTGCCTTTTGTATCCTGAAACTTTCTGCACTGTGATGTCCTGGTTTTGAAAGAGTTACCTTATGGCTGAGTCCTGTCTTTGGTGAAAAGCAATGACTCCATAGCTCTCCAGTCTCCCCGGTTTCTCTTCGGCTGACAGGTAACTGCCAGAGGCCTCAGCAAATGGAGCGTCTGGGTTTGATTCCTCTTCTCTTTCTGTTTGGGGTCACAAGTCAACTTTTTTTTGCCTTAATTATATCGATCTAACCCTTCTGTAGTGGTATACATGGTCTGGAGTGATTGGACAGGAAGTTATTGTGAAATGCTGAAAAGTGTAAAAATAAACCTGACCCATTTCAATCAGGAAAGCAGCATGAACCTTTTAGAAAGTTCCAGGCACTGCCTGAATACTGACTGATTGGCCTGCTGTGGGCATGGCTCAGAGAAGCAGGTCATTTCTCCGAGGCCCTTTGCACAAGTGACAGTGGCTGCCTGCCAGCACCCTCTGAGGAAACGTACGTCCGTGTGCCACACGTCAGGCTTCTGGAAACTCGCTCTTCTTGATGTAAGCCCCTGCTGGTGTTTTGAACTTTGTCCTTTTTCTCAAATCTTTCTTCTTTACAACCAACACGGAGTCCCTTGGAAATCTTTCTAAATGATCCCTTTCTGTGACGATATGATGAGTTCGCTCCTAAAATAGCCCTCCATCCACATTCTTTTTTCTTTTTATCCTCCTTGGGGCCTTCTTTATTTCTCTCACAGAAGGTGGAATAGGCAGCTGCCTATTAGGCATGTCTACTTTTGTCCTTGTCTTTCTCTCATTGCTACTGGGGGGGGGGTTCCCCAATATGGACCTAATCTGTCAGTTATTCTGAGCATCTATCCAGTGTTCTCTCTCGTCTGTTCAAAACCTTATTGCAAAATTGAGGCCTTGCCCTTGAGTTGGCATTCAAGGCCTCTCCCGTCTCTCCAGGGCTGTTTCCAGCCAGGCCTTCCCAGCAGGAACACGGGCGATGTCAGTGGGAGGGTGCCGTGGAGGCCCTTGCCCAGGCTCTGGCCTCACAGAACTTACTGCCTTAAACAAAATGGAAAGAAACCCTCCTTTTCTCACCCATCAGATATGTTGGCTAGTAATGTCTCAGATCCATTCGAGCCCTGACATTTCAAGGGTCTATAAAATTAAAATATGGGTACATTTCAGATACATTTAGGATCCTGAGTATTATTTCCTTTTTGCCTGTAGTGGATTGATAGACTGTGGTGAAATGAGCAGGGGGGTCAGATGTGCGGAAAACCATCCTTCCGTCATTATGGGAAAGCTGCAACCCCAGAGCTACCCCCATTCCACCCTCCATCTCTCCATTTAGCTGTCTGTAAGTATTCCCTGGACAACCACTACATGCTAGGCACTTGCAAGGAGCTGAGAGTGTGCAGGGTTTTGAGATAAATGGGCCCTGTCTTCCGGCAGCTTGCCAGGTAGGAGTGGTAGAGACCTGGAGACAGAGCTGTGTTATTAGGTGTTACGAGAGCTGCAATAGCAATCTCAACAGTTACCTGGGGAGCACAGACTCCCATGGCGTGTTTAGGAGAGGTTTCTGGGAGAGACGTAATGTCTCAGATCCTTTTGAGCCCTGCTGTTTTAGGGTGTATAACATTAAAATATTAGTACATTTAGGGTCGGAATTCTGAATGGTTTTTTTTTGGCCCATAGTGGATTATATAATGTGATGGAATGTGAAATAGACACACACACACACACACACACAGTCTCACAATAAATAGTCCATGTGAAGATGGAGGAGAGCTGATGATTTGGGCTGTTGGAAACTAAAGCCTTCTCCATCCCTACACCTTGTATGCATCTTCCACAATAGAGGGAAGGCAGCAGCCCTAGTTGGGATGCACTAGCCCCCGGGTACTAGCCCTAGGGTAGTCTGCAGGCCAGAGACTTATCCTCTGGGTCTGTTTTCCAGTGACCACACTAGGAGAAGGGAGTCTAGGCTTTCATTTAAAACAGGGTGTGTGGGGGCCTACCGTTAGTGATAGAACACCATTCATGGTAGCTGAGAGATGGGAGGAAGGGAGAGAGAATTGTGGAAGAGGATTATTCCAGTTTATCTCTTAATTAAATTTGGAGACTGGGGAGGAAGAGCAAAATATTGGAAAATAAAAGTAAAAACAAAACACGAGAGTACAACAAAACAAAAGTCATAGATACTGAGAACAAACCAATGGTTGGCAGGGAGAGGGCTGGGCAGTGGGTAAGAAAAGTAAAGGAGAGTAAGAGGTACCAACTCTCAGTTATGAAGTAAATAAGCCACAGAGATGTGGTGTACAGCACAGGGAATATAGTCAATGATATTGTAATGGCTTTGCACAGTGACAGATGCTTACTAGACTTACCGTGGTAATCTATCCTAAGATATATAAATGTCAAATCACTGTATTGTACACCTGAAACTAATATAATATTAAATGCCAGCTATACTTTATAAATGGAGATGGAAAGAGACTTGCCTTCTGGGGGTGAGCGCATAATGCGGTGCGCAGATGATGTCCCGAGTTGTACACTTCAAACCTGCGCGGTGTTATTAACCAATGTCACCCCAACAAGTTCCATTAAAATTGTTTAAACATCAGAGCAGGTAAAAAATTATCTCATATCAGCATGAATGATTCTGTGAGCCTGTCTTGCCTGTGGAGTGGATTCCGTGAGGTGGGACCCAAAGCACCCTTGCAGGCTCCCATGGGAGAGCTCCGAGCGGATCCCAGCTCCGTGGGCGCCGAGGTTCGGGCGCGGTTAGTATGATGGTCCCAGTCGGCAGTGCAGCTGCGTTCCTTGCCTCAGTCTTAGAGACATTGCACGGAATTTAACCTTTAATGAGTTTATTTTTACCTCAGGAGCAAATCGCGGCCCAGCTGTTGGTATCTCGTCTAACTCAATTACATCCCGTCTTGTGGGAATAACTAAAAAAGTTACAGACAGGTCCCGAGTAGCGTTCATGACTTCTTTGCTTCCCTGGGGCCAGTGTCCGTGCCTCCACACGCTGAACCAGTACATCGGAGGTTCTGCGCAAGCGTCTAGTCAGGGCGTCTGCGGGAAAGTGGCTTTGATCCCAAAGGCTCATGGAGTCAAACCCGTCTCCCAGACGTTCCTCTGAGTTTTGGTGGAAAAAAGGAGAAGAAATAAAAACTTCCCAGTAATCACCTCTCTCTGTGAAATTCAGGTTGCGATGCCAATAGCGTTAACACCGTATTAGTAAAACATTACCAATTTTCCATCACCTAATGCCCATTTGACTATCTTAATCCAGCTATTTCTAGTACTTTCTTTTTTTAAATTCATAGTCTCAATATATTTTCCCATTACCATTTAGTTCCCTTGTACCCTCCTCTCCCCCCAGCAATCGCCACACTGTTGTCCATGGCCATGAGTCCTTTTTCCTTTTTGCTCAATCCCTCCACTCCTAACCCTGCCCCCTCCCCCCCCCACACACACACATCTGTCATCCTGCTCTCCATCTATAAGTCCGCTCAATATTTGATCAGGCTGAGAAGAAAATGAGGCAACTGCCTTCTTTATTCCCAGCACTTGCCCAGCTGGAAGACAATTGGAAGGTTGAAAAATTTCTCCTTTGGACTCCAACTACCTCCTAAGACTATTGCATCCCACTCAGCTTAAGGATCAGCTCTTCTAGGAAGCATCTTCTTAACTACCCCTTCATACACTAGGTTAGATGACGTTTCTAGCCGTGAATTTTCCTAACACTCTATGCGTATCTTTAACATCAGACTCAGATTTTGTGTGTGTGTAAGTTACTTGTTTCTGCGTCCACCGCTCTTCCACTGCGAGATTCTTGAAGGTGGACACCTGTTTATCTCCCCATTGGCTTGCCCGGGTTGTGGAATAGAGTAGGTCCTAGGCAGCGATCGAGTGAGTTTTTGTCTCTATCTTCCTCTCTCAGTGTGTGAAGTCTACAACTGAAGCCTTCGAGGAGCATTCTCCTCCTGATTATGGTAGCAGTTCAATGGTAGACCATTTGAGCTCCCGTGCCCATTCACTGGGCACCTTCCCTCACTCTTTGCACTTCTCGGCAGGCCTCAACATGGCTCATTCAGTGAATTCAGGTGTAAAAGGCAGTGATGTGTGACATCTGAACAGGACAGTCAGTCTACCTCAGAACACCCACGTTAGTATTAGTGAACGAACAGTGACCCAACAGCTTGCCTTTCCTAACTCGAGTGTAGTCGTACTTGACTCACTTTCTGTAGCCTTTGACTGTGGTGTATTCATAAGGTTTGTCCCTTGAGCCTTGGGTTCCTGCGGAACAGGACAAAAACATGTACTAGGTGTCCCAAGTGTTGGACCCTTCTGGGACGTTCATTGGGCAGGCCGTAAGACAGTCTAACTGAAAAGCTTCTGATGAAATGCTTGGTCATCTCTGGCTGCATTCTGGGAGGGGCCTCGGTGACAGGCAGTCTGGATTAGCCAGTGGCAATAACCCAGTAACCGTCATGGTTTTCTCGTGCTGGAAAAAATCATGGGCACATCCCCAGTCAATTGGATACATTCTGTGCTGACTTGCCCAGAACCCTTGCCAGTCTGGGGATGGGTACTTGTTCAGGAAATAATAAATCCAAGAAGACAGATGGAAGCCCAGGGTCATTGCAAATTAGAGGGACATGAAGTATTCAGCTTTCAGCCTGTCTCTTTTTGACAAATGAGAAATGCCAAGAAAGATGGTCTTGATGTGGCCAGCATTTTAATCCAGAATTCAGACTTCCGTACCTTAAGAGTTTAATTATACGGTATGGAGTGAAACTTAAATAAATACATGTCTGGGGATTGGAGGCGACCAGTGCCTTTGTGCCCTTCTCCGGAGAAAGACCGTCCAGCCTTCTGGTTGGAGGCAAAGAATGGGTAACTTTGCCAAGAAAGTTGAGCTTGCCCAGCATCATTAGATGAAAAGAATATGTGTGTATTATTCTAACAACAAAGCAAGAGCAGTGAGAGGAAGGCTCCTGCAGGCTGTTCTGTGAGCCACAGTGGCCTGGATGCTCTTTGAGTGGGAGGTTTCTGTTCATTTGCAAATGCGATGACATTTTCAGCTTTTTGTACCAGGAACGGAAGCGCCTTGGGAAGCTCCTGGTTGAATGTGTTCTCCCTAGAGAGCAGCGAGTGAAGTTAAATCCATTACTGACAGAGGGTCTGCAGGGAAGGGGGCGCGGAGCAAAAGGGGCAGTCAGGTGTGTGGCGATCAGTTATTCTCGATTGAACTGACTTGGAGAAGATGTATTCATTTGCATCTTCCCTCCAACCTTCATCATCTCGTCCAAAGATGTCAGGGGCAAGGCTCAGAAAACGTGATTGCACAGCAGAAAGCGATGGGATGGTTGTAGCTCTTGACCCGAGGGGGCAGGCTCGGGCTCCTGGCTCCGGGCAATGGGACACCTGACGTCATGCAATAGGGATTCAGTTCAACAGCAAATCTGATTGAAAGGGAGGTCAGCAGTGGCCAAACTGACCTTCTTAAGTCAGTACTGAGGCTAAAGATGGTTCCAAGTGGCTTAATGTGGCAGAAGTTATCTCACGAGATGGCTGTAAGTAACCTCGTAGTGTTGGGACTAAAAAATAAATTAAGTTGTCCACATCTACAAAGTTCTGCCATTTCCTCATACCAGAGAGATCGGAGCCCGACAGAAATTTATGTGGCGCGGAGTACCCCCCTCAGTTTCCTCGGGAGGAAGCGGAACCCTGAGAAGTGAAATGACTCCCACGGAACTGGGGGGGTCTCACTAGTGGACCGCTCTGTGTGTGAAGACTGTGCCTCTTACTCTGTAATCTTGGGCCCATCTGCTGCCCCCCAGGCACTGGTTCCAAAGCAGGAATCCTCCCAGAGTTAACAGTGAGAACGCACCCAAGTAATTGTGGGAAGACCTGTAGGCTTTTTTGTCCACTCACCAGCAGACTCGTGACTCACTGAAATTTTTCTACTGGGGTTGGGTACTTTGAATAGTAGATATATCATCTGCAAACGAAAGCACTAAGTAAACAAGCAAAAATCCTAGTACTGGCAGGACTACTTGTACCGCATACAGAACCTTTGCGGAAATGAGGGGAGAAATGCCCCCTCTGGTGGTCAAATTTGAGAAAAACACCCTATCCTCTGGGGTGACTTTCCCTTGTGACAGGGGACTAGAGGGACATGGGGCTGGATTTCGTTGCTCACTTACCGCCTTAGCCAAGCACATTTTTGCAGGGTGTGTCCTACACATGGAAGGCAGGGACTCTGGTGCTAGCCTTACTCCAGGCTTTTGTGAGACTGGAGTAAGGAAAACATATACACGAGTTCTTAGTGAGGGGCAGCCATCGCTGTCCATGTCCCATGAAGGTACTCAAAGTGATGGTGACGTCCCATGGCAGGTAAAGTGTCCTTGGGCAACTAATCTGAATCTCTTTCTACTACTGAGAGCTTGATGCCCAGATCAACTGCATCTCTGAAAAAGTCGTTTCCAAAGTGGAACTGGCTGTTTCGTGAGTATTTTCTGGGGAAAGCTCCCTGAAGGAGGACTGCAGAGGTCTGCCCATCAGAGTGCATCCCCAGAGAGAAGTGTCATTCCCCAGAGGCACTCAGAGGGGCCTTCTGCCAGCACGGCAGGTTAAGAACCGGTAATTCTGGTGCTCAGGATGGCTGCATGCCGTAGGCAAGGAAACGGAAGGACGGTCACTGACACCAAGCTCGTAGAAATAGGATTCATGATATGTAAGGGACTGGAGGATGCAAGGTGGGAACTCTTGACATGGGGACTCTGATCTTACACATCTTACATACATAGAAATGAGGGTTTACGAGTCTGTGGCCCAGTTCTTTGTGACTCTCTCCTCTTGGAAGAGGTAAGATTTGGACAGAGAACTAAGGGATGAGAGGGAGCCAGCGAATGTGACGATCTGAGTATATTCCAGAGCGAAGAAACAGGTCGTGCAAAGATCCTGGGGCAGGCACAAATTTGGTGTGTTCCAGAAAGGAATGGGATGGTGTGTTTCAAGTTTAGTGAGAGAAAGAGCGATTGGAGAATTGGGAAGAGCAGTGGACAGAAGTCATATCATACTGGACAGTGGTTGTCAATCGCCACTGCGTATCAAAGACGAAGGTGCTCTGCTCCCAGAGCTTTTGCCTCGGTTAGTCTGGGGCAAGGCGTTCATGTCTGATGTCTGTGGCTATTGCTGCTCTTCCTGCTCGAGTGACCTTCGGTTCTCCAGATGATTCTAATCACAAGGTAAAAACCACTAGTGTGGGGCCTTATAGGCTTTCATGGAAGTTTGGATGTTATTTTAAGAACCGTAAAAACCCCTAAGGATTTTCAGCAGGGAAGTGACATGATGTGACTTTCATGTTTAAACCGTCATTTTTGCTTCTGTGTAGAGAATGGATTGAAAGGGCAGAAGGGAGCAAGAATGAGGAGAACTATCAGAAGTCTCTGGCACACAGCCCTGGAGTCTTGGGTTAGTGGATAGATAAGGGAAATGGGAAGGTGTAGACCTTCACACTTCTAAAAATGTGAATTTGCTCATGGATTGGATTTGGCAGTACTATTGGATTTCATACCAAATCCATGGTATGCTATGGCAGTATGTGACTTTTTTTGTCACAGAGGATTATGAGACTAATTGACAAACCGTTTTAAAAATGAATGACCGGCAGTTTTTTTGTTTGAGCAACTCAGTGTAATGGGGGGTCATTTACAGAAGCAGAGGAAGGGTAAGGGTTTTTTTTTTTTTTAGGCTGAGGGAGTGGGAAAAAAATTCTGTCCTGGCGCATCATGTTGGAGCTACAGGTCAGATGTCCAAGTGCAGATGTCTGGTCGGCTGCTGGGTATTCACAGGAGGAATTTAGCAGAGAGATAAGGGCTACGCATTGAAAGCTGTGAGTTTGCGTGGTGTGTCAGTGGTATTTCAAGCCGTAGATTGAGATTTCCTTGGAAGTGAATACAGACAGAGTACTGGGGTATGGTAACATTTAGGGAATCTAGGGCAGTGGGTGATTTGGGAGTGCATTAAAATTGGGGATGATGGCTCTGTGCAGAACCTTGCCGTGGTATTAAAATATCTTCGCTGAAGGAAAGATTGAGGTGAAAGAAAATGGAATGAAAACTAACGCATTTATCATGTGTAGGTTTGTTATCTTTGTAGGTCAGTTCTTCACTTAAGAAATGGGATGGAAATAAGTATGAGACAGTATGAGGGTGGGGGTAGGAATAACCTTTTCAATGAGAATAATTTTGGCTTATTTTGTGTTATGGCAGCAAAAGGCAAATGTGTGGAAGTTAATCACTGTGTCCCGCGCCCAGTGAATTCTTCCCTTCCTCCCAGTCTGGCTCTCCCTGCCAGGAAAGAGACGCGTACTTTCAGTTTCTCATTTCTTTTCACTATGATTCAAGAAGAAAATTGCCAGTTTTATGACCAAACGATTATAGTTCAATATCTTACATAACTTAATGATGTCTTCCGACAACCTTAACGCCAGGCTTAACGGGGAGAGTGAGTCCTGTAGTCGGAGAATGGCTGAAATAAAGGAGGTAACACAGCTTGGCTGCCAATGGCCCAGGGGGGGTGAAATCTGCCACCACCGTGACCCCAGGACACCAAGGGGCTGTGGAGGGCACCTTCCTGCAGAATCTTAATGAACCTCTCTGTCCCAGAAGCATGTCAGTGATAGGCCTCCTTTCCCAGTCTCGCATGGAGTGCTGATGGGCTGATTTGGGGCAACACTCCTCAAACCCGGAAAGGCACCCTAGAGAAACATGAAGATTTTCCAAGGGGTACACAGGGCTTCATGGACATACCTTTAAGTTCTACCTGTACTGCTTCCTAAAATTGAACTGCCTAGGTAATCACCTTTCTCTCACTTCATCAAACACAAGGAACCTGTCAGGGGCAGGACGGTGCCCATGGTGCCCAGGGCCCTGTGGAGTACAGACAGAGGCCATTTGAAATAGTACTGTGGGTGTTAGAAAATGGATGGTTGGCCTGACTCGGTATTTAACAAATCTTTTTGAAAGTTATGGGTTTTTTTAAGCTCTTTGTGCAGAACCAAAGGTGGACCTAATTGACTTGTCAGTTGCTGAATCATTAAAAATAACTTTTGCCGTGACCCGTATAGTAGGGCTCAGTGAGTTGGGCATTGTCCCACAAATGGAAAAGTCCCAGATTTACTTCCCTGTTGGGTCACAGGTCTGGGTTGCAGGCCAGATCCCCAGCTGGGGGCCTGTGAAAGCAACCGATCAATATTTCTCTTGCACACGGATGTTTCTCTCCCGCTCTTTTCCCTCCCTTCCCCTCTCTCTAACAATAAATAAGTAAAATCCTAAAGAAATAACTTTTACTGATAAATCACTATGTGATTTTGACATACAACTTCAAGGGGTACAAAAATCAAGTGGCGTCACCATTATAAAACTTCTTGTAAAAAATAGTTGTTTACAGGAAAAATTTTCTAAGTTCTGAGTATTTACAGAAATGAAAAATAGGAATGCAGTTGGGGCTGAACCTCATTTGTTCAAGAAATTGGTTATATTCACCCATGAATACATGGAGTAATTATAGGAGGAGTAGCCATTCATCTCGTTGAGAGACACACTTTGAATTATAATGTTAACTCAATAATTATTTATTACAATTTGGAAGGTATTTTTTTGAACAATTTTGTGTTCATGTTGTAATGATAACTCAATCTTTAACACTTAGGGTTACAAAAAACTTTTTTAAAAATTGACATTTATAGACATTTTGTCACAAAGAGGTATGAGAGACTGATTAATAAAACATTTTAAAATGTAAGATTATATTTCATTAGAATCAAATTTTATTAGGAAAGTAAAATGGAAATATAATACACAAGGAGACAAGGAAGGTTTATAAAATTTGTTAGAGAAGAGCTTGTCTCTGTTTTTTTTCCTCAGCAGGTAATAGCATTAAATCACTCACTGTGCTCAGTTGCCTCTAGATTTCAAACAGTTTTAAGGTGGCTGAATTAAAATATGCTGGATAGGACATCCTTTGCAGCTATTAAAACTTCAATGAAGTATTTTAGATGCCGGCTTAGAGGTGTTTAAGTGGATTCATGGCTTTCAAAATTCTTTTAGTGAGCATATAAGCGGCAGAACTAGAAGGTGAAGATGACTCTTTTAGCAGAGACGCTGGACCTTCTTATGGGCCATTTAGATTCCTCTGAGACCAGGGATACAAATCTTCCTTCTGAATGGCCACTCTTGGGCAATGGAGCACTGGTGTTGCAGTCTAATGTAGTTTGGGACAATTCCAAAGCAACCACTGGAAATACAAATATATATATATAAAACACATAACATAAAATTTTCCATTTCACCATTTTCAAGTATACAGTCCTGACACATTCAGTATACATTCCCATTCTTGTGCGTCCTTCACCATCATGAAAATATTTTTAAAAACTATTTAGTACCTCAAATATATTATCAATAAAATGCATTTTATTGGTGTTTGCTAAGAGAAAACCAGCCATAGGAAACCTCTTACCCTGTTCTCTGCCTTACTCTGACTGAGAAGTTTGTTGGCTGTGTGCTGCCCTATGGGATCCCTGTGAGAAATGGCTCCTAGCATCCAGGTCTCGGGGAGAATTTGATTTCCAAATTGTTAGCAATGGCTGGGCTTTTTGCTTTACGTATATGCATTTTAAAAACCTGCAATAATTTTGTATTCCTTATGTGGTTAAAAATATAAAACAAAAAACAAAGTTTGGATGTCTTTTACCAACGGAGGTGAGCTACACACTCAGCTCTGAATGACTACAGGGGGCCGTCTTTGAAGTCCTAGGAGATGCAGGCCCAGTGGCTGGTCTGCGAGGGTGTTTTTCTGCCTAGGATTTCCTCTTATATCTTTACATAAACTTGCATACCCGACCTGTCTGGGAAGTTCATTCGTTCGTTCACTCATTCCTTATTCCTTCATCAGACACTGACTGTACACCTACCATATTCCAGGTTACCACCGGTCGACACTGGGCTTCAGGGAAAGGTTGTAATAGCCACCCTCAAAACCACTCATGGTTTAGTGTGGGAAAGAGAATGATTCAAAATGTTATTAGTGGGGTGAGTGCTTTTGCTGAGAGCTAAGAAGCACCTAACTGAGCCAGGAAGCAGAGTTGGAGAAACTGTTTCCCACGGCGGAGTCTCCGAAGACAAGCAGGAATCCGCAGGGTGGAGAAACAAAGAGCAGGGTTTCTAACCAGAAAAAGCAGCGAGCTGGCCGTCCCAATAGCCCTCCCCAGGCTTGGCCCATTCTAGATCCGAATGGGAGAGATTTGAACTTCTACGAAAGCTGCCAATTAGAGGCAGGCACAGCGTGACTGGCAAACAAAATCACCTTTGTGGGGGGGTATCCAGACAGGACCCATTTGGCCTGCAGAACAAAGAAGCACACCCATGGGGAGGGGTTGGCTAAACTCTTAATTTTCAGATGTCCCTGTGTTCTTAAACCGGTGACAGCAAGACATGGCTTTTTACTGCTTTGTGAGCACAGGGGTTAGCACAGCCTTTCGCTGAAGGTCAGGCCAACCCATGGAGGAGAAAGATGTAACTCCCATAGCTGCCTGGCAGGAACAGGAGAAAGGACCTGGAAATGTCAAAAGCATGTCACATGTGAGTGCAGTCACATGTCATGCTGCCGGGCTGCCTGCAGTGGGAGTGGGGACGCAGGATTGGGAGGATGGACGTGCTTCTTTCTTACTCTGTCTCCTGTTGCCTGCCACCAGTTTCTGCTTAAGGACTGACACAGGGAGACGATTAGAAGGGGAATGGAATAGAAGACAACAGACATGGACTGAGTGCCCACTGGTGCTTTAAGCTCCAGTTCAGTGTTATCTCCTCTTTGAACCCAGGGTTAGAGAGGAAGGACATTTCTGTGCTCCTGTGTGCTCCTAGGGGGCCCTCCCACCCCATTTACTCCTCTATTGGGGGGACTTCTTTTTCTTCCTCAATATACCTTCTTCTCATTATCGTGACGTTTTCAAAAGGGGAGGTTATTGATTGTGGTATTTTCGACCCCTAGTGAGGACTTGGTACATAGTAGGCTCTCGGGTGCTTAATTGCTGTAGTGCACACCACTTACCAGGACTGCTCTAAGTGCTTCTTAACCCTGTGCTTCTCCTAAAACCATGTGTAGTGGGCACGCTTACTGTCTCCCATGAAATAGGGGCCACTATGTCACATGAAGGTTAAATAACTTGGTCCTGGCCTCACAGTTAGTAGGTAGCGGAGGTGGGATTTGAACCAAGCAACCTGACTCCCGAGTCTGTGCTTCTAACTGTTGTACCACACTGTTCCTGCCATGATACTATTCGGTGGATATTTATACCTTATAACCCTGTTGTTTTGCAAAGAAGGAAAATGAGTCTCTGTGAGTGTAAGGGAGTTGTGCAGGACGTTCAGACTGTAACTGGCTGGCCAGTTACATTTGCACCTCCGAAGTGCATGTCTATTATACTCCAGAGTAATTTATACACTCTCAGAACTTAAGCCATCTTCTCAACTATTTTGACTGAGGAAGCAGATTTCAGGTATCCTTGCTTCAGGAGTGTAAGGCGGTAGGTGAAATGGATGGCTGGAGAAAGGGCAGGATGGCTGAATTTCTCTCTCTTGTTATTCAGATTCTTATTTAAATGTGTGTATGTGTGCTTGATTGAGTTCTCCGAATATAAAATCATATGTGCACAGTATAAAAAAATTGAAAATACAGAAATGGATAAGGCAAACCGTAATGATTATCACTCCACCATTCTGACATAATCATTGCTAATTTCTATTCATCTGGTGTGTATGTATAAATATATTTTTAAGTGAGTTTAGACTCACATTGTTTTGTAATTTCATGAATATTCAATGACGTGATTTTTAATAGCTTCATGGTAAGTGGATAAACCATAATTTACTTAATCTTGATTCCTCTATTAGATATTTATCAGTATTTACATCTCAGATCATTTCTTGACAGAAAATTTTTAAAAGCAGAATGGTTAGATCTCAGACTTTCTATGAATATGGGGACAATGTCCTCAAGAAAAATGCTATGAATTTATTCTGCCACCAAAACTGTATGTAAATCTCATCTTCTCAGGCTCTATCTACAATATTATCTTCATAAAATTTGCCAGTTAGATAGATTAGAAACATTTTCTTCAGTTTTGGAATTGCAGTCCTTCGATTATTAAAGTGGCTTGACCTTTTCTATGTACTCCCTGGTCATTTGTAGTTTTTCTTTTTTGAATTTTTCTTTTAGAATATTTTTATTTTCCTAATCAACTTGTATGACATCGTTATCTATTAAAAATATGACTTGATATCTTTCAATATTTTCCAAATTGTCCATTTGTCTTTATTTTTCTTTACATATAGAAGCTGAAAAATTACGTAAGCAAACTATGAATTTACTTTTTTCCTGTTGTTTCTGACATTTGACTACCTCAAAATTAGAATCATATTTACCTCTGTTTTCTTAGACTTCGGGTTTCAATTTTTATATTGAGCCTGTAATGCACTTGCCACTTATTTTGGTACATGGTATGATGAAGGTGCTAATTAATCTTACCTTTTTCTCAATTAAACAATAGTTCAAAGTGGTATATTGAGTGGTCCTTTCCCCTGTGGTCCTTAATAAAATTCTCCCCTAGGTTTTTACTTCACAAACATCTGCTTCATTCTCATTATACAGGAGGCACCGTGCTCTGTCCTGTAGAGTCTTTACATGCATGAGTCCCAGCTTCTGCCCACCAGGGATTCGTATCCAGTGTGCGAAAGTCAAGCTGCCAAATTAACCCTCACACTCATGGAAGGACAAAGGAAGGCAGTTGTTTTGGTAATGGCCTTAACGGGCCACTAAAACAGTGATGAAATCGTAGGTCTAGTTTTAATTTCCCCTATGGAAGGTGCGAAGATGCACCACCCAGATGCCTTTCAAGGATGTCCATTTGTAGAGAGGAAGCTCATCCGGGAGCCTCTGACTGTCAGATCCTGCAGGTTTGCCTGGGTTGCAGCAAGCACCTCACCCAAGGACACGACCTTTCCAGGGCATCTAGTGACTGAGGGAGGCCAACGTACGTAAGCCGAGCCATTTGGGCAGCCAATTCGAACAGACAGGATTTGCTCCAGGGATCCTCTGGGTTGGCTGAGACTTTATCAGCCCTGAGTTTTAGTTCATCTTCTCCCTCTGCTAAACCTGCTTCCTCTTGTAGATATGAATCCCTAATAAACATCTTTTTAAAATAAAAGATTGTATTTATTTATTTTTAGAGAGGGGAAGGGAAGGAGAAAGAGAGGGAGAGAACATCACTGTGAGAAAGAAACACCCATCAGTTGTACACATACCAGCCCCCAACTGGACTGAACCTGGACCTGTGCCCTGACCAGGAATGAAACCATCAACCTTTCCCTTTGCAAGATGATGCCCAACCAAGTGAGCCAACCCGGTCTTGGCCCCAACTTGTACCCGCCAAACCCACGTCTGCCTCTGGAGAACTTAACCCGAGGCACTCTCCTTCTCTCCCTCATGTACTGACCGGAACCAAGGGGACCAATCAGTTGTTTCGAGGCATCTACGGACACTTAATTCTGGAGACCTAGGAGAAATCTTTAAAATGACTTTGGTGTACGAGGAAATGAGTTGGAGCATGATGGGTACATCAATTAGCAAGTAACATGAATTTAAAATGTGTGAAGATACAAATAGAGAGGCAGAAGTTCAAGTTGGTAGTAACTGATGTGTTCACAGAAGGTCTGCAGGGAACCACCTGGCAGACAGAGAGAGTGTGTGCTGGTGCTAACTTCTTAGGATGTGATGGAGGAAGCGTGGCATCATCTCTTCATGTCCAAAGAGGGGATTTTTATTTCCCCTGCCCAATACTAACACGATCTCCGAAGGGGTGCTGCGTAGTAACACCTAACATTTACAGAGTTGACTGTATGCCGGGCACTGCACTGGGCACTTTCTAGGGATCTGCTCACTTAATCTTCGCATTCATTTTAACTCATGTCATTCCTGTTTTCCTTACAAAGTCTAAGAACCTTGTTTAAAGTTATACACATTGTAAGTGGGGACTTTGGGCATGTACCTTGGCAGCCCACGCAATGCTTTATTCTAGGTGTGTTGGCCACCCGCCAGCTGTGTGACCTTGCCAAGCTACTTTAACATCACCATTTCTTTAAAATGGGCATAGTGGTGACTGTCTCACAGAGCTGTCCAGATGACTCACTTAGGTGATGTCATAGAAACCCCCCCAGCGCTTTATCTGCCACAGAGTGAACTCTATACATGTGTCAGTTACCACTGGAGTTGTTACTTACTAGGTTTGTGTGAGATGAATTTCCACATTGAAATTGTTTCCTTTTTGATAAGGGAGTACATGGAGGGAAGACTTCTAGTTACCCTGGCAAACTGATCTGGCATAGAAATAATACATGAAATATACAAAAGTATAGAATAAACACAGAACTGAGCTTGAAAGTAGGACAAGGCAATCCAGGTGCCAGACATGAAAAGGGGGAACCAAGCCTGAGTATGTGGCAGAAGCTATTGATGACTAGTGCAGAGAGCTATTAGGATCTGACTGCAGGCCCTCCGTCCTGGAGAGCTGGTATTGAAACTCCCACACAGGGCAAGGGAAGAGGGCTTCGGGTCTTGCAGCTGAGCTCCCACATGGACAGGAGACTAACTGTGATTGGAGAATCAAAAAAGAAATAGCAGCATCAAGGAAGCCGTCATGCCCTGGCTGGGTGGCTCTGTTGGTTGGAGCATCCTCCTGTGAACCAGAAGGTTGCAGGTTCCATTCCCAGTCGGGACACATACAGGAAGCCACTGATTAATGTTTCTCACATTGGTGTTTCTCTCTCCACCTGCTTCCTGTCTCTCTCAAATCAATAAAAGCATATCCTCAAGTGAGGATTTAAAAAAGAAAAAAGAAAGCTGGTCATTTAGCTAAAGTCACCAATAAAAAACAGTCACCTGGGAGTTGCTAACTCAGTCCTGATTTATACTTTCTGAATATGTGAAAACCCAAGTCAAGAAATGAGCACACAAAACAAGTAGCCTAGAACTTGTGAATCTCTTAGGGTATCGGCAGAAGCAGACAAAACCCATCCCCTTGGGATGACTTTAAACCCAGGGTACCCACGCTCCCAGGGAACACGGCTCCTGCTGGAGATGAGTGCCCAATAAAAACTACAAAACACTTGTGGGAAATAAGCCACCACGAGGGAGAGAGAGAGCTAGCAGATGTAACAAACTGTCAATTTTGTACACAAAGAACTGGAGATAATAGCACAGTTTGACAAAACTTTAAAAGGAAGTATTTTGACAATAGGCAGGGAGCTAAAGAGAGAGAAACAGTAAGGCAAAAATAAGGAAACAAAATCCCTGAGGATCCGGGGAGTCCCTGTGAGAAGGACCGTAAGAAATAACGTGTTCGGGGAGGCTTCCAGGGGTGCGTGAAAAATAAACAAAGACACAGAGAAGGTGAGGGAGCTAGTTAAGCAGGTATCAGACAGCAGAGAGTTCCAGGTGGTGAACCCCTGAGACAGGACTGTGGCTGTTATGTTTGAGGGCAGCAAAGAGGCCGGGGTAGCTGGAAGGAAATGCCTAAGGGGAAGAGTTAGGGTAGTTCATGAGCCTCAGTTTACTCATCTGTGAAATGGAAACTCTTTCTCAGAGCCGGGAAAATTAAATACCTTAAGCTAAGGAGACATATTTATGGGAGAACATTGTTTTAGACTGTTTGTGTCTGCTATCTACTCCTCATAAGAAGCCTCTAAGGCAGGTCACGTTACCTGCATTTTACATGTGAGAACACAGAGGCTTCAAGAAGTTCAACACCTTGGCCAAAAAGGCAGTGAGAGGTACAGCTGGGATTTAAACACAGACCCCTGTGTCCCTAACATCCGAAGTCTTTCTGGAATCTCCTTGTGGAGTGGCCAGACACTGGTGTGCAGTGTGTGATCGGTAGCGGTAGTTTCATTTTTTCTCACCCCGAACCAGACACATCGGCAATGGAGTCACTCTTAGTTAGGTTCCTCCCAAAGCACAGCCCTAAGGCGTGATTTGGATGTAGGTCATGCATTTGGGAGCTGATGCCAGCAAGCAGGGATGAAGGAACGGGAAGAGTGAGAAGAAGAAAGAGAAGACAGGAGAGGTTATTACTACTGTGGGCAAGGAGGACCCAGTCATACTGAGGACTTTCTGAGGAATTGCGTTCTTAGGCGTCTCAGACTTGTCTCTCCAAAGGATGGGGTGCTGGGACAGTCACCCCATTTACCTGACTCTCACGGTTTATGGTTTGTCCCGGGGGTGGCCCCAGGGTGCCTTCCACGTGGGTGCCCACAGCTTCAGAGGGAGTCTGGAGGCTTGACCAGTTCCTTCTAGAGAGAATTCCGGCAGCGCAGGATGTACCAAGAGACCTGCGTTTCCGTTCTCCCTTCTCCACTGCAGGGACCACAGCCTCTGGCCCTGCAGCTACCGTCTCTCCCACAATTTACTGTATTCATTTAGAGTCTTTTAAACCTAATTGCCTAATTTCAGAAACCATGTATAGCCTTTTTGGAACAAAATTAATCTTCCCTAAACAACTGCAAATAATGAAGTGTGTGTGTGTATGTATGTGTGATTTTAACAAAATGAGATAAACCAGACTGAACTTACTCAGATGTGTTCCAAGTGCATTGACTATTCAGAGGATATGGGTTATATTATTCAATGTTTCAATATAATCCTATAGTACTTGTAAAATATGACATGTTAATGAACATCAAATCTGAATAGAGGCGAGGTGATAATAGTATCTGAAAGTCTTTTGTGCTGGATGTCTTCTTCACTAAGATACATTTCTACTGTGGATTTCAGAAACTGTCATCCTCAGAACTGGCCAATAATACTCACTTTACATACTATAATGTTTGACCTTCATGGCTGTGCAGAAAAATCTTGAAGATTTTGAAGATGATTAAGAGCACACAAGAGGGAAGAAGCAAAGAGTGGCAAAGAGGGATATTTTAAAGCCGTCTAACCATTTCGAAGTATTTTCACATCAGTTATCTCCTACCTTCATTCACTCATGTGCTCAGTCACTTCCTGGACAGCCCCTCTGTGTCGGGGCCTGCGGCGGGCACTTGGGGATGCAGATTTGAAAGACCTGCCTCTGCAGGACCAAGCACCTGCCGCATCCGGGGATTGGCACGGGTGGTAGGTGGGGTTCCTCTGTGCACTCTGAAGTGAGCAAGATGAGACTTAAAAAGATGAAGTCGTTTACCAAAGCGAACAGTGATTGTTCGAAAAAGGCTGGAATTTTAACCAAGCCCCCTGGCTTCGGTGAGAAGCCCAGACATTTTTAAGATGGTGCATTTAATGTGTTTCACTTGGCATATAGGACCAGAAGGTTGATTTTCAAGCCAATCACACCCTAGAGGGGAAATATTAAAAGACAAGAACATGCAAAAATTACCACTTGTGTGTCCTCATCCTGGTTAAGTGTTTTTCTTTGACTTCAACTTGGGTTTGGACTCCTCTGCATACAGTTTAAATTTAATTTTTCAGTTTTTTATTTAGAAGGACCCTGCGCTTTGCTCTGCCATTAAGATTCTGAATGCCCTTTGCATAGTCATTATTTATGTTTGTTTATTTTTCCATTTTGGATATTCAAATGCCTGGGGTAAGTAAAGTGTGAAGCTTTAGCTCCAGTAAACACACAATTAGGTCCAAATTTATGACACAGTCAGTCCTACGGAAGGCAGGACAGGGAAGGCTCTTCCAACAGGTTTTCTGCCCTGTTAGCTTATTTGTTCCTGAACAATGTGTGCTTCCAGCCATGTCCAAGCAATTTATGTAAAAACTGGCAAAATGTTCTGTATCTTTGTCGCTTCTCAGGAACTTTGTTTGACTTCTTGGTAAGAGTAGGGGCCAAAGAAAGATCCAATTTTGTTTTATCCATACCTGGGTTCACCAACAGGGAGAGAGAGATTGATTTGGGGGGAATTTTGTTCCTTCCCCTCTCCTACTTCAGAGAAACGTTCAGCCAGGCTCACTCGAACTTTCAGGGAATCCTGAGCAAATTTGTTTTTACTATGGTCAGGGTTCATGTCCTCCTCTGTTTTCTAGCCCTTCCCTGGCCTTTCATCCTTCCGTTTGACCCCGGGCAGTCCTTATAGCCCTGGGTCCACACTCTCCCCTTGGACCTGATGGCAGGTTTAGCTTCTCTGATTTGCCCTCCGGTGTTCCTCTCTAAGCACTCATTTTTGTACAACCCTCCAGCTCAATAACCTATCCGCCCATTCATTTCAGCTCTTGAGAGGGAGGGTAAGACAGGTAGGGGACAAAGTTCTGTACCTTGCTATCCACAGTGTCTAGCTAGGCTAGGAATTTTCTCAGCTTGCTCTGTTGCAGAGCTCTAGGACAGAGTAAGCTGAGGACCAAAGAAACAGATTTCCTGATCTAGATATCACACAATAAAGTTGGAACAGGGATGCTGACTATGGAGAGAGCAGAGATTATCCGCCATTTATGTGGCCCCTACTCTGTGTTAGAAACTGCACTTCACATGTACTTCCTGTGTGGTAGTGATGACAGTCCCTAGTTTCCACGTGAGGAAACTGAGATTCAAGGATGGTGTGTGACTTTGAGGTTATATGCCAAGAGTCATGTTACTTGTAAAAGCAGTGATTTGAACCTTACTTTCTTTCTAACTCATACTTGGTCTAGAACAGGCTGCTTCGTGAGATCTTGAACTATAAATACACTTCTGGGCAGGGCACATTCTAGGAGTGGGGTGGGTGTACTCATGAAGTGCACCGGGCAAGGCTCTGGCCTCAGGGAGGTGTCCCTAAAGGCAGAGGCAGCAGTAGGCGCTAGGAGGGGCTCCAGTAGCCAAGAAAGGTTCGTGGGAGCTTTATGATTGGTTCCCAGGTAACAGGCTTGATGTTGGATTCATCCACACTCAAATTCAGAGGACAGGGCAAGACCAAGGCAGGATCCCTGTGCAAGATAGAGAGCATAGACAACAGAGTGTAAAACTCATAGGCAAGTGTGTGTTTCAGCGGTTTCCGCTTGGTTTTGACAACTGGATCAGAATCAGTGTAAATCCCCTTCCTGAAGACAAGGCTATAAAATTTCCTCAATACACTGTCATTGAATAAGAGTTGCACTGAGAGCGTGTGTTTCACCCCAGGCTTGCTTCGGAGAAGTTCTCCATGTGGCTTCTTTCAGCCTTGACCCAGGATAGGTGCCAGGTGCCTTCTGTTCCACATCCTCATCATCCCTCCACATGCCCAAGGACCAGCTTTGGTCTTGGAGGGTTTAGGATTTTCCTAGGGATGTGGAAAGGGTGTTGCTAATAAAAGGGGGGATCAATGAAATTGCATAAAGTCTTGGGATACATACTGAGTTTTGGTGGCTGCGATGGATAAGATGTCCTCCCCTGAAGGGCAGTCACCATGCCTCCTGATGGACAGTGATTCCTAGAATGGCTCTCAATCTGCTCCTAGGTCCCTGTCGACTAGTCTCCCTGTCGATCACTCTCCAATGTGATCCATCTTCTGGCGGGGCAACTTTTGTCCACCCTCTGCGGAGGTCTTCCTGATCTTCAGCTATTTCTCCCCAATTCGGCTGTATACAAAACTTTGCTTTTGTTATTTGAAATGTCTGGGCTCTTAAAAATAAAGAAAAAATAATCCCTTGCCCTGGCTGGTGTGGCCTAGTGGACTGAGCACCAGCCTATGAACCAAAGGGTCACTGGTTTGATTCCCAGTCAGGGCACCCATATATTGATGTTTTTCTCCCTCTCTTTTTTTCCTCCCTTCCCCTCTGTCTAAAAATAAATAAATAAAATCTTTAAAAAAGAAATTAAAAAGGAAATTCTTTATAAAAAGTAAAAGGAAAAATATTCCCAAATGCTAAAGTCTCTGGTCCAAAGTCTACTTCAAGACTCACAGTTGAACACGTCATATTTTCTTTGTCCTTGTTTCTTACAGTTACAGGTCTCCCTGAGGACAGGGTATGTTGAAAGCTCTTTTTGCTTTACGTGTGCTGGTAGAAGTCAGGTTGAAATCATCGCAGGGGACAGACAGATGCATCCTTCTAAAGGTCTCACCAGCAACACAACTCTTCAGGGTAGAGAGGCAGGGCTTCATTAAAGATGCACTTTTACTGTAAGATGGACCCGTGTTGCAGAAAAATTAATGTGTGTGTTTGAGATCACATCTTGAGTCAGGCAAAGTCTGAAGGGAGGGTGTAGTCCTGTGACTCTGCTCGGAGGACGGGAAAAGCATGGCACCTCCAGTTAGGAAAGATGAAAACACAATACCCTCCAGCCAACCTTCCTGAGCTACTAGGGGACAGAAGTGGCAGTAACCGATATAAAACTATGAATTACCCTGTCACTCTGTAATTCCATCTGTATACTTGCTTGAATGTACTTTTAAGGCTTAATAGGTCTCCCTAAATACGTGTGTGACAGGTGAAGGATGAGGAGAGGAGTTCCCTTTGCCCTGAAGAAAGGTCCTTAATCGACTGTCAGCTCCTAATGAACAGAGGCCATTGTCCAACGAGACGCAACAGATGCAGTGTGTTAGTCAAGGTGGCCCCACTTTCAGCGGTTTGTGGGAAAATATGTCGGCTTTTGGAGATGCTGATTGCTTCCAGTCTAGGTGCTTTTGTGCCGTGCTTTTCCCAAATTGGCATCTGCTCTATCTCTAAGGGCATCTCTCCTGCTTGGCTTCAATGCATCTATTTGGAGCTGACTGGAATGATTTTGTTGGAAATAAAGTTCCCATTGTGACACTCTCTCCTCATCCCTCGTGGGAGGCAACAGCATGCCCAGGTGAAAACTGTTCAGCCAAGATGCTATCAGTCTCCTCCTTCCGCTGTTGTAGCCTCTTCTATTTTGTAGCCTCTGCTTTCTCGCAGCCTCTGCAGGGCTTTGGAAGGTCTGGGGCTGCGGAAAGAGCACAGACTCCCCCAACTGGAATCCTGGTCTCTGAAAGTTTCTTAAAATCTTTGAGCCTTGGCATCCTGACCTCTAAGAGGGGAGGTAATTTTGTTGAAGGAGGTGCATTCACCTCCACTGAGATCTGGTCCATGATGCATACAGGAAGAGGCCGGCAGGGGATCAGTCACCCCACTGAGATGCTTGGTTGTTTGGGGAAGCTTATTAGAAAGCTAGTGAGTAGTTGAGAGGGAATGAGGCCGTGACCAGGTCAGAAATATACCCAGGGAAAGCCAGGGAGGAGAGACCACAGAAAAAGAACAGTGTACCCTGGAGGAGGGTTCTGGGGCCGAGCCTCACATGTCTGCTGCCTCGTGTGTATCTACCTGCGGAGCACATTTGTGAGTGACGGCCCAGGAAGTCCCACAGTCTGTTTAGGCGGATGCATTTATTATGTGTGTACTTTCCCCATGTGCTTTGCCTACAAAGGCCTCTCTTTCCAGAACATTCTGATCTTCTCCCGAACACAGAGAAGCCATGGCATTTGCATTGTTTGCTTCATCTCTTAGTTCTGGTGTCTGAGATTATGGAATGAGGCAAATCGAGAAGAAAAAGGAGATGGAGGGCCCTGAACTCACTCCTTGTTTTCCAGCTGTACCGTTTCCAGATTTCTTTCTTCAGCTGGCTGCCTGGCCCTCTGCCAGTTGCCAGCAGGAACCCTGACCCACAGCAAACAGACCCTGAAGATTCAGGGCTGTGAGGTATTATTTGCATTTTACATTTTTACCCGTGTACCATACTGAACTCTGAAGAATACAGGTGAGACCCTTCCAAAGAATTAAACATTCAGTGACATTTAAATTGATGTAAGAAGTGGTTTTTCTTAAGGACAATTTTTCACCCTTCCCTTC
The DNA here is from genome assembly GCF_014824575.4 of Sturnira hondurensis. Classification (NCBI taxonomy): domain Eukaryota; kingdom Metazoa; phylum Chordata; class Mammalia; order Chiroptera; family Phyllostomidae; genus Sturnira; species Sturnira hondurensis. The sequence continues at coordinate 7,492,727 of NW_028085930.1, forward strand.
CGTTTCTGTCTCTCCCCTCATTTCCTCATTCTCTTTTTCTGGCATCTTGTTAGACAATTTATTGTGTATGAACTCAAAGTCCACTCCACCAAAGGTGGATAACTTTCTTAAACGAAAGTTAATGATCCCTGAAACCTGTCTCCAGAAGAATCAAAGGTGCTGGAGAACGGACGCTCTGTTGGAGGGAGCCTCCCGCTCGCCCAATGACAGCCAAACGGGATGGCCTCACAGCCCGGCTCTCTTTCCCCTTTCTTCTTCTTCTCTCCGCTCTAGGGCCCGTGGCTCTTTCACGTCTCATTAGGACCTTCCCTAGAGATGAAAAATGAAAAAGGGAAAAGACAAAAGAAAAAAAAAAGCTGGAACAGGAAACAAGCTGGTTTAGCTCTTTAGTAGCTCAGGGAAAAAGAGCAGTAGATAAGAAAGAGGGAATTAGCCCAGGCCAGTTAAAGGATAGTTTCTTAATTGCCTGGGGACTTTATTGTTTCTTCCACTCTGCCCCATCCCTTATCAGCCAAAATAATTGAAGGGGAGCCTTAGAGCCGAGTTTTAAGAGAGATCCCCGTAAACAAAAGGCAACTGCTGGTTTAGGATTGCCTCAAGGAAAAGAAATCCATCTTCAAAGATGCCCAGAGTGGTGCTGTGGTTTTCTGTTATCTTTAATCAGGAAAAACTTGACAAGGATGGTACCTAACTCCCAACAACTTCTACGTGTTAGCGGGTGAGTGGGTGCAGGGCTCAGTGGAAGGCAGGATGCGGTCTCCCTGGGAGAGTTTCGCACTAACAGCCCCTAAAGCTCCAAGGAGGCTTCTTCCCCAGAGGCCACCAGATCGCACCAACTTGGTGATCTTGTGGGCTTTCTGGCCAGTTAGGGTTGGATTGAAATCTCATCTCTGTCACTCTAGCAGCTAGAATGCTATGACAATGATAGGATAATCAACTATTCATTAATTGTGATTATTTATGTTCCTACAAACCTAGGGGTTTTTTTTTATTCTTTTGCGCCTTTGTCCAAAACATGCTGGTTTTCACATCCAGGCTGGTTCCACGTTATAGTGAGACAGCGGCCGCAGGTAAGGAAAGGATGGCCTCCCTCTCCTGTGTGCACAGGAAGAAAAAAGGGTCTTTGTCTTTGCTTTGTTCTTTCTTTTCTAGGGAACAAACATACTGCAGAAGCTCAACAGACTTTCCCTGCTGTGTTTTTGGCTGGAACTAGATAGAAGCTCACCTCTAAACCAGCCACTGACCAAAGAAAATAAGATCACCATTTGGGCTTGGGATCAATCATGCTTCCCCTCTGGGTGGGAGCCCACCTCCCATGAGGACCCTGCCAAGTGGACGAAGCTGCCATTCTGTCAGGAAGGAGAAGGGGAGGAAAGGCCGTTGGGCAGGCAACCAGGTCAGTTTCCTTCCCTGACAGGTAGGGAAAACAAAACTTATCACAAGACCGTTGTGAGGATCAGTGAACGACCGAAGCTGCAGGAAGTTCAGAAAAGATATGTTTAGGTTCAGAGAAAATATTTTTAGGTTGAAAAAAGATATTTTTAGGTATAGTCTTTTTTGTAAAGTTTTAAATTGGCTGGAAGATTAAATAAAGCTTATGTCTTTATGCATTAAATTCAACCGCCTCCTTCTCCTAAAGTAGAGGAATGTTGCCGTCAGAACTAAAGAAACCACTTACCCTTCTTTTCAGTCATAGGTTCAAGTATGACTTATTGAACATCCAATGTATTAAGTCCAGTATAGCTCCAACCTTAGTGAATCACTTGTTCTACATAAACGAAAGTGAAAGATTGGCCACTATTCTGAGGGTTGACACAAATCAATCAGCGCACCCATGATTTTCTCCTGATATGTGCATAATGCTAGTATGATCACTCGTCAGACCACATATTCTGAATTTAAGCTAACATCTTCTGTACATTACAAGTTAATAGATTTAACCTGCAAGACAATATATTATTCAGTTTTCCAAAGTTATAGGACCACCGATAAATGTTTTTAAATCCCTTTGGTTACAAATTTAATGACTTTCTTTCATTGGAAAGGCTAAAAATCATATGAAACCAGAATTGTCCTAAAAAATTAAAAATATAAAGTGCCCTAACATTTTGTTAAAAATTCTACTAATATCCCTAGTTTTTTCTACTGAAAAACATTAAAAAATATTCAATAGGAATCATTATGTTCAGTTTATTGCTAAATACAATCTTTTTTAAGCAAAGATATTTTATTTCCCTCTATACCCCATTTTTCCATGATATCTCAGTGGTAGTATTTGGAAGATAAATATACTTCTTTTTTTTAAAGATTTTATTCATTTATTTATTTTTAGAGGGGAAGGAGAGAGCGAGAGAAACATCAATGTATAGTTGCCTTTTGTGCATCCCCTGCTGGTAGTTAGCCTGCAAGAAACCGGCCTGCAACGCAGGCATGTGCCCTGACTGGGAATCGAACCACGATCATCTGGTTCGCAAGCCTGCACTCAATCCACTGAACTACGCCAGCCAGGGCAGATAGATATACTTCTGAACACAGATTTGGGTATAAAATATACAGAGTAGGTTAACTATAAAATTCACCAGAGTGACATTGGTTCATAGGGTCATGCAGGTGTCAGGTGTACGTTTCTATGGTACACGATCTGTATACATCTGTATATCGCATTGTATCCCCTTGACTCAAAGTCAAGTCATCGGTCACCATATATTTTCCTCCATTTACCCCTCACCTGCTTCCCTCCAGTAACCACCGTACTGTTGTCTGTCTGTGTGTCTGAGTGTTATATCGCACATATGAGTGAAATCATAAGGTTCTTAGCTTTTTCTGGCTGACTTATTTCGCTTAGCACAATCTCCTCAAGATCTCTCCATGTTGTCGGAAAGGGCAGTATTTCATCTCTTCTTATGGCTGAGCAGTGTTCCATAGTATATATGTACCGCATCTTATTTATCCAGCCATCTATGGAAGGGCACTTCGGTTGTCTCCATGTTGGCCATTGTGAATAACGCTGCAGTGAACATAGGATGCATGCATCTTTGCAAATACATGTTTTCGAGTCTTTCAGTACATACCCAGGAGGGGGGTTGTTGGGTCATATGGTAACTCTATTCTTAATTTTTTTGAGAAACTGCCATACTGTTTTCCATAGTGGCTGTACCAGTTTACATTCCCACCAGCAGTGAATGAGGGTTCCTTTTTCTCTGCAACCTCTCTAACACTTGTTATTACTTGTCTTGTTGATAATAGCCATTCTAACAGGTGTAAGGTGCTATGTCATTGTAGTTTTGCTTTGCATTTCCCTAACAGCTAGTGAAGTTGAACATCTTTCATGTATCTGTTGGCTCTTTGTGTATCTTCTTGGGAGAGATGTCTGTTCAGGTCCTCTGCCCAGTTTTTCAGTGGAGTGTTTGTTTAGTGTTGGGTTGTATGAGGTTTTTTGTACCTTTTGGGTATTATCCCCTTGTCAGAGCTGTTGTTTGTAAATATCATCTCCCATTTGGTTGGTTGACTTTTTATTTTGCTGTCAATTTATTTTGCTGTGTAGAAGTTTTGCCCATTGAGACGTAAAAATGTTCACCCGTGCAGCCATTTGAAAAGTGATTTGGTGACATGTTTCTAACCTAATAATTATGTTTTAGGGAATCATTTCTAATGAGATAACCCCCATAAATAGGAGGAAATGTTGGGCATAAAGATATTCATCACTTGTTATTTTTAAAAAGTAGACATTTGTAAACCACCAAAATTGTCCAGCAATAGAAAATGGTTAGGCAACTTTTGTTTTAGCCACTTAATGGAATATTATATAGCCACTTAAAACATTTGTGAAGAGTTTTTATAACAAGTTAAAATGTTCCTGTTAGACCATGAACTGAGAAACAGGATGAAAGATTTTATAATTATTGAAAATCTAGAAACAGATGAGATTTTTTGGATAGGGAATTTTACAAAGTACGTGATGTGGAATATGTCAAAATGCTACAGTGACTATGTGAGCAAGATTGGATTGTGGGTGCTTGTTTCTTTTTTGCATTTCAGTCTTTTCCAAATCTGTATTAATAATCGTATATTGCTTTCATCATTTTAAAAGCATACATTAACTTGTGCACTTATTAAAATAAAAGAGAACATGTTCTTGCTGAAGCTAGCTAGAAAATCTGCCCTGCAAATTCTTTACATTTCTCTCTATAGAGATTAAAATGCTGGCCTAACAAAACACATGGCTGGGTTTTCTCTACCATCCTGCCCCGCTTAGCAGATTGTGAGATTCCAAACTGAGAGTCAAGGGGTTTTGCCTACACTGGATTCTATGATGTTCTGCACTGCCTAGCTAATACTAAACACCCCAAAAGTATTTAACCCTATTCTTCTGTAGTTTACCCAGAGTTAGTCCAGTCTAATAATTTCAGTACATTCTTAACACCAGGAAGACAAACAATCCAATTAAAAAGTGGTCTAAGGACCTGAACAGACACTTCTCCAATGGGGACATAGAGATGGCCAAAAACGCATGAAAAATGCCCAGCATCATGAATCATCAGAGGAATGCAAATGAAAACCACAGTGAGATATCAGCTCACACCTACCAGAATGGCTCCCATTAATAAATCAACAAATGACAAGTGCTGGTGAGGATGTGGAGAAAACATTAGGGTTCTGTGGGTGGGAATGCAGACTGGTGCAGCCACCATAGAAAATAATATGGTGTTTCCACAAAAAATTAAAAATGGAACTGTCTTTAACTCAGTGGTCCCACTTCTGGAAATATGCTCTAACAATCCCAAAATGCCAGTCAGAAAAAATATATGCACCCTATGTTCATAGCAGTATTATTTACAATGGCCAAAATATGGAAGCAGCCCAAGTGTCCACTAGTAGGTGAGTGGACAGAACAACTGTGGGACATTTACAAGGTGGTATACTACACGGCTATAAAAAATAAGAAAATTTTACCCTTTGTGACAGCACAGATGGACCTGGAGAACATTATGCGAAGTGAAATAAGCCATTCAGAGAAAGACAAGGACCATATGATTTCACTCATATGTGGAATCTAATGAACAAACTGAACTAACAAGCAAAACAGAGACAGACTCATAGACGGAGAGCAGGCTGACAGCTCTGGGGGAGGTGTGAGGGGTGGAAGGATTGAGCAAAAAAAAAAAAAAAGAACTCATGAACCTAGAAAACAGTGCAGTGAGTGTGGGGGTGTGGGGAGAGGCAGATGTGGAAGAGAGTATGGGGGGATGCATGGTAATGGAAAAAATACAATAAAAACAAGCTATTAAAAAAGAAGAAACTCTTACCCTTTTGCAACAGCATAGATAGACCAATTGGGAGATTGTTTTGCTAAGCAAAATAAGCCAGTGAGAGAAAGATAAACACCATACGATCTCAGTTATATGTGGAATCTAATGAACAAAATAAACTGATGAACAAAATAGAATCAGAGGCCTGGGTACCTGGAACAACGGGCAGACCTCAGGGGAGGGAGGTGGGGAGGAGTGCATAAAGGAAGGCGAAGAAATTAGCCAAAGAACATCCATGCATAGCCCAGGGACACAGGCAATAGTGTGGTGGGGGCCAGGGGACGGGGAGGCCAGGGCTGGGGGGGCACGGGTGAAGGAGGGGAAAATGGGGGACATCTGCAACAGTGTCAACAATAAAAATCCCAGTATATTCTAAGAAGGTTTCAAGAAATATTTGGATGATTGCTCATTTGTTAGTTGTTTTAATGTCACTTATAAATTCAATATGTATTGTATTTTTTCATTACCATTTAGTCCCCTTATACACCCCTTCCCCAGCTGTCACCACAAAAATCATCATTTTTGTCCATGTCATGAGTCCTTTTTCCTTTTTGCTCTATCCCACCCCCCCACACCATCACTACCTGCCATCCTGCTCTCTTCATCTATGAGTCTGTCCTCATTTTCCTTGTTAGTGCAGTTTTTATGGAATACTGTGATAGAATTTGGAGGCACGATTTAAAGTTGTTGAGCTATATAAGGTCTGTCCAGAAAGTATCCAGCCATGTACTATGAAAAATAGACATTTGTTGACAAAGATACAAGACACAAGAAACATTGTACGCAGGACAAGGACACCTTTGTCCTTTTCAAACTAGGCACCTTGGGATCTCACACAATTTTCCCAATCCCCATCAGCTCCTGTTTGTAGCTTCTTGAATCTCAAGGAAGTTCTGAAATCTCTTCCCTTTCAAAGGTGACTTTAGTTTTGGGAAAAGCCAGAAGTCACAGATGCCAAATCTGGGCTGTAGGGGGACTGAGTCACCTGGGTGATTTGATGTTTTGCCAAAAAGCTTGGCAGAAGATGAGATGCCTGAGTGGCCGCATTGTCATCATGAAGCTTCCAGTCACCAGTTGCCCATAGCTGGGACCTTCTGAATCATCTGAATAGTTTCCATGAAGGAATGTTCGAGCTTAATGCAAAACTTGATGAAGCTTCATTGCTCTCTACAATCAATCCTTTTGAATGTGACAGCCACACAGTACACATGCTCACTCAATGGCATCTACCACCCCCACTGACTAGTACAGTGAAGCTGTCATTGTTCACACATTGCACATTCCAGTCCACTCTCCTTGGCTGCCAGGTTACATGGATGTTGACCAAACCATTCTAATACTAGCAATGGCTGGACTTTTTCTGGACAAAACTCATATTCCTCAAAGAGCAAGCAACCAGTCCATCTTATCACCAGACATACCACCTCCCATTGTGTTTGATAATGCAGCACATCAGGCCAGGGTGGGGCCCAGCTTTCCAAAGACAGTGCTCACTGGGCAGCACCAAACCCAGATTTTCCCCACACACATTCACGATGAGCTTACACATTCACAAGTTCTCCAAAGGAACAAAATGCCAACAGGAACACAGGGGAAAGAAACGTGCTGATGTTAAATCACATGCAGTGAGACCTGAGGTCAGCAAACATCCCTCCCCACTGCACTCACTCCTTTTAATTGACAGGGTGTGACCAAGCCATCTGTGTTTCACAAATCTGAGCAGAAAGAGCAGGTAACTGCAGCTCAGTAATTTCAGTGTCAAGCAAAACTTACGGCTCCTTGCATCTGCGGCTCTCCAATGCACCTGCTAAGGAAGGGGATGCAGCTAGTGATTCTGAGGCTGGCAAGGAAGTCTTAAGTAGAATTTTTTAAAAAGATGTTATTTACTTATTTTTAGACAGAGGGGAGGGGAGGGAGAAAGAGAGGGAGAGAAACCTCAATGTGTCGTTGTCACTCGAGCACCCCTTACTGGGGCCACCTGGCCTGCAACCCAGGCATGTGGCCTGTCTGGGAATTGAACTAGGGGCCCTTTGGTTTGCAGGTCAGTGCTCAATCCACTGAGCCACAGCAGCCAGGACTAAGTAGAATTGTCTTGAAATAACATGACTACCATGGTGATGCTGCCTTCTATCTCACACTCTATGGACACCATCTGACAAAACTTCTTTTTTAACCATATTTAGTGGGTCTAGACTCTTGAGAGTCTAGATCCCACTCTATACTTATTTAAGTTAATACTCATAGAAAAATTTCACTCATTCATTCACTTAACAGACATTTGTTGAGCACCTACTACACGCTAGGTACTATTCTTAGTGTGGTGTAGGTATGAGCACAGAGTCTTGGTTTCTTGGTCATTCTTTCCTCTCGATCACAGTGAAGGCCGTCCAGCCAAGTCTGTGCTGTTGCTGTCTGTAGTGATCCAGCTCCTGTGATAGAACAAAGAACCTGCTTGAGGGATGTGCAACCTACTAAACCTTCTGGGACATCTCCCACTGCCTGGTCATTAGTTCGTTGATGTGGGCTGCTGGTGACAGCTCAGAAAAAAACCCCACTAACTCCCTTAAAAACCAGTTGGAGTAAATGTAGAACCATAAGCAGGAATGATTGTAACTGGAAATTGGTGTGCTGGAAAAGAAGTTAAAACCTGATGCTAACCTCTAACTGTGCAGCAGGGGTCTGAGATAGAATCATTTTCAGCACATGGCATCATTTTCAGATAGCATGATGTAATCAGGATGGGGATTTTGGAAAATGAATATGAATTCCAAATCCAGATTTATTACCAGCAAAAAAAAAAAAAACCAAGATAAATGTAACATGTCTTACAACTTTTGTGTGTTCATTTGTGGCATTTGAAAGGTCTTTTTGCTGTTTCTTGAACAAACATGTACTGAGCCTTCATTATATGGCAGACTCTGCACTAGACACTGAGGATACAGCATTAAAATAGTCAGATATGCTGTCAGTTTTCATGAAGCTTAAAACCTGGTAGAGACAAAACCTTAACAAATAATCACATAGAAATAAGGAGATATCCACACAGAGACTGTGGTGGTTATCAGGCATCCCTTTTAGCCATTACTTTCATAAACAGATTTTTATGTGTTCTTGTTTGGTCAATAAAATAAAATATCAAGCTTTTTGCAGGCAATATCTGTATTTTGCAGGCAAGCAACTCCAGCAAATGGCTCACGAATGGTATGAAGTCTTCTGTAGTTTAGATTTAGGGACCCCAGTCATGACATTTAACCCAGGTAGGTATCCAGGAGGGTTGTGGTGGTAGGAAGACAGTGTAAGCTAGTCCTAAGGTGACAGCAATCTCAAGATTCCAGCTTTGGAAGTTGCTCCTCTACGCTGTATACCAGCAGGTGGTTCGTAGCCCTGGGCCACGGACCCTGGCCATGCACCTTCATTCCTGCTTCTAGAGGACTTACTTTCCTGAGTCTCCTGGAGCCGTGGAACTTTCTGGGTCTTCTGAAGTGTCCTCCAGGTGTCAGTCCTTAAAAGTGGCATAGGTGCGAGAGAGCTCAATGCTGTCTGCTTTCCAGGAGAGCCTCCTGACCAGCAAAAAGTCTCCTATCTTTGCCACCCCAAAGGATGCTTGTCCTTTGTGCTCCTGCCCTCCCCCCAATTTTTTCTTGTACTGTTCAAATAGGCACCAAGGAAATATTAACCACCCACTGCACAAGCAGGTCCCCAACAAAGGGCCATGATACCCCACCTGTCTCTGAGGAGAACTCTCCTGTAGCAGCTCTGCTCCGCTGAATTTGTGGAGTGAAGACCTACCTCCCACTGGATGGAGAGAGGGAAGTCACCACACTCCCATCAGCCAATTAGAACAATTCCAATATGCTTTGGCCTTTCTCTCCGATCTTAAACTTTCACTGAAAGTAAAGATGGTTAGGGATTTAGTCATCTCCTCAGAGGGGGTGCCTGGCCCCCAATCTAATGATCTCTTTAAAATATGGGACACTTGCCCTAGCTTGTGTGGCTCAGTGGATTGAGCGCTGGCCTGTGAAATAAGGGGTCCCTGGTTTGATTCCCAGTCAGGGCACATGCCCAGGTTGTGGCCAGGTCCCCAGTAGGGGATGCGCAAGAGGCAACCACACATTGATGTTTCTTTTCCTCTCTTCCTCCCTCACCCTCTAAAAATGAATCAATAACATCTTTAAAAAAAATAAAATAAAATATGGGACACTTGACCTTTGTGTCCTCAGCTTAGGGTAATTCTAGGACAACAGGAAAACCCCCATGTAAAATTCTTCCACGTTGGCAATGCACTAACACAAACCTCGAACTCAACCGCTTGTGAATCCACATCGTGGCTGGGCCAGTGCACGGCACACATTTTGTTCTGTGAAAATAAAACCTCACAGACACAGATATTAAATAACTTGAAGTCCCTCAAAGACTTCTCTGGTGTTGAAGTAAAGCGATAAACTACTCATCTTGAGTGTTTGAGGGCCCAGACCAAGAGTAGTTTAGCTCTGAGAATACGTTGAAGCTTTCTCTTTGGCCCTATTTGGGGGGAAAAGAGTAGCGAGAGAAAATAAGCAATGCTCAGCACACAATGCAACTCTAATTATTTGGCTGTTTAAAGGGGCCGTGTGAACATAGGACACACAAATAATCACTCAATTTCCAACTCAAAATGGAGAAGGGAGAGGACTCCTTCCCATTGGTAATGGCCGAGTGGGTCGTCCCTGCTACCATGTAAATGCAAGGACTAGCGAGACTGGCCATCCAGGAAGGGAAACCAGGAGGCGGCAAGCAGATAGCAATGTGAGAGGGGTTTCCTACATAGACCGTCGTGCTGGTCCCGTGTTTCCCCTCGGCTGCCTCGTGACCCTATGCAGATGGCAGGATTCTTTCCAATTCCCCAGACAGGTTATTCTCGTTGTTGCCTGGGGTCTTAGGCAACCTTTCCCCTCTGGACATAATTCACATGTAGCCCCCTCACTAACTTAAAAGGAAAATCTTGCAATCTCCCTTTTTAGCACAGACCAATCAGCGGTCAGCAATCGTGTCTACAAAAGTAACTGTTAGATGTAACAATTAGGTATTCTTCATACAAGTGGACTCTCTCACTTACAGACAGGGTGTCTCGTGGTTTGTCAGATGAAGGGGACCCGGCGCTTGAGTTTTCTTCACATCTTCCCACAAGCCCTCGGGAGACACCCACCAGGAGTGTGTCTCTGTTTCCAGCGCGTAGCAAATTGACGCTAGAGCTTCCCAAACTCAATCCCTGAGCTGCCCTCTGATGATGCATATCCAAGAACAGGACCACTGAACTAAACAAGTGACCTCACCGAACAGTAGGGAATCCATAAGCACTGGGAAAGTCCGTGGGCAATAGAATGAGGGTCTCTCAAGCAGCACCAATGGACGCACACAGCTTGGATGAGGTCAAGCTTTGTAGATATTTGATGAAAATCCACACATTTGCGCCGACATATACCTAAAGAATGCAACTTGCAATAACAATTTACCCTGACCCGTTGTCAGGCCTATGAAATATTCAAAATGTCCTTTTCTAGGCATATGTGAGATGCAGAGAACTTAGACTTTCCCTTGAAGAGGCAAATCGCTTTGACGGGCGGAGGTAGCCTTTCTCTCTAACTGGCGTCGTTTGGTGCTCAAGTTTCTTTCCAGGAGACTCATTCAGTATTCATGTTCAATCTGGTTGCACGGCAGGGAAGTGTGGCATTGAATTCATGGTGTAAAGGATAAGAAACAAGGCAACAATCCCTCCTCCACAGTGGAAGAAAATCAATTCTGTTTCTCCCGGGCCTTTCGACAGCAGATCAGAGGGAGCCATTCCCCACCTGCTTGAGATGAAGTTTTCAGCAAACAGCCCTCAGGATCTTTCTGATTAAAGCTGATTTTGCAGACAGTGCAAATGGAGTTTCCTCCAGTTCAAGGTCTTTTAAGCCCTGCAATTTCTAAAAATTGAGAGATTCTATTTGATACCAAATAACACTGAGTGGAAAGCAAAGATCAACGTGAAGGGCATTTACACAGAAGATGATTTCTGATTCAATATCTGTCTCCATGGATGGTTTCATTCTGTACTCAAGATATTACATTGATGATACGATTTTGCTCAAGTCTCTCCTGGATCCAGTTTAGCCTCTGGTGGTCTGTTTTCCTTTCTGCCTCTCCTTGCAAAATGTGAAATTACAATTCCTGGGCTGTGACAGAGTTTCTGTTTCTTGGCATCCTTGGTTGCCTGGACGAGCCACTGGCAGTCTGGATTGAGTTCTAGAACAAGTAGGTGCAAAAGTTCCTCAAAACCAGTTCTTGGTTTTCTGCAGGAATGGTGGGGGCAGGGGAGCACTGAAGCTTCCAATACCTGCAGAACAGCTAACGCCTGGTACAGGTATGCATCTTAAACTCACCTTCCCCCAAGTTCCAGGTCCCAGACGCCCTTGTCAATAGCTGCGGTGCACTGCTTCCTCCCCCCCCCCCCCCGCTCCNCCCCCCCCCCCCCCCCCCCCCGCTTCTCTTTGACCAGACCTGGGAAGAGAAAGACAGCAAGGAAGCCAAAAAACTTTAAGACCCAAATAATCCACACACTGGAGACTCGGTTTCCAGATAAACTAATAAGCTGCCGACTCTGTTTGATATGTGCTTGACTTCCTGGACACAAACACGTAAAATGTGTTTTTCCAAAAAACTGAAATCTGTGGGTGTTTAGGGAGATGGGATTTGGGGAATTGAAAAGAAATCCTTCTAGCTCAAAGTTATCCTTTGCTAGATGGATTGGATCTGAAGCTCTTGTTTTGAAGAAATATTCATTGGGGAAGCAGAGAAAAGTGTGGCTGTGATTTTTTTCCCTTTCAAGTCTGACTAAATATGAACAATGTTCTCCCCTTGCCTAAAGGAGAAAGGGGGGCATGCCTCTCCCCCCTCTACCCCCAGCCCCTCCATCAGTGCCCCCAGGCAAAATGAAGGGAGACAATGGGGCTGACTGTTCATATTTTTTTAAACACACCATGCACTGGACTTAGGTCCAGCCCTTCATTATTGAGACCTGCTTATTTTTTAACCAGTCTGAACTGGTTTTCTTCAGCTTTCTTTAAAGGGCCAGCTCTAAATATATGTCTCAATACAGTGCATCACTCCTGGATTGAGGATAAACCAAACTGAGAAGTGACGAGGGTCTTTTATTAAATATCTAACCAGAATACACAGGCACATGCCACTCACACACACATACCAACACACGCACACTTAGCAATTTCCACACCACTTGCTGAGCCTGCACTACCTCGTAATCAGATGCCAGATGTAAGCTACAGAGTCAAAACAAAGCAGGGGGAAAAGAAAGAAAACAAGGGACAGTGAGGGAAAAGAAAAAGGGAGGGAGGAAGGGGAGAAGGGAGGGAAAGGACTTTTCCTTCCTTGCACACATGCATTCACGCTCGGGCTTAGACTCTCTTTAAAGTTTTGTTATGATTTGTTATGCAGACAACATTAACAGGCATCCAAAGGCAAGAAAATATTCACTTACAGCCTGGCTTCGACAACAAATCAAACTGTTGTCACTTCGCTGTGTTCTTTTCCTGTCCCCATCCTGATGTTGGCATCAATTTATCTGTCACTTATCGCTAATTCCAGAGCAGCCTTACTTGAGGGGCATCACTGATTTATTAATTGCTTTTCAGAACAAATACAAAATAAAATAAAATGACATTCGGGGGCAGGGGGCGTAAAATGAATCACGAACACGGAAAATCAACCAAACTGGGGAAACTGCATCTTACATTCATGGAAGCCTGTGAGTTACCATCTCATTATAGATATGATTTTGAATCTTGATTTTTAAAATTATCATAAGCGCTCCCTAGATGGGTGTCTAGTCTTTATAATTCTGATATTTATAGTAGCATATTAGGTTATCCAGGGGCCTCCTACTGACCATTCTGCTTTGGCGAATGTTTAAGCCTCTTCCCAGTGGTGTACTTAAGGTAGCTTGTACCAGCTCGCTTGTGTGGGCTCACTGTGCGTGTCTCTTCCCCGCTCTGGCTTCAGTGGCTTCAAACAAATGGGTAGCTCAAAATTGGCCACAGTGGGAGTCTTTACACAATAAAAATTGCCAAGTATTGCACATTTACCAACACCCCACTGCTTATTTATAATTTTTTTTGCTATTGTATATAAAACCATCTTGATTATCTTTGACTAAGGTTCCCAGTGGTTTTTTTTTTTCCCCTTCTGTCATCTGGCAGAATTCAACCAAGGGAATAATGATCATAAAAGAATAATAGATAAAGGCGAATACTTCTTGAGTACTTACCATGTGACTTAAATAAGGTATGTCACCTACCTTATTTAATCTTGAAGACGACCTTACAAACTGAATAGTATTTGTCATTTCATTTTACAGGTGAGAAAATGGAGGTTTAGAGTAATTGGATGATATAGTCAAGTAGATTACCCGGAGTTGCACAAGTAGTGAGGGGCAGGGCCAGGGTCTCGGTGCAGGTGGGCTGGTGTCAGAGGTCATGCCCTGAGCCACAGTGCGGTGTACAGCATTCCTAGAGCTCTGGCTCAGAGTGCCAACAAAGGACCCTCTGACGCCCTAGGCTGCCGAGTCCTTCTCTCCCCTGTCACAAGGCCAGTAAAATGTGCATGTTCTCTTGGGGCACCCTGAAGTTTGGCAGCCCTGAAGCTGCAGGTGCCAGATGTGCTCAGGGTGTCCATTCCCTTCTTGTACCATTTGTTTCCAATAGTCATTGAGTTGACGCAGCTTCTCCATCCTCAGGATTTTTATCCACTCTTACACAGAGTCCTCTTCTTTTCCTGCTTCCCTAACTATGTGGGTGTCCTTCACAGGGTTCCAGGGTTTTCTCCGCTTCTGCAATGTCACTTCCATCACCTCATCACTCCCTCCGTCTTCCCATTTCTTTTTTTTTTTTTAAAGATTTTATGCCCTGGCTGGTGTAGCTCAGTGGATTGAGCCCGGGGCCTGTGAACCAGAGGATCGAGGTTAGATTCCCAGTCAGGGCACATGCCTGGGTTGCAGGCCAGTTCCCAGCAGGGGACACATGAGAGGCAACCATACGTTGATATTTCTCTCCCTCTCTCCTTCCCTTCCCCTCTAAAGATAAATAAATAAAATCTTTTTAAAAAAATTGTATTTATTTTTAGAGAGAGAGGGAGGGAAGTAGAAAGAAAGGGAGAGAGACATCAATGTGAGAGAGAAATATTGATTGGTTGCCTCTTGTGCACACCACAACTGGGGACCAAACCTGCAACTCAGGCATGTGCCCTGACCGGGAATCGAACCAGCAATGTTTCACTTTGCAGGACGATCTCCAGCTAAATGAGCCACACTGGCCAGGGCTCTTTTTCTGTTTCACAATCTCAGAGGAGTCAACTGTTGCCTTAGCAAAAGACTTCCAGGAAACATATTAATTAAGAAAGCAAGGTTTATTAGACCTACAGCAGTGAAAGAGAATGCTACCCAGACAAGTGTTAGTTGTGTCTCGGATGGGGGTGGGGTGAAGAGAGAATATTTGAAAGGTGCGAGGGTCTGGGCTGCCTGATAGAAGGTAGGGCTCGCAAGGCTCAGAATGGGTTAGGGTGAGGGAGAGTACAAACTTTTGATTGGGGGCCACAGTGAGGTAAATGACGTAAAAAAACTCAGTAAGCAAGCCGTTAGTCTTCATAAATAGGCCATCATGTTGGGTCATGGTCTCATCTTCCTGACGCAGGTGCTTCCTAGTGCATGAACTAAATCCCTTTTGTTTGTTCCCAGTATTGTTTATATCGCAAAGAGAGGAAAGTGTGATAGTTCCAGTTCTTGGGAGGAAGAGGCCCTTTCTGCACTAATGCCCGAGTCTTGAACAGGGAGA
Source organism: Sturnira hondurensis (assembly GCF_014824575.4). Taxonomy (NCBI): domain Eukaryota; kingdom Metazoa; phylum Chordata; class Mammalia; order Chiroptera; family Phyllostomidae; genus Sturnira; species Sturnira hondurensis. The sequence continues at coordinate 7,507,899 of NW_028085930.1, forward strand.
AGGCCTTCATCTCCCTCTCATAGGCCCTCAGGCAGAAGCCTGAAACAAGTCCCTAAAGACTTGTTGGGACTCTGTCCCACAGTCCACTGGCATCCCAGCCTTGAGGTCTAGTCCTTACTCTTCTGCATGCATTTCCTGGCTTTAGTGACACCCAGGACATTGACAGGAGGCCTTTGTTAAACCATCTCAGAGTTCTTCCCCCTGTCCTGTCGGCTTCCTCACAAGCCTATTGGGGAACTGTACACATAGCTTGCTCAGCCCTACCTGTGAATGCACAGATTAAATCTTTTCATTATGTACTTCTTACTAAATGCATAAAGCAGTTTTCCTCACTTGAGTTGTAATCATAAGATAATTTCCAAAACTGGGACTATAGGGCAACAGGAAATGAACATTTTCATGGTTCTTGAATTATATTGCCAGCTCCTTTCTACAGGAGGTAGTAAGGATTTATATTGTTGGAAGCAAAGCATGAGTGTGCTGCTTTCACCACTATATATACCATCATTTAATTATAGTATTTCTTACATTTAAACTTCCACTTCTTTGATTTCTAAGTAGGCTTAATATTTGAATACCTGGTCTTTGTAACAATGACAAAGAGATATGCAGTAAGGAAACTTCAGAAGCATTCTAACAATGCCACCTAAAAAGAACCAATGTCACTAGTCAAATGTATCTAGAAAGACCTTTAAGGTTTTTTTCTTTCTATAAATATATTTCTTTTCTTTTTCTTAGAAAATGGGGTCACACCATCCAACCTATTTTGTAACCTGCTTTTTTCATTCACCCACTTACTTTGAATACTTCTTCACGAAATAATATGTATCCCCCATATCAGCTGTATTGATGGAACACTATGCCATGGTCGTGAGGCAGCCTGAATGGAGATTGAGAACATACAGCGCCCAGCGGCTGGCCTCAACTGCCGAGTCAGCCATTCAGTGGCTGTGTGACTTTGGGCAAGTCGTCCAGGTCCCTGTGATTTAGGTGACTCACTTGTAATATAGGGATCACAACATTACTGCCCCATAGGCTTCTTTTAAAGATTAAATAATTAAAACTTGTGACACTTAAAGAGTCTGGCCCACTCTGTGTTTGCTGCAAGCAATACTGGGTATGCTGTAATTAATTAATCAAACCCATATTATGGGATATCTCCGTTGTTTCCTTTTTTCATCTCTTACTGAAAATGCTGTGATCCACATTTCTTAGATTAATTCCTAGATATTAAATTGCTTGATCAAAGAACACAGACATTATTAAGGCTTTTGCACATACTGCTAAGTTCCCCTCCAAAAAGTATATCCCTTAAGCAGTGTAGGAAACGACAATTTGTTCCTTAATGTTAGCAACCAATTTCCTGTAAATTCTTTGCCTTCCTGAGACAGGTGAAGTCTGGACGGGAAACATGACCGATTGGAGAACCCAATTTCCTGCGGCCTCTTTGTTCTGCCCGTCATAATCTCCTCATTAGCTGGCCTAGGAGTTCATCTATACCAGGGAACATGGGCCACATAAGCGCAATTTAAAGTGACAGCTAATAACTGCTAATGCTGCATTTAGGCTTATCATTAACTGGAGCTAAAATACGATGAGGCACCTCCAGAAATAAGTAGAAGATTTGGAGGAATAACAGCCTAATTCATTATGACCCTCCAGGAGCACAGCGAGCGCCAGGCAGGTTTATCATGACAGGCACTTCAGAGGGTGCACTTCGGATGAGCGGCGTCAGATGCAGGCTGCTTCAAGGTGGCAGCTGTGGTTCATGTTACCTCGGTTATTAAGTCAGTTGCTAAAACACACTTATAATGGTACTTTATTACTTGTCTGATTTAAAGAGGAAAAGCTCCTTGTGCGAGAGAATCAAAACTGGCTCCTTTATCGTAGTTAAGGACACATGAAACAGCCTAGACTTTCTCGGGGGGGGAACGCGAATGACTGTCTCTGGAGGAGAGTCTAGCTGGTCATGTTCTATGTGGAACGGATGGCTTTATTTTCTGGTCTATATATTCTCTTCTCCCCACTTCTTCCTTCCCCACAAGAATCTTAATGGGGTTGCTGTAGTCACTTCTCTGTGTGTGCGTGACTTTTTTTCTGGCCTGGACATGTACAAATTTAACTGTAATATTGAAATGAACATAAACCTTTGCCCATTTTAACTCGGTCAAGGAAAAAAATAATGTATATCTAAAGTAAGGGTAAAAGAGTTGATATTTTTAATGTTATTACCTGGGCTCTCCCACTGAGAGGAATGAAATTATATTTATCAAATGTTTCTCTTTCCAGGAGTGGTTCTAGCTCTTGCTTGAAATGGAAGGGTGTCAGTCAGCTCTCTCTCTCTCTGGTTGCCCTCTGCAGGTCGCATGCCTGACCACTAACTTATTACTGCCTGAGGAAAAAAGTTAGAGCTTGCATGCTGTCATATTATCCCTCCCAAGCTACTCTCAAAGCTTGGAGGAGGGGACTGAAGCACTTGACCCAGATGAGGTGACTGGCCAGTCTCTATCCCTGTTACACTTTCTCCCCAAAACCACACAGATGGAGAGAGAGGTGACTCTTTCTGAGTGGCAGCACCCCCTGAAATTCACCTGTCACTTACAGCATTGAAAGCATGTATTGGTATTATTCCCTCTTAAGTATTATTCAAGAAACAAAAACCTAGAAAACTGTGTGTTAACTGAGGTCAGAAAAAGAAGGGATAAGACAAGACACTGGAACTAACATACATTGAGCATCAGATACAGACTAGACATGCTAACATGTGAGCAATGACTTAACCTTGGCTCCCAACAGGGGGATAAGATAGGTACATATCCTATCTTGGCAAACATAAAATGCATTGTTAAGGTTAAGGAAGATTATAGTGTTTTACTTACATGCAGTCAGTCCCCAAGTACATTATAGAACTTATCAGGGTCTTTAATTTGCTGATTAGTCCTGTGGATCTTCCAGAAACGGAAGATATGCAGAATCTTCTAGCTTATTTGGCACAACTTCCTTCTCCTTCACACACACACACACACACACACACACAACAGACACATTATAAACACACAATTTTGCCGGTTAACATTTCACAAAATACATTTGGAAAATACCTCTCATTGCACTGATGAGATTGTAAAGACCTAGAGAGGCTATGTGGCTCTATTACCTCACACAGCAATTTTAAGGTGGAATTTGTGCTCAGCTTCAGTCCACGGCTCTTTCCACTTTGCCCCACCTAACACCTATCTTAATCTTGAGCAGTCACACTAGCATTCAGCACCACAGCCTTATGAGGTGATACAAATTGTTGGACTCCATCTGATAAATATTTTCTCCTGTGGCTTCTTTTTTATCCTACATATCGTTCAATATTAATTCTCAACTTAAGTAACAGGAGCAAGTAGTTTCTTGTTTGTCCTAAGCAAAAAATCCTAAGATACTTAGCTGAGAAATGAGAGGGCCTGGAGAAGTTGAGCAATCTTTGGTGTGTTCTGTAATGGGATGTGTACAGAGCTGAAGGGCACTGTGGCCTCTGCTTGATACAGGGAGCCCTGACTCTCATCTGCTTCTGTAACCTGACTGCTGGGTTCTTTAAATTGAATGAGGACAGTTTCTATGTTGGTTTTGTTATAATATATACTCAATTTTGGCTTATATATCTTTAAGGAACAATAGTTAAGCATGTATAATACCACGTCATTCCCATACTCCAACCCTCCAATGCCCCGTCCCAGCTCACTGGGTCCCACAGGACATCTACTATGTAAGGCCACCCTACTAAGACTGGAAGTCATAGCAGATCTACCTAAGACAGTAGAAACAAGCACAAAGAGGCAGTCAAAATGGGAAGACAAAGAAAAATGCCCCAAATGAAAGGACAGGAGTAATCTCTAGAACAAGAGCTAAATGAAATGTAGGCAAGCAATTTTTCAGATAGAGAGTTCCAAAAAAATGGTAATAAGGATGCTCAGGGAACTTAGTGAGAATTACAACAGCATGAAAAAGGACATAGAAACCATAAAAAGAAACCAGTCAAAAATGAAGAATACAATATCTGAAATGAAGACTACACACACTAGGAAGAGTAAACAGTAGGTTGAATGAAGCAGAGGATCAAATTAATGGTTTGGAAGACAAGGAAGTGGAAAATAATCAGAGCAGCAAAAAGAAAAAACAGTTTTTGAAAATGAGGATACTTTAAAGGGCCTCTGGAACAACATGAAGTGTAACAACATTTGCACCATAGGGGTACCAGAAGGAGAAGAGAGACAACAAAGAGATTGAGAACGTATTTGAAGAAATCATGACCAAAAATTTCCCTAACCTGGTAAAGAAAAAAGACACACAGCCCAGGAAGCACAGAAATTCCCAAACAAGGTGAACCCAAAAAGGCCCATACCAAGATACATCATAATTAAAATAACAAAAGATAAAGACAAAGAGAGAGTGTTAAAAGCCACAAGAAAAAGACATTAGTTACCTACAAGGGTGCTACCATAAGACTTAGCTGATTTCTCAGCAGAAACATTTCAGGCCTAAAGGCATTGGCATGAAATATTTAAAGTGATGAAAAGCAAGGACCTACAACCAAGACTACTTTACCCAGCAAGGCTCTCATTTAAAATTGAAGGAGAAATAAAGAGCTTCTCCGATAAGAAAAAGGTAAAGGAGTTTTTTAAAACCACCAAACCAGTATTCTAAATTTCTTAAAGGGTCTTCTTTAAGAAGAAAAGGAAAAAAAACAAGAACATAGTTAAAAGAACAAAATAGCAATAAATATGTATCTAGCCATAATTGCTTTAAATGTAGAAAGCTTAAATGCTTCAATCAAAAGACATAGGGTAGCTGAATGGGTAAGAAACAAGACCCATATATATGCTGTCTACAGGAAACCTACCTCAGAATGAAAGGCACACAGACTAAATGTAAATGGATGGAAAAAGATATTTCATGCACATGGAAATGAAAAAACAAGCTGAGGTAGTAATACTTATACCTAACAAAATAGACTTTAAAACAAAGGCTATAGTGAGATACAAGGAAGGACACTATGGGATGATAAAGGGAGCAATCCAACGAGAGGATGTGACCCTTGTAAACATTTATGCACCCACCCTAGGGGCACCTAAATATGTAAAGCAAATGCTGTTGGACATAAAGGCAGAGATTGATGGCAGTACAGTCATAGTGGGGGATTTAAATATGCCATGAACTTCAATGGCTAGAACTTCCAGACAGAAAGTCAACCAGGAAACAGTGGCCTTACATGACACACTGTACCAGATGGGTTTAATTGATATCTTCAGAGCATTTCACCCCAAAGCAGAAGAATATACATACTTTTCAAGTGCATGTGGCACATTTTCTAGGATGTTAGGACACAAAACAAGTCTCAATGAATTTAAGAAGATTGACATCATATCAAGCATCTGCTCTGACCATATTGGTATGAAGCTAGAAGAGGGAAAAGAGGGGATAAATGGTGATGGAGGGAGACTTGACTTGGGATGGTGAACACAGAGTGCAAAATACAAATGATGTGTTGTAGACCTGTACACATTTTACAGAACTGAATTATCGAACTGTATTGTAGAACTGAAACCTCTGCAATTTTATTAACCAATGTCACCTCAATAGATTCAAGAAATTTTTTTGAAAGCCATCTGTTCTGGCTATCAATCACTATGTAAAAAAAACAGCCTTAAAAATGTATGGTTGAAATGGCAACAATTTATTATTGCTCTCTCTGATGACTTCGTGAGTGAGCACATCAGGTAGAACAGAAAGAGGAACGTTTGTTTCTGCGCCCCAGTGTCTGGGCACTCAGGGGGGAAGACTTGGAACAGTTTGGTGTTGCCTTCTCTGTCCCTCTATCTCTCTGTCTCTCTCCCCTCTCCTGCTTCTTCCTATGCTTGCCTTGGGCTTCCTCACAATATGGCATCTCCAAGTGGTATAAGTTCTTGCAGAGAAGCTCAGAGGAAAGAAGAAATCAAGGTGGAAGCTGACAATGGTCTTGAAGCCAGGCTAGCAACTAGGTTATCACGTAGCTTCTGCCCAGTGCTGTTGGTTAAAGAAGACACCAAACAGCCCTGATTTTAGAGGAAGTAAATCAAGGTGTGAATGGACCTATTCTTTTAGTAGAAGGAGTGACAAAGAATTTGAGCCCTCTTTAACTCACCACATGTCTCAGTAAGGACATTTCTATCAGTCCCATTTAAAACTCTAATCCCTTTAATATCTCCTATCTCTGTTTTCATTTTTACCTATAACAACATAATCACTAAGTATGTTTTATGTCTTAGATATTTCATTTGTGGACTGTATCTCCTGCTTGGATATAAATTTCATGATTCCATGACTTTTTTTGTTATGTTTACTATTCTATTTCAGCAACTAGAATAGTGTGTAACACAGAGTAGGCTCTCTATAAATAGTTATTGAAAGAATGAATAAATGGCCCTGGTCAGGTAGCTCAGTTTGTTAGAGCTTCAGCCCCATACACCAAAGTTATGGGTATAGTTTCCGGTCAGGGCACATATAAGAAGCAACCACTGAATGCATAAATAAGCGGAAAAACAAATTGATGTTTCTCTTTCTCTCTCTTACCCTCTTCTCTCTCTCTAAAATTCAATCAACAAAAAATTTTTTAAAAGCAATGAATGAATGAATGAATGAATGAATGAATGAATGAAACTGGGACAATTTAACTACTGTGACCTTCAGTTTCCTGATCTGCAAAATGAGAATAATACTATATCTTCACTCTAGGGCTCTTGTGAGGATTAAATGAGATCAGGTATATGAAGCTTTTCACATAGAATCTGCAAAATAATTAGTAGCTGTTAATTTGAGTGGCCACTGGGTGCACCTAGATGGATTTTGGAAAGATCATAAAATAGACACACACTGTCTTCCCAGGCACCTCTTAATATTCGAACATATGGTGAAAATGGACAACTTGAAGCCAGCTAGAGCTTCCCTCTCCAGGATATTTGAGCTTAACTACAAAGGGAGAGAGAGGAAGGGGCAGGAGTCATTTATTTTTAAAATGGCATTCCTCTTGAAGCAAACATCAAAGTTGCTAAAAGAGATCCTTAATAAATTGGGCATCATGATGGGTCATTATTTGTATTTCACCAAGTGGGGAAACCTCATCTGAATGTTACCATTTGCTTCCTAATTTGTTGACTATAAATAGTAACCCGGTCATTTATTTCTACTTAAAAAGGCCTCCTAATTTGTTCATATGAGCGTTACAGCAGTGCTAATGCAGATTTTCATCTTTCCTCAGCTGGAGAATCGTGTGTGTGTGTGTGTGTGTGTTTAGAAAAATGTCTAGACATCCTACCTGCTTCCATTCCAACATCTGTTTTTGCTCCTTTCTCTTCACAGAGTTGCTGAGAGTTAACCCAAGACATCGTAGTGAGTGGTAAACGTCCTAGGGTTCTGAGAGCGGCAAATGCAATCAGAAACAGCAAGAGCACATCATTTTAAAAATACTAAGTGCAGGTGTCAGCTGCCTCATGTATCCGGCAGAACTTGGCCAATCTTATTTCATGGCCTGTTGGGATCTAGAGCCATCCCCTGCCCCCTATCAATTAATAAAATTTCCCAGAAGCTTACTTGGTGGGGGACCTTTGCCTCTGGGACCCTCCAATGTTCTTTTCTGTAGTACCACTCTATCATTCCAGACAATAGGCCCAGCCTTTTTTATTGAAAATTTTAATTTTTCTCAAGTGTTTTGTGACTTTTATAACCTGATTAAAAGCAGAAATGGAATTACTTAGCACGTCAGCGGAGCTCTCCTCATTTCATCTGCTGTGCTCTCTTTTCCGTGCCGTCCTCTCCCTTACCATTTCTTCCCTCTTTGGAGAAAAAAAGCCAAATCTTACCCCATTTCAGGCTAAACAGTTCTGTCTTCATTCAGAGTCTACCCCCAAATGAATGTACGTAGTTTCTTCTTAATAAGGATGGTGTGTTTCTTCCTCAGAAAGGACTCAAACTAACTTTTCATTTTCTTATAAGAAAATGAAATCATCTCCCTGAATCTCCTTCCTTTGACCAAGTTTGTTCTCCTGTCTGATTCACCACATTAAGACATGAGAACAGACAGAACTGGTAATCTCCATTTATGAAGAAGGGGCTAGTATTCATCTACATTTCCAAGATGCCCTTCGGAAAATAAAAATGGGCACATACGGAAAATGAAGGATCTGGTCACTCCCCAGAGTGCAAGTGAGAACTTCCAAAGCTTCTCTTGGCAAGTCATCCTGGAGGGCAAAGCAGTGTATCCCTTGCCCTGAAATATGCAAACGAACCTGCACCAAACACCTTGAGGGCCTCTCAGGTGAATAGGAGGATGAAATGGGTAGGGCTTTCTGCTACATCTGGGGCTGAGATTTGGGTCCCTTAAAGTGAGGGTTTCGATGCATGTCACATGGGATCCTGGGTTTGATTAGCAAAACGGAGAACCGTCAACTATTTTTCCTTCCTTCCTTTCTCAGTTTACTTTGAGGAAAGGGTCAGATTCAAATACCAAATCTGAAACTTAATAGTAAGCATCTTTACACTAGTTATAAACCCTCCCTAAGCCTATTTTATCTGCCAAACAGGAAGAAGGATGCCCACTTCGCAGGGATGTTGTGAGGACTGAGTTACGTAAACATGTAAGAAGGTCTCAAATGTCAGTCTCAGAATTCCTCCTATAATTCAGATGAAATCCTATAGTCATAACTTAGGCTTCATTGTCATGCATTTTGTTTCAATAAGGTTGTTCTTGAATGAACAGCTATGGTGGCAGTTGCAGGACTGACGACAGTTTGCCCTCTGACCAAGATGTATCCAAGCTGCTAGTGAGATTCTCAGGTAAGTATTATGTCAGGTCACAGTGACCCGGGTATCTTCTTTGTAATGGAGGACATACTGTTTCAGAAGTGGCAGTGCTGTCTGCGATGGATCGTGTAGAAGGGACATTGGATAAAATTATAATATTGATGACCCTCTGCACCTCACAGAACTTAGGGCACATTAGAGTCCGATCTTTAGAATAGCTAGTGAGCTGCTTTGTAGACTAATTTGCATTGTAAGAGGGATGGTGCTGAAGGTGTCTAATTTCTCATTAAATTGCTAATCACTTCTTTAAAGAACTCCCCTGCAGATATGCTTTCAAGAACTTAGAAACTTTCCTTAAGCCCTTATGCAATTCCTATTCATTATCCCAGCAATGACGGAGCAGTTGGCAGGGACTGACAAATAAAATACAACAATGTCAGTGCTTGATTGTACTTCCATATTTTTCTCCCTGACATCGTTTTTTTTTTTTCTTGTAAGATTTTTTTTTTTTTTTTTGCAGGGGCAAGGGGGAAGGATCTGATCCAACATCTTTCTTGCTTGGGCCAATAGCTTGTGCTTGTTTTAACGGCAGGGGTGAGGACAGCTGGTACCACCATCAGATGAGTACTAGGATGCCCGCCTTGTAAACTAGAAGTTGAGCTTCAGGGAAAGAGAAGCTCTCTACCCCATAAGGGCACTTCTAGATTCCGGCTCTGGGTAGCAAGATGTTCATTCAGGTGGGTTCCTGTGTGGGTGTGGCGGACTCTGAGGCTTTACAATTGATGAGGGGGAACCGGAAGCCTGAGCTAAAAGAACTAATGATCTTAAGTAAAACACATCTTTTGCTCAACACCTGACGAGGGAGGACTTGAGCAGGTGAAATACACAGCTGTTAATTCTATGAGGTCATTTTTACTTTAGCACTAATGAATATTTGCAGGTTTAATTACCAAGGCTTTATTAATGCTTCTTGGGTCTGGCAAAAGAGATGTGAAGTGTTCTAAACACCAGAGCTCTCTGGCATTCTTCACCCACTGTCTCTGTATAGTCACCCATGAAGTTCCAGCGTGACACCTGGCACACGGTGCCCTCACCGCCCTTGGCGATGTGACAGTCATTGGTTCAGGGGGACTTGGGTGAGTTTATTGACATTCTCTCAGGAGGCAATGGAGACTTTATGGAAGTACACTGTCAAGAATTTCTCTTAGACATGCCAGGGATGTTTTACATTTTGAAATTGGATTGGAGAGTCTCTCCGGAAAATGTTTCACTATATAAGCCATCCTCACAGTCTGCAGGTTAAGAATGCCTAATGGGATGGGGCGGATGATCCTGATATTATTTACTTAGTAATGCTGTAAAATGGTAGACATGTGGCCTTTGTATTGACACATCCCATTACAGAACACACCATGGAAATAATCAACACCAGAAAGTGTAAATTCTGAATAGAAACTTACACGGAACTACCATAAGATCCAACAATGACACTCCTGGGGATTTGTCACAGAGAAGTTAAGACTTATGTTCACACAGAAACCTGTAAACAAATGTTGCTACCAGCTTTATCTGTGATAGCCACAAACTAGAAACAACCCAGATGGTCTTTAATAGGTAAATGGTTAAACAAAATGTATATATATCCCTATCATGGAATTCCACTTAGTAATACAGGGGAACAAACTACTGAAACACACAACCTGGATGAATCTCCAGAGAACTGCAGGGAGTAAAGAAAGCCGATCCCACAAGCTTGCACACTGTTTGAGTCTGTTTATGGAAGAAAGATGGGTGGGCGTCAGCAGTTAAGAAGGGGCTGGGGGTGTGAAGGAAGCGAGTGTGGCCATAAAAAGGGAAACCTGAGGGATCCTTGTGGGGATGCGATATTCTGTATCAGTATCAGTATTCGGGTTTTGTAAGGTGTTCCTGTTGGGGGAAGCTGAGTAAATGGTACAAAGGATATCTTTGTATTATTTCTTACAATTGTATCTGAAGCTATGAGTAACGCAAAATGAAAAGTTTAATTTAAAAATTTTTTAAAATTAATTAAAACAATATTTCATCACTTTTACAAATGTACTATTTCTGGGTTTTTTTTTTCATTGTTATTAAAATAAAAAAGCCAATAAGTTAAAAAAAATTCTTTAAATCTTATATTTTATTTTCAGGCAACTTATCTTTTTTTTTTAATTTTCACCCAAGGACATGCTTATTGATTTTATTTTTTATTTAATCTTTATTGTATTTTGTTCATTGCGATTTAGTATCCTTTTATTCCCCTCCCCCAGCAATCACCACACTGTTGTCCACGTCCGTGAGTCCTTTTTCCTTTTTGCTCAATCCCTCCACCTGCTTCCCTCCCCCCACCAACTAGCTGTCATCCTGCTCCCCATCTATGTGTCTGTCTACATTTTCCTTCTTAGTTGAGTTTGTTCATTAGATTCCACATATGAGTAAAATTATATGGTATTTGTCTTTCTGTGACTGGCTTATTTCACTTAGCATAATTTTCCCCAGGTCCATCCATACTGTCCCAAAGGGTAACATTTTCTTCTTTTTAACAGATGAGTAGAGTTCAACTGTGTAAATGGCCCACAGTTATTTTATTCACTCCCCTACAGATGCATACTTGGGCTGCTTCCATATCTTGGCGATTGTGAATAACGCTGCAGTGAACATAGAGGTGCTTATGTTCTTTTGAATTAGTGTTTTGGGTTCTTTCAGATTTATTCCCAAAAGTGGGATTGCTGGGTTAAAAAGTTAAAAATTAAATTCATTTTTAATTTTTTAAAATACCTCCATACTGCTTTCCACAGTGGCTGCACCAGTCTGCATTTGTGTCAGCTGTGCAAAAGTATTCCCCTTTCTCCACATCCTCACTGGCACTTGTTGTTTGTTGATTTATTGATGATCGCCATTCTGACAGGTGTGAGATGACATCTCACTGTGGTTTTAATTTGCATTTCTCTGATGATTAGTAATGTTGAGCATCTTTTCATAGACATTTGGCCATCTGTATGTCCTCTTTGAAAAAGTGCCTATTCAGATCTTTTGCTCATTTTTTAATTAGGTTGCTTGTTTTTTTGGTGTTGAGATTTTACATTCTATATAATATTTTGGATATGAACCCCTTATCAGATGTATCGGTGAATATGTTCTCCCATTCTGTGCATTATCTTTTTATTTTGTTGATGATTTCCTTTGCTGTGCAAAAACTTTTTAGTTTGATGTAGTCTCATTTATTTTTCTTCTTGTTTCCCTTGCTTGAGGAGACATATCCAATAAAAAATTGCTATGAGCAATGTCCAAGATTTTGCTGTCTATGTTTTCTTCAAGGATTTTTGTGGTCTTCGGTCTAACATTTAAGTATTTGATCTATTTTGAATTTATTCTTGTGTGTGGTATTAAGAATATAATCTAGTTTCATTATTTGTATGTATCTGTCCAATTTTTCCAGCACTATTTAATGAATAAACTATCTTTTGCTCATTGTATGTGCTTGCTTCCTCTGTTGAATTTTATTTGACTATAAAGATGTGGATTTATTTGGGGGCTCTCTATTCTGTACTATTGAGCTATTTGTCTGTTTTTATGCCAGTGCTATGCTGTTTTGATTACTATGGCCTTATAGTATAGTTTGATAGTAGGTAGTATGATTCCTCAAACTTTGCTCTTCTTTCTCAGGATTGCTATTGCTATGTAGGGCCTTTTTTTGTTCCATATAAATTTTTGAAATATTTGTTCTAGTTCTTTGAAATATGTCATTGAAATCTTGATAGGAATTATGTTGAATCTATAGATTGCTTTGGATAGTATGGACATTTTAATTATAGTAATTCTTCCTATCTGTGAACACGGTGTGTGTCTCCACTTACTTGTCTCTGCTTCTAGTTCGTTTTTCAGTGTGTTATAATTTTCCAAGTACAGGCCTTTTACATCCTTGCTTAGGTTTAGTTCTAGGTATTTTATTCTTTTTGTAGCAATTGTAAATGGGATTGTTTTCTTAATTCCCCTTTCTGTTAGTGCATATAAAAATGCAACTGATTTCTGGATATAAATGTTGTATCCTGCTACTTTGCTGAATTCATTTACCAGTTCTAATGGTTTTTGGTAGAATTTTTGGGATTTGTATGTACAGTATCATTTCATCTGCAAATATGACAGTTTTACTTCTTCCTTTGCAATTTAGATGCCTTTTATTTCTTCTTCTTTTCTGATTGCTATGGCTAGGACTTCCAGTATTATACTGAATAAGAGATGTTAAATGGAACATCCCTGTCTTATTCTGGATCTTAAGGGGAGTGCTTGTAGTTTTTGCCCATTGAGTATGATGCTGGCAGTGCATTTGTCTTATATGGCCTTTATTATGTTTAGGTATGTCCCCTCCATTTCCACTTTGATGAGAGCTCTTATCATAAATGGGTGCTGGTATCTATCCAATATTTTTATGCATCTATTGACATGAACATGTGGTTTTTATCCTTCATTTTGTTTATAGTATGAATCACATTTTCTTGATTTGCAAATATTATACTAACCTTGCCTTTCCAAAAGAAATCCCACTTGATCATAGTATATGATCTTTTTGATTCATTGCTGTTTTGGGTTTGCTAGTGTTTTGTTAGGATATTAGCACCTATGTTCATCAGTGATATTGGCCTGTAGCGTTCTTTCTTTGTAGTGTCTTTATCTGGTTTTGGAATTAGCATAATGCTGATTATGCTAATGAGTAAAATGAGTTTGGGAGCCTTCCCTTCTCTTGAATTTTATTAAATAGTTTGAGGAGGGGAGGTGTTAGTTCTCAGAATGTTCGATGAAATTCACTTCTGAAGCCATTTGGGCCAGAGCTTTTGTTTGTTAGGATTTTTTTATTACTACTTCAGTTTCAATAGGTGTAATCTCTCTGTTCAGATTCCCTGTTTCTTTCTACTTTAGTTTTGGAAGATTGTATGTATCTAGGAATTTATCCATTTCATTCAGGTTGTCCAGTTTGTTGGCATGTAGTTATTTATAATATTTTCTTAACAGTCCTTTCTGTTTCTTGGGTGGCAGTTGTTATTTCTCCTTTTTCATTTCGGATTATATTTATTTGGTTCCTTTTAATTTTTTTCTTGATGAGTCTGGTTAAAGGTTTGTCAATCTTGCTTATCTTTTCAATGAACCAGTTCTTGGATTCGTTGATCTTTGTATCTTTGCTTGGACTATGTTTTGTTTATTTCTGTTCTGATCTTCATTATTTCCTTCCTTCTATTCACTTTGGGATTTGTTTGTTGCTCTTTTTCAAGTTCTTTTAAGAGTGAAGTTTGATTGCTTATTTGAGTTTTTTCTTGTTGTTTTGAGGTAGGCCTGTAATGCTGTGAATTTCCCTTGTAGAAATGCTTTCCCAGTGTCCCACAGGTTTTGGACTGTTATCCCCTCATTTTCATGTGCAGTGATGTATCACTATAGAAACATAGAGATGCTTTTGAATCTGCCCTATGTCCTGTTCTGGTTGTTCCTGAGAGGGAGCAGCCCAGGGCAGGTCCACAGCCTTCCTGCCCCAGAGGGCTCCTCATTGCTTCTTTCCCTGTTTTTTTTCTATTAACTTCTGGCTGGTCTACCAAGCAGCTTGTTGCTACTGTATCTGAAGACTACTAGCCCTCTCTTTATTTCTCCCCACCAAGATCTGCATGGTTTTTAACAACAAACACTTAGTTATAACTCCTCCTATGTTCTTAGTAAAATCAGCCCCCCTCCCAAAGAGCTCTTCTCTTTCAGTCTTGCTTCCCCCCTTGGGCAGAATGTCTGTGCCATTAAACTAAGGTGGGGGTGGGGAGAGCCCAGTTAGATGAATGTGTCTGACGTTCAAGGAGGACATCTGGGCTTGCGATATCAGTTTAGAAGCCATCAGTTTATCAATTTTATTTAAAACTATGAGATGAGGTGAGATGAGGTGAGATGAGATGAGATGAGATGAGGTGAGATGAGGTGAGGTGAGGTGAGATGAGGTGAGATGAGATGAGGTGAGATGAGATGAGATGAGACGAGACGAGACGACGTAAGGACCCATGTAGAGAGAAAAGAAAAGCAGTCCAAGAATTAAGTCTTGGGCTATGAAGACCTGCAGAGGTGAGCTGTGGCCATGCACATGTGAGGCATTCCTGCCTGAACCTAGGGCCCCCAAACACCTGGCTTTACCGGCCATAGGCCAGCTCCATGTGATGCTGCAGTGGACATGCCAAGTTTCAGTACCTTATGTATCATATCCTGTGCCCATACTTGCTTATAAATGTGCTTTCTTTCCTCTACTGAGTCTACAATATGCTATTTTCTCAAGAATCCAATTGGCTCTGTCAGCAGGAGTTGAGAAGTATCCTTCCCCGTTCTATCTTTGCTACCTTGTAGCAGAATTAGGGGAGGCTGATTTGACATTCATTTTCGGTATAGGGAGAGGTAGCAGTGGTATAATACATACATACATACATACATACATACCTGGAGCAGAAAGCTGGCTTCCTATTCAGCACTGCCAGAGCTGAAAGTATAACCTTGGGCAAGTTACTGAATAAATTCTTCCAGGGTCAGTTTTCTCACCTTTAAAATGGAGGTATTGATTGCATCTACCTTGCAATATTATTGTGTTTGGAAACCCAAGTAATATAATGTAAGCACAGTGCATATAGTAGGTGCTCAATAAACATCAGCTTCTTTCCTTTACTGACCACAGAGGCCAGTAAAAAGCAATTTAAATCCACAAAATGGCCCCTAAATTTCCATTTTAGTTGTTTTTTCCCTATCAGACTTTCTACTTGCCTATAGTTAAAATTTTTATGGGTATCCAGGATTTGCTTTAATCTGGCATGGTAAAACACACTCACATGGAAATGACTATCATAAAGGAAGAAGACTGAGATGCGTTCCCTAGAACCAGGAGGCACAGTATGCCACTCAGGGCCACATGGAGAGGCACTGGGGTGAGTCAGGAGGCAGCAGGAGCAGAAGAAAACATGGGCACGAGTCTTTATTGTGGTTTTCATGGGAAGGAATGGTCAAGACAGAGTTAGAAGTTTCAGATTAGCTAGTTTGAGTAATTTCAGTGAGCTCTGAGGAATAGTGGCTGGGCCTTATTATCTGATCCTGGTCCAGGCAGGGAGATGGCGATTGAGAGTGTAAGAGCTGGATAAAGGAGGCGGGTCAGGGAGGGGGTGCATCTCTGGCTAATTCACATGTGAAACATGATCCAGGCTTCTTTACTATTGCCAAGGTTTGGCGAGCTTTGAGAGGAACACTCCCTTTAGGACTAGGAAGGCCCCAAGGTGTCAAAACATAAAAAGTATAGAAAATGAAAAGGCGTGATTCATATACACACACATTCTGTTTTGTTGATGTGTTTATGCATGTGGACCAAGAGAAATAGGCCTCACATTGGATCAGGCAAAATCAGAGAGCCGGGAATGAACCGTGGACAATTCATAACCACTATACTCATCTTCTGGGTAACTAAAAACTACCCATTCTCTATCAAAGCCAGTGTAAAAGAATCCTTATTTGGATTCAAGCATAAAATTTAGAATTAACAGGTTTTGAAGAAACTTTAACAGTCCGTCTGTTCCTCCCTTCTACCCTCACCTGTTTCTTAAATCTCCTCTTCTCCATTCCTACCAAGTCTTGTCTTATTCCTTCTTCAGGATTTTCTGATTATAAGAAAAGTCTTCTCTTTATGATGCCAAAATCTGCTGCTTTCTGGCCTTGGCTTGTTAATTCCTGAAAGCTTGATGTCTTGCTGTACGGTTAGAAAAAACCACTCAGCTCAGATCCCAGAACAGCTGCCAGATCAGATAAACTGTGCACAATGGGCTTGCAGAACTGCTGTTACCACTCTGATGAAGAGCCACTTGTATTTGTCACACATATTGTACATCTAAAGATGTCACTTCTGAGAGTTTGTTTCTGTCCTTCTTTCTCTGAGCAGGGATTCCTCCACCGCAGGGCACCACAGAGTATTGCTGATAACCGCCACTGCATAGAATGTCCATCCTCTGTACTCAAGGCCTTCTGCAGAGTGGATAGAACATCTGTATTATAAGTTAAACACTTTGCCTTGGGCCGGATGGTATTTGTCTAGTTTAATGCTGAATCCCTACGGCCAGTGCTGGAAAAAATCAAATGCATTCATTAAAACTTCATTGAAGAATGAGAAAAACGCATGGAAATGCATACAAATTGCTAATCAGAAGGAATTGCAAGGAATTCATTTTAGCCAAGTAAGTAAGACGTAGGAAAGAAGACTTGGGAAAAACAACATTCCTCCAGGGGTGTGGGGGAGGAGGGCCAAGGCCAGGCACTGAAATTATTGATGTTGTCACAAGAAAGCAATGTAGTTTGGATTATTTCCTGAACCCTCTAACCTGTTAAGCAAGGGTCCCACTTAGAAGGACTGTTGTGTAGCTTCAGAGAGAAAATGGCATCAGAAACTTAGCACAGGGCCCATAGTAAGCTATCCAAGAGCGTCAGCTATTGTTGATTTGCTGCTTCTGTATGATTATGAGACTGCCTAACCCCTCCCTGGTGCTTGCAAAATGTAGGCATGCAATAAGTATTGGTTGCTGGTGATCATCTGAATGATACTGATGGTGATGACAGTGTGATGGGAAATTTCACCACTTAGAGATTTGGCCCCATGCACTTATTGTGCTTGTACCTTGTGAAGGAACCAGCAATGTAAGCTCTTCAGCATCAACAGACATAATGACGAGTGAGTAAAAGCAATGCCACAGCATTAGTGGGGGGTGTCTCTAAAAGAAACACACGCTTCGTAAAAGGGGCATTGTGTGCTGCAGCTATGTGTAGATTTGCAGGCAGAGGAAGTAGACATTTAAGAATGGGAAGGAGAAAAAGAAAGGCAGAGAAGGATTTTTACCTTTTCTAATAAAGACATTATCTTGTGACTGTCTTAGAGTAATTGCCATAATGAATCAGTTTACCCAAGTGGCTGGCAAGAAATTAAAAAATCCATTGCAGCTAATTTTCTGATTACTAATTCTTTTCATTTATCAGAACCTCTCTTTCTTATGTTTACAATGAAAGGAACAGAAATAGGAAAGAAAATATGTATTGAGAGAACTTTCTGGTGTGTGGAGTAGCTTGAACATGCTGGATCGGGGAGGGACTGGTCATCACCTATACTGGTCTAGAACAGTCTGGCATTCAGCTTACTGCAGAGCAGACCCAAGGCTCCCAACAATGAGAATCCAACACAGGAGAGGTGCTTCCTAAATTCTATGTGTCCCTCCCATCATGCTTTCTCTCAGCCCTGTGCCAGCTGCTTCAACTTTTCAATGAACAGATAGAGTAAAATGTTGCAAAGACTTCAAGAAGAAATTTTCAGGATCTAGTAAAACAAAAAGTGATCTATTTGGAAATGAAGCAAGCAGTGGGTGCTGGTTGTTGGGTCACAGGGGGAAGAGGTCCTGTGTAGCTAGTGACTGTCAGACGGGCATCAGCCCAGCCTTGCCACCAGGCAGGGCCTGTGGCATACGGATCGACAAAGTCATCTGGTCTAAACAGAAGGCAGGGAGTCTGTGGCTTGTCCTGGAATCCACCCCAGGCCGAGAGGAAACTCAGTTATCTCTACCGATCTACCTTCTGCTACTAGGATAGAGTCTCATGAAAATAAGAATTTGTTATAACTTGGGTTTGGCTTCAGATAGAAGCTCAATATTTTAATAAGGAGATAGAGAAGAGAGCTGGTAAAGAGCAACATCAGGGAATAATAGAGGTGGGGGAGTGGAAACTACAAAATATTGAACACACTTAGGGGATTATCATCTGCTCATTCATTGCATGAATAAATACTGAACAAAGTTTGTTCTCGGCACCTTGCCAAGTGTGGGCTACGTAAGACAACTTGCCGAACTGGTGTTTTAACTTCTTTGCTCTTAGAGAAAGTACAAGTTGCTGACTTTCTTAACCCTTTAGTGCAAACTCCTTCAAATCTGTTTTGTTACATATTAATTGGATGCATTTTATGAAGGGGGGGAAAGGTGGGTTAAAAAGTTTGTAAAACTTCAGAAAAGTGAACGGTTTTATCTGCTGCAGAACTCCTCAAGAGCCTTTAGCATATATTGTGCAGGACAGCCTGCTAAGAAAAGGATTAAACTCACTTGACTTCAGAATTTTGGCACTGGCTGCTTGTGGACCTGGTGTTTTGCAGAGTGTGCTTCAGGAGCGTTGTTCAAAAGTATCCATCATGCCGTCCAGGGTCCCGAACTGATGTCTGACCATGCACTGCCCTGCTAGCCCACCGTCCCTGCCCAGCTTGGTTGGAGGTCCTCACTGACTGGTATTTGTGCAGGGAGGCACCTGGACCCACCCATTTCCCATGAGCCCAATTCCTGACCTGGCTTGTTTCCATATTGTTGCCTCCTGCAGTGGATTTGATTTTTAAATGTTTGTTTCAGATGGTGTAGGGGATTAGCCCTCACTGACAGACATACACACAAATTCTGAATGTACATATGTGTATGTCTGTGTTAAATGTTGAAGCTGAAGCGCTGGGCCCTGGTTCCTGTGGGCACCTGCGTAGCTGTGTAGGAGTCGCGGAATAAACGGTTTGGTGTGATGAGACCAAGAGTCAGAGGACCTAGCTGGGCCCACATCTCAACTGCCAGTTTGTAGCTTCAGGAGTTTGAGAATGTCATTTAAAATTAATTTGTGTTGAATTACAGTTGAGGTACAATGTTATATTAGTTTCAAGTGTGTAATGCAGTGATTAGACATTTATATATCTTACAAAGTGATCACCCTGATAAGCCTAGACCCATCTGACACCATATGTAGTTATCACAATATCATCGCCTGTATTTCCTGTGGTATACTGTACATTCCATAACTATTTTATAACTGGCAGCCTGTCCTCCAGCCCCCTCCCATATGGTGACCAACAACTTATTCTCTGTATCTGTGTTTGTTTCTGTTTTGTTTGTTCACTTATTTTGTTTCCTAGATTGCATATACAAGTGAAGTCATAGGGTATTTGTCTTTCTCCGTCTGACTTACTCAGCATGATATCCTCTAGGTTCATCCATGCTGTCCCAAATGGCAAGACTTCACTCTTTTATGGCTGAGAACTAGTCCGTTTTACATAGGAGAACGTCATGTTCATAGCTGTGGGCTTTAGCAGTTTCCTCTGCTAAATATTGAATCACTGGAGTAGAAGAGGAATGACATACATGTGACACTTGAGCCACCATTACCCTCTCCTACCCCCAGGGCAGACATTGCTAATTGATCAGTCTTTCCACCTTGTTCCCACCATCCACTCTGCACTGAGAGGCAGGCTGAAGGCTGCTGCCATTCCCAGATTTGATGACCTCTAAGAATCCAAGATCTGAGGTTATTGCTATCAACCTCATACACTTAATGGGGAGAGCCAAGTGTCAAGGAGAGGGGAGCGCCGTGGGGAAGAGTGGAGGGCATATTGCTGATTGCCTCTTTCCTGCCCAGTGGCGTTTGGGGGAGGTCCACTTGGATCCTGGGACTCATTCACAATTTGAGCACTTGATAATTGACTTATAAACAGAATGAATGTTGGTTACTCTGAGGCGTTGGGGGAGGGACAGTTGAAAACGAAGAGGCTGAACCCAAGCTATGGGATGACCTCCATTGCTTCATGCCTGCAGGTGGACGTCTATGGTGAGGAGGGTAGACGTAGGCTCATGAGTTCATCTGCACCGCCTGCTGGCTGGTGAGCATGCAGGGCTCAGAATGCGTGTGCAGCATCCTGCACATGAGCTGCTGTTCACCATTTCAAGCATCAACTAATAAGAAAACGAAGCCTTCTGAGTCTTTGATGACCTCTCCTGAGGACTCCGCAGCTGTGGTGGAAAGATGAAGATGGTGGGAACATCCTGTTGGTAATAACCAACATCTGAATGAAGTGCAAGTTGCTGTATACTTGTGTGCAATTGGCCTCCAAACTTTACATGAGGAGGATCTGACAGCAGCGGTGACTAGGAGCGACCATGACCTAGAACCTTCCCACTGCCACCCTCGCAGGCTCTGCCTGCTTTCAGGATGTGCCATCTTACAGCTGGGCTGAGGGGTAGAAGGCACTTGATCTGGGACTGAAAATCACCATTATGTCGTAGACTCTTCCTATGTCCTCTTGGCTGGGAATATCCACATTTCTTTATGTGCCACTTAAAGTGGAAGGAACTTGAAGAGTAAAATATTAAAGGAGAGGGAAGAGAAAGTTAGAAGACTGGCAAAGGAATGCTAGACACTCAGCCGACACACTGAAAAGGCTTGTCAGGGTCTGTCACCCAGCTGAGGGTGTTGAAGGTTATTTTTCTGTCAAAGAGCGTTTGAGAGGAATGGTGGGCGCGTGGAGTGTTGGAAAGGGCTCTGCTTGAAACCACTCTGGACAGGGCCCCCGAGTAGATTTGTCCTCTTTAAGAGAGATGCCACATTCCAGGAAAGAGGTCTAAAGGAAATCCCAAGTGGTTCCATCACTGAGTAGCTGGTGATTTTGGACTTGTTAACCTCTTTAACCCCAAGTTTCCTCGTGTGGAAAATAGTGTAGTGTTAATATATGGTCGTTGGGATGATTAAGTGGAATAGTGCATGTGAATTGGTTAGAACAAGGCCTGGTGCATACAAAGTACACAGTGAATGTTGCTTATGATCCATTTTGGGGAGTGGTTGGGGAATAGGATGCTGTGCCGAAGAGGAACATATCGCATGAGTCTCACGTGGAATACCACTTTTCAAAGTTTCAGAAGACCATATAATTCATTCATCATGAGCTACCATACCCAATACGATTCCATCTGCCCTTCAGATTCAGAAGGCTCTTGCAGGTTTTGCAGTATCTTGGGCCGTTTTTAAGAACATTGCTGAACCAGTCAGAGTTCCAGCCAAAAAAGAAATGTTAATAAAGGGACCACTTTGAGTTGTGTGGGCAAAATTAAAAGAATCAGCAAGGGATGGTGAGATGCTCTGGGACTAGCAGTAGTAAGTCACCCCTGGGCTTGATGGGCAGACGGGGGTGGGGGTGGTACTAGAACCAGTGAGCGGTAGAGCCCTGCAGGAAGTCTTCTGTGAGAGTCTGCAGGGGGAGGGCGATAATCACTGCCTAAATTGCAACATGGGGCAGGGAGGAGGCAAGAAAAACACACCAACCTGCATTTTCTCTCACTTTCTGATCTCCAACTGGTGCCTCCTATTAGCTGATGGAGGCAAGCTGGCAAAAGAAACTCAAAGGAAGGAATCCATGCAGAGCAGAAAGATCTGGGGATGCAAAGGAGAAGAACCAGCACACACACTAACTCTTGGTACACAAATCAGGAGCATGCCAGTGAATGCAACGCTCTCTGGAATTAGACGTTCACATAAACCAATCCATAATGTCATTATTTCTTTCAGTCTTCATATCCTCTAATGAAATGAACCATAGTCAAAACGGGGACTTCCCAGGAAGCAGAAATGTCCTAATCCACAAAGTCTGATCCAGAGGTCGGGGTGTGGTACTCAGAGTAGATGTCACAGTACCTGTTACCTGGCATCCCTGCACCTGGAAGCTGAACCATGGCAATTGGTAATATAATATTACTGCTTACCAAATATAAGTGTGTGTTGGTTAAAAGTTTTAAACTACTGGGTAGGTTTTTAAGCTAAATCACCTGATGTCTTAGTCCATTCAAACTGCTATAGAGAAGAATACCATAGACCAATGGTGTCAAACTCATTTTCACCAGGGGCCACATCAGCCTCACAGTTGCTTTCAAAGGGCTGAATGTAATTTCAACTTGTTAACAGTTAAGGAGCAGTTACATTTACACAGTCCTAAAATTATTTCGGCCCTTTGAAGGCAACCGTGAAGCTGATGTAGCCACTGGTGAAAATGAGTTTGACATCCCTACCATATATGAGTGGCTTACAAAAAATAATTTGTTTCTCACAGCTGTGGAGGCTAGCAAGTCCAAGACCAAGGCACTGGCAGATTGGTAGCCGGCGAGAGTCCTATTTCTGGTCCGTAGACACCCATCTTCTCACCGTGTTCCCGCACGATGGAAGAGACAAGGGCGCTCATCCCATTCATGAGCACTTCATTCTCATTGAATTTAAAATTCAATCCCTCAGTCCCACAAGCTGCATTTCAAGTCCTCAGTAGCCGTGCCTGACTAGTGGCTACCATGTTAGACAGTGCAGATATCAAATATTTCCATCGTCATAGGAAATTCTATTAGATTACACTTGTCCAGTGACAAGACCCCCAATGCGATGAGACATGGAGCAGAAATCAGGAAACTAAGCCACACAAATGGAGCATTTACATTGTGGGAAAAGGGGCCAGCTGTGGGGAACACAGAGGCAGTTAGCACAGGTAGACACATTTGAGACCTCCCGGCTGATATGCCGATCCAGGCAGGATGGGCTCGGGCTCTGAGTGGCTGGAGCCAGCAGCCTAGAAGGGCTGGGGAGGGCAGCAAGGGAAGAGGGAGACCCAGGACTCATCATGGCTGTAGCACTACAGACCTCTCCATAAGTGCATGTAGGGTGATGATTATTTCATGTACTTCTGAGTTGCACTCTTGGTCAAGGAGATGGGACTCGCTGTCCGTGTTGAACAGCACAAGCCCAGGGCTATGTCAGGTGGTGGCAGGGCTGTCTAGCTCCCGGCTTTCCAGAAGGTTCACCCCCAGAGGTCCAGAAACAGAACCAAGCTGGCACAAGCAGCTCTTTACTTGAGAGCAAGTTGAAGTGCATGGCAGGAAGATGAAGGGAAGTTTTAATTAGATTGATAATGAGAGAGGTATTTGTCATTCTCAATTACTTGTGAAGTTCATTCTGGAACATTTGAATGATTTATCATGTGGTGGGTGAAGAGTGCCTTTCTGGAGATAAGTCCATGGGACGTACCAGGCTGGATGTTTCTGGAGAGGTAGAATGGTGTATTAGTTCACTAGGACTGCCGTAACGAAGTGCCATAGTCTGGGTAGGTTAAACAACAGACATTTATTGTCTCACAGTTTGGGAGGCTAGAAGTCCAAGATCAAGGTGGTGGCGGAGTTTGTTTCTTCTGAGGGCACTAGCGAGACTCTGTTCCATGCCTCTCACCTGGCTTCTGGTGGTTGGCTGGCAATCTTTGGTGCTCCTTGGGTTGTAAGCACATTATCACTCTAAAATCTTCCTTCGTGTTCAGATGGCACCTCCCTGTGCGTGTGTCTGTGTCTAAATATCCCCTTTTGTGAGACAGCAGTTATATCACATTAGGCTCCCTATTCCAGTATGACTTTATCTTAATGAATTGCTTCTAGAATGACCTATTTTCAAATAAGGTTACATTTTAAGGTACTGAGGATTAGGATTTCAACATACACATTTTGTCATTATTTAACCCCTAACAAACGGTGTGGTAGAAAGAGCATTATTTTGGAATCAGACAGACTAGGTTTGAGCCTTGTTTTTTGCCACCGCTTTTCTGATGCAGTTTTATTTTCTCATTTGCAAAATGAGGGTGATATATTTAATAGAATCATTGCTAAAATGATAAATCAGTGGTAAAATAAAGCACTATGTTATGGATTACCAGTTTAAAAAATACTTCCAATTAAACAATGACATATCATCAATTATAATATGCATCCCCACTTTAACTGTGTTCAATTGTGAAATAAAAATATGTTTTAAAGTTATTGAAACTAAGGAATGGAGATAACACATAGGGTGCCTTCTGCGGGAAAGTAAAAAGGTGTACAACAAAAGTGCATCATTTTGTCACTCACCCCTTTCTTTGCCTGAGCAGAAAAGTCACATTTCTATTGGTCACAACTCTACTTGCCATCCATTTCAGGAAGGAATGAAATGCTTCACTGGGCAGGTGTCAAAATGATTCCTTCAGGAGATAGTTCTGTGAAGTGTGTTATTCCCACAAGTATGTTACTTCGAACAGGGGGACTTCCAAAGTTTCTCATCTGGAGGATTCCACTCTTTATTAAATCCGTTCGTGTGGATTGTTCTGAAAACCAGAGCGCCCTTGGAGGAGTTTCTCTGTTTGTTTAGTTCAGGTAGAAAGTGGATTGAACTAGTAGGGAATACTACTAGATTTCAGGGTGTGTAGTTCTGTGTTAATCAGGACTAACATCCACAGTGGCATCCAGTGATGTCACCTTGTCATGCCAACCCCAAAAGCCCCTACACATTTCCCAATAACCCCTGGGAAAGTGAGTATTACTCCCAGTGAGAACCACTCCACTAGACAAACGTAAGGTACACAGTCAGCTTCTGCGCAGGATTTTATAAATTAAGGAGAAGCAAAGGCCACCAATATCAGGCATGTTTTAGTTTTAGCTTTAGAACCTGTTGAGCAGGAATACCCGGTCCATGCAGCAGGTCAGTCCAGCCCCTAAAATGATGCACCCTCAGCATGTAGACCTATCACAAAAATAGCACCAGTAAACTTGATTTCACGTGTGACTCTTTATATAACCAACAAATGTGAGAGTTTTCATCCTATGGAAGTAGAGAAATCACTTAAATTGAAAATAAAAGTCATATCTCACTTGCTGGCACCAACCTACCGCTGTTGAGTGATTCTGAGACTCATGATTTATTACAGCTGTAGGACAGTCACTTGAAGTCAGCAACTGGGACCCTGAAATTGGGTAATGCTACTTCTGGTGGCTCAGTGATTTGATTTTATTATCTAAATTTTATGTGGCTTATTATGTCCCCTTAGAAATTATATAGTTTGAAAAATTGTGTGTGATAAATCCTCTATTTTTGAACATCAAGAAAGCTATCCATTCTTTATTCAGAGAAAATTAATTTTCTTCCCAGCCTCACTAACTAAATATTGAGGAGACATTTAAAGAATGTCAGTTTGAAGGAACACCTAATTATAAGCCTGACCTAGAGGCTGTAATGTCTTTCTGGCCCCTGATGTCATTCTTCACTGCTTCTGTTACTCTCGGGATAGGGGCTTGTATTTCTTCAAGGAATCTTACACCATCCACTAACTGGGATCAGTTTGGCCCTGCCTTTACCCTCTCCGCGCCGAGAGCATCCCATTGTTCAGTGCTCACTTCTCAACACCCTTCTGTCCTCCTCCTATGGCAGTTCCAGCAGCCCTTGGAAGCCCGAAGTTCCAGAGAGCCATTCTCTGCGTGGTCTTGAACTATTTCTTAATGACCTAGTGTCCTCATCTCCTACCCAATCCAGTCTGGGGTTGGGCTGGTCAATGTTCAGGACCTCCATTGTTTCTCCCATGTGCTCAGTGGACAAACCAGATCTTTAGGGTCACCACTGCAGACTTACTCAATTTCTGCTACTTCTTCATTTTACATTTGGTGTCGGGCTTGTGCATTACTATGAGCAACAGGGTTTAGGTGCCAAAGCTTCAAATTTGCATGACTATATACCACAGAGGTGAAACACACAGATCCATGAGCTTGGCTCCCTAGGTTCAAATTCTACCCTTTATAAGGTGTGGGAAATTTACAGGGTCTCTCTACCTGCCGGCAAGAGGGGATAATGATAGTACCTACCTCACAGTGTTGTCATAAGGATGAAAAGAGGGCGCCTGTCAAAGGGTTTGACTGGACACTTTACCATAGAAGACATATAGATGGCAAGTAAAGATGTGAAAAGAGGTATAACATCATTACTTATTAGGAAAATGCAAATGAAAACCATGATGAGATATCACAACCTGCCTAACAGAATTTTAAAAGTTAAACATACACTTATTTCACCCCTAGGTATTTAGCCAAGAGAAGAAGAAATACAGGGTCATACAAATGCTTGTACATGAATGGTCATGGCCGTTTTATGTGTGATAGCCAACCCGGGAACACCCGAACATCCACCAGTGGAATATGACTCAGCAATCAAATAGATGTGCCATTGATACATACAACAATGAACAAATCTAAAAATTGTTGTTTGGGTGTGGGGGAGGGGGATGACAGGAGAGAGTCACAGAGGGGCATGAGGAAGTTTCAGCGTAATGGTCACGTTCACTATCTTGTTTGTGGTGATGGCTGCACATGCGTGCACATGCATCGAAACTCATTGAATCGCATACTTTAGATAGATGTGGTTTATCATATGTCGATTATATCTGAATAATGCATGGCAGGCATTCCAGAAGTATTATTTATTGTAAACTTTAGCATTATACTGAAAAATAGTTTAGATGAAATTTTTAAAAGAGCGACTTCCAAAAGCGAGATTCGACGACGGAGTCTATCACCATCATGCCATAACCTAGCTGCATTTTTCATTTTCAAGATATGCTCATGAATAAACTCAAATTAAGGACAATCACTGAATCTCTCAGGTAAAGTCCAAGCTTTGAAGTCAGGAGACAGCAGTCCGGGTGCCCACTCTCTCATCTAACAGGGGCGCCCAACCTGCAGCCCAGGGGCCGCATGCAGCCCAGGACGGCTGTGAAGCAGCCCAACACCAAGTTGTAAATTTACTTAAAATACTACCAGATGTTTTGTGTGATTACATGTTGCAGTGAATTTAATATATAGCTCACGACAACTCTTCTTGTTCTGGTGTGGTGCAGAGATGCCAAAAGGTTGGGCACCCCTGGTAGTACCTTGTGCTGATATTTGACCTTGATTTTTTTCATTATAAAATAGTGAACCATTACATCCCAGCATTGCTATAAGAATCAAGTTAAAAAAGGGAATGTGAACATGTTCTGAAAGCTATAAAATGACGTGAGTATATCGGTTATTGCGACTACAGAAGGAGGGTGATAAGCACACTTTTTGAAGACCTGGTAACAGAGAGCCAGAAAGATTAAAATAAACCTTGACAAAAAAATTAATAATAAAACCTCCACAAGAGCCAGGAGTAGACCCTGCATCTTCTCAAAGCCCTTACTCTGATATTCCAACATCAGAATTGCCTGGGGCACTCTTAAAAATACAGATTTCTAGGTCCCAGCTTATATTTACTGAATCAAAATTGCTAGGGATAGGGAACAGGAATCTGAGTTTTTGTTTGTCTGTCTGTTGTATAGTTTTAAAAAATAATTTTTATTAGCTGAAAGTGCTTTCATTACATAGCTTAAAAAACCCCCAGCAAGACTAGGGTAAAGTAGCCCACAGCATAGCAGAATTGATTTTAAAAGACTTGGGCTTTCCGTCTTGCTTGAGCACTGATTTTTGTTGCCTTAGGACAATCACTGGATCTCTCTGGGCCTCAAGTAACTCACCCATAAAATGGTCTCTTGATCTATAAAGGACCCTTACAGTTCTAAATGGTTTTTTATTGTATTTTTTTTTTCAGGAATCTGAGTTTTAAAGAAAGCTGCCTGATCGATTCTGGTGCAGCCAGTAGCATGTCAGTGGATAGTCTTTTGGAAACAATCACCTTGACCTTAATACATCCTAGTGAGAAACATGAGCTGCCTTAGGCTGTGTCACTCAGATTAAACCTGGCTTCAGTCTTCAGAAAAGATGATATATCTCCCATAATAGCTGGGAATGCAGAAGGGTTTGAAACATCTTTCAAATAAGCATTTAGTATTGAGAATGTGTCTTCTATCACCATTCTCCTTCTTTTCCTGAGTACCTAGGTGCTGTTAGGATTTTTACTTGCCCTGAGATTATCTTTGGGAATTACCTCCCTTGGTAATGCAAACATGTATTTGCTTAATTTTTTTCCAACCAGTCATTTCCCTCCAGAAGCCATCTCATTTAATGTTGCACACTTGCTGCTTGCCACTTGCCTTGGACAGCCCGTCTGAGTTGTGTGGCTTGATGCCAACACGCGCTTCATACTTATGTGGGATCATCATTGTGAAAATCAGGAAGTGAGAGGAAAAGCAGGATTGGTGCCTCTCAGCCATTTGTGCCATTCACAGTGGTCCAAGCAGAGCAAAAACAGCTAGGAGGAGAAGGAACCTAAACCTGCCTTGGACTCTGTGGTTCCATCCAGAATGAGAGATGGCTCTGTTTATGTGTCTAGAGGATGTCAAATCCATCTATGAGGTAACTTCTTGGGAGTCATTTTGAAATTTTCTATCAAATGATACCAAAGGAATATAATTGGATCTCTTACTCTATGACTCATTATTCTATAAATTTAGGCCAAATGTTGCAGAGATGCCTCTAGGGGCCCAGCAGGGAAATTCATTGAAAGATAGAACTTGGCAACCACAGAATGAGTGCCTCTTCTGAATGGGGCAGTTACCAATTGTTGCCATATGCAGATNACAGTGGTCCAAGCAGAGCAAAAACAGCTAGGAGGAGAAGGAACCTAAACCTGCCTTGGACTCTGTGGTTCCATCCAGAATGAGAGATGGCTCTGTTTATGTGTCTAGAGGATGTCAAATCCATCTATGAGGTAACTTCTTGGGAGTCATTTTGAAATTTTCTATCAAATGATACCAAAGGAATATAATTGGATCTCTTACTCTATGACTCATTATTCTATAAGTTTAGGCCAAATGTTGCAGAGATGCCTCTAGGGGCCCAGCAGGGAAATTCATTGAAAGATTGAACGCGGTAACCACAGAATGAGTGCCTCTTCTGAATGGGGCAGTTACCAATTGTTGCCGTATGCAGATGTGGCCCCAGATTGCCAAATATTCTGATTTTCCCCCCAAAGGTTGAACAATACAAACAGCCTTTCTTTTATGTTGAGAAATTAAGGGGAAAAATACTATTAAATGGGACCAACAAAATACCTCCAACTAAGCTTGAACTTGCAGACTATGAGTTTATGACCTCTGATTTATACTATTATTCAAAATCATGATCTCCTAGCAATTTAAAAATAATTATGCCTATACAGTAAATCCTTGTACTTGTACAATCAGCCATGATGTATTCAGCCCTGTCCCCCCAGAATGAACATTGTATATAGGGATGTAAAAGACAGTTCAATAGAACCTGAGTCTTCAGAAATAACCAGAATGTTCAAATCGCCATTGGTCTGTGATGTGCACACTGGCTTGCAGTGCCCACAGCATCACGGATGAGATATGAGACAAATTTACACAGACTACCGAGTCCTGTGGAGGAAAAGGGACCACACGGCCACTCCCTCAAGGGAGGAGAGCCTCAGAGCAGCTTGGCCACCCTGTCAAGGGGAAAGAGCGCTGACCTTTGCCTAGACAGGCTCTTATTTGGTTTAATTTGCACAGGAATACAGGTACAGCTCATTAATCATTATCAGGCAGTAAGGATCAAACAGTAGATAGCATACAAAGAACTATTAGGGCTTATTCTGAGTCAGGGTCTATCAGCTAAAAGGCTACAAAACTTTGGGAAACAAACTCATTTCCTGCTTGGCCCTTTATCATTTGACTAACAGCATTCTTAACAAAGCAGGCTTCACAGGATTTTACATATCCTTTCTTAGGCCTGATCACCCGGGAAGCCCTCCCCTTCCAGCACAGGGCTGCATCGCCCTCTGTCATTGTTTCAGGCTTAAGTCAGGCAGAGGAGGCAGATAACCCGAAAAATTTCAGAGACTTCTCTTGGACTCAGTGGAGTCAGGCTTCGTCAAGGTTAAGGGGCGAGGGTCCATCACCCCCTTTCTCCATAGCCCCCCAAGTCCTGCCCGAAGCCTCCACATGATTGTGCCTGTCTTAGGTCAATTCTCCCTTGGGGAATCTTACCCTTCATTGGTAACTGATCAAGCACTGGGGGCCAGTTATGGGAAAAGGAGCAGAAGCGGTGCCCCTGCCAGGGAGATAAGCTTTGTCTCCTTAGTGGCTTATGGTCCAAAGGTTGCTCACTCAGCCTTAGCTATGGAGGGTTACAGCTTCTGAAACCAGGCAGGGTGGTTCCCAACAGATCTGAACAATAGGTTTTATAAAATGCTAATCAGCCATTGGTTAGGATTTGGTTCTCTATCTGTTGGACAGGGACATAACCAGACCATATTCTTTTCCTTGCAACGTGGATTGTCCATCCCACTAGGAATAGCAGGGGGTGTTCCTTATAGGACAGCTCTCTCATACAGGGCCCATAGGCAGGACCCAGGCCAGAGGTAAATCACTGAACTCAAGAATGTCAAATAGAAACAGACCCATCGATACAGAGAACTGACACCTATGGAGGGGGCGGGGGGGAGAGCTGAGGGACAGGCTGAAAAAGGTGAAGGGATTAAGTGCAAAAATAAAAAGTAAAAACCTCATAGGCACAGACAATAGTATGGTGATTACCAGAGGGAAAGGGGGCTAAGAGAAGTAGAAAAGGATAAAGGGGTGATAAATGGTGATGGAAAAAGGCTGGATTTGACGTGAAGACAAATTACGATATACAGATATTTTATTGTAGAATTTTACTCTTGAAGCTTATATAATTTTACTAACCAGTCACCCCAATAAATTAAATAAACATTTAAAAATAAAAATATATCTAATGGAGGAAAAAGCGAGCATGCAAAATATGATTAAAGAAACAATGAAGAGGCTCTGGCTGGTGTAGCTCAGTGGATTGAGCACGGGCCTGCGAACCAGACGATCGCGGTTCGATTCCCAGTCAGGGCACATGCCTGGGTTGCAGGCTAGTTCCCGGCAGGGGCAAGTTCCCAGCAGGGGATGCATGAGAAGCAACCATACATTGATGTTTCTCTTCCTCTCTCCTCCCCTTCCCCTCTAAAGATAAATAAATAAAATATTTTTTAAAAAAGAAACAATGAAGAGGAGAAAACCTTTAAAAAAAGAAAACCTGTGGAGGTTGCAGCAAGTATCAGATTTGCTCTGCTGGAAAGCACGTACCTGCATGACATGGTCAAAGACCATTTCCCTTCAGAAATTCTGAAGGGACTTGGTCCCTTCATTTTCTTCAGAGACTCTCTCAGTACTCTCGGGGAAGCAGAGGAAATAGTTTTCCCACTTTGCACTAATGAATGCCGTTTATGAAGTAGTCATTAAACAGTATTTCTATTTGAAAGCCCGCAGTACACAGACTCCAGTTGATTTGTAAAATATGAGTAAATGGATATCTCCGTTTGAGAGATATTGTGAGATCTTGGATAACCTGTAACTTGGCCCTTTAAGATTTTCCAGAATATAAATGGTGTTGTGTATTTTTACCTGTGATAGGCATAGAAGAATTTTAGCAGTAAGGGTACCAGCAGAAAACAGATGACATACCGAGAGAGAGTTTCACCTGCTAGGTGAAACTCTTTTCAAAGGCATGGGCAGGCATAAAGAAGCCCACATAGGACAGTGAAGCATCTAAGACATCAGGGTAGTAACAACACAAAGTCATTACCACCTGCTGGTCTGAAGAGAGGGAAATGGGGCGGGGCTACCAGATCCCAGCAAAGGTTCTCTTTGTGGAAGGGCATCTGCTAGCAGACTCTGTGTGTGCAGAGCCACGCAGCCACTGACTGTACCCCTTTCTGACTTCCACTCCTCTGACATCTTGCCATGTCCCTCCACTGGCTGAGTCCAGCCAGAACCTAGAGGGCAAGGGAGCCCAGGAAATTCGATGCAATTGGTCAGCCTCTGGGAGCACAGAGCAGGGTAGAGAGTGGCAGATACAGATCTGGGACAGAGGAGCAAAAGGGAGGTTTATTATCATGAAATGTTAGAACAGGAAGGCATTTCCCATCCTCTGTTCCTTGTTATGCTGTTAAGGAAACTGAAGCCCAGGAAATTGAAATGACCGAGTAAACATGAAAATCCCAAAATAAGGCATTCTTAAGACCAAAGGCAGTCATCTTCATATCCATTCTCCTGGCTTTTCCACTTTATTATGCTGGGAATTGTGAGTTACAAAACTCATATAGAATAAGATTGACTAAAATGGGCACCTACACATTTACCATTACTATGCCTATCAGACCTCACTAATCTGTTACCAATTTCTCCACACACCCCACCCAGCCCAGATGTGCCCCTCAGACTCTTTCTCATCCTAAGGCTCCAGGAAGTCACTAATAATTGATGCATCTGGCTGCCCTGTTGCCTAACAACACCAAATCTTTAAATAGAAAGCTTCGGATTATTCTGTCTAATTAGATTTTCCTCCTCAAAACATGGCTCATTCTCTGAGGGTGATGCTTCCTTGAAGACTTGAACTGCTGGCCTGGTGACTTGATGGAAGGCATTTATGGTTTGCGAGCAGGTGAAGCACCATAAAATTAATTTACCTAAAGGTTAATAATTAAAAGCCCTAATCCCATGTGGATGTTCTCTTTCTCTCTCCTTGCAGGTTGACAGAACAGAAGTGATTCGCACCTGCATAAACCCAGTGTATTCAAAACTGTTTACTGTGGACTTCTACTTTGAAGAGGTGCAGCGCCTGCGGTTTGAGGTCCATGACATCAGCAGCAACCACAATGGGCTGAAGGAGGCTGACTTCCTTGGCAGCATGGAGTGCACCCTTGGCCAGGTGGGTCAACAGATGTCTCTTCCTTCCTCTTGCCTTCTTAGGGACTTCCTCCTTCCCGTTTATTTCTCTCCTCTCATTTAGTGTGCGCTTTCTTTCTCTTGATTTTATTTTCTTTTACGTGTGGCATTTTAGGGCTTCCCAGGCACTGTCATATCCGTTGTATTTNAGAACAGAAGTGATTCGCACCTGCATAAACCCAGTGTATTCAAAACTGTTTACTGTGGACTTCTACTTTGAAGAGGTGCAGCGCCTGCGGTTTGAGGTCCATGACATCAGCAGCAACCACAATGGGCTGAAGGAGGCTGACTTCCTTGGCAGCATGGAGTGCACCCTTGGCCAGGTGGGTCAACAGATGTGTCTTCCTTCCTCTTGCCTTCTTAGGGACTTCCTTCTTCCCGTTTATTTCTCTCCTCTCATTTAGTGCGCGCTTTCTTTCTCTTGATTTTATTTTCTTTTACGTGTGGCATTTTAGGGCTTCCCACGCACTGTCATATCCGTTGTATTTACATAGGGATGATGCTGCAAATATGTGAAGAGTTACTTACTTTGCAAAATTAATCCTTTTCTCTTCTGAATTCTTTCATTTATTTAACAGTTGTTTATTGAGCACTTACTCTGCTCTGGTTGTGTATCTTTTATAACTATATCTTGATGAATTATAAATTTCCATCTCCCAACTAACTGGGAGAACCCCCACACAGGGAATATTGCTCATTGTCATGTATTCCAAGCCTCTTGTGACCAAAAATAGCCCAGGAGAGGAGCCAAATGGATATTTAGGGGGTGAATAAATGCTTTTACTTTATCTTCAGAAATAAACATCATTACTATATATGTATGTCAGTGAGAAAACCAAGACTCAGAGAAGTTAGGCTTAGCCATGGCTGGTGTGGCTCTGTGGATTAAGCACCAGCATATGAATCAAAAGGTTGCTGGTTCAATTCCCAGTCAGGGCACATGCCTGGGTTGTGGGCCAGGTCCCCAGTTGGGGGCGTGAGAGAGGCAACCTATCGATGTATCTCTTGCATGTTTCTCTTCCTCTCTTTCTCACTCTCTTCCCTTCTCTCTAAAAGTAAATACATAAAATCTTTACATTTTTTTAAAAAGAAGTTAATCTTAAGGCACCAGACTAAAAAGTGGAAGAGCTAGAACTTGAACCAGGTCAGCCTCACTCCAAACCCCATTATTTTGTTTCCTATCATTGTGATTCTGTGACACCTTTCCTTTCTTTCTTCCCTTCCTGCTGGGCCCAGAACTTTAGTAGGTGCTCAGGGGAGATCTAAATGGAGAAGTAGTCCCTGTGCCCAAGAAGGAGACACTCTGATCAGAGAAGACATACTATATACATCTCAAATAGAGTAATTGAGGATGCTCCTGAAGCCACAGTGAGACAAAATGCCCTGGGCTCTGCCCATTATGTGTTGTGGACCTTCGGGGAAGGGAGAGATATCTGCTGGCTAGAATCAAAGAAGCCACTGTGGGACCAAATGGTGAAAAAATGTGGTCCAGGGATGGGAGAGAAAGCAGGGAGGCCTTTCAAGTAAGAAAGAAAGGGAAACAAATCATAGAGGTCAGAACAACTGTGGCAGAGTGAGGGGCAGAGGAGACCAGTTTCATGGATTCAAGGTCAGATGCTAATCTACTGTGAAACCAGTGAAGCTTTAACTTCAGAGCCTTCTTCTCATCTGGACCCCTTCCACGGCTCTATGTCACATTTTTATTTGTAGTTTTGTACTTGTTTCTCAAAAAAGGATTCCAAATTGTATGAGCCTCTAACACCACAAAACCAGCATCAGTCCCATGCAGAGGTAAGGGTTTGAATAAGGGGTTAGTAAGAGTCTGCCTGGCAAAGAGATGGCACATATGCATTTTGGTTTGTTTGTTTGTTTGTTTTTACCCTTCCTCATGTCACTAATAACTAAAAATAAACTTCTCCCATGTGGCACTGAGTGGAAAAATAGGCAATGTCCTGAGTTACCTTTTTCCAGCGAATACAGTGATCTCTTTCATAGGATTGTTCCTCGTTCCATTAACGAAAGGCAAAAGCCCCATGTGAGAGCACAGCTGAGGGGAGGCAGTCAGAGAAGGTGGCGTACTCTCCACAAATATAATCTCTCATGACTCTGGAAAGGACTGATGGCAGAGAGTTCTCAGGTGTTGCCAAGTATAGTGTCCAATAAGTAGTCATTGAATGAATGAATTTAAAGTGACATTCCATAATTTATGAATAAAATAAAAAGGTGATTAAAATGTCATTTTTTAAAGGCGAAATGGGTCACTCCAAGATTTTCCTTAGGCAATGGGCATTCCTTATGTGTAAAAGCCAGAGTCTGTCCCAAGAAATAAATGTAGATCCATGTAGGCCTCCTGTGAGGGAAAGATCCTTTTTATGCAAAGCTTTGCTCACTTTGTGCATGTAAGTATCCCTGCAACTCACATCTTCAGTCTCTGACCAGCCTCACCTTTCCAGCAGCCATAAGTCCATGACGCTCTACTTTGGACCCAGCTTTGTCCTCGATGCCAGTGATATAGTGTTCCCCCCCAAACATTGTCCTTGCCTCAAGCTGCTCACAGTCGAGTTGGGGATAAAGAGGGGAGCAGATAATTGCACAGACAATTAATTAAATTACATCCATTATAACCACTGTTAAAAAGAAATATGGGTTAGGAGACCAAACATTAAAAGGATGGCATCAGGTGGCGAGGAGGTCATGGACGATTTCTGGTGGGAAGTGACATTTCCAGTGAAACTGGATGGGAGCATGAGAAGAAAGGGTCACATTCCTAGCAGGTGGGGAAATTACAGATCCCCTTTCCCTGGCCACAGTGACCTGGTCAGACTCCAAGATCCTGTAACCAATCTTCATTTCCTTCATTTAGCAACTCATTTTGCATTGGCTTGAGAAGGGACTTTCAATCAGTTTAGTAAAATCATTTTTCTCTTAGTTAGCACTTTTATACCCAGTTACCTGGTCCCTGTAGCTAGATTATAAGTTTCCGAAAACAGAGGCCACATTCAACACTACTTTGTGTCTAATGGAACACTTGCTTTACATGTACCACATGCTCAAGTCAAATTTATCAATTAGCTAACTTTGAAAAGATTTTTTTAGCATGATGAGGTTTATTGATTTATTAATGCATTTTTTTTCTACAAGCATTTATCAAGTGCCCTGGCCATGCCAAGTACCATGCTAGGTACTAGAGGCATAAAGATGAAAAAGATGGAAGCTCTGCCCCCAGAGGAGCTTATAATGAGCTGGAAACACAGACTGATTAATAAATAATCAAAATGCACATTATTAGGTACCACAATAGGATGCTTTCCATGGGTAGGGAGGAAAATACATATCTCTGCCCAAAGGGAATCAGGGAGGTCTCACAGAAAAAAAAAAAAATGAGTCTGGACCTGAATCTCTAAGTGGTGAATAGGAATTCAGCAAAGAAAAGGGCAAAAAACAAAACCCAAGGGCTCTCCTGGCAAAATGCTACCCACAAAGGCACAGTAGCACAAGAATGAAAGAGGACATCAACATAACCAGATAAATATGCGAGCATGGAAAAGACATAGAGGCTAGACAGGGGAGGACAAGCCAAACCATGAGGCTTTTAAATACCCTTTTCTAAAGTTTGTGGAGCATAAATATGAGGCACTGGAGACCTGGAAGGGTTTCCACTAGGGAAAAGATGAGACTGGGCGTATATACTAGAAAGGTCATTTTGGCATCCCTGTGAAGGGTGGATGGGAGAGGATGGATGCGGGGGCAGGGAAACCAGTCAGGAAGCTAAGGCAATAACAGCAAAGAGATGAAGAGGGCAGTGGCCATGGAGGTTGAGAAGAGGCCCAGAGAAGAGCTTGTCCAAGAGCAGAACCAATGAGGGTGGAGACTGGTTGAGGGAGAAGGAGTTATGAGATACCTGGTGTAGGTTACTGGTGAAGCAATTTGGCTTTCTTTGAGGGAAGTGACACTGAAGGGTGAGTTGCAGAATAGAATGTGATGCTGACAGGTTCAGCTCAGAATGTGTGTGTGGAGCAACCAGGACAAGTTGCCAGTTGGTAGGTAAGCACGGGGGTCTGAAGACAATATATATTTAGGAGCTAACTCCCTATAGACGGTCATGGGCATGGGAGTGGGTGAGATCCCTCAAAGGGACTCTTTTATTTTTCTTTTTGGAGGGAAACTTATTGAACATACCACACATGAACAAATCATACAGAAGTTTTTTATTTTTAATTTTTTTATTGGTCAATTAAAATTGCCCCCATTTCCCCCCATTACTCTCCCCTGCCCCACCCACCATCCACTTTCCACATTCAACCCTACCCTCCCATCGTCTTTGTCCATGGGTCCTTTATACATGTTCCTTGACTTGACTCTTCCTGACTCTTCCCTTGACTTGACTCTTCCCATTCTTGTCCCCATTAAGCAATGAGTATGTATGAACATCTCTACTTTCTCATAAAAGTGTGAACTTTGTGTAGCCTTGAAACCCAGACCTTTTGTTGAGTGTTTTCTGTGTGTAGCCTGACATACTAGCTACATGTATTTGTAGTAAAACCTTTGTGAAGGGCAGGCCGTGCTCTTACCCTCCATAGTTTCACAGATTATGACATTTAGGCATGAATGGGAGTTTTCCTCTTTTTTAAAAGAATTGTTCTCTCATTGTGATCAAGCAAAAAGAAAGACCTTCAATATTTTCCCTCTGTATAACTCCTTGTAGTGCGCAATTAGGCAGGGAATGGCTGGCTGTGAGCTGGCGAGCAGTGCCAGGAATGGCATGGTCAGGTCCGAAGACTGTCTCATCACGTTCAAGTGTGCAGGCTGTGAAACCTGGTGGTCCGGCATTGAATCCCAGCTCACCTGCTTTCGAGTTGTACGTGAAGAGGTGAATTCATGCAGCTATTTAAGCCTCAGTTTCCTAATTTGAAAAATGAAGATAATGCTAATGCTGGTCTCAAGAAATATTGTCAAGATCAAAAAAATACGCATGAGGAGTTTAGCGGAGTTGCTGGCCCAGAGAGAGACTCAGGTTATGGAAACTGTTGTTAAGATGGTGAAAGTCAAGAAAAGAGTGGGAAGAACTGGCACTTGTAGGGGCCAACATTGTTTCGGGAGTGAAGGTGGCAGTGAAAAAGCATGAAAGCATTATGACAGAGCACCCATGTCCTGGACAATTAGTAAAACTGAGCTTGTTGTTTCGCGCCAGCTTGTTCGATGCTTTCTTTAGTTGAGGGGTTTGGTGTGTGTGTGTGTGTGTGTGTGTGTGTGTGTGTGTAATATTTAATGTTCTCAGACTATTTTTAAGTAAAAGTGCTTTTGAATCAGGGGCAAGTGTTCCAATTCCTGTCTTGCCACAACTGACGCCAAAAAGGAGAAAGTGACTTCCCAAACCCATAGGCAGTCACACATTCAAAGCCTGTCCCCTCAAAGCTGTTGACAGGTACTTGCGCTGTCCATCTGAGTTTGTCACATTCTCACTCTGCCAGGTGACTCAGCAGGACTCCCGGCCTTTAGGGAAGGAAAATAGCAGCCCCCGGCAGGCCAGAAATTGGCACTGGCCGTGAAGTTGGTACAAGCACAGCAAGTGACTTAGCACTGAGCAATTATGCCAAATACAGGTTCACGTCCTCTGAGAGCACTGCAGGCAGAACTGCGTGTCCTCAGCAGATGGGTGAGGAGGGCAAATCCCAGAGACGCAGGTGCTTGAAAAGCTGCGTGATCCTTCCAGAAGAGCTTGGAGACCATCCTTGCACTTCTGTTGGCCAAAAGGAGCCCGGGAACTAAGCCCCTCTCTTGCTTCACCCCACAGAGGACATGTTCAGGAGAGACATGACCCTTCACTAGCTAGAACAGCAACTAACCTTTTTAAAGTATGACGCCTTTGCTTTTTGCTTTCACTGCTCATTGACTGCTTCATTCATCCTAATATTTTCCTAGAGACCCTTTCATTTACCAGCCACTGGGCTAGGCACTCACTGTGCTTCAATCCACTGAATCAGCACCACATCCCTGTGAGGTAGGTGTTACAATTATCCGTGTTTACATTTGAGGAAACTGAGACTGAGTAAAGCTGGGTATTATTTAACTATGTTGCATAGCCAGTTAAGTGGTACAGCTGGTATGCAGCTTGAATGCAGGTATGTTCAGCTCCTAAGCCCCTTCTAATCTTTTCCATTTATTCTAATAGCTTATCACAAGTGTAAATTATGATGTTGCATCTACTAATGCAAATTCAGGTTGGAGTTGACTTGCTAGGTTTTTTTAAAAGTTTTTTTTTTGTCTTACCCAGAGCTGATAGAGGTAACATAGGAATCCTCATGCAAAGAAATAGCCTTGGTTATCTTTCCTCAAGGTTTGCATACTGAAGTTCCTTTAAATATTACATGGCTTCTTAAATAGTATCAATGTGTCAACCTCCCCAAATCAATAGCTTAAAATGAAGTGCCCTGGAGGTATCCGCTCTTGATCTTTTCACCCTCAGCCACGTTAAATAAACCCATTATCCAAATTAAAGGGTTGCCCTGGGTTGCACCATTGCTTTTCTTACAGGCATTTTCCCTTTTCCATGGCTTGGAGGACAGTTACAACTGTGCAAAGTCCTCCTCTGCTCATTGCCGTATGGCTGCTCTTTAGTGTATTTCTTCCCCCAAAGTTCAGACCACATGTTTAAAGAACCAAGAATGCCCTGCCTTATGTTCTCATAAGTGGGACGGGGAAATCTGTAACTCCTTGAAGTAACCTTAGACTGTCTGGGGCCTCTGACCCCCGTTCCTGGGAGAGAGATCGTGTACCCTCTTCCCACAGGGAAGCTGTTCTCTGATTTGAACTGCATCAGAATTACCTAGAGACTTGTTAAGACACAGAGTGTGGGGCCCCACCCTCAGAGTTCTTGATTCAGAAGATTTAGCAAGAGACCCAATATTTGCATTTCTCGGTGATGAGGATGCTGTTGGTTAGAGGCCAGGCTTGAGAACTATTGCCCTAAAGTATTGGGGAGAGCAATGCAAATGGCTGTTGGAGATTGTATCATTAGTTTTCATTGAGAAAGAACTAACATTTGGGCCAGTTGTGCAGAGGCTTTTATCCAGAGTCAATGTAATGCCCACACTGAGATTCCACAGGTTGGCATTTTGTTGCATAATGCCTAATATCTTCATGGCACAAAACTGATGGCCCGTGGGAGTCAAATTTACACATTACAGATGGCAACTCCTTTACTTTCTGCTTCTCATGTGGAAAGCTTTTTCCAGCTTTGTAGAATTACTGTAAGTAGGAGCTCCATGAGTGATGAACAATGTCACAAGTAAGCACCATCATCTCAGCTCCGTGAACTGGCTGAGAAACCTTGCGGAGCAGGGCTGCTTCTCATGCCGGTTGCCTATTGTGTTCCTGGGAAGGTGGGGTTCCCCTGGAGTGAATGTGAGCGAGCAAGCCCTCAGTCCTCCAAGGAGAGCAAAATTAATTCTTGCCTTTTTCTCTGCTGTCTTTGTCAAACAAGTAATCTTCTTAAATTCTGATCCTATGGAAATTCTTCTGCTTTCAGTCTACTTTCTGGTGTCCTGGGCTGGAGTCAAAGTGAGCACTCGGTCCTGGATCCACCACCAAATCCCTGCGGG
This sequence comes from Sturnira hondurensis, assembly GCF_014824575.4. Lineage (NCBI taxonomy): Eukaryota > Metazoa > Chordata > Mammalia > Chiroptera > Phyllostomidae > Sturnira > Sturnira hondurensis. The sequence goes on from NW_028085930.1 coordinate 7,548,696, forward strand.
ATCTTGGGCAGTTTGCTTAACCTCTCTGATGTAGTGACCTCATTTGTAGAGAGGTTTTGTTTTGATTGAACTCCAGATTCTAAACAGTTCAGGAGTCAATGATTCTCAGTCATCTCTCTCTATTCCCCTTGTCTCAGAAGGTGAGCGTCTTCCCTGCTTTCTCATCCCTTTTCAGGATGCTCTCTGTCCCCACCCCTTGGCCCCTCCCCTGCTTGTCTGATCTATGACCTAGCACGTCATTCAGCCACAGACTGTATCTCCTCCCTAAGTACTCCCAGGAAAGCCGCTCTTTGTGTCTGCTTAATTTTAAGGGTAGTTTTTAAAAGATATATTTCATGGCAATTAAAATGAGCCTGCATTTAACAGGCCCTGTTCTGTATACATTCACAGTAATATGATCTCTCTCCTAACTCCTGTTGATTATGGTGGAGAGGGGCAAGAGATCTTGACCTGGGTAAGAATTTGTAAAGAATGACATGTCACAACTGAAAAGCAATGCTTGGTGTTTGCACAAAGGCCCCAACCCTTTAAGCCAGGCTGGTGTGGGGCACTCAGTCTCCAGTTTACCCCACCAGCGTGCCCTGGACCTGTGTACCTGTACAAGGAGCCGCATGTGCCGCCTGGGTTTGGAGGCAGCTCCCCCGGCTTCTGCCACAGCTCCTGCTATTGCTTCTTCCCAACCAGATTCCACTGCAATCCCTTTGGCCCACTTAGAATGAGAATGACTAAGTGGAAAAATCCAATCTGAACCCTGTCTCTGTGATGTTCACGCATGCCCTCCCATAATGTAGCCCTTGCCTGTCCCCTGCAGCTGTGGTCCTGCTACACCTTCTCACTTATCAGCATCCCTGAGTGCCTTCTACAAAAACGTTCTGTGCTTGTCTCAGCTCTGAAGCATGAGACACCACAGCACCGTGAACTGGACCCTCAATATGCGAAATGCCCAATTTGCTAGAACCGAATAATGCAATAGCCCCTAAATGAACTTCCTACCAAATATTGTTATTTACCAAAAATAAGGTTATTGAATTATTTATAAAGTTCACTATAATTTTTTAGAACTTGCAAAAATTTCTGGTTTGTTTTTTGTAGTTTAGGCTTCTTATGGAATTTAGTTACTGATTATCATAAACATTTCTGAATATCCAGTGTATCCATAAGAAGGCTAAACTCTCCTTTGTCCTCTCACCCAAAGGAGAGGGGAAAATATGGCACTAGCTCTTAAAGTACCCACTTTTCCATAAACCAGGAGGACACATTCCTACAATAAGTATTAGTAAAAAACATTGTAATATACAGCCTGCCTGCTGATTTCAGAGAACTCATATTCAGCTGGAGGAGAATAGCACTAAAGAATTGTATTGATGCTGGCACATGTGAAGAACTTTAAAACATGCAAAGGATTCTAATTTGGGGACGGTATGGAAATGCTTTGGGGTGAATTGTTAGCTGAGGCTGTGCTTACCCTTAGGAGTCTGAGAGAGTGTTTTACAGATGCTGCAGGTAGGGCCTCAGTTGCCCCTGCCTGGCTCCAGGGCGGAGGGTTTGCTTGGTAATCTGATGCTGATCTTTTATAACACTAATTTTGATTATAGAAGAGACCTGAGAGGACTTGGAGCACTAATAAGTAATCAGTTTACAAAGCATCCTTGGAACTGCAGGGAGATTCTGACATTCCCGTAAAGCCCAGAATCTCCAGTTTAAGCTTAATTAGAGAGAGAGAGAGAGAATATTTTGTATTAATAATGTTCAGGAGAGGGGAAAAAAAACAGTAATTGCTTGGGTTACAAAATCACTCCCAGGAGTTTTGCTTTCAGGTTTAAGGACAAAATGAGGCTAGAGAGCATTCGTTGACTTCATTTTGGATGCAGTGTGAGCCTTTGGGGGTTCCCTGTGCACCAGGGCAGGGTGGCTGAGGCCCCCAGGGAGCTGGCTGGTGTGCTGCACCCACTCTTCCTTGGCATCTGCCACCAGGAGCCCAAAGTCTGCACACATTCCCATGCCCGTTATCAGAACCAGAGGATTGGAAATTCTTCCAACCTCTCTCTCTCTCTCCATGAGATTCAAACCAAGAAAACTAGTCTTACAGGCACTTTGCTGTGGGGTTCCAGTGGGATCAGAACCGCTCAACTTGGGGAAGAGGAGAAAAGCAGTGCCGAGTGTAGCCAGGCCAGGGCAGGGTCGGCTCTTCAATGTTTCTGCCCTCGGCTTCATGCCCCTGAGGAGGCGGATTCATCCTTCCTGTCAGGTATCCCGGTAGCAGCAGGGTAACCCGGGGCTCCTTTCCTCCAGACCGTCCCAGTTTATGACTATTGTCATGGTTTAATTATTCACACTGCCCCCTTTCATTTTCAAAAGTGTCCCCATTAGAACAATATAGTGTATGGCCCCTTGGTAACAAATAGCCCCTTTCCTAGCTAACGTGTGCTGAGAGCTGACCCTGCCTTAGGCATTGGTGAGCTTGGCGATATCAATGGTGTAATCATGATCTGTAGGCCCAGATTACAAGTCTCCTCAAGGGGCAGAGCCAAGACGACACAGTGGGTATTTGGATTCAAATTCACAGTGCTAAGCTATTCCTGCCTTACTCCTAAACCGTATTACCATTGGGCTTCCACTTCATGTACTTAATGAGAAAAAGGTCCACATCCCTGCACACGTCTCCCATGTCTTCCCACTGATTTACTCGCAAGTGGTCAGTTGATGGAAGGAAGACTGATATTTGGGGGTCTTGCTGTATCCCAGGTGTCACGTTGAGTGAAGCCCGTGTTGTCTCCACCTCATGGATGGAGAACTAGGCTTTGAGAGCTCAGCTAATTCATCCGAGATCATGCTGACAGAAAGCTGTGGCGCTACAATTCAAACCCAAGTTGGTCTGATTTCATTACCTGCCTCCCCGTTATGCTGCATTGCCTACCACACTCGGTTCGATTTCCACAAGCCTTTGCAGATTGAAAGAAGCGGAGTAGCAATTCTGCCTAAATGCTATCACTGTAATACTGCTCACAGAGGTCAAGGCAGAAGCAACCTTTTCCACAAGTTGATAAATTGACTCCAATATCTAAAAAATCCCTTTCTCCCAGCTCAGACCTGTGACACCACCTGCAATAGATCCTTTACTTGTGAGTATTCATCTGAAATATTCCTGACCTTCCTCTTCCCTTGGCAGAGATCTGCCGCTCACATAGCAGTTAAGGATAACAGTCAGATGGAAATAATTGATATGATTCGTTCATTCATTCATCCATCCATTCATTTAATGGTAACAATAACAATGGAAACCTAATATGCGTGTGAGTATAACTGCCCTGTGGAGGAAAGCCCACCAGGACAAGCAAGAGTGGTGGAAAGGGAATAGTCCTAATTTTGATAGGACTGTCAAGGAAGCCCTTTCTAAGCAGAAGCCAGAATCAAGTGTGGGGATCCATTATGAAAAGGCATCCAGAAAAGTGTCCCAGGCAGGGGGCAGAGAAACTGCTCCTGTGCACTGCCAGACCCGGTAAACTTTGCACCAGTTATCTCATTTTATTCACACAAAACTCCTGATGGGAAAGTACCAGCATTTCCTCATTTGTCTGCTAAGTGCCTGAACCATGAAGCCACTTTCTTAGGTGCACATCTTTTTCAAGTTAAACCCAGGCCTCCTGGCTCCCAGACAGCATCCCTACGCAGGCTGAACGGCTCTGTGGCTTGGCCAGTGGGCAACGCCCTCAAGCATTTCCAATGCAAGATTTAGAGAGTGATCACTAGGAGGAAACATCTGCAAAGCCTGCATCATCCATCTCATTCTGATCCTTTGTAACATCATTTTCGATTACAGAAGAGACCTGAGAGGGCCTGGAGCCCTAGTAACGAATGAGTTCAGGACCTTCATGGGCCCATAGGGTGAGGAGTTTCAGTTTTTGTATCTCCAGGTTTTGCAGATATTGGACTCTGACAGCTGCTAGAGGCTCCTGCTCCCTAGGCCCTCCCTCAGCTCTGCTCGAGGGCCCTGGGCATTGCAGGCTCTCCCTCTAGCCACCCAAGAACATCTTCCATGTGACACTGAGAAAAGCCAGGGGAGATCTTTTGTCCCTCGATCCCACTATTTATGGGAAATGGCATTATTGTTTCTCTGTATGCAAAGGCAATACAAACTTATTGCAAAAATGATTTAGAACTATAAAGAAGTAAAACCATCCTTCATCCCACTTTGAAAAATCGCTACTAAGCATTCTCATGCATATTCTCTCAGATTCTTTTTATGTACACATAGACAAATGGTTCTTTGTTAAAACAAACATTTGGTCACTTATACATGCTTTTTGTTGCTTGCTTTTTTCACATAAAAATATATCATGAACATTTTTTCATGTTAATGCATATACTTTTACATGATCTATTTTAAGGGCTAAACAGTGTTCCGTGATAGCAAAATTCGTGGACAGTGTCCCCTACCATGGACATTAAAGCTACTCCCAGTTTTCCATTTTTATGAACAGCACTCTGATGAGCAGCAAAGTATACCTTCTTGCCCTCAAATACTTTGTACAATAAATTAGTAACAGTGGAATATTTGGGCACACATTCTATTTATTTATTTTGGGGGGGCACACATTTTAAAGTCCTTGATACAAATGGCCACATATTGATGTCAAAACATTATAGCAACTTCCACCACCCTGTACAGTACACAAAGGTACTCTTTCCCCTGCAACCTCAGTTGCGCCTTCTACTTCCAACCTTGTTCCTGTTGAAGCTTCTAGCAGCACACAAACAAGAAGGCGGCCCCTGCTCCAAATTGGGTGACCCACCCCCTCACTGAGCCATCTGTAGCCCCAGCCTGAGCAGGAAGGACACAGAGGGGTATGATCCCCCGGTGCCCTTGTGGTCCTGGAGGCTGCCGCCTGCCCCAGGGTTTGTTTAAGGGCTGTAGATAGAGTGAGGAGACATGACTGTGGGTCTCAGCCTGAGCAGGTTGCCTCCCTCTCGGACCCCCTCCTTTCTTTCCTTCATATATTCCCCCACCAGCCCCTGCCCTCCTGTTTATCATCCATATGTTGGAGACTTTCAGCTCAGGCCTCTCCTTAGAACCCCAGACTCAAGCATTCAACAGTATCTAGATACTAGCTCCACAAGTTTGACTCACAGATGTCTCAAACTCAACAGCCCAAAACCAGTCTCACCATCTCCTCTTGCTCTCCTTGCTTATTCCCTCCACCCTCCTAGAGGCAAAGGCCCCAGACCTCAGAGTTTTCCCACATGCCTCTCCCTCTCTCCCCACCCACAGCCCACCCATCAATCAATTCGTGAAGCCCCACTAATTACCTACCTCTTCTCTCCCCTCCACGGCCATACCCCAGTCCAAGCCAGCCAATGACCACAGTGACTTGTTTGGGGAGATTGATTGGATGGGAGAGAAAAGAGGAGGAAGGAGCATCTGCATGTGCCCGATGCTGGGATTTTGTTAATGCTCATTCTGCACGTGATACACTCATGGAGCAGATAATATTATTACTGTTCCACAGAAGAGGAAACTGAGGCTCAGAGGGGTTAGTGATTAACCTGCTTGGTCCCACACCAGAGTCAGCATTCTGAGCCTCATGTGTGATTCTTTTTTAATAGTTTTTTCAGTTATGATTGACATTCAATATTCTATTAGTTTAAGGTGTACAGCATAGTGGTTAGATATTTATATAACTTATATAAGTGTTCTCCCTGATAATTCTAGGACCACCCTGGCACTGCACATAGTTATTACAATATTATTGATTGCAATATTAACAATAATAATATCAATGATTTGGCTACTCCATTTCCTGTACTGTACTTTACATCCTCAGGACTATTTTGTAACTACCTATTTGTACTTCTTAATCCCTTCACCCTTTTCACCCAGACCCCCTTCCATCTGGCAACCATCAGTTCTTTTTCTGGATCTATGAGTTTGTTTCAGTTTTGTTTGTTTATTTTGTTTTTTAGAGTACACATACAGGTGAGATCCCATAGTATTTGTCTTTCTCTGTCTGAGCTATTTCACTTGGCATAATACCCTCTGTTTCCATCCATGCTGTGGTAAATGGTAAGATTTTATTCTTTTTATGGCTGAGTAATATTCTTAATATACTGAGTAACAGACAGTAATATTACACACACACACATATGTATTTCTCACGTCTTCTTTATCCAACTGTCTGTTGACGGGCACTTAAGTGGTTCCACATTTTGGCTATTGTAGATAATGCTTCAGTGAACATAGGGATGCATGTATCTCTTTGAATTAGTGTTTGGGGTTTATTCAGATAAAAACCCAGAAGTGGAATTGCTAGGTCATAAGGTAGTTNAAGGAGCATCTGCATGTGCCCGATGCTGGGATTTTGTTAATGCTCATTCTGCACGTGATACACTCATGGAGCAGATAATATTATTACTGTTTCGCAGAAGAGGAAACTGAGGCTCAGAGGGGTTAGTGATTAACCTGCTTGGTCCCACACCAGAGTGAGCATTCTGAGCCTCATGTGTGATTCTTTTTTAATAGTTTTTTCAGTTATGATTGACATTCAATATTCTATTAGTTTAAGGTGTACAGCATAGTGGTTAGATATTTATATAACTTATATAAGTGTTCTCCCTGATAATTCTAGGACCACCCTGGCACTGCACATAGTTATTACAATATTATTGATTGCAATATTAACAATAATAATATCAATGATTTGGCTACTCCATTTCCTGTACTGTACTTTACATTCTCCGGACTATTTTGTAACTACCTATTTGTACTTCTTAATCCCTTCACCCTTTTCACCCAGACCCCCTCCCGTCTGGCAACCATCAGTTCTTTTTCTGGATCTATGAGTTTGTTTCAGTTTTGTTTGTTTATTTTGTTTTTTAGGGTACACATACAGGTGAGATCCCATAGTATTTGTCTTTCTCTGTCTGAGCTATTTCACTTGGCCTAATACCCTCTATATCCATCCATGCTGTGGTAAATGGTAAGATTTTATTCTTTTTATGGCTGAGTAATATTCTTAATATACTGAGTAACAGACAGTAATATTACACACACACACACATATGTATTTCTCACGTCTTCTTTATCCAACTGTCTGTTGACGGGCACTTAAGTGGTTCCACCTTTTGGCTATTGTAAATAATGCTTCAGTGAACATAGGGATGCATGTATCTCTTTGAATTAGTGTTTGGGGTTTGTTCAGATAAAAACCCAGAAGTGGAATTGCTAGGTCATAAGGTGGTTCTATTTTTTAAATTTTTTGAGGAACCTCCATACCGTCTTCCACAGCGGCTGCACCAATTTGCAATCCCGCCAACAGTGCAAAAGGGTTCCCTTTAGTCCACATCCTTGCCAACATGTTGATTTGTTGATTTGTTGATGGTAGCCATTCCGACAGGTGTGAGGTGATTTCTCATTGTGGTTTGAATTTGCATTTCTCTGATAATTAGTGACATTGAGCATCTTTTCGTGTCTATTGGCCATCTATCTGTGTGTCCTCTTAGGAGGAGTGTCTATTCAGGTTCTCTGCCCATTTTTTAAACCCGATTGAGGGTTTTAGGTGTTACGTTATAGGAGTTCTTTAAATGTTTTGGATATTAACCCCTCATAGGGTGTATTCTTGGCAAATACCTTCTTCCACTCAGCATGTTGTCTTTTCATTTGGTTGCTGGTTACCCTTGCTGCACAAAAACTTTTTAGTTAGATGTCATCTCATTTGTTTATTTTTTTTCTTGTTTGAGGAGACATACTGAAAAATGATACTATGGTCAATCGAGCCTCATGTGTGATTCTTGCTCAGCATTATATAATAAGAAGTGAGAGGACCAGTTAAGTGGCCCTGGCTGTGGTCTGAGTGAGAGGGATCTCCCTGCCTGAAGGGTTCATTCAGCCCAGGGCCTGGATCAAGTCTTGCCCTTGTCATTTATGGGAGGCAGGAGAGTGTGGCTGTTCAGGGAATGGATTCCGGAACTCGAATGACTGGAATGCAAATAACTCTCCTACTTCCTGGCTGTGGAGCCTTGAGCAAGTTACCTAGCCTCTCGGTAGTAGACTGAATGGTGCCCCCCAAAATAGAGGTCTGCACCCTAAGCTCCAGAATCTGTGAATGTGACTGTATTCGAACAGTCTTTGAAGACCTAATTAAGTAAAAAATATCAAGAGGAGGAGATCATCCTGGATTATCCAAGTGGGCCTTAAATCCAGTGACAAAGGTCCTTATATAAGGGACCCACCAAGAACAGATACATGCAGGAAGGAGAGGGCCATGTGAAGGAGGTGGAGAGATAGAGCCACAGACCCAGGAATAGGGGCTGCTACCAGAAACTGGAAGAGACAAGACACAGGAGTCACTGCTAGAGCTTCCAGAGAGAGCACAGCCCTGTGGTCGGCCTGATTTAGGACATCCGCCCTCCAGAACCACGACAGAATGTATTTCTCTTGTTTTAATCACCAAGTTTGTGGTAATTTGTGATGGCAGCCCCAGCAGACTAATACAGTCCTTACACTCTGGTCTCTCTTCTGTAAATGGACACATGTTAATACTTATTTCATAGGGCTGTCCTGAGAATTTAATAAATCAATACACCTAAGGCACTTCGCACCAGTAGCTGGCACATAAGGTCCCTTGCAGTAGTATATTTATGACTCTAATAGTTTTGCGACCTTAGTTTCTTTGAGTCTCTTGTCCCTTCACCTATTAACTGGTAATAATACAAATTCTTTGTCTAACAACCTCAAAGTTTCTTTCACTAAAATATGGTCAAAGAATTTCTCCACGCCTCCTCTGTCCTCTGGACTATTAATATTCGAAGGCCAGATTCATTGAAGACAAGTCACAACCTGCCAAGCATGGTGGTTGAAAAGCTGTCTTGTGCCCTTGACCAGACAAAATGCTCTACCTTGGCCATTGGGCCACTTGAAGATACAGCTCTTTCCTCTTTCTCTTGAATGCCACATGGTGTGGAGGAGTGGGGGCCTCTGACTAATAACTGAGCTAGGTCATTTGTGGTGAAGAGGGGCCTTACCCCCACCATCAGAGGCAAAGGTGGATAATTAAGACACAGCAGTCCTTAAATCCCTCTCTGAAACTCTCCCTCCACTCCATCCCTTGCTAATGAAGTCAGAGAAAGGGTAAAAGCCTGTAATTACACTTGAAGGTAATTAGAGCCTTGCTTAATAGAAAGCTTAGGACAGGAAGCCCAAACTAGTAGATTACCCATTGCTCCTGTCATTCTGAATCACTCTCTCTAGGGTGGGTTTTTTTGTAGGTCTCCACTGGGGAGTGAGGAATCTACAGAGTTTACATAAAACTTGTATACACACACTCATGTTGCGTGTCCTGTCCCCTGAGTGTCTGAGAAAGCTTCAGCATTATACCTTACTTCCTACACATTTGCCCATTAATAAGAGACTAAGTAGAAACAAGGAATTTAAAATTCCTTCACTATACGTCTTTTAAATCTGATCACATCGAACTAATATTGCCTGCATGCAATTCCCACTTTCTAGCCTAGTGCTTCTCAACTGTAATGTGCATGCAGAGCACCTAGGGATCTTGTTAAAATGCAGATTCTGATTTAGTAGGTCCAGCGGGGCCTGAGGATCTGCATTTCTAACAAGTTCTCAGGCCCTACTGCTGCTGGAAGGGGCCAGATAGGATAAGAAGGGGAGGACACATGTGAGGAGCAAAAGAAAAGTTCTTCTCAGTCCTACAGGCTCTTCTCAGTTCTATTCTACTTCACTTTGCTCCGACCTCAGCAACTACTCCCAACTTCCGATGTGGATCTTAAAGAATGAACACAGTTTGCCAATTAAAGCGAGAAGGCACAAGTAATCCTAGGCAGAGGAAACAGCTGAAGAAAAAGCACAGTCTTTGAAGGGTGTATTTTTTAATGCTCTTTAAAATATTTTTAAGGCTTCCCTTCATTGATAGGGCATATGAGAGGCCAGAATTTCCGGGGATTACTCTGTGCTCAGACAAGACTGGGGTGTTTGGGTCAGCAGTGGGAGCAAGGAGACCAGGAAATGGAGGGATAACACCAACCGAGGCTCCTCTGGCACCGTATGTGCCCAGAGCAGTCTGATTTCTACCGGAAGCCTTGGGGAAGGACATGGGATGTTAGGGGTTTGCCTAGAATCAGTCATCACTGAAGCCACCGCGGCACCTTTTCCTGGGACTCTGAGCCCAATCATGGGCAAGTCAGTTTTAGTTTTTTATGTCTACTGTTACAAATTATTACAAATTTGGTGGCTTAAAACAGCAGAAATTTATTGCATTATAGTTCTGGAGAGCAGAAATCTGAAATCGAGGCGTTGGCCGGGCTCTGCTCCTTCTGAAGGCCCTGGGAGATCATCCATCCCTTGCCTCTTCCAGTCTCTGGTAGATGCCAGCAGTCTCTGGCTTGTTGCCGGATCGCTCCAAACATCTAGGTCTTCCGTTCTCTCTCTCTCTCTCTCTCTGCTCTGTCTGCATATTTCAATTCTGAGTGTGTCTCATCAAATCTCCCTCTGCTCCCCTTTCATAAGGACACTTGTGATTGCATTTAGGGTCCACATAGACAATCCAGGGTGAACTACCCATCTCAAGACCCTTAATGTCATTACATCTGCAAAGACCTTTGTGTTTGCCATATAAGGTAATATACACAGGTTTCAGGGATGAGAGCATGGGTATCTTTCAGAGATTTTTTTTTCTCCTATGATAGCCAATGTTGCAAAAGTATCTAGAGTAAGGCACACCAAGCACCTAGTCTCTATGGATAAATTAAAGATCTTTCTGTCCCTAATACTTACCCTGCTCTTCCTACTCACATGTGACTTTTGTACCTACTACCCCTCCACTGAAACGTCATCTCTTCTCTCTCTGACTGTTTGATTCTCCTCTTCCCTAAGTCTTAAGATCAGGAGAATTTCTTCAGAAATGCCTTACCTGACCTCCTAGACCAGGCCAGTCCCCTTCTCAGGGCCTTTTCACTGTTTCTCCTTGAAGAGTTGAAATTTGTCGTGTGTTTTGTGTGACTGTCTCTGGGAGGACAGTACACCTATCTGCCTTGTATCATCATTTTTTTCTTAATACCCAGCACATAATAATAAATATTTGGTCAATGAAGGAATGAATCTTGGCTTTAACTTTTATAAGCCATACATGTTGTTAGTCTGTTAGGGTTGCCATAATGAAATACCACAGACTGATAATGATTTGAACAACAGAAATTTGTTTTCTCATAGTTCTGGAGGCTGAAATCCCAAGACCAAGGTGAAAGCAGGGTTGGTTTATGGTGAGGTTTCTTTTGCTGCCTGTCTTCTCCATGGGACCTCACATAGCATAGGATCTCTTATGCTTCTTTCTCTTCTTATAGGGACACCAGCCTTATTGGATTAGGGCCCCGCCCCTATGATCACATTTAACCTTAAGTATCTTCTTAAAGCCCTATAACTAAATACAGTCACATTGTAGGTAAGGGATTCTTCATAAGAATTTAGGAAGACACAATTCAGTCCATAATGCTATGTGATCTTAAATAAAAGCCTTAATTTCTCTAAGCCTTGCTTCTCTCATCTCAATTCTTTGGGGGCAAGAGCAACTTTGATCATTAAATGATAATAAGTGGGATAACTTTGTGTGAAGCACTTTACATATTATCCAACACAAAGTAAAAGTTTTGGTTGTTTTCCCCAGAAACAGACAGGATTGGACCATAAGTACCTTATAGGGCGCATTGTCTAACAAATCACCACTGGAAGCTATAACTTCAATAAAAGAGTGAATCCTGGCTTTCACTCATAAACTATGTGTATTATTCTATTAGGGATGCCATACACTGGGGAAACTCAAGTGCCTATGTAGTACAAACACCACAGAGTCACCCCCACCCCTGGAGAAAAGGAGCTGGGAGATTCCTGGACCAACTATAATCAGTCATTGGTTGAGGTCCACTCCCAAGGGTGTTCATCATCCTACTTCCAACCTGCTGTGCCTGTGGACAATGGGCATGGATACCAGAGGACACCTTCAGGCAAAGACATGCTCTGCCAGCTCTGCATAGGGCTGAGGGGGTCCATCTGCTACAATGAGCCATTAGGTACCAATCATCCTCCTAGAAGTTTTCAGAACACTAGACGTGCTGCTTGACAAAAGGGTTCTGGGGACAAACAAGTGTAAGGAATGCTCAGTGGACAGTTGTCCTTGGGTATTTTCCACTAAAACTCTATTGATGTACTGCAATTCAGACATCAACCTTTTTCTAATCCTGTGACTCCCAGCCTTGCTACAGAAAGACTTTTTCATACACTATGTATTGTACTTTAAGGAATGCAAGGTCTCTGATCCATGCTTTGGGGATTCTCAGTTCTGGCTGATAGAGATGTGACTGTCAAGTAAAGATGCTTTTAATCTCTTCGCCACTGGAGCCTCTGAACAGGGTCTGGCACAGAGAAAGTTTTCAATAAATGTTTGTTGTTACAACAGAGCCTTACTACTGTTGCAATTTCAAAACAGCATCTGAAAATATGTTCAGAAAAAGCAGTTTCATGGACAAAAAATAACTGTTTAATCCCCAAAATGGCTGTTTTGAAAGACTTTGAAAGAAAACTCAGCTGAATATATCTACATTTGTTGAGACATTGACCAAAACATGTCTAATTCTCCTGGCTTTGTTCCCATGGTTTTTAAAATGAGGACCTGTGCTATTAGAATATTGTCTGCATTGTGGGGGTGGGTGAACCATGTCTTCCCCACATCCATGTGAGAATGAAGCTCCAGGACTTAGTGGTACTAATGTCCCTCTGGTCCAACTTAGATGGAAAGAGTGTTCCAACTTCTGTCTCCTCCCCCTATACTTCACCCTTCTGTTGAATGCTAAGAGTTGCAGCTGTGACCCCACTACTGGCTGAAAGGAATCAAATTAGAGGACTTCTAACAAGTTGCCTCCCCTTTATCTAGTTGCCAAGCAGAGCTGGCTATTTGTTGTCCTCAAATGTCATCTGGGACCAGGGTAAGTCGTTATCGTTCTTTCTCACCCTTGTCAAGACGGAAGGCTTTGCTGAGCCTGGTGCCCTTGCTTCCACTGCAACGAAGCCAGCATGAGAAGTGAGAGCTGCAAACAAAGAGGCTTTTCTCTACAGATCACTGCTCCAGCTGGGCATCCCCACTATTTTTCCCAACAGTTATGAAAATGGCAACATCACTGTTTGCTGATCATTATTTCAAGGAAAGGTTTGAAACCTTAATTATCACTTGTTCTTTGGAGCTGAGATGGAGGACTAGAGGCTGTAAAATGAGTTTAATTGCCTGCTCGATTAGCCATTTGTATAGCCAATGGCCCGCGGCTGAAGAAGGAATATTTTTCAGGAAGTTGCTCATCTTCCTAGAATTTGTAAAAGGCAGGAGATGGAACATAGAACCATTCTCTTCATGCCCTACAAATGGAAATGCTGGCCTTTCTAGATAAGAGTGAGGACAGAGCACTGTGACCATCCAGGTTCTCATGAATTAAGTCTCTCTTGGTCTTCCTTGAAGGATGATAATGTGGATCTCAAAAGACATACTGTAAAGACAACCCACCCACACCCGATAACCCAGAGAGTGGAGTATTACAGTGCTGAGAGGGTTGTTGGGGTCACTTGGAGCTACCTACCTACTAGTAGGTAGCCAATGTGGATGAAACACAATGACAATGAACGGAAGTATTTCTGAGACCAGATTTATCTTGAAATGAGGTATGTTACCTTCCAGTGGCCTGATGTTGACCCAGCTGCTACTTACTGGTGACCCTCATTTTGTCATTTATTCTTTTATTGTCATTCCTCAGCCCTGCTTGCTGACAACCCCTGGAGAGAAACTGAACAGTCTTCTAATGCCTATTTGCTGTTTGTTTTCTGTTTCTTCTGTGTTTTGGTTCAACTCAAGTTCAAGAATAATTTTCTCATTTTTCTAGGAAATGGTAGCTTTTCTATTTGGGATAATGATCTTGCCTACAGAATGAGAGCAATTGCCACCTTCTCAATAAGTAAGATGAACAAGGTGAGGCATGTGGATTCAGAAACAGCTATACGATGGAAAGCCAATTCCTTTGCCATCTGAATTTTTTCATGTCATTTTATTTATAGCCCCTGTGAAGTAAAAAAACAAACTCTATGTTCTTAATCATTATGCTACACTGCTCTAACTAAGGCCTTCAGATTACTTTATTCTTGAGGTTTAACTTGCTTATTTCTTTACAACCTTCTCCAGGATTAAGCACACTAACAAAGGATCCGAGGTAAAAGGAAATGCATTTAGTACAAATCCAGCTGTGAAAATTTTCTAAATCTGTTTCATGAGTTTACTTACTCATCAGAATGTTGCTAGAGATCAGTTCCTGGAGGCAGACCTGTGATCAGATCCCTACCTCTTAGCTCTGTGGCCTCGGGAATATTAATTAAAATCCCTGTCCCCTATTTTTTTCCATCTGGAAAGGAAAATTAATGATACCAAATTTGTTGGGCTGTGAAATTAGTGATAAAGTAACCACTAAATCAAAACCTTACTCAATTTCTCGTTCCCTTCAGATTCTGTTCTATCTCTTTCCCCACTTCATAGCCAAACTTACTGAAAGAATCATCTTCATGTGCTCTCTCCATTTCCTTCCCTATTCCTCTGCTCTTCAACCTGCTCTGTTCCAACCATGATCTCACGTTCTTTGCTCCCAAACCTAATGTTCCCTTCTCATAGCCTTTATCTTGGTGAATGGCATGAGCATCTGATCCAGTGATATAATTATGATGCCTCCCTCTCTCCATATTCAATTCATTTCCAAACCCTGACCATTTTACAAATGAGTATCTCATAAATCCAGCCTCTTCTTTCCATCTTTGTGACCACCATCATCTCTCGCCTATACTACTGCAAGAGATTGTTACGTGGTCTACTCTCCTCCACCCACCACCTCTCTATTCATTGTCCCTACCGTGGCCAGGGCATCTCTCCTTTGTGATGAGATTTCTTTGCTTATTTGTCCATTTGGTTACTTCCTATCTCTGCCAGTAGAACATAAGCTTCATGAGGTCAGAAATTGCATCTGACTCTGCTTACCGTTCTATTCTTCTTGCCTAGCACCGCACCCGGCATACAATAAGGGCTATTTGTGGAGTGAATAAAGCATCCACCGCATGATATGGACTCCTTAAATGGGAGCTCCCCTTGCGTTCATTGTCATCATCATCGCCAGGTGATTTTTTTTTACAGAAATACTCTTTCCCCTTCAGATGATAGCTAACTAAACATCAGTGTCTTTAAATCTGCTTAGCCTGGGGATGTTCTCTGAACTCTCTGCATTGGACACTAGCACACTCAGAATTTTCATCGCTCTAACACAGAGACAAAAATATATAAGAATTTCAGAGAATAGGTGTGTCTCCCTGCTTTTCACAGTGATCTCCTTTCCTCTCTCTCTGGAAGTAATGTATGTGTTCCTAATACTGCATAAAAAGTTACCTCCAAACTTGAGAGCTTTTAAAAAACAAACATCTCACAGTTCCTGTGTGTCGGGAATCAGCAGGGGGTGGGGGCAGTGTGGCTGGGTCCTCTGGATCAGGGTTTCTCCCAGGCTTCTGTTGAGTTATGTCAAGGCTCAGCCTGGGGGAGGACCTGCTTCCAAGCTCACTCATGTGGCTGCTGACAGGTCTCAGGTTCTCGCTGGCTGCTGGCTGGAGACATCATGTTGACCACATGGACTGCTCTCTAGGACTGCTTGCAGCTCTGCCCGGGGGGGCTCTGAGAGTGAGAGACGGTGAACAAAAGGGAGCCACAGCTATTGGCGACTTCACCTCAGGAGTGATATCCCATCATTTTATGGTATTCCTTTCATTAGCAGCAAGCCACTGGATCCATCCCACAGTCAAGGAGAAGGCATTACATAAGAATCTACCTAGTCCAAGGGGGGATTTGGTTCTCCACAGGCAAGAGCAAGGTGTTTCCTTGATTCTCTGAAGCCTTTTCTCCTTTGAGAATGATGGGTAGCATGCCTATCTGGGCCTCAATGCCTTGCCACACTTCTCTTTCAAAAAAAGGAAGAACGAGCAGAACAGAGGGATGGGGTAGGTTCTGCTAGAAAATAAAGCTCCTAATATAGTAACACTTTTCATTGTCACCAAACATTGTGCATTAACATGAAATCATGGAGAGGACCCCAATTACTCTCATTGGCTTGTCTGAGCATCAGTTTCCTGATGACTTACTTTCTAGCTTCTAATGACTATATTAAAAATAGAACTCTAGGGGCAATAGATACAAAAGGTGTATATTTAGATCTTAGGTTTCTTTCCCTCCCTGCACCCCATCCCCCACTTTGCACAGAGGTTTCAGTGCTCATTTGAGATCATTCTGAAGCTTCATCGACTTTATCTTAATGCATATATATCCAATAGTTGCCATCTAATTTTGATATCAATCCTTCAGCAACAATTAAACAACCTCCTAATTGACTGAATTACCTGTAAGTAATCACACATTCCCTTACATCACAAGCCGTAGGAGGAAACAGGGAGTAACCTGTATTTAGGAGAGATTCGTGGACAATCCTTGGAAAATTAATGGACATAGATGTCAATTCTGAGCAGAGCTGTGAATGCAGGATTTTGCAGAGGAAAAATTTAAAAATACACTTGTAGTTATATGACCTATATATCCACCTTTTGTTTCCTTTGTGCAGATTGTCTCCCAGAGAAAGCTGTCCAAATCCTTGCTGAAGCATGGGAATACTGCAGGGAAGTCCTCCATCACGGTAAGCCCTCTCTAGGCTGCCCAGGTGCCCAGTGCTGCTGGCCAGGGCACATCAGGCTTGTGGGAAGCAGAGCCTGTGGCTACTGGGAGTTGATGTCACAATTGCTCAACGGTCTGAGCTGCCTCTCTCTTTTTCTTCTTTCTCCATTCTGCCAACATACTTTTGACCTTCTCACACCTAGGATTAAGGGATAAAAGAAAAAAGGACCTGAAAGCGGAGCCATTTGATTTTACTAAGCACTTCTGCAATTGCAATATAGGTTTTAGTGGGGGACAGAGATGGAGTTGGCAAGCTCAGTAAGAATATGGAATTGTGTGGGGTTTTTCAAATAGTCAAAACTACCTATCTTTGCCTCTCATTTTTTCTGAGAAATAAAAATTTGCTCTAATCGCATTTAGTACAAGGTTTGGTTTGTTGCCTATGGGCCAGAGAGCCCAGCATTTAACTCTCTTCTTCAGTGTAATAGCTTGGAGCTATGCTGTCCTATTTGGTAGTCACTAGCCACATGTGATTATTTAAGCTTAAATAAAGCTTAAATAAAATTATTTAAAATAAAATAAAAGGAGATAGTAATTGCTAAGTCACAGAAGCCACATATGCAGAGCTCAATAGCTACTAATGAAGTAGCTACTATTTTGGACAGTGTATATTATAGAAACTTTATGTGATTTCAGAATGTTTTATGGGAAATGCTCGAAGTACTTCTAAATAAAATCTTAGATTTTCCTAGATTTGAAACTTTGACGTCTTGTATTAGAGCCTTTGAGAAAAGGTAGAGAAAGTGGTCTAACCATTTGGCTGTGTGGACCAAGATAAATTAATAAGTGAAAGGTAGAAAAAAAGGACCAGGAGGATCTAAATTGCTAGGGAGGCAAATTGCCAGGAAGTAAACCTCCTGAGTTCCTTTAAACATTTGTTTTTAACTTGAAAGTGATGGATTTATATTTTTTCAATGTAACATACTTTTTGAAGGAAAAATTTAAAAAGATTCCTACTGGTGAAGGTTATGAGCATTCTTACAATAACCTACCTAAGCTTGTTGCTTAAATGTTTGAAATGATGCAGTCACATCAAAGCTTTTTCTTGATGGCCATGTTCAATCATGAACCAATGGTTCAAATGGCTTCGAAGACCCTGTGGGTGCTTCAAAAAACTGTGGATTTAAAGGCTGAGTCCCAAATCCCAAAACCTGGTGGTAGACCCAGACGTGAGCTCTGCCACGGTTCTTTTTCACGGGAACAAAACCTCGCCTTGCCACCTTTTCTCTAAAACACCTTGGAGAGTTTCTTTCTACACACATCTCGCAGAAACTTTTTCTCCTTCTTGATTTTAGATATTTAAATACTCCTCTTAAACTTGAGACTTTGGATCCAAACAATGGTTCTATTAGCTTTTGGAAAACACTTGAAAATATGTGCCCATTTTTATTTCATCCTCTTTCCGAAGGCGTCTGTGACCATAAAACAGTTAGAGACCTCTGTTCAAGTGGAGTGTTAAAGGCATTAAGGTGGTTTGGTGCAAAGGAGAATCAAATGAAAGATCTAAATAGGATGGTTTCTGGTTTACCAAGGAGTTCTTGAGTTTTTACTGTCTATCTGGACTCATGTTTCCTACTTCCTAGGTGGTCATACATTTGAGGGTAGATTTCCCTTGGTAGGCAAACATTTTGGTTTTAATATTAGGTGTCAAATAAAATTTCCCAGAGGCTATCAATGTGGACCCAACTCATAATGGACAAGTTGAGCTCAGATAGTGTGGAGATATAATTGAATTAAAGATCAGTGTCTCCAAATAACCAATTTGATAAGGGTATCCACATGCTACCATCTCTGAATGCATGGTGAAGTCCTAAACATTATTTATAAATGGTTGAACCTATCTACAACTCGGCTGGTCCCTAGATTTTTGCTGTTTCTTCTTTTTTCCCATAAGTTTTCCCACTAATTTTTTCTCCAAGGCTTTGGGAGTCACTGTGTATTAAATATTGGAAAGTGCCATTATGAAAGAGGTTCTTAGGTAACACTGTCTTTTCACTTATACCAAAATTCTTGTCAGAACTCTTATTCTTGAGAGTTAAGGGCTTAGATATCTCTCTATCTATCTATCCTCATGTCTCAGAAAGCCCAGGGAGCATCTTTTTTGAAAAATAGGAACTAGAACATTTTTTAATGGCCATATAATCATTGGTCTGGAAAGAACATAGGGACTGGTTTATTTCCCTATGCCACATTGGTCTGACTCAAAGCAGTGAAGAAATGTTACTGCTTCTCCTTATTTGCAACTTCCCAAAGGAAAAATATATGTGTGTATGTATGTGTGTGTGTGTGTACACAAAATTATTTATGGGAGTCCATCCAATGCTGTGTAACCCATAAAGAAAGAAGCTCTTTCTAACTGCTGCCCCATCTCCTATGTTCTCACGCTCGGCATAAACGAAACCTAGCTAGTTATCTACTGTTGTCTGTTCTAGAGAGCTGCCTTGAGCACCTGGAAGTGCTCTGCTGTGCTAACATTGTGGAAAACTCCTTTCCCAGCATGGGACTTCACTGATTTTTGACCCAAGTGTGAGCAAAATTTGTTCATGAACTCCGAGGCAGAGTGGTCCAACCACTGCGGCTGATGCATGCTTTTTCCTTTAGGTGATTGCTGAAGAATTGTCTGGCAATGACGACTATGTCGAACTTGCATTCAACGCACGGAAACTGGATGACAAGGTAAAGTGTTTGGCATTAACCTTATTGAAGGAAGTAATAAAGCCAACACACAACGTTTAATCAGATTTCCCCCTACAGCTATGTTTTCTCTTTCAACCCACATTATTAAACAGATCAAAGATTTCGGAGAGATCTGAAAAGTAAGGCTTTTCCCAAACTGTGAATTAGTTAAGATGGGGGAGGGACTCTAATTAAAACAGGACATTTTTATTACACCAAGACTTCATTTTGTTCCCAAATGCCACAGCTCAGATGCATGTGGGCAAATATGATTTAACCCCCTTGCTAGGGACATTTTAAAGGAAAAGAGAAGATGTGAAAGGAAAGTGACGCTTATTAAGCACCTATATTTACCAGAGTTAAAAGCTTTTCATGCATTATCATATTTATTCATTCATGTAACTTCCAGGCAATAGGCATTATTAACACTGTTTTGTAGACGAGGAAAGAGATTCAAAGATGAAGTAACTTGTCTAAGGTCACATGCATTAGTCCAGATAATCCAAGAAAGGAGTAAATACGCAAGGACTTTGTTAGGAGATGTACCTGTGTAGGGAAGAGAAGGAGGAAGTCTGGGGGAGCCGACAGACCACAGTGCAAGTCTGGTGAGTCAAGGAGAGGGGGAAAGAAGGGTGGATGGCAGTGTGCTGGAATGCCATGCAGTCTAGAAGGTTCAGCAAGGCCAGCCAGGAGTCCTACAGCCAAAACTGCCTGACAAGTTCAGTAGTCTCCACCTGCAGGTTATCCTGGAATTAAGGCTAGATGGAGTGTTGTGAGAAAAAGGAATGCTTCAGAATTTAGGAACTGGATCCCAAGGCCAAGTTCTAATTGAAGTCTCATCCATTTTACTGAGCATAATTGTTGAACCAAGCTCTTCACTTATCTGACCCATTCCTTATTTAATAACTAAATGAGATCCATTAATCTTAGCATAAATAAGCAGTTAAGACTTTGTTGAACTGAAAAATAATTTCATCAAAACAAGGCTTATGAGAAAAGTAACCATATAGCTCAAAATGTGTTCCCAAGTATTTGGTATGAAGTTTAAAATCCCAAACTTCTAGCAGACCATAAGAACTAGACCCCAAAGATCAGTAATGTTTACTATATACATCTAGTTTGTGGAGTTAGTTTTTGGCTTCCTTGACTACACATACAGCCCCTGGCTGGGAGCAGCCCATGGGAAGCCAGGCCTTGGTGCAAGTTCAGGGTTGAATTTGTGAGCAGTATAGCTGGAGCCCTTAGTCAGCTGCCCCCCCCCGTAACATGGGAAACATGTTCTCAGGGCCACCACATAAATGTTTAAACTGATATTTCGGCTCCATGTCTGTCTAACTCCTATCTGTATTCTTTCTATTATATCTCACATCTTCCACCCAGGCACAGGCCATATTTTTCTTGTGTATACAGAAAAAAGCTTTGCAGTCTCTACTTCTTTAAAAAAAGAAAAAAGGGGGTGTCCACACCATATATTTATGATTTCCCTTCAACCACATCCTTAATCAGAAAACATGTCATGTTAATAACTGTATTAATAAAGGACTCTATTTTCCTAGAGTACACCCAGAGAACAGGGGATTTGGGGGGGTGGCACCAGTTTTGGTAAGCCTAATGGCTTACAGGCATGAGGCTGAAAAAGGTAAAGCAGTATCTTAAGCAATTTCCTAAAGTCATAAGCAGCCTCTTATACCCTGGCATAGTTTGTTCATTTTCACCTACAAAAATTCTCAGCCCATTTGTGCGTTCACTCATTCACTCTCATTTGTTCATTTATTCACTTTTGCATCAGTCATTTACCAAACCTTTGTTTCATGTTTACTGTGCATCAGGAGATGGAAAAACACATGCTTTAAACCACTCTCACACCCACCATCAATTCACCATCTAAATGAGACATAAATATAAATAATAAATGAGATAATAATAGTACAGCCATGACAACATATGACAAGTAAAATGTAACCAGAGTGTCCTGAAAAGGATAATTCATTCTGCCTGGGACATCAGGAAAGACTTTGTCCTTATAAATGAATTATATTTAAATTTTTTAGTGTGTGGAGTAGATTGTGTGAAACTTTCACAGACTGCTACCTTTTGACATTCCATGGGCTTGGTGCTGGGAGCAGCAGTGTGCGTTGATTTCAGTTGGGTGTAAGCTTTTCACCTTCAGTTCCTTGGGACAATTATGCTCTTTCTCCCAATCACATCCCCAGCTTTCAGAATAATTCACCAAATCTCTTTGTAGTGTCTTTCCTGGCGCCATTATAAGCCATTGGGTCAGTGTGTAGGAGTGTTAAGCTACTCATTTAATGGTTTGAAATGCCTTCTTTCTTCCTAGTAGTCTCTTAAGTACCACTAATTTGTCCTCTGCCTTAGGTCACAGTGTGAGGAGACTTTGGTTTTTGTTGGAGGGCCCATTGGCTTTAAGGGGTTTGAACAGTTTCCCTTCATTCCAACAAGCACTGCTCACAAAACTGAAAGAACCCCCAAGTAGCATTGAATCTGGGTCTAGACGGCCATTCCCCACTTGACTGTGCTGATTGTCCTGTGCTCTGGTCACTGCTGAGACTCCGTGCCCCAGTGCTGCAGACTCCAGGTCCCTTATCATGTACTGGTATCTTGCCCAGACTCCTTAGTACCAGAAAAGAGCAGGCCCTCTTCAGAACAAAGCAGAAGCCATTGCTTTGATTTGGACCAGAAGGTGAATGATCTCAGGTGGAAAGAGGGCAAGGCATAGAATTTAAGAAACAAGAGGAGAGCATAAAGATTTTCTCATGCAGCCTCTTCAGGAAATAAAGGCTATGATTGGTTTGATGACTTACCCAGAGATATCACTACTGTGCTGGTTATCTATTGCTGAATAACAAACCACCTCAAAACCCAGTGACTTAAATGAACAACACTTTTATTATATGCCATGATTATGGGGGTCCGAAATTCAGGCAGGGTTCATCTGGGCAATTCTTCTCCTGCTAATGATGTTGACAGAGGTCACTCATGATACTCAGCACATAGAGGGGCCTGTCTGGAAAGCCCACTCTAGCTTTACTCACTTGCCTGGCATGTGGGATGGCTGAAAGCCTGGGCTCAGCTGGCCCATTCAGCCAGAGTGCCTACATGGTGGTCTTCGGTTAGTCACACGTCCTGCACGGCGGCTGGCTTCTCCCAGAGAGAGCACCCAAGAGAAACAGACGGAAGCTGTATGTAGCCTTTTCTGATGTGCCCTTGGAAGTCATGCATCATGCCCCCTGCTGCACTCTGTTGGTTACAAGTGGACCATAAGGCCAGCCCAGAGGCAAGGAGAGAGGAGTCAGACTCCATGCCTTGATGGGGGCATGGCACCGTCACATGGTAGGAAAGCGTGTGGACAGTAGGCATGGCATGGTGCTAGCCATCTTTGGAAAATGCACCCTGCCCCAGTGTTTTTGTAGTCAAGCCGGAATAAGATGGTACGATTATTTCACATCACAGCTGGAAAAATAGCTCCCAGGGATTCTCAAGGAGGACCTCTTTTCAGCTTTTAGCATTAAATGATGTTCTAGCTAGCTACATATTAAAGTTGAACTTATCATATCTATTAATAGAGAAAATATATCATGATTAAAAGCCAGTGAAATAAATAAAGCTCTTAATTTTTAAAAAAATTGGTAAGGAGTATCATGTCAGCAACTAATTTCTAGGTATATTTGAAAAATTGCATTATGAATATGTGGAGAAAATATGCTGTATCCAATTCAGATCACAGTTATAGGAGATCTGGATCTCCAGCCCCTTTGCAGTCATTCTGGTACCTCAGGTAGAAAGCTTCTGGTCTAATGCAGTTGCCTTCTTTCACAGATGAGAACACTGATGTGCAGAGATGTGAAATGACTTACCCAAGTCCACACACATGCACGCACACACACATACACATTTCAATATTTTTTCAAGGAAGAAGGTTACTGAATACCAGTCGGATTGGTCTTGGGTGTGGAGGACTTGGTAGTGTTCCCGTGTATTTCAGGGAAGTAGGAAGCCAGGGAGGAGGGAGAAAAGGGAGTGCTGTAGACATCTGTCTTCTTTTCAAGTTTGCAAAATATAATTATCTTTCAGTAAAAATGCTACTTTTGTTATGACATAGTGGGTTTATTTTTATTATTTTAAACGTCATATGCCATAAGACTATTTTCTAAATTTTCCAGTTTCAATTTATACTGTGGTAAATATTGATAGACATAATCCATGTCAACAAAAGTTCTCTGGGGTTCTTGATAATTTTTAAGACTGTAGAGGAGTCTAAGACCAAAAAGTTTACACATTGCTGTTGTAGGGTACACCAGGGAGCACTAGGCAGTTTTGCAAACCACAGTGACGGAGCAATGTCCCTTTTACTTTGATAGACACTGTCATTTTTAACTTGTCTTTCCAATGTTATTCAGCAGACCATCTACCTGAAATGGAAATCCAGAGTTCTAGAAATCTGAGAGGTACCCTTCAGTGAGAGCTGAAGGTGCAATAGATGAAGTTTGCAAGAAATAACTTAGTATTTATCCAGTAGCAGTGCAGGTCGCTTTGTGAAGAGATGGGCTTTCTACCGTTTAAAGCCCCTTCATCACATTAGCAGCTAGTTAGCAATTAATCTAACAAGTGAATAGTAAGTGGTCACTTTGGAACATTTAAAGCTGAACATTTGGTACTATTCTTTCTCCTCTTTTTCCCCAAGAAAGTATTCATGTTGGTGTGTTGGAACTGATTCTCACACTGGTGGTTTCCACATCTGTAATAGCAATCGTTATCAACTACGCTATCAGTGCTCCCATGATGCAAGTTTGGTGGGGTGCAGTGTAAGCAAACAAATCTGTCTCTAAAGCCAAGGTTAGCAAACGTTCTATAAAGGGCCAGATGGTAAAATATTTTAGACTTTGCAGGCCATATGTCCCAAGTACTCAGCTCTGTCTTGGAAGCATGAAGACAGACATAAGCAATATGTAAATGTATGAGTGTATTCCAATAAAACTTTATTCACCAAAGCAGGCAGTGGGCTGGATTTGGGCCGTGTACCATAGTTTGCTGACCTCTGTTCTAAAGCAGTGTTACATCTCTACCTGCTGTGCTGTGATTTTACTATGTTCAAGTGTGGATGCCTGAAAATTAATCCAACCTGCATTAATGATAGCAAATCATAACTAATGAGCATCTCCAGTGTACCAGATGTCAGGATCTAACCTACGTAACCATATTCCCAAAGATGGGTTTACAAATGAAGCAGAATGAGGCAAATTAAACAATTTACCCAAAGTCACAAGGCTAGGAAGCTACAGAGTCTGGATATGACTCCAAGTCTTTCAGACAATCTTTTCTAGTACCAATATTCTGTTTTCAAGATCACTGTCCTAGAAGTACACTGCTTCCTTTTCTATTCCAAACCGTAGATGGTGCCTTATTGCTCTCTCACTTGTCTCAGTGTCTTTCATTTTGGACTAAAAAGGCAGAGTAACATGACATCCAAGTCATTTAAAAACTTCACCATAGCAAAACTTCAGTAAAATATCTACATAATTCATCATATTGCACTAAACTGTCCCAAGGCCAATCTTAGTGCTGATAGGCAAGCAAAGAAAGCTGAAAATTCCAGATTGTGGTCAAGTAAGCATACAATTAGATGCAGAGTTCTGGTGTTTAAACTATGGATCTCTTGGTGTACACTTAAGATACTTTAGAGCTCCTTATGAGTTGTTTTATTTCCAGAGGTCAGATGCCTTCTTCATAATAATCATCCCCAATACTTGCATAGTGCTTTACAGTGAGTCCTCCAGCATTCTCTCTTGTGTTGATAATGATCATAGCAGCAACACTCTTTGAGTGCTCACCGTGTGCCAGGGGCTGGACTCAACACTTCGTGTGCATCAGCTTCTCTAATTCTTTCACGGTGCCTTGAGGCCAAAGGTGATGCTCTTCCATTTATGGATAAGGAAACTGAGACGAGGAAATGAACTGCCTTGCCCTGGGTCATCCAGATTATGCATGGTGGAGTCAGAACTTGAAAGCAGTTCTGAAGCCAGTGTGCTGCGTGTTAGATTTTTAGTTACTTGAGAGCAGAGACTAATCCATTCTGTTTTGCCTTGATATGCTCTGACTGCACCTCTGTGCTAGCCCTAAATAGTGTTTTAAGAGAGTATGAAATAAAATAGAAAAAGCATTGCAATATACTACCCAGGGAAAAATAGGGCACTGAAGTGTATATAGAGTATGATTACAAATATATTTTTTAAAAAGGAAGAAAATTACATCTAGATTCTGGAAAAATATTTACCAAAATGTTATTGATAGTTATAGAATTATAGGTAAGATTATAGGCTATTTTTTCCTCCTTTCTATTATTTCATCTTTCTATTTTCTCTTTTTGCTGTTTCTAAATTAAAATGGTAACATTTTTAAATTATAAAAAAAAAGTCAATAAAATTCTTCCAGTGGGGTCAGCAACTTTTAAGTACAATTCACAAAGAGTTTTCTGAGGAATCAACTGACTATTTAAAGGAGGCAAAGCCTGACACTCCTGGCGAAGAAGCCCAAGGGCACCTAGGAACAAGCTAACGTGGCTCACATCCATTAGGGAAGGTGGGGGGAGGAGGAGGTTCCAATAGTCTTATGATGAGTGTTGGAACAGAAATAGTCCCCCGGGGCAAATGTCTTGAGTAAATGCAGTGAGGTGGGAATCAGCTGGCTGTGTGTCTAGGTAGAAAACAGGGGCCATTCTGGTGGAGAGGTGAGGTCTGCAAGGCAGACTTACTAATGAGAGCAGCCCAGGAGGCTACTTAACAAGATTAAAGCTGTGGTCATCAGGCACCTACAGAAATGGAATGGAAGGGTATTTTCTAGACTCTGGGTGTTGTGAAGTTTGGTGTTTAGTTCCTGGTTGGGTGGGGAGGACAGCCAAAGGAAGGATAATTATTCCCACTCCCCATCTCTTCTCTTTCTAAGGTACAAAGTTTCTAGGGTGATATTCTTCACTACAGAGCCACTATCGTGTTCCTGCTCAGAACCCATCTGTGGTTTCACATTGCCTCTCCAGGCAAGTGTAGCGACTCCAGATGTGCACTGAAGGCCCCTCACATCGTGGAGCTGGCTTTGTCAGCATTGGCCCCTCACATTCCTCCCTTACACATCCTGGGCTGCAGGGGAACTAAGCTACTTGGTGTGCCCACTCTATGTTTACTCTTTACACCTTCATTCAGTCTGTTTCCTGTCTACAGATACTCTCCCCAAAACCATAGTTTCTAGTCAAAATCCATCAACTTCCCCTCATCTCTGTTTCTCATTCATTCAGTCATATTTAGCCCTTGGATATGTTTACTTGTGTACTTGTCTTACCACAAAACTAGATGGTTCTTTGGATGCCCAAGAAGAGGTTTTAGCCTTTCTTAATAGTCTAACATCAAGCAGAAAGGCTGTATGATGAGTATATCCCCTAAGAATATTTTGTTGAGTTTAAGACCATGATGGCTATGGCATTATTCTCCTTTGCTGCAGTCTAGATTTTGGGGGTGGGGGGAGAGACCACCTGCTGAAATACATAATAAGCATCATAACTAAGGCTATTGCTCAGAGAGCTTCCTATACCAGGTGTTCATGTCATTCATTCATTTATTTATCTGTTGGTTCATACACTTAATAGGCACTGTGTAGCACTAAAAGCTAGACACTATGAGACATGCTTGAGAAATGATGGAAATATAAAGGAAAATAAGACACAGTTCCTCCTTTCTAAGAGTTTACAACCTATTGGAGTAAAAAAAAAAAAAAGTTTAAAAGAAGGATATGGATTAGGTCTGCTTCCAGTAATAAAGTACCTGTTTGTTTTACATAATTCTCCCATTGTAAATAACTATAAACTCTGGATAAGATACAAGAAACATCTGTTTGGGAGTCCTAAGGCAGCCAAGATTTGATGAGCCAAAAAAGACTTGAGGGAAGAAAAATCCATTGAGATGAATCTGGTACCCTATTCAGATTTTCCACTGAAGGCAATTCCTCAAGGCTGATTAGTAAAAAACACTTCAGATAAAAAAGATAGGAAGCCTGAGTGATGTCTCTCAGGGCATTCACTAATGAGCAAATGTCACAGAGAGAAACTGAACACAGAGCTAGAACCAAGAGAGTATGGAGATGAATAGCCTTCGAGGGTCTTGCAAATAAAAATTGGCCTCAAGGGCTTGTCAAGAGGGAATAGCCTTCATAAACCCCCACTCTTTTCATTGGAGCCCTGTAAGGATATACCCAAGCATTAGAGGAATCAAGGAATATATTGGGCCTTTGCCAGAAGCTACAGACTCATCTAAAGGGTTTTGTAATCTTTTTACACAGTGTCTGGTATTTAAAGGTGAACAAGTATACCAAGAGGCAAAACTAAGAAATAGGTAATAGAAATAGACCCATAGGTGATCAAGATACTACAGACATCAGACATGGGCTTTACAATAATTACAATTAACATGTTTAAGACAGCAGCTACATCGTTTCTCAGAGAACTGGCATTTGAATTGGTCTTTAAAGAATGCATTGGTCTTTACAAAAGACTTACTTTTCAAAGGACGTGGAGTTCAGAACTGTTTGTTCTAGCCAAGGCTGGATCACAGGAATGAAGAATAAAATGGGGAAGGATCAAATGGGGATATTTGATCCAGGGCTGAATTAGATATATTTGTGCAGAAGGAGCACAACTCATTTTTGTTTACATGTCTGTTTTAGGATTTCTTCAGTAAATCCGACCCCTTTCTGGAAATCTTCCGTATGAATGATGATGCGACTCAGCAGCTAGTACATCGAACTGAGGTAAGAAGAGTCATCTTCAGCTAGGCCATCTTGTCCCTCAAGATGAAAAACTGACCTGTTTTGAGAAACTCCTTTCGTTCCTTAATATCCATATCTATGTGTTCAGACATGGAGTCCTCACTGTCCTCAAGAGAACTCTTTATTCTCAGTTTAGATATTAGAAGAGAAGATTCTTTCTCACTCAAATTCTTCATTAATGTCCTTCAATGCAGATAGCCAGCAACTTATTAATAATAAAAATACAAACATTTAATGAAGGTGACTAGGTGCCAATCATTGTTCTAGGTGGTTTTATGTGCATTATTTTATCTACTTCTTACAATAATCATTTGACATGGTTATTATTACCCCCATGTTGCAGTTGAATAAACTGACCTTTTGGGAGGTCAAGTCACTTTCCCAGTCTCACAGTCCAAGGGGTACAGCTGGAGTTTGCATTGAATTTCTTTGACCCTGAGCTTCACTGTAATTTGGAAAGGCAGCTTGCCTCCTCAGGGAAAGTTCATACACTGGACTCATGTCCAGCTTACCATGTGGACAACTGCCCTGTCTCAGCAGCCTCTTGTCCAGCTGCATCTCCCTCTCACCTTCCCTCTTTCTCCATGTGACTCCACTTATGCTTCACTATCCAGCTGCCCAGTACCCACTACTACACACCACTCAATAACCAATTCCAATCCCAATCTCTGTTTTTTTATTTTATTTGTAAACAAGTCCAAGAGAGATTCTGTGGGAGTGGGAAGTACATTGATAAGGAGGAAGTGGGGTAATTTTGATGAGTGGCTTGGAAGAGACTCTAATGTGCTTACCAGTGGTAGGCAAAGGAAGAAGGAGCCCTGATGACTTGTAGGATGATACTGGGGGTGCCATGTTCCCAGTACCCTTCACTGGAAATCCGGTTCCATTTTCCTGAAGTGACAGAGTTGCAGGGAGCATTAGAGAGACAAATATGCCATACTTAAAGTAGACAAGAATTAAGTGGTCTTGAATGGACTAACTTGTGGACACCATCTAGGGCATATTTGGCATTTAATAAAATGTGTTTAGTAAAAGAATGAATAAATGAATGAAGTTGAGTGTAGATAGTGTGTCCACTACATGTTATAGCACAATGCGATTCTCTGAAACTTAATCCCTGGGGAATAGATTGAGATACAAATGGGACAGTCTCCCACCAGTGAATAGAATCTCTTCACACCTAAAGATTCCTTGGATCGGACAGGCTTTCACAGAAGTAAATAAACTTTGGGGAGGATCAGAAGTGGTATCCACTCAAGCTTTTACTGCAGTCAGTAAATGGAGACTTGTGCAGGGAGTTGGGAAGGACGGTGTATTATTGGACTTCTCTCCCAAGGTCCTTCCCTCCTTTGCCCCTGACAGCATTTCTCTTCTCATCATTAATATTGGTAAATCCTCCTATCCCAATAATTGCTAGAACTTCTCCCTGTTACCCCATTGCTGAGAGGCTTCTGGAGTCTCACGAGAATTGGGATTGTAAACTTTTCCAGTGAGTCAAGCAACATAACACTGATTTTTTTCTTGTGGGCATGCATGTCCCCCATTTTAATTACAGAGAAAATTTCTAGTTGAAATTTTGATTTGCTACTGCATTTTTCAAAACTGTTATGATGAAACAGTTCTTCACCTCTTAGATAAACCTCATTGGCTACAATACTGCCACTGTGCAAAGCTAGTTCTTCACTTCTTAGAATTTCCATATAGAGGTGAGAATTTTGACCTAACCCAGACAATTTTATCTAACTCTTCTTCTCACTATCATCCCAAGACAAACTCACACAGAAAAATTATTTTTTCCATTTTAGTGAATTAAGAGAAATTTAATAGTAAGCCCATGATCATGAATAATTATAATAATGAATAATTCATACTTACATTAAAGAATCCAGCACAAGAGAATATCACTTATAAAATAATTATGTTATTTGGATAGAGAATTGGTTTTTTTACAATGTTAAGACCTGCTAACTAAAAACGTCATAGGAAGAAAACTCAGTGATACAGAACTTCATTGAAGTCCATTTGCATGTCCCCTAGCACAGTGGTTACACACATCAGAGTCACCTAGGGGTGCCCAGTCTCCAGAGCTCCTGTCTGTAGGTTTGTGTGGGTCCTAGAAATTTGCATTTTAAACAAGTGCCCAAGTGATATTGCGCCTGCTGATTCGGGAATCTCACTTTGGAAGCCCCTGTGCTAGAGTACACAATACAATCTCAGAAAGACACTCATACATCCTAAAACAAAGTGAATTATTTGAATCATAGTGATGGCAGGATAAGACTTGACACATATGGACCCTCAGGCAGGATTTAGCCAAATTCATGATTGGTACGCTGCTTTTAACAGGGTTTCACTATATTAGGGACTTAGTTTGTGGCACTGAAGATCTAAGCATCTGCCCTGTATTTCTTAGGACAGGTAGTGTAAGTACCTCCTGGAAATTTTCTTTTAGACGCTTCTCTTCTGGTTTGCAATCTGCCTAATTCAAGGTCATGGGTAACCAAAGATCATTCAGTTCTTCAGCAGTAGAATTGTCCTGCCTCATCCCCACACCCACCAATAGTCTTTGCCTAGGCTGACCTCAGGAGGAAAGAATTTATGCCATAGGACTGTCAGTCCTCCAGAGCAGAAGATCTTTTATCAGAAGCCAGAGGCAGCCTCACCTTATTGATTCCACCCCCTCTTTATGTAGAATGGCTCATCCCTAGTATATACATACTGGACAGTATTACTGTTGTTATTCTTAAATCAGCAGCCAGGCCAGTGGTCACAGGAGTTCTGCCCATAATGACCCACTTTAGTAGACAGCTTTAAAAAACTTACTACTCCAGGTTTTTATTAAGGCACCCATTCCAGAAATTGTCCTTTTCATAAGTGCCACAATGCTTCTCAAGAA
This sequence comes from Sturnira hondurensis, assembly GCF_014824575.4. Taxonomy (NCBI): domain Eukaryota; kingdom Metazoa; phylum Chordata; class Mammalia; order Chiroptera; family Phyllostomidae; genus Sturnira; species Sturnira hondurensis. The sequence goes on from NW_028085930.1 coordinate 7,579,890, forward strand.
GTTTTTATGTTGAAGTGTGAAAATGTCATGCACTTCCTCCCCCCAACAACCATCCCTCTCTTTCTTTCTTCTTAGGTTGTGATGAACAACTTAAGCCCAGCCTGGAAGTCATTCAAAGTATCGGTAAATTCCCTATGCAGTGGGGATCCAGACCGCCGGCTGAAGGTCAGAAATCTATCTATGTCTGAGAAATGCAGTTTTTATATATTTAACCCTCCTCTTTCTCCTCAAGTGAATGTTGGCAAACCCAAAATTTTCTGTACCATTTAACCAAATCCCTCAGCATCTTTTTGGAAAAAGCAGGGGACCTTTTTCTGCTATAGCCATTGAAGCTCATGAACTAGCCCAAGATAAATCCAAATTTTGTTATGTCAAGAGGCAAATCTTATGGCTTCTCAGAGACAAACTGTGGCAATAACTTCAGGGCATAATGGGGAGTTATTAAAAACACAAATACTGATTATCTACTGTTGCATAATGTACTACTCCAAAATTTAGTAGCTTAAAGTAATAACCATTTATGTAGCTTAAAATTCTGTGCTTTGGCAAGTTGAGCTCTCCTAGGAGGTTCTTTCTGTTGGTCTTGCTTAGACTTCCTCACACATTCACAGTCAGCTGCACACGAGCTGGCTGTCATCCGGAATGACTGGGGTGGTTGGGCCATTTGTCTCTCGTCTTCCAGCAGGCTAGCTTGGCCTTATACACAGAACAGCCTCAGGGTTCCAAAAGACCAGGAGCAGAAGCTTCGAGGTCTCTTGAGGTCATACGTGGTCACTTCCTCCACATTCTATTGGCCAAACCAAGTCACATGGCCATCTTAGATTCAAGGGGCAAGGAAATAGGAAATAGACTCCGCCTCTTGGTGGGAAGAGTTTCAAAGTATTTCAGCCAATTTTTTTCACTTGACCACAAATGTATTTTGAATATCATGAGAATGTAGAAGTTGGAAGAAAAGATGCACTGTGAGAGTCGGGATGGCCAAAAGAAGGCAAAAGGCTGAATGCCAGAAGAGAGTTTTCCAGGAGACATTGCTTATGGTCTGTGGTCTGGCCCGCTCTCTACCTTAAAAGTCCAGAAGCTGGGATGTATTATCAGTGTTAATTCTAGAGTTGATTAACATTGAATGAGAAGCATGACCATTGAGCTGAATTAACATTCACCTCAGCCGCACCAGGGCATTTTCTCCATGTGGGCAAACCATAGGGCAGACAATTGTCAGAAGGTTGCTGTGGTAGCCAGAGAGCAAAGCCAGGGATGCTGGACAATGGCAATGACTAATGGCTTCAGACTCTAAACATCTGGGGCTCTGTCTCCACAATAGGAATATAAGGCCGTTAACGCAGACTTAACATTCCTGTCTGTCTTTCAAGGCACCAGATCCCATGGAAAGGATTATATGGGCATTGCCAGTGTTTGTCTTTAAAACTTCGTGTGTTCTTTTCTCTTTTGCCCCACCAATCTTCTTTCTTCTCTCTTTCTCCACCACTGGATCATTTTGAAGCAAATCCCAGATCAGGACAGACTTGCCCTTGGGCACAACAAATGTGGTGCCAGGGCCCATGACACTTGTGAGAGCCTACAGAAATATTTTAATTGCTTTTCAAATCAGAAGGAAAAAAAAATGAACTTGTAAGATGAAATAAAATGTCTTAATCTTTTCTCACATTAGAAAACAATGCCATTTTTAGGATCCCAAAATTCTACTACAAATAGATTTTGCAATAGATTTACAAAAATCTATTAGCAAAAAGTATCTAAGGCTAACAAAAGTTGTGATGTGTCCTTGCACCAAACATCATATCATTTCATCCCAAAATATTAAGTATGTATCTCTTGAAGGTAAGTAATCGTTCTAAAGACTAGACCACAAACCCATGGTCTTATCTAAAAATGTAAACTAAGCTTCCTTTCAATCAAATATTTTGCTACTACTCACATGTGCTGATTGTCTGTCTAGTGTATGTTTTTTTTTTCATTATGATTGAAACAAGGTTTAAACATTGCACAAGATGGAAATGTCTCTGAAGTCTCTTTTAATTTGTTAGTTGCCTATTCCTCTTTTTTCTTCCTTGCCATTTACTTATTGAAGATACAAGGTTGGTTTGTTCCATAGCATTTCTCACATTCTATATTCTCTATAAACAGACAGCTGAAGCCTGACCAGCTTAGGGGTCTCTTTTCCAGCAAGAAAACTTTACACATACTGGTGCTCTCATATGGTGTTTGCTCTCATGGAGGAACATTGCCTAGATTCAGTATTTCATTAGGGTTTCCAAAGTGGTGCTTTTTTTGACACTATCATCTCTTTGTTATTTAATATTCAGAGTTCTTTTGTAAAGAAAGACTTTAATAACTGTTTGGGGCTGAGGTATGATTTGTACACAAGAGATAGAATATGGTTTATTTGGCCTTTTTTCTTTTTACCAATTTTCAGAATAACAAATTACTTTTCTAGCATCCTCCGTAGGTGACTAGTGAGGTCCCCCAATATTATTAAGAATTCATGGATTTTTTAATATACTGAAGTATTTCTGTTGTTATTGTGTCTTTGAAAATGTGAATTGTCCCATAGTTAGCCAATTGGCTTTTGTATTGTTTTTGGTTAAACTTAATAGTGTTTAGTAGTTTCCTTGCTTTCTGGTATGAATTTTTAAAGTCATTAATCTTTAAGTTCTTTTTCTCCATAAGTTAGATCTCTCTGTGGATGGTAACTCATATTTTAAAAATCTTGACTTCTTCCCCATAGTTAAATCTCTACACCATAAAACTATCGGGTTCATTTGTTTCATTTTGCTTTCAGTTTTTAGGATCTATATCTACAATTATAATTTTATTTTACAATTATATAAAATGTTACATGATTCTAAAGCCAAAACTACATAATAAGGTGCATTCAGGACAGTTTAGTTCTCATTCCTGTCTTTCCCAGTTTTTCGCCTCTCCCTTTACAGCTAATGGTTGTGTAGTGTATTTTAACGCCTGCTAGAGCCTTCCCCTTTCACCTCAGCATTCCCTGTCTTTTTAGGGGCTTTTCCGGATATTTAGCCAGTTTGTTCTTTCCACTTAGCTTTATAAGCAACTAGTACCAGAAGAAGAAAAAGAAGTTTGATGGTATTTTTATTGAGATTGCAAAGGAAATATCTTTTAATATTGTCTTTCTGCCCCAGAACATGGCATTCATTCATGTCTCCTCTTGCATTTTGCAGGAGGGCTTAATGTTTTCTCTCATAGGTTTGGAATGTTTGTTTGTAAGTTTATTTCTAGTTAATTTCTTTCTCTCTCTTAATTTTGCTTTTGTAAGTTGAGTCTTTTGTTATACATTCTAACTATTGTTAGTACACATAAAAGCTATTGAATTGTTTTTCTTAAATTACTATTTTATTAAGTTCTATTATTTCTGTTAATTTTTTACATAATTCCAAATATGAGATTGCATCATCTCAAAGTAAACAGTTTTTTCTCCCTATTTACTTAACTAATAGTTCCAGTTTTTCCTCTTCTTTAATCGTGTGGACCAATACCACGTTAGTGGAGGTAGAAGGCATCTTATCATCTTACTCATCACTATAGTAAACAAATCCTATAGTGCTTCCCCATTAATTCTGACAGATTAATTTTATTAAGCAATTCTGAAGGGGTCGGTGGTTGGTAGCTTTCAGAGAGGACTCTTATTTGTCACGATTACCCAAAGACAGCACTGTGGCCTGCCGAAATGTCTCCTGAACTATGTGAAAGACCTTGTGCTACTTCCAGAATTGACTTCAATTTATATTTACTATTAACTAATGAAATTATTCATGATTTGTAGGGTATATTTGAGTCTTTGTCAAAATCATAATTTTGTTTATTTCTCGCCGTACCAGGAGATAGGTTCCATTATCTTCAGGTCACAGATGAAGAAACTGAAGGTCAAACCCCTATCTAGTCAAATGCCAAGTGTAATGCTTTTCATTGACTTGCACTGCCTCTATTTTGTTGTATTTATTAGAAAGTAAGTCATCCTGGTGAAGCATATCCCTGTACTCTGACCCACCGCAATGTATATTTATCATCATTCTAGTATGTGACAGAAACAAGACTTGTCCGTATGTGACCTATTTCATAAAGCATGAGAAACTGTCCATTATTTAACATACCAGTAAGGGGAAAAATGCTCTCAGTTAAACTTATAACATATTGCTTTCTTATCAAAGTGTGGCTGATAAGAAAAGGAAATGGTATTAATCATTTCCTATGACTTGATCAGCATGATATTAATGTTCAGTACGTATTTTTTAGGAGGCAATGCTGTTATTCAGAATAGGTTCTTCCAGCCCTGGCCAGCTGACTCAGTTGGTCAGAGCATTGTCCCAATAGGCCGAGGTCGTAGGTTCAATCCTTAGTCAGGGCACATCTAAGCAACAACTACTGAATGCATAAATAAGTAGAACAACAAAATGATGCTTCTCTTCCTTCCTCTCTCTCTTAGAATAGGATCTTCCAGACTGGGGTCTTGAAGAAGAGAGTGATATGACGCCGTCAGTAAGCATCATTAACACTAGTACTATGGGAAAAATGCATGTCAGAATAATCTGGACAAACACCGTAGCAGCACCATGAGGCCAGTCCCTCGTGAGAGAAGGAGATAAGATGCCTAATAACCTCTAAGAGGAATGTCTCCAATTCCCCTGTGTGGTTTGAATTCTCCTTCTCAAGTCCTGTCCCCATAGTTTATCAGGCATCCTGAGTGTGACTGGTAGAGGCCAGTTGCCTGGAAGAGGGATCTGTGGTGATGAGGACCGGTTATTTCTGCTTCAATCTGCCCCCAGGCCTTATTGAGGAGAGAGGCCCAGGTTGTGGTGGGATAGGCACAAGTAAGCCCCGGTAAAGGGAAATAGCCAAAGAGGAGGAAAAGCAGTTCCCCAAAGTCAAAGCCAAGGTAATAGGATCCTGGAGTCCATGGATGGGTGAGAGGTACAAGTCTAAAGCAACTAACAAATGGCACGTTCACCCGCGATATATCCTGCTCATTCTTTATGCCCTCCCTCTTCTGCAGACTTGTATCATTGGTTTAAAACAGCCATGTTCACAAGCTCCCTTCTGGACTCCTGGCCAATCAGAAAAGGGCTCTATGGAACCAGAATTCCAGACCCCATTGCTCCTGGAATCTTCATTTTAACAGTTTTCTTAAACAATACTGGTACAGGCCATTTGCCAAGCACATGCTGAGAAACCCTCTCTTCCTAATGATTCTCCAAACCTAGCTGAGTTGCTGGTGAATCTCTTAGGTAGTTCAGTGTTTTTTCTGCCATCTTACTGCAAAACTAAGTGATTATGTATTCATTCATTCTGCTCTCCCTCCTTTAGGAAACCCTTAGCTTACGTCAGCTTTTCATGTTCTCCCTTCTCCCATGTGGCCAGGGCATCTTAAATTAGAATTGTATATTCTCCACAAATTCACTGTCTTTGCTTTGGACTCTTTGAGCCACGCTGACACACAGTTGCAAGATGGATTTGACTCCTGAAGTGGGCCCTTGAAGTCTGCCTGGAGCCTTGCCCCTTTATTCCCAACTCAAACATTCCCAAATACTTTGATTTCTAACTCCTGGACCCCTAAGGACCTCTTATTTTGCCTCTGGTCCTTTGGTCTTAGTTGCCATCCTTGTTTTCTTTCTGTTTTATTCTGACTTTCTCTGACTTTAGTTGCCATCCTTGTTTTCTTTCTGTTTTATTCTGACTTTCTCAAACCTTCTGGCTCACACTGCTTGGAAAGGAAGAAACGCCACCCTAGTTCCAACCCGCAGATCTCAGTCCTTGACAGTAGCCTGATTCAGCCCCGTGATTCCCCCAAACCCATAGGAAGGCTTCAATCATCGTATACCCCATTGGGTACATTAGCATTCCTGATTCTTCTTACAAAACACAGGAAGCTGGAACTGAAGGGTCCATTGTTAAAGAACCTATAATAAAGAACCTGACCTTGTCAGGTAGTTGAAAATGAATTCAGAACTGATGGTTACCAGTTGGAAGGAGGACTGGAGAGCTGGATGAAAAAGGTGAAGGGTTTAATAAGTACAAATTGATAGTTACAAAATAGTCATGGGGATGTAAAGTACAGTATAAGGAATATAATCAGTAATATTTTAATAACTATGTATGGTGCCAGGTGGGTACTAGATTTATGGGGGAAATCACTTCATAAATTATAAAATGCCTGACCATTATGCTATATACCTGAAAATAATATAAAATAATACCAAGTATCAACTATAATTGAAAAATTAAAAAACTAAAAATAAAAAGAAAGCAAGTTCACTTCCCTCTCTACCTACCTTACAATTGGCAAGGGAGAAAACCTTGCGTGGTTCGTGGCCTTGTTAAGTTTTCCTGAGAGCTGTTAAAATGCAGATGCTTCCTTTCCAGCCTTTCTGGACTCGAGGGCTGCTGGTTTTGTCCCTGTTGATAATTCACTGAGCCTATATGTCCTGCAATTGCCAGGGGATTGCAGACTCATCCCGGTGCCTCTATAGTGGATCGTCCACGGTGCAGAAATCCTTGACTCCACATAAGTAAATGGCACCTCTGAGCCCAGCAGGCTGTCTTTACTGAGAGCTGTAATCAATACTGCGTGTGGAAAAGCAATAACCGGCTTAAATAGTGTTAAATTATGCAGGAATGGAGGAGGCTTCTGAGGGAGAGAAAACTTACCTATTGCCTTAATTTTAATGATTTTTTTCATTAATATTATCCCCCGATTTTAAAAAAAAGAATGAGGAACTCTCTGTGTTTAAGCAAGTTGCTTAAGATTACACAGCTAAGTAGCACAGCCTTAATTTAAACCAAATCTCATGTTCTATAGACCTTGCTCTTAACTATGAAAAGACGGCTCTCATTCACTGAGCTTTCACCAGCTATCAAGTACTGTGATGGACACTGCTTACGTTATTTTCAACGCTATTTAAGTATTGTAGACTAAACAATTCTGCAGTAAAAAAAGAGCCCATACAATGTGAGTTTATTTCTTGCTCACAAAACGATCAAAAGGAAATTGCCCTAATCAGTGTCTGCCTGTCCTCCATGCAGTGATTCCAGAACCTTGTGGCATCTGCCTATGGCTCATCCATAGCTTAGGGCTTCATTGTTACTTGCATACAGCCGGCAAAAGAGTAAAATAGTGGAGAGAGCTCTCTCACAGGGCTGTCCACCCCATGAGTCACAGGCCACATGCAGCCCAGGATGGCTATGAATGTGGCTGAGCACAAAATCGTACATTTACTTAAAACATTATGAGAATTTTTTTTTTGTTTTTTTGTTAGTGTTTGTGTATTTAATGTGTGGCCCAAGACAACTCCTCTTCTTCCAGTGTGGCCCAGAGACACCAAAAGGTTGGACACTCCTTTGAGGTTTTAGCTAAAAATAGTACTGGACATTGTTGCCTATACTCCAGTGACCAAAATTCAGCCCTGTGGCCACACCGAACTGTAAGAGAAGCTGGGAAAGGTGGGCCAGTTGGATGCCTAGAAAGAAAGGAAAACAGATTTTTGGTGACCAGCCAGCTGATTGTTCTATAGCAAGGGTGCCAAACTCCTTTCCACCAGGGGCCACTTCAGCTTCACAGTTGCCCTCAAAAGGCCAAATGTGATTTTAGGACTGTATAAATGTAACTACTCCTTAACTAGGGGCAAGGAGCTTGGCCCTCCCGCCAGGTAGAAACAAGGTGCTGGGCCACATAAAACAGGTGGAGGGCTGGATTTGGCCCTCGGGCCTTGTGTTTATCACCTGTGATCTATAGAGAGACACTTTCATTTTCAATTATAGTTGACATGCAATATTATGTTAGTTGCAGGTGTGCAGCATAGTGATTAGACATTTATATAACTTATAAAGTGATCACCCCATCAGTCTAGTACCCATCTGACACGCCGCATAGTTGTTACGGTATCGCTGACTGTAGTCCCTAAACTATAGCTCATATTCTGTGACCGTTTTTATAACTGGCAATTTGTACATCTTAATCTCTTCCCATTTTTCACCCATCCACCCAACTCCATCAGCCAACCATCAGGTTGTTCTTTGTATCTATGACTTTGTCTCTGTTTGTTGGTTTGGTTTATTTTTTAAATTCTACATATAAGGGAAATTATATATGGTGTTTGTTTTCTCTGTGTGACTTAATGTAATACCACTTAACATAATAGCTCTAGGCTTGTCTGTATTATTGCAAATGACAAGATTTTATGCTTTTTTATAACTGAGTTAATATTCCATTGTATACATGCACCACGTCTCATTTATCCATTTGTCTGTCCATGGACTCTCAGGTTGCTGCCATACCCACAAGTAGGACTGCTGGGTCACATGGTGGTTCGAATGTTAATTTTTTGAGGAGTTTCCATACTGTTTTCATTGTGGCTGCACCAATTTACAAACCCACCAACAGTGTTTGGGAGATGATTATCCCCGTGTTGCAGATGAGAAAGCTGAGGCTCAGAATGGGGAAATGACTAAATTTATGAAGCTTGTGAGTGACATAGCTAGAACCAAGTCTGTGTCAGCACTTCCCGTGATGGTGGAAATACTCTGTATCATGCTTTCCAAGAGAACAGTCATGACTCACATGTGGCCAGAGTAGTTCTCTCCTAACTTCTCTCTTTCTCTTCAAACCTCCTTCCTATTTTCAGTCCTTCTATTCTGATGGTACTTTATCCCTTCTTCTCCAATACCATCCAAGGAGATAATTCCACTGCTCTGTGTGCCAAGCCTCTGCTGCTAATGGGAGCCCTCCTCCGTCAATCTCACGACTCTGGGGGTGGGGGGAGGGCTCCTATAAATGAGGTCAACAGTAGGTACTTCAATGACAAGACAATTTTTCATCAGTGAGAATGAGTTCTGACTTTTTTCAATATCTAAGAAGAGAACACACCTTGCCAAAGCAAATGCTATGTTTTTTTCAAAGAAGCTATACAATCTGTTTAAATAAATAAATAAATAAATATATATATATATATACACACACACATATATGCGTATGTATGTATAAGAATCATATCTATATAAGAATCATATCTCTATATATGAATCATATCTCTATATAAGAATCATATATATATGATTATATATGTGTGTGTAGACATATAAAAGAATCTTCAGGATTGGTGCTTAATGAGTAAAAGTGTCAGTAGGGAAGACGGAAGACTTCAGGAGGTGGCTGGTAGACACGGCTGCACTACAATGTGGATGCACTTAATGCCCAGAGTCGTACACTCAAAATGGGAGATTTTAGGTTATGTGTCTTTTGTCACAATTTAAAAATGTATTTAAAAAGAATCTCCTTCCTGTTGACATGACTTTGGACTTGCCCCTTTTGAAATCCCTACTTGATGTTACTGTACTCTGGAGTGTTTGCCTCCTGCCTACACCTAGCATCCCTTACCTGAGATGGATTTTGCTTGGTCATCGACCTGGGGTGAGTGTATGGCAGCTCCTAAGAGCTTTCTCACCACAGTTCCTCCCTCCAAGAACCCCTCGTAGAGGTGGGAGGGAGGTTCTTCCTTGCACCACTGTAACAAAGAGCGTAAAAGAGGTCGCATGGCCTGGCCAAACTACTTTTGGGGAAAATTGTCCATGGCCATGCTCTGTCTTTGACTCAGAAAATGTTCTGTTGTTGTTGTTGTTGTTGTTTTCTTTGAGGAAATTACCTTTGGAAAATTTTTGAAACTTGAACTAAAGACACCAAAGAGACACTAATCAGTTCCCTGGTGAAATTTCTAGTTTAGAGTGAGAAGAAGAGTTCTCTTATCTTCGAGGTGGACATTTCCCTATAGAGACAACAGCCATCTCAGTAAGTCACAACTGCTGTGTTGAGAAGCAGTCTCTTCACGTTATTTAACCCACCCACGCCTGCTTCCGCACTGAAAATTGGGGTAGCTAGCCAGCTGCTGGGAAGATGCTTGAGGAAAACTAGGCAGCTGGACAAAGTTGCTGAATGATGAAGGGGGGGTGGAATGTTATAAGTGGAAAGTCTGAGAAGTTCCACGCAGCTTTGGGGTGTGATGCAAACCAATGGGTCTGTGTCCAAACAATGCCACGTGCTGGTGACAACGGTCACTCATGTTGGTCACCCTTAGTTTTGTTGTTGTTGCTGTTTTACACTAATTAATTAGCATATTTATTTATTTATTTGTACAAGCCACTTCACTCTTCATTGTACTACTTTGTGGGGTTTTTTGTTCAACCCAGATTTATTAAGCATATTTATTAATTAGAGAAAGAAAGCAAATCTGTACAACTTAACTGAAAGGGGACCTTCCATTTCCAGAAAGCATCTTGGTATAAAACACTACTATGTTGTAGATAAACATATTTGTAGATAATTTAGAAGAATAACTGCATTAAAAATAATGTCAAGGGAAGAGCTGGGGGCACAAATGACAGGAATGCAGGACCTGGGAGAGGCAGGCAAACCTGGGGCCCAAGTCTGCTGACAGCTCCTGCTGCTTCCTGCTGGCCCGGAGCCTGAGTCCTCAGCTCCCAGGATATGGGGCCTGGAGGACAAGTCCATGCTGAGGATCCTGCCTGAACCAGCCTCAGCAACCTCAGGGAGAAAATACTGGTGCATAACGTGCTCTCAGGAGGCTGATAACTATGTTTGTCTGACCTAGCTTTAGAGAGAGTAAGGAAAAACAGAAAATAGTCTCTGAGCGTCCCTAAACCGTAAGTCCTTACTTACGTGCTTTCAGATTTGAAGACACAGTACTGGTGAAGCCTAAAAAAAAACCAGGCCAAACCATGTAACGGAAAGCACCCTGTGTAGGAACAATTCTAAAATCTGTGTCTTCAAATCTGAAAGCATGTAATTCTCTACCTGCAGGGCAAAAGTGCACACAGAAAACCCTCGTGTGTAGTTTTCAATAGTTCTTATGTGTTGTGTGTGTGTGTGTGGGGGGGGCAGGGGGAATGTCGACCTTGGCTGCTATGCACAGAAACACAATTCCTATAGAGTAATCTCATACTTGGCAGCCTATTAAAGCGCCTTATTCATTCTGCTATTTTCTTATTTTCTTTGATGTTTTCTATGCAAATATAATTTGCAAATAATGACGGTTGTTTCTTTCCAATTGTCAGATATTTTCCCCCTTTCCTTTAGGGTGGGCTAGGATTGCCATCCACTGTGAGACAGAAATGACCCTGGGATTCTCTTTTTCTCCAAGGTTTGAAAGGAGCGTTCCTTGAGTATAACTTTCACCACCATATTTTTGAAACTATTTATGAGCTGAAGGTATTCTATTACGTTCCTAGTTTTTCAGAGGATTTATTTTAAGATCATAGATTAATATTGTGGATATCTTCCTACATTTATTGACAAAAGTATACAGGGTTTCTTCCATAAATATATTAATGAGATGAATATATATTCTTCCCTTGAATATAAGGATGATCCTTCAAGCATTAATGATTAAAATTTTGCCCCTCCCCCCCCAAATTCCCCAGCAGGCACAATTTTATAGATGTCTTTCTTTAACCATCCAAGGAACAGATATTTAAATTTTGCACAAAACCTATTGGTTTGAAAAATTACCTTAACTAACATAACTTGGTACCTAAAGCAAACAAAAATGGTAAAAGAAAAACATTGCCTGTATGATTCCATTTATATGACATACCCAGAACAGGCAAATCCAAGGAGATAGAGACCAAATCAGGGGCTGGGGAGGGGAGAGACTGCCGATGGGAGTCAAGTTCGTCTGGGGGGTGATGAAAATGTGCTCAAGTTTAGGTCTGTATCAGTGGGATCACCTGAGTGGCTCTGACTGTGCTGAACCCACTGACTCACACACTTTAAATGGGTGAGTTATGTGATACAAGAACTATATCTCGATAACGCTTTGTTTTAAACATTTTTAACACCTTTTTTTAGATTTTTTAAAATTTATTTATCTTTAGAGGGGAAGGGAAGGAGAGAGGGAGAGAAACATCAATGTATGGTTGCCTCTCGTGAGTCCCCTGCCGGGAACTGGCTGGCAACCCAGGCATGTGCCCTGACTGGGAATCGAACCTCGATCGTGTGGTTCACAAGCCCGCACTCAATCCACTGAGCTACACCAGCCAGGGCTTCAATAAAGCTCTTTTTAAAAAAGGATTAGCCCATTTTACTCTTGAGTATGGATGTAAAAACCCCACATAAAACATCCGTCACACTTACCAGTAACACAAAAAGACGGGGGCTGTGCCATGACCAAGGGTGCTTCACTTCACAGCTAGGCGACTGGTTGCAGTGATCTGTTTCGTAATGGAGCTTTGGAGGGAGCCCTCTGTGCTTTTGCTGTAGAAAACTACAGACCAATGGGGAAATACATTTAAAAACTGAATTTAGTGGTGGAAACGCTCTTCACTGGGAAAGTCAACATCACAGCGATACCAATTCTCCCCAAATTGGTCTGTAGATTCAATACAATTCCACTCAGAATTCTAGCAGGCTTCCTGTGGGCTATGATGTACTGGTTAAAAAATATATGGATATTCTCTCTTTTTCTCTTTCCTCCCTGTTCTCGTTTTGCTGCTTTTCTCTTTCCTTCCTTTTTCTCGCAAGGGCAGCGTGGCCGGGGTCCAAAGTATCAGTGGAGCCCATAAATATAAATAAATATATAAATACACATGTGTAGAAATGAATTAACAAAGGCATATGTAGAAATCAATGAACAAAATGGGTAACATACATGATAAGGTATTTCACAAAACAGAAAACACAAATGGCCAATAAACAGAAGGAAAAGTGCCAGGTTTCATTAGTAATCGGGAAAAAAATGCAGTTTAAATTCACAACGAGGCTTCATCTCATGTCATTGCGCCACTTTGTTGACACTGAAGCTGGAACTGTTGCCTCAAGATCTCAATTTTTATTTTTGCACTTTGTAAATACTGTTTTTAAATCTAACCTTATCAGATGGAAGGTTTTCCCAAACTGGATTGCTATCTCTAGAGACCTTCGTGTTGAGTCACTTTCTGTAGGACATTCAGCTACTCTCCCACATTTTAAATATTAAACAGAATGTTATTTTATAAAAAAAAATTGCATTTCTTTCTAGAAAGAAAGAAATGGCATTTCTTCCTAGAAAGTCTTTTCAGTAGAATTACCAGATAAATCATTAAGAGAGCTCTTTCTTAGGAAGAAGGACAACTTTCATAGAACAAAGAGAGCCTTGTCAGCCAAGAGGAATGATCCTTTCTTGGGTGCTTGGCAGGACAATCTCACAGGCCCTCCTTCTCCAGAGCTGGAGGAGTGTTAGCATCTCCTCACGGAGATGGTGCTCACAAAATCCCAGCTGTCTGCCACGTGCTGGGGCTTCCAAAAGTAGTTGGGGGAGGCCAGGGTGCTGCCTGTGGGGAGCGCATCAAACTAATGTCAGGGGCGAGCAGGTTGACTGACCTCATAAATGAGTTATGTTTTCCCTGAGAACATATGAATTACCTTCCTTCCTGTGACCTTTAACCCTTTGCAGAGGAACACAATGCCTTCGAGCCATCCCAATAAGGAGAAGAAACCTAGGATGGTCATCAGTCCCACCTCCAGCGATCGAGTTAGAGAAACAAGCTAGAGATGTCCCCTACAGAGGCCACTGAGGCTGCAGTGTTCAGCCAGGGTCTCCCTTCACCTGCTCTGGTCTCCAGCTTCTTTGCTTACACATGAACTCAGCTTTGTTCAATCACCCATTCTTGATGGGGCCTGGAAACTTGACTCATGGGAAAGGCAGATGCATCAGTCAGGATGTCAATGTATTAATTTACAAAAATTACAATAAATTAACAAAATGATAGTGCTCATGCTCCATATAAGGTTCACCTTTCCTGATACCTGAACACTGATGATTCAGATTTAGCAATTAGAATGTTACTTGGCAAGCGTGGAAAAAGCAAGGGCGGATGAAGGGTCTGGAGAGATTCTACTCTAGTCAGCAGTTTGACACAAAGAGCCTTAGGAGAGAGCCTGATTAAGTTAACAGGATATTTGCATGTGAAAATGCATACAATGCTTGGGTTTTCTGACCTCATTAGAGCTGCTTCCTGGACTCCAGACCTCCAAGCTGAGCTACGGTGAGTCTTGTTATAAAGTATACTTTTAAAAAAGTAAAAGCATGACTCGCAATCAACTATCAAATGAACAGGTATCAAAGATTTTTTTCAACTCACTCATTAATGAAGAAACCAGTAAGATGATGAAACTGTTCCCCCAAAACATTTCAGCTTTATGTAGTCTTTTTTTTAAAACAAGACTAAGATTTCTAGAGAAAAAATTGATTAATGTCCATCACAGCAATATATTATAAACTTTGGAGTTATCTTTGCTTATCAGATCAAAATTATTTCATCATGTGCAAGTTTAACATGTATAACTTCACAGAGTCTGAGCTCTTAATTCAAAAAAACTATGTAGCAAAATCAGCCAATGGTATATTCTTGTAGGAAAATAAATCACCTTTGGGTGGGCCCATTGAAAGGACAGACTTGCAGTCACACTTTTGGACTTGTTGCTTTATTACAGATAATTTTTCTTAATACACTCAAATAGCCCCTGAGTTCACATTTGCAGAGCCTGACATCAGCCTAAAATTTCTATTTGTCCACTTTTGCCCCTTGTCCACCTCAGAATGTCTGGCACATTCTTAACCTTGAAGGGTCAGCTCAACACTCAGTCATTCAAGACACCTTCCCAGATCTCATTGCTCACACATGCATTCCTCCAGTCACTCTCCATCTCATCCCCCTGTTATACTCTCCCTTGGGGCGTTTATCATCATCTGTGATCACCACATTTGTCTTTTTACGTGTTTATTTGTCTTTTGTAGTGAAATGCAAGTACCAAGGTCCAAGGCAAAGGAACTGTTCTATCTAACCCTGCATCCTCAGACCCTAAAATGGTGCTTGGCGTACAGTAGATGCTTAATGAATAGCTGCTTCATGGGTGGGTGAATACATACGCATGCCTACATTTACGACATCCCGGAGGGTTTTGCTGTTTGGTCTGCCCTTTTAAAGGCTCCAAGAAAAACAGCTCTCTGACCCACTCATGTATATTGACATTATTTAATTACTTCATGAGTGCCATCATATCACTTTTGACCTGGAACACTTCCTTTCATTCAAGGCAAGTCTAAATTCATTGTGGAAATTTTTTTCCTCATTGCCTATCTTGCAGAACACCCCCACTGCAGCGAATTTATCGCCACACCCTCCCCTAAGAGTGTTTTCCCCTCAAATTTTAACATCTTTTCTTCCACCAGCCCCGGAGGGAAAGAAAGGAAGGGAGGAGTCCAGATGAGGAGGAAACCAACAGGGATAGAGACTTCTTCTGGAATGAGGAGCTGGAATGAAAACTCACTAAAAGAAGCAACATTATCTTGGCCTCACCTGGCTCTCCCAGCACAGCTTTTGGAGGACAAAGGTGCCTAAATCCCTTCAAAATAGAATGGAAAGGAGAGCAGCCTGGTCGATTTTTCAAATGTCAGGTCTCTTTCATTTCACTGGCATTTTTCATGGGTCAGGCGCATTCCTTCCTTTAAGCCATCTCTGAAATAGCAAGGCCTCAATCTCCTACTAGGAATGATAAATCCTGGCTCACCTTTAAGCTGTGAAATTTTCAATGGAAAAAAATCCAGATGTGGAGGTGGGGTGAGTGAGATAAGCAGGATTCAATTAAGTCTTGCAATGGGTGAATATAGAAAAAGGCCATCCTCTATATTCCGACCCTCCAAACCCTTTCTATAATTTACTCATCTTCTTTTTCTCCTTTCTTTTTCCCAGGCAATTAAATGTCTATCCAAATGTTAATGTTATTGACTACCCAGCATGCCTGGTTGCACTGTCATTTAAAACAGTTTATGACAGCTGTCCCACGACAGAATAAATTCACTAAATGGACTTGTCAGGAAGCATTACCTCCGGCTCATCTCTCCTACAGACTAGCTAGGTCTCTTCATAAGCTCTCTTACAATCCACTCACCCCTACTCCTCCCCAAAATGAAACTGACCCTTGAAGGTATGCAGTGTACAAAGTCACAACAGAACTTTTAATAGGTCAACATATAATCAACCTAGAACAATGGTTTCACACTTGAGCAGGCATCAGATCTTATGGAGGTCTTATTAAAAGACAGATTTCTGGGCCCCGATCCGACCTTCTGATTCAGTGGGTCTGGGTGGGGCCCGAGAATTTGCATTCCTCACAAGTCCCAGGAGATGCTAATGCCAAGTTTGAGTACAGGGAATCATTCAAATTGAAAAAATAGTCAAGAGACAACCCCAACAACATGCATCCCTCGATTCACCCATCTATATCTTAAAACTTCTCCATATCTGCACTTTTTCCTTCTTTCCGAATCTACCTTATTTATCTGCCTATTTCGTTCTAAGTTCCGCATTGTACTCAAGGGATCTTCCACAGCTCATCATTGATACAAGCATTTGAAAGCTAGAAGGAAGCTTTGGGCTCATTTCTTCTCTCAGAGTTTTTCAACTTCAACACTATTGCCATTTGGGCGAGATAATTCATTGCTGTAGGGGACTGACCTGTGCATTACAGGGCATTTAGCAGCTTCCCTGGTTTGCACCAAACAGATGCCAGCACACACACCCCTAGTTGTGACAACCAAAAATGCCTGCAGACTTTGCCAAATGTCCTCTGGGGGGACAAAATCACCCCCAGTTGAGAACTACTCTTGTCAAATGTGTCTTAATCTCTCCCTCTCTGTTGGGGTTTAAGGAAGAGAATTCATCGTATTCCCTCCTGAGTTTGGTCCAACTGAGAAATCAGAGTAGGATTCAGAAACGTGGAGATCACATTATCACTACCTTGCTGCTGAAGCTGGCTCCTGCTATACAGGAAGGAATGCTTCTCCTGGTAGAGGTTTGGGTTGTTTGTGATTAACAATAGCTGAAGAAGCCCATGGGAAACTTAATATGGGCAAAAAATTGCTGTGTAAATACCAGGTGGCCCTGCAGTGACATTAGTAAGGTAGGGTTCTCAACCTTCAATATATATACTGAAGAGCTTTAAAAATTATTGATTCCACTCTTGTCAGCTGGCTCAGGTGGTTGGAGCATCATCCCATACACCAGAAGATTACAAGTTTGATCCCAGTTAGGGCACATACCTAGGTTGTGGGTTTGATCCCCAGTCAGGGCACATATGGGAGGCAATCAATCAATGTTTCTCTCTCACATTGATGTTTCTCTCTCGCGCGCGCGCGCTTTCTAAAATCAATAAATATATCCTCGGGTGAGGATTTAAAAATTTTTATTGATTCCTAGATCCCACTTCAGACCAAGTAAGTAATTTCTGGCCAAACGAGGCCAGAGCATGAGAAACTTTGAAAAGCTCCCACAGTGATTCTAATATGCACTCAGGGTGGAGCCACACTGCTCAGCTCAACAGACTAAGAGGTAGTTCCCTGTTGGATTTGCCTTATGAGTGTTAAAGCGAAAACATCTAATACAAGATCTCCCAGTAAGTTTCTGAAGACTTTTTCACCAACTGGACTTCAAAATTCTGCTGACTGTAAGTTACATAAACTTCTTATAGGGAGCATAAAATATTTACAGGCTTCAGAGGAGGCTTCCTGGGAGAACCTGTCATCTAAACCGAGACCTTGAAGGTTTGTGAAAACAGGCCCAATTCTGCAGCATGTTAATGTGCTGGGGAAGAGGCCCCGGGACAGGCAGGGTATAGAGATATCTATAAAACTGGTGAGGTAAACAGAACCTTAAGGAGTTTGGATTTTTATCCTGAGAGCAATGGGAGGCATTGAGGGGTTCTTTGCAGTAGAGTGACATAGTCATGTTTTGAATTCTTGGGATTAGTATAAAATTGTAGAATTTGTATAAAATGGGGGGATGGGGTAGTAGAATGGCTGGAAGCAGGAGACCTGGTTATAACTCATAGCAGTAATCCAGGTAAGAATTACTGATCAGACAGGGATACTCAGAACTTGGTACCAGGTTCACTATTAGATGAAGAGGAAGAGGAATGCCTCAAGAATTGGTCCCTAATTTCTGGCTTGGTCACATGGATAGAAGACAGCACTATTCCTTAAGATCAGGCCATCAAAGGAGCAAGAGTTTGGGGGTGGGAATGTGGAGTTCAGTTTCGTACTTCCTAAGTTTAAGGTGTGGTTTGGTCAGCCAGTGGGCCATTGACCCAGGATTCTCAGTTTTTAGCACAGCAAGTCCAACATCCCAGGAAACCATCAGTCTTGGGCAAACCAGCACCATTGCCCAACTGTGAGTTGCCTGTGAGTTTGAAAGAGTGAGGCTGGGGCATAAATATAAACACTGTCAATAAATAGGTAGTATGTGTGTGCATGTTTGAACACAAATGCAAAACATACCTATGTATGTGAATAGAAAGAAACACACCGAAAATGATGTTAATGGTGCACATGTCTCAGTGGCTGAATAGTAAAGTTATTTATTTTCAGAATTGTTTTTTAATTTTCTACCTTAAGAATATGTTATTCTTGTAAGAAGGAAAAGGAAAACACTAGTTTAAAATAGACACACAATTTTTAATATCCATGCCAATTTTCTATATTTGCTTAGAACTTTTTAGTTCCTATTTTAAAATGCAGAATTGAAATAACTATTTTTAAAAGTCCCAGCGGGTTTTCCTGGTGATAGGCAGGCACATCCTATTTTTGTGTAGTGGCATTATATAAAGTTAAGAAATAGAATTCAGATCAATTTGGCTTATTTCCTCTTAAATTCCGGGTTACTTCTGCTTAAAGTAACCCGACCATACAGCAATTGCTTAGTTCAAACAAACAAAGAAGCCCGCTGTCCTTCTATACTTTCATTAGTTTCCTAAGATGAGCTCGTCATATACCACATTTCTGCAGCGTTCATTCTACGATTACAACCCACGCTGCACAGTGTTAAGTACACAAAGAAACAGCATCCAGCTTCTTTGCAAACACAAGTCCAAGGCTTTCATCAGCTATTTTTTCAAAACTAAGTGATCTAGGACTGATGACACTAACCCCACACTACGGTCAGGAAGAGGACATGGGGGAAGCCTAATGGGTTTTCCTGGACCCCATGGCAACTTGTTTGTGCAGCAGTGCTGGCATTTTGAAGCCTAGGACTCCTGATAATCACATGATGGAGACCCAAAGAGGAGAAATGACTTGGCTTGGACCACATGGCTCATT
Source organism: Sturnira hondurensis (assembly GCF_014824575.4). Lineage (NCBI taxonomy): Eukaryota > Metazoa > Chordata > Mammalia > Chiroptera > Phyllostomidae > Sturnira > Sturnira hondurensis. The sequence goes on from NW_028085930.1 coordinate 7,599,068, forward strand.
AGAAGCCAAACCAAGACTTGAATGTTACCGAAGGAAAAAAAGCGTCGAGCCGTTACTATGCACCTATTGAATGCCAGAAACCATGCTGGGTACATTCCCACATTCCATCCTCTCTAATCCATACAACAAAATTGCAAGGTTGACAAAGAAGGAAACTGGAGCTCAGAAAGTTGAATAAGCTCCTAAAAACTCATGGACCTCTTAAGGACAGAGCCTGACACCTGGGTCTGGTTGACTCATAAGTCCCTCTGGTACCTTGTGAAGGTTCCTTATATCAGGCCACAGTCTGTTCTGTTAGATCTACTGTTCTGATGCTTGGCTACATGGAGGATCGGGTTCAACTGCTGTCCCCAGGGCAAGAAATAAACAAAATAGCAGATTTGTTTGTCCATCGTTCTCCATGATTGAAGGATGAGGGAAGAGGAGAAATGCTAAGGACGTTTCTGCAACTGAATACCACTCAACACATTTCAGGTGAAGTTGCTCTTGCAGTACGATCAAGAAACAGGGACTCGAGGGTTTCAGTGAGCTTGTTATAAAATCCCAGAGAGCCCCACAGTGTTTTAAATGTCTTGGGAGCATCATCTTGTGTATATGTGGAAGAAATCTCAAACGGGCAAAAAAAGAGCAGGTGCATTTCTTGTTTTTCTTATCTGAAATCAGAGAAGATTTTTATGCTTATTTTTTCCTTTTCTGCCTATTTTGTATATACTGTATCTATTTCCAAATGTTTTTCCAACACTCTCCCTTCAGAGCTTCATCTGAGATGTAGAAAGGGCATGAATTCTAATTCTAATTTTGCAGATGAAGACACTGAGACATAGAGTAAATAATTTGCACAGGATTGCACAGATAATTAGCAAAGGTGGGAAGAGAAAGTAGGGAAAAGAGCTATTGTTTGGGATGGGTTACAGTATTTTGATTACGCATTCCTATCAAAAGCACCTTCAACATATGCATATTTTATTAATTATACACCTTTACTATTATACAAATATAGTGTGTATACTTCAAGTTTTATACAATAGTGCAATTTTTTAAAGATGTAGTAAAATGAGTATAAATGAAAGTGCTAATATTTTCTTTCTTTACCCCAGTTGTGCACACACCAGGGTGTGATGACTCCTACCCTCTAGTGACCATATCTTACTGTATTTCTTTCCCTTTGAATGTGAGCAGGACCTGTAACCTTCTAATCAGAAGGTATTGCAAGGGTGATGGGAGATCCTTCTTAAGAGTATGTTCCAGTATATGCAAAAGGTGGAGATGTAATTAAGATTCCTAAGAGTTGATACTGAATTACTCAAAAGAGAGATTATCCCAGTGGGCCTGACCTAATCAGGTGAGCTCTTTAAAAGAGGACCTGCCCCTTCTTTAAATCAGAGACTTCAAAAACAGAGACCCTATCTTTTGTCACTGTTTTTTTTTTCCTTTTATTGATTCTAGAGAGAGGGGAAGAGAGGGAGAGAGAAAGGGAGAGCAACATCAACTGGTTGCCTCTTGCACACACCCCATCTGTGAACTGAACCTGCAACCCAGGCATAAGCCCTGACCAGAAATCTAACTAGCACCTTTCGGTTTACAGGACGATGCCCAACCACCTGAGCCACACCAGCCAGCGCTCTGTTGTTAGCTTTTAAGAAACAAGCTGCCATGAATTCTAAAGGCACAAATCTTGTCAATAACCCCAGGAACCTTGAAAGCAGATCCTGTCCAACTCTCCAGGTGACGATGCAGCCCAGCCAACACCTACACTTCAGCCTCATGAGATCCTGAGCAGAGCCAGGCTGTGCCTGGGCTCTTTACCCACAGATACTTGAGATAACAAATATGTGTTCTTTAAGCCACTGTGTGGTAGTAATTGTGCCACGGCAATATAAAACTCAGACACCATGGGCGGTCTTTTGACCCTCTTGGTTTTGTATAATTTTGTAGTCAAAAACTTGAATACTTACCAAGCGCTTGGCACTCTGCTCAGCATTTTACCTACCAGATCTCCTTTAATCCTTCCCAAAACCTCATGGAATTGGTACTTTCGTACCTATTTTGGGGCAAGGAAACACAGTCATCAGGATTACTTGTCCCCAGATCCCACAGTTAGAAATGAAAGGCAAGGGACTCAAGCTTCGGCTTGGAGCTGAGAATGAAGTCAGTTCTTCTGGCTTCTCTTCTGTTGCATCCCAGTGACCCCATAGTACACTACAGCATACTCTGCTGAGTCTTGAAAAGTGGGGCAAGTCAGTCTGCCCTACCCTTGTGCAAAATTTGGCTCAGAGAATAACCACAAAAATCTCTTTCACCTCAGGGGTCTAGTCCACAACCCTCTTCAAATACTACTCTGGCAGTGTTTCCATTCCCCATTTTTCTAGGACAGCACTAACAACCCGCTCTCCCTTAAGAGGAAAAGTTGAGAAATTGTTGTCTTCTCTGTATCAATCAGGATTCTGACAGAGCATTTAATGAAGGACTGTTACAGATGTAAAAAGAGATGGGAAAGTGTCCAGGAACTAACAGTAATACAAAGCTTTTTACCACTCCCGTCTAAAGGCACAAGGAGAGGAAATTATGGTACCAGAGAACTAAAGTGGTAGAACCCACCACCTCCCCTCCCCCCAGGAACTTTCCCTGTAAAGAAAAGCAATTACTGCCAAGACCTCAGTATGGCCGGGAAGGAGTAAGGTAAAATACCCTGGTGCTCCCTTAATAGGAAGTCAGCCCTTAGCTAGCCTTTCTATTGATTTTTTATTAATGCCATTCACACTCTCTGAATGCTTTTACTTCCACACTCATGCATTGTATGTCCTGTATCTCTTAAGTGGCAACAGTGGATTCTATGTGTAGCTGTTGCTTATGCATGAGAATGAGTCTGTGTGAGGACCATCTCTACCAGGGCCGTAAAGATACTGGACTGGAGAGTTCAAACCATTGAATGATTCAATATTATTGTATACCTGAAACCTGTATAATTTTATTGACCAATGTTACCCCCAAAAGTTTAATGAACAATAAAATAAATGAATAACAGTCATGGAGCACGGAGTTCTGAGAGGCACTTTGATGGTGACCTTCCTTCCACGCTATTCTGATGACCTAAAGTGGAACAACTTGCCAAAAACTGATGCTTTTCATGAAATCAACTTTTCACCTGGGTACAACTCTCCTAGCAGCTGTTGTCCCAGGTTTCAGACCATGCAAATCCATCTCTCATCAGATCCAGGGACCAAGTAATGTAGAAAAATTCTTGGTTTCCATGTCTGCCTAGCTGGTTGCCATTTTGTTCTAGTGAGAAAGGACTTGTGCATGACTGCTTGGTAACCTGGTCCTGTCTATAGAAATCAGCACAGTCAAGCTGCACTTGCTTCTGGCTCTGCCACCTACGTGCAGATGATTGGGCCTCCCTGGGCACCGCCCAGAGCTGCAGGCCCAATCTCTCTGAGCCTCACTTACTTCATCAGTCAAGTGGAAATAGCAGTATTGATCCATTCCATAAGATTGATTCATTCATTTATTCATTCAACAAATCTTAGATTGCCTACTGTAACCCAAAACAGCCTTAATAAGCCACATTTAAGAAACTATGATCAAGGAGAAAAACCTGAATTTTCAGAACCAACTCAATTTTAAATATTTAAACCATTTATTCCTTAAAAGTGATAACTATTTGCTGAATGTCTTTTAAGTAACAGCTCTCTTATTTATTTATTTATTTATTATTGTTGTTCAATTACAGTTGCTCCCATTTTCCCCCATTACTTTCCCCCATCCTACTGACCCCCACCTCCCACATTCAATCCTCCCCTCACTCCCACTGTCTTTGTCCATCAGTCCTTTATTCATGTAAGTAAGTAACAGCTTTCTTAACTACATTACATACATGAGCATTCATTCAGTTCTGTATAAATCTCCATTCAAGACCCGTTAGGTTCTGGAGTTACATAGATGAATGTCTCCGTCTCTAGAGTGTCATGGGGAAGCCTGATATCAGTGCATAATTGGACAGATATTTTTTAAAGTAGAGAAAAAGGCAAAAGAATATCCATAGGGCACCCACCCTGGGTTATGGGAAAAGAAAGATATGGTAATATTTGTATTTCTGATTAATGGTTAATCTGAATCCATGGACTTGAACAAGGAAATAAAAAACACTTAAGGTCCTACTGTGGTGTCCAAACAAGAGATGATGAGGCCCTGAAGTACGAGGACATTGAGGGCAAGATAGCAAAGGAGTTGTTTGGAGATCAAAAGCAACACATTTGGCAGAAAATGTGATTGCCAAGGTATCAGATGGGGAAAGGGAGAAGGGAAAAAAGGAGTGAAGAATCTTCTCCAATTTCTAGTTTGAGTGCTCTTATTACTTTCTCCTATCAGCCACACAGGGTAGGTATCGTTGTTGTCATTTTACTCGCAGAGCCTCTAGTTCAAGCAACTAGTAAAGTCAGAGCCAAAGTTCAAACCTAAGCCAGACAGACTCCAAAGCTCATGCTTTTCTACTACAGTCTCAGCCTGCTCCAGGGTCTTGATTTTAATCTGACCATGTACCCCTCTTCTTAGATCTAAAACTCTTCTCCTTGACCCATGAGATGGGATGGGGAAAAGAAGGGATGTGGCTGGGTTGGAGGTGGTAGAGAGCAGGCAAAGGTGGGGCCTGAGAACCAGGCTTCACTTCTTTTTTTACTTCTTTATTTTTAGACAGAGGGGAAGGGAGGGAGAAAGAGAGGGAGAAAAACATCAATGTGTGGTTGCCTCTCTCACATGGGGACCTGGCCTGCAACCCAGGTACATGCCCTGACTGGGAATTGAACCAGCGACCCTTTGGTTCACAGGCTGGCATTCAATTCACTGAGTCACACCAGCCATGACCAGACTTCACTTCTTTTTAGCACCCCCACCCCTTCCCCACCCCTCTTCTTCACCAGCAAATGCATGCTTTCAGGGTTTGCTTGGTAACCTAGTCCTGTCTATAGAAATCAGCAGAGTCACTGCAGTGGTCTCTTCCAGTCAGATTTGCTTGGTTGCTTGTGGGATCTTCAGACTTGGGATGTATCCGATGTACACCAGAGGGAATGGCTTAAGAGAGGAGAGCCTGGAAACTCCAGTTTGCTGTTTGCTTACCAGCCTTCTCTGGCTCCATCCTTCACTCCTGCTGTGAAAGCTGTATCTTGACAGTGGATGGGGATTATTTAACTGCATTTCCTCTGAATCTGCACGACAGTTGTAAGACAGCTGTGGGGAAAGTAGAAAGCTCTACTTCCCCCATCTTTTCTTTGAGACTTTGCTCCCAAAGACTTGGGGTCTGGTGATTCAGATGACAGATCGGTGCCATCTTCAGCCCAAAGCTTTACAACATCAAGGATTTCCAAGGTAACAAAGGTGTTCCTTTGCAGCAATGGAGTTCAGAGATAGTACCCAACCATCATCACTAGCTGTCCAGTTCTTTTCCTCATCCTGATGTGCTTGCATGTCTTTTTCTTCAGCTTACCCATTCACAGCTGCTCCAAATTGCCAAAGAAAATTTCAAGGAATGCTAATGGTCTAGAGTTGAGTTGGTTTCCTAACTCTAGATCAGCTGTGACTATCCCCAGCAGCACTCTGTGAATTTAGCCCTATGACATGTGTTGGACCTTGGAGACATGGGAGAGGTTTCATGAGGAAATTTCCTAAGGATAAAATTTGACCTCCTAAGTTTTTCTGCTGTCATAATAGGTAGGGGAAAGAGTTGTCCTTGATTCATAGAATAGGTGGTTTCAATGAAAGTTAGTGATAACATTTCTGAAGCAAATCTGTTTCCCTATTGATTCCATTTTATAGTGAGAAATACGTTGCTGCAGAAGGTGGGGGAAAATCCTTGGCCTCTTAATTCTTGAGGCATCGTATGTTTTAAAAGAAATATGACCAGAGCTTTTTGTTTCCCTAGCCTGATGGGCAATGAAAGGCTTTCACTTATTTTTCCATCTATCTGTGTATAATTTGTTGCCCTTTTTCCAACAGTTCGTGTCATTAATGAGTCACAAAGAATAGATTTTGACTACTTTCTGCAAAAAGTCACCCCCTACATTAGGAATTGTATGCTCTGAAGCTGTTGAAAAGAAAGGCCTTGCAAGGGCAGGTCCTTTGCCTGCCTGACTCTTTCTCCAACGTCCAGGTTTGAGTTCTACTCATGCTTCTGAAACTCTTCCTTGTGACTTCAGATAAATAACCTTCCTGCGCTCAAATTGCATTATCCATGAAACAAAGGTGGTAGTGCCTGCCCCCACCCACTTCTCAGTGACATTTTTTAATTCAGTGAGGAAGTCTGAAAAGCACTTTAGATTGTTCTAAGGGCTTGTTACTTTAGAAACACGTTTTTGTCCACCAGAGCCACACAACCATGGCAGCCAGACACAGGCCACAAAGGCTCTGAGTGCTAAGACAACTTCTAAGAATGTTCAGAATGAAAAAATCCACTTACTGATTTCTTTATTAATATTCTATATTTGAAACTTCATATCTCATTTAATTTATGTGTCTAGATGAGATAGTTTACTTCTCTGGACCTCCATTATGGACATAAAATAGTGCCTGCTTCACAGAGTGGTTGTAAGGGTAAAAGACAGAAATGAAGGCAATGCACTCAGCTGGGTGGTCAAGAAGCATGGGCTAAGTTTCCTGTATTAGGTGTTATGGTAGATTGATCATTGAGATCACAGTGGCCAGGAACCAAACAAAATGAACATGCATGTGTGTTCTTTGAGGCACCAGCCACTCCTATAAAGAGCATCAGGATTTCCAAGAAAGAAAAGCGCGCGCGCACACACACACACACACACACACACACACACACACACAAATACTAAGCCCTGGCCGGGTAGCTCAGTTAGTGAAAATGTTGTCCTGATATGCCAAGGTTGGCAGTTTGATCCTCAGTCACAGCACATACGATAATCAACCAATGAATGCAGAAATAAGTGGAACAACAAATCAATGTTTCTCTCTAACATCATTAAATACATCTTTTAAAATGACTAAGCCTAAAAGATGTGGAGACCCCATCTGTAATTGGTAACCAAGAGGCTTTCTGCATAGATAACTCTAGGTCTGAGTGCTGAAGGTCTAGTCTCCTTTCAAGACAGGTGCAACGTTAGCTTGAACCTGGCAGATGGCTAGTGGATCAGCAGCAATAACAGGAATGCAATTTAAGACATCCTGTGCCCTCTCAGAGCAGAAAACTCCTCCCCAAGATGAGTCACTCTCTGGCTTTTTCCTGTGTCCCCCTCTAGGCAACGATGGTTTGGTACCTCCAGCCTCTCTCCTGTCATCAGTTCCCAGCCCCATGCCATCAGAGACCTTGTGTTGGTACCTCACTCTCAGTCTTTTCCTCCTTATCAGAAAAGTGATTTTATTGAGCCAGAGGTGAATTACCTAAAGCTGGAATAATTGCTTGCTGTTTCTTTGCTTCTGTCCGTTACTGGAAAGCCATTCAGACTTTAAATGGTGCCCAACTTCTCTTTATCTCCCTTCATTATATCCCTCTTATGTTTCTAGATTCCACAGCATCCATAGGACAGTATGACGTCTTTGAGGCCACAGATGCAATCAGGGGGCTGAAACAAAAAACAAGGTCTCCTCATTCCTCATTCTGGGATCTTCTCACTTCCTATACCGATGGCCTCTTCTCCCATAAACATAAATGTGATTCCCAACTAAAAACTGGACGTACAAAATGACCTAAGCTGAAAAGAATTATTAACAGGTACTTAAACTAGTGTTTTCTCAAAGTGTGATCCTCTAACCAGTAGCACCAGCGTCACCTGGGTACTTGTTAGAAATGCAAAATCTCAGGCTCCACCCAAGCCCCTCGAAAGCAGAGAGTCAAGTCCTCCGGGTGATTGTGTTGCATGCCCAAGTTTGAGAACCTGTAGTACAGACTGTGCCAAAATCACATACCTCAATTACGTAAGGCCATTAAATAGCCACTGATGCATGAAATTGTGTTTGGATTTCACAAGTAAGTTTGAATTACAAGTCTGTTAGTCTGCCCAGAAAGCAGGGTAAGCTCATACCTTTCAAGGGTCCAGGGTTCTACTGAAATTAGCACAGGTGTTCTCAGGGCCCTGTGGAATCGCAGACCCGGCAGAAGATAAACAGGATCCAGGGTAGACACTGCTAGATGCAGGCAGATATTTCTCTGGATGGAGCATATACTCTGTCCAATTCAACAGATATATTATATCTCTCTCCAGTCTTACTCTATGGTGCTTTACCCACGAGTTTTACCTTCCTAGTCTCGGAAGATATTTGAGTTTGCTACTCAGCCTAAATCCTGTTAACTCTTTATGTAGGATTTTCGGTGTGTCCCAGCTAGGACTATCCGATAAAACTTTCTGTGAGTTCTATTCTGTGTGCCATTGAATGTGTAATATCAGTGCTGTACAGCGAGGTAAGCCACTAGCCATGTGGAGCTTTTGCGTATTTCAAATGTGGCTAAGGGCAATAGAGGAATTGAGTTTTCAATTATACTCTATTTTAATGAATTTGTATTTAAATAGCCACATGTGGCTAGTAACTACCCTACCAAACAGTGCAGGCCTAGATACATCCGTCTAACGTCTTAGACAATAATTGATTAAATAGAAAGCTGATTGTACACTTTCAAAGAATATTTAGAAAGCTTAGAAGCTGAATCTAGAGTAATCTTTTATAAAAATTGATGAACCACTTTTAAGGTCAGTCCAAAAGTAATTATATTTAAATGATATATTAGGGTAGTTTGACAAAGTTAGGAGCCTTTAGTGATGGGGGCTAAGTAATTCTAGGGCCAGCATTTTATTGGTCAAGAGAAATGAAGCCCACGTTCTTCATTGTCCACCTAGAATGATTTCAGTTTATAAAGTAATAATTGAAAACCAAGGACTGGTTGCATTTTGCATAATACCCTCTAGGTGCATTCATGTTGTCACAAATAGTACAACTTTGTTCTTCTTACAGCCAAGTAATACTCCATTATATATACATACCGTAGCTTTTTTATCTGTTCATTTATTGATGGGTACTTGGGTTGCTTCCATATCTTATCTTTTTGATAATAGCTATTCTAACAGGTGTGAGGTGAGATCTCATAGTGATATTAGTTTGCATTTCCCTGATGATTGGTGATGTTGAGCTTCTTTTTATGTGCTTGTTAATTTTTCAATAATCTCTCTTTAAAAAATAGCTAGAGACTCTTTCGACCTCAGTTTTTCACATGAATTCAGAAAGAAAGAACATTGTTTCCCCTTTACATTCCTATCCTCTGAGCTTCGTTCCAGTTTGAAGGTATTGTCAGGTTCAAGAACAACACTATTGGCACTGAGAGTAGGCTTAAGGTAGAAGTAATTACATTTGTCCAATCTAAAATGTTCATCTTGAGAATGAAGATGAGCAAGTAAGGAGTGACCATGAAATTAATGACTAATACTGGCCCCTTAACTGGAGATCCAAGTTTAAATGTACCTAGAATTTCTTTTCTGGCTAAAATTTAGCCAAATTGGATTGTGGTAATAAGTGAGTTTGATTACTTACTTTCTTCATTGGTTCTGACATCTCTACCTGTGGAAATAATCCAAAGTGAAGCACTTTTTCTAATCTAAATTTCCTATGAATAAAGCTTTGACAAAACATTTGCCAATCTTGACATTCATCTCTTCTAAACTTATTAAGTCAGTTAATGGATGCTCAGAGCTTGCAAAGTTCAGGAGACTATTAAATGTGCTTCCAATATCTAAGGGATAAATATGCCTGCTGGCAGTGGAAATACATTGTTACACAGAACAAAGTGCAAAATAAAAAATAGGCAGAGTTGGTCATTAAATATGCCAAGGATTGTATTATAATCTCCAACATTAATTGAGGTCAATATGGTTAATCATATTGGTATATATAAGAACTGAAGCAAGTGTAGTTTTTTTAGCCTTACAATTATTCTATTTTTTTATTCTATTTTATTTTAGCCTTACAGTTTTATATTTACAAATGCAATGTTCAACATAGATGGATGGTAATATGAACAACAGAAAGCAATCTGTTTAATGGAATCCTCTGCATCCTTTAAAAATAATGTTACAAAACAAAGATTCGGGATAAGTGGGGGGTGAGGTTAAACCAAAATCATCTGTAATTTTTTTCCCTTTTTGTACTTTCTTGTGGTTACTTGATTACTTTTTAAATTTAAATTGAACATTTAGCTTATCAGTTTTTCGTGCTTCTTCACTATTAATATAAATTTTCATTTAAGGATCATTTTAACCGCATCATACAAATTCTGATATTTACTGTCCTCATTGTCATCTAGGTACAAATTATTTTTAGTTTCTATTATTATTTACTTATTGATTTTTCATGATTTATTTAGAGTAGTGAATTTTTAAAAATAGGTATATGGAGATGTAGTTTTGTTTGTTTAATAGATTTTATTGATGGTGCTATTACAGTTGTCCCAATTTTCCCTCATTGCCCCCCCATACCCTCTGGCAATCCCCTCCCTTAGTTCATGTCCATGGATCATGTATATAAATTCTTTGGCTTCTCTATTTCCTGTACTGTTCTTAACATCCCCCTGTCTATTCTGTACCTAACAATTTGTACTTCTTAATTCCTGTACGTTTTCCCCTAATCTCCCCCTACCCCCTCCCAATGATCTTCGTGTTTATGATTCTGTTTCTGTTCTGCTTGAATTTGCTTAGTTTGTTTTTTAGATTCAATTGTTGATCGTTGTGAATTTATACACAAAGGAAAGAAACCAATTAAGAGTCTATTGCAATAATTTAGGCAAGAGATAGTGGCAGGAACCATGGAAGTAGTAGTGGAAGCGTAGAATTGGATTAAGGATATATATTTTTAAATAAAACTAACAAGATTTTCTAAAGGATTGAGTCTGGGATATGGGAGAGACACGTCTTGCTTGGGCAACTAGAAGGGAGGGGTGTCATTAACTGAGGTGGGGACACCACAGGTGGAACAGTCTGGGAGTAGAAGATTGAAATGAATAATGAGTTTGAAATCCAAATGGAGATTTATATTAGGCAGAAGAAAGGTCTGAACTCGAGATATAAACTTGGGAAATTTCTGCTTACTGGTGGTTTTTAAAGTCATAAAAATAGGTGAGCTCACCTAAGGCACTGGTTCTCAACTGGGGGCAACTGAAGTTGGTGCTATTGGCATCTCGTGGGTAAAGGGACGCTGCTAAATGTCCTGTAATACACAGGATTGTCCCACCACAACAAAGAAATATCTGGCCTAAAAAGTCTATAATACTGAGGTTGATAAAACCTAATGTAGGACATGAGCATGCCTAGAAAAGAGAAGGTGCTCCGCGAATCAGCTTTGGGGCACTCTTTACTAGGGGGTTCAAGGAGATGAGGAGAAACACTCCAAGGAATCTGAAGTTATATATGTAGTAACATTGGAAGGAAACCAAGAGAGTATCATGTACTAGAAGATAAGTATAGAAGGCCTCTTAAGGAGAAGAAGGTGATCAGCTATGTCAAACACTGCTGATAAGTCAACCGAGATAAGAACTTATAACTGACCATTGGATTTTTCATTGTGGGGTTATTGATAAGACCCCCATGTTGACAGAAGCATTTTAGCAGAATGGTATTGGCAAAAAATCACTGAGCGAACTTGGACAAGGTTTACTCATACATAAATTTTAGTTTCCTCATACATAAGATGAAAATAATCTACTTCATTGAGTTGCATGATATAACGTGAACAATGTATGTAAAGCACCTAGCACACAAGTGGCATGTAGTAGGCACTAAATAAATACAAAGTCTCCTTCCACAAGTTTTCTGTTGATTCACACTCCTGTCCTCCTGAACCCTCTCCCAACACACATGCACATGCACCTACTGCTTCGATGCTTTATCACACTCGAGGGACTACTTAGTGTCCTATATGGGGCAGTTCTTTCATTAAAACACATGTTCTGGTGGGAATCACATTCCAATTATTCCTTATTATGAACTGAAGAAAAAGGAATTAATATTTGAAGTTTTTCTTTATTTTTAATCTTTATTTATTTATATTTAGAGGGGAAGGGAAGGAGAGAGGGAGAGAAATATCAATGTATGGTTACCTCTCGTGCATCCCCTGCTGGGAACTGGCCTGCAACCCAGGCATGTGCCCTGACTGGGAATCGATCCTTTGGTTCGCAGGCCAATGCTCAACCCACTGACCTACACCGGCCAGGGCCAAAGTTTTTCTGAATAAGATAATATACTGGACTGGGAGAAAAACAGGTAGCAATTTAAAAATATACAGGATCACAAAGTAATTTTTCATGAGGTTAAACATTTTGTTGTATTATATCTGAAGACTTTCTATGGTTTGGGACCTGTGCAAAACTAAACCAGTTGCCCCATTTTCTAGGTCTACTGTAGTTCCACATATTTTCCCCACACAAAACTCCTATGTTCCAAACTCTCAATCAAAGCCAAAACCCCTCAGTGAGATATGTCAAAGGATGGAGATTCAGAAAAATGTAGAGAGGTGGAAATTCACTCTTTAAAACCTTATACTCTGGCATTTCCCACTGATACTGTCTTCTTTTTGGACTCAGAAAATGCTTACATTACCCTAATGATTGCACAGTAACTTTATAGAAATGAATTTAATTTCAAAAGGTCAAAAGTAGCCATATTACAGAAAAGAAGATATCCAAAAACATGTCATTCTGCATTTAATTCTAATTTCCACAGAACTCAGAGCCCTGAAAGGTCATTCAGGTAATGAGATTTTGCGTAAATTCCCCAGTTAGTCATACACAGTGAGCTCTTAGTCCGAGAGGCTCCTGGCTGCTCTATGGGCTCAGGAGGCGAAAGAGGAATTCTCCACGGTTTAGAATTTCTAGATGCCCTGACTCAGACCCGCGTGATTCTCAGGCAGCCTGCATCTCACATCTGCCAAGTCCTCAAAGAGAGCTTTCTCTCCATCTCCCTACCTCTGCATCTGCTGCATTTTGTAACATGTATTATATCTACATACTGTTCTCAAATTCTTAAGACTCAGAAACCAGGCCAGTGACAGCTAGGGTAGGAGAAGGTTAGGGGGTGGAGGGATTAAGCGAAAAGGTTTCTCCCTCATAGACATGGACAACAATGTGGTGACTGTAAGCAGGGAGAGAGGGATAAGAAGACTAAATGTTATTGGGGGGGGGAACACAATAAAGATTAAATTTTTTAAAGGAAATTTATAACAAAAAATGAATAAACTAATTAGAGGGAAAAAATTAAAAAACCAACCAAGCCAAATCATGCAATTAATCAATAGCATGTTACTCTTGTTGCTGGTCAATACTGTCCAAAATAACCATCTGTGATGATGGAAACATTCTGTCTGTTTGGTCCAGTATAGTCACCACTAGACACCTGTGGCTCTCGAGTACTTGAAATGTGGCTGATGTAACTGAAGAAGTAAATGTTTAATTTTAGCTAATTTTCATTGTTATATATTCAAATAGCCACATGTGGCTAGTGACTACCATATTGGATAACACACATACAAGTTGAATTCTTTCAGAAATGATTTACATTTGTTTCTTGCACTCACTTGAGGAATGACCAGTTCAAGACTTTTTAAGATTAAATTCTCTGTTGGAGATTTTGGGGCTGCTCTGGTAGTGTGCTTTCAGATCATGACCCTGAAAGAATACCAGCTTTAGCTCAGATTCTCAGAAGAGATTTTTCTTTTCCTCCCTCCAGTCAGAGCCAGGATTGAGATTTGTATGTGTTCCTGCCGCCCCATTCTTCATGATGGGCTTTCTTCTGCTCACTTGCCCTTCCCCTCAGGGATTAGCCCTGGGGTCCCAGCATTATGCAGAAATAGTTTCCTATTAAACTCCTTATCTTGGACGTTTTTTTACTTTCATAGTGAAAGCTAAAATAATGGTGCCTCCTTCAATCGGTGATAACTTATAGCCAATAAAATATAGTAATATAATTTCTTATGCAGTAGAAACTTAATAAATATTGATTGAAACTGAAATTGCACAGCAAAGAGAGTTATTTTACAAATGGGAAGATGACCTACTCAATGGGAGAAAAAATGGGAAGATGATCTACTCAATGGGTGAAATATATTTGAAAAGGGGTTAATTCAAAATATATGAAGAACTCACACAACTTAATAGCAAAAAAAAAAATTCAAGTGAAAAAATAGGCAGAGGATCTGGATGTGAATATACATTTTCCAAGGGAAGCATACAGACGACTAACAGATACATAAAAAGATGCTCAGTATCACTAATAATCAGAGACATTCAAATCAAAACCACAGTAAGATATTACCTCACACCTTTTAGGATGGCTTTTATCAAAAAGACAAGAAATAACAAATGTTGGTGAGGATGTGGAGAAAACAGAACCCTTGTGCACTGTTGGTGGGAATGTAAATTGGTACAGCCACTATAGAAAATGGTATGGAGGTTCTTCAAAATGTTAAAAATAGCCTTGGCCTGTGGCTCAGTTGGTTGGAGCATCATCCCGTAACCAAAGGATTGCAGGTTCAATTCCTGGTCAGGAATTGAAGTTTTGGAATTGAAGTTTTGGTTGCAGTTTTGATCCCTGAGTCAGGTGCTGCTCCCCTGTCTCGGCACATTCAGGAGGCAACCAATCAATGCCTCTCTATTGCACTGATATTTCTTTCTCTCCCTTCCTCTTTCTCTAAAAGCAATGAAAAAATGTCAGGTGAGAATAATTTTTTTCAAAAAGTATGTTAAAAATAGAACTCTTGTGTGATACAGCAATCCCACTTCTAGGTACTTATTCAAAAATAATGAAGACACTAATTCAGAAAGATATATGTACCTCCATGTACACTGCAGCATCATTTACAACAGCCAAGATATGGAAACAACCTAAGTGTCCATTGATAGAGGAGTGAATAAAAAAATTGTGATACACACACACACACACATGATGAGATACTATTTAGCCATACAAGGTCATGTAATCTTGCCATTTAAACAACAACACAGATGGACCTTGAGGGAAGTGAAATAAGTTAGACAGAGACAAATACTGTATGATCTAACTTACATGTAAAGTCTAAAACAAAACAAAAATGAGGAAAAAGCAATACAAGCTAAAAGATAGACAGTAGATTAGTGGTTACCAGAGGTGGGAGGTAGGTAGCAGGCAAAATGGATGAAGGGGGTCACAAGGTACAAACCCCAGTTATAAAATAAATAAGTCACAAGGGTCTAATAAGAGAGACAGAGAAGGGGAGGGAGGGAGGAGGAGGGGGAGAAGGAGAGGAGAGGGGGAAAGGGAGAGAAGTCCAAATAGGGCCATAGAGTTTGAATGTTTCTTAAAATGATATTTCTGTGACCTCACTAGATGTTTGAGAGGGGAGGGGTTTAAATGCCCTGCTAACTTTTGTTTGGATGGAAGAAGAGAGGAACTGAAAATGAATATATATATGAGACCTGGTGGGATATAGTGGGTGGAAGTGGCTAATGTTTGGTGTATCAGTCAAAGTCCTAGCAAGGAAGAGATGGCAAGTCAGAGATGGATGGAGCAGTGTCTCCCTTAGTCTGGTTTCTTGAACTGCAGTAGAACCCTGTTTGCACAGTATGATACTAGAAGCTGAAGACACAGTTTCATGAGCATCTTTATGAGCGTCTGTGAATGAGAAGTGCAGCTTTGGATGCCAGGTACAAGCACAAGCAGAGGGTCCCTTTCTTCACTTCTACAAAAACCCATTCTGCTGTGGCCTCCCACATCTTGAAGCTTTGAGAACTTTGAGGGCCACTTTCTGTGGTGCATGTCATCCTGAATACCAATAGCACCTGAGATCAAAGAGGAGCCTAAGAAAAAGAAGCCATCATGCCTCATGGGGATAAAGCTGGACAGGTTGGTTTCTGGGCTCAACTGAAAACTCTCTAAGATACTTGGGGTATGGTGTGACCCTGCAAATGACCATTATTTCTGCTTGAACACATGTAGCTCAGCCCTAGCAAAATTTTAGTAATAATATTTGTGGGACCTCACTTCAGCCGAGGAATGGGTGAGAAACAGTATATTCAGATCATGAGAGAGGGAGACAAGTAAAGGAAGAAATTGAGTTAGTTTTTTCTAAAACTGAAACCAAAATTGCAGAGGAAAATAACTATAATATCCATTTTCATCTAATCCATTGATATTTTATCCAAAAGATGTAAAAACTGGGAAGCCAGTTTGAGGATTTCTGAAAAACCGTAAGCCTATTGGACTCAAGACAAAACTGGGATTTGTGCAGAGTTCATTTTTGGCCTCTGGGTTGTTGGACATCAAAATAGTCCATCCTCTGTCCCTCTAGGGTTGCATTAAGCATTGTAGACAGAGAGTACCGGCCTTGGGTGAGAAGGCTCAGGTTTGAGCAACTTTGGTCAAAGCTATGCATCCTGGTGAATTCGTTTAACTCACCAACCGCATCCTTGTCTGAAAATGGGATATGATACACCTCTCTGAGGCCTCATAGAGTTTTCATATCATCAAATGAGGTAGTAGTAAGCCAGTAAAGTGTTATATGAATGTAGGGGGGAAGCATGTTTTAAATAGGGCCAATCTAAGGTGAAACATTAGTTCATTGAAGGAAGTAGAAAGCACAATTGATGTTCACCTTCAAAAACATTGCTCCAAATTAATATCTGTAGGTTCCAGTCCAGATCTCTCAACTTAACCGAATCCACTTGGATTTGGGGTTGAATTGAATGTATGTTAAGCTCTGTCAGTGATGAAAGAAAATGAAAAGAACATGGAAATTTAGCAGGCTTTCTCAGAAAGAGACCCATTTATTATTCCAGTTGTGGTTCATTATTCTACTATTAAGAAAAAAACACTTGAATTGAGGAAGGCCCAAAGACTGGCTCTAGAGGAAGGAGTCTGCTTCATTTAGGGAGAAAGTAATAGCTTTTATTTTCCTGTGCAAGGGCATGTGACTCCTCCCCAAGGCAGGACCCTGGAAGTCTCTAAAGGCAGCCACAATTCCTAAAAGCCTAGACCCAGATCTCAGCAGCAGGTAGGATAGTATGTATCCCATGGTTAAAATGAGAAAACCAAGTGCAGATGTAACAAGGGGGCATGGCCGCAGGACAGAGAGTCTCAGCAGACTTAATGAATGAGATAGGAAGTTATGGGCAGAAAGATGTCTCAAGTCAAAATCAAAAGGTCCAGATGGATTGAAAGCAGAAATAGAACAATAGCAAAAGTGACAGAAAACACTCAGAAAGACACATGTACAATAACAGAGAATAGAGCATGGCTAGTCACTCAAAGCTAAGGAGGATGGTGGAAAAGCGGCAGGCCTATCCGAGTTCAAGGGGAGGGCAAGATGGTGAACAAGTGCCATGGCAAATAAAACAAGAAGGAGCTAGCCCTGGCTGGTGTAGCTCAGTGGATTGAGCGCGGGCCTATGAGCCAGAGGATCGTGGTTCGATTCCCAGTCAGGGCACATGCCTGGGTTGCAGGCCGGTTCCCTGCAGGCCAACTCCCAGCAGGGGACGCACAAAAGGCAACCATACATTGATGTTTCTCTCCTTCTCTCCTTACCCTCTAAAGATAAATAAATAAAATCTTTTAAAAAAAAATAAAAACAAGAAGGAGCTATACCCTCTGCACCTTTTATCCACAGGACCTAGGGCAGTACCTAATACAGAGTAGGCACTCATTAACTACTGGACGAATGTATAGCTCAGTCAACAGATTTAGGATATTAAAAGCTGGCCTTTCTGATTCAGCCAACTGCCATGCTAATCCAGTGCTTCTCAGACTCTAATAGACACAAGTTACCTGGGGATCTTGTTTAAAGGCAAGTTTTGGTTCATTTGGTCTGGGGTGGGGCCTGAGAGTCTGCATTACTAACAATTCTATGACTGCAATGCTGCTGCTACACAGATGCACTGCTTCACACCACAATTTGAGTTAACAAGGGCCTTGACCCAGCAGCTTATATTAATTTTTTTAAGGTAGGAATCAATTCCAAGATGGAGGACTGCAGTGGAGATAAGGAAAGCATTTTCTAGGAGTAAGGAAATGAAGTTTGGAGAAAAATGACAGCTCTTGTGGAATGTGATTTGGGGAACTAACCTGGGACAATGGCTGCTGACCACCCCATGCCCAGCAAGAGGAGGCCTTGGGAGCTCAGAATGGTACATGCAGGTTTGAGAGAAGAGCAACATTTGTAAAATGGTTGAATTTGTGAAATGGTTCATCTACTGGAGCCATCCCAACTTTTCATAACCTAACAAAAATCATCACCCAATGATGGACTTTATGTATCACACACCATCTATCTTGTTGCATAAAAATAAAATTTCAGTTTTAATTTTTTAGTTTGGGTGCCTTACTACGGTAGAATTTAGTGACATAGAATGCTGATATAAAAATAGAGTTGATTATGTAGCAAAAGGGTAGAAATGGGAACTCTGTAGACATTTTAGACAGAGAATTATCACGTTAGTTCTTTGTAGTCTCCCATTAGCTACTCTGCTCTTCCTTTGTCCTTTTGTACATATTGTCCTCTGTGAACTGTAGATAGCATGTGGTCTGGGTTTAAAGAGAATCTGGAGCATGCTCCCATTCCCTGTAGATGCCCCTCGGTGTGGCCACCAAGCAGCATTCTAAGGTAGTGATGCAAAATCAACCCCAACCTGAACGTGGTTAGATTCTGTGTTCTAGGGCCAGTGCTTTCAGGACCACGGACAGAGGCAGATTCCTGTAGACATGTCTCTCTTTGTATGGCCTGAAATTGAAAGTTAGGCAGTGAATTTAAAAGAGGTTTCTGCTGTGTCTTGTGCGGCTCAGCAGTTTGAACACCAGCCTGCAGACCAAAGGGTCACCAGATTGATTCTCACTCAGGGCATATGCCTGGGTTGCAGGCCAGGTCCTCAGTGGGAGGCACATGAGAGGCAACCACACATTGATCTTTCTCTCCCTCTCTTTCTCCCTTCCTTCCCTTCTCTCTAAAAATAAATAAATAAAATATTTTTTAGAAAAGAGAGGTTTCTGAGAGTGGTAAAACCAGGTACCAGACAACAAGTAGAGAACAGTCATTTGTGACCTGTCATATCAGTGCCCACCTTTTCTGCCAATTGTGACCCGTTTTCTTATGTTNACTCAGGGCATATGCCTGGGTTGCAGGCCAGGTCCTCAGTGGGAGGCACATGAGAGGCAACCACACATTGATCTTTCTCTCCCTCTCTTTCTCCCTTCCTTCCCTTCTCTCTAAAAATAAATAAATAAAATATTTTTTAGAAAAGAGAGGTTTCTGAGAGTGGTAAAACCAGGTACCAGACAACAAGTAGAGAACAGTCATTTGCGACCTGTCATATCAGTGCCCACCTTTTCTGCCAATTGTGACCCCTTTTCTTATGTTATATGACTGTTTCCTGTTGTGCTTGTGCATGGGACAACATACTACTTTTCCCTTGGTGAGACAGTTTCACATGTATTTCTGCAGTTAGGCACCCATATATTGAACAAGTTATCCCAGATGCATGTCTAGCTCCTAGACTGTTTCATACTGAATTTTTACTCTGCTTTGGCCTATCTCTTTTAGCTACTGGCTATCAGCTAACATCTGCTAGTATCTGTAGGAGTAGGAAGTGGCCTTAAAGACTTTTAAATGAAGCACACTTTAGGGCAAGAATCTGTGATATGTGTCATATCATAATAATCTTAAAGTCATGGGTGATCCAATCTTCTACTTTATTGACAGTTCTTGTGAAATGTGATTTGGGGAGCTCACCTGGGACAGTGACCCTTCCTACTGCCACTTTTCCTACTATAACTTAGCAGATTAAATTGCTTTTGCAGCAGGTGATTAACTTCACTCCCTAAGACCAAAGTTGGAGTAAAGTGAACCTAAACAAGGTGTTTGGAAGTAGTGAAATCAGGAGGCAGACAACAAGCAGACCCAGGGCTGATGACTCCGAATAAGAAACTCAGAGGTGCAGAGAATCATGAGACATACTCTCCATCTAAAGAAGCCGGTTGATTGTCATTGGAAAGATACACCTTGTCATGTAACTCCAAGACACATGCCATTTAATGCCTAATTTTTAGCAAACATTTGTTCTAATTTCCTCAGAATCAGATGTACAGACTGAAACTTTCAATAGGGAGATTTTCTGAGGTTGGCATGACAAGTACAGTTTCTAAGAGATAATGGCCAAGAGGATACCAGAAGTGGTAGCATCAGGAAAAGTTAGAACAAGTGAACATAGGAAGGGTATGGAGATGGGGCACTCTCACTGGCGATTGTAAAGAATAGAAACTCTATGGATTTTAAAGTCAAGGGAGGAAATTAGGGCTTTTCTGCCCAATGATGGTTCTAAATCAGGGTCAACACCATGGACTTTGAACTTGGGTCTTAATTTGACCCCTCCGCTGATTTTTTCCTAAGGATCTACATGGCCACAGAGCCTTCCTACTCTGCGTGGAAATACCAGGCATAAGCCACTTGAGGAGGGTATATTAGTTTCCTATTTCTGCTGTAACAAACTACAAACTTGGTGGCTTAACATAGCACTAATGTATTGTCTTACAGTTCTGGAGGTCAGAAATCCAAAGCGAGTCCCTCTAGGCTAAAATATAGTGTCAGCAGAGCTACATTCCTTCTGGAGGCTCAAGGGAAGAATCAACTTCCTTGCCTTTCCCAGCTTCTAAGAGCCTGCCTTCATTCCTTGTCTCATGACCTCTTTGTAGCAATCACATGTCTCTAACCTCTGCTTCCATCATCACATTTCCTTCTTTGATTCTGACCCTCTTGCATCCCCCTTATAAAGAACTGTGATTACACTGGCCCCACCTGGATAATCCAGGATAATCTTCCTATCTCCGGATCTTTAATTTAATCACATCTGCAGAGTCCCTTTTGCCATGTAAAGTAGCATCTTCACAGGGATTAGGATGTGGATATCTTTGGGGAACCCTTGGTCTGCCCACCATAGGTGGTATCTTCACTGAAAACCAAAACATTAGCATTTATCTGGCTCACAGGTAGTGAGTAACTCAGGACTTGAGGGCTCAGGAAAAAATGACCCAACTGTGCTAAAAGGAAAAGGATTTACCTTAGCATGATTTGTTCATTTAAAAACTTTGAAATATTTTTTGGCTCCAAGAAACTCTTTAAATTATTTAATTGCCATACATCATCATCATCATTTTTCAAGTCAACCAATGACTAAAGTAACTTGCATGTCCTGAAAACAGAGACATAGTAGTTGATTACTCTCCCCAAAACCTTTTTACATTTCTTTCTACCTGTGAGTATTATGAAAATCATCTCCAACACATTGTGCAACCAGATTGATCAATATACTGCATGCTTCGTACTCTGGCTGACGCTCTCCTGGGGTGTTCACACTCAAAGGAACAGAGAGGAATGGTCATTCACAGCTTTTGCCCAGGTTAGAAGGGGATTTTGTTGTAAAACAGGGCTTTACAGTCCACAGAGTTTGGGACAGAAAGTGCTGATCGGGGACTAAAGAATTTGCTTTCCTGCAATCATGGCTGAGACCTGTCAAGTCTATCTTCTTAATCTCTCTCTACCCCTCCCTTTTCTTCTTTAACCTCACACCACTTGTCAAGGCAGCATGATGCATTACAGGGCTCCCCAAAATGACCTGGTTCTAAGAACAACCAAGGGTACATGTTAAAAAATGAAGACTCCCAGACACCTCATTTAGGCATTCTCATCCTGAGTCTTGCCAGGGGCCTTAGAATCTTCATGTATAGTGATTTTTATAATTTGGCAAGAATTAATAATAAAGCAAATAAGAAAACAAACCAGATGGCCTTGGAAATCAGGTACACCTTTGTCTGAATATTTTTCGAGCTGGTAAACTTGGTCAAGTACCCTAGCTTCCCAGTACCTGCACAATCAAAAGTTTGTAAGTGGTTTTGAGAAGTTAATAGGATTATGAGTGCACTTCACTATACACAGAGCCCAGCGTTCAATAGTTATGAATTATCTTTTCTTCTTGCCTTTCACATGTCCCCCCACACTACTGTGTTTTTCACAACTGGGGGATGTTGACTGACTGCAAATGTCATAAACTGACAACTAGCAACTCTTAGTTAATCTCTCTTCCAGGACTTTCCCTACCCACCCAGTATTAACTTCATCATGTAATATCATGGGCTTTCCTAGTTCTCCCTGCAACATAGCTTCTTCTCATTCACAAATAATTGTCCACAAAGGTCTTCCTTTCATTACATCACCCAGCTATGGAAACAAAACTAATCTTCCCCCTTAGCTCTCTCAACCATAGTTCTAGGACATATCTCCATGGAATGCTTGACTTTTATTCTACAAGGAAAAGAAGCATGACAATTTTACTACCTAGTAGGTCCTAGACAGGGGCCACTGTCAAGGTCTTTGGTCTCCCTACAGTAGACCAAAGATGGACAGGTCCATTTTTAGTTTTCTGAGAAAATTCCATAGTGTTTTCCATAGTGATGTACCACAGCAACGTACATCCCATGTCATATGCAGCCCCTGAGAGATAAATATTTTAGAAGAAGAGGGACCTTTGACAAGTGCTTGTTCAAATCATATCAGACAGGCCTTGTCTATATTTATGAAAGACGAATCTCCATTTTGATTAAATAATATAAATCTCCATTTTTATTAAAATAAGACCAAATGGAAACGTGTCCTTCCACATTGCTATGTAACTGAAAGTATCAAGCCAAATGAAGCCAAACCTTATTTCTTTAGGCCTGTCAGTATGCACAAACAAAAGGGCCTAACTGTGATATAAAGGAAAACATATTGTAGCAATTAGGGAGGTTGGGTGGTGCTCAGGAGACTGAGGTTTAAGTCTTCCCAATCAATGACTGCCTGTTTTTGTGATCTCACTTAATTTCTTTGGAACTCTGTTTGCTTCTCCATAAATGGATCATTAGATAAGATATCTTTAAGATAGACTTCATCCTAGCTTAATATAACTTTAAGCAAAGGTGTCCGCAAGGCTTCCTTACTATTCCTTTTTTTTTATTTTTTAAATTTAATTACTATTCAAGTACAGTTTTCTGTCTTTTACTCCCATCCCAGCCCACCCCCCACCCTGAGCTCCCCACCTCCCTCTCATTTACACCCCCCTTAGTTATTGTCCATGTGTCCTTTATACTAGTTCCTGTAAATCCTTCCCCTTTTTCCCCTGAAATTCCCTCCCCTTTCCCCTCTGGTCACTGTCCCCCTGTTCTCTATTTCAGTATCTTTGTTTTTATTTTGCTTGCTTATTTATTTTGTTGTTTAGCTTCCTGTTAAAGGTGAGATCATATGGTATTTGTCTTTCAACACCTGGCTTACTTCTCTCAGCGTAATGCCCTCCAGTTCCAACCATGCTGTTGCAAAAAGTAGGAGCTCCTTCTTTCTTTCTGCTGCATGGAATTCCATCGTGTATATGTACCACAATTTTTTGATCCATTCATTTACTGACGGGCACCTAGGTTGCTTCCAGCTCTAGGCTATTGTAAATTGTGCTGCTGTGAACATCGGGGTGCATAGGTTCTTTTGGATTGGTTCTTAGGATATAATCCGAGCAGTGGAATTGCTGGGTCAAAAGACAGGTCCATTTTTAGTTTTCTGAGAAAATTCCATAGTGTTTTCCATAGTGGTTGTACCAGTCTGCAATCCCACCAATGATGGATTAGGGTCCCCTCTTCTCCACAACCTCTCTAACACTTGTTGTTTATTGCTTTGTTCATGATGGCCATTCTGACCGGTGTAAAGTGGTATCTCATTGTGGTTTTAATATGCATCTCTCTGATAGGTAGTGATATTGAGCATTTTTTCATGTGTCTCTGGATCCTCTCATTGTCCTCCTTGGAGAAGTGTCTGTTCAAGTCCTTTTTCTGTTTTTTTAATTGGGTTAGTTGTCTTCTTAGAGTGAGGTCATGTGAGTTCTTTGTATATTTTGGAGATTAAACCTTTGTCTGAGGTATCATTAGCAAATATGTTTTCCCATACAGTTGGTTGCCTTTTTATTTTAATGCTGTTTTCTTTAGCTATGCAGAACCTTTTAATTTTGATGAGATCCCATTTGTTTATTCTTTCCTTTATATTCCTTGCTTTAGGGGACATATCAGTAAAAATGTTGCTGCGTGAAATATCTGAGATTTTCTTGTCAATATTCTCTGCTAGGACTTTAATGGTGTCACGGCTTATATTTAAGTCTTTTATCCACCTTGAATTTATTTTGGTGTATAGTGTAAGTCGATGCTCAAGTTTCATTTTTTTGCATGTAGCTGTCCAGTTCTCCCAACACCATTTGTTGAAGAGGCTATCTTTACTCCATTTTATGTTATTGCTCCCTTTGTCGAATATTAATTGACTGTAGAGAGTTGGGTTTATTTCTGGGCTCTCTGTTCTATTCCATTGGTCTATGTGCCTGTTTTTATGCCAGTACCAGGCTGTTTGATTACAGTGGCCTTGTAATACAGTTTGATCTCAGGTATTGTGATCCCTCCTACTTTGTTCTTCTTTCTCAACATTGCAGCTGCTATTTGGGGTTGTTTATGGTTCCATATAAGTTTTTGAAGTGTTTGTTCTATGTCTGTGAAATATGCCATTGGTACTTTAATAGGTATTGCATTGAATCTGTAAATTGCTTTGGGTAGTATGGACATTTTGATGACATTAGTTCTTCCAATCCATGAACATGGTATATATTTCCATTTGTTTGTGTCTTCCTTGATTTCTTTCTTCAGTGTTGTGTAGTTTTCTGCATACAGGTCTTTTACCTCCTTGGTTAGGTTTATTCCCAGATATTTTATTTTTGTTTTTGCTATATCAAATGGGATTTTTTTTTATTTCTGCTTCTGCTGATTCATTGTTAGTATATAAAAATGCCTTTGATTTCTGGATATTGACTTTGTAACCCCCTGTTTTGCCAAATTCATTTATTAGGTTGAGCAGTTTTTGGGTAGAGTCTATAGGATTTTCCATGTACACTATCATGTCATTGGCAAACAATGCCAGTTTTGTTTCCTCCTTTCCGATTTGGATGCCTTTTATTTCCTTTTCTTGTCTGATCCCTGTAGCTAAAAATTCCAATACTATATTGAATAGAAGTGGTGAAAGTGGACAACCTTGTCTTGTTCCTGATCTTAGTGGAAAAGATTTTATTTTATTTTTTTAATATAATTTTTATTTAATNAAAAAAAAAAGCTTTTTTTGCGTCTATTGATATGGTCATGTGGATTTTGTCTTTGTTCTTGTTTATGTAATGTATTACATTTACTGACTTCTGAACATTGAACCATCCTTGCATCCCTGGGATGAATCCCATTTGGTCATGGTGTATGATCGTTTTAATGTATTGTTGGATGCGATTTGCTGATATTTTGGTGAGGATTTTAGCGTCTATGTTCATCAGCGATATTGGCCTGAAGTTTTCTTTCTTTGTTGTGTCTCTATCTGGCTTTGGAATTAGGATGATGCTGGCTTCATAAAAAGAGTTTGGGAGTTTTCCATCACTTTAGATTTTTTGGAATAGTCTGTGAAGAATAGGGGTTAGCTCTTCCTTAAATGCTTTGTAGAATTCTCCTGTGAAACCATCTGGTCCAGGGCTTTTGTGTGATGGGAGTTTTTTGATTACTGCTTCAATTTCATCTGCTGTTATTGATCTGTTCCAGTTTTCTGCTTCTTTTTTGTTGAGTTTTAGAAGATTATATTTTTCTAGAAATTTGTTCATTTCACCTAAGTTTTCAAATTTCTTGGCATACAGTTCTTCATAGTAATTTCTTACAATTCCTTCTATTTCTGTATTATCAGTTATAATCTCTCATCTTTCATTTCTGATTGTGTTTATTTGTGCCCTCTCTCTTTTTTTCTTGATGAGCCTACTTAAAGGCTTGTCTATTTTGTTTACTTAAAGGCTTGTCTATTTTTGTTTTCATTTCTGATTGTGTTTATTTGTGTCCTCTCTCTTTTTTTCTTGATGAGCCTACTTAAAAGCTTGTCTATTTTTTATCTTTTCAGAAAGCCAGGTCCTGGATTCACTGATCCTTAGAATTGTGCTTTTAGTCTCTATGTCATTTAATTCTTCTCTGATCTTGGTTATTTCCTTCCTTCTACTTGCTCTGGGCTGTCTTTATTGTTGTTCCTTGAGTTGTTGCAGGTGTAGGGTTAGGTTGTTTGTTTGAAATGTTTCTATCTTCTTTACATAAGCCTGTATTGCTATGAACTTCCCTCTCAGGACTGGCTTTGCTGTGTCCCATAAGTTTTAGATTGTATGAGTTCATTTTCATTTGTTTCCAGAAAATTTTTGATTTCTTTCCTAATTTCATTCTTGACCCACTCATTGTTTAATAGCATGTCATTCAATCTCCATGATTTTGAGTGTTTTGGGGTTTTTTCCTTTGGGGTTGGTTTCCAGTTTCAGTCCCTTGTGGTCAGAGAAAATGCTTGGTATGATTTCAATTTCCTTGAATTTGTTGAGACTTGTTTTGTGTCCTATCATGTGATCTATCTTTGAAAATGTTCCATGTGCATTTGAAAAGAACGTGTATTTAGCTTCTTTGGGATGAAGGGCTCTATATATCAGTTAAGTCTATTTCATATAGGGCATTTTTCAATACCACCATATCTTTGTTGATATTTTGTTTGGAAGACCTGTCCATTTTTGACAGTGGGGTATTAAAATCCCCTACTATAATTGTGTTGCTGTCAATATCTTTCTAGAGGTCCTCTAGGATTTTCTGTATATATTTGGGTGCTCCTATGTTGGGTGCATATATATTTACGATGTTAATATCTTCTTGGTGGGTTCTTCCCTTGAGCATTATGAAGAGACCTTCTGGGTGTCTCTTTATGGCCCCTTTTTTGAAGTCTATTTTGTCTGATATGAATATTGCTACCCTGGCTTTTTTTTCTTGTGTGTTTGCTTGGAAAATTTGTTTCCAGCCCTTCACTTTTAGTCTGTGTAGGTCTTTTGTCCTGAGGTGGGTCTCTTGTAGGCAGCATATGTGTGGGTCGTGCTTTCTTATCCATTCAGCTAATCTATGTCTTTTGATTGGAGCATTTAATCCATTTATGTTTAATGTTATTATTGATAGGTACTTATTCATTGCCATTTTTGTACTTGTGTTCCTCTCTGTCTCTTTACTTTCCTTAAAGTAGTCCTTTTAGCATCTCTTGCAGAGCTGGTTTGGTGGAGGCATATTCTTTTAGACTTCTTTTGTCTTGGAAGCTCTTTATTTGGCCTTCTATCTTGATTGAGAGCCTTGCTGGGTAAAGTAGCCTTGGTTGCAGGCCTCTGGTTCTCATTACTTGGAGTATTTCTTGCCATTCTCTTCTTGCTTGGAGCGTTTCCATTGAGAAGTCAGTAGCTAACCTTACTGGGGAACCCTTGTATGTTACTTCCTTTTTCTCCATTGCTGCCTTTAAGATTCTCTCTTTATCTTGGAATTTTGCCATTTTAATGATGACGTGGGCCTCTTTGGGCTCCTCTTGATTGGGACTCTGTGATTCCTGGATTTGTGTGACTTTTTCCCTCATCAAATTAGGGAAGTTTTCCATCATTACTTTTTCAAATAGGTTTTCTATTCCTTGTTCTTTTTGTTCTTTTTCTGGTATTTCTATTATTCGGTTATTATTATGTTTCATATTGTCTTTCGTTTCTCTTAATCCTTCTTCATTCTTTCTGAGCCTCTTTTTCTTTTCTTGCTCTTTCTGGGAGTTTTTTTCTACTTTGTCCTCCAACTCACTGATCCCATCTTCTGCTTCATCGATCTGCTTTTGATTCCTTCCGTGTTCTTCAATTTGGGAATTGTATTCTTCATTTTCTCTTGGCCTTTGCTTATAGTTTCTATTTCCTTTTTCATGTTGATATAGTTTGCGGTGAGTTCGTTGTAGCTCCCCTGAGTTTCTGGTAGCTCATTGTGAGCTCTTTGAACTTCCTGATAACCAGTGCTTTGAATTCAATATCTGATAGTTGACTTGCCTTTATTTCATCTAACATTCTTTCTGAGACTTCCTCCTTTCCTTTCATCGGGGGATTGTTTCTTTGTCTTCCTGTTGTTTGTGAGACTCTTCCTGTTAGCCTTAACTTCTTAAATTGATCTGTTCTGACTCCCTGGGTTTATGGTGTGAACTTCTGTGGTAAAATGTCTGTGAAATTCAGTGGTGCAGTCTCCTTCAGTTATCCTGTTGTTATCCTGTTGTTCTTCAGTTATCCTGTTGTTCTTCTCTTCCACCTACTCCTTTTGTGTGTGTGTGTGTGATCAGTTGGATGGGGAGGCAAAATGGTTTATGACAGCAAGAGAGCATTTTATGATATTTACGGTCACAGCTGGTAGAGAAGAGATAGAAGATCTTTAGGCTATATATAGTGTTAACCGTAATCTGCAACCCAACTTGCCACTTTTAAGAGAGGATGGACACAGATAAGTCTCTTATTGGAGAGGGAAAGCTAGTGAATTAGATCTAGAAAGCAGTGAGGTTGCAGTCGGTCAGATTCTGGCGTAAGGTGAGAGTAAAGGATAGTAAATAGGTCTATTGTATGAACAAATGGAGTTAATTACTCCAGCAATAGAATTCAGGAAACTGTGAAGTGGACTAAGATCCAGGAGATGTTGTGTGAAGTATTTACAGTTGTATAGAACAGCTATTATTTACAATAATATTAGAGCAACAATTATATGACAGACTCTATGTGATCTGTCTGAATAGGGGGTGTAGAACTTTGGGTAGTGTGCTAAAGGAAAACAAGTGGCATGAAGTATAGAAAATTAGCAATACACTGTGGAGGAGCGAATAGGGGAAACCTGTCAAATGGTACAATATAACCAGCCAAGGCAAAGAAGCCTATACAGAAAGAGGAGGAGTACAAAGATACTATTAAAATATAAAAGAAGTGAGAATAATGAAAAAAATAATAACACAAATATGCAGCAACTTGTGGCTTCTCTGCTATAGCAAAGTGAAATTTGTCTCTGTCACTACTGTTGGGAAGCCTCGTCTTTGGGTCCAGCTCTGATCTTTTCGCAGTTCCAAGTTGTTTGTGTTGCATCTGGATCCTCTGTGACCATCATGATTTCTGGTCCCTTTTGTTCATAAATGCTGGGGAACTGCTGGCTGCCTGTGCTGCTCCTCCGCAGATCAGCCAGGATCCCCTCCCTCTAATTTGTCTTGTTGGCCCTCCTGTTGGCTTGCCCAGCATCCTCAGGTGTAGCAGCTTCTGCTTTTCTGAGGAACTAACTTCACTGTCATCTGACTACGGGATATTTGCTCAGCTTGTGCTCTTGGAGCTGAGACCAAGTGCCGGAACAGACTTCAGGGGTCCCGAGCAGAGTACTGCTTCACAGCCAGGCCTTCAGAAGGAGAACCTTAGTCACAAGAAGGTTTTCAGAAGCACAAATTGCAGGCTTTCTTGGCACATTGAAAGGAGAGAGAGAGGGAGACTCTCTGCCAGTCTCCCTTATTATTCTTTCTTGGTCCTCCCTTTTTGCCATAAAAGTCCTCCTTCTTTAGGATAGCAGAGTATAAAAATAGAAAGAAGTCTTCTCTACCTGCACCAAGAGCTCTCCTGTAGATTCAGAAAGTCAGGTGATCCTTGCAGAAGGGTGCTTCCCATTTTGAGTACCATCTCTGCTAAAATGCCTTCCCTGACCCCTCATTCTGACTTAAATCTTTCTTCTCTGTTTCCGAAGTAGCCTATTCTCGTCTTTATCATCATAGCAGGTGCTCAACTCTATTATGAACTGTTGGTGTATTTGCTTGTCTTTCCTCTGCCCTTCCTCTGCTCAGCACCTCACTTCTCTACAGACACCACATTCTAAGTTACTGGGGAAACAGGCACCATGACTATCTTTAGCTTTTAACACTGTGTATAGCACATGATACTTGCCAAGAAAATGGTGAATAAATGAATTGGCTGGTGGTGGTATTAATGTTGGTGATAAACAGAAGCCTCTGGAAAAAAATGGTCACAGAGATCAAGTAAAAGCTCAGAATGGTTTATTGGGAATCCAGAAAAGTTACCACCATTCAAAAGGATTCTATTTATAATCCAATGGAGATCCTGGTTTAATTGTAATTGTATTCCTATGATTGCAAATAAAGCATTATGCTGATAACCAAAGATATAAAGTCAACACTGTTCTTAAGAATAGACCTTTGCTATAGTCTTGAGGGTGTGGCATGGAGATGAAGGAGAGGGTTATGATAAAAACTAGCATTTTTGTTCCAAATATTAGTTTTAGAAGTGTTTTCAAATGTGTTATTTGTTGGAAAGTCATCTGGATCTGAAGCCAGAGCATCTGGGTTTCCAAAAAGCCTACCCTCTCTGAGCTTTAGCCTCTTTGTGTGTAAAACAGACAGGATGCCTCTGCCCATCTTAACGGGTTGTTGAAAGAATGAAATAAGACAAGATCTATGAGAGCAGTGGAGCTATCTATTATAAACAGCCCCACACAATAAGTGATTGAATAGGTAAAAGGAAGTTTTTACTGACTCTGTGCTAAGGGCAAGTAGAACAAGGCTTTACAAGCAATATTATCATTCAAATAAATACTGTGGTGTTCATCCTCCTACAACCTGTTTCACTATCCTTAAAATTAGAGTCAGACTGGAATGATCTTCAAATTTCCATTGAACCTAAGATACTGAGACTTCTGGGACTAATTTGAGACAGGCATAGTGAGCTAAGTTGCCATTTAATTAATCTAAGAATACCAGCATGCATCAAAATAGTACTCAGACCCTATAATTCTACACCACACAAATGCAGGGTGACTCTCTGAAGTGCATTGTTCTCTGGCTTGTGTCATGTTTGAGACTGTTGGCAGCATGTCCCTCAATCTCATTATTCCTAGTGGACCTGGACCAATTAACCAAAGCCTTACAGAAGTTGACAAAGCTAATTATTTATAGGTGCAACTCATCAAAGGCTTTGCGTCTTCCTTTGGGGTAAGGGCTGAACTCTCTGACTCTCACTCTTTTTTTCTCTTTCATGTATTGTCTGACCCTTGATTCCTTGCATTTTTATGTGCCTTCAGTTCTGATGAATTTGAAGCTGTGCAAAATTTAACTTACTATTCAGTTGGGAGTGCTCAGGAGAGAGAGCAGAGAAATACTATCCTAATTTTTCAGATAGAGACCTGAAATAAAGATTGGAAAGCAAGCATCAGCTATGTGCCAAATCTATCACCAGGGAATTTCCATAGGAGTTTATGTTACTTAGGCTGTTTTATTAAAAAGAATTTTGCTGACCTTCAGTTTGGGTGAGTTATGTAAGGATTCACCTAAAAAAAAAGGAGGATATGGAAATATGCTACAGTCCCAGGATTTGCTACAGTCACCAGGTCTTCCTGAGCTTGTTAAGTAGTTCAAGACTCAGTAAGTTACTCTGAATTCAGAGTAGCACTAGTGACTGGGTCATCTGGTCAACCTCCTAAGCAGCAGGAATTCAAAAGTGTTTATTCTCATGCTCTGCTATGATGTCAACTGTGCTATTCTCCCTGTGTCCTTCAGTTATAATTCCCCGAATCAGCAGCTTCATTCTGTTTCTCTGTCTCAAGTTCTGATTGGTCCACTTAGTTCCCATTGTTCAAGATGAGTAAAACTTCCATATCATGTTGTTTGGTAGACTCTTGGCCATCCTGCAGGTTGACTGTCCTTAGACAAGTTGCTCACTTCAGGAGAGTACAGACATGAGGCACCATTATAGTAACTTATGTGGGGAAAAACCCCCTCAGAATAAGGCTGTGGAAGGAGCAGTTATTCTGAAGCTTCTAGTAAAGTGTTCAAAGTCAGTGCCATAATTAAGGCTGAGATGCCTATATAAAACAAATTATTTTCTATGAGTAACTATAATATATAAAAACAAGTTCCAACCTAAAAAATACAGACTTTTTAAAAACTCTTATGAACCACTTCACTATTTTAGCATAAAATTTATTTAATGCTACTCTATTACCCTTTGATTAAAGGTCATTCAGTTAGTGAGGTTCCTAATGTGCTAAAATACAATTTAATTTATCAAAATTTAGCGATCATGTAACTGCTAAGGATCAGCTGTTGGAACTGAAGCATCCATGTTCAAGATTATGGTTGATTTAACTAGTCATATTTCCATGGTGTTGTCTTCTCTGATTATCTATTTCAGAACTGAGTTCATTA
This sequence comes from Sturnira hondurensis, assembly GCF_014824575.4. Taxonomy (NCBI): domain Eukaryota; kingdom Metazoa; phylum Chordata; class Mammalia; order Chiroptera; family Phyllostomidae; genus Sturnira; species Sturnira hondurensis. The sequence continues at coordinate 7,631,195 of NW_028085930.1, forward strand.
GATAAATTCCAGGTGACCAGAACTTTTGTGCTGAGCTGGAGACCTCAACACTATTTACAACTTTGTTGCTGTAAGGAAACTAATGTTTTGAGTTTTAAACATCCAATTATCAATAGGAACTTCCAAAAATATAATCATTTATACATTGGAAGTTAATGCAGTTTTATCCCAGCAATATTATATCACCTTAAACCAAGCATCTTTGAAGCATCCTCAAGGCTCTGCTCATCACAGTGATCTTACAACATTTGATTCTCTCTATGTCTTGGGAAATGTTGTGAATATGAGGGGAAGGTAAGAGTACATTTATCTAAGACAGTGGTTCTCAAACTATGGTCACAGTACTAACACATCAGTATCACCAGAGAATTTGTTAGAAGTACAAATCCATAGGTTTTACCCCATACAGAAACTTTGCAGATGGGACACAGAAATCTGTGTTTTAATAAGCTTCCCAGGAGATTTTTTTGCATACTAAAGTTTGAGGATAGTGATCTAAGACTTTTGTGAGCTCCATAAGATCCCAGAACAACTTTATTTCCCATGAGAACAAAATATAACCCCATAACTTGGGTTAGGAACAAGAGGCTATATTACTCCAGCAATATCTCTAGTTACTTATAAGTGGGAGTAGAAGAACTCTACCCTTAGTTACTTCTGACTGGGAGTCAAATCTGGGAGAAAGCCCAAACCAATGACAGATGCCATCGATGTACATTGGTTCTCTTCCATTATTTTCCATCCTTTTCCCTTCTGCCTCAGCAGGCTGCCCCCACTCCCCTCCCCCACATACACACACACATGCGCACGCACACTATTTCTAAGCTTCAGTTTCCTACATATAATTTCCTCTTACTTCCTCTCTGTCAACCTAAACTACACATTTCTCCAGGAAACTTTCCATGTTCTTTCTCAGGAGCATTCATCAAGCATTCATTAAACATCTAATCTTTTCCCTGGAAAAGTTACAAAGATAATTAAGACTCCATCCCTGTTCTTGTGTTCAGTGAGGACAAACGGAAAATCATTTCTCTCCTTTGCTTTCACTCAAATCTTTCTCTGCAGTTCCTAATAAATTGTCTCACAATTTCACTCTGGTTTTGGTTACTTCCAATATATGTTTCTTCCCTACTAGATGGCAGGCTCCTTGAGTGACCATGTTTTTAGACTCACTTTGTGTATGGTATTTTTTCCTGGCAGCCTGCTGAGCACATACTATTAGGAGCATAACGTTGGGCTGAATGATTGAAACAATAGTGTAGATGTGTACAGACTGGATTCTATACCTTCACAGTAAGCTTTTCAGTCTTTTCTTTCTTGCCTTTGATCCACTCTTACCAACTAAACTGGGTTATTAAACCAATAAAATCCCAAAGACAACTCATTTGAATAAGAGTGGATTTGTGTTTCTCCATGTTGGACTGGAGAGGAGTCCAAACAAGTGCCAGGCCAACTGCCAGGTCAAATGTCAATCCACAAAGCTCTTAAGATACAAAACTGACCAGAGGGGAGGGAGGAGGAAGACAATGGTAGAACTGAAGGGGACGAGACTAGACAAAGAACATGAATGAATGAACCATGGACATGGACAACAGTGTGGGAATTGACTGAAGGAGTGGGGAGTGGGATGGACGGGAAAGGGCAAAGGGAGGGAAATTGGGACAACTGTAATAGAGTAACAATAAAACTGATTTAATTTTAAAAACCTTAAATAATTCCCTCTCTTGCTTTTGGTTGGAATGATGTTTGGGCTTCGAAGAAAAATTTTGTAGAATCCTGAGTCCGGGCCAAGAAGACCAGTTGGATGCCTTTAATTAGTGGAATTACAAAGAACCTGCCAAATGAATGATTTCTACATGACCAGAGAGACACAGAGAATGATGGTCTGTTTAGCAGTGATTATATGTTCAAATCTTTCAGCTGAGCTGGATCACACGCCAAGCTGAATTCTACACCAACAACTGCCTGTCCAGGCTCCTTACAGATTCTTTTTGACTCACAGGTCAGAATAGTACTTAGGTTTATCAAGCACATACTTACTTGCCAAGGTAGATGTTTGCAAATATGAATAAGATATTGCAAGGAACATGTTGGTCAGTTTGTTTACCTCCTCATAGATCAAATCTCCAGAGAACATCTTAAAAACTAAGCTTCTGAGGAAGGACAGAAGGAGAAGAAAGCAAGGTTCCTGTGACTTTATTAGACAGTTGTGCTGGGAGAATCATCATCACCATCACTATACCCATGGGATGCTGGAGTCTTGCATCATCAGGAGACTTTGCTATTTCCTACCTGATCGTATGGCTTTAGCGACACATAAAATCAGGAGGACTTGCCATAGAAAATGAATGGCTTTGTGAAAAGGAGAAGGAGGAAGATATGAAAAGGAGAGGTAGGAGGAAGTGATGGGATAGTATTTGCTACAAATGAAGTAATTTCTTGCTATCTCATTATGAGTTCTTCATAGTCTTGGCAAGGTGACAAAAAAAGGAAAGCTGCCTTCTTTAATAAAATGGCACTAGGAACCATTAAAGTTGTCAGTAGGAGGGAGAATCCTGGAGTAAGGAAAGGAAAGACAGCTGAATTGAAAGCATAGGTGGAAACACTGTGCCTTCTCCCACAACCAAGTTTGAATACAACAAGGTTTAGTAAACAAAGACACAGCCAAAGAACAGAAAATTGAACTATACAGAAGTCCAACAACAACGAACCATTCAACTGGGACCGGTAAGAGGGGCGGAGCCAGCAGCAGAGCAGGGTCGGGCAGGAAAGATCCCCCGGCCCCAGGCACGCAGGCAGCGTGGACCCAGTCGGGGTGCAGGGCAGACTGACTGCGGTCGCACATTCGAGCACAGTGAGACAGACTGCGCAGGCCCCAGCGGGTGAACCCAGTGGTGGAGGACTGACTACGGTGGCACATTCGTGTGCAGTGGGACGAAACGCACAGGCCCTGGTGATGGTGGTAGCTGCGGAGGCAGTGGCAGGAGGCGGCAGACGAGACCGCCATTGCTCCTCTTTGACCCTACCCCCACATATAGTGTCACAACCCAGCGACTGAGTTGCCCTGCTCTGGTGAACACCTAGGGCTCTGCTCCTGATATGTAACAGACACAAACAGGCCAAAAAATGGCTCAAGAAGAACTCAAAGCCCCAGAGCCAATAACTCTAAGTGACCAAGAAATAGGCAGCCTCTCAGATCCACAGTTCAAAACACTGGTCATCTGGATGCTCACAGAACTGGTTGATTATAGTCACAAATTAGAGGAACATATAAAGGCTAAACTAATTGAAATGAAGGGAAATGCACAGGAAACCAATAGTAATGGAAAGGAAACTGGGACTCAAATCAATGAATGGACCAGAAGGAAGAACGAAACATCCAACCAGAAAAGAATCAAGAAATGAGAATTCAAAAAAATGAGGAGAGGCTTAGGAACCTCCAGGACATCTTTAAACATTCCAACATCTGAATTATAGGGGTACCAGAAGGGAGAAAGAAACAGCCACGAGTGGAAAACGTATTTGAACAAATAATAAAGGAGAAGTTCCCCAGTCTGGCAAAGGAAATAGACTTTCAGGAAATCCAGGACGCTCATAGAGTCCCAAAGAAGTTGGACCCAAGAAGGAATACACCAAGGCACATGGTAATTACATTAGCCAAGATTAAAATGAAGGAGAGAATCCTAGAAGCAGCAAGAGATAAGGGGACAGACACCTACAAAGGAGTACCCATCAGACTATCAGCTGATTTCTCAAAAGAGACCTTACAGGCAAGAAGGGGCTGGAAAGAAGTATTCCAAGTCATGAAATCCAAAGACCTACAGCCAAGATTGCTTTATCCAGCAAAGCTTTCATTTAGAATGGAAGGACAGATAAAGTGCTTCTCAGATAAGGTCAAGTTCAAGGAGTTCATCATCACCAAGCCCTTATTGTATGAAATGCTAAAGGGACTTATATAAGAAAAAGAAGATGAAAAATATGAACAGTGAAAGGACGACAAATTCACAGTTATTAAACAACCACACCTAAAACAAAAGCAAACCCAGAGTATAGCTAGATCAGGAGTGGAACCAGAGAAATGAAGAACACATGGAGGGTTAGCAACAGGGGAGTGGGAGGAGGAGAAGGGGGGAGAAGGTACAGAAAATAGCATAGAGAGTAGGTAGAAAATAGATAGGGGGGAGGGCAAGAATAGTAGGGGAAATATAGAATCTAAAGAACTTGAGACACGTGGTTATAAACTAAAGGGGGGAGAATGGTGGGGGAGGGGGTGTGCAGGTGGAGGGGAATGAAGGGGGGGAATAGAACAACTGTAATGGTATAATCAATAAAATATATATATTAAAAAAAAGAAAGACCTGGACTCCCTACCAGTATTCACTAACATGCCATCCCAGATATACTCAGCTCTCAAGGAGACCCAGCTTCCCACTTAACTCTGACTCAGCTGTGGACACACAGTTTCTCTTGAGTACTCTGTGGCCCAGCCTGAGAGGACAAATCACTCAAACCAAATGTTATTAAAAGACAGATGAGAACACAGAGAAAATAAACCCAGGGAGCAGAGTTAAGTGAAAATGATCTGGTTTAGAGGATGTGGCTCACTCTTCAAGAGTCACAGTCCTGCTCCAGTGGGTAAAGCATCGGTGTTTAGGGACCTGTCTCCCTCCTAGCACCCAGATTACCATCAGCATGTACTAGATACATGTGAATCACTAGATATTCTGACTCATCAGACTTGAGACTGACGATAGGAAATGGGTATTAATCTTAGATTCCAACTTTGAACTATAGACAGTTACTGACTGGGATGCTGAATTAAGGAGTCAGAGGTTTTATCCCAACTCAGTGAGGAAAGTACAGTGATTGGTGGGTGATGTCTATAGTGGATGGGGTAACAGGCCTGGCAGGCCATACTGGAGGAAATTACTGATAATGTCTGTGCCTTATACTTGCCATCCTAGTCTAGACCTAAAAGAAGCCAAGAGAGTGGCACAGAACCGGCTCTTTCACCACTCAAGGGACCTAACTCTTCTTCCATGACTAATATTTCAAAGACTGCATCCTCACTTCAGGGAAACTGCCCCCCTACCCCACAGAGCCCAATTACTACAGGCAGCCAGGTTAAAATACTGTGTATTAGCCTCAGGATTCAGACAGAAGAAACTCACACTAATGGTAGAGTCCTCTTTCCATTAGCCATTTTTTTCTTTCTAGAATAATCCTCAACCATTGTCGCTGTTTTTTTCTTGGCCACATAGAGGACTTTAGACTTTCTGAAGTTACAAGTACCTATCCTGGGCAGAGAAGCCAATCCTTCTGGGCGACCATGAACTTGACAAAACACTCTACACATGAGAGGAAAGCTCTAACCTGGCATCCTCTACCCCTGCTCATGGTGCTTTATGCCTGGTTAGGTCAAAGCAGAGTTAAAATACAACTTTAGTGAGAGAAAACTATTACAGAAGAGTACAAGTTGGTTGTTTAAAAAGAGAACTCAGTGAAAGCAGGGACTTGTGGACAAAGGGGAAGAAAAACCCATCACAGGCCAGGGAGACCTAAAAAGAGAGAGCCATTCCAGACAAAGGGGAGCCGAGAGATTCTTCATAGTGATCACCCTCCCAGATAACATGGGTTGCAGCCACCAGCTTTACATCTAGATCTGAAAATCAAGTCCCCATCAGTGTTGGCCTCACAGCAGCCCAGGGAAACAGAGTAAACAGGAAAGTGCTGACACACTGCAAGTCAACCTTCACATCCCACCTGTAGTCCTGTGACGAGTGTTTACACAATATGATTGATCACCCTACAATTTACTTTGTCAGTCAGTCGTGGAATTAATTACATGTTACTCTTGGGCACTGTTATAAATAATGGTATGGCAAACAGTGCTAGGTTTAATGGTCCTTGGCGCTCAGCTATTAAATTGGTGACACAGACACTTCAGTATTGAAGAACAGGGGCCTTCTCCATCAAGGATAATTTGTATCACGAAGTGTACCAGGCTGTCCTGCTCCCATTTTTGCCAAGGCATTATTCACCCTGATCCAGGCAATGAATCCAGCAACAATGGAGGAACAAATAGATTTTGTTCTGTGGTTAAAAAAAAATTCCCTTATAAGTGTTAATCATGAGGAAACAGGGGTTTCTGTATTGCTGACATAGAGCTTAGGGAAGATGTGAGCTCACCGTAACACTTGCCAAAATGAAACAATAAGATGGATTCAGGAGAGGTATCATATTTTACCATGTATAATGAGCACTTTTTTGCCCAAATTTTTTAGGGGGGAGAGATAAGGATGTGCATTATACATAGATAATACTAATTTGTTAGCAGTACATAAAATTTCTTGTACCATAACATGTTCAAAAATAAATGCTAACATTCCCTTATAATACAAAAACAAGCATCTAAATATTAATTAATTAATTAATTAGTTAATTAATCAATAAATTAATTAAAAAATTAAAATGAAATATTTTTTTCTTGAAAGTTTGGGCCAAAAACGTGGGTACGCATTATACACTGCAAAATGTGGTCATTGGTACCCAACCACAGCATCACCAAAGGAAGCGTTTAGGTGTCCTAGAACATCTTTCTTTTCCGCCCACTCCCCATACACTTGGTTGACTCTACTTACCCATCAGACATCATCTGAAATGGCATATCTTCCCAGAAGTCCTCCGTGACTTTTTAGACTAGGTTAGATGCCTGTCGTAGGTTGGGTCCCCTAGAAGCCAACCCCAAGACAAGGATTCATGTGGACACATTCCCAGGAATAACTGATAGGGCAGTGGGCAAGTGCGACCAGAAAAGGGAAGGAGACAAAACAAGGGTAGGGTATCCATCAAAGTCTCAAAAATGGGAAATTTGGCTCAATCTTTCCAGGAATAACTGGAAACAATGTAGTCACCTCTCAGAGTTGTCTCAATCAGAGGTAACATTTAAATTTATGCATGTCAGTCACTGGTTAAGAGCTGCCCCCAAGATCTACACACACAGGGGGGAAAAGTCTGGGAGCTCAGAGATAGTCCTCTAACAAAGATATAGGTGCTGGGTTGGGAGAGAAAGGATATCAGGAGTTGGTGTTCCCTCAAATGGTAAAGGAATCAACTGTGATGTGGGCAGAACATACAGATAGCAGTACTGGCCCCACAGTGCATTCCCATAGTGCCCTGTACACACTCTAAGAAAGCACTTAATCCCACATTGTAATTGCTTAGTTAGTTGTCTGTCTTTCCTGCTAGACTGTAAGTTCCATGAAGGCAGAAGCAATGACTGTCTCGTTCATCATTTTATCACCAATAACTGGGCGTGGCCCCTGGCCCCTGTTTGGTGCTCAAAAACATTTATGAAAGAAGAGAAAAAAAGGTAAAGGGAAGTTGGTTTAATAGAAGGATTACACTCATATAGTATACCACACACTCAAAAACAAATCTTGGTAAAACAACATTCTTACAGGGGTCATGCTGGCCTAGTTTCATTCACTCTGAACATGAGAATCTTGGTTCTAAAAGTCAGGTGTTGCCCATGTGATTTCACTTACATGTAGAATCTAATGAACGAACTGAACTAACAAGCAAAACAGAGACTCATAGATAGAGAGCAGGATGATAGCTATTGGTGGGAGAGGTTAGGGGATGGAGGGATTGAGCAAAAAGGATAAATGACTCATGGACATGGACAACCATGTGACGATTGCAGGGGGTGGGGGATATAAGAGGGTTAAATGGTAATGGGAAACAATACAGTAAAAAACAAAAAAATAAAAGTCAGGTGTTTCTCATCTAGCCCACAAGTTCATTTCTAACAGTCTAGCAGGGGCTCATAAATGAACTGGATAAGGGGAGAATAATCAAACGTATGGAGTGCAGGTTTGAATCATTTAACTATACAGTTAATCTGAACAAACCACATAGGGCAACAATAAGATTTCTATTAACTCCCAGCTCCTCTTCATTAAACTGTGTTAAGAATCCTTGGCTAGTGCGGTCTAGAGGGGCTGCTCTCTTCTGATCGCATCTGGATTGCTGTTTAATCTTCTGTTCATTCTTTCACATGTATTTTTTAAAAACTGAACTCTCAGTGGCTTAGTGAAATGAAAGCTTATTTCTCAGTCAAGGAGAATCTGCTTGGGTGTTCCACAGCAGTCTTCATCCTGTGATTCAAGGATCCAGACTCTGTTCACTTTGTAACTCCATCATCCTTTAAAGCCTTAACGTTCTTTACTTCCAGCCAGTGGGTAGGGAGAGAGAGAGGAGAAAGCACATCCCCTTCTTAACCACTTCAGCCAGAGGGCAAACACATCACATTTCTCCAGTGGTAACGAGTCACAGGGCTAGGAAATGTGGTCCACTGAGAAACAACCTCACACCACACTGGAGAGCTGGCCAACTCTGCCACACAGCTGTCCAACAAATATTTATTAAGCGCCTGAGGTGCACAAAGTTCTGTGTCAGCTGTTTGGAATAAAAGGGAAAGTGAAACAGAAGTGGCTGGTGTCCCTGGAACTAACTTACAGTTTAGGGGGGAGATAAAAATTGATCAGATAATCATTAGAAGAGTTATTATATGAAAACACATAATCCCCAAATGTTCAATAGAGAAAAAGCACAGAGAGAGAAGAAACTTTAAAACAAACTAGATCTAGGTTGACTTCCTGAAGAAGGCACCTTTAAGCTGATACCCTAAAATTTAAACAGAATTATCTAGAACAAGTCAAACAGAAAAGCATTCCAGGCAGAGGGGACAGCATGTGCCACGGCCCTGAGAGAGCCAGGAGTAGGAGAGTGTGCCTGTGTGGACGAAGGCCCAAGAGTGAGAGGGACCAAGGGGGTGGGGAGAAAATGAGGCTGGAGAAGTAGACAGAGACCTGCAGGGCCCTATAGCCACGATTAGAATTTTGATCTTCTTCCTAGCTGTTGATTCTTATTGTGTGTGTGTCCTTCTGCTCACATGTTTGTCTATGAAGGGTATTTATACACACGTACCTGTGCTCTTAATTCTCCATTGTTATGAACCTCCCCAAACATCCCTTCTTCAAAGCCAGTTGATTTCAATGAAACTTGGCTTCCTCCCATGGCCCCATCATGTGCGACACTGTGCAGTTCCCCAGACTCGCCGCAGACACTCGGACCTCAGTACACACAGCATGCACTTGCTGTTCCTTCTACCTGGCAAACTTGTCACACTCTCACATGTCAGGATTAATTGCATTTGTTCCTCAAAACTCAGCTTCCCTACTCAGCCTGTCTTCAAATCCTTGGTTCCCTCTCCTCCAACTCCAGTCTGAGTCAGATGCTGTCCACTCCAATCCCACGGCACTCCGCATTAGAAGCACTGAATAAAATGTATACTTGGACTGATTTGCCCTACGAAATTTCAATATTTTAAGGAAAGGGACTGTTTTCTTATTCTTTTTGTGTCCCCAGTGCCCTGCCTGCCGTTGTTTGGTACCATACTAGACACTCAAAAACAATTTTTATTGAATGAGTGAAAAAAATAAATCTATTTCAGAAACTTCTTTTCGTAAGACACTAATCTCATGAAATAGTTTCACCTATCTACCAATACACACAAGTTGTTTGGCCAAACTGGTAAATACTGTATATTATGCTCTAATCTTAAAAATTATTTACAATGCACGTTAACAGGAACTGGACTAGGGTAAGGCAACAGGTGTATTGGGTGCAAAATGTAAGGAAGCATTCATTCTCAGCTTTGTGCAAGTGAAAACTCTGTACTTGCAGTGCTCTGAGAATAGTGCTTCCTTAAATTTTGTGCCCTTGGTTACTCATTTGCCTCACTCTAATTCACTGCTCTGCACGTTGGCATTTCAAAGGCTCTGGCAATCCCTACCAGAGTCAAAACTGTTTAACTTTTATTATCCCAGGGTAACCCAAATTTGTTTGAGGATCCAGCCCTTTTTTTATTTTTCACAAATGCCTATTAACCCCCTGCAGAATTGGTGCTCTGTGAAATGAACTTTTAAAGTGCTTTTTATATGGATTAATAATTTTTTTCTCTCTGCTCTGTCATATAATAGTGGAGAATCTAATTTAGATGGAAACTTGGGTCCATTTATCAAAAAAAAAACATTGAAAATACATTTACCACTATGATAGTGAGGAGAAATTTCTAATAGTTTTCACTACTTTTGTTGGCCTCCCAAAGTGGTTATCGATGAGGCTGTTACTAGGAGGGCTGTACCCATCAATGAATGGATGGGTTTACACTTCCAGGTAAAGAAGTTCTGTTTCATCTCCCCAAAGACAAATAAAGCTATTGGTCTGTCCAGCGACAGAAATGGAATGAGAAGAAATGTTCAATTACTTGGGTAATAAACCTGATAAGACAGGTCAGTGGCTCTGCTTAATACTGTCAGAATCTCAGCTCTCTTCTTGTCCATCTTGCAAATGTGTGTCTGATTCCATCCAGATTAAAAGAATAGAATATCTGTTTGGTGGCCTCATAGAACCAAGTCCTCCTATCTCTCTGGAAAGTGATATACTCCAAGTCTATCTATAGTAATTACTGTTTAGAAGAGGGGAAATGATTCTCTTACACAAGTTTCACCTGTTAGCAATTTTAGGCTAACAGCTTGGTACAAATTTTTAGTATTCTTGTTTCATCCAGGAATTTCCAAACTCTTTTTCTCACACTAGGTAAGTATGCATCATAATTCAATGGTACTCAGAGGTCCCATGACTGACTGAGTTTATGTAGAACAGCTAAGTGACAGAGAGACCCTGTCACAAATACCTAAAGAAAATTTCAAAAAAGAATAATTAGATTATCCTAAACTTGGTTTCAGGGGTGGCTGAAGTGTGCATAATTCAGGGTAAAGAACTGGGTTGGATGTGATAATTGCCCAAAAGAGACATGAGTGAGAGGATCCCAAGGATTGGCCCTAGGGGATGCTGAGCATCAAAAGTCCTGTTGTGTTCGAAGGATAGGCTAGATGTTCAACCAAACCAAAAAACATTATAGACACTAGAACAGAGAAAGAACTAAGATCAATGGTCACAACTCAGCAAGAGGATCCAGAATAATCTTTGTGAATCTGACTGGAATGCCTGAGTTTATTTCATATTGTCTTCGGATAGATGGTTAGTCTAGTTTAAATATCTGGAATTGACTTGGACCTGGTAGCAACAAACTGTTTTCCACAGATCATTCCATGGGACTGGTTAGGGGTGGCTCTTTTCTCCATGCTTTTAGAATTTGTTTTGTTCCTTTTTTTAAAACTTCCAAGTCATGAACACCTGTGATGGCTGAATAGACAATAATTAAACAATAGAGCCAAGTAAATGATCTTACATTGGAAAGACACAGCAATCAAGTTGCCTGGCTGTGCCAAAACTCCCTCCTGGCTGTCAGTGGTAAGTCCCACATTGCCAGCTTGTGGTTTCAAGGTCAATTAAACCATACAAATAGAGTTATCAGTTGTTGTTTTTTTCTGGTCTTGAGGTGCCTTTTCCTCCTCGGACACCCAATGGGAGGTTATCTCTAGGCATCACATTATAGCAATCAATAAACTGTGAGCAAAACGATGCATGTAAAAACAGAGACAGAGGCATTTTGCTAGAAGAAACAATGATTACCTGTCATAAGACCAGAATCATGATGTTTCCTAGAGGTCAAGAATGTGGGATTCAACATGCAGCATGACCAAATGCTAAACTATCCTTTGGCCCTCAAACTATCCCTTGGTTCTTCTTCCTGTGATTCCCCTCTAGGTGAATGATACACTGAATAATGCAAGCCAGAAGCTTGGGGGTAATCTGCAATTTTTTCTTCTTCCTCTCCTTTTCTCTAAACCCCACCATCTACTTAGAAATTGAGACCTATAGTGGCCACTTTTAAAATACCTCTGTAATCTTTCATGTGTAACAGAGCATTCATTGGACTTCTGTTTCTCCCTTTTATTCATCCTTCATGTAGAAGAGTGATCTCTCTCCATTACTAATCTTTCTATGTTATTCCTCTGTTTAACTTGGTTTACACCTCTGACTTACCTACAGAGGATCAATCCAACCAAGGAATTCTGCAGAATGCTCTCAGGTTTGATAAATGCTGGGGTAGATAGACTTCATAAAAGTAGTGAGATAGCATCTTGTATCAACTGTGATACAATCAGTGCCCCAGAAAGTTACAGATACTCAATGTGTTCATTCACTTATTGTGATGAATAAATAGGCAATAGAGTATATGGAAAATCATGGAATTTTTCCCAAGAGACCAAAGTTCAAATCCTTACTTTGCCAACACTTACCAATAGCACGTTATCATTTTATGCTATTACAGTTATCCCAATTTTCCCCCTTTGCTTCCCTCCATGCAGCCTGCCCCCACTCCTATAATCAATCCCCTCACTGGTGTCCATGTCTGTGGGTCATTCTCATATGTTCTTTGGCTAATCCTTTCACCTTCTTTCAACTTGTCCCCACCTCCTCTCTCCCCTCTAAAGTTGAGTGACCTCAGAAAACTTATCTGCTCTAACTTCAGTCTTCTTCAAAATGAGGTTGACACCTGCCTCATAGGTTTTTTGTGAAGCTTAAATTAGATGAACTTAAAAAAACTAGGCCAATGAATGCCTGGTACACAGAAATAACTCAAATGCTAGTTGTATTTAAAGCAAAGTGGCAGAACAAAAAGCATATATTTATTATGCATCACCTATACAGGGTTCTTCACAAGGGAAATGGAGAAGTCGTGACCTCTGGCCACAGGGCTTACCGCCTGCATTGCACACATCACTCCATTCAGTCAGTCAACGGGCTTTTACTCAAGGCTCATTATTCAACGGAATTTGCCTCTTTCAATAGGGTTAGGAAATCTTTCCCCCCCTTGGCAAATAAGGATTTTAAAGTTTTCAAAATTTAGCTTGATATTTTCAGGGGAAAGATTGACACCTCTTAGAGCAGATCTATGTTATGTAGAAATCAAATGGGAAGATTCTTGGATGGAATGTCAGCCTCTCGGGGAGTTCTTACACCTGTACATTTGGGAGAAGAGAAGGGGGCTGCTTGAGCCAATGCAGGGTGACTCAGATCATGAAGCGACAGCTCTTGTTGAAAGTACGAGGCATAAGTCACTGTCAGAGCCTGCCTCTTCACTCAGCTCACACGGCCATAAGAGTTTCAATCTTCCTAAAGAGTAATGAGGTACGAAGTTAAAAAGATTTGGACGAGCATTTGAGAGCCTCTGAAGCTTATCTGAACTAACCACGTCTCACAAAGCCATAAATCTCCAATGAAAGCTTCGGAGAGTCGCATACTTCATTGTGGAATGGCCCTGGGTTTGGCTGGGCCAAAACTGAATAATGTTGCACGAACTGGTGAGATAAAGCCAACATAAGCGATACCCTTCCCTCCTGGGCATCTCTCTGTCCAACACTCATGAGCACGCCATTTTAGGATTTTTTTTGCCTGCTCAGACCAGTGCTGCATTGAGTGATTGTTAAGGAGCTAGGATAGCCCTTGAATGTTTTTTTTTTGTCTGTGGTTGGCTTTTTAAATTGCACTGAAGAGGACATTATGAGCCAGGATATAATCGTTAATTATTGTCATTGTAATTATTGCTACCATTGTCACAAACCATGGACTCCTGGATTTTCTGTCCAGTGTTTCTCAATATGTCCAGAGACTGCATGCATCTAAACTGACCAGTTGCTCATTTTAAAAGTGAAATCTTGGGGCCGGAAAAGTGAATCAGAATCTCCAAAGGAAAGGCCTAGGAATCTGAAATTTAATAATCTCTCTCAGGCATCCTAAATCTCTAGGCATGGAGATTCGAGAGTGCTGTTGTTTCCATACTTAACAGACCACTAGCAAATTATCCCCAAGGTCAAGGTGTTCGCTCTCACAGCTCAGAAGTTCCCTTCAAGTAGTCAGTATAGTCCAATGGTGATCACGTAGTTGGAGATACGTGGAAGTAGGTGTAAACTGGTTGCAATGGAAGCTTAAGGGTTGATGTGACTAGGAAGCCAGGAGAACTGGACAAAAGACAAGTTACAATGTTAAAAATAAATAAATAAATAATTTAAAAGTTAGGGGGAGAAGAACAGATTTCTTTTAACTATAAGAATTCTGCCCTGGCTGGATCAGCTCAGTGGATTGAGCGCGGGCCTGCGAACCAGACGATCGATCTTGGTTCGATTCCCAGTCAGGGCACATGCCTGGGCTGCAGGCCATTTCCCAGCAGGGGATGCAGGAGAGGCAACCTGTCTTTCCTTTCCCCTGTAAAGATAAATAAATAAAATTATTTTTTTAGAAAAAGAGTTCTGCTCTGATCAGCGGCATTGGTAGTTCTATGATCACAGTTTGGACAGCTCACCCTGGCCTTCAGGAACTGAATCAGATTCCGATTCTGAGAACTCTGATGTCAAACTCAGTCATACTTTAAATGCCCTAAATATCCTATAATGGCAGTAGATAATTAAGCTCCCTATTTTCTCAGTTTCCTCATCTGTAAAGTGGAGGTGATAACAGCGTCTCACTGCTGGCTTGCTGTGAAGAACAATGCCTGGGACAAAGTAAGCATTCAATGAATGTTGGCATATCGGCATGAGAAAACTAGTTGTCACTGAAAACTCACTCCTCGATGTGAATATATAAATGCCGAGGGAGAAGTTAAGGAAAGATGTGTTGTTCAGGGTCAACCAGAGAAACAGAACCAGGGAGAGATACATATTAAGAGATTTATTGCAAGTACTTGGGTTATGCAGTTGTGGGGTTGGGCTGGACAAGTCTGAAATCCTCAGAGCAGGCCAGCAGGAAGGGCAGGCTGGAACTCTCAGGTATAAGCTGAAGTTACAATCTAAAGGCAAAATTTCTTCTTTCTCAGGGAAGCCTTAGTGCTGCTCTTACAACTTTGCAGCTGATTCTATCAGGCCCACCTAGATGATCAAGGAAATTCTTCTGTATTTTTTGAACAGCTTCTTTGAGATAGAATTGACATACAAAGCATTGTACATATTTAGTGCATGTAATTGGATGAGTTTGGACATATACAAACACCTGTGGAACCATCACTGCCGTCAAGGTAACAAACATATCCAAAACCTCTCCAAGTTGCCTTGTGTCCTTTTGTTGTGTGATTGAAGCACTTTTGAAGTGCACAGTAGTAGTGTATTGTTAACTATGGGCACTATGTTGTACAGCAGATCTCTAGAACTTATTCACCTAGCGTGAATAAAACTTTATGCTCATTGAACAGCAACTCCCCAATTCCCTATTTTGCTCCAGCTCTTGGCAGCCTCTATTGTCTCTGCTTTGATGAGTTCAATTGTTTTAAATAGCTCATAAAAGTGCAATTATACAGTATTTGTCCTTCTGTGACTGGCTTATTCCAATTAGCATAATGTCCATTCATGTTGTCACAAATGGCAAGATATCCTTTTTTTGTAAGGCTGGAATAATATTCTCTTGTATGTGTCTACCATATTTTCTTTTTTCATTCATCTGTCTATGGACACTTGGGCTGTTTCCATCTCTTGGCTATTTTGAATAATGCTGCAATGAACGTGGGAATGAAGATGTCACACCAAGATTCTGACTTCAGTTCTTTCAAGTTTATACCCAGAAATGGGATTACTAGATCAAATTATATTTGTATTGCATAAGAAAAATTCTAGTTCTATTTTTAATTTTGGAGGGCCCCCATACTGTGTTTCAGAGCTGCTGCACTATTTTACCTTCCCAACAACCACGTACAAGGGCTCCAGCTCCTCCATATCCCTGCCGACAATTATCGTTCATGTTTTTTTTAATAATTTCTTTTCTAACAGGTATGAGGTGATATCTCATAGTAGTTTTAATTTGCATTTCCCCGATAATTGGTGATGTTGAGCATCTTTTTTATTTACCTGTTGACCATTTGGATATCTTTTTCAGGTAAATGTTTGTTTCGTCCCTTGACCATTTTTTAATGAAGGTATTTGTTTGGGTCTTTTTTTTAAAACTATTGACCTGTAGAAGCTTCTTATATATTTCAGAAATTCATCCTTCATCAGATATATAGTTTGCAAATATGTTCTTCCACTGTGTAGGCTGCCTATTCATTTTTAGGTTTCCTTTGCTGTGCAGGCGATTTTTAGTTTGATGTGGTCCCACTTTTGCTTTTGTTGCCTGTGCTTTTGCTCTCACAGGCAGGAAATCATTGCCAAGCTAATGTCAAGGGGATTTTTCTCACGTTTCCTTCTGGGCATTTTACATTTTCAGGTCTTGTGTTTAAGTCTTTTATCCATTTTGAGTTAATTTGTGTATGGTGTGAAATAGGGATCCAGTTCCTTTTTGACATGTAGATATCCAGTTTTCCCAAAATCATTTGTTGAAAGGACTACCCAGTACCTATTGTGTGTTCTTGACAACCTTGTCAGATATCACTTGGCCATATATGCATGGTTTTCTTCCTGGGCTCTCTATCCTGTTCCATCAGCCTATAGATCTTTATGCAAGTACCATGCTGTTTTAATTACCATAGCTTTGTATTTTATTTTGAAACCAGGAAGTGATATCTCCAGCTTTGTTCTATTTCTCTCAAGATTGCTTTTGTAATTCTGGATTGACAGAATTCAACACAATTTCATGATAAATTCTCCACAAACTAGGTACAGAAGGAATGCACCTCAGCATAATGAAGAACACATACGGCAAGCCCTCAGCTAACATTGTGCTCAGTGGTGAAAATTTTAAAGTGTTTTCTCTGAGATCAGAAATAAGACAAGGATGCCCACTATTGCCACTTCTATTCGATTAGTAGTGGAAGTCCTAGCCAGTCCTAGTTAATTATGCAACAAAAAGAAATTTTAAAAATCTAAATAGGAAAGAAGTAAAATTATCTATTTTCAGATGACATAATACAATTTGTAGAAAAATCCCCCCCCAAAAAAAAAANTTTAAAAATCTAAATAGGAAAGAAGTAAAATTATCTATTTTCAGATGACATAATACAATTTGTAGAAAACCTTATGGAATCCCCCCCCCCCAAAAAAAAACAAAAAAACACCAAACCTGTTAGTATAAATGAATTCAGTAAATTTGCAGGATACAAAATTAACCTATGAAAGTCAGTAGTGTTTCGTTACTCACAGTGAACCACACAAAAAGGAAATTTAAAAAACAGTATCAGACAGATAAAGTAGTGATCCACACACATGCACACACAAAACTGAGTATCATTCACCTATGAGAAAGAAGAAAATTCTGCCACTTGCTACAATATGGATGGGCCTTGAGAGCATGATGCCAAGTGAGATAAGTCGGACAGAAAAACAGAAACAGTCTGCTAGCTCACTTTTAGGTGGAATCTACAAACACATAACTTGTAGGAACGAAAAGCGGAATGGTGATTATTGTGGTTACTAGCAGCTGGGGGTGGGGGAACTGGCGAGATATTGGTCAAAGGTGCACACTTGCGGTGAGAAGATGAGTAAGTCCTGGGGATTGAATGCACGGCACTGTGATTGTAGACCACAATACTATACTATATTATGTACTTCAAAGTTGCTAAAATACTAGATCTTAAATGTTCTCACCAGAAAAGAAACGATAATTATGTGATCTGATGGAGGTGTTAGCGAACACTACCTTGGTAACTATATTGCAATATATAGATGCATCATATCAACGCATTTTATACCCTAAACTTGGCCCATGTTACGTGTCAATTATAGCTTAATAAGAAAAAAAGACAATCTCTTACAATAGCATCAAAAAGATTAAAATACTTAAAATAAACAATCAAAGTGGTAAAACTGCACAGTGAAAACTAAGAAATTCTGATGAAAAAAATTAAAACAGACACAAATAAACAGAGAGGCGTCCATGTTCATGAATTGAGAGACTTAATGTTGTTAAAAATATTCATACTACCCTACAGATTCAGTGTTATCACCATGAAAATTCAATGGCATTCTTCCAGAAATAGAAAAAAAAACCATCCTAAATCATGGAACCACAAAATCTGTACTTTAAAAACAGCTGATTGTGAGCTGGTTAACCATGTCTGCAAAACACACTCCCTTCAACACCTAGACTAGTGTGTGATTAAATACCTGGGGGCTGTAATGTAGCCACAGGGAAACATAAAACTGACCATCCCAAGAGGCTACTGAGCAGTAACCTGGCACCACTGCTGAACACACCCTTCTTCTGATGGGTTCAATGCAACTATGAAATAAGAGTAGGAGGGAGTAACTTGACCACTCCATGCACATCTGTCCATGCATTTCACAAACGAAGTGGAGAGCCCAGGAACAGTGCACGCGCTGTTGCCTCTGAGTCCTTTTGCAGAGGAACAGTGAGCAGCTTCTCCATGCTGCTTGGTGTGTTCATTGAGCTGTAGAGGATCGCAGTAGTTCACAGCTTCAATCAAAGATGGGGGCTTTTTATACAGAGTAGACTGAAGAGAACTTCACTATGAATTCCTGCTTCCATTCAGAGGCAGGTGATAGAACAGAAAAAGATCAGCTATGGCACCAGACACCTGGATGCAAATCCATCTTGGTCACTTTCCAAGTGTCCAATCAAGTCACTTAACCTCTCTAAGGCTATGAATGACACCTATGAATGGCATTTTTCTGTAAAGGGTAATAATAATATTTTCATTTTAATGCTATCATAAAGGATTAAACACCATAACACATTAATCAGTTAAGACAAACTATGAAGTTCAGTTTCTTTTAGTTCAAAGATACCTAGTGTTAGCTGTGTGGTCTAGGGACACTCACTTCACCTCTCTGTGCCTTGGTTACCTCAGCTGTAAAATGAGCAGAATTATAAACTGTTCTGGGGACGAGCTGAGTTGATACGTATGAGGTGCTCCAAGCAGTACATAGATATTAAGTCTGGTACTTAGTAAGCATTTGTATGTTTTAATTATTTTAATTTGGTATTTGTGGTAGTGGTAAAATCAGGGAGGCAGAAAACCTGGATTCCAGCCCCAGCCATGCACTTGGTCCAAATCACCAAGTGAGAAAAAGGAGCAGGTATCAAGCAGAAGTCAGTCACTTCACTTCCCTGCCATCAGTCTCCTTCTGTGCAGATTGACGGAATTGACAAGACCGTCTGAACAGCTCAGACATTTCAAGACCACCAAAAACTCCACTGTAAGCTGTAGGAACTCAAGGAGTCTCAGTGGCTTATAGCTAGTTTTGAGCTTCTGGTCTCTCGCAGATCTGTCCAGGCTCCCTTTTCGATTCACAGCAAGATCACTGCCTCTGTCTCAGTGTTTCTGCAGAGCCGCTGATGCGTTTGCTTTCCACCAAGACGTGTTCCTCTGTCAGCCGTGCCAGAGCTGCTACAAGCCAGCTTCCTGGCAGGGAGAGAGGGAAAGATGGTGTTTTTATTTTTCTGCCTCACTGTGTCTCCCTTCCTTTGGGATCCCTTCTGAAAACGGTTAAAACAGAATTCTGCAGCCGCCTTGATGAGAAATGCCAGCCGTCTGAAGAAGCTGGGCAGTGTAAAGGACGGTGCCTGCCCCTGTGAGGCCCCCACTGGAGTCCTGTCAAGCCTGACTCATCCCCCAGCTCTGTGGTCACTCCCTTTCTGCCCCAGGGAGAGCGCATGTTATAAATACCTCCACTGCTGTGGTTGGCAGATGGAGGGGAGGACAGTAACTGAAGTGTGATGGATTATTAAGAAAGAGCAAAGAAGCAGGGTAAGAAGTTTTGCTGAAGTTTGACAAGCCAGAGTAGTACGCCCGTCCCCTCTTGCTTTTTTTATATTCTGCTGTGGCTAGGGAGGCTGGAAGTTACACCTACTCTCCTAAAACAAATGGAACTTCTACCCTATTTCCCAATGCAGTGGAGTGTTAAAAAGTCTGCCTCTGCTTCTTCATAGGTATTTTTTAATTTCAGTTTACATTCAGTATTGTTCTGTGTTTGTTTCAGGTGTACAGTATCATACTTAGGCAATCTTGTACTTTATAGAGTGGCCCCCCCATACTTTGAGTACCCACCTGGCCCCATACAGAGCTATTACGGTATTATTGACTGCGTTCCCTCTCCTGTAATTGACATCACTGTGACTATTTTGTAATTACCAATCTGCACTTGTTAATCCACTTTCTTTCTTTTACTCACTTCTGCCTGCATCACCTTTTTATTTGCTCCTCCCCAAAGGTTGAGAGGGAGGACGTGAGAGTCGGACTCAGGCATTCTGTGACTGTATTTACTACCAGGCAAAGCTGTGAGCCTTGAAGTGGGGTCCCAGGAACCAGCCTTCTTTTCTTTTCTATGTCTAAGCCCAGAAGGCCTTCTTCTGTTTCTTGTGCCAGGTAAGAAATAGGTGTCAGGCTTAGTAAGGAGGGAAGGACAGAGAAAAAGCACTTGGTTGGAAGGAACTGCGGATCAACAGTGTTTGACTATGTGAGGTTCACAGTGCACATCCTGAGCAGTTTCTCCAAGTGGCTGGGTCATTGATTGCTTCCACTGTCCTTGAATGTGGAAGTGAGGTAGAACTTCATCCTGCCTTGAATGAAAGGGGGGTTCTTATCACTTCCAGCAGAGCTACCTTGCACTGTTGGGCATTTCAGCCAGGATGAGCTCAGCCTTTCATTGACTCTGCAACCTGTGCGACCACAACCCTCTGAGAAACAGGCTCAGTGAACATCCCACCAAATCCTCTGTAGCGTTCTCTTTTTGACGTTCTCTACTACATGTTATGCATCTAGTCCTGCAGTTTCTATTTGAACGTTTCCAGCAATAAAACCATCTTTCACAGGTTATTTTGTTTTTAGACAGGTATAACTATTGGCAAATGCTTTCTTTGTATCTTCCTTAAAAATTCCTCATGCAATTTTTCCCCCTTTGGGAGTCAAAAATTCAAAACCCTTTTTCTATGACAGTGTTTTCAGTACCAACAGGTTCTTACACCAGGTTATGCTGTAGTGATCCCAGTGGCTGGGAACAGGGCAGCTTTGTACTTGTACACCCACGTGTCCTTCGTGGGTCGTCTGGGGTCTGCTGCAGGGCGTTGCCCTCAGTAGGGACTCAGGTTGACAGAACAGCTACCAATACTAGTTCGCTTTCAGCAGCTACCAACTGGGTGAACATACAATGGCCAAAGAGTTAGTGTGAACCAAGTTATGATTTTAACTGAATTTTAACTTTTATTCTCTAACTTCTGGGGCTCAAACTTTCTTTCGAAATCTAAATAAGATATCTGGAACTCCAATTCCATGTTACTGCAGAAGTTGACCTTCCTCCCCAGCACGTCTCTGAAGTTTTACTCCTAGGACTCATCTGTCAAGCTCTTTCTCCACAGTCCTGCTCCCCACCCAATTTTCAACCATAGTGTGGGCCATCTCCCACTGCTCTCTGGTGTCTTTGTCCCCAAACATGGATACTGCCCTTCTCCTTTGTTCTCCAAGTCACCACCAGCATGATGCTGTTACTGTTAGCAGATTCCTTGGAGTGTTGGGGGTAATGGTAGAGGAGAAATGAAGAGGGGCATGGAGGGATTTCAACTTGACATTGAAAATTTCACATCACAGTTTCCAAAGTTCCCTACCTGTCTCTCACCTCCTCCCAGTCCAATGCTAGGCCCATCTTCAGCCTCTGGTGAATCCTGCCCTTGTTTCTTCTCAACTCACATCCCTGAGCCCACCCCAAACCTGCTCCTTACAAAGACAGAGCTCAACTTTGCCATTACTTTATTTAGCAAAGCAAGTTAGCTCCCTTTGTCTTAACCTCTTCCATTCTGAGTTATTCTAATCCATTCTCTTTCATAACAAAGGGCTTATTCATAAATTTGGTAAGCAAAATAATCTACCAAAGCCTCCACAGTTGAAGAGAGAACAAAAGCTGAGAAATTAGTTAGTTTTTCTTTAAGATGCCTAAAAAAATTATTAGCAAATGCTTTTGATTCCAACCAACCTCATTTAGAGAAATTTTAAAATACAGTAAGCATGAATTATAAAGGGTGTGTTTGGGAATATTTGGGGAATAAGGTCATGTAAGGCCTTGGAAAACCCATTACCTATATACGTTTTGATATCAGCAGGACATGAGCGTGAGCAGTGGATTATGGGTGGTAGGGTAGCGGGAGGGCGGCATGGAAACCCAGAGGAGGCAGTGGTGCAGGTGGGCTGGGGCAGGAGGAATGGAGAGAGGTGCTAAAATCAAGCCTGATTTAGAAAACAGAATGCTCAGGAGTTGGTGTGGGAGAGTGAGGGCAGAGAGGAACATCAGGAATGACACCTAGTTTTCTTTTTGTAGCAACGGGATGAGTGTTGGTACAATTTACTGTGATAGAAAATAAATGAGCGGGAATAAATTTAGGGGGGGGATTATGTTTCATTTTAGACATATTTTATTTTAGGCTTGAGAGGCATCCCACAGGACCAAAAAAACTATTCAAAACGTGGGTTTTCTGGTGGGATGTGTGTTCCGAGGGAGGACTGGGCTGCCTCTTGGGACCCGACATTCCAGGGAAAACCTCTGAATAAGGTCAGAGGTCCCCTTTGCTGCCTTGATCTCATTTGAGGATTGGGACTTCCTTGGTTCAAATCACTGGTGTAAGATGTAAACGCTGTGTCTGGTGAACTTGAGACCCTAGTCCAGCCTCAGCCCTGGAACAACATGAAAACTTCCTCTTCACCTAAAGCACATATGTCCAAGCATAGGGCTGGCTGCTATTTAAATCTGAGTCACTCAGCAAGGTGTTGCCTGGGAGCCCAGAAACATCTTATATGTGATGGATGCCTGATATTTACCAGTGTGACTTATCTGTCACCATTTTCCACCCATTTCAAATGTGGGTACAGTTAAAGATTTCAGTTTCGCCTTCTTACTCATTTTTCTTAACGTCACTCTTTTGCCTTCAGGAAAAAAAATATAGAAAAAGAAAATGCGATTAATATGATCTCATTCATAGCACTGAACATAAGCTGTTACTGTAGAAACTCCAGCCTTGGACTCAGGCGTCTGATTCCAGCTGTGCCCCAGGGAGGCCACCTGCTGTGGGGAAGGAGCCCTGGGATGGGGGTCGGGACACCTGCCTTCAAACTCCAGGTTTTCATCGCTAGGTGGTCCCTTTGGCAAGTCACTTATCTCCCTTTTCGTCTTACTGGTCTTATCTGAAAAATACGCAGATTATTAGTCACTGCTACACCATAGGCTGCTTGGAGATGGTGGTACAAAGGCTCCCTCAAGTCCATAGCAACTGAAGGAACGTTGCACACCACGTGCCACAGTGCTGGACTGCTGGGCTTTTGTTCCCGACCAAGAGTGTTCTCATCAGGTTTGCACTGCCTTCAGCTACTGTGGATGAGCAGTGAGCTCTTTCAAGCCCTTTAAAGAGCTTGAAAGAGCTTTAATTATTTAAATTAAATTCTTAATTTAAAGAAACAAACCAAAAAAAAAAAACCCAACAAACCACCTTTTCTCTTGCAGTGCATAGTGTGGGACTGGGACTCCAACGGCAAACATGACTTCATCGGAGAATTCACCTCGACATTCAAGGAGATGAGGGGAGCAATGGAAGGAAAGCAGGTACGTGGTCAACCATGTGTGATATTTTTCCAGACACTTCTCTCGTGACACGCCCAGGTACACGTGAGCTGCTGCAGGTGAGACATCAATATATGATTAAAAGGGATGAGAGGAGAGCATGGTGGGATTTGAGCACCTAACTTCAAATACCACCCCAACCCAAAGCAGTTGGGGTAACCTTGGACAAGACACGCCCCCGGTGTGGTGCAGCTTCTCCGTCAGGTAAATGAAGAGGTTAGATGAGAGTAGTTCTAATTTGTTTAGCTGTGTAGCCTTAGACCAATGATTTCATCTCTCTGTGCCTTGGCTTTCTCTCCTAAAAAAATGGGGCAATGGTACCACTTTCACAGACTTTTATGAAGATCAGTACCTTTACCAGAATACCTTGGATGTAGCTAGAACTTTCAAGATATCTGCTGTTAGTAGTAATATTCTTTCTAGCTCTACATTTCCATGGCTCGGTAACATTGGTCACACATTTAATGCTTTGGAGAGATTATTTGATTCCTGCAAAGTCTTCATCAAGTTCCACCTTTTTATTCTTTGGGTGCCGAGACATGTCCCCACACTGTCACGTGCCACAGAGGCACACAGGAGTTTCCTGTTACCATGCTGGAACCTAAACCTCCTCTGTGTTCTCGCTTTTATACACACACATATATGTCAAGTTGCCAGTCAGTTGCTATCATCTAGATGTACATGGAACTTCTGCTCTTACCTGTTTGATGTTCACCTGCCCAACTTCCAGCTGCAGAACCTAAATCTCTTTGCTTGAGGGCTTTCTCTGGCTGTGGCAACCCATCTGCCCACGCCCAAGGAGGCGGCAGTGTTGGGGAAGGGTAACACCAGCCAGGGAGCAGCCCTCAAGAAGTGATTAACAGGAGCTGAAATATAAAAGTGGCAAAACTCTGAGCTGTGTACCTGCGCAGTTTCCCAGCAGGAGTAAGCCCTGGTTGCCCACAGAAGTTGCTGATATTTTTGCCTGCCTTCGTCAATTTCCTACTTTATTGGTACTTCCTGATATTATCTCCCAGGTGAGCTACATGCAGTAAATTCTTGCTTGGTTTCTGGGGGAACTCAAACCAGAATACCGGCTATTCTTCCTCTGTAGCCAGTCGTCCGCATGGGATAGAAAGGAATGGCAGCAATGGCTTTGACAGAGGTCTTTTTCCCCTAGAGATAAGACTCTGCCCTCGATCTGGTCAAAAGTGTAGAGGAGATATGCCAAATCATTGTTCAAGTCTCTTATTTTAGATGGGAGGTCAAGATATAACCAGGCTGGATGGAAATAAACGAAATTGTTTACAATCAGAAGCTTCACCTGAATCAGACCTTCTGTTGCATACACACCTTTGGCCTGGAAACTCAAAGGCCGCTTTCTGAACAGTTGCAACAAACTCTGCTTTACCTGCTCTGCTGTGTACTGGGCACTACAAGACACTTGTCTGACCCACAGAGATCTTCATCTGCAAGCAGGCGTGCCGAGTTTCGGGGCCGCAGTGAAAACCAGCACTGAGTTGTCGGTAAAGTCACTTCCAAAGTAAAAAGGAATGTAGCCAGAGAAATCTCTCCACTGAACGTACTGGATCAGGCTCTGTGGAGCTAATAAATCAATGACAGCTATTGACATCCCCTGCTAGAGTTCTAAAGAGGTTTACACAATGTTGCCTCATTTTTATATACACATAAAAATTTTCAAATTAATAAATATGAGAGCCATTTCATCTTGAGGCTCCTAAGAGGGTATTAAAAGTGAAGTGATAACATATTGTCACAATTGTAGAACACCAAAACCTGGTGCCTTCAAAGTAACAGAAATAAATCTTAAAGTCTCACTGAGGAAACGGACCATCTGCTGCTGTATTTTTCTGTACCACTGAGATGCCAAAAAGATTTTAGTCCAACCACCCAGCCCCTGTTTTGACACATATGCACTGTGGGAACTGCTTCCTTATTTGGTTTTACTAACATTGATAGTGATTGAGGAGCACCTACTAAGTGCCAGGCACAATGCCACACTCTAGTTGTGCCATGACTGTGCATCAGAAGAAACCGTAAGCACAAATCAAATAAACAAAATAATAAACATGCGGTTAGAACTTGTAACAAATGATATAAAAGACTGAACCAGTTTAGTTATAAAGGTGTGGTATAGAAGAGATCATCTAAAAAAGTGACATTTAAGTTCAGGGTCTTTAAACATGAAAGGAAGTCACCCGTGTAATGAGCAAGGGAAAAGCATTTCAGACGGAGGGAACAGCATGCAAAGTATTGAGTTAAGAAAGAGGTTGGAGCTGTTCAGGATCTGGAAAGAGCCCATTGTATCTGGAGCAGAAGGGTGAGGGAGTCATGTACAAGATGTGGTAAAAGCCAGAGGCAGAGACCAGGAAAAGGAGATTCTGATAGCTCCGGAAAAAGGGGGACTTGGGACTTTCTTTTCTAATCGTAATGAGGGTAATCTAAAACTGTGCTAATACAGTGGCCACTATCCACATATGACTATTTAAATTTAAATTTTAATTACTTAAAATTTTAATTCCTTGGTCACACTAGCCACATTTCAAGTACTCAATAGCCTCATTTGGCTAGTGGCTTCAGTATTGGCTGCTGCAGGTATGGACTGCTTCCACCATTGCAGAAAGTTCTACTGGACAGTGCTGCAAAGCAGTGTGGGCAAGAGAATGACAAGATTGGGCTTAATTTTTCAAGATTACTTTGCCTACTTTGTAGGTAATCAATTGCAGAGATAGGGCAGAGAGATCTGTTTAGAAAGTAAAACTGTCGGCAAGACAAGATGTGACAATGACTTGGACTAAAAAAAGGGATAATAGAGGTGGGGGGACATGGAGAGATATAAGAACAATTTTGGAGATAGCAGCTACAAGATTTGTTGGGGAATTCTGTCTGAAGGGAAAGGGAGGAAGCAAAGAATGACTTGAAGATGGATGGGAACATGCTGGTACCTTTTCCCCAAGTGAGGAAGTCTTATTTCAGGGAAGTCCAGTTTGTGACCAAGGTTCAGAATTCAGTCTGAGGGCGTGGCATTCAGAGGACTTACCTGAAGATGTGTTTTAGGAGCCATAAACAATGACATAGTATCTAAAGGCAGGAAAATGGATGAGTACACTTGTGGAGAGAAGAGAGAAGAGCTAAGAGGGGAGGCCTAAAGGCTGTGGAAGAGATAGAGACAAAGAGACAGACAGACATGTAGAGACAGAAAGACAAAGAGATATCTTTCAAGCTCCTTCCTGTGAGAGTTAAGGTTGTTGTGCAGGTAGAGAGTAAATTCTGGATCAGCTCTGATTAATTCCTAGGTAGCCTTTATGAACATGCTTGGTTTGAGGTGGCCAAAAAGAAAACGTGAAGGAATAAACGGGACAGCCCCTCCAAGACACTCCTAGGGGTGAGTGTGACGTCTTATAGGCCAGGCTTTGGAGTGAGACTGGTGCGGTCTGATCCCAGCTCCTCCAGTGACCACCTGTGTGGCTGAGCCTCTTCTCGGAGCCCCTTCTTTTGTCTAGAAAAGTGAACCTAAGGGGGAGTTAAGTGGGATGGTAAATAGAAAGTAAAAAGCCCACAGCTACACGACAATGTCATGCCAAGACAAATGCAGACCATTTAGAGTTGGCTCATTCAGCACTGCTTGCCCACCCTTCAGGCGTAAAGTCCCCAAGTACCTGTCAGTTTTGATTTTGCCTCCTTGGAGCTCTTGTCTGGCTGAGCCAACTCATCCTCCACTCTTGGCCCATCTTTGCCTGAGATGGAAATGAGTAGACTTTTTCCTGGGTGGTCATTATAATTCTCAGTAGAACTTGGAATCGAACTCATTGCAAGTTTGTTATGTCCTGTTTGATTGAAAAATTGAGGTTAATAGCAATTACTGAAAATGGCAAAAAAATCAGCAGCTCTAACTTTAAGATCTTTTCTTTCCAACTTCTAGGTAAATCCCTAAGACACTTGTGTGCACTATAACATTAGAGGAAGCTCTGGAGGAAAGGCAATGTCGGTGTTGATGGGTTCAGGGGTGGACTTGAGTTCTTTTTCTGAAATTCTAAATCTACCTTGAGACAGAATGGAACCCTCGATTCCCAAGTGACGGCCCCATGAAGAATGAATTAGAAGAAAACCGAAGGGAGGAAAGAAAGGCAATCATGATGGTGGAGAGTTGGGTCTTTTAAAAAATAGGGCTGGAAATCTTCTGATTTCACATTCAGTTTTGATTCTTTTCTCCTTCTTCCCTCCCACCCTTCCTGCCTTCCTACCTTCCTTCCATTCTTTTCTTTTTTTTCTTTTTTAATGGAAGGAATCTTAGACGCCTCTTAACCTGGACAGCATTCCTCTCTTCCAAACTTGTGTGTGGTTACCCAGTTCCTACTGCAACCTCCCCAGTGTTGAGAAACTACTGTATCAGTTATCTGTTGCTGAGTAACAATTTACACCCAAACTTCCTGATGTAAAACAAAAACAGTTAGTATTTACTCATGATTCTCCAGGTTGGCAATTTAGGCTGAGTTCAATTGGAATAGTTCTTCTCCACTACATATGGTGCCAACTGAATTTTTTACTTACGCATGTTTGGCTCAGCAGTTGAAACTTTTCCACGTACTTTTATTCACCAAGAAACCATCCTAAGCTTTTTTCACATGGTGGTGAGAACTTCCCAGCACCAAGCCCCAATATAAAGGCATTTTTCAATCCTCTGCTCATATCACTTCTGCTAGTCTTCCATTGGTCAAAGAAGTTACCTGACTAATCTCAGTGTCTTTGTGGGAGGAAACCACACAAATTCAAGGACACTGAGAAGAATGGATCTCCGTGGGCCATTGCTTTATCAATCCAACCTATTCATTCACGTCTGCCTCAGAGATCACTTCATTTTCAGACACAATTTTCAGAGACTGAAAATTTGTCTCCTGAGTAGAAACCCAAGTATTCAGCTCCCACAGCGTGATAGGCAGAAGTGTTCATTGGATGTTTGACCTGCAGTTGACTTTACCCCGTGAAGTGCTCTGGAGGCTGGAGAGGTTGAGATCTGTTCCCCAGAAAGCCCTGTAGCTCCCTCCTCAGTCCCCAGATGTTCCTGCAGCTCTGATCCTGCAAAGATCTCTCTTTGGAGATCTGGTGTGTCAATCCATTATTTTAGTGCTCAGTAAACACATCATTATCCCCATGAATTTCTTGTGTCTGGTATTGAACGTTCCTCAGTTTTTCTACATTTTAAGTCAATTCCCAGGCACTAAGACTCAGCACTTGGGTTACTCAGCTGGGTGTGTTTGGATCTCTCCTTTCTTCTGATGCTTGACTTGATCCTTGGACAGTAAGCGTTTAGAAGTGCAAGGCACTGCCCTAAATGTATTGCATGGATTATTCAATCCACACAATGATCCTATGCAGATCTTTTTAGTAAGTAACTGCACTGTTTTCAGTCCACAGTTAGGAGTCTATGGGTGCAGAGGGCTGACTGTGTGCATTGACTTTACCATTTTATATAGGAAACTTGAGCCATCCACAGATTTTGTTATTGTGGGGATCCTGGAACCAATCCCTTTAGGATACCAAGGGTAGTTAAGTTTTGGGAGAGTCAGAAGTTATACACAGATTTTCAAACAACCTTCACAGGTTTTAAGGGTCAACTATAATTTGCCAAAGGTCACACAGCTGCAAAGTGGAAGAGCTGGGATTCAAACCAGATAGTCTGATATCAGTCTTACCCTCAACCACTCCTCTGACATTCACTCTAGACACAAGGGCTATCACCTGGAGACCATTGGCCAGCCCCCAGTTTCCTCTGCAGCAGCGCCTGGGGCCTTGACCTCATCAAATGACTCCGCTTCTTCCTGGACAGGCAATCATGCTGTGAGTCTTCTTGTTGCAGGTGCAGTGGGAGTGCATCAACCCCAAGTACAAAGCCAAGAAGAAGAATTATAAGAACTCAGGCATCGTGATTTTGAATCAATGCAAGGTATGGACCTAACCTGTCTTTCAGGAGTATGAAGCTAGGGCTGTCTTGGAGGAATAGTCCAGTGGGCAGAGAGAGAGAGTGTCAATAAGTTGTGATCTATTTAAAAGTAAAAATCAGAAAGTCAATGTATTAATGGACGTACAATGTGCAATGTATGCATGGGTGGTCTTGGTGCCGTGGTGGCTCAATGCCACCATCCCCTCTACAAGGACAGTCCTGCCCCTAAAGAGAGGAGAGTCCTGATCACGAGTCAGTGTCTTCTCTGCCCTGGGCAGTACCCCAGGGAGATACCCAAAAAGGGCAACCGACCTTTCCAAAGCACCTACTATGTGTCTGTCACAGTGTCCAGCGGTTTATGTGTGGCACTTCATTCCTGCTAAAAGGGAACCATGAAAACAAGACAATGGAAAAAGATCAAAGGGCCTAGAATTTTCTCCCAGAGGGGCTCTAACTTCCCAGAAAAGTCCGTATGCTAACAAGGAAACCCATTAAATCGCGTCTGAGAAAAATTTTGCCACTGGTTGAGTACTTACTATGTGAGGGTAACTATATTAAGATCTATTTGCTCTTATCACAACCTGGAGATTTCCACTTTCAAATGAGATCAATTATAAGTGGTAAGGTTAAGAGCTGAGATTTTAATCCATCTTTCTGACTTCCTCATATAGGATTTAAGTTCCATCCACTTTCTCCCTAAATATGTCAGGTTCCTTCTTCCAGATTGGCCTCCCCAGAGCTGCAGGAGCTGCGGGAGCACATCCTTACCTGACGAGAGAGGAGAGGAAAAGACTGACTGGTCTGGTGTTGGTCACATGCCCACTCTCGAACCAGTCCCCGGGACCAGGGAATAATGTATTGTGACTGGCCTTCTGGGGTCATTGTTTTAATTATGTCTATTTATTTATTTTTATTTTTATGATGCTTTGACACCTGAGGGCCTTGTAGGGACTGCCTCTCCCAGAGGTAGCTAATTTCTACAGATAGCAATCCATTTGCCTGCAAGCCTGCCTTTACTATGCAGACCAATCAATCCAGAGCCCACACTCCCAACTACCTCCTTTACTTTTACACACCAAGGCAATATTCCCCCTGCACTATATCACCCCAGGGTCAGGTTTCAGACAATTAGAGACCACCCCTATAGCTAGAGCCTGCCAAAATTATCCAACCCTCAACCTGCTCAGCTGCTTGCCCCACCTCGCTCGTTTTTTCCCATCAACCCACAATAAAGACATTTACCCACACTTTCTCCTCACTCCTGCCTCTCGACGGGAGCTAGTACTTCTCCATCTGCCCCACCCTACCTGGCATGACAGACAGGCCTCCTCACCTTTGGGGAGCTGAAAGATAAACTCTTCTTTCAAAGGCAGTCGTCACTGGTCAGCTTACCTCCTTACACCAATCACATCCCAGGTACATTCAAAATGTCATGTGGCCTACACCAAAGAAGCAGGAGAAAAGAAGATCTAGATGAATGAATTCACTTGCTTCCTTAAGGTGTCATAGGATGTGTGCATGTATCTGTTTTGATTCTCTGTGAGTTGATGTGACAGTTCAGCACTCAAAGGCCATTGCGATCGGACTCATTTTCTTAACATACATACAGTAGTAGGGTATCCCAACTGTCAGGCAAAGCACTGTCATAAGGAAGCCAAGAGCAAGCACTGTTCAGAGGGCCAAGTAGACATCAGCTCTAGAAAAATCTGTTAGTAGGTGGGTGCCATTGGGAGGTAGAACCTAGAGACACCAGCATGGGGTTTTGTAGGTGAGTCTCTGAGAAGCTGCCCTGAGCACTAGATGGAGTCTGAGAAGTGTTATAAACCACAGTTACTATTTGTCCAAGTAGAAGGACCTATAACCTTCACAATTGTAGGTACTGTGTCTTTTTTTCTCATCATTATGCCTCTAATATCTAGTACCTGGTAGGGTGGAGGTGGGGTGGAAGGCTCAATAAACCTTGTTGAATAAATGAATAGATGAATGTCACCAAGAGTCATGCAGCAGAATCACAAAGAAGCAGAAATTAAGATCGGAAATTGGGAAGGCACATCAGAACTCAAATGGTAGTGGTGGGGGAAAAGCAAGGACTATGCGGACTTCCAGCCTAGAGGTCACGAGAATGGACTACGCAGTCCAGACTGCCACCATTCGAGTCCCGCCCCTTCCATCTACTAGGTAGGTAGTCTTAGCCTCAGTGTCCTCATTGACAAAAACGGGCACAGTAATAATAGTAGTAGTGTACCTTGATGGGGTTGTTCTAAGAATTAAATGAGATAATGGCTATGAAGTGCCTGACATACTGTAAGTGCTCAGTAAATGTTAGTCATTGCTGTTCACGGCATGGGAGGAATCTAACTCACTGGGAACTGTCGGAAGAGGACTTCTCAGGTCACTGGGATCTTGACACTGCCAATCTAGATTCCCTACAGAAAAAGAATGTTACAAGGACTAGGACTTAGATAGAGAGAGCAGGACTGACAGCCAGTGTGAGACTTTATTGATTGCAAAAGAGTGGTGACCCCTGAAAAATGTAGTGTTAGTCTCAGCCGAGAGACAGAGGCTGATGAAAACCATGCATAAACCAAAAGCGGGGTGGGGAGGAGCAAGGAACGGATATCTGCAGTCCTCACAGGCTTGTCTGAATTCAGCATTGCTTCCTTTCTCTTTTTTTAATGAAACCAGTCAGCTGACCCATCTTTTTCCCACAGATCTCTCTCGGCTCTTCCCTCTAGTTAAGCAGCCTAACCCCCAAATGTAAGTCTCCTATCTGTAAGGACACAGATGACAGTATTGCTAAGACAATGTCCCCTCCTCCTCCTATGCAGATCCACAAGATGCATTCTTTCTTGGACTACATCATGGGTGGCTGCCAAATCCAGTTTACAGTAAGTTGTTTCCTCATTTGTTCTTTTTTTAAAAAAAGGATTTTATTTATTTATCTTTAGAGGGGAAGAGAAGGAGAGAGGGAGAGAATACCGATGTATGATTGCCTCTCGTGGGTCCCCCTCTGGGAACCAGCCTGCAACCCAGGCATGTGCCCTGACCGGGGATCAAACTGTGATCCTCTGTTTCACAGGCCCGCACTCAATCCACTGAGCTGCACCAGCCAGGGCTCCTTGTTTGTTCTTATTCAAGGGGTAAGACTGGGGAATGGTGCTGGGCTCAGGGCATAAGGAGACAAAAGTCTATTAAAACACTAGTCAGCTTTGTGCAAGTCTCATTGCTGAAATATGGTAGGGTCGCATGGTTTTTTTTGTTTGTTTGTTTGTTTTTGTTTTTTTTCCAATTTTCATGTTTTTTAAATAAATTCATACTTTTGTTTTTTTTCTAGTGATTATGGTTTTCCACATCATGTCAGGAAATTCATGCCATTGAACCTCAGGTGGTTTGGGAAGCCATCCTAATGCTTCTTATTCGCTCAGTGATGGTATGAGGCCTGAGGCAGTAGGTGCAGTACCAGGTCCCGTCACCTGGTGAGAGTGATTGGAAGTGAACCAGGTAGTGACTCCTACTGAACCAGGGCAAGTGCCTTTGTTGTATTCACATGGCTAGAACATAGGCACCAATGTCATGTCCAAAGGTCCATGCTAGGAGCAAGCCATACAAGTGGTTCATCAGGTAAAACAAAGATAAATTCCAAAAGATTAGAAAACCAGTCTTTCAAAGTTGAGAAAGGGAGTGAATACCTAGGCTCAGTGGGTAGATCTACATGTCATCTGTAATCCCACGGGATTCGCATACTCTTTAACATGCTTCTGGGTAGGCGGGCTGGGTCTTTTTAAAGTTCCCAGGGAGGCCGAGTCTGTGAGTCCATCTACTGTGGAAAAACTTGTTCCTAGGCTTGGGCAGACATGACCTCCAGAAAACAAACCCCCACGTGGTGAGAGATAGATCTGCTAAAGCCTATGGGAAAGCAGCGTGGATATAAACAAGAAGATTACAATCTGTCCAGTGTTTGTTCTTCCCATTACAGGAATATACTTGTGAAGCTCAGCCCCGTTCAACTCTCTAGACTGACTCAGTCACATGAGGATGTCAAGAAAATGGGTTTAATTTTTTGTCCAGGTTTGAGCCCAAGAGAGTAGACAGAACCAACAAATGCCCATGACCCAAGATAGTGGTACTCAAAGAACTAGAAGGGGAACTCCTGAGGGGAAGAGTTAAGGCATCTTTTGATAGGTCAGCCTCTCCCTGGCTAGAGGCTTATCCTCTGCTGTGATCTCAGATGTGTCTACCCATGTCCTGCCTAAAGTCCGGCATGGTTCATTTACCCCTGATTAGTTACAGGGGTTAAGTATAGAATTTCGGTGTTTCTTTGAGGTCTGATCTTTGAAGACACACCCACCAGCCTTCCTACATGCACACTGGCACATACAGAAGGTAGCAAACATGTTCACCGTGACACACACATCTGACTTTCACTGTCCTGTGGGTTCCTTGTCTCTCTGGGTGTATACAAATGAAGTAGAGAAGCCAGCAATGTCATACAGGAGAGCTACTAGAAATAGTGTCTGTCCCAAGATCTTAGGCAAAAGAGTGATTTCAAGAAACTATTTATAGGTTTTCAAGGGAAAGCTCTATTGATTTGGGTTTCTTTTAGATTCTATAGATCCTATGCTCTTGAACGACATTTTATTCAACCTTCAGGGCCTTGCCTTGCCCTTGAATTGTGCCGCAAAGGATCCGCCCCTAATAAAATCAGAAGTTTAACCTCACAGGGTTCCCAGGCCTACATCTTGACTTCCAGAGAGGTCTGTAAGCCTTCCTGATACAGAAGCTTTGCCCTCTTGATCTTCCCTTCTTTCTTACTTTTGCTTACCCTCCCCAATGGGAGGTACTACCTTAATGGGTCTCACCACTACCTCCCCAGTCCCAGCTTCTCAGCCCCTCCTGAATAAACTGATGGACCTATGGTGGGCCTGGAGTGAGACTGGAACAAGGAATGAAGAAAGGAGGAGAATGTACACAAGGGACAGACCATCATCAGTGTCTGCCACCAAGCCCTTGACCTGGCAGGTTCAGGTTCAGGCTGGGTTTCAGAGGAAGGTTGCAAAGTGTTCTGTTTTAAGCTTTCTAGCAAAGAACACATCCCAGTCACTTCAATATCATTTTCCTTTAAAATTAAGTCAGCTTTCTCATTAATTTCTTATTCTCAAGCAGTACCATCTAATGTAAAATATAAGCGGTAATACAAACTATTAATAAAAATTAGCATGTCTTACTTAATATGGTCTATAATGGTTTACTATCTGTCCAGTAATTAGTTGAAACCATCTGGCAACATGAAAGGAAGGTGGCAGAGGAATAAGAAATGAGAAGAAGGCTTCCTGGCCCGGAGACAGGCAGAGAGGGAGGGGGAAAGATGTTTGCTGCAGTCAGAAACTCCCATGGGCACAAATTAATTAAGCCCAGGAGCTTTAGCCAAGATGAACTTCCTATCTCCCTGGAGACAGGCCTTCAAGAACCAGCAGTGCAATAAAGTTCTGGGTGTTTCTTCTACTCTTGCCCCTTCTCCGCCTCCCCCTGCACCCCAGGAGGCCTTCCTCTTTGGCTGCACTGGCCAGCCTTTCCAGCTCACAGGGGTTTAGTTGACTGTGACCAATGGCAAGAACCGACCAGAAAACAAAGAATGAGAGGAGGGAGAAGTGGGGCGGCCCAGTGCCCCCACAGACACTGCCAGGCTGTGGTTTGGCAGTGACCGTGTTGCTCTGCAGAAGGTCACGGTGGCTGTCGGGTGCCCTGTCCTGCAGGTAGTACTCACAACGACTTCTCCCTACTCTTTCTAGTCAGTCCCTCTTAACCTTTTTGAATCGTCTTTTCACTAGACTCTCCCTGACCATCCCTTTTGAGGGGGCCATTTGTTTCCCATCAAGACTGTTGTTACCCAATGTGCATGACGAACAGGAGTGAGGAGAAAGCTTTCACGCCTTCTGCAGACGCCAGGTGCTTCTGATTCAACCTTCGCCTTTCCTTCAGGTGCCAGGCTAATGTACATTAGGTGCTCAAAAATACTTTTGTTGAATTAGAAATAGATTGAACCCAGAATCTTCCAGAAGAGATAAGGTTTAGGGAAAAGAAGAAACTTGATGAATAAATATACTAGGTTTTTGCTTTATAAAGCACCCCTATGAACGTAAATGTTTATGCCTCTATATATTCTAATGATACATGCTGAAACCTTGTTATGAATGAGCGGGGTGTATTTAAAGGAGTGTTGGGGAAGTGGTTGGAGTTTTGAGATAATTTGCTGAATAAGAGAATGTTCGGGAGCCTCTTGAGCAGGACATTGAAGCTATCAGACCCAGGCTAGGGCACTAAATCTGGGAGTGTTGGCGAAAGGCACCGAGAGTGGTGAAGGCACCGTGGAAGATGAAGCAAGAAGATTCAAGCCCGCTGCGACGGTCCTGAGGACAGGCAGTGAGAGGCTAAATTAGAGGGGCGGCAGGCAGAAGCGGCATTGTGGAAGGAGAGGCAGCAAGCCTTGGCTCGCAGTACTAAGGGAAAAGCAGCAGAGACTGACGAGTCCAGGAGGATTGCAGTCTTTTGTGCCTGACCGACACAGCTTGGCCGTCCTCCTCGTGGAAACATGGAGCTCCAGAGGCGCTGCTGGACAGGTGATGAGTCTGCTTGTGGACATGTTGGAAGTACTTTCAGATGCCACAGTGCAGCTGGCACTTCATAGATATGGGCCCAGGTTTCAGGAGAGAGATGCAAGCAGCACATGTATGGGTCTAAATAAAGTGGTCAAAGGGGAGACTCCAGAAAGCAAAGGAGCCTGGTGACAGGAAATGATAGAAGACCTGCGTTTGGTAGCCAGGGAGAGAGGGGCCAGCAGTAAGAGATGCTAGAGACAAAGGCCCAGAGGAGGCCCTGACTCCAATGATTAGGCAAAAAAAAAAGGTTACAAAACTGAGGGTAATAATCCCAGAACCTAAAGAGAAGTCTAAGGGTGAAGAGTAAAAATCAATGACTGGGTTATGTGATGAGTAGGCACACACCTTTGAAAGAACTGTTTTAGCAGAAGGAGACAGGGAAGACCCTGGAGTTAGGGCATAAACAGGAGGTAAGGAAGTAAACACGGCAGGATGCAACTGTTCATTCAATAAGGCTGACAGTAGAGGAGGAGGGCAGGAGAGGGGACGCAGGATGGCAACTGGAGGATTAAAATAAGGGAGGTTTTAGTCCAGAATTTGACCAGAGCAGAGAAAGCCAAGGGGAGAGAAGAGGTACGTGCTGCTGGAAAAGAGCCTTTGACAATGATTCTTACTCTTTTTTGGTCACCTGGACCACTTAGGAATCTGATCCATGATCCGTATTGCCTCACCGGGAAATGCACACGCTCCATTTTGCACACTAGTCTGAGAACAATCCTTGTTCCTCCTGTGAACCATGAACTTGAGGGCAACTGTGTCCTCACAGTCTTGGAGTAGGTGGGTGCAGGTAAAAGAGAGACCACGTGGAGAGAGAGGGGGTTAAATATATTTGGTACATGGCACAGCAGCTCAAAATAAAACTAGATACTAGAATTTCACAGGCAAAATACTAAATTTTGACAGCACAGAGAGACAGACACCATAAGGTGTTTGGAAAGAAAACAGTAGAAGAACTGAATATTTCCTTTGAAAGTTACTGCTTTTCCAGATGCACGAAAATATTCATTATGGAGCAGATTTTCACAGAGACAAGTTGTAAGCAACCTCTGTGTCCCACAATAAGTAATGGCTGTGTAAATCACAGTGTTTCGTTTGGACTATGGCGAGGCCATTTTAAATGATAATTCTAATGATTGGAAATAACATGGGGACATGTTTATGACATAGTGTTAACTTAAAAAAAGAATATAAAGCAGAGCCACCTATGATTGAAATTATCTAAGGTGTTTAAAATATTTGTCTATATACAGATGATAACTAGAAAGGAAAAGAGAAAGGGAAAAGGACTTATTAGGCTGGTGGAATCTTCTAGGGACAAGGATTGCCCTCAGGGCGCTCTTGACCTCCCAAAGTTGTGCACAGAATGGAGTGTGTGCATTTTTCAGCGAGAGGATATAGATTTTGTATCAGAGTCTCAAGTGGTTCATGTGACCAAAAAAAATCATTTTTTTCCTTATTATTCTCAAATGACCGTTTTTATTGTTTGCAGTTTTTAGAAATTACAAATGCTGTTTCTTTCCTTAATCTCTGATTTTATAGTTTACATTTTAATAACATAATGTGATCTAGTATTATAAACTAAATGTGGCTTCTCCCAGATTAACCTTGAAGCCTAAAAAAAAAAAAAATCACCTGTTAAAGGTTCTCTTGGGAAATCTTTTCTAACCTCGACACATTTAGGGCATCCTGTGTCCACACTGTTCCAGTTTAAATTTTAAATTTAAAATTTTTATTTTATATCCCAGATTAAACACTGGCAGATTCTCGTGCAGACCCTCTGAGAAAAAAGAATGAGCCCTGGGTTGAAGAGGAAGGGAACTGCTTTGCAATTTCCAGGAAATTACCTCAGAGGTCTCTTCCATCTAGTCTAAGTTCCTATTTCTTGGCTCCCTATGGAGTTTTGAGGAAGTAGAAAAAGCACAAGAATATAGTCTGTCATTTAAGGAATGGTGGAAAATAAACAGTATCTTCACCTACAGGCTCATTGTGTAGTTCTAAATTGTATACACAAAAAACAGAGCTATGTAGCCCAGCAGGTGGTATTGCCGAGAGACTAGGCAACTGCAGAGGTTGGTTCAAAGAGGCCTTGCTTAGAAAACATCCTGGAGGGTCCCAAATGGCCCATTTGTGACAGGCAAGGAAGGGATCTAAATAGCGTGCTCATTTTATTAAAAATTTAAAAATGTCCAAAGACAGTCCTGGCCAGTGTGGCTTAGTTGGTTGGAGCCTCATCCAGTAAACCGAAAGGTCCTGGGTTTGATTCTCAGTTAGGGCACAAGCCTGGGTTGCAGGTTTGTCCCCGGGGCACTTTCAAGAGGCAACCTGTGGATCAATGTTTTTCTCTTGCATTGATGTTTCTCTCTTTCTCTCTACCCCTCTTCTTCCCCCCTTCCTGTCTCCCTTCCTTCCCCCCTCTCTAGAATTAATAAGCATGTCCTCAGAAGACACAGTTTCCTCATTCACTTCCTGCCTTTTCAGAAAAGCAGCCCCCGCACATGGGGGACTTGGTGGCAGGAGGGAGCATTTTGCATTCTTACAGGACAGGGTTTTGCCAAGCTGCTCCCCAGCTCTGCTTAATGGTGAGAGAGGCGTCCTGGGCAGAAGGAGAGAGCCATGGTGGGCGCCGTTCTTGGGCTGCCCGCTGAGAAGATTGGAGCGCCTACCAGAACCACAGGCTTTTGTAAATAAACGCTCCATGTAGGGAAATGAAAATGTGGTGGTTCTGCAAGCCCGCTCCAGTCAGGCCACCAGGCGTCTGTAGCCACCTCCACAAATGGGCAATTTTCAGTCATTTGCTTGCTTTTATTTCTCAACTTCATCCCATCTTTAACCATCTCCCTGTTGCTTTTTAAAGTAAATAGGCAGACAGCAACCTTTCACTCTCTCCTCTTCTCATTAATGCTGACTAGGAAGAGCACAGAGAATTCTTGGTAGAAGGCCGACTCCCGAAGACAGGTATCTTATCTCCCGCTCCATCAGGGAGATTTCAGAAACCATCGCTTGCCAGGAAAAAAATCTTTAGATGCCACGTACTTCAGATTGGCCGTTACTCTCTAGACAAATGATAAAATATTTTTGTTATGAGCAGTGGGAACAACAGAAAGGGGCAGGTGGGGAGGTTCATCGGTTTATTTCTTTATTCACCAGGTAATTTTTAAGTTTATACCCCTTGCTCAAAGCTTTATCAGAATTCCTGAGCCGGAAGAGTTTCTGTGGGTGTCAGACACGGGCTTTCCCCGCGGGGAAGGTGGAAACTGCCTGCCTGCAGAGACCAAAGTTTCCATCACGCGAATTGTTTGCCTAGACGGCACCCACCGCCAGCCT
The DNA here is from genome assembly GCF_014824575.4 of Sturnira hondurensis. Taxonomy (NCBI): domain Eukaryota; kingdom Metazoa; phylum Chordata; class Mammalia; order Chiroptera; family Phyllostomidae; genus Sturnira; species Sturnira hondurensis. The sequence continues at coordinate 7,670,632 of NW_028085930.1, forward strand.
TATGACATCGATCTCCTTGGTGTCCCGCTGTCCTCGGGATGTTATCTCCTCCATCCCCACAGAAATCTGGCTGCTCCCTTTCCCCAATTTTCCTAAATGTGGGATCCAGTTCCACATTTAATCAGCCACCCAATCCGATTCTATCCTTAATGTCTTCCGTCACAATCCCCTGCTCACTATCATTTCTGCCCCACCCTCGTTTGTTACACAGGAGGGCGGGATCCCAAGCATGAGGATAAAGAGTTGAGAGGAATGAAATGTCACAGCAGGGCCAGACAAAGGTGAGGCCTGGGAGGCACCGAGGGTGCAAAATTCAGGGAGACACTGACTCCCAAGGGCATGCTAGTGTAGCAGGGTCAGCTGAGAGTGCGCGCCCTCCAGAGTGTCTGTCTCAGTCACCTCTCTTGCATGACCCTAGTTCCAACCTCACATGTATTTGTCTGTTTATTTTCAAACACATTGTTGCCAGAATCTGTGTTCATCTAGACATTCTCCTAATACCACAACATACTCAGTCAGGTGTTGTACCTGGCCTCAGGTGTCACCACTTGGTGACTGCATGCTTGGAGGACGTTACTCCTACCTGGGGAGGAAAGAGGAGCAATCACATCTCTAGAGTTGTCATTTTTTAAGGAGGTTCCCCTGCCCCCAAACTTTACATTATCTGATTTTATTCTCTGGTTTTATGTCAAGACACCGGCATGTTTATGCCATTATCGGATGCCCTTGACATGCAGGAAATCAGCACATGGGACAGTGGCCAGCTGCAGGGTGGAGACACACAGGTAGGGGAGTGGTGATCCCTGGTGAAGGGCATCATCGTGCTGAGGAGTGAGGTGAGCCAGAGAGGCTCGATGGCCCTAAAGTATCCACACCTGCCAATGATTTGCATTTTAGATAAATTGGAACAGAATCAAGGTTATCTCCATGAATAACATTCTTTTCAGAAGCCTCTAGATTTCTAAAATGTTTTCTTCAGTAGGAGAGAAAGAGGTTGCTCTACATCTGGCCTCCCAGCACTGTTTTTACCTTTGAGTCAATTCATACCTATACATGCAGGGTGCCACCATCGCTTCCATGTGTCCCCTCAGGACANGCTCGATGGCCCTAAAGTATCCACACCTGCCAATGATTTGCATTTTAGATAAATTGGAACAGAATCAAGGTTATCTCCATGAATAACATTCTTTTCAGAAGCCTCTAGATTTCTAAAATGTTTTCTTCAGTAGGAGAGAAAGAGGTTGCTCTACATCTGGCCTCCCAGCACTGTTTTTACCTTTGAGTCAGTTCATACCTATACATGCAGGGTGCCACCATCCCTTCCATGTGTCCCCTCAGGACAAAAAGGCTGAGCGTGGTGGCCTTCTGCATGTTTGAGCTTAGGAAAACCAAGATACCTCTAGGTGTCTGATTCCTTCAGACACTGTCTCTCAAGCATCTCTCGAGTGTGCTTCTTGGACCTGTGTCTGGTTGGGGCCTGGTGGGTGGGTTCTGGAATGCTTCCACCTCCTTCTAGTTCACAAATACACGTAGGTCCGTCCCCCGCTCCCACAACTACTGTGTCATCAGTCCTTGAATAAAAGGGCCATCAACTATTGTCTTCCTCTTTTATTCCCAAATGGATTGGCTTTCACCTGCTAGCTAAAATTTGTCTCAGAATACACTGGATTTTACTTGTCCTTTTAGGTCCTTTTACTAGTCATCCTTGGTAACATGTTTGACTACTGTTGTGCACGCAGGAGTGCACATACACGCACACTGCAACTACCCTTTTCCTACCTTCTACAACTGCTTCGATCACAAAGAGATCTTCGTTTGAGGCCATTCTTCTCTCCTAAATTACCGTAGTTGCCTCCTAGCTAGTCTCCCTTCCTCCAGGCCAGACCCCTTCCATCCTTTGTAAGAATAAAACATACCCATGAGACATCTCCGGATGCTGGTTGCAGACCTTCGTGTCCTCTTGGGTTTACACTGGTACGACAGCAGAGCAGGGTCTTTGGAGCTGTGTAGACGTGAGTTTGAACCATTCCATCCCCCTAACCTGTGTGACTTCCATCACGCTTGGGTATCAGGCTCTTCATCAACTAAAAGGAATAATAATATCTACCTCCCAGAGTCTTTGTGAAAATGAAATAACCATACCTATAAAGCAGTTAGTGTAGTCGGACACAGAGTAGGGTTTCAACAAAGGTTACCTCTTCCTTCTTCCCTTAGCTGGCTCTAGTAAGGGCGTTTGTAAGGGGTAGGAAAGTACCATTTTTGTGCACATGACCTTTCCTTTGGAAACACTGGTAGTACTAGCATTTCATCCATTGGTATTCCCTTGTCAAAAACATCTGCATGTTCTGAAAATAGAATTTGTATCCTGCTTAAATTTATTTTCAACATAGTCCTAGGGAGTGGTAAGGGGGAAAATCAGTATAAAATAACTTTATAAATAAAGAAGCTATACGTAAATTACAGTTAGCTTTATCTCTTCTTTATTTATGATTGTAATTGTAAATTACAATTACTTTGATTCTGTTGCAAGCTTACAACATAAGACATGGGTGACATTTTTCTCCCTGTAAACTTTTCTCTTCTAGTCTAAACAGATAGCACAGAGCACTTTGTCCTTCCGAAAGTAACTTCTCACCTTCACAAACCCAATGAGACACCCTAGTCATTTGCTGTAACGATTCTGCCAAATATTGTACAAATGACGTTTCCCACCCACGAGAACATAAGAGAAAACAGAGACTTTGTGTTATTAGTAAGCCAGTGAGTGAATTCTGCTGAACTCCAAGAAAAGGGAAAGATGCAACATGAACCTTTCTTTCTTCCCCTATAACTCTTTCATTTTAATCCCTCTCTCCCCCTCCCTACCCCAGTTTCTAGAGAGGTGTTTGCTGGGTGGACAGTGATTTAAATAGTAATGGTGTTAGAAATCAGAAGGAATTCCTTCCCATTTTAGCACTCTTGAAGCTTGGCTCAAGCATTTATTTTGTTGTTATTATTATAGTGTTGGGTGAGTCCATTTTTTATTTAGATGATGTTGGGGGTCAGAAGAAATTTGAGAAGTTCAAGGATAATGACTCCCTGGTAGGAAGACCGGTCTCACTTCTCCATTTCCCGCTCACAAAGCCATAACACTCAGGCACCTTCTTTGTTACAAGGCAGCAGTTCTTACATGAATAGGAACCAAAAGCCAAATACCTTATGCAGAACTGCTCCTTGCAGAAATTCATTAGAACCACATCAACACATCTCTCTTCAATCCGGCCACTCATGAAAATACAGCAATGGCTTCATTAGATTGACCACACCTTTAACACAGAATTTGGTTTTCAGGGATTTGACCTATGGCTCCAGGATGGCATTGCTCTTCCAGGGAGCACAGACATGCTTTCTCTGTGAATTATGATATTCTGTCCCTGCTGCCTGGTGACATGGATCAGTGGCAGCTGGACTTTCTGACCTATGTGTCAATCCAAAGTTGTTTTGGAAAGGGAGAAGAGAGGCTAGTGGGGGATGGGAGATGGAACACTACAGAAATGATCTCAACACTGGTATCTAAGCTAATCCATTTCTTCTCTAACTCTCCTCATTGGCAGAGTGCGTGACGTGCTGCTTTTGTCCATCTCAGGCTATACCTGCCCTGTTGCCAATCACAGTTCCCCCGAGACGCATTCACTTTAAATCTACCCATTCTCCTGTTTTCTCTTCCAGGTGGCTATAGATTTCACTGCCTCAAACGGGGACCCCAGGAACAGCTGTTCCTTGCATTACATCCACCCGTACCAACCCAACGAGTACCTGAAGGCCTTGGTGGCTGTGGGGGAGATTTGCCAAGACTATGACAGGTATGAGACGTTTGGTCGACTCAGGCCTTCCTGTCCCTCTGCGGATTCCAATGGTCTCTGGCTGCTCCTTGGCAGAAGGATGGAAATCAAGCCTAGCGACTCGCCGTGCAGATGCTCCTGCAGAGACAGAGTAAAACCCTGCCCCAAGCCTAGAGAAACTGAGTTCATGCTGTGTTCACTTAGTCACACCCCCACCCCCAAATTTCAGAATTCTTTTTTTTAATTGGCTTGCAAGATCCCTGGGTAGCCATTTTGATTTCCCAAAGTGTTGATGTGTGCCTTGCTCCTCAAAGTCTAGTCTGTGAACTAGCAGCGTCACCTGGGAACTTAGAGTCTCAAGCCCCATTCCAGACCTACTGAGTCAGAATCTACATTTCAACAGATGTCCAGGTGAGTGTGCTTTAGAGTTTGAGAAGCGCCGGTTTATTGGACATTACTGCATCTGGTCCTCAATGAACCCTTACGAAGTAGGTATTACTTCACAGAAAAGGAAAACTGTGCAGGGAGGTTAAGTAGGCTGTGCACTGTCACACAGCAGAGACAAGACTCGAGTCCACGTTCAAGCCTCATTCCACAGCCTAAGATCATGATCCCTGTATTTCACTGACCTCACAGAGATCAGCAGCTGTAGCAGAGGGTATGTATCTGCCCATGTGCACGTGCGTGCCCTTGCAAGTGTGTGTTGTGTGGGTGTGTGTATAGGAAACGTTATTTTGAGATTAGATGAGTACTATATGTATTTTTACTTGATGGTGAATGCTGACCTTCCCCACTAAGATAATTCCCTGTTAGAAGTGATTTACATAGATAACATTAAACTGAGTTTTCTCTGCATTTCCAGTGTTTTCAGATTGAGATGAACCTGTTCATGTGTTTGTTCAAGAAGGCTCTTTGAATTAGAACCAGTGTAAATATAAATATGGGTAAATCCCAGTTGACTCCCCATGGTGATTATAAAACAAAGCTAGTTAATAATGAGTAGCAACTGATGGAATGCTCTTTTAAACCAAGAAAATAAAGAAAACAATTCTATCCTTCAATTGCAGAGAAAATTTAGGAGATCGTATGATTTCTGTTTTATCTAGTCTCATAATTGCTGATAATCAGACTTTTTGAAAAAGCTATTACCACAGGCACCATAAAGAATGACCCAACCTAGGAACCAACAGGACAAGTAATGGGAAAGGTCCCGTTAGGGTCCTTCCTGCTGGCGAGTCTCTGGACTCAGTGTGATCATTGCCAGGAACTCAGAGGGGCATGAGGGCCACCGGGGAATGAACGGACAGGCCCAGTAAAATCAGAAAGCTTTAAACACTCGGGCTCTTCCCGACACTTCCCCTCCCGAACAGTCAGAACAGAGGACAACAGCATTTGCATTCCCTTATTGAAGGGATACTTCCAATATTTCACCTTGAGACAATAACTTGAATTTCAGCTCTGATTTCCTTAGGCCCAAATACAGGAAGGATGCCTAAAGGGGTTTGTAGCATATGGAGATTTTTACCAAGAAAAGAAAAGACTGACAAGTTGCATCTCCACTTTCAGAAACTTCTCTGTACATCCTCAGGACTCCAAAACAGTCACACTCACCCTTCTTTCTGTCACACACACATACATTACACACACACCCCAAATAATCCAGTATAATAATGTGTGCACAGGAGACAAGGAAGTGGAAGGAGGTAATCTTAGTAACTTTTAAATTCTTGAAATGCTTATAAAAGAAGCAAAGTAAGTAAATGCACTTGATACGTGTCATTCAATAAGTGCTTAATAGTGAAGCTGACTCTTCAGGGGAGAAGCCGTGTAATAATGAATTCCTGAGAGAAAATTGGTGGGTTGTCAGAAAATGAGGTGCCAACGGCCAGCACCCTGACTGTGGCCTGGGGCAGCCTTGCTGGCTGGTCTGGAACAAGCTGCCACCTGTCTCTGTTCACTGATCACCTCGCTCGCCGGATGTGGAGACTCTGATTGGAGTGACACATTCATCTTTCAGGGCTGCTATCCCTTTATAGTGTGAGGCAGACAGAGTCTGGGGAGTGTTTTGTATTCCCTCAAAAATACAGGTCCAGCACCAAAATAAGATATGACACCTTAGGGGTTATGTGAAAAATCGTGATTCTTTTTAAAACTGTAATAGAATAATACTAAAGTTATGGGCCCCAAGTGGCCAAGAAAATCAGGTCTCTTCAGCTCAGGCGATCACTTATATAAGTATGTGTGTGTGTGTGTGTGTGTGTGTGTATACACACATATATATATGTATATATATATGACAGCTCGGCATAAAATGAACAAATTCCTAGGAAGAAAAGGAGGATTGTAAAACCTGGGCACTCTTTTAAGAGACTCCCCAGCAGACTGGGTAAAGCAAGCTGCTCTCTTGCAAACTGACAAGTGCCGCCTTTGCGTGGGTGGACAGGCAATAGACAGGCCGAGTCAGGAAATTTCAAGTCGGTGCTTTGGCATTAATTTTTTCTTAGATCAAAGCCAGTGAGGTTGATGCTCAAAAAGAAACACTTGAATAAAAACTGACAGAAGGCATCATTGCCCCTCCTGCGGTGACATGGAGGGTTTTGATCCCCATGAGCCTTAGAAATCCCTCCCAGCCTCTGACAGCCAGGGTGTTCTTTCTACCCTGTGCAGTCATTGCTGACAGGTTGTGACGAGGTGACCCGTGAAATAGAACAGCTTCAGAGACGTGTAAATCTCTTTCTCAGGGTGGCCTGGAAACATAGCTCCTTCCAGGTGTCTGGTTCTCCAATCCAGAAGGAAATCCCGCTAGCCTGCTCTATCTCTGCACCTCTGAAACACACCACCACTCATCCCCTCCCCTTTGACTCCATACGTTACACTTGCACACACAGGCACACACTCCTATTTTGCTAGCCAGTTGTAGATTTGCCCAGCTCCTACAAACATCCTGGTCACCTCGGGCTGCTCAAGGCCAAGGCGATAGCTGTTCATTGGTCTCATTGAGATGTGGCTTTGGCCGCCTGCCGTGTCCTCTAATAAAAAAGGCTGGTGTATCTGCTGTCCAGAGAGTATAGATCCTGAGTGCACTGCTTGGAAGCACAGGCTGCCGTTTTATAGATGGGACCACCCCAGAATGAGACAAGGATCTCAGAAACCGAGGCAACAGGCTTCCTCCTTGGTGTGCTTGGCTGCACACTGGAACCACTTGGGAGGATTTAATTTTAATTTAATTTTATTTATTTATCTTAGAGGGGAAGGAAAGGAGAGAGAGAGAGAGAGAGAAATATCAATGTATGGTTGCCTCTTGTGCATCCCCTGCCGGGAACCGGGAACTGGCCTGCAACCCAGGCATGTGCCCTGACTGGGAATCGAACCGCGATCGTGTGGTTCGCAGGCCCACACTCAATCCACTGAGCTACACCAGCCAGGGCAATACTCTAAATTTATTTTTAAAAAATAAACTACAAGCCCTGGCTGGTGTAGCTCAGTGGATTGAGTGTGAGCTTGTGAACCAGAGGATCGCGGTTCGATTCCCAGTCAGGGCACATGCCTGGGTTGCAGGCTGGGTCCCTACAGGCCAACACCCAGCAGGGGACGCATGAAAGGTAACTATACATTGATGTTTCTCTCCCCCTCTCCTTCCCCTCTAAAGATAAATAAATAAATAAAATCTTTTAAAAATTAAAATAAACTACACAATAGGGGACAGAACTCTTGTGTCAAATTAAAGGTCATTTTGGACCAAGGACTTTTAAAAATTGGCTCATATGACCCTAAAAAGAATTTTATAAAAATGCATAACATTCACACATTTTTACATTGAAATCTAACATTTTTCCATCATAAGTTTAAATAGTGACAAAGAATGAAAATTCTCATGTATTGTAAATATGGGCATTTAAAAATAAAACTCTTATATAACTTTGTGAGTGCATTCAGGGGAATCTAAATGCCACAGCTATTAGATACCCACCAGCATCCATTTAAAAATGCATGAACAAGCTTTTCATTTTGAGTGGAGAATCTTAATTGTTTGTTTTTCTTTTTCACAAACTCCTATTTCCATTCCCTTCCCCCATAGGATTTCATCATAACATACCTTTAAATTTTTGGTTTGAAATTCTTTTATCAATCACCTTATCACATGTTTCTAGCATAAGTATATGAATATAAACTTTAAAATTTCAATTTCTAAAATTTTTTGTGATGAAAATCTTCCAAGTACTTTAAAAATATCTTCTGGTTGAGTTCTGTTATAATCATTATTAGTGCACAACTCATCAAAAGAACAAGTACATTCAAAATTTTAGTACCTAATTATTGCCTCTAACAAATAACAACTCTTCATGAAACAGATTGGGTGCGTTTTCAGTTACTTTCCTGATCTGTAGGTGAATGCTGCCTACTACCAGAGTGGGAGAGTCTAGCATCAATTTTACTCCAATTTTTTGTTCTTATCAATGTGGATGCTGAGGAAACTTGTCCTTACAAGTAAGTATGTGGTGATGGAAAGAGTTCAACTAGTAGTCCTGTTCAGTTCTAAGTTGTATATCAAAAAAATCATAGAGTGGTCTATTATCAAAATATGTTTTTTAGTAATCTACCAGCTGACATCAGCACTCCTTACAATTTTTTTAAAGCAAAAATTGGCAACTACTTGACTTGCAAACGGATTTAATCATTCACATTTAGAATTGTTCCTGTAGAGCGTTTTACACCGTGGAGCAGTACACCGTGGTGGTTAAGAGTCAGACTGGGTAAAGGAAAGGGTGATTCTGAAAGGAAAGATGTGAGTGAAGAACAGGTCTCTCCATCACAGGTCTTCCCAGAAGATCAGTTTCAGCAAAGACTATGTAGGGAGCTGGGAAACCGAATACTGAATTCCTTAAAAGAAAAAAAACAAACAGCAGAAAAACACGCTCTTACAGCCTCAGAAGGGTTTTGCATATCTGCGTTTCCAGGTACCCCTGTTTTAAAGCCACTGTTTTAGAGAACAGTCTTTATGTAATATCTAGGTGTTCTGAAGTGTCATTTTGCTCTGAGTGTGTCTCCATTTTCCTGTGGATGCAGTAATTTGTCTTTACGCTGATTAACCTCTTACCTTAGTTCAAAGCCTTCCTAACAGGGAGGGTACAAATGGTGGTGGAAGATGAATCTTCCATCTGGAGATGCTTCCACCACGGTCATTCCCAAAGAACTCAAGAACAGTGTGCTTATTAGCATTGAAGGCCATAGGCTCTTTCACTGCATTTGATACTATTTTATTACAATAGGAAGAAAGATTGCCTTCAGGGGTGTGTGGTGGTGTGCCCCTGAATTTTCCACGTAGTCGTCTTTCACCAACCATTTTCCCAATAGTCGCTAAATGGCCCCTTCATTCAGCACAGAGTGGATCCAGTCTCGCATTCTGGGACGCGTTGGCCTGCTGATGCTCACTGTGAGCTCAACTTGCCTTCTCTTGCCTCTTACGTAATAAGACTCCTCTCTGCTAGTTTCATTTTTAATCAGGAAGAGCAGTGTTTAAACTCACTGTGCTTAGGCCTGACATTTTTTCTTTAGTTTGCTTATTATTGGGGTCTTCGTGGTGACTAACGTCAGAGGATTGTTGCCCACCCGCCCCCCACCCTGCTCCACCAGCTCATTAGTTAATCTTGTAGGTGAGGCGTTTTTCCCACCTCCATATGCTTCAAATTCAGTTACATAACAGCACATCATGCTCAGCAACTTCAAATTCCCAGGGGTGGCTGAGAAGGTGCAAAGGAGTGTCATTAAGGCTGGAACACTGGTTTGGTGATTAGAAACGAGTGGATGGTAGATCACACCCTTCCTAAACTCACCAAAGAAGAAAATAAAATAGAGTCTGTGGTGCCTCCTGGGTTCCTGTTTTGACTTCTGACCCATCTCTGAGCTGAAAGAACTAGGACCCATCCTCCCTCCAGGAAAGCTTTCTGCCAGATTCGACTAGAAATTACCTATAAAATTCCCCAATGGATTCCTCCTCGCACCTGCTGGCCCTTGTTGTGGTTCAGGAGGCATTGCTGTGGCAAAGGATTTCATGTTTCCAAGGACCAGAAGTGTTTTTTCTCAGACCTGTGGCTGACCCTTTATAAGCTGTTGTGATTCTCTGTTTATCAGCACTAATGCCTATTCTAATACATGCCAGTTGCAATGTGCCACAAAGCTCCTATATACACAACAGTGAGGAAGAGGGGGGAGTTCGTGGTTTTCTGGAGAATTTAGATTTGGTTTCACAGAATTCCGGCTTCCTTGCATCCACCAATCCCTACCCCAAATTTGGTCACATTAGCTGTGTTTTGGTCAAGTTCCATAGAAGCCATCCTTGGCTACTAATGATCTTTAGATCAGAGAGGTGATGATGGGCGAGAATTGCACTCTGCTGTTTTGACTTCTCAGCCAGTCATGGGGTGGGGTTGGGAGGGGGCGGGTGTTCCCTTTTGCTTATAGAGATGCCGAGGGACAGTGAGCCCTAGCCTGAACTTTCTTTTCTCTAAAACTAACTCTGCGAAGAACTGAGAAATGTAGGGATTGTTCCAAGAACATATCTCAGTGGCGTTTTTAATGGGAAGGAAAGTAAAAGGTAAATGGCGTGAGAAGGACACGCCCTCTGACGAGAGCGCCATTCCAGAGTGTCCATTGCAACAATCTTCTGAGAGCACAGAATTTGCTTAAGGGTAGAAATACGTGTTTCTAGCCAGGGGGCCTTGCTGCGGGAAGTGCCATAGGGGAGTCACAGTTAGTGCTGTGTGTAATCGTCAATGGAAAAAGCAGGGGCTTTGGAGTCACACAATTCTCCCCGGGAAACACCTTAGGGTTCCTAAGATGTTCTTAGCCTTTCTGGGACTCTGTTTATTCACCTATAAGATGGAAATAATAAGTAGGTGGAACTTCAAAGGTTATTTGAAAATTAAATAAGTGTATTCAGTGCCTAGCATACTGCCTGGCACATTAATGCCAATAAGTGTTCATTCTTCTCCCCAACCTGTCACCCATTGTACAGTAAAGTTAGAGTTAAGATATAACATATATGAATGAGTAAATTGAGAGAAATTTCAATACCATGAGAGAAACCGAACCAAAAGGCATATATGTGACTGTCGTTGGTTTTCACAAGAATTTTTCTTCTTTACATAGCCATATTGTAATGATTCGATTCATGCATTATCTTATCTAGTCATTAAAAATTTATTAGGCACACACTCTATGGCAAGGATCACCCTGGAGTTAGAGGCAAGGGGTAGTGCGAGGCAGGGGGAGTGGAGATTTTGGAGATATTGATATAAAATGCAGCATTCCTTTGAATTGAGGAGACAAGAAAAGACAAACAATTTATTGCTGCTTATGTGAGATAAACTAGTGGATACAGTGAGTTCTGTCGATGAAACCAAGTTGTGTCAATAGGTCAGCCTTCCAAGCTTTCTATTACTGTTTAATATCCCCTTGGATTCAGGCTTATCTGGACTTGAACCCTAACTAGCAGCATGATCTTGGACTAGTCACTTTACTTCCCAAGGCATTTCTCCACTTGTAAAGAGGGAATAATATTATCTCCCTGTAAGGATTTAAGAAGATAACATATATCTATCATAGTCAACCACAGGGGTTAACAAGCCGTGATCATTTTTTCAAAAGAGACAGAGTATGGGGATAAAGGAGGTGAGGAACTCCTGGGGCCATTTTATTCCTTGGTGTCAAATCTCGAAAAAAGTAAGGGAAGAAGTTGCAGACTAATGATTAAGTGAATTCTGGGGATGACTTCTTGGTGTTTAATTACCCCTGCTAGTCCAGCTCGCCCATCTGCCTGTCCCAGCGCCGCAAATAATCCAGAAGCAGGAGTCAGCATCTGGCATAGCAACGTATCTAGCAAGGTGACCGGGTTCATGTTTTTCTTCCTTATTAGCTGATAAATAAAGCAACTTCTTTTTTTTTTATTTCAGTGACAAAATGTTCCCAGCCTTTGGGTTCGGTGCCAGGATACCCCCAGAGTACACGGTGAGTGAGCAGAAATGCTTTGCTGTTTCCTTCACAGCAGTCTCGCTCCTTTGGCTCAATGTAATTATGTAAGTAGGGCCCAAAAGCTCAGAACTGGTCTTCAGAACCAGCGAGACTAGGCCCTCAGAGCCTGTCTTTTGAGGAACCCCAACCTCCTGGTATGATGAACGGTTCTTCTCAGAGGTCGAGGTGAGGGCTTTCAGGTCTTAGCTTCTTATAGATATGGTTGGAGGCTGAGAAAACACTCAGGAAGTCGATCTGCAGTGGTTCAGAACCTATCTATTCAGCTATCCCCTAGAGAAAAATCTACTGACAATACCAACCATGGAAGTCCATGACAACGAAGTCTACAGACTCCCTCACCCCAATTCTCTGAGCACCAGTCTTATGTGGCAGACACAGAGAAGTCCTAAGATTGAACCACCCTGGCTTAGGGAATGGAGAAGCTGAATGCTTCCTATGAGAACATTGGGCTCCTGCCTAGTTTTGATCCTGATTTCTATGACACAAAGAAGGCAAAGATTGTACAGAGAGAGATGTGCACCGGGGTGGAGCTGAGGTGCCCTAGGGTGGTAGACCAGATGCTCCTGCAGAACGCTCTCCACAGAGGACTCAGCTCCCCAGGTGAGAGGACCTTGGAAGGGCAACAGGGCTCCTGCCCCAGCCTCACCAAGTCAAGTGCAGGCAGCACTGTCCAATCATCAACCTCTCCTTTACTGGTTGTGTCAGAGTTTCAAGGCAGGAGGCAGGTGCTGACATTGACTCCCACACCAGAGCTGTCAGGCCAGGGCCCTTCCCCTTCTGTGCCCTCGCTAAAGGAGGGTATCCATCTCCCGGTGACTGCTGGAAAGAGTAGTGGTTGGAGTGGCGTGTCCCTGGGACCTGTCCTCCTTGTCTGCCTTGTATGCCACGCTGGCCTGCCTGCCGGGCATGCCCACAGAGTTCTAGAAGCATTTGTGGGAACTAGAGCACGCAGGGGGGAAGGACAGAGAACTGCAGTTGCCGACTGGCCGTGGCCTGGAGACGTTGTTCAGGCCACAAATGTATTAGAGTTGACACACAATTTTTTGTTAAGATTTAGGCAGTTTCATATAAAATGTCACATTTCTGGCCTCTTTTAAAAAAACGAAAAGGCCTGGCGACACTAAGATTAAAAGGTTACACAGCACGAATTAGCCAGAGCTGAGGAGATGCAGCTCTTTCAGGGGAGGTGTCAGCTCCAGAACATGCTCAGGCAGGGGCCCACCTTCTGCACAGAACTTTGACCCTCGACACTGGAATGCCGCTCAACCACCACCCAGAGATGCTTGAGCGTCCCCACCGCATCCCTGCCAGGTAGTCCTCCGGTCTCAGCTTGGCCCGGCAGGGCTGCGAACACCTCGTCCCAGGCCTTCCTTTTCTCAACCAGTTTCAGTTTATGACATGACATCTGCCCAGTCCCCCTCCTGGTGTAACTACCCTTCTGGCTGGTTTCTGAAGTCCTCGTGCTCCCCGGACCCCCTGGCTCCATCCTGCCTGTCAGCCAGCCTCTTCCTGCTGCTCTGACATGCTCCCCTCACACCTCCTCACTCTGCTCCCACAAGTGTCCCCTGTTTCAGGCCTCATTGTCCCTCTGTCCCAGACAGGCGCTCATGGCCTCAGCAGGTCAGGTGCCCCCAGCAAGTTTACAAGGTCACCGCAATTTACTTCTTTAGGTTAAAACCTCAGCGTTTGCCTTGAATTTGAGCCACAGGCACCTCTGTCTTAGTTTACGTTCTCCCATAGACCTTGAGACAGGATCTAGATGCGAGTAGTTTATCTGAGTGGTGGAGGGAACGTCAACAGAAAGTGGGGAAGTGAGTGGAAATCGACAGAGGGCATCCGGACAAGTCATTTACCATAGTGGGCAGCAGACCTTAATCCTGCTGGGGGCCCAAGAAGACAGAGTGGAGCACACAGAGTGCCCAGGGGGAAGAGGGCTGGGTACTGATATACTGTCTCCTATCAGCCACCGAGGAAGGGCTGCTCCCAAGCCCCATTAATTCCCCAACACTTTCAACCTGTCACTGGGACAAGCAAAAGCAGGCTCTGGAGACCCAAGGAAAACTGAAGGTAACCAAAGCAGGTAAGGTCGTTGGAAGTCAGTCGACTTGCCTGGAAGAGCTAAGGACAGCAAAGGTGGGCCATGCACCAACAGCATCCGCTCTGACCCCCCATGAAGAGAAGAGGGGCGTTTTAACACAGTGACTACTTTCTAACCCCCAAGAAAGGCACAGCTTGGAAGCAACCTTTGAAATGGAAGTCTCTGTCAAACCCCAAATGATCCAATAATATCCAGGCACCAAGACATCCCTCCTGTTTTTTCAGATTTTATAAAGAAAGAAGTAAATATGTCCTTTGGCCTTGTGATGGGTCCTGCCAGGTAGAGGAATGTGTGTTGGAATAGTACAAGATATATTATCACTCCTCCAAAAGTGGAGTCTATTTTACCTGTATGTACGTGAAAATCCTGCTGTCCTGTAGCATGAATCTCAAATGTCAGCAGGAGTGGGAGCCGGTACAGCCGTTGCCGTGCTGAGCAGACATGGTGCTGACTCACCCTTTTTCAATCACCGGATCCAAGTAGAGCTCAGCCGGATCTAAGCCTCCAGCCTGTGGCCAGTTCTTTCTGGGGTTACATTTTTCCGAGATCTTATCTTGGCTTTTTTAATATGCATTATTCTCCCCCTCTGCCAGCATTTATCTGATTCTAGATAAATTCTATGCTCCCTGTCACCTCAACTCCACAGGGAGCGTAGAATTCACCCTCCATCTCTGACTGATTGTGTGAAGTCTTCAAGTGATTCCTGCTGCTTGACACATAATGGATGTAATGGGCATTTGTTTGCAAACTCTTCAACCCTCTGCCTACTTACTGGATTAAAGTTGTAATTCTCCTGTCTCCCTTTTTACAATTTTAATTGGTGTCTAGGTCTCTCATGACTTCGCAATCAACTTTAATGAAGACAACCCAGAGTGTGCAGGTAAACTGCAACGTGAAAGAAAGCCAGTGTCTCTTGGCCCTTTTGCTTGCACATTTCTCCCCCCTGAGGCGGTCTATCCGTTAACATTGTCCATGGCAGAGAAGTAGATTTTCTGGGCCCAAATAGACCATACTACTCCAAAGGCAGCAGAGAGCCATGATGACAGAGCAGAAAATGAAGAGGTGAAAAAAGCAACATGCAGAAGACGTCTTGAATTTATGGCGAGAGTGTTGATTCCAATTCTGGATTCCTCTGGCCAGAAAACGGGAGGGGTGGGGAGTTCACCTGATAGGCAGTGATGATTTCCTCTTTCTGCTCTCCAAGTCTCTCTCAAGTATTTATTTTTTTCACAACTTCCTCCCTAGGAAGGTATAAGGTAGAGGTGTGGGTGGGGAGGACATGGACATCATTTGACACTTGCAGTATGTTGGCAAAGGATATACAGCCTCCGTGACGTCCGATGAGTAGCTACATGGTTTGTGCTAGAGAAAGCCTTCTCAAAGGCTTGGGTCCCTGTTTCATTGTTTCCGGGCAGAAGTTCCCCAACACAGTTCCACAGAACAATGGTGATGACATCTATGATGATACATTTTATCCTGGAATTGTTCTTTCTGCTGACAAATAGAGCCACATACACCTGTTGCTATGAAGCTTGTAAGATGGTTATTATAGTGAAATAGGTAGAAATGTCCATCTCTCTCTCCTCCTTGTCCAGGAGGAAGGGAGCTGATCCAGGGTTAATTCGGATCCAGTGCAGTACGTAGAGCATCTAGCAGTTTCTTTCGCCAAGTCAGCACTTCGTGTCCGAGAACGTGACATCAGTAGCGTTGGCTCTGCACGTAGTAACCTCTGAGACCTGCTCTCCACTCTGCCGTTATTCTCTCTCGTGATCCCCCACCCTAAATTTACCATGATTTAGAGTTCACTCATCCCTCACCACCCCTATTCTTAAACTATAAGAATAGCTTTTCACCAGAGCAGAACAAAATACATGCCCAGGGGTCACCCGTTTCACACTCTTATAATTCATCTGCCTGTTACTTTTGAAAGAGAAATCCAACTTGCTTATCTTCGGTAAAAACTTAGATAAAACTCAAGAGCCAAAATAGGAAAAGAGCCTCTGTTGAGTTGTTATTTAGTTTTGGAAGCAAGCTACAAAATGACGTGACATCTGTCTCTAGAATAACAGGCTTTGGGGCTGAGCAAAGAGGATGCAGCATCAGTGGGGAAGCCTGTGTATAAGGGCAGAACACACGGAACGTGCTTATCCAAAATACCCAAGATCCGGTGTGCAAGGCATGGTGGGTGTGGAAAACCATTTCAGGACCAGCGGAGTATTTCAGGATAGAAAGGGATCAAGGATGAGTTAAACGGGGAAAGGCGAGAGCTAACACAGGCACAGGCACCAAGAGGAGCCAGTGGAATAAAATTCATTAGCAATGGGGCTCTTGTGGGATCGTGAGCATGACATTAAATGTGCAGTCAAGGCTCACACCATACGAGGAGAAGCTGCACGGTCAGAACTGTCCCTTCCAGCAGAGTCCCACCTTTAATACTTCCTTGGTTCATGTGGCCCCAGAATGGAAACCTGTAATCTGCGGTTGATGACAATGATGAATGTCACTTGACTGTACTACAGTCCTCAGCAGACAATTGTGTCACCATTTTGCTTCTTCGTCAGACATGTGGTATGCCTGACCTCCCTCGAGACCTTTGAGGGAGTAAGTCACAACTCCTGCCCACAAGGACTTTAATATCTGGAGTGATGCTCATGTACACGTACAGATAGCTCCTCTAAGCAGACTAGGGTGGTGGTATGCACTACAGTAGCATCAACAAGGAGGCGTGGAAACTAGAGAAGCAGCAGAGCTGACTGCCTACAGGCTGAGAGCACAGCCCATAGAGCCAAACAGACCTGGGTTTCAGTCCTGAGTTTGCTGAGTGGCCAGGGTCAGATCATGTAACCTCTCTAAGCCTCAGTCTCTTCACCTGTAAAATGGGTATAATATCTTTTTCATTGTGCTATGAGAATCTAATGAAATATTATGTGTAAAATGGCATATCAGGGAAAAGTTGGTGAAGAAGATTGCTTTTGATTTAAGCCGTTAAAGAGAATGATTCCAGTGGGGGGTGGAAGTAACAGGATGGTATTTTTTTTTGTCTTAAGATCATACATGTGATGTTAGGAAGGATATTTGGGGGAATTTAATGCTTTGTGTGTGTGTGTTTGATTATAAATGTATTCGAGGGGACAACTGGATTATTGACCTTGGTCAATTTCACCTTAGGAATTCAAGGGGTTGTGGAAGCCTATCAGAGCTGCCTCCCCAAGCTCCAGCTCTACGGCCCCACCAACATTGCCCCCATCATTCAGAAGGTCGCCAAGTCGGCCTCAGAGGAGACGAACACCAAGGAGGCGTCGGTAAGGCGGGGGCAGTTTGCCTGCCAGTGGGGGATTGCCCTTTCTCCCTGGGATATTGGCCATAGCACACCCCCATTCTGACAATAAATTATGGCATTTCTGCCTGTGTGCTTTGGACAAGTAACAGTCTTCTCCTGTCCTCAGGCTCCTCATCCGAAAACGGGGGATAATCCCGCCCGTCTCTGCCGGGTTAGTGTGAGGCTTAGAGATGACACATGTCCAGTGCCCACAACTTCAGCTGGACAGAGGGGGCACTCAACAATGGAATGTCCTTTATTCGCTGGAGTATCAGTCACACCCACGTGGTGTTCCTGGGAAGAAGGAAAAACTGTCCAAAGTAAACTTGCTGTCCCATGTACGCATGTTATAGATGCAAATGAAGCAGAACCATAGATATCTCCATCCCCTGGTGGTCAGGTGCAGAGACACAGAACATCGTAGCAAAGATTTGTTGTACATTCTGTTTGTGGTTTTCTTAAGAAAAATGCAAACCAAGGCTATAAGGCCCAGCAAAATTTGTTTTTTTTCCCTAATATTTTTGAGTTAAACACAAAGTGAGCAAACATAGGTTTACAGTTATAATACAAAGAAACCATACGATAGTTAATAAATAACATTGAAAAAGGACTGTTTCATGTACTTACAACTGTAAACCTAGTTTTGCCCACCCCTGTCTATTACCAGAATAACTTTCCTATGTATCAGGTTTAATGACATCCATATATGTCTTTTTTCAGCATTAGGGCTTTTTTTCAGGTTTAGTCTAACATTACTGATGTCTGGAATATTCTCTCTGATTTTATCCTGGGTTCCAAGATGCTGCATTTGCATCATTTCCTTCCATCAGCTCATCTCACCCCTGGCACTGCACCTTGTTCTCAGACTCCCCTCAGGGCAGAATGGGCGGCACACCCTGCTTATCTTGAATCCCAGCCTCTCCTCTTCTGTTCGGGGGCACGTCTCCTCTCTGTTATCCAAGGACACTGACCCAGCAGCCATATTCCCTCTCTCTCACCTATCTTTCCCCCTCTTACTGAAGACTCATTTTCACTAACAAATAGAACATCTTATAATTGCCTTGGTCAGTGTGGCTCAGCTGGTTGGAACACTGTCCCATAAACCAAAAGTTTGCTGGTTCGATTCCCAGTCAGGGCACATGCCTGGGTTGCAGGTTCAGTCCCCAGTCAGGGTGTGTACGAGAGGCAACAGATTGATGTTTCTCTCTTACGTCGATGTTTCTCTTCCTCCTTTCCTTCCCCTCTCTACAAGATCAATAAGCGTGCCCGCAGATGAGGATTTTTTTTAATCTTGTAATATCTCCTGTTTAAGTTAAAATCTTTCCCTTGACATCTCTTTACCATATAGAGCTATATACGTTAGTTTACCTCCCTTTTGAGCAAAATTCACTTAAAAACTTTCCTGTACTCACCATCTGCATCTCTCCCCCCATGGGTTCCTCCACCTGTGCCAGTCAGACTTTCCTCCCGACTTCCCTCTGAGAACTGCACTTGCCAAAATCAATAGTACTTCCACCTTGCCAAACCCACGGAGTCCTGGGAGCAAATCTGATTCCTCACAGATGCAAGATTTGGGATAACCGTTGGGCAGGGTCATTATTTCATTATTTCATTTTGTTTTTAACAATTTTTTTATCATCAGAACTTCAAATTCAAGTTCTTCAAATGACATGTTACTCAGAAACCCAACATAGAAAGTAGATTGTAAAGAAACAGACCGGTCTTGCTGAATCTGAGCTAAGAGGTGGGATCCAAACTTGTCTGTGATCCTTTACCCACTGTGTTCCCAAAAGTATCCAGTGTCCCCAGGGCTCCCCAGAGCCCAGATTGAAAACAAAAGTCATCTCAGCTCTCTGGGAAACCAGGAACCAAAAGTGTAAAAAGAGACAAGGCTAACATAGGTGTGGATTTAGGCCTGATATAAGCCAGTGTGAGTTCTTGCCTGTCACCTGCTCACCCAGGGACAGGTGGTCAGTTCTGGAAGGACCAATCAGGAAATAGTGCAGAAAGTGTCTAATCCACATATCCCAAATAAACATTCCTTATAACCCGGGAACAATGATTCTTTTCCCCGAAGGTTTCTCCTGTGCTTTGAACAGTGTGTGGTCCAGGACCCCCCTGTCGTCACTAATTGCTAAGGGTCTCACATTTGACCCTCACATTCTTCCACAAATTGATCCGGGGAGGCTGGCTGTAAGGGTTTTCTCCTCAATTCTGTAGAATTCTCCTAGGAAAAAAAAGGCTCTTCTGTATCTGAACAGGGCCTCGTGCACATTCACAGACCGTAGTATTCCATCCTGAGCATTTTCCTAGCCTGGCTTTGGAAGCAACTCTTGCTGTAGCTTCCCTGGAAATTTCCATCGGGGTTTTGTTCTGGCGGTCTGCAGCCTCGTACCTCTTAACCCTGGGTCAGATTCTAGAAACCTGACGATCTCTTCAGATTAGGGATTCTCAACCTCTTTTGTCCCATAGGTCCCTTTAGCAGCTGATGAACTCCACAGACCCCTTCTGAGAAGTTTTTTTTTTCAATGTTTTATTTATTTATCTTTAGAGGGGAAGGGAAGGAGAGAGGGAGAGAAATATCGATGTATGGTTGCCTCTCGTGTGTCCCCCACTGGGCACTGGCCTGCAACCCAGGCATGTGCCCTGACTGGGAATCGAACCGCAATCCTCTGGTTCGCAGGCCCGCGCTCAATCGACTGAGCTATGCCAGCCAGGGCTCAGAAGTATTTTTAAATGCATAAAATAATCTCATTTTAGCATGTGCTCCATATAAAAATTATAAGATATTTTACACCTTTTTATGCCCAGTCTTCAAAACCCAGTGTGTATTTTACACATACATCATTTTAATTTGCATGCTAAATTATCATCACAAGTACTTGATCTTTATTTAGACTGTATAAATTGATAGTGGAGAACGTAGATTTACATACTTGAGTTGTTTCAAACATACGTAAAAGGTTTCCAATAACTGAATCTGGAATCCATTTTTAAAATGAAGTTTAAATTTATTTAAAAGAAATAAAATTAGAAATTTGTGTCCATTGGGCCAGCCACATTTCCAGGAAGGGCTCAGCAGTCCCGTGGAGCTGGTGGCTCTTGTGTTGGGCAGTGCCGCTTTAGGTTCTTAAAATCCTCAAGCTGAGAAGGCCGTGCAAATGATCTACTTCCACCCCTCACTTGAGACATGAAGCTGAGACCCAGAGGAGATAAGCGTTTTCCCAGAATCTCAGAAAACCAGGCTCTAGAGCCAGACCTCCCGAGCCCTCGCCGCTGCTCGGTCGACCACCCTGCGCTTCAGGACGTTCACCAAGGTGGTTGTTAGAATTAACCTATAATTGCTCTGCCTGCCTTGAAGTCCCATTCATCATAACCTTCAGTCTTCAGGGCCGTCTGCACAGGCACTCAGAAAAAGTCTGTTGTCACTCCTGCGGTTGTCAGTGTGCACTGAAGCCGCCTGGGTGTGTAACTGGTATTGTCCTTGTTTCCCCCGGCCCATTCCCACCCCTCCGCTAATCCCTGTCGTTGCCCTGTGTCTGATCCATTGCAGCAATACTTCATCCTGCTCATCCTGACCGATGGGGTCATCACAGACATGGCCGACACCCGGGAGGCCATTGTCCACGCCTCCCACCTCCCCATGTCGGTCATCATCGTGGGCGTGGGCAACGCTGACTTCAGTGACATGCAGATGCTGGACGGCGACGATGGGATTCTACGGTCACCCAAGGGAGAGCCAGTCCTTCGAGACATTGTTCAGTTCGTGCCCTTCAGAAACTTCAAACACGTACGTGTATCTCAGGGGCTTTCGATGGGGGCGCAGAACCAAAACAAAACTTCACTCCCTACCTGTGTCCCCGGGTTTGCAGTGAAGCAAAGCCAGCTGTCCCTGCCCAGTCCAGGCTATCCCCCACACAGGATATGGAGAGCGTGGCTCTTTGGAAATAAAGGTGTAAGTTGAAGGATAGATGAGAAGTCAGGCCAGCTATGGTAGCCGATATGTCGCTGGCACTTGTCCCCATTTCTGTAGTGTAGGATCTCGGTGCCCTCGGGCTGCCGTGTACCGGTGAGCAGATTGTTCCTGCACATGGGCCTGGCCAAAGAAACAAGGAACGGCTGAAATTCCGCCTGGCTTCTGCTTGTCCTGCCCTGGGCCCCGGCCTGTGTGGGCCCTGGCAAAGTGCATTTTCAAAATGACGGAAACCTCAACCTTCTAGAAACACAGTAAGGAGCGTCAGAGATTTATTTAACTCACTGAGGGAGCCAGTGAGATGACACGAGGTGGTTCAGAGGAGGACACAAAACAGCTGATTGTGGTCAGTGGGGACAAGGCTGGAGCGAGTTTGCTTGGGTAGGTTCAACACTAGGCGATGACCAACAGGGCTAGAAATAAATAAGTAGACTTTGGATTACCTCCTCTGCTAGACTGAAATTTGTTTAATAAGTTAACATCTAGCTTTACAGCCGTTCTAATCAATACTAAATGATAAGTATTACACCCTCCGACACCCCAAAAGCACACGTGCCAGCGCTGCAGTGGAACATCTAAAAGTGCTCAAAGATAATTTTTTTCATTTCCAATTTTTGGATAATTATTAACTTCATGGAAGAAGGGGCACCTCTAAAATTTCAACACCACCCTGTACCTGCGGGGCTGTGGTTGCCCAGAAAGACACCCCTGAGTCCTACAAAGCCCCCCTCGGGGCCTCCCCAGCTGTATCTGGGAGTCCTTAAGGGTAATGTGGGCTGGCACACAGTCCTCTGTGACCTTTTGTCTTTCACCCCTAGTGAAAGTCACTGCCCCCTCCCCGCCTCTGGTGTCCCCTGAGGCTTTGTCCTGTCCACTGCTGGTGGGGCCAGCAACATGCTCCCAGTGGGTGGGGACTGGACTTGAGCTGCCCCTGCAGGAGGGAATCTTCGGGGTGCTCAGTGCCCTGAAACAACTCTGTTGTCTCCTTAGAAATCGTGAGAATGCCCTCCTATCCCTGTTGCAGTGACCCCTTTGTCATTGGGACCATTCGTGCAGTGAAGTCTGTCCCCACATTTCAGGAGCCCTGCCAGAAACATCTTCTTTAGCTGGCACTGCAGCTCCTCCATCCTCAGGGTGGAGGAGCTCAGCTATTTAGGGCCCGGAGAGGGAGGGGCAGGCACTACGCCATCCACAACCAGCATCCTGCCTGATGCTTTTTTGGAAAAGCCTTTCTACTCCAGCCCAAACCCCTCATTCACATGAGTCCTTGACAGCACCCTAGCCAGTGTATCAGATCTGTCTAGGCTCATGTATAGCCCTCTTTGCACCCACTCTGGGAGCCCACCACACTGGGCAAGGTAAACATAAAGGTTGGAGGGCTGGGTTGACCATCACTGGTATAGACAAGTCCCAGTGTCAGCATCAGGGCCTTCGGTCTGTGCTTTGCACAAACTGCCATTTGTTCCGCTGCCTTGTTGGGACAGTCACAAAAGCCAGTGTTCAGGTAAATCACAAGCCCAGTGGCCTCCTCTGAAGCCTAGATCTCATGAGTTGCCGGGACCATGCAGGGAGGTCACTGTGTGTTCCAGGGCCCCTTGAATGATGAGGCACATCGCTCAGAAACACAGTGGCCTCTTACGGAGGGCTGCGGTGTAATTAGAATCACGAAAGGAGCATAAAATCAATCCTTGACTAGAGTTCAGTTCAGGGGGAGTTCCAAGTAACAGCAGCAGCACCTGCGACCCCTACAGGCTCCTAGGCAATGAGCATGGCTGAGGGGTGGCTGTTCCACTGTACCCCATCTTCCACCAGCCAAAGGAGGAGGTTTCCAAAGAAACCACTCATTAGGTGAAAGAGCCTCACCGTGCCCTCAGGTTGCACGTGGACAGCAAGGAGTGGTGTCCTCTTCAAGAAAGGATATGCTGGGGCAGGCTGAATACACTACAGTCACGTTCATCAGCGAAGCTACTTACCTGTCTGATGCCAAGGTGGGCAGAGGGGTTTTCTTCGGGGTTGTGATGTCCTGCTTCATTTTGTCAGCCAGAGAGAAGCAGCCACATCACTGACTACCACCTATAATTTTGACTGAATGAAGGGTCAAAGAACTGACTCCCTAGGAGAGCTGTGCTTTTCCTCAAACCACCCTCTCCCTGACCCCTGCACATGCACACACATCTGTGTGCTGACCTACGCAAGGCTCCGGCCTCTACCCCAGACCCCTTCTCCCGTGCGAAGTGTGCACAGCATGCGCTAGCACTGGGACCACAGCCAGGTGGTAAAGCCTTGGGGCCGGGCCTCACGGCATTCACTGGGGAGCTGCATGGTTGGTGTCCGCAGAAAAATCCCTCGCTACCCAACCTGCGGTTGGTTGAAAAAAGCCAAAATGTTGCTGCAGGACTTGGGAGCAGAGAGGAAAGCCTTACAGCTTGAGCTGGGAATATCAGGAAGGGCAGAGCCTTGGAAAGCAGGGAGCTGGTGGGGGAGGCATCGACAACCAGGGAAGTGACCTGATCAGGGCAAGGAAGTGGGCCACCGCTCACCGTCGGCCCTACACAGTCTCCAGCCACTCCGCGGACAAGTACCTCAGAACGCCAGGAGCAGAGCCTGGCTTATCTTTGTGGATTTTAAATTAGATTTGAAAAACCATTTCATTATCCAGACTACGCTGAATTCAAGAAGCCATAAATAAAATGAAAAGTGCGGACCTGATACATTTCATATAAGCCCGTAACCTATGAGTCATCATCGCTCATTTTCTGTTCTGCATGGTAACTCAGAGCTTGGAAGTGGGCAGCGCTCGGGCTCCGAGCTCTGTGATTCTGGGCAAGTTATTTAACCCCTCTGTACCACGGCCTCTCACCTGTAAAATGAGGCACACAGCACACACATTGGAAGAGCAAAGGTGGTATCCACATAAAGCCCAGCACAGTGCCTGATCCGTGTAGCTGATTAATAAATACAGCTGTTACTACCAACTGCTTTCACATTTTTGGCCTTTTCCTAACCAACTTATTCCCCCCATCCCTATTTTCTCACCAGAACCACCAACACACGTAAGAAAATAGAGAATCGCTTAGGAATTATGCTGTCCGACGCAGCAGCAAATAGCCATGCGTGGCTATTTAAATTTAAATTCATTAAAATAAAATATTAGATTTATAGTTGCAATACTCACATTTCAGGGGTTCATCGATTGTATGTGTCTAGTGACCACCATATTGGACAGCACAGAGAAAGAACATGTCCATCATTGCAGCGAGTTCTTTTTGACAGCTCTATTTAGGGCAGTTTTTGTCTCCCAATAACAGCAAATCCATCTTATAGTGGATTACACAAATGGTTCTTCACCAAGCGTGACTTTGTTCTCCGGGGGACATTTGGCAATGTGTGGAGACATTTTTAATGGTGACAGTTGTGGAGACCTAATTCACATGCAGTGGGAGATGCCGGGATGTTGGTGAACATCCACATTGCACAGAACAGTAACCACGTGAAGAGTTATCTGGCTCAAAATAGCAATAGTGTGAAAGTTGAGAAACCCTGGACTACGTAAGTGCAGAAATATTTTTCTCACATAGGCAGAGTGGAGGGGCTGGAGGCTGCTGACATCTGTTTCGTTGTTGTTGTTTTTCAATGATTCGGTAGCAGCAGGGCCAGCACTTGGTGATTCTCTTTGCTCTTGCTTCATAATGATAAAATGGTTGCCATAGCCCTAGGAATCATATTTCAGTTGAAGAAGAAGAAGAAGAAGAAGGACAAGAACAAGAAGAAAGAAGAAGAAAGGGAAACAGAAAACTATGTCTCTCCCTTTTAACCAAGAAAGAAAAGCTTTCCAAGAAATAGGCTCCGGGAAACATTCATTTATGTCTCAAAGATGAAGTTGAGTCACAGGGACCTACCCAGAAGGAAGGGAGCCTAGGGAATCACGCATTCGGCTGTGTAACCTTTACGTGAGAGGTGGCCCAAGAGAGAGGGTGGGAATGACTCGTTACATTCCCCAGTGTACGTGTGGACCATGATCTAAAACACAGCCCTGAGCAGCTATTTATAAAATAAGAGCGTTCATGGATGTCAAGTGTCCAACATGCTAGAGCATCTCCAAAATGTGAAGAATCATTTTAGAAAAACTCCCCACCATGTTTTCAGATTGTTGTTAAGATAAGACTCTTCTTTTGAGCCTCCTAAAAACTCTGTGAGAGAATGAATTCTTATTCCTTCCTATTTTGTCTAGCAAAGCTGAATGGTTGAGTGACAAGCCACATGGGAAGGAAAGAGCTAGAAACCAGGCCGCCTGGCATTTCATTCACTCCCCTTCCTTCGGGGTCTTTGCTGAGGAATCTCAAATACCTGTTAACTTGTCACTCTGCTTCAGATTTTCAATCTATTCAGTACTTATAATGAGGTTTGGGAAATTCTGCTTGTCCAGGGGTTGAGGAGTTAGTACTGAATATTAGAGTCCATGCAGAATATCAACCTCCACCTTAGTGCCTGAAATCGTACAGTGGAGCCACGGTGCTGATAGGGTAATAGCTGCATTAATTAGCGTGGTGGTATTCAATACGCTTCATCCCACCCAACTCCCACCTCAAGGTGGCGCATTCCATGTTTCCAATGGAATGTCCCACCAACCCTGCACTTGCAACACACACACACACACACTCACTTCAATCCCATGAGATGACTCATCATCCCCAAGATGATCAAATGCCCATCCTCTCCTTCTCTACATTTTAAAACATGCCCTCCTTCAATGCCACCTTCTCTTGGAAGCCTGCTCTGATTTCCACCAAGATGACCCAGTCTCTCTGTTTCCTGTGCTCCGGTCACACAGCATTTGTGACTCTGGAGGAGTACCTCTCAGATTTCACATGCACAAGAATCATGTGGGCATCGAGTTAAAGTGCAGATTCTGATTCAGTAGCGAGGGCGGGTCTAGGATTTTACATTTCTGATAAGCTCCCATTGGATGTGATGCTGTTAGTTCGTAGCATGTGTTGTGTCTTACCTCAAGCTAGGGTTAATTTTGGCCATACCAGGTTCCTCTCACACGACTTTAACTTCCCCAATAGCAAGAATCATAGACCCTCTAATCTCTAGCATGGTGCCTGGAACATAAATAAGTGTCTAAAATTAAATATAAATCAGAAACAAAACTGTGAGACCATTCATTCTGCTATCCAACTTTCACCCATATTTCAGATGTGAATAGTTTTATATGTTGAGCCAGGCGTGTAGAAATATAATTAGGAAATTAATGGTGCACTTTCGAACAACCTGGCAACTCTTGCTTGGAGGCCCTGGACAAATAGTGAATGAATGAATGAATGAGAGAGAAAGAGAGTCTAGCAGCTCAGAACAGGACTCAAGCCTTCTAGGCTGATTCTCAACCAGATTCCCTTGGTCGGGTGCCAAAGTCATGGTGCTTTCCTCTCCCCCACAGGCATCTCCAGCTGCCCTGGCAAAGAGCGTGTTGGCTGAAGTCCCAAACCAAGTCGTGGACTATTACAATGGCAAAGGGATTAAGCCAAAATGTTCGTCAGAAGTGTATGAGTCTTCCAGGACACTAGCACCATGAACTCTGTGCACTTTTACAGCACTCTGAAATACTATCCTGCTACTATTTAATACTTCTACTACTCCTGTACCTAAACTAAACAAAACAAAAAAAAACAAAACAGGTATACATTTAAAAATAGCACGTTTTGTTGATTTTTAACTAACTGACTGTTTTTTTGTTTGTTTGTTTGTTTGTTTGCATGTGTAGCCCTGAGGCCTGGATCTGGTAAGCCCTGGTACTGTTAAAGACTTTTTACAAAGAAACACAAATAATTGTAACTTACTCTTTACATTACAGCATGTCGCCTTGAAATAAAATGGTATCTGTATCAGTTTTTTTATACAGGTTTGTTGAAATTTTGCTAAATTTCTTATTATCTTTACACTGTAAAGCATTTTGGAACATTTACCAAACGTCGATAGCCAAAACATACTTGGTTTTATCTGCTTCAGGATGAGAGACTTTTCAAAATGGCAGCTGCATGGACTGTATTTTGCATGTTTTAAATAATAAAAGAAACACCCAGTTTTTGCGGTTGTTATCTATAACTCATCCCTGCTGAGAATGGTCTCTCTACTAAAGAAGAGGGCTAGCCACCTAGCCGTCTTCTTGATGTGGGTCTGGGGCTCCTCGCCCAGTACCCCTCGGACTTTACCATGCACACAGATCACCTGAGGATCTTGTCAAAATTCAGGCTGTGACGCCCTAGGTCTGCCCAAGATTCTGCAGTTCCAACAAGGTCCCAGGTGATGCCAGCACAGTTCTCAGACTGCACGGAGAGTACTGAGGTTCTAGACTTTAGGGTGTGCTGTGGAGACCATCCAAAACAGGGCAGAACCTCATCTGCTTGGGAATGCCACCTCTTCCCCGCCAGGGGCACACAGGCCCTGCCTGTCTCCGAGGTGGGAGTAGAAAGCAGTGAGACTGAGTCCAGAAGCTGCACACCCAAAATCAGTCTCACTGCTTTATAGTCACACCTCTTCCTTAAACAGACGAGGGAGTTCTCTTCCTGGCGGGCCTGCCTTCTTAAAGGAGGCATCACACACTTTGCATGAA
Source organism: Sturnira hondurensis (assembly GCF_014824575.4). NCBI lineage: Eukaryota > Metazoa > Chordata > Mammalia > Chiroptera > Phyllostomidae > Sturnira > Sturnira hondurensis. Next base: position 7,698,487 of record NW_028085930.1, read on the forward strand.
TGATTCCATGTTTGCATCAACCCCTAGGAATGACCTCAGAAAGTCTCCAGTTGAACCACGATAGTGGAGACTTGTCCATGGCACTTGGCCATGCAGTGTGGCTCCCCAGAAATGTGGCCCACTCAGGTGATTTTTAAGCTTTGTGTGGGTCTTCTTTCTGCCTCTTGTTATCACTCCCGAGAACCAACTCTATCAGCAGAAATGCCTGGAACCATTGTTTTAGGTGAAGGTGTTTTGTTTCGCTATAAACTGGCCAGTCTTCAACCAGAAGAATGAATGTTTCACTTGTATAATCCTCACACAGAAATGGACAAGTGTTTTGCAGCATAAAAATCTTAAGATAGTCATAGAGACGGGGAAGTAAATCACAAGGCAAAATAGATCTGTTGTTGTTTGTTCGTTGAGGGGAAACATATTAACATGCAAATCAAATAGGCCTTGTATAATTTCCAGTGTTATAATTATAGATTCTAACCTTGCAAATACATGTCAGCACAACATTTTGGGAATGATGGTAAAAATGTATGACTGGAAAAAATCATAAATATTTAAACTGTATTGTTTTATGAATAAATTGGGTACTTACAGAATTTTTTCTAAGCGTTATGGTCTTGTTTCTCTTTTCAAGGCAATTTCCTAGCAGTGATTTATTTCATGTAGGTGGTATGGCCTCAGAGTAGGACAGGCTCTCACACAGTCTTGTAGAAACATGGTTCATTGTTTTTAACAAACAAGGAATTAAAATATTTAGCTTCCATCCTACAGAAGTAGCTGGTGGTTGTTTCTAGCCCTGAACCAGGACATGAGTTTCGTTGTCTGTGTGCCTGGAACACAGTAAGAACTCAATAGATATTTAATGAAGAAAGATGTGACTAGTCAAAGGAATATATGGATGGATGGATGGATGGATGGATGGATGAATAAAATTGTTAATGTGCCTCCTGAGTGATCTCAAACCCATCACAGTTTTAATAGGTAGATTAAGTGGCTGTGGCTGGCAATCAAAATGATGCCCTATGTCATTCTCAAATATCTCTTGAGATCTATTACATTTTGGACTCCTGGGCTCTGTGAGAGGGAGTGATAAAGACAGTGCTCAGTTTGACGGGCAGAACCTTAGTGACAGTTTACTTCCCTTTTCTTTTTTCTTTCTGGTCTTCACCCAAGGATATACCATTTATTGATTTTAGAGAGAGTGGAAGGGGGAGAGACAGAGAGAAAAAAAGAGAGAGAGAGAAAGTGAGGGAGAGACATTGATCGGTTGCCAACCAGGGATCAAACCTGCAACCCAGACATGTGTCTTGATGGGGGATGGAAGCCACAGCCCTTTGGTGTCTGGGGTGATGCGCCAACCAATGGAGCCACCTGACCAGGGCTGCCCAGCTCAAAAGAACAACAGCAAAAATTAATAATAGCTAACAATCATGGAGGGCTTACTGTATGCCAGCCACCATTCTGAGTGCTTGCCGCATACTATCATTTAATTCTCCCAACAGCCCTAAAAGGTAAGTAGTAGTGTTAATCTCATTTTGCACATAAGGAAACTAAGACACAGAGAGCTTAGGTAATTAACCGGAGGTCACACAGCTCTCACAAGGCATTGACAAGTTTTGAACACAGACACTCTGGCTCCTGAGCCCAAACTCATCTTGAATAATCCCCACTGCAACCATCCTCCTGGCACTATACCCAGCCACTGCCATCCCAAGCAGCAGATTCTTAAGAGAGATGAGAGAATGTGCCTTAAAACATGACCTTTGTCCCCATCTCAGGGATGTGTTCTCATCTAGCGATCTCAGCTTTCCTTTGTGAGTTCTTGGCCTCTTGTGATGTGCAACACCCCCTAGCAGCAGTGGAAGAGTCTCGGGAAACAAGTAGGTCTTCCCACCTTCTTGCCACCAAGGAGGCCATGTAGATGGGACATTCCAGATGCAGATGCTCCCAGGAGCTGAGCAAGCCACATGAACGACTGGGAAGGAACGGGTTCAAACGAAGGGACATAGAGAGTAGAGTGTGGTGTGGACAGAGGGAAGCTGGAAAGGGTGTGTCCAAAAGGGAGCAGCCCAGCCCCAGGACCTTGGGCCAGTGTGGACCCAATGTGGCCAGGTCACCCAGTTTTTCAAGAGAATTGGGTTACCTGATGTTTCACATAAATCCCACCAATTTGCAAATAGGGGAAACTCATTCAAAATCAAAAAGTCGTTTTAGACACTACAAAATGCCAAATGCCTCTGAGCTTGTGTTGGATCGTGAGTACAAATTTGGAAGCACTGATTTTCCCCACCCATGGCCTGCTCTCCCCTGGGCCTTAATAGATACTGTCTATAGACACTATCAATATTTTCTGTACTGGAAATTGAAACTGCAAATGTAATATATTAACAATTCATTTAAACATCAATGGTCAACCCATTACATGTTAACAGAAATACAATATCTTTATTTAAAAATGTATATTTGCAAAACCAAAGAAAAAGTGGGACAGAGAAGCCCTGTGGGTCTTGTTTCATGAAACACAGCTGGTCTCTTCACATATCTCTGCTTCTGCACTCAACCTGTTGTGACGGGATGTTTTGGTTGAAGTACCATCAAGGAATCTAGCCTTACACGGCAACACAGTTGATAAGAGGAGGAGAATTTTTTCCTCTCTCAGATAAGGGGGCTTATCCTTCTTTTTACCACATCAAAACTCAACAAGTGGTGGCTTCTCAAATGTTAGCTGCAATGTAAAATAGGCAATCGTATCAATAAACCTCTTCTGGCATTTTCAATGGTTCTTTTACCATGTGAGATTCTGCAATATCATGCACAGGTCATTTGGAAAATATTGACCCACTCAAGTGTTCAGATACTCCAAATGCTCATGTACTTTATGTTACAATATTTTTAAAAATCACATTCTTTTGCTTTCTAATGTCACTGCCAATCTCATCACAGAAACTTTAAGTACTGAGAACCTGTTGGTTATGGTGGCAGATTCAGGTTTTCCAAAATTCTAATAGTTGCTAGAAAGCTCCAGTGTTATCACTGGCGACAAACACCATCCGTCAGTTGCTTTTCTTGACGTGACAGGCTCAACTTCATTCATTTTCAAGAAAATATCTCCTAAATACACATTTGAATTTATCTCATTTATCTGCCAGTCTTTATTTCAGGTAAAAATGGAGTTCTGCCAGGAAAAACCAGCAAGTTCAGGTCACCACACAATGGCCACGTACTCTGAGGCAACCATCTCAGGCTGCAGTCAGGGGAAGCACTTTCTGGGTGCTCCGTGCTTTGTTGCCCAGCATGTGAAAGAGACGTGAGAGTCAAGATTTAATAATGTATAATTTTTCTACTCTATTTTTTTTAACTGTTATTGATTTTTAGAGAGAGGAGAAGGGAAGGAGAAAGACAGGGAGAGAAACATCAATGTGTGGTTCCTCTCACACACCCGCTACTGGGGACCTGGCCCACAACCCAGGCATGTGCCCTGACTGGGAGTCGAACCAGCAACCCTTTGGTTTGCAGGCTGGCATTCAGCCCACTGAGCCACGCCAGCCAGGGCAAATTTTTCTGCTCTATTAAGAACATCTGTGAGACTGCATGTTCTTTCCTGCAAGGGTGTGACAGTGAAAACTAAGTGACCCCTGGTACAGTGTGGCTCCACACTCTCCGAGTGAACTAAGACTCCAGCAGTTTCACTCACCGTTGCTTTTGCATCATTAGTGCAAAGTCAACCCAGTGAAAAAGGCAGGTAACATCCTCATGTTATTGTGAAAATAGTTTTTTACCTCATCGACTCCTTGAAAGGGTCTCAGGGACCTTTGGGAACCACCCTTAGAACTGCTTGCTCTAGGCCACTTGACGAAGAGTATATTGGTTCACTGTCTCTACATAACAAATCACCATAAGCTTAGTGGCTTAAAACCACATGCATTGATTAGTGCACAGTTTTTGTGGGTCACAAGTCCCAGGAGACTGTGGGTCCTTGCATCCTGGTGAGGCTGAAATCACAATATCATCAGGACAACATTTCTTCTGGGTGCTCTTGCAAAGAATCTGCTTCCCAACTCACTCAGACTGTTGGTTGAAGCTGTAGAACTGAGGCCCCTTGACCTTGCCGGCTGCAAGCTGGGGCAGGTGGCAGAAGCAGTCTTTGCTCTTAGAGACTTTGCCCATTTCTTCTCATGCTTCCCACAGGGTCCCCTCCAGCTCTCGTGGGTCAAATACCTCTCAAACACGGAATCTCTCCAACTTCCTCCACAGCATCTCTCTGACTCCAGCCAGAAAACGTTCTCTACTTTTAAGGGTTCATGTGATTAGATTGGACCACCCAGATACATCCAGGACTCTAAATTTTATAACCTTAATGACATCTGTAAAGTCCCTGGGGTCACACAGCCTAACATGCTTATAGGTTCCAGGGATAAGGGCAGGGACATGTTTGAGGAGCCATTCTGGGGATGGGGATGCAAGATACTGCCAGGTGATTCTAAAAGGAAATGTGGGGTTTTCTATGTATCTCCTATTTGATTAAACGTACAGTGTGGAGTAAAGCCCAGTGTGGATTCACGAAGGGACATAGGCTGTCGGTCCATTCCTGCCTCCGTTTCTGACTCCTGAGAGCATCAGAACATCCTGAAACTGTAACCTTGTTGACAATACAAAAAATAAAAATAAAAATAAAATGAAATGAAAACTTTTCCCCAGAAAGTAAATACAGTGTCAAGTACTGCCTTATGAATTATTTCTCTAGTCTTAACCAGGAAGTTCTGGGGAAAATATAGACTTACACACACATTGTGGAGTGCCCTTTTCTCTCATGCACATACGCATCTATATGCACACATATTCATTAGCTTTCCCTTTGGTAAAACTGAAAGCAGAACCCAAGTGTGGCAGTGTAAAATGAACACGCACTACTTCCCCATTATTGTTCCCATCCTGATGGCCAGGGTGAGATTTCCAAGAGAGAAGATTCTTTCACAGATGAGTAAAAGGTATGGTATATTTTAAAAGGAAGATCTTTCTTCCCTCCTGCATGTTGAACGATTGCTCCAAGTAGCAGAAAAATGCTAAAAAGGACCTCCTGAATTCATTACCAAACCGGAGGTGAATCCTCCGCAACCCGCTGGAATCCCAGAGGACTGCCGTCCCCACATCACAAAAAGCCACCGCCAGGGAAAGCCGCCAGAGAGCCGAGTGTTGAGCCCCAGTGGACTGGACTGTGGGATATTAAAAAGATGTACACCCACAGGGATGGGTTAGGCTGAGAAGATGGTTTTATAAGATGAACTAATTCACTTAGAGTTTAATGTGAATCAGATGAATTGAAAATGACTCAAAACATCATTCAAGATAGCCCCAGCCCAGAAATCACCATCCTGTCTGTTCATGTCTCTTTATGCGACGTCCTCAGGATCAGAATGAGCTTGGCTCTGCTGCTGTTCGGCAGCCCTCGGTTCATTTCACAACGTGCACTTACCCATCCCAGCCAGGACGGTTAACAAGCTGCTCTGACCCTCCCAAAGGACGCAGAATCATAATGGTCATGAGCAAGAACGCTGGTGTCAGACAGAAATCTATTTCCTAGAAAATGTAAATTTAGCTACCTTCTCTGACCCTCAGATGCCCTGTCTGCAAAATGCAAACAGTACCATCTACCTCTTCAAGTCTGTGTAAGGACTTAAGGAGACAATATTTTTAAAATGTTGAGCTCCAAGTATGGCATATATTAAGTGGTCTATATAAGTCATGATTTTTAGCGTACTGGTTAAGTTTGTAGGCCAAAGCATGACATAGTATAGAAGGCAAAAGCATGACTCAGAAAATAAAGTAAGCTGAAAAAAATGCAAAAACCTTTAGCATTGGATGGTGTTTGTCACAGTGACTGACTCTGGGACACACATGGGACTTGAGCCAGGTCAAATAACCCCAACCCAGGACTTCCACTGGAGCTCTTGGGAGAGGGTTGAGTCTCTTTTGATGTTGCTGCACTATGAAGACATGAATCTGTGTAAGCAGCAAGTCATCCTGCCACCTCATGGGAATGAAGCCAAAACAGAGGAAAGCAGCACTCAGAGGTAAAATGGGAAAATGAGTGAGACTGCGTGTTGATGACCTCAGTCAGGTCCTGTATCCAGCCTTGCCTGGTTGGGAACCTCCCAGCTTGGTTTCAGAAGCTATAATCCCCCATGGCTAAGGCTGAGTAAAAAGACCTTGGAACCATAAGCCATTAAGGAGACAAAGCTTATCTTCCTTGTAGGCATGCCACCTCTGCCCCCTTCACCCTGCTTGGCCCTGGGCAGATGACAGGTTAGCCAAGGATGGGTAAGATTCCTCAAAGGAGGGACAACTTAAGACAGGCACGGTCATTAAGACAGACACAGTCATAAAGGAGCCCTCAGGGAAGGACATGGGGGCTATAGAAGAAGTGGGTGATGAACCCTCGACCTCAGCTTTGACATAACCTGAGTCCTCATTCTGTCTGTAAGAAGTCTAATCTCTTAGCTGCCTCACTTCCCCTGCCTCACTTAAGCCTGAAACAATGCTGGAGGTGGGTGTGGTGCTGTGCTGGAAAGGGCAGGTTCCCTGGGGTGATCAGGCCTAAGAAAGAATGCATAAGATCCTGTGAAACCTGCTTTGCTAAGAATACCCTCAATTTAAATGATAAGGGTCCAGGAAATTCCATACTGTTTTCCATAGTGGTTGTACCAGTCTGCAATCCCACCAACGGTGAACTAGAGTCCCCTTTTCCCCACAACCTCTCCAGCACTTGTTGTTTGTTTGTTTGTTTTGTTTATGAGAGCCATTCTGACTGGTGTTAAGTGGTATCTCATTGTGGTTTTAATTTTCATCTCTCTGATAGCTAGCGATATTGAGCATCTTTTCATGTGTCTCTGGATCCTCTGTATGTCCTCCTTGGTGAAGTGTCTGTTCAAGTCCTTTGCCCATTTTTTAATTGGGTTGCTTGTCTTCTTTGAGTGGAGTCCTGTGAGTTCTTTGTATATTTTGGAGATTAAAGGTGCCTTTTGACCCAGCAATTCCACTTTTGGGAGTATATCCTAAGAACCCTGAAGCACCAATCCAAAAGAACCTATGCACCCCGATGTTCATAGCAGCACAATTTACGATAGCCAAGAGTTGGAAGCAACCTAGATGCCCATCGGTAAATGAATGGATCAAAAAACTATGGTACATTTACACAATGGAATTCTATGCTACAGAAAGGAAGAAAGAGCTTCTACCCTTTGCAACATCATGGATGGAACTGGAAAGCATTATGCTGAGTGAAATAAGCCAGGTGGTGAAAGACAAATACCATATGATATCACCGTTAACAGGAATCTAAACAACAAAACAAACAAGCAAGCAAAATGTGACCAAAGACACTGAAATACAGAACAGGCTGACAGGGTCCAGAGGAGAGAGGGGAGAGAATCACAGAGGAAAAGGTGAAGGACTCACATGAACAAGTATAAAGGACACATGGACAATAACTAAGGTGGGGGGAGGAAATGGGAGGGAGGTGGGGAGCACTGCGGCGGGGCAGGGTCGGGAATATAAGACAGAAAACTGTACTTGAACAAGAATTAAATTAAAAAAAAATAAAAATAAATGATAAGGGTTCAAGCATAGAGTGAGTTTGTTTCCCCAAAGTTTTGTGACTCTTTAGTTATCTGGCCCTGACTCAAAATAAGCCCTTATAGTTCTTTGAATGTTATCTATTGTTTGATCATTACTGCCTGACAATGATTAACAAACTTTATGTATATGCCCCGTATTCCTATGCAAATTAAACCAAATAAAAGCCCATTGAGGAACAGGCTCCTGGCCTTTCTCCTTTGACAGATCGGCCACCTTTCCTCCCCAAGCAGATGGTGTCTAGGTAGACTTATTCTCATCCATGCTGACTGGAGGGAGGCCCTGTGGGCAGAGCTCCCCCACATCGCCTAAACCTCAGTCTACTACTGGACTTCGGCTGCCAAGGCCCACAGATTTCCTTTGCATTTGACCCAGATGAAGTTTATGTCTATGTATGGGTATGTTATATGCAATATATAATACTAATATAATATTAATCTAAGTTAATATTATATTATCTATTACTTTATTGTAAGTGTTCTGTCCCAGAGCCTTGGAGAACAGGTTTAGCTTGGATTCCCCTATAGGATCTAGCTCATTGACAGCACACAGCACATAGGATTTGAAACGTGGAAGGTGCTTGGATATTTGTTGAATGAAATAGCATGCTGACCATTCACTGACTTCTACTTCACTTTCTTACATGAAGAAAGCTACAGAGGAGGTACAATTATACCTAGATCGGGTAAAATCATTAGAGCTGCCAGTGCAGGAAAAGAGCAACAGGACAGGCGATTATCATGTCCTCCTCCACCTGAGAAGTCTGCTGTGTCCCTGGCCTGATATTCGACAGCTATCACTTCCATTTCCCTCATGTCCACTCTCTGATGCCTCAATACATTTCCTATCTCAGGATTTGCAAGAAGTCAGACTTACTTGAATGAAACAATGTAGACATTAAGATCGGATCTCTCTCACATTTTTGGAAGCAGGAGGGCAATCAAGATTAAGGTGTTCTCTAAATTTGCTAGAAGATTGGGGGTGGGGGCACTGAAGAAAGTTTGAGGGAGAGTCGTTCTTTGTCCCACAGACTGGCCTCTCTTTCCTCCACAGGAAAGGCCATTGTGCTTTGGAGTCCAAGGAAGCATCCATTACAGCGGTACCTTCCTCTGCCTGAGACGTCCCAGCGGCCCTGTGCTGCAACGCTCCCCTGTGCTCACGGGAGAAAGTGCCAAGTGCAGGTGACAAAGTTCCTTAAGAATCAAGTTCTGGTATATTTTATTTTGTTGAGTGACCAAGTCCCAAATTCCCTTTTGCAGAAGGACTTGCCCACTCAGAATGACATTTTACATCTAGACATTTCCGGTGTAGTTGATATTTCACTTTAAATACCATTTTCCTCTCTCCTGCTGGTCATGACTTAAGCAAGGAGACATTTTATAAATAACCTCTGCTTTCAGTCATCCAACCAGCAAACCTAGAGGCTCAACATCACATGGAGTGGAAAACACAGGGTTGGAAATTAGGAGACCTAGATTCCAAACCAGGCTGTACTAGGTTTATGGCTTTACTAGGGATATTTACTAGCTACCTAGTCTTAAACAATTTACTCAGCCTCTCTGGCCATGGTACTTTCCTCATAGATTATTGCAGAATTAAATGAAATAATAGTTGCAAAACATTTAACATTGTACCAAACATTATATCAATGGCTCAAACAGTAAATTTACTATGGGTGTTTTCATTGCTCCTGTTACTATCATTATGGTATAGCAACAATTCCTTTTCCAGGGAACACATGTTCCCTCAAACAAATTACTGTTCCCATCATGACTGACCCACCTGAAGGAAACTCTTTTCCTTTAAGGCAAAGATTGCAGAACCAACGTTCCCTGAAACGCTCCTGGGCTGAGGGCTGTGAACTCCAAGGAGAAATGAAGAGATGGGAGGAACAGAAGCAGGTGGGCTGAACACACTACATCTTGTCTAGAAAAAAATCCCTGGGTCCCTGATGGTGGTGTCCACGGTGTCGGTCATGATGATTGTGCTGATGTTTTTAAACAGTGAAAACAACACTCTTGTGTGTGTTGTATTTCTTTAGTGTTAAAAGCAGATCAGCAAACATGGACATGAAAACACCAGAGGCTAACAGAGAGACAAAAAGATCTCCTAAGAGCTTGTTATGAATCTTAGAGGATTGCACCCAGATGAAATTGTTCATGCAGGAAATACCAACAAAAAGTCAGAAGCGGGTAGATTGAGATTTTTCATAATTATTTATATTAGGTAACAGAAAGTCAGCATAAATATTAACAATACTAGTAGTCAGCATTTTTGAGTTCTTAGTATGTACTGAGTGCTGTGTAAAGCACTTAATGTACATTGTTTCATTTAATCTGTATTGTTGCCTTGTGAGGTTTTTAATTTATATTTTTAATCATTCACTTTAATTGTATTTTTCCATTACCATTTATCCCTTCTGTATTCCTTCTGAAGGAGTTTTTTTTTTTAAATCATATCTTACAGATGAAGAAATTCAGAAAAACTAAGTGATTCACCCAGGCACATGGAAATAGTAGCAAAGACAGGATATGAACCCAGCCTTCCCACTTCTAAGAGAGACTTCTCCTAGCTCGATACATGGGCGAGGCAGGTCCTCTGCTCCTCCCAATGTTGGTGAAGGGAGAGGCAGAAGGAACACGGCAGTGGGTAAGGCAGAACCCTCTCCTTCTGTTGGACCGTTGGTAACCCGAGTTCAAACCCTTTCCACCAAATTTTGTTCCTAGGCTTTCCCATGCTGTTGATGTGGAAATTCTGGCTACTCTTAGCATTTCACAACAGATTTCCATATATTTTTAATATCATAACATTCTTTTTTTCAATATGTACACTTCAGTAATTTTTAGTATATTTACAAAGTTGTGCAACCTATCGCTACTAAAATTTCCAAGTATTTCTGAAATTCATATAAATGTAGGGCATCCAGAAGAGCTGAAGAAATATATTATACTGTATTACCCAGTCTCTTTAAACAGTTTGCAGTCTTGTCAAGAAGATATGGTGTATAAAGTTGAGGGTTGTCAAGTTTGCTACTTGTAAGAAAAGAAAATACCTGCAAGAACATATATACATACGGGAAATGCTAAGAGGAATTATCTACCAGGGCTAGGGACAATGAGGGAGTGCTCACAGAGGAGGCTGGCCTAAGGCAGGCCTTGGAGACGAGGGGAAATTGAAGAAGGGCTGGGAGTAAGGAGGGGGTCAGGGGCAAGGAACTCCCAGGCTCAGGGGCCCAAGTGTTAAACTCTTGCCAAGCTTGAATATTTGTCCTACTGAGAGACTGGCTGGGAGGGACTTCAGTAGGAAACAGAAAAGAGGTTAGACGAAGCAATGATTTCAGCCAGAGATCGCCTGGTCTATTTGAAGGTAATTTATATAACAGCGACCAGCAGCTCCTCTCAGAATTCGGGTGTGATGGCCATTGGTTTCAGTGGGATGTGTGCTTTGTGGAGTGAAGACAGCATTTGGCTCTTTGTTGGAAATTCCTGCTTGAAAAAGCCATTTTTTCCATTTTGAAATAAAGTGGGAGTGAAAGCCATGCCCCATGATGCTTCATGGTTAATAAAACTGCAAAGGCATTTCTGCCCGGCCATAAAAGATTATTTTAAGCATCATCTCCTGGGCTCCTTGGTTACTAAGGGAATCCTGTCTCAGCTCAGCAGCGCAGACAGGCAAGTTGCCATGACGATTCTGCTAAGCCTGGCTGGAATCTAAATACCACAGATGGAGGAACCACTGTCATGCCTGACTCCTGAGAAGTCTGGCAGTGCCCTCCCTTGCCCCTTTCAGTTTGCCACTCCTCCTAAAGCCACCTCGACTGCCCAGTCTTTGCCACCAGGGGGCACAAACCCAGCAGGAAGGGCATGTGGGGTCACTGGCTCACGTGGTTTGATGGCCAGTCTCCTGTCCCAGAATGTGTTGACCACACTGGGATATATTCAAGTCTTCTTAGGCATGTACAGTCCTTCAAACCTTGCCCTTGTCTCTAAGCAAAGAAAATACTAGATATTTACCAAGAAGCTGCACCAGGAAGCGGAAGGAAATCTGGACAAAAATCTTCTTTTCTTTCTTGTAAACCAACCTATACATAACCTGAAACATTTTTAACAGGGTAGGTTTGTCATGATAGTCGGCAACTGGTGAACCCCTGCAGCTCCCTGGCTGCAATTGCATTCTTTCGTGTGGAAAGACACATGGTGTTTATGGCCAATTATATTTTCTAAAGATGGCTGTAACCATCCCACATGTTCTTCCGTCAGTATGATTTTGCCATGTTCATATTGAGGGGTATATTTATGTTCCTGCTCCTTGATCTGGGCCAGCCTGTGTCTGAAGTGCAGTGATCCCATGTGGTTTCTGAGGTTAAGTCATAAAAGCTAACTTAGCTACCTTCTGGTTCCCTCGGGATGCTTGCTCTTGAAACCCAACCCTTACATTGTAGGGAAGCCCCAGCAGCCACATGGCGAGGCCACATACAGGTGTTCCAACAAACGGTCTAGTCGAGGTCCTGGCTGATGGGCAGCATCAACCACCAGACGCGGAGCAGCCTTCGGATGATTTCAGCCACCCAGCTAACATCAGCCCTCAGCATCCCAGATGAGGCCCAAACTGAAACAAGCCATTCCACTGTTCTCTTTCTGATTTCCTAACCAAGAGAAGCTATGCAATCAATTAAACGATGTCTTTTCTATGCCCAAATGTAGAGGTGGTTCACTGCAGCGATAGTACCTGGAACTATTGTCTTTTTACTTGAAATGTCCTTTCTTTCCTCTGCTCCTAGAGACTCCTGCTCTTCCCTTAAAGGGTAATTTAGATGTTACCTGCTCTGTGACTCTCCCATCCAGGTGCTTTGTACGTACACCCCTACTTTGGCTCTTACCATATGGCTGGTTACTTCCTCTGTCTTGCCTGCTACACCACAGGCTACTCAAGGTCTGAGACTGTTCTGTCTTGCTGGTTTGAAGTAGAAGCAGAATAGTAGAGTGGGGATTTTAGAGTCAGATAATTTTGAACTCAACTGGACTACTTAGCTATGTGGGCAAGTTACTTACTCCCTGAGTTACTTCACATATAATAACATACATAAGTGGGTGAACTTATCTATTATTTTTGACAGGAGCAAATTTGATGGTATCTATTCTGAGCTCAACACTGGCATTCAAATAGCAGGAGTTATTGTATTATTTTATTGTCCCTGCACTTAGTGCAGTGCTGTTCAAGTTTATTTGATTATTTAACCAATATTTGTTGAGCGCCCACTCTGTGCCAAGCATTGGATATTTTATAGTTGATATCCAGTAAATATAAAACATATAGATCTACAAAATAATGCAATTGGTGATTGATTTAGATTTTTCAAAGATACTAGTCTTCTACCAAAAATTATTTTTCTCAGACTCACTTCTCCATGGAGGACCTCCAGAGGGCCCATGGACACGTGAAAAAATGCTCAACATCACTACCCATTGGAGAGATGCAAATTAAAACCACACTGAGAGACCACTTCACACTGGTCAGAATGGCCATCATTGATAAATTTACAAACAACCAATGCTGGTGAGGTTGTGGAGAAAAGACAACCCTCGTACACCGTTGATGGTAATACAGACTGGTGCAGGAACCATGGAAAACAGTATGGAATTCCCTCAAAAAAAAAAAAATGGAACTGCCTTTTGACCCAGTGATCCCACTGCTGAGATTATGCCCTAAGAATCCTGAAACACCAATCCAAAATAACCTATGCACCCCAATGTTCATAGTAGCATTATTTATAATAGCCAAGTGCTAGAAATAGCCTAGGTGCCCATCAGTAAATGAGTGTATCAAAAAAAACTGTGGTACATTTACACAATGGACTACTATGTAGCAGAAGGGAAGAAGGAGCTCCTACCCTTCATGACAGCATGGATGGAACTGGAGAGTATTATGCTAAGTGAAGTAAGCCAGGTGGTGAAAGAGAAATATGATGATACCATATGATCTCACCTATAAGTGGAACCTAATCGACAAAACAAACAAGAAAGCGAAATAGAACCAGAGACATTGAAATAAAGCGAAACTGACAGTGTCCTGAGGGGTAGGGGAGTGGGATAACAGGGGAAAGAAGGGGAAGGGGCAAGTCAAGGAACATGTATAAAGGACCCATGGGCACGGGCAATGGGGGCAGGATTGACTGTGGGAGTCAAGAGGACGGGGCAGGGGAGAGCAATGGGGGAAAAGGTGGGACAACTGTAACTGAACAATAAAAAATTAAATTAAATTAAATTAATTATTAAAAAAAGAAAAGAAAATAGAGCAGTGATTTTTTTTTTACTCTTGATGTTGAATCTTATAATGATCCAACATCAAGGTCTATTTATCCTAAGAGCTACCAGCATTTAAAACTTTGGGCTTAAAGGTTTATATTAGTTTTCTGTTGCTGCCTCAACAAATTACACACTGAGTAGCTTAAAATGATGCAGATTTATTTCCTTACAATTCTGGAAGTCTGAAGACCAACATGGGTCTTACTGGACTAATATGAAGGTGTTGTCAGGGCCGCTGTTTCTAGAGGCCTTAGGGAGGGATCTATTTCCTGCCTTTTCCATTTTCCAGAGACCACCACAGTCCTTGGCTGGCGGACCTCTTCCCCACTCCCTTCCCCCAGCCTCCAAATCCACAACAGGCTGAATCCTTTCCACATTGCATCTACCTTACTTTTTTTTTTTTTCCTGTTGCTGCAGCCATGAAGCTTCTCTGATCTTAGCTGCTCATGTGATTGCATTTAGGGCCCGCCCACGTAATTCAGAAAATGTCCACCTCCCGAGGTCCTTAACCTTAATCATACAACCGAGTCCCTCTAAAACATGCTACAAAAGACAGTCAAATGTTCCAGGGAGCAGAATGTCAATACCATTACTCTCCCTTCCACACAGAATTTCACTGAAAAGGCTGGAAGGGGCCTCGGTTGGACAAACCCTTTTCCCTCAGCATCTCACAAATGAGGAGACAGAAAGTAGGGACTTATTCAGTGCTACACTGCTAGCTTAGTTTAGAACTGGGGCTGGGCCCCAAGTTTCTTGATTTTGGGTTTATTAGAAATGCACTCTCAGGCCTCATGACATATCTGCTAAATCAGACTGCATTTTATCAAGATCCCCAGGCAATGCTTGTGGCCGTCTAAGTTAGATAGGCACTGATACGAGACATCACCAAGCCTCCTGTTTCTTTCCTGACTGGAAGGCTGTATATGATTGAATGAGGGAATATCTCATGCGGTTTGGCCTCATTGCTCTCTATTGAGCCCAGGTGATTCTGACCAGACTGATCAGATCTCTAGAGGTACAGACTGAACACTATTACCCCCAGTCCTTGCTCATCTGGGGCAACCTCTGGGTGTCAAGTTGGTGTTCCAATATTGTGCCATGCAATTTTCTCTTCTTGGAAGACAGGCAGTAGAACAGAGCAGTGAAGCTCTTGGGCTCATCTCCTGGTTCCACCAGTTAAGGTTTGTGAACTTGAATGAGCTGCTTATCTTCTCTATGCCTCAATTTCTTATAAATAGGATGAGAATAATAGTGCCTACTTCATGGCTGAGGAGTAAATGAGTTAATGTATGTAAGCCTCTTAAAATCTGCCACTTAATAAGAGCAATGTGTTAGTTATTTCTCATTCTTCTGGGACCCTTTCCAAGTAATCCTAAATGAACTCTATTTCCAGGAATTTCTCAAGATTCTGTCTTCTGGGATCACAGGGGACACCCTGACCATGGTTCTGGGTGACAAGTGTCACTGGCATCAGAAAGAAAACCAGGAAGAAGGGCTGTCCTTGGCTGAGAAAGCATTTGGTCCACTGGCATGTGATTCTTCATTGCCTGTCCCTAATGTTTTTTTTTTTCTTTTCAGTCATCACAGAACTTTAAAGAAATGCACATAGATTTAAATACATTAAGTTTCAAAATGATTCTGAATACAACAGAGGGGGCAGAATGCTGAGAAACTTTCAACCCACACCACAACATGGTCACATTGCTTTTTTTTAAAAGTCTTTCTTCAAGCCAAATGTGTTTCCCTTCTGGTCATCTCTTGGAGCCCTAAATCTGTGGGCTGACTAAAAATTTTATAAATAAATACAGGGTGGGGCAAAAGTAGGTTTACAGTTGTATGTGAAACAGTTAATTCTTGCATTACTATTATTTACTTATTATTGTATTATTTCCCATACAAACAACTATACACCTATTTTTGCCCAAGCCTGTAGTACGCTTTTAAAATCATTACACTGAAGTTGAAATTTGCAATTTGGTTTTCTTGGAGGACATTGAAGCAGAATTTATCTTCTCACTGAATGAGCATCTCTGGATTTTGCAATATGGCCTTTTAAGATTTCTATACCAGCCAGCAATTAAATCTCAAAGTTCAAAATATTTTAAAGCTCATTTTATACATTCGCTCCTCTATTGCTTGACTTGCATTCATAATATTTCAATCAATTTTAAAATATACTAAATTCTCTTTAAGGAAATGAAAGAAAGCCAAGAATAATTTAATGAAAATGCTAAGCTCACTATAAAAATATTTTTAATTTCTAATATAAGGTATATTATGAACTAAGAGACAGCAAAAATGAATATAAAATGCAAATTAACCAACAATAAAAAATGTGTGTTATTTTGAAACAAACCAACCACACAGAACATGTCACGAACACTACAAAAAACTAACTGAAGAGCCTAAAGTCAGGAACACCATAAAAATATTTCCAATAAACCCTTGGTTTGGAACTTATTCCTTCAAAAACAAAACTATTCCTAATGTTTTACTTTACAAGAAGAACATTTATTATATCGCCTTTTTGTTTGAATTAGAGGAGTAAGAATTATAGAATTGTACAACAGTAAGTTTTCACTTAACATCATCAATAGGTTCTGGGACTTTAAGGGAAATGACAAATAACAAAACCAATTTTACCATAGGCTAATTGACATAAACAAGAGTTCAGTTCCTACAGCATTTCATCAATGTTATAACAAAATGGCATAGAACGAAAGGACATTTTTTGAGGACCTGCTGTACTAAAAAGAGATAGTAGAGAGTATCTTTCTTCCAATGAGGGACCAAAGTCTCAGAGAGGCAAAGTGGTATCTGAGTCTGAGGGCCCAAGACAGTCTCAAAGGATGATATCAGAAATAATGAGAGACTCAAGCTCCATACTTGAGTGCACAAAAGGAGCCTGAGCTGGGTACCTCAAGGATTGGGCCTGGACTTTGTCAATTAGCAGCACATTGCAGTGACAAAACTGAGTATAATGACACCTCCCAGCCCCAGCTAGCAATCAGGAGGCATGTGGTATGTAATAGATGAAGCACATTTTGCTTTGATTCAGTTCAACTGTGCTGCCTGCACAGATCCAAGGTCCCCATTACAGACCAAGAGAGACTTGGCACTACAGGCAAATGTCAGACTGAGTGGCTGCCTCCTCAATCCTCACAGACCACCATGTATCGTATGTTTATGTGCCAGTTTTCCTCTTTAACCACAAAGAAATTCCAATGCAAGGATAGTAACAAGTTTATCAGAGAGAGCCAGAGAAACAAAATGGCTAAGAGCACAAGTTGTCTGGACACGATGACAAGATTTGAATCTTGGCTCTACCACTTACTAACAGAGTGATCTTATTATGTAATGTAATATCTCTTATATCTCTTTATATAATATCTCTTATTATGTAAAGATATGTAATATCTCTGTTTATCCTCTCAACTCTAAAATGGAGATGATTATGTTATGATCATATGGGGTTGTTATAAAATGAGACAATACTCTGAAAGAGTAAAAATGAATCCTTAGTTAGTAATCAGACTGCAGTGTTTATAATGGAACATCAGTACAATATTTCTAGGAGGCCATATCCAAGGCCACACCGTTGGTACAAAATGGCTAACAGTTCCTTCTTCTGAGTGATCTCTGCTTTCTTACCAACATCATCCCAATTGCTGAACTCATCTGGCTTCTTAATAGCCTTCATTTCAAAACAAGTCTCTGCTTCCCACATTCCATCTTAAAACCACCAAGCATAAGTCCAGATCTTATAACTAGCCCCTCCCAACTCATATAGAGACGCCCTTAGGTATATGCATTCTCTTGCTGCAGCAAGCTAATTAAACTTAACCTTGTTTAACATCATCAGGTGTGCTAATGAAGGGCCAGTCTTATGTAACTGGGAAGCCAGTTAAACATTTCTAGGATAAAGAAATGTAATTTTTTCCTCCAAGACCCAAAGTGTTATTTAGAAGTCCCCCAGCATAATCACAATTGGTGAAATAAAAGAGGAAGCAAAGCAAAGGTTTTGAGCCTACTGAAGTCCAAGTAGTAACGAGGAATTTGACTGTTCCCTGGATCTTTTAACCCAGGCTAGCCAGATAGCTATAAAAAGAGGGTGTTAAACTAGCTAATTTTTTTTTAGTTTTTATTTCCAAATTTCTACAAATTAGGAAACAAACTTTTGGAGTAGTAGAGTGAATGAATGCTCAAGGCGCACTCCGGGTGATTAGGCTGGGGCTGGAACAAGGACAGGACTTCGTACAGAAGGTGTGATTAACTACTTATTACTGTGTCACAAATCATCCTAATACTTAGTGACTCAAAATAAGAGTAATCACTCATTCTCTGGCAGCATCTTCTGTCAGGAACCATTGAGTTCCTTGGCTTGGTAGTTCAAGCTCAAGGTCTTTCATGAGTTGCAGTCATTAGAAGCCTTGCTGGGGCTGAGGGAACCCCTTCCCAGGTGGCTCATTCCTGCTTGGAAAGATGGTCCCTCTTCACATGGGCCTCTCTCTACAGGGCTGCTGGAGCGTCTGCAGGACATGACCAGGGCTTTCCCCATAGGTAACAATCCAACAGATCAAGACAGAAAAAGCAAACCTTTTATGACCCAGCAGGGGAAGTCACACACCATCACCTTGGCCATATTCTATTGCTAACAAGCGCCAGCCCTGTTTCAGTGCCAACTCTGCTTATCTTCTAGATATGCTATTTTGGACCAGCACTAATTCTTACTCTGCGTTCCCTCATTTGTAATATTAAAATAACAACTTCCCTTTAGGGCTGTTTTGAGCATAAACCAATATAAGAAAATCAAGCTCTGCTTAGTATAATAATATAGCAAGCAGGCATTATTTAAAAGTGATTTCATTTCCTTAAGATGCCTGTCCCGAGTACACCTCATTCTTTTAAGGTTTAAACTCCAAACTTAACTTTTTTCTCCAGCCCCCCTGGAGAGTGAATCTGTCCCCGCCCATTCCACAGCAGCTGCCACCAACTCTAAGACCATTCCCGAGGCAGAACTTTAGTTCCGGGGGCTGAGCGCGGTGCCCGGAACGCATTGCGGGACGGACCGGAAAAAGGCTCTTGCGGCTCTTTTTTCCCCCGTCCCGGAGAGCATCGGCGGATAGCCGGCGTGACTTCTCTGGGTCGGTGGCGGTGGGTGCGTGGGGACTCCCTGAAGGTACGGCGGAGGGGTTCCCGGAAGTCTGGCAACTCGGGCCCTCTTTGGCTCCTCCATGCTTGGCTGGAGGGTACTAGCTCAGGCCAGCTTCCAGGTGCTGGGCCGCCGCGCCGGGGGCCTGGACGCTGCCCCGAGCTCCGGGAACAGGTGGGTGCCGACGAGAGACAAATTAGGAAACAGACTTTTGGAGTGGTAGAATGAATGAATGCCCAAGGCGCACTCCGGGTGATTAGGCTGGGGCTGGAACAAAGGACAGGACTTTGTACAGAAGGTGTAATTAACTACCTATTGCTGTGTCACAAATCATCCGGAGTGGTCCCTGCAAAACGGCGACTTCGAGCAGTGGCTCGGCCCGGTACAGAGGGGTCCGCCCTGAGTGCGGGAGGAAGGGGCTATATCCAGACCTGAGGTAGGGACGACTAGGGAGCGTTACTCCAAGGGAGCCCTTAAACAACTGAAGAGGTGTTTTTTTGTTTCGTTTTGGTTTTGACGCTCGTAAGCGGCTCCCCGCGAGCAGTACCAACAGCAGTAATAATGCTACCTATCAATTAGTGAGCGTTTTCTATGTATTAAATGTTCTATTATTAGGCGCCTTAGCGCATGTAGCCTCAGATTATCAGATTATCATCTGCTTTTACAGAAACTATTGTTCCGTTTTGCAGATAAAACGGAGGCTTGGACAGAAGTAACTTGCCCATGGTCACGGAATAAGTGCAAAATTGTGACTCTAAGCTGAATAACCCACCTGACTACAAAAGGGGGATAGACAACAGAAAGTTTTACTTCTTTTCCTACACTCTACACAAAACTTACCGACCTCCGTCCCCTAAGGTCTCCCTTGGTGTGTTCAGCTTGATCAGGGGCCATGTCTTTTGCTGATCTTTTAAATGTGCACACCCAGTTTCCTCACCACTCTGAGCCTAAGCCATGTCATTGCAGAGAAGAGGTGAGCTTCTCAGAGAAAGATCACCATTCCATATTCTGCCACTTCTACTGGGTATGAACTGCTAAGGTTCACGAACAAATGGCTGCTCCCCTCTATGGGTAGGACTCCCTTGTCAGAAAACTGTATATCCCAGAAGAAAAGATGAAGTACTTTTCCTCCAGGGTAACTATTCATAGTTAAAATGTGAGCCCCATTATTATCATAAGGAATGTCATGGGGGGAAAGAAACTTGCATGGAATCCAGGCCCTTTCCTAAGGCCCTGACGGACACTTTCCAATTCATGTGACCTCTCCTCTCTGTATTAAGAAGAGAAACTTTGTAATTGTGGTTTGTTTTCTTAATTTTTATTTTTCCAGAACAGACATCTGGCTGTTAGTTAGATGTCTCCATGGCAAGAGTGGTACTTGGTGGGATGAGCATCTTTCTGAAGAAAATGTCCCATTTGTTAAGCAGTTGGTCTCTGATGAAGATAAAGCTCAATTAGCAAGTAAACTGTGTCCTCTGAAAGATGAACCATGGCCTATACACCCTTGGAAACCAGGTGGTTATTTTGTATATGATGAGTTCTCCTAATTACTTTGTGGCTGGCACATTCAAAATTATAGTGACTGCTTTGATAAATATATCATCTCTTGAATTTACTTTTCATGTTTTCAGTGTTTTGTTTCATTGTGGTTTGGTTTGCAAGTTTATTTCCAGGTTCCTTTTCTGCAGTTGTCAATGTTTGGTGATAATCAAGACTTATCGAAGGAGCTGTTTGTATGTGAAATGATAATCATTTTGCATACACTTTCTTATTTCCTTCAAATAAAAATAACATAAAAACAAATCAGGGAAGGAAATCTGGAAGAGGTGATCTAAATTGTGTCACACAGGTGTCTTCATTCGGGGTGTTCTAACACTCCAGGTTTGCCAGGCACAACCCCAGAATCAGCTCTTTGTGCCTGGTAGAGTGCTAATCCCACAGGTGGACAGACCAGGAAGAATAAGGCCTTTCCCGTGGAGAATGTGATCTCCGGTGGAGGTTTATTGTAATGATTGAATTATAGAGTGGAGCAACTTTATCAACTTATGCAGCAAACCTAAGTGTCATGGTGAAGGCCAACATATTTTAGCATTGTGACCACGTGTGTCATCCTTATAATCCAGCTCACTTTTTAGAATTTGAGTTGTAGATGTTTTCTAATTAAAGAGGTTTGATGTTTATCATACCCTCTATCAATACACTATTTAAAGATAAGAAATATCCATTTAACTGTTTATTTTGTACAGTCCTCATTATTTGTTCATTATATGGAGATTTATGGAGTACAATATCTTATGTCAGGCATGGTCAAAGGTGGTTTTGTCAGGAACAGTTGTGTTTTACTCTATGAATATATCAGCATGTTTCTGATTTTCCTGCTTCTTACTTTGAAGCCACAATTTAGAAAATACTGTTCCAACATGTTGGCAAATGTTGAAAAAGCTCGTGTTAACATTCATTTGGTTTTAATTGCCAGGTTCCGCCAGAGTGGGCCTTGTTGCACTGAAGTTGGGCATGATGCCTTTATGGACCAAAGATGGTCAGAAGCACGTGGCCACGTTACTCCAGGTAAGAAACAGACTCCAGGAGATGTAACAGACTTGTGTGTATGCCAAAATCTACTTGTGCAAACCTAAATGGGCAACATTTATACCCTGAAACGTAAATGTGTGGTGAAGAAGGTTGATGTTGAGCCAAAATACTGTTGAAGAACTTTCCTGCTAATGGTTTAGGTAAATGTTCTCATTCTTGCCTGAGTGCCGGCCTTCTTGACACTGGCATGGGGAACCTGAGACGATTAACAAAAATAGATTTTAATGATCGTAACCTAGCTTATCACAGACTTACTAGTTTAATTCATGGGGAGAAAAAAATCGCAGTTCCATCTTATTTTCATTATGATGTTCTTTCAACTCCAAGGATATTCTGATCTTTCTGCTAACTCAGAGTGTAACACTCTTGTCAGGGGAAGCCGTACTCTGAGATGAGGCGACCCCCTCCGATGGTTAATGATGTGGGCCCTGGGAACAAGGCCTCACTTCAGGTCTTGGATCTGTTGCTTCTAACTGTGTTCTTTGGGGCAGTGTCTCCTCTTTAAAATGTATACTATTCTGTAAAAGAAGAAATTATGATCTTTCTCAGAAAGTTATGGTGAGGATTGCACAAGATGATAAACATCAAGCACTTAAAATGTAAAACAGTATAAATGTCCAACAAATGTTGGCTGCTATTGTCTTCATCATTATAATTGTAAAAAGATCACTGATGATGTTAGGAGACTATCATTCCCTACATCACATTGGACAGTTCAGCTCAGCTCTGGGGCCCAGCCTTAGACCACTGATTAGGCAGGTGACGGTAATTAAAGTAAGAGCTCACACTTGTACGTACTCAGTGCTGATACACATAAGGAGCCTACAAGCCCTTAGTAACTTTTTACTCACTCTCAGTGAACAAGGGTAGGATTATAGTTTCTAGAACTCTAAGGAATTTGGGGAGCTTTCAGGAATGATTAGTGGGATTGTAAATTGGTATGATCACTTCAGAAAATGATTTATCTTTATGTGGTCAAATTGAGATAAGGCAACCTTGTCATCTAGCAATTCCATTTGTGGGTGTTACTAGAAGATTTCAACAGGTGTGCAAACTGTACAACAGTGTTTACAGCAGTATTACTCTTAAAACTCCAAAACTAGAAATGGCCCAAATGCCCATCAACGGTGGGATGGGTGAATCATAGTGTGTTCACGTGGTGGAACACTGGGCAGTAGTGAGAGGAGCAGAGTGGAGCTGCGTGCAACAGTATGGATGAGCCTCACGAATGTTATCCTGAGTGGAAGAAATAAGGTGCGGGAGAGTACAGTCTGATTCCATTTGTACCAAGTTCAAAGCATACAACGCTAAACTACATCATTAAACAATGCTTTCATTATTATAAAGACAAGTATAGTGAAGGAGTACCATGAAGTCAGGAGTGATGGTTATTTCTAGGGCAGTACTTCTCAGAATCACCTGGAAGGCTTCTGAAAAACTGAGGTTCTGATACAGCAGATCTCTGCAGAGGCCTGAGAACCTGCATTTCCACCAAGTTCCAGGTGATGCTGATGCTGCTTGTCTGTGGACCACTCTTTGAGAGCCGCTGCTCTAGGGGTTTGGAAAAGAAAAAAAGGGTTGGGGGAGGGGCAGTAATTGGGAGGAGACACAGAAAAAGGACTTTTTCTTCTTGCCATGGGTAGTGGTTTTATGCACATTTTCTTTATAAATACTCATTTTGTTGTATATTTCTGTTTTATGCCCTTTTTTATATGTATTGTATTTGACTTTTTTTTTTCAAAAGTTATCTGTATTTTAAGGGTGTGGTTGGTGTTAGAGGAATAAGAAACTTGCAGTGAATTACTGATTGTCCTAGGGCCTCTGGGTGACTGGTGTGTACTGTTAAAATGTATCTCGGTGCATACTTAGTTGTTGTTTTTTTATGTTTCTGTTTATAGGTACAAGACTGCCATGTCCTAAAATATACTCCAAAGGAAAACTATGATGGAAAAATGGCAGCCCTAACTGTAGGAGGAAAAACTGTATCCCGTTTCCATGTAAGGACGTGTTTTCATTCCTAGAATAGTAACATTTTATTAGTTTCAGACCTGAATTCTTTAGGTTTTGAGCGTATTCCATTGCCACAGGCTTGTGTTTGTCCATGAGATAAATTGTGGGTCTGGGAGAGGCAGTCCGGTAGAGCCCTTGAGCCCCGGAGTGAGAGAGACTGAGTTTGCTCCAGTACCTCCCCTCACTATCTCAAACAGGGAACTGTCCTGTTCACCCGTCTGTAAAATGGGGTTAGAAATACTGCGTATGTAGGAGGTTTGTTACCAGGATTACAGGAGAGTTTTCAGATGTGCCTGGCATGTAACAGTCACTTGATAACCTTTTTTAAAAATCATTTTGTTATTTTATGTTTATTTCATTTTTTTCTAAACTGTTTCAACAGTTGACAACAGCAGCATAAAGGGTAGTTTTGTATATTTTTCAGATGATGCATTTTCCCAGATAGAATACTAATAGAATGCTGAGTTTGTAGTTTAAATTTGAAAAATCTGCACAATTAGTATCTTTTACTGGATGACTAAAAGAAGAGAATGCCTTTCTAGAAACAGCGGTGGTTTTCACTAATGGGTACTGAAACATCTGTAGGCTTACTAGAACATTGCTTACTTCTAACATAAACATTTTCCATTGTAAATTGTTTATGAAAGGAACATGGATGGAAATTGGGATACAACCCATAGTATGCAACTGTAAAAACTAGCAAGTGCTTATTGTGCACCTCCTGTTTCCTCATCATAGGTCGCTCTTATTGAGTGCTTATTACATACTGGGGACAGAAGCATTAAACCCTTACATTTATTCATTAATCTCTCACCCTCTGAGGCTAAAGAGAGTTAGCAGCTCACTCAGAGCCATCCACTGGTAAGAGGCAGAGTGACAAGCAGACCCCAGAGCCTTACTTTCTTAACTGTGACTTGATGTCCACCCGCTGGAAACACACACACTAATGGGGAAGATGTCCAAGTAAATCAGTGATTTCAACATAGTATTTAAATGCACAAGCACAAAATGGGGGATGGCCACTTGTGGTTGGACAGACCCTCTGGGGTTTCACAGGAAGGAGACCAGAAAGGAGAACTTGTTAAAGGCACGCCATAGGGAGTGGTCTCTGGGGAAGCAGAGACATGGAGGAGTATGTATGCTTGCAAAGAGAAGTGCGGTGTGTCTTGATCTTGGTTTGTGGGTGTGGGACCAGCGGGGAAGGTGGCAAAGGCATACCTGTCAGAATGGAGGGCTAAGGAGCTTGTATTTCATTTTGTAGACTCAGGGCAGCTTCTGAATTCTTTAACCAGGGTGGTAAGGGGTCAAATTGCTATCTTGGTTAAATAAATGGTAAGAATATGGATGGAGGGGGCGATATTTAGGAAGTTGGCTTAAGCACTAGGGGACAGTTGATAAAGGCTGTGGAACCTGGACGGTTGCCTCGGGTGGGCTGGGAAGGAGCAGAGATGTGTGAAAGACTGTGTGAGTACGCGTGTGGGGTTGGAGGACTCGGGCACAGAGCGGTTTCTGACCAGGTCAGTGCTCATGCTGGAGCCCCGAATAGAGACAGAGAAGAGAAGATGGGAGGAAAGGTATGTTTAAGTGTTGAGAGAAATTCTAGGTGGAGTTGTCTCGTGAACAGTGATATACACGGATACTGATTAGTGAATTGTTCGTAATCGAAATCATCCAGTCCTTTAGTTGAATAGGATGATAGGCTGGTTGGCCTGTCTCATAAGTATTAGAGAAGTTAACTGTTTTTGCATATTATAATAGTATAGTTTATTTTTCATTAAAGCATTATAGGAACATCTATTCTGCTAATAATTTTGGACAATTTATTGACTAGTGATTTCAGGGTTCAAATAATTCCACAGTAATTAAAAGCACAATGACTTATTTATGGAAACTTCTTTTTAAATGCCAAATGTTTGAATTTTTAACTGTATAAATATGTGCCAGCCTTCAGATGATTTGTATGAATCATTTTTTTGGTTTAATGGATGCCACTGTTTTCTAGTTGATTGTGTTTCTGTGTTTTCGTTATGACCAGCAGCATCATCTTTATTTTTATTACCAGTTATTGTAAATTGACAACTTTACAGCTTGATATTTGTAAATGAGCATCATTTTGGGGTAATCATTTTGCATCAACATATCTGTGAGCATTACTTCCTCACAACTATGAGAGGGTGGAAAAAATGAGTGGGCAGAGGGTCAGAAGAGCTGAGTTCTGATCCTGGTTTTGCCATTATCTCTTTCATTCCACCATTTAGAACATCCATTTTCTGACCCATGAAAACAGGGGATTGGCCTTGATGGGCTCTGAATCTCTCCGAGTTCTAAGTCTCGCATCGGTTCTCTAATGTTGTAGGGTTCAAGAAGAAAAAAACAAAAGTTATAACACCTAAAATATTACAGAAATGATTTAACCAACAACATAAACTCTTAATACCATTCACTTCTCAGTATAGACAGTGCTGCAGAGGCCCTTCTTATCCTTCAAGGTACAAATTGTGTAGGGCCAGAGGAGTAATAGGTGTCACCTATTACTATATTAAGAAAAAGCTTTGCCTCTGAATGACCTTTCAGAGGTCATTCTTCAGAATGGCATGTGAAAGTGAAGTTATAGAATTCTTTATAAGTAAAGCATTTTGATTCAAAAAGGAAAAAGAAATTTTAAACTGGAAGTATACAAACTTTCTCTTGCATGTTTTAACCCTGAGGGAAACTGCAATTAAATAGGTTATAAAGGGTTTTTAAAGAGAAAGAGAAGAAGACCTATGGATATTATCAAATAGTTAAGTATTCTAAAATAAATTGAATCAATTTTATAGAATAGAGTTAAAGCTGTTGTCTTTTAATCTAGAAAAGATTTATGCCACCAAGAATTAGAGTCATTTTGTTTTTGCTATTTTTGTACCTTATTATCAATAAAAACTGATGTGATACATAATATTTTTGAGTGAGGAAGTTAAGTAGACTTAAACGTTGATTAAATCAGTTTATCTTAGGAGCAGAACGGCATTTTCATCGTGAGAGGATAACTGCAGAAGCCTTGGGAGCGGGGGAACGTGCAGCCTCACAGACAGGCTCATCCAAGCGTGGCCTCGCCGTCGGGCTTTTAAATTGCCTTTGAAGTTATTTGGAAGTTACAATTAAAAAAAACCTTTGTTACGGTTCTGCTGCTGTCAGCTCAACTTGAGCATTTGATTTTTCTCATGACTGATACCTAACTAGTTATATGATGTTTTGATTTTTAAGAGAAAAAATTGAAGTGATCAACTTTAGTGAAATTGGAAGATAATCAAGTAAATACTATCTATATTTTTTATGTTGCAATCTATAGTTAGGTCAAGATTTTATCTTGTCTATTTTTATTACTAAGAAGGTAAAGGATTTTTCTCAGAAGCCTCCTGGCATACTTAAAAATTGATATTAATAAAAATAATATGCTTCTTAAACCACCAGGTGGAATATGTAAATGATAAAGTTGAAGTCTATTTTAAAATTTGATATATCTGAATCTCATTATTCAGGAAAGTAGTATAATTTCATAATAGTATAATTTCAAAGTAGTATAATTTCATTTTTTTTATAGTAAAAATATTAGGAGCCACATTTAAAACTTTTGTGTTTGCTTATGTCATAGAACAAGTGAGTGTGATTAAAATGAAAAGCCGGGGCTTGGTGATAGTCTTAGATTTCAGCAAGGGGGAAGTGAAAACATAAAGAATGACTGGAATGAGTTCACGTCATCACTCTCCGGGGAGAGGGTCGCGTCTTGAGGGAAGTCTGGGAGCCACAGAACAGTCTTCCGTGGACACAGAAGCAGACCAGCTCGGCATTTGCTGCCCGGTCCCACCTGAGGGCCCCAGGGGGAGTCCCAGGGGGTGTGGACTGACCCAGAAACTAAGGTTCTATGCTCGCAGGCCAGGGCCACCCAATTTCATGTCCATGAAAGTCGACCTACTCAATAAGTTACGAAGGGGCACTAACAGGTCATGTTTAAACAGAAGTTAGCAAGCCCCTAAGGGTTGCTACGTAATCAAGTAAGTCTGGCTGTGCGGGTGCTCCACTGGATTTGGCGGGGGGTGCTTTGTGTCCATAAAGTCCCCCATGTCATCTGCAGCTGGTTAGGGTTTTTCAGTTGCTGCTCTTCTTGTTCTTCTTTTTTAAAACTACCAATTACTCTTGGTTTGGCTTTAGAGTAGCTTGCTTTCTTGTAAATTTGTTCATCCTCAAAATAAGTCATGATGTTTCTTTTAGGCGTATGAGGTTTTTAATTACTAGAAGGGAAGCTAGAGGCCGCGCACTGTCAGGCCACAAACACAGCAGTGTCCTGTGCTCAGAACTGACGCAGCAGCAGTGAGAATGAAAAGGCAGGGTGTCCTGGAGGGACAGGCCAGGACTTCACACCCAGGTGGACGTCTGTCCTCTTTCTGTGTCTTTCCACCATTCATTCAGCTCACTTCACAGTGTCTGCAGTGAGCTAATGTCACAGAGACGCATGAGTAAAACAGCCCCTGCTCTCCAGGCGCTCACAGACTAGCAGGCAGGCCGACGTGTAAGTTAAATAAATGTGAGGTAACGTGGACGACATACCCACGTAAGGTCTAGAGATGGCATGGGTGAAGGAGCAGGCTGCTCTGGCTGCTCGGGGAGGGGTCTGGACAGGAAATACCACTGCATCTGGGTCTGCACATACTTAGCAGGTTTTTAATGAGCTTTGGAGGTACAGGGCGGGAAGGAGATTGTAGGATGAGAGCCTGGCAGAGGCAGACACAGGTAAGCATACGTAGAATACCACGGCTCGTTGAGGGCCCGCTGGGGCTGCGTTTATGGTAAGAGGGGAAGTCGAGGGAGAGGGAACAGCAGGAAGATAGATGTGCCTGTGTTGGCTGTATTCTCATGAAAGAGGCACTGTTCACGTCAGGGGAATATTAAGTGTATATTAAGAGTCTTAATTAGAAAAAGACCCAGGACATTGTGGTAAGGAAGATGCCCGTAAAGTTTTCTATTCAGGGATATTTAAAATAGCAGAAAAACAGAAGCCGGGGTGAAGGGAGACGCAGATAGGGGACCTGCCAGGCGCTGCAGGCATAGCAGCAGCTGGAGCCTCTGCGCTCGAGAAGTTTACGTGTTGGTGGGATTAGGGCTGAGACTGGGAGGCTGTTGCAGAGAAGAGAAAAAATTAAAGCTGTGCATCATGATACACCGAGAGAAGTATTTTGAAGACTGATAAAGTAGGCTGAGGGGATTGTGACTAACAGAAAGTAGTACTGCTTTAGGTAGTGATCAATCAGGAAAGGCTAGTTGATGTTTAGATGGAGACCTAAATAAAGTGAAGTGACTGCAAAAATCTGGCAGAAAACTATTCCAGGTAACAGTATGTGCAAAGGATCTGAGGCCACCGTCCAGTGTGTTCTTAGACTAGTAAGAAATGTAGTGTACTTGAACTGAAGCAGGGTGAGCCAGGAGAAGAGCAGTAGATGAGGCCGGATTGTATAGAGCCTCATAAACCATGGGAAGGATTTAGGACTTGATTCTGCATGACACAGAAGCCATTGTAAGGACGTGGAGTAGCCTGAGTTGTAGAAAGAACATGCCAGCCTGTGAATGGAGAACAGACCTGGGTCAGAAGTAGGAATTTTGAAGACTAGTTTAGGAGTCTATTGAAATAATCCAAGCAAAAGATGGTTCAGTGGAGTGGGAAGTGAGAGGTAGTTGATGTGGGCTGTGTTTTTAAATAAACTGCAGGAATTGCTGATGGGTGTGAGAAGAAGAAAAAAGTCAAAGGTGACCAGAAGATTTTTGGTCAAGCAACAGAAGTATGAGGTTGCCATTTGTTGAGATTTGGGAGATAAGAGGAAAGCAGGCTTGGCGAGTAAGGGGGAGAATTGAGTTCAATTTTAGATGGGTTAAACTGGAGTTACTACATGACATCATAGTGAGATACTGAGTTGGCAATTGGACGTAATGAATTCGTAGTTCAGAGTAGAATTTGGGATTAAAATTACGAATGTGGGATCAGTAGCATAGAAAGGAACCAAGGGACCAGTGACTGGAAGTCTTTCAAGGAGAGAGTGGTCACCTGTCCCAAATGTTGCCAATGGAGCCAGTAACGTAAGTATTGGCCAGTGTATTTGACCACGTAGAGGTGTTGGTGATCTTGACAAAAACTTCCCATTGTGAGTATGGGGCTGAGAGCTCCTGACTAAAGTAGGTGTGAGGGAGTGAAGGGAGAGGAAACAGACCCAGCATCTCTTTCAGAGAGCATTGTTGTAAGGGGGGACAGAAAAATAGCTTTTCCTTAGCTAGAGGAGACCAGCTAAGGAAAAGTTTTGTTTTAACATGAGTTACTGTGACAACTATGTATACCAATAGGAAAGTTTCAGGAGAAGCTGGGAAATTAGTGATTCAGAAGATAATGGGGACAACTTCAGTAGTAAAACTATTGAATAGATGAGGGGGCTTGGGAATGAGATGTGGCTCTTAATGAGAGCATGAGAGTTCATCTATCATTGTGATTTCACATCATAGTCATGGAGTGCTTTAAAAAAAATACCGGGGCCTAGGTGCCTCATAGACCAATGAAGTTACAGGCTGCAAGCTGAGGGCCCTGCGCACTGGCATTTTCTAAAAGTTCCCCACGTGCATCTTGGGCAACCTGGAGCCAGGCGGGAGGAGGACAGTATAGGAATATAAGTGCCAGTGCAGACTGAGATGTATTGATTAGGTGATGGAGTGTGAGGAAGTGCTCCTGGTTCTTCTGTATTTTTTCAATGAAGTAAGAAGCAATGTGATCAGCTCTAAGAGAAGAGGAGAAGGGAACGGTGCTGGTGGTTTTAAAAGTGGTTATGATGTAGTTGCCTTGGAGAATGTGAATTAATTTAACCAGGGGAGAGATGTAGGTTGGCCAGGCCACATTTGGGATTCACTTTGAAGTTTGTGATCATGCATTTGAATGTGACCTACCGAGTTTTCTTCTAGCTGCTTGGAAACAGGAATCGAGTAGACAGTTGAATTTCCCAGGATTGGGGTTCTTGATACATAGTCTGTGGTGAAAATTCAAATACAGCACAACTCTGGTTCTTTTCCTACAAAACAGGGGTCTTTCCCCGTGTACGGTGTTTCAGCTACACTGCTTGGATCCTATGTGTAGTGGATCAGAGGTGCAAATCTCACCTCCCTTCAATGACGAGGGTGCTCTTTGTTCCTTAGGGGAACAGACTGCTCTTTGGTTTGTTTTCTGGTGTGTTAATAACTCACGCCGAATCTGCATTAAACCCCACCTTCAGTATTTAATGTGTTATTTATGTGCGCTGCTTTTCCTCCAGAAATCTACACCTAAATTGGAATTTTATCAAGAACTTGGATTGCCACCAAAACAGAAAATTAAAATATTTCGCATAACAGATAATGCTGCAATTAAACCAGGTAATGTGAGGCTGGGCAAAGAGGGGGGTAAAAATACCCAAGTATGTCATTTGTTTAACGTCAGCCCTTTCAGCTAAGCTGAACCCACAATGCAAAGTCCCCGCCATGTGTTTTTAAATATAAAAATGTATCTGATTTAATCACTGAGGGCAAACAAGTCTTTCTTTTTTCAGTGAAAACAACTGTGGAGACCTCTGTTTTCCCTGACAGAGGGAGGAGCACTTTTGTTTTAATGCTCAGAGAGTTTCACATTTGGAAAAGCCTCTCAAAGTTTTAAATACATCAGCTTTTAAAATGTGAAGTTTGCTGTGTGGGGGCTGGCATTGTGTCACGTGGAGAACAGCTGCACTTCCACCGAGAGGGAGTTTGAAAAAATGTGGCCTGAAGTTAGTGCCCAACCATAGCACTTGGATGTAAAGATTATTACTTAAAAATTTCAAAGTACTTTATGTAATCCATGGAATATCAAAAAATGAGATTTGGCAATATGATTGTGTTGGTTTATGTACCGTGATTAACAGCATTGATGCCTTTAAATTTCAGAATTGCTCTCTGATCTCTTGAACTTGAGTTCTAACAAGAATGTAGTTTTGAGATTTGGTATTTTAATATCTGGACTGAATTTTTTGAAGTAAAATACAGTTGTAATAGACCTTATTACTTGGCATGACAGAGGGTCAGCCTTGGTATAAGTTAGAATTGAAAGGTATTTTTTGAAGTATAAGATTTGCAATTCAGCGGAATTAGACTAACAAGTATAAAAATGAAGTCTGCGTTAACTTTTGCTGTAGCTCAGACCGTGTGAAATTATTCTTTTGGGTGAAAAGTAGTCAAATATCAGCAATTCAAGTCAGTTAACCTCATAGAAAATTTTAGTCTCTCCTATTTTTCTTTTTTAATTTTATTTTTCAATTACAGTTTAACTCCAATATTATTTTGTATTAGTTTCAGGTGTACAACATAGTGATTAGACATACACCTTACAAAGTGGTACCCCTGATATTTCAAGTACCCACCTCGAACCATACATAGTGATCACATTATTATTGACTGTAGATGTATTTACTGTGCTGTACTGTATATGTGTATCCCCACGACTGCTTGTGACTACCAGTGTGTACTTCTTAATCCCTTCACACTTTTCCCCCAGTCCCCCAGCCCACCTCCCCTCTGCCAACCATCATTCTGTTCTCTGCAACTATGAGTCTGTTTCTGTTTTGTTTGTTTACTTTGTTCTTTAGGTTTCACATGTAAATGAGATCATTTGTTATTTGTCTTTGTCTTTGACTTATTTCACTGAGCATAGTATCCTTTGGGTCCATCCATGCTGTCACAACTTCACCTGGTTGTTCTTAATTCAAGGTCTTTTTCTCCTTACAAATCCAGTTTAGGCACTACCTTAAACTACCCTTTGGAATTCTACAGCACTTTACTTCTGTTTTTAAACAAGTGAACAAAAATTATCTTCCCATGAATCCTCTACTACATCAGCTCCAGTTTTATAAAATAATTTTAATTTAAAAAATTTAAATTTATGTATACTTGGTGTACACTGTTAGTTGTATTAGTTTCGGGTGTACAGTATAGTGATTTGCCATTTTTATACGTCCCAGTGTGATGAGCCCACTGATTCTAGGAATCGTCTGTTAACTGTGCAGCCTTATCATGGTATCATTGACTTGTCTCCCTCTTCCCCGTTTTCACCCACCTCCCCACCCGTCCCTTTGGTAACCGTCCCACCTCCCCTTGTAACCGTCCCTTTGGTCTCTATTTCTGTGAGTCTGTTTTTGTACTGTTTTGTTTTGTTTGTTCATTTGTTTCTTTTATAGATTCCACGTATAAGTGAAATCACGCAGTATTTGTTTTTCTCTACCTGACTTATTGCACTTGGCATAATACTCTGTAGATCCATCCATGTTGTCACAAATGGCAAGATTTTATTCTCTTTTATTGCATAATATTTCATTGTGTATATATACCATATATTTTTTATTCAGGCCGCTTCCATATTCTTGCTATTGTAAATAATGCTTCAGTGAACATAGGGATGCATATCTCTTTTTGAATTACTGTTTTCATTTTCTTTTGATAAATACCCAGAAGTAGAATTGCTGAGTCCTATGGTGTATCTACTTTTATTTTATTTTGTTTTTTTAAAAAATAACTGAGGATATGCTTATTGATTTTAGAAAGAGGAGAAAGGAGGGAAAGAGTGGGGGAGAGAAACATCAATGTGAGAGAGAAACATTGATCAGTTGCCTCTCATACACCCCAACTGGGGACAGAACCAGCAACCTAGGCATGTGCCCTAACTGGGAGTCAAACCCGCAACCTGTCAGTTAATGTCAGGGATGTCAAATTCATTTTTACCAGGGGCCACATCAGCCTCACAGTTGCAGCCTTCAAAGGGCCAATGTAATTTCAACTCCTTAACAGTTAAGGGGCAACTGTATGGTTATACAGTCCTAAAATTATTTCAGCCCTTTGAAGGCAACCGCGAGCCTGATATGGCCCCTGGTGAAAATAAGTTTGACACTCCTGGTTTATGGCATGATGCTCCAACCAGCTGGGCCACAGCAGCCGGGGCTAGTATATCTATTTTTAGTTTTTTGAGGGATCTTCATACCATTTTCAATAGTTGCTGCACCAATTTGCAGTCCCACCAACAGCAAGCACACAGATTTCCCTTAGCTCCACATCCTTGCCAACACTTGATATCTATTGACTTGAATAATAGCCACTCCGATTGATGTGAGGTGATATCTTAGTGTGGTTTTGGTTTACGTTTCCCTGATGATTAGGGATGTTGAGCATCTTTTCATATGTCTGTTGGCCATCTGTATGTCTTTGGAGGAATATCTTTTCATGTCCCCTTATTTGGTGATATAATGATGATTCTTCACCTAGATAATAAACTTTCTAATTAAATTTATTGGGGTGACACCAGTTAACAAAATTACACAGTTTTCAAGTCCACAATTCTACAACACATCATCAGTACACTATGTTACGTGTTCACCCCAAGTCCAGTCTCTACCCTTCACCATTACCACCCCCCCCCCCGTACCCTCAACCACCTCTCCCCATCCCCCGACAGATAATAATTCTTGAGGTCAGGGCCCATGTCTTATACTTTCGTATTTCTCACTTTACATATTGTAAGTGCCCTATACATTGTGCAGATTAACTGCCAAATTACCATATTTTTCGGACCATAAGATGCACCTAGGTGGTAAAGGAGGAAAACAGGGAAAAAATTTTGAAGCAAAAAATGCGGTACAATATTTAATAATATAAATAACATAATATTTCACCAATGTAAATGTAAACAGAACTCAACAGCAGCATTAACAACCATTATTCCTCCCAAATTAGGGAGTGGGGTGTGTCTTACCATCCGAAAAATACGCTAAATACTTCTTATAAGTGTTAATTCCAATTTATATAAATACAGTGCTGTGAAGGGTTTTGAGCTACAAGATTCCATTAAATAGTACATTTTCCAAGTGCACTTAAGGGAAGATTTTATTTACAACTAGTTTTAGAAACATTAGTATATAAAATTAGGGGTATCTATAGTAGCAGCTTTTTGCTATTCTAGATATCTGGGCCATGCTAGAATAACTATATTTTATTGGAATAATGACCAGTCTCCCAAAAATCTGATGTATATGGGCTTTATAGGGATATTATACATGTTATAATTATTATCCAGAGAATGATGGGCCTGTGTTCAAATAATTCAAGTTCTAGTTTGGATAACTTACTCCTAATGGGTAAAAAAAGATTTGATCTAGTCCCAACATTTTTTGTCATTCTGTTTTTATTTGTCTTACATGAAATAGAAAATTTACCTTACTTTAGTACATTGTTACCAAAACAACCAAGAATCATCCAACACATGTGTTCACCAGCAAGGAAACACTGTGTTGGCACGAGACTCGTCCGTTTGGGGACGCATCGCGTCGACTGCGCACCATCCGCCAGCCGCGCTCTGCTGGCTCGCTCCCACACCACGTCCCTCCTGCTGGGGCACGGTGTTCTTCAACCCTTGTAGTCAGTGAACGTGTGTTTGTTCAGTAATTTTGTTATCTTAGAGTTGGTGTTTCTGCCATGATTATAACTGCACAAGAGAATCTCCTACCATTTTTGAAATCTGTTACCTAGAATGCTTCCTGGGTGTGTTTTATGTTTAGTGATTTCTGGGCAGACAAACTTCATATTTTTTTTTGTTTGTTTTCTTTTCGTAAAGGCACTCCTCTCTACGCTGCTCACTTTCGCCCAGGACAGNTAGTCAGTGAACGTGTGTTTGTTCAGTAATTTTGTTATCTTAGAGTTGGTGTTTCTGCCATGATTATAACTGCACAAGAGAATCTCCTACCATTTTTGAAATCTGTTACCTAGAATGCTTCCTGGGTGTGTTTTATGTTTAGTGATTTCTGGGCAGACAAACTTCATATTGTTTTTTTGTTTGTTTTCTTTTCATAAAGGCACTCCTCTCTACGCTGCTCACTTTCGCCCAGGACAGTACGTGGATGTCACAGCCAAAACGTAGGTCCACGTAACAGGTTCTCTTTTTCTTTTGTTTTCCTCATGTATTGAAAAATAACAGAGCAAGTGAAAGAAGTACAGTTTTTCAAATTAGTGAACAAAGGATAAGTAACCATTATTCTCATTCATAATTCTAATCTCTAATGTTACTGACTATGCCGTGTTTTAAATTTCATAGAATTGGTTGTGTGTGAAGAATTCATGTCGGATTACAGCCTTTAAACTGAGATGTGTGTCTCATTAAATGGGGTGGAGAGAAAGGCCGCTCTGCTGGGTGGGGCGGGCCCAGCTCTGTTTGGAATACGGAAGGCTAGATCCAGCTGGGGAGTGAAGTGAGCGTGAGCAGTGCTGTGGAGTTCTTTTAAGGTTATTGTCTAGTTTAGTAATTGGTGGTTCTTCCCAGTTCTAGGGAGTAGTTGGAAACATTTTATACCCTTTGTGGTAGTGGTGGTTGTGCCCAAGTTTGCCCTTAGGTAACTAGAAATCACCTTTGTGTTAAAAGCCTACTAGGATGGGGAAGACGAGTTAGTGTTATACCTTAAGTAATATTACATCTCTTAGGTATTGTAACATTATCTCTTGGTACCAGGTAAGCGAGACTTCTTCTGTAAAAGCAAATTCTTTAGTATGCTTAAGCCAGGGTTTAATTTGATGCAAATCAACACTGAACAGAAATGCTGACTTTGAGTCGTATTACAGTGGACAGTGGTATTTTTGGCACTGTGGTCTTTTCATATTTTGCTATCAGGGGGCTTAAAATAAGCTTGGTACTGCCTAGATGATCTTCGGGAAACGTTTAGATTCTATAAAAGTAACTTTTCTAAAATTGGTTGAGGCTGCTGTACTATGGAATGGAGTAATCGAGCCCTAATAGGTTTATGTAGATTATTCAGTATAGGTTAGTAGAATCCACATGACCTAGGCTGAAGTAGACTCCAGATATCAGCTCTCGTCCATTCCTGTTTCTTGTTCTGTCAACACAGATGACAATCTCACTTCTTTATGGGCCTCAGTCTTCTTTTTGTCATTTGACAAAGCCTGCAGCCTGTGTCTGGGAACATTCAGATGAGGAACCCTTTGAGAGTGAACAGTGGTCCACAGGCGCTCTGGGATAGTGTTAAGACCGTAGCATCCGAGCCAAAACGGCTAAATTGTCAAAGGAAATCAAATGACTGTCAGCATCGGTTTCCTTAACACAGTCAGTTAGATACACCTTCGTTTCCATACTGTTACTGCCTGCTTGCAAATGCGGACCATTGCAAGCAGCTACTTGGTGCCCTTACCTTTGATGAGCTCTTTAGAAATAGAGTTCAGTGGATTGGCAGGAGAGTTGAGTCCTCTTTCTCAGAGATTATGAACCTCTCCCTACGTCTCCCTGCTCCTTGATTGCTGTGGACTTTTTCGTACTTACTTGGGCCTCTAAAATCACTGGTTGCTTGGTAACTTTGTTTATTCTGCTTTCTCTTGTCAAGAACCCAAAATATTGCTGTTGTAATGCTTTGGTTTGGTTAGTTTGGGAGATGTGTATGTTCTGAATTATATTATTTTACTTTTTTAATTTCTGAATTAATTATTACATATAATAAAATACCCCACAGTAATTCTGTAAATTAATAGCATGTGAATTCCCATGCATATTTTATAGAATATATTGGATATTCTGACAACACCTGTGAAGTCAGAGGCCTTTCTTAGCTGATACTTAGGATAGAATTTATGTCTAGCTTGGATTAGAGCCTTTTCTAATGCCTGTGTTCAGTAAATGCTTTCATTTCATGCTACTGTTGGGTTTCCTTGACTTCTTAAAAGTTATTTTTAAAACTCCAGCCTTCTCCTTGTGAGTAGAAAATGAAAGCGGGGGAAGCATGTTGGTTTTGCCCTGTGTTTTAAGATTCTGTAAAGCCGTGTGCCAGACTCAGAACCAGAAAGCTGATCTGAGCTGGGAGGATAATTAGCCCTGGGCTTTAATGTAGTTGACAGGTAACTCGGAGAAGAGAGGACCTTCACTTGAGAAGATCCTCACAGTTGTATTGGCTGCAGTACAATATTCCCTTTGACTTTCACTGTGTAACTGTTGGGAGGAGGGTTATCCCACATATGTGTACACTGCACTCTGGTGTGCATACCTTTACACACATGTGTGGTATTACCTGGGATCAGAATGAAATGGATTTTACTTGACCTTTTGCTGAGTGTTTGGTAAACCAAAAACCAAATAATCTTTTTGGCCAACCTGTGCCTTGTCCTCCATTTCCAACCCCTATTTTAAAATTTTGAAACTTCTGGGCTCCATCTTCATGATAATGAACCCTGTTACGGTTGAAGAAACTAGGGGGGGAAATGTGCAGTGACATGGTTAGGTCAGGTGATGAAGGACATGGATTTACAGACTGGAGCGTTGGTTCTCACACTTGAGTGGGCCCTGGAATCTCCAGGGGGGCTCATTAAATACAGATGGCAGATAGGACCCCCCACCCCCATTTTCTGATCCAGCAGATCTGGGGTAGTATCTGAGAGTTTGCATTTCTAACAAGTCCCCAGGTTGTGTGGATGTAGGGGTCCAGGGAGCACACTTTGCAAACCACTGGCCTGGAGACTAGCTGAGAGCTCACCACTTCTCACCCCAGCCCAGAATCCTAGTACCGTCTTTTCCTTAATGCTACTCGAATTATAACATAGAAACATCTGTTTTAAAGCAAATAAATTTAATCAGTCCGGTTTCAAATAGCATTGTCAATAAAACTTGGCCTGTTTATTATTCACATTTTAGTTAGCATGAAATAGAAAACTGGTCTCTTTAGTAATTGGTTTCATTATCTCCCTTCCATTAGAAAAGAGAAAAACCTCAAATTAATCTTTAATTGAATTCTTCATTACTCTCGTGTTATAATAATTATATTTAATTGTAAAACTTAACGCTTGCTTTGAGTATTTCAATTTTAATTGCTGGATTAAACATACTTTAGAAATAACTAAGTAATAAAATTTAAAACAAAAAAAATACTGCCTAATTTAAGGAAATAATGTAAATAGAATCCATCTACTTCAAGAATGAAATTGCCTGCAACTTTTATTTTTATTTTATTCTTTTACATTTTGTGTATTTATTTTCAGAGAGAGGTGAAGGAGGGGAGAAAGGGAGAGAAACATCTATCTGTCGCCTCCCACACGCCCCCAACTGGGGACCTGGCCCACAACCCAGGCATGTTCCCTGACCAGGAATTGTACCAGTGACCTTTTGGTTTGCAGGATGAGCCAGACCAGTCAGGGTGAGACATTTTAAAGTGACCAGTGACCAACAGTAGAAGCTTCTTTTTGAAGACTTCCTTACAATTTTTAAATGTTACTCAATAATTACATTGGGAAATCTGCTTATATTGAAAGACACATTGTATTTACCTGTGCTGAATTTGGGTATAATTCTCCATATATATAAGTAAATATACTGGTATTACTGTGAGGTATAAGGTGAATATATAGTTACCAGAGTTTATTTTAGTTTTTACTTTTATACCAGAAAGTTTTTTTACCTAAAGGGTCTGAGAATACAAATTTAATTTAGGTTATCTGGGAAAGTTTTTTTTCATCTAATATATATGTAACTATTCTAGCAGAATAATTTTTCATAATTTTATTACGCTATTAATAGATAAAAAAGCTTAGTCTTTGAAATACGGCAGTTTTATGTTATTCGTCCAAAATGAAACTTTAAGACTAGCATATAGAATGACATGTTCCCCACACCGTCACCGTCAACACGCCCTCCCTAGGACCCCTGTGAGGTTTATGTCCTTATTCCAGAATGGAGATGGTGTTCCAGTGCAGCTTCTGGTAGGTGGGGGACTGGGGTCTGACGTTTTCTCCTTTATCCTCTCTCAGTAGTGAGGAG
The DNA here is from genome assembly GCF_014824575.4 of Sturnira hondurensis. Lineage (NCBI taxonomy): Eukaryota > Metazoa > Chordata > Mammalia > Chiroptera > Phyllostomidae > Sturnira > Sturnira hondurensis. Next base: position 7,738,034 of record NW_028085930.1, read on the forward strand.
GAAACCGACTCTTGATTCTGTCTTCAGCACAGTCTGTTTAGCCTACTGTTTTCTGTTGAATCCTAGAGGTGCTTATTATAATTTGTAGGGTGTTTTTTTTTTTTTAATGAAAGAAATCAGGAAAGAATGAAACCAAGAGTAAGCAAAAAGAAAACTGTAAAAATGCATTCTGCATTGTTTAAGGGGAAATGTTAGGTCTCTGTCTCAAAGGACTTGAAGGACACAAATGGTGATGAATTGTATCTGTAACAGTGGCCAAGGGGACACTGCCCTACCAGGTGTCATACTGAGTTTTGAATTCACGACAGAGACATACCTAAAGAGATTTTTTTCCTGGTTTTCTGGAATGAATAAATGGATTAACTTAATTAATTAATTAATTAATTTAGGTTTTTGAAGCCCAGATTGAACTCAGAAAACATGTCATTCAGCTACTTAAAAGATTTTTTTTTTTCTGAATAAAGAATAACCTAGAAATTTTATCTACATGTCTGGGCTGATTAAAACAACCCATGTTTTTACACATGATCTTATTATTCTAATAGCAATTTCTGGCAGTATCTTATTACTTTAAAATCATCAGTATCCTGCCCTGACCAGTGTGGCTCAGTTGATTGGGCGTCGTCCTGCAAACCCAGCGATCCCTGGTTCAGTCCTGGTTGGGGCACGAGCCTGGGTTGTGGGTTCAGTCCTCCGTTGAGGTGTATGTGAGAGGCAACCAATTAATGTTTCTCTCTCACACACATGGATGTTTCTGCATCTCTTTTTCTCCTACACTTCCCCTCTCTCTAAGAATAAATAAATAAAATCTGAATGGTAATAATAATAATAAAATTGTCAATGTCCTTTAAATTCTCATTGCCCTTTAGCCTCCCAACAGGAAAGTGGGCATTTGCCTTGGTAACGTTGTCCCTGGTAGGAGAATGAAAGGCGGGATTGGGATTGGGTGGCTGGGGGAGCGCCTGCACATGCTCTACGATCCACTTCGTTTGGGCTCTTTCATTAAGGTTTGAAAATGTGTACAGAAATGCTATTGCTCGTCAGAGTCTTCCTTCGGGTGTAATTCTTGCCCACTCCTGCACGTTTTCAATTTCATTTCATATTTAGTAGGTTACATTATTTACTTAGTTATTCAAAGCAGTAAAATTTTAAGCACATTAGTAAAACAGTTTTCAAAATGAGTGATTAAACCATGGAGGGCAACATGTCTGTTAAAAAAATCATTCCTATTTAATTAGTGAAAGTGAGTGCTTGTTCCAAGATAGAGGCTAGCGTTTGGAGAGTCGTGTTTTAGTGTTATATTTTATTGTTTTGTTGCTTTAAGTTTTTTTTATAGTAGGCATCTATAATTGCCCTACTTTTAACTCTCAAAGAAGCAATTTTTGTAACTGGAAGTCAGTAAAATTAAGGCCTAGCAGGGAAAATCCAGGGAGTGATCAAAAGCTTGGGCTCTGCTTCTCTAGCTCTGTGGCCTAGACAGCTTTCTTAACCTCTCTGTCACCTCTTTAACGTGAGAACAAGTACAGCACCTACTTCATAGTCATGCTGCAAAGACTGCATGAGGTAATAAACAGAAAGCCCTAAGCTCAAGGCTTGTCACATAATAAATGTTCAGGAGTATTGGCTACTCTCACTGTTACCAACATTACTACTTTTTAATTTGTTTCAGATTTTAATTTATATTTTCTTCAGTAGGAAATATCTTTTTTTAAAGAAGATTTTATTTATTTACTTTTAGAGATGGGGAAGGGAGAAAGAAAGAGAGGGAGAGAAACATCAATGTGCAAGAGAAACAGCTATTGGTTGCCTTTCTCATGCCCCCAACCAGGGACATGGCCCACAACCCCGGCATGTGCGATCACTGGGAATGGAAAAGGTGACTTTTTGGTTTGCAGGACCAGGCCCAACCCACTGAGCTATACCAGTCAGGGTGGAAATATCTTTTTCAATGATTAAAAATATTGAGTCATTAGGAATTCAGTTGTGGCATTTCTATTTTTTATTTGTATTGTTGGATACTATTGCAGACGTCCCCATTTTCTTTCCCTTTGTCCCCTCCTCCCAGCCCCTGCTCCCCATTCCCTCTGGCTGTCACCGCACTGTTGTCTGTGTCCATGGATTATACATATATGTTCTTTGGCTAATCCCATCACCAGTACATTGAGTTCTTGCCATCTTACTGTAGACTGTCTTTTATATACCCGTACAAGGCACTCTAGGTAATTTTAAGATTACACATCATTTGCTATATCTAAAATTTACAGAATAATGACAATGCCCTTGAAATAGCTTCCTGCCTCTCTGATTTGCTGGACAGTTTTATACCTTTGCTGTAATCCATTCCTCAAGAGGCAGTATGACCTGGGCTGAAAGTATCACTGGATGCTTTCATTTACCAGGGATTTGACCTTGGGCAAGTAGCTTAGCTTCTCTGGATGTAGATTTTATGATCTTTAACTTAAGGGTGTGGGACTAAATGGTTTCTAAAGTTCCTTTCAACTGTAAAAATCTCTTTCCAAAGAATAATCCCTCAGTTTTCCAAGAGGCATAACTCATTCTTACCTGTATTAATGAAAGGACAATGCATAACAACAGATTCACAGCAATGGCAATGTGGTTTTCTTATTGAAGAAAAGATATGGCCGAAGACCTTCAGAAAACTTAAAATCCTGTCATAACATTGCAGAATTGGGTATGTGAGTTTTCCTTTTTAGAAAGGAGTAACGGTTTTCAGGAACATGTGTAAAGGACACATGGACAAAACCAAATGGGTAGGATCAAGGGTGGGAAGTGGGGATAGCTGGATGTGGGGGCGTGGTGGAGGGGAAATGGAGACAACTGTACTTGAACAACAGTAAAAAAAAATGTGGGGAAAAAGACGAACAAACAAACAAAAGAGCATACTGAACTCAGGGCAGCAAAGGTGGTGTCTGGGGTTTATTTAGGACAGCCAGGACATGGCTCCCTTTCATAGAGGACTCGGAGAAGTCACCAAGCATTCAGCTCCCTTAGTATTGAGTGAGCCAGATTTGATGCCAAAAGGCTATAAGCAGGGCACTTCTAGCAGCTCCTTGTTGATGAGAATGTTCCGAGATGTCGGTGGGAGTTGTATGGATTTTAGTCAGAAACAGAATACCTGCATTTCAGGTCCCGCTGTCCCGAACGCACTTACAGAGCAACAGCGCTACAGGTATCCCGTACAGGCGGCTGTGCACTGCGTGTGCTGGATCACCGAGCGGTTGGAAAAGCCCACCCTGGCTTAGTCGTGGGCTCAGCAGCTGTACATCACCGATCAGGGTTTAGATGGCAACACTGAATTGGGTAAAAGCTGACCCCCAGAGTTTACAGAAGGCCTCAGTGGAGGTGCTTTATCCTTAAAACATGTGGAGGGGACAATAGGTGGGAAATATCTGGGTGCATTTGTTGAAATGAAGAGGAGCTATAATTAAAGATTAAAATGTTTATGCCATGTTAGTTTATCACAAATTAAAAGTGAAACCTGATGGAGATAATGAATAGCTAAGAGGGCCTTCTATATACATGTATTTTTCCTTACTGAAATTTTTTATTATTAAAAGTTTCTTGAATAGTTTGAAGCTAGAACATAACAGTGGTGTTAAGGTACATGCTACAGGCCATTATTTAGGTTTTTGGTTTGGACATTATACTTTTATATTCAGTAGTATTTTTTCATAATTAAAGATTTCATCTTACTCCAGTCTGTTCTCAGTGGTTCAGTTTTATGAAGCCCAGTCTGGATTTTGACTAGGAACTGACACGAGATTCCATTCCCCTGTGTTCCAATGGAGTGTTTAACCAGAGAAGCTGGTGTTAACCTTCCCACCCCCACCTTCATTTTTATTTATTAAATATAAAAATGTAGCCGGATCTTGGGGTATTTTTAGAGAAGTCAAAAGTCTTCTCTTCTATTTAGTACTCAGGTATGGGCTTTCTGAGAGATTGTGTACAAGTCACTTAAAATTTTTACAACATAAGTCAGCTGAAGAGAGAAAGTTCAGTCTTAATTTGGAAATGTTTTGGATTGAAAAACCTATTTACAGTATGGATTTTGATTTTTTAATAAAGAGATCGAATACTTTGCAGCTGATGCAAAATTTGGTAACACCTTGAGTTCTTTTCTGGCTGACAGTGGAAGGACATTGCGGGGGCAGGGCGTCCGAGGCTGGGGGAGCAGAGGCGCATTCAGGGGTCACGGAGTGCTCTGCTGTGACTGGGTCTGCAGTGGGCAGCGTTTGAGAAGGCAGCTGGGCCCAGGTACCAAAGGCCGCACGTGGCCCAAGCCAAAGAAATTGCTAGAGAGGATTTAAAGTTGTTTGTTTAGTTTGTTTGCTTGTTTTTGTCATTGCTGTTTGTTTTTTTAGAGCAAGAAACAGCTTGTGTGAAAAGCTGATCATAGGAATTTCACACTAGTGGTCATGGAGGAGGGTGTGTTGATGGAGAGGGAGAAGTTCAGTTTCTCTTTCTGAAACACCGATTGAATGGCTGAGGTCCTTCTGGTTACATGTGGTCTGCACATCTGCAGAATGGCATGTTAGCAGAATTCTTGCCAGAGGGCAAAGTTTGTGGAACTCCAGCTTCAGGGGTCAGCAGACTTTTTCTCAAAAGGCCAGATAGTAAATACTATAGGTTCATGAACATTGTGGTCTTTGTTGCAACTACTCAGCTCTGTATTTCTAGCTCTAAAGCAACTATAGGCAGTAAGTACAAAAATGTGCGTGACTGTGTTACAATAAAAATTGTATTTACAAACATAAGTGGCCAGTATAGGCCATAGTTTGCCAAGCCCTGGTTCAAATTATAGTGAGAAGAGGGTCAGAGGCAGGACTCTGAGATCATCTGTTCATGTAGCTGTACGGGGAAAGGGACTCCCCAAAGAGCATCGGGGAAGCAGGCAAACAGAGAGAGAATGATGATTGGGGGATTGGGGAGAAGGTGGTAGGAAGGAGTAATAGAGGACAATTCTTCTATTTTAAAAGGAGCCATAGGAAATTGAACACTGGATATTTGATATTAAGGAATGACTAATTTTTTTAGATGGTGATAATGGTAATGTGTTTTTGTTCTTAAAAAGGATCCTTATCCTTTAGAGATTCATATTGAAATATTTATCAATGGAATGATATGATAAATGGAAGTTATTTTAAAATAACCCACTGGAGTTATAAGAGAGGGAAATAGATGAAACAAAATGGTCTTTGAGTTGAAAATTCTTTGACCCTGGGTGATGGGTACATAGGGATTCATTGTACTAGTCTTTCTGCTTTTCTTTTTAAGTTTTTTAAAAATATATTATTTATTTATTTTTAGAGAGAGGGAGAGGGAGAGAAACATCAGTGTGTGGTTGCCTCTCATGCGCACCTGGCCTACAAGACAGGCATGTGCCCTGATTGGGAATCGAACCAGCGACCCTTTGGTTTGCAGCCTGGCACTCAATCCACTGAGCCACACCAGCCAGGGCTCTGCTTTTGAATATGTTTTAAAACTTCCATAATAAAAAGTTATTTTAATAAAAGGCTTTGGATTTGGCAATTAAGAGGTTTACTTCAGAGTCCGTTCCAGAGACAGTTGGAGAGAAAAATTAATTGCAGGTGATAGATGAGAGGGAGAAGCAGTTTGCTTCCTGAGAAAGAGGAGAAAGTGGAGTGACTACAAAGGAGAGAGAAGGTAGAGGCAGCCAGTGGCAAGGGAGACTCAGTGATGAGAATTGTGGGGGAAGTTCTCAGAGGGCCCAGAGTGGAAGGATTTGAGAGCATTCCTCACCTCATGGTCATTTTGGTTTATCCCCAAGTACAGCTGTATCCTGAGCCATGAAGTCAAAGGTACTTTCCCACAAAGTGGGGAAATAGTGATGGGTTTGTATAAACCCTGTGTGTCTGCTGGTAGACATTTGGGCATCTGTCACAATATGGCAAGGGAATGAATTTCACATGACAGTAATCTCTAGAGATTTGTAGAATGCAGTTGAAAACATTAAATTATGCATTCTCTTCTGCAAGATTCTACAGTCATACCTTTAAGTCCCTCCTCTCGTTTTAACACCATCTGCTTAAACTTGTATGAAAGGCATGCCTGTCACACAACATTTGGAAACTACAGGGCAAAATTAAGAAAACCAATCAAGTTTTTTCCTAAGACACAGCTAGTGCCAGTAACGGAATTACTCTAAGTCCTCTAGGTTGGGCACCAGAATCACTACACCGTGCCTTCCCTTCTTGCATTTAAAGTATATTGAGGAAACAGGCCAAGAAACAGGGCAGTAAAGTCTCCTAAATTTAAATAGTCTTTCTGAGTTTTTTCATGAATTCTCTAACAAGTATAAATACTCTAAATAAAACACCTTTTTGTTTCTCTCACTTTCAGATGTTTCACTAAATGTAGAACTTTAAACATAGTGTTCTTTCTAATTCGAATTTTCCTTGATTTGATTTTTTCTGCTGTCATTAACTAAAACCTGCATTAGGAAGGGGGCAAAGCGTGTGTGCTGTGTGTTGGGCATCGTTCTAGTGAAACGAACCTGTGAGAACCGTATATTTGGAGTGTGCGTGGGTAAGCTAAGGATAGATTAGTTCACTTCTTTTGTTTTGTTCTCAAGTTGGATGACAACTGAGAGAAGCAACAGAACAGATACCTGTACCACCCGTGGATCAACAGGCGCACTCTCTTCTCCATCACTTCGTCTGAATTAAGCCAATAATTAGTCATGTCATTTGTGTTTTGTCCTTTTGTTTAAAAGTTATTTATTGAAGACTTTCCCATTGCACACAGTATAGCAACGTGATGTACTCTAGGGCTAGATGCAAAAGCAGTCTGTAATTAGCTGACAGATAATTAGCACTTTCAGGATACCATTTTCATCTTATAATCATTTACTCTTGAAATGAGCTAAGTTGTCTTCTGTAATTTACCTGGCATGTGTGTTATTGGGGTGCAGTCATGCTCTCTTTTTACACAAGAGATGAATCAGTCAGAACACTCAGAAGGTACCAGTAGACTTTCTACCAAGAATAGCCAGTGTCAGAATGTGGTATTTTTCAAACATCTTCATTTTAGACTGAGTGTTGCTAGTCCCCTCCCCTTTTTATTTAAAGTGTTATTTGCCAAGCAGTATCATAGGTTCAAATGACCAGATATCGCCTTTTTATTTTTCAAGTATGTTCTAAACTCCTGTGTTAAGTGGAAATATTTGTTAAGTTTCTAAAGCAAAATTTTAGTAAAATATATGATTGTCATACTTTTTCTTCTTAAATGTTAATCTTGCAATTTTTTCTTTAATATATATGTTAAACTTTCATTTTAGCTCTTGTCTCAAAAATAAGCATTATTTTGAGTTTTTGAGGCAAAAATTATGTGCATATAAGTAATCTGTCCAGTTGATTAATAAAAAGAAAGTGGTGTAAACTACATCTAAATTATTCATATACAAATAACTTTTGACTTGTGATTTGATCATGTTCAGCTGTTAGGTTCTGTACATCATTCAGACTGTGTTTACGTTGAATTCTTGATTTATCTAAAACAAACTATTATACCTGTATGCTTACTTAGTCCACTACTCTCTGATAATTCTTTGTTAAGTACACAGCACAGTCCTTGTAGAAATAAGATGCTTTTCATAATCTTTTGCTTTTGGTCTTTTTTTGTGAATGGCCTGAACTGTTCACTGTGTATTTAATAATAGCGTGCTTTGGTAGGGGGTTAGGAAACACAACATAAAATATATGTTGACGTCTTAACTAGTGAAAGTTGAAAAAAGTGTTCATCTTGAGACTCTATAAAAGTATGTCCAGTATAGCTTGCAATTTATTGTATCCTTTTCACTGTATCGTTTGCAGTGATACCTTTGACAATCAGACAGGCTTGATAATGCTTCGACTCTTAGTATTGTTCACTTCCTATCTCCATGACAGAATGTTTTTCTATTTAGGAGACTTTGAAAGTACAATGGTTTTGTGTAAAAAATGAAGTATTACATTTCAAGAAATTATTGCTCTCCGATTTTATTTTAATTTTAATTTATTTATTTTTATTAAGAGGGGAAGGGAAGGAGAAAGAGTGGGAGAGAAACATCAATGTTTGGTTGCCTCTCATGTGTCCCCTAGTCGGAACCTGGCCTGCAACCCGGGCATGTGCCCTGACTGGGAATTAAACTGGGGACCCTTTGCTTCACAGGCCTGTGCTCAATCCACTGAGCTACACCAGCCAGAGCTGATTATTTTTTCATTAGCTTCCTCTTCAACCCTTGAAACTGATATCTATCTGGTATCTTCTGATAGTGAACCATTCAGTAGTTGGGGCATTATTAATTTATTTAGTGTTCTTTTGGGTTAGTCTTCTATTGCTGCCCAGCACATTACCCAACCAGGGGTGTCCAACCCATGGGTTGCACGCAGCCCAGGATGGCTATGAATGCGGCCTAACATCAAATTGTAAATTTACCTAAAACTTTGATTTTTTTGCTCATCAGTTTTCATTAATGTTTGTGTATTTAATGTGTGGCCCAAAGCAACGCCCCTTCTTCCAATGTGGCCCAGAGATGCAAAAAAGTTGGGCACATCAAACCATAACAGCTTAAAGCAACAAGTATCTATTATCTCACAGTTTCTGTGGGCAGGAATCCCAGGGAAATGAGCAGAGTTCCTCTGGCTGAGAGTATCTCACAGGCTGCAACCACAGCATCAGTTGAGGCTGCAGTTATCTCCAGGTTCGACGTGAGAGAGTTGCCTCCAAGCTTACTCACACGGCTCTGCCAAGCCTTGGATCCACACTTGTTGGCTGGAGACATCCTTGCCTCTTGACTGTCTGTGGAATAGCTTGCAATATGGCAGTTGGCTTCAAAGCCAGTCAAGAAAGAGCTGGCATCTCGCCCTGGCTGGTGTAGCTCAGTGGATTGAGCACTGGCCTGCCAACCAAAGCATTGATTGTTCGATTCCCAGTCAGGGCACATGCCTGGGTTGCAGACCAGGTCCCCAGAATGGAATGCAACCACACATTGATGTTTCTCTCCCTCTCTTTCTCCTTCCCTTCTCCTCTCTAAAAATAAACGAATAAGAAAGGGATGGCATCTCATCACTTTCACCATAGTTTATTCCTTAGAAGTGAGTTGCTAGGTCCATCCAGACTCAAAAGGAGGCAATTACATAGGGCATGGGTACTGCTCCTCGTGTAGGAGTAGTGTGGGGATCCCTAGGATAGGGGTCTTAATGGTTGCCTGCCGTATCTCTTGGGAGTACTTTGGAACTCATGGAGGTTTACCACTCTTCCCGTGTTGCTTCGTAGGTTATGGTGCTAAAACTCCCTGCTCAGATTGAACTCCCTTCACTTAGCTTGCTCTTGTCTCACAGTCTTGAATTAATCACTTGTAGCTGCTCTCCAATACATTTTGGTATTTTTGTGGGAGGGGGTGCAAACCAGGTCAGAGATAAAGGAATGTTCATTCACGGATAAGGGGCTTTGTTAAAACTCTAAGGTACTGTATCAGAAAGTGTATGGTTGGAAATATTTTATGCTCTCTTCATCATGTAGATTCTAATGTTTCCCTTGTTCAGTATCGGTAAAGGTTTTCAAGGTGTCATGAAACGATGGGGGTTTAAAGGCCAGCCTGCTACTCACGGTCAAACGAAAACTCACAGGAGACCTGGAGCTATTTCAACTGGTGTAAGTACAACTTAGCATGCTCTTCGTCAAGCTAAATGTTCAACCTCTGTGTGTATAGGCTTTAGTCTGTGCTTGGGATCAAGTCACGTGATGTTAATCTGACTCAGGGTGGGTGCTGGTACTTGTCACACTTTTTTGAGTCCTGGCCTTACTTACTTTCCAGAGGCCAACTTGAATTATTTAGTTACACCCTACATATCTACAGTCAGTACTGTTAATGTTTTTCTGCCTGCTTTCTCATCCCCATCTCTGACTCCTATGCTGTACTCTGAAGCCAGCTGCAAGGAATCGGGGATTAGAACGCCCTTTCATCTGGCCCCACTGGTTCCTTCACAGATTCTTTCCCCTTAAAAGACAGTTGGGAGAGATCATCAAGGACTGTACAGTGGTGCAAGAGAAAAGTGGTAGAGAAGAGATAGAGAAATAGCCCATAAGCACATAGGAAATGGGGAAGGACTTTTGTATTGCTAATTCAGTTCTGCTTTTCCAGAGATGTAGCAAAAAGTACCAGGGTAGGGGCTGGGGGTGTTCTTCGGAGCATCAGAGTAATGCAAGTTTATTCTCTAAAGCTCGATGTATATGTGTATGTATATGCACGTGTATGGTTAACTGCAAGTATTTCTACTTCTTTCATAAGAGGAATACAGATTAAAGGTACTCTGGAGTTGCTCGTTTCTTCTGTAGCAGATTGTGTTATGAAGCTCTTTGATTTTTACCTCTGTTAGTAGAACATAGGGAAACGGGTACTCTCATCCGTTGCTGGTGGGAACACAGTAGTGCATTCCTTATGGAGGAGAATGGGCGATCTCTAACAGAACTACACCGCAGTCTTACTTCCAGGACTGCACCCTAAAGATACTCTCCCCAAAATATGAAAATGCATTTTCACAGAATTAGTCATTGCAGCTTTATTTGTAATTACAAGTGTGAATGCCCATACCTGGGAATTTGGATGAATAATGTGTGGAATTGTATATCTTCTCAAGAATACTATGCAGTTGAAAAAAGAATGAGAACGTCTTTTTTAAACGATGGAGTGATTTCTAGGATATAAGGAAATGCACATGTCACCTGCTTCTTTTTTGCAAAGAAGGACGAAAAAGATGATCCAGAAACTATTGAGATGTGTTACCTACAAGAGATGGGTGGGACCAGTCTGGAAGGGCTAGGAAGTGGCAAGAGTGAGCAACACTTCCCTGGATGTACTTGTTATACTTGGAACCATGTGAATGTTTTACGTATTCACAATAAAATGAAAGGGGAGGATCCACAATGGGATGTAATTAGAAGATGAACCTACCTGTTTCAAACGAACAGCATCATCTCACCAAAGAGGTGGGGAGTAACTCAAGTGACTTGAACACAGTATCTGGCTCTATACCCTGCGTCTAAATTTAAAATGTACGGTGCACAAGCGTTGAATCCTAATTTTGTATATTTGCATTAGGTAGCTATTCTGAAGTAATTTTCTGTGAATTGTAGGATTGAGTAGATAAGTAAATATATGGGTAATGGGAGCCAAGTTTCTGACTGTTAGAGAAGGTTATTAAGTTATGAAAAGGAAGGAAATTAAAATGAACCTTATGTGTTGATAGGTATCAGTATGTATTTACTATATGTTTATGTAAAGAAAGAAACAGATATGTATATGGGTGTATATACATTTATGTTTTAGCTGCGAAAGGACCTAGAAGCAAGGATATCCCATAGCAGTGAGCACTTCTGGAGCTGAGGTCTTGCTTCCTAAACACCATTCCCCGCTGAAAGGAATCGGGGCTTGTTGGAGAAATGGAGAAATGACTGATCTCATGCGTGGGATAGGAAGAATACAAGATGAACACAAACCAGCTTGTTCAAGAAATAAAGGCAGTGCTTAAATGATGACGCATGAAAAGGACCCAGGGCCCAGTTAAAATTAGCTCCAACTTGCAAAAATTGGGAGGACAGTTGGATCTGAAAACTTACAAAGTGAAATAAACTTAGAATAGATGAGTACACACTGATACAAATAAATAAAATGGATAGGTTAATAAACAAATGGGAGGAAAGGGGCTGCTCTTCCTTACAGTGTAATCTCAGCTGACAAATGTGGAAGGAGTGATGGAGTGAGAGTTTCACTTTGACCGCATCATAGGAGTAACTGATTCAGACAGCAGTTACCAGTGAATGCCAAAACAAGTGCTGAGAGCTTGATGGAGGCTAGTTATTTACAAGGCCCCAAAAGCAAATTGCCTCTTAATTACAAAGGGAGAAGTGATCACCGTAGAGTGGATTAACCTAGTGAGCACTTCCTGAACTAGCTGATCAGTGTTACACATCACCACTACTTGAACAAACCAACACCATGTGCCTCCTGGTCGCACTCCAGAAAAAAACACATCATCACTTCTGTAGAGATTCCTGTTGAACTTGTATCTAATCACAGGGAACCATTAGACAAACCCAAGGGAGTGATATTCTACAAAATAGCTGGATTGTAACCTTCAGAGCTGTCAAGGTCATGAAATGCAGCGGCTGCTCCAGATCTGAGGAGACTAAAGAGCCATGACAGCTAAGTGCAATATGTGATTGTGAAGTGGGCCCTGGACTTGGGGGGAAATAGTTACAAAGAACTTGTTGGGGCAGTTGACAAAATTAGAATGTGGACTGTGGATTAGATGATAATGCTTTAAATTTCCTGAGTTCTAAAGTTGTACTGTGGTTGTGTAAGAGAATATCCTTCTTAGGAAATAGACCCTGCAGTACTTACAGGTAGAGGAACAACATGTCTGCCGCCAAACTTCAGTGACGCGGGGGCTGTGCGTGCCTAGTGAGAGCAAATGGTGAAGCGGGTGTGCGACGTGTAAACAATCGGTGCATGGGGGTAAAGAGTATGGGAGCTTTTTGTGTCACTTTTGCAACTTTTTAATAAACATAAGATCATAAAATATAAAATCATAAAAATAAGTTAAAAATGAGGTAGATCCTAAATGTAAACTTTAGAGCTTATGACCTCCTTTTAGAAAATGTAGGAGTAAATCTTCATGACCCTTGGTATGGCAAAACTGTATATATGACACCAAAAATACAAGTAACAAAAGAAGATGTAGGTAAATTAGACTTCATCAAAAGTTTAAACTTTGTGCTGCTCACAGTTCCATCGAGGAAATGAAAAGGAGGAACCCTTACAACTCAGTAGTAAAAAATAACCCAATTAAATGTAGGCAGAGGACTTTGCTTCCCAGAAAAAGATACACAAATGTCCAATAAGCACATGAAAAGATGCTTAACATATTTAGTCGTTAAGAAATGTAAAGCAAAACACAGTGAGATGTCTATAATTAAAAAGGCAGATAATAACAAATGTTGGCAAGGATGTAGGAAGAATGTTCTAAAATTGATTGTGGTGATACACAGCTTTCTGAATATACTAAAGGCATTAAACTGTACCTTTTATTTTATTTTTTTTAATATTTATTTATTTTTAGAGAGAGGGGAAGGGAAGGAGAAAGAGTGGAAGGGAAACATTAATGTGTGGTTGCCTCTCATGTGTCCCCTACTGGGAACTGGCCTGCAAACCAGGCATGTGCCCTGACTGGGAACCGAACCAGTGACCCCTTGCTTCGGAGGCCCGTGCTCAATCCACTGAGCTACACCAGCCAGGGCTAAACTGTACCTTTTAAAAGGGTGAAATATGTGTTTATAAATTTTATCAATAAAGTTCTTTAGAAAACTAGGCATGTAGAAGAACCCAATCTTACAACTCAAGTTAGTTGTTTGTTATGAAATACACTGTTGTGTGTTTGTAAATAATCCTTTCAGTAAGGATTAGCTAGTGACTGCCTTTAAATCCTAAGAGTTGGGGTATGCTTTTAAGGAGAGTGAATTTACTGGGGAGGGCAGAGTCTTTTCTTAGTAATGTAGTGTAATGTTAAGCAAGGGGCTTATCAGAGAGCATATTAAACTTTGCTGTGATATAGAATAAATATAGAATGAATAAGAGTGATACTCTATCTGTAATATTCAGAGTTGTCTTACAAGCTATGGATTATCTCCTAACATGAGCTACTTCCTGGACATTTGCCTGTTACTGGGAGAGCAGTGATGCAAAGGTTTTCATCTTTCAAGAATTCATGTGTTATGAGGGCCTTTCCGATTTTAGATATAATTCAGATTTGCTTCTTTAGATGAAAATTATTATCCATTATGAAGGCCAAAATCAGAGAGACTGTGTGAAGCTGTTTAATTTATGTGGGTCAGAGACAACCAGGGCCGGAGAAACAACCTCAGTGTTCTGGTGACTCTGTCCTTTAATCACTCTGGTGCGGGGAGCCGGGCCATTTCAGCGCAGTCGTGGGGATGGGGCCCGTTAAATCCACAGCGCAGAAGGTCCGTGCAGGCGGGCCAGGCAGCTCATTGTTTCTCTGGCCTGGGATGCGTTTGTGTGCCCTTTAAAGTTCTCAGCCAGTGTCCGCACAGCTGCTACTCTCTTGTTACCTGAGTTTTTCCCCTAAATCTGTTCTTAGTCTGTATTTATTTTGTTGCTCTAATCTTAGTCTCTTATTGGGGTGAATGTGCCTAAATCCGTATTTAGTTCTTTACTGGGGCCTAGCAGAATGGGGGAAAAATGAAACATTTTAATAACTCCTATCTTGTTTACATTTTGTTTTGATCAGAACTGTTTGAAACAGAGTACTTAAAAGTGCTCATTTCGGTTCTCTCATTCAGGATGTTGCGAGAGTCTGGCCTGGAACTAAAATGCCTGGACAGATGGGGAACATCGATAGGACAGAATTTGGATTGAAAGTAAGTTTCTGCAGTGGCTCTTTTTAGGAACGAATAAACTAATGCCTAAATGCACAGGCTCCAGAGTGTGTATTTAATGTGTATCTGTTTAATTACTGTTTGTTCAATTTAATGATTGGTTCTAATGATTTTACAGTTATTGAGGGGTGGAGAATACATGAACTGTGTTTGTGTTACATATTCACAAATTTTTAAGACTGATTTTGTTTCTTGCTTTAGGTGTGGAGAATAAACACAAAACACAATATAATCTATGTAAATGGCTCTGTCCCTGGACATAGAAATTGCTTAGTAAAGGTATGTTTCGTTGTCTTTATTTCCTATTGTTTGTGTATGTGGATGTGAGTAAAATTCTCCTTTAACCCATAAACATTGTAGCTTGAAAATTAGTGGCTGTTTTTCCATGAGTTCTCTGATTTTTTTTTGGTGGTGGGGGGGGTGCTTTTTAGCCTGAGTTAAAAAATTGCACAAAATAACCTATAGTATATGTCTGTAAAATGATGAGCCTGCAAAGAGGGTAGGACCAGTAAGCAGAGGCTCTTTAGAAATGTGGAAAGGAGATTAGGATACTGTTGTCAAAATATGATAATACAAGAGGTGGAAATTAAATGAGAGAGTCAAGAAGAAAGAAGATTAGAGGTGGACATTTTAAATAAATAACAAAAATCCTGTTATTATATCACCACCATTGCTCTGATTGTACTTTTAAGTATTTTTCCTGAAAATATGCATGTTCATTTTTATGTTCAAAAACGAAGTAAAAAGAAGAAAACATGTTTGCACAGGATAGATGTGAAGAACCCATGATGATCTCAGAGACGTGTTTCTATCAGATAAAACACAAATTACGTACTCTGCCTGGGCTCAGACCGATGTAATGCAAAGTAAAAAATAATCACTTGAATTTTGAATCTTTCATTCTGAGAATAAATTTGTATAACAATAGCTATTCCTATAAACATATCCTTTATTAATTTCCCAACAATAACAACAAAGATAGGTTGAAACTTAAACCTGAGATTTTTTTTTTTAAAGATTGTATTTACTTAGAGAGGGGAAGGGGGCAAGAAAGAGAGGGAGAGAAACATCACTGTGTGGCTGCCTCCTGAGCGCCCCCTACTGGGGACACAGCCAGCACCCCAGGCAGGTGCCCTGTCTAGAAATCAAACCAGTGACCCCTTGGTTCACCGGCCAGCACTCAATCCACTGAGCCACACCAACCAGGGCTAAACCTGAGATTTTTCATATTGGGTCTCTTTCTATGTATGGTTTTCATTTCTCTTTTTAAAAATATATTTTATTGATTATGCCATTACAGTTGTTCTAATTCCCCCCTTCATTCCCCTCCACCCTGCACACCCCCTCCCCCACCATTCCCCCCCCTTTAGTTTATGTCCACGTGTCTCAAGTTCTTTAGATTCTATATTTCCCCTACTATTCTTGCCCTCCCCCCTGTCTATTTACTACCTACCATCTATGCTACTTATTTTCTGTACCTTCTCCCCCCTTCTCTTCCTCCCACTCCCCTGTTGCTAACCCTCCATGTGATCTTCATTTCTATGGTTCCCTTCCTGATCTAGCTGTCCTCTTAGTTTGCTT
Source organism: Sturnira hondurensis (assembly GCF_014824575.4). NCBI lineage: Eukaryota > Metazoa > Chordata > Mammalia > Chiroptera > Phyllostomidae > Sturnira > Sturnira hondurensis. The sequence goes on from NW_028085930.1 coordinate 7,754,093, forward strand.
TTGTTTTAGGTGTGGTTGTTGATAACTGTGTGTTTGCTGTCCTTTCACTGTTCATCTTTTTTATCTTCTTTTTCTTAGATAAGTTCCTTTAACATTTCATATAATAAGGGCTTGGTGAACTCCTTGAATTTGATCTTATCTGAGAAGCACTTTATCTGCCCTTCCATTCTAAATGAAAGCTTTGCTGGATAGAGCAATCTTGGTTGTAGGTCTTTGGATTCCATGACTTGGAATACTTCTTTCCAGCCCCTTCTTGCCTGTAAGGTCTCTTTTGAGAAATCCGATGACAGTCTGATGGGAACTCCTTTGTAGGTGACTGTCCCCTTAGCTCTTGCTCCTTCTAAGGTTCTCTTCTTCATTTTAATCTTGGCTAGTGTAATTATGATGTGCCTTGGTGTGTATCTTCTTGGGTCCAACTTCTTTGGGACTTTCTGAGCTTCCTGGATTTCCTGGAATTCGATTTCCTTTTCCAGACTGGGGAAGTTCTCCTTTATTATTAGTTCAAATAAGTTTTCCACTTGTGGCTATTCCCCTTCCCCTTCCCCTTCCCCTTCTGGTACCCCTATAATTCAGATGTTGGAACGTTTAAAGATGTCCTGGAGGTTCCTAAGCCTCTCCTCATTTTTTTGAATTCTTGTTACTTCATATTTTTCTGTTTGGTCATTTTTTTCTTCCTTCTGGTCCACTCCCTTGATTTGAGTCCCAGTTTCCTTTCTATCACTATTGGTTTCCTGTGCATTTCCCTTCATTTCAATTAGTTTAGCCTTTATTTGTTCCTCTAATTTGTGACTAAAATCGACCAGTTCTGTGAGCATCTTGATCACCAGTATTTTGAACTGTGCATCTGAGAGGTTGGCGATTTCTTGGTCACTTAGAGTTATTGGCTCTGGGGCTTTGAATTCTTCTTGAGCCATATTTTGGTCTCCTCTCAGCTGTCACGTATGAGGGGCATAGCCTTAGGTGTTCACCAGGGCGGGGCAACTCAGTTGCTGGGTTGTGATGCTGTATATGGGGGCGGAGTCAGAGACGGGCAATGGTGGTCCCCTCTGCTGGGGCCTGTGCGGTCCATCTCACTGCTCGCTCCCTAGCTGGTTTATCTGCGCGCGAATGTGTGACTGCAGTCAGCCTGCCACCTTGTACCCTCACTGGGTCTGCCTGTTGCTACCCCACACCTGGGATCCGCCCACAGCTGCCTGGGGTCGGGGGATCTTTCTTGCCTGACCCAGCTCCACTGCTGGCTCTGCCCCGCTTACCTGTCCTGTTGAACGGTTCGTTGTTGTCGGACTTCCATATAGTTCAATTTTCTCTGTTTTGGCTGCATTTTTGTTACTGAAACTTTGTTGTCTTTAAACTTGGTTGTGAGAGGAGGCACAGTATTTCCACCTACAGCTCCATCTTGGCGGAACTCATATGGTTTTTATTTCTTAAAGTAGGTTCTATTATCATCATAAGGTACAATATTTGTTTTAATCTTACAGTAATTAAAGTTCCCATACTGCCACTATTTTTGACTATTCTCATTTTTCTTTAAAAATGTATTTGATGAATATTAGCAAGATCTTTTTTTTTTTTTAAAGATTGCAGGTGTTTAGGCTTAAGTAAGTTTCCATTCTCCAAGTGACCACAAGGACAGGCCATTGAAGCCAGCACGTTGTCATTGTGCTTCTCAGAACATTTGGGCTTCAAACTTCAGGGTATTCCTACATGTACACTCCAGGTGTATTACATGTTATGCGTATCACAGCCCTAATAAAAGAGGAAAAAGGAAAGGGATTACTCTGCAGAGTACAACTGGACTGGATAGCAGGAGAATTTTTTGTGTTTTCAAAGCCTTACAGGGTTCGCACAAGTAATGCCCCTTTTTTATCACAAAATCTTTTATTACAAAATTATCAGTATATAATCTGTAACACAACTATACCACACTCAAGCACACTGTATGACATTGTGGGTGAACTATTCAAATTAGAACTGTAAGTTATCCCACCCGTATTATTGCCCTGCCAACCTCACTCAGGTGGGCCCTCCACCTGCCAGGCCCTGTGTGTTCCCCGTCGCTGCACACGAGGCTCGGCGAGAGCAAGTGTTTACATTTACCAAATTAGCACAGAAAATTTTATTGTTGGTTTTAATGTTTATTCAGTTTTATTTTCAGTTCTAAATTCTGACACAGTTTAAATTGGTGAGAATATGACCTTTTTTCCCCCGTTAAAGTTCAACCCAAGATTAGTTGGAAAAAAATAAGATTATTTTCTTCTGGGCAACTTACTGATAGTTTTTTTGGAATAGTTTTAATGAGAGAGATTAAAATAGATACGTTTTTCTGTACTTAGCTATTCCTAGCAGCTGTGTACTTATTTCAGCCAAAATGATTATGACTTCTTTTATTCTGTGTATAATTAATTGTATGCAATTTCTTTATTCCTCTCTGAAGACTGTAGAACACAGGTGGCAAACACAGACCCATGGGCCAAATCGGCCCTCCGCCTTGTTTCATCCAGCCCAGCACCTTGTTTCTAATCCGGTGGCAGCACCGAGCTCTCAGTTAGTGAGTAGTTACATTTACACAGCCCTAAAACTACATCCGGCCCTTTGAAGGCAACCGTGAGGCAGATACAGCCCCGGTGAAAGTGAGTTGATTCCCCTGCTGTAGATAGAGTGAGTCAGAGGCTTTAAAGAGCCTGAAGACATTTTCCAAAAATAAAACCCAACCTGTTAGATTGTATCAATAGCTGGACTATTCCTTGGTTTATGAATTCACAGATAGAATATTTTTAGAATATAAAGAGTTAATAGAGATATAAACTTACGAGTTTATTTTTTTGCTGAATACTATTCTGTTCTTAGCTTTTAAATGAGAATGCTATTTGTTAAATGTAAGCTAATTTCCTTAATGATATTTTTGATTATGCGCTCTTAGAATTAAGACTAATAAAAATACTAGGTAAACTGTTTTTAACTTCAACTAAAAAATCTGTTATAAAATAAAAATAGATAATATGAATAACTGTAATTGAGAAGTAGGTAGTGATGCCTTTTAGATATACAGTTTACATCAGATCTTTCTATTTGAAGAGTTGATCGGATATAACTTATATAACTAGTAATTAATAGACTATAATTTGTCCTGTTGGGCCATTCTAAAGATTTATAAGTTATGGATAAGATACAAATTAATAGCCCTGGCTGGTGTAGCTCAGTGAATTGAGCATGGGCCTGTGAACCAGATGATCGTGGTTCGATTCCCAGTCAGGGCACATGTCTGGGTTGCAGGCCAGTTCCCAGCAGGAGACTCACGAGAGGCAACCATACATTGATATTTCTCTCCTTCTCTCCTTCCCTTCCCCTCTAAAGATAAATAAATAAAATCTTTTAAAAAAATGTACAAATTAATAATCAGTAATTTTCTTAGGAGGTAGCTGATTAACTTGAAGATTGTATTTATATCATTGGATTAATAAAATGATAAGTAAAAAGAATACATTGAGTTCCTTTTACATTATAATAGTTGCATTATTCACATTAGAAAATATAAGAACCAGTATTCCTTGATTATGAATAATAAGTAAAACAGGTTATCTTTAAATAACTTAATTGGCAGCACTTTTAATAAGATCTTTGCTTCCTCCCCCAGATCAGAGATTCTAAACTACCTGCATATAAAGATTTCAGTAAAAATCTACCGTTCCCCACGTATTTCCCTGACGGAGATGAAGAGGAGCTACCAGAAAATTTGTATGATGAAGATGTGTGTCTCCCCAGCTCACCTTCAGTCACATTTGCCTGACCTCACTGGACACGGAAGAGCACCACATACGTTTTTAACTTGGATGAGCCAGAATGATCATACACCCAGGAATTAGTTTGCTTTCTAAGCCACAACAGTATCACACTTGCCACCTTTGTCAAGGGCAAAAATGTGTCATTCATCCTTCAGTGGCATTTTTTAAAATATTACCACATTAAATAAATCAGTTGATTGGATATGTCACATTTGGATGGACTCACAGTTTGCATATTAGCAAAATTTTTGTGATTTGTGAATTTTATTTCTCCTTTTACTACATGTTTTTCAAGTTACCTTAGGATGTTCATCAATCTAACTCCTGTTAAAGACCTGTCTTTGTGAACGCACGGCTGTGGGGCAGTGGCAACCACACGGGAACTGCAGTGCAGCCCGTGTGCGTAGTGTGGCCCGTGTGCTAAGGTTCGGTCCCGTCGGTCTGCCGCATCAGAGTCCTAAAGGAACAGGAAGGGGACTTTCTGTTTGAACTACAGAAACAGACATCATAGTACAAGGCCTGCCAAAGACAATAAAACCATACATTATGGGTGTTACACTTTTGTTGAGAGGAATATTTACTTTTTAGTTTGCTCCCTCAACTGTAAGATAGTATAATCATGTTTCTATGATCCCTTCTTAAAAGGATTTGAAGTGGCCTGGGGTAGTACATTCAACACTTTTATTAAGCACCTCTTGCTGAAAATGTTAATGGCTCCTGACTTCTCTTCATTGTATGAAATTAAAATGTGTTTACCAGTGGGTACTTAGGACAAATAATTAAGCTTAACAATGTTAAGTATAAGCAGGCCTCATTTAACTGCTGGATTTACTCTGGACCAGATTCCTGAGGCCCCACAGAATTCATTTTAACTCCAGATGGTTTCTGAGACTTGATTCATACGGCCACCCGAGAGCCGTAGCGTTGAGCATAGTGTTAGGTCTCCGCGTGATTTCATGATAACTAATGAGTTTGTTGCTGAAAAGGCCCCATAATACCTTCCCGCCTGTATCTTGTTTCTCTCATTCTTAATTTAAATCCAAATGTGACTACATTTAAATCCAAATGTAGCCACATCTTTTTAAGTTTTTTATTTACATGCCATCTCATTCTATTAAAGATTTGTGGAAGTCGACAGGAGATTCGTGCAGTAAAATGGTTTAGTTGGGGGAAGATATCTAGGGAGACACAAATCAGCACAGGTGCAGGGTCAGGAAGGACGATGCCAGTGTCGTGTAGATGGGCAGCCTGTGGTGTGGTTGCCACACTCAGGGCAACTCTGATCTTCCTGGGTACCCGGTAAACAGGTGACTTCCTCAAGAGAAATCATTTTAAACTGGAGGAAGTCTTGGTTTCCATACTATTTTTTTAGTAGAAACATAAATAACCTATCACCCTAGAAATTCCTGAACTTGTTAAAAGATAAGCAGACGTCATACACAAGGGTAAAATATTAAACACATTCTTCTCAGAGATCAAACAAGAATACCCTTTACTAATTCTATTCAACAGTGTTCTTGGGGTCCCAGCCAGCGCAGGACACACAAAAAGTAATGATATATACATATATTGGAAAGTGAGATTAAGTCTTAATATTTGTAAGAAAAACACTCTACCTAGAAGATCAAAGACAGTTAAACTGACAGCCTGTCAGAATCAGTGAAGAAAGTTCAAAAAGGTGACTGAATACAGAATTAATATACAAACACATTAACAGCAATATTTAATTGGAAAATTTTATGGGACAAAAATGGAACCCACTCAATAGCAATTTTTTTTAAAACGTTACCTAGAAAAAGGTCTAACAAATTTCCTAGTCCTGTTGGAGAAGATAAGATTTTATAGGACAATAAAAAATAATAATGGAGAGCAATATTCTGGTTATGAATGAGGAGATTTAATATTGTAAAGAATTCAATCCTATTTTTAAAATCTTGACAGGACTTACCATAGTATTCAAACTGATTCTAAAATTCATGTGAACATGTAAACTCAAGAATAACCAAAACTTAAAATTAGTTAGGTATGACCCATACTGTACTTAGCGACTTAGGCTTACTTAATTTTGAAATTCAGAATACTGTGTGACTAAACTTTTTGATTAGCTACATCTGATTAAAGATTTTAATGAAAACCCGGGCCAGGTAGCTCAGTGGGTTCCAATAAGCCACAGTTGCAGGTTTGATCCATGGTCAAGGCACATACAAGAAACTAATGTTGTGTTTTGTTTCTCTCTAAAATCAACAAATATATTTTTAATTTTACAAAGGTTTTAATGACCAGCCCGTGGACGCAGACGACAATATGTTAAAGGCCAGGGGCGGGGCTTGGTGGAGGGCAGCTAAGGAGGGGGAAATGGAGGACATCTGTAGTGGTGTCAACGTTTAAAAAAAGGGTTTTAACGAACTTACAGATGTGTCAAGTTTGCTGATAAAGTGATGAGAAGCAGCTGTTACCTTGGCAAGAGAAATGAGCAATTATTACTTGGAGGACATAATCTTGGAACCACAGCGTCTGAAAGTGCCAGACGACAGAAGAAGAGCAGAGATCAGTTCAATAGCCGTTGGCCCAGGGTGTGCATTTTGAAGTCAGAGTCTTGTAGAGAGCGCCTCCTGACCCCGAACCCACCACCATCTATCAATAGAGTCTGCAAGTGGCCCACGGGTCTGCACTTGAGTTTTAAAGAAAAAAATTATAGTTGTCTAAATTATGACTACGAAAGAGAGCCCTGGCCTCCAGAGCCAGACAGCAAAGCACCTGTACCCACCCAGCACTCTCAGCCTCCCTCACACCCACTTCCCCCTGCCAGCACCTCGTATAGCTGCGCATCTGTTGGGAATCTAGATCTTCCTTTTGCAAGCTTTTTCAGTGGCCAAGGAAAAGCATTTTCCTCAGCCAGCTGGGAGAGAAGGAAGCCTTCACCACAGCTATGGATATATAAGGCAGAGAGTGCACCTGGTCCAACATCGAGCAGAACACTGATTGTTAAGAACCTTGGCTCGCTATTTTCTGGCTACAGCACCTGTCATTAAATGTTCAACTGGAGAAAAATGGAACTCCGCCTACAATGGACAAAGAGTACACAGTCTGGACTCTGGCTGGCTCACCTCTCTTTGGAGCCCACTCAGTACTAGTGACCTACTCCCGAGCAGTGTTGGCCCCAGACAGAGGTGGAGGCAAGTCGGTTCTCAGGAGGGGAGCCCACCTAGTCCAGATTTGGGCTTGCTCGTTGTAGATTTTTGTTTTGAAATGGGGGGCCTTTTTGTAGGTACTTTTTCTATCCTTAGTTTATACTAGCCATTAGCTGTAAAGTAGATAAATATGGAACCTTATATAATAAATTCTGTAGGCCTCAGGAAGGCCAACTGGTCAAGGCCTACCTGCTGTAAGAGTTCCACTAACTCCTGGTTCTTCCTTTCCAGGACCCATAGCTGACCTACTACGATCACTGGAGCTGATGCTAATGTTGGTTGGTCCTGTCTCTACAGGGGCCCCGACAGTGAGAGAATAGTGGGTGATGCCAAGCTGTCACAGACACTGATGTTTCAAAGCATTTATTGCACATAGCAGACAGATGTAAGGATACAGTTTGCAAGTACAGTAGATTATTTCCGAGTCAGTTATTAGTGCTTTTTGTAACCTTTAATGCTGAGACATGGACCTACTTGTCAACTTTTCACATGGGGTATAAAGATGACTTTTCCAGCTTATTTCCAAAGAGAAGTTTGTGAATGGGCCCTGACTATGTTTCTGGATCTGTGACGAAGTATATACAGAATTATGGATTTTTTTTAGTGTGAAAGCTGTTACAACACACAAGTTCAGCCAGTCGTTCGGGGGTCCTGATGTTGCAGGATACGGGGCACCCGTCTGGGAGCACCACAGTTGGCTGCCTCCAGTGCGTGCCTGTGTTTTTGTGCATATTGTACACAGGATTATTATACCCGTGGTATGTATTTATTATACTCATGTGTAATGCGCACCCTTATTTTTCCCCTCAAAACTGGGCAAAGAAGTGCAACTTACACGTGGTGAAATACAGTACTTTACATTCAGAAACCGAACTGTTTATCAAAAGAACCCCTCTTTGAGAAAAAAATATGTCAAAATAAGACCTCTTTTTGGCAAAAACTGGACCTTGGTTGTAAGTCACTGGCCAACCCCTTTAGGAGGAAAGACCAGCATTTTGATGGCTGGCACTGGCTCTATTGTTTGTGCCCCTGGGGTGAAGGCTCTCCTGCGGGAATCTTCAAATGTGTGTACGACTCCTCGTTCCTGTTGGTACAAACAATGCCCTGGCTCCTTGTGGTGCTGAGCCTTTCGAGGTGGCCTGGCCTGCAGTGTGATGTCCTAGCTGCCCTGACCGGAGTGGCTCATTGGGCGTTGTCATACAAGGCAAAAGGTCAACTGATCAATCTTTCTCTCCCTCTCTCCCTCCCTTCCTCTCTCTCTAAAAATAAATAAATAAAATCTCTTTTGAAAAAAAGAAAAAGAATGCTGCCCTAGCTACTCTGTTGTTTGCTTGCCCATGGCCGATTCCTTTCCTTTGGTATTACTCCAGAAATGCCCATTGCTGCCTGTCACCCAAGGCCACTATTTGGAAGTTCTTCCTGCTCTTGCAGGGAGTGTGGCAGGGAGAACGCACTTGTACTGCTCTTGTTTCCATAGTTTCGTAGGAGAGCACTTAGCAGTGAGGTGGGGCGAGCTGCTGATACCAGCTTTCCCGAGAATGTTTCTCTTACCCAAGAGAAATGTTTCTCTTACCCAAGAGAACATTTAGATTCAGACAGAACCAGGTCTCCAGCCTGTGAGGCCCCCTTGGGCAAACGTCTGCGGGAGCTTTCCAGTCCCACATGTCACTTCAGAGCTACCTGTTTTCTGCGTAGGAAGCAGTTCTTCACAAGGGTTCACTTGACTTATGATGGCTAACGTTTCTACTGCTTTCAGGGATTTTCCTAGGAAGTTGACTTTCCTGTAAAAACAGACATTTTTTCATGTCCGGTTTTACTGGTCTGTTTGTTAAGAAGCCTCATCTGCCAGCTTCCAGTAATAATCCCTGTCAGATCAGGTGGCAACTAGGCCCCAGAAATAGCAGCGGTCTCAGAAAGCACGTCTTACAGGACAGCTGATGGCTGCCGCCCACACTGTGCCTCTAGCTGTGCCTAGGGTTCCCGGAAACGAGAGGCCCCAACTAAAGTGTCATTGTCCACCCCACCCCCCAATGAGTGCGCAGGGCGCTGGCTCCATGTCACCTGCCTTTCTGCTCTTAAATCTTTCCAAAGAACTTAGAGCAGTCCACGTCACACAGTTTTTCAGTCTTTTAACGTCATAAAGTGGCCTGCTCAAGTCAGATGAGCCAAATTAATCTCAGTGAATGCGACCCACGACACCATGAAAGCAAACGCGATTGTAACTCAGCCGGAGAGTCAGGGCGTGGGAGGGGAAGGGTCGTTTCTCCCTGGCATTGGACCGGAAGTGCAAGTGACAGTGCGATCTGGATCCTCCTGAGAACGCTTTGCATGGGCGTGGCGCATGCGCCAGGGCATTTAGAAAGCTGGTTGTTCTTAAAGAGAGAAGATACCCATCAGGCCGTGGCACTGCACTGAATTCGCATTATCTGAGAAGGAACTAAGTAAACACTCCGTCACCGAAGTCCCGACAGAGATACACGGCTGCCTGCGTAATGGGACTGTGCCCGAATGAACAGTAGTAAATGGCTTTCCTGGGCATCCCACCTAAATTTCCTTCACTCAGATGGGGTGTTTAAAGGGCGAAGCAGAGGCGGCCCCAGAACCGGTGGCTGCCTGTCCGTGTTTTCCTGCCGACTGCAGACGCCTTGCGGTGCGGGCCCTCCCGAGGAACACTGCAACGCCCCCTCACAGTTTCACCACCTGCTAACAGCCGCTGGCCTGCTGCCAAAATCCCACTGCAAACCACAGACCCGACATGACTATCCGCACTGGAATGCATACCTAGGAAAACACGAATCAAAGTAGAAGAAGTACGCAAAGAATTCAAAAACTGCTGAAAGGAGAGTGAATAAGGAAAGGCCTATAAAAACGAGACGCTTCTACCTGTGGAGTGAGAACGGGCAGTGTCTCTTCCTCCATCTCTTGCATCACTCATTTCTCTAGCCAGTAACAGGTGATGGCATGTCCGCTGTGAATGAATGACCCAATGCCCTTTATTAGACACCGCTTCCCATAAAAAGAGCGGCCCGACACTGTGGCCCAGGAGCCAGTCGAGATGCATGTTTATCACGAGGCCCGCCCAAAGGAGAGGACGCAGAAGGGACCATGTCCTGCACAGGTAACTCTCCCAGTGGCTTTTCAGGCAAGTCTCATCCGCACCTAACACAGGGCTTCTCAACCTTGGCTGCGCATTAGAACCACACAGGGGGCGCTTAACACCCCAGTTCAAACAGACTGATGGATGCCAGAGAGGAGGGGTGCTGGGGCAGGGTGGGGTGGGAAAGGTGGTGGGATTAATATGTACTAATTAGTAGTTACAAAATAGGCGTGGGGATGTGGGGTGGGGCATGGGTCAACGATGCTGTGGTGACTGGTGCCCGGTAGGTGCCTGAATGATCGGAGAGGACGCTTTGTAACCCCTGTGAGTATCTGTGTGCTGTGCTGTGCGCCTGAAACTGATACAAAATGGTGTTGGGTGAAAGTAATCAGGAAAAAAGGAAAGAAAAACCCAGCTCAATACTCAGAATCTCTGGGGCCGGGCTGCAGGCATCAGCGCTTTTGAAAGGCCGTAGCGATTCTCTCCCCTCTCCCCTCTGGACCCTGTCAGCCTGTTCCGTGTTTGAGTGTCATTGGTCGTATTTTGCTTGCTTGTTTGTTTTGTTTAGATTCCTGTTAACGGTGAGATCATATGGTATTTGTCTTTCAGAGGGGAGAGGGGAGAGAATCATAGGGGAAAAGGGGATGGACTCACATGAACAAGGATAAAGGACACATGGACAATAACTAAGGGTGGGGGGTGGAAATGGGAGGGAGGCAGGGAGCATGGGGCGGGGGGCGGGCAGGGTTGGGAATATAAGACAGAAAGCTGTACTTGAACAAGAATTAAATTAAAAAAATTATTTAAAAAATAATAAGAAGAAAGGCCGCAGCGAAGGTTCAGAAGGAGGGGCCTAAGCAGCTGGGTGGGGTGCGGAGACAGATGAGTTACTCGCGGCCCCGGCCAGCTATTGGGAACCTCCATGAAGCGATTCAAGTTGGAGAAAATTTTATAAAAATGTAATAATAGCAATGTTTTTATGTTCTCGTGAGAGTATCCTGCTGGGAAAATGCTTAGCATCTCGCAAAACCATACACGTTAGAGGTAAGCAGTCCTGCGTGGTAACTGAGAAGGCCGGGATCATGGGAGGCCGGGGGCTTGTTCAGGGTCTCACTCAACCAGCGGCTGGACGAGCTTGTGCTACGGTCAGGGCTCCTGCTGGTCCTGTGTCCCTCTGCACAGCCACCCGGGATTCATGGTGTCTTTGAAGGGCACCATAAAATAGGCATATATTTGCTTTCCTCTGTTATACTAGAATTGTGATGTAACCTCATGTACAAACATGTATTAAATTGTTTGGGGATGGCTTTACAAGCATGTTGCTTTAGCACCTCAATCAATGATAAAATCACCGGTGAAACAAGCTTTCGGTTTTAGCTTGTCTGGAGGTTCCAGAGGCGGCTGTTGTCGTCAGAATTTGCTATTGTATTTATTTCGCTTGTCCTGCTCCTGCAGCAAGTATCAAAGGTTTAGGGAAAGTTACTGAGATGAAAAATTAAAAATGGAGAAAACATTTTAAATTAGCTTAGTCTCTTTTGGTGCTAACTAGGACCGGTCAAGACTGTCCTGTTCAAGGCTGACAGCTGCAGGACCGCTGCAGAGAAGCCAACAGCAACGGGGAAGCAGAGGCTCAGGCTCCCGAGAGCCAGTTCCAAGCAGTAAGCCCTTTCCCTCAGGCCTCGTCGGGGCCCCTCTCCCTATGACGTGAAGGTAGCAGAATTACACGGCATTTATTGAACATCCCCTAAGTATCAGATGGTTTACATCATCTCCCGTCTAACCCTGCACCGCCCTTTCAGGTGGTTGTTATCATCTCTACTTCGTAGACAAGGACATCGAGACTCAGAGATTTGCAAGTCAAATATCTATCTGCACTGGGCCCAAAGCCACAGGTTGCCTCTGGGCTCCAAGTCAGGCATTGGGCAGAGCCCCAGCGTCCAGTCACCCACACATCCTAACCATTCTGAGGGGCACCGCTGCATAAGCCCTCTCCTCAGCCATGGGACAACAGAACCCCCTTTTCCCCTGGCTACTCCTGTAGCCACGGTTCCAGGGGTGACCAACCTTTTGGTGTCTCTGGGTCTCGCTCAAAGGGTAGAGTTGCCTTGGGCCACACATTAAATATACAAACACTAACGAAAACCGATGAGCAAAAAAAAAAAGGTATAAGTAAATTTATGGTTTTGGGTTGGGCCACATTCATAGCCATCCTGGACCACATGCAGCCCCTGGGCCGTGGTTTGGACATCTCTAGAATCATAGACAATTTTTCCGAGAGACAGTATCCAAAAGAACAGGCCTGTATCGTGTGCCCTCCGTTCTCCACTTCTCACCTCTGCTCCCACCACCTAAGATGGGAAGAGAAGGGAGATGGGTCTGCCTGGGCGAGGCCAGGGGAGAACTGTGTAGGAGTGAGTGTGCAGGGTCGCTCACCACTAGACTGGATTTGCGGCTGATGCCATCCTGTTCACGTGAGTGTGAAACTGCAGTATCGGCAGGGCTGTCTTCACCTCAAAGAAGAAGGCTGAGTGTGCATGAGGGGTTGGGAGCTGATGAAGGTGAGTAGAAAGTTAGGATGGAAACTTCTGCCCTTTCACTCCAGGTTGCTGGGGAAGACAGTCCTGTCACCCTCTCGGCCAACTCCCAAATCACTGTTTTGACGTGAGTGAGGGTCCTAGGCCTGACTCATAGATCTTGATTGGACCTACAGATAACTTCAGGCAGTAAAACGGTATGAGACTTAGCAAAACAAAACAAAAAACAAATCCTAGTGTTTCAGATGATCAGAAGGGTCATACCAGTTAACACTACTGAACCAACTTTTTTTATCCTCCCTGGAGGACATGCATATTGAGTTTAGAGAAAGGGGAAGGGAGAAGAGAGAGAGGGAGAGAAACAGCAGTCAGTTGCCTCTCACATGCACCCTGACCAGGCACCGAACCCACATCCTAGGCATGTGCCCTGCCTAGGAATCAAACCAGTCACATTTGGGTTTATAGGACAAAGCTCCAACCAAGTGAGCACCATGCCAGGACAAGCCAACTTTTTAAATGTTGATTCAAAATGTAATTCAATACAGAACTCTTGCAGCTTTTTACGGCCAGTGCTTCCCTAACTCCAGCTAAGGATGTTCTTCTTATCCTTTCCTTCCCCAAGTTCCAGAGGGGGCAATGCCCACCCTTCCTTATTTCATGTTTCTCCCTCCATTCTTGGGCTGGATTTATCATCCCATCGATCCAAGCAAGGTTCCTTAACACTACCTAGAACTTTTCAGAATCTCTGGGAAGAACCAATGCCTTGGGTGAAGTTCCTGGGCCACTGTGTAGCAAGCAGGAAGGAATGCAGGAGCACACATCAGCTCCTGGATGGTGATTGGGTCCAAGCATGTCCCTCAGCAGACACCCAGAGCCCTAGGAAGGGTGGGCCATTGCAGCGCAAGGGAGGAGGGAGGCTGGCTTCACCTGGCCCACCTGGTGAGAGGTGATGTTTGAGTTGGCAGCATCCGAATGGTGTTAACACTTGACCACCATGGCTGTGCGTATCTCCACTACAACACCGCCGTGAGGCCAAAAGAGGGCAGGGGTTGTCACAACCGCCCTCTGCTGAGCACACTGTCCACATTCCTTCCACAGAGGACTGCCTGATTCAGTCCCCTGGGGGAGTCGTGTTTAAAGGAGCGGTGTCTTTCCTGTCAAAATGAGACTGATTCCTCGAGTCAGTAAAGGAAGATATTTAATCCTTCATGTGTCTCTACTTTGGCTCCTTGAAAACAGAGTAAAAGCCAACCAGCTACTCTTAGCCTGGTGACTGGGGTAATTCTCTCTCCTCACTCCACTTTCCCAGGCCGCATGGTAAACTATAGTTAGGTCTGTATTTTCAAGTACATACAGTTCTGCTGCGTATGTGTCCTTTGTGATGAGGATACCACCTTGTAAAGAGCAGGAAGGGAGGAGGAGAGGCAGGGAGGGAGGAGGGAAGGCAGGGAGGGAGGAGGGGAGGCAGGAAGGGAAGGAAGTCAACTGGCAATTTCATGGAAGGCTAATTTGAAACTGAACTTGAGTCTCCGGTTCCATTTCAATTTGCTTGAATACTAGAAAGAGTTTCTTCCCTTCTACTTATCCAAAACCAGATAGACAATAAATATTCATTAAATTCCTGTTGACTGAAGACATAAGCTCAGGAGTCAGAAAAGCATTCGAAGTAGTGTCCCAAGCACCTTTGGGAGGAACAGAAAGGGGAATGGGAGGGAGAACGAAGGCAAAAGAAATGGAAGACAAATAAGGGATGGCCTGGGGACGTCTTTTTAAGCCACTGAGATAGTCTGAATGATTGTAGGTCACGGCTGAGTGGTGACACAGGCCACTTCTTCCCCATGAGCTGGGTAATGCTTGCTTTGGGGACTCAGGCCCAGCCTGACGGAGCAGCACATGATCTGGGCCACATCCCAGGAGTTGACAGCCTCCTGAAAGGGGCTGAGAAGCTAATAAAAGCTAAAGAGTTTGCTAAGCACCTCTAGACCCACTCCTTGTCATTGGCAGTGGTGTCTGATGACCTTAATTGCTCACTGCAGAAAAGCCAAGCTCTGAACCCTCTCGAGTGGCGACCATGGAAATGCCTGCCCTTTCCAGACAGTTCTGTCCCTTGGGGCAGGACTGTAAAAGTTTCCACATTTTAAATTATACTTTTCTAGAGAAAATGTGTTTTTTTAAAGAGAGAAAATGGAAGAGGGGAGAAAGAGAAGGAAATATTGATGAGAGAGAGAAACCTCGATCTTGCCTCTCGTATGCACCCCGACTGGAATGGAACCCACAACCCAGGCATGTGCCCTGACTGGGAATCGAACTGGTGACCTTGTGCTTTGCAGGGTGACACCCAACCCACTGAGCCACACCAGTCAGAGTGAAAATGTTTTGTGTTTTTTTTAATGGTGAGATATACTCCCTCTTCCTTTATCTGCCTTAGTCGTGCTCTTATGTAGCAGCAGTTTCCCCAGGCTGTGAGTGTAACACATTATGAATTAATCATATAACATTTTACTGAAGCTCATTACTGAACTAGTAATAACTTTCCGGTCAGTGCTTTGCTGTACTAAGCAGGGCTTCCTACTATCTATCCTAAAAACCACTTTCTTCAGGCTCTAACAGGTGGCACCATGGTCAAGATTTCTGAAATTTGATGGACAAGTTTATGATTGTTTCATCCCAGAGCAGGGTCCATGGTTTGTTCAGCTCTGGGTCTCCAAGGCCGGCCATGTCCTGCAGGTGACATTGGGCCATGTCCTGCAGGTGACATTGGGCCATGTCCTGCTGGTGACATTGGAGGGTCTCCACAGGAATAGACACAAAGGGAATGAAATGAACATATTGAAGATTTTATTTGTTTTTCCTTCTATCCATTTAACATTATACTTTTCTCTGGTTCAGCTTCCCCTCCGTGTCCCCATGTCTAGTGCCAGGCAGGTGACATGGAGAATCGCCAGAAGGCTTATTTGGTAAGTGAGTGAAATTAATGAAGTGAAGAATCTTTCTTTTTTTTTTTTTTTGCTTTCCATTTCCTCACTTATTTTATTTGTTTTCCTCTTGGCTGACACCAGCCCTATAATGACATTCTCATAAAACTTTAAAATCCTTCGAGAATCCCACAGATCAGTAGCATATCTCTGCACCCTATGCTTCTTATTACTGAATATATGCTCGTTATAAATGTCATTGACCAGAATAAAACTCAAATCAATGGACAGCAGACTTGCTCCCAGTGAAGACTACATGTCATAAAATTGCCTGTTATTTCTAAATCGGTTTGTGGGTCCAAAGCAGTTTCATCCCAATTCTGCCAGAGCTGAGGGAAAGCAGTGAGGAGAAAAGGCATGGGGGGGAGGTGGTATGCCGTATTTTCAGACTGTGAGACTCACCCCCCCCCCAATTTGGGAGGAATAATAGTTGTTAATGCTGCTGTTGAGTTCTGGTTACATTTACATCAGTGAAATATTATGTTATTTATGTTATTAAATATTTTACCACATTTTTTGCTTCAAAATTTTTTTCATATTTTCCTCCTCTAAAACCTAGGTGCATCTTATGGTCCAAAAACTACAGCAATTATATAAAAATGGTTCTAAAATTCCTCCAGAATAATACATTGGAGGAAAGCTCAAAAGAAACTGTAATGATTACAAGAGATAAGATAGAGTAATGGAGGAAAAGACTTATCTTCCCAGACTCTAACCTGTACATACTGCTTTAGGAATGAACAATGCCCCTGTGTTACTGCCACAAGAATAAGCAGATCAAGAAAAATAGAAAAAATAAAAAAAGATGCCTTTACAAGTCAGTTAATTCACGTTAAACCATTTGAAAACCTAGGAATCCGTGAGTCCATACAATAATAAATACAACCGAGTGAGTGAGAACGGAGGACCTGTGCCTGCCATCCAGTGTTGATGCCAAGCAACGCGTGTGGAAGGCGTGCTCGAGTTAGAAAACCACCGTCTGCAACCACGAGGCCCGGGGCTGTTTCAGGCAGAATCGTCCCTGGAGACTGGAGCCTGGTGTTTGCATGGCCTTGAACTGCATTGCCACAGATCTCGTAGTAGTTATAAGGGGGAAATACTAACTAGACAGGGATTCCCAGGTGGGCAAAATTAACATCAGCAATGAGGGACACGTGAACGTCTAAGATTACCAGATACAATATACGGCAAAGGACCTAAGATCACTTACATGACAGCCCAGCTGGGATGCATAACCTGAATCTAATCAAGCAATGTTCTGCAATCTCCCCACCCTCACCCCCACCCCCACCTCCACCAAAAGGAACTAATTCCTCAAACTGTATCCAACGCACAGAAGACAAAAATAATCTGAGTTTACATACCAGCCTGAAAGAGATTAAGTACAGGTGACAACAAGTGTAGTGTTCGCTCCTACGATTGGTGCTGAGGGGGAGATGCTATAAGGCCGTCACTGGGCCAACTGGTAAAACTGGAACAGAGACTTTAAAGTCTTGTGACAGTGTGAAATGTACGTAAATCGATAACCCCACTGAGGTTATATAAAAGAAACTCTTATTTCTAGGAAACGCACGCCGAAGTATCTAGAGGTAAAGAGCCCTGGGGAATTCAAGTTTTTTTCAAATGTTCAGGGAAAGGCTCAAGAGACAGCACTTATATAGAACAGAATAGATGTGGGTAGGTTAGCCAGAGAGGAAAATGACAGGTAGGAGCAGGTAGGTAATAGAGGATAAATGTTAGCAATAGGTAGATGGATGTCCTTTGTACCATTATTGCAATTTCTCTGTAGATATGAAACCATTTCCAAATAAAAATGTTTCTTTAAAGAATATACACAGTGATGGTTCCATGAATATACAGCTGAAAAATAAACAAAAACTCCTCTGATCAGAATAGAAATCTGAAGTTCCCCTGCGTGGAGAGGGGAGGGCATACGGACAGAAAAGCAGCTCACAGGAGCCAACCATGGTGTCTGAAACGTTTACTTAATGTGTGTATTTATAGGTATTATGTCTCAATTATAAATTCAATTTTTTTCGTTAATCGCAAGTTGAGGATAAGCTGTGTGTGTGCCAGGGTGGGAATGGGAAGTGAGGGAGATGACGAAGGGGGTAATAAAATGGTACCAAAAGTAATACTTCATACTTTGCTTCAGAGTTTCCACAAATAAAACACCCAAGTTATTGTAAATTACATAGAATGATGACCGACAGAATCATCTCATTTACCCATGGCTGCTGCTATATATGCGCCTAACAACTTAACTTCAAAAGATACAAAGCATGTAGAAATGGAATCGCAGGGGAAAATCCCGAATCCACGCGAGTGCCCTCGGTGGTCCCTGGGAGCTGTCTCTTGCTTCAATGGTGTTTGGACGAAACAGATGCAGGGACGCCTCTGCTTCCAGCTCTGGCCACCCTCCACCCTCTTTTCCAGTCACCACCTTCGGGACCACCTCAGCCACCCTCGGCCTCAGAGAGTGGCCAACACCATTTTTTTAGATGAAATCCTTATTGCTGAGCAACCATGAGCCCCCACATTTGTCAGAATCATTCCACTGAGGCCAGCCTCACCTGGACAGCCTGCCTCTGAAGGTTTCCTAACCTGCCTCTCCCAGGGCTCCTGTTTCCTCCGGGATGATGTGGCCCTGCAGGGCATGGCCTGGCCAAGCGTCTCTTAAAGGTGCAAAACCAGCAAGGTGATCTCACCCTCTTCCAGGATGGGCAGAAGCTGTCCCCAGGTGAGTGGGGTGAGGCTCTGGACGCCATGGAAGCCACCATGGTCCCAGAGAAGAACCTGAACCTGGCCCTTTGGGGCTGCAGGCCCTGGGTTCTGCCCACACAGACCCTCATCTCTGTGACTTCCTGGAGAACCACGTCCTGGACGAGCAGGTGAAACTCATCAAGAAGATGGGTGACACCTGACTCACCCCCCGCCCCAAGGCCGGCCTGTTCCCAGGCTGAGCTGGGTGATCATCTCTTCAAAAGGCTCCCCCTCAAGCATGATTAGGAGTCTTTGGAGCCCAGAGGCCTTTTAGGGGCCCCTCTGCACCCCCGGGTGTCTGGCTTCTTCCTGATCCTCTCCCTGAAACCACTAGACACCCTTTTAACCACCCTGGAGCCCTCTCCCATTCCTTGGACCAAATGGAAACAATAAAGCTTTTTGCAGTAAAGTAAATAAATCAATCACAAATACATGATTATAGTAGAAAATTTTAGCGTATCCCTGTCAGGTGTGTTAAACTGCTAGCTGGAGCAGTCAAACATCAGTAAGAACCTAAAGGATTTCAGCAAGACAATGAAGTTTAGTCCAACGTACATTTAAAGAGCCGTTACTTCCTGGCAGCAAGAACTCCCTCTGGACTCTTCCAGGTGTTAATGAATATTATTCTCTTCCTGGAACATTCACTCCGGCCTTACCCTGGATGAGGCTTCTGTCATTTCTGCCTTTATTGCATCAGTGACAATAATAATAGCTCAGATTTACCGAGCCCGGGGCTCATTAACTGCTACCTAATTTAATTTTCAAAATAACTCTCTAAAGAGGTGGTGCCTCCCACAACAGGAGCTACCAGCCACCTGTGCCTCTGGAACACCTGATATGTGGCTGGTCTGCACGGAGCCAAGGTGGGAAGGTAAAATAAGCACTGGCGTTCCAAGGCAGAACCAGAAACATATGTATTGCAGGTTGGTACAGACCATTCCAGACACTGGCAGCAGCAGGCAAGTCTACTCTGTGCCCACGATGAAGCAAGACAAAAACGGGGGCACTCTGAAACTGTACCCGAGTACAAACAGAACAAGAACCTGGTCCCAACCACAAAACAACCAAATGCACCTCCTCCCAACTGATCCTAGTGACTGCTTTTTAGCTGTCACAGCTTTTATCAATTACGACGTGGCTCCTCTCACTTCTGAGGGGTAAAAGTTATCACCGAATCGTAGAACTGCTCCTGCTTCCAGACAGCACCCAGTCTAGACCAAAACCACACTGCTCTGAATTCTCTCCCAAACTACCTCGTACAAGTTCCAATCCTGCAACAACCCCCTCCCAACACGCTGTTTCTGAATCACCTCCCGACTCCTTGTGGAGTGCTCCTTCACTAAAGCAACTTGGTTCAACTACTGTGTATTCCTGGTGTTCTTTGGCTTGAGGGCATTGAGAAGCCCATTTAACAGAAAAGAAAACTGAGGCACAGAAAGGCCAAGTAACTCCCTTAAGGTCACACAGGATACTGGGCTACAGGACCCTCGCCCCCAAGCACACGTCAGTTTCTCTGGAGATGGGACCCAGGTATTCATGTGTATTAACAGCTTCCCACAACCTAGAGGGTCATGTGTTAACTGAAATAATTCAGACAAGGTCAAATACCATGTGATTTCACTTATATATAGAATCTAAAAAGCAAACTCAAAAAAACAAAACAGAAACAGACTCAAAAACAGAACAGACTGTTGGTTTGCCAGATGGGAAGGGTTTGGGGAGTTGGGTGAAAAAGGCAAAAGGATTTAGAATTACAAATTGGTAGTTGTAAAACAGTCATGAGGATGTAAAGTACAGCATGGGAAATATAGTCAATAATATTGTAATAACTATGTATGGTGCCAGTGGGTACCAGAATTACTGGGGGGATCAGCAAATTACATAAATGTCTAATCACTGTGCTGTACACCTGGAACTAATATAAAACAATATTGAACGTCAACTGTAATTGAAAATTTAAAAAGAAAAATCCCATAGCGAGAGCCAGCCAGGGCTGAGAAACATTGGCTAGATGATATCTATCGCAGCGCACCTCGCACTTTAACGCGCCCACTGATTGCCCCAGGATCTCAGGATCGCGCGGATTCTGATTCAGGGCTCAGGGCGCAGCCCGATTCTCCAGCTCCACCGAGATCCCAGGTGATGCCAGTGCTGCTCACCCCCAGACCACAATTTGAACAACAGGGTCTCAAGTTCCCTGCAGGTCCCAAACCCTGACTTGCCGGAAGTGTGCTTTGTCTCTGTATTTATTTTAAACAACAACAACATGGTTTACTTCTTCACTTACTGACCCCCTCTACTCCACCAAGCACCCTGCTAGGCACCTGGGAACCAGCGGGAGACCAGACAGAAAATGTCTCTGCCCACCAGAGCCGCCTTTCCAGGGACTGAGAGGAAGTGTCACGTCTGCTTAAAGCTGGGAGTCTAGAGCCCTGGGGTCAGTGGGTCTGTGCTTCCACACTAGCCTGGTGACCTTGGTGATGGTTGGGGGACCTGGCGTCTTCCTGCGACAGCAGCACTGTGTTATTTGATATCTGCCAAACAGGATGAATTCGGGAGCCACGTATGTATTCCAGACACATTCATCTGCTAAAACGACTGAAACATGTTAGTGAGGGGTGAGGGGTGGGGGGGGGAGCATCATATATTCAAGATCATGAAAATAGAAAGTCTGTTGTTCTTTTTACAAATCACAGCAATTCTGATAGAATTTAAAAGTAAATTATTTAGCACCCATGACCCCCCCCCCAATTACCAATGTTTTAAAGTAGGTCAGTTTCTGGGTCTGGGTCTCAAGACTGTACTTATAATAGATGAAATTCAAATGTTTTCTTCACTCTTACATTTAAATGGTTCTGACGTGAAATTTTAGTCAGTCTCCAAAAGGCGTCCTTTGCTGCTGGGAGCTTGGGGAATTTGCAAACCCCGCCTTCTCTGTTTCTCCTGAATGTCAGGCCCAAAGAGCCAGCCTATTGAAAGCAGGAATTCTAGCGTCAGGTCAGCTGTGCAGGGTGAAGGGGGGAAGGGCGGTCCTTGACTCCCGGAAGCTGGCCTGGTGCTCTCGGCTGGGCATGGCGTCCTCCTGTGCACAGAACCTCAGCATCAAACGAGGTCACTCTGTGAACTTGATAGATGGAGACAAAATCGAGACCACCCTGCCACCATGTCTGAACACAGGCAAAGCACAAACATCGTCCAGACCACAAAAATGGCCTAACACCCCCTTATCCTGGCTCAGATGAGTGACTGCTGGTTCTTCCCTGATTCCAACTTGACCCTGGTCTATTCTCCCCTCTTTCTGAATAGATTTACTGAGGCACCCACTCCATCATAGAATTCTCCTGGCACAGAGTGGCCACTCAAGAGAGCATTGTTGACTACAACTCCAAATTCTTGATTTCACGTACCCTCTTCTCCAACCACTATTTCCTATTCTTCTAGCTCCTGTGCCTCATCTCAGATGCACTGATCTCACTGAAGCAAAGCTGGGCCTTTTGTCTTCCCCAGGCCTGGCCTCCGAGGCTGGACATTGCTGGTGAAAATTATAGCGTCAGTCTGACCACTTCATTTTATTTACTTTTTAATCCTTCCCTGAGGACAAACTTATTGATTCTTTAGAGAGGGGGAAGGGAAGAAGAGAGAGAGGGAGAGAAATATGATGGGAGAGGAACATTGATCTGTTGCCTCTCATAAGCGGTCTGATCAGGACCAAACCGGTAAGCTAGGCATGTGTACTGACCAAGAATTGAACCAGCAATCTTTTGTTTTATGAGAGGACGCTCCAATCAACTGAGCCGTGTTGGGAACCACTCTGCCTGGTTTCAGGAATTGTAACTGCCTCCCATGGCTAAGACTGAGTGAGCGATCTCTGGAATTCAAGCCACAAAGAGCTTGTCTCTCTGGTAGCAAACACTGCCTCAGCTTACTCCCCTGCCCCCAAAGCATGGTCTGCTAGTCAGAGACGGGTAAGACTTCTCACAGAGAGGGGCAACCTAAGTCAGACAGAATCATTTGGGAGGCCATCATGGAAGGACTCGGGGGGCTGCAACAAAGAGGGAGTGGTGGACCCTCACCCCCCCCCCCCATTATTCTGATATAGCCCGAGTCCCCATGTCCTCTGGGAGAAGCCCTTCCTGGCTCTAATCCACTTAAGCCTGAAAACCTGTGACAGGGAGGGGTGCAGCTCCTTGCCTTGCTAGAGCAGAATCTGGGGTGATTGGGCATAAGAAAGAATTCCTAAAAATTCTGTGAAACCTGCTTTGCAAAGAATTCTTTCATTCATATGTTAAGGGTCTGAGCAGGAAATGAGTATGTCTCCCAAAGTTTCTGCAACCCCCTTCCTGACAGACTGACTCAGACTAAGCCCTTAGATTTCTTTGAAATGTTACCTACTGTTTAATCCTTGCCGCCCTGTATTCCTGTGTATTACAACCCAATAAAAGCCATTGAAGAAGAGGTTCTTGGTCTTTCTCCTCTGAGAGATTGGCCACCTCTCCTCCCCAAGCAGATCATGTCTTGGTAGTTTCACTTTCATCTGTGGTGGATGGGGGCGGGGGCTTGAGGGCAAAGTTGCCCCCCGCAGAGCCACACCAGCCAGGGCTGACCAGGTCACTTTAAATTCATGCACATGGGTGATGGCCGACTGCTCCCATGTGTTCAGGTTGTGGGACAGATCCTGGTGATGCTGTTCAGCAGTGTTAAAATCTAAGGAAGGAAAGATTTTGAAATAGAACTGAGAGGTCCTAAGGGAGAAAACAGGCAGCAAAGAAGAGTCAGCAGCCAGGGTGTGGGGCAGGGATGGTGCCATCTTTGAGAGCATTGGCTTCCAGTGAAAGAAAGTGACATTTTAAATGTCTCCAAAGTAGGAAAAAAATTTCTTTGGGGCATGACCCTTTAATCCCCATCCCCCAAGATCTGAGTTTTCCCATTCATAAGCCCTTTTACATATTTTAGAAAGAGGTTTATCTAACTAGAAAGCACTACTAACCAGCTTAGTTCAGCCACTTGCATGTGGGCAGAGAACCCCATAAGAGCCTCGTGTCTGGATAATCTGCCATCGTGATCACCCCAGACAACTAGACATGCACGGAGTCATGTCACTCCCTGCCCCACAGCCCTCTGCCCCACCCTCTGTCCTGCCCTCTGCCCCCACCTCTCTTGTGACTGGGAACATCTCTGGCTTTTCCTGTATTGAGCCATTCTAGAGTCTTCTCTTAAGAGATGCTTGCTTTTGAAATTCCCAGTCACTTGCCTGTTCCCCAGACACATCTTCAGTGCTAACAGAGGAAGCCTTTCTGTTTAAGCCAAGTCTCAGAGCACAAAAGGTTAATGTTCCCACAGAGCAGGAGGGGGGCATTCTTTCCCGGGGGTATGGTGGGCTAGAAAATGCCAAAAACACACACCCTAATTTCCCATCCCCCAACTGTGAATATCACCTTATATGACAGAAAAGAACTTGGCGCATGTACTGTATTTTTTGGACCATAAGACACACCTAGGTTTTAGAGGAGAAAAATAGGGGAAAATTTTTTGA
Organism: Sturnira hondurensis; assembly: GCF_014824575.4. Taxonomy (NCBI): domain Eukaryota; kingdom Metazoa; phylum Chordata; class Mammalia; order Chiroptera; family Phyllostomidae; genus Sturnira; species Sturnira hondurensis. Next base: position 7,777,968 of record NW_028085930.1, read on the forward strand.
AGAAAAAATGTGGTAAATATTTAATAACATAAGTAACATAATATTTCACCAATGTAAATGTAAACAGAACTCAACAGCAGCATTAACAATCATTATTCCTCCCAAATTTTTTGGGGGGGGGTATGGGAAATGTATGTCTTATAGTCTGAAAAATACGGTAATTAAATTAAGGATGGTGAGATGAGGAGATTGTCCTGGATTGTCTGGGTGAAGCCTAAATGTGATCATAGGTGCCCTTATAAGAGGGGAGGCAGACAGAGATGACAGGCACAAGAGGAGAAGCCAACTTGGCCATGGACGCAGAGATGGGAGTCGGGCAGCCAGAAGTGAGGAATGCCAGCTGTCACCAGGAGCTAGAAAAGGCCAGGACAGATATTTCCCTTGAACCTCCAGGAAAAGCACAACCTTGACTCAGATCTCTGCCCCACAGAACTGTGGGAGAATATGTTTCCATTTAAGCCACCAGATTGATGGGAATTTGGTACAGCACCCTGAGGACACTAATAGCGGGAGGACCCCTTTCCTGCCCCTGGTCATGGCTTCCACTGGAGGTGGTACACAGAATTGAGTGACGGCTTTTCTCTCCTGACTCCTGACAAAGCTAAGGGAACTGGTGAGCAGCCTGCAGGGGGGAGCACCGCTTGGGCGTTAGACACAGAAGGACAAACAGTGAGTGCAGAGCAGCAAGGCAGGTTCCAGCCAAGTTCTCCGCCAGCGTGTCTACTCTTGACCAGTCCTTGGGGATGTGGGCTGCTACCCAGCAGGGGGCAGAAAGTTCATCGTTTCAGATGAACCCAGAAGTCCTCAGCTACAAACTTCCAGTGTTGCATTTCTATACTTTTAGAGTAGAAATAGTTTTCAGGGAATGCCTTTGAGGGGGTGACCTTTCCTGAAATATGGCCTGTGCAAGCTTCCAACACTTGGTTAGGCAAACACAGGGGCCTGGGGCTGACAAGAGGCAGGCCAGGGAGAAGAACCGTCCCAGGTGGCCCGAGGTAAATCGGCATTACTGAGGGCTGTTGGTTCGAAAGTGGAAGGAATCGCCAGGGGCTGGAAGCTTTTGCAGGAAGCTGTTTCCTTTTCTCAAATGACCTCTGAGTCCACCTAACTCCAATAGTGTCCAACGGGTGCAGAGGAACCAAAACTTTCAATGAAATAAAAACACTTCAAGTCTCTGAGACCTACTCCTTTTCCAGGCTCATGTGAATGGCAAAAAAAATCCCTCCAGGGTGCAAGCCATGCTGTGCTCAAGGGGAATCTGGGATATCTTAAACCAGTAACTCTTTCTCTTTTAATAGTTATTATTCATAGAGAAAATTAACATATGCAAACATATTACAAAAAACTATAAAACAGAGAATAGAAGGGAGGGAAATCGTACCTATTTCTCTAAGGTTCCCACCCACTGTTAGGATTCAGAGTATTTCCTTTTCCACATCATTTTTCCTTGGCTTTAGAAAGCGACAATTGGAGATGTCTACTTTTCACATGTCACCTCTCCCGAGAGCTTGTGCCTGACCACCCAGTCTGAAAAGGCCACCTGTCGTATGGCTACCTATCATTTTACCCTGTTCTTGTGGCCCTCGGAGCCCTCGTCACTGTCTAAAAGCACATTTCTGATTGCTTCCTCATAGGTTGAAAGTCTCTTCCCACTGGCTCCACGTGGGACTTTGTCCTGTGCCCCAGGACCTAGAAGAGTGCCTGACACCACAAATATATACGTGTGGAATTCATTAATTGGATAGATGGATGGATGGATTGGGTCCTGCCCACTGCCTCGCCATGGCCCCACGTGGTTTGTGATCTCCAGTGGCCCCTAATGTTCCCTGTCCTCTCCCTGTTCCCAGGGGTTTGGCCAGGCTATGCGTATTACCTTGACTGGGAATTGAACCCACAACTTTGGCGTATTAGGATGATGCTCTGACCAACTGAGCTACCAGGCCAGGGCTACAGCAGAATTCATAGTAAAATTTCATTTGAAGAACTCTATTGATTAAAACAAAACAACCACAAACAAAAAATGTTTATAATCATCAAGTCCAAACTTCTTTATGCACTGATGAGAGACAGAAGTACACAAGGTCCACACACAATGACATGACCAAGTCATGGCAGAGCCAAAATAGCACACGACCTTGACTGCTATTTCCGTCCATGCCACCCAACAGGACCAGACACACAGGGAAGGAAGTGTCCAGAGCTTGGTTGTGAGAGGAGACTGCTTCGTCCAACCCGGTTATTACAGCGGGTACCAAGACACAAGTCAATGGAGATGAGATAAATACGGGCTTCAGCTTCGACACCAAGAGTTAAAGTACGTGGTCAAGGGTCATTATTTACCTTTATCTTGAATAAGAGAAATGATAAATTGGATCTTTAAGGGCCTTTATTTTTTTAAAAATTATAAATAAGTTGAAAACTCATCAACCCATTAACTAAAAGCTTTGCTGTCCCAAACATGGCAATTTCCCAAACATCAAATCAGTGATTTGCAACATAAATAAAGCAATCAGACTGATGAAAATAGAAGGCTTTCAGCAAAACCCACTTCTGAGAGCTGCCACCAAAGGGAAAAGGAAGAGCATTTTCCAGCTAAAATATTGACTGAAAACCATCACCTCTTTCCAAAACCCAGTGCTTAATTATGCTGTTTCACAGCAAGGTGGGTACAGATGCAGCTGTGATAAGAGGAATAAATGTACATTCAGAGAAAATCCAGACCACAATTCCTTTGGTGGTGTATTATTCACTTTGCTGTTCTCATGCAGTCCAGGTTGTAGATGTTACGCTGACTTCCTTCCGTAGCGTTTGTGAAATCGCTGGAAAATGGCTGAAGAACTTTGCTCTCCTTCTCAGATAACCAGCTCTCAGATCCCTTGGTTCGACACTCCTTTTTTGTTGCTATTTGTGTTTCTGTGAAGGTTCGGAGCTCATTACCCCAGTATGTGCATCTGTGGCATGCAAACTGTTTTGAGCTAAAGGCAAGGCGAGTTTACATTCAGGCTCAAGAGAAACCTCTGCCTCTCCCTTGAACTACCTAGAAGAACGTAATTAGGGACCTTGCCCACAACAAGAGATTGTCAGCCAGGATGTTTTCCCAACTCACCTATACAACAGGGCAAACTTTTGTTTACTAAGCATCTCTGCCTTCCTGAGTATCCTGTGAAGACCCTTTGAAGCCTCCCCACCGCAGGTGCACGCGGTCATCTCTAGCTGCAAATGTCTTACATACCTCAATCCCCCTTTCTATCTCTAACTTCTGCATGTGGGGTCTCTGACTCTCTCAGGTATGTGGGGTTCCCATATATTCATATGTATTAAACTGGGTTATTTTCTCTTAGTAACGATACCGGCACAGTGCTGGGAGGAGCAGGAAGGGGCGGTAGGAGGAGGTCGCCTGAGACAGGGGTAAACAAGCTGGCACTGCATGTGACAGATCCCCTGTACCCCCAGGTGGAGACGCAGCAAGAGGAGATGTTGCATGGTATTTGCACAGGCTGGAGCGGGTGGTTGCTGAGGGGAAACGCCCCTGCCCTCTTCTGGAGCTAGACAGGCCTGCCAGTCAAGCCCCAAAAAGGAGAGGATTGACTGGGAAGCTGGACGCTTCCGGAGCACATGGAATAATGGGCCAGGAGATTTAACCAGAGGGAGGGCAGAGACTTCGCCTTTTTTCTTCTTCGGGGATCCACGTGGATGATCATGCAGCTGCCGCCTGCGGTTTCCCAGAGGGCAGTATTTTCAAATGGGAGGAGGAATTCCAGGCGCAGCCTTGAGCGGGCCTGGCAGAGGGTGGAGGGGTGGTTCCTATGTGTTCTAGAGGGGATGGACTCTGAGGCAGAAACCTGCCATTCTTCCAAAACTTCGTAGCCTTAGAATAAAAGACTCCTTTCCTTTTTCAAACCTCTGCCTCCAGAAGTTGCCTCTGGGTGGTGGGCAGCAGCCCCCACGTCTCTGTTCTGTAACACTAGTATCTCAGGCCTCTTTGATTACTAGACTGGCCAGAAAAACCCTAAGGGTAGAGGAAGGTTAGTTCCTCCCCGATGTTCCCATCCGAAAGCACATGGAAGGAGGTGGGAGCAAGCCCAGGACTTGATGGAGCTCTTGTTCCTTCCTCTGACTAAATAGCAAAGAGGTGGAACGTCTCACCCAGGCAACTGCTGGGGTGGCTGTTCAGCTCTAAGTGGACATGCTTGTCCTTCAACTCTAAATGTGATTTATATTACTATTTAATTTTTATATAAGCACATCTACTTACAGTCAGAGGCAGATAAAGTAGGACTACTGAGACAATTTGAGTAATCACAGTAGCTCGTGTATCAGAATCGTTGGTTGAGATACCAGTTTATGGGTTTCCACAAGCCTCTCATGTTCCAAACTGGTGTCCAGATCCTTAATATTTCCTTCCCTTGGGGATTTTTGTAGATGGAGGAATAAACAGAAGCTGCTTAAAGTGGGAAGCACTTCTGGGGTTTTGGAAACCCTAGAACTTAACAAAGAAGTCAGTCTGGGAGGGGCAGAGGAGAATTAGGATCCCTGAAAAATTAGCAACAAAGATTGCCCCTGAAGCAGAGACAAGGATAGGATGCCTGTGAGTCAGGGACCGATGTATGTCCCAGTTTGTGGCGAGGTCTTCCGAAGGGTCCAGGTCTCATGGGCAGGTGTGTGGTGTACTTGGAAGGACCAGACCTGAGTTTGGGTCCCAAAGCCTCTAGGACTCTCTTCAATAAACTGTATACAAAATAAGGCCTAACTGTTAATATTTCATTAGAATGAAAAAAACAGATCACAACACATGAGCAATATAAATGTTCTGACAGATACCACAAATATCCTGAAAGGATATTTCAAGGAAAATAATATATTTTATTGATTTACTGCTCATCACACCTCTGTAAAGCTTTCCCCCCTACATTTTGGGGAACTCTTTTATCTGTCTTTCCACATGACAGTTTTATAACATCATTTTCTGTAAAGAAAATGGAAGGAGTGTGGGGAGGAAAATGTTTTTCCTTAACTCTGTTAGGGTCCCTGGCTGGGTCTACAAATTAAACTGACAAAGACAGATGAACAGGAGAAAAGCACACGAAGTTTATTAAAATTTTGCTTGTACATGGGATACTTTGCAGGAGAATAAAGACTTGAAGAAGGGAACACAGCAGGAAGCTTTTATACCTTTCAGACCAGAGACTTTTAACCCTTTTCATCTCATGGCACACATAAACTAATTACTAAAATTCGGTGGCACACCAAAAAATATATTTTTTGCTGATGCTAACAAAAGAGGTAAGTATAATTTTGACTCATTCACATCAAATATCTGTTGCTGTGTTGGCTGTTGTTGCTTTTTAAATTTGACAATCTAAGGGATGAGAGGTTAGTGCCCCTGACTAAATAGTCAGGGTCTGCATGTTTGGAAAATTATTACAGCACACCAGCTGAAAAATCCCTGTTATAGACAAAGAAACAATAAATTTGTGAAGAATTGAGAAGGGGTTTTGGGCTAGGTAGTAAATGCAGATTATTCAATCCAAATTCTCTCTCTCTGGTGATAAGAATATCTCCCTCCTGGTACAGGGAGGGCACCTTTCCCATGAGGACTTTATAACCTGTTTCAGGAAGAACAGGTGGGCTGGGCAGGTCAGAACGACTCTGCTGCCCCTGCCATTTTCTCAGACTCCTTCAGTTGTCCATCAGTAAATGAGTGGATCAAAAAACTGTGGTACATTTACATGATGGAATTCTATGCAGCAGAAAGAAAGAACTCTTACCCTTCATGACAGCATGGACGGAACTGGAGAGCATTATGCTAAGTGAAATAAGCCTGGCAGTGAAAGACAAATACCATATGATCTCATCTTTAACTGGAAAATAATCAACAAAACAAGCAAGCAAAATATAACCATCAAAATTAAGAACAAACTGACAGTCACCAGAGGGGAGGTGGAGGGACATAATGGGGGGTAAGGGGGGTAAGGATTTTCAGGAACATGTATAAAGGTCACATGGACAAAATCAAAGAGGGGTAGGATCAAGAGTGGGGTGGTGGGGGGAATGGTGGGGAGAAATGGAAACCATTGTACCTGAACAACAATAAAAAATATTTAAAAATATAGTTCTGAAAATGAACTATTAAAAGGTAAAAATGAGTAAATAAAGAACTCTTTACCTTAAAAAAACATAAAAAGACATCCAACAGGCCTGCAACTGCAGCCAGCTATGGTCCTCTCCTGTTCAGTGAGGTACTGAGTTGCTTTTCAGAGACACCCAGACCGAAACTGCAAGTTCTTCAGCTGAAACATGTGTAGAGGAAAGAACTTTGACCTCCTGTTGTACCAGGAACCAAAGGACCAGGACATAGTCAGAACTTGAATACCAGGAACCCTTTCATAGGCCGAGGGTCTGTAGTCCAGGAATATCTAGGATTGATGCCCCTTCACCATAAATGGCCAAGTTCCAAGGTGCTCTGTTAAAACTAGCCCCACCAGCACTTCCACATACCTGTTCCCCTAACTGCTTAAACACCCTTAACTTAGTCCAGTGAGCAAGATGGATTTGAGGCACCATTAGGTCTCCCATCTTCTCAGTTGGCATCTTCTCAATCAGTAAAACTGCCCTTACTCCAAACTCTGATGTATTGAATTTTGACCTTTTGAGGCACACAGAATTTGGTTTGGCAACATGCCAAGGTGCCACATTTTGGGGTAGTGTCCTGAACCCCACCATTGGTCTATTTTCTTCTCTATCATAGCTCATTAAAATTTATTATTATTATTTACAGCTTTAAAAAACTTTCTTTTATCTTTATTGCTCATTATTTGTAAACTTAGGTAAATATTTGGAGTTATTGTCAGATTAGGAAATTATCCAGGTTTTTTTTAATATATGCATCTCGAGGCATGTCAGGTTTTCCTACATATGAGCAATCAAAAAACTATCACATCAGGGTATTGAGAAGCCATTTCTATACCCAGTCACATACCACAACCCTTCATTAGAGGTTTTTGTTAATATATGAATCTATGCCTGTAAAACTCTCCTAGGAAAACCGGCCTACTTCCTAGCCAATGAGGTCCCAGCCTTATGGGTGCTCAGGAAGGTCATTTCTTGGCAGGCCAGGAAGCCTAGAAAATTTAAGGAACCTTAGGAAGAGAGGAATTCACCAAAATTACAGATTCTCTGGGTTAAATCTGGTGGACAGAGTTTCCTGGGCTTAGTTCCCAAGCCTCAAAACAGAAAATATCCTATAGTAGTTCTCCCATTTATCTGTGGCTTCACTTTCCACAGTTTCAGTTACCTGCAGTCAATGGTGGTACCAAAAATAGTAAATGGGAAATTCCAGAAATAATAATTCATAATTTTAAAATCATACACTGTTCTGAGCATTGTGATAAAATCTGCTCCCACTTGATCCCGCCCCAGCCATGAATCGCCCCTGTGTCCAGCAATCCACACTGTACAGGCTCCCCTCGTGTGAGTCACTCAGAAGCCATCTCCATTGTGAGGCATCTCATGGCTTGTGCCCAGGTAACCCTTATTCAACTTGGCAATGGCTCCATACTGCAAAAGTAGTGGTTCTGGCAGTTCAGGTACGCGCAGGACAAGCTGTGATGTGTTCCTTTTAAATGAAAGGTGAGTACAGCACATTATGATATTTTGAGAGACAGCACATTACTTTTATTAGAGTGTGTTGTTATTATTGTATTTTATTATTAGTTATTGTTGTTAATCCCTTCCTGTGCCTAATTCATGAATTAAACTTAATCGAAGATATGTATGTATAGGAAAAAACAGTATATACAAAGTTCGATACTATTCATGGTTTCAGGCATCTATTGGGGGTCTTAGAACACCCCCCCCAATAGATAAGGGTCAGGAGGCTACTGTCATAGAGACTTTTCAAATTCCAGTTTGAAACTTCATCTCAACCTACTTGCGCAGTACTGCATGGCTCTAGGTTTGTAAAGCAAAGTCAAGCAAGCCTGTATGGCTATTTAACCCTCTTCCTGCATGGGCCAGACCTGATGAGAACAGCCTTCTCTGTGATCAAAAGTAACCTTTGCAGGTTATTTATGATCACAAAGGGGGAGAGTGTCAAGAAAAATTATCCTGAACTTGAAAACAGGCTAGAGATCTTTGGGATTCTTTTGAGAGTAATGTTAGGAGTGCACCTTTGATTGGCTTCCTATTGACCAGTCTGTTTCACAGCTCTGTGGGGGCAGAGACTAGCTAACTTGCAAAAAGTGGAAACAGTGCAAATGATTTTTGCCCAAAAGCAAAACAAATGGTACCTGACAAACGCTAATTCTGCCTAGTGCTGAGACAATTGATTTCCATGCATAGAAAGTACAGCCCCCCAAATTAGGTTTTATTGTTTGTAGGATATAAACTAATATCACATGTATGAACAAACTCATTTTAACCTTTTCTTTTGTCTCACTGCTGTAAAGCTCTGTTCTTCAATTCTCATTTGAATTCATTTTAACGTATTACTGGTTCCTTAATGAGTGGAGTGAAGTCCTTGACATATTTATTTTATGTGTATAGGAGGGTCATGTGTGTAACTTGTTGAACAGTTTTCTTTAGCACATGCACTAAAACTATGCCAGCAGTTTTGCAATGTGCCTCGTCGGCCCATTCTTACTCTCCAGTTCACACTAGAGCTGGATTCTACCTCCCAGTGTCCAGCTCTGACTGTATCACTTCCTTGCTTGAAACTCTTCAAGAGCTCACACCTTTTGATACAAGAAGGTTCAAACACATTAGATTGGTATCCTGGGTCTCTCGGGGTCATTCCCCAACCTCTCTAGACCTACGCTTGGCTCCGGGTAGACAGAACTTCACCCTCTCCCCAGACACACCTTCACTTTCCTGCCCCCTGAAAATTACTCTTATTGCTTGCTCTGCATAGGATGGCCCCTGAGTATTATCCTTTCTCATCCACCTTGCAAAGTCCCCTGACCACCAGCATAAATTCTTTCTTTTTCCTCAGACTCTTACAACCCTTTGATTTGAATATCCTTTCATCAAATTTCACTTTGTGTCGAGATATTTATGGACCTCAGACTCAAAACTAGATTTAAACTTCCTGAAGGCAGTGCTTGGTTCTGTATTATGCACATGGTAGGTACTCAATTAATGTTTAGTAATACATGGTAAATGACCTTCCTAGCGTCACTTACCTGAATGTCATGGTTTGCTTTTTGTTCTTGAGAAAGAATAAACGCTGTCCCTTTCCCTTACTGGGCACCGAAAAAATTTTTTTCTATCTTTGTCTTAGTTTGGCTGCCCCAGAAGCAGACCCGAAAACAAGGATTCAAAGACAGGTAGTTCAAAGCCCTGGCTGGTATAGCTCAGTGGATTGAGCCCGGGCCTGTGAGCCAGAGGATCAAGGTTCGATTCCCAGTCAGGGCACATGCCTGGGTTGCAGGCCGGTTCCCTGTAGGCCAATTCCCAGCAGGGGACTCACGAAAGGCAACCATACATTGATGTTTCTCTCCCTCTCCTTCCCTTCTAAAGATAAATAAATAAATAAACAAACAAATAAATAAATAAATAACAAAGACAGGTAGTTCAGTTGAGTGGTGATCCAAGAAAACAGCAGTGAGAGAGTCAGAAAGTGAGCTGGGAAGAGAAAGAAAGCAATGAAGGGGAGTCCCCCTGTGGGTTGCTGGCATGCCGTTCTCTTCGGGTGCTCCGAGGGGTATGCCGGACCTCCCTGAGCTGTCCCAACCAAGAGGTGAGGGCATGAGCGGTATTGATCTATTATTTCCCCATCTGCCGCTGTTGAAGGGTTGCTTCTGGGGACGTTGTCTCCTGACATTTCAGCTTCTCTATGCACAGGCCAACACGCTCCCTCCACCAGACAAAAAACGCTCAAGCAGAATCAATGGTCTCTGCAATAAGCAGGCTTCAGGGCACCTCCAGCTCGGGGTATGTTACTGGAGAGACTCCCAGACAAGAAACCCAATGCATTTCCTTCAGTTTAAAAGAAAAAACAAGCTCCTCTCTCATCACCTCTCTGTGTCAAGAACTCACTCAATTTTTTTCCTGATTATATTGTGGCACTACTGAGTTCCATTATGGTTCTAGATTTCAGCGTTATGGCTTTGGAATATATTGAAGAGTCTCAGGAGTCTGAACTCATTATTGTTTAGCCATAAAGGAAACTAGATGTTTGCAAATTTTTTTTATTAAAATTGTATACTGTGCCAATTACAAGCAAAATGAGACTGGTAGGGACTCCTGCTTGCCTCTGTGACATCATTTCTTCTACGTGCTCCCTCCGGGGTCTGTTTAGCATGCAGGTTACAGTGTGGGGTTGTCCAAAGGAGGGAGGCAGGCCAACTGCTGGGAATCTGAATCATCCTTGTTCAAAGTTATTCTACATGCAAATGAGGCAGGAGAGGCAGGAGACTCACATCTCTGCAGGAGGTGCCTAAAGGGCACTCACAGGAAACTATCTAGGTGGTCACCTCTGGAAAGGGGGCTGGAAACCCAACCTCGGGGATGGGAATTTCATGACAAGTTTCCATTGCAGCCAAACTATAACCACCCATGTATACGATATAGGTAGAACAAGGCCGACTCCCAGTTCAGGCTGGGCTATTATCCTGGGAGAAATGCTCTAACCTGTGAACTTGCACACCAAGCTGCCAGTCCCTGCCCCACGTCCCTTGGCCTCACCCTCCATCTCCAGCAGGCTCCTCATTTCTCTGCGTTCCAGGGCACTTCAGCTTTTCGGTATCACCCGTGAATAGTGATACCTGCAGTTACCTGCATCAAAATCACCTGGAACGTTTGTTAAACTGCAGATTGCTGGGTAGAGTTTGCTTCAGCAGGTCTGAGGTTTATTTGCAGCTCTAAGAAGGTCCGAGGTGATGCTGATACTGCTGGTCCAAAGATTGGAACTTGGGAACGACTGCACCCCGGGCCTACTGCCTCAGCATCTGCATAATGGCAAGATCGCCAGGCGATCCACGTGCTCACCGAAGTGTGAGGAGCACAATTTTCTCCGCTCTCCAAAGGATGGAACCATTCTAGGTGCATGGAAAAGAAGTTAATTGATTATTTACATAGGATACTTTAGGCATTAAGATTTGACCACCCCCCGCCAAAATTGGAAAGGGCTGAATTGTTTAGAAAAAGAGTTTCCAATTTTTTCAAGAGTAGAAAATATTTTATTCCCTTTATTTCAAAATATGTTATATGTGCCCCTCCCACCCTCCAATGGTTAATATGCATAATAGCATTTGTAGTATAAACACCCCCATACGGACTCCGCCTCTGACTACCAAAAGCCCATGCAGAAGCTCCTGCTGCAGGATCATCGACAGTCCTTGCAGCCGTATTGCTCAAACTGAGGGGCGACAGCATGGGACAAATTACCACACTAGTTAACCTCCCCTCCTCCACTGATTTCACAGCGTATTCCTTCATAACATTGTCCTTATGGGGTAGGATTACAACCAGCTCAACCTGTTTGCACCAGGCAGACCTCAAATCGCTAATCACATACTCATCAGTCACCTGGCATTCGTTATTGTTGCCATCCTAATCTAAACCCCTTGAAGTTATATAGGAGCCACGGCACTAGTCATCGCTCACAGTTTACCACCCTCGGTATTATTCTGTCCAGCCAACTCAGATTACAAGAGAGTTCATAGCTGAGCAATAATCCTTGCTCGAGGATTACCAAGCATCCTCCCACTTACAGCAGCCCGGTGACTTCTAGCAAGTCTTACTAATTCACCGCTTCCCCTGACAGTCAACCTAATCAAAAGCTGTTCGCAGTCCTATCAACATTCTCTTGATCTAACTTGTCTGTCATTCTCATAGGACTGCACATCAGCATCACGGCCTGGTACTTGCTATACCTGCTAATTATAGCTCAATGAGGCAAATGCACCCACCTCATCAACATCAAACCCTCCTATATATGAGAAAATACCTTTATAGCTATACACATACTGCTCCTGCTATCATTTTTTAAAAGATTTTTATTTATTTATTTTTTAGAGAGAGGGGAAGGGAAGAAGAAAGAGGGAGAGAAACACCAGTGTGTGGTTGCCTCTCACATGCCCCCTACTGGGGACCCAGGCCCCAGCCCCCAGCCCAGGCAGGTGCCCTGACTGATAATCGAACCTGCAGGTGAGCACTCAGTCCACTGAGCCACAGCAGCCAGGGCGACCCCTGCTACTATTATCTATCAACCCGAAAGTTATTTTGGGAACTTTGTACTGTAAACTATAGCTTAATAAAAACATTAGATTGTGAGTCTAACAATAGAAATTAAAACTGCTTATTTACCAAAAAAGTATGCAAGAACTGCTAACTCATGTCTCATACCTAACAATGTAGCTTTTTCAGGCTTTTAAAGGATGGAAGTTATCCATTGGTCTTGGGAATCACAAAACAGGTGCAACTGCAAATAAAAGTAGTAAACCTATTCTCTTCCTCACTACTAATATCACTGATCATTTTAGTTATACCTCCTGTAACAACCGCATCAAATATTTGCACCTCAGTTGGGAGAACGGAAACAATTATTGACAGGAGGTTGATAAGGAACATCTTGTGAAAGAGAGGATTTGAACCTCTGGTGATAAAGGTTTAAGTTTTACACAATTACTGGTCTCTGCCACTTTAACAAACCTTGGTCTAGGTTAAATTATTTTATGATTTATCAGCTTGAGATTGTGTGACCGCTCAGTCTTAAAAGCACTTCTTTTAAAGTGGGTCTTGTCTCTCTCGTCCTTTCCTACTGGGAGAGGCATGAAATAGATAGAAACCGACCTGGATTGCTCCGGTCTGAATGCAGGTCACGTAGGACTTTCATGGTTGAACAAACAAACCATTGATAGCGGCTGTACCATTGGGATGTCCTGATCCAACACCGAGGTCGTAAACCCTATCGTCAATAGGGACTCTTAAATAGGATTGCGCCATTATCCCTAGGGTAACTTGGTTTGTTGGTCAAAAATTTTGCATCAACAGTGATAGGCTTATTTCTAACTAGTAAGTCTTAATTTATAATCACTGGAAGGTTGTTTTGTGTGCTGAAGTCACCCCAACCTAAATTATCAGAGTACCAGAGATTGTTTTATTCCTTTGGGTGATTAGTGGCTCCTCTTAGGCTGATTAATTAAAGCTCTATAGGGTCTTCTAGTCTTGTTTTATCATCGCTGCCTCTTCACGGAGAGGTCAATTTCACTGATTGAGAGGAAGAGACAGTAAAACCCTCATGTGCCATCTGTACGAGTCCTTATTTAGAGAACAAGGGATTATGCTACCTTTGCACAGTCAGGGTACCTTGGTCATTGAATGGATGTCACTGGGCAGGCAGTACGTCTAATACTGGTGATGCTAGAGGTGATGTTTTTGGTAAACATCACCTTTGTTAATATTTGTGTAGCACTTAGTGTTGGCCCATAAGTGGTTTATAAGGTTTTGTTATATAAACTTATTTAGTTTATAGTACCTGTGCCTTGAAAGAGCATATCGGACTGAGAGTCTACAATCCTGGGCTGGGGAAGAGCCTGTGCAAAGGTCCTGTGGAAGGAGAGAACTTGCGAAGGACAGACAAAAGGCTATTTTGATTATGAGCTGAGAGATGGAGTGATGGCCTCATGGGAGAAAAACGGCAGGGTCCAGATCAGGCAGGACCTCACAGGCCATGAAAACATACAGTTTGTTTGTTGTTTGTTTTGTTTTTCCCCTAGAGGCCACGGGAAGTCACTGGAGGATTTTAAATATGGGGAGTGCAGGATCAGGTTGCTTTAAAATGCACGTTCTGGGAACCCACCCTTGAGAGCCTGATTTAGGAGCCTTGAGGTGAGGCCTAGGTCACCTGCGCCTCTAGCCAGCAGCCCAGAGGATGCTGTCACATGCAGATAGTCCTGGGATCCCTATTTAAAGAAGCACTGGGACACCCCACTGTTCAAAGGGTTCGGAGCATACAGTGACACAGAACAAGACTTGGGCATTGCAGAAATTTGCCTCAGAAAAGGACACCAGGGGTTTTGTCAAGGCCAGATGGCCTGTGATTAAAATAGAGCACAATACAGAGGACATGTGCTGTCTTGCAGGGACAGAAGGCAGGGGACTCTACCAGTCTGCTAACTGTGCACTGTGCTCCTGAGACAGCCAGGCCTTGCGCAGCTTTCTCCGGTGCTTGGGGGTTAACCCAGAATGAGTTTTCCATAGCCAGGTTTCAAACGGCAAGTTCCGGATGCCCTACTCGGCCTGGGAGCCCAACTGACAGCCAGACTCATGTTTGGAATGCACCAGCTCCAAACTTTGGGGAATTGCTGTCCAAGCGCTGCTCCCAGCTCTCATGGATGCTCGAACAAATCTCTTCTCTGAGAAACCAAGGCCTGGAAGATCTTGTCTTCAGCTGGCTAATTTGCATACAGCTATCACTATAGCCCAGCCTAACCCCCGGTCTTCCACACAGTGATTTGTCCGCATAGCCCTTGAATTTGGAACTGAAAAATAACCAACACAGACTATAGTCATCATTGTGGCTCTCTCTGATCTCTGCCGTGTCAGGAGACAACCAGAAGTCAGTGGTCTGCAGCCCAGTAGAGGGCCCTCACCAGAACTCAACCAAGGGCTCTATTGGCACCCTCACCTGGGATTTCTGGTCTTCAGAACTGTGTGACTCCTGAATAGAGCCTAGTGTGGGATTTTGCTTTGTTAACAAATCTGAACACTGCTCTTAAATAGGTTTAATCCAGCACAATCTGTAGTTATAGTAAACAAAAGAAATAAAAGGAATCAGGATTATAAAGGACATCATTTTATTGGCATAAAACATGATCATTTTTTGTGACTATCCTATAGAACCTTCAATAAAGATTCTATCGCTAACCGTGCATTTGGCTCCCACCTGTGCCATAGATGCTGCAATCATTCTCAAAGGACATTTTTGACTGAGCAGCTGTAAGTGACAGCTGGAGCTATAGAGAATTGCTGGAGATACATTTGGAGAAATAGAAGTCATTTTTTTCTTTCAGAAGTTAGAGTATGCAAACTAAGAAACAAAAGATTGTAAAGTCTAAAGATGCAAACTTTAGAAGCATGGTAAACAGAAACTCTTAGAGTGAAAAAGTAAAAAGACATCATAGAATTACTATTTTTTGTTCTCTCTGGGTCATTTCCTAGTTTCCAGAGAAGAAAGAAAAAAATGTGTTATGAAGTAAGCAAAACAACAGCAACAAGTAAAAAAACCACCAACACCAAAAAGAAAACCTCAAATTTGAATATTTATGCAGAAAAGTACATGAGATGGAAGGCAGAATTAAAATCAATTAATAAATATGTTAAGGAGATAAGAATACAGGCATTGGATCAAGATGGCGGCATAGGCAGACATGGCTTGCCTCTTTGCACAACCACATCAAAATTGCAACTAAAATATAGAACAACTGTCACTCAGAAACATCAGAAATTGATTTGAATGGGAGTCTGACAACTACGAAATTAAAGAAACCATATTCATCTAAATGGGTAGGAGGGGTGCAGACACAGAATGGGTTGGTCCCACATCCACATGTGGTGGGTAAACATTTGGGAGGGATATCTTAGGAGTGAGGAGTCCCAGCCCCACACTGGGCTGCCCAGCCCAGGGTTCCAGTGTCGGGAGGATAAGCCCCTACAATTTCTGGCTGCAAAAACCAGTGGGGATTGAGTCCATGGAAAAAACTTCTGGAGCTCCAAGCACATGCATAGACTTACTCGGACTCATTCCCTCTGAGCTCCAGCACCTGGGTGGCAGCTTAAAGGGCACGAGTAGTGTACTGGGAGAGGCTGAAGTGTTTGGCATTGGGGTGAGAAGAGGTCATTGCCCCTTTTCTGAGCCCTCCCTCTGCAGAGCCATGGAGCTGACTGGCTAGTGTCATACTTGAGACTCCATCAACCTGGCTAACACTGTTTGACCGGCCTTGGAGATCCCTAGAGTTTCTGCCCCACCTAACTTACCAGGCAGCCCCCAAACTACTTTCCAGTATGAACAAGGTCTTGGCTCAGGCTTCACAGCTTCCTAAATCCTATCAAACAAGCAAGAGCTGGTGTCAGTGAGCTACAGGCTGGGTACTAGCAGCAGCCAGATTAGTTTCATAGCTTGGCTTCACTTAGCAATCTCCAAGCCCAGCACAAGCATCAGCCATCTCAGATTGCTTTATAACGCAGGCAGGTGTGGCCCTGGGCAAAACACATGTGGGAGCTGTACTTGGCCTGCACTAGCTGGGAAACCCCAGGACCAGCACACCCAGTGGGCAGCTACAGACTACCTCAGAACACTACCACCCTGCCCTTGCACAGCTGATCCTCCATGGAGAGAGGTGGTTGGTAGTAAGTGATCACAGCCAATCCTTGCAGCTGACAGGGTAGATCCCTCTCATTGATCTGCCAGCAGCAACCAAGTCTCAACTACAAGAGGAGGATGTACTCAGTCCACACAAAGGGTACTCATCAAATACCCAGCTTGGATGATAGGGGAGGCTGTGCCACTGGACCCTATAAGACACAAACTACATTAGGACACACTACCAAGACAGAGTCTTGCTAGCAGCTCTACCTAATACATAGAAATAAAAACAAGAAGGCTGCCAAAATGAGGATACAAAGAAACATGGCCCAAATGAAAGATCAAAACTCAACAAAAGGAGCTAAACTCAATGGAGATAAGCAACCTAACAGATGCAGAGTTCAAAATACTGCTTATAGTGATGCTCAAAGAACTTAGTGAGGATCTCAGCAGCTTAAAAAAGATCTAGTCAGAAACAAAGGACTCGCTAACTAAATAAAGAACAATTTATAGGAAAACAACAATAGAGTGGATGAAGCCAAGAATCAAATCAATGATTTGGAACATAAGGAAACAAAAAAAAAAACAACCAATCAGAACAAGAATAAAAAGTATTCAAAACAATGAGGGCAGTATAAGAAGCACCTGGGACTTTAAGAGGTCTAACATTCGCATCATAGGGGTGCCAGAAGGAGAAGAGAAAGAGAAAGAAATTGAAAATGTATCTAAAAAATAATGAAAAAAATCCCTAACTTAGTGAAGGAAATAGACATACAAGTCCAGGAAGCACAGAGAGTCCCAATCAAGTTGGACCTAAAGAGGTCCACACCAATCACATCATAATTAAAATGCCAATGTTTTTCCCTGGCTAGTGTAGCTCAGTAGATTGAGCACGGGCCTGTGAAGTAAGGGATTGTGGTTGATTACCAGTCAGGGCACATGCCTGGGTTGCAGGCCAGTTCCCAGCAGGGGGCCCATGGAGGCAACCATACACTGATGTTTCTCTCCTTCTCTCCTTCCTTTCCCCTCTAAAGATAAATGAATAACATTTAAATAAATAAATAAATAAAATGCCAAAGTTTAAAGGTAAAGAGAGAATCTTAAAAGCAGCAAGAGAAAAGCAGACAGTTACCTAGAAAGGAGTGCCCATAAGACTCTCAGCTGATTTCTCAAAAGAAACTTTGTAGGCTAGAAGGAACTGGCAAGTAGTATTCAAAATGATAAAAAGCAAGGACCTATAGCCAAGGTCACTCTACCCAGCAAAGGTATCATTCAGAATGGAAGGGCAGATAAAGTGCTTCCCAGAGAAGGTAAAGCTAAAAGAGTTAATCACCACCAAGCCATTATTATGTGAAATGGTAAAGGGACTTACTTAAGAAGATAAAACACATGTACAGTAAAATGACAACAAACTCACAACTATCAATAACCGAATCTGAAAAACAAAAACAAACTAAGCAAACAGCAGAAGAGGAACAGAATCATAGGTATGGAGATCCTATGGAGGGCTATCAGCTGGGAGGGGGAAGGGGGGAGAGGGGAAAATGGTGCAGGGATACACAAGTATGATTGGTAGGAACAAGATAGGCAGGGGGAGGTTAAGAACAACACAGGGAATGGAGAAGCCAAAGAACTCACACGCATATTCCATAGACATGAATTGGGACCCTGGGGATTGTTGGAAAGAAGAGGGCTACCAGGTGGAGGGGGGGAAAGGGAAAAACTCAGGACAACTGTAATAGCATAATCAATAAAATATACTTAAAAAAGAAAAATAAATATAAGTTAAGAAATAATTTACCATAATATTATATTTATTAAATTAATAAATTTAATAAATTAAATTTCATGAATTATAATTAATTATAATTAATTAAATTTAACTAATTATAGAGGAATGTATTTTCCCCCTAGAAGAAAAACACTAAAGTTTTTAAAAATATGTTTTTTATTTATTTATCCCCTTTAGATGGGGAGGGAAGTAGAGAAATATCAATGCATGGTTGCCTCTCATGAGTCCCCTGCTGGTAACTGGCCTGCAGCCCAGGCATGTGCCCTGACTGGGAATCGAACCACGATGTGGTTCGCAGACCCGAGCTCAATCCACTGAGCTACACCAGCCAGGGCAAAACACTAAACTTTTTAGCATTGGGTTCAGGTGACTTATTCAAATTTGAAAAGGAACAGCTTTTATTTTAAAAGATGTTATTATAGGTACTAATAACAAAATGTTAAAAAGCCCCCAGAACTTACTAATATAGTACCTCTAAAATGGGAAGGGTTTGTTAAAAAATAAATACTAACCAAAGGAAATAGAGACAGAACAATATTTTAATGCTTTTTCCTGGTCTCACAAGACTCCACAAAAGTAGCACTGGCTTGAAAAAGGATTTTTGACAGTGGAAATGGGGACAAATTGACTGAATTGTGAAATAGTTTTGAGGTCAAAGCAACCAGAAGTCCACCACTAGTCTGTTGCTGAGACTGCAAAAAGTTCTCAAGTAATTACTGGAATTTTTCATGGCCAGAAAGTGACAGGATTAGGAAGGTCTTTCACCAAATCCCCTTAAAATGTCAGTCTCCCAGAGAAAGACCGCATCACCTCAATCCGATCAAGCTTATCACCTCGGTGTGACTAACCTGAGGAGCGCACCATGGAATGATGCTACAGAATGTAGCGGTTCCCATCCCAAAGGCGTATGCGGCCTTGGCAGGCAAAGTAAGTGAGTGAACTTCTAGTTAGCACTATGCATACAGAAATGTTTAGGGGTGACATATTTGGAACTTACTTTTAATAACATTTTTTAAAGATTTTATTTACTTATTTTTTAGAGAGGGGAAGAGAGAGAGAAAGTGAGGGAGAGAAACATCAATGTGCGGTTGCCTGTTGCGTGCCCCCTACTGGGGACCTGGCCTGGAACCCAGGCATGTGCCCCAGACCGGGAATCGAACTGGCAGACTTTTGATTCCCAGGCCGGCACTCAACCACTGAGTGTAATTCAGCCAGGGCCTGGATTACCTTTTAATAGTAGAATGTAATGATGGGTAGACACAGGAATGGGTAGATAAATAAAAATGTGATCAAGCAAGTGAAGTGAAATGTTAGGGGTAGAATCTAGGCAGTGGGTACATGGGTATTCCCTATACAATTCTTTCCATGTTTCCATATGCTTGAAAACTTTTATAATTAAATATATAGAAAATTTCAGTAACATGATATACATATGGGCAATTCATAGAAATTTTTTGCTGTATTTAGTGTAGGGAAGCTCCTATGCGTATATAGATGCTAAAAAATTATACATATCAGGAATGAGCCTAAAGAGATGCATGCCAGGGGCCTCTCTTAACCGAGGAGGAAACTGAGGCCCAGTGAGTAGCTGCTTGCCCTTGGTCACGGGGCTAGGTGGTGGCAGGCTAGGCTCAGAATTGTGAGTTGAAAACCCTCTCAATTCTATCACGTAGAAAAGGTTTGGCTTTGAATTGAAGCATTGCTCTCAAATGCATTTTAGAATCTCGGGGTTTTATTTCTCTAATAATATACTTCTGCAAATGATCATCTTTGGTATCCATCCAAGCAATTAGTTCAAATACTATCTTTTAATGTTTGTAGACACTGGGGGTAGAAAAGAATGAAACGGTACTTTATTTTCAGCGCCTTAATGAAAGTCTTTAACTACTCATGTACTTATTGCATTACTCTAAAGTGTTTTTGCAATGCTCAACTGCTTTGGCAGAGCACAGAGAAATACAGTTATTAATTATTGTTCTCACACCACTTTGCAATGCAGTCAGTGCTTAGCCCTTCACCTGGACTGCCTGGGAGCAAGAGTTTCACACCAACATTCCTCAGAGACAAGCAACTAGAGAGTAAAATGTTCATACAAATCACCAAGAGCTATTATTAAGCCCTGTTCAGAGTTTCAAAGGCATTAACTAAAAGAAGATTTAACTTTGGTTTCATTGGAGGACATAATAGAGGGCTAACATTCAATATTTTTCTTCTCCCTTAAACAGTCCTGGTCCTGGACCATGTGTTTTTGAACTTCCTGGCCTCCCTATCACTCCTTCTAAGAGAGAAGTGATGTTCAGTGGCTCGCTGATTCTTCTGGAAAAGAAGTGTGTCTGTGAGAAATGCATTCCCATCTCCTCCTCTTTCTCATGGGGGAGTGTGTGGAGACAGGCTGCTGGCCCCTTCCCACAGACCTACCCTGGGGAAGTGATGGAAGCAGATACAAGCAGAGACCCGAGGAAAGGATCCGCAGGACCCCAAACTGAGAACACCCTGGGGAGACGAAGGTTGTAGGAGCAGGCATGGGGGAGGTGGGTTCCGCAGCCTAGCCCATGTAGACAAGTGGGGGGGCAGAGTAGATAGAGGGTGGGCGGAGGAAGGATTCTGGATCCTCCGCATCCTCCTCCACGCCTGGCCTGGAAAGGGCCGCAGCTTCCCTCCTGGCCACAGGCCGCTGCCACTGTGGTCAGGTCTCTAAAAGCGAAGCAAAAGCCCTGCTGGGGAGAGGAGCTCAGGGCTACCACTGACCTCCTGATAGGAGGCTTCGCTCACTCCTTCCCTCTCTAACTCCCTGGGTGGTACATTTTAATCTAGGAGACCCCTGCCCACAGGAGTTGCCTGGACCAGAGCGGAATTACCTGTCCTGGGGCATATCTCTCCCCCTTTCCTTAAACTCACAGGAGGGCTTGCAGT
The DNA here is from genome assembly GCF_014824575.4 of Sturnira hondurensis. Classification (NCBI taxonomy): domain Eukaryota; kingdom Metazoa; phylum Chordata; class Mammalia; order Chiroptera; family Phyllostomidae; genus Sturnira; species Sturnira hondurensis. The sequence continues at coordinate 7,798,979 of NW_028085930.1, forward strand.
TCTTCCTCAAAACACAGTACCAGCCCAGGTAGCTTAGGACCAGAACTTGAGTTCCCATGGCAAATTAAATCATCCACCTAAAGACAACAAGTGGGACAATAAATGCTGATTGAAACTTATGGAGAAGGAGCTGAAAATAAGCACAATAAATATATTCTATGGGGCTGAGGGTGGGGAAACGGGGAGAGGCGGATCAAAGGCTGCAAGCTTCCAGTTTTACGATGAATAAATTCTGGGGATAGTTAGCAATACTGTATTGTACACTCGAAAGGTGCTGTGAGAGTAGCACTTAAATGTTCTTACCATAATAACCGCAATAAAAAGAGTGATTCTGTGAGGCAAAGGAGAAGAGAGCTGAGAGATCAAGAAAAACTTAGTCCCAGGCAGGTCCTTTTTGCATCACTGGCTACAACCAGCCACTCCTGAACTTCACAAGGGCGTGAGCGTGCCAGTAAAATCTTGATGGGGCGTGCATGCGCCTGTGCACGCGTGCTCAACAGCTGGGTTGGTTTCCCCTCTCCTGCCAATGGAGGCCCTGACTCGCGGGCTGGGGAGGAGGAGAATGAGGCGTCACTAAGCTTGCCCTTAGCTCTGGCCACCCTACGGTGCCGCGAACACAGGGGGCTCAAAGCGTCGTCCCTTTCCAAAGGGGCTCATTCCTTTAGCAAACAGTTCACTAACCAAAGCCTCTCGTCTTTCATCCCTCTTGTCCATTCCTTCCTTGGCAGTCTTCATAAAATAATATGTGTATGTGTACTCTTTAGAACGCATATGGATTATTATTCTAGTCATGTGAAGCTCTAGAACAACACTGTTCAACCTTTTTCACCTCATGGCACACAAAGTAATTACTAAAATCCTGTGGCACACCAGAAAATATATATGTGTTGCCAATCTGACAAAAATAGGTATAATTTTGATTTATCAAATATTATGAATAATAATAATTGTCGTTACCTACCCGTCTTGCTCCAAAGTGAGTTTTTAAAAAATTAGGTGCCCATAAGTGTAGGTCCCAAGAATGAACCAATCAGGTGCATCCTCATTATGTGACTCGACCAATAGGATGTAACTCTATTTATGACCTATGTATTTATGGTTCGAGACAGGGCATTCACCCCGGACCGCTATTGCTGGGTTGGCCTTGTCCGTTTTTTACTTGACAGTCTAAGGGAACAGAGGTCAGTGTCCCTGACTACATAGTTAAGTATTGCATGTCTTAAAAATCCTCATAGCACAGCGGGTGAAAATCACCAGTCTAGAAAATAAAAACTAATCTCTACTGACAGAAAGATTGCTTGAGCACAGGAGTGGAGTGGAGAGACAGGATTAAAAGGGGGCAGAGAAAACACTTGGGGGTGATGGATGTTTTCTCTCTTGATAGTGTTTGTGGTTTCAGCAATATATATCGTGTGGAAGTTTATGAAAGTGTATACTTTAAATACATGTAGTTTATTGTATGTCAATTACATCTCAATAAAATTGTGAAAAGGAGAACAATAAAAACTTACTGACAAAAATAAAAAGCTAATCTGATAATGTCACCCTATTTAACATCCTTCTGTCATTTCCAAATTCTCTTTACTGCAAAACCCAATCTCTACGATGTGACTCGGAGGACTTGCTCGATCTGGCCCCTGCTCGGTCGCAGTGTAACCCTTACCGTGTCTGACCTCCCAAATATGGGCCCAGACACCCTGAATTTCTTCCCATTCTTGGGTCCACTCCAAGCATCCACATTCTCTTACTTCTTGGAACGTTCTCCCGTGCTTCACACACACACACGTACTCGGATAATTGCTTTCAGCTTCTGCTTAGATGTCTCCTCCATGAAGCCGTCACTGACCATCTGTCCCTACTCCCATGACTGCATTAGGAGCCACCCTGTGTGCACCGGCCAGCACTACACAGGGCTCCCCACATCTTAGCACTCAGTACTCTGTCTCGTAAGTGCTACTTACTTCTCCGAAGCCTTTCGCCACCCTGTGAGGGATTATAAGAGCAATAAATGTATCTGCCTTATATATTATAGGTCCAGTGCCTGGGACACTGCCCAGGATATGGTATGTTTGCTGAAGGATTTGATAAAAGAAGCCAATGAGAAATAGATGATCCAAAATAGATGATCCGTTTTAACCACTAAACTTAGAGGAGACCCAGGCCAACTCTGTAAACAAGGGAGAGGCAGGGCAGTACAGTGGTAGGAGCTCAGGCTGCCTTGTCGGGTAGCCTGGCATTCAGGTAGAAGCTCTGCCACGCACCCGTTGAACCACATGGACGTTCCTGGGCCTCACTGTACTTCAATACCCTGCTCTGTTGAATGGAGACAACAGTGATGCTTATCTCATGGGGTTGTTCGGGCAGTTAAATGAGAGAGTGTGAGTAACTGGGGTCCAATGCCTAGTTCAGCCCAATAAATGTTAACCATGACCAAACAAATTAGCATTATGGTCTGTTAGAGCAAAAGAAACTAAACAAAACATAAGTCAGTCAAATAAATGTTTCTGGCATTCCCCCAAACCTGGAAGCCAGGTCACAGGTAAGTAACTTTCGTAATCAGTGGTGGCACAGACTCCAGCTCTGCCTTCTGTCCTGTTTTCCTACACTGTTTCTTTGGTGAGTCTATGGGTGTGCAGGCCTTCAGAGTGTCTGCAAAGTGCTGAAGAAATATCAGGAGGTGAGGAGTCCATAGGAACGTCCCAGCAGAGAGATGTCCCTCTCAACTTACAGGTGGAGGCAGTGGTTTGCTCCCCAGACCCACGACACCAGGGTTGAAGCACTCAGACCCCACTCCCTCTGTCCCCCCAACAACCCCCAACTCCCAGGAGAGTTGGCTGCAGACACTCAGCTGAGACTCTGGGAATACACGATAGCACCATCTACCCAACTCACACTCTTCCCAGGACAGCTGCATCCAGTGGCTTTTGGTGTGTGGCCCCCCTTGTTGGAGATGACTCCAGCTCCAGCTCCCTGTAGTACTGACCTCTGTTAGGGCTGCATAGCAGTTCCCTCTACCGGATCTGTGCCTGAGAGCACGTCCAACAAACTCCTTGTCTCCAGATGACTGGCTCACAATCTGCTCTGCTGGAAACTGGACCTGCAGTGCCCTTTACGTCCAGACAACTGTCTCTGGAGCCACTGGACACCCTGATGCCCATATACACGGGTGCCGCTGGGCAGGCAGCTAATTCAAGGCCCAGATGCCTTCTCTGAAAGCAAAAAACTAGGGCAGCAAAGACTGTCTTCCATCAGAAGAGTAAAAGCAAATTCCCACTGCCCTTAGAGTTTGAGATGTTGACTTATATTTCAGAGCAAGTAGCATTTGGAACAGAGGCCCTGAGTGTACCAACTGACCAAAAAGGGTATTTAGGGTGGGAATCTGGGAGATCAGGACAGAATAACTGAGGGTAGGAATGTTTGTCCATTTGGTTCACTGCTGGGTCTCTAGAACCTAACATAGTGTCTGGCATATAGGAGGTGCCAGTCAACATGTATGGAGTCGATGAATATAAAGTTCTGCAGAAGAGACTGGACAGGGGAAGAGGCGAAGCTAAAAGCAAAATAAAAATATAAATTACTTCAAGTTCAGGAAGGCAGTGAGGCAGGGAAGCTTGGTGGGTCAGATAGTGAGCTGAGACCACAGGCAGACCCGAGGGCAGTTCAGGCTTTGCTCCCTGTAGCTCCATGACAACCGGAAGTCATTTAGCCTCTGCAAGCCTGTTTCCTTATCTTTGCACTGGGACTCATTTAATAAGGTGACTGTGCCCCTTAAATAAAATGACTTGGATTAAGTACCTGGCACATAGTAGACACTCCATTTTCCATTTGTAAAGAAGGACATGTGGTACATGCGTACACACACATAATCTCAAAGGAGCCTCGGGGGAGGGTGTTTAAAATGTATCTCCAGATCCACAGGGGGAATGAGTATGGTGCATTGTCAGCTGTGAAAGTCTCGATAACATCTTGACTTTAAGGGCGACAAAAATGATACAAAATGTTCTGGCCAAGTAGAGCCTTTGAAGTAAATTTGCAAGGCTACCCTGGCCCATTAATTTGAGTCCTAACCATATTAGTAATTTTATAGTCATTTGAGCAAATAAATGTTTCAAAATACCTTTTGGAGAACAGCCTGATGTGTAAATAATTTTTTTAAATTGGCTATTTGAGGTATCGCTGCTGAGGCTTCAATGTTCAGCTTTGACTTCAAGGAGGACCGTTGTGCCAGAGAGAAGGGGGGCCGGCTGGACCCTTTTATCCCCGTGCCAGCGTCCACACAAAAGCCGTGGACACGAAATTAGCTCTGTCTAATTACCACCTCCGTCTCTGACTTCAGGCTCTTATTGAGGGCGGGGTGGAAGTGGGGAAGCGGCCAAGGACGGCTAATGGCTTCACACAAACCCTTCAATTACAGGGACCTGTGCGAAATTAGTCAGAACAACACAAGTTTTGTTTGCGACCCCCTTACACTTTGACAAAAATAACCGTGTACTTAATCCAGAGGTGATGTTCCGGCTCCATGGCATCATTATAGCCGGTTTGGACTTTGTGGTTTTCTTCTCTCCCTCACTGAAGAGCAGCCATGAAATCTGAAAAGAACTGGCTCTCAATTGGCACGGCCACTGACTGAGGTCTCCCAGGCCGAAGCCAGGCAGCTCGGGGCCTGCCTGAGACCGCAGGGGCTGGCCGGTGCTGACCGGGTCACAGCCAAGCCAGCTCTTCCCTAGGACACAAATAAGGGGAACCGGCCTTGAGGGAGCCCTCACTGCCCGGCACAGAGAGCAGTGAGAGAGTCAAACTGTCACTAAGCCTTCGGATCAAATATTCCTGAAATCTCCATATTTCTCAGACTTCTAGGTATGTAAGATAAAAATGTTTAAATTGAATTTTCTATTACTTACACCCCAAGACTTCATAAATAATATATGCCCATCAGAAAAATCAAATTATATTTGACTTCCCACGTTTTATGCTGGGGGCCCAGCCCACAATTCCCTGTAGTGACATGCACAGTTAAGGTAGGTGATCTGCCTTAAGCAAAATGATTCTCCTTCACATCTGAAGCAGAATCTTAAATATGCAGTTCACTTGTACGTGAGCATTGCACATTCCCTTTCCTCCCAGTTTTGAGAAATAATGACATACATCACTATATAAGTGTAAGGCATAAACATGAGGGTTTGATTGACTTATATTGTGCCTTGATTATCACAGTAGGTTCAATTAACATGCACCAACTCACACAGGTTCCAGATAAAGACCAGATAGGTACCAGATAAAGAAGAGAAAGACGAGAAGGAAAAAAATATTCTCCTCATGATGAGAACTTTTAGGGGAAATGTTTCTTGGCATTATTAGAAAACCAAAGAGGGATCTTTGAGATAATTAATCCAATCATTTCATTCATTTTACAGATTAATTTATTCAAGTACTTATTGAGCACCTACTATGTGCCAGGCACTGTGCTAAATAATGGAAGGTACAAGGCACCCTTAAGATGCCCTCATGAAAGGGGGAGACCAAGGTGCAGCTGGAAGTCACATGACCACTGGACTTGCAAGAGACTTGAATTCCAATGTAATGCTATTTGCCACAATATGAAAAAACTCATTGGGAAAGAACTAATATTCAGAATGAACTTCTACAGGCTTGTTTAACTTAAATAAGAGAAAAAGCCTTTTTAAGAATTGTGCATGTAGGAAGCTTATTGAATCTGCTTTACTAGCACCATGCTAGATCTGGGGAAATACAGTCGTGTTCTCGTAGGACCAAGACAATGAAAAGTCAGGATCCCGGCCAGTGGGATGGTGCTGCCGTGGAAGTGTGTTCAGGTTGCCACTGCAGCCCAGAGGAGCGGGGCGAACGCTGCCCGGCAGGGGTGATGAACTTCAAGGCACAAGTTGGCGTTAGCGAGGTTTGGGGCAAGCAGGACTTTCCAAAAATGGACAGCAGTTACCGCAATCAATGTTACTGAAAAGAGGTTTGGCATTTTCTTAGCAGTTTCTGACAGCAGGTGCCCAGTGCCGGTGGAGATGTGTCCAGTTTCAACCACTGAGCTCCCCTGTCCCCCAAACTGAAGCCACTGACCCACCACAGGTCTTAGTTCGATAAATGGGGTAACGAAGCCAATATCTGAATGGATCTTATAGTGAAAGGTGCTCCAGTTGCTATGAGTGGTTCAAGCGGCTAACTTATTTTACCTGAATCATTTGATCCGATCACACACCAAAATGCAGTTTTGACTTCTTCCATAGGCAAATGTTTTGATTCCACTGGTGCCTACCCCAGCTGGGCAGCTTGTCCCACACCATCAGTCCCATGTCCTCTTCTGGTGTCCTCCGGGGCTCAGCGAGGTCCTCCCAGTCCCTTATATAGGACACGTGAAGCTGGTCTGGTCATTGAAGGGCAGGGACAGGCACTGCTCTCCCGGGAGGGCCTCTCCAAACCTCCCCCATCCACGCTCAGGGCAAGAGGGTGGTTCTGCCAGTGTCACGCCCCCACATGCCCCCAAGCTGCTTCCAGCCACCTTCCAGTCTCCAGGACCTCACCTGTTTCCACGCTTGGTGCTTTCCTATCCTGGCCTCTGCCTGCAGCCCGGGGCAGCGGATGCGCCAGAGCATCCATGTGGTCGGCGTCTCTGACCCCTGGTCTCTCAGACCTCGCTGCCCACCACGGTTCCTCGAAGTTACGCACGACTGCAGATGCCTCCAAAGGGGTGAAAAGTGAGGATTCTCCCCGTCCGCACTTCACCTACTCTAAGACATCATCGACTGTAGCATGAATTATTATTTTACGTACCTGTAAAACATCCTGCCATTGGCCTCACACAATGCCGTATCACTTACAAGTTTATACAAAAATTCTCTATGTGTTGAAAAAGATTAGATTTTTTTAGTCATGGGTTTTATCATAGGTCACTCTTGGGAACACACAAGAAGGAAACACAAGAAAAATAAATTGATTTAGACATCCCTAAAACCTCCGCAGAGGGTCCAGCTCTTTGAATCACGGTTCGGCGTGGGGTCATAGGTGTGTTTTTCCACCAATCATTGACCTTTGTGCCGTCTAGAGCCCTGGTGTCACAACCTTTCTTCAGAGTTACCAGGAGGACTGGGGGGCATGGACTCAAGCCACAGACGAACGCTGCGAGGGTGCTCAGAGATGTGACCTAGTAACTGGGAGAGCATGTGTGTGGGATAACACGGGAGAGTCACGGATCACTCCCTCCATAGTCACCAGAGACCTCAAAGATAAGAAAATTTGGTGTAAATAAGTGATGACTGGACTGCCAGGGGGCACTGAGGGAGACGTGTTGAGACACTTGTATTGTAAAGACACCGTGTAAAGACACTGTAATGATGTGTGAGGCTGGGCCAGGTCACATCTGAAGTTTGCCTGGGTGGGATCCTGGGTAAGGGACCTGTTAGCATTGCTCTCAAGGGCAAGTTACTCCCATCTCCCTGGGCCTCGGGGTGCTCCCTGTGCTGTGGAGGTGAACTGAGGGCCATGTGATATCAGTCACAGGTGGACGAGTATCCCAGAGGCGTTCAAGTGTCCACTCCCTCCAGCTGGCCTGCCCTGAGGGTTTGGTCTTGAGTTTAGAAAAGGCTCAGGGTTAGGTAAGGAGGAAAAAGACCAGTCGCTAACTTCTCTAGGTGTCTGTCTTCCTAATCTCTGCAGCTCCTCCCTGGCCCCACCTTCAAGGGTCAAGACCTGCCCCTGGGGCCCACACCGCTCTCTGTGGGTCTTCCAGACCACCACTCACCCCCTCCCTTCTCTAAAGCCCCTCTCCTAGCAGAGTCCTTCTGTCCTGTCGTGCCCACTTTCCCCACCTGGCCGCTGTCATTGGTCTTTTGGTCACCCCGCTTGTTCGCAGAGGATGTGGGGCTGCGAGCGCACACTCCCTTCCCCACCATCTGTCCGCTTACTGCTCATCGCCCACGTTGATCTTGACTTTTCCTGGGACTGCTCTGTCAATTTCAAACATGCCCCTCTCCGGCTCAGACACAGCTCCCCACCCCACCCCGTGTTGGAGCTCCACCTCATCAAGACGGCCGAGTTGCCACTACCTCTGAAGTCCCCTCCTCTCCTCATTAACCTCATACCCACAGTCTGTCATCATTTCTCCTGTAGCCCTAACTGCCCTCCCCCCTTCCACATACTCCTTGGGAGAAACCCCAAGTCTGCCTCAGGTGTCTTTGTGGGAGAAGCACAAGCGCAGGCGCACACCCCGCGGACACATCTGAATGCCTCCGTTCCTGCTCTAACTGGCTGCCTCACCAGTTGGCCCTGGCCCGCCATTGTTTCTTTAATTGACTTGGTTTTCCATACCAAGATGACTACTTCATACCTTCTGAGAACACCTTTCAGACACATCCAGCTGATGGTCTCACTTCATTTCACCAAGAGATTCAGACTCCATTATCTTCCCATTAGTTTAGCCCTCTTCATCCTCAACAGGTTCCCACCCCCTCCTTCTTGAGCCCCATTAGGCTGCAGGACAGTCCCTCCTAGCTGAGGGCTCACTCTGGTCCAACTGCAGCAGCCTTCTGCTAGTTCTAGACCATGCTCCGGTGGAGATGGCTACAGATCCCCTGCCCTCACCATTGGGAAGTGCAGTCTAATTCCCCTACCTCTGTTTTGGGATCATTCGCCAAGATCCTTCCTCAGTAACACAGGCTACTCTCTAAAAAACATCGGCATATTCCTCCCACCGCCCCACATGCTACTGCTTCTCATCACTCAGTCTGACTACGCCTCAAGGGCCCTTCTAAACCATCTCAACCGAAAGTAAGAAATGTCAAGGTGGGATCAGCATCAACCCTTCATTGCCAACATTGACATAAATAAAACAAGTAGACAGCCATCATAACAAAAATGATTAATTTTGTCTTCCTCTCTACGGCAAGGGTTGGCAACCTATGGCCCACAGGCTGGTCACCTTCACTTAAAAAGCTGTACTGAGCCCTGGCCTACTAGCTCAGTTGGTTAGAGTGTTGACCCTGTTCACCGCAGTTGTGGGTTTAGTCCCTGGTCAGAGCACGTACAAGAAACAACTAATGAATGCAGGAGATGAGTGAAATAAATCAATGTTTCTCTCTCCACCCTCCACCCAATCCTCTCTTTAAAATAAGTAAAAAAAATTTTAAAACTTTTATTGGTAAACAGTCACATGCATTTATTTATATATGGTCCATTTCTATTTCCGACATAGCAGAACCAAATAGTTACTATGAAAACCTAAAATATTTGCCTATGGCCCTCATCCCTGGATCCCTAATACCTCATACACATCGTCCACAGACTCAAAGTGCCGAGAAACCCACCTAGAAGCCCTTCTATATTGGGAGGCGCTTTTTGTCACAGCAGGGTAGACCAGGAGTGGGTCAGCTTCCTTTTGATGTCCCCAGAATCTAAGGGATCCAAAAGATGAAAATACTGAAGGGATGGAATCAGGACTCCGATGTGTCAGTTCAAGGTCAGTCTAAGGAGAACAAGCCATTTCCTCACCGATTCTGCTCAGTTTCACAAGACAAACTGTTGATTAAGGCACATTTAAAAAAAAAAAGATTTTATTTCTTTATTTTTAGAGACAAAGGAAGAGAGGGGCAGAGAGAGAGAAACATCAACCAGTTGCTCCCCGCATGTGCCCTGACAGAAGATTTAACCTGCAACCCAGGGATGCGCCCTGACTGGGAATCAAACCAGTGACCCAACTAACCAAGCCACACCGGTCAGGGCTGGTTAGGACCCTTTACCACCTTTCAGGGGTACACTGCTTTGGCCAACTCCCAGGCCAGGGTGCAACCACTTTTAGAAGGAAAAAGGGTCCTCTGCTTCTCTGCGCTCCACAACAATCATGGGCTGGGTGAGACCATGGACAGCAATCATGTAGAAATGTGGTTCAGAAGCTCCTCCCCAGCGAGAGAATGGGATGGTGACAACTGAGGCTCCACACATGCCATTTCCTGGTTAAACTAAATTTTAGGGGTCAGGGAGGCACCAGCTTGTGTGCAGGCACAGATTTTGCATTCACATCCCTGGGGGCTGCCAGGATGCATGTGTGCAAAGGTACAGGGAGGAGGCAGGCTTGGAATTCTCCAGGGCCTCTGCGATGAGCTGCAGATTTTTGTCCCTGATGCCACGAGTTGCTGAGAGCCCTCTGCTCAGAACACATTGCACATACTTCTTTCTTTTTAATATGTTGCCACCTATCAGCCCCAGGCCCAGAAAATATTCCCTTTCTCCTCCCTCCCTCCAAAGTACAAAGGTCCTGATCTCAGAGCTGAGCTCTTAAGTGCCAGGGACAGAACCAGGTTCCACCAGTCCTAAGTCCTTGAGGGCTTCCAGCAGCTGCTCCCTCGCAGCTCCAATAAAGGCATTCTCCAGGAAGGTAGGCAGGCCTCCCACACCATCCCTCAGGGTATACAGGGGCACCCGCACCAGGCCCAGCACCTGTGAAAGGAGAAAGACAGGAGACACTGGGCGCCCAGGTAGTTGCTCATCCCAGCCAGCCTTTCTAGATCAGACTCCTCACCCCTTCTCAGTCCAGCAGAACCAGGCCTGGGGACTCAGATCTACATAAAGTCTATGGGGCCCAGCTCTCTGCAGACAAGTGACCCAAGTCATGCTATCCAGCTCCGAAAAGGCAAACCCTTCCCATACCACTAAACCTTTAGTGGCTGCTTCCTCCAGGATGCCTGCTTGGTCCTACATCAGTTCTGAAAATACCCAGCTAAGCCATTGAGAAACTTCTGAAAAATGAAAATTCTCAGAATGTTCCCTCCCGTTGCACCACTGAACCAGGAATTCTGGGAGTGGGGCCAGTAAGCACTGTTTTAATAGGCCTCCCAGATGATTCTGATCACTGCCAAAATTTGAGAACCATCTCCACGCACCATCAGTCCACCTATTCCCATAGCCTAAGTGCTAGGTTTCCCCACTAAGGATCAGGGCACATCTCCCATCCAAGAAAAACGGGGGCCTAGGGTGCAATGCCTGGCCATTATAAGTGGGGAAAAGAGAGGCTTTGTAGAAAGTTAGCCACAGAAGCCAGAAAAGAGGGGAGCGACCCTTGCTGGGAGACCAGTTTGGCGGGCTGTGGTCAGTCCTCCAGATGAAAGACGACCAACACCTCAACTACACCAGGAAGTTGATTGGGCGGAGAGAGGTTATGGGGGTGGTTTCCGGGATGGCCCCACCTCCAGCCCGTGGTCCTTGGCAAACGGCGCGCCCTTCTCTACTGCAGTCAGCTGCTCCAGTGTCAGGCACTTGGCATAGAAGTGAGCCACCACGCGTGGGCCGGACGCCGCGTGAGAGCTGCGGTAGTTTGCGCGCTCCACGCGGAAGGCGCCCGCTGCCTCCCCCAGCTCCTCTATCAGCTCGCGGTTCAGCCCATCCTCCAGGCTACCGTCCTGCAACTCCGTGAAACCTCCGGGGAAGCCCAAACGCCCGTCAAATCGCATCTGCATCTGCAGGGGAGGGAAGCGGGGATTGCCTGGAGCGCCAGAGGCCAGCCCCTGGGGAGGTGGCGGGCGGGAAGTGGCCGGACGCGCCCCTCCTCACCAGGACCGCATAACGCAGTGGAATGCGGCGGAAGAGCAGCCCGGGGTCTGGCGCGTAGAGCAGCGCGTGACACGCATGCCGCCAGTTAGGCCCCAGCGCCAGGGCCTCCTCCAACGCCAGCTTGCGCACCCCGGCCATAGTCGTCCTCTCTCCCCTCATCTGTTCCGGGGGCCCACGTGGACCGGCTGGCGGACCTCAACCTGGCCCAATATGAGTCTGGGCGTGGCGGCCAGGACCAATCCCTGCACGGCTCAGGGGCGGGACCCAGGAGAGTTTGGCGGTGACTGGCCCGGGCGGCGGCCAATCAGGGCGGGGCTCAGGCGAGGTCCTGGGCAGTAGGACAGACCCTAGGGAATCGGAAACCTTGCTCTGGATTGGGCCCCGGGTGGTGCGGGCGTCCGGAGCGCGGAGGGTGGAGAGTAAATTATACCTACATCACAATCCAGCACCTGTAGAACTTCCCGAGTGCGGGTCTGGAGCGTGAGACGCTCGTAAGGAGTTGTAGTCTGAGCTAATTAGGGACAAACCCTGGGGGCCAAGGGACACAAGGAGCGTTGGTCTGGATGGTTCCAGAAACACGGGGCCTGGCGTGCGGGTTGGAAAGGAAATGAGGCGGCTGTGGCTTCAGTGACTTTCGCGGCGCAGTGGGAATGGAGAGCTGTGGTGGGTGTAAGAGCTGTCCTGACTGGTGCAATTGAGGACTCTGTGGCTGGTTGAGTGTTGGGGAGAATGGTACTAGGATGAGGTCCAAGTTTCGGGTGTGGGTGGATGGAGGTGTCATTTTTTTGAGATGGAGATTTAGGGAAGGGCTAGTTAACAACTACAGTGCTGATCAAGAATTGGGGGGTGGCAGTAGGCAGTGCATAGGATAAATAGGATCGATCAAATTTAATGAGGAAGAGTGAGGAAAGAGCTATGGGTGAAGTCCTCTGCGTGAAATTCACAGGAAGGAAGGTGAGAACAGTTTAAAGGTAGAAGGGGTGACTAAGGCTTTCTAGATAGACTTAACCCTCACATACTCTCAGATCACTGAGCTTTGAAGAAGGTGGGGAACAGCCCCCTGTCCTCAGCCCCATGCTGAGGAACCAGGATTAGGATCTCTCATCCCAGACCAGGCCTTCCCCTCCTGTTCTGGGGCCTTGCACTCTATGCGGATTGTCTCTGCATCAAGAGTCAATATTTATTACAAAGGAAAAGATGAGGGCTTGGGCTTAAAGTCACAGCCTGTAAGTGACAACACAGGGTAGGGAAGAGCCCAAGAATCGACCCACACAGGCCTGTGACCTTAGGGTCATTTACCTCTGTCAGATCCAGTTGCTCCTCTGTTAAATGGAGGTGGTACCAACCTATGAGGAATATTGAAAGATTTAAAGCACTTAGAACAGTGCTTGCACCAAGTAGATGTGGCCGCCCTTGGTGTTGAGGATGGGCCGAGTGCTCTGTCTGATTAGTTAAAGACCTGTTGGCCTGCAGTCAGCCACAATCATCTGGCCTCAGCATCTCAGGGGAGAGGGAGACACCCCTGGCATCATCTTTCCTAGTTTATAGTCATATATGAGATGGCAGAGATGGCGTGTACTAACATCAGGCCACTGGATTAAGCTGATGAGACTGTAGATGCGACACAAGTCACTACAAGTCACTACCGCATCAGAGTTCTAACGGGCTTGGGAATGGCTGTGGTTAAACATTAGAATCACCTTGGAAAAGGCTCACAAAAACTGCCAGTTACAGGGTTGCACTCCAAACCAACTGAATTAGAACCTCTGGTGGCTATGCTGAAGCTTAGGTGTTTTGTTGTTTTTTTAAATTTTTAAAAAAAATTTTAAAGGGAGAGAGGAACATCATGTGTGAAAGATAAATCAATCAGTTGTCTCTTGCACACCCCAACTGGAGGCCTGGCCCCCAACCCAGGCATGTGACCTGAATGGGAATCAAACCAGCAATTTTTTGGTTTGCAGAGCTGGCACTCAATCCACTGAGCCTCAGAAGCTTAGGTGGTTTTTAAGTGTTTCAGGTGACTCGTAAGCAAAAAGGGTTGAGAATCAGTGCCTTAACCCTTACCCCTAACATTCCAAAAGTCGCTTGGTTTGTCTCCTAGTCACTAGGCTTCCTTGAAGGATTTAGGGTCAAATATTCCCTTTCCAGAATATCTGGACTGTTGTATGTTTTTCCTGGTTGCATAGGGAGGCTTTCAAAGATGGTTCCGCTGTTTCTAAGGCAACATGAAAAACTCTGAAACCAAGGCAACAGTTATCCAAGAATCAATGACTCTGGAGACCAGAGCTCTTTCAGGATGAATGAACATGGAAGTCCTGAGTCCCCCCTTCCTCCCTCTTCTCTCCCCTACTTTGCCTCCCTTTCCAAACTGGTCTCTGCCTCTGCCAGGAGAGCCTCGCCTCATGCCTCCCCACTTCTCCCTCGTTCTGTCGAATGAGGCAGATTGCCCAGGATGAAAGCTGGGAGTGGACTGCTGAGTAGACTGCTGAGCTACGCCATGTGCCTCAAGACCTATTCCGTGCTTATACTGGTACTCAAAACAAAAATAACTCAGCGGTCAGCCTCAGGGGATGCTAGGGAATAAATTCATTACTTTAAAAATAATGAATCAAGCATTTATCCTGTCTTTTTTATTATAGGCTCTACCTGGGGGGCTACCAAATAATAGTTTGCCAGGGGAAATTCTCTTTATATAGAGTAGCGATTTTCAACCTTTTTCATCTCATGGCACACAAAAAGTAATTGCTAAAATTCTGCAGCACACCAAAAAATATATTTCTTGCTGATCTGACCAAAAAAATGATATGATTTCAATTCATTCGCACCGGATGGCTATTGTGTTGGCTGTTGTCATTGTTTTCTTTGACAACCTGAGGGAAAAGAGGTCAGTGCCCCTGACTAAATAGTCGAGCACTGCATGCTTTAAGAATTCTTGTAGCACACCGGTTGAAAATCAATGATACAGAGTATTCCAGTTAATCAAAAGAAAGGCAAAGCCATGAAAAATTACCATTTTAAACTTTAAAGAATTAATAGATCCTAGGGATTGATCACCAATGGCTGCTAACATCGCTGATAGAAAACCAGCTGTTTTATATCTTCTGATGGAAGAACACATCACATCCTGTTAAATGTCGATCTTAAAAAAAATTGAATTTGAATCTGGAGCTGACTACCATTCTATAACAAATACCAAAGAACATCTTTAACTATCAGGTAGAAGCTAGAATGATCCATGTGATAGTGGATTGAATTGAAGACATCAGTATGAATTTGTGTTTAACTTAATTTAGGTACATGGAGATGGTTACATATAAAACTATAGATATGTGTATATACAAGACTTGGTGTACATACATATTTCTCTGCTCCATTACCTGAGAGGGGACATAGAGCAATGTTACCCCAGTAACAGTAAGGACACTCAGTGCCCAGATTTTGGTTTCTAATACCATTTTCCAGTGAAAGGAGCCAAGATTCTGTGGGGAAATGGCTGATTCAAGCACAGGGGCAGGACATATATAGGATGGATTCATGATGAGGCTGGACCACCCTGTGATGCCTGAAAGGAAGTATACCCACCAAGTTATTTTTGATGAAAATAAAAACCATATTGAAGGGAGCATGTCAAAGGGACAGGGACACAGGAGCCAAGTGAAGGAGCTCCCCATGGCCAAAGCTGAAACCCTTCAAGCAACAAAATAAAGCAGTATTGTATTATAACTCAAGTCTAAAATATCTGCAGGTTCGTATTGATGTAGACAATGAATAAGTAAATAAATTGGTGAGAAATCTCCCATGCAGAATTTGAAGTAATGCTCTCTGACCTCAAGGAGGTGGAGCATCACTGCCCCTTCTAAGTGTGGGCCATGAATAGTGACTTTTTTCCAAAGAAAGGACAGTATGGAAGGGGGTGTATGGGTTGGGGAAGGGGGTGGGGGGTGTATAATTTACATTTGCGACTTTGTGGAGAAACCTGACAAACATTACTACTTAAGCCAGGCGAACAAGGTCAACATCAACAGGGACAAGCCATGTTGATAGTATGCACCCTTGCTGGTAGGATGTGATGATAATGATACTTAATGTCAGTGGTCTTCCTCCCAAAATGACATAACCCCCATCTACTCGTGAGAAAAGCATTAAACACATCTCAGCAGAAGGGCAATCTACAAAACACCTGAGCCCATGCCTCAAAGCTGTTAAGGTCCTCAAACACAAGGGAAGTCGGAGAGACTGTCCTAACAAAGGACCCTAAGGATTCATGACTACCAGATGTAATACCATATCCAGGATGGGACCATGGATCAGAAAATTTAAATGAAGTATGGACTTCGGTTAACAGTGATGTATCAATATTGGTCCATTATTGTTTCAAATATACCATACTAATGTGAATAAAAATAATGAGAGAAACTGGGTGGACTATATGAGAACTCTTCACTTTCTTCAGTTTTTCTGTAAATCTACAACTTCTAAAGAATAAAGTTTGTTTATTTTGCTGATTTCAGGAGGATGCAGTCAGCAAAATCTAGGCTGAGGGAAACTTTGTAAGACAAATGACCTGGTTGTAATTCAGGAGGTTGAGCCCAGAGATCTCAGTTGCTCCTTCAGATGAGCCGAATAAGCCACCAGGAGGACCGGATGGAGCAAAGCCTTTGTTACATTTATTACCGGGAGCAGCGAAGGCGCAGATCCGTGAGGCAGGACCACACCGCCTTGAGTCTGAGACTTGTTTTAAAGGGTCCTGGACAAAGGGGGCGTGTGTCTTGCACGTGTCTCTAACCTACATTACCTCATTGTGTTCATGCAGAGAGGGGGAAAAAAAGGTCAGGAAGCGGTCACACGGGACAAGAAGCCTTCCCAAAAGGATATGAGGAGGGAATTACAATCCATTTCCAAAGCAATCGCATGCCCTCTGGCCAGGGGCCCTTGACCTTCGTCGTGGGGCTGCAGGAGCCCAGGGCACGTCACCCCACCCTGGTTCCTTCAGGAAGTGGGTTACAAGGGGGCAAAGTGGTGGAGGCAGATCTATACAGTAAAAGAGATTGAGGGGACAATAGTATTTGAAATGATTGGACTTTATTTGGATCCTAATCTGAATAAACAAAGAAAAAGTACAACAGCGGTGGAAATGTGCAAAACTGACTGGATATTTGACATATAGGAATTATTGATTGCTTTTTAAGTGTGATAATGGTATTGTGGCCTTTTAAAAGATCATTTAAAATAAATAATAAAAAATAAAGCTTTTCCTTGCTAACTTTACATTTTGATATTATGGTTTATATACCTTTATAATTGAGTTTCACGGTTTTAAGTTTTAAGCACATAGCAGAATAAAAAAAATCTCATGATTCAACAAAGGAAAAAGATTCTTTATCTTTTAAAAATACTTGCTAAAATATTTATGAATGATATGATAAAAATAATCTGGTCAGGGGGAGTAGGCAAGAACATAAATAAAATAAGATTGCCCATGAATTGATCACCTGTGAAGCTGACTGGAGGTTCTGTAACAAGGGCTTATTATATTATTCTCTTTACTTTTATAGAGTTTGAGGGTTTCCATAATAAAATGCTAAAAATAAAGAAATCTCGTGAAGGTAAAGGTAAAGGTTATAATTTACATTTGAATAAAGCTTTGCATTTCACAAAACCCTTTTCACAGGCCCAGTGAGAGGCTGGGGCCTAGCCTCACTTTTTAGGCGGAAAGAAGACTGCGACCAAGTCTTCCATCTGCCAGGACACTTAAACTCTTTCCACTCAGTCCTCCTAAAACTCGCGAAGTCTTTCGAATGCAGAGCGGAAGTTAGAAAGCGCTGATTCTGAAGGGGTGGAGGCGCCAGCAGCAGGGGGCTGCCGGCTAGAGCCGGCTGGGTTTGCCCACACAGACTTCCTGAGCGGGCTGGGTGCTGTTATATTTTAGGCATTCACATACCCGAAGGGCCATTAGCAGCCTTAAAGGAGATGGCATTCTATAGAAGCCAGCCCTGTTCTTGGCTGTTGCAGGTGGAGTGAGAAAATTATTCTCTGCTGTGTTGCCTGGAGTTCCTTGGGTGGGTCTGCCCCCCTTTAAGGACAGAACTTTCCAGATACCTCCAGCCTCATGCCAGGACCTCTTCACCTGAATACCCTACAAGCACCTCAAATCCAACATGCCCAGGAATTAACTCAGCATTTCTCCAGCCCACCCCCACCCGCCTATGTCTCCCGTTTCCCCAGCTCTGTGCACAACCCACCACCCACCCAGTCACCATGCTGGAAACCTGGGAGTCCCCAGCAGTCCCCTCACCCCAGGCCCCTCAGTCTCGGGGCTTCTCCCAGTTCCCTCTCATGGTCTCCACTCTCAGCACCCAGACATCACCCATCCAGTGGTCAGGTCTCCATCTTTTCTCTCCTGGACTACACTGTCTAACCACCTCCCTCACCCTGTGCTCCACCCAGTTTCACGGTCCAGCTAAAAGCCATGCCTGGTTGACACTCCAGGGGCTGTCCTTCTCCACAGGACACAGCAGTGCCAACTCAACAACTCAGGTCTGCGCTTTGCCTTCTGTATTAGTGATCTATTGCCGAGATGTATTATACAGTGCTGTGACTTCACAATAAACACTTACTACTTCACAGTGTCTGTGGGTCAGAAATTAAGAAATGGTGTAGCTGGATGGTTCTGGCTGAGGGTTTCCCATGAGGATTTAGTCCAGATGTCAGCCAGGGCTGCAGTCAAATGAAGGCTTGTCCGAGGCTGGAGACCGTGCTCCCCAGGGGACTCACTGACGTGGCTGGAAGTTGGTGCCGGCTGTTGGCAAAAGCCACACAGATCTCTCCACAGGGTTGCTGAGTGTCCTCATGACAGTGAGGCCAGCAAACAAGATGGAACCCATGTCTTTTATGACCTAGTCTCAGAAATCATCTTCGGGCAGTATTCCATTGGTCACTCGGGCCACCACTATGCCACATGAGGGGGGCAACACCAGAAGTGAGGACTGTGGTGGCCATCTCGGAGGCTGGTCAGCCTTCCTGTCTTTCACTTTCTGTGCCACCAGCGCAAAAAGATTGCAAGGTCTCGGAATCCAAGAGGCTGTGACGTATGGCCTCCACCTTTGTGTTCTTCACGTTCACAAGATCTTTTCCTCCCTCGTATTTATCTAGTGAATCTTTTCCCAGCTTGAATGAGGTATAATTGAAAAACAACTATATTTTTTTAAGATATACAACATGTTCTGATATACGTACTTATTGTGAAATGATTGTAACAAGCGAATTAGCATATCTCTCACCTCATATAGTTACTGTCTTTTGTGTGAGTGGTGAGAACACTGAAGATTTACTTTCTTAGCAAATGTCAACTATACACTAGTACAGAGTATTAATAATCATCGCCATACTGTGTATTAGATCTCCTGAGGTTATTCATCCTACATAACCGTACCCTGTGACCAACATGTCCCCATTTCCTTCCCACCCCCACCCCCCACCATTCCCAACCCCTGGCGACCACCATTCTGCTCTATTTGAATGAGTTTGACATTTTTAGATTCCACATGTATATGAGATCATGCAGTATTTGTCTCTCTGTGTCTTGCTCATTTCACTTAGCATAATGTCCTCCGGGTTCATCCACGTTGTCATTTCTGGCAAGGTGGATGAATGATTTTTTCTTTTTTTAAGGCTGAATTTTTTCTTTTTTTTTAAAGGTATCGCTGGGTTAAAAGGCAGTTTCATTTTTAGTTTTCTGAGGAAATTCCATACTGTTTTCCACAGTGGCTGCACCAGTCTGCAGTTGCACCTTTTCTCTACAACCTCACCAGCACTCATTGTTTGTTGATTTGTTTATGCTGGCCATTTCGACTGGTGTGCAGAGGTATCTCACTATGGTTTTACTTTGCATCTCTCTGATGGCTAGTGATGCTCAGCATCCTTTCATACATCTCTGGGCCCTCTGGATGTCCTCCTTGGAGAAGTCAGCTCACTAAAATATATTCTTTACTGTGTGTCCACCCTGCCCCTCTTCCCGTCTCCTAGCTCTGTCTGTCTATTTTTCACACGCACACTTCTCTTTGCCTCATTTATCACTTTTGCTTCTTTCTCATCTTGGTGTCCTGGCCACATTCCCTTCCGACACGTTACTTAGCAATCCCATCATCCCGAAAGAGGACTGGGGTATGTTTTCCCCTCGAGCTACTGTTTGTCAGTTCGCTGTGATGGCTGGACTCTTGTAACAGACCTAGAACTTTTGCTCCAGCCTCAGTCCAAATACATTCAGTAATTAACTTCTACCACGCTCCTTTGTGCGTCTCACGTCTGCATCACCAAAAATAGCTGGTGGCATTTCCTCCACATAAATAGAAAGCAGAAAGGTCAACTGGCGTTTATGAAACATGTATTTTTTACAGAGCAGCAAGCTAGCAGGGTCCCTTTATTCCCTCATACCTGTGACTATTTCATAACAAGCACCTTCTGGTTCTCTAATTCCTCAGCCAATTTCTGCTCAACATCTTGCAACCGGTTGGTGATTAATACTGACACTGGTACGTGTGCTACATGCTGTTGATTCGGGTCCGACTCCTGGCGACCCTCTAAGTGAATGCTGTCCACAGGGTCCTGACCTCAGCAGCCTGTTCGGTTTCTGTAAACTCATGCCTATCACTTCTGTGGATTCAACCCATCTCATATTTTGTCTTCCTCTTCGTGCTCTTTACTATTTTTCCAAGTATTTTTATTTTTTCCAAAAAAACCCCTACCTCCTTATGATGTGCCTGAAGTAGGGCAACTTTAGTTTTGCCATTTTACCTCCAGTGATGCCTCAGGCTTAATTGGCTCTGGGACCCACCTGCTTCTTCATCTTTCTGGAGATCCAGGGTATGCCCGGGCTCTCCTCCAACGCCATATTCCAGATGAATCGAGCATGTCCCAGCAGCCGTCCTCACTGACCAATTTTCCCATCCATAAATGATCACTGGTAATAGGAGTATGATCTTAACCTTGATCTCTAAAGACTCATCTTTGCTCTTGATGATCTTTCCTAATTCTACGTAATTCAATGCATTTCCTAGTTCGATGCACAGAGATAGAGGACAAAAACAAAAAGGAAAAATTAAAAGACCTCTACCAAGAGATTATAGCAATAAAAGGGAACCCAAACCCAGACTAGAAACGCTGAACTGCCAAGAAGGAAGCACATTATCCGCCCAGGAGAAAATGAAGGGAAGGAGGCGACAGCGTACTCAGATCCACACAGGAAGGACACGAGGATGACAGACACCCTCGGAGAAGGCGGTAAGAGGAAGAACCTGGAATTCTAGAACGTGAAGTCAAAGCCGCCCTGAAAGGGTTGGGAAGACTTAAATCACCAGGGGTGGGTGGGATGCCGGCAGAACTGTTTCAGCCCCCACTGAGTGCAGCTGAGGAGGGAAACAGCCCCTGATGGTGATGTGAAAACGGTACTGTCTGGTCGTCATGTTAAATCGTGTGCAGCTGCCCTGGTAAGCCGAGTGAAAGATAAGCACGCGTTGCTTTCCTAAGACCTGGACCTGTGATCCGAAATGGTCTTTCTTCTCAGCTCTGCTTCCTTTTAAGCCTCATCTGATGACATACAGTACAAACCCCGAGAGGACCAGTTGTTTTCAATATGCACCTGTCTTCCTAGACATTGGAGGGGTCAGAACATGCCACCCAAATATGCCACACTGTTGTAGGGATTATTCAGAGCTGAAAGCAAGTAAGAAACAACAGCTGTCAGCAGAGCTCTCTGCCCTCCCCTTTCTTCGGGAAAGCTCACACTTCCCAGGAGGAACGGGCCCTCCTGGGACCAGGGAGAGGAGACCGTTCCTGTCACTGGAGACAAGCTGTCAGCGCTGAGATGGGTCTGTATAAACAAACCTGGTAAACTAACCCTTATCTTCCGTTAGTTTCCTCCATGTATTTCCCACTCACTTCCCACAGTTTAACCCCTTTAGGAGTTCAAATCCCTTTCCTTCTGACTTACCGCTTCTCCACAATTGATTGCTTTTTTGTCAAAATAGCATATAAGCTCTCAGGCTCAGCTGTTTCCTTGGGGGTTTCACTTCTTTCTAGAAAGCCCCCATGCCACGTGAAAGTATTCATATTAAATGCAATCTGTATGCTTTTCCTCCTGGTAGTCCATCCTTTGTCAGTTTAAGGTGTAAGCCCCAGGTTAATTTGTAGACCCCAAGGGGGTAGAGGAAGTCTTTCCTCCCCTAGAACGTGGTTTCAGACCCACAGTATTCTTTCCGGCACAGTATCTTAAGCATGTAGATGTCCTCAGTTGCAAACCCACATGCATCATGGGTAAGAGCATGGGTGCTGGACTCAGACAGACCTGAGTGCAACTCAGCTCAGCCTCTCGTGCCCGTGTGACTGAGCAGTTACCTAACTTGAGCATTCTCAGCCTCAAGCATCCCTGATGGTAAAATGGGGTGATTCATTCTTACTCTCTGTCTCTCTCTCCTCCATGTAAAGATCCAATATGTTCTTATAGTAGTAAGCACAGTACTGGTATATAATAGGCTCCTAATAAACCAAATATTAGCTGCTCTAAGTAATAATTATTGTTCGATGCCTGTGTTACACTCAACAAGGTACTTCTAGCTAAAGAAAAGCTAGAACAGGTGATTTTTTGTAACTCTGGATAACCTATTTATTAAACATAAGAGTCTTGAGTCTTCAATACTCCACTCATGAGTCTAAAGAATAAATCAGAAGAGAATCACTTTTTGGATTTTTTACCAGGTCTATATACATAGGCACTTCTTGCTTGTTAGCTATGGAAGGACAAAAGTGGACCAAAAACAGTCCAAAAACACCTCAGTGGCCCAACTCACCTCCCAAGCCACCCTCAGTGGCCCAACTCCAGGGGGAACCTGGAGGACACACTTGGGGGGGATGCTGTTCCCAAAGCCAGACCCGGTCCATATGCTTATCTCAGAGTGGAGACCGAGCCACACCGACTGGCCCCCGAGACACTGAGCACATTCAGACCTGCGTCTGCTACTCTCCAACTCCTTCAGATAGGAAATTAGAAGTAAAGATGGTAGCTCAGCCTACGCACTCACCTCCCATAATACAGTCTAGCTTAGGTATTGAATGGATTTTCACACAAATTCGTCCCCTTGAACTTGCTTGCTTTTGACATCTGCCTGTTTTGGTCCTGAAGTGCGGGCCCTTCTCCCACTGGGATCAGCAACTGCTCCTCCAAGCAGAGGAGCTGGTCCACTTCAAAACAGTCACTGGCACGAGGCACCACTTTCTCCAGAGACGCTCTGACCTCCGCTTCACTGGCTTCCTGCCGCCTTGCTGTCCTGAGGTAATCATAGACCTCCTCAAACACGTCCGCGCCCAGTTTCTGCACGGCTGACCTGCCGGACAAGGTAGGAGTGATAAACAAATTACCCACTGAGATCACCTGCAAGACATGCATTTTAAATCATTAGTAACACAAATCACATTGTAGCCCTGGGATTTAGAAAAAAAGGGAAAAAGTAACATGGAATATGTCTGGTTTGAACATGCAACAAGACATCTTGCGTGTCTGCTATGTGCCAGGACCCTTCTGGGCACTGGAATGCTGCATTGAGCAAGGGAGCTCCCACCTTCATGGAGCTTGTCTTCTGGGGTAGAGAATAAACAGACAAATTTAAAAATATGTACATAATAGGATGTCGGGCAGTGCCAAGTGCAACGCAGGAGGAAGCAAGGTGAGAGATGGAGACAGGTGAGGGGCAGGCAACCGCAGGAAGTGAGGCCAGCACCAGGGGTGGGGCGGTGGTGAATGGGGGCCCGGAGACTGAAACATGTCAGAGCAAAATGAGAAAGCTAGCGTGGCTGGAGTGGGAAGGTGGGGGAAAGGATGGTGGGGTATGAAATCAGAAATAATAATGAGAATAAAATGATGGGAGGAGGGAGACATTGTTATATTAACTACAGGTACTTTTCTATGCACTTAACCTTCACAACAGCTCTTGGAGGGTTTTTTTTTTTAAATCCCCTTCTTCACAGAAAAAGAAACTGTGGATTAAAGGGGTGACGTGATTTGGTTAATTCCCACGGAGACCTGTATTTGCCTGCAGTCCTTGTCCGTAAGCAGCCATACTCTGTGCGCTGCTGGAACCCGATCGCCGCACCTGGCGTGTTCACTTTGTCTCTCGTTCCCCGGTCTCTCAGCTAGGGTCACAGACTGAAGGCTTGTGGGTAAAACTTGGCCCAGGACATATTTTGTTTGGTCAGCATCACGTTTCCTTTTCTTTTGGTTTACTATTTTTTTTGCAGCATTATATGCTTCATTTTTGTTTTATAAGCAAACCTCAAGTTTCTATGGAGTATTTAAATAGGAAATACAAGTAATTTAGAAACCCCTTTAAGCCCAAATTAGAGAGGATATTTTCAGCAGGGAAAAGGATCCTGTAAGTCATCCAAGTCGTCAGGATGACTGGCAAGAAAAACAAATGTCTTCTAGCATACCATTGTTTTTTTAACACTGGAACGTAAAAGTCTCCAGGCAGAGCCTGCACTTGGCACTCCCCAGTTTTCTGCGCCCTTTGCTCCCCTCGCTCTTTCCTTATCATCCTGTACATGGCCGCTTCTCATATTCCTCACCTGCCCGACTCAAGGGCATCTGAATTTTATGAATTTCGATACACGGCTCAAAATGTATGTGTCACATTTACCTAGTCATTCCTCCACAAAACAGCTTTTTCACTGCCACACTGCGAATGCCTTTAGAAACACAGCCTTTCTGTTCAGGGGACTATTTTCTGCCATCGTTCCTAGGAGTGGGGCTAATTAGATGTTCACTCTCTGAAAACTCTTATTTGTACTTACAATTTCTGCACTTTTCTGTATCTATGTTGAGCTTGATGAAAAGATCAAAAATTATGTAAGAGTGGAATTATTAGGCCAGAGGCATAAGTATTTGTATGACTGAACCTTGAAAACAATGCTTTTTTATTCTTCATTTCAGTGGATTTGGTGAAAAGAAAGATTAGATTTTGGGGTTTTTTTTCCAGAATTTTTAAAGTATTACAACTACACAGGAATGTTGGGAATGTTCACAATAATACTGAGAGCACTAATCACAGACTCTTTCACACATTTTATAAGCTTTTTTTTACTCGGTAATACTCAACCTCGTAATCTCTAGAATACAGGATCTAGGTCAGGTATTGTGGCAGATAAAAAAAAGAAGTAATTGGTCCTGCTCTAGTTTAGAGGCTAGTAATTATAACCCAAGCTATATACATTTTAAATTTTAACTAACATTTTATAGTACTTTAGAGTTTTCAAAACGCCTTCGTGTTCATTATCTCAAGTGGTCCCTGTGAACTAGGCAATTCATTGAACATTTACCTCAGTTTTGCAGATGAGATAAGTAGGTTGACTTTTAAAAACTCACATAGCTAGTTAATGATGAAGCTTAAACTCCAAGTCAACTCAAACCCAGGAATTGGAACCTTGAGTGCTGGAGAGAGCACAGCCCAGGATCCCACATAAGGCAGCTTGAATAGGTCTCTCACCTTCCACCAGGAGATTATCAGGACTGATCACAGGATGGCTCCCATCCCTAGTCACCTCACTTACAGCTCTGGTGCCTTCCTTCTCCTCCTCCTCCTTGCCCCTTCCCCCTCCTCCTCTTGTGGGTGTTTGTTTCTCTCTCCCGGCTCACCTAATGAGGGCACCAGCTCTGTGAGGGAGGGGCCCAGTGACTAGACCAGGACCAGGCATTCAGAAGGTGCTCAGGAAATACTTATAGAACGGAGGAGTGACTCAGCCAGCCACTGAGCATCATGAGAAAAGCACCAAGTGCTATGAGAGTTTACAGCGGGGGAAAATCAGAGAATGGCCTGCGGAGGTGGAGGCTGCGGCGTCCTCTCATCTGGGCCTTGGCGGGTGGAGGGAAGCCGGGGGTAGCCAACAGAGGGGGCCCTGGGGAGCCAGTGAGTCCACTGGGCAGGTGAGTAGGATGCAGGACAAGAGGGTGAGAACCAGACGAACAAAATACTAAAGAAACCTTAAAATTTGATGGTAACATCACCCATTGGTGGTGAAGAAGCCCAACATCCCCTGAAGCCACAATAATTAAGTTTTTGAGCTTTCTCTATGTGTCAGGCTCTATTTTGGGTGTCTCCCCTCATTATCCCATTAAATTCTTATAACAACCCAATGGATAGATATTGCTACTCCTATTTTACAGATGAGGAAACTGAGATATAAGAGGGTATTAAATAACTTGCCCAAACCACAATGTTGTTGTACACCTGAAACTAACATATTATTGTATGTCAACTATAATTGAAAAAAATAAAAAATTAAATTAAAAAAAGTGAAAGACAATTTTTAAAAATCATAACTGCCATCATCTGAGGATATTTTTCAAATAAACAACCTGGAAAATGAGCCTAAAAAATAAAGTTGTCAAGACAGTAGGTTCTGCCCTGGCTGGTGTGGCTCAGTGGATTTGGGTGCCAGCCTGCAAACCAAAAGGTTGCCAGTTCGATTCCCAGTCAGGCCACATGCCTGGGTTGTGGGCAGGTTCCCTAGTTAGGGAAGTGCAAAAGGCAACTGGTCGATGTATCTCCCTCACATTGATGTTTCTCTTCCTCTCTTTTTCCCTCTCTTCCCCATCTCTAAGAATAAATAAGTAAAATCTTTAAAAAAAAGGACAGTAGATTCCAAGATTTCTTATCACAAGAAGAATTTTTTTCTTTTCTTTTTATTGTATCTATATGAACTGATGGATATTAACCAACCCTACTGTGATAATCATTTCACGATATATGTAAATCAAACCATCAAATTGTATACCTTAAACATAAACAGTGGTGCATCGCAAATATTTCCCAATAAAGCCAGGAAATGAAAAAAAAAGCTTGCTCATTGCCACATAGCTTTTATGGAGCTGGGATATGAATTCCAGGCAGTTCCCACCAGGACTCATTCTTTTCATCACGATGGATTCAGAGAGACCGAAGTTGAGTCATGGCTCAACCCTTCACTGGCTGTGTGACCTTGGGCCAATTACTTAACACCTCTGAGCCTTAAATTTTCATATTTAAGTGGAGATTACACACACAGACACACATATGCACTCACACACCTAGCAGGCACTTACTAGCCTTTGTTTTACTACCATGCACATGACCGATGCCTTCCCCAGAGGTGAATTGCACAGTTCTCCCATTTGGGTTTAACTGGAAGCGTCAAGCAATTTTTTAGTTCCACCTCTGGTTAAGAAACTACTCTAAATGTTTTTACCTCCTCTGACTGAATTTGAGAAACAAATGACACAGGAAAGCCAGTGGCACAGTGGAATTAAATAATAATGTCATTTTGTAGAAGTAATCATGAAAACCTAGTTTAGCGGAAAGCATTAGGAGAACATATAGATTATTCTTCAGGCACAGTTTTAAAAAGCCTTGCAAATGATTTTATAGAACATAAGAAATCCCTGCACGTCAAATATGTACCAGCTACTGCAGGAATAAATGGTGCCATGTATTTTCCCGTAATAGTGCTGTCTTAACGATCATTTGGCGCTAACGGGAATCAGGAATCCTTATTCAGGATGGATTCAGCATTTCTCTCCATGCCTAGTATTTCCAAGGGCTGGCTGTGAATCTGCTGGGCCAGACCAGAACGGGTCTCTCTACAGATCTGCACTCTCTCCAGGTCTCTCCAGACGCTGCACAGTGGGCGCAGGCGGACATGGGACAGCCCCAGATGAGACACGTGACCATCAGGCCCTTCCTGTTAAGGGGTGCTTATCTCCGGCTCTGTCCACGCCGGGCAGCAGCACCTGACTGCCACTGCTGGTCGGGTGCCCTGTTGAAGCCAACCAAGCTCTCCCGTGAGAGTCCTTGACTCACGCCCTGAACCCCTCCACTGTGCATAGTCAGCAAAGGCAGATAGGTAAACTCACCGATTAAAAACAAAACCCAGCTAAATTTTGTTTACAAGAGACGCACTGAAAACATAGGGCGTCGCATGATTGAGAGTGAACACTCAGGCAAAAGACGGGCCAGGAAAGTAATCAACAAAAGAAGTTTGGGGGTAGCTATATTGATATGAGACAAAATAGACTTTAAGAAAAGAAAGTGTTATTAAGACAAAGACTGCCATGAGATAATGAAAACAGTTCACTTTACCAGGGAGAAATTAAAACTTAAAATGAGCATGCGTATAATAAAGCAGAATCAAAACACACAAAGCGCCGGAGGGAGAAACTGGCAGCTACGACTCCGTAGTGTGGGGTTTCCATACTCTGTGCCCAGGTGTTGGTAGGTGGACATCTGAAAAACTAGTTGTAACTTAGAAAACCTGAATATACTTAAAAAGCTAACCTTAATAGATATAGATATATTTATGACACTCTCCCTCCCTGACGATTTGAGAACTCACATTGTTCCCAGACTCTCTTGTAACATTTACAAAAACTGACCACATACCAGATACCAGTGCAAGTCTCAACACATTTCAAATAATTGATTTTATACACCATGTAGTTATCAGACCACAAGACAATTGACAGAAATCTGTAACAAGAATATCGATTAAACATTACTGTGCTTTTAAGTTTATTTATTCGAAGTAAACGATGGGCCAATGAAGAAAATAGGCATGCTATAAACAGACTCATCTGAAGCCAGAGAAAAAGCAATAGTGTTCTCGAATCGTAATGTTGCAGTGCTAATTTATTCTGACACTTGGAAAACACGCTGGAATAATGCTGCAATGAGTATTTTAGGAATCACAAAATGGAAAATTCTGTTTAAGGGCACTCTCTTGCTGTCGTCTAAGATTTGAGAAGAGAGGGAATTAAAGAAGGGCTCTGAGTCGGCCTTTCCAGAGGGAGGGAGGGGCAAAGGCAGGGAAAGGGGCTGCCTCTTCAGGTAGGTGGGTGTCTCACACAAAAAGAACTTACAGTTTCAAATGAAGAGAACTTTTATTTCCCTTTTTTCATCTGTGTCTCCCTAGGCAGTTTGATCCTCCTGTGCAAAAGTCTTTCAAGTGTTAAGGGATCCCAGGTACCGTGTAGTACAGATGCTTCATTTGCCAGGCAGCGCTCTCTCGGCTGAGTCACAGACTGCCCAGGCCAAGGGCGAAGTCAGGCCTTGGGGAAGCCTCCCGGGGTTCTGCCGGGAGCAAATCCCCAGGTTGCGTGGGGCTCCTCCCCAGCTGAAAACTCCATTAAGCCACAAGAGAACACTTTCTCCCCCACCCCCTGCCTTCTTTCTCCAAACTCAGTCTCTCATCCTCCAAATTCTTTTACTGACTTCTTCTCATGAGTACATTTTATTTGCAAACAACATATTTTATCACAGACACTTATTTGCCTATCAATTATGGGGCGCTGTGTGTGATTTCTGTCTCTCTCAGGGCTCTAAAGAATAAAGATGTCATATAAAATGCCCTCCTATGTTAAATATTATTTTAACTTTGCAACAACCTCACACTTACAGTACAGTCACAGTTATGGCACAAAGAACTCATTTTTTCTCTGAGCCTTTTGAGAATAGGTTGCTGCACCGATGCCCCTTTGCCCCCATACTTTGTATTTTCTGCAAATAAAGACACCCTTACATAATCACAAAACAGCCATCAAAATCAGGAAACTAACACTGACACATTACTGTCACCTAATTCTCTAATACAGTCATGTTTCCCCAATTATCCAATAATGCCTCTTACAATAAAAAGATCCAGATCAAAATAATCCTGTGTTGCATTTATTTGTCATGTCTCTAGTCTCTCAATGACCTTGACACTTTCAAAGGTTTGAAGCAAGTTATTTTGCAGAACGACCTTCAATCTGTGTTGCCCTGGCCTATGGGAGTCACTAACACCCACCCCCTGGACATCCCCCTTTTATGTATTAGCCTGGGAGGCAGGATAGAGCCTTCTGGGAGCGTGGTTAGAGAACTCCACCGAACCAGATCGAGAAGAGTCTCCCTTCGCTGTGGTAACAATATTATCTTGTTGCTTTCAGACGCCTAGTTCAGGACTCTTCCCTTTAGCTTGCTCCTGCTGCACTGTAAGAAATGAGGGGTTGTCTCAGGGAAAGCAGCAGCTTGGGAAGGAAGCTTCCAGGGGCTCAGGGACAGAATGGACAGAATGCTCTGAGCATTCTACCTTCCTGATAGCTTCACTTGAATGTCTTCCAGTCATCATGCCCAACTGAATTTCTGATCTTCCCTCCAAAATATCCTAACGCTGCAAATTTTCCCCATTTCTGTTCAAGTCACTGCCTGCCTTCCAAATTCTCGATTCCCTTCTAACTCACTCGACAGTAGTCCAGTGTCTCTGGTAATCAGACTACTGAGTAAACGCTCTCAGCTCCATTTTCAAAACGTGTTCGGGGTCCCCACACTTCTCCCCATTCCCAGCACTACCGCCTGGCCCAGGTGACGGAGCTCTCTTACCCGGCTGCAGCGACGGCCTCTCGGTTGGTCCTCCATTTCCACTCTCACGCTCCCGCAGTCTACCGTCAATTCAGCAACCAGAGTGAGCCAGACCCCTTCGCTCCCCTGCTCAAGGCCCTCTATAGCTCTATTGGCTTCCCCATTTCACTCCAAGGGAAATCAAGGTCCTTTCCTCGGTCCACAGTATTCTGAACGATCTTCCCACTATACCGCTCCCAATGCATCTCTTCCCTCCCTTCACTCCAGCTACACCGGCCCACTCGATCTTCCTTAGACTCACCAGGTGTGTCCACCCCAGGGCTTTGGCACTTGTCCAAAAGTGGGGGATGTCTTATCCCCCCACTACTCCACGCCTCTGCCCTGGGTCATGTTTTCAGAGAGACCTACCCTATCCACCCTCTTCACAACTAGGGGGTGACCTTTGCCCCCAGTCTGCACCGCCTGTTCACCTTCCCGTATTTTCTTCTTAGCACTTGTTATTCCTAGCATACTCTGCTTTCCCCATGTATTTTACAATATGTCAATCACCCCACTGGAATACATGGTCCATAGGGCGGGGACTATTTTCACCTTTATTTCCCCACTGCCTGCGACAGTGCCTGGCACAAAGCAAGTACACAATAAATACTTGTTGGACAAAAGAAGAGATACCTTGGAGGCCAAATAAAAGGGAAATATGGTAATGTTATACAATTTTATTTAAAAATGTATGTATTCCTGGTGTTTGTTCCAAGAATTAGCACACAATAAAATTACAATTGACTTTTACAAAAACGTAAGATTACTTTTATGATGTTTAGTTGTTTTTGAAGATAAAGCTCCACTCAAGTGTAGTTTTCAGTATTCCTTAGGGTATTTTCATCCTTATTTCAAGTAGACTGGCTTTATGGGGCCTGTACTATCATCTTTGGATAAAAATGACCTCTTCTATGTCTGAGTGGGAAGAAACATACCTTATTTTTTTTTTAAATTCTACGTGGAAGAGACTGCGTTCCTGCCATTTTCTTTCACCTGTACACACCCGGGGCCACAGCTACTCGGCCGCGGGGTCGAGGCCTGGGGAAGGGTGACTCCTAGGGCCCTCAGTTCCTCAGAGGCAATGAACAGTCAGGACAGCACTGCTCAGCAGATACCACCGTCTGCTGCCCAAGCTCAATAAGGCAGCGAGCAGCAGAGGAGGGCCTTCCAGCCTCCTGCTCTAAACAGAATATTTTAGCTTAACAGTGGAAAATGTTTAGCATGTTTCCCCCTCCTAGAAAAACAACAGGCAATTTCTCTTCAGGGAGATGAAGAGGGAATGGGTTTCCACCAGTTCTGATGAGCCATCAAGTTCAGAAGCTCCCTTATTTGTACAGCTTTAGACGAACTAACAAAAAAAGCACCCCCCCACCCCCAACCACCAACCCGTGCCTGGGAGCTGATTTACCTTGCAAACCATTTCTCTGCCCTGTAAAATTCCCCAGTAATGGCTGCATAGATATTTTCATTTCCAGATTAATTAATCATTTAGGGAGTGTACAACTGAAAGCAAAGAGTAGGAAGAAGCTACTCTATTTGTTTTTCTGTTCTGCTCTGCCACTCAACTTGGAAGCTGTTGGGGACAGAGGACCTTTCTTAGTCATTTCTGCATCTGGCACAATCCTGGCACAAAATGGCACCTTAGTCACTCGGTCAGCATATTTTTAGTAAGCACTCAGTCTGTGCCAAGTGCTGGGGAGGTGGCCACATGCCTCTGACCTCACAGAACTCATGTGTTAGTGGGAAGATCGACACATATTAACCAATTAAACAAACAAATATGGGAATTTCACATTTTTGTCAATGCTATAGAGAAAAAAACAGGGAAATGGAAGAGAGCAGGGTTGCCAAGCAAAGGGTTTAGACCCCCAGATAGGGGTGGAGGTAGGGCAGCTGTTTCTGGGGATTTGGCAGAGGCCCCTCTCTGGCCCCAGGTCCTGTCATGTGAAGCAGCTCCCCCATCTTTCCGACGAACCCTAACGCAGAGGAAGCTCATTCTGCCTCCACCACTGTGGGGATGCGGCTGAAGTGCAAATGGAGGCCCACACAGGTCTAAATATTGAACAGTTGTGAACCGAGCTAACAGACTCTTTTTAAAAAATATATTTTCTTGATTATGCCATTACAGTTGTCCCATTTCCCCCCTTTCATTCCCCTCCACCCTGCACACCCTCCCCCCACATTCCTCCCCTTTAGCTCATGTCCATGTGTCATAAGTTCTTTAGCTTCTACATTTCCCATACTATTCTCCCCCTGTATATTTTCTACCTACCGTCTATGCTACTTATTCTCTGTACCTTCTCCCCTCTTCTCCTCCTCCCACTCCCCTGTTGCTAACCCTCCATGTGATCTCCATTTCTGTGGTTCTGTTTCTGTTCTAGTTGTTTGCTAAGTTTTCTTATAGGTTTGGTTGTTAATATCTGTGAGTTTGCTGTCCTTTCACTGTTCATATTTTTTAACTCCTTTTCCTTAGATAAGTCTTTTTAACATTTCATATAATAAGGGCTTGGTGATGATGCACTCCTTGAACTTGACCTTATCTGAGAAGCACTTTATCTGCCCTTCCATTCTAAATGAAAGATTTGCTGGATAGCATAATCTTGGATGTAAGTCCTTGCCTTTCATGACTTGGACTACTTCTTTCCAGCCCCTTCTTGCCTGTAAGGTCTCTTTTGAGAAATCAGCTGACAGTCTCATGGGAACTCCTTTGTAGATGACTATCCCCTTATCTCTTGCTGCTTGTAGAATTCTCTCCATTTTAATCTTGGGTAATGTAATTATGCTGTGCCTTGGTGTGTTCCTCCTTGGGTTGGAACAACTTCTTTGGGATTCTCTGAGCTTCCTGGACTTCCTGGAAGTCTATTTCCTTTGCCAGATTGGGGAAGTTCTCCTTTATTATTTGTTCAAATAAGTTTTCCATTTGTTGCTCTTCCTCTTCCCCTTCTGGTACCCCTATAATTTGGATGTTGGGATGTTTCAAGATGTTTTGGAGGTTCCTAAGCCTCTCCTCATTTTTTTGATTTCTTGTTTCTTCATTGTTTTCTGTTTGTTTGTTTCTTTCTTCCTCTGGTCCACTCCATTGATTTGAGTCCCAGTTTCCTTTCCATCACTATTGGTTCTCTGTGCATTTTTCTTCATTTCACTTAGTGTACTCTTCATTTTTTCATCTAATTTGCAATCAAACTCAACCAGTTCTGTGAGCATCCTGATCACCAGTATTTTGAACTGTGCATCTGATGTGCTATCTCTTGGTCGCTTAGAAGTATTGGCTCTGGGGCTTTGAGCTGTTCTTCTACTTGAGCCATAATATTTTGGTCTGTTCACACCTGTTATGTATGAGGGGAAGAGCCTAGGTGTTCACCAGGGCAGGGCAACCCAGTGGCTGGGTTGTGATGCTGTATGTGGGGGCAGGGGTCAGAGGGGGAGAAATGGTGTTTGTTCCTCTCTCTCTTGGATTTGGGTCTCCTCTGCTGCTTCCCACAAGCAAATTGGGACCTTCTGGTGCTGGTTCCCGGGTTGGTGGGCTTGTGTATGTTCAAGGACCCTGCGGTCTTTCCAATGAACTTTCCTGTGAGGCTGGGAGCCTCTCCCAGCACCTCAACCCCCCAAAGTTTTTCTAATTGGTGCTTTTAGGCTTCATTTCCTGTTGCTGGGGCCCTGGGTTGTGTGATCTGTCTCACTGCCTGTTTTTGCCTGGTTTATCTGCATGCGAATGTGTGTCTGAGGTCAGCCAACCGCCTTGCGCGTCTCACTGGATTTACTAATTTCTTCCCTGCACCTGGGTCCGCTAACCACTGCCTCTTCCTGCTGGGACCCCTCTCCACAGGCCGCTGACTCCGTCCCTCTTACCGGTCTGTATGAATGGTTCGTTGTTGTTGACCTTTGGTACAGTTCAATTTTCTGTCTGTTCTGGTTGTGTTTTTGTTTCTAAATCTTTGTTGTCCTTAAATTTAGTTGTGCGAGGAGGTACAGTATTTCCACCTATGACTCCATCTTGGCCAGATCTCAGACTCTTAAATAAAATATGACCTACCTTCTTACTTTGACAAATGAAGTTTATAAGAACCTGGAAGGCCAGGTGGACATCCAGGCCTCTCAGAATCGTCAGAGTTCTGCATTGGAATGTGGCAGAGCTGGGTGGGCAGCACTTTGGCCTTATCCCCAGCTGTTGGCCTGCTCTTTTCTCTTCTCAGCCTGGCTCCACTGCCCACTGGGAGGGAGATTTTGCACACACATTTGATACCTCAGCCCCTGTGTCCAAAATCCACCCATGCCAGTAGTTGCTTTGGCAGTGTGCAAATAGCCACCCTGGGGTCCCCCTCAGGCTTAGGGGTGTGCAAACTGGCAGCACAGACCACCCACAGGAAAGGGAACCCGAGGCAGAGGCCTGGAGATGGGCTTGGGGCCATTGGACCACCAGTCGAAATGCTTCCACGCCCTTTACCTAAGGATCCTTATGATTAGTTCTTCCCTGAATTCGAGAACCAAGGAAAACTCAACTCTGCTGCCAAGCTCGTTTCTGTAATGCGTAAGGTTTCTCCCTGGGTCTAGGCCACCTGGAGGCTCAGGGCTCAGTTGGTGCCTATTTGCAGAATAAACAGTTCATTTATCAATCTGGCATCCAGTCTCAGTTTTCTATCTCACTACCCATACATGTTTTCATAGAGTTTTTTCAGGGTAGCATTAATTATAAGTAAATGACAATAGTAATTACATACACAAGTAATTGCAATCCCAGAGACTGGTATCTGGCCAACAATTCCTTTGGGAATGTGCACAGTGGAAGTTTTTGTTTTGTTTTCTTTGTTTGTTTGGTGTACTGTAATTTGGGGGCAGGTAGCAAGAAGACTTTAAATGCATGTCAGATTTTGCTACTACATAATTATAGCAACTTGCTGAGAGTCTGTTTCTAATCTTTGCAAAGAAACAGGTGCCATGTCTTCATGGCCCTCCCAACTTTATTGTAAGGATGCCATAAAATGTTTTAAGGAATATAAAAAGGTATAAAGTATAGGGCAATGACTTTACAATAATGCCCAGTGTAAGGGGCCCAGCATTAACAACGACCGCTGAAGGTCTCTGAATTCCCTCCCAGATCATAACCCCTCACGGTCCCCAGAGGTAGCCATGATTCTGAGTCTGGTGTTTTGTTACCACCAAGCCTTTAAAAAACACTTGTACTATATGTGTAAGTATGTACCCTCAGAATAAGTAGTTTTGTTTTGTGTGTTTTTAGACTCTAAGTAGTACCATAGTTTTTTGCTTATCTTCTTTGCTCAAAAGTACTGATATATCTCCCTTTGTTTCTATAGCTCACTGATTTCCAGTGTTTTATTCCATTGCTGTCTCTCCTGCTAAAGTGTATCTCAGGTTGTTTCTATCCCCCTCTAACCCCGCATCACTTTTATTTAAAAAGCTGTTGTGAACAATCTTTGCACACATCTGGGATTTAATATATCTTAAACTACAAATATAAACATGTATGGAACTGAGCTTTTCAGACACTGGTCCTACATTAAGCCATTATTTTCAGATTGATTTACCATCATTCATATTTGATCCTTTGTAATGGCCTTGAAATGGATTTTTATAATAGGAAAACACAATCCAGAGAGGGATAGATAATTTAAAAACCAGAATTCTGGAATTTTTGAAAAGTAGCAGGGAATTTACCTAATCAAGCACCTTCATTTTATTGGGAAGGAAACTGATTCCAAAATGGGGAAGGGGCTTGCTTGCCCATGGTGAGCAGCGCGCTGCAGACTGTGGAGCCTACATGGGGCCTCCACTGTGGTGGGCACACATTTGAAATAAATATAAAATAAAAAAGTCCCCTGGCTTTCCCTTCTGTTCTCTAAGCTTCACTCAGCAGAGCTGCACGTGGTGTGTGGGCCACTGTGCTTCCCTGGATCGATTCAAACTACATTTTTCAAAAGTCAATTTCACCCCTGTTTTTCTGAGTAGAAGCAAAGATCCAGAGATGAAATAGATTTCTAATCAAATGTAACAAGAATAATTTGATTCACAAAGAAAATGAAATCACAAAAGAAATTAGAGTATAAATATATTTGGAAGAATTTCTCAGAGCAAGGATGAGTTTTTTTTTAAGGTGTCATGCCTACTTTTTAAAAGACTTTATTATTTTTTTTTTTTTAGAGAGAGAGGAAGGGAGGGGGAAAGAGAGGGCAAGAAACATCTATGTGAAAGAGAAACATGGATTGGTTGCCTCTCGTATGCGCCCTGACCTGCAACCCAGGCATGTGCCCCCACTGAAAACTGAACCGGCAACCCTTTGCTCTGTGGGATGACACCCAACCAACTGAACCACACTGGTCAGGGCAGGATAAGTTTTTATAATTGGGAAACTATGGGTCCTTTGGAGAAGAGTGAATTTTAAAAGCTGCCCTTCATTTGGTGAGCTTCCACAATAATTCCCTCCTTGAACAAATATCAGTCAGGTGCCCCTGGGTCCTCTTCTCAACTAGTCCTCATTTCTCCTGCAGCCGTTGGAGGAGATCATCAAGAGGACATGGCCATCAGTTGGCCTAAGAACTGGACTCAGGCAATCAGAGGCTCCTCACCCCTGCCACTGTGCTTGACATGTACTCTCTTCCAATGTTCCCACAATGTGAGCCATTTTTAAGGGCTCACCACTGAGAGAGTACGGGGTCGTTGTAACCATCTGGATGGTATATGTAACTGAATGCAGTTTAGGCCTCTATATAAACTTTCTTACGTTTTTGCAGGTGGGTATGGAAAACTCTCCATCTTGTGGCCGACTAAGATGAACCTCGTAAGTTCCTTGCTCATCAAAACTGCCACCTATGAACCTGGAGTGGTCTGCCTCTTTCTCTGGTCTCTCCTTGCCCTCTGTGTCCAGGGTCCAGCTTCAGATTCTACTCAGGAAGCTCCTGAGGTTGCCAGCAAACACCTACAGGGTCCAGCTTAGTAAGAATCCTCCCACCCTTGATCCTAACCAAGTTCCTCTTAGTGATTTTCCCATTCACTGACCCTCTCACTCTTCCCTTTGGCTATAAAATCCCCAGCCACCCCTGTCATATTCAGAGCTGAGTTCAGTCTCTCTCCCCCATTGCAGTAATCTTGAATAAAGTCTCCCTTACCTGTTTCACTTCTGTGCAGTGCAATTTTTCTTAAACAGTTCCATCTTTCAATGTCAGATGGTCACTGGGTCCCATATTACCAATGGCCCATGATTAGAATAGCCATGTCTTGCTTGGACTGAGTCTCTGTGCATGGTGGACACAGGAACAGAATCATCAATGCTGCCCTTTTCCACTCTCTGAAGTATCCTCGTCTGGGCAATAAATCTTATGGTTACCCACACGTGGTGTGAAATCTATTGGACAGAGGCCCTCAATAACAAGGGAACCTGCTGGACTTTAAAAATGCTGCTACAACCCTGACCAGCATGGCTCTGCAAAATGAAAGGTCACAGATTCGGTTCTCCGTCAGATTCCTGGCCAGGGCACATGCCTGGGTTGTGGGCTGGTCCCAGTTGGGGGCGTGGGAGGCAACTGATCAATGTTTCTCTCATACATTGATGTTTCTCTCCTTCTCTTTCTCCCTCCCTTCTCCTCTCTCTAAAAAATAAATTTAAAAAAAACAGGGCTACAGCAATTACAAAGGACAAAAGAGAACAGATTCATTAAATGAGGACACTCTTTTTGATCCTGACTCCTGAGGTATTGTTACATCTGATTAATAACATTTTATGTCCAAACTAAAATGTTTCTACACAAGGAAAAATGATTATTTTCATCACATCTCTTAACAATGTTCACACATCGCCTTTATTATGCCTTTTCTTGATCACTAGAGATGATTTGTCACAGCTCACTTACCCAGAATGCGACCAGCATTCCAGAGTGGGAGGGGAGGAGGGAGGGAGGGAGGGGAGGAGGGAGAGAGGAGACAGAGAGACCAGGAAAGCCAGCGTGGTATGGGACTTTGGAAAAACGGATGAGACTGGGGAATCAATATTGAATTCTCTGGCGAACTGAATTAAAGGACTGAAATGAATTTATAAGACAACAATAGAAGCTAATATGTCCTCTTAACAAGCAGGGACACATCAAGACTGACCTGTGTTTTCATCCGCTATGGGGAGATGACAGGACGAAGGGAGCTCCTTGAAGCCATTCAGTAGAAAACACTGGGTTTCTTAACTGTCTTTTGTCCAGGAGCCAAATGAGAAAAATCTCTCATCACAGTGAAGTGTGCTGAGTGGTTTGGAGCAATGGGTTTGTTAGCTACTTCCACTTACCTTGACAGTATGTGTCAGAGGCCCTTATCCTGCAGAACTTTCCCAGGTCCCAGGGGAGAGGGGGAGACCTGCAGGCCCTTGGGTAGGCTCTCAGGCATGAATGCCTTGGTGGGGTGAGGCCGGAGGGGAAAGGGTTGGATCAGACAGTCTCCAAAGTTCCTCCTGCCAGGAAGTCTAAGAGTTTGTCCCCCAGCAGACTCTCATCATTGATCTGTTAACCCCATTTTACGGGCAGAAAGAGCCAAATGAGGAGAGAGCAAGTTCACTGAAAAGGAGCTGGATGGAGCCCCTTGTCCTGCAAGATCAGATCGTTGATTTAGAGAAAAACAACCAAGGCCAACAGAAGGACGCTCTACGAAAACCTCGGCCCTCAGTGAGATCCTGGCCCTGCAGAGTTATAGCACCGGGGAGCTGGTTAGAAATGCAGACTCTCAGACCCCACGCCCGAGTCTGCTTTCAACAGGACCAGCAGTGACCCATACGCACTTCAGAGTTTGAGAAACCCTGGCTCTAGCTGTGGATTACGTTGTGAATAGCAACACTCCGAAAAGCACTTACAACTGTGAGCTACCTTTTGACAGAGAACTCAGAGGCTTTTATGAAATCAGGCCAGCTTTCCAAGCACAGAGGCATCATGTCCCACACCAGAACCCTCTACCAAATTACTAAATATACTTTTTTACAAAGTGAGTTTAAATCTGATAAGAATAATAGAAAAGAGAAGTCCATCAATTTCAGGCTGAGGCTCAAACCGTTCCCCCCCACCGCTGCCCCCCACTTTCTTTTCTTCTCCCTGGCTCTCCGGTACACAGATTTGTATTAACAATAACCTTGGATGCACGGTACATTGTCAGTGTCTTCAGAGGAGGCCACCGGAGTCGTCTGGGTGGAGATACGAAGTGTTTGGTCTGGGCCCGCACGGCCACGTTTGCTCTGGGCTTCTGACTGCGTTGGCTAGGAGTCTCACAGGGGACCTCTTTCCCTTCAAACCAGGAAGCACTGAATTCTGACTTTACCTTATAGATAATCTGACCAGGAAGTGACAACCGAGCATAAACCTGTGTTAATAATTTTTCTCTGCCCTGGCTGGTGTAGCTCAGTGGATTGAGCACGGGCCTGCGAGCCAGACGATCTCCGTTCGATTCCCAGTCAGGGCACATGCCTGGGTTGCAGGCCAGTTCCCAGCAGGGGATGCATGAGTAGCAACCATACATTGATGTTTCTCTTCCTCTCTCCTTCCCGTCCCCTCTAAAGATAAATAAATAAAATATTTTTTAAAAAATGTATTGGTAAATAAATAAATAAATAAAATAATTTTTCTCTTTTCTTTGTACCTGGAACAGACATTGCAGAAATAATTTGGCATGACATACAATTTGGGTTAGGTCTAATGCATGGGTTGTTTTGGGATATGCTTGCAAAGAAACGAAGAATTCAATGGAAGGTTTTAGGTGAGGTTTTAGATGTAGAGGTTTTAGATGTAAAATTGCTACTTTTATAAGATAAAAAGAGTAAAATCAGATAGGAATATAGTAAGTTATTAACTATGTTTCATAAACACACATGTACACATGCACACACTACAAATAACATACATGGGACCACTTCATGCCGCTGTTTCGCACCTTCCTCTTCTCAGTTAACTGTATGATCTCGAGAGCTCACCACGCGCACACACGCAGACCTTCCTCAACTCTTTCTAATGCCAGGATAGTACTGCATTGCAGGGACATATGCTGATTTTTCAAAACAACTCTTATTATTGATACCTTTAGGCTATTTATAGCTTTTTGCTATTAAAACAGTCCTACAATACTTGGCTATGACATACACTTGTGCATTTATGCAAGTATTTCGGTGGGATAAATCTAAAATTGCTGGATCAAAGTCAGTGTTCATTTAAAAAATTTGAATAGACATTGCCAGATTGTCCTCCAAATCATTACACAAATTTAACACCCTTTCAACACTGCGTGAAAGGAAACCGCTTCATTTGAGAGTGGAGATAGCGGATGGGACGTGGTCGTGTGTGCTCGGACACGACTGTGGCACAACTGTATCGTGGGTCTCCCTCCATCCTTGCCGACCTCCCACTTTTTCTTCCTTCCCACCTCCCTGCCTTTTTCCTTTTCTTCCTTCTCTCTTTCCCCTCTTCTTCCTTCCCTTTCTTATAGCTCATTGTTTTTGTCCAATGAGAGAAGAGACAGAGGGAAAATTAATGTGAAGGCGAGTGAAGAATTCACGGGGCATTTAGGGAAATGGAAGGAAGCAGGGAATGGCCTTCGACTGGAAGCAAAGTACTGGCTTGGGCAGCACATACACCAAACAGGGCCGAGACAGAAAAGATTAGCTTGGCGGCTGCACAGGGATGACGTGCAAGTTCGTGAAGTGTTCCATACTTTTATGGCAACTATGGGAGGTGATGGATGTGCTAACGAACCTTATTGTG
Organism: Sturnira hondurensis; assembly: GCF_014824575.4. NCBI lineage: Eukaryota > Metazoa > Chordata > Mammalia > Chiroptera > Phyllostomidae > Sturnira > Sturnira hondurensis. The sequence goes on from NW_028085930.1 coordinate 7,839,729, forward strand.
GTGATCATTTCACAGTGCATACCCATATCAAATCATCACATTGTATGCCTTAAACCTACACAATGTTATACATGACGTAGAGCGCAATGAAGATGGGAAAAGAGTCGGAAGCAGAATGGAATGGGGGTACCTGGAAGTCTACAGCATGCGGTAGTCAGACACACTGGGGAGGAGAATTTGGATGTGTGTTCCTAATCTTCATGGGCCCAACAGCCACCTGGGAAACTCAGTAAAAATGCAGGTTCTGATTAGGTAGGTTAGGAGTGGGCCTGAGAGTCTGCCTTTCTAGTGGGTTTCCAGGTGATGCTGATGCTTCTGGTCTGAGACTGCACTCTGAGGAACAGGACTTAGCTGACAAAGCCCACGGCCAGGAATGACAGGCAGGGGCATTACCAACCCATGGGCAGGCCGGGGAGCATGACTGTTAAGAGCGAAGAGCGCCTCCTGCAAATGCTACAAGGCGGAGAAGTAACGAGCTGGCTCAGTCACCTCTGCTTCACCTGTCATATTCAGCCTGGCCCCCAACGGCACCAGGACCAAACGCTACATTCAGACCCGTGCTGATTTTCCCACTCTTTCAGGAACCCTTACCTTGAAATCAGATCATAGTGTATTTGCTTCATCTCCAAAACTTAGTAATAACTTCTGTCACACAGAGTCCTCCACCGTTGCCTTCATTTACAAAATATCTGGTGTTGCTGACATTGTCCTAAATTTAAGTGGCGATTGCCTGATGCAGGTTCAGTCCTGAGGGTGCCAACAACCTGCAGCTGGTGTGACTGAGGCCTCACCTCATTATTTTCTATAGAGACGAGAAGAACAAAACAGGGACTACATCCCAAAGGCCCAGCATTAAAGCGGTTTCAGTCTGGGCTTTACAGCATCACAACTTCCTTTGGAATTAAACTTCCCCACATTCCACTGTTTGTTTTTTTTAATATTGTTGCATTCCAGCAAAATTCGGATTGTTAATGTATGTTTAGGAACCAGGGCTTTTTTATACCTAATTCTGTGGGATGATTTCTTTGCCATCAGTCCCCATAAATGAAGGGAAATAGCAATGCTAACTTAAAAAAATTCACGAGTTTAAGCTGACAGGAATGCTTTTCACCTCCCTGCTCCAAGCCAGGCAGTGTCTGATGCTGGGCCATCCAGGTTTTCCCTCACTTAGTTCTGCCTGAGGCCAGAGCAATAGGAAGATAACAGGAGACACACAAGCCAAGGTGGGAGCCAGAGCTTGCATTCGGAGCCTTAGGCTAACTAGTTAAGGTGCATTCTCCTTTTCAAAACATAATCAAAAGGACAAGACTCAGCACAGCACAGGTCTTCAAAACTCTGTCACCTGATCGAGCTGTTGAATGTACCCTCTGTGTCCATACCCAGGAGAGGTGTCTGCATTCAAGAAATAGGTTCCACGTGAGTAAAAGGGTGTGTTCTGCCAAAGCCTGGAGGATGTGCTGGGTTTGCTTTATGAGTGATGAATACAGGTTAAGGATACATAAGAAAAGTTTTTGATGTGCTTGTATTCTCTTTAAAATTTGCTCTAATTAGTGATTATTAAAATATGATGATTAGCAATTAGGTTGTTTTTATGCTTAATTCATGCCTTAATTTGCATTAAACAGTTCTAGTTGAGTAGAAAATCAGAGAAGCATAATGTTTCTTTGCTTTTTAAAAAATTAGGCTGTTTGAGCTGTATGTTTATAACCAGCACACCACTGTCTGCCTGGTATGTGAAAGAAAACAAACAGTTTTTTTGAGAATAATTTTTACCTATGCACATGTTGAAAGCCATAAAAATCTTTATTCTTTGTGTTGATGAATTAAATACGCACACGGGAGCTTAGGGGCCAGGCCCAGAACATGGAATGTCAAGACTCTTTCCCAGCAAAGATGCTGAAGGGGTTGCTTCAATTTCATGGATAAGAGGGAAGCATACAACCATGTCTGCTCTGAGACAAACATCAGTTGGTTGCTTCTCCAATGCACTTCAATCAGGGACCAAATGCACAACTGAGGCATGTGCCCTGACGGAGAACTGAACCTGTGACTTTTTGCTTTGTGGGATGATGCCTAGCCCACTGAGCCACGTCAGCCAGGGCTATTCCTTAGAGAATTTAAGTCAAAATCTGCCTTCAGTTTTGCTCTTATCCCTTCTTCAAGGGTCACATGCTTTTAATTTTTAGAAAGAGAAGCAAGTATTTAATTCTAATTAAAATCAACAGGTTGTAAATTCTCTGAGTAACCCAAGTCTTGCCTTTGAACAGAGTTAGACCCCTAGAAAACTATGTGGCTTAGCTCATCATGGGACAGATTTTTATCACCAAAGAAGCCACCTACAGGAAATTCACATCTGCGCTTCCTACAAAACCATTGTTGAGAATGTGACTTCAATAAATATGCTCTATAAAAAACATCATGTGAGAAGCTGTCTTTCTTGGGGAACTGGTAACACATTCACATTCTTTTTTTTAAAGGTTTTATTTATTTATTTTTAGAGGGGAAGGGAGGGAGAAAGAGAGGGAGCCAAACATCAATGTGTGGTTGCCTCTTGTGCACCCCCAACTGGGGACCTGGCCTGCAACCCAGGCATGTGCCCTGACTGGGAATCGAACTAGTGACCCTTTGGTTTGCAGGCTAGCACTCAATCCACTGCACCACACCAGCCAGGGCCACATTCTTGATAATGAGTATTAGCAATTGTGTCATGTTTTCCTGTTCTGTCTTGGCTTCCTGGAACTTCAAAACCAAACTATACACTCAGCCACAGCAATTATGTTCACACATTGATGTCCTCACTTTTTCTCTGATCTTCATTTTCTCTCTCTGTTATTCCATTAATATTGTACTTGATGTAATCGTGGATTAAATTAACTTCTTTCAGGCATTAGAGGCAAGCTCTGATCAGCAAAATATGCTATTGGTATGCACCAACCGATAACTTGATTTTCAAATCCTTTTGACAAAGACTTAGCCAGCACAGGGAGCTGCTGGCAGGTGGGAATTGTGCGTCACCCAGAACCTGGATGACTCTAGGCACAGAGTGAGCCATGCTCGTCCTGCTATCTGTCACAGGTGACACAAAGCAGATAAGTTTGCTGACCACAGCTCAGGACATTCCCTCAGTCACATTTGTCCCACAGTTAGAGGTCCTTCAGGTGGCATTTTATGGTAGCATCTTGTTACATGGAAGCGCCTTCCAGGGACTTGCACCTGCCCCTCCGGACCAGGGGGAAAGCCGTTAGAAAGTACTTGTACCTCAGATAAGGAAAACATCTGTTATGGGCTGAATTGCTCCCCTCCTCCAACTCATATATTGAATGTGACTCTGTTTGAGATAGGACCTTGAAAGAGGTGATTATGATTAAATGAAGCCTGTAATGTGGGCCCTAATCCAATCTGGCTGGTGTCTTTATACGGAATCTGGACACCCAAAGGGACACCAGACATATGCACTCACAGAGAAAAGACCTGCGCAGCTTCCGTAGGCACAGGACAGCAGAAAACACCCTCTCTTTGGAACAGAGTTGCCCCACTGTGACGCAGGTTCTTCCAGCCTTCCTAAGGTTCTACCTATTATTTTGAACCGGGCTCCACCCAGGACGCTCTGGCTGTTTCCTTTCCACACTCAGGTTGCACAAGGCTCAAGAAAAACAGCTGCAACTTCTGACCCTACCTCACCTTATTATGAAACTTCAGTAACACTTGTTTCGATCGTTTCTTTGCCAGTACCCTTGTACTATACTGTGGGAGAGGGCCCGTCTCTTCCTGAGGTCCAGGGAGCTGGGAGCCCAGGCGTGTCTGTTTATACCACAGCGGAGACCTGAAAGGGTCAGGTGGCACGCTGACTTTTGTTTTCTGATCTGACAACTTAAAAACTACTGGAGTCAAAACTCAACAAATACAGCAATAAACAGAAGATTTCCTGCTGAACCCGCAGCACCTGGTGGTATTCTCAGCACCGAACAGATTGTAGATATTTCAAAATAATATAGAAACAGCTGTGTTCATTATTATGACTGTATCATAAATATGCTTAATTATTTCAAAATAATGCCTATTGCTCCCAGCTGGGAAAAGTACAGTTTTACTACAAATCAGGTATGGTTTTAAAAGAAATCAAAGACATGTAACATTTTGTTTATGGGTCTAAAATTTTTTTTTAAAAAATGAACAAGGAAGAATAAACAGGAGACACTAGGAATACTGAAGAAACCTTGGCACTATGAACATACACATTGCCCAAGAAGTCCTTGAATTTGTGCCCCGTGCAACCCCCCAACTCCCCAACCTTGAACATCTGTTTTGCAGTTGACAATAGCTAAAGAGGCCTCTTAGGCCTCTTTTAGGCAATTTGCTTAAAAGCAGGGTTTAAAATTTGTGTAGAAAAACAACTAACAGAAGCAGCATTCTCAGGGCCACTTGGACATCAGCTCACCAAGTCAGGGGCTGAAGGATGGCAATTGAAAGGGTCACCATAGAGATACGAGAAGGGAGGCATCTGGCATTTATTGAGTCCCCCCTTAGTACCAAATAGAGCACTATGTAACATGTATGCTAATTTATTCCTCCATTTTCCAGGTGAATACACTAGACTTGGAGAGGCGCAGGGACTTGCCTAAGGCCACAGAGAAAGAGCCAATTTCGAACCCAATACTACAGATTCTTAAATCCGCCTTCTGTTCATTACAGCAATTTACCTCGATACCTCTGCTGCCACTGAAGTGGAACAAATGGAATCAGAGCATGAATGTGTTAAACCTCAGCTGCTACACACACACACACACACACACACACACACAGAGTCCTGAGGGCACAGATGTGAGCAGGAGCCCGAGAAGGGAGAGAATGACTAAGTTACCCAGCACAGGAATATTTCATTTTGTTCCTAAGAAAGAGGGAGCAAGAGATGCCAGAGAACTGGGATGGTTCTGGGGAAGAAGACCCCTGAGGGTGCAGTAGACTTTGGGCTGCACCCCAAGATTCCCCCTTCAGGACTGAGGTCTCATTCCCCAGGCACATGGCCTTCAGCCGGCAGTCTCTTGGGGAATGGCCCTCTCTCCAGGGCTTATTCCACTTCCTGTGATTCTGCAGTCAGTGTCTGGGGACGCAGGACTCTGAAGGTCAGCCCCACAAGTCCACTTGGGACAACTCTGCAGGACTGTCCTAGCTTCAGTGCACCCTGTGCAGTTGGGGGGGTCCTTGCGGGGATGATGATACCACAGCTCAGCTTCTCCGTCCACCCAGTCCTGCTTCCTCCCCCCACCGCAGCACTATGGATCCCCCTCCCACTTGGCAGGAAACTCTCTATAGGAAAATCATCTCGGAACCTGCTTTGCAGTGAGTCTACCTGCAACTGGTGGCTAATGAGCATTTTTAAAGAAATCAGGATGCGTAATGATTAGTTTGAACTCATTAAGTCTTTGTGACATGAAGCCTTTATCGCCAGCTTCCAAATGTTAAAAAAAATGTCTAATGCACTCACAGATGATTTTGGTGAGTAGAAGTATTAAGGAAAATGGACAAAGGGGTTAGACCTTCAGTCTAGACCACCATGGTGCAGAATGGAGACAACAGACAGAGGATGAGACATTCCCAACACCCAGGAGTTTGCAGATGTCTTGGGAAGGGCCATCAACTACAACAGGACACGGACCTGGGACTCGAGGCAACGTTCCCTAGGCCTGGAAGGGGGAGCCGCTGGCTGACATGTGAGTAAGGTTAGGAGGCTGAGGCTCACCCTCACAGAAAGGGATTAAATCACTCCTGGGCCGGGAAAACTGAGACAGCGGGTCTATGTGATGAAGAAGGCATCATCTGAGCAGCACATGGACCTGCCCATCCCTTTGGAGGAATAGGCTCCTCCTCTGAACTTCTGGGTATTGGCTTCGCTCAGGTGGCACTTGGCATTCACTCCCATCGTGTGACTCACACTTCTGGCACCCATCTCCCTCGACAGGGTGCAAGGTGTCTCCCTTCTTATATGTCTCATGACACTTACCACCTCATACCTAACAGACGCACAAGAAAAGTATGACTAATTGATTGCAGAACTTGAGACAGCCGAGTAAAAATCTATCTGGCCTTTTAAAGGCCCTCTCAAATATTACAAGCAAATCTAGAACCACTAAATTTACTTTTGGGTAAAAACCCTCATTTGCTGGTCACTGGGCCTTACTTACAAATAAGCCTTTGTTGTTTTGAAATTGAAATTCTGGTTTCAATCAGCAGTTCCTTCAGAAGTGCTGCCTGACATTGACCTTTTATTTAAAAAATGGGGACTGTTGGAGGCATAACTAGCACCTTTTCAATGAGATTTAGAAAGTGGAGGAGAAAAGAACCATCACTTCATCTATTTCTCCATTGAAGGGTTATTTCAATCAGTGAGACAGGATGAGCTTTATTCATAAAGCACCTGGAATCCTAAAAGAGCAAGTTATTTGTATTAAATATATACATCTGACAAAGGAGGAGCCTGGCCTCAGAGAGAGAGATGCTGTTGCAGTTTGGACATCAAACGCCCAAGTCGGGGAAGGCGTGCAGAAGGGCGTACCATTTGACAGCAGCAGACCAAGCCTGGATGCTGGCTCTGGTCTTGGGTGCTTTATTTAGTTTGCCTTTTTGTATCACAGACTTTTCATCTCTACCATGGGTTGGCATGTGCTTTTTTTGGTAATCCTCACTGGAAGACATGCTTATTGATTTTAGAGAGAGAAGAAGGGAGGGAAAGGGAGAGAAACTATGACGTGCAAGAAACAACAATTGGTTGCCTCTTGCCCATTCCCCATGTGGGGACTGAACCCTCAACCCAGGCATGTGCCCTAACCAGGAATCGAACCTGCAACCCTTTGGTTGCTGGGACAGCGACCTACCAACTGAGCCACACCGGCCAGGGCTTGAAAGTGGGTTGGCATGTACTTTTGACTACAAAATGGGAACAAGCAAGTTCCACAGCATGATGCCAGGCATGTGGAAAGCTTGTAGTAATGACAAGTCTCTTCTAGAGCTCCGCACAGGACCCACTGTCAGCGTCCCACCGTGGCAGTGGCTACCAGCACTGGTTTTAGAATTAACCAGACTTGGAATTGAAACAGCCTTGCCACTTACTAGCTCTGTAGCACTGGGAAAGTTTCTCGACCTCCTGAAATGCACCTGTTTACATATAAAATGGGGAGTACGCAGGGGCGCTGCATGCAATGGGGGGGGTGTCAGGTTAGCACACTGTCTGATACAGATGAGGTGTGCATGGAAAGCAAGCTTCCCTCCACACAACATTGCTACGGATTTCATTCGGTTCAGAACCTGAGCTGAAACCCCTACAAACCTCATGCTACTCCATGTTGGAAACATTTTTAGCAAGTGCTTAATGGCCCACAGTCATTTTTACAAGTGACTGCTACTATGCCATGAGCTACCTGCTACCGGATTAATGAGAAGGACAATAAAGGTTGTGGGCTTCTTGTCGTCAGTTTGACCTTCCTTGGTCAAGGTCTTCCTGTGACAGAAAGTGGAAAAAAATTCAGGAATTTGTGAGCCATCTCTCTGAGACTGAACCAACCACTACATTTGACCTCATCATTACTTAGAGAACCTCTTTCTGCCTTCGACAGCCTGTGCATAGTTGACTTCTGTGCTCTGACCTTGGCCAGACCTTTCCAAACAGCTGATGTGAGAGGTCAGCAATGAAATTGCCAGCAAACTCTCCATGGCCCTATAGCACTCAAGGAAGTCCCTGTGGCCACAGCAGCTGACACAGACCTGGTGCCATCTGGCCACAATGGGTCTCATGACACACAAGTACACAAACCGGTGTCCAGCTATCTGAGGCACTGTCAGGCACACTCACACAGGTGAGTGCTGAGTGCAGCCCACTAAGCCCACCAAGGCACTGGGCAGCTCCGTGAGAACTGCCCTGACCCTCATCTTCCTCAGTAAAGACTGTATGTTAAGGCACCGTGCTGCACGTCACCATGCTGGCGTTTGGTGTCTACATACCAATCACCTAACTGGTGACACCAGGTGAGCAGCCCAGGAAAGGTGACTTCCCTACATGTGAGATGTTTAAAGCACTGCAGGTCCCTTCACCTCATTCAGATAAATCCCACAAAAATCACTGGCTAAATGCAAAAAAAAAAAGTAGCACTTTTATTAAGCTGTGCAAGCAATGTCATTGGACTCCTAACAAGCAGTTTCTGGTAAACTGGGTTGGAAATCTCCACTGAAACCTGAGGCCAAGAGTGACTTCTTCCCTTCCATGGCAAGTCTAGGCCTTGATACATTTCATGTGCTTGACCCTCAGGTGTGTTTGCCGAGAGAATACAGTTTCCTACATTTAAAATAATACAGTTTCCTACATTAAAAATACACATATATACCAAAAGCAAGTAAAATAGACCCCACAGTGTAAGACTACATTTCTAGAGACAGACAGACATTCAGACAGATAGGTGGGTGGGAAGGTAGGAAGGTAGATAGATAGAGACAATATAAAACATAAAATCTAAAAGTTTGATATAAGCTCTGTGGGGAAACTGGAGAAAAGAAACCCATATATTGCTGATGGGAATGCAGAATGGCATTTGGAAACACTTACATGCATTTATATATACATTTATCCTTTGATAAGCAATCCCACACCTAGAAATCTATTTCAAAGATAAACTGGCAATAACACAAAAGAGCTGGGTGTTATTCATTATAGCACTATTCATAATAGCTAACAACTAGAAAAGCCCCCATGTCCATCTAGGGAACAGGTTGAATAAAGCAATGGTACATCTACACAAAGAAGAACTTGGAAGCTAAAAAGAAAAAGAAAGGAAGCATATTGCTGTATATTACTATGACATGATCTTTAGGATATATTGCTAAGTGAAGCTGACAAAAGTTTGTATAATATGCTACCGATTTCTTAAGAAGGGAGAGAGAAGATGCACTTATTTGAATACATAATTTTATTTGAATATATTTAAATATGAAAGGATGAGCCATGAAATTTTAAAAAGAAGAATTCCTTATTGGGGAAGGGAGAGAATAGGGTAAAGAATCAGGATAGAAGTTGATCCTCTTTAAAATGTCTTTTTATAGATTTAACTTTGGGCCTAGGGAAATACTTTACATAATTCAGAAACAAATGTAATAAAACAAAAGCAGCTTTTAAAATTTTGAAACAAATCACCCTCTGTATACCCATGCACATACTCATGGTTCAGTTAAGTATAGGTCAGTGCATGCATGTGAGGAAACTACTGAGTGGAAGGAAACCCGTGTGAAAGGGTTGGAGAAAACAGTCCTCGAAGCTCGCACAGGGCCAGAAATAGTGCCTCTCCACACCTGCAACTGACATTTATTACTAAATCTGAGAGTTCACTGGCCATGGGGTACAATACACAGAAGGGTTGTACCCCAACAGTGGACAATTATCAGACGTAGTTTAATTGCTCCCCTGACCCCACAAAGCAAAGCTAAAAGGAAGACCCTAGAGTACCAAACTGTTCTCACATAGCTTAACTGAATCCTAAAACAAAGCTCAAGACTATTTATTGCAATGCAAAAATATCCAGCACCCAAGAAGGTAAAATTCCCAATGCTTGACATTCAATCGAAGGTTACCAGGCACGCCAAGAAGCAGAAAAATATGACCTACAAGGAGAAAAATAAACTGAAACCAACCCAGAAATGGCACAGATAGGACATTAAAAGTATTATAACAGTATTCTAATTATTCAAATAGCTGAAGGAAATATCAAACATGTTAAGCAGGGACTTGGGAGATATAAGAAAGACTCAAATAAAATGTCTAGAGATGAAAACTACAGTATCTGAGATGAAAAATATGAGGGGAATCCCCCCAAAACAGATTTTATTTATAAAAAATTGTGTACTTTTTCTTACATGTTTAAACTTCAATCACCTTCAAAGTACTCTCCATTTGCTGCAATCCACCTACTGAGACATTATTTTCCACTGCTCAAAACTGGTTTTGAACTCATTGATGTCTTTTAGTGCTTCTGACATTTTTTGTTTCACCTCTTCCACATTGGCAAAAAGTTTCCCTTTGAGGACTTTTTTCATCCAGGGAAACAAACAAAAAGGCACTCAGGGCAAGATCAGGTGAATGGGGAAGGTGGGGTATGGGGGTCATGCCATTTTTGGTCAAAAACTGCTTAACACTCTGCATAGTGTGGGCAGGTGTGCTCATAAATCACCCATCGTGAAATGGGCAAACATATTGAAAGAGTCTTCAGAAAAATTCTCTGAAGCCAAACACAGCCTCTAACAACACTACCCAGCTGGTCCACTGATACAGATGGGTTCCCAGAACAATCACCTAGTGGGGGACGACTGTACTACAAGGGGCCTGCCCCCCCCAGAAGGTATATCCCAGTTTTATTGGGTTCCCCATCGTATACTGGATGGGACTGACAGTGAATTAGACACTGTAGAAGAAAAGATTAAATTAAAGATATAGTAATAGAAATTATTTTAAACGATCAGAGTGGGTAGAGGCCTAAAAAATGACCAAAGCATCAGTGAACTGTGGACAACTTTAAGGAGCCTGAGATATATGTAACTGTAGCTCCCAAAGGGAAATCACACATCTATGCTGTCAAATATTTTGATTTTTTTCTGTGCCTCCTGTGTGAACCGACAACGCAGAGGTGACTAAGAGTTGAGGTCACTACAGAAAGATCTCATCCTTCATTATTAAGAGCATTTTTTTTAATATTTTATTTATTTATCTTTAGAGAGGAAGGGAAGGAGAGGGGGAGAGAAATAACAATGTATGGTTGCCTTTTGTGAGTTTCCCCCAGCTTGGAACTGGCCTGCAACCCAGGCATGTGCCCTGACTGGGAATTGAACCGCGATCGTGTGGTTCGCAGGCCCGCGCTCAACCCACTGAGCTACACCAGCCAGGGCTAAGAGCATTTCTTAGGACCCAGATGCTGTTTAGGGCATCACCTTCGAACTAGAGAAGTGGGCTCAGAGGCTCCCCCAGACCCTCAGGCCTTCTCCACAGCTTCCCACTTTCAGGCTGAGGCTTAGTGAGGTGGATCCCTTCCCTAGAACTCTGTCCCACTGAGCAAAACAATGGAAGCCACTCCTATCCCCTTGTTCCCAGGCAGTAATGACTATGGGCCACTGGCAAAAACCCGATGAGTCCCTGAAAGGGAAATTGAAAGTCCATCCTCAGAATGTCCTTGGTAGTGAGTTGCTCTAATAGCAAGTTTTGTGGGCCCAGAAACCTTAGGAACAACTGCTTGTGAGGTGCCTGGGACTTTAACCCAAAACCTGGCCCTCCTTGTGACAAATCTCCTCTTGTGGAGAACAAAGGAGATCAGAACTGTAAGAGTCTAACACATTCATAGATCTAGATCCACTTCTACAACTACTATTCAGTTACAGTTGGGGCCTATGATGCTGAGTAATGAGTCCACTTATATGATATTCTGGAAAAGGCAACACTATAGGGACAGAAGAGAGATCAAGGTGTTTCCAGGGGCAGGGTATGACAGCAGAGATGGACCCCAAAGGGGGAGCGCAGGGAATTTCTGGAGATGAGAAAACTGTTCTGTAGTATTGATTGTGGTGATGGTCATATATGACTCTATGCATTTATCAAAATTGACAGAACCATATATTAAAAGAGTAAATTTTACTATATAAAAGTGATGCATTTGTCAAAATTCATAAAACTATATAATGAAAAGGAAGTTTTACTAGATATAAATTGTACTGTCCTTAATACAAAGAATAAAAAGTGAATAAAAATTCCAAAAAATTAAGGCCTTAAAACATATTTCATATAACATTTGACTTTTTTAAATTGTATTTTATTGTTAATGCCATTACAATTGCCTCACATTTTCCCCTTGTCCCCTTCCACCCAGCTGATGCCCACTCCCTTAGGCAATCCCCATACCATTGTCCATGTTCATGGGGTCATGTGTATAAGTTCTTTGGCCACTCCAATTCCTATGCTGTACTTTATATCCCCATGGCTATTCTGTAACTACCTATTAGTACTTCTTAATCCCTTCATCTTTTTCACCCATCCTCCTGACCCCCCTCCCATCTGAAAATCATCAAAATGTTCTATGATTTTGTTTCTGTTTTGCTTATTTTGTTTTTTAGATTTGATTGTTGATACATATGTATTTATTATCATCTTATTGTTCATATTTTTAATCTTCTTATTCTTCTTAAAGACCCTTTAACATTTCATATCATACTGGTTTGGTGATGTTTATTCCTTTAGCTCTTTCTTGTCTGGGAAGTTCTTTATTTGCTTTCTGATTCTAAATCATAGCTTTGCTGGGTACAGCAATCTTGGCTGTAGATCCCTGCTTTTCATGACTTTGAATATTTCTTGCCAATCTCTTCTAGCTGCAAAGTTTATTTTGAGAAATCAGTTGACAGTCTTATGGGAACTCCCCTGTAGGTAACTAACTGTTTTTCTCTTGCTGCTTTTAAGATTCTCTCTTTATTTTTAACCCTTGACATTTTAATTATGATGTTTCTTGGAGTGAGCCCCTTTGCATCCACCTTGTTAGGGACTCTCTATGCTTCCTGGATTGTATGTCTATTTCCTTCACCAAATTAGGGAAGTTTTCTTTCATTATTTTTTAAAATATATTTCCAATTTCTTACTCTTTCTCTTCTCTTTCTGGCACCCCAATGATGTGAATGTTTGAATGCTTAAAGTTGTGCCAGAGACTGCTTACACTATCCATGCTTTCTTGGATTCTTTTTCTTCTTGGTGGTTGCTTCTTTATGTTCCAAATCATTGATTTGATCTCAGCTTCATCACTCAACTGCTGTTTCCCTGTAAATTGTCCTTTATTACAATTAGTGTATTCTTCATTTCTAACTGGATCTTTTTTATGCTGTTGAGGTCCTCACTAAGTTCCTTGAGCATCCTTACAACCAGTGTTTTGAATTATGCATCTGATAGACAGTTTATCTCCATTTTGTTTAGCTGTTTTCCTGGAGTTTTTATCTATTCCTTTATCTTGGCCATGTTTTTTTGTCTCCTTATTTTGACAGCCTCCCTTTGTTTGCATTTATGTATTAGGCAGAGCTACTACATCTCCCAGGCTTGATAGAGTGGATTAACTTAGTAGGTGTCTTGTGGGATCCAGTGGCACAGCCTCCCCTACAACCCAACATGGGTACTCAAAGTGCACCCACTGTGTGGGCTATGTATACACTCCTCTTTATAGTTGAGCCTTGATTATTGTTGGCACATCCAATGTCAGCTACATCCCGTGCTCTATCTGGGGTCATACAGAATAAGCTACAAATCTGCAGATGGTTGCTACTTGTGCTGGGCTTGGAGACGCCCAGGAGAGGTCAAGCTGTGAACCAAAGCCAACTGTTGCTAGTGCTGGACCTGAGGCAACTTAGCTAGGGGCATGGGGTTTGCTGAAGCCAGATGCTGTTTGTTTGAGAAAATTTAGGAAAATATGAAGCATGGGAAGACACACCATTCATATGGAAAAGCCACTGGGAAGAGCTTGGTGGGCCTGAAGGTTGGTGAGGCAGAACCCCAGGGAATCACCAGAGTGGGGCAAACGGTGTTTACCAAGTTGATAGAGTCTCAGATATGGCTCCTGTCTCCTGGTTCTGTTGAGGGGGAGGGTTCAGAAAAGGAACAATGGCCTCTGCCAGTGCATCTGTCTGGGAGAAAGCTGTCCCCCTACTTTTGCCCTGATGCCAGACAATTCAGGTCCTCCTCATATGTCTCTGAGGTCTTTCACTCTGCTGCCTCAGGGCTTGAGCTCAGAGGGAGTGAGTTAAAGTACGTCTGTGTGCAGGCCCTTTAGGGGAAACTTCCTGGGAATCCAGCAGTTTCTGTGTTCCACAGTCTCAATCCCCACTGGTTTTTACAGCCAGAGGTTGTGGAGACTTATCTTCCCGTCACTGGAACCCTGGGCTAAGAGGGGACCCGGTATGTGAGTGGGACACCTCGCTCCCGAGATATCCCTCCTGATTTTTATCTGCCATATGTGGGTTCTGTGTCTCTGCCCTTCCTACTAGTCTCAGTGTGGTTTCTTCTTTAATTCTCTAGTTGTAGGACTTCTGAATGATGGTTCCAAATGATAGTTGTTCTATAGTTTATTTGTAATTTTGATGTGGTTGTGTGAGGAGGTGAACCATGTTTACCTACACTGCCACCTTCACCAGAAGTCCTCTGGCTTTTATTGAGAATTATGCAAATGTTTTTAACCAATGTTACCTCAATAAATTTAACTACTTAAAAAAAAGATTGACCTGAATTCATACTCTGATAGCAAACTTCTCTCAGGTTGGAAGTCCTCTTGAGACTGTGCTTATTAAGCATTGATAAGTGCATGAATCGTCAGAAGGTTTGTTAAAATACAGATTCTGATTCAGGACAGGTGAGACCAGGGAATCTGATTTCTCACAAGGTGAGAAAATCAGTGATACTGGTCCATGGACCACACTTTAAGCAGCAAAACCAAGAACACTAGAGGGATGACCTGATACATAAAAAACATAGATTTTGAACAAACCCTCCATGACACAATATATTGTGTTGGCTTATGTAAATTAAAGGACTAGTCCCTTGGTAGTAGTGCATCACTCTCCTTGGAGCTGAAAGCTAGCCACCTGTCATTCCATAGGTTCACCTCTTTGACCTCCAATGCAAGCCTGAAATCAACTTTGGCTCAAGGTAGTAAAGAAAGTTCTTTACAAAAGAAAACTATGCCCTGAGGATAAGTCTTCAGGAGGCTCATAACGCCACAAAGGCCTATCCATCCACCATCCTCCATCCATCCACCTCTCCATCAATGAATAGAAACTTCTCTTCAAATGTACATGGACATTACCCAGCCAGAGAGGAAGTCAATGCTGATTTCTTGTGCTTCTGCTGACATTCCAATGACTTTGAGTGGCACCTCCTGCTGAGGTGCGACTAACGCCCACTGAGAGCCAGGCTGCCTGTGGCCAGCAGGGAGTTTCATCTGCAGAGTGGTTTCCCAGCGGGAGTAAGAAGTGGCCTTGACAGGAAGCCAAGTGCTGAAGGGTGGTAAATGCTTGGCTTTTATATTCAACAACTTTATGAAAATTTTCAAGAGAACTGGCACTTCTTCTTGCAGAGTAAAAAAGGCTATATAAATGTCTTCATACACAGCTTCTTTACCCACAGATACTTTCAGGTGTAACACATCACTTAACAGACTAATACATGCTAACACCTTCAGATACGTGGCTTGGAGGCTTTTCCAGAGGAAGCGACCACATGTGTATTGAGAATCTATTGTGACTTGTGAACATTTACTGAGCACTTACTATGTGTCATGAACTGTCCTAAGTGCATTTCATACACTCACGATTTCAACTAACCCTCATAGTAACCCCATGAGGCAGGAGTCATTATTAGCCCCCCTTTACAGATAAGAAATCTCGGGCACAAGGAGGCTGGGTAACTTTTCCAAGGACACATGCTCATAAATATAAGCAGGGATATAAATTCCAGCAGTTGCTGTCCCACACCCCACACCGTCCTCCTGACCACAGTGCTTGGGTCTGCCCCAGGGTCTCCCAGCGGAGAGAACTTAAAAGAATCATGGCAGCACAATCACACGTGTTGCTCCCCAACNGTCCTAAGTGCATTTCATACACTCACGATTTCAACTAACCCTCATAGTAACCCCATGAGGCAGGAGTCATTATTAGCCCCCCTTTACAGATAAGAAATCTCGGGCACAAGGAGGCTGGGTAACTTTTCCAAGGACACATGCTCATAAATATAAGCAGGGAAATAAATTCCAGCAGTTGCTGTCCCACACCCTACACCTTCCTCCTGACCACAGTGCTTGGGTCTGCCCCAGGGTCTCGCAGCGGAGAGAACTTAAAAGAATCACGGCAGCACAATCACATGTGTTGCTCCCCAACCTTCTTACAGGGTTTCAGTTTCTCACACGAGGAGAAGATGAAGCCACAGGGGCAGCAGTGACTGAGCTGGAAGGCGTGTTCTTTCCTAGAGCCCGCCTTTCTCCTGCAAAGATGGCCGTGGAGGGAGCAGTTTTGGTAGAGAAATCAAGCGTTCAGTTTTGAACATCTTAAAAATGCCTCATGGACATCCTAGGGGAGATGTCAAAGAGCAGGTTAAAGTTCACAAATTACTGAGTAGTTAGTGGATGAAAAGACATGACAAACGGGACTTCCTTAGAAGTGACCTGGGAGAATAGATGGGAGTAGAGATAAAACAAGGTTTACCAGGGCTTGATAATTGTTGAGCTGGTTGACGAGTCTACTGGGATTAATTATACTCTTCTGACCACTTTTGTATATGTCTGCAACTTCTCCAAATTAAGTTTTTGAAAATTCAGGAGGACACAAAATCACTTATATAGGATACCACTAGTAAATGTATAACTTGTATCTAATCATAAATACCAGACAAAGCCAAATTAAGAGACATTCTACAAGACTGGCCTGTACTCTTCAAATGTGTCAGTATCAGAAAAGACAATGAATAACTTAGGAACTATTCCAGAATAAATGACACCAAAGAGACATAACTAAATGTTCCTGGTGTGTATTTTGTATTAGAAAAAAAAAATCCGACTTCCGCCAAGATGGAGGCATAGGTGGAAACACTGTGCCTTCTCCCACAGCCAAGTTTGAATACAACAAAGGTTTGGAGAACAAGGACACACCCAAACACCAGAAAACTGAATTATATGGAAGTCCGACAACTATGAACCATTCAATGGGGACGGTAAGAGGGGCGGAGCCAGCAGCGGAGCAGGGTCGGGCAGGACAGATCCCCCGACCTAGGTGCGCAGGCAGCCCGGACCCAGTCGGGGTGTGGGGCAGACTGACCGCGGTCGCACATTCGCGCACAGTGAGACGGACCATGCAGGCCCCAGGGGGCGAACCCAGTGGTGGAGGGCTGACAGCGGTGGCCCACTGGCATGCAGTGGAACAAAACGTGTGGGCCTGGTGACGGTGGTGGCTGCGGCGCCGGTGGGGGCCGCGGCGGCAGGCAGCAGATGGGACACAATTGTTCCTCTTTGACCCCACCCCCTCATACAATGTCACAACCCAGCGACTTAGTTGCCCTGCTCTAGTGAACACTTTAGGGCTCCGATCCTCCTACGGAACAGGCACGAACAGCCCAAAAGATGGCGCAAGAAGAACTTAAAGTCCCAGAGCCAATAACTCTCAGCCACCAAGAAATTGCCAGCCTCTCAGAAGCACAATTCAAGACACTATTTATCAGTATGCTCACAGAACTGGTTGATTATAGTCACAAATTAGAGGAACATATGAAGGCTAAACTAATTGAAATGAAGGGAGATGTCCAGGAAACCAATAGCGATGGAAAGGAAACTGGGACTCAAATCAATGGAATGGACCAGAAGGAAGAACAAAACATCCCACCAGAAAGGAATGAAGAAATGAGAATTCAAAAAAATGAGGAGAGGCTTAGGAACCTCCAGGACATCTTTAAACGTTCCAACATCCGGATTATAGGGGTACCAGAAGGGGGAAAGAAACAGCCACAAGTGGAAATCTTATTTGAACAAATAATAAAGGAGAACTTCCCCAGTCTGGCAAAGGAAATAGACTTCCAGGAAATCCAGGAAGCTCAGAGAGTCCCAAAGAAGTTGGACCCAAGAAGGAACACACCAAGGCACATCATAATTACATTAGCCAAGACCAAAATGAAGGAGAGAATCCTAGAAGCAGCAAGGGATAAGGGGACAGTCACCTACAAAGGAGTACCCATCAGACTGTCAGCGGATTTCTCAAAAGAGACCTTACAGGCAAGAAGGGGCTGGAAAGAAGTATTCCAAGTCATGAAATCCAAAGACCTACAGCCAAGATTGCTTTATCCAGCAAAACTTTCATTTAGAATGGAAGGACAGATAAAGTGCTTCTCAGATAAGGTCAAGTTCAAGGAGTTCATCATCACCAAGCCCTTATTATATGAAATGCTAAAGGGACTTATAGAAGAAAAAGAAGATGAAAAATATTAACAGTGAAAGGACAGCAAACACACAGTTATTAACAACCACACCTAAAACAAAAGCAAACCAAGAGGACAGCTAGATCAGGAGTGGAACCATACAAATGAAGAACACATGGAGGGTTAGCAACAGGGGAGTTGGAGGGGGAGAAGGGGGAGAAGGCACAGAAAATAGCATAGATGGTAGGTAGAAAATAGATAGGGGGGAGGGTGAGAATAGTGGGGGAAATATAGAATCTAAAGAACTTGAGCCCTGGCTGGTGTAGCTCAGTGGATTGAGCGCGGGCCTGTGAACCAGAGGATCACGGTTCGATTACCAGTCAGGGCACATGCCTGGGTTGCAGGCTGGTTCCCTGCAGGCCAACTCCCAGCAGGGGATACACGAAAAGCAACCATACATTGATGTTTCTCTCCCTCTCCTTCCCCTCTAAAGATAAATAAATAAATAAAATCTTTAAAATAAATAAATAAATAAAGAACTTGAGACACGTGGTTATAAACTAAGGGGGGGGGAGAATGGTGGGGGAGGGAGTGTGAGGGTGGAGGGGAATGAAGGGGGGGAATAGAACAACTGTAATGGTATAATCAATAAAATATATTTTAAAAAATCCAATTCTTATAAAGGACCTTACTGGGGCAACTGGTGACATCTGAATATAGATTTGTATATTAAATAGTATATATCCATGTGAAATTTCTTAAATTTAATCATTTACTATGTTTATAGAAAAGAATATCCTTGTTCTTGGGAGCGGCACACTTAAATAATTAGGAGTGAAGAATTATGATGAATTAAATTTATTCTCAAATAACATAGTAATAATAATGATAATTTATATGTAGTATAAATAGATGTAGAGAGATTATACAAATGTGGCAAAAATATTAATGGGTGAATTTAGGTGAAGCATATGTAGGTGTTCATTGTATTATTCTTAAAACTTTTCTATAGGCTTGATATTTTTCAAAATAATTTTTTTAAAAGATTTTATTTATTTATTTACCTTTAGAGGGAAAGGAGAGAGAGAGAGAAACATCAATGTATGGTTGCCTTTATGTGTGTCCTCTGCTGGGAGTTGGCCTGCAGGGAACCCGCCTGCAACCCAGGCATGTGCCCTGACTGGGAATCGAACCGCGATCCTCTGGTTCACAGGCCCGCGCTCAATTCACTGAGCTACACCAGCCAGGGCTCAAAATAATTTTTTTTAATTAACTTGATTAACTTGATGTGATCAGCATTCCTGAAACACCTGAATGAAAAGCTGTCTTCCTCACTCCTTAGTGACAAGCACCAAATTCACATGATTTTTCATGACAAATGCTTCTTGTATGTTTCTTTTTCACATGCATGTGCCACTTACTCATCCCAGCAGGCCAGCCGGGTGCACCATTGCTGAACCACTCAGCTACCAGCCCCTTTGGGGATGGCTTTGGCTGCAGATGCTTTGCTCAGTCACGGTCCCATCCCAGGGTGGCCCACATCCACCATTTGACTGACCTGAGGTTGCAAAGGCCTGACCCTCCCTTTCCAACTCAGCGGAGTTCTGCAGGCCATCCCAGCTCCAGAGCACCCCATAGAGCCCACTGAGGGCTTCACAAGACAAAAGCACAGCCCGAGGTGTCCCTGTGCCCAATCCACTCCCTTCTTCCTTCCCCGGGGTGTTGGACTCAAGAACACTCCCTCACAGACCTCCTGGCACAGTCCTCCCCATATTCGAGTCTGCTTCCTGGGGACCCAGCTATGGCAATAATGTCATGACCATTTTGCAGGTGAAGGAAACTGAACCCTAGAAAAATCACTTGCCTAAGGTCTGAAAGCCATTTATTAAAGCTAAGACTCAGACTCCAAATCTGCTGGCCTCCAGCTTCCCCCCTATTCTCTTTACCTCTCCCAGTCCTACCTCTCTGTGAAGGCCAAGGACAAGTTCCCACTTCTCTCAAAGGCCTCCTTGACTTCCCCTTTCTGGCCATCAAGTTCATACCATCTGCTCCATTTGGCACATGCCCATGACCCCATCTGGGGACTTTTCTTAACCATCACCTCATATTACAGAGTCACTCTGTTGTCATTTAGCTTTTCACTTCGAAGATTGGTACTTTTCTTTGCTATCTCCTTGCGGACAAATGTCATTTATTGTTCTTTTATCTCATCAGTTATTGTCCCCAAGCTGAGCACACAGTATATCACTGTGCAGTAAATGAATAGCAACATTCCTTCCCTCTGGCTATGTTTTAAGTCTTAGAAACTGAGGAAACACAACATCCTCAAAAGACACATGCTTGCAGCCACAATTTCCTTTGTGTCTCTTCTGGAGTGGCACAGAATTTCAAGACATGGAATATAAGGGAGTGGCAGGTTATTCTGCCAATGGAGCAATACCGCCCATGGTGGAGCACCCCAGACTGTATCGATCCACATAAAAACACGAGTCAGGTAATGCTTGGTCAAATTCAGTCAAATAGTAAGGAAGAAAAATGACATACCAGGAATAAAAATTCCTAAATGCCTTGGTGGCCATGTGTTTTGGCAAAACTACTTTTATTTTAATTATTTAAAGCTTTTCATAATATGCTAGGAAATGGGATATTATGTACTTTGTAAAAAAAATGAAGTCTTAGATAAAAAATCTGGCAACATATTATTGCATTTTAAGGGTGAAATAAGTGAGTTGCTTTTCTTTGAAGATTATGGACTGGGAGATTAGCAAAGCCTTCTCCATAATCTTTTAGCAAGGAGAAGTGGAAGCAGGCAGAGGTGGGAAAGTTTGGTCCAAACCCCCACATTTCCAGTTCCTGGAAATCTCTGGTTGCCATGGTAGCTATGTTACAATGTGACCACTCAGGTACAGGCAGGACTTGAAAACAATAAGCATCTCACTACATCACTAGCTTTAGGTTTGGAAATCATTTTTCATACTATTTCTCCTTTTCTTTTGGACATTAGATGATTAAGCACTGTGTTATTAGAATAATATAAATGCAAACAATTAAAAATAATTTTTGTCAAACTTCCCTAACTATTCAAGCAGCACCAATATAGGGAGTAGGTTGTAGAGAGAAGTTTCTGAGTTGGAACATATGTAGGAGACATCCGCAGACAACACAGCCCACAGGCCAAATCTGGAATGCCACCTGTTTTTGTATGTCTTGCGAGCTAAGAATTTTTAAAATATTTTTTATTTATGTAACTTTAAAAATTGTATTAAATTTATTGGGGTGACACTGGTTAATAACACACAGGTTTTGAGCATACAGTTCTATAAGACATCATCTGTGCATTGCATTGTGGGTTTACCACATAGTATTTTTAAATTTTAGGGAAATACTCCAAAGAAGAATATCTGTGACACCTGAAAGTTATATGAAGTTCAAATTTTGGTCTGAAAAAAAAGTTTTATTGAAGCACAGCCACGTTCACTTATGCACATACTGTCCATGGCTGCTCTTGTGTAACAACAGCGGAGTTGAGTGATCGTGATGAAACTATATGGTCCATAGAGCTCAAAATATTTACAGTCTAGCTGTTTACAGAGAGGATGTGCCAACCCTTGATCCAGAGACCTGAGCTGTATAGGAGCCGTTAGACTAGGAGACTGGACATCTCATCTTTGCCAAGGAGTCTGTAACAGGTGCTGTGTTAGTCTGTTGGGGCTGATACAAAATATACCACAGACTGGGCAGCTTATAAACAACAGCAATTTATAACTCACATGTCTAGAGACTGGGAAGTCCAAGGTGAAGGTGCCAGCACGGTCGCCTTCGCGTGGAGGCCCTCCTCCTGGTTCATAGCTGCTGCCTTCCCCTTCGACCTCCCATGGCAGACGGGGCTAGGGACCTAGGTGCATCCCTTTTACCAGGTTCTAATGCTGTGCATGAGGGCTCCACCTCCTGGTTTATGCACCTTCCAGGGGCCTCACTTACCATACCATCACCCTTGGGGGTTAGGATTTCAACATATGAATTTTGGGGGATAGAGTCAAACCAGAGCAGGGTCCTTCAATGCCTTTTAACTGAGCTTGTGCAAGTCTATTCCCTGTTGCGTCCAGGAAAACACAGCTGCTGGAAAAGCATCACATGGTTGGGAGCACACGCTTGGTCGATACGTTCTAGTACTGCTGGGGGCAGGCAACAGGCTACTTACTCCCTCATGCGTTGCATCTTGGTCCTGGCCATGGCACTGTTGAAAATTGTGGGTCCCGCGGACGTGTCTGGAACTGCACCAGTGACTGTCCTTGAGTCTGAAAATCAATGCGCAGCCTTACTGACTTCATCAGCACCCCGGTATCTTCAAGGCAACACTCAAGGGCAATCAGAACAGACGCTAACCCACCTTTGCCACAAGGTAATGCCACATTAATTAAAGAGGAATTCGATTATGCCATGCACAGTAAGGAGATTTATTCCAAATGACAAGATTATTTGCACTTTTAATATGCACGAGGAGTTCCGGGACCAAGCTACTCTCAAAAGGATTATTTAAACAGAACGTGGTTTTGAGAAGACCGGCTTTTCATGCTAGAGAGCCATGGGGGGAGGACGGCGTGCGGTCACTGTCGGGGAGCCTCTGGCCGGTTTCTTTCAGCAGGTGCGGAT
Source organism: Sturnira hondurensis (assembly GCF_014824575.4). NCBI lineage: Eukaryota > Metazoa > Chordata > Mammalia > Chiroptera > Phyllostomidae > Sturnira > Sturnira hondurensis. Next base: position 7,862,329 of record NW_028085930.1, read on the forward strand.
ATTTGCTTCTGATGACTGGGGAGTTTTTGCTATAAACTTAGTTTTCTCTTTACCTTAGCCCACACCTGAGATTTTTTTTTCCAGTGGAAAGCAAGATGCTGACCAGGAGGTCACCTGCAGCCTCGAACTTCAGGAGAATGGGGCAGAAGGCCAAAGTTGGGGTCAGAAGGTAAAGAGTTGTCACTGAAAGCTGGGGTCTTACAAGATGTGCTGAGCAAGCCACAGCTTTTCCAGAGATGCCCTGGAGGCTCTTACAAAATATGATGGAAGTGGAGGGGGAAAGAGTCCACCACAGGAAACAACACCACTTTCCACTGAGAAGTGCAAGCCGGCCCCTGGGCCAGGGCCCAGAGTAACCAGAGTGGCATTTGTCAGCAGCCCTCCGGGAGCTGGGCAGTGTCCTCCTGTGTGCTCCCTAGATCTCCCACAAGGTGCCTCCCACCCCATTAGGAAAAACTTTGAACACCCTAATATTCATTTATAAATTATGTCCATGTAGTTGCTGTCAGAGAAGGGACCCAAATTGTGAAATCTCCACTCTTTTCTCAACAGATCTCATATAGTAAGTGCCCGTCTGATTTAGCGACCACACAAGCAAGTGTGAGAGCCAAACCCCATTTTACATGTTAGTAAAGCTAGCTATCTATCTATCTATCTATCTATCTATCTATTCATCATTCCAATGCCATGAATAAAATATAGTAAAGTGCATTGCAATGCAAAACAATATAATTATTGGATATAAGTTCCTTTAGGGAGTCCTCCTAGATTCCCCAAGGCTGGAGTCCTTGGTCTCCCCTAGGACTTGCATAGCACCAGCAACAGTACTGCTCACTCTGTAATGATGCAGTTATTATTGACTTTCCTCTTTCTCCCACCAGACTGTAAGCTCCATGAGCCCAGGAACCTGTTCTACCTAATTCCCTACTGTGTTAAGTGCCCAGTGCACACCCATGGGCTCTCTAACCAAGGGACTGCTCTACGTGCTGTTCATTTTTTAAATTTATGTTTTAATTTATAAACTTATAAAGAAATTATAAATATAAATATAATGTATTATGTTTATACATTTAAATATAAATTTGTAAATTTGCAGTTATATTTCTTAGATTTTTAAAAATTTAGTAAATTAAATGCAAATTCCAATATCTTCCACATACGACCTTGTTTTGTGTGCCCTCTCGGGGACATGCACCCCACTCTGAACTTCTTGCTTCCGTAGACATCACTGAGATGAACAGTCCCCCTCTCAGCTCTGTAAGAACCGCTGATCATTCCTTCGCCTAGGTTCTGGGATGCAGCATTACCGGATCAGCAGGTGTCAGCTTTGCAGAGTGCACACGACCATTACTTAAACCTGGCACGTCACCGACTACGCCGGCACGTTAAGACAGCAGTGCCGATGACCGATGTCTTTCCCTCCTATCGATCACCCCTCCCACACGCCGAGAGGACAGCAGCTTCATCACCTCCCCTGGCAACGCTCTGCCCAGGACAGCCGCTTCTCTCCGGGGAAGGCTTTGTGCGTAGGGGTGAAGGGGAGGCTTGGGGTCCATTTTGTGTTCATTTCAGGTGCTTTTTATACTCATCTTTCTTGGAACCTGAGAAGTCATTAAACGATAACCAGCCACACCATGCCACATAACGTGCAAGCTCAACAACCAGTTCAGCCAGGAGTGAGAGGAAGGCGCTGCTCTTCTGTCGCTCCCAGAGTGCCCTGGCAGGTCCTGAAGGCTCGTGCAAACAAAGGTCAAAGCAGTTTTCTTCTTTTTATAAGGATTTTATTTATTTATTTTTTAGAGAGAGGGAGAGAAATGTTGATGTGTGAGAGAGACATTGATCAGTTGCCTCTCACATGCCCCCCAGTCAGGGGTTGGACCCACAACCCAGGTGTGTGCCCTGCAAAGAATCCAATTGACAGCCTTTTGGCTTGCAGGGCGAGGCCCAACCAATTGAGCCACAGAGTTACAGTGAGGTCAAAGCAACTTTCACACGGCCGCTGTTCCCCTTAGTGAGGCTCTCAGCAATGCTGGGAAAGATGCTAAACCTTGAGCCTAAGAGTGGGAACAGGGCAAAGAGAATTTCAAGTAACAGAGCTTGGTGCACAGAGCAATTGCTTTTTAGTTTCTCAAGGTCAGCCCTTTTCCTCTCTATTTGTCCCTTACAGCAGGGGGAGCCGTTGCTTTATGTCAAAGAAAAGGACAACACAAGCAGCAACCAGGATAAAACCACTGGGTTAGAGCCATAGACTTCACTAGTAGGTCACTGAAGCCCCGAGTGTGCTCCAGGCCACTGCATTTCAGACCTTGATGGGATACAGATCACCCAGGTCACCCAGGGCACTGTCCTTACGCTGCCATCCTGAACTTGGCAGCCAGGGAGCCTTTTACAATGCAGATTCTGACTCAGTAGCTGTGAGTAGGACCTGTGATTCCGGAGTACCGATAAGCTCACAGGTTATACCAATGCTGAGTAACAAGACTCTAGACAGGCCAGCTACATAAGTTGTGGGGCCCAGAGCTACAGGAGAACGCAGGGCCCCTTATTCAAAAAGCAAGAGAAAAGCTCATTTCTTTCTTCTACATCTCTCTCTGAACCTGTCACAGTGTTTTTCATTGGGCATTTAAGGTCATTCTACCTCAGGAACTGGGATAACGCCTGAGGAAAAGTGAAAACCCTCATGTGCCCGAAGGGACCCACCCAACCCTGACCCTCCCCCAGCTTCGCCCAGGCCCCCACGGGGAATGGAGGGTCGCAGTGGGGCAGGTGGGGGAGAACTGTTCTCAGGGACGCAGCTGGACACAGCTGGACACAGCACGCAAGTGAGGCTTCAAGCCCCTGGCATGTGTTCCATCAGACTTCACTCGTAAAGCACAAATTCAAAGATAAAATTATTGGAAATTTCGTGAGACCCCAAGTGCAAGGAGCCACGGGGCGACACTGGTTATGGGCCCATGAAGCTCTGGTTCCCGATCTCGGCATTGTTAGTAGTTTTAAAAAGTAGTTAAATCCTCAGTCCCTGTGTTAATTTTTACAAATTAATTTTCTCTTTATTAATTTCAACAGCACTTGCATGCACCTGGAAAAGGTATGCGTGTGAGAGACGCACACCACATTACGTGCTTCTTTGGTGTCACACATTTCTTATGAGAACCGGATGCCTCCTCCTTTCCCAAGGATCTTCTAAGCTATAGGTTGGGGACCCACCTCCTGCAAAGAGTAAGTCTGTTCCTTTCTGATCTAACTTCATTTTTTAAAAGATTTTATTTCTTTTTAGAGAGAGGGGAAAGGAGGGAGAAAGCGAGAAACGTCAATGTGTGGTTGCCTCTCACATGCCCCCTAGTGGGGAATCTGGCCTGCAACCCAGGGAATCAAACCGGCAACCCTTTGGTTCGCAGGCTGGCACTCAGTCCACTGAGCCACACCAGCCAGGGCCTTTCTGCTCTAGCTTGGATGGGCCTTCACTTTGGCTTCACCCCGTAATTTTTCTGAGGAACACTGGAACCTGATATGAAGCATGGCTGAGAAAGCACTTTGGTCCTTTTGGTTTCTGAGAGTGAAGAATGTCCAGCAACCAGTCATCAAACACAGCTTCTGCCTATGATGGTTTTTAAAAAGCACATGTGTGCGCATGCCAGTGGCCGATTTTATAGACTCCCAGGCACCTCCGTGAAAAGGGTCGTGAGGCTGGGCCTCAGCAGGTCTTCCCTGACTGCGGCCTCAAGCCAGAGGAGAGCAGGGGGACTGAGTGGCAGCCATGACCTGGCTCCTTCTAGAAACTCACTTTTTGGGGTTGTGAGTTCCTAAGAAGGGGGCTCTGGCCCCACTGTAATTCGGGGGGACTGACCATGGTCATGGTGCCTGCGCAGAGAATGCCACTGTGCTCACAGCTCAAACCATGGCTCAGCATCAAAACTGAGCATCCAGATGTTTAGAAAGGAAGGTGGTGCCAGGAAATACAACAGGGAAGATGTTGAGCATTTGCTTCCCTCACCCCCCTCCCCGGCCCCCACCATCATGCCCTGAACAGGAGGACCCTTTGCACTACAAAAATGAAACTGCAAACAGATGCTGACATTTGGTGTTTCTGTTGAGTTTCCTTTTAAACCAACTCCACTCGTCCCTCATTCCCTGGTCACGGTCACGGTCTGCTCCCTGCTGCTCTGCTCTCCTCTTCATCTCATCCTGCAACTGTTCACCCACCTTCCCGTCCTAGGCCAAGTAGGGATGGACAAGAAATGCTATAGGCAGTATAAAACACCAGGCAAAACCATCCCGAACTCTCTTTTCCCACCTGTGAATTACAGGATGATGGGGTTTATGACACTTGATATTACCCCATGGGGCTGTTTTGACAATGAGATGAAAACCAAATGACAGGAAAAGACATTAAGCCACTGGAAGTGGTGCTTCTGAGGAACGCAGAGCGCAGCTCATAACAGCAAGGCTGTCGGGATCCCCCCTCCGGCTGTGGTCTCCTACCAGCAAAGCTGTTTTCCCTAAAGGCGTGACAATTTGATGGTTCTGACATTTCACCCCAGAGAGAGGTTCTCCTTCCATTTCTTCCAAAATTTCCCTTTATTCATTTCAGTTGCTGGACAAACGACCTTGATCTTAAAGCAGAAACCTGCATGTGCCCTCCCTGCTAAGTAAGCATCTTACCACGTGGGTCATAAAGAGCTGACGCAGGGACTGCAGGGATGGATAGTTTGGCAGACGAGATCCCACTTAAGCACCTGGGACACTGCTTACTCAGGGCCTCGCAGACGCCGCCCTGGGTGTGCAGCACAGACAGAACACACAGCTCCTGATCTGCTTTTAACCCTCTTCTCTCCCTCAGCCGCCTGAGGAACACTCAGGAAGACAGCCCTCTTTGCCCGAATTATCGCAAAGGCGTATTCTCATGACCCATATTTTACTAGCCTTTAGGATAGCACATGAGTTCCTCTTCCCAAAAGTGACCAGAGGTGACCTCTGAAGATGGTTTGCCATTCACTTGAGCTGGAAAACCCTGCAAAATCATGCAAATCAATAGGTTCAAATCTTTGTGTTCCCTGCAAGAACACTCATAAAACTGCCCAGGCCATCAAGGGTATGCATATTCAAAAAGCCACCAAGTATCTGAAGGAGGTCACTTTAAAGAAGCAGTGTGTCCCATTCTGCCCACACAATGGTGGAGTTGGCGGGTGTGCCCAGGCCAAACAGTGGGGCTGGACACGGGGTCGGTGGCCCCAAACGAGTGCTGAGTTTTTCTGCATGTGTTACAAATGCAGAGAGTACTGGTGAACCTAGGGTTTAGATATAGATTCTCTGGTCATCGAGCACATCCTGGGGAACCAAACCCCCAAGATGCAGCGCAGAACTCACAGAGCTCATGGGAGGATGCACCCGCACAGGGGTTCTCCCTGCCACACCGAGATGGTCCCACTGAAAAGAGCAGATTGGTCCTAAACCAGAAGAGGAGTTTGCACAGAAGAAAAAGATATCCCAGAAGAAACGGAAGAAACAAAAGCTTATGGCCCAGGAGTAAATTCAGCATAAAATAAATTCGAGAAGAGCACATGATCAAAGACTGGTCTAAGGTTGGCCAACTTTTTCCGTAAAGGGCCAAGCAATAAATGTTTCAGGCTTTGAGGCCAAATGCTCTCTGCTGCAACCACTCAGAAAACAGCCACAGGCAACTGATGAGTGAGTGAGTGTGCCTACGCTCCAGCAGCGTTTTATGTATGTCAGTGAGCTGGTCTGGCCCACGGTCCGTGGTTTACCAAACCTGACCTACGCGATGGAGCATCAGCACGACTGAGCTGCAGGTGACCATAAACCTTGAAGCCAAATTACCTCATCTTATGGATGGGGAAAGGGAGGCCAAGAGAGGCTGTATGACTTGCCCCAGGCCACAGAGCTGTAAGGAGGGGGCCAGAGTCAGGACTAAAACCATGGTTCCCTGACTCCCAAATGAGTGCTCTTCCAAGAAGTAACGCTTCCAGGTAAAAAGTCATGTGTTGGTTTTGAAAAATCATGAGATCATCAAGGAAACCTCTCTTCCAAGGGTTGGAATTTGGGCAGAACATTATGTGTGTTATCTCATTTCTCCACCTCTTCAGGAGATGGCCCTGTGGCTTATTATAAAAGGGGCCATGAACCAGCAGGGTATTGTGACAGCTGTCCCACTCTGCTGAGGCTTAGCTGACCTGCATTTTTGTGAAGATTCTTCCTTGAGCTTTTCCTGTGATGACAGTGGACCTCAAGATGTCAGTAAAATTGCCTAGAAATCTGCAAATTAGGTTGATCTCTGCCGTACCCCAACACCCCAGGGACGGAGACACATGGCCCACGTCCCTTTTACCAGAAGGACTTGTCGCCCAGCCGCTGGGAGTGCTGGAGACATGCGGCCTCCAGTGGTGGCCCCATCAGAAACTGCCTCAGCTACAGAGAGCTGCCTTGCCCGGTTCCAGGCCCTTCCCGTGTCGCCCGCACTTGATGACATGTCATGATGGAGACAGACAGCCTGGCTGTCTGGGTCTGCACTACAAATTCTGGTGAGTTCAGAGCTCCCCGTGGGTTGGAGAGAGTCTTGTCAGGCCTGCATCACTGCTCCACTCTGCCCTTGCCTCTCCCTGCTCCCCTCCTGTCCTATCCACCGGGGTCAATCCTGAGGGCACCCCAGAATAAATGTCCTGCCCACCAAACTCCATGTCAGAGGCTGCCTCCTGAAGAACCCAAGCCCTGACACGTGGGCGCTGGAATTGGAGGGCGTGGAGACATGGAGGTGGTTGTCTTGGTGCCTTTAACAAGTCGAGTATTTGATAAAATCAATAATGAAAGTGAAAAAAAACCCCGTAATCACTCCTACCCTGCCACAGGGAGCCCATCTCTTTCAGAGAGCTGTGTCTACAGGCACAGGGCAGAAGCCACCACCTAAGGAGGTCATTGCCAGCCCTGTAGCAGCAGCAGTGTCCCAGCCGGACCACATGAGGGGCTGCAGAAGAAAGCAGACAGGAGGAAAGGGGGAAATGCTGGCCCAGGAGAGACACTTCCAGAGGCTTCCAGTAGGAAGGGAGCTGGGCACACTGGGAGGAGGGCGTGGGCTGCCTTAGACGACTGGGGTTTGAGTCTTTGATGTTCGGTGAGTTACAAAACTTTTACGACTCACCTTCAGAACCTGCACACAAAAAAAATCAACTTTGGGGGCTCTAGTAAAGCTTAAATGCAATGATCTCTATAAAGGTGCTTTGTTGCTGGTAAAAGACCAAGGTGAATTTATGACCCTGCCTCCCTCAGCCACATGGCACACACCCCAGCACGCTGCCCGCAACAAACTTAAAATCACTGGGAAAGGAAAGTGGGTTAGCTCAGAAAAGCAAATTTCCTACCCATGAGGAGATAATAAATATCAGGAGATATGAAATCAATAGAGTTTCTATTTTTACTACTTGTTATTTCATACAACAAATACTCAACTAAATTATATGGAAAATTAAAAACAGAAGTTCAGGGGTTTGGAAGTGCTCATTTCCTTTTGAATATACTGGAAGCTTCTAAGAATAGCACCTATCAGTAAAAACAAAATAAAATGAAATGAAATAATAAAAAGGAGGGTCTTATTTTTAATAAGCGACTAAGTGTGCACACAGGTTGAGAAGAGGCGTGTGACAAGCACACCCTACATTTTTCAGCTATGGTTACCCCATGGAGAGAGTGGCAGCAAACACCCTTCTCCATACCGAAAGGTAGTGGATCTTGAAGATACTAGTGAACACCTTTTTCAAGGAAAAGAAGATTGTATTTGTTTAGAAGAAAACAATAAAAATTAGCTACTGAGACAGTCCACGCCATGTTCACAGTGTGATGATTCGGGCAAATGACACCCATGGAACTGCTCTCCCTCCCCCCGCAAAGCCTGCCTGGTCCTGCCTATCCTGTGTGCTCCTCCTCATCTTGTTCCCTGCAGCTGCAGGGCCAGCCTCCTCATCTCCTCATGGCCAAGTGTATCCTTACGTCAGGAATGATCTCAGGTGCTACCTCCTCCTTCAAGCTTCTTTCATGACTTCTCTCTCCCTGACTAAAAGCAATACCCCCATTTTTGGAACCCTTACTCTCTTTCTGTATCATTATTTAGGTTCTTGTCTCAGTTCTCCTCGGAAACCTTAGCTTTTAGTGGCAGAATCCAGGCCAACACATCATTGGGAGCTAATACCACTGCTATGCATATGTTAGCTTTGATGAAATCTTAATGTATGAGTAATGAATGACTGCATGGTTGCTGAGACTCTGTCTTAACTCGGGAAACAGGAAACTTGATTACTGGAATTTTTTCCCTAGGTATTAGTGATATACAGAATATCCTTTGCTAAGAGTTTAGTACTAACAATGATTAATAAAATTGTTGTAGGAATTTATTTGTATTACAAAACTTTTTCCCTACTTGCTTCCATCACCACACGTCTGCCAAGCGAATGGGTCTGCCGTGGTGACAGACAGACAGCAGGTTCTCTAGGAATTGCCACTAATTCTGAATCTGTTGCATCCTTTCAAGCTTGAAAGAACTGATAGAAACTGTTAACATTCCCTAATGTGTAAACAGAAGGGATAGTGGCAAACAAATATTGTGCGTTCACATCAAAATGATCCAAGTCATTCATGATCCAAAATATCCCTCCTTGTCTCTAAAAGTGGTGGTTGCAATGTGTCAGTAACCAAAGATACTGACACATTGTTGATATTGGCACTATGTTGAAATCACTGTAATTATTACAACAAATTCTTTTCTGTCAAGGTCAAAAGCACCATAGTGCAAGGTTAAGTGGCTGTCAGTCATCCCCACACTTAGTGGCTTAGAGTTTGTAGAGCTTAAGCAAATGAAGTTTGTAAGGGATTCAGAGGCCCTGCCATCTTCTCTGGTGTATATTAGTCACAATGTTTAGTAGAGATTAAATAGTTATTTCTAAAGATCAGTGGAAGAATTAAGAGGAGAAACAATTTTCAAAAAGCCAAGCTAATCAAACGTATCAACGCTCCAAAGGAATCTTAATGGGCAGAGAGATTTTGAAGACTCTGCTTTTATTCTAATTATTTCTGTGACAATATTCAGCTTAGATTCTACAAACAGCCTTTTTATAAACATAGTTTACCAAGGACTTGTGTCATCCTGCTGATGAATTCTCTCTAGGAATACAGCTAACTTCTCAAACATCAAGAAAAGGTTAAGCTTTATATGCTTCCATGGCTCTCCAAGAGTGGTCTAGACCCGGACCATCAGCGTCACCTGGAAACTGTTAGGAATAGGACTTCTTCAGCACACACTAGATGCACATTTTCAAAGCCCTATATGTAGTTCTGACGCATGCTCAGCTGTGAGAACCACAGATCTAAAGGCTTTAAAGTGACCTTTCTGCATAGAGGAGACGGATACACTGAACTTAGAATTCAAAAGGGCACCATCTAATTCAGGGTCTGTTGAAGCTACACAGTGCTTACTTATTTGTTCATCTTCTCTACTCCCCGGTGATACAAGAAGGGAAAATACACTGTCCTTGTATGAAATAAAAGTAAACCCAAATCTGGTGTTGGGGATGTCCTCAAACCACTGCATTAACATGTTCAGGGCTACAAAATGCACAGGCTGATGCTGAATGTGAGCCAAGTCTAGCTCAATTCACAGAGATCTCATTTTCAAGTGATAAAGATTATACTCTGACACATTTAAGTTTGAACTGTCCCTCAGATTCTGTTAACATTTGACATAGATTAACAAGCACAGCGATTAATTAGCTCTATTATTATAACTGGCCAGTTTCCCCAAAATAGCATTACAGCAAAACAAATACTAGCTACCTGGGCAATCGCATCCCCTGTGAGACTATGTGAGGAGGTTTCTTCATGGCTTCTGTGTGATAATAGAGAGAAGTGCCTGAGTCTGCCATGAGGGTGCAGTTGTGAGTACCACCCCGGAGAGACATGAATTTCAAGAGCAGGCTTAGTTACCTCCTTGGTGCAGCAGGCAGCGCGTCAGCCCCAAAGCGTGCTCCCCCATTGTGCCTTCTGCTTCTTCCTCCCCACACTCATCTTAGGGGTACTAAGTTTTCACCTTTCTCCGTTTTCGAAATTACCACTCATTCAGCTGCTTTCCATCTTCTCAAATTCACGAACAGCTGTAGCCCGCTCCCATGTCCTTTCCTGTTCCCTTTGTTCCTGTGGCTTTATATCACTTATTTCTTTTCTGTCATTTTGTGGAGCTCCAGGCAGAGATAAATGTGCGTTTTTATTCCATGTCTCTAGTGCTCATTTTTATAAAATCACACAGCCCAGAAGGGAATTTAGATATCATATCTCCAATTCAGTGTTAATTTCTTTTGCAATAGAATCCATCTTTTTGAAGACACAATCTTATATGCAGAAATCTAATTTATAAAGCAGATAGAGTGAAACTCGTATCTTGGTTGAAGCTGGTAAAGGAGCAGGTGCGGTCTCTCTCAAAGTTTTAAAAGATCTGCTCAATGCCTCTTCTGCCCCAGGTGCCGTTAGGCTCTGGAGAAGCAGTGCAGACCTGGCTTCTACCCTGGGGCCGCTCAGTGTCCCTCGCCACCACGCCCTTCCCTCTCCTAGAGGTCCCGAGGAACCCAGTCTGAAAATTACTGAGGCAATCTGACTGAGGTTGGAGGGAAAGGGACTCAGCCAAAGGGGAGGCTTCCTAGTCTTCAGGTCCATTCTTGGGAGTTACATGTGCCTACTAAGTGTTACTGCACATAGTAGTAGGAGATCCCAGCAGGACAGTCAGGAGAACAAGTTAGGGAGCTGTGCTATACTGATGCTTTGCACACAGCGCTGTGGAACAAGCTAGAAAAAGGCTACGAACTGAGCACTAAGCTCCTACTAAAAGAGTGGAAAAGGCTGGCGCACCTGAGAAGTCAATCTGTATGTCTGCCACTCCCTTCAAAGAGACAGCTTTTGGTCATCTAACTAAAAGTTTTTAAATGACAATTTATCATCCATTGCCTGACATCATCACAGCTGTCTTTTGGGATTTAAAAAAGAAGAAACGAAGAAATAAGGTTTTCTCCTTGGAGCACACAAAAATCTCATAGATGGAGACTAACAATGCTAAAGAAATTTCAGCTCTGCTTTTCAGACCCAGTCTCTTCCAATAACTAACTGACCTTCAGGGCGATGGTCCTTCCGGCTGGCCTGACGGCAGTCCGTTTCTACAGGGGGAGTGAGGTAGACAGACTTCTCTTCAAAGAAACCCGTAAAACCAGATAATAAGCACTGCCAGGCCACCATTTTATCAAAATAAACAACTGAATTATGATTATTTCATTCTTGGAGGCGAGGGTCACTAACAACAATAATAAACAACTCTCCTTTGACACTCCCGGGTCCCTGGGCACGACACTCAGACGCTCTTACCTCGGTTCCCTCACCTATAAAAGAAGGTTGGGCTGAGATATCTCGAAGGTTCTTTCTAAGCTGCCCAGTTCCTGGGTGGTCCACTAGAGTCAGTAAGTATCACTGTATTAGGAATAAAGGAACTCACCTAGAGAGGTGCAGCCCAGGACGCTTTCCAGACACCGGACCAGCGCCTCAATGTCACTGCCCTGTCAAAACAGGAAAGAGTTACCACCAGGTGCCAGAAGGGTCGCTGATGACATGAAAGGTGTTTTTTGCCACATCGAGGCACAACAAAACAGACAAAAATATCTGGCTGCAGAATTATTTTACAGCGTGATCCCATTTTACAAGAAGAAAAACACATTTCTCTCTCTGACGGGGAAAACAGATGCTGAAGCGTTAATGGTGGTTTTGACTACAAGTGGGGTTTCGGGTGACCCTTATTGTATGCTCTGCGTGCTTCTGCCTTTCCTAAATTTCCATAATGAACCAATACCACTCATTTAATTTATAAAATGATACACGCCATTAGAAATTAACAATAGTTCCGTGCAATCTACAACACACTCAATACAGCAGAACCCGAGTGAATGTTTTTTTCCTGGACAGTGCCTCCACCAGGTCATCTCTAAGACTGTACAGTCTTCAGGAAGTCATAAATCTGAGAATTACAGCCCTCATTTACCTTACCCCTCAGTAGGAGTCAGACACCCCCCATGAGGGTTTGCGGGGAGTCCCAGAGCTGGATTTGGTAACATTGTCTCTAGTACAAAGTGAATACTTGTCCTCCACCCAGGAGACTAGAAATAACCAAAACAGTGTCATAACAATCTGGGGAAGTGAAACTTCTTAATTACTTTCAGGTTTGTGTTTAATCTGAGAGAAATTAATAATTTATGGCTCACCTGCTCCATTGCAAAACAAGCAACACATTTTATATTGCAGTAGTTTTGGATTTTAGAAAAGAAGGACTGTAGTATAATAAGCTGCTTGGAGCATTACATGAATGTGTTGCGTTTCATTTCATAACGCCTGGAGGGGGTTGGGCAGCCACTTTTTATGCATGCGGTACAGCCTGGCATCATTTCATGTTTCGAACATACAGACAAGGCGATGACAAGGAAGGTGTGCCTAGTCGGTGCTGGTCAGTGAGGTCGAAAGCATTAACTAAAGACCATGGTGCCCAGCCCAGGAATAGGGGAGCAGGTTCCAGGCACAGAAATAGAAGAAAAAAACAAAAGATAGAGTCCCTTTATCCACCTGTGGAGCTGGCTCTGTAACTTGCTTTGGGCCACAGAATGCCATAGAAGTGGTGCTGTGCAAACTCTATAACTAGACCTTAAAGAGACCACACAGCTTCCATTTTTACTCTCTGGGAGTCAACAACTATGTAAAGAAGTCCAGGCAATCCTGCTGGAGAGCTCACATGGCGAGAGGCCCTGGAGATGAGAGGCCCCCAGCCCATAGCCAGCACCAACTATCAGACATGTAGGTGAGGCCATCTTGGACCCCAAGCCACACTCTCAACTAAACGAAGCCACGCGAATGACTTTAAACAGTACCATGTGGAGCAGAACTGCCTGGTGAGTCCAGACAATTCACAGGATGCTGAGAAACAATAAGTCATTGTTTTAAGTCACTAAGTTTGGGGGTGTTTCATTACACAGTAAAAGATAACCGAGATCCTAAACAAACTGAGGTCACTGACCAACTTTTTTCCATTGTTTCTAACAGCACCTAGCACAGCCCCTGGCCCACGACAAATGCTAAATCTGCGCAGGACTCTTCCAGCTTCTGTGATTCGCAAGGAAGTCAAACAAGACTTCGACTTTGGCATTCAACATGGCATCAACTTTTGGGCTACAGCCTACCTATGCAGTGGGTTCTCCCCTACCGAAAATACATCATTACTTGGAAAGTGGAGGAAAAACATCCTACTTCTCAATTCTGCTGCCTTGCTCAAGCCTGTTAACCTCTCCAAGCTTCAGTGTCCTTAAATGCACAGCAAGGAGAATAATGGCCTCTTTCTCACACAGGGCTCTTAAGGGAAGCAATTGAAATAAAAATTCTTTAGCACAGTGTGAGGGCTGTTGGTGATACCCAAAGGACGGAATACGAGAGCTGGAGAGGATGAGATGGGACGGGAAAGGGACAGAGACATGAAGGATGAAGAAGTTTCAATCACTGTGCTGCCACTGAGCATGGAGATTCTCAATGAGCATCGGAGTTGAGACAATTCGGCAGGGTCAGCAAGAGTCAGAGGCAGGGCTGTAGGGGTGCCTGGGTGACTGGAAAACATCAGTTATATCCTCCTACACAGAGGCTGGGAAACACTGTACGGAGTGGGTGAGGACAGAAATAACCTCAATAATATAGTATGAATGACTGAATGAATGAAAGAACATTAACTTTTATTAAGCTCTTAATATGTACCATGCTGTGCCAATTTACCTGTATTTATTTATTTAAACTCTACCAGGTGTGCTATTTTTCTCCCCATTTAACAGTTGAGAAAACTGAGGCACAAACAGGTTCCATAATATAAGCATGCAACTTAATATAAGGTCATGCAACTAGTAAGAGGGGGAACAGGCAGTGTGTCTCCAGAGCTTGAGCTCTTCTTGGCCCCTAAACTGAACCTACGTACCATAGAAAGCAGGGCCCCTGACCCAGAGGAACTCATGATGCTGTTGGAAGGAGACTGGAGAAGGATTCCTTGCTATATACAAAATATAATGCAGCCAGGAGACAAAACACAACTAAAGAGGGGTTGGGTCGGGAGGGGTGGGTTCTTCACCAACAGCTTCCAAATGCAGGCTCTGAAGAGGAGTTTAAGCAGAACATTGATTCTCCGTCTAAATATGGCCTCAACACGAGGGTGTGCATTCTCATGGTGAAGCAAGTATAGTCATGGGCCGTGTGCACACTTGGCATCTCTGCTAACTTCCCTCCCTGCCCCTGAAGACTGTGACCCTGGAGGTCATGGATGACGAGGGACTGAGCTGAACTTACATGTTCAACAAGGGACACGTCATTTTCTCCACAGGCTGCAGATCAGAGTACACAGACCAAAGCCTCGTAAGGCGCTCCTATCACCCCTTCCTTCGGCTCTGCGGTACAAAGACTAAAACGTCACCAGACACTGCTGAACATTCCATGAAAGGCAAAATCTCCTGTGGCTGAGATCCACTGATCCACATACATCTCTAGTTCTACATACATATTTTTCTATTGGTTAAATCGGGAACAATTCGAGGATCAAAATAAACGGTATTAATAAATCATAAGCCATAGAATAAAACAAGATGCCAACTGTACCTTTAAACATTTAAATGAAATTTTCCCTATTTTGACAAAGGGAGAGCTTATTAGATTTTTTTACATTACATCACAATTTAGGAAAGGAATTAAAGAGATTGTTTACTGTGTTACGACTTAATTTAGCAACCAACTCATTCCTAGTGCTCTAGAAATTGTCATTTAATTGAACACATATGACCCCAATACAAACACACCGGCCTCCCTGAGAAAAGGGAGAGAAATGGAACCGAACCTCGCACCTGTCTGAGGTGCTTTCTGGCGTTCTGCACCACGTCTGCACTTCAGCAAGAAGTTCACTCGCGGGAAGCATCTCTCAGGGACACATTAGGGCTGGAGAAACGTGGGGCTCATGCTGTTGGCTGAAACTTTTCCAATTTCCTCAGTGTTTTACAGATTTAAATCGATACCTTCTGGACTTAAGTGGCCTGTGAGGACAACCACATCCTGCTAGATGTCAAGTCTCCAGTCCTCTCAGCCAAGCGCCAGAAGCTGATTTGTGAATGTTGTGAAAATAACCAAATGTTGCCTGTGCTGATTAAGATGTTCTTCAAGTCTCCCTTCCCCATGACCACTGACCCCTCTATAATAGGAAGATGCCTCCGGGGCAGGAGAAACGTTGTCTAAGATTCAACTCTGAAAAACCATCCCACAGACTCAAGCTCAGTCAAACATCCAGATTTTTCCAGAAGCAGATGCAGTACATTGGCTAATGAATTAGAAACTGCTTCTAGAGGGAAAAGGGTAGCTGTTTTTAAGAGGCCCAGTTGGATCTGTGACATGCATGATAATGAGCGACGCCTGCTCAGCAGCCACGGAGGAAGCTGTGACGTCTGGAGTAGCCTTTCCTCTTAAGCATGTTTGTATGTATACTTTAGAATAATATGGTATTGAGTAGTTCCTATTATTTTTTAAATCTGGAACACATATAAAAATATCAAAAGAAAAGAAACATCATCAGAATACCATTGCTATTAACATATATACATAAAAATACAGCACCTATCTAGACAAAGTCCAGCCATTGTTAATATGAGAAGGGTTTGCATGACATTGACATTACCTGGAAGCCAAGGACAGTGGACTGGGATGTGCATGTGTGAACAATGATGACTTCACTGTACTAGTCAGTGGGGGTGGTAGATGCAATTGAACGAGCATGTGTACTGTGTGGCCGTCACATTCAAAATGACTGAGTGAGTACAGCAACAAATCTGCATCAAATTTTACTTTAAGCTAGAACAGTCCTCCATGGAAACTATTTGAATGATTCAGAAGGCTGCAGTTATGAACAACTGGTAATTGCCAGTTTCATCATGACAACTGTGTGAGGTCCCAAGGTGCCTACTTTGAAGGGGACTGAGATGTCATCATCCTATGTACAATGTTTCTTGTATCTTCTTCAATAAATGTCTTAATTTTTCATAGTACATGGCTAGCTACCTTCTGGAAAGACCTTGTATATACACATATTTAGGCATTCTTTTCTACATAGATCTATCTTTTAGGTAGCTGAGATTATCTGGTAGATTTATGGCATACATAGATTATATAGATACCCCATGCTATTAAAATGTCTTCAGAAACAAAACTTTATGGTTGCAAACATTATACTGTAAAGCCTCATCATATTGATTTACCTATGCCCCTCTTATTGGACATCTAGGTTGCTTCCATTTTTTTGTTGTAATACCATTGCAGTGACTGTCTGTGGACAGGTATGTCTGCCCATGCCTGTGACTCCTTTAGGTCAGCCATTCAGAAAGGGAATTACTGAGTCAGACTGTGAACTTTTAGAAACCATCATCTTTCTTTGCTCTTGCCCTTTTCTTTGCGTTCCCAGCCGACCCAAGCAGTACATTTTCTCCACAATGAGCTGTGATGCCCTCACACTTTTTCACTCTCCTCTCTATTAAAACCTGGTTTCTCTCAAGAAAAGATATTATAGATCCATTAAGGCCAAGATGACTGATAAGGCTCATGCATTATCTCAGGATATTTGTGTTTCAATAAGGGATATAACCTCATATTGGAGGAATTAATTTCTAACAGCAGAAGTTTAGGCAGTGTGTCAAAGGACGAAGTCAGGTGGTAGCTTCACAGGGCTGTAAAAATCACACGGCACAGCCTCTCATTTAGTTATCAACCACTTCTGTCTAATTAAATAGTCTGGGTTATCTCACCTTAGAGCTGGTGAAAGATTCATTATGCACACACACACACACACACACACACACAAGCGCCACTTCACTTCAGTCCAGTTGTATTTCTATTCAGGAGACTTTTATCAAATATTGCTTATGTTCCAAATGTATATGGACAAGGGAGCCAGGTGCAGCCTCAGCCCACCATTTTGGAACAGACGCTCCATTTGTATGGATGGGCACAGGAACAGAGGCTGGGAGGGATGACCATGTTTTCCTAGGGTACTCCTGCCCATACTCCTAGGGGTTCACTGCTCTCTGATCTGTCAATCCCCCCCCAAAATTGCCCCTGCAGTGTATGTTCTTAACCATCAGGTGGCTGGCAGGATTACAGAAGCCAAGCTGAGAAACCAGTACAAAGGCCCTTCTTTTCTATTAAAAGATAAAGAACCACGTATTAAAAGCAAACGTAAATCCGATAGCTATCCTAGCTCAAGCCACCATCGTCTCTTGCTCGGACCACGCAACAGCCTCCGTATGTCTCCCGCCGCTTCCACTGTGGCCTCACTTTAATCCATTTCCACCACAGCGGCCACCACTACTCTGCTGCCGTGAATAGAACAAACTCTGGATGCCCCACCCCACATATGGAATGAAATCCCGTCACGACTCACCACACTCTGTGTGACCCAGACCCTGTTGATCTTTCCAACTTCCTCTCTTTCCACTTTCTCTCCCATTCACTGTGCACAAGCTACCTGAACCTTTTTTCTTCAAACACACTGAGCTCTCTCCCTCCTCGGGGCCTTCTCATTGGCTGAGAAGGCTCTTGCCCCACAGACTGTCATTCGCACCCTTCAGCGTTCAACTTCATGTCCTGCTCAGAGGCTTCGGAGCAGCTCTCCACATTGGGTTTCTACCCCCACTTTGGTCAACCCCATCACAGTGCCTGCTTGTTTCTTTGGATGCACTTCCCCAGAGGCACATTATTATTTGGTTTGTTATTATTTGCTCCATGAGGGCAGGGGCCAGGCCGTTTGAGCCATTGTTAGGTCAGAGCTGGGCACACATGACATTGAAACAGCACTTTTGCGATTGGTAACCCTTACAGTGGGTGGCAGCAGGCCTGGGCCAAATCCTGGGCTAATCTGAACGTGGAAATTTAGTCAGAGAAAGACAAATCAATATGATTTCACTTGTATATGGAATCTAAAAAGCAAACCAAAAGAATAACAAACAAAACAGAAAAAACTCATAGATGAAGGAAACGAAAGGATGGCTGCCAGGTGGGAGGAGAACTGGGGGACTGGGTGAAAGGGTAAAGGGATTGAGGAGTGCACAGTGGCGGTTACAGAATAGTCCTGGGAATGTCAAGTACAGCAGACAGTCACTAACCCTGTACTAACTGTGCGGTGCCTGGTGGGTACTAGATATGTCAGGGGGGTTCACTTTCTTGGGTGTGCTGTACACTTGAATCTAACATAATATTGAATGCCAACTGTAAGTGAAAAATACAAAACTATTAATGAGCTTTGATGAATTTCTCACTCTCCTCTGAAATTGCAGACCTCTGGAGAAAAGTGTAAAGAAGGCAGTGAAAGCAGTGAACAAACAGGGAACTCCTGCACAGAGCAATTCCTATCTCACCCCTGTGCTTGGGGGCAGTTTCTAATTGGAGGTGGAGCTCTTGGCCTGGTTTCCGCTCACAGATTGGCTCTGGAGGTGAGGTCCTGCAGACATCGGGGCCTGACTGCTGTTAACATCCTGAAGCAGCCGATGACTGCCTGGAATGCAACCAGCTGTCCCTTTCACTTAGCCGATGCATAGTTCCCCTACCTGGTGACTCAAACTTCGCTACATGTAGGGATTATCCAGGGGTCTGGTTAAAAGTGCAGATTCGTACTCAGCAAGTTGGGGTAGGGCTGATATTCTGCATTTAACAACCTCTCAACTGCTGCTGATGCTGCTGGTCCACAGGCAATTTGAAGAGCAAACTCTAACCAATGTGAATGATATCGGGACTTAGTTCAATGGCAGACTTCTTTAATAAGCCTGCCGTGAGGAGAGTACAAGAAAGGACTGGTTGCCTTAGAGAATACTCATTTATTCAATTAGTGCAGCTGTTTCTTTAACCTGGAAGGAATTGCTACATGTACTTATTTTGCTAACTTAGAGCTTCGCAACTTCGACGCTATTGACACTTCGGACTGCGTGACTCTGTCAGAGGGAACTGTCCTATGCATTGTAGGATGTTGACCAGCATCCTTGGCCTCCAGCTGCTACTACTATATCTCCTCCCCTCAAGCTGTGACACTACATATGCCCCCAGATGTTTGCAAATATCGCCCGGAGAGCAAAGTACCCGCTGTGCTAACTTGGAGCCAAGATATTTAGAGTCATGACATTTGTTGCATTCTTACAGATATCTGGGTCCATAGACTAACTGACTACATGTATCTCACAATTTTAAGCAAAGTTACGTTCATGAAAAAAAAAGATGTCTAAAAAGGAGAGTCTAGGTATCAAGACTCAAACATTTATTTTACCTCCCCTGCTTGGCTGCAAGAACATGATGCCTTTTCTTTGCTGAGCTTTACATTTAAAATAGTGGGATGGACATGTCCCCACGTGCATGTCCCCACGTGGGGGTGTTGTGTGGGGGTGTAACTATAATTTACATCAAAACCACAGATAATAATATATATTACATATTATACATAATATGTAATATATATTATTATCTATAGCAAACCCCCACTTTACTCCTGTTTTCATCCATGAAATATTTGAGAGACTCACAGATGTAAAGCGTAGGACTAAATATGTTAGTGATGAATTGGAGAATGACATAACTCAAAAAAAATCACACTTTTCACTGAAGTCTTCCGGGTCACATACCACGATATTGTGAACCATACACACACACACACACACACACACACACACACACACTGGATATCAATTAAAATGTTAAATTTGAACTAACACTTTTTCAATGTTCTAAAACCTTTGTCTGTGCCATTTAAAAAACCAACCTGCAATTGCCAAGCACTTCTGCGGCTTCCAGTCAACTTTATGCTGATCTAATTAGAGAATCCTGACTCCTGGAAAACACAAGAATCTCCCAATCATAAAGAATTCAGTGGTGTGGAAAAAACAGTTTTTCAGACCAGGAAGATGACTGTCCATGAGAATTATTTTGTTGGAATCTAATACTCTGATAGACACAATGGACCAAACCTTCAAAAAGATTCTCAAAAGAGAACACAGCAGTAAAAATGTGGTTTCAAGTTTTATACTGAGCTAGAGCCACACAGCGTCTTACGTTTTCATCTCTAGTGCTCAGAGGCAAGCTGCCAACACTGTGTCGTGGGTGCATATTGCAAGCATCATTGCATCCCTTATAAATTCCAAACTGTGAGTTAAAAGTTGACAAGATGCTATTTTGAAAATATAAATCCAGCAGTTATGTAACCATATTTCTACACCAATATTCCTACTAGGGAAAAACAGCTTATTTAGCATCTCTATCGCCCAGGACAGTTTCAGCTGTGAGTAACCAAAGACCTGCATGAAATAGCCTGAGCAAAGAGTTTTCGTGGGTTCCCTGTCGAGCATCCTCAGGGCTCCCCTCTTTCCCAAGAAGGGCTATCCTCACACGTTTGGGCCAGAATTGATTGCACGTTCATCTTAGGTCAACCCCGGCCAAGTGGAACCTCATGGCCGGACCAGTGGAAGGAAGCAGGACCTCTCCTGGATAAGCAGGACCAAACCCAAGAGAGGGTCCTGCTGGCAAAGATGCTGAGGCTCTGCCAGAAAGGACCGAGAGAGGGGCATGGACTGGTGGCCAAGAGCCTGGACTTCGGAGCGAGGCTGCCTGAGTTTAAATCCAGCACTGGCATTTGCTGGTCAAGCGTTTTGAGCAAATTACTTAACTTATCTCTGCCTCCATTTCTCCATCTGTGAAATGGGTTTGGTTGAGAGAAGTAAATGTTGGCGTTTATAAATGCCAACATTTGTATAGCTCCACGCCTGGCATATACAGGGTCTGGCACAAATAACGCCTCTTTTTATTACGAAACCATAAGCATGTCATTCTGTAACAAAACAATATCACAGTCAAGCACATCATAGGTCACTTTAAGTAAAATGTTCAAATTAAAACTATAAATTGTTACACCCATACTATTATCCTACCAAACATACTCAAGCAGGTGTACTTCTGTCAGCGCTGTATTACCTGTAATATGTTTGATAAACAAAATGCTCAAAAATGTTTGTTGAGTACACAACCAATATGCACAGCATCTTGGAGTGAACCCAGGCTCTTTCTGCTCAAATTGTTGGAATGGATATTTCAGTTAAAGAAATCTCCTTCTGAAGTAGGTTTCTCCAACTATTGCTGACAATCACTTATCCAAGAGACTCCAGGCATGGGGGATAGTTCAAGCCGCCACTGGGTTTCAGTGCAAAGAGGCAGAACGAGGAAGGGAAGGAGGCTCTGCCACTCCCCGGAGGGAACAGAGCAGTGAGAACCCACCGGCTGAGAAGACTAGTCCCAGGAGATTGGTTTGTTCCAAGTCTAAGGACGTTTGGCCTCCGTGTGGACGAAGAAAAGGTTGCAGAGGCAGAAGCCAGAGAGAGGCAAGGCAGAGAGACTCAGAGGATGCATCCTCCCCTCTACTTCCCAACCCGAATGTCTTTCATTCACTTGTCCAATGAAAGAAAGAGAACTGTAAGTTGGCTAAAAACGAATGAAGTATATGTTTAAGAGAAATTCTGAGTAGCTCTCAGAATTTATACAGCTCTCCGGAAGCTGCATACATGGATACAGAGGTCTAGCAATGATATCTGTAAAATGGTAACTAGTATACAACAATGTGCCCCTTGAGAAATGAGTTGTGAATGAATGAAACTAGCTGCCTAAGACCTTGGTTTGGGATGAGGGCTCAGCTGGGGTACATCTATCTTCGGACATTCTCAATAGCCTCCCGAGGGTTCTGCTTCCTGCTTCTATACTTTGAGGCCCATCCATCTATGTGTCACACCCTGAGTGCTCTCCTGGCAGGGGGGCTGACTCCCAAAGGCTGGACAGATACAAATGCAGACATAGACAGTTTCAGAGCTACAAAGATACAAAGTGTCTCATGTTTCCAGCGGCTGAAAGCTGCTCAGGAAGAGCTTGGCATGGTGTTCTCAGTCTGCTGAACAGTCCCCAGCAGGCAGAGATGTACATGTGTATACAGAGCAGACATAAAACCTCCCATTACAGCTCCAGTCACAGAAAGGAGCTCAGCTTCATCTTACCTGCACCCCAGGTACCTCGTCCCACTCCAGGGTCACTTCTGTCACTGGATGTGAGTGTGAAGGGGTGAAGGGGTGAAGGGGCTGAGTCCTTCCCACTCTTGGTACTCTTCTCAGAGTCACCCATGGGATGAAACTATACAGAACCCTCTTCCCTACCCAACTCGGTTATTCTGGACTCACCCTTTTTTTCCCCTAGGGACTGTATTTGAGTGTATCCAGGACTTCTTAGAGCTGAAGGTCATGCATGGGTCACAAGAAGCTGAAAGGGTGGCCTTGATGCAAGCTAAGGATTTACATGTGTCATTACATGTATATGAATATCACAATTTTTTTTTTAAAAAACGTATTGAATTTCTTAGGGTGACATTAGTGAACAGAATTATACAGGATTCAGGTATACAATTCTACAACACATCATCTGTAAATTGTACTGTGTGTTCACCACCCCAAGTGAGGTCTCCTTCCATCACCATCTATCCCCGCTATACCCTCTTCTAGCTCCCCCACTCCCCTTTTCCTCTGGTAATCACCACACTGTTATCTGTGTCTGTAAGGGTTTTTTTTTTTTTTTTTTTTTTGCTTAATCTCTTCCCCTATTTTGCCCAGCCCCCAAACCTCCTCCCCACTGACTGCTGTCAGTCTGTTCTCTGTATCTGCGGGTCTGTTTCCATTCTGTTCATCAGTTTGTTTTGTTCATTAGATCCCACATATAAGCGCAATCATATGGTACTTGCCTTTCTCTGACTGGCTTATTTTACTTAGCATAATACTCTCTAGGTCCATCCATGCTATTGCAAAAGGTAAGATTTCCTTCTTTTTACAGCTGAGTAGTTGAGTACCTCAATTCTGTTGAAGGTGCTTTTGTAGTTTTTCTTCTCTTAATGATACTGTTGATGATGCATTTGTATTGAGGTCTGCATGCAGTGAAGTGCCCAGATCTTCAGTGTACAATCGAGTACGTTTAAAAAAAGAAAATAGCCTTGTAGCCACCCCCGACAACAAGATGAGGAATACCTCTCTCACCCCTGAAAGTTCCCCGTGCCCCCTCCCAGCCAGCCCCCACCCCTCTCAGTGGAAAAGTAGGGAAATGGAAGAGAATTCTCAGGCCAGCAAGGGTTACTTTACATAAGGTAGTCAGGGCCCTCCCCACTAAGATGACATACAAGGGGAGACTTGAAGGGAGAGAGGGGAAAGTCATTTGTGCATCTGCAGGGGTGGATATTTTAGGCTTCTAAAGGCAGGGACGTGCCTGACGAGTTCCAGAGACAAGGGGGCTAGTGTAACTGGAGTGGGTGAGCAGGGCGCTTCTCACAGCGTCGGAAGAGGGGGTCTCTGCCATCAGTGATGACGGGGTGCCGGAAGGCCACTGAACAGGCTTTGCCTTTTATTTTGAGTGAGATGAGAGGGGTCATTGGGAGACCAGTGACAAGCCATTGCAACAATCCGCTGAGGGGTGACAGTGGCTTTGGCAGCAGGAGCAGGGTGCTAGGTCATGGATCATATTCTAAACAGACCTTGAAAGGTCAAACCAATGGGCTTTACTCATGGATTTAACATGTAATGTGAGTGAAAGGACGTAAGTCAAGGTTGAGTCGGGAGGAGTCGTCTTGGGCTGGGGCTGGGGCTGGACACGCTTAGCCTGGGATGTCTGCTAGCAGTCCGCACGACCCCACCCCGGGCAGGCTGGATGCGTGAGCGCAGACTTCTGAGCGATAGCACTGAAGGATGAGAGACACACTTGGGAGTTGGCAGTCCACAGATACTATTCAAGTCCACGAGACTGTGTGAGGTGTCTGTGAAGGTGGGGCTGTGTCTGTTCTGTTCACTACCGTATGCCCAGTGCCTAGAATCCTCAGATATGTGATATGTAAATGATCCGAGCAACAATCCACCCACTTTCTTCTCTGCAACTTGCTTCACGAAGCTATTGTCCACTCTTCTTCAAACTGCATCTACAAATAGCCTTGAAAAATGTCACTAAGTTACAGAACCCAAAACACCGAGGTGACCTTATTTATTTTCTATACACTCAGGTGACCCTCTCACATCTCAGTTTGATCTCATTAGAAGCCAGGCCCTTGCTTCTCTGCATTCATAATTCATGGGAAGATAGAGGAGGCCGTTTAGCACAAAGCTGGAGGAGGGCAGAGCTGCTGGGCCCCTTCGTGGAGGCTGCCCCCAACTCAGGAAGCTGACATCTTAACTCCCCTCTCACTGCCACGGGTGGCCATCTGCCAAGGAAAAAGGCCATCAGGCGTGTGTGACGATGGGAACAGAGAGCCACATCTGTAAAACTCAAACTGTAAACAAGCCCCCTGCTCCGATGACATCAAACGCTTCTGTCACTGAATTAGGAATCACTGAAACGTGACTGTCAATGTGTCCCCATTCCACTGCTAATGCCTTGTTTACTCTGTGTTATTAAAACCTCCTACTCCAGCTGTCTCTTATTAGCGCCCAAGTCTGCAGCAAGTCCGTGTCTGTGGGGTTGCGTTAGGGGTTCAAAGACATCCAGGGGTATCCAACACAGAACATCTAAGACATTTTGGGCCACAGTTTCGAAGCGTGAAGGACGACGAGAAGGAAGAGAGAGAGCAGGCCTGACAGAGCAGCATCACGGTGCCTACCCAAGAACAGGGAAAACAGATTTTTCGGAAGCTAGTGAGGCTGGTCCCCTTCTTGCTGCCGTTCGTTTCCAGAGTTCCAGCGGCCTGGAGGGAAGCCTGCCTCCTGGCAATCCCCCGCCTCCCAGCAGCTCACTTGCTCTTGATTAACTACTTGTCGCTTTACCTGCCCATGTCTGACAGTCTAGGAAGGCAGCCCTGCAAGGTCAGGAAGGTTTATTGCAACAAACGGAAGATTTTCATGTTCCAAAAGGTAGCCTCGTGATGCCCACTTCTTTCTTGCAGATCACTATTTTTGACTCCCGTTTAGCTTTATTCCTGTTTTAAACATCATTTGAAACTGTCAGATTGTGTTCCTTCTTCACACATTTCGGAACTGCCCCGTCGATCCCAAGCATCTCCTTGTCTTCGGCTTTACTAACTTCTTCACTGAGTTCTAGACTTACCCCGAATGCCTACTAGTTGATGCAGTGTTTTTCGGCTGTGAATCCCATCTTTATCAATGGACCAGCTGACCGAGGTTGAGAGTTCCCCTCCCCCCTTCGGTTTCCCCATTTGTACATGGGATAGAAAATGGTAAGCTCCCAGAGGGCTTGTCGGTAGAAAGTGGGGTGACGTGTAAAGGGTTCGCACTCCATGTAACAGCAGCAGGGTAGCTCTGCCTCATTGATGACGACTATTGCTTTCTCTGGTGTCAGGTGACCCATGTGCTTCCAGACTAGCAAGTTATAAAGACAGCACCTCCAGCGATGGCCCAGACATGTCACACTCCTGTGCTCCTAGGTTGGACACCATGAAACAGTGTTTGCTTCCTTTTCCCAGGTGAATAAAATATTCAGAACATTAAATTAAATGTATCTGTGTAAACGAATCACAAAATAGTGGGACAGGACTTTTGTTTGCAAGGCTGTTCAGGAGGATTTGCATATTTTTTGTAGATTCTTTTGTGCCCTGCATGGTCAGGGCAGCTCAGCTCTGATGACTGTTGGCGNCGATGGCCCAGACATGTCACACTCCTGTGCTCCTAGGTTGGACACCATGAAACAGTGTTTGCTTCCTTTTCCCAGGTGAATAAAATATTCAGAACATTAAATTAAATGTATCTGTGTAAACGAATCACAAAATAGTGGGACAGGACTTTTGTTTGCAAGGCTGTTCAGGAGGATTTGCATATTTTTTGTAGATTCTTTTGTGCCCTGCATGGTCAGGGCAGCTCAGCTCTGATGACTGCCGGCGAGCCAGGAATTGGTGCATGTGTGTGGTGGGGAGGGTTGGCACTGGGGCGGAAAGCCCCCAACGTACCATCCCAACTCGTTTTATCAGTGCTGTAAAAATTAGCATAAACCTCGCCACCGCTCTCATCATTCCCCACCCCACCTCCCATGCTCCAGGAGCAGCACAGCAGAGCACGGGAGGCCTTGCAGTGTCTGTCATCGTCCCCTCAGTGCCCCACTTGCCTGCGGAGCTCTGCTCGTCCACAGGGAAGGAGCAAAGGCTGGTGACCTTCTGCCCTCCATGCTGAAAAGGCAGCAGGGACACTTTTACACTCCAGCTCAGTCTTGCTCCCTGTCTGACCAGCAATGAGCTATGCTTTTGGACAAGAGAGGGTAGAGAGGGAAGGGGAAACGACCCTGGCAAAACAAGGGACAGGGTGGAAACCATCACATCACGGGCATTCCTCTGAGGAACACACTCTGGGGCTATGGAAGCCAGAGTGTGTTCTGCTGGCATTGATTACCACTCTAGCAAGGACGGCTGCTTCTTAGAACTGACGCCCTCTCAGGTCAATTCAAGACAAAAAGTGTCCCCTCCCATGTATGAAGTTAAATTACTTAGGTCATACCAAGCGAGTAGCAAGTAAATCAGCCCTACTGTTTGGACTCAAAAGTTCTGGCACCTTCTATAAAAACACAGTAGGAGGAGAGAAATCTGCATTGACTAACAGATGTGTGAGGCAGGCTCTTTTCTGTTTTTCATTTTCATAATTCAACACTTTTCTTAGAAGTGGTATAAACCTTGGCCCCTACATATCTCAGTAATGTTGATCAGTAATTTTAAGGTATCACCAAAGGACCGATAACGCGATGCCCTCGGGCCATTCCCTCGCACCCAGTGAGCTTACTCAGTTGTTGTGCAGGAGAAGGCTGCATGCAGGAGGGGCCCAAAATAAAATCAGACAGCCCAGCTCCTGGAGAAGTTTCTTCACCTCACTCAGCCTCAGTTGCCTCTCGTGCAAAGTCAGGATATCACAACAGCCCCACCTTGAAACAGACCTGGAATTTAAAGTTAGTGCCCAGTGCCACAGTCAATTACAGGCAAATACCATCCACTGTGGGTTCCTTTTGGAGCACCAAATGGAATAGATGACTTACGCGTAGGGAGTGCATTTTAGGTCAAACATGCATCTTTAAGTCCTGTCAGTCTAGGGCGGTAATTCAACAGGAAGTTCACAATCTGAGAGAGAGCAGGCACTGAGATGGGGGTGGGGGTTCTGGATTTATAGCTCTCGGCTCACTCTCACTCCGGGCATCTACTTCTTGATTGAAATATCAGGGAAAATTGCCTGAAACCCTAAACTCGCAGTCTCCTCCTTCCTCCCACCCTCATCTTCTTCCTCACTCTCGGCCTCATCCTTATTTGAATTCCAGCAGCCACTCGAATTCTCATTTGATGCGGCTCAAGCAGAATACACGTCTCAAAAGGCTGTGGCAAGAATTAAAGGAGGTAACGCATCTGTGGTGCCACGGAGGTGTTCCACTTCCATGTCTCTTCGAGAGTGAGCTGGTGCACGTCGTGTCGCGGGCTGGCCGCCCAAAGCTGCAGTGTCTTCAGGACCCAGTGCAGTGTTCACACCCAGACCACCTCCTCCCGGGCAGCTCCCAGGAAATACGACAGGCCATTCGTGCCCAGTGAGGACTCCTCTACTTTCTAACGACCTGGCTAAGACTTTTTCCAGAACTGCGCCCCAGCCGGAGGCTCTCACCTGATCCTCCTTCCTTCCGGTCCATCCTTACCCTTAAAGATGTAGACCGGCATTGTGGGGAAGGGTCTCCCAGCCTACTTCACAGCCATTTGTCTTTTACTTCTAACTCTGCCTTGCTATGTGCTTCTTAGGGGGCCTGAACTGACACAGCATATAAACTACTGGGCACAGAATGAAGGTTCTGGAAATGTCAGCCTTTATTGTTATAATAACTATAATTTAATTAAACTAATGACTCCCCTACCTGAAGACACCTTAGAAGCACCTGCTCTCATAATGACCTGATCCCAGAGTCCTCAGGAGAATCCTTGGCCTTGCCTGGACAGTCCATTTTTCTGCCCCCTGGCACCATTCCCAGCAGATCATTCCTGCTTTTTCTAATGCTTCACTGTGCAGACGGGATTTCAAAAACACTGGAGGCTTTAGGCAAAACATACTGAAAACTTCAGAATTAGCTGGGAAAACGGGCCTCGCAGCCCTTCATCTTAGCAAGAACAAATGCCCTGGTCCCAAGAGTCCTGAACAAGCAACAACAGAAGCCGCGTTCATTAAAAGGAGCCTTTCCCAGGGAGTTCTGTGGCAAGTCGCCGTGGTCCAGGCAGTACATCTGTTACTGCTGCCCATGGGACACGACTGGGTCCGGGGTGGGGAAGCGATGGAAAGGCAGTAAGGGGACAACGGAAGGGTCCACGAAAACACCTGCCAGCCTGCAGCCCAAAGGCATGTCCCTTAGAGCACACGACACACTTTTCAGTGTGAGGTTCCATCAACACTCCTGAGAACCTCCTATGATGACAGCCGTAAACCCCCCCTCCCAAGATCTGAGTGGCTGGGTCCAATTCAGTGACCATGGACTTCACCGAAAAACTACCAACAATAACATAATGGCTGTGGGAAAGGTGCTATTGATGTCCTACTTATCGCAGCAAAGAAGCAACCGACAATCGACAGCAATCAGGTACTTAACAAAAACCGCTTTGGAGACACTGCTGCTGGAAAGATCGTCCAAGGTGCACGCTGGACTTGGCCATCAATCCCAGTGAAGCCCATGGCTGTCCTTCTTGGAAGTGCTTCTTCCATCAAAATAAAAACTCTGAGACTTTGGGCCCATCCAGAGGAAGGGGTACCCACTTTGATCTGAACACTCACATGAAAGCACATGCAGGGGTCAAGGGCAAGGTGGAGGAGAGGGGAGGAGAACCTCAGAGATGGCTACAGGTTTCACTCAGTTTGCAAAGCCAACAGTGACTGGGTCTCAGCACAGTTCTGTAACTGTAATTAGTGTGTTGCTAATAAAATAACCTAACAAAAAAGGGTCAACCTCATCACCATCCCATAGCCACTGACTTTGAGGAGTGAAGTTATATTTAGTTACTAGGGAAAACAACTGGGGTTGTAATTACCTGTCTCTAATACAAATTACTCGGCTGTGATTTCTATTCTAGGGAGAGAGACCTTCTGTTCCAGAAAAGCACTGGCTTGTGAACATGCCAGGCCTGGGCCTGAGCACAGTTCTGATCCTTCCCTAGCGGTGTAGCCGGGGGCAGGTTACTGCTCTCCCAGAAATTCAGTTTCCTCATTTGGAAAATAGGGATAAGAATAACCACCCAACAGGATTTTGTGAGACAAAATACCAGCATGTATGCGAGGGATCTGAACATTTTGTCCCAACAGATTTATTTAAAATCAATCACAATCATATCACATATGACAGATGCATAGCCCAGACTTCCCTATATTTATCTCTGGTCCTAAGATTGGAAGAGGTTGTTCTTTTTTTTCACTATGGTTGTAAAAATCTCACTTTCACATTACGGAGTTTTGGCAGTGTCATAAAAATACCACAAGACGCCTGGGTAACTTCATCATCATAACAGCAAATATCTCATTATTAATTTCATTATTATATTTGGGACATTCTTCTAAATACATTACATTACTTCATTTAGTCCTCAGAACTACTCTGTGAGGTAGGAACCACTATTCTCCCAGATCTCAGGTCAGAACACTGAGGAACAGTGAAGTTTAGTAACTTGCATAAGTCACAAGCCCTTGATTCACATGGGCAGTTGGATTTCCAACCCTATGTTCTAACAAGTATGCCAGAAATGGGACTTCTGAAACAACCAGCAAAGGTCTATTTCTTGACTATTGTATTTTATTAAAAAACATTTTTAAGTAATAATATTAGTAGCTAAACTTTTACCACTTGGTGCTTTGAGCAAAAATTGAGTATACATTTTGTATGTCATCTGTCTGCAACTCTAGGCCCAGAATGATGGCCCTGCACTATTGTGATAACATCTGTCTCAGTTGTTTTGGACGGCGGCACAGAAGCAAATGGAAACTGCGTTTTAATTTGTGGTAGGAGGCGGTGGTGTTCACCAGAGTCCACTGGGGAAAACGCAGAAATGGTATAAGGAGAGTGTTTTCATTTTGACAATCTGATTAGCCACCACCGTGGTTAATTTCTTTGCTTTTCTCATTTCTAATTTCTCATTTCTTTGTTTTTCTCCTCATATATTTGTCTCTTAAATTTCTCTCTCTCATCCTTTCTTTTTTTTCCTCTTCCTTCTCTTCTTTCTCTCATCCCTTTCTCTGCTTAGCCCCATGTCCATGCTGTGCTAGGTCCATTCTCCCTGCCTCGCTCTCTTTTTCTTATTTAGAACCCAGGAACATTTCCTACTCATTTTGTGTATTCAACATTACGATCTATTATTTAGTATTCATTAAGTGGCTGAATGGATTATGTGCAATCTTCTTTCCACTACAAAAACAATCCTTCTGAATTAACGTTCCATGAACACAGGTGCTCCTTGATTGACTTTTATTTTACTAGTTTAATGGTTTCTAGTTAATAAAATGCGTCCATACCTTACAGAAGTTTAGGACTGAGGTGTTTGGTAGACCGTGGCCTAAGAAGAAAATAAAGTGTCTGAGCATGAACACCCCAAGGCCATTGGCTTTCTACACACACACCTCTAGCTCTTCCCCTCCCCCCCAGACACACAAGAGAAATTCCCCAAGAGAAATCTTGGCCTACGGTCCATGTGGGGTTTAGCCCTGCTGTGGTTAAAGAGATCTATGGGAGGGGCACATGCTCAGAGACCTCAGCGCTGCATGTCAGGATGGGCCCTCGGAGGCTAAAATTGGCCAGAATGGTCGTCTCCTAAGCCCAGGAACTCATCTCCGGAACTAATATGTGCAGAGACATGACTCATGAATCTGATTACCAGGCAGAAAGTATATTTTTTAAAATCCTCTTCTCCCTGCTAAAGGGACACTTGCATTGTTTATTCAAAGTTGTGTGTGGGGTGCTCCTCAATGTACAACATAGTGTGTTTTGCCCTGATGAGTACTGGGGACTGCAGCCCTTTCCCCATCAACATGGCACAGGCCAGAGTCTCCGAATTCCCTGGGGACCCTACCTGCCCCTGGATCTTGGAAACCAAGACATCACATGGAGCCGTTACAACAAATCCTAGTTCCACCCCCCTCCCACTTCAGGTTATAAAACTTCCTTGATTCTCTCTGAGAAGCCACAGCCCAATCGGTACCCCGGACAGCCCCACCAGGCACCTGTTGGCTTGCTCCGTACTCAGGCCGGGAGCCCTCCTCCTCCGCCGGCTCCTCCAGTCCCGAGGACACTGCTTCTACTTCCGCCTCCTCCTCACCATCTTCGGAGCAGGAATCAAACGTGTCAGCATAATACTCCTCAGCTACGCGTGGGTCTTCTGGGATCCCTGAAACAAAGAATAAACAGAATCATGGCCTACCAGTAATTAACATTATGAGACTAGGATTTCCTATGTTTCCCCCTAGACCAATATTTTGTCTGTATTGACAAAACTTCCATGGAGTGTAGAGCTGAATCTTAGCTTCTGAAAGCATCTGGTTTGGAAGTAATAAATACTCAGCAAAATGAAACCAGTAAAGGAAAGGACTCTATTTGCAACCACATTTTTAAGATGGAAGGATAAAAGCAAAAAATAACAAGAAATGATCCCCTTTCACATCTTTAGGCAGGGGTCCTCATTATGTTACAAATGAGGGCAGTTAGGGGCAAAAGCAGGACGAGATGCCTTGGCCGTGGGCCCCTATTACACAGGCGCGCACGCGCACGCGCGCACACACACACACACACACACACAGTTTTTGCAGAGGCGGTTGTAGTGGGACAATGTCAGCACTCTTCCTGGGAATTTATTTTTTAAAAGAAAATGTTGGTGGTGAAACCCGGTAAAATGGATAGGATATACAGCAATGGCATTTGGGGAAGTTGAAGAACATGTTATGATATTTTCCTAACAAACTATGAAGGCTTTTGAGATGACATTTACTGCAGGGCCCTACTTACTCACATGCATACAGGGCACTTATTTAAAACCAAAAAGAAAAGAGAGAAGGGAAGAAAAGATCACCTGCTACGCTGAAGCCAAGAAGGGGCTACCTGTGGTCCTTGATGTAATATTATTACTAAGAATACAGTTGGTGCTTGTAATGGTCTTCAACCAAGAAAGACCAAGGATGGATCACAAAAAAGCAGAGGGGGTCCAGCTCCACTTTGCTAACGGGGGACTAGAAACAGAACAGTCTTCGGAGACAGGAGGAAGCTACATAATGACACCACAGCTCATTAAAACTGTGGGCATTTTAGGCTTCGCACCATGTTACACTGGCATAAATATAATTATTCTTCAGAATTATAACACACTGTGCTGTTTTCATCCTTTCACTGCCAAGTTTTGTCTAGTGGGTAAATATGAAATTCGGGATCGGAGAGGCAAGGTTTGAATGTAGTTCTACCACCTCGTAGATGAGAACCAGGAACGAGCGATGGAACTCACTGAGTCCCGATTTCTCCAGTAAAACTGCCACAAAGCTACTTAGCAGTGTAGCTACCAAGGTTCAATAATATCATTCTTATAGAAACATCTGTGTACAGAAATATTTACCACAAATGTTCGCTTCATTTCCACATCAGTAAAAATGGACTTTTAATGAACTGATTCCAGAGTCCTTTGAAAGTAAAATACTAGAGGCTGTAGAATTCCCTGACATTAAATACTTTAACATCTTTTCTGTCTACAGTTTCCTATAAAACATAAGAGGCAGTATTGTGAAATCAAAGCTAGTTGGCTAAAAAGACAAAAATCACATATAGTCAAAACTGCCTTTGCCAATTCCTTGGAAAGGGGCATGTTGTGAATCTCATAATGTCTCCCAGTAACTCAAACACAGACTGTTTTCCCTCCAGATCACTGATTTTCAGTTCAGCACCAGATGAAATAGATGGTTTATATTTGGGGGAGTGTTTTATAACATTCTTTATTTGATTCACACTCACAAAGACAAGAAGTTCACAGCAAGAGAAGTATATGAAAACTAAAATCCACCAGGAGGTCACTTTAGGTCTCCAGTTTTTACCTCAAGTAGGGACATATGTTCATTGAATGGAATGGCAGACAAAACTGTACGACTTCCTATCTCTCTTCCTCCCCATCCTCCTCTCCCTGAGTTTCCATGTCCCTTTCAGAGAGTCATCCATTCTCTCTCTGCCTTTGTGACAGTTACTCATGCATTTACTCATTCATATTTTCTCCCTCTTGCACTCCCTCTTTCTCTCTATCTCCCTCCTCCCCCACTTTAGGCA
The DNA here is from genome assembly GCF_014824575.4 of Sturnira hondurensis. Taxonomy (NCBI): domain Eukaryota; kingdom Metazoa; phylum Chordata; class Mammalia; order Chiroptera; family Phyllostomidae; genus Sturnira; species Sturnira hondurensis. Next base: position 7,895,746 of record NW_028085930.1, read on the forward strand.
AGAGTATCTGCTTTCAAACTTGACTATGATACAGTAAGAAATATCATTTCCATGGTTGTACACAAAAATGTGCCTATATTTGTGTATTGTTTGTAAATATTTTTATAGTTGAAAAAACTTTCATGTGTCAAGATTTACCCATACTGTATCTGACACACCCTGGTATTTTGCATTCTATTCAATTTGTTTTTAAATGCCAATTGCAACTTGCTAAACTGATTTCTCACTGCACAATTTGAAAAACACTCGTTTATAATGCTGTCTTTGGCATTAGAGAGAGAGAGAGACCTACCTTTAAATCAGGCCTCTACCATTATCTCCAAAGCATTAAACTTTCTGCATTTTGGATTTCTTGTCTATAAAATGGGGATGATGGTATCTATCTCACAGATTCGTTGTGAACACAAAATAGTATAGTGGATGCAAAGTGCTCTGTACATGGTAGGTTCCCAGTAAATGTTAGTCACTAACATTTAATATAAAACCTTGCACTGCCCCTGTAATGTGCAACATTAGGAAGCAACATAAATATGAAACCATCATATCAAGTTTGAATTTTTAAAATATATTTTAAATAGAATCACTTCTTAAAATCCACACAGTACCCAACTCAAACGGGCAGTAAGGAACCCCTCCTTTCTCTGGTCTCCCTCCTGCTGGCTCCCGAGGGACCCCTGGGCATTTCACCGATCTGTTCCCCCACTGCCCTTCCCGTCCGCTGGCTCCGTCCAGGTTCCTGCCAGGCAGCCCAAAAGAAACCTCTTCAGCAGGGATTCACAAACTAGTTCTGTTAAGTGCTGGATAGTACAAAGTTTACGTTTGCAGGTTACACAGTCTCTGTCATAACTACTCAACTCTTTGTAGTCTGAAAGCAAACACAGACAGTACATAAACAAATGGGTGTGGCTGTGTTCCAATAAAAGCTGTCATGACAAACATAACGCCCCTCCCTCCACAGGACGGCTCCTGGTGCGCAGGCGCAGTCCCCCCCCCCCNCGGCCTCTGCTTCCTCCTGGCCCCCCCCCCCCCCCCCCCCCCCACGCCGGGGATACCCTCCCAGGACGGAGAGGAACGACAGTGCCGTTCTACCACAGTTGCCTGAGTCACGAACTTACTGGTATGAATCCATCTTCAGTTTTTCTTAAGCTCCATCAATTTGCTGCAGCTCAGAAACTGGTTCATTTTCAAAGGAAAAAGTCCAAAGAAATGTAAGTGTGCTCGAACTGTGTTCATGGAGCAGTATGTTTTTTGTACGTGGGCCCAAGATGAAGCCTTGTTGGGTTAAGGCTCATTTCTCCTGTCACTGAGCGGAAAACGGTCTGTGATAAACAGCTTTAATTCCCTCGCACCCAGAAGTCGGCCGGGTAACACAGGCCCTGGAGAGAGGCATTCCCCACCTCTCCCCTGCACTGGGTGGGCGGTGACAGCGCGCGTTTATGAAGGAACCCAATAATGGCTGCCTAGGCTTGGACACAGTGATTGCAAATCTGTGCTGGAGAGAATGAGGAGCAATCGCCCTGTTCCGGGAAAAGGGTGCTCTTTGTCACACCCTTCAATTAAGACCCAGATAAATCTCTTCCTATAAGACGTAAGCGAGCATGGGGATCACCTGCAGCGCTTGTTAAAACGGCAGAGCTGCCGATTGAGTAGGACCGGAGTGAGGCCGGAAAGGTGCATTTCTAACGATTTCCCCAGGAATGCTGCCGCTGCTGGTCCGCGGGCCCCACTCTGAAAAGGACTGCTCTGGTCCACGACCAGGTCAAATAAAGGTGCCATCGCCTACTGTGTAGAAGCACTGTAGTCAAATACATGTGACAATGTAATATCTCTACAGCTTACAACCTTTGTATATTAGACAATAAAAAACAAATGAACTTTACTTTAGAAGAGTTTTAATTGTGCTATTAGCTGTCTCAACCACTCACAATCTCTAGGGACTTATACAGGACTATTTCCATTATACTGATGAGGAGGAACAAGGCCATAAGTAGCCCAAAGTTACAACACTCTACAATTTATAAAAGCATGTTTATACTCATTATTCCATTTGATCATTGTGACAATTATTCAAATGAGGCCAGGAAAACATTTTTATCTCATTTTTCAGATAATCAAAGAGGCTCAGAAAGAACTGACCAAAGGTCACGTAGCTGCGTGCTTGGTGGACACTGGACTAGAATGCAAATTGCCTGACTCCTGTCTCTTTTTGCCACTGAATTAGTGCTATTTTGATTAGTTAGAAATTTTCCTCTTTGCTAGTAAAACTGTGCCATAGATAAAAACTGTGATTATTTTCCCCTTAACTCTGAAAGATGTTGGGCCAGGCACAGACTTCTGATTTATGAAACAGGAAAACTGAACTTGAGTCATCCTGGTGAGTTGTCTGCAGGGAGCTGGGGATATTGAATGCCAGGGGACCTCACTGAGACTCGGGCCAACTGTCACCACTCTGTACCTTAGATGTTCTCAAACTAGAGGATCCCCAGGTGCCCCAGACTCTGCTCCAGCTGCAAGATACCCTGGATCTCTTTTTTATTTTATTTTTAAAGATTTTATTTACTTATTTTTAGAGAGAGGGGAAGGGGAGGAGAAAGAGAGGGAGAGAAATATCAATGTGTTGTTGCCTCTTGCGTGCCCCCTCCTGGGGACCTGGCTCACGACCCAGGCATGTGCCCTGACTGGGAATCGAACCAGTGACCCTTTAGTTCGCAGGCCTGCACACAATCCACTGAGCCACACCAGCCAGGGCTATGCTGGATCTCTTTACATATCTAATAATAGCGTCAGAATTGATTAACCCCTGCTGAGCTTGATGGCCAAGTGACTTGGGAAACCCAACAGACTTACTTGCAGTATTACAACCCTTTTCCCAGGAATTGACAATACTCACAAGATACCTTTAAAAATGGTCTCACTCCATTCACCATACGGGGGAAAGAATCTCTTCATAAAGACAGAATGCTCTTTATTTTAGCTGTGGTGGGGCAGGCTGGGTGTGAGTTGGGATTGGAGATAACCTACTTTATTTTTCCTTTCTTTCCTAGCTTTCTGAAGGGGTGAATGGCTTTATTACACTGAAAAAGGGATATCATAAGAATAAACCAATTTATTGTTAGGTCTTGATGTAGCCTCTTCAAAGACCACGTTCTCTCTACCATTACAAACTGGGACCGACAGTGCTCAGAATGACAATCATTTTATTACACTGACAAAGCAGATCTCAAAATTTCTTATTTTCCTAAAAATGGCATTGTGGGTGTAAAAAAGACTGTCTAATTCATTTTTTAAAGGTTTTATTTATTTATTTTTAGGAAGAGGTGAAGGGAAGGAAAGAAACACCAATCGGTTGCCTCTTACACGCCCCAACAGGGGTCCTGGCCCAAAATCCAAGCATGTGCCCTGCCCAGCAATCACACCTGCAACCTTTCAGTTCACAGGCTGGTGCTCAATCCACTGAGCCACACCATCCAACTTCCCCTTCTTACATGTAGAGAAAACCTGTGATTAATATGCTATAATATTCTCAAGAAAACAGGGTTAAAAGACAATGCCTTCAGAAGACACATATATGTAGTAGATGCTATGCTGAGCTGCCTCAATTTCCCCACGGAGCTGCATCTTGTGTAATATGGGGACAAATTAGGATACAAATCAGAGAAACTGAAGCCCAAGTTAACTGGTGATGTCTGTTCTTCCTGAGAAAGACTGCCTCCGGGAGGGGTGATACAGAGTCGTGAGTAAGAGGATAGACCACAGGCTCAGAGCAAGGTTCCTCTGTGGCCTCGGGCATGCTACTTCATTTCTTTGGTCACTGAGTTCTCATTTGTAAGTCGGTGTAGTGAGTATTGGGGGCCCACAGAAGCTTCCTTGGCAGACACACTCCAGCTTCTGTGAATGTTGGTTGCTGTGTGAGCCAGCGGGGGCTGCCACAACAACATGTCACAGACTGGGCAGCTTAAACAACAGCAGTTTATTTTCTCATGGCCTGGAGGCTAGAAACCTGTGATCAAGTTGTGGACAGTTTTGATTTCTCCTTGGCTTGCAAGGGGTTGCCCCTCTACGCACTGGTGTCCCTGGACTCTTCCGTGTCTTTGTCTCCTCTTCTTAGAAGGACAATGGTCGGGCTGAACTGGGGCCCAACCAAATAGCCCCACCTTAACGTAATCACCCCTTTAAAGGCCCTGTCTCTCAGTACAGTCACATTCTGAGATGCTGAGGGTTAGGGCTTCGGCAAATAGATTTCAGGGGAACGCAATTTAGCTCATAACTGCTAATAAGGCACAGATGTCTCCTTTTCCACACAATTGCCCTCAGATCAAAGAATTTCCTCATTAAAGAGGTTATGTGTCACCTCCCCCTGACACACACCGGGCAGTCCTTGCCAACGACTGACTGACTCAAGGTGGAACCAACTCTGTGGTGTCACTCACGCCCCAGAGGTCCCTGTGGGCTCAGGCTGGGGCTAGTCTCCATCAGGCCACATCTGTGCTCAGCCCCTTCCACTGAGCTGCCCTGACTTACCCCCCCAACTCAACCCAAGATGCCAGGTCCTCATTCTCAGTACCGCATGCAGCAGGATAACCATCTCAGGCAGTGCTTCTGAAAACCCAGAGACTTGGGGGTAATAATAATAGTACTCAGAGCTGTAATATAATATTTTATAAAATATCAGTGACACTGTGCAGTATGTAAACACTCCCTAAAGTCACATGTCAGCAAGGTCACTCATTCTTTTACATTATAAATTTAATCCTCAGCATTTTAAGAAAACAACAGAGCCCACACCTATGGGTACTGAATGTGAGTCATTTGTCAGACACCAGTCATATGTCAGACAGCTAAATTTTTTATCTCATGCGGTCTAGTCTGCTGGCCCTAGCCAAAACCTTACAATGCTCACTGAGCAGCGTCCAGCACATAGCAGGTGCTCAATAAGTGACCGTTATTAGTACTTCAGCAGGTAGAAAGAATCAGTTTTCTTACTAGTTCCAACTCTAAGTATTTAGAAAAAGACCTGACAAGAATTCAGGGGATGAAAGTGTGACCCATTCTGCCAGAGACAAGAGGAGGGCTTTGGCCTTACTCTAGAAAAAGGGTAGGGGAGGGGAGTGAAAGGGGTCAGAGTCAGTGAGCTGATGGAAGGTCACGTGCTCTGTGAGAGGTTACACTCATCAGACACGTGGTTTAGGTCAAAAAGCTGGGCTTACTGCCTGAACCAGTAAGTGCCAGAGGGAGGCCACCGGCCTTCGTACGTGAGACAGAGGGAAAGGGAAGCCTGTAGTGGTGATTACAAAGAGAGCTGGAAACCAGCTGCAGTCGGAGCAAAGCTTCCCGAATCTCCCAGGACCGGGCGGAATCCAAGCTGACCGCTAGGTTGCACCACCACTGAGACGTAAAAGCAGCACTTACACATCCAGGGCCAACAGCAGAGCTGGAGAAAACACTCTCACGTAAGAGGCAACTGTCCTTCAGCGAGAGAGCTGAATTCCCCCCCAAACAGATAAATCTCGTTCCTAAAACCCCAGCCTCCCATTCTCCTGGGTGCTAGGAAAGGTACCCAGTAGCTCACCTCTAAACATCTCTTCCCCTGAATTATCAGAAGGAAAGAACTGACTAAAATGTTTTTGGTTTGGAAAAGGCATTTTGTTAATTTCTAAACTTCAACGTGTACTGGATTATATTTTTCTTTTCAATTTTTAAAAGCTACCTCTCCCCCTCTGTGATCCGAGCAAACGGTGTATCAGAGCTGTGCAGTGAGTCATCAGCTGGGCGGCCTGGAATGCAGGGCTCACGGGGCCCCAGGTCCCATCAGTCATCGTTAAAGTCACTCACTGCAGCTCAGAAGGCCTGGCAGGAGAAGGGTAATCTCTGAGAACAGTGATTTCCCACGACGAGTCACCCCTTTTCGGACACCATGGCCCCTGCTCCATATTCCAAACGGCTGCTGCATCTCCCTTTCATCAGAAAGAGCCCCGTGGGAAATGATCGCAACTCTCAATCACCGTAACATTCAGTGGGGCTGGTGGCTTGCGGCCACGTATTAGCTAAGGAACATTTTGAACCAACGTTCAGTCCAGGGAAAAAATATGGACAGCCCCCAGTGATGTCAGCCCACTCATACTGAGGGAGAAACGTCCAGTCCATGTACCCTCAACACTCGGCTCTCGCAATCACCTCCACCCTCCCGCCTCCACCACGCCTCGCACACGCTGTCACAAATCTTGCCCAAAGCACTCACCATGTTCCTCTCCCCCGTCAATGGCTCCCCACTGCCAATAACACTGACTACAAAATCTTCTGCTTAGCAGCCAAGGCCTTTTATCATCTGGCTGCAAACCACTTTTCAGATCTGCCTCCTGCCAGTGAGCACAGTGGCTCTCAGTCAAAGCTGAGCACCAAAAGGAATTCTGACTGGGTGGCCCTGGGCTGGGTCCAGGCAGCTTTATTTGTCTAATGCTTTCTAGATGATTCTTTAGATGGGGAACTTGACTTTTGTTACCTGGATGTTCTACATTATCCCCTGAATTCACTCACTTTCCAATTTCATTCCTCCAAAGAGCTCTCCTTCTAGAATCGTCATGTCCAATATGGTAGCCACCAGATATACATGGCTTGTTAAATGAAATGACAATTAATTAAGGGGAAATAAAATGACCAGTTCAGTTGCTCAGTCACACTAACCGCATCTCAAGTACTTGAGAGCCATGTGACAAGATTATAGGTCATTTCATCATCACAGAAAGTCCCGTTGGACAGCACTTTTATAGAGTGTCCTTCCTCTACATACCCAGCCCCACTGGCCTGCCGCCTCCAGTCTGAATTTGGCTAGATTTTTTTGAAGTCCTGGGATGTAGATCGCTTTGCCTTTCTTCCCCCTAGTTCCTACCTGACCAGCGCATCCTCCACCACTACAATCTCCGCCCTTTGAAAGAGAAGGTGGAACCACAGATCCTTGGGCGTCCTCACAATCTCACAGCCTTAGACTTAACAAGGGAGAGGCAGCGACTTAACTCCACCCTAGCCTTGGGCCTCCTCTGCATGTCCCGGAGAGCCCCTTCTCATCCATGAAGTGCCTTTTCCCACTTTCTGTGGCACAGTGTCTGCAAGTAGAGCTTCAAGGTGCCTAGCTCCTGCTCCTCATCTCAGAGAAAGGCAGCTCATGGACCTCCCAGATCCTCAGAGTAGACAATGCTTTTCATGGCAGAGCAGGGCTCAAGTTCACTTACGAATGATATCACTAACTGTAGGTGAGACGCAACCTCAAATACAAACAATATGTTTACAGGCTTGGGGGTGGTGGGACAGCAGGTGCTTGGTTTCATATGTTTCCTGATGCATTCTTTTCTCACACAATAAGCTATAGGTAGTACAAGTACCATAACCTTTTCTAAACTAAACCCTCAGAACCAAGGCTAAAATTAGCTGTGTTGATTAGCTTAGCCTCCAGGATCACACATGAGTCTGTGAAAAATAATTTCCTTAAAAATGTATATTCAAGACCCTATCTGCATGGAAGGCTAAATTAGGTAAAGAACAGAGCCTTTTTAATACATAGGACAGCAGGTTCTGCTGTGAATTTTCCTTCAGCTGCACCAAAGGCTCTCTTCCTACACAAACGCCCTAGAAACGAGTTCCATGACCCACTCAGAAACAGATTCCCCTCGCGCTCTGGAGTTGGTGCTTTTATCCCATGTGTCGAGATGACTCTCCCTTAGGCAAAACAATAATATTTCTCTGATTTTTTTTGTTCTGGTTAGGAGAGCAAAAGCCAAAAAAGGTAGGTAAAGTTTGTCATTTTCCCACTAGATTCAGAGAGATAAATACCAGCCAGGAAATCCATTCTCTCAAGGGACCTATGGGGAGACTGAACAAAGACTCTGAAGGAGCTGGTGCAATAGTTGGATGCTTCGTGTTTGGTGTTTGGTGGCAGACGACCTCGAGTTCTGTGACTTTAGGCAACTGGCATAATTTCCCTGGGCTTTAGGTGTCTCATCTGTAAAATGGGGCTGCCAATAACTTACCAGCCTAAAAACAGATCTCGGGTTGCCTTCCTGCTCTAAGGCTTGCAAATGCATGACACAGAGTAATGGGCCAGTGTGTATATGAAGCATCTGGGGAACCTGATGAAATGCAGACCCGACTCGTAGGGCTGGAGTGGGGCCTGAGAGTCTGCATTTCTGACGCGCTTGAGGCGATGGAAATGCTGCTGTTCTACAAACCAGTAGAACAGCAAACTGGTCTCTTGAGTAGCAAGAGACTAGACCATTGCATTCTGTTCCTGGCCACCAACTATTTGACAAGAAGTGAGATTACAACCTGACTACACCAAAGCTGAAGAATTTAAATTGCCATAAAAATAAAACCTCTACCTTCTCTCTTATTTTTCTTGTGCTGTATTTCCTCATTAACACAGGCAGGACTGTATCAGAACATATTTAGCAATTTGTTGGCAGAGAGAACACCTCGTGAGCCATATGGGATTACCTCTCTGATGAACTCCCAGAGTTATAATTTCTCTTTTCCACCTCCACTCTCCTGGAAAAGATTCGTTTCCCATTGGCAGCACTCCTCTGTTACCTGAACAGCTGGAGAAAGTCAGGAAACTGCCATGAGATGCTAGCTGGCCCTAAGACATTCTTAGCTCACCAACGTGAAACCATAAGCATTTATAAAATAAAAAGTATATTTTCTTCTTTTATCTAAGAACTTTTCATCCTATCTAGGATCATGCAGTTGGACGCATCTTCTCAACTTTGCCTTTTATGTAATAAATACAAAGCAAGTCTTCATAGTGTAGGGAAAAGTCAAGAGATGCAGAGTGAGAACACCTGAGGTTCAGTCCATCTTCCCTACACCGCTGTGTGACATCAGGCATGTTCTCTAACTTTTCCGAGTCTCAACACTGTCCATGATAAAGCTCAGTTTAAAACACAAGCAAAACTCAGGGACATTTAGTCAAGATGGCAGCATAGGTAAACATGGCTCCCCTCCTCAGACGATCACATCGAAATTACAACTAAATTATAGAACCACCACCACTCAGAACAGGCATAAATCAAGTTGAGTGGAACTCTGACAACTATGGTCTGACAACCATCCAGACTGGTAGAGGAGTGCGGACACAGAACAGGCTGGTCCCACACCCTCATGTGGTAGATAAAAATTCAGAGAGAGATCTTAGGAGCAAGGAGTCCCATCCCCACACCAGGCCCTCCAACTTAGGGTTCCAGTGCCAGGAAAATAAGTCCCCATAATTTCTGGCTGCAAAACCCAGAAAGGACTGAATCAGTGGAAGAAACTTCTGGAGTCCCAAGCAGTTCCCTTTAAAGAACCCACACATGGCCTTATCCAGACTCACTCCCTCTGAGCTCCAGCACTGGGGTAGCAGCTTGAAAGGCACCAGTGGCACACAGGGAGGAACTGAAGTGTCCAGTAACAAGTTAAGGGCTGGGAGACAGCTTTCTCCCACACAGAAAGGCAGGCAGAGGACTTTGTCCTTTTTCTGAAACCTTCCTCCACAGAGTCACAGAGCCAGCAGGCAGGTGCCATATCTGAGACTCTATAAACCAGGCCAACACTGTTTGCTTTGCCGTGTGGATCCCCTGAGACTTTGTCCTACCTAACTTATAGAACCACCCAAGCTGTTAGCAGAGATTTTTTTCATATCAATGGCTGGTCTTGGCTGATGTTTCACAATCCTCTCAAACAAGCAATACCAAGCCTCAGCGACAGGCCAGTCCGTGGATCTCTTGCTAAGTGGCTCCAGGCCCAGCATTAATAGCAGCCAGCCTAGATTCACAGGTTGGCTTTGCCTGGGANGGCAGAGGACTTTGTCCTTTTTCTGAAACCTTCCTCCACAGAGTCACAGAGCCAGCAGGCAGGTGCCATATCTGAGACTCTATAAACCAGGCCAACACTGTTTGCTTTGCCGTGTAGATCCCCTGAGACTTTGTCCTACCTAACTTATAGAACCACCCAAGCTGTTAGCAGAGATTTTTTTCATATCAATGGCTGGTCTTGGCTGATGTTTCACAATGTCCTAAATCCTCTCAAACAAGCAATACCAAGCCTCAGCGACAGGCCAGTCCGTGGATCTCTTGCTAAGTGGCTCCAGGCCCAGCATTAATAGCAGCCAGTCTAGATTCACAGGTTGGCTTTGCCTGGGAATCTCCAAGCCCAGCACAGGTAGCAGCCATCTCAGACTGCTTCATAGCTCAGGGAGGGTGGCCCTGAAAAAAACACAGGTGGGGGCTGACCTTGGATTGAACCACCAGGGCAACCCCAGAGCCTGCGCACATAGTGGATGGCTACAAACCATGTAGGAGCACCACCACCCTGTCCCTGCACAGCTGATCCTCCACAGAGGGTAGAGGTTGGTGGTCATTGATCACAGCCAATCCTTGCAGCTGAATGGCCTGGGTAAACCCTCGCATTGTCTTGCCAACAGCAATCAAGGCTCAAATGTAAGAGGAAGGTGTATGCAGCCCACACAAACTGTGCACCTCAAGTACCCAACTTAATAGGGGAGGCTGTGCCACTGTATCCTATGGGATACCTACTACATTAGGCCACTCTACCAAGACAGGGAATCATAGTAACTCTACTAATACATAAAAACAAACACAGAGAGGCTGCCAAAATGAGGAGACAAAGAAACATGGCTCAAATGAAAGAACAGTTCAAAACTTCAGAAAAAGAAATAAACAAAATGGAGATAAGCAAGCTACTAGATGCAGAGTGCAAAATACTGGTTATAAGGATGCTCAAGGAACTTAGTGAGGACCTCAACAGCACAAACAAGATCCAGTCAGAAACAAAAGATTCACTAGTTGAAATAAAGAACAATTCACAGGGAAACAGCAGTTGAATGGATGAAGCCAAGATCAAATCAATGATTTGGAACATAAGGAAGCAAAAAACAACCAATCAGAACAAAAAGAAGAAGAATCCAAAAAAAATGAGGATAGTGTGAGCAGCCTCTGGGACAACTTCAAGCACCCCAACATTTGCATCATAGGGGTGCCAGAAGGAGAACAGAAAGAGCAAGAGATTGAAAATCTATTTGAAAAAAATAATAAAAGAAAACATCCCTAATTTGGTAAAGGAAATAGACATGTAAGTCCAGGAAGCATAGAGAGTCTTAAACAAGATGGCTGCAAAGAGGCCCACTCTAAGACACATTATAATTAAAATGCCAAAAGTTAAAGATAAAGAGAGATCTTAAAAGCAGCAAAAGAAAAGCAGAGTGTTACCTAGAAAGGGGTGCCCATAAGACTGTCAGCTGATTTCTCAAAAAAAACTTTGCAGGCTAGAAGGGTTGGTGAGAAGTATTCAAAATCATGAATGGCAGGGACATACAGCCAAGATCGCTCCACCCAGCAAAGCTATCATTGAGAATCAAAGGGTAGGTAAAGAGCTTCCCAGACAAGAAAAAATGAAAGGAGTTCCTCATTGCCAGACCATTATTATATGAAATATTAAAGGGACTTACTGAAGAAAAAGAACATCAAAACCATGAACAATAAATACATATCTACTAAAAAATGAATCTAAAAAGCAAACTAAACAAAAAAGAAGAACAGACAGAATCATGGATACAGGGAGCGTTTTGATGGTTGCTGGATGGGACGGGGTGTGGGAAAATGGGGGGAGAGGTGAGAGGATTTAGAAATACAAATAGGTAGTTACAGAATAGCCATGGGATGTAACGTACAGTGTAGGAAACGGAGTAGCCAAAGGACTTACACACAGGACCCAAGGACACGAACAATGGTGTTGGGATGGCCTGAGGGAGTCGGGGGTGCTGAATGGGGGAGAGCAAGGGGGCAAAAACTGGGACAACTGTAATAGCATAATCAATAAAATATAATCTTAAAAAACATCAGCAAAATTCACAGTTAAAATAATCTGATAATTATTACCAAAATATTTTACTAAAGAAAAGATAAATTTATAAAAATGTAACAATGAAAATGTGGAAATATTGTGTTGCTTCACTCAATGAAATCAAAACAGTTATTTTAAACAATGGGAAGGGGAGGGGAGGGGAGGGGAGGGTCTGACTTAATAGGATCCTGTTGAAAAGCCCCCTAGGAAACTAATAGAATCTAATAAATCTTGACAATGGAAGAAGTGCATACACAGAAATGTAAATCTGGGCCCATGAGTGCCTTTGCTTTTTAATCACTTAGACAATGAAAATTGTGTTTATCCTATCAGTACATTATGTGCCTTTGTCAAATGAACCTAATTTGTCTCAGGCCATTCAACTAAAAAAAATTTTATATCCTCCCAAGAGAAAATTAATGAAAACTGTAATATATTCATTGAAGACTATAACTAGAGAAACTGAAATAGAGATAGCTACATGTGTCATTTATCAGTGTTGACAAAGACCAGTCCATCTGAAGATATGCTCTGAAATTCCACACCACCAGGGAAAAAGTATTTTGCCGTCACCATACCTCCTGGTGTCTGAAGGTTTCGTTTCCTTGGTGATGAAGGCGGAAAGTCAACCTGCTCTAAAGAGTTGATTACATTTGCTGATGCTACAGCTCTCCAAGGACTATTTCTCTGAAAAGTTGAAGAGGATCACAAAATAACTTATCAGACAATTTGCATCTTATTTGAGATTCCTCAGTGATGAACAACTGCTGTGCCTGGCGAGTGCTGTAGCAAGGCTTTTGGGTGATTGATTTAGAAACTCCCAAACTCTTTAGGGGGAAATATGTAAGTTAATGCATGCACTTCACCACACAGTTATCCCCGCAGGACAGCCCTCAGTTTCAAGACCTTGCACCCACCTACTTAGCACATAAAATGATGTCGATTAAAGCATAAAAGTGCATCATCTAGTAAGACGGCAGATTTTTATGACCATTACAATAACACAGGCAACATTATTTCTGCCTATTAATGATTTCACACTCATAAAATTCAAATCGAGTAGGGTTTTTACCATAGAGAGCCCTATACATAAAAGGCATTCCTGCTGCTTCATTAGCCCTGTTTCCAGTTTATTAAAAATTGTTTAACGGGGCGGTACAAATGGAGAAATTATTCATGATATCCAGGAATACTTAATGCTAGTTCTTGCAGTATCTCATTTCAGGCCTAGAACAGTTCCCAAAGAGCGGTCCCGGGACCCCTGAGAGTTCCTGAGAGCTTTTCAGGGCAGCCCACACCTGAACTCCTTTCATAACCATGCTAGGATGCGACCTGCTTTTTCCACTTTCATCCTCTCAGGGGGTGCGGGGAAGCGCCTCCAGGCACTGTGTCATGTTGTATCATAACAGCCTAAACACAAAGCCGGTATGAGAAACTGACTGCCTTCTATGGAGCCAATTATTTTTAAAAATTGTAAAGATGTAAATCAATGCTGCTCTTCTCGATATTTTTTTATTTTGGAAGATATAGTTCATTTTCATAATGTGCGATGTGGATGAACCTGGAGGACATCATGCTAAATGAAATAAGCCAGTCACACAAAGACACATACGCATGATTCCACTTAATGTGGTCTAAAATACTCAAATTCATAGAGTCAGAGAATAAAATGGTGGTTGCCAAAGGCTGGGGGTGGTGAGCACCCACAAGAGGTTACTAATCAGTGGGCATAAAGTTGTAGTTCATCAAGATGAATAAGACACCAAGACATCTGCTGTGTAACACTGTATCTATAATCAACAATACTATATTGTACACTGAAAAATTGGGTAAGAGGGTAGATAGAATGCTAAGTGTTCTTACCACAAAATAAAATGAAACTAAAAAAATACTAATAAGCAAATAAACAAAAGCAAAAGATATGTCCTAACAAATATTTAAACATATTGAGATACTAGAGTAATAACATAATTTTTTAATCTAGTGATGGAACCAAGTCTACTAACAATATGAATACATTAACAAAAATTTGATGTAGAAAACTGGTGTATATTTCAATTATATGTGGAGAAATAATCACTTACAAAACAAAAAGTAATCTTCGCAATAATATGCTATTTATTGTTATGTGTAGGTTTATTACTGTTATTTTTCAATGACTTTTAAAAATTCTCAGTTTCACTTTCCGATATAGAATACACCTATAGTTATAAGCATATAAACAAGACCTCTTTGGTCTCCTGAATAATTTTTAAGGCTGTAAAGGTGTCCTTAGGTCAAAAAGTTTGACAATTGTCAGCTCGGGCTTATTCAATACTGGGCCCCCTTGCTCCGGGCTGTCTGCTCTTTTGCGCATCACCGCTGAGAACACTTCCTAAAACAGGCAGTCGGAAGAACGTGGACTTCCGAACTAGGCAAAACCAATGCCAAATTCGGGCTTTCCCTCTTACTAGCTGTGGGACTTGGTGTGAGCTGTATAGGCTCTCTGAACCTTAGTCATCTCACCAGAAACTGGGGTGCTATTCTCAAACTATCCCCCTGAAGATATTTGTTAATTATGGAACAAAAACATAAATTCACAAGGGAGACACCACCATCTGCAAGGAAGATGCCACCTTATCCAAGTGATAGAGCTTAACACCAGTATCAGCATCACGTTCTCTGTCTACCTGATACGATACACTGAGAAGGACGCATCACCTGCCCAGAATATGTAACCTCAACCTAATTTTGAGAAAGTGTTGGATGAGCTCACATGAAGAGACACACTACACAAGTAAGCAGTAGCCATTAAGAGTGTCAAGGTCGTGAAAGACAAGTAAAAAACAGGGAATGTCACAGAAGACTAAGCAGACACAACAACTACATATAACCTGGAACCCCAGATCGGACCTTGGAACAGGAAAAGGACATTGGGGGGAAAACTGGGAAAACTGAAGTAAGATTTGTATTTAGTTAATAGTATAGAGTGAATGTTGCTTTTCTAGGACTGTCCCTCTTTTAAAAAGCTACACTTTTATCAACATTAAGAATATTTGTGATATGCAAAATAATGCCTTCCTAAAGCTATCCACCTGGAATTTTTGAATAAGTGACTACATAGCAAAGGGGAATTAATGTTGCTAACCCTGCGATTTTAAAATGGGGAGATCATCTTTGAGTATCTGAGAGGGCCTGACATACCCACGAAAGTCCTTTAAAGTGGACCAGGGTGGAGGAGAGAGAAACTAGAGAGACAGCGGCACTGGAAGGACGTGGCTTGACACTGCCCCCTTTGAAAAGGGACAAAAGAGAGCGTAAGCCAAGGAGTGCAGGCAGCCTCCTGACTCTGGGAAAGCAAGGCCATGGGCCTGCAGAGTAAATGCTGTCCTGCTGACCCCTCAACATTAGCCCTGCGAGTCCCATTTCAGACTTCTGACCTCTGGAGCTGTGAGACAGTCACCTTGTCCACTGTGTTTGTGATACTTCGTTACAGAAGAAACAGACAAGCAATACAGTATGTTTTCTAGGCATTCAATGTAAGTTTACTTGATATTAAGAAATCAAAAACTGAAATTGAGTAACTGCTGAACTTCAGGGATTTCTTTATCACAAAATATATTAGTTACTAAAATATCTCTTCAGCATAAAAGTAATGATTATGAAAAATGTGTGGAAGCTGGAGTCATTATGTCTCGTATTAAGTATTTCACTTTAAATAATGTTGGTTAGCTTCCTGCTGTTACTGATAAGAAAGTCAAAAGAGTAAGGCTTTTTCCAACTTGACTCCCATTACCTCCCAATTTTAATGGTATGTTGCTTTTTTAAAAAAAAAGATTTATTTATTTACTTATCTTTAGAGGGGAAAGGAAGGAGAGAAATATCAATGTATGGTTGCCTCTGGTGAGTGCCCTGCTGGGAACTGGCCTGCAACCCAGGCATGTGCCCTGACTGGGAATCAAACCACGATAGTGTGGTTCTCAGGCCCGCGCTCAATCCACTGAGCTACACCAGCCAGGGCCTGGTATGTTGCTTTTATATGAAGGTTTGTAATTTTTATATTAATTATATTTTGTTTGAAATCATAATTCCCAGAGATCTTAATTTTTAAAATAGAAAAATTATCCTAGACTCTTACTCTGAATTAAGATATACAGTGTACCTGTCCAGATTTTTTTCCACAGCTTCTTCATTCCTGAGTTCTTAATTTTGATTTGTTCTTTAAACCATCAGTAGTTATTTCCAAAGGGCCCTCCTGGGTGTTATATTTTTAAGCCTAAGAATGTCTGCTCTTATCACTTAACATAAAGGACAATTTAGTAGTATGTGAAATTATTTGGTTACATTAACTTCATATTTGTAGACATCAGTTTACTGACTCCTAATAATTTCTCTTGTTTATCTTCTCATTCCATTCTTTTTTAAAGTGTAGTTGACATACAACATCACATTAGTTTCCAGTTTAGGGCATTGTGATTTGATACCCATATACCTTACAAAGCGATCACCACAAGTCTAGTAACATTTTGGCACTGAAAAAGCATTGCAATATTATTGACTGTTCCTTATGTGGTACAATATGTCCCCATGATTTACTTATTTTATAACTAGAAACTTGTACCTCTTAATCCCCTTTGTCGTTTTTGCCCATCTTCCACCCCATCTCCTCTCTTTTCTTTCCTAACTAGCTAGATTTAATCAGAAAGAGCTTCATCATGAAATGGTCTCATTTTTACAAGCGTCTTCCAGAATGGCACCCCCAGAGTCCTCCCCACCTCAAGGAGTGGCAAGGCCATTCTTTCAAGAGCTCAGGCCAAAAGCCTTGGCATCATCTCTGACTCCACTCTTTCTATCTCAACTCTACCTCTGTTGTGTCAGGAATCCTGTCATTTGTAGCAACAAAATAACGTCTAGAATTCAACCATTTCTCATCCCAACCTCACCACTGCCATGCTGGTCTAAGCTACCATCTCTTCTTTCCTGGATTACTACGGTAACCGGTCTCTTTGCTTCTAGATTGCCTATGGTCAGCATATTCTCCACAGTAGTTACAACAATGTTGTAAAATATGTGACAGTTCCTGTCACTCCTCCGTCAAAACTGTCCAACAACCCATAATTAAGAGTCAAAGTTTTCCCCACATCCTACGATGTCCTGTGCGATCATGTCCCTACGACCCTCACCCTTCTCACTCCAGTCCACTCGCCTTGCTGCTCCTTGAACACACCAGGCACACTCCCGCCTCCGGGCTTTGCACTCGACATTTCCTCCACTGGGAATTCTCTTGCCCGAGATAGCTAATGGCTCAGTCAGTAACTTTCTTCAAGTCTTTATTTAAAACTCACTTTCTTTACCCACCTGGAATTTCAACCCCTCCCTGAAGCTTTCTATTTCTCTTCTTACATTCCTTGTTCTCTTGAGCACTCATCACTTTCCAACATAGGACATATTTTACATGAATCTTATTTACTATCCATCTCCCTCAGTTCAATGCAGGCTCCATGAAGGCAGGGATTTCTGTCTTCTTTGTCCACTTCTGAGTCTTCAATGCATAGGACAGCGCTGGGCGCATGTAACTGCTTGATCCATCGTGTTTAGTTGATGGCATAAATGAAGTTATATCCCATCCTTGTTGGTTTGCTGCTAATGACCGTTTGCTTTTAAAAGATGCTAATTCATGTTAAATTTTGGAGGTGGGAGAGTCTATGAGTCAGCCTAGCTGGACTGACTCATGTATAAGTCTCAGCACCGAGTGCCTTACACCCTCTGCACTCCTTGCCAGGCCCTTTCCTACAGGATGGGCCTGGTTGGTCTGGTCAGAGCACGGCCTGGTTCCTGCCAGGCTCTAAACTTTGCTCCCGAAAATCCCTATTGAAATCATCTCTTCAGTCCTCTCTATAGTTTGGAATGATACCCACTCTATAAAACTTACTGGTGATCACTTTAAGGTAGACACACCTCTTATTATTAAGATTCTACATTCCCTGGTGGCATTAACACATTTTTTCCAACATAACTTGCAGAATACCCTGAATTTGGTAAATCCTCAGTAAATATTGGTTGATGTATATATTGATGTAGAAAGTTAAAGACAACCACAAGAGGAGAGACATAAAGTGCCGCATGGGCTGAGGAATGCGAAGCAAAGGCATCAGCCTGAACTGGCTGTGAGCGTCTGGAAGCCTTGAGCATCCACAAAAATTAGTAGTGTAGTAGTAAAATGATTGTTAAAGTATTAAACATCCCAGCAAGCATTCTCCCTGGTGTATGTTATTTTATTTATTCGTCATCACAGTACTATAATACACTATTGCTCTGATCTTACAGAGGAGAAAGCTGAGGAACAGAGGTTAAAGAAGTCTGACTCAATTCACACAGTTAGTGACGGGCAAGTCTAGACTTGAACCAGGACAGTCTGACTACATAACCTGACCTCTCTATTATTGCTACAGGGAAACTGAATAAAAGGGTTCATGTCTTTGAAGGTAAAGGAAGTACATTTGTTTCTGAGGTCTGCTGCAAGAGAGTGCCACAAACGTCAAGGTTTAAACAGCAGAAACTCCCAATCCCGGAGGTCAGAAGCCTGAGATTGAAGTGTCAGCAGCGCTGGGTCCTTCCAGAAGCTCTAAAGGAGCATCTGTTCCACCCCCTTCCCTAGATGCTGGTGGCTGCTGGCAGTCCTCGGTGCTCCCTGGCTTACAGCCGCATCACTGCAGTCTCTGCCTCTGTCTTCACATGGTCCTCTCAGCATATCTCCGCCTCTCTTTTCTCTTTTGTCTTACGAGGACTTGTCATCGGATTTAGGGCTCATCATAATCCAAGAATGATCTCATTGGACAAGCTTCACTTCAATTACATTTGCAAAGACCTTTATTCCAAATAATAGCGCGGCCTGGCTACTATACAAGCAGACCCTCCAGGTCTTGATGCACTAGAGGCCCCTTGACTCATTCCACTAGAAGGGACATATCTTTGGGGGGCCACGATTCAACCCACTTCAGGAAGTAATGAAAAACTTTGGGTGGAGGAAAACTCCACCGTAGGCGCAAAAGGGCAGAACTAAATCTGCCTGGTTAGTGCTGTGTTCCGCGTTCCCTGTGCCCAGCAGAGTGGCCCCCTGACAAGTAGTTGTTGAAAGTTGAAAGCTGATGAAAGGATGTGAAAGGTGATTGCCTAGGAGCAGCAAGGTCTATTAAGATACAAAGTGACAAGGACATAATGGTACCTACGAAGGTATAAGGATAATGGCTGTGGGAAATTGCTATAAGGAAAAATTCCAGAATTCCTAAAGGAAGCCTAGAAAGGAAAAAAAAAAAAAAAACCCAAGCTGTCTTGAAGAGATTTCTACGGAACCAGACAACAGCTTTTGAAGCTCAGAGAGACAAACAGCCTCTTGAGAAAATAGAATCAATTATAATAAATCTTTCAGAGGAAAAAGAAAGAGCACTGGCTATTTTTTTACTCACCATAAAAAACATAAAGTTTAAATCACACAGGAACTGAAATAAATAGACCTTACTTGGGCCACACAAGCATCTTGGAGATGGAAACTCACAAAGCACACTTCCCTATGCCGGGCCATGCAATAAACAGACCATTAACCAATGACCCACGAGGAGCTCACCCCGACACCACGGCCAGCGCCCTCCTAGTTCAACCGCCAGGCCTCTCCCTGCCTGTGGAGGCCTCGCTAACTCGGGCTTTTTCGTGACTTTCCCCACAGGTGTCATCAATAACTGTTACATATTTCCCTTGACCCTTCATCCCTAATTAGATTCCACTCCCTCTTTAGTCTTGTGTAATCTGATAGTCTGAACACTTTCAATTCATTAACACGATCAGCTGGTTTTCAATAAAAGGAATTCATGTCACTCTCTGGCAGGAAAGGTGTTGTTACTAGATCGAGTGAGGAAGACCTCTGGGCTCTCCCTGCCCCACGGCAGTCCGAGGCAGTGTACCAGTGCGGCTGTGCTGGGCCCTGACGCAGCCTGCGGGTGGGACCGCAGCCAAACACCTGCACTCATTTCTCCCATTCGCAGCACGCTGTCTTCTGTTTAGGCGAAAACTACTTTTACTGAACTGAGGGTGTCATGGGTCTGGGGCTGGGTCGACAGCTCCTCTTTGCACCTCCATGTCCTCATGTATAAAGACGTGTTGTCAGTATCTGACAATTTCAGCAAACCGATCCTCCCTCCACAGTGAGTACAAAATGAAGAGAACAACTTTTTTGTGAATTTTACTTTTAGACAGTTGAAATGTAAGACTGACATTTAATCATTGTAGTGACCACTGAAACAGGTTTCCCACTGGAAGTACCTGTAGAACTTGTGAAGAAACTTAGGTGTGAAGGTTTTCTCCCCGAGTGGTACTGCCGGACAGGGCTTTTTTGAGATGATGGACTACTCTAGAAGCGTGCTGTCCAATGTGGTAGCCACTAACCACAGGCAATTCTTCAGCATTTTCCCCTCCAGTTCTACTGAGATGTAATTGACACATAACATTGTGTTAGTTTCAGCATTTGACATGTGACTAATGTGAATGAGGAACAGATTTTAAATTTTTATTTAATTCTAATTAGTCATGCACTGCTTGAAGACTGGTTCTTCTGAGAAATGTGTCATTAGGCAGTTTCATTGTGGGAACATCAGAGTGCATGTACACAAGCCGAGATGGTACAGCCTGCTACACGCCGAGGCTACGTGATAGAGCGTATCGCTCCCAGGCTGCAACCTGGTGCAGCATGTTAGCGTATAAGACAAAATGATGCAATCCAGAGATGAAGTGAACATCAGATGTATAAGGCCACCGCTGGACTAACACGGCACACTGTTTTACAGCAAACTTTTTTATGAGTAGAAAAAATATACTGTAAAATAATAATAAAAATATAGCACAGAAAATAAATACATAAGCAAGCAATATGACCATTTATTATTATTAAATATTAGTTACTGTACATAATTGTTTCTGCTGTACTTTTATACAACTGGCAGCACAGGTTTGTTTATACCAGTGTCTCCAGAGACACGTGAGCGATGCATTGCTGTACGACTTCACATCGGCTACAATGTCACCAGGCAATAAGAATTTTTCAGCTCTTATAATCTTACAGTGCCATTGTCACATATGCAGTCTGTTGTGGACCAAACTGTCACTATGCAGAGCATGACTGTGATTAAAATTTGGATTAAATAACCACATGTGGCAGTGGCTATCACATTAGACAGCATAGTTCTAGACAAATTGCTCTTAGTGTGTGCTCCTCAAGTCAGCAGCAATGGCACCAGGGAACCAGTTAGAAATGCAAATTCCTGAGCTCCATCCCAGACTTAGGAATCAGAAGCCCTGGGGGTGGGCTGCTGCCAGGGCTGTGCTGGTAAATGTTTAACGACTGGCTCCTGGGGAGAGAGAAGCCCTGATTAGCAGCATTTGCCAATATCCCTGGTGTAAATAGCATCACCATCGCTGATTTCAAACCCCACATATATTCCTGAACATGAGATTGGAAGGGGATGTACATAGTAGGCTCTGAGAGTCCATCAGGGATTTTGACAAGCAGCCCAGTCAGAAAGCACGCACTCAGACACACCGAGCAAAGTCACCGTGAGGAGCCAGGCAGCCCCTCGGCCTCTGCATTTGAGGTAGCCCGACTCAGACTATCACGATCTGCTCCTTTCTGAGTGTGGGCAAGCCTGGGCCTCGGCTCCTCAAAGTAGAGGGTCATGTCCCACCTGCCCTCCATTACAGCAGCCATTCGGAACCTTCCAGCATCTCAATAAGTGACATCACAGGCGTCACCCACCCCAGCAGTGGACCCAAGGCAGAGGCCGCACGAACTCTCCAACCACAGCACCCACCTTTCTCTCCCATGTAAAAAGAAAAGGTTGAGAACTTGCTCCAATTGATTTTTACCTAAACCTCTTACAAATTTCAAAAGATTTCTAAGGATACTCTATATATAGTTGTTTACAATATACAGTAGTCAAACTATACTATTGAAACATGTCACTCCGCCACTGCTAGGGCATGCCCTTCTTTAAGATAAATATGGCCTGCCTATCTCACCAGATTTGTGGTAAGAATCAAGTGGTTTTACTCTGCACATACAATCACACTGGGAATATTCTAATTTCACGTGCACCCCCCTTAGAGAGACAAAATCATACATTTATTTGACGTGAACAGAGACTTTTCCCTTTCTAGAAATCTATGCTATGGAAAAGCATCCTGCTGAAATTTCTCTATCATCTTACTAAAGGAGAAAATAATAGAAGTCAGAGCAACTCGTCTAAAACCAGGCATTCATTTACACATACGGCCTGCAAGGGAGAGTACAGGCCAAATGCCTATGTATCAGACAGACTCCCTGCTTTCATCACACCCAGAGCAGAGAGTNAACCCCACATATATTCCTGAACATGAGATTGGAAGGGGATGTACATAGTAGGCTCTGAGAGTCCATCAGGGATTTTGACAAGCAGCCCAGTCAGAAAGCACGCACTCAGACACACCGAGCAAAGTCACCGTGAGGAGCCAGGCAGCCCCTCGGCCTCTGCATTTGAGGTAGCCCGACTCAGACTATCACGATCTGCTCCTTTCTGAGTGTGGGCAAGCCTGGGCCTCGGCTCCTCAAAGTAGAGGGTCATGTCCCACCTGCCCTCCATTACAGCAGCCATTCGGAACCTTCCAGCATCTCAATAAGTGACATCACAGGCGTCACCCACCCCAGCAGTGGACCCAAGGCAGAGGCCGCACGAACTCTCCAACCACAGCACCCACCTTTCTCTCCCATGTAAAAAGAAAAGGTTGAGAACTTGCTCCAATTGATTTTTACCTAAACCTCTTACAAATTTCAAAAGATTTCTACGGATACTCTATATATAGTTGTTTACAATATACAGTAGTCAAACTATACTATTGAAACATGTCACTCCGCCACTGCTAGGGCATGCCCTTCTCTAAGATAAATATGGCCTGCCTATCTCACCAGATTTGTGGTAAGAATCAAATGGTTTTACTATGCACATACAATCACACTGGGAATATTCTAATTCCACGTGCACCCCCCTTAGAGAGACAAAATCACACATTTATTTGACGTGAACAGAGACTTTTCCCTTTCTGGAAAAGCATCCTGCTGAAATTTCTCTATCATCTTACTAAAGGAGAAAATAATAGAAGTCAGAGCAACTCGTCTAAAACCAGGCAGTCATTTACACATACGGCCTGCAAGGGAGAGAACAGGCCAAATGCCTATGTATCAGACAGGCTCCCTGCTTTCATCACACCCAGAGCAGAGAGCGCCACTAAAATAACTGCATGTGTTACCTGAATATTTCTACTGCAAAAGACAGAGTCACGCCCACCAAACTCTATATTTTAACCCACTGAATTTGGCCTAAATCCCAAATGAGACGACAGTGGAAAACCTAATGTATATTCTTGCCCTTATTATGCTTCTTAGTACAAAATGTATTTATATTTATAATGTATTTACAGAAAATAGCTGGAAATTTTAGCTGCCAGTTTATGGGCTCAAGATGGCTGCCATTGGAACATCGTTTAAAGAAAGAACTTTGTCTAGGGTCCTACTTCTGGGCAAAACAATGGCGTCCCTGACCCACCAACAGGAGAGCACACACATTTGCAGGGATTGGGCCTTAGTTATAGGGACGGACTACAGGCTTGGCAAAGAAGGTAATTTTTCTTGGTGCTAAACTAACTGGCCCAGATGGATACAATTAAGACCACAGTTTGACAGATAAACCAACTGGAGTGATTTTACATTTCTCATAAATACAAAAACTATAAAAGTGTATTCTAAATCATACTTAATTCATAGCAAAGGTGTTTATAAACTATAATAAGAAGGACTCCTGGGTGGTTAAAAACAGACTCAGAACCAATTCGAAGATGTTACATGGAATTTGATAAAATATTCCAACTTGCTTTGACACTATTTTTTTTTTTGTTAGTGAGAAACTGTTGTGTACTTTGTTTCCTGTACTCGGCTACGCTCTTTGGACACTATCTAACTTATTCCTCACTTAACGCCCCAAATTAGGTAACATTATTATTCCCATTATACAGGTGAGAAAACTGAGGCTTGGAAAGATGATTATTTTTATTATTTTGCTCAAATCCACACAGCTGGTAAATGGCGTAACTGGGAAAATGATGAAGTCTGGATCCAAACCTCTTTCTTTTTCTTTTAAAGATTTCATTTATTTATTTTTAGAGAGGTGGAATGAGGGAGAAATTGACAGTCAAGAGATATATTAATCAGCTGCCTCTCCCATGCCCCCAGCTGGGGACTGGACACAACCCAGGCATGTGCCCTGACTAGGAATCTAACTGGTGACCTTTCGCTTTGCAGGATAATGCCCAACCAGCTGAGCCATACCAGTCAAGGCCAAACCTCTTTCAAGTACACTAGCACTCTAGTGGACTGCTGTGAAATACATATGGGTATTCTTTTTTCTTTTAATTTGAACATCCTGGAGGTACGGTTACTCTAAGTCAGAGAGAAGTACAGAATTATAGACTGTGTATCTAAATACCACTTGACTCATCTCAAGCATGTGGAATGACTCACATTAACCACTGGCATCCGGCTGCCTCTCAGCTCTTTTTCCATGACCTAGATCAGCTGCAAGGCACGCAGTGAGCTGACGGCCTCCGACTGCAGCGCCTGGGGATCTGTTGTACACTTGAGCTGGGAGGATAGTGGGGCACGGAGTGTCTGCCCATGTGGGGTTCCTCTACGGGACATGTTTGATCCAGAATGGGCTGACCCCTTGGGCTGACCGAGGCTGTCTCCAGGCTTCAGTGAAGTCTGAGGTTCTTCCCACCCACTCCTTCCTACTCACCTTTCATAGGTGTCAGGCCTGCAACACAGGCCAAAGACACTCTCCACCCCCTCCTGATCCCACTCCCATCATTCTTGCAACAGAAATTACCCTCAACACATCTCTGTACTTCTAACTCTGTCCTAGCGTCTGCTTCCCAGAGGACCCAGCTGACACCACCAGTAATAAGTATTTTCAGAGAGGCCCCCCCTGCCGTTAAAAAGCAGTCCCTCGCCAGTCCGTGTTTGCTCATGCTCTGTCACATGGAAAGTGCTGTCATGATGCGTGACGGGGAGCCTAAGTTGCTGCAAACAAAAGGGCCAGCGTGCACCTGTAACACAGACTATGAGTGGAGTACTACATGAAGGGTAAAACACCTTCACCCAATTAATGTGTATGTATGTTTAACAAATACACTAAGGAGTCTGGGGACTTACTTTATGGTGATGTGACCACTTCTATTAAACTAAGTAATATCTATGGTTATTGCAGAAGAAGAAACCATATTTTTGCACCACTGGTGGCCTACACAAGTGATTATTTAAATGTAGGGGTATCTGCTGAGAAACAGGCAACAGCTAGGAGACCCAGGAAGCATGCGTGAAGGGTAACTATGCTCATACCTCCGAAATTCCTCCTTTATTTTTTATCTTTCCGGCATCCATTTGGTCCACATTGTCACTGAACTTAGAGTCTGACGGTATCTGAACTTTAATGTATGTAAGGATCAGTGAGATTTTGTTAAAAACCCATCTGCTGGTCCAGGAAGTCTAGAGTGGGGTGTGAGATTCTGCATTTCTAACAAGTTTTTAGGATGCTCACCGTGCTGGCCCGCAGACCAGGGCCTGGCTGGCTGGCTGGCTCTCAGCGGCTGTGCCGCGACGCACATCTGTGCTGCAAGAGCTCGTCAGGGCTGCTGTCGGATGGGAACCAATGACTACTGCTGATACAACCGGGGACATGTACTCTGACTATAACGCCGCCCGGGTGGCATTTTGCGCTGAGAGACGGTGGGTGTGTGATTTACTGAGAGTGAAAAGTTAGAGGTGAGGTACGGAGCGTCAGCAAGCTGGCTCCAGACAGTAAGAAAGCGCTAGGAATGGTGAGAATGTGGCCCGTGAACACGTTAGCACAGTCTGGAGAGTGGCCTCCTCGTCAATGGCCAAGAGCTAAAGGGATCGAGGGAAACATTAAAAAAAATTCAAAACCTGCTTTTTTTAAACCCGCAGTCACTTTCTAGCCCTCTTGAGTATAGCACTAAAATTTCTCATCTGGTATGCCATGAATACACAAAGATTAGTGTTGTTCAAAATCAGTAATCTTACAAATGAAAGAAGGCTAATTATATAGCTGCAGACTACTTGTTCATAAGCAAATGTTTATATAAATTGTCAAATTATATTATATTTTTAAAAAGATTTTATTTATTTTTAGAAAGATGGGAAGGGAGGAAGAAAGAGAGGGAGAGAAACATCAATGTGTGGTTGCCTCTCACAAGCCCCCCTCAATGGGGGCCTGGCCTGCAACCCAGGCATGTGCCCTGACTGGGAATTGAACCGGCAACCCTTGGATCCACAGGCCATCGCTCAATCCACTGAGCCACACCAACCAGGGCTCAAACTGCGGTATTTTAAAATAGGGTTGTGGGGAGGTGCAGCATAGAGGAAAGGGGGAGTTAATTTAATTCTACGCTATCTGGAGACAGGAAAACAGGCCACGTAGAGTTCAGCTGGGGAGAGGAGTTGGGTTTGTTCAGTTTTTCCTAGATTCAAAATAAAAATTTACCTGAGCTACAGAAAGGATAAAGTCACCTTGTTCTCTGCAACCCAAAATGCCCAGGTACAAAGTGCAGTGAAAGATTGCAGGCTTTTGAAACTCCTCCACATATGCATGGTCCAACAGAAGAAACACCTGCCTGAGTGTGGTTGGGAGCGTAATAATATGGGTGTAATAATGTATCATTTTAATTTGAATATTTCACCTGAAGTATCATATAGTGTGCTATGATATTGCTATGTTACAGAATTACATGCTTATGATTTTGTAATAAAAGATTTTGTAATAACAAGGGGCATTATTTGTGCAGGATCCTGTATGTACTTAGCTAGATAACCTACAAAAGCAAGAAGAAACTCCCATTAATAATAGGAAGCCAGGAAGAGAAACCCAAACAAGTCAAGGGGCTAGCAGGAAAGGATGATCAGCGTTGGCTGGGAGGCTGGGTTCGCAGAGTTACACCCCACACTCGTAAGACCTGTATCCTCACACGTGGACGCCAGTGCACTGAACAGGAAGACGAATTTATGAAGAACCAGCCCTGCAACCTCAGAGAAGAGCCTGACCAGTGAGCTGCAAATGCTGGCAACATCGTAAACACACTTTCTGCAGACAGACACAGAAAAAATGATTTGTTGAGAATAAGCCACCTTACACAGACATAGACATGATACGTAGACATATTAAGATGAAACACGACAATCATTTTGGACCTTTTTGTAAGTTTTCTCTTTTGCTGTTTTGAATTGTTTTAGAAGAAAGAGAAAAAGAGAAATTAGAAAATGCTGTTAGCTGTGAATGGCAAAAGGTATTAGATATTGCTGTTCCTTGCGGGAAAGTTTTTGGTATTTTTCCCCTGAAGATATGTTTCAAACACTGCAAAGACGGACAAGCGAACCTAGGAGGGGTGATGCTGATGCGGCCTCCACTGTTGCAAAACAAAACACAAAGCCCCTTTGCGAAGATCGGACAGGACAAATTTAAATATCTATCACATACCTAAATTAAAGTCTGCTCAAAATATTTCAATCATTTCAACGACAAACTAACACATGAGTCAGAGATGGCTATCTGACTGGAAGCAGACGGGATTCAGCCGGGCTCTATTCGTTTTCTACAGCAGCCCAGCTTCCTCCGGACACTGTAACAATGCCCTCCAGGTGGCGAGTGCACATGCCCGGAGTGCAGCTGTGAAACTTCCGTGCTTGGAAAACAATTTCATCAACTAAAGAAAATCCATACTGTGGCATGTCCAAAACGCTCTCCGAAGCATGATTATATGAGGTTTTAGTCTATTATATTTTGCATTCTATCCTACTTTAAAGCCATAATTAACACTTATTTAATTTTCTGCTCAATTGATTAATTCCAAACCTGAACCACAATAGGACAAGCAAGGCCACTTACAGATGCTTTCAGCCCGACCATCAGGGCGCTTAGTTTAATAATTACTGCACAATTTATATTTAGCTAGGGATGGACCATGGAATCACACACAGCTTTCTCAGTAAGAAACCTCTTTTGAGAGGTCCATGGGTGCTGACTTTCTTTATGAATAACTGATATGCTGGGGCCTGATTTTCCGCATTTCTATTTTGCCTGCTTAGTACACAATGGCGAAGTGGCTGGTTGGGCAGGTGTTATCCTCCATCTACTTTAATTTTTCACATTAGGTGTAATCTTCTAAATTTCAATTACAGGCACCTACCCAGCCTGTCATGTGGAAAGAACACTCTAAATTATTAAATGTGCCTTGGGTGGGGAGTCAGCACATCTTCACTCAATATTAGCTTTATTCTAATTATCCTCCAGAGCTCAGAAAATTAGGGAGTAACTGCAGGAGTAAATATGAGAGTCAGGTGGAAACACAAATATAACTCAGTGGAATGTGTGATAAATGTGAAACAAAACTACTATCAATTTATATTTATAAGTCGGTCTCTAAGCTATCTAAAGCTCTGGAAGAGGAGGGCCATCTAGGAATATAGGAGCGGTATTTTCTTTTCCTTTCCCAGAGCTAACAAGCCCGGCAGATCCACAGCTTCCCTGTCTGGACTGGGGTCTGGAGTCTGGGCTATTACTCTTTGTTCTTTTTGCTCAGGTTGTCTGGATGAGTACAAGGTCCGTGGGGACCCGGTGGTATGGCTCCCTGCCATGCCCGTGCGACCCTCCCCCTGTAAAGACTGGAGAGAGGAGCTGAGGGATCCCAGCCCCTCACCCTTAAACAGCCAATTTTCCTCCTAAGAGATGATCCTGGAACTTCTTGGCACTCCTGGAAGACAATGTTGTTCAATTGACATTAGAATAAAACTCCATGATCATTTTCAGGACTGAGGACTTTGTGTCTTGAGAGACCTTCCCAGTTGTTTACTATCTCCATGATTTCCCCCAAGGTTCTCCTGGCCATTCATTAGCTAAAATAAAGACTAATGGGAATTATTCATGATTTTTTTCCTTTATTTTTCCCTGGACATGTTATCTATGTTTTTTTATTTATCAACTTATTGAGGTATAATTGTAGACAATAAAATACACTCATTTAAAGTATAGAATTCAGGCCCTGGCTGGCGTAGCTCAGTGGATTGAGCGCGGGCCTGAGAACCAGACGATCGCGGTTCGATTCCCAGTCAGGGCACATGCCTGGGTTGCAGGCCGGTTCCTTGCAGGCTAACTACCAGCAGGGGACGCACAAAAGGCAACCATACATTGATGTTTCTCTCCCTCTCTCCTTCCCCTCTAAAGATAAATAAATAAATAAAACTTTTTAAAAAAAGTATAGAATTCAATGAGTTTTGATAGATATATACATCTGGGTAACCAACAGCACAACAAAGGCATCAAACGTTTCCATTGCCCCAAAGGTCTTGGTTTGGAGTCAGTCCCCACCACCACAACCCCCAGGAGACCACCGCCCTCATTTCCGTCACTGCAGGTAAGTGCTGCTGGTTCTAGAACTTTGTAGAAATGGAACCATTCAATATGAACTCTTTTGTCTGAGGCTTCTTTCACTTAGCATAATGGTTTTGTATTCATCCACACTGTTGTGTGTACTGACAATTTGTTATTTTTCATTGCTAAGTAGTATTCCATTGCATGGTAAACTAGAGGTTTGCCCATTTGCTTGTTGATTGACTCTTGTCTCTAATTTGTGGTCCTATGAATAACACTGCTGAGAACATTTGGGTACAGATCTTGTAGCCATGCTTTCATCTCTCCAGGGCAAGTATATAGAAGTGGAATCACTGTCAATAGACGTTTTCTTTTCTAAAACTAAAATGGTGGAAGACACCATTGTCTAACAGAGTTCAAATAGCCTTATTTGCAAGTAAACACTTAAAAGGAAGATAAGTCATGAAGCACTGGGAAGGTCACGCGGGCTTCTTTGGGCAGGCCAAGTGTGACCCTCTTGGGTCAGAGCTTTCTCCTCACACAGGGAAGAGGCTTTTGTGCCAAAGGAGTGGCTGAAAGGAAAATTAAGAGGTGACAGCTGGTCGGGCTGTTGGGAGACAGCCAGGCTTACGCCAGCGAAGCCTCCGCATTTGAACAATTCAGTTGATTTATAGGAACTAGTATAAAGGACACATGGACAACAACTAAGGGGGGTGGAAATGGGAGGAGGTGGGGAGCACTGGGGGGTGGGCTGGGATGGGAGTAAAAGACAGAAGACTGTACTTGAACAACAACTAAATAAAAAGAAAATGAACAATTGGGTTGAGAACTGCACTCTGAGTGGGCCCAGGGCCTGCAAGTCTCAGACTATTCCAGCTTTGCAAATGCTATTCTGAAACTCAGCTGTGAGTCGTGCAATGGGAGAGTGCAATAAGGGGAGAGTGCAATGAAGTGCCTGGCAAAAGTGAATAATGTGCAACAAATCATCAGCACTACATATGAGGATTTAAATATAAATCCTTATTTAAAGGAGTCATTTCTTTAATGTTCTAGTTGTGTTTTCTCCATGGCTCTGGCTGGATTAAATAAGCTATCATCAACTAAATGGATATCAAATGTAAATAATGTCTCACCATGTCTTTTTTCTCTGCAACTAAACACTTACATCCCAGAGGGAATTTTTCCATCCAACATCAAAGACTGATTAAACATTTGGTGTAGGAACTTAAAAATGACTGTGTAATTTTATTTTACATATATATATATATGCAAGATAACAAACAAACAAACAAAAATTTCCCTGGGTGCTGAAAATTTGGAGTCAAGACTTCCAAAAGCCAAAAAGAACGGGGAAAATAATAACCACTTCATGGTTCATCACCAAATCAGGCTCATGTCTCAGAATTGCACGATTAAGCTATGCGATCGCTAATCATCTTGTAGTTGCTCACTATTCTTAATCAATCATCTACTCAAAGGTTACATTTTCATAGTTCTAAGTCTCTCTTTTCAATTTAATATTTAAGAAAAAGTAGAATTTAAAAATACCAATTTACAGAGAGGAGTAAATAAAGGAAATATTCAAAGTATTTTATGAGGAATCTGGCCCAGCTAAAAGTACTGTGTACTTTTGGATCTTACGGCTTATTACGGACATCTGAGTAGTGTTTCCTTATGGCTCACGCCCTGTGGCAGGGCTGTCTGAGGGGGAATTCGGCTGCTGTTGCTCACAATAATTATCCTAGAGACACACGAAGAATCTCTGCCTTATGAGAGTTCAGTTACTTGACATGCTTGTGTTTCTTGCACATCGTTGCTCCTACCTACCACCTGCAAATACATGCACTTCGATGGCAATGGACAGGGTGCTGCTCTGGTAAGCACGGTCAGCAGGAGCTTTGGAGTGCTGGAGCGAACTCCTTAATGTCTTGGCTTCTCACCTATAAAACGAGTAGTAAGTATCGTAGTTTTTGTCCTTGAGCCCAGAGGCTGGGCCCAGGCTTCCTGATCCTGTTCTGTCCCTTCCACACCTCATTCTAAGGCTTGCTCTTCACAGACGGTGCTGGCCCTGCCCTCCCGCAGAGCAATACATCATCCCTCTCGGGCGCTACGCAGTGGCCCCTCGGTTTCATATTCTCAGAAGGAAAAGCTCATGGAATATTTCTATGCTTCCAAATTCTGCTTGTGGAAAATAACAAATAATATATTAAAGAAATGCCTGAAAACATGTTTAAGATACAAATCCATCTGACAGACGTATTTGTCAGTGACATCATATTTGTTACTGGATGGCGGCCACGACACCCTTTTAAAAGTGGGCAAATGCCAACCTACAGAGCATCTGGTGCCAGTTTCCTTGCAGCTGGAGGAGGCCACGCAAGCTCTACCAGCTCAATTAGGAAGGCATCGTGTGCAAATCCGGCCGAGATGACCGGCCAAGCCAACGCCCACCACCTCATTCTCACTTTAAGAAGAGAACTCAACTGCTGCCAGAGAGAGTGGCTGGCCCATCACGCAGCCGCGAGGATACCCTTCCCCGACCTCCAACTCTAAGGACCACGCTCGGCCAAGGGCCCAGCCGCCGCGTTCTCTCAGCAGCCACTGCACCTCCCCACGGGCTACTGCAGCAGACCTACGAAATCAGGCCTCAGATGGCTGACTTTGCTTGAGGACTGCCTGATGCCTCGGCTGCCTTTGTCTGCCTAAGCAGACTAGTACACAGCATGGGACCTCCTCTCTTGTCACTTGGAATAAAACTGGAATCATGGTCTGAGAGAATCTGATGGTTCTCTCAGCGCTTTGCCGCTCCTCTCCTATCTCCTTTCATGCAAACATTTCCCCTAATTATATCTTTGCATCTTTAGTCGCACCTTGGCACCTGCTTCCTGGAGGCCCAGACTAACATATCCTTCATTTGTTTATTCATCCAGTTATTCATTCATTCAAGAAATATTTACCGAATGTCTGCAATGTCCTAGGCACTGGGGAGAGAGGTGCAAGACTGAGAGGGCCCCTACTCTCATTACTGTCCCCCTTCAGAGTCACAAACTGCTTTGCTCTCCTCAGCTCTTACTGTGCTGGGCACTGAGCTCAGAGCACCTCACATGGGAGTCTCATTTGTTTTCCACAACCACCCTCGAAGGGGGTGTTATTTTTGTTTCATGGGATTAAGTTTCCAGGGGCTTCCATGACAGCCTGTGTTTTTACTCCAAAACCTATGCTTTCAATCATTAGGATGTGATGCATCTCCCCTACTGGGCTCCAGCTCTGAGCACATTTGTTTTCTGGCAATGATCACACAACCACATAATTGATTTTTCAAAGCCTGACTCCATTTCTTCACTTGGAGCTTGTGGGGGCCAGGAACACCATTTGCAGAAGAGAGACACAGGGCTTCCCAGCATTCGCAGTCCTATCCCTGTTCCAGTCAAGCTAATGACCGCACTATTTAACCCATGCAGAAAAGGTCCTTCACCTGATGTGAGTTTCTAACTCAGCTTCATTGAGAAAATAGGAGGACAGTCTAAGCCCTTGGTTTCTCTGCTTTTCATCCTGGTCACAGCCCGGCTCTGGCAAACAGATGGAAGGTGGTTACATACTTCTCGGGCTTCTCTCAGAGGCCAGCCAGGCCTCCTGCAGGACCAGCTACACCAACCCCGATGTGAGCTGAAAGCACCCTTCTGAATGCTGATGCAAACTCCTACCATGATCTCCAAGGTCAATTATGGTGTCCTCTACACTTGACTCGAACACACCGAGGTCCAGGCAAGGAATGGGCTGAGACTCAAGCAGGTTCTCTGAAGTCGGGTCATCGGATGCCTTGTGGAAGGTAATTAACAATTCATGACAAACATAAAAGTAAACAGGGCTGCCACAAATGAAACAATATTCTTATTTAGAAATCTATTTGAAAGCCAAAGCCTACCTAATCGTCTCCCTTAAACATGCTAACATTTTCAAATTTCAAGGCAGCAGCTTGGGATAAGAGACAGTGCCTTGAATAAACGGGGCAAACCATTTTAACCTCCCCTGGCCTGTTTCGGGGCCATGACTAGGGTGCGGCACATAGAATGCCCGGAGTGCAAAACGGAAGGAGACGCTGGCTTTCAGGCTCATGTAAGAGCCAGATCGGTCGGCAGCTGAGAACAAACGCCTCCTTCAAATCTGCGCCCAGGGCACCACACTTACTTTTCCTACCCCTAGCCTAGCCCTGCTCAGTTTCCTCATCTCAAGTTTAGAGGCCTGGATTTGGAGGCCCTCCAAATTCTCAACTCGCTTTAAAAGTTCTATGATTTCATAAATTCAAATTTCCTAAAAAAAGATCTATGAGGCCACATGAAAAAACTCACACTTCAAAAAAAAAGTTAAATTTCTCAAGCATATCAATAGGTATTTCAAGAAATCATTTTGCTTTTTTTTAGTTGTGTGTGAGTGTTTACAACATAAAGCTAATGCTGAATCGATTCATTTTCCATGACGTGTGGCCTTCCTGGAGAACTTCCAAGAATGTCTTCTTATTAAAAAAGAAAGCACAGTTTGAACGAATCTTAAATGAATAAATAGAAGCCATGACACACTGTGATGCTGTGTTTGTGAAAATACCATCGTAAAACATCTTTGAGAAGCCCATTTTTGTACTGTGTAGTCATTGTTGCATGAGGTCAAAGTGATCTCACACGTAAGGACAAGTGACAGAACACAGAGAGCTCTGAGAGCGAAGAACGGAGACTGCATGAAATGCGCGCTTCAGAAATGATGGGGGGGAAAGTACGTGGACTCTCAATAGACTCTGATTTGCTGAGGTTCGCTTTGAAGAGAAGAGATAGCATCCTGATCATTGTTTCTCTCAGAGAGAGAAGGACTTGGTCCCCCTTTGATCTGCATTACTATCGATATTTCACGTATGGAGACCTGATCTGCTATGCACTTTCCACAAACACCCACTTCTAATACCTTCACAACAGTATATGCCACAGGTTGAAAAAAAAAACACTGGCCTTATCGTGTGTGTGCTGGTATGTAGTTGTTTTCAAGCCACCATCCTCTAAAGAAACAGTGTCTAACATGATTCCACATTCAACTCTGCTTCAAGATTTCAAAGTCCAAATTCAGCCCAGCAGAAAATGCCCAAATAGAAGGCCCTGTTGTTTAGGGTCTGAAAAACAAAACATGCCAGTCTCCTAAATGCCTCCAAGTTTTCTATACCATGTTTGAGAGGTGACACAGGCAGCCCATTCTCTCCCCCGATTCTACCTCCTACAACTGCTTTTGAAACATAAAGTGGTTTCCTTCAGCCGGAAGGAGAGAAGAAAGAAGCAGCCCCAAGAGATTAGGACGACATCAAATCACAAATGTGTGGATGGGCAAAGAGAGGAACATTTTCCTCTTCCTTCCTTTTCTCCTTTATCACATTTTTCTTTAGCGTCTTGCATCAGATTAGTTCAATTTCTTTCTTATATTTTACCTTTTTCAGCTCAATAATACCTTTCCTTGAGTGTTTAAAACCCTTCAATCCTTGAGCAAAGTGTTCGGCTTTCCATTTTTCTG
This sequence comes from Sturnira hondurensis, assembly GCF_014824575.4. NCBI lineage: Eukaryota > Metazoa > Chordata > Mammalia > Chiroptera > Phyllostomidae > Sturnira > Sturnira hondurensis. The sequence goes on from NW_028085930.1 coordinate 7,930,671, forward strand.
CCTCTTTTTTTTCCCTGAACGTCATTAAACCTGCCTCACTCCTGTGCCTGTGAACGTGAGTAAAACTTGCTTCTTCGCCTGGCCTCCTCCCGTCATTCTCCTCCTGAGGAGAACAGGGGAGCCTTCCCTCAGGTCGCTCCTCCTTTCCTTTCTTTCCCACTAAATGCTTCCTTTCCTAAAGAGACTGTGAGAAGGTCTATTCATCAGTGGTTTTTCCTTCATCTGAAGGTGAACTGTTGCTTTCAAGTGCCCCAATTTCTGTCCATTGTGGTCCTGGACCAGTAGCGTGAGAATTACCATGGAAGCTGCTCCCAGCAGCATCCCCGGTCCCCCTCCAAAACCAACCCAATCAGAATCTGCATTTTCATAAGACAGACCAAAAGGTGATTTTGAAGTTTGAGAGGTGTTGCTGTAAGCTATAAGAATTTGGAGGGTGGCCAGTTAATTGTGGACCTGAGAGGTCAAAGAAGGTTTTCCTGTGGAGAAGGTGACATTTGAAAGAGAGGAGATGGGATGCTATTGGTGGGCCAGAGGGAAATGTTTGATGTGATTGCTCAAAAGAGGACAAGGGACAAGGTGGGCTGGGGAGGGGCGGGGCGGGGCACGGGGCACTAAGAAACCTCTCCTGCAGAACTGAAACTGCTAGAAGAGGATATTATTTTCAAGAGCCACATACCTGCCCCCATCATAGGCAAACTTAAGAAACATGCTTCTGGAAAGTTCAGGGCCCAAGATCAAGTCGGTGACACTAAATCTTAGAAGATCAAAGAATGCACTGACATCTCTGGCCAAGACAGCATCAGCCCCTCCCCTCTTGCTCCCTTTGTTCCTTCCTGATGGAAAGGGGGTGGCATTGGAAAGAACTGGGTACAAAATGTGGAGTCAGAATTGCATAGACTCTTTGTGAAATCCAATTTGTCCGGGTTGGGCCGAGATCTGCACTCTCTGCCTGACCCTGTGTTCTATGGGATGATACACAGCTAACAAAATCCAGCACAGCCTGCGTTATGGTCTGAGTCTTCAGTTATGTGAAGAGCACCCCACAGACCCTGGTTTATAGGGAGGACAAGATCTAATGTAATGTACTTGTTTACCATTGATAACACTCACGTTGGAAGTGAAAAAGAACACAAAAACAATTATTTTCAAGGGTCAATAAAGAAAAGCAAAAAAGTTACATAAATTATCTGACACTAAAATGTAAGATGGTTCTTAGAACTACATTTTGATTTGCTATATGATAACTTCAAGAATAAAGAAAGTTATTTTAACTTTCTACTACTTTTAACTTTTAACTTACTACTTTTTCATTTTAAAATTGGGGTATCATTGGTTAATAACATTATATAATATCATGAATATAAGACTATAATTCAATATCTGTGTACTCTACAAATACTACCACATCTGTACTCCGAAATATCTAATCTTAGGGGGTAAAATCACTTAAAAGTAAGGGTTCCTGGACATTTCAGAAAAAAAAGTCCCACTTTCAATCAGCGGATTGAACAAGCAGTTTACACATATTAACAAAAACAGAGTTCTTATGTCAGACTCTTTGTGAGGACCTGTGGAAACTGGCAGTTCTCAGACTTGCGGGGAAGAAAGCCAACAGGTTTAGGAAAGACAATCCATCTTTACAAGTTATTTCAGGGACTAGAAAGGGTCTGGGGCACTAGAGAAAGGCACGTAAGGGTCAGAGGGGCATCAAGCGGTGGCGTCCAGACCCTCCTCCAGGTCGGGACCACACTACCGCCAACCGCAGTCCCGTCCAGCCCACAGCGTCCCCATTTGCCAGGTTTCCCACCTCCCACGTCTCCGGGACCTGCAACAGGGCCCACGGCTTCAGTGAATGGAGTGGGAGTTGGGTAGAAAGTGGGGGGTGGGGAAAATGGCGGGTGGCACATCACCAACACCCCAAACTCTCGGCAAAGGATCCAACCGAGGGAGACTCTTAATTAAGGTCAGAAAAGGCTGGGTGCCCCTGTCTGGTCCAACGCTGGTTTTCAGAACTCTGAAGCACTCGCAACCGCAGAGTCATTGAGAAAGGTGAAAAGCCTCTCAGAGGGAGGCAGAGAACAAGTGTTCCTGGGCTGTGCCTGGCCGAGAGGGAGCGCTGCTGGGCGCTCCTGCGCAGCCCAGGGTTTGCAGCCCTCGGGTCGCTGAGTCACAACAGAAGGAGCTCCCCCAGACTGCAGGTACCGTCCCCACAGCCCCCGGGGACTCTGCTCTTCCTGCCCAAGGGAGGAGTCTCCTTCAGGTGCAGGGATCTCCAATGAATGAGCAAACAGAATTTGAGACAAGAAGGTTCTCCATAAAAATGACTCTTTTCCAAGATGCTTTTACCAGAAGTACTAGGAGCTGATGTTGGTGTCTTCTGTTCAAATATGACCCCAAACCAAGGTGGCCTTAAGAATCAGAGCCTATGCCAAGTCCAATTTTTAACCATTAAAAAAATAGTATTTGCTCTCTAGGGTCTTGGGACACAGAGGGCAGGCATTTGAAGTTCATTTCATGTGAATCTGCAACCATATTTTTTATCGGGTGCCCATGGTCATTCTTCAAAGTTTGAATGGGATTATTAACAGAAGACATAATATGGATGGGAGACAAAACAAAAAGGTAAAGAATAAAAAAAAAGTCAAAAAAAGAACAACGGACTAAAAAAAACACCAACAATAGCATGGCTGAAATTCAAAATTAGATGTACACAAATTTGTTCTGCAAAGCCATAATTTTAACTCGTCAATTGTTCATGCAGTGCTGATTATTTTGTAGGTCCTCAGTATTTGCTGGGCGAATCATGGCTCCACTCCTAAGTGTAGCTGCTTTGAATTAGTGCGGTCATTAGCTGCTGGCCTATGTCTTCCCTGGAATTGGACAAAGTTGGTCTGGATGCTTTTTTTCCCTTACCTTGCTCCTTTCCCTACCCAACGGGCCTCGTGAATCTGAAAAAGATCTGAAGCAAGAAAAGCCTTTATGTAAAGTGTAAACTAAGAGTACTTACATGGAGTACGTCAACAGCTAGCTGCTGAAAGTTCCGAGATCTCGATTCTTGCATTCGTTTCTTATTTTCTTCATATTTTTCTTCATTAAGCTTTCTGCAAATTTAAAACAGATGCAGAAAAATAGCTGCAATTTGCTGAAAACACATCTATATTATATAGGTAAGTGTGATCCATTTCAACAGGCAAACTAGGGTGTTGGAAAGCCAGGCCAATGGGGTATTCCTCTTGTGAGGACGTGTGTGCAGTGCAGCCCCCACTGGATTCCCTTTAAAGCACCCACAAGGATGCTCTGGCTCCTTTTTCTTCCTTTGAAACCCTAAAATGCAGAAGAATACAGTACCGATCCCTGTGTGTTCTCTGACTGTAATGGCAGGGGGGACAGGGGGAGTGGCCCTGATGCCTAGCACATACTAATAACTCAATAACTGCTTTTAGGGTGAAATAAACACATAAACAAGGAAATGCAGCAACATTTCAAAATTATGGAAAAGAATATGAGACTCACTGTGGAGGGGAATTTTTCTCAGACACATTTTCTTTGTTCTCTCTACTACAGGAGAGTTGAATTTAATCTATCACTAAGCTGAAGGACAAATTTGAGTTCCTGCAATTCCTTGTGCGCTGATTTATACTTAGATTGCTTTGAAAAGGCACTGAAATCCCTGTGGTCAAATTTTGTTGTCTATAAAATGGGTACATTATAATCTTTCTGACAACTGATCCATTTTCTAGTTAAAACACGTGACCACTCTCAAATTCTAGAAGTTCTACAATTCGAACAATGAAAAACAATCCCGATGCAAGTTGTTCATAAAATCAAGAACAGATGTTATTTAAAAGGCATTGCCTTTAAACAAGAAAATATGAAATGTCATGTAGATGAGCTATATGACTTTCTTTTGTGTACATAAATCAGTTTTTATGTGCAAAAATCTGAAAAAATAATTTGTAATATGGATGTATAATTAAATAGCCCCTTTAATCTGTTCCTAGTAAAGATTTAATTTTCTGTTCACCCTCAACCAATGACATGAATCATGATAACCTGGATGTATTGCCATTTCTGAGGTGATATAAATAGATTTGGGATGTGAGTTGATTCAAGGGCTCAAACAATTTATGTGAATATGCTTTCTCAGTAAAACCCACACTCAGTGGTGGTGCTTTGCAGAAACCAACTCGTACTGGCTGTCACGAGAAGACTGTGCACGTATCTCCCCAACTGAACAGTCCACGGTATCACACTGGTAGCTTAAAATTGGCCACAATGGGAATCTTTCCACTGCAGAAATGGGCAAACAAATCAGCAGTCGCTCCCCACCCCCACTCACCTCACGAGCTCAGAGGTGGTGGTTATGCATCTACCAGCACACTACCACCCGTGAGCACTTTGAAGAAAGACTTCTTCTACATTCATTAAAGAAAACACGTCTTAAGGGAAAAACAGTCTCACAGATTCTTGTTGGTTCGTTACTGACAGACCTAGGTAGGCCTAGGAGGAATGGAAAATCACCAGGCGGGAAACTGCACCATGGGAAACCGGCTGCCAATGTACCCAGGACAAACAGATGCTCGGCTAAGACTGGGGTCTGGGGTCAGCCTATCTGGAATAACAGGATGCAGCTTTAGCCCGAGGCTGACAAGATGTATCAAGAACAATGGTCAGCAGAAATGGCACCCAGCTCTAGCCAAGCAGACTCTGACACCCCAACCAGCACCCTTCGCAGAGTTTTGCACTTAAAAACCCTGCCCTAAGGTCAACCGAGCGAATCTTAACCTCCCTTGGTTGGCTCCCCAGCTTCCCTTGGTTGGCTCCACTTCCCCTCTCATTCCCCGCTAATAAATTTGCTTATTGGCTCATGGCGTCCATCTGGTTTCTTGAGCGACTCCGGCCTAACAATCATGATATTCATTATAAGTATAAGGATATGTCTAAATTATTTTTCAGATACACTGAAGAGCTCACAAAATGAACCTATTTGAGTTTTGGGCTTTTTTGCATCTCCTTAGTTCTTGGTTGGAGCTTCTAAGCTACCAAAACTTTGACCATAGAAGAAAGAAGAAAACAAATTAGGAAATTGGATAACCTCCCAACTGAAAAATCAGCCTTGAGAAATTGGGATTCTAAGGCTTCGGAATGCCCCCTTTATGTCAATTCTCTAATTACCGGTGGTGTTTCCCAGCAGCAGCCCTGCCCTGAGCCTGTGCACATTTCACAGGGCTTCACCAGGCAGAACAGAGCTGTTTCCAAACCGCTTCCTAAGGCCAACAATTTCCCGCCAGCACCTTCCTCTCTCTGCAGACCAGCCAGGCCTGCTGGCAGAGGGGACGCAGCAACCACCTAGAGAATGAGGGCAGACCTCGGGGTCACCCCTCACCCTCACTCTGGTTCAGAAGGTGTCAGCATCCGCAAGGTTCCACTTGGAGGCCGATGATATTTCCATCACTAGTAACCATGCCGGTGGTCAGGCTTCCTTTTCACACAAGACCGAAAGCCTAATGTGAATAGTGCCTGCCATCCAACCACCATCTAAGGCTCAGTAACCATCTTTTGAGGGAACAAGTGAATGAATACACAGATACATGTATAATGAGTATGTGCATGTTGTTTTCTTGTTTTTGGCTTTGCTTTTCCTCGGTAAACTCCTTCAGAGCCCTGGGAAACGTCCAAAAGGCTGGGGACCTGGGGAAGGGCAGCTCACTTCAGCATCCCGGCTTTCTCATCGGCCGCCTGGAGCTTCCTCAGCCGCATCCTTTCCCTCGGTGTCATTTTCTGCACTTCAGAGAGCACCCGCGGAGTGTGTAGGTGGACCTGTTTTTGCCTAGAGAAAAGAAAGATTCCCCACACTGAACACATCCCAGACATGCTCAGAAAAATGAAACACATATTTTACAGAAGTATCATTATACTACTGAGGAGGGTAAAGCATCTCCAGACAGGCCAGGCAAAAACTAATAAAGTCTGGGCAGGTAATGAGCCAACCAGGACTGCTTAATTGGCAATATTTTTCAAATTAGATTTTTGTTTAAAAGCAAATTCTGTACTTTCCAAATTTCTGCTCATTTCATTGCTTATAACTGACTTTCATAATGTGAGACAAATTAGGATTCCGGCTATTAATAAGTAAATAGACAGGCAGACAAATTTGACCATGTGGATGGGCACAATCTTTGGAGATAGGCAGGGTATGAATCTGACGGGCACCCTCATTTATTCGGTCTGCAGCCTTGGGCAAGTCACTGAACCTCTCTAACCTCAGTTTCCTCATCCATAAAGAATGGGTGTATAGTGAGTATTATATGAGATAATGTACAATGTCCGACACATAAAAAGTATCCCAGATGATGGCATTATAACAGCTAACATTTACTGTGTCTTATATTCTAAGCCGAATATAGTAGGTACATCTGGGGTAGCATGGCACAGCGGTTGATGGTACCGGTTAGGAAGATTCTCTGGGTTCAAATCTTATACGCCCTTGGAAAAGTTACTTAGCATCTTTATAATCATTAACAAAATAAATAGCACCCACTTCATAGGTTTTCTGCTAGTTTAAAGGAGTGAATTAATGAAAAATGCTCATAACAGATGGTCATTACCCCCAAAATGTTAGCCATATTATATGAAGAGCCTTTTTCTTTAAATAAATGTGCTCACACTAATCATGTATTGAGAGGTCTACAACCACATTCTCAGTGACATTTGTTTCTGTGCCTGACGTGAATAGGGCCCAATACTACAAAACACAGTAAGAAGTGTGATGATGAAATTGTAATGACCATTTAGGCAGGTCCCATCCCTCGAGAACACCATCGAGACCAGGGCCTCCAGGAGACGTGCAATTTCCAGAAATATACACCCCTTATTTTGTAAGACCAAACAACTCTCCTTAAAGCATAGTCACAGTTCTTGAAAATGACAGTAATGATCTGAAGTCACTATATCACAATGTGAAATACGACCCAAATAACTGGATTCTAGCACACTTTATCTGTGAATGGTGTTTCATAATTATAGAACAAAATAATAACAAAAATCAGTCCAGTATTTTAAAAATAAGGCATCTACTACTTTTGTGTTTCCAGTCAATAAAACAAAATAAAATTAAGAATATTCAGGCTTTCTGGAAAAAATAGGCAAGGTTATCACAGCATGCCTATAATGGGTCCCACTGAGGTACAGTTTACTTTAACTGGAGATCATGCATTAAACAAAGACTGAATATCTTTGATGGACCAATTTCCTCATCTTAAAATGCGAAGATAGAAAACAAACCACTGGACTAGGTATTAAAGAAGCGTATTTGCGCTATTTGGCCTTGAAGGTCAGGCTAATGAGGGTCACTGTTCTCTCCAATGGCCTTGCACAGCTCTGGGCAGGAGCTACCATTCCCAATGGGCCCTTATAAAACTACATAGAGAGGTTCTTCAGCCAAATTATAAACTTGGCCTTTATAATTAGTTCCCCCCACCCCAGAGTTGCTCTGCACACAGCCAGCATAGCCGTACCTGTCTGTTCTGAAGTTACCTAGTGTTCTGGGCTCTTGTAAGTTACAACACAGAAATTCTGTGAGGTGGGAGACAGAAGTTAGGCCAATAAATTATGGTTCTTCTGAAACACACATTCTCTAGTTCTTAGATTTATCTCAAGAAAGTGAACTTTGGCTTAGCACTTTCAATTGTTCCGGGACTGCACAACGTGGTCTTTTTAATAGATACCCTGACAGTTCCTGTTAAACAAACAACAACATGTGAAATCCATGTATGCTTAACATGGAAGGTGTGTTGGCACATGGACCACTAAATGTTTGACATACTAATCTCTCTATAAACTTACAAGGCAGCTGCAGAGCTACCCTACAGATCTGTACACTGAGCGGTGGTTTAAACTTTTGTGATTTCAATTTGCTTCACCTGAGGCAAAGGGCTTTGGAAGGCCAAGTTGCTGAAGCACCCGAATTTCTTGGCAAGACACATAAGTATGAGGACGCTCTATGCAGTCAGCTTAGCACTAAGAGACTTTAAGAGACAAATGCATTTACTATCTATGCTCAATGGGCTTTTTAAAAACAAAGTAACTACTTACATGGCATTAATTATATGAGCAGCTTCCTTCTGACAATCCAAATTCTTGTCTTCTGGAGTCATTTCCGAGTATCTACACATCAGGTGCTGGGGGAAAAAAGGCTCCTTCTCAGGGATGGAAGGGCATAAACCACCCAGTGCCTTTTCTAATTTGCACTAATACTGACTCTATCTGGGAGTTTGAAACCAAAACCCACTGGTAGCTATTTTTCCTTCAATAAAGGGCTACAAAACATTGCATGGTAGCTTATGCAACCAGATCCTGAGGGGTCAGGCTCCTGCCTACCTCTCCAAGTTCCTCTTGCACTGCCTGTTCCCTAACTCCCTGCTACCCAGGCAACAACAGGCCTTCCTTCAGCTTCAAGGTCACACAAGCTCTCTTCCCCTCTGGTTCTGTGGTGGACAAAGTCCACATCCCAGGATCAGAACTAGGGTGAAGTGAGTGAGGCTGGCTACTTTCTCACCACGTCCCTGGTGTCAAAATGTCTCCTTCTCCTTCTGTGACCACCAAACCCCTCCCCCTCCCTTATTTCATTCACAGCACCCTACTTGCTTTCTTCCCAGTGCTTGTGAGAACTTAAAATGACTTTACGTGCTTCCTTTTCCTTGGTTACTGGGTTCTCTAACTAGCAGGGGAGCTTCTGAAGGACAGGAACCATAGGAGGTCTTTTCATTTGCACACCCCCAGCGTCAGCACAGTGTGCCGCGCTCAGCCTCTGAATGCACAGCAGCTCGCGCCATGCGTCCTGTGGATTGAGAGCTGGACTCTGATGAAAAGGCACGTACATTTTTAAAGGGGAATGAATGCTCTGCAGCCCTCTTAAAGATATTCATTACATTAAAAGAAATTTGCCTGAGGAATTCATATTGTAAAAGCCTAAGAAGTTCAAAAAACAAAACCAAAGCTCTAACTGGTGTAGCTTAGTTGGTTGGGACGACCCACAAAGTGAAAAGTAGTTTGTTTGATTCCAGATCAGGTCACAGGCCTGGGTGGCAGGCCGGGTCCCCCATCAGGGCATATGTGAGAGGCAACTGAGCGATCCTCCTCTCACATCGATGTTTCCCTTCCTCCCTTCCCCTCTCTCTAAGAATGAATAAATAAATCTTAAAAGACAACAACAAACCCCCCTGAGAGGGTACCATTTGATTCTTTTTTACCACCAGAGACAAATTCTCTAGACCAAATTTTTCAATTTACAGAAAAACAAAATAAATTCACCTACTCAATAAAAAGTATTATTGAGATATATAATAAAGGAGTAGAATAGTGCAGACTTAGTGAAAACCCAGATTTTGTTATAAGTAGCATCACATTCTGTCCTAGCAGGAATATATTTACAAAGCGTTGCGGTGAGATCTGTGAACCAAAATCCCCAAGGCTGGATGCTGGGTTTAGGCAGAAAATCCCAATCCTAACACATCAAGCACCAGGGAACCAGAGTTCACGTACTTTCTTGTGCAAAGAGATTGTCCCAACTAATAGTTTCCCCAGTTTCAAAAAAATGTCCTGTCACTCTGTTTTTACTGATTCTTAATGGATCTTATTCTCACAGCATATCTTCAAGTCCTAGAACATATATAAATGCTAATCACTATGTGTTTCCCAGTCTCCCTTTCATTTTAAATACCTGTATTTGTTCATCAATGTAAGGAGTTTTTAAAATTTCTATAGCAGATGGTCTCAGCAAAGGATTCTTGTTCAACATGCTGTAATGTGTAAAAAGAAAATTATTTTTTAGACAAACTAAAATTTAAGTACACTTTAAAACTGTTTCTGTGGTAATGCATTATTTCCATACCGTTCCACGATGGCATTCAGTTCTCTTGGGTATCTCTGAGGGAGAGAAGGAGTGTTGCCTTCAACAATTTCTAAAACAACAGACAAGAAACTGGAGCCGGTGAATGCATGATTCATGCAGCACATCTCATATAAAATGCATGCCAGAGACCTGCAGACAAAGTCAAAGAATTTGAATAAGGAGCAAATGTCCTCTTTGATCATCCTACAAAACCTCAAACGGGCTGGGGCATTTGCTGTAAGGCACTAACATGCCCTTCAGTTGTTTGTTTAAAAGCCTCAGTTCCATAACATTCTGCTCCATTTAAATGCACGCTTAGTAAAAGGAAAGTGAAAGAGGAAAGCACACAAGCTAAGTTTGAATGGTCACCTTTTGTCAAAGGTGGCAAACAAACCAATAGAGATATACCCGCACATAGTAGGGACCCAATAAATATTGGATGAATGTAGGAAAGAATTTATGAATTAATCTCTATGAAGAAAAAATAAAATGCAGCAAAATATCTTCCTAAGGCAATTTTGTTAATGTTTTGTATGCAAAATAAAATTTTAGTTTATCAGCCTAACCCTCCCTCTAATATGTACCCAACTATTTTGAAAAGGGAACACATTATTTATTTCTTAAAATAAAATCCATTTGCAAGTAGGGTGGAAAAACAGTTACTTGCAGCTCACATGAAAATGTATACTTCTTTCTTCAGGGGTATGAAACAGAATATTAAAATTCTAGATCAGTCTAATACTAATTGTATTAACCATGCAAATCAGTATCTTCTAAACCAGTAGAATAATCTTGCAAGTAACTCTACATCATTAAGAAAACAAAGGGGAGAATTCCTGCCTGCACTTAGTATTAAGAAAGAACTGTACTTCTCCTGAATAATGGATTACTCTAAATCTTCTGGGTATTTTGAATTATGTAAGTGGCCAGGTTTCCCTTTTCATGTGACTTGCTTGAAAGATCATTTGTAAGAGAACACACGCTGAGAATGTTTCTGTTCCAGTAAACAGTAATAAATTTTATTTACTATAATTTGGAAACTAAACATTTCCAATTGATTAATACTTTACATATAACAAAGAACTTTCATATATATCTCAACAGAGCCTCATCATTTTACAGCAATTTCCCACTTTATACATGAGACAGTAGCTCAAGAAAATTAAATCACTTGACCAGTTTCAAAAGGCATTTTTCTTTCCAAATTCTGGACTATTTCCATTACCGCATACTAGAATAAAGAGGAATGTGAGGAGGAATCGTGTGATATTGACTAGAACACCAAGATCGACGTAAACATTATAAAATATGAACATTATTTGAAGCTCACTAAATTTTGCATCCATCTGTAAGACTGTGAACCGGTGTCTGGTATAGTAACACATACTTAGATTTCAATACCAAAACAAACTCCCATCAATAAAGGTGAACCAAAGACATTTTGAAACAGAAACTGCGAGAACTCCTTGCCAGCAGGACAGCAGTAAAGCCTACCTAGAGGGGGTGCTTCCAGAGGAGGGAAAGCGGTCTCGGGCACAGCAATACAAGGGGGAAGAAAGAGCATTAGGAGAAATAATTTTGTCAATATGCATAGGTCGACATTAATCTAAAAAACAATGCTAACAATATGTTGCAGGGTTTAGAAATTATGTAGAATAAAATTTCATGGAAAAGTAATACAAAAGACCTAAGAGTTAAAAACATGAATGGAATTAAAGTCTTTTAAGGTCCTACTATTATTGAGAATGTTATCGAATCAATAGCTTTTACTAGGCTGTAATAGGTCAGGATGTGTGTTATAATTCCTACGGCTTATCAGCAGGAGAATAGTAAAATAATGTATAACTGACAAGTATAAAACTAATAGTGGATTCTAGAGAGAAAAGAAAAACAACAAATACAATTTTAAATCAAAAGAAAGCAAGAAAGGGGAGAAAAAACACAAAACAAGTGCTGTGTATATAGATAGCAAGGAATAAGATGACAAATGAAAATACAGAATACTTGTATTAAATATAGATAGCCAATATTTCAATGAAAAAGACTATCGGGCTGGGTGAAAAATTGCATAGGCTCACGAAACAAACCTTAAGTTAAAAACACAAGCTGCTCATGGACAAAGACAGACCATGCGAATGCTGCTCAGAACACTGGGTGTAGTTGTAACCGTATCAGGCAGAGCAGACTGAAGGGCGAGAACCACTACTGAAGTTAAGACGGTGGATAATAACATAAAACCCTCTTAAAACCCAGTAAGAGTGTGTGTGTGTGCGCGCATGAAGCCAATATTGGCAGAAGAGAAAATCTAGACAAATTTACAATCATAGAGAAAGATTTTGACATGGTTCTTTCAACATCTGATAGAATAAGCAGACCCAATAAATAAATAAAGATAGAGAAATTCCAAATACAATGACCAAAACTGACTTAACTGACAAATTAACATTAATGAATCCCATCAATGACAGAATTCATATTATTTTCAAGGTCACAGAGAGAGCATTTTTCCAAACTGACCATGGTCAGGGTCATAAAGCAAGCCTCAACAGGCTTTAAGGATTGAAAACTTCACAGCATATTCTCTGACCACAGTGAAATTAAGCTAGACATTAATAACAAAAGGAGAAAAAAAAAACCTTACAGAATCTTCAACTGCTTCAAAAACTACAAGTACACATCTAAATAATCCCTAGGTGAAATAAAAAATTCCAACAGAAGTTATAACATTGTTAACTAAACGTTAATAAAGGCACAAAATATTAACATATTGCATGCAGCTAAAATAAATGATTATGGCAAAACTGAAAGTATTAAATGCATATATTAGCAAAGAAAAAGGCTTTAAACATCTATGATTTCAGTCAGCTTGAGAAAATAGAAAAATAACAGAAAATCGAACCAAATATATTTTAAGGGAAGAAACTTAAAAGGTGAAAATAATTGAAATAGAAACAAATAGACAATAAAAATAAAATCAGTCAAGACTACTAAATTGAATACAGCTCCAGCAAGACTGATCAAGGAAACAAGAAGAAAAAAAACCACACAGATTAACAGTAACAGGAACGGAAAAGTGTACAACACTACAGATTCTACCAGTATTAGAAAGTATTAAGATGACATTAAAAATGTGTTTTTCCCTAATAATATTTGACAAATGAGGCAAAGTGTACAGTCTTTGGAGGGGGCTTAGGGGATGGAGAGATCAAGCAGAAAGGGAAGAAAAAACTCACGGATGTGGACAACAGTGTGGTGATTGCAGGGGAATGGGGAGAGGGTATAAGTGGAACAAATGGAAATGGAAAGAATACAATGAAAATAAATTTAAAAATAAAATAAAATTCCTAAAAAGATTATATAGAAAAAGAGTGTAATTTACCGAATTTATACAAGAAGAAATAGAAAATCTGCATAGTTTTTTTAATTTGGTAAATGGATAAGTAATTATTTTAAATAATAATTTAAAAGAATTTTTAAAGCTCCACTCCCCCACCCATCCAACACAAAAAAGGCCAGAGCCAGATGGCTTTACTGGCAAATTCTTCTAAACATTTAAGAAATCGAGAATACCAGTCTTAATCAATCTCTTCTTTTTATAAACTAAGCATAATTTTGATACTAAAATATAATAAGGACATTACAGGAAAGGAAAATTATGGGTAACTTTTATTGGAACATAGATTGAAAAAATCCAAATACACATGCGCACATATTACAAACAGAATCTGATATACCAGGTGGATTTTATTTAAAGAATACAGGGTTGACTTAGTATTTGAAAATCAATCAATGGAAAGTACCTCATTATAGAAGAAAAAAATTCTATCGTCTTGACAGAAGCAGATGAAAGCATTTGATAAAATTCAAAACCCATTTGTGCTTTTAAAAAGAAGAAAGCTCTTACTAGCACATTGAGAATGGAAGGAAACTTCCTTAATTGGGTTTTTTCAAGTTATAAAAACATAGTAAATAGTATGTTTATTGGTAAAATATTCATAACTTTATTTTAAAGTCAAGAATAAGATAAGGATGGTTACTATCACCACTTCTATTTAATATTATAATGAAGGTACTACCCAGAACAATGAGGCCAGAAAATGTTCAAAAATACATATAAAGAACAGAAAAGAAACAAACTGTCATTAAGCATTTCAGTATAACTTTACAAATAAATGGTCATTTCTATAAGTCTGCAACAAACACATTTTTAAAATAAAAGTTAAAATGTTATTTACATTAATGTCACACAACATCAAATGCGTGGTAATAGATCCAATGGAAAGTATGCAAGATCCCACACCGCAAACCACGGTGCATTGCTGAGAGATACAAAAGAAGACCTAAAAATGAATGGGGTAGAGGAATGTATCTACATTCACAGGTCGGAAGATTCACTATAATGAGGAAGTCCTTTTTTTGCAGAATGATCTCTAGACCTAATACAAGATAAATAAAAATACTAGCAGACTTTTTTAAAAATAGGAATTGACAGGCTGATTCTAAACTTTATATGGAAATCCAAAGGGACAAGTACAGCCCGTGTAACTGAAGAACTAATTTGGAGGTCTTATATAGCCAAACCGCAAGATTTATTATAAAGCTATATTACTCCTGAAAGTGTGATATTGGCAAAGAAGAAAAACTAGACCAACGGTACAAAACAGATCCACGCACGTTCAACACTTCTATTTTGTCTTCATACAAAGACAAAATAAACTCTGGTGGAGAAAAGATATGGCATCTTTAGCAGATTGTGCTGGACCAACTGAATATCCATGTAGGAAACAATGTACGTGGACTTCTCGCACAAAATACACATGCACAAAAATCAAGTAGAGGTGCTCTAACTGAGAAAAATAAAATCATAAAGCTTCTAAAAGAAAGAAGAGACTGTCTTCCTCATCTTGGGAAAGGCAAAACTTCTTAAAAAAACTGTAGGAAGCACTAACTATAAAGTTATGAACTGATAAAATAGATTTAAAATGAGCAATTTCTACTCACAAAAAGACTCCATTTCGAAAGTGAAAAGGAAGATACAAGCGGGAGAAGGCAGTTCAAATATTCATCAATGACCGGTATCCAGAATATATAAAAAACCAATTAGTTAATAAAACGACCACAAATCAATAACTACAAGGAGAGAATTCAATAGAAAAAATGGACAAAACACTTGAAGAGACACTAAATTGTCCTAAGTCATGCGAAGATGTTTAACATTATCTGTCATCACAGACATGAAAGTCAAAACCACAGGCAGTAGCAACACACACTCAACAGAATGGCTCAAATGAAAAAAAATCAGACAAGATTAGGCACATCTGGGGTGGTATGGCTGTAGGTTTCTTTTAAAAGACAATATCAAGTCAATACTTGTTATACTATAAGACTTTTTCTCGAAAAAAAGAGGGGTAATACATTAAAAGTAAAATATAACCATTACACTGAAACAAATACTTTTACTAGTGGGGATATATGTAAAGTATCTGTGTGCTATGAACTACTCCAATATAGGTACTTATTTTCCTCAAAGCAGAGTTTAATTCAAACCTAAAGAATGTTTTCTCATACTGTCGAAATAGTAGACCTGCAAGGGACTATCAAGATTTGCTAATTCCAAACTCTCCTGGTATCGATGAGAAAACCAAAACTCAGAGAGAGAAAGAAATTTGCCCAGAAAGGTGCCATGTTACTTCCACTTGTTAGTTATTGCCATTAGTTTTCACTCAATGTTTCTTTAAATTTTTTTCTAAAAAATTCACATTGGCTACACCTGCTATGTAATCTAGTGTCCATGTAATAATTTGAACACTGAAAAAAAGAACTCACAGGTCCAAGGATAGAAGTCTCTCCATATGTCAGTCCCCACACACTCTCTTCAGAGGATTTAATTCAACCCTTCAGGCTCAGTCTCTCTCGGGACTTGGGTTAGAAGCTGAACGAACCTGAACAATCTCTCCTGGCTCTGACAGGTCTGAAGGGTTACATGGGAGCAATAATCCTGGACCCAGAACATTTTGAGCTGTCTTGGCAGCAGATTATTATATTGTCTTACCAATAACACAAATGATAATAATAATAACTCCAATAATACTTTTATAATAAAGAAAATGATAGCTAAAATTTTAATGGTGTTTACTACAAGCCAGCCCCTGTTCTATATGCTTTACGTATTTTAACTCATTAAAGCATCTTCATAAGAAACCCAATGAAGCAGGAATTATGATCATCGTTCCCATTTTCAGATGAGGAAACAGTAAGATTGGGTCAATAGTTCACGGCTCCATAAGAAGTAGGTGGTGGAGCTAGGCTCCCAGGGCTCTGGAGCCCTAAACTCTGTGCTACCCCACCTCTCCAGGCTGTGCCAATGAAAGCGGTCCTGATCATGAAGACTATCTGGAGTTGGAGATCATGAGGAACTCTGATGAAGCCTTTCAAGCAGGGGCTGACTTCCCAAGTTTACCTCAGCTCCTATCTGGACCCATAATCCACCTGGGTGGATACCTGGGGCCTGAGACAAGTCATGCAGGGCATCAGCCATGGCAAGTATAGGGCACACAGCAAATGAGACCCTCTGTGGCAAAACCAAAGGGAGGCAGGCAGGTTTGGCTTTAGTTTTTCTGTTGCTTGGCAGGGAAAGGGGGTTGGTTAGTGGTCTATTAAGCACAGTGAGCTGATCGCCAGGTCAAACCCCGGTTTTCTGAAGACACAACTCTACCTGAACCATATCTGATGAATATACAGTCGACCCTGGAACAAGTCAGGGGTTAGGATTGTACGTAGTCAAATATCTGTGTATAATTTTGACTCCCCCTCAAAACTTACATAGTAGTTAAGTAACTACAGTTAATAGTTAAGTAACCTACTGTTGACTGGAAGGCGTACTGATAACATAAACACTTGATTGCCACACTGTGCATATTATATGTATAATATACTGCGTTCTTACAATAAAATGAGCTCCAGAAGAGAAAATGTTATTAATAGAATCATAAGAAAGAGAAAATACCTATTTATTGAAAAAAAATCCACATATAAAGCAACCTGTGCTGTCCAAACCCATGTTGTTCAAGGTTCAACTGTATCAAGATTTTTTTAATGTGGAATTATCTGGCTAAACAGATGACGGAAAAATCAGAGGCTAGCTCAGTAATCATTATTGATAAAAGACCATTCTCTTTTTTGGAAATTCTCTCAGCTACAGTGAAGGCATGCTGCTTTCCATTTACCCATTTCACTTGGATTAGTGATATTTACTTGCTCTTGATCACACGTTGGAAGACTTCACTTATCAGCCAGTAACTTATGGAAAAGGACCTGCGATGGTCCCAGTGCACCTGCCAAGAGTGGACACAGGTAACTGAAATATGAGATGACCTGATTACAGAAACTACCATGACATTTGGGAAACAGATTTTTATTACCCTGTTATCAGTTTGAAAATCTATCTACTATATATACTTTCATTCTAGTAACTATGCCTCTGTGTACCTATGGTTTTTATTCTCTCCAATTTCCAACCAGATATTTCTATATGAAAATAATTATATCATCTCAAACTCATCATTTCCATCCCTGGGCAAGATTTTCTCTTATTTGACTCCCAGACCTTAAATATGGCAATGCGAAAGCAAGGAAAGGGGCTAGAGAGGGGAGTTGAAAAAGTAAGTGAGAGGGGCATTTGCTCAGAAGTCTATGATCTGCATGCTTTTCTTTTTCCAAAATACAGCCAACTGTGAAGCAAGCAAATAAACGCCCAAGGGAGTGAGTGCAGCTATGAGGGAAGGCGGGGACCAGGTGTGCATGGAGCACATCACGTCTGAACTCTGCAAACTTGCCATCTGTTCAGGTCCACCGGAACTGCCCAAAGGATTTCTGATGCACGGGCTGATAGTGAATTGCAAATGTAGCTCAAACTTTTTGTCTTGTCTCAAAATAACTAAATTTACTCTTTGAAACCTGCTCAGACTCTGCAAAGAGAAGCCTACCCCACAGCAATGCATGACTCTGGTGGTTGGGAAAGCTATATAGAGCTTTTAAGTAATACATATTTTTATTTGATATAATTGAGGATCACCCTGATATCCATCTAAAAGAGAATACACATAATTTAAGCAGTTGAATAAATAGAGAGTAAGGGCAAGTTAATATAGGACTAATGAGTTTTGCTTTAGTGTGTGTCATTCTAAATAAAAGTCTTTACTTAGGTGAAGTCGAATATCAACATAAAGTGCATCTAAATGTAATGAAAGACATTGGGCTGCTTGAACTAATATTTAAGGAGCAATATTACATAGCAACAGTTATTAAGGGTCTATCATGTCTCAGAACCTCTATCAGTTTTTCCCAAGTTTTAATGTGTATACAAATCATGTGGACATTTTGTTAAAATGCTGACTCTGAGTATTTGGGGGAAAATAGTGGTACATTAAAAGTGTTGTTTCTGCATCTTTCTTGAATCTCCAAGTAACACAGAGAGAACAGCTAGAAAGTAAAACCAAAACCATGGCCAACATTTTCAATAAACTTAGATGACAATGTGTCCCCTCAGATCTCAAAATACAAGCAAGCAAAGACAAACCACAATCACCTGCACAGCATCAGCATCCGTGTGAGAAGAGGCAGAAGGGAAGCAAGAGGAATCAGTGAAGGGGTTAAAAGGGCCTAAATACAGAAGAACCCCGAATAGCCAAACGTACTCACTGAAAGGCACAGTGGGCCAATGTAAGAACAGCAGCTGAAAAGGGTGGAGGAGCTGCCCAATCCAAAGGCTGGCTGAATGCAAGAAAACCCCAGGGCGAGGCCTGCAGGGGCTGGAGCAATTCTGTATGCAATAATTAGTAGCTACATGTGCCCGATGAGCATTTGAAAGGTGGCTAGAGTATCTGAGGAATCAAATTTTTTAAGTATTTAAAAAGAAATGTAAATGCTCTACTTCTACCATATCTTGCCAACATACTATTGTTTTGGGGAAAATCCACAAAATTTTAGAAACCAAGCTGGGTGAATTTCATCCTGCTCTTACCAGCTCTTCCTAATTACTTCTTCCACAATGGAGCTTTACAATATTTGAAGGCAGATCATCTCTTCTCCCTCCCTGGTGGTGGTCCCATGCCCTCCATACCAGAAGAACTTGGCCAATGAAAGATCTGAAGGCAGGACCAACACTGGGGAGAAAAGGGGGAATGGAGATCACCGGGTGGCAGAGGACAGAGCAAAAGGGAATGGGTTGTTGTTGTTTTTCATCTTTGGCTATTCTTGGGGTCAGAATCACAGATTCCATGTGAATCATAACGTTTGGGAAATGAACATGGGCAGTGTTCACAGTTGGAGTGGAGGGGGAATGAGTTGGCAATGAAAACTGTGATCAAAGCACCCTTCCCTTTCCAGTCATTATTTGCTCAGGCACTCCATGAAGGCTGGGTATGGAAACAGGCTCCACTGTTCCACACTTTGATCGAATGGCTGCACGCCAATGGCTTCCCTCATCTTCCATAGTCTCCACGGGCTCCTTTAAGACGGACAGAGCGTCAGAAGTAGTAGAATGCGTGAAGTTAATAGAGGCCGCCCTCTCTCCCTTCTGTAGTCTCCACTAACATCCCCCCTCCAGTCTGTTTTGTTGACTTCACAGTTGGCTTCTGGGGAAAACAGAATGCAGATCATAGACTTCTCAGCAAAATCCCCATCTCACTTACTTTTTTCCAACTCCCCAAAGGGTTAACAGATTGCAGAAGGAAGATATGATTATATATGGGCAAACATTAACAAGTGAAAATATAATCAGTATTATATTTAAGCATTATAAATATAATACATACTGCTATTAGTGCTAGAGCAATACCTATTGAGTATTCGCAAGTTCATCTAATCCTAAGAAACTATTCCACATAAACAGATGCTACCTACTGAGATTCAGAGAAAAATTGTCAACCCCATCTAATCTAATGTTTCTAAGAATGTCTCCCAAATATTACTCGTCACACTCATGTATCTGCCACTATAATTAATAGTTCTCTGTTATTCTTCCCACTTTAGGTTTGGCTGTAGAGATTTCATCACCAGCTAAGATTTTTTTTAATTTGGATATGATCAAGGGAACTTCTAAATTCATACTAAGTGGTTGTTGGAGTCAGAATGATAATAAATCATTAGCTTGTACTTGCTGAATAGTCAACAATCTCCATAAGGAGAGCTAACCTAAGGCTTGCAAAAAATATATTAAAATTCTCCTGCATTTTTGTATTTGGGAGGCTTTGGCTTTTTAAGTTTTTGCCTTAGATATCATTTTTGCAAGCTTAAAATATTAGAGCAATATTGTGATATTCCTACAATTCTTTTTTTTTAGTTTATTTTTACTTTTTTTAGAGAGAGGGGAAGGGAAGGAGAAAGACGGAGAGAGAGAAACATCGACTGACTCTCTTCTGTAGGCACCCTGACCTGGGACTGAACATGCAACCCAGGCATGTGCCCTGACCGGGAATTGAACTGGTGACCTTTCAGTTTGCAGGATGATGCCCAACCAACTGAGGCACACCAGCCAGGCCTCCGTTAATTCTTCACACAATGCCAGGAGAAGTTTCCTTCGTTTTTATTTTTAAAAAGAAGGCACACAACTGGGACAAAAAGACTGTATGCTCTACTCTTCCCTCTGTGTGTTCTGGTGCCCAAGTTTCCTAGGAGACACATATCCGATCTGGCAAGGAAATATAGGTAAATGTCAATATGAGCAGCTTTCTTGATACATGGTATTACAAAAGCTTAAATGATCAGCTTTATAAATTAATTTACTCTTAATTCAAATGACATGATATAACATCATTCTGAGATATCACGTCATCTTAAATCATGAAAGAATTCTTATCTATTTTTAAATGTCTATATAATAAAGAAATATTAAGTATGAAGAGAGATATAGAGCCCAATATAATATAAAGCCCAAGAATGGTTTTCAATATAAAGCCCAAGAATGGTTTTCTCAATCTGAAGAAATGTACTCCAAAAAGAGCAAGAAGACATCCCCTGAGGGTCAGGAATCCTCTCACTTTTGATTTTACACCCTAAGGCTTTTACACTGTCACTGGCAAATAGTAGACAATCAATAAAGCAAAATTTTAAAAAAATCTCATTCCTCTAAACATATCTTTGTGTTTTGGTCTATTTTTGTTATTGTTATAGTTATTGTTATTGTTTTGGAAGGGCTGGCAGAAGTTGTGATAAAGAAAAAACTGTAGGATAGTTGGAAAAGACTATCCAGACAGAAACAAAGTAACAAGGAAAAAAAAACCACTGAAGAACCTAGAAATCGCTAAAATGTGAACGGAAAAGATGTGGTGGACAGCATCTGCCCCAGCCAGACCAAATCGCAGTGCTCTCTCTCAGCTCCTGCTTCCTGCTTACACGTCCCCAACCAGAGGAAATGTAACATTCTACTTAATGCTCTTTAGAGGAATAAATGGGACACAATCTTTCTCATGGCTCCTCTTTGAAAGCTCAGAACTAATTAAGTTGATTTTCATATAATGACTATTTACTTAATCAACAGGCTCTCAGCCAGTTTGTTCTTTCCACTCTTAACTAGCCCAACATTATGTACGTTTCCTCTTAAAAAAAAATAAATTTCCCCCAAATAGGATCTATTACTAAAAATAGAATATAGCTTCTCATATGCTTCCTGCGCTGAGATTTAAACTGGTTCCATGACAAGGGAGGAGGAATTCCTTTGGTACAAGAGATCAGAAAAACTGAGAAGTCTAAGATGCATCTAATACAGAAAACAGAATTGTTTAATTTACAGTATTTGGCCACGTATCATGCACACCCATGTTTTTGTGCACATCATACATGAGATTATTACACCCATTATTACACCCACGGCGGGTAATCCTTATACCCATGTATAACACACACTCTTATTTTTCCCTCAAAAATCTGGGCAAAAAATGTGCATTATACATGGCAAATATGGTAAGTTTGCCCTTAAAGCTAATATTGTTAGTAAAAATTCTTAAAATCAACAATAAAGAGAAGCTGTACATTCCACACAGAGGTAGAAGTTAACCTTAAATTTTTAAAAAAGCAGTGTTTAATATTACAAATGCTTTATTTAATAGGCCAGCAGAAACCTATTAGCACAATAGGTTATTATAAATTATTGTTTATTGTTTATTGTAAATTAAGAACAGTACCTATTAAAGTACCAATGGCATATTTCACAGACATAGAACAAACACTTCAAAAATTTATATGGAACCATAAAAGACCCCGAATAGAAGCTGCAATTTTGAGAAAGAAGAACAAAGTAGGAGGGATCACAATACCTGATATCAAACTGTATTACAAGGCCACTGTAATCAAAACAGCCTGGTACTGGCATAAAAACAGGCACATAGACCAATGGAATAGAACAGAGAGCCCAGAAATAAACCCAACTCTCTACAGTCAATTAATATTTGACAAAGGGGGCAATAACATAAAATGGATTAAAGATAGCCTCTTCAACAAATGGTGTTGGGAGAACTGGACAGCTACATGCAAAAAAATGAAACTCAAGCACCAATTTACACCATACACCAAAATAAATTCAAGGTGGATAAAAGACTTAAATATAAGCCAGGAAACCATTAAAGCCCTAGAGGAGAACATTGGCAGGAAAATCTCAGATATTTCACGCAGCAATATTTTTACTGATGCGTCCCCTAGAGCAAGGAACATAAAGGAAAGAATAAACAAATGGGACCTCATCAAAATTAAAAGCTTCTGCATGGCTAAGGAAAATAGTATCAAGATAAAAAGAGAATCAACAGCTTGGGAAAACATATCTGCCAATGATACCTCAGACAAAGGTTTAATCTCCAAAATATACAAAGAACTCACTCGACTCCACTCAAAGAAGATGAGCAACCCAATTAAAAAATGGGCAAAGGACTTGAACAGACACTTCTCCAAGGAGGACATACAGAGGATCCGGAGACACATGAAAAGATGCTCAATATTGCTAGCTATCAGAGAGATGCAAATTAAAACCACAATGAGATACCACTTTATACCAGTCAGAATGGCTATCATAAACAAAGCAATAAACAACAAATGTTGGAGAGGGTGTGGGGAAAAGGGGTCTCTAGTCCACTGTTGGTGGGATTGCAGACTGGTACAACCATTATGGAAAACAGTATGGAATTTTCTCAGAAAACTAAAATTGGACTTGCCTTTTGACCCAGCAATTCCACTATTAGGAGTATATCCTTAAGAACCCTGAAACACCAATCCAAAAGAACCTATACACCCCAATGTTCACAGCAGCACAATTTACTATAGCCAAGAGTTGGAAGCAATCTAGATGCCCATTGGTCAATGACTGGATCAAAAAGCTATGGTACATTTACCCAATGGAATTCTATACTGCAGAAAGGAAGAAGGAGCTCCTACCCTTTGCAACATCATGGATGGAACTGGAAAGCATTATGCTGAGCGAAATAAGCCAGGTGGTGAAAGACAAATACCATATGATATCACTGTTAACAGGAATCTAAACAACCAAACAAACAAGCAAGAAAAATATGACCAATGACACTCAAATACAGAACAGGCTGACAGGGACCAGAGGGGAGAGGGGAGAGAATCACAGGGGAAAGGGGGATGGACTCACATGAACAAGTACAAAGGACACATGGACAATAACTAAGGTGGGGGGGGCGGAAATGGGAGGGAGGTGGGGAGCACTGGGGGGCCAGGGCTGGGAATATAAGACAGAAAACTGTACTTAAACAAGAATTAAATAAAAAAAAAGAAAGAACTTTTCCTTGTGGTGCAAGAAGAAAAAAGTCAAACCAACTAATTAATCTAGGAATAAAAAGACTTCTTGAAATCAATTTAATGGAACATGTCAAGTTCCAAATTTAAAAACCTTCTTTTACTTTTTGATCACAAAATGACTCAGATTTCAAAGGGATAAAGTAAATAAATCCGGTAAGTAAATGATCCTCAAACCAAAAAGGCACTGCTCTCTCAGGACGGCAGATGAGGAAGCCACTTGGACGGGCCCACTGCCCACTCACCAGATGTCGGATTTCGTGTCGTAGCCTTGGTGTTTCAGAGCCTCAGGACTCATGTAATGGGGGGTTCCAGTTAAAGTGGTGGCTACATCACAGGATCCCATTAAGAGTCGAGAAACTCCAAAATCCCCTTGAAATAATAATTAATGTGAATATTTTTAAACAATGAAAAGCAGCCTTGGGAATTAACAACTGAGGATCTAATTGGACAATTTTAATATGCAATGATTCGTAGCATTTTAAAGGGAAAAAGAAATATATTTTAAATTACACAATACTGTTGAATAGCTTTAAAAACATAAGCCTCGTGGGTGAAGGAAGACTTTGATCCAGTCACATAAATTACGTAAACCAAACTTTATTTTTGGAATTTTGAAGGACCAGCAACTTGAAATAAAAAGCTATTTCAAGCCTGAATAACAAGCACCAATGTTTTGAAAGGGATGAACATAATGATTTGCAATTTTATCTGAGGAGGCAGTTTGTTCTTCATTTACAATAAAGAAAAGGTTTAAATAAAAGCATTGAGACTTTTCAGGAACATGACTGTAAAAATTTGACTCCATCAGCTTCTCTATACTCGCCTAACCAGTTGCTTTTCTGCCTTCCCTCTCTAAGAACATCTCGCATGAGGAGTAAACAATCCAGTAACAATTATGAGCAGAGATACAGTCCTGAAGTAGAACAAAAGGTTAACAAAGCCACTACATCAATATTGTACTTATCTGAGATGACCGCTAATTGCTTGAGATAAAACAAGCAAGGAAATCTGTAGTAACTAACCAAACTAGTGAAACAAGTCTCACCACTCGCAACGTGTCTGCTATGGAGTAGGAACTCAAAAAATACTAGTTGAATCTACACAGGATGTAGCAAATATCTCCTATGTCAATTTACATCAGATAATCAGAAACAAAAGAATTGGGTTTTATTGGCCCCAGTCAAATAAGAACAAAAATTTGAGAACTTTAAATAACCCAGTGATACTCTGATAGTCCTAGGTGTCACGCACTTCAATTTAATATATCGATAACATCTAAATAGTATACCCTCCCATGTTTCTGGAATACAGATTCTTAAAAATCGTACCAATTTTAAGCAGATTATTTTTCAGAAAAATGTTCTTCGATTTTAAGTCTCGATGAAGTATCCTCCTAGAAAAAGACAAAAAAGGATATATAATGTCATGCAAAATGTAGAAATTTTAAATCTTAACATATATAATATAGATGATGTATGTGAAGTAATTTACACATAAATATACATTCCTAGAGATATGTCTTTTAGTGCTTGAAAGCTACAAAAGCCATATTTTATTGTTTGTGTAAGGAAGTAGAAGGGTTTTTTTTTTTAAAAAAAAAAACAGCTTTAATTCAGGAGAACATGTAATTGAGAAAAAAAATTGAGATGTTTTCAACTGTTTCAATAGGCCAGATGTTACTGTTTTTTAAAAAATATATTTTGATTATGCTATTACACTTGTCCCATTTCCCCCCTTCATTCCCCTCCACCCTGCACACCCTCTCCCATCCACATTCCCCCCTTTAGTTCATGTTCATTTGTCATAAATTCTTCAGCTTCTACATTTCCCATACTATTCTTGCCCCCCCCACCGTCTATTTTCTACCTACCATCTGTGCTACTTATTCTCTCTACCTTTTCCCCCTCTCTCCTCCTCCCACTCCCCTGTTGCTAACCCTCCATGTGATCTCCATTTCTGTGGTTCTGTTCCTATTCTAGTTGTTTGCTTAGTTTGTTTTTGTTTTTGTTTTAGGTGTGGTTGTTAGTAATTGTGAGTTTGCTGTCATTTTACTGTTCATATTTTTTATCTTCTTTTTCTTAGATAAGTCCCTTTAACATTTCATATAGTAAGGGCTTGGTGATGATGAACTCCTTGAACTTGACCTTATCTGAGAAGCACTTTATCTGCCCGTCAATTCTAAATGAAAGCTTTGATGGATAGAGCAATCTTGGATGTAGGTCCTTGCCTTTCATGACTTGGATTACTTCCTTGCCTGCAAGGTCTCTTTTGAGAAATCAGCTGACAGTCTGATGGGAACTCCTTTGTAGATGACTGTCTCTTTATCTCTTGCTGCTTCTAGGATTCTCTCCTTCATTATAATCTTGGCTAATGTAATGATGGGTCCAACCAATGTAATTACAATTACATTGTAATTACCCTCCTTGGGTCCAACTTCTTTGGGACTCTCTGAGCTTCCTGGACTTCCTGGAAATCTATTTTCTTTGCCAGATTGGGGAAGTTCTCCTTTATTATTTGTTCAAATAAGTTTTCCACTTGTTTCTCTTCCTCTCCCTCTTCTGGTACCCTTATAATTCGGATGTTGGAACATTTAAAGATGTCCTGGAGGTTCCTAAGCCTCTCCTCATTTTTTAAAAATTCTTGTTTCTTCCTTCTTTTCTGTTTGGTTGTTTCCTTCTTCCTTCTGATTCACTCCATTGATCTGAGTCCCAGTTTCCTTCTCATCACTATTGGTTCTTTGTGCATTTTCCTTCACTTCACTTAGCAGAGCCTTCATTTTTTCATCTAATTTGTGACCAAATTCAACCAATTCTGTGAGCATCCTGATCACCAGTGCTTTGAACTATGCATCTGATAGGTTGGCTATCTGTTCATCACTTAGCTGTATTTTCTGTGGAGCTTTGAGCTGTTCTTCTGCTTGAGCCATAATGTTTTGGTCTGTTCACATCTATTATGTATGAAGGGCGGGGCCTTAGGTGTTCACTAGGGCGGGGCAACCCAGTGGCTGGGTTGTGACCCTGTATGTGGGGTGGGGTCCAAGAAGGAACAATGGCCCTTGCTCCACTCTCTGTTGGATCGCAGTCCCCTCCACCCCTTCCCCCAAGCAAACTGGGCCTTTCTGGTGCTGGTTCCAGGGTGGGTGGGCTTGTGTACAATCTAGGACCCTGTGGGTCTCTCCAACAAACTCTCCTGTGAGGCTGGGAGTCCCTCCCTGCACCTCAACCCCCACAGGTCTTTTCAATTGGTGTTTTGAGGCTTTATTTCCTGACACAGGGACCCTGGTTTGCGTGGTCTGTCTCGCTCCCCAGTTATCTGTGCATGAATGTGGGACCACTGCCCAGTCAGCCTGCAGCCTTACACACAGTGCTTCACTTCACAATCATCACCTGGCTGGGTCTGCCTGTTGCCATGCCATGCCCAGAGTCTGCCAGCTGCTGCCTGAGCGCCTAGGATCCACCCACCGATGTCTTGTGCGCCCGAGGTGACTTCCGTCCCTGGTGCCACCACTTTTTGTGACACAACCCCTCTCTGCCCCGCCTACCAGTCTGGATAAATGTGTCTATTTTATCTCCTTTGTTGTCCGACTTCCATACAGTAAGTTATGGAACTCCTTTCTGTCAGTTCTGGTTGTTATTTTGTTTCTAAATTATTGTTGTCCTTATCTTGGTTGTGCAAGGAAGCACAGTGTGTCTACCTATGCCTCCACCTTGGCCAGAAGTCTGTTACTGAGTTTTTGTAGCATGATCTACATATACCCAGTAATCATACTCAGTTTTAGACCAATTATTCAAAGCTTTATAATTGTGATATATAATCTATTACATATTATACATATGTTACACATATAATCTATTATACATATTATAATCCAAATGTTCAGGTTTTACATATTTGTGAAAATAGTGTTGATGGTGAAATTTAATAACAGATTAAACCTTACTATAAACCAGCAATATAAATTATGTCAGTTAAGACCTTTACATCTGGAATTATGGTAAACTGAACAACTTAAAATTTTTTGCCTAAAAACACCCATACAAATACCTTCACACATGCACAGCTGAGCCCACCAGAACATAAAGAGAACACTGAGGATTGTATAACGGGAAAACCTAGGGGTTGCGCTTGTCTAAGTAACTGGCTTTAATGCCTTCACAGAAACAAGAGCCAAGACACTGAACCCGTGTAATATAATGTGGAAAATTAGAATTGATATATATACATGAAGTCAGAATCCTATCTGTGGTCCATACTTTAAGTAAAAAGAAACCTATGAAACATCCACTTACAATAAACAAAATGACAAGAAAGCTTATCTGACAAAATAGTCACGGGAATGTAAAGTGTAGCGTAAGAAACTCAGTCAGTAACATTGTAATGACTATGTGCGGTGCCAGTTGAGTGCTAGAAATATTGAGGAAACATTTTGTAAAGTATATGATTGTGTAATCACTATCCTGCATACCTGAAGCAAATATAAAATAATATTGAATGTAAACTTTAATTGAAAAAAAATAGAAAAATTTTAAAAAAGAAAGCTTATCTGTACAGTGAAAAAAATCTCCTTTTATAGGTTATAATCACATGTGTCTGTACATTTATATTTGGGATTCAACTATTCAATAGCTATATGGCCTCAGAAATTCTAAAGCCAAGAAATTAACATAAAAATTGATCCTCAACCACTAATACCCTCTTGGAGTGTTGAGCAGAAGCAAATGTAAACCAAAAATCAGCAGATAACATAGTGAAATTACAGCTCTGGGAATGTCAGATAATCTGATAGGATTTAAACTATAAAATAATTATGTTTTAAATAATTAAAATCATAAAGGAAAATAGAAAACATAAGATAAAAATAGAATACTACACCTCCCCAATGATGCTGATTTGAGAGACAACTGAATAGAATTTCTGAGAGGAAAATGTGAGTATTGAAATGAAAACCTCAATAATAAAACCTTAGCTTCCAATTATAATGGAGTAAACTTGCATCACACTGAATCTCCCACCTTCTACAGTCATACAGAAAACACTGAAAAATTTAAACTATGTAAAATCTGATAAAATCTTTTTCTTATAGAACAACTCTGAAGATATTAGAGATCAGCTAATACAAACTAAGGCAGTTGAGGAGACAGAAGCTGGAGAGAAGGAAAAGGCACTAAAGGGCAACACATTGCTTTCCTCTCAGGTCATTTGGCATAAGAAGAATGTCATGGCCTAGAGTTTGCAGAGTTTCACTGAGCTTATCAGACCAAAATTATAGTTCAGGATTACCAAGGGAGCCAGGACTTGAGGGACAAACCTTCCAGACAAAAGGAAACAAAAGAGAAGTTGAGTCTGACATTGTGCATGGATTTTTCTTCTGAGCCACCTGCTGAATTTTAAACTGTTCAGGGGAAAGACATTAAGGAGAAAGCAGATGCTAAGAGGTTACAAAACTAAGTGGAGCCTTCAGGACAGTCACAAAGATGAGGAAGGTGGCCTTCTTTTCTAGTCTTAGAAAAGCACTACAGTCCTCAGCTGGGGCCAACTGAAAATAGACCAGTCCTCACAAAGTGTTAAACCAGCCTTAAACCATCTCAATTTCTTATTGGATTGAGGTAATCTGACCCTCCTGTAACAACCAGACAGAAAAAAATTAAATCCTCTCCGGCAGAAGATAGCATCACCCAGCATCTCTATGCTATTTCACATATATTGTCCAGCATTCACTCAAAAACTACCAGACCCACCAAGAGAAAAGACTAGATGGCCCAAAGCCAAAAGAAAAATACAGATATATAGAAGCAAATCCATAGATGATCCACCCATTAAAAGTTTTAAATTAAGACTTCAAAGTAACTATTTTTAGAGACAGGGGAAATGACACAATGGAGAATTTCACCATAGAACTAGATTCTAAATACATTTAAAAAATAATTGAGTGGAAATTCTAGAACTGAAACTAATATAGGTATGAAAATTAAGAATTCTATAGATATGTTTGAAAGTAGACTAGACACAAAGAGAAGATTTAGAAAATGGAATAATAGTTCATGAACATATTCAGACTAAGATGCCCCCACCCACACACAGAAAAGAGTATAGTTCTAGAATATGTATACATAGATTCCTAGAAGAGGTTCACAGAAGAAGAGAATGTGAAAGCCAAACATATACCTAATACAGGGGGGTCAAACTCGTTTTCACCAGGGGCCTCATCAGCCTCACAGCTGCCTCCAAAGGGCCAAATGTAGAGCTCCTTGCCCTTAGTTAAGGAGTAGTTATATTTATACAGTCCTAAAATTACATTTGGCCCTTTGAAAGCAACCATGAGGCTGATGTGGTCCCCAAGGAAAATGAGTTTGACATGCCTAAAATAAATACCCTGAAATAAAAAAAAGAGATTAGGGAAGAGGCAGAATCCAAAGAGAAAATAAAGGGAACTTTCAGAATATAGAAGGACATAAATTTACAAATTCAGATTCAAAATTCTCTTAAACTTTCAGAATTTAGAAAGACATGAATTTACAAGTTCAGATCTCTTAAAATTCTCAAGCAGAATTTTAAGAGAATAAAAGCATTCCACAAGTAGACAAAATCTTCTAATACTAGAGAATAACAACTGCAAAGAGAAAATACTGAAAACTAGCTGAAATAAAAGAAATTAATTTAAAGGACAATTAGATGGAGCGCTGGCTGGTGTGGCTCAGTGGTTTGAGTGCCAGCTTGCGAACCAAAGGGACACCAGTTTGATTCCCAGTCAGGGCACATGCCCGGGTTGTGGCCAGGTCACCAGTTGGGGATGTGCAAGAGGCAACCACACATTGACTTTTCTCTCCCTCTCTTTCTCCCTCCCTTCCCCTGTCTCTAAAAATAAATTGAAAAATGTTTTTAAAAAATAAATAAAAGGACAATTAGATAAAGACTCACTTCCCAACACCAATAACACAATCCAGAAGTCAGGAAGATAATATTTTCAGAGTTAGACAAAATATCTGTCAATCTGTAATTTTATGCTTAATGAGTAATATAATACAACTTAAAATTTATTTTGGGAAGAATAAAAATGGCCGTAAAAGGAAGGCCTGGGTCTAGAAAGGAATGGTGAGCCAAGGGGTGGATAACTGTAAGGACTCTAAGCAACAGTCAGCTTAAGAGTCATAACAGTAGTAATGATAATCACTAGTTTGTGGAGAAAATAACAGTAATATAAAAGGAAGGGGAAATGTTTTGGGAGTTTAAGTCTTTGTAATGTTAAAAAAGGGTAGATATAGTGATTAACTTAAAACTCCATTTATTTAATTTAATAATTGAAGGGTAAACATTAGGAATAAAATGTATAATTGTTAAACTGGTAGTAGAAAATGAGAATAAAACACCTGACCAATCCAAAGAATAAAAGAGAAAAAAGAATGTAACAAAATAAAGTAGAAGTACATTCCATATATTGTTACTCACAACAACTACAATTGTCCATTAAAACAGAGGGAAGCAGGACTGATTTATTTATATATTTTTAAAAACTGTTCTAAAGAATATACTTGGAGCATAAGGACATGGGAAGGTTGAAAGTAAGAGGGTAGAAAAGATAGTCTAAGCAAAAGGAAGCTAGCAAAAAGCAGTATTAGGCAAATTAAAAATAAAAAGTATTACTACATAACAAATCAATAATTTATTAGGAAGATTTTAAAAGTCCATACTTTTGTACAACTTATGACAGGCTTAAATATATGGTGAAAATCAATATTAATAGAAATTTAAGCAAAAACTGACAAATCCACAACCACAGTGGAGAATTTAACATAGCTCCTTCAGTAATAGATTCAGTAGACAAAAAATTAGTAAGGATATAGGTCCTAGCAGCACAGTAATAGATTTGAAAAACAATTAGCTTGAGCTAATCCGCATAAATTCAATATTGCATAAGAAAATTAAAAATCCATGTTCTTTCAGGCACACACAAAATACTGACAAAAATTGTCAATGGACTAATCCATAAAGCGCGTCTCACTGGATCACAAAAAATCAGCAGCAGACGGTTCACAGATTCTCTGGCCTCATTGAAGTTAAACAGAAACCCATAAGGTGTTTAGCACACTGCAGGCAATGGTAATGACTGATCAGGACAGACACATTCTCTGTGTTATTTAAGTTTTGTTCTGGTAAGGTAAATAGGCAGGAAACAACTAAATGAGCAGATATATAATCTAATACCAGCTAACAATTAAAACTAGCATTAAAGCAGAGTAAGGGACTACAGGCTAATCAGGGTAGGGAATGAGGGTTTAGATCAGTGGTCAGAAAAGTCCTTAGAGAAAGTGACCTTGGAGCAGACATATGAATGAGTCACGGTTGTGATGGCTGTTATTGTGATTGCTCGCATTGCTGTTGATATTATACCACCAAAACCAGAAAAGAAAGCCCATGTGAGGCTAGCAAGCAAAGGTGAATGAATGGTGAACAGAGCCGCTGAACTATACAGATTACCTCAAGAGAAACAAGACTGAACTATTGGGAGTGGTTCCAACCGCACTGTTCTCCCCCTTACTGTCCCCCCTTACGGGTTCCACACATCACTCCCCACTCAACACCCTCCTGACCCCGCTGCTGGCTGAATCAACAACAGCCTAGCACGTGGAGTCCTCCGTTTCCAGCCTCCCCTTTCACCTATTTCTACATCTTCAAGAAATGGCCTGATGAAAGATTTTTTTCCAATTGGTTAATTTATTCAGATGAACAACCTAATAAAGTAATAAACATTTAGTTACATATTTGGAGTAACTTTTAAAGGGAAAAAATTCATGGCCAAGAAATTGTCACATCTGTCACAGCCAATATAGTACTTGCTTTGTCTTAAATGCAACACACATGTTTCTTGCTCTGTGTCACTGCTCGGATTTATATGCCTTCCTCTACCGCCCCTGCCTCTCGGAATCCTATCTGCCCTCAGGACTGTTCTAATACAAACCCCATGTACCTCTTTGGAGTCCGCTATTTCTTTCCTTCCAAAGATACTGCCCACCCCTGGTACTGGAAATCAATCAGTCTTGTCTGTGAATGCCTGGCCCTCTGGCTCCTATCACTGCGGACTAGGATAAAACATCATACCACAGGATGTGGAATCTAGCATTCCAAGTGGCAATGAAAGGAACTCGATGAAAGTGCAAGGAAGTTAACTCCCTTGGTATGAACCAGTGAGAGGCGAGAGGAGAAGGAAGATAAACAGACAGATTTTCCCTCCTTTCTCTCCCCTAGGCTTGCTATCCAAGTATAAGCCTTGGATATCAGCCATACAAATACTCCATGCAAATACCCCTATTCAAGTACATCCAGGGGTATAATCCATGCAAATTCCCCTGTCAAGCAACCTGCTCTTGTCTCTACCCATCTCTTTGTAAACTGAGGGCCAATACAACAAGACACAAGTTCACTTTGCTTCATAGCCTTGCCTGGCTTCAGTTTGTCCTCACGCTTACCTCCCTAGAAGGTATCAGCAGTTTAGTCTTTGCTCCAAATTCTGTTTCCTAGAGGCCCAAGCTTAGGAAAGGATCCCCTCAATGACTTTCTCCTAATTTCCAACCATCATCAGCAAGTCAAATATGCTCTCCCACTTCTGTTCTTCTTTTGACACAATATTCTACTGTTGACCAATCATTCTCGCTAAACTAGAAGATCTATAAGGTCCACATCTTACTTGCCTATACCATCCTCTGAACACTGGAAACATTTAGCAAAATTGGTGGGCTGAACTTGATTGAATTCTTGGGTTTATATGTTCCTAAACTCTTCAAACCATTTTTGACTGACATCTTTCTAAATGGACTATATAATTCCCCGACTTCACAAGAGATGTTGTTAACAACTAATGATTATAATAGCCATCAATTACTATAATTACCAGGCCTAAATAGGAGACCCCAGTCTGGGAACAGTGTTCCTGAGACTTAAGCTGGGAACAGAGATGCAGCTTTGTAAAATAAAAATCAGCTCTTGAACCTCTGATTTTAACACCTTCCACGGCTCTGCACTGCTTCTAGAAAATTCTAAGATCCTATACACAGCTGATAGGTGGCTGGGAGATCTGGCCCTGCCAATGCCTCCAGCAGCCCCAGCAAACACTCAGGCCATTCTGTGTCATCTTCTCTTGACACAGTTCTTTTCTCCTGGTAGAGGCTCAATAAATGTGTGTTCATTTTAGAAAGTATCCTTGGCACAAAGGTGAATTCCATCTTATGGGGCTCATTCATTAATCCAGAAAGATAATAATAATAAATGCCAACTCTACACTATGTGCTGTACTACACGATGTGAGGAATATATAAAGATTCGTAAGACAAGGCCATGTATCTCATAATGCTTGCAATCAGGTTGGAGAAATAGAAGTACATGAATAACTATAATAAAGATGGCAGGGAGAACCCAGTCATCAACACATTGTTACAAATTATAATTATGAACTATTACAAATATAGACATTCATCAGGTCTACATGGAAATCTCTTTCCCAACAAATGATTACTCGTATGAACACAGCCACGAAATTGTACTAGTATTAGTTAACACCAGAAACACCAGTTGTAAAAATAATTCTTTGTTTTACCATAACAACCAATAAGAATACCAGTGCCATACTGTCACCTTGGTGCAGTGGGCACACCCCAGCCATCCAGAGGAAAGCTGCAAACTCTGACTGAGGAGTGGGGCCAAAGAAAAGCCAGCCACAGGGCCCCTCTACTTTACTTTAGGAGACAAATGGACATGCTCAAAAAGGGAATGGAATCTGAACTGTACATAAAGTGAAAAATTAGGGCTAACGGCAGGAGTTTCCTCTAATTCAAGTCATCTTTACCCTCTTCAGGGCTTCAGAGAACTGAGGGGACTAAGCATGCTTTCAAGAGTAGAGAGGAAAAGGAAGAATAAAAGAGGACACAAATCTGAGGCACTTAGTTTTAGGACAAATAACCCCAGGGGCTATCATCTAAAGCACTAGGCTACTATTTTTATGCCTAATCTGGAAATAAGGAAATGCACACTTAGAAAGGCTGAATAATTTGCCCAAGGTCATACAGCCTAGAGTACAAACAGTTCTGTTTGACTGCACAAACCAAAATTCCCACTTACATGTGTTTTACTCATGGTAGATGCTCATTAAATGTATGTTAATTTCAAAAGCACTATCTTTGGCACAAAGATAAACACCATCATCCTTGGCACTCATTTATTAATTAAAAACAATAGAATTCTTACATTAAATCTTGTATTAATTTAACATTAAATTAAATGTTCTCTCCTGCCTTGTTATATTACCGTAGCATGAGCATGTAGATCATCTAATGGTTCAAAACAATTACATTTAAAAACAGGGAGTAATAGACAGAAAACTATACTTGAAAAATGATTAAGTAAATAAAAAAAGAAAAGCTAAAAAAATAAAAAAATAAAAACGGGGTTAAACAAAAGTTGGCATCCTCTCTGCCCACTCTTGGGGTTCCCTTGGGAAGGCAGGACCTGCTGAGTGCCTGCCCAGTGGCCATTCTCCTGCAGTTCTCCCTTGCCATCAGAATCCCATGGGCCCTGGGGAGGCCGGGCCCTCCTCAGCTCTGCTAGGCAAGGGCAGTGGGGAGTGGGGAGTGAATGTGGAGGAAGGTGTAGGAAATATATTGAGTACTCTCACTTCCTTTTGGAGTGACTGGTTTAGGTACGCGTGGTGCAACAAAATTCTGGCCAAGGGTAAAGAATAATTTTCAAAAAGGTGAAATTATAAATATGAAAATATAAAATGAACACCTGTCAAGGATTTTAATTCAACTTATTAATTAACGAGGTAACTGATAAGATAATAAAACTGAGTCAAAGGCTCTGCAACAAGCTAGGGTATTTAACAGTGGATGTGATTCCTGGGTTAGATACAAAACTGGTTAATACCAGCACGGCCACAAGCCAAATCCCAGAGTTATCTGTTTCACAGGAAAGAAATTATTTGCATCTCTTATGGGCAAAAATATTCAAATTAACCTCTGCATCTGCAGAGTTATAGAACAGCACAGATGATAGAAAGTTAAATCTGGCAACTGCACTGAAGTAATACTCAGTCATCTCTTTTGTCTCTTCTGAGTTTTGGACACCAATGAGACAGTAGGGAAGTCTGCTGGAGGCTTACAGGAAGTACTCCCCAACTCTGAAAAAAGACCAAAACAGGGCAACATAGGCCCCCGTTAGCTTGTCTGGCCTTTGGTTACTGCTGTATGAAGGGGTGACACAAAGCAGCGATGTGGCTATCACGGTGGCCACGAGACAACGGCCTGATGACCAGAGCCAGCCACACTGAGAATGGGAGCAAAGAGAGAGAAAGTGCTCAAAGCCCTGAGAGTATCACTGAGCCACCGGAGTTAACCACTCTTCCTTGGACACTTCTTTTTGGGTGAGATAGCGAATTTTCTCTAAACTGCTTCTGTTACTTGTAGTTAAACTGATCTTAAGTTCACTTGGTTCCTGTAGCTGTTGACTCTAGATCCAATGAGCAAGTACGGGGTCTCTTTTAGCTACAAGTACCCAGGGAGTCGGGGGTCTAAGGGTTTAGAATTGGGAACAGCGATCCAGGGAACCTACTAGGAAACCAGGTACTAAACACTTGGAGTAAGTAATACATTCGAGAGAAACCTATCTGAAGATTCCTAGACTAGGCAACAGAAGTTGAGTTGCAGATAACAATACATCAACAGCCCTCACTACATGAGTATGTGGGTATATTGTTCAGCACTAAGTATTTTATGAAAAAGGTACACAATATCTGAGGAGGGAGCTATGAGAGGTGATTGGCTGGTGCCATAGTAATGAGATAATAAATTCTATGCACCCCAACCGCTATCAAACTACTTGGTGAATCTTTTTAAAATTATAAATTATTGACTTTGTGGTCATAGTAAGCAAAAATAATTTCAGCAAGAAAATCTTATCATATGCTCGGTTAATATCCTTTCCTTTGAAGTATATAAAAATCAAATCCAAGAAATAACAAGGTGACTAGAAATATAGGAAACTTTTATAAAATCTTTCTTCTAAAAAGCTCAAAGCAGCTCCCCTCCATCTGTGATCTCGTATATTCCACACCATATCCATAGATGTCGTGGGTCCCTTTCATTTCTCAGTTTCATGATGCCCAAGAGAATTAAGTGATCTGGTTAAGGTTCTATGGCAGCTGTGTTCCAATGCACAGCAGAGCTTGTTTCTGTCTCCTCCATCAGGACCTTTTCTACATCCTCTAGCTTCCAGAGCCACCGTAAACAACTGTCTGTGGAGAAAGAGCAGGTATTTCTCAGGACCCCAGCCAGAGGCAGGACTGTGGCGGAGGCACAGACAATGTAACTTTCATCTCCCCTTAAGCCCTTGTCTTAATAGTTGCTGACACATCAGCTCCCTTCCCTACAAGTCTGTCCTTCTGGCAGGGTCTCAGGGTGGATCTCAAACTCATCTTGCCAAAGATGTTGACACAGCAATGACTCTCTGGTGGTGCAAGGCCCAGGCAGCTGCCATCGCTGGTTTCTGCCACATGGCCTTCGTCCTAGATTCTGAAGCACCTGTTTGGCTTCCTCTTCAGCGCTGGGAGCCCTCATGACCATGAGGAGTCCTCTGTGTCATAAGTCAGGTCCTCTTCCAATGTGGCTGCTGCCAACACAGTAGGAGTTGCCTACACTTGGCCCTGGCATGGGGTCTCCTTGAAAAAAGTGACCTTGGAACAACCTCAAGAAGTGGAACCAGGCAAAAGCAGGACTCTCCAGTAACACCACAGACACCACACCTTCTCTTTGTTTTTCCATCTTCAAAACTCAGGTAGCACACCCCCATCTTCTGACATATTTTCCGACCTGAATTCACACTACATTAAAAATAAATTCCTCCTGCCACCTTTCCGGGAATATTTAGCCATTCTAACAGAATACTGGCTGGGGAAGCACGTGGGACGTTGGGTGAGGAGGCAGTCATCCAGCAACAGTGTCTCCGTCCTGGTTCCTCCTCCACTGTGAAAGCACCCGGCTCAGGAAGGCCTCAAGGTCACCAAATGCTGGGCTCTCTGCACAGAGGCTGCTACTGCCCATCTCGTAAAAATCTAGGCGAATTGAACTCCCCCTTTCAATAGAAACGAGGTGGGTTTTTGGGAGGGGAGGGGCGGTTGCTTTGCTGGCTTGGTTTGGTTGTTTTTGTGTTATCACCAGGAGCAAAAAAAGTGAGCAAGACATTGTCTCTGTCCCCAAGGAGTTCCCTTACGCCCAGTTTGCTGTGGCATCTATAGGAGATGATGTTTTAGATCAGATAATTATTTAAACCAAAGAGAAGAAAGGCTATAGGGTTTCACCTTCAGAGAGAATAGCGTTCTGCCTTGTCCAGAGTTCTAAAGTCCCTCAATACTGAACCAGCCTATGGAGGCTTGAGGGAATTGGTAACGAGCCTCAGAATATAATCACCTTTTTAAAAAACTTCCATCTGTCTGTGCAACCGAGGCTCAAGCCCACAGGGAGGAAGGGGTTCTAGTGCTACATTCTCAAGATGTACATCTTTTATTCAACTATGAATAGTCTCAGCTTTTAACATCACTGCTGACGAGTGTATAGTTTTAGAATATTATAAATGTATAAATAAGCCAAATTAAAATAAGTTCAGGAATTCTCTAAAGGAGTCAGAAAAAAATAATTTCTTCTGTAACCTAATTTTTCTTAGTTCTTCTAGAGTCTTCTTGCCTTCTTTATCTCCTCTGCAGCAGCAGAACCGATAAGAGATGAGACATGTAAAGATAGAGATGAGACAAAGTCAGAGCCAGAGGTTTATCCTGAGGAATTGGCTCCTACAATCAGAGAGACTGAGAAGTTCCTAGATCTGCGCGGTGGAGGCCCAGTCCAGCAGGTGGTGTCATTCAGTCCAACAGCCTGAGAACAAGGAGGGTTTCTGTTCTGAGGGCAGGAGATGAGATGTCGCAACTCAAGCAGTAGTAGCAGAGAGAGAGACATTAACGTGAGGGAGAAACATCAGTAAGTTGCCTCCCACACATGACCCAGCCAGGGGCAGAACCTGCAACCTTCTGGTGTGTGGAATAAAGCTCCAGCCAACTGAGACACCAAGCCAGGGCTAAATGGACGTTTCTTAATGTTTTGGCTATTACAAATAAGCCTTCTATGAACAATTTTGTACATATCTTTTGTTGGACACAGGTAAATTTTTTTCTCTCAGTAGTTGTTGCTGTATTGTTCCATTACCATTTAGTCCCCCTCCCCCTGCAGTCACCACAGTGTTGTCCACGTCCATGAGTCCTTTTTTTCTTTTTGCTCAATCCGTCCACCCCCTACACTCCCACTTTTAGCTGTTATCCTGCTCTCCATCTATGAGTCTGTCTCTGTGTTGCCTGTTAGTTCAGTTTGTTCATTAGATTCCACAGGTGAGTGAAATCATATGGTATTTGTTTTTCCCTGACTCACTTATACACAGGTAATTCATTTTCATGCAAGAAACAGAGTCACAAGGTATTGAGTCACAAGGTAATTGAATGTTTAGCTTTGGAGGTACTACTAAACATTTTTTCAAAAAACTTTCAAAACAACATTTTTTCAAAGTAGTTACACCCATTTACACCCTAACAGCAATGTAGCAGTGTTCTAGGAGTTCCATATCTTTGCCAATACTTGTTATGGTCAAGAGGTTTTTTGAGCCTTTCTGGTGGCTATGCCCTCGTTTTTACATGGAATTACAACCACAGACAACATTTACACAGGGCTTAGTAGTTCACAAACTTTTAAAATGTATATGTCAATGCATATTCCCTGCAGCCCCATAAGTAAGCAGGGAGGATGCCACTGTTATCCCTCCTTCATAGATGAGGAGACACAGGCTCACAGAGGTTAAGCAACTTGCCCAGGGCCATAATAGAGTGTGTGGTAGAGATTCTCAACCCTGTATATCCACCATGATACATGGTTTATAGTTATTTGGGTCCATGTTTCATACTAGTTAGTTAACTAGCAATTTGAAGTAAGGCCTTGTATTTCATTTATCACTATCTAATAAATGAATAAATAGAAAACCAAAAATTTTCTATTTATACATGAAAACTTTGTAATTGGTTATAGTAACATAATGAATAAGAAGCACCATCATTTGTTATCTGAATCAAAGCATAGTATTTCAGATCTACAGTTTCACAAATATCCAAATATTTAAGCCCCATTTCATGACTTTCTTGGAATGTTGAAGGATTCTAAAAAATGTAAATCCTCTCTTTGAAGATTATTTTAAACTCCTTTATTTTAACTAGTACTAAGTAGAACCAAATGTATCAAAAACATCTGGGTTCCTAAATGAATCAGATTGCAGTTGTGTTTTTTGCACACGAAACACCAAAGTTAGCATCTCTATATGTGTTGTCTTCCTTATGTATAAACTGGCACATACGCCATGGAATAGTAAAGAAAAAATATACTACGATATTAACTACGTATACAAATGCCCTTCATTCAGCAGCACTGGGTAGTTTATTAAAAGATTATTTGATACTTTTACTGTTGTCTCTTAAAATGGTTTTACATCAATCAAAAGATTGTTAGGGGCTGTCAGTAAATCCCTGGCTAACTGTATTGCAGAGCATGTGTTCCAGAGGATACCTGGCAAAGCAGAGAATAACCCAATCACTTTTTATGTGGTCAGAAAACACAGATGACACATTTAAGTTATCTGACACCCATGGATAGGCAGACCTCAGCGTACCTTGTAAATTTCCACTTTGCTCAAGAAGAATGTACCACCTGTTGCTCCCACTCCTGAGTCAAAAGCTAACATAAATACCGTACAATATCTACTTTCATTTGTCGAAGTATGTTCATCTTTTTAAATATGTTCATACCATTGTATGGGTCTGTAAAACACTCTAGCATCTAAAACTTCTTAAATGTTTTAAAATACATTTTTGAGGCACACTCTAAATACAGATTATAGACAATTGAACTCACAAAGCATATCTTGACCTTCTTTATCAGATATTTCATGTCAAAACTGACATTTCGTCTGAGTACCAAGCAGTATCTTTTGCCTCAATTTCTTAGTTCATCTTGAGAAGTAAACTCCACTAAACTTGCACTGACTGACACTCTCCAAGGTGACTGCGCAATGCATTTGCAGCATCCTAAGGTATTTATAACTCAGGCTGTTGTAAGGTATCATAAATTCACAGCATGCTGAACGTATCTGAGAATCACTTGTGATTCACAGGATATGATCGGATATAGTAAGTGTGTTTAATGCAATTTTCTGTCTTGTATTCAAGGCCAACTTGATTTCTAGAACAACAGTAAAAAGTTATTCAAGTAAATCTTCTACATATAATCACTCAACAGTTTTCTCATGAAAAAGCATATTATAGATGTTTAACCATAGTAATTTACCTTTTGGTTGTGCTTTCTTTTAATTCTACCCCCAAGTTTCCTATTCAGGTTCAGACATGCCTGTTTAAAAATGTCCTGCCCTGCAGTAACAAATGAACATACCTTTCATGCATGTAGTCAACTCCCAGCAACAGCTGGATAAACCATTCTATTATTTGATCTTCTGAAAACATTTTTCCAGCTTCTTTATATTCCTGGATTTTATAGTCCAGATCTCGGCCCTGAAACAAAATGGCATAATTTATCAT
The DNA here is from genome assembly GCF_014824575.4 of Sturnira hondurensis. Classification (NCBI taxonomy): domain Eukaryota; kingdom Metazoa; phylum Chordata; class Mammalia; order Chiroptera; family Phyllostomidae; genus Sturnira; species Sturnira hondurensis. The sequence continues at coordinate 7,972,031 of NW_028085930.1, forward strand.
ATTTTTTCAGTTAAAAATTTAAATTCAAACTCTCTCCAATACAGTTGATACACAACAGTCACTGTTTTCATAAGAAAGTGAGGACACACTGCCAACGCTGCCACTGTCAGCGACAGAGGTTCACTCCCTGACCAAGCTCCGGGCAGGCTCCTCCGAGCCCTCTTCGCAGCCAGGCAGGCCTCTGCCCTCCCCAACAGAGACTTGAAAAAACACTAACATATTTCCAACAGCTCAAGGCCACATGCCTAGCATGACCCTCGTCCCCCTTAAAATGCCTGCCTGAGAAAACTCCAGGCTGCCTAATGAACTGACTATGTGCTCCAGCCCACACCTCAGGACAGGGCCCCTTTTCCTGGTTTCCATGGGAAAGTAGGAGCCTAACTTTTGCCAGTCAGCAGACCCAGATACACATGAACCAACCCCTTCCCGCTTTTTGTAGTTTTCACTGCCCAGACTCTGCTCAGGCCCCTGCTGTCCCCGCCCCCACTTTCCCTTTAGATTGTCCTGTGCACGTGTTAGAGGGGAGCTCAGCCCTCTCCCCTCCTGTCGATATCACTAAATAAACTGTTTTCATTGCTCCAAGTAATTAATATATGGCTGTGTTTACCTTTTACGTCACTCGAGGACAAAACCATTCTAAGTGAGTTTTATTTTATTACACTACCTAAATATGACCTAAATTTTATTTTTATTACATTTTATTACATTACATATTTATATGTACCCACATAAAACTAGGAATAACTTTTACTTATGCAGTGTTTTATATAACAATAGGACCCTAACGTGTATACGAAGTAAAAATATAAAGCCAATAAACTTCAAATTAACATTAATATAAACTAGGGACATGTTGATGAAACCGAATCGCTACTTACATTGTTTATGCAGCGCTGGCTGCTGGGACGCAGACTTTCGTTTCAGCGTGCCCAGACTGACACGTACCTTGGGTTGACTCAACTCTCCTTTTCTTTATTTAACTAGTGCAAAACTCTCAGCCACACAGCAACTGTTAATTTATGTGAAGTCCAAACATGTCATTTAGTCAGTCTCTGTCCTACCACTCACGAGAGATAAGTGAAAGAATAATATTTGGTGACAAAAAAGAATCATTATCACAAGTAACAAACATCTAAAATTGCCTGGCAGAGTATGATATAAGGCCCTTTCTGAAGATGGCGGCACAGGTAAACACAGCTTGCCTCCTCACACAACCACATCAAAATTACACTAAACCACATAACAAAAACAATTAAAGAAAAAACCACATGAAGACTGGTAAGAGGGGCAGGGACACAGAACAGGCTGGTCCTACACCCATGTGTGGTGAATAAAAGTTGGAAGGGATACCTCAGGAGCGAGGAAACACAGCCCCACAACAGGCCCCACAACACAGGGTCCCAGTGCCGGGAAGATAAGCTTCCTCAACTCCTGGCTGTAAAAACCAGTGGGAATTGAGACTGTGGAAGACAGGAACTACAGGACTCCCTGGCAATTCTTAAAGACCCCATGCATGACCTTATTTAGACTCATGCATTCTGAGCTCCAGGGCAGGGGCCGCAGCTTGAAAGGCACCGGAGGCAAACGGGGAAGAGCTGAAGTGTCTGGCTTCAAGGTGAGACTGGGAACAGCTTTCTCCCAGATGGGTGTGCTGACAGAGGCCCCTGTTCATTTAATGAGCCCTCTCCCACACAGAGCTCCCAGGCAGGCACCACGTCTGAGATTCCACCAGCCTGGCTCACACTGTCTGCCCCACCCTGGTGATTGTGAGGCTTTGCCTCCCCCAACTTTCTGGTCCACCCAGGGTGTTTCTAGGAGCTTTCCATACAAATGGCTTGTCTGGATTCAAGCTTTAGATTTTTCTAAACCCTCTCAAACAAGCAGCATCTGGCTTCAGCAAGCCCTGTACCTCTTGCTAAGTGGCCCCAGGACCAACACTAGCAGCAGATGGCCTTGGTTCACAGCTTGGCCTTGCTGGACACCCCTGAGCCCAGCACAAGCGATAGAGATCTGCAGATAATTTTGTAGCTTGTGCCAGGTGGGCCCAGACAGAACACAGGCTGTGGTATCTCCCAGGAAGCCCCAGAGCCTGCACACCCAGTGGACAGCTACAGACCACATCAGAGGACCACCACCCAATCACCTCCACAAGCAACACACTCAGGGGTGGACTCAGTGGGCACCACAGCCCCAGTGAAGTCAGACCTGCTCTGTGCAGTAGGCCTCTGCACAGGTGATCCTCCATAGTGATTGGAGGTTGGTGGTCAGTGGTCACAGACAGTCCTTGTGGCTGATCGGCCTGGGTAAACACCTCCCATTGACCTGCCAACAACAATCAAGGCTCACCTACAGGAGGAGGTTATTCACAGCCCACACAGTGGGCACACTTAAAGTACCCAGCTTGGGTGATCGGGGAGGCTGTGTCACCAGACCCTACAAAACACCTACTATATTAGGCCACTCTGCAAAGTGTAGGAGATACAACAGTTTATGTAATACATATAAACAAACACATGGAAGCTGTCAAAATGAGGGGACAAAGAAATATGGCCCAAATGAAAGAATAAAACTCCAGAAAAAGACTTAAACAAAATGAAGACAAGCAATCTGCTAGATGTAGAATTCAAAACACTGGTTATAAGGATACTCAATGAACTTAGGAGGAGAAAAGATGAACTCAGAGAGAACTTCAACAGCATAAAAAAGGACATGATATCCATAAAAAAGAACCAGTCGTTAATGAAGGCTACACTAACTGAAATGAAGAACATTTTACAAGGACTCAACAGTAGAATGGACAATGCCAAAAATCAAATCAGCAATTTGAAATATAAGAAAGGAGCAAACACTCAATCAGAACATCAAAAAGAAAAGAGAATCCAAAAGAATGAGGATAGTGTAAGAAGCTATGGGACAACTCCAAATATATCAACATTCACATCATGAGAGTGCTGGACGAAGAGAAAGAGCAAGAAATTGAAAACCTGTTTGAAAACATCACAGAAAACTTCCCTAACCTGGTGAAGGAAATAGACATACAAGTCCAGGAATGCAGAGTCCTAAACAAGATGAACCCAAAGAAGCCCACACCAAGACACATCATAATTAAAATGCCAAAGGTTAAAGATAAAGAATGAATCTTAAAAGTAGCAAGAGAAAAGCAGTTAGCTACCTACAAGGGAGTTCCCATAAGATTGTCAGCTGATTTCTCAGAAGACATTTGGTATGCTACAAGGAATTGACAAGAAATATTTAGTCATTAAAAGCAGAGACCTACAGCCAAGCTTGCTCTACCCAGCAAAGTTGTCACTGAAAATCAAAGGGCAGAAAAAGAGCTTCCTAAACAAGAGAATATTAGAGGAGTTCATCATCACCAAACCATTATTATATGAAATGTTAAAGGGACTTATTTAAGAAAAAGATCAAAACTATGAACAATCAAATGGTAACAAATACATGTCTATCAACAACTGAATCTAAAAAACAAAATGAGCAAACAAGCAGAAGAGAAACAGAATCATAGATAGAGAACGTTTTGATGGCTGCCTAATGGAAAGGGGGTTGGGGAGATGAGAAAAAAGGTGAAGGGATTAAGTACCAATTGGTGATTACAGAATTGTCCTGGGGATGTAAAGTTCATCATAGAAAAGAAAGTAGCCAACAAACATACAGGGGCTGGCAGAAGTAAGGCCTGCTTGAGTGTGGTTTGTAGGTTAATAATATGGGTGTAATAATTCATTGTTTTAATTTGAGCATTTCACCTAAAATGTCATATGGGGTGCTAGAGGATGACATTGTTATGTTACAGAATTACATGCCTATGATTTTTGTAATAAAACATTTTGTAATGAAAAGGGGTGTTATTTGTGCTGGACTCTGTATATGCATGATCCATGGACAACAGTGTGGGGATTGCCTGAGGAAGGGGGCTAAGTGAAGGGGTGGGTACAGGGGGAAATTGGGACAACTGTAATAGCATAAACAATAAAATAAAAATTACCCTTTCTAGCCCTGGCTGGCGTAGCTCAGTGGATTGAGCACAGGACTGTGAACCAGAGGATTGCAGTTCGATTCCCAGTCAGGGCACATGCCTGGGTTGCAGGCCAGTTCCCTGCAGGCCAGCTCCCAGCAGGGGACGCACAAAAGGCAACCATACATTGATGTCTCTCTCCCTCTCTCCTTCCCCTCTAAAGATAAATAAATAAATAAAATTTTAAAAAAAATTACCCTTTCTATTATGTTTATCTTAATGTATTTTACNATCTGCTAGATATAGAATTCAAAACACTGGTTATAAGGATACTCAATGAACTTAGGAGGAGAAAAGATGAACTCAGAGATAACTTCAACAGCATAAAAAAGGACATGATATCCATAAAAAAGAACCAGTCATTAATGAAGGCTACACTAACTGAAATGAAGAACATTTTACAAGGACTCAACAGTAGAATGGACGATGCCAAAAATCAAATCAGCAATTTGAAATATAAGAAAGGAGCAAACACTCAATCAGAACATCAAAAAGAAAAAAGAATCCAAAAGAATGAGGATAGTGTAAGAAGCTTATGGGACAACTCCAAATATATCAACATTCACATCATGAAAGTGCTGGACGAAGAGAAAGAGCAAGAAATTGAAAACCTGTTTGAAAGCATCACAGAAAACTTCCCTAACTTGGTGAAGGAAATAGACATACAAGTCCAGGAATGCAGAGTCCTAAACAAGATGAACCCAAAGAGGCCCACGCCAAGACACATCATAATTAAACTGCCAAAGGTTAAAGATAAAGAACGAATCTTGAGGCGGGGAGCATGGGGTGGGGGGCGGGCAGGGTTTGGAATATAAGACAGAAAGCTGTACTTGAACAAGAATTAAAAAAAAAATATTTAAAAAAATAAAATAAAATGCTGTTACAAATAAAAAAAAAGTAGCAAGAGAAAAGCAGTTAGCTACCTACAAGGGAGTTCCCATAAGATTGTCAGCTGATTTCTCAGAAGACATTTGGTAGGCTACAAGGAATTGACAAGAAGTATTCAAAGTCATTAAAAGCAGAGACCTACAGCCAAGCTTGCTCTACCCGGCAAAGTTGTCACTGAAAATCAAAGGGTAGAAAAAGAGCTTCCTAAACAAGAGAATACTAAAGGAGTTCATCATCCCCAAACCATTATTATGTGAAATGTTAAAGGAACTTATTTAAGAAAAAGATCAAAACTATGAACAATCAAATGGTAACAAATACATGTCTATCAAAAACTGAATCTAAAAAACAAAATGAGCAAACAAGCAGAAGAGAAACAGAATCATAGATACAGAGAACGTTTTGATGGTTGCCTAATGGAAAGGGGGTTGGGGAGATGAGAAAAAAGGTGAAGGGATTAAGTACCAATTGGTGATTACAGAATTGTCCTGGGGATGTAAAGTTCATCATAGGAAAGAAAGTAGCCAACAAACATACAGGGGCTGGCAGAAGTAAGGCCTGCTTGAGTGTGGTTTGTAGGTTAATAATATGGGCGTAATAATTCATTGTTTTAACTTGAGCATTTCACCTAAAATGTCATATGGGGTGCTTGAGTGTAACATAACATTGTTATGTTACAGAATTATACGCCTATGATTTTTGTAATAAAACATTTTGTAATGAAAAGGGGTGTTATTTGTGCTGGACCCTGTATATGCATGATCCATGGACATGGACAACAGTGTGGGGATTGCCTGAGAAAGTGGGCGGGGACTAAGTGAAGGGGTGGGTACAGGGGGAAAATTGGGACAACTGTAATAGCATAAACAATAAAATAAAAATTACCCTTTCTATTATATTTATCTTAATGTATTTTACTCACCATAGAAATGAAAACAGAAACTGCTAAATTCTCTTAGAAATCCACTATACCTTATCTTGTACACTGACAATATTAGGGACAATTCAAGAACTGTTCCTCTGAAGAAAAGGATGGGTTAAATGCAACTGGGTCTTGTTTGGGAGATGTCGACAGCACAGGCTCCACGAGCAGAGAAGAGGTATGTGCCACGTCTACGAGGAGCATAAGAGCCAAACATTAAGCTACTCACAGACTATTCCTGACAGAGTCGTCATCATTAGATGCAAAGAAAAAGCATTTATAGGCAATTAAACAATCAAAGGGAAATGACTTCCAATCAAACAACATGAAGTCAACAGAATAACTGATCTGTAATGTATTTTTTATTTCCTATCAGTGCAATATGGAAATGTTTTTGTAGCATATTCTCTCCTTCTGCACAGAGCAACCTCAAGTCAAAAGAGCATATCAAATTTTCAACTTGCAACTTGCTCACATTCAATTTTCTACTGAATTTTCCGGACAAGGAGATCAAAGCTTATTGAAATTCCCAAATACAGTGAATCAAATATTAACTCCTTGTCAAAAAGACCATCATCTCTTCCCATTCGCCAAACCTGCCTTTATCTTTATATCTCCTCTCTTTTTAATCCTAGAGTACATCAAAGTTAGATCATACAAGCTATGTTGTCATAAATTTTCTATAACTTATAGATTATTATAACATCTGTGAAGAAGTCACAAAATCCCTTCAGATAGAAGGCAAGCTATAAATGTGCATATATATTCCAATCCCAATTTTCCTTTTCTATCAAAGGAAATTCTAGCAAAACTTTTTCTCACAACAGTTTTTCAAAAATTAAAACAAAAACAATATCTCCTTTTAATATCCCCTTTGCATCCTCTGAATATAATAAAATACACCCAGTGGGAGAAAGACAATTATCTACATGTTGCCGTGTCCTTCCTGAACAGCTTCAGATGAGGAGTGACAGGAAGGAAGAAAGGAAGGGAAATGGGAGAGAATGGGAAAGGAAAGAAAGAGGGAGGAAGGAAGGAGGACCAAAAGGAAGGGAGAGAGGGAGAAAAGAAGAAATAAAAAGGAAAAAAAACTTGCCTTAAAGAAATATCCAAGCAGCTGTTTCAACCTAATATGTCTTACTTTAAGAAGGTCATACACAGGTACTGTTGTCCTTATGGAAATGGCTTTTGCATACGCAGAGCACACTCCCTGGGTGCCATTTATTGTTAGTCTGACAATCACCTCCTTATGCTCCCTCTGCAAGGAGTGAGGAGAAATTGCTTGTATGTTTCCTGCATTGATATTCAATGTATGCATAATTTCCTGTGACTAAATAAATGTACGTATTTAGACTATTGAAAAAAATAGGGCCTCGAATAGTAGCTCTTAAATTGCAATGTCAAAAGGATATACTCCCCCTTGCTCTCTGGGTAGAACCATAAAAAGAAGGAATGCACGAATTCTTACTGTTAAGCAAAGGACACGTTCAATCAACAAGAACGCCAAAAGGTTAAATCAAACAGGCAGGTCTCATCCTCCTCAAGTTACTCCCCTACAATGTTCATTTTGCATATTTATCTCCAAGAAAAACTATTTGTGTTGTATTTACTTTCTTCTTTAATAAATACTCTATAGGTAATTGTTTTAGGATCTCATTAAGGCAATCAAGTCACTCACAGATTAAGACACAACAAATTCTATTTTTATATAACAAAGAAATATAATTCCTTGTGAAGCAGTCTGACTTCAACTCAGCACTTACGTTCTTTCTCTAACCCACCTTCCAAACAAAAAATCAAATGTTTTTCATGAAATATCACACCTCAGATTGGTAATTCTTTTTTTTAATCTTCAACTGAGGATATTTTTATTGGCTTTTAGAGAGAGAAACATTGATGTGTTGTTATCTCCTGTATACACCCTGACTGGGAATCAAACCCACAACCTCAGTATGTGCCCTGAGCAGGGATGTAACCCACAACCTTTTGATGTATGGATTGACATTCAAACCAACTAAGCCACCTGGCAAGGGCAAGAAATTCTTATTATAATATCTGCATAATTGTGTTTTCTTAATTTGTCTTTGAGAAATCGTTTTTCCTTGTACTGCTATAACAACTTTAATGAAAAGGATATTGACTCTAATTTGATAATGTTGTCCTAAGATGATGTTACTGAGAGAGAGTGCTTTTCTTCACTAATATCACCCCTTGAAAGTTGCAACAAGAGCCTTGATATTAAATTGTAAGGCTGTGAAAATCTATAAACCAAAATATAGCATCTGACAGATTAATGGTTTCCCTTCCCAATCCCCATCCCAGTTAGCCAACATAAGCCTGACTCTGAAATGCCCATACCTTGAAGACATGAAAAGCAATTCAAATACAGTGTCTAAACTCCATTTTGATCACCATTAAAAAGTTCTGCATCCTAAAAGGATTTCATTTTTCAAAAATTTGTGATTTTTAAGTCACCAACAGATGCTCTTACAATCAGTTTAAGAGACCAAAGTAGAGCCTTCTTAGAAGCCTGAATACAACAAAACTGCAATATTCAGAGCATATACAAAGAACAAAATAATCTCATGGTTTGGGGATTGGAAGGAGCTTGAAAAATTGTCCTGCCCTCCTTCTTCATTTTAAAATAAAAAAGCTGCCCCTCATTAATTCACTTGGTTGACATCTTAAAATGTTCCCTTCACATTTTTCACCTCCTTTAAACTTTCAATATATCCTTCCAGAGGACTTCAATATATCTTTCCAGAGGACTTTAGCATGCACCAGAATCACCCAGGTGGGTTTGTTTACAATACATATTCCTAGGCCGTATCAACAGAGGCTGTGATCAAGTACATCTGGAGAGGACCAACCCATCTGCATCTTTGTAGCAGGCACCACCAGTGACTCTGAGATAGGGGGTCCCTAGACTACACTTAAAGGAAGCACTGCTAGATAATAGTATAGATGGGTTACAAATGTAATATTCAGGCATGGATACAAATATTTTGTCCAATAATTTGAAAATTTTCAAGGCAAAAAAATGTATTTGGGAAAGTCAGGGTTGAACGAGAATCATTTTATAATACCAGTTTTTAAAACCCTGTGCCATTACTTAGGAAAATGCCAATAAATGAAGGTAAAAGGACAGGGGAAGAAAATGCTCTGTTATTATATTGTAGAACCAGAAAATAGGTCCTTAGAATTATGGAAGTTTATTGTAAGGGAGTACATAAAAAGTAGGGGAAAAGTCAAGCCATATTAAGCTCTTAAAAGCAAAGTAAAAAAATCTAGCTTCTAAATAGTCAGTACAGAATGCTACATGGCGTCATGGTGGTTGTGTCTGATTAACATAAACGACCATTCCTAGACTTAGCTGCTAATGTTTTTCAAATCCTTTCAGAGTTAAGTGGTCTTCCTGTTGAGGTAAATGTACATGAAAAAGAATAAAATGGTAAAACTCATATTTATCTTAAGAAGTGACATGAAATAATGCTTTCATCTATAAATCACTGGGATTTTTTTAAATAAAAAATGACTTGAAGTGGGCTATTCTAATTCTATTTTTGAACACATATTTACATAAAGTCATATGTCAGCTAAGCCATATCCCAAATGCTGTTAAGTTCTACTAGGTTTATGAACTGTTTTATATTAGTGCATTGGTACCTTTTATTTATTTATTTATTTATTGTTATTTTTTAATTTATTTAACTATTTTTCAAGTACAGTTTTCTGGCTATTACTCCCATCCCATCCCACCCCCCATCCTCCCCCCTCCCTCCCAGTTCCACCCTTCTTAGTTGTTGTCCATGTATCCTTTATATTTGTTCCTCTAAATCCCTCCCCTATTTCCTCTGAAATTCCCTCCCCTCTCCCCTCTGGTCACTGTCTCGCCTGTTCTCTATTTCAGTGTCTCTGGTTATATTTTGCTTGCTTATTTCTTTTGTTGTTTAGCTTCCTATTAAAGGTGAGATCGTATGGTATTTGTCCTTCAACACCTGGCTTATTTCGCTCAGCATAATGCTTTCCAGTTCCATCCATGCTGTTGCAAAAAGTAGGAGCTCCTTCTTCCTTTCTGCTGCATAGAATTCCATTGTGTATATGTACCATAGTTTTTTTATCCATTCATTTACTGACGAGCACCTAGGTTGCTTCCAACTCTTGACTATTGTAAATTGAGCTGCTATGAGCATTGGGGTGCATATGTTCTTTGGGATTGGTGTTTTAGGGTTCTTAGGATATAATCCCAGCAGTGGAATTGCTGGGTCAAAAGGCAGGTCCAATTTTAGTTTTCTGAGAAAATTCCATACTGTTTTCTATAATGGTTGTACCAGTCTGCAATCCCACCAACAGTGGACTAGAGACCCCTTTTCCCCACATCCTCTCCAACATTTGTTGTTTATTGCTCTGTTTATGATAGCCATTCTGACCGGTGTAAAGTGGTATCTCGTTGTGGTTTTAATTTGTATCTCTCTGATAGCAAGCGATATTGAGCATCTCTTTATGTGTCTCTGGATCCTCTGTATGTCCTTCTTGGAGAAGTGTTTGTTCAGGAAACAAAACTGTCATTGTTTGCAGATGACATGACAGTGCACATGGAAAATCCTATAGCCTCTACCAAAAAACTGCTCGAACTAATAAATGAATTTCGCAAAACAGCAGGTTACAAAGTCAATATCCAGAAATCAAAGGCATTTTTATATACTAACAATGAATCAGCAGAAGCAGAAATCAGGAAAAAAATCCCATTTGATATAGCAAAAACAAAAATGAAATATCTGGGAATAAACCTAACCAAGGAGGTAAAAGACCTGTATGCAGAAAACTACACAACATTGAAGAAAGAAATCAAGGAAGACACAAACAAATGGAAATATATACCATGTTCATGGATTGGAAGAATTAACATCAACAAAATGTCCATACTACCCAAAGCAATTTATAGATTTAATGCAACACCTATTAAAGTACCAATGGCATATTTCACGGACATAGAACAAACACTTCAAAAAATTTATATGGAACCATAAACAATCCCAAATAGCAGCTGCAATGTTGAGAAAGAAGAACAAAGTAGGAGGGATCACAATACCTGATATCAAACTGTATTACAAGGCCACTGTAATCAAAACAGCCTGGTACTGGCATAAAAACAGGCACATAGACCAGTGGAACAGAACAGGGAACCCAGAAATAAACCCAACTCTCTATAGGTACCTTTCTTTTAAATGAAACCAATTTTGCTTTTCAATTTTTTACATTAGCAATTTTAAGTAATAATCAGTGGCCTTATTTTTTTAACTTTATTTTTTAAGGTTAAAATATCCCATAGTTTAAACAGAGAAAGTAAATGGAACAAATAGAATGGCTTTAATTTTGGCACATATAAAAGTCATGAACAGATCCATTTATGTGTATAAGAACAGGAGACACATTATTAACAGTCTTCCCTAACTGAATAAACCTTAGACACGCAGGATTAACACAGAGCAAATTCCAGGAGGCCAACCCACTCCAGGAAGAGCCGCCAAGGAGAACCAGAGGGCCCCGACGGGCCCCACCTCTCTGAATACAACACTTAGTTCCCTCAATCAGCAGCAATCCGGCAAAGCAAGCCACTGCAGACAGCCCTGATGTGTGGACGCCTGGCGCTCACACCAGGAAGGATGGGTTTATGTCTCCCGAAATGTGTATGTTGAAATCCTAACCCCAGTGTGATACCAGTAGGACTCGGGGCCTTTGGGAGGTGATTATATCATGAGAGTAGAGCCTTATGAATGGAATTGTGTCTTTTATAAAAGACACCTCACAGAGCTCCCTCATGTCTTCCACCACATAAAGACACAGCAAGAAGACGGCCATCTGTGAACCAGGACTGGGCCCTTCACCAGACACTGAATCTCCCAGCACCTCGACCTGTCTTCCAGTCCCCAGAGCTGTGAGAAACAGATTCCTGTCATAACTAAGCCACCGTGTCTATTGTATTTTGCTATAGATGTCTGAACAGACCAAGACACATGGCCACTCATCAACGTCACAGAGATAAATGTCCTGAGTGTCTTCCACCTATAAACAACCAATTCTGGGTGGTGGCCACCCAGACAGAGCTTCAGGACTGTAAGCAGTGGCGCTGAAGGGCAGAAAAAGGTTTGCCGCTCATTGTAGACCAAACACACAGTATGATGTTGTAAGGACTCAGAGAACTAATTACCCCGGTGGCTACGTTACTGCCAAGTTCACTTGCCAGAGTCTACTGACACCCACTGGGGTTTCAAGATAGTAAGACTCAACCTACTTACTTGGTTCATTTAAATAGTTTTACATAAACAAGAACTATAAGAGAAATTCAAATGTTCTTTTTACAATACAAACAGGTCATTGGCTAATACTTGCCTGAAAGTTGCCATCAGACTCATTAGTTTTAAAAATTTGCATGCTTTCCTCCTGACAGTAAAGGCTGCAAGTCAAAATCTCACAAGTACCCCTGGCTGGTGTAGCTCAGTGGATTGAGAATGGGCCTGTGAACCAAAGGGTCATCTGTTCGATTCCCAGTCAAGGCAAATGCCTGAATTGCAGGCCAGGTCCCCAGTAGGGGGGTGCATGAGAGGCAGCCACACATTGATACTTCTCTCCCTCTCTTTCTTCTCCCCTTCCCCTCTCTAAAAATAAGTAAATAAATAAAATATTTTTAAAAAACTCAGAGGTAAAAATTAGCTTGCTTTCTAAAAATAATAAACTAATTACAACTTCCCTCATCGATGGTCTACCAGGTGCAAAGTAATGATAGCCATTACTTTCAACATGCACTATTTCAAATTCCTATAAAAACCTAACAAAATAGGTGTTGCTATACTGTCTTAAAATCAGGAAAAGGGTCGGAAAAATGAAATAACTTGCTCAAAAAAGTGGACCAAGATTTGAATAGAAGTCAGTGTGATGCTAAAGTCCACACACTTTCCACTATTTCAAATCCTATCTAGTCTCCTATTGAGAGAAAATGAAATCATTAATGATATCGTCATTACATTAACATGTGTGTACAAATCAATAAATATGTTTCCATGTTTGTATATATAGAAGTAAAGATTCAGAATATAAATGAGAATCAGTCAAAAAAGGAGCAGCTTTCATACACCATGTGTACACGTCCCTGGTGAGACAGTTACCTCAGTCAAGTTCATTGACACACCCAAAACCTCACATGGTTACACTTTCTTCCTGAGGTGAGAGCACCTGAGTCCACTCTCCTGGCACACGGTGCGATGTGATTAACTGTGGTCGCCGTGCTGCATGTTAGATTCCCCAGACCTTGTTTGTCTTATAACTGAACATTTCTGGTTTAGACTTTATATAAATTCACACATTCAGGCTTTGATTAGTGTGACTGTGTTGAAATATCTATTTACTTTAAGGGCCTCTGTCTGTAACATGTTTGGTAACATTGTTGATATGAAGAATAAAACATCAATCTCAACTAATTCATGTCCATGTAGAAGTAAATAATTGCATCCTTGAGAACAGGAGCCATGGACTATTTGCTTGACTTTATTTAAATAGTAAGAAGTGAATTGGAGCAATCTAAGTTAAAGACAAACATTTTTAAAAGGTAGCTTTTCCAAAACCCCTGTCCTGGGTGAAATTCAACATTCCAGCCACGTGATTGCCAAAAAATCACTCCACTTCTCTGGGGTCCTGTTTCCTCATCTGTAAAACAGAATTAATAAACAGGAGTCCACTTCTCCTTGGAAAAGGATGTGGGCAGGATACAGGGGCTAACCTGAAGGAATCCCAAGAGCCAAAGCTGGAACCATCTGAGCAACAAAATAAATGACAGTATTGGGTTATAATCCATAATATAAAAAATATGTGTGAGTCCATGCTAATATAAATAATTGCATATATACATAAACAGAGGAGAAGGAACAGTGGAATAGCTCTTCCTTACAGGAAGGTCCCAAATGGTAAATGTAGAAAGAATGAGGGAAATACATAACCACCATTAGCAAAACATCACAATAAACATTACACCAGGCAACCTCCACTGAAAGATGCTAAAATAAGTGGGTGAAAGTTTGAGGAGAAACAGGATATTAATATGGTCACATAGTCTCAAAGCATCTTCCCCAAGATATTTATCCATTATGAAAAGGAAAATAGTCACTGTACAGTGGAGAGATCCAGCAGGCAGAACCCTAATTAAATCATCAAAGTCAGCATCACCAGTAACAAGATACACTAACATCATGTACTCTCTCATACTGTGCACTGAGAAGGACACATCATCACTTCTGCGGCAGTCTTGCCCAGAATACATAACCTCAATGTAACCGTGAGAAAATGTCAGACAAACCCAAGGGATATGGGTTTGTAGAACCCATATGGGTCTGTAGAACTGGGAGACGTTCTACAGAATAACTTACCCTTGCCCACCAAAAGTGTCCAGGTCATAAAAAACAAGGCAGGAAAGGGAAACTATGACAGATTAAGAGAGGCTGAGGAGATACAACAATTAAATGCAATGTAGGATCCTAGAGTAGATCGTGGGAGTAGACAAAAGACACAGGGGGGAAACGGGCAAAATATTACTATCCTGGTTTTGATCATTGTAATGGGTTGGCCAGAAAGTTCATTTGTTTTTCTCCATTTTTTCCATAAGATGGCTCTAGTAATGCTTAGTCGTCTTTAACTTTATTCAAAATAGCTTCATTAGATTGTATTGTGACAGCTGTCAAGTGTGCACTTAAGAAAAACTTACCAAAACTGGTCAGTCTTTGTGTATCCATTTTAATATTGAAAATGGAAGAAATAAGCAACATTTTCTGCATGTTTTACTTTATTATTTCAAGAAAGGTAAAAACTCAACTGAAATGCAAAAAAGGATTTGTGCAGTGTATGGAGAAGGTGCTGTAACGAACATATCAAAAGTGGTTTGCACAGTTTCATGCTAGAGATTTCTCGCTGGGTGATGCTCCACGGTCTGGTAGACCAGTGGAAGTTGACAGGGATCAAATTGAGAATAATCAATGTTATACCATGTAAGCAATAGCCAATATACTCAAAATATCCAAATCAATAAAGTTATTGGTGAAAATGAAAAAGGTGTCTTTTATTTTACGGAAAAAACCCATTCAGACTTTTTGGCCAGCCCAGTACTATGGTTAACTAAGCTCTTAACATTAGGGCATGTGTTTGACTATGAACACATTACAATTAAAGGTAAAGTATTAGGTTCCCAAATCATGTCCCACAACTTTCTACTTCTGAGCCTCTTATTACATCATTCCATTTAACTGGAATATCTTTGGCCCATATCCCTTGACAAAATCCTTTCCATATATGGCAGCCCCTCCACGGTGCCCGCGTCCAAAGCTGTTTCTCTCTACTCTTAACTCCAACCACACTCCAGTCACACCCTTTTCTTGAGACTTACCACAATCCCCTTTACGTTTTAGCCATTGATATAAATGATTCATTTATCCTAACAGACAGGTTCATTGAAGAAATATTATATTATGTTACTCCACACCGTGTCTGAAATTGTATGAAATAAAGTTGGGGTTTAATAATGGCTTTTGGAAAGACCCTTTGTTACTATGACCTTTATGAACTTCAAACTCTTAAGGAACCAATAAATAATCTAGAATGTCGATTCACTCATTTGTACTGAGGACCAGAACTGCCAATCCAAGAGGGGGCTCATGTTGGTTTGGCCTGCACATTTCTTCTGGTTAGAAGGGGCATACGCGGAGGGCTGAACTGGAATCAGAAGACTGCTCAGGGAACCAGGGAACAAGTGGGGTGACTTTCATGAACAATAGCACCAAACCAGGTGGCCTGAGCACAAAGCCACACCCCTCACCGAGGCCACACTGCCATGTTCTCGGGTCTGGGCCCCGTCTTTGCTCAGTGCTCCATAAACACTGACCAAGTTTTCTCTTACGGCTCTATTTTTCTATTTCTACACTAACCTTTACTATTTATTTATTTATTTATTTATTTATTTATTTATTTACCTACTTGCTTGCTTGCTTGCTTATTATTTTGCAGTTCTCGGTTCTGGCTGCATACTAGAATCACCCAGAAAGCTTTCCAAATTCCTAACGCCTGGACTTTACCCTGGGTCAGTTCAATCAGACATTCTGGAGATGGAACTCAGGTCTTGGAATTTTTGAAGCTCTCTGGGTGATGATAATGTGCAGCCAAGGCTGCGCACTCCCACTATATTGATATAACTTCTGCTTAGCTATGTTAATATCACCACGCAGGAAGCAGACAAATCCAACCTTCCCTGCTTTTGGCCCTGACAGTTATATGTTCTCTCCTGAAGAGACGTTATCTCACCTTTTCTCCAGTTTGTCTACTACTTTAACACCCAGTTTCGTGGGGACGCCCTATCCTCGCCCAGAAGGAAAACTTTCAGGCACCATCTCACAGGTCTCCAGTGTAGTACATCGCTAGGCGTACCAGCACAATAAGGTAGGGCATAATACTTTTAACATATATGTCAGGTAGAAGGGTCCAATATTCTATCTTTTACCATCAGGATTTGACAAAAATGAGATGGGAGGCAGCTGGAAGTAAGTGGTAAAGAATTTATCAGGAAAAAAAAAACGAAACAAGTAATTTCCTGAGAGCTAGTTTCTCTGTGGCTCAAAAAGTGGGTCCATGATATGACATAACAATGAATCAGAAAAAGACCAATCCCATACATTGAGGACTGAGATGGTTTACACTACGTACAATGTATTGGGTGCCACAAGAGTGAAAACGCTATGAGAAGGGGATCCGGTGGGAACGAGTTAGCAGGAGACTGTGGGAGTCTCTGCAGAGGAGGCGGCGTTTCAGCTGGGCCCGGGCGGGTGCGTAGGATCTGTGAGGCTAGAAAGGACATTCTGAAAGGAAAGGGACCAAACACAGATGAAGAGGTTGAAACTCTGGAGGATGGAGAGGTGACAGAAAGTAGTTCCATTTCCCCCGGGTGGGAGAGAATAGAAGACACCAGTATCTGAAGTACTCTGTCACTTTGGAAGTTTTGGAATTAGACCCCCTCAAAGTGTGGTTAGATCTTAACAAGAAGTTATGAGAGTTCAGCTGTTTGCTTTTCACACCCATTATCTGATATGATGGGTCCAAAAGTGGTTGAATGCATCCATGTATTTATTAAATTAAATTACAGAAGGGGATACTTGGAGACAAAAAGGCCAAGTATTTCAATGGAGATATAGCATGTTCCTACGAGGTGCAAGTTTGGCCAACTGCCACTTTCAGTATTATTATTTTATCTCAATGTAAAGAGGGTAATGCTAGGCTTGTGCGTGTTGAGAGCAAGTCCGGGCCTTCAGACGAGAAAATCTCTGTTAACAACAAGAACAGAGCAATCCGCACACGTCATTCCTTGGGAGCCAGGGAAGTGAAAGCCTGACAGCTCAGGGCAGAAGCCCAGGCAGCCCTGCAGCTGTTCCCAGGCCCTGCCAGCAGCTGTCACCAGAGCGATGAGTCTCCAGGGAGGGCAACTCAGCCAGTGGAATGGAAAACGGTATGGCACTCAAAACAGAGTAGAGGTACCATATGACCCAGTAATCCTTCTTCTGGGAATCTACCTGAAAAACTGAAGAACATCTATTCGCAAAGGTGTGTGCACCCCTATGTACCCTGCAGCATTGCTCAGTGTGGTTCTAGTAGGTCTCCCTGTGAGGGGGAGGCTCCTGTCAGGTTTGCGGGAAAGTGGAAAAAATGGGCCCAAAGCTACACCACTCAGTCACTGATACTCACTGAGTTGCCCAGACCTCTACATCCCGGCCCAGGCAGCTGACTCCTCAGCTGGGCGCAAGCTCCACAGGGTGGGGCTATAGGGAGTCCAGAGCACAGGGCTATTCTATTCCCCCAGGCTGATGCCCTGCAAAGAGGAGTACTCAATGCAAGAAAAATGGGACCTGTCATAGAAAGAGTGATTCAACACAGGGATCCTGGTGGCTGTCCCTTCAGCTCTCTCCCCATAGCCACAAACCCCAGTCTTTCCTCCAGGCTGATCCACTCTCCTTCTGCTGAAGCCCATCGTGAGTGGCTGAGACCAAAATTTTGTGCACTGGACTTTTAAGAGGGCACCTGTGGGCTCTGGCTGGGTACCTCAATTGCTTCCAGCATCATCCTGACACCAAGGTTGCGGGTTTGATCCCTGGTCAGGGCACGTATATGATTCAATTTATGACTGCATAAATAAGTAGAACAACAAATTCTCTCCCTCTCCCCCCCACCCTAGAACAAAAACGTGCCTATGTCTCTAGCAGACTCTCATCTCTTCTGAGTGGATAGAATCCCTGTTGATTCTCACAGCCAAATGTTATGTTGACACCTCTTCCTGGCTCTGGTGCTCTGGGATGGAGAGTCTGGCTTTGAGTTGAGACCCCACACTTCTCAAGGGGAATTTTTGCAGTTGAAATACCTTCTGGAATTTCAGCTGCTGCCCATGGGAACTGGGCCAGCTCTTCTCAAGTCCCTGCCCTTCTTCCTAGTCTCAGTGTGCAGCTTCTCCTGTAAAGCCTTGCTTATAAGACTTCTCTTCAACTAGTCTTCAGGTGGTTATTCAAGTTGATTGCTCTACATTTTAGTTGTAATTCCAGTTTGGTCCTGGGAGGAGGTGAATGTAGCTTCTACCTGCTACACCACCATCTTAGATCTGATCCGACTCCTGTAATTCCCCTCAACCTAGCCCCTCAAGAGTGTATGTACAGATTCACACTACAGCTGCACCACGCCACCCTCCCTCTCTGGCACCTTTCTAAGCATTCTCATGCTCACTTGGGGATCAGTCCAATGCACAGCCTATTATCACTTGGAGAGGACACGGAAAGGCAGGGGAAACTGCAAATACCTGAAGCCATTAACCAAAATCAATAAATATGAAGGATTCCCATGAAGAAAATGAGTCTTGTTTCCATTTCCAATTCGCACTGGGGGAAGTGAGCCACAGTGCTCAAACTCAGAATTCAGGAGGCGTGCCTCTGCTCTGCCCAGGCCTCCATCATGGCATTTAAACATCTGTCTAAGCACTGGCCCACTGTCAGAAGTTTGGGAAATGCCTTCCCACGAAAAAGATACTGAAGCACTCTTCTGCAGCATTTCCTTCTTAAACATATTCCCTCTGAATTCTCCAAATGAGAGAAACCCTTCATTAGAAAGAAATTTGTCAATGACCTAGAAATGGCCATTCTTGGCGGCAAGACGTGAGACCCCAGGTCTCTACAGTCCAGTTTGTGGTTTGGTAATTGAACTTTCGAGATATCTCTTTGCAGACAACTTTTTGAAACAGAGTTTTATTAAGATTTCAAGAAGAGAAGGAAACTCTCACCTCACAGTACTCCGTGATAATGCAGAAATGATCTTGCTCTACAAAGCTTGCGTGGAACTTGACAATGGCTGGGTGGTTCAGCCTGGAAAGGAGCTGGGCCTCCAAATTGGCCTGCACAGTCTCATTTGGATTGAGTTCTCCAACAGAGATTTCCTTCAATACCTTTCTGCAGCCAAAAAAAATTTTAATACATTTAGAGCTAAAAGAAACACACACACACACACACACACACACACACATTTAACAGATCCAAACAAGTGGTGCAGGGCCATCTAATTAATACCCAGGCTGTGACCTACTCATACATCTGGTATTGCCTGTTACAACACTGTGTCTCCAGGTGGTGCCTGGGCCTGCCTCTCCTTCCTAGCCAGTGACATGGCTTCCCCAGGCCTCTGACCTCCACGCCTGTGGCTCTACAGTTGGGGCAAACAGGGCAGAGAGGGAACATCGCCATTACAGTGCCCCTCTGTCTCTCTGGATATCTCCACTTCTCCTTGTTATCTGCATGGTGGCCCTGTTTCTGTTTGTCTTTTTCTGTCTCTCCATGTTTTTTCTCTATCATATGTTTTCCTCTGTTTCTATCTCTGCTTTTCAATTCCCCTCTTTATCGTGGTGTCAGTATCTCTTCGCCTCTGTGTCCCTTTGTGTGTGTGCATGTCTCTCTGTGCGCAAACATAACGTAATATAATGAAATGTAATATAAATATAATGTGTCACTGTCTCTCTGTCTCTTACTCTTGCTGTGCCTCTCTCTCTCTCCCCGACTCTCTCCCTCTGCCTGTGTCCCCCTGCCTGTGTGTGCAATACACACAACACACATGCTTCCCTTTGTTCCTAAGCTCTAAAATTTTCCAAAATCTATGAATAGGACAATGCCTACATATTTTATTTTTAAACTATTCTTTGCATAGCATACTTTATTATTATGGATATTATGAGAAGAGAAAAAATCCAAAGACCTTCTCAGAGGTATTTAGGATCTTAAGCATATATAAGTGGAACAAAAACTCATTAAATCTCCAAATTATTAATTTAAAAATTGTAATAACTCAATGAGTAGTGGACCGAAACATTGTTTCTTCCCATCTAAGAAAAAAGTAGTCTGCCGAACAAGCCAATTACGGGACCGGAGTGTAAACTAGACTGCCGGGGAGAAGGACTGCGGAGCGCCAATTAGTGTGCACACAGATCCCACTGACTATGGGTGAGCCGTAGCGATAAATGAAGGCAAGCTCTGCAGGACCTGTACTAGAAATCACTTTCCAAACAAAAGTTCTTTAAGAGTTACCACCTATGCATATCAATGAAATTGTACTTACATAGAAGCTCTCTTAAATAAAGGCCCTTTAACCAACTCATGGATTAACCAGAGCCCTCGGGTCCCCCTAACAGACGCGGACAGCTGCCTCTCCCCAAGGGGACACCTGGGCACAGAGGCATGCTCTGGCACCCCCTCTGTGTCCTTCAGTTGACCGGCATGTGCCTACCCAAGTCACTGTGTTTGTTCTCGCACTTGTTTATGCTCGTTGTGATCATTATTGTAAATCTGTGACTAAACTATGACAAACTGATGAAGGATAAGTGTGAAAATGATCTTTGCTAGGAAAACTAAGTCAAACGCTTACCCAAAAAACTGACAAGTTGCAAAACAATATGGTTAAATAAGTTACTAACAAGACAACTTAAAACATTGGTTGAAAAATATAAAAATCCAGTATTCTTTTTACATGTTCTTCATGGCCCTCCCATTCTGAATTCACCCCACCCCAAAAAGACAGCCACAGCCAGCACTGCTCCCACAATGAAAGGATGACTTCGCGGACTCTGCTCCAGCATTTGCAAGTCTTTAACAGTGACTGCAATTTAGAAAGTTGGAATATTTGGTTCTCTTTCCCTAAATGTGCTTTCACGTTGGTATTGTTAATTACAGAATACCCTATTAGGCTCCTATTGATAATGAAGTATATTCTAGAGAAATGCTTGCTTGGTAACTTATGTTAGGGAAAAACTTCTTTCAAGAAATTGTTTAAAAATGATCCCATGTTATTAAAATTGGCATCTCGAATTGCTAGTGTACTACAAAGAGCTTGAAATGACATATGCAGTTGTATTTTGCTGTAACTTCTTAAGAGTACAAAGCAGCAGGCAGAGCTCAATGGTGTCTTCACGGTGCTTTCCCAGTCAACTACTGTGCCCCAACTGACATGCAGTTATACAAGCCACAGTGGTTAAGCAAGACAATAAACCTCATTGGCTACAATACTGCCACTACGCAAAGCCAATCAAGACAATAGAAAGCCTTACACAAACCTGTAATATTCTCTTGCTGTGCAGGGCCAAATGCTATGAAAAGGTTTAACATGCTTGTTTTTCCTTGCAAACATCAACCGTTGTCTAAGAGGGCATGAGATTTTTAAAAAATTTTTTTATTTATTTTTAGAGAGAGGGGGTGGGAAGGAGAAAGAGTGGGAGAGAAACATCAATGTGTGGTTGCCTCTCATGTGTCCCCCACTGGGGACCTGGCCTGCAACCCAGGCACGTGCCCTGACTGGGAATCGGACCAGCGACCCTTTGCTTCACTGGCCGGTGCTCAATCCACTGAGATACACCAGCCAGGGCAGGGCATGAGATTTTACATACAGTTACCTGAGCCTCACCTGGCAGCCTGATGACAAAGCATAAAACCTGATTTGCCCATGGCTTGGCAGGTAGGACAATAAGACAGGTGCTATCCAGTACAACCGTCTCTGGCTGACACGGAATCATTCTACCTCCCCCCTCACCTGAAGCTGCGTCACTGATCTGACAGAGGGAGCTCTCGCTGCACATCCCAGAAGATGAGATCCGCGTCAGCCAAAGAAAGTGTGGGAACTTACCGAGTCAAGGACGGCTTGTCACCTGCTGAGTGGCTCTCAGCCTGTCCCCCTCTCCTAAATAACATGGCAGATATTTACTTTATCAGACTCTCAACTGTTCAGAAGAAGTTTATGACAGCAGCAAAAACGGATATCCCAGCAGACTCATTTTGCAAACATTCTGTTCTCTCTCCTGAGTGTTATGCTTCTTTCTTTCTAGAATCAGCAGTGAGCTGACAAAATTTGGAGAATGACACTGGAAATCTGGGGTAACCACAGCTAATTCCATTCCCTTAGAATTTGCCCACCTTTCATACAAATAGGACAGATGACATTGTTGAGATGTTAAGCAAGGGTTGTTTTTTCCCAGATTTCCTCACATCCTTTCACATTTTCCCCATTGAAGCAGCAGTAAATGGGAAAAGGTAACATCATAAGCTATGGAGAATGACTCAAATCCTTGCTTTTCATTTTCCAGTGAAGAGACCAGACCAAAGAGAAAAGATGTGGAGGAACACCTGACCAGTGGGTGAGTGCTCTCCCTTCCCCCAGGTGAGAAAGAGAGCTTCTGGACCAGATGAAGGGAGGCAAGAAAGTCAGGCACTGCTGAGCCCTTGAAAAAAGGTCATGACCCTTGGCCAGGTCCACAGAGCGGTATAGGAATAGAACTCCAAGATGGGTAGGGGATCCTAAGCACAGAAGTCTTGTGCTCTTTCCAAAAAAGGCCATAGACAATAGCAGGACCCTCACGTTTCCTGGTGTTCAGGAGAAGCCAGGAGTGAAAAAAGGTCTTCAAGGGGAAAATAAGCCAATGGGCCTAACACAGCTCTAGAATCTCCAGTGGGGATTGCAGGAAGGGGCAGAAAGATGTCCCATGCAGCCACAATCACCTCAGTGAGAGCCAGTCAACTGGTGTGGCTGGAGGACTTCCCAGTTGGTCTACAGATAACTAGCTATGCTCCCTTCCCTTGTGATTTTACCATCAACAACCAGGCACTGCAAGTGTAGAGGAAAAACCTACCATGTGTCTGCGGAGTAGTGGGCACTGGGCACTCACAGTCCCTGCCCTTGTGTCTCCTGGGAAAGACAGGTACTAAACAAATAAGTGTGCACAAATGTGTGTATATATGTATGTTTGTATTTTTAAAAACTTCAGATTCAGACAAATGCTATAAAGTGAAGGTAAGTGATGACTGAGGCCCCCCTGATTTAGGATGCCGTGACTCTCGAATGTGATTACCAGCCAGTGCACCCACTTAGGGCAATGCCACAGGAAACAGATTTAACCTCAGTTTAAACAAGAAAGTAATTTTTTGGTTACTTGATTTTTTTTTGATTCAGCATTTATCTGTTCAACAGAGAGAAAAATAAATCTGCTCAGGACTTTTAAAATAGAGTTTTTATTCATCTAGCAAGGCAGCAATTATTTTAATGAATTCTTTTTCAAATGGTAATCTCTCATTTTTTCTAATTTATAAGGAAATATAATTTCATTATAGAAATTTTTTAAGATGAAGCATGAGGGAAGTATTAATCACAATTCATCATTAACATTTCTGTGTATTTCCATCTTTTTGCTACACATTTTTTTAAACAGTAGAGGCCAAACAATTTGCAGGATTTGCCTGCTGCTGCTTTCATGAGACAGTACCATAGTTGACACCTGTCATTTGTGGCACCAGCATCTTTAAACAACCTCTTTACAACTGGAGCAGATCCCTGGACAATGGGTGCTGTCTTCCCCAGAATCATGAAAACAGACAACAAACAAACCCCACATCTTCCACCTTCCTTGGGTTGGGGTGCCAGCATCTAACTTGGCCTCCACCAGTCAGCTACACCCATCCAAGACTTTGCCTTGGGTGTGAGCTGTGTGAAGAAACAGGGTGGACACAGGGCCTCCCTTCCTCCCTTTTGCTAATACAGGTGTCTCAAGAACGAGCACGGCCCTGGGGAGTGGCAGCAGGTCATCCCCGTGGTGTGGTTCTGGCTGATGTTTCTGGAAACTTAGCCGTCAGTCTGCCCCCCGCTGCCCTCCCACTGCCACTGTGCTTGTCTGTATTCTGGTACAAATGCTTTTCTGCTTAACCTGTGCAGAGGGCGGATGCTCTTATCTACACCTGGGAGTCCTGACCAGTGCAGTTATAAGTGACATAAGCACATTTAGGTGTTAACACAAATCACTGTAAACACTTTGGAATAATGAAAATTGAACCTCCGAAGACCTGACTCATGAGGCTAATTTTTATATATTTATTTGAGTCTTAAAACGCTAAGATTTTCTAAGGGATTTAAGGTCACAGTATTTCTCATTTACAGGTGGGAATATCACGACAGTGGGAAACATTATTTTGAAAGTTATTTCATGCCATTATTTAATATGGCATACAACTTTAAAATGTAAAGGGTGTGAAAATGTAATGTCAGAGAGTGACGTGTATTTCAAAAACTGGCACATTGATAAAAAATGGAAAAGCCAATTATCACCAAGACAAAAATAACAAGTATTGGAGAAGATGTGGAGAAAAAGGGGACCTATACACTGTTGGCAAGAATGTAAATTGGCAGCCACTATGGAACACAGTACGGAGTTTCCTCAAAGTGGATACCGTCTGACCCATATGACTCTTCTGAGTACCTACACGAAAAAACTGAAATCATTTATTCATAAAGATATATGCACCCCTACGTTCGTTGCAGCACTATTCATGGTGGCCAAGACATGGAAACAACCCAGGTGTTCTTCAGTAGGTGATTGGACAGAGAAGATGCAGTACATGATCTGGGGGAATGATTCTCAGCCATAAAAAAATGAAATGCTGCCATTTGTAACAAGGAGTGGATCCTGAGATATCATGCTAAGTGAAATAAGATGGGAAAAGACAAGAATTATATGATTTCATTCCTAAGTGGTATGTAAAAGATAAAGCAACAATTGAAAAAGCAAAACAAACAAACAAAAAATACCATCAATATAGACAACAGTGTGATGGTTATCAGAGGGAAAGGGGGTGGGGGACGTTGAAGAGGGTTAAGGGGGTTAAATGAATGGTGACGGAAGGAGACTAAACTTTGGGTGATGAGCACACAATGCAATATACAGATGATATATTATGTACTTATACATTTTATAATAATACAGATTTATCTATATAAATTTGTATAAATTCATACAAATTTTTAAAGGGGGGGAAATGAAAAAGCAGGAACTAAAGGTACCTACAGACTAGCTGAAAGAAAAATGATAGATGTTAGTAAAGCGTATACAAGATAAAATTATTTTATTTCCGCTGTTTTTGCTTCTCTTAGCAATTCAAAAACATATTTTTAATGACTACTGTCAAAGAAAAAGAACATAAACATTTTATGGATTATCATCATGCCATAATTATGAGCGGCTCTTCTTGTTTTTAACAATTAAATCCCTGCCTTCAGCTCATTTGGGGCTAGAATCCCCATTCATCTGGTCTTTTCCCCTTCACCCTTGATCACAAGGCGTGTGCCAGAGGCTTAGAACACAGTAGAGGCTCAAATGACATCTCGGTACAGTACAGGTGCCTATGGCAAACATCGGCGACTGAAGAGCAAACTCCTGCCAAGCCCAGCTTCAGACTCCACACAAGGCTCCTGACAGCCATTACCAAACACATTAACATAGACTGCGGGAGCAACTTTGCCCTCAAGTCCCACCGTCTGCCACAGATGAAAGTAAACACTACCAAGACATGACCTGCTTGGGGAGGAGAGGTGGCCAGTTTCTCAGAGGAAAAAGGCCAGGAGCCCCTTCCTCCAGGGGCTTTTATTGGGTTGTAATACACAGGAATATAGAGCAGCAAGGATCAAACAGTAGATAACATTTCAAAGAAATCTGGGGGCTTACTCTGAGTCAGTGTCTGTCATGAAAGGGAATTTGCAGAAACTTTGGGAGACATACTCATTTCCTGCTTGGACCCTTAACATATGAATGAAAGCACTCTTAGCAAAGCAGTTTTCACAGGATTTTTAGGAATTCTTTCTTATGCCAGATTACTCCGGATACCACTCTAGCAAGGCAAGGAGCTGCACCCCTCCCCATCAGGTTTTCAGGGTTAAGTGGATTAGAGCCAGGAAGCGCTTCTCCCAGAGAACATGGGGACTCGGGCCATGTCACATAGGTGGGGGGCAAGGGTCTATTGCTCCCTCTTTGTCACAGCCCCCCAAGTCCTTCCATGAAGGCCACCCAAGTGATCAAGTCTGGATTAGGTTGCCCCTCGCTGTGAGGGGTCTTACCCGTCATCAACCTTGACTATGCTTTGGGTGCAGGGGGAAGAAGCTGAAGCAGCGTTTGCTATCAGAGACAAGCTTTTGTCTCCTGTGGCTCAAATTCCGGAGGGCACTCACTCATCCTTAGACTTGGGGGGTAGTTCAATTTCTGAAACCAGGCAGAATGGTTCCCAACAATAGACAATTCTACACTTCAGTTACTTTACTATCTCATCACTGCCTTTGGTAAGCCAAACACAATGCTAGGTGCTGGGGATACAAAGACAAGAAAGATTAAAAATCCTGCCCTCTTAAGACAGTTCAGTCTCATCAAGGAGGCCAATAAGAATAAAAATACTTGAACATTTATGATAAATGCAATAACAGAACTAGGGGTAGGGCATAGACTCCCCCAACACCTCTCTGAGAAGAAAAGGCCAAACCTGTAGACTAGAACCCCAGCAGGCTCACATTTGCACATGGAAATACTCTGTCCTATTCTGAATCGCCTTTCCCCAGCTGGGCCCCAAGTAACCAAACAATTAATTGATTGTTCTTTTCTATTTGCCCTGTACAATCAACACCCAATAGATGAATGTCTGTATTTGCATTATTTGAATAGGCTGCGAATGTTAATTAGCATGTAACTGTTTTTTTAAAACTACTTCAAAAAAACTCATACTTTTTATATCTATTTAGCATTCTTTAGAATAACACAAACACACACATACACACACAGTATACATGATGAAGTGTGGAATGAAAATGTTGCAAGAAGGTATCCTTTTAAAACATCTATAAAACTAGCAGGTTCACAAACCACTCTTTCCTTTCTTCCTCCCCAAGCATTCATTTATGTATACCCATTTTTATCAAAAAAAAAGCATGTAAGCTTTATATAACAAGATTTTAAATAATGTGAGGAACTGTCAAAAGACAGTGGGCACTATCTTTTGACAGTGTGGGCACCTGTGGCTTACTTCCACAGAGCCGGTGTAAAACACACCTCTGAGTTACCCTGCCCGAGGGTCAAGGACCAGCTCCTTTTTGGTTAACACTACTCCCTGGGAGTGTTAACACCCCCAGTCTTCCAGCCTGCTGGAGTATGGGGCCCTAATGGCCAGAGAGAGGCCTCAGGCTGAATGAACCGCAGGTGCTGGCAGTTGGAGGCTGGGTCCACGCACAGGAAATATCAGTTGTCCAAGGAACACCAGCACGTCTTGCACAGGGATAAAAATAAAGAAAATTTCCTCTGTTTTAAATTCTGGTCTATTTTATCAATCAATACTGCTGAAGATGGCTAGGATACTCCTGCAGCTGGCTAGACGGAATAAGATGTCTTGAATACTGAATAATGCAACTGCAAATCAATTATAACCTATAGATAAATTCTATTTCCTAAGTTTTTTAAGGATGATTTAGTTTAGAAACACATTAGCAGCATATAGGAGTATTACATACAGGTAATAACAAAGAATAAATAATTGAGAATAAGCAATATAAAGCTAATAAAGAACAAATAAGAGTAGAAGTATTTTGGACATTTTTTGTTTGGCAAATATGCCATTCTTGGCTCCTGTCTAGATTATATTTTCATTTGTGGTGTCAAATTCCATGCGGTGTTTCAATGCTGGCACCATAACAAATTATGCAAGTTGCCTTTTTCCCCCTTAAGTAACAGGAGAGAGTAAACAGAAATTTCAGGAGTGGGAGGTCTGAAGACAAATATTGCCTGAATAAAAAATACCTAATAACCATGTAAATTTCATGACTCTTCCATCGGCATAAATCTTTCAAAAAACAGAAGTGGCTCGAGCACCGTCTCGGGGCTGGAAGCGGCACCGTGCTCCTGCGGGTTCTCTGCAGGGATCTTTGGTGCTGATACCAGAACGGGACTGCCTGCAGGACGGACTGCATCCAGCCCTTCTCCAGACGGCTCCTTAGAGGACACATGGAGAAGAGTTAAAAGGCTAACTGCTCGGTGTGCAAAGCCCTTCTCCCAGGGCTTGACCGGAGAGTCTGTATAGCGAAACCGAGAAATCCATCAGTGAGTATCAATTACCTGGGGGTCTGCAAAAAGCCAGCATTTGTTCTGGCCATGCTGGGAGAACCTTTATATTCATACATTCACTACAAGGTGGCTACTTCCCTGCCATTTCTAAACCACAGCTTTCTGGGCCTTCTTCTACAGGCTCTAAAAGTTCTCTTTACCTGCAGCAACACAGTAGAGCCATTTCTCACTTCCCCCTCAAAACCATTTATGGCTCCTCTTCCCACACACCTTCGGACAAGTGGTCAGGAAATTTATTTTTCTTATTTATGCAGATGAGTAAGGTCATTGAATAATGCAGCATAATTATTTTAAGAGACACTGCTGGCTGTCTACCCACCTCCCTACACGTCCACCATCACATGCTCTGGAGTGGAGGGCCCACTCCCCAGCACCCGGGAGGGATCATAACCCATCTAAGCCTATCGTGCAATCCCATGCCCTTTGCCAGTGATTAGTTTAGGCCCATGGGATGTGAGGAAAAGCCTCCTGGGGGTTCCTAAGAGAGATGTTTCTCATTGATGAAAAGCAGCGTGGCAGGATAACCTGCCTCTTCATGTTATCTGCATGTGACTCCTCGAACTTTGGCAGCCAACTGGGGTCATGAAAGAGGCCACCCTGAGAGGCTAAATGATGGAAAAGAGAAAACACCAAGTTCCTTATGATGCAAGTGCCGACTCTGTCAACCCCAGACCTACTCTCTCGCTAGACTTCTTGTTAGAGGAGTCTTTTTTACTGTTGAGGACATTCTGATACCAACACTTTGCTACACAAAGAAAGGGGAGACTTGTAAAGAAGAGATGAGAGGCAGACGTGGAGAGCATAGTAAACACTCCACTCATTCGCACACAATTAAGGCTGTGAAAACCCAAAGCATGAAGTTAGGCTTGGCTGTGCTGTACATCAAAATTAGAACAAAGCCCCTTGAGAACAAAGGGCCTTATTTATTTACAGAGCACTAAATCTCCTGATTTCAACTGGAAAAGGTATAGCGTGGCTCTTTTGCACTTGGACATTGGTACGAATCTTCAAAAATTCATGATACACCACAATGAACTATATAAAATGGATCTACAGTGAGAAAAAAATTTTGAATAAATGACTAGAAATTATTTGTTATTAGTGAATCTGGAAATTAAAGCATGGTATTTCTTTAGAGAATTTGAAAACATAATTTTAGTTATTAATGCTAAATTCTCATATGTCTAAAATTGATTAGTTATCAAAAAATATCGAGACTCAAAATGATTAAAATTCCACCATTCCCTTCCTTCTCTTGATTTTAGGTACAGGAGTTATGATTGCAAACAGAAGGTAATCTAAAATGAGTGGCAAGGAGGAAAAGAGCCAAGTAAAGGGCATGGATAATTCAGCAATCAAAAAATAAATATAAATAATAAATGAAAACAAGCCCTGGCTGGGTACCTCAGTTGGTTGTAGTTTCACCCATACACCAAAAGGTAGTGGGTTTGATTCCAGTCAGGGCACATACTTAGGTTGCAGGTTCAGTCCCCAGTTGGGTCATGTGCAGGAGGTAACTGAAGGATATTTCTTACATAGATGTCCATCTCTCTCCCTCTCTCTCTCCCTCCCCCCAGATCAATAAACACATCATCCTGGCTGGGTGGCTCAGTTGGCTAGAGCATTGCCCCATGCACCTAAAGGCTTTGGGTTTGATTCTGGTCAGGGTGGGTGTGGGGGGGCCACCAGTCGATGTTTCTCTCTCACATCGATGTTTCCCTTTCTCTCCCTTCCCCTCTCTCTCAAATCAATAAACATATCCTTGGGTGAGGATTAAAAATAAATCCTCATTGAATAAATGACTTTAAAAAAAGAAAAATATAGAAATTTAAAAAAACCTTTGAGATGAAAAAGACCAAGAAAAAAAGAGTTCCTAAAATATCTCACCTCCTCTCTAATGCTCTGCCCCAAATTAAAGAAAATATACTTTAATAAAGGCGCCTTTTTCTATAATTCTCTAGAAATAGGAAAAATTGCTAGTATGCAGATTTACTTTGTTTTTACACAGTCTGAAGTCTCAAACTTAGGAAATTAAGAATAAAGTCATTAGGTGTTAGAAGCACAGGGTTGGTCTATAATTTTTAGAAGAAGGTAAAATAAAATTCCAAGAACTGTAGATGACATTTATTGATTTTGAGGCATTGTGGGAAGGTTCTATCTACAAGTCTTTCTCGGCCCCTTGAGGGCTAAAGTAGGGCCCTCTCCTCTATGTGTCCTGTGACAGCATGCAACATATGAGCCCTCCTACTGCAGTGAAGGCACCGTAAAGGCCAGGTCTCACTTTATTCACTGTGGAACTGCCAGCGCCTGGCTGTGTTTGAATGCAACCAAACGTACATACTCCTTACCCTTCAAAATTCAGCTCATCCATTACCTCCACCATTGCTACTACCACTTCAACAATTACACTTTTTCATAATTTATTTGTTGGGCTTCACCCTCAGACTGAGAATAATTACATTTTGTCCATTTCTGTACCCCAGCATAAGTCTCAGCACACAGTGCATGTTCTAAATGTTTGCTGACTATTAAATGATCAAAATCAAAAGCACACCAAGCACTGTTGCAAAAGTAGTGGGCATCACAACTCCCACGCATGACTTTTTTCCGTGTGGAAATACTTCAGCTTATATACTGGGCATCCATAAGAAAATGGAAGTTTATATAAATTTGCTTCCTAACAAACTTGCTGAAATAGCCTTATCTAAACGCTACCTTAGTCATTGGAGCTGACAGAAACATTAGCATAAAGAAAATGGTAAAGGTATTTTAACCCAGAAAATAGTTTTGCTCGGATGCTTGACAGTATCTCAAAGATGATTCCCACTGCAAGGACCTTGCCCAAGAGAAGCACAAAGCTACCCAGTTTCCCTAATCCTGTTTCCTTATTCCACCTCCTTTCCAATTTTAAAATG
Source organism: Sturnira hondurensis (assembly GCF_014824575.4). Taxonomy (NCBI): domain Eukaryota; kingdom Metazoa; phylum Chordata; class Mammalia; order Chiroptera; family Phyllostomidae; genus Sturnira; species Sturnira hondurensis. Next base: position 8,003,305 of record NW_028085930.1, read on the forward strand.
GATTTTATAAATTTCTAGAATTTTGAAGTTATACCTTTTGCTCCCCCTCCACTCTGTTCTCAGTATAGAGATCTTCAGTGTCTAGTAACAAGACAGCTTAATTTTTTTTTCATTTTTTCAAACCATCATTCAAAGAATGAAAAATCCTGGTCCCAACTCTGCTCTTCCCCTCCTTAGCATTAGAGAAGGGAAAACCAAAACAAAAAACAGAATAGAATAGAATAATGGTCTTGCTCTTGATAAAACTCTAATGAAAATATGTCTGGCCCTGGCTGGTGTAGCTCAGTGGATTGAGCGCGGGCCTGTGAACCAAAGGATCATAGTTCGATTCCCAGTCAGGGCACATGCCTGGGTTGCAGGCCAGTTCCCAGCAGGGGACACAGGAGAGGCAACCATACATTGATATTTCTCTCCCTCTCTCCTTCCTTTCCCCTCTAAATATAAATAAATAAAATCTTTTAAAAAATTATTCTTAAAAAGTAATATATATATATAAGAAAATATGTCTGTTTTTCATTCATTATCACTTGAGTGTTATGGAAAATCTTGCCAATAGTCAAGAGCCACTGTCTATAATAATAGAGTCCCATATTTCAAGGTCTGGGATAAGACCACACAAAGGAGGGAGATAAGCTTTCTCAGGACTTAGCTTTCCTAGCAAGGTGGTGACATCTATATTTTTTGAGATTATCTTAGGTACTATAACTCTACAGATACGATTTTGTGTATGTGAAGGCCAGTTTTTAAAACATCCAATCGTGCAAAACTCATTTGACTTAACATTGTTAAATAGTTGAGTAGTAACATGCCGTAAAAACAAAAACAGCCCTGGCCAGTTAGCTCAGTTGCCTAGAGCCTCATGTGGTGATACATCAAGGCTGGAGGTTCAGTCCAGCGCTACACACAAGAATCAACCGAAGAATGCATAAATAAGTGGGACAACACACTGACCTCTCTACAAATCAATAAAGAAAATAATTAAAACTGATAAGACTTAATGCAACAAATCATTCATTCACTCTGTCACACTTTGAAAGGCACTGGGCTTAGAGCAAAGACCCCGTTTACGTCAGCAAGGAAGTCAAGGAGCGTGACAATGTCAATAAGGATATGAAAGAATAATTTACCAAACATAATCAGGTTAGCTTTTGTTATGATCGGTATATGTTCTAAATTTACAATTAATGTTAGGTTAATATTGAAAATGCAATTTTCTAACACATAAGTTTTGTCAAGCTTTCGTTTTGAACGTTACAGGAAAATACCAGTAGTTTGGCTTTTAATGAGAAAGCCAGATTGATGCAAAGCCTACCATGAAATTAAGATATAGAGAAAAAATGAGTTTTAAGAAGCAACAAAAACCAATTAGCTTGATTTTCTTTTTTTTTATTTAAACATTTTATTTATCTATTTTTCAAGAGAGGGGAAGAGAGGGAAAAGGAAGAGGGAAACATCAATGTGTGGTTGCCTCTCTCACATCCCCCACTGGGGACCTGTCTCTCAACCTAGGCATGTGCCCTGACTGGGAATTGAACCGGTGACCTTTAGGGTTCACAGCCTGGCATTCATTCCACTGAGCCACACCAGCCAAGGCACTCTATTTTCTTGACTATGTAAAACTGAAAAAGGATAAGCCCCGTTTGAAGTACAATTAAATTATGATCCAGGCAGCCCTGGCTGGTGTAGCTCAGTGGATTGAGCACAGGCCTGTGAAGCAAAGGGTCACTGGTTCGGTTCCCAGTCAGGGCACATACCTGGGTTGCAGGCCAGATCCCTAGTAGGGGACACATGAGAGGCAACCACGCATTGATGTTTCTCTCCTACTCTTTCTCCTTCCCTTCCCCTCTCTCTAAAAATAAATAAATAAAATATTTTAAAAATTATGATCCAGGCAAATAATCTAGGGTTTCAGTGAAATAAAATCCCCCAATCTTATTAGTAGCAGGTAGGTGCTGGTTGGCCTCCAGTTAACATTAAGACAAACGAATAGCAAAAAAGTTTGTATTTCTAAATTTCAGTCTCCATTTCATCATCATGGTCATTGTAATATATGGACTCACACTAAAACTGTCTTTTTAATTCAACTATAGCATAAAGCAGGTTGTCATCGTATTTAATTCTGAGATGGAAAGGAAGGGGAACAAAGAGCTCTGTATTAACATTCTTCCATTAGACAGTTTAAGCAGCTGATTCTGGGTCTTATATTTTTGCTGAGTAGTGCAGAGAGAGAGAGAGAGAGAGAGAGAGAAAGCCAGGGCTTAACCTCTCAACAGAGCTCAAATTAGAATCTACTACTAGAAAGGATCTAGTTTCCCTGAATGACAGCTTATGGATTTAGTCATTGATTTGTAACGCACAAAAAAAGGTACTGTGGACTGTGTAAGAGGAGGAAGAGACGGGAGGCATGTGGCTAGCCTGTCTCTCACTACACAGGCTTCATTTTTCAGAGTCAGGAGGGCAGTGGGAGCCTGGCTAAACACAGTGCTTTGGAACCGGCGTGCTACTGCATCTCACAGAGATGGCCATGCAGAGCTTGTCCTACCTGCCCAAGGAGCCCATAGGAACTCTGCACGGGAGATCACCTTTGCTGGTCCTAACCCTGAGCCAAGGACACTAAAAAAAGTCTTGAGCATGGCTTTCCACCAGCAGTGTTTCTAGAGACTCTGTAATTCATTTGACAATAAGTCAAACTGTTGTCATGCCCATACAACAAAAGAAAAAAGAACTGTTAGACTCAGAAAGTGTGATACCTGAAGAAGCTTCGAAGAAAGGAAACAGGATCTTAAGAGCAGTGCTTCTCCACCCTGGCTTCGCATACAAATCACCGGTGTTCCAATACAGGTCCAGGGCAGCCTGGGAGTGCCCGTCTCTAACAAGGTCATGGTGATGCCCTAAGCTGTCAGCCCAGGGAGCACACTTTGAACAGCCAGGATAATAACCTGTAGGGCGCCAGAAGACTGCCGGGGCTGCGAGTGTGGACGAGCCCCGGAGTTCTCTAGGGGCTTGGGGGAGGGTGGGTTTGAAGAGCAGTCCGAGATCGAGGACACACGTCCCCCTCCCACCCCAGGCAGCATGAGATCTGACTTGACAACAAAGCTTTGGGAGCCACTGATGGTGCGGCACCCTCACTTCACATACGAGGACACTGGGACCCAGAAGGGCTGTGAGACCTGACTACACGCCCTCCTGAGAATGGCCCACAGCCAACATCAATAGGACCCCAAAACCCCAGTCGGTGCCAAAACACCACTAGGAATACCCCCCATATGTAAAAACTGGCCCATATTTTTAAAACTGCAGTTTGTGTTGCTTCCCCTTGTTCTGTTCCCATTGGTGATTAGGTACAGCTTCTCACGGACACTTCAACGTGCCTTGCTACCCAATTTATCACTTTCACGTAGTTATGCTCTGCCTCACCCCACAGAGGATTCGACATAACTTACATAATAAAATAGAAGGCCGAGACTGGCAAGAGTAGGTGGAAATAAGAAAGAGGGAAAAGAAGAACAAAACTATACTGGCCAAAAATGGCTGCTATGGTTGAACTTCAAATTTAATTCCAAACTTCTTAGGATGTGTGATTACTACTACTATTACTACTGTTGCTATTATTGACAATAATGTCATAGATGTCACTCTTGCCTATTATAACAGGGTATTCCAACCTCTGGAACCTTCACGACATAAATTGGTTTTCATTTTAGTCACATAGCAATGGTAGTTACCTCAAAAAGGACATCGGTGATGATTTTATATCGAATTTGTTCAGAAACAGGATTCCAATGTACATATGGAATAATATACTTTGATGTCTAATTTAATAAAAGCTTCTCAACTCTTACCTTAATTCTGGTTTCTCATCTCAGTGCATGTGTACAGAGTGCCTGAGCCTGGAGTACAAAACACCCCACTTGTCTGAGGAGCACCCACTGCCTTCCAGGGGGTTGCAATTCAGGGGGGGCACAGAGACAAATTATTACAAACCATAAGAAAGCATCATGTACCTTAAAAGAACGAAATAAATATCCTAAAAAGAGGACCAAAGAACAAGATATGAGATAACCAAATGAAAAATCTAACCACTAACATGGCAATACTGGTGTTAATTTTGACAATAGCAAATGCCACATAACGAACAGTCATTTGGCACCAGGCACTGTGCTAAGACACTGTTATAATCCTCACTTTTGAAACGAAGAAACTGAGAGATAAGCAAGTTAAGACCCTTGCTTAGAGGCACAGAGTCCAGAGAGTAGCCACCCCATAATAATAAGACTAAGACCCCCACTTCTGAATCCTGGGCACCTCCCCACTGTGGGACCCTGCCTTCTGAGTTCACAAAGTTGGACCCAAATGAGCTGCACACGGATATCACAAGGTTGATAACACAAATGATCAGGAAAAAGGAAAGAGGTGCCCTCCTGCCAACCCAGACCCTCCAAAAGCACATGTCCGATTTTCACAAAAAAAACTTCCAGAAATTGCAGAGCAATAAAGACACGAATCTCTGGCAAAACTGAGGCCTGGTGATTGAACAGATGGCTTGTCTGCATTTAGAACATGAAGCAAGGCCAGCAGGGGCTCACATGGGCTACGGAGAAGAAGCCATACTAAATTAACCTAATTTCTTTCTCCAAGAGGGTTTTTTGATTGGTAGATCAGAGAGAAGCGATTAGTCGTGGTATATCATGATTTCAGCCCATCAGATAAACTCATGTGAAGAGATGGCAACAAGAAGGCTCTCACGACAGCCTTTTTATATGGGAGAGATGCAGTCTTCACGGGATTCATGGCTGGTTGAACAAGCGGACCAAACACGCTGGAGCCTTGGGTCTCGGCCACTTTGCAGGTGCTCCCTTTTGTAATGCCACTGGAATCCATCCCTAATAAGATCTTCATCGACATGTTATTAATGGCTTGAAGATCCAAAAAGACATATATACCAGGCTTGTAGGAGACACAAAGCCAGGCAGCATAATCAATAGACATAGTCAGAGTCAAATTTTCAAAGTGATTGGAGAAGCGGAAATGTGAGCTGGAAAGCACACATTTAGCACCCAGGTTAAATTTTGCAAGGATAAATCTGGAGTTCTATTGTTACAGCTAGGAGAATAAAATCCTCAAATTTCAAATGAGTGAAACAAGGCTTAAGAGTAAAATGGCTCACTTATCAATACAAAAACTCTGAAGGTGGTATGTGGGGACAAGACTAATCACCCCCCAAATTCCATATGAGACCCCAATACAATGTGACTGCTTTTAAAGGGGCTCCTGAGATTGCAAGTGATTCTGAAATGTCTGCGAGGTCTTAGCGTAAACACACTTGGTTCCATCAGGCCCCTTGTATTCAGGCCTGGAAACCTCATTCCAAGGAGAATATTGTCACCAAAGTTAATCCGAGAAACAATGATTAAGATTTTCAGGAGTCTTAAAATCAGGTTACCCAAGGAATAAAAAAGGGACAGAACAAATACATTTTGAGCAATAACTTACAAAAATGTGCTAGGAATGTTTCCTGTGTCTTTAATACTTATAACCATGTAAAGTAGTTATTCTTTTCCCCATTTTACAGGTGAGAAAACTGAGGCTGATAGTTTAGGTAATTGTCTGAAGTGGAGAGATTGAGAAATGAATGCAGAAGAGTTGGACTTGAAGGCCAAGGCATTTTCCAATTCATTACTAATGCAACCTCTATCCAGTGATTAAAACAGTGATGACATCAACATTAATCGAGAGAAGATTAGACAAAGAAGGGACGTGAAAACTATGTCACACAATACACGCCCTGGTTTCACGCTTCTAGGCCTTCCCTCAATTTCCCCTACCTGAGACATCCTCTCTGTACCCCTTCTCTGCCAGATCCACACTCACCCTGTAAACTCCTGTGCCCTCCTCTACAATGTCTTCTCTATTCTCTAAAAATAGGTTAAGTGCACCTCCACCTGGCAAGTCCTGCAAAGAGACGCAAGTGCCTATTTATATCCGTTGGCCTACTACTCTGTCAGCTCTTTGAGGGTGAGAGCCATATCCTGTTTGGTTTTTATTTTTTTTCATAACAGTTTTATTGAAATTTAATTCACACACCATAAAATTCATTCTTTGAACATGTACATTCAGTGGTTTTTAGTATACTCCCAGAGGTTTGAAACCATTGCCACTATCCAATTTTGGAACATTTTCATCATCCCTCTTAGGGACTGCATTGTGTCCCCGCCCACCCTCAATGCATATGTTGAAGCCCCAACTCCCAGTAAAAATTTAACCACTTGTTTGGAGATAAGATCTTTAATGAGGTAATTAAGTTAAAATGAGGACATTAGGATAGGGCCCTAATCCCATATGACCGCTGTCCTTGTAAGAAGAAAGAAAGAAAGACACACCAGGGACAGGCTCAGGATCACACCCAGTAAGGACCAACGTGAGAATATAGGGAGCAGGTGGCCACTTACAAACCAAGGAGAGAGGCCTCAGAGGAAACCAGTTCTGCCCACACCTTGATATTGGACTTCCAGCCTCCAGAACTGTGAGAAAATACTCTTTTATTGTTTAAGCCAACCAGTCTGTGATATTTTGTTATGGAAGTCCTAGAAAATAATACCATCCCCAAAGAAACCTCCTACCCATTAACAGTCACCCCCCTTTCCCAGTTCCTGGCAACCACTAACCTGTGATTTCTGTCTCTGTGGATCTGCCTGCTCTGTATTCAGAATGAAATAAATGAAAGTACACAGTATGTGGTTTCTTTCACTTCAGGTATTTTCAGGGTTCACCCTGTTTTATTGTATATATCACATTTTGTTTATCCATTTGCCAGCTGATAGATAGTTGGGTTGTCTCTACTTTTTGGCTATTATAATGCTGCTACCGACACTGGTGTGCAAGTCTTTGTGTGGGCACACATTGCCTTTTCTTCTGGGTACAGACCCAGGACTATAACTGCTGGGTCACACGGTAACCCTGTGTTTAACACTTTGAGGAACGGGCACGTTGCTTTTGCAAAGTGCTGCCCCATTTCACATTCCCACCAGCAGCGTATGAGGGTTTCAGTTCCTCCGCGTCCTCACCGACACGTATCGTCTCTCTATCATGTTGATACCAGTCACCCTGGTGGGTATGCAGCGATCCCTCATTGAGGTTTTGACGGTGATTTGACACTCCACATCACATTTTTTTCATGTGCTTATTGGCCATTTGTATATCTTCTTTGGAGAAATGCATATTTCTACTTGTTTTTGTATCTCCAGCCCCTGATCCAGAACTGGATGCACAGTGGGGGCTCAATAAGTAGAAATCCTAAATCACTTGGAGCTGAACTACCCAGCACTCCGAGATCTTAGCTGACACCTCCTGGATCAAACATCCCACACGCAGGGCTAGGAATCTACAGGGAAACAACGTCCTGGTGGGGTTTGTACCTCACTCTGAAGTTTGAAAACCACTGCCTTAACTGAGCAAAGAGTCTTTAAACACCTAAATCACCGTGACATATTCAGAGGTAAACACATGATCTACGCTGCCACTGGTTGCGGAGATGGGACTGGTGGGCAGGAGTCACAGGCGGGGGACATTGCCTCATGAAGCAGTATCAGCTGCGCTGGGCTGGCCTGTCTGCACCGGAAGATGCAGAAAGGAGTCTCCCACTGAGTGGTGTTATCTCACATTGGAGAGAGAGGGTGGCATGCGGTCCTTGTAGGGAAAGTATGCTATTTCTGCCATAGCTGGTGAATTGCATGAATTGTTAAATATTCTGTCATATGATCAAATAGCACGTTCTGGCTTTAGTTATATCTAAAGTGGATGGAGTCTCTACTGAAAGGGAATGTCTATGTTTTTCCTACCTCTGGATGTTTTATTCTGCTCCTTGCTTTTCTCTAAAAAAAAAGAGAAACAAGATTTCAATACATCCACACAAGCTATCTTACGTCAAAAACTGCTAATACATGTGTACTCTCCTCTCTGTTCTCTGTCGATTTCTTGGTTCCGAGAAATAAAATAAGACTTGGCTGACTACAACAAAAGAGGAATTCATTACAAATTTGATGAGTGGGTCACACCTTCACTGAGAGATTCAGGAGACCAGAGTGTGGATGGTCTCCGTGCCGCCACCACCGGTGCTGGCCCCTGCGGCCCTACTGCCCCAGGAACCCCATCTGGCTGCCACTGCCACCACCAGAGTGGCCTTTCTGGGCCCCTGATTTTTTATGTCATTGGTGCCTAATTCCAGATCCAGAGCATCTGTGGTAGCGGGCGTAACGCTCACTCAGTAGGTAGTCGAGTTGATAATGAATGAATTCAGTGCGCACTGGGAATGCTGGGCACCATGAGGCATGTATAAAAAACCTCAGAGGCCCTATTTATTTCTTCTAGGAGCTTAAATTTTAGGTGAAGAGCTGAGGTGTACAAAGATGGTTGGTAGGCAATAATCACGAGGTTCCCCCTAACCAAGGGGCCCAGTTGAAGGTGACAGGACATGTGTAGCTGCGTAACTGCAATGTGTGGGTTAATTTATACATCGCCATATAACTCAGGAATGGATGACACTGGCCGCTTGCCATCAGCCCTGGAGCTCTCCAGTCACCACAGAGGACATTATGCAACCTTGCAATCTGAACCAGAGAACCTTCCAAGTTGGAGGCTGAAATGCCTTTGCACTAGCTCTCTGCCAGGAGCACGGGGAGAGAAGGGAGACTGCTCGTGTTGGGAAATGATTCTCAGTTCGGATAGATGGAGAGGGTCCCGTAGATAGAATGCCTCAAATAGGAGGCTTAATTTAAATTTGGTCTGGCAGGAGGGATTCAAGATCTTTGAACTGTAAGATCTTTGGCAAGAGCATGACATTATAAAAGTAGCGTTTTATAAAACGGTTGTCCTCGAGCTTAAGGAAAGAATAGAGTAGCCATCAGTCAGCAAGCTACCACAGATGTAAAATTACAAAGACCTAAAGTAACTTGACCTGGAGAGAAAAAGGCCAATTGCAGGGACTGTTAAGGCAGCATCGGCAGCTCACTGGACATGCGGTGAGCAGAGAAACCAGTCACACGTGACACCACTTATCAGTCTTCAGAATGGGAAGTAGCAACTACCAGAAAAAAGGAAACTTTCCATTTGGTTTATGAAATTTCAGATAGTGCCTGGATATTGAAAGGGAGATTGCCTTTCGACCCTGAAAATACAAGCTTGCATGATGTGGAAAGGTCAGAGCTGGAGGGGCAGCCTTATGGTCACCTGCTCTCAGGTAACAGGGTAGATGTGAAACAACACCTATGCTTAGACACACCATCCTTCACCCCAGGGAACATTTACAAGATCAACTTCAACTCAGTGAATCATCAGAAAGCTAGATAAATTGCCTCCGTGAGAAAACCAACGAAAGCCAGTGAAAAATGGCAAGGCAAAACATATTTTCTCTCCTTAAACGTGGCCTCCAAGACCTTTATGTCTAAGATTCCATGTGAGATTATGATTTGTTCAAACAAGATGACTTCACCTTTGCTAATTACTTTTTAACCCTTGGGACCAAAACAGTTCAACCACTTTGACTGCTACTGAGCAAGGCCATAGCTTTCTCATTTGGGGGGAGACTATAGTTGCCCCCACCCCTACCCACAGCCATCTCCGTGCTGTCCTGCGTTCGGGGCTGGCTTCATGGGCATGGGGCCTTTGCAGTGACACAGAGCCCAGTGATTAGAAGGGCCCTGTGCTTGGTTCAATGATCTGCTATCACTGGCTTGAAACTCTCCATAATTTTTTAACAAGGGACCTTGCATTTTCATTTTTTACTGGGTTCTCAGAAACGATGTAGCCAATCCTGCCTGTGCTATTGAAACATAAAGCTACCTATAACTGACTACTGCTAAACTAATCAACTTCATTCTTGGTCACTGGATTAACTTTGCTTTTACGTATCTGATAAAGTGAGGCAGGGCTCAAATCGGTCCGTCCTGTATACACCTATCATTGCTACGAAAGCTCTTAACATGGAAGGTGTGGGAGACCATGTTACAGATGGGGCAGTTGAGGCCACAGGAGCATTTACAAGAACTGAAACATCGCTATACGTCAGTGCAAACCGGGTCCTCAGAGCTATGCTCCCACTAGTGGGACCACTTAAAAATTAACTTTCTGAAGTCAGTAGAAAAGGCCAAATGGAAATCAACTGTGCACACACTTTGACACAAAGGCTGTTAAACACATGCACCTCACACCACGTCCATGGATCTTAATTTGGCTCCATTCCTTACAAGTTTACACGGAAGAGCTGAAGCACGTTGACAGCGCTTCAGTGAATGATGGGGCTCTCAGACGCAGGGTTTATTACAATCAGGCTTTCTTTCGCATGGGTTACACATATAAAAGTCTAACTTACGTCAGGGAAATATGACAATTTGGCCATAATAGTTTTACCCTCACTCTTCAAGAATGTATATAACAAAATTAATGTACACAGTAAAATGTCCTCTTGTATTTGAATCTCCAGCCCCGGAAAGAGTACCTTGAAATAAAATTGAAGCAATTCTTAGTAGTTTCAATGAGGTAAATATGTTTTTATGGGACCAAGGAAAATAACACTTCTCCTTAAAATAATCTGAAAATGCATTTTCCGTGTTAACTAAGGGTTCTCCTGAACTAGAGAGCAATAATATCTTATAGTTACCTAGAGTATTTTAAAAACTTTTTTACTTGAAGCATCTTCATAGAAGTACTGTTAAATCAAACAAAATTATGTTATTAAAATTTTTGGTTTTTTTTTAAAGAAAGTTATATTATTAATGGAAAACAATATAAAAAGACAAATTTATGAGGCTTTTAGGGTCAACTTTGATCAATTTATATTATAGAAAAGTAAGGCAAAAGAAAATGAAATATTTTATCAATCAATTCAAGAGTTTATTTTCAAAATTTAATGGTTAAATCCTCAATCAAGATACAGGAAATCTCACATTTGTCCTCAGCTCCCAGCACCCCTTAGATTTGAACCAATCACCTCTCCTCAGTTACCTCAGCAGTGACCAAGGTTAATCCCTGTCACCCAGACAGACATATTCATGAAGATCAGGGGATGACAGGCGAGACTGTCCTCAGACCTAAAGTAGGGGCGGTTTCCCTCTCTTGTCCATCCTGTGGTATATAAGTTATTTAAGGGAACTGTAATGGAGGCTCTAAGACATCATGTGATAGAGATGAGTCAATGGGCGTTTTAAATTTAAAATGCAATGATAAGCAATATCCAGACACTGCACCAACAGCTCTCAGCCCTCAGCCGGAAGAGGGGATCTTTCAGTGCCTAAACAGCCCCGAACCAGAGCTGGCTCTGTTTCCCCTGAAATTGGGGGCCAAGGACAGGAGGGGGTACCTACCCCTATGAAGAGCATCAACCCTGACCCCCTTTGTTATCTTCTCTGAAGGCAGAAGCTGGGGCCCTTGAAGACACAACTTTGTATTAGACCCATCTGCCCGCCGCCCCCCCCCCGCCCCGAAAAAAACCATTAAAGAAGGTATCTGGAGGCTTCCAGGCTTCAAGTGGAGGAATTTCCTGAGGACCTGCACGTCACTGAGTCTGATCAGGGGAAAACATGCTGAGTGCGCCAGTCACTGTGGAAGGCACACAATATTTTCAGGAACTGAATGAAGCCGAAGCCTGAAAACCGTGTCCCTTTGAAAATACCTAACTCGTAACATACCCTGGGAGACCCTGTCTGCAAGGGCAGGGATGGGGGCGGCTGTCCGCTTCCAAGATCTCCCCATCCCAACACCACGACATCTACTCATTGCAATGTGAAATCTGTTCGGCAGGGCAGAGAAAGCTGCACATTAGGCAGAGAGCTAGGGAGAACCAGCCAGAGACTTCATGAGCTCCTCTCTGCTAATGTCAAGGAAGTGAAATGGAGTTCAAGCCCCCAGGGGAAAACCTTAGTGCCATTTCTCCCCTGACAGTCACCCCATTCCCATGTAAAATAGCTCCAGCCCTCCAGAAATGAGAACTGAATAACCCTGGGTCTCTCCGTCCTGTTGCCCAGACAGGGAAACAGAAGCATATGGGAAATTGTGTAACCCTCTGCTACTAGAGAAGCGAGACCTTTAGTGATAGGTTTTGCTCCACAAGTCCTCCCAATGATCTTTTATCGTGGGTCTTTTTGTCAGAGTAACTATTTTCTATCAACTTAACACCAAACAAAATACGAGCTATTGACTAGCACTCATCAGATAGACGCACACCTGCATTCCCTACCCTCTTCCCGTTTTACTCTTTCCATAGCACTTCATCATACTTCAGTGTATTACAGAATTTTATTCACTGTCTCTCCACAGCCCCACCAGAATGTCCTCTCGCCCCAAGAACAGAGGTTTGTGTTCACTGCGGTGCCCATGCCTACGAGCAGCACCTGACTCTGTTAGCAGTCTATCCATTGACCAAAGCCTGAAGACATTCACAGTCAGGGGTGTCAAACTCATTTTCACCAGGGGCCACATCAGCCTCACGGTTGCCTTCAAAGGGCCAAATGTAATTCTAGGACTGTGTAAATGTAACTGCTCCTTAACAGTTAAGCAAGAGCTCAGCGCTGCTGCAGGGTAGAAACAAGGCGCTGGATCAGATAAAACAAAGTGGAGGGCCAGATTCAGCCTACGGGCCTTGTGTTTGCCACGTGTGTTGTAGGTAATTGAAGGTAAATACCACTTCCTATTATGGACTGAATGACTTTGCTGCATTAAGCACTTGGCTGGATAAACTGGACCCCTTCGTTTTTTTCTTCAGGACCTGACAAGATGAATATTTACATAACAAGAGTGATCCCTTCCGCACCTGTAAACAGACAGCATGGCTCTCCTGTCCCCAGGGCTGACATAGTCTAGCCAGTTTATTAACACATCAGCCCTGCCTGAGGCTGGTCTTTCTGCTGTATCCAGAAAAAGAGGCAAAGCAAATTCGCCCTTGGAGTGAGGAAGAGGGGAGGCTGGGACAGAGCGGAAAGGCTGTGCAACTGCGCCTCTGAAGGTTTCACACACTGGGGGACACGCACCAGCCAACGTTGTAACACCCTTCCCTGGGCCAGCATCAGCAACTCCATGTCCATCGGGTAGGTCCAGATGTCCTTCCCCGGATGAGCCGCCTTTCTCTGCAGCTCCTCTAGGTTTATCGTCTGCATCGGGGCTTATCCTTAATGCGGCCAAAATGGCCTTTTGCTCAGGGCTGCAGATTCACGAAGGGCTCCCAATACTGACTCTTGACGGGAGCTCCAAGGCAGATTGCACACCCTCTTGTCGCAGAGACACACTGACGGCCCTCACAGACGTTCTCCACAAAAACTTAAACACGTCCCCATTTCTGGGCCACCACCACTCCAACACGCTAGGAATTAAATTTTATAGTAATTCTATAATTACCTTGTGAGTAGTAAGTCACAGTGCACTGCGCATTTTTGTGTGAATTGTTGTTGTTGTTAAACTTGAATTTAAAATATACCCCATTTTGGCCCTGGTTGATAGTTCAGTCAGTTAGAGCATCCTCTGGATATGCCAAGGCTGCAGGTTCAACCCTCAGCCGGGGCACATACCGGAAACAACCGATGAACACATAAATAACAAGTCAGTGTTCCTCTCTCTCTCTCTCTCTCACATCAATAAATATAAAACTAAAATACACCCCGTGCTTTTTGCCCTGTTTCACAAAGTCTTTAATAGACCTCAAAAGAATGGACGTGGCCCAGACCCCTCCCAGCCTCCTGCAGACTCCAACCCCTCTCACCCTCCCGGCCCTTCTGACGGGGCTGTTGGCAGCCACCTCCCGCTTTCAGCCCATGTGCCAGTTGCTGCCGTGGCTGGAGCTGCTTCCTATCTTTACCAACCACGTGCTTGTTCAATGATGCTGCACTTTGCCATTGTCCTGGCAGTGGAGAGTTAAGTTTGGTTAAATTTATAACTTTTTCTTTCAAGGCAGAGCACACAAACACCTTTGTGTACACATAAACTAGGAAATAGGCATGCAATATATGTAAGAGAAACCAAGCCTATTTCATGCCAGTTACGAGGGTCTGTGAACGTAAAAAGATTTTTCCAAATTTATTTCTCAGCCAAGTTGCACTCTTCTGAGGAAAAAATTAAAAGTATGTTAACAATCTAGTTTTGTCCTTTTTGCCATTTAACCAGTAAAACTGAAATATTGGAAGAGCGTAATTCAATGAAGAAGGCATTGTGGACCCTGAACCAAAACTGCCAGTGACCTGCATGTTGCATTACCACCATCTGCTGTTCATCACGGTGACTTTTACACAGTGACTTTCTTTCTTATTCCCCTTGTTGGGTCTTTTGTACATTTCACAACCTCCGATGCTCACACCACTAATCTGGACATGGCGTCTGTGGTGTCCGACACGCATAGTACTTCCTGAGTCGGGCCCCTCAGCACACTAGTGCTAATAACAGTGGCCTGAAACGGGGGGAGCTGCATGGTCGAACAAATTTGGAGAAAGCTCCTGAAGAGTCAGTTTATCCCAGCAGATTTAAGGCTCTGAAGAGTCCCTTAAGAGAGAAAAAAAAAACGTGTTGTAGAACCCAGTGTTTTCTAAACTTGTTTAGTCATGGAACTCCTCCTCATACAGAACACCCCTGAGTATGTTCCAAGGCAGCAGTATTTGGTGTTCCAGTGCTTAAGGTAAGAGGACACTGAGTCTATTCCAAAAAACCACAGCTGTACATGTTTCATTATATCAAATACCTGCAAGCAAGCTAGACAATTTTACAACATGATTTTTGTTTATAAAGAATTTGTCACCATATTGACACGTTTGCTATGTCACCTCCAGAAAAACAGGAGGGCAAAGTACGCTGTTGTCACGATCGCTTCATAGCAAAGTTGTTTCAGAAAATGAAAAATCATGCCTCACTAGGCCTCAGTAACAAGTTTCTGGCATTGCCCCTCAAACCCTTCCACAAAAATATACCTATTAGCACAGATGTACAAACCCTTATGCAAGAAATAATGAGATGCTTGTGAAATGTCCAGGGTTATTCACTGCAGCGGCATGTTAAATAACAAACGATTAAAAACAACCCAGTGTAAATCAACAGGAAAGTGGATAAATTATACTACGGCCATACAAGGGAATATACTATACAGCTGTAAAACAAAGAACGGGGACAATCTCTCTACACTAACATGAAAAGACCTTCAAGATATTTTGGCACATGAAAAAAAAAGCATGGCCCGGCCGGCGTGGTTCAGTTGGTTGGCGCAGCATCCGGTGCACCAGAGTGTGCAGATTTGATTCCCAGCCAGGGCTCACACCTAGGGCATGGGTTTGGTCCCCAGTTGGGGCACATACAGCAGGCAACCAATCGATGTTTCTCTCTCTCTCTGGAATTGATACACACATATTTTTTAAAAGCACGAAACAGAAATATGTAATATGCTCATTTTTACCAGAAGGAGGCAAAAATAAGAATCTATGTTTCAGAGTTGCTTATATACATAAAAAGCAACTCTGGAAGGGTCCATAGGACACTCTTCACAGGGGTTACCTTCTGGGGAAGATGGGAACTAAGAAAAAAGAGGACAAGAACAAGAAGGGACTTTTAACGGTACACCTCTTTATATCTTTTAAGTCATATAAATGTGTAACTTATTAAAACCACACTAAAAATTCAAAAATCATGCAAAATGTTCATCCTACTCAAGACATAGTTACATTTACCCTCACATTTTAAAAAATTACCCACTTTTACAATAGTAAAGCTACATCCATGTTTAAACTTCTGCTTGATGGGTCACCTCGATGTCACATGTTCCTCCGGTGTGAAAGCCACGGGTTCAGGCCATTTAAAATTTGTTTAAGCATTTACCCTTCATTCCATTTGGAGAACCAACATCGGCACACAAAACATCTGGAACTCTACTGAAAAAATGTCTGCTCAACAGTTGGAATTTGTATCTGCAGACTGGGATTTTTCAAACACGGCAAGACAAACCCCAGTGTCTTACACCTCGTACCCTCCAAATCAGTACGCACTTACTTTCGGAGGCTGACCACACAGAAAGTGCCACAACACTGAAATGGCAGCCCGGAGAGGAGGGGGTCACAGACATGGGCCCCTCTTCGATCCCAGAGAGTCCCAGGATAAGCCAGAGCCTAAAAGCAAACCAAACCTCTGCTTCACAGCCCAAAGTAAATTGAATTTCAAACTCTCTAACTACATCTAATACATTTTTAAAAACTTGTTGAGTGAGTGAGTGTGTGTGTGTGTGTGTGTGTTGAGCTGGCTTAAGCCAAACAATTTCCTATTCTATTTCCTAAATTTAAAAAAATAATTAGGCTTCTTTCGGGTATACTTCCACAGCATTTTCATCAAAATGATTTCATATAATACATGTGAGAAACATGACTTTTCTTTCTATGAAAGCTGTGGTCTAATAAATAAATAAAATACAACTCAGACATTACTCTGATGGAACAAGCAAATGCAATACGACTGATTGCAATACGAGTGTAAATGCAATATGAGCATACTATAGGTTACCTGCATTTTATCCCAGAAAAGATATTCTAAGGACAAGTTTCGTATCCTTGTTTACCTCCTAAGAGTGGTTTAATAAACCAAAAAGTGTCATAAATGTCTCCTAAACTCTCTCAAACTATAATTTTATTTCTAGGCATAACTAAGGCCAGAATTAAAAAGACAAACAGCATGAATAGATGAGCCAATGCAGCAGGACCAGCAGGGAGCCATTTGTTACCACTTTCATCAGTTCCGACTCCCTTTCAGAGGCTGTTCGCTTTGGAACCCCCTCAGAGAAACAAACGGGCACTGGGGCCGGCAAGGACTTAAACCTCCATTGCAGTCTCCTGACGATCTGTTGGATATTCATAAATGGCGGAATGATTCTACCTTTAGGTTTTATTTCAGTTGTAATAATGAGCTATGAATAATTGATCCCTGGGTAATAAATTATTCAGGTAGGCACACAGTTTCCAAGGAATCCTGGAGTGAGTCTAGCTAATGGCATAATATAAGCCAGAGACCGCTACTGAGGAGACACCCCACAATCACCCCACACTGCAGAGGTGTGGGTAGTTAGTGCCTCTCAGCGTGGGTTTTTCCATGAGAGGCCATATTAATGCCCATCGATATTTTATAAAGTAGAAGTCTCCACAGGGTATTCTAGAGTCTAAGTATGGTTATGAAATCCTGAGCCCTGACCTCTTCATCCATCGGACCAGGACGTTTGTGATCATCTGAGCACAGCCTTTGCTGCTGACAATAGTGTTAAACTGCAAAAGTGTAAAGTCGAGAATGTGTGTGCATACATCCACACAAACACATATATGTGCATTTGTGTGTATACATGCTTATATACATACATGGTTTGTGTGTATATAGGTACACACACAGTCTTTATGATTACACAGAACTAGCAAAATAATGCTGAAATAAGCTTTATCTAGAAGAAATTATCTTCTCAGTTTTCAAAACCTTTGAGTATAATTTACCATTCATGAGCTCAAAACTCAACTTCTTTAATTTTCTTTTACATATTTTTTATTGTTGTTCAAGAAGAGTTGTGTCCATTTTCCTGCCACCACTTCCCCTTGCCCCACCCACCCCCAGCTCCCACCCTCAATCCTTTCCCACTTTGGCTTTGTCCATGGGTCCTTTACACATGTTCCTTGATGACCCTTCCCCTTCTTTCCCCCGTTATCCTCCCACCCCCTCCCTCCTAGTTACTGTCAGTTTGTTCTTTATTTTAATGCCTCTGGCTATATTTTGCTTGCTTGTTTGTTTTATTGATTAGGTTGCACTTGTAGGTGAGATCATATGGTATTTGTCCCTCACCGCCTGGCTTACTTCACTCAGCATAATGCTCTCCAGTTCCACCCATGCTGTCGTGAAGGGTAGGAGCTCCTTTTTTCTTTCTTCTGCGTAGTATTCCATTGTGTAAATGTTCCACAGTTTTTTTGATTCACTCAACTTCTTTAAAGATAGTAAGGGTCACCTAAAATTCAACTTCACGTGTGTCAAGCCCCATCCATATTGAAGATCCAAACACTTCCCTACTTAAAGTAATGTAAAACAGCCTTACAAATCCCATTCCTCATTGATCCTTCTTATAATTTGCATTCTAAGACAGTTATAAAAATAATAGAAACTACTCCTTAGAGCTCAATTGTGGAGGCAACTTTGCCGGCAAAATCCCCCTGTCTGCCACAGATGAAAGTAATACTACCAAGACATGATCTCTTGGGGAGGAAAGGCGGCCCGATCCCTCAAAGGAGAAGGGCCACGAGCCCCTTCCTCAGTGGGCTTTTCTTGGGTTTGTTTGCACAAGAATACAAGTAAGGATCAAACAATAGATAGCATTCCAAAAAAGTATGAGGGCTTATTCTCAGTCAGGGTCAGATAGCTAAAGAGCCATAAAAGTTTGAGGAACAAACATCTTGCTTGGACCCTCATCATTTAAATGAGAACATTCTAAACAAAGCAGGTTTCACAGGATTTTACATATTCTTTCTTAGGCCTGATCACCCAGGGAACAGGCCCTTTCCAGCACAGGGCTGCACCGCCTTCCCCATCATAGGTTTTTAGGCTTAAGTGGATTAGAGCCAGGAAGCGCTTCTCCCAGACAGAAATGAGGACTCAGGCTATGTCAGAATAGCTGGGGGACCGGGGAGGCTCCATTGCTCCCTCTTTGTCACAGTCCCCTGAGTCCTTCCATGATGGCCTCCTAAGTGATCATGTCTGGCTTAGGTTGCCCCTCTCTGTGAGGAGTCCTACCCATCATCAACCACTGACCATGCTTTGGAGGCAGGGAAAGAAGCAGAAGCAGCGCTTGCTGCCAGAGACAAGCTTTGACTCCTAAGTGGCCCGTATTCTGGAGGTTGCTCACTCAGCCTTAGCCATGGGAGGCAGTTACAATTCCTAAAACCAGGCAGAGTAGTTCCCAACACTCACTAGTCATCGTACTGAAAGAGCTTTGAAAGAGCACATGGATTAAAAGCAGCACATCAACAAATAGCAAATCGAGTACTGTAAAAAGCAGAGTGGCCAGCCTTGCCCGAAACCCACAGTATGTGCATCTGTGCAAAGCCCATGGGATGAAAGGCACGGGGAGGAAGGGAGAAAAGAGATGAAGGGCTGTCAGGCCACAGTCTTCCTCAGATCTCCCCTGGGGAGGGCCAGTATAGCTGCTTGGTCTTTCAGGGCTTTTCCAAATGCAAACTAATAGGAAATTAGAAACATCAATCAAACTTTAATTAAAATGCTGAGTGCCTATCACATATGGGACAAGTTGAGGAAATTGACACCCAAACACATTCTAAGAAAAGCGTCAATAGTCCACATTTTCCACTCTTGGAAACCCAGAACATATGACAGGAATATCAACATACACTTTAACCTTCTTTCCTCACTTGCTCGCTAAAAGTCATAGAAAACAAAGCCCATAGTTTTTCTCCTAAAACAAGAAGATTGGCCTGAACCCAAAGATTAAAAGCAACACGGAGCTTAAGCTATAAAATTTCACAATGATTGTGACTAGCAACTGCAACATCAACCAGTTTGACAACCTCAGAGGTTTTCCTTTTCCATGGCCCAGGGTTTGCATTTCCCAAACACGCTTACCAAGGTATAACTGACGGACAATGCCATGCACACATGGCAAGTGCACAGTCTGATAAATTTTGACATGGATATGCCCATGAAACCATGCCACAAGCATGATACTGAGCGTGCTCATCGCCCCCAGAAGTTTCCTCTTGGCCAGGGTTCGCTTCTTCAGTGGCTAAAACTCCGGTGGGTTCTTCCCATAACGACTAACAGCAGTGCTGTACTAATAAGTATGTTCTGTAGCAAGTGAGAGATTTCATAATTGTTATCCAGACTTATGAGTATCAGGTGATGGGGGCTATGAAAGCAGCTGAGAAATAATAAGTGACTGTATTCTTGTTAAACTATGGACCGAATATTTAATTTCACAGTATATTAAAGCAATAAAGTCATATAATATTAACTGCTTATTTTTAATGCCACATAAAATTATTTACACAATGCACAATTAGTGTAGTACACAAGCTACTTTTAGAACTCTTCAGTATCAACTATGTCTATTTCCCATATAAATATATATATATTTTTAAAGATTTTATTTATTCATTTTTAGAGAGAGGGGAAGAGAAGGAGAGAGAGGGAGAGAAATATCAATGTGTGGTTGCCTCTTGTGCGTCCCCTGCTGGGACCTAGCATGTGCCCTGACTGGGAATTGAATCTCGGTTGTTTGGTTCGCAGGCCCATGCTCAACCCACTGAGCTACACAAGCCAGGGCTCCATATAAATATTTATAAATTTAAAAATTACTAGTTCCAAAACTAAGCTTAGGAATAATTAGCCAAGAAATTAATAGTAACATAAGAGTCATTGTTTTTCTCCATTGTTGACTTTTAAGTCATGTACATCACTGTTAAGTTCACTATTTAGACATTCATGTCATGGCAACTAAACTTTTTTCTCCCAGGAAAATAAGCCCAAGTGTCAAACACTGAGCCAGAAGCTAGTTTCAGTGTGAGAGTTTTCACCTTCTCATTTATTCCACATTTAAGCTATAGGTGTATCTCATTCCAAGTGATTTAAAGACAGATGATATCGCGACTCAAATTTTCAGTTCAAAATAGTTATAAAGGTGGGTTCTATCCAAAAACTGCCCACACCTAATTCTGGGTCAAAGCATAAGTCAATACAAGAACCAGATCATTTCAGAAGGCAGAGGACAGAGAAAAAAAGACGCTCCCCCCAGCTGATCCCGTTGGAGGAAATGGTGGTACAGAAAAACTCGCCGCCACGTGCCTGGCAGAGCGCTGGGCTGTCTGACCGCCAAAAACTACTGCAGGCAGAAGTCTCCCAAGAAGGCTGCTTGAACAGAACCAAGAACAAGAAGGATTCATTACAGATTATACTCGAGAGTGTCATGCTTACTCTGGGGTCAGGGCATTAAAGTTAGCCCCCATAAAATATTCTGACACCAATCATTAAAAGCTCTGAATTCGGTTACTGATGTCCCTTTGCAATCTATTAAAAATAGGCTCAGTCTTTGCTATAATACATCTCACCAAAATAATTGGTTTTTTGGGGGGTGGAGAGGAAGAACTTCAACTATACTACAACCATAAACTTTTGTTCTTATACATTATACACTCATTCTTAAACTGTTTTATTTACTGAATAAATGAGGGAAAATAACATTTAAAAGAATAGGGTGACATAAATCTTGTGTTTTTAAATTCTGGGGTAGTCAGTAATGACAAGGTAGAGACCAGTATATTCAATTACACTGTTAAATTATTATTTACTAAAATTGTTTAGATACAGCCTCTATCTCATACATTTAATCAGCTTAATAATAACCCACAACCTTCGGACCAACTACCTATCTCATACATTTAAATGAAAAATTATATTCCTTATTTCCTGGGGGTATTCAGTGTTAGCAAAACCATTAGTTTTCCTACCCACAAATCCACCAGAACAATGTATCAGAATACCAGAGTTGGGTAAGTAAAGGATTGAAACAGCTAGTCTCAAAGTCTAATAAATATATTATAGTAATTTATCTAAACTCTCTTCCTGTCCACAATCCATCTCTTTTAAATAAATCACTTTTGTTTTCTTTCAAATAACAGTAATATTTTTTAGAGCATTAAAAAAAGGAGGGCCCTTTTTCCATGCCGTGGACGGCTCTCTGAACGCTCCTTGGTGACTCAGTCTTCACAGCAGGCTTCTCTGGCCCCCCGCCCAAGCCACAGGGAAACCGAGGATTTCCCTGCATCCTACAAACTCCAGAATATTTTATTTATTAGTGATCTCTCCTCTGTAAATATTAAAAGCCAGATAAAAAGCTCACAGCTTCTTTTATGCTAATACATGCAGCAAAGCAGCCTCAGGAAAATGTAAATTATTTACTCCAGAATATCAACTTTATTACCACGATTGAGATAAGTCCAAGTAACTGCGCACCCTTGCATCTTCTTTTTCCCTTACATCTCCCAGAATCTCAGAGGCTTAATGAGAGAGCCAAGCAGACGGAGAGATGGCAAAGCCACAAGTTCAAATTCACCCTTTTCAGATTTACCCAGGAGGAGCCTAAGCACAAGGCCCTCCAGAACACAAACTATTTCAAAAGAGACTTTAACATTCTTTCATATCATAATCCCTCTTAAAAGACTGAAGATTTATAAGAGAAAAAGACCTGATCACTACAAGGAAAAACAGAAGACAATTCTTTTGTAAAATAGCAACACGGAAAGAAATCATTAGTTTCCTCCAAATTGCTTTTATAACACTCTGCCATATGAACCACTGAATCTTATTAAATTAACCCAGCCCACTCAATAACCTGATTTCCCCTTCCCAGACGCCCACTGGAGAGGACTCCTGGTCATAATATAGAAATAACAGCTTTAATGAGCGTATACAGACTGTGCTCAAGGTTGAACTGATTAAATCTTCTGATGTTTTGTTTACCACTCAAAACTGAAAGTAAGGACATGCTAAAATGATAACGTGAATGAGACAGAAAACCCATACTAGGTGTTTGTAGGTGCAATGCACAAACATTAGCTTTGCTGAAGGCTGGGCTGTGCACCATTAAATAGAAATCACTGTCACTTTCTGAGTCATTGAAGGCTTGTTTCAGGTATAAAATCTTTTATACCTGAAAACTTACACACAAATGAACGCTTTTTAGTTCATTCTTTACAATATGAAAACTGATTTCTCTGTTTCTCAATGTGTCAGAGATCAATGTAAAATGGACGAAGTCCTATTTTTCTAATTACAACTGAGCATCTCAGCAAATGTGGCCACAATTCATAACTGGCCTAAATACGCTTCAAATGAATGACACAGAATGCCCACTACTTCTCAGTGATTGACTCTTGTTTTTTGTCAGTTTTCCACAGTTATACCATTGACAGATAGAATATGCTCAAATAATCACGTCACATTTCGGAGGATACTAAAGGGCACAATAGTTCTTTTAGGGTACCATTGTACAGATATTCTCAAATCTAGTTGCACATTTCAATTACCCGGAAGCTCTCAAAAATCCAGATGCCTGGGGGTTACCCAACGAAGTCAGAATGTATTAGAGTATAAAATTCAAAACACCTGTATTTCAAAATACCGTGAGTGCACTGTTCAGCCAAGATGGAGAACCACCTAGCTCCTAGGAGACCAGGTGACCAACCAATGGTGACTCATACTTGATGAAAGAATATGTGGGTTTTAAAAAAATTTTGTGCATGGTACAAAGTTCCAAATGCAAAAAAAGTTTCAATGAATACTGAGTCTCCTTCTGTCCTCATCCTCCAGCTCTCAGACAACTACTGCAACCAAGGCTGAATGTTTCCTTAGGAGACAGAAGGAGTATTCATCAGTGCCCACAGAAAAGACAGAAGCTGGGTGGCAGGGTTATAGGTTCCCTTCCCCCTCCGTGCACACCCACACTTCCTGTAACATGCATGCGCATTACTTTCAATGTTGGAAGATGAGGTACTTGAAGGACGGCTGTGCGTGTGTGTGCAGCCAGAGCTATTCCAGAGACACGTACCGGGTCTGAGGGTTCCCCCCAAAATGGTCACTTAGAATATGTTCTCTGTCAAGAGGAAGGGACCTTTTATCTGGCTTAAGCAAATAATTGTCTACTTATTCCACCTACTTTCTTTTGGTTATATTCTCACTTCTGATCACATATTCCATTTCTCTAGAACTGGCCCCAGAAAATGCTGGGAGGGTAGATGAAAGGAGACACTATTCTAGGCTCTGAATTAAGAAGTGGCATCATGATTTATAGATGTAGCTCATCTGAATTTAGTTAACATAAAGCTCTCACCAAGACTGACCGTCATTAAGACAAAAAGCTGAGAATCAAACCCCGGTGTGGTGGCTTAACCACATTCTGTCCCTCAGAGGTGCTGACCCCCTTGGCCCCATCCTGTTGGTCCTTATATAGCAACACAGCACTTTGGCCTCGGGCTGTAAGTCTGAAATGCCCTCAGAAGAGACTGGGAGAAGGAGAGCTACTTAGCTTCACAACAATGATCCCAAATTCTTGCGGGTTTGTAAACTGTTATCACCCCTTCAGGACTTTTCACTTCCCTTACTTTTTGGTTGTTGTTGTTTTTAATATATTTTATTATGTCACTACAGTTGTCCCACTCCTCCCTTCATTCCCCTCTACCCTGCACACCCCCTCCCGCACAAATTCCTCCCCTTTAGTTCATGTCCATGTGTCACAAGTTCTTCAGCTTCTACATTTCCCACACTACTCTTGCCCTCCCTCTATTTTCTACCTACTGTCTATGCTACTTACTCTCTGTACCTTCTCCCCCCTCTCTCCTCCTCCCACTCCCCTGTCGCTAACCCTCCATGTGATCTCCATTTCTGTGGTTCCACTCCTGATCTGGCTGTCCTCTTAGTTTGCTTTTGTTTTAGGTGTGGTTGTTAATAACTGTGAGTTTGCTGTCCTTTCACTGTTCATCTTTTTTATCTCCTTTTTCTTAGATAAGTCCCTTTAACATTTCATATAATAAAAGCTTGGTGATGATGAACTCCTTGAACTTGACCTTATCTGAGAAGCACTTTATCTGTCCTTCCATTCTAAATGAAAGCTTTGCTGGATAGAGCAATCTTGGATGTAGGTCTTTGGATTTCATGACTTGGAATACTTCTTTCCAGCCCCTTCTTGCCTGTAAGATCTCTTTTGAGAAATCAGCTGACAGTCTGATGGGAACTCCTTTGTAGGTGACTGTCCCCTTAGCTCTTGCTCCTTCTAAGGTTCTCTTCTTCATTTTAATCTTGGCTAATGTAATTATGATGTGCCTTGGTGTGTTCCTCCTTGGGTCCAACTTCTTTGGGACTCTGAGCTTCCTGGACTTCTGGAAGTTTATTTCCTCTGCCAGACTGGGGAAGTTCTCCTTTATTATTAGTTCAAATAAGTTTTCCACTTGTTGCTCTTCCTCTTCCCCTTCTGGTACCCCTATAATTCGGATGTTGGAATGTTTCAAGATGTCCTGGAGGTTCCTAAGTCTCTCCTCACTTTTTTGAATTCTTGTTTCTTCATTCTTTTTCTGTTTGGTTGTTTCTTTCTTCCTTCTGGTCCACTCCATTGATTTGAGTCCCAGTTTTCTTTCCATCACTATTGGTTCCCTGTGCATTTTACTTAGTGTAGGCTTCATTTTTTTTCATCTAATTTGCAACCAAAATCAACCTGTTCTGTGAGCATCCTGATCACCAGTGTTTTGAACTGTGCATCTGACAGGTTGGCTATCTCTTGGTCCCTTAAAAGTATTGGCTCTGGGGCTTCGATTTGTTCTTCTCTGTGAGCCATTTCTGGTCAGGTTGCACCTGTTCCGTATGAGCGGCAGAGCCTCAGGTGTTCACCAGGGCCTCGCTTCCCTTACTCTTAACATCTAGGACCACTCCTCTCTGCTGTGTGAGTATGAGTAACACCAACTCTTACCCCCCTCCTCCATTTTGTCTCTGTGGCTGGGTGGAAACTCGGCTTGTTAGGACTTGAGAAAATCTACTCTCAGACAGTCCTGACAGCTCCTTCAGGAGGCCTGGGCCTCAGCGGGTGCGCTTGAGGACATTTCTCTAAGGACTTGGCGGCCTTTCCTATTTACCTCATGGTCCTCATCTCGTGCTAGACATGTGATACTGGGAAGAAATGCCACGTGGAGAAAGAAAGTATTTCCATGTTAACCATGCTGACCATATTTAGGCAAAGGCCAATGTGTAGTAGGCACAGAGTTCAGAGGAGAAATACCTGGATATTTACTTATAGGAAAAGGAGCAAGGGAAAAAATAAAAGTTCTTAGACAGCACACAGAAGGTAGTAAGGTAATGATTGCATGTAGCTAGGAAGGAAGCTGGGCGGCGACCATTCCAACACCTCTAAGATCAACTGGCCACACAGCTGGTTAAGCGTTGCACTGTCTGATCGTTGTTTCTTTGTACGTTAATTCTGTCTCTTCTAGGCTGGCAGCACCCGAGAGCCAAACCTTATTTCCTATTGCTTCAGTTTCCTCCCTGGTGCTCAGTCCAAGGCAAAGGTTTAATACATAAACTGTACTAAATTCAAAAAGCAAAAGATGACAGCAGAAAATCACCTCCATGAAATAATGTCACTGTATGTTAATTGTCATGAAAATTCTAAAAACCATTATAATTAGCATTCCGTGTTGATAAGGTGAATGTTGAAATTCACTGCAGCTGTAGCCATGATTAATCATGTATTTTATCACTAATAAGTGATCATATACAAGTTTAATCATGTATTTTAGGGTAAATTTACTCCCCTAACATCTTTATTTTAAATTACATGTAGAATGCTAAGGGCCAAAATAACTTCTTGGCTTGTCAAAATCTTATGGGTCTGATGATAAAAAAGGAAATTAAGTTAAAAAAGTAAATTTTGACAGATTAACAAAAAACATGACATTATGAACTAGAATCAGAACACTCTTCAGGGGTCAGTAAATCCTCACACCCATTATGCCAGAGTTTCTATAATTATGAAAAACTATCCCCAAATATTGTTTTATGAATTTCATGATGGAGACTATAACCAAGGGGAAAACTCTATCTCATTCACTGCTCGTTTTAATTTTACACTACTATGATAACTAAAAAAGAAAGTCCAGATATTTATGCCAAAAAGAAAGTTCTCTTCAAACATAAATTAATCAAGTGCAATGCCTGTAGTGCTTTTTAAATTTTTATCCCATAGCTAATGCAGAACGTCAATAAAAAATGTAAAGGAAGGTGGTATTTACCTCGTAATTAAAATTCACAGTATATGAAAAATGTCAGCGGTAGAGTGGTGCCCCCAAGTGGCACATTGGTAAATTGCAATATGCTGATGGAAAAATTAGAAACACTGCATATTGTCTCATCTTCTTTGATTAATCTAAAAGTGCATATTATATTTCACAGGGGCTCAAAATAACTGTCCTGCAGACCGGCTCGAACTCATGGTCTCCCTTAGTCACCCTTTTAATAAGAAAAACCAAAGGATAACCTGGAATCTAACAGTATCACTTTCCTTATCTCAAAGGTTAGGGGTGTGTCTGCAAAACAGTAAAGGGAGTGTCAGATCTACTCCCATTTATTACTGGAACAGCATTCAAAACATTATAGAACATTATAGGACACTTTTTAAAGAACTTATTTTTTATCCATCTCTAACATTACCCAGTTCCCAATGTCTATGGCCTCGTGTGCAGAGCAGAACTGAAAACCTGACCCAACCAAACTGCTTCGAGAGGGGCGGTGCTCATCATGTGCTTCGCGCACAAACAGAAGGTTCAACTGTCAATGCCCTGGGGAAAGAATCTATAAAAAATATAAGTTTAGTTTCCCTCTCTCCACATATGTATTAAATATCATTGATGGGGCTAATGGGGGACTCAAATGTTGGAAAAATTTTAGTTTAAGTAATAGCTAAGAAGCTGAGTAGTCAATGCCTGTAAAAAGCTATCGCTCCAGGGACTGAAGGTTGGACCCACCAGGACTCCAGGAGACCACAGCAGCTCCACCTTGGTGCCCCAGGAGCCCTGCGTCGGTGAAGCCATTGCACTCCAGGGTGAGCCGCCCAGGACACAGATAAACACCGCCCAGGGCAAGAAGGCTGCTTTTTTTTTTTTTTTTAACCCAATTAAATTTGCCCTGAATTCCAGACCCCTTACTTACACTTTGTTCTCCTTATAAAAAGGATGGTTTTAAAATGGAATTTAAGACAACTGTCT
Organism: Sturnira hondurensis; assembly: GCF_014824575.4. Lineage (NCBI taxonomy): Eukaryota > Metazoa > Chordata > Mammalia > Chiroptera > Phyllostomidae > Sturnira > Sturnira hondurensis. Next base: position 8,031,093 of record NW_028085930.1, read on the forward strand.
GTTAGGGTACAAAAATGGACCATGGACCGTCTTCTCAGATCCCTGGCCATCTGAATAAAGCGCCCGTAAAGATTCAACCCTGTCTCTGATTATTTGTCCCTGACAGACAGTGCGAACACTGGCTTTTCCAGTTACGTACCAATTACAGATGCACGGCTATCTTATACAGCTAAAAGATCAACATTCTGAGGGCCAATTTCTTTTGAACAGTTATAGAACTACAAAAAAAAATAGAATGTTTACAACCTCAAGAAAGTTCTCTAAAGAAGTTTTAAAAATCACATGCTTGACACATTTCTTTGATTTTTCTCTCTTAAAAGTAGAATGCAAAAGAAAAATTTCCATTTAATAGGAAATTCCAATTATAGTCACTGGTGATTAGATAAAGTTTTATTAGGCTTCCTTTAATTATTTGTTAACTTGGATTGTTTAGAAGTAAGATGAATCTAGACTTTATTTGAGTGATAATTATATGTAAGACAGTACGATACCCGTATTTTATATTTTATACATATATTTATAAATATAATATGCCTTATATTTATTTATATTATAGCCTTTATTATATAAAATTTATATTGATACTTTATACATACATAGATATCCAAACCTTATTGCAATCCTTAAATATAAATTATGCCCATTTACAGATAAGAAAACTAAAGCTCAGATTAGGAACCTGCATAACCCTGAGTTTACAGTTAAGCACAGGGCTGGCTTTGCTTCTTGACCTGTTCACCTTGTCCCAACTGTGACCCTGTGCTGCCTTCTTTCTAACATGCTTGGATTCTGTGAGCAGCCACATGCATGATTCTTCATGATTTCAGCAGAGAGTTATAAAACTAAATGTCTACAAAGGCAGGCAAACGGTGGAAAGGCGTGGCAGGTACAAGAGACAATGAGGAACGGCAAGAATGTGGCCAATTGGAGTACGGGGTCTGCCTTAAGGGGCCAGCTGCTACCCGGCTCCACCCATGCTGGCTACACAGACAGCAGTGCTAGCAAATGTTACCAAATCTTTTGGTATTTTTCAAGAAAAGATAAAAGACTTAATTTTTATGAGTCTTTTTTAGAGTCTTATTATCTTTTTTTTAGAGCTGCTCACTTTTAAATGCCGGCAACTAATTTAGATTTAAAAAGAAGCACTATACAGGCCAAAAATAAACTGTCTGAAGGCTGAATGTGGCCAATACAATACGTTGTAGAGATTCCGATGGTGGATGATTTCTTTCTCAGTGATTCTAGGCTAGACCTTCTGACATCGGATGATTTGTTGAGTATCCTCAGGACTGGCTTCATCCTGCCCGCCTAGGCCTGGTCTGTCATCTTCAGCACAAGTCACATTTTTAAGACTAGTTCAAGCACAAGAACAGTCACTAACAAATCACTTCCCCATCAATCAGCCCCTCTTCTCTCTCATAGTCTGTCTGTCTGTCTGTCTCTCTCTCTTTCTCTCCCTCCACCCCCCACTCCTTTTCTCTTTAAACACACACACGCCCCCATCATTTCAAGTCTGGTCTTCACACATTACTACATCCCTTTAGTCAACTTTTTTTTTAGCCCTCCTGTGAATTTTTTAAATTCTTCATATTCCTCCTTAGTTGAAGAAACCAAAATTGGCTACAGAGTTTACAGTGCAGTTTTACAAGTCCTAAGTCAGATTTAGGTCTTACTTTCTATGTTTCCATAAAGATTCTCTAGTAGTTTTCAGAAATTTATCATTCTGTTTTAAATGGCTAGAAGAGTACCTCTAGGACTTTTAAAAGGGAAAAAAATTCTTTTCAGTAAGAGTCTTAAAGCATGTTTCTTTTTTTTAAGGAGTTTTTTCCCCCCTTTGGATTTTATTTATTTATTTTTACATAGAGGGGAAGGGAGGGGGAAAGAGAGGGAGAGAAACAACGATGTGTGGTCGCCTCTCATGCACCCCCCACCAGAGACCTGGCCTGCAAACAGGCATGTGTCCTAACTGGGAATCAAAGTGGCAACCCTTTGGTTCTCAGGACTGCACTCGATCTACTGACCCACACCAGCCAGGGTTTAAAACATGTTTTAAGGACACCAGAAGGGTAACAGCACTGCCACCGTCCTTCAGGTTGGAATTTATTGAAAACTATGAATTCTAGGTAATTTTTAAAATTCTGGACATAGAGACCATTTAAAGGGTTGACTTTTACAATAAAGTAGTAGTGTGAGTAACATTTACCTTTATAATTCCTACAAAATGTTAAGAAGTAGAAAATTGTTTATCAGGCTGATTTTAAACCCACGCTTAAATACCCAATGGGATAAAGCTGGAAGACTTTAAAGTAGCCTCAAAATAGATTACGGGACAGGAATGTGTTCTTCAGTTAACGGCTTATTCCTTAGATCATTCTTTCTTCCACTCTCTTTGCCTCCTGTATTTCGGATGCACGCGTTTCTTATCCTCAGTTCAGTTCCAACTAACTTTTCACTGCACCAAATTCAAACAATCTTAAGCTAAAAATGAAGATTCATCCTGCTCTATGAGAGACGTACTGTTCAATAGCACTCAGTGTTTTTCTCTACTATGAAGTTCATAGGTCCAATCAAATCAAAGGAGAAGAACTAATAAGTTCATCAACATAAGCTCATTTTAAATGGGAGCCCCTGTTTGGTTTGCGTATCTAATTTGAAAACTGTATAACTACAGACTCTGAAAAACTCTTCTGGAGAAAAAGGCAAAGAAAATTGATGCCATAGTTCCTCTAGGACACCTTAGACACCTCAAATGTGAATTTCCATGTATTTGCATTTCATAACATTTCTAAAACTGCAGTCATTACAAACAATTGTTATTCTATCATTCAAGACGTCCTAATCCAGTCAAATTGAAGTAATGTTGTAAATGAGATTGCAGTATGCATAAAAAATTTGATTTTCATGTAATCTACCCCATTTCCTTTCTTAAGTCATTTGGGTACTTTACTCACCTGCTGAAATGCCTTCAAAAATCTTATCTGAAGACATCATTCAAGGAGTTTTTTTAATCTTTACTACCTTCTTTAATGCAAAACTCAAAGCAAAGGGTACTCTATGTTTTAAATCAGGTAAAAGTTGCACATAGGGCAGTCAAGTCAAGATTTGTAGAAAGGACTTTTACTTACAATTCCTCTCCTTGTTTGGCTTTCTTGTCTGAAACCAGATAGACAGTTCCAAAACTTCCACTGCCGAGTTTCTGTTGAAGCACATATCTTCTTGCGATTAAGGTCTTTGGATACCTGGAAACGGCTATTGATCCACTCCCATATTTGGCAGCCTCCTGGAATTTCAGCATTGCTCCAAACATGAAATAACTGATTTCTTTGTTTATAGAAACTTAACATTCAAGTCTCCTAGGAGATGGTCGAATTCATCCAAGTAGCATTGGTCAGTGCCTTAAAGATAAAAAGTCCAGAGATTAGATCTAAAAAATGTTGAACTATTCCGCCAAAAAGTGTCAGTTTGGGGCAGTGATACCTGCACCTTGGTGAGTGGATTGAATGACTCATGTTGGTTAACTTTAACAACTTGAAGGAAAAATGTTACAAGGTGGAAATACTGAAGATTCCAATGGACGGAAGTCTTTCACAGGGAGACAGCCTTCCCTCAAACATTCACATTTGGCAAAACTGAGTTACAGTCAAATTCCCCCAGAGTTCTGAGAGGCATATGCATTTTTCAATGAACAATCTGGTTAAGATATATACTCCCCACCTACTTTTCAAAAATCATTCAAATATAAGAACATTATCATTTCCTTAAATCTACATGTTTTCATCAGTCTTTTTGTAAGTCTTTCTTCCCACCTATGTCTACTTTTTATTAACAAATATTGAGTTCAGATTAAATAAGAAATGAGCATGATACTGGCTTCTTTAGACTTTTTATTTTTTACTTTTGTGGACTTTAAACTATGGTATTTGCATTTCTTTGAATTGATGTGAAAAGGGATAAAGATTCAGAACGAATTTTTTTCCCATTTTAATCCAGTTTCTAAAGCAATTCTGATCCAGTTTCTAAAGCTTCGATTATACATACTACGTATAGAGCAATCTCCCTGGATTGGAAACAAGAAATATCACAAAAGCGGTTCAAACTTAAAATTATGTTTTAATGTTAGCTGAATAGAAATGTGTTATAGATAAATCTGTAATTCCTCACAGAGCTACAAATGCACAGCAGAATTATAAAAGTCAGGACTGTTGTATATGTATGTGCATGGTAAAATCATGTATTTCATTAAGATATAAATTTTTTGTTTTAAATCTATATGAAAACATGATTTTAGATCGAAGACTCTATGACTTGAAGTCAGGTTTCCTTATTCAACAATTCCAAAGCTATGAAATAAAACCTGTTGTATATAATGGCAGAACAGGACAGGACCTGTGTAGTTTGAGGCACACAGCCAAGAAACTTCAGAACAGCGATTTTGGCAGTGATACCTGCACCTTGATGAGAATGTTCCTTGACAAGAAAATGCTCATTTACAGCAGCGGTTTTCGGCCTTTTTCATCTCACAGCACACATAAACTAATTACTAAAATTCTGCAGCACACTACAAAATATATTTTTTGCCAGTCTGACAAGAAAAATAAGTATAATTTTGATTGAGTTACAAAAAAGTAATAGTAATTACCTACCCTTTTTGCTACCAAGTAACTTTCTAAAAAATTAGGTGTCTATACTTATATATAAGGATCTCTGGTACCAAACATTAACCAATCAGATGCAACCCTATTATATAATGTGACCAATAAAATGCCACTCTATTATATGACTTTATATTAACTTATGGTTCAAAATAGGTCATTCACACCAGACAGTTGTTGTCGTGTTGGCTGTTGTCATTTTTTCTTTGACAATATAAGGGGAAGGAGGTCAGTGCCCCGACTAAAATAATCAGGTATTGTACATTTTAAAAATGCTTGCAGCACACTGGTTGAAAATCACCAATTTATAGCATTTTTCTTCTTGAAATAATGTATTAATCGGGTAAGTTTCTCCTGACGCCAGTGAGGAGCTCAGAACCAGCTAAGAAAGAAGGGAAGGAAGGGAAAGAGGGAGGGAGAAAAAAAGAGGGAGGGAAGAAATTAAAAAAGAAAGAGGAACCCAATCCCCAGAGTGGCCATGGGCTCATGGCCGTACTAGAACAACACTGGCATCGAAATGGAACTTCAGAGCTAAGGCCCACACCTCCAAACCCCTGAATAAATAAAAAGTTAAGTGGGATTATCATGATCATAGAAAGTATTAGGAAAATCTGCTGGAAGAAAACAACTGGAGAGCAGGCATCCACATGCATCTTTTGTTTGCTTCCTCTGCCAGGATGAAAGTGAGACTTTCTGGGAACTTAAACTGTTAAAAAAAATAAAAGTATGGACTTACAGCTTTTCAACTGAAAAGGGCCCTTCATATCATTCAGGAATTCTCCTTACTTTGAAGATGTGATGAGGGTCTCTGTTTAGCGAAGGACAGAATAGATCTGAGAAGCCCAGTGTCCCAGGGGCTTCCCATTGTGAATGAGCATTTCAACCCAGCAGTGTCTAAACAGCCTGTCTGTAGCCACAGTGTACTTTGGAACTAGGTTCCCTGTGGCCCAGACTCTCAGACTCAGCTCTGCAGCTCTCTTCCCAGGCCACCATTAGGCCATCATCATTCCATTAGTGTCTTCTGTGTAACCATAGAGGTACCTGTTGACTTGTCAAGGTACTATTCTCCCCACCCACCTCAAAAGGTTTGGAATGAACTTGAGAGTCCGGAACACACCTTCTTTACCTTTGTATTCTTGGTGCCTGGCATATAGTAGGTGTTCAATAAGCTGTTAGGGCAAATAAGCATCCAGTAGAACAACAGCTGACGGAAGAAGGGGAAAAGTATGTGTGGTGGGGGGAGGGGAGAAAAAATTATAAAATCGGATGGAACTGTGAGCAAGGTGAAAGAGTACCACTCTGTGCAAACGGTCCCTTGCATGTGAAGCTGACCCAGCTTGGAGCAAAAGATAAGGGAAGGGAGTGCTTATCACAGGTGCAAGCCAAGCAGCTCTCTTTCATGGCAATAAGTGAGAGGAAGCAGATCTGACACCAGATTCTGCTAACTTAGGAATCCCACCTTAAAGGTAAGCCTAAAATCAGGGTCGAACTAACATAACTGCCTCAAGTTTTCGAAAAGTGGCATCTTCGCAAAGCGGGTTAACATATATCGAGGGGGCACCAGCAACACTTATTCTGCGGACAGTGGAGCAGACCCCAGAGGTTAGGAGACGAGGGAAGGGAGGAGGTCGAAGGCTTGGAAGTCCAGAGATGTGGACCCAGACCGAGGCAGCCGAAAACATCACCTTCGCCGGCGCCCGGGAGCCCGGCAGCCCGGCAGCCCGGCAGCCCGGCACGCCCGGCACGCCCGGCACGCCCGGCACGCCCGGAGGAGAGCTCTTCCCACACCTTTCGGAGTCAAGGGCGGTGGAGTCGCAGGCCAGGGTATGCCCAGTGTCCCGCCCGCAAGTGGGACCTACTTTGGGATGGCCCTCAGGACCCACCGAGCTCCAGGACCACTTCTGGCCAAGTTTGTTGGGCACCGTTGCCAGGGAGACAACGCAGGGCACGTTGGGAAGTCGGAAGAGGCCACCCAGAGCTTGTCACCAGGGCGGAAGTGTGCTCGGACTCAAGTGGGCGGGGAAAAGAGAGCAGGCCCCTAAAGTGATAGCAGCCACTCCGGCGGGTACTCCCCAGCTTTCTCCAGTGACCTTGCGCGGGAGCGCTTGCCACCCCCCCACGCGCCGTCGGGCGCTACTGGCTTCACTGAACCGGGCTTCCCAGTGACGTAGACCGGGAGACTTCCTGTTCCCGCGCTCACGTTGGGGGCTTCCGCTTCCAGTTCTTGCCGGGCTTCCGAGGGCTCTGAATGGACGCTCTGAATGGACGGGCTGATCCTAGGTGAGGACGGAGCAGGTGGGCTCTGCTGTCGGTCGGAGTGGTGGGGTTGTGAGGGGCCGGGTGACGCGGTGTGTGAAGGCCCGTGTTTGAGGATTTTTTACACCTATCTCCTATCTGGCACGCATTTGTTCAACAACTGTCCAAGCCCCGTAGTCAGCTTCAGATGTGTTGACACGGACTCTGCTGTCAGAAACTTTACAAACAAGAGGGACTTATAAAGAAATAAGCATTATTTCTTTATACTTATCAGAAATAGGGCCAAGATTAGGGTGAAGGTGAGTCAGACACAAAATGCAAGGGATGGTGCAAAACTTTGTAATCAAAGTAAGTTTTAACGCAGTACCTTGAAAAATCAAAATGAATGCAAAAAATGAATGCAAAAAAATCTATGGTTGACAAAAATCTCACGATTTTGTAACAGTACTATGCTGAGCCGTTTTGGATCCTAAGGCCAAAGGAAAAACTAGTAATTCTGGTCCTGTGACTTAAATTTGCCAGATATTGAAGGATATTGCCGGTAACTGGGCCGGAAATGCAAAGACAAGAAGGTAAGGGCCTCTGATTGGGGTAAAACTGGACAGTTAGTTCCTGGAAGCATAAATACTTTGCTTACTCAAAACTATGCTAATTAAGATGGGCCCACAAGTCAATGCCTGAAATAAGTTCCAGACTCTGTCAAAAAAACTGGATCCATATCATTGACCCTACACACTTGAATTAACTGAACCCAATGCTTTATGACTTATTAATTATGAGATTGAAGAGGATATAATTTTTATGACTTAGGACTTTTTACTTTGACCCCACAACGTGAATATTCTGTTTTGTAAGACTGTTGTCTATGTCAATATCACAGTCGACAGAAGTTGTATGCTATGTGTCAGTAATGATTTTAATCAGTTTTCCTTTAGAACCATTAGCAACCTCAATCATATCCAAAGAACAAACTCCATGAACCACTAAACCTGTGCCTTATAACACACAGGGGGTAGCAAAAAAGAATGAAAAAACACTTGGCTAGTTGGTCTTGCCTGAGGGTCTAGATAGGAATTAAGATGCCAACACCTAATATGTTGTATTTGAAGAGTTCTTTATAAAATTTGCCGTTGATGTGATGGTGGTGGAAACCATGGCTTGGTCCCCTGTAACTAGCATCAATTGAAACTGTATTCTATTGTTTCAAACAGGCAGTGCTTCAGACAGTCATCATGGGTATTCGAGGACTAATGAGTTTCGTGGAAGATCATAGTAATGAGTTCTTCACTGATTTGAAGTTGAGAGACACAAAAATTATTATTGATGGCTATGCTCTCTTCCACCGGCTTTGCTTCAACTCAAACTTGGAGCTCCGGTATGGAGGGGACTATGATTCTTTTGCAGATGTTGTACACAATTTCTTTGAATCACTGTTTTCTTGTAACATATGTCCATATGTTGTACTAGACGGCGGATGTGACATTTCAGATAAAAAGCTTACAACTTTGAAGGATCGAGCTAGAGACAAGATCCAGATGGCCCATTCCCTTTCTGTTGGTGGGGGTGGGTATGTATGTCCTTTGCTCATCAGGGAGGTGTTTATACAGGTTTTGATCAAGCTGCAGGTGTATTTTGTCCAATGCTTTTCAGAAGCCGATCGGGACATTATGACACTGGCTAATCACTGGAATTGCCCTGTGTTATCGTCGGATAGTGACTTTTGCATTTTTGACCTGAAAGCTGGGTTTTGCCCATTGAATAGCTTTCAGTGGAGAAATCGGAACACTATTAAGGGCACACGAGACTTCTATATCCCCGCCAAATGCTTTTCCCTCCATGCACTCTGCCGTTACTTCAGCAATATGAATAAAGCGCTTCTACCTCTCTTTGCGGTGCTATGTGGAAACGACTATATTAATCTGCCCATCATGGAGACACTCTTAAGTAAAGCACGTCTTCCTCTTGGAGCTGCCAGCTCTAAGGGGCGGAGACACCACCGAGTTCTGGGACTTCTGAATTGGTTGTCTCGTTTTGCTGAGCCTACTGAAGCACTTGATGATGTTCTGAAATATCTCCCCAAAAAGGACCGAGAAAATGTTAAGGAACTTCTCTGCTGTTCCATGGAAGAGTACCAGCAGTCCCCAGTGAAGCTGCAGGACTTCTTCCAGTGTGGTACTTACGCCTGTCCAGAGGCCTTGGGTCTGGGTGTGCCAGCATGGGTCCTAGAGGCTCTGGCCAAAGGCGAGCTCTCTCCCTTCATCAGCGACGCTTTGGTGCTGAGACGGACCATTCTTCACACACAGGTGGAAAACATGCAGCAACCGAGTGCTCACAGAATCTCTCTGCCCATCCGGCAAGTCATTTATGGGCTTCTTTTGAATGTTTCTCGACCTCTGGAAAATGTGTCCTTGAATGCATCACCTCCTCGGCCTGTAGCTTTCAGTGAAGTGGAAAGGATCAATAAAAATATCAAAACATCAACTGTTGATGCAGTAGAACTGCCCCAGGATAGTTCTGACTTAAGCACATTGACTGAGGTAAGTGTTTGCGGTACTAATGTCAATTTTGTAAAGCACTTCACACGTTACAGAGTGCTTTTGTGTGTATTATCGCTCTTAATATAATAAACTGAGGCTGGTTGCCATACTGCCTCCATTTCATAGCTGAGAAAATTAGGGCCAAAGCAGAAACTATGTAACACCTCAGCCAGGGAGTATGAGTGCCTGGACTCACACCGAGATCTTTTAGCTCCAAATCTGCCATTTCTGTGTATTTCAGTAATAGTCTGCGTTAGCTCTGTAATTATTACTACCACTCTGTTGTTACTTGCTGTCACAATGTGGTTATGTAGCTTTAAAAAAACAAGGAATGGGAAAAATTCTGAGCTACAAAGAGAAAAAGAAAGAAAAAAGTGTGCCTAAAGGCATTGCTATAAGGCATAACTAACATAACAGCCTGCATCAAATTTCATTAACAAGATTGATACTGATGCTTGCGTCTGGTTTTCATCTTTGTTGACGAGGACCTTTTTTTAGGCTTTCTTTTTGTGGCATCATGGTGATTTGCTTGGTTTGATAATGAAAGAAAACAACTCTTTCAGATTTAAGCCTAAGTAGTGTTGCTTAAATCTGAGTAACACTAGTAACCCTTTCAAAGTAAAAAAATTCTTACTGGTTCCCATGTTTGCTTTGTTTTTCATATTATATAAATATATTAAAAATGACAAATAGATATGTTAGAAATTGCTTGTGCTAACACAATTAAATTTACAAATTACATGCAGATAAATTTATAGTACCAATTGCAGTGCCCAGTGGAGTGTCTCCCAGATCAGCCAAACCTTCAGATCCACAACTGACCATCCCAGACTGACCATCCCAGACTGACCATCCCAGGTCAGTCTGGGTGCCGGTCTGCACAGGGATGGAGGTCAGCGAGCACAGCTTCCCAGCAGGTTTGAGTCAGGCTTTTCCTCATCCATGAGAGACCTCGCAGCATTCCACGCCACTGGTTCTCCACTTGGGATGATTTCACACCCCCGGGGGACATTTGGCAGTGTCTGGAGACACTTCTGATTGTCACTCCCTGGGCGTGTGGGTAGAGGGAGGTGTTGCTACTGGCATCTAGTGTGTAGAGGCCAAGGATGCTGCTAAACATCCGTGATGGTTGCACAGGTTACAAATATACAAAAACCACTTCAAAAGGGCGAGTTTTAAGACATGATGCATCTCAATTAAAGAAAGAAAAAGTCTCACTGGCCTCCTTCCCCACAGGATTCAACCTTGTAACAATTCCATAGACATCACTTCCAGGGTCTATGCAAAGAACATGCTTAATTACAAGTCACTGTACTCACAGAAGCCCCATGATATGGTGTCCCCATCCAGTGTTTAAAGTTTGTTTATAGTTCAAGTCTGGATGTAATTTGACAAGAGATAGTTTTATCATGCTAAGTAACACAGCTAATATTATCCCATCTCCAGGGTTACAGAACTAGAAAGTTGAGCATAGGTCAAATTCCAAAGAGAAGGGATTTACTAAAAGTTACCCACACCAATAAAATTGAAATTAGCAGTGCCCTGACCCATGTGGCTCCACTGGGCATCATCCCACAAAGTAAAAGGTTGCTGCTGGTTCAAATCCCATTCAGGGCACATGCCTGGGTAGCAGGTTCAGTCCCTAGTCAAAGCACATGCAAGAGGCAACTGACTGATGTTTCTCTCCCTCTCTTTCCTCCTCCCTCCCCTCCTCTCTAAAAGTAAATACATAAACTCTTTTTAAAAAATTGAAATTGTTTATGGAAATCATCCACATAAGAAAATAAAAGTCAGATATGTAGTCAACACTCCCCCCCCAAACAATTGAAATTGGCAACATTCTAAAAGATGTTTTGCTGAAATTACATTTCTACTCATGACATAAGTGGTGCTGTACTGGAGGATTTTTTAAAAACTCTTTTATGGATGGCATTGTTGAGAAATCACTGATGTACACTAAAGTGCCCATATTTAAAGTGTGTACTCTTACATCCGTGAATCCGTGCTGCAATTAAAGTAATGAATGCATCCATCGTCCTTACAAGTGTCCTCTTGCCTCATTGCAGTCCATCCCTCCCTTCATGTACACACAGCGGAGTACACAGATGACGGTACAGCTTGATGAATTTCCACTGACTCGACACTTACAACATGTAGAGAACACCCAGGCGAAGACTCATTATCAGCACCGCAGCAGCTTTCCCTAGTGTCTGGTTCTTCTCGTCACTCCCTCCTTTAACCACTATCCTGACCTCTAACAACATTGACTGTTTTTATACTCTATAACAATGGAGTCATACAGTATGAACTCTTTCATCTGGCTTCTCTTATTCAACGTAATGTGAGATTTATTCATATCTCTGAGAGTAGTTGTAGAAAATTCATTTCTCACTGCTGTATATTATTACAGTTTTGGAATATACCAAAATTGGTTTTTCTGTTCTGTAGCTGATGGGCATTTAGGCAGTTTGCAGTTTGGACTATTGTGAATACTGCTATGAACATTTGAGTGCATGGCATTTAGTGGAAATATGAACACATTTCTATTGCATATATAACTAGGAGTGGAATTCCAGGGTTGTAGGATACACATGTTTAGCTGGCAAGACATATGCCAAGCAGTCTTGTAAAGTGGTTTTACCCATTAATATCCTGCCAGCAAGCGTAGGAGTTCCTCTCACTTTACACCCTTGCTGATACCTGGTATTCTCCATCCTTTTAAAAAAGTTCAGCTATTTTGGTGGCTCTGTAGTGGCATCATTCTAGCCAGTTTTAGTGGGTGTTAATTTCCATTTTTCTGATGACTTATTGAGCACCTTTACGTGTGTTCACTTGCCATTTGGACATTGTTATGTAGGTTTCTGTTCAGTCTTTTGTCCATTTTTCTGTTTGTTTTCAATTTTTATATACAGCTCCTTTGTTAAATAACATGTATTGTGGTAAACGGCCTCTCCCATTCTGCAGATTCTTTTAACTCTAATATGATTTGATGAACAGAAATTCTTAACGTAGATGAACTTTTCATTATTTATGGTTATCACTTTTGTGACTTAAAAAAATACTGTGTGCTTGCTGGTCATGAAAAAAAAATTTTGCCTTTCATATTTACAAGTACAATCTATTAAAACTGATTTGTTCCTATATAGTCCAATATAGGGATCAGGACACTTTCCTTGCATATAAAAAGCCAGTGGAGTAGTGAGTGGCGCAGGCTGACTAAACTCCTTGCCAAGTGCAGATGACAAGTGTTCTCATCCCTTAACTGTACTCAAAGTAAGGTGTAATTGTAGTTCACTCTCTACACAGTAATATCACTTGCCTTCCCCTTGGCATAAGCTAATAATTATGTATTTAGTTCAGTGTTGTTAGCTCTAGTCAGTGCAGAATAATTCTAAACAGTATCAGGTGCAAATGTGATTCCAAAGGCAAATGCAGGTACCAGTATAGAAACTTTGTGATAGTATCTAATCGTTTTTTTTTCTTAATAGGATGTGGTAATAATACTTTGATTACCTGCTTTGTGCCAACTATTATAATAGAAAATTCATAGTCTCTCATATAATTCCCACAGTAACCATGTAGGATACTGCTTCAGTTTGGTTATGTTAGTTGCAGTGGACAGATTGCCTCTCAAATTAACCAACAAGAGGAGAATTGTAAGGAGAAATGGAAGTGGATCATTCTTGGGGAGCAAAGTGCCCAGCCCAGCCCCTCTGCGGGCACCTCTGTCACTGCGTGGCAGCTTCTGCAGGCTTGTGCTTTCCCTCCCCCTGGGAGTTGCCACAGGGGACAAGACCTAACCAGATTTAAGGGCTGTGAGCAGGGCAGTTCCCCTTTTGGAAGGGGCTGAAGATTGGTGGGTTCCATGGGACATTTTGTGTAACTCAGTATAATGCCCATTTCACAGATAGTTTGACTGACTATAGGAAAGCTCAGAAACTTGCGCAAGGCTGTAGAGTTAGTGGGGGGCAGGACATCTCTGAAGTCAAGCTCAGACTCCGCTTTGTTCCTCTGTTGCAAGTTGGCTAGAGAATTCAATAATTTAAGCATTGTATATCACTAAAGAATTCATGTATTTTCTCAGCTTTTATTTGTTGTCTTTTTCTACCAGTTTAGGAGATTATAAAGAATAGTTTTTGTTTTTACTTTAAGTGGTTGATGCTACTTCTCATGGGGTGATTGACTATACTGTAAAGCACTTTACATATGTCTAATTAGAAAACTTTTAGTATTAAATAATTAGAACCAGTACCCATAAATCACTGACTCAGTGCTGTCATGCACTGATGAGAAAACTGTTCTGTCAGTTATGACATGTTTAATTTCAGGTTGACGTCTCTGCTGTCAGCACACTCATCGACTGCTGATTGGGTGTGTGGTGCTGAGAAGTGTCTCAGACACGCTCAGAAAGTGAAGAAAGTGTCTAGCAGGCACAAGGAATACAATTTCTCTCTTAAAGTTTGATCGCAAAGTCTCACTGAAGGTGCCCTTTGAATAGTCCTAATTTCCCTCATCAGTAGAAGTATGTAAGCTGTAGGGTCTCTTGTGGTTCTGAAGTCTTTGGGTTCATTAAGGTAAAATTATTCCAACAAGTAGCCCAAAGCCCTCACAGCAGTTTTTACTCTCATATCTGAAGCACACTCTCTAAAACATGGAGTAACAGTGAGTGGTGTGTTATTGCAAGGAAAATGCAGGTAGTCCTTAAATACTCCTATCTCCCTTAAGTATACCTCTCGCCTACAAGTAGCCACCCTGGGACAATCCCTGTGCTGGAGAACACAGACAGTCACCTGGGTAGGAACATGAGACAAGACCCAAACAAACAGAAAACTGTATGATATGCTACAAGGGTGTACATAATCTGACTTTCTTCTAGAAGTGATAAGTAATGGCGTCTTGGAGAAGGTGGGGTCTAAATATTCACTGCCAAGGGATTGATTGAGTATAAATCACTGTTTCTCAAAACCAAATAGTTAAAATGCAGATTTCTGGGGTCCCTCAGATTCACTGAATCAAAATGTAGGGGGTAGGGCCTGAGGACTGGATTTTTAACAAGGTTCTCAAGCAACGTGCACTGAAGATGCTCGGCCAGCCTCCTGGGACGATGGAGCATGAGCAGGGGTTGTGTGGCAGTAGACAGTACATCCATTGAAGCAACCATATTTGTTAAGCACCTTATTAATGTTCTAATGCACAGTGTGGCTAACTGTTTTACACAGGAAGATAAAAATATGGCACAGCAATTTCATTTGTGTAGTCTCTTCATACTAGGGAATAAAAAAGGTTTCCCCAAAGTAACTTGCAAGGTGTTCGGTATGCATTTTCAGCTCTCCTTGGCCAGACGGCAGACAATCCTGTTAGAAACGTTAAAGGTGAAACAGACCGTCCTGGACCCAGTCCCTACTTCTCTGAAGTTGCCCATTGCTGTCAGTTGCTACTGGTTGCAGCACATGGAGGCCAAGGCAAAAGTGCAGCATCTACAAGCCTTGCTGCTGGGCATGCTGGTGGGGCCCTTGCATGCCATAATCAACAGCGCTGGTAGGTATCTGGAAATTCCACAGGTACATTGTTGTTACTTACAATAATAAAAAGTTTTTAAAAAATTCTTGGATTATCTACCCCTGTCAGTTACAGAATTTAGAAATGGAGGCACCAACATATCATTCATTCATTGGTAAATACTTTTGAGCACTTGCATGTGACTTCGAGGACACGCAGTGAAGATGTACGGACACTGCCTAGTCCCGTGTACTCTGTGGCACCTGAGTGCTTTCACCTGTGAGGTGTGACTGATGTCAGTTGCATTTTGTATTCATTTTCTATCTCTGTCTCTATTACCAATGTAGCTGCAGCATCATCACTAGGAACTCTTAAAATTCCCCATGGGTGAAGCTTCCGAATACAACTACAATAAGCATTCATGCTTGTGCTGTTTCTTGCTTTCCTTTTTCTCCACTGTAAGTTTTGGTTAGCATGTATCGTATTTTGCTGTGTATAACGTGCACTTTCTTGCCCAAATTTTTGAGGGGGGAAATAAGGATGCCCATTATACACGGGAACAGTAACGCCGTGTATGATGCACACAAAAATGTGGGTGGACTGAAATGTGGGCCAAATGCCCGCGGTAGTGATGGTAGAAGCAACTTCTTTTCTATTGGAGAAATATACTTGGAGACAGTTTCATCTGAACTTAAGTATCAGGTGAAATAAATGTCGATGCCCTGGAACACTTCAATTCCCTAATGGACTTACTCTCTTTAAAGATATGAGTGCTGTAATGCTCTATGCAAACACGTGTGCTAGTTAACGCCCTTTAGAACAGTGCTGTCTGATGACTCCTACTGCATTTCAAGTGCTCAGTAGCCACATGTGGCTACAGGACAGCACATTGCCATCACTGCAGAAAGTTCTGCTGGCTACTGTTTACTTTTAACTTAAACAAAACAATGAACCTGCACAGACTCCAAGAAAGCCCAAGCGTGAGAGTAGCTGTCAGAAGGGACTGCTGTTATTTGACAGTCAACTTAATGCAGAACAAATAAGGCCCACCGATGGTTAAGACACAAGTGTAGGGTATTTCCTCTCATTGGATAATAAATGCAGTTTACGAAAATTCTCAGAGCACAACCCTATTAAGTTTTTACCTGAGTCCAACAGAAGGGGCACGTCAAGGGTCTGTTTCTTTTCTTTTAGGAATTGTGGACTCGGCACCCAGGCAGGCTCAGTGCCTTGCTGCTCGCTAATGGGTAACAGGTGGGCCTCTCTCTTACTACCTTCAGGTTGGTCTGGATGTCATTTTGCGCACTCCTGCTCAAACAAACCTGCAGGGGCTCAGAGGCCCCCCCCACAGCACTCCTCGGTTCCCCAGGTTGTGGCTCCTTTCCCCTTACCCTCTCTGTGAAGAAGTGATCTGCCACATTCTCTGAGCCATACTTTTGTTTCCCTCCCATCAAACAAGTTAAAGTGTGCATTGAACACATGGCTATTTCTTTAAGTGCACTATTAGCACGGAGGTCTCCAGGAAAGGAAGTTTGGCGGAAGAGAATAAAGGGAATGATATTTAATAGTAATTTATATTTTGCAGAGACAGATTTAGAGTTTGGAGAGTTTGATGCAGATATGTTTAAGGTTAGGTGGTACACCAGTGAAAGAGATTAAAGGGAAGAATAATTTAGTGTTGAATAAAGTTAGATTGTCATTATGAAGGCATTTCAGTATCTTATTTCAAGTTATACAGCAAGGCTTTTACATTGGCATTAAAATCGTAAGGGGCCAGAAAAGAAAAGCATTTTGATTACTTAAACCATTTTTCTCTTTACGAAGCTTTATGTGTGGAGAAAATTACAAGTTGATACAGTGTTTTGGGAACTACTGCTCTTGGGTTCTTTGCCTAGAAAAGGAAGATCTGCGGGAGGAAGGCGCTAAGAGGTTGTGTGAGGAGTTCCAAAGAGCGAAGGAGCAGGCACGGCCGGGCACGAGGCTGGACTTAGACACGGCTCACATCTTCTGTCAGTGGCAGTGCTGTCTGCAGATGGGGGCGTACCTCAATCAGCTGCTGTCCACTCCGCTCCCAGAGCCAGACCTAACTCGGTAAGCACCACGGAAAACTAGTTCAGAGGGCTGCACACAGAAGCAAACACTTTTATTCATATTTAAAGCAAAGAAGTTATTTTTACAAATTACTCTTAGCATAATTGGTCTTGGAACACTATTCTAGCTAAAGAGCTAGAAACAGGAAAAATATTAAATTACTCCTATATTCCCAAAGAGAATGTCCATGATTAGATCAGTTTTATAAAATCAGTTCCAAAGTAAAACAGAGGCAGTTGTTGGTAGGATATCATTTGTTCCGTCATTTGGGTCTGTTCAAATATCACTTTTTAGCTTTTTCTGATCATCTTACTAAAATATTACTCTCTACTTCCAGTCACTCTAGCCCTATTCTCTTTTGTATTTCATTGCATTTCTTACCACTTGTCATATTGTTCAGTCTTTCAAATATTAAATACCTATTTAGGTCTATGGTGTAATGAACAAAACATCAAAAAAAGTTTCTGCTGTCATGGAGGTTTTTCTTGTGAGGTGACTACTAGATGTTTACATGAACTTTAAGGTTTTTGTTCTGCCAGACATGTATGAAAGGACAGGCAGCCTGTATGCCAGGGAGCGATTATGATGTTTGATTATGGAGTTGAAGTTGGGTAAGAAATGATAGTAGTGTGTGGGCCAGTGAATTGGACACCCTGGTGATTAAAGAAGGTAAAGGGGAAATAGCTTTGGAAATGGAGTTGAGGTTGTATGTGCACTTTGTCTCTCTCCACGTGAATGTAAATGCTACGAGGGCAGGGCCTTCTCTATTTCATGTACTGTTGTAGCCCCAGTGCCTAGCATATCATAAGCATGCAAATATATGTTGAATAAATTATACATGGAGGCATGCAAAATATGCTGGTGTGGCTTTAAATGTTTCAAGGTGAAAAGCTTCCTAGCAGTTGTGTTGTTACTGTGTCTCTGGGCCTTCATAGGGACCTGACCCTAGAACCCTTCACCAAGTAATATTAATTGGCCTTGGACCTATGGATACTTTATTTCTGGCCTTTAATAGCGTAGATCACTCTTGACTGGATCCTCTCTACATACCAGAAATCCCTTTAAAAATAAAACAGGATATCCATCAGTAGATGAGTATATAAAACAACTGTGGGACATTTACACAATTGAATACTGTTGCTTGGCCACAAAAAAGAAGAAACTTTTATACTTTGCAACAGAGTGAATGGACCTGGAGAATATTATGCTAAGTGAAATAAGCAAACCAGAGAAAGTCAAATACCATATGATTTCACTCATATGTGGAATCTAATGAACATACTGAACTAACAAAATGGAAATAGACTCAGAGAGCAGGATGACAGCTATGAGGCATGGGGAGGGGCTAAGGGGTGGAGGGATTGATCAAAAAGGAAAAAGGACTCACGGACAACAGCGTGGTGACTGAGGGGCAGGAGGGGGGCCTAAGGGGGATAAATGGTAATGGAAAGAATACAATAAAAATTAATTACAAAAAAATACAAAATAAACAAGGCCAACAGTTCTCTTAATGATTTCAGTAAAAGGACTGTTCTTGTGTCTCAGCACCACTAAGGCTTTTTAAGTGATGATTTGACACTGATAAGTGATGGAAGTTCTACATCAGTTGCTAAGGCACTGGCTGATCACCTCTGCCAGTTAAACTACATACTGAATTTGTGGCTTCCAGTTAGTCCTAGTCCCATCCTGTTTGTAAAGCAGGTCTTTAGTCCAAGGTGAATGATAACTTTGCAAATGATGCCATTAAATTTGCTTATTTCAACAGACTACCTGTTTGATTTATCAGAGGCATTTTCAATTCCCTTTCTTTGAAGTGTTAAGAAATCTGCTCAAGCTTGGGCTAGTTACAGAACCAACAAGCATCCATCGTTGAATTTGAGGTTAAAAATGTCAACAGGAAGTAATTTTTTAGTAACAACTCAGTTCCTTCAATGACAGATTATTCTTAAGTAATTTTAATGATTTTGTAGAGGAACTCTCAGTGTTTGGATGCATTCATTGAAGCTGTGCTAATGACGGGTGTCCCAGTGCACTGACACTCTGCTTTAACCCCCTTCTCTCTCTCTCTCTCTCTCTCGTTGAACAGCTTGTATAGTGGAAGCCTGGTGCATGGACTGTGCCACCAACTGCTAACATCGACCTCTGTAGAAAGTCTCCTGAGCGTGTGTCCTGCAGCAAAGCAACTTTATGAACATCTGTTCAATGCCACAAGGGCATATGCCCCTGCTGAATTATTCCTACCAAAGAGTAAATCTAATTCAAAAAAGAAAAAGCAAAAGAAACAAGGTACCAGCCAGTCAAAGAGCAGAGTGGGAACCACCTCAAACAATAGATGTTGGTATGAGGGAAGCAATCGCTTTGGGGTATTAATGGTTGAAAACATGGAGGAACAGAGTGAGGCCTCAGAGCTTGAGTAAACTGTCTGCAAGCAGAAGTATTATGAAATTCTGTCTTAAAAATTTTTTGTTACCTGCCTTGAAATAACTATTTTCTTTACAACTGACCAGTTAAGACATAAGCATTGCAATAGGTAATCTTTGAATTCCAAAGTATTTTGTATCTTGCTTTTAATAAATACAACCTGATCTAAGGACCTTCTGTATTCCTCACACATATTTGAAAGCATATTTGTACTTCTGTTTCATTTCAGTAAGTTAATAATAGTCTACTGATAACCTTTAAATTGTAGCAACTCAGCCAGCTATATTTTCAAAAAGAAGCCCTACCTCAATTATTTCCAATCAGCGGAAGCTGGGTTATTACTATTTTTTTGTTTTTGCAACTGTTCCCTATTCATAGGCCTTGGGAAACAGAAATCAGGATGCCGCACAGAAAACTGCACACCTTTGAATACTTAGTAAAGGAGGCCATAGCAGGTTGATGAGCACTTTAGACATGCTCCAGGTTTTAAAACAGGTCGAAGCCCACATGGCTCCAACCGAGTAAGCAGCAGCATCCTGCGCTGCTAGATCTGGGAGGAAACACGAAGAAGAAATTTAAAAATTAGGCCATTTCTTATACTGCAGGTTTTGACCTATTTATGGGATGTGAAGTAAATGAGCCACAACCAGCATTTTAATGGAAAATATCAGATATGCCTATTATATATTAGATGGTTGTGCAAAACAGATGTCTTCCTGTGGACTGCAGTCAAAGACTTGAAAGCCACTTCTCTGGAACACACTAGAAGCAGCTAAAATTCCAAGCACCAGCAGAATTGTGAAGGTGCTGGCCAGTTCCAAATAAAGAACTTGAAAATAATAAAGGAAGAGGATGAATACATTCGGGCAAGAGTTCAAAGTATATTCTGACCTTAATCTGTATTCATACAAATTGTATTAGTCCTTTCTTCTCTACTCGCTGTTATTCCGTGAGTAATATCCCTAAATGTGGTTTGAAACTGCCACCTTGAACAGGCCCGTATTCGGTCCCCCAAATCTGGTAATTCTCTCCACTCTCCTAGCAGCACCCCCTCACTCTTGGACGAGAGTAAGCACCATATCAGCCAGTGTTACACATGCACCTCCTCAAGTGTTAACCGGCTTCAGCCACTTCCAAAAGGCAAAAACACAATCTCATTTGCTCCTAAAGTTTTCAACCTAAAAACTGGCTTCTGTTTCCAATAAGAGTACTTGAAATTTAAAAAAAAAAAGATAAAAGTCTTTATTATGCTAGGAAGAGTGCATAGGCTCCTTAGTGAACACATTTTTTAATGTCTCTGAACAAATGGTTTTTCCCAGAAGAATCAAGAGAAGAGCAGTCACATGCATGAACTTTTGAGAAGATAATGTATTTTGCTAGAAGATAGTGGATGTAACATGGACTAGAAGCACATAAGACCTTGTTTTATCAAAAATAAACTTTTCCTTGGTTTCTGGAGTTGGGGGCCAATCAGGAAAATTTACTAATACAGGTGTCATATCCTGGCCCATCAACACTGCTTTTTAAAACCACCAACCCTGCGTGGAAAACCACTCATTCCCGCTTCCACTCTGGTGACAACTGGCTTCACAGGCACTACACTGAAGAGGGTATGGGCAATGAAGTTTAATTAATTAAAGTCAACTGAATTATATCAATCATCCTTTTCTTTCTTTTTTAAAGGTTTTTCTAACAAAAGGGCCCTCCTTCAGTAGACGGAGAAGTCAGGCTCCCTTCCCCAGTCATTTCAATCACAGCCATTCACTTGAGATTACCTAGCCTTGCAGCAGTTAAAATCTAATGATGTCCATTAACTCTTCCTATCTGTGAGAATTTAGGAAAGGTACCAACCCCCGTACGCATCTTCTGTATTAAAAGACAACACGGGCATACCACAAGGTATCTGAGTGGGGTTACCAAACAATGACATAGCACCTGACCCACAGAAGACACAAGCTGCTTAGAGAGAGAGCACACAGTGAAATAAGAGGACATCTTATGAAGCAATCTGTCAAGTACAAAATGGCAAAGTGTAGACTGGATCCTACAATGGGACAGCAGTCACCAGATGAGGCGGCCTTCGAGCTTGCCTTTAAGAGACAAGGACGTAATTCAGATGAGATACAGGAGGCGAGGAGAGCATCTGTTGAAGCAGAATATTGTATGTCCCATAGTCCATTTGTAAAACGTTTCCTATGTTTTTAATCAAATCTTCAGGACTTGCTCTTTCTGAGTTCTAGCTCATGAAATTTCACCTGAGACTTTGGAAATGTGTGTCTTCAATAAGCAGTGTAAGTGACAAAAGGAATTCTGGAGAACTAAAATGGGTAAATTTTAGAAATAAAGTTGGAGAGAGAAAAACACTGTAATGCAATCATATTCTGAATTATTTGTGATAAAATTATACTTGAACTTCATTTTTATAAGCCCTTTTAGCGATATCTAGATCTAGAAATTTTTGTATATATATATCCTATAAATATAAACTTTAAAGGCCTTTCATGATACTTGGCCAGAAAAATAATTCAAATTAATTATAGTTTTAAAAGATAAAGACCTCTATAGCTAGAAGAATCTTAGAATTATCTTAGAATTATTATCTTAGAATTATCTTTTCCTCCTTTGTGCATAAAATAAACGAATCCATGATTATGCCTGTTACCCTATCTGTAAAACAGGATCAGAATGGTTCAAATTATCATCTAAGGATAAAATGATATGTGCCTTTAAGTACAGTGCCTGGTACTGAAAACATGCAATAAATGACAAGATATTTCTGCTACATCCATACATGAAAAACCAAGAGCAAAGCAAGGGAACTAGGGAAAAGAAGTGTGCTTGCTGAGCAAAGATCAAGGCACCCTGAGATCAGTGAATGCCAGAGCCAAGAGCAGAATTTTGCAGGTGCAAAGCAGGTCAACACTATCAACCATGGCTAAGATGAGCAAGACAATAAAATGAGCATACTAACGGAGCTTCAGCAGAGGGGAGAGGCTGAAGCCACACTGCAGAGTGAAGTGCCAAGAGAATGTGAATAGGCAGCTAAGCACAACCTCAGAAAGGGATGGGGAAAAACCAGAAAGAACAAGCCCTATGTACTTCTGCCCTTCCTGATCTTTTATCAAGAAATTTTCTGTAGTGTTTTTAAAGCTTAATTGGAAAGAGCCCTGGATGTGTTTGAAGAAAAAATTAAGAGCAGATCTTCCCACTTCCTGGAAATTTCCTCTTCCTGCAACTGCCAGGGTTACATCCTGGCCCTACCCAACAACCTTAAGGAAGCCAAGCCCAGTGTGCCCCCTTTAGGTTTGCCGAGTTCACTGGGTACCGCTCTCCAGCACATGCCATCTAGCTGCCCGCACGGCACGAACCGGAGCAGCACCTGGAACGCAGTCACTCCCACTACCAGTAGAAAAAACCTCACTTCTGGAAAAGGACAACTCTCATTAGTACCTCACTAGCACCTACTCCAAACATAGTGAGCTTGGGGCTTTTAGCGAGGTGGTATTTGGGGTTCTTGGTATTTATCTCATAATGTCTCTGTGGATGCGTTTCAGTCCAGACAAACTGAAAATGACTTTGCACCTTGTACCAATTTGAAATTAAATATTTTTTGGACAGATGCATTAAGATGCCTCCCCACTTTCAGCAACCAGTCTCAGCCATACAGGATAAGTAGCTTTGGCATTTCTTTCCAGGTCTGAATAACGCTAAAATTTAAGCCCACTGAGCTGTAAAGACTTGAAGATAAAGACCTCTAGTGAAACCAGGTGGTAAAACGATTCCAGTCTGTTAAAATGGGAAATACACAAGTGTAATTATACATGGAAAAGTGTTTCCAGTAGTTTCACTAGGTTCAGTTTTCAGAAATCAAATTTCACAGGAACATACCATAATGCGTAAGTCTTTTTCAAAGATTTTATTTATTTTGAGAGAGAAGGGGAAGGAGTGAGAGAGGGAGGGAAACATCAATCAGCTGCCTCTAGCATACGCCCCAACTGGGAACCAAACCTGCAACCCAGACAAGTGCCCCGACTGGGAACTGGACCAGCAACCCCTCACTTTGTGAGACGACTAATTGAGCCACACCAGTCAGACTGGTCAGGACATAAAACATTTTAACTATTGATAACATTTAGAGCTTCTGCCATTTTTTGATCCATCTCTTCCACAGTGGCAAAACTTTTCCCTTTGAGGACTTTTTCCGTCCAGGGAAAAAAAAGTCACTCACAGCAAGATTGGGTAAACTGGGCAGGTAGGGCATGGAGGTCGTGCCGTTTTTGGTCAAAAACTGCTGAACAATCAGTGCAGGGTGGGCAGGTGCACTTGTAAACCACCCATTGTGAAGTCACCCAGGAGACAAATGCACTGAGACTTCAAGAAAAATTCACTCACCAAATGCAGCCTTCTCACCAAAACACCAGCTGGTAATCCCATGAGTTATACCATTACAAGATTATGAAGACTTCCCGAGAGTGTTTTTCAGTTCAGTGCTTTCTGAAGGATTAACTGAGGTAGACACGTGGCCACCTAGGCATTACTGTCCCCATCTTCCTGTCTGGTTCACGTGTGTCACAATCAAGGGCAGTCGGCAGGGAAAGCAGTGTGTGTACTTGGCAATGTCTCAATTCTTAACTATCGTGGATACAGAGTGATTGATTTCATGGTAGAGGAGGGGTTATGTGGATTTATCTACTGGCAGCAGGTGAACTTGCTCTGATAAAGAAACATTTGAGTAAATACATATTAACATTACTCTTAACAGGGGAGGGGACAGTTGTAAATATGCCAGTGAGAACTCCCATTATTGCTAAACCTGCTATACTAATCAGCATTTCCATGCCTTCATTAAGATACTGGTAGGAACTGTGTTTTGAGATTTCCTATTCAGTTGTCATCCATGTCCATCAGATGGGGTACAGGTGGAAAGTGGAAGAATTGGGGGGTTCTTTTGTGGGTATGTCTGAAGTCTAGGTTAAAGTCTTTGAGGCTCTGAGCCTATGAAATATTTTCCTCTCTCCTCAATTTACAAATGCCTCCAATGAGTACACTGCAATATTACAGTTAGAAATGACTGTAACAACAAGCCCCTAGGGAGGATGGCATCAAGAGAGCAAGCTTTTGATATTCCCTTGTCTGGTCCCAAGAAACTGCAGAAAACGAGAGGTAAAAACGGTGAGTGGGGTCCTTGGTGTTGAAATCTGGGAATGGTGACATCCACAAACCCGTTTCCAAAGGACTTTAGCCCTTCAAGCTCCCAGATTTATGCAAGTTGTTTTTAAAGACAAAGAAATTGACCTGTTGTAACAACCACAATGCATTTTGTAAAACAATAAATCACAAGACAAGTGTGAACTGTAACAGAAATTCACTAAGGAATACTGTCATAACTTCAAGAGGCAAATGTGTTTTGGTTTAGAAAGCTCTGCTCCTAGAAAATGAGTTTAGAAATTGTGTTTTACACTAAGACTGGGCTGACGGTATATTTTAGTTTCTACCATTACTAAATTTTGTCTTCCCCGAGCAAGACGTTCTGAGCACAGACTGAGACTCTCTGACTTCCTGTGCATTGGAGCCTTGTTGGACACTCAGGAGTCACTGATACTGAATCTGGTACCTGGTGCATCTGCCCCAGAAAGAATATCCTGCTGAGAGACAGGAGGAAAATAAAATTGATGCCGCCTCTTTTCTGGCCCACTGGATGCAAGGCACAGGCCTATTTTCCTTTTTGAATATGAGTAGACAAGTTTTTCTGTAAAGGGCCAGAAATTATTTTAGGCTTTGTGGGTCATATGGTCTCTGGTGCAATACCTCAACTGTTTTAACATGAAAGCAGTAATAAGCAGTATGTAAATAAATGTACATAACTGTGTTTCAATAAAACTTTATTTACAAATCTGGCAGCAGAGCTGGCTTACAGGCCATGGTTTATTAACCCCAAAACTAAATCAACAGTCCCATGTGGTGAGTTAGGGAGGTACTGAGGTATTAAAGTAAATTGTTTCCCTACCTTGTAACACCTCTAGCTAATTCAGGGGCAATCAGACCTATTCCATGTAGAAAGATAATTAAAAACTCTAATGCAATCCTATTATGCAAGCATATGGATGAATGTGAGGATGAAACATGAAAACATACTTATTTTTAACTCCCTAAAAATGGTCAAATAATGCTTAACTGTAAAGTTTGTCATATCTTTCCTTACCAAGTACACATTTTCTATAATCACCTATTTCTTTCAGGCCTGCTATATTATTACTCCAAGGATAACATTTTGTAAGATTCATATGGTACGTTCTCTCATACTATGCTTTTCAGATGCAGACTGGGTGAAAAAGAGCAAAATAGTCAAGGCATTACAAGGCATGACCACAGGATGGCACTAAACTGTCACTTCTAAACTAACGTGCACATTAGCACACTTTTTCACTGGGAAAGCCTGAACAGAAAATTGCTTTTAATGGAGCTGAGTGAATTGGTATTTTTCAAACTGTTTTTAAAAGCCTATTTTGTTTTGAGTTCAAAAGCTGGAAACACTCAGAACTAAAAAATGGACCTCTAGGCTCACGGAGAACCTTGCCCATTTCCTAGCACTGTGTGCTGTTAAACTGGGAGATGGGTTTCTACGCAGAGGGTTATAAAACAGGACAATGCAACACTGCTGCAGAAACGACAATGATGGGGCGACCCTGACTGAGATAGGAAAAGCAGTCCTGCCAAGCCCATTAGCAATGGAGCCACCACAGCCATGAGGGCCTTTGCCAGGATATTTGTTGATTTGACTAGACTTGAGCAACAAGAGACAGGAATGGCAAAGTCAGCTGCATACAGTGATCTGCACGTGGATGCTGCTACCTGGAGCACCTGTGCAAATACAGGGAGCTACATTCACGCCTGCACAGAAACATCGGCCTGATTAGGTCGGAAAGGAATTTCTAAAGATCAAAACTAAATGGCTCAACGCAACACAACATACAGTTGATATATTATAGAACCGTTCACCTGAAACTTACATAATCTTATTAACCAGTGTCACCCCAATAAATTTAATTAAAATTAAAAAATTAGAAAACAACAAACAACAATATAAACTAATGGTTCAAAGATTTTTCACTTCCCTCACCAAATTTCACCAAATTTTTTTTTAATGAAAAAAAGATCCAATTCCTAGATTTATCAATGAAGTGGCTTGGACTTAAATTTTTTAATGCTTTCTAAAAGATCTAAAATTTTATACCCAGGCTTCTAGCTGCCTTTATTCTAAATAGCATTTACAAGAAACTATATACTACACACACACACACACATCCTTACAGTAATCTGGTTAGGCTGCCCTGGTTGCCTCTTCAGCTGGTCTTTGAAAAACAGGCAAAAATTCTGATTCTGAAAATTGAGGCAGAGGAAAAAGGATTTCATGTTAAAGGAATAGTTTCCCAAAAAACTAGTAAGTGGACTATGTTGGCATTTTGTGTGGAATATGAGGCTAAAAAGATCCAAGGAAGAATTATGAGTAAAACAAAAAGAAATCTAGTTTTCTACTCTCCTGCCATAACTTACTTGCTTGGAGCAAATAACTGTTTCCTAATGTTAATGCTATTCACTTACTGCCTTCCACGGACAGCAAACTTCAGTCCGAGCTATGCAATTCTTTGCTACATACATTCTCTCACCTCTTAAGGAAGTGTCTTACTGCAAACGTCGAAAGGCTGTGTCACCAATCATTCTGATCAGTGTTCTCTCGTCAGTGGCCTTAATAACAAACGCAGTCTGAGAGCTCTGTAACAAAGGAGGCTGAAATGTTCTTACCTATAGAATTGCTTGCTGATTCTTAAGTCATAACTCTACAAAGAAACAACTTTCAAAAAGTATCTTATTCTGTCAAAGCTGAGTTTGCATTTATTTGTTGCTTTACTTGAAGGAAGGAAGGGAGGGAAAGGAAAGGAAGGCAGGCTGGCTTATAACATGAAATTATTTTCCTGCTACATTATAATTTGTCACTCATGGCTTAATTCATTCTGTTCTAGAAACCTAACATGTCCCTTGACAAATCTCAATTCACCTGTGTCCCACTAAAGGCTGCTAGGCTTTGTTAATTCTCCTAACAGCTCTGTTATCCAAGTCAGAGAGCCAAAAACTGGGCTATCATCCACGTTTTCCTTACTGTCTCGTCATGGCAATGCTATTTCTTGGTAGATATTTATACCTTTCTCTCCATAGTGACTGCCACAGCTCAATTAGTCCCTCTACCCTTTAAGCCTCTAAATCCTCTGGTCAGTCTCCCTGTTTTTTATTTTGTTTTTTACTACTTAGCCTCTGTGCTTCCATCAGCATGTTACAGGACAAAAATCCAAACTCACGTCACACTCTTGACATCCTCCAGCATGCTACAAGTCAAGTGTCTTTCCCACTAGGCCCCGATCTGTCAACCCCTGATCTGTCCAACCCCTCTCGTTACAAACTTCCTGCCCTCACGGCCCCAGGCTCCTTGTGGTTTTCACCTGATCCATCCGGCTCCCACCAACACCTCTGCAGAGGCTTTGCCATTTGGTTGCAATGTCCTGCTGCTTTTTGGCTAGAGATTCCCAATTTAAGGCTTGATTCAGATGCCACTAGTTCTGGGAAATTTCTTTGACAACTTCCTCCAGTGAAGTTATTTCTCTCCTTTGGCTACTGTAGCATTTTGGGCAGCATTTAGCACTGTATTAGTTGTATTTCACTTTGGTCTCCAGGGTTAGATTGAAGGCGTCCCAAAGACAAGAAATTACCTCTTATTTCTTTATAAACCTAACCCCAGAATATTTGCAGACTATTATATCTACATTAACACTAAGGACTGGTTAAACAATATCCAATTTTTAACAATAACCAACTCTACAAACCAAAACTCCAAATGAAGCTGTCCAACAAGAGAGTCCAGGATGCTTAACAGTCAGGATGGTTTGTCCAGTCACAGACCAGTCAGTTAGGATTAACATTTAGGCACAGCATGTTTTAGTATGCAAATCAACTACTGTTCAGATTGCACCTCAGTCTAAAAACACACTTCAAACAGTTCCAAATGCCAGTGTCAAGGTAAACTGCCAGTAAAATGCGCGCTGGATTCCCTTTAATGTTATGTGTATTTTTAAAATAAATGTGCACTCCCACCATTCATGAAGCAGCCTGGTAACAGTTACAGCCCGTGCCAGCCCTGCCTGTGAGCTCCTCAAGGGCAGTGGCGCCATCACACCCCTATCCTAGCACATTCCAGCTACAAAATAGACAATCAGTTCACACTTCTAAGCTTTTGGGTGAATCACATGTGGAAGTAAAATGTTCATGAACTGCCAAGTGAAAAAGGCAGAAAGTAAGATAAACTTAATTAAGGTTCTTAGATATTTGTTTGCTACCAATTCACTTTACTGAGAAACTACTGGAAGGATGGCCAACACTCACTCTATTTATGACCTACATGAAAGAGATCAAAATTTAAAGAAAGACTACCAATGCAAAAGAAGTATGAATGACAAAAAAAATATATGCATATTACCCTTGTGAGTGTGGTCACAGCTATTAAATAAAGCCTGTATTGGGGGGCGGGGGCATGCAGGGAGGTTCTCTTAGGTTGCCTGGTTTCATACTGTTTCCTCTCTGGATCATGAAACACTCGGCCTTATTTCCTTGCAGCCAATTTTAATCATCTGTCTACCCAACTGGTGAATTATTTCAAGTGAATTACTTCCCTGATGTTCAATCATTTTGGAGCCAAATAACTTCATGAGGTAGTCTAACAAAAAAAATCAAGTAAATGAATATTGTTAAGAACTCTAGCAAGTTCTAGGGCTAGAAAAGAGGTTAAAAATAAAAATTTAGATACTAAAGCACTTAAATTATTCATGCTAATGTGGATGATATACTACTGCAGACATATATACAAATATTCTGCCGTTGTACTACAGAACACTGAAATCTGGATATATGGTAGTCTATCTGTCCTGTGCATTTCCATTCTCTAAATCACAGATTCTGTGTACTGAATATCACTTAATTTCCATTATGTTCAACATCTTTATGATTTTAATATTAACAAATCCTGAATGGAAGGTCATTAACTTACAAAATCATTTGGGGGGAGGGTTCAAAAAGCAAATGAACAAACAGGCACATTTATTTCATACGAGTCACACTCTGAACCTACAATGCAAAAGTAAAAGACTAACGTGCACTTATACATCTTTGTAACAAAAAGAAAAATATTATAAAGTTTAGGAGCACGACATCATGTCACCAGAGATAAAGCTGTGTACACAATGGCCTCCATGTTCTAGCTCGTGAGATCTGACTGTTGAGTCTTTTGTTTGTTTTTGACTATTGAGTCTTAAAGGGTAAAGTAGAATAAGGTGCAAACATATCATCTCCTTAAACTCAACAGTTTCACTAACAAAGACTCCAAGTACAGATACTCTCCCTATCACTGATAACATTTCAGTACTAACACTGGCGGTTTAATAATGGTGATAAAAACTACACATTGACTTATCCTGACGGTTTAAAAAATAGAGGGTAATTATAAAATATAAAACTAGCTCACTTCAGGTAGAATTAAACATCAGATTTAAGACCCATTTCTGTTTCAGAAAGAAAGTTAACAGGAAAATGGATTTGCAATTTTGAATTTCTGGCCCAAATCTGCCATACCCTCTAAATAAATTACCTACACCTCATCAAATAAACACTGACAGCAAGACAAGAGCGAAGCCATCTATTTCTCTAGAGTGCCCAGTGAATACAAAGAAGGCAAGGGAGGAGCAGTGTAAGCAGGAGAAGCGGCGGGCTCGGGGGTGGGCTTCGATGTGGGCCAGAGAGGCTGCAGACACACGCAGAGCAAGGCCAGCACCTTCCACATGTACCCCGGTTCTGCCACGACCTGCTTGGTCTTGGGGCTTTTTTACTCTCTAAGTATAGCACTCTACACTTCCTTAAAAATGCTTTAAAAGATATTTAAAATAATAAAATTCAATTATTCAGGAGAGGTACTTGGATTTGTATTTAGGGGATGACAAAATGATATTTGACAAAGTGTATATTTAACTCTGAAAGAAGGCATAGCATGTGAATAACAGTTTTTCTAACTTCCAGCCCAGTCTGAAACACTTCTGCCTCTGACTACGTGTTCACTGCAGACACGACGACCTAACTAGAAAGCCACCTGACAGCGCTGCACAAGTTTTGCTAGACCAAAGATTCATAGCTGGGGGAGGAAAAAAGCAACCATTTGTACTTACTAAGAAAAGCAAACATTTACTTCAAATTGCAGTATAGGCTTTTCAGTCACAAAAAGAAAGAAAAGAACAGTGATTTGACAGTGGTCACATCCTGTGCAAAAAACTTGAGATACAAAAATGGTAACACACGGTGTCTGAGCTGCTTACACTGCAGGAAAAAGGAAATACAGTAGCTGAACATGGCACTCCTGGGAAACAATTTCTAAATCGAACAGAATGCCTCTGAAATGATTACATTTATTTGTGTATTAGTAAGAAAGCCCCATCACCATAAATAGTACAATATTTAAAAATTAAAAAAAATATTTATATCTATCTAAGATAGACAGTGTATTTGTACTGTTAGACCTCTTTAAGTGGTTTAGGTTTTGCCTGTTTTTTTTAATTAAATAAATGCCCATATGCTTTATAAAGTTCCCCTCAATCTCAAAAGCCAATTTAAATCAAGGAATTTGTTATCAAAGTTGCATAATTTCATTTGGGACTATCAGCACGTTAAAGTCTCCAATCAAGTCTTTAACATTAATGCTCATGTTTAGTCAATGAAAAGTTAAAAAGTTCTCAAATCTTCATTATCTTCTTGAATTTGCCCTTGTAAATGATCCTCAAACTGCAATTCCTAGTTTGCAAATAAAAGAATGCAATATGCATCATACTTCAAGAAAAGACGACGATGTTGAACTAACATGCTTCTGGATCTTTTCCCTGCTCCTTTCGACCTTCTTTATAATTTCTGCCACTATGCACACTGACGAGGTGAGAGCCAAAAGAAAGAGCAGATCTGCAAGAGAAAATAAATTGGGTTTTATAGTTCTTTGAAACATATAGCTGCAAAGCTTAACAGCTTACATTTTTCTAACATTTTACCACAGCTTTTCAAAGACATTGCTTTACAACCACTCCATGAAGTAGATAATCAGCCCCAGGAAGGAAATCAGGCTCAGAGTGATGAAGTGACTTATCCACAGTCACATAGCTATGAACAGAACCCAAGTCCTCTGACTACTGTCCCTAAACCACAGATAATCTGGTAACTATAACTTTTAACAGCAATAGAAGCAAGAACTTCCTATAGATCATACAACCTTTTAAAAAAGGCTATTCCAGCAGTAGTAACTAATTTGACTGAAAAATGCCTACTACACATCATTTAGAAATCTGCGTCTGTTCCCTCCGAAAGCCCAGAAGAACTCATCATCTTTAAAGGCAGTGTCTTCACAATAGTGTCCATACTAACTCACTCTTTACTGCTTGAAAAACTGCAGTTGTCTCCTTAAAACACCTATTTTTTCAAAGAGGAAGAGATGTGAATGTGAAATTAAAATACTAACATTAAACTAGTTCACTTTTAAGGTAAATTTATAACAAAAAATCCACTGAGGCTGTATCATTCATTTCATAAATATCTAAATCAGCTTAAAAACAATTAAAAGTAGCAGTACCATGAAATACACCAGTCCTCACACTTATATAGAAAAATTAATTTTTAGATGTACAATATTATAATATTTAATGCACAATGTGTACAAGAATAATGTCTATCTTCCACATAATCAAAATAAAATATTCTACTTTTAGGATCAAGCTATTATTTGATTAAAATAAGAATTACAAATTAGCAAATAACAACAGTAAAATATTAAATTATTGAAATTATAATTTTATAGAAAAGCAATTTGGTTTTCAGTGAAGGTAAAACTAGTTTTTTCTCCACAGAAGACTGAAAAATTATAAACTACACTAACTCCGTAACAAGTTTTGATTTGCTATATTTCAAAGTAAACAAATATGATTTTGACAATTAATAACCTATAAAAATTAGAAAAGAAATAATAAAACCAGGGTGAGGAGAGTGACTCCCCTCAACTTCTCCCAGTGGAAAAACAGAGCACACTCCTTTTTCAGATCAAGTCAGTAACTTTTCTTATTTCAATTTTTAAAAGAAAATTTTTATCAGAACCAACACATTAGAAAATACTTACAATTCATCTCAAATATACAAATTATAAAGAACATTTGCTTTACCCAGTATACTTAGGCTCTCAGTCTGAAACACCTTCTGAAGTGGAGGAAAGTAAATGACTAATAACTGTCCCATGATAGATCCGAGAACTGCGTAGCAAAACATTTTATTACTGCAGAGTCCAATCTCAAACACAGATTTGGTCTGTTGGCAGAGAAGAATTCAATTATTACTCCCTGGTCACAGAAACAACTGCTTTATTATTACAGTCACTTCTAATTTTTAATAAGCTGGATTGAATTCTACAATGGCAGTTAAAATGTCCTAAGCTTTGACATGCTGACGGAAGTAACAAGAAAAGAGTAATATACAAAAAAATTTGTTCCTCTACTTCTAATAAGAGACTAATACCACCTTAACAGAACCAATGAGGTCTGCCCTATGCCTGGATAACGTTAACCTGAAAATATCCAGATAATAAGAGGATGGAAAGAATAAAGATCAGGTGATAACACCTGTGATTTACGGTGATTTTCTGGTCAAAGATAAGGCTTTTCTTCCCAAATGCTCCATCCCTATTATGACATGTGTTTGTAGGCACACGTCTGTAGGAAAGCTGTATCTGAGGCTGTAATCTATGGCTACAAAATCAAGGAAAGCTAAAAACCCATAATCCTCGCCTGCTTCCAATTAGAAAGTGCTCCACCCGAGTGAATCCATCAGCATACCTGGGATCTGGAACTCAGTGCATTGAACATGTCAAAAAACACAAAGCATGTGAAGGTCATTGTTGTGTCTCGGGGTGTTATCACATTGTCTCGAAGCTGACAAGAGGAAAAATGATTGTCAGTGACTGAATTTAATGGACAAATACGGCATGCTTTTAAATGGCTAATATTTCCTTTCCATTCAGATAAAATGCCTTTAGTCTTATGACATAAAAACATAAGCTACCTAAATTCCCTATATGCCATTTAAACAAGTCTCCTAATGAATAGCTGCAGTCACCACAAAGTAAAAAGTCTTCTCATCAACTGTATAATAGATATTAAAACAACTTTCACTATGATGACAATAAAGTATCTACGTTAAAGACTCAGCTTTTCTAACATCTCCCCTAATTTTCATATATTTTTATTGTATCTGATAATCTTTGCAGATTTAAATTTATCTAATAAATGAGTCTGAAATTCCAATAATCCACAAAGACTAAAATCAAACTACGTTTAAATGTTTTTATTATCGCCCTGACTGGTGTGGCTCATTGGGCATCATCCCACAAAGCAAAGGGTCACCAGTTCAATTCCCAGTTGGGGCACATGCCTGGGTTATGGGCCAAGTCCCTGATTTGGGGTGAGAAGAAAACCGATCAGTGTTTCTCTCCCCAAACCTGGTGTTTCTCTCCCTCTCTTTCTCCCTCCCTTCCCCTCACTCTAAAAATAAATAAATCATTTTAAAGAAATAAAAATGTTTTATTATCAAATTTTTCAGAGCTCTCCTAACTTTCCAGCCTTCCATGTAACACACGGAAATAACTGAGTCCCGTCATACAAAATACATGTTAATAAAACAACTTATCCAGTGACTATACCTCCCTCCAGAAGACAAACAAAGTCCCACAAACAATGATTATTGATGAAACAAGTATTTTAAGTATAAGGTTTTTAGTCAAAATGCTGTCCTTCCAGTTGCGTGGAGGTTTACGAATGACATCTTTATCCACTGGTTCTACTCCAAGGCTTCAAAACAAAAAGAAAAGTGAATTACCTTAAAGTTTTAAGGTTTTGGATTTGTTACTTTCAAGTCTGATTAACCTCAATTATCCAGAAAACTACATGCTTTCTTATAAAGACAAAGTGTTGAATTGTAAAAGAAACCTTGGCTATGGTTACTCAAAAATAACCACAAATTTTACCACTTTCTTCTTTTACCCTTATCTATTTGGCACAGTTTAATAGATTAAGAGTCTAATTTCAAAAAGCTGTCCAATCTCATTTACTTATATGGCCTGAAATACACGACCTACCTACCAACTGGACTTTGAAATATCTTTCATGCAAACAGGTTTCAACTAGGAGGATTTGTTGTAATGGCCACTGACAAGTATTACTCAACTACTCTTTATACTGGGAAGTGGTATCTATGGCCCCATTATTACAAAAGAAAATACCTAGATGCTTAAGTCCTTTCATACTTTCCCTAAGTCTCCAAAATTGGTAGTAAAGTCTAGTTAATAGCACTAAATGCACAAATTTCCCCACTACGCCCTGTTATTAGAAACCAAAAGATTACTTCCTCAGGGCAGGGGCTGCCCTCATCTGTTCTCAGTGGAAGGCCAGGCACTGAACACAGGGTGAAGGCTCAGATCCACAAGGGATGAGTGAGCACCCAAGAAAATGAATGATATGCACACATCATACAAGTTGACGCAAAGATTTCTAATGCGACCTATGAATCAAGTCTTAAAACTCAATTATCAGGATTATCGTACCTTCCTTATCTTCCTAGTTCCTGCATCAAAAAACTCTTACCTCTGAGCTGGAGGCCCATCCATGATGATATTGATCCACAAAATCTGCATAGCATTGAGAGGATTGGGAAAATTCATTAATGTAGCCAATGAGATTAAAGTTAATGCTGCTATACTCCTGTTGAAAAAAGCCATTTAAAAAAAAATGTGTCAGCTTAGTACAATTCTACTAATTTAAGATATCACTTTTTTAGCATTTAAAAAATCTCACACTACTACCATGCTCTTAAAGGAACCCTGTATTTCTAATAACATTGTGAAACCAGGGGCTAACTCTTCCAACCCACAGCTTTTTAACAAAGAATCTTCAAGATGTTTACATAATAACAATAAACAGAGGAAGATTCTTTAAATTGAGTTCAAGTAGCTGTTGCTATGTAACAATTAACAATTTCGACCGTATTTTGGTAACTTTGACTACAGAAAAGCCCTTTGACTTTTGGAAAAATATACCAAGAGGAAATAACTGACACACCTCAGTTATTTCAGGTGCCATTAAATAAACCACAAAGGCTTCTTCTATACTTGGATGGTAATACAGACACCTAAGATTCGCATTACGAACCTATTAACCACACCATTACACTGTTGATTTTTGAATTAATTTTCATTTTGGAAAATATATGAAACCACCCACAGAAAGAGAATCCAGAAGCTTCTAGGCACTCTGCATAAATTATAATATTCATGTAATTTATCTATAAGACTCATGGTGACAAACTTCTTACAGACTTACGTGCTCAGCTGGAATCTAACAAAATTTTTAATGTTATTATAAATCCCTTTACCCTCTTCAATTGCAGACCTGAAATTTTAAAAAAGTGAGAAAATATTATTACACAAAAATGAAGATAGCTATACTAAAACACTAATTTTGAAAACAAATTTCCAATTGATGTAATACATACATGGCTAAAAGAATCTATTATTTTCTTCACATAATTAAGATTACAAAAAATATGGAAACATTATTCCAGCAAGAATTAAAGTCTGATAATAAGCCCCACCTCAACTAATTTCACTCTATAATATTAAAATTATTTGTAAAAGGATATTTCAACATTAAAATCACATATATAGTCTTTCTACATAAGACACAATACTATACACTTACAATACTAAAATAATAATCTTCATTAACCAAGTTTATTTTTCTTAAACACTTAAGATCCATGCATGGGGATTAAATTAATGTATGTCAGGAAATAAATGGCAATGAGATATATAAGAATTACAGAACTTAAACTGTTTTTGCTCCTATACATAATTAGATGTAGTAAAATCATATTACAAAGATTCATGTGAATTATCTCATGCATGTGGTTGGATCTAGAAAAATAGGTGTTTTTAAAACAACTCCTCCTTTCTTCCAAGATTTTTATACAATTCTAAGAATGGAAAGAAAATATCTCACATCCTTACAAGAGCTTAGTAATTCTGAGTCCTGTGTTCCCACATGCTTTACTCCCGGCCACGGTGGGTTAAAGAAGCACCATGGGCATATGAATAGTATGCGTCACTGAAACGACTAAGACTCAGGTTGGCAGATAGGTGATTATCAAAAAAACAGGATTCAGGTGACTCCCACCTGAACACTGTGAAACTGACACCACCATGTATTACATAAGAATCTTAAATCAGTTAGAAACTGTGGCTGAAACAAAGTTACTGTAACTTAGTAAGTTATGCCATTGACAACATGAACAATTATTGACATAAGGAAATAGGCACAGATGAGAACTTGATTCTTTTTGATATTTATTATGGCCATGCACATGCCTATTTCTGATGGCCTGAATTTAACCAGAATAAAGGTCCCATAAAGGCTCACTGCTGCACCACACTTAAGGCCAGAAAAACGTGACTCCTGACTGGCACTCTGTAAATATTTCTTAATGAATGGCCCTGCCATTTATTATGTCCTTTCCATTTCATACAGAGTAATTTTCTCAAAAACTACAGGCTACCCCATGAAATAAGATTAACTGATCTAGTAAAATAGTTTAATTCATCTAATGCTTAAATATCGTTTACTCTTTTCCACCCAGACTGCCTGGGGATGAGGTGGAAGAAAGGCTGGGAGATGGTTCTCTGATACACAGTGAATACTGAAACAAAACTTACATTATTGTTTGGAAGTCATCATCCACCAGGATCATGTCAG
Source organism: Sturnira hondurensis (assembly GCF_014824575.4). Lineage (NCBI taxonomy): Eukaryota > Metazoa > Chordata > Mammalia > Chiroptera > Phyllostomidae > Sturnira > Sturnira hondurensis. The sequence continues at coordinate 8,068,467 of NW_028085930.1, forward strand.
CTGCCTCTTTGCAAACATCTGTGCCAGTCTGACCCATTGCGACTCCAATGTCTGCAGCCTTCAGAGCAACTGCATCATTTACTCCATCTCCTGTCATGGCTACGACTGATCCGTTTTTCTGTAAAGACTACAGGAGAGGAGGGAAGAAGGGGTTTGGGAGAAATTCTGATGAAAATGTTGTTTTTACAGAGATAAAGTGATAAATAAACCCTCTCTATTTTTTCACATAATTAAGATTAGAAATTATATAGACCATCAAGTTTTCAATAAATTCCAGTATACTGAGGTCTTAGGACAAAGCTTTAAAAAGTGTCTTTTAATATTCCCAGTGTTTGAGAAGTGGATGTCTGAAGTCTACATCTGGTTATGCAATGCCCCTCAGGGGCAGTCTTGCCTTCTAGGGGACACCTCACAATGTTTGACGACCTTTCTGACTGCCATGACTTGAGGGATGCTACTGACACCTAGAGGGGAGAGGTCAGGGAGGTTCCTAACCAGCCTACAATACACAGTACAGTCCCTCACAACAAAGAATTGTTCAGTCCAAAATGTCAACAGTGCTAAGGTTAAGACACCCTGAACTAATACAACACAAGGCTATGGTGATTAATAATTTTACTCCATTAACTAATGGCTACTACATCAGTTGTGTTGTGGGTGTGTGTATATATGTCTAATATATAAAAATATATACATATTCATGTGTATTACTATGGCCTTTTAACTACTGTTTACATTATAACATTTTTTCTTGACGTATTTGTTCAGTTTTTAAGTAACCATGGCTGCTCACACTGGGATGATCTGATGATGGACCCCTGTCAGAACAGACTTCTACACTGTTCACCTGTTTCCAGCAGGTGGTATTTGCAGGCATCTCATTCAAGTTTTCTTTTACACCTTCCTCATGTGACTTCCCCACAGTACTTCTGACTTTAATGCTCTATCTAATATTCCTAGTAAGGCAAACATAATGGAAGACAAGGAGCACCTTGGACATAAAGATTAAACAGTCTGATTCTTAGAGACCCACCTTAATAATTTTCATCTTGTGCCTTGGACTAGCTCTATAAAATACTGCCACCTGTTAAAATAAAAGACACATCAAAAATCTTCAACTTTAAGAAAAATCGGAATAACCCATATGCTTATAGCTAACAATCTTTTTAAATTATGAATTTAAACTATATGTCATTTGCCACAGAGATCAAGCTTAAGCAATACGCCACGTTTGATAAGACACTCCTCTGACACAGTTATTTCAAACTTTACCAAAGGTACCACAGGAAATACACAATCTCTGAAGAGGAAATAGCCTTACCCTTGAAATGCTGCGGACACAGAGAAAGGGAAACAAAAAAACTCTTGCATCGGTTTCCTCATGACACCAGCACACAACTGAAAAAGCAGCTTCCCTTTGCTCTGTCTCAGCAGAGAGAACAGCGGCTTCTCGGTACCTACAGAGCACCCCCACCTTTTCCTTAAGTGTCAAGTGTCTGCTCATACTTTTATTCAGGTTAATTCATTAGGATCTCTTCCACTAGATCTCCAACTGCTTATATGATCTTCTCTCTCCAAACCATGCATTCACAATCCCGTTTTCTGCTCCCATCTTCTGTCTTCTGAAACCTTTTCCCTGTGCCCCAAAGTCCGTCATCAGTAACCCACAAAACCCTCCTATATCCTCCCTTTTTCCACATTGCTTTAACTTGACTTTTCCACAAAACATGGGCCATCCCCACAGTCCTCTCCAACAGTACAACCAGGAGGGCCTAGAGGGGGACAGCTGCCCGCCACCCTCCCTTCTTTTTCACCGAACCTCAGTTCTGAACCCCACAGGAGACTACACTTCCCTGTAACTGCAAGCATCCACTGCTCCAGAGGTCGCTCCCCAGAGTTTCAGAGACCTGAACACCTGCCTTACTGTCCCTCTCTCCAACAACACTTCTAAGCCATGGCGATTTTAATAGCCACATAATACACCATTCTCTTTCCTACTCTCCTAGAGGGTTCATCCACACTACTTTTCTCTCCTCGCACTTTCAACTGATCCTTTTCTCCAACCTCACTCTCAGCTGAAAACCTTGTTTCCTATTTCAAAGAAAACAAAATTAGATGAGAACTGTCATAATTCCCACCATGCAGTATCTGTCTCCAGGTCCCATTCTTTCTTTCTCTCCTTTTACTAATGCAAAGCTGAACGCTCACTTATGTGTTCTGCATGTGGTACATAATGTAAAAGGGTGCAACCAGGGAGCCCCTTAATACGGATTTGTTATGGGGTGCAGAACTCAGGATGTCTAGGAAATAGTAAAAAATATATGGGGTATCCTCACCCCAACAAGTCTGAACTTGGGGATGGGACACATAGAGCAGGGCCATTGAGAACTGTTTGGCTTTGGAGAGAAGAGGGACCCACTTGGTTTTGGGGCTCCCTTTGCCACACAGCTTAGGAAGCTGGAAAGCAAGGTGTAGCAGTGATGCAGCGCTCTCTCTTAGCAGTTCAGGGGAGGGCAGGAGAGATGCTGCGGGAAGGAAAGGGTGAAAGGACTCTTGCTGGTGGCCATGAGAAGATGCCAAGCCATGGCACCTTCTTCAGTGCATCAGGTCTCTGAAACACTGGGGGAATGTTTCCACGTAACTATAGTCGGGAAAACTTAATCCAAAACTAATTGGAGTAAGAACTGAAAATCATGGCAGCGACATAGCTGATGGTGCTGGGAACTGAGGGAGGCCTGCCAGCTGAGTGTGGATTACTGGGAAGAACTGACGGTTACCTGAGACACAGACTTCTATTTCCTGAGATATGGTACCCTGGACTGGGCAAAGGGGAGAAGGAAGGACTGTGTGCGTTTGTGGGTGTTTTAAGGGACTCTGGGATTTTAATGAGGACATTAAGTCATTACTCTTAAGTCTGTATTACTTTTGAATATATAATTCCTTTCCTTTTCACCAATTATAGCTCTCTGACATGAGAGCTATAATTCCCTGTAGGCAGGCAAGGCAACCTAGTAGACCTGGGAGAAAAGGGGGATTCATTTGGTAATAGTATTTTGTCCCCGCCATGGGTCCACTTGGTAACAAAAACACTGCACAAAAATCTGTGCTTAACGCATGAAGATGAACAGGTTAATCCTTTTAGTTGAGTAAATATACTGACACTTAATACATAAAATTATGGTCTAAAGAAATTACACATTTAAAAAATGCTAGAGCCCTGGCTGGGGTAGCTCAGTGGTTTGAGCGCAGGCCTGCGAACCAAAAAAGAGCAGTTGGATTCCCAGTCAGGGCACATGCCTGGGGTGCAGGCTGGTTCCCAGCAGGGGACGCACGAGAGGCAACCATACATTGATATTTCTCTCCTTCTCTCCTCCCCTTCCCCTCTAAAGTTAAATAAATAAAATCTTAAAAAAAAAACATGCTGGAAATGAGTAAAAACTAAACTGCACCACTATGTCACAGAGCTAGGATTAAACTTGAAGGTAACTGAATTTCACCTATTAATGATCATTCCACACTTATGTCTGTTTCTTCACCCAGAAAAAGGGAATACACCGGTTGGAGGGAAGCACGGAGTAAAATCACTGTAGTTTGGGAGCACAAGGCGGGAAGACAGTATATGGCAAAAGGACAGCAGGAAAGAGGTAGAACTTTGTCAGAAAAGAGAGAGTTTAGGGAATAAAATGGGAGGAAAAGTTAAAAATCATTAAAGGAAGAGTGGAAAGGCTGTGTATTTTTCAGAAGCAACTTATAAAAGGATTCTCTCTTCCCATGAGTACTTATTTTTCAGTGTCATATTTGTGGTCAGTACTCAACAGTTCTTTTGATCAACATTAACAGACAAGTTGCATTAGGAAAGAAAATTCTAAAACAGAAAGGAGGAAAATATTAACTTGATTTTAAAAAGCATTCCCAGCATTAAAATAAACCTGTCAAAGGTCCCCAAATCTCCCAAGACCTGTAAAAAGTTACCTGATGCCTTGAAGAAAAAATAGGTGACAAAAATAAGTATTTACAAGCTAGCAAAAATTAAACAGCACACAAACTGGGATTATATTACAGGGACTTGGTTAGTAGGTTTGATAGAAATACAAATGCAGGTACTGCTATAAAAAAAAAACAAACAAACAAAAAGGATGTCCACATTTAATGATGGGAACTGTCAAACAAACTGCAAGAAATCATAAACAAAAACAATGACAACTCCCAGACTGACCTTATAAATAATTAAGCAAAATTCAGTTTTTATACTACTTTTTAATTGGCTCCAGGTCAAAAGGACACAGCAATGTTAAGAGATTTGAAATGCGTGGTTAAACTATGGAAAGGGAAAACTGAAAAGCATTTTAATAAGGAACAGAAATTAATATGATTGAGTACATGTGGAGATACCTAAGTGAGATAACGATTTAGAAGAAAGGTTTTGTCCTTAACACTAATAAATGAAAAGCTATTCAAACCAACCTGAAGTAAAAGCGTAAGACCAAGAACACATGTTGGCTGTAAGAGAGTTACATAAACGCAAGTGTGAGGGGGAGGAGTTAGGGTGAAGGGGTGGGAACATGGGGGAGGGAGAGGCAGGGAGCCCAGCTAAGCTCAAAGGACTAAAAAAATTAATTAACAGTATTTGGAGGAAAATAGATTTAGGTATTCAAAAGGCATGAAATACCTGAAAGAAAGCCCTGGTATTTACGAAATTTCTCTTTGGAGTAGGACAACAGGAAGCAATTCAATGAATGCACTTCTCACTAGGCTTATGATTTTTCTTTTAATTTTTTTTAGTTTCTTGGGAACAGTGTCGGGGTATCTACCATAATTCACTAATGCACAAAAACTCTCTGGAAAAGACCAATGATGTGATTTATCCAGGTTAATGATGTAAACTGTAATTTGCTTCTTCCTTGTCTACCTATCTTTAGGTTGGTTTCAATATCATTAGTATTTGTTACCAGAGCCAGAGAGTGAACTGAAGAAAGCAAATTAAAATTAAAATTAAATTAAAATTAAATAATAAAATAACAAAATAAAATAAAATTTTAATCTGTTAGTGTCACTACTCAATATTTCTGGGAAAAGATCTAGAAGAAAGGGCTGAGCAAAGGTCAAATGAGAAACATGTTTAACTGACTGCAGATTTCACATATATTTATTAACGTATACTCTGTCCCAATACTCCCAGGAAACCTAATAGAAGATTTATTCTTTCAGAAACAAATGTCAAAAAGAAACCATCAGGATATGACACAAAAAAAATACACAAAAAAGCCCCATTCAGATACAAGAACACCTGCTCCACTAACCCTAAAACAAAGCAAACACCCACACTTACTCCCATAGGCTCTGAAAACACCATTCATGAGTGTCTAGTGCTTGAAAAAGAAAACATGGAACAGCAAATACTGCATTTCTAATAGTAACTACATCCAAAATCTAACTTCAGGTGAGGCTGGAGGTGTAGGGACTTACTGCTACTGTACGAAATGCAGTTTGTGGAAATAGAAACTAAAATCTTTTCAGAGGGCAATTCATCAAAACGTGTTAAGAGCTTTACAGATGTGTTGCACATTGGTCTTATCACTTCACACACAGAAATTTACTCCACAGAAATAATCAGAGTCGGACACGAAGTCTTACACACAACGTTTATGACTCAGTAAGCAACAGAGGATGAACTCTGGATTCACATGGACCCGAGCTCCAGTCCCAAGCCAATACCACCCCTCATCAGCCCTGAGACTTCAGTTAAGTCTCCCAAGTTCTCTGTGCCTCAGTTTCCTTATCAGCAAAAACAAAGCTGCCTATCTTTTATAAGGTGGCTATAAGGAGTAAATAGATAATGTATGTAATACATGAACTGCCTGACACAGGGTAAATGGTTGCTACTATTATTATCCTTAAAAGGTATTATTTACGGCAACAAAATAGAAATTGAAGCTTGATTTAAAAAAGAAAGCAACAGTTATACAACCATATATTTCCCGTGTGTTTACACACACACAGTATACCCAAGCAGAACACTGTGCAGCCATTAAGAAACATGTTTTAAAATAATACTTAAGATTTCAGGAATGGGAAAGTTCTCACATTCTGTTAAACAATGTTCAGGCTTATAACACTATAAAATACCAACCAGACTTTGTTAAACTCACAAACAACAGAAGTTTTGTTAAACAAATATGGGTTAATTTATTTTATTATCTTGGGTGCTCTGTGGGTTCATAACTTCTGAGTATCTGGATTGTATTACAGGGAGTTTGCTCTGTGGCTCTTACTTTTCTAGGCCTTTCAGTTTTTCCAGAATGGACATATACTACTAATGAATAAATTTTCTAATCAGAAAATAGTATTATCAAAAGACAAGCTTTAAGTTAAGATGTGGAAATAATTTAAGAAAACAGTGTTCTAAATATGTAACTTGCAGTTGTGAGCGTAAAAGAGAAGGTAGCACATTTTACTACTGTCAGTGGGTAGCTACATAACGTCTAATAAAATAAATACCAGATAATAAGCACTTACTTTAAAGAACATACACATATATATGCATAAACAAAAAGTAACAATGAGGATGAGAAATTCAAACTTTCAACAACCTGGATGCAAAAATGCTCCCTACATCTTCTGGGGCCCTCCTGGGGGACTTGCATAGCCACAAACCAGGCTTTGTAAAGCCCCCACAAAACATCCCAACATAATAAGTTAATCTCACACCAGGGAACCTGGTTCTAAAGAAATTACTGTGCTATAAATAACTTGTTAGAAAAGCACTACAATAAAAGGTAAAAAGACATTTCAATGAAGAATAACCTTTTCAACAAACAGTGATGGAACAAATAAGCATCCCTATGCAAAAAAAAGAAAAAAGGACCATAACTCATTTCTCACAGTATGAGAGAAATTAATTGAAAATGCATCACAGACCTTAATGTAAGAACTAAAAATCTAAGACTTCTAGAAGAAAACACAGAAAAAAAAATGTGTGATCTGGAATTAGGCAGTTTTTGATAAGGCATCAAAAAATGACCCATAAGAGAAAATAGTGATAAAATGGAATACATCAAAATTTAAAACTTCTGCTCTTTGAAATGCAGCGTTAAGAGAAGCCACAGACCGGGAAAAAATACTTGAAATCAAGTATCTCACAAAGGACACTCAAAATTCAGTAAGAACATAAACACAATTTTTAAAAAATAGGCAGGGCAGACACTTCACTAAAGAAGATACATGAATTGCAAAGAGGGAAAAAGGGACATGAAAAGATACTCAACATCACTACTTATAAGAAAAATGCAAATTAAACCCCCAATAAGATACCACTATATCCCTATCAGAATGAGGAGTGGGAGAACGGACTATCCTACGTGTTGGTGAAGATGCAGAGCATTAAGGATTTTCAAACACTGCCGATCGAGTTGCAAAATAATAAAGCAGTACTGTAATCAACTTGGTAGTTTCCTACAAAGATAAACATACATTAACCATATAACCCAGTAGCAGCAACTCTTAGGTACTTTTACTCAAAATAAATAAAAATTTATATATGTGCAAAAACTTACACACAAATGCTTTAGTAGCTTATTCGTAATCTGCAAAAACTGGAAATAATTCAAATATATTTGAAGTGGTGAATAGGTAACATATACCCATACAGTGAATACTACTTGGCAAACAGAAAGAACTGCTAATAAACACAAACAACCAACAAAGCTAAATCTCACAATGCAAGTGCTATTGTGAAAGAAACAGATTCAAGGCATCTTACTACACAGTTCCATTTTTAGTGCATTCTGAAAACAGCAAAACTATAGGGACAGAAAACAATCCAGTAGGTAGGTGCCTCATTCTGGGAGTAGAGGGAGGGGCTGATTACAAAAACGCACAAGAGAATCTGGGGTCTAATAAAACTGTTCTATATCTTGATTGTGGTGGCAGTTACAAGACCAAACCTCAAAACTCAGAACAGTGCATTAAAAAGGGTGAATTTTACTGTATGTAAATGATATTTCAGTTTTAAAAAAGTACTATATATTCATCTACAATTAAAATAGAACAAAAGGTTAAGAAGTATAAAGTAATGGTCTTTCTCTCCATTCTGTACTTGATAAATACAATACAACCAACAACCGTTGCTAATCTATACAGTGCTCTCCTCTCGTGAAACCTGGTTCTTGCTAACATTAATAAACTTGCAATGACAGTCAAAACGATAGCATCACAAATACTCGCAATGATAAGTACGATTGCGATTGCAATGATAAGATTTCATTTCATGATTTGGACCAACAAATTTTGTGGTCATGTCCTAACTGTTCTCAAATAAATAGTTTCATTTTCATAGCAGTAGAAATGGTAATATGAGGCCTCTTATCTAAAAGGCTTTAGTTTACAAGTACCTTCGGGAGCATTTGTGAAAGCTGCTGGACATCCATTGCATCTAGTTCTTCTCCTGAGACTGACTGGGAAGTTTTTGAATACAATCCCAGGCGACTAGCTAAAGTGAAATGGAAGAAAAAACATAATTAAAAAATTTGGTTTTGTTCAACAGGATAGTCAACATAATGCTCAGTTGATGTAACTTGTGATCCACTCACTTTTAAATATAAAATGCCTCTATATCAAGGGACTGCCAGACAAACTACTAGTAAGACAAACCTATCTGAATTTCAGACATAGGGGGTTTTCTGTGTCACTCTTTTATTTTTGTTTAAACTGAAGAATAAAGAGTTTTCACAACTTAATCCCTTATCAAACCCAAACACTGAAACAGGACCAATGAGGTTCTGCTCAGCAGCTCAACTGCAATGAAGAGCAAAGAGCATTTTAAGCATTCAAAGTCAAATAAAATGATAGCTGATGCGGTAAATCATGTAGTTCTATGTATATGAAAATATACGTTGCAAGTTTTTCAAAGTATAATCCTCCCAACCATGTTAAACTTCTCTAGTAACGTTCTTCGTTAATAACATAAAGTGTGAAACTCCCATCCCAACCTCTCTCCATATTAATAAAATCAGAAATAATGAACTTTTAGCAAACTGCTTAAAGTATATTATACAGCTCGGAAAGATTAACTTTCATGTTCATTTTTAACCCTTTACTTTTTAAGGTAATTATAAATGGCATTCAAACAACACAGACATACATATGGTGAGAAACAGAAACATAAACATAGCTATTTCCTTTCAAAATAGGTACAACTCTGCTTTCAAAATATTAAGTTAAAAGGAAAAAACTAATTTTCTTGTTTCTTTTCACACTCATGATCTAGTGCTTTTTATTCATCAGGATAGTGGATTATGAAGTTAAAAAACAGTATTACTTTTTAAACTAAACTAAGTTTTGTCTCACAATTTTATACAGAACATGAGTACACAAAAGAATCAATTTCAATTATACACACAATCTCAGTATTATGTAAACACACTTCATGTCTAACGGCTCACTAAACCATGCACTGCAGCAATTTTTTTTAAAAAACTATCAAAAACAAACGGCGGCAGCCTAATACCGATGGCAACTGCAGTCTCCTGTGAGTCTCCAGTAATCATTTTTATCGAAACTCCTGAGGCGATGAGTGTTGTCACAGCTTCTTTCACACCGGTTCTGGGAGGATCAATGATTCCCACCAGGCCCAGAAATGCCAGTTGTCCCAGTTCAGGTCCAGAAGCCAAGGCAAGAACTTAGGAAATAATAATAAAATCCAAAAAAGAAAATGTGAATCACAAAAACTTTAAAATTTACTTGACAAAAGCTAAAGACAGTAACACTTCTCAAATAAATCACTTAAAATTATGTCATTGTGGTTATTAAATAATCTTTAAAAACCAAAATTATTATGTGGTAAGACATCATACTTGAATGGTTATAGATACAGGGTTGTTTTAAAGTATTACAAATTAAAAGGAATAAGACAAAACTGTTAAGAGAAGGCAAGTGAGAAATGAATAAAGAATGTTTTCATATAGTAACTATATGCAGCTCCTTGCAATATAAACTACTGGCTCTTTAGAAAATACAATTCATTATTTGGAAAAACTATAGGTGTGTTGAGCTGTCAAGTCAATTTTAAACAAGACATCTTTGAAAGTGGCTTTTACTAATGTTATCTTCAGCTTTCCAGTTTATAGGTCTCTTTAACAAGTCAACAGCTTGAAGAGAAGACTGTATCAATTAACTAGACACAACATGTAACAATTTCACATACCAAGGAGGTAAAGTTAACTGTAAGGTGATTACAAAACCACTAACATACACAAGAGTCTGCATTTCTTCATCTTTTCCATCACACTAACAAGTATTTCTTAATTGCAACTCTGGTGCCATTATTTTTTTTAGCTTTTCATTTTTTTGGTGTACATATATATTTTTTTCCTTGTTGCTCTAATACAGTTGTCCCAAACCCTACCATTATTTACAGTTAGCTTTTGACATCCTTGGGCACTTAAGAGATAGTACAAAGTACTATTCATTGCCAAATATCACTTGGTTTGTTCTCAGAATTCTGGAACCCCTTGTAACTACCTTATCAGCCAAAGGGATGTGTCTCTACCTGGTATACTATTAGACTGAAGAACTTATCAAAGAAAGCACACACACACACAAAAACACACCAACTAAACATATGAATCCCATGGAGAAACTTAGAAGTCCCAGTGAGATCACAGGAAATATCCACTCTTACTCAAGCAGAATATATGGAAGATTAGATATATTTGGAAAACCTAGGTTAGAATCAAAAACGTCCACTTTTCCAGTATTGAGAGTCATATATGCAGTCCTTCCAGAAAGTACCCAGCCACATACTATGAAGAGAGACACTTATTGAAGAAGATACAAGACACAAGAAACTGTATGTAGGACAAGGTCATCTCAGTCCCCTTCGAGTTAGGCCCCTTGGGACCTCGCACAGCTCTCTCCCAGATGCAGCATGATGATCCTTCTGCTCTGGTAGCAGAAGCCATGGAGCAAACTTTGCCATGACATACTCCATGCCAAGACCCTGTGTCAAAATCTCAGACACAGTAGTTTTGGGAATCCTCAGATCAGCTTCTGGTTCTAGTTCTCGCACTGTCAGTCATCGATCTTTGTTGACTGCAGCCCGTACACGTTCAACATTCTCAGCTGTTCTGCTTGTTGCAGGCCTTCCAGAATGTGGATCACTTTCCACAGATTCTCAATCATCTTTGAAGTGTTTGTGCCACACTTTCATTTGCGCTGCATTCATTGCATCATCCCCAAAATCCTTCTGAATCATCTGAATAGTTTCCGTGGAGGAATGCTCAAGCTTAATGCAAATTTTAATGCAGATTTGTTGTTATACTCATTCACTTTGAATGTGACGGCCACACAGTACACAAGCTCACTCAATGGCATCTACCACACCCACTGACTAGGTATAGTGAAGTCATCACTGTTCACGCATGCACATCTCAGTCCACTGTCCTTGGCTGCCAGGTTACACCGATGTGGCACAAACCATTCTTGTTACGTTAACAATGGCTGGACTTTTGCCGGACAGACCTTGTACCTAACTATTTATGTGCAATAGATGGGCCTTTCATCTACATCAGCAGTTAGGTATATGACTTCACCTTGACAGTCCCTGCTGTTGGGATGGAGGCAGTTAGTAACAGAAGAGGACAGCACCAGTTTGTGTCAGCAAATCCTAAAAGGGTGATCAACACTTGAACTCTCAATGGAGGGGTGGTATTAGCCTAGAGGTTGTATCCTATATTTATTCACTTGCTTCTTTAGAACAAATGCAGATCTACTGCTACTGTTTGGGACACGGTTAAGAACTGTTTACACTTTTTTCATGCGGAGGGTCTTTAAACTAAAACATAAAAACAAACATATTGTTTGTTTTTCAAACAATTTCAAAATGTCAAACCATATATACTTTAAAAAACTATTTCTAAGATGCAACACTAAGTACGTATCAAATTAAATTTGAAGTCTTTCTCTTCTTCATTACCGTAATTTCAGAGGGAACAAGAAAATGGAGCACAAGCAGAGGAAGCGGGAAACATAGGAGACAATGCCCAGAATGTTTTCCAAAGCCCCTGTGAAACGAAGACTCTCCTCTACCAACTCCGGTCTATTGCACAATAGTGCAACGTCAAACCACATATACGCAAACCTCCACATTCCTCCAGATGAAAAGAGAATAAAAAAAATATATCGTGAAATCCCTGCTCTAAAAATGAAGGAACACAAGAAGCACATGCTAGACCTTTAGGATTTCTTCAAGGTCTCTATATCCAAGCCAACTCTGAAACCCTCTTGCTGTGAGCTAAGAATAACAAAACTCTGCCCTCAAGTAAAGCCACAGAATGCCTCTCTAAACCTGTAAATCAGAAAGTCTATAAATCTATACAAATGTTTTACACACAGAGAAAGCCCTTGCTTAAGTGAACCATGAGTAGGAAGATTTTTTACATAACTTGTAGTGCTTGGCTTCCATTTTGTAAAAAGTAATAAAATTAAGGAAGCCAACTCTTCCAGTTTCCTTGAGAGAGACTACAGAAGAGAGAGAGTGTGTGTGTGTGTGCGTGTGTGTGTATCCCGTAAGGCAGATGACTACTCAGAAGGTAAGAGCCAAGTACGGCCCCAACCCCGACTCCTGGATCCTACACATGGTGCCCCTGAGAGAAGCGGACACTCTCGCTCTGTCACGTTTGGTTGGGAACACGCACACCAGAAGGATCTGGGCATTTCTCTACCTCTGGTAAATGCCGAGGGAAGGAAGCAGATGAGGAACTAGTAAGCAGTCACCTCAGCTTAAATGCCACATTAGAGGCTTAAGACTTCAGTATTTTAGAAAGTATTTTAGACTTATGAACAAATAAGTAATGAAATAAGGAAGGAGTGACATCATTTGACCTCCATCCATCTCCCTTCTTATAAGATAAACAATTTCTGTCATCGTCACAGAGATCACTGCAGGTCTCTAAGAACTACAGATCGCATATTCTGCTATATTCCAATTTTTCCAGGTTTCAGGGACCAGTTAAAACATTACGCTTCAGAAATGGTAGGGTTCTACAAAGCCTGGACTACAGCTGGACAGCTCAGATGTGATGAAGTATGAATTCATCTGCAGTTAACGGGCAGCATTACCTTTCCAACCTTGGGGACTAGGCTGAAGCAACCTTACCTCTGAGCCCTGCTGAGCCCATTTGTGCCTTCTCTTGTTGGTATAGATCTCTCTGCTGCTGGGTGAGTGTCAAAGTCTGCCCTTTGCTATGGTACGTAGTACAATACTTAATCACCTGTTCATAAGCACCCTTCATAAAACAAATCTCTGGTCCATCCTAAGAAAAAGCATAGCAAATAAGTTCAAATTAATTTCAACTTATACATATCTGCCATTGGAATCCAAAAGCCAGTGGCATTCATTTCTCATAATCCTCAGGGAAGTTACTCAAGACGAACACTTGGAGTGGCACTTGAACTCTAAAGATTAAAAGCTCGCATCTGGGGGTTTTCTGCATCCTATGTGAAAAAAGGCATCTACTCTCTACCCTCACACCCACACATTGCAGACAGTGCTACACTACACCCCAGATGAAGCACCTAAGATTTGAAGAGAAGCTCACAACTTAATAGGAAAGAGATCTAATTACATCAGCCCACAATGGTGCAAGCCTTCCATTGGCTGTTATTGTATGTGTATATATGTGTGTGAGATTCCACTTAATTCTCACAACCACCTTATAATCGAGTTTTATCAGATTGTCTATTTTTTCATCATCATAAATATACAAAAGCTTACAGTGAAGAAGCACAGTCCCCTGCCCAAACCTTCTTGCCTCTAGTCATACCCCAAAAAGGCAAGCCAATTTTAAACTTTATAGACATACACGTTTTCCTTGGTATTTATCTCAGTGTTTTTAAATATGTTGTACTGTTACTCTTTTGCTTATCAATTTTATATACTGTCCGTTGTGACAGGTGATAGTCTGACCACCCCACTACCTAGTCCTCCTCTCCATACCATTATAATATAGTTAAAGCAAAATTCATCAGTATTCTGCTTCCTTTACCACTCCTCACTGTCGGATGAAGTGCTAGTCACTAGAACAGTTCACACACATCCCAGCTCTCCCTGTGGCCGAGAGTAGGAATGTGTTTCCTTGTCCCTACCTATCACTTGGAAGTCAGGTGTACTTTTCTGATCAATAAATACGGGCAGTACCTGTGTCACTTCCAAATGGAAATTTAGGAACCAGAGCATAACGTGTTCTTCCGCAACCTCTTATTACAGTGTATGATCACACTGAGACGGAGCGTCCATCTGCCTGAGTCCCCAAATAACTAGTGAACAGATATTACAGGGTAGGGAGGCAGCAGAAAGGCATGATGATGTTTTCATGGTGTATATAAGTCAAACATATTTATTTTCCTGTTCAAGCTTCATTTTTTAGAAAATTAGTAACTGCCCCCTTTTTTATTTGCTTGGTTTTCTTTATACTTATTACGTATTATTCCGAAATTCTTCCACATAATTATAAGCCCTGCTAAATGACATTTTTCACCTGATCCAGTGAGCAGGTAAACTATTACTGCCAAACTATTACTGAAAGTCCTCCTTGAGTCGCATTCTCCCGCCCTCCTCTAACCTGAGAAACCTGGTTGCTAGGCCTGCTGCATGACTGGCATATGAGAACTCCCTCGCCCCTTATCCCGGAGATTCTTTCCACCCCTGTCCTGGTTAGAACTCACTGTGTGCTCTGTATGTCTTCCTTTCCTTTAGTTTATTGTCTTATCCTGGACTCACATGTCCATCAATATCTTCCCAAGAAAAGATGTGTGGCATATCCATTTTATCCCATCCCCACATTTTTTAGTTCATTTAGGAATAAATTTCCTCTCAATTTGAATGCTTTCTTCTTTATCTTCCAGCCTCCACTATCCAATGTTGTATTTGAAGTCCAAAGAAGCAACTTAAATTCTTAAACCTTTATATATGTGATCTCGCCCTCCCTGGCCTCCTACCCACCCCAAAACCTCTGGAAACATTTAGAATTCACACTAAGAATCTCAAATTTGATTTTTTTTTTTTTTTTTTTTGCCCCTGAAGGAGGAGAGGCTTCCAAGATGTGATTTTTGCCTGACCCATGAGCTGGACCTGGGCCAGAAAGGGGAGATTGCTTTCTCCAAACCCCACTTAGAGACATAATGATCATACCCAATGTTCATTCTGACAAAAACCAGTAACCTTCCCCACCTCCCACTGCGTGCTAGTTGCTGTAACAACGGGCTATTGTCCTGGCCTGGCCAAGAATGCAAAATAATTTCTCGTACCTAGAAGCATTCACACACTAGTACCCACAACTATCCTCTCCTTTACCCTATTTAATTCTTTGGCATCTGTCATTTTGTCTTTCAACTGCCCAAGACCCTCCTATGTAAGATTCCCTTTAAAAAGTCCATTAATTACGAGACTGCAGTGACCAGTCTCCTTCTTAGGTCTTTCACGGCCCTCAACCTACGAAGAAAGATTTTCAGCCTCAGGATGTTCTCCTGGGTGTACAATCTCCTCCCTAAGACAGACAATTTTATTCTAGAAGCTGAGGTCCTTCCTTTGAAAAATTTTCTGGTGCTATTTGTTAAAATCTTCCCATTTTCTGTTTTCTTCCTGTTACCACTATCAGATGAATGTTGGATCTCCTATACTTATATTCTAATTTTTGTACCTTATCCTTTATTTTGTTCACCTCTTTGAATTTTTGTTCTATTTTCTGATGGATTCCTTGACTTTATTTGAAAGACTTTCTATGTAAAGCATTTTGATGCCATTTTATGGTCTTTGAAAATTTACTTAAGCATCTGGCATTATCCTTGTTTCTCTGGGACCTCTTTCTCCGCTGGTTTGGTCCGTGTCTTTTAAAATGAAGACTTTCCCCCAAATATCTAGCAGTCCCAGACCGCCCACTTACATTTATGACTGAATCAATGAAAGGTCTAGAAACTCCGAGGGTACTGAATGGCAACTTAACAACCTGAGGCTGTAGGTTGATTACATGAAGCCCAAGATTAGATAAATTCCACCAATGAACAAAGAGTTTAGTTAGGATTACTCTGCAGTGTTGGAATCCCACCTCCCAATTTAGAATGGAGATACTTGCAGGCATTCTAGGAAAGTAGAGTTAGGGCCTGAGGGCTTGCCCTTCAGGACAATGGCTACCCCCTAATCTCACCTTTTCTACAATCTTAAACCAATTTAATTCTACCCCCTACTCTTGTCCCCTAGATGAGATTTCTGATATTCTACTGGACTAAAGGTATAACCTCAAAAAACAGAAATGGCACCTGGAGGAGTTCTATTGGTTCCTTATTCAGAATTTCAATCTGATCTCATTTTTAGCCTTACACCTTAGTCTCTGCCTTAAAAGATACCTGGTCACCCTGAGTCTTTCCCATACTTCCTCGTTTTACATTTGTATCTTTTATCCATTGGCTGTTGTTTATGCAGATTCCAGGAAAAGAACAGAGAGAAATGTATACTGTCAAGTTCAAATGAAAGTCCTCTGAAGACAAACTATTTGAGAGCCACTAAGGTTGTTTTTAAAGTGATAACTTTGCCTTATCTGTGTCAGGCTGACCTCTTGTAGATCCTGAGTCAAATCAGTGGTTTGGGTTTTATTAGTTACACTGGTTGATTGTTTTTATGGAAAAACTTCATATGGGAAGAATGACCACACAAATTCATATCCTGCCACTTTCACAACTGGGATGATTCAAAGTACAGTTTTCAGTGTGTAACTTAGATGAGGCTGGATTAAAAACCACTGAAGTCAAATCATTAAACTTTACATGAGCTACAGCATCTTGAAGTATTGTGTGATAGTATGCAAAATGTTAGAGAAGAGATCTTACAAATAAATTCACATATGTATGCTTGCTATATAACTGATGGCCAAGGGACATCATCTGAAAATTTTATTACTCAAATGCAATTTTTGAAAGTTTCATGTTACAAGGTCTAATTGGTTTCAAAATATTTGCCTACAGGTGAAAATACTAATTATTAACTCCTAAAAAAGGAAATGTAAAAATAACAAATACATATTTTTGAAGGCAAAGTCCACGTCTAAGCATCAAGTTGTAAAAAGCAACTATGAATGATATGACTATACACTGGAGATAAATAAGAACTCTTACTACAACTCGTAAAAATTGTAAAAATTTCTAAAGCACCCAATCACAAAGTAGTAGTGGCCTGAAATATCAGTGCATGTCATTTTACCACTTCACAAGCTGGATCAAATAATATGAAATATACACGTGTGATGCACAAAACAATGTGATTTTGTTTGTTTTGAAGATAACACATTCCTTCCGTGAAAGAGCACAGACAATAGTCTGCAGAAACCTGTAATAATCTGTCATCAAGGACAAAATACAGGTTGAAAGAATCTGTCACAAGCTCTAAAAAACTGAGACCAGGCTCCACCTCATTTAAGTTATTTGCTCACACAGCATAATTGGATATATCTATGCATGAAGTCAAAGAGAATGTGAGAATAACAAGGGATGCATCTACTATGAATTATGCACACTTTAAGGCAATAGATCTTTGTTATGCTCAAAGATTGTATAACTCTAAAGGTGGACAGACAATAAATGAAAATAGTCACCTATGTTAAACAAGATTACTATTCTTTAAATGGAAGAATACCTGCTGTGTTCGGTGTACACACTTAACAGCCATCCACTTTTGCTCAGAGCTAAAAGGATATTCAGCTTTTCTGATATAGTCCTGTTGAAGTCCATCAAGACCCATCTACATAGCACAAAAAGAGAGTTAACTCACCAACATGTGACTATTTCTTCCTTTAAAAAAACAAAGGTCAGAACGTATAGCTAGGCTAGGTCAAGATACCCTGGATTATTTTTCAAATAACAGCAACAGAGTAGCTGTACCCCATTTACATATACCACATACCTCTGAATAGCAGCATACATGTTCATCATGAAAGTCTGGGTGTTTAGATTCACTCTGAGGCATGCTACCTGGGCTATATACACACTAGGTTTTCAACACTGATTATTTTAAAACCTCTGACTCAAATTCTGAACAGAAGCAGGATACAACTAAACAAAGCTACCCAACACATACTGAGCATTTACTTTTACAGTGAATAGAAATCTAGATTCAATTCATTTCTCAGGGATTTAACTTTTAATTGGCTGTTGCTACCATTCTACTCCCTTACATTCTCACCCTACCACTAGATACTCTGACTACTACAAATGTCATGTAGTTATTCACCCTCCCAATACCCTGTTGCATTTTCCTCCAAATATTCAAAAACACTTTTTTCTTTTTCTTGTTTTTAAGATCTTATTTATTTATCTTTAGAGGGGAAGGGAAGGAGAGAGGGAGAGAAATATCAATGTATGGTTGCCTCTCATGAGTCCCCTATTGGGAACTGGCCTGCAACCCAGGCATGTGCCCTGGAATCGAACCACGATCTTTTGGTTTGAAGGCCTGCACTCAATCCACTGAGCTACACCAGCCAGGGTTCAAAAATACTTTTTATACTACTCAAAAACCTAGTTCGTTACTTTTGTTGACTTTTGGTTGTTGACTGAAACACGTTGAGACTCTTCTTCCTTGTTTTCAAAGGTCCTCCAGAAACTAACCACACAGTCTATTTAGCAGTCCTCTGGGCTACTCAAACTCCTTCCACTTCATCCACATTAATCAATTCAAAAGCCACTATCCATTCTAGGCTTATGTATTCCCCTATGTCTTATTACTACTCTTTCCCAGGTTTGCCTACTATCAAAACCCTTCCTATCACCCTGACTGGTGTGGCTCAGCGGGGTGGGTGTCACCAGCAAAGCAAAAGGTCGCCTATTCAATTTCAGGTCAGGGCACATGCCTGGGTTGCAGGCCTGATCCCCTGTTGGGGCATGTGCAAGAGGCAGCCAACTGGCATTTCTTTCTCACATAGATGTTTCTCTTCCTTTCTCCCACCCTTTCCCTCTCTCTAAAAATAAATAAAATCTTAAAAAATAATAATAATAAACCCTTTATATCCTCCAAAGCCCAGGTCCCAAGTCTGAATTTGCACTTTTCTTATGTGTAGCTCAATGTTTAAGACTTAACTCTCTACTACCTTGGTCTGCCTTGTATTTGTTCCAAGCACATCAGTGTTAGCGTCCTACCTAAAATGTGAGGCCCCCACACATAAAAAAATGGGTTCACATTCTTTATCTCTCAAAGAGATTAAGTTAAATATAACACAGTAAATTCTGTCAACATATTCAACTTTTGAATATCCTGTTATATATAATACAATAATACTTATGAACAAATTCAACTTTTGAATAACTTTTAAAAAGCTATACTATGATATTCTATCTAAAAGGAGAATACATGATAAAATATTACTGTCTATTAAAAACATATTCTAAAAATATCAATTTTATTTTTCAAATTAAGCGTTATAATAACCAACATTGGTTATAATAACCAACATTGGATCTCAATGCAAGCAACTTTGTTTAGAGGCACATTCTGTTTCACTAAAGTCTCAAAGTTTTCTAAGACCTCTAAGAGAAATAGGAATTTTAGCTCTGCCTGGTGTGTGGCTCAGTGGATTGAGCACTGGCCTAAGAACTAAAAGGTCACCAGTCCAATTCCCAGTCAGGGCACATGCCTGGGTTGCAGGCCAGGGGGCAAGTGAGAGGCAACCCATAAATATTTCTCTACTTATCTTTCTTTCTCCCTTCTACCCCCTCTAAAAATAAATAAATATTTTTTTAAAGTAGGAATTTTATCTTTGTTTGGGAGTGACAGATTAGACTTTCAGGTTTCTTATTTAATCAAATATAGGACTTAGGAGAATGGATCAACTGAAACACATAAAAGGGTTACTGAGAAGAGCACTCCACTTCCCTAACACAAATTCTAACTCTAGATTCATTTTAATAAATTGATAATGAGAAAAATAGAAGACTGAAAAAAGAAATGCTGGTTTCTCAGGATGTCCTTAATATCCTCACATGGAAATAATAGAATGTTGCCTTTTACTCATTTGAAAGTATTTACCAGCAATAACACACATAACGTTTTTCATACAAAACTCTAACAATTATGGAAGACAAAAACATTTCTTCTTTCATACTGGTCATCACTTTGTTTCTTGCATATAAGAGATAAAGTGACACTGAAAAAGCTTTGTGCTCTGTATTTCCAGGAAGACTGAAATTGATTCCCAAAAGGCAGCAAAAACAACATACCTAAAACCAGTAAAACTGAAACTGATGGACTCACATTCTCGTTAAGGGTGATGTTGTACATGTTGAAGAAGAGAGATCAGGCACATACCTTCATTGCTAGAGCAATTAAGGCTCCTTCTGTTGGCTTCCCCATTAGAGTGTTGTTTCTAATGACAGCATCATTGCACACACAGCCCGCCTAAGAGAAATACACATAAACTGTGAACTCTTCACTGTGTCCTACGTCATTACGAAGAATGGTACCTTCTTAGATAATAAAGCATTTACCTCAACAATTCTGCTAACAGCTGAATTATAAAATCCATGAACAACATCACCATCAACAATTACTTCTCCAAATGGATTGTAGCCCACTCCAGTGACCTAAGAAATAAAGTAGGGCCAATAACATAACCAGTAAATAGTGACAATACTTAGGAAAACCAAAATCTATGATGAGTTGTATTCATTTCATTTTATATATCATGACATTTTTAGCATGAATACATAAGTAGTGAAATTTGTAGAAGAGAATATTTAATAGTTAAGGAAATATAAATTCTAATTTTTACCATAGTGATACAAATTTAATTATAATAATAATTAATTACAGTTAATAATTACAATAATGTATAGTATATCATAAGTAGAATATAATTATTAACATAATATAATCTTTTGTTTCTTATACCTACTATATAATATACTATATGATATACCTACTATATATAATATACCTACTTTATAATATAGTATAAAATACCTATAAACCATGAAAATCTTTATACATAAGTGAGCTTAAATTTATAAAACATTATATTAATATAATACAATATGCAAAGATTTCAAATCCACTGCCACATCTAACATTTATGACAAGCTTGTAATATAGACAAAAGCACAATTGTTTTTGCAAATATGCAGGCTCAGAGACAGTAAGTGATTTATCCCAGCAATTACAAGCTACTTTAACAGCATATTACAAACCAGCTTTAAAAATCAGAGGTTGAGACAAGCCAGATACTTATCCCAGATGGCTAGAACAAACCAAGCCAAACAAAAATTTAATTTACAATAAAAATAAGACAATTAAGAGAGAAATTAACAAATGGTTAATGCCTTACATTTACAAGGTCTGTCCAGAAAGTATCCATCCATGGAAGATGAAAAATAGAGACATTTATTGAAGAAGATCCAAGATAAATGAAACACTGTATAGAGGACAATGATACCTCAGTCCCCTTCAAAGCAGGAAACTTAGAACCTCATACAGTTCTCCCAGTGTGTCTTTTCCACTGTTCAAAACATTCTGCAAGATCACTTTTTGGCATTGCTATGAACTGCCTCATCATATATTTTCCTGAACCTCACCTACAGTCTGAAATCTCTTTCTTTTCAAAGGTGATTTTAGTTTTGGGAAAAGCCAAAAGTCACAAGGTGCCAAATATGGGTTTTGGGGGGCTGAGTCACCTGGGCAATTTGATGTTTCGCCAAAATCCTCAGCATAAGACATGATGCCTGAACGGGCATGTTGTCATGACCAAGCTGACAATCACCAGTTGCACATGGCTGCGGCCTTTTGCCTTCTATTACATCTCTCGACCAATGAAGAACACTGAGGTAGTACTCCTTATTGTTTGGCCTGGAGGGGCATACTTGCGTCAGATAACACCTTCCCAATCAAAAACACAGTCAACATGGTCTTGATCTTTTTCTGACTTTACCACACCTTCTTTGGGTGTGCAGATCCAGGCAATTTCCACTGAGACAACTGGGCCTTCATTTCCAGGTCATAGCCATAGGCCCGTGATTAATCTCCTGTTATGACCTTGAGGAAATCTGGTTCATTAGCAGCAGTTTGATTCAAATTATTAGCAACTACAGCACGATGTTTCTTCTGCTCTGGTAGCAGAAGCTGGGAAACAAATGTTGCCACAACAGGTTTCATGCCAAGATCCTGTGTCAAAATCTCAGACAGAGTAGTTTTTGGAATCCCCAGATTGGCTTCTAGTTCTCACACTGTCAGCTGGGAATCTTTGCTGATTGTAGCCCAGACACACTGAACATTCTCAGAATGCAGATCACTTCCAATGGATTCTTGACCATCTTTGAAGCATTTGTGCCACGTTTTTGTTCATGCTGCCCCTATTGCATTGTCCCCAAATGCGTTCTGAATCATCCAAATAGTTTCCCCAGAGGAATGTTCAGGTTTAATGCAAATTTTGATACAGTTTCATTGCTCCACTCACTCATTTTGAATGCAACAGCCACAGAGTACACAAGCTCCCTCTGTGGCGTCTACTATCCCCACCGACTAGTAAGTGAACAGCATTGTTCATGCATGCACATTCCAGTCCACTCTCCTTGGCTGCAAGGTTACACTGATCTCATGCAAACCAATCTCATTATATTAACAATGGCTGGACTTTTTCCAGACAGACCTTCATAAAATTATGGGCTTGCCCTGGCTCAGTTGGTTGGAGTATCGTCCCATGCACCAAAAGGCTATGGGTTTGATCCTGGATCAGGGCACCTACTCAGGTTGCAGGTAAAATCCCCGATATGGGAGGCACCTGATAGATGGATATTTTTCTCTTACACATTGATGTTTCTCCCTCTCCTTACCCCTTGCTTTCCTCTCTTTAAAAATAAAATCTTAAAAAAAGAAAAGAGTATCAAGCAGAATTCAATGTTAGGACTATACAAGTGGAGTAAAACAAGACTTGGTAGAATCACTTTGGAAAGAGAAAGCTCTGCTGCTAACTAATGTTATAGCCATTTTAAAGGTAAGTCTCCGGAATAGTTAATAATGTTAAACACCAAGTGTCTTAACAAAGAAATACTGTTGTTAAATCAATCTACAGAGTACCTCAGCATGTAGACCATCTGAAGTAAATATGTGAGTAACAGTCATTTCATTCTTCGTCAGCGTTCCAGTTTTATCTGAGCAAATGACATTACAGCAGCCTAAAGAATAAATCATTATGTGTCACTAAAAGTCAATGAAAAATACAAGTTCAAGTTCATTGAAAACAAATCAGCATCATCCTACAGAAGCCTGCCTTGCTTCTCTAAATTTTATACAAATCAAGCTCACTGATAATTTTAAATTGCTGACATTCATAACATTTGCTTTATCATAAGGTAGTTTATGCAATTAATTATAAATGCTGGATTTTTCTTACTTATTTACAATTGATTTCTTCAAAGCAACTTGATATTAGCTTTATATAATACATTTCTTGAAAGTTTTAAGGGTGCCTAAGTATAAATCCATATAAATTTTTTATCAGTATTTTAAGGTATTTTACCTTCTCAATAATAAAATGCAAATGAGAAACTAAATCCAACAATTTTGGATGTCTACATTTGAAAAAAATTAAGTTTCATAGCATACATGAAGTTATAGCAATTTTTGTATCACATATGAAGTTGTTATAGCAATGTAACTATTGTATATTTATTGTTCTTAGCAAATTCCACTTAGGTATGACATTTCAGGATCTATAATTACCAATTACATTTATTGAGGTATCAAAAGAATTCTATTAAAATTTCATTTGTTATATAGATTTTTTAAACATTTTAAGAATTAGAACACTCCATGATGTCTGTGAGTCCCCTGTCCAGAATGGTATGCATTTTTAACTACCTTTGTTGGTTGTTAAAATCATACTCACATTGCCACAAGCCAAACATCACTAAGCAAAATTATTAAGACAAAAAATTATAAAATCCAAAGATAATTCACTATTAGTATATAACACATTTTTGTATAAGTAGGCTCTTTCCACAGACTTACCCAGAGTTTCAACTATAGGCAGTTTTTTCACAATGGCCCTTTTCTTCACCATTCGCATAACACCAAGGGCCAGAGTCACCGTGACCACAATGGGAAGACCTTCAGGAATTGCTGCTACAGCCAAACTGCAACCAATGTATTGAAGTTTAAGTTACATAGTAACCACAGCAATAATTTCAACTGTTACTTAAATAGCAGCTAAAAATAACTGCAAAATTAATACTGTCAACACCAAAAGTGGTGTGACAAGGAAAGGGAAGTTAACATGCACTAGACATCTACTAGCTGTCGGGTTAAGCAGTAAAGAACATAGGTTCTGACATCAGACTGCTTAGTTGTACTGCTAGCTCCACTGATTTTACCTGTGTGACCCTGAACTATTATTACTCCATATCTGTAGTTTAAGGTTCCTCATCTACAGAGACAGGTGACAGTAACAGATGTTCAGACAAAACATGTACAGTAATGCTCACAGCAGCACTATTCACAATAGCCAGAAAGCTTGGAACCAGGCCAAACACCCATCAAATGATGAATGGCAAATTGTGGTAGATCCATACAATGGAGTATTACTCATCCACACAATGGAGTATTATGCAGTCATAGAAGGAATGAAATACTGATATATGCTCAAAATGGATGAACCCTGAAAACCTTGAGAATTGATTTCTTCAAACCTACTCAATATTAGCTTTATATAATACATTTTCTAGAATATTTTAAGGGTATCTAAATATAAACCCATATACTTTTTTTAGTCAGTATTTTAAGGTATTTTACCTCCTCAATAACAAAATGCAAATGAGAAATTAAATTCAATAAATTTGGATTCATAATTTTTTTAAAAGTTTCATAGCATACATAAGGGGTACTGGATGAAAAGTGAAGGGATTAGCTAAAGAACAAATATGCATAAACCACAGACACAGACATTAGTGTGGTGATGGCCACAGAGGGTGGAAGGGGGAGAAGGGTTGGTGGAATTGGCCAAAGGGAGGAAAATGAGAATATCTATAATAGTCCCAACAATATTAAAAACAAAAACATGGCATTAAATCAAAGAATGTAGACACACAAAAGGACACATGACTATTTATATGAAATATCAAGAAACCCGCAGACCACAGAGCCACAAAGGAGTTCAGTGGTTGCCCAGAGCTAGAGAGACAGAAGAATGAGGACTGATGCTCAAAAAACACAGGGTTTTCTTTTGGTGTGATGAAAAAGTTCTGACACTAGACAGTGGTGATGGTTATAAATTATGAATATAGTTAACTGCATTGTATGTACATTTTTAAAGAGTACATTTTAGGGTATGTGTATTTTATCATAAAAAAAGGATTACTTCATTGTTTCCCTTGGGACATCAAAAAATTAAATCTCTGCTTTTATCCCATTTCAAGTATTATCTCTTGACTCCACTATAGATAAGGGCATAAACATTTCTATTCTTCATTCTAACAATGTTCCCTCCTCTGTTTCTACTTCCCAATTTCTATAAATACTTTTTTTGCATGATTTAACTTCATATTATTAGCATTCTAGTCTATAATATATTCAACTTTTTTAGGTTTATAGGTTGATTCTAAAATTGAAAGCCAATACATAACATTTATGATATGACTGCCTAAACAGTGTTCACTAAAGAGTCAAGAAGTATGTGCTATCATTAATACTTCCTTCTCAGTTCTGAACTATTCTAAGTTCAAAGACAACCTTATGCTTTCATTAACCCTCACTATATCAGGAACACCAGGCATCATCGTTAACAATCTAGATCCAATGGACCTTGTCATGCTTTTATATTTAAGCCATTTTATACTTAATTTGCAGGGGAATAAAGTGAACTTAAAATTTTCACTTGAATTTGAACTATGTCCCTCAATTTCAAAGTATATATATATATCTGAAGTGAGAAATCTCCTTTGTATGCCACTAATTGCTCATTAGCTGTCATGAATGACCCTGGAAAGTATCCTTATAAAGTGGTGACTTCAAAATCAAAAATATTTCTAATAGGCCCTGGCTGGTGTAGCTCAGTGGATTGAGCACGGGCCTGTGAACCAGACAATCGCGGTTCGATTCCCAGTCAGGGCATATTCCTGGGTTGCAGGCCAGTTCCTGGCAGGGGCCAGTTCCCAGCAGGGGATGCACAGGAAGCAACCATACATTGAAAAAATATATATATATATATATATATATATATATATTTCTAATAGATGATAGGCTTATCAACTCTGTTTCACGTTTATTTCTTCAAATGCAACACTTCTGAAAATGCCGATGGTTCATAACTTTGTTGAAGAGAAGTAGTCATCTTCTTTGTAACATTAATTGCTAAACATTTTCATTTTTAGATTTATAAACACCAACTACAATGGTGAATCAAATGAAGTATTTCATTTCTACTTCCTTTTTATCACCTTTACATTCATACCAGCCTTGAACATTCCTCCACTTATAAATGATATGATATAAATGTTGGTAAATAAACATAAAAGATGAAAGGATATTGTCATACATCCTTATACTTTTAGCAAAAACGGGCGGTCCAGGTTCTTGATGAAAAACACTGCATGATGAATTCCTTGTAGTATAATGACTAACAGGAACAGAATAGCTGTCCTTATTTTTTTCCTTAAAAATAAACTATTCACTCATGAGTTCAGAAGTTTGAAAAGATCTAGATTAGCTACACCTAAGGACTCACAGTGTTGAGATTTCACTTTATATGGTTCAATTTCACCCTCATCATTAGAGCCTACAGTTGTTGTCTCCATGCATCTTCTGGTTTGTTTAATAATTGTGAAAATTCTCCTGTCAAATATGCTTTGTAATTATGGTAGAAAATAAAATATGCTGAATTCTTAACTTGGTTTAATGAATGGGGAAAAAAATACAAAGACTGTATCTCCAGGCTTCTTTTATACTGTCTTAAAGATGATGTAATACTTTGGACAACACAATAAGCAAATCAAAGGATAACAGACTAGTTATAATTTATTATTACATCAACTTACAAGCAATGCCATCATTATTCTGCTTGCTTATTGTTTTACTCATTTTTAGCACAGCTGGAAATAACTGTTAAAATAATTGCTAGGATAAAGAAATAACAGAATGTTTTAAGACATAGGTAAACTATGGCCACTAAAATCCTATAACACATCTCAAATGTATGAACCCACATGGTAATTGCAAAATAGACTAACTTTTATTCAATTAAAAATTTTTTAAATGTTTGTGCTTTGGAAGACCTTGAGTAGAAATAGCAATCACTATTTGCCAACTTCACAAATAATTAAAACTGCTCAAAAAAACATTTCCAGAAGTTCAAAACGAGTCAAATAGATAATATGCCAACAGTTAATATTTCAAATTCATACCCTATTTTAAATTTAATTTGTATTTAACCCAAGTCTTTTTTATACAGATTTAAGCCGAGATTTTCAAATTCAATTTTTGCCACTTTGGAAAAAAAATACTCCTTCACCATATCACGATTATCTTTTAACTTCTTATTCATCCTATGTTTTCCTTGTAATCCATTCATTTTTGTTAATCTACTGACTTTTGTTCTAATTCTTAAACTATTACTTCCTTCATTTATTTCCTTAGAGGCCAAGGTGAGTTCCACTCTTACTTGCATCATCATTTTCATTTCTTCCACTCTTGCTTTGCTTGAATTCATGCAAGGATAAGCATTGGATAAATTTTCTAATTACCTATTTGTAAAGAACTGTACTGATACTTTAGCCAGGCCTTGGTTTATGGACTTAAAATCATCTGCTCCCATACTACCATAGTACTGCCCCAAAGTCTTCTAACATAATCCAACATTGCTGTGGATGAGGATTAATAAAATGCTTTTTCTCTTCTGTAGGTGACTAAATCTCTAGCTCTGTTCCCCCAGTGACCCAATAGAGGTTGCATGTCAATTATAATGCTAGAGTAACACTGCTTACGATAAAGAGATCTCCTGATTGATGAACTGTCTATAGACTGGAAGAACTATAACTATTTTACAGGAAGCCATTGCTTTGGGATTCCTGAGTGTAGTGACATATAACTAACTAGACATGTTTCTTGCAGGCACCCTGGAGAGTGTATGTTTCCAGAGATGCTGGCTCCTGTAGAAAATGAAGCACTTTAGCCCTGGGTAGTTCCCTGCACTCATAGGTCATCTCAACTCCCTGTACCTAAGCTGAACTGCTGTACAAACTGCTGCAAGGGTTCTCTCAGCAGAAGAATGCCTGAGGCTGCCCTGCTGTGTTCAGGGCACAGGTACCAGATGAGACCTATGACAGCGTGTGAGTTGAAATGTTTAGCTGAACCTGAAAACACCTCATGATGGGAACTGCAGTTGCTAATTAGAAGTCCGATACCCATCTAGTTGGCCTTCCTTTGTAGATGACTTTATTTTCTTTAGTTTCACAAGGATCTAGGTTGGAGGTTTTTAATCCTGCTTAGCTAGCAACTGGAGAACCCATTTAAAGTGTAAAGATTCATGTCTCA
Organism: Sturnira hondurensis; assembly: GCF_014824575.4. NCBI lineage: Eukaryota > Metazoa > Chordata > Mammalia > Chiroptera > Phyllostomidae > Sturnira > Sturnira hondurensis. The sequence goes on from NW_028085930.1 coordinate 8,097,016, forward strand.
CTTCAGACTGAGAAAATATTAATGTTTCATTTCTTATATAATTTCTTCTTACCCCTTTTTGAAACTCCTATCTATCTATTAGTTAGATATGATAGTTTTTGAATTATTCTCTTTGACATTTGTATCATTCTCTGTTTTGAACTTTTTACTCTATTTTTAGGAGACCTCTTCAACTGTAAATTACAAGCCTTAAATTAAAATTTTAATTTCAGCAATCATAAGCCTAATTTCTAAAAACCCTTTTCTTTTGTTCTATATCCTTATCTATAGCAATCTATCTATCATGAATGCAGTTTCTACACAAATCTGTGAAAACAAAAATGCTGTTTATTTTTTATTGTTTTCTTGAATTTTTTCATTTTTTTCCTACTAAAATTGATTATTCAGTTTCCATATTGTGGTCTTTCTCTTTGCATGCTGCTAGTTTTTGGTTTCATTGATCCTTAAACTATTTACATATAAAAATGCAGTAATGGAGGACTTCTGGCCAAGATGGAGGCATAGGTATACAGACTGGGCCTCCTTGCACAACCAAAAGAAGGACGACAACAAATTTAAGAACAAAAAACAACCAGAACTGCCAGAAAATCGAACTGTATGAGTGTCCGACAACCAGAGAGTTAAAGAAGAAACATTCATCTAGACTAGTAGAAGGGACACAGATGGGCAGCCAAACTGGGAGGACTCATAGCAAGGCAGCAGCTTGCAGGCTGGGCATCCCATATTCGGTGCGGATAAACCAGAAGGAACAACTAGGGAGCGACACAGACCGCACGCGACACAGACCGCACGCAACACAGGGTGCCAGCGAGGGAAAATAGAGCCTCAAAATCTCTGACTGAAAACACCTGTGGGAGTTGAGGCCGCAGCGGGAGAAACTCCCAGCCTCACAGGATAGTTGGAGAAACCTGCAGGGTCCTAGAATGTGCCCAAGCCCACCCACTGGGGAATCAGCACCAGAGGGCCCAATTTCATTGTGGGTAGTGGGGGGAAGTGACTGAAAACCAGCCTACAGCCAGGGAAGTGGCAATGTTCCCTCTTGAGCCCCTCCCCCACATAGAGGATCACAAGCCAGCAATGTGGGTTGCCCCAACCTGGTGAACACCTAAAGCTCTGCCCCTTACTACATAACAGGTGTGCTAAGACAAAAAAAAATAGCCCAAACAAAAAAACAGATCAAAGTTCCAGAAAAAATACAACTAAGCAACAAGGAGATCGCCAACCTATCAGATGCACAGTTCAAAACACTGGTTATCAGGATGCTCCAAGAACTAACTCAGTGGGTACCTCAACAGCATAAAAAAAGACCCAGGTAGCAATGAAGGTTGCATCATGTGAAATAAAGAAAAATCTATAGGGAACCAACAGTGACAGGAAGGAAACCAGGATTTAAATTAACAGTTCGGAGCAGAAGGAAAAAGGAAATATTCTACCACAACAGAATGAAGAAACAAGAATTCAAAAACAAAAAAATGAGGAGAGGCTTAGGAACCCTCAGGACATCTTTAAATGTTCCAACACCCGAATCACAGGGGTGCCAAAAGGAGAAGAGGAAGAACAAGAAATTGAAAACTTATTTGAAAAAATAATGGAGAACTTCCTCAATATAGAAAAGAAAATAGACTTTCAGGAAGTGCAGGAAGCTCAGAGAGTCCAAAAGAAGGTGGACCCAAGAGGGAACACACCAAGGCACATCAGAATTATATTACCTAAGATTAAAGATAAAATCTTAAAAACAGCAACAGAAAAGGAGAGAGTTACCTACAAAGGAGTTCTCACTAGACTATCAGCTGATTTCTCAAAGGAAACCTTATAAGCAAGGAGGGGCTGGAAAGAAGTATTCAAAGTAACAAAAGGCAAGGACCTATATCTAAGATTACTCTATCCAGCAAAGCTATCATTTAGAATAGAAGGGTAAATAAAGTGCTTCCCAGATAAGGTCAAGTTAAAGGACTTCATTATCACCAAACCCTTAATGTATGAAATGTTAAAGGGACTTATCTAAGAAAATGAAAACAGTAAAATGACAATAAACTCACAGCTATTAACAACTGAACCCTCCACCCCCGCAAAAAAAAAAAAAAAAAAAGGCAATGAAGGAGTGGAAGGCAGGGCAGGGGAAGGTACAGAGAATAAGTAACGTAAATGGCGGGTAGAAAACAGACAGGAGGAGGTGCGAGGGGAGGGGATTTCGGGGGAAGGGGAAGGGTTTACAGGAACAAGTATAAAGGACACATGGATAAAAACTAAGGGGGAAGGGTTTACAGGAACAAGCATAAAGGACACATGGATAAAAACTAAGGGGAGTGGAAATGGGAGGGAGGTGGGGAGCGCTGGAGGGATGGGCTGGGATGGGAGTAAAAGACAGAAAACTGTACCTGAACAACAATTAAAATAAATAATTTTTTTAAAAAAAGAATAGTATAGGGAATGTAGAAGTCAAAGAACTCATATGTACGACCCATGAACATGAACTAAAGAGAGGAAATGTGGGTGGGAGGGGGTGGTATGCAGGGCAGAGGGGAATAAAGGGGGGGAAATGGGACAAATGTAATAGCATAATCAATAAAATGTATTTTTAAAAGTGCAGTAATGGATTGATAATACCAGATATCTAGTATGGGTTTTCTCCACTGTCATATATGTTGGTTTTAATTTTCGTAGCATTCATTTCAAAATATGAATTCTGAACTATTTTAGTAGAGATAGTATACCCTATGTATTCATATAAAACCTTCACAATGGAATATAAGCTATGATTATCAGAGAAATGAACACATCAAGAGACTTCCATTCATTTAAAAAAAAGCATTAGAACTTACCTCACACTAATAGTAAACATTTCCAGGATATCTTTTCCTAGTAGCCAGCCAACCAACATGATGATACCTGGAACAGAATCAGTTATTTTTCTTTTTTACATAAAATGACTTAGGCATAGAAGTGATAGAATAACGAGCTTAGGGGCAGCAAAATATTCCTTAATATTGAAGGGAAAGTGTATCAGGAAATGATTACAAGATTTTGCGAAAATCCATTACACAAGAGAGAGTCAAGTCAATGCTGCGATGCGCACATGTGCACATATACATACACACTTTACCTTCTGTTGCCGTTGCTGCTACCCATCCCTGCAAACAGTATCTGAGAGCTCCGAGTATGAGAAAACAACACCAGTACTTTCATACAATAGGGAGAAAAAGGGCACATAAGACATATAAGTCTTACATTTATTATCAGCTTTACAAAAATAAACCCTGGAACTTTACTTCTCATATCTCAATATCCAGACATTACACATTAAGTTTGTACTACAAAGAATTACTTAGGACTTGGCTCAAAGAGGGATCAGTCTTACCTAAGACATCTAAAACTGCATTAATATTTAAAAATTACTACTTTTATGGCATTTAAAAATAAAAAAGCCAACTAACATAAATGAAACAACTGATTCTATATTCTCTGCTTTTTTAACCTTTGTCTTTGAAAAACAAGGGTGTGCAGGGTACCCTACTGGTTTTTTGAGGAAAAAACAATATAATCAGTTTTAATAAAGCAACTTCAAGATTGTACTCTAGATCAATATAAACATTTAAATAAGTTGCTTCATCTTTCTGTAACTACAAAACAATGATATAGGTCATGACCTATAGGATAGGATCTTCTAAGATCCTATCCCAAATACTTTCCTAACAAAAGAAATTACACTCAATGTATTAATACCATGGGTCAGCAAACTACAATCTATGGGACTCCTGCATGTTTTTTGTAAGTAAAGATCATTGGCACGGCTACACCCATTTGTTTTGTATCGTCTATGGTTGCTTCCGTGCTGACGGCAGCTGAGTATTCCCAACACAGACTCTCTGGACCTAGGGCTACGGACCTAAAAATATTTACTACCTGCCACTTTTCCAAGAGAAGTCTACTAATCCCCGATTTTGATGTTGACTCTTAACCCTAATTCCATGTACTATCTTAAAAAGAAAAATGTCTGTGTTATATTAAAACCAAGTAATCATAAAGTTAAAACGATTTTTCTCCCTAAGTTTGAAGTTGCTTCATGATACCACATTAATATAAACTGGAAGATTTAATTCGCTAAATGCCTTTCAATTTATCGAATTTACTATAAATCTTTCAGTAGCAGTAATCAAATGAAGGAATCTTTGAGAACATAAGCCGTTAAACAAGAGGAACAAAATATCTTCCTACTCTCTATGTTTATGATGAAAGCAGATGGAGTAATACTAATATTTAAGAAACTCACTGAATCCGTACAGTGAAATGCTGCTTAAAAATTCATTATTAATTTAAAACATTAAGCTAGCAAGAATAATTAAAATAATTATCATGGAAGAATTAAAGGAGAAATTTCAAAACTAATACAATTGTTTAATAGATTAGCAGGTAACAAAAATGCACCAACATACATTTAACAAAGTGTTCGGTTACTCTAATAATGAATTCCAAAATAAAATAATGAGAAGTCTTTTATTCACCTGGTAAGTTAATGATAACACTGGAAATACCAGGGGAACATTTTGTAAAGTATATGATTGTCTAACTACTATACTATAAACCCAAAACTAATATAAAATATTATTAAATGTAAACTGTCATTTTAAAATGTTAAAAAATAAACATCTAAAAAAAAGTTAATGATAACAAAGATGCCAAAGGTGCTAAGAAAGAGACACTTTTTCCCTGCTGATGAAGGGTAATATTTGGCAATATAAAACAAAAGCCTTTAAAAACATGACAAAAAAATTTAAAATTACATGGATACTATTTGATCCAACAATTTTACTTTTAAGAATTTATCCTAACAAAATAAGAGGTGTTTACAATAAGTACCTGCACTAAAGAATCAGACATTATTAAAACTCAAAAAACCTAGAGAAATGGCTAAGTCTGATGAATGTTTCAGAAGAGCATTTATTTAATGACAAGATATTTATGCTAGAATATGTGAAATAAAAAAGAAAAGCAGTCCATAAAACAATACAATCACATTCTGTTGAAGATAAAAAACACCATGTCTATAGAGAGGCCCTTTAATTATAGGAATTAAACAGAGTTCTGACTTATCTTTGTAGAAAAGAACAGCTGAAGGTTAGTTTTCTAATTTTAAAAAAAGCAGTAATAAAGCTAAAATTGAGTTCATTAATTAAATAAATGTATGTATGTATGTATGTATGTATGTATATACGTATCTAAATTCCCTCCTTCATACTCAAAACCAACCAAGAAAAAAAACAATCTAAGTAAATATATGAGATACACATACTCACTCTTCTCTTACCTATTATACCAAAGGAGTAAAAGGACAGTTGTTTTCCTAAGAGGTCCATGCTCTTCTGCAGAGGGGTTTTTGGTGCCTTGACAAATCAGAGAAGACTGTTACCATAATTAACTAAATTGAGTAAGATATGCTAGGTGCCAGGGATTATGCAAAGTGCTTGACAGACCCATGCCGGTGCTTAACACATCCGTGGCACACACAGCTCTCTGTTAGGGTACACATTAGCCCCTTCACTGAGGAAACTGAGGCTTACGCTTCAAAAACTCTGTTTATCTGAAAAGGTCCATGCTTTCTATGTCTCACTTTGAGAACAAATCTGCTCTTCCAATCAATTTCTCCAGGACTTCATTACCATCCGCTGCCCCTCACTTTCCCCATCTTTCTCCTTTCGGTATCCACAAACAGGCATGCAACCCAAGTCTTTTTATCCTGCTGGCTCTCTGGTCTGCTAACACCCTTCCCTACGGTCTCTTCACTGGCAAGCTTCTTAGAATGGTTTATACATTGCATGATGTACACTGAGTTCAGCAGGTCATCTGAGAATCCAGGAGATTTAGGGGAAATAATGATATTTATAGGATGCAACTTCTTTTTTGTATGTAAGAAAATATCTTAAATGAGAAAATAATCTTCAAAAATCCTTAAACAAGATTGCTAGATTATTTTACTTTGTAATCTTTTTTCCCATTACTTAGAATTATACAAAGTTGGAAATGATGGTAGAAAACATGTTCTGAGGAACAAATATACTATTTAATAATCTTTAAAAGTAACATAATAAATATTTCTAAAATAATTAGCCCTATAAATAAGCTATAAATGTTTGTATCCCATAAAAAATGAGTATCAAAATGTTTCAGAATATTAACAATGACAATTCAAGCCCTTCCAATTAGACTTTCCAATGTTTTTAAGCATAGACAACTGATATTCTGAATAAAATTTTACATAATCTACCAATATTCTCTTTTACTCTACTGCAAGAAAGAATGTCAGATTTGAAATCAATGCATCATTAACAAAGTACTCACTTCTTCTGCTTGCATCATTTTAAAAACTTCTCCAAATTCAGAATTTTCTCCTGTTCCAATGACAATACCCTAAAAGGAAAAACAAGAAAATATATTTATATTCAGATGGAATCAACCTTCTCAATTAAAAAAAAAACAAACAAAACTCTGCCCTGGCTGGTGTGGCTCTATGGATTGAGTGTCAGCCTGCAAACCAAAAGGTAACTAATTTAATTCCTCGTCAGGGCACATGGTTGGGTTGCAGACCAGGTGACCAGGTCCCCAGGTCCCCAGCTGGGGTTGAGGAAGAAGCAATGAACTGATGTTTCTCTCATACATAGATATTCCTCTCCCTCTTTCTGCCTCCCCTCTCTCTAAAAATAAATAAATAAAATCTTTTTAAAAAAAGAAAAGAAAATGCTATCAAAAAGGGGGGGTGGGGGAGAGGCAGAACTCTTCATTCCATTTCTCCAAAGCCTTGCCTATAATTAAGTTATCTGACATACTTTTATCAAGTTTCAATTAGTAAGGTTACACTTTTTTCCCTTTCAAAATATAGAACGCTTCATAAATTTCCATGTTATCCTTCCACAGGGTCCATGCTAATCTCCTCTGTATAATTCCAATTTCTAGTATACAAGTATGTGCTGTCAAAGCAAGCACAAATTTACACTTTGTTGTTACTAAAGATCATTAGTATTTACATCTGTTGATACAAACCTTAAAAACAAACATTTCATTAAATTCACTTTTGACTCAATTCAGAAGTTAATTTTTTGTATATATTAATATTTCTGAAAATTGAATCTTATACTCATTAGAGACATTTAATGTAGATATCTTTGTCCCCAAAATACTACTTATTGCTGTCTTTTATTTTTGTGAAATATTAGAATGCAGAAACAAAATATTTGTATCAATCACACAGGAATGATATGTAGTCCGAATGTTACAGCCAGAACCATATAACTAATTTCAAACTTAGTAATGAACATACTCATAAGCCACTGTTTCTATAAAAAAAAATGAAAGAAAACAGGTACTGAGAATTATGCCTTTAAAGGATACATTATCCAGTAAATGGCAGAACTGTAGACAAAATACAGTAGAGAAATAGCTTCTCCTCAGCTTTATAAATACTTGCCAAGGATTAAGTCTCCACAAAATTAGCAAAAAGAACCAAGAAAATGGTTGAAAACAAAGAAACTGCTACTTTCAGAACAACAGAAAAAATACCTTTGCTTTGCCACATCTGACAAGTGTCCCCATGAAGGCAATGTTACTTCTTGATGCGAGGTCCCCATTAGTTGCAGCCAGTTGAGGGGCTGTCACCTTGGAACATGGTGTTGTTTCTCCTGTCAGGCTGGACTCATCAATGGATAGGTCCACAGCCTTGGGGAACACAAAGCATTTCACTACGTTCAAATATGAAGATTCTAGGCTACATTTAACACCAACCGAGTTTGTAACCATCATTTCTTCCTTAAACAACCCCTTTCTATTAATTAACATAATCTTTTAACATATCCATTACTCTAAAACAGAAGACCAGAGTAAGTGAAACCATATTTAAAAATGAAGTTAAGTCAACAAAATCTGACATGCAAGGTAGAATGCTGTACCACGAGACAAGATTACTCTAAATTTGTAAATACTACTAGAGAAAAGGAGACCCTAATTGAAACTTAATCTTTCTCTACAGAAAACTTGACTCTCGTGATAAAATATTGTTTCCTAATTTTGCCAAACCCTAAAATTCTAAAAATGTGTTTAGCAAATTAAAACCAACCATAATGGAAAGGGAAATATGAATAAAAGGTATACAAGGTACTGAGAAAAATATCATTACATCATTTGGGGCTCAATTTTCATAAAGTTCTTCCTGTTATATATCCCTATATTGATCCCAAATGTACATTAGCAAGAATCCAAAATGTATATATAAATGTAGAAAATTGAACTGTGCGGAAGTTCGACAACCATTCAACCAGACCGGTAAGAGGAGCTGAGTTAGCAGCCTGCAGAGAAGGATCGCCACAGGAAAAGGCAGTGGCTGCCAGACCCGGGAGCGCAGGCACTGCAGGGCTGACCGCAGTCACACATTTGCACGCAGATAAACTAGGCAAAAACAGGCAGCGAGATAGACTGTGCAACCCAGGGCTCCAGCACCTGGAAATAAAGCCTAAAAGCACCAATTAAAAAGGTGCTGAGAGAGACTCCTAGCCTCACAGGAGAATGCATTGGAGAGACCCACAGGGTCTTAGAATGTACACAAGCCCACCCACCTGGGAACCAGCATCAGAAGGGCCCAATTTGCTTGTGGGAAGCAGCAGAGGAGACTGAAATCCAAGCAAGAGCAAGGGCCATTGTTCCCTCTCTGACCCTGCCCCCACATACAGCGTCACAACCCAGCCACTGGGTTGCCCCATCCTGGTGAACACCTAAGGCTCCACCACTCACCTGTTAACACCTGACCAAAAAATTATGATTCAAACAGAAGAACAAACCAAAGCCCCAGAGTCAACACTTTTAAGCAACCAAGAGATAGCCAACCTATCAGATACACAGTTCAAAACACTGGTGATCAAGATGCTCACATAACTGGTTGAGTTTGGTCACAAATTAGATGAAAAAATGAAGGCTACACTAAGTGAAATGAAGCAAAACGCACAGGGAAACAATAGTGATGGAAAGAAAATTGGGACTCAAATCAATGGAGTGGACCAGAAGGAAGAAAGAAACAACCAAACAGAAAAGAAGGAAGAAACAAGAATTCAGAAAAATAAGGAGAGGCTTAGGAACCTCCAGGACATCTTTAAACGTTCCAACATCCGGATTATAGGGGTACCAGAAGAGGAAGTGGAAGAGAAACAAATGGAAAACTTATTTGAACAAATAATAAAGGAGAACTTCCCCAATCTGGCAAAGGAAATAGACTTCCAGGAAATCCAGAAAGCTCAGAGAGTCCCAAAGAAGGTGGACCCAAGGAGGAACACACCAAGACACATCATAATTACATTAGCCAAGATTAAAATGAAGGAGAGAATTCTAGAAGCAGCGAGAGATAAGGGGACAGTCACCTACAAAGGAGTTCCCATCAGACTGTCAGCAGATTTCTCCAAAGAGACCTTACAGGCAAGAAGGGGTTGGAAAGAAGTATTCCAAGTCATGAAATCCAAAGACCTACAGCCAAGATTGCTCTATCCAGAAAAGCTATCATTTAGAATGGAAGGGCAGATAGAGTGCTTCTAAGATAAGGTCAAGTTGAAGGAGTTCATCATCGCCAAGCCCTTATTATATGAAATGTTAAAGGGACTTATCTAAGAAAAAGAAGATAAAAAAAGATGAACAGTGAAACAACAGCAAATTCAGTTATTAACAACCACACCTAAAACAAAAGCAAACTAAGCAGACAGCTAAAACAGGAGCAGAGCCACAAAAATGGAGATCACATGGAGGGTTAGCAACTGGGGAATGGGGGAGGAGAAGGTACAGAGAACAAGTAGTATAGACAGTGGGGAGAAAACAGGGGGAGGGCAAGAGTAGTGTGGGAAATGCAGAAGCTAAAGAACTTATGACATATGGACATGAACTAAAGGGGGAGAATGTGGGCGGGAGTGGGTGTACAGGCATGACGGGGGGAAATGGGACAACTATAGTGGCATAATCAATAAAATGTATTATAAAAATGTATATAAATGTTACAAACTTTAAATATATAAATGTATATAAGCAATTCCATGTAGACCATGAATATATTATCTTCCAACTCTGCAACATAGTTGAATTCTGATAGTTTCACCCCTAATACAATTAAGTATTCACCTATCCAAGCAGGCAAAAAAAAAAAAAATCACCATTTTATGTAGACAATGCAGATGTGGCCTGGCCCTGTTTCTCAAAGTATGGCCCAGAGAATAAGAGATCCAAGTATGTTAACAGGCATATGTAATGTGATGCATTATTGACAGACAGGGTATTTACAAACCCTCTAGCTAATTTTGATGTACATTCCAGTTTGAGAATCAATCAAGGATGTTTCCCAAATGTCTTTGATTCATTTTATTCCAGAATCTCTTATTCAAGGGTTCTTGGGACACTCTTTGGGAAACTAAGAGCTAGCTCACGAGTTTACTCATTTTACAGGTTCACTCACTCACCCAACAAACGTTTACCGACTACCCTAACTGTGAACGAAGCACTGGGCTAGATCATGGAAAGGAAACAAGGACATGAACCTAGAGCAATTAAATGATTGTGCAGTCTTACCACTATTATAAGTTAACCTGGTGTTCTCAATTAGGCCTCTTGACTGACAGTTCATACTACATACAAAGTACTCTCAACTTAAATCCTCTTTTTCTCTTTCTTTTTTGGTGGAGTGGGGGAAAGAGAATCTCATCTTTTTAAATGGCTCATTTTTTTTAGCATAAATACCTTAAAACTCTCATAGAAAATAATTATTTAAATTGGTTCATGGATTCTTTCTCTCCATCTATACAATAAAAGTATGTTTTAATTGGATCAATGCTAATGATTTCACTTAACAAATATTTATTAATGCTTACAATGAGCCAGGCCCCATACTCTGATCTCACACAGTGGGAAACAGCAGTGAAGAAAACAAAGTTCCTGTAAAGGAACATATCTATTTGACTTCTCATTCCAAATTAATCTTAGGACTGTGTAATTTTACACACTGACACATTTATTAACAAAATAAGGGGAAAAAGTTAGGTCTTTCTTAAAAGATGATTCTAGTACTAAAACAATCATCTGATGGCTCACTGCTTACCACCTGGTAGGTACTATGCTACATACCTATGCTAAGTGATCTACTAACAATTATTTAGCTACTAACAACTCCAATAAGGCAAGTACTATCATTATTATCCCTATTTTATACACAATTTAAAAGGTTAAGTAACTCAACATCATATAGATAGTAAACTATGGAGATGAAACTCAAATGTTGACAAATTGAGTCCGGTTCACCTCAATTACTTAGCAGATCAATTTGCAAATTATTTCTCCTCCCCATTGTATAATTGCTTGTAAGAGAAGTACTTAAGCAAAGATACATTTTTGTCGATTACAAAAGTTAACAAAGTTTATTTAATCAGTAATCTCCTCTTTAATGCTCTTTATAAAAATCAGAACTGTATGTTAATATTCTAAGCTCATAATTAGAAAAGTGACCTGCTAATATTTAAAAGCAAACAAAAGTTGTATACATCTGCAGAGCTCTTTCTCTGAGAAAGGTAACATTTATCTTTTCCCACTGAAGACTTTCTACTTTAAATGTAAATCTTTTTTTTTAAAGATTTTATTTATTTATCTTTAGAGGCGAAGGGAAGGAGAGAGAGTGAGAGAGAGAGAGAGAGAGAGAGAGAGAGAGAGAGGTTGCCTCTCATGCATCCCCTGCTGGGAACTGGCCTGCAACCCAGTTACATGCCCTGGCTGTGAATCAAACTGTGGCTGTTTGGTTCACAGGCCCACGCTCAACCCACTGAGCTACACCAGCCATGGCTAAATGTAAATCTTAAATATGAATAAATACTAACATTAGGTGGTTGTCTAAAGGGACAAGGAGTATAAAAATAATCCGACTTGTTAAAAAGAGGAAACGCATGCCTTCACTGGCTCTGTCAGTTACCCAGCTCACCCATCTCAGCCTTGCAGTGTAAGAACCATTTAAGAGAGTAAGAATTTTTGTTCAGATCAGGTTTTTCTGCAGAAGAGATATATTCTTAGCAAAAAAGCAATCAATCTTGTATAGTGTACAAATTGACAGGGAGGAAAAAGAGGCTTTGGACCCTTATCTTTTTTCTATACAATTATAAATTCATAAAACTGAAATTATCAAGAATATATTATCAAAACAATTTGTCTAAATCATATAATCAATGTAGCAAACTGCACAGATCTTAACCTCCTGCTGAACGAGAATATTATTCTAAGTTATAAGTTATTCTCTTATGATGACTGCAAGAGTTTTCACAGGAAGCAGGTTTGAGGAAGTAAGGGAAAGGAAGACATTTCAAAGAAGAGTAGTATTTAATAAGTTAGGCAACCTATTACAGTTTAACTAGCTCATAATTTAATCTGAGAAGGTATTACAGTCATTTATTCACTGAATTCATGAGAGAAAGGAAGGATAAAATGAAATCAAAGACCCAGCCAGCTTCATGCCTTCCAGCCAAAAGTTTAAACATTAAACCTTCAGAAGAGCTGTTAATGAATAGGAAAACTAGTAAGTTTTACTTTCTCTTCATTTTTCCTCTAGTACCCTGTGTGAATAAGATATTGAGATGACCAAAAAGGTCGTTTGTTTTTTTCCGTAAGATGGCCCTGGTATTGCTTAGTTCTCTTAATTAGAAACAATTGTATTGGACTGTATTCTGACAGCTGTCATATCAGCACGCACTTAAAAGACCATCAAAACTGGTGAACTGTTGTATAGCCATTTAAATATTGAAGATGGAAGAAAATACAGAACATTTTCAGCATATTCTGCTTTATTATTTCAAGAAAGGTAAATACATAACTGAAATGCAAAAAAGATTTGTGCAGTGTATGCAGAAGGTACTGTAACTGATGAAATGTGTCAAAAGTGATTTGCAAAGTTTCATACTGGAGATTTCTCGCTGGACAATGCATTCTCCACAGTCCAGTAGATCAGCTAAAGTTGACAGAAATCAAATCGAGACATAAATTGAGAACAATCAAGGTAATACTGTGAGGGAGATAGCTGACATACTTAAAAAATCCAAATCAATAAAGTTATTGGTTGAAATAAAAATGTATCTCTTATGTTAAGGAAAAAAGTAAACAAACTTTTTGGCCAACCCAATACAGTGCAGTTTAAAGGTCAGAATATAAATAAGAATGTAGATGTATATATCATCCACAATCTGAATATTTAACACCTACTGAATAGAAACGGTTGAAAAATTCAGAGGATTATTCCTATAAAAATTAGGCAGAAAGTAAAGATCAAAGTCACAAATGTTTCCTAAAAAACAAAAGTGACTGATTTTAACTGTAGTTAACACAGAACGATTCACAGCTACAAACAAGTTCTCAAACTAAAGAACATCTTGGCATACTGTATGCTGCAAGTCAATTACCTCTCTACTCTAGAATGAAATATAAATCCCAAAAATTTCCCCCAGAAAACCACCTTCCAAAATATTTATCTCCAGCTGACTGATTATGATAAAATTTCTTACTTCTGCCCTCAAAAATAAGATTCCTCATATTATTTACTTAAGTGAACAAATAGGTAATTAAAAATTACTCATGAGCTCTAGCTTACTAGCAATCAAAGTCAACCAAATACTACAAATTACTGAAAAGGCTACATGATATGAATTTCACCCCATGATAAATGCTTGCATAAATTACTAACTTTCTGACTTAAGTACACAGATTCAACTTAATCAGGTCACCAGTAATTCAAAGGCCAGAACTCAATTATCAATGATTTCTAAGATATTTCACTAAGGTTATTAAAAGAAACCAAATTTCAAAACAGGATTTATTTTTGTGACAGTTCTTTTCTACCAACATGAAATGAGACTCTCAAAACAAAGACACTAATTAAGTCTTACTTCTAACCCTCCCTTTAATGAGAAAAAAGTTCTTTTTCTTCAGCATTTTAAACATGAATAGCATTCCTCAGTTCACACTGCTTTTAACCACTGAAATATAAAAATTAGACAATAAAAGACTAAGCACAGCTCAAGATCATACTATGTAAGAGAACAACTATACCCAGTGCTTTAAGATTGGAATGGCTGTCTGGGCTGTGTCATGGCAATACTGAACAGTAACATGCATCAAATGCCAGCAATTACATCAAACAGCTTTAGTGAACAAGAATGTTCCTAAATTCCAAATATACCATACATCCTCAACATCCCACTCAATTTCTTTCAGCAGCTAATTTAAAATTTCTACTTTCTAAGTTGTTCTTTTTTACAAGTCTGTACATAAGTTTAACAATTCAGAAACTTTTAAAAGCAAAGTTTCAGTGATAAATCACAGTAAGAGGAGGAGCAACACACTCTAAATCAATTTATTAAATTTACCTACCAAAAGATTATGTTGACATCAATACAAAACTTATAACTCGGGAAAAACATCAAAGAAAATAGTGGAGAAGAGCATTCAAAGAATCAATCCTTCCACTAAAACTATCAAAAACCGGCAAGAACTGACAATCAACTCTCAAATCAAAAACATAAAGCTACTGCCCTGGCTGGGTGACTTGGTTGGAATGTTGTCCTGTACACTAGGAGCAAAGTTTTTGTATTCTATTGAAGTAATGTTGGTATCAATTCAAAATGCACTGCTCTAAATTTAAGATTTTACCTACAATCCCTATCGTAACCACTAAGAAAATAAGTAAACAATTTAGGTAGACAGACAGTAGACAGATAAAGGAAATGAGTAGGTAATCAAAGTACACTTAAAAAAAAACTCAAAAAAAAGGAAAAGTGGAAGAAGTGAGCACATAAAAAACAACAGCAAAATGGCAGAAAAAAGTCCTTCACTATCAGTAATGACTTTAAATGTAAATGAATTCATTATTGTGTGACACAGCCATACAATGGAATATTGCCTGACAATAAAAAGCAATACATACTGCTACATGCTACAACATGAATGAACATGAATTAATATGAAAACATATTAATTGAAAGAAGCCAGACAAGAAGATTCCTAAAAGGCAGGCGTTTTCTTTCAGGAGTGATGAGAACATCTATAGTCAGACTGTGGTGAGGGCCGCACAACTCTGTATATACTGAAAACCACTGAATGGCACATTTTCAATGTTTGAACTCTTTGGAATACAATTATTTCAGTAAAACTTTTTTTTAAATTCTTTTTATATGTAGTGGATGGACTAGCACTTTTGGCATGAACTAACAGCTAATTAAAAATGCAAAATCTCAGCCCCACCCAAGACTTACCAAAATAAAACCCAGATGATTTCTACGCATATTATAAGTTAGCATGCACTGCCCTACGGTAATTCTATCACATTAAGAAAACTGAGACCTAAAAATATTCAGTGACTTGTTAAACTCACTTGGTCAATGCACTTCATAAGCAGACATATTTTATACTTTGAATCACATTTATTTGCAAGTTGGCGTCTTTCAGTAGAAAGAGTACAAACTGTGCCTTTTTCTTTTTCACTTGCTACTCCTAATGTGTTATACACAGTACTCAAATATTTATTAATGGCTAAAATTACTTCATAACACAGACCGAATTCTGAAGACAGAGAATATATTTTGCCTACTTAGCTTCATTACCAAAATAAGTACATTTAAAATATTGCAACATGCTTATATTCTAGCAATGTTTGAAGACTCTTTTTTGAAAAACATAACAAATCAAATCAGAATCTAAGTTTGCCAGAATATTAAGTTTTTCACTGAGGGAATGGAAAATGTATTTTGTAACTAATGTATAAACGTATTATGTAACTAAGTGGTTACATAATACTCTGACATTGCTCCACTAATGGAGTTAACCCACTTAGCGGAAGTTTCTTGCTAGTGGTTCCTTAATAGGAATTTGCAAAAATGTGAGCCTTACAGAAAAGGACATGATGGCTAAGTGCAGTTGTATTCCTTCAGTTTGTAGGTAGCCAAAGTAGATCTGTGCTCGTTCGACTCATTACCTTTGGTTTTTACTTGTCCTGGGAACTAAGAAACAGGAAGGAACAAGCCTAAAGACATTGAAAGAATTGAGAGTCATACTACTGTTCATAACAAAGTAGAGAGATGCATGAGATAAGAGAACTCACTATTCTAAGTTCAGACTTCTGAGTTGCCCCAGTAGAACTTAACTCCTAGAAGTGTTATCTTTCTACCCAGACTTCAATGGTCTGATAATGTAGTGTCATAACAATAATTAATGCAGGGTGGGGCAAAAGTAGGTTTACAGTTGTTTATACGAAAGATAATAATCACCTGGCTGGTGTAGCTCAGTGGATTGAGTGTGGGCCTGTGAACCACACAATCGCAGTTCGATTCCTAGTCAGGGCACATGTCTGGGTTGCAGGCCAGTTCCCAGCAGGGGACTCAAGAGAAACAATCATACATAGATATTTCTCTCCTTCCCTTCCCCTCTAAAGATAAATAAATAAAATCTTTAAAAAAGATAATAAATAATAACACAAGAATAAACTGTTTCACATATTCACAATTACAAGCCTACATTTGCCCCACCCTGTATATGGCTCTCAGCCACATAAGTGGTAGTTCTCTAAAAGAAGTTTGATACATTTAGAAAAATCATATAAAATTATTTTTTAAAAGAAGCCAATTGTACCAAGTGTCTAGATATTAAAGACAGTTTCAAAGAATGATATGGGCTAACAACACAACGCACATGAGCCACAGAAAGAAATGTCAATGGAGTTAATCACTCAGAATTTCAAGTGAAAGAAAATCTTGCTACAGGACTTCTGCCAAGATGGAGGCATAGGTGGAAACACTGTGCCTTCTCCCACAACCAAGTTTGGATACAACAAAAGTTTTGGAGAACTAAGACACACCCAGAGACCAGAAAACCGAATTATACGGAAGTCCGACAGCTACAAACCATTCGAGGAGGACGGTAAGAGAGGTGGAGCCAGCAGCGGAGCTGGGTCAGGCAGGACAGACCTAGGAGCGCAGGCAACCCAGAACTAGTCGGGGTGCGGGGCAGACTGAACAAGGTCGCACATTCGCGCACAGTGAGACGGACCACGCAGGCCCCAGAGGGCGAACCCAGTGGTGGAGGGCTGACAGCGGTGGCACACTCACGAGCAGTGGAGCAAGGCGTGCGGGCCTGGTGACGGTGGTGGCTGCGGTGCTGGTGGGGGTTGAGGCAGCAGGCGGCGGAGGAAAGCCATTGTCCCTCTTTGACCCCGCCCCCACATACAACATCACAACCCAGCAACTTAGTTGCCCTGCTCTGGTGAAAACCTAGGGCTCTGATCCTGCTACTTAACAGGCATGAACAGCCCAAAAGATGGTGCAAGAAGAACTCAAAGTCCCAGAGCCAATAACTCTAAGTGACCAACAGATTGCCAGCCTCTCAGAAGCCCAATTTAAGACACTATTTATCAGGATGCTCACAGAATTGGTAGAGTACAGTCACAAATTAGAGGAACATATGAAGGCTAAACTAATTGAAATGAAGGGAGATGTCCAGGAAACCAATAGCGATGGAAAGGAAACTGGGACTCAAATCAATGGAATGGACCAGAAGGAAGAACGAAACATCCCACCAGAAAGGAATGAAGAAATGAGAATTCAAAAAAATGAGGAGAGGCTTAGGAACCTCCAGGACATCTTTAAACGTTCCAACATCCGGATTATAGGGGTACCAGAAGGGGGAAAGAAACAGCCACGAGTGGAAAACTTATTTGAACAAATAATAAAGGAGAACTTCCCCAGTCTGGCAAAGGAAATAGACTTCCAGGAAATCCAGGAAGCTCAGAGAGTCCCAAAGAAGTTGGACCCAAGAAGGAACACACCAAGGCACATCATAATTACATTAGCCAAGACCAAAATGAAGGAGAGAATCCTAGAAGCAGCAAGGGATAAGGGGACAGTCACCTACAAAGGAGTACCCATCAGACTGTCAGCGGATTTCTCAAAAGAGACCTTACAGGCAAGAAGGGGCTGGAAAGAAGTATTCCAAGTCATGAAATCCAAAGACCTACAGCCAAGATTGCTTTATCCAGCAAAACTTTCATTTAGAATGGAAGGACAGATAAAGTGCTTCTCAGATAAGGTCAAGTTCAAGGAGTTCATCATCACCAAGCCCTTATTATATGAAATGCTAAAGGGACTTATATAAGAAAGAGATGATGAAAAATATGAACAGTGAAAGGACAGCAAACACACAGGTATTAACAACCACACCTAAAACAAAAGCAAACCAAGAGGACAGCTAGATCAGGAGTGGAACCATAGAAATGAAGAACACATGGAGGGTTAGAAACAGGGGGGTGGGAGAAGGAGAAGGGGGGAGAAGGCACAGAAAATAGCATAGATGGTAGGTAGAAAATAGATAGGGGGGAGGGCGAGAATAGTGGGGGAAATATAGAGTCTAAAGCAATTGAGACACGTGGTTATAAACTAAGGGGGGGAGGGAGTGTGCGGGTGGAGAGGAATGAAGGGGGGGAATAGAACAACTGTAATGGTATAATCAATAAAATATATTTAAAAAAAAGAAAAAAGAAAATCTTGCTACATTTCGAAGGATGTTTTACACTTAGAAAGTTACAACTCGGAAAGTCACAGACAAAAGAAGCCTCCTTTTCCTCTCTTACATTGTTTTCTGTTATAAAGAATTCCTTGTTCAAATATTAGTATAGACTTTACCCAGAACAATACAGAAAATACACTGTTTCCAAAAAGGCAAAATGTAAAGTTATAGAGATATGCATAGTCCATAATACTGCCTCATCTAAAGTCACCATCTGACCAACCCATTGGCTACCACCAATTAATGGACCGAGGGTGCCTTTTCTCAAATACTGTTAAAAATTAAACTTAAAACCCTTAGGGAAAAAGTGAGAAACATGCTCATAACTCAAATTCTCTAAGTTTAACTGTCCCAACTCTAAGGCTTCTAAGCTATTAAGATCACTCTACCAACACATTATGGGCACATTCTCTGGCTCTGAAAAAGTGACTCAGGCAAATAAATAAATAAATAAATAAAATAAAAACAAAAACCAGAATTCTTCATTACCAACATTAGTATTTTTTTAAATGTCTACAAATGACCGTCTCAGCCTGTTATGAAATAAACTGTGTCCCCCTGAAGTTCATGTTCAAGTCCTAATCTGCAATGGAAAGGTAATTGGAGAAGAGGCTTTGGGAAGTAATTAGGGTTAGATGAAGTCATGCGGGTGAGGCCCTCATAATGCAATGAGTGGCCTTATAAGAAAAAGGAGAGATCACTCTCTGTGCTAAGACACAGCAAGAAGGCTGCAAGCCTGTTGGGAACCACTCTGCCTGGTTCCAGGAGTTGTAACTGCCCCTCATGGCTAAGGCTGAGTGAGCAACCTCCAGAATGTGAGCCACTAAGGAGACAAAGCTTGTCTCTGCTTCCTTCCCAGACCCCAATGCTTGGTTGGTTAGTCTATGACAGGTACGACCCCTGGGGGGGTGGGGGCCGGCAACCTAAGCCAGACATGATCACTTGGGAGGCCATCATGGAAGGACTCAGGGGGCTACAACAAAAAAGGGAGTGATGGACCCTCGCCCTCCAGCTATTCTGACAGAGCCCAAGTCCCCATTTCCATCTGGGAGAAGCGCTTCCTGACTCTAATCCACTTAAGCCTGAATACCTGTGATGGGGGAGGCAGTACAGCCCCTTGCCCGACAGAGCAGGATCTGGGGTGATCAGGCATAAGAAAGAATTCCTAAAGTCCTGTGAAGCCTGCTTTGCTAAGAGTGCTTTCATTCATATGATAAGGGTCCAAGCAGGAAATGAGTATGTCTCCAAAAGTTTCTGCAACCCCCTTCCTGACAGACACTGACTCAGACTAAGCCCTCAGATTTCTTTGAAATGCTATCTACTGTTTGATCC
Organism: Sturnira hondurensis; assembly: GCF_014824575.4. Lineage (NCBI taxonomy): Eukaryota > Metazoa > Chordata > Mammalia > Chiroptera > Phyllostomidae > Sturnira > Sturnira hondurensis. Next base: position 8,116,942 of record NW_028085930.1, read on the forward strand.
TTGCCACCCTGTATTCCTGTGTATTACAACCCAATAATAGCCGTTGAGGAAGGGGCTCTTGGCTTTTCTCCTCTGAGAGACTGGCCACCTCTCCTCCCCAAGCAGGTCATGTCTTGGTAGTTTCACTTCCACCTGTGGCTGCTGGGGGGACTTTGTGGGCAAAGTTGCCCCCACACAAGCCAATAAGAGAGTCCTCACCAGAAACCGAATTCTGTCAGTCCCTGACTATGGACTTCCCAGCCTCAGAACTATAGGAAATAAATGCCTGTCATTTAAACCACCCAGTGTATGCTATTTTATTATAGCAGCCTGCACTGACTTAAGTCCCAACCTATGAAAAGATAATGCATTCAAGTCACTGAACACGGTGACAAAATGCTACTGAAGGCCCAGGCAAGATTTACAGTCAATATCTGAACCACTGAAATTAATGACAGGAACCCTAGAGTTGCAACATGACAATGCTAAAGTGGCAACCCTGGCCTTGGGTCAAGTGCGCAAGAAGAGAACTATATCTACTTTGTGAGGAATTAATACTATCTCAAGATGAACTGAGGAGTTTTCTTGTTTCCTTTAAATCCTAATACTTTGTTTCACGCAGGAACATCAAATGACCAGCTGGCCTTACAAAATCGTCCAAAGGTCACACCTCAGCCAAATTCAGCAAACAACACTCCAATAAGCCAATTTAATTCCAAAAAAATCTGTGTGTAGTAGAGAAATCCCCTTTATAAGCCATATTATGTGTTAAGTCAGTACATCTAAATCTAGAAAAAGCAGATTTTCTCTAATCTTTTAGGAAAGTTATCTCAACTACTGGGAAAGTAGTTGCAACAGCCTGCTTGTGGTGCCAGGTGGAAGGTGAAATAAATAGGGCAGAAAAGGGATACAGGGAAGCAGAGATGTTCAACTACAAATGTAGAAGTGGGAAAATCCAAATAGCACTGCCAAGCAAAACATATGCTGATGAAGTGTCTGAAAAGTTAACACAGAGGGAAAAACACTCAAAACTAATCAATTATTGCGCAAAACATATGCTTTAATATTTTTAGCATCAAACTTAAAAAGGTCAAAATTCCATTACTGAATTTATGGTAAATCTTTGATATATAATTGCTGAGTGGATAAAATATGTATTAATATGAAAAGTTTTCTCCCATTTACACATGAACTTGGAGATAATTAATTCACAGATCAATTAACCCTTATTTAAATGAAAACTCTAAAACACTTTACCATCCCAAATGGTGCTTTTAAGTTTCTATGTCATTATACTGTTCAAATTGTTCAAATAATGAGAAACTCCCACTGAGGAGGTCTGTTTCTGAACTGGAAGAGAAGCACTCCAGAGTAAATGATGACATAAGCTCCATGAATTTATATTAGGGAAGGGAAGGTGATTTACAGTAAGTGACAATCCCTATCAAATCTAAGGAAGAACAATCCAAGGTCTTGTCATAAACTAAATATTAAGATGGAGGAAGGGAGGGAAAAAATGAATGAAAAGATATAACAGAAAGACCTATCAAGGAGAGAAAAAAATAAAATTAATAATTAATAATATTCCCTGTCTGACATCTAAGGATAAATTTTAAGTATTTGTAAAAAAGACCATTATTTCAAGGTTAAAGTTTGTTATTATACGTCAAAAGGTTCTTCAGGTTTCCCATCACCTTTGTATAAAACACTCATATTTTGGAATATAGTAAGTTTTCACAGACTGATAGCTCTATAGGTGTTAAGAAACAGCCGATTAATTCCTATAATAAATGGTACTGGCACACTAATGGGCTGTGAGGGCCTCTTAAACCAGCTTTCCCAACTCCATTTTCCATCCCTTTAATCTATTCTACATGCTGTGGCCACATTAAGGGTAAGATCATTTGCCAGCTGCCTATGATCTTCAAAGCTAACTCCTACCCAATAAAATCTGAAACGGAGTTCTGTATCCATGGCCCTCCTGAATCTGATTCCACCATACAGTCTCTATCCTGAACATACTCCAGTCTAGCCCAGCCCCATATTATATACAGTGACACATTACAGTGATCTGAATAACGTTCCTTCCTTGTCTTCTCCATCTCTGTCCAGTCCCACCCTTCAATTATTGCCATTAAAGCCATGTTTCTGAGGCGTTCTCTGATTCTGCTCAAGTCAGAAGTAAGTACTCCCTTTTCTAAATTTTTATACTGCATTCTTAGTACTTCTCTTACTAACAAGTTCTATCTAATTTTATGGTGAGAGATTTGTGTACACATATAGTATACTCATTGATTATAAAAATTCTATATATGTCACCTTTTAAATCAAAAAACCCAATGTTCAAATCAGCTATGTGTTAATCCTTAAAACTGCTAATTGTCTATTCTTTAATCTCCATCCAAGTATATTCACTTCTCACGAATCATAAAATCTATGGTCTCAGTGTCTGTGCCTCCCTCTCCCTCGTGTGCTGAAATCCTAACTCTGAAAATGAAGGTATTGAGAAGTGAGATCTGCCCTGGCTGGTGTGGCTCAGTGGACTGAGTGCCAGCCTGTGAACCAGCAGGTCGCTAGTTCTATTCCCAGTCAGGGCACATGCCTGGGTTGAGGGCCAGGTCCCCAGGTGCAGGTGTGTGAAAGGCAACCACACATTGACATTTCTCTCCTTCTCTTTCTCCCTCCCTACTCCTCTCTCCAAAAATAAATAAATAAAAATTTTTTTAAAAAAGGAAATGAGATCTTCCAGAGGTACTTAGTCATAATAGTCTTAAGGTTAGTTAGTCATAAGGGTGGTACCCTCATGAATAGGGTTAGCATTCTTATAAAAGAGATCCATAGAGTTCCTTAGCTGCTTCCACCATGTGAGGACCCAGAGAGAAGGATTCAGCTGTGAATGAGGAAGAGGAAGAGGGCCCTCAATAGGTATCGACCATGGTGTCGCTTTAATCTTGAACTTTCCAGCTTCCAGAACCATGTGAAATTGATGATAAGCAATCCAGTCTGTGGAATTTTGGAGCAGCACAAACATACTAAGACAACAAACTTACCTCAAACAAGCGCAAGTCAGCAGGAACTCTGTCCCCAACGGAAAGGCAAACTGTATCCCCTGGAACCAAGTCTCGTGCAAGTGTATGTTCCAATTTCCCTTCACGCACACTGTAACGTGAAACAGAAACAACCGTGGCTCAAAAAGGAAAGTCATGCCGCTATTTAAAAAAATGATTTCCAGTGAGTGTGCCTAAGGAAAAATAATCACTTCGTCTATTTGTGCAGCACTGTCCCCACAACAGTGCTCAGCACAGAGTTGTACACACACACACAAATACATCTGTTGAACAAACCTACGTCTTAACAATATCAAAAGTAGAACTTTAAAGTATTTGTAGTACAACTTGCTACACCGAACAGGGCATGAAGTTGTTGAATGTCAGATCAATGACTTCCACCCTATGTTTAACAAGTCTGAGGCCACCAGGTATCCTCCCACTAGCACATTCAGTTTCTACTGCTAAGAACAGACATCCCTATCTGAGACAGGAACATACCAGTGGCATTCTGGTGGCATAAGTTTACTCAGTTCTTCAAGAGACTTTTCTGAACGATATTCCTATGCAAAAAAAAAGCAGAACAAAATATTAAAATCAACATTTATAAAGAAATGTAAATATGTATGTTCCTAAGAACATATTCCATATCAAACTTAATTAAATACTGATCTCAATCATTATTTTAAAATTTCCTAATTCTAGACCTGACCAGTGTGGCTCAGTGGGGTGGGGTTCACCCCACAAACCACAAGGTCTCCCACTTAATCCCCAGTCACGGCACATGCCTGGGCTGCAGGCCAGGTCCCCCGTTGGGGGCACGAAGCAACTGACCCATGTCTCTCACACATCAGTGTTTCTCTCCCTCTCTTTCTCCCTCCCTTCCCCTCTCTAAAAATAAGCAAATAAAATCTTTTTTAATTTCCTAATTTTTATCTTTTCCTTTATGTGCAATTGCATTCCACATATATAAGCTTGTCCCTTATTAAATGTTATACAGTGACCAAACAATTTTGTTTATTAAATAGTCCCAATTTTATATTTTAATATTCAGTGTGCAAACCTAAGGTCAAGTTATGTATCAGAAAATGAAAACTGATTAGTGTGTCCAAAGAGTATATAATTTTCAGTTATTATAAATTAAGTTCACTGAGCCTTAAATTAATTTTTCTTCTAGTGTTTAATGATCAAAGTTGTCAAAGACATTTAACTGCAAGCAACATCTGATTTGAGGATTTAAATCCTTGCTAACTGAAAAGGTTTATGGGGTAAGTTTGCTTGGGAAGAACATACCTTAAACAAGGAGTAAGATGTGGCTTGCCCCGCCCTGATAGACACCTTTTGTATCACCCTGAAATACCCATAAGTGGAAATCCGCAGAAGCCCCAACTGTGATACTATTTAGTACCTATTTCCATGGACAGTCTTGCTTCATACAACACTATTTCTGTCTCATGACTGTACTAAGCACACCAATCTTGGTTTTTTTTTAAGATTTTAGGTTTTTTAAAATTTTTAGAGAAAGGGGGGATGGAAGGGAGAAAGCAAAGGAGAGAAACATCAATTGACTGCCTCCTGTTATGTGCCCCGACAAGGGATGGAATCCAGGCATGTGCCCTGACAGGGAACTGAACCAGTGACCTTTCATTTTGTGCAACGACATCCAACCAACTGAGCCACACCAGTCAGCGTCAATCTTTTGGTCTCAGGTGAAAAAGGGAGAAGGAGTAGTGGGAGTGAAAGGTGGGGAGTGTTTTAAAACAACTGCAGTGTTAGTACTAATCAGAATTTCATATCCATCACAAACTTTTTCACATAAAAAATGCAAAGTTGTATAAGAATAACTTAGAACTAAATCAGTCTTCACCTGGGCAAGAGAAACAAATGTAACACTGAGGTAAATCTATAAATATAAACATTACCAGACATCCTGCCCCAAGTTTGTTAAAGAATTTGGAAGTATTACCTAAAAATTCCACAAAAGGCTAGAAAACACTCACCAATCTTAGATCCTAGAAATAAATGACATAAAAGCTGCCCAATCTTTACCTCCCTCTTCAGATTTCTTAGCCTTTATTTCCTAAAACTACAAAGATACCTCCACTATCAAAATGACCATTTAACATAACACACCACCCCAAACCTGAGAGCCATCTTTAACAGAATGCCTAAAAGTTATCATTTAAAATTACTGTAAGGTGGCATCTGTATTTGACTATATAAAACAATTAGCTATTTTATGGCTCTGAGGGTGCATAATGGGATGGAGAATTAAACTAAAAAGAGATAGGGAAAAAGGACAGATATAAACATAAAGTAAATATAAAAAGTACTTCCTGCCTAAAACACAGGTAAAAACACAAATACTAAATAATGATAAAGCATTATTTAGTGCTTTATCATCATTTTATATTTTATTTATCAGTCTGGTTCAGTGGATTGAATACCAGCCTGGGAACAAAAGGGTCGCCAGTTCAATGCCCGGTGGGGGAACAATCCTGGGTTACAGGCCAGGTCCCCAGTAGGTGCGTGCAAGAGGCAACCACACAATGGGTTTCTCTCCCTCTCTCTCTCCGTCCCTTCCCCCTCTCTAAAAATAGATAAATAATTTTTAATTGTAATTGTATGTTTGGTTGGTTTATTTTGAGGGTTGGAGCTTTTTATTTAGCAATACAAGCTACTAAGGTATTCCATAGAATACCTTAGTAGGTGACAATGTTGCAAAGATCCTTTAATGAAGAAAGTCACTCCATTTATCTATAGCATTATTAAAAATACAAAAGGGTTCCAGTTACTGATCCAGTGGGTCTTACCACCCACAGGGCTGAATAAATAGCTGCCTTGAATGATGGCCTGGACAAACTCTGCTAGCCTGACAAGGCTAGTTTCGTTTATCTAAGCAAGAAGATTCCCTAGACGCAGGATCCCCAAGAGTACTGATGGAGCTCCCAAACTAGCTATAGGCAATCTGATTCTAACTGGTGTTTCTGCTCTGGGTTTCTATAAAGCTAATAAACTTAGTAAATTAGACATTACTATAGGATGACAGTATATACCCAAGGAATAAGTCATGTGAAAACAACCACAATCACTTAAATACAGTCTTAAGACTCAAAACAACTTCAGGATCATATATATATTACATTTTTCCCTGAACTAGAATAATCCTTACTTATATTCTTATTAACCATGCTTTAGAACATTTAGTTAATAAAATGAAACTTGTTAACATCGTTCTCAGAAGGAATCATATTCAAATAAACATAAAAATAAACCTATGTTTTTATTCATGTCTATAATAGTCAATAAAAATCCTGACATTATCTCCACATTATTCAAATTAATTTTTAAAATGAGTTTCTTTTCACATGTTTATTTCACTGTTCCAATGTCTATGCTAAGTAGGGAGTTTGATCCAGATCAGAACATCCTGACTATGGAAGAATGAGGAATTTAAACTCTGCTGAATTTTCTAATTGGAAAAAAAATTTAATCCTATTGATATATACATATATATCTATTACTGTGATTTTTTTTTATTTTATTTATTTATCTTTAGAGGGAAAGGGAAGGAAAGAGAAGGAGAGAAATATCAATGTATGGTTGCCTCTCGTGAGTCCCCTGCTGGGAACTGGCCTGCAACCCAGGCATGTGCCCTGACTGGGAATTGAACCACGATCGCGTGGTTCCCAAGCCCGTGCTCAATCCACTGAGCTACATACACCAGCCAGGGCCTATTACTGTGCTTTTTGTTTCCATCTTCTTCAGTTATCTGTAACACCATCAAATAAAAAACTAGATTTTCTTTCAAGCTACTAACTAAATCAAAGCAGTCAAGTTAGTCCCACAAACTTCCCTAGAGAGTTGTTTGTTTCTGAAATCATTTCATAAATAAATAATAAATTTTTCTGACCAACATTACCATCCCCTAATAACTACGCATTCTGCCATAAGTTACCTTAGTTTTTTTTAAACAATTAATTAAAACATCATTTTCATGTTGGCAAAATGGGCTACCTACTCACCTGAACAAAGGCAACTGTAACAACGATAAGTATTGCCTAAACAAAACCAAAAAAATCCTTTTAAATCACACATTGTAACTTCAGAAATAACTGTTAATTGTATTTTATTTTCCCACCTCTATCTGTAGTCCCAAGACATGTGACATTAAGTACTGAAATCATCTGGGGAAGAAATCACAACTTTGCCCCGCTCTGTGGAGAAAATACCACCACTGCTAAGACAGCTTCTCAAACTTTTTGATCTCAGGGTCCCCTAATGCTCTAAAAAACTGAGGACTAGCTTTCATTTCTGTAGGTAATATCTCTTGAAACCTGCATATTAAATGCTTTTTCAATTACTGTTTTCATTTCTACTTATTAATTCATCTAAAAATAATAAACCCATTACATGTTAACACGTAACATTTTTAATGAAAAAATGTATTCCCCCTCAAAAATAAAATATGTGAGAAAAGTGGAAGTTTTCAACTTTGCTATCTTTAATGCCCATCTTAAGAGAAAGCTGTATTCTCATATCTGCTTCCATATCCAATCTATGGTGCTACGTTGATAAAGAAAATCCAGCCTCACAAAGATATTACTGGAAAAAAGAAGAAGGCTTAAAAGCTTTTCCAGAGGATTGGGGCTAGTCTTCTTTGCTACTACACCAAAATTAGATAAGTGTTGGCAACTTAAAAGTACTGTGCAGTGTAGAATATAAAACTTTATCAATGAACTTTTCATAGCCTGTTATATTAAAAATTGTGTCTCATACTCTGGTCATTTACAAAACACTGATTCACCTGGTTATTCAAATCTTCCAAATGCTAACACATTTTGTAATAGTTAAAGAAAAATCACATTCATTGAACTCACTACTGATCTCATTAGAATAAAGTCTTAAATACCGGGAAGCTATCTAACATAAAGTAATGCATGAAAATTTTGCAAATTTCTATCACTTGAAAGCTTGAATTTTATCACTGGCAACAAATTTTAACAGTTGTTTTTCTTGAAGTAAAAGGCTCATTTTACTTAGTTTTTCAAAAAAAGTACTGTTAGTCTAGTCTTAATATACCAGTTTGTTATCAGTCATTCTTTCAAGTGAAAGGCTGGTGCATCTCACCACAATCATCCTCCCTCAAGACAACCACTATACTTCATTATATAAAAGTCCTTTAGGCATACTTTCCATTTACATGGAACACTAAAAAGGTACGTACTCAAGAGTCAAGATTTAATAAAATCCCTACTGTTTTATCAAAAACATTCCTAAGAGAAATAAGAAAAGAAAACCGTAAGTAAGTACTAATACAGTTTGTTGCCATGGTCTTGAGTCAAGCCAAGGCTCTAACTGTTTCACCCGCTGTTGCTTTTGTACCACTGATGCAAATATCTACAGTGAAAAGACTGAGATCACCTGTGAAGGTGATTTCAAATGATGTTTTAGTATCATGAAAATAGTTTGGACCTCACATGTTCTCTGAAAGGGTCTCAGAGACTGCTGGGAGTCCACAGGCAAGAGTTCAAAAATTGTACCTCTACATTAATTTTAACTGTGTTCTTAAGCATAACACACTTGCTTTAATCAATGGTTGTACTTGCTATAAATTTTTATACTACAATGAAACAAAGAGCAAGGGGGAAAAAAAAGGAGAAAACTTTCAATGAAAGAATAACCTAGCTGGAAAGAGTAAAATCTTACACAGTAAATATAAAATGCATTGGTAAATAATACTTTTAGTTTCACAAACATGAGGTTTTAGTTCACAGTTAGTCAAAATGTAGTCTCAATTGGAAACTAAAACAAATTGAAAACTATTATAAAATATTACCAAATTGTTAAATAATTCTCACATGTGCCAATCATTGACCCTTGAACGCTTTGAGATTACAACTAAAAGCAAGTTGGATATTAACCAAAAAAAAAAAAAAAAAACCCTGAAAAAACATTAAGGCATTTCCCAAAATAAAAGCCAATCCTAATTTATATTGTTAAACAACAGTGTAAAATATGAATATATGTATTTCCTTACCACAGTGATACTGACAGCATCATCAAACTGATGCATTAAAACACTGATGACTGCAGAAGCCAGAAGCAGCATAATAAGGGGATTTTTAAACTGAAAGTGAAAACAAACAGCAATTCAACAGTTTTGTATGAATGACAGTTGGGTTCCATCACTGCAAAAGCTTGAAAAAAGAAAAACAACTGTGGCATGATTAGAAATTACAAGTCTACATACAGTTTATTTATCTCTTCAATTAACAAAAAAATTATACTTAACTACATTTAAATTATGACTTTATAACATCACCCTTTCAGATGAAAAGAAAATTAAATATCAATACTTAAAACTAAGAAGTTATCAATTTTTTATAGTGCACATGTATTTCAGTACATTAACTTAATATAGACAACTGTTTTGGATTTCTACTGAAGCTAGAATAAGTGGGAAATGATGTTTAAGCTAAAGATTTATGTGAAACACTGGGTCAAACACCTAAATATTAGCTTAAAACATTACTCAACATTCCTATACTAAGGAAAAATTAGTGCAGTTTACAACTCTGGTAGGCCCACATACCACAGGAATAACCACCTGGGGCAGCAAAGAACAGAAAGACCCCCTCCACAGAAGCAGCCTTTTCCTAAGGCTGCTTTTCCTAATATTCACTGAGGCAGGACCAATAGTATATAAAGAAATAGTCCTACAGTCCCAAGTCAATCAAGCAGCACTTAAATGACTAAGCACCAGAGCCACCACCCCACCTTTTTTTTTAGTAGGGCATCCTATTCCTTAAACATCAGAGCTCTGTTGCCAGAATCTCTTCCTCCAATGCAGTGGTGCCAACTGCAGTCAAAGCTGCCCAATCACTAGGCTACGAAGAACCCATCCCAGCAGAGTCCCATGCCCGGGATACCACCACTCTGAGGTAAGATGTCACCATCTCCCACTCCCTTTAGGGCTCCATTCCCTAGTACAATGGTTCCAACCTTGCTTCCTATCAGAATCACTTCTAACAAATGTGCAGGTTCACACCAGAGCAATTACATCAGAATCTATGGGCATAGGGCCCAGGCTTCAGCATTTTTAGGGCACTCCACAAGTGACTTCAATGCAAAGAGGACCACAAATCACTGCTCCTACAAAATAAAACTACAATTGAAATGTGGTGCAGGGCTGACAAACAACACATTTGACTGAATCAGAGTCCCAGTTTCAATCCAGCTCTTGCCATGTGTATGTGATTTTTAATCTCATTAAGCCCCACTAGTTCTTCATCTAGTAAAATAGTACTTTATACCAAAGATTGTGGTAGGATCAACTAAGAATGTATATTAAAGCACTGTGTAAACCATAAAGCCCTCTTCAGTGTTAGATGTTATCACCACACTTTGAGGACAAGGCCCAGGTGTTTTTCCATTTCTCCCTAAAAAGCTGTGCCATAGCACTAAGGACACTGCTCGCGGGCTCCAGACAAATGTTTGCAAAACAAACTGTGTTATCTGTAGAGAAGCAGAATCAACTAATGCTTTCTGATTGACAACTAATATTTACTATCAATTGTTGCCTGTACCTAACTACTTTATAGGCACGGTTTCATTTCATTCTCACAGCAATCCCACGATGCAGGTACTCTAGCTTTGAAAGAGCATCAAGAAAGTAAAACACTAAATTACACTGCCTAAAGATAAGTTGAATCATTGTAGTTTATAAATCCAGAGTAGACTTCCTGAAGCTCTAGGTAATGTGGAAATGTCAGAATACAAATATACATATAAAAATATTCCACAAAAACAAAACAAACACATACAAGGTTCTTTTAATGTCTAAAACTTGAGTATTTCTACTTTAGACAAATTCATTTGCGCAGATAATACTGGTAAATTTGGGCTCATTAACAGACAAGGCCCTTTAGAAAAGTTAAGCACAGATCCTTGTTAAAACAAGAAGAAAAGAAAAAAGAAAAGAACCTGCAGGTTAAAAGGCATCAGAAATATTCTTTTCTAAAAAGGAATCTAAAAAATAAATACATAAATGCGTAAGTAAATAAAAATGAAAAGGAATCCTTCTGGCAAAATAACCCTACATTTTGAAAACTGGCAGTAGGATTCTTAGAACTTTTCACACTAACATAAGTTGTTTGTCAAGATCAGAAAAAATCTTGTAGTAAGTCTTTCTGAAAAGATTAAGCTACTGATAAAATGTTATTAAAAATAACTATCATCTATTGATAGCTTACTATCTCCTATGATTATTATCCCCATTTATAAACAAGGCTCAGAGAATAATAAAATCATACAGATACTACAAATAAAGGAGAAATATGTACCCAGGCGGTCTGGATTCAAATTACTAAACTTATTTTTACTAATCTTCTAAGCTGACCATACTACTTTAAAAAATATGAGCATTCCTATAATTAAAAGTGTAAGTCAGAAATCTGCTAAGGCAACTACTATTAACAGCATCACCTCTGTGTGCTACATCTATAAATCCTTGAAAGACTTGTGGACTCAGAGTTACAGAAATTCCAACCTAACAGTATACTGTAACAAATGGAAAAATTTAGGTAAAAAACACTTTAAAAGATTATTTCCATTCACAAGTAACTTAACAAAAGTAACTATACTGACAAAAATACATGTAAATTACACAACAGAGGAGGAAATAATATGTCACCTGAGAAATATATTTCTTCCATAGTGGCTCATCTTCACTGATGTCAAACTCATTCCAGCCATGGAAGGCTCGCCTATGACTTACTTCACATTTGTTTAGACCATTCTGAAGATCCGCCTATTAGAATTTACATATAAAAGTTACTGAAAAGGTTGCAGAGAATGAAAGAAGAAAAACACAAACGAGTACTTACTATATGATCACATTTATAGGAACTTTTTACAACAGTGAGAGCTAATATATGAGGACAGAAAGCACATCAATGGTTGCCTGGGGCCAGAGGCATAAAGGATTAACTGCAAAGGATTAACATAAGGGAATTTTGGGGAATGATGAAAATTTTCTGTATCTTAATTGCAGTGGTGGTTACATTTGTCAAAATGCAAACTGTACACAAAAAACAGATATGGTCTATCTTACATAAATTATACTTGGTTAGAATTTTTTTTAAGTGTAAGCAATAAGAGTCTAACACAACAAAAATGGTTTCCTGTTTTTGTGGGGGGAAAAGGAAGAATAGAAACCAGCCACTCTTACAGAAAGCAAAATATCAGTATATTCTATCTTTCTTTGTTTTCATTATTGTTTTGTTTTCTAAAATTAGCTTCTCCAAAAGAACATTAAATGGGCTACAACAACCTTCCTTGTTCTCTAAAGCCTATCAAAACTCTGAAGATGGTATTTATTACCTTTTCCTCTTGGACAGTATTATACGGGGCAGTATTTTGTCCTGTATAATGGACTCCCATATATAATGCGCACCCATGTTTTCAGCCCAAACTTCCAGGAAAAAAATCTTTCTTTTTAATTTTTAAATTCAATTCTTTATTTATTTATATTCAGATACTTACTTTTGTATTATAAATGAATTTTAGTATTTATTTTTGAACACATTATGGTACAAGAAATTTTATTTAACAAATAATTACAAAACACAAAAACAGATACAAGGTATTTCAGGTACTATCCATTTATAATGTGTATCCTTACTTCTCTCTCAAAAAACTGGGCAGCCCTGGCTGGCGTAGCTCAGTGGATTGAGCACAGGCCTGCGAACCAGTGGATCGAGGTTCAATTCCCAGTCAGGGCACATGCCTGGGTTGCAGGCCAGTTCCCTGCAGGCCAACTCCCAGCAGGGGACACACGAAAGGCAACCATACATTGATGTTTCTCTCCCTCTCTCCTTCCCCTCTAAAGATACATAAATAAATGAAATCTTTTTTAAAAAATTGGGCAAAAGACTATGCATTATACATGACAAAATATTGTGTATAACTAATACAGGCAGAAAATCGGTGGTTCCTAAATTACTCAAAACGATGAAGTTAAGAAGAACTGGTCATTGGGATATTTTATGTTCTATGAATAGCACCTACATTCTTTAGCCACTGTCTCTCATAATTCACTATTATAACTATCATTAAAGAACGAAATTAGCCTTGGTCAGTGTAGCTCGGCTGGGCACTGTTCCACACAGCAAAAGGCCACTGGTCTGATTCCCAGTCAGGGCACCTGTCTGGGTTGCAGGTTGGTCCCCTCTCGGGATGCTTGAGGGGACAGCCTGATTGCTCCACGTTTCTTGCATCCATGTTTCTCTCCTCTTTCTCCCTCCCTCCCCCTCTCTCTAAAAATAAATAAATAAAAACTTAAAAACAAGAATGAAATTACCCACACGCCTAAAATACTTAGTTTCTCTGCCCAAAGTTTTATAATACACTCTGATAATGAAGTCTTATTTAAAATAAGTGGTTTTAAAACAGAGTATAAATAGAACAATCAAAAAAGAAAACCCTCAAATAAAGGATAGGCAATATTTTTAATGTCATCATCAAAGTATGTGATTTGCTAAGGAAAAACAAAAAATACTCTTTTCTTCATATTTCATTAGATTGTGCTTTTCAAAATTAGAAAAAGATTAAAGTTTTTGCAGTTCTGAACTTGTACTTAACTTTTACTTTATAAAACACATTAAAGATAAACTCCTAATTCTATTTATGTTAATAGTTAATTATTTTCTTAATTCAACTAATCCTTATATAGCACTAAAAGTCCTGGTAATGCTAATGATCTAGAGTGGTAATGTCCAATCAGATAGCGATTAGCCACATGCTGCTAAATTTCAGTAAATAAAAACTAAGTAAAATTAAATTCAGTCCCTCCCCTAAACAAGCCACACTTCAATTATTCAATAATCATGTCTAACTAGTGACTACTATAATGGAGAGCACAGAAGAGAGGAGTATTTCTGTCCTCAAAGAAATTCTATGGGACAGCACCTATCTAGGGTCAAAGCGACTGACCTTACTATCTATCTACTCCTTTCTTTTCTCTCAAGCACTTACTTGGAGAATGCTTACAACGTCGCTGACTGGTAGTTCACTTGCTTTCTTTGATGTCAATACAGGAATCATTGTCTCATTTTCACCATTAGGAATTTTTTGAAAACGTGCAACCTAAAAAATTAAACCAAAGGTAAATATTTGTATATACCAAACATTTTTATGCAGTCTAGAATAAAAATTCAAACATCCACAGCAACTTATTTTCCACAGTTAGAAAACAAGTATTTTCAGACTAAAAATGAGTATCTAGTACTAATAGGATAATTTTATACTAACCATGTGCTGGTTTTTCCAGAAAGCACATTTCAAAAATTAGGCTACCAGTATCAGCTAGAACACAAAATAATTTTCACATTAAATTAAAAAGATGCTATCTCTACACCAGTGTCATGAGTAAAAAGTAAAACAGATGTCCTGTCTGGCAGATCCTAATGATTGTATACAGTCATAATTCTCTAAACTTATTATGTTTAACATAAAGGACAAGGAATAGCTACATTTTTGGCATTTTATCACCCCTGTTGGTCAGCTCATTTCTTAACTGTCCACAAAAGATACCTAGCTACTCTAATGAAGCACCAAAAGAGCAAGTCAGATTTAAAGTCCCAAACAAGAGGAAAAGCAAAAAAGCAAAAGAGACCGAACAAGCAGAGGATGCACAGGTTAGTGAAGGGACTGTGAACAAGCAGAGCAAGTCACAGAGATGATAGTAACCACAGTACCTACATATGCAGCTTCCTAAGTATGTACCTAGCAAAAAATTGTTTAACACACTTCTGGAAATAAATCCTGAACCCACACTTGTCCTGCATCCTGAGTTGAGTTCTTTACCGATTAAAAAAAATGTTTTGAGTAGACAGGAAAAAGAAAGACAAAAAGTTCACCATTGAAACTTCCAAAGAAGAAACACGAGTTGTCACACATGCAATGATTAAAATAGTACTGCAACTGAAGTGACCATCTCATTGCCGAGACACAAGTCTTCAGGGTTTCAGGTGAAACATTTCCAATCTTGGATAATCAACATGTTAAAGATAAAATATTCCCCTAAAAATATTTAAGGCAACATTTCTTTAAGACAACAAATGAGATCAAAGAAGAATAATTTTTAAAGTTTCTATTATTAAAATGTCATTTTGGAGGCCTGTGTCCATGAAAAATTTTTGGCACCTATTCCATATAATGATAAAGAGCTGTAGAAAAAAGGATATCCTCAGTGTGACCAAGTTCAGACGCAATTAAATACTATGTGTTTTTAATCTCATTTATTAAAAAGGCATTGTTACATGTAAGAAGCACCTTAAAAGAAAAGAGCAGAAGTATTTTTCCACTCTTAATGGCAAGGTATTAGTGACTACCAAATTCTGAGGAAACTACAAACAGGCTGAAATCTTGAAATTATTGTATGACATGATTATTTTTATGCAATTTAGAAATTTAAAACCTCTTTTAAGGGAAACAGTGGAAATTTCATAAAAGCTGTACAGATGTTTTAGAGTTACTGAATGCCCTTATTTCAATCCTATCAAACCAAGTAGGACAGCAGAAAACTACATGAACCAGTCCTCAATTAAATATTGTAGAAAATTTCCCCCAAATAACTGACTCTTTTTTAAAAAATATTTTCATTATTTATTTATCTTTAGAGGGGAAGGGAAGGAGAGAGGAAGAGAAACATCAATGTATGGCTGCTTCTTGTGCATCCCCTGCTGGGAACTGGTCCCTGCCAGGAACTGGCCTGCAGCCCAGGAATGTGCCCTGACTGGGAATCGAACCTCGATCATCTGGTTCGCAGGCCTGCACTCAATCCACTGAGCTACACCAGCCAGGGCAAATGACTGACTCTTAAAGCAATGACATGGTTATTTTATCTTGTGAGATCAAAAAACAAAAGTAAGAAGGATCAATATGTTGACTTTGCCTGCAGTGGCAATGTAACTAAGAAAATCTCTTGAAAATCTTTTATTTCTAAGATTCCTATACCTCAGGTTTCTTCATATTATAAAATGGGAACAAGAAGTACCTAAATTAGTATCAGGATTACATCCATTAATATAGCATTTGAACCACTAGTAATAAGAACTCAAATAGTTATTTTTTACCCAAACTATGTAATATTTATATGTACATTTCAATAGTACAAGGAGCTCACTACAGAACTAAATTACTAATCAGAGATTAGAGAAGCTTGCCCTGGCTGGGTAGCACGGTCCGTTAGAGTGTCATCCAGATACACCAAGGTTGCGGGCTAGATCCCCAGTCAGGGAACATAAAGAATCGACCAATGCATTCATTTTTAAAAAAATCAGTATTTCTCTACCTCCCTCCCTCTCTGAAATCAATTAAAAAAGATTAGTAAAGCTACAGGTGTAAGAATTTTTCTATTAAAGTATACTTCTCTTCTCACTAATAGTTAGAAATTGCCATCTCTAGTATCCAAGTCACAAAACAAGAGCCTTATTCATAAAACTTTTTGGAAGTAATCCTCTGGTAGTTGGTGCATTGATAGGGTCTATGTTGGAGCATATTTTATACAAAATCCCTCAGGAACAGTTTATAGGCTTAAAATCAGCTGAAAAAAATCTCAAGAGAATTAGATTATTTCGTTTAATAAAGGATAAGATACCGGAGGGGTTTGATGATAACTCTCTAAATACAGAACGAGCGCCACATGAAGGAAGGCAACACCAAAGCCAAAAGGTGAGCTTGTAAGAGACCACCTTCTGAAGTTAGAATGAAGAGTGCTGCATGTGTCTGGCAAAAGCTGGTATTTTTGAAAAAGCAAGTATTTCAAGGAAAATATGTGTTACTAAACATATCTCTGGGATAAATGTTACTAAAAAGTTAAGATGAAGATTGAGAACTGACCGCTGGACTCCAGAATGAAACACAGAGTCAAGAGCTGAGGGGGGTCTTTTTGTGTTTGTTTTTTACGATGGAAGAAATAACAGCATGTTTGCAAGTTGATCAGAATGATCAGAATGTAGAGGAAAAACTGATAAGGCAGATGGGAAATGGAACAACTGATCAAGTGATGTTTTTGACTCAATGAACAGGAATGAAACCTGGAGAATTTGTAGAAGGGCTAGCCTTAGATAAGGGAATGGAAAATTCACACAGAATTACAGGTGGGAAGGCAGAGCAACACAGGATGCAGGCAGGATGGTATCTGTGATGGAGGGAAGATAGAGAAATATCGTTCTGAGAATTATTTGGAATGAAGAAATCAAGAGGGCATAAAAATCAAAACTAGGCCAAGTAAGCATGTGCACCTCCTACCAGGCCCTATAGATCATACTACGGAATTTTGTCTTAATCCTAAGAGCGAAAGGAAGACCTTGAACTGTGGTCATGTAAAAAAAAAAAAAGAAATGAAAAGAAAAAGAAAGAAAGACAAGACAGGCACAAGTTGGAAAATAACAAACATGAAGGGTAAGACTGGTGAGACTATACCAGCTTGGACACTATCATGTGAGTCTAAACAAAAGATCAATGTAGTTTGGACAAGGGTGGTAGGGAACAGGAATACAAGCAGGGGTAAAAATGGCAGGACATGATAATAAACTAGATGCATACATCAAGAATTACACTAGATTTCTAGCTGTCTTATATGCTAAATAATAATTCTATGCACCATGGTCAAGAATATTGGAAGACTCTTTTCAATAAATTGTGCTGGGATAACTGGATGCCACACGAAAAGAATAAAGCTGGACCCTTCCCTCACACCATATATAAAAATTAATTCAAATCTAACTATAAGAGCTTATGCTATATAAAACTTGTAGAAGAAAACGCGGAGCTTAATTAAATCTTCTTGACCACCATTCCCTAAACATGGCACTAAACAAACAAAAAAAGTCTGAACATTATCAAAATTTAAAATTCTTGTGCTGCAAAGGACACCAGATGGTGAAAAAGACAACCCACATAATGGGAGAAAATATTTGCAAGTCATTTACCGTATCTATAAATCTTT
Organism: Sturnira hondurensis; assembly: GCF_014824575.4. Classification (NCBI taxonomy): domain Eukaryota; kingdom Metazoa; phylum Chordata; class Mammalia; order Chiroptera; family Phyllostomidae; genus Sturnira; species Sturnira hondurensis. The sequence goes on from NW_028085930.1 coordinate 8,134,984, forward strand.
ACAATGCAATAATAAAAGGACAAATAACCCAATGAAAAATGAGTAAAATTTCTGAATATACATTTTTACAAAGATACACAAATAACCAATAAGCACATTAGAAAACCCCCAAAATCATTAGCCATAAGGGAATACCACTTCACTTCGGGGATACCACTTCAATGGGATACCACTTCACCAGCACTAGGATGGCTCAACTTACAAAGACAGACAGTAACAAGTGTTACAGAGAATGTAGAGAAACACACATCGTTACACGGCCGATGGAACTGTCAAAAGGTGAAGCGGATATGGGAAAATTTGGCAGCTAGTTTATATCATTATTATTATGCTTTCATGCAAACATTTAATTTTCTCTGATTAAATGAGTGTTTTCAGATGAAAATCAATCTTTGAATGATTTAGTAATGCTTCAATTTTGAGAATTATAAAAGATCACATAAGTTTAGTTGAAAGCAGTCATCTTAATCATCTGAAAGTAAACCATCTAAAGATATGCCATGTCTTTCTCATGTTATTACCAAAGTCCACTGTCTATGGTCCCAGGTTTCAAGGACTAGGTATATTTGCTAATCTCCTACCTAAACTTAAAAATACCCTGTGGTTAACCTTATCTTCATTTCTTCATAGTTGCTTTACATTTATTTCAAATAATGGCATTTATTAGATCTAATTCATGCAACCAATTAGCAATTATTAAAGAATAGACCATACATACAACCACCAAGTTCATAGGTCTATATACGATAGACCTGCAGAGATAAATAATTCAGTTTGGAGAGACGAGTCATACCAAAACCACACATATTAAAAGTTGCTATAACACAAATTACCAACAATGATAATTAAGTCTGAAAACTCAGAGGAAAAAGACTGTTAAAACCTTGAGTATTCTGGGAAAAGTCTCCTGAGCTAAGCCATGAAGAATTGCTGGCAGAGAATGGCTAAGACACACCCAAGAAGTATTCCAAACACAGCAATGGAAATCTAATGAGTGTGTGACTATGCCAATCTGGTTAGAATGAAATAACTGTTTCATCATGCATCTCTACCTCTACTAAATGACCCAGACCTACCCAAATAAGGCAAGCTTAGAATTTTTCATTGGATGCATTTCAAAACTAATTAGAGACAAGTGTACAATGAATAAAAATAAAAGAAGTGGTTTATCCAGCCCTCCACAGTATGGGACTACCTGAAAAAGCTAGAGTTGAGCCTCCAAATTCATGCCATGTCCTTTGAGCCAGTTCATCTGACCTGGGAAGTGAGACTTCCAGGTGCTTTTATCCCATGCCTCTGAATAAACACGGAAGACTTACTAGAATAAACATGGACAAACTAACACTGAGGCTACTGAGCTGACTGGCTTCTTGCAGTCCTGAGCAATCAGTCACACCTGTCAACTAGAAATGGGCTAGACTCACCTACTTATCAAGAACAAGCAATAGATAAGTTGCTCTGAGCCTCAGAGGATTTCTGAGGTGAATCAAGACTTGATCATTTTTGTTTTCCGAAGTTTGAGTAGCTGACTTATCAAACCTTAGCTGTGAAAAAGCATGGTTCTCTCTTCTTGAGGATGACTGGTGCTGAGCCTGGGCTAAAGCAGGACATATTTCCTCTACATTTTTCCATTTCTTCTAATTCCCACTCTTTGGGATATCCTCATATATGGTAACTCTAAGAAGCATATATGTACTCATTTATTCAGAGTATATACAATAAATAACAAGTGTGCAGCAACCAAGATTTCAATTTTTTTAAATTCTGTATTTGTAAGGCAGCCCTCCTCTACTGCAAAAGTGGGTTAGGAGATGAATGGTTGGGAGTTCTATGGGTACTTTAGTGAAGTCCTAAGGGTGCCCTAATAACTGGACTCTGAAGCTCCAGACAATGGGATGCTGGCAGTAACAGACCATGTGCCTCTCTGCAAGTGGTTAAGTATGGGTACGACCTGGTGCTTTTTGCAGAAGAGCAGGAACTAAAGTCATAATTAATTTTGTCATATCAACTAGGAACAATAATACCAGAAACAAATGTTACTAAACTACAGGTTTACAAGTATTTACTAAAATATATATATTTTATATTTACAAATATAAAAATGTACATAAATATAAAAATATGTTTATATTTAAATTTATATATATATATATACTCACATATATATAGCTCTTTCAATAAATTTGTTGAATATTGAACAAACACTTAAAATTTTTAAAAAACTGCAGAAACTTTCAGATCTTTAGGATATACAAATAATTCAGTTAAATATGGGTCCTATACGCATCAGGTCTCATCAGACCTACTAAACCCAAATTTGGGGTTTACTAAGATTCCCAGGTGATTCACTCATATTTTCTTGTCTACACACTGTTACACATCAGTTTCCAATTCTTGTACAAATTAAAATTACTAGGGGGCTGCTGCAAATTAAATGGTATCTCCCCCTCCCCAAATTCACGTTGAAGTCCTAAACACTAATGTAATAGTATTTAGATACGGGGCCTTTGTGAAGGAATTACTGCCCTTTAAGAGATACAAGAGAAACCCCGCACACTCTCTCCATCATGTGAGAGCACAGCAACAAGACAGGCCTCTGCAAGGCAGGAAGACAGCCCTCACCAAAAACCAAATTGGCCGGCACCTTGATCTTAACATTCCTCAGGCCTTCAAAAGTGTGAGAAAAAAGATGTCTGTTGTTTAAGCCACCCAGTCTATTATATTTTGTTATAGCAGCAAAAGCAAACTAAGCAAACTAAGACAAGGATCTTTTTTTGTTTCAATCCAAGTGTCCAAGCATCATCCCTAGAGAGTGTGAATCACTAGGTCTGAGGTAGAGCAAAAAAAGTATTTTTAGTAGCTCTCTAGGGTGGGTCAAATGTGCAGCCAAAGTTCATAATCACTGACCTAGAAAATGGGGCTGAAAGGTATGGTTAGAGTAAATGCAAACTACAGTATCTTACTTTTAAAAGGTAAATACTTTCTAAAAGGAGCTATTGTCATAGGTTTATAAACTATCCCTAGGGGAAAATCAGTTTTCCCTAGGGATAGGATGTGCAAATTCTGTCACTTCATGAAGCACATGGACAGAAATTTAATTTTAAAAAAACAATCGGCAAAAGTAGCCCAAATTACCCACCAGAAGTCAAGCCATGAGAAAAAATAAAATACTTCATCTCTGTAGAGTTCCGGAGTGTTAGACAAGGGTTATTAAAAGTTTTCAGGTCAACTCAACAATAAATGTTTTCCAAGTTTCACTTGCAGGTAATCAGAAAGACACCTAATGTCCCCCCAAATTTGGCATGCTAGGTGTTAAACTCAAAAACCCAGGCACCTCTCCACAGGTGTTGTAGCAGCTAAAGCATGTGAAAGTAGGGTTATCCTGGGAGCTCTGAAAACCCAGCCACACAATGCCATTACATAAATGTGAGGAGGCACTTACAGGCAGAAGAAAACAGTAATAACAGTGACATAGTAGTTTCGACGAGACAATACTGATGACAGCAGTTCCAAATGAGAATGGATCATAATGACTTACAGAAATCAAACAAACCCACTCAATTTAAGAAACAACTGCTTGTTGATTAAAACCGAAAGTAAATGACATAAAATAACTCCACCTCAATGTGATTGTAATTACCAACACTGAGAAGCTTACATGCCTAAAACACACTCTAGGTAGAAGGGTCTAGGTAGAAGGGAGAACGTGCACTTTGAGCACTTATCTTCAAGCCGTATTTTGTAGAAAGGACCATGACACTATTATTAGGAGTAGTGAATTTTGTCCCAAAGATGACCAAATGGCCCCACGTTCCTCTAATTCATCTGGCTGAGAACAAGACATCCAGTGTTTTCTGCAATGCTCTCTAAGTGCACTTCATCTACCTACACTGTCCCAAGTCCAGCTGGGAGGGTAACAGCACAGGAGCACAGCAGCCCTCTAACCGAACATCCCCTTCAGAGCAGAGAAGACCAGACAAGGTCCCAGATCCCACTCCCACTCCAAATACAACAGCTTTCCCTTTTCTATGTATTTTATGTTTTGGCTTCAGGAAAAAAAAAACACAACTGGTATTTAAACAAAGAGTTTTACATCTTTACAAGGAAGGAGAAGCCTGAAAATCCTCCAGTATAGTGGTTCTCAAACTTACTAGTGAGCATCAGAATCACCTGAAGGGTTTAATTTTTAAAACACAGGTTACTAAGCCCCTACCTGGGAGTAAATCAGCATGTCTGGGGTAGGTTCTAGAAAGTGCATGTCTAACTAGTTCTCAAGAACTAGTTAGAACTTATTGATGCTGCTCTTCCAGGGACCACACTTGGAGAACCACTGCTCTAGTCAAGGTCAGACTGGACTAAATCCCAATTCATAATTCCAATTCTATGTCTTGCCATCTGTATAACCTGGAACAAGTTACTTAACTTCTCTGAGTCTAGTTCCTCAGCAGAAAACCAAGATAATACCTACGTGGATTCCAACAAGAACTACAGAAACACCACTTATAAGTGTGTGGCACAGTGCCCAGCATTTGGTGGGTTTTCAAATACCGCCTCCCTTCCCCTGAGGTAACACTACTGCTATAACATTTACGTGTTTGCCTCACCCGACTCTACATCTTCACAAGGGTATGACCTGGTTTTTGTCATCCTGATACCCTCTGCAAAGTTCCTAATAATATTCAGCATCAAAAGTACTATTAGTCTATCTTGTACAAGGGCTAGGCAAGTCCGTGTCTTTCACCTTTGAAAAAACTAAGATCAAGGTTTCCAATCACCAGACACTGTATTTTACTGGCAAACACAGTGGCCATGCAAGAAGGTCTATCTGTCCCTCCTGAAGCTCTCTGAGGATCAGACTGCTGACACAGAGCACAGCAGAAGCTGGCACCTGTGCCAAAGTCAGCACGCCTCATCAGTTTAGGATCCCTGTTCAGTCAAACCAATGAACAAATGGTGGCATGGGAGGGAAAGGCCCTGTCAAAACATTCTTATGAAATACTGCATTACCCAAGGACTAGGTTTACAATCAATAAAGTCCAAATTGAAGCACCAAACATATCTAGGGTGACATAAGTAACTAAGTATTCAGAAACATCCCCAAATGTTTCCTCTCCTACAGTGTGCAAGTCCCTATTTTTTCTACCAACTAAATCAGAAAAAGACATCCACACAAAAATTCAGTCTCATCATCTAAAAGCCAAGATGGAATGTGGTCATTCTCAAACTTCAGTTGTCTTCACAATCAGCTGAGAAGAGGTGATTAAAAATAGAGGTGTTATTAGGTATTCTTGGCAAAAAAAGTTGAAGTTAAATCTCACCAGTGGTAACTTGGTCTAGAGCAACAGTCCTCAGCTTTTAAATATTCTCACAGCCAGAAATCCCAACCAATTGCATCAGGATCCCAAGGATAAGGCCTCTGAAATCTCCTAAAGTGATAATGTACAGCCAACACTCTTAACCTACCCATCAATTTACAAGAAATAGAGAAGCACATTAAATTACTTCAAAAGAATACATTCAGCAATTTCCAGGCTGTGGGGAATTCTACAGGACAACCAACCTGATTTTGTCAACAAATAAAACTACAAGAAAAAGAAAAAGGAGACATTTTTCAACTAAGAGCTATTGAAAAAATAAGTCAACGAAGAGGAAGAACAACCTTGTTTGTCACACTACTGATGATGTTAATTTTGTCCTGGTGATGTTAATTTTGATCACAGTGACTGAAGTGGTATGGAAGATTTTTCTCACTATCAAGTTACTAGTTTTCCCTTTATAAGTAATAAGTATCTTGTAAGAAAATATTTTGAGTCTATGTAAAATATCATAAACCTTATACTTTTGCTCACTTTATTTTAAACACGTGACTGAAACAATAACTACAGTAGTTGCCAAATGATGATTTTTTTCTAATACCATCATTCCACCTACATTTATTAATTTGAATCCTCTTATTTTGTTGCTGAAATTGTCCCAGTTTTAGCCAGTGGAGAGAGAGCCTTGAATGGGCTGCCTGCTATGTCCTTTTAACGTGTTCTCACCAATTTTTGAGCAATTCCTTAATTCCTGGCACCACAAGCTGTTCCAAGCTTATTTTCTTATCTTCCTCGCCCTAGGATTCAAATTAGCTATTTCTCCAGAGAACCTTGGTTCCTTTTATTGACAAATATTACTCAGAAGTGTCATGGCTTCAAGGCCTTCACAATAGACTATATGCACATACACACAAACACCTACCTACCTATATTTTTATCTATACATGTTAAAAATCTTGAGTGCATAATGAAGCTGCCAATTCCAACCTAACTCTTCAGATCAGTCCTTTCCCTTTCCTTATTTTTAACTTTCTTCTTACAGTTAAAAACCTGGCTTTCATTATCACCATTATATACACTTAATTTGCTCTAATCTAGAATACAGAGTAGTTTTGGAGTTCTAACCATATCAGTGTGGAAAAAAATTACTAACATAATATTTGTGTAGGGGTGTGTTTGGGGTTTTTTTTTGCCTTCAGTCTTAGGTATATTTATAGTTATTTTTGTCAACAGCCTTAGATTACATAGTCAAAATCCTGTATTCCAACCTTACTTAAGTTACTTCTCCCCACGCCTACCCTTCATTTCCCATACTTCTCTGCTTAATAAATTCATGCTTACCAGAATACTATGTACTTTCTTACAATAAAAAAAGGTAAATAAGAATATTACAAGAATCCTACCAACCTTCCTTTCTACCTATCTCGTTCATTATACATTCAATAATGCTTTACATGGTGGTAAGTGGACCTTTTTTTCTCAGCCATTCAGTCAGTGTAACTCTGGTGTTCATGTTGGCAGGTTTCTGCCACCCTTCTGGCAATTTCTTTATCCCACTGGATAGAATTCTTGGTTCTTTCCCTCAACACTTTCTTTGGCAATACAGTTCATTTGCAATCCTATTATGATACACAGAAGGATGATGAATCACTGACATTTTTCAACTTTACTTACCATATTACCTCCAACTTCAAAAAATTCTAATATACATACTTCAAGAACAAAGCCCTTCTTGAAGTAGGATGTAAGATAATATATACTTTCTTCCACAACAGCATAATTTAAAAAATCAATCACACATTCTCTTGTCAAATTTCATTCATCTGATCCCAAGTGCTAGATTTTTTTAAATGTCCAGATCAAATAAAAGCAGAAGTGTTTCATTTAAATGTTCAGCACAATGCTCTTTAAGTAAGATTCAGAAACAGACTCTGGCATTCATGACCAACTGTCGTCTTTGGAATGCCATTGTAAAGCATCTGTAATCCAACTGAGACACGAGTCTTACAAGAAATGAACGAACCAATTCAAAGGAGCTCACACTTAAAATCTGCTGTCAAAAAAAAATGGCCCCTTTACTCAATGGTCAGATTTATTTTTGTAGAATCCACTACTCAATACTGTTTTTTTCTGTTAACCAATGGCCTAAGTTTCTTCCAAGGACACAATCAGGAAAATGAATTTTTGATCAGTACCCACTAACAAAGACCATGTTTAGAAAAATCAACCCCCAAAAAGAGTAAGAAGCGCAGGCAAGAAAACACCACTTTTGTAGATAGACAATAAAAAGATAAAGAGAACTGAGGAGTCCAGTTACACAGAAAGCTAAGACATCAGAAATTCAGACAGTCTCCCACTTCACCAGTCAGGCAACTTGTATTCTGCCTGCACTGGTACCAGCCGTTTCCCTTCCAGGCCAAAAGAAACTGGTACTGCAGTAACACACAGCCAGTTTTGATAAACAGTAACAATGGTTTTGACAAACAACAAAAAAACAAAAATAGAAATCTAAGCTTTAATTAGGCTTTAACTCTATTAAACAATTACATTCTGATTCTGCCCCCCAAAGAAGCCATTTGTCCTACCACACTTGAAATACTCACAACACACAAGTATCTCTAAAAGGAAATGTTATTGGAGACCATAAGATTCTATTAGATAAGTTTACTTGTCAAACAAGTTTGCTTTACATGTCCTAAGAATGCTGCCTTCACAAAAAAAGGACGATCTATCCTCTATCACTAGTAAGACATATAACCAATCTATTTGTTCAGGTAGATAACTAAATAAAAAGTCCTAAAACACACCACTGTAAGTGGCCTAAGTGGGCAAAGAAATCTACCTCCCAGTCCAACTACCTGCAATGCCTACAGCCAGCCCATCTCTACAGACAAGAGGAAGCAGGTCCAGCCTTGCACGCTCCATGTTCTTCTACAAAGCTCTCAGGCCTCATTCCCCCTGAGTCTTTTTGTAACATCTCCCTCACAACTCTGAACTCACTACTCACCCCTCTAGAACCCTACTTAGCTACCACAGCTCCTCCAAACATGTCTTCTTCTCTCCAATAAACTGTAAATTCAATGGCTCCAAGAACTGTGGGTCACACAAACCTGCACTGGCCATGCCTGGCACACATTTGGTTCTCAAAAACTATTAAAAGGAAAAATGAATACATTAACACACTTCTTCCTTAACTGTTTCAACTAAAACTATATGACTAAACAAAACTGTATATTCTTATAATTAAGAATTAACCCCAAGAAGTTCATACTTACAAACTTTTCTTTCTTGATTTATACTGGGAGGGGAGTGGGGCGGGAGGGGAGCAAATGTCATACAAAGTAGTTACCGAAGTCAAAGAGATTCAGTGATCCAATTGCTTTCACTTAAATGCTAATGCTCTATTTGTTCTGCATTAAGAATAACTGCAGAATACTTGGATGCTTCTTGTATTTGCTTATGAATAACTGTTTATGAATAATTTTTCTTTCTATAAAAATACATGTTCCCATGCTAAAAATATGCCCTGAGAGAGGTGAGAAGTGAAAGGGCAATCAAAAACCTTAGGCAAGTTCCCCATTCCTCAGCACCTATTCATATAACAAGCAATTTATATAATGTCATCAGTAGCTCACATGCGTATTTTTTTTAGTTTATTTTAATTGTTGTTCAAGTACAGTTTTCTGTCTTTTATTCCCATCTCAGCCCATCCCCCGAGCCCTCCCCACCTCCCTCCCACTTCCACCCTGCCCCTAGTTTTTGTCCATGTGTCCTTTATTCTTATTCCTGTAAACCCTCCCCCTTTTCCCCTGAAATTCACTCCCCTCTCCCCTCTGGTCACTGTCAGCCTGTTCTCTACTTCAGTGTCTTTAGTTATGTTCTGCTTGTTTGTTTGTTTGTTTTGTTGTTTAGGTTCCTGTCAAAGGTACTTGTCTTTCACCACCTGGCTTATTTCGTTTAGCACAATGCTTTCCAGTTCCATCCATGCTATCGCAAAGGGTTGGAGCTCCTTCTTTCTTTCTGTTGCATAGAATTCCAATGTATAAATGTAGTATAAAACTATGACTAGATCATAGTTTTTTGATCTATTCATTTACTGATGGGCACCTAGGTTGCTCCCAACACTTGGGTATTGTAAATTGTGCTGCTATGAACACTAGGGTAAACTGGTTCTTTTGGATTGGTGTTTCAGGGTAGCAGTGGAATTGCTGGGTCAAAAGGCAGATCCATTTTTAGTTTTCTGAAAAAATTCCACAGTCCTCAATCCCACCAACAGTGCACCAGGGTTCCCTTTTCTCCATAACCTCTCCAACACTTGTTGTTTGTTGCTTTGTTTATGATGGCCATTCTGAATGGTGTAAAGTGGTATCTCATTGTGGTTTTAATTTGCATCTCTCTGATAGCTAGCGATATCGAGCATCTTTTCATGTGTCTCTGGATCCTCTGTATGTCCTCCCTGGAGAAGTGTCTGTTCAAGTCCTTTGCCCATTTTTTAATTGGGTTTTTTGTCTCTTTGAGTGGAGTCGAGTGAGTTCTTTGTTTATTTTGGAGATTAAACCTTTGTCTGAGGTATCATTGGCAAATATGTTTTCCCAAGCTGTTGCTTCTCTTTTTATCTTGATACTGTTTTCCTTAGCCATGCAAAGGCTTTTTATTTTGATGAGATCCCATTTCTTTCTTTCCTTTATGTCCCTTGCTCTAGGGGGACGTATCAGTAAAAATATTGCTGTGTGGAATATCTGAGATTTTCCTGCCAATGTTCTCCTCTAGGACTTTAATGGTGTCATGGCTTATATTTAAGTCTTTCATCCACCTCAAATTTATTTTGGTGTAAGTTGGTGTTCAAGTTTCATTTTTTGCACATAGTTGTCCAGTTCTCCCAACACCATTTGTTGAAGAGGCTATTTTCACTCCATTTTATGTTGCTGTCCCCTTTGTCAAATATTAATTGACTGTAGACACTTGGGTTTATTTCTGGGCTCTCTGTTCTGTTCCATTGATCCGTCACATGTATATTTTTAATTCCTTGCTTCAACCTTCAATTCTTTTATTAAGGTATAATCAAAGACACTGCAAAAGAATACTACTGAACCCAAAGTATCCACAAGTAATATGACATGAATTGGTAATTTGAATGAATATTTAGTTGTTAACTACAGGGCTTTAACTCTGAAGTGTAAAGAACAAAAATTTCTAGCTATGTAACTTTCACAGGATGCCTTCCTTTTAAAAAATGAATTATTTGCCTTAAAAGATATGCAAGAAGTATAATGTTTTTGTAATTCTGAAGCTCTGAGTTTCAAAAAAGGCCTAAAACTCCTGATTCGGTATACTGTACTTTATAAATGTTACCATAGTAGTAGCTGGAGGAGGTATAATACGAAAAGGACTAGTAAGAGGAAGAGGAAGAGGAAGAGATTTACACTTTTCACCTTGTTAACTGCCAGTGGTGATGCTGAGGGCTTTACTTCCATTACTTCATTCAATCCTTGAAAAACTCCTTGAAAGGATATTATTCTTTTCCTATTTTACAGATGAGGAAATTAAATGTTGAAGAAGTAATTTGTCCAAGGTAAAAAGAAACCAACAAAATTAGTAAGTGGTATAACCAGAAACTGAACCAATGTCTAACTTTAAAGCCCTCTTTCTTAATGATTATACTGTATTTAAATTGATCAGCTAATCCACAATTTTTAAAGTAAATCAAGTTTAGCCCTGGCTCAGTGGATTGAGCACCTGCTGCAAACCAAAGGGTTGCTGGTCCAGTTCCCAATCAGGTAACATGCCTGGGTTGCAAGGTCCCCAGGGGGGTACCTTGCAAGAGGCAAGGTACCCCCTGGGGATATGGGGGTATGCAAGAGGCAACCACACACTGATATTTCTCACCCTCTCTTTTTCCTTCCCTTCCCCTCTCTAAAAATAAATAAATAAAATCTTTAAAATAAATAAATAAATAAAGTAAATTGAGTTCAGAGCATTAATTTTACTATGATGACACTAGATTTAAAAACCTAACAACGGGGTTCTAGGAAAATGCTGGAATAGGAAACACCGGGAATCTATCTCCCAATATAGACAGACAACATCTACACTGGCAGAATCTCTCTATTTTGCATCTCTGGAGTCTATGAAAGGCTTGCAGCTTCCAGAAGGATTAGGGGGTAAATTGAAATTAATTTCAGTCAATTTCAGCTCTGGGCATAGAGCAGCAGCTACTACTTTCCACCCCTACCCTGACACCCCCCAACATACACACACCTTCACCCTCCAACCACCTCCCATGTCAGGCAGCTGTGCACATGTTCCTGGAGCAGCTGGCACACAGTGTATGGAAGCCAAGAGAGGCAAGCAAAAAGCACCACATCCTCCAAATATGGGGATCACTGAATGCTGCTTCTGATCATAGAGGTACATATAAAACACAGGGCTCCATCATTGCTACATCTCCCCCAACTGCTACAAACTCCTCCCCCTCCAGATGAAGTGACTTCCAGAAGATTTAAAAAGCCAACAACCATTTTTCCCCCTATTCATTTTTTTTGTTTCCCCTTTTGAGAACCAGACACTAAAGACAAGAACATTTCAAAGTGATCACACATATGGAGAAATTTAAAAGTCACTATGCATGCCAGGAAACCACAGTCTCAGAAATGATCTAAGACCTTAAGTTTACAGCTCGAGGTGATACCATGTGCAGAAATAGCCTACAACAATTCAAAAGAAAAAAGACAAATCCCAACGAAGGGGAAGAATCTGATTTCCAGAGTTACTATGTTATGAGATTCAAATGTCCACTTTTCAACAGCAACAACAAAAAAAATCACAAGGCACACAACAAAAGAGGAAAATATGGCCCTTTCGAAGGAAAAAAGTAAACCTTTTAAAAAGATGTAATGGTAGATCCATCAGACAAAGACTTTAAAATAATGGCCTTGAAGATACTCAAAGAACTAAAGGAAGATGTGGAGAAAGTAAAAAAAAAATGACATATGAACAAAATGGATATTATCAATCAAAAATTACAAAATCTAAAAAGAAATCCCCCAAAAACATGGAGCTGAAAAGCATAATAACTGAAATCAAAAATTCAGTAAGGGGATTCAAAGGATGATTCAAGTGGGCAGAACGAGAATCAGCAATCTTCAAGGTATGACAGTGGATACTTAGAATCTGAGACACAGAAAAAAAAAGATTGAAGAAAAGTGAACAGAACAAAAGGGACTTGTTGGGCACCACAGCCTGTACAACATACACATTATGGGCCTCCCAGAAAAAGAAAAGAGAAAGAAAGAAGTGGAGAGAATACCTGAAGACACAATGACCAAAAAATTCCCAAATTTGATAAAACACAAATATAAACACCAAAAATTTCAAACAAATGCCAATAGAATGAACTCAGAGAGACATACACCACAACGCATAATAACCAAAAGGCAAATCCAAAGAGAGATTTTGAAACCAGCAAGACAGAAGTGACTTAACTGCATACTAAGGATCAACAACAAAGATAACTATCACATTTCTCACTAGAAACTATAAAGGCCAGAGGGCATGATACATTTAAAGAAAAATAAATCAACCAAAAATCCTACGTCTGGAAGAAAACTGTCTTTCAAATGATAGAAATTAAGACACTCCCAGATAAACGACAGCTGAGAAAGTTCATTACCACTACACCTGTCCTGCAAGAAATGCTGAAGAAAACCCTTCGGACTGAAATAAAACAACACTAGACAATAACCTGAAGCCATATGGAGAAAACATTTCAGTAAAGGGAATTATAAAAACTAGTACTATTATAACTTTAGTTTGTAATTCCATTTTTTCTTTTCTATATGATTTAAGAGACTAATACATCTTTTCACAGCAACTGAGCCTAAAAGTTAGTATTACGGTAACTTTGGTTTGTAACTCTATGTTTTGTTTTCTACATGATTTAAGAGACTAATGTATTTTTAATTATGTTTTTGGATACACAATGTACAAAAATGTTGGGACATCAAAAACTGAAAAGAGGAAGAGTAGAGATGTAAAGGAGCAGTTTATGTATGTTATTGAAGTTAAACTGGTATAAATCCAAATTTAGGATGTTGTAACTTTAGGATGTTACATCATGAAGAATGTATACATCATGAAGAATGTATTCAGTAAGGGGATTCAAAAGATGATTCAAGTGGGTAGAACGAGAATTCTGTCTTGCTGTGTTTCATGAAGAAATACATTCTTCATGATAACCACAAAGAAAATAGCTATGAAATACACACAAAAGGTAATTAAATGCTCACTATAAAAAAATCAACTGAACAAAAAAGAGGCAGTAATGCAGGAAATAAGAAACAAAAAAAGCTATATGATATATAGAAACCAAATAGCAAAATAAAAGAAGTCCCTCCTTAGTCAAAATGGAAGGAAATCAGTCACAAAAAACACTGTATGATTCCACTTACATGATGTACCTAGACTAGGCAAATCCACAGAGACAGAAAGTCTACTGGAGGTTTCCAGGGGCTGGAAGGAGGGGGAATGGAAAGTTAAGTGCTTAATGGGTACAAAATATCAGTTTGGGGAGATGCAAATGATTTGGAGCTAGACAGTGGTGATGGTTCACAAAACTGTGAATGTACTTAATGTCACTGTATACTTTAAAAAGATTAAAACAGCCAATCTTGTTAAATATATTTTACAACTTTTAAAAATAATGTAATGTAATAATGTATATTACATTACATAGTAATAATGTAATATACCAAAATCTGTAAATTTTTAGTGAATTATATAATATCTGAATTTATAGCTCAGGAAAGTTGTTTTTTAAAGAAATCTAAGAACAAACTTTCTTAACCAAAAGCAACTGTGGTGCAAAGAACCTTCTCACTTTCCTCACACACCACACACACCCCAAAAAACTTGGATACAGCAGATATTTTTTGAAAATTGTGAAAAAAAGAAAACCTGTGTATCTAAGAATTTCTCACAAGGTTAGAATACTAAGACTGGTCAATCTTCTAAGGTCAACAAACACTTTATAAATTCTGTCACATTAAATGAAGACACATGAGCTAAAATGAGTATATTTCTTGCTAGGTGAACCAACATTATTAACAACTATGTGTTATGCACTAAGCTCTACCCAGTTTCATACTTTATCAACAACTCAACCTAAACAGCATACTCATCCGAGATGACACCCACTCAGAGTTGGAGAGGAGCAGCCACTGTCCATCCTAACTCAATTAAGCTTACCAGGCTGAACCAGTAAGTAGAGGCAACAAAGCGCCCACCACCTTTGCATTTACAAAAGCATACAGTATACACTTAATAGAGATAAACAAAAAACCAAAATTCAAGAACTAACTACTAAAGTACCAAATGACACAACTCTAGAATAACACACATGTGTAAACTGAACTCATACACCATTTAAAGAGCTGTAAAATTATTTCCAGCATAACCATACTGCATTATGAGAATTAAGCTTTTAGACCAAGGACTAACGACTCCAGAATACTATACAATCCAATCATACCTTGAGGGTTCTATATTCAGTTTAAAGCACCACTAGGATCTATGGAAAAGTGGTAACATTTCTGGAAATGAGGTCTTAAGAGGACTGGTAGAATAAATCAGGAATATTTGGCCTAGAGAATTACAAAGGATAGTACATAATCACTAATTGGATTTCAATAAAAAGTTTCTAGATAAATAAAGGACATGACAGGTACCTTCAAATATTTTAAGGACTATTATATGAAACACAGCATTCTGCCAAGATTAAGACCAGAGCTAGTGTCAACAGGAACAAGTACAGAGTCTCTTAATTACCAAAACTCTCCAGCAAATAACACTGGTGATTTTTATTTAGGTTAGGAATTTGGTCCCCTCAAACTCTAAGATCATAGGAATGGTTTCGCAAAGTGCAGGGAGATACCAGGAGCTCCTATCTACAACAGAGATTTTCAATCTTTCTCATCTCACGGCACACACAAACTAATTACTAAAATTCTGCAGCACACCAAAAAATATATTTTTTGCCAATCTTGACAAAGAAAATAAGTATAATTTGATTCATTCACACCAGACAGCTACTTTTGTGTAGGCTGTTGTCTTTTTCTTATTTGACAATCTAAGGGAAGAGGTCAGTGCCCCAGACTAAATAGTCAGGTATTGTATCTTTGAACATTCTTGTGGTACACCCAGCGAAAATTGCTGGCCTATGGTACTACGGTTTCTAACAATGAATTAGTAACTTGTGTTAAGGTAGATACTGTGAAAATGTTAACCTTCCACACTGAAACTCTAACTTCTACTACATGGACACAAAAAAATAGTGGCACAATCAAGATCCAAAGTAGATCAGCATTTAAATATTCCTCATTTGAAAAATTAAAAACTAGCTCAATTACAAATCATGTTCACAATCGCAATCAAAAATCTTATTTTTCTCCCATACTTACAATACCTGGGGATGAAAGAAGATTTTAAATGCTATTAAATATTTGTACACAAGAGCTAATTCTAATCTATTTTCAGCACAGCAATACAACAACAACAAAAAAATGCATTTACATCTGGAGACCAACAGGAATCGAACATAAAATAATCAACCTAACAAAAAAATAAAATAAAATCTCTTAAAGAACAGTGTAATTTTTAAAATTACTAAGTCATTTTAATAACTTTGTTTTTGAAAAATAAAAACCTGTCCACTGTTTTTAAGTGGTCAACCACTACAAAGAAGATTTACTCAGGGGAGTGATTTCAAGCACTTACACGCACAGCACCACACATGGAACAAATTCCCAAGTGTAGAACATGTAGAAGTGAGAGCTGTAACCAAGGAACCAAGG
This sequence comes from Sturnira hondurensis, assembly GCF_014824575.4. Taxonomy (NCBI): domain Eukaryota; kingdom Metazoa; phylum Chordata; class Mammalia; order Chiroptera; family Phyllostomidae; genus Sturnira; species Sturnira hondurensis. The sequence goes on from NW_028085930.1 coordinate 8,151,146, forward strand.
AAGTTGAACCCAAGGGAATGCCAGAGCACCGCTCCTTTCAAATGAACTATCAGCCAAAGCAATTCCATCTGTAGCTAACTTACAGCAAATCCAACCCTTTCAAAAAACAGATCTTCATTACAGATAAATACTGGAGGAAAAAAGTTACTATTTACCTCAATAAGGGTTTAAGAAGTTAAAATCAAACAGGATGTGGGAAGAACCTAAATTAGAATACGAACAGCTAGTAAATGAACCTAATATTTTTACAAATAACTAACAACCATATAGAAGTAGGAGGAAAATATTACCTAAATAACTTCAGTAAAGTGCAGATTATGACTGCACTTTAAAGCTCAAAACAAATATTGTACTCCAGTTTTAAAAAAGTGTTTCTCCCAGGGGAATAGGTTAGCAATTCTGAAGCTACTTTTGTGTGTGTACTAGGATTGAACAAGTAAGTAAACATTTTGTGAATGAGAACAAGGTTTCTCATCTTTGGAGCAGGAAGTAACAAAGAAAGGGAAAAGGATAAGGGAGAAAAAAAGACTGGAATAAACCCTGAGGTATGGGACTGGAACTGGCAGCATCAGTATGAACTCATATTTTTTATTTATATATACAGATGGATGGATAAGAAAATTTAAATATATGTATATGCATGTTACAGCATGTTAACTTAGTCGGCTATTTAGTTAGTAACAAAGGAAGGGAACAAACAAATGGAATCAAACAGTAAGCCTGACTAACCTTGAAGGTACAGCTTCACAGACTCTCCAGGGGAACAGCTGCATCTTTGGTCAAAGGGACATTAATCCCAATAGGAAGACTGTCTTTCCAATCTCCTCAAGGTATAACCAGCCACTCCCCCAGATTAAAAGGGTAGGGATAAACAGTGAGGGGGAAATTCCTGTGATGGGCACATACACAGCAGAAGCCAAGATGGCGTAGGGGAAGTCCTTCTACTAAGCACATGAGCAGTGGAAGCCAAAAGAAAAAGCAAAGGCATGAACAGTAGGAGCCAAAATGGTTACCATAAAGGAGAGGAGTCTAAACTAGGAAAAAGACCAGATGGAATAAGGGCTTGAAACCCCAGGAGATCCAGGAAAGGAACTGGATAGGGGAAGGCACCAGCACAGTCCCAGTAAGATTCAGGAGAGAGACTGCATAGTATGAAAGAAAGCTTACCCCTTCCCAAACTGAGGAAATACAAAGTTTAACAAAGGCCAGAGGCAGCTGCCTTCTCTCGCTTCAGCAGCTGCACAGGTGGAAGCACATCACCTAGCACAAGCTGGATGGGAACTGAGACTGTGTTGGACTACTGGAGCCTCAGTGTCAGGCTAATGGCATGGCAGCTCTGAGTTTTGGCCCTCCTCCTAAGCTTGGTGGAGCAACTGTGAGCCTGAGGCTCCAGAGCATGGGTTTCTTCTCCAGTGAAACAAAACTGAGCCACCTGGTCATGGATGAGCCCTTACTTTGCTTTTGCTCCAATAAATCTTGCCGCTATGCCTCAAACACTCCTATGCATGTATCCCTCAAATGCATTCCATAGAAGAATCCTATTTCCTCCAGCAACATTTTTATTACTATACATACATTTGCTAGCTCTATCTACTGAGAGGACCTAGAAACAATGACACCCCAACAGTACTGAACACACCTGTCATACAGATCATGGTTTCTAGGTACCATTCTCCAATAAAATGAACCAGCCTCTTTTTGAGAAATGGTTGATTCTGTGTCTGATGTAAACATGAAAAATACAACATGCTTCTGGAACNATCCCTCAAATGCATTCCATAGAAGAATCCTATTTCCTCCAGCAACATTTTTATTACTATACATACATTTGCTAGCTCTATCTACTGAGAGGACCTAGAAACAATGACACCCCAACAGTACTGAACACACCTGTCATACAGATCATGGTTTCTAGGTACCATTCTCCAATAAAATGAACCAGCCTCTTTTTGAGAAATGGCATGCTTCTGGAACATCTTGTGGTAACAGAAAGTAAATTAGTATTCACAAAATGATAGAAACATTGTAGAAAGGACACAAGAACAAATTTGAAAGCATTCTCAATAACCAAAGCTGAAAAAGTCTGAGCAACAAAGTATTATGATCTTAACCCATACAATAAAATAAATACCCACAAATCCATGTAAATAAATAATTGAACAATTAATGAACAGAGGGAAAAGGGCAGTTCTTCCTTAACAGTAGAATTCCAATTAATAAATGTAGAAGGAATGTTGGAAACAAAATCATCATTAAGCTAACGCCACATTAATTCTTGCTGCCAACCAGAACCAATAGAGGCAAAAACTGGCCTGCAAGGAGACACAGGATGTTTACAATTTCAGAGTACCACCCCACAACAGGATGGTATTAATTACAAAAGAATTATTATATTACAAAAAAAATTTATGTTTATTATTAATTACAAAGGAAAAACCAGGCAGACACCACCTTAACCAGTGATTACAGTTAACATAACCAGTTATAAGACATACTAATAATGGGTAAATAAATACCAGGCAAATCCAATTGAGAGACATTCTAGAAAAATAACTGACCAGTACTCTTCAAAAGTTTCAAGATTAAAAAAAAAGGCCCAGGGAACTTAACAGATGGCAAGAGAATAAAAAGATATGATAAGTAAATGCAAAGTGGAATGTCACACTGGATCCTAGACCAGAAAAAAAGACAGTGTATAAATGTGAATTTCTTGGTCCTGACTATTTACACTATGGCTGTAAGATTTTAACACTAGGAAAAACTAGAAAGAAAGTATATGGGGATTCTTTATACTAATTTTGCACCTTGATATAAATCTAAAATTATTTAAATTAAAAAGTTTAAAAGATTTTAGAATAACCTCTAAAAGTAAATCTTTTTTCTATAATTCAAAGGAAGTAAAACAATTAAGTTAAATACTTTAAGAACTGTTAAACAATTTTACCTAAAAAGAATGTTTTTTGATCAAGTTAAAAGGTGAACATAATACTCTATTTACTGATAGATCAATTTGTATAAATTATTCCAAGCCTGTCAACAATGTGGTACAAGAAGGAAGGAAGGGGGTATCATATGACATACATAGTTTTAAAATTTGTCCATTTTATCATACATTAAACCTGCAACTACTGTTTTTTAAAGACTTCAGCTAGCAACCACTATTTTACTAGCAACATTAGAGAAAAAAAAATTTAGGACTGTGGTCCTCCTTTGTTAACGATATTATACTTTCGCTGAAATTATGGACGAGCCAGTAATTCAACTGTAGAAACAGAGGATAGATTTCTTTATTCCTTCTCCTGGTTCCCCCACCATCTGCCAATAGCATTCATTTCATAAAGCAGTTAATTAACTGCTTGATTTCACTGGCTACAGTAAACAAAATCCACACGAAATTAAAGACATGGCCGTGGCATGCTTCACACCCTACTTACCTGACCTTTAGGTATAAAGGTATAAACCCTTAAAAGTAATATGTAGTTGGATACTATAAGCCACCAACTTTGACTCCTACGGGTTTAAGTTAAATGAGAACTTCTTTGCTGTCACAAAATATACTGTATTATCACATACATTATTTCCCATTTTAAGTGGTTTTCCTCAAAACTTAATTAATTTTCCTAACCAACTATTTTATTATGTCTAAATGATCTTAGTTTAATGTGGAAAATAGGAAGTTACTTCTAAATTTCAAGCTATTAATATAAGAAATACTAGTAAGGGTCCAATAGAAATAGTTCACTAAACTCAGGCACCTTTATCTATTAATTGCATGTTATAGATGGAGAAATTAAAGTATAGGGAGACTGAACTGTTTTTTTTCCTCTAAAAGGAAAAAGACAGCAGAAAGGGACTCCTTAAAAATAACAATGCCAGACAATTATGTACATGTAAGTAGACATTCAACACAGTGAGGTTATGACTAGAATGCATTTCCAAGGGAATGGTCCCTAGTATTAGCATTGAAAATACTTGTGTCCTGTCCCTAACATAAGTGAAAGAGCTTAGTGGCATGTCCACACTTTACAAAAGCAAGTAAAAATGTACCAGATATGCAAAAGAAAGCCACTTAATGAAAAAAAGCCTAATCAATAAATCTGACGAAGAGTGCTGGCTTTGGAGAGGAGTCTACTGGAAATTTTGTAAATGAATATAAAGGAAAAGGGCACTACATTCAAAAGGCCTGGCATTTTCAAAAACAAATAACTCAGAACACTTTAGGTCTCAATTTCAAAAACAGTAAAATTGCGTTCGAAAATTTTGAGAGCAGGTAATATTTTGAGTTTATCCTCACTGATTAGTAGGTAAAACTTTTAATCCAGATTTCAACAGTTTTGCCCTACTGCTGGTTACAAATCATGAAATACTCAAAACCTAAACCAAAGTACAGTCAAAATCACAACTGGATGAAACCACCAGACGAGCATTAAGATTACAAAAGCTAAACTATTATAGGTTTCCTGGGCATCCCATCTAGGCATCTCATGTCTTAGAAAAATATGTAAAGCCTTGAAATTAGAACTTAAGAGACCAGTGGCAAAAATAATTTCCCCAAAGGAAGGGGACTCAGCATTTCCTGAGCAGCTCTCTCCTCTCGCTCTCTCATCTTCCCAATCTAATCCTGACACACCTGAGGTAGAGTCATCATCATCCCTTAACATGTGAGGAAAACAGACTTAAAGGAGTTAACTTCCTTGCCTTTGATTAGACCAGTGCTTCTTAATCTCCACAACAATGACATTTGGGGCCAGATAATTCTTTGTTTGGTTGGGGTGGGGGGCACTGTATTGTGTATCACAGGATATTTACCAACATTCCTGGATTCTCCCCACTGGATGGCAGCAGCATCTGCCCTAGTTGTGCATAATCAAAACATCTCTAGACACTGCCAATGTCCCCTGGAAGGCAAAATCGCCCCCAGCTGAGAACCACTGAGTTACAGTGAGGAAGCCAGCATTTTCACTCAATAGACAACAGCTACATGCCAGACTCTATTCAAGCTGAACTAGGGACAAATGAGGGTCTTGGCCCTGACGAGCATTAAGACACACGGGCCCAGAGAGTCTGACCTTCAATACACTCCCCTTGGCCAGTCCCAACATCAGCCAACTCCTCTACCTGGTCAGTGGCACCTTCACTCATCCCCTTATGCTGGTTTTACAGTATGCAGTCATTTCTGAATCAACCTTTCCCCCTCCACTCCTCTTCATTCCCTGTATTTAGTTACTGCCCAAGTTCTGCAGGTTTTTCCTAGGAGTAAAATGTCTCTCTAATCCATCCCTACTCTCCATTCACTTCATTCTAATAATCGATGTAAACCCAAGTCTCCTCCTTTTTTCTACCAACAGAAGAAACCAGAAGACACTAATCTCACATGGCTCCTAAAATGAATTAAGGGTACATACATCAAGATACAATAACTGAACTACCAACCTCTCAGGTAGGGATGGGGCTGGCAGACCTCAAAGGCAGACCTCAAAGAGTGGCGCGTAAAAACCACATCCTTCTTATGCAGTGGGAAGGAAACTGCAACTTCCTATCTGATCTCAGATCCTTTCACAGCCAGATGTTAACTCTCAGTAAATAATTGCCCAGACAAGCATCAAGAAAAGGACATAGCAGAGATTAGTTTAAAGTGGCTTGTATGCTATTTCTGGCACTAGTACCGTGAACCACTTTTGCTGTGACAAGGGAATGCAAAACAGATAGAAGTGAGGCCAGATTCCCACAGAAAGCTTGAACTAACTAGTATTTCCGCCCCACGCATGAACAAACCCAGATGAAGGTAGATAAAGCAAACATTCCACTAGGGAAAACTCTAAAAGAGATGGTCAAACAAAATCTAGTCACAAAGGCACATATCTCAAATTTTCAATACATATGAATATATTGAAATACAGCAATACAGCACCAAAGGCTTATTAGTATTGAAAAACAAAGGCTGATTTAGGTGAGAGGAAATCCAGGTTTTGTTTTAAAGTTGATCTCTCCCTTAAGCAGAGAACAGAACTTGTATTAATGGTAATTACCATTTATACACTTTAATTAATTAATTACACTTTCTGAGGAAATGCTTTATTTACAGTTTTCAAAAACAATGTTCAAGGAAAGTATAATGAGTGATAGCCTAAATATTTCTGCTTTGGTTATTATTTGAGTTTTCCTGTAAAGGGCTGAACATCAAACAAAAGTACTGAGTGGCAAATATATTTAGTTTCAGGGCCCTACCGCTACTACGAGTTTATCAAGTTATTCCTTTTAAGCAGGCAAATAAATAAATTAGAATAATTTCCACAAAGATGCATTAATGTCTCTGAGTTTTCTAAAATAGTAAAGGATATGTCATGCTAAATTGCTGTATCTCCTCTTGGGAGACACAAGTTTAGGTCAGCACTTTCATGCAATGATCAAAAGCCAAGTCAAAAGACTTTACTTAAGCAAGGAATTATAACTAATTCCAGTTCACACAATTCCAATTCCAATTCACACATTCTTTAACATCTGACAGATTAAGGTATTAAATAATTCCATTATACTAAATAACAGCAAATCACATATTCTAATAACTGAAGCAGAAATGCACCTTGAATTTGATGCCCAATTACAACCATCTAAAGGTGATGTTTTTGACCCCTGTTATTACTGTCCTTCTCTGTTTACAACTTAAGGAAGCCTTGTAACATTTCACTTAAATTTTTTCTAAATACCTGTATCAGCCCTGGCTGGTGTATCTCAGTGGATTGAGTGCCAGCCTGCAAACCACAGGATCGTGGTTCGATTCCCAGTCAGGGCGCATGCCTGGGTTGCAGGCCAGTTCCCAGCAGGGGATTCACCAGAGGCAACCATACATTGATATTTCTCTCCCTGTCTCCTTCCCTTCCCCTCTAAAGATAAATAAATAAAATCTTAAAAAATTTTTTCCTAAATATATATATCAAATAAGCCTAGCCTAAATGAATCTAATTCAACACAATTTGAGTAATTTCCTTGTAATTCTACAATGTATGCCCTTGTCAACAGTCACATAAAGAAAGCCTTGAAGATGGAAGACATGAACAAATACACACAAATATCAACCATATAAATTCAAGAGGAAATGCATCAATTTAGCCTGACAAATATTTTTCCAAGAAATAATTTCCTGTAGGAAATAACAGCACTAATCTAAACTCATCCAACCAAATTTTACCTGCCTTTCACCAACATTTGTCTGTATAAAAATGGTAATGATTACTTTGTCACAACTGATGTCTGAAATCTTCATTACAAAAATTTGCCTTTTAACAAAGTAAATACAAGTGGACCCTTCGAACCAATCCTTAAGAGATCTTCAAGATGTTATATGTAACCCCAGTGTAATTTAAAATTCACCTGAACTAATTTTACCATCAAACTATGCTGTTCTTTCAAGTTTTAAGACAAAATTTAACCTTGTCAAACAGATTGTAGTTAACCAAGATCTCAAAAGAAAATCAGCCTTGAGCCCCAAGGGGTGTGTTCCCTAGGAGACCATTTTTATTGATACTGCTTCAGTTACTAGAATGGAATTCTGCTGACATTAAATGGAGGCTAAAAACACTAAGGCAGATCAAGTATTTTGGATTCAATAGTCAGAAGGCTACTGCACACAAAAAATCTCTGCAGCATCCTTCCTCTGCCTTCGATTACCACATTTACACAATGCTGCCACATACATAATCTTTTAGTTTCAACTCTTTTCTAGAACGTGATTAAGAACACTATTTTGCTGACAAACGGCAAATAAATAAATTACATTTTCCATACCTAAAAATATAAAATACTGTTATAACCTGGTTTCTTACTCCTACTTGAAGAAATACAATTAAGGTGGTTTCTCATCCATTTTTTTCCTTATACTTCTTCCAACTACCCTAATACATTCCTGAGACATTCCTAAATTATTAATAATTTGAATGTGAATTAAGTAACTATTTTAAAAAGTAAAGTATAAATAAACATACTATCATTTTTAAATGCTGGCCAGAGAAATTGGGGGAATTTATTCTAGACCTATTAGCTCTGCCTATAACCTTAAATCAAGCATGTCCTGAAATCTTGAAGATCATTATATGTTTACCCATTAGTAAAAGAAACATTAATGACTATTATTAAATAGTTTCATCTACATTAATTTTATACTGGTCTTTCTATGGGAGAGACCAATTTATTCCAACGGAAAAGTCCATTACCAGAAAAGAGAAACTATTTGCAAAATTATCCAGCTAAAAATATTTTTTCTAATAAGCCATTCCTTTACACACACAACTTTTCTACCAGAAAAAAATGGCCTTTGCTTGAATATCTCAGATTCCTAAGTGGTACGTGTTTAGACTTGTGATAAACATGCAAAAGGGAGTTCCAAAGGATGTGTATAAAATCCTAACCCACAAAGGGATGTCTAGGACCAGTCCCAGAATTCCAGGAAATTAACACTTCAAATGCTTCCAGTGACTGGCAGGAAGTACTATATTCATGAAGCATCCTGGAGGCTAAGGCTAAAAATTTGTCAACCTCTGCTGATCAAGTCATGGGAGAAAGGTCCAGAAGAACCAAAACGGAAGTGCCAGAGAAAATTTGTGTGAAAAAAGGACCCACATAAATGCCATTCGTTCCAACAACATAGACGTGGCAAACTACCTAAGAACTCTCATGCTCCTGGGAGCCACTATCAATGCTACCTTGTACTAACTAGAGTGTGGCTTACCTACAAACCTACTAGAGGATTTCGCTTCTGAGGAACAACAGCGCTCACTCACGCACGCGTTCTGTGTGTCAACCATGTTTTGGGCACCTCGAATACCAGGCTTCATTTATTCCTCACACCAACCCTCCCAGAGGGCTGTATTCCCTCTACAGACGGAAAGCCAAGAGAAGATGAGAAAGCTCAGAAGCTTGGTAACTCATCACATTTTTAGGATAGGAAAAAATAACTTGTCAGGAATCAAATCCAAGCCTGTCTCTTTCTACACTGGTCCCCTTGGTAAACCTCCAACTTTCTCTATGGGCTTTAAGCCACTACACTATAGAAAATTCTGTACTTAACTCCACCCAATTCTTAACCAACAGTGACAACTTCATGGAGAGCATTTTGGCCACTACTGTTTCCCTATTAGCATTCAGCTGTCATAACAGCAACATTAATGACTGGTGGTGTATTAGTATGCAAACACTGGGGGAGGCTATTTACAGTTAACATTTATTGAGCACTTAATATATGCTAAACACTAATAGATGCTTACAACAACCTCAAAAAGTAGGTTTGATCAATATCCTGATCTTATAGATGAAGAAACTGAAGCACAAAAAGCTTTAATACTTTACACAAGGCTAAATTATGTTAAGTGGGGATCTAGCATCCATATCAGGGTGCCTGACTCCACAGCCCATGTTCTTTAACACTAGCCTTCTCCTCCCTGAGAAATTTATAGTTTCTCATTTAACCCTCTTAACTATGTAAGCCAAGTATTATAAATTTATAGATAAGAAAACAGCCCTGGCCACTATGCTTCAGTTGGTTGGAGCTTCATCCCATAGTCTGAAAGGTCGTGGATTCGATTTCTAGCCAGGGCACATATGCAGGTTGCAGGTTCAATACCAGGTCAGGGCTCGTACAAGACAGCCAATCACTGTTTCTCTCTCACATCACTGTCTATCACATCAATGTCTGTTCTCTCTGTTCTCTCTCTCTCTCAAAGCAATGAAAAAAAAAAATGTCCTCAGGTGAGGATAAAAAAAAACTAGATAAGAAAACAGATTCAGAAAGGTGAAGTCACACAACTCCTAGTGGTAAAGGCATGATTTGAATCTATTTTTGTTTCACATCCCTAAGATGCTAATACATCATGTCAAATGAGGACACTAACTATAAAAAGGTAAGTGATAGTAATACTTACCTTTCAAAATGGTCAATTGCTTTTGAAAATTTCTACACTATATAGTTCTTTTTTAAAATGTTTAAGCGTGAAGAGAAAAACGCTATGGTAATGAGACTGACAAAAATGGCCTCTTGATTATTATGAGGCAGAAAACTCCCACAAGTGTTGGAAAATCTTATAATCTTTTATTATGAGGCCAAATCACTCTTACTTAGCCAAAAAGTAGAAGCCCAGTCAGCCACAAGGATACACCACACTCCCATCTCACAGCCATTCCCTCCCACCTCAATTGTGAAAGCAGCTCAAGTTTTAGATATTAAGATGCAATTACCGGGAAACAGGTATATGAATGAATGCACTTAATATTTTTTGTCTCCTGTGCAGAAAGGACTTGCCTTTCTTAAATCTAGAAACTAAAAGGGAAAGAGGAAAAGGCCTCAGAAAAGTGATTCTTCCATACCACCAGCCAATCTCACTGCTTTCAAATGCCGTTTCTAAACACCCGATTACACAGTGTAACTCCTCTGCAGTCACACACATTAGTGTCTTAGAAAACGTTTTCCACCAATTATCCATCCAAGTAGAACTCAGCAATTTCCCACATACCCAGAGGTTTCAGACGGCAAAACAGATTACTACATATAGAAACATCTATTTTAAAATCACTAGTCCTGCTTAGGACAATCACCCTTACATTCTTGTCAAGGAAAAGACAAATTAGAAAGCAGCCTGTAAGCTCTACTGCAGCACTTTTTACCAGATACTGTATAGATTTTTAAAACCAAAAGATACAAGAGGACAAATGGTAATTTGTAATTATCTTTTATAGCATCTCGCAGACCTGAAGGAAGAAAAAACAGTAACAAAACACACAAGTCAAAAGTCGGTCCAGAGAACAACTGTGGTTGTTTCAGGGGGGTAAAAAAAATAATTTCTTCAGTCTTCAATGCTTTTAAAAAATAATCAGTGCTGTGTATGAAAAGCATTAGACGTTTAAATGAGGCCGAAGTAATTAAGTAACACGTGAATGATAATCCAGTGTGTCCAAAGTGTGCAGTGAACAAACAGGTTCCACTGTCAACCTCCTAAATGATGTTTCGAAACAGGGAGGAACTTCAAAAGGAAATCACCTCATAATATTTCGTTAATTCCTAATTTTTTGCGTGTGTATGTACTGAAAAAAGTGAGTTTTTTCCTCAAAGCTGCATAGCATTTTTTTTTAAAAAGACGTTTTCTTTCTTATAAACGAATCCAGTCACATACCGTGTCAAGGCTTGATATGCAAATATACGGAGATGCAGCCTTTCTCTTCCCTCCCCATTTCCACTGTCTTTCTAGTAATTACTTTCAAATAACGGCTAAGATAACATAGGTGCAATCTGAAATGAAAACTTCCCTGCCGTTCCCTAAACTAAAAGGTTTGTCAGGTTAGCAGAATCAGGCTCAGTCACCTCACAAAACCTTATTTTCCGAAACACCCTATGTTGCCAAAATAAAATCTAGAAATCCTAAGAAAGCAATTATTAGGACACTTCACAATTAAACGAAAAAATAAAATCGGGAAAATAAAAAGGAAGGAAAAGAAAGACAACTTAAAAGCAAACCACCACACCCTCAACTCCGCGTTGCAACCCGTCTGCCAGGGGCCTTTACCTTCATTTTCCATTGAGACTGCACTTGGTTGGTGGCTACAAAGTCTTTAGTGTCAGCCACGGCCACACTGGGAATAAGGAGAGGAGGAAGACAAGGAAGAGAAGCCCCCGGAATCCCAGGCTGTCACCCCCGCTCCCGGCCACGCGTCCCACGGCTGCTCCCACCACCCCAAGCAGCAGCATCTGCAAGAGAAACCAGGAGAAGCGGCGCTGACGAGCGAGAGGGCGAGGAGGGAGCCCCAGACCCCGCGCCCACCCCCTCGCTCTCCCGCATCACCGCCAACTCAAGCTGGCAGGGCGGCGCCCAAAGACACCCCACCCAACCAAGGTATCCCCGGACGCCCCGTCCCTCAGGACCTGGAAGTTTCTGGAAATGGGTAATAGTGGTGCACTCCACAGCCCCAGACCCCCTTCCTCCGGGCAGCGGGAGACTCACCCGCGGGGCTCGCCGGGCGCCCCGCGCGCCTCGGGCAAAGAGGAACGGCTCGCCGATCGGAGGCGCAAGGCGAGAGCCTGATCCCGACGCGAGGAAAGAACGACGGGAGGGAGAGCGGGCGGACGGGGAGGGGAAGGAAAGAGGAGGTGAGGGGCCCTTCACGGTCGGCCCGGCCCGCTCGGCGCGGCCGCCCTGATCTGCTCCCGCCTCCGCCTCCTACGCTCTGCCCCTCCCCGCCGCCAGCCGCCCGGCACCCCGGCGCGCCCCGCACTCCCGGGCCCACAGCGGACCGAGCTTTGTCGCTACTACTTCCGCTGCGAGAGGCGCGCGCGCACGCGCACTCGCCGGCCCAGGCGGAGGCGGCGGAAGTGAAGACCTGGACACCATCCCTGAGTGGTGTCTGGTTGGGTGCCCAGTGGTCTGGTACCAGAGCACGCGGTCCCTGTGGCGGTTGCTCGCGGGCCCGCGGGGACGGTCTGCCCGTTTCTACGTACCTACCGGGCACGAGGATCGGAGACCCGCCCGCTCCTCCGCGCCAGCCGCGCACTCTAAGGAGGCAACCGCGGGGTCGGGACCGGCGGGCAGGCACAGCCATGATCGCTGTCCTCGGGGTGTTTGCCCTCAACAAGGCGACCGGGGAAACCCCTCCCTTGGGGTGGCGGTTACAGTCTCAGTAGGTGACTCGGGGACGGCCGAGGGAAGGGGCGAGTGATGAGAGGCACTAGTGCTGTTACTGGGACCTCGCACCCTCACTTTGCAGAACCCTGTTAACGGCTGCTTCGCTCTAACTGCGGGAGCAGGTCGTCGCGGGGCGACTTCACAGACTTCTGTCCTGATTTGGGGTCTGCTTCATTGTCTCTGTAATAGAGGGCAGAGATCAGCCTCAAAGGGCTCAAGGGAGGATTCAGCCTTTTTCATTGATTTAAAATGTGTGGAACCCCAGAAATTGGAACAACTTAGAAACTCAGCGACCAGAGATGGAAGCTGAACAATGGGCATTGCTTGCGGCCACTGGCTATTTCTTTTGCCGCTTGAATCTTTTGCCGCTTGAATCCACTCAGCACTTGATCCAGACTCGCAATAAGTGATTTTTGGAGAACATTGATGTTTAATAAACCTTGGTAAGCCAGACACATGAAACGTAGAACCGAAGTCCTCTCGTATCCACAGCCACTAGAGGGCAGGGTTTGCCGCACCCTCCTAAGAACTTAAGGGACCGCAGAAGACAAAGCTCTCCCTTATATGCTAGAAGTAGTTTTCTCCGTCAACCCTTACACCCATTTAAAAATTTTGTTACAAGGCCTTTATCTCAAGCCTTGTAACATATTCCAGTGTGCATGCTGACCGTATGTTCAACAACCTAAATAAACAGGTGGCCTAGGGTGCCTCTTGTCCTATGTTTTGTCCCAAGTAAGTAGTACTAGTCTAGGATCAAAAATTCTGACCCTGGCTGGTACAGCGGGGTGAATTGAGCATCAGCTTTCGAGCTGAAAAATTCTGGATAGCTTTCTACATTTATTTTAGGAAGCATTGAGATTTTATTCAGCGAGGTCACTTTTAAATTTTCAAAAGTGAAACTAAAAATTACCATGCAGTAGATTTCTGGTCTTATTAGGACAGAGTAAATCAAGGCAGGGAGGGGGAGGAAGATATGTCTCACCCATTAACTCAGCAAAGGTAAACCTGGTCCAATAAGATTGCCAGGTCTTCTTAACATCACAAGCAAAACTATGATAGCACAGCGGAGGAGCCTTTGAAGTTCTATATGTATCTTTACACTAGTTGGGAAAGACAGCCTTTGAAACTGTATATTAATCCCAAGGTCTGGAAGGGAGAGGAGGAGGGCTACCTAGAAACGGGCTAAAGTATATAAACTCTTAACCCCTGATGGTCAAAGCACTTAGATTAGCTAGGTGTCCACTTGTAGCTTTGGGCTCAAACTTATTAACAACTTTATGTCCTTGACACATGGGCCATTTGGACTACTGGGTTCCTGCCATTTGGACTACTGGGTTCCTACTGGTTTTGTGCTTAAGTGTATTTCATATATAAACATCTCATTTCCATTATACATGCTGCCTTACACCTGACTTCTCTTGGGAGCAAGGCAAGAACTGAGGCATGGGAGACCCCTGACTCTGCCTCTCTAGTCAAAGGGTTATTCTCTGACTCACCTTGCAAAATTTTTGTATACTTTGTGCTATTAGAAGCCTATGATTTTGTACAGTGAATGTACTATCACTTGCTCAATGTTGTAATCAATTTTAATGAACAGCAACAATATTAAAGACAAGGCATTTAAAGTAGGAATTGTACATAATATAGATATTACTTGATATTAGCATGATCTTACAAAATAGTAATTTCACTGTACAGAATTTGCTTCTGGATTGCTTTAGTTAGCTCAAACATTTTATCTAAGACAACTCATCGAAATTATCTGTTGCACCCTGCAATGCACCAGCATTAACACTGAATTCATAATTAACTGCCCCAAAGATTTACCACTCTATCATTGATACCTAAAATACCTTACCCCAGAATTTTACTTTTTGATTGCCTAACTTGTGAAAGCCATTGTTCCTATGGCTAAGCCAAAAAAAAAAAAGAAAGAAAGAATAAAACCAGCTTTGTCCAGGAGAACTGTTACATACTTTATTCTTAATTCCCTGTCAATCACCTCTCAGATTGCTAGGCCTGGGAGCAGTGAAAAACCTTAGAGGATAGCTGATTCAACCACCTAGCTGATCCTTGAGCCTTATCAATATATCTCTACAGACTGATCCTCTGTTCTATGCCTGTACATCTCCTCCACCAAGCTAACCAACATCAGTAGCACCAAGTTTGAATTCCTATGTACATAAAAAATAGAATGTACTGACATTATTCAAACCAGAGCAATGGGGAATGCTTGGTCCACAAGCCAGAAATTCTCTCCTTCCATCATTGCCTCCTCTTATCAGCTAACCTACGAGACTTCTGTGTAGCAATTTCCACCTTCTCATTTCAGGGAGAAACACGTGTATACTATATTACATGTACATACAAATGTGTATATACATACATGTGAGATTTTTATTTTTAGATATAGACATAATTACCCTTCTTTTCCCCTAAAGATTATTGTAAGGCTCTGATAGTGAAGACAGATTATATATTGAAAGCACTATTAAAGTGTAAGATTATCATAGGGAAACAAGCAAAAGCATGGTCTGTTAGCCAGCTAGAATGAGGTTGATGGCAATGAAATATATTTGTTCAAGATGTGTCTTAATTCTTTATAAATCAGTGCTTTAAAAAAATCTCTTCTACTCTCATCCTGAATATTTAGCCTACAAAAGTAAATGTATTTGATGCAAAATAAATGGTCATATATGAGCAAAAGAAGCAATTTGTCAAGCATCTCTGTTTGGGGGAAATATTACAAATAGGGAAGATTGAAGAAGAAAGAAAATGATATTCTAATTTTATACTGTGCCTTACACAAAGGATATGAGGCATCTTGTCTTTACATCAAATTTGATAGCCACCGTTTTTTATAAATGGATGATACAGGAATATGCGGTCCTTTAGAATTTGAATATTAACTTGGAAAAGATTAGCTTTATATCTTTTCACAGTGTCTTATTTTAAAGGCTATTTTAATATTGTTTTAAGTATCAAAAATTAATAGTTAAAGAATTTTTCTTAGCTCCTGGAAAAGAAGTCATTTTTTAAAGTCAGATACTTCAAAAGCATGTAAAGACATAACACTTTACTTTTATAAGCTAACCTACACCAACAGAACAAAAGAAGTATTTTTCTTATAACATAAAAGACATGCTAAGAGTCAAGTTTGGGGAAGTACAGTCTTATTGAAAGAAGTGTCATGTGAAATGAATGTCTAACAACCAGCTGTCAGAATTGCTGTAAATCTGCTTGGTTCTATGTCTTAACAGTGTTGGAAGACTAAAAATTGGAAGCAAAAAAAAAAAAATCACCTGGGCTGAAAAATGAGATACCCGTGTTTGGTTGGTTTTAACATACATTAACACCCAAATACTTGACAAATATTTATCAGCCCACAAAATTGCATGGCTTCAACACCTGCTAGCATTCTAAACATTAATGAAGCAGAAGAAATTAGAGAATTTGAAGTGTACTCCTTTAATATTTGTTTTTAAAGAAGTTCATTTCAAGTATGACTCGGTTCCCCCATTCAGTGGGTTCTCAGCCTGTAATGATACTTGGGATCCCTGGTGTGTACTGCCAGTCCCAGGGTGGAGATGAGGGTATGTGGGGGTGCTGATGAGGCTAAGAAAGGGAGGGAAGAAGAGCAAAGTGAATGTGAGTCTCATGTCCAAGAGTCAGCTCTGGACTTCATTATTTCCATGGAAAATAGACATCATGTATTCTATATTACATACATTCCAAGATTTGTTTTGAGATAAAAATATTTCCATTTAAAAGATGTTCTGTCTAGTTTTAAAACTAGCATAATTCATCTCTGGCCCCAAAACATTTTGTCTGTATTAAAGATGTAATAAAAACCTATGAAATAAGTGAATAATCTGGAAAATGGCCATCATAAACAAGTATCTGGTGTTGAATGAATAAACATAATTCCCCCCCCCTTTGACTTTGCTACTTGCTTCCTATGGTAAAGCTAAAGCTTCTACTTTCCTGTAAGGCAAAGAAAATTGAGAAAATTTCAAAGGTTTAAAATTAATTCACATCTCCAAACCGCAAAGGAGTTAGTTAGCTAGAACAACCTGATCTGAACAGGAATAAGCATTAATCATTTCAAGAAGTGTTAAATATTGAACACTGCCCAGAGCAGATGAAATTTCACACCCAGATTATAAACCCAGGTAACCATTTGAAATTAAAAGGTAATGTTGAGGTGGCTGCTACCATGCATGCAGGAAATTTTTGCCAAGCTTTGTGCTTTGGATTTGAATGGCATGTGTATCAATGCCTGACAAAATCAAAAGCACTGTAATTTTCTGCACATTTATCAGTTATTACCTTAAGGACCAAAGAATCTACCCTTCTTGGACAAGACAGCTGGGAGACTAGGTAGAAGCAACAGGCCTTAGAATAGCCAAGTAAGTTAAATTGCCACTGGCCAGTGTCTTCTACTAACTTGGAAATCCTTGCTGATGGATTAGTTGCCGTAATAGTTGAAACTATTGAATAGATTCCATATCATGTATCCTCACCCCCTACTGTGTTTGCAGTAATAGCCCAGGTCTCCTCCCTCCATGTAAATGTTTTCTCAATTTCACATCAGAAATATTTTCCTTCTTTCTTTACTCTGCTGCACACTGGGGTCTGAAAGAGTTTTGGAAATGGTTGCATTTCTTCAGACTTCCAAATGGTACATTTTTCATTGGTTTCTACCCCACCATTTTCTAGAAGTCAAATATTTTTTGCAAAGCTTTCATGGTTGCCTGAATTGTCCCATGTACATCCTCCCAGGCCCCCCTGCAGAAATCATCTCTCTCTACCCTACTTCCTATTGTGAGAACAAATGAGAAAAGAAAAAAGTACAAAAAACATTACTGTGGTAATAAATTGGAGATTCTCAGCACAGAAATTGCTTGACGAGGGTCCTGAAGCTTCCCCCTGGACAATCACGTAAACAGACCACACTCCATTGGGCATACTACCCAAAATGGGGGACCCACACCAGAGATGGTTTAGGTGGTAGAGGGAGGGGAATTGCAATTTGGCAAAATAGTTTGCCAGACAGATGATACAGAAGAGGAATTACAAACTCATAGGAAAGAGTTTTCGCAACACAACCAAGTTGTTAAAACTTTAGGTTAGACGTTCATCTCTACGAATATAGATCAGGTGGAAAATTAAATTAGCATTTACAGTATACCTTCAGGCAACTTTATTTTTGCTCTCTTGCTTTTAAAAGGCATTGTTTATATAGCCTAGTTCATAAGACATAAAAAGTAATTTAAGGTGCACAATATATTTGGGGGATTAGGAAATGAGGATTCTGGAAAGAAAGAAAGATAGCTTTCCATAGACCAGGAACATATAAACTGAAATACAAATGTGGGACTTGAACTGACCCAACCATTCCCCAGCTGAATGCAAAACTGTTCTCTAAGAAACTGCTACATCAACTACTGGGAATATTGGCGTTCTAAGTGAACAGTGTCTCACTTTACAATGTTTAACAGGAAGCTGACAGACTAGAAATGGCCATGAGGCCCTAAGAGGAAAACAAGAAGAACTGTTTTATTCCAAAGGATAAAGTGCACCCAGTAATGAACATTACCAATCATCTTCAAATACTCATTCCCCTCCAGAATCATTAGTGTCAGTTAGTGTTTCTCAAAGTGTGGCCCTCACTACTAGCAGCATCAGCATCACTTGAGAATTTACTAGAAACACACATTCTTAGATCCCCCCCCCAGACCTACCAAGTCAAATTCTAAGGGCTGCACTCAGCAATCTGTGATTGAATAAGACTTCCCCGTAATTCTGAATGCTTGAAAGTGCTCCAGCCACCTTATTACCTTCTTCTCCCTTCCTCCCCGTGGACTAGCCAATACCAAGAGCGACAAAGTAGTGAGGGTGAGAGGAAGCCAAGCCCTTCAATACATAATTACGCTAACAATTCAACCAATCCTGGCGCCTGTCCTATCACCTTACTTGCAGATAAAGGCGTCCTAATTGATAGAGTTTTTAATTCAGAAAAAAACTTTAGATAAATAGATGAAAGTGTTGTTTGATTCTTGGCTGCTCCTATAAAATTTAAAATAATTCACTGTAATATGACATTCAAATGATAAAACATTACATAAGATACTTAAAATGCTAAAGGCAATGTTAATTAATCGGAAGTTATGGAATAAGATGTGTCAAAAAGACCGAACACAAGGGAGTCTTTTTAAAAGTGATTCCTTATTAGCATCTAAAGTAAAAAAAAAACAAAACTGGCTGTTTTCAGATGCTACTTTGACAAGTTTTTCTTAATGCCAATTAATAGTATTTTTAAATTATGTAACTGCAATCTGTTCTTGAAAACTAGTGAGCTTTTAGAATTTTTCCTTTCTTAGGTAGTTGTGTGCTCTCGAACCAGGTTTTTTCTTGTTTAATTCTCCAACTAATGACTTCTTGGTGATATAGTCTACCATGAAATTGCTAAAACAAAATTCGGTTCACACTTTCCTAAAATATGATATGTTCATTTTTTCAACAAACTTGATGAAAACACTTATTGTTTTGAGGTTTGCACATCAACTTCTATTTTCTGAGAGCAGTTAAAAATCTATGGCACTGAAAGCTTCTATGTGTATTCTTATATGGCTTAAATGATTAAATTGCTCATTTTAACCTTAGAAATGTAAAGATGCTAACACTGCATGTTTGATTCAAGGCTTTAAATTACTTTTAGGGAAATGAGAATCAATTTTCACTGAACAGCCACGAAAACTACACATTTGTTTTGGGCTATTTAGTTGACAAAACACTTCCATGTACATAATTAAATTTAATCCTCACAACCCAATGAGATGAGCAGAGTAGATCTTGTTAACTGCTTTTTATAGCTGACAAAGCCGAGACTCACACCAGTGAAGCTCCTTGCCCAACAATTTCTCACTATCCAATGTCAAAGTCAGGAGTCAAATATCCATACTGACTTTAATGCCTTAAATGCTTACAGAATGACCTGTGTAAAAATATGTAAGAAGCTGCCCTGTTTATTGAATTACCTTTTATAGTTTATCGTTTTGTTTTATTACATTCTTGCACCTTTCAATTCAATGGGAACACCCTGTAACCTTGGTAGGTACTAATTCCTAAGCCTGGGATATCTGCCCAATCATCACTCATTTGATGTCATTTAAGAATGTATTAATAAGGACTTGATTGTAAAACATCTTTGGTCATTGTCTACAACTATTCACTGGTTCTTATTTAACCTTTGGACGCCATCACCAGGGAAATCACGTTTCAGGCAAAAGCTGTTTCAGAATCCCTTGGGTTTATCTTTTCAGATTTGAAAATTATTGCTAAAATGGGAGTGTAATCTTATGAGTAAATAACCACAGGCAGGCATTTTTAAAGAGATTATTCAATAGGTAATGGAGATAAGCTCATTAACATGCGTTATTGAAAAATCAACAGAATACGTTTTAAACACGTGTTCCAGGGAACTAGAAGCCACTAAACAGTATTAGGAATACTGATTTCATCGTTCCAAGTGGTACATTTATTTTTTGTTGTGAGTCTTTATAATTACATTTACATATTAACCAGAGTATGGACAAGGAAAAGGTTGATTTTTGTTTTTAATGCTAAGAACTTAAAATGCCTTTAGATATAGTATGGAGAACATAACAACCTTTACAACTTTTCAATATTTCATAATTTAAATCAATAATTAAATTTTTGAGTTTAATCAATATCAGTTTAATCAATAAAAAATTACAAAAGAAGGAACCAAAGACATAAGAAAATATTTTAGATTATATTCGTATAGCAAACACATTGTTTAACAATGTCTTGCATTGCTCAGCATTACGTAATGCTACCAAGCATGGGGCTGCTGTGATTGAACATGATCAACTTTTTCACTCATACATGGGGTATAGAGCTGAACGGACAAGACAAATCAACAAACGCAGACCCAGACAACAGCATGGTGGTTACCAGAGGGAAAGTGAGGTAAGGGGGATATAGGAGGGGGAAAGGGAGTCAAATATATATATATGGCGATGGAAGGAGATGTAGCTTCGGGTGGTGAGAATGCAATGCAATATACAGGTGATGTGGTACAGAATTGTACAGTTGACACATACAATTTTATTAACCAATGTCACCACAACAAATTTAATCATTGTTTTTTAAAAAATAGCATGTGAAGCTGTGAATTTTTATCACTATCCATCCCCTAGCTTTACCAGCGACTCTCCGTCTTGTGAATGGCATGACTGCTCTTCTTGAGAGGGACTGGCACTCCCTCTCAGCTTTGAACTTGACAGCTCTGAATTTGAAAATACACTTCGTCAAATTATCTACATCAGTGGTTCTCACACTGGTCCCTACCACCAGAGAACTTTTTTTTAAATGACAATTCGGGGTCCGCACTTCAAATTTATTAAACTAGCAACTCTGGGAATAGGGCCCTGTATTCTGTACAGACATACCTCAATTTATTGCACTTCACTTTAGTGTGCTTCATAGATATTTTGTGTGATTGAAAGCAAGACCTTCCCCCAACAAAAGAGGATTACAACTTGCTTTATTGCCGTGGTCTGGAAACAAACCCACAATTATCTCTAAGTATACTGGTAGTTTTGCCCTTCAGGCGATTCCAGTGCATGTTATAGTTTGAGCACCACTTTAGAAGAAACATAAAACTTTGATCTAAAAAGATTTTGATCTAAAAATATTTCTAATAGTCCAATTAAGGATTCTGAAGAACAGAATGAGAGTGTATATAGGGAGGGGTAAAAATGGCTTTACAGTTGTTCATGTGGAAAAGAATACAATAATTAATAAATAATACAAGAATAAACTCTGTTTCCAGTACTCTCAACTGAAAACTTACTTTTGCCCCACCCTCTATTGGCATTTGAAATCTCTGGCATTCTTAAATCAAATAGGTCTTTGAATTTCTTTGAGTAAATACCTGTTGGCCTAAAACCAGTTATTTCAAAAGACCGGGGGAAAGAGCATTAAAACTATAAGGAGATCTTATTTCTCCCCTCTTAAGTAACTCCGAGCATCACATCAGCACTGCCATGCAGGGAAGAGAACAAACGTCAGAGGGTAAAGCAGTGGCCATGGAGTTTTACAGTTGTGTTCCCAGCTATGAAGTCAGCCTTTGTTTTCTTACTCCAGGTCAGGACCTTGGAACAATGCTTCTTTGAGCAGGTGTATCAGGCTTTTGGAGCACCAGGTAAATGAAAGAAGGGGGAGAGCTTCATAAATACAAAATGCCATTCCCCTGAAACAGTGTGTTCTTAGAAATAATTTCATCTCTTAAAAACAACCCCCCCCAAAAAAGCTGTGTGACATTTCATAAACTACAAAAAAATTAAGTGTATTATATAGAAATTATATGTTGGGGACAGAGCAAAAGGTAGTTTGCCAACACTCATGAAATGGGGTTTAACACTATTCAATCATTTTAAACAATTTGATTATAAACTATGCACTCACTACATAAGACCAAAATGCTTCTATGATATGCTTTATTTGTTTTGAGGTGTATTTACAGGCTGTAGTCACGTTTAGTGGCAAATATTATAATAGGAATAATGGTACAGGACACAATTATAATAACTGTTTATCTTTTAGGAGTTATGTGTAAAAACAGGAAGAGGAATAAGAAGAGTGAAGAGATTCTAACAAGAGGACATACATGACAAAGCTAGCTATTTGAATACAGTCATAAAATTTAACAAAGAAATGCAACACAAAGGTGATTTTATCCAGAGACAATTTACAGTAACTATGTTATAATTGCAAATAACAGATGAGTTTGCAAAAGCTTGATTGCATCTTAATGAATTCATAAAGACATTCTTTAGTGCTGCTATAATTTTTCTACTTTGTAGCTTTTAACAGCAACAATAGGCTCGTTCTCTGTGAGCTAACTGGATTGCTTGGAAGGACAGTAAATGATATATTTAATATTAATTAGAGTCATTCAGGAGTTTTGAGATCTCTTGTATGAGCAAGTAATCCCATTGCAAATAGTAAATCTTTTGCAAATATGAAGGGGGGTTGGGCACCTTTCGATTTAGCAATACTAGAACCTCTTCATCTCCATAGTGCTATTTCCTAGTGAATGAAATGCACAGAAAGAACACCCTCTACTTCCTTCAATGAGGTCCTATTCTGAGCTCAAGTTGCTCAGGACCTCATACATTATTACTTTGGAAGCCACTCAATGGTGTGGGCTCTTGCATATTACAGTGTAACACCATTTTATTGTCATTGTTATACCTTTTCTCCAGAGCTGGATTTTCTTGGAAACCAGTGAAGCTGGAGTTTCAGGGCCCCTCATTCACAGAAGTCCTTGTTAAGGTCCTGAAAGAGACTCCACTGATGCTCTGACAGTCTTTACTTTGGTAAAATTTGCAAAATAGATTTGACCAATTGATTTTAGAGTACTCGTTTTGCTGACTCCTCCTCCTCTTACATTTCTCCTATCAGGTAGCATCAGAGCAGCCACAGGCAAATTTTGGATCTGGCTTAAAAAAAAAGTGGAGATGTGGATACATTTAGAATTTTGTTTAGATTTAGTGGGGGTTATAAATGTAGCTTGTAGTCGTGTGCGTGGTTAAGTTATTGCTAGCAATCCTAGTAGAGAAGGCCACCCAGGAATACGCCTACTATGTAGTGTACTGAATCACAGGGCCTGAAATCTTTAAATAAATGTGTCCACTGGTGCCTAGTATCTGAAGTATGTGGGTGGTAAAGGAAAAAGAGAGCCAGAAGCTAGTCTATGAAACTTCTTGACTCTAAAAAACATATACACATATAAATTAACTTATGCTGGAGGAGTGCCTGAGTTATCTTTCAATTACCTCTTTAGAGGATATTAACAAATCATTGTCATGTGATAGTGATTAGAGACTGTAACACAAAAATGTCGGAACGAAACAGGTTAGGGTACATCAGTTAACTACCAAAAACACTCATTTTTCTAGATTTTGTGAAGTTTGTTGTATTTGTCACCCCCATTTGTAACTTGTTGTGATTTCTTATATCATTCTGAATGAATATTCACTTTGTATCTAATTTAATATCTACAATTTCATCTTCTTTCTCTTACAAGAAGTTCCCCCAAATTGAATAGCCACGAAAGCTCTCAGAAAGGTACATCTCCACCTAAAAATATTTAAGGTGTCTTTCCTGCACAGTAGCTATGGTGATTTTGTGTTTAACCCCTTTATTTTCAATAAATGAAAGAAAATCTGATGTTGAGGAAGGAAGAAAGAAAAGAAATGAGGAAAAGAAGGGAAGAAAAGCGTTCTGTTTGCGGGAGGTGTCTCAGCGTGAGGCAGTGAATCAGGCCTTGGAGTCGGTCGGACAGGCAAACCTGGACTTAAACTCTACTGCCATCACTTCTGAGCTGCGTGCAAGTCCTCTGACCTCTTTAAACTCAGCTCTTTCTTCCACAAAGTGGGGGATAATAACACCAACTTTGTAAGGCTATTAGGAAGATTAGAGGACAACATATGTAAAGGACCTTGCCAAGTGCCTCGCGCAGATAAGGCATTTAATAAAAATGTAAAATCCCTTATTCTTGAATGCATAATCCAAATTGTATTGCTTGAAACAGTCTTGCTAATATGCTGCCTTTAGGACGAAGAGGAAAGAAGTAATTCCAACATTTTCCTGTGCTCTTCACAGTAAATCATGAGCAGTGCAACAGATGTGGAAAGTTCATTTCTTTTTCTGCTAAGGCATGGAAATTAGCTGTACCAGATGAGAAAATATGTCATTCTGAACAAAAGTTGGCAAAGAAAATGTTGCCAACAGACTGTCTGAGAAGTGGAATAGGATGGGAATTGGGAATCTGCATAAAAAGCCACACTGCAGTTCAACAACAACAACAAAAGAGAATTCTGTATTTGAGTTAATAGGCTGATTTAAGAGCAAAGGTTTAGGCGTTCATCCACTTACTGACTCTTAGGTTTCGAAGGCATCTGAGTACAGTAGATTAGGAAAGTTTAGAAGCAGATAACAGGATTGGAAATAGCTCAGAAATCAACTCAGGGTTCAGGTGTCTCCCAGGCATATCAAGTACTTATTTCACGGCTGTGATAATGTGGCCAAGAAGGCTGGAACGCCTTCTGAATGGACCATGATAAGCAGCAAATTGTCCACATTAAATGCAGGAAAAAAGAGTCAAAAGCAAGAGAGGGTGGATGGATTTTTTTTAATGTAGTTAAAGATGCCACAAAATAACCTGAAATTTCTCAGCGTCCCTACTCATCAATGACTGCATAGGTACACACAGTTGTTTATCCTTATGTGTACCAGCAGTCTAGTGTCGGATCAGTCTCTGGAAAGCTGGTTACTGGTGCATAAGCTTCTCACTCGAGGTGTTCTCTGGATGTAGCTTTATTTCCTGAATCTACAAAGACATTTGAATCCGTCTTCTTTGGCCTTAGATTCCAGAGCAACATGCTCAGATTGCAGAGTATTTACCACGAGCCAAATAAAAGAAATGAATTTTAACTGATGCACCTGAGCCCTCTCTTTGTTCCTAAGATGTCTTAATTGCCCATCTTTGAATTGCCTGCTGCACTAGAATCTTGGGGTTGGAAGGAGCCCGATAATTCACTCAGTCTTCTCTTTCATGATGCAGAAACCATTGCTGCAACAGCCCCCAAGAGGGGGTCACACGCCCTGCCCTCTGTGGAAGGTGGCCCACTCCTTTTCCTCTCATTTGTAGAGAGTCCATCTTTATTGTTGTGTCACTACCTCTCTCTGTGTTCTGCCGATTAGTTATAGTTATTCCCTCTGGAACATTCCAAATGCACTTCCATGTTTCTCCTACAGATTAGCCCTTTGGGTTTTATGAAACACCTACACGGAACACTGACACAGAAACAATCATGCCGTAAGTCTCTGCCTCACTGAGCCTAACATCCGGGATCCTTGCAAGCCCTGCTGTCTCTGCGTTGCATTAATTAGCTCTCTAGTCCCCCCAATATACACACTCCCTTCTCCCACTTCTCCTGGTTCCCCTGATGATTTCTGGCCAAGACCTTCGTTTTGACTCTCCCCTCACTACCTCCTTGAGTTAATAGCTATTCTTCCTTCAACCTTAATTCAATATTAAGTCCCTTAGGGCAGCCTTTTCTGACTTTCCCACCTTGGTCCTGTCTTCCACCATACACTTTGAAGGCACCTTGTAACTCTCCTGTGCTGTGCCTATCTGAGTAGCAATTTTGCATTTATATGTGGGGCTGTAAGAGTCCCAGTTTGTCCAACATGACCACCCAAGCACTGGTGGATGGGAAACACCGACTTTGTGCAAGTTTGTGGAACTGGTTCTCATGGGGTTGGACGGGGGAAGAGTAGCCAGCCCCCTATGAGCCAACTTCGCGTGGCTTTTTTTAGAGACTTTATAAAATGGATAACTTTGGTATACTCTCAAGATATAACCACTCACTCACTTTAAGGAGCTAGAAGCACTTAGCATTTCTTAAAACAAGCTGGAATGAAATTTCAATCATTTTACCTAGAAAGGAAAGCCTAATTCAGCAATCCAAACCCTATATCAACATAGGTTTTTCTTGCGAGGGGTGGGCTGGGGTAGGGGGAGTCCTTAATTTTATATTTTCATTCACAGAAGGTGTATAAGAGCCAAAATGAAGAACTAAGTTTCTAAGCTTCAAATTAAATTCAAAGATTTACTTAACAACCCAACTTTGAGGTTAGCATTCCATTAAGAAACAAAACAAAAAGCAAAAATCTAGTGATTCTGCCCTGGCAGGTATGGGTCAGTTGGTTGGACATCATCCCATACATCAAAAGGTCATGGGTCCAATTTCTGGTCAGGGCACATGCCTAGGCTGTGGTTCCGTCACCCCTCGGGGAGTGTACGAAGGGCACTCCATCAGTGTTTCTCTCTCACATTGATGTTTCTCACCCTCTCTCCCTCCCTCCCTTCCCCTCTCTCTAAAATCAATAAACATGTCCTCAGATGAAGATTAAAGAAAAATCCAGTGATCCTGTTTGAACTAGAAAGCTTTTCCTGAACCATTGAAGAGAAATTTTAGAACAGCCTCCAAAACAAAATTTAAATCAAGTTCTTGATTACAATATAGCTACTGTGTGGGCTCCCTGCCCCCCAAAAAACCACTCTCCTCATTTTAAGCAGGTTAATCAGAGCAAGCCTGGAACCAGAAATACCCACGACAACAGCCGTGTGTCGGTTTTCGCCTCGTATTATAAACACTGGAGTACAGCGCTTTGTGCCCATTGAGACTATAAGCATCTCAGAGTGGCTACACTATCTCTAACTCATTTGTACACCCTCACTACCTGTGAAAATGCTCCACACACAATATCCAGGGGGGAAAAATCCTTAATAATTGAAGAAATTAAGGAATCCCACAAAACAAGATGACAGGTGACAGACTGTTTTCTCTGCATTCAGTTTGTACAGGGCAATGTTTGTGTCCATTTTTATGTTAAGGTCATCAATGGTAGCATGGTTGTATATTTGGACAATAAGAATATAGAAAGACAGCCCTGGCTGGTGTAGCTCAGTGGATTGAGCGTGGGCCTGCGAACCAGAGGATCGCGGTTCAATTCCCAGTCAGGGCACATGCCGGGGGTTGCAGGCCAGTTCCCAGCGGGGGACACACGAGAGGCAACCATACATTGACATTTCTCTCCCTCTCTCCTTCCCTTTCCCTCTGAATGTAAATAAATAAAATCTTTAAAAAAATAAAAAATATATAGAAAGGCAGTAAAAAATTATGTAGATAAATTATGTTGAAAGTATTATACCAGTTCAACAGTCTAACTGAAAAAGTATACATAAAGCTGTTGTAAATGCTCTCCTCATTTTAAGCAGATTCACTGTTAAACAGGCAAGACATGCAGGTCAGCTCTTAGCCGTCTTTCTATTCAGGACAGTAAGGCATCATCAGCACAGCTCATCCCATATTCTTGGGATGAGAATTAAATTAGCCATTAAATTAGCCATCCTGTGTTTTCTAGTCCCACTTCAGAAGACATTCAAATTGATGAGGCTACTGCAGAGCAGTAGAAGTTGAAGGACAAAAGCTCCAAAGAGCAGGCTCTTCTCCATCTCAATCTTTCATCAAGGGGGCTTGTTCATTACTGACAAGTCGATCTTCAGGCATCACCTACCCCACCCCCGGGGCTCAGCCTGGAGAGGCCTCTTCTCTTTGCCTGGTAGTTTTACTGTCCTTTCCTACATCACTGCTAAGACTCACAATGCACATGGGAAAGAACACTGGACTGGGAGTCCAGCAGGCCAAACTCTAAACCCAGTGCTGATACAACTGCGGTGTGTGACCTTGGGCAAATCCCTTAACTCCTCACAGTAGTTCCACATTCATAAAATAAATGGCTCTCTACAGTTTCCCCTAGATCTCACCAGCCTCTGCTTATTAAAGACAATAATAACCCACTTTTCACCATCTCTTGCCCTCACCTCCATAACAGCATCTCAGCCCTTGAACTCTCTAACCTCCATATTCACTCACTCAGTCATACAAATTTGTCTCCTACTTTGTGCCTTATTTATGTTTGGCGCTGGGGCTAAATTGGAAAAGGAAAATAATCGTGTTCCCTGAATTGGGGTAAAATAAGATTTTCATTTAAAGAAGAAAATTCTGGCTGCTGTGAGGAACTTGGATTGTAGCATAAAAAGAGTGAACACGAATGTGAATGCTATTAAAATGGTCCAAGCAAGAAAGGATGGTGTAGCAGTGTTGATAGGTGAAGATGGAGGATTCGGTAACTGTTTTAAAAGTAGAACTGTCTAGGCTTGTTAAGAGATTGCAAAAGGGAGGTGAGAGAGAAAAGGGTGGTGCTAAGGAGGCTGGCTCCAGAGGGTAGGTGAGGCGGTGCCTGAAAATCAGCTTGTCCGCAAATCAACAAATAAACTCCCAAGTTTCCTGTTTGAGCTTGTGTGTCAATCGTGGACCTGAAGAGGAGAGGTTTGGAGGTCAGAGTTCTCTTTGAACACGTTCAGTCTACCACATCCACAAGACATTCAGGTGGAGATGTCAAACAAGCAATGGATATCCAAGGCTAATGTGCACTGTGGGTAAATATTAGGGAGTTGTCAGCAAATGGGTGGTGTTCGATCGCGGGAGAGAGAGCAGGCTGTCCTGTATGAGCTCACATACTGTCTGCTCCTACTCTTTGGCACTGGCAGTCACGAGTAATGTCTACATCAACGATGTGACCCCTAAGAGTAGCATTCCTCGGGGATCGGTAGTGTATTCAATTCTCTGTAGGCCACATTGGGCTAACACCAGCCTGCAGTCTGCCCAGGAGTGCCCATCCACACTCAGTGTCCTACTCGGTCACCTGAGCCACAGGGAAGGCTGTTGGGACTCCGGTATACAAGAGAATATTGCCTGCAGGTCCCATTTGTTCCCCACAAGCTCATACATCAACATCTGATCAAAGGAAAATAGCTACAATCATAAACCCTTATGAAAGTGTTCAGAACACCTGCCCAAACTCATCTGAGAACCCATTTAGGTTTTGGCTCCCCCCAACCAGCACCACCACCACCAAAACCCCATTCAAATAATACTGTTCAAACATGCTCACCATCAAATTGCCCCAACCTGCAGCATCTTCATGTAATGAATGACCTTAACCTTCTATCTAATTAGGGACTTGGCTTTGTGAAAACCCTGCTTTATTAGAGTATAGGGATGCAAAGGAGAAACGTGTTCTCATTCGGACAAATAACCTGCCCACCCAGTGATTAACACCTTACAATAAGAACAACAACAAAAACTACCAAACCCACCAACTCCCAGGTCAAACCTTCAAGTCTGTAGGACATCAAGTGCACGGGGGAAGAAACTTTAAACCAAAAAAAACATCTGTGGACAAGGTTAGTATAACAATGACCTTGACTGAGAAGTGTGGGAACCTTTCAGGTCCAGTCAAGAAATGGATAGAAGCCAAAACTGAGGTGCTCCATAAGCAAACTGCCTGTGGAAAGGCAGTCTCCCTTATATCAGCCTGTGTCCCAAGGTGGGCCTGAGGGGACAACGAACAAGATGTATCACCCAGCATCATGTCTGTATGGTTTGCATTTTGTGACTATGTAACCCCACGGCTTCCTGGGTGCCATAAGCAAGGGGCCTTATTAGAAGCAGACAATATCTTAGAAAGGAGGGGCTAAGCTTCAGTCTTCCCAGCAGAACTGGAGAAAGCTTTTTCATGAGCCCATTGAACCTGAGACTTGAAGGATGTGTAGGAGGTTTCCAGGTGGGCAAGATATAAGTATAGAAAGGAAATCTAGGCTAGAGGGAGGAGCGTATCTAAAGGCACAGGAGTGGAGAAGCAGGTGGTGTGTCTGGGATCATAGTCTCTGAGTGTGTGGGACACATCGTGGTGGGAGCTAATGGTGCTAGATGAACTGGGGGAAGATGTTAAGTGACATGCAGACACTACACTAAATAACAAAGAGTTCCTTGGAACTGAGAAAGTTGTCTGTCTTTTAATTCCCTTCTGTTCTTGCCCAGGAGAATTTCTCAGTTGGCTACTAGGATGCTAATCTCTTAATAGCTAATCTTCCCTCTTAATAAAACGGAGCAGGTTTCAGACTTAAAAATTTCACGGCTACTGGTATCTGCTGAGACTTTAACATCAATGTGCATTTATCATATTTATGCTTCTCTTCTGTGTATGGCAAATGGCAGTGGTCTCCCATTTAGAGTGGCGATATGAAATTTTCTTTCTACACAAATTTAAGTTTAAAAAGTGAGTGATTTAAATGCAGACATAGAAAAATATTAAGGAATACATAAACACATGTAGGTAGTAAACCCTTATGATAAGAATTATGACAGCAGTATGTGACCGCTGAAGTGTTGGAAATACTCTCTACAGAAGAAAAGTTAGCAGTTTGCTGTGTCGTTCCCACCGGATTGTTCAGAGACAAAGTGTGGATAAATCACGTTGAAAGCCAGACCAACGGGACTTCCCATCTTCTTTCAGTACTTTCTAGCTCAGTGGCCTTGAGCAAGAGCTCTAAGTCTCAATTCCCTCATCCTTATAATGAGGATCCATCTTACAGGACGGTAAGAACTAGAGACAACCAATACACAGGTCCTGAAATTATAGACATTATTAACCTCCTTGATAACTTTCCAACCAACTTTCCAAGGTTAGCCATGATTGACTATGACCTAATTTCTCTAATTTTGTCAGACATTATGTCTGCAGAGCTGTAATTGGTTTCAGAAAAGAATATGTCATTTTTCTTTATTTCCCCACTAACTTAGGAAGTTAAGAAATGAGTGCAATGCTCATAGCTATTTCTAGGTCACCTCAAATGGTTGTAAGTCCACTCAGTCCAAGTCAGAGGACCCCTGTTGAATCCAAATGTTCTGAATGCATTTTGCAACATTTAAAAAATAAACTTTAAAAAGTAAACTGTATAAGCAGTGTAGCCACATCTCCACAAACTTACAATACTGAAAAAGAGCTGGGGGGAATCCCTTAATCCACCATTGACAGTTGAAGCCCCATCCTTTCAGCTACCTCCCCCCACTACCCACTCCCCTCCCCTCCCCATAGTGAGTCCTGCAGACATCTGTGGGTGTGGACTTCATGAGTGTGGCAGACAACGCACGGCACCACTACCTGGTCCTCTGGCTTCCCACTTCAAACGCAAGCGCGTGCTGAGACTTGGAAACCAAGACATTTCCATGTAATCATGACGCCTTGACTAAGAAAGACAGAAAATGGCTACTATGCGTAGCCCCTTTAGTGAGCTCAGTGTGAATTACTAGCCCATGCAACATTATTAAAGCACAGAAGGAGAGCAGTTTCCTCTCGAACGGAACTAATGGTTTTGATTTTCCAAATTATGCATCTACGTTTTGGGGAAACCTGTCATTTGCTGCCTTTTGCTTTCACTTCTGGAAGTGCTTTAATAAGTAGGTCATCTCATTCAAATACAGGGCACTGCTGAAATCTCCCACGCAGTTTGGCAGTTCTAGCAACAAGCACGATGCCCAAGCAATTTGTGACTCTTGTCTTCGGTGTGGCTACGCATTTGTCCTTTGCCATTACCATGCTTCTTTCTGAATGAAACCACCCGGTTTAATGAGTCAGATACAGCGATTCTTCTGATAATTCAGCATAATTCAGAAAAGCAATCATTAGAAATGCCTCTTTCATGATTGTAAGGGATAAACTGATATAAATCTCAAAACAATAAAAGAAATGCTTGATTTTAAACAAGAAACGAAATAAAAAATAAACAAGAAGTGATCATTTTTATAAATAGTTTTTTAAACTATTTATACTCCCACATGCTAGAGCCTACTAGTAGAAACTCTAACTTTTGGTTGGTTAAAAAGACTGAAATCTGCAGGCAGCGCTCCATCCCCTACCCTCCACACACACTCACACACACACTCACACACAAAAGAGGAATTACTTCTGAATGACCTTCTCAGCTCATTAGTGATCTGCTTAAAGCTATCATACTTACATTCTACAAAATGATTTTGCTTTCCAAGTCCTGGTGATAGTAGCATAGCCATAAATATATACCAGACAATGTATTTCTAGGGCCTGATAACTTCCCCTCGTAGAGACAATAATAGTTTTCAAAATTGCATTTGAGGCCCTAGAAAATTATCGAGGAATCCACAATTTAACTCTGATACAGTAGTGTAGTCTAGCTAGCTATTCAATAATCCAAATGCTCCAAGTTCAAATAAATCCTCACAGCCTGCTTGCTCCCAATTGCCTGTCTGAACAGCCCCAAGCAGAAGCCGACCTGTGCCTATAAAAGGGTAAACTAGCAGAAACTAAACCACCAAGTGATGTAAAAGCAACACCCAAGAGCAAACATCCGTTAACTTTAAAGATAATATAAAGAAAAGGATACCTGTTCTTCTGTTTTTTGGTTTCTCAGCATCGACATATATTTTCTAATTGCATGGAGAGGATATTTTTTGAAATAAGATAATCTAGACTGAGACAACAGATTATCCATGGTGAAGAAGGCAAAAAGGTCCTTGTCTGCCCCTCCCTACCAGCAACCATGGGAAATCCAGAAGCTTCACAATTCCTCAGATGCCTAAAGATTTGCTGGTAGCACAGCCACTCTTCCCTGCAAACAAAACAGAGGTTGTTGCTGCTGCTTTTGGGTAGAGCTCCGGGTGAAGCCAGACAGCCAAGTGTGAACTCCTCTAAAAGCGTCCAGAAATGCAATGCCCAAAGGGCGTAAGAGCCAGAAGGAATTTAGGGGCTGGTCCACAGAATGCAAATTGCTTAGTGGTAGTGATGCAACTGTCCTATTTCTAGCAACAGCGTTTGGTTGCAAGCTATGTTAATATTAGCTAGCTGGTGACTTTCCACACCCACGGACTCACAGGAGGTTTAATCTTAATTCTCCTGACAGCTTTTCCAGCTCTTAAAGAGAACGTGGCATGTGGTTTTTCCTGTTTCCTTCTAGATTTCCTATCATCGTGAGCACACAGACAACCCTCGGCTGCCTCTCAGCTCTAAAGTGTTGATTCATTCAGTCTTGAGAAGCCTTTTTTTTTTTTTTTTACGGGACTTCTAAAAAGATTAACAATTGCCTCACCCTTCATTGTTATCATGGAGTTCAGTGTCAGCACTTAAAACGTTTGGTTTACAGTGTCATGCATTATGCAACATACCCAGTAACATAATACTTCATGTTAATTGAACAATACTGCAAGCAGATTCTGTTCTGAGTTAAAAGCCTTCTCTCCTCGAATCCTTATCTCAAATCCACAGGCTGATTCCAGGAACATTAAGTTTCTCCTGGCTTTAGTCTGAGTGTAGGGAGGGAAAAATGTTATACATTTACTTTCTGACTATTTTAAAAGGATTCATGCTTCAAAAATAAAAGAACATGACAAGAGGTCTGTGGTCTTA
Source organism: Sturnira hondurensis (assembly GCF_014824575.4). Lineage (NCBI taxonomy): Eukaryota > Metazoa > Chordata > Mammalia > Chiroptera > Phyllostomidae > Sturnira > Sturnira hondurensis. The sequence continues at coordinate 8,184,757 of NW_028085930.1, forward strand.
GAGGACATGAAATCATAAAATTTGAAAGTTTAATAGTTTTTTTCAACGCTCTATAGATGTCACAGTGTTTCTGAACAAAGTCCTCGTGTAGGTTTTGCTGTTTTATTATCCTTTTTAACTCTGCAGCAGCTGGTTCATCTGGTGGAAACATTGGGCCATTTCCTAGAGGGGCTGTCCCGTAGAGTCATGGCCAGACATCAGCTGAAAATCATGAGACTCAGAGATGTGCTTTTCAGAGGAAAGAGAGAGCTGGTCCTTCCCCTTTCCAAGAGCAGACTGCAGGCTGGAGTTAAGGGGGTAGGCAGAGCTGGGAACGCGTGTTGCAGCCCAAGCCATGCCCCTGGGTGACCTCCCTGACACTCCTGGCTGGGCCAGCTCCCTTCAGGGAACACACACTTGATGGCCCTAATGTGGGCTGTACGGCCAGCAGCCCAGGCCATCTGTCAGGCTGGCATCGGGCCCACTTGCAAGGTGATCTCACCAGGGTGAGGCTGGCAATTCCAAGAAGTCATTTACATACTGCTGCTGGGACAGCCTCCTTGGAGGAGGAGGCCCTGCCCTCCTGTCCCCTCTCCAGATGCACCAATTCTTGCTTATAAAGCCTCTTGCAGTCCTCAGCATGCTAGAGACAGCACACTCTAATGAGGGCCAGAGAGAAGCAGTGGCTTGTGAGTGACCAGAATGCTAAGGCCACAGTGTTATGAGCTCTCTGCCAGCTCACAGCCCAGAAAAACAAGGAGCTTGGAAATCTGGACACTGGCCAACTAGAGGCCCTGGAAAGCGGGATGCCTCTCAGGGTATCAGGAGCAGGCGAAGGCGTCATCGTACACAGTCTCGAGGAATCCACCAGCTGCCCTCTTGCTTCTCTTGATTAAAAATACCTAAACCTTCCTACATGCCTCCTGCTGTAGCCAGGAGCCAGCAGGCTGCCAAATACCCCCAGCATGGCTGTTGATCAAAGCCTTTCCCCAAAGGACAAACACAAAGAAGACTTCATTTCAAATGGCTGTCTCATGATCCCCCTGTCCTGATCGAGGAGTGTGATGAAAAGACACGGGAGGGAGTCAAAACAAAAACCAAAACCCCAAAACTGTCCTGAGTGGACGGAACACAGGAAGAAAAGTCGGTGAAACAAATGCAACAAAAGTTCCCTTACTTGTTTAACTGATAAGAAATAATAATCGTATCTAGTATTTATTGGGCTCTGGGCCAGGCATTGTGCTAAATTCTTTACAGGTATTATCTCATGTAATCCCACGACACCCTATGGGAAGACTCAGACTCAGAGAGGGTAAACCACCTGCCACAGTCACACAGTTACCAGGCAGAGGAGAAGGGAATTCAACCAGACACAGGCTGACCCGAATCTCAGTTCCCAATCAGTCTCTTAGCCCACAGCCAGAAATGGGTTCCTGAGCAACTCTCAACAGGTTAGCCTGAGGAAGGAAAAGCACACAGTTGCCTTGTTAAAGAGAAGTACAAACATAAACTGCTAGGAATTTACTGAGTAACATGATTGAACAGAGGTCAGGCGTATCCTTGTAAAAAATCATACGACTTCCTATCCTGGGTTCTTTCTAAATAAGGCTAATGTTCACTTCTTACCTCCTAAAACTTCCTTTATGAAAGTATTCTAGTGAAAACAGGTTATAATTGTAGATACAGGTATTCTGTTTCCCAAACTTTAAAAATTACTATCATCTCAGTTTCTGTTTGAGATAGGTTACAGTGGTTCTTTTCTCTCACTAGTTAATACAAACACGATGCGAGTTTTTACCCACCCTGCTTCTCAGGTGTGAGCACAGGCCCTTTGTGTCCGACAGTATGGGTCTCTCTGCTGTCGCAGTCTGGAGGAGTGCCGGTTTGATTGCTACTTTGACTCAGTTGCCTTGGTGAAAGACAGCTGACCAGACTCCTGGTGGCTACAAAGTATGTCTGCAAGGACCGGAAGAGCCTAAAGTGTCTGCCTCTAGTGATAAGAGTTCTACCCTGCAAAGTAACAGTAAAGAGTGGAAGTGATTACCTTTGTACAACACACTCCTACCCCTTGTCCTCTATTCAAGAGAAAAATAAGGAACAGAAACCATGAAACCAATAAAGTCACAGATCGAGGCTGCAGTCTCGCTGGGAAAGGATATTTGTGTGTTCTCTTTGATTTCTGAAAATTACCTCCTCTCTCACAAACAGCTTAAAATATGAGGAATCCCAATTTCTTCACCTGAAGAACAACATAAAGAGGTCAAGCCAAAGCTGGAAAAAACAGTGATAAGGGGATGAAAGGAGAGAGATTTTCCAGCCTTTTCCTTTTGAAATGTTGGACAAGATGAGGTGAAAATGTGGGTTTGTGAAGCCATTTAGCACTGTGCATGGCACACAGTATTTCATTAATGCATACCAAAACACACTTATTAAACAAGAATGGCAAAGAGGTAAAATGGAGCCCAAATTCAGGATGAGAAACAGGAAACAAAAACAGAATGAGTCTCCAGAATCCCTTTGAGCTGGTGGGGGTTTCTAAGCAGCATCAGGACAGAACTAAAACCCCACTGACCTCCCATTCTTTCTCCTTCCAGTCAGTGCTCAGAGTTTCCATCAGGAAAATGACTCCATTCTCTGGGAATTAATCCAGCCCAGCTATAAAGTGAAGGGCAGGCAGCTAGAATGATGGAGAAGCAGCGCCCAGAAAACAAAAACCATTTTTTATTATGAATTCCACTGAGAAATCACTCATCCCACTAGGTCTGTGGATATTGGCCCAGCCTCTTGCTCCCTTGAAGGACAGTTTTAAATGAGATCAGGAAAGGGGGAAGGGAGGGCTTTGCCGTTGCTCATCAGGACAAGTTCACACAGCACCAACACTGCACATTTTTGCGTGATTAAAGCACTCATTTACTTCACAAAAGACAACATTTTCTAGGTGCCCCCACCATGTAGGTAGTAATTATCTCACATCTGCATGTGGTGCAATTTTCCTTCCCAAAAATCCATGTTCAAAATCCTCCTAGGTTCCCATTACAGCCATAATTCAACAACTTTGATGTTTCAAATTGCTCTATGAGCTATGCCACCCTTATGCCTTCTGCTCTCTGGTTTCAAGCACTGACTTCTCAAATTTAACAGTAACTCTGCACCCATGGGACACTCGTCCTCCACTTAGGGAAAAAGTGTTTTGCATTTTTGAATACAAAACATTTTTCTGCATAATTTAGGCCAACCTTGAACATGCGTCAGAATCACCTGGAAGGCTTGTTAAAGCACAGCTTGCTGGCTTTAAGTTTCCCAGCCTCCAAGTTTCTGATTCAGTGGGTCTGGGGTGAGGAGTGAGATTTCAGTTGTGCAACAACTTCCCCGGTGGTGCTGATGCTGCTGGACTGGGGACCTCACTTTGTGGACCACTGGTTTGGGCGCTGTCAGGCAGGGACTGGGCTGTAGAGGGTTTCTCGGGGGCATTTGGGGGATACAGGAGCATGTGGAGAGCTTCCAGCCGACCCACGTCTAAAGCGCCTTCCCCCAAAACGTCTGTTGTTCTCTGTCCGTCTGTTTTTCTGCAGCCGCTCCTCCAGAAGGGACTTCCTGCAGCTATCGAGCTTCAAATGGGCCTCCCCAGGTTCTGACTTGGTGATATCTGGCCGAGATATCAGATTGCTCTCAAGCTCCTGTCACTCAGGGCCTCTTATCAAGTTGCAGGCACTATCGGTGTCCTTACTTCAAAGGGAAATCAACCCTCTCTTTAAGCCCAAAGCCAGAAACCATAGCCAGCTCTACCCAACACTCCCTCACTCCCTCCCTCTTCTGCCTCTAGCTCCTCGTTCCTTTCCCAACGGGGAAGGAGGAATCTCAAGCCTGGAACAGGGAACCCCCTCAGGGAACTCCAAGAATCTCCAAAATCACAGCCTTCCCCAAACATATCTTGAAGCACAATCTGCTTGTCTGTGCCTTGAATGCAGCTGTGGGACTGACTGCCCACTCGATCCCTCTCCTTCATCCAGTCTTGCATGTCCACCCCGGATTTAACTGCAAACTAGTCCTTTAATGGAAACATAAGACACACCCAGGGAAACTTGCTGTTTCTGGGGGGCTTGGGGACGAGTCTGGGGAGCTGTGTTGCCTTCTCCTCAGGACTGGATTTCCTTTCTCTTAGCATACATATTTTGCTCTTTCTGAGAGGACTAACACTAGCCCAGAAAAAAAAAAGAGGTGTTTTCTTTTTAAAGATTTTACTTCTTTTCGGAGAGAGGGGAAGGGAGGGACAAAGAAAGGGAGAGAAACATTGATGTGCAAGAGAAACTCCTATCCGTTGCCTCTTGAATATGTCCAACAAGGACCTGGCCTGCAACCCAGGCACATGCCCTGACTGGGAATTGAACCAGCAACCTTTTGCTTTGTGGCACGATGCCCAGCCCACTGAGCCACACCAGTGAGGATAAGAGGTATTTTCTTTTAAGGAGAGGAGAGCAGTGGTTTTCCTACAAGGGAACTTGCAAATTGGTGGTCGTGCTACCTGTAATTCTGTATGAAAACTAACAAGATGGTTTTAGAAAGAAGGAGGATATATTTTTTCTTAAGTAAAATAGCTTTGCCTAACTAGGAAGATGGAGGGTGGGGGTGGGTGAAGCAAGTTGGTGTGTTTCTCTCTAACACCTGGTGGTTTGAAAATTAAGGCTGTATCTGAAAGCAGATGTATGCATGGCTAGACCTATCTTGGCAGGTGGTAACCCTGGGGATAAAGAAGTGATCCAACCTCCCTTCCCATTTCTCTGACTCCACTGCCTGGGTCAAAGTTAAGTGGCCAGGGGGCATGGTACTACGGAGGAGCCTCAGATACTTGCCTTGAATTCCAGTGAAAAGGCTGGGGCCTGAGGCATTTATCCAAGTAACACCCAATTCTCATTCCCACATGTGATGAAAACTACTGTTGGGGGTGAGGGTGGGCAAGCCTGGTAGGGGCAGCTGCTGAAGTTCTCTGAAAGAATGATGCTGTGCATGCAACATGGCAGAGACAAATAGCTTGTCACGGTGAGATTTAGAAGGTCATGTTCTTCCACACTATTATCCTTGAATTTTTTAAATACCAAGTGCGATTACTCTATATATACATCAAAACCATCTATGCCTTCCCTCAGCTTGATGACCAAAGAGCATCAGTGTAGGACTTGTGGGTGTAACCTAGACTACATATCATTGTTAATAGGCAGCAAGTTTGTTTTTACTGGTAACATGTTAGTATCAAGGTAGGAGGTGTATGGGGTTGTTTGTTTGTTAGGCGTTGGGGGCCTTGCTAATCCAGTGGTCCCCAGACCAGCCGCATTAGCATCACCCAACTCTGGGTACTCATTAGGAACACAGAATCTCAGGCCCCGCCCTAGATCTCCTGAATCAGAATTTGCATTCTGAGGAGATCTCCAGATGATTTATATGCACTTAAAAGTTTGAGAGCCACTGCGCAGGAATAAACATGGAACTCCTATATACTCTCACTGCACCCTTAACACAGCTCACCACTTTCCCCTATAAGAGTGGTTGTTTCTTGTCTGCAGACCCTGGGCTGGAAACATCTTCACTACCCTTTTCAGGGCAATGACGGTGTCTTGCCCATTGTTACATCAATGCCTCACAGGTGCTCAGTAGATTTTTGGTAAGGAATGAATGACTGGTTATACACGTAGTGTAGCATTTGAGCATGTGCTACCTTGAGTTTTCCCAGATCTTGTTGGCCTCTCAGCCCAGACTGCTTATAATAGTAACAGCTCACATTTCTCTGGATCACGTCTTCACCTGTCCATGTAGGACAGCCTGCTGCGGCAAACTACCACCCAACTATCTCTAAGAGCTTTTGCCTGTATCTCTCATGGAGTTTCAAGCCAATCCTGGCCAGCTGCCAGGAAGTGTCCACTCTTCCCTTCCATGTACCTGTTCTGGTCCCCTGCCCCTGTTCATCTGCCACTGCTGTTGTCACCTAGTATATCACTGTGTTCTTACAAGTGAGGCTTTGTGGTTCTTGAGGTCCAAAGCATCTGCCAGGCTTGCAGCTCATTTAACTCGCTGTTCTCTGTCCCTTCACATTTGGGTCAAGAGCTACCCTCCCTGGGGCACTATTCATATGTTCTCGGGAGGTTCTGGAACTGCCACTTCTGGGACCCCCTTTCCATCGAGCCCTGCCCTTCTGTTCTCAGTACAACAGAGTCCTTACTGTGGGTTCCTTGCCTTCCTTACCTACTGCCCTTCTGGGCAGGTCCCTTTACAGTGACCCCAGGACAGTATTCCTGGTTCAGTTTCCATGCCTGAGCCCTGGAATTAAATACCTGTGATGTGCCGGGGGGGGGAAAGAACAAAATTAATCACCAGACACAGTCCTTAACCTTGCTGCCATGGATTGCTCCTTTTCTCAGGTGTAAATCATATCGACCTTTCCAAGTGCTTCCATAGAAGTTTGAAGCTGGGTTCACACTCCACACCTTTCTCCCACAGTGGGGCACGGGACCGTTAGCGCCTTCAGTTTCACCCCAACAAAATACTTTCCATAAAGTCATTGCCTTGTTTTTCCACTTGCTTGATTTTTTTTTTGATTGACAAAGACTCTCTCCTTGACCAAACTTCAGTCAACTTCTCTGAGTCTTCTCTTTGACTCAGGGTAGCCCCAACCTTGCCCGTTTTGTCCAGTTTTAGCAAGAATCCTGCTGGGTCAGTTTAGCTTAAATCTGCCACTCTTGATATCTCATCACCCTGTCCTGGCTTCAGCAAGAATCCTGTTGAGTTGGTCTAGCAAGAATTCCCTAGCTTTGATGTTTCCTCGTAGTAATTTCCCATCCACTGACCCAGTCTTGCTCCTCGGCCACAAATCTCCATTATCCTTGGTGTATTTGGAGTTGAGCCCAGTCTCTCTCCCCTCCCCCACTGCAAACCCTCCACTGCAATTGTTCCTCTAGAATAAAGTCTTCTTTACTGTGTCTTTAACAAGTCATGTGTGGGCAAGAGGTTCGAGAGAGTTGTAAAACATATTTTGGATTAAAGCCTTTGAAACTTTTTGTATGATTCTAGTATAGTGTTTCTTGATCTTTCACATGTATATAAATCACCTGGTATATTGGGGATAGAGCCCAAAATTCTGCATTTCTGACCAGTTCAGGGGGATGTTGGTGTTTCACGCGTTCCCCCCCCCCCCCGCCCACATAGATTAGCCAGAGTCCAGCACCCCTTGTGGAATATATCCGAGCCTCAGTTGAAACTTCGGTTTGTTTTTTTTTAAGATTTTATTTGTTTATTTATCTTTAGAGGGGAAGGAGAGAGGGAGAGAAACATCAATGTATGGTTGCCTTTTCTGCGTCCCCTGCTGGGAGTTAGCCTGCAAGGAACCGGCCTGCAACCCAGGCATGTGCCCTGACTGGGAATCGAACCGCGATCATCTGGTTCGCAGGCCCGCGCTCAATCCACTGAGCTACGCCAGCCAGGGCCGAACCTTCGGTTTTTAATGTCCCAACACATGAGTTTCGCCCACAGCATTTATCACAGTTTGCTATTGTTCTCATTTGTTTTATTCTTTTTTTGTCTCCTCCATTGAAACATGAATTCTGTGAGGACAGGAACTACATCTATCTTGGTCATCGTTTTCTTTCTAACACATGGCACAAACAGTAACAAAACTTGGAAGCCAGGACACCGAAAAACAAGTGGTACCTGACTTAGCAGAACAAACCAGCTGAAGCCTAAAGCTGAGGAAAAAACCCAGTTTACACGGCAGAACTCCCCAAGGGCTCAGGAATTGGCAGGCCAAGTCCCTCTGGAAGTTGGAGGGTTGGGCTGGGTAGAAACAGGAAGGTTGGTTGGAAATCTACTAAGAAGCATTTGGACCAGGTCCCTCCCCACTCCACTGAGGAGTGGACTGAAGTTTCCTTGCACAAGAAGGTTGGAGTTTACCTTCACTCCTGTTCATTTGGTTCTTTGGCTTAGTGCCCGCCCCTTAAATACATTAACCGTTATTTGAGAGGACACTTTGATGAAGCCCATTCCTCCCTGTGTGTGGCTGCCTCACTTTTCATTCTTTAGGCCTCAGCTTAAATAATAACCTCTGTAGAGAAGGTTTCTGTACTGTTCTATCTAGAATAGTTCCCCCTCTTATTCTTCTCACTAGCCGAGTCCCCTCTGGTGCAACTGGTTTGTTGAACACAGGGAACTCCTAGGGCGAGGTAAAAGGAAGCATTATTTTTGACCCCTGCTGTTTCGAAGTGTGCCCTGTGCAATATGTGTCTATGTGTTTCTGTCTGTGTTTCTCCTGTTCACCTTCCTCTAGACAAGGGGGCAGTTCCCATGACATTTTTAGTTGTTCAGAGGAATTAGAAAATTCTACAGTAATCGGAAGCCCTAAATACAGACTCGGAAAATAAAGGTAGTCATCCTGCTGTACCTGTAAGTCTTCTCCCTTCCCTCCAGCTGATCCTTGCTAAGCCTGTCCACCAGCAGGAGAAGAGAGGGGAGGGGTCCTCTTATTCTTTCNAATAGCTTTGCCTAACTAGGAAGATGGAGGGTGGGGGTGGGTGAAGCAAGTTGGTGTGTTTCTCTCTAACACCTGGTGGTTTGAAAATTAAGGCTGTATCTGAAAGCAGATGTATGCATGGCTAGACCTATCTTGGCAGGTGGTAACCCTGGGGATAAAGAAGTGATCCAACCTCCCTTCCCATTTCTCTGACTCCACTGCCTGGGTCAAAGTTAAGTGGCCGGGGGCATGGTACTACGGAGGAACCTCAGATACTTGTCTTGGATTCTGGTGAAAAGGCTGGGGCCTGAGTCATTTAAAGTCATTTAAAGTCATTTAAAGCTGTTTTGAAGTGTGCACTGTGCAATATGTGTCTATGTGTTTCTGTCTGTGTTTGTCCTGTTCACCTTCCTCTAGACAAGGGAGAAGTTCCCATGACATTTTTAGTTGTTCAAAGGAATTAGAAAATTCTACAGTAATCGGAAGCCCTAAATACAGACTCGGAAAATAAAGGTAGTCATCCTGCCGTACCTGTAAGTCTTCTCCCTTCCCTCCAGCTGAGCCTTGCTAAGCCTGTCCACCAGTAGGAGAAGAGAGGGGAGGGGTCCTCTTATTCTTTCGGTCGGTCCAGCATTCCTCCTCCTCCCGAGCTTGCTGGCCTGAGGTTTCCAAACCTGCCATGGGAAAGGCCGAGGGAACAAGGATAGAAAGTTCTTCCTTGGCTGGTGCTTCCATTAAGATGGTCTCATTCTCTCTGGACTTGGCAGTTGTTGAGAGTGTCTTCTTCCCCTTGGAAGTTCATTCATTTCTGGCTTAGATTTACCCTCTCCACTCCAGGCTTCCTGCCAGACTGTAATGCACTTAAAGTCTGTCAGTGTTTTGGCTTCTGGGTTTTCTGACTTGCTTAGGAAGACTTCCCTCACACTGAAGTTACAAGAATCTTTCTATAGCTAATGTGCTTCATTTTTACATTTAGATATTTAATACCATTTAAATTTTATTTTTATGTATGGTATGTGGTAGAGACCTACTGTATTTTCTCACAGATGAATAGGCAACTTTCCTGACCCCATTTATTCTTTCTCCACAGAATTATGACTTCGCATTGATCATACATCTAGTACTAGTATATGTTTGTGTGCTAGTTTGCTAGGACTGCCATACTAAAATATCACAGACTGGGTGTCTTAAATGACAGAAATGTATTGTCTCACAGTCCTGGAGGCTAGAATCCAGGATCTGGGTGTCAATGGCATTGATTTATTCTGAGGCCTTTCTCTTTGGCTGGTAGGTGGCCATCTTTAGCCTATGTCTTGACTTGGTCTTTCCCATGGGATCTTTTTCAAGGATGCCAGTCATATTGGATTAGGGCCTACCCTAATGGTCTCATTACAGCTTCACTGCCGATTTAAAGACCTATCTCCAAATATATTCTGAAGGATGGGGTTAGGGCTTCGATATATGAATTTGGAGGGGGAACACAAACATAACCCATAACAATCTGGATTTGTTTTAAGAACTTTTCCATTCCCGCGTTATCACAGCTACAAACTTAGAAGTACTTAGAAGACAGTCTATTATTTAGAAATGAACTTTTCTTACTAGTTCAAGTGTTACATTCTTCGGAAAACTTTTCCCAACCTCTTCTTTCTCTTAGAAACAAATACCTCCCATGCATTATATTTGAACCTCTATTATAACAATATTCCCTTCATAAAGGCGTGTCAACATCTAGTTTCAAATTAGATCACAAGCCCATAGGGCTCAAATAATTAATTTTTTAAAGTTATTAATTATTCATACATGGCATTATTAACAGCGGCTTGCTAATGACTTCATTACACACTGTTCTTCGAGTTTCACTCGCAGCAAATAGGAGTGAGGCTCAGTGCAGCTGTCACCTGCCTGAGGGCGCAGCACGTTGATGGGTGACTTACAATTTCAACCCAGTTCTTTTTAACTCTGAATCTCACCCTCTTAACCAGTAGAAAGTACTGCCTCTTTAGCTATTTTGTATCCCCCGACTCCAAGCAGAAGGCCTGGCGTACAGTAGGTACCTAATACATGTGCTTATAAAGTGAACTAAGCCGAAAGGCGTACCAATCAGCTTTTGTGTTGTCAGCCTTTCTATTTAAAGCCCTGTGACTGGGGAGCGATTTTAGGTCTGCATTACTGTGGCTGCAGTAACAGATATGCGGTCCTCCCCTGGGACACATAGCGCCTGTGCTTCCGAGTAATGACTGTCACCTTTTCCTTCCTGTGTTCTCCTGATCTTCAACATAATCCATGGGCTCAAACCAAGCTCCACTGTAGCTGTTTACTTGATGCTACCATTTCTCAGCAGGTCCATATAATGCCATGAAAACTTCATTGAGAGAGCATTACAAACAACTTTGTAAAAGACAGTAGCACATAGACTGTTAACAAATGCTACTTCTCGATTGTCGCTGGAGACTTGATGCAGTGGTTCGCCCATGAGCAGAGTACTGTATCATCATGTGTATGATTTGGTGGGTATCTTAGCCTGTTGGGTACTGTAACAAAATACCACATACCTGTATTTTTTGGACTCTAAGATGCACTTTCCCCCAAATTTGGGAGGAAATGGGAGTGCATCTTATAGTCTGAATGTAGCTTGCCTGGCTCGCTGTGGGGGAGGGGGTGGCGGTGGAGTGGGGTCATAGGCTATTAAATATTTTACCACATTTTTTGCTTCAGAATATTTCCCCTGTTTTCCTCCTCTAAATACCTAGGTGCGTCTTATGGTCCAATTCATCTTATAGTCCTAAAAATATGATACTAGGTGGCTTAAACAACAGAAATTTATTTCCTCACAGTTCTGGAGGCTGGGAAATCCAAGGTCAAGGTGCCAGAAAAATTGGCTCTTCCTGGCTTGCAGATAGCCACCTTCTCACTACATCCTTCTATGGCCTTTCTTTGGTGGATAGGTGCAAAGACAGAAATTGGAAGTGCTCTGATGTCTCTTCTTAAAAAGACACTAGTCCTATTGGATTAGTGCCCTACGCTTAGACCTCATTGAACCCCAGTACTTCCTTAGAGGACCCTTCCTGAGCTTAGGATTTCAGCATATGAATTTGGGGGGGACACAAACATTCAGCCATAACAGTAGGTCAAGTTGACTCCAGATGGAAAAAGAGGATAGGCCTTTGAAGATCTTAGCACATTTGGGGCTCAATAATTATAACTAGAATAATACTTCTTTATAACTAAATTGTTTTATCTATCTTATACATGAGGATTCACATCTCTATAAAATTTTGAGCAATATAGCCTACTCAGAATTTATTTTTAAATGCTTGAGTTTCCTAGATGAAAGATCTCTGTTATTTAATGATGTAAAACATTTCATCAAAATAATAAGGTCTCCATTACATTCTATCTTCAATAACAAATGTAATTTTCATCCTAATCCACAGTTTTGCTATTTAAGATTTATATGCATTTTTTAGTTATTTCATTCAACTATACCAAACAATCTATTTTCTTCCATAATATTACTTTTCAGATACATATAACTCTATCTCCCCAGTGGTCTCTGTTTAGTTATAAAATTTTTATTGCTACAGATTTCCTTTTAGCTCTTTATGATTTCTCTCTCTTCAAGGTCCTGTCTAGGTCTGACACCCTATGCTTCTGAGATGCTCCATGGTGAAAGCAATGTTTTAAAATCTGGGCTTGCCACGTTCCAAAAAAATATCAGGTCGCAGAGGTGGGTGGAGTGACTGAAGTGCTGTTATTGATAGTGTTCTATAGAATCGCAAACGCAGCTTGAAATGATTGTGTGGGTTGAGTCCCCTTACTTCATGTTGCCATAAATTCATAAATAAATGGTTTTCTAAGAGCGTGTCAAGGTTTTTCTCCTTCCTAAGAATTTTCCCTCAAGTTTCTTTGATGCCTGTTCCTCTCCCTCAGTAGCAGGTGTTCAGCTCTCAACTTCCATCTGCATTGTTTCTGACAATGTGGTCCTTATTAGAAGCTTACCAATTCTGTTTTCCAAAGAGGCAGCCTTGTAACAGCTGCCTGCACTTGGCGACGTAGCCTTGTCGTGGCTGCTGTATCTCTCCAGTCTGTGGCTGGGTTTCTGATTATTGGTGAAGGCAGATGTAATTCCTAAGGCTGCCATTTGAAATTTAATATGTACCAAACTGGCTATAACATCTGAATGAAGAATTTCATTTTACTAATTTTAAACATGTAAGAGTTAAAATAACCCCCACACTTAAAAAGAATTTATAGGAAAACAGCTTTCAGAATTGTCTGCTCAAATGAAATCCCATGACCTAGCCCTGGTCCGGACCTAGTCCAGGACCTAGCACACAGCCAGGCTGTGCCCACTCCTCAGAGATCTGGGTCCCAGGCTCTTTCCCCACTTGGTACTAAGAATGTTTGGTGGGGCCAGACTTATTGCATTTGCATGCATGTGATTAAAATTCGGGTCATTTTATTTGGATATTAAAGGTAAGAATGTCACAAGAAGGCTGGAGGACTTGGGGATATAATTCGGATTATGTGTCAATGACCCCCAAACCTATACCTGTATACCAGACATCTTTCCCAGGTTTAAATGGTGAGCCTGTATGTACCTCAAACTCAAAATATCTAAAATTAAATTATTGTCTTCCTTCTTTGCTCCATGAATTTTGACACTATCTACCAGTTTCCTGCAAGAACTACATTTTACCTTCACAAACAGTCTTCAAGTACTGTCAATTTACTTCCTAAGTGTCTCCTATTTTTCATCTCTACTTCACAACCCTATTGCAAATCCATCAAATTCACTGGATTACTGTAAAGCCCTCCTAACGTGTCTCTTTGCTTCCCAGCTCTTTCCCTTGTAATTGGATTTTTCTAGAGTGTGCATAGCTTTAAAAAGATAATAAAAAATTACGATTTTCAGAACGCGGTCCCAGATCTGTCCAGCGATGCTGAAAACACTCTCCTACCACTCCGAATGATTTAAGGCTCTTCTTATCACTGGTTGTGAGGAAGTAGATGATGTGTCTTGGTGGTGGTGTTTATTTCACGTTTCTTGTGCTTACTGCTCATTCCATCTGGATCTGTGGGTTTATAGTTTCCATAGTTTGGAAATTCGGGGGCCATTATTTTTTTAAGGTTTTATTTATTTATCTTTAGAGGGGAAGGAGAGAGGGAGAGAAACATCAATGTATGGTTGCCTTTCATGCGTCCCCTGCTGGGAGTTGGCCAGCAGGGAACCAGCCTGCAACCCAGGCATGTGCCCTGACTGGGAATCGAACTGCGATCCTCTGGTTTGCAGGCCCGCGCTCAATCCACTGAGCTACACCAGCCAAGGCTTCGGGGGCCATTATTTTTTTAAACATGTCTTCTCCTCCTGCCCCCTTTCAAAGGCTTCAATTACATGTACATTAGGCTGCGTGAAGCTGTCTCATGGCACACTGGTTCTTTTTTATTTCTTTCCTTTTTTCTTCCTGGGCTTTACTTTGTGCATCTTCTCCTGCTTTGCCTTTGATTTGCTACACTTTTCTTTTTCCATGGCTAATCTGTTGTCAACCCCAACTAGTGTATTTTTCATCTCAGTCATTATAGTTTTTTCTCTCTAGGAGTTCCACTTGGATCTTTTATTATATTTTTTATACTTTCTATATCTCTACTTAACATTTTGAACCTACAGAATGCAGTTGTGATAGCTGTTTTAACGTTCTCCACTTCTAAATTTAGCAATCTATATATGTCAGTTATGAGTTAGTTTCAATTTGTGGGAGCAACTTTCCTCGCAAGTCCCCCCATGTGCCACGGATGAGAATAAATATGACAGAGACATGATGTGATCTGCTTAGGGAGGGGAAGTGGCCATTTTCCCAGAGGAAAAAGCCGTGGGCAGTGGCCAGTTTCTCAGGGGGAAAAAGCCTCGAGCCCCCTCCTCCAGGGCCTTTTATTGGGTTGTAATGCACAGGAATACAGGGCAGCAAGGATCAAACAGTAGATAACATTTCAAAGAAATCTGAGGGCTTACTATGGGTCAGAATCTGTCGGGAACAGAGTTTTAGGGTTTCCTGCTTGAACCCTTAACATATGAATGAAAGCACTCTTAGCAGAGCAGATTTCACAGGTTTATCAGGAAGTCTTTGTGATGCCAGTTTTTTCCCCAGGACATGCTCTAGCAAGGCAAGAAGTTGCACCCCTTCCCATCAGGTATTCAGGCTTAAGGGGATTAGAGCCAGGAAGTGCTTCTCCCAGAGGACATGGGGACTCGGGCTATGTCAAGGGGGTGGTGCAGGGTGGGGTGAGAGTTCATTGCTCTTTGTTGCAGCCCCCCCCCAGTCCTTCCATGAAGGCCTCCCAAGTGATTGTGTCTGACTTAGGTTGCCCCCCGCTGTGAGGGGTCTTACCTGTCATTGACTTCCGACCAGGCTTTGGGGGCAGAGAGAGAAAACTGAGGCAACATTTGCTACCAGAGACAGGCTTTCTCTCCTGTGGCTGGCATTCCAAAGGTCGTCCCTCGCCCTTAGCTACAAGGGGTACAGATACAATTCCTAAAACCAGGCAGAGCAGTCTGCAACATCAATTCATTGATTATTCTCCTAATTATGCATTATGTTCTCCTACTTCTTTGTCTGCCAATCTGTGTTTGAATGCCAGAAATTGTAAAATTTACCTTGATGGATACTGGATATTTTTGTATTCCTACAAATATTTTGGAGCTTTATTCCAAAATGATAAGGTACTTGGGTGTGGTTTGGCCTTTTGGGAGTCTTGCTTTTATGACTTGTTAAGCAAGCACATAGCAATGTTCATCTAGAACTACTTATTTCCTGCTACTGAGGCGAGATCTTCCTGAGTTTTCTATGCATTGCCCTGAGATTTGTGAGTTTTTCTCATTTAGCTTGTGAACAGGTGCTACTTCTGGCCCTGTATGCACGCAGGGGACTGTTCTCTAATCCTTTTTAGGTACTTTTCCCCCAGCCTCTAATAGTTTGCAGGTCATGCACAGACAGATCAATACTCGGCTGAATGCTCAAAATAGACCTTAAAGATTTGGGGGATCTTTTCAGGGAGTATATTACATCACAAAGCAGTTGTAAGGATCGAGTATGGATATGGATATGGATATGGATATTTGAGTTCTATACATATTTGCCTGTAACTTAGTGCCTGACACATAACTGGAGCTCGATAAACATTTTTTAAACTTGGTTTAGATCTTTGAATGCAAATCACCCTTAGTGCACATGTCTCATTTGTTTGACTACCCAGTATCTATAACTTCTAATAAAGCAGAATTTCCTATTGTAGAAACTAAAAATGCCAGACCAATTTTTTTTAGCATTCTTGCTGCTCAAATGAAAGCCCATGACCTAGCCCTAGTCCATACCTAGTCCATGACCAATACCCATACTTGTTCTCTATTCTAAAGAAGAAGCAGTCCTGGCCGATGTGGCTCAGTGGACTGAGGGCTGGCCTGTGAACCAAAAGCTTGCCAGTTCAATTCCCAGTCAGGGCACATGCCCGGGTTGTGGGCCAGGTCCCCAGTTGGGGGCGTGTGAGAGGCAGCTGATTAGTGTTTTTCTCACACGTCAACGTTTCTCTCCCTCGCTTTCTCCCTCTTTCCCCCTCTCTAAAATAAATAAAATATTTTTATAAAAAGAAGCATGTTCAAGGAAGATGCAGAGACTCCACTGAGTTCATTCAAGGGACAAGAAGTAGCATGAGCAGTGAGAGTAGATGCACCAGTTTTTGGAGGCAACATTCCCAGCGGCAGCAGTAACAGTGGCCAGGCCGATGGCTGTTTGGTACCCAGTAATGAAATGGTGGGGCTTTCACTAGGACTCTTCTGTGGTGAGATGTTTGGGCTCATTTTTTGTTGAGTAGTCTATCAGCCTGGTTGTCCAGTGTTTCTAGAGATGTTCCACGGCATCCAGTGTTCTTTCACGTTTTTTATTATTGAAATATATGCGTATACATAAGTATATGCATGCGTATGTAGAGGGGTGAGCAAAGGTAGGTTTACAGTTGTGAGTACACGAAACGGTTGACTCTTGTATTATTATTTACTTATGTAAACCTACTTCATTAATTAGCGTTAGCCTACTTTGCTCACCCCTGTATATGCGTATGTGTGTATATTCACCACTTAAGTGATACATTTTTACAAGCTAAATTTTCATGAAACTGAACATGTTTATAACCGGTGCCCAGATCACCAAAGAGAATATTACCAGTATCCCAGAAGTTTCCTTATTCCCCCTCCAATTATTACCCTCTGCCATCCAACTATACAGGCATAGTCACAACTCCTAACATCATGGGTTAGTTGTGCCTGCTTTTGTGAAACTTTGTGCAAATCTAGTCACACCACATATTTTTGTGTGTATACCTAACATTATGTTTATGAGATCTTTATAATTTTGTGTTGTTGTAGCTTGCCTATTCTTCTCGGAAGAGTAAAGCATCCCATGCAACAAATACACTATAATGTATTTAGTCATTTGTGTCAGAGGGTCTCTAAGACCACCCTCGGGTTCAGCGATTTGCTAGAAAGACTCACAGAACTCAGAAAAGCTGTCGCACAGTTAAAGTTCATTACAACTCAAGGGCACAGATTGAAACCAGCAATGGAAAAAGGTGCACAGGGCTGAGTCCAGAGGAAACCAGTTCCTAGTTGTCCTCTCCCAGTGGGATTGCATGGAAAGTGCTTAATTTTTCCAGCATGTATACGTGGCATTATGTGCCCAGTGTTGCCAATCAGGGAAGTTCACCCAAGCCTTAGTGTCCACAGTTTTTTTCCTTCCCTCCCCCCCTCCCTTTTTTCTCTGGTCAGTCATGTGGGTACTGCATGTGCCCCCACAAATAACCTCAGCTACTCAGTCTCCATCCCCTCAGAGATCAAACTGATACATCATGGCCTAAAGGCTCAGGCACACAAAAACAAGTATTCACATCGATCACATTATTAGCTTAAACTAACCACCATAGCTCATGGCTTTAGAAATAAAAGGACATTCTTTTCAGGCAAGATAATCCGAGGGCTCAGAGATCTCCTCCCTGGAGCCACGTCCTGAATGTTCAGACTTGCACAGTTCCCCTTTGTGCACACCAGACGGGCATTTGGGAAGTTAACACTTTTTGTTAATACGAAGAGTATTTCTATGAATATTCTTATACATTTTTGGTGAAGATTTGGGTGCATTTCTATTGGGTGGTTTCTTAGTTGTAAAATGGTAGGTCCTAGGATATGCATTGGTCAGTGCTCAGACACAAAGCCAAATTGGTTTCCAAAGTCACTGTACCAATTTACATCCCCAGCATCAGTGTGCAGAAGTTTTCAATATCCTTTTTTAAAGACACAGTTTTGTTGAAGTACAACTGACATGCAATAAAATACATATTACAATTCATACTGATACATTTTGACACGTATATACATTTATAAAATCACCACCAGAAGCAAGATAGTGAAACTTCACCCCTAAAAGTTTCCTTGTATTCCCAATACTCTCCTAATTAATTTGTTTTCTGTTTAAGCCAGACAGAGTCAGTTTCTGTTGTTTACAACTGAGACTTCCTGGTTGATATAATGGCATCTTGCATTTATCTTGCCGGTGCACCCAGCTTGGTCTTCTGCGTTTCTTTTCACTTAAATCGAGTCTTGCTGAACATCTATGGTGTGTGCTGGACACACAGACTCTGATCTTTGCCTATGGAAGTTAGTTAGGTTCCAGATTACAGCTTTATCCTCAGGACTCTTTGGAATTCCATGCATCTTTTTATCCCTGTTCACTGCACACTTTTCTTCCTGAACCATCCTGTAGCCCCCAAGCCCAGTCCTTCTGGCTTGGCCCAGAACCAAACTCTCCTAGGCCCAACTCCAACACAGGGCTTCTCAGATGGTAAAAGAAAGGGCCTCTCGGCTCTTCATTAAGTTGCATAAACCAGTATTATGAGTTGAATTGTGTGTCCCTCAAAGGATATGTTGAAGTCCTAATTCCCAGTACCTCAGAATGTAACCGTATTTGAGGTAAGGTCTTTATAGAGGGAATGAAGTTAAAACATGGTCATGAAGGGTGGGCCCCAATCCAGTATAATGGGTGTTCTTATAAAAAAGGGGAATTGGAACACAAAGACCAACAAATAGGAGGAAGATGATTCAAAGAGACACAGGGAAAAGAGGGTCGTGTACAAGCCAGTGAGAGAGTCCAGGGACAGACCCTTTCCTCACCACCATCAGAAGGAGTCAGCTCTGCTGACGCCTTGAGCTGGGGCTTCTAACCTCTAGAACTGTGGGACAATACGCTTCTGTTTGAGCTGCTCAGTTGTGCTGTTCATGATGGTGGCCCTAGCGAAGTACGGTAATACCACTGGGCAGGACACGTCAGCTATTCACCATCATTTTCAGATCATGTGATGTACAGCAGAGGGTCAGAGGGCAGCGGCTGTCCTTCAGGAAACACTGCTTGTTATAAACATTGAGGCTGGGGAGAAAAGAATTTGGGAAGAGCAAACAAACCCAGATTATTTGATTTGGGCCACTCCTGAGACCCTGAACACGACCTGGCTGAATCATGATGCTCTATAATCCTTCATATTTTTTTTTCTCAAATTGAAAAGCATGACTCATTTTGCAACAACCATCTGTGTTAGCACATGGATTCCTTTATTGCCACTAAGTTCTGTTCCAGTCTGAGGGGGTGAAATGGGAATGTTTTTCTCCCAGTCCTTTTCATGGGAACATTTCCAAAACCAGAAGATTAATGAAATTTCGATAAAGGCAAGTACAGCGTGCCTTAAAAAAATGTTCCTGAAATATTCTCATCACCTTAAATCAGGTCATCTGCCAGGTTACCTTCAAAGAATCTGACTTCCATCTGAGTGCCTGTGAGGACTGGACTTTGCTTTACTTGGAAATTGTTGTGAAATTCCAGAACTCCTATGTGCCTTCATGGTCAAACTTTTGATTAAAGAGGAAGAAGCAGGGAGAAAGAGGATGACATGGACAGACGGTACACTGGAAATCCTAAATGTATTCAGAGCAAGTGATTTGTTGCCCTTCCCCTGAAGTGGCCGTAAAGAATATAATAAATGTGTCCCTAAGGAACTTCTTTTCTATTTCAAGTCCTTTCTTAGGCTACTTTCACCCTTCGATCTTCACTTCTTTTTTGGTCTTTAGGTATGAATTTAAATATATTTCAGCAAAGCTGCACAAGCAACCCATTTGGTTGAGCCTCAAAAGATCAGTTTCCAAGCACTGCGTGGAAGTGAGCATCGTGCCCTCCGCTCAGGAGCATGTTCTGGTGCCCTTAACGGATACTTTGGTTTGCTGGACGTCAAAGACCCCTTTCCACATCGCTGGCCCAACCCCCTCTGCTTCCATGGATTAGCGTCACTGCTTTGTCTACACGCATTGCTTTTTCTCCTTTTAAATTTGAGATAAAATTCACATAAAATAAAAATCACCATTGTAGCATTTTTAAAGTACACAATTTAGGGATTTTTAGCAGATTCACAATGCTGCGCACCCCCCCAGCACTAGCTAATTCCGGAACATTTTCATCATCCCCCCAGAAAACCTTACACCCATTTCCTGTCTCCTCCTGATTCTGCCATCCCCTCTCAGCCCTGACTAATCTACTCTCTGTTGCTGTGGATTTGCCTCTTCTGGACACGTCACATGAATGGACTCAGATAGTGTAAGGACATTATATCTCCCTCTGTCACTTAGCAGGTTTTCAAGGTTTATCCAGAATGTATCATGCGTCAGTTTTTTTCTTTTTATTGCCAAACAACATTCTCTTGTATGAATGGACCGCATTTTGTTTATCCATCTATCCAGTTCATGGATGTTGGACTGTTTCCATTTTTTGGCTATTGTGAATAACACTGCTTTGAACATTCATGTACAAGTTTTTGTGCGGATATTTGTTTTCAACTCCCCTGGTTATACACACGCCAGGGGCTGGAATTGCTGGGTTGTGCCATAACTCCAGGTTTAACTCTTTGAGGAACTGTCCAGTGTTCTACAGCATCTTTTGATGAAGGAGAAGAAATTAAGGTTGATTTCAGACACGTTGCTTTTGAGGGACAGATGAACTGGCACAGTTCATGAAGTCGAAGATGCAAGAAGTGTGTCTAGGTGAGATACCAAGGTAGAAATTTCAATGTGGCCATCATCTACATGCAGTGATTGTTAAAGCTGCAGGGGAGAGGTGGTCTCTGGGGGGCGATGACACGTAGAAAGAAGGGAACATGAAAGGCCCATGATAGGCCATCCCCTGTCTAGGATTGTGTTTCTGTGTGCTGCCAATGTAATCATCACAAGATGAGTAAGTGGAGGCTACCATTAGTCCTATTTTATAGATGGGGCAACTGAGGCTCACTGAGGTTAAATGTGTAGACTGGCTTATGCAGCTTGTATACTGTAGCTGAGATGGGATATAAATGCTAGTAAAGACCACAGATACAACCTGAACAAATCTTAGGGATTAGAGGGAGATTTTTTAAAAATAGAGCACCATTAAGTGTAGTAGGATGGGATAAGTGACACATCATGTTCTGGACTAAAAGAAGAGGGCTTTTGTTCGTTTGTTTTGTTTTGTTTGGGGAGAAGGTTGTCAACTGTGCCAAGAGGTCAAGTAAACACAAAACATATGTGTATAACAGTATCAGATTATCTCCTTTTCGACCCATTATATGCCTCAGCATGTTTGCTGTTCACACATTGACTGGCATGCTCTGGGCTACGCGCTGCTGCCCTGCGTGTGTTTTCCTCAGCAGAGAACCAGGACCCCCGCTGAGTCTCTACTGCAGACAATAAGAGCATTTCGGTAGGAGTGAGGAAAAACCATTATTTACAGTGAGAAGTTTTATGACCACTGGAATTTCAAAGCAAAATGAGATTTTCTCATATCAAACTACAAAGTAAAAGTTCAAGAACATAAGACTAAATAACTCTGAGTACGAGAAAGAAAAAGAACACAATTGCAGCTTTGACATAAAAACCATATTTTACAAGTAATGAGGCAGTACCCTCACCTTTCCTCAGTATTTTATGTCTTCAGCATTTTTTTTTTGTCTTCAGACAGTATGGGTGGACCTGAAATTAAGTGCCACCATTTCAGAGCACCGAAGCATGACCACATAATGTGACATCCAGAAATCTCAGGCACTTACAGCCAGTCAAGGCTTTTTAATTTTTTTAATAGCAATCTTGGCTTTTCCCGACTTCATATTGTTGGTTTACTTGGCGCCTTAGGATGTTTTCAAGGATATAAAACAAGGGTGGGGCTGGATCCATGTAAAGGCAGTCATGAAGCTTTTGTATGAAAACTTTCTGTGAAAAGATTGGAAACAAAAAAATATTTTTTGAGAAAAAACAAGGTAAAATAGGTCTATATTACTCACGTGCAGTGGATGGATTTATTCTAGTTAGTTGATTGTTTTGTTTTCTGCTCTGATAAGACCAGACTTTAGTTTTCAGAGAAGGGATTTTGCTCACACGTGCACTTTCAAGTGAAGAGAGGAGGGAAGCCTCCTGGATCCAGTCGGCTTGGTCGCTGTTGCTGCTGGCTTTGCATGTACTGACACCTGAGAAAATGGGTCCCACAAAGGTGTAAGAGAGCACTGGAGGAGGGCAGTCCTTGCTGCTGGGGGCCCACGGCCATCAGGGGTTCCTACTTAACCTCAGCTCCTCGGAGAAATATGCGTCCTTTCAGAAGATCTTAATATTGAATACTTACTCTGCAGTATTCACTGCATGGAACGCCTCCCACGATTTATGTTCCCTGGCGTTCACCACCTTGTACAATCC
Organism: Sturnira hondurensis; assembly: GCF_014824575.4. Taxonomy (NCBI): domain Eukaryota; kingdom Metazoa; phylum Chordata; class Mammalia; order Chiroptera; family Phyllostomidae; genus Sturnira; species Sturnira hondurensis. The sequence goes on from NW_028085930.1 coordinate 8,207,028, forward strand.
TCTCCCCCTGAGTGAAAATGAGACCTATGATTTACTTCTGACCAACAGAATATAGTAAAGATAATGAGCTATCACTCTCATGATTATGTTATGTTATATAAGCCTCCAACTTGCTAGCAGACTTGCTGCTCTAAACACTCTCCTTGCTGCCTGGCTTGACAGAGTCGATGGCCACGTTGGCAAGCCCATGTGGCAAGGACCTGCAGGCAGCCCGTAGGAGTTGAGGGTGTCTTCTGGTAAACAGCCATTGAGAAGTCAGGGCTCTCTGCCCAAACAACCACGAGTTAGTGAATTCTGCCAACATCTGATTGGAGGTGGATTCTTCCCCACACAAGCCTCTAGAGGAGACCACAGCCTCACTCATCACCTTGAGAGCAGCCTTGTGAGGTCCTGAGCAGAGGACCTGCCTGGACTCCTGACCTACAGAAACTGAGAGATAAGAAATGTACTGATGTGTTTCTTTAAGCAATTTGTTATGCAACAACAGAAAACTAACACAACCACGTATTTTTTTCTACCTTTATTATTTTTTATTGTTCAATTACAGTTGTCCCCATTTTCCCCTAGGTTGCTCTCCCTTGCCCCATCCAACCTCTGCTCCCAAAGACACTCACCACCCCATTGTCCTTGTCCGTGGGTCCTTTATACATGTTCTCCTTCTTTTTCCACCCCCACCATTATCCCCCTCTCCACTCCCCCTCTGGTCAATGTCAATTTTTTCTTTATTTCCATGTCTCTGGGGTTTTTTATTTTGCTTGATTGTTTTGTTGATTAGGTTCCACTTATAGGTGGGATCTTATGTTATTCATCTTCCACTGCCTGCCTTATTTCACTTAGCACAGTGCTCTCCAGTTCCATCCATGCTGTTGTGAAGGGTAGGAGTTCTTTCTTTCTTTCTGCTGTGTAGTATCCCATTGTGTAAATGTACCACAGTTTTTTGATCCACCCATTTCCTGATGGGCACTTAGGCTGTTTCCAGCACTTGGCTATTGTAAAAAATGCTGCTAAGAATATAAGGGTGCATAGGTTCTTTTGAATTGATATTTCAGGATTCTTAGGGTATAATCCCACAATCACATATTTTAACTACTGATCCAAAAGCTTCATTGTAAGTTTAATTAACAAGCTTATTCTTAAATAACACTTAATGAGACCAATGGTTGACTGCTTTGAGTAAGTACCATAGAGTTTCAGAATCTATAAGCAGATTCTGTCAGGTTTTTTCCCTGTAACTTATTAATAGTCATAAAAAAGCTAAGGGGATAGAACATTGTCTTATTCTGAATATGAAAGGGGTATTTGCATCAAACTGCACTAAAAGGGAGTGCCCTAGGAAAAGGGAACCTGCCCGGGTGGCCAGTCCCTGTCACGTGCACCGCCTGCGTTGATCACTGCTTATCGGCTAGTCAAATGAACTCCTTCTATTTGGTTACCTCAAAAGAATTTAGGAAGGAAGAAGGCCTAGAATCAAGGTTGGGTGAGCCAATCTAATAGCGGTTATGTCCCTCGGGAAGTAGAATATGTAAATTTGGGTGGCAGAGACAATCTGGTTAATCCAGGACCTTCCCGGAGGGGTTAGTGTTTATGCTTTGTCTTGTCCACAGTCAACTTTTCTCTCGGGGTTGTCTGTCTTCCTTTTCACGGTTCTTTGCAGTCTGTCATCTATTCAATCTGTTCTTAAGACTTCATTAGTTTTGACATTAACATTTGACATTTTGAACATTTTGACATATCTTCAAACTCATAATTGTTTGATTAAGTAAATAATTCATCAGAACTATGTAGCTAGGTATAATTCTTTGAGTGATTGCTGAGTAATTGCACATTCAGATTACTGTAACATCCTTATAAACACTGCATGGCGTCCAAAACAGGAGACACATTTTGACTTTCATTTTGCTCATAAAAATTTCAAAGTTCAGTTTTTACAGATGAAGTAGAGAATCAATTACCCTGTGAATGCTCCGGAACTCACCCCACCACATCTGTCACCTCCCAGTGCCCACCAATGTGACTTTCATTGCATGTGCGTGCCTGGGCATGTGGTGTCCAAAATCACACCACTTTGGGAGACCACTTTGGGAGAAATTGTGCCTGCATTTCTGATCGAGCAGGGACCAGCCAGGAGAGAGAATCAATCATGCTTTCAAGACTGCTGCTAATAAATGGACTTTTAAAATAAATGTTCACTGCCCACCACCATAGATGAGCTGATATAACTGGGGCCAGCTGGACCATATGCCTTACCACAGAAAATTCTTGGTATGTGAGAAGATTTGAGATGGGGCATCTGCTTTCTGCTCCATAAGAAGGGACTGAGAAGGCCCCAGCTATGACATTTAGCAAAAAAAAAAAAACCCACAAAAAACAAAAAAAGAAACCCCACTATGGTACTATCAATGGGAAAACCAACCTACAGTCAGTCCAGAATGTTTTAGCTACTGGAACCACTGTAGGAAGTTTCTTCGGCCCTTTGTTTCTAGTCCAGAATCTTCTTTGCAGTTACGTCACTGGCACCATTCAGCTCTAAGTTCACAAATAAACACATTTTAGCCAGAATCCCCTATATTAGCCGGATTGTTTCTGCTGCTGAAATTCACGTAATTCACATTCTTCGGGAGGATGGGACATCAGTGGCTTTTAGGATTGCTCACCCAAACTTGATTCCAAACTTCTTTCTTTTCCTGCGTCCTTTTTGGGTGAGAGCTGGAGTTCATCTGTTTTGTTGTTGTTGTTTTTGTTGTTGTTGTTGCATTTCACGTCTACAGCCAACCAATTCCTCACCCCTTTGCCACTTCTTGTCTCACCCTCTTTGCCCCCAAGAATTTACTTCTCTTCTGGATGCACATGGTCACCTCTGCTCTTCCATGTTAGGATGAAGGCCTCACTGGCTCCCTTCATGAGAGAGAACTTTGATCACAGGCCATGCAGTGACTAATGCTCCATCTTTCCACCTGTACTAAGTTAGGTGATAGCCAAATTTTTCTCTTTTCCAACAAAGAGAGAAACAAGATTAGAGTTCAGCACTTGGGCTATTATTTCATAAGGAGTTCAGTGCTTCAGCAAAATTGCCCGATCTTTATCCTCTCAATTCAATTTTCAGGATGCCGTGCAGAGAAAAAATGTGTTCGAGTTATCTTCCTCCTTGTACAAGAGCATCCAACAAGAGCCTCCTCCTCTTAATTCCCAGCAGAGAACAGCAGCCACTACTGAATGCCATCAGAAATATCAAGATGAGTCCCTTCAGTTTCAAGACGTGATGGCTTTGTGCTTTCTCAGTCACAGAGAATTGTCCTGACTTTCCTTCTTCGGGTAGCTTTCTGCAGGGCCCTGAGAATGGCTTTGCTTTGATTACCCAGTGATTTACAGCCCTTCTCATCTGCTTCCCATATCTCGTTTTTCCAGGACGTGGGGAGCTCTTTTCTCACCCTGTTGCCTCAAAGCAATTTTCCTTATCATCTTCCTAAAGCCCAAGGCCCATCCTCTTTATGTATTTTTGATTCTCCTGAAAAATAATTGCTTGATTTGTTTCTCCCTTCCCTGCTTCCTTTGTTTCTGTCCTTTCCTTTTCTTTCCTTTTCTCTGCTCTTCTCTTTTTTCTCTCTTTCTTCATAGCATAAGGGCAGACTTTTTGTAAACACACTAATACTCTAATCTTAACACTGATTCTTTAATAGAGCAAGAAAAGAGTATTTTCTTTCTGTCGTATTTGCCTGGTGAGGCATGTGCAATTGTCCTAGGGAATTTCAGAGCTTTGTGCTGGGGGTGACCTCAATATTCCTGGTATTTCTGAAAAATAGTATGCCCACATTCTGATACAGAGACATTTGTTAGGGCATCTCCCAGAAGCAAAGCTGAAACAAAGATTGAGTGTACATAGTTTTGGGGGGACGTTGGGAGATGAGAAGAGGTTGTACGTGTGTGTGTGTGTGTGTAGTAATAAAAGAAGAGAAGGCTTTCTATAGGGAGCCTACTATTAAGGCAGCTACCATAATGTGCAACTGAAATTTAGTTTTGTGGCAAAATTTTGGAAAATGGTGTAACACACATACTTCATTATGATGCTTATCAAGGGGCAAGAAGGCCCCAGGTATTCGTATTCTATACCCAATGTTCGTACCTGTAAAGTTATTTGTGAAGGGATGCCCAGGCACCTTGGGCCTGCCCTGCCTGCAAACAAAACAGATTCGAGTGGCCCACAAGGGCAGCGCTCTGACGGAGTTGTAGGTTCTGGTTGTTGGAAAGCAGGCTGGCATTCACAGATGTGAGGAGATATGAAGGGGGCACCAGTGTATCTGCTATAGGGGACCAAAGGGAAGAGCTTGGAGGACCCAGTGTATCCCATCACTTACCTGACAAACAACTGATCTGAAAGGCACAGTGGTGGCAGACTATGTTGTGGCCCGGAAGTTCTCCACCTGAGCTAGTGGCTCAGGTTCATGGATGATCAGCATAGGAGACATTTGTCACTCTTGCTGCCCAGCCCTCCAAATCTTTCCTATTTTACATCATTAAGTGACTTGGTCAGATGCTCTCATTCCAGAGGCCAAACGGGCTCAATAAAGTTTTCTTTCCTTGTTTTCTTGTATCCAGGGAACAAGCAGATGACCTGGCCTCAGCCATTCAGAGTTTCCTGCCTGGGACTTTTCCTCTTCAATTGGGCTGCTGTAACAAAGAACCATAGACTGTGTGGCTTCTAGACAATACATTTTTATGTTTTTACAGTTCTGGAGGCTGAAAGTTCAAGATTAGTATGCAAACATGGTTGGGTTCTGGGGAGAAACCTTCCTCCGGGTTGCAGACAGCTGCCTTCCTGTTTTGTCCTCACATGGTGGAAAGATATCTTTTACAAGGGCATGAATCCCATTTATGAGGCTCCACCCTCATGAACTAATCACCTTCCAAAGGCCTTACCCCACTAACATGGTCACAATGGGGGCCAGGTCAGGATTTCAACATATGAATTCGGGAGGAGGACATAGACATTCATTTCATTACAGATGCCTGATCTTCAGGGAGTAAGGCGGCGATGCAGGAACTGTGGGGAATTGTTCCCAGTGGTGCTGTTGGGACGCAGGCACGCAGCAGGCAGTGGAGCTGCCAGTGTAACCTGGCTCCCCACCCCTACCCCAGGGGAGCCCCTCCCCCGGCTCCCCTGCTTTGTGCATGTTCCTCCAACAAATTCATTTTCTGTTTCACCCAGCATGTGTTGGCTTCCACTGCCTGCAACCAAGAACAACTGATTTTAAGAGAAGGACCAAAGTCTAAATGCACTCAATGCCCTGCATTCTGCCCAGCTCTTTTCTAGAATCTTAGAGAACAAGCTGAGAGAAATAAAGGCAATAAACAACAATTGTCCAGCCTCTAAAAAACCTACAATCTACTTGGACAAATCCGAAGTAACCTTATGTGAAAAAACTGAAATACACATACTAATATTATCTCATTCACACAGGTTATCTCTTCTACTCAATTGTCTTTTATATACCTGGGATCACTTATCCTCAATTACGCTGCACAGCAGACACCATTTCCTGGGTTTTCTAGAGGAAGAACCTGAAGCACCGAGGAGGTAAGTAATATTCCCAGAATGCTACAGTCAGGACATGACAAAATGGGAACTCAGCTGCCATTGCATCCACTCCGACCTGTGCCCTTCACCTCTGAGTTCTGTTTAGAAATACCTTGCACACGGGCAAAGGGCTAGAGCGAGGATTAGCACACTGCGGCTCAAATCCAGGCAACCAATTCTTTTTGTAAATAATGTTTGCTAGGGACACAGCCACACCCACTTGCTTTTGTATCGTCAATGGCTGCTCTCCAGCTACAATGGGAGAGCTGAGTAGTTGAAACACAGACCACACTGTCTTCGAGCCTCAGTATTTAAGATCTGGTCCTTTATAGAGAAAGTTTGCTAACCCCTGGCCTAGGACATAGTTATAACAACTTAGCTTCACTGAATTAAGCTTCTGAGATCCACCTGGTGTCATCTGATTAGTACTCTCCATGACTACATGATAAAACAAAATCTAAGCGCAAATAGTCATAATAACAACAGCTGCCATTAGTGAAGAATCTCTATGCTCAGGCTCTGTGATAAATGCTTATTGACAAACCACATTTTGCCATGTATAATGTGTGCCCACGTTTTTGGCCCAAACTTTCAGGGAAAAAATGTTGCATTTTAATTTTGTAATTCAATTTTTCTTATGTACATTTAAATACTTATATTTGTATTATATGGGAAGTTTAGCATTTTTGAACATATCATGGTACAAGAAGTTTTATGTACCAAATAATTACAAAACTCAAGAACAGATACAAGGTATTTCAGGTACTACCCATGTATAATATACATCCTTATTTTTCCCTCAAAATTTTGGGCAAACAAAGTATGTATTATACACAGCAAAATACAGTACTTTAACTAACCCGATTCCAGGTCCAGAGAAGTTAAGCAAACTTGTGCAGGAGCAGAGAGCTGGTAAGCGGCAAAGCCAGATTTACCCCACATGTCTGTGTCCAGGGTCAGAGCTCTTAACCCCCACCCTTGACTGCCCTTCCAATGCGTCATGAAGAGTGAAAACTGGGGGGAAACAAACCATTTTCTCAGGCTCTGTGCAGGCAGGTGGTAACCAAGGGCCACCTCAAGGAGCTGGTGCTCATCAGACAGTGGCTGTCAGGTTACTAAGAATAGGAAGACTTGGTTGTGATGGGACTTCTACTTCCCAAGTTGTCAAGGCTCCACTGATAATTACCAGTGTCACTTTCTATGTTCTCAATGAAACATGTTGACAAACCACTCAAGATAGCATTGCTAGTCCCACATCCATTAACATTCAGCTTTTAGGAGTTTCTGGATTATGTTGGAAGACAAACTTCCCAAGACTTGACAACTTCAATGGTAAGACAGAGCATACCTGCTCTCCCGAGATCACTGCAGTAAGGCAGTGGGTTTTGAATCCTCCTAAAGAGGGTTTAAAACAGGCCCATCTTGTCTTGGAATGTCATTTACACAGTGCCCTGCTTTCATGAGAGATTCCGAGTGGTCGACGGAGTGGTACCAAAGTTCTACCTCATTCCCTTGGCTTTAACCCTCACCTGTTCCCTGCAGGTAGATCACTCATCAGAAAATGCAATCTTACTTAAGTATAACACTTGACACCCAAATATCAGACAGCCAAGAATATAATAAGCAGCCTCAAAGTCGCTGCTGTAACCCAAATATACGGGAGCTTGGCATTGGCTGCCCTCAGATTTTAAAAAAATTTATGGTTTATGCTGTTACAGTTGTATCAATTTTTGCTCCTTTGCTCCCCTCCCCCCAGCCCATCCCTCACTCCCAGAGTCAATCCCCACACTGTTGGCTATGTCCATGGGTCATGCATACACATTCTTTGTCTAATCCCTTCACCTTCTTTCAACCATCCCCCATAACCCCTCTCCCCTCTTACAGCTATCAATCTGTTCCTTGTTCCTCTGGTTTTGTTTTGCTCATTAGTTTATTTTGTTCCTTAGATTCTAGTTATAAGTGAGATCATACAGTATTTGTATTGCATTGCCTGGCTTATTTCACTTAGCATAATAGTCTCCAGTTCCATCCATGCTATCATAAATAATGCTGCTATGAACATAGAGGTGCATATATACTTCCCAATCGGTGTTTTGGAATTCTTTGGATATAGTCTCAGAGGTGGAATTGCTGGTAAGGCAGTCCCATTTTTAATTTTTTGAGGACATTCCATACTGCACCATACTGTTGCTGGGAACACTGCACCAGTCTACATTCCCACCAACAGTGCCCTAGGATTCCCTCTTTACCACATCCTCATAGCATTTGTTGTTTGGTTGCCCTCAGATTCTAGAATCCCAGTCCTGAAAATGAAATTTCGGTGTTAGTCTTGGAGTTTAACTTGTGGCCACTAGTCTGGGCACTCACAAAGGCAGGCAGACCCTCCCACTGCGCCTAGCACACTGCTGGGCACAGAGTACGTGATCCAAAAAAGATTTAGCAGACTGCGGTATCAGCCTCAGGGGCAGCGAATCAGGGCAGTCGTCTGTGTTTCCCTTTGCTCCAGCACAGTTTTCCCTGGGCCCCTGTGTGTCAGGGGCTTCAGCTCCTGAAGCCCAGACTGGTGCTCTGGGTCTTGTTATCCTGCCCCAGTCTGTCCACAGCTCACAGAATTGCCTGCCTACTGGATTTCCCAGTGTCACTGATTTGGAATTTAGATTCAGTGACTCACCCATTCAATAGGACTCAACCCTTTCCTTCTAGATCTTGATTGCGGACCATTGGCTGTCAGATGTGCTGGCTAACATGCCTTGCCCTATGCCCCGCTTCCATGGTTGGCCCCACGAGTAGGACCACTTCTTCCCCTGCCCATCCATGTGATATGTCTAGTAGGGCCATGGAATCCCCAAATAACAAGATTATTAATAATACAATAGAATAGCTTCCATTTTAGCCAGAGCCATTATTTCATTTGATGATCAAACCTATCTACAATCAGGTCTTATTATCCACATTTTATAGGTGAGGAAACTGAGATTTGTGGGGTGGGGGGACTTGTTCCAGAGCATTATAGTAACTGTTTACTGCTGCATAACAAATGTCTACAAACTTAGTGCCTTGAAACAACACACACGTATTGCCTAAAAATTCCATGGGGGGAATCTGGGCACAGCTTGGTTAGGTCTTCTACTCGGGGTCTCACAAGGTTGTGTAATCAAAATGTCAGACGGGCTACATTCTTATCTGGATGCTCAACCAGGGAAAAATCCACTCACCAAGCATTCTTTCAGGTTGTTGGCAAAATTCATTTCTTTGCAACTGCATGGCTGAGGGCCTGACTTCATACTGGCCATCAGCTAAAGGCTCTTTAGCTCCTGAAGGCGGCCTGTGGTTACCGGCCACATGACCTTTTCTATAAGCAGTTCTCGTGACTGCTTTTTCACAGCCAGAGGGAGAATATCTCCCTCCAGTCTACTAAGATGGAATGGTGCATAAAGGAACGTAAGGATGGGAGTGACAAACTATCAGGTTTACAGAAGATTCCACTTGCCCTCCAGGGGAGAGGATTGTACAAGGGTGTGACTTGTTGCCAATCACCCTAGGGAGTGTTTGCCATAGCCATGTAGTAGTTGTGAAATGGCAGATCCGGGATCACAGCCAGGCCACACTGCCTCCCTGCAGCCCAGGTTTCCCAGCTGCCACTGTTGCCACGTGGAATTTGAATCTTAAAACACAAGGATTGGAAACACTGTTGACACAGCCCTTAAGGTCATGCTCGCAGCTCTTTATGATCAGGTTCTTCCAGTTTTTCAATGCAAACCCAATGAAGAGGATTTAAGACAGGCCTGCTTGTTTTGGAACGCATTCCCACAGCACCCAGTCCTGTTGGGAGATTCCGGGTGGTTTATGACAGTAGAACAAGCAGCAGTGCCCTCCCCTGGAGCAAACATGGGCAGGTACACAATGTAAACTCAATACTGTATTACACGGGGCTGAACTCTATTTCTGAACCCGAGGACTAATTCAAACAAAGACTTAAACATACACGAAAAAAAAAGACCTAGTGCTGTTTTTCAGTTTAAATCAATTCAGAAATATTTATATCTGGCTAGCATTTAAGGTCCTTTCTCAAGGAAATGGGAAGGAGATGGAGCAGAGCTATAGCCTCCATGAAGAAAATTGTCAATGCATTAGACACTTTTCTGTCACAGTGTCACAACATCCTTTTACTTCTGGGGAGAGAGACCCTGTCTCTCATCCCACGGGACAACCTTATCACAGAGGTTGCCATATATCTGTGGATGGGCCTGACTTTTCGGCCCTCCTTTAATTTTCCAGGCAGTGAAACCGTGCGATCTGATGTGGTGAAGAGATTCCACAGAGGGGCTTTTTCTCTTGTTTATTAGTTTGTGATGAAAAACAACTCTGCAGACACTTGTGTGCTACTCCTGAGTCTGAGATCAATTCTATGTTCAGTCAAACTCATAAAAAAAAAAAAAGAAAGCTCAAGGAGACAATAGCAACACAGGCTGGTCTTGATAGAGAATTGAGATCGCTTTAGTAGGCATACTAAAGATTTTTATCACAAGTAAGTTAGGCAGGCCAAGTACAATTTTTTAATATGCCAGCACATTATTCAGTGCCTCCATCAGTCACAGCGGAATAATGCCACAGCAGTGAGAGCATGGGGAAGGCAAGGAATTTGGCTGAGCTGAATTTATTAAAGGGCTGGAGCAGCAGATATTAGCAGTGTATGCAAAGCTCAAGTCTTAACACATGCTGTGTCTTTAAGAGAGGACGAGAATATTTATGTTTTATCATCCAAACTTTTAAACATCCATACTACTGACAAAAACACATTGCTTTTTGAATCACTTTTGTATTGGGGAAAGTATTCAAGCAGGTTAAACCAAAGAAATAAATCGCTAAATAACGTATGGTACTTTACAAAACTAGAAACTCATTTGACTGAGTTCCATGAAAGAAGGGGGATTGGAGGCTGGCCAGCGGGAGGTTGCTGTGACCCTGACTTTGTGCCCTTCCTTGATGGCACAGACCAGAGTGGGGAAAATGCAGGCCTTACTTTGGCAAGTGGTTCCCTCCTCTTAGGGCGTTCCTTGTTTTCTGAGCTCACTGGAGTCGGGAGAGGGCTTGATTACTCTGGGGAGTGGCGGGAAGGGTCCAGGTGTGGAGAAATGTAGACCGTGGTGTGGCTGAGTACAGGGTGAGGGACCGGTGGAGGTGAGACCACCCTCTCTCCTCACTCCACCTCTCCCCAGGCCAACACTGGGAAAAAGTTGGAGAGAGAAAAGGTGAGATTGCTAATTACTTCATCCCTCAGGGTGCCTTCTGATAGAATGGAAAACTACATTCAAGGAATGAAATCCTATAAATATCCCACAGAAGTCTGGAGGAAGGAGATTCCAAAGCATGGTCAATATCTCAACAGGAACCGAAAGGCTAGCATTCCCTTGGCATTGCCCTTCAGCGGCAACATGGCCGCTGCAGCTCCAGGCAACGCATCCCAATGCTGTGCAGGGTGGAGGGAGCGGGGAGGGGTGCAGAGAAACAGTAAGAAGGGCGAGTCTCATGTGATCATGAGGCGCTGAAACACGGAGCGGAAATAGAAATGGAATATCTGGTTTCCCGTGGAGGGAGTATGGGTGCGATTTAAAGGGGATGAGGGGAAGGGAGGAGGGAAAGGGGGAGTGGTGTATAAATTCTGGTGAAATGCTCTGATCTCTCCCTGATAGACCATTGTTTGGAAGAAGAAAAAGAAAAGCCAATCACATGCAATTGCTTTCCAATTCAAAAATCTGGATGTATAAAAAACTTGGCTCGAGGCCAGCCGGGGGCCAGGCAGAGCGGACAGGATTGCAGTTAAGGCGCGTCTTCAGAGCAGCATGTAAATGCTGCGCAATGGCTCGATTCAAACAGTTTAAAATGTAAAATGGACTGAACTCCCATTATCTTGGCTTTCAGTAGAACCAAGAATTTCAATGTGAAAAGGCTTACAGTTCAATTCCACTCTGTGGTACGTTTTAGTTTCTCTTCCCGTGATGTTTACTCTCTTTTTCCTTGTGAGAGCAGCGCCACATTTCTCAGCCTTATTTCTTCTTCCCGTCACATTTTAGGGCTCAACTTTTATTTGTCTGCTTCAGTGGGTGTGCTGGCTCATTTGTCATGGAAACAAATTATTTCAATATGAATGCAAAGTTGTTAGACCACGCCCCAGGAACATTGTTTGTTATCAGGAAGAGAATTCTAGCACGCAGCTGTGGCCTGCATGCTTTTCAAAATCCTAACATATTTACACATCAGAACGGACAAGCACAGGTGTCAAGAGATGAGCTTTCAAAGGGATGGCATAGCATGATGGATAATAGCGCAGACTCTGGGCCCAAATCGCCTGGGTTTAACTCCTAGCTTTGCTACATATTTCTTGTGTGACTTTGGAAGCTATGAAATTATAAGGCCTTGTTTCCTCATCTCTAAAATGAGAATGATGTTATTAGCTATTTCATAGCAGTTTTGTAAATATTCAAAGGGGTTAATATCCTCAGAATCTGACTAGTTACCATCTATATTACTACCTACTTACGGTGTCTGGGCTGCCCTCATTTCTTTATGGAGTCCAGCCACCTAACTAACTAGTCTCTCTGTCTCTACCTCGTGCCGTGGTCTATTTCCCAACACGTCAGATTGACTTATAATTTTATCATGTAAATCAAACTTAATGTCACTCTTCTTCTCTCCACCCTATTGAGGCTCCCCCTCAATAATATCAATAATTATTGTCGATCAGTAATTCTTTATCTGCAGCACAGTTGTTTCCTCCCTGGAACACAGTGGATCAGGTGACATCTCCACAGCTTGCAGATCCCCTGTGGGGTACGAAGGTTGAATTGCTTGTTGACCTCCTGGAGTCACATGGTCGTGCATTCCAGTTCCTGGAATAACAGCTTTCCACATGCATGAATCACTTAAGATAATCAACTACGAAGCTAAAATCTTTAACTCTTGAGTTCCCTTATCAATTCTTGCCATCCTACTGGGTGTAAAGTCTTGTCTTGCTGTGGTTTTGAATTGCATTTCCCTAATGACCAATGGTGTTGAACCTCTTATCATGGGCTTGCGGGACACATGTATTCCTTCTGTGGATAGATGTCTATTCTAATTCTTCGACCATCGTTAACTGTGTGATTTGTGATTGAACATATGAGTTCTTCATACATCCTGGATAAAAGTCCCTTACTAGATATATGGTTGTCAGATACATGATTTGCAAATATTTTCTTCTACTGTGCATTATATTCATTGTTCACTGTGTGCCTTTACTAAAATATTAACTCCGCAAGACCAGACATCTTCTGTTTTGTTCACTGTTGTGTCCCAAGTGCCCAGAATTGTGCCTGGCACATATCAGTGGTTCGATAAATAGTTGTTGAGTGAATATATTAGTGTAATGTGCTTAGAACAGTGCATTTCAAGTAGAAACTGCCACATGAGCTGCCATTGTTGTTTTTCCTGCACGGACAGTGCAATTCGGTAGCTCTGCAGTCATCCCGTCAGCCAGCCCCACGGATCCATGGCCAACAGGCTCCAACTGCTGCTTTTTCCTTATGCCTTTGGGAGCTTTTGTTTAATCATTTATGAAGTAGAGAAAATATCTCAGTATTTACTTCCTAGGTGATACGAAAGTGAAATGAAATGGAGTATGTGATGTGTGATATAAACTAGGTAGATGTTTATTTCTCTCTCACATAATAGTCTAGGAAAATCCAGTCTTTCTGTCTCACGAGGTGGCCCAGGCATCACGTTCCTTCCAGCTTGTTCTTTCTCCACCTTCTACAAAACAATTAGCTACTGCTACATAACAAGCCACTCCCAAACTTATGGCTTAAAGCACCTTTTTTTTTTTGCTCATGGCAATTTGGTTTGCTCATGGCAATTTGGTTTGTGCTAGGTGGATGGTTCTTCTCTGGATATCATCTGGATCACTTGGGCACTTGTAGTCATCTGGTGGCTGGATGACCTGAAAGAGCCTACTTACCTGCCAGCTGTCAGATAGGCCTTGTCTCTCCACATAACCCCTCATGGTCAAGGAGACTAATCCAGGCATCTTTTCATGGCAGTCACAGGGCTCCCAAAGAGAAAAAGAAGAGACTGCATGCATCTTGAGACCTAGGCTTGGAACTCTGTTAGTGTCACGTTTACATCAGTCTATTGTCAGTTGAAGGGGCAGAGAAAGAGACTTCTCCTTTCATGGGAGGAGCACCAATGGGAGATATATATATATATGAAGAGAGAGAGATAGAAAGAGAGGGAGGGAGGAGAGGGGCTGGTGGCTATTGCAGAGTACTATACTCCCTCCTCTGTGTGGTTGAAGTTATCTTTTGAGTATCACATTTGCACTTTTAATATCTCACATCTGATCACCAGAAGAGAATCATGTGGCTATAGTAAACTACCCTAGACCTACTGAATCATTAACCGTGGAGGTGGGGCCTTAAAATGTGTATTTTAACCAGGGGAACAGGTGATTCTGATGTACCCCCAAGTCTGAGAACCCCTGCTCTGTTGAATATTCTGGTGCTGAGTCCAAATTCCTTCTTTAAGACCAATGTACCTTTTCTCAAATGGAGAGAATCTTGGCTGCTGACGTAGCTGTGTTCCCCCCTGGTATTTTCCCTCAGCTTCAGGGAGCTGCCTTGCCCGAAGTTATACTCTTTACCAGCACATAGTCTATGGCCAATGACTGGCTGATGGAGGGATACAAAGGCCCAATCTCCCATCCCAAATTAGGACAACTCTGAACAGCTTTCCCACCTCCAGAGGTTACATGAGGCAGATGTGACCAAATTGCCAGTCATCTTCTTTCTTTGCCCAATTCTACTTCTTTTTGTTAAAGATTTTATTTATTTATTTAGTTATTTAGTTATTTATTTATTTATTTTACAGAGAGCAGAAGGGAGAGAGAAAAGGAGAGAAACATCAATGTGTGGTTGCCCCTCATGCACCCACTACTAGGGACCAGCCAGGTATGTGCCCTGACTGGGACTAAAACCAGCAACCCTTTGGTTCCCAGGCCTGCACTCAATCCACTGAACTACACCAGCCAGGGAAACTTCTTTACTCCCTTGGAGGTATAGTTCTTAAAAGCACCTCTAATATACCTTTTACAAACAACTCCATCTCAGAGCCTATTTCCAGGGAACTAATCCAAGATGTATTGGAAATAACATAAACACAAGGATTTCAATCTTCCTCTAAACATAGCAGGAGCAGATTGAAAACAACTTAACTGCCCACAGGAGAGAAGTGGTTAAGTAAACTATGTAGGATGTGAAGAGAAATATTGACTGACATGGAAAGATCTCTGAAAATAGTAATAATAATAATAATAAAAACTAATAAATATGCAGCACTGACTATGTACGGCCACTCTTCTAAGGTCTTTATGCGTAGATGCTGTTGATGTGCCCAAGTGAAGGAGAGTAGAGAACAGATCAAGGAAGAGTCTCCCAGGTAAATGAAATGGCGTATTTGAGGGTCCAGAGGCAAGAAAGGACATGGAACATTGTTTTATATATATATTGGAAGCATTTACACTGGGTGAGAAAACAACCAGAGATAAGGCTGGAAAGTTGAGAGGGGGAGGAAGAGGTAGCGTGACTGGAGCCCAGGGGCTGGGTAGGAGGTTGTCGTTCTGGTCCTTTCAGGATGTAACTGTGCTTCAAATTAGGACAATGGGAATAGACACCAGTAACAAATTCATGAAATAGTCAGTTTAATCTGATAACTTGAATCAGTTGTGGGAGGAGAAAGAAAGCAAACCTGGTTGCTGTATAATTATATATTAGTGATGTGGATACTGTCAGGAATTGTGTTTGAACCTATTAAAATGGGGGTCCCTGCTGGACAGCCAAGTGGGAATGTGAAGTAGGCAGTGAAATACATATGTGAGTTTTTAATTCAACCCAAACTGGAGGTTGAATCAGCAGTGTATGCCGCTTATTTAAAAGCATGAGTCTGAGGCAGCACAGCAAAGATGATTAAGTAGGAGTGTGGAGAATATGAGAACACGAGAGAAGTGCCCTAGGAATTCAAGGAAGAGAATGTTTCAAAGAAACCAGTTGCTGCAGAGAAGTGAAGCTGTTCTTCTTGGCTGGACATTTAGGAGGTCACTCATGACCTCAACAAGAGCAGTTTGGATAGTGGAGACTAGGCTGTGATGGATTGAATACTAAACGTAGAGAGGAAAGTTATAAAATTGGGAAGGAATGGAGGAAGGAAGTAAAAACAAGTAGGGTGTGTATGGAATGAAGTCATTTAGGAAAAAAAAATACAGTATTCAGTAACAAATTTCTCATCTAAATAATGTCTATTTAGGTCATAACTGTATGACTTTGAACAAGTTATTAGCTCCTACTTCATGTAGTGGCTGTTGAGTATTAAATACTTTGGCTGAGTATGTCTGGTGCAGACTAAGTAATCAAAAATGAAAATTCTCAAAATAAAATAGAAGGTATCACTATTATTTTTAGAATCATGTGATTATCATGAAACACTACACTTGTAAGACAGAAAGTGAGCCTGAACTTGAAATAGATTTTTTAAAATCTCATTAGTACCAAAACCACATAGACAAATTAAATAAAGATTAAAGAAGAGCCATGGGGGTGAGAATTCGTGTCCTTATTACTTGTTGTTATTTGTCATCCTAATTACCATCAATATAGCTTAACAGGTAGCCTCGTATCTTAGGGAATCAGGGTAACTGCTTATCTGACTGGAAGTGAAATAAATGTTCACTCCTGGGAGGTGTTATTTCTTTCAGCTCCAAAGAACCAGCTGGTGCTATGAAAACAGTTAATTGGATTTTTCCACCTCCCTCAGAAAAAGCTTCTGGAAGACCTCATTCTCTTTTCAGATGGGAACATTTTATTCACAAAAATTTCATTGTAGTATCCATCTATTCCAGTCTTTAAGAAGAGTCAGTCCCTCATCTACTGGAGCCCCATATGCTGTTTTGACCAGAATGAATATGAATGATTATCGAAGGATTTTTCTTGTTGAGAGGGGTGGGAAATGCTTCTTTTTCCCAAGAAGAAATAACTCTTAAGGTAATTCATGGCTCTGTGAATTATAGATCTTACTCAGAAAAATTACAGTTTATAGGACTGTACCTGCATCACGCTGTGATGCAGTAACACACGGCTGTTGAGCACTTGAAATACGGCTCGTGCAACTGAGGAACTAGATTTTTTATTTTATTTAATATTCATCAATTTTAATTGGTGAATTTTACCAAATTTTAAAATGGTACTTAAACTATTGGAAAATGGTTAAGTAAGTTTTGAACAATATGAGTATGGAAATCTAGCTTTTTAAACTACAAATATATGTAATATAAATACAGATCAAGTGTTTTTGATGAAAATTTGGCATCTGAATTGAGATGTGCTGTGGGTGTAAACTATACAGCAGAGTTTAAAGACTTGTTATGAGAAAACCATATACTAGCTCATTAATAATATTCCATATTCATTACATGTTGGAATAATATTTTGGATCTAGGGGGTTAAATAAAATATATTTTTAAAATGAACATCACCTGTTTCATTGTCATTTTTATAAAGTTGCTATTGGAAATACTGAAATTACACATATAGCTTGTATTATATTTTTGCATATACATTTGAAATGTCATTGAACTCTATCAAAAGTACTACAGGGTATAGAAACAGGTTGGCTGTAATTTTGTTTCAAGATAGTGGACTTTAAATTAAAATTATTATGCTAATCTTGAAACCTTTTTTGTGGTGACTTTTAAAAAATTGCGGTGGAATATTTGGAAATTTGTCTTATTTTATCAGTTTCTTAATTTCTGTATAAAAGAACAGAGAAAGTTTTATGCAATATGAAATCCATGACAGTTTCCTTTATAATCAAAAAAATTGGCCCTGGCTGGTGTAGCTCAGTGGATTGAGCACAGGCCTGAGAACCAGAGGATCGCGGTTTGATTCCCAGTCAGGGCACATGCCTGGGTTGCAGGCCAGTTTCCTGCAGGCCAACTCCCAGCAGGGGACGCACGAAAGGCAACCATACAGTGATGTTTCTCTCCCTCTCTCCTTCCCCTCCAAAGATAAATAAATAAATAAAAATCTTTTTAAAAAATTTGAAAATAATTTGTACAATAGAAAAATGGTCAAGTAAATCATAAAACATTCTTAATTGAGTACCATGATTTATAAAAATACTTACCATGCTGACATAGCAATATGTAAAATGTTTATCATCCATTGTGAAATGAATAAAGCAGTATATAAATTTGTGTTTGAATTAAACTTTGGGCAAATTTCAAATTACAGCTATGGATAGACAGGAACTGGAAAGGGACATGAAAAAGAAAAATAGTTGATTTGTTTGACTAGTGAAAATGTGTGTGTGTGTTTGCTTAACAAAAGGGAGACATTGTTTTGTATAATTATTATATAATAAACAGAATTGTTATATTATTAACATTATAGCTTGTATGTTTATATAATAAATAAGCGTATAGTAGATCAGAAAATGTGTTAGAGTGAATAAAATATTTTAAAAAATGTTAGTACTTGAAATCATTCCCAGTAAATCATATTATTTGGACCAAATTAACTGGATTTTTTCACCTAATATGGAATAAGCTTCTTTTCCTTCTAAATTGCACCAAAATCAAATGTCCTTCTCAGGGTCACGTTACCCAGGCAGAGTCCCACCTCCTAAATACCATTCTGTTGAGGTTCTAGGACAAAGAAGATCAAAGAGACATTTGGAAATGCAGTGCTTTGATTGTTAGGAGGTAGGCAGGGTTGAGACGGTCAGAAACACTCGCAAATGTGTGGAGAACAGCCTTCTACCCAAGAGCAAGAAAAAGAATGTCACCAAGGGATAATCCCGGGCTAATGTGAAGTGACAGCACCGTGACGCTTCTCTCTCTCCCCCTCACTGGATTTCTCACTTCTCTTGTTCCAGTTCACTCTGACAATGATGTGCAGCCTAATTACTTTTTTGGGCACAGCTTTAATTGAGGCCCTTTATCCCTTATACTCAGCATTACATAATTGTTTGCATTTTTTCTTGTTAACTCTTTCCAATAACCACTTTTGTCAGTGAATTTCTGCTGACTTTGAAAGCAAAAGGTATTCCTTTACTTATACTTTCAAATCTAAGTAACCTTGTCTACAATCACTTCATCAGCAAGACTTGAAGTAGGGTGATAAAAATGTTATTAGCATACATAAGTCATTAATCATTTCCATATTATAAGGCATTTGACCCATAGCACTTCGCAAACCTGGCTTTGTGGAATGAAGTGATTGGAGGAACACAATTTGGATGCTGAAGGATAGTTTGTTTTAATGGATTCAGCTTGGAATAATTTTCAAGTGACAAGCTTGCAAGTGCTGACATTTATTCTTTCCTTATTTTAAATAATGTGCAGGAATAATTCTTGTTCACCAGTTATTCTCAGCATTATTCAAGCTAGACCATTAGTGCTTTAGAAGCAGTTTGGCTAAATGAAGAAAGAGTAGGTCTTGGAATCAGAAATCCTGGGATCTAATTCAGTCCCTGCTGTGTCAGGCTTTAGGGCAAGTTGCTTAACCTCTTTGAATTTTATTATCCTTATCTTTAAAGTATGGGTAATATTGTAGGGGACTGGTTTGTCTTGGCCTGGCAAATGTGACTCAGCTCTGTATGGAAAACCTACAGAAACAAAGTAGTGGGCAGGAGCCAGACCTTCAAACCGAGTTCTCCCATGGGAATCAGGCCTAGAAAATGCATACAGATTGTTATGGCTTGCTCCTGCTAAAACTCCACCACCCTGGTCTAAAACAAGAAATGTGTATTGTCTATCTTCAAGGTAATATCCAAAGCTTGTATGAGTTCTCCCAAGGACAGAGCTAATGAGCTCATGGCCATTCCCCTCTGCATGTTATTTTCATTTCCCTGATTGTACCTAAAACGAAGACAATAATATTCTATGTGATAGATAATAAGTCTTTCTATGATGTAAGACCCCAGGAAAACAATAAAAGCCTGTCTAGGCAAGGGTTGGGGCGCTCCCCTCTTGAGGGAGTGGCCGAGACACCATAGGCACTCTCCCCTTGAGAGAGTAGTCGTGCCTGTTCCCTTTTTCCACACAGGATTGTTGTCGCCTGTGCATTCCACAACAGGCAGACTCTGTGGGCCGGAGTCTGCAACATAATATCACATATTTCTCTGCGCTGTTATGAGCACTAAATTGGCCAAAGTATAAAAACCACATAGACTCTACTGGCACATAATTGGCTCTCAATTAAGGACAGCATTAGCAAGCATTGGGCCCCACTGACATCTAAAATACTGAGGAGCATTCGGAGAAGAGACAAGAAAAAATTCTGGTGTAGGAAAATGGGTAATTTTCAAGCAAATTTTAAGAATAACACAAAATTCAAATTATTTGAAGTGAATGTATGACAATTACTGGCATTAGGTAATAGCCTTCTTCAAAATATGAAGGAAGGTTATGAGGGGAAAAAGGCTGCGGATGTCTTTCCAGCTCTGATCTGAAAAAAAGAAAAATAAGTTAGCTTCAATTCCAACAAATGAGTTAGCCTCAGCAAAATAACTCGCATTTTAGCTGTGAAACAAATGACTTAATCCTAGGAGAGATTTCAAGTTATTCTGGGTGGAAACGAGTGGTTACCTACACAATGTCCACTTCCTCTTTGTCTTTCTTTACAATACCCAGAGTCTCCTTTGCTTATCCATCCTTCCTTCACACAGACCAAGAGTTTGGGGGAGGGAAGTCCCCTCCTCCCATAGGTCTAGGGTTGGATTCGGAAATGGCTTACGTTAATGAACACATCCATCATCCGAGTGGTCGTGGGAGTTAAGATGTTCAATCAGAATGAACTTAAGAACTCCTGCATGAATTGCTGGGAAACAAGTTCTCTTTCTTCGTAAAGGTCCGTGCGATACTGAAATGTGAAGCCTGGAACTGTGGCAACCACTTCAGAATTATGATAGAAGCCATCCTAAGGGAGGAAGAATGGAGAGGAAACTAGGACTCGGATGACATTACAGAGCTGATTGACAGTAGCCCACCTGACCTTTGGACTTTCCAGGTACACGAGCCCAAGTCCTTTCTATTATTCAAGTGTTTTTTCTCTATTGCAACAGAGAGAGTAATAACAGACCTTGCAACCATCCACTCTGAAGTTTTATCTTATGTTCAAGTATATTTGTATTTCTTCTCTCCTAAATGGGCTACAGACACTATCAGGAATAGTGGTCATGACCCCTGTGTATTTTGGATCTCCTGCCACACCTCCCATCTTGCCTTTTGTGCAGCAGACCCTTTAGAAATGTTTGATTATTGAAGGCCGTGACGGACTGGCCCATCTGCAGATCATACTGTATCTTATGAGTCTCAGTGGGCGCACAGATTGGTTTTCAGGTTATCTTCAACTCCTTTTCCCGTACAGGGCTATCACTCTCATTATCTTTCAGACTGGGAAAATAGTCTCAGCAAATGAGTTTGCTACCTTTCATTTAGCCTTCTGCCGCTCAGGTGCTAAGCCAGAGCCTAGATTGTCAGGCAGGGGAAAAAAATAAAAGGTTTTAGGGGAATTCTAACACCATCATAGCAGCCATCGCTCATTTTGAGGATGTACTAAATATCTATAAAGTAAAACTCCCAGAACTCTTGGAAAATTAATATTTTAATTCAACTCTATGCATGGCTTGCTCTTGCAATATTACTTATAATAGAAAAACTGAACCGTTAACTAATTCTCCTTCAAATAGCTGGTGGTGTTAGCATTTGAAATATGTCTATGCTAGGAAAAATTACATGAGGGGTCAATGTGATTAGCGTAGTTCACGCCTGCTATGGGCTTCAGAAATCGGTGTTGGGTGAATGTCAAATCCTCATCCTCTGTGTGATCCCATAATGCCCTGCTGTTCCCACATATCTGAGCATCCCTGTCACTGTTATGTTTCTTCCAACTGGTCTTATTGCTTGCTTTTTCTCCTCCCAGATGAAAGCTAGTGACTGAAAGCTCTTGTAATTAATTTATGTACACACATAGTAGTAATTTAGCTAACTCTTTTCATTCCTCTGAACCCACTTCGGCATAACAAAGACTGTCTCCATCGCTTCCAAGTGAAAGAAACACAATTTAAATCACGGTTCTATCCTTTCCCCTGACTAATTCTAGGTGGGAGGTTGTAGAACTCAGGACAAATTACAGAAAATGTCCTGGTTTGTAGGACTCCTGGTATGAATAGAATGGAAATTCTCTGTGTTTGCACAGGCCAAACAAAGAGCAAGGGCTGTCAAAGAGCAGGCTTATTTCCAAGTTTCTGACCTTTTAAAGACTTGCAAATATGGGAATGTGCCTTCAGTGTAGTGAGGATTCAAGGCCACAGGAAGAGAAAATGAAACTATACAATTAAGACAGTAATTTTTCATCACAGTGTTCCTGCTCCCTTTCCAAAGGCATCCAGCAGCCTTCGGTAAGATACTGAATTAATTATGCTCTTAAGCTTTTCTCCTAGCTCCCCATTTGTAATAGCCTGCCTGGTTTCCTAGCCCCTCCTCCCATACAAGTTGCAACCTCCGTCCTAAATTAACCGTTGACACTTACATATGTTTACCATATATGAACCACTCCTCTGGCCACGTTCATATACTAACTCAATCCTCCTAATAACCTTATGAAGTAGACACTATTATTAGCCACAATCCCCAGATGGGGAAACTGATCCACAGAAAAGTATTTGTCCAAAAGAATATACCTAGCAAGTGGCAGGACCAGGATTGGAACCCAGGCAGACTGGATTTAGGAGTAGATACTTTTTTTTTTAATTTGTTTATTTTATTTTTTTAGCTTTTATTTATTTATCTTTAGAGGGGAAGGGAAGGAGAGAAAGAGAGAAATATCAATGTATGGTTGCCTCTCGTGTGTCCCCTGCTGGGAACTGGCCTGCAACCCAGGCATGTGCCCTGACTGGGAATCGAACTGCAATCGTGTGGTTCGCAGGCCCGTGCTCAATCCACTGAGCTACACCAGCCAGGGCAGGAGTAGATGCTTTTAACCACTGTGCTCCACAAGCTTACAGCTGACCCTCACGTTCTGAGATCAAACTGACCGACAAATAGGAAAAATGATGAGGTTAGATTAGCAACTAATCTGCAGCTCAGCCTTGATCTGATTTGCCTTGGACCTCAGTTTCCATGACTAAGTCAGTATCTCATCATCACCACTTGCTCTTCCAAGGCCTAGTCCATTCCCAGCATGGCTAATTCTTTGGAACTAATGTCTTGGATAGAATCTCCAGGACCAGATGCTGGAGCTTGCTAAGTAAGTACTGTTTGCCTCATTACCAGCTTGTGGACTCTTCTGCTTGTTTCTGCCTATTATTCATCACAAGACCTTTCTGTACCTGACTTGGCCCAGTCTTTGCCCAGTTTTTCAGTTATCTGTCTTTGCCAGGGCTGGCAGGAGAGCTCTCTGGACTTCCTTCATTACTTACATCACATGACATGACATTACATTACATTACATTACATGCATTACATTATAGGACTTTCTATCCATTATGGGGATATTGTAAGGAATGCATAAGATCATGCATCTGAAAGCACTTTCAAAATTATATTACACTACACAAATGTTAGGCATTATTAGCACAAAGAACACTGTAGAGTCTTTAAAATATGAAAAGAGTAGTGATTTCTATGGTGCAACATAAACCAGTCCTTCTTTTCCCATCCTCTAAGCTTCATAGCAGGTGATGATATATGGAGCAGAAAGAACGGAATGCTTTAGGAAACCTAAGAGCTTACGACAGTCATATGCCTTTGAGATCCAGGTCTCTGGAGTCTCTCAACGTATTTTCAGATTCTTCAGCAGCCTCTTCAAACCTGTGCTTTCTTCACTAGACTGGAAATAAAACTTTGTCTTAGACTAAGCCAGAGACTGCAAGCTGGTGCTTTACTGGCTAAATTTGGTTCTCTGATATACTTTGCTTGACAGAAAAAGTAATCTTTTTTAAAAAATTGCATACGAATTCATGTAGATAGTATTTGTAGGTTGAGTTCTCTCAGCAGTGGTCTTGAGCCAAGGATTTGGTTAGGAGTGATTTATGAAAACAGTGTTTCCAACAGAAATTGGTAAAGGGGTCCTGAAGCAGAATAAAGCAGGGGGAAAGCCATGGAAGGATGTGATTTCAGGTGACATCCGAAACTCAGACTGACCCCAAGGGGAGCACTAGAGTCTAACTGATACCTCAGAGGTTATTCTGCCCATATAAGGAGGTGGGCTTTTCCTTTTTTATTTAATTCTTGTTCAAGTACAGTTTTCTGTCTTATATTCTCAGCCTTCCCACCCCCCCAGTGCTCCCCACCTCCCTCTCATTTCCACCCCCTACCTCAGTTATTGTCCATGTGTTCTTTATACTTGTTCATGTGAGTCCATCCCCTTTTCCCCTGTGATTCTCTCCCCTCTCCCCTCTGGACCCTGTCAGCCTGTTCCTATTTCAGTGTCTTTGGTCATATTTTGCTTGCTTGTTTGTTTTGTTGTTTAGATTCCTGTTAACGGTGATATCATATGGTATTTGTCTTTCGCCGCCTGGCTTATTTCGCTCAGCATAATGCTTTCCTGTTCCACCCATGCTGTTGCAAAAGGTAGGAGCTCCTTCTTCCTTTCTGCTGCATAGAATTCCATTGTGTAAATGTACCATAGCTTTTTGATCCAGTCATTGACCAATAGGCATCTAGGTTGCTTCCAACTCTTGGCTATCGTAAATTGTGCTGCTATGAACACTGGGGTGCATAGGTTCTTTTGGATTGGTGTTTCAGGGTTCTTAGGATATACTCCTAACAGTGGAATTGCTGGGTCGAAAGGCATGTTCATTTTTAGTTTTCTTAGAAAATTCCATACTGTTTTCCATAGTGGTTGTACCAGTCTGCAATCCCAGGAGGTGGACTTTTCTACCCCTGCTCCATTGGCTGCGGATGGCCAGGCGGAGGGGAGGGCAGGAACTCTAGGCACTCCCCCTGTCCTTATCAGAGGTGAACTCTGGGGCCCAAGAACAAGACTCTGATGGTCACAGGGGTGAAACACAAGCAGCAACGCATGAGGAGCTGGAAAATGGGTATACAGAGCTGATAAGAGGGATCTGAGGGCTCCTGTGGGGGTGCCAACAGACGTGGTACATGCTCCCTGGTTTGCCACAGTCTGACTATTCCCAATACTTGCCCTGGGCTACCGGAAGCTCCAGGGTTTCTGTAACAGAGGGACTGGGCATGACACTCTGGTCGGAAGGGGGTTGCTGGGGCCAAAGCCCTGTCTTCAGGCTGTGGCACTTGACACAAGGTGAAAAAACAACAGTTGTCCATATCTGAGAATGGGGGATGTAACAGAGGTGGTGGAAGTTGGTGTTAAAGTCCTGCCTTCCTGAGACCCTCCCCATCCCTTACTGTCTTCACCACCGTATTTAGCCACTTTGTTCATTTGGTCTGGCCCCAAAGGCATTTCAGTTTGGTGCTGTATAACTTGTGTGGTAGAAGATTAATGGGGTCCTGGGATGTGAGATCTGAAAAGATTTAGAGTTTCAGAGCTCTCTGTTAACATTACAGATTGCAGAAGGAGGCGCCAAGAGGTCGTGACCCTCGTAACATCACAGAGTTAGTCGTGGGAGAGGATGTGGTACTCCTGTGTCTCTGGATTCCCATGGGGTTGCTCAGTCTGCAGACCAGCATCACCCAGAGCTTCTACACCTGGGTTACTAAGCTGACTCTACAGAGAGATCAAGTTGGATGAATTTATTAGATTATGGACCGCAATGTAACTGTTTAAGTGTGTTTGTAACCTCAAGAAATATCTTCTGCTGAAACTGATGAGTTTTAAGGGGTAGCAGCTACAGGTTATTACTCAGAAAATAGAGGACATTAAACCTAATTCTCTCTGATGCCTTTCTAATATCTCCTAAATGTGTTTTATATCCTTAACGTTTTCCAGAAACGCATCTCTTAAAGGTCTTGCTTGATTTTTGTCCACTAGAGGTGATGACTGTGGTAGCTCAGGAAATTGGCTTATATTTCACATTTAAAAAATGTAAATGACTTTACAACTGTAACCTTCTGAACTACTTCAAGCATTAGCTTGTTGAGGATGTATTCCTAGAAACACGGATATGCCAATTCCATGAGATAATGCCCCAAATCACATTTAGCCCTGTGGTTGTCATAAAGAAAGTAGCCAATAAAAATTTCAAGCAATAGCAAAAATTATATTAAAAAACTGCATACTTTTGACTTAAGTTGGGAGACTATTTTGAGATGCCTTTCATTTTAATATTTCCAACATCTACATGGGAATCAGGAAACATGACCTGGGTGATGATTGAGACAATTCCTAAAAGGAAATTGAGGGAGGTCAGCCTGAATGACGTTCTTAGACACTGACCTGGGACAATGGACACTGGGACGATGAGCTAGAAGACAAATCTGTGGGTTGAAATTTGAGGTCCCAGGTGGCTGAAGCTGGAGTTGGGGCAGACACAGTGGGAACCTGGGAAGGCATTGCAGGGGGTCAGAGAAGGAGAGGCAGAATAGAGACTGAAGGTGGAGATTTGGGACTCAGTTCCAGCTGTGTTGTAGCCTGGGGTACCCAGCCTGCTCTGGGGAGAGGGCTAGGAGCAGCAGGCTCTACCAGGGGCGTTCAACCTTTTGGCGTCTCTGCACCACAGTGGAAGAAGAGTTGTTTTGGTCCACACATTAAATACACTGCAACATGTAATCACAAAAAAACTCCTAATGTTTTAAGTAAATTTACAATTTTGTGTTGGGACACATTCACAGCCATCCTGGGCTGCAGGCAGCCCCTGGGCTGCAGGTTGGACACCTCTGCGACTGAATGATTGAGGATCACAGACACTGAAAGCCTGAAAGTCAACTGCAGCCTGCAAAGTCCGCAGTTATTCTGGACAGCCAACAATTAGCTTGATGTTAAAAGCTCTCTCATTTATCTATATTCACCATGGACATCTGATAGAATCATTTGATTCATGTCAAGCTCTTTGACAAATGACGGTGGGTATGATTTATTTGGCTCTTAAACAATGCCAGTACAACCCAGATGTATGGTCTTCCTTCCTTCTGCTTTCAGAAGGCAGTATCCTTTTAGCTATAGGAACAAGCGGAAGGCTCCATGCTGCCACCGCGGCCCCCAGATCCTGGGTCTTCCCTTCTGTTCTGTTAGCCATCCTACTCCTTCTGCACACAGTGCTGGTGTTTCTGAGGTCCGTGCACGTGATGGGCTGAGCCAGCGTGAGGATGAAGTGGTTCAAACCTCCCTTTCTTGCCCCATGGATCATTCAGTTGTCCTAAGATCATCATATCAGACCGAGCAGGTAGAGAGGCAAACGTTGTGCGTGGCAGGTTAAGCATTTCAGCACAAGTTTATAAGGAAGGAAGGTGAGGGGTCAACTTCTCCCACCCCTGGATGAGTGGGAAATGGTAAGGAGTGGCTTCCTTTTTGCAATTCTCTGTATGAGGTACAGACAGACAACTTCCTTTTGTTAAGAGACGTATTATCCTAAGTCCAGACATACCTCACAAACACAGATAATCTCTTTTCAGGCTGGAATAAAAAACAAAAAACAACTCTTTCTGAGGAAGAAAATATTTCATCGGTTAGCACAGCCTTGTCCAGCCCTTGGTGTTGGCAAGCTCCATCGAATGTGTATGTTTGATTTCTATTCTGCTCTGTTCCTCCACATACAATAATAGTAGAGAGACTACATTAGTCTTCTAATGGCTAATTTGTTTTCATAACATAAAGTGCTCTGGATTGGGTTGAATTCTCTTGGTTTAACAGCAAGGAGAGATTTTAATTCTTCTTTGCATCTGCAATACCCTAATGCAAAAAAATATTTTCCAAGTGTTACTTGTGATGGCAATGAGTAAGGGAAACCGAGCTAGGTCTTTTTTCAGTAATCATGCCTCTCATTTTGCTACTGCTAGTCTCTACCTGGAAAGCACTGGTTCCAGATTGAATTGCAATTAGATGGAGATGTCCTAAGCCCTCCTTGTGCTCTGTTCTTGCTGCTCCCCATCCTCAGAGGTGGAGGAGGCTACTTTCTTAGGTTCCAAATGGTGCTATTCCTCTCCAGCCAAACCTGCTCTTGATTATCTGTAATAGAATTAATAAAAGCTCAAAGTTCCTTTCCAAGTCTATGGTTAGAATAGAGCTTAAACTAAAGCTCCCGCTGGAGCAGACAGATGATTAAATGAGAAAAGTAGGGAGGCAGGTAGCTCCTGTTCAAGTCCAGACATCTGTGGAAATGAATCAGTCCCACCTGGTGGTGCCAAGTCTTTCAGTTTTTCATGAAAAGCTGAGAGGCCCTGGCTGGGTGGCTCAATTGGTTGGAGTGTTGTCCCATACACCAAAAGGTTGCAGGTTTGATCCCTAGTCAGGGCACATACCTGAGTTGTGGGTTCAATCCCTAGTCAGGGTGCATACAGGAGGCAACTGATCAATGTTTTCTCTCTCCTCGGTGTTTTTCTCTTTCTCTGTCCCCTTTCTGCTCTCTCTAAAATCAATAATCATATTCTCAGCAAAGGGTTTTTTTAAAAGGCAGGAAAGCTTGATTTTATGTGAATTACAGTAATGTATATAACATGATACCATTTAGGTAAATAAGAATACAAGCACAGAATCCCACATCAGACTATCTACCTAAGAGAAATGAGCGAATACATTCACTTAAAAATTGTGTACAAGAATGTTCATGGCAGCTTTATTTTTAAAAGCCAAAAATAAGAAACAAGCCAATGCCTCTTATTGAATATTTTCTGGCCTCCTAACTTATTACCAGAATCACCTGTTGATAAGACGAGCCAAGTCAAGCACTACCTTGAGAAAGCCTACTTTAATAAGTACCTCCGATTGGAAAGGGCAAAGTCAAGATATTTATGAAATTCTGAAGTTGTCCTAAAAGTTAGTCTTTTTGTGTAAGGGAGCGGGTCTCGGTTCAGAATAGGCAAGGGTAGTAATACTTCGGGGTTGAGGGACACAACAAGGCAAGGCAAAGATTTAAGGAGAGTAGGAGTGTAAATTATCTTTTTATAGAGTTTCTTTCAGGAAGACTTTGAAGAGTTTCTTTGTTGAAGAGTTTCTTTCGGGAAGTTCCCAGAGTGAATAGAAAGGTGGTTTGCAACTCTTATCTTCCTGGACAAGAGTTTCCTAAAATAGTAAAATTATACTGATGATGCCTGTGGAAGAGCAAAGTCATGTTATTGTAGGAAGCAAGCTGCCTGAAAGTAGATAGCTTGGCTTCTCACATTCAATGAGAGAATGGATAAATTGTGGTATATTGATAAAATGAATACTACTGAGCAATAAAAAGTGAATAAACGACACACAATAGCATGGATGAATTTTGCAGGCATAATGATGAATGAAAGAAGGCAGACGGCAGAGGAGAACATATAAAAAGTCCAAGAAAAGGCAGACCTAATCTACAGAGATAGAAGTCAGACTTAGCAGTTACCTCTGAAGGAGAAAAGCAGGGGAGAGCTGTGGGGTTACTGGGGAAGGGGCACGAAGAAGCTTTACAGGGCATTGGAAGTATGTTTCATCTGGGCGGTGATTACTGCGGATGCATACAATAGGTAGTCATTGAGCTCTATATCTAGGATTAGTATTGTGATACACTTTAATACCTATGTCTCACCTCATTTAAAGCACCCAAATCCATTCCAAGAAAAATATATGTATTATACACACTAAAATGGTTGTTCATGGTGGAGATGGAGAGGATAGGAGTGAAAAATGGGGATAAAGGAAAAGTATGAAAACAAGCAAAAAAGGAACCTTGTGAAAATCAAAGGTGACAATGTGTCATGAGCTATAATAACATAATGATTCACTCAGCTGTCTGCTTTTCAAATTTAAAATTATGCATATTTAAAATACAATGTTTTTAAAGATTTTATTTATTTACTTTTAGAGAGAGGAGAAGGGAGGGAGAAGGAGAGGGGGATAAAGCATCAGTGTGTGGCTGCCTCTTGCATGCCCCCTACTGGGGATCTAGCCTGCAACCCAGGCATGTGCCCTGACTGGGAATCAAACCAGCAACACTTTGATTGACAGGCTGGCACTCCATCCACTGAACCACACCAGCCAGGGCATAAAATACATTTTTTTTTAAAAAGGTAAAACCAACTATGAGGTGTATATATGCCAAATATTTTAACTCGTCAGGTAAGAAGTAAGATGTTACAATGAGTTCAAAGGACAGTTTAAACAGCACACTTATAGGGGATAAAGAACTCTGAAATGAGTTTCTAAATGGATGCAAAATGGGTCTATCTATCCACCTATGCAAAAATCAGTTGCATCTCTTTGGTCACAATTAATTTGCATTTCTCTGGACAGGAATCCTTTTTATTATCAGTTTTCTATAATCAGTAGAATTGTAACAAAGACTAATAGTTAAAGAAAGGGTTAACTTGGATGGATGGCTAGAGAGTAACCACCATTCAGTCTTTTATATGTTTCCTGTACACATACATTCAGAAAAAGTGTACACACAACATAAATTTAACACTTGACATATGTGCAGGCCTATTTTAACCCATGAACCCGAGTTTTCAAGTGCCAGTTCTGAATGTTAAAATATTCAGGTATGAAGTGACCTGAAAGGCTATATATATAAAAAATGCCTCAAGATACAGAAATGGCACTTTCTTGTAGATTCTTGGCCACCCATCAGCAGGAGGGATACATTTCATAGCAGCCTGTTCTTCCAAATGTCTTACCCCACCTCAGCCACTGATCTTCATGCTGGTGAGGCTGGATGAGCAAAATAGAACCAGAGGCATGGATATACATAGGACAGACCGGCAGGTCTCAGAGGTGAAGGTAGTGGGGGAGACTGGGTAAAGAAGGTGAAGGGATTAGCCAAAGACTATCTATGCATGGCCTGTGGACATGGAAAATAGTGCGGTGATGCCCTGGCTGGTGTAGCTCAGTGGAGTGAGCGTGGGCCTGAGAACCACACGATCGAGGTTCGATTCCCAGTCAGGGCACATGCCTGGGTTGCAGGCCAGTTCCCAGCAGGGAACTCATGAGAGGCAACCATACATTGATGTTTCTCTCCTTTCCTTCCCCTCTAAAGATAAATAAATAAAATCTTTAAAAAAATAGTGCGGTGAAGGCCAGGGGTGAGGGGTGCGCGGGCTGGGCGGAGGTGGGCAAGGGGGAGCAGAACAGGGACATCTGCAATAGTGTCAACAATAATAAAAAAAAGAGGCAGCCTGTTCTTCCAAACATCCAGAAATTATCCCACTTCAGCCACTGATTTTCACACTGGCCCTGATTTTGAAATCTGGTTTCAGTGGATAATTTTTTAAAAATCTTATGAGAGGAGCTCATGCGGATTTCTGATAGAATACCAGGATGTCATTTTCGTGGTCTTTTGTCTTGTCAGGTTTCTTTCTCAGGCAGCGGGAGAAGATGTAGCTTCGTTCTTGATTGTGAGCCAGGAGGAAAGGCAGAGAGCTCTCAATTTCACAAAAGGAACAAAGCTGCATTCACAGCGCACACTGCACACGATAGAATTTCACGAGTCAGTCAATAGGATAATTAAGTAGCGTAGGTCAAGGACTAGAAACAACCATTCAACCTCCTGAAAAATCCATTAGACAAAAGCTTGAGAAACATTACTTAAAAGCTGCAATAGTTAATCATTTGTGCATTCGTGCTTTTTTGCTGCTAGACAATGATGAGAAAATAATAAAGCCCAAATTCTCAGCAATGTTACTTTGTCAAAAAAAATCAACTCCAAAACATAGTAATCTTGCTTCCCCCCCCCTCTATTGTGTGAATTCCCTGCTCTTGTCCTTTGCTCCTGCAGTTTCCTCTCCCTGGGCTGGCTGGCTTCTCTCCTCTTCCAAATCCTTGGTCTAGGAATAGTCATCCTCTCTGGGTAACTTACCGTATTAAATTGTTTTCTCCATCCTAAATCCTGAAACCTTCTAGCACTTGTCATACATAGTCTCTCCCAGCCATTTAAAAAATATCAGCTTTATTAAACTGTAATTAACATATAATAAAACACATCCATATTAAATATAAGTTAGACGGTGTTGGCAAATATTTTACACCACTCTGACCACTACTGTTGTGACAGGGAATATTTCCATCTTGTTAGAGAGTTTCTTCACGCCCTTTGTAGTTAATTCCCTTCCCCCACTGCCACTTTGGTCCTCCCCCACCCAGGCAACTGCTGCTCTTCTTTATGTCACTGCACATGAGTTTGGCCTGTCTGGAGTTTCATACAAGTGGAATCACATAGCATCTACTCCAGAGTCCAGCTTATTTGACTCAGCACAGGGCTCTTGAGGTTGATCTATGTTGGTGTGTATATCAGTATTTGATGGCTGAGATGTATTACATTGTACAAATATAACACAATTAGTTGATCCATTCAACTGTTCTTGGGGATTTGAGCTGTTTGCAGTGATGTACTACTGTCAATAAAGCTAATGTGAAAACTTCAGGCCCTGGCTCATGTGGCTCAGTGGATTGAGTGCTGGCCTGAGAAACCTAAGGGTAGCTGGTTCAATTCCCAGTCAGGGCACATGCCTGGGTTGCAGGTCAGGTTCCCAGTGTGGGGGCACGTGAGAGAAACCACACATTGATATTTCGCTCCCTCTCTTCCTCCTTCCCTTCCCTTCTCTCTAAAGCTAACTAAATAAAATCTTTTTTAAAAAGGAAAGGAAAAATGTCAGGCCTTGATTAATGTGGCTCAGTTGGCTGGGCCTTGTTCTGCAAAGCATAAGGTCGCTGGTTCGATTCTCAGTTAGGGCACATGACTGGGTTGCAGGTTCGTCCCCTGGTTAAGGTACACATAGGAGAGGCAACCGATTGATGTTTCTCTCTCACTTCAATGTTTCTCCCCTCTTTTTCCCCCTCCTTTCCCCTCTCTCTCTTAAAAAAAAGTCAGTCTTTGCATAGACATATTTCATTTCTCTTTGCTATACCTACACATACAATTGTATAATAAATATATGTTTAACTTTAAAGAAAACTGCTAAACTCTTTTCAAAGTGGTTGTACCATTTTACATTCCCACTAGCTGTGTATGAGATCTTCATTTCTTCCATATCCTCACCAGCACTTTCTATAGTCAGACTTTTTTATTTTTTGCTACTCTAATGCAAGTGTGGTGATATCTTATTGTGGTCTTAATTTCTATTTGCCTGAATGCTTTCTTATGCATGTATTTTTTTT
The DNA here is from genome assembly GCF_014824575.4 of Sturnira hondurensis. Classification (NCBI taxonomy): domain Eukaryota; kingdom Metazoa; phylum Chordata; class Mammalia; order Chiroptera; family Phyllostomidae; genus Sturnira; species Sturnira hondurensis. Next base: position 8,239,875 of record NW_028085930.1, read on the forward strand.
TGCAGGGGGGAGTGGTATGGGGGGTGGTGCGCTGGAGTTCAAACACTCTTCTAATTTGCAGTTTGAGGCTTTTTCTCTATTCCTCACACTAGTTGTTCTTCCTCACTACTGTGCATTTGCTTTGAAGTTCTGTCCCCAGATTGTCACAGAGTGGCTCCTTCTCTTCCGTGAGATCTCATTTCAAATGTCACCTCCCCAGAGAAACCTTTAATTATTCTTCATTTCCTTCTCCTGTCTGGTTGTGTTCAGAACACTTTTTATAACTATTCTGAAATTATTTATGTATTTGTTTACTTTCGTAGCATCTGTCTGTCTCCACTAAACTCCACAAGAACAGGGTCTTTGTTTGGTTTGTGGTCAATCAGGACAATTAAACAGTATGGATCAAGGACTAGATACAGCCATCCAAACTTCTGAATATACATGGTTCAAAAACCTAGGGAACATTATTTAAGGGCTGCAATATTAGATTCTTGGTGCCTATTTAAAAGTGCTTTGTCGCTGCTATTAGGATAGTGCACGGAACACAGGAAGTGCTCAATAGGTATTTGCTGAATAAATAGCAGTGTAGATTTCACAAAGTGCTCTCAGAAGAGGCTCACTTGAATCATTCATTTATTCAATGCGCATTTAATGAAAGCTGTGGAAATAGAGCAAGCATAATGAGGATATAAAGATGAACGGCTATTCCCACTCTCAAGTTGCTTATGATCTTCTGGTAATGATCAGCGTTGCTGGATTTAACGAATAAAAATATAGGAGCCCGGTTGAATTTGAAATTCAGATGAACAGCAAATTGAAATTTTCAGTATGAGTATGTCCTAAATATTACACTGGATATACTTCTACTAAAAAATGTGTCTTTTTATCTGAAATTCCAACTGAACCGGGCACCTTGTATTTTAGCTGACATCCCTGGGTAGAGACAGACCCTCACGGAAGTTACAACGTGGTATTGAACTTGCAGTCATGGAAACCAAGACACAGATCACAGGAAAGCAGATGGACTAGCTCTGTTGGACAAATCAGGAAATATGTACAAAGTAGACATTTGCACTGGAACCCAGTAAATAAATGAGTTTGTCAGTGGAATTAGAGAAAAATGGTGGGAGAGGGAATGTGCCTAGGATAGAGTTGTGGAAAGGCCGGGTGGGTTTGGAAAATATTGTGACTTTTAGTGCTGTAGGGGTTTCAGTACCCAAGAATTTGGGAGAGATAAAAGTAGCTTGAGCAGGAAGAAGCTAGAGGGCCGGTGGGGCCAGGTTACGATGGGACCCTATGCCTAAGCTGAGAAGGGGGTTATTCTCCTCCAGACCAGCATTTGCCAGACTCCTCCTATTTCTCCCTTTAAAAGAGAAATTCTGTAACATTTTCAGGAAGATATACCATCTTACAAATCCCTTTTGGATTTATTTTTTAAAATAATTTTATGGTGTATTATAATTAAATGTATAGAAGAAAAAATACAACCATTTTATTACAAAGTTTATTTTAAATACCTCTTAATGTCAGTGATGTATGGAAACAATATATGACTCTTCCCTAATTAACAATGAATGCATGCTATTTAATTTACTTTAACTCTGGTTTATTAACTCTGTGATAAATTGGGATCTGAAATATTATATTGTGTCTGACTTTGAGGCAAAGTGTATATACTAAAGTGTGGAAATGAAATTTAATTTTGTTCCATGGCATGAAAAAAGAATACAAATTCTTTTCCTAACCTGATGTTGGCATTTTGGCATTTTGGCAGATCAAGATATTGATGGGCTTCTGTCTGTCTTTTTATGTTTTGCTTTTTTAAAAAACTTTATTTATTTAATTGTAGAGAGAGGGGAAAGGAGGGGAAAATAGGGGGAAAGGAGAGGGAGAGAAACATCAACCAGTTGCCTCTTGTGCTTCCCCAGCCCCGGCATGTGCCCTGACTGACAGGGTGACCTTTTTTGTCTTCAGTAGGAACCCAATCCACTGAGCTACATCAGTCAGGGGGTATTTTGCTTCTTAGTGACATGATGGGAGATGAGGTTTCAGACTTCTCTTGATAAGTAACACGTGGCCGGTTTTCATGGTACTTACACCCAGCAGACCAAATTACATTCCAGCTCAATGGAATATAATTGCCATTGCATTCCTTCCTGTTAACACTGTTTTCATAATTACTAGATGTGCTCTCAAAGCTTTAGGTAAGGGCCATGCAATTTACAGATGTATTGAAGTTCCACTTGAGGCAAATTAATTGATTATTATTTTTCCCTCCTCCTCACCTTATCTTTCAGTGTTTCCTGTGTTGAACCCATGGTCCACACAGCTTAATGAGTGGTTAAGAGGCTAACATCCTGCAATCACCATTCACATCAGAAGAGACTTTCCTGCCACCTCCTGTCCCGCTCTGAACTCATCCTTCCCTCAAGAGTAAACACCATCTTGAATTTACGATATTTGCTTCCTTATTTTTTCTGTGTAGTTCCATAACCCAACAGTGTTAACTCTAAACTCTGTAATTTACTGTTGCCTCTTTTTTAGAGGTTTGCCTTTAGGGTCTCTCAATTTACAGATTTCCTCTTCATCTCTCTTTTTCTCCCTTGTGATTATTCGTTGTAGAAACGTGATGTCTCCGGTAGTTGCCCACGGCCTGGATTTGCTGGTTATATCCCCCTTTGAACATGCTTCTCTGTCCTTGAGATTCTGTAAAGTGGTGTGTGGACCTTGAGCCTTCTCAGAGTCAGAACTGATTTCGTTAGATCTGATTCCATAGGTGGTCGTACGTTTGTCGTCAGGGGACACACAACGTCTGATTATCCCTCTTTTTGTCCCTTGAGCTGCTAGGGATGCTTAATGTTCAGATGATTTAGCTCTTTAAGGGCTGCAAAATGGCAATATTCTCACTTCTCTTCTTCACTTATTTGTTGGAAATTGTTTATAAAGAGAAACTATGCCTCATATATTATTTAGTTATGTAGTGGTATAGTTCATATAGGGAATGGTGAATAAATAGTTCTTTCTTTGTATTTACCAATTTTCAAAATAAATAGCATCTTCAAGGTGAGCAACTAGCTGTGGGTGTGTGCATCTGTGTTTGTGTGTGTGTGTGTGTGTGTGAGAGAGAGAGAGAGAGAGAAAGAATGAACTCATGGGTCTAAACACTATTTGATGTTTGTAGACCTCCTACACATATATAGTACCCTTATTCCTACTAAAACTGTCCCAACTTTAGAGCAACTCTTCAATGTGGCTTCCAAGGCTGCAGAAAACAAAACTTTAAAGTCTTTTTTACAACAAGATTGTTCAGAAAAGACCATGAAGGAGATAAGAATTTTATACCCAAAGGGTTTGGCATGGCTCACTTAAGAAATTTTGTTTTGTAGTCAGTGCATACAATATTTTAGTGAAAATTGAATTTTGCTGTGATGTCATTCATCTCATGCCTGTGTGGGTGGCAAGATTTACCAAAGACAAGCGATAGTCGAATGTGAATCACAGAAACTCTACCTGACTTTAAGAGAAATAAAAGGTCGCCTGACAGGTCCAAACTATCTTTCTTGCTGGGAAATAACCACGGCTGGCCTTGAAAAGGAACTGCCGTCCATTCAGGTGATGCATAGCCAGCTTTGACAGTAACTCACAGCCCCTGGAGCCCTGGTGCTGTCTGCGTCCATTTATGTCTTCCAGCCTCTTTGTCCTTAATTGCAGCCTCTCTTACAAGACCCGATGTTTAGCTCTGTTGAAACTGGAGTGTTTGTTTTTTTTACTAGACTATCTTAAATATTAGTAACTTCTCAATAGCGACTATCTAGAATTCAAAAATGTTCATTTTTTCCTATGTTTCAAACTATTTTTAAGAAGAAAGAAAATGTTAAACATAAGTTCCCACTTATTCTTTACACTAGTCCTATTTATCTCCCTCATTGCAGAGGCAACCACTACGCCAATGTTGGTGTATATCTTTCCTGCGCATACTTTTATGCTTATGTACTATGTATATACATCCATGAAAAATATTTAGAATTGTGTGTTCTCAAATTTTATATAAATGTTATTACACCATATGGCACCTCATCCACTAACCTGCTTTTCCCATTGAACATTTTGTTTTTAGAATCTAAACATGTTGATATATCAAGTTCATTGACTTCACTGTGACATAGTATCTCACCATTTAAACATGTATGAATTTCCCTGGCCAGAAAGGCTCAGTTGGTTGGGCATCGTCCCACAAGCCAAAAGGTCGCTGGTTCGATTCCCATGCAGGGCACATGCTCAGGTTGCAGGCTCCGTGCTCTGTTTCTGGTCACAAGGCAACCAGTCGACATTTCTCACTTGCATCAATGTTTCTCTCCCTGTCCGTCTCCTTCTTTTCTCCTCTCTCTAAAATTAAAAAAATAAAATAAAAATAAACCATTAAAAGTAGATGAATTTATCCATTCTCTCATTAATATGCATTTGTTCTAATTTTTTCTTGGCAAACACAATGCTTCAAATCACATCCTTGAATATGCACGTGGGAGACTTTCTCTGGGGATCCACGTGGCAGCAGAGTTGCTGGGGTGCAGAGGATGATGCATCTTGGACTTCATCAGATACTGTGAAATTACTCTCTGAGGTGGTTGCGTTCAGTTACACGCCCACCAGCAGGGGGTGACAGTTCCTATTTCCCCATAGTCAGTGTCATTAGACTTTAAAATTTTTGCCAATCTGATGGGTAGGAAATGGTACCTTGTTGATGTTTTTAGTTGTCTGATTACTAGTGAAGTGAGTATCTTTTCTTATATTTATTGGCCATTCTTTTATTTTCTTGCGAGTTGTGGGGCAGTGCTCTTCAAATTGTCAGGGTGACACCTGTGGTCGGGATAGGAGGTGCCTCCACACCTGCCATGCTCACGCCCTCCTCTCCAATTTGTGCCTTTACTTTAAATCGCTGGGTCTCCTCACTCTCCCGTACATTTTGTGTGTCAGGTGTCTGAGAGAATAACCTACGGCAGGTGAACTAGAATAAACATGAAAAATAAAAAAATAAGCTCTAGATTAAAAATAAAAGCAGGATAACAGAGACACTGGATTCTACACGGGTTTAAGCATTATATGATTCTTTCACTGCCTCTTTCATCCATCACATTGAGAAGACCATTAGTATTGTATTTAACTGAAGACCTAGCAAGGGGATCATAGAATTTAGATTTTAGATTTTGCCCTTAAACTCTGTAACTCTGCTTTTCGGGGTCTCCACTTCTCTCTTCACAGTCGTTGAAGGGATGTCTTCATCAGCGGGAGGTTTGGGTGGATGAGCAGATCGTGCTGAGGTGGCCTCCATTGTGGGTGAGCAGGGTCTCTGCACTTAGGTACCAGGTTGATTTCTGGTTCTGCCACTGACTAGCTTTGTCAACTGGGAAAAGTTTCTGAACTGTCCTAGATTTAGTTTCTTCAAGATAATGACAGTTCCTACTTCGTAGGGTTGTAGTAATGATTTATGGAGGCAAGATATGTCAGTACTAAAAATAGTACTTAGGACACAATTAAAAATTCTCAATGTCAATGGCAATTAATTCTCTCAAAAAATAACACATAAACAAAAGTGTACTATGTAAATCCAACATTCTTGTCTTGAGCAGAAGACTCTAAATGTTCATATGATATTTCTAGAAGAAGATGTGATATTTTCCATGAGTGATAAACATATCAGTCACTAGGGTGATTTAAATGGAAATAATTCAACTGCTAATAGAATTTCAGCCTTGTGTTGGAGAAAAAAATGACTATATTATGAAATCATTTGTTTATTAATTGATCATACATTTATTAAAGACCTAACATGTGTCATAAATGCCCTCTACAAGACACTGGGAAAATTAGAAAGTTATAAGATTCTTAATATCTGCCATTAACAATTTGAGTACAAGGCTTTGGCTGTTGTGACTCAGTGTATTGCATGCTGGCCTGGGAACCAAAGGGTCACTGGTTCGATTCCCCATAAGGGCACATGCCTGGATAGCAGGCCAAGTCCCCACATGGGGGTGTTCAAGAGGCAATCACACATTGATATTTCTCTCCCTGTCTTTCCCTCTCCCTTTCCATCTGTCTAAGGATAAATAAATAAATTCTTTTAAAAACTTCAGTAAGGGGAAATAGCCACATAAACAAAGTAATTCAACAAAATTTTCCAGGGTCCAGTGGGAGCACAAAGCAGAGAGGTGTGAATTTTATGTAAGCGTGTCAGGCAAGCCTCCACAGGGAAGCAAGTAATGAGGAAGGGGACCCCCTCTGTGTCTTTCAAATCCCAACAGGTGAGCTGCTGTTAGGTGGAGCCGGTGAAGAACTCTACAGTGGAGGATGGTATTGGTAGGAGAGGCCTGGGAACAGAGTCAAGCTAGGAGGTGCTTGAACTAGGTAGTCTGGGGATTTGTTGCCAGACTAGAGAAGCAGGGTTGTCATTGGTAGGATCCAAAGTGATAATCAGGAATACAAAAGCAAGTTCAAGGCAGGGCGAAGGCCCGTCTGAAAATAATCAGTGGAGCTGGAGGAACAAGAAACAAGAGGAGGTTTGTCGTTCCGATCTAGCTGGAGGCTCCGGCCCCTTCCGTCAGCAAGCCTCTGTGGCTGTGTGGATTCCAGCCTCAGGGACATGTGAAGTTATTTCAAGGAACCCTGCCAGGTTGAACAGATGCCGCCTAATTTGCCACCACCTGAGCCTGGTTTTCTGGTTATTTTTCCTTTTATTCTAGTTCATGTGGGTGCTCATGTCCCTAGCACAGTTTTTGCTGATGTGTCCTAATTTTTTTTAAAATCTTGCTTTAAAGTGTCTCATTTCCACTAAGCCATATTCAGGCAGTAAAACACGTGACTATCTATATTATGTGAAACATGTCTTTTGGAAACTGTGTTTGGTGGGTCAGATATAAAATTACATCATCCCATTTAAGGGCTTTATGAGGGATTCCAGGAGAAGGTGGCTAAACCGTGATGATTCCAGGTGGAGGACGGCCTGAAACAGAAAGTTGCTTGGTGTCCCAATTACCGGATTAATGCACCAAATTTAAATGCCGAAAGCATGTCCAGTACCGATATCTATCACCAAATGCATGCCAGGACAGTGGCTGGCTTGGCAAAGAACCTCAAATGCTTCACCTTTCCACTTGCACTATTAATATGCTCTCTGTACATCAATCACTGAAGTGTGATGAGAATTCTGGCCAGATCCAGGATGATTTATCATTCGCTCCAGGAACGGTCGGCTTACTGGCAGGGCGGTGTCACTTCTGTAATTTTGCCAAAGTTCACAACTCAGGGGCAGATAATTAAACCCCGGCATGAAGCTCAGAAGTCTTTGAAAGCTTCCTGTAAGGTTGCCTTCTGCTTCAGGATTTGAGGCTGAATTCAAAGGTCGTCTTCTCAAAAAAAAAAAAAAAAAAAATCAGACACCATCTGAGTCAGCACATTTAAAAGACTATTTACTAATAACCCCCCAGACAGCTTTCTTATCATTAATTCAAAGAACACCTGTCTGTCTCCCTTCACATCTTCTTAATAAATTATTTTTGCCCCAAGGCAAAGATATCCTCTGTCACTCGGCCAAGTCCTTACCCACACCCTGGATACACAGTAAGAGAAGAACACAGATGGATGTTCATTGCTGCCATAAGTGAACTTAGCCTTCCTGGATATGAGAAAAGTAGCTTCTTTGTGGTTTAGGTCTGTCCTGAAATCCATAGTCAGACAGTGTACAAAGCTACCCCGGATCTAAGGTATTAAGCTGGGCAGGAAGAACCTAGCTCACACACTAAGCATGGTCTTAAAGTTCTATAGCCTCAATTTCCTACCCACAGTGGAAAGGCTTCGGAGGGAGGAGGGAGGCCATCCTGACTTGTCTAAGTTCCCATGACCTAACAGATAAAGGTAAGGGTGTGTGTGTGGAGGGGCAATTGAAGGATGGGCTGTGGCATCGGTGCAACTGAATGAAACCACAACTGGGCAGAGCAGGGTCTAAGTAAATGTCGGGAGCAGATATGTAAGCGGGCATTACGGGCAAATCTCAAAACACGCTGTTGCCAGCTGTGTGCTTCCCTTCGTCCTCGGTGGAGCAATGCACTGGTACGTCAGACCCACTTCAGGGAACAGCCTGGGAGGAGCTTCCTTTGACTCCCTCTGGTCATTTAGCTTTCTATGATCTGTTATATTCCGCTTCCAAAGCCAAGGGCAGAATCCCACGGCTGTTCTTCCAGCCACACCCTTCCTAGTGAGCCAAGCACCAGATCGAGCTGTAAGGTCCCCGGGAGCCTACCACAGCTTCTCAGCCTCGGTTCACTGGGGCTGGCCCCTGGGCTGGGAGGCAGGGGATAGCATCTCTGTGGCCAGCTGAGAAGAGTGAAATGTTGGTGGAGGCACATGGAAGAGGGCTGCTGGAGGGCAGGTAACGGAGCAGACCTTTTCTGTCCCCCAGAAGCGTCCCTAGCAGAGGCCCTCTGGTCTTCGGCATGGGTGGGGGTATGAGGAATGGGAGGGGGATCGTGTGGCAGCTGCCCCTTTTTCTCTGTGCCCGCTGACATGTTCTTCAGCATTCAGGTCTTCTTGAACTGTAGGTGTCTCCTGTGTGTTGTGGAAGGTAACATTTTAGGTAGGGGTTGCGGTAAATCGTATCAAAATGTTGCGGGAACTGGATTAGCCTTTAACTCTAAGAGTGCCGTCTCCTCAGCAGTAGAAACGGGGCGATCCGAGCCCAGATGTTGTGCGTTATTAGGTAAACGGCTTACGAAGGGTGGGAGGTGGGGAGGCAGATGGAGTTTTTTGAGATCTTCGAGTAGTATCCAACACAATGAAAACATAAAGAAGTTACTAGAGTCAGAGATTGTGTGGTTGGAAAGGGATGATGTGTTTGGTGATCAAAGAGGCAGGAGCTGATGGAGGAGAACAATGGTGGATAGGGGACGTATCCTTTTTTAAAAAAAAAAATAATCATCACAAGTAGAAGTGTCCTGTACACAGGGAAGGTAGTCTGAAATGAAGTCCGTTGCTAGAATGCCCTCATTTAGGTGTAGAACTCAGAAAGGACATGTCAGATTCTTATAGCACCTTAGCCTACACCCGAATCCCAGTCTTTGGTGGTGATGTTAAGGTTTCAAATGGAGTCATCTGGGGTAGTTCCTGAATGAGTCTCTCACATCATGAAACAGATCGGATCATCCTACTAGATTCAAAGAGGCCTTTGGAGCCCTTGACCCTGAGTCTCTTTGTGTACCTCTGGCGCTTTGATAGACGCTACTGCATCTTCTGGGTCAGCGAAAAACCAGGGTTGTATGGCCAAATAGGTCGTACACCAACAAGTTTCCAGGGCCTGGTGGCTTCCCATTATCACTGGTTCTAAGATTATTTATTTATTTATTTATTTATTTATTTATTTATATTTAATTTATTTTAGCCAGTGGGGAAGGAAGGGAGAAAGGGAGAGAAACATCGGTACCCAAGAGAAAGATTGCTGCCTCTTGCACGTCCCCAGCGAGGGACCTGGCCCACAACCTAGGTATGTGCCCTGACCCGCAATCAACCTCTGGGTTTGCGGGATGACACCCAACCCACTGAGCCACACCAGTCAAGGCATTATCATTCACTTCCGATTGAGCCTTCTGCCTGGTAGGACCAGAGCTGGGCAAGGAAGTCACAGCCATTTCATCTTACACGTTCGCAGGTTTATTTCCTGGTCTGGCCCCGGAGCGGTCTGGTTCTCATCAATGAATGCTCAGATCAGGGAGTCTCGTAATGCCAGAATTGGTGAAGACATGCGATGGCCATCTACATCCTGTGAAAATCATCAGACTCGCCTGGAGATGTTTTTAAGTTACAGCCTTCGAAGCCTCTAGAACTTGTTCTATAGAAACAAAAAATTAGCCTCCCTCAGGTGGCTGTTATTATCAACCAGCAGTAGGAACCACTACATGCAATACATCTGGATCCAGAATATTGAGCAGAACCCTGTCTTTCAGCAAAGTATTGCTCTTGTTAAACTGGTCAAGATTGTTGGTACCCTGGATGACCAGCTCTATGGAGGCAGAGCTTGCCAGAAAGGCAGGGATCAAAGGGTCATTACGTAAGTTGAAGCTGCTGTCATTTTCAATATAGTACATCAAGCCTCTTATTCTTGTTGTTACTTATGAAGGCCCTTGTTTTCTGGAGAACACCCTAGTAACGAGAACTTGGCCTTGGCATCCACCAGAGCACATTCGTGAGGCAAGTAGGCAGGAGGACAGCTCCTCAACTTCCTGGTCTGATGATATTTCTTAGCCATCCTCATGAGCCTGGTATTTCAATGGTCTATCCTGGTTTAGTTATGGAGGTGATTACCTGCCATTCTTAGTTTCATAGGACTGTATTATCATTTACACCTGAGGTCATAATACAACCAGGTACAGGGAATCCTTGATCCATGTCCTTCTCCTCTATTGAACTGGCCAGGTGGGAGTTTAATAGAGAAGTAGGGAGATGAAAAGGTGTACAGTGAGTTCATGGAGGCAAAAGAAGTCATGGTGATGGTGAAGATGTTTGTGACGGTGGTGGTGATGCTGGCGATGGTGGGAATGGTGGTCATCTTAACCACACTGGTGACAGCCGTGATGCAGGAAGGATGGCAACAGTCTAGGCAGGTGCCCCAGATGGCACCTATTGCCTGGGCCTGGCTTTTACTTGATCTTTTTCATGTAATGGATGGTGGTGACTCAGCTACTTTTAAAAGGCTAAGAACAGGGCGAACAATATGTACATCAGTTTCATAAATTAAACAGTTCCTCTTTGACTCACACTCTAATCTCAGAGGCATTAATATTTTACTTCTGTGTGAACTTTCATGGTCCGTGATGGACCATTCTAGCCATATTTGCCTCGGTAAAGGAACCACGAAATGGCTACTGGAACTCATCTGTAAGAAATCATTTTGTAATGTGTAATTGGCATATGTGACAATCGATGAAATTTTTCTGTTTTTTTTCATCAGATCATTTTTTTACACTAATAGAAATGCACTGCACCCTCCCTGAGGCGACATGGCTCCAGCAGAATGATATTTAAGAACATCAAAAGACAAATTATCTACATACTCCATTTTTCCCTTGGGATGTTGATAAGATATTCAGTTAGGGAGTGAAAACAAATAGCAAAAAATGTGATAATGATAGTCTAAACATTAAAATAAAAAAATAGCATTTTGTAGCAGCATGAAAAATTTTCTCTCTGAAGTTTAAAAGGGCTGAAAATGGGGTATTAGAAAAACAGAATGCTTACTAAAGAGAATAAGTCATTTCATTCAAATTCCATTAGAAATATGTTCTACCGCAAACACCCCAATGTACTTTTCAATAAGATAAAATGAATCAATCAACTTATAAACAACCCAGTCTATTAACTAAGATTATTTTACTTTTATTATGTTCCATGTTAGTATTTGTTTTTTCATTATCATCATCGTTCTATTTTTTTTTATTGACCAGTATTATATGCTTGGCACCATGCTGGGCATTTCACACAGCAATCCCGCATGGTATTTGTAAGTCTCTCCATTTTATAGATGGAAAAAAAAACACTGAGGCTCAGAGATTTTTAAGCATTTCATTCAAGAACATAGAGCCAGTAAATGGTAAAGACAAGGATAAAATCAAGATCTGATTAAGACCAAGATTAAGTTCCTAACTGCTATATGATTCTTGTCTACAAGCATACACAATTTACACAGTATTTGAATTCTAGTTTTTTTCTCACTTAACATTATCTCACATATATTTACCAAGTTTGCTACGCAATCACAATCGGAACTCAACATTATGGTACACTGGCCATGATCCTCCACTGGGATGCACTGCCCTCTAGTGGAATTATGTTGATGAAGAGCTTTTCACCTTCCCCCCAACCCCAGGATGGAAAGCAGTTTTCTATTGTGTAACTATTGTTACTATTTTATCTTAAATATGATAAAATGTTAAGAGGCCTTTTTTCTTGTCTCATTTAAGGTAGAGAGATATAGTTATTTTCAATTTTTGAAGGGTGTGCGTGTGAAAAAGTAAAGTGAGCCCCAGGTTAGCTCAGAAATGCACTTCGAAGAATGATACAAGAATTCATTGTTCCTGGTATTGTTGTGATCAACGTGGCTGCTTTGTTCTCTGAAGTAACAGGATATTTCGGGCAGCTTCCTTAAAATTACATTTAAAGGCTTGGGGATACATCAAATTGCGTTAGGACCAGCACTAAAAGACAAAGTAGACTCTTTTGGGATCCGTAAAGAACTTGGAAATACATTTAAAACATGGGAAATTCAAACAGACCAAGATTTGTTTTTCCTCTGAGCTCACACTAATTGCTCGGTTTTAAATATTTTTCTAATAGGTCTCTTTCACTCTGCTGTTGTTAAGAGCATCGCTGTATTGAAATGCACAATTGGATAACCTTGGTTTCATTAGGGAGAACTTTGGTTAATGTCGGATTGTTTTAGAGAAAGCAAATAGTTTTTTTTTTAAAGTGAGTTAGGCCATTATTTCTGCTATTGTTCGTCCAAAAAAGAAGACCTGAGCAAAACTGCTGATGCTATCACATGAAAAAGAGCTGACTGGTGGATCGTAATTGCTTTGCGTGCAGCCAGTGGGACGCACTGTGGAGAGGAGGAAAAACCTGCCAGTTTCATCTTTATTAGAGAGCTGGCTCGTAATTAGATGGCTTTTATGCTTAGTGAATGACAGATATGAAAAAGGAGAAGCAGCCCTGACTGGTGTAGCTCAGTGCATTGCGCATCTTCCTGCAGACTGTGAAGTCGTCAGTTCAATTCCCGGTGAGGGCAGGGCGCAGGCCTGAGTTTCAGGCCAGGTCAGGGGGTGGGGGGGGAGGGTGGCGAGGAGGGGGTGGGGGTGGGGGAGTGGCGAGTGAGAGGCAACTAGTCCCCGTTTCAGTGGCACATGAATGTTTCTCTGCCTTTCCTTCTCCCTCCCTGTCTCTAAAAATAAACAAAAATTTTTAAAACAAACGAGTAACAAAAATGGGCTTAAATGGCATGTAAAATATTTACTCAAAGACAAGAGTTGTTCATGGGTTCTTAAGAGAATTACGTCTCTTCATGACCTACATTAAAATTGTTGATTTCCTCTAACCTTAGATTTCAGGATAGGGGAGAACTTGATCAAAACCTAACAAAAAACAATAGTTTAAGACGAATATACACAAGTTACCCACGCAAAGGAGGTAGAAGTCCAAGACAAAAATGCCCTTGATGTGTAGAGCTATAAGATATGTAAAAATCATGGAATATACATTTAATAAACTCATTTCGTTCACTGATTTACTTTTCTTTTTCAACTTTTTGGAGATATACTAGGCATCTAACACTGGGTAGTTTAAGTGTACAACATGTTGATTTAACACACATATACTGGCCAGCCCCTCATCACTTCACATAATTATTATTTGTCTTTTGTGGTAAGAACATATAAGATCTATTTTCTTAGCAACTTTCAAGTGAATAACACAGTATTGTTAACTATAATCATCGTGTTCTACTATATATTAGACCCCGAAACTTGCTCATAACCTAAAGTGTTTACCCTTTGACCAAAATCTCCCAGTTTTCCCCACCTCCAAGGCTCTGGTAACTACCACTCTTCTTTTCATGAGTTCGGGTCTTTCAAGTTCCAGAAATAAGTGATATCACACAGCACTTGTCTTTCTCTGACTTGCTTCACTCTGTGCCCTCAAGGTCCATCCATATTATCACAAATGGCAGGACTTCTTTTCGTCTCAAGGCTAGATAATATTTCATCATGTATGTACCATATCTTCTTTATACATTTAGCTGTTGATGGACACTTAGGTTGTTTTCATATCTTGGCTATTGTGAACAATGCTACAGTGAATGTTGGAGTGCAGATGTCTTTGAGGTCTTTTTAAAAAATTTTATTGTTGTTCAAGTACCGTTTTCTGCCTTTTCCCCCTCTCTTTGAGGTCTTGACTTCATTCCCTTTGAGTGTACATACTGGTATATACCCCCAGAAGTGACCTAGCTGGATCGTATAGTAATTCTTTTTTTTTTTTGAGGACCCAATTTATATTACCACCAACAGTGCATAAAGGTTCTCTTGTCTCCACAGCCTCACCAACACTTGTCATCTCTTATCAGTTTGATGACAGCCATTCTGACACGTATGAGGTGATTACTCCTCATGATTAGTGATGTCGAACATCTGTTCATGTACCTGTCGGCCACTTTTATGTCTTCTCTGGAAAAATGTCTGTTTACTTCTTCTGCCCATTTGTAATTGGATTATTTGATTTTTGTGTGCTATTGACTCTTATGAGTTCTTTATACATTTTGGATAGTAGCCTCCTACCAAATGTATGATTTGCAAATATTTTCTTCCATTCTGTAGATTGCCATTGTGTGTGTGTGTGGCTGTTCTGTGCATCATAGGATGTTGAGCAGCATCGCTGGCCTCCAACCACCAGATGCTGTAGCAACCTCTGCTCCCCCCACCAACTGTGGGCATTTTCAACATCATCAAAACACTTGTGCGTATGGTATGGCTGTTCTACTAAGAGATGGCATAATAATACAATATGGCAGATTCTGTTTTCCAAAGATGCTTGCCTATATGTGCATATCTATTTTGTATCCTACTTGCTCTTCTTAGAGTGTGACCATGATGTGCCCCATCATGGTCACACTCTAAGAAGAGCAAGTAGGATACAAAATATATATACACATATAGGCAAGCATCTTTGGAAAACAGAATCTGCCATATTGTATTATTATGCCATCTCTTAGTAGAACAGCCATACCATACGCACAAGTGTTTTGATGATGTTGAAAATGCCCACAGTTGGTGGGGGGAGCAGAGGTTGCTACAGCATCTGGTGGTTGGAGGCCAGCGATGCTGCTCAACATCCTATGATGCACAGAACAGCCTCACCAACACTTGTCATCTCTTATCAGTTTGATGACAGCCATTCTGACACGTATGAGGTGATTACTCCTCATGATTAGTGATGTCGAACATCTGTTCATGTACCTGTCGGCCACTTTTATGTCTTCTCTGGAAAAATGTCTGTTTACTTCTTCTGCCCATTTGTAATTGGATTATTTGATTTTTGTGTGCTATTGACTCTTATGAGTTCTTTATACATTTTGGATAGTAGCCTCCTACCAAATGTATGATTTGCAAATATTTTCTTCCATTCTGTAGATTGCCATTGTGTGTGTGTGTGGCTGTTCTGTGCATCATAGGATGTTGAGCAGCATCGCTGGCCTCCAACCACCAGATGCTGTAGCAACCTCTGCTCCCCCCACCAACTGTGGGCATTTTCAACATCATCAAAACACTTGTGCGTATGGTATGGCTGTTCTACTAAGAGATGGCATAATAATACAATATGGCAGATTCTGTTTTCCAAAGATGCTTGCCTATATGTGTATATATATTTTGTATCCTACTTGCTCTTCTTAGAGTGTGACCATGATGTGCCCCATCTGTCAATGGAGGTATATGGGCAAGGAGGGAGATCTGTGTTCCTTTTCCTTGGACCTGGGTGGAACTTTGGAACTGCCCCATCCAATATAAGGCGGCAGATATGACACTGTGTCACTGAGGCTAGATTATAAAGGCAATACAGCTTCCCCTTGGCTCTCTCTCTGGGTGCTTGCTCTTAGGCCCTCTCCACCATGGGGTGGGGAGCCCAGGCCCTGTGGAGAGGTTGTGAGTGGGTGTTGGCCCAGCCTCTGCCACAGCCGCACCCAACACCAGACACGTGAATAAAAGAGACGTCAGATGGTCTCAACCCCCAGCCTTCATGTCTTGAGCTGAGGCCCCAGACGTTGTAGAGCAGAGCCAAACTGCCCCTGTCTGAACTCCAGGTCCCCAGAAACCATAACCACAGCACCTTTTAAAAATCTGAAGCCACTGTGTTTTGAGGTAATTTCTTACACAGCAATGGATAACTAAAACATGTAGAACAAATCAGATCCCTCCCCCAGAACCCATAACATATAAATAAATAATAAAGAGAGTCTAATATGACTAGGTTAGGATTAAGATGAGCCTAAGCCACTAAACCCACAGACATTCCAAGAAGAAAGGAATCTCAATCTTCCTGAGTTTCGCTAAAAGCAAAACAATCAAAACAACCAGACCTATCCAGACTCTTCCTTATTCTGCCATCTTTATCTCTAGTTCACAAAAACATCATCATACTGATTTATGGTATGGCAAGCACAGTCAAATCAATTAACATTTTGGGGGGGAGGGTTTATTCCTACAAGCAAGCCACATGCAGCTGCTGGAAACACGTGAACTAAAGGCCGTGGGTTTAGTTTTATTTTTCAAGCCACATGGGTGTATCCGCCTGCTACAAATAAGAGACCTGGAAAAGTCAGACTATAATATAAAAGTCATCTCCAGGATAATTGCAAACTCTGAACAGTGATATCTCTTGGAATTAAGTGACTTTAAAGTTTCAGGGCAAGATAAATTAGTTAACTTTTTATAGTACTTTATTAGTTAAGAAAGATTTTTTCAGTTTCAAGTAATAGAAAATCCAACTAATAATGGCCTAAATAAGTGCTTATTTTTCTCCTGTAGTAAGAAATTTGGAGATTGAGGCTGTTGACATTGGTTCAGAGGTATACCATTATTAGGTACTAGGCCAACACTTCTGTGATTCTCTTTACCTTTCCTTATGCCTCTTGAACTGTGGTCACATTATGGCTGCGGTAGCTCTGGACTTTGCATCTGTGATCAAGGCTTGAAGAAGGTGAAAAGGAAAGAGGTGGTACTGTTACAGAACTGACACAAGGTGGGTGTACAATAAACTGTTTCTGAAAGGACCCCCTACTAGGTTTGCTATGCCTGTTGCCAGAGGAAAGACATCTCTCAACGCCAGAGATTTGTGAAAAGGAAGGAAATATTTATTTAAAAGCTATATAGACTTAGAGTAGTGACTTAATGTCTTCATTAAAATACTAAAGTCCTTTAGAATACCCACAGATGCACACAGTCTATCATTCTCCCTCTGCCCTGGTCTGGGGTATCTCAGAAAAAGAAGTAGAAGTCTATGATTCAGGCTCCTGGCACCATCAGCTGTGTCACCGCCACAATCTCCAGTGAATCCAAAGCCAGTGGCACCTTCTCATGGCCCACCAGCAAGAGTCCTTCCATCCCTTTTCTTCCAGGCAAAGTCTCTCCTGCTTCCTAAGCCACACGGTCCCCGCTCTGCCAAAACCATGTGGTTCTCCCCTTCGACAAAGCCACAGGGGCTCTCTCCTTGTATGGCTGCCGAGTCTGGGTTTAAATCCCTATGCCGGACTTTCTCTGCACCCCCATTTCTGACTCCTCCCACAATCAGTTACACCTGCCAGCATTCCTGTATTCTTCCAGGTTTACTGGGCTGCCGTCATAAGTCTGGGCAGGTGGGCCCCATGGCATGGAGCCAGTCTTCTCCAAGCTCTCACACAGGTGCTGTCACCAGGGGGAGCTGCCCCCCAGTTACATCTTGGGTGGAAGTCACTTCCATCCCCCTGGTTCAAAGCAAGGCCACAGTTTTTTAACATATCTATGGAACCAGTTAAAGGTTGCATATATGTTAAATGACCATGCCAGAGGTTAGCCGCAAAGCTGTTGCTATGCAAAACAACACTCAATGGCCCTGCTCCATGTGTCCCTTCCCCCAACTCACACCTGTGGGGGGAAGGAGAGAAGACATCCTATATATCTTTCTAATATTTCCTGGGCACCTTGCGTTCTAGACCCCATTCCAAATCCCTATTTGGGGCCCGACTCTTGGCTGCACCCTGTTACGGTGCTAGCAGATTTCTCCTTGTGTCTTATTGGAAAAATATCCCAAGTATAAGTATGAGTGTGTCCATAAACAGATGAATGAATAAAGAAGATGTGGTATATAGACACAATGGAATGTTATTCAACGTTAAGAAGAAGAAAGTCTTGTCATTTGGGACAACATGGATAGGCCTGGAGGGCATCGTGCTGAGTGAAATAAGTCAGAGAAAGACAAATACTGTGCACTGTCGCTTAGAGACAGAATCTGAAAGAGGATTTGGCTTTCACACCCTGTATGGTAGAGGCAAATGAGGGAGAAGTTGGTTAGAATGAGGTGTTCAAAGACTGACATTGCATTGTCTGAAATAACTATAAAAATGACAGTTTATCATGGTCAAATATTCATAAAATTGTTGCCCAATAGAATGCATAGATATAGAGGGCCTACTGATGCGGACTCCGGCCAGCAGGGTCCGTGTGTTGTGGCTGCGACAAACAAATTCACGCGGACTACACAAGTCCTGTGGAGAAAAAGGGATGGCATGACTGCTCTCTAAGTGAGAGAGGGGGCCCTGGCCCCTGCCTAGATAGGCTTTTATTGCTTTTCTGGGTACCTTACATTGAGGATGGTCCTCATTTACTATGCACAGAGGTAATTATCTTCATTGGAGGTAATTACCTTTTACAGATAACAAAGGAAAGAATGCTGCTAATTACTTCAAAGAGAAGAATGTTTCAGATCAAAGGGAAAAGTGGTTGAACTGGTTACATTCCATACTTGGGAGGTTTTAGCACAGAGTTTAGGAAGTTAAAAATGCTTTGCTGCCTCAATTTAGGGCGAGGGAGTTTTAGCAAAAAGCAAGCCTCAAAGCAGCCTAGGTACAATGCAGGTCTGATTCCCCATGGGAAAGCTGATCGGTGGGCTTGGCTTCTGTGTGCCGCCTCACTCTCTGCCAGTTTTCTGAATCAGGGGCTGGGCTACATTCACCATGCCATGTGGAACTGTTCTATACACTTAAACTCACCCATATGATTATAACCTATATACATATACATCTCAGGTTCCAAAATTGTGAATTTTTCATTGGTCAATCAGTATAATTACAGTATAATCCCATTCTTTTGTGAAAAATAAATATGAAAAACAGACTTCAAAATAATGTAGAATAGTGACATATCAAAATATTGATGGAATTATGCATCTTCTCCCTTTATAGTTTCTCACTTTTCTGCAATAAAATGTATAAACTGTGAAAAGAAAAAAAACCCAGTAGTATGTAGAATTAGTATTCAAAATGTTTAACTTTTAAAAAGATAAATCAATGAGAGATAGTCTCTCTTTAGATTGGTATCTAGTCTTTCCAATTGATACACACACTTGAACATTTGATATGTTTCAAAATCCTAATATATGGTAGTATTATCCCATTTAATCCAAACAATTATGTGAGAAAGTTGCTACAGAAAAAGCTTCACTTCCCATGTACTTATACATAATACTCAAATTTACAGTGTTAAACGTGAAAGCAACAATCACCCACTCACTAATGAACACCAGCAAACCTCAGCCAGTCAGACATTGTTCTCCACTGGAAAACAACAAATATTCCTGTCTAACACATCCATGTGTTTGTGTTTTTCATTGATTATTTTTGACTTACTGAAGAATATGATTTCTGTGCCTCTATTCATCTGAAAGATGGGGGTGTAATTGTATTTACTTCATGGAATTAATGAGCATTTTAAGTGAATACATATCTGGCACACTTTGAGCCATATACCTAAAAGTAATAGCTTTTAAAATCATTACATGCTTGAGTATAAAGGTTGAATAAATATTGCGTATATGAGCTCAGGGGCTTTTTAAGGGTTTGAAAGAAAAATAGCACTATCAGCATAGTGACAATATTTAAAGCCACAGGACTGGAAAAAGTCACCTAGAGGGGAGTTTTGGTCAAGTATCTGGAGAAAACAGAAGATGCTACAAGCACATTAGTGAACTGGTCCCAAGCATTAGGAACCTTATTTGCCGAACCATTGACCTAACTCCACAGAAAAACTTGGCTCTTGATGCTTACTTAAGATGTTCCCAAATGTCTTTTCTGTAACAAGTCAAAGGAAAAAATCTCACTTTGAAGTTGGCCTGGGGTAAAAGTTTTGTTGCCACATGAATTAGCTCATTTTCCTTTACTGGACAATGGGAACTATGTGAACCATAAATTTTACCTTTGGGGATTAGTTGCCACAACTTCAAGCTAAATTCAACATTTATCTCAAGTCTCTAATTCACCAATTTCCAGTACTATTTCACTGCTTGTTGTAATGGATATTTATTGTTCCCGTTTTTTGTGGTCTGATTTAATTTTGTAAAGTCACTCCAAATGCTTTGTGAAGGAGAATTGGTGCAAAAACAGTGGCAGAGGAACGACTCTGACAAATGGCTTCTGTCTACCATTTCCCTCACTGGGGCTGGCACCACTCACTGCCCTGCTCAGCCCCTTGGACCGGCTTCCCTTTGTTCCTAACGGGTCAGACTGCTCCCCGCCGCTAGGCCCTCACGTCCCCTCTTTCCTCGGCTCAGGACACACCTTACCCTACTCTTCTTGGAGCCCAAACCTGCTCCTCTGTAAGTTCCAGATTAAATACCAGTGGTTCAGGAGAGTCTTGTTCCTCTCTACATATTTTTATAGATCCTGAATTTTTTCCCCCCATGGCACTTATTATTAAAAGTTTTGATTTTGGGGGGGACAACCATCATCTTCTTTTAAAAACTCTCTTTATCCCTGGCTGGTGTAGCTCAGTGGATTGAGCATGAGCTGTGAATCAGAGGGTTGCTAGTTCAATTCCCAGTCAGCGTATATGCCTGGGTTGCAGGCCAGGTCCCCAGTTGGGGCCATGAGAGAGGCAACCACACATTGATGTTTCTTTCCCTCTCTTTCTCCCTCTCTTCCCCTCTCCCTAAAAATAAATAAAATCCTTTAAAAACAACTTTCTTTAGCTTTTGCGTTCCTATTTATTTAAGAACAAAGTCTCAATCAGTATTCACATTTGAAGGTAACTGGAGTCCAGCCTCTCTCCTCTGTTTATAGTCCCTTAATATATACGGGTCAAACAGCTACAGGTCAGGCAAATCGGGTGTTTTTAAATAAGACCCTGCAAAGTGATAACAGAATGAAACAAATACCAACTTCAAAAACATTTTTGCTATTTCTTTCTCTCTGAAATATTCAGTCCATATTTGAATTTCCCCAATTGTGCATGAAAAGCCTTTTACAGCTGTTTCCAATCCTGGGTCAGCTTGAGGTTCACATATTACATGTGATTTTTGTGTCTCTTTAGAGTCTTTTATTCTAAAAAAGTCTCTCCGTGGTTTTCAGGGTATTGACTGTGTGGAATCCAGGTTAATGTTCCATTTTCTGGGTTTGCCACATTGCTTCCTGACAGTGTTGCTTAAATGATTCCTCTCTTTTGTTTTCTTTATAAGCTGGAAGTTAGGTCTAGAGCAAGGCTATCTAATAAAAATACAGCATAAGCCACATATGTAGTTTAAAATAGTCTAGTAGCCACATTTAAAAATGTAAAAAGAAACAGATTAAATTAATTTAAGAAAGATATTTAGCCCTGACCAGGTAGTTTAGTTGGTTAGAGTGTCATCCTGAAAAACACCAAGGTTGTGGGTTCGACCCCTGGTCAGGGCCGAATGTGATTTCAACTCCTTCACAGTTAAGAAGTAAGTGTTGCATTTACACAGTCCTAAATTTATTTCAGCCCTTTAACGGCAAGGCCGAGGCTGATGTGGCCCCCGGTGAAAATGAGTTCAATGCCCCTGGTCTAATCTGTCACATTGAACAGTGAGGTCTAGAGCCTTGATTAGATTCGGGTTGAACTCTTTCGGTAGGAAAGCTGCAGGGGTGATGTTGTGTTCTTCCCTTTACACAACATACGGCGTCTCTAATACCTGTGCCCTGCTATTTGTGATGTGAAGTTTGATCACTCGGATAAAGGTTTGCTGCCAGAATTCTCCACAATAAGAGGTTAATTTTTTCCCTTTCTAACGTGGAGAATAACTTATAGGTGTTCTTTGGCACCGTGGCTCCATCTTTGGTGCGTTTCGCTCGGTGATCCTTGGGGGAAACAACTATGATGCTGCCAGTTACAGAATAGTAATTTTCTATAATTTCTCTTAGATCATTAGTTGGCAGTTTTCTGCAGAAAGAAAACAAATACCGTATATACTACTAACTGGAAGGTGTTGTTTACATCAGGGATTCTCTTTACTCCTTTTCCTTAGGAGGTAAGGACAGCAGAGCATCCACGCAGACACCTCACAGGAGTGGAAGTGCCCTGTCGCGGTAAGCAGCCCAGGCGAGGTACGGAATAAGTAGAGATCAGGAAGATGAAGAGATCAGGAAGATGAATGTATTGTTTAAGGTAAGGCTGGCTACAGTAGCAAATAAATGTCAATGTTGCACTGGCTTCACACCTAAGACTTTACTTTTGCTCATTTGAAAGTCCTCTGTGGGTGCTCCTGTTTAAAGGTGGTCTTTCTCCAGGCTGTGTGATTCAAGGACACGGGCTCCTGCCATCTTGTGGCTCTGGCACTACCTAAGGCCTTGAAGTCCCTGCATATGACCTGAAGGGAAAGAAAGAGTTCAACAGGCTATTCACCTCTTAACTGCCTTCACCTGGAAATAAAACCATAATCTCCACTTGTATGTGGTAGTGAGAGTATGTCAGAGGTCCCCACTTATATGCAAGGTGGGGGGTGGGGCTGAAAAATGTAGTTCCTGGAGCACACCTTCTTTCCAGAAATACCTATTTTCTGTAAAGGGGACAGTTAATTGCTTCTCGGCGTTTTGGCTAAGATCAAGTGTAAAGGGGACAGTTAGCCATCACTGCTACACTGCAGCTGAGAGACCATTCATTGGCCAAGGATGGAAGAGTGCTGGCTTTTTCTTCTTTCTACCCCACCAGTGGCAAGCAAATCTTATTTTATTTTTTACTCTGCATAGGAATAGGTAAAAGTCTTTTAAAGTGTCCATGAACAGCTATAATTGCTACTTCAAAACAGAAAAAGGAAGGAAGGAAGGAAGGAAAGAAGGAAGGAAGGAAGGAAGGAAGGAAGGAAGGAAGGAAGGAAGGAAGGAAAAGAAAGAAAGAAAGGAAGAAAGAAAGAGAAAAAAGAAAACCACAGGGGTGAGTATAGGAGGCATAGAAAAATACCTCATGAGTTGTTTCACCAAATGCAGTTGTGGGGAAAAACAGATACAGGAAACTGCAGGAGTTATCTAAAGTGAGACAGATTTATTACATTTCTACACCATCAGTTTTCCATGGGCGAGGTGTTTAAAGCACTTACTGGTACATACATGATATTCAGAGTCTGAAATGTAAACATAACCTTAAGATATTATCTGCTAAATAACTGCATGTATACTAATTCTCATATATTTCAGATATCTGTTGTCCTGCGATCTTGGCCTTCATAGTCACACACCTAACAAGGTCATATCTATGGATTTAATAAATATTTATTAAATGTCTCCCAAGTGTCAGAGACTGAACTAGGTGTTGAAGGTACCTTGTGAATACGAATTACACAATCACTGCCCTTATTAAGTTTATGGTCTGGTGGGAAAACAGACATTAAGCTAATAATTACCCTTCCTTCCCCAAATCGAATTATTTCCGTGATAACAAATGCTATGAAGAAAAAGTTCAGGGTTTATGAGATTATAATTGGAAGGGGAGGCTCCAGGGCACATGTTCCTGAAGTTATGGCACTTAATCTGGGAGCTGGAAGGCGAGTAGGTTTGGCTGCATAGAGAGTAGGAAAAAAAGCCTTCTAAGCAGTGGAAAGAGTAAATTTGAAGGCCTGGTGGTGAGGAAGAGTTTCTCAGGTTAAGACAAAGGCCAGTGTGGGGGGGCCTGGGAGGGACAGGGAGTGAAACCACCTACAGTGGGTAGGGGGAGGGCAGGGGTCAAATCACACAGGGTCTTGTAGGTCAAGCTAAGGATTTTTAACTTTAGCCTAAAAATAAGAGGGGAAATCTGGAAAGATGTAAGACACATAGGTGTCTCATGATTATAGTCGTATTTTTAAGAAGACCAGTAGTAGCTATGGGTTGGCCAAACAGTCTGTATGTTTTTTTTCCCCATAAAATAAAAGACACTTTTTTTCATTTTCACTAACAACTTTATTGAGTTGGATACTTTGAGTATGTTGGCTATCTCTCGCATGGACCAATGTTGATTGTTGTCAATTAATGTCTCAATTTGATTGCTATCGACTTCAATGGTTCTAACCCTGACTGTGGAGCATCGTCCAGCAAGAAATCTCCAGCATGAAACTTGGAAAACTACTTTCGACACATTTGATGAGTCATAGCATCTTCTCTACACACTGCACAAATCTTTTTTTTGCATTTCAGTTGTGTTTTTACCCTTCTTTTTTTTAAAAAAATGTTTTTTTAATTTTATCTTTATAGGGGAAGGGAAGGAGAGAGGGAGGGAAATATCCATGTATGGTTGCCTCTGCCCGGGACAGACAATATATCGTGTGTCCCCTGCCAGGAACTGGCCTGCAACCCAGGCATGTGCCCTGACTGGGAATCGAACTGTGATCCCCTGGTTCACAGGCCCGCACTCAATCCACTGAGCTACATCAGCCAGGGCTTGTTTTTACCCTTCTTGAAATAACAAAGCATAATATGGCAAAAATGTTGCACGTTTTCTTCTATCTTCAATATTAAAATGGCTACACAAAAATTCATCAGTTTTAAAAAAATGTTATTTATTTACCTTTTAGAGGGGAAGGGAAGGAGAGAGGAAGAGAAACATCAATATATGATTGCTTCTCGTGCATCCCCTGCTGGGAACTGGCCTGCAACCCAGGCATGTGACCTGACTGGGAATCGAACCACGATCGTCTGGTTTGCAGGCCCGCGCTCAATCCACTGAGCTACACCAGCCAGGGCTAAATTTATCAGTTTTGATGGGGTTTTTTGCATACTGATATGACAGCTGTCACAATACATTCTAACAAAATTGTTTTGAATTAAGTTAAAGACAACTAAGCTCTACTAGTACTATCTTACAGAAAACAAACAAATAAACTTTTTGGCCAACCCAATATTTTACAATGATTAAAGCAGTACTTGGACTTCCAGCCAAGATAGAGGCATAGGTAGACACACTGTTCCTCCTTGCACAACCAGAAGAAGGACAACAAATTTAAAAACAAACAAAAAAAAAACAACCAGAACTACCAGAAAATCAAATTGTATGGAAGTCCAATAACCAGGGAGTCAAAGAAGAAACATTCATCCAAACTGGTAGGAAGGGTGGAGATGGGCAGCCAGGCAGAGAGGACTGGCAGCAAGGGGGCAGCTGGCAGACCTGGCAAGGCAGTGGCTTGTGGACTGGACAGTCCCACATTCACGTGCAGATAAACCAGGAGGGCCAACTGGGGAGTGAGACAGACCATACAACTCAGGCTCCCAGCAAGGGAAATAAAGCCTCAAACCTCTGACTGAAAACACCTGTGGGGGTTGAGGCGGCAGTGGGAGAAACTCCCAGCCTCACAGGAGAGTTTGTTGGAGAGACCCACAGGGTCCTAGAACGTACACAAGCCCACCTACATGAGAATCAGTACCAGAGGGGCCCACTTTGCTTGTGGGTAGCAGGGAAAGTGACTGAAAACCAGCAGAGAGCAGAGCAAGGGCACTGTTCCCTTTTGCACCCCTCTCCCCGCCACAGTATCACAATGCA
The DNA here is from genome assembly GCF_014824575.4 of Sturnira hondurensis. Classification (NCBI taxonomy): domain Eukaryota; kingdom Metazoa; phylum Chordata; class Mammalia; order Chiroptera; family Phyllostomidae; genus Sturnira; species Sturnira hondurensis. The sequence goes on from NW_028085930.1 coordinate 8,265,428, forward strand.
GGGATGTGGGTTGCCGCGCCGTGGTGAACACCTAAGGCTCCACCCCTTATATGTAACAGGTGTGCCGAGACACACAAATAATAGCCCAAATGAAAGAACAGATCAAAGCTCCAGGAAAAATGCAGCTAAGCACCGAAGAGATATCCAAACTGTCAGATGCACAGTTCAAAGCACTGGTGATCAGAATGCTCCAGGAACTCACTGGGTACTTCAGCAGCATAAAAAAGACCCAGGCATCAATGAAGGTTACATCGTGTGAAATAAAGAAAAATATACAGGGAATCAACAGTGACAGGAAGGAAACCAGGACTCAAATCAACAGTTTGGAGCAGAAGGAAGAAAGAAACATTCCACCCGAACAGAATGAGGAAAAAAGAATTTAAAAAAACGAGGAGAGGCTTAGGAACCTCCAGGATATCTTTAAATGTTCCAACATCCAAATCATAGGGGTGCCAGAAGGAGAAGAGGAAGAGCAAAAAGTTGAAAACTTATTTGAAAAATAATGAAGGAGAACTTCCCCAGTCTGGCAAAGAAAATACTTTCAGGAAGTCCAGGAAGCTCAGAGAGTCCCAAAGAAGTTGAACCCAAAAAGGAACACACCAAGGCACATCATAATTACATTTCCCAAGAATAAAGATAAGGAATCTTAAAAGCAGCAAGAGAAAAGGAGTTCCCTATAAAGGAGTTCCCATTAGACTATCAACTGATTTCTCAAAACAAACAAAGAAGCAAACAAACAAACCCAAAAAGAACCTTGCTGGCAAGAAGGGCCTGGAAAGAAGTATTCCAAGTCATGAAAGGTAAGGACTTACATCCAAGATTACTTTATACAGCAAAGCTATCATTTATAATAGAAGGGCAGATAAAGTGCTTCCCAGATAAGGTCACGTTAAAGGAGTTCATCATCACCCAGCCCTTATTATGTGAAATGTTAAAGGACTTATCTAAGAAAAAGAAGATAAAAAATATGAACAAGAAAATGAAAACGAACTCACAGCTATTAACAACTGAACCTAAAAAATGAAGGCAAAGACAAACTAAGCAAACAACTAGAACAGGAACAGAATCAGAAATGGAGACCACATAGAAGGTTATTATCAGTGGGGGAGCAAGAGAGGGAAAAAAGGGGAAAAGGTACAGAGAATAAGTAGTGTAAATGGTAGGTAGAAAATAGGGGGCCTTAAGAGTAGTATAGGAAATGTAGAAGCCAGATAACTTATATGTATGACCCATGGACATGAACTAAAGCGGGGAATGCAGGTGGGAAGGGGTGTGCAGGGCAGAGGGGAATAAAGGGGGGAAATGGGACAACTGTAATAGCATGATAAAATATATTAAAAATAAATAAAAGCTGAGCACGTAAAGCTACAGCAAATATTTAAGGTCAGTAAACTATAAAATAAAACAAAGAAGTACTGGCAGATAAATTGCAATTCGGTACACATAAGAGAAAATCCAACATGGGACCCAAATATATATACAGGAAATTTGTATATGGTGACTATGATATATCAAATAAGTGGGGAAGAAAGAGTGGATTACTTCATATTTTTGATACTTGAGTAGGCTTCCAGAGAAAAAATAAAGTTGAAATTTTAAGGACATAATATGATGTCATAAAAGACCCAGAAGTTATAGGAGAAGTATAGTATAATTATACCGGTTGCAGAATGCCTTTTCTGAGTAGGTTTCAAAATCTAGATATCCTAACAGTGATCAAAGCCCTGGAGAGAGGGCGGTGGATGGCTTCAAGGCATATTTCGGAGCTGTAATCAGCAGGAGAAGGTGATTATTGAAGGGACCTGGTGAAAGAGGGAGAGAGTAAAAAGCTATCAAGGGTGGATTAATAACTTTCACCCACTGCAGTTTGGGGAATCCAGGGGCTAGTGGTGCTGCCTACAGAGATGGGGGAAAAGGGAGGAGGGGATATTGCAGAGATGGTTAAAAAATTTCAGCTTTCAATTAAAACATTTTATGCTTTAAAGGACGCCAACAAGGAAGTGAAAAGACAATACAGAGACAAGCTATTTGAAAATCTGATAAGGGATTGTATTCAGCATGTGTAAAGAACTCTTAAAACTCAATAATAAAAAGACAACCTAATTAAAAAAAAGGCAAAAAATTTGAATAGACATTTCTCCAGAGCAAATATATGAATGGCCAATAAGCACATGAAAAGATATTCAACATCATTAGTCATTAGGGAAATGCAAAAAAAACCACAATGAAATACTACTTCGTATCCACTAGGATGGCTATAATCAAAAGCATAGATAAGAAATTTCAGTGAGGATGTGGAGAAATTGGAACCTTCACACGTTACTGGTAGGAATGTTCAATGGTACAGCACTTGGGAGAACAGTCTGGTAATTTCTCGATATGTTAAGCATAGAGTTGCCATATAACTCCACAACTCCACCCCTGGGTGTTTACCCAAGATAAAAGAAAACATATGGCCTCACAAATCCGTATACACACACATTTATAGCAGCAGCACTTATAATAACCAAAATGTGGAAACCACCGCAAAGTCCATCAACTAAATGCATACTGAATGTGGAATATTCATACAAGAGAATTTTTGGCAATAAAAAGAAACGAAGAACTGATACAAGCTACAACAGAGGTAAACCTCAAAAAACATGAAGTGAAAGAAATCAGTTATAAAGGTCACACTGTATATAAAAATAGAGAGAGAGAGAGAGCGCGCATATTGTGCACCGTATATATATGAAATATAGGTAAGTCTGTAGAAGCAGTAGATTAGTGATTGTCGGGCTGGGAGGAAAAGGAGGGAAAGGGAGATTGGGGAGTGACTGCTAATAGTTGCAGGGGTTCATTTTGAGGGTCACGAAATGTTCAAAAATTAGATTATAGGGTTGATTGAACAACTCTCTACATACATTTTAACAACATTGATTTGTGTATTTTAAACAGGTGAGCTATATAATATGTAAATTACTTTAACGATCCTAAACAAGCATGTGAATTCTTATAGAACTTTGTTCTTGTGTACTTGGGGTAAAGAAGGTGTGCGAACAAGTTTGGAGGAAATCAGAAGCCCAAGAGTTTAGGGAAGGATAGGAAGATGGAGATACGGACTACATTTCTTTCTCTAGACTGGGGGAGCGGGGCCACGCCCCTTTCCTGTTTCCTAGCAACCAGCGCCCTTAAGGGACTCCTCCTGGAGCCTTGTCGCTTCGTAACTTCCGCTCCGCGGCAGGAAGTGGTCATAACCGGCGGCTTTCCCAGGAGTTCAGCGTTTGTGGTGTGTAGCAGCTGAAGTTATTTCCCTGGATCTGGCGTTCTCCCTCGCTCTCCCGAGTTTCACCTTGCCGCCTGGTGGTGAGGACCTCGAGGGTCTGGAAGTCCGCGCTGGAGGAAGACGAGGCCCGAGAACGCGTGGCCTTCAGGGCTGAATAGGGGGGCTGGCGGGGGCAACTCCCTGGGTATCTGTGCAATCATTTCAACCTGGCTTTTTCTGTGTACTGCGTCCCTGAGAGCTTCCCCCAGTGCTACGCGGCGGACACCTGGGGTTTGTGGAGGTTGGGATTTTTTTGCGCCTCTCTCCCAACATCCCGCCTCTTGCCTTCGAAGGAAGACCCCCTCGTAGAGAAGACTCACCCGGCTGTCGACTCTCTTCCCTGCCGTGAAGTGACCCACCATGACCCTAGTGTGAGCTAATGGCCGACCTGTGATACTTTGCAGAGTCCTAGGGTAAATGTTTATATGTGTGTGTGTGTGTGTGTGTGTGCGTCTTTTATTTCCTGCAGAATCTGAGCTAGGAGAAAAGCCTGGGCTGTATTTGGCAAGTGGCTGTATTTGGAAAGCAGTGTGTGTTTTGGTTTACTTTTTTGTGTGTGTTTTGGTTTACTTTTTTCCTTTTAACGTCTTTGCCAGGGGTCTCCCCTGTGGTGGTAGCAGACCAGACAACTTTGTGCCTTCTGTTAGCTGGGTGGGAAGGAACACTGGAATTAGTCTGGAAAGGCCCAGGAGGTACCGATTTTTGGGTCTTAGCCTGACCTTTGAGGTGTTCAGTGTACTTTTTGCACTAGGTGTTTCTTAGTTTTAAGTTTTAATGTGTTTGTGTCTTATGTGCAAGCCTACGAGTTCTTGGACAAAGACTGCTTTATGTTGTACTGATGTGACCCTCCTAGCTCCAAGCACAATACTAAACAGAGTAATGGCTTAGTAATTTTAAAAATCAGAAAATACATGCTTTAACGTCTTCAACTTAATATTGAAGGGGCCTGTTTAAATACAGTTCAACTCCTGGAAAGGACAACAAGATAGAGGACAACTTTATCTTGGAAAGGATAAAGTAACGAGATCTCAGTAGATAAATGTGTCTGACATTTACAGGCTGCCTGGAAGGGTAAGTACAGTGATCTCAGGGGAAGAGAAATATAGTGCATCTGTCTTCTAGGAGGAGACCAAATAAATAATAATGGTATTTGTTTGTTTCTTTTCTTTTTCCTTTTTCTTGTTTTTTTTTTTTTTTTTTTAAATAGGTGCTGTATCTTAACTTACTGACTCAGAGGCACGTGCTGCCATTATGGGAAATCAGCTCGCTGGTATTGCTCCTTCCCAGATCCTTTCTGTGGAGAGTTATTTCTCAGACATCCATGACTTTGAATATGATAAAAGCCTGGGGAGTACTCGCTTTTTTAAAGTTGCTCGAGCAAAGCACCGAGAAGGCTTGGTGGTTGTGAAGGTCTTTGCAATTCAGGATCCCACATTGCCTTTAACCAGCTATAAACAAGAGCTAGAGGAATTGAAAATCCGGCTTCATTCGGCACAAAACTGTCTACCTTTCCAGAAAGCAGCAGAAAAAGCATCTGAGAAAGCGGCCATGCTCTTCAGGCAATATGTGCGAGACAACCTCTATGATCGCATCAGTACCCGTCCATTCTTAAATAATATTGAGAAGCGTTGGATCGCTTTCCAGATCCTGACAGCTGTGGACCAAGCACACAAATCTGGAGTCCGACACGGGGACATCAAGACTGAGAATGTAATGGTCACCAGTTGGAACTGGGTCCTTCTAACTGATTTTGCCAGTTTTAAACCTACTTATCTACCAGAGGACAACCCAGCGGATTTCAACTATTTCTTTGACACTTCACGGAGGAGAACTTGTTATATTGCTCCTGAACGTTTTGTTGATGGTGGATTGTTTGCCACTGAGTTGGAATATATGAGAGATCCTTCAACTCCACTTGTAGACTTAAATAGCAATCAGAGAACAAGAGGAGAGTTGAAGCGAGCAATGGACATCTTTTCAGCAGGTATTTGAGTTGGTTAAATTTGCTAAGGGAGATGTGCCTGTGTTTTAACCTGAATATAGAAACATAGATTTAAAAAAATTTTCCATTATGTTGAAAAGTTAATTTGTCCTCTTACCCTATTTTAAATATAATGCCGTATTCTTTCATTGGATGTGTTCATGTGCCTAGAAAATGCAGCAGCCATTCATTCAGACATTTGAGGAGTATTTGTTCTATATGGGTCAGGCACTGTCTTAAGCGCTAGAGACATAGACAGGTAATGATGTCCCTTTTCCAAGGTGCTTATCCTTTAATAGGGAGATAGATATGATTGAAAAAGGACATTTCGGTGTAATGTGACTTGCTGTGGTGGTGATAAACATAGGGTGCTTATAGGAACATGTATTTAATAGATACTTAAATTAGTTTCCATGTGGTGATGGGTAGAGAGGCAGGATAAAGAAAGACCTTTTTATTGGAAAGATGACATTTAAGCTGAGACCTGAAAGGTGACCGGGAAGCCAGCTATGCTATCGGGTGTTTGTTTCAGGCCGAGGGGGTTGCTATACAAAGGCTTGAGGACCAGAGCACGATGCACTGATTTATAAGAGCACTCTAAGTGGTGAAGTATATCTGGAACATAGAGTGTGAGGTAAGCTAGGCCCAGATCAGAAAGGGTCTCAGGCCAATGCCAGTCTTGAGAGACATTGTCGGACAAAACACCAGCTATAGCATGGAGAGTGGATTGAGGACAACTACACTGGAGAGGGGAAAACCAATTAGTAGTAAATTACCACCAGTTCAGGTAAGACATGAGCCTGACCGGCTTAAAGTTGTGACAAAGTTATAGAGGGAACAGAGAGAGGTACAGTTAAGGGTTAGGGGCACCAATCCCCAGCACATTCGAAAATCCTTATATAACTTTTGACTCCCCCCAAACTTAACTACTAATAGTTTACTGTTGACTAATAATATAAACAGTCAATTAACACATATTTTATGTGTTATATCTATTATATACTATGTACTTAAAGTAAGCTAGAGAAAGAAAATGTTATGAAAATCCTAAGATTCATCTGTGAGTTTCTTTAAGTTGTAGCAAATCTCCAAATTTTTTTCATTGTGTTTATTGAAGAAAAACATCTGTGTAAGTGGGTCCACACAGTTCAAACTTATATTGTTCAGGGGTCAACTGTAATGCTTAAGAGATAATTAGTACGTAGAATTGTCATGGCTTGATGATTGATTGGAGGATGAAGTCAAGAGCACCCCCACACCCAACACCCTTCCTGTGCCCCTTCTTGGGAAACGTGGTGGGCGGTGATGCTGGTCACTGAGCTGGGAGACACAAGAGGAGGAACAAATAGGGGGTGAGAAGAGGATAGGGTCTGTATTAGGTATGTTGGGTTGAAGGTGTTTGGGGATGTCTAGGAGAAGAATATAACAGGCAGTTGGTTATAAGGGTTTGATGCTTAGAGATTTAGGATGGAGAGAGAGATTTGGTAGTTATCAGGAAATATAGGTAGTAGTTATAGCCAAGGGAATGAATTTGTGGCTAGTGAGAGTTCTTAGAGAAGTGATCGAACGTTTGATCAATTAGTGGCCTTCTTCCCTAGAAATAAGTACAGTGCATTCATACACATTATTTCACACGCAGACCACATGAAACAATTCCAGGTTGTCTATGAACTTCTGGGAGGGGATATGTGCTGAGGGTGGTGTCCCTGAGGAATACTATATGAACTCTGGCATCAGGACCATTTTTTTGGGGGGGTAAATTTTGGAAAAGTTGGGTTTAATCATTTTCTCATGTACGGTTTACTACAAAGAAAACATGAATTAGCCCTGGCTGGTGTAGCTCGTGGATTGAGCGTGGGCCTATGAACACAGGATCGCGGTTCAATTCCCAGTCAGGGCACATGCCTCAGTTGCAGGCCAGAACCCGGTTTCCGGCAGGGGACGAATGAAAGGCAACCATACATTGATATTTCTCTCTCTCTCTCTCTCTCTCTCTCTCCTTCCCTTCCCCTCTAAGATAAATAAATAAAATCTTAAAAAAAGAAAACATGAATTAAACTGTGTTTTAGATTACAGAAAAATACAGTAACATAATTAAGGGAAAAGTGTATTACATCTAGGTAGAATGAATAATTGTTACAGAGGATCGCACCTCTGTTGGTCCAGTCCACTGACTGCTCTGTGTCCCAGGATAATAGCGAGGGGGGTTTTGGTGAGATGGGGTTGGTTAGCCTCTGTGCTATAGCTTTAACACTATCAGAAATGTTATCCATTCAAGTCCCAACTTTCTTGACCAGTGAGTTTATCTGAATTTTTCTTGAGCCTTTATTACATTTTACTGTTTTACATTACACTTCCTGTTTTGTAAGTAGGTCTCCTTTAGCTTAGAAACATGGCCACTTTCTAACTTTAGGGGGTCATTTATAGGTTTTGTTGTTTGTGAGGTATAGTGGCATATAGCATTGTATTAGTTTCAGGTATACAACATAATGATTCAGTATTTGTATACATTGCAAAATACTATCCACAGTAAATCTGACATCTGTCAAGAATTTTTTTCCTTGATATGAGAACTTTTTAAATCTACTCTCTTAGGAACTTTCAATTATGCAATACAGTATTATTAACTATAGTCACCATGCTGTACAGTACATCCCCATGACTTAGAACTGGAAGTCTATTAGAGTTTTAAGTTTCAGGGGTTGATGAAAGTTTATGTTTATCTTTTTTGTACATATTGTACAAGAAAGATGTTTTGTAAACATCAACAAAATTCTTACTCAGCATCTTGTTTTTTCAGACTAAAAGAGCCCTCCATTGTTCTGGCTGAAGACAGGCCCTTTTACTCCTTTGAAAGAGGGGGGTGGGGTCTGTCCAGCTCCTGTGGCTCCTAAGATTTGGTTTAGGCTCCTTGGGTTTTGAATGTTACTTTTCCCCATCTTGGTGCACATCCATGTTTCTGGCCGCTTGTTTGGGAGAAGTGTGTATATTCTGTGTCTGACCAAATGTACGGGCAGAGTTTTTCTTGCTGGAGAGCTTTCATTAATTTGCTGGGTGAACATTTGTCTGTTACATGTGAGACACTGTGTTGCGTAGACATTGAGAATACAGCTGTGAACAAGTCTGACAACATTTTTGCCCTCATGGAGCCTGCTTTCTAGTGAGGAAGAGATAAAGTAAATAAGTAAGAAAGTTAGTTTTGGTTAGTAATAGGTGCTGTGACAAAGCCTGGTAGGGGGCTACTGTAGTTACCATGGTCCGATACGGCCTCTCCTAGGATTTAAACATTTGAGTGGAAGTCTGAATGATGAGGAGGACTCAGTGGTGATAGACAACTCCACAATACCACCCAATAACACCTCTTCCAGAATAACATTCTAAAGTTGCAAGAAAACAAAAAATCCTGTACTCACCTCTGTGTTAGCTAAGGGTGCCATGACAAAATACCCCAGGCTAAGGAGCTTAAACAAAAATTTGTTTCCCCCATTTCTGGAGGCTGGAAGTCTAAGATGAAGGTGCCAGCAGGGTTGGTTTCTCCTGGGGCTACGCTCCTTGGTTGCACGGGTTGGGCCCACCCATAGGACCATATTTAACCTTAATTACCTCTTGAAAGGTCCTGTCTCCAGAAATAGTCACATTCTAAACAATGGGCTTCAACATGTGTATATGGAGGGGACGGGTAACCAGTGCCTCGGGTTAGTCCATAACAACCTCTGTTTAGTTGTAAATAGTCATATGTAGCTATGTTTCTTTCTGCGTTTTTATTTGAAAATAATTTCAGACTTGCAAACTTTAAAAACTTGGACACTTGAAGAAAAATAGTACAGAAAAACACCCATATATATTTTTACACAGACTCACCTGTTAATATTTTGCTCTGATTGCTTTGTCATTTGTACCTTTTCTCTACATTCCCTTCCCCACTCCCCTCACCCTCCAACTAGGCATGAATTTTTCCTGAATAAGTTACATACATTTTGGGCCTTTACTTCTAAATACTTAAGTATACATTTCTTCAGATTAGGGATAGCCTCTTATATCATGTTTATGTAATTGTATGTTACAATTATCAGCTCGGCAAATTTAACATTGATATGATACTTTAATTTACACTTTCTATTTTAATGTTGTATTTGACCCAATAATGTCCCTTGTAGCGTTTTTCCTGTTCCAGGACAGAACTCGGTCTAAGGTTCCATATTGCATTTAGTTGTCATGTCTCTTTAGCCTGCTTTTATCTGTAACATGTACACCGCCTTTGTCATTATGACATTTACATTTTATGAAGAACTCTTCTTCCCTTATGTATCTTAAACAATTTTATGCTTTCTATATTTCAATGATAGACTCAAAGTTGCAAAAATTGTGAGGAAACCTCTCCCCAGCTTCCTCCAGTGGTGACAGGTGGTACAATGGGTGGTACAATATGGGTGGTACAATATCAAAATCAGGACTTGACATCAGTGCAGTCCTGTTAACTAGACTCTAGACCTTATTCAGGTTTCACCAGCTTTTATGTGTCCTGTTGAAACTGGGAAAGCCGGCGTTCTTGCCGCCTGTCACCACAAGAACCAATAAGCAGAGGCAGGGATTGAATCTTTATTCAGATGGCCAGCAACCTGAGAAGACGGCAAGTTACATACCCTAATAGATTGGCTTACATTGCCTTTCAAGCCAGCCTTTTTATAAGGAGGAAAAAGTGTAGGTAAGGGATTTGGAATTCAGGGACAAAAGCCATTCAGATAAAAACTGCAGCATTCTTTCATCTGGGTCCTGGGCAAGGTGGTCTTTATTATCTGTGTCCTGGGTGGTGGGCGACTCACCCTGGAGCACAATGGCTCTAGATGCCACCTTGATTGCTTGCAGTCCTCCTGAGGCACAAAGGTGGAACTGCTTGTGGTCTCCTGGAGTCCGGGTGGGTCATACCTTCAGTTCCTGAAACAAAAGCTTTTTACATGCATTGACTGCCAAGCTTATTAGCTATTCCCTGAACTAAAACTTCCCAGCTCTTGAGTCCCCCATCGCTGTGTGTATGTGCTACCCCACCCCTTTGCTTTTTAACAGGAAGTTCTTCATTTTCAATTTGTCTGCTGTTTCCTTGAGATTAGATTCAGGTTATTCATTCTCAGTAGGAATAGTGCATAGGTGATGTGTCTTAACAGTATTGCTTCTGCAGGCAAAAGGTGTTGGATGGTCAAGATCTTGTCCTGTTTCTTCTCTTTATAGTTAATTTTTAAAATCCCGTGCAACTAATAAGCAATCAACAAGAAGAAACTTTAAGGCTATGCAAATATCCTGGCAGTTTTCACGATTTCCTCCTTGACTTGGCATCACCTGATTCCATCTTTACTGTGATGGCTTTAAAATGATGCTTTACCAATTCCAGCGCTTCCTTTACGTTTACCAGTAGGTCCTCAGTCCCCAGCATTTTATTACACTCAGGTATCCACTTTCCCATTTATGTTACCATTGGTATAGATTCCTGCACTCATTTGGCTAGTACTTTTTTGGAGGAATTCTAAAAATCTGTATTCATCAGGGGTGTTCGTATGTGGCTTTTCTTTCTTAGGATGTCTTTATCTGGTTTTGTATGGGGATAGTATTGGTGTCATAGAATGAATTGGGAGGTGTTCCCTCTTCTTTGGGGAGAATTGGTGAAGGGTGAGTGTCAGGTCCTTCCAAGTTTGATGGACTTCACCTGTTAAGCCATCTTGGCTTAGGCTTTTCTCTGTGGGAAGTTTTTCATAACCAATGCAGTCTCTTCTAATGCTCATTCAGACTTTACTTCTTTTTCAGGGCAGCTTTAGTGATCTCTTTCTAGGAGTCTGTCCATTTCATTGAGATTATCTAAGGTGTTGGCATGCAGTTGCCAACTCTTATAATTCTTTCCATTTCTGTACAGTTGGTAGTTGGTAGTAATGTCCCTTTTCCACCCCAATCTTTGTTATTCTCTTCCTTCTGTTTGGTTTGAGTTTATTCTTTTCTTGTTTCTTAAGGTGAAGGTAAGGTGATTGTTTTGAGTTTGTCCTTTTTAATAGAGATGTTTATAGTTTCACATTTCCTCTAAAAACTGCTTTAGTTTCATTTCATATGTTTCTGTATTTTGTGTTTTCACTTTCATCTCAAAGTATTTCATAATTTCCCTTTGATCCATTGGTTATTTTGGGGTATAATTAAATCCTACATATTAGAATTTTTTGAACTTTTTTTCTGTTAACTGATTTCTTATTTTGTTCCATTGTGATTTGAAAAACATAATTTGTGTCATATCAGTTTTCTTAAAACTTATTGAGGGTTGTTTCATGGCCTAGCATACAGTTTGACCTGGAGAGTGTTCCACGTGTACTTGAGAGTAATTTTGTATTCTGTTGTTGGGTGGAGTGTTCTTTTGATATCTGAGATTCAGTTGGTCCATAGTGTTGTTTAATTCTATTTCCTTCTTGGTTATGATGTTTGTAATAGCTATTTTTAAGGCTTTTATTCTAAAACTTGATATTCTATAGGTAGAAATTAATGGGAGAAGCCCTGGCTGGTGTAGCTCAGTGGATTGAGCACAGGCCTGCAAACCACAAGATTGCGGTTCGATTCCCAGTCAGGGCACATACCTGGGTTGCAGGCCAGTTCCCAACAGGGGACACATGAGAGGCAACCATACATTGATACTTCTCTCCCTCTCTCCTTCCCTTCCCCTCTAAAGATAAATAAATAAAATCTTGGAAGCCCTGGCTGGTGTAGCTCAGTGGATTGAGCGCAGGCCTGCGAACCAGACGATCGAGGTTCAATTCCCAGTCAGGGCACATGCCTGGGTTGCAAACCGGTTCCTTGCAGGCTAACTACCAGCAGGGGATGCACAAAAAGGCAACCATACATTGATGTTTCTCTCCCTCTCTCCTTCCCCTCTAAAGATAAATAAATAAATAAAATAAATAAAAAATCTTGGAAAAAAGAAATTAATGGGAGAAAATGTATTGTTTACATGTGTCAGGATTGTCTTAGTTGCTGGAGATTTTTCAGTGAACAAGATGGACAAAAATCCCTTCCTCGTGGAGTTTGTCTTGTAGTGGGTCTATAGAGAATAAAGAAAAAATGCATTAAATATATAATTTTGCAGTTGATGAGGGGGAAACGGAAAGGGGAAAGGGAATGTGCCCGGTGAAGAGTGTGGCAGAGTTACGGTTTTGGGGCTTGCGGTTTTAAACCAGGCCATCAAGAAAGGCCTTACTGCTGGAGTGACATTGGTCAGAGATCTGAGGGAGGCGCGGGTACAAGCCACACAGATCCACTTGGGGGAATAGCGTTTCCGGCAGAAGGATAGCAAATGAAAAGGCTGTGGCGAGTTTAGGCTATTTAAGAATCTTTTTTAAGAATTGCTGAAGGCATGTCATATGATTCAGTGAAACTACTTTTTCCTTTTTGGAATGTAGATAGATTTTCTTTCTTATTCCTTGTTGAATATTATGCAAGTGTAAAATGAGTGGGTTATATCTTCTTTCCTCTCTAAATAGTCACACTTTTTAGCACTTCTCATTTAATTATTGTGTTTGCTACTGGTGTATTTTATGCTTCTCTTCCTATAATGAAAGCGTTGTGAGGGCAGGGATTTTGTCTGTTTTCTTTTCTCCTGTGAGGACCTAATGTAGACACCTAATGATGTTTTTGTTTAGTGTTGAAAATTCTCAGCTGTGACTTCACAGTAATTTCTAATGAACTTAATTTCTGTAAACCCATATTTTTAAAAATAGTATATTTTGTGTGGCTTTTAATCTATCTATGAGTATTTCTAAATATATGGCATATATATGTTATATGCACACATTTATTTTAAATTATAGAACTAGGAAACAACTTTTTTTAAGAGGGAGAATAATAGAATGGACTTTTAACTTTACCCTTTTAGAAATTGATGATTATGTAATAGATATTTTCTCTGTCTTGAATGGTTGTAGTTGTACATTGTGTTAAAATTTTTAGTTCAGTTTACTTGGCTTTACATTTTGAGTTCTATGGGTTCTCCGAATTCTTGACCTATATTACTGATATCTTGTATTTCGTGTTTAATGGAATTATATCTGCTCTTTTCCAGGTTGTGTGATAGCCGAGCTTTTTACAGAAGGTGTACCATTATTTGATCTCTCTCAGCTTTTGGCTTATAGAAATGGACAGTTTTTTCCTGAACAAGTGCTAAATAAAATTGAAGATCGCAGTATCAGAGATTTGGTAACTATGCTACAAATATTTACCATAAATATTTTAATAGAATTGTTTTCTTTTGTGGTAGTCCACTCTCTAAAATGTTACAAATTTGGAACAAAGAGCCGTACAGACTCATACAAATGGCTTATTTTTACTTTATTAGGGAAAACTGAACAATTTCCCCCCTTCTCAGAGAGAGCTCATTTGACTTAATGTTTTGCACACACACACACACAAGTACACATACCTCTTGCCATGCCCATTACAGTCTTTAGCTCTGCTTTGGATGGGTGTAGGAGAGGCCTGCCTGGGGGCTAGAAAGTTGACCAGGGTAGAACTTGATAGTAAGAAATGAGGAAGACACACCTAAATGAAGGAGACAGGACACAGCAACTTGAATATAATGCAGCAGTATAAGGCCATTTTGTATAGAAGCTATTAGCTTTGTTTACCTCTCTTGGCCCTGAGGGCAGTTCTGGGAGGGGAGATACAGAATCACAAAGTAGTGGAGCTGCACAGATATGAGGAATTCTGTGGGAGGTCGTATAAACCATTGCTGTTCCAGGGGGTCTTTTTGAAGTCAGTCCGTCATGAGTCAGCGTAGGAACTGATGCTCTTCATGATGAAGACTGAGTTGTGGAGAGAATGGTATATTTAAAACATCCTTGCCCTGGCCTGGTGGCTCATTTGAGTGGAGTGTCTTTCTGTGTCCCAGAAGGTTGCGTGTTTGATCCTGAGTCAGGGCACACAGCTAGGTTGCAGGTTTGATCCCTGGTTCCCTGGTTGGGGCGCACACAGGAGGAGGTTGATTGGTGTTTTTCTCTTCTTTGTCTCTCTCCCCTCCCTTTCTCTCCCCCTCTCTCTCTCTTTCCTCTCCCTTCCTCTCTCTCTAACATCAGTAAAAAAAAACATACCCTTGGGTAAGCATAAAAAAATTAAAGTATCCTTTAGTAAGGTAGGAAAATATATATTTTAATTTCTCTTACAAATGGCAGATGTTAAAAAATACGCTTCAGAGAAAGCCAGTTTGGTTCATGTTCAGTGAGCAGTGTACTGGATTAGGAGTTGGTGCATTTGGCTACATCTTTGGGTGTGGCACTCATGACGAATCTGGGCCTGCGTTTTCTTAACCGTGAAAGGAGTGAATTTGACTAATCTTTAAGGCTTGATCCAAATGTAAAACCAATTCAGTGAAGTTACATTTCCTTATTTACAGTACATTTGATTCTCCCAGGTTCAATGAGAGGCTCTTATTTAGAATGTAAACAAAAAGCTCAAATAACTGAATATATGTTAATGATATTTCATGTATTTAAATAATGACTGATACACTGTGAGGGTCCAGGAAAGATGAAACGTGCTCTGTATGTTGAAAAAAACTGTTTTCTTATGATACTAGAAGGTATGATATTTTTAGTGTTTGCAGGATTTAACATCTCTTTTACCTACTTAAAAAGTTTAAACCACTAATTTCCTTTTTGAACAGATCCTAGAGCTATACTTAAACTATGTATTTCCTTGAGCTTGTGAAAATAAGTCTCCAAACCAGAACTCTGGTGTGTAAATAGATATCAGGGGATCTGTGTTTCGTTTCAGAATTGTGGATAATTTTGTGTGCAAAAATTGTGTATACATTTTTCTTTTAGGACAAAATTTCAGTGGCATCTCCTGCTCAAAAAGTTTTAAGAATCCTTGAACTGTGGGCATTAATACATTATTCCTCTGTCTTAAAAAACGGGGAATGTTGAACAGAGTATACCTCCTCTTTGTGTGTCTGGGCCATTTGTAATATGATAGTATGTAATTTCTTCTTGCTTTGTAGGATAATAGTAGATTCACACATTACTCAGTAGTTAGGTTCTGAAAGGAGTTTGGATGGTAAAGGTTGAGAAGAGTCAGAGGTACCTTGTAAAATAAATCCTTTAAATCATGGTGAAGATGCGCTGATAACTTTCATCTGATTTAATTCGCTGTTCTCAAATGTATTTTTTTACTCCCTTTCTCCCCTTGGTATAGGTAACACAGATGATTCACCGTGAGCCAGATAAACGGTTAGAGGCAGAAGATTACCTAAAGCAGCAGCGTGGCAATGCCTTTCCTGAAATATTTTATACTTTCCTTCAGCCCTACATGGCCCAGTTTGCCAAGGAAACATTTCTATCTGCAGATGAGCGCATTCTGGTTATACGGAAGGATTTGGGCAACATTATTCACAATCTCTGTGGACATGACCTGCCAGAAAAATCGGAAGAAGAGCCCAAGGAAAACGGACTGGTTATCCTGGTGTCTGTTATAACCTCCTGTCTGCAGACCCTTAAATACTGTGACTCCAAACTCGCTGCTTTGGAACTTATTCTTCATTTGGCCCCACGATTAAGCGTAGAAATTCTTTTGGATCGTATCACGCCATATCTTTTGCATTTCAGCAATGACTCTGTTCCTAGAGTGAGGGCCGAAGCCTTGAGGACGTTGACCAAAGTTCTAGCTCTTGTCAAAGAGGTTCCTCGCAACGATGTCAACATCTATCCGGAGTACATTCTGCCGGGCATAGCCCACTTAGCCCAGGATGACGCTACCATCGTCAGACTAGCCTATGCTGGTAAGGAGTGATTGTCCGAGTGGTAGCCACGCGTGTTGTTGAAGTTAGTGACTATAATACCTCTTGTTTCTCTGACTTCTTCTGGGAATTCCAAGAATGAACTTTGGTCTTTAAACTGTTTGTATAAATTATAGTAATATAGCTAGTCTGTTCCTGGGACTCCACTTTTGTGTGTTCTGTCATTTTTGAAGTGATCAGAATTATCAAGTAAAAAGTACATAATACAGAACGTTATGATTTTACTGGGACTATTACATTTACTTTGAAGTAAGACTAATGTTTCTAGGTATGTGCTTTTGAGGTAGTGTCTTCAGGCCTATATGAAGTTTCTCTGAGACGAATAAGCTTGTTTGAATATCAGTTTTAGGATATTCAACAATTCATTGAAAAAGATTTACTCTGTTAGGTAATCTGGTGTTGAAAGATCCTCCCCTATTAAGTTACTGAATTTTAAGGTCCTTTCAGTTACTTAGTGCTTAGAACGTGTGGCTTCTCTGATGAGGTGGGTGTGTATATAACACACCTGCATTTTTTACTTGTAATTCTCATAAAATCAAGTGATACGGATTCATGTTTTTGCCTCCCCAGGTTAATTCCAAGTGCTTATTTCTGCATGGAAATGTCATTGTAAGATGTACATAATTCCATAGTTTATTTGTAAAACATAATCTGATGGAAATCGGGTTCTTTTTTGAAGTACATACTGTGTGGTGATGATGTCGTCACTTTTTGTGAGATACTTGCTTAGTTTCTTCTTTTTACAATTTGCCTGTCACTATTTTAATGGAACTGGTACACAAAATGGTTGTTAGACCCTGCCCTTCTCTTTTAGGCACATCCACAGAGGGATTGGTGATGGGTTGTTTCTTTTCTTTATATGTAGATTTGTATTTATATTTAATCCATCTGCCTATTTATTTATGTATGGTTTCTGGTTTTCATAATTGTATAGGTATAAACTTCAGGCCTAGAAAATCCAGTATTTCTTTAAGATAGATCTGAGTTTATTACTTGTAACAAAGCCTATTTATAATTCACTTGGTAAATATAACTAATTGAGCTAGATAAAATGAAAGTTTTTAGGCTTTAGCCATGGCTGGTGTGACTGATTGGATGGAGCACCAGCCTGCAAACCAAAGGGTTGCTGGTCCGAATCCCAGTCAGGGCACAGGCCTGGGTTGCCAACCAGGTCCCCAGTAGGAGGCACACGAGAGGCAGCCACACATTGATGTTTCTCTCTCTCTCTTCCTCCTTCCTTTCCCCTCTGTCTAAAAATAAATAAAATCTTTAAAAAAAGTTTTTAGGTTTTAAAAACAAGATGTACCTTTACAGTTTCTTAACCTACTTTTGGCCCAGGGTATCTTAGTCTCTTCTTAACTGTGTCAAATAGGTAAGATTTTGATGTGTGGGTGCCACAGTAACATTGACATTCAGTTACTAACAGTCATAGCATAAAAATGGTGCTACTGTTTATCAAAAAACCTGTTGTGTGTCAGGGCATCTGCTGCTCAAGGTTGTTGCAAGGGTTAGTTGCAGGAGATACATAGATTCTAAGGTAAATTCTGAAGTAAATTCTAAATTTTAAGATAAATTCCAGATTTTAATTTTAATTTTAAATTCTGAGATCTATATATATTTCACAACTATCCCTTGCAAAAACCTTGAGCAGTGACTTATATTACCTTCATTTTACCAGTGAGGAAATTGGGAACGGGACAGTCTAAAAAAAACAACCCCAACATATCTGGTCTGACTCCCTCTCAGTTCTGAGAGCTATTGGTCTAGACCTTGATCTTGGAGCAACCCTGCTTGTCTTCGGTCTTTTGGTCTTTCTGATGAGAGTCCAGGGTAACCCAGGGCCAGTTCCAATACTTTGTGTCCTTTCATCATGGCTTGGTGCAGGAGAAAGCTGCCTTTTTTTTTTTTATAGAGCCAGAAGTCTGTTTAAACTTTTATGGTTAAGTGTAATTAAACCACAGGCCAGTAATTATAAAAGTTTAAAATCCATTTGT
This sequence comes from Sturnira hondurensis, assembly GCF_014824575.4. Lineage (NCBI taxonomy): Eukaryota > Metazoa > Chordata > Mammalia > Chiroptera > Phyllostomidae > Sturnira > Sturnira hondurensis. The sequence goes on from NW_028085930.1 coordinate 8,283,517, forward strand.
AATTTTTTTTACATTATTATTTTTGAGCTCAGAGATGTTACAATTTGTATCTTGTCTGAAGTAAACTTACAAGTACATCCTGGTGTATAAACTAAAGTGGAGAAATAAGCATAGATATACTTAGACTTTGGAGGGTCAGAAAAATAAGAGACTTTTCTTAAAGATATGTTCCTTCAAGTGAGGATATTCACCTGGAGTTTTACTTACTATCAGAGGATGCTTCACATTTTTCCACCTTTAGGGTGAGTAGACATTGAAGGGCATTACTATCTTGCTTACGTAGAGGTAAATTTTAAATTCTGTTCAGAGGAATCTTGAACCTGGGGGAGGTGGGTGAAGGGACTTAATTGTATTTGGTACACTGAAAAATCATAATTATTGCACAGTGCATCTCAGTTTTGGAGATGTAAAAATTAAAGGCACAGTAAGTTTTAGAATCAATAAAATAAAGTAGTTAAACTTAATGTTCACTGCTATTTACTGTTAAGAAGGGAAAGAGTGCAATCTTTGGCTAAGAAGCACAGAATAGAGAAAGAAGGGTAGAGACAGGAATAAATAACGTAAGGAAGAAGGTATAAACAATAGAGTAGATATAATCAATCAAATGTGACACAGAACTTAGAAGTAAGTGGTGAGGAGTATCAAATAGTCTTACTAGATTATCAGAAAGAGAAAGGAGAAAATATAGACAACTGTAGAAGTGTGGCAAACAGTCTCACATTTCATTCCTTAAGAACTTTATAGAGTATTGCTTGTAAAGCAACCCAACAATGGTTGATTCAGTTTGGTAATGGCTCATGTATGTGTGAAGAAACCAAGGCTCACGTTGGTTAAAGCAGCCCGCGACTAAGTGGCAGAGTAGAGATTTGAGCCAGGGCCTGTGTGACTCCAAAGCCCAGCTTGATCGTGACTGTTTTTTTCATGTTAATGCTTTTTAGTCCAATGCCAGCATATTGTTTAGGGTAGGACTCTGGCCCTGGCTGGTGTGGCTCAGTTGAGTGGGTGTTGCCCTGCAAGCAGAAAGGTCCCACGTTCGATTTCGGGTCAGAGCCCAGGCCTGGGTGGCGGAATCTGTCCCCATTTGGGGTGTGTGCAAGAGGCAACTGATCAGTGTTTCTCACTCACATCGAGTTTCTCTCCCTCTCTTTCTCCCTCCCTTCCCTTCTCTCTGGAATCAATAAAAGAAAAAAAATTTATCTTGTCAAAGAAGGGGTAGGACTTTGTAGAAGGAATTTTTAAAAAATTTTTCCTCAGTAGATCTGAGTGCTATATTTTGGGTTATTTTCATATTTTTTAAAGATGCTTATGTTTTGTTATTAAAACTGGTAGTCTAGGGATAATTGTAGGTTATGAAGTTAGTTACTGACATGATTAGGTTAAGTGGTAAATTTAAAAGTTTTACTTTTTCTTCTTAGTTCTGTGATTATATATGTATAAAGGGTTAGTGAGAAAAATTGTAAGTATTAGAGATTTAAGAAGATAATTATAATTTTTCTTCCTTTTACAGAAAACATAGCTCTGCTGGCAGAAACAGCTTTGAGATTCCTGGAATTAGTGCAGTTAAAAAATCTCAATATGGAAAATGACCCAAATAGTGAAGAAATCGATGAAGTTACACATCCCAATGGAAATTATGACACAGGTACTGTGATTGTCTGTTCTAGGTTTCCTGGTACTTAGAATGAATTACTAATGTGAACTTGCAGCAGATCATTTCTGTTTTTCATGTAAGATGGAAGAATACCAGATGCGTAAATAGGAGGGGTCCCAGGTTTCCGATTGTTCTCTCTGTTCTTGAACATTTATTAGCCACGTGATCAGCTTGTTGCCACAGATTCTAAGCTCAGTTGTTTTTCAGCCAGAATTGATTTGTGTCAATAGTAAATAAAGCTAGCTGAATTGTATCAGTCTTAGGATAAGAGGGAAAAAAACATTGGAAACATCATAGCTAAAGAATCTAAACCTTTTCTCCTTATGTGAGTATATTCTGTGTATCCTCTGTCATAAACTTGTGTTTCTTTCACGCTGTCTGTGATTTACGTAGCAAAGCACACACAGTTTACTGTGAAGGGACTGGTGTGATGGTGAACTCTTTGAAGTCGGAGTTCCTGTCCTAAGTTTCTTTACATCCATACAACTTTTAACAGGCTTACAGTTCATGTTTATTGAGTTAGAGACTTAGAAGTGAAATAGGATGCTTAGGTCTATTCTAAGATATTTCTAGTTGAGAAAAACCAGAGAAGCTAGTTTCCAAATTTTTATGCCGTAGACAGCTGCGGTGGCTCTGTTACTTGTTGCAAAGGCATCGTTTTAGATGGCGTAAGTATTTGAGTTGAAGACAGTGAAATAATTTTGAACTTATAGAAGAATATATCAGAAAGGAAATCCTCACTTTATCCATGGAATTACTTAGAAAATACTGTTCAACATTCTATAACTTTGCAATTCAGTCTTTTTAGATAACTAAGTTGGGTGTTAAAACTTTCAGGGAGGTAACCTAAAGTTTTTTTAATGTGTATATTATAATTTTGCACGTCAGACTTCTTTTTCCTCAACAGTGCTGGCCGGAGGGGCCGCTGTCCTCCCTCATTTAGCCATCAGATCATTGTTAGGGGCAGCTCTGCATCAGGCGATTCTGTGCCAGCTCTAAGCACTAGGGCCACTGTGGTGAATGGGAGAAAAATCCCTGCTCTTAAGCCAATATTTTATTGATAGTAAGGGAAAGATAGACAGCTAAGTAAATAAATAAAAGGGGATAGTGGTATAGGAGGTAAGTAAGGTCAGAGAAGGTGGCAGTGGCCAGATCATGTAAAGGCTCGACAGGACTTGCAGTGGCTTTTCCAATACCATAACCTGGCCTTTGAAATGCTTTCTGAGAGTATCGCCCTGTGCCGTCAGATTGTATCCTGAACTAGGCTAGGGTTTGCACGTGCTTGGTTAAGTTGATCTTATCGAACCGGTCTGAGCTCCTCTCCTTGTTTTCCCACAGTTTTCTCCTAAACCTCATAAATAGAGTTACTGAATTAGTGATAGTAACCAGGCTTGCAAAATCAGTTTATTAAGGATGTTCCTCAGTTTTGTATTTCAGCTTTCCATCTATCCTGTATAGCTCCGAATAGTGGGAAAACATAACATAGTGATTATAGACTTTCTATACACCACCATTCTACGGTGGTTTCTGTAATCATTCCGTTTCTCTGAGGACTAGGAAAGAACTGGGCCCATGCATATGGGGAAAAATTGTGGATCCTATCTTTACTTTTTTTTTCTTTTTCCTTTTTAGAGCTCCAGGCCTTACATGAAATGGTTCAGCAGAAAGTTGTCACTTTGCTAAGTGACCCTGAAAATATCGTGAAACAAACCTTAATGGAAAATGGAATAACACGGCTGTGTGTATTCTTTGGACGCCAGAAAGCCAATGATGTTTTATTGTCCCACATGATTACTTTCTTAAATGATAAGAATGATTGGCATCTCCGCGGAGCTTTTTTTGATAGTATAGTTGGTATGTTTTTTAAAATTCATCTTTAAGACTTTGATCTCAAAAAAGCATGCAATCTGAAAGGTGACAATACTACCAAATTTTATTAATAATAGAATGAGTTCCTAGTATTTCTGTCTTCCTGCTGCTTTTGTATGATAAAAGTATCTCAGCCGATCGGGGGATTGGTTAATTAAACTGTGATACATCCAGATGAAGGAATACCATGGGATCATTAAATACTATGTTTTAAAGAGTATTTCACGACCCAGGAAGGTATCATGAAATATTATTAAAGTGACTAAAGTAGATTGTAGATCCGCTTAAAGTATGATTTCAGTTGTGTAAAGGTAACAGTAATAAATCATGTATTTATAAAAAAGGTCTGGAATGTATATACTAAGGTGTGAATGGTGATTATCCCTGGGACTGGGATTGTGGGTGATTGTGTACAAAAAACATACATAACTTTAACAATCAAAAAATTAGTTAAAGTGTAATTGTGATCGAAAAATCCACAATCTGTTGTGTTGGTCAAAAACTTCGTTTAGTTTTTTTTCTGTAAACTGAAAGACACATATTTCATTTTCACTAATAATTGTATTGATTTATATATTTTGAGTATGCTGGCTGTCTCCCATTATTGGCTTCTAGCAAGTGTGTAGGGGCTGGAGGTGCTGCTAAACATCTTCCAATGCATACAGTAGCCCCACAGCAAAGAATTATTTGGCCAAAATGTCAGTAGTACCCAGAAACCACTTTTGACATCTTTGGTCAGTCACAGCACCTTCTCCACACACTGCTGCATAAATCTTTTTTTTTTTGAGTTTCAGTGCATTTTTATGTTTCTTGAAATAATAAAGCATAATATGCCAAAGTGTTGGGTATCTTCTTCCATCTTCAGTATTAAAATGGCTGCACAAAAATTCACCGAATTTGATGATTTTTTAAAAAAATGCATGCTGTTATGACAGCTGTCACAATACAGTATGACAAAATTGCTTTGAATGAAGTTAAAGACAGCTAAAAATTACTAGAACCATTGAATAGAAAAAAGTAAACAAAGTTTTTGGCCAGCCCAATAATTAGGAAATTTGGATTTGGAAATATATGCTAAAACTATGTTATGATTACCCACTAATCCCCTTTATATCATTTTGGACATGATTGCCAGCTAGTCTGTTAACTCATATGTTTAAAGACTTTTCTATACTTTGGAAAGCTTTTCTGGTATTAAAACTTTCTCATGTAGTAGTAGAAAGCTGTAGGGTGTAGATTTTGTTTCCCAATAGTCTGGGAAAGTAACTGCTAAAAGGTTTGCTGTTGGATGCATTTTTTTTAAAGGAAAGAAACTCATGGCACTAGTATTAATGTTTCTGTAAATGCTATCACCTAATGCTGTGTAGAAAAGGGTAGTTCCTCCTTTTGAAAACTTTGAAATTGCCTGCTGTTCTTGCTTTGTTATTGTCGAGGATTATTGTACCTCCTCTTTTAGTTTGTTTTTGCATTTATTGAATCATCTCAGACTTCATCTAACTCAGTTTCTGAATACAATACTTTGCTTCTCACAATCTTTGTCTTTCTTGCTCTTTTCTTTTCTCAGACAATTTATTTTTATTCCTTTTTTTGAGAAAAGGTGGTTCATAGAACTTTCTCCATCTGTTGGTCAATTCATGTGTATTTTGAAATGTGGCTTTATATTACTTTTTTATTTAAAAATACTTCTCATGGATTTTTGTTTGTTTATAAAAGTAATGCCCGATTGCTGTAGAATATTTGGAAAATTGAGAAACCAAGAAGCAAACAGTCTCTAACCCTGTAACTCATGTACAACCTCTGTGAATGTTTTCAGGTTTTTTTTCCTATAGGTTCCTCCCTTCTCTTTCCATTCCATCTATCCCACTCCCTTGACATGTGGGAGACACTGTTGTGCAGTAGTTAACAGTAGGCATTCCAGAGCCAGATTGCTGGGTGTAAGTTCTGGTGTTTTCATTTACTAGTTGTGGTTTTGGCAGAAATTATTTACTCTCTTTTGTGCCTTAGTTTCCCTATCCATTAGATGGGAATAATAATAGTTTCCTATCTATTGGTTGTTCACTGTTGTTACGAAGATAGAATCAATTAACATTTAATAGTGTCTGGTATATAAATGCGCATGTTATATTTTAAAAAAATATTTATTGATTGTTTTTAGAGACGAGTAAGGGAGAGAGAGAGAGAGAGAGAAACATTGATTTTTTTTTGTTCTACTTATTTATGTATTCACTGGTTGATTTGAACCCAGAACCTTGTTGTACCAGGATGATGCTCTGACCAACTGAGCTACCTGGCCAGGGCTGTATTTCTTCTTAATGTTATTACTTAAACCCTTTTCTAATAATGAATGTTCTAAGCATTTTCTCATGTCACTGAAAATTCTTTGAAACCATAATTTATAGTAATAAATCAAACTGCTCCATTATATAGTTTGACCAAAATTTATTGAACTCTTCTGCTGTATATTTAAATTTTTTTCTATCATAGATTATACAGATACTCTTATATATATATATCTTGGTTTTGATTATTTTTTCAGGCTAGAATCAAATTTTAACTTCTGAGTTAAAGCATGGGAATATATTTTTTAAACTCTTGACATTTTATACGCTTTTCAAAAAGATATTTTTCACTCTGATCAGTATTGTTTGACAGTACCGCATACTTCCAATATGAAATAGGCTTCAATTACTCTTAGCTTGTTGGTTGGGTAAAATGATAACTTGTTTCAATATAGTATATTTCTGTGCTTATTAGTGAAGTTGAAAAACTTTTTTTTTGTGTGTGTGTGCATTTTTAAGATTTTACTTATTCTAGAGAAAGGGAGGGAAGGAGAAAGGGAGAGAAACGTCAGTGTGTGGTTGCCTCTTGCACACCCCCTGCTGAGGACCTGGCCTGCAACCCAGTTATTTGCCCTAGACTGGGAATCAAACTCGAGACCCTTTGATTTGCAGACTGTCACTCAATCCACTGAGCCAGACCAGCTAGGGCTTGTTTTTTTGTTCACACTTCAAAAAAGTTTCCATCTCCCTCCTTTGGTGTAACCATCAGCTTGTTCTCTCTGTCTCTGTGTCTGTTCTTTTTTTGTATTCATTTCTTTTGTGTTTATTGTTTGTTTGTTTTTTTAGATTCCACACGTAAGTGAAATGGTGCTATTTGTCAAAACTTTCTCCTGTTAATTTCTTATTCTATGAATTTCTAATTTATTATATTTTTATGGTACTTTGTTGGTATTTTTGAGCCATTTATATGTCTATGTTAAGAACATTAAATAACTTTTTATTATTAGTATGGCAAAATTTTATTCTCAGATAACGATTATTTTTATGTCCTAAACAATTTTTATGTTGTCAATTTATTTGACTTTTTGCGCTTTTTTTTGTGCCTATAGTTTTTTCAAGTTCCAGAATTAGGTTAATAATCCGTTAGATGTGTGTCTTATGTTTTTTTTCCCCCAAAATGTTTTATTTTTTCACACATATCTTTGGGCTATAGTGTGAAGGGTAATCCAAATTTTTCTCAGAAATATAACTTATTTTAATAGAACCTAAAGAACTTGAGACATGTGGTTATAAACTAAGGGGGGGAGAAGGGTGGGGGAGGGAGTGTGTGGGTGGAGGGGAATGAAGGGGGGGAATAGAACAACTGTAATGGTATAATCAATAAAATATATAAAAAAAAATATAACTTATTTTACCAACATGATATATTAAGCATTTTACTTTTTTTCCCATTGATTTGTGAAGCTTCGATTATTATCTGGGTATCTGTTCTATTTCATTGATTTCTCATTCTTGTACTCAATATTGTACTCTATTCTTATAGCTATATCATTTTTAATTTTTACATACTCATAACTAATATTAGTATCTGGTAGGGTAAGTTCCCCAGATGTCACTCTTCCAAAAAAATATTTTGAGCTTTCTTAGCTCATACATTTCAGTTTGTAAAGTTTCTAAATATAATCCACTGGAATTTTAGATAGTACTTTGTTGGCCAAAAAGTCCATTTAGTTTTTTTCTGTAAAATAAAAGGTACATTTTTTCAAATATATTTTATTGATTATGCTATTACAGTTGTCCCATTTCCCACCTTTGTTGCCCTCCATCCTGCACACCCTCTCCCACCCACATTCCCCCCTTTTAAGTTCATGTCCATTTGTCATAAATTCTTCAGGTTCTACATTTCCCATACTATTCTTGCCCTCCTCCTGTCTATTTTCTACCTACCATCTATGATATTTATTCTCTAAACCTTTTCCCCCCATCTCCTCCCACTCCCCTGTTGCTAACCCTCTACGTGATCTCCATTTCTGTTGTTCTGTTCCTGTTCTACTTGTTTGCTTAGTTTGTTTCTGTTTTTTAGGTATGGTTGTTAGTAATTTTGAGTTTGCTGTCATTTTCCTATACATGTTTTTCATCTTTTTCTTAGATAAATCCCTTTTACATTTCCTATAATAAGGGCTTAGTGATGATGAACTCCTTTAACTTGACCTTATCTGAGAAGCACTTTATCTGCCCTTCCATTCTAAATGAAAGCTTTGCTGGATAGAGCAATCTTGGCTGTAGGTCTTTGGATTTCATAACTTGGAATACTTCTTTCCAGCCCCTTCTTGCCTGTAAGGTCTCTTTTGAGAAATCAGCTGACAGTCTCATGGGAATCCCTTTGTAGGTTACTGTCTCTCTATCTCTTGCTGCTTCTAGGATTCTCTCCTTCATTTTAATCTTGGCTAATGTAATTATTATGTGTCTGGTGTGTTCCTCCTTGGGTCTACCTTCTTTGGGACTCTCTGAGCTTCCTGGACTTTCTGGAAGTCTATTTCCTTTGCCAGATTGGGGAAGTTCTCCTTTATTATTTGTTCAAATAAATTTTCCACTTGTTGCTCTTCCTCTTTTCCTACTGGTACCCCTATAATTTGGATGTTGGAACGTTGAAACATGTCCTGGAGGTTCCTAAGCCTCTCCTCATTTTTTTGACTTCTTGTTTCTTCCTTCTTTTTTTGTTTGATTGTTTCTTTCTTCCTTCTGGTCCACTCCATTGATTTGAGTCCAGTTTTCTTCTCATCACTATTAGTTCCCTGTGCATTTTCCTTCATTTCGTTTAGCATAGCCTTCATTTTTTCATCTAATTTGTGACCAAATTCATCCAATTCTGTGAGCATCCTGATCACCAGTGTTTTGAACTGTGCATCTCATAGGTTGGCTGTCTCTTGGTCGCTTAGTTGTATTTGTTGTGGAGCTTTGATCTGTTCTTTTGTTTGAGCCATTTTTTGTCTCATCATGCCTGTTACATATGAGGGGTGGAGCAGTAGGTGTTGTTCACCAGGGTGGGGTAACCCACTGGCTGAGTTGTGACCCTGTATGTGGGGGTGGGGTCTGAGGGGGAACAGTGGTGCTTGCTCTGCTCTCTGAATTTCAGTCCCTTCCGCAGCTTCCCCCAAGCCAACTGGGCCTTTCTGGTGCTGGTTCCCAGGTGGGTGGGCTTGTGTACATTCTAGGACCCTGTGGGTCTCTCCAACAAACTCTCCTGTGAGGCTGGGAGTCTCTCCTGGCACCTCAACTCCCACAGGTGTTTTCAATCCATGTTTTGAGGCTCTATTTCCCGACACTGGGAGCCTAGGTTACGCAGTCTGTCTGGCTCCCCAATTTCACCTGGTTTATCTGTGCATGAATTTGGGACTGCCCAATCAGCCAGCCGCTTTGTGCATAGTGCCTCGCTTCACAATCGCCGCCACACGGGGTCTGCCAGTTGCCACCCTGTGCCTGGGGTCTGCCAGCTTCCACCTGCATGCCCAGAGTCTGCCCGGTGCTGTCTTGCACGCCCAGGGTGCCTTGCGTGCTAGGTGCCACCACTTTTTGTGCTCCAACCTCTTGGCCTGGCTGCCTGACTCCACCCACCTGTCCATCTGGATGAATGTATCTGTTTTATCTCTTTGGTTGTCCAACTTCCATACAGTTCAGTTTTCTGTCAGTTCTGGTTGTTATTTTGTTTCTAAATTGTCCTTATTTTGGTTGTGCAAGGAGGCACAGTGTGTCTACCTACGCCTCCATCTTGGCCGGAAGTCCGAAAGATACATTTTTAATCTTCACCGATAACTTTATTCATTTGGATATTTTGAGTGTGTTGGCTGTCTTCTAGGTGATTTAACAATAATCATTGTCAGTTAATGTCTTGATTTGATGGCTATCAACTTCGACTGGTCTGCCAGACCATGGAGCCTCATCCAATGAAAAATCTCCAGGACGAAACTTTGCAAACCACTTTTAACACGTTTGACTGGTCACAGCACCTTCTCCATACACTGCACAATTTTTGTGTGTGTGTGTCAGTTGCCTTTTTACCTTTCTTAAAATAATAAAGCATAATATGCTGCAAATGTTGCAGTTTTCTTCCATCTTCAGTATTATAGTGGCTATGCAAAAATTTATCAATTTTGTTAAGGTTTTCTTAAAATGCACACTGATATGACAGCTGCCCCATTACAGTCTAACAAAATTGTTTTGAATGAAGTTAAAGACAACTAAGCACTACTAGATCCATCTTATGGAAAAAGTCAAACAAACTTTTTGGCCAACCGAATACTTTTCCTTTTATTACAAAAAAATTCTAAAATTTATGAGTTCTAGAGAAATATGCTTTTATAAATTATTTAAAATTTATTCAAAATTTATTAAGTAGTATATGAAAAGCAGTAGTTTCACATCCTAGAGGCAGCTCTTCTGGTTTGTGATTGTGGTTTGATATCTTCAGGTGATTATTGCTGTTACTCCCAATAATGCTTTCATATTGCTATTTGTAGAATTATCAACTTTAGATTTATTTCTCGAATTTTTCCATGCCAGTTTCCTCTTTTTGTTTTTGAGATATAGGTCACTATTTTCAGTGCTTTCGCTTGTTATTTGTATAGCTTTGAATAATTAAACTTTCTTATTGATCCTTTTCTGATTTGGACTACAAGAATATTAGTACCCCTTTCTACTTTTCTTTCTTTTTTTTGATGGTTGATAATTCAACTAATTGTTTGCATTGTCATAGTTGATAATATTTACATTCTGCATTGTAATTATAATAGTCTTTTGTGCTTTGTATAGACTGGTCCTAAAAATGTAAAACAAAATGTACATGATTATGAATGTCTACAGGTTAGAGCCAAGTAGTGGATTATTTGTATTGGCTTCACCACAGTTCCAATGCTGTGACTTCTTTATCCTTGATGAGGATATTTCTAGCGTCTTTTCTGGCCTTTCTCAATTAAGAAATACGTTGCACATTTTAATTTATCTCATATTTATACCATGACTTTCTTGACAGGTTTATTGTTTGACTTGGAGTTTCATATTCCTTTGCTTTTGTTTTATAGAGAAAAGTAATATACCTTCTTCATCTTACCTATAATATCTAGCCTCTTACCAATTTTTATCTGTTTGTAACTACCTCCATTTTTCTTCTTGATAACATTTAAAAAATTATTGGCTTTCTGCTCTAATTTTGGCTAATTAATTTCTGAATCTTTGCTAGGTATTATTTTTTCCCCTTTGAATTACAGGATTATAGCTAGGATTTTGTACATTCCATATATTTTTATTTTGCTAGAGTATATCCTCAAGTAACTTAGAAATGGTTGCATAGGAGGCAGACCTGTATAGTTCTTGCATATCTCAAAATGATTTATATTTGACAGTTTAGGTATAATATTTCATAACTTTGAAAGCCTTGATCTGTTACAGGCTAGCTCCATTATTGCTGAAGATAATCTGATGCCATTCATTCTCTTTCATTTTTAGGGCACCTGTATTTTTCTTTTTGTAAGTTCCTAGGGTCTTGTTTTTTTCTCTTGATGTTCCAGAATTTCTTGATGATTTGCTTTGGTTTGGTGCTTTTCATTGATTGTGCTGGATAGGAAGTGCAATGTCGTCTCCTTGGTGGTTGCTCAAAATATGTTGTTTTTGATTAATTTTATTGTTTTACTCAATGGCATTTGTACTTCCAGGTAGAAAATAATGTAATCCTGTAACGTTGCTTCTCTTTTTCAGGTGTTGCTGCCTATGTTGGCTGGCAGAGTTCCTCAATTCTCAAACCGCTGCTGCAACAAGGTCTTAGTGATGCTGAGGAATTTGTTATTGTGAAAGCTCTTAATGCCCTTACCTGTATGTGCCAGTTAGGGCTGCTGCAAAAACCCCATGTCTATGAATTCGCCAGTGATATTGGTAAGTTTCTGTTTGTCAAGATTAGGATGAGAAAAGTAGGATATGGGAAGAAAAATAACAATTAATAGAGCATTGTAAATTTTCTAGTTAATATAGGGTCAGGTTTTCCACTTTATTCCCATATTGTGTGTGTATGTGTATGTGTATATATGTGTCTCTGTGCACACACTCATTTGCATGTGTATGCACACATGCTTGCATGTGTGTGAGAGATAGGCAGGCAGGCAAAAAGAATCAATTGGTTCTCCAGCCCAGGTTGGGAAATCTCTCTTTTTTTAATCCTTGCCCAACGTGTGTGTGTTGATTTTAGAAAGAGAGGAAGGGAAACAGGGAGAGAGACAGAAGCATCGATGGAAGAAACATTAATCAGTAGCCTCACAATATCTGTCCTGACTGGGGATCGAACCCACAGCCTTTTGGTATAGGGGACAATGTTCCAACCAACTGAGCCACCTGGCCAGGGTTTTTTGTTTTTATTTGTAGTTGTCTTTGTGATCCTTGAAAAATGAAGACTTGTTTTGTTAAGCATACAGTGGATAGAGTCTTTTACTGTCTGAGGAATCCACTTATTTGGGGGGGCACTGGACTACTCATCAAATTGAAATTGGATGTGGAAGATTGTCTGTTTTGTGTGTTTGGCAGTTAGGAACTCTTAGTATTGAAGTTACCCCAGTTAGTAATTTTATCAGCCAGTGAAAGGAATTAATTACTTTACAGTACAGGGATTGCCTGTTTACCTCAACTTAAAATTGAGAATGAGTTCAAGCAAGTCAGTTTGATGCACCTTAAAACTAGGACTGTCCGAACTGTTCGTCTTCCCGTCACTCTACTTTGAGAAAGTGGACAAAGTAAGATTGCAAGTTGGCTCTCTCCACGGAGGATGTGAAATCTTAGAATACTGCCTCTAGATAAAATACTTAATCGCTGCTAAACATGCCTTGTTGAGGAAAATTAATAGAAACCCCAAATTGGTTAGAATTGGTTAATAGTTGTTTTTTTTGAGGTACTCTTCAGAGGAGAGAAAGATAGAGGAGTTGATTATTTTAATTGTTGGGAAACTAGATGGTAGAGAGCAGGGGTGTATAAAAATTTCTGGAAATTTTTGGAAAATTCATGTCTGAAAAGACATGAATGTAGCTTTAAAATTTTTTTGTGTGTAAAATTTAAGTATATGTAGGTTTCTTATTCTGTACTTTAATATCTATAATCCTTCTTTTAGTTTATGACTAATTTGGTTTGAATTTTTTGATTATTATTTTTAAAAGAATTACAAATTTAGTCCTGGCTGGTATGGCTCAGTGGATTGAGCGCCAGCCTGCAAACTGGAAGGTTTGCTGGTTCCATTCCCAGTGCCGGCACATGCCTGGGTTGTGAGCCAGCTCCCTAGTTGGAGATATGCAAGAGGCAACCGATATCTCTTGCATACTAACTAATGTTTCTTGCCCTGTCTTCCTCCCTTCCTTCCCCTCTCTCTAAAAATAAATAAATAAAATCTTTAAAAAAATAATTAGAAATTTAATAGAAAATTGTTAAATTTATGATGATTGTAAAATCATCATAAAAATCCTCATTACATTGAAATGGTTTTGATGTTTTATATGAGCTACAGAGTTTTGAACCTTGAGGGGCTTGTTGTTTCTTTTTTTCCCATTTAAAAGAAACTAATAATCAAAATTATTAATATTGTAAAAAACAAAATATGTTAGAATTGATTTTGAATTTCTAGTCCTATTGTATAGTAGAAGGCAGATATAGAAAGCACCCATTTTCATGGTAATATTAAAATGTATTGTGTTAACACAAGCATCTTGCTACCTGGAATATTTTCCTGCTCATTCTCATTTTCTGAATTCTAATATTGGTACCTTTTTTTTCTGTAAGAGTGACATTACTTTCCAAGAGTTGAATTTTTCTTGCTTTTTACTTTGATTCTCTTTATTTTAATTAATAACTTCTGTATATAAATATGTACTGATAGCATATTTAATTTTACATAATGTATTTCTTCTGTTGACTAACTATTTGGGAATTACTTTTGCTATTTAATGTAGCTTGTAACTGGCATTTTATCAATGGCCAATCATTTTTAAGCACAAATCATCATACAGAGAATTTCCTACCCTTTCTGTTAAATTTTGTAGAGGTTACTAGGCTCTGCTGTTTCTAGTCATTGATCACAGGATGAACACATGGAGTATTCATGTATCTTTAATTTTACATCAAAATAAATTATTATCTTTAGTTATAGAATAAATTCAGTGTGCTACAACCCTTTGGATGGGGAACTCTTTGAACTATTATTGTAGCACTGAATTTAGGACTAGCTATGAGGAAAAAGAAGAAATATTGCTTAAGTAAACAATCATTTATTGGCATTTTAAACTATTTAAAAGGAAAAAAATGGTTTTTAGTGACTTAAAACACCTACTAAAGCAAATGATAAACTGTACACATCGCTGTGTTAGCTGTGGTGGTTCTTAAAGGGAATGGCGATGGGAGCGATGGTGATTATCATGATTTTTTGGTAGTTCTTTCAAAAATTGTATTCTTTCCACTTAGATATTCTGAATATTCACCTTTCCCCATGCCTGTCCCCGGCTGTGTGGAGTAAGTTGGGTGGAGAAGAGATTGAGTACAGTGTTTTACAGGAAATCCTCTTGATTCTGGTTTCTAGTTTTTTGAGTGTTAAGGTTCTTTGTATCTATCAGCTACTTATCGATACAATAATGCTATATAACAGTCAGCCACAAATTCTCAGTAAATGCTCCATTAAATTTCTTATTATGCATCTGTAAGCTGTGTGCATTAGGGTTTGCACCTCCAGGTTATCCGTGGTGACTGTGATCGATCTGCCTCATTCTGGAGTCATGTTCTGGGTGATGGCAGAAGCAAGGGAGCAAGCCTGGCCATTCGAACCTCTGTTTGTGTTAACATCCCATTGGTCAGAGCGGGTAATGTAACTGAACAGAAGCATGAATGAATACAAGGCAGGAGTGTAATACAGATAACACAGAGAATTGGCACCATACTTCAGCATCATACAGTGCCCAACTCCTGCCAGGTCATTTGGGGTTTACTTACTTTTTGGAGGTTTTTCAGTGTTTTTCCATTCCTTGTTTTTCCCATTGTCAGAGGGAAATTATTAGCTCTCCCTTGCAGGAGGTATCAGAGGCTGCAGGATGTTTATGAAACAATCAAAATCTCCATGTGCAATGAAAAGAGTTGGAATGGGAGAACTTCGAAGACATATTTTGAAGAAGTTATTTTCTCCTTCCCCTTTTTATACTATAATATTAGCATGTGACATTGTTCTTATTTCTCTGTGGGCATGAACGTTTTATAAAATTAATATGCTCTAAATGCTGATGTTTTTGCATGCTCAGAATTAATACAATTTTTTTTTTGTTCTTGGAAGTTTGAATTTTATTCTGAACCTATGTTTAGTTGAAACCACTGGTTTTTAGGTGCAGTACACAAAGTAGTTAAAAGGGGTGAAAAGGTATTTAATTCCCTTGTTTGATCTTACATTTTAAACTCCTCGAGAATGGGCATTATGTTTTCTGCTTTTTAGTTTTCATTTATAATGCCTGTGATGTATTAGATTTGATCAGACCTTTTAATTAAAAGGAATGTCAGGTAAAATTGTTTCCTTAATCTTAATGCTATGACTTAGAGAAGAGACAGCTTACTCATTTCTTTGCTCCTTATGTGGTAGAGGATGTGTCCTTGGACTTCTTTGGGGAAGTGGAAACAGGAATAATAGTTTGCTAGATAGTTTTGGGACTTTTTATGTCTCTAGTAGTTTTTAATCCAATCTTTTAAATGAGTAGATGCCCACCTATCTTCAGCCCTGACTAAAAACTATAAATTTAAATTCTCAGAAAGGAGGTAGCTGTTTTTATTCTTTTATGGTATTACGGGATTTTATGATAGGGAATATTATATTAGTATGTTGACTTGGTTGAGTTTATGCCTCAGGATAATTGAGTGTGTGAGGACACCTGAGAGTAGTAACACGTGGTATAATCTTTACTATCAGTTGTGTTACAAGGTGAATATTTGTTTATCATGACAGTGTGAAACTGTTTGGGAACATGGTTTAATCCGTTCCTTGTTTTCCTTCTCCAGCCCCCTTTCTGTGTCATCCCAATCTGTGGATACGCTATGGTGCTGTGGGCTTCATCACGGTGGTAGCTCACCAGATAAGCACAGCTGATGTGTACTGTAAGCTGATGCCTTACCTGGACCCCTATATTACTCAACCAATAATACAGGTACGCTTGTTTCAACTTGGAATCAGTCCTCCCTCCAAACTGCATTTAAAAAACGGTTTAGAGATTCCCTTTTTCATTTAAATTGGGCTAGAGCGAGCTCTTTCAAGCTAGTTAACAGAACAGACACTTTTGAAGGTGAGAAAAGTTCAAGAGACTATTATGTTATGTATCATGTAATGCATAATATAGCACCCAGTGATTCCTAGTTTATTTTCGTATGTGAAATGTTGTAAAGCTCTACAAAAGAAATACAGCAGAAATGATTATTAATGGACCTCTGCTTTTATTTTTAAAAGTGTAACAGATTTTAGTCCAAGTGAACATTTATAATAAATTATAAAAAGCCAAATGCTTGTTTTTTGGGCCACTGTTTGGTTCTGGTTTTCTTTTTTCTTTTTAACTCTAATGATGACAACCCCTCTCGCACCCAGCAGAATAGCACTTGAGGAGGAGCTCTGGGTCTTTGCTTTGCACCAGGCAGTGGTTTACCTGGTTTGTCAGTGTTTATACCTTTTATCTTGCTGCACAGCCAACTATCAAAATAGGTATTTAAATTGAGTGCACTGTTGATAGATAGTTCTGGCTGTTAAAACATCGTGAAGTATACTATTTTTACTAAAACTCTGTTTCTCTTTTGCAAATTCACATGTTTCTGGCTTTCTGCTACTTACATATCCCAGTGTACCTTCCCTTTTCTCGGAGAAAGTGGCCTTGGTTCTCTTCTGGAAATGAGGAGGATTTGGCTGTACTTTCAGCTCTTACTTTTCCCCATAGAGTCATCCATTTTTGGAGATCATCATTCTTTACTTTATAGTTTGTAGAATTTTTTATTTTTACTTGAAGAACAATTTATACATGAAAGAGGGATAATATTACTAGAAAATATGCTCCCTTTTTTGAAGTTTATTAGTTTCCTTGAAAATTAGGTCTAGAGATTCCTACTACTTTTGACCCCTTATTCCAGGGGCGTCAAACTCGTTTTCACCGGGAGCCACGTCAGCCTCACGGTTGCCTTCAAAGGGCCGAGTATAATTTTAGGACGATATAATTGTAACTGCTCCTTAACAGCTAAGCGAGAGCTCAACGCTGCTGCTGGGTAGAAACAAGGTGCTGGGCCGGATAAAGCAAGGTGGAGGGCCTTGTGTTTGCCACCTGTGACCTATACGATTTAGAAGTTTGTTTAGAAAATGTTTTTATAACACAATGTGAAATGTCTCTGGAATTTAAGAATTACATGCATTTTTGTAATAACTTTTAATTGTGATTTATTATTACAAATCTGACATATAAGTGGTTTGTTAGAAATCTGTACCATTCTGTTTTCTCAGAAATTCTTTTTAATTTTGTTTTTGTTTTTATTATTGCTTTCTATTTTGCAAGGCCAATATCAGGAGGCTAATTATCCATATGTTTCATAAATCATACCTTTCTACAGTTTGATTTAGACAAAAGATACCCTTGTGTGCTGGTTTCCACTGGCCAACTCACCAGATAGTTAAATATATCTAAAGAAAGTCCTCTTGATTGCTGTTAGTAGTGTTCATCCTTTTTATTACAAATGCAGTGACAAGGAGAGTATTCTCGAGGATAATAAAAAGAAGAGTTTTATGAAAACTCTGCGTAGAAAGTAATGTGTTTTTAGAAGTAGTTGAAGCTGCTGGGAAAACGTGGTGGCTGAAGGGAAGCCCCGTGACTACTGAGCATCTGTTCAGGATCAGTACTTCTTGGCCTTAGACCTGGGAACTGCAGGCACTCCTTAGATCTAGGAAGTCTTCTGACATTTTGGGATCTAGAAAAATCTTTTTCATTTCCCAACTGTTTTAGTCTAGGTATTTATTATTAGTCTTCCAGTATCATGGACACAAATGTGTGCTCAGATGCTAACAATAAAAAGAAGAAACACCTTAGCTCTGTGAAGGTCACTAGTATTCTTTTTTTCTTCAAAGCGAAAATTGCAGATGTTTGTATCTTACATTTTCATAGAAAATAAATACCTATGTTAACTTCGCACAGGTTGTATCAGATGTGAAAGTAACTGTAAAAGTGTTGTATTTTTGGCTGATTCTTTTTATTTTTCTGCTACAGATTGAAAAAAAACTTGTTCTACTCAGTGTTTTAAAAGAGCCAGTAAGTCGATCTATATTTGATTATGCTTTGAGGTCTAAAGATATTACTAGCTTATTCAGACATCTGCACATGCGTCAGAAGAAACGAAACGGGGCTCTTCCTGACTGCCCTCCGCCCGAGGATCCTGCCATTGCACAGCTTCTGAAGAAGTTGCTCTCCCAGGTTGTACCACCTTCCTGAAGTCTTACTGTTAAATGTCCATTTCATAAAAACACTAAAGCATCCATTTAGCTATTACAGATATTTTGGTTTGCTTCGGTTGCATCAGACTAAGGAAGTAAATAAGTCTGGCAACTGTTCAATGCCTCTGCTTTGGTTCCTAGGAGGTACTAGAATGGTGAGAAGTCATTGAGTTGAACTGAATGAGGGGTCAGTTTCTTTGGTGATTGCTGGCTGTATAAATGAGAGACAGAGTAGGTATAAGCTTTGATTTAAGTAATGGTCTTGTTTCATTTTCATATTTCACTAAAAACAGTGAAATTTAATTAGAAGAAACATTACAAAGCACAGATACAATCCCCAAAATTTCTGATTTATTTCAGTCCAAATTCAGAGTTTTCACTGCATGCAAACAGCTGCAGTAACTGGGATTCATAATGCATCTTAAATTGAACAGACCAACAGTTTACTGCTATATCTTAAATGCCTTTGAATTTGGATCAGTTAAGAAATCTTATTAGAACTATAAAGTAATCTGTGTGTTATACTTGGTATTAGTAGGACCTCTTTAGAAATATTAAGTCTAGATTCAGCATCCTGTTTTAAGAGGGATGGGTGGAACCTAGAGATTTCAAGATAGGAAAAAATGATTAGAAATAAAGAATACAGTTTTTGAATAAATGCTTCATGAGTCATAAAGCGAACTCTGAGAGACACCCTTAATGACTGGCTTTAAGTCTGCACTGTGTTTGGTTAAAAGAATGCTTGTCAGTCATGTCTTGTCTAATGAGAAAAGATGATAAGAAAATGCTTCAGTTGCAAGAGAGAATTTGATTAGTTTTGGGATGTCAGTCTTTTTGCTTATTGTACTTGTCACTGAATGTCCAGTACAGTTTGATGTCCAAACGTTGGTTTGAGTGATTGAACATGTGAACAGTGGCCTATGGGAGGCCCGTAAATAACCATTTTGGTTCTTGTAGGTCTAAATTTTGCTGGAGGCTAGAGCTGCTTCTGAATGTCCCTTCCAGGCCCGAGGTTCTTTTTCCTATATATTGGGAGACTTAATTTGATATGATTTGAATTGTTAAAGAGCTCTTTCTTTGGGTTTTCTTTTAACCTTGGCTCTTGTAGTAGATGTATTTTATATTTTAGAAAGCAAAATACGGAAAATTGGATAGTGAATCATATTTTTTTGTTGTTTCTCCTAAGTAATTCTTAACGAAAAGATTTTAGCATACAATGAAAACCACCCCAATTTAGATATTTCTGTGGCTTGGATGCTCTGATTCTTTGTAGATCTCTCCTGCAGACCCTGTATATTAAATTAAAATCCTCTGTACTGAAATTTCCTTTTCATTGTAAGTCATTAGTTACTTCGTGGAGCCACTGTGGCCTCTTGTTCTTGCTTTTCTTCTTGCTCTGGGTGTAGGTGTTGCCACTGGCGTGGGTGAAAGGCCACAGGGAAGGAGCAGTTTCCACAGCCTTGCTACTTCCTGCTGTTCTCCCCAGTCTGCCGTTGCCCCTCCCTCAGTGCCAGCCTCCAGGAGGAAATCGCTGAAACTCGCTGACTTCTGTTCCTCTGCGTGTTTCCTCGATGTGTTTCTTTGTCTGTCATTTATCCCGTCCTGTGCATGAGTGGGGAAAAAGGAACATGTAATCCTCTGGAGTTTTTTTTCCTGTTAATAATGGTTTTAGGAGACTCCTAAGGGTGAATACTCTGTTTCAAGGGACAGGGGCTGCTAGTAGAAGGAAGAGCAGCCAGGATCTCAGAGATCCTCAGAAGTAACAGCAGAAAAACACCAGCTTTCATTTTTTGAGGACCTGTGAGTTTCCCACTGTAGCTGGTACTGTCTGTAGTTTCTGTGTGTTCTTAAAATGAACTTGAACAACAGATGTTATCCCCATTTTGTTGATAGGGAAGCTAAGAATCAATGAGGTCGCTAACTTGACCATGTTCACACAACTCGAAGTTTCAAAGCTGCGTTTTAAACCTAAACCTGGCTCACTCCAAAGCCCATGCCCCTACACCGTGCCCTCTGGCTTCACAAAGTAAACAAAGGGCAGGGAGCTGAGGCGGAGAAGCTCGAGTGGGTTTCGTGTGGACTCAGGGAGACGTCCGTGTGCAGCTCATCTCTTCCAGCCTCTTGCCCGTCTTCTCTTTGCCTTCACTTCTTTTGGTCCTTGTACCCCCTGAGTTTTTTGGGGTTACTAGTAGAATTGAGTCCTTCCTAACGTCAGGGCTGTTAGAGGGGAATGGCATGTCGATAGCCTCCAGAAGTGGAAATTCTGAGCACTTGTACAGAATTCTTTTTTAACTTTTTTTTCCTACAGTGCTCTTCTCTACAGAACTACCCTTAAGATATAGCGTGGGTAAAGTAGGTCTTTCTAGATCAGCCTGCCACTGTTTCCATGGGAAAATATGTTCAGAGTTCCAGATAATAGATTTAAAGTACACTTTTGGAATATTCCCCACATGGGAGCTGGAATCCGTCGTACTGCACATTTTCAGTAGGCTCAGCATCTGGAGATGGCACATGGCAGGCCGTTTCAGGCAGCTACAGGAGCGCCCAGTGCTATTCCTGTCTGTTTGATCAGGCACTAATACAGAATACAAAGTGAGTTCGCTCCTTATTTTAAAAGTGACAAATACTTTACATTTTAAACTTTTTAATGATTTTTATTCTAATACATTTTGACTGTGAGTACATATACGAGGTGGAACATTGGAAAGGTATAAGAAGATATACAATTTGTAAGTTCTCCTCTAACCTCTGACCCTTAGCCACCCAGTTTCTTTCTTTCCCTGTGGGTGGGAAATTTATGTTGTTGGGTGCTGAACTCCCTCAGGTAGAATTAGGTTTGTTCCGTTGCACAGAGTTACTTGGAGTCAGTTTGATCCTTTTAAGCCTTGCCTTTAAGCTTTGTTAGCACAGATTCAGAGCAACCTTCGGTTAATGGCCAGTTTAGTCCAAATACCAAGGGCTTCTGAGGACATGCTGTTTTGTGAAGTAAGAGGTCCTTTCTCTTCTGGCTGGTGGGAACATGAATGGCTGCCACTCCTGGGTGAGATCTGGGGATTGTTTGGCTCACTGCTTTCTCGTTGCTCTTCCTGACCTCAGGTAATTTTCTCTCAAACATAAGTTGTTCAGCAGAGGCGTATACGTTGGAGACACTGTGGGTTCCATCAGGCCATTGCAATAAAGCAAATGTTGCAATAAAACTGGTCTCACAAGATTTTTGGTTTCCCAGTACATATAAAATTTGTTTACACTGTAATCTATTAATTGTGTGATAGCATGATGTCTAAAAAATGTACTGTATACACCTTAGTTAAAAAATGCTTTATTGCTAAACAATGCTAAGCATTATTAGAGCCTTCAATGAGTTGTAATCTTTTTGCTGGTGCAGGGTCTTGTCTCGATGTTGATGGCTGCTGACTGATGAGGGTGGTGGTTGCTGAAGGTCGGGGTTGGCTGTGGCCATTTCTTAAAATAAGGTAACAGTGAAGTTTGTCACAGCAGTTGACTCTTTCTTTCACAGGTGGTATCTGTGGCCTGTGATGCTTTTTGGTAGTGTTTTACCCACAGTAGAACTTCTTTCAAAATTGGAGTCAGTCTTTTCATCCCCTGCTGCTGCTTTATCAGCTAAGGTTATGTACTGTTCCAGATCCTTTGTTGTCATCTCAACAGTCTTCACAGCATCTTCACCAGGACTAGATTTCATCTTAAGAAACCACTTTACTTGCTCATCCATAGGAAGCAACTTCTGATTCATTCACGTCTTACCATGAACTTTCAGTAACTCAGTCACATCTTCAGGCTGTACTTGTAGTTCTCTTGCTGTTTCTACCACCTCTGCAGTTACTTCCTGCTGTTGATACGGTTTCCCATGAATGACCTGTGTCTCTAATGGCATCTAGAATGCTGAAATCTTTCCAGAAGGTTTTTCAATGACTTTGCCTAAATCCACCAGAAGAATCACTACCTATGGCAGATGTAGCCTTCTGAAAGAATGTACTTCTTAAATCGTAAGACTTCAAAGCTGAAAGGGCTCTATGGTTGATGGACAGCAGATGAAAACATTAATCTCATGTACATCTCCATCAAGGCTCTTGGGTGACCCGGTGCATTATCAATGAGCAGTAATATTTTGAAAGAAAATTTTTCCAGGGTAGTAGGTCTCAACAGGGGGCTACAGCACTCAGTAAACCATGTTGTAAACAGATGTGCTGTCATTAGGTTTTGTTGTTCCTCCCACAGACACAGGCAGAGTAGATTTTGCATAATTCTTCAGGGCCTGAGGACTTTCAGAGGGTGAATGAGCACTGGCTTCAATTTAAAGTCACCAGCGGCATTAGCCCCTAAGGAGAGAGTCAGCCTGTCTCTCCTGTGAAGCTTTAAAGCGAGATACTGACTTCTCTTCTCTAGCTCTGAAAGCCCTAGGTGGCCTCTTCTTCCAGTAGAAGGCTGTTTCTACACTGAAAATGGATTGTTTGGTGTAGCCACCTTCATTCATTATTTTAGCCCGGTTTTCTGGATTACCTGCTGCAGCTCCTACATTATTAGCTCCTCGCATTTTTATGTTATGGTGATGGCTTCTTCCTTAAACCTCATTAACCAGCCTCTGCTAGCGTCAGACCTTCCTCCTGCAGCTTCACACCTCTGTCAGCCTTCATAGAAATGAAGAGAGTTCGGGCCTTACTCTGGATTAGACTTCGGTTTACGGTAATGTTGTGGCGGTTTGGTCTTGTGTCTAGACCAGTGAAACTTCCTCCAATATCAATAATAAGATTCTTTTACTTTGTTATCATTTGTGTGTTCACTGGAGTAGCACTTTTAATTTCCTTCAAAAACTTTTTCTGTGCACTTATAACTTGGCTGTTTGGCACAAAAGGCTTAGCTTTTCACCCATCTCAGCTTTGGACAGGCCAAGTCCTCCCTATGCTTAATCATTTCTAGCTTTTGATTTAAAGTGAGAGCCATGAGACTCTTCCTTTCACTTGAACACTGAGGGGCCATTTGTAGGGTTATCAGTTGGCCTAATTTCAATATTGTTTGCCCCAGGGAATAGGGAGGCCGAGGAGAGGGAGAGAGACAGGAACACTCTCTCCCTCAGGTTGGTGGGACACTCAGAACACACCACCTTTGTCCATTCAGTTTGCCATTCTCTGTGGTTAAGGCTTGTGGCATTAGTAACATCAAAAGTTATTGACGACAGATCACTGTAACAAATACAGTAATGAAAAAGTTTGGAATGTTGTGAGAATTACCAAAATGTGACACAGAGACATGCAGTGAGCAAACACTGGTGGAAAAAATGGCACCAGTAACTCGCTGACACAGCATCGCCGCAGCCCTTCAGTTTGTGAAAAATGCCATCTGCCGAGTGCAGTGAACGAGGTGCGCCGGCACTAGGTCGAAGCCTCGAGGAGACAGACACCTCTGCAGCTCCGCAGCTCTGCCAGGTCCGTTCTCTGACCCAGTTCTGGGCTCCCCACGTTTAACCTCCGTGGCTTTCCTGAACTCCGACTGTCTCTTGAACTCGGTTCTACTGAACTCTGCTTGAGTTTTCCCTCCTTGTTCCATGGCCTGGTGACTTTCTGCAGAGTATGCTGGGAGAATTGTCGGACTCATCTTTATTTTGGAGATCACAGTCCTGGGCTGCCTCTTTTCCAGTGCCTGAAAAGTATTGTTTCATATTTTCTTTTTTTGTCAATTTTAAAATTGTTTAAAGTGGGATGGTAAATCTAGTCTCTGTTATTACATCATGGCCAGAAGCAGAAATCTTGGGTATGTTTAGGGACTTATATAGTATTACATTATCTTAGACTTGATCTCTGGTTAGAGCAAAATACTTCTATTTTATTATTCTTCAAGATTGTCTTCACTTTAGACAAAAAAAGAATGTTGGTATATTGATTGAATGGCNCCGACTGTCTCTTGAACTCGGTTCTACTGAACTCTGCTTGAGTTTTCCCTCCTTGTTCCATGGCCTGGTGACTTTCTGCAGAGTATGCTGGGAGAATTGTCGGACTCATCTTTATTTTGGAGATCACAGTCCTGGGCTGCCTCTTTTCCAGTGCCTGAAAAGTATTGTTTCATATTTTCTTTTTTTTGTCAATTTTAAAATTGTTTAAAGTGGGATGGTAAATCTAGTCTCTGTTATTACATCATGGCCAGAAGCAGAAATCTTGGGTATGTTTAGAGACTTACATAGTATTACATTATCTTAGACTTGATCTCTGGTTAGAGCAAAATACTTCTATTTCATTATTTTTCAAGATTGTCTTCACTTTAGACAAAAAAAGAATGTTGGTATATTGATTGAATGGCATTGGAACCTGTAGGAGAAAATTGACAACATTGAATCGTCTGGTTGATGAACATGGTGGGGGTGTGTGCGTGTGTGTCTGTCTGTGTTTATTTAATTAGCTATTCTTTATCTCAGTGAAGTTTTATGGTTTACTTTGTAGAGTTTTATATATCTTTTATTATAAATGTTTGGGGTGTTTGATTTTTAACGCTGTTATAATTGATATATTTGAACACTATTTTTGTAGCTGGTATATAGAAAAAATATTTGTACCGATCTTGTATCCAGCAACCTTGTAAAACTTAATCATCATTTCTAATAACTTGCTTGTAGGTTTCTTTTGAATTTGTACACTCACAGTCATATTGTGTGTGAGTAGTAACAGTATTATTCATTTTTCCAATCTAAATACTTTATTTTCCTTGCCTTATTTAAATGACCAGAATCTTCAGTATAGTGTTAAGTGGGATTGGTAATAGTGGGCATCCGTGTCTTATTTCCTTTCTCACTGGGAAAACTCTCAACATTATACCATTTTGTGTGGTGTTTACTAATTTTTTTAAAATACAATCTTTTTATCATATTAAGGAAATTCCCTTTCTGGCTTGCTAGGATTATTACAGAAGAATGTTAGTTTTTATCAGATGTCTTTTTCTTTATCTGTTGAGATCATTGTCTGTTTTTTTCTCTTCTAATAATGTGAATTACACTGATTGATTTTCCTGTGATAGTAACATTTTATTCCTGGATTTTTTGGCCAAATACAACTATATTTATATTTAAATAAATTTTTATTATAAAACATGTAAATGTAAAGTGATAAATACAAATATATAATATATAAATAATATAAAGTAGTATAAATATTATATACAGTGCATTTTTAAATAGTGTGGATTTAATTTATTGATACTTTATTGAATTTTTTTGCATGTAGGTTCATGAATAGTTTGTCCTTCAGTTTTCCTTTTTTGTAGTGTTCTTGTCAATGTTTTTTAAAATTGTGCATTCCTAACATATTTGATTGAGGTACAATTCAGTGTTTTTTAGTATGTTTACAGAGTTGTGAAACCCTTACAACTGTCTAATTTCAGAACATTTTCATCATCCCGAAAAGAAACCCCATGCCCATTAGCAATCATTCTCCAGTTACTTCACCTTCTACTCCCTGGAAACCACTATATTTACTTTCTGTCTCTAAAAATTTGCCTATTTTGGATATTTCATATGAATGGAATCATACTGTATATGGCTTTTTGTGTCTGGCTTCTTTCTCTTAAAAATATATATTTATACACACACATGCACATGCATACACGTTTATTTTATCCTCTCTTAAGGCTATGTTTATTGATTTTAGAGAGGAAGGGTGGGGGGGTGGAAGATAAAGAGAAATGTTGATGTGAGAAAGAAATCCATTTCTGCTTAGACCTGGGATTGGACCCGCAACCTAGGTATGTGCCTTGACCAGGAACCGAACCCACAACCTTTTGGTATATGGGACAACGCTCCATCCAACTGAGCCACCTGGCCAAGGCATCTTAGCAAAATATTTTTAAGGTGTCTCC
The DNA here is from genome assembly GCF_014824575.4 of Sturnira hondurensis. NCBI lineage: Eukaryota > Metazoa > Chordata > Mammalia > Chiroptera > Phyllostomidae > Sturnira > Sturnira hondurensis. The sequence goes on from NW_028085930.1 coordinate 8,309,681, forward strand.
ATGTTGTGGCATATGCCAGTGTGTTGGTCCTTTTAATGGCCCTTACAGTGGCCCACCCTCCTGTGGTCTAAAACAGAGCCCCCTCTCTCTTGTGAACTAAAACAGAGACCAAAAAAAGAATGGAACTCGTACTATAACTAAAAAACTGTCTACTTTAGGCAGATTTTATGAAGAGAAGTTAAAAATAAACAATTTCAGATTATTAAAAAAGTCAAGGTTCTGTCTGTGATTATCATACTTGAAGGCAATTTTATTATTTTTTAGCTTTCTGACTTTCTAAGGTTTGTTTGTCTTTTATGACTGTGGATTGTAAGTATTGCTTTAAACTCTACTGGAATTCTAGATTGAGGCCTTAGGAATTTCCATTTACATTTTAATAATTTTTTATTTGCATAATAAAAACATTCTAGAGGATTCTGTGCATAGCTGGAAAGTTAACAAGAATATACAGAATAGTTTTATTTATTCCATTGAATACTGAAGTTGCACATTGAATTAATTATTTAGTATTTATTAGCTGTTAGTTTCAAGTATTCTAAGTGTCTTGGGTAGATTAACCTGTAAAAATATTCATAATAATTTTGTTAGATGGGTGCTAGCAATTATCTTTATTTTATAGGTAAACAGGGGTGCATAGAAATTGAGTATCTTATACAAAGTCACAAGTAATGGATAGTAAGTAATGGAGCTGAGATTTGAACCTAGAAGGTCTGACTCCAATCATAGATTTATTCTGAAATGCTGGTGGGTGTGTCGCTTCACCTTTGTAGTTCAGCCACCGTGTCTTGAATTCCAGAGGTGTGTAGAATGTTTTCTATATCTGAAAGTGCTTTCCCATACAGTGTCTCATGTAATATTCTCAACACTTCCAGGAGCAAGGTGGAAGTAGGTGTGCTTTCTTTTGCTCAATACTGTATTCCCCGGATTTTGGTTTAGATATGAAATGTTTATTTATTTAAAGTCATATATTAAAGGTCTGCTAGATACTAGGCATTCAGTTCTTTGGTGACATCAGAGATGAATTCTATTCCAGTGCTCCCATTAAGAAGAAAAGTTAAGATGTAAACCAGGATACAGTGTAGAAAGTGCCCTAATGGAGAGAGTGTGCTCTGGCAGCTAGGAGTTGTGGGATGTTGCTCTGTGGTGATAGTTTCCTTTTCTCTTGCTGTTGCTTCATCTTACTGTGCCGAGTCTTAGAATTTTAAATTGGGCGGTGTGACCTTCCAGTTGTTAGTCATTCCTAGGGCTATTGTTACTATTTGCAAAAATAGTCTATAACATGTCGTTTTATTTGGTTGTAGGGAATGACAGAGGAAGAGGAAGACAAACTGTTGGCATTGAAAGACTTCATGATGAAATCTAACAAAGCGAAGGCGAACATAGTGGACCAGAGCCATCTCCATGACAGCAGTCAGAAAGGTGTCATTGACTTGGCAGCCTTGGGCATAACTGGGAGACAGGTAGATCTTGTCCGGACCAGACAGGAACCAGATGACAAGCGAGGTTAGTGTGTTTGTGTGTGTGTTCAGCTCGTATTATTAGTATTATTAGTTATTTCATAAACCTGCTTTTAGCTTTAGTCACATATCTCAGATACAGAACTTTCATAGAGTGAGCGAGTCCATTATGTAGCAGGGAGATTTGGGGGAGGAAAAGTGAGGAAGTGAAATAACAGTTAAGAAATTAGGTAACCTGCCAAAATCACGGCTGTGTGAGTGTCAGAATCAGGATTCAAATTAAAGCCTGACTCCAAAGCCCTTGCAATAAAAGATTTTGTAATAAAAGCATTGCCTCTGTGGAGGTGTATGATTGAAGATGAAATTCTAATTTTAATCCATTTTAATGATTTTTTAAAATATGTTGATTTTGGAGAGAGAGGAAAAACCAAAACATTGATTTGTTGCTCCACTCACTTATGCATTCATTGGTTGATTTATTGCATGTGCCCTGACCCAGGATCGAACCTGCAACCTTGGTGTATCTGGGTGATGCTCCAACCAACGGAGCTACCCAGCCAGGGCTCTGTTTTTTAATCCTTTGAACTCTAACCCAAAGCCAATAGTCTGTGTAAAATGAGATTTTGTTTTCTAGTTTGTTATTATTAAGTCATGCCCAGAGAACTTAAAGAAATAGTCTTATTATTAATGAAATACAAGGGAGTGGAGGCCAGAGCAGCCTTACCTGTTTGAAGCCTGGAGATTCAGAACTGTGAGCTCTTGTAATGATGACAGTGACGTTGGTTGTATGAGGTTTTCAAGATCTCAGGTCTTTTTCTCTTAACCCTTTTTGGGGATGTACTCACTTCTGAGTACATGACTTTAAAAATCCCTCTGTTCAAGTATCAGCCAATAAATTATGTTTAAAATAAACCTCTAACTGCCAAATTTGAGATAAAGTATTTATGCCTACCAGTGATTTGCATCCCTAATACTTGAAGCATTCATAGATTAATAAGAAAAATGCAAGCACCCCCACAGGAAAAGTAGTGAAGGGCTTGAACATACAATTGATAGAATAGAAACGCGTATGTTCGGACAGGTAAATAAAGAAATGTGGATTAAAACAATGGCGTGCCATTCTCTGCCTGTGTGGTTGCTGTAGCAGAGACTGATGATGCCTGGTGTCAGCAGGGGTGTAGGGAAATGCATTTCATACACGGTAGGTGAGGTTATAAATGGAACATATTCTTGTTAGAAGAGAATGTCTGCTCTTTGACTCTCACTTCTGGAAATGTCTCCTAAGAAAAACTGACATGCATGTGAAGAAATGTGTATAATAGTGTTTTCAGTGTGGGAGAAAAGGAAATAATTAAAGTATTCATTAGTAGGGGAATGGTGAAATAAATGTTCAACATATTTAAATAGGAGAAAAAGCAACTTATTTTTGTAGAATAATATGGCAGTGCATTATTAAACTATATAGTTATGTGGTATACAAACTTACGGGGGTAATTCATGTAATATTTTGGTAATGCTAGAACTTTGTGTTACTTTATATATCTTTTGTAATCAGACAATGATTTAAAAAAGGATTTCTCATCTGTTTATGTCAGGAGATAGCTGTATGTCAACTGACTTCTCCATTTCTTCTATTTTTCTTTGCTTTCCTAAGTAACTGATACTAGAAATAGGTCATATTTAGCAGTGTGGTCAGTGGCATTTGAAAATTTTTTATTACTTGTTTTTCAGATGAAGTGGTTACTTGAAATGAGCTAGCCACGGGAAACTAGGAAGCGATTAAGTCTAATTATTAACACCATTGAAAGTGCATCTGTTCCATCTGCGCTAGGGATGAAGTGAGAGTTAGTGGGTTGTTACAGAAGTATAAATAAATAAGAGATTATAAAGGACAAATAGGATGGGAAGTCCATTGCTGTCCTCCCCACCAAAATAAAAAAGAAAAAGGAATAAAAGCACGTACTGGTTTTAGAGGCTTCCTTCAGTCCATCTGACTCTGTTTTCATAGCTAGAAAACACGTGAAACAAGACTCCAATGTAAATGAAGAGTGGAAAAGCATGTTTGGGTCACTGGAACCGCCGAACCTCGCACAGGCCCTGCCTAAAGCGAGTGACCAGGAGGCGATTCAGACTGGGAAGCCTCCTCGTTCAGAGTCCTCTGCTGGCATCTGTGTCCCCTTGTCAACTTCTCCGCAGGTACTGTCCTCAGGCCATAGTCCTCCTTTTGTCTTTCAGTCCCATTCTATTTGGGATGTTTCAAGGCTTTGTGTCAATACAGTGACTTGTCCTCCAGGGGATGATGTTTCTTTTTAAGACAGGTATATGTTTGACTGGATAGCCAAGAGGAAATCGAGTTATTGAAAGCACCAGAAAGGTCATCTTTTAGAGCCCTCACTACTAAAGTGATCTGAAATTGTGGATTAAAGACATCATTGTTAACTGTGGTTGTAATTAGTCTGCAGTGAACCTTTTTAAGTCTCCTTTTATTCTTCCTCTAATATAACATAGTAGTTATATCTGTAAAATAACAAAAACACTTCTGGGAAGAAAAGCCCCAAGTTGGCCATGTGTGAAAATGCCATGCTGATTTTGATGTATGTGAAGTAAGTTTATAATTTAAGGTAACTCTTCCCTAGCCAGTCTTATTTTAAATAAAAATATTAAATGAACAAACTGATTCAATTCTGTTTCTTCTTTTTACTTAACTTAATGAGGATTTTTCTTTAATGTTATTTGCTGCACTGACTTTTTTTTTAACGGAGAAGTTTGGAAATGTAATATTTGTGGTTAAACTTCATTTTAACTAGGTTTTCATGGAAAACATGGATTTAAGTGGATTTAAAAAATTGGTACATTAATCAGGACAAAAAGCTGATATAATGAATAAAGGGCCTATAGGTTATTATCAAATATACTTTGCTTGTGACATAAATACCTGTAATTCTGTTTGTTTTACAGGTTCCAGAAGTGACAAATGTCCAAAGTAGAAAACCAGCAATACAGGTTTTAAGTAGCACAATGCTCCCGTCCACCTACCAGATTCGGATCACAACGTGTAAAACTGAGCTGCAGCAGCTCATCCAGCAAAAGCGGGAGCAGTGTAATGCTGAGAGGATCGCCAAGCAGATGATGGAAAACGCCGAGTGGGAGAGTAAACCACCACCACCCGGTAACGTGCCACGGCTGCGGAGCTGGATCTCGGCCCCTGCCGAAGCCTGGAATCTATTCCGGGCACTGATAGTTAACTGCCAGGCAGAGGGAGTAAGAACAAACCGTTGCTTTGGAAGCCTAGTAGAAAACGTCATTATTTGTGGAGTTTGGATCTTCTTAGCTGTAGGGACAACTTGTAGTGTCTGCTTTATGAGACCACTTACTATGGTGGCCTGTCTGTGGTCCACTGTCCTCACCTGTCACGTCAGGGTCCGCCTGCCTGCTTCATGTCATGCTGCTTCTCAGTGGGTGTCATCAGGGTTCTTGGGGTAAACCTCAACTGTTAACATCCGAAGGGGTTAACATCATAACTTCCTTTTCAAAAATGGTAAAAACAATGAGAAAATTGTGGATGCTTTGAAAAGGGAATGGTATCACCAATATCCCTCCCATTCAACAATTATCCACATTAAGATTTGGGGGAAACACTCCTATATTCTGAGAGGATGTAGAAGAAATTGAGAGATGTTGGAGATGGAGACGTGGCTCGGCTGTGTTGACGGACCTGCCCGGTTTGACGTGGTGCAGCTGGGCTTTGGTATTGGATGGGCAGGTTGTGGAAAACATTTTAATGAGTTTCTACATACAGATGTTAATAAGAAAAATTCATCTTGAAAACAGGGGAAATGCATAATGTGCTTATGTGTACAGATTTAAAAATTATGTGCATTTCCATAGGCTTCTGTTGTGAACTCAGGGAGAATGCGTGTGAAGACAAAACTATTTAAAGATTTAGAAAACATTGTTAAGTAGTAAGTGGCATGTCAGGTCATAGAAATTTTCTTATCAAAATAAATATTCTTGAATATTTAAGTTGTTTCTGTAATATAGGTCAGTATTATTTACCAATCCTGCTTTAAAAAAAAGTTGACTGTGAACTATCTATTTTATTTTATGATAGAATCTGTCTTTTTTAAGTGGCATTTTACGTAAGTGGAGCTATGCATTTTATATAGTAATCACAGAAAAGGTGTCAAGTTTTGTGGTTCAAGAATTGTGCAGCACCTGTGGGGCTCTTAATTTTTTTCTTTCCACACTTGAGTGGTTGTGTGAAATTGATTTTCTCTAGAGGGAAATGTTCAGCCCAGCCTGGGAGATGATCTAGACTTCATGACAAAGTGTTTCTGATCATTTTTAAATCCAGCATATCCTCCCTAAAAATCACATGCAGCTGTTCTTCCCAAACATGTGGGCTATAAATCCAGTGGGAAACATTGTATTTTTTATCTCACAGTAAGCCAGGTTTGGAAGTAGTATTGGTTTATTTTTCTTGGTAAAAAAATAATTTCATCCTAAAATGACATTATGATTACTTAATTAGGCACAGCACTAACTCCTAATATGGTATGGTCTTCAGCATAGCCTTCTGTTTTGTTTTAAAACTGATTAATATGAAATATTAAATGTTATACTTAATATAAAATTTTATTTATCAGACCTTAAAGACAGTTATGTGCTGGATATTGTGAATGATTCAGAATGGATAAGATACGGTCTCTTGGCTTCAGGGAATTTATTATTTACTTGAGGAAATTAATCATACACAAAAATGTATAATAAAACAGAAGGGTGTGTGACTCATAAAGTACTAGAAAATCCATGGGCATTCTGAGGCTGTAATTTATAATACCATTTATATTAACATGTTGGTACTATAGAATAAATGATTGCCGGCAGAGAGGAAATCAGCCTTGGGTGTTTACCATGGGCCTGGGACAATGTTAGACTCTTTATTCCTCTCATTTATTGTGGTGACCCTTTGGCTTAAGTAATATGTCCCTCATTTTACATTGGAGGAACTTGAAGCTCATGGAGTTTGAGTAAGTACCCTCAGGCCAGACATTGCTGGTACGGCGGATCTGGGTCCTTGAGACTTTCAGGCCCAGGCTGTTTTCTGAGCATCCAGTTTTCTCTAGGTCGGGACAGTCGTTACCTCCTGCTACTGAGCAAGTAGTCAGTTTTTTCCTGGGTAGCAAGTGACTGTTGGGCCTCCTCAAACACTAGAGAAGGACTCGGGTCTTTCTAAAGCTATTTGAGCAACACTTAATTGCTGTCTTGGTTGTCCTGGTAGATAATCGTATCTGTCGTGATCCAGTAAACCACTCTGTGCTGGCTGCCTGTTGGTATTTTTTATTTAATTCTTATCTTTATTCTCATGCTGGTTGTTGGTTACAGAAGCCGGGAGGGAAAGACTGTATTTATAAAGATACACTCCTTTGCTTTTTCTCAGGGTGGCGTCCTAAAGGGCTGCTGGTTGCACATCTTCATGAACACAAGTCTGCTGTGAATCGAATTCGAGTCTCTGATGAACACTCCCTCTTTGCAACGTGTTCAAATGATGGTACAGTGAAAATCTGGAACAGCCAAAAGATGGAGGGGAAGACGACTACTACCAGGTGAAATATGCTGTGGAGAGTCCATTCTTTCATTAGGTTAACACGTTACTGGTTGTTCACATCGTGTGTGATAGGCGTTGTCTTAGGTGCCAGGGATATAGCAATGATAATTGGACAGAGATATCTTTTATGTGGCAGGTGATGGAAAATAAACAGTATAAGTAAAACATACAGTGTTAGATGGCAAAATGTTATGGAGAAAAGTACAGCAGGAAAGAGAGGGAATGCAGTAGGGGTGTGGTAGGGTGGAATTTTAAGTAGGTTGGTAAGAGAATACCTCACAGAGACTGTCATTTGAGGAAAGGCCTGAAACAGGTGAAGAAGAGAACCATGTGGATATCTTGGGGAAAAGCATTCCAGGCAGAGGAAACAGGGCTTCAAAGGCCCTGAGGCAGGAAGATGTGTAGCATGTTTGAGGAACAGCGGGAAGGTCTGTGTGGCTGGAGCAGAGTGACGAGAGGGAGGAACAGGAAGAGCCAGGTTATATAGGGCCTTGTAGGCTGCTGTAAAGGACTTTGGCTTTGACTCTGAGGGCAGTGAGGGGTCTGAGGAGGGTTCCAAGCAGAGGAGAGACATGATCTGAATTAGATTGTTGAGAGTAGACTGAAGAGGGACTGGACAGAAGCTGTTAGGCCTTTACAGTAATTCAAGCAAGGGCTGGGGGTATTGGGAAATGATCAGATTTTGGGTATACTTTGATAGTGGAGCCAGCCTGATTTGTTGAGTGGATTAGATGGAGTATGAACAAGAGAAAAGTAAAAAAATGGTGGAATGGCTAACTAGACAAGGAAACCACATATCACCATTACTTCACCGTTAGGGTCGAAGTGGAGATAATTTATGGCTTGAAATACCAAAATCTTTAAATATGCATGATGTGCTTTTTCCCCCTGTTATTATTTAATAGTTTATTTTTTCTTTTTTAAAAATCACATTTTATTGATTATGCTATTCCAATTGTCCCAATTTTTCCACCCTTGACCCCCTCCACCCAGGACCCCCCATTCCCTCAGGCAATCCTTACACCATCATTCATGCCCATGGGTCATGTGTATTAAGTCCTTTGGCTACTCCCTTTCCTACACTGTACTTTACATCCCCATGGATTAAGAAGTACACCTATTGGTACTTCTTAATCCACTTGCCTCTTCACCCATTCCCTGACACCTTGTCCCATCGGGCAACCATCAAAATGCACTCTGTATTCATGATTCTGTCTCTGTTCTTCATATTTGCTTAGTTTATTTTTTAGATTCAATTAGTGATATATATTTATTGCCATTTTATTGTTCATAGTTTTGATCTTTTTCTTAAATAAGTCCCTTAACATTTCATATAATAATGGTTTAGTGATGATGAACTGCTTTAGTTTTTTCTTAATCTGGGAAGGTCTGTATCTGCCCTCTGATTCTCAGCGATAGTTTTGCTGGGTAGAGCATTCTTGGCTGTAGGTCCCTGCTTCTCGTGATTTTCAATATTTCTGGCCAATCCCTTCTAGCCTGCAAAGTTTCTTTTGAGAAATCACCTAGCAGTCTTACGGAAACTCCCCTGTAGATAACTAATTTCTTTTCTCTTGCTGCTTTTAAGATACTCTATTTTTAACTTTTGGAATTTTAATTGCGTGTCTTGGAGTGGGTCTCTTTGCATCCATCTCATTTCGGACTCTGCTTCCTGGACTTGCATGTCTATTTCCTTCACCAAAGGGAAATTTTCTTTCATTTTTTCAAATAGATTTCTAATTTCTAGGTCTTTCTCTTCTCCGTCTGACACACCTATGATGCAAATGTTGGATCTCTGTAAAGTTGTCTCAGAGACTGCTTACGCTCTTCTCATTTTTTTGGATTCTTTTTTTTTTCCTGTTGTTCTGAGCAGTTGTTTTTTGCTTATGTTCCAAATCATTGATTTGATTCTTGGCTTCATCCACTCTCCTGTTGTTTCCCTGTAAATTGTTCTTTATTTCAATTAGTGTATCCTTCATTTCTGCCTGGATCTTTATGCTGTTGAGGTCCTCACTAAGTTCCTTGAGCATCAGTATAACCAGTGTTTTGAACTCTGCTTCTGAGAGATTGCTTATTTCCATATTGTTCAGTTGTTTTGCTGGAGTTTTGATCTGTTCCTTCATTTGGGCCATGTTTGCCTCCTCATTTTGGTGGCCTCTCTGTGTTTTCTCCTATGTATTAGGTAGAGCTACTATGACTCCCTGTCTTGGTAGCGTGGCCTAGCATAGTAGGTGTCCTGTAGGGCCCAGTGGCACAGCCTCCCCTGTCACGCAAACTGGGTACTCAAGGTGTGCCCTTAATGTTGGCTGTGTACACCCTCTTCTAGTAGTTGGGCGTTGACTGCTCTTGGCAGGCCAGTGGGAGGGATTTACCCAGGCCAGTCAGTTGCAAGGACTGATTGTGACCACTGACCACCAACCTCCCCCCTCCATGGAGAATCAGCTGTGTGGGGCCAGGGTGGTGGTGCTCTGACGTGGTCTATAGCTGTCCGCTGGGTGTGCAGGTTCTGGGGTTTCTTGGGTGGTGTAGGCCAAGGTCAGCTCCCACATGCATTCTGCCTGGGGCCACCCTGCCTGGGCTATAAAGCAGTCTGAGATGGCTGCTATTTGTGCCAGGCCTGGGGCCACTCAGCAAGAGGTATAAGGGCTTGTGGCTCACTGAAGCTAGCTGTTGCTTGTTTGATAATAGCTTAATTTTTTATTGTATTTTTTTCCATTGCCAGTTACATGATGTGATTTTGGTAAGTGTGATTATAAGAAGTATGTTAGATTTCTACTACTTTATAGTTATGTCTTTACACGATAGTCTGTTGGCCACCCCAGCTATTCCCCCAGTTCCCCTATTTCCATCAACTTTGCCACATTGATATTCTGTGCCTAGTTCGGTCTGGGTCTGAAAAGAAAACCAGTAGAAATTAAAATGGAATCTCATGTACCCAAAATGATGTGGAAAATCTCTGGTGCTTTTCTTGTTATCATTTCATTGGCCATAATTTAGCACAAAATAATCAAATAACTTTGATAACTAAGAGTTACTCCTTACTAGTCAAATACAGTTTTATGCTGTTAATTTGTTTTTTTTAAGAGCTCTGTATTTTATCATGATTAATTATTGTTTCCACATTCATTCTCTTTTGGCATTGCATTGGTCAGAACACGTTATTGGTCAGAAGACGTTAAAAGAATCCTGGTTCTGTGTAGCAATTTTTTCCAGCATTTTATTATGAAATTTTCAAACCTATACGAAAAGTTGAAACTCACAGTGAGCATCTGTAGACTTGTCACACAGATTCCATGATTTATAATTTCCTACCAATTCATCTTTTTAAAATGTATTTCGAAGTAAGGTGTAGACATTAGTACACCTCCCCTAAAACCCAGCATGCGCATCGTTAAACTGGGGCGCAGTGTCATGTTCGGAAGCACATGGATCTTAAGGGGAGCGCTCCGTGGGTTTAACAAGTACCCCCTGCGACGTAAACTGCTCTGCAGGTGCAGAACGAAAGCATCGCAGCAGAGTTCCACCCCTGCTCCTCCACCGACAGTCCCTGCCTCCTCCCTCCCTTCTAGCCGTTAAAAAATATTTTCCTCACGATGATGAGCGTTTTTAAAAGTATTTTAAACATCTCTTCTGATAATTACTTCCCAAATGGTCTTTGTTATTGTCATCACCATTTGCATTCATTGTATCTTTTATTTAGGAGGATAAATTTAATTGACGTGAGTAAACCTCTCAAGTAAGAGCATGGAATCCACTGTTAGCTGTGCACAACCTCACTTGGTAATTCCCAAAGGACTTTTATCACAGAGCCAGCGTCATATTTTACACAGTGGTATCAGAGTGTCACATTTCAGACAGCGCGTTCCGAGGAAATGTGGTGACTTAGCTGACTGTACAGTTGAAGTTGCATGATGATTAGCAGATTGAGTTTCCCCGGATGCATCTGCTCTCTTGATTTGCCATTCACACCTGTTCTCGCTGTTCAGTGCAATAGACCTTGGCTTGAAGGTGCTTTGTTCCACGTCCAGGGTGGGGAAGAGGGGAAGGGAACAGAATGTGTTGCTTTTATCACATGCCTTCATGAACTGATGAGGGGGGAGGAGGCCATTATTATTGCCAGAACCAAGTGGGAAACAGCAGGTGGCTGGGATAGAGCAGTAAAACTGTGTTTCCTTGGGAAACGTTACTGGTACCTTCTGACTGCTGAGGCTTTCCCTCATGTGTTATGTTGGCCAACTGACTACCCAGTTCCCACTCATAATATTCTAATTGAATTACGGTTGGTGATTTAAGTCACCTGGATCTCGGCTCTGCCATTTTCTTCTTTGTTTTGAGTTATACTGTTAGTTTGCCCCGTAAAGACTGCTTCTTGAAAAATTGCTATTTAACTTTCACATAGATTTTTCAACTTAATAGTTTATTGTATTCTAGATTATATTTTCCATATATGTTTCTTCTGACTTGGTTTTTGACTCATTTTGCTTCTCAGCTTTAGGGAGATTGGTGCATTTGGTACTTACTGAATTTGATGGTAAAATATTTCACTGGAGTTTTGGCCCCAATGAAGAATTGAAATAATTGAGGGGTGTGCAAGAAAGTGGTCAGTTTTAGGGCTACATATTTTAGAGTCACTGGTACTGCTTAAAGGTGAAGTTTTTGTGTTGTATGACTACTGTGGAAAAAAGGGAGTACAGAGGGTTATAAAGACCTGCGAAGGCCTGAGATCTGAGTCTTTGGAAATTGAACTTGGAGAATGGGAAAAGAGGGGTTAGAAAAGGAGAGAGAAGCAGCCATTTCCGTTACATTAGACTGCAACAAAGAGAGAGTTACAAGGAAAGGACTTGGAGGGAGCTCTGTAATACAGTCAAAAAGCCAGGCAGCATGAAGACCTAGTGCAGCTTTGAGCATGCTCGTGCAGGGCCTCTGGGGGGACGTGGTTGATGCACTCGTCTTCCCTGAGGGCCTTTTGAAAGTGTGTATCATGAGCCTTTATGAGGCCATATCTAAGGAAATAACTAAGAACAAACTCAGAGATTTAGTTTTAAGGCTGTTGAGATCGTCTTAATTTATAATAGTGGAAAATTAGAGGCAAACTGCAGGTTTAGCAGTAGGAGTGAAATTGGACAAATAAGTTACTATGCAAGTATAAAACTGATATTGTGGAAATAAATTTTCTGATACGAAATATAAAAATAGGTTTAAGAGCATGTTTCTGTTTTGGCAATTACAGTAAGGGCTTCTAAAACTCTCCTCCAGAACAAACAATGAATACACTGGCAAAAACTACCAACACCAACTTTTTCAGAAGTCTGTAAAGTAACCACAGTTCTGCATCAATCCAGAGTGTTATTTAAGGAAAATAGCTGGTTCTCAGAACAGCAAGTCATGTGGTCCTAAATTTTATCCCCTCTGCAGTAGCTTTTGAAAACTAACAGTCCCACAACTACAGTTGGCATAAGAACAAGCAGTTTAGTAGCTACTCAAGGGGTTATAAGTCCTTGGAAGTCCCCGAAAGTCCCATTTCCAAGGAATTGTCACTATTTGACCTTTCCAACAGCTGGCTGAAAACCTCCATTTTCCAGGTATATCTTTTTTGATCTGACCTGTGCCTTGTTTTTTGAGAAAAACTCCATCCACGGGACATTTGTTGAAATTATCAAATGTCCTGCTAATTATCAAATAATCTGCTAATTATCAGTGCTCTTCATTTAACATTGTATCTGCGTGAGGTGGCGTTACCAGTTGTCGCTAACAAGAGGCTCACAAAAAAATCTAAAGGGAAGAACGAGGGGATGAAATGCATGGGCGCCTTTGAAAATATTGATGTATTATTCATGGTTGTCTGTAAGGCCACTTGCACATGCAGAGTTGTGCACGTGCCTGAGAAAGAACCGAGAAGACCCTGAATCCTCACCTGCGGTTATCTTGAGACTCTATGCAAGCAGGAAGTGAGGGGTAAGGCAGAGTTGTGAACGCCATTGTTCAAGTCGTGCCACAGCACAGACACAGAGACTCCACAAAGGAACACTCAGTTCAAGGTGCGTTTTTTGAGAAAAACTCCATCCACGGGACATTTGTTTTCAAAGGTTCATTCATTCTTTTTATGGCCAAATTCTTTTTATGGCCAAAAAGTTGTCCAGTCAGTAGCTGACAACTAAGCTGTCTGAACAAAGACTTCAGAGGCCACACATTAGAAAGAATACAGGCAATATATAGTACAGGGAAGTCACAAAATAAATTGCAACAGCATTGGCATTTTATTTCCAAAGTTGATACATGTTAATTAAAATGTCCAGTTTTGAACAAAAAATTTATAAGCAAAGCAAAAAGAAAAGTATGGCCTGTACACAGAAAAAAGGCAGTCAGTAGAAACTGTATCTCGTCATCCCAGACATTCGGTTTACTACATAAAGAATTTAAATTAGCTATTAAAATATGTTCAAAGAAGTAAAAGAAACCTTGTATTAGGAATTGAAAGTGTGAGAAAAATGTCTCACCAAATAGACAATATCCATGAGGAGACAGAAATGATAAAGGAAATCTGGAGTTGAAAAGTATAACCGAAATGAAAAATTCACTCAAGAGTCTTCATAGAAGATTTCTGCTGGCAGGAAAAATAACTAGAACTTCAAGATAGATTAGTTGACATTATCTAGTCAGAGGTACAAAGATTAAAAAAGAATTAGGAAAGATGAACACTGCCTCAAAGACCTCTGGAACACTATCAAGTGTACCAACATACATGTAATAGGGATCCCAAAAGGCAAAGAAAGAGAAAAAGGGACAGAAAGACTATTTGAAGAAATATGGCTTACAGCTCCCTAGGATTGATGGAAAATAGTAATCTGCATATCTGAGAAGCTCAGTGAAATCCATGTAGGATAAAAATCAAAGAGAAACACACCAGACACATGAAAAGCAAACCGTTGAAAGACAATCTTGAAAGCAACGAGAGAAAAGTGATTCATCATATATAAAAGATCTTCAATAAGGTTAACTGCTGACACTTCATCAGTACTGGTGGAAACTGGACATCAGTGGGATTGTATATTCCAAGTATTGAAAGAAAAAAACTGTCAACTTTTCTTTATCCAGAAAAAGAGAGAAAGAAATGAAGACATTCCAAGGTAAATAAAACAGCATTTATTGCTATCAGTTTTTTTCTAAAAGGAGTTTGTGCGGTAAGGACAGGACACAAGATAGCACCTTGAATCCACGTGAAGAAATAAACAGCACTGCTATAGGTATAACAAATTCAGTATAAATTATTTTTTGCAACTATTTTTACCTGCTGTCTAATTTAAAAGATGACCTATAGAGAAAAATTATAAGACTTCATGAGTTTATGTAAATATGTAATTTATATGCTAAAATAATACAGAGGAGGGAGCAGGGAACAGATATACTGGAAAGAGAAGGGGGTAGGGAAGAGGGGGGAGAGAGAATGAGAACAAATGAGAGAGACTGAGCATACTGGCATTTGTCTCTCCCATTACCTGTCCCTGGCTGTCTTTATTTGTCTGCCAAACTGGTGAGCCTTTGTAGGTACTGGTTTGAGAAATATATCCATACGAAGATTTATATATAAATGTTTATATATAAACATTATGTTTATATAGCATTATTCATAGTAGGTAAAAGTGGAAGCTACACAAATGTTCATCAGCTGATGAATAGATAAACAAAATGTGATATATCCATACAAAGGAATAATAATTTGGCCATAAAAAGAATGGATGAATCTTTGAAAACATTAGTCTAAATGAAAGAAGCCAGATATAAAAGGCCACATAATGGCCCTGACCAGTGTGGGTCAGTTGGTTGGACACCATCCTGCAAAGCAAAAGGTTGCAGGTTCAATTCCCCACCAGGGCACATGCCTGGATTGCACATTTGGCCCCTGCCTGGGCATGTGCAAGAGGCAACTGATCAATTTTTCTCTCACATCAATGTTACTTTCCCTTTCTTCCCCCTCCCTTCCCCCCTCTCTAAAAATAAATAAAATCTTAAAAAATAAAACCATAAAAGGCCACATAATGCATGATTATATTTATGTGAAATATTTTTTTATTTTATTTATTTATTTTTAGAGAGAGGGGAAGGGAAGGAGAGAGGGAGAGAAACATCAATGTGTGGTTGCCTCTCATGTGTCCCCCACCAGGGACCTGGCCTGCAACCCAGGCATGTGCCCTGACTGGGAATCGAACCAGCAACCCTTTGTTTCACAGGCCCGTGCTCAATCCACTGAGCTATACCAGCCAGGGCTATGTGAAATATTAAAAATAGGCAAATTCATAGAAAATTTGAGGGGGGGAGGGAGTGAATGCTAGTGGGTGTGAGGTGGCTTTCTTTTGGTGTTTCTTAGGAATGATGAAAATATTCTGGAATTAGATACTGATCTATGCAGAGTTCTGTTAATATACTAAAAATTACTGAATTACACACTTTGAAAGTTGTACTTTATGGTATGTGAATTGTATCTCAGCAAAGCTGATAATAAAAAGTAAACTAGAGAGACATAATTAATAAAAAATATAAAATGCAAATTTTGTATTTAAAAAGCAAATATGCAGAGTTAAAATGGTGCTCTCTGCATGTTATGTTATAATATTTAGAGAACACTATTGGAAAGGATGTATAACAAAATGTTAAGTGTTTTTCTCTGGGCGGTAGAATTGTAATTGTTTTTACTTTTCTATATTTTGTATTTCAGTTACTTTTGTATATTTCATATGTGCTAATTTGTATAGTAAAGTGAAATCAATTACAAAATATAGAGATTAATAAATTTGGTGATTAGGGGCTTGTGACCTTTTAGAGTTTGGCTCCTTAGAAGGGTGAGTCTGCAACCTCAGTGCCTGGTAATGAAGGAGGGAGTTGGTAGTAATGGAAGCAACCCTGTGTGAGTCAGATGTTCACAACTTTGGCAGTGAATATAAGGAAGGAGGACAGCTTGAGAGGTCAGCATGTCTGTGGCAGAGACTGAATATTACCATGATATTTAGCATTTATGAATGTTTGATAGCTTGAGTTTCACTATGTCCCAGTTAGGTAACTGGGTAGTCCTTGTTTTGTAGATGAGTAAACAGATACACAAAGGAGGTTAAGTGGCTTGACCAAGATCATATAGTAGGTAGGCAGTGGTGGACTCAGCTCTTCGCTCCCTTGCTTCCATGCCAGTGGTTTCGCTGCTGTGCCAGGCTGCATCTGAGGGCTCAGAGTCACGAAGGGAATGTGAGGAGGGTGTAAAGTACTGCAGGAGTGGAGGGAGAACTGGATCAGGACCACGAGTATGGGAGCTCCAGTTGGAGAGGAGGAGGGACAGCCTTCCTGTGATGGGAGAGACGTGTGTGAAGATGGGGGATGGAAAATACCAGAAGAAAAGGCAATTTTGTGGCAATGCTGTTAAGGGGGGTTTTGTTTTTGTTATGAGGTCAAGGAGATGTAATGGACCTCAAAGTAGTAATTTTTTTGTTAATCTCATGTGGATGTTTATTTTAAACAGCAATAATAATACTCCTGTGGCCTTTCAGAAGTGCAATCTTACTTTCCTTTTGTGCAGATCTATTCTTACGTATAGCCGAATTGGAGGACGCGTCAAGACCCTCACATTCTGCCAGGGTTCTCACTACTTGGCCGTAGCATCTGACAACGGCGCTGTGCAGCTTCTTGGAATTGAGGCTTCTAAGCTGCCCAAGTCTCCTAAAATCCATCCTCTACAAAGCAGGTATCTGTCTTTTGGGTTTTTTGAACTGCATTTAGTGTTCTAGGTAATTTAATCCTCCCTCTCCAATGTAGTTTGAATCAATTTAGAGCTTATTGCATTGCACTTCTTTTTTTTAAGCATGTGAAACAAGCTGTGTTTCCAACTCAAATCTACCACATGCAGTTAGTTTTAGAAAACTATGTCTGCATGTTTTATTTTCTGCCAGTTTGTCAAAAGATCAGAACAACAACTTTGAACTTGGGGCTCATCCCAGTCTGGAATGTGTCTGAATAATCTAATTATCAGTTACAGTTTCTGTCTCAAGTAAAAGCAGAACTCTGGCTGACTGATTTAGAGAATATGAATGTTCTTCATTAAAGAAAACTCAGATGTTTTCAGCAGTTTGTCACTTGGCATTAAAACCCCTGAAGTTTGTGGGAACATGGGGTGTACTTTCTCCAGATGATTAGCTTATCATTTAAAAACAAAATACTGGCTAATTTTACTTGAAAATCTCTTTCATCGCTTACTTACGCAGTTGCCTACAGATTAAACACTAACAAGGCAGGACATTTAAAGATAAAGCAGAATGATTTTTCAGCTGACCAGTATGCTGCTACACACAGGATTCCAAAGACAAATAACACGTTCTGCTCTCTAAGGAACTACAGTCTAGTGGGAGAAAGACCAGTGAACAGATGATTTCAGTGCAGTGTGATAATGCGCCCTGTCACAGGGAGGCGGAGACAGCTTTTCGGGAATAGGAAAGAAGGCCTGGAGGAGATGAGACCAGACGTAAGCTAGCAGCAAAGTCAGGCATGGCAGGCAGAGGCCATAGACCCCATGGGAGGAAAGCAGAATGAGCAGATGCGTATAGTTAAGTGGATGATAAGTCAAGGCCATTGGCATAACTGAGGCAGAAAGAGATGTTTGTTGGATCACCAAGGTTTTCATTGTTTGTTTGTATGTTTACTTGTTTTGCCTTTTCAATTAAAAATGTGTTATTTTTGACCCATTCACTGAAGAGACTTGGGCAGCTTTTATCCGGGACATATTGTATACGGCCTTTAACTAAAAGCATTATCTGCCAGTTTTCTTTAAAATTGTTTCAGCCGAGGGTGGCAATGTACAGCAGTATACAGCGGGCTATGTATTGAGTTCCATGTAAATTAATAAAGAGCTATTGGCAAAACATGTTGGGTGCTGGCAGGACACGCACACGGACACGCTCATCTGTGCCTGGGTGCCAGTCACTCCGCAGGCGCATGCTGGCCACCTTGGTCGGGAGGCCATGCCAGCAGGTGTGGGTGGCACCTGCCCGCCGAGGCATGTGCCCCACAACCAGGGTTCCTTTTCTGTTTCCCTCATCCAGTCCGGTCGGCTGTGGTCGTGTCTCTCAGTGACCAGAGTTGGTGACACCATTTCACACTGTATTTGGCATTCGGACTTTCATCATTGCTTTAGGGGGATATAGTTCATAGTAGAATATGAATGTGAGAATTCTCATGAATATGAATATTAGAATATTGTGGATATAATTATCTAAGATGGATCAGCAAACTAAGCTTTCAGTATGGCCCATAAACTAAGGATTTTCAAAGGTTGTTAAAAAGAATAAAGAACATGTAATTGAGATGTATGTGACTTGCAAAGCCTAAAATATTTACTGTCTGACTCTTTACAGAAAATATTTGCTGACTCTTGATCTAAGAGATAAAACTAAATTAGTGTTTGCAGAGATAAAACTAAATCAGTGTGTGCAAAAGCATGGTATGTATTGATAAAGGAGGCTGGCCAGTAAGTCTGATATTCTTTTTCGTTTAATAATGCCTGAGCTTAAAAACAGTTATATCCATATAACAGACTAATACATAAAAAGGAATAAAAAGGAATCATTGTTATTTTGTTACTTTTATTACCAGTAATAAAAAGGAGTAAACTATTGACTCAAGCAACAACATCAATGAACCTTAAAATCCTTTTTGTTTTAATGCAAGAAGTCAGACCTAAAATGCTATATATTTTATATTTCCAGTTATATGGAATTCTGGAAAACATAAACTTATAGAGGAAAGTAGATCAGCAAGTCACCACAGGCTGGGGTGGGGCCGATTCCAAAGGGGCCGCACAGGATGATTTGGGGGGTGAGGCTGTTCCCTGCGGTTCTGTGGTAGAGGGTAAATGTCTATTCGCGTTTCCTACTAAAATTTTTCTGTTTGCATAGGATAGGTACAGATTCACAGAAAGTGAATCTCACTATATCTAAATTTAGAAAATCAGTAGTACTGGTTTTACCTCAAAGAATAATATAAATATCCATGATTCCATACTGATATAACTAAGTAAATAAACAAATAAGTTAACGTAGCAGTGACACCTCCTTACAGAAGAATTCTAACCTATAGGTGTAGAAGGCGTGAGAGAAATTGTCACCACTGGCATTTCTCTTGAACGTGGAGTAGTTATAAATGGGAGGACAGCAAGTTGCAGTGGAGAATCCAGGCAGACAGCACCTTGCACAAACGGTTAAGGTTAGCATCACCAGTAGTACATACTAATTAACATCGGTACTCCCTCATATGTGCCCCGAGAAGGGCATGTCACTTCTGTGGTCTCCTTCCCCGTAGGCATAAACTCAGTCTATTTGTGAGAACGTGGGAGGCAGACCCACGCTGAGGGACATTCTGTAGCATAACCCACTAGTCGTCTTCTACAAGGCCGTGAAATAAAGTGAAGGACTGAGGAGCTGTCAGACTGGAGTGGACTGAGCAGACATGACAACTAAATCCCACATGGTATTTTGGTTTGGATCCTGGCACCACTAAAGGACACAAGTGGAAAGCTGAGGAAATCCTGATATCTGTTGTATTAGTGTTTTATCAACGTTCATTTCTTAGTTTTGATAAAAAGTCTGTGGTTTTGTAAGGTATTCCAACAGGGGAGCTGGGTGAAGGGTGTAGAGTTACTTGGCATACTATTTTGCATCTGTTCCGTAAGTTTAAAATCATTTTTAAAAAGATTTTATTTATATTTTTTAGAGGGAGGAGAAAGGAAGGAGGAGGAGAGGGAGAGAAACATCAATGTGTGGTGCTTCTCCTGAGCCCCGCACTGGGGACCTGGCCCGTTCCCCAGGCATGTGCCCTCACTGGGAATCAAACCTGCAACCTTTGTTTTGCAGGTCCACGCTCAAACCAGTGAGCCATACCAGCCAGGGTTAAAATAATTTAAAAAATGCCTTCTCTATCATTGTGCTGTTGGACCACAGAGTTTTATTTCTTGACCATGACTAGATGATAAATTAATCTTAACGGAGACCAGTGGCATGTTTTCTGTGACTGGAACAGTGTGTGCCTTTCGTGTATTGTTTAGAATTCTGGACCAGAAGGAGGACGGCTGTGTTGTGGATATGCACCACTTCAACTCGGGAGCGCAGTCTGTCCTGGCCTACGCTACCGTGAATGGCTCTCTGGTTGGCTGGGACCTCAGGTCTTCAAGCAACGCGTGGACGTTGAAGCACGACCTGAAGTCGGGCCTCATAACCTCCTTCGCGGTGGACATCTACCAGTGCTGGCTCTGCATTGGTACGCTTATTCTCAAACCCTTGGCCAAGGTTTGAATGCCATTAATGTCTGGGATTGCCTCTTTGTGAAAGTTTTCTTCCTTTTTCTTCGTAACTATTATGTTATACTCATTCGCAATTTAGGTTTTATTCATTATAAGACAGATTTGGAAGAGTGAAATTAGTATCGCAATGCATAAAACAATTTCCTTTCTCTCTTTGTTCTTAAAAGAGCCTCTTTATGCTCATGGTAGTGATCAGTTTGCTGGCGTTCTCTCATTCTGTCAGGGAAGCAGCAGGCTCAGTTTAGGGATGAGTGTTTCCGTGTAGGCTGACTCGCTTTCCATCCCAGCGACCTCAGGCACTGCTCACCTCCTGAGTTTCAGTGTCCTCATCTTCAAACCGGCAGTCCTTCCAAGGGCTGCTGTGAGGGTTTAATAGGGTTTAATGAGGGAAAGCGTCTATCCCTGGGCCTAGGACAGGAGGTGAGCCAAATGGTGGTTTTCTTGTCTTGTTATTCCTTCCTTCCTCCTTTTCCTCAAAGGCTGGAGGTTTACCATGTGAACTTGCTTGCTTCTTTCCTCTGTTTTAGTTTTACAGTTGCTCCCCCACAGGGCTTTGAACCTGCTTCTTGAGAAGGTACATCTTATTTTTTTCCCCACTTGCCAGTCTTTTTCAGAAGAGTGCTTAAATTTGGTTTTTAGGTTCCCTAACTTGCACTTGTGATTGTGAAATATCTGCCTTTTATTTTTATAGAGCGTATACGGAAGGCACTGCTTTTTGCCTTTTGTGTGAATAAACTGCACAGGTATAAGGAGGTGTAATGCGAGGCCTAGAAGAGTGGATGTTACCACTTAGCATATTAGCAAAAGGCAGTGATGGTTCTCAGGCACCCTGACCAGCTGTGAGGAGGGCAGCCAATAGCACCTGTGGCTATCTGAGCCATTGTCCTAGAGTGGGCTGGGGTGACAAACAGAGGGACCCTACTGCCGCTTTTGTCTTTTCCCACCCCCAGTCTCTCCACTGGCACTGGAGGCCAACACAGGAACACGCTCTGGGCCTCTGTCAGGACTTGCTGCTGAGCAGTAGGGTGGACATCCTCTGGGGTGGGGGCATTCCTTCTGTGGGATTCGAGTTGTCATGGGCAGATGTGCAGGGACTCACTCCAGTTTCTGCTGTGATTGGACACCTGTACCTATACCCAGAGTGTGGTATAGAAAAGGGCCCGTGGAAATGATTGAATCTGGGGATAGCTGCCACTTCGGGGTTGGTAAAATGATCATTGAATGCCAGTAAAACATCTCTGATTATGTAGAGCTTCTGAACATTTTGAGCATCAAATTCCATTTATTTTCTCTAGATTTTGTGGGGTTTCTTTTTTTGTGGGTGCCTTTGGCAATATGTGACAGTGCCAGTAATTAATGAATTATTCATTTTCAATTTAACATTTGTTAGACACTTCTAGACACTTCTTTAGTAGTATTGGGATAAGTACTTTATCTCTTTGTTATTTAATAATTAAAGGTGCCACTTGAAACTGGGAGACACCTTTTTGAGAACCAAGTCTTTCAGCTTCTTACAGAGCTAATACTTTTTACTATTTGTATCAATGTAGCTTAATATGCTTTACCTATTAGATGGTAATTTTTTTTTGCCTTTTTTTCCCTTTAAGGTACAAGCAGTGGTACCATGGCATGTTGGGATATGAGGTTCCAGTTGCCAATTTCCAGTCACTGTCATCCTTCCAGGGCTCGAATCAGGCGCCTCTCAATGCACCCACTGTATCAGTCCTGGGTGATTGCAGGTAAATTCACCCCGGCTGGCTTTCAGCTGTTGGGAGATTTTCTTAGTGCATAATGCCCTATTGCCAAGAATCACGTCCTTATTAGCATTTGTACTTTACATATGAACAGAGTGTTTGATTTTGTTCTGTTTTGATTATGGAAGTTTCTGCCATTGATATGTCAGTTCATAGTTACTATGTCTCAAAGTGATCGAATCAGTCACCACATCACGTTCTGTTCCTGTCTGCCGCCCTTTCTTTCCCCTTCATTTGTTTCTCTCTCTTATATCCATATTTTTTTAAAGCTGCCACCGTCTTCCTATAAATCTTAGAGACCTTGATGCATCCTTGTCAGTTGCCATTTCTTTTTTATCTGTTTCTGTGTTGTTTCTGTCAAGCTTCCTTTCCTTTCCCTCCCCTCATTGTGCATTCAGATTTTCTTGTACAGATTCTTAGGCAAGTCTTTGAAACTCACTTTTATTATCTGCAAAATGTGGTTTAAAATATTTACCTAGCAGAGTTGTAAGACTTTGGGATAACACATATCAGGCACATAGCCTGGGGCAGAATTAGTGCTTGCTAAATATAGGTTGAGTTAGTCTTAGGTTTCCTCCATGGTCCTCACGAATCTAGGTCCCTCCTCACACACACAGTCCATCTCGGGAAGCGGCAGCTCTTTAATGCTAGGTGCTCAGAGGGCATCCTTATGTTCTGCGTGATTCTTCTTTCTTAACCCACTTCTGGTCCATCAGCAGTCGTCTATATCCTATCTTAAAATATGTTCAGAATCTGACCACTTTTTACTGTCTCCATCACTCTCTGCCTAGTCCAAACCACCATAATCTTTCATTCCTATTCATGTAGCATCCTTACCTCTTAAGACTGTTCTGTCTTCTGCTCAGAACTTTCCAGTGGCTTCTCATTCTAAGTAACAGGCAAACTCCTCCCTGTGGCCCAGAGGCTTTGAGATCTGCCCCTTTGAGACCTTGATAAAGTCAGGGTTCCAACAGGAAACAGATGGTATACCCAAGGAAGGATCGTTTGAGGAGGATTTGTTTTCAAAGGAACTATTTCAAAGGTGTGGGTGCCGGGCATCATAAAAGATCGTGCAGCAAAACAGGGCTAGTACCAGCAGATCAGCCAGCAGTAGAAAGGCCGGAGGGGTGGTGACTGGGATGTGGAACTTGAGTAGAGAAGCCCACTGTGGGACAAGCAGTGATTCTGCAATGAGGGGAAACTGACTTGACTTTCATCCATCCCTGGATCTCTCATTGGGGCCGCCATAGGACTATGTTAGTTTCACGTGACTTCTGTAGCAAATTCCCACACACTTGGTAGCCTAACACAAGTTTATTCTCTAACAGTACTGGATTTTTGGAGGCCAGAAGTTTGAAATAAGTTTGGCTGGACTGAAATCCAGGTGGTGGTAGGGCCACGTTCCCTGTGGAGGGTCTAGGGGAGGATCCATTCCTTTGCCCTTTCCTCCTCCTCAAGCTGTGAGCCAGGGCTCAGGACCCCCTCTGCCACCCTCTAAACTAGCACCATAGCATCGGGCTTCGTCGGCAGATCTCCTCTTGCTGCTCTCACATCCGCCTCCCTCTTGTGAGGACACTTTTGTTTGCATTCAGGGCTCACTTGGACCATCCAGGATAAACCCCTCTTTTCCATCTTAAGGTCCTTGGTCACATCTGGAAAGTCACATCCATAGGCTCTAGAGATGAGGACTTGGTTATTTGGGCAGGGGGCGGGGGGTCAGTTAGCTTACTACAGGCCAGAATCATCTAGAAGCTAGGAGCCTGTTGATGTGGTTCACGTGGGTCAGCCTTAGAGTGGCCAGTGCATGTGGCGGCACCGCTGCCCCCGTTCTGCTCACCTCCCCGCTCAGTCTGCCCCAGCGGGGCCGGCCTCCTGGCTCTTTCCTTGGATGAAAGGCATGTTTCTCCTTCACAGCCTTTGCATGTTTTTGGTTTGTTGTCCCCACTGGTATGTAAACGCCATGAAACAAAATTATTGGGAATTGTTTGCCTTTTTTTTTCTTCAGTGCCTAGGACAATGACTGTCTCCTAGTAAATGTAGGTGGTTCGATTAATATGAATGAAGCCTGGGGTATTGGGTATTGTCCCTCCCCATGTTCAAAACTAGGAATAACGTCTGTCTCTTTTAGGCCTGCAGCTTCCTTTTCTGTAATCTGCCTTCGCTCTTCCTTCCTCTTTCTGCCTTCATCTCCCACTCCTCCTTGTGAAGATGTGCTTCAGTCACACCAGCTACTACCCATGCTCCCCCAAAACATGTAGAGATTTTTGGTTTTTGCTTATTCTGTTCTTTCTGCTTGAAGTGCTCTACCTGTCTGCCCCCTGTGTCTGTCCAGCTTGACTCGTTCCTTCAGCCCTGGTGCAAACATCTCCATGAGGCAGCCTGGACCCTTACCCATTGGATGTGATCTTTTCCTTTCTTGAGTTCAGGTGGAGCTTTGTCGTTCTCCCTTTTGCTTTCGCTGTCTTATACCTTATATGTTTTCTCTACTTCTAGACTATAGATTCCTTGAGGGAAGACCATTTATGATTTCACTTTCCACTTAGACACCAGTAGAGACTTACTGGTGGGCTATGAAAAACATCTTTTTTTTTTTGCACTCCAGTGTAGTGCGACGGGGTCACATGTTATTTGAAAGTACCCGTGAGCATTTCTTGCAGGGTTGGAGAAAGTAGAAGTGGGTATAAGCTGACCTGGATTATCTGCCAAGATGTGAGTGCAGAGTTCTCACCTGAGCGTGGGCTCCGGCCTTTGTCCCCCGCAGCTGTTCAGGGCAACAACGAGGTGTCAATGTGGGACATGGAGACCGGCGACAGAAGATTCACCCTCTGGGCCAGCAGCGCACCGCCGCTTTCTGAGTTACAGGTTTGACTCATTTTTATTATAAAAGCCAGTAAAGTTTCTCACATCCCATCTCCCTTCAGACATTTACCAAACGTGATGTCTGCTGGGCTTTTTGGTTATGTTCTCAATAAGTATGAGGAGGCCATGGCTGCCGGGAGCTTGCTGTTTCCTTAGGCCGACCGGTGTCTGCTCGTGGCAGGTTTGGTTGCTAGTTCCATTGCATTCGTCATGTCTCGTTAGAGCCCCAGGCTGATGTTTAGATCATTAAAAAAAGGAATGTGATACTCTTGTATGCACTTTTGTTTTTACCGCATATTTTGGACCGTAAGATGCATCTAGGTTTTAGAGGAAGAAAGTAGGAAAAAAAATTTTTTGAAGCAAAAAATGTGGTAAAATAACAGAGTATTTCACCAATGTAAATGTAAACTCAACAGCAGCATTAACAACCATTATTCCTCCCAAATTTGGGGGCTGGGGGAGTGCATCTTATAGTCTGGAAAATATGGTAATTGTCATTTGCCAAGAAACGTAGGAACGATTTTTTTGTCTCCTCTTGTTGGGGTCCTCTTCATCCAAAGTAGAAACTTTTAGGAAGCTGAATAGTCTTTGCCTCTTTATTTGGAATACAAAGCAAATGCATTTTAAAGTCCCAAGGAAAGACATTTTAAAGTCCCAAGGAAAGACATTTTTAGGATATACATGATTAGTCTCTCCTTTCTTTTGTTAACTAGGTGCCTATAAAGCCACTGACAATTGGACCATGAATGGTCCGAAATGGCACCGTGGAATACACTGGTGCCTTTTATTTGACTCATTTCTTTCTTTGAAGCCTTCTCCTCACAGTGTTCATGGTATCTACTGTAGTCCTGCAGATGGGAACCCTATCCTGCTCACAGCCGGCTCAGACATGAAAATAAGGTATGGTGTCTGGTAAAGAACCCTTTGTGCGGCAATTAAAAGGAGGATGGTGAATGCGGGTGGATACTGCCATTGACACTGGTGGTACTGATTTTTCACATTAGCAATAATGTAATGTTTAAAGTCATCCAGTCTTGCCAGGACCGCTGTTAGTACTTCATTTGTGACTAATTTTATGCTGTTCTAGAAAAACCTCTTTTCCTAATGCGAAAGAAAATAAGCTGCACACTGGTAAATGGAAGCCAGTGATCACTGGTTCCTTCCCGTCCCCCTCAGAGAGTATCACCGTCTGTGTCCTGTCCCCCAGGTTCTGGGACTTGGTGTACCCAGAGAGGTCATACATTGTCGCGGGAAGCACTAGTTCTCCGTCTGTGTCCTACTACAGGAAAATCATCGAAGGCACCGAGGTCGTCCAGGTACACGTGGTCTTTTTTCTTGTGGTTCCACTTTTGCAGGCATGAACATGGCTTGGTTAAACTAAGGAGTGGTATTTCTTAAACTTGAAGAAATGTTTATTTTTTCTCTTGACTTCTTTGAATTTTTAAAAGTACAATAAACATCAAAAGTGCACATGTAAGTATAACGCTTGAAGTAAGCACTTTGTACCTTGCTCAGTCCCTAAAGGTGCTTCCTTGTAAAGTTATTTTGCTGAAACTCATCCAGCTAGTAAGCGGCCAAGCTGAGATTCACATCTGGCTCTCGGCACTCTAAAACTCATGTCCCTGAGTCAGACACACACTTTACATGAGGTAGCATATCTGAAAGTGCCTGGGTCTGAGTAAGTGCCAATCAGTACACGAGAGCACGCTTCCTCACAACAGATGATAATGAGCTTTAGAAATGCTAACCCTCCAATCTGTATTCATGTCCACATTCTGGTCATTTATACCTCTTAATACATGCTTTCGACAAAAGGTAATATGCACAGATTAGCCTGTTTCTAAGTTTCCCACATTTGTAAGTGGCTCGTCACAGAATCTAATGACTGGAGGCCTGGAGTGTCACATTGGACTCTTTGTATTCCTTTTGCTCAGTGTGTCTGTGAAAGAATGGCTACTTCACCAAGAGCTGTTAGCTCCAACAACATCCAGGATACCCCAAAAGCAAGAGTACTTACGAGAGGTAGAATGTCGTACAGGCTTTTAATGTCTGGCTTTCTCCTTGACTTTTAACCATGAACTAGGAAATTCAGAATAAGCGGAAGGTGGGACCGAGTGATGACACCCCACGGAGGGGCCCCGAGTCTCTGCCTGTGAGACATCACGACATCATCACAGACGTTGCCACGTTCCAGACAACCCAGGGCTTCATTGTAACTGCTTCCAGGGATGGGATCGTTAAGGTGTGGAAATGAGAACCCAGTGACTTGTATAATTTGTATAAACAGTAACTCAAGAGAAAAGGTATATTTAGAGAAAAAAAGTGAGAATTGATCCCTTGGCTTACTTTTCAAAATTGTCTCTATATTAATGTTTCACAGTAAAATAAATCCCACTCAAGGTAGTTAAAGAAGTTGCATTGACTAGTACACTTATGCATAACTCTGAGATTCAGCCAGATTTCTTGGACTGTTCATTGTATATATCACAGAGGTGAAGAATTTAAAATGCTAAGACTTACATCTCAGTTTACTTTGTATTGAGAAAAGATGGTTATAATCTATTATCTATGTTAACACATTTTTGCTATTAAAACGGTATTCAAAGCAGCCAATAAACTGCATTCGAGCATCTTGAGGGGTTCTGATTTGTTTCTGGTGGTGATTTTAACAGTAAACTTGGGCAGAGGAGTAAACCTGGCAGCATTTGTCTTGAAGAGAAGGACCCGGTGTCACAAAGAATCAGTGACAGCACTAGGCCTTCCCCTCCAGTCTCCGAACTGTCAGCATCGTGCTCTTCCTGGGCGTTTTATGGTCCGCCTTGTAAGTTACTCAGTCCCACAGAACTGACGTATCAGCGTCAGAGGGGCGCCTCCTCTTAGCCATCATTACTGTTTTCTTGTAGGCTCTGCTGTAAATTCTAAAACTTGGCCCAACAGCTTGCTTTTATCCAGTGTAGATTATTTATTAAATGCATGAGAAAGAAAAAAAATAAAAGCATTAAGCTGTTAACGTGCCAAACTGTATATTTTTAAAAGACTGGAGTTGGTCTTTCCCCATAAACTGTACCCTTCAAGGTTGTTGATTGTTGTTTGTGCACGAACCTGATTCTTCTCCACATTTAGTTGTCATCCACTTGCAGGAGGGTTTGTGGTATTCAAAATATTTTAGTTTGGAATTAGTTACATGAGTCTGTGAAACTAAAAAGTTGAGTAGGTGAGTCTGGGGAAAATACTACTGGTTTAAGAAATGATCCAAAAATTTGAATTGCTGTAATCTCTACCGTAGTAATGGGACATGACAGTTTTCAATGATTTGCACCCATCGGTGCACTTACTGTGCAGACAGGCAAACAACAAACCATCAGAAAGTCCTGTCATTCAGAAAGGTCAGCAAGGGGGAGGGGCCCAGGACGGCGGCCTAGGAGTGCCTCTGCGTCCTCTACACATGGAGCAGTTCTAGCTGAGGGCCAGCCATGCAGCTTCTTCACAACGAATGAGCAAGGGACCACTTGGAAAAAGTAGGAAAGATGGACAGAGCTATGGGAACCCTACCTTGATGGGGGGCCTGCATGAGCAGCAGGCTTGCCTGTCCTGGGAGACAGTGACAAGAACAGTGATTTAAAGGGCACCAAGACTGTATATGGGGGGAAAAAAACCAAAAAACATTTACTTACCCCAATATGCCTGCTGAACAGGGGTGGGACTTGGGAATTGGAGGTACCAGTGAGCGCCTTTGTTTACGTTCTCCCTCCGCCTAGATATGGGAGGGAGCTAGGTCCACGCACTCTAGCAGCCCTGTAATGCCTCCACAGCTTCCCTGGTCCCCTTGGCCAGCAACTGTGCAGCTGCTGCTCCCTAGGGCCTTGCACTTCAGAATGCCTGCTGCAGGGCATCTGTGCCGCCCTTGGAGGCCCGCACCGTCTCAGCTGGCACCCAGGGCACCTCACTCGCCTGCGCAGCTCCAGCCAGCCTGCTAAAATTGCCCAGCACACAGTGTACACAGAGGTTGCACCTACACAAGGCCACTCCTTCAAGATCAGGGGAGAGAGCTGTTTTTTCTAATTCACAGTACAAACACAAAGTTAAGTAAAATGAAACAACAAGAATATTATTTCAAAAGGAACAAGGAAAAACAGATAAAAACCCTCAAAGACTAGCACTTTGCATGATAAAGAATTTAAAGTTGCAATCATAAGGATGCTCATTGAATTTGGGAGAATACATCAAGTTAGGGAGAACTTCAAAAAAGAGTTAGAATGTATAATAACCAGCCTGCAAACCAAAGGGTCTCCAGTTTGATTTCTAGTCAGGGCACATGCCTGGGTTGCAGGCCAGGTCCCCAGTAGGGAGTGCACAGCTCCCTCCCCCCTCACTAAAAGTAAATAAAAAATCTTTAATAGAACGAATCGGATCGGAAGACTGTACTAGCTGAAATGAAAACTACACTAGAGGAAATCAAAAGCAGATAACAGTTAAACAGATCAGTGACTTGAAGGACACAATAGTGGAAATCACCCAATCAAAACAGCCAAAGAAAAAATAATTTTAAAAAATGAGGATAGTTGAAGGGACATTTGGGATAACATTAAGCATTTTCACATTTGTATTATAAGTGCCCCAGAAAGAGAGGAGAGGGGGCAGAAAGCTTATTTGAGGAAATAACAACGGAAAACTTTCCTCACCTGGGGAAGGAAACAGACTCCCAGGTGCAGAGTGCTCAGCGAGTTCCGAACAAAATGAACCCAGAGAACCACATCAAGCATCGTCCCATACAATGGGAATCCCGTAAGGGGAGGGTGTCAGACTTGTCTTCACCAGGGGCCACATCAGCCTCATGGGTGCCTTCAAAGGGCCGAATGCCATTGCAGGACTGTATAAACATAACTACTCATTAACTAGGGGTGAGAAGCTCAGCACTGCTGCTGGGTAGAAACAAGGTGCTGGGCTGGGTGGAGGGCCGGATTTGGCCCGCAGGCCCTGTGTTTGCCGCCTGTGCCATAAGGCTCTCAGCTGATTTCCCAGAAACCATAGGCCAGAAAGGAGTGGCCTGACATACAGACATTTCAAGTGCTGAAAGGAAGGAAACGACAACCTAGAATACTCGACCTGGGAGGTTATTGTTCAGGATTGAAGAAGAGAGCATTTGCAAGACAGCAAAACTAAAGGAGTTCCATGCTGGCTCTATAAGAAATATTAAAGTTTTTTTTTTTAAGCAGAAAAATAAAGGTTGTAACTAGAAATGAAGAAATTGCACTGACGATTAGTTAAAGGGTCATTATGAAAGTTGAAAGACAAAAGTGGGATAATCAACTCTAACTACAAATGTAGTTAGGGGATGCAAAACAAAAAGATACAAACTACGACTACAAAAACCGGGCTGGCGGGGAGTCAAAATGTGTGTTTAGAGTGAATTCAAACATAAGTGCCCATCAGCTTGAAACACACCACTACGGATATAGATTGATGTATATCAATGAACCTCATGTTACCATGAACCTCATGGTAACAACAAACCAAAAACCTACAAGAGATCTATACAGAAAGAGAAGAAAATAAAGAGAAGGGGACCCAAACACAACACTAAAAAACCCTAGCAAACCACAGGGAAAGAAACCAAGACAAGAAGAAACAGAGAACTACAAAAACCAACAAAGACAATGAACAAAATGGCTATAAGTAAATATCAATAATTAAGTGTAAACGGACTAACTGCCCCAATCAAAAGACATGGGGTAGCTGAATGGACAATAAAATAAGACCCATTTATATGCTGCCGACAAGAGACTAATTTCAGATTGAAAGGCACACAGACTGAAAATGAAGGGTTGGCAAAAGATATTCTACGCAAATAGAAATGAAAAGAGGGCTGGGATAGTGAAAATACCAATGACATTTTCCACAGCAGTATTACAAATAATCTAATACTTGCAGCAGATAAAATAGACTTTAAAACACACTGTAAAAGAGCAAGAAGGGTATCATATAATGATAAAAGGGTCAACCCCTTTTATCATTATAAAGGGAAGAGGATATAACATGTATATATAGATTCAATATAGGAGCACCTAAATACAATAAATATTACCAACCATAAAGGTCATTGATTCAATGCAAATTGACAGGAACATAATATAATAGTAGGGGACTTTAATACCCCACTCACATCAATGGATCATTCAGACAGAAAATCAACAAAAAAGTGACCTTAAATGACACATTAGATCAGATGGACTTAATAGCTATTTATAGAACATTTCATCTCCAAACTGCTGAATACAAGTGGACATGGAACATTTTCCAGGATAGACCATATTAGGCCACAAATTAAGTCTCAATAAACTCATGAAGACAAATCAACTATATTTTATGACCACAACATACTGAAGTAGAAATCAATTATAAGAAAAAACATACAAAATGCTATTAAACCAATGGATCAAAGAAGAAATAGAAAAAATATTGAGACAAAAATGGAAATAAAACTTTCTAAAATCTGGGATTCAGCAAAAGTAGTTATAAGAAGGAAACTTACACCAGTACAGGCCTACCTTATACAACAATGGAAATCCCAAATAAACAATCTAACTTTACAACTAAAGGAACCAGAAAAAGAACAAAGCCCAATGTAGGTGAAAAATAACAATAAAAAATAGAGTGGAAATAAATAAATAAGAGACTTAAAAAACAAGATCAATGAAACTAAGAGCTGGTTCTTTGAAAAGAAAAAATTAACAAACCTTTAGCCACAGTTATCAAGAAAGTAACAGAGCCCAAATAAATAAAATCAGAAATGAAAGAAGTTACAACTGATGCCACAGAAACACAAAGGATCTTAAAAGAACACTGTGCCAACAAATTGGACAATCTAGAAGAAATGGACAAACTCCTAGAAAAATAACAACCTTCTGAGACTGGACAAGGGAAAAAGTAGAAAATTTGAACACACTATTAGCAGTGAAATTATATTAGTAACAAAATTGAATCAGTAACAAAATCAAATCTGAACAGACTGTATTAGTAAGGGAATTGAACCAACAAAAGTTTAGGACCAGGTAGCTTCATAGGTAAATTCTATTGAACACGAATAGAAAAAAATTAAAACCTATATTTTTCAAGCTATGCTGAAAAATTCAAGAGGAAGGAACACTTCCGGACTGTTTCTGTGAAGCCAGCATTACCCTGATACCAAACCAGATGAAGATAGATGTGAGAGAGAGAAAAGAAAGAAATTACAAGCCAATATCCCTGATGGACACAGATGTAAAAATTCGAAAACACTAGCACACGGGCCATGGCTGGGTGGCTCAGTTGGTTGGAACGTCGTCCTGGGCACCAGAACATTGCTGGTTTTGATGCCCCACGAGAGCACACACACCCTGATCCCTGGTCAGGGCCCATAACGGAGGCAACTGGTTGATGTTTCTCTCTCACGTTGATATCTGTCTCCCCTTTCCTATGTAAAATCAACAAACATATCCTTGGACAAGGATTAAAAAAACATTAGCAAACTGAATTGAATACATTAAAAGGATCATACACCGTGATCAAGTGGGATTTATTCTAGGGATTCAAGGATGGCTCTACATTCTAAACCAGTAAACATGGTACACATCAACAAAACCAAGAACAAAATGAAAGATAAAAACTATATGATCATCTCAAGAGATAAAAAGTATTTGGCAAAATTTGATATCCACTCATAACAAAAAGTCTTAACCGAGTGGCTATAGAGGGAACATACCTGCACATAAATATGCAGGGTACAAAATTAATATTCTGAGATCTGTGCATTTCTGTACACTAGAAACAAGCTCTCAGAAAGAGAGACTAAGAAAACATCAAATTTGATGCAATTTGATACAATTGCATCAAAAAGAATGAAACACCTAGGAATAAATTTAACTGAGGAACTAAAAGACCTGTACTCTGAAAAATTATGACATTGATGAAAGAAATCGAAGACAGTGCAAATGGGAGGATATATTATGTTGATGGATTGGAAGGGCTGGTACTGTAAAAAGGCCCATACTACCCAAAGCAGTCTACAGATTCAGTGCAATCCCAATGGAAATGCCCATGACATTTCCCTCAGAATTATAACAAATAATCCTAAAATTTATATGAAACCACAAAAGACTCTGAATTGCCAAGGCAATCTTGAGAAAGAAAAATGATGTTGGAGGTATCATGCCCCCTGATTTCAAACTATCCTACTACAAGCTTTATTCATAAAAACAGCCTGGTATTGGCACAAAAAGGCACATAGGTCAATGGAACAGAATAGAGCCCAGAAATAGGAACGTGCATACGTGATCAATTAATCTATGACAAGGGAGGCAAGAATATACTATAGGGAAATGACAGTCTCTTCAATAAATGGTGTAAGGAAAACTGTATACATACATGCAAAACAGCAGCCCAGCAACGAAAGAATCTGGACCATTGAATTTCTACATGATATGCAGATATCAACTCAAAATGGATGAGACTTAAATGTAAGACCTGAACCCAAATACTAGAAGAAAACAGGCAGTGAACTCATCGACATCGGTCTTGGCAACGTGTTGGGGGATATGTCTCCGTGCACAAGAGCAACAAAAGCATAAACAGACGAGACGACATCAAACAAGGGCTTGTATGTCGTTAGGGTGCATTGCCTTTGTGTCCCTGTACAGTCCACTAAGGCCATACTCAGTTTATAGCTACTGAGTCAGATTTAGAGTCTGCAGAGTTTGGGGGAATTTTTTTTTTTTTTTTTGAGAACTAAACTGTTATGCTGAGAATGGGCTGCAAGCCTGAAGCCATTGGGTAATGCAGGACCGATAGCGTGGGAAACGCTGAGGGAGGTAAGGGATTGGGCTGATGGAGATAATTCTCTTCTCACCTTACCTCCCTGCCATCCACTCTTTTCCCCTTTATACCCTCCCCGGTTTTGAAAGGACGTCATTTGGGTGAGTCATTCCTGAGTATTACAATCTGATGCTATGTTGACTTACATCTGCTTTCGATTTCTACATTTTTTTCTTCTTTAACGCATTTGACTCATAAGTCAGTGCAGAGAAAATAGGAGGCATCTTCTTTACAGGCAATTAACACTAGGGATTTATTTTTTAAAGAATTTAATATTTATAGTATGTTTCAGTTCCTTCACCTAGAAATCATTATAAAGATGACCCTCCCAATGCTAAAGTAACCGCGATTACCAAGGGAATATTTGTTTGGTACACTCTTCTTATTAATACAGAGAGGGCCAATACACTTTTAAAATATTTGCAGCAACAAGTGGAAGAAAGGAGTTTGTGCTTAATCCAAAGCTAAACAGAAAAATGTCCTTTATTAAAATACCTTTTAAATAGTGTTCATCAATATCCTGTACTTAGAAGATATTTTTCCCAAACCTCTGAGACCACATAACATAGGAAGGAACCTGATGTGCTCTATTTTTCTCTATCACCTGAGTACGAATATGACATTTAAACTCCTTGCCTCCCCGCTGAAAACACCGGGAGCGACCGCCATGGGGCTGCCTGAGTAAGGACAGCAGAAGTGGTTTAAAAACACATTGTGGATGGCCCCTCTTCCCCAGGTTTCCAGAACAGAGGCATAGAAAAGAAAATCAGAGCACACCTACTGCTGTTAGGTGTCGGTAGCCACCGGCCCCACACATCCAAGCAGGGCCTCGCTCCCTTCCCAAAGAGCTGTATTCTGCCTAGCTGGACGGCTGCTGCTAGTTGTGGAGCCGGTTCTTACAATGCAAGGTGAGGTCTGAACATTGTGTCAAAATTAAAGGACGCTACTCTGGTGTGCGGTTGAAAATATCAGCACCAAAATAAGATTGCTGGTTAGTTACCTGGTCTGGCTGGGGGTAAGGAGAGGGCCGGCAGACCATGCTGGCCGAGGGCAGGCACTTGGAAGACTTTTCCTGGTTGCATCTGCAACCTGGTCTATTGTATATTTGAAGATAAAAACATGAACAACTCCCTTAGCTTTTCCAGTCAGTGTGCCTTTGAGGCTCTTTTTAGAGCTCTGCCAGTCCCGTCTGGTGCTGTTCACTATGAAGTAGCTACCTGATGGGCGAGAGTAACTCAGAGCTTCACTCACGACAGGCGGAGTCTCTACTCTCCTTGCCTAAAGAGTATATGGGTGAGTAAATAATAAAAGACAATAATGGGAAAGAAAGAAAGAACGAAAGTCCACAGAGACGGCCAGGCAGGAAGCTCTAATGAAAGGGGAACTTCCAGTTCAAAAGCAGTCATTTATATTCTGGGGGCTTTAATGAGTTGATCAGTGAGGGAGGACTTGGAGCTGAGGGAAAACGACCCTGTGCTGCTCACCCGTGCAAGCCAACAACCTCGGAAGACGGAGGAAACCTTCCAGCGCAGCCCGGTGGGAAGATACTCCATCGTACAGGGACGGTGACGTGTCTAAGCAGACTCGTCGTGGGAGGCCAAGGTTTCAAAATGATGGCATCCAACAGCATCAATCTCTAAGGTAAACGCTGGGGTCTTACAAAACAACCTCCGCTTAAACAGGTGAGCGTTAAACAGAAAGAAAGCTTGGTGTGCAGACAATGGGCTGGACAGACAGCAACAATCAGAATAATTAGCACTGGCCCATGTACACATGTGTATAACTATATAAAATTTACCTTCAAATTATAATCACCCTTAGACTTCAAAATATTTCTTCATTCTTCCATCTCTTAATGATAACAGTTCTGTAATGTATCAGTCTTAGTATGCTGGACTTACCAGGAGTGGTCACATACATGGACAAGATACATCTTAATACCAATGAGCTCACACAGCACACTGCCTCTCACTCTCCACCCTGTGGTTTGTCCAGCCCTCCGGAGTGGACAAATGTAATGTATCAGTCTTAGTATGCTGGACTTACCAGGAGTGGTCTGTAATGTATCAGTCTTAGTATGCTGGACTTACCAGGAGTGGTCACATACATGGACAAGATACATCTTAATACCAATGAGCTCACACAGCACACTGCCTCTCACTCTCCACCCTGTGGTTTGTCCAGCCCTCCGGAGTGGACCTCCAGGTACAAGTTACCCACAGTCTGGCAGTGAGTCCAGAGTCTTACCATGCTTCCTCAGGTTAAATTCTTCGAGCACCTCCTTCATCACGTCCTTTGGGAATAGTTTTTACCACTTTCCAGTTTTTAAAGGTACGGAATGTGTTCCTGGTAATGTTTCGAACAGTATTACTTCTGCTGTCTCTTGCTGTTCTTGAAACATATTTTTTATCTTGAAAGAATTTTGCCTTTCGTAATGCGTCTTCTTTAAGGGCAGTTTTATGTGGTCCAGGGACAAAGCTATACAGCGAAAGAAAAACATTATAGAAGATAAAGGCCCCTTCAACTTCAACAGGCTCTACATTAATCTTCCTCCCTAAATTAATTATTGTGCCCATTTTTTGTTGCATCCTTCTTTCAGGGTAATTTTATTAAGATGACTAAGTGGGCAGAGATACCAGAAGCTGGTAAGACATCTTGTCAAGGTGTGCACAACTATAATCTCAACAGCAAAATTTCTTCTTCATGGAACATGTTCCACCCAGAACTTCACATGCTTGGCTCCTGCTTATTCACATTTGGGTTCACACGGTATCTCATTAGAGTCCGCCACATCCATAGCTTTCCCAGTCCCACTCCCACTTCCAGTCAATCCACACAACACTCTCATCTATTTCTTCATAGCACTTATTACTAGCTGAATTGTTATTTGCTTGTAAACTTCTTCGTGATCTGTTCTCCACTCTTCCACACTCCCAGGCAGAAATTTAATTTCACAAGACCATGTCTGGTCACCACAGTAATCCCAGGAACCAAGAAGCACAGAGTAAACACTAAGTATTTGTCTAGTGAAAGCATAACTGAATGCCATCCCCTTCTTTTGTCCCTCCCTCCCTTTCACCCATCCACCCATCCACTCATCTATCTATCCACCCACCCATCCACCGATCCATCCACCCACCCATCCACCGATCCATCCATCCACCCATCCATCCACCCACCCACCCATCCACTCATCCATCCATCCACCCACCCATCAACCCACCTATCCTTCCATCCACCCACCCACCCACCTATCCATCCATCCACCCACCCACCTATGCATCCATCCATCCATCCACCCACCCACCCTTCCACCCTTCCACCCAAATGTTTACTTGCTGCTCTAGAGAAGGCACTGTGTTAGGCACAGCGGGCAACATAGAAACTGTGCCCATCTGACAGGCACACAAACAGTTTGATTGGAAGTCAAGAGGAACCCTACAGTGAAGAGAGACAGGGTCTCANCAGAAATTTAATTTCACAAGACCATGTCTGGTCACCACAGTAATCCCAGGAACCAAGAAGCACATAGTAAACACTAAGTATTTGTCTAGTGAAAGCATAACTGAATGCCATCCCCTTCTTTTGTCCCTCCCTCCCTTTCACCCATCCACCCATCCACTCATCTATCTATCCACCCACCCATCCACTGATCCATCCATCCACCCATCCACTCATCCATCCACCCACCCACCCATCCACTCATCCATCCATCCACCCACCCATCAACCCACCTATCCTTCCATCCACCCACCCACCTATGCATCCATCCATCCACCCACCCACCCATCCACCGATCCTTCCACCCAAATGTTTACTTGCTGCTCTAGAGAAGGCACTATGTTAGGCACAGCAGGCAACATAGAAACTGTGCCCATCTGACAGGCACACAAACAGTTTGATTGGAAGTCAAGAGGAGCCCTACAGTGAAGAGAGACAGGGTCTCAGGCTCTGGAGCGCCTTGAACGCCAGACTGAGAAATCAAGGAACCACAGAAGCCGAGTGCGGACTAGAAGTTCTCCCCTGTCCAGTGGAATTCTGTGCTGCAGGAAATGTCCCTTAATCTTCACTGGCCAGTATGGCAGACACTAGCCACATGTGGTTAATGTGACCGAGAACCTGAATTTTTAATTTCAACAAATTGAAAGGTAGTGGCTTCTGTACTAGATAGCACAGGAAGGGAGCCATCTCAGGTGACCTTGTTTTACAGGGAAATGGCACAAAGTTTTGGTTCCAAAAACATTTTTATATTCAGTTTCCTCTTATATTCTATTTCCTTTTCTTTTCTGTGTCCTTATTAGTTGAGCACTTTTGAGGAAACAAATCGTTTTGAGTGATCCTTCTTTCTTCAGGTGTAAAATGGAGATAAAAACAATCTATATTTTTGTGAGCAACAGTGGAAGTCCCTAGACTAGTTACCT
The DNA here is from genome assembly GCF_014824575.4 of Sturnira hondurensis. Taxonomy (NCBI): domain Eukaryota; kingdom Metazoa; phylum Chordata; class Mammalia; order Chiroptera; family Phyllostomidae; genus Sturnira; species Sturnira hondurensis. Next base: position 8,347,957 of record NW_028085930.1, read on the forward strand.
TGGTGCCCTATTGGTTACAGATGAGGAAACGGAGGGACAAATAGGGGTCAAAGGTCAACGACAGAGTTGAGACTATAACCCAACTCTTCTGACAATAAGAGTCCAATGTTACTGCCAATGAACTAGGTTTTTATTTGGGATGCTATAAAGAACTATCAAGATAATGAATAAGACACTGAAATGATAAATGTGACACTTTCTGAAGCACCTGGATATGGGTGCAGAACCACATGAAGGCAGATGGCCTGGGGCAGGTTGGACAGTTAAGGTATGAGGAACCTGGTGTATACGCTCTTCATAGACATTTTTGGAGTGAATGCATGACAGCCTGGTGGCATAAGAGAAGGTTTAGCAACCCCCCAAATTAGCTGAACTCCAAATGTGGAGACCAGGAACACAGTGGCAACATCCACTCCGATCTATTTCTTCACAGGGATTTTTCTGCTCTCACTAGCTAGAAGTCTGATCTCTCTCACAAAAACATCAATATTTAGAAAATGAGTGAAAGATACAGAATTTAAAATTAAGTTCACTGCTCTCACAGGCGCCACATACTTCCTTTCATCCATAACGATAGTCAGGGGTGGAGGAGACACCAAACCAATAAAGAAAACAATGCCATTCACCTTACACAGACCCTGAAGCCTCTGCACCTTGCACACTGTATGTCTGGGATTCTGAAACTCAAACCCCAGCGCGTGCCCCAGGTTGCCTCCGTCAGCGCCATCAGGAATGGACCAAGTCAATCAACAAGCTTCTCCCGGTCCCCAAGAACAGCTGTTGTGCCTAAATGTCAGTGCAAACACAATGTTCTCACACCCTCCTATGTTTTTGCTCTTCTCTGTATTTCTTATTAATTCCAGACTGAACACTATGAACTCAAATTCCCCAAAGCCATAATTGTCTATCTGCACAAAACATGGCTCCACTGATTGTGGAGATTATGTTCTTTTGAGCCTGGAACACACTGTTTTCATGGCTTGAATTTATTTTATCTATACTGGTCTCTCCCCTCTGTCCCCCAGCTCCCCACTTCTCATTGCACACTTTTTATGCAACTGGAAAGGTTAGTTATCTGTTATATTCTTCCCTCTTTGTTAAGAAAAAAAGGGTGTTACAACTGGTAACTGCTTCTTTAGCATAGCATTGCAGTCTTTCTCTTCACTCAAATATTTATGTTCTCAAAAGGGTTGAACATGATAAATACCATATCTCTGAATTCCCGTTTGTTGCTCTGTTGAGTATAGGAGCTTGTATTGGATAAACATTCGATAAGAATCATTTGATTAACTTGTTTGGAAATCATATTGACTTTATATACTTCTTTCTCCTACTCTATATTGTTCAGCTACTTTACTGATCAGTAACTCCGACAATAGGTAGTCAAGTTAAAGGCACAGGGATGAAATAGCCAATTCATTTTGCAACGTGTGCCCACCTCCAGCAATGTTTGTGGTAGCTACATAAAATGAGGTCGGTGGATGAGACTCGTGGCAGGCTTCAGTTCCCTGTGACCACAGATTCCTCCCTCTACGCAGACAATTGCACAGCCATACTGCACTCCCTGCCGCGGAAAACGCAGACAAGATGGCTTCTAGTTCAAGAATTCTTACTTTTTACTTTTACATACATTTTGTCTCTCCAAACACACCCCTTGGAAAGCAGAATCACAACAGATGTATTATTCACATGGCATTGATGACTGTGTCCATTTTTTACAATTTAGTTTTTTTGGCTCTGGTCTGTCAGCGCTTTAAAGTCTGGCACTTTCAAGTCTGGCACGAGTGCCTGACTGAATGAACCAACAAGCAGGTGGCTCTCTGCCTTCTATTGCCTCTGAGCAGATCTAAGTGCCTACAAAGATGCTGCCCCACAATCTCACCCTCACTGGCCATCTGTGTCCTTGGTTGACTGTGCTTTGGTCCAGTTTCTTTCTTTTCCCATCTGATAAGAACCAGCTTCCACCTGTATTTCTTAAAATCTCACAGCAGAACTATCTAATTCTCATGCAGGTCACTCTCAGGACTCGGCAAGTTGTCGCTGTCTCCCGCACTTCTGTGTGCTCGGTTCTGCCTCACTTCCCTTGGAAGGCTCCTGCAGGGAGTTTCAGAAGCAGCTGAATGGCTTGTTACCTTCCATTATGGTCTTCGGTCACTTAGAGAAGGCCTGGGGTGGCCTGGCCTAACACAGCATCAGGGAGTTCACTGGCAGAGGTATGGGCTGCACGTCAATTTCTGATACCCGAGTCAGTTCCTAACGTTCCCCGTTTTGGATACACAGGGGAAGCTGAGCCTCCAGGTGTATGGCAATGTGGAGAAGGGGAAAGGAACTTCCCATCCAATCCCCTCCCCGACTCGACTCGTTACTCTTCAAACAATGCAAGGAGGGAGTCATTTCCCAAATGCCTTTTAATTTGTATAAACTGACTACTGAGTCCGCCCCCACACTTAACAGCCCGGCTGCATATAGCGTGGAGCCCAACACAAACGCCATCGCAAAACCCTTGTCCACACTTCCAGGCACCTGCAGCAGAGGGAGCCCCACTCTCGGTGGACTGACCGCAGGGAAACATTTTAGGCTTTACTTCAGGCAGCCTTTGCTGCTGGACAGTTCCCTGCCTCCCAGCAAGGTGAGGAGCGCAGTTCCAGCAGGGGGCTTCGGGATTAGGAGGGCCTCTGGCCCTGATCACCACACAGAAATGCACGCGCAGCACAATAAAAGTGGACACAGTGTCAAAGGCGTTTGCTTAGGTGTGATTCCCAGCCGCTGGTGCAGGTTTGATTTCAGGGAGATGTGGGCAGGCGTGTGGGTTAGTACAGCACGATTTATCACCGAAACAAAGAAACCCTCTGGTAACTACTTGATCTAAATTATTTCTATTTAAAAAAAATGTAAGTAGTATTCACACAGGCAAAAGGTATGATATAAATGTTTATTACTAAGTTTAAAGAAAACTAAGTTTTGCTTTTATTGATACTTTTAAACATATCTTAATTAAACCTAGTAAGTTCTACTTTATTCCTATCTTTGGGTACAATCCATTTTTTTCTTCTATAACATCTTAAGAGCCATGTTTAACTCATTAACTTTTAGAGCTTAAACATTGCCCTAACATAATGCTTAAGACTATAAACTTTCCTAAATTACGAATTCTGACATATCCCATGAGTTTTGACATATGACATTTTGATTACTATACAGTTTTAAGCATGCTTACATTTTCATTACAATTTTTGTCCCATTATTTAGATCACGATTTTAATTTAAAAGTGTATGTGCTGTAAAAACATTGTTTTCATTACTTTCTATCCTAACTGCACTGTGTGTGATCAGATCATTTGGGGTGACGACACTGGTGTGCACAGGCGTGCTGACACTTGCTAAGTTAAACACTGCCCAGTGAACACCTGGGAACTCTTTACTTCGGGTCTACTGCTGGTAGTGTTCCGTATCTCCTTCAGAAGAAGGTCTCATTTTTCTGTGCAGGGTTCTAAATGAGCCTATTAAATCAAGTTTGTTACTGCTGATTAAATCTTGTACCTCTACTAATTTTCGTCTGCTTTACCTACCAATATTCCAGCGGGCATACTGACATCTCCAACTTTGATGACAGTTCTGTGGCAAGTTCTCCATGTAGTGTTTCAATTTCCACTTTGTGTATTTTTAGATTTTATTGCCCTCTTATAAATTTAGAATTGTTGTATCCTCTTCATGATTGGACACTGTCATCATGTAGTAATCCTCTTTATTCCCACAAAATGGTTTTGTTTAGAAGCGCATTTTATCTGATGTTAATAGAGCTATCCCAGCTTTCTTTCTAAAATGTTTGCCTGTAATATTTTTTCCTGTGATGTTACTTTGAACTTTCCCATTTCTTATTTTGTAGCTGTGTCTCTTGAAAGCAGTGATAGCTGGATTTTATTTTGTTTCTTACAATCCATCAATCTTTGATTGTAACTGGCATATTTGGTTTATGTGTTTTTCTCCTGCTGTCTTCTTTTTGCTTTCTACTTATCCTTTTCCCCCTTTCCTGCCTTTAAAAAAATTTATGTGTGAGAGAGAGGGGAAGGGAGGGATGGGAGAAGAGAGAGAGAGAGAGAAATTGATTTGTTGTTCCACTTAATTACGTATTTACTGGCTGACTCTTGTAGGTGCCCTGGTCAGAGATTGAACCCACAACCTTGGCGTATCAGAAAGATGTTTTAACCAACTGAGAACCAGACCAGGACCTTTCCTGCCTTTTTGTTAAAAATATTTATTGTGTTGTTTGTTTTTAATAACAAAAGATGATCTTATTGTTCAAGTAATTAACATCAATGAGTATTTACTAACATATGTAGTGTTAGTACAGTTGTTTTTTTCCCGTTAAAACCACCAGGTGCCAAATGTTTTATTTCCACTCCTTAAACAAGTACAGCCATTTTGTAACCCCACAGATTAGATATTTCAGTTATTTAAAAATACATTTATTTAGATTTATTTAAATAGTGACAAATCACTCACTCTTCTTGTATCTCAAGTCTTTCCTTCTGTGGTCATTTTTATTTTCCTTCAAGTAACATACTTCAGAAGTTCCTTTAGCAAACGTCTTCTTGTGACAAGGTATTGTTTTGGGTTTACCCAAGTTGTCTTTGCTTTACCAGTCTTTCTGAGCTGACAACAGTTTTCTCCCACTACTTGCGAGGTTCTCAGTATCGTGCCTTCCACTGGTGCTCCTGGCAGCTCAGCTGTCAGCTCGGTTACAGTCTCTTTGCAGGCGATCCTCCCAGCGGTTGTAGTTCTCTCAGTCACGGGGTCCTGCATTCTCTACACAGTGCCTGTTGTTGTTCCCATTTTCTTTATCCTGCCTGTTACATCTTGTCTTTTCTTCAACTTTTCATGTATATCTTCCCCAAGTTCTTGAGTGTGACCATCTCTTTGCCTTTCAATATTTCCTCATTTATTATTGTATTTTATCTTTCCAGAATTCCAATGAGATAGGTTCCGGGGTATCCAACCTGTGGCCCACAGGCCGCATACAGTATGGATGGATGTGAATGTGGCCCAACGCAAAATTGTAAATTTACTTAAAACATGATGAGATTTTTGTGTGTGTGATTATGTGTTGCAATGTATTTAATGTGTGGCTCAAGACAGCTCTTCTCCCAGGGTGGTGCAGAGACACCAAAGGGTTGGACACCCCTGGTAAATCTATTCGCTGTCTGTCTGTAAAATTCTTATATTTATCTTCTCTGGATTCTGAGTAATTTCTTCACTTTTCAGTCCATTGTTTTTCTTCAGATGTGCCTAATACTCTGTTTAACCCATTCATTGACTTTTACAAGCTTTTTTTATTTTGAAAATTGTCAAGTTCACAGAACACTGTAAAGAACAGGACCATGAATAAATATCTGTATACCTTTCACCTACATGATTCTCCAACTGTTACCATCTTGCTACTGTGTGCATGCACACACACGTCTGTATACACACATGCATACACATGTAAAAGTATACAGGCACACACGTGCCTGCCAACATGCACGCACACACAGCCCATAAACATGCACCGGCACACACATGCACATGTGCATCTGTATGTGCACACATGTACACACATGCACACACACACTATCCTGCTTCCCTTTAGGATGACCGCCTGGCAGCAGGCTGCACCACCATGCACGTTACCCTCAAACACTTCAGCGCCCCTCTCTGAAGAACAGAGGCATCCCTGCACTAATGTGATGCCATGGTCACGTGCATACAGTGAAATCGCCATGAATCAATAATATCCTCCAGCACATTGTTCACGCTCAAACTTCCCCAGCTGTCCCCCAAATGTCATTTAGATAAGCCATTCTTTCTGAACTAGGATCAAGTCAAGATTCACACTATCGCATTTGGCTATTACAGCACTTCAGTCTCACCCACTTTGGCACAGTGCCCACATGGCTCTGCAGTTCATGACACTGAAGGCTATGAAGCACCTAGGCCAGCTGTTCTGAAGACTATCCCACATTCTGGGACTGCCGAGAGTGTCCTCATTATTAGACTTGGGCCAAACATCTCCAGCAAGAATCTCACGTAGGGGGCACATAATACCAGGCCCTGGTTAAAGGGTTCCGACTGATCCTGCTGCCAGACCTCCTCACACGCAGGCACATCTCCCTCCTCACAATGAGTAAGCAGGTAATGTGAGTGGTTCTGTGGGTCTGGGTAAAGAGCCTGCTCCCTAGCAGCCTGTCACCCATGGTTTCAGCAGTCCTCGATCCTTGCCGACTCAGTTATTGCACTTGGGATGACAAAGAGGTGGTTTTCTAATCTTACCATTTCTTCTATATTTATTAGCTAGCATACTTCTACACTAAAAAAAGAGCTTTTCCCCTGTCCTCCCTTTTTGGGTCTCTCTATAGACTTGTGGATTTTTTAAAAATCAGTATGTTTCAATCTATTAACATTATTATTCTATCTGATGTTTGAATTGTCCCAAATTTGGGCCAGTGAGAATCCTTTCAAGACAGTCCTTTGTCATTTTGACACAATTGTGTTATTGATGACTTTCTGGGTTACTAAATATTCCAGGCTCACACTGTACTTTCCATGCGAGAGCCTAGAAATAGTTATTTCTCCACGAACCCCTGGGTCCTTTCACTGGGGAGTGACACTTAGAAACCACGGTCTGGTCCTTTGGTATGCTCATTGCTACGGGGGAGTCCCATCGATTGTTTTACTTCAACAATTAGACTTTCCACTTTAAAAAACCTCTACTTCTTGTTTTTCAAATCAACGGGTCACTTGTGATAGCCTCTTATTCCCTCAGATGCTATTTTCATATGGTTTATCAATAGATTTTGTCCAAACAGGATGGAGGAGGAGGAAGAGGAAGAAGAGGAAGAAGAGGAAGAGGAGGGGAGGAAACGATGGACAAGCAGGAGGAAGAAGGGGATGCATTCATTTATCAAGTGACGCCAAGCAGGTAATACCTTCGCAGCTGCTGCGGGGGCTGCCGCAGATTTGCAGAGCTGAGCCTATTGCACTTTGTTCTCAAGTTTATGGGAGGGTATTTGTTGATTGCACCTAGGAAGAGAAAAATCTATGATGAGTCAGTCAGTCTCTTCTTCATGGCTATTAACATCCCAGCAAAACGCTCTGTATGCCAAGTGTCACTTTGCCGTTTTCAACAGCCATCAAAGGGAGAGACCAGCTAGGTGGCCATATGGGATGAGAGATTTCTCAGAGGAATTTCTAAAACTGCATTTTAATTTTTTAAAAAGATTTTATTCATTTATCTTTAGAGGGGAAGGGAAGGAGAGAGGGAGAGAAATATCAATGTATGGTTGCTTCTCGTGATTCCCCTGCTGGGAACTGGCCTGCAACCCAGGCACGTGCCCTGACTGGGAATCGAACTGCAATTCCTTGGTTTGCAGGCCTGCACTCAATCCACTGAGCTACACCAGCCAGGGCTAAAACCGCATTTTAAAAACACATCTCTGCCAAATTTATAGGTGGAAAGTTCAACCTGCTTTTCAAGAAGATGCCCCTTAGCTTCTAAAGTGGGTCAAAATTAGAGTTATCATGAGCCAGTCCCGAGTCTGGCCTCTAACTGACTTGAATTAATCAGAATAGTTAGTTTTATTTTTCCCTTTGAAATATCAAAACGTGAAGGGGAAACAATATTACCTTGATCGTCTTTTTCATTAACAACAGAAACAATAGCACCATCTTGGGTTTAATTCATTAGTGGCTCATTTCATCTGGAAGCTTATTACTTTTTCATGATAATAAAGCGTGCCTCTAACCACACCAGCAAGACATTTAAAAGCCATCTTTTATGGGAAACTTTAAAAAATGTATTATTTATTTCCTTGCAGCATTAAACTGAACTGACTTGCTACTGAAGCACAGTTAAACCTCTTCCTGGGGTCCGGGGTGGTCGCCAGCCTGTCCCAGGCTGGGGGACAGAGCTGCTGCAGACTGCACTGCGTGCTTCGAGACCGAATGGCCCACGGCTGGGATGCTTCCCTGGCCGTGCATCCGAATTTTAACTTATCTGTCTTAACTCCAAGCATCAGGTTGTGGGCCAGTCATTTTGCTTTTCTTAGAAAACATGCTGATGCTGATGTGGACTGAGCTCAACAGCCAACGCTGTCACAGCAGTGCGAGAAAGAAGAGCCACAGCTTAGGGAGGTGGCCTGGGATCCCGGAGGGCGCTCACACCTGACAACTGTTTGTGTTGAGTGGGTGGGTGTGAGTCTGGGGGTCAGCTGTGGGGACAGGCAGGCAGGCTCGCACACCATTTTGTCAATGCTCGTCTCAGCTCTGTGTGCTTTTACGGCCACAGTTTCAAGATTGAGGATTTCTAGGTACTGAATTTCTAGAAAAGTGGCGTATAACTCTGTCATGGTTACTGTTTTCCAAAAAGCACTTTCTATCTCCCTCGCCTGCCCCAAGTCACTCTTAAAACATCCCTCCCCCTTTCTCTGGGTTGTGGGGGGCACCTTTTCTCTAATCATGTACAGGCACACCTCCCTTATTGTGCTTCACAGACACTGTATTTTACAAATTGAAGGCAAAACCTTCCTCGGACAATAAGATTATGGTCTGCTTTATTGCAATAAATATAAATATACCTTTATTGCACTAGTCTGGAACCAAGCCAGCGATATCTTCAAGCTATGCCTGCAAGTGTGACTGATTACCATGAAACACAACTAAGAAATTTGGGGGTGGGGAGCTGAGAAGGAAATTCCATCTTAAACTTTCAGGGTTTTGCCTCCTAAAGAGTGTTTCTTTACAAGTTTCTCAGAGTCTTTCAAGATGTTCTTTCATTTTAACCTTCACAAGGGCCTTCTGGTTGCTTCCTTCAGAATGGCCCCTAGCTGCCATTTTTTTCCTAGCTCTTCTTTTTGGTTCTGGTTCGAGAACACATCCACATACATTTCATTCTGGGAGCTCACTGCTCCCATATCAGTGTTTCAGCATGTGTGGGGTGGGGCCTGAGGTTCTGCATTTTCTGTAGGCTCCCAGGGGATGCCAATGCCATTGGCCTTGGACTCATGCTCAGGGTAGCAGAGTCCCACCAGCCCTTTCCCTCAGACCTGCCCTGACTAGAGGGTATCTTTGCAGCCTTAGCTGCTCTCAGGTCTGACAAGTTTGAGACAATCTGATGCCTGGGTGTTCATTTTCATGTATCTGAACCCCAAGGGTTCATTTATCATGAACACATGCAGAAATTCAACCCGAGTGGTTTACAACCTCCAGAATTGCCCAGTATCAGGCCAGGGCTTCTTGCTACGTGCCCCATTGCATTCAAAGTGAATTGCATCCTTTCAAGGCAAGGTCATTTCAAGAAGTATAGCCATGCTTTAAAAATTTTTTTTAATGGGCATCACTACACTAATTACCGGCATCAGAAGAAAGTCACTAACAAGGCTGAGAAAGTTTTGCGGGCAGGTGTCTTCCATTATGACAGGTAAAATGGCGTCTCTTAACGTTTCAACCTCTGCCTTTTGATCTTGTAAAAGCAAAGCCCAGAACTGTTGTTTTTTCCCCTGGCTCTCTTTTTGGATGTGTTCACCGATGACACTTGCCATCAAAGGGCAGCATTGTCATGTGACGTGGCAAGGGTTTCTACTTTGTCTCTCAAGTCCGGGCTGAGACTTCACACCCCCAGACTAGCTGTCCCACGCACTCAGACATGTGAGCAGCTGCTTGTTTTGTTTTGATTGCTTCTCCATAGCAACCAGAGACATTAAAAAAAGATAAGCCAGAAAACTAAGTGCTTAGGAATCAGAGGCTTCCTCCCTCCACCATTCATCACCACGTGTTTTCCTTTCTGACCCTGTGGTGCCCTGGAAGACACCCAAGAGGCTCCCAAACATCCATGTCAACCCTTCATTTGGGAATACTGAGCATGCTCTAACTGTGCAAGAGAAAAACAGGTTTTACAACTTACGCCTGATTGAGTTTATAAAGGACTTCACAAACTTCACACCGTATCCGTGGTCAGGTCTATGAATTCGACCGAGCTGAACCAAGTGGTGATCCAGGGGGTGGCTGGCTAGATCTTCCAGTTCCTTGTCATTCCAAGTAGGGCCAAAGGAAAACACAAACAGGGCAAACCCTTCACATTTGGCTTTCAAAGATTCTTTCTTTAAGGTTTCTCTGTCCAAGTGACTGGTTTCCCCAGCTGATATTACAAATATGACTTTGTTTTTTCTCAGATTCGGGGCACTCAAAAAGATATTGTCCAGGGCCCACTGTAGGGCATGACCGATAAAAGCGTCTCCATTTAGCTGTTGGACGGATTCTTCCAAGTGCCTCTTCATGCGGCGCCTGCTGCCGTAGGTGGTAAGGTTGAACTCGGTTCTCACGGGACTCTTCTGTGTGTTGGGTAGGAAGTTGGGGGGAGCATGGCTTAACAGGGCCACCCTGTCTCCAGTGACAGAGGTCTCAGGCTCTGGGGTGACTTCAAAGTGATCTAACAGTGCTCCCAGGAAGTCTCTTATGCCTTCGAATTCGGCACTTCCCACGTGCCGGGAGCTGTCCAGAAGGAAAGCCGCGTCTATGTAAGACTGCACGGGGGGCGGTCTGGCTTCATCGCAGGAAGTGTCTGGCCTGCACACATCTGTAGACCAAGAGTCACTCTGGGTTACCAAACAGAAGGAGATGGAAAAGGAGAAACAGAATCCCAAATATTTCAACATTTGGAAACTGCACACTCTTTGATCTTAAAATAGTTCCTAAATGACTTTGATAGCAATACCAGGAAGACTTCCCAGTCCATGGTTTGCATCTACTGCAAATTTTATACCCAGCCCGGGTCTTCAATTCCGCTCACTAACACTCTGACTTTTAAAACCTCAGCTGCTTTTGACAGAAGCTTCTTCTTAGCTGTTTTATTTTTAAGTTTATAAAGATCGAAGTGGACACTTTATCGCATGCTTGAAAGGGTATACTGTCTCATGACATTAAAGCTGATCTTCTCTCTAGTTGACAATATACAGGTTAAAGCAATGAACTTTATTATTATGCCCACACTGTTCTGTGGGAAGTATTCTGCTTAAGAAGGCAGAGTGAAGAAAGTGTGAGTCTTATTTCAGTTTGAATAAAGGGTTACAATTCAGTGTCTTTCTGTGTCCACACATGAAGGACAAAGCTACTGTTTATGTTTGTTGTCTCCACAGCAATTATTAGTTGAAAGCTCAAATTTGTTTATTAAATAAATGAATATAAATACTGCATATAAAAGGGCTTTCAGAGCATGAGGTCATTTTAATAAATATGCATATCTCATTTGGCAAAAAATGTGTAGTTATAAAAACAGTAAATTGTATCGACTCCAACCACGTGAATATTCAGAGAAATAAAAAAATAAAAAGAAAGATCTTAAAGGTCACCTAATCTTCTAATTTTACAGATGACACCGAGGGCAGGACAATAAAACAATTGTGTCCAAGGATACAGCAGTATTTCTGGAAGTTTCTGCCTACGAAGTCCATGTTCTGTGGCTAGAGACCAGGCCACGTGGTGCAGTGGCGGGAAGGTCCCTTGGCTTGAGAACCAGGATACCTGGGCCTTGGCCTCACCATGCCCAGTAACATGCTCTGGACATTTATCCAAGTGGCCCCTGGACCTCAGCTCTGCCCAATTCCTGTGCACAGTTAGGTGGCTGGATCAGATTCACCAGAGGAGCCCTTCTGGGACTGACACTCTGTAATCCTGGCTGTTCAGTCATGGTGGTTAAGGATGAGAATGGCCCCCTCTAACACCTAAGAGAAGACAGAGACACGATAACATGTGTGTGGACAGCTGGTACTGAGACAGGGGCCTGCGCTGCAGATAAAGGCTATTAGAGGAAAGGGTGATAACCGGAATGCGGATCCCGGGGGATGCAGCCGGCCTCCCAACCTCATGCCTGTTCAGGGACTCGATATGGCTCTAGACAAGTTAGAGTGCCCTTACTAAAACCCAGTAAAATTTTACGACCATATTTAATCGCCAGATGACAGAACAGTCACCTGTGTGCAAGGCAGTTTCTGAAATCAGGGACAGCAGGCTGCCCATTTGCTCAATTTTGTGGAGTGTTTTAATTGTAGGAAACAGCAGCCAAACTATCTTCCCTTATATGCCTCAGAGACAAAACAAGGGCTTAAGCCAAGAAATGAAGCCAAAATCTATCCCCAGCCACACATGTGCAACTTCTGACTGTGCAACATACCAGCGCCCTGCTGTAACGGACAAGGCGGGGGGGAGCCAGCTGAGAACCTAGAGGCTGGGCTGTGGCGTTAAGTGCTACAGTGGGGTTGGCACTTTTAAGTGCTTTGAGTAAGAATTCCAGCACCTAAAGCTCTGTGCAATTGAGAGCGGTCAGGAGGGAGAGGGAGAAGGAGATATCAAGGTAGGGATGGAAGGAGAGAGAGAAGGAAGCAGAGGGGAGGAGAGGAAGAAGAGAGGGTTAGCAGAAGAAATCCTGCTTCTCCCCCAGGGCTCCCATCTCCCTGCGAGGTCAGTTCCATGGCAAATATTAGCACCTCATCGATACACATGGAGGAGCAGGAGAGGAATCAAGCATGTCTTCAAGGCCAAGGACAGTTTCAAGAAGCAGAATAATGGGATCTGGGTTGCGCATAAATGGCAGGGTTTTTAAAGCTACTTTCTTGGGTTTGATCTGGCTGTGAGGCCCTGAGCAAATGATTTCATCTCTCTAAGCCTCATTTTCCTCATCTGTGAAATGGAGCTATTAATAGTTCAAGTGTCTAGATTATAGTGATCGAATGGGGACAATGAGAAAAGTGCTTGGAACACCATATACACAACAGCGTAAGTACTAACTGTCATCGCCAGCACCAGTGCCATGTAAAACAATGAGAACAGTGCACGGTTTCTAATAAATGTTTGATATCTGAGCTCTCACACCCTCCAGTGATCTCAGTGGCTGTCTCTCATTTCCTCATTACCAGAACGCTGACATTATTAGAACACTCAGATACAGATCGAGCCAATGCTCCAGCAAGACCTGCAGACTGTATGAAGCGCACCATCGCACAAACCAGCTCTTCAAATCTTGCTGATGCCTAACTTTTGGGAGCCCAGGAAGCGCCTTTCCAAAGAGAAATGCATGACTTTCTGCTAACTGCCACTTGTAAAACACTTCTTTGGGGTTGTGAACATTTGAGATTTAGAAAACACATAAATACACTTTATAGCATGAACAAGTTGGCAGTGAGACAGACTACATTTTTCTAAAAATCGGTGCCTGGAATGTAATCCCCCAGCTGTGATACTTAGGAGGAGGCCCTGGTCACAGCTGAAAGGTTCCATCTGTGGATGAGGCAGTGTGATGAGGTGAGCCCAGAGTGCCTGGGGAATTTCTCCCACAGCCACACGTGTCCTTGCTGCCAAGTCCCAGCCACCCCTACCAAGGGTGACTCAATGTGCTCAACAGACCTGGGCAAACTGTGTTCTCTCCGGGGGTCTTACCATAGCAGAACGTGCACCTCTGCAGTCTCTCCAACGTTGGCCTGTAGTCAGCCCCGGATGGAACCATTATTACCTGGAACGTGCCAGTATCATCGATCTGCAAGCAGCAGAAGCCAGAGAGAGAACAGCTTAGTGGGTGGGGCTGCAGGAACTTCCCAGGGGAACTACGAGGCTGCTGCTGAGGTCACGGGGCTGGAGGGCAGGGAGCAGCAAGTCAGAGCACCACCTGGGTGTGAACCTTGGCCCTCGCTTTGGCTGTTTCCTCCTCTGTAAAATGAAACAATCACACACACAAGCTACTAACTGGGCTACTGAATGCGTTCATAATTGAAAAGCACTTACCGGCACAGGGTGGGTGCTACGTGGGTCATTAGAGACCACGAAGCACTTTCCTATCTATTCCCTCAACAAACCGTGAGCTTTTTCTTATGTTCATCATCCCTGTTTTACAGATGAGAAAACTGAAGCTTAAAGAAAGTTTAGGTGTTAGGATGGCCTCAAGGTCTGGGCAGTTCTTACTAAATGCTGTTCTTGCTAAATGTTAGAATGTAGCAGAGTATTCTGCAGACCCAAGTTTAACAGGGTGAGCTTGACTGGAACCTAACTGGCTAAGTGTAGCCAACTGCAAAGAGGAAATCAATGTATAATTAACCAAACAGTGTATATAAGCAATGGCTAAGCCTCCCTTTGAGGCAGGGGACAGAGCTTGTGAAGTGAACCCCAGTCTCTGTTACTTGCTGACAGTAAATAAAACCACCTCAGGACAACCACGACCTTGTCTTGTTTTTGAATGGAACGCCCTGAGCAGCAAACCCCTTAGTTTCATAAGAAAAGGACTGATTTATGGACACTGGACACCAAAGCCTTTGAGGAGCAGGATAAGAGACCCCCCCCACCCCACCCCCCACTGCCCCGTACCAATCCCAGAGAACCAAGAGAAATCACATGATGCGCTTTACAGCCGTCTTGGATCCGCACTATGAACCAGACGTTGGAGCTGGCTTTGCAATGTGGGCCCTGATCCATGTCCATCCAGGTAGCTCTCCTCTGAATAGCTCCTGACCTCTTCCAATGTGGCCCCAGTGCTAGTGACCCACTTGGGGAGTTTGAGGCTGCGGAGCAGGGAGAAGATAAGGAGGCTCCACACAATGAAGAACCATGAGCTCGTTGGTTAACGGACTCAGGGATCATGGACAGCTGAAGGAAAATGGTGGGCATGATCCTAATGCCCAAGAGATGGGGCAGGCGGCACTTGGTGTCCCGTGAATCCTACTGGCTTCTTCCCCTGTTTCCCAGGGAAGCTTCCCACCCAAATATTATCCGTGGAGGGAGGACTTTGGTGGCCAAGTTTACAAGGGGTGACTCCATCTCTCCAAGCAGGCTGCACCGGAATGGACATCTGAGCCCATCAGATCCATTCTCTCAGGTGTTCGGACTTGGCATCCTGAGGTCTCTCCACGCTCGAGGTGAGTGCTAAGAGAGCTGCAGGCTCGCCATCTTTTATCTTGTGGACCAAGGGACAAGGGAAATGGGAAGGAGGGTTGGGGTGGAGGATTTCCCCAAGACTTTTCTGTTTCTGTCCGTTTTTACTTGGTGTGTAAGAGACGGAGCAATCTCTGCTCCCGGAATTGCTCCCTGAGAGACCACCGTGTGTGCTGTCTGCGCCAGAGGAGGGAGCTTCTTGCTAAATTCCTAGGCACAGATGTGTAGTGGACGGAACGGGCAGGGCCCTGGAAAGACTGCGAGAGCAGCCAAAGCAGCAAGGGGGAGCACTGTGCAGAATGAGAGAAGAGGAAGGAAGACAAGACCCTGTGATGGTAGGGCGGTGGGGAAAGGACGCGGTGGTGACAACGAAAAGGGGATGTTTGCAGGGGAGGGCAGTGCTCTGCATTGCTCCCCGGTGCTTTGTGCAAGGGATGCCTTTGAGGAAATGCTGAGTTGAGTGTCCAGGGGGGCACAGGGTGAAAGCAGAAAGACAGAGGCTGCCCACCTGGCTCAGAGGCAGAGGACACCTGGGTTATACCTGGATCCTCGTGATACATTCTCCCTTGGGGTGCGTGCCCGTGTGTACTCAAGCTGGCTTAAGTTGGTTTTGGTGATTATGTAAACAGAGTCTTGGCAAACACACCAGCAGAGACAACTAGTCTGTACTGTTAACGGTTTTAACAGGTCTCTGGGCAGTGTTGTGAGTGAATCGTGTCCTTGCTGCATCTGGATCTTGAGGTGTGATGGGAAACCAAACCCAGAGAGCATGGATAGAGCACGTGGTGGGGGCAGAATGCTGTCTTATTTCCAACTAGCAGGATCCAGAAAAACAATCACATAATGTTTGAGCTAGAAGAAATCTTAGAAACCATGTGACCCAAACCCACCTTCTGACAGATGAGGAAAGGGGGCCAGACAGGGGCGGGGTATGGAAGCTGCAGTGTAAGCCGTGCTCTCTCCTGCACCAGACCTGCCTCCCAACCTCTGCAGGCGCTACCTTGATGACTGCAGTGTGGTGTCAGGCCTTCTACCTTAATTGAGAGCAGCGCTCCCACGATGTCGCCCAGGGACTGCCGCCATTGAACTAGTTTGCATTCTGCACATCTGCAGTGTGACAGTGTCATGCTTACAGCACCGGCACTAGTCGATAATTGAGGCTTCATAGTTAATCGTGTACCAACACGTCGAGGTTGACCTGAAACATCGTTCTCATCGACTCCGATGCTTGACTCCACTGCCCGGCTTCACAGGGAGAGTCCACGGGGAGTCTGAGGTCCTCACCCTCCCGGATCCGAGTAATCTCCTAATCAATAAAGCTTCCCAGAGGTGGTTTTAGCCATCACCCATCCTACTGTGCATCAGTGGAGCGACTACAGTTAGCATATATTGCAGAAAACTCCTTGAACTGAATGTGGGTTGGGAATCTAAAATAAAAGTGTCCTGCCCTGGCTGGCGTAGCTCAGTGGATTGAGTGCGGGCCTGCGAACCAGAGGATCACGGTTTGATTCCCAGTCAGGGCACATGCCTGGGTTGCAGGCCGGTTCCTTGCAGGCTAACTACCAGCAGGGGTCGCACAAAAGGCAACCATACATTGATGTTTCTCTCCCTCTCTCCTTCCCCTCTAAAGATAAATAAATAAAAGCTTAAAAAAATAAAAATAAAATAAAAGTGTCCTATGTAGAATTACTTAAAATAAAAGGGTCCACATTTCTTCCTGCTTTTCTGGGATTCCAAGAAGCACTGGCTTGGATAACAGCACAGCTGTGTAGCTCACAGACAGGCACAATGAGGCATTCAGCAAGTGGTTACGGGTGCTGCTCCATTCTTTCTTTCCTAAACATTATGGGGCTCCACAAATGGAGGAATGCAGGAAAAAATACAATTAATAGTATGAGTAATATTCTTTCTTCAGATAATTCTGTATTAATGAAGGAAATCCTTGTTCAGTAAAAGGTTGGGCGCTCAGAGTGCTAACACTGCCCATGAAAAGGCCTACTCCACTCACGGTCTCTCTGTCTTCCATCACCAAGATCATGTGTAATGTCAAATATTACTCTTAGTCCTTCCCCTGCCTGCAATACCAAACAGCAGAATAAAGAAAAAAAAATAGGCCAGCTAAAAAGAGACATTTCTTATAAGCTTATTAGGCAGGGAGACCATTCTGTATTAGAATTCTTAATGTAGAGCAAGTATCATTTTACCAGAGGTTAGTTGCCAAGGAAATTTAGAGGGAAAACCTTAGTGGCAAAACACAGCTGAGATTGAAGTTTTTCTAGGCAAAAATGGCCGTCCGCTCAGCGGGGATGAGCAGCTGGTCACTCAGTTCTGACCCAGCATGGAAAATTTCCAAGATGCTGATGCCACGTCCATTTGCTGAGGACCACAGGGACATCAGACCACGCTGTCTGGGCAGCTGCTTCCGAGCCCAGCCCCACACGTCTGCTCGGGCCCCAGATGTCACACGGGGCTGCTGAACGCTCAGGTCAGCAGAGACTTAGAAAAGTCACCATAACTATGAAATAACCTCAGGTTTTAATATAGAGCCCCCAAATAAAGATGTGTTGTCATGAAAGTTTGGAGGGCTGTGCTTAAAATAATAATACAGTGCCGTTTGAGTGCAGGTAAGCACAATGGAAGAGAATGAATAGGAGAAGAAAGAAAAAGAGGGCAAGGGGAGAGGTAGTAACATAATTTCTCCTCTGTAGTGTCAGGTGTTGGGCTCCCACTGGCCTGTGCGTTGCCTCTGTGTTTAGCCTTCCTGCGCAACCTCCTCCCTCTCTCCTCCATGAACTAGGTCCCTTGATTTTCTACCTCACTCTTGTGTCCCCAGAGCTGAGGACAGCACCTGGTATGTATGACCTGTTCACCACGCACTTGTTAAATGAATGAACTTTGGGTCCGATTCTGACTTCTATCTACATCTCTCACTTTTCTCCAGTCCCAGGGGTGTTTGGAGCCAATTCTGCTCAGATTTAGGAGGGTCTTTGTCAAGAATTTGAACCTTCGTCGGTACCCTTTTGAGATGGACTATGAAAGAGGCATAGTTCAAGAAAGAGGCAAAGAGTCTCTAGGGTATTTGGGTAGGGTCTTTAAGGGGGATTATTAACACAATAAAAGGTTTAAAATAAACCAACAAGAATACGTTTCCTTGAAGTTATATGCTGTGAGTATACCTTTGTGTGAACGAACGGTGGAATCACGTCAGTTTAAGTATGCTCAATTGTTTATCTGCATTAGGATATTAACTTATCTCTTGTTCTGCGGCTAAATAAAGCCAAGGGACAGTAGGGGCCCTCAATAAACAGAGGGAATTATGAGCATTCTGGTGGTGACCACATCCACGCACAGAATTTGGAGCTCGGGCATCTCCCAGCAGCTTCGTCTGCACGGCTGGCGCCAGTCTTTCCTAGTTCATGTGCATTTCCGTTTCTGAGGCTGCAAGTGCCAGCCTATTCATTTGCATAATTCTGAGTCAGTAATGCTAATAGCCCTTTCAGTTCCTTTACAACGTAGACTTCAATATTGTTACAGAGTTCAGTTCAGTAGCAAGTAAATGAATGACCATAAAGCAAAAGCTACCTCCTCGAATGTGTGCTGTGTGCTAAGCACGGATGTACAGCGTTCCATCAACTCATCTGCACAGCAGCTCCAGGCTGTGGGCACTGCTTTCTCCCTTCTATAGACAAGTACTCTATTTCAACTCCCTCCTACTTATTTGAACGTCTTCACAGAAAATTATGAAGCAGGAAAGGTCAAAAGCCCACTTAATCCTAGCCACCAGCCTCCAGGGAAGACAGACAGATGTCACTGACAGGTGAGTGACTGCCCCTGCAAAATGCCTTCGGAAAGAGGTGACGTCTCAACCTCCTACATTGAGCCATTCAGTCTGCGCCAACAGAAAACCTTGCCTTCGGAAAATTCTTTCTTAACTCTAAGCTGGAGTTTCTGCTGCTCTTAATCCCAGTTTCTTTACTATGGAATTTTGCTAAATTGGAGTTCAGCTGGCAAATTCTCTCCAGTAAGAATTTTTCTCATACCCAAAGACAGTGATTCAGTTGCTTCTTACTTTCCTTCCTCCAAATGAAATAACTTTCAAATGCTTGACCTTTTTGTTCGGGTTGCATCTTCCAGGACCCTTTTTGCTGCTGTGTGGGGCCCCTCTTTTCGGCTGCCACAAGAGCAGAGAACAAAATACCATGTTGGGCCAGCACAGATGACTGGAAGGACACTCCCTGGGTCCGGCAGGTCTTTTGTAAGGGAGCCCTGCCACGGAGCCACCATTGGCAGGGTGCTTCAAAGGTTAGAATGCCTATTACCAACCCAGACAAGAAGTAACAAGTACTGGCAAGGGCATGGAGAATAGGTGGCAACACAAATTGGTTCAGCCACCATGGTAAACAGAGTGGAGGGTCCTCAAAAGGAAATTGAAAATAGAGCTACCATATGATCCCATAATTCCACTTCTGTGTATTTATCAAAAACAAAACAAAACAAAACCCAAAACACCAGCATATATGCACTTTATGTTCATGTGCCATTATTTACAATAGCCAAGACATGGAAACAACTTGTGTCCACCCATGAGAAATGGATGAGCAATTGCTATTCAGCCATAAAAAAGAATAAAATATGGCCATTTGTGATAATACAGATGGCATTATGGGAAGCAAANCCTCAAAAGGAAATTGAAAATAGAGCTACCATATGATCCCATAATTCCACTTCTGTGTATTTATCAAAAACAAAACAAAACCCAAAACACCAGCATATATGCACTTTATGTTCATGTGCCATTATTTACAATAGCCAAGACATGGAAACAACTTGTGTCCACCCATGAGAAATGGATGAGTAATTGCTATTCAGCCATAAAAAAGAATAAAATATGGCCATTTGTGATAACACAGATGGAACCTGAGGGCATTATGGGAAGCAAATCAGAAAAAGACAAATGTCATATGATGTCACTGATGTGTGGAATCTAAACACAAAAACAAAATCTGAACTCATACAGAGAACAGACTGATAGTCCCCAGAGGTGTGGGGTGGGAAGATGGGTGCAGTGGGTAAAGGGAGTCGAAAGGTACAAATATCCAGTTATTACATAAACATGCCCTGGCCAGTGTGGTTCAGTGGATTGGAGCATCACCCTGTACATCAAAAGATTGTGTGTCTGATCCTCAGTCAGGGAGGGCACATACCTAGGTTGTGGGTTCAGTCCCCAGTTGGGGCGTGTATGGGAGACAACTGATCAGTATTTCTCATATCAGTGTTTCTCTCTCTCTCTCTCTGCCCTGCTCCTCTCCCCCTCCCTCCCTTCTTCTCTCTAAAAGTCAATAAACATACCCTTGGATGAGGATTAAAAAGAATACATCACCCAGCAGGGGACACATGAGAGGCAACCATACATTGCTATTTCTCTCCCTCTCTCCTTCCCTTCCCCTCTAAAGATAATAAATGAAATCTTAAAGAAAAGAATACATCATTGGAATGCGATGTACAGCATGATGAGAATTAATACTACATTGTACAGCTGAAAGTTGCCAAGAAAGTAAATCTTAGAAGTTCTCATGGCAGGAGAAAACACATTTTGTAACCACTTA
This sequence comes from Sturnira hondurensis, assembly GCF_014824575.4. NCBI lineage: Eukaryota > Metazoa > Chordata > Mammalia > Chiroptera > Phyllostomidae > Sturnira > Sturnira hondurensis. The sequence continues at coordinate 8,368,509 of NW_028085930.1, forward strand.
TGGTAACAGATGTTAGCTAGATTTTTTGTGGTGACTATCTTGTAAAATATACAAATAGTGAATCATTATGTTCTACACCTGAAACTAATATAATGTTATATGTCAATTATACCACAGCTTAAAAAAAAAGTCCTCTTGATCCCAGGTTTACTTAGGAATGCCATACAGTAAGAATTTAATCCTCAACCTGAGAAGCTATAACTAGAATGGCTTTTCCTTTGTAACGTTTGGATAATTACACGACGAAGGAAGTTATAAAATAAGTCAATTGGTTTTCAAGGTAGAGTCACGGTTACTACTCTGGCCATAAAGTGACATGCAGGAACGTTTACTGGTCCTCCTGACTGAGTCCCTTTACACCCAGATGCCGCTCGGAGGAGGCCCCTGCATTAGCAGCAGAATAGCAAGCCTGGGCTCCAGTCCTGATGTTGCCGCTTCTTCGCTGTGCAACCCAGGGCGTATCAGTTCACTTCTCCAGACTCAGTTTTGCTGTGTGATACATGGTACCTCTTAGAACTAAACAGGGTGATGATTACCAAGGGCTTAGCATGGGCCTGGTAACAGTAATAAATAGTATAATTCAATCCTTTCTTATAGAGGCTTCTGATTATAGTCCCTTGTCCGCCCCAGAAAAAAAGAAAAAGTCACGTAAAAGGCTTAACCCTCTTACCGAAAACGCACGCTTGATGGAGGGCACGTTACTGAAAGCGATCACAACAGGGATGATGTCAAGGGCGCTGAATTCCATGGTGGCCGTGGTGATGGACTGGCCATCAGCAGACTGACCATTGCTGAAGAATGTGGCGATTCTTCTCGTGTGAGGGCCTGGAAGGGTTCGTTTGAAGACGTTCCTGGAGATAAACCTCATTGCTTTGCCGATCTCCCTGCTGTCTGAGGACCTCTCGTAGGGGATGGCTTCAATTTCCCGGAGGAGGCGCTTCTTCTGGTAGGTGTCTGAGAAGCGGATGAGGTGTCTGACGTGCGAGTTGTAGGACAGGACCGCGATGCGCACTCCCACGGGACAGCGGCTGTCGCGGACACGAACGCTGCTCACCAGGGTGGACATCACCTCCTTCATCTGCTCGAACTCCTGCTTGGTCACATCCTGCGACTGGTCCAGGGCAAAGACCAGCTCGGTTGGGTGCACGGGGCATTCGGGTTTTCCTAAAAGGCAAGAATATGTCTCTGATCATGCAGCGCTTAAAAAAAAAAAGAAACATAGAAAGCAAAGTAATTTTAAGTGGTATTCAAATTTAAACAGTAAATAGTAGTCATTTAAATATAAAACATTCAAAATACTAAATATTTAACTTTTGAATACCTAAAAATGCTACTCTACAATCTGAAATTGCTCTTTTAAATAAAGCACAAGGAAAAATCTATAATTCAATTTGAGTTTTATGACATTTGTAAATTAATTTCCAATTTCCTTGTAAATGATAAAGAGAGCTCATGGATATTGGATATGCCCTTCCTTTCACTTACGGAGATTGGATAAATGGCACCATGTTTGTTGCTGGAACTTCACTCAGTGAAATAAACTAAAGCATATTTTTTTTTTAAAGATTTTATTTATTTATATATCTTTAGAGGGGAAGGAGAGAGGGAGAGAAACATCAATGTATGGTTGCCTTTTGTGCGCCCCCTGCTGGTAGTTAGCCTGCAAGGAACCGGCCTGCAACCCAGGCATGTGCCCTGGCTGGGATTCGAACCGCGATCGTCTGGTTCGCAGGCCCGAGCTCAATCCACTGAGCTACGCCAGCCAGGGCTACTAAAGCATATTTTTATTACTTAATGAGGAAATGTAACAGGGGATAAGAAGAAATGGGTATGATAACTCTGACAAGAAGTGACCAAGCCCCCAGGTGGCAAACACAAGGCCCGCGGGCTGAATCTGGCCCTCCACCTTGTTTTATCTGACGGCAGTGCAGACAGTAACCAGGTAACTAGGGTACCCTAGTTAAGGAGTAGCTACATTTATACCGCCCTAAAATTACATTTGCCCCTTTGAAGGCGACCACGAGGCAGAGTGGCCCCCGGTGAAAGCGAGTTTGATGCCCCTGCTCTATGCGGAACTGACAATAGATGCAAAGACAGCGGGCACTACCACAGAGGGTGCAGAGCCCTGGCCCAGCTGCTGACTAGCCCTGTGACCTTGTCCAGGTGTCTTCGTCTTCTCTGTGCTTCAGTCTGCTTATCTGTAAAATGTCAGTGCTAATATCTCCCACTGCATAGGCCTGTGTTTACCAACACAGGTAAAGCAATAGGGTAACAGTGCCTGGCACATAGTAGGCACTCAAGTAATGTTAGCCATTGCTAACTATAATAATTATTACTACAGACTTTTTCACTGTGATAGAGAACTACATCACTTTAAAGAAGAAACACTTTAGCTGATTTATGTAGCAGCTAAAATGTCAGTTTAATCAATAAATAGCTCATCAGTTAGAGAAACGCTGAATTACGATGGTTAAACTCAAATGTAAGCATTACCTTCAAATTCATTCAATGATCCTAATTCCTTCATTCTAATCCCAGTTCCCTGTACTTATTGCAGTTGGCATTTTCTACTTGCCTGATTATCTGATTAATGTTTGCCTCTCCCACTAATTTAGGAGGTGTGGGGACAGGAACTGTGTCTTGATCTGCCAAGTTATTAGTTCCTGTCATATATCGGGGATCTAATAAATGTGGACTGAATAAAAAAGAACCACAGGACAGCTCTTTGTCGCAGGTACGGGAAGAACAACCTGCCCTGGCTGATGTGGCTCAGGGGATTGAGAGCCGGCCTGCAATCCGAGAGGTCATCGGTTGGATTCCCAGTCAGGACACATGCCTGGGTTGTGGGCCAGGTGTCCAGTTGGGGGCCATGAGAGAGGCAACCAATCCATGTTTCTCTTGGAAATCACTTCTCTCAAACACTGATGTTTTTCTCCCTCCTTTCTCCACTCTCTAAAAATAAATAAATAAATAAAATAAACTGCCCCTGCCTTTCAAAAAGCATTAAAAAAAAAAAAGTAAAGCATCCAACTCCTTAAAAAAAAAAAGAACAGGAACTGCCGGCCAAGATGGAGGCATAGGCAGACACACTGAGCCTCCTCGCACAACCAAAAGAAGGACAACAATAATTTAAAGACAAAAGGCAGTCAGAACTGACAGAAAATCAAACTGTATAGCAACAGACAACAAAGGAGTTAAAGAAGACACATTCATACAGCCCGGGGAGGGGCGGAGGCAGGCAGTGGGGCAGAGAGGACCAGTGCAAGGCAGTGGCTGGAGGACCGGGGCAGTCAAAGCGGCAGTGGAGGACCCAGTGAGGCAGCGGACTGTGGAGCAGGCCTCTCAAGGCTGAGCTAGCTGGCAAGGCAGCAGCAGGTGGACCCAGCGAGGCCGCGGGTTGCGGACTAGGTGTTCCACATTTGCAAGTAGATAAACTGGGAGGAACAATTGGGGAGCAGGACAGACTGCACAACCCAGGGTCCCAGGAAATGAAACCCCAAACCTCTGACTGAAAGAATCTGTGGGGCTTGAGGTGCTGCGAGAGGCTCCCAGCCTCAAAGGAGAGTTCGCTGGAGAGACCCACAGGGTCCTAGAATGTACACAAGCTTACCCACCTGGGAATCAGCACCAGAAGGGCCCACTTTGCTTGTGGGAAGTAGGGGAGGTGACTGAAATCCGAGAGATAGCAGAGCAAGTGCCATTGTTCCCTCTTGGACCCCTGCCCCACATACAGCATCACAACACAGCAAAGTGGGTTACCCTGCCCAGGTGAACACCTAAGGCTCTGCCCCTCACTATGTAACAGGTGCATCAAGACAAAAAAAATGGCCCAAATGAAAGAACAGATCAAAGCTCCAGAAAAAGTACAAGTAAGCAATGAAAAGATAGCCAGCCTATCAGATATACAGTTCAAAATACTGGTAATCAGAACGCTCCCAGAATTGGTTGAATTTGGTCACAAATTAGATGAAAAAAACGAAGGCTATGCTAAGCAAAATAAAGGAAAATGTACAGGGAACCAACAGTGATGGGAAGGAAACTGGGACACAAATCAATGCAGTGGACCAGAAGGAAGAAAGAAACATCCAATTAGAAAAGAATAAAGAAATAAGAATTCAAAAAAAATGACGAGAGGCTTAGGAACCTCCAGGACATCTTTAAACATTCCAACATCCAAATTATAGGGGTGCCAGAAGGGGAAGAGGAACAGCAACAAATGGAAAACTTGTTTGAACAAATAATAAAGGAGAACTTTCCTAATCTGGCAAAGGAAATAAACTTCCAGGAAGTTCAGGAAGCTCCGAGAGTCTCAAAGAACGTGGACCCCAGGAGGAACACACCAAGGCACATCATGAAGGAGACAATTCTAGAAGCAGCAAAAGAAAAGGAGACAGTTACCTACGAAGGAGTTCCCATCACACTGTCAGCTGATTTTTCAAAAGAGACCTTACAGGCAAGAAGGGGCTGGAAAGAAGTATGCCAAGTCATGAAAGGCAAGGACTTACATCCAAGGTTGCTCTATCTAGCAAAGCTTTCATTTAGAATGAAGGGCAGATAAAGTGCTTCTCAGATAAGGTCAAGTTCAAGGAGTTCATCATCACCAAGCCCTTATGATATAAAATGTTAAAGGGACTTATCTAAGAAAAAAGAAGATCAAAAACATGAACAGTAAAATAACAGTAAACTCACAATCATTAACAACCACACCTAAAACAAATAAACAAACAAACAAAAAAACAAACTAAGCAAAAAACTAGAACAGGAACAGAACCACAGAAATGGAGATCACATGGAGGGTTATCAACAGGGGAGTAAGGCAGGGAGAGAGAAGGACCAGCTACAGAGAATAAGTAGCATAGATGCTAGATAGAAAATAGAAAGGGGGAGGTTAAGAATAGTATAGGAAATGTAGAAGCCAAAGACTTATATGTAAAACCCATGGACATGAACTAAAGGGGTGAAATGTGGGTGGGAGGGGGTTTGCAAGGCAGAGGGGAGTCAAAGGGGGAAAATGGGATAACTGTAATAGCATAATCAATAAAATATATTTAAAAACAAAAACGAACAAAAAAAAGAAGAGCAAACTTCAATAATGGGGGAGATGCCTGGTGTTGAGATGTGGGTTCATAAAAAGAAATCTCAATGGTGTACTTCTCTTAGAGGGGTGTCTCCTCTTCTTCATAGGCCAGCAGGTCATGTTCAAAGACAATAAGCACACCATGAGGCCCACCAGGTCTTCACATGGAGCTCAGGAACTCAGACCTGCTGGCTGGCGCCTGGGCTGGCAGAGGAGGGAGTCCCTCTGCGGTGGCCAGCTGGGCCTCACCGCCCCAGCCCCTAGTGCTAGACTGTTATCTCTTCCTGGTCCTAGACTTCATGACCCTCACAGGCAAAAGGACCAGTAAGAATAAACATTCAACCCCAAATTTAACTGCGCATCTCAGTGGAGACAGGACAAAACTTGGTGACCCCTGAGTCTCATTTAGGGGGTAGCTGATGTTTAACAATTGAGGTCATGTCAATTCTACAATAAAAATGAGAGGAATTATGACCAAACATAGAAGTGGTTCCACCAGCTTTGCGTTTGGGCTGTTCCTCGAATATGGGAATGACAACAACTCAGCTTCAGATATAATTTAGAGATAAAGGGGAAAAAGATTCACAGCACCGGCTGAAGATATAAACAAATTCAGCTTTCCCGGAAAAACACCAAAGGGCTAATGTAACTTGCCAAACACATTGTCTGAAATCCAGCAAGCTGCCAGGGAGCTGAGGCTGCTGAAGATGCTGGGCTGCCCTGTGGGGGCACTGAGGGGCCCTCCTCCAGGCAGGGACTGCTGCACCGAGCCCAACATGGCTCTGTGCTCACACACCGTATACTGACAGTTGCTGCTGGACACTGAGTAGGTGATCGTGGGGACAGAAAGATGCAAACCACACCACCAACATGGAACTGACATGTAACAATGGTGGCCCTTGTCCAGGACACCGCCATCTTTGCCAGAAACACAACATCTCCTAACTAGTCCTCTGGCTTTTACACTTATCCCATAGTGGCCTGAGGATGCTTCAAAAAATTGTTCACCGCTCATGCTCCTCCCTTCATACCTTCGATAAACCTTTAACACTCTCCCAGGACAATTCAAATACAACTATAACCTGCAAAGACCAGCTTGACCTGCTGTTGCTTGCAGCTCCAGTTTTTCAAATACTCCCCTTCCCCTCCCTCCCTATGTCTCAGTCCTATAGGGCTTCCATCGGTTGCTAGGAAATGCCTAGGTCTGTTTTGGCTCATGGCCTTTGTACTTGCACTTCTCTCTGCCTGGCTCTTAGGGAGCTGGCTTGTTTTTACTCTTCAGTGACTTCAATGTCACTCCCTCAGAGAGGAGCCCTCCCCTTTGGGGTTCTCACCCAAAGGGGTGAGAACCGCCCCTAACATTATTCTGTGACACAGCCTCCTATTCTTTCTCTATTTCACAGCACCTGTGAGTCTGTAATTCCTTCATTTGTTTGCTCTCTGGGCCCCTACTGAATGGAAACTTCTAAAGACAGGAACCATGTCTATCTTATTCAGCCTCGTGTCCCTAGTTCCTGGGACAGACTGGCACAGACTAGGCTTTCAATAAGTGTTTGCTGAATGAGTGAACAAGCAATCTGAGGTCACGGATTGGTGGGTTTATATAAAAGGCATAAGAATATAAAGGTGTAAGAGGGGATGATGAATTTGTACAAAATTAGGTAACAAGCATTTCTAAAAAGACTTTAAAAACTATCACTGAAAGATATTAAACCAACTTGGGCCCTGGCTGGTGTAGCTCAGTGGATTGAACGTGGGCCTGTGAACCACATGATCGTGATTCAATTCCCAGTCAGGGCACATGCCTGGGTTGCAGGCCAGTTCCCAGCAGGAGACTCATGAGAGGCAACCACACAGTGATATTTCTCTCCCTCTCTTCTTCCCTTCCCCTCTAAAGATAGATAAATAAAAATCTTAAAAAAAACCCCCAACTTGGTAATTACCATGAGGCATGAACTTCATGGATTGTAGCATTATCTGAGCTTGCACTTTCAGCTTGCTTGCTATCTGATTATCTCTACTTTTATTTTGCACATTTCCCCCTCTGGATCTTAATTCCTAACCTCCAAACTACAGAGACAATATGATAAATAGTGAGAGAGAGAGAGAGAGAAAATGTAGGGAAGGGGATATTATTACCAAAAAACAACAGTAAGATATGGTAATGTTAGTCATTAAAATATTAATAAAAAAATCAAACCACTTGGCCAGGAAACAGCTGTGAGACTCAGCTACAAATGAGTGATTTCTTTGTCTGTGCCACTAGTGTGAGGCAGCAAAGACAGCCCAGGTAAAACTTGCATCATTCGGCAGGCGATACATTATTCTAACTCATCTTTCCAGATGTATGACATTTTGGGCTTGATTATAATGTGCTATAAATAAAGGTTACTCACCGTATCCGCCAGCTGGGGAGAAGAACAAAGGAGATTAGGTTATTATTTGGTAGGAGAACAGAACTCTGTGTAGGAAAATCAGGGCAGCTGAGATTCTGCAGTGTGTGCTTTTTGTACATGATTCAACTCTCAAAGCAACAGATAGGGTTCAGAGAAAATGCAGATGCAGCCCAGCATCTTGGTACAAACACTGCTCCTTCCACAGGGAATAGCAAGGGAGAGGCGGGGCAATCTTCAGCCATAAATCAACAGCCTGAAGCCTGCTGTCAGAGGAAAAGAACTTCTGCTTATAAGGGAACATTAGGTTGCAGAGGTACACTGAATTTGGAAAGTTAAAAGGTCCTACTCTCTTTTTACCCTGAATTTTCCCCATGCAGATTTCTACAGCTATTAATTATATGTACACTCACAAACACACACATGTGTGTGTGAATAAACATCAGAGACAGATTTATTCTGAGGATAATGAAGCTCAAGTTTTAGGTCTGCACTGTTCAATATGGAAGCCATGAGCTGCATGTGACTTTAAATTTTAATTAAAATGAAAGGAAATAAAAAAATTCAGTTTTCCGGTCCTCAGAGCCACGCAGCCAATGGCTACCACACTGGACAGTGCATCGTAGCACCTCAGTCGTTGCAGAAAGTAGACTGGATGGCATTGCTTTTGACCTCTCACCTGCCGGGCCCCCTTGTGAGGCCCTGGGAGGGTGCACAGTCGCGTGCTCACATGAACACGCACTTTTGTGATGTGCAGAAACCATTGTGTGTGACTTCCTTTCTTGTTCCAAAGAACACTTGCTTTTGAAATAATTTTGGACCCACCTTTGGACCCGTAATTTTGTATCAAGCCCCTCCAGTTTTAAACAATCAGGCCTCATCATACTTGGACGTGCCCTTGGGCCATTATAGTTCACAAGGCTTGCGTGTCAGAAAGCCTGCTGTGCTAATGCAGCCCCAAAGCACCGGTCTTCAGGCCCTAATGTGTATGTTGATTCCCGCCACAGATGGGTCCATTCTGCTGCACAAAGGCAGGGCTGAGATCGGCCCTGCATTCAGAGCTTTTCAGTCTGCGTCTTTGAGACCAATGCTGTCTACAGAAAGGGGCTCTAATGTGTCTATTTATCTTCCCCAACATGTCATGAGAAATTTTGACTTTTCCCATCATTCATAGCATTTATTTGGGAAGTGAATGAGCATTTGTAGATGAATGTTAAATAGTCAACCCTCTCCTGATTTTGTACATGGAAGGAATTCCTTCCATGGTGGTAGCATGTGTTTTAATAGAATAAGCTGCCATCAGGGCCTTACAACAAATTCCAAAGAGCATTTTCCAAATCAAAATGCCTGCTCGCTTACAGAATTTCGAGAGGAAAAATATCACAGGAATCAAGCACACCTTTCTAGGTATTTCCAATCTATGAGCCACACTGCAGACTCCCGCCTGCCCACCAGGGGCACATTTCTCTCACCAGGTGAATGCAATCTTGCCACTTAGGGTCAGGTGTTAATATCATTTTAAAGAGCTCACCACCATTGTCCACCAATTGACTTCACCCTCAGGGGAGTTTTGACCTCTTGTCTCAATGTCCCCCAGATTCAAAGCCCTAGATATACTATTACCTAGTGCTTGGAACAGGTTCCATTAGACAAACCAGCACTGAGAGAGGGAGTTAGTTAGTCATCACCAGTCTGTGCTGACTCAAAATATATGCAGTGACATCTCTAATTTTAAGAGATTGGCTGGTTAATTATCTCAATTTCAAGTGCAGAAATTGCTGCTTTTCTGCTATGACTGCTGACAACTTGCGTGATCGTGTTCAGCAGGGTACTTACGACTGTGGTCTCGCACATATTGAATGAGCTCACAAATCTACGATTCAAAAATAAAACAGAGAGAATTAACCAACAGATTGCCAGGCCCTGAAGTTTACAAAGAAAACAAACTTAATGGAGTGCTTGGGACACCCTGTGGGAGCCAGGAGATACATACGGAAAATGAAGCCAATCCTTTGGCCCCCTTCACACCCTAGAGAAACAAACAAACAAACAAACAAACATAAAATGTGGTTTCATTGCTCTAGACACACACCTCAGAGGCCAGAATGCATACCAATGTTACTCTGAGAAAGTGATAACTTTGTAAAGATTTTTATTCTTATTAAGTTAGAGGGAAAGAAAGAATACATGTAGACATCCATCACCTAATTAATTATAACCTATAAGCTGCAGCACAAACCTCTGAAGACCGATTTCCTCCAGCCCCATGTCTGGGTGAGGGTTGCCCAGAATCTAGGATGAAGCTGACCAGTTGATGCTGGCATGAAAAGCTACAGAGGAGGCCTGTGACTCACAGGGGTGTCCAACCTGCACCCATGGGCTGCACCCCGGGACAGCTGTGGATGCGGCCCGACACAAAATCATAAATATACTTAAAACATCATGAGATTTTTTTTGTGGTTACATGTTGCAATGTATTTAATGCATGACCCAAGACAAGTTTTCTTCCGGTGTGGCGCAGAGATGTCACAAGTTTGGACACTCCTGGTAGGATTAGGTAAGGCTGAACCAGCCATAGGGCTGCTCCTCCTTAAGAGAGACATTGGAGTCCCTCAATTCCTTATTTTGCTTTGGCCACTGAGCAGCAGCTGAGCTGATTTCTTAGTCTTTCCCCATCACCGGTTAGGATGACGAAGGGGCCAGACTCAATTCGAACATCTGGAAAGGCAATCCCACTTGTACTCCAAAATGAATATACATTCGTATAACATATGTATATGCAAATGTGTGTCTGTCTGGGTAAGGATAAAAAGAACAAAGTGGAACTGGTTTGAAATCCATGTGTTCAATCCTGTCTTTGGAGCAGAAAGAGTTTGGCTAAGAGAGACACCCAAAGAAAAAAATGCAATGCTGCTGGCTGCTGTGGCTCAGTGGATTGAGCACCAGACTGAGAACCAAAGGGTCACTGGTTCAATTCCCAGTCAGGGCACATGCCTGGGTTGCGGGCCAGGTCCTCAGTAGGGGGCATGCAAAAGGCAACCACACACTGATGTTTCTCTCCCTCTCATTCTCCCTCCCTTCCCCCTCTCTAAAACTAAATAAATAAAATCTTTAAAAAATTCAATGGAGCCCACCTGAATTCCTAAAAAAAGTAAGTTTAATGTGAATGCAACTTTGATCATTTATTTGCTTTTTATTAATATCTCTTGCCTTCCTTCATTTTTTTGATCATTGAATATAAGAGGAGGACGAGGATTGAATAGACAAATAAAATTTACTGATAATTGTGAAGTCTCATTTTAGTCTGAATACTCTTCATTTCCTCTCTCAATTCCCCCCATCTCCCAAGAAATGGCAACTGATATTTAATTGGCAATTTTTGCTTCCTCTTTCCAAGCCCATCAGGGTGGAAAATAGTTGCCAAGCTGCAGAGACAGAAAGCATGTCCATTTGGACAATGAAGACCCTTTGCGTGGACTATTTACTTGGAAAAGGATCTGGTGTGATTTATGGCTTTTCAGCTTACCTTGCGTCCAGCGGGTCCCAGCTCCCCAGGGGATCCTGGTTCTCCTGGAAGCCCAGTGGATATCTTGAAGCAGAATTTATTTACTTTAAAATTGTATGTGTGCACACACACACACACACACACACACAAATAAATAAATAAATGTGGAGGGGGGTTCAGTGTGTTAAGTTTCAAAGTAACTTTCATTTAATAAAATTGAGATATTTATAAAAAGCACACAGAAGAAAAAGAAGTCCTCAGGAACCACTCCTCCCCCTGACAATGCTAATATTTTGGCGTCTTTTTCTAGTTCTTTATTTATTCTCTTAGTGTTAATCTATATGTTTTTCCTTAATATAATTTTATCCCTTTTTCTCTGTTGCCCTTTAAACTAAATACCTATGGTATCTCTGGACACTTTCATGTTACTCAATATTCTTTTGCAAAATCACTCTTCCTGGTTGCACAGTATCCTAATACCTAGATATACCACGGTCCATCTAATCAGTCCCTTATTATTGGCACTTAAGTTTGCTGCTGTGGCAATAAGCAATGCCACTATAAAGCTGTATTGCAATTCTGGTTACTTCCTTGGGGAAGCTTGCTAGAAGTGGAACCAATGGGTAAAGGAAGAAATTTTTATCTCAATGAAATTTTATCTAAATTTAATTAGTGACTAAAATGAAAAACAAATGAACAAACCCCCCCCCCGAAAAACAAAAAATATATAAAAATCCTTAAAACAACAAATAAAACATTAACAGTTGGTTAGAAATCTTTAGTGAAATGGGGAACAGCAGTGATCATAAAAACAACCGTTGTCGACATTTAGTTTATGCCAGGAATTTTTTCCATGTTCATGTAACAATATGATTTAACAAAGGAAAGCTAGAATTAGTGTAAAAATTAGAACCATATTCCTTTGTTCAGTCAAAATGCTGCAGGATTTATAACCTTTATAGGAATAAACATGAACTTGTCTAAAATCAACATAATTTGTAGAAGCATTTCCCAAGGAGCTGCAAATAATTATTGGTGCCCTTTGGGTATTCTGATGATATTCACAGTATGCTGGGTTGAGTAGAAAAGAAATCACCTATCATCTTTTATTTAGAAGATACAGACTAACCTTCCAGGGGAGAATGGTAGATTGAGCATATGCATGTACTTTTGAGCCTTCCCGGTGCCTTACTGAAATAATAGTAAGTGGACTTTTAAACAGGGAAAAAAAAAACCCACCAAGCACGGAAAGAATGAGAAAGGAGATAACAGCCATAGTCTTTGCAAGTTAGAAGGCAGATGTATAAGTGTGTTACATGCCTCAGCAGATCTGAAAAAGCTGAATTCTAAGTCAACAGCAGGGAGAGCCAAGAATTCATGTGCTTTATAGCACATTCCCAGGAGGCTCAGGAAGTGTCCGCCCGGGCACCTCTAGAAGCATTGTCGGAGCAGAGGGGAGAAGCTGACTAAGGAGGACTGGCTGAAAATCATCTGAGGAATCCACCATCCCCTCTCCATTCTCTATAGCTGTGTGAATGTTCCTTCTTCTACCCCAACACCGGACAGAAGGAAAGCCGAGGTGTCTATGCTAAGGATTTCAGGGAAGAGTCGAAGGCCCCTGGTACCACCCTGAGAACAGAGAGATGGAATGAAGGTATGTGAAGTAGATATAAGGCCCTCAGCTCTTCTTCTCCACGTGGTCCCTAGAAAGCTGGCAGTCCGACCTCCACCCCAGGCAGGAAATGGAAAGAATCTTCTCAGGAGACTCGGACTAGACAAAGACGACCTCAGATGCTGGTATCAGAGATTTGCTAAGAACTCAGCCAGACCATTCGGCAGTGAACTTGTGGTTGACCAGTCCCATTGTCCCTGAGGCTTCCAATCAGCCTTTTTGTCCTCAATTCTGAAATAGGAAGAAATATTGCCTTCTTCAGACATGTGAGAAATATAGAGAGAAAAAAAGAGTGGAAAAAAACAAGCTATCTGGGCAAAGAAGACTGAAAAATGCCAATTTAGATCCTTAAGAGAGGTGAGAGAAGAATTTTAGCCATGAAACAAGAAGAAGTAGTATAAAAAAAGTAATATTCAGAGAGAAAAAATGAGCTCTTTTAAATTGAAATAGAACACCATGAGGTAAAGTCCATGAACTCTCCCAAGAAGTACAGCAAACAGACAACCTAAAAATTTAAGAGAGAAGAGATGGGGGTGGAGGGATTGCCATTTTTTCCTCACAAATCTTGTGAAATTACTTGATTCTTTCAATCCGTGGTTCTGAACTGGGGAGAATTCTGAGCCTCCCCCCACCCCCCGAAGGAGCCACTTGACAATCTCTGGGGACATTTTTGCTGTCATAAGGGGGATGGGGACAGTGGCGGCTGGTGCTGGCATCTAGAGCAGCAATTTTCAACCAGGGTGCCACGGCCCAACGGGGTGCTGCAAGGGTTTTTAAAACATGCAATACCTGACCATTTAGTCAGGGGCACTGACCTCTTTTTCCTTAGATTGTCAAATTAAGAAATGACAACGGCCAACATAACAATAGTCATCCAGTGTGAACAAATCAAAATTATACCTATTTTTGTCAGATTGGCAAAGAATATTATTTATTTTTTCAGTATGCCACAGAATTTTGGTAATTAGCTTATGTGTGCCAGGAGATGAAAAAGGTGGAAAATTGCTAATCTAGTGGATAGATCGGCAGGATGGGACACTGCTAAATCTACTGGAGTGCACAGGACAGCAGCTCACAACAAAGAGTTATCCAGCCCGCCACGTCACCCCTGAGTTTGAGAGTCCCTGCCTTGAAGTATGTGCATTTTTTAAAGTTAATAAAATATAAGTACATACAAACACACAAGAATACACAAAGTAAGAGAGGTTAAAAATCAAGGCCAATTAAAAAGAAAACTCTTTAGTTAGTGGAAAAAAAAAAAAAACCAAGGTGAAGATTCAGAAGGCTTACACTAGGAATGTCAGTATTCCAAGAGAACTGAAGAGGCACTCACCATGTAAGGCAACGCTTCCCCACAATCCTCCAACAGCAACATCAACTTTTTGAGAAGGAAAACCTGGAGGTTTTCAGTGCACTTCCAATTCAACAATACTCATGTAGATGAAAATGCAGCTTGGCAGATGAAATTAGCAAGTTACGCACAGCAACAAATTGCCCAATGTGGGAGGAAAGAAAAAAGAAATTCAAGGAACCAAAGGCCAAGAAAAAAAGTTAATATATTACCCACTAGTTTATTGTTTTTTCAAAAATGATTAATGTGCCATTGGGAGAGAGGAAACCAACAAGCAGCTGAACTCGTTAGAAGGTTTCCAGTGTTCAAGGGTAATCAGCCTCATTAACAAGCAGAGAGAAAGAGGATACAGAGATATTTCAATGCAGATGACATCTAGATTAACTTGAAAGTCTTTTCCAATTGTCTAATTATATCAGTCTTCCATTTCTTTTAAAGAGCCTGATGTTAAAGGACAGTGATCCAGAAATATGATGAGGGAAAGAATTATAGCTGGGAGGCAGTTCTCTTGGGAAAGGCAGGATGACGGGAGAAAAGAGCAGTTTCTTTACTTTGCAGCCCTAAAACCCACATAAATAATCACTAAAGTGCTTGCTGTATGATGTAAAATATACATATATATATATATATATACACACACACACATATATATATATATATGTACATATGTATATATATATATATATCCAGAGTAAAATGAACTCTGATGACAAGAACGAAAAACCACCTCAAGTACCAAGTTCAGTCAGATTCGGTATTTTTCTTTTCCTGCTCGACCTGGTGTTCGGGTCAGCCCACCTGATCAGTGCTGGTCCCAATGCGACAAAGAACACATCTGGAGACAATTATACTACCCTTGTCTCTCTTTGTAAAACAGCTGTCTCATCTAAGTGTAAGATGTAGAAAGAGTCAGCAAACACAAAAATCCATTCTGAAGCCCCTGGAACCCAAGGCCCCTGATGCCTGCAAAATGTAATGGAGACTCGTGTTCGGTCTGAGTGAGTCACAGCATTGGGCAACATCTAACCCCCTCCCATGAATAATAAAGGGATATTCGGTTACATAATACATAGCAACTGGCTCTCAAAGCTCAAGAGATACCCTCTTGAGCTCAATAAAGAGAGGGTCTTTCAGGGCACATACCTCACTAAGATACAACAGTTAACAAAGCCTTCACAGTGAAGATAAGCTCTCAGAGGGTGTTAGGTTGCACTAAAGCTGCCAGGGAGACGTGATTAAATGGACCATATTTGGGGAGCTTCATTACCCAATGTCGCCCCAATAAATTCTATTAAAAACCCATTTTGGACCACTGGAATTCCTTAAAACTTTTTTAAAAACCAGGAATTATAGTACCTTGGCAGCCAGAAGAGGTAAACTTGGTCACTAAAAGCACACAGTTATTGCCCTCTTCCTGGCCTTGAAGGACGAGCAACACATCCATTTCCTTACCCAAGTTTGCTTTAAAAAAGTGCACACATTTGGCCTCTTCACACAACTACAACAAAATTACAACTAAAATATAGAACCATCATTCAGAACCAACAGAAATCAAGGTGAATGAAAGTCTGACAGTTACAGAATTAAAGAACCCACAACCATTAAGACTGGTAAGAGGGGCTGGTCCTATAATTACGTGAGGTGGATAAAAATTTGGGAGGGATATCTCAGGAGCAAGGAGTCCAGACCCACACTAGGTCCCCCAGCCCAGGGTTCCAATGCCAGGAAGATAAGTTCCCCCAATTTCTGGCTGTGAGAACCAGTGGGGAGTGCTTGGTGGAGAAACAGCTGGAGCCCCAAGCACTTCCTCTTAAAGAGCCCACAGGCAGAGTCGTCTACTCACACTCACCCCCTCTGAGCTCTGGCACAGAAGTGGTGTCTAGAGGGACACCAATGGTGTGTAGGGAGAGGCTGAAGTATCTGGCATCAAGGTGAGCAGAGGCCATTGTCCCTTTTCTGGGCCTTCCACAGAGCTGGCAGACTGGTCCCTTATCTAAGATTCCATCAACCTGACCTAACACTGTTTGACCTGCCTTGGAGATTCCCACAGACTCGCCCCACCTAACTTAAGGGCCCACCCAAGCTGCTTTTCCGTGTGAACAAACAAGCAGCAGCTGGCTGCAGTGAGCGCCAGGCCCAGAACTAGCAGCCTAGATTCACAGCTTGGCTTCACCCAGGAATTTCCAAGCCCAGCACAAGTAGCTGCCATCTCATATTGCTTTATGGTTCAGGCAGGGTATCCTGGGTGAAACAGGTGGGGGCTGACCTTGGCCTGCACCTCCCAGGGAAACCCCAGAGCCAGCACACCCCGTGGACAGCTACAGACCACGTTGGAGCACCACCATCCTGCCCCTGCACAGCTGATCCTCCACTGAGGGTGGAGGGTTGTGGACAGTGGTCACTGCCAGTCCTTGCAGCTGACTGGCCTGGGTAAATCCTTCCCATTGACCTGCCTACAGCAATCAATGCTCAATTAAAGAAGAGGGTGTACTCAGCCCACCTGGAGGGCACCTCAAGTACCCGGCTTGGGTGATAGGGGAGGCAGTGTCACTGGACCCTACAGGGGTCCTACTACATTAGGCCACACTACCAAGACACGGAGCTAAAGCAGCTCTACCTAATACAGACACAGGGAGGCTGCCAAAATGAGGAGACAAAGAAACATGGCCCAAATGAAAAGACAAATCAAAACTCCAGAAAAAGAGCTAAATGAAATAGAGAAGACCAATTGGTTATAAGGATGCTCAAGGAACTTACTGAGGACCTCAGCAGCATAAAAAAGAACCGGTGAGACACACAGGACACACTAATTGAAATAAAGAATAATTTACAGTGAAACAACAGTAGAATGGACAAAGCTGGGGATCAAATCAGTGATGTGGAACATAAGGAAGCAAAAAATGACCAATCAGAACAAGAAGAAAAAAATTGTTTTAAAAAGTGAGGATATATAAGCAGTCTGTGGGACAACTTTAATCAATCCAACATTAGCTTCATAGGGGTGCCAGAAGGATAAGAGAAAAGAGCAAGAAATTGGAAATCTATTTGAAAAAATAATAAAAGAAAATTTTCCTCATTTGGTGATGGAAATAGACATGGAAGTCCAGGAAAAAGCACAGAGAGTCCCAAACAAGATGGGTGCAAAGAGGCACCAAGACACACCCAGATCAAAATGTCAAAGGTTAAAGATAAAGAGATTGGAGGGGGGTTGTGGGAGAATGGGTGAGAGGCGAGGGGATTAAGTGTAAACAGGTAGTTACAGAGTAGTCATGGTAAAGTACCGTATAGGAAAGGGAGTAGCCAAAGAACTTGCAGGCATGACCCATGGACATGAACGATGCTGGGGGGATTGCCTGAGGGAGTGGGGACTGGTGCTGGGTAGAGGAGGGACAAAGGGGGAAAATCAGGACAACTGTAATAGCATAATCAATAAAATATAATAAAAAATACATACATCTTATGAGCCTTTGAAAACAAGTGACAACTCAGATGATTGGAAAAACATTGAAAAGGACTTCCCAAAGTAGCCGCGGTTGTGAGCATCAAACAAACTTACCATCAGGCCCCTGGCTCCCTTGGGTCCAGCTTCTCCTGGACCACCGGGGTCACCAACCTCACCCTAAATAAGTTTGGAAAAAGAAAATAAATAGTTATTAAAATCAGAGAGATACCTCAGTGTCTTTTGAAACTAATTCCAACATGGAGACATTTTCTTTTCTTTTTTAAATTCCAAGTCAGAGTTATAAAACTCCTTTCCAAAATTTTTACTGTTATTTTATTATAGTCATCCCAATTTCCCCCCTTTGCCCTCCCCTCCCCAGCCCACACCCTCCTCCCGCAGCCAATCCCCTCTCCGTTGCCCGTGTCTGTGGGTCATTCACACATGTTCTTTGACTGGTCCCCGCCCCTTCTTTCCACCATTATCCACCGCTCCTTCCCCCTCCTGTCACTTTCAGTCTATTCCATGTTCCCATGCCTGTGGTTTTATTTTGTTTGTTAGTTTGTTTTTTCATTAGATTCCTCTTATAAGTGAGATCGTACGGTATTTTGAAGACATTTACATACACACTTGTACCTTTTAAGTCTTTTTTGAGGTACACCCCCAAACTCCACAATTTTATAGCTGTTTCACTTCTGCCTGCCCAGTCAGAACACAGACTCTTTGGAGACATGAGCTCTGTCCTTATTTTGTCCCCTGATCCTGTCGGAGGAGCTGGCATCTACTGAGCTCGGTCAGTGCTTCTAGCACAAGTGACAGCATTGCTAACTTAGTATCTGAAGGAGATTTACAAACATGTCGGGAAGAAGGGGTTGGGGGGGGGTTGGGTAAGTTCGGTGGTCCTTACACCTCACTTTGAACAAATAAGAAAACAGATACGATAGAGGAGCAGCAGCACAAGTGCTCAGGAAAACAAGGACAATTTCTTCCTTTCCCTATGAATTCAACAACTAAAAATAAAATTCTTATTTTTCCAAAGATTTTATTTCTTTCTTTTTAGAGAGAGGGGAAGGGAGGGAGGGAGAGAGGGGGAGAAATACCAATGTGTGGTTGACTCTCACGTGGGCCCCACTGGGAACCTGGCCTGCAACTCAGGCCTGTGCCCTGACTGGGAATCAAACCGGTGACCCTTTGGTTTTCAACCTGTGCTCCAATCCACTAAGCTCCATTAGCCAGGGCTAAATTCTTTTATTTTTAAAAAGCCTGCTGTCTCCCCTCCTTTCTCCCACAATGACTTTAGAAATTCATTTATAATGAATTGCCCCATTGGCCCATGGCACGTTCCATGACCTGAAGCGCCTCTGATCGGTCCCCAGTTAGTGTGAAGCGCACAGTACCTTAGACCCGCTTTCTCCAGGGAACCCTTCTTGTCCCTGTAATCGATAGTACAGAAAATTAATATGTGCATAGATCACCAAGGTAGATTTATACTGACTTTAATTTGACCTCCTGACTTATCTTGTTTTTAGTGCCTATGAACCAAGGAAGGACCAAAACACCTGAAAATGAAACTGTAAAGCACCATTTGAAAAAATGACTTCAACTTCTAAATTGAACTACTTACTGACTTCACCAAAATATCATGGCGAGCTAAGATAAGTGGACAACTGCACGCTGCTGAGGAATTACAAATCAGCTCCCCTTCCACTGTAGGGGTAGCATGGGGAAGCCAGTCTTTTGGCCACGTGTTTCTGAAATCGTCCTCTTCAAATGGATTTCAGTGGGGAAATCTGGGAAGCCTGGAGTCTCAACCTGATCTGTCCTTGTCCAGTTCTCTGCTTACTTTACTTTGACCACAGACTATAGTTGAAGAAGTATGATAACCCCCATTTGATGAAAAAATATTTGATTTAAAATAAAGTTTACTTTCTGATTATTAAGCAGAGTATCTCCTCAAACATGGATAAAATACAAAAGAATAGAAAGAAGAAAAGTCACCCAAATCTCATCACCCAGAATCTCATTACCCATTATAAATACTTTGTGATATTTTCTTTTAGCTTTTTAAAAAGTATTAGAGCACCATTGGGATAAACGGATTTTCCTGATTCCATTCTGATATTTTACTTGATATGTTACATAATGATGTCTTCACATAATTATACATGTCACATACATACACTCTAAATAGTGGTAATATTCCAATGCTGTAGGCCACTTAATACTTCCCTTTTATGAGACAGTAAAGTTGTTTTCAATTATTTTCTATTGTAAAGCACATTTCACTGGCAATCTCTCATTCCAAGTTCTTTCATTCCAAAGAACTTTTAGCTTTGTCTGTTTTCCCAGACAGCCTCTTGCGTCATTCCCAGTGGTATTTCATTTGGAATTACACTGATTCTTCATAATGTTTTAGACTTTTCAACATGAACTTGGCATGTCTTTTTAATCATCAAAGTTTCTCTTTTATATCTCGGTAATTCTTTCTCATAGGTCTCAACCACTTTACATAAAGGACATTAACCTTATTGTTTCTGTGGCTGTTATTATGATTTCTAGGCAGTCACTATTAATGTATATATAAATCACTGGCTTTGATAAATTTTCTAGCTTACTTCCAGACACTTAAATATACAACTATCCTTCCGATATAGTTAAAAGTTTTGTGAGTTACTGCTTGGCCCAGTGCATTTACAAAGGCTCTTCCAAACCCTCACTAATGGCTAAAGTAAACATAATAAAACAAGAACACCTTTGGGACTGTCACCCTAAATACACTCAAGCACAGGGCGGGAACATGTCAGGCCCCGGCTGCACGGCTCTGCAAAGACCAGGACATCAGCTTTCAAGTTTCAACTGTTGCCTGCACCATAAACCACCAAATTTTTCCTTCTTCTACCATATTCCCCACAGGATATCAGCAAATAAATTGCCAAAATCTATCTCTAAAAAGTCCAAAACTGCCCTGCTCACTTTCTTTTCTGTTTAGTGTGGAAAACGAACAAAAAACCCCCAAGCAACAAAGAAGTAGTGGAAAATGTCCAGCTTGCTGCTGCTGAGTCTTACCTTTGCTCCTTTACTTCCAACGCTACCGTAACCTGGGTTGCCATCGTCACCCTGTAAACCAAGCAGTTAATTACAAGTGCCCAGACCACAGACAGAGGCAGGCTTATTTATCAGAAAACAAAGCAGCCAGCTGTGAGGTGTGATGGAGAAATTAGGAAGCAGGATTCTCCAAGGCAGGCCACTGACATTTGGTGACAGCGGCACTAGAGACATCTCTCAAGAACACATACAGCACTGTCCCTTAGTCTCACCTGTAGCATCTAATAAAGTGGGAATAATAATTATACCTGCTCCTGGCGTTATTATGAGGATTAAATGAGAAAAATCTCAGGCATGTCGTACTTTCAATAAAAGGCAAGTGGTGTTTTGTCTTCCAGATAACCCAGGCATTTTAACCCCTTAACACTAATCCATTCCCACTTTGCCAGATAAAAATAAGACCTTCTGAACGCCTGGGCACTGGCTTCTCTTGGACCCTTGTACAAGGCCTTAGTGAGCTGTCTTGAGCTGGGGGTGGGGGGGTAGGGGGGGTGGGGGGTGGGGAAGTGGGGGCTGGGTTTCTGATGACTGGGTTCTCACAGTGGGGTTGGGGTGGGGAAGGACAAAAGAAGGGCTCCGGGGATGCGAAAGGCAAGTTCCGTCCATTTAGTCCTTTGGCTTCCAGAGCTCCTGGCCAGGATGATTGACACCTGGGAGGATGCCACCTTGGAGAAGCTGGCCAAGGAACTCACCCAAAATGAGGATAACATCTCAATTTCTAGAAAGTTATAAGGCTGGATTAGGATGGTATATTTAACCCCCTATTTAGAGAACTGCACCTGACACCCACTGAACGAAAAGATTGTGAGGGCAATGCTTTCATCTCCAAGCGAAAAGTAAGGACAAAACACAAACCGGCAAGCCTCGGGGGCCGGGGAGGCCCATGGCTCCTTTGTCTCCCGGATCTCCAGGTTCTCCCTGTTACAAAGAACATTGAAATGTATCCTTGTTAGGTTGTTTTTGTAAACAAAATAAAAATGATAGCACAGAGACAGTACTTCCAACTGCATCCATGTGTAGCGCACAGTGACACTGGGTTTGTAGCCAGGACTGAGCATTGTGCAACCATCACCGGAGGAGCTGCTGCTGCTGCTGGCTACTGAGGTCTCCTCTAGTGATAAATGAAGCTTCAACGAGTCTGATGTGTTCAGCGCAAGCTGCCATCCTAGCCACTCAGTGCCAAGGACCGCACCCGTGGAAGTGCCTTGCCACGAGTCAAAGAGGAAGCTCTGTACTGTTTAAGAAAATGAACAGAACTATTTTCCATGATGATCCATGCAGATCATCTGGTTGCTGTAAAGATGACAGATGTTATTAATCTAGAAGTGCCCATCAATACAACAAAGCATTCCTGGCAATGACCTCTGACAGCTGGAACACCCACTGAAGGTTCTAAACCAACCTCAGGACTGTGTTGAGGGAATTCCAGCTACTTCGGAGAGTTGGCACAGGTCGACAAAAGGCTACCTCCTTTTCTTAGAAAACAAACAAACTTTCTTTTGATTTACAGAAACGTGAAGACAATACCCAGCGTTCCGATATGCTCCTATCGACCATTACTTTAGTCACATTGATAGGGAACATTTCTCAAAATAAATGATATTGATTCATTATTAACAAAAGTCCATACTTTGTTCAGATGTTCCTAGGTTTTACCAAATGTGCTTTTTGTTGTTGTTGTTCCAGGATCCATGTCACGGCTACTTAAGCTCCTCTTGACTGTGACGGTGTATTAACTCTTCCTAGTTTTTGATGGTGCAAACAGCTTTGAGGAGTACTGGTCAGGTATTTTGTAGAATGTCCTTACGTTTGGGCTTCTAAGATGTTTTTTTCCTCATAGTTACATTGGTTTTTATGGGTTTGGGGGATAAAGGCCACAGTGGTCAAGTGCCATTCTCATCCCATTGTGTCAAGAGTATATCCCGTCTCTCACTGGCTCTCACTGCTGATGCTAACCATAATCATCCGGCTGAGGCCATGCTGGGCGAGGTTCCCATTGTCTCATTATCCCCCTGCCCTTTGCCTCATGCAGCCTTTGGAAGAAACCCTGTGGGAGTGGTGTAGCCCCCACTGAGTGGGAGTGGCTAACTCATTTTAGGGCTAGAAAGGCAACACAGTGCATGTGAGAAGTGCACATGGACGCATGTCCACCAGCACTGAGGTCAGGGTGACACCTAAGAGGGCTTCACGGAAGGGAAGCAGACCATCTGATGCCCCGAGGCCTCTTTCTGGGCAGTGGCTCTCAAAGCATGCATCAGCGGATACTCTTGACCTTTCCTCCTTGAATGCTTCTTCTCAGCACCCAGTATGCTTTTTGGTTTCTTCCCCTCCTTTCTAATAAGTCATTGTGTGACTTCTCTTCCCCTTCTTACAAAAAGACGTTCCCCCAGAGTCTGAATGACTCTGAAATCTGCATGTCCAACTAGCCCTAAAGCCTCTCCCCATCCCCCAAACCACATGAGCTTCTTCACTCCTATACCCGCTCTCCCTCGTGACTTTCTGACTTCCGCGATGGTGTTACCACTCACGATGGAAGCCTGTGTGTCCCCAACCAGCCATCTCCCCTCTTGATTCAGTTTCCTCCTGGAAGAGTCCCCCGCTGTTAAGTCACCCAGTCATTGTTTGGTCTGGTAACTGTGAGCATATACCAACTAGTCTCCGGGCCTCCAGTCTCAGCCTTCAAAATATTTGCGCTGAGTTGCCTATTTACAAGTCTTTCAAAGTCTGGCTGCTTTCATATACTTTAATACAAAATTGTTAATAGCACTGCACTGGCTACTTAATAAAGTCAGTCACCACAGACTTTCTTATTCTTTACGTGCCATTGTTCAACCCAACTACCTGTTTGCAGGATTTTCCAGCCCTGTACTCTCCTTCACCCAATTTCTTCTCCGTGAAATTTCCCATGCTCCCTCTCCACTTGCCAAAGTCCTGCTCATATTCTAAGGCCCATTCAGAGTCTGTAGCTTCTCGGTTGCCTCCTTCCCCGGTCCGGAATACCGCTATGAGCACTATGTTAACACTTCAGTTCTCTGTTTCCGACTCTCTGATACAGATTATTGTCCTGAAAATATCCTAAATTCTGTGGAGTTGACTCCATGTCATATTTGTCATTATACGACCCAGAAACTCTTCCAGGAAACACCTATTTCCTAAGCACATATTATGTGCCAGGTATAGCTCTCAGCATGAGGGGCGCCTCAGTGAGCAAAACAGACAAGGCTCTCTGCTCTCCTGGAGCGGACTTTCCAGGCTAGCTGAGTGCCAGTCCAGGGCCTTTGCCTGAAAAGGTGTTCAGCAAACATTTATATGAATGGAGAAAAAAGTAATGGGAGAAGTAAAGGTTTGCATGTATGGAGAGGAGAAGAAGGGAGGAACAAAGGAAAGGAGCGTGGGTGGTAGGAGGGAAGGAGGAAGGAGGGAGCGTGCCCTCAGAAGAGGCCCCCTTCCTTGGGGTCCCATAGCTCGGACAGGGAGTAGCCCCTGCTGAGATTCTGTGACCTGGAATCCCTGATCTCATCCTGGTCCACACCCAAGTACTCACTCTTATTACTGGTTCTCTAAGAATCAAGCCAGGGTATAGGGGCAATGGGATATGTTCTCCTCTCTGTTGAAAGGGCTCTGGCTAATCCAACCAGACACATTTCCCTGAGGAAAAAAACTTAACTTTGGTGGGTACAAAGAATGTGACCTACTTTATTTCCTTGGCTTCCCAAATGGCCTTGACTCCCTGCCTTTCCTTCTGGTCCTGGAGGCCCCTGAAACAAAACAAGAATTACAAATACAGCAGAACATAAAACAACTTTCCTTGAAACCATCGGTGTCTTTTCTAAGAGCAAAATGAACCCCAGACGCAAAAAAGACATATGGCTTCATTGATTCTTGCTTTGGAAAAAGTATCCCAGCTGTCAAATGAAGCCTAGTAAATAAAGGAAAATTAATAAAGTAATTCATGCCAGATGTTGCCTAAATGAGTGCCAGTCTTCTCTCCAAAGAGATGTTAGGTTCTCACTGTTTTGCTGTTAGAGTGGATGTTGCTAAAATGTGAAACATGTACAGTGGGTGTTCTAGATGACATTTGCCTTGAACTATATTCTTCTTGGTTCCTTGCTTTGGTAGAAAACACATTGTGTGTGTGTGTGTGTGTTCTATGCTAAACATCTTTATTTGCCAATACAAGGGGGTGGGATCCAAAAACCCCAGAATTTATTTAGAAAATTTTGTGTATTTATTCTTAAATCTTTAAACTACAGTCACCGTCAAAGTACTCTCTGTTTGATGCAATACACCTACCAAGACTTTTTTCCACTGCTCAAAACAGTTTTTGAACTTGTTAATTTTGATGCCTTTTAGTGTTTCTGTGGGTTTTTTTTAACTTCTTCCACATCAGCAAAACATCTTCCTTTGAAAACTTTTTTCATCCGGAGAAACAAAAAAAAAAAGGTCACTCGGGTAAGACTGGGGGAATGGCGGGGGGGGCATATGAGAATTAGGCTGTTTTTGGTAAAAAATTGCTGAACACCCAGTGTGGTGTGGGCAGGTGCACTTGTAAATCACCCATCATGAAATGGACAAACATGTTGAAAGACTCTTAAAAAAATATTCACTGAAGCTGAATGCAGCATCTCACAACAATGCTAGCTGGTATACTGATAAAGATGGGTTCTGAGAACACTCACCTAGTGGGGGAAGCCTGAACCACAAGGGGCCTGCCTCCAGAAGATAATTCTGTTTTTTTTCTGTGTTCCCCCTTGTTATAGTATTTGCACACCAGAAAGATCAAGAAACTTTACTGAAAATAATTTACAATAACAAGATATATTTAGGTAGTGCAATATTCTGAAATAGTTTTCTCTTTCCTAGCAATAAGTTAGAAATTTAAATGACTTTTCATTTACCAGTGGGAAATATACTGTAATATTCTTAGATGAACTTAACAAAAAAGATAAAAGACCTACATAAAGAAAGCTTTAAGAGCCTATTGAAGAATATCACAAAACTTAAAAAGATGGGTAAACACACCACACATCTATATGGAAAATCTATTTGATACAATAGAAGTCTCTCCAACATTCCAGAAGAATGTTTTATTGGAATAGTTTTAAAGCTGAACATTTAAAAATCCCAGTTCAGAAAGAGCCTAAATGCCTTTTTATGTTATTGACATTTCGGATTAGAGTTTTCCCTTGGGTTATCAAAACACATGGCAACAAAAACGTGTTTTGGTTAGATTGTTTCTAAATACTTGTAAATAACCCCAGTATTGGTGAATTAAAATCATTTTTATAATTTTTTTTACCATGGTTACTATAATTTAAAAATAAACAAAATCTGTGCAATGAGCATGGTACTTAGCAGATTGTGTTCAGAAGAAAAAAATTATGACATTAATCTTTCATCTTCAAAAAAGTTAAAACTGCAATAAGTTGGGCATAAAACATTTCCCAATATGAAAGACTGTTAAACAATGAATTGGTTACTAAGAAAGATAGTGTAATATTTCCACAGCCTGTCATCTTTTCCCCTCGCTTGTCTTAAAAAAAAAAAATCTCAATTTTGTCTCTCTCCGTAGCAATCTGTGTCCTTCCACGTCCACCACTGCACGGGGCTCCCACAGCCTGCAAGTTCTGCCCAGTTGACTTTTTTGTTCTGAGCTTATCTGAGTTTAACCATGTATATTGGGGGATTTTTCCACTAACTCTGTAACATCAAGTTACCATGGTCTTCCTGGTCCCTCTCTCGTCTCTTCTCAGGAAATCTTGAAGACGCTTCATCTTCTATTTGCCTCTTAAATCTCCATGTGCCCCAGGGACCCGTCCTCTGACCTTATTTTCTCACTTCATCCCCTTTGGCCGAGTGGCAGCCCCGCAGATCCACAAACCACTTCCACACAATGAGTCTTAGACAGATCTGCAGTCCAAACCAGACTCACACACTAAAAGGCCTTGTGGCTATCCTGTAGGAAGTGATTACCAAAGATATATTGACCGTAAGTCATGTTTAGTCTCATGTTTTTTTCATTAAGAAATGGTGACACTTTTACTCCCCCTGAAACACAAGCCCGAAACCCAAGGATCATCCAGACCCTCCCCTCTCACTCATCTTTCAAAACAAATCAGCTATTAGCTCCAATTCATGCAGACTGTATCCCCTCTCTGTATCCATCTCTCTTTCATTCCATTGCCTCTGACCTTCCTTGCATTCTCCCGAATTCCTGGCTTCCCTTGCTGTGGTCCGGCTTCTCTCTACCTCATTTTCCATTCCTTTCTGCTTTTCACTTAAAATGTCAGGCTGCTGTCGTCACTTTGCCTGAAATTCTGAATTCTGAATGGCTTTCAGAATAAAGTTTTAGTACTTTCTTAACGTGCAAAATCCCTCCAACTGGCATCGCCTGCCTCTGTAGTCATCTGTGACTACCTCGATCATTCTTTGCTCATCGAACACCTGAGTCCCAAATACTTCTTGTGCCTTACACATCCACACTTGTGCACGTTGCTCCCTGTGCTTAGGTCCATTTTTCCGTCTAGGGAAGAAGAAGAATCTCCCTCTACTGAAAATCTGACTTTTGGCATCACTGTCTCAAGAAGAATCCCAGAACCCCTCTTGCTGTGCTGGATCTCTCAGCTGCCCCAAAGATTCCTCTACTCTGTATATGACTGTTCACCAGCTCTCTCATCCACTAGAGAATAGCCTGTATGCTCCTTAAAGGCAAAGGCATATCCCATTGACTTCATATCTCCAGAATCCATGCATAGTACCTGGAAGCCATCCATTCACCTGCCTGTTCACCGATTCATCCAACCTCCTGTCCAGCAATGGTTCCCAGGAGAGATAAAATCCTGTGTTCGATTTGTTGGTTTTCCCTAGGAAATTTTCATGTAGATCAACAGATAGAAGTAGAGAGATTTTAAGTGCTCTTGACACTGAGAGCTGAACTGGAAGTCTTGCCTAGGAGCCCAAATTCTGTGCTTCTTTCAGACACCATAAACTCTGTGAGGTGAGGAATATTTCTGGGAGATTACTTAATGTGTAGGCACCTCAAATGCACGTGAGCACGATGAGAGACCAGCCTGTTTGAAAGCCTGCCGAAGTAGAGGGTTTCCTGGGCAGATGGAAGGACGCAGACAGGACCTTTTCCTGAGAACATCGGAAAGCCTGATTCTGTTTCCTGTGGCTTACCACACAAAGCACCACACTGGGGGTTCTGACTGCTTGAATGGAGCACATGCTTCAGGGAGTTGTTACCCAGATAAATCACCTGCACAAATACCGCTAGTTATACAAGGGACCATATTTCTAAAGGAAATAAGAAAAACTCTCTGCCGCCCCCAAGACATCCAAGAGGCGAAAGGCTGCCTTGATCAGAGATCAAGAGTAGCTCTGAGTTAAAATAGCAGCTCAGGCTGTTTAAAGAGGAAGGGCATTCACTAGAGGTCAAATCTCCTCTGGCTGTGTCATAGCGTATTTTCATTGAACATTAATTTTGTGCAAGGCACTGTGCTGAGAGGTATATATTTATATGTGGCTTCTTCAGTCCTTACGACAATACGGTGAGATACAGAGTATTAAGACCTTTTCACCAATCAGAAACAGATTCTCAAAGTGTTTAACCCCAAATCACTCAGTTAACAGGACAATGAGGTAAGAACCAAACCTGACTCTGACCCTCAAGACTGAACCCCCAGCCACCCTATCTCTTATTCTGAGGCCTGAGTCTTGGGCAGGACTCCCGAACTCTTACCATCCATGCTTCAGTTAAAACTGGAGTTTTAAAAATGTGAATCTCCAAACGTCATGGAGGAGGGTGGGGCCAGATCTACTTCCAATAAGGTGACTTGGTATGGGGGGTCACTGGTTCATGTCGAGTCCTTGACAGTCGCAAACACTTTAGTGTTAAGTCAGGATAGATGAAAAAGGCTTAGATTTTTTTAAAAAATTGTCCTTAGGTAGCACTGTATTTGAAGGGATTGCACTAGGAGTTTGGGATTAATGGCTAGGGCATTCCCAAGGACACCTCCCTTTTGGATGAAATACACCAGGGCAGGAGAAAGAGGTGCATGTTCTTTTCACCTTTAAAAGGAATCCTGTTAGTAATTATATTCATGGAGGTAAAACTTTGGCTACACTGACAACCAGCAAATATCAGGTTGTGACATCAGACCTGATAAGCAAATATCAAACAACCCAAGGAGATTAAATGCTCAGCTTCTGTAAATCTGAGAAAAAAAATCAAGAGGCCAGCAAGGGGTGAGCTAATGCAAGAACTAATCTCCAAGGCACCTGAGAAGATGTTGATCTTGACAGTGCTAGTCCATCCTGCATTCCATGCGCATGGAGCTATGCGTGGCTCCCCGAATTCACCATAATGTCTCTTTTTCTACAGTCTGGTGCCTTTTCTTGCACGCCTGTCTCTCTCCCTTGGTCACCTATAGAAAGCCTCCTTATCCCGCAAAAGCTAAGCCACGGTTCCCCTCCTATAATGCCATCCTCCTTCCACCACACTACCTTGGGTATAATTCTATTTTCTTTCTGGCTGGAAGCTTTATTATTTCAAAAATAAGCATCTTCCTGGCTCAATCCTCAGTGGATTGAGTGCAGGCCCGTGAACCACACGATCGCAGTTCGATTCCCAGTCAGGGCACATGCCTGGGTTGCAGGCCAGTTCCCAGCAGGGGACTCATGAGAGGCAACCATACATTGATATTTCTCCCCTTCTCTCCTTCCCTTCCTCTCTAAAGATAAATAGATAAAATCTTTAAAAAAAATAAGCATCCTATGTAACATGAGATGATTAGAATAGTTATTTCTGGACTAGTGTCATAAATGCTTGTTTGAAACACCCATCATCTCAATAATCATATGCACTTATTTCTTTCATTAAGAGCTTCCAAAAATAACTCTTGTTATCAAAAATCTTACAAATGTCACATAAGAGTTAAGCAACGGTCTGTGCAAGAGGGAAGGAAAATCCTGCCAGGGTATAATTCTACTGTAACATTAAGCACACCACCTCTCAACTGTCTGTCTGCATGGGTCTCCCTGATGAGCCTGGGAGCACTCACAGTAGGCTCTGTGTCTGACTCATCCTTTTATCCTGCTACAGGACCTGAGAGCAGGAAACACTCGGAGAACATCTATAAATGTCTATAACGTCTATAACGTCTACTGATGCGTCATCTAACCCAGATGATGCACAATAATGAAATCTGGGGATTGCAATACGGGTCCCATATTGTTATGTTGTTGTCATTATCCTGGCTCTCCCTGGATTGGCTAGGAGCATGCTTTGGGTGGAAAACGTCCTTGTTATTGATGCAATATAGTAGTAACAAACATTTATACAGTGCTTACAATAAGGTAGGCACTCTTCTAAGCACCTACATATATTAAACTGTTTCATTTCCACAAAGATTTGATGAGGTAGCTACTATTGCTTTTCTTATTTCACAGCAGAGAAAATTGAGGCAGAGAGAGGCTAAATAAATTCCTGAAGGACACACAGGTTTGAAGGCACAAGGCTGTCAGTCACCCTCAGGAAGTCACCCTCAGGAAGGACTTCACACTCTCTGCCCTTGACCCCTATGCTATTTTGTGTAAAGATGAAATTATACTCTATCCCAAATTTGCCCTTAATAACTTCAAACTTCCTTGATATTGCATATGATACCAGTGATTGTTTCACAAAACCCCTTATGGATTGAAAGAATAATTCCAGCTCTAATTGGAATTAGCATTTTGTGTCTGAGTTTTCCATTCCTTTTCTAGGCCTTGGTTACATGACTCTAGGACCTTCTGGTAAACCAAACACGAAAGGAACAAAGGAAGGTACAAAAGAATATGCCATAACTTTCAAAGTACTTTCTTCTTTTTCATTGTGCCATGGACTGTATTTCTTTTATATCACAGCCAATTACTAGGCTGGGTTACTATGTTTGATTTGTGCAGAATGCTCCAACACCCCATAAATTAACAAGCCTTCAGAACATTGTCAACAGACATCACATCCCTTTTTCTAAATGCATATCTTAAGAACAACTTTCCAGCCTGCAATTAGAAAACACTCATATGATTCCACCCGAGTAGCTGGCCTGCTGTTCTCAGAGAATATGAAGCCCTATTATGAGTGGATTTAGAGCCAGTGAAGAATAACGCCCCCTTGTATACACCTGATTGTGTTTGTCTCCGTGGTTTTCCTTTGGAAACAACAACAACAATGAGGTCTCATTCATCACACCCTGAACGTAGAAAACTTTACACATCTTTGAAATAGTACTTCCGTTGTGTTCACATGGGTCTTGAAAAGCAAGTAAGCAAAGAAAGAAAACCATGCTTTCCAGCCAGATCAATGGAAGAGCTAAACCACAGAGTAGTGGTGCCTTTTGACTACCTCTGGCAATGCCATGAGACTGAAAGATTTATGACTCTTACCGAACTTGCCAAGGCAAGATTAAAGGGCCCTCACTCAGAAGTTCGCTACAGGGCACATGGAATCATTTATTGGTGTTAACAGTCATTTGGATACAATTTTGGATTCTAGAGCAAGGGAATTAAACTCTTTGAATTTCAACCCATCTACATCTCAATATTTTATATAAACAGATGAGATAATCACCAGATATATCTTTCCCTTGGCATTAACTTTTTAAAAAAAATCTCCATTTATGATGCAGCCAAGCTTTTAATAATTCAAAGATATAAATGCAAAATAGTTACTTTTCATAAATTGAATCCTACCATGAAATTTTAATTTGTTCATGCTTTTTGAAGGCATACATTCATCAAAAAAACAGGAGAAATATACCCATGAGCAGTAATTAATATGCTTTAAAATATTGTGTCATGAGATACAAGTTTATGCAAATAGCCTCTAACTTAATTCGATGATTACAGCCACATATGTTGGACCACTGCCCAGTGTAATTAATGGACACAAAGTAGCAGATCCCCTATATCCTCCTGCTAGCCCAGAGCCCAAGTCCCAGCTATTCCCACTCATTCATTTACTAACGGATTCCTTATGCAGCTATGTATTGAGCTCTACCACGTGGCAGCACTGTTGCTCTGGGCTCTGGAATAATAAGCAAGACAAAGTCCTGGCGCTCACCAAGCTTATACTCTAGAAGAAGGGAGGGCAGGCAAGGGTCAAATCATATAGGACCTGGCTACTCAAAGTGTGGTTGGGGCCAGCAACATCAAAATGCCCTGGGGGTGTGCTGAAAGTATAGAATCTCAAGCCCACCACAGACCTACTGAATCTGACTCTGCATTTGAGCAAGTTCTGTAGTGATTCTGATGGACTTTGAAGTTTAAGAGTGCTGATGTGGGGTGGTCATTTCCACTGTTCGGTGTGTGCGTTAGGCTCACCTGGAGAGAATTAAAGTTACTGAGACCCTGGCCACATCTCCAGAGATTCTGATGTCAGTGGTGGGGGGAAGGTCCCAGTGGGTGGATGTTTTACAGTCTTTCCAGGGGAGTCTCAAGTGTAGCTAGACTGTGTTTGTAGTGGGTTGAATTTGGGGTTCATGGGAAGCTCCTGAGGAGTGAGGGAGGGAGAGTGACATGACCCTATTTACATAGAGGAAGAATCCTTAACCTCACGATAGTGGCTAAGTTGCTGAGGTGAAGGGCTAGAAACCAGCTCTGTGTCGGACAGAATGACAGCCTGCTTAGTAATAAGGTAGGGGCCAGGACGGGGTGTTGCCATACTAAGCAATAAAGTCAAACCCCATACACATTTGCTAGTTCACAGGCAATAAATAAACCACAAAGGCATCCAAGTTAAAGCCAAGATCAAAGCCAGATGCAGTCACTTTGTCTCAGTACGTACCTGGGGACCTCTACTTCCCGGACCTCCTGTTTCTCCTTTCACACCAGCCTCTCCTCTTGGGCCCTAGGTACAGGGAATGAAAGTATTATTTTCTCCACAAAACAGAATACTTGAATATTAAAATGCTAAGTCAGTGACATAGCCAGAAATTGGAACGAGAAGTCCGCCCATGTCTTTGGTTCTGCCTTGACCTGTCAAGCTCTCCCTCTGTGCAGGGAGATAGGCGTCCGATCTGACAGCTAGGCAGCTGGGCATTAGCGTTCAAAGTGAAGAAATATCGAGCAGGGGAAACGTTCAGTATTGCTTTCTAATGATCTTAAGCATCTTTATATTTCAATTGCATGTATTATGTGAAAAGAAAATAATCCTAAAAACAAAATAATCCCTAATTATATAAGCCTGAAAATGAACTATTTAGATGGATTCTTACTCAGTAACTGCACAACTGGTCATAAATAAGATAGGGCACGCAGTAAGATGGAATTTGGATATTTCTACTTCTGGGGTATTATTTATATTGCTTATTAACTGTGGCTTCCACATGTTATGCAGAGACACCTTCATGCTGTGTGTGGTTTTTGCATCTCTTTTTAAATTATGCCATGAAAAAAGTACAAATCTGCAGAATAGAAGTATTGCTTGTTTAGCACAAATAAAGCCAGTCAATCCACGGAAATGCTTCCCCACAATCCTAATGGCAAATATTCCTCATCTGAAGGTGGGAGAGGTGAACTTTCCTCAGCTAGCAAGTAGGACAAAGAAAAGCAATCACGCTGGAGAGAGACGGAGGTCCAGGGGCAGACTGTTGGCTGCTCTGAAATCCTGGTGAAACGCGAACCAAGTTTCTCTTCTCCAATCTATGGATATTCTGCCCAACTTCCATGCACCAAGCTGCCAACATGTACTAGTTACTTCGGTTATTTTTCATAACTACGTGGGTTAAAACACTGAAAAAAACTGCAAAGCCCTTGCTTGTCCTGCATTTGCCAAATAGCAACATTATTTCCCAAGATTTCAAATTGAGAAAGGAAAATGATTCTAATGTTCTATAGTCTGACTTTTCTTTTTTTTCCCATCTTTTCATCTCAGTCTTTTCTAGGACTTCCCTTCCCTTCTCATTATTTTAGGCCACATTGTGTTTTTTCTGGCACAGGCTTCCTCTCCCCTCATGTGATCTGTAGGAGAGCCAGCCAATGCGTTGTTTCTTGTAAAGAAAAAGCACCGGGGGCAGCTCCCAGGAGAAGTGAGCTAGAAAGCACAGGCTGAGTGCCACACTGCAGAGCGTCCTGCTGAAGACTTCAGCTGTATTTGCAGTAACTATTTCCTACAGCGGAGCCAATTTTTCTACAGCACAGGCACCCAGATATGTAACACTGAATGCTCATGGTGCTGAATTGACCAAAATCCCCAGTTTTGAGGCCCTATGTTTTCCTTGGCCCCAGGTCTCTGTAGAGTACCCTTGCCGGCCTGAACCCATGGCTCAGGGACCACTGCCCAGCAGGTTCATTCTCACGCCACCTCCTGACTGGAATAAAACGTAGACAAAGGAGACTAAGTACTGTACAAGTCAGGACAGTGCTGCTTCCCTATAGCCCTGAAAACCCTTTAAACAACCACAATTCTGCAAGGAGGTGGAGGGGGGGGGCGCGTGCATCAGGGGCTTCTATCAACACTTCAGATTCTGTAAGTTCTCACATCATGATTAGTTTCAATATGTACCTGAGGGCCCTTAGGTCCAGGTGAGCCTTCAAGTCCATCTGGGCCTGGAGCACCTGTTGTCCCCTGTGTTGAGACAGAATCAACCTCTTAATAGTGTTCCTGGAGAATTTTGTCCTCTTTACGTGCAAGATTATAAATGTCTTTTTAAAAATCACAATGACAGTACAGGATCTTTGCAAAAATATGAATACAGGAAAATACAGAGGAGGAAATAAAAATTTCCTATAGTCTCATCAGGCAGAATTAGCCACAGCTTTCAGTCTTTACACACATACACACACACACACACACCATTATTGTCCTGTAACACTTGTAACATGCATGCTATCTCTAACTTGGGCGTTGGACTTGAAAAATCTCACAATTTACTTTGCATTTTCTTCAAAAACTCTAGGCATCTTACAACATTACATTTATGTTAAAATAGTTAAAATACTGAAGGATCAACAGCCGAGCCTTCACTTCACGTGCCCTTAAACTCTGCCACAGACACGAACTCTAAGAGAAGTCAGAATGGATTAAGAAAGTCTTAATTCAGGCAATGACTAGGACTGCCCAAGTTACATCTCAGTTGTCAGACAGTTAGGTGTGATCAACTGTCCCTCACTGAGGCCTTTCCCAAGAAATCAGAGGGAGGAAATTTCTCAACACTTTCTCTCCCCATCTCATTTATTTTATGCCGTTTTTCTGGATTTGCTTTTTTGTTGTTGTCAAAACCTAACCTTGAAGTGTGTGTGGGTAGGGTGATGTCCGTGGATGGTAAACTCTTTGTCTACCTGAAAAGGTCTACTTTCCTCACTTCTGGTTTACCTACAAAGTTCTAGGTTTCTGGCCATTTTGCCTCTGCACCTGCGAGATATTAATTTGCCGTCTTCTGGCATTTATTATTAGGGAACAGAAGTCTGCTGCACTCTAGTTTGTTATTTCTTTCATGGGTAAAACTAACTGGCTTTTTTGCTGGTAGTACTTAAAATGTTTTCTTTCACATTCTGGAGTTCCCCCATGATGTGATTAAGAGAAGATTTATTATTTATCTTCAATAGGAGGATATGTGCTTTCTCAGTTTTGAAAAATTCCAAGTCACAACCAGTCTTTCTTAAGTATTGTAGGCTCATAAAGCATGTTTGCTTACTGTATAACCAATACATTTAAAGGGGATAAGATTATGATACTTGGTATAGTCCACTTTTGAACAAAACATTCAGAAATCCCACTTATATTAGGGGTTTTTTTGTACTCTCTTGGTTTAAAAGGGGTTTATGTAAATTTTAAATAAGGTTTCAGAGTAAATTGAGCA
This sequence comes from Sturnira hondurensis, assembly GCF_014824575.4. Classification (NCBI taxonomy): domain Eukaryota; kingdom Metazoa; phylum Chordata; class Mammalia; order Chiroptera; family Phyllostomidae; genus Sturnira; species Sturnira hondurensis. The sequence goes on from NW_028085930.1 coordinate 8,403,894, forward strand.
AAAATCTAAAAGAAAAGTTACTCACTGCCCTGTCTGGTGTAGCTCAGTGCATTGAACACCAGGCTGTGAAGCAAAGGGTCACCAGTTTGATTCCCAGTCAGGGCACATGCCTGGGTTGCAGGCCAGGTCCCCAGTAGGGGACACATGAGAGGCAACCACACATTGATGTTTCTCTCCCACTCTTTCTCCTTCCCTTCCCCTCTCTCTAAAAATACATAAATATTTTTTTAAAAGAAAGAAAAGTCACCTACTGAGTCACTATAGTTTGTAGGCATAATCCAAGTTTAATTTAACAATGATTTGGCAAGTAATATCTCATCATTGATTTTTATGATTTTAAGTGCCCAAATTTTTGAAATTGCAGCCTAAAATTTTTCTCACATTTTATTCTTCTGCAACTAACATCATCAAAAAGAAAAGAACTGCAGGCCTGAAAGCAAGTTTTCAGGGTCTTCATCCCAGCTCTCTGGTTGGACATTTGGGGTTAAAGGGAAAAAACATCACTGTACCTGTGGGCCTGTATGTCCTCTTCGGCCAGGAGCTGCCTACAACGGGAGGAAAAGGTGTATGTCAGAAGTTCTGAAAAACAATGTTTTTTATGTGTCATTTACATTAGTAATGGGCACTCTAATGCACTGACATTAGAAAAACTTTCCACCTATTGCTCAAAACATTAACTTATCCACTGCACCAGGAAAGCAAAATGCTGCCAATTCTATTCTAAGGCAACAGGTAATTCAAATCATAGACAACTGAACTCCATAGATATGTAAGAGAAGCGACTTGGGTCAATGATTCATCCTCTACTAAACTATGACCAGAGCTGTTCACACAAGCTCCAAAATGGACTGGTTTGAATTTTATTTCTCTTTATGTTTCCAAAGTGCTACTACCTAAGCCAAAAAATCAAGAATAGCGTGGTCAATAGGCAGGAAGCCAGAGGAATGACTGAGAAATTTAAGATCGTGAACTTTATTACAGATTAAATTCAGAAGTGAAGGATAGTCAAACTAATTTTATCCCATCCTCCCCAAAGCCAAATACCTGTCAAAAAAGGGAAAGAATCACCACAATCATTCAAAAGTTACTCAATTTAGTTTGTTAATAAAATATCCAATCAAAATAATGGTGCTACATAATCAACTGGGTTTTCCCCTACTAATCTCATATTTAAGATTAGGTTCTGGGTATATTCCAGATCAATACTTCATAGATCTGGAAATCAAGAGACAAAGACATTTTATTGTCTAACTTCGGATCTCTCTGTGAGGTAATAGCAACACTGACATCCAGGATTTGCAAAATTCAATAACTATCAGACAATATTTCCTTAATGGACATTTATTGGGATGTTCAGGTCAAAATTCCGAGAGGCCAGTATTGCAGACTTTAAACTCTACTAATCATATTTCAGTCAAAGTTTATTATTATCTAGGAAACAGACTGCATCTGGGGAAATGGCTGGAGTCCTATTTCTTGAAAACCCTGATGAATCAGCTTGAGATGAAAGTTTAAATCCTCTTTCTTACAGAGAAGGAAAGATGCTTTCTCGGTTCTGAATCACTTCAGTTCCATTAAGAAAAATATCTACCAAGGGTTGACTACCCACAAAGCACACTGGGAGGGGATCATGCAGCATAAGGATCACACACACACACACACAGAGTCCTTGATCTCAGGGGCCCCTCCCTCCTCAGGTGAGATGAACACTTACAAAGCAGAGTATGGCCAACACCACAGCAAAGGGGAGCAGCAGAAATGCGGGCTTTGAAGAATGCAATAATTTTGTTAGTCAAATCAGGAAAAAGTTTCCTGGAAGAAGAGATTTTAAAGATGGGTTATGGAGGATGGGTAGGAGTTCTACGGGGAGAAGATGTAAGAAGTCCTCTTTCCAGCAGAGGATACCAGACTGAGTAATAAAAATGGGAAACCAGGAATGTATGTGATAGGAGCGGTTCCGGGTCAGAGATGTGAGAAGAAAAGCGAGTAGTGGGGTTCTGAAGGCTGAAAATACAAGACAAAGGGTTGGTACTCTGTTAGCAGAAACCACTGGGGCTCCTGGAGCAGAAAACGCACACGGCCGGACCTGCGGTTTAGGTGGACACTTCTGCTTACGTAGGAACAATGAAATGAAACTTTATATTTGGGCAAAATAAAGAGCTTCCTGTAAAATAAAAGATATGAAACAAGCCTCCACATCCCCAAATCCAGTCCACTGTCGCAGTGTTTGAAACATCCATGAATGTTTTTTTCTCTTTGACCTCGACCGAGCTTGATTAAAATGACTTATCTTTACACATATTTATTGAGCTCCAGCTTCCTCCAAGGCACTTGTCGACCTGCCTCCTGTCCTGAGGCAGGAGTCTGTAAGCCCAGCGGGAAGGACAGGCCTTAATGGCACATTCAGTGAGATAACAGAAGCATTTCCAGAAGTAATCAGCTAGCGCTTTCATTAACAGCTCCTGGGGATTTAAACTCCAACTAAAAGTCATGGTTTTAAATACCTTGGGTAGATGTGAGAAAAGGTAAAAAAATTCAGGGAAATATGGAGGTGATTGTTATAATTTTGCCTCAAATTTTCAAATATTTTAGATGGGAAACATTAAATCCCGAGACATCTTAATGGATTACCTGCAGGTTCATAGCTATCTGGCAACACATCCAGGTAGCATTACTCACCTGTGAAAGGGAATGTGAATGGGCAGAGCGAGAAAGAAAATCTCCCCAAAGAAGACCTGAGAGTTAGAAGACCCAGAGGAGCCCTCAGCCCTCCGGTTCCTTGCAGCCTGGCTTTCTGGTTGGTTACCATGGCCCACTTTCCCAGATAGATACGGACTGATTTGGAACTCTGAATCCCCAGGAAAATGAAGGACATTCTTAATGGCAAAGCATCCCATTAGTCCTAAATCTTAATGGCAAGCTCACCCACAACAATAAATGACCGTCCTACAGCACTTCAAGCTGCCCGTGAACAGTGCTGAGAGAGAGGAAAAGGGCAAAGCATAACTAACAGACCCTCAGGACTTAATAGGACCAAAGAGCGTGTGTTAGTTTGAGGCTACATTTGCTTCTCATTAGCCATGGCACAAAAATCTGTTCTTATTCTCAGAAATGTTTGGCTCAGAAAAAGCCAACCTCCCACTCCGATCCCCACCCCATCCTTGGCACTGCAGCTTCCTGGCCCCGGCCCTTCCTCCTCCCAATCACCCAACCCATCACAGACTCCTGGCACAGTGCTCATCTCTCCACAGGTCTGCCTCCCTCCACCATAACAGTGGTTCCTACCCACAAGGGGGGGCGCTTAGCAACCACCCCCTCCTTCCCTGGGAACATGTGGCGCTGTCTAGAGACACTTTTTGTTATCAGTCAGGGGTGCCACTCCTGGGTCTAGTGGGCGGAGGCTGGGGATGACACTAAACATCCTACAACACACAAGACGGCCTCCACCGCAAAGGGTTGTTCAGTCCCAATGTTGAGACGCCATGCTCTCAACACGATTCTCAGTTCCTAGACAGCAAAGGTTACACATCTCATTTGAGTTTGCAGCTCTAATAGATAGAGTTGCGGGTACACTGCAGGTGTTCAGTAGGGTTTACCAAATGAATGAGGGTCAGATTCGGTCCCCTGCAGGGATTTCCCCACGTGCCACACTGGCCATCCTCCCTTCACTGATCAGTCCAGCAGAAATCCCTCACACGGAGGAATCCTCAATGCTCCTGATCTACCTACATTGTAGAGCTTTTTAGTGTTACAGATGTTTCTTCTCTCTTAAAGGATAATGACTTCACCCTAATTATGAAAATGACATGTTGATTTTTAAATATTCAAATGCAAAAAATGCACAGAATATAAATGTAAAAGTTATCCCACATCCTCCATCTAAAAATAACTATGGTTAACATTTAGTAATCATGATTCTTGGCATCTTTTTATGAATGTTTACAGATGGAGTCCTAAATATGGTGCTTTTGATTAAAAAGGGATCATGCTACTCATGCTATTCTAAAATCAAAATACATGTAATTGTATTTGAATAGGAGGAAAAATAAACCTGAAAGAATTGGAAATGTCAGGTGGTAACATTTCTTGACCATGAAGATTAATTAGGAGGTGAGGATATTTTTGCAATGTGTATTTTAGCTTAAGAATATACTTAGAGATTGAGTCCCTACAATGCAAGGTGAGGACTCAGTATATCAACACTGTCCCCACTGTCTCATTTTCATATGATTTGTAATTGTCAAATGTTTAAAATCTACACTTTGTTCTATAATCACAATTTCTGCTTTAGTCTTATTTCTCCACCTAAAGGGATTCAAATTTATTATTATAAAACTTTAAAGAAAGGAACGTGAGAGCCATGTTGTCTGAGTTTTTGACGGCTTCATCGTGTGGCGAACTTACATGCTCGCAGGACCACTTGAGTGAGCATACAAAGCTTGCGTCGTTCTGTCTCAGAACTCCGGCCATTCTCCTGTTTCATTCTGTCCCTGAATGTTGGGAGGAAAGCTGATGACAGACTGAGTTTTCTATCTTTTCTGCTTATGTAAAGAAAAAACTCTTGTGATTTTTCTTCACATAATAAATTTGGTGGTTTCCACACAACGTGGCTCAGTGATGATATATCTGTATGAATCTTTTCTAAGTGAGAGTATGTCTTTCCTATCTGCATATTTGAGCTTCTGCTTCTAGAAGTTATAGTTTATTACATTTCTGAATGTTTTTACATTGCATTTTGTTTAATTTAGTAATGCAAATTCTACATTTTGGCTATCCACTGTTGATATTCTATCTCAATTATTGCTTGTGTGGCTTCTTGATTACCATATGCCTGCCTGTATTTTTTCAGTCATATTTATTCTTATTTTTTGTTGCTTTGAATACATTCTCCATTTTCCCCTTTTCCATGGCTCTCCAAGTACTACCAGCTTGCTTTTCTCACTTTGTCTTATCAGTTCTTCAGAATCTTTTTAGAGCAGTCATGTTAACTTTTTTTTTTTTTTGAGACTTTGGAGAACGATTTGCCAGAGTTGTTTCTCCTTTGCCTTAAGTATTTCCTCTTCTAACGGTTTATCTGCCCTGTGTTCATCTGGCTCTCCCCATTTTCTTGCTGTTTCAACACATAGGTCCTGGTTAGTAGTCATCTAGTTAACAATAAAGATTACAAATGCTTTTCATTATTAATCACCTTTGAACAGGGTCACCTATTTACTGAATAACTTACCGCTACCTGGACTTGGGTCAATATCTTTGATGTAGGTATGCTGCCTCCGGCCCTTTCTCATCATGAATTATTTCTTTTACTTTATGGCTCCCTCCGCTTTCAAATTCTGACATTCAAGAGACTCATGGATATGCTGTGGTGTCTCTTCAGATCATACAAATCTTTCGCCTTTTTGAGAGACTCCTGGAGCTCACACGAAGCCCCGTAACTCATAGCTTCTCCGCGCTGTGATGGTAGTCGCCACTTCCTGCCCTGCCTTTGCAGCTCTGTGACCCGCTCAGACTGCTGTGCCACAGATACTAAAACTGGAATGTTCTTCAGTTTCTCATTGTTTCTGTCTCCTCAGCTAAATGGTGCCTGTCAGGATGTTCCCTGATCTTCTCAAAATGTATAGTACCCCTGGGATTTTTTCACCGGCTTTTTCAGGAATAGGGCAGCTACTTTCAGAAAACCCTCATCCCTGCCTGAGGGCCGAGGCGGCCTGAGTCAGCTCTCCAAAGCCCCCCACACAAGGACCCAGCTTTTAAAGTAGTGGGGCCAACAGTCATTCCATGCAGCTTAAAGTTGTGGTCACGGCTTGTTAAACTATTTACAGTTTCTTCTGTTGTTTTTGGTGAGAGGCACAAATGGGCAACAGTATAAAAAAACACCTTGACTTCCCCTTCTTTAGCTGGAAGTCCTACTTTTACTCATGAATGACACTGCTGGACCTAAAACCCAAGACGATGCTGTATTTCTCAGGAGTTGTGTAGGGTGACACGTGGTGACACGCACAGCATTAGCCGCCAGAGAGAGGACGACCTCTGTACAATGACAAAAGTGCATCCTCCACACTGGGGTCTCTTGGGTGATAATCCTTCAGTTCAAAATATTTTCTTGGGGTATGTAAGCTGGCAACACCCTTTTAAAAGGTGAAATGAATAACAGATGTCTTTATCTCTAGATGCATTAAATGGCAGTAGTGAAGTGCTTGCCCAGCAATCAGATTCCATACATTTTAATTGTAATCTCTGTTTTTAGTTCCATCTCTCTGCTTTGCAAATGAGTGCCTTCCAAGACAGAAAAAAATTTTCTTGATGGAGTATTATAGCTGGTTCTATGAACTTCAGCCCAGAAAATATAATGCATAATAAATGCAATATATTAAATTAGTTTTTATTTGTGCTCATTTAAAAAACATTATATATTTTGAGGATGGGGAGGTAAAGGCAATTGCGGAAGGTTAGATAACTATATAAAGAATGAAAGAAAATGGTGCACAATGAGAAGAGGCAAGTCTAATTTAGAATTCAATACAGGCATTTAAGCGTATTTTATCAAAGTATTTCTTTGGGTACTTTGGGTAAAGATTTTCTTTTACAACCTCTGTGTTCTTCCAAGAAGTCAAGTGTAGAATCATTTGTTTAAAGTACTCACTGAAAAAACAAACAAATACATTTAAAAAATCCCAAAAGGTTTCATAAGCAAGTAATCAAATTCCACTCTCAGGTATATATTTTTATGCCTCGAAAATATATATTTTCAATAGTATGGAGGTTCCTCAAAAAACTAAAAATAGAACTACCAGTAATTCTGCTCCTGGGTATTTATCAAAGAAATTGAAAGCACTAATTCAAAGAGATACCACCATATTCAGTGCGGTATTATTTACAGAAGCCAAGACATGAAAGCAACGTAAGCATCCACTGATGAATAAATGAATTAAAAAATGTGGTGTATATATACACAATGGTTTTGTTTACACAATAAATATTATTCAGCCATTAAAAAAGAATGAAATCTTGCCATCTGCAACAACAAGGATGGATCTTGAAGGCATTGTGCTAAGTGAAATAAGTCAAAGAAAGACAAATACTGCGATCTCACTTATATGTGAAAAAAAAGCTCACAAATACAGAGAGCAGATCAATGGCTACCAGAGGTGGAGGGTAGAGGCTGAGTGGACATGGGTGAAGGCGGTCAAAAGATAAACATTTACAGTTATAAAATAAATGAGCCATGGGATATAAGGTACAGCATGGCAACTATAGCTGGTGATCCTGCGTTATATATTTTAAAGTTGCTATGAGAAGTAAATCTCAAAAGTTCTCATCACAAGAAAGAAATTCTAACTCCGAGTGATGAAGGATGCCCACAGACTAGTGGTTACCATTTTTGCAACATATACGCATACCCAATCACGCTGAACACCTGGAACGAATACAGCATTATATCTCGATAAAAATATACAATGTTGTAAAACTGAGCACAAATAAAAAGTAGTTTAATATATCACATATATTATACACTGGATTTTCTGGGCTGAAGTTCATAGAACCAGCTATTATACTCCATCAAAAAAATATTTACAAGGTGGAAAAAATGGAAGAACAGAGAGAGGGCTTCAACCAAGACTCATTTTTCCAAGTGCACAACTGTACAATTTGATAGGGAATGGAGTTTTAGATTTAAAACGGTGTCACTGGCCACCTCAGTTAGCCTTGTCAGGAGGCCACACTCAGACACCTCTTCCCCTGGGGGGCTGTTGCTTTGTCCTCTTTGCCTGGCTTGTTCTCCTGATCAATCATTTCCCCTGTAGCCAGCACCCTCCTGCCCGAGATTCAGAGGCTTCCCCAAGTTCTCTGCCAGCTCTGTTCTCAGGTCAGTGTCCCCAAGGTACTGAGCCCCACAGAACCAGCTCACCACTCCCCCGACTCAGCCATTTTCATCACATGATGGGCTCCTGGAGCAGTGGGTCTCCTTGTCTAAAAAGGCTCTTACTGTGTCACTTCTGGAGCCTGGTGTTCCAGGGGGGCCTGGCACGCCTCTTCTACCCTGTCGAATGACAAAACAGATGTGTGACAGTAAGTACACAGCGCAGACACATTTCTCCTCAACCTCAGCCTGTTTGCTCCAGGGAGGCAGGATGGGTACCCACCAACTGGAGAATTACTCTCCTTTTGGAATGTAGCTCTGCTTCCACTGGCCATAAATCATCTCTATGTGGGTAATGAGCAACTGCAGGACAAAATGCTAATGACATGGCTTCATCTGTTCATCACCGCTGCCTAACGTGCAATTACAGTGCAGTTAGAATATTTAAATCAGACTATGCCCACAGAGTGGATAATTAAAGCATGCCACATGCACAGTACAGACAGTACTGGTTTGGATTTCTACCTTTGGACTTCTTGTTCTGTTTAGCTAACCTGCGTAGATTACACCCTGATGTGAATAAAACTATGAGTATCTCACAGTACTCACAAGTCTTCCCAAGACAGAAAAGGAAGAAATAATTACGAGTCTACAGTGAAACTTACGTTTACCATTTAATAAAAATTGAAGGTGGCATTTCCTAAAGGGTTCTCATATGGCGGGGTCAGTCACTGAATTCCCACCATAACCGCCAAAAGTAGGCTTTCTGTCTTATTTTACAGATGAGAAAATTAAGGTTTACAGAAAGTGGGGATGGTAAGGGACAGGTCCTGAAACAGGGCCCAGCCTGTCCCCAAAGCAAAGTCCTTCCACCATGTCAGACCTCCCTGCCAGGTGGAGTGGCCGAGGACACTTCCTCAGCCAGAAGATCCAGCATTAGCCAGATAATAATCTTTTTCATTCTAAAAAAAAAAAAAAGATGATCCAATTGCTCCTTGGGAAGGTTCACGAGATCAATCCCAGGGGACTTGCCTCCAGAGGCGATTACAGCATGCCAGATTTTGTACTTTTTGTATTGTGTACTATGAAGAATATGCTGGCTTTTTAGGGTATCCTCTGGATCCTGGGAAAACTAACACCCTTTTTGACAGTTCCTATTAGCTAGCCCGACATTTAGGTTGGAGTCTGGGTGTTTACATACATGAATGATGACCTCAAGGGTATGGCTTAATGAAGCACATCACCCCAAGTTCAGAAGAAGAGAATGTTCCTGGAATCCTGTAGTAGCAGATAAGATTAAAAGATCCTTTTGTTCCTAAAAATAACTTCTGTATGAAGTACATCCACTCTGATTCAAAATTCTGTGTATGAATTTCATATTCTGTCACAAGTTGACTTTCAAATGCTCCCATAATTACCTGTCGTCCACGTCCTCCTTTCAAGCCCTTGGGTCCTTCTATGATATTGTCAAGTCCAGGAACTCCCTGAAAATAGGAAATAAAAAGAAAAATTAATAGATTTCAAACCTTTCTCCTTAAAAATATGGCTTGTAACATATTTAGTTACTCCCAAGAGTAGACAGAGGTTCAACCCAGTGGAAAGCAGAAATGGGTTAAGAAGGTGTTTTCTTTTCTTTCTGTGATTTGTATTATCAGAAGGGAGTAGAAACCCGAGGTGTGTGCAGGGGACAGGATGAGAGGAATGTGGAGCCAAGTCAGCATAGAAGGCGGAGCAAGAGAAGCAAGGGTGGCATGATCTGTTTATGACAACTCTTATCCTGGGTCTGGGGTACCCCTTTCTGGTTACTGCAATCCTTTCTCTTACTATTTTTTTCCCCTTGGGGCCTAGGCAAGTTTATCCTGGAGGGTTGGCAGATGTGACTCTCACCCACCCTTGGGAAAGGCAGAGTTTGCAGCGCGCTCTACTGCATGAACACAAGCGCGCTGAGCAGCGGAGGGCAGCATCTGCCACCCGCTCCCTCTTTCTTCACACAGGCGCCTGGCTGCTTTCTTCCCACATATGCTCACCCCTACTGTTTTGGTTTTCAAAAAAGCCGGGCGTTTTTCCCAACAGTCACACGGACGTTCCTGCAGAAACTCGTTCCCAACAGGCACACATGGTAGGGTGTCGTCCCATGCGCGCCAAGCTGAGAGCTCTCCCTACCTCGGGGGCGGGGGAGATTTAGGACCACAAACGGAGCAGCGGCCACACGGTGCCGGTGCCTGAGGATGGATCAGAGATGGCCCAGTCGGTGCTCCGATTCATTGAGAAGGGAAAGAAAGCAATTACCCAGCCCTACTGAGTGCCAGCTGTCGGCTGTTTGGCTGACAGCCGCCCAGTTACCTTCATCAATCAATAAGCAATTTGTGATCACCAACAGGGACATGTTATTGTTCCAGAGAGTCAGTAAGCTTTTTAAACGAGTAGTTTGTTCACTTACATGGTTTATAGGTTAACGGAGTGAAAAAGATGGGCTTGGAATCTACTTTATAACCAATGTTATTAAGACAAATAGAAATTATTCTCTCTTCCATATACTGAAACCAAAGATATTTTCTGTTTTATTCTTTAAATTTTATTTTCCTGTTAAGTTCTCCAAGCAGGATGTACTTAAATTACAGTATTATGTAATTATAATTACATAATTCTTCCTTTGGTGAGAAAGGTATGTAAGGGAAAGGAAGGTAATGAGGTAATGTAAAGCCCCAAATTTTATTCCACTGCCTGTATAAACTTCTTATCGTGGTCCAACTTCTAAACTATTTGATTCAAGAGATGACATAAAAAATCATATTCCAGCACATTCTTTAGACTAGAACATCCTAATTCTCATGTTTGGTTAGTCTGAATGTAATATTCGGTCAAGTCTTTCATATTCTGTGAAACTGGATGTAAGAGCACCATATGACTCAAATTTATGACTAAACATGGGCTTCTAACAATGGTATGTTTTGGAATGATAAACTCTGTAGCTCAGATAAATGATCTAGCCCAGCTTTCCCTCCAATTTAGATGAGATTTGAAAAAAAAAATATTTAAGTCCAAGTGGGAAATTTCAAACAGCCAAACTAGCTTTCACATGATTGGACCTTCTTGCTGAATAAACATAGGTTTTTCAGAAATTTGGGTCATCTGCATGTATCCCTATAAATAACCTGATCCTGTGTTTTCTATTTATTTTGTCAATCTTTTTATGACATTTAAAATAATTTTCCTAACATAGTAACCCACAGAAACCATGGAACTGTGTTCAATGTGAGATATATATTCCCAAGTGGTGAGGAAGAATTATTATGTGTTGAAAAGCCATCTGAAGTTAGTATAACAACAAACCACTCAACTCAGAAAAGCTCTAGTGGATGGAATTTTCAGCCATCTCTTGAAGCCACGGAACAATTCTTTCTAAATAAAAATCCTTTTACATTACTGAGATTCTTTAAAGGTGTTACATAATCATACAAACCATTTAGCAGACAATTAGAGTTAATCCTGACCACAGTGAATGGCAGTTTTATAGTATTGCCCCAAGTGGGGTTTTAGCTATCATATCTAGATGACTGAAATGCCTTTGTATTTGAACTACTATTTCTGAATTATCTGTATTGGTGGATAGTTTTTTGTTTTTAATTAGCTAGTCTGAAGTTTGAAAATTTTCAGGTCACCAGACTTGTCAGGAGATGTCACTTAGTAAACAATGCTGTCAGCAAGTGCAAATTCCTCTGCTTCACAAACGGAGTTGTCTTCAGTGCATGCCTGGCATTTACATTTGTCAGCATATATTACACCAAATTCTATATTGGATCGACCCATGTGTCCTGCGGGGGCAGCTTTTAAAGAAGAGCCCCATGAGATTCCCAGCTGCCCCACATCCTTATCAGCACTTAGTTCTGTCAGTGTTTATCAACTTTAGCCATTCTGCTCGGGCACCTTCCAGTGGGGGTGTAAATGAGTAAAAAAAATTTGCAAAATGTTTGGCTCTACAAAGTTAATCTGCATATAGGTATTTCAATGATCACCTAGGCATCCTATTTCTAAGTATGGACCCAATAGAAATGTGTACAAAAGTGCACCCAAAGACAATACAAGAATGTTCATAGAAGTGCTATTTATAAGAGCCAAAATCAGGAACGATCCATATACCTACCCACAGCAGAACTGATACGTAAATCATGGCATAGCCACACAGTGGAACACTATACAGCAGTGAGAGAGCATGAACTATCATTATCCACAACAACATACATGAATCTCACAAGCATACACTTGAGCAAAAGAAGCCAGGGAGAGAAGGGGGAATCATAAATGGTTCACTTACTTAGAGCTCAAGAACAGGTAAAGCTAATTTATGAGCCTAGGCTAGTGATTACCTTCGGGAGGGCTGGCAGTGACTGGAGTGGACAGGAGGGAGTTTCTCAGGTGCTCTGTTGTTATCTAATGTTCTATTTCTCTACCTGGGTGGTGAGTACACAGGTGTATTTATATTCATCAAGCTATACATTTATCATTTGTGCACTTTTCTGATGTATTTACAGTTCAATAAGTTTTGGAGACCTAATGCCCAGGACAGTGATTCTAGACAATAATACTATGTTATCATAGACATCAAAGTTACTAAAAGCCTAGATAGTAAATGTTCTCACCACAAAAAATAAGTGGCAACCCTGTGCCAGGATAGAGGAATTAGCTAACGCTGTGGTGGTAATCACATTGCAAAATACAAAAGAATCATATCAACACTTTGTACACTTCGAACCTACACAATGTTACGTGCCAATGATAGCTCACTAAAAAGGTTTAATAAATGTTTAAAAACAAACCTAAATCCTAATTCATCAAGGTTTTGGAGACTTCCTTATGTGTGAGCACGGTGCTGAAAGCAAGTTGTCCAGTACAAACATCTCATTTGACTTGGCAGGTTCCCTGTTGGCGTGGCCCTGATTTTGGGGTGTAGGTCTTGTGAGAGCAGGCACCTGTGTGTCCTATGTTTGGTCTAATATGATCTCAGCTGGCTTGGATTTAAAAAAAATGAAGCTAATGTACTCAAGTGAGAAAGGCTTTTGGAGAATAGAAAAAAAGATATGGCATTGTTTCTTCTCCTCTGTCCATATTTTGAGTCAGCCAGAGGAAGTAAATGAAGTAGACTGGAATCCCTTCCCAGCTCTGAAGTGCAAGGACAGTTCTGCATGTGTACTCTCAAAAGATACATGTGCGAGTCAAGTGCAGGGGCTTCTCACTGTCCATGCTCATCTTCTACGTGACGAGGATCTAACATAACAAACCTGCTTTTAAAATTCTACAATTGTGCCTGTGGGGATTTGAACTCAGGACTGCTGTTGTAGGACCTCAAAGTGGGGAGGCCTTTCCCTATCGAAAGTGCTGATGGGAGCTGAACCCTGACACCAGTTCATGCCCGAGCAGCCGGCACTCACGGGGTCTCCTCGCAGGCCCTTTGCTCCACGGTCTCCAGGAATCCCTTTCTTTCCTGGGCTTCCCTAAAGTTAACAAAAATCAGAAGAGGGACAAGTCAAGGAGTTTTAATAACATTAATAGAAACAAAGAGTTTATCTTCTCCCTGATTTGAATAATTAAATATTTTTTCCATAGTTATTTTTAAACTAGAAAGGGAAACAACCAAAAAATAGTTTCAGGCATCATATGAATAATTTAAGAGTGACCCGAATTATTTGCCACAGTGGTGAACTCTGTTCCAGACACATTTATCATCCTGTTTAGTTTTTAGCACTACCTTATACACCAGATATTGTTTATTATCTTGCTCTTAATGAGGCAACTGAGATTCAGAGGGATTATCCATTTTCCCCAAGGTGGTTGCATCAGCTAGAAAGTGGGTTTCTGACTCCTCCGTCCACACACTGAAGACAGATAAAGTAGGTGATGGAACTACGACTGTTATGGGTATTCGTTCTAGATGAGAATGGGCTGCTTTTCATTAGTGACCCCAGTTCTTCATTCCCCTCTGAATCTATGCTTTTTGCCACATAACTCTGCACTGCCTTACAACTGTGTGTGTCTGCACTGGTGAGGGGGAGGCAACATCCCCTACCCCTGACTTTGGCCATGACTCAATGGGGCCAACAGAAAGAAACAGAAATGTCACTGAGAAAGCTCAAAGCCTAGGCTTCAAGAAGACTTGGGGCCTGGTGTGTTTCCGAGTACAGGTTTCGTGTTGTCTATTTATTGAGTCCCTACCTGCGATCCTTCGTCACCTTTTTCTCCTTTACTTCCAGGAAGACCACTGTCACCCTAAGAAACAGAAGAATAAATTCCAATCACCATTTTCTTAATGAGAAAATAGCTCAGAGGGGTCTTTATGGCACAAAGAAAATGCTCTACCTGTATGCCACTCAATCCGTCAATTCCACTCTCCCCAACTTCTCCCTAAAAACAGATGTGATCAGAACAGAGTGCATTACATTTACATGGAGAGAAGTCAGACACCAAACAAGACATCTAACTTTGTGTTCCTTATACAGCTTCTTGGTTAGGCTGGCCTTGGGTAATATCAGTTTACTTAGTAACAAAAACTGTCATCAAATAGTACACATTTCCTGCAATGAAATATAGAAATAAACAAAATTCAATTACTAACAGCAAAAAAGGAAGGTCAACAGAAACTTCGCTCCCATGATCTGCTGGCCAATAATCTCACAAATAAAATATTTTTAGACAGCAACCGAGGAGATTGATGGATATATGTGGTACCATACCTGATGTCCATTTAGTCCTCTGTTTCCCTGAAAATAGAAAGGACAGTGGCAGTTAGTGTAAGAAAACGGAATTCATGTTGGGAAGACTCCACAATGTCTTGCGCGACCCTTACCTTAGGACCTTTGGCACCATTGCATCCCTTGGTACCTTGTTCTCCCATTGGTCCAGAGGCTCCTCTTTCTCCCTGAGAAAGAGCACAGAACCAGGTGAACTTTTTCTATGTTAATCTGGAATCTGTCCTGGAAATTTGACAAGTGTTATGTTGGAAAACAAATGTGTGATGGCTCACAGTAGACAATCCAGAATTCATGCTTATAAAAACTAAGAATGGAAGTGAATCAGAGCTACCCTGTTGACAACTTTGCTTTGCTTCAGCTCCTGTGTGCACTCTGCTATGGGTGGGATAGTATCTAAATAAAACAGGCATACAAAGAACTGGCAGCTAAGCTGCATTCTCAAGATTTCAGTAGGTACTGCAGGAAAAGACAACGGAAGATTGGTGAGATATCAGAAAAGGATACTCTAGGTCTGATCTAAGCAAGAGGCATGATTTATAGGACCAAAATCCATTGTTCTTTTTCTTAAATAAATACTCCTCCTACAGTCCTCTTCACAATGACCCTACCCATCTATACATATTGTGAGCTGGAAACAAAGGTGTGATCCTCAGCTTTTTTCTTCCCAAGTGGTCAATAAGTTACATTCATTCTACCTCCATTCATACTATCTAAAACTAAGATTAGGACCACTTTGTCTTCCACCTACCACTGCATGATTTCCACCTGTAATCACAGCTTTATCATCATGCATAATAGTGCCTGGTTATGCTTTCTAAACACACACCCCCATTAGTTTTACTTCTATCCATGACATCATTCAATAACTGCCCACTAGCTGGAAGACACCACTCAAACTTTTCACAGGGTATTCAAGGCTTCCAACAATCTAGGTCTTGCTTGACATATAACCTCCTTTCACTGTGTCCTGGGTGCCTTTGTCATTCTGCAAACACATATCTCTGACTCAGTTACATGCTCTTGAACACCCTATTCTTTCTGGAGAAATTTCTATTTGTTCTGCAGATGTCTGCCCAAGCATTAGCCTTTATGTGTATATACTCTTCTTCCAAGCCCTAACTCCCACCAAGGCTGTTACTTGAGATTGTTAGGTGTTTGTCCTGCTACACCCTGTCACACTGCATCTATTCCTCCACTATAGTCCTTGTGTATAATAGCTGGGACCATGATTGTCTCTTCTGCCTTTCCACTAGTCTGGAAGTTACCTGAGATGGGAACCCTATTTGTCTTTTATTTATTTTTACTTCTAGAACCTAGCACTCCTCCTAACACATAGTAAGATGCTTTAATATATATCCTAAATGAATAAATGAATTTGTAAAGACTGTGGTAAATGGTAATATATAATTGCTGGCTGGCTGACTAGATGAATGGTTGGATTGATGGACAAATGGGAGGGAGGGAAAGAGAGAGGAAAAGAGGGGATAGAAGGATGCAAGAAAGAGTGAGATCCTCGATGAACAATGTGTCCAGTTGGTTTACCTCTGCAAAATGGATCAGGAAGGGGAAAATGGCAGCAATCTGACTCCCCTGGTGAGGAAGATAACTTCCACACTGGGTTCATTGTGCGGTGTTGGTGGATCATGAAAGAGGAGACAGTAGGTTAATAGACCACTGATGATCATCAGAAGCAGAACCTGAGAACGATTAGGAAAGACCTCTCATTCTGCACACAAATCCTTAGAATCTCACCTTTCCTATGTCTCTGATTTGACACCAGGATTTCATACTGTAGAGAGGTCCTTAGGAATAAATGAGGCTACAAAAAACAAACAAACAAACAAACCAAAAAAAAACCTTTGACTTACAGCAACTCCCTCTTCTCCTAGGTAGCCTTCACTGCCTTTAAAACCTGTGGATCCCTGGAAATAAGGAAAGGTGGAATACATTAGCACTCCATAGAGCAAAATCCAGAGGTAATCAAGCAAAATTTTTCAGCATCAGTTTTACTTAATTTAGGAAAGAATTTGAAAAAAATAGTTCTCTGCCACAACCTAGGCTGCATATATACACATAAAAATAGCTGAAAATTTGAGACAAGTATCCAGATAACTCAGGGGTATGTGGGTGAATCACAACCATTGTCTGCAAGTCTCTTTGGTGTTATATATAGTGCTGGAGTGTTTGTGCAGACAGATGTTCAAATGAGCTCTAGGATTGATGCTACATATAAAAAAATAGACCACCCACATTCCTTCCGGTTCTTTTTGAGCCCTTTTTTAGAAAAAAATTCTACCACTCTTTTTACATGAAATTGAAATAATCAAAAAATAATTAGTTCAAAAACCTTCTTTACATACACAACCATGGTGATTTGGGAATTACAGTTCTATCTATAAATTATTTTAGGGTCAAAATGGATGCAAGCAGTATTGAAATTATTATTAAACATATCCATAGTATGTTTTACATATTTGAACATTTTCTAAACTCCCAAATCATAGTTTTACATATGGGTACATAAACTTCTTCTGGTCAGGAAACATCTGTACCTGCTGTTGGTTACCATTTGCATAATTTGCCTGTTCTTGTCTATGCATCTGTGTAGTGGACCGCTCTGCCTGGTTTCAGGAATTGTAACTCTACCCCTCTGTGGCTAAGGATGAGTCAGTGACCTTTGGAGTGCGAGCTGCAGGAAACAAAGCTTGTCTCTGGTAAAAAACGCTGCCTCAGTTTCCTCCCTGCCCCCAAAGCACGGTCAGAAGTCATTGATGGGTAAGACCCCTCACGACGGGGGGCAACCTAAGCCAGACTTGATCACTTGGGAGGCCATCATGGAAGGACTCTGGGGCTGTAACAAAGAGCAATGGACTCTCGCCCCTGGCTTTGACAAAGCCCAAGTCCCCATGACCTCTGGGAGAAGCGCTTCCTGGCTCTAATCCCCTTAAGCCTGAATACCTGAATGGGGAGGGGTGCAGCTCCTTGCCTTGCTAGAGCGTGTCATGGGGAAAAATCTGGCATCACAAAAACTTCCTGATAAACCTATGAAATCTGCTCTAAGAGTGCTTTCATTCATATGTTAAGGGTTCAAGCAAGACACCCTAAAACTCTCTTCCTGACAGACACAGACTCAGACTAAGCCCTCAGATTTCTTTGAAATGTTATCTACTGTTTGATTCTTGCTACCCTGTATTCCTGTGTATTACAACTCAGTAAAAAAGCCCTTGGAGGAAGGGGCTCAATGCCTTTTTTCCCCTGAGAAACTGGCCACTGCTCAATGCCTTTTTCCCCTGAGAAACTGGCTACCTCTCCTCCCCAAGCAGATCACATCCTGTCTCTGTCATGTTTATTCTCATCTGTGGCACATGGGGGGACTTGCCAGGAAAGTCACCCCACATATGGTGCCCGGAACAGAGACCCAACAAATTTGGGACCTGCTTCGATCCAGAGGCTTGGAGCCAACACCACAGATGCACACCTAAGTGAAACGGAAATCAACACTTCATCCCCAGAGGGATCAGGGGCATCTGTGGGTAAGGCCCCCAGGAGTGTTAGAAATAAGTGAAATGTTACTTTTTACTACACCTTGAATCTCCCCTGCACTCACATCATGTCTCAGTCATGTTTACTCTCATCTGTGGCACACGGGGGGACTTGTGAGGAAAGTCACCCCCACACATCTGTGATAACATTTTGGTTTGGTTAGAATTGAATGAAATGTCTTAGCATCTTTTGCTATGATAGGATGATCTGACTGAGCTTGATTTTAGCAGACTACACAAAATGTTTTCTACCTGATTTAAATGACTGTAGTAATTAAAAATGGAAATTGAAAAAACAATGGAATTCGGGAGGCTTTCATTATTCAACATGAGAGATGACAATCGATTTTTCCTCATCACCATCATCAATCCTGAAACACTGGGTAAGCAAGAAGCTCAGCAGTTATTTCTCCTGAGACTTGAACAAATGTTTTTAGAAAGATTCCAATTTAGAATGCCAAAGACAAGCTATGACTGTCTAGTTTGGCATATACTAAGAGAAGTATAATAATAGGTCATCTGAGAGGCTCTACCTAGAAGTTAAAATCACCCCTTATTTCTACCTAAACTCATGGCTGAAAGCCATACTACATTCAAATAAAGTGAGTCACAAAACTTAAAATTGCCTTATTCCCAGGCGGTCCAAAATCTCCCCTTGTGCCATCTTCTCCAATGCACTTGCAGAATAAACAGCAGCATGTCCTTTCGGCAACATTGACCTTGAGAGAGGGTAGGAAATACTTCACATTAGGTGGCATTGCTTCCCAATCACACACATAAGCTCACCGCTGCAATTCAGATTTCTATTGTTCACCATTAAAGTTCACCATTAAAGTGACTGTGTTCTAAACAGAATGCACGAGACATTCTTTATTGTCCATCTTCCCTTCTGTGATCTGCATTCTCCACCATTTGAGGACTATGAGGGATTCAGAATCAACTCAAAGGTGTTTTTGTGTTCTCAAAGTGTTATCAGTCTAGCTATGGCCAACTCATTGCATACTACTGGCCAAAAACTTCATTTGTTTTGTTCCATATGATGGCTCTAGTAGTGGTTAGTTGTCTTTAACTTCATTCAAAACAATTCTTTAGGTTGTATTGTGACATCTGTCATATCAGCATGCATTTAAAAAACATCAAAATTGGTGAATTTTTGTATAGTCATTTTAATATTGAGATGGAGAAAAATATGCAACATTTATGGCATGCTATGCTTTATTATTTCAAAAAAGGTAAAAATGCAACCAAAATGCAAAAAAGATTTGTGCAGTATGGAGAAGGTGCTGTGACTGATGAAACATGTCAAAAATGGTTTGTGAAGTTTAGTGTTGGAAATTTCTTGCTGGACGGTGCTCCATGGTTAGGTAGACCAGTTGAAGCTGATAACGATCAAATCAAGACATTAATTGAAAAGAACCTATGCATCCCTATGTTCAGAGCAGCACTATTTATAATAGCCAAGTGCTGGAAGCACTTGTGCCCATTAGTAGATGAGTGGATTAAAAAACTGTGGTACATTTACACAATGGAATACTACATAGCAGAAAGAAGGAACTCCTACCCTTTGTGACAGCATGGATGAAACTGGAGACTATTGTGCTAAGTGAAAGAAACCAGTAAGTGAAAAACAAATGCCATATAATTTTACTTATAAGAGGAACCTAATGAACAAAATAAATTAATGAGCAAAACAGAACCAGAGACTTGGAAACATGGAACAGACTGACAGCTGCCAGAGGGGAGGAGGGAATGATGGAAAGAAGGGAAAGAGATTAGTCAATGAACCATGTATGAACACCCATGGACATGGACAATAGTGTGGGGATTGATTGTGGGAGCTGGGGGTGGGCAGGATAGAGGAGGGCAAAGTGGGAAAATTGGGAAAACTGTAAAAGAATAAACAAGAATAAAGAATAAATAAATAAAATAGAACGATCAACATTATACCACATGGGAGACAGCCGACATACTCAAAAATATCCGAATCAATAAAGTTATTGATGAGAATGAAAAATGTGTCCCTTATGGAACAAACCATACAGACTCTTTGGCCGACCCAATAATTGATTTATGTGATTTCCTGTTTCCGCCATCCCAGCATTGACCATGGTGTTGCTGATCACCCTGTATAATTCTGCCCCCAGTGTTCTGTCCAATAAAATGAATGTATGTCGCTTTGTTTCCTGTCTTGTGAATTCTTTGCATGCTAAAGGATTTAGATGATGCCTAGTGTCACACTGCTTGGAACTGAGTCCACTGATACACACTTCCAGAACAGCCTGTGTGTAACAGGATTTCAAAAACACCAGTTGCATGGGCAGCATGTCAGAAGCACTCACTATAAAGGTGGAGGCATGAGGAGAATATTCCTCCATCTACTCTGGCCCCCCAAATCATATTCTAATCATATTCTATATTTTAAAATGTGAGTGAATTTCATCCTGGATGTAGTTAATCATCCCCTGAATAATAGACATATTTCATGGCAGTTTTATAATTAACCCACAAAATTTCTTCTTAGGAAAATTCTATTTATAGTAAATGCCATGATTTGCCTTAGTGGGATAGAATTAATCTTTTCGTTGAGAAGTTTTCCATCAAAATTAAAGTGTGATGAAAATGAAATTTTCTGTTGTAACTATTTAGCAATTTCTTCTCTTTGTTTCTTATTATATAATACTTCTGTTCTGACATCAGAAAATTCTTGTTTTTCTGAAAATCTCTGAGAAATCGATAACACTTGAAATATATGAAAACAAATAATAACAGCAAAACAGATTCACCAAGTTCATATTAGATATCAATTTTCTTTGGATCACCAAAATTTGACAGTATCAAATCTCCCATGGTTAACATTAAAATTAATACATGTCTAAAATTAAGGTTCTCTTGTACAGTGTTGCATTTATGTAATATTTAAAAACTGCCAGTCTTGTTTTGAGGAATAACTTCCTCCCTCTGTGACCTATCCCTACAGATTTCCAAGAGCAGTAGACAGAAAAATACATTTAAAAAAATAGACAGTACTTTTCTATGTACAAAGAAATTCCAACAAAACTTCCATATTCTTTAATCAATTGTTTTTACATGATTAGTCTACTGAATAAATTGTGTTGAAACATCCACTTATATAGAAATTCTATAGGCACAAAATAGCAGGAGCTTGTACTTTATTGGAAAGTGTCCCAATATGCAGATTATGGGTTTTATAAATTATAAGCAACTTACAAGTTAATAGCCATTTATTAAGGTGAAAGTAGTGCCACATGACCTGACACTTAACCATTCTCATTTGAATTCTCGTACATTTCTAAAAGAAATATGATTGAAATGCATCTCATGCAGACATTAGGTGATAAAGGCAAAAATCTCGATTAGTCAAGACAGCAAAATTTTTTGATCGCTCACAAAGTACAACATAGGAGGTCTATCATTCCATCATTAGTTTTCTCTCAACATTGGAGCAGACTGCTTTTTCTATAATTACACCCTAAATGTAGCTGGCTCTCACTGGCAGGCCTCGTTGTGGGGAACATACGCATTGCGGACACTAGAACCATACTTGGTGTGGTTGCCTGTGGCCCTGAGGACCCACAAGGGACGTGAAAACTGGCTGGCTGAGGGAGCTGCTGATTACCTCCCAAGTCTCGGATTCCCTTTGGCACTTATATTCTTTGACTGTAATTTGAGAGGAGTGTAGCTGCTATTTTTTTAAATTAAATTCAGTGGGGTGACATGGGTGAATGGCATCATGTTAATTTAAGGGTACATCTATGATACATGACCTGTATGCTGCATTGTCTGCCTATCACCCAAAGTCAAAGGTAGGTGCTGTTTGGTTTCTTTTTCTTTCTTCCTTTTCAGCCAAGTATATACACTAAACATGCTGACACACCTCTACTGTCTTACAGTTCTTTCAAAATACCCTCTTATTTCAGCTGTCCACTAATTCAGAAAAGTCTTTCTTCACTCCCAAATGAACAAATCAGTTCAAATTCATAGGCATCAATATTAAGCCAACACAAAAGAAATAGAAAATTCAAACTTACCTGCCTTTTCTGAACAACTTACCAGCTGTTTTGAGAGTTGGCTCCCGAGACCCCCCATTCCAATAGTGAACTGGGTCTTGTACTCAAATCCTTTCCCAAATTCAATGTAGGGAAGATCAGCCAGGTCACCTGAATCTGGGACTCCATCCAGAGCCACAGTTATGAGGGCATTCAGGCCTATCCAACACAATATACAATTCTCCAGGTGAGGAGGGCTTGTTATTTTAATCTTTGTGCACACATATCCAAACTGTTATTTTAGGAAAATGGTCACAAGAGGAACCCTCTTTCCACTGTCCACTTCCCCTGACCACACACTGTAAAACTGACAAGTAACGAGACCAATCAGAACACAAAAGGAATTACATTTTTCAGAACGTAATTGGAGATGGGAAATGACAACAGTGGGGTAGGGAGTTTATAGGGTCCACAGAACATGCTTGAGCACAGGGGAACTTATGTATCGAGAAAGCATTCTGAATGTTTGCCACTCAGAGGGGGTCCATGGAGCAACAGGCTGGCACCCCCTTGGAGTGCATCGGAAATGCAGAATCTCAAGCCCCGTGCCACTCCTACGGAACCAGAATCTGTGTTTTAATAAAACCCCTAGGTGATTGGTGGGCACATTAAAGTTGGAGGAGCACAGACCTAAATGACCTCATAGGGAACAGATAATAAATTGCAGGTAGCAAAAGACAGTAAAAGACCTCTTGTTTGGTAATTAGAAACAAATGACACATAAGCATTAAGAGCTGCAGCTCGCAGGCTTTGGGATTGTATAGACCAGGAGCAGTCAAAGACTTTTGGGGACTGGCAGGGCTGATGTGTTTTGCAAAGCAGGAACATTATGAAATGATAGTAATAAAGCTGGCGATCATTATGGTGGTGGTAACCATAGTAACAGCTGTGCTCTCATTCATTAACAGCTGCTACATGCCTAGAAGTTGCTTAAGTGCTTTACATACATTATCTTATTTGATACAAATACAATTGTATAGGTATGTATGATTATAGCTCTATTTTACAGACAATCAATCTGAGGATTGAGGAGGTTAAATGACTGGCTCAAATGGTATTTTTAGGTTTACACCCAGAGAATCCAATTCCAAAGCCTAGACCCAAAGGACATTGTAATAACAAAAATGTTCTAAGGACATAATCATAAACACCAGTTCTAAATTTGAATAAACTTAGCTTTATAAAAACCCAACCCCACTGGCGTAAGTTTTCTCATTTTTCTGATGGATGGGTAAGGATTCTTTGGATGGGACATGGAAACCAATGGACTAGAATAAAGAAATGATCAAGGACTTGACTGAGAACTAAGAATGCTTTCTGACATAACTTCACATGTGATTCTGAATGGAGTGAGGGGTAGATGAAGAGGAGAATGCAGAGAATAAAGTTTCAGGGACATATTGGGGAGGCTCAAGTTCTAGGGGAGGGTAACAGAGAGTGGTCACTGAGGTGAAATAGGGGAAGAAACACCAGAGAATGGGATGACCAAACTGTCCTGGTTTGCATGGACTTTCCTGGTTTTTGTACTGATAGCCTCTGGCTTGCTTGGCTCAAGCAAACAGGGACAGTTAGTTACTGTCCCAAAAAGTAAGATGAGAAGAAAAGGGACGATGGGGAAGGCTGGGAGAGGCAATGGGGAATGCTGAGTTCGTCAATTGGAGTAAATGATTAAGAGAAGTCGCGCTAGTGAATTTATTTATAAATGGGCGGGGGTGGGGGGGGGTGAATCTCACATCTATTTATAAGTTCCCAGTAAGCTTAAGAGTTAGGAGAACCATGGAATTGTTGATTTGCAGGAAATGTTCACAGAACTATCGTTTGTAACTGCTTTTTTCAGGATAGGGATTCCAATCCTATTCCTTTCAGAGTCACCTGGTAAATGAACCATATGATCTTAAACACAGTGTCTTCGATTCCTAAAAATATACTAAGGAAGAAAAGACTTCAAAAATTGGTAAGATACATAACCACTGAGTAGATTTGAGAGTGCGGGATCTTTAAAAATTAAGAGACTAATTCAAACCCCAATTCACATGGATTATTTATAAAGCCACATCCACCATTGAGGATCTTTTTCTCCTGGTCTCTTCCAGTTTCATGGTGATTGCAGAGTTAACGTGTGTAAAATATAGCAGTTTACAGGGCCTAGAGTTAGGGAAGCTCTCCAAGGTCAATCAGTCATAGGTCCCAGCATCACCTGAAATCACGTGTGCTCAAATATGGGAAGCCAGAGCCAGAGATACTCCTTGTTCAAAAGAACGAGGACACTGTGGCTTGTTCTCCTCTTTCCAAAGAACATTATGGCTATCATTCCTGTACCTCTCCCCAAACATTCTGAATTTCTGAAGCTATGAGAAATCTAGTTTCTGAAGTTGAAATCTATTTATTAAATTTTCCTTGGGAGTTGGAATAATAAAGATTGGTCTTAGAAATCTAGGTGTTCGAAGAAAAACTTCCTGGAGAAAACTCTGATGTGATCTGTAAGAGGTATGCCTTTCCCCACAAAAGAAGAGATGAGATTAAAAAAAAAACCTACCCACTTAAACTAAGCACTCTAAGGTCTTGTTAATTAAAATTTCCACTATAGCTCATGAAAGAAATGCCAAGACTTGATAGACTACAGAGAAAGGAGCTTTAGGAAATAAAGGGCAAAATAAAAACTCTCATTCTCCAGCTGCAAATTCAGTGAACTTTGCAATTTGTTTAAGATTGGAGAGAGAGAACCAAATAGCAAAGACAAAATCCACTCAGTCTCTAATCAATAACCTTGCAGGCAGATGTCTTAGGTCAGATTCTCTAGAAACAGAGCCCGAGATAGCAATTTGGCTGCACATACGTTATTGAGAAACACTCTCAGAACAAAGGGGTGAGGGAAACAGGGCAGGGAGGGAGAGAGCTGAGCAAAACAGTGTTTCAGCTGCAGCCTAGCGTCAGCCTGATTCCATGAGGAGCTTAGAGCACAAAATGCACCATATGCTGCTATATAGAGGCAAAGATCCAACCCTTTGTATTCTACCTGCTGCCCAGGGGTGGGACAGGGAGTAACCTTCCAGGTGAGGGCGCTCCCATTGGCCAAGGGCAATTCCTCAGAGAAGGGGGACGTGGGAGTCGTTAGCAGCAGACACTCACAGCTGGAGGTTGATGGGTCCCGGCTGGAAGGGGGAGACTGGGTGAGGCACCCACAGCACCCACTTATAGGCAATAGTTTCTCTTCCTTGTCAGACCCGAATATTGGGGTGCATTTTCTTTCACTGACCGATAAATGTCAGTAGGAACAATAACAACCCAGATTGGGCACCAGTTTTTAAAGCCTAAAGAGTCACGCCAGAGCTTTACAAACTCATAAATACCATGGTGTTGGCGTCTCTGTGGCCTAAAGAAAGGAACTAATTAGAAAGTCCCAAAACATGAGTGGATTTGTACAAGAATGCTTGCAGCTCTGAAAACTTTAGGAGTGTTAGAAGAAAATAATCTCACTCTCTCATTCTTTGGTCAAAGAGAAACACATGGTTCCATTCTGCTGATACTGAAGAAGTAGTAATATTAGACAATATGAGGCAAGGTCAGGCAGGAACACTCTCCAGAAAACCTTAGGAAGAATAAACATAGTAATACAAAAGAAAGAATAGGACTTTGTATTCAGTGCTGTTTCATATTCATAGGGTTTGAGGAAGAAAGACGCCACCAGCATGTTCTGAGAACTCATTTGCTCAGTCAAGTGCATATGAAGTGGAAAGGTTGGGAAATTCAGGATTGAGTGTCTGGACACTGGAGAGCCAGAGTTGAGTTCTGAGAATCAAAAGTTAATAAACATCCCTTCCCAACTCCTCCCCCACGTCCATACCTTCTTTTCTAAGCTCATCAGATTTTTGTTCGAGTGTTTCAACATCATCATCCAATCCATCTGAAAATAAGAGAACCACCTAGGAAAGTATTCAAAAGGAAATGTGAATGAAAAGGAGGTCGCTGAAGCCACAGACCAACACATAGAATAAAACCAACTTACCTTCCCTCGGGCAGCCGACTTATTCTGAAACGCATCCCACAGGGAAGTTAAGAAGTGTGCATTGAGAACAGATGGTCCATTAACTGTTACATCCTTCAGGCTATTCAGTATGTTTTCACTGTAGATCTCGAACTTGGGTGAGTATTTTTCCATGGCGTTGGTCACTTGAAAAGCCACGCTAACCTGGGTCTCTGTGCCCACCTCACAGCTGACCCCATTAAGGGAGCTGATGGCGAGTAAGATGTCTTGCAGGTAGGTTTCCACCCAAGGTTGACCGTCCAGCAAAGTCTGCCCCTTCTGCTGAGTTGAGATGTCAAATCCTACCACGACATCCACGAAACAATCTAGGGTTCAAGGGAAAAGCATATGTTACTGGATCAAATAATCAACACGTTCAACTTAGATGCCATGTCTGAATCAAGGGATTTGGAATTCTTATTTCTATTCCAGTTACAAAGTTGGAAAATAAGAAAAAAACACGAGGGAGTCATGGAAGAGGCTCAGAATCACTCTCTCATAACCTGTAAAAGTATAAGTATATAGTATTATTTTTCACTGGTAGAAAATCTAGATGATTCTATGACAAGGTCCTGAAAATTTTTCTTGTGGTTATAGGAAAAGCTATGCAGTCATTTAAATATCTAAAGTATATTGTGGAAATGTTAATAGTTTAAAAAAGCAAATTCATATCATGTTATTTATCAATTCAGGTCATTTAACAAATACTGTATTATAAGAGAAATATAAAAATATTTATATAAAGTCATTTAGAAAAGAAGTCAGAAAAAACTTGTCTATAGGAATGATTTTGATGACTTCTCTTTCCAAAAGGCATCTGTTTCCTCTTTCTGTCCTCTAAAATCCACTCAGAAAAGAAAAAGTACAAAAAGAAACAAGTGCTCCAACCGATCCTTTGAGATCTTGCTTGGTTTAAGTCCTGCAGGTGAAGACCCTGGCACCAAATTACCCTTACTTACCCTGTCAAAGGAAGTGCTGCCTTCAGTGCTCAGCCACTTGCAAAGGCAAAGCCAATGCCTCCTGGAGTTCAAGAACTACTCAAAGAGGGTATTACATTTAAAATGCTTTGCTCCTATAGTTATTAACTCCAGGGACACTTAAGCACTGCAGAAACTAGGGACTTGATATTTTAAGCTGAGCCTCATAAAGGGAAGATAATTAGAGAAGAATCAAGTCTTGTGACATATCACATACACTCTTCTTTCAAGAACTTGTAGCTTGGCTAAAATCTTCAAACTTTTTTCAATAAATTCAATACCATAAGTTAAAGGTAAGTTAACTTAGTAAGTTAAAGGTGAAGAGTGTGCATTTTTAATTTGCTTTGTTTAGAAAAGCAATTTTCCAGATACTTGTTGTGTGGACAAATGGTGCCTTGGCTACCTCCAGACACACTGGCCAGTGGAACATATGCAAATCTTTGAAATGAAAATGTCGGTTTCAATTCTTAAAAACAAGGTTCGGTTACCTTGTTTTTAATGAAAAAGGGGTCCAATGAGGGAAAATAAAAGCAATAATCGATAATCAATTTCCACCATGACATTTGAAGTGAATCAATATGTTATCAAGAAAATCTGAAAGGTAGATTTTCCTATTTTACTGTACTAACTTTACTGGAAAACATCTCTTCTCCAATATTCAGACAGTAAGGCAAAGAGAAAGAAACAGGTCAGGAGGAAGCATCAGAACATCTCCTTTCCAAAATTCCTCTTGAATCTAGCTCCTTTCGTTCCTATCTTGAGACTGAAAATTTCCCTCTCACATGAGCATTGTTTTAACCCCCAGCCAGTAACCAAAATGTTTTGCCTTCCAGGAAAACCACCTCTTGCAAAAAAATAAACATTGACTGGAATGCCAAAGTGTCACTGAGTAATCTTGGAGGCGGTCCCCTATAGATGTTGAGTATTTTAATTTTTTTTTTGTCTGGATTACTGAAAGGACAAATTCTAGTTCCTTGTGTTTCTTTAACTAATTCCAGTTGACAAATAATTCCATAGTAATGTGATCCAAGGAATAGAATTTGGGGAGCAAGTCCAGAGTGAGCAGCCATGCCTGCGAAATACGATTGGACGAATGAGGCCGCACTAAACATACAACTCTCACGTAATGCCCTTGCAAACTACAGAGACATCTGCTCTGGAATTAGGAGCCTTCAAAGTTAATAAGAGGCAGGGATCATTTGGGAATTGAGCTTGCAGGCTAAAATTAGATTTCCAAAAGACATGAAGGATTAAATGAGGAGAGCAGGCGTGAGAATAGGAGTCACAAGTGCAAGGGAAATCAGGAAGGTAATCCACAGAACTGGCTCTAGAGGATGATAAAAAGGAGAAGTAAAACCAGTGTTCTAAGCAATTGACTCGTCTTTGCAAACAGCATGTGGAAGCCTGGAGGAGAGAGGTCCTTGAGTGGGAAGGCACAAAGTTCAATGTTAGTGATGTGGTAGTCACGACTCTGCTGTTGCTAAATAACTTGGCAAGTCCTCTTAACTTCTCTGGGCACTAATTTTCTTTCCTATGAAAATTAGATTACATATTTCAAAATAAAAATACAAAAGAACAGAAAAGAATGGATTGGAATGACAGTTACAGTCTCACGGTTCACTGCCAGACCCAAAAGCTCATTTTAATTAACTGACTTATAAAGAAAGTCCTTAATTGGAGTTGATGATGGCACTTGCTTATTGTCAAAAGGGTAGGCTATATTAATACGATTAGAAGACAGATTTACTTTTTTGTTGTTCAAGTACAGCTGCCTCAATTCTCCCACCACCACTTTTCCCTGCCACCCCACCCCCCTCAATCCTTCCCCCCTTAGGCTTTGCCCATGGGTCCTTTATACATGTTTCTTGATGACCCTTCCCCTTTCTCCCCATGTAACCCCCTCCCCACTCCCAGTAACCCTTCTGGTTACTGTCAGTTTGTTTTTTATTTTAATGTTCTGCTTGCTTGTTTTATTGATTAGGTTCCACTTATAGGTGAGATCATATGGCATTTGTATTTCACTGCCTGGCTCACTTCACTTAGCATAATGTTCTCTACTTCCATCCATGCTGTTGCAAAGGGTAGGACCTCCTTCTTTCTTTCTGCTGTGTAGTATTCCATTGTGTAAATGTACTACAGTTCTTTGATCCTCTCATTTACTGATGGGCACTGAGGTGGCTTCCAGCACTTGGCTATTATAAATTGTGCTGCTATGAACATTGGGGTGCAGGCTATTATAAATTGTGCTGCTATGAACATTGGGGTGCATAGGTTCTTTTGAATTAGTGTTTCAGGATTCTTAGAGTATAATCCCAGCAGTGGAATTACTGGGTCAAAAGGCAGTTCCAATTTTAGTTTTCTGAGGAAATTCCATTCTATTTTCCACAGTGGCTGCACCTGTCAGCACTCCCACCAACAGTGCACTAGGGTTCCCTTTTCTCCACATCCTCTCTAACACTCGTTTGTTGATTTGTTAATCATCGCCATTCTGATCAGTGTGAAGTGGCATCTCATTGGGGTTTTAATTTGCATCTCTCTGATGGCTAGTGATGTTGAGCATCTTTTCACATATCTCTGGGCCCTTGGTATGTCCTCCTCAGGTCCTTTATCCATTTTTTTAATTGGATTGTTTGTCTTCCTGGAGTGGAGTCATGTGAGTTCTTTATACACTTTGGAGATCAAACTGACATAAGGTAGTCTTGATTCTTTGGCTATTTAATTATGTCTCCATGCCCACACCCCCCTCCCTACCCCCCAAAAAACTAGGACTTTAACTGAGAACTGCCTGCTCTAGGTAGTTGGAACAGCCAGGCTCAAAGAAAAGTCAGGAACATAGGCATGAATGAAGGTTAAAAACCCCCAGACTTTGGAGTTTAGTTGCATGGGAAGTTTGTTGTATCTTAAGACATTACATTTGAATATGGCTCTAAAATGTTGCTAAAATATTAAAGTTCCTAAACCAAGGAACTCTTGGTCAATTGCCCTGTGAACTAACCTCATCACTCCATGTATTTTGCATTTATAAGATCACTTCAGTATGCCTTCTGCAAATTCTTTGATAGCTACTAATGCTCATTAAACACTTGCCACACACTTTCTGTTCATGATCTCACGTATCCTTATGCAACACAGACTAAGTAGGAACTCTCCTGCTGAGGAGGCGGCTATGACAGAACAGCTTGCCCGCCATTGTTATTACTACTGCCTCACAGGTATTACTAGATCTGAATTCCAAGTGTGGAGGCTTGTCGAGAGTCCATATGCCAAACCACCTCACTTTACCACTTTCTGGGTAGTCGGTGATGATAAGTCCGGTAGGTTCCTAGTTCTGCTACTAGATTGTGAGCTTGGAAGTGACACCTTAATGGTGGGTGGCTTCCTCAGGGAGCAGCAGCTCGTGGAAACAATGGCAAGGTAGAAACCCATGATGTCTTAAGTTCCAGATACAAACTGGTTAAGCAGAACACTGAAACACTACTTCTTCAGAACACTGGCATCAGCCACTCCAGACAACAACCACATCAAGAAAACAGGCAGTGTATTTAACAACAAAAAACTGGATTGGAGTCAGACAGACCTAGCTTTCAAAATTGGCTTAGTCTGTTACTTCCTGTGTGTTCTGGGTCAAGTTGGCAATATTCCATTTTTCCTCATTTATAATTAATTGGAAATAAAAATATAAACCATATAAGGTTTGGAGAGACTAATGAGATAATGCTCTTAAAATGCTTAAAGCACCATGCCTGACCCTTCATAGATGCTCAAGAAATATTGATCCTTAGTCACTTCCCTCCTTTTCTCCATCGTGAGAAAAACTAAAAAGGGATAGTGACATCTCCAAAACTATGCATATTTTAGTAAGAAGCAAAGCTAGCTAGATATCCAGGCTGTGAGTCTGGTTCGCTTTGAGCCACACCAAGTTACCATCTGATTTCCTTGAGTTCAGAGCTTACAGTTTAAGAAGAACAGGCATCCTCTAATATATTTCACATGCCTTTGAAGCTTTATCAGTGTTCATTCCAGCCTCATCAGTCCTCAGCCCACAGCTTGGCTACAAAGGCCTCGAATTCTTGCTTGCTGCAGTAATGACTTCAAGTTTATCTCGGAGTACTTTCCTTATGCACTTATTTATTTATTTATTTATTTTTGCACTCATGACTGTTTCCTTTAAAGCTCACTCACTCACCACTTGGAGCATAGTCCCCTGGCTTTGACTTTCCACCTGGTTTTCTGTTAGTCTCCCAAGTAGAGACTAAGTAGATGGCTGCAAGATAATTTTACCCCCTAATAATTGCAAATGGGTACTGCATGTGAAACTGGAAGTTAATGTGCTAGGTTTGGCTGAGATCACCAGACACATTCCAAAGGATGAGGAGATCATGAAGCAGGATTTAGAAAGACAATCATCCCTGGTCAATTATGGGACTCTTAAGCTTTAGCCTACACATTGGGTCTTACAAAAGACTTGAAGTTCAGAAGAGCATGTTTGGAGAGAGCTGTTGATGTGCAGTGAGCTCTCCCACCACGTACACACATATTCAAGGAAAGGGGGTAATTTCCTCTTTAAGTCAAGAGAGAGGAGCTTTAAGAGATAACTTGGAGATGATACAAGCCTTGGCATTCTAAAAAATGAGACACAGGATGGCATGCTGTTCTCTCTGCAAAGGAGAGGTGGCCACACTGGGGGTGGGGGCACACAACTTCCAGGGTTTATCAGGGAAATTGGTGCTATTATTGCCCTCGGAGCTGCTGTGGTTATGTGCAAGAAAAAGCTGTTGTGGGCTCCTTGATTCCCTGTCCAGGAAGGCTGTTCCTGGAGGGGCAGAATGAAGCTGAAGGCATCACCAGGAGACCAGAGGCTGAGAAAGGCATAAGGGAACACCTGGAATTGAGGCATGCTTGTGTTCCTCGAGGAAACTATGGTGGAAAGATCCCCTGAGAAACGTGCTTTGGTGCGGGTGGAGGTGATGGTAGGCAGGTGGGAAAATCTTAGAAGTACCCAGGGATGGACCCAACTTTAGACATGGGACATCATCAAAGAAAACCAATTCCTGACAAGTGCCATCAAGCACCAACGTCCCCTTTGCTCTCTAGCTCTTCTCCCTTTCCCCAGCCCATTCCAGGGAGGCCAGAAAGCATGGTGAGCAAGAAGAGGGCAGGGTCTGGGAGAAGAGGGTAGGTGGGAACAATAGGTAAAACACCGATTACATGTGACCTCATCTCTGTGACAGAGGAGCAGCCTGTGGCAGGTTGGGAGAGCAGAGTGACCTTGAATGAAGTTTAGAGTTACAACAGTTATAATGGGAGGGACACATTAACCAGCAAGAAGAGATTCACTTATCTCCTGAAAGTAAGTGGGGGCCAGAGAAGAGCTGGCCCCCATAAATAAACTTAATGGGTCAGTGGTAGACAAAAATAGAGTACTTTGTAATTATATCTCTGGCGTCATGCTTATTCAAAGTATGAAGGGGGAACCACCCCCCAAACTGGAATTATCTTCTGGAGGGCGGATCCCTTATAGTACAGGCATCCCCCACCAGGTGAGTGTTCTAGGAACCCGTCTGTATTGGCGTACCACTCAGCACTGTTGTGAGAGGCGGCATGTGTCTTCGGCGGATTTCTTTTGAAGACTCTTTCAATGTGTTTGCCTATTTCCTGATGGATGATTTATATGAGCACCTGCCCACACCGCACTGAGTGTTCGACAGTTTTTGACCAAAAATGGCATGACCCCCGTGCGGCACCCTCCCTATTCACCCAATATCACTCCAAGCGACTTCTATTTTTGGTTTCCCCTAGATGAAAAAGTCCCCAAAGGGAAACATTTTACCATTGTAAAAGAAGGGAAACAAAAAATGGCAGAAGCACTAAAAGGCATCAAAATCAACAAGCTCAAAACTGTTTTGAGCAGTGGAAAAAACATCTCAATAGGTGGGATTTAGAGGAACAAATATAAAGGACACGGACAACAACTAAGAAGGGTGGAAATGGGAGGGGAGAACACAGGGGGATGGGATGGGATGGGAGTAATAGAAAACTGTACTTGAGGGAAAAAAAGACTGTAAAAAAAACTTAAAAAAGAGAGAATACATTGGAGGTGACTGAAGTTTAACATGTAAGAATAAATGCACAATTTTTATAAATAAATTCCTGAGAGTTTGGGGATCCTCCCTTGTAAAGTTGAAATGGGCATTTTCTCATTTAAGCTTCACAATGATTTTTTGAACTAGGTGCTGCTACTGTTCACATCACACAGATTTGAAAATTAAACTTACAGAAGATAAGAAACCTGTCCCAGAAAAAGTGGCCATCGAGCATGGATTTGGAGCAGAATGTCTGTCTCTGGAGCTGCCTCTTAGCAACTGTATAAGCTTTTCTCTCCCTGGTGAGAATCCAGGGTGAGTGTGTACCATGGGTAATTACACAGAATCATGGCCAACATTCTGGGTGCATTTATAAAAACAGAAAAAGTTATTTTTTTTTCAAAACCTTTCTTCCCATCTGTTGGAAAAGAAAAATCACAATGTGTGGATTTTCAAACAGTTACTAACTTCTGCAGTAAAGTTTCACAGTAAAGATATAAACCTCTAAACTCATCCCCTGCCTCCTTTAGCACAGCACTCAAGCCCCATTGCCAGGCAGCCGAAATCCATCAGATAGTTTCTTTCTTTGGTATATGTTCTTCAGCCTCTGAAACCAACCAGATTGTAAACAAAGGCTTTTTCCTCACACCTTCAGAAATGGAAAGATTTCCATCCACAAAGGGGACGTGATCTCCCAGCAGAGGAGAAAAAAAAGACAAGTCTCTCGGAAGCCCTGTTTCTCAATCCTTTGAGACTTTCACAAGTCTCAAAAAAACAAAAAAAACCCACTTGGTAACTGTGAAAAGTTCAACTTGAAATCCAGAGGCACCCGTCTGAAGTCTCCCACCAGCTGCAAACAGAGCTTGAGGACACGGTGAATGAAGACAGGGGAGGAGAGAACATGAGGGACACACTGGAATACTTACTGCTCTCACCGCTGGAGGTACAGATGTTGCGAACTATCCTCTTTTTGACCTTACGCAGTTCATCGAAGTTATGAACTGTAAGTTTTTTACTCGCCGTCCCGGTGATCTGAATAAGCTGCTGGTCATCCACCTTTCCGATGCCCACAGTGTAGATGTCGATGCCTTTGTGTCTCAGGTCTTCGGCGGCCTGAGCCACCTCGTCTTGGGACTGGCCATCTGTGAGGACCAGCAGCACCTGTGGGGTACCTGTGTTTATCCGGCTGCCCATGTGCGGCTGGAAGTAATGCCCCACCTTCTGGAGTGCAGCACCGATGTGCGTGTTTCCAGAAATCTGCTTGATCTTTTCAATCTGAAATGATATCTCCTTTTTGCCTGTGAACCTCCCCAGTAGGAACTCTGGACGATAGTCATGGCTAAACTGGGCGGCTCCTATGTGTACTCTGTTGATGCTGACGTCAAAGTCTTGAATGAGGGACACCAAGAACGCCTTCATCTTCTTGAAGTCTTCCTCACCGATGCTAGTGGAGCCATCCAGGAGGAAAACGAGATCTACTTTTTCAATTTCACAATCTGTAAGGACAAGGAAAGGGAACAACAAAAAGAGATTAGATTGTTGTTCTTTATTTCACCCAACCAGAGTAAATGAAATGTGTGTAGTTATATAGAAACGGTATTTCTGAAGGCGATTTCTTATCTTATGCCACCCTGTGGTCACATTAATTGGAAAAGAAATAAAAGCAATCAGTTCATAAAGGTGGCACCAGGCAAGAAGAGCTCGCCCGTCTCTCTGTGCTGCTCTTAGCTTTTCCATTCGGCCTTATTCCACCATTTTTCTTTCCCAAGGTGCTGGGGAATTAGAGGGGGGAGCATGCTACAGAAAACTTGCCCTTACCTGCAATCTAGCCTCCTGGAAAACCCAGTGAGAGCCGCGGCATAGCAAAGAAAAACAAAATAGCTCACACCCACTTAGAGATTCAGACCAAGACACAGATGGTCTGGAGAACTGGCCTGGCCTCCCTGGCCGGTGGAGCCAATAAGTACTTTCTTGTTTATCAAGACAAATTGAAGTTTTAAAATCATGCCTCCTGACCTATATCTCATTTTCCACTTTATCAGCTTCCTTTCAGGTGCATATCAATAAAAATAGCCACTTGAGAATAATGTTTTTGAACAAACAATGCAGGATACTTTAGAGATGCTTCCTTGGTGTTGACACAGAAAATATGAAACAGAAAGACGATGACAGACCATGGCCAGTGAATGAGCTACACTTGGCATGGGTCTTCTTCAGCCTTCTGGTAAGCATTAACATTTCCCTGAAGCCTCCAGAGCCCTCACCACTGACCTAGCTCACTTACATCTCATATCAGCCTCATGAAAAAGTAAAGGTGTCTGGGAGTCCCATGGCTGAGACATGCAGGAGAGAGATAAAAAGAAATATGATAGCTAGGTTCTTCAGGAATTGGTTAACTTACTAAATTTCTTTGTTTCAGATTCAAGTAAAGGAAATAAGGGAGTATTCCCTGCCCAAGGGAATACTTCTCACTAAAATATACAGTACCAACTTCTACAGTGAACTTGAAAAGGACAAATCAAATTTCAGGCATTGGCTGCCAGAAGGCAGGAGATCTGTCCCAGTCTTCAGCAAGACCCACAAAGATCATTAGTTTCATGTAAGAGAGAGATAGTAGCTGCATTCTTGGGAGGTCATGCATATGAAAACCAGAAAAGTTAATTTTTTAAAAAGAATTGTACCAAAATGGTGGAATCCTAATAGCAATTCATCTAATAAAAATACTCAGTATTTTTGGTATAATACTTTTAATAAATGT
Organism: Sturnira hondurensis; assembly: GCF_014824575.4. Classification (NCBI taxonomy): domain Eukaryota; kingdom Metazoa; phylum Chordata; class Mammalia; order Chiroptera; family Phyllostomidae; genus Sturnira; species Sturnira hondurensis. The sequence goes on from NW_028085930.1 coordinate 8,439,949, forward strand.
GAGGAATTCTAATACATCACGATCTCCCTTTGAAATGGTGTGAAATGACAATGAATGAATACATACGTGCATACACACATACATACATGTGGCAACACAATCTTCAGATGCTGGAACAGAAACACAGCATCCAGGGCAAAGGAAGTCCTACTTTACTCTGCCCTGGAAACATCTGGGGTTGGAACAGAAAGTTTGTTATTGGGCCCTGTGTCTTAACAGAAGCTTGTGTCATAACTGAAATAGGTGAAGGAACTGGAGACTTACAGCCTGGAGGAGAGAAGACTTCAGGAAATGATCACTGATTATTAGGACAAGATGGAATTCGATTTCTTGGGTGAAGAGCAGGAAGAAAAACTAATGGATGAAGATGACATGGAAACAAATTCATGCCTCAATATACAAAGCTAACTCAAAGAACAATGACTCCCCCATTGTTAGGAGAGTGTAGGCAGAAGTGAGTAGGAATGTTGTAGAATCCACTCCTCCTTGGGGAACAGGGTAAAGCACGCCTCTTCGAGGAGCAGGGCGCATGCGCTGTCCTACCAAACAGCTGGCGCTGCTTCTCCCATTTGGAGAGCTTGCTCCTGAGGGGCATTGCTTTCTCCCTCATTGGGACCTCTGCTGACAATTAAGAAAAATCTAATTGACAAACCTTACCTACTTGTGAAGAGTTACACACACTGGCTGACACATCTGAAAATATCCCCTTCAGGCCTCCAAAAGTCTCCACGAAGAAGTACTTGTCACTCGACCCAGCCATGGCTAGCAGCTCCACGGGGTTAGCACCAGCGATCCCCACGGCCAGAACGAGAATGCCTTTGTCTCGCAAGGCGTGGGCTGTGGCATTGAGCTTCCCTGCATCATCGGATTCCCCATCGGTGATCACGATGAGGACTTGGGGGACCCCTTGGTGCAGGCGGCTGCCCCGGGCTTCGGTGAACATGTGGTCTGAGAAGTCCAGAGCCTTGGCAGTGTAGGTGTTGCCCCCCATGGGCTGGTCCTTCTGGAGCACCGAAATCACCTTCGATTTTGTGTCGAGGTTATCCAGGTAAAACAGCACTTCCGGGTCATTAGCGTACTTCATAGCCCCAAACCGCACCTGGTTCTTGCCAACGTTAGCTTTTTTCACCAAGTCTATCATGAAATCCTTCATGATATTATATTCATTCCTGTCAATGCTACCAGAGCTATCAATCACAAATACGACGTCTAAAACTTCGTATCGCTTGCAATCTGAGAGGAGAAAGGCAAACCATGAGATTAGCGTTGGTCATCACGGGAGACTCACCTGCCCCCGCCTGCTTTTCAATTGTGTCTCCTCTCCTTGGCATCAAACTGTATATTAGAATGTCCACGCCTTAGATAACATACACAATACACATGTATTTGTGTTTCCTGTATGTAGTAATACTCGGGTGTGTTTTTAGGACCACTCTGATGTAAAGTGAAGCCTTCTGTTGGGGTGGGAGGGAGAACATGCTTTTGGACTGAAAGAAAAAATCACAATACTCTGGAAATTTTCCTGTATAAACATTTCCTTCAACATGTGCTTTCATTTACACAGAGTTGTCTGTTTAAACCACAGGGTTCATGAGATTTTATTTTTAAGATAAACCTTGGGAAAATGACCACGTGAAAAATGAATTTGGCAACACTGTATATATTTTTTTCATGGTTATATGATGGCTTACTTTTCAAGGTTACATTTTCTCCCTGTTTGACATTCTGGAAACATTATCTATTTTCATTATTGGGCCTCCTCATAGAAATAACCCCGTTTTGCACTTGGACCAACTAAGGTGTCCTAGCATGACACTCCCATTAACCTTTTGTTTTTTTGGGTCAAGCCATGGGGAAGTAAAACAGAAAAGACCCAATTAATACTTATCCACGTGTATGTCGTGTGTTCTGTCTGCAAGTGCAGAGGTCTAAACGCCAACTTTCACGTTCTGGAGAAGTGGAGTTGTCTGGTGTTTGGTGATTTAGTCCTCGTGTAGCACTGTGTCTCTGCAGGCCTCCCCAAGGTCTGTTCCAAATGCTAGCCCATCCACTCAGGAGAAATGGAACCATGAGGAAGTATGTGCCCACCTCTCCACCAGAGGTTCACCACTTGTCCTTCACTGGCCAGCCACTTGCTTGCTGTGTGGTAGGGCTGTTGAAAATCCAAGGGCCAATATATTTTCCCTCAACCCCCTGACTTGAAGAAAGGCTGAGTAAGATGACAGAAAATATGTACTGGTCTCTGCAGTTGCTGACACAGAGCTCCTGAAAGGCCTGTAATTTCCTAGGTGATAGAAGTGCCTTTTGTTTTAATGCCATGACTCTGGATGGGACCCTGCTGCGTGTGTTTCCTTCCTGTTGTCTGCTGGAAGGAATGGCTCCTGGATGAGGGCTGGTCCCCAGAAAGACCAGGCTTGGAATGTGCAGCCCCAGCCCCCACTTTCTTGAGAAGGAAGAAGGGCTGAGAATGGAGTAGGGCTGAAAATGGAGTTAATGACAGATCCTCTCTGGGGTTCAGAGAGCTTTGGGGTTTGGTGACCCCAGGAAGGTGCTGGGAGAGAGGGGTGCTCGGAGAGGGCATGGGATGTGGTGCACGCACACGATAGCTCTGCATCCCTGCCCTCATAACCTGCCCTGCGCATTTCTTCCATCTAGATGTTCATCTGTGTCCTTTATCCTATCCTATAACCGATATGTAACCATTTTCCTGAGTTCTGTGAACCCAAGGAGGGGGTCATTGAGCCTCCCATCTATAGCAGGTTGGTCTGAAGCCTGGGTGATGACCTGGGCTTGTGACGGGTGTCTGAAACAGGGCCGGGTGCAGTCTTATGGAACTGGGCCCTCGGTCTGTGGGGTCTGATGCTGTCTCTAGCTAGATGGTGTGTGAGTTGAGTTGAAGTCTTGGACACCCTGATATCTGAAAATTGCTTGTTGGTATGGGGAAAAAAACCCTCTACCCATCTGGTGACCACAAGTGTCAGAAGTGAAGTGCATCAAGTGAACAGTAAAGAGGACAACAGGAAAGAAACACAGTAGGGAAGAACTGGGGTTTTTCCTATACAGGGGGAAAAATCGAGGTTTTTCTTTATAGGCTGGTTCCACAAAAGAAAAAAAACTATGTCCTTCTGGCCTTCAGCTGCCCTGGGGATTCTGTTTGGATCACCCGGAGGACTGGGGGCAGATTGCTTGGGGGTAAGCACCCTTCAAAGAATATGTATTTGATCCCAGTGAAATTACCAGGACAAACACTCCAGGTGTATTCCTTCTACCACAAAACACAGACCACGATCAACCTCCCGGTGGGCATTGAACAGAACTGGTATTTGAATGGAACAGTGTTTCTCCCTTTCCCTCAAAACTCCACTGAGACCATCTCCTCCACAGAGATTTTTCCAGAATGCTTCTGTCTTCCAGCCCAGGAGTCACAGTGTGAATAAATCCCTTATGTTTATGGAACTTGTGTTTTATCACTTTCACTCCTCTCTGAAGTTGCTGGAGAGGAGGGCAGGGACTCCACTGTTTACTTCCTTGGAAGCACCCCATGCTCCAGTTCCCCTACTACAGCCCCCCTTTATAGGGTTTAAGAAATCTCAAAGTATATAGTAGATATCAGGTCAAAGAGCAGCCACCTTGCCAACAGGTCACGCCCCTCTATGGCCTGCCTGGGCCGCCCACACACTGCCCAAGGACTCAGCCTGGGCCTTTCATCTCGCGGTGGAACAGAATCTGTGCTGTAATTCATGCTCTAGAGTTTCCCACGTGGTCCAGCTGAAGCTCGATTCCACAAAGACCACCTTCTGGCTAAGTTTACTCATGCCCTGTCCTGCTTTCCTTACTTGCCTTCCAAAAACGCATCCTCAATAAACCACTCCCATGAGAATCCCTGACTCAGCTTCAGCCTCTAGGAAACTTGACCCACTGTGATACCAACTGCTCTTCAATGGAGGCCCCCATCACCCTAGGGCTCTTCACCTACAAATGGGAAAGAATCTCAGTGGATCAAAATTGCTCCCTAGGGACTCTACTTCAACAGCTCTGTTGAGGAAAACCACATTTCCTATGGCTTTCAAAAGCCCCTAGGACAAGCGTTCCAATCAAACAAAAAGTTTCCAGTGTTCAAAAAGTAGTCTACTTAACTCAAGAAATAATGACTCACAGGGACATACAGAACCTGCACAGCCCCACTAGTGAACAAATCCAGGCCTACCTTCCCGGGGGCTGCATATTCCAAAAATGAGATTGTCTTCAATGCTCTGCAGAATGTCAAAATTCTCAATATAAAAAACCATCTCCCGCCTTCCGCTGATCTCCTCCAGCTGGGTGACATTGGAGCCAAACACGCCCACAGAGTAGATAATGATGCCATCTTGCCGAAGTGCTTCCGCTGGGTCCTTGACTATGTCATGAGCTTCGCCGTCAGTGATGAGGATGAGAAACTTCCTGACGTTGGGCCGGGCCCCCTTGGCGGGACTGAAGTACTGAGACACAAAGGCCAGGGCACTGCCCGTCATCGTGGTTTGTCTCCTCTGTTCCATTCGGTCTATGGCATCTGAAATTTCACTCTGGGACATGTATTTGTTGAGCTGAAACTCCTCCTTATTGACGTCACTGAACTGGACTACGCCGATTTGCACACGATCTGCCCCAATCTGAGATTTGCTCACCAGGTTTTTCATGAAGGTTTTCATTTTGCCAAAATTTTCATCTCCTATACTGCCGGAACTGTCCACCAGAAACATGATGTCAGCTTTCATCTCTTTGCAGGCTGCGTGGAAGAAAGTGAAACGTTTACTCATGTAAAAAAAAATTTGAACAGGAAAATCCAAACCCCAACAATTCTATATTGAAGATAAGGATTGGTAATGTTGGTAGCAAATAAATAAAGCACTGGAGGCAGTGAAAGTGAAACTATTCTGTTTGTTATTTAGTAATTTGCTTTAGAGTATTATTCAGGGTTTGTCAACCTCAAACCCTGAATAATGACATTTTGGGATGGATTATGTCATCAGTGGAAATGTCATTTCCCTATGACATTTTGGGATGGATTATTTTCATCATGGAGGGCATTGGCATTGTAGGATACTGTGGAATGTTTAGCAGTATCCCTGACCTTTACCCCTTAGATGCCAATGGCATTCGCTTACTTATGACAACAAGAAATGTCTCTAGACATTGCCAAATGTCCCCTCAGGGGACAAAATCCCGCCAGCCCCAGGTTTAAAACTATTGCTACAGCTCTACAAGAATTCATAAAAGTTTTGTTAAAAATCAATTTAAATAAACCCGAAGTACTCCTTAAAATAAGAAATCATTTAATCATTTACACACGCAGTACCTAAGCAAATGTCTGTGCTAGTAGGGATTTGTAGGAAGAAGCTGTTTAATACTTAAAAAGGCAAATGGCACCAAGTGTCTTTTTGCCTCAGGTACAAATTAGAACAACACTCTGATGGGCCCTCAGCTTTCTTCTGAAAACAAACACAGCTACACACGTCAACAAATCTCGACCTGGGAATTTGTCTCTCCAAACCTGCAATGCCAAGTATTACAGGAAGGCAACCTGGGAGCTGCAGTCCACAGGTAAAGCTACCATTCTCCTACCTTCTTCAGCACAAATTTCTTGAACAACTTGGTTTCTTATGTCTTTCAAAGCGTCAAAGTCATGCACGTAGTACACCCTCTTCTCCTCGCCCGCGATCTCTAGCAGCTGTGCTTGGTTGGCCTCCTTGACCCCGATGGCATGAACGTGGACGAGCTCCTCTCTCAGCCTGTTTGCAGGCTCCAGGATGCTATCCTCTGACATGCCGTTTGTCAGGACGACAAGATGGCAGGGCACTTGGTTTCCTCGCTGCTGCTTTGCTTTTTGCAACAGCCCCAGGGTGAAATTCAGGGCTGCGCCTGTGTGCGTCCCCCCACCCATCTGCCTGATGTTATCAATGGCCTTTCCCAAATCGTGCTTGTTAGAGTATTTATTGATCTCAAATTCCAAATCCCAGCTGTCAGCGTACTGAACAGCCCCAACCCGCACGTTCTGGGGAGCGATGTTGAACATCTTTACAACTTCTGAGAGGAACATCTTCATTTCTTGGAAGTCTGTGGCCTGGATGTTCCAGGACCCATCAATGAGCAGATAGATGTCTGCTTGTTCAGTGTCCACACAACCTGAAAGGAAACCAAGAAGTTCAGTGTGGCACTGGGACAAGTGTGAAGAAGAAATGGGGGCAGACGGTAAGAACAATAAATACGAGCCTCTTCCGACAAAAAAAAAAAAAAATAAGGGAAAGAGCTTCTAACAGTAAAACACATGCTCTGCTAGGGGAGTCGTAGCATTGGTTGGGCGAAAAGAATTTCCTTTGACGGGTTAAGACTATTTTGATAATTCTTTGCCATGAATTAAGGTGAACTGGGACATAGTAAAAGATTAGAATGAAAATTTGAAGGTGACTTTTCACAAGTCGCTCCTCTCATTAGTGAGTAACTGCTTCACAAAAAAGGCAAGCAGTGCGCTGTGAGATGGTGAAAGTCTTTAACTGAACATTGTGGTCACATGAGCTCTCTTTCTTGAAATCCTGAACCAGTTACTTATTCCTCATTCACTCCTGGTCAGTGAACAAAACTAGGGGTTATTGCAAGTGGCTTTGTATGTGCAGACAATGGCACTTTTATAGTGAACATACTATAAATATTTGTTGAAGAATATACTTGTGTGTGTATATATACATACACAAAATATTTACAGAGCATACATGTGTATATATGAAGTATATAAAATACATTATCTGTCTCTCTAAACTCACAGAAACTAGAACAGTACTTCACAACAAATTACTTGCAATGTCCTTAACCCAAATCATACCTCCTGTTCATTCTCTAAATTGGAATTTGAGAATGAGGGGAGACGAGAAAAGAGAGAAAAGGTACAAAAAAAGAAACAAAAGAAAGAGCAGGGGAACATGAGAGGCAAAGGAGAAGGGAAGAGTGAAGGGAGAAAAATAGCAAAGGATGGAATTTTCTGGGGTGTTTTGTAAGTAGCAAAGAATCCAATCAAAGCTGCTCAAAGAGGAGGTAAAAAGAGAAATCCCATTCCAACACCACAATAGCTTTTATTCCTCCCCCCACCACCGCTTACATGTCATGTGATCAAGCTCAAGTAAAAAACATAGGAACTTATTCTCACTCCCCATCTTATAGGCCATCAATTGCTTTTGTTGACAGAATATATAAGACAAGACAAAAGAAAAAGGATTGAATAGTACTTCTCTCAGCAAAACACTGTACCTGATTTGAGGGTCTCGGTTTGTTCAGAAAACACAGAGACTGTGTGTGTTATCTGGTTCCGCAGCTTCTTCAGAAATGTCTGGTTGTGAGCAGCCAGATCAGAGAAGGTCTTCAGTTTGGAGACATACACCTCGGCGGGGTGTGACGCAATCTTCTCCAGCTGGCTCTCTCTGGCCCCCTCTATGCCCAGGGTGAAGACGGCCACACCCTGGCGCCGGAGGTTGACAGCCTCCTTGGTCACGTTGTCTTCTGATGGCTGGTGGGTCACCAGCACAGCAATCTGGGGCACTCCCTGATTCCTCCGACTGCCATTGTGTGCACTGAACACTTCCTCCCTTATCTTTCTGAGGGCGGCCCCGGTGTAGGCCTTCCCATCCTGAAGAAAGAGGCTCTGGATAGACTGGAGAACCTCTGACTTATTTATGCCCCTGCTCAGTGGATTTATCACCTGTGTCTCATTGCTGTAGGTCATGAGGCCAACCCTCATGCAGTTTTCCTTTATGTCAAGAGCAGATACACTTTCATTGAGGAATATCTTAAGATAGTCTAAGTTCTCCTGGCTCCCGTTGACAGACATATCCAACAGGAAGACAACGTCAGCCACTGAAGGGCCTTGGCACACTGTGTGGGCAAGGAAGGAAGGAAGGAGCACAAATTAGCTGGAGGCTTGGCATCTCTGCTTAGCATTACAAAATGTGGAGAACATCTACCAGAGCTTGTTTTGCTCTTAAAGAAAGAAGAAGATATACACAGTGATTTTGATGCTGGTATCAGAGGGTCCTGGGTGCAAATACTGAATCTTAGCTAAGCTCTGAGCTTCCATGTCCTCCTCTATAAATTGAAGAAAATAGTGATATTTACCTTACAGGGTTGTTATGGGAGTTAGATGAGATAGTATGGGGCCTGGCGTATAAGAGTCATTCAATGAACAGCAGCTACTACTATCATATTAAAGTCATTAAATATCAGTGCTGTTAAAATCAGCATAATCCAAATATTCCTAAGAGATGGTATTGGGATACCAATTGTACCTTTTCCATTAATTTATTTGGGAAAGATACTAGTAATAGGATCTATAGTTTCAGAGATTACCACAAGGAAAGCATTTTCTATTAACAATAGATCATTTTATATATCATGTCATTCAATTTAACCAGAATGGGAGTTTCCTATGTTACTTGTACACTTTGAACAAATTGGTATTGACCGGCTCTCCCCTGTCCCTCACTTGAATGATGTCCATAAACCCTTGTCCTGTGTTAATTAACAGGATAGTTTGAAGTCCCCAGACAGCAGGATGGAGGTCGAGCAGTTCTCTCAGAACAGAGAGGCAGGAAGGGAGGCAGCGTGGGGATGAAGTAACATGGGTCTGCGAATAGAAACCCCTGACCTAGCTGTGACGTCAAAACGCCGTTTGCCCCGCCCAGGTTACATCACCACCTCTGAGGATGCCTGCAGACTCCTCCCTGCAGTTTAGGAAGCTTGGACTACTCAAAGTTGTTTCCAGCTCTGACATTCCGTTGTCAAGGATGTCTCCAGGAATAAAACACACCTTTTCAAGGAACCGGTAATAAAATCACATAGCAACCAAAGCCCAGGGAGATAATTCGGAGATCAGCCAGTGGCCGGGAGAAAGCAAGCGTCCCTGAATTTTAAGAAGCCTGTACATTATGTGCAACGTGGACAAAGAGAAAGATGGACCACCAAGGCATGTGGAGGTTCACTAAACTTAAAATGGTCACAATCAATGGGCCCCATTGCACATAGATATGCAATAACTAAAAATATGGCCCGGCTTTTTGGGGGAAAGGGATGGTCACAGAGTCTTAATTCTCTCTCCATGTTGATTTTTTAACAAAGCATTTTATTATCATTTCTATATGTGCACTCTAGGCCCACCTTCAGCAAGAATGTCATCAACTGCTCCTTCCTTGTACTGAGTCGCGTCCTTGATGATCTGCGTCATGTTCTGGGAGAACGCGCTGAGGTCCCTGACCGTCCGGAGTTTGAAATGAAACTGAGCCGTGGCCATGGCCTTCAGGTTCTCCTCAGAAGCTGTCTGCAGCCCCACGGAGATGATTCTCACCCCGTCTTGCCGCAGAGCCTTGGAAGCCTCTTCCACGTCATCCTCGGATTCGGCCGAAGCCAGCACCACCAGAATCGGGGGAAACAGTTTCTTATCTCTCCCATTGGCCGGACCCGAGAAGTAGGTCCTGTGCGCCTCCTGGAGAGCATTTCCTACCCGCAGGGAGCCGCCCATGAACGCGAAGTTCTTCTTGAGGTGGTTCAGCATGGGGTTCTTGCTCTTGAAGGTGTCCAGCTGGAACTCGCTGTGGAGCCTGTCGCTGTACTGGGCCAGGGCCACGCGGTACTTGTTGGCCTCTATGGGGAGACTGTTGACCATCTTGTTGATGAATGTCCTCACAAGAGGGAAGGACTTATTTCCCAGGTGATCAGAGCTGTCCACCAGGAACACGACATCTGCATACTCAGGATCTGCAAACCCGCACACAAATAAAGCATAAACTTTAAAAATGGACTGCCATGTTTAATGTGAACCATAGGGGGAAAAATGTATTTTCCTATTTTATCTGTATTTTTCTATTTTATCTGTATTTTTCATAAATACCTTCTCAATGAACTGAAAATAATAGCCTGTAATTACACATGCTCTCAAGAAAAAATATTTATTTCCTAGGCTACTTCTTTTATAGATCCTCTCACTTAAATCAATTACAAAATTAAGCAACACTTTTGTAAGGAATTAGTTAATTAGAATTAGGTAAATTGAGAGTAAAAACTCCTGAGTTTTTATATTGTTCGTGGATAATTTACCCTTGTATCATTTTTTATTTTTGCCTTCAGAATTTGACCTCAATTTATATCAAGAGGATATAAATTTTAATTGAGAACTAAACTGCTTCAAGTTTTTTTGAGTGGAGGAATCTGAAAGATAACCCCTTGCTGTGGTTCCGGTGCAAACTCTGCAACAAAACAATCTGGTTACGTCATAGACATATTAGTCCTGTACGTCATTGTCAAACTGATGAAGCTTAAAAAGCACCTAAATGCCATAAAAATATGAGATTGCCTTACTCTATTTTAAAGTTAGTTACAATTGTTTTTGATAAATAAGTGAGTGAGCATTACGATTGGTCAATTTATTCACATATGTAACATGTGATAGGACCAATATACCTTAAGCTGGGAAAACGATTATGGTTTTAGTTTCTATTGGTACTAAACATATACTTTTCCTATAAGAATACAATACTTTGCTGAACTTTTTAAGGCTTCATTCGATGCCAGGTTCAATGCTGGGTACGGAGAATTATATTTTCATGGGATAGGGAATCACTTCGTTCAAGCACAAAATGCTGTTTATGGGTGATCTGTTGGTTTGAATTTGCAGCTCTCACCACTTTAGTTATGATCTGTTTCTCACTCGGGGAAGGAAGGGAAATGTCTGTGTGAGTCTGGGTGGTGTATATTTAGGAAAGTATGATGCAACTGGACAAGTAAAAGAAGTCCTGACTCTACCAGTTCTGCCAAGCCATTCAATACACTTGGGCCTCAGTTNCAATGCTGGGTACGGAGAATTATATTTTCATGGGATAGGGAATCACTTCGTTCAAGCACAAAATGCTGTTTATGGGTGATCTGTTGGTTTGAATTTGCAGCTCTCACCACTTTAGTTATGATCTGTTTCTCACTCGGGGAAGGAAGGGAAATGTCTGTGTGAGTCTGGGTGGTGTATATTTAGGAAAATATGATGCAACTGGACAAGTAAAAGAAGTCCTGACTCTACCAGTTCTGCCAAGCCATTCAATCCACTTGGGCCTCAGTTTCCTCACCTTTAAAATGAGTACATTTAATGAGAAAATATCTAAGGTCCCTCCTTGTTCTGAGATTCTCATGATCTGAAATGATTACCAGATAAATTCTAACACATGAAAATAACATCAATCTTTTCCTATGTACAGCTGCTAGGCAACCAGTTTTGGCACCCCTGCATCTTATTTCATTCTCTTTACAGCAGTCTGTCTGAGGCATAGTAGATAAAACCACTCTTTCTTGTCTTCTAAGTCACCCAATTTCAACCAGCTTGAGCTTTCTTTGATGGTCACATAGCCAATAGCAATGTAGGGGAAGAAATAAGAGAAGATGACTTAATATCTTCCTCCAAGAGAAGGCGGGAGCCCCTGTGAGGACTGTCAGGCAGGCCCCGCCCACTGGACTATCCAGTGGAACGTCATCCAGTAAGACGTTCCAGTGGAACGTCACTTTCAGTCATAAGTCAGTTCAAGTCCACTGGATGTATATTGCTGACAGACAGTAGGCAGCTATGGTGCTTTCTCCTCAGAGTAAAAGCACTTTTTAAAATAATAACTCATAAACAGTTTAAATTGGAGTCAAATCTGGGTGCTTAACCCAGATAATGTTTTGGCACAAGTGAGTTTGGAAGAGACCTTCCAAAACTTCCAGGTCTGAACCTAATAGTAAGAGACAGAATTTTCTGCAACCTCCCAGAAGACTTAAAAGGGGTTGAAACTAAGGACAAAATAACAGCTCTTGTATCTTTCTATAATTTACAAGGAATGATCTTCAAAAGAAATGGAGCTGACACCCCGACTCTGACCGCTATCAAAATCAAAACAAAGTGAAACAAAACTCAACTTTTAAGTAAGTCAAAATTACGTATTATCTATTTTCCAAAAAGATAATTATGAATTCTTTCCACTTTTTTTCCTTACCAGAATCTTGGTTTATAGAAACATGGGAGTAAATTATTATGAGGAACCAAATCAGCAGCATTTTCATATTATGAACTGAAAAATCTCCAACTTGAAATCTGAAAAGGTGAAAAGAAAACCATCTAAAATTATTTTGGGTATTATTTGGGGGAAAGACATGCACAAAAGAATATAATAAATTGGGTGCAACAGGGGATAAGGAATCTTTGAGGTTCTCTGACCTTCTGATCTGTGAAGTGTCTTAGAGAAAAGTGAACCAGCAACATTTACAGAAGTACAGTTTCTCCTGGTCCCCAGACCCTATAGAAACACAAGATTTTAGATTGTCAATAGGGGTGGCCAGAGCATTCCACTTCCAACAATAGTATGTGTTCCTATCAGTCATTTTTCCAGTACCCTAGTATCAACCTCTGTCTACTCATTTACCAAGACAATTCAGAGTTCATGGCTGGGGTAGTCTAAGACCTGATTCCACAAGTGTTTGCAGATGTGGTCCTTTTTGAAAAATTCTTCTTTTCCCTACATAATTAATTAGAAAGGTGACCATTTCCCTTCGTCCTTGATGAAAGAAGACAAAAAAATTAGTAGTATTCTTCCATATTCCATTTGATGTCTTGCTCCTCAGAATGACTCAATTTGTACTGTTTCTCTTCCAGCTACCCAGAACTGCATGAAGTAAGAGTTTTTCAATTCTATTTAGACCTAAGGCATTTTCAGCTGCCTTCAATGTTTCATTTCATAGAATAAAACAGAATATTAAAGATATTGAAAATAAATATTTTAATTATGTGTTGGGCTCATTCATTTGCTCATTCATCCATTGAGTGAAAAAAATTGACCCATATGAATAAACTAGTGTCTGTTTCTTACTTTATTTTTACCCAAATGTGTATTCGCAATGTTATACATGGTTGTCTCATTGCTTTGTCAGGCATGAGGCTTGTGCTTAATATTTCACCCCTTCAGAAAAGGTGCCTTTGCCAAGAAATCCCATCCCTGTTTTCTCACCTACTTCATCATCCCCCTTGACATTTTGGAATTTGCGACTCTTTTATTCCATCGTAAGAAGCCTTGATGAGATAAAATTTTCAGGCTGTAAATCAATTTATCAATCCTAGTCCAGAGGTAGTCAGTGAGCTGGAAGGGACTCTTAAGTGGGTGGTTTTTTGTTTTTCTGTCTTTTTTTTTAGTTCAACCCTATCATTTTAGAGAAATTTTAGTTCCAAGGAAAAACCAGGTCATACCATCTGTACAAATTTCCCCCCCAATGTGCGTAATAATCACGACATGCTCTACCTTCACTGCACCTTCAGTGTGTGCCATGTCCTATGCAGATGGCTTTACATTTGTTCTCCTACTTGAAACTGATAACAAACCTAGTAGCAGGTGATATTATTGCTCCAGTTGTACAGATAAGAGAGGATATTCATAAAGGAGACACAACCGACTCAAGGGCACATCTATACAACGGACCACAGTTCAGACGACAGCCGAGGTCTGTCGGACTCGAACGTCTGTGTTTTCAAACTCAGTTACTCTGCATCCTAAACTCAGTCTTATAAACACAGCAAGGGTCTCCAGGTTTCTTTGTTCTGTCTTTTTTTCTGAGTATCAGGAAATACTGATATTTGTTCTCATGGCTTTTTAGTTTTACTTTTCAAAACTAGGACTTTATGCCAGTCGCTTCTATTTCTGTATATATTATGAGTTTTATAAATAAATGCTATTTTTAGGAGCTATAAGTGGGAGAAGGAGTGAAGGCTTCAGAAAGAGTCCGCATGTCAGAGAGGGAGAGGAAGGAGTGCTGAACGGGAGTTAAAAGCTGGGTAGGAAAGGGAGGATTTCGGGTCAGGCCGGGTCACTGCCAGAGCAGCAGTCAGCTGTGCAACTTTGTGGAAACCCAGTGACAGCTTCTCCCGAGGTGCTCAGGTGCCTGATCTGTCTGGGTGGTAGGACCAGAGGTGGGACTAAACCTCCGAGTTCATGCTTGGGAGGCTTGGGTTTATTTTTAGCACATCAAAAGATGGGTGAGTTGCCTATGACCTGAATGTGGTTTTACCACTAGAGCTCACCGGGATTTACGTAATTTTGAAAATAAACATTAAAAAGTCTTGAAGACATGAGGGGAGAATGAAGGAGAAATTTACTTAAAGTAACAACGTAAAATTTCAATTCACACTATACTCCATCTCAATGGAACAACAGCGAGAGTGTTTGCTTCTCATTAAGGAAACACTGTCAAAGGTTCGAACCTCTAATCTCAATTTGTTGTACTGCATTTATTCTAAATCGAGCAAGCCAAAGCTAATACACCTCTTTTGGAAGTTTTATGTTATAAAAAGCCTTTTGAAAAAATGTGGGTATCTGTAAACTTTCTATTGAGAAGGTAGGATGTTTCTAATTTAAACTACAGCTGCGAAAGTTGACACAGTGAACCATCCCTTGGCTTCAAATCAGAATATTTGGAACTTATGCAACACCTCTCTGGAGGCGATCAAGGCCCAGTGGTTCGAGAAGACCTCTGCCTCATAGGAGCCAATTCATAATCTAGTGCATATGTTCCAAGAAAAACAGTTAGAGCCCAGAAGGAATAAAGTAATTCAGCAGAATTAAAGTAATGCCATTTCTTTCCTTTGAAATCAGCATGCAAGATTCATCATTTCTAAGTACTAGTTATATGTTTCTTCAGAAACAAGGATATTGTCGGCTGCCATACTGGAAGAAACGACACTGGGTCTGGGCCACACGGTTCAAATAAGTGGTTGTTTAACCTCTGGTCTCTCGCTAGTTTCCCCCCTCAAGCCCTCTCCGCTTGTCAGAAGTCAACAGGTGGAAAGAAAAGTATTCAAAGACAGACTTAAGTTCATGTTGAAATGTGTGCCAAATGAATCTTTGGCACACAACTGCAACCAGTAAACACTGAACCGTGATGGTGAGCACCACCACACACACAAGCACTCGCAGGCACGCAAGGCACGTTGTTTCATTGTTAATGTTGCAACTTCCCCAGCTGCTGTTTCTGTTGATCATGTTGAACAAGGTCATGCAGGTGACCCTGCCATGTTATCAAAGGAACGCTCTTCGGTGTCGAGGTGTACTTTGTGCAGTGGAAAGAGCACAAGCTACAAAGTCTCATGACCTGGTTTCACTTCATTCTGAAAATGCTGTGTCTTTAGACAATACCACCTCATTTGGGTGGGTTCCTAATCTGTAGCACAAGGGGTTATATTCTCTTTAAATGTTAGCAGCTCTGCATATTAGTGTGCTTCGACATAACAAGATAGTACTAAAAGAGGAAACATATGTGCACAATTAAGCCAAGGACACACTGAAATACTGAGCACATGTTTTAAAACAGTCCAATGAAGGAAACTGCCCCTCAGACCACCACCTGGGCGAGTCTTCCACTGGAGGGGTGAACAACAGCAAAAGGAAGAGCACGTCTTGACTATTAGTCTTTTCTGGGTGAGAAGCTTTGATGGAACCCGTCCAGACTCAACTACACGAGCTTAAGGGGACTAACCCTGCCACAAGTTAGACCCACTAGGAATTAAGTGCCCAACTTAGAAATTAGAAAAAGTACAGAATAAATCCAGTAGAAATATAGAGATGCTAAAATAATAAAAATTTGAGCAGAAATTAGCAAACTAAAAAACAAAGACAAAGAAAACTAAGTTTTAAAAAGTCAACCTCACAATAAACTGATCAGAGGGAGAGACACAAGTAGGTAATTGTATGAATGGAGAAGGAGACATAACCATAGATAAGGTAAACACTTTTTAAAAATTAGAGCTATAGTTAAAAATATCCACAGAAAGAGCCCTGGCTGGTGTGGCTCAGTGGATTGAGGTCTAGCCTGTGAACCGAAAGTTGCCAGTTCAATTCCCAGTCAAGGTACATGTGTGGGCCTGGAGCCAGGTGTCCAGTTGCGGGTGTGAGGTAGGCTACTAATGAATGTTTCCCTCCCTCTCTTTCTCCCTCCCTTACCCTCTCTCTAAACAATAAGTTAAAAATCTTTATAAAAAGTATTCACAGAAAGAAGGCTCCTGGCCTAGATGGTTTTATTGGCAAGTTCCATCAAATTTTCAAGAAGTAGATCATTTGAATCTTCTACAAATTATCTCAGCAACTAAAAAAGATGAACATTAGCCATTTCCGTTTTATAGGGTCAGTACGATGTTGATATGCAAACCAGGTAAGAAGAGGATGAGAGGAAAATCAAGGGCCCATTTTACTCATGAATATAAATACAAAAAGTACTAAATAAAACATTAGAAAATGAACTTCCTTAGTGTATAAATAAATAAATTCATCTTGATAACTGTGTATTGTCTCAGGAATGCAAAGATGTCTCAAAATTAGAAAACACATAAATATAACTTACTATATAACTTAACAGACTAAAGGTGATAAACTATAAGCCAAAAAGAAAAACCACCCCATTAATTCATAATTTTAAAGAAGCCTAGCAAGCTGGAAATAAAGGCAACTTACTTAACCTGACACAGAATATATTTTTAAAATATCTAATATATGTCTTTCAAATGGGGAAATATTAGAAGTACTCTCTTTAAAATGAGGAACCAGAAAAGGTGGCCCTCTCATTTCTAGGTTCTAGCAAAATTCAAGCCACAAAGATTAAAAAAAGAACAAGAAAAAATAAAATCACCATTATTTGCAAGTGACATTACTTACCTCTACAGGCCATTTATTAAAAATGACAAGTATTCAAGGTATCCTCATATAACACCAAGACATAAAAGTCAATATACTTCCACATTTCTGCAATAAGCAATTCAAAAAAATCAAGCATTTTTAGAAGGGTCAAGTTAAAGTAACATTAGCCTATCATATGCCAAGAAATAAACACTAAATGTATAAAAGATTGATAGCAACAACTCATAAAACTTTACTGAAGTGACCAAAGGAATGGAGAGCAGAGCCAGAGACGGCCACGCCTTGTTCCCGCAGTGGGCCAGTGGGCTGGGCATGAGGCGATGGTTACTCCCATAGAAATGGATGAAATCAGATCTCTCCTTTACATCGTACACAGAAGTCATCTATGGAGGGATACAGCTCTTAAATATTAAAAGAAAAACTTTAAATTATTAAGTAAAACCATAGGTAGATTTATTTCTGACCTTGGTTAAGTTTAGGGAAGAATTTATGAAACAAGACACTGAAAGTGCCAACAAAATAATCAACAAATTTTCCTGCATTAGAATGAGAACTTCTGTTCAAAGGTATCTTAAAGACAGTGTAAAGACAGGTTACATTTTGGAAAAGATATTCAAAATATTGACAAAAGATTAGTATCAAAGATACATAAATGGCCCTGGCTGGCATGACTCAGTGGATTGGGCCCTGGCCTGTGAACCGAAGGGTCACCGGTTCCATTCCCGGTCAGGGCACATGCCTGGGTTGCAGGCCAGGTCCCCATTGAGGGGTGTGCAAATGGCAGCCACACATTGTTGTTTCTCTCCCTCTCTCCTCTGGCTCAAATAAACAAATAAAATCTTTTTAAAAGATATATAAATAATTCCTAGAATGTCTAGGACTAAATAACCAAAAGAAAATGGACCAAAAAACACGAACAGGTGTTTTAGAAAACTAAAAAGTATCTGAGCACTGCACATATAAAAATGCTAAAATTAAATTATGATCAAGGAAATACAAATCAAGATCACATCAAGATATCATTTTATATTTATCCTATTGGCAAAAATTAAAAAGTCTGAAAAAAATCAAGTATTGGAGAGGATGTGGATCACATGGCCTCCTATACATGGTTGGTGGAAGTATAAATTGGTACTAACACTTTGGAAAATAGTTTGGCATTATCTTATAAAACTAAATATTTTCATGCCCTCTGACTAGGTAATTGTATCGAGCTTCTGGGGAAGCTCTTTCACATGTATGCCAGGTGATATGTTCAAGAATTCTCGCAGCAACACTGATTCCAACAACACAGACCTGGAAACAACCCAAAAGTTTGTTATTGATAGGAAAACTGAGTAAATCAACGTAGCACAATGACCCTAAGGCACACTCAAACCATCAGTTGAATTAACTATAGCTAGGTACAAAAATGTAAATAACAGCAATATAACGAGTAAAAAAATAAGTTCCAGAAAACTAGATGTGATATGATATCCATTTATTTTTTTTTATTTATCTTTAGAGGGGAAGGGAAGGAGAGAAGTATCAATATATGGTTGCCTCTCGTGAGTCCCCTGCTGAGAACTGGCCCGAAACCCAGGCATGTGCCCTGACTTGGAATCGAACCGCAATCGTGTGGTTCGCAGGCTTGTGCTCAATCCACTGAGCTATGCCAGCCAGGGTGATATCCCTTTAAATTAAAAACTAAAAGTAAGTGTTACAGTTTTAACAAAGTGTAAATGTGACAAAATGTAAACTGTATTTTCAAAACGTTTTTTTATCCTCACCCAAGGATTTATTTTTATATTATATATATATATATATATATATATATATATTTTTTTTTTTTTTTTTTTTGAGAGAGAGAGAGAGAGAGAGAGGTTCCCTGGCTGGTGTAGCTCAGTGGATTGAGCGCAGGCCTGCAAACCAGAGGATCGTGGTTTGATTCCCAGTCAGGGCACATGCCTGGGTTGCAGGACAATTCCCAGCAGGGAACACACGAGGGGCAACTATGCATTGATGTTTCTCTCCCTTTTTCCTTCCCTTTCCCTCTAAAGATAAATAAATAAAATCTTTAAAGAAAAGAGAGAGAGGAAAGGAGCGAGGAAGAGAGAGAAACACTGATGCAAGAGAGAAGCACCGATCTATTGTTTGCCTACATGCCTGGACGAGGGATCAGGGATTGGAGATCAAGAATGGAACCAGCAACCCAAGCCTGCGCCCCAACCAGGAAGCAAACCTGCAACCTTCAGTCACATGATGAATCTCCCACCAACTAAACCACACAGGCTGAGGCCAAAGCTATATTCTGAAAAGCAAAAGGATGGTTTCCAGTTCAACATGTAAGAAGCCTGTAGGTTGCCGCTGGTAAAAGGCTGAGAAAACTGAAAAATCAACAACTCTTCTTATATCTACGAGAGGTGAGTTCACCAGGCAAACTGCTGCTCCCCAACTTTGAGAGACAGACAAATACAGAGAATCACAATTCACCGGAACAAAAACTGATGCGCTGAACCTCCGAAGGAACCAGTGCTGTGGCAGGAAAACCACCTGAGCCATATTTGACAAAGTGCTGGAGGTTTCATGTGGACAGTTCTGAGACCTAAAAAACTCCAGGAGGGCTCACTTCTGTGAATTTACCTTTCTGTTTCCACCAGGAGAAAGGGAAAAGGAACCAATTTGAGATACATCAGAACATTCTGTCCTTCTTAGCAAGGTTTGCCCTCGCGAGAAACCTATTTAACCAGAGCCTAACTAACCTGGGGGAAAGGAAATATGCAACTCCAGCCCACTCTAGCCACGTTGCTCCGTTTAAGAATGGGGAGCTAAGAAGTACTTGTAAGGGTCACAGCCCAAGGGCACAGGCTCACTAAAAGACTGAGAACCAATCACAGAGAACACTTCTCGTCCCCCCATACCTTACCACCACATTACTAAAGACTTATTTATAGCAGATGTTTTTTTTTTTACCCAGTACCTCATGTCCGGCTATCAAGAAAAATCACAAAACATACTAAAAAGCAAAAAAAAAAAAAAACCACAGTGTTTGAAGTGGTAGCAAGCAGAACTAAAATATGACAGATGTTGGAATTATCAGACCATGATTTTAAAACAATTGTGATTAATATGCTGAAGTCTGAATGGATAAAGTAGACAGCATGCCAGAACAGATTGGTAATGTAGGAAGAGATGGAAATTCTAAGAAAGAATCAGAAAAATAATAAAGATAACAAAATACTGTAATAATAATAAAGAATGACTTCGACAGACTTATTAGAGTCGGCAGAGCTGAAAAAGAATCTGAGCTTGAGGATATCTTAATAGAAACCTCCGAAGCTGAAAACCAAATGGAAAAATTGAAAAAAAAAATACCACCACACCAAAATACCCAAGAACTGTGGGACAACTACAGAAGGTGTGATATATGTGTGATGAGAATGCCTGAAGAAAGAGAAAAGGAAAAATATTTGAAACAATAATGACTGAGAATTTTCCCAAATTAATGTCAGAAACCAAACCACAAATTCAGGAAGCTCAAAAACCACCAAGCAGGATAAATTAAACACACACACAAACAAAAAACTAAACCTAGGCATTTAATTTTCAAACTACAGAAAACCAAAGATAAGAAAAAATTCTGAAATAAGCCAGAAAAACAAATAGCTTATCTATAGAAAAGCAAAGTTAAGAATTACATCTGACTTCTCAGAAACCATGCAAGGAAGAAGAGAGTGGCCTGAAATATTTAAAATATTGAGAGGCAAATTCACCAGCCTGTTTTATCTTATGAAATTTTCCTTTAAACATGAAGGAGAAATAAAGACTTTCAGAGACATATAAAAATTGAGAAAATTTGTTGCCAGTAGACTTGCCTTGCAAAAAATATATTAAAAAGAAGTTCTTTAGAGGAAAGGAAAGTGATAGAAACTCATTCATACAGAAAGGAAAAACACTGGAGAAGAAATAAGTAAAGATAAAATAAAAACTTATTGTTATTCTTAATTAAGATCTAAGATAAGTTTGTTCAAAATAAGAGGAACAATATATTCATTATATATTTTATACATACACTTTATATATGAGCTTATGTAGACTTCCCTATATGTGAAATGAATGACATGAATGTTACAATGGATGAGAGGGGAAAATTGAGACTGTTTCATTAGAAGGTATTTACACTACTGTGAAGTGGTATAGTGTTATTTAAAAGTAGACTTGTAAAGGTATATTGTAGATTCTAGTGTAAATACTAAAAATAGTAAAAAAAAAATATATAACTGATATGTTAAGAAAGGAAATAAAATGTAATCATATAAAATGTCAAAACATCAAAAGCCATAAAATGAGTAGAAGACAAAAATAGGATATCAATAATCCTAATGTACTAATTAAAAGACAGAAGTTATCAGAGTGGATCAAAAAACAAGACTGAACTTTGCCTTGTGTACGAGAAACCCACTTGAAATAGAGACAGATATAGATTAAAAGTAAATTGACATAGAAAAATATGCCATGTTAATGCTAATGATAAGAAAGCAGGAGTAGCTGTATTCATTTCAGAAAGAGCAGAGTGCACAGCAAGGAGAGTTATCAGGAATAAAGATAGGCACTACGTAATGCTGAAGCAGCCAATTCTCTGGGAAATCATAACATTCTTTAACATGCACTTACCTATCAACAGAGCTTCAAAATACACAAGGGAATAATGGAGAGAAATGCAATGAGAAATAGACAAATCTATGATCAGAACTGAAGAATTCAACACCCCTCTATCAAAAATGGACAGACCCAGCAGGCAGAAAATCAATAAGGGTATGGTTGAACTCAACACCACTATCAATCAACTGGGTATAACGGGCATCTATAGACTGCTTCGATTAACAACAGCAGAACACACATTCTTCTCAAGCTCACATGAGTCATTCACCAAGATAGCCCACATTTTCAACCATAAAGCACACCTTAAATTTAAAAGAACAGAAATCATACAATATCTGCTCTCAAGCCACAGTGGAATTGAACTAGAAATCAGTAACAGAAAGATCACTGTAATATCCCCCAAATGCTGAAGATTAAACAAGACACTCCTAAATAATACATGGTCAAAGAAGACACAGCAAGTGAAACTGAAAAAAAAAAAATAGAACTAAATGAAAATAAACACAAGTCCTGGCTGGCATAGCTCAGTGGATTGAGAGCAGGTTGTGAACCAAGGGGTCGCTAGTTTGATTCCCAGTCAGGGTACATGCCTGGGTTGTGGACCAGGCATGTACCTGGTCCACTCCAGGCACCACTCCAATATGGGGTGCAGGAGGGGCAACTGAGGCAACCACACATTGATATTTTTCTCCTCCTCTTCCCCTCTCTCTAAAAATGAATAAAATCTTTTAAAAAATAAAATAAAATAAACACATAACTTACCAACATTTGTGGCATGCAACGGCAAGGCTTAGAGGTAAATTTAGAGCATTGAATGTATACATCAGGAAAAAAAAGAGTAAATTAAATCCAAGGTAGGCAGAAGAAATAAAAATAGAACAGAAATTAATAAAATTCAAAACAGGAAATCAATTCTGAGAGTCAACAAAACCAAAAGTTGGTTTTTTTGAGGTTAATAAAATGGATAATCCTCTGCCCAGGCTAAATAAGGCAAAAAGAGTGAAGACACAGATTCCCAACAACAGAAATGGAAGAGCAGACATCACCGTGGACCCCACAGATGTTAAAAGGATCACCAATGAGTGCTATGGACAACACTATGCCCTCAAATTCCATTGCCTAGATGAAATGGGCCAATTCCTTGAACAGCACAATCTGTCAAACTCACACAAAGAAATATACGACCTCAGTAGGCCTATTATTTAACGAAGAAATTAAATCAATAATTAATTACCTTCTCAAATAGAAAACATCAGGACCAGATGGGTTCACTGGAGAAATTAACCAAACATTTAAGGAAGAAATAATGCCAATGCTCTATCATTTCTTTAAGAATACAGAAGCAAAAGAGAATAATTTCTAACTCATTTTGCAAGGCTAGCATTCCCCTAACACCAAAATCTAACAAACATATTACAAGAAAACTACAAAACAGTAGCACTCACAGATGCAAAAATCTTCAATAAAATGTTAATAAATCTAGACTGGCAATGTATAAAAAGAATTATACACCTCGGCCAAATTAGCCTTATCCCAAGTATGCGAGGCTAGTGCAATCCTGGAAAGTCACTTAATGTAATCTATCACATCAATGGGCTAAAAAAGGAAAATCACATGATCATATCAATAAATACAGAAAAAATTGTTTGACCAAACTTAACACCTATACATGATCAAAGTTCTCAGTAAACTAGGCATAGAGGGATACTTCTTCGACTTGACAAAGACTATCTGCAAAAACCTACAGCTAACATTATACTTTATGACGGGAAACCCAAAACTTTCCCACTAAGATAGGGAATAAAGCAGGGAAGTCCATTCTCACTGCTGCCTTTCAGCATCGCACTGAAAACCCTAGCTCAAGGGTGTCAAACTCTCTTTCACGGGGGGGGGGGGGGGGGGGGGGGGGTCATTGTGCCCNGGGGCTGCCTCACCCTCACGGTTGCCTTCAAAGGGCCGAAAGAATCTTAGGACCGTATAAATGTAACCCACTGCTTAACTGTTAAGGAGTTGAAATTACATTCGGCCCTTTGAAGGCAACTGCAAGGCTGATGTGGCCCCCTGTGAAAATGAGTCTGATGCCCCTGCCCTGGCTAATGCAGTAAGACAAAAACTATGCGCTATCCATGCAACCCCTATCAAAATCCCAATGGCATTTTCCCAGAAACAGAAGAAATGATTCTAAAAATTGTTTTGCCATGACAAAAGACCCAAACAGTCAAAGCAATCTTGAGAAAAAGAACAAAGCTGCAGGCGTTGTGCTCCCCGTTTTCAAACTATTACAGAGGGATTATAGTTAAAACAGTATCATACTGGTATAAAAACAGACACAAAGATAAATGGTACAGAATAAAGAGTCCAAAAATAAACCCATGGATACATAGTTGATTAATTTATAACAAAGGAGCCAAGAATATACCATGGGAATGGGACAATCCTTTTAATAAACGGTTTCAGGAAAACTGGACAGTCGCAAGCCAAAGGATGAAGCTGGACCACTGTGTTACACTGCACACAAAAGTAACCCAAAATGGATTAAAGCTTGAACAGAGACCTGAAACCATCAAACTCTTAGAAGTAAACACAGGCCTTGGCAATGGTTTTTTGAACCCTGCATCAAAAATAACAACAAAAGCAAAAATAAACAAGTTGGGCTACATCAAAGTAAGATGTCCTGTAGAGCAAGGAAAACCATCAACGAAATAAAGGCAACCTCCTGAATGGGAGAAAATATCTGCACATCAGCCCTGGCTGCTGTGGCTCAGTGGGTTGAATGCTGGTCTGCGAACCAGAGGGTCGCTGGTTTGAGTCCCAGTCAGGGCACACACCTGGGTTGTAGGCCAGTTCCCTAGTGGGGGTGGTGCGAGAGGCAACCACACATTAATTTTTCTCTCCCTCTCTCTCTCCTCCATTTCCCCTCTCTAAAAATGAGTAACTAATATCTAACATTTTTTTAAATTTGTAAATCACATATCTGATAAGGGGTTAATATGCAAAATATATAAAGAACTCATATAACTCAACAGCAAAATAATAATACTGAGTGCCAACAGGTCCATATCTGATGCTCAACATCATTAATCATCAGAGAAAAGCAAATCAAAGCCATAATGAGTTATCACCTCGGACCTGTTAGAATGGCTATTATCAAAAGACAAGAAATAAATGGTGAGATTGTGGAGAAAAAGAAACCCTTGTGCACTGTTGGTGGGAATGTAAACTGGTGCAGCTACTATGGAGGTCCCTAAAAAATTAAAAACAGAAATACTGTGTGGTCCAGCAATTCTATTTCTGGATCGTATGGTATTTCTATGTGAAGAAAACGAAAACAGTAACTTGAAAAGATATGTGCGCCATCATGTTTACTACGTTATTTACAACAGCCAAGATATAGACACAACCTAAATGTCCATCAATAGATGAATGAATAAAAAATTGTGGTGTAGAGATACAATGAAATATTGTTCAGCCATAAAAAAAAAACCAGGAAATCCTACCATTTGCAACCATATGAATGGAGTTTGAAGGCATTATGCTAACCGAAGTAAATCACACAGCGACAACTACCATATGATCTCTCTGATATTTGGAATCTGAAAAAAAAAACAAAAAACAAAACAAAAAAAATTCAGGCTTATCGATACAGAGAACAGATTGGCGGCTGCCAGAGGCTGCGGTGAGGGTTGGAAATAAGTAGCAAAGGAGCAAAATCAGTACAATGGAAAAAAGAGAATCTTTCTGAACAAATGGTGCTGGAACCTCTGAACATTCACATGCCAAAAACCAGATCTAAACAGACTTTACACCATGCCCAACAAGTAACTCAGAATGAATCACAAACCTAAATATAAAATGGGAAACTATAAAACACTTGAAGACAACATGGAATAAAATCTAGATGACCTCAAGCCTGGCTATGACTTTTTTTAGGCATAACAGCAAAGACACAATCCATGAAAGAAATTTTGGATAAACTGCACTTCATTAAAATTAAAAACTTCTGATCTACACAGAAACTGTCAAAACTCAACAATAAGAAAACCAACTGCCTGGTTTAAAAATGAGCCAAGGACCTCAGCAGGCACCTTAAAGGAGACTTACGTCAGACCAATAAGCACATGAAGGCATATTCCACATCGCATATTGTCAGGGAATTGCACGTGAAAACAACTAGAGGCCACTACCCATATCTCAGAATGGCCAAAATCCAAAGCACTGACACCAGCAAATGATGGGGAGGATTCGGAGCAGCCAAACGCTCCCAAATTGCCGGGGGGGGGGGGGGGGGGGGGGGGGGNGGGGGGCGGGAATGCAGAATGGCACAGCCGCTTGGGAAGACAGCTTGGCGGCTTCTGACAAAACTAAACAGACTCCACCAAATGCTCCAGCAACTGTGCTCCTGGGTTCTTATTCAAAAAAGTTGAAAACTTGTTTTTCACACAAAAAAACCTGCAAATAGGTTTATTACAGCAGCTTTGTTCATAATTGTCAAAACCTGGAAGCAACCAAGATGGCCTTTAGCTGGTGAATGAGTAGATGGTGGGGCGCCCAGACAGTGGAATACATTCAGCAATAAGAATGAGCCACCAGACCACGGAAAGACGTGGAGGAGACTTAGATGCCTATTACTAAGTAAACGATGCAATCTGAAAAGGCTGCAGACTGTACGATTCTAACCATGTAACATTCTGAAAAGGCAAAACTATGGGCACAGTAAAGAGATCCATGGTTGCCAGGGTTGGGGGGAAGGAGGGATGAATAGAGCACAGATTATTTCTGCAGCAGTACCATTACGGTGTATGATACTGTAGTGGTATTCCGTAATAGTTACTGTAATGGTGGATACATGTCATTATAGATTTATCCAAGCCCATGGAATGTACACCAAGAATGAACCCTAATGCAAACTACGGACTTTGGCTAGTAATGGTGTCAGTGGAAGTTTATCAGTTGCAACAAATGTACACTGACTGTACTGGAACATGCTGATGAGGAGGGAGGCTGGGCAGGGCAGTGGGCATACGGGGAAGCCTTGTATCTTCTACTCGCTTTTGCTGTGAGCATAAAACTTCTCTAAAAAATGAAGTCTATTTTTTTTAAAGAAAAGGAATAATTAACACAAGATCCAGGATAGTGGTTACTTAGGATGTGGGAGGCAGGGGTGTGGTATTGGAAGGGAATGTATTATAGGTATGTTATTAATCTTCCAGTTTTCATGTGGGAAGCTTATAGGTTTATTATTAATAAGTAAGAAAATTAATATTTAGGGAAGTCTTGCAAGGACCCATGGATGACAATATGTAATGAACCAAGGGTTAGGATGAATCCAATTCTGTGCACCTGAGATCCAATAAATGTATAGGAAAAAGGTTTTTTGATTGATTAAATAAAATTAGAGGGAAAAAATCAGCCAATTAAGTGACATGTTGAGGGCAGGTATGGAACAGTCACAGGGAGAAATTTGTCTTCTGACACTTGTCTGTGATAAGTTTTGTATTAATGGGAGGGGAAACAGGGAAGAATGTATTTTGGTCAAGAACTTTCCCCAAGTTCATAACTCCCCCTGGCATGCTGAAGAACCCAATTAAAGGCACTCAAATCAAATTCCACCCATGATACATCACCTCGTGCCATCATGATTCCAGTACCAGACACCTCTAGCTGCTCACGAAAATTTGTGCTGCCTCCTCCACACTTCAGAGTTGTCACTAAGCTGTGACTACCAGCTGGGGACTACATGTCCCAGACGCACTTGCAGTGCCTGAATAAGTTCCAGCCAGTGAAACATGCATGGAAGTGATGTCACACACTTCCAGGCCTGGCCTCACACTTCCCACCGGGTGCTCCTGCATCTGTTTGCCTCTCCACGTGGCTAGTGGCTAGAGTGGACAGGGCCTCAGGAGCCAAACGCTGAAGACGGCAGAGCTACTTGAAACCTGGGGACCTGAACGACGGTGTGGAGAGGGGCTGCGCCATGTGCTTATCCACCTACTGCTGTTCTGTTAGGAGCAACGGAACTTACTATTGCATTTTCCAGTACACATTTTTGGGTTTCCAGTACACACTTGCTACAGCAGCAAGCATCCCACCCAACACCTGTGTTGGTAGGACAGCATGAAATAGTGGGGGTGGGGGAAAATCATGATCTGGATATAGGAGGAGTCAAATAAACTTCTGAGGCTCAGTGGGAATCACTCCTCTGAAAATGACTTGGCAACCCCCAGTAGTGAAGTCATACCCCAATCGTGCCAGGATCCTGCAGTAGGTTGTATAGCCTAGTGGTTAAATCATCGGTTCTGGCATCAGGCCTGATTAAACCCTGGCTGTTGGCCCACTAACTGAGTGACCAGGGTGGATAATTTAAACCCTTTGAACCTGCTTCTCAGCTATAAAATGACGTCAGTAACCGTACCCACTTTGAGGAAGTGTTGTGGGGTTCACATGAACTTACACATGAAAAGGAGGAGGCAGAGCATCTGCTTCGCTGTAGATAGTAAACAGGTGTTATTTTCATTCTTGTTATTACCATCTTTTTAAAGGGACAGCGTGTGAGGAGGGCACTCTAGAAAAGGCCCTGGCTAATAAATATCCTGGAAAGAAACTATGATTATGTCCTCTCCTAAAGTCTTTCCCCTACATATTTCTAAGCCTTACATTTTTGATTAATTAAATACAGTTGAGAAAAGGGAAAAACATCAGGCAATTAAGCCCAAGAGCCCAGTGACAGGTTGAGGGCAGATATGGGACAGATACAGGGAGAAGTCTGTCCCCATGAGAGTCCTCTGTGGTAAGCTTTATATTCATGGAGTGAGAAACAGGGAAAGGAGGCATAACATTTTGCTTAGATGTAACATTTTGCACCTTTCCATAAATCCCTCCACAGCCATCATCTCCCTGAATCTGGGTAACACCCCTGTGAGGTAGGTAGGAATTGCTATTCCCGTTTTACAAAAGGAAACATCTGAGGCTTAGCAAGACAGGGCATTTCCCCAGGTCCCAGCTGGCCCTCGTGTTCTGAGTTCATTGCTTTTTCAGCTCCATCGTATTGCTTTCCTTGAGGCAAAGCCTTGCATGCTATCCAGTTCTCTGAGGATGAAGGAGATCTAACATGTTAGAATGCAGTGGATAAGCTATATTTGTAATTACATTTTACTGGAAATTATTCTTTAACTTGTCTTCTTTTTCACTGAATGAGTATCAACTGCTGTGGATTTCTGTTTACAGCTGATCCCACTAAGTCTGAAGAGAGGCTCCTCATCTTCAAGATGCTGTTTTTCCTCTATTTGGCTGCAGCTACGGTACAAAAAGGCTGCCGTACTGACACAATTACCAAGCCAACAATGACATCCGCTAGTCTGAGATGTGTCCAGCAATACCCAGAAGGACCAGAGATGCAATAAAACATGTTGGGTTTCTGATAAAATATTTATTCATGACAGCTAAATCAAAAGCATACATGGCTTAGGATGGCAGGAAACAGGAATCAGATCTAACCAGTCCTCTTTAATATCCTGGCAGGTAAGCCCAAAGCAGACATTTAACAAATATCTACTAATTGTTGGTCTCCTAAGTTTCAGGCTCAGAAAAGCAAGATGCAACTGAAGAGATTCGGACATAGAGTGACATTCTGAAGTTGGCGTGGATTTTAATCTATAAGTTTTGAAAAATATTCTGACTTTGCATTAAGCAAACAAAGTAGGGCGTTCCTCAGAAGATCGCTGGTTTGACTGGCTATGGCTGGGGAAGGAGTTGCCGAAATGAGTAAGAACAGCCAATACTCACTGAGCACATGTGCCAGGCATTGTTCTAAGGGCTACATAATCCCCTTAACAACCCAGTGAGTAGGAATAAATACTGGACTCCTTTTACAGATGAGATTGAGTCAGAGAGTTAAGCAGCTTGCCAAAAGTCACATGGCTATTAATTACTAGAAGTGGAGTCAACTAATCAATCAAATATGAATATAGCATGCCCAACTATGTTGGCCTGTGTAGAGGGACATCAACCCACCATCTAATTCTTGAGCTGTAACAAATACAGGAGTGGGAAAAAGCAAGTTTACCATTGTAGTACAAAAAAAAACAGTATAATACTTCAATAATACACTCTGTGTTTTGTATATTAAGAGTAAGTCTACAATTAACTGTTAAATTAGGCACAGCCAATTACTGCTATCATCTCAGTAAATGGCACAGCTACTACGACGTTGCCCAGGCTAGAAACATAGGCATTATCACTGCTTTCTCTCTTTCTTTTCACACCCATAAGCAAAGACCGTAGGTTTTATTTTTAAAAGTAGATCTCAGATCCAGCCATGTCTCAACACCTTTTTTACCTCCATCCCAATCTAAGACACCGCCATCTTACCTGGATTTTAGCAAAAGCCTACTAATTAATTGGATTCCTTACTTCCCTCTCTTGCCCAACTATAGATTTTTCTCATGTATTTTATTTTAAACTAAAAAATGAGATCATATCACACATCTACTCAAAATTCCTTCCCATGTCCACGAAGGCCCTACATGGTCTGGCTCCTTTAATTCTCTGACCTCATCTTCTTCCTCTCTCCCTGTCTCCAGATCATTCCTGCTCTGGCCGCCTTGCTTTTCCTTGAACAGGACAAGCTTGCTCAACCCCAGAGCCTTTGAGCTACCTGCTTCCTCACTCTGCTTAGCTGTTCACATGTCTTCCTTAGGCTTTTGGTCGACACCCTACTGAAAATAATTTCACCTTACATACTTCTCCCATCCCCATCACAGTATTGACTGTGGAAAAACAAAATAATTTGGGCCATTTTCAGATACAGTGCCACTAAAATATTCAGCAACAGTAGCATGAATGATGAGAGAGATTATTTAAGAAACACATAGATAATTATTAAGGTTAAACTCAGATAAAACCAAAGACTCTGCAATAGCAATATGACAGAATGCAAACCAAAATCATTGTGACTTTGGAAGACATTCTTAAGGAAGACAGAATAGAGTACAGATCATAAAGGAATACACGCAAGTACATTAAAATGTTAGATGTGGACAAGACATCACAAATAAGAAATAAGCAATCAGCCTAGAGGTGAGACATATTTAACCAACAACAGACTAATACCCGGAATATGGGAAGTATTTCTACAAATCGATGAGAAAATATTAAACCCAATAGAAAAATGGACAACAGAACATAGGTAGGCAATCCACAGTAGAGGTAAGCTGAGTGGTCAGCAGACACATGAAAAGATCCTTAACCTTACCAGTTACAGGGAAATGCACATTAAAACAATGATGAGGTATCACTTCCCTTCTATCGCACTGGCAAATTTAAAGAGACTGACAATGCCAAAGGTTGATGAGGATGTAGGAAAATTGGAGCTCATGTACATGGCTGGTGGGAGTATACTTGGATATACTCACTTTGGAGAGCAATTTGGCAACACCTAGTAAAATTAAAGATGACCCAGAAATTTCATTTAACGTAAATGCCCTAGGGAAAGTCTGGTACGTGTGCACAAGATGACTTCTATGAACATTTATAAAACCTGCAAATCACCTAAATGTTCATGAAGAGGAAAAAGGAGTAATAAATCTGGTGCATCCTCACAGATGGAGCTATTATTCAAGCATTAAATGAATGATTTACTGGAGTTGCCTTGACAGGAATACTGCATTTCACTATGTATAACATGCACCCACATTTTGCATGCATTATACATGGGATCCTTATGCCCATGTATAATGCAGCGCCTTATTTTTCCCTCAAAAACTTGGGCAAAAAACATGCATTCTACACAGAAAAATACAGGCAAATCTCGAAACAGACTAAGAGAACGGACGGTGGGTTGATATGACTTACCTACAGCAGGGCCCCCATTCCTGCATGAGAGGATCAGAGAAGATGTCCCCAAAAAGTATATCTTCCATGTAAAACTAGTAAAACACACCAAGATGCTGTCTTTCAAAGCACATGTATATTAAAGTATGGCTGGGAAAAACACAAATCAACTCAAGAGTAGTGGTCTCCTCTGAGAAGGCAAAATGGAAAACAGGACCAGAGAGAGGGGTCAAGCGGACTTCAACCCTACCCTTAATATTTATTTCTAAGCAAACATTGCAAGATACTAGTGTTAAATCTGGGTAGGGGAAACTTATTACGTTATTCTTTGTAGTTTTCCATATACTTCAAAGGAGTCGGGAATAAGGAACGAAACCAGAATGCTAGACAATATAATACAGGAAATAAAAAGAACCAACAGAGACTCTTAAAAAGGGAATGTTCATGTCTTATGAAAACCAACTTGGTAAGAAAATTAAATTTCCCGAAAGTGAATAAGTTAATTTCAGAATCATTCCAATGTGTTCTCTTTAAAAGCAAGAAACTGCACTTGCTAGAAAATGTGGCAGATTAAATATGGCCATGACTTTTTACTACCCCTTCCACTGGGAGGGGCATCTAACTTCCCTTTTCTTGAACCCAGGGAGGCCTTAAGACTTGATCAATAGAACGTGGCAGAAGCCATGTAGTGCCATGCAGAAGCCATGTAAGACCTGTAGTGCTAGGTCATTAGAGACCTTGTGGTTTCCACTGAGGCTCATGGAGCTCTTGGAGCATGAGAAGCAAGAGCTAATTGCCATGTAAAAAGTTCCACTATTCTAGGACCACCCCGTTATGAAGACGCCTGAAGTAGCCTCAAGAAGGGGCTATGTGGACAAAGAGAGAGATGCCTGGCTGGCCTTTGGATGACCCAGCCATCCAAGCCAAGGTACCAGACACGTAATTGAAAAAGCTTTCTGATGACTCCGGACCCCATCCACCATGTGACTGAGACCCCAACCAAGAACTGTCCAGAAAAATCCAGTCAACCCGCGGAACCATGAGAGAGCTAAACGGCTATTTTTAGTCCACTGTTTTGGAATGGTTTGTTTTTCAACATCAGATACCTGATAGAGTAAGGAGGATTCGGACCTAGTCTTTTCTGAAACGCTGTGTCTGAGGTGTCCACGTGACATGGCAGTAGAGAGAGACATCCTGTAGCCAGATAAACAGCATCAGAGCCCTAGTGAGTCATCGTCCTCATGAGTGGAGACACCTGCTTTGGCCAAATAGTGCACCAGCCCCTGGGAACACAAAACCCAGTAAACATGGCCCTGGGCCTTGTGAACTCACCGTCTCTTGGGTGGGGAAGTCTGTGATATGATGCCGGAGGGTGGGGGAAGCCCCCAAGGCTACGGGAAATCAGGAGAAAGGCATCTTGACGCCTTGGCAGGGGAGGGTGGGGGAGGGGTTCAGAGACAATTTTTCTGGAAGAGGTCTGCTCCAGCTAGTTCTGAAGGACAAATACTTGGTCTCAAGCATGGCTGCTCCAATAAAGGCAAAGACAATGCAGGCAGGTAGAATTACTGATGGGGGCTGTCATTTCTGGGAACTCAAAGTTAATAACTAAGCAAATTCCAGTGCCTTGGCAACTGCCCTGTTAGGTAATTTATGCATTAATCTCAGAAGGACTTAGAAAGGACCCTGCCTACATTACTTTAAAAGCCGTTGGAAGAAAGTAGAACAAAATGCAAAATATGATATGCAAACTCACTTGTTTATTTGGCATTTCCCAAGGTCACACTTCCTCCTAAACCACCCTGTACTTACTATCCCCTGACAAAAGAAGTAAAAGCCATGATTTTGCTTTGGTGGGGGTGGGGGGGGAATCTTATATATTTATAGGTCAAAAAGTGTTTTTACTTCACTACCACTCTATGAAGTAAACTCAACTGGTGCCATCTTTTAGATAATACAGAAGTTCAGGAGGAATGAATAATAACCCCAAGGTCACAAGCTGGTAAACAGGAGATTTGGACCCAGATAAAATGATCTGCTCGTACGAGGACTGCCCTTCCCTGCAGGAGGCTCAGCGGGAGTGGGCAGAGAACACACATGAGGTGAGGCTGTGAAAAGACCACTGGCAAAGGGCGCACAGCAGTGAAGTGAGTGGGCACAGACAGAGAACTGGGGCCTGGGTGGGGGGAGGGAGGACTATCATGACCACCTTTGGTGCCAGTGGGTTTTGAGCCAGAATTTGTGGGAAGTGATACGCTGGTTTTGATGGGGGAAGGGAAGGGTGTGGGCCATGAGCCACCCTTGGGTAGGAGGGTGGCACTGGTTTCATGAGAGTGAACTAGGGAGAAATGGCTCGTGTATTTTCACAGTTCTCAGTGGAGGTTTTTGTCCCCCAGGGACAGCAGGCAGTGTCTGGAGAGATTTTTTTATTTTTAGTGCTGGGGAAGGGGCGCAGTGCTACTGGCACCTAATGGGTAGGGATCAGGGGTGCTGCTGACCCTCCTGCGATGCACAGGACGGCTCTCCACAACAAAGGATTATCTGGCTCAATAGTTGGGAAACTATATAGGTTGAGAAATAGTGATCTGCACATTTGTAACACATTGTGTGAGCGCTCTCGAGAGAAACAGAACCAACAGGGTGTGTATCTATGCATATATATATATATATATATACACATATACATGCATATATAAAAATATACATATATGCACTATATGGACTTCTCTATAGATATCTGCATATACCTATACATCTATCTATACCTGTATCTACATAGACATATGGAGGAGTTATATACAGACTATATCCATATTCCTACAAACTATATTTATGTATAGGTAGATCTATAGCCTTTGCTATGTATCTATAGGCTATCTGTATACACTAAACCTATATATAGACTACATATAGAGATCTATACTGTATCTATACTATATCTCTATGTAGACCATATCTATGGCTATATCTTCATAGACCTGTGGAGCAGGAGTTTGAAGGAACTGGCTCCCGTGGTTGTGGAGACTAGAGACTGGCAACTCTCAACTCTGCAGGCAGGAGTTGATGTCAGTTTTGCCTGGAGGCAGTCCCCCTGGAAACTTGGGAGACCTCAGTCTTCTCTCAAAGTTGCCAACTGATGGCTGAGGCCCACCCACAGATGAAGGGTCATCTGCTTTACTTACCGTCCACTGGTCTAAATGTCAGACACTTCTCAAAAACCCCTTCACAGCAACACCAAGTTGCTGTTCGACCACATAACTGGGCAGCATAGCCTAGCCCAACTGACACACAAAATTAACCATGACGCACATTTAACCTTCAAAACCATGTGAGGCCAAGATTTCACCCTCATTTTAAAGAAAGTAAACTTGAGAAAAGTAAATGAATTCTCCCATAGTTGCACAGCTACTACCACTAACAGTTTTCGTATTTTGAGAACTTAATGGTGAGCAGGTGCTGTGCTAACAACGCTAAGTCCTTAATCCAGCTGAGGTAGCTATTATTCTTATTATCTCCATTTTATAGATAAGAACAGAGGCAGAAAGGCAACGTTAATTCCCAGAGCCAAACAGGTTTTAGAGAACAGAGTCCGGATTTAAAACAAGAGAGTTTAGCCCAGAGCCCACACCCGAACCCCCAGCCTCCTACACAATCCCCAGGAGACTTGGTTGAAAGCAAAGGCTGGAGGTAAAGACTTGTGTTTCTAACAACCTCCCAGGTGATGCGAATGGGCAGGCCTGGGCACACTTTAATAACGCTCGCTCTAGATCACTCTGCTGTAAGTAACAATAAGCAAGACTACTCCAACGAGCATGCATCCCACAAATATTCCCGAGCCCTTGCTACACACCAGGTATAGTGCCTCTGGTCGTCACCTCCAGCTTGTGTGTGGCAGCAGGTATGGAGTCCACACCTTCAGAAAATTCTCTAACACCAGCTGGGTGTCCTGTAATCCAACTCAGTTCTGGCACTACTTGGAGACAGTGTCAAATCCCACAGGCCCACAAGACCCCCACACTGCCCCCACTTCAGATGCCAGGCCCCAGTCCAAGTTGTCACCTGTGCTTCTAACCTAAAGGCTTTATGTAGGTCAGAGGTTCCCACAGCCCCCTCCTTGTCTTTGATTCGTTCACCAGAATGGCACACAGAACTCAGAGAAAGGTTTTACTTACTACATTGCTAACTTATTATAAAAGGATACAACTCCAGAACAGCCAAATGGAAGAGATGCATTGGGCAAGGAGTGGGCAAAGGACGCAGAGCTTCCGCACGCTCTCCAAACATGCCACACTGCCAGCATCTCCAACCGTCAAGAACTCAGAAGGTGGCCAAACCCAGGCCTTTGGCGGGGGTTTTATGCAGGCTTCATTACGTAGGCGTGATTGATTGAATCACTGGCCACTGGCGATTGAGTAACCTCCAGCCTTTTCCCGAAGTGGGACTGAACTTCCAATCCTCTATTAACAGTTGGTTCCCCTAGCAACCAGTCCCCGCCCTTACCTGTTTTCAAAAGTCACCTCATTAACAAACCCAGGTGCAGTAAATAGGGGCTCATTGTGAATGACAAGACACAATTCCACCTTTATGGTCCTGAAACTCTTTCAGGAATCGAGGACAAGAAACAAAATAGGATAACAAAAGATCCTGCCACTGCTCTTATATTTTAAGAAATTCCAAGGGTTTGGGGAGCTGTGAGCTAGGAACCCTGGGCAAAGACCAAGAATTTTATATATTATCAGTCAGAGTATCATACTAGGTGATAGAGATAAACTGATGACAAGCAGGCAGGGTCCCTGCCCTCAGGACTTAGTCTGTGCAAACAGAGAGAGGTCTGGCTCTGCTGGGGAGCCTCCCAGAGGGTAGGAAGTGCCCCCAGCAGGGGCCCCTCCCCTGGGTATGGGGCCAGGGAAGACAAGCCAGAAAAAGTGAATGGCTAAACTGAGACCAGAGGGAGAAGCCAGAATTGGACAGGGGATGATTCTAAGGGGGAGCTGAAGGGCATCCAAGGCAGTGAGACTAGCAGGCACCCACAGAGGCCCGAAGGGGAAGGAAGTGCTTGCCCATTGGGGGCCCAAAGGCGGTTTTGAGAGTTAAGTCACCGCATTTTCTTCTCTCTGCTTCGTACATCGTCACCGAATCTGCACCATACATCTGTGCCTCATTTTTCCTCATTTGTAAAGTAGGTATGAAAATACCACACTTCCTGGATTTAAAGCTCACATTTCCCCCATTTTAAGATTCATAAAATCTGGATGGGTGTTAGTACAGATTTGTACATTTTCTGCCGTTTTTTTCCCCCTCTATCTTGAAAGCTATTGGCCAACTGACGGTGTCACAGGACTAAAGAAAGGTGGAGTCATTTTTGCCTCACCTGTCCCCCAGGGCTAAGAGAATACAGGACTCTCACTGAGATCATGACCCACAGTGGCTCTCAGTCCAGGCTGCAACGGCATCGCCTGGGGAGCTTTTCAATTCTCCCAATGCCTTGGCCCCTTCCCCAGAGATCCTGGTTTCATTGATCTGGAGTAGGGACCTGGTGGGTATTTTTTTTTCTTTTTGAAACCCAGGTGATTCTAATATACAGTCAAGGTTGAGAATTGATACCATCTGATCCTACCGTTGGGGTCAGCAAACTACCACCTGGGAGCCAAATCTGATTCTTCCTTTTGCTAAATACAGTTTTATTGGGCCACAGCCACACCCACATAGTACACACTATCTACGGCTGCTTTTTCATGACTATGGCACAGCGGAGTAGCTGCAGCAGACACAGTGTGACCCGAAAGTCTGAAATGTTTATCTGGCTCTCTCCAGAAAAGGTGTGCCATCCCTTGTCCTGTGCCTTTGCTACTGCAAGTGTGGTTCCTGGCTCAGCACCACTGGGAGCCCGTTGGAAACGCAGAATCCCAGCCCTAGTGAACCAATCGGTCTGCAGGGAGCATCATCCCCAGAAGGTTTGTGTGTACAGCCAAGTTTAAGGGGTCCTGCCCTGTGCCCCTCTGACTGCTGCCCCCCCTCTCCAGCCCCTTTTCTGCCCTCTACCCCTGCTCAGGGCATCGTTGCAATGCTCCTTCCTCCCCGAGTTCCTCTCCCATTCCTCATTAATGGGATCTACTTTGTGATTTTTCTCATAGTGTTTTCCTTCACAGCTCATCTCCAATCTGTGATTAAACTTTCATTTGAATGTCAATCTCCTTCATGTCTGTCCGTCCACTAGACTGGACACCTCAGGAGGATGGACACCATGTCTCAAGGCATCAGGTATAAAGCACACGGGTGCTGCTTCCGAGAGGGGGGCCATGGGAAGAGGAAAGAAAGGTTAGTTGGGAGTCACTTGTTGGGAAAGAACGGAGCCGATGCCTATGCAGAGCCGAGAGGGCACAGCCTAGATGGTC
Organism: Sturnira hondurensis; assembly: GCF_014824575.4. Classification (NCBI taxonomy): domain Eukaryota; kingdom Metazoa; phylum Chordata; class Mammalia; order Chiroptera; family Phyllostomidae; genus Sturnira; species Sturnira hondurensis. The sequence continues at coordinate 8,477,519 of NW_028085930.1, forward strand.
CTGGATGCATGAGCGCTAGTTCAGATTTTTCTCTTTTTGCCTTTCAGGGTTAAATAGTATTTGATCACAGAAATGTTGGAGCACTTTGGTGACCCTGTGCAGAGCAAGGATCCAATTTCACCAGCTGTTCCTTATGTAAAACATCCACATATATAAATTGGGAGTTTAATTACAAAGGCAGCACTCCAAGGATGTGATCACTGCTTGAGAAAGCTACATTTCAGGCTCTCTTTTCCCTTCCAAGGGAACCAGGAAACTCTGAATTGCATTCTATCCTTTTTTTCCCTCTTAATCACAACTTGCCTCAACTGGGTGTGGGGTTTTATTTTATTTTTTCCAAAAATGCCCCTGGGGAGTGAGCATTTTCGAATGGCTAACTTCTTATATGAAGATGAAACACACCAGCTGCTCTTGTCTAAAGCTGTGATGTCTCTCAACACAGAATCCAAGTCAGATGGCCAAGGCCGACACCAATAGTGAGACGAGATCAACAATTCTACTGGGGAAGAAAACCAAGTCAAAGAAGGAAGGTAACGGTCTCAAGGTGCCCCAGTGAGGTGACAGGAACCGTGCTTGCTGCCAGGGTGCCTGGCTAAACAGTAGAGTCCCCCACTAGGAATGTTTCAAGTACATTTTGGTAGTCCCCTGCAGGGAAAATGAAGTCAGGCTCCCTCACCTGGGTGCCTGAGCAGCTCAGTACTGTGCATACAACCTTGAGTATGCCTACATGCACAGAATCACAATATTTTATATGATATCTTGGCACCCTGCCAGCTTTGTGTGCACTTAGTTAACAGGGAAGTTGGGACTTCCCTCGGTGCAAGACACAGCTAGCTGGGTGCATGGATCGTCCCACCCGAGAATAAAGGCATGTCAGATACCCTGACAGCTCTGTGAATTTTATTCCATCTTCCCAAATCCCGTGTGAACCTGCTGGCCTTGAACGGCTGCACAGCACCCCTTTGCCCCAAAGAAAAGTGTTTGGAAGGGGTTCCGCTGTCTGTGGGAAAGTAACCTGAGTGAGGAGTGTGGAGACAGGGGTTCTAGTTCAAGCCAAGAGGCCTTAGGCCAATCCTTTAACTTAAACTCTCAGCAATTCATTTTCCTCATCTGTAAATTAAGGCGATTTTAGTACACTTAAGTATCCACATGTTTCTGTGTGCTAGCCACTGTGCTGGGCAGCAGGCAGGCGGTGACAAGGAAAACCAGACATGGTCTTGGTCCTATAGCCCACTGAGGTACAAGGTATTTTTGAAAGAATTTTATTAATAAGCATAGAGTGACAAACGTGTTACATACTATAAAGAAGAGGTTTCTCTGAGACCCCACGGCCAATCTGTCAGTAAGTCTGGTCAGCAGTGCCTCTCAAATAGGTTTCAAATTTAACCACGCCCCACCACCTCCCACCCCCGTCCCTACCACGGCTGCCTCTTCCTGCATTCGTACACGAACAGATCCCCATGCTGGACTCCCGCCCTTCTTCACGCGCCCTTCAGACACGAGCTAGATCTTTGAAGGCATGCATTAGATCAGTATCCCCATGTTCAAACTCTCTAGGGACTTTCCATCGGGTTCCGATTAAATTACAACACCATACATAAGCAAGCCTCTAAGGCTCTACACATTATGGGCCATGTCCATGACCTGTGATCTCATCCTCCTTACTGTCTCTTTCGTTCCCTCCACCCCAGCCGTACTGGCCTCTTTGCTATTATGAAACATGCCAAAGCTGTTCCTGCTGGGAAATGTCTTCTCCCCAGGGAGCCTCATTTTGCTCCCATGTGCACTCAGGTCTCTGCTTAAATGTCACCTCCTCAGAGAAGCCTTCCCGGTCACCCCCTCCAAAATTTCCTTAGAGTCAGTCACTTACCCCTTAAATAACCATTTTTCCTGGCATTTAACACCGACCACCTGGAAGTTATTTGTTGGCTTCTCTACTGTTTATATTCTCCCCGAAGAGGGGACTTGGTCCATGTTGTTTTCTGGCACCTAAAATAAGACTTATACCTAAAAGGGGCTTAATAAATATCTGTTGAATTATTATATACTAAAATGATATGTAATAAGGAGAACTGATTAGCTCAGAGAGGTCAGGGAAGCCTTCCTTAAGGGACTGCTATTTAAACAAGGGTCTGGAGGAATGGTGAGAGAAAGGAGCATGTGCAAAGGTCCTGTGGCAGGAAGGCGGTAGAGTAGTCAAGGAACCGAAGGAAGTCCAGTATGAATGGCAGTCAGAGCAAAGGGGAGCATGACACTCAGTGAAGACGGAAAGGACGTGGCCAGGCCATACACAGCTTTGCACGGTCTATTAATCATGTCTGTCTTTATCCCAAGATCAGTGGGAAGTCATCAAAGGGTTTTAATTGTGGTGAAGGGAAGGGAAAGGACCAATCACTGTTGTTTGTTGATTTTTTTTACAAAAATCACTTGAAATAATTTGTAAGACCCATTTTTGAGCTGAAATTTTAGAATTCTATGAAACATCAAATGTAAAATGAGAATAGACTTTTGAAAATATTAACCTTAGCCAGTTTAAGCTGCATCACCCCTCTGGGACTTGATGTTCATGTTGAGTTCAGCACTCTCCTTCTCTTTCCTCCCCTAAAAAAGTATCATCCCAATTTCCTCTTAATATGAAAAATATGACTTCTGAACTATTATTACAACCATGTGAGGATCTAAGTTGAGCATCAGCATTGGGAGTTTCTGGACCATGAGGTGCACATTTTCCAGCTTACATATGCAGCAGAACAGAGGATAGCAGAGTCAAGGGCGTTACTACATCCTGAATTCACATCCCTCCACTGGTCAGCAGCTGATACTCCTGGAAACCTCAGGCCCTCATATGTGGAGGGGGCAACAATGATGGTACCTTGCTCACAGAGTTGTTGGGAGGGTTAAATGTGATCATATGAACAAAGGGCTTAATAAATGCTCAGCTAATTGACATAAGTCCCTGGATTAGAGTATTCAAAGATCCACTGTGTGAAGAGACCTGGGCTCAGCCATCTCCTTCTGCCAGGGGTGTCCTCGACTAGTTACCTCCTGCTTCCTGGCTGATGGACGCAGCCTGGAACGCAGAGTGAGGAGTTCAGCGGACGTGCAACGCATGGGATCACAACCTCTCTTTCAGTGTCCAGTGCACCTCCCCCATCAACCACGTCTATAGCTAGATGGCAATGGAACACCGGTGCCTAATTGCATAAAGAAATGGAGGGAAACGATGGACTGAGAAATAAAACAAATGAACAGATAAATGGAAACCCTCAAGTCTTTGGGAGAAAATGGGCATCTGTCTAAAACATTGCACACCTAGGAGTACATTTTAATGGATGTATGAGGTGGGTCTCTTACACAGACACCACCATCAACCACCCACTTACTTATTTCTCTTAGTATAATAACTGTTAAGCATCAATGAGTACATGCGCCCACATTGGGGTATATAAAACACAGGGGGTCTACAAACTTTGGGTGTTGAAGTAGGGAGGGGCACCCCTGGCCCTGTGGGCTTGATGACTAGATTATCACAGACTCAGGCCAGTGCACCAAAGCACTAATTTACCGAATAATACCTAAAAGTCTTTAAAGTGACAGCTCTCTGAGGTGCTAATATCCTAATATCCACCCCAATTATGTGCTTGAGTCACTCCCCACTATTAAAATCTAAAGCATGCCTCGCCTTCATCATTGACCCATGTAAGTCTGTTAATTGGCTGAGTGCTTTCCTCTAACCAGTTAAATCACCAACAAATGCTGGTGAGCATTTTCATGACAGGTCCTTAGGGCCGGATTATTAGGTGCTAATGCTGCCATTTTGGGATGACAACAGAAGTCCTGGAGGAGGGTAGGAGTCAAGGAGGAATGGCAGTTGGGGACAATTTATTACTGCCAAACTTTCGGGGGGAAAAAGTGCCTCGGTTCAGAAACTGGAATTGTGGCACTAATCCAGGAAATGTAGATGTTGAAGCTTGAAAAAGGAGGAGGATTGTTTGGAAGAAACTGTATGAGGGAACTAGATGCCATTATATGTCTTTATGTCGCTTACAGTCCCCCAAACGCCCACTATGCACCGTTCGGAAGGACATCAGAAAATCAGGATGCTCTTAGCTAAACAACACTCTCCTCCTCCGGGCTCTACCCCAAGCTCCTATATCAAAGGGCCCATTTCACTTCTATGCCCTGGTAAGTGGCGTTTATTATCTCAAACATCACAGGGTCAAGTCAAGCATAGTACTCCCCTTCCTAAATCTATAGGAACTATTATTTACTGAGCACCAACTATGTACCGGGAACCCCAAATCCATTATTTTATCAAACCCTCTCACCCATCCCGTGCCTACGGTTTCTCCTTTAAAGGAGGAAACTAAAACTCAGAGAGCTTATGTGACCTTCCCATGGTCATCAGCTAGTGAGGAACCTGATTGCAGCTCCCTTATTTGCACAACAGATAAGTATCAAACATCTCCTAAATGGCTAGCACTGAAGATAGCCCGGTAAACACGAAAGGCAAAGTCGTCACAGTTTAGCAGGAGAGCAATGTGATGAGGGAAGCCCAGGGCATTGTGGGGACTCAGGGTAGAGTAGCTTAATAATGCTTGCCCAAGGAATGGACATATTAGCTTAGCCCTCATGGGAGATAAGGGGTTGGTTGGCCAGAGTTACAGTCTAGAGACTACTGTTCTGGGTAGAGGAAACTCTAAATGCAAATGGCAGATGGCAGGAGAGACCAAGGTCTCCTTAAAAAACTGGAGGATCGGAAGTGGTGACAGGAATAGGAAGGCACGAGGCAGAAGGGGCAAAGCAAACGTGGGTGGCAGGAGGATTGTCAACCACAGGGAGGATTCTGAAGATTATCCAAAGGCCTGGGAGCATTTTAAGCCGAGGAAGGTCCAGGCTTTAGAAGGCCCAGTAAGGCTGAAATGCACAGGGTGCTGGAAGAGGAGAGGACCAGAGGCAGGGAGCAGTGCTGTCTGGACAAAAGGAAGGTTGGTGCTTGGGAGCTAGGAGCAGAGGTGACAGGAAGGAGGGAGAGGAGTTTGCAGAGAACGTTAGCAAATAAAATCATTAGGACTTGGGGACTGATTAGATGGCACTGTTGATGAGGGCTGGGGGGAAGGACAGAGCTTCAAGGCTACTTAGGAGTTTTCTAATGGGACCACTGAGCCGTGCCATTCACAGGACCAGGGCAAGGTTGTGGGGAGGATAAATAATGCCGTGCTGGGTTTGTGATGGAAGATGTTCAAGTGCCTTGTGGGCCGTTAGATGTCTGGGTTCAGAGTTCCCGGGAGAGACCTGGCCTGGGCAGAGAGTTGGGGGTGAATTAGAAAGTAATTGGTAAATGTGATGGTTGATTTTATATGTCGACCTGACTGAGCTAAGTGATAGTAACGCATTATTTCTGGGTGTGCCTGTGAGGGTGTTTCAGAAGAGATCAGTAAGTACGTGGGCATCAGCCAATCCATGGAGGGCCCGAATGGAACAAAGGAGCAGAGGCAGGATGGCGAATTAGCTCGTAGTGCTTCAGCTGGAGCACCCAGTTCCTCCTGCCCTCGGACCTTGGCACTTGGCTCTCAGGCCTTCAGATTCAGACTGAATTGTACCACTGGCTTTCCCGGTTCTCTGGTTTGCCAATGGCGGATCACAGGTCTCTCAGCCTCCTTAATCACGTGAGCCAATTCCTATGATCAATGTCCTCTTACATATCTCCGTGTGCACTCTATTGGTTCTCTTTCTCCGCAGAACCCGAACACAGTAGGCGAGTGGTGACCAAACCAGTGGAGGAGGTAGGAACACCCAGTAGAAATACAGAGAGGCCAGTTCCATCCTTAAGAGCACATATTTGAGCCACTTCCCATAACCAGCAGAATGTGTTCTTTCTCTAATGATGGGGTCACGCCGAGCCCTCACTCTGCTGAGGTCACCCCGAGTCCTCGCTGACATATCCCTCCATGTCCCCATGACACAGCTCTCAAACCGCTGATGGGAATTCAGGATCAGGTCACAACAACCAACCAACTCACTGACGCAGGCACAATGGAAACAGCGCTGGCTGGGGACAAAACTCTCTTCTCCGGAGAGTGAAGCAAGAGTTCCATTCCTGAGGTGGTTTGTGCCCGGAATGGAATCCACAGCACACTGACATTACAGCAAAAACACTGCCTTCACTGAAATGGCTAACAAAGTTGTGGTAGGCTGGGTCTCCCCCAAACAGACTCTGGGCAGGGATTTGTGAGGTTAGTGTGTTTAGGAGGTGACCTCAGGGAGCACTGGGAGAAGAGCAGGGGAGTGAGGCAGGGAATCATTAATGAGCAGGGCAATTACCCTTCTGGGCAGCTGAGCTCACTACCCTGGGCACTCTCGGAAGGCCATCTCAAAAGTTGCCTGCCTCAAACTGGGAGAAAGCTGGGTTGTTAATTCACCAACTTCCATGTGTGAGTGGGTGCGGGTTGCTCCCAGGGGTGTTAACTCCCAGGCCCTTCAGGCCCATTTCACATGAGCCATGCATGCTCCCAAGGCCAAGGGAAGGTCTCAGACCTCCACAGGTGTTTGAGGCAAGAAGGTTCCATCATGCACTGAAACAGTGAATTCGCAGGGAAGGTGGGCGGGGCTCTGGCATTACCTGCTAGCCCGCAGAGAAAAGCCTAAACATGAGGGCAATCTGCTACCATGCGTAACATCGTCTTCTCGGTGTTACCGATTTTAACTGCCCCAGAGAAAGGCAGAAGTAAATGTGGTTATGGAGTTGACTATGCATGGTTTGTGGTGAGACCCGGGTGCCAAAAGATGGCACCTTGTACCACTGGACACTGGGATTTTGGCCACCAAGCAGTAATTGCCCAAAGTGACTGACTTACTCGTGATCACCGAAGTTTTAATGTGTTTGGACTCATGCACTGGAGTTTTTCAGTCAGAATTTCTTTGCACACTTAATCAAGTTGTTTTTAAAGGACTTGTTAAGTGATTAGCTTATGGTGTTTTCCAAGCCAACACAAATGCCTTTGCCAATTCACTCTAGCAGCGTCTGTCCTTCCAAAGTCTGGGATACCATCCTCAGAGCACGCCAAAAAACCTTCTGAGTCAAATCAATGTCCAATTTTTAACTGTGAGTGGTTAAAGAATGGTTAAATGTATATTTAATATGTATTTGCGACTTTTGACGAATGTTGAGGTTTACATTCCTGTCCCCTCTGCCATTAGATCATTAAGGGAAAAACTTTCTACACATAGTAAAATTAAATTTGTAAATTTCCTCAGACGTGTTATTTGGAACCACACAAAGTATTAGCTTGTAAGATCATCTCAGTCCACCTAGACAACAAACACATAAAGGTCAGATTCAGAGTTAGTAATGGCAGGTCAGCTGTTTCTCGCTTTAGCGAATGAGAAGGTCAGGAGTGGAGACAGAAGTAGAGGAGGCACAGCCTCCTTTGTCTTCCTGAGAGTCTGCGGTGGATGCTCTAAGTGAAACTGCTCCAGGTCTACCTGAGAAGCATACTTCAGCCAGACTTGACATTTTAAATCGTTCATGTATCCAGTATGTATCAACTACCTACTAAGTACCAGGCACTGTGGGAAGTGTCAGGGATGTGAGAGACACAAGAGATCTTTTCTTCTGCTCGTGGTTCATGTTAACCAAACAGTACCCATGTTTATTCACAGCAATCTCTTCCAAATTCCCTGCCTGGGCCTTGGGGTCACCCCAAGAAAAGACAGGTTTAAAGGGTGAAGAATGAGGGGAGGCAGTGGGACCAAGTCTCTAAGGATTATTTCTTCTTTTAAAAAATTAGGCCTTCAATGAGTCATTGTTTTACAAAGGCTCCTTTAAAAAAAATTTTTTTTAACTTTCTAGTTCCTTGAAGAATTTAAGGTTATTTGGGGAGCTTTTCTACTAAAATTCTGACAATTCAAATAGAATAACTTTCTGCTGAAAGGAGGAAAACACACCTTGGTTATCACAAAACCATTATCCAAAGAAACTAAAACACTGAGTGCACTTTTGACTTCTTCAGGAAAAGTTGCCCCCAACTGTAACGCATCAGATGTGAAGAAGCACGTCACAAAATACACAGCCACAACTCCCAGGCATCTGTTCCAGAACCTCAGCGTCCCTGCGTGATAGGTCTTTCCTTAAATGATCTCTGCAAGTTGGAACCCCCCCAGGGAAGCGGGGAGATCACAAATGTTTGGCGAGTCCTGCATCGTTGTTAATCGTGTGCAGCCCTCCATGGAAACAAGGTATCTCAGCGAGGTTGGAACACAGAATAAAACTGGGCTCAGCATTAACTGAATTCTGGGAACACTGCTATTGGCCTTGACGCTTAAAATCTACCCCTGCCATCACCATTGCCCTGTGTATTGAGCCCTTATCATTTTATAAGGAGTTTTTTCCTCACCATCCCTGTGAAGCAGGTGGGTATCGCTGCTCCATGTGGCAGGTGAGAAGAGACTCACTGAGGTTAAGTGACTGTCCAAACCAGTCTCTAACTTGAACCTAGACCTGTTTCAGAGCAAAACTACACCACTTCCTACTGTAAATGACAACAACAAAAAAAAGGAAGGAAAGGAAAAGATTCTGGTCAACATTTGATCACCCTACAATGGCTGTATATTCATGACACTTATAAAAGTAGAAGTATAGAAAAATCTAATCTTCATACTTATTTCTTGGGGTAGGAGTTGGCGATCTTTGGTTGCAAAGACATCCTCACTAGCCTAGACTTTTATTGGTCTGCAGAGGCAGCTAGCAGTTGCAAACTTTTGAGAAATTGCAGAGGTAGGTGATATTTACTGACAGGGGAGATTTTTTTCAGTCATTTTAAAGATTGCTATATTAGCAGGACTTTGTAGCATACTGTGCATATAGATGAATAAATAATGCAACAACTTTTATTCACCATTCGTGTAACCTGACCTTCACTTGGTGGCTTAATTAGCTGTTCTTGACAATGTCTGCAAATAAACACATAAATCTTTCTTTTATAGACATTTCAACTATTCAAAGTGTTCTGAAATTCAGACTACCTGAATGGAATGGGAGAAGTAGAAATCGCAAGTCTATTATGTGTAACAATGTCTTTCTTAGAAAATTGTTTCACAAGACATTTAGTCAAATGAAAAGGTTTTTGTCAGCCCTGGCCAGTGTGGCTCAGGCGGTTGGACTGTCCTTGGAGAACATTCACAGGTCTGTGCTAGTTGTTTCTCTCTCCCTCTTTCTCTCCCTCCGTTCCCTTCTCCCTGAAACCAATAAGCATGTCCTAGGGTGAAGATTTTTTTTAAGGTTTTTATTACTTAAAAAACTAAGAAAATGATTCCCCAATGAGCTTTAACATAAAATCTTTTATGCACATCGTAAAATTGGACTTCACATGCGCTTCACTTTTGAGTGGAAGACAAGCTTTCCTCTCAGGTCCTCCTCCGCGCTTACAATATCTTGGAATAAAGTGAGGGAGGAGAAAGGAATCCGATGACTTCTTTCATAGGAAAAAAAACTTTTAAGACCACGTGTTTTAAAACACTTTCTTGAGCCTCCACAGGACTTTTATGTAGGTGATCCTATATGTGGAGATGCTAAAACATAAGCTGAATGGTATAACTTCACATGGTAGACTTGAAAATTTTATATTAAAAATACATCAGACACTTCTGTCTTGAAAACAGCAATGTGACTGCTATTTCTGTTACTACAGAAATTCTTGACAAGAGACTTTTAATATCCTTTCTACCTCAACTTTTAGGATTTTACCAACACTTCAGATATTCCTAATTGATATCATCACCATCTCCCCTACCTAAACTGCCCTCCCCCCACCCACTGGCAGACGTCATCTTTGAATACCACCTGGGAGTAGACTTCTAAAAGAGACATGAGAAATCTTTATCACAAAAGAACACAGAAGAAAGCACTTCCTAGTTTCAATGTTTCCCCCTCTTGCAGCCTGCCTCCACCCCTCACCAAAATTACCTGCACAGTTGATACTGAACCAGGTAGCTGGGGTTCCATGCACTGCAGAACGTTCCTGGGCATTCATAAAAGGGCACATTTTTTTTCTGTCTTCTCCCCTCCTCCCAAATAACAATAAACCCCCAACCATGTTTAATACATTTAGGTGAGGTGCAGGAGCAATGCACAGGCTGGGTCTGCACAGGCTTGGGAGTGACCCTTCCTGACCCAGGCTGGTGAACTTCATTCATCCGTCCCCTGTCCCCTGCGTAGTCCTGAGGGCCTGACACACCTCAGTCCCTGTGCTGGGCACGGGGACACACTATGGGGTAAGGCACCTCTCAGTTTTTAAGGCGCTCCGGTGTGCGGTGGGGGAGGTGGAGCAGGGAGGAGAGTGACAAAGGTGTGCACTGTAGATTCTCCAACAGAGGGGCGCAGAAAACTAAAAGGACAAACCGGGTGAGAGCCGCTAACCCAGCCCGGGGAGGTGAAAAACGGGAGCGATTCTGAGCTTCTGAAATCCACTTCTTTCCTTCATTGCGGTCCCCACGCAGCCCCCTCTCTCTGGCCCGTCCCTCTCATGCAAATACCACTTGGAAACCTAGTTCTGGCTCTTGCGGGGCCAGGGGACGTCAGCTCCAGGACTTACCTACGGGAAACTTCCACGAGGACCCCAGCCCTGCACTTCCCGAGCCCTGGACCGGTTTCCTCCAGAGGCTCACTGAGCGGACTGAGCGCACCGCCTGGAGCGCAGCGCAAAACGCCTTGGACCGCAAGGAGACCACACGGAACCTGTGGAACTGTGGAAGGGACGGACAGACGGGAGTCAGCCTGGTAGCCTTTCTCCTCTCCGTCCTGATGGCAGCTCCCACGCCCCTCCTAGATGCTATATAAAGGCTTCTCCCCGCCCCAGCCGACCCTTCCCTGCCATGGCGGCCCCGACCCAGTGCACATCCCAGGAAGGGGGCGCAGCGGAAGAAAGGTGATGAAAGTGGGAGCTGCGGGTATTACGGGTATTACGAGGGCTGTAACTGCCCCACCGGCTCCCCGCCCCCCCTCCCCCCCGTGGAACGTCTACCCTCAGCTCGACCATGGGAGGCCGTTGACCACAGAGAAATGTGGGTGTCCGCAGGACGCACCTTCTTGGCACCCAGCAGACTTGCAGGGCACGTGCGCGCCACAACAGGAGGGTTGGAACTGTTGCTGGTGGGCAGCTTTGTCTATGTTTCGGAGTCTCCTTGCAGAAGGCAGTGGCTACAACAGAACTTGAGAGTCCGGGGGCGGTGGGAACTCCTTCTTCTTGCCCATGAAGGGAGACCACCCACTCACTGCATGCCCCATGATTGAGGTCAAGTGCCCTTGGTGGCAGGGGTCCCTATGTGAATATTCTTGACTCTTTTTTCTACCTTTTCTGGATGGCTTCCCATTCATGAATCTATCCATTTACTCGTCTCACAGATATTGAGCACCTACTATGGGCTACTATGAAATGCTGGAGATCCAAAACCAAGTGGGGCTCTCAGCCTAAAGTCTCACTAGAGAGACTTGATGGACACGGGCAACAGGGTGGTAGTTGCTGGATTGGGTAAGGGCTGCAATGGGAACACGGAGAAGAGTTCTAACTATAACTCAGGAGGCCAAAAGAAGCTTCCCTGAGGAAGTTAAGTCCCAACTGAAATCTGAAGAGCGAGCCAAGCATAAAATCAGGGCAAAGAGTGTCCCCGATGAATGGAACAGCAGCTGCAAAGTCTGGGAAGTCTCAGGGAGCCCTGTCCCCTCTCAGTGGAATCAAAAGTGGGCTTTTTAAAAAAAAAAATTGCTATTTACTGTCATCCCAAGTAAAGAAAAAATTTGAAATCTGAAGAAAGATAAACTTCTAAGTGGTGAGACTGGGATCTGAATGCAGCTGTATGGCCCTAGAGTTGGCTTTTATAGCACACAGCGTCAACTCGGCAAATGGCGAGCTCGAGACCGAGATGGTTCCTGTGGAGTAAGAATTTCTCTGAAATACGGGGCATAACTTCAAGTCTCAGCTAAGCTGTCAGTCACCAGCTGCTACTTTCACCAGGTCATTAACTCAGCTTCTCCCCCCAGGGAGTGTAAACAATAAAGACACCATCTCATGTCCCTCATCGAGTGTTTTGAATCAGGAGACTTGATGTTCACAGACCTAGCACGTCAGCACTAAGTCAGGAGGCTTCAAAATGGTCACTCCCCCAGAGGCCACTGGCTTCGATGCAAGGGAGGCTGAGAGGATACTGGCAGGAAAATAGCAAACGCCGGAACATTTCAAATTATGATTGCTTTCATCTAAAATCATTGAAATGAACTCATTCATATTTTCATAGTCTCACTTAGTATGAGAATTTTAAGAATATACTTCAAGTCTCATAGAATATGAGAATTTTAAAGAACATGCCTCAAATACAAATATACACTCCTCATCCCAGGACCAGTGGCGATTCCCAGTAACAGGGTTTCTAGGCAATTGCCAGCTCACCCAAAGCTAGTTTTTAAAGTGAAGCACACATACAAACAGTGCCCATTTGTTTGATAGCCCCATGGAGAACACCTGTCCGACAGAAGGGTTTCTAGGAGTCATTAGCCTGTGACCCATAGACTGGCCACCAGTGATTGCGCCAGTTCAGTTGGCAGGGCCATTATCACTGCCTGAACCACAAGCCAAGTCTTCTCACCCTATTGTTTTGGGACATCTCAAAACACTCTATTATGCTGTTCAAACCAATTTTTGCTGTTCAAACTAATTTTTACCACCGGATCAAACTTGGCCAGCACTCAACAAAATTAGACTTTTTTTCACTCAGACTAAAGCAAAAAGGCAGAGAAAGAAGAAGGGTCCTTGGATCTTGTAAATACAGGTGGTTGCCTAAAGTGACCCTAGTTTTTCCCATTATGCAATTCTTGATTTCTGGACCAGAGAAATGATGGGCACATAGCCAGTGTTCTTGAGTGTACTTCTGGGACATGTAAAAGGACATCTGTAACTCAAGTGGACGTGTGGACGCTATATGTGTTTGAATGGCTTTTCTGGAGCTCATGACAAGTTCATGAAACTAGTCATGAACTACATCAGAAGAAAAAAGGCAACTATGAACCTAAGCTATACACATGAGCTGGCCAACCGTGACAGCCTTGGGACTCTGGAGCCTTGTCCATTCATAATTCAGTCTTTGGGAAAAGTCACTACCATTAGCAAGCTAGACCTTCTGGTTTAGACCCTTAAGCTACAGAAGTTGCTTTCTATTTGATCTTCCAAAGTCCAGTCTTCTCTTTTACCCACTCTACCCTGCCCGACTCCTGGGCATTCATTCTTCTTACAGAGCGATCTTTGCACTCAAACATCTGACCAATCACTCTGCTTGCTTAATGTTATAAAGGGCTCTCCACGGCCTGCAGAGCAGAGCCCAAACTCAACACCCTTTTTTCTCTCTGCCCATTCTTCCCTCTTGCCTTCCACCGCTCCCACCTATCACGTTCCCACCACTAACTGTGAGCTCCAGTGCCCTATTGATGACCCACATTGACTGATCTCTTGCTGCTTTCACACCATGTTAAAGCTGTTTCATTCATTCATTCATTCATTCAGCAAAATAGATATTGAATACTTACTGTGGACCTGGCACTGTGAAAGATTGGAGTCATTTTTATAATGATAATATACAAGTACATATCATCATGAGTTAAAATAATGTATTTAATTCAGAAATATCAGTTGGTTTACTCAGATCTGTTTGTTTATCAAATATGTTTTAAACACCTAATATGTGATAGGCACTACATTAGACACCAGGATGCAATCAGCCACAGTCACTGCCCTTAGGACCTCAGAGTCTAGTGTTGAAGATGGGTAAGTGAGTAAGTTACGAACGTGCTAGGGATCTGTATGCCCTGGGCACTAGTGGAGGAGCTCTGGAAAGAAGATGCCACTTGGGATAAATGTTGGGCCTCGGGTTGAGTGAAGACTGTTGAGAGACAGAAGAAACAGTAAGACAGAGGGAGCAGCATATATGATAGCATGGAAGTCAATGGTGGCAGGACAGCGAAGAGACGTGGAATGGCATGAGGTGAGGGAAGTAGGTGGGGTAGGTGATGGAGTGGATGCAAATGAGTGAGTAGAAAGGAGTCTAAGATGACTCTCAGGTTTCTGGCTCGCAGCTATGTGGGGGTGACACCATTTACTGAGACAGTGAACAGAGGAGTAGGAGGGGACCTGAGGAGGCAGGTGGAAGAAAATAACTCTGTTTTGGATATTTTGAGTTTGAAATGCCTGGGAGTTGTTCAGATGGTGATACTCAGCTCAACAACTACAGGTCTGGGGCTTGAAAGTGAGGCCTCAGCTGGAGACATGGATTTGGGTTCATCGTAAAATTAATAGTTGAAGCCTCAGGAGTGTATGAGGCAATGCAGGGAGAGTTCATTCATCAAAATATTCACTGAGCACCTACTATGTGGGAGGCACTGTCCCAGACCCTAGGAACACATCAAGGTACAAAACAAACAAGATTCCTGCTCTTCTGGTGCTTGAGGAAAGAGGATGGGGAGCACATTATTGGGTGGCCAGGGAAGACTGCAATTTTGATGCAGTGAGCACATGATTTTGGGCAAAGTCTTGAATAGAGGTGAAATGTAAGTCCTGAGAGATATGTGAAGGAAGAGTGTTCCATGAAGAAGGAAGAGTCAGTGCAAAGGCCCTGAAGCAGGTACATGATGGGTACATTGGAGCAAAGAGAAGAAGCCAGTGTGACTGAAACAGGGCAAGTGAAGGAAGGAGTAAAAGGACACGAAATCAGAGAGGTAATGGGAAGGTGGACAGGTCATGGGGACCAAGGGAGGGTTTTGCGCAGACGGATTGACATATGAGTCATGTTCATAAAGGGTAATGGACTATATGGGGGCAGGGATAGAGAGCAGTGTCCCAGAAAATAGTGGACATTTAAAGGATGAACAGAAGAAAGGGTTGTTCAGGACAATGGGAATATATAGCTGAAAGGTCATACCCAGGTGAACTTGAGGATATTAACATCCTAAGACTCTCCAGGACATGGTGACCAGTTGTGAAAGAATGGCCAGCGAGGCAAGAGGAGACCAGGGAAGAACGTTGTCATGAAGCCAGGAGAGGACAGCTGTGTAGGAAGAGACCCATGGATGAGCCACGGGTCACAGAGAGGTCAGGGAGGATAGGGCTTGGGGAGCATTTTGGGATTTGGCAGTGCAGAGAGCTCCGTGACGGCTGCTATACCGATGGGTGGGGGAATGTGGGAGCCAGAACTCAGTGGCCCATTGAGTGAACGGGAGACGAAGGAGTCGCAGGAGAGCAGACTCTTTTAAGAAATACAGCAGAGAAAGAAGAAGTAGGGTTGGAACTTCACCAAGGCCTGGTATTGAGGGGATGTTCATTTTACTGCTGATAGCAGAGATTTTCTTTCTTGGAGACAAATTGAAAGAGAACTTTTGTGCTCATTAAATAGACCGGAAATGGGAAAAGGAGCGTGCAGATGTCCACATCACAGGAGTTCTGAGTCCGCACTTCATAAGGGCACAATAAATAGGCTTATAGCCTGCAGTTGGGAAGTGGGGAGAATTATAGGACAATCTCTAGTTCTACCTCAGGGATTCTAAAGTAGTAGAGCAAAACCCTAAGCTGAGTAAGTAAATTTGGATCTATCATCATTGGTGATTAGTTCCTGTTCCCCACCATCTTCATCCTCAGACAAGGCAGGCTCAAGTTCTCGTCATGGATAATAGGGAGGCAGAGGCCAGGTAGGACATGACTGTTTGGTTGTCACTGGGAACTTGACAGTTACACGGTCAGTTGCAGGCTGTATAAACTTCACTATCTTTGCTTTTGTGTCCTCTGTGACCTTAAAGGTTGTCCAGAAACTTTGGTTTTCATTAATCTTGCAATAATGTTACCCAGAATTTTGTGCAGTTGATTTCCAGGCCCCGCTTCCCAAACTGTGGCAGGTGTTTACTGGTACAGTTACTTACTTAGGGAGAGTGTTGAATCGGTCAGAGATATCTTCTTTCAAACCCTGAGGGTTTGATTCAGCTGAGACGTCAGAGTAGAGGAAGACTTCCCCCATTCACACGAATACATGTTAAAAAGCTAGAGACATTAAGCTAAATGCTCTCATTGTGAGATTCACTGCTGGGAACTGGCACAGCAGCCATCAGCAAACAGACAGAGACCACGCCCTGGGGCTGGAGAGACCCATTGGGTCTGTGTGCCTGGGTCAGCCCGTAAACTCAGAGCAGAGCAGAACAGCAGATTCTGTAAGGGGTCAATTCACTCTTATAGGCCATTAGGGTGTAATTAGAACTCAACAGAAATTTTTAAAACCCTCTTCTCAAGACTGAATGGTATGTGCTCCACTTTAAAGACACACAAAACAAATGAAGCCCATAATGAAGTGAAATTTCCCTCATCTTCTATAATGAAACCCACTAGGTCCTATAACCGAGCCAACCATAATCCTCCGAGGACGTCAAGGGAGAGGCAGCTGGACTTTGTCAGTCTGACCCCTGACCCCAGGATTTGTCTTATTTGTGGGAACTTTTCCTCGTAGATGTTGTTATCACTCCCAAGCATTTCACCTTAACCCGTTGGCCCCAGAGGAGGCTCATAAGCTTTCCCTTAATTTTAGGCTCACAGTCAAGAAAGGCCAAGACAGTGTCTCATAACTCGGGAAAATAACAGAGAAATAATAATAACAGCAACAGCAGCAGCAGCGATAGCAATAAGTCAACCCCATGAGGAAGGTATGTTTCACAGATGAGGAACCAGACACAAAAATTCATGGACACTGCCCCAGCTTAGCCGTACAACTACTAATTATGGAAGCCAAGACTGAAACTCAGGAAATGAACCATGAAGTGAACACAGGGTAGTACACAATCAACCAAGCAATCTGTCATACAAGGTGTGGGTGGCAGATTGTGTTTCTGACCATGGCTGCAGCATTGTCTTTCATGTTTCTGTCTCTACAGTTTGACTAAACATAACTTCATTGTCTCCCCTGTGCTAGGCATGGAAACCATGCTAGTGTGTTCTCCCACTCCCACGCAAGAGCAGACCCCTGAGATAAGGATTCATGCACAAGTAGTTTATTGAGGAGGTGACCCTAGAAAACACTGCAAACAAAACTGAGACAGGAAAGGGAAGACTGCCAGTGAAAGAATGTCATCAAGCAAGTGACCACTGTGGACAACTGGAGCTCAGTCCCACAGGGGCATGCTGGGAAATTGCACAGAAACATGCCTCAGTTATCTATCCGCCAAATCCCTATGTCTTGCTGGCTGAGAGGTGATCTCAGAAGGATGAACACTCTAGCCCATCTGGCTCATCCTGGGAACTCACAGAGCAGCCATCAGCATACAGACAGAGACCACGCCCTGGGGCTGGAGAGACCCTCTGAGTCTGTGTGCCTGGGTCAGCCTGTAAACTCAGAGAAGAGCAGAATAGCGACAGCTAAGCAAATGAAGATGTGACGAAGGTTTGCGGCGCCCAGTTCGAACACAAGGTTCTGAGGGTGGGTGCAGGCATGCTCCCGCACTGGCTCCTGTCGCTTTGCCCCGTGTTTGCCCGCCCCAGAGTGTTCTCCCTCTTGATTCCCATCTGCCCCTGCTGGTCCCCTGGGGCTTGTGGTGGAGGAGGGCAAACGCCTGTCTGCCTGCACAGGTGTCCCTTTAGAAGCATCTACATCTTTTCGGGGGGAACACCTGTGTGGAAGAAGTGTCTCTGAGTTGTTCAAAGAGGCCATCATGTACTTTGTGCACCAAGGGACTTATCGGGGTGAACTCTAGCTGCTGGTGTGCTTGGTGGGAAATTATGGAATAAGCACACACCTAAAGCTAGTCAAGATTGTGATTTTCCTTTACCTTATGAGAACTGCTTTCTTGGTTACGTGTACAATAATTCAGTTTGTTGACTGAGTGCCCAACCCAGATGACCAAATATATCCAAATTGGAAATTACCTAAAAGCTTTGAGAAAGGCCTGAACTCATAATCTGAGTGCCACTAGATATATATTTTATATATATTTATATTTATATTTATATATAAAATATTTTTTTCTTTTTACAAAGAGGCAGATTTATCTATCACAGTGCATTTCATTTTTAAAATGCAAACACTGATGATGTTATCCTATTTAAATTTTATGACATGATTCCAAGGCCCTCAAGAGTCTGAAGAAACCCCTTAAGAAGATACACAATACTCTTTGGAAACAAACTTCATGTGACGTTTCATATCCCTTTTTCCGTTATGAGTTTAAACTAAGGCAGACTGCATTTTTATAAAGTGACCCACAAATATTGAATTTTCCAAGGCTACAGTTTCACATGAGTAATAATGGATTTAAATTTCAGGCTTAAATACCGAACAGCCAGGGAGATTAGCCTCTCAGCCTGCAGATGGGCCTTTGAACCATCGTTTAAGGAAGCGAGGGACAGCAGCTGTGATGCGGGGTGTAGGCTGCATCGCCGATTGTGTGGAAAGCTGTGTTCCCATGCACATTCACATGCACATTGCATTTTATTATTATTATTATTTAAATCTTCACCCAACGATATGTTTTTACTGATTTTAGAGAGAGAGAAAAGTCAATGGGAGCAGAGAGAGAGAGAGAGAGAGAGGGAAACATCAATTGGTTTCCTCCTGTGTGTGCCTGACCAGCGATTGGACCTGCAACCTTTTGGTGTTGGGGATTATGCACCAACCAACTGACTCACCTGGCCACGGCTCACCTCGCATTTTTTAAAGAGGCAAGTGAAAAGAATGTTACATTTGGAAGGAAGCTTGTTGTGGTAGGCACGTAGTAAGAAGAGTTCAGATAAGTTTCACTAAAATATTGTCTTGGGTTTTCATGGAGTTAGGGGTGGACACGCTGCTCTGAAGGACTCTTGTTCAGCAGGACAGGTCCTGTTATCTAAACTGCCCGAACGAAAGCCTTGTTTAGGCATCTGTAGAAGTAGCCCATCTCTACTGTGAAAAAATGATAATAAGTCAGGATTTCCCCCAAAAGAGGGATTCAACTCCTTAAGAACAATTAACTGTAGTTTGATTTGGTGTAAATTTTGAGTCTTTTGGTGTAAAGTATAAATTGCAAATCTATAACTCTATCAGTTTGAATGCTCTAATAACAGACTGGAATAAGACCAAGAAGAAAGTTAATAAACTGAAAACTTCAATAAGCTTTTTTAAATGGAAGCCAGAGCAGTTGACATCACTCCAAATGCTAATTCTTCTGTAAGAAAGATTACTGAATAAGTATGGGTAGACATTTTAGGTTTTTTATTTATTTCAGGAAAGCCCTTTTAAGGAAAAATTTGCATTTCTTTCCAAAAGTTTCACAAAACAGACCCCATCTTGTATATATTTCTATTCCAAGGTCTCAGGTTGGACTTTGTTACTAAACATCGTGGGCCTGAGTGAGTGTGTGATGTAGTGTTCTCAGAAATGGTGTTCTTCTCCCACTCCTTTCCCTCAAAACTATGACAAATTTTAGATTTATTGTGATTAATCATCTATCCTTTGGGATCCGTGGCACAGGGTCGCACATATTCACTCACACATATGAACACGCACACACACGTACTCCATGAACACGGATACATGCACACACACCATGCAGAGATCCATATGTACATTCTTCCAATTTTCTGTGGCTGCAGTTTCTGGAGACAAATTCCTCTATACAGTAGTTGCAAAAATGATGGCAAAAATAACTGTGGCTATGTACGAAATCAAAATTCTCTTAAAGGACTGAAATACTCAGTAAATGCACCCAAGGTTCAAAGATTTATTTCCTATGACATACGCGTGGGTTTTATCTGGTCGGCATTTTCCTGAGAGCAGAGCCCCAGAGCGATAGCTCTTCGTAACTATAACTTTGGGAACAGAATCTGCTCGCAGAACTCCCTCCCCTCCTGCACACTCTGTTCTCGCCTTTTTAGCTGATCTCTTCAAGTGAAAACCTGGGAGAGAGGAGGAAATGGTACAGGTACACGTTTCCTGCTGAAACTGTGGACTCATGGATCCCGAGCTGGGAGTGATTTTCTGTTCCTGGGGAAGAACTCTAAGGCATACCTCTTCATTTATTGTTACTAAGGTTCAGAGCAGTTCCGTTGCTATTGTTGCTAAGGGAACACCGTGCAAAGGTGACAAATCCACGGTTCCCACTCTCACTTTTTTGAGGAGTGGATTATTTAATAGGGGGGAATATTAATTAGCAACCAGAGGTATACATATATATATATATATATATATCATGGTGTTATTTCCATGTTTCCAAGAGTGACGTTTTTCCTATAGTGGTGCTCAGAACCAGAGATAATTAACTTAAACTTTATCAAGTCCAACCTCTTCCTTTTTTGCCTGAAGTAGTGGAAATGCAGAGAGGGCAAGCAAGGTCACGCAGCAGTCAGTGGCAGAGCTGAGCAGAATTCTATGCCCCCGATCTCTTTTCTACGACCTGCTTCTTCTTACTCTGAGACGTGCCATGCTTTGAAACATACAGCCCTCAATTGCCTCCCATTCCATGGCCGAGCTAGACTGGTTATTACCGCTTTTCTCTCTACGGACAGGCTTCTCTGTCCTCGGGAAATAAAAAAAAAAACAGGGCTTGAAGTTCAAAGACGTGGCTATTTACTTTCCTCACAAGGAGTGGGAATGCTTGCGCTTGGCTTGGAAGAATTTGTACTGAGATATCATGTTGGAGAATTATAACAACCTGATCTCACTGGGACATTCTGATTCTGAGCCAGATGTGATCTCCTTACCAGAGCAGGGAAGGAGCCCTGGATTGTGAAAAGGAAGGAGACAAAAGAATGGTGCCCAGATTGGGAGTTCAGAAGAGAATTTAAGAGTTTATACCCAAAGGAGGATAGTTATGAGATTAAATCACAACCCAAGATGATGAAAAGCCCTATAAACCCTAACACTGAATGCACTAGGGTCAGAGGTAAGAGTGAAATCAGATGCTGCTTGGAGAGACAGCAGGATGGACATTTCAGATCAGCAGTAATAACCTTGGAAGAAAGGTCTGCTTGCACTCAGGACCCGGTTCCTAGAGTACCTCGATAATTCACACTGGGGTGAAATCATGGATGCAAGAAATGTAAGGAAGCTTTCAGGCACCCACCATACCATACTCAACATGAAAGCAGTCCTAACACAGAAAAGACTCTAAATGTGGAAAAAGGGGGAAAGCATCAGAGGATCCATGGGAGCGAGAAAGTTAATGAAAATAAGAAGTGTGCCTTTATTTGTGACTGTGAAATTACTAGACTTCAGAGCATGCATGCTGGTGAGAGACTTCATAAAGGTAGGGACTGTGGGCAAACATTTCATTCTTGCCTATAACATATTAAACATGGAAGGCTCCTTATTGGTGAGAAACTGTAAATGTGAGGAGTGTGAAAGAC
This sequence comes from Sturnira hondurensis, assembly GCF_014824575.4. Lineage (NCBI taxonomy): Eukaryota > Metazoa > Chordata > Mammalia > Chiroptera > Phyllostomidae > Sturnira > Sturnira hondurensis. The sequence goes on from NW_028085930.1 coordinate 8,498,911, forward strand.
CTGTCCATCTACCTCATAGTAGAACTGACGGCAGAGAATTAACACAGATGAGATGTACAGCGAATGGAGGGAGTACCGAAAGCCTGTCCCTCGCACCCTTCTCCACATCAGAGAAAGTCCATACTGCCAAACCCTATAAAGGTAAGGATGTGGTAAAGCTTTTTGTTATGACACAAAACACAGTCTTCATCAAATAAGTCACACTGGTGAGAGACGCTCTGAAGGTAAGGAATGGGGGGAGGCATGTAGTTGTGCCTCACAACCGAGTCCGCACCCAAGAATTTATACTGGTAAGAAACCTCATAAACGTAAGCAATGTGGGAAAGCCTTTATCTCTGATTCACATCTTCTTTGACGTCAGTGGTCAGTGTTCACACTGGTAAGAAATCATCCAAATGTAAGGAATGTGGGAAGTCCTTTTGTCATGGCTCAGACCTTCCTCAGCCTCAGAGAGCTCGCACGAATGAGACCCCATACGTGTACAGAAGGTCAGAAGGCCTTAGTTCGAAGGTCAGAACTTACTTTCTGACCTTCACAAGAGGAGCCATAGGGGTGAAACACCTGGGGAGGGTAACGAATGTGCAAAGGCCTTTGGTTGTGGCTCAGAACTTAGTCAACATCCAAAAACTCACAAAGGATAGAGGAGTGAATGAGGACCTGTGGGGATGTTCAGAATGCAATCAATATCTGGGATTCTTACTGGTAAAACAGACAAGCAAAACTCCTCTGATACTAAGGAATGTGGGAAAGCGTTTGAGGATAACGACTTAATATGGTGGATGTAAAGCTTTTATTTCAGAGTCAGAATTTACCGGCATTTGTCCTTTGTTACTTATAAGAAAACTTACAAATGTTAGGAATTGGGAGAGTTGTGTTTCAGAATTCATTTGACATCACAGTTCAATTGTTAAAAAGTGGAAAATCTCCATCAGTGTAGGGAAAGGGGGAAGGCTTCAGATGGTGGCGAATGTGTTAGAGGCAATTGTTCAAACCTTTCTCAACCTTGGGGTCTTTATCCCTTAGGAGAAATCAGAGAATTCATAATATTAATGTCATATACTGGTATATGGGACACCAATCTGATGTAGCTAAAAAGTTATTCATGGAATCATTCATACTTGAGAAAGGCTACATTAATGCTAAAATTGTAGCAAATTCTTCTATCTTGCCCAAAGCTGGTTAATAGTTGCAAGCTAATTATTTAAAATTAACCTGAACTGAGTCAGAATGGGAAAGGATTTAACCAGTATTTAGTCTTTATTCGTTTTCACCGCTCTACCTCAGTCCTTATAGGGCAAATTACTTAACTATATCTAAATTTCCTAATGTATAAGTTATTAATACTAGTACTATATTTCTTAGAATTGTGAAAATTGAATAAGTACATTTTATCCCTTAGAACAGTATCCATTGTATTCAAAGTGTGATAGACAAGAGCTCCGTTTATTATTGCTTTTCTTTATTTTCATAATCAGGCATTATTAAAAATTATACAAAAGGAAAGCTTTATGGGCTCAGTGGCTATATGAACAGCTTATATCATGCCCTTATCTATTAAATGTTAGGAAATTCCTCTGCAGAAAGATTAAAAACTGAAACTTAAAAAAAAAAAGAAATAGAAACTGAAACCAGTTTGTCTTTCCTAGGAAATCTCCCCCATTTCCTATCATTGACTCCTTATTGGAAAATTACCCAATTTCCCATGAAGAAATTCATAGTCCAGAAAAGTGTGGATTTTGTTATTTATTTTAAAGACCACACATTACAACCAGGCTTCTATGTTTTCACAGATTTTTTTCCCAGCAACATGCTTCTGGAGGAGACACCGGGTGAACAATGGGATTCTTGTAAGAGAAACAACTGGTTCTCTTCTTCCTTTGCTGTCTCAGGAAGAATAAGGTTCAATTTCTTTGATAAGTGAGGGTGTCAGGCAACTGGTTATTCCACCAGAGATCTGTGCTCTTCCTTCCACAGTGTGAACGTTTTACTGGGAAGCTAAAAAACACAATTTCCAGGCTCCTTTGCAGCTGTATGTGGGCACATGACTGATTTGGGCCAATACAATTCAACTGAAGGTGATGGGTTATTTTCAGACCAGAGAGCTTACAAAACAAATTTGCCTTCCCCGATGACTTTCTCCCTTACTCTTTCCTCATAGAGTAGCTGAATCCATAAGGGGAGGATGGAATCAGATAGGAGGAAGCCTGCTTCCCCGAAACCTCAAAATTACCCAGAAGGCTGCTTGCTAACCGTAACATCAGAATGGGACTCCGAATGAGAAATACACTCCTGATGTGTTATACTCTATCAGTCTTCTATTACTATGCAACAAGCCATTCCAATACTTAGAGGCCTAAAATAACAGCAATCATTTATTTTACTCACAAAACTAATTTGGATGCAGCTCTGTCGGGACAGCTGTCCCTTGCTTCACACAGGGGCTGGGTGAAACAGGTCCTCCAGAGCTCCTGGAAGACCTATTGCAAGATGGGCCGGTCACATGGTTTGTAAGAGCTGCTGGATGTTAACCGAGAGCTCAGTGGGGGCCCAGGGACGCAGGTCTTCCGTTTCTCTCCACGCCAGACTTTCCACTAGATGCTTGCCTTTCTCAAGGCGTAGTGATTCCCAGAGCAAGTGTCCCATGAGGCAGATTAGAGAAGCTGACACTTTCTGTAAAGTTTGCACCTGGAAATTGATGCCATATTCTTTACACCGAAATTTATTGATCAAATAGTCATAAAACCTGGAATTAAGCTCCCAGGACACAGATCTAACTTTTCAGGGGGAAGGACGTCAAAGAATTTTGCAGGCCTGTTTTAAAATCATCCCTCAAAAACTGTGATTTTGCGCTGTTTACGGTGAGGCACCTAATGTTACAATCGCTTCACTGAGAGAGAAGAAAAAGTGCCAACTTCTTAACAGTCTTACATATTTTAATTTGTAGGTCAATATCCAACAGACAACAACAAAACTTGTAGAGAGGGGCCTTTAAGTTTTATGAATTACAAAATGGAGAGATAGTTAGGAGTTTCTGTAAAGTCCAACTGAGTGTAGCTTTAAAGTGTATAAGGTTCTCACATATGGTCCTTGCCTTTTGTCAGTCTGACTTATTTTGCTTAGCATGATGTTCTCAAGGTCTATCCATGTTGTCACAAATGGCAGTCTTTCATCTTTTCTAATGGCTGATATTGTATTCCATTGTGTATATGTACAAAACAACAAATGGACAAACAAGAAAAACAAACAAAAACTCATACACACAGAAAACATTATGGTGGTTATGAGAGAGAAAGGGGGTCCAGCGGTAGAGGGTAAAGGGGGCCAACTACATGGTGACGGAAGAAGATTTGACTCTCGATCACGGGCACACAATGCCAGCATGCAGATGGTGTATCAGAATTGCACGCTTGAAACCTATATAATCTTATTAACCAATGTCACGCCCAAAACATTTAACTTAAAAATAATAGAGATGGTTAGCACATAGTTTAGTTCATGCTTAGAAATTCTGTTTAAACAACCCTTTGGAAATTATTAGGGTGCCAAATAAGCCTCCTATCTGATTCCATTTCTGAAAATGGACAAAAGAAATAAAGGACAAAAATGTACTTGCAGATCTCTTATAAGTCAACAAAAAATAAATAAAAATAAACAAAAATTACTGCAGAATAAAAATGAACAAGGAATGTGAAGAGAGGGTTTGCAGAAGGGGAAATGAAGCCCTGGCTGGTGTGGCTCAGTGTATTGAGTGCAGGCCTGTGAACCAGATGATCACAGTTCGATTCCCAGTCGGGGCACATGCCTGGGTTGCGGGCCGGTTCCCAGCAGGGGACCCACAAGAGGCAGCCATACATTGATGTTTCTCTCCCTCTCTCCTTCCCTTCCCCTCTAAAGATAAATAAATAAAATCTAAATAAAAAAAAGAAGGGGAAATGAACAGAAAAACACTGTCATAGTCATGCGGCGGTTAGCTGCCCAACATCCACTTCCCCGTCATAACAACATTGATTTCCCTGGAGAAGTTATCTGTTTCCCTCTAACTGTGATTCAGCAGTTGCAATCAGGGCACTCTGCATTCCCAGCCTGAGGTCAGGCATGTGGCTCAAACTAAGTCAGCTGGAACTTGAATCTAATGCAAGGAATAGAGATCAAAACTATTGGGGTTCCACTTGGTTTCTGTGATGGTGTGCTGAACCAACCCAATCCAATGATGTCCTTCTACACTGACTCTGTCGCTGGGGTACCTGCTTCCTCTCCTCCAGAAATGCCTGCGTCTTACCCAACCTACACCTAATTTTCCAGCTCCCATCAATTCTGTTGGCTTCTGATGTCCTTCCCCTGACTTCCTCTTGATTTAATCCACCCAGAATTGTTTGTGTTGCTTGCAATGAAAGAATGCTGGTTTATACAAATGTTCAGCTACAACAGTCATGAAATAAATATACATTAAAGCAACGAGAGACAATTTTACTTTTTACATTGGCAAAGCCTAAAAATGAATGGTGCAGCCCAGTTTTGCTCAGGTTTGGGAAAAATGACTTTGCTCGTAATTACTGGTGAAAGTGTAAATCGGCACAATCTTTCTAGAAGCGAGGCAGTATGTATTTAAAAAACTTAGAATGCACACATACTTTGAGTAATAAAAATTTTGCATCAAGACTGAGCTGCTAGGATATTTATTAGAGTGTTGTTTATAATTGGGAAAAAATTAGAAGCAATATGTATTACCGGGATGACTATATAATGTATCACCCAAAAGAAAACACTTTTCAGAGTAGAAGAGGGCTCTATTAATAATTATGCCAAGACAAAAGTCATAAACCAAGCCTGCTTCAGGCAGATAGGGGTGATCACAGCCTCCTCACACACCGGTGAGTGGGGGTCGGGTAGTGGCACCACAGAGTGCATCCAAACAACAGAACCCAGTTGAGCGGTTAGGAATGCTTGTATACTAAAATCCCATATTTATTTGAGTCAGTTTCTGGAACTTTGTGTCACTCCATTGATTCACCTCTGTCTTTTTTGTACCCAGTTGAAACAATTACAGCTCCATGGTATGTTTTAATATACGATAAAGCAAATCACCTGCTATTAGTATTTTAAAGAATTCTTCCAGATGAAATTTATAACGATTTTCTCAAGTTCTATGCTCACCCTCCCCAACATGTTAAATTATATAATACTTTGGGGAGAAATGACGTCTTTACCTATTCTCGCTTTTAGGAATATGGTATATATCTGCTTTATTTCATATCGCTTAGTGGAATTTTATAGTTCCTCCACATTTCTTATTATGTTTATGCCGAGGTATTTTACATTGTTGCTGTTATCATAAAACTATTCCTTCATTACTGCTACATAAAAAGTTATAGATTTTTGTGTATGTGTATAACCAATCAACCTACTGAACACCATTTCCAATATAATAATTTCATTACAGTGTTCTTGGGTTTGGTAGGTAGATAATTAATAAAAATAATAATTTTACATCTTCCTTTCCCACTTGTTTTATTGCACCATTATATTTGTTAGTATTTTCTGCGTGGGATTTGATAATACTGGTATCGACCATCACTAACACTCATTTCTGACTTTAATAAGAAGATACTCTTTCCCTGTCTTCTCAGATGCTACTCTTTCTCTCCAACTCACCTCCTCGCCTTCCCCTACTAATTTCCACTTCTTCAGATTTCAATTCACCACTTCTTCCAGGATTACCAACTCTGATGGTCCTAACCAGACCAGGCAGCCTTATTATATTTTGTCAGAGTATCATGTAGTAATTTCAGGGTTATTTGTGTGGTTATGTGACTAATGGCTGTCTCCCTCACTCATCTGTAAACTTCAGGAAATCTGAAAACTTGTGTGATTTTTTTCTCACAATGGTATATGCAGCACTTAGTAAAGGGCTGGCCTGGTCGCTGTGTGACACGTATATACCGAGTTCATCAACTCTAGCATCTTACCGTTAAGCATGATGGCGCTCATTTTCCTATTGCAGATTCTATTGCATTTTGTCTATTTTTCTACTGGTGTTTCATTTTGGAACTTCACAAAATCTTTGAGTGTTTTATTTATTAACTTTCAAGAATTGGAGTGATTCCCTTCAATGCTCACATCATTTGAAGTTAGAGCTGCCAGGCAAGATTGCTGGCATAGAAGCTTGCCCTTTGAGACCCACCACTTCTAACAACTTGGCGTGCACTGACCCATGGAATGGGAAGCACTCACATTTGATGATCCCATCTCTCCCCACTCCCAGTATTAGTCTCCCTGAGGTTGTTGCTGCCAGAATTTTTTTCTTTTGTTTCTTGAGAAAGGAAATTCAGCGTTGGTTCTTCTTGGAACCTGATCTGAACTCCACTGTATCTTGAAAAACATCCCTGCAGTTTGAGGCATGTAGTTGGCACCACTCCAATCTGAGCTCTTACCCAGCATCCCTCCTCTCCCGTTTACTTCTCTGTGCTCATTTCAGGCCATTGGAATGATGTCAAATTTTCCTCTTAAACATCTTTCTTGGATGTTTACTTGTAAAAGCCATCCTAGACCTTTCTGAGAATTAGTCTGAACATAAACAAACACACAACTGGATGTGTGTGTTTGTTTATGTTCAGACTAATGGAACATAAACAAAGCCAACTGGATGGAAATAATACATCAGTGAATGCCAGTAACATGTCACTGCTTTGAAACTGACTGATAAATCATTTAGCCTTGCTGGACATTGGTTTTCTCTTCTCAGAAAGGGAGATTATAGTAGTGCCCATTCACAAGGCTGTCGTGAGCATTCAGTGAGTATGCAAAGAGCTTAGGACAGTGCCTGGCTATTATTATTGGAAAGATCTTATGCTAAAGAACCATGTTAAATGGATATTTTAGGAAACAACCACAGTTCTACACATGGTTCTTTGCACACCAGGCAAGTGTTAGAAAAAGACAAGAGTAGTCTCACATTTTGGTGTGAGATTCATGATTTAGGAACCCAGTTGGGATTAGCCTTGACATTGGTCACCGTGTCTTGACTTAAATAGCTTCTCTGCAAGACAACTCACTGCACTGCAAAACCTTATTGGACCAAGGAAACTTAACATTAATGTATCAATCATAAGGATGTCATATTTATTTAAATAGGCTCCCCAATCTACCATTTGTTATTTTATTTTTATAGGGATTTTATTAAATTTTGTGGAGTTGAATATAATACATTTTTTCCCTTTGTGACTTCTTATTTTATGAGTAAAAAATAATGAATAGACAATTAACAGACTAAGAAGCATAAATGGTAAATATATACAAAAGACTGTTTTACCTAATAGTCATCAAAAGTATGTAATTTAAAGTGATAGGAGTTGTTTTGCACATGGAACTGGAACAGGTAGGAAAAAGGACAATAATGGTTATTTGTTACGGCGTGATACGATGAGCTCATATAGTGCAGATGAAAATGTAAACCATTTCCAATGATTCAGCAATCTATATCAAGAACCTAAATCTTAATATTAAACTCAGTGGTTAATTTCATGTGTCAACATTACTAGGCCATACTACATTATTCTAGATGTTTCTTTGAAGATTTTTTAGGTGAGATTAACATTTAAATCAATGGACTTTAAATAAAGCAGATTGCTCTCCATAATGTGGGTTGACCTCATCCATGCAGTGGGTGGCTTTAATTCAAAACAAAAAACTGACCTTTCTTGAAGAGAGAATTCTTCCCTACTCTGCCTTTGGACTCAAACTGTGGTATCAAAGCTTCTTGGACCTACCCTGCAGATTCTTAGACTTGCCAGACTCCACCAACAATTACATGAGCCAAATCCTTGAAATAAATCTGTTCTTTATATATAAATCTTATTAGTTTGGTTTCTATGGAGAACTCTGACTAATATACTTAGTAATACTTAAGTTAAACTTAGTAAGACCATTTCTTAGTATTACCATTACTAAGAAAATACATTTTCTTAGTAATACCATTACTAAGAAAATACATTTTCTTAGTAATAAGAAAATATATTTTCTTAGTAATACCATTTCTAAATACCACTACTATTTCTTACTAATACCATTTCTTCAGAATCTATCTGAAGAAAACAATCATAAATAATAGTATAGGTTTATATAGCAATGATAGAAAAAATAGTAAAAACAAATGTCTAAAATCTTATAATTAAATAGGTATATTATACCATATATACTCATAAAAGAAATGATATAGTATGAAATCACTGAAAACCATGGAGAAATGCTCACATGTGACATTATATCCCTATCCTCATATGTACATGTGTGTATGTACCTATCCATCTACTGTCCAGTACAGTAGCGACTAACCACATGTGGCTGTTGAGCACTTGAAATGTGGCTAGTTAGAATGAGAAGCTGAATTTTTAACTTTGTTTTATTTTAATTGAATTTAGAATAAGACTTTTGGTCAAGACAGCAAAGTAGGTGAATGCTGTGCTCACCTCCTCTCATGACCACATCAAAATTACAACTAAATTATAGCACAACCATTGTTGACAATCACCCGAAGGCTAGCTGAACAGAAGGCCTACAACTAAGGACACAAAGAAGCCACTATGAGACTGGTAGGAATGGTGGAGATGTGGCACAGGCAGGTCCCACACCCACTGTGTAGTTATTAAGAATCAAGAGGAATATCTCAGCTCCAGAGGTCCCCCCTGAGGAGGACCAGCCCCACACCGGGTGCCAGCCCCACACCGGGCTCCCCAGCCTGGAGCATCAGTGCCAGGAAGAGGAGTCCTCGTGACATTTGGCTGTGAAAACCAGTGGGGATTTCATCCAAGTGAGACAGACAGCTGCTGGAAACTCAGGTGCACCAACTGAGGGGTGCCACAAATTTGCTTTCTCACTAACTCACTCACTCTCAGGAAGCTATTTGAAAAGTGCCAGGGACATTCTGGAAGGAACTGAATCCACTAGCTGCAGGGCACAGGGTCAGGGCAGCTCTCTCTGGGGACAAAAGCACTGGAAGGCACCATTGCTCCTTTGTTGAGCCCTTCCCCTACCCAGCCAACAGGCACAGGCTGGTGCCAAATCTGAACTCTGTGTTAACCTGGCTAAACCATTTGCCCCCACCCTGGTAATTCCCTGAGACCCTGTCCCTTCCTTTTAGTCTCTTTTCCATACCAGCCGCCTACCTTGGCTCAAATGCAGACTTCCCTAAAATTTCTCAAAGGTCCACCCACAAACTTGAAGCAGCACAAGTGATGACCATTCTCACCTTGGATAGTAACTCCTTTTGAGAGGCCCCAAGCCTGGCATAAGCTGTGGCATTATTAGCTTGGAATAATTTCAACTAGATGACCACAAGCCTGGCACAAGTGGTGGGTGACCTCAGCACATTGTGGAGCCCATAAAAGTGTCCTAAGCCCAGCACTAGTGGCATCCAGCCTTGGTTCACAGCATAGCCTCTCTCAAGTGCTTCCAAGCCCAGCACAAATGGCAACCAACAGCAGATCATTTTGTAGCATTTTCCAGGCAGCCTGAAGCCAGGCACCAATAATGACTTGCCATGGTCTGCACTGGGGCCCCTCCTAAGAAGCTCCAGAACCAACATGCCCAGTGGCTGACTTTAGACCTTCTGAAGTACCACCCAACCAGCTCCATAAATGACACACCCAAAGGGCAGACTTGGCTGACACCAGAGCCCCACCAGAGTGACTCGTGTACCATAGGGTCAACTTCTATACAATAGTATGCTGTACTCACACCCCATCCCTCACAGCCAGTCAGCCTGGCTCAACTACATCCACTGATGTGCCAACAGAAATCAAGGCGCAACCACAACAGGCAGACACAAACAAGGGACACCCTCGGAGCACTTGGCTCAGGTAAATAGAGGGATAGAACCACTGGGCCTCACAGGACACCTACTACATAAGGTCACTCTGCCAAGACTGGGAGACACAGTGGCTCTACCTAACGTATAGAAACAAAAGGAGGCAGGCAGCCAAAATAAAGAGACAAAGGAACACCTCCCAAATGAAAGAAAAGACAAAACTCCAGAAAAATAACCAAATGTAATGGCAACAAACAATCTATTGATACAAAATTCAAAACACTGGTTATGAGAATGCTCAATAGCGTTAGGGGATAAATAGATAAACTCAGTAAGAGCTTCAACAAGAAGACAGAAATCATGAAAAAAAGAACCAGTTATAAATGGAGAATATAATAACTGGGGTGAATAATACTTTATAGGGTATCAACAATAAACTAAATGAAGCAGAGGATCAAATAAAAAAACTGAAACACAAGGTAGCAAAAAACTCCCAATCTAAATAGCAAAAAGAAAAAAGAATTTTAAAAATGAGGATAGTTTAAAGGACCTTTGAGACAGCATCACAGAGGTATCAGGAGGAGCAAAAAGAGCTAGGAACTGAAAATATATCTGAAGAAATAATGACTAAAAATTTTCCTAACCTGGCGAAGGAAATAGATATACAAGTCCAGGAAGCACAGAGAGTCCCAACTCAAGACACATCATAATTCCAATACCAAAGGTTAAAGACAAAGAAAGAATCTTAACAGTAGCAAGAGAAATGAAGTTAGTTACCTACAAGGGAGCTCGTATAAGACTGTCAGCTGATTTCTCCAAGGAACTTTCCAGGCTAGAGGAATTTGGATAAAATATTCAAAGTGATGACAAAAGCAAAGACCTACAACTAAGACCACTCTACCCACAAGGTTATCATTTAGAATCAAAGGAGAGATAAATAGTTTCTCAAACAAGAACAAACTATAGAAGTTTATCATTAAACCAGAATTATAAGAAATGCTAAAAGCACTTTGGGAAGTAAAAAAGAAAAAATTAAAATATGAGTAAGACAATATAGGAAAGAAAAAACACTCCCTGACAAAGGCAAACAGTAAAAGCAGTGGATCAAGCAGCAATAAAACTACTACAAAGGATAAAAGACAAAAGAAGGAAGATCACATGTAATACAACAATAAATCAAGGGATACACACAAACACACCCTCACAAGTGAAGTTAAGAAAGAATGAAAAAAAAAAACTTGGAGGGGTGAGTAAAAACTGTAGTAATTTTAAAATGTGTTCAAACTTCAGTGACCATTAACCTAAAATGAACTGCTATAAACATAGCTTGGTATATAGAAAGCAGATGGCAACCGCAAACCAAAAATCTACAAAAGATATACAAGAAATAAAGAGAAAGGAATCCAAATACAACACTATAGAAAGTCATCAGCACATAAGAGAAGACAGTGAGAGCCCTGGCCAGGTAGCGCAGTTGGTTAGAACATCGTCCCAATACACCAAGACTGTGGGTTCGATTCCCAGTCAGAGCATATACAAGAATCAACCGATCAATGCATGAATAAGTGAACAAGAAATCTCTCTCTCTCAAATCAATAAATTTTAAAACTACAAAAAAAGAGACAAAAGCAAGACAATAGAAAAGGAACAGAGGAGAACTACAAAAACAATCAGAAAACAGTTTATAAAATGGCAATAACTCCATAGCTATTACTAATTACTTTAAATGTAAATGGATTAAAACACCCCAGTCAGAAAACGGAGTGGCTAAATGGAATGCAAAAAACAAGATCACACATATGTGATGTGGACTCCAGCCGAAGGGGTCCGTGTGTTGTGGCTGCGACAAACAAATTCACACAGACTCCAGAAGTCCTGTGGAGAAAAAGGGACGGCATGGCCACTCTCTAAGTGAGAGAGGGCCTGCCCCCTGCCTGGAGAGGCTTTTACTGCCTTTCTGGGCATATTACCTCAAGGATGGTCCTCGATTACTAGGCACAGGTTTGCTTTAGGTGGTCAACTTTTGCAGATAACAAAAGAGAGGAAGTTGCTAATTACTGCAGAGAAAAAAGATATTTGCAAATGCAAAGGGAAAAGTGGTTGAACTCCTTACACTAGTCCTTGGGAGCTTTAGCACAGATTTTAGGAAGTTACTTTAAAGATATGCAGTAAACATTTGCTGCCTCAATTCAGAGTGAGGGAGCTTTAGCAAAAAGCAAGCCTCAAAACAGCCTAGGTACAATGTAGGGCTGATTCCTTACGGGAAAACTGACCCATGGGGTTTGCCGTCCTGCGCGCCGACTGGCACCTGTCAGTTTTCCGATAGGGCTGGGCCACATTCGCAGCACCATGCAAAATGGTTCCCTGTACATTTGCTGCCAGGAAAGACCCACTTCAGGTAAAAAATAGAAACACAGAAAGACATACACAGACTGAAAGTGAGAGGATGATAAAAGATATTTCATGAAAATAAAAATGAAAAAAGGCTGAGCCAGCAATACTTATATCAGACAAAATAGATATTAAACCAAAGGCTGTGACAAGAAATGAAAAAGGGATCATTCCAGCAAGAGGATATAACTCTCACAAACATCTACGCTGCCAAAGTTGGAGCATGTAAAGCAAATATTGACAGACATAAAAGAGTGACAATATTAGTAGGGGACTTAGTATCCCATTGACATTAATGGATAAATCATTCAGATAGAAAATCAGCAAGTACACAGTGACCTTAAATGACACATTAGACCAGATGGACTTAATTCATATTTTTAGAACCTAAAAACAGAAAAATGCACTTTTTTTTTAAAAAGTGCACATGGAACATTTTCCAAGATAGACCACATGTTTGGCCACATAACAAGTCTTAATAAATTTAAGAACACTGAAATCATACCAATCATCTTCTCCAATCACAATGACAGGAACCTAGACACCAATTCCAAGACACAATCTGAAAAACACAAACATGTGTCGGCCAAATGACATGCTACTAAGTGAGCGGGTTAACAATGAGATCAAGGGAGAAATCAGAGGGTGACCTGAGACAAATGCAAATGAAAACACAGGAACCCAGAGTCTGTGGGACGAAGCCAAAGCAGTTCTAAGACAGAAATTCATAGAAACACAGTAAAAAATCTCAAACAATCTTACATTATACCTAAAGGAACTAGAAAAAGAAAAAGAAACCCCAAAATGAGCAGGAGGAAGGAAAGAATAAAGATATCCCTTTCCGTCTCTTTCCCCTTTCCTTTCTCTCTGCAATCACTAAAAAAGAATAAACTCAACATTGATTAAATACTTACTTGTAAGACCCCAAACCATAAAACTTCTAGAATAAAACATAGGCAGAAAAATCTTTGACATCGCTCTTAGCAAAAAATTTTGGATATGTCTCCTTGCACCAGGGAAACAAAAGAAAAAAATACGCAAACTGGACTACATCAGACTAAGGAGTTTTGTGCACAGCAAAGGAAACCACCCACAAAATGAGAAGATGACTTACTGCATGGGAGAAGATATTCACCAATAATACATCCAACAAGGGGTTAAAAAACAAACAAACAAACAAATCAATTTGATGGAAAAAATGGGCAGAGAACCTGAAAAGACACTTCTCCAAAGAAGACATACAGATGGCAAGACAGATGAAATGCTTCTCAACATCCGTAATCACCTGGGAAATGCAAATCAAAACTACAATGAGGTCTCATCTCACACCTGTCACAACGGCTGCTATCAGTCAATGAATGAATGAGTGTCGACAAGGATGTGAAGAAAGAGACCCCTTGCACATTGTTGGTGGGATTGTAAACTGGTAGTCACTATGGAAAACAGTATGAGGGTCCTTTTCACAAAATTAGAAGTAGAACTACCACAGGACTCAGCAATCCCACTCTGGGTATTTATTTTAAGAATCCAAAACAGTAATTCAAAAAACACCATACTATTTATCTTTTTTTAAAAGATTTTATTTATTTATCTTTAGAGAGGAAGGGAAGGAGAGAAGAAGGGAAATATCAATGTATGGTTGCCTCTCATGAGTCCCCTGCTGGGAACTGGCCTGCAACCCAGGCATGTGCCCTGACTGGGAATTGAACCTCGATCGTGTGGTTCGCAGGCCCACGCTCAATCCACTGAGCTACACCAGCCAGGGCCATACTATTTATCTTATACAGGGTGGGGCAAAAGCAGGTTTACAATTGTGAGTATGTGAAAGTTTGTTCTTCTGTTATTATTTATTAATTACTGTATTATTTTCCATCTGAATAACTATAAACCTACTTTTATCCCACCCTGTATGAGGAATCTAAAGAACAAAATAAACAAACAAAACAGAAACAAACTCGTAGACACAGAGAACAAATTGATGGTTGCCAGATGGGAGGGGCCTTGGGGGCATGGATGAAAGGGGAAGGAATTAAGGTATAAAAACTGTCAGTTATAAAAATAGTCATGGGGATGTAAAGTACAGAATATGGAATATAGTCAATAATACTGTAATTACTATGTATCATGATAGTTGGACACTAGACTTACTGGGGTGATCACTCATCAGTCACATAAATGCCTAATCAAAAGTATACCTGAAACTAATATAATATTGTATGTCAACTTTAATGAAAACATTTATAAATTTAAAAAACCTATGCCCAATTCAGTTATTAAAACTTTTTAAATGTGTTTAGGAACAACATGGGTATTTCAATCTACTTCTATCTTATTAAGACTTTTATTTTTAAGAGTAGTTTTAGGTTCACAGCAAAATTAAGAGAAAAGTACAGAGACTTCCCATTCCTGATATCCCTAGAGTGACACATTTTTTATACTCAATGAATCCACACTGACACATCATTATCACCCAAAGTCCAGAGTTTACATTTAAAATTCACCCTTAATGTTGTACATTCCATAGGTTTGAACTAATGTGTAATATATATCTATCATCGTGGTATCACACAGAATATTTTCACTGTCCTATAAATCTTTCATGCTCTACCTATTTACCTCCTCAATCTACTTTTTTAACTTTAATTTTATGAAATCTAAATACAGATGAAGTATTTTTATGAATGTAGAGCATCTAAATTGAGATAAGCTTTAACTATAATGCGAGATATTAGTGTGAATTTCTTATTTGAAATTTTCTACATTGAAAACCATTATTTTTATAACCAGAATCATATCTGTTCAAAAAGAAACTGTGAGCCCTGGCTGGTGTAGCTCAGTGGACTGGGCACAGGCCTGAGAACCAAAGGATCACAGTTTGATTCCCAGTCAAGGCACATTCCTGAGTTGAGGGCCAGTTCCCCAGTAGGGGATGCATGAGAGGCAACCATACATTGATATTTCTCTCCCTCTCTCCTTCTCTTCCCCTCTAAAGATAAATAAATAAAATATTTTTAAAAGATTCTTTTTAAAAAAAGAAAATATGTCATCTTGAGCAGCAAGAAATAATGAAAACATTTCCAAATATGCCTTTTATGACATTCATATTATGCTTTTCATGAAAAATACTCTCTAGGCTATTGGGAAAATAACATTTCCTTAAGCAGCACCTAAAATTTGAGGGAATCGGGCAGTCTGGACCTATGTGTGGGAATCTGAGAACACTTGCTGATACATAAAATAGAACTATTCAAAACATTCTGTGAGAGCCCTTTTCTGGAGCCATAAACATCATGTCACTATCTTTATGAATTCTGGCTGTGAGTTAGTGTTTTCTTATTCCTGAGGGGCTTACAGTTAAGTTTTGAAACAGAAACACTGTCTTTAGAAACTGTGTAAAAGTTTCCAAAGCCCTACTTTCCAATCAGCCCTAATCTTGTGGAGAAGTCACACTTTCACCAGAGGAAGAGAGAGCTTTCTATTTTCAACATTTTTCTCTTTTTCTTTTGCGATGTAACTGTGTGAAAGTTATCTTTGAGTTTCTTTTCTTTGTTTTTTTATGTTTATCTTCACCTGAAGACATGCTTATTGATTTTAGAGAGAGGGGAGGGAAGGAGGAAGAAAGAAAGGAAGAGAAAGAAACATCAATATGAGGAACGTAGATAGGTTGCCTTTTGTACACACCCCCACTGGGGAGCAAACTTGCAACCTAGGTATGTGTCCTGACCAGGAATTGAACCTGCAACCTTTCAGTTTATAGGATAATGCTCCAAACAACTGAGCCACGCCAACCAGGGTGAGTTTATTTTCTCTATCAGAAGATTTCTGAAACAAAATGATTGCATTAAATTAATTAAATGATCACTCCCCATTATCACTCTTATTCCACACTATGAGGCAAAGTACTGAGGATCTGGAGGGATTGCAGAAATTAGCCTAAATGCTTTGCGGCTTTCTTCCTACTTGTGATTTAGTTAACTCTGATCCCCAAAGTGAATATCTTGAACCTTTATGGATTAGCCCTGACTACTCATAGATGTGTATTTCCACTTCTCTTAAAAACAGGAAGCTGAGTTTCAGAAACATTACGTGTGTAATAAATGTCAGATCTGGAGTCCACTCATCTCTTTAATTTCAATGTCAGCACTCTTGTGTAACTGAAGGGGTCTCACTAAACAAAGTGTTATCATAGAAACATTTTCAGGGTAAGGAACACAATGTAATATACCAATGATGTATAGAATTGTTATAGAATTGTACCCCAGAAATGAATACAGTCTTGTTAACCAATATCACCCCAATAAATGTAATTAAAATTATTTTAAAAAATAATAATAGAAATATTTGCCATGTGTTGTATATTAGAAAATAAAGGAAGCTGCCTATTCAATATGGTGGATGACCACACACATCTCGTTCTTTTTCTTGAAAACCTTTGAAATGGCAGAGAGGGACAGGGAGAAGGAGAGAGAAAGGGGTCGGGGGAGATGAACATGTAAGAACAAAGACAAGCAGAGAACATACAGCAACGATCGAGAATGGACACAATTTTTTAAAGAGAGAAACCTCTCAAAGAGAGTAATGACTTTCTCAGCAGAGTGCAGAAAATTGTAAACTAGGTTTTGAGAGGGATGTACAAGAAGCAATCTGAACCTTGGAAAAGCTCAGGATTTAAAGCAGCAAGTACAGCAAAAGATATGGATGAGGTGAAAGGCCACAGGGGGAACGACTGAAATGTTTTATGTCAAGTGGCTGGGCCTTTAATTTTCTTCCTTCCTCCAGCATCGATTGACAACACTCTCCTTCACACACAGTTTCCAATCAGCTATTTGCTGCCCCACTCTTCATGGTACATTTAAAATGTCTATTACTTTATGAACCAATGTCACTTCAATAAATGTGATTAAAGAAATACAGACAGTCAAGCATCACTGGGCATATGAGGAGAGTTTCCAGTATGAGAAAGACCCAAACAAATACAAAATGCAACATGGAGCTAACAGAGGACATAGCTGTAGCCAAGAAAATCTCAGAAAAGTAAAACAAAAGAGAAGCAGAGAATAGGAAACAGGATTAAAAAATTGGGGAGCATCAATCTGGAAATTTTAACATTCAACAAATAGAGAAGAGGAAAATTTCAAAGAAAAAAAATCACCAGAATTGAGGGACTTGACTTGCCAGATTGAAAAGGTTCTCTGTATGCCCATCTCAAGTGATTAATAAAAAAGAATCACACTAAGAAAGATCTTTATGAATTTTAGAACACCAGGAATAAAGACATTCTTTTTTATGGCTGAGTAGTATTCCATTGTGTAAATGTATCACAGTTGTTTGATTCACTCATCTATTGATGGACACTCGGGCTGCTTCCACATCTTGGGGATTCTAAAGAGCACCGCAATGAATATGGGGGTGCTTATGTTTCTTTGAATTAGTGTATGGATTCCTTTGGATATATTCCCAGAAGTGGGGCCACTGGGTCAAAAAGCAGATCCATTTTTAATTTTTTGAGGAATCTCTATACTGCCACCAACAGTGCAAAAGAGTTCCCCTTTCTCTATACCCTTGATAGCACTGGTTGTTTCTTGGTTTATTGATGAAGGCCATTCTGACAGGTGCGAGATGGTATCTTGTGGTTTTAATTTGCATTTCTCTGATGATTAGTCATGTCAAACATCTTTTCATACGTCTACCGGCCATCTGTACGTCCTCCTGGTAGAAGTGTCTACTCAGGTCCTTTGCCCATTTTTTAATTCGGTTGTTCGTTTTTTGGTGTTGAGTTTTGTAAGTTCTTTATACATTTTGGATATTAACTCCTTATCAGATGTATTAGCTAATATGTTCTCTCATTCTGTGGGTGGATTGTCTTTTTATTTTACTCTTTGCAACAGTATGAATGGACCTGGAGAACATTATGCTAAGTAAAATAAGTCAGTCAGAGAAGACAAATACCATATGATTTCACTCACAGGTGGAATCTAATAAACAAACCAAACTAACAAGGAAAATGGGGACAGACTCAGATGGAGAGCAAGCAGGATGACGGCTAGTTGGGGGTGCAGGTTGAGAATGGAAGGACTGAGCAAAAGGAAAAGGACTCATGGATGTGGACAATAGCGTGGTGATTGGGAAGGAGGGGGAAATGGTAATGGGAAAAATACAATAAAGATGAAAAATAATAATAATAATAAAAGACATATCCTACAAGTTTGTGTGGCAGGAGCACTTCACATATACGGAATGGGAATTAAAGTGGCCTTATTCTCTTTGAACCAATGCTAGAAGCTCCAACACCGTGGAGCAGTGCTGTCAGAGATGGGAGGCAAAGCATGCTCAGTTCCAAGTTCAGTTCCAAGTTCAGTGCAGATTTTACACGCAGGTAATTCATGTGCTACTCTTCTAGGCATGCAATAACAAACTGGGCAGTGTAAAACAACAGACGTTTATTCTCTCACAGTTGTAGGGACCAGAAGTCCAAAATCAAGATGTTGGGCGGGCTGGTTTGTGAGTTTGTGTTTCAAAGGCTCTGAGAAAGAATCTGTTCCATGTGTCTCTCCTGGCCTCTGGTTGTCAGCAGTCTCGGGCATTCCTTTTCTGTGGATGCCGCCCTCTAGTCTCTTCCTCTGTCTTCATGTGCCCTGCTTTCTTTTGCTTGTGTCTGTTTTTAAATAGCCTTCTTGTAAGGCTATCAGTCATTGGGCTCATGACCTATTACAATTAAGTGTGACCTCATTTTAACTAATTACATCTCTAAAGGGTTATTACATAGGGTTATTTCCAATTAAGGTCACGTTCTGACGGTCCAGGTGAACATCAGTACTTTGGGGGGTGGGCGGGGCACTACTCAGCCGAGTACAAACTATCAACCAAGTATGAGGACAGAATAAAGGCATTTGGCGATGTGTAAGGACTCAAAAACGGTATCTGTAATGCACTGGTTCTTAGGAAAGTTACTGGAAGAAGGGCTTTTTCAAGTAAATAAGTAAACTTAGAAAGAGGAAGACATGGAACAAGGTCAAAAGAAATCCAACAAGGAAAGCAGAATGAAGAGTCTGCACAGAGGCCCTGGCCTGGTAGCTCCCTTGATCAGCATTCTTGTGATACACCAAATATATCAAGGTTGCCAGTTCGATTCCTGGTCAGGGCACACGAAGGAAGCAATTAATGAATGCATAAATAAGTGGGAAAACAAATCAATATTTCTCTGTCTCAAACATATACCCCATCTTTCTCTAAAATGAAAATTTTTTAAAAGTCTGCACAGAGCAGAAGAATAGGGGTAATCTGGGAATAGTCTACCAGGTGAAGGAAAGAAAAGGCTAAGTATTTGAGTATTTGAAAAAAATTGACAATTGTTCAATAGAGCTGAAATTCCAAAATAAAACAGAAGCTGAAAAAGAAAGATTTATAGTCCTTTCTTGGCTCAATAATAAACAATCTTTATATAGTCATAAAATAGCAACTCCCTTGACTTAACAAAAACTTAAGAGACTATATATCAAGGAGGTAAGAATGGATAATTATGTTAGCTAAATTGCTATACATTTATCATTCATTGTAGGAAGTCGATAGATAATGTCTAAAATTAATGACATAAAATTGAGTTATTAGCATATTATTTACAAATAGAGAAGTACAAACTAGAAGAAAAAAGTTTATATGCTAACCTCTGGGAAATGGGTCTAGGGAGGGGAAAAGAAGTGATGGTTATCTTTTATTATGAGCCTTTCAGTGGTATGTGATTTTTTTTTTAATTTGAGCCAGTAATACTTTTATAGCAGTTCAAATTTTAGAAGTGTGATACAATATGCATAAAAATCACCTAACAGGTATGTGAAAATGCATCTTCTGTGTTTACACCCAGAGATTTTTAACTTAGTAGGATTGGGGGCCTGGAACTCTGCATTTTACAAGGCCTTTAAATTCTGATGGGAGTGGTCCCCGGACCCTAGTGTGAGAAACACTCATCTGAGAAACAGTCTCAATAGTGCTGGTACATCACTTCCAACTTGTTTCTGGTAAAAACTAAGCAAATGTGGTCCTAGGTGAGGCATGCCCATTCCCTGTTAATGTTGGGGTAAAACTAAGCTGCATGTTAAATCCTACTTAATAGAAAATTATTCTAACTCAGAGTACTCTGTGAGAAAATGACAGACCTAGATGCTGAGGTCAGGGAATGTTTTCAGGCAGTTGGTACAAGTCTTCCAACCAGGCAGGTTGCAGACATTGGCAGAAGCCCCGAGGCCAGTCCGGCCCATATTTAGAGGAGGCTGACTCAGCCTGCTGGGTACTGGAAGGGGAATACAAAAAGGAACGCCTTCGATTCTAATACCCACCATGCACTCGGCCCATTGCTGTGGAAGAGCTGTGAGTGCAAAGGTATCGAAGGACACATCCCAGCCAGTGTCAAGAAGAATCTTACAAAGGTATCCAGTGGAAATGCTGAAGTGAGAGCTGTTGTGAAATTTGCTACTTAAACAGTGACAACAGTGTCCCAGTGACAGCAAATCCACTATCAAAGGCTTATAGAACCATGACTAGGCCTCTTGAAAGTTCCATACAACCCCATGGCTTGATTTACCTTGAGAATTACTATCAGCATCCCAAGTACAGTCATTAGGGATGGTCCCTCACTTTTATTGAGTAGCTGCCGCAAACCAGACACTGTGTAATGCACATTACACGGGCCAAGTCTCACCAAACTAGTTTCACAGCTGAGAAAAATGGAGTTTCCGGAACTTGAGCCACAAGCCCAGCATCACATAACCAGCAGTGGTAGAATGAGTCTTATTCTCTCCATGATTCCCAATTGCATCCTGGACCATCAAATGGCCTGCGGTATATCAGTTAACAGGATAAGGTCATTGCACTGAAGCTCTGGAGGGTGATCCACTTATCACTGCAAAGGTGTTCACTGGTCAGAAAACCCGCTGCTCTGGTCTGAGGACTCACACAGGTGCTGCAGAGGGAGGTGGACACAGCTATACAACATGCAAGACACGATGGGGGATCCTGCAAGAGTCACCAAACTAGGGACACAGCCCTCTGTCACAGCTATGAGTGAAAGCCACTGCAGGCTGGATATCCCAGGGACCAGGAATAGCAAGAGGGTTATGGGAAGGGAGTGGCTGATTTTAAGCAAAGGTCAGTTCTTAAGACAGAGTCACTGGTTGAAGAATTTCAGAAAAAAAGGTCCCGATATCAAAGAAATTGATAGCATATCCTTTATCAAAGATCTTATAAAATACTGAGATTACTTTTAGGGAAGATTATCTCAGTTCCCCCATTTTGATGGAGAGGAAGAAGATAATAAGAATTAAAATTATTTATCTTCCACATGCCAGGCATTGTGCTGAGTATTGGTATTTTATTTAATGACCTAGATACAAATTTTTATGCCCATTTTACTGATAGAAAACCAAGGCCAGATGTGTGGGAACTGGCTTAAAGCAGTGCAACTAGTTAGGGATAGAATTAGGACTAGAATTCAAGCACCTGATTACTAATTCTGGCTGATTTTCTCTGTGCCTTATAGCCAATTTCTCTTCCCATGGAATGCATGTGAAGAATATGGTCTTTGGAAGAACTGGACAAATCCAGGTCTAAATCCCTCTGTACCCGGGACTGTGTGACCTTCTCTGAGTTTTGGATCCCTCACTTATTGAATGGAGATATGATATCTTACTCTTCCTTTTGCTGCCAGACTAAATGAAATGATGTATATCTAGTACTCATCACAGCATCTGGTACACAGTAAGGACTCAACAAATGGTATTTCCTCCCTCTTCCTCCTACCTTAGGTGTGAAAATATTGTTTATTTGGTCTTTTCAGTATCTGCCTTTTAAATTTTTAAAGAATCCTCACCTGAGGATATGTTTATTGATTTTAGAGAGGGAGAGGGAAGGGGTGGGGGAGAGAGAGAGAAAGAAAGAGAGAGAAACGTCAGAAACATCTATCAGGTTCTGCCCATTGTGCCCCGACAGGGAATCAAACCCGCAACCTAGGTATGTGCCCTGACCAAGAAATGAACCTGCAACCTTTTGGTGCACAGCACATGCCACTCCAACCAATGGAGCCACCCAGCTAGGACAGTGTCTGCCCTTGTCGATAGTAATCACCAAATATAATGATCTTCCTAATGGATCCACTGTATGTTTGCACACAGTTGAGGACACACGAAATGAAGTATTTGAATGGAACAAGAATATAAGACTATGAAGATATAACTTGTATAAATTTAAGAAACACCAAAATGGCAGCTTCTCCTGTGTTTCTGATATAATTAGTGGTGTTTAGCTGATACTCAGCTGATGCACAGTAAAATCACCTGGAGCTTTAAAAATGTCCAGTGTCCAGGCTGCACCTCGTACCAATTCAATCAGCAATTCTGGGCATAGAGGGCCAGGCATCAGGAGTTTAGAGACTCCTCAGGTGCTCCCAAGAGCCGTCAAAAATGAGAACCACTGAGCTACACTGGACCAGTGATTCTCCAAGTATGCTCCCAGGACCAGCAGCATCGGCATCAACAGGAAACCTGTTAGAGATGCACATTCTCGGGCTTCACACCAGACCTGCTAGACTAGAAACTTGGGGGTTTGGGTCCCCTAGGAAGTTCTTGAGCACACACAGATCTGAGAACCACTCTTATAGGTATCCAGTCCTCTCCCTTATTCTGTCTGAAATAATCAACTATGTCCTGTTCATTTTACCTTTTGTTTAAAGATTTTATTTATTTATCTTTAGAAGGGAAGGGAAGGAGAGAAATATCAATGCATGGTTGCCTCTCGTGAGTCCCCTGCTGGGAACTGGCCTGCATCCCAGGCATGTGCCCTGACTGGGAATCAAACCACGATCGTGTGGTTCGCAGGCCCACGCTCAATCCACTGAGCTACACCAGCCAGGGCTCGTTTTACCTTTTTCATAGGACCTCTTTGTGTCCGCTCATCTCCAATCTGAGCACTACTATCCATGCTTGCCTAGGTAACGACACTGTTAGACTAGTTTCCCCAGCCCCGCTGCCCTGCAATTCACTTTTCCCTCAGCAGCCATAGTGAAATTTTAACCACATGGCCTTCTCATGGTACAAGGTCCTGTGTGGCTGACCTGTGCTAACCTCTCTTATCTCATCACTCCTAGACTCAATTTACAACACAAATCGTTCAGTTAACCCCCACTCATCATGAATGTAATGGGTTTATGGTACAAACAAAAGCTCATGTTAAGGACAAAGAACCTGGCAAGAAAACTACTTTGTGCTGGATTACTTACCCAATTTTTAGCCTGGTCAAATTGGATCCAATGATTTTCATTTAGATCAGAAGACCTCTTTTTGAAGACATCTTCTCTGGGACCTCAGTCTCAGGGAAGAAGACCCCTTCCGTATTCCCACATTGCTCTCTGCATGCCTTCACCTTCTCACAGCTACAGTAAATTGGAGTGATCTCTTTCTGAGTCAGTCTTCCCAGCTGGACCATGAGCTCAAGGCATATGCTACTTTTTTGTGTCTTTATATTCCCCCTGTCTGGCATAATACACGCTACATGGTAGATGCTCAATGTACAGTGCCAAGCTGAACTGAAAACCTGCAAAATGCATCTATTCGATTGCAGAGTTTCAAGCAAGTGAATCCTAGGCCAGCACTTCTGAAACCAACGTGTGCCCAGGAGTCACCTGGAGATAATTAAAATGTAGATTCTGATCCAATTGACCAGGGGGTGGGGGAGGGGAGGCGAGATTTCTGCATTTCTAACAGGCGCTCAGGTGATGCTGGTACTGCTAGTACCCGGTCCATCAGCGACACCTCAAGCAGCTGGGCTTGTTGCCTCCCAAAGCCAGGAAACACAGGGCACCTGCAGATCAATTTTATTTTACTAGAAAAGAACGTATTTTTGCTTTGCAAAAGTGCTAGCAACTGGATAAGAGATGGTTTATGCAGCTAACTAGACTGGTCTCATAAAGTCCATCATTCTGGAGTCTAATACAGTCTTTTGTAAGAGATTTGCAAACAGTTGTCTAATGAACCAGGTCTCCTCCGCCCAGCTGTTGTCCTCACTGCAGGAGGTGAAAATTTCCTCAGCAGCAGCATTTGTGTAGGGGACAACTTCCAGCTGTCACAGGGCTTTTTCTTTCTTTTTTTTTTCAAAGATTTTATTTATTTATATTTAGAGGGGAAGGGAAGGAGAGAGAGCGAGAAATATCAATGTATGGTTGACTCTTATGCATCCCCTGCTGGGAACTGGCCTGCAACCCAGGCATGTGCCCTGACTGGGAATCGAACCATGATCCTTTTGTTCATAGGCCTGTCATAGGGCTTTTTCTCAACACAGAATCCAAATTCACTTTTGGAGAGAAGAGAGGAAAGCCAATAGGATAGCAGCCAGGCTCAGCAAGATGGGGCTTACTCATTCATTCCTTTGTGCACAAAGGAAAATAGCTAATAAGCACCTATTAAGTTCCCAGCATACTATCGGTAAGAGGCACTGGGGTCGGCAAGGTGGATAATGAGAAACTGAAGAAGAATTTTAGTCAAAAGAAAATTCCAGAGTTCTGGGTTAGAGATTAAAAAAAGTTTCCAATTTTGTAAGTTCAACAGGGGCCGTTCAAATGTTCAACTGTGACTATTCAAATTCTCAACCCCTCTGCTCACACTCAGATTGAAGATGGGGGAATCTGATTTAAAACGTCAGATGACGTTTTCCAGAGAAACCGCGGGGTTCTTAGTCAACTATAATTCTGCACAGCTGTTCTGCAGTGCACTGTCCAAGTCCTGTGAGATGCCGGTGGCTCAGCTACGGGCCGTTTCTTCACAGAGCCCTGGGAACAATGAGCGCTTACTGCCTGTGCCCCGGCTCCCTTTGGGAGATGTGCAATTTTGCTTACAGATCCCTTCACAGTCATAGATTGGCTGTTGTGGAATGGTTGGAGATTATTTTTCAAGTGGCTGGGTTTTTTTTTTTTTTTTAAGGATGGGTTTTCAGCAACTCACCACACTTGCCCTGGCCTCAGCTTCCACTAAGCCCTCGATTTCCAATCCAGCCCCACTAGCCTTACAAGCCCATCACACACTCTGGGTCTCTCTACTCCCCTCAGTGCACAAATATACACACAGGTCTAGCTTGCTTTTGTTTCCTTGTCACTGCTCATGCCAGCTCCTCTCCTCTCCATCATACCGAAGCACATCTATCTTTCAAGGTGAGTTTGTGCATTAATTCATCAAATCTTTGGTGACTGCTCTGTAAGTGCCAGACACCATCTTGGGCACCAGGGATACAGTGATGAACAAATAGGGATGCTTATTTCAGTGCCTTTTGGGGACATAGATAAGCACATGTGCCAAATCATTCTAAGCCTGCCTAGTGAGGACCCAGAGGGAAAGATACAGTACTAGGAAACTATATAGAGGGGGGTGAGGATTACCTTGCCCAGTTTGGGGAAGTTTGGGGAAGAAGTTCCCAAGCAGATGAGAGCCAGCCTAAAAGAATGAATAAGAGGCAGAGAGGAGAAGAGGATTTTTGCAATGGGAAGAGATTAGGCTGGAAAGGTGAGCAAATATCAGATTTTGCAGTGTCTTGTAAGGCATGGAAGGAATAATCTCAAAGGAAGTGGCAGGAGAGTGTTAAGGATCTGTAAGGAAGGACCTGGCATGAGTCTCATTTATTCTTTGAAGTCTTCTCCAATTATTTAAACATGATGTGCTTCCCTGCCCTCCTCCTTTGATTTCCAAAGCAATTACTGGCTCTACTTAGCAGCCTTACTCTGAATTCCTGTGCAGTATTTTTATCATCCTATGCTCCATCCCTGCAGTTGGTTCTCAACTTTTTTACACCCACAGCAAACATTCAAGCATTGTATTTTGAGCTTGAATGTTCAAAATACGTAATACATTTATTTAAAAGTTCCCTATGTTTACAGTGTCATTATTTCTTCAGTGAAACAATGTCACTTAATATCACCCCCCCCTTACCTCTTATGCATGAAACTACTGTATGACCTCAAGTGACCACTGAGACAGAAAATTTACATTCAAAGTAAACGTACAGTCAGTGGTAACATACACTAATTTTATACACTGATCAAAATCATGTGTATAAAACTCTGACATACCAGAGTGGGGGACAAGTTTCCCTGGTGCCCGGGGTTCAAGAAGAACCATTGTTCTAGAATGTTACCTAATTCTAGAGACCTTGACTTAATGATAACTCAAGGGCAAGAATAGTTTATATAAGTATTTTTTAATTCCTCACAATTCTTAACACGGTTCTTGATGTAGCATTAGGATTTACTTGAATTTTACTTTCATTTTCATGACTTGGTTTATTTTTTTTATTTTTGTATTATTGTTGAGCTGCAGGTAAATGATGAAATATGTCAGCACCCAGAAATGTATTTAAAAATTAAATAAAAAATAAGAAACACCCATTTTTCATCACCCACATATGAAAGGCAACACTGTAGTGACACGTTTTACCCCTCCCCACTGACAGATGATCACGGGCATGAATTTGGTGTTTATCATCCCATTTATGCTTTTACTGCCATTGCGGGTATTCATAAACAATCCGTGGTATTGCTTCTCAGGGTTGAAAAATGTGTAAATGATGGCATGAAGTATCTTTCTGCAACTCTTTAAGTTCAAGGTTATTTTTGAGATTTGTCCATATTTATGGACGTAGCTCTCCTTCATCAATTTAACTGCTGTATCATCTTCCATTGTATAAATACACCCCATGTAGAACACTTAGGTTGGTTTCGAGTTTTCACTGAAACCCAGGATGCTGTGGTGAACGTGTTTGCCCTTGCTTCCCGTGCACACGTGAGACAGCCTCTGTAGGCGGAGGTCTCTGGGGGAATCGCCGGGCCGGGGGTGTGTGCGTTCTCAAGTTCACTAGATCTCGCTCAGTTCACAGTGGAACGGTTTACACTTCCATCCACAGAGTGCGAGTTCTTCTGGCTTTACAGTCTTGATAACCCATGTTACTTTCAAATTTAGAGATCTGATATATTCCTCTTGCATATATTAACACACACACGAACACCAGGATTCTTAGGGTAAAACTGAACTTTAATTTATTCATTGAACTTCCCAGAGAGCAATAAAATGGCCACTTTAAAATTTTTTACAGCCTAGAAATAATTGATTAGATTAGTTTTAAATTGTTCAAACAGCGAGAGTAATGTTAAGGAAAATTACATGGAAAAAGTACAAAACCCCTTATAGCATTACCTCATTAACACAGTCGCTTTTAAAATATGAAATATATATCCTCATTAACTTGGTCATTACTTGCTGCCTTAGCCAAATTGAATGATTTTTGAAATGAATTCACTAAAGATTTATTTATTTTACATTCATGTATTATTTTCCAAATATGTTTAATTCTGCAGTGGTGTTCCCATGGGTCTCAGTTAGCCTACAGTGAAATAAAAGTGAACAGAATAAACTCTGGTCTTATAGACCATTCATGCTTTTCCATAATGTTTCGTTTTGTTGCAGCAAAGTCAAGTACACACAAAGCATGCTAAAACGCAAAGCGAACTCTTTTGATTAGAGTGCAAAATAGCAGTTCACCAAATTAGCCTCATTTCACCTTTTGCTTTCTCACACATTCCATTCTTTTGCAAATGCCTAGGAAAGAGCAAGCATTGACTAAGGGGGTGGATTTCACAGGGCAACCAGTAAGAGAGGCAACGGTAGGGTCGTAGCAGAACCAAAGACATGGACGTGGGTTTCCAGTTCTGTGAATAAATATTAGATATTCCTATTCAATAGGAAATTCTAATTCTAACTGCTTTTTACTCAAGAGCCCAATGTGAGATATAGATGTGATGAAAATTATGACAAAAATCTTCTTTAGGCCGATATATCATCGGAATTGAGTCCTGAATGCTAGAGTTGTCAAAGGAAAGATTCAGTTAGCTATCTCTTCAAGGTCAGTTGTCTCAGTTCTCGAGAGAAATTAAATCATTCCTAGTTTCCCAATTCTGCTCACTGATGTCTCCACTCAAAAAAGTCTTTCCCGCAGATTTGAAACAGCGAATTTAGCATGTGGTTAGCCAGCTGTAAAAACTGAAAAAAATTCCTGCCACTTGCCCCTCCACACCTTCAATAGATAATTTATTTATACTTTCTGGTCAGAACCACAGGGAATCATACATGTCAATGGAGCTCTTCTTTTCTGCTACGATCACCTTGTGTCCTCACCATCTGCAACACATCAAAATACAATCACTCTTAATGTTGCTAGACTTGTTTAGAACATTATCTTTACAGCCTATCCCTTCATATGCTACATATGAAACAAACACACATGATTTTTGCCATTTTCAATAATCAAAATACAAGTCCAGTGCAGGGTGATGACATAATAGATATAAATGAGCAACACATAAATACAACTAGTATAGATATAATTCTTTCTGGAAGAACATTGGTACAATATGTTCATGATCTGAAATTCCATGCTTAGCACATTTAGTAACTGGTCTCACTGAAGTGAAGCTGGAAGAAATGTGCAGTGGACAAAGGCAGGGCTTTGCTCAGAATCCCTCTGATCTTTTATCAGCATTAACTTCTAGACAACATTCCTTCTGCTCTTGCCCCTCTCTCCTCCCTGCCACCCCCCACCCCCAAAGCCCCAACTCCCACTCTCCTGTGAGATTTTGCTTCTGACATCAACACCTACTGTTCTTCACAGGGCCGCTGTCCAGCCGCTGGAGCAGCTTGAATCACTGAACGTGAGTGCCTGGGAGGGTGCAGCCTGCCCGGTGACCAATCAGAGATCTATGAGTAAGAAAGCCCAACTTCCTTGCCTTGGGGCAGGATGATTCTTTGGCAAAACTCAGATGCCTGAGTGCTGAAAGGAGCAACCTAAAGCTGCCCTCTATGGCACGTTGCCCCAGATAACACCTGTCCGGCTTCCCATCCTTCCCTGTCTTTCTTCCTACATTCCCTTCCTGGTTTCCCATGAACGGCTCTTCCAATAAGTTATGGGCACACAAATCCTCACCTCAGGGTTGGTGGGTAGGGAACCTGGTCCAGGACAGAGCCTTAGAGATGCTCCTACCTATCTACTCCTCAAATACTTTTCCTTACATATCCACCTCAAAGAAAAAAAATACTCTTGCCTTGCGTATTTTAAAGTTAACATCTAAAGTTTTAAAAAAATATGTGTTGAAGTGGTTGAAAAGGATGTAGTTTGTGATATATTGTAAAAAGTGACATGTAAAAATAAAACTTCCACATTTCTCTTTTGATTTACCCAATGGAATCCAAATATCCTGGTGGTTTGAGATTGTCATTATCTATCTAAAGTCTGTGTAAACATGCTCACAGTTAAAAGCCAGACATTTTGTAGTTTTCTTTCTTTCCTTAAACATCTATTTCCACTGTACTTCCCTCATGGAATTTCACTGTAACTGTAATGTTTTTATATGCTTTAAAATTTTTTATTGTTTACCCAATTAATTCTAGAGTAAGGTAAAGCTTAACATCAATTCTATTAATAGATATTGTCACAGATTTAAGCACTGACAAATATTGTTTACTATGGATAGTTTTTGAAGAAATTTTATTATAGCAATATCAAATAATTCTTTGAATCCTTTTTGAGTAATGTGTGAAAAACTAGCCAGTAGCCTTTCAAAAAGTTTTATAAAAGATACTGTTACCCAGTAATTAGATGACATTTTCCCCTTTTGGAAAAATGTACCCCCAAATGCTTTACCATCCTTACCAAGTGGCTATTAATCATAGCACTCTTTCACTCACAGATATGGTGTTCAACTGGAGAAAATAAAATACGATTAGAAAAATTTAATCGTTGCTAAATTAAGCATACTTGACATGTGAATCATCACTATCTTTTTGGATCAAATAATATTTCTTATAGTCTGTGTTATATACTTTTTCTTCAGAATTTTGAAGCTGCAACTTAGCTTGTTTGCTTTCTGGGACGTGCCCCTCATATAGCCTAATTGGCAGAACTAGTCCTTACTGTAAAACTAATCAACACCTCTGCCTTGGAGTCTGATTTCATCTTCCTACTGAAATTAGCATGTTGCTGAGGGTCTCTGTGACGACTTATGATTCTATTCCAAGATAGGGAAGTGATTAAGGCTCTTGCTATGATTTCTGGGGGCCTCATGAAACAATGCTTGCTCTCCATCAGTATTTCTCCTATACGCTTTTTGCTTTGTTCCCACGGAATTCTCACTCAGGAGAGATGCATCCTTTGACAAGAGTTGAGAAATAGAAAATAGAACAGGCCAGATCACTACGTGAAATTCATCATCACTCCTATTATCCTTACTCTATAAATATATCTGAATTTATGACATTCAAACATGAATTCAAACACCCCATTTCTAGCAACAGACTTCTTCCTTAACAGAAACAAGGGACAGGAAAGACTTAAAGTCTTACCTGGCTTAAGGGAGGACTAAGATCCACTGTCTAATCCGACTCCTTGTTTGACAATCGGCCCCACCCCCACCCTGCACCTCCCTAGGAGGGATTTACACCTGAGGGAAGAACCATAAATGGATTCAGAGTCATTGAAACATGGGCCAGCATTTGTGTGAAGTGGGGTGGGGGGCATCTGGACAAGGGGATACAAGAAAGGAGACCCTCCATGATTCCTCAGACACAAACATCCTCAGGTAGATAGACTCCTTTAAGGTTCATTTTTAGAAATCCGTACACTGGAAAGTCTTTGTGTGACACCCCCCCACCCCCCCCATCTTCCCCGCAGTGTGCCTCAGTATGAATATCACCGGCTTTGCCCAAGCTCTCATTACACAAATAAGAAAGTTGAGGACCAGGGCAATCTGATGACTTTTGGACATCACAGGGTTAGTGACAGAACCAAAACCAGCATCTGGATTTCCTCATTCCCAGTCTGGCATTCTTTCCACCATGGCCATAGGTTCTAATATATCATTTGTCCTCATCACTGTCAGCATCAACATCTCCTCTTCCTCACCATCGTCATTTTAAATAATAGCTAACATGTATTAAACTATTATTCTATTCCAAGTGCTGTTGGAAGCACTTTACATTGGTTTACTGTTCACACTACCCTATGATGTAGACTCTGTTATTATCCCCATTTTACAGATGAGGAAATGGAAGCTCAAAGAAGCCAAGTGATGTGTCCAAGATCACATGATCAGTAACTGCAGAAATAGGATTCAAATCCATGCCCGACCCCTGGATTCACTCTTTCAACTACTGTTTCTCACAGTGGTTTCTGTACAACACTAACTCGGTAAGATGCTCCCAGTAGTACAAGAATCTGCACATTGTTTTGACCAGAGTCCCTGTCTCAGAATCACAATGCATATTAGCCTATCAAAGGAACTGAGATGTCCTGTAAAAAGGACATACACTTATTAGTGCTTTACTGGAAAATTGTATTTTCCCAAATACTTATCAAGATAACAACCCCCATTAAAGAAAACTAATTTAGCTCTCTTGGCCAGTAGTTCTAAAACTCTAGCCTGCATCAGAATCACCTGGAGGGCTGAAATCCCAGAGCTTCTGATTCTAACTCAGTAGGTCTTTGGTGGCATCCAGGAATCTGTATTTCTTTTATTTCTATTGAATATCTGTGGTTTTAATTAAGTTAGTGGAGCTAGAGAGAAAATCAGGACTAGTTTTTTTTATTTGATAGCCTAGTGAGAGTTGTCTTACATTTATACCATCTTTCCTTTAAAACACACATACAGAGAAAAGCCTTTCTGAGTGCCCGTAAGACTATCAGCTGATTTCTCAAAAGAAACCTTACAGGCAAGAAGGGGCTAGAAAGATGTATTCAAAATCACGAAAGACAAGGACCTACATTCAAGATTGCTCTATCCAGCAAAGCTCTCATTTAGAATGGAAGAGCAGATGAAGTGCTTCCCAGATAAGGTCAAGTTCAAGGAGTTCATCATCACCAAGCCCTTATTACATGAAATGTTAAAGGGACATATCTAAGAAATTGAAGATCAAAAACTATGAACAGTAAAATAACAACAAACTCACAACTATCAACAACTGAACCTAAGAAAAAAAGAAAACAATGAAAACATAAACTAAGCCAACATCTAAAACAAGAACAGAATCAGAGAAACGGACATTACATGGAGGGTTTTCAGGAAGGAAGGGGAGGGGAGGAATGCAGGGGAAGGTACAGGGAATAAGAAGCATAATTGGTAGGCATAAAATAGATTTATGAGATTAAGAGAGAGATTAAGAATGGTACAGGAAACAGAGAATTCAAAGAATTTACACGTACAATCCATGGACATGAACTAAGCAGGGATAATGCTGGAGGGTTGGGGGGGCACAACAGAGGGTGATAAAGGGGTGAAATTTCAGAAAACTGTAATCAAATAATCAATAAAACATACTTTAGAAAAATCTGAAAGACATGCCAAGAAAAAAAGATATGAGACAAAGGAAGGTGGGTGTTATAACCTGTAAGATTTTTAGAAAAGTTAAAATATCCATCACAAAACACTTGAGCCTCTAAATTTATACAGTTACTGACACTGTGATAGATTGACTCACTGTATCATATAGAAATAAAAGCAGATTCATTCCTAAAAACTGTATGGTGAGTTGGGCACCAGATAGATTAAAGATCTAAATGGGAAAAGTAAAACCATAAAGTCAATGCAAAATGAGAGGGTTCTTTTTAAGCAAACCCAAAAACATACCACAAAACTTTTTCTTTATTGATCTGACTACACCAAAATTAAAGATTTCTGCTCAATAAATTGTACCACACATTTCTTTCCAAAGTAAATGGGCAGACGACAACACCCAGTTAAAAAAGAAAAACCCTCTCTAAAGGATGTCTACAATGGACATGTTCATACATGTTTGACAGGTACGCATTATTCCAAACACAGTGCTTTCCAGCTTCTAATACTTACCTGCAAAAGCTCTTGGTATTTGGAGGCAATATCTGTTTGTTTACATAGTAGAATTTTACAAACATCCTTTAAATTTAATGCCTTTTAGATTAAGTGAGTAAGAATCTACATTTCCAAAGAATCCCTCGCTAATGCTGGTTTTGCTGGCCCCAGGACCATGCTTAGAGAGACAATGCACTTGATGTTGGAGAAATAAAGACTAGGAAACAAGCCCTGGGTAGGCATAACGGGGAAATAAATACAGCTGCGCTTTTAAAAATCCTCAGTGAAACCTTACAAATGCACATTATAATAACCAAACAAAATCTGCATGTTAAGTAGATGGATAAAGGCAAAATATTAGAAAAATGATCAGATGACAAGAACAGCGCTCTCTCTTTTGGAAAATAAAAGATAAGCAGAGTAATATAAAGGCTTATAATTCTTCACAATGTATTTTTATTTTAAGTGTCAAATAAATTACCAGCCTTAGTTAATTTATATAGAAATAAGACTGGTTAATTATATGCCAGGCACAGTGTGTATTCCGAGTTTCCCATGCATCATCTCCAACCTTTCAACATCCCACAGATGGGTTTTATTATCACCTTTCTGTGGCCTCACTTTGAGGCGAACTTGTGTTCGACAAACATAATTACAGAGAAAGAATCGTTGTGACAAATGAGCCATGGACCTGGTGATGTGGGTATTCTTTGCTATGACAGTTCAGATGTCTTTAGCTCTAATTTCTTTATCTGTAAAAAGATACAGTAAAACTCACTGATTTCTAAAGGCATTCCAGTTTTCAGATTCTAATCTTCCACGATTCCAAGAAAAAAGCCACCCTGCTATTTTCTGAAGAGACTCAGACTGCCTTCACGGAGCGGGGCCAGCCTTATGTCACCAAATGCCACTCTCTCCAGGAATGACTACAGACAGGGCTCACTTCAAGATGTATGATATATCAGTAGGAAAATGGAGAAAGTGTTTGAAGGAAAGAAATTATGGGGAATGATATGAAACAAGAAAAGTATTGGTAGTGCTCACTTGATAATAATCCTTTTGATTCTACCAATCTTATTTCAGTAGCAAACCACCTTAACACAGCTCAGAGGACCAATTCAGTTGGGATTTATAGCAGTTTTCCAAACCTACTTGCACATTGGAATCACTTGTAGAGTTTAAAAAAGAATATGAGTGCCTGTGTCTCACCCTTTAGAGAATGTGATTTAATTGATGTGAAGTGTGGACAATGGAAATGTCAACAAATATCTAGGTGATTATAATGTATAAACAAGTTTGGGAAATGCTGATTAATGGGGCTCTTTCCTGTGATTACACCAAACACACAATTCCTATCTTGAAGCCCTAACCCCCTTGTGAGTGTATTGGATGGAGGGCCTTTAAGGAGGTGACTAAGGTTAAATCAGGTCGTAAGGATGGAGCCCTGACCTAATTAAGGTGGTGTCATTATAAAAAAAAAAGGAAGAAACACCAAGACTCTTCACCATGAAGGACACAGCAAGAAGGTGGCCTTCTGCAAGCCAGGAAGAGAGCCCTCGCCAGGAACCCAATTGACTGGTACCCTGATCTTGGATGTCCCATCCTCCAGAACTGTGAGAAAATAAATTACTACTGTTTAGACCACTCTGTCTATAACATTTGTTACAGCAGCCTGAGCTCACTAAGACATCCGCTCTTATACTCACCCACTCTGTCTCTGATCTACCCCGATGCCTTCCTACACTATTGGGAGAGCACACTGAATTAGGAGTGGCCAGACTGGGTCAAGTCCCAATAAGGCACTAAATCTCTTTGAGCTTCAGTTTCTCCATCTGTACATGAAGGTTATCAGTTCCTGCCCCCGACACAGGGTTTTGGTGGGAACCCAATGAGCTCATGTGTGTGAAATTACTTACAAACAGTACCACTCTATACACAGGTAAGCTGTATCCGGTACCTGACGCTTTTTCTTACTCCATCAGCCTCCCTTCCAATCCCCTACTTCATGTCTCATTTGAGTCCCTTCGTCAGTGTTCTTACCCTTCCAGTCCCCAGGCATTTGACCCTCCTCAATCCAATTCCCTGATTGTCCATTATAATACTTTAGAACATGTCTGCTGGCAACACATTCTCTTAATATTCCTTTAGCTGAGAATTTCTTCATTTGCCTTTATTCCAGAGGGCTATTTTCACTGGATATAAAATCCTGTGTCCATCATTCTTTTCTTTCAGCACTAAAATATCTATCTATAGCTATCATTTCACTGTCTTCTAGACTCCATGGTTTCAAATACTAAATCAATGGTCACTTGAGCATTTGTTCTCTTCTTTTGTACATGCAGTCTTTCTCTAATGCGTTAATACTTTTCTTTTACTTTTGTTTTCAGCAGTTTAGGATGTGTTAAGTTTTAAAATCTGGGAAGTTGTTACATCTTTTTCCAATTTGGTGTTTGGTATTTCCTTAAATATTTTTTTCTGAATGAATTTAACTTTCTACTTTCCTTCCAGAATGCCAATGAAACATATGTTAGACCTTTTGGTATTGTGCCACAAGTTCCTGAGGCTCTGTTTATTTTTTAAAAAACTCTTCTTGCCTCAGATTATATAATTAGTCTATTTTTAAGTTCATGACTTTCCTCTGCCATCTTCACTCTGCTACTGAACCTATCCAGCAAATTTTTTAATTTCAGAGATTGTATTTTCTTACTTCTAAAATTTTCTTTTAATTCTTTACTGTTATCTCTATTTCTCTTCTGAGGATGTCTATCTCTCGTTCAAGTCAAGTTGTTTATTTTTATCTCACAGAGGACAGTTAAATAGCTGCTTTAATATCTGGGATAATGGCAACTTCTGAGTCAGCCTGAGGTTGGCATCTGTTGATTGTCTTTTCCTTTGAAAATAGTTCACATCTCCTGCTTCCCTGTAAGCTGCACACTTTTTGGATTTTATCCTGAACATTTTGAATATTATGTTGTATAGATTGTAAGTCAGGGGGGTCAAACTCATCTTCACAGGGGGGGTCACATCAGCCTCGCTGTTGCCTTCAAAGGGCCGAATGTAATTTTGGGACTGTATAAATGTAACTACTCCTTAACTAGGGGCAAGGAGTTCTGCATTCGGCCCTTTGAAGGCAACTGTGAGGCTGATGTAGCCCCTGGTGAAAATGAGTTTGATTCCCCTGCTCTAAGTCCTATTATAATTCTCTATAGAATATAAAAAAATTTTAAGCAGGCAATCAACCAGGTAGGTTCAGAATTCAGATACTGTCTCACTTCTGGGGCCAGTGTTTCAATCTCAATTTACCATCTCAAGCCTTTGCTTATCCTGTTTTGGGTCTTTCCCAACCATGTACAACGGAGGGGAGAGCACAGGACTCCCAGAGTTCCCTTAATTAGAATTAGAGGATCCCCTTCTCATGTTCTCTTCTCTCTGAGGTCCCTCCCACATGCTGACCAACAGGGCCTCTCTTCCTGGTTCCTCTGGCCAGAAAGACAGTTTCTCTTCCATTTTAGCTGCCTGGCCTTTCACCCGGCTCCAAACTGTGCCCACCTTCAGAGCAACACCATGAGAGAAAAGGGGGAAAATTGGGAATTTCTTCCACTATCTTAGACAAACAGGGGCCTCTGATTCTAGTTCTTTTGCCCAGAGATACAGGGTCAGTTCTGAGTTTGGCTGGGGCCTGCCATCTGCACAAAACTCCAAAAGGAAAAAGAAAAAGTGGGAAACTCAAGCCCCTTCATAGTGTACCTGCTTTGGTGTACTTTGCAGAGGTCTCAGGTATAATAGTTGCATTTTGTGTTTTGTCCAGAGTTTTTCTTTGTAATTAACCCAGGGGAAACATAGGCAGTGTGGGCTTACTCTATTTTAAGACTAAGGGGGCTACCCTAGAGCCTACTGGAGCTTCTTGTTCTCCATTTCCTAATTTCTGTTTAGCTGTAGGTCCATAACCATTTCCTCATGCAGCCTAAGAAGCCACCCTCAGCCACCACAGAGATCTCAGAATCATAGCAGCCTTGTTCTCTCCAGATGCCACTGAGGTTGGGGGTCAGCTAGGGCCCTGCATGCCTGACCAGGGAAGCCTTGGTTGCTAAGGTAGAAGGCAGACCCTGAGTGTTCAAACGCTGGAGGCTCATTGCGCAGTTTCTCTCTGCCTCCATCTTGCAGAAGGCCTCCTCCTCCTCCTCCTTATTCAGCACCTGTGGTCCTTGCTCTTGCTCTGTTTATGTCTCCATTCCCTGACCCCCCACCAAACATTTATGCCTCTTCGAGTTCTAATTTTGTCAGCACCCTGACCCCCTTTTTGCCTTTCTGAAGTTTTACTTCCTTTGCCCCCTTATTTCAGGGGACCCCTTGTAGCCCTGGGTAATCAGCCCCTCTATCCCATCATCTCTACCTGTCCGTGAGTTCTCACTGCCCATCTTCACCAGGGAAAGATCCAAACACACAAAAAAGATACTTCAGCATCTTCAGTTCTATTGTATTCAAGGTTACCTTTTTAAAATCTCACTATTTACCATTTTCTGGAGCTGTAGTTTCTTTGGAATGTGCCTCTTCCTCATCTTTCACCATCAGTTCCCCCGTTGACAAGAGCAGGTACAGCTTCTGAATCAAATCAGCAGCCACTCCAGAACCATTACTATGATCGCTCCCCAGCACAAAGAGGTGCTGCTCCTGGGACCCAAATTCACCAAACAGCTCACCGCTCTCTGACTCTATCTCATACACCTCGGGAATAAGGCTGACGTGACAGGGAAAAGAAATGAAAAAATACGTTAGCCAGGCCCCTTGCAAGATTTAATGTCAATACAGCCAGATAATACAACAGGAACCAATTTTATGCATGTGATTGGGATGATCCAAATGCAGTTTGTGGATGAAATTTGACAGAGGACTAATTTTTTAATATTCTGAAGGAAAATTAGACATTTGTGTCGGTGATTGAGGACTTCAAATCAATATTATGCTATCACTGGATTTCCATTGAGTGATTAGGGTTTAACTTTGCAAAATCAAACTTAAAAGACTCCTGCCAGTCTTCACAGAGGTTCTGTTTATTAAATGGCAAATGTTTTTGTAGCTTTTGTGACTTTGCCTTTTTCATGTTCTCCTGCTGCTCTAAGGCTGTTACATCAAACCTTGGATATGATCGTTTTTGTTTGGTAATACCCAACCCTAGGAACCTACATTGGTAATATACAGTTACTACTAGCAAGATATTTTAAGGGCGTCTTCTTTTTTGTAAAAGCATAAGAGATGGAAACACGGTTCTTGCTGACATGGGTCAGATGTGATTTCCATTAACACCAGATCTGTGCTGTCATCGCGAAGCAGGAGCACTAACCGAACACGCATGTACACGAGTGCACAACCCACAACCAGACTTCTTGCATCCTGAAAACCAAATGCCCTTCATTTCAAATTACTTTCTGTAGGGCTGTTTTCAGCTGCAGTGTTACCCAAACTGCAAATCTGTCAACTCACAAGACAGTGTTTCCTGTGCCTGCAGCCTCTGGGTTGGGAGAGGTGAGGTTCACACACTTGGGTCTCAGATCCGCAGGAGGGTAGTTATTCATGGCACCTGGAGAGAGAGTGGGCTGGTCAATCTAAATCTTACTCTTTCATGTTCTGGGTATTACCCAAGGTCAGTTCATCTCTCTCTCTGACTGGGCGTGTTTTCAAGAGCAAATTCATTTTATAAAGGACTCAGCAAAGTGGGCACTCTCTGACATGGCAATACCTCATTGGCAAAGTCAATGAGATACAGCGGTGATTGAGTCAAAAATTCTCAGGCTCTGTGCATCACAGGCTTGCAGTACAATTCAAGCACAGCTCCTAATCTCTTCGATCATCTGTTTCTCTCCCTACAAAAGGAGGATCTTTCTAGAAAACACCATTAGCTATTGAAATTGCCTGGCCTATTTATCTTAAGGTTGGAAGGAGGCACCATATTTTGCAAATGATAAGCCTGCTGGTAAATATAAATCACGAATGCCAAGAGTCCTAGGACTTTCTGAGTGCCAGAAAATCTGCAGTCCTGAGAGTCCCTCATAAACTTGCAGGAGCTACAGACAACCGTACAATGCCTCCGACCCACTCCTAATCCCCAGCACCAGCCAGTACTTGCTTGCTGCTGCAAGCTCTTAGGTACACTACTGTCCTATGCACGAGTCTAAAATGATAACACATGGACAGAGGCTGGAGCAGCCATTCTTGAAGCCTTACTGTGAAGACACCCTTGACTCTCCCGCCTGGCTGTGCCCAAGCCTGTTGTGTGGGGCAAAGGGCCTAGAAGAGATTTGTGCCCACGGCTTATAAGAATTCAAGTCAGAACCAAAAGTAATTCATAAGGACAAGGTAAGATTAAAGTCCTTGGAGCAGGTGGAAGGTGGTGCTAGTGGAATATTATTTATTACAGCAGCAGCTCTTGCTAAGGGTTTAGAAACTGAAGTATAGTTTAGTGAACAAGAGCACAAATCTTGGGTCAGAATGCATGGGGTTCAGTCTAGAATTTGCCAACTATTAACTGTGAGCTTTTGAGCAATTTATTTAATGTCTCTGGACCTTAGTTTTCAAACTTGGAAAACACTACTGTGCTTTGAGGGCCGTACTAAGGATAAAATCCATTGAAAGAACATTGTATACAGTAAACACTCACAGGTTAGGGTTAAAAGACACTTCTTACCCAAACAGAGCTTTTCTGACAAGTATCTTGATAGTGTAGCAGTAAAGTTCAAGGTCAATAAGGCCTGAGATTTTTCTCTGTGGTTTTCTTACTGCCTCTTACTCAGATCTCAGACTCCACCACACTTGATGGAAGTGAGGATCATGTTACTATGTCATACGGTAGAGTGTACGTAGAGATATTAAATGTATTACAAAAGCAATAGAAGGAAGCAGCCCAAGTGCCTGTCAGTGGATGAGTGGATAAAAAAACCTGGGGTACATTGACACAATGGGATACTACTTAGTCATAAAAGAGAAAGACATCTTATCTTTTGCGACAGCATGGAGCAAGGATGGACCTGGAGAGTATTATGCTAAGTGAAATAAACCAGTCAGAGAAAGAGAAATACCACGTGAAATCACTATGTGAAATCTAATGAACAAAATAAGTAACAACAAAATATAAATAGACTCATAGATATAGAAAACAAACTGACAGCTGTCTGAGGAGAGGGAGTTGGAGGCTAGGTGAAAAAAGGTGAAGAGATAAAGCAAAAGAAGAAACAAACCTCACAGGCAGACAACAGTAGAGGGAAGGAGGAGGGGTAAACTGGGGATCAGTGGTGATGCAAGGAGACCTGACGTGGGGTGGTGAACATACAATACAATACACTGATAATGTATAGAATTGTGCACCTGAAACCTAGATAATTTTGTGAAATAATAACACCCTAATAAATTCAATAAAAACAAACAGATAGATAAATAACATGTTTTAAAAAATCAGCAGAAGAAGCCCTGGCTGGTGTAGCTCAGTGGATTGAGCGCGGGCCTGCGAACCAGAGGATCGTGGTTCGATTCCCAGGGCACATGCCTGGGCACATGCCTGGGTTGCAGGTGGGTTCCCTGCAGGCCAACTCCCAGCAGGGTACGCACAAAAGGCAACCATACATTGATGTTTCTCTCCCTCTCTCCATCCCCTCTAAAGATAAATAAATAAATAAAATCTTTAAAAAAATCAGCAGAAGAGAAAAAGTTTAATGACTTACGTCTGATTGAATAGACAAATGGCTTGACAAACTTGATGATATAGTTCAAGTCTGGCTTGTGGGCTCGCCCAAGCTGCACTAAGTGATGATCCAGGGGGTGGCTGGCTAATTCTTCTAATTCCTTGTCATTGTGTACAGGACCAAATGAAAACACAAATAGGGAGTAGCCCTGACACTTGGCTCTCAGAGATACATTCCTTAATACTTCCTTATCTAGGGGGTCAGTTTCTCCAGCAGATACAACAAAGATAACTTTGTTTTTCCGCAAATTGGGGGTTCCTGTAAAGACGTTGTCAATTGTCCACTGCAGGGCATGGCCAATAAAAACATTTCCATTGAGATGCTGAAGAGAGTCTTGGAGATGATGTTTCATTTGGTATATAGTGTTATAAGTAAGCAAATCAAATTCCAGGTAGACAGGGCATTCTTCAGTGTTGGGCCTATAGCCTGGGGGAGAGTAGGTCAGGACCGCCACTCTGTCTCCTAAGGTGGAAGTCAGTGGATCTGGGGCAATGTGAAAGTAATCAAGCACTGAGGTTATGAAAGCTTTCACTTCCTTAAACTCATCATTTCCTACTCTTTGGGAAGAGTCAATGAGGAAAGCTACATCCATGTAATACTCTTGAAGAGAGGCATCTCCAGGTTGCTTGGCAGGACCTAGTTCTTCTTTTCTGCCATGGTTTTCATGTCCTGCAACAGAATAACTCAAATCACTGTTCTTTTAGTAGAAGAATAAACTCAGAACTCCTAGCCAAGGAAGATAAATACACAGCATGGGATTTCCATGCTTCACTCCCACACCTGTGGCAGACATCACCAATCAATTTCAGTACATGTTCCCAGATTCACTCTCCAATTACATCTTCACACAGTGCATGGAGAGCCATTACCATTTGACAGGCGTTGTTAAATGAAAAAAAAAATCTTATTTGCTACCCCACCCCAGATCTTTGTCAAAGGTTGATCCACACACTCTGTTAAAATGCAAGAAAGGCTATTTCATAAGTGTTCTAATAGAAAGGGTTACTTACCATGTTAGTGACATACTACTTCATGCACGCCCATACCAGAAATATTGCTGTTTCCCCCCAGTTTTCTCTTTATATATGAGAAACATCTTAATTCTTTTCCAAAGTACCCAACAGAACTATTTTCTAAAGAGGTGTATTTCACCTACAAAATCAACCTCTAAATGTAGGTTCTCTACTTACTTATAGGATTAGCATGAGAATCCAAGAAGCTACATGTAGGTGTTTATTTCTTGAAAACTAAAATTTACTGAAACATAAGGTGTGATTATTTTACTTTGAGTCTAAATTCATCTTATTTGAGGAGACTGGGCCTTCAAAAATATTTTCCTTCAAAAAAACCTGGCAGAAGTGTGGATAACATGTACACAGCCAGGCTGTGTATTTTCTGGAAATGTCACCAAGCCAAATTCCTGTCTTCAAGTTTATGGGAAAATTTCCTCAGAATGGCAGAGGAGAAAGGGCTGGCTCCCTTTGTTATTGACAAGGCTTGGAAGAAATGAGGAATTTCCAGATGAATTTCCAGGGAAGCACCCCAAGAGATCAGCGTAACTTTGGCCCAGATTGAAGCCACAATGCCAAGTGTACTCTACTATCTTTAGGGAGAAATGGGGTAGAAAGGGAATTTAGGGAGAAGAGAGAATCTATAGGACCTAAACCA
This sequence comes from Sturnira hondurensis, assembly GCF_014824575.4. NCBI lineage: Eukaryota > Metazoa > Chordata > Mammalia > Chiroptera > Phyllostomidae > Sturnira > Sturnira hondurensis. The sequence continues at coordinate 8,541,404 of NW_028085930.1, forward strand.
TTTGGATTGGGATTAAGTACGCTGTTAAGTAGCTATGCTGCCTTTCAGGGCATTTGTGGGAAATCTCGGGACATGCAAATTCCAATCTGCCTTGGAGTTTGTCCATGGGCCAAGATTATCCATGCGGTCTCCCTAGGTAAGCCACATGTACAGCTGAGGCTAAATTACATGCATGTTTCTTTCCACATGAGTAGATATTTTTTAAGTTAATTTTTATAATAAGACATTTCATGAGGTTGCTGATGCTTTCTTTCTCACTTTTACATGTTCTGGGTATTTAATTGGGTATTCAGTTCACTTCAGTTTTTATGCTCAGCTCTACGCATGTCTTCTGTCATTTAATCTTCCACGCAGCACTATGAGGATGGAATTATTATTCCCATTTTACAGATGAATAAGCTGAGGCTTGGAGAGGGTAAATGACTTGGCTAAGAAATGACAGCTTGGTAGAAAAGGTAGTATATGAACACCTTCAGAAGAATTTGTCATCAGATATGAGGGTAGAACAGATACAAAAAGGGGCACATTAGCCACCTCACCAAAGGCCCTGTAACCTTGTTTGGAGAATGAGTATCTTGGTCAGTTGCTGTTACTTCTAACTGAAACCACTAGAGGAAGTTTTCTTCCAAAAGTAGACAGTTTATATGAATTAAATAGAATTTGTAATTTTTCTTCTCTAGGCATTGTAGAGCATTGGTTATTTGCAGAACCTACAGAGTTTGTTTGAGTCCTGTCTGCTATTTGTTGGCTCTGTCACCCAAAGTCTGCTCCTTACCTGTTTTGTTACCTAAAAAATAGTAGTCACATACCACAACCATAGAATGCCTTTTAGGGAATTAAATAAAGTTTGCACAGTACCTAGAGCATCCCAAAAACCTCAAATAAGTCTCAGACATCTGAAAATCCTGCCTGGGATACTATATTTTGCAAATCAGAATTTCCATAAGAGAAAATACAAAGTCAGCTGGTATTAGTGGAACAGAACTTACATGCACAGGTACAAGTGCACACAGGCCCTAAGAAACGAGGAAGCCCGTTCTGTTGTGTCCATGCATGCATAACTGCGGGGGTGGGCAATAACTTTCACAGCTCTCCACTTAACACCGCCATCCCAGGCCTGTTCTCCCCACCTGGTGAGGTCGCCGGCCAAGCTCTAGGGCTGGCCAGCAAGGTAGGCAGGCACGAGAGTGCGCATCTGACAACATGGCATTGATTTTAGGCCAAAGGGAAATAAAGACACACTTAGACTCTTGTTTTATTGTATGAGGTCCTCTTTCCCCCATTTGCCAGAAAAAGTAGGAGTAACTATTTTAAAATAGATTTTATTCTTGTCCCTCAAAACTTAAAATAAATGTCTTTCTTGATCTAGACTTTTCTACATGGCACTTAAGTCTGTACGACTCACCTCGCCATCTACTTCACTCTCTGAAACAACAGGGTGCAGGAGGTACCAGGGCACAGAGAAAGCGTGGTACATGCCAGGAGTTATTTATACCCAACACCTGGATTTGAACTTTGGTTTTATGGTGTTATTCTGTGCTTTGGCCTTTGAATGAGTTTATAGGCAAGGATTTTTTTTTAAAATGAAATGAAAAAATAAATTGTACCACCAGAATTATTTTAAAGTGTTGCAGACCCCGACCCACAGAGTCTGCCTGTTGTGGAATGCACAGGCGACAACAATCCTGTGTGGAAAAAGGGAACAGACACAACTACTCTCCCAAGGGGAGAGTGCCTATGGGTGCCTCAGCCACTCCCTCAAGAGGGGAGCGCCCCGACCCTTGCCTAGACAGGCTTTTATTGTTTTCCTGGGGTCTTACATCATAGAAAGACTTATTATCTATCACATAGAATATTATTGTCTACATTCTAGGTACAATCAAGGAAATGAAAATAACATGCAGAGGGGAATGGCGATGAGCTCATTAGCTCTATCCTTGGGAGAACTCATATAGGCTTTGGAAATTACCTTGAAGATAGACAATACACATTTGTTGTTTTAGACCAGGGTGATGGAGTTTTAGCAAGAGCAAGCCATAACAATCTGTATACATTTTATAGGCCTGATTCCCATGGGAAAACTCGGTTTGAAGATATGGCTTTATTAATTGCAACAAATGATTGCATGAGACATACAGAGGCAACTGCCGTGTGTATTTGAATTCAAATAGTCCAGATACCTTGAACTCTCTGTTCACATTAGTTTTGTCCACATGTAAAACCTTCAAGGAAGACAATCAAAACTACAATAACAGTATAATAAAATCCTCAAAAAGTTAAAAATAGAAATACATATGATGCAGCAATTCCACTTCTAGGTATTTATCCAGAGAAGATAGAAACACTAACTCAAAAAAATATTTGCATCCCCACATTTGTTGTAACATTATTCACAATAGCCGATATGGAAACAGTAAACATCCATGTTCAGCCATAAAAAATGCAATCTTGCCATTTGCAACAACATGGATGGATCTTGTGGGCATTATGCTAAGGGAAATAAGTCAGACAGAGAACAAATACTGTATGGTCTTCCTTGTATGTGGAATCTAAATTTTAAAAAAATCAAACAAGCTCATAGATACAGAGAATAGAGTGGTGGTCGCCAGAGGTGGGGAGCGGGAGTGGAGGAAATGGGAGAATAGGGTCAGAAGGTAAAATACATAAATATATACATAAATATAAGGTCTGTCCTGAAGGTATCCAGCCATGTAATATGAAAAATAGAGCCCTGGCTGGCGTAGCTCAGTGGATTGAGCGCGGGCCTGCGAACCAGACGATCGCGGTTCGATTCCCAGTCAGGGCACATGCCTGGGTTGCAAACCGGTTCCTTGCAGGCTAACTACCAGCAGGGGATGCACAAAAGGCAACCATACATTGATGTTTCTCTCCCTCTCTCCTTCCCCTCTAAAAATAAATAAATAAATAAATAAAATCTTTAAAAAATAAAAAAAATAATAAAAATACAAGTTTTAAAATAAAAAAAAAGAAAAATAGAGACGTTTATTGAAGAAGATACACAATACAACAAACATTGTACGTAGGACAATGACACTTCAGTTCTCTTCAAAGTAGGCACCTTGGGACCTTACGCAGTTCTTCCGATTGCCATCAGCTGTCCCATCGTATTTTCCTGAATCTGACTTACGGTCAGAAATGTCTTTCCTTTCAAAGGTGATTTTAGTTTTGCGAAAAGCCAGAAGTTGAAGATGCTAAATCTGGGCTACGGGGGTCTGAGTCACCTGGGTGATTTGATGTTTCACCAAAAAACTCTATAGGAGACAGGATGCATGAGGGGGCACATTGTTGTGCTGAAGCTGCCAATCACCAGTTGTCAATAGCTGCAGCCTTCTGAGTCATCCAAATAGTTTCTGTGGAGGAATGTTCAGGCCTAATGCAAAATCTGATGCAGATTTGTTGCTCTTCTCACTCGGTCATTTTGAATGTGATGGCCACAGAGCACACGTGCTCACTCAATGGCGTCTACCGCCCCCACTGACTAGTACAGTGAAGTCATCATTGTTCACACATGTGCATTCCAGTCCACTCTCCTTGGTTATCAGGTTATATTGATGTTGTGCAAATCGTTCTCGTTATATTAACAATGGTTGGACTTTTTCTAGACAGGCTCATCCATAAATAAGGTGCATTAATGAGCAACAACAAACCAAAAAGAATCTAACCCAAACAATAAAGGACTATCAAGATGATAAAACTTAGCTATGCGTTTTGATTTAATAATAAAACATGTAATTCATATTTTCATTCATCATATTTTCAGAATTTTCTGTCAGATGTGCAATAAAATCTGAGTGGCCTGGCAAGAGCACAGCGGTTGGGGGGAAAGAAAGGGAGGCCCAGTGGTGTTTGGGAGGGGGAGGAAACTGAGTGATTTTGCCTTTTTGGAGTCTGAATTGAACTATATCTCTGTAACAGTTTTGGGGGGCATTCCACACTTTTTGTAGTTTCTAAATACGGAGTCCAGCAATAAAAAATAATCTGGCATTTATCTTGCCACAAGGTAATTCAGGCAGAAGCAGACAGAAGCCCAGATAAATCTGATCTTCCTGATCCTTCTGATTTTAACAGCCATTTGCGGAGTGAAAACAGTGTTTGCTATTAAATTAGAGCTGCACCATGTAACCTGTACACGATAACTATGTAACAATTCTGGAATGACCACGTGACCCCCAACTGTTACGAGTAAAGCCAGGGTGGCCAATGCTCACTGTACTGAGGAGTCAACACTTCCAGAGGCCCAAGGTCAAACACAGCAAAGGCACCGATTTCTCGGCACACTTCTCCCAGAGCTAATGCCATGCTTTCTGAAGTAAGGTGGAAAAATATAAGCATGAGATGACAAAATGGCTCTTTCATGAAAAACTTTAGGTTACATTCCTATCAATGTCTTATTTTTAAATTAGCAAACAGAGAAGCGTCCCTGAAGTGGAAACACAGAGCAAAAATCTTAAGGCCCACCCCTCTTTCCCCCAAATCCCCAATATAATGAATTCCCAACAAAAGTAAATGAGACAACCTCAGGCCACAGTTTACAATGAACAGGAGACTCAGTTTATTCCCAAAGATCATCAAGAGGGTTGAGACTTCTTAGACAGTTCCCGACACATGTCATTAAAGCTTAGACATGACTGCACTTCCATTGCTGACCTCTTCTGAACGCACTGGTGAAGTGAAAGCAGGACATTCAGCTGGTGTTCCAGGGATGAGGCCAATCTGAGGCCTCTGTGTGTTCAGAGGCCAATCTGCTGCATTTAATTCCAGTACAGGTTTGAATTTAGCAGAAGTAAGACTATAGATTCCGGTTCACCGCATGACAGCAAAATTAGAAGTAAGCTACAGGTTCAACAAGAGGCAAATAGCTAAATACACACATTTATTAAAAGCAACATTATAAGGACACCGAAAAATCAGTATGAAGCTTGAAACAATATGTAAAATATATCACAATATTATATATGAAAAGCATGATATGCAGTTGAATAAAACTAGGTAAACCTATAAAACAAAGTTCCATACCACACAAATAGCTCAGCTGGCTAAGTTGTTTGAATGTGGGACTCTGCATACCAAAATTTTATATGGTGTAATGGTACTTTCATAACTTTTTAAAAATTAGCAAATCCTAAGGGTATAATGGAGAGACAGTCCACAGGGTGTAGGACCCACCACTCCCGCCCTTGAAATTCTAGTTCCATTATTGTGGGGGCATGGAATTTCTTCTAAAAAAAAAAACAGGGTTTCCCTCACTATTGACAGTTGGACTGGGTAATTCTTTGTTGCAAGGGCTGTCCTGTGCACTGCAAAATGCTTATCAGCATCATGGCCTCTGCCCACTAGAAGCCAGTGGTACCCTCCAATCGTGACAACAAAACTGTCTCCAGACATTGCAAAGTGTCTCCTAGGGCAGGTGCCCCTCGATGGATTTGCAAGAGGTGACCATTAAATACCATTCCAACTCTAATACCGGATGATTTATTCAAAGTCAAAAGACATATCGGCTTTTCAAAAAGAGCTAATTTGTAGATGAGAATCAGATCAAAGGTAGACAAAAATGTAAAACAAAGCCTGTGCAAATTGTCTTGAGTTCAATCCCAGCCTCACTCGAAGAGGGAAGTGTTGTTGCTTCTAATTTAAAATTGGTTCTCAAGAAAATTCATTGGAAAGAATATCAGCTGAAGTTATCCTAAGGCCTTGGACAGCTTGAAACTCTGACTGAGACATTTGGATGGATGGATGGATGGATGGATGAAATGTTCAGCGGTCTTTGATGAGCAAAATAATATTGTAACGCAGTGCATCTGGAACCCTTGGGCAACAAATTCTCCCTTCTGTTCTGTGATGCTAGATGCCCAATTGCTTCCAGCTCCATTGAGAACACAGAGCAAGTCTGGCACGCCAAAGTGGTGGAATGCGTAGTGGCTCCCAAACTTCAGCCTGTGTCGCAATCACATGTGCCGCCTGCTAAATCAGATTGTTGAGCCTCAGCCCGAGTTTCTGGTTCAGTAGGTCTGGGATGAGAACCTGCAGTTCTAATGAGTTCCCAGAAGATGTTGATGTTGATGGCTTAGGGACCACACTTTGTGAATCACTGGGGTAGTGGACCTCGAACTTGAGGACATACAGAAATTACCCATGAAGGTTTTAAGGCTTGTAGCTTTTCCTGCCCCCTCACACTTCTTTTTTTTAAAATAATTTTTTAATTTAATTCTTGTTCAAGTACAGCTTTCTGTCTTATATTCCCAACCCTGCCCGCCCCCCCCCATGCTCCCCGCCTCCCTCCCATTTCCATCCTCCACCCTTAGTTATTGTCCATGTGTCCTTTATCCTTGTTCATGTGAGTCCATCCCCTTTTCCCCTATGATTCTCTCTGAAGCAGTGGTTCTTTGGAAGGCTTAGAAATCTGTGCTAATGAAGAACTTCCATTCCAAGTGATTTGGACAGAGATTGTCCTTGAGATCCTGTTAAGAGTGGGAATAGGTAGAAAAGGTGATGGCATTGAAGATGAACTTGGGAATCGGAGCAGAGAAGAAGCTGAGATGGGGCAATGGCATAAAGACAGTGGTTGTGTTTCTTGTGAAAGAAGGTGATACCCAACTCATTCCCAGCCCACAGGACTCTGGGTTTCCTAAATGGTTGTGATTCTTGATTTTCCCTCTAGATTTTCAGTTCAAGGGCAGAAAGAGCAGCCATCGGCCAAAAGAATCACATTATAAATGAGTAATAAGCAGAACATATGGAGGCACTTATGCAGATTATCAACCTTTTATTTGTGCAGTACATCTGGAACTTATCGATGCTCAACTGCTAGCAACTGAGTAAAATATTAGAGCCATAATTTACCCTCCATGAGGATGGCACATTATACAGAAAGTCCTCGGTAGATTTTGGCAGTTGGCTAAAGGTGAATTTAGGGGGGGGGGAAGGAATGACACAAAGTCCCTAGATAATACTTATGATCTGAGACTAAGGTTTATTTTAAAGGATAAAACATATATATTATCCTCAGGTCTGAGACTCACTGTTTCCAGGCTGCCACAACCTGACATAATCCTCACGGAACTCCCAGCACACTTCAACCCAGGAGGAACTGGGCGGGGTGGGGATAACTGACAATGTACATTTTTTTCTTACTAGAGCCACGTACAATTACTTCTTCAGCCAAATTGGATCTTATGATAGCTACGGGTATCTTGATTCCCAGACATCTGAAAAACCAAATAAAAAGTCTTTCTATTATTACTGAACAATGGTCATTAAAGATGGTTGCAAAGATGAGGGTTTTTTTTTTTTGTCCTTTCTTAAACATCCAGTCATAGGACTGTGCTTTCAAAAATCATTTCTACAGTTCGTGAAATACCTAGTCATATCTGTGTTTTCTAAAAAAGTTCACATTTTTGAATGATTAGACTTTAGAATGCTTACCTCTAACAATACTATCACAAATGACTGTTATTGTAACACAGACAAAAGCAACTTCTCTCTTCCTTTTTCTTCCTTTTAAACAGAACCATAACAAATTCCTATCCCCTCAGGGTTGTCATTATTCCCATATCATTAAAATAAACACCCTGCATTAACTACACCCATTAAAAAGAACAAATATTTTATTTTCTTCTTTAAACCTTATATGACAATAAGAGCTGTTTTAACTAAAAATATACACACTGGAGTACCTTAATGCCATGGGACTGCATATATTCAGTTTTACTGCATTACCTCTTTTTTAAGATTTATTTTTTAACTAATGATTGATTGACTTTTTAATTCTTAATTCTTGCTTCTTTTATAGAAATGTATTTCTTTACGGAAAGTTTGACTGTTTTAAAGATAAAGTTCAAATATTTATACTTCAAAAATAGGGGGACAAGGTAGGGATATTTCCTGCTGTTGAACCGAAGGAAAAGAAAATTTATCTCAGGAGCTACTAAGAATAAACATTATTCATTCTAATGACTAATTGGCAAGGAATTGGCCCTTCTTTCTTTTTAACTTGAATATTCTAACAGTACGCATGATATTTATGACACAGTACTTGAAATGCTGGCATTCTGGTCTAAGAAGCGTTTTTGGGAGATTCTACTTGCACGGATGGAATGGCTGAATAGTCTGTTAATACGTCATTCTTTTTCATAGAAATACTAACACCCTACGTATCTGACTTGTTTTAAACTATTGAATCCTGACAAAAGCTGCTACTGCTTTGCCATTCGGGTGGGCAGAGGGGGCAGTGGGGGAGTTGGTGCTTTGTCATTTCCAGGTCCCTCAAAAATAACTCAGATGAAATCAAGCAATCATGAATTCTGGGGCGCTGGCCAGGCCAAGTTTTAAAGTCATTTTAGTCCCTTCTGTGCTTCGATGTTCTCTCTATTACTTTCTTTTGTATCACATTAACCTCCTAATGTTCTTATCAACACTTATGGGATCCACATAAACCTTAAACTTGATAAGAATATCAGGGACATTTCTTAGAGCTTATATTAGTGATCTCCTTAGTAATACCTATCACCATGTACATCCTCGCTTTCATTAAATGAGCGGTTGCAGCTACCACTTTGAACTTGAAAACCATTGCTTTAGATACCAGCCTTAATGCATTTGATTCTCTACTAGTGTTAAAAGACAAGGACCCGGTTACCTAGAAATTTCCATGGTAACTTTTCATTTCCTTACCCGAAGTGAGGCTTCCAATGTCTTCGGAATCCTGACCTTTTCCATATTTAACCATTGCTTTGGGAGGCATTAACATCTGGCTTGGAACGTGAACCATGTGGTCATCTCCATTGCCATCCAACATGAAACCTGAGTATGCCTCAGCATTTAATTCCTGGTCCGTGTAGCTGTTCTCTTCTAGAAAAATCCCGAGTGGCTCCGGAGTAGCTCTAGGAGATAAGAAGGAAAGCTTAGGTAAATGCAGATAACTTCGGGGAATGCAAATACAATATCACAGCAAAATTAATGCAGCTATTTAGTTATGTTTTAGAAAATGATTGGTAAAAGTCTAAATTCATTTCCATCAAGTAGTTCATGAATATTGATTATACTTATTTAAAAAGTATAGTCCTGGCTGGTGTAGCTCAGTGGATTGAGTGCGGGCCTGGGAACCACACGATCACGGTTCGATTCCCAGTTAGGGAACATGCCTGGGTTGTGGGCCAGTTCCCAGCAGGGGACTCATGAGAGGCAACCACACATTGATGTTTCTCTCCTTCTCTCCTTCCTTTCCTCTCTAAAGATAAATAAATAAAATCTTTAAAAAATTTAAAAAAATAAAATAAAAAGTATAAACTGGTAAATTTAAAAGTTCCCATTTATCCTTCCTTTTCTATCCTATAGCCTATTCTTCATAGGCTATAAGCAGCTTATAGCCTATGAAGTGCTTCTTTGGAATAAACCAAGTTTGATTTGCCACAGAGTTTTAGATACACTACAAGAAAATCAATGATAGGTTATTTGTAACAACCAAATAATGTCTCACATTGACAATAATCACCATGTAAAAAATAGTCATGTAATTTACCAAGTACTGATCTGAGAGGAATAAGACTGTGTAAAATGTATTTCACTGACATCACACCTCTTAAAATACTCATAGTCCCTACATTTATATTCTTAGGCATTTCAGTGGTCACTATGATAATTTAGGAATACTTTTTATTTAGATGATGATAGAAACCACGTTCAATATAAGTTTATTGTTATTTAATTCATGTAAATAAGTTATACATTCAATGTCCAAGCTTACATTTGTATTTGATACTGGTGTTTGGCACCCACTGGTGCTACTTTAACTCTTCAGAGTTAACAAAGAAAGGGAAAAAGTCAGGTATAATACATGTATATGAATAATGCATTCACACCAAGTAAAAGCCAAGTGATACCAAGACGCCTGGGCTGAACGGTCACTGCACAGCAGTGCAGGTGAAGACGGGTGGTGAGGAGTTGAGTGCTCCCCAACAGAGGCGGGTGAGCTGAAAGCTCGGGTACCTCCACAGCATGCATCATTGTACCCATACTATACTTTTTTAGTTTTCAGGAATTCTATTTTGGCAAAGTAGAATCATCCATTACGTTCAACTAGGGTTTTAAATTTGCAGAGACATGGAAATAAAGAACAAACTAACAGTAACCAGGGGGGGGGGGAAGATAATGGGGGAAAGAAGGGGAAGGGACTAGTCAAGGAACATGTGTATAACGGATCCATGGAGTAGGCGAGATCAATGGGAGAAAAGGTGGGACAACTGTAATGGAACAACAATTAAAAAAATTAAAAATAAAAATACTAAAAACTTCCTAAATAAAGGACCCCTAGACAACGAATGGGGTGGGGGAGGATTGAATGTGGGAGATGGAGGGTGAGTAGGACAGGGGAGATCAATGGAGGAAAATGAGAACAACTATCATTGAACAACAACAAAACAATTTTTAAAAAAAGACAAAGACAAAAAAATTGTGTCTTCTTGCATTGGCTTGGATTTGATGCACAAATTCATTTTGGTCCAATAGTTGCATAAGAACTATAAGCATAGGGCAGTTTATTTGTACACGTTTAAATAACATAAATATTTTGTTGGGAGTTCTGCAGGACTTGATGTTTTCCTTTAAATGGTTTACAACTTATCCAATGCTGGGAAATGTGACCTCATGCTTCACATGACACCAGTGTTACATTTACCTTCAGAAGGTGTCAGCTATTAGACACTTCCTTGCTAAACCACCAAGTAAATGGAATATTACAGGAGTGCATTACCGGAAATATTACAGGGAAGCATTACAGGAACATGGACTCCAGGAATTCGGAGGCACCTTCATCCTGCCATTTTGCTTCTGGTTGTTAGAGGCCTCTTCTGTTCTGAGAAGCTCTTAGCTGGCCTGCCATCTGAGGCTGGAGGAGTCAGGGCCGTAACCTGGGGCTTTCACAGGCCTCCAGTCTGGGATCCAGGCTCAGCGAAGTACAGAGAGAAACAGAGAGCAGCCCAATGGGCCACTCTCATTCTGTTTGAGGTTCAAGATTCATTCAGATGAATTATTTCTATTTTTATTTAGGATCTAGTTTTAAGGGAAATTATGTACATGTACAACTCTATTGTGGGTTTTGTTTTGTTTTTTTTTTGCTATGTGTTGGGGATGAAACTGTGAATCATGTAACCCCACACTTCAGTGAGATAAGACATTAGGATAAACTGTAATAATAACCTTAATACATGTATGAAAAGGTGTAAACAGCCCTGGCTGGGTGGCTCAGTTGGTTGGAGTACGTCCTGTACACCGAAAGGCTGGGGTCCAATCTCCGGTAGGGGTGTCTACAGGATCGCACGTTGTAGTTTCTCTCTCACTCACTCTCTCTCTTCCTCCCTCTCCCTGTCTCTCCCTCCCTCCCTCTCTCTCTAAAATCAATAAACATATCCTTAGGTGAGGACTTTTTTTAAAAAGGTACAAACAAGGAGGAATTGTGGATTTGGTTTGAAAGTAAAGACAGGCCTCAAGGTGGAGACAGCTTCAGTCAGGGCCATACAAGAGGGTGGCGTTCCACTGGAAGGGACAGGGTCCTAGGGAGCAGGACCAGAGCCCCAGGAGGTGAGTTGACAGTTCGCTCAAGGCAAACAAGAGTCCAGTGTGGCTGAGACTCGGTGCTCATGGTGGGAGAGATGGGAAGCGAGGTCGAGGTGGGTTGAGGCTAAATTGGGCTTTCTAGATTCCGGGATACATTTCAATGTGGGAATTTCTGAAGAAACCATGAATTTAGAGGCAACGTTGTAATAAGGCTCACGCGGCTGTTTTAAAAACATCAATCCAGAAAGCATGCTTGATACAGAACTTCTGCTACAGAAAATGAAACGCACGCAGAGCCTTGACTTCAGAGACTCTATCAGCTTCCTTAGCCTAATAACCTGCCAACTGCCAGTCACAAGCCCAGCAGGCCATTAACACTCATTTGTAAATGTAAGAGCTTCCTAACTCACAGGAAATGCAGATCTTGACCCTCCTCTTCTTGGGAATTGATGAGTCTGCAGGCATTCTCAAGCATCGGTGGCGGGTACTGATTGAATCCTCCTACCGAGAAAGCAAAGTTATAGTTAGATTTTTAAACTAGAAATTGTGTAAGCTAGGTAAAGAGAACCCCAGCAGGAATCCTCTTCAATCAATAAATGCCACTAAAACATTTCAGCAAAATCTGGCTGGGGCGAAAACAGAAAATAGTAGTAACCAGAAACAGCCTTTAGAATTTGATGTTAGAGTGTTCTGCAAGCCAAAGACTGACCAGGATCAGGGGAAGAGACCTCCTCAAATTGTGCATTCAAAGGTTGACTGTGATGCGGAGATCTAATCTGACTCTGACTCTGCAAAGCTTTTCCACTGAGACATATGCTAATGAATCAAATATAGAAAAGGTATTTTTTATTACATGATTCTACTTCTGTGCCAAGTAACTCTGATTTCAAGGAAGAAAAGCATCACAGACAGGGTTTTGGTTTACTGACCTAAATGAATCCCTTTACCCCCTGCCATTGTTGTTCTACAATCTGTGAACTACTGAGGAGTGTACTGTGTCACCCCACGTTCAGGGAAACAAACACTTTTTAAAGTTAAAGGAAGCCTTGGACCATTGAACGATCAGAGGCTCCATGAAAGTATCTCATGGAGCCTTTTATGGAATCTTTTCTGGAGAATATTTATGGTTTTATAATAATCATATTTTTCTGGTTCTAAGACCAACAGTTTTTTTTCTATTTCCTTAAAATGAGACTACGCCTTTTAGTCAGTTGCACCTGTCAGTTGCCGATAGTGAGTTAGGAGTTGCGAGGCCGTTGTCTGCGTGCAGAACGGCAGATGTGCCAGCACCAACTCTTGCGGCCCTGGTGTCAGTCAGTGGTTTAAAAAATTCCCAGAAGTATTAGGAGAGGCGTCTTCTAACCCCTGCAAACCACATGGTTACGGGAGGGCAGTGAACTGGATGTTTTAGCAACACCATTCAGGTGGAAATCAAGAGTCAGCAAGCGCTACATAATTGCAAAGCCACTTAAGAGGCCAGCAAGCCCAGCTTTGAGTTATTTTATAGCCTTTGAAAGTGCTGCATCAACATCAATCTTAATGGCACAAAGAACAATAATGAACAGGAAAGGGTGAGTATCAATGACTCTGAGTCAAGAAACAGCTCACAAGACTCAAATTCTGAATAAGAAGTTCCAGGGATGCCTAGTTCACGGCACGAGTGATTTATGTTGGTCTGTCTAAACGAATTCTTCTAATTACTATAAAATAAAGTGCTCTAAAAGGAAAGTCACTGTCAACATTTAATCGGAAGCATTTTGCTTTCTTTTTACATAATGTAATGATGCATCATACAGTTGAAGGCATTAAGATTTAAAGAAATACCATGATACTCCCAAGTGGGCAATTATTTGCTTCTTCAATGGAATATGAGCTAAAGGGGCAAGGTAGAGCTCTCTCCACTATGAAGAATGAAGTCTCAAGACACGGGCCACTACGGTGGTGTAGGAGATTTCTTAAGCACCAGGGTTAACTTTGGAATTCTAGGGGTGGGACTGGCTTCAGCAGGACCCAACTCTAAACCTGGTGGGTCTCCAGAAAGAGCAGGTTTGGCTCAGACTCTTTGGGATCCTCTAGATCAAGGTTTCTCAACCTCACTGCTACTGCAATTTTGAGCTGGATCCTTCTTTGCTGTGGGGGGCTGGGAGGGTGTACTGTGCTCTGCAGGATGTTTAGCAAATCCCTGGCCTGTACCCACTAGGTACCGGTGGCATCCTCTCCCACAATTGTGACGATCAAACATGTCTCCAGACCTTTACAAATGTGCTCTGAGGGGCAAAACTCTCCCCAGGTAAAAATCACGGCTGTAGAAAGAGTGTTTCTCAAGCCACTTGTGGTGAAGGACAAAGTATTTTTATTTCTAATCCTTGGCAGACTGATACACTTTGTTATCTGACTCAGTAAGACAAATCCCGCTGCTTTAAAAGTTTCTAAATGCTTACTCTCCATTTCTGTATTTCTCTCTTCATAGCTCAGTTTGTGAACTAGCACCTGTTCAGTGGTGACACTGGAGTGCCTTGCTACTCGAAGTGTCCTCCTTGGACAGGAGTATTGACATCCCTCCGGAAACTGTTAGGTGCAGAATCTCAGCCTCCACCCTGGACATGGTGCATCAGAACCTGCCTGCCAACAGCTACATGTCGTATGCTCACACTCTTTGGGAGCAGCATAGGACCGGGCTGTCCTTACACCCTCACATATCTCCAGGGTGGGCCAAGGCTGGAAAAAATCCTATTGTAGCAGAGAAAACTTTTACTTAAGTGCTCATCCTGAAGACCACCTAAAAGTAGCTAAAATTCCTTTAGTTGAGCACGTGTGGCTCAGGAGACCTCCAGTGATCCTGTGCTTTCTAAAGTGCCAAGCTTTTGGCTAAGAGACATCCTGTCATGAAAAAGGAAGGCCCAACCACATGTTGACCAAGGTATAAATAAGGTATAATCAGCTAAGCCCCACCCCTTTCTCCAACTCGCCGGCAGGCTAATTCATATATTGGGGCTAGCTACAGACACAAAAACAAGTTAGATTATCAATATCATTGACAAACTAATTTGTTCAAACCGATGGGAAAAACAAAATAGGGACTCACGTCTGACTGTGTATACAAATGGCTTTAAAAACTTCACAATATAACCCAGATCTGGCTTATGAATTCTCCCAAGCTGTATCAGATGGTGATCCAGTGGGTAGCTGGCCAGCTCCTCCAAGATGTCCTTATGTGGAGAGCGCAGGGAAATCACAAACATGACATAGCCTCTACACTTGGCCCTCAGGGCCACCTTCTGTAATAACTTCCTCCCCTCTCGGTTTTCTCCCGCTGAGACCACAAAGATGACCTTATGTTTTCTCGGGCTGGGTGCTTCTGGGAAGAGATTCTCTAGGGTCCACAGCAGGGCCTGGCCAATGGTGGCCTCTCCACTTCGCTGCTGGAGGGAATTCTGGATGTGGCTCTTCATGAGGGCTGGGTTGTTGTACGTGGTCCATTCAAACTCTGTGTTCACTGCAGCCTTCTTTCTCCTAGAGCCATCCCAAGGAGAATAGCTCACCAAGGCAATCCTGTCCCCAGAGTCTGGGATTGAAGGGTCCGACGCAACGTTGAAGTTGTCAAGCATTGAGCTCACCAGGTCTTTCATGGCCTTGAACTCATCTTTTGCCATAGTCTGAGAATTGTCTAAGAGGAAAGCTACATCCATGTGTGAACTTTCAGGTAAAAGAACCTCTTTGATGCAAGCATTTGGAGAACATTTATCTGAAAATACATAGAGAGAGAGTTATCACTGGTTTAATGTTGGCACAAGACGGTTATGGGAAACCTTCAAGTGATTCGGTGACCGGTTACCAAGAATTAGTGATCTGACCAACACTTCTTTAACCTCAGTGAATGTAATGAGGAAGTTTCCGCATCCCAACATTTCTGTAGCAATTGGCGGACAATTTGAGAAGGTCTTTGTGAAAAGCAGATGTGGGCAGCACGGGTACTTAAAATCTGAGTCATGTCCCCACTCAGGAAATATTTTCAATTGTTAGAGGCTTTTGATACAAACTACCAAACTATCTCTAAGAAAACCCACATCGATTGAAATAAGCTTCTAAACCAATGTTCACATTCTGTGGAAACTGCGAACATTACAGAGATTGAAACCCTGATACACGGCACTGGAAGGCAGGAAAACTTAGGACAAAATTTGCAATCCAGAGGAGAAATCTCTGACAAAGCCAGCTTCAATAACTCACCCAGAGGACATGTAAGTGTGTCAGCACAGTAAACACCTCCACTGGACTCACCGTAGCAAAGGGTGCAGCGCCAAAGTCTCTCTGATGATTCACGTTGCCCATCTGAAGGAGGTGGAATCACCTGAAATGTCCCAGTGTGGTCAAACTGTATTGAAAAAAACAAAACGCATGTAATGCTTTGTTCATTTTCTTTAGTCATTATCCGGAAGCCATGGTGCACCCACTTTAAGGGCTAATTTGGAAAACACCCCACTAGTTACCATTATCTTGTATTACAGCCTTTGCTCCATTCAGTGCGTGTTTATATGGATATACACAATCCCCCTTCTATCCTGAACATAACGCAAATAATATAGAACAGGTGTCAGCATCCCTATTTTATGAGGAGAAAATTGCCACAGGATAACCACCAGGTCCATCCAATAGGGCAGGTATTAAAACGCAGTCTTATTTCCAGGCCTGCAACTCTGCACTGAATTTCTGCATGCTTCTGATTATGCACCAGCTGACTGAGTACCACATACCAGCTTCTGAAGTTGGGTCCTACAGAAATTTTACACTCATAAGTTTTCTTTGGCCTTTTTAAGTAGTGATTCCAACTATCACCACCCTAATCACACTGTATATGGCCAGTGGACTTCCCATTCACAAATTCCAGTTAAAAGTCTGTTTCAAAAGGCAGTTGACAGCAGATACTACTAAGTCTATGCAAAATTCTTGTTAGTACACTGCCTGATTTTGTGTTTCTTGATTACATTTTGTGCTTTAATACTCACTGGAATGGACAATAGGTAACATTAATTGATTAATTAATTAATTAATTCACTCATTCCTTGAGTCAAGAACTATTTATTGGGCATTTACTGCGTGAGGCACGGTGCAAGGCAGAAGCTTTCACTGCAATGAAATAATTCTATTATTCCCAGACAGTGAGGAAGGTATCTCTCAACCCACAAACATGCTCCTGCTCTTTCTCCATCTCCATTGGGAAAGTAAAGGGTTAGGAAAGGCAGAGCCTCCAGTTTTCTGTAAAGTGTGAAATGATCATTCGGAAATATTGTAATCATTTCACCCTTATGGTTAGACAGTATTTACTATGTTTCATAAAAGTAATTTTATGAAGTTGGATGCTTTGGGTGTTGCTTTGTATTTGACCTTCTTGGTCCCCCATGTAAAGACTGAATGCTACCTTGATAAATCAGGAAGTTTATCCATAGGAGTGAACCACAGTTCATTTATGCACAAGTGCTTATTGAATGTCTATAATGTTATAGGTACTGTTCTAGGTGCCAGGGGCACAGAGATGAACAAAGCAGATAAAATCTCTACCTTACATGGTTGTTGGGGGTCAAGTACAATAACATAATAAATCAATGATCTATTATGTTGGAAGATAATTATATTCAGGGAAAAAACTGACTTTCTACAGTCCTTTCTGTCAGGATCTATTGTGACTCTCCCAGCGGCTCCTATTTCTAAAAAATCTTGGATGTGATATGAGCAGATTGATGATCACCATGATTTTTTACAGTAGAAATATGAGTATTTGTATGAAAAGAGAGCTTTATAATCTCTTGCATGACATGATGGCTTCATGCAGGTCCAGAAACATGTATTCCATGGATAATTCGCATACATTTAAAAACAGTAGAACGGTACATGGAGAAGTTCTTAAGTGCGGTGGGTAGGGAGAGGGAAGCATCGATTTCATAGGAATCTGTGGTTCCAAAAGGGAAGGAGCCTCTCCTGGGAATCATGTTCACACCCTGGGGGCTCCAAGATTCCCTAAACTCCATCTGCCACAGGTTAAGACCAGCTGTTCAATGAGATACAGGGAGCGGATGACAGGTTGGAGACACAGGTCAGCAGAGGGCTGGTAGAACACCACATTCTCAGCTCTTTCAATCAGACAGACCTGAGGTCGAACCTTGTGCAGCCGTTCAGTAGCTGTCCAAAATTGGAGAAGTCACTCAAACTGTCTGGGCCTCCGTCTCCTCATTTTAAAATGGAGAAAACAACGGCATTGACTTCAGAGTTGCGGCAATGTATGAGCATGATGTCCATCTCTAGGGACAGTGCCTGGCACATAACAAGAGCTGAGCAAATGTGGCTGCAATTCCTGTTGACTCCGTTGCTATTTGATACTAGATTTCATAGGCTAACAATGCAGCCATGTAAACTGCAGAGGGACCGAAGAGGCCACACATCTCCCCCTACTCCCCACCGTTCCCTTCCCGCTGGTAGTACTCCTGCCTTAAAAATGAAGAAGTTGCCAAGAGAAGTTCTTACCCCAAAAGCCTCATCAAGAAAATCCCTTCCATCGAAAGCAAAGACTGTTGGACTGATATCCAGGGCGCTAAGCTCCATGGTGGCCGTGATGATGGATGACCGACTGGATGCTTGCCCATTGCTAAAAAACACAGCAACTCTCCTCACGTTGGCTCCCACAGATGTCCGCTTGAAAACATTCCGGGCCACAAATCTCATCACATTACCAATGTCTTGAGCTGCTGTGGGGCTTTTATATTTTATTTGGGAAAGAAGCTGGAGGAGTTGCTTCTTGCTATGGTAGTCGGACCGACGGATGAGATAGCTGGTGTCTGAATCATAGGAAACCACAGCAACTCTTGCTCCCACAGGGCAGTTATTTTCCCTGATGTTAAGGTCATTGACAATTGAAGTGATGATATTCCTCATTTCATTAAATCTCGGTTCTGTGATACCATAGGACTGGTCCAGGGCAAATACCAGCTCTGTTGGATATAGTGGACACTCTTCTACAAAAATGAGAAACAGAAGTATTAAGTGATATCGCTGGATCATAAGTCTTTCCCAGTCCTCTTTACTCCAGTAAGGCTGGTCCACGCCAAGGTCTGGGAAAAGGCAGGTGCTACATACAACTCTAGAACTGAAGGTGCTGACATTTTAGCTTGAAGGTGTCGCATAAAAATAGAGCGTTAAAATTTGGTTACATGAAGTGCAGACTTCTCAGCCTTTCCTTCCTAGTACCCATCAGGGTACCTGGTAGACTTCATTCTAATTCACAGAGTTTTATAAGGCACTTATGTGTCCAAAGTTTTTGTTTTGTTTCAGAATTAAAGGGAATGGTGCCATACTTGGTAATAAGGTCCAAGACCCTGCGGGTCTACTTCAGCAGGCCTCTAGGAGACCAGGAGCCCTTGGAGTTGACATAACTGGCCTTATTAGCAATGTCACCCAGGGGATGTAAGGCACCCTGCAACACTGATTGTGGGGTAGGCCCTGGGCAAACCACTCGCGGCAGAGTCAAGTTGGCAAGTGGTACGTGGTGAGAAGACAGGTGAGTGAGATGAAAGGTGTGGGTCTGAGGGAATAAAGGACACATTGCCTATCCACGAAGGTGGTGTCCACGGGGTCAAGCATCAAACAGGGCAATGGAATATGACCAATCAGAGAGCCCTGTCACTGAGTCCCTCAGCAACACAGGGGGAACTCCATGAACAAACTGAGCTGTGAATTGGGGTGGGGCCTGGAGAGAATAGAAGAGTAAAGGGCCCATTTTACAATCAGGTCCAACACGACGTGGTCAGTCACAGTCCAAAACAAGACAGAAGTGTCTACATAGAAGGAAAACGTCCTTATTCCCACAGGGTGAGAGTTGCTTTCAAGTTGGTCTTTTCAGAACATCGTAATAATTTCAGCAAAAAATATACTATCGTAGGAATACTCACCTTTCCAACATGCTATAAAAATGAGAAGAGAGGGAGAGAGAGAGAGAAGATTTGATTATACTTTTGGAACACAGACTAAAAATAATCCAAAACAATAAACATTTCAACAAAGTTTTATATATTTTTTGACTGTAAGTGCACATGAAGCTAACACCCAAGTTACGGGAAGCCAAGGCTGAAGACTGGAGGCTGGAGAAAGACATGCACAGAATTTCATTCATTTGTGAAACTTCTGACCCTTTCTCCGTGTGAGTCATGGCCAGCAGACTTTAGCAGAATTTTGGTTGAAACCTGAAACATTGATCACTTGTCTTAGAAGCAGAACAGATGAGCCTCTGTTGAAATGGTGAGATAGCTAATGTTTAATTTGTTTTATATATTTTCTTATAGGCTTCTGAGCATCATTCAGCAAGGCAAGGCTAAAATATGGGGTTTTATTTTCTTCCCTGATAAACACCCTGGGAACCTCTATTTCCCTGCAATAAATACTGTGAAGATTGCCAAATGGCATTGTCTCTGCTAAATATGCAGTTCCCGAGAGTTATCTTTATATCTAGAGAGATAAGGGAACCCCGCCCCCTGCCTCCTAAGGATTTCTCCTGAGCAGAATGGCATTGGTTTCTCTAAGTGATTTCTTCTGTCAGATGAAATGGGGAAATCTTTAAGTAAGCACAGGCCTGACAATTTTTGTGTTTATTTTACTCAGTTCCTAGGAAACAAATGAGTCACTCCAATATGATGAAAGTCAATATCAGCACTGACAGCAAACTGGCCTTCCATCCTGCTGCCCCGTAGCTGGGCTCCCCTCCCAACAACCCTATGGACATCTTTTGTCCTTAGCCTTCGCCAGCAGACAGCACATAGCACCCACAGCCTCCTCTGCATCACAAGGCTGAAACAGATGCCTTTTCTTTGGACAGAGAACTTTCTTATTTGTTAACCTCCAACCCCACTACAAGGCTAGAAGCTGGAAATAGACACACCTGTCTGGGTTTGAATCTGGGTGACTTGGGAGAAACTAGTTGACCCCTTTGAATGTGTTTCTCTTTACGTTTATTTTTTCTAGAAATCCTCTTCAATTATGCCTCTTACCCCAAAACTCTAATCATTTGGGTCCTCCTGTTTAATTCTCAGCCACGCTCATCTCTCCTCACCCCCACCCCCCATCCCCCCTCCCCCCCCCCCCCCCCCCGCCAGCTTCCTAGATCTCTTATTTTATTCTGGGGTTAGGGTCCGAGCCACCAGTTCAGGACCCAGCCCTCCTTCCTGTGGGACAAAGAGCTGCTGCAGGATTTGAAGAGCAAACGTGTCAGCAAGAGTCTGAACAGGCAGAGCCTCAGTGATGTTGTCCATAAAGTGAGTTCATCTGAATTAGCTCTAAAGACCTGCCACCCAAATCCCCATCTAGGATCCAAACTCTGGAATTTCACCCTCACTGACCAGCACCTGCCTGGTCATAGAGCCCACCACTCTGCCCTGGCCCCCTAATTTCCCGGCTAACTCCTTTCATTCAGTGTTGGAAAACTACCTTCAAATCCTAAACCCTCCAAGGGCAGGTGTTCACCGACCCAGTTCCTTTTGCCTCCTTTGTTCTTTCTTGGGAAGGCATCCCTTCATTTCACTGAGAACCAGCAACACCTTGAAGGCAGTCTGACCACACACTCATCTCCCCTACTATGGCTCTGTCTTTGTCCTCTCCCTGTGCCCCCAGGCCTGGTTCTCCCCTCTTCCCTCTGCTGGAGAGCCTTGCTACTTCTCAAGCTATGCCTTTCATGGGTCCCTTCCCTGTGAACCCTTTCTGCATTGGCTTCTTCTTGTTCCTTTTCAAGTTGCCTGCATTTGGCAGGACTCCCTCATCTCTGCAATGCCATTCTCTGTCCTTCAGTCTCCCCGAGTTTATCCCTTGGGGTTCTGTTTCCGTCCCTCTAGATTCCTACTCTTTGGAACCTCATCCATCCATGTGGCTCTAAGGACAACAGACACTTGAGTGACTTCAACACCTGAATCTCCTTCCCTGACGCTCACCTTTTTACAGCCCATTTCATGGGCTGCCTGCACTTTGGTTCACTTTAGGGCCCACACAACATTACTCTGCCTCTAAGATGTTCCAAGCCATCATGTTTTCCTACCAGCCGATGACCGTTTACAGACCCCTCCTCTGCCTCCTGATCCACAGGGATACTTAGCTCTCCCCGTCTGGACTTAAAGGGATTTTAAACTCGGTTTAGTTGTTGTTCTGTCTTTGCCACATGCTTGCAATGCTGCATTTTCATCCAGTGTTCCTCAGTCAAGTCTCTGATTTTCCCATCTTACATTTTTATGGTTCTGATTGTATAAGCATGATTATAAACGCCAATGCAAACATGAAGACTAATCACCTAAAATTCTACCACCCTAACATAAGTTGTTACACATTTATACTTTTGCCTCTACTATTTATTTGTATGTATTATATTTGCCTATATGGAAAAACAAAGATCTGACTTAATTTTATGTTTGTTCATGGCAATATTTTTCATATTCTGATTGCCTTCATAAAAACCATATCTGTACAGTTATTTTGCTCTAATGAATATTCCAACATTCATCTATATCTATAATTTTTTCCTTGCTTTGCTTTATTTCCTTTGAATAAATTTCCAGAAATGAGATTACTGGGTGTTTTCTACCTTATTTCCTTCTTTCATAACCACAGACAACCCCTCTATTTGTTGACTTCTGCTTTTTCCCTTTGCTGAAACTATTGTCTTGTCACTTCTCATCATGTCCTCATAGTGGGGATTCAATGACTCCCATCCAAGGAGCTTTCGTTAACTAAGTAACAAACCAAGGAACCCCAAGCTCCCATGTTCATCCCTTTAATACCATGTTTTCTCAGTTCCAACTTTGTACATAACTGTTATACAAATATGTGAGCTCATTCACACACCATTCGAATTGGTCTCTAATTGCTTCCTATAAGGCGTGTTTTCTCTCCTGTATGAATTGCATCTCATGAGCTAAGTTAAAGTACACATCACTACTTATATCCCTTTGTCTCCCACCTTTGAAGGGAGCTGTTCACACGGCAGGCTCTCACAGTAAGCCTGAGGCAAAGGATGTTTGCCTTCTCCACCAGTGAATTCAGCTGACTGGTACTACCCACTCGCATCGTCTTCACCCTAAGTGCCCTCACCAATCACCGATGCTCTCCCTCTCCGACCCACAGATACTCACGACTATGGTTCCGCACAAACTGGATCAGCTCACATTGCTAGAAATAAAAAAATAGAGAATAGAAACATGAGCACAGTGGCTTCCTAGTGGCCATATTTATTTTCCAGTGGACCGGTTGGGTTTTCTTTAATGAATAAGGAGATACATACAGAATATATAGGTGTCCCTGCCATGCCTTTGGGGCCCTAGGAAAACAAAACCAGAGAAGGTTATTGGCATATGAACTGGAGTCTTTAATATCAAAACAAAAGCAGAGGAAAAAAGTCTTCATTCTTTTTTTAAGTTAAAAGTGATGTTTTGCATCTGTTTATTTTATTTCAGGAACACAGAAATATCCGAATTTGAATGATTCTAAGTTGGTTATTTTAGGGAAATTTCCAAAATAGCGGAGTACAAATGTTTGCAACATGCATATTCACAGTGGCCAAGATACAGAAACAACCCAAGTCTTTTGATAGATGATTGGATAAAGAGTCTACGGCCATACCACCCTGAATGCACCCAATCTCATCTGATTTCGGAAGCTAAGCAGGGTCGGGCCTGGTTAGTACTTGGATGGGAGATGATTGGATAAAGAAGATGTGGTACACATATATACAATGGAATACTCCTCAGCCATAGAAAAGATGAAATACTGCCATTTGCAACAAGGATAGATCTTGAAAATACCATGCCAAGTAAAATAAGTCAGACAAAAAATGGTCAAGAACCATATGCTTTCACTAATAGATGGGATATAAAACTGAAAGCAACAAATGAACAGACCAGACAAACAAACAAAAACTCACAGACACAGCCAATGGTTACCAGAGGGAAAGTGGGGTTGGGGGTAGAAAAGGGTAAATGGGGTCAGATCCGTGGTGGTGGAAAGCACCGCTGGAGAGAGTGATGAAGATTCCTGATCCGGTGGATTACAATGCTCTTTCCCCACGTGAGAGTTTTTTGTGTCAGTGTTAGATCAATAAAGCTAAAGTCTGCCCAGAGTAAACTGAATTATTTTATTTCTTAAAGATATTTGTACTAAAGACATAAAACTTAGAAGGCACTTCTCACTAGACAACTTAAAATTGTAAATGACAGACTTCCCAAAGCACGGCAGGCAGGAGAGGAATTTATTGAGAACTCAGAGGTACAAGTTCATGACAAATCAAGGAGTTTCAAATGCAAGCAGCAGCCCACAGCCTCTACAGATGTGAAAGAACCAAAGACAATTACACAGGAAAAGGAGCATCACACAAAAGAAGAGCAGACACGCTATGCTCATAAATGCTGAGAGGTTGTAAGAAAAAGGAGTACGGGTACCGTATTTTGCCGTGTATAATGTGCTCCTGTGTACACTGCACACCCACATTTTTGGCCCAAACTTTCAGGAAAAAAAACCTTTTTGTTTTCAGTTTTTAACTTAAATATTTATTTTTATTTAGAGACTTGTTTTTTGTATTATAAAAGAATGTTAGCATTTGTTTTTAAACATATTATGGTACAAGAAATTTTATGTAACAAATAATTATAAAACACAAGAACAGATACAAAGTATTTCAGGTACCATCCATGTGTAATGTGCATCCTTATTTTTCCCTCAAAAATTTGGGCAAAAAAGTGCACATAATACATGGCAAAATATGGTAATTAGTGAGATGATTCGAGAAGGTTCCTGAGATGAGGCCAGCCTTTCTTGACAGTTCCAGCTTTCCTCTGTTCCCCTTCTTCCTTCTTTTTATTAGGATCAGGCTTTGCCTTGGCAGCTGGTTCTTAACATATTTGCTCACATGGTTCCCTTTGGGCAGCTAGGATGCTGGCTTCAGAAAATTCTATTATTACAAGCTCATACTCATGCAATTCCACCAGCTCCCCAGCTGCTCAACCATGAATGTCAGAGCAAGAATCCTTTGTTCTGAACGTCAGCTCGGTCATCTGTCCATCCATTCAGCCGATAATCAGCGAAGTGCCTGCTGAATGCCGAAGCACCCCATTCTATGCTGCTGGTGTCAACCAGAACAGTTGTGGCATCCACAGTTCTACCCATGGGAGAATATTCTCTTCCTGACCCAAATCAGGGAATTGTGTCTCTCACTAAAGGATGCTGACTCATGTCCTTCCCTTTACAACTTAGGGCAGAAAACAGAGGAGAATACAGAGCCCCATAAACAGAGAGAGGAACAGCTTCTGGCCAATAAAGAGGATAGGCGGCCGAGAACTTGCAGAGGATTGGAACTGCAGAGCCTGTGTTATAAAGTACTTAACTGTAACTTTGAGCAAGTTTTCCAGCAGAAGCTGAGGCTCAAGGGCCTGAGACAAAGAAGGCACATTCTGTCAGATCAGCAGGGTCAAGTTTAAGACCAGCAAAATATGGGAGCTCCAGAATCTGGACAAGAGATAAGTCCAGACTGGCAACTAGCTCACAGACTAGATTCTCACCCACATGACTAAGAATATTTACCAGGCAATACAAAAGAAATAAAAGACTGTATCAGAATATCTATTAGAGCTAATTGATTCTCATTCTACTATGAATTCAGTCTTCCACAAACTCCCATGGTTTTTGTTTCCCTTATAAAGTCCCAAGTAGGAGGACTCCCCCAGGCAGTCAGAACATACCCACAAAGCACAAACCAAGGTAAGCAGTTTTCCACTCCCTGCACAATGCTGCCTGCGCCTGCTACCTGCAACACAGGTGCTGGCAACATTAAGTTCTTACCTGACTGTACTCATTAGGGGAAAGAGAGCATGTAGATAAATCAGTACAATAACATGAGAGAGACTAATACAGAGAGATGGGTATTTCATCAGAGGGAGATGGGCCTGACTGCCCAAGTATGCTTCCAGAGGTGGCATTTCTCTTACGATGAAATCATAGTGGGAAGTTGCAGTTATATTTCCAAATATCTCTTGGGTTCACATTTTGAGGACAGGAAGGGAATACCAATGGTTTTGGGAAATTCTATCAACTTGCCTAGCATGATGGAATGTTGCCAGGATACTTTATGCAATTTCACCCCTATTTTTTAAACTTCAGGAAAAAAAGTAACAGTAATAACTAGTATTTGCATTGAACTTGAAAGTTGACAAAGACTGGTCACTTGTGAGCATGTGATCCTCTCAGCTACCTTTTGAGGTTGTTGTCACAGGATACGTCATCTCCATTTTAGGGGTAAACTGAGAGACTCAGTGACTGGCCCAAGGACACACAGCCAACAGGAAGCAGAATCTGGACTTGAATCTAGTGCTTCTGACGTTAAATTCTGGGCCCGTTCCATTGAACACCCTACAAACCAGTGTAATAGATGGGACTTAGATCACATGCGTACACTTACTCTCTGCCCTGGAGGTCCGTGAGGCCCTCGAGATCCCTTCACGCCTCTCAAACCCGCAGTGAGCTGCAGACAGAAATACGGGTTACTTTCCACATCATCAGCCAAGAGATTACAACTGTTTCAATGAGACCTTACAATTAAAAATATTTTTGTTAAAGAAAGCAACAATTAATTCAAGTCAGTTCCGTACATGAAATATAAACAGCTATCTTAATCATCAGGAAACATCATTTCCCTTGGAGCCTCTTCATTTAGCAACACACTTAGCTCTGGCACTGGCTGTGCATTTCAATCTAAAATAGTTATAAGCTAGGACTGATGCTAAAAAAGAAAGAAGGAGAGAAAACCAGTACACTAGGGCACACAGAAGTCTAATAAAAAGCCCTCCCAACTGCAAAGGGTTGAATATAAAATACCATCGCCCACGTACATAAGGGGGCCGGGAGGCCTGTGTCATTCCCATATCTGAAGGTGGTGGATATGGGTGCTAATGAAATATATCCACCAGACAGAAAGTATCTGTTGAATTGCAACTCTTTCATGCCGATAATGACACAGCTATTACACTCAAATTTTAAAATAAAAGGATGCTTGTCTCAGCATCTTGTTTTTAAATACATATAACATTCTGCTCTGCACTTTCCTAATTAGCAGATCTCAACAGCTTTCCTTTTAAGGCATCTCAATGTCTACCCCAGATGACCTTGGTTGTCTGGGTAGTGGAACTGTCAGAAAACCCGCCGGGACACAGCAGAAAGTTGACAGCTTCGTTTCCACTCACAGGATCGATATTCTGGGCTGTCACGAGTGCCGTAGAAAAAGACTGGAAGGCACTGACCAGCCTCGGAATGGCCAGTTACCCTTCCGTAAATCTCTATAATGGTTCAGAGTCAGGGAACCACAGGCTTTCAGGGCTGAAAATGACCTTTCATGCCATTAAGTTCAACTCTCAAGTTGTAGAAATAGAGACCCTGAAAAGGTGTGTTGAAGATCACAGAGCCAGGAAGTGACATTTGAGGTGTCCTTGGGATGGAGTGATAACCCACATTTATTATCGCAACAGAAAAGAAAGGGTCTTTCAAAGAAACATGTTTTGTGCCTGGAATTACATGTCACTTACTCTCAGTCCCCGAAATCCTTTGGGTCCACGTGCCCCAGGAATTCCAGGATTGCCAATTTCACCCTGAGGATTCAGATGTAAGAAATCAATCTTTAATCAAATGTTAAAATATTTGCTGTGAAAGAATAAAAATCTCTCTCCCTAATCCAAAACCTAATTGATTCTATAACTATACCAGATATTAAACACTAAAAGTTATCTCCTATCATTTGGAACCAAGTCATTGATATACTTAGATATTCTATAAACTATTTTAAATTTTCTAAATTTATTTATAAGTATGTATAATTGCTGTCTAATACAAATATCTAAGAAAAATGCTTGAAAATCAGGGAAAACATGTAGAACACTGACTACATAAAATATTAAATAGTGAATTACTTCCTAAATTTATGTATCATTTCTGAAAAAGTGGAAGGTTAAATAAATTTACTCTGACGTTGGTAGGACTAATTTTGGCGTGTATTTATGCCAAAAATATGCTGATTTCACATTTAACCCTACATTGAAACCCGCTGTTTTTCTCCCCTTATTATAAATTAGAAAACTGGTCCTCTGTGATAAGAACCCTGTCCTAACAGTTACTTACACAGTCTCTTCTTTACCCTTCTCCACTGAAGGAAAGAATCTCTTTTGTTAATTTATCAATTTAAAGCACTTTTAGCCATGCCTGGTGTGGCTCAGTGGGTTGAGTACGGGCTTGTGAAGCAAAGGATCGCTTGTTTGATTCCCAGTCAGGGCACATGCCTGGGTTGCAGGCCTGGTCCCCATTGTGGGACACACAAGAGGCAACCACACATTGATGTTTCTCTCCCACTTTCTCCTTCCCTTCCCCTCTCTCTAAAAATAAATAAATAAATAATAAAATCGTTTTTTTAAAAGCACTTTTAAAAGGATTTAAACATTGTCTCTTCTCCTAGGGTTGATTCGATTTCCTTAATTAGACCCCTTTTAAATCCATATTTTCAGCTTCAATTTGAGTATCACTTTAAAAATGTGGAAGATACTCTTCTAGACAGGACACTTAAAAAAAAGAAAGAAAGCCTGACTGCATCATTTCAGTGTACAAAACAGATACAACGTGATCTCCTCTGGGTGAAATGGCAGGTGCACCTGGTTCTACAGCAGGGAGATGAGCTTCAGGCTGCTGGGTGGGGAGGAATTCTGGAAGGTGGTTGATCAGAAGGGTAATGAAATTGAGGCTATGCTTTGAGGAGGGAAAATCAAGTGACAGTCGTGCTGGGATTAACTGAGGAGGAAGAAGTGAGAAGCAGGAGACCAATAAGAAGAACACCGTGATCTTTCTGATGAGAAGAAATAAAGGCCACAAAAATGAAGGACAAATGACAAGAGCTGAAGCCAAAAGCCTTGAGTGCGAGCCCCGAGGCAGAGCAGTCCAGAAGAGGACAAAGGACTGCACTGGAGAGGACACGTAGAGTTCAGGTTTCAAGACAAGTGACATCAGGCAGTGAAGAACGCGACAGTCTTTTCCAGTGTCAAGATTCAGAGTTGAGTGTGGGCCTTTTTTCATGAAACTCAGGTAAAACGAATGCCCTGCTTTTTGTTCTCTTCACTGAGGTCTACAAGCTTATCTAAATTCTCAAATAAAAGGTTAAGATCGTGGTAATTTCAAAAGAAGGTCATGCATATGATACCTTTTGCCCCATATCTCCAGGTAATCCTCTTGGGCCCTATAATTTGCAGCAGAAAACATAAATGAATCAACGTAAACACTTCTGTAGTATGATCATTTTTTTCTCAAATTATTTAGGTTTGATTCACCAATTAAAGAACTGTTTTCAATATTTACCTTTACTCCTTTCCGTCCCATAGGACCATAGCCTGGGGTGCCATAATCTCCCTGTGAACACATCAGTTCATTTCAATTTCTCAAAACAGAAGATTAATTATAATGTATACTGGGGGGGTCATAAGGTTAGGAGAAAAGCACTGGGGACTTCTGGGTAGAGGGGACCTAATCAGTGACCTTGAACTCTGGCAACATGCTTGTTGCCAGGTTTTCCGCACTTGTTGTCCAGCTCCACTTTGCAAACATTGCAGGAGACAAAGGGGTGGCCATTTAGGACTTAGGGAGTCAGTGGCTGTTTCTTGCCTGGAGAATTCGGAGCTGGTCTAAAGGATGGAGGTGAGGAATTCCCACAAAAAGAATTATAAATGGCCCATAGACATATGGAAAAATGACAAACTCACTAGTAACCAAAAAAAATGCAATTTGAAACAGTAATGAGGTACCACTTTTTGTCCATGAAACTGATAAAGATAAAAATAAGAAAGTGACAATAGCCATTGTTGGTACAAATGGCCCGAGGCAAGCATGCTGCTGTGTGACACATGGGTGCATATATCACTGGAATTTTCTGAAGGGCACTCTGCAATAGAGGCCGAGCCTTATTTAGATGTGCACCTAACCTTTGACCCTGCTGTGCTACGACTCAAAATTTCTATGTAGAAATGAATTACAGTTTTGTTCAAAAACAATTTAGTTAGGTACAAGAACGTTCATTTCTGTTGCTGTTTATGGCAGTGAAAAACTAAAAACAAATGAAAGATCCAATAAGAGATTGGCCAAATGAACTAAGGTACATACATTCAGTAGAATATTTTGCAGTTATTAAAAGTGATGTTGAGGGGGTAATGTAATGACATGGAAATATGCTCCTAATATGTTGTTAACAGAAAAAAAAGGATTTGGGGGACATATCTCTATAGGATATTAATAATAGCTATCTCAAAATGGTGGGATTAGAAGTATTTTTTTTGTTCCCCATTTCCCATCTTTTATGCTTGGGAAGTTTTTTTATATCTTGCCTAACAATTGTAATAAACATTACTTTTAAAAAGGTATAAAAAATGTTGTTCCTATGTTAGATGCTCCATGGACTGAGACCCTTATACAGGGAACTCTTCCGCGTGGTAGTGGTGAATGTAGCCCAGCCCCTGATTTGGAAAACTTGAGGGAAGCCAGTCGGCACAAAGGAACCAAGCCCACGGATCAGTTCTCCTGTGGAGAATCAGGCCTGCATTAGGCTGCTATGAGGCTTGCTTTTGCTAAAACTCCTTCACCCTGAATTGAGGTAGCAAATATTTACTGCGCATCTTTAAAGTAACTTCCTAAAGTCTGTGCTAAACCTCTCAAGTATGGAGTGTAACCAGTGTAACCACTTTCCCCCTAGCATCTGCAACATTCTTTCCTTTGAAGTAATTAGCAACATTCTTTCCTTTGTTATCTGTAAAAGGTAATCACCTGCAGCGAACCTGTGCATAGTAAATGAGGACCATTCTTGATGTAATATACCCAGAAAAGCAATAAAAGCTTGTCCAGGTAGAGGCCAGGGCCCCCTCTCTTACTTAGAAAGCAGCCGCTCCATCCCTTTTCCTCCACAGGACTTCTGTAGTCCATGTGAGTTTGTTTGTCGCAGCCACAACACATGGACATCGCTGGCCAGAGTCCACATCACCCTTGTATAGCCAGAGCCACTAGAACAGGTGCCCAATTCTTGGCCTCATTGCCTTCTTCTTGTTGTCGCCTTGGAGTATTGCAATAGCAGAGAGAAACGGGTGGTGCTGTTTTTCAACTGACATGTGTCTATATATCCACGTTGGTTGTTAAAATATTGAAATGGCCAGTCCTAACCCATCCATGATCCCCTCTGCATGCCCCCTTTCCCTCTGGCGTTCGCCCTCACTTGAACAGACTAGCTAGAGAATGACCGCTGCAGGGGATGGGAGAAATGCCCGCACATCTTCCTAGGAGGTGCTGAGATGCCTTCACTATCCCAAACCGTATAAATCTCCTTTTCTCTGCCTCAAACTGAGCACTTGGAGCTGGGAAAGGGTAAGGGTCCTAAAACCTCATACCTGTTTTCCTCGCTGTCCAGGTGGCCCCACTGGCCCAGGATCCCCAGGAAGTCCGGGTTCTCCCTAGCAAATGGGACAAGAAGAGTGTCAGACTGGTAAAATCAAACCTAGCTCCCACCATAGGAAGCTCTGTCTACTAGAAGGGAAGACAGGGTTCTCAGTGAGGATTCAACATGTATTAGGAGATGGTGTGCGGAAACCAAATCATGGTCTTCCCCCAAACAGGCAGAAAACATCAGCAGCACTGGAATCAGGCAGAAAATATCAGCTGGACTCAAGGACTGCTTCCCAGTGTTGTAGAAGCAGTGAAGGAGAAGGCAGAGCAGAATATTTACTCTAGGGAAAACTGTTCCCAACCAACGACTATTTATTGTTGTAGAAAATAAACCACTGAACAAGATAGGTGTGGTCCTGGTTGGAAAGAGAGGCAGCAGACAATTCTAAACCTGTGTGATAAAGAGAAGGGGAATCTGAATTAGATCCGGTGGGGCTGGGAGGCTGGGAGGCTGGCTGCCTGGAGGAAAGGGGCGTGGATGCTGAGGCTTGAAGGGTGAACTATAGGAGCTGGAAGAAGGACCACAGGATGAGTGAGAACATCCAGGTAGAGGGAAGGCATTGGTGAGAAGCCTGGGCCAGGCATGCAGGAAGGAGAGGAGCTACAAAGCCCTAGAATTAGATAGAGTCCATCAGCAAAGGGTCTTCTCAGCTACTTCATAGTCTGGAGATTTTCCTAAGCATCCTGGGGATGTTAGGATTGGCTACATAATTTGTGGGGCTCCGTGCAAAGGGAAAGCACAAGCCTCTTGTAAGACTTTCAAGACGGTGACAGCACAGCATTCAACCAAGCACAGGGCCCTTCCAAGCTAGGCCTGCTGTGTGACCACACAGTTTCTGGTCCTTCAGCTGGCCCGGGGGAGGGAACTTCTGAGAGGTTGCAAGCAGATTGGTGAGATTCCGAATAGGCCAATAGTGTGCTCTCGGACAATCTCAGACAGAGCCACCTCGGAGGGGGTGGGCTGAACTGAACAGAGAGCTATTGGCCCAAGTAGATTTGAGTTCTGACCCTCCCCCCACCCTTGGCCCGAGTCTGCCGCCATGTGCATTCATGCATTCAGGAACTCGGGATGCTGAAAAGACTTTTCAAAGTCGTGTTATGATGAGTGAGATTGCTGTGTCTCTCCTAGTGAAATGGGGCAGCTTCGTGGAGAGGTAAGCAGCTGCCTCTCAATGGGAGGAGAAGAAAGTATTAGCAGCACACTGTTATCCGTGTCAATGAGTTATTTCACTTGCTTGTTTGTTAGCAGAGGAGAAGAGGGGTAAGGGGTCAAATACATGGTGATGGAAAGAGACTAAACTTTGGTGAACACACAAAGCAATATACAGATGATGTATTATAAAACTGTAAACTTGACACTTACATGATCTTCTTAACCAGTATCACCCCAATAAAGTTAGAAATAAATAAGTTAATAAATAAGTGTTTAAAGTCCCGTCAATCTATGAGCAGAAAACTCATGGGTGGTTAATGGTGCCTGGATTCAAACACGTGAAGAATTAACATGAAAATCAAGCCAAGAATGGAGATAATTTCCCTCTCAGTACTTGAAATCGATGAAAACAACACATACCGGTTTCCCTGAAGGCCCGGGTCTGCCAACACTCCCCTTAGCTCCCATGGGCCCAGGAGCGCCCTGAAAGACAATGGAAAATGGAAATGTTGGCGCTGCAGCAATTCTTAGAAAGCCCATGAGATCACTTCTGCTTTTCTTCATGTCATTTCCAACAACTCCTGGATGCTTTCTTAACAAGAAACCCAGCCACCCAGGGAAGAGAGAGATCGAGGCTCAAACCAGATGACTCAGGCCACAGTCCTGGTGGAGGACCACAGGCCCTCATCTGCAAGGACACACTGACCATTTGGAAAACAAAAAAGGCACCTTGGACTCAACACACATTGTTTATGAATGTGACACGTTTGTTGTGATGTACCGATTTTGTTAGAACAACATATTGTGCTGTCATTGGCACACATGGGCATTGCACTGTGCACACACACGAAACAGTGTGTTGGATGTGTTTCAGTTTCCCAGTCCGAAAATGGGCAAAAATGCCTTTCGAAAACGTGCTCGGGAGAGAACTGAGCAAGCGCTGGCATCCCTAGCCTTCTGAACTCTCACCAGCGGCGCAGAAGAGTTGAACAGATTCAGAACATTTTTCATATGAATCCCTCGCCAGCCAAACTCTCATTACTCATTGTCAGAAACTCAGGAACCAAACAGATACAGAGGATGAATTCAAAGCTGAACTTGGGAATTAAATACATTTGAGTGATAAGGGATGTTTTTAGAGGCAATTTCATATATCTACAGTCAGTGGAAATATGCATGGCCCAGAGAATTTTTAAAAGTTAGAAAGACCAGAATACTGCATTAGGTTTTGAAATGTCCACGAGTCAGCAAGATTTGTACTCTTCCAGATGTTCTCTGCAGGCTGATATGCTGGGCCTGTGCTTTGAGGGAGACTCCAGTGAAGGAGAAGGAGGAGTGCTTAAACTCCTTATTACGCACAAGGATTCTGAGCTGTGCTAAACATTTGTCCCAAATTTGCCCCAAGTTAATTCAGAAATGAAATACTCCCTATGTAGATAATACAGAATAAACTACATATGAAGGTGATTCCGAACTGAGGAGAAAATGAAGATTGCTGTTTCCAGGTCACTGCTGTTTCCGGGTCACTCACCTGAGGTCCTTTGTGCCCCTGGCCTCCCCTCTCGCCTCTCCCGCCGGGAACTCCTTGCAGCCCCTGCGTGGTAACAAAAGAAACACAGCGCAAGGCCATCAATGAGAACTTACTTTCTTCAAGTGCGCTTTTGAAACATGCCACGTTAAGGTGTGGAAAAGCAATGGTCTAACCCTCCGAGCAGCCTGTTACCTCTCAGGGGAAGCATTATTACAAAAAAAATGGAGGGGACACCCAGCCTCAAAAGTATGGATTTTACTGAGGGCCTCCCAGCTCAGGTACAAAACCTTCCTCCCTCTCTGAGGGGCAGAAATGGGAAAGACACTAAAGAGAGGAACCAAACCCATGGAGGAAGGAAGTGAGATGCAAATGATGGTCAAATGACTCCTTTTGTGGGGCAAGTTCCCTGGGCCAAAGCACTTTCAATGTGTCAAATGGAAAGCCAAGTTGTTTCAAGTTAACACAAAAGGACATTTTAGTAGTGACCCCATTAGAGGAATGGAACCCCATTTTCTGCCATATTTACCATCAAACACATGGTTCTCATATGGGTCTGTCAGAAGGAAAACCAGGGGTGCAGGTAATGTTTCTCACTATGAAAGCACCAGCTATAAAACTTTGGCCCTGGCTGGCCCGGGTGAACGGTGGTTGGAGCCAGTGGGCTGGCCGTGGTCCTGGCCTAAGTATCAGAGGACCCTGGAGCAGCCAAGGGAGTATCATCGCCCCCTCACAAGGCCTGGGGAGGGGTCTACATTGGTCCCATGGTTATTTAGAGGATATGCTCCCTGGTGGCTTGGTTCAGGGACCCCAGAACCACTAAAGAGAATCCCAAATTCCAGGTTGGCATTAATCATCTGGAACTTTCTAGAAGAAAAATGAACTCTTGGGAAGGTCTTAGAATGGACCCATCCACACAGGCCCTTCCAGACAAGTTCTGGCTCAAAGTGGACTCCATACGGTGACTAAATGCCTCCGTGCTACAAAGCCACTCTCTCAGAATGACCCTGGCACCTTCTGACACGGAGGAGACACAGACATGCCCTGACTGGGATGCCATTTCACTAATGACGTGACTCAGAAAAATACAAATGGCTCCCATAAAGCACGGTCATCCCCTGTGGAGTTAGCTTTAGGGGAGCTGAATAACAGCTTCCGATTCCCAGCGTGCTTTCATGAGAGTCAGACTGCAGGACCTCAGTTAAGGAAAACCAATATGTTGATCCTGATACTGGTTACTAATAGAATACTAAAGTCTTAATGATTCATTATTACTAACGCACAGACAGAACACCAGGGGGGCACAAGAGGGCCCTGCCTTTGTCAGCGAACTGCAAATGTAGGAGTCGGTTAGATGGAGCAAACCGCCCCCCACCACGATGGGAATCGGAGAACTTCAGGGACATGTACCATGGGGGCAGAATACAGATTTCTTCATTATTTCTTTTTATACAGAATGACTTGCCATCTTTCCCTCAGAACAGCTCAGCATTATTTAGCAACATTTATGAAATGTTCCAACACACCTGTGGGCCTCGTAATCCTTCAGTTCCCTGTGCACCTTCAAGCCCAGGGTCTCCCGGCTGCCCCTGATGAAAGAGAGTTTTCAGTGTAAAGGTTTTCACCACACAGTGCCCATGTAGAACTTCTCTTTATAGTACCTAGTACTGTGGTACACAAAGGCTGTTTCTTATTCTAGGAAAGAATTTTGCTCGACTGCAGTGCACTCCCAGTGCACGTAAAAAGCACTCTCACGCACTGCATTTGGGATTGCATGGGTCCTCTTTGCTATGAAGTGTCTGTGAAGTCAGAGCCTTACATCACACCCATCCTGTTCCTGGCAGTTGAACTCATCCCCCTCCCTGTTCCCTGCCAGTGGGGATCATGTCCAATGCTCGCACTTCCTACAACATCTTTGTCAAACGCTTGCTCATTTACAGTGCATGTAAGAATCTCTTTGGCCTCAACTACCAGACAGAAGAGGAAACAGAAGATACTCACTGGTGGACCATAGTGCCCGCTTTGACCTTCTTGTCCCTGGAAGGGAAAAACCAAAATGTTAGTGTATAGGTGTCTGGGTGGAGGTTCCTTAGAGGCAAATCAGCCTGTCGCATTCTCTGATAGACACATAAGTAACAAGCAGCTCAAAGTCGTGGCTTCCTTCGGGCACTTTCCAAAGACAAGATTTCATGCAAGGCACTTAATTATGAATTTTCATTTGGGAGATTGATTGCAAACCAATCTAACAGTCATTATTGACCCAGCTTTAGTCCGAGAACCTCTGACAATCAGCCGAGAGGCTGTTTGGAGAATCAAACCATCCCGAAGAATCTGTCTTCTCCATTTCCTCTCCGGCAAATCCCACAAAGCACTGTCTGCTAATCAGAGGCTTCCTGTGTGAGAACAATCCATGCCAAGCCCATCTCTCCATCCTGTGCCCCTGACGGTCTCGTGGGGGGAGACTAAAAAAGTTATTAGATACAGTGCTTCCTGTGGAATTCTACAAGGAGGAAACGGCTGATGGGGTCTGTTCAATCATCTTGTCATCCAAATGGCACCTCCAGGTTCATCTGAGAAAAGCCAGGCTGATCTCTGAAGCTGAAAAATCAGTCTGCATGCACCCAGAAGTGATTTCACGTTGGCAGCTCAGGCTCTCCACCTAGTGGCTGTCCTTGCCACACCCTCTCCTTCCCAGAAGGTAGCCAAGCTGGGAGGTGGTGATTCAGGCCCTGGTTCCTAACTTCTTTTTTCCTGAACAGCAATAATAAGGTCCATGCCCTCACCTCCCCACTGACCATCCCTGCCTCTTTGAGAGAACCATGGAACATCTCAACCATCAATGTACTTCCTGTTGTGATAAACAACTATGATTACGTTAGGTAAAAAACAGTATTTAAAAAAATGTCATTCATTCATTCATAAAGGTAGCCATGGAAATTGT
This sequence comes from Sturnira hondurensis, assembly GCF_014824575.4. Taxonomy (NCBI): domain Eukaryota; kingdom Metazoa; phylum Chordata; class Mammalia; order Chiroptera; family Phyllostomidae; genus Sturnira; species Sturnira hondurensis. Next base: position 8,578,121 of record NW_028085930.1, read on the forward strand.
CATTTCAGAGGACTGACCACCCTCTGAAGTTCCTTAGAATAAACTACCTGACCAAATATCACCTCCAACAGGTTGGCTGATGATTAGAATTCCTCCCACAATTCAGGTGCCCCTTGTTTTGTTTTTTGTACTCATTCAAGTTCCATTTTTTATTGTTATTCTGTTACAGTTGTCCCAACTTTTCTTCCTTTGTCCTCTTCTGCCCAGTCTCCCCCGCCCCCCCCACCTCTCACAGTCAATCTCCACACCACTGCCCAGTTCCATGGGTCAGTCATACCTGCTCTTTGTCTAGTCCCTTCCCCTTCTTTCCACCATTATCCCCTGCCCCCTCCCCTCCAGGCCCTCACTTGTTTCCGTGCCTTTGATTCTATTTTGGTACTCTGCTTTTAACGTGCAAATACACTTTGGGAGAAGTTCCCCATTGTTAAGTTGTCAGCTATTTGTACCTGGATGTGACTGACTAATAGAGCTCATGGATGTCTGAAAGCAGAGAAGAAACAGTAAAGAAAGGTTGAGACCACTGTTTGCATGAGGTCATAATTCTGTTTCCATTGAAAAGGAAGAATAAAACAGCATTTGCTCTGTGCTCAGAGAGTGTTTCCCATTGGTTAGGGCCATGTCTCTAGGAGTCAGGCAGTCTTGATTGAGCTCAAACCTGCTTTTTATAGCCTGCGTGGCACAGAGCATTTGCACAATCAACTTTTGTTAGGGTGGCTAGGAGCCCAGACTCTGGAGAAAAGAGGTCACAAGGAGGAGATAGATGGGTGGGGGAGTAGGTGATGATGGGGGAGGGAGGCAGAGAACTTTCTGTCCTTGGAGCTACTGAGAGCAGAGATTCTCAGCCTTTCTTGTCTCCTGGCACGCATAAACTGATTACTAAAGTTCCTCAGAACACCAAAAATACAGGGTCTGGCACAAGTAATGCCCCTCTTTTATTACAAACATAAGCATGTCATTCTGTAACATAACAATATCACACTCAAGCACACCAGAAGACATTTCAGGTGAAATGTTCAAATTAAAACTATAAATTATTATACCCATATTATTACCCTACCAACCACATTCAAGCAGGACTTACTTCTGCCAGACCCTGTATATTATATTTTTTTGCCCATCTGATAAAATATAGGTATAATTTTGACTGATTTATAAAAAATAATAATAGCAATTACCTACCTTTTGTTCTCCAAAGTGACTTTTTAAAACATCAGAAGCCTATACCTTTCTGTATATAAGGATTTCTGGTACTAAGAATTAACCAATCAGATGAAACCTTATTATGCAACATGACCAATAAGATGTGACTCTATTATACAAATATATTTATGGTTCAAGACAGGGCACTTGCACCAGATGGCTATTGTTGTGTTGGCTGTTGTCATTCTTGAACTTGACAATGTATGGGAAAATAGGTCAGTGCCCCTGACTAAATAAATAGTCAGGGATTGCATGTTTTAAAAGTTCTTGCAGCACACTGGATGAAAATTGCTGACTTAGAATAATTGGCTGGTGCATTCAAGTTATAATCCCCTGTCCCAGCCCTGGCATCTTTTTTTTTAAAAAGTAATCCATAACAGTGTCAACAATAAAAATAAAGTTAAATTTAAAAATAAAAATAAACAAATATAGCCTTGAAAACGATGCCTGCTAGTGATAATTATAAGTTTATTTCAAATTAAAAGTATTTTCTCTTAAACCAACAACAAATACATATTTAGCTCTATAATCTATAGCATTTAGCTCATCTCACTGTTCTCTTGCTTCTTCTGAGTAAGTTTAATTCTCTTGTGTAGAAAAGAGGGCAAAGTCCCAAAGAATTTTACTAGAAGCACTGGGAAGGCTGAGCCATTCTACTGTAGCTCATTTCCCTTAAGAACTATGATTCAAGATAAACAAAGGCAAGAGAAAATTAAAACACATTTATCTACTATCTACCCCAGAGAGAAAGACAATCAGCCACAGCCTTCTAAGTGATGAGAAGATTCCAAGGTTGTTATAGAAAAGAAAGCCAAGTATTTTCTGTTCCCTCTTGAACAAAATTCAGGGCTACATCTAGGACATTGTACATTTTTCTCTTTTTATGATCTCCACGCTGAGCATGTGATAAAGGGGTATAAATATCGCCTCTAACTTTGGTAGACCACAAAGAGAAAAGTGATTTCTTTGTTGTTCTTTTGAAAGAAAGGAAAATCTGCTATCCTTGTTTTGGGCTTGGTATCACATGAGGAGATGCTATCCATTACACTAGGATCTTGAGGTTGCCACTGATGGCCAGTGGTCAGGTTCATTCGGGAAGACTTTATCTTCGTTTCTTCTTCCCCTGGTCACATATGAAGAGCACCTACCCAGTGTACACTATTCTTATACAAGCTCAAAATGCTAAGCTACTAGAGGAAGGCTTTTGTGTTAAACTTATGGACTCTTTTCAAAGACATTCGAAAGCTTTTGCAAAGTAGAAAGGGACAAGCAAATTGTATCACAGTGGTTCTCAAACAGGGGTGATTTTGACCTCCCCCACCCTCCCTCATCTACTGACATTTGGCAATATCTGCAGACATTCTTGGATGTCATATCTGTGGGGAGGAGGTGCTATTGGTATCTAGTGCGTGAAGACCAGGGATGCTGTGAAATATTCTCTCATGTACGGGATAGCCCCTCATAACAGATTATCTGGGCCCAAACATCAGTAGTGCCAATGCAGCAGCCCTGGATCACCTGATTCTGCAGCAGCAAATATTCTGAAAGTCTCTGCGGCATCTTCAGGTGGTAAGGAGGGAAAATAAACGTCCACAAAAATACTCACCCTGCTTCCTCTGGGACTAGGGATGCCCTGTGTCCCTTTCTGTCCGGTTCTGCCCTAGAAACACAACAGTTTCCCAAGATCATAAAACAAAAGATTCTAAATAAATCACAAAGGCATCAGCATCAAAACCTCAAGCACTATTAAAACAGCGGCACTAAAGGATCATACTAGAATCTCTCTGCCCATTAACACTATTGGGTATATATCCATTCAAGAGGAAAATGGCAGCCCTGGCTAGTGTAGTGGATTGAGCTCAGGCCTGCGAACCACATGATCGCGGTTCGATTCCCAGTTAGGGCACATGCCTGGGTTGCAGGCTAGTTCCCAGCAGGGGATGCACGAGAAGCAACCATACATTGATGTTTCTCTTCCTCTATCCTTCCCTTCCCCTCTAAAGATAAATAAATAAAATATTTTTTTAAAAAAGAGGAAAATGGCAAAGCAGCATGCATTGCCACTCTCAGTTTACCTATATATCACCTGCCAGAATCATAAAAATTTTGCACATAGAGGTGTAACCTCCTACAGACATAAAGCCCTTTTCGATGTGAACTTAAGGGTGTTTGCTCAATTTAGGTGGTTTACGTATTTTACTAAATAATTAATTTAGGCTTTAATGAAAGCCTCAGCTCACTAAAGGAATTAAACAACTCATATGTAAAACAGATCCAATTACTTGTCTTCCTTGTTCTCCTTTGGAGCCCTTCGGTCCTTTGATGTTATTGTCTTGTCCGGGATTACCCTAGAGGGAGATTTAAAAAGTATTTCAGAATAAAAAATATCAGATTTCTTTTGTTGTAAATTGGTACAATTTTCAAGTACTAAGGCAACTTGGATTAAGCAATGAGGGGTGTGAGAAAATCCTTCATATTTGAAACTCATCGATTTTTGAAAACCTGAAAGTAACAGTTCCCCAAGTTTGAAGGGTCTTGGTGATAAATGATGAATCATGGCGTGCCTGCCAAAGCCATGTTGAATTTCCTATCTCTGGGTTGGCAGCTCCACTGATGCCCTTGTCCAAACCTGCTTGTGCCACTTCCTCAATCATGCAGTAAGATTCCCCTGTCATCCTGTCCACAAGAAGGGAATTTGCAGGATTGGAAGCTCAACAAGCAAAACTATCGGAATTTGCCCTCCAAATGAACTTGAAAGTCTCAACACACCATAAGGATGAATAAAATGGAACTTCAGTTCTCAGTTCTGAATTTTGTATGTAATCAGCCCAAATCAGATGCAGATTTTTTCCAAACAAATAAGCCTCGGTCAACCTACCTTCCCGCCCTCAGTCTCAAGACAAGCCTCTGCCTGCAAATTAGCAGGAGACACAAGGGAAAGAAAAAAAGAACAGCAAGAAATTCAGAGCCAGCTGGGCTCTAGTAACTTACAGGATCCCCTGGGAAGCCCTTCGCCCCATATGCCCCAGGGGGGCCTCTGGAACCTGGGCTGCCCTGAGGAAATAAAACGAGATTCTGAGTAAGCCTGTAGGAGAGTTGTATAATGATATTAAAATGTCAAGTGTTGTGTGTGTCCAGAGGGGAGGAAAACCATCAGATAAAAGAATCCACGTTCTTTTACCCCAGCCAGATTCCCTGAGATTTTGCAAGCAGATCTAAGTCTAGTTCTAGGCCAAAGGTTGGAATGATCCGCAGCGAGGCTGGGAAATGGGAAACATTCTCATAGTCCAGCATCGTGGTGTCCAACAGAACTTTGGGCAGTGACAGAAAGGTTCTAGATCTGCGCTGTCCAGTACGGTGGCTGCTAGCCATACGTGGCTACTGAGCCCAGGAAATGTGGCTAGTGCAACCAAAGAGCAGAATGTATCACTTTAGTTAATTTGAATTTAATACTCACGTATTGCTACTGGATACTGCGTTAGATCTGACTGGGGACTGTATCCCAGACAGTCCAGCAACTTCTGGCATCTATAATTAAATTACCAGCTGGAAACCTCTTTAGAGATGTTCCATTCTTACCTCAAACTCATTTTTTTCCCAAATGAACTTGCCCTTGCCAGAATCTTCAGAGGCATTTGGACTGACTCCTAATTTCCTTCTCCTCTCGTCACCTAGACCTGGGGCTCCTATGACCCAAAGCCAGAACTACGATGAAGTAAGCAAGTCACCTGCGGTGCAAAATCTAGCGAAGCACTCACTCTGTGCATGATGAGGGCTTCCCCAAATTTTGCACCCAAGGCACTCACTCCAGTCCAGGTTCTGCCATGTCCTTAATGTGTTCTGTTTCTGTTCTTACTGTCATTGCTTTCCTTGAAGGCTTCCCCTATTCTCACCTCGATTCTTACAGCTCTGCCTCTCATCTTTGCCTTGCTTCTATATCATCTCCAACACATTTTCCACACTACTGCTGAGTAATATTTCTAACATGCAAATCAATTGTGATCCTTTGATTAAAATCTTTCAAAGGCTCCCTATTCCCTAATGGTTAAAAGCTCATGCCCTGGCTGGCGTAGCTCAGTGGATTGAGTGCAGGCCTGTGAACCACACGATCGGGGTTTGATTCCCAGTCAGGGCACATGCCTGGGTTGCAGGCCAGTTCCCAGCAGGGCACTCACCAGAGGCAACCATACATTGATATTTTTCTCCTTCTCTCCTTCCCTTCCCCTCTAAAGATAAATAAATAAAAAATTTTTTAAAAAGCTCAGCTCATCCACATGGCTCACCAATGCCTTCCCGGTCTCTTCCCACCACTTCTTAAACCTGACCTCCCCCTACCTCTACTCCAATACTCCCACCAGGCAGAACAACTGCGGTGTCTCCAAGCCCCTTTGTCTTTGTTTATGCGGTTCCCTCTATCTGCAATGCTCTTCCTCCATGTCTTGCTAAGTCCTGTTCATCTTCAGCTCAGGGACCATTTCCTTCAGGGAGATTTCCTGAACTCCTTCCCTGCCTGCTGAGTTAGGACCGTTCTCTGGACTCCCATGTAGATGCCTGCAATATGGTCCCACTCCCATTCTGTGTAGCTATTAGCTGTTGATGTGTTTGTCTCCTCAACTATACCGGTAGAATCCTTGAGGACAAGGACAGTGTGGTTCATTTCTGGTTCTTTGGTGTATAACTCAATGCCTGGCACACCCCAGGTATTCAAAAATATTTGATAAACAATATTCATCAAACATAAAAGCAAAGCTGCTTGGAACCAAGTAAGCATGTATTAATTAATGAGTATTACTGAAACGAGTTTAAAATTAAAATATGTTTCACTAGATTTGCTATACCAAGGCCACCAAAATAATTTTGTTTCTTTCCCTCACCTTTTTTCCCTGATGCAATAAAGACAACATGAAAGCTGCTCGCAGGTGAAAGCATGCCTTTTCAGACTTCTGAAAAACCTGCGTGTAGAGGATTCTTGCATGCCTTGACATTTTTAGCTGGAAATTCTTGAAAATTACAGTCACCCACTTGCTCCAAACTGGGTGCAGCACCTATTCAGTGTTAGTAGGCCCTCATTATGTAGTTAAGTCAGCTGTCAGTTTTATCCCTAATAACCACCGACACACAGCAATTAAGACTGTCTCCTCCACCAAGTTCTCCTGCTCTGATATACTGAAAAGTGTTACCTGAGATCCTGGATCACCTTTTTCGCCCTTTTTTCCAGGAAATCCATGAAAGCCCTAAAAGAAGAGAAGGAAAACAAAATTCCCATTAAAAAATATCAGCCTCATGCTGATTTTTCTGTCCTTGAAGAAAAATGGCTTACCTCTTCTCCTTCGAGTCCATCAATACCATCTTCTCCCTCTTCTCCCTGAGAGACAACCATGGGCAGAAATCAGGGGGAGAGACCTCTGCCTCATGCTTATTGGAAACTCATCCCACAAGGACATGCAATTGAAGAAGAAACTACAGTACCTTCTCTCCAGGAAGTCCCCTGACGCCCTGCAAAAGAGTAAACATCTCTCAATGACCTGTCAGAGGCAGCCTGTGCATCCTAGTCTGTTGGAGCAGCAAGGGGCCGCCTCCCTCAAGACAGTGATTGTGTATTTCTTTAGTGGCTCTAGGCTCTACAACCACAAAGAGGCTATAGAGAGAATTTAATTAATGCTCAAAACTCTTTGAGGTTACTAATCAAAATAATCTGCAGATGATCAAACTAACGTGTACTTGGAGAAAGGAAAAGAGGGAGAGGAGATGAAGACAGAAAACGGGGGAGGGAAGGAATGAAGGACAGAGAGCCAGGGCCTTGTGGAGAATTTAAGATAACATTGTAACAGTCTTACCTTTTGACCCGACTGCCCTGGACATCCTGTAATCCCTTTATCTCCTGGGAGTCCAGTTTCTCCTCGAGTTCCCTGAAAGGAGGTACCCAAACAAGTATCCAAGGTGATTCTTTTGCCAGAAGCTGCCAGTAGTTCACGTCTTGAGAGTGAAGCCCGAGTGCATGGGCACGCCGAGCTTTAGACAAACAAATCCTCCCACAATTCATTCATGTAGCTCTGTTTTGTCCCTCTATTCAAACATTCTCCCTGTCAACCTTGGAGCTTCCTTCCAGATCCGAGATCACACCAAGGTGTAGGGTGAGCTCAGCCACTTCACGGCCCATCACACAGCTCAGCCAAGGGTTCGGACGTCGCCTCACTTGCCAGCCACGTTCCAAACACTCTGGTAAGACATGTGGCCCTGACCTCTTGTCAAGGGCCTTAACGCTGCCCTGGAGGTCAGCATGGCTATGGTACAGAAGCCAGCCCATGCCAGAGGGACTGGGGCTGATAGAAGCAGTTGATGGGAAGTGACACTACCCTAATCCAGTGCTCATGGGAAGGTGCACCAGATGAAAGATCTCCCAAGTCTGACCAGCCACGTAGGAAGAACACTCAGGGCCTGACGTATGCATCTCCCATCAATCCTGCTTCTCCCAGGAAATACTTACATACAGGTAAAGGCTAGAGTACAAGAAACTCAGGAAGAACCCTGTCGTTCTCCTTGGGGGCAGAACCCCTGACTGTCTGTTTACCCACTGAGTCCCTTAAGCCTGGCTCAACCCGGGGTGCAGAGCAGGTGCTAAATGTTTACTGTACGGATACATAACTTTTTTAGCAATGAACTTCATTCTCTCCTTCCTGGCAGGTAAAAAGAAAAATGATTTTCCTTTCCCCTGTTTGCTTTCTGTATTCTGAGGATTACTCCCAATAAAGTGGGAGGCCTGGCCTGTGGCCCCAGGCTGCTGAGAAGTGCTTACACCCTCCGGCTTCCCATTGACCGGACTCTCAGCCAGCTACGGGCTCACAGACAGGCAGCAGCAGGACTCGAGTCCCCACACCCAAGTCCCTCCATGCTACCGGGGGGGCTCCAAGACCTCTCTGCAGGTACAGGGTTGGGGGCTCACAGCACTTCTCTAGGTGCTCATTTTGTAAATTACAGTCTTAGAGGACTTTCTAAATGTTTACAGATGAGGAGACTGAAGGTCAAGAAGTTCAGTTTCTTGCTGTGGTTTCACATCTAGGTCAGCCCTGGACTGTCTGATCTGGAGACTGTGCTTTTAATCCTAACTTGCTTCCCAGATGAGGAGCTGGCCTTGACTCTGAGGGGACAGAGATGCAGGCTGGATGCTTTCTGAACGTTCTCCGCCCTCATTGGAGCAACCCACGTGGTTTTGGTTCCTCCGAACCCATTTCCAACATTTAACTGATGAGCCAAACGAGAATTCTTGTTTTAGGGTCAAAGACTGAGATGTGAAAACCTCTGTGAACCATGTCACCATGGTCCTGCACCTTGGGGTGCTCTGCCTGCTTCCCTTTCTATGTACCGAGCACTGCGTTAGGGTAGAGAAAAGCATGCCCGGCTCCCCACCACTGATAAAAGCCTGCCGGGAAACAGGTAGATAAGCTTGCTCCCTCCCCTCCCTGCCAAATAGGTTTAGCAAGTGCTCTGTGAATCAGACAAGAAAAAAGGAAAAGAAAAGCAATAACTCATTCCTCCCCCCAAAATATATAAACAAAACACAACCATATCTCCTATAGGAAAATAAAGCTCTCTATAAAAAACACAATCAGTAAGTGTGTGTATGTGTGTGTGGGTGGGGGTAAGTCACAAAAACTTACAGGGTCTCCATCCTCTCCCCTGTGTCCTCTGGTGCCTTTCATACCCCGGGACCCCTGGGAGGAAAGAAAAATAAATAAATTTTAGCCATCTTCCATCCAAACTTGCGAGATCATTGGGCATTTTAGGTTAAGTCCTTCCCTCCACCTCGGTTGTAGATTTTGCAGGTGTGGCTGTGAGTTCGGGGAGAGCCTGACAACCTCTGCAGCTGGCTTTGGTCCTCGCACCCGGCCCTGCAGGCCTCTGCGGAACTGGCCTTGGGAATCCTCCTTGCATCTCAGAGTGTGGGGCCAGTCCTGCGACTCGGAGATTTGCTCCAAGGACAACAGTGGCCACCATGACTCTTTTAGCAGGCCACTCAATAACACGTCCACACAGACCATTTTATCTTCTGCTCCTTTTTTAAGAGCTCAAGGGAGAATAAGCACTTCTCCCAACAACGAGGTTGCCTGTGTTTAAATGGCAACCACCTCTCCCTCTGCTACGTGTGGTTTAACTGCCTCACGGCTTATTTGTGGCAAGGATTTCAGATGAAGTTTTCCTTGCTCCTCTAACACAGGCCCTAGCTGTCGGCTCAGCATATGGGAGGAGCTGTGCTCTTGGAATATAACTCTAATCCTGACCTGAGCAGAGTAATGAGAGAGGAAATTGTGCTAAATAAAATATCGTAACTCAGTGAAATGTCCCAGATAAATCACCCTTGCACAAGTATGGACAGTGCTGGGCTCACCAGCAAGCATTGTAATTGATCTCTTAAAATAAAGCAAACCAGACTTTTTAAATGGTGACCCTGAAAACCCATTTGAAAAAGTACATAGAAGTAAATAAAATATGAAGGTACAGCTTAATATTATAAAGTAAACATCTGTGTAGCCACCGCCAAGCCAAGAAAGAGGGCAGGGTTGGCCCCCAGATGCAGTGCCCATCCCAGCCACAGGCCACTCCCACCCCAGGGGGGCCACTCCTGACTTTCATGAGACCACTTCTTTGCCTTTTGAAGTATTATGTTACTTAAATATTCATCCCTAGACACTACAGGTTCATTTTGCCTGTTTTCAAAAATTTTATAAATGAAATCATGCTATATAAATTCTTCTGTGTTTTGCTTTTTTTAATTTTTTTTGGTCATTACTGTCTTTGTAAAATTTATTCATGTGTGAGTAGCTGCTGTCCATTCATTTTCAACCCTTTAGAGCATTCTATTGAATTAAAATACCACAATATACGTATCTATGCTATTGTTGTGCGTTTGATCTTCTATCATTCTTTTTCTCAGGGGCTATTAATCTGCAATGCTATGCTCTTTTCCCAGTTCAGTCACATTCCATTACTGACGAAGCACAACTTTCCTCTCTTATTTCTAACACCTCTTGCCACCTTTAAAAATTTTATTAAATTTATTGGGGTGACACTGGTTAGTAAGATTATATAAGTTTCAAATGTACAATTCTATGATACATCATCTGTATATCGCATTGTGTGTTCATCATTCAAGTCAAGTCTCCTTCATTTTACATTTGACTCCCTTTGCCTGCCTCCCCCTCCCCCATCTCCTTTCCCCTCTGGTAACCACCATACTGTGTTGCCTGTGTTTATGAGCTTTTCTTGCTTGGTCACTTGTTGCTTTCTCTTTTCTATCCCACATATAAGTCATATCATATGGTTCTTGTAATTGCATGGGAAAAGATAGTTGCAAATAATACCTCTGCTAAGTGGTTAATATTCAAAACACAGAAAGAATTCATATAACTCAACAATAACAAAAATCAAACAACCTGATTGAAAAACTAGGCAGAGAACTGAACAGACACTTCTCTCAAGAAGACGTACAAATGGCCACCTTTCAAACTATCTACACTGGGTAGCAAGTACAAATTGCAAAATCGAGAAGCAATATCACCAAGGAGACAGAAGAGAAAAGGGAGGCAGTGTTAACAGCACCATCAAAAGCAAGCCCCCCCGCACTGCTCCTCCCCCACACGTCACACAAAATGCCCCAGACAAGTGTGTCAGCATCAAACGAAGGTAGCAAATTTAACTACAGCCCCACCCACACCAACCCAAGGTCAATTAAGTAAAATAGTTTCAACCAAATGACACCTTCGGGCCTTGTAGTCCTCGGGTCCCATGAGCTCCTGGAGTCCCTGGACACTTGCAAAGTGTGCAGCAGCACGTCCTCTCTGCAATGTTTCCCTGGAAAAAGCAGACTCGAGTGAGCAGGAGTTGCCAGGAACTTCATACGTATAGCTGGATTCCCACTAATCATAGTCTACCGCCCACAAGCTCATACTTTCTCTGCGGGTGAGGGGCTATTTAGCGCAGGGGGTGCTTTTGGCCAAACACCTTAGAGAGGATGCCAGGTTAGCAACAGTGCTGGCAACAAATCTTCTCCAAGGAAATGATCTCTAGTTATAGGAAGGATGCCTGCCACGCACATGACCACACACCAAGTTTGCACAAGACTGGTTGGTTTCCTGGTTGGTTCCTAGTTGACAGTTTCCTGTTTCCTAGGATTTCAGTGGCATTAACTATCGGTGGCTTTTCTTATTTGATTAGGATTGGTTGGTTTTGCATTCATTTGGTGCAACGCACTGGTTCCCTATGCATTCATTCTGTGAAATAACAAATGAAAGGGCATGCAAAAACAAAAATTTGGTGCCCTGGTCTTTCCCACTTTTTTATATAATGAAGTCCATGTACTGAATTTAGGGCAAACACGGAAGTCTTTGGATATAGTTAGCAAGATTCCAATTTCGACCCCATGGCATTTCAAATAACTGGATTTTTCTGTTCAAAAACTCACCAGATACTGTGATAGTGTTTTGCCCAGGTCTCTCTTTCCAATGTTTAGGTGAGTCCTGTAATCAAATCCTTTTCCAAATTCAAAGCTGGAGAACTCATCTTGAGCAGTTGGGTTTAGGGACACGACCAGCAGGGCATCAAGTCCTGTGCAGTAAAAATGACAGATACAAACAGAGGAGTTGTTCGCAAAAAAAGGAAAGAAAAGAAAAGAAAAGCCACTCAGTGAACATTATTCAAAGAATCAGAAAGAAGGAAGAAAATGTAAGTGGAAGCAGTCTCCTGACACATGAAGAACCCAACTGCAGGCTTGCCTGCCTTGTCAATATGCACACTAGTTACTCATTGATCCCCGACTGTAGCATGAAATCACCCCAGAAAAAGTATTTACAAATCCTCTAATAAAAATTGTTGAATACCTCACCACAAATTGTAATGCAATTCTTAGGCATTTGAAAGCAATTTTTAAGAAATGGCATTGTTCTTGCTTATCTTCTGAGTTTTTCTGGATTTGACTGAATGTGAGTTAATGATAGTTCTCAAGTCTTCTCTAATGCCAAAGAGCCCTAGGAGCCCAGGCCCTAAGAGCTTGTGGAAAGCCCCGGGTAATTTCAGTCTCGGCTGAACTCTTGGCCATACCTAGGAGTTCATTTATTCATTTATTCACTCATTTACTAGTTCATTTACTCTGTCCATCCTTTCGTTAAACAAATCCTTGCTTATTAGGAATCTATTATGTACTCATCATTGTACCAGAGATATAAGATACATAGGATAGGCATGCTCCTTCCCTTTGCAGAGGTATGGCCTACTGGAAGAAGTGGACAGGAATTACATAGTTGCTCTGAGAAGTGGTAAGTGCTTTGGGAAGAAACATCAGGGTACTATGAAGTCTAAACAAGAAGCTCCTGTCTCAGTTTTGGAAGGTCATGGAAGTTTCTGCCAAGAACTGATGTCTAATCTTTGCCTAAAAAATGAATGGAAGTTGGTCAAGAAAATGAACCAAGGATTCAAGATAGAGAGAAGACGAGTAGGGGGCTGGGGAGGTTGGGGGTGAGCTGAGAGTGGGAAGAGTTCTAGGCAAAGGAGAAGAATGTATGCCAGGACTGGGAGGGTGGAGCTGTGGGGTACATTGGAGGAAAGATGGAAAAAGTTCTGTACTCCTGGAACAGTGTGAGGAATAAAGTAAAGCTGGAGTGGGGAGCAGGGCCCGATCCTGCCGAGCATCATGGGCATACTAAGGAATTTGATATCCTTATTTCAGTGGGAAAGTGTTGAAGCAACCTGAGAAGGGAGGGTGACATAACCCAGAAATAAAGCAGGACATTTTGTGGCCTCTAGGAAGGTTGCCCATGGAAGCTGAACCCCAGAAGCCAGTATGGGCCTACACCCAGGAAGTCTCCAACAGTGTACCCCCATCTGACAGTCAGTGGAGCCTCTTGTCACTGTACATGACTCTCAACTTCTGCATTTATCTTCTGGCTCAGCTTAAAACTATGACATGAACAGGGAGTATACAGTGAGATGTGCTTCCCAAAATCCATACAGCCATCCTTCACATGAAAAATAAAAAATAATAGAAAACGTCTTTGGCCACATTCTCAAGAAGCAGAACTTGAGAGAGGAATTTACTGAGGGAGGGAGAGAGCATGAAGAGAGGGAAGGGGAAGTGGTCAACAGATATGTGTCTCAAGTGAAGTCCTCACCTTAGCCTGATTCATGAGGGAATAAATTGTATCAGAGTTGACCCTGGGCTTTTGTATCCCTATATCAATGATTGCCTCCCTTCCACCCCTAGGCGGGATGTGGTACAACCTCACCCTCACCCCCTTCAAAGCAGCAGGCCAGTCAAGGGCGCATGTCTGTGGAAGGTCACTGTTGTAAGCACTTGGCCACAGCATCTGCAGGACTTGGGAGGTAAGCGTGCAGGCTGGTCAAGGGGGTTTGGGCAAGGCACCAGCACAACAGCATCTACTACCAGTGGCCAGACAGATCCCAAGATCCAGGGCACACAAATAGGGTAGAGATGTGTTCAGCACATTCTATGCTTCATCATTTAAATGTTCAACTTGGTACGTACCTGCCTCTCTGAGCCTGTCTGATTGATTCTCAAGCATTGTAAGGCTTTCACTCCCAAGACCATCTGAAAAGATGAGTACCACCTAGAGAAAGAAGAAAGCAGAGAAGAGGCGAATGTGAAAGTGAACTATATAATTGGGAGGGAGAAACAAACACATTTTCGAAAGCATGTGAAGATGGGAGAAAGAATGTGACGTGCACACCTGTCCTTGGGATGCAGATTTATTCTCAAACGCACCCCACAGCTGCTGCAAGAACTCTGCATTCAGGTGAGTTGGCCCATTGACGGTGACTTGCAGCAGGCTGTCGAATACTGTTTCCTGGTAGATTTGGAACTTGGCAGGGAATTCTTGGTCATTGTTCACCTTGAAGGCCACATTCACGTGTGTGTCTGCACCTGCTCCACAGCTCACTCCCCTGATGGAGGTGATGTCCTCTAAGATGCCTGGGAGGTATGATTCCAGCCGGGGGTGGCCATGGAACAACGGCTGCCGCGGCAGGTGAGTGGAAATGTCGAACCCGACCACTACATTCACAAAGCAACCTGGGGACCAAGGGAAGTGAGGCCAGATTAATGAGTAGATAGAAGCAAGGAGGGCAGAGAGGGCAGAAAAAGGAGAGTGGTCATGGCCCAGGGCTGAGGGATCTCTAGTATCCAAAAAGTATCCAAAAAGGAAGACATTGGCTGCTCAGTCAACCCGTGACACCGGTGTTTCCTCTAACACAAGGTCCAATAGCTACTCCACCTTCCAGTCATGGTTTAGCCTCATTCTCAGTGTCTGGCTTTCTGTGTGTGTGTATGTGTGTGTGTGTGTTTGTGTTTTTTTCTTCTTTTAATGATGACATATTATGATTCATATAATCATAAAATTAATATTTGAATTGTCCTTAGGGATTACTTATAACAGATGTCACAAACTCGAAGGCCAAGTAGGTAATGTAACATAAATGAGCTGAGCGGGCAGAGAGGGAAGAAAATGAACGGAGACCAACGACCCATCTGTCCACGGTACAGCTCCAGCTGCAAGTAGCCACATGGAAAAAAAAGGCTCAGTGTTGTCAGATGAACTGATTTTTCAAAGAAAAGCCCCAAATCTACATTTTTAATGTGAAATCTCCAGCTTTTAAGAGCTACAAACTAATTAACAAGTTGTCGACACTGGAAGGACAGACAGGATTCAGATGCAAGTTGCCATTTGGCCACCTCTGACCCATTTGTTCCTTGTACATGTGAGGAGAGAGCAATTTGTGGAGGTTGCTGCAAATGACAGGAGTTAGAACTCTGGCTTTCCCATTCTGGGGCCAAGGCTCTGGCTACCCCTGCAACCAGCTGAGCACCTAAAAGGGAAGTAAAAGATCTAGAGACCTTGGGAAGATAGCACAGTATGTGAAAGAAGCAGCGTCAGGCATAACAACTCTGCAAATAGAAGCACTCTGAGGACTACCTGCATGTTGTGCAAATTCCACAAAATGTCATCTGCTGCTGCTTCCTGGTGTGCTGTTCTGAGTACAGAACACGGCCCTGGGTACAGAACCTAAGTCCCACATGGCTACTCCCAGGTAGCACTGAATAGTGACATTCCCACCACCTGGGTCATTGCTCTCCATTCATTTTTTTCACTCCCTTGACTCATTCACATTACCCACCTGGCCTCTGCCGCCATTTGTGTTTGTGACCTCTGGAAATGAAATTATGACTAAAGACAATGCAAATCTTTACTCTGTTAGGATTATATGAATGCTATCATTAAAAGAAGAAAGTGTGTGTCATGCTCACACACACACATGTACGTAGAATCCCTTCTAAGATAGTTTAACCAGGTTAAAACAGTAAAATTTCTCATCAGCAAGTATTTATCTTACTTAGTTCCCAGTGGATGCAAGGCATTGCTCTAGGACTTCCAGAAGTGGAGAGACAGAAATAGGAGACTGAATTCCAAGTGCTAAGAAGGACCATACATACTGCATTGCAGTGAGTGGACAGGGCTGACCAGAGGACAACCCAGGCCCTCCTGCAGCCTCTGCACCCTGTTCCTTGTCTCTCAGGGAGGCTGACTGATCCCAAATTCCCTGGAAACAGAGGAGAGGTCTATTCTCACTGCACACTCATCTAAAAATATGTTCTGCCTAAAGGTGGCCCACAAGACACCCTGGGATAGATATGGAGAACTGGGAAGATGCAACTAAATGAAAACAAGTAAAGAGCAAGGGGACACTTACTGGTTTTCCCGCAGCTCTGGCAGATTTCCCGGACAATTCTTTTTTTCACCTCCACATTCTTTAATTTATTAAAGTCTTGAAAGGTGATTATTTTTTCAGGGTTGCCTGTTATCGGCAGGAGCTGCGCCTTATGAACATGCCCTACGCCCAAAACCAGGACACAAATTCCACTTTTTTTCAGGATTTCTACCGCATCTGCCACATTTTCTTGGGGATCCCCAGATGTGATCACAACCAAAGTCTGAGGGACACCAGCATTTCCTCTCCCACCAGCGAGGGGATGAAACATTAAGTTCACTTTCCTGAGGGCAAAGTTGATTTGCGGGTCTCCGCTGCTCTTGGTGATATTTTGAATCTGAGTCTTCCACTGGGTTTTGGTCAGAGAGTTTCCCAAATCAACAATTTCTTTGTAGAGTCTCCCAAACTGAGCCATCCCGATTTTCATTCTTTGCGCCTCAATGTCAAAGTTATCAATTAAGTCTGACAAAAAATGTGTCAGGGTAACAAAGTCTGAATCAGATATCATGTCAGAGCCATCACAAAGGAAAATCACATCGGCTTCTCGGATGTCACAGGCTGCAATTGGAAAAAAATATGTCAATTATTTCCCTCATGAATCATTCTAAATTTTCCCTTTACTCAAACACTCAAATTGTTTGACTAAACACCCACATCAGTAGCAAACTGAGATAAGTTAACAGAAGAGGGAATCACTGGCCCCCAAAGAGAAGGAAAAATCGCAGGAAGGAGAAAGGTAATAGCCTTTGTTTCAAAGTTTACTTATATGACTCTTTAACAATAAGAACTACTCAGGGAAAGAAAGACAAATGTTTTGGCATACAATAACAGTTAATATTTGTGACCGCCTTATGAAGAACTATTCTAATCTGATAGATACAGAAACAGAATTCAGGGAATCAGTAATTTGCCTAAGAATACACAATTACTAGGCAGTGTAGCTGGAACCTGGATCTCTCAGTCCTTTTTATCCTTAAATCCAGCACTTCTTCCTCTTGTACATTTTAAAAAATAGTATCATCACCCAAATATTAAAACTTCATGGAACAAGTGCTAATGGCTTGTCAACAGGGCAGGGGTTCACGTTCCCGAAACTCACTGTGAAATGTCCCATAATCAAGGAATAATCTTCTGTACTCAGTTGCAACCAAACGCAATGGCTGGGGTAGGGGCAGCTCCAAAGGGATTAGTAAAGGTAATTGAGACAATGAAATGCCTACTGTCACACAATTCCTTGTGAGGACAGTATAGTAGACACAGTGACAGTGATCTATCTAGCCCAGATAGATCTTCAAGGAAGGACCTGCTGCCCAGATAGCCTCTAGCTGTCAGCTTCTTCAGGGTCAGCCTCACTGCAGAGTGAAGACTTGCCAAAGGCCACGCCCTTACCGGAGCATCTCACATCTCACATCTGGGGACTAAGTGAGGAGGGCATATAAAGACCTCATTGTTTTAGTCTGATGGAACTCTGATGGACAATACTCACTCCAGGGCTTCCTGCCAGATTTGAAGCTTTGTGAAGCACGTGTCACTGTTTGACTCTGTCCATCCTGCTCGCCCCTTTTCTTTTACAGGTGTGGATCCCTAATAAGCTTCCTGCATCCTGATCTTGACCTCAGGACCTACCTCCTAATGGTAGGCATGGGAGATGAGAATAAACAGCCTCCACATTGCTAGGAAAAGGCTGTAGTCTTTGCAGTGTACTAGCTTTGGTGGGGACCCAATGATAAGCAAGAGACCAAGCCTGTCCAAGGAACTCATAGTCTTCTGACAGGTACAGATAAGGAAATAGTAAATATGTGTTACGTGCTACCATCAGGAGAAATAGAAGGTACAGGAGTTGGGGGACACAGTGGGGACACTGTCAAGTGTTGGATCAGGAAACTAGCAAAGATTGGAATGTATCAGACAAGCTAAATGTAGCCAGAAGAAGTGGTGGGTTGCATGTTCGTGGTGAGTAGAATGGTACGTGCAAAGATGCAGGGGAATTTCAAAATGACAGGAGAGATTCTGAAGAGGAGAAGGACAATAGATGGATTAGAGGTGTGGGCAGGTGCCAGATGGAACTCAGGAGTTTAGAAATTATAAATGGTAAGCAGAGCAGTGATGGTCCAGGGTCCATTACAAAGATCATTTGGTGATGAGTGGTCAGACACGGTTTCACTCCACACAACAAACGCTGATCTGACATGGGATGGGGAGAAAAGTTTTGTTTGGGGTTGGACTGCTTACAGAGAGGGGATGTGGGTTTGTGTCAGTCTTAGAAATATGATTTGTGTAGGATTCAAAAGTAGATTTCAAACTGGTAGAGAGTAAAGAAGAAAGGAGATGAGGAAGAAGAGAAGGGTGTCTACGGGAAGGGAGTGAAGAAGGGAAGAAGAAAAAAAGTCAGTTGATTGATTCATTTGCCAGGTTTGAAGGACCGGGTCAGTACTCAGTCAGGAGGCTCATCTTCCAAGGAGGCCTCCCTAGATGACTTCTCCATCTCTACTGCTTCGAGCTCAAGTGGCAAACCTCACCCTCTCTTCACTTGGCGGTGATGCTCGCAGCCTACGCTAACTCAGTGGTCTCTCATGGAATCAGCTCAGGCCCCTTCCTTCCTTGTTCCTGGCAGCCAGTCTTCATGATCTGACATTGAATTCCCATATTCTTCTCTCTGCACTGGTGACCCTCCTCCAAAAAAGGGCATTTGACCCCTTGAACTTCCTGTGGCCCCATAGAATGCCTATAATCTCATTTAGATTGCGCCAGATCTTTGAAGACAAAAGTTTACCTGTTTAAACCATGAAACTCTCTACTCGAGTTTGGCCTGAGGCTGATGCCCAGGGGCTGCATTGAGACCATTAAGCAAACAGAGCAGCATGCAAAAGCCAGGAAATGGAGCAAGGTGAATACGCTCTAAAGGAGAGCTCCTTTTCTCCAAGTAAAAGGTGGCAACGTGGCAAGGCAGCAAGGCAGCTCTGAAACCTCCTAGCATCTCCTCAATACATACTGAGGTGGGCCCTTGCTGGTATAGCTCAGTGGATTGAGTGCAGGCCTGCAAACCACACGATCGAGGTTCGATTCCCAGTCAACGGCACATGCCTGAGTTGCAGGCCAGTTCCCGGTTCTGAGCAGGGGCCGCACGAGAGGCAACCACACATTGATATTTCTCTCCCTCTCTCCTTCCCTTTCCCTCTAAAGATAAATAAATAAAATCTTTAAAAAAAAATACATACTGAGGTGGGAAGGGATCTTTAGGATCTTGCTCAGTCAGCACATTTCTTTTAGAGATGAAAAAAACACGTAGCCTCAGCCGAGAAAGTAATTGGAAGCCAAGACATAAATTATGTTTTGCTTAAACTCGTATTGCTACCCCCATCGAAAGTTGAAAAATCACAACTTACGCTCTCGTGCGTTGGTACACATACTTTCTTGTAGAGGCAGGTAAATATCTTTCAGTTTGTCAAAATCGCTTACGTGGATAGTGTTGTTTTTATTCCCTGCCATAGCCTCAAGCTCCTCTTGTTCGGCCTTATCCACACCCACTGCAAAGATGACGATGCCCTTCTCTCTTAACTTCAGTGCTGTGTCGTTGAGCACAGCGCGGTCATGGGACTTCCCATCAGTGATGACGATCAGCATCTGCTTCACGCCTTGCCTGATGCGGCTGCCGTATTCCTCTGTGAACAGGGTGTCTGTGTGCTCGAGGGCCCTGGCAGTGTAGGTGCTCCCTCCAGTGTCCCTGCGCCTCCTCAGAGTCTCAATGACCGCCGATCGGTTCGGGTACGTATTGAGGTAGAAGAGGACCTCCGGCTGGTCCGAGTATCTGACGGCTCCAAACTGAACTCGGTCCCTGCCCACATCCGCTTTATTCACCAGGTGGACAGTCAGGTTAATCATGCTTTCTTGCTGGTGGGCACTTATGCTGCCAGAATGATCCAGCACGAAGACAACGTCTAACTGTCTGGTGCTTTTACAATCTGAAAGAAGACGGAAGTGGGCATCACAAACTTTGCACAGAGCACTCTACACAGATAGCCGGGAGGGGAGGCACACTAACATTTGTTATGAGCCTACTAGGTGCCAAACACTGCATCTCAGTTCTTCGAGGTGGCCATTGCCATCTTACAGGGGAAGAAGCTGTGACTCGGAGATCTACAACTTGCCCAGCTTATGATGCCAAGGACATTTGTATCCTTACCTGTGCTACTCTACTAGCGGGGGTGCTTACGCCACACCGCTCTGCTCTGCCAAATCTCATAGGGACCCGAAATGCCTTTTGCTCAGTAGACTGTCAGTTGGAAGGAAATGTCAGAAGGTAGTTAGTTTAAAGTCAATATAATGGTGAGATGACTGACGGTGGCCAAACTGGCCCTACCATTTTACACAGCTCAGGGGTTCACTGCAAAGTCTGGGGTTTCAGCCTACTCCTCTGGCTCCGGCTACCTTTTCAGCTTCTGATAGGCAAACCTTCCCATGTGCACCATACCACTCCACATTTATTTGGGCTCCTTTCCCTCACAACCTGAATTACGATTCAGAAAAGGAGTGGACCTGAGTTGGGTTATATCTAAGGCTCCTATCACCTCATCCCTAGCCCCAAGCCCCCCTTCCTGCACATTAAAAGCCAAATGGCTCTGACTGATATGACTCAGTTCATTGAGCATCTTCCCACACAGCAAAAGGTCACTGGTTCGATTCCTGGTCAGAGCACATGCTTGGGTTGTGGTTTTGGTCACTGATTGGGGCTCATAGGAGAGGCGACCAATCAATGTTTCTCTCTCACATTGATGTTTCTTCCCCTCTCTTTTTCTCTTCCTATGCTTCTGTCTAAAAAAGTAAATAAAGTCTATTTTAAAAAGCCAAGTGACCATTCAGGCTGGGTCTCCAAAGTGTGGACTTCCTCACCTCTCTTTCCCCTCCCTCAGTAATGTAAGCACATGCCTTCCCAAGGTTGGCTTTCTCCACTTCCCACCCGCCCATCGGACCTCCAGTCCTTATTTCTGGCAATGAGGTCTCGCATTTTCAGGTCTAAGACACTGTGGATGAGCGCAGCCTACCTATGTAGGAACCCGGGGCAATGATCCAGCTTCCTACAGATATACAAACTGAACGTAAATATTTATTAAGTCATGCCTAGTCAACAGTGATATTGGTAATCTCATGATTTGATATTATTTTATGAGTCTATATAATGTGTGAGTTAGCTGAAATTTCTTCTTATGGTATCGACAGGGCCTCCACAAACATTATATTTATCAAAATGAAGAAATGCCAGGAAGATCCCTGTGGATATCAAAGGTGGGGCTGCGGTGTTAAGGTAAGCCTTTCCCAGAATGTCTCAAACCAGAGTTTTAAAATCACTGCCATTCTTAGAAGAAGAAAAAACTCCAGTTAGGTTATGGAAGAAATCTGAGGACCATTGTCTAGAACTCAGAGTCTATACTGAGACATTTTACCTGTTGTCTTCCTAAAAATTTCACACACATAATTACGAAGAATGAAGCCCAAAGGAGGTCTCTGTGTTGTCAAGGGAACAATATAAAGCAACGTTACAAATACTTTGGTTTGTTCTCTTGTATCAAAAAGCACATAACAGATTTAAAAGCACAGGCGATTTTAGTCTTAGATGTGGATTTATGTTAAGTTCTCATTCAAGAGTCATTAAAGTTAACAAGCTGACACTGAACATTGCTGAATAAAATTTGAAAAGGACTACAATTTGTAAAATGAAAATGATGACTTCCCCAAGCAATCATAAAAAAGGTAACACATTAAAATTTCCAAAGGGATAGATACATGAGTAGGCAAATAAAAAATACCTAGCTGGTAGAGGTTAAGAATAATAATGTGAGGTATCAAAAATACATATTATACTTTTAAAATACAGAGGGGTTTTGCAGGGAGGAGGGTGTTTAGGGTACTGAATTTAACAACTAAGAGGAAGATAAATCTGTATTTCTAATTACTTCCTGCTTTAAAATGGTTATAGAAATAATTCTGGGGAATCACTTGGTATTAAACATTGGCAGTGGGAAATCTAGCCATGCAGGTACCAAGAAGTTGGAAGTATAGCGTAAAATTCTGCCACCTTCTTGGAATGTATTTGAAGTCACCAAAGCCAGATGATTTTTTCACCAAACGAGCTGACAAAATTGTTCATCTGGAATATCTTTAGAGGTCATGGGTGTTTCAGCATATAACATAGATAAGACTAAAACTTAACACCAAAGTCCAGTTAGAGGCCAAGCCCAGAGTACAACCCACTCTTCCCCACATTATAAAGCCAACAGCTCACATCCTTGAGTCCTGAAGGATAGCCGGGTCACTTACCATAAAGAGCACACACATGAAAGATCAGTTTACTTTCTATTGCCTTTAGATGATCAAACTTCTCGACATGGAAGACCAGGCTGCCATCCCCACTGATCTCCTCGAGCTGAGTCCGGTTGGAGCCATACACCCCCACAGCGATGATGATCACACCCCTGTCCCGAAGAGCTTTGGCAGGGTCTCTCACATCATCCTGTGCTTCTCCGTCCGTGATGAGAATAAGAAACTGCCGGACCCGAGGACGGGCTCCCTTGGGATCAGTGAAATACTCATCTACAAAGGTCAGGGCACTTCCAGTTAAAGTGTTTTGACCAATAGCTGACATTCTGTCTATCGCCTCAGAAATTTCTTTTTGAGTAAAGTATTGATTAAGCGGGAACTCTTCCTCAGCATGACCACTGAACTGAACGACACCAATGTGAGTTTTGTCTGGGCCAATTTGAATCTTAGCTAACACATTTTTCATGAAGGTTTTCATTTTGCGAAAATTGTCCTCTCCTATACTGCCAGAACTGTCCACCAGAAACATGATGTCAGTCTTCATGTCTTCGCATCCTGCATGTTATCAAAAAGATCAGAAACAAATCAGGTTGGCAAGGTCCTCAGAATATGTAGAAATAAATGCATCAATTAGAAAACATGGAAAATTAACTCAAGTAACTGCTATTGCATTTGAAAAATTTATTCACTTCTTAAGTAAAAGTTTACTAATTGGAACACTAAATCGGAAATCTACTGAAGATTATCCAAGAATTTTTGAAGAAGAGATGTAACTTCCGAAGTGTGTATTCATTTATCCACGTATGCATGCTTCATTCATTTATTCATTTATAATTGTCCATGTACTGGACATGAAATGCCAATGGTCAAGCTATTGTTAAACATACAACAGTGATCAAAAAAATAAAAGAAAAAAAAAGAATAAGTAATCAATTCCCAGCACTCACATGACAAATATTCCAATGTTTTATGCACATTCCTTAAAATAAAACTTTAAGTAATCTTAACATAGAATTATTTTTTGGAATAATTTAAACTAACTTGAGAAACACTATAAATTAATATTAGAAATTGTGGTAAGCCCAGCTGGGGTGGCTCAGTGGAATGAATGCCGGCCTGTGAGCCAAAGGGTCGCTGGTTTGATTCCCAGTCAGGGCACATGTCTGGGCTGCAGGCCAGGTTGTAGGGGGCACATGAGAGGCAACCACACATTGAAATTTCTCTCCCTTTCTTTCTCCCTCCCTTCCCTTTCTCTAAAAGTAAATAAATAAAATATTTTTTAAAAAGAAAGAAATTTGGGTGAAAAGCTTTTTACTTAAGGTAAGTGCATTAGTAAGCACATACCCATTCAACATGTTTTTTTTTAAGTTTATACAAAAATTTGTAGATACCCTAGTGGGAACTGGCATATATATGTATATGTACACATATATACCCGTGGAAGACCAATTTCTATGAAGCCATAGAAAAAAAGAGTGTTATTAATTCATGGTACAAAAACTGTGTGTGTGTATATTATATATTGTGTGTTATATATTATATAGCACATATATCATATATAATCTATACATATATATACAATATATTATCTTTAGCATGTATTTATTTAGTCTCATCCCTTTTGTTTATCTTGTATCACTGCCATTCTCTTACCAGCCCCCCTCTTAACACTCAGAGTCTATGCCACACTATTTGAAAATGAACAATTACCACCAGCCATAGAAGAATGAAAAGATGCTAATAATTTTTCCATCACTTGTGTTGTTGTGTAAGGCCCACCACAAGAAATTATAACTATTATTTGAGACCCAAACATCCCTGGGGCCAACTTGAAAGTCACAAACAGGGAGGTAGATGAAGATGTCTGTGGCCTTGGCAAAGCCCCACTGCTGTGAAGTATGGAAGGCTCTCTCACTACTTTCTAAGAAGTAAATTTTTACACGTGGTTTAGTATTCACAGGCTGTAACTCCTTGTATCTATTTGTAACAGAGACTATTCTTTTCCTCATATCTGTTCTGCTCATCTATGACAATAAAGTTTCAGCTAGGTAGATGGTTGCCCTGGTAATGACCATATTTCCCAGCCTTCTTTGAAGCTAGAGTGATCCTATAACTAAGTCTTGGCCAATAGACAAAGAAAGATCCTTGACACTAAAACAATTAAGCATGGTGGGCTCCCCTGGCCCTTAATCCCTTTTCACAAATGGAAAGTCATGAGAAATTGGACTTCACTTTGACTTAAAGATGGAAGCTATGTACTGACTATGGAACAGCCTTTCTACTAGGCCTGGACTGCTATGCAAGAAAGAAATAATATTCTGTGTCGTGCAGTTTGGGGTCTTTTTGTTACAGCTGCTTCACCAGCTCCCTAAGCGATACACTGTGTCTCACTCCATCCACATCTGCTCTGAGACTAGTCAGTGTTTTTCTAGGCCCTCAGGCTTTGAACTCTTAGCTTCTCTGCTTCTCTGTCTGACATCCTATGGCTCATTTCCTTGTCTCCTCCTTCAGGTGTGCCAGTGTTCAGGCACCTGAACTGCAACTACCTGACCTGCACAAGATGCACTGCAGCTCCTCAGATTGGCCTAGAACCTTCTCCCTTAGAAGGACACAATTTACTTTACATTACCTAAAACCCTTTTACTTCTCTTGGCATCAACCCCCCAAAACACCGGGGGCCTTTTACTCTTATACTCTAAGACCAAACTCTGTCTATAACATTACTACCCATAACAGAAAAAATAATGACAAAATTTTGATTTAGGATATTTTTATGAATGCTATTCATTTGTTTATCATTTCCTTTTGATTTGAGTGACTCAGAGTAGAGTAGATTGCAACACAGTTTTCACTTTTGTAAGTTCAACTCAATGAGAATTCTTTTCCTCATTTGTGAACACCTTAATCAACTTCTGTAACAGCTAACTTTTATGCGGCACTGCTATGTGCCAGGTACTCCTGGGAGTGCTCCAAACGCACAATTACCTTTAAGCTTCACAGTAAGGCTACACGCAAGAGACCAAGGCAAGTAGACTGTAAGTAACCTATTCCGGGCCCATGACTAAGTAATAAAGCTGGGATCTGAACTTGAACTCTTTTGCCCCTGCATCCCTTCTCCTATGCTTCTCAGTAGACAGTATTTTCATGTGCTACTACTAGCAATCAACACATACCATCTT
This sequence comes from Sturnira hondurensis, assembly GCF_014824575.4. Taxonomy (NCBI): domain Eukaryota; kingdom Metazoa; phylum Chordata; class Mammalia; order Chiroptera; family Phyllostomidae; genus Sturnira; species Sturnira hondurensis. The sequence continues at coordinate 8,603,587 of NW_028085930.1, forward strand.
CAGTGAGTAAGTGACTATTAGGAAGACAAACAATAATCAGGCACAGGAATTCAAAGACTTCTTCTTCCTAACTTTTGTTACTTAATTTTTAGTCTGAACAAAAATGTAAATATATGTTATATATAACAATAAATAACAATGGTTCCACACATATGAGGATACATATTCATAATAGAGAAATAATGGTTGGTGTGTATTATGGTAAACCTATAGGAATTCCCTGGTGTAGGTGGTATCTTCATAGAGGAGGAAGTTTGAAGCTCTAGTAGAAAAGTGAGTAGAGCCCTAATCTGCCTAAAGCCAGAGCCCTTTTTCTTTCCAGTACTATTTATCTACCTCAGTTAGCGCATGTGCACACACACACACACACACAGAACAGAGTCTCTTACACTCCATAGCAGTGGGCTTTGTCGTGGCCACAGCATTCCTAGCAACCTCCTTACTCCTGACCTTCAAGAGGCAGCTGTCTATTATAGAGATCCTCCAACCTTGTCCACTGGTTTAAAGTAAGGGGCCGAGCCTTACTTTAGGGGTGACAAGGGGTGACAAGGGAAGTTAGTGCAGTGTTAACCAGACAGCTGGTTGCATCATCCCGTCTTCATCCTGACCATCAGTCTGCCTAAAGCGACTAATGAAGGGCAGAAAATAAAGCCTTTTTTGTTTTGCTTACCTTTTTCAGTACAGATGCTCTGAACGACTTCCTTTTTGATGCTTTCTAAAGAATCAAAGTTTTGCCCAAACTTAACCCTTTCTTCTTTCCCAGCAATCTGTAGCAGTTGTGTTTTGTTAGCCGCCCCAATGCCAATGGCATGGACGGTGATTTGTTCAGCCCTTATTCTCTCAGCAGGCTCCAGGACTCCATCCTCAGACATCCCATCAGTCAGGACAATGAGGTGACAGGGAACCTCGCTTGGCCTATGCTTCCTTCCCTTCCTTATTATCGGCAGAATGAAATCCAGGGCTTCCCCAGTAGTAGTTCCACCTGCGAGCTGATTGATGTTTAAAATAGCCTGTCTTAAGTCCACACCATTGGTGTAAACATGAATATCAAATTCCACTTTCTTCTTATCTGAATACTGCACAGCCCCGACTCGGACTCTGTCTGGGCCAATGCTAAACATGTCTATTACCCCCAGCATGAATGTCTTGATTTGACCAAAATCCTCTGCCCTGATGCTGCCTGAGCCATCAATGAGGAAATAGAAATCGGCCTCTTTTGTATCCACACAGCCTGCAAAACAAAGGGAAGGTAAGAAAAGGAAAATGAATCCGTCATTAATCATAAAGAATTTGGAGAGAAATTTGCAAGCAGGTCTGTAGAAGAACATGACGCTGTGAAGGTTCTAAAGAAAGAGGACACCCTGGGTGGTCCAGAGCCTGCACGCTTCATTGAGCCCATTTATGCATATTTTCTTCTTTGAAATTTGAAGTGACCTTGTGAGAAAACTGAAACAGAATGAGGCCCAGTGGTTTGTCTAAGGTCAAGGACACACAGCCTGTAAATTACAGAGTAGGAACCAAACTCCCAAGTCTCCAGGCCGTATGTCAAATAGTTTTTCTAGTATTGACACCTGCCTTTTTAGACAATTATGCATAATCATTTCTTGAGAAAGAGGGTAGGACAGATGACCTCCTATTCTTACTTCCCCAATAACCAACCTCCTCTTCCCCAGAGCAACAAGGACGATATATTTAAAACTAGAACCAGATCATATTACATTTCTACTTAAATGATTTATCATTGCATTTAAAATTTAAAAATAAAAAACTGGCCTGATCTTTTTCCCTGCTTTCCTCTCTGACTCTATTTCCAGCAACTCCTCATCTTACTCACTGTGCTCCAACCACACTGGGCTTCTTTCTAAGCTTTGAATGTGCCACAGGGCTTCTGTGTTTGCCCTCCTCTCTTCCTGGAACTTTCTTCCCTCCAAGGGTTCACATGGCTGATTCCTTCTCATCCCATCATGAATGTGCCAACTCAGATGCCTGTTCCTCAAAAAGACCTCCTCTTTCTCTCCAGCTAAAGTACATCAATCATTGTCTCTCCTATTACCCTATTTTCTTTATGATACCCATTACTTTCTACAATTTTGTTATTCATTTGTTCACAAACACAGCCTGTTTTCTGCCACAGAAAATTAGCTCCATCAAGGCAGAGACTTGCCTAGCTCTCTGCTTCTTCCCAGTAGGCCTGACATCACAAGATTTCAATAACAATTTTTAAATGGAAGTTCTCTCAATGTTCCTTCCTTTGTCGAGAGCAGATTCTATGAAAAAGAGTGCTTCAACTTTTCTAATAGTCTATTTACAACCCTATCTAGCCATGCACTGCAATCGAGTGTGAAAAAGAGCATACTTTTAAAATTTAAGTTATTGTCCTGGCTGGTGTAGCTCAGTGGATTGAGTGTGGGCTGCAAACCAAAGGGTCACTGGTTCAATTCCCAGTCAGGGCACATGAGAGGCAACCACACATTGATGTTTCTTTCCCTCCCTTTCTCTTTCCCTTACCCCTCTGTCTAAAAATAAATAAATAAAATCTTTAAAAAATAAAATAAAATTTAAGTTATTTATGCAATTATCAGGTTGAGTATGTAAAAAGATCTTTAAAACACAGACAATTTAGTCAATTCAGAAATATTTTTTTTCTTGACAGCTTTTTGGGAATTTATAAGCTATTGGCAGTACTTCAAGCTATGAGAAATCAAAATACTGGTAATATTTTAAGTTTGACCTTGAGAATTAAACTATGAGATCAACACATAAAGCATCAGGGCAAAGATAAGCAATTACTTGCAAAAGACAGATTTGATCTCAGGCCAGCAAAACTTGACGGCAACTAGAATTAGCTGTTTTATATTCATGATAAAGAAGAATTCGGGGTTTTCAGAAACACAACAGGCGTGCTGACCAATGGAGGAGAGTAAACTGTGAGTCACCATGGGTAACTCTGGCAATGCCCATCCCGCCAGCCTAGAGGGCTGGCCAACACATTAGCCAATAGTCATGTATCGCTATGAAAATGTAACCTTGAATTGAAACTATTTTTAAAATCAATGAAATTTAAAAATCGGCTCTTTGGTCATATTTCAGGTGCCAATGAGCCTCAAATAACCTCATGTGGCTAGTGCCTGTCACATTGGACAGTACAATTATAGAACGTTTCCATCCTTAGAAAATGTTCCATTGGACAGTGTTGAAGAGGAATGTGTCCGCTGACCCCAGAGGTTATATACAGTTATATAAAGAGATAGGGATATACAGCTGTGTAGAGAAATGAATATATTGATCTATATATTTGATTTTAAAATAGAGTCATCCACTCAATTGGACGCCACTAGACATTCTGGTGATAAATCTAAATCCCTTGTTGCAATGCTACAACCCCTGACAGTCTTGATTACAAGTCAGCTTCTCACTTGGCAGGAAGAGAATGTACTTCTCAGAGGATAGGAATGTCCAGGCCCCTGGGCATTGATCCTTTTCACTGTAAAGATGTTTATTATTCTTTTCCTATACAGTAGTCCCTTGGTTTTGCTAATGTAAGTCTCCCCTCGATTTAATGGAGTTCTCTTTAATAAGTTGAACATAACTGTGTGCCAGAAATAGCAGATATGTCAATGACTAAGTCAACAGAGATTGCTTCTCCAGGCTTGGCGATTCTGAAATGATAAAGTTAGCCACCACCCTCCTCGTCCGTGGCAAATTCACTAGAGCAGTGGTTCTCGGACATGCAATCATGAGCTTGTTGGGGAGCTTACTAAAATGCAGGGTGCCCAGAACCTACCCTCGGGGGCTGAGACATTAGTTTAGGGTAGGGGTTGGGCCACTAAATTATTTACAATCTCACTGGGAAACTCTGGTAAGTTTACAGCAGATACCGTTGGTATCTGCCTGTAACCCCTCAAATTCTTTACCATTTTCATGCACACTGGTTTCCAGTGTTTTTGTTCCAACAGATAGCACCGATGTCTGTTTGTGGGTAGGCTGCTCGTGGTACTTGAACTGAAAGTGTTTGAAATTTACATCCCCTCATGTGTGCTGGCATATAAATTCTCTAAGGTACATTGACCCTGACCAGGACAACCCTAAAGTTGAACCCACATGGTCTCTATCTAGCATCATGGAATTGACCCCCTATGGAGCTTTGCTTATTATCCCTCCTTCCTGCTCCCACTTCCTCCCTTCCCTACCAATCTCCAGTTTTTCCTAGATATATTTTCTAATACACCAGTTTCACAAAAAATTTTGTTTGGTTTCTGAGGAACCCAATCTAAATTAGGCATTGATATTCAGAGCTACTGAATTAATAAGAAGTCACCTAGTGAGATTTTATACAAGATAGCCACCCCCTTGGGTGGCCCTTGACCTAGGCTTGGTCCCATATTTTCCCATTCAGAAATTCTATAACGACAATAATAGTTTTTTGTCACATCATTGCAAACTCCCTGAGGCCACACTACACCTTCCTCCTATGCCCCAATGGTTGGTACTAGACCAAGGTGGCTGTCACTCCGAGGGTGTCCTCTATGTACCACTCGGGAGGTAATAGCAGCCCTGTTTCTTGCCGCTGCCTTACAGTGTGTATGCGCCAGAGGAAATCCAGGGCTGGCCCAGGATGCGCTCTTTAAATCTTCAACGGAATCGACTAAGTTTAAAATTAGCCTTTAATATCATTGGAGGATCATTATTTTCCACTTGAGTGCTGCCAAATTCCAGTTCCAATTGTTTGAAAGCATTTTATCTGCAGAGTAAATGTGTGAAGACAGTAGATATCTCAGAATTACATAAACTCAAAGTCACATTGAGTGTCTGTTGGCATGTACCTTTGAAAAGTGCTCGGTAAAACTATAGCAGATTCACAAAGTATCTTGACTAGAATATCCTTCACTAGAATGATGGAAGGAAAAAAGTTAACAAAATTAAAAAGCCAAAAAAAAATGATCATGGTTGTGCATAAAGATGACCCCTACAAGATTTTTATAAGAGCAAAATATTGCCAATGACATATATATAATCTAACAGTTTAGGATATGTTAAATAAATTATGATATATCCTTATGATGGAATAGTATTCCCAATGTTAAAGAAGTATTGCAAAAGAGTATTTAAGGAACAGGACAAAAGTATGTGACACAGGTGGATAGGAAAGTGGGTAAGGCAGATAATAGTCATTATTTCCAATATCCATGCTCTCCATCTTCTAAACTAATTGGACCCCCAATTTTTACCTAGTAAAAATTTTACCTTGGTGGTCCCAAATGAAGACTGCATTTTTAGGCTTCCACTTTTACCTCCGAGGGAGACATGTGAGAAAGTTCTGGCCAATGGAATGCAGACAGAAATGGTATGTATAATTTCTGAGACTACTCTTGAAGAAAAGGGGGTAGAGGGCTACCTCCTCCTTACTTGCTTGCTGAGTGTGAATGGGATGCTTGGCACAGTTAACCTGGACTATGATCCTGGGAATAAAGGCCACAAATAGAAGAAAAAAAGAGACAGGATCCCTGACATTGCGGTATAGTACACCAACTCAGTCTGCTTAACTTGGGACTTATTTATAACACAGAAAGCCAGTTTTATTTTGCTTAAATCCTTGTTGATTTTGGCCCTGGCTGGGTAGCTCAGTTAGGGCATCGTTCCAATATGTCAAGGGTGCAGGTTTGATCCTCAGTCAGGCCACATGTAAGAGGCACCCAATAAATGCATAAGTAAGTGGAACAATAACTTTTTCTCCCTTCCTCTTTCCCTCTCCCTAAAATAAATAAATAATTTTTTTAAAAAAAATCATCGTTATTTTTTCTTTTGTTAGGCACACCTGAATGTAATTATAATTGATATAATGACTAACCTAAAAGACAAGAGAAATAAATGTTAGGAATGAAGAGAGGGGAGGGAATTTCAGGGGGAAAACGGGAAGGGTTTACAGGAACAAGTATAAAGGACACATGGACAAAAACTAACAGGGGTGGAAATGGGAGGGAGGTGGGGAGCACTGGGGGGCAGTGGGCTGGGATGGGAGTAAAAGACAGAACACTATACCTGAACAAGAATTAAAATAAAATTTTTTAAAATGTTAATAATGGTTTTATCTGAAAGATTGGACTCCAGCCTATGTTATTTTCTCCTTCATGTTCATCGATACTATGAAACTATTTTATAATTGACACATTTTACGATGTTTTACATCTTATTGAGTTGCAATTTATTTACATGCTAAAAACTTCACCCATTGTAATCACTGAATGACTTTTAGTAAATTTATAAAGTTTTGCGGTCATTATTAAAATCGAGTTTCAGAACACTTTTGTACCTTCTACAGTTCTCTATCTGATCCAGGTCAGTCCTTGCTCCTGTCCCAACCCTAGGCAATTACTCATGTTACTTTTGGAATAAGAAAAGTATATTTTAAAACATACCAGTTTTGTCAAGATCCATTTGTTCAGCACGGGTATAAATTTGGGACCATATTTCATTCTGGACCTTTTTCAGGAAGTTCTTACTGTAAGTTTCCAAGTCTGCATAGGACTTCAGTATGGAAGCCGTCTGTCCTGGAGGGTAAGATACTGCTTCTTCTAACTGGGTATGGTTAGCCCCTTCGATGCCGACAGCAAATACCGTTACGCCCTCCAGACGAAGTTTCATCGCGGCCTCTCGCACCTCGTCGTCTGAGGGTCTCTGAGTGACCAGGACCGCGATCTGAGGCACTCCCTGGGCCCTTCTGCTGCCGCTTGACTCTAAGAAGCCTTCTCTCCTCAGCTGCTCAAGGGCAGCCCCAGCATTGGATTTCCCAGCCCGGAGAGAAAGCTTCTGGATTTGCTCCTGAAATGCAGATTGACTGGTACTTGATTTCAGAAGAGAGAGAGTCTCAGCTTCATTGCTGTAAGCCGTAAGTCCAAGCCGCACACAGTTGTCCTTCACATCCAGGGAGGAGGTGATGTTCTCCAGGAAGCTCTGCAGGTCCCTTAGATTTTGTCCCGTCCCAACCGCCTCATCCACCAGGAACACAAGGTCAGCCAGTGAATCTTTCTCACAGGGCAAGGGAACTACAGAGAGAGAAAAAGCATAAGAATCAGCACAAACCACCAGCCCCGAGAGAGAAAGGCACTTTACAGATTGCCAAAAGGCTTTAGTGAAAATAGAGGTACAGGGAAAGATGAGATTAGTATTGTTTTCTTTTAATAAACAAAAGATATTTCATTGCTGGTAGGGATGGGCAGGGCAGGGGAGAGGAACAGGGGAAAATGGGGACAACTGTAACAGAACAATTAAAAAATCTTTTAAATAAAATAAGCAAAAGATAAACATTATGAACAAGACATACAAGGTCATTGACTTCAGATGCTTCGCATTGCTGCTTCCTCTATCTGAAGAATGCTTCTTACCAATTTTCTTACTGTAACGGGTGCAGCCAAGAGGGGGGCCCCAAAAAGGGATTTGAGGGCCAGAACTCAAGGTGTCCAGGAAATATTAAGGTGTCCTCACCCCTTCCCCCCACACAGGTGTGAGTTGGGGAAGGGACAGATGGAGCAGGGCCATTGAGAGCTGTTTTGTACAGCAAAGGCTTTGCAGATAACCTCTGGCATGGTCATTTAACATACCTATAACCTTTAACTGGTTTCATAGATATGTTAAATAGCTGTGGCCATGCTCTGAGCCAGGGGGATGCAAGTGACTTCCACCCAAGATAACTGAGGAGCAGATCCCCTGAGTTACAGCACCTGCGTAGGAGCTTGGAGATGATTGGCTCCATGACATGGGGCTACACCTGCCCAGACTCACAATGGCAGCCCAGTAAACTTGGAATAATACAGGAATGCTGGCAGGTGTAGCCAATTGTAGGAGTTGAAACTGGGGCTTCAAAGGAGGACTGGCACAGGGATTTAAACCCAAACACAGCAGCCATTTAAGGAGAATGAACCACTAGGCTGTGGCAGTGCAAGGAGAGAAAGCCACGTGTTTCTGGCAGAGTGGGGACCCCTGCAGCCATGTGAAGGAGAGAGAGCCAGGAGGCTTTGCCAGAGTGGCGACCTGGCAAAGGTCTCCGAAGCTTTGGTGGAGGAAAGAACCATGCAGTTTTGGCCAGAGTGCAGACCTGTTGGGCACTGCTCTGCCTGGTTTCAGGAATTGTAACTACCCCCCATGCTAAGGATGAGCGAGCAACCTCTGGAATGCGAGCCACAGGAGACAAGGCTTGTCTCTGGTAGTGAATGCTGCCTCAGTTTCCTCTCCTTGTCCCAAAGCACAGTTGGAAGTCAATGACAGGTAAGACTCCTCACAGAGAGAGGGGCAATCTAAGCCAGACTTGATCACTTGGGAGGCCATCATGGAAGGACTTGGGGGGCTGCAACAAAGAGGGAGCAATGAACCCTTGCCCCCCGGCTATGTGACATAGCCCAAGTCCCCATGTCCTCTGGGAGAAGCACTTCCTAGCTCTAATCCACTTAAGCATGAAAACCTGTGTGGGGAGGTGGTACAGCTCCTTGCCTTGCTAGAGCAGGATCCGGGGTGATTGGGAATAAGAAAGAATTTCAAAAAATCCTGTGAAACCTGCTTTGCTAAGAGTGCTTTCATTCATATGTTAAGGGCCTGAGCAGGAAATGAGTATTTCTCCCAAAGTTTCTGCAAACCCCCTTCCTGACAGACTCTGACTCAGACTAAGCCCTCAGATTTCTTTGAAATGTTTTCTACTGTTTGATCCTTTTGGCCTGTATTCCTGTGTATTACAACCCAATAAAAGCCATTGAGGAAGGGGCTCCTGGCCTTTTTCCTCTGAGAAACTGGCCACCTCTCTTCCCCAAGCAGATCATGTCTTGGTAGAGTTTACTTTCATCGGGGGGACTTGAAGGCAAAGTCGCCCCCACACAAACCCCTGAGGCTCTGGTAGAAGAGGACCACCCATCTTTGTGGTGCTCCCTTTGGCTGAGTGGCCTGGGAAGCAGGAGAGACTTTGCCTGGAAGAAGGTGAAAGAACTCTTGCCAGTAGGCCATGAGAAGGTGCCACATGGCTTTGGATTAATTAGAGATCCTGCCTGGATGGCAACACAGCTGACAGTACTAGCGGCCTGAAACACAGACATGTGCTTCTTTTCCTGAGATATGGTACCCCGAATTTGGGCAGGGGGAGAAGGAAGCACTGTGGACATCTGTGGTTATCCTAAAGGGCTTTGATATTTTACTGGGGACATTGGGTCACTACTTTAAGTCTGTATAGCCTTAAATAAACATTTCCTTTCCTTTTCACAAATCTCTGGCATTGAGAGACGTCTTTCCAAGGGGGCGGCAGACATAACGAACCTTGGCCCCCTACTTGTTCTGTAACACTACTACACCCACCACCACCATAATCTTCATGACGGCCACCACCACCTCCACCTCTGCTACCACCAACAACCAACAGCCACCAGCAACCACCATGGACAATAACAACCAACCATCACCACCACCTCTACCCTTACCACCACCTCTTTCACCACCATTCTACACCCACCACCACCATTCCCAAGTACTGGGATACAGGGATGAATGAGAAATATTTCTGACCTCGGGGAGCTCACATTCTAGGGGGAGGACAGATAAGTAGATTATATTATTTCAGACAGTAGTAAGTGCTAGCCAGGAAAGAAAAGTGACTCAAATGAGTTACTATGCAGGGGACGTAGGATGGGAACTAACTTCTTTGAGGGAGAAAGCAGCGGAGGAAGGCCTCCCTGAGAGGATCCCATTTGGGTGGAGATATGAATGGAGAGAAGGATTCAGCCACATCTTGTTTGGGGAGAAGAGGAACTCTGGCAACAGTAGGAGGTGAGAACAAGTCAGAAGCCCAGAGTGGCTGGAGCCAGTGCGTGAGGGGAACAGTGGTGAATGAGGTCAGGGGGAGGTGGGGAACAAATTGTAAGGATGTCATATGATCTTAATTAAGTCTTTTAAATGTCATCCCAGTCACTGAGGGGAATTAATGAATTCAGAAATCTCAATTAAGAAGTAGCTCTCCTAGTTCAGACAAGAGATAATGGTTCTTGGACAAGAATAAGAGTACATAAGATGAAACAAGGTAGTTTTTGTGGGAGACCATGATGGTGTCTTTTTTCAAGATAGGGAGGAAGGATGGTGGGAAGAACAAGTTGCAAGGAGAATTCAAGAATTCCATTTCAGACACCCTAAGAATGGAATGCTATTGCAGATGCTGGGTAAACAGTTGGTTGTATGAATCTGGAACCGAGGGCAGAGTACACCACATGTACATAAAACTCCTATTCCAAGCACAGGTGGAGACACCACAACTGAGGAAAGTGTAGCCAAGAGATAAGCTCAGTGTTGCCAAGAACTACCCAGTAGGACTATGAGCTCCAGAAGCCAAATGGCACATCTTACTTATCTCAGTGCCTACCTACTGGTGCCTTGTGGGAGTCCAAAAATATCTGTGGAATTAAAAATAATTCTCGCCCTGGCTGCTGCAGCTCAGTGGATTGAGTGCAGGCCTGCGAACCAAAGGGTCGTGGTTCCATTCCCAGTCAGGGCACATCCCTGGGTTGCAGGCCAGGTCCCAGCGTGGGACGCATGAGAGGTAACCATACATTGATATTCCTCTCCCTCTCTCCTTCCCTTTCCCTCTAAAGATAAATAAATAAAAAATAAAATCTTAAAAAAATAGTTCTCAATAATCTGCCAGTGTACTCTGGCAGATTATTGGCCAAAACATACCCTCGGCATGATCGTCCAGGTTAGTGTTTATTTGTAAATTATTAATAGTAGTAACCTCCGTGCCAAATGCCATACAAACCACCTTCCCCATATCATAAGGTAATCACTTTTATCCTCACTTTATAGGTAAGGAAACTGAAGCTCAGAGATTAAATAACCCACTCAAGGCCCTGAAGGGTCAAGCCAGGGTTTGACCCAGACTTTCCTGACTCCAAAGCAAAGCCCGCATTCCTAACCTCTGAAGGGAAGGATAACCTTGCTGTACCATACCGCTGTGAAGTGAATTAGGAGGAGAGAAGCACATTCAGCACACAGAACCCTCTAAGAAAGTAGAAAAGCCCTATTGTCCCAGAGAACTCATGCTAAGCATCCACCTACAGGGTTGAAGCAACTCCAAGGTCCCCAAAGTGGAGGGTAACAGGAAGCTTTTTGCTCTGGGAGAAAATACACACATGCCATAAGAACTTTCTATTTTCCCCAGGACAGGAAGAGTGGGGGACGAGGAGAGTGAAAGGAAGGAACTCTCTGGCACCTCAGGGATCATACTAACTGTGGCAGAGCTTTCTAGATACTCACTAAAGTCCACTTCCTCTTCTTGGGCTTAGAGCTAGACCTGATTTCCTAGCCTCACTTGGAGTTAGGTAGGACCATGGGACTAAGATCTGGCTAATGAAACATGAGTCACTTCAAAGCTTAGCCCATAAAACCATCTTCCATCTTCCTTCCCTTCAACAAGCTCTATACCAATCCCCATGGCACCTTGGAAGTCTTATTTTAATACAGAAGAGCCACCACCAACCTAAGTTTCTGAATAGAAGAAACACAACTGGTCACCTGGAGCACTGGCCCTACGGTATTACAAGGGAAATAAATAAGCTTATTATTATTCAGGAAGCCTATTTGCTATCAAGACCTAGCTTGGCCTGACTACAAAATTGGCCCATAACTATAGCCATGGAATTGATGAATGGTAGAGCAGGAAGGGAGTTTCAAGGTCACCCCCACTCCCATACTTCACATACGAGGATCTGGTGCAAGGCTCAGGGAGATGACATCACTTCTCTCAGTTCACATAGCCAGCAAGTGGCATTGTGTGAGTCTTCTGACCTTGTGTTCAGGGCATTTTGTACCATACTAGGTGACTTCTTTGGGTCTTAGAGCTAGATAGCACCTACTCAGAATAGCCCACCATGGCAAACTGAGTAGAGAAGCAGCCAGGAAAATCCACAATGCTGGGGACTCTTTCTACCTCACTCTGGAGAAAGTAACTGGAGGCTCTCGCCAGTACAGTGCACTCACTGAGGACCTCCTTTCAGCTGTACTGGCCTGTTCTACCTGCTCATCAATATCACACGCAGACTTTCTTGTCTCATTTTGCCTCTTCCTCACTAAGGCTTCCTGAGATCACTTCCCAAGTGAACTATTTGTACTCAAGAGTCTTCTGTTTCGGAGCCTTTGCAGAAAAGTTGCTGAAGACACACATAAAGCATTTCTCAAGTGAGAAGGTGTGCGTCGTGGGGGCATAAGTAGTTCTGTCAGCCTCAGGAATCAAGAATGAAAGTGGGTGAGGGGGTCATCTATTTTTCTGCATGAAATACAGCAGTTGCCCAGAAGCAGAAAGGAAGGCAGTTGTGGCAACTGGCAGTTCCGATGGGTGGAGCCGCAGAGATAATAGATGGCTGTCTGGCCTGGGAATCAGCGTTCCCCTAAAGGACACCAGCTACAATGACTGGGAGGAGGTGCTGCTCTCAAGCAGCTTTGCACACAAAGACATCAACATGCATAATGGCGCCTGAGAGGACAGGTCTCCGCTGTCACTGGAGACATTCTTGATGGTGCTCAGAAAAGAAGCCAGGGAGAATTTTACATCAGGGAATATGATAGCTGAAGGCTTGACTTATATAAGTGAGGGCACTGAGTCAGTTCCATTTGAGCTGCTTTCAATTGATCTCATTCATCCATAGGCTTGTTAGGAATATTTCCAACAATTCTTCAATTCCAAGATCTTGTCTACTGTAAGATGCACTCTTATTAAATGGCAGTGCTTCAGGATTTTTTAAAAACACAACTGAAAGACATATCCTAATATAAAAAATGTTAAAATGTTTTCACCCTGGCTGGTGTAGCTCAGTGGATTGAGCGCCAGCCTGTGAACCAGATGATTGCGGTTTGATTCCCAGTCAGGGCACATGCCTGGGTTGCAAGCCAGTTCCCAGCAGGGGACACATGAGAGGCAACCATGCACTGATATCTCTCTCCCTCTCTCCTTCCCTTCCCCTCTCAAGATAAATAAGTAAAATCTTTTAAAAAAGTGTTTTCTCTAATGTGAAAAATACAAGCAAAAAATGACTCCAGCCCTGGATCGTATGGCTCAGTGGATTGAGCATTGGCCTACAACCAAGTGTCGCTGGTTTGATTCCCAGTCTAGAGCACATGCCTGGATTACAGAACAGATCCCCAACTGGGGGCATGTGAAAGGCAACCGCACATTAATGTTTCCCTCCCTCTCTTTTTCCTTCCCTTCCCCTCTGTCTAAAAACAAATAAATAAAATCTTTTAAAAAAAATGACTCCAGGGCTGGGAGGGAGAACAAACAAAACATCTGGCTTTAGCAGATCCGGATTCTCATGAAGGAAGAGATAACAGTGAAGGAGGAGATGAGCCAACACAACATATGTCACCTCAGGACGGCAGCTTCCTGCCTGGCATTCCTGCGTAACTGAAGGTATCCCCTTCTCCCCCCGCCTCATTCTAAGGCTACTGTTCCCAGTTAGTGTAACTACCTATTCACCGACAGTCATTTATTGCATATTTACTAGGCGGCTCATACAGTGCCAGAACCATGAGAAAAAGAGGACAGACGAGGACCTTACCTCCTTACCTGTAAGACTTGCACACACTCTCTCGTTAAGAAATAGAACACCAACTGAAGGCACTCCTCATGAGGCACTGTGTGGGCCCAAAGAACTCAGAAATAAGTAAATTTAAGTTGCCAATTCATCCTTCAAGGTGCTATGAGCTCATTGGTGGGGGCGGGGGGCGGACAAACCCAGAAATGGGTATTTACGCAGCATGGGAAGTGCACAAGTCATCATGTGCTCAAGAAATTTGAATGGAAAGCCTTTCAAGAGGATGTGACAGTGTGGTTGAGACTTAAATGATGACAGAAGTGATTCAGGCTCTAAGAAAGCTAAGGGGTGGAAGAGGATTCCTGCCAGAGAAAATGGCGCAGGCAAAAGGCAGACACAAGAAAGAGTAGCCTGTGCCATGTAGAAATTTCTAGTACTTCACTCTGGAAACCCAGAAGAGGAGCCGGAAGAGATGGGGGTGGTGAGATGCAAATCTGATCACATGGGGATTGGGCGCCACTCAACCAAAGGGCTTTCTTACCTTTTACCTCAGTGTCAGTGGTCTTTTCCTTGTACTGAACCACGTCCTTGATGATCTGCGTCATGTTCCGGGAGAACGCGCTGAGGTCCCTGACCGTCCGGAGTTTGAAATGAAACTGAGCCGTGGCCATGGCCTTCAGGTTCTCCTCAGAGGCTGTCTGCAGCCCCACGGAGATGATTCTCACCCCGTCTTGCCGCAGAGCCTTGGAAGCCTCTTCCACGTCATCCTCGGATTCGGCCGAAGCCAGCACCACCAGAATCGGGGGAAACAGTTTCTTATCTCTCCCATTGGCCAGACCTGAGAAGTAGGTCCTGTGCGCCTCCTGGAGAGCATTTCCTACCCGCAGGGAGCCGCCCATGAACGCGAAGTTCTTCTTGAGGTGGTTCAGCATGGGGTTCTTGCTCTTGAAGGTGTCCAGCTGGAACTCACTGTGGAGCCTGTCGCTGTACTGGGCCAGGGCCACGCGGTACTTGTTGGCCTCTATGGGGAGACTGTTGACCATCTTGTTGATGAATGTCCTCACAAAAGGGAAGGACTTAGTTCCCAGGTGATCAGAGCTGTCCACCAGGAACACGACATCTGCATACTGAGGTCCTGGGCCTAGCAAACCCAAACGCAGCAGTCACTCAGCTGTACATTTCAGACCACAGTGCTCATCTGAGACTATGTCCTCCTAGTTCATGCCCCTAGTTCAGGGCAACTTAGAGCCCCAACAACAGTGTCTTCTGGATGTCAAACAGAAGAAACTGTACTTGTTTTTACGGAATTGCCAAATAAAAGGACTTTAGTAAATTAGCCAATAAATTTTTCTTTCTGAATTCTATGCCAGAAGGAATCAACATTTTTTTTTTCTCTTTTTGGTTGTGGACCCTCCAAACTCTGATATTGTACTAAAGAATAAACATGATACCAGAAAGTTTCCAAGTGCTCTGTGGAGAAACAGTTACTTTTAAAAACAGTATCAAGTAATCAGCTGTCTTGGGTTGGAAGATTAGAAGCCGGTGAGAGACAGGGATTTGATGGGGGGCCTGAATGGGGGAAAGCAGGGTAAAGGAAGCAGGAGATGGGCCAAGGAAGATGTCTTCCCTGGCCTGATTGAAAGGGGCTCGGGGTATCACTTATACTAGAGTATCAATTATACTTTGAGACAAGAGAGACAGTTTTTTTTGTATTCTCTTATCAGTCACATTGGCTGTAAAGCATCACAGGGAACTGGAGGGAAGGAGCAGGGGGTTAGCAACATAACCTCCCGAGTAAAGCAGCTCTGAGAAAGCTGAGAGCCATCCTCCTGAAACAGTGGGGAAGAGCTCTGAGCTACCGCAGGCAACATGGCAATATTCACGGTGGCTGGTGGTGTGGGGGTGAGGGTGGGGTGGGGACTGAAGAGCCGACCTGAACAAAAAGAGTCTGGACCAGGGGAGGCACCAGCAGCGTCTACTTTAACACTCATGGTCAACGAACTGTATTCTCGAAATTAGGGAGGTCCTGGTAAATGTCTAACAACCTCCTTTCAAAGTAACTCAAAAATTCGCCAGGAGATTCTAGGGTATCAGGAGAGGAGAAAAACCTAGCTTTTATTTTCTTTCTCTTTCTTTCCTTTCTTCCTTCCTTCTTCCTGTCCTATCTACCTATTCAACTAATTTACTTATTTACTTATTTAGGCCAAGATGGAAACTGACCTATAAAACGAATGAGTAGACTCTATTCATGGGGACAGGAAACACTAACATGTAAGAAAATCAATGAGTAATTAAAGCTTTTCTAGCCCAAGTGGAGCACAATTCATGACTTTCGCCCATGGCTTTCCGTCATCTCTTCAGAGATTAAGTTAGCTTGGAATTACATACCTTCAACTACAACTAAGTGCTATGCACTTCGGTTTTTTAGTAAATAAATAAACTCCTTGTTTCTCTACTTGCTAAAGTTTTGTTGAGAGATAAAATTCATTACTTTCCTAAATAATAATAATAAGCATAAAATATACTGGTACCTGGGCTCTGATCAGCCAGTGTTTCAGTCCAAAGGATTAGAACAAATAGAATTAGCAGGTTCTTCATTTTGTTAGTGAAGGTCTCTTACTTTTCTTCTGTAAAAAAATGTTATTTACAATATGAAAAAATCTCAATGTATAAAAAGAAATAACTACTGGGGAAGTTGGATTAGAACACAACGTACTATACACAGAACAAGTATTTATCAAGCAATAGCAAGTGTATTTAAAACATTCCCCAAGCATTTGGAGTATTAGTTGAAAATTGATAATGCTAATGTTTGCTGAACCCTTACCACAGCTCAGAGACTTTCTCAGTGCGTCACAGCTCTCATCTGATTTAATCCTCACAGCAGCCTTCCAGGGAGGTTATAATTACTGTAGCTATGTGACAGATAGGGAAATGGGTGAGGAGTGTCTTGCTAAGAGGTAGAGCCAGGGTCCTAACCCTGGCAAGGTGATTGCAGAGTCCAAGTTCTTGACCACCGTGCAACAAACCTTCTGCAAAATCTGTGTCCTCACCAAATGTACGTGGTCACTATTCTTTGCCCTCTATTTTTATGCCAACACTGACTATTGTATATGTTCACAACTTGGCCCAAAGAAAGTCAACAGCTATCCATGTGTTTTCTTTATTGAACCCATGTGAAAACCATTCTCTCATTTATGGTGATAATCCGTTTTACAAACTACTTTGTCTTTAGCATTTCTCTCCACACAGTTTACAGTCAATCAGAAATCTCCATGGGAAATTATAGTCTTACAGAAACCCTACCAAATCTGAGTTGTTCTTTATAAAAAGGAAGATCGATCAAATGACCAATACTAAGAAATACAGCTGCTTTAAATGAGATACCAAAGGTACAAGGGCAGGTTTTCACTCTAGAATTAAATTTTCTGGCAGTGCCTTTCTTTAAAGCTGCTGATCAGCCAGGAAACTGAGAGAAATCACTGGAAGTTAGACTTGGAAGAGAACCTATAGATCATTTAGGCTAAACTTGAATTGGATAAGGAGGAGCCACTAACTGGGGGGCCCAGTAGCTGGTGCCTGAATCACGTCAACAATAATCTATACTCATCATACTGTAATATACCATGTATTTTAGTCATTAATTTTATTGAGATATAATTCACATACTCTAAATCTTAACCCCTTTTTTTGTTAAAGGTACCATATTTCACCCTAGAATTTATTTCTTTTTGGGGGGGGGGCTGACTGTTGTTCTATTACAGTTGTCCCAATATTCCCCCATTGCTCTCCTCTGCCCCACCCACCCCCCTGCTCCCATACAGTATATAATTCGATGTGTTTTATTATAGCCACAGGAATTTTCTCCATTATCACTAATTCCAGAACATTTTCACGACCCCCCAAAACAAAACCCATACCACTTAGCAGTAACTTCTCATTCTCCCCTTACCACAGGCCCATCAACCACTGATCTACTTTCTTTTCTATGAATTTGCCTATTTTGGACATGAATGTAAATGAAATCACATAATACATGGCCTTTGTGTTTGGGACTTTTCAGTTAACACACTGTTTTTAGCATTTATTCATGTTGGAACATAAACCAGTATTTCAGTCCTCTTGATCACTGAGTAACATTTTATTGTATGGATATATATTTTAAAAATCGGTCAATCAGTTGATAAACATTGAGTTTGTTGCTATATTTTGGCTGTTATGAATAATGCTGCTATGAATATCCATGTGCAAATATTTTGTAGATACATGTTTTTATTTCTCTTGAGTAAATACCTGAGAGTGGAATTTTTCATTTTATTTAAACTTTTTGTTTAAAGTATTGAGACACTACCAAATTGTCTGCAGCATTTTATATTTCTACCAGCAATGTATAAAGGTTCTAACTTGTTGATATCCTCACCAACACTCATTACTATCTTTTTTTTATTATACTAATTCTAGTAAGTATAAATGAGTATCTTACTGTGGTTTTGAGTTGCATTTCCCTAGTGACGAATGATGTTGAGTATCTTTTCATGTACTTGTTGGTCATTTGTATATCTTCTTTAGAGAAATATATATTAAATAATTTGACCATTTATTTGCCTCTGTATCGATGTGTTGTAAGAGATCTTTATATACTTTGGATACTGCATTGTCTTGGCACCCAAATGACGTGCTGTTGAATTTAGTTTGCTAGTATTTTGGTGAGAATTTTGCATATATATTATTTAGGCCTATTGGCTGACAGTTTTCTTTTCTTGCAGTGTTCTTATCTGGCTTTGGTATCAAGGTAATACCAGCCTTGTAAATGAGTTTGGGGGTGTTCCCTCATCTTGAATTCTTTAGAAGAACTTGAGGATTTATTGTTAACCCATCTCTAAATGTTTGGTAGAATTCACCAGCGAAGATATCTCTTCCTGGGCTTTGCTGTATTTGATTACTGATTTGATACTTTCCCCATCATTGGTTTGTTCAGACTTTCTATTTCTTGCAGGAAATCGATCAAGGTTTGGTAGATTATTTGTTTCTAGGAAATTATCCATTTCTTCCAAGTTATCCAAGTTGTTGGCATAATCTTTCACAGTAATCTCACGATCCTTTGTATTTCTGTGGTATTAGTAATGATGTCTCCTCTTCCATTTATAATTTCATTTATTTGAGTCTTTTTTATTGTGAGACTACCTAAAAGTTTGCCAATTTTGTTTATCTTTCAAAGAACTAGCTCTTATTTTGGTAATCATTTATCTTGTTTTCCTATTCTGTTTCATGTACTTCTGCTCTAGCCCTTATTATTTCCTTCCCACTAACTTTGGGCTAAATTTGTTCTTCTTCTTCTAGTTCCTTGACATACTAAGTTAGGCTGGTTATTTGAGATACTTTTTTTCTTAATGCATGCATTTCTATTAATACACAACTTTCCTCTTAGAACTATTTTTGCTATATCTAAGAAGTTTGGGTATGTTGTTTCCTCTTTTCTGGAGCCACTAGCTGGGCTCTGTTATGACCTCCATTCTGGCAAGGTCATGGGCTACGTTCCCTGTCAGGGCAATGCCAATGGTTGGACTGCACAGCTGGGCAGGTCTATGGTCTGGGCTCTGCAACTGCCCTTGGTCTGGTGGAATCGCAGGCTGTGTTCTCCAAATGAATGATTCCACTGCCTAGATTCCATGTTTAGGCATGGCCACAGTCTGGGCTTCACAGTATCACAGGGCTATGCTCTGCAGTCAAGCCAGGACATGGGCTGTACCTCAAAGCTGTAAGGTTGCAGGCTTCACAACCAGGTAGTCTGCTAACTGTGCTCCACTGCTGAGTGATATTGCTGCTCAGGCCCTCTAGTTGGGCAAGCCCTCCACTGTATCCTGCAATTGGGGTGGTGGGGGATGTAATGGAGACTGTGCTCTGAGGTTGTTCAGTGTCACTGTCCAGGCTCCCTGGTCTATTGGATCTGCAGACTCTACCCTGTGATAGAGCAGGGTCCCTGGCTGGTCTTCCTGCCTGGCCAGGCTGCATTCCACAATCAGACAAGGCTGTAGGCAAGGCTTCCCTGCTGGGTGGTACCATGGGCCATGCTCTAAGGCTACCTGGGGCCACTGTTCGGGTTCCCTGAGGGTTATGTGAGGCCAGAGACTATGCTCACCACCTGGCCAGGGATGCTGCCTTAGTTCCCTGCCTGAGCAGAGCTATAAGATGGTTCCACAGCTACCTAGGTTCTCTGGCCAGGTTTTTTGTATGCAGGGCTAGAGGCTTTGCTCAGTAGTTAGATGGAGCTGCAATTTGCTTCCTTGCTGGGGTGGGATCATAGAATGGTCTCCATAGCCAGTGTAGCCTATTGGCTGGGGACTCAAATCAGGCAGAATGGCCCACCAAGTGCCCTGGCCATACAGGCCGTGGAGTTGGCTCTGTAGATGGGCAGAGCCCCTGGCTGGGATCTCTGCCCAGATACTGCTGCAAGCAGGAATGTGGTGCATCAAGATCTGAGCACTTGGCCCTGGCTGGTGTAGGTCAGCGGATTGAGCATGGGCCTGTGAAGCAGAGGGTCACCACCAGTTCAATTCCCAGTCAGGGAACATGCCTGGGTTGCAGGCCAGGTTCCCAGTAGAGGACACATGAGAGGCAACCACACATTGATGTTTCTCTCCCACTCTTTCTCCTTCCCTTCCCCTCTCTCTAAAAATAAACAAATAAACTGTTAAAAAAAAGATCAGAGCACTGGTTGCTATAAGCTCCATCCCCCTTCTCCATCTCTATCTGATCCCCAATGGTCAAGCCCTGCAGATTCCCCAGGGATCCCCATGAAGTGAGTCTTGAATGGGCCTCCTGGGAGGTGCCCCACGATGCTGGGAGAGCTGGGTGTCCCCTTAGGCTCTTTTCCCACTGGAGGAAGCAAAGGCCCAAGGGGGCCCTCTCTGCTGGGGTACTGCTCCTCTTACCCCTCTTACCCCTTTGAATATGGTCCTCCTGGTCTCCGTGGTCTGGGGGTCGTTTCTACCTCACCCCCAGGTTCTGGGATTTTCACAGTGCTGTCTTGCATATGACTATTTGCCACCATAGTTGATCTTCTTGTGAGGGGGACTGAGATCAGGAACAACCTATGTTGCCACCTTAATGAGGTCACCTCCAGGGATTCCTGGACTGTGTCCAAAAGGGGCTGGAGCTGGTTCACAGGCCATTTCAGGGTCTACATGTGGGACTCACTCCTCCCAGGTCCCTTGGCATATGGTGCTGCTGACAGAACCAAAGCCAAAAGGGGATGTACCTGAGTCCTCAGGGGTCCAGACCACAGTCCGCGAGTCAACCACCTGGGTGGGAGCCCTGCTTCTTCAAAATGGGTCTCCTCAGCCTTGAACTGCATCTGATTTCATAGACTCCTTCTGGAGTCTCAAAGCACCCACAAAGACTTTCCTTCAGAGAAAGATGCCAAGTTATTGTTGTTGAAGAGGATGATGAGTGAGAGATGTTTTATTCGGCCATCGTACCGAGGTCTCTCACTTTACCTTTTTATTTGCCTTTTCCATTACTTTCGCTACCTTTACTAGAAGTGGTTCTGATTGGTTTATTCTTCCTATCACTTGTGCCTTCAAGAGAAATCTAAATTTTGAGTGTGTGCAGGGTCATCTTCTGTTCCCTTGGCTAGTAATGTATCCCTGAAGACAGGGTGAATGCTTGTATTCCTCCAGATAAAATGGGGATAAAAGAGGGCAGGCTTCTTCTTTTGCTGTAATCTAGGCTCACCATTCCCAACGCCCTTCCAGCCTACCTCTTATCCAAGTACTTCTACTCCAAGCCCTGTGGTTATTCTTGGTCAGCCACCCTTGGTTAATTATCTATGGCTCTTGGTTCTTGATGGTTCGTTCAACTTCCTATTCTCTCCTGTGGCATCTTGACATTTGATACAGGAAGCTAGCAGCCAGTACCAAATTGCCAACTTTTCAAAAATAAACAAAGAAAAAGTGAAGGAAAAATTGGGGCGCAGTGGTCCCATGACATCAGAGTGGGAGGGGCTAGCACTTATGAGAGGGTTGAAACACATCTGTAAGGTTCCTCCTAGCCCCAAAGTCTCTTATCGCTTGATGCAATGATGGAAGGTCCTGAAGCAGACAGTGGCATGAACAAGTGACATGTTGGGGAAGTTAATTGGCCATTTCGGAGGATATATACCCCAAACCAGACTTAGGGCACAGAGAAGCTCCGAGATCAAGCAGCTGCCACGTGAACTAATCTGCCCATTCTTACATTTTCGAATGCTCAAAATCTCAGAGGCTGATTGGAATTCAAAGCCAGCATCATCCCTGCGGGAAGGGTACCCCAAACCCATTTCAGGGGGAATCAACAGCCAAAGCACACATCTGGAGAGAAGGCTCTGCACGCTGAATACTGGGCAGCAACCAGCTGGCCTTGCTGTTTCCTGTGGGATGTTCAGCACATGCAGGCCAGCCATGCAGAGACAGGGAACAAAACTCCACAGCCATTGCCAGGAGACAAAACCAGAGAGTAACAATGGGATAATGACTGATTATCTCTTTTCTTTTGATTATATTCCTCTGAGCATAAGTGTCTGTGAAGACAAATTGAGCTCATTTCGAATGGTAAACTGTATTTGGTATGGGGCACTCTGTTTTATATAATACAAGGCATGAGTTCTAAAAGTGACTTGGTAAAGCAAGAAAACAAAAAAAGCTTGATTTAGTGAAACGCAAAGCTTGCAACCTTCTGACAGTTTCAAACATCAAAAGAAAACGGTGATTTTTTAGTAAGTTATAATAACACACCAAAGGCATTGGTGTTAAGTCTTGAGTCTGCTGGACTGGAAATAAGTATGTAAACATTTTACTGGAGGTTTACACTGCTAAATCCTAAATCAAACACGGCATGAATAGCACACTAAAAGCATGAAGTTTAATTTCTCTTTCTCCCCTTTTACAGCCAAAGGAGCAAGAGGTCTGAAAGAATAAGAACTAAAGGGCCAGTCATCTCCCCATCTGGGCTCCATAGAAACATACAGTTTCTGGAGTCATCTTGCCATCATGAAGGAGAACCTTAAGGTCAAGAGAGATATGTTTGGGATGGCACCAAAATCTTGATCAGTCTGAACAACCCCTGGACTTTTTTAGGTATCTCAGCTAATAATTCCGATCTGTGTTGACCTAGTTTGGTCATTTCCATGCGAAAGAGTCCTGTCCAGTACACACTTGGTCACCTTTGATGGGGCTTCGATACCAGACCTGCTGGGCAATGCAAAAGTGGGGCCTCTATGATGGTTCCTTCCTGTTGCAATTTTCCAGAACTTGCTGGAAAGCTCTCAAAGTCTCTATCGCTCTGGAGCTGACCAAACACCATGGTATCTACACTGTTTTTCCCTCTGCACGAACAGTCCTCTTATGCACAAATTCAAATCCAACTGCACTTTAAGACCCGCCCAGCCTAGTCCCTGACTACTGTAGCCACATCCACCTTCCTTGTTCCTGTCTGCTCCAGGCACTCAGTCTACACCACTACTTTTTTTAACGCTGAGTTATATATTCTATTCAGCTGTATTCTTTTATGTCTGTGTACGTGCTTTGTCATCCATCTTTAGAGTAAGTTTTAAGAGAATGGACCATATTTTCGTCTATTTTGGATTCTCCTAAATAAAATCCCAAGCAAGTGAATGCTCACTAAATCTAGTTAAATGCATACAGTAACTCAGGGGGGTAAATATACAGTTGAGTATACAGAGCATGATTCCAATTTTTTAAAAATGTCAACTGTGTTTATTTCTAGGATGCAGCATTAAGAATATTTTTAGTTCATTCTTAAATTAAAAGTTACATTTTTCCTGAGTAAAGCAAAATAAAATTGAGGGGGAAAAATCTCAAATACAGGATGCGGTTTCCCAGGACAATGCCACTATGTGTCTTTTGTGCCAGTATAATGCTTAACGGTACCTTTTTTCTCTCTTAAAACTGTCCTAGGACTTCCAGTTTCTGATCTGGCATGTAAGGAGCTTGGAAGTCAACACGCTGTCCTCCTAACAGCATGTAAAAAGTGGAAGAAACTTAAAGTTATCAACTCTTTTTATAGCCATCAGGAGTGAGGCCACAGGGTAAACTACTGTCTCAGAATTGGAGCCAGACAGGCAAATATAGAAAATCACAATTTAAAGGAGCAAAACCCTCTGTGGGAACCAGGGCTGAGCAGAAAAATCTGACCTGTAACTGAAAACTGCAGGAGGTTCAGTGTGGACAGATCACAGAGCTAAAAACTCTAGGCCGTGGCTCCGTGATAGGGTGGCACCTACACTTCTGTAAGTTTTATCTTCCCAGTTCTCACAGCAGAGATCTGAGAAAAGCTCCTAGCGTTTCCAGCAGCGGGAGGAGAAAAGAACCCTCCTGACGTTCAAAGAGACTTTCTGTTCTTAACAAGACCTGCCCTGAGGTGAAACTCTTTAACCAAAGCCTAACCGAGCTGGGGGACAGGAAAGACTCAACAGTGTCAAAACGTCAGTTCTTCCAACTTCATAGATAGATCCAACGCAACCCAATTAAAATTCCAACAAGTTATTTGTGGGTATTGAAACACTGATTATAAAATGTGTACCATGAGGCAAAAGACCTGGAATAGATAACACAACATCAAAGGCGAGGAACGAAGTCAGAGCCCTGACATTCCCAACTTCAAGACTTCCTATAAAACAATAACAATCACAACAGTGCAGGACTGGTGAAAAGTAAGCAAATAGATCAATGCAACAGAGTAGGAAAGTATGCCCACACGAGTAGTCAACTGATCTTTGACAAGGGAGCAAGGGCAATATAACAGAGAAATAACAGTCCTTTCAACAAATTGTGCTGGAACAGTTGGACATCCACATACAAAAAAAAAATTAATCTAGACACAGATCTTACACCTTTTTGCTAAAATTAAATCAAAATGGATCACAACCCTAAATGTGAAATGTAAAACTATGAAACTCCTAGAAGGTAACAGAAGAAAAGCTATATAACCTTGGGTTATATAACCTTGGGTTTCATGATGACTTTTCAGATATAACACCAAAGGCAAGGTACATAAAAGGAATAATGACAATCACAGTTTGATTCCCAGTCAGGGCACATGCCTGGGTTACAGGCCAGTTCCCAGCAGGGGACCCATGAGAAGCAACCATGCATTGATATTTCCCTCCCTCTCTCCTTCCCTTCTCCTCTAAAGATAAATAAATAAAAATCTTTTAAAAAAAGGAATAATGGATAAACTGTACTTTATTAAATTTAAACTTCTCTTCTGCTAAAGACACTGTCAAGAGAATGAAAGGACAAGCCACAGGCTGGAAAAATATTTGCAAAAGATATGCCTGATAGAGAACTGTTATCCAAAATACCCCCAAAATTCTTAAAGCTCTACAATAAGAAAATGAATAACCCAATTTAAAAATGGGCGAAAACTCTAAACAGATACCTTATTAAAGAAGATATATGAGAAGGAAAATAAACATATGAAAAAATACTCCACATCATGTATCCTCAAGGAATTGCAGATTAAAACAACGAGCTACCACTACACATCTATTGAAATGGTAAAAATCCAAAACACTAACAATCAAAATGCTGGCAAAGATAGGAAGCAATAGGAGCTCTCATGCATTGCTGGTGGGAATGGAGAACAGTATAGCCATTGGGGAAGACAGTTTGGCAGCTTCTTACAAAACAATACATTCTCTTACCATACAATCCAGCAATCACGTACCTTAGTATTTACCTAAATGAGTTGAAAACTTATGTCCACACACACAAACAACAATAAAAAAACAACTGCACGGGGATATTTATGGCAGTTTTATTCATAATTACAAAACTTTGAAGCAACCAAGACATCCTCTAGTAGGTGAATGGATAAACTGTCATACATCTAGACCATGGGATATTATTCAGAACTAAAAAGAAATGAGCTATCAAGCCATGAAACATCATGAAGGAAACTTAAATGCCTATTAATAAGTGAAAGAAACCCATTTGAAAAGGCTACATACTGTGTGATTACAATGATATGAAATTCTGGCAAAGGAAATTGTATAAACAATAAAGAGAACAGTGAGCACCCAAGTTTTGGGGAAAGAGGAATGAATTGGTGGGGCACAGAGGGTTTTAGGGCAGTGAAACTGTTCTGCATGACACATTTGTCAAACCCACAGAAAGTATACCATCGGGAGTGAACCCTATGTGCCCAATGGCCTTAGCATAATAATTATGTGTCCGGGCAGGTTGACCAACTATGACCAACGTATCACGTTGGTGGGGGATGCAGAGAGGGCGGAGGCTATATGTGCGCATGTGTGGGGGCAGGAGGCCTATGGGAATGACCTCCTGCTCAATTTTGCTGTCAACCTAGAAACAGGCCCTTAGTTTGGGCATTAGGGACCTTTTTAGGATGATGGAAATACTCTATAGATTGATTAGGTTTACATGGAAGTACACATTTGCCAACACAGCTCTAATAGTACACTTCACATGGATGTATTATATTGCATAGAAATTATACCCCAATAAATGTATAATTTTTAAGTACCCAGTTCAAAGGACATATTACACAGTCATAGAGTGGTGTACCAGGGAAGGCGGCAGGAGCAGATGGATAAGAGACAGGGGTGAAGAGGTGTATGGGGACTTTAAACACAGTGATAAAACCAGCTTGACCTGTTTTGTACTACCCCAATAAACTAGCAATTCTAATCAATGTCGTTAACAGTCTATTCCTTCCCAGTTGCATGAATTCCTTCCACCATACCTCCACGTTGGTACATCAACTGATACACAGTGCCCGGCAGAAGTAAGGCTTGCTTGGGTGTGGTCGGTAGGGTATGGGAATGTCTCATGTGAGATGGACATTCCCCTAAAATGTCACATGGTGTGCTTGAGTACGATATTCTCGTGTTACAGAATTACATGCTTATGGCTTTGTAATTAAAACAGACGTTGTTTGTGGCAGACCCTGTATGAGACCCATTCCCTAGAGGTGAAACTCATACCAGTTTATTTATATATATTCTTCTAGAAGTTTTCCTATGTATCCATGAATCATTGTATTAGCCAACTGTCTGAATATTAAAATTAAAATACATTAAAACTGAGGACAAAGCTCAAACAGTCCCATCACAGTACAAATTTGAGGGAATCCAAGAATAAATCCAAAACTGTATGCCAAACTTGTTAAGCTGCTATTCTTTTCTCAGCAGAATTATGGACAACTGGTATCGGGGTTCAGGAACAATGTTCTCAGCACTGTCACCTGCTGGCTCATCCCAGAGGCCACTTATGTTCCTGCCACACTGAGCAGATGCTGGTTCACAACTGATGTCTGGGGAAGAGTATATCATTTGGAGATACTTTTTTTATGGATAACATAGAGTTCTTTATTTATATGTTAGGTCATTAGTATTTATTTTTACCTATCAGATCTCTCCAGGACTAATCTAAGTGCATTCCACTACACTGTATTCTTATCAACTCTCCCTTATTTCCTATAGTTTCTGCTTTATATATTTTATACCATGCCAGCTATTTTATAAGGTTTATTTATGACAGTTGCATCTTCATCATGGACTATACTCATCATTTGTTTACCATTATTATGTGACCTTTGACTGCAGTTTGGGCCACCTCTGGGTCATAAGCTTCATCAGAGAAAGCCACCTGCCTTGGCTTACTGTTGTCTCCCCAGCCTTTACTGGTGCCTGGTCAATAGCTAATGCAATATATTGGTTAAAAAAATAAGGGAGGAAGAGAAGGAGGCAATAAAAGCATGCACGATGTTCCATTTAATAAATTTTATTGATCACAACATTATCTAATGTGACATTGTGATCTCTGCTTTCTCTTGGATAGCAAATCATTAAGGTCAACTATTAAATTTCTTTATTTTAGGTGTATCTCTGGTGTAGAACATTTGGCTGGATTCAGCCTTTTGAGCCAGCTGTAACTTTTTTCTGTAAGAGGAGAGTTAAAACTCTATTTTGTATTATATATGTTTGGGCTTCTTGTGTCATCTTTATTTTATATTATTCACTTTTACTTTTCCCTACTGTGTTTTTGTTTGTTTAACTTTTTTGGTTTGTCATCTACTTTCTTTTATTTTTATTTCCCCTTCAGTAATCATTGACTTGGAATAATATATACCAGATTTTTACTTAGAGCAAACTAAGTAAAATTATTTGTAAATAAAACATCTTAAGTTAAATTTCTAAATTCATCAGCTGTAGAAATAAAACAATGGTATTTATGACCCCCACTTATGAAAGATAAGAAAATTAGTCTGCTTACATTTCACTCCTTTTCTTTAACTTTTTGTTTGCAATTTATAGGGACAAGGGAAGCCCAATCTATTCTGATAAAAAATTTTTAAACTTTACATGTTTTATACTGTAGGTTTTTTCCTCAAGAATTACACTTTTCTTGCTTTGTGACTACAATACCACAGCTATTTATATTTTATTTCTAACTTTAAAGAACTGTAGAATTCTTTAAGTTTATGGAATTAATGTGCCCTATAAGTCCATATACATTCTTGAGTTCTTTATTTTCATTCTTCCTTTTGCCATCTAAAGCAACCAGATCAGCACTGTCCAATAAAAATAGAATGCAAAACATATACATAATTTGAAAAGTTTTAGTGGCCACATTAGCAAAGAAATAGATGAAATTAAGTAATACATTTTACTTAACCTAATATATGCAAAATCTTATAATTGCAATGTATAACCAAGTTAAAAATTGAGACATTTTGCATTCTTCTTTCTTACTAAGTCTTAAAAGCTTTTGTGTGTTTTACCCCTATAGCACATCTCGACTCAGACTCATCACATTTTAGTTGCTCAGTAGCTGCAGGGGGTAAGTGGCTAGCACATGGCACAGCAAAACTATAGATCAGTGTACGCACAGAAAGTGGCAATGTTCTCTAGGTCCTCGGCCCCAGGTCTGCCACCCTACAGCTCAGGCTAAGGAGGTCAGTGTCTCAGCACATCTATAGTCCATGAAATATACACCAGTTAGAAAGCCCTGGGCTGGATGACTTTTAGGAAGTGGCGAATTAACAGCATTTCTCAAGCTTTAATGTGCATAAAAATTACCTGGGCATCTTGTTAAAATGCAGGCTCTGATACATTGCTCTGCAATGGGCCCTGAGTTTCTGCACTTTGACAAGCTCCTAGAAGATGTTGGTCCTCTAAAAATACTCAGGTGGCAATAGATTAGGCTATATTTACCATGCTCTGGCACAACTCAGAATGTCTTTCTGCTACTTTTCAACTTGACATCTAGAGCAATGTAAATCAATGCTGCCTAATAGAAATGTAACACAAGCCACGTATAGAATGTGGCTATAGAATAGTTGGGTCTTGTTCCTTTCATTTTCTTTTTAATTTTTTAGAAGATATTATTTACTTATTTTTATAGAGAGGGAAAAGGAGAGAGATAGGGAGAGAAACATCAATGTGTGGTTGCCTCTCATATGCCCCAAACCATGAGGATCTGGTCCCCACCCAGGCATGTGCCCTGAC
Source organism: Sturnira hondurensis (assembly GCF_014824575.4). NCBI lineage: Eukaryota > Metazoa > Chordata > Mammalia > Chiroptera > Phyllostomidae > Sturnira > Sturnira hondurensis. Next base: position 8,632,666 of record NW_028085930.1, read on the forward strand.
TGAGAAGGGACCCTTTGGCTCATAGGCCAGCACTCAGTCCACTGAACCACGCCAGCTGGGCTCGTTTATTTCATTTTCCCTCTAAGTTCTTTTTTTAAAAATATTTTATTTATTTATCTTTAAGGGGAAGGGAAGGAGAGGAAGAGAAACATCAATGTATGGTTGCTTCTCATGCATCCCCTACTGGGGGAACTGGCTCCTGCTGGGAACTGGCCTGCAACCCAGGCATGTGCCCTGACTGGGGATTGAACCACGATCCTCTGGTTCACAGGCCCGAGCCCTCTAAGTTCTTTATCACTGAGATAATGTGCATGGCTGGCCTAATTAATTTTTTATTCTTCTGTCTCAATAGTTCATCTTTCACTCTTAAATAACACTGTGTTACTCTTCATTTATTTTGGGCTTTGGTTTTGTTTCTGAAACACAATGAGACATTTGACCTGCCAATTCTGATGTTTTCTTACTTGGGGAAGGTTTTCATTTATTTCCACATTTCTTCCACTAAAATACTTCTTTTTCATATTCTAGTCCTTCTCAAACTGAGAAATGTCTTATAAGTGACACATTCATTTATTATCATTTATTACGATAATAAATAATATTTGTTATCATGCCTTTTTATTTCTGAAGAGATAGTTTTATATCAATGGTGCGATCTTGAAATTAATAATAATTTGAGGTCAAAGAAACACCATGTTATTCGTTCCTTGTGTTCTTTTCTTTTCCCAGAGAGTCTACCTAGTCCTACGCCTTGTCTGTGTTCCATCACTGTTACTCTTCCTAATCATTTTTGTCTCTTTGTCCTCGTCATCTGCCTTCTAGGAACTTTTCCCAAAGCTGTCCTCTAAGTCAAAACTCAATTTTCTATAAGACTGACTTGTATGCAGCTGCTTTTAATTGAGATTTTCATTTTGTAAAGGCTTTATTTTCCTTTTGTGTTTTCATTGGCTTTGCCTTTCATTATCCCTTGCATTTCTTTGAGCCTTGCTTTATAAAACCTTTGTTCTCTAATGCTTTAGAATTTAGTGTAATTTTTTGTTTCTTGGAATAATTCTTAATCTTTGGTATACAACAAATGCTTCCCTTTTTATTGAAAGTATATTTGCATAAGAGCTATACCGGTGCTTTGGGTTTCCTGTGCAGCTGTTGAACAAGCATTTGGGGCGGCGAGGAGAATAAAGTTCAGGCACAGCGATGCAACTGAAGTTGGTTCAACACATTTCACATTTATAGTTCTCAGCTATTTTGAACTTTATTGGTATCGAGAATGACATTTTCCTTTCATTATACTTTTAGCTGCTTGTTACTACTTCATAGAAAAGCTATTGATTTTTTTTCTGAACTTATTTTGCAGTCAGCTATTTCAACTCAATTTTCAATTGTTTCTCTTAGCTATAGTCTATCTAAAACAGCAAGCACTTACATAATTCTTATTATATGCCTATCACTATTCTTTGTTCTTTATCTTTAAAAAGTCTCTATGAGGTGAGTACTACTAGCCCATGACATAGAAGAAAAAAATAATGTCGAGTATCTTACCCAAGTTCACACAAGCTAGTAAGCAATAACATGCTGATGTGAACCCAGGTAGGTGGCTCTTAAATCATTAAACAATTTACAAAATTTGATTATCTGCTTCTTTCCAAATTATGTTTCTTACATTATTGCAATGGTTAAGATAAAGTATGCAAACTTATCTTTATCCTTTCATTTCTTCTTCAACCTTCCCCTGATCCATTAAGCCATCAGCTGGGTGTCAGGAAAGCTAAGGTCTAGGGTAGCTCAGTACTAACTGGGCATGTACTCTTGGGCAAGGGTGCAATAATTCTGAGCCTCAACTTTCTCATCAATGAAGTGGCAAAAAACACATCTTTTTTTACCTCTCAGAATTACTGTCAAATTTAAATATAACCATGCATACAAAGTGCTTCAAGACCTAAATAGAGATACAGTTATTACTACAATTTTACAGCCAGGTACCTATTTCAGGAGTCTATCTGCTCGACTAGAACATCCTTAAGCCATCCAGTTGCCCAGAAACTTGTGGTTGTCACATTTTCTCTACCATTTTCTATTACCCAATGCACACACACGTACATACCATTACCCACCACAATCATTGTCACCTGCCATTCTCCAAAGAACCATTTTTGTTCTGCATCCATGTTGCAGAGACTTCCAGTCACTCATCTATTACCCAATATTCCCTCTTTTTTTCAAATTAATAGAACCTTTATATTGATGGCTGGGGCAATGTGCTCAGGTATGAAAACATATTTTCAAACCTTCTTCGTAGCTAAAGTTGGCTAATGAAATATACTCAGAAGGTGTATGACCCAGCAAAAAAAGTAAGTCTTTTTATGTCCATACGAATGAAGTAACTGAGGCTCAGAGAGGTAGCACAGCTCACCCAAGAGCTTGTAGTTTCTTCGCTGCAAAATTGATGTTCTTTCCACTATCCTACTGCCTTATAAATCTCTCATCCCATTATTCTGCTTTCTTTGTGTGTCTGATTGTCTCCCAAGACAATTATTAGTTAACCATGCTAAGGGAGAAGTCTCGAAGTGTCACCTGGGCCCATCAAATAATGTGGAGTTTTACAGTGGCCTCTCAGAGACCAAGTATTGAATGACAATTCTCCCAAAAAGTGGCTTGAAGGATCAGAATTGAAACAGGTCAGAGGAACCTAAGGTAGTAAGTAGTACCACAGGATACTGAGGATTGACAAAGGTGACAAAAATGCAGGCAAATGCCAATGCCCCATCAGCTAACCCTTCCTTATAAGGTAGGCATGCACTTCATCGTATCTTAGGTCCCAGCTTTGGCCAGTGCCCACCTCCTCCTATTCTGTACCTGCTTGGAGAGGACCTGGGTCTGAGATCTAACAAGATTGACAGGGGCATCCTCAAAGCAAACTGCAAGCCAAGAAAGGGTCATGTCTCCAGTGAATTCCATCCTCCACTGTCAGAGCAAGTGAGTTCTGGGTAAACGTTACAGTCAAAAATAATTTCATTTGGAAAGTGATTTGAACTTGAAGGAGGCATAACACAATACAAAATAACCATAACAACAAGACATATTTGTAAACCTATATTTCACTATAGAAGAACGCTGAGTATATGAGCTTTCATTGCTCACGAAGAAGATCTGTGTGCAGCCCTGAGTCAGGATGGGGACTATTTACAGTGGCAAACTTTATTTTCAAAGGCGCATGACATTCCTGGCAATTTTACCAACATTTCCAAAGTTGTTTCCAAACAGAAGTTAGCCTTCAAAATCTGCGAACAAAACCTTTTAGATGTTTTAACTTAACACATGATACATAACTAAATAGATGATCACTTTATTAAGTATTTTCTCTCCTTTCACATGCTAATAAAGACTCACCACTGTGGCCATACAGCAGGTAGGGAATTCTGGGGAGAAACTTTGGAATAATGCTAGCAGGTGTCACATCAAAATCGTGCATCCTGCCTCCACTCACTGAAGAGAGGAGAAAACGGAGAAATAACTGCAAAGATTTGCTCCAGAGACTGAGAATGAGTCAACAGTGGATTTACATTTAATCTTTAAGATAAGCTACCCAAGGAGAATAACCAAAAAAACAAAACAAAACAAAACAAACCACAACTGGCAGCAATCCATTCATAGAACCTTCATCCTTGCATATTTCATGAGTGAGTTACTCCCAGCAGTGAAGAGCCTGCCTCAGCTGCAGGAGTTGTTCAGAACCTTGGAGAACAGGGAACAGAGAGCATAATTTGGGTCTATAGCACCTGATTTCTTCTCAGAGTTTGTATGAGGTTCAACTCTGGCAATGAACTCTTCAGGGAAGGTGACAAATTGTCTCTGTCACTATGATTAATAAGAAATCTCAATATCCCCTTTATTATACTTGTAAAATGCATCATGTAAAAACATCAATACCAAGATAAAAAATGCATATCTTGCCAATGTGAATTTTTGTTAAGGAATTTTGTTCAGAGCTCACAGTAAATAAATACATCTCTTCCAAACTATCAAACCTGACATTCTGAGTTAACTGTACCAAATTACAAAGATCCTAATTAAAGAAAAAATATGCCAGTAGTTTGGAGATTTAAGAGAACATAACTCCCTCCTTTACTTTGAAAGAACCTTACTTGGAACCTTCCACATTAGTAGAAACTCAGAAATGCTTGTTGAAGCCATGAGTGCTGTTTTTGAGGAAATTTCAAACTAGCAGTTCATAGTTAGAAACAGAATAGCAATTCCCACAAACCATGAGCGTCTCTAAGCTTTTACTATCTCTGAGCAGACCCCAATGTCAAATGCCTTTTGCTGTCTGTGTGCCCATTGCTGTTTATTTGAGGTTTCCTGCAGGGGCTGAGGGAAGGGCCCAAGCGTTAGCCTAAATAGCCTCTAATTAAGTCAGCGGTTACCAAACTTTAGCGGCAGGAGAATCTTCCGGAGACACATTCCTGGGGTCCATACCCAGAGATTCTGTTTCAGCGTGTCTAGGATGAGGCATAGGAATCTGCAGGTCTCACGAGGTTCCAGGGGATAGAGATGGCGCTAGTCCGTGGATCACACTTTGAAAAGCACTGCTCCACGGTACTTTCCAACTTTAAGTCTATCCTTTAAAAACCTACTCTCACAACTGGCAAAACTCTTCTACAGTCTGGGATTGTACGCAGGTGCAAAATCACGGGAATGGTTACGACAGAAGCACACCTGCGTACCTGTCCTCAGCGCCCTTCTCCGCTCACCTGAGGGCCCCAGCCCCACCCCTCCCCACACTCACCGAACTCTCCCCAGTGTCCGGGGATACTCAGAACCCCAGAGGCGGCCCCAGCTCTCCCGAGGGCTGCACCGCTGGAGTGGGCGCTGTAACGTCTCCACGCCCAGGGCGCAGCAGGCAGCAGGGAGCGCGCGGGAAGCGAGAGTTCCCGCTGCGCAGCGGCAGGTGAGTACTGAGCACAGGCTGCCTTCACAGGGCGGCTGTTTTAAGCCGGCGCTAACCCCTGATCTTGCCCTGGCTCTCCCCTGAGGGCTGGGGCTTTTTAACCCTTTGCAGGTTTTCCGGTGAGTGTCCAGAGACGCTCCAGCTGCCTGTTGGCTTTGTCCACAGAGGCTTGCGGCGGTTTGGGGGGAGGCACGGGCTGCCAAAAAAACTTGATAGAATTTTGAATTCTAGAAATTTTAGAATTTCGGAAGAATTCTAGCAGAATTCTTCAGAAACCGGAGGCAGCCTTTATCTGCCAGACACTGAGCTGAGGTCACTGCTGCTGCTTGGGCTGAGGCCTCGCTATTTACTAGGCAGTTTCCTGAGAGCCAGCCTGCAGAGAACCAGAGAAAATTCCCACAGGGGCAAGATCGGGAGACACCGAGGATGAAGGGAGAGAGAGCACCCTCGCTCAGGGCAGCAGCAGTTCTCTCGGCAGCTTCCAAGATGGGCAGGTTGGGAGATGGAGCAGGCAACAAAAATGAACGTATGATTTACCAGAGATCGCAATGAAAAACGTGGAAAGCATTGTCTATTCTTAGATGGATGGCTTGGTTTTTGTTTGGTTGTTGGCTTACTTGTTGACGTGTTTGTTTCTCATGAACATGTTTCATAGTCGAGGTTTTATGAGTAAACATTATCCCAGCTTGTGCTATTGAGATCAGTCTGTCTGCTTCATCAGACGGGCCAGGAAGAGACCAGCTGCATTACTTACACTGATGAAAGTTTATTAAAAGACCAAGAAGAAATGCGATAGGGCTCCCTGTTGCTCAGCAAGGACTTCTGAGACACCAAGCCTCTTGATTGGGGTGGGGGGGCTGCTCCCAAAGTTAATTAGAAAGTTTCCATGCTTCTTTCAGAAGGAACAGGGTTGGAAGGATGCAGAGAAGTTGAATGAAAGCTGTCAGGACTACTGCCTTTTGTTATTATTTTTTTCACAAGGAGCACACAAATGTGTATTGAAAAACTTTCTTTTGTGTCTTTTTTTTAATTAATAAGGGGGACATGGTTTTCCTCAGAGGACAGTGTATTTGCTTTAAGCCGAAGTGTCCTGGACTTCTAGAATCCACTATTCTGTGTGCTGCATAGAATAGAACGCATTTATGTTCAATTCTAGGAGGTGGTCTCAGCCTTAACCAGGGGAGTTCAGAGCCCTAAAACCTGGCTCCTCTCTCACAAGGTTTCTCTTTTGTGTGGGGAGGTGAGTATTCACTGCCCCTGGCCGCGTCCTCCAGGCCGGTTCTGACTGTCAAACATGGCCTCCCTTAACAGTCCCCAAAGAGATGGAAAGATAAATACAACCCAATGGAAGCGGCATGATAAAGGGGGTGGGGGGAGATGGGAGGCTGTGCTCTTTGTACAAGGCCACCTAGTGCTATTTCTAGAACATGATCACCATCATCTTCAACGCAAGCCTTTTATCTAGGAGAAAGCTGTTCCTCCAGCTCTTGCCCTGAAGCCAGACAATTCAGTTCCTCCCTGTAAGTGCCTGGTGCCTTTCCCCGCCTAGCGTGGGAGCGTAGAGTAGAGCCTGTGAGTCCAAAGAGCAGTCCTACTGGAGAAGAAAAGTTTCTCACACTGAGTTCTTGTTGATGTGATTCAGCTGTGAGAGACCTATTAATGGGTGTCAGTGACTTGCTGTCTTCATTCCTAGGAGTAAACAGTGGCTTCTTTGGAAGGCAATGTGATCATGTGATGCTTTATTTGTCACAGCCGAGATGACTGCTTATTGGACTGAGTAAAATGGCTAAGTGGAAAGTCCGGGTCAAAATAGTAGCTGTGGTCACACTTCCATAATATGCACTGCAGGGCATTCAGAGAAAGGCAGAGACACCTCTGTGCTCACAGACCCACACAGAGGAAATGAACCGACGTTGCTAACTGTGTTTTGTAATTGTTTTTCCTGGCCATCCATGTCTAAGCCATTGGTCCCCCATCAGAAATCACATGTAGTTGGAACCTCAACAGACAAAGGACACCTGAGCCAATGCTAATCAGAGGCAGTTTATAGAAAGGACCCTTGGCTGCAACCCTGCTGACAACGGATAGAGAGAAGTAAAAAGTGACAGTGAATGAAAGGGAGCAGTGCTATCAAGGAACATGTTGAGACAACAGCCACCACAAGTGCCCCCCACTTCCATACTTACAATGTGCTTTCTCCTCCCACAGCCGCCTCGGTCTACAGTTCCTCACAACGAACCCCCCTAGTGTCCTGCAACCTCACAGACCCTGCACAGGTGCCCAGCGGATGTGTAGACTGTGGCAGTGGCTGTGAACACAGACCTTAACTGTTCCTGGGAAGTGGCTTGCGATAGGACTCTGGAAGGGCAAGGTCTTCCCAAGCCACAGGCCAATCTTGTTCACAGGAGTGTGGGCATTTCTGTGAGTAAAATGTGCACACCTGGGTGCTACTGCATTTGCAAGTGTGCGATTTGGTTCACATCTAAACCATGGCTGCCGTGAAAATTATCCACACAATCTCAGCATTGCCTCCGTTGCTGAAGGAAGTGGATGGGGAACCTTCTGGGCCAGAGCAGCGCTTGGTACAGTCAGGCGAAGATGATAAATCTGATTTTCTTAGTTGTAACTAGACTCACGAACAGGACTTTGGCCCAAGTGCACCTCAAATTTTATTTGAGTATATTAATGAGACTGTTCATTGATTTGGGGAGCATCCTTGACTGTACCTTGACTTGTCTTAGTTTGAAAGCAGTTTCCAGTAGAGTGCATACAAACAGTTGCTCTATTATTTCTCCTAATTTCTGGCCAAAATTGTGTAGTGGTTAAGAGCATGGACTCTACAAGCAAAATACCCAGGTTCAATTCCAAGCTCTTGGGTAACCTTGGGCAAGCTAATGAACTTCCTTCTGTAACAAAAATCAGGATAGTACCCACTTTGTAAAATAGTTAAAAGAATTAATATATGTAAAGTCTTTAGAACTATTTCTGGCCTGGGTTAAGTATTCTGGAAATATTAACTATTATTGTGATTATTAATTATTATTGATCATTAACAATGCTCTTACATTGTTTATGTGATATGTTGTTCTTTTTAAAGCTTCCTTCCTTCCTACTCTCGTTTATAAAACACAGTTGAGAAATAGCATCTAAAGGAAAGGGATTTGTGCTTTTCCCATATCCACTCTTGCTTTCTTTGTTTGCTCTTTGACAATGCCGATCTATTCACCATTGTCCTAATTTTTTTAATGTCTCCCATGGTTCTTAAGTGAAATTCAAAATGCTAGCCATGGCCCCAAGTCTCTGCATGATCTGCCCTTGCCACTGCTCTTTCGTCCTGTGCCATCCACCCCTTAGCTCTCCTCATTTCAAACTCATCGGCCATATCGTAGATTGTCAGAACCTGTGAGTTTGCCCTCCCCTTGGCCGGGAGCATTCTGTTCCTCCTACCTCAGTGCCCATAGCTCCCTCCTTCTCAATCCTTTCTATGGGCAGGCCTTTCCTGCTGCTCCAGGCGAGTGAAAGCGCTCTGCAGTCCTCCTTTAACACTGCACTACTTAAACGTACTTGCCAAATATATCTTTTGCTCCCCACAGTGCTTTCTTCACTATTCAATCCCCAGGGCCTACCAGGGGCCTAGAATTCAGTAGGTAGTTAAAAGAAGAACATGGAAGAAAATAACACACTTGATGGTTAATATTAGAAATTTGTATATAGTAAAATGTATTAATCTTTCTCTGGTTTGTGTTCTTTGTAACTTATTTAAGAGCTTCCTTTCTTACCTGTAGGGTAATAAAGATATTCTCCTCTCGTTTCTTCTAATAAGTTTAAGAATTTGTATTTTGATTTTTGATATGGTATGACATAGGGATCTATTTTTCACTTCCTTCTATATGCATATATTTCCTAGGACCATTTTTGAATATTTTCATTATTTTCCATTGATTTGCAATACCACCCTGGTCAAAAATAGGATTTCCACATTTGTGAGTGTGTGATTCTAGGTTCTGCAAGTCATTCATCTAATTCTGTTCAAATGTCCCATTGTCTTAGTTTCTGTACCTTCATAATAAGTCTTGACATCTGGTGAAGTGAGTTCTTCTACGGAGTTCTTCTCCATAAGAATTATCTTGGCTATTATCTTTTTCATATAAATTCTAAAATCAGCTGTGTTGGAATTGTTATTAGAATTTCATTGTAAAAATTGAAACAATTCATATATTTGTGATATATGCCCATAAACATAGCATCATATATTTATACATTGAAAAAAAATTCAAGGTGCCAAAGAATGGCTTCCCTGGTTGAGATGCCCTCCCACCCACTCAAGACTCGTCTTGTACTATCAGTGAGTCTCAGATCCTGTCCAGGCCTCTCACGGAGAATGTGCCATTGGCCATCGGATGAGACACTGAGTGATGCCCACGGCCAGAAGTTCAGGAAACTGGAGTCTTGGGCACAGACCATAACTTCAGTTCACTTCTGTGCCTGGCCTCAGGGGAAAGTTTGTTCATACTGTGTCCAAATACCCACTGTGCAAAGATTTACTAATTGAAACATTCTTCCCCAACCAAGAGTAAAATTCCAAGAGAAGAAAAGACACATAAAGAACTTCAGGAGAAGGGTGGGGCTCTTTCCCCACAATTTAGTGAAGTAGCAGTCAGCATTGGAGTCAAATGGAAGTTGGCTGTCTTGAGTAACTTTTCTGGAAAACATTATGGTAGAAACAATTTTACTTGCAACATAATTACAATTCAGATTTCACAATCATAATATGATAAAAGAGTGGCTTTGGAAATTTATGATCTTTTCCACAGAATTCAATATTTCTTTTTCCTGTCTTCTGCTTATAAATTTGAAACAGGTTTTTTCCTCTTAAGATATTATAATATAAAATCTGTCCTTTATTGAAAAGTACATTTATTCTACTAAGGACCCATTAATCTAATTTAATATGTTCCAAAAAGTAGCAGTTTTAAGCTCAACATTTGAAGGAATTCAAGCACTAAAATTACCAAGTTTTCAATTTCCTAACACACAGAATAGCCCCATTGGACTCATGACACTTATCTGACTTTGGCTTCACTTGCCATTTTTTTCTAGTAAAGGAAAAGGTATTGAATAAAAGAAAAAAATCCAGAATTTTAAAATCATGGCTCTTGTTCTCCCAGAATTCACTACTAGTTATATTTGCTTTTCTCTAGCCCAGCTCCTACAGCCTGGGTCTTCCACAACTGTTTTAAATTAGGAGATAACATTAGAGCAGCAATTTGTAATTGGTATGCTGCGAGAGTTTTTAGAACCTGCAATACCTGACTATTTAGTCAAGGGCACCAACCTCTTTTCCCTTAGACTGTCAAAATATAAATAAACGACTATAACCAACACAACAATAGGTATCCAGTGTGAATGAATCAAAATTGTACCTATCTTTTGCCAGGTTGGCAAAAATATATATATTTTTGGTGTGCTGCAGAATTTTAGTAATTAGTTTACGCGTGCCATGGGACGACAAAAGTTGACTATCCTTACATTAGAGTGAGTGACATTAAATTGTGCTCCACTCTGCGCTCCTTAGTTCCCCCTGAGAAAAAATGATGGTATTTCCAAAAAGGTAAAACACATACTAGCAGAAATATGCAGTATGATTTTGGACGGGAGATGATTTGAATGACCATGATTGACTTTCTCCTTGATGCAATCAGAATTATCAAAAGAGGTCGGGGGAAGGAAACACTTCTCTCACCAAGTAACTCAATTATGCACGGCATGCTTATATAGAAGTAGGCCAAAAAATTAATAAGTAAAACGAATATTGTTAACTAAAGCCAACATACTTTCCTGTCCCTGTATTAAACAATATTGGAATCTGCTATACTTTCCTTTCTTAATGTTAGCCATACAGAGAACAAGCAAAAATGACTTAGCTACTTGCTCCAGGTAATAGTTGCTCCCAAAAGACCAAACTGTGACCAACCAAAACATCCTACTTATCAGTACCAACCGACTTGCTCAACAAGACTGACTTCAACTCCTTCATCTCCCGCCGTTCAGCAATCCAAAGCTATTACACCATAAATCCTACCAAGCCAAACAAGTTCTCTGGCTGGCAAATCCACCTACAATTCATCCAGCCTGAGACCTAACAACTATTCACATTCCACACTGACTTCCCTTCTGAGACACTACGAAGACCGTCAGTATGGTATTTATCTTCACTGTAGTAAATCTGATTAAGTAGCTGTGATTGGTGAACAGGTTTTTCTGGTGGTCTTTGGGGTGGGGGACTCAACAGTTGACAAGCACACTGTAATCAAGGTTTGTCTCATGTTACTGCATCCCAGTGGAAAGCAAAGCCAGCAGTCGGGGGTGGGAGGGTTGAAGGCAGTAGAATCAATAAAAGTTTAAGAAGAGTGTGAGAACTGGGTCTCCAAGTGCCCTGAGTCTACCTCTGGGACACCGGGGAGCCATGTCTCATTAGGAGAGACACTCTGCCTCCAAGAATAACAGAAGGGGAAATCCCAGGAGTTCCTGGTGAAAATAAATGGCAACTCACCTCCCCACCCACCACCTCCCTAAGTGGTTAAGAAAAGCTAAGATATGCAAAAAATATGAGAAAAAACGTCATGTATCCTGGATGGGAAGGTGAGTCTGAAGATAACAAGAGGGTCCCCAGGGTGGGCTGAAGCCTAAAGCCTCAGACAGGAGTTCCCTTGATTTATCCTGAAAGGATAATAGCTCTGAGCCTTTATAACAGGCCAATGCTAATTTCAGTTTTATTTCTCTGCCTTGACTGTAAAGGTATTAAAAACATGGTAAAATATCTTTTTAAAGCCCATCTGAAACCTGAATAACAATTACATATTTTGAAGCCATTAAGGGGAAAGTACTACCTCTGTTAATGCAACGTCATCTAAACTGTAATGTGAATTTTGATGACTTAAAAGAGTGGAGAAAAATTGTATTTGCCACACAACAATGTCATAAGAATTAAATAAGCCCTGGCTGGTGTGGCAGGTTTGATTCCCAGTCAGGGCACATACGGGAAGGCAACCAACTTGATGTTTCTCTCTCACATCAATGTTTCTTCATCCCTCTCTTTCTCTCCCTTCCTCTCTCTCTAAAAGCAATTTAAAAACATCCTCAGGTGAGGATTAGAAAAAAAAGAAATAAAATATTTCTGTGCTTTAACATTGTGGCTGAGGACGTAATCTTTGGAACATAATCAACCTAGGTTTGAAACCCAGCTCTGTTTTTTATGGGCTGTGTGATTTGGGCAAGTTACTTAATCTCTAAATTTCAGATTCCCTATCTACTAATCATTGGTGATATTTATGCTATAGGTCGTCCTGAAGACTAGATATGTCACCTATGTCTAATACAGCAGTATGCAGCATTTGGTAGATGCCAAACAAATACTTTCTTCCCCTTTGCTCATCTGAATGAAATCTTGTCCTAAACATCTTTCAGTACACTATTTTGTTTCCTACTTGGCGGAAATGGCTCATTTCACAAAAGACATGGAATGCAGTAACTAATTATTCCACACTAAATCATCCATAAGATCTTTTTAGCAAAGCATTTCTGTATAAGAGAGAACACGGCTCTTTAGACATGGCAAAATTCTAGGCTGCAGTTTTCTCTGCCTTTGCCAAGAGTGTTCAGAACAGGAAGTTATGGACAGAGACACTGCAAGGATTGAGGACAGCATCCTGCAGGAAGTGACAGCACATGCCCCCCAGCCCCAGCAGGATGCGGAGGAGCCCAGATAGAAAACACACACCACAGGAGACCCTTTCTCCTCACTTGTAATGCAAACACTGGGAGGCAGGGGAGCTCTGTCACTCACTGGAGCCTGTGACCCAGCATCTTCAGCTACAGCTACTACCGGGAGAAAGCAGTGTGTATGATATATATGTTGTTTCACATGTAGTGTTCTTTTTCTGCAATGGAATAATAGTGGGAGCAAGGGGGAGGGTTGAAACAGAAAGTACGGCTTTACCCTTATGAATTTCTGTGCCTGATTCGACATGGACAAGAAGGAGGGTTTTTGCCCCAACAGTTTCACAGTCTGTCAGGTTTCCAAAAGCCAATGAAAGAAATATAAGCCCAGGTACTTGGTATAAAAGTCAAGGAGAGTACTAAGGCAAACCCAGACCAACTACTGATGTGGTTGCAGTTTTGTCTAAGATGTTCCATAACCAGCATTTTGTGTCCCAGACCTGCCTTCCTACCCCATCCCCAGTATTCGCCCTCGTGCTGTGGAAGGTCAAAGCCGTTGACCTCTGGCAGAGTCAAACGGAGGAATCTTCAGGAGGAGAAAGTGTCCCTCTCCTTTATTACAAACTATGTGCCTTTACAAGTGTCCCTGGCATCAAGGAGGACGATTAGAGCAGCAGGCCAACTTCAAGTTTATAGAGCGAAGTGTCAACTTCAGGGCTGCTTACCAATCTTCCTGTAATAGAAATCTGATTATAAATTCACCTAGAGAAAGAACTCTGTGGCTCCCTGTGATAGGGTGGTTCATTATAAGAATACTTATTTGGTCTATGTCCCCCTATCCCAGGCTCAGAAGTGCCAAAACCCTTGAATTTCCTGTGATAAGAATGACAAGGGTGTCTTGTTATGCTAATAAGATGACTTTGGAGAGTCCTTCGGTAACCTAGGCCTGAGGCCTGGCTTGCTGGGGCATCAACCTGGAGATTAGAGGGTTGAAACTTTCAGTATCCCCTCACACCAACCTCTTCCAGTGGAGAGGCTGAAGGCCAAATTGATCACCAATGAATGATTCATCAGTCATGCATATGCAATGAAGCCTCCAAAAAAACTTATGAGGAGAGAGTTCAAAGAGCTTCCAGGTTGGTGAACACCTGGAAATCTGAGGGTAATAGTGTGCCTAGAGAGGGCGTGGAACCTCTGGGTCCCTTTTCCCATAACTTGCCCTATACATCTCTTCAATTTACCTGTCCCTTTTGTATCTTTTTATAATTTATTTTAAAGATTCTATTTATTTATTTTTTAGACAGAGGGGAAGGGAGGGAGAACGAGAAGGAGAGAAGCATCAATGTGTGGTTGCCTCTCATGCACCTCCTACTGGGGACCTGGCCCACAGCCCAGACGTGTACTTTGACTGGGAATCAAACCATCAACCCTTTGGTTCACAGGCTGCACTCAATCCACTGAGCCAGACCAGCCAGGGTATATCTTTTTATAGTAAACCCTTAATCTAGTAAGTAAAATGCTTCTCTTGAGTTCTGTGAATCACTCTAGTAAATTAATCAAACCTGAGGAGGGGGTTGTGGGAACCTCGGATTTATAGTCGGTCAGTCCAGTCAGAAGTACCCGTAATAGCATGAATTTGTGATTGGAATCCTCAGTTGGAGAGAGTCGTGGGAACCTCCAGTCTGCAGTCACCTGGGCTTGCAGCTGGTGCCTGAAGTTGGGTAGGGGAAGTATCTTGTGGGACTGAGCTCTCAGTTTGCAGAATCTGATGCTATCTCTGGACAGTGTCAGAATTGAGTCGAATTCTCAGACACCCTGCTGGTGACTGAGAATTGCCTGGTGTCGTGTGGGAATCACCCCTGACACCCAGGTTGAAATTGGACCCAGGAACCCATAAAACTTCTTAAAACCTACAGGATGGAATTAAACCTACAGCAAGGCATAAAAGTTCTTTTGTGATCTAAATGCAGTGTGCTTTTGTAACTTACACCAAAGTCTAAGCAGTCTTGCTGTTGCCCACACATACCATACCTTTATATATTTGCAAATGCTGTTCCCATCTGCCTATCAAGTAAAATTCTAGAGATCCTTAAAGACTTACTCAGATGTGACCTCCTCTGTAAAGCCTCTTCCTCATCATCACCTCCACTCAGTGTTAGCTGTTCCAGTCTCTGTAGCACTATGTACAGATAGATAGAATCGATATATGTATAGCTATAGATAAATCACAACATAATCATTGTAACCATTAACTTTCATGTCTCTACCGGACATCTATTGTTTCAAACTCTTAGAGGAACCCTCCCTTCTCCTGGGAAATACTGATCCTACTTAAATGATTCCAAAGAGATCTGTCATTTCTTCAGGGCCCCACCTCCCAAATTTGGCCACTCATCCCCAGATCTTGTATTCAGAGAGGCTGGGTTTTCACTCCTCAGAAGATAAATGTGAGAAGATAAGGCTTATGGAAGCCACACTACACTCATGGTGAAAGACTTGAAAGGTTGAAGTTGACCTACAGAGAAGAGAGATGGAGAACTTTGTGGGAGTGTTTGAGTTCCAGTGCCAGTCATCTTTAAGACCGTCTTTCCCACAAGCTTTACACATTGGCCAGGAAATAACCCTTCTTGGCCTAAACTAGTTAGTTGTATTTCACTTCGTAAAAGAAGCCTGGCTAATATAATGACTATTTCATCCATTGAAATCTTGGTTGCTTTGATTACTGAAGTCATCTGTTATTCCTTTTAGTATCTCAGAAATGTCCTGACATAACTTAAAAATGTCATAAAGCACCACAGTAGGATAAATAAATGGTTATGTTCTCTATCTCCATTTGAAATAAAGACCTAACCCCCAGAAACTTCAGAGTATCTCAAATCCCACTCGATGGGATTGACACAGGTGGTGGAGCCACGTGTCAGGTGTAACAGCCACTGCTCAGGTGGGCAAGTGCTTGGGTCAAGGTCTGTGTTTATCTCGTTCATTGCTGTGTTCCCAGGAACCCAGAGAATGCCCAGGTCAGGCAGTACTTGATAAACCCCTTTAAAACTAAAATTTAAACAAATTTACAGATTCCTTCTGTTTACAAAAGCTGCTACATAATTAGCCATTCACATTTTTACTTCATCCACCAATCTTTCATATCCAGGTTATTCCTCTCAGGGAGTTTGATTTGAAACTTCTATCCAGTTTACAGGCTCATTTCTACTTCTATGGCTCATCATTTATTCTTCTATCACTGCAATAATTATGTATAACAAACCACTCTAAAACCCAGAGGCTTATAACAAAAGCCTTTAATTTTCTTGTGCACGGCTCCCCGGATCATCTCAGATATCTCTTGAGTAAGGTGGACTTTATTCCAGGCTTTGGGCAGGTTTTAGGTCTCTTTTACATGTCTCCATATTCTCTTTGGATCAATGTCACCTAGTCACATGGACCGACCTATTAATGAAGTGGAGAAATATATTCTTCCCACTCTAGTGAAAGGGCTTAGTGAGTCTCATGGCAAAGGGTATGAATACAGAGAGAGAAAAGAACAGTCCAAATCTACCATTCCTCTACAGATGACTAAACTACAGATTCCCTTTTAATGTAAAAGCCATAGGTCATGAATTGCCTGGAGTCTGGTGCACAAATAGATGGTTCAGTAACTTCCTGTTTACATAAAACAAAAGCCAATTTCACATTTTCCTTTGGTTAAGCACATTCAGAACATTTGCCAAGGTAGATCCTATTGTGGGCCATTAAACAAATCTCAATACATTTCAAGTGGTTCAAGTCATCCAAAGTTTTTCTTCTGAACCCACTAAAGTTAAGTTAAAAGTCACTAACAATACTCTTTTATTCCTTTAGTCAATAAAGTACCCTTATTTTCTAATGTTGAACTATCCTTGCATTCCTGGGTAAACATTATTTGGTCAGATTACATTATTCTTTTATATTTGTATATGCTTTTATTGTTCTACTCCTATATTTGGCATCAGTGTTATCTTACCTGAATAAAATATGTTAAATAGTTTATAATCTTTTTCTATGTTCTGAAATATATGATATCAAATGGTAATAACTGATTCCCTAAATGTTTGGTAGAACATTCTTGTAAAACTAGGCAGACATGGGGAGATTTTAGTTAGGAGTGGTGATTAGATCTTTGACTTCTACTTAAGTTTTCTTACTTTTCAGGTAATTTTTGATGTTTTATATTTTTCTAGAAACTTTTAACTTTAGTCTCATTTTTAGAATAGTTGACATAAGGTTTTAAAGACATTCTCATTAATGTCCTCTATATCTACACAGCAATAATCGTAGTTAATATTTATATGCTCATTGTTAGAAGCAGCTTTGCACATATCAGTCATGTATTTGTGCCTTCTCATGCTTCTGTACTTTTCAAAATATTATGTATTCATTAGTATTTTTAAAGAAATAGATATGATATAGTGATCAAATGTCATTTTTATTCGTTCAGTTTCTGCCTTGGCTTTATCATTTTTATTTCACTGTTTTCAGTTTCTTAACACATATTGTTCCCATCTTTTAAAAATGACTCTATCTCAGGCTACAAACATTTCCTCTGACTCCTGCTCCAGTTGCAACAACAAAGCTTTTTGTGCAGTCTTATTTTCATTAATTTAAACAAAAAATTATTATTGTTCAAGTACAGTTGTCTGCATTCCGCCCCCCCCCAATCCCAGGCATCTCCCCCTCCCTACCCTGATTCCACCCCACCCCTTGGTTATGTCCGTGTATCCTTTGCAGCTGTTTCTGAAATCTCTTCTCCCCTTTGCCCCCATCATCCCCTCCTTCTCAATACTTTTTAACTTCCATGTAAATTTCCTTTGGACCCTGCATTACACAAGTGTTTTCCCCTTTTTGATGTCTACTTCATATTTTTATAAAATGGAATCATCCAGCATGTCCTGTTTGATATGAGCATTTTAGAATTCATCAAGATTGCCTTTGTCATTGCAGTGACATTTTTGTTGTCTCCCCAACATCTGTTCCTCACTGTGTAGCAGTTATAAGACTTGGGTGAAACTGACCTCACCTCTAAGTCCAGGAAGGAGCCTCAATTGGTTTAGAGTGTAATCTCTCCTTTGTCACCATATTGATTCAGGTAATCCTGGGTTAATTCAGTCAGTGTCTGATATTCCTCTGAACACTTGAATTGGTTCACAGGTGGTCCAGGCAGTTTGCCTCTCTATGGTGTTTGCTGGAAATTTGGGGGTACAGATATTCTCTTGCTCTATATGGTGTGGTATGTAGACATGAGGCCTGAAATTTCTGCTGTCATTTTGCTTCTGTGATAAAAATTAGTCGGAAGACAAAAAAGGGATTGCTGGGGGAATTGCACAGAAGCAGAGTCCGAAGAAAGCCTCCATGACTCCTTATTTCTCTAATGACTTCATTTCCATAGAAGTAAATTCTTCCTTTTGCTGAGTTTGAGTTCTCCTAAAATATATTGGATTTATTTAAATGTTTGGTTACTTTTTATTGTATGGTCATCTTTGCAGTTGCAATGTCCTGCTTTGTGGTCCACTTACAGGGGAAGAATAAGCAGGAGCCACTCACTGTCTTTGCTGGTCCACCACATCAGAGCATTCCTCTGTGTCATGCTTCGGGGGCTGATCTTCTACGAGCTTTCGTAGAGCAATCACCCACGACTCAGGACCCTGTTTCTGAAATATAAGCTTCCATACTCCACTTCTACCCAGGGCTGTGGTTCCCCTTTGTGGTTGCCCACTCCAAGCCAGAAGAATCACAGGTGTCTTTCTCCCTATGTTTACCCCTATCACCCACCTCATCACCCTGTTATTTATTCCTGAGCCTTTTTCCGCTTATAGCTTCTACTCTCTGACTCCCTAAGAATGGATTGATCTTTCACAATATATTGTAATATTTTCCCACAAATCAACAGGGATGTGGCTTTCCTCCTTAGCAATATGTCATTTCTATCTTTAGGAAAACTTTCACAGCCTCTGGCCCTTCAGTAGTTCCCATTTCTATTCGCAAATGTATACATTTATCTATTGTTTTATTTAGTATTCTATTATTATATAAAGGCTTTTATGTAAAACAGATTGTAGCACAAGCTCCTTCCACCATCTTAAAATGGCTTCCATTAGTGAGTCCTATAACTGACATGTCTACCTTTGAAAATGTGCCAAGTTTTTATTGTTATTGCCACCTCTCAAATAAATACTGGTCTGGATGGCAAGAATCTCAGGAAACCAAACCAGACCTAAGGGAAATCAAGGATAACACTTACAAGACATGGCAAATGTTCTGGGTTCTTTTCTGTTCATTTTACTTTATTCTCCTGGTAAACTTGGTATCTGATTCACTAACTCAAATTTGTGTTTACATATTTGAATTCTTAATTATTCATTACTGAACCACCAAACATCTGGCAAGCATAAGCCTGATAATTCTATAAACATGTCTCTGAAGAATGTTTCAAATCCTCAATGTTAGTAAATATTCAAGTACCAAGTCATACATTGGCAGGATATCCTGAGCTGGTGCTCACTGTGATTATTCCAGCTGCATACACTTGGAATTTCTACCCTTTGCTGCATGAATTCTCTAAAAAATAATAATAATAATGGAATTGATTGAGGGAAGGAACAGTTAAAAGGGGATGTGTGTACAAGTAAATGAATCTTGGTGTTCTGGCCATCACATAAGTCTGCAAGATGTTTTCAGTCCAATGATTAGGGCCTTTTTGTTGTTGCTGTTGCGATTAAAAGGGACTTTACAGAAGGATTCCAGATGCTTCCCAAAGCTTTGTGTAATAAATATAACACAAATGAAATTTATACCCTTACCATCTGAAATGTACCATCTTACATTCCTAAGACTGTAACCCATATTCCTACACAAGAAACATGGGAGAGAATTTATAAATAGGAAGAAAGTGTATTTTCTTCAAGATCAAGGTTTAGATTTTACATTTCCAAATAGGTGATGTCCTCTTGAATTTAATTTAATTTGCAACAGCCCAGGAAGACAATTCTGGAACACTGTTTTGCACTACTGACCAGAGAATAGAATTCTCTGTGGGGCAGGTACACCCAGACCCCCACTCCCACAAAATAAGAAGGTTTACTTAAAGAAAGGGACAACTGATTCTACTTACACAGTGGCCATGCAGTGAGAAACTCAAGGTCATTTTAGCTGTGTCAATAACATCTCTGCAGAGGAAAGCTACATGTTAGAAAATGCTCACTCATCATGATTATGTGATGTTCAATAATCAGGTCACTGATTTGCTTTCTTGCTACATGGTGCTTGCAGTTTCAGGAATCTTCTGGTTTCTGCTCAGTAAGATAACAGACTAAGTTAAATCATGAATCAAGACAAATAGAGTTGTTGTCTAAACCCTCCTTACCAAACAAACAAAATATAATTTTATGGACAGTAGGGAAAACTCCATTGCCCCAGAATTTTCCCCACACCAGTTTCAGAAACCTCAATGATTGTGATTCCTATGTGTACGATTCGCTCAACTATCACTCCATATCTTAAAATGTTGCTGATCCGGTCTTCCAAGCAATGCTGCCTTAACTCCCATAGGCCTTCACTGCCATGTGACAAGCATTGTATTTATTTCATTTTGATTCTACTGAATTCACCACGAATATATTTCAAACTCCTCCATGCCAGTCTCTTAATCACCACATGATCTTTGGCTATCAATTTCCACCGAACATTGTAGCAGATAATCGTAGATGATATCGTTTCCTACTTGAAATCCATTATACCATTCTTCTTCATCAACAGTGTCCAAGTTTTGTTCAGGTGTTGATCCTCTCTGTGTGACATTAGGGAAATTTACCCTATTCCCAATTTAGTTGAATGCAATCATGTCCTATTCTTCTTGCCAGCAGGTATGTGACCGTCTTGCCAATCGCACACAGAGAAATCTAAATGTTTTCTCTCCTTCCTTCTTTTGACATTATCATATTCAAATAAGATGTCTCGTGCTACAGCAGCCATCTTGTGATTAGCTTGAGGATGACACAGCGGAGTATGGAAAGAACCTGGGAATTTAATGCTGTCATTGAGCAGCTGTGGCTGCCCTTTCCAGCACTTTCTGTTATCTGAGAAAATAAATGTTATTGAATCATCCAGCTAGGTCAGAGTTTTCTATAGCTTCCTGCTGAGGACATCCTAACTAAAACAATGACTTTGCTACTTACTTTACTTAAACTGCTAAATCTCAGACCTCATTCTCCTGAATGTTTATATTGTCTTACATTCCGTTGACCTCAACAGTGAAAGTTTCCTCCTTTCTTTTTGGGGAGACCAGACACTCCAGGTGTTCTTACAGTTCATAACATTTCTTTTCTGGTTCTGTATCCTCCTCCAGCCTTCTACCTGTAACTGCATCAGAGTTTATTCCTTCACCTTCTGCTCTGCGTCTGCTGTGTGCTCATTCATTCTCATGGCTTGATCTTCCACATGTGAACAAGAAAACCTTAACACCACAACCCAGGACTCTTCTGCCCAGACCATTCTCACTGCCTGCTGGACAGTTCTGTCTGGATATTCCATGACCATCTCGATATCGACATTTCCACAAGCAAGCTTAGAATCTTTCTCCCAAGCTCAGCAATGCCACAAAACGCTATCCCTCTCAGTGCTACCAGTTTTCTCCCAGACTCAAAACATAACGTCATTTTCCATTAAGCTGTCCTCCGTTCCCTAAAAAGATAAGCATAGAGCCCATTCACACTGTCTGTCTGTCATCCCCTTTTGACTGCCCTCTGGCCTCCACCCACATGGCTGCTATTGGAGTTGCAATATTTATTCAGGAAGATCTGCCTCCCGTCCCCTGTTCATTGATTGGCCCAGAGGCGGAAACCTGACCTGAGCTATGGTCTCAGTCACCATTCAGCCATGGGAAATAGGAACTTGGAACACTCTTTTTCTCAGTGCCTAGACCGAAACTCAGGAGCTCTCACTGATGAGGTTTTCTGTTGTATGGGTGGTAGAAATTGAGGAATCCTGACTGAAAAGAGAAAGGAAAAATGAGATTTCACAAACACTGACAGAGGAGAAGAAATAAGAAATGGAGAAAATATGTGATAGAGTTTAGAACTTGGTCACAGGTGTTTCTAAGACCTAGCTCCTGTCCTTGGAGTCTGTAAGATATCTCCAAATCCTTATAAGGAAATCCCTTTTCTCATAAGTCAGTCTAAAATAGGTTTCAGTTACTGTAACACAAAAGACATACTTTATAAAAGATCATATCAATCTCTTCTTTGAAATATTGGGAATTTTATTTCCATTTGCTAAACGTCTGCTCCAGGCTCTCATCCCCTAAATCTTTACAACAGTTGGTTCTTTCTGGGCTCACTGCCTTCAGTATCTTACCTGATCATTATGTCCTGTGGTCCAACTCAAGGTTAACCCTCTGAAATACTGCTTCGCCTATGCTATTCTCTTTCTCAAAAACCTCCCATGGATTCTCATTGCCTACGAAATTAAACACCACTCAGTGTTTACTAGCGCTTTGGGTAACCAGCTATGCAATGTAGTCCATACTATTTTCAGACTTCTACTTTTTATAAATGTGAATATTCTGGTTCAGCTAACATTGTCTCCTAATTATTTCCAGAATGTGCTGTGAAGAATTCAATAACTGTACCTTCACTTACATTGTTTTCCCTGCCTGAAAGGCATAGTCCCTCCATTCTGATATTCTATGAGCGTTTTTCCTTTAACATAGAATTCAGATAATGTCTCTTTTGGGAGACCTTCTTTGGATGGCAGAGTGCAATATTTGTTCACGATTTTTCCTTCTTTTCTTCCATACCTTCCAGGTTCACTGTAAGAAAAGTATTTTTTCCCACTCAATTTATGTTGGGCATATATTGGCCAATAGAATATAACCAAATGTGGCAATGCTTGTCCTTAGTCAAACTTTTAAGCCAGGCACAGTGCTGCACACCTATAGTCCCAGCCACTTGGGAGGCTGAGGCAAAAGAATGGTCTGCTTGAGCCCAGGGGTTCTGGGCTGCAGTGCGCTATGCCAGTCATGTGTCCACACTAAGTTCAGCATCAATATGGTGACCTCCCAGGAGTGGTAGGGAATCAACAGGTGCCAATTTAAAAAAGAACTGTCTACATTTCACTGCATTTAATGATTATACTTTATTGATTGTGGCTTGGGATTTTTTTACCTTCTAATCTCTTTCCTGGCTTTCTTTTGCTCCAGAGAAAATATATATGGTTTGTTTATCTCAATTCTGCTAATCTTAACTGGAAGTCTCCTACCAACTCCTTTTGCATAAATCTACTTGGTTCATAAATTATAATCAATTTGTAGTGAAACATTCCTTTCTGTCTTTCTACTTGGGCTTCATTCCGTATATATCAATGGTGAAGAAATCCTTAAAAACCAATACTTTTTTGTTATCCTGAACCCAACTGCAGTCCAAAAACCAAATTGTGAGTCATATAACACTTGCCAGTCAGTCCCCTTGAGCCTTAGTTAATTTATGGCAAATGGTTTGAGGTCTGTTTTGTGCTTTTCTTAGAAAAGTACATTCTCACATGATATGGAGCAGGAGTATTGGGGAGGGGGCTATGGAAAAACAACATGCTTTTCTCCTTTCCTCCTGTTTGTTATATATGCAGTTATAGGGATGCTTATATTTTATTAAACTATGCTGATAATGTTTCAGAATAAAAGCTACTCTCTTATATATGTCAACTAGAGGGAAAAAGTCTTTCTGACAGGAAATCCAGACTGAGAAGGGACTACCAAAGTACTGTAGCATGCCGGAGACTCTGATTTTGATTACTTAGAGACAGAGTATCAAAGAGGAGGTTTCCTAGTGGTAGTGGTAGACTGTGGAGGGCACTCACCAAATGAAGGAGACCTGAGAGTGAGGAAGTCCCCAGAACTCTGTGGCAAGTGTGCCAATGTCACAAAACAGAAAGACGATCTTTACTTTCCGGTAGCTCAGCAGGTGAGATGTGACCAAGGAATTCTTGGGATGATGGTTTGAGGCTCCTAGGAAGAACTGGCCTGAAAAACTGGCCTGAAAAACTGATCCACAAAAGGAAATAGTCTTAAAGTTAGAAATAGGGAGCTCCGTTGTGTTTGAATCCCTGGTTCCAGAAACCCAGTTGTATGGATTCCTTCAAAGGGATACATGAGCCAATTAATTCTTCTTATTGTCTTTACTAGTTGTTTTGAGTTTACTTCTGACACTTATATCCAAGAGTCTTGACTAAAGTATAAGAGATGAGGGACTTGTTTACACTTGAGCTAGAGATTTAAAGGAAGAGTTTTGAATACCTATGTATCAGTTAGTCTTGTTTGGTTGTTGGTTCCAGAAAGTTTGGTGAACAATAGCTCCAACAAACAAGGAATTTGTCTCACATGACAATAAGTCCAGGATAGGCAGTCCAAGGTAGTTAGGGCTAAGGTCTATACCATGAAGAATCCAGACTTTTTCCAATTTTACAACTTTTTTATCCTTGGCCAAGGCTTCTGCATCATATCCACATTCTAAGTGAAAAAATAGGGAAGCTGAAAGAGGCAGTACCAGCAGGCTCCCACACACTTTTCATCAGCCGTAACTGAGGTGTGTGGTCTCCCTGGCTACATGCGAGTCTGGGAAAATGAGCTTTCAGCTTCTCAGGCTACACAGTAGAGTAGGGTTGACAAAGTGGAAACCCAAAGAGACAGTGTGGTAGTGGCAGTGAGGAAAAGAGGCAGGAAAAAGGGAAGTCAAAACTTAAGGGACATAGGTTCTTTTGGACTGGTGTTTCAGGGTTCTTAGGATATAATCCTAGCAGCGGAGTTGCTGGATCAAAAGGCAGTTCCATTTTTAGTTTTCTGAGGAAATTCCAGACTGTTTTCCATAGTGGTTGCACCAGTCTGCAATCCCACCAACAGTGAGCTAGGGTCCCCTTTTCTCCACATCCTCTCCAACACTTGTTGATTATTGTTTTGTTTATGATGGCCATTCTGACTGGTGTGAAATGGTATCTCATTGTGGTTTTAATTTGCATCGCTCTGATGACTAGCTATACTGAGCATCTTTTCATGCGTCTCTGGATGTTCTGTATGTCCTCCTTGGAGAAGTGTCTGTTCGAGTCCTTTGCCCATTTTTTTAATTGGGTTGCTTATCTTTTAAGAGTGGAGTCATGTGAGTTCTTCATATATTTTGGAGATCAAATCTTTGTCTGAGGTATCATTGGCAAATATGTTTTCCCATATAGTTGGTTCTCTTTTCATTTTAATGTTGTTTTCTTTAGCCATGCAGAAGCTTTTTACTTTGATGAGATCCCATTTGTTTATTCTTTCCTTTATGTCCTATGCACCCCAATGTTAATAGTAGCACAATTTACAATATCCAAGTGCTGGAAGCAACCTAGGTACCCATCAGTAAATGAATGGATCAAAAATCCATGGTACATTTACACAATGGAATTCTATGCAGCAGAAAGAAATGAGTTCCTACTCTTTACAACAGCATGGCTGGAACTGGAGAGCATTATGCTAAGTGAAATAAGCCAGGCAGTGAAAGACAAATACCATATGATCTCACCATTAACAGGAACCTAATCAACACAATGAACAAGCAAGCAAAGTATAGCCAAAGACATTGAAATTGAGAACAGGCTGACAGTGACTAGAGGGGAGAGGGTGAAGGGTTTACAGGAACAATTATAAAAGACATATCGACAATAACATGGGGGGGTAGAAATAGGGGAGGGAAGTGGGGGGGGAGGCAGAAAACTGTACTTGAGCAACAATAAAAAATAAAAATAGAGGGAAAAAACCTCAAGGGACAGAGTTTGATCTGCTTGTTAGTCGTGTCCTCAGCTGGAAGGATCTCTTCCTGCTGCCAATTTTGAAGACTCCTGGGGAGCTACAGATTGGGAAGGATCCCTTGCTATTAAGGGAAATAATAGTTGCATAGATCATTCATGTAAGCTTGGGGTTTTGTAACTTTTGAAATACAAGTGAAAAGACACAAAAAGTACACAGAAAAAGAGAATCCATGAAGGACATGATTGGTAAACTGACTACATAAAATCTGAAACCTCTCTTTCTCCCTCCCTCTGCCCCCTTTCTCTGTCTAAAATCAAATGGAAAACTGAAAAATTACACACATGACAAAAAATTTTCTTTTTTTGCAGTGAGATCCTAAAACTATTAAGAAAAAGATAATCAACTTAGTGGAAAATTGACTTAAAGGGTATAAACAGACAGTTTATATATTTTTAAAAAAAGAAACCAAAATAGTCCTCCCCAAAAGGTGACCCTCCTATTTATAATTAAATAACTACCAAAAATAAGTTACCATTTTTAATATATCAGATTTGTCAAAAATTTTGAAATTTGACAAAACCAATGCTGATAAATGTATGAGCAAGAGGACCCTCTCATACTACAGGAGGGAGTTTAAATTAGTGACACCATTTGAAAGGCCATTTGGCAAGGGCCATCAAATTTTAAAATGCTGCAGTAATCTCACTGATAGCAGTTAACTTATTTATCAACATTGGACAAGACACAATGGGATCAAAGCTGATATCCAGGCACTGTATACTGGCATGGCCCTCTGCTGGCATCCATCTGTTTGGTAAGTGCCCATTTAATAGCATCTTTGATATGTCTTAAACTTTTATGTGCTGATGAAAAAATGGAAATTACCAATTCACCTATCCAGAGAAGGCTAGTTAAGTAGATTAAGGTCTTCCAATCCAAGAATATGTGATATGTTTCCATTTATTTGTGTCATCCTCGATTTCTTTCATCAATGTCTTACAATTTCCAGTGCACAGGTCTTTCCCCTCCTTGGTTAAATTTATTCCTAAGTATTTTATTCTTTTTGATGCTATTATAAAGGGGGTTGCTGCCTGAATTTCTCTTTCAAAAAACTTGTTGTTGGTGAATAGAATGCAATTGATGTCTGTATGTTGACTTTG
Organism: Sturnira hondurensis; assembly: GCF_014824575.4. Lineage (NCBI taxonomy): Eukaryota > Metazoa > Chordata > Mammalia > Chiroptera > Phyllostomidae > Sturnira > Sturnira hondurensis. The sequence continues at coordinate 8,659,289 of NW_028085930.1, forward strand.
CATCCTGCAACTTCTTTACTGAATTTGTCTATTAGTTCTAATGATTTTCAGGGTTTTCTATATATGAGATCATGTCATCTGCAAACAGTGGAATTTTTACTTCTTACTTTCTGATTTGGATACCATTGATTGATTGATTGATCTAATTGCTCTGGCCAGAATTTCCAGAACTATGCTAAAAAGGAGTAGAGAGATTGGGTATTCATGTCTTCTTCTTGATCTTAGCGGAAAAGCTCTCAGCCTTTCACCATTGAGTATTATGTTAACTGTGGGCTTGTCATATAGGGCCTTAGTATCTTGAGGTACGTTCCTTCTATAACCAATTTGTTGAGAGTCTTTATCATGAAAGGATGTTAAATTTTATCAAATGCTTTTCTGCATCTATTGAGATGATCATATGATTTTTTTGGTCCTTCATTCTATTAATGTGGTGTATCACATTGATTGATTTATGTTGAATCATCCTTGCATCCTAGGGATAAATTCCACTTGATCATGGTGTATGATCCATTTCATGTGATATTAAACTTGGTTTGCTAGCATTGTGTTGAAGATTTTTACCTCTGTATTTATCAGGGGTATGGTCTGTAGTTTTCTTTTCTTTAGTGTCCTTTGGTAACATGGTAATGCTGGCCTCAGAAAATGATTTAATTGCATCTGGAATTGTTCCCTCCTCATCAAGTTTTTGGAAGAGGTTAAGATGGATTGTGTTAATCCTTTAAATGTTTAAATGAATTCTTCAAATGAATTCATCACTGAAGACATCTCTATAGTGTGGTGGTGACAATTAGCTTTTTGATTGTAATATAAGGGCCTGACTTTAAGCTTTTGACTTCTGAGGTGTTCACATCAAAGACATCAATCTACATCCACCCCAGATAAACACATTGCCAGTGGTATAACTAGATAAAAGTGAGGCTGCCTCACCCAGGAAGTGTCCTTTTTGCAAAACCCTGGGTGACCTAGATAACTGACCATTTGAGTGACCCTGCATTTTCCACCTTGTGATTCAAATTCCACTCCTATGTTTTAAATTCACCAATATAGAGTGAACCTGTGAAAGCTTAGGCACCCCACTTGCAACCCCAATAAATGAGGTATCACCTCAAGCCTATTAGGATGATTCTTGTCGAAAGAATCATCCTAATAGGAGCCTGAACCACAGGCTCCCTCCACTCTCTCCACCCCTGTAACCTCACTGTGTGGTCCCAGGCATACTGTGTGCCTCCAGGACTTGGGAGTAAAACATCTGTTTGTTTTTCCAAATTGTCTGATAGTTGTTGCTGAGGTCTGTCTTGTGATCATAAGAACCACAAAAGCTAGTCCAGCCACAACATTGATTCCACTAAGAGAAATGCCTGTGGGAGGCTCGGCACAGTAGTCCTGGCCCAGGTGGGTGCCCCCAGGCATTTCTAGATGGCTGTTGATGAGCTGAGACCAACAGAAGACCTGGGCTTTCCTTTGTTAGGAGGTTTTTGATTACTAATTCAATTTTCTTACTCCTTATTGATCTGTTCAGATTTTCTATTTCTTCATGATTCAGAGCAACTGTGGGGCCAGAGTCTAGAATGCAGGTAGGTGCACAGGGTACCAGGATCTGAAGGTCAGGCACATGTGGAGAAGCCACAGCTCTGGGATCCGGGGCACATGTGGGGCCAGGGGGGTTGGAAGTCCTATTCCCAAGGCAGCATGACAGCAACTCCTTCTGGAGGGTCTCCCTTCTGGGGATTCCTGGTGGCTGTGGCTGCTGGTACCTCTGTGGCAAAAGCCGTTGGTACCCTCTGTAGAGCCGGCTGCTAGAGTCCATGACCACAAACACGATGAGGTTCTTTTGCTGTGAAAGCTGTGAGGTCCTCAGTGGAAAAGGTCAGTAGGGAGATGGCAGCAGATGGCCCCTGCTGCATAGTTGATCCTGATAGTCCCTGCCCTTCTCGTTTGCTCCCAGTCTCCTGACATCTCAGCTAAGGCAATCACTCCCGATCTGTTCTGTGTAGTTGTTCTCCACTTTTCACTCCACTCTGTGACTGGGGGTTCCTAATTAGAGTCTCTGTTGTTTCCCAAACTGGTCCCTGTGCACAGAGGGCAGGGAGAGACTGAAGAACGAGGCATACCACTCCAGGTTGGTAGGTGATGGTTTTAATAAGCCAGGGAACTTACTTACAAAGCTTGTTGTCTTAGGTGCCCACAAGATGAGTAGATCTCCACACCTGCCTGCCCAATCTTAAAAGTTTATAGAGAGGCCTTAAATGGGTTCAGTTGTGTATCGTGTCCACATGGTCTCAACAGCACCTTGCTCTCTCAAGGCTATGTCCTTGAAAATGACTTCCACTGTGGGAACTGTGGGAAGAGCCTATATTCCAAGCACAGGGGAGAGGGGGAGGATCCAGTTCTTAAACGGTCAGAGGGTAGCCACACCTTCTCAATTACCTCCTCCAACACTCTTAAGACCTCCCGGTATTACTTTCACTCATAAATCACTAATTGTTTTTTGATGGGGAGATGAAGGCTGGAATCTTACTCTATCACCCTGCTGACTGGCAATGCTTTTTTTGAATATGACACCAAACACTCAGGCAAAAAAAAGCAAAACAAAAATAAACAAGGGAAACTACATCAAACTAAAAGACTTCTGTGCAGCAAAGTAAATAATTAGCAAAATTAAAGGAGAGAAAATATTTTGAAACCTTATATCTAATAAGGAGTTAATATCTAAAATATATAAGGAACTCATACAACTCAATAGCAAAAAAAGAAAAAGGACTAAAAAACAAGCAAAGGACCCGAATAGGCATTTTTTTCAAAGAAGACATACAAATGGCCAAAAAGTACATGAAAACTTGCTGAACATCACTAATCACCAGGCAAATCCAAACCACAATGAGGTATCACCTCACGCCTATTAGGATGATTCTTGTCAAAAAGGCAAGAGATAACAACTGGTTGGTGAGGATGTAGAGAAAATGGAACCCTTGTGCACACTCATTATGGAAAATAGTACGAAAGTTCCTCAAAAAATTAAAATACAAAGGACCTGTATGATCCAGCCATCCTACTTCTGGGTATATATCCCAAAGAATTAAACTTAGAGTGTTTAAAAATATCTGTGTTCCCGTGGTCACTGAACATTATTCGCAATAGTCAAGATGTGTAAATGAACAAAGTCCATCAGTAGATAAATGAAAAAAGAAATTATGGTGTGTGCACATACACACACAGAAAATTTATTCAGCCTTAAAAAAGATGAATATCCTGCCATTTTCAACAACATGGATGAAACTGGAGAGACATCGCACCAGTAAAATAAGCCTGATGTGGAAAGAAAAATTTTGCATGATCTCACTTAATATGTGAATCTAAAAAAGCCAAACACTTAGTAAAGAGAGTAGCAATGGTGGTTACCAAGGGCAAGGTGGGGAAAATGGGGAGATGCTGGTCAAAGGGCTCAAAGTCAGTTATGTAGGATGAATAAATATGGAGAATAAGGTACAGTATGATAACTCTCATTAATAATAATACTATACTGTATCCTGGAAATTTGCTATGAGGGCAGACTTCAGGTGCTTCTACCATGCACTCAAAAAATAAAAACTATGTGAGAAGATGAAAGCAAGGATTTTTTTCTTTATTCTTCACTGACATATCCCAAACTAGTAGAAGAGCTCTTAGCATGTACGAACTCAATGTGTTCAGTAAATATTTTTGAATGGATAGCTATTGCTTCTTACATCATCTTTGTAAGTTCCTTTGTAAACCCCTATCCAGTTCTAAGAGTTAAAACTAAGATATCTCTAAAGGACAAGGAGATTCAAATAAGGCTAAACAGTTTCACTTCACGCTTTAGCTCCCCCTGGGGAAAGTGATCAGGAAGTCAAGACCAGCACCCAGTCTGAGTTTTTTCTTTTCCTAACAGAGAGCCTAGAGAAATAAAGTAACTGGAGTAAGGTCACCACAGATGTCAAGGAAGGAACCAGATGCTGAATTGCTGAATTCAAGTGCACTGGGCTTGGTATTTCCCATAACACCATATTCCAACAGTGAAGCCCCAGCTGCATTAACAAAAGAGAAACCCTAGGAAAGTGCCCAGTCAACATGAGCTCCACTCAGGAGAGTTGGACAAATCCTTGGATTGATTTATTGACACGTTTTGATAGGTAGCTAGAAGCCAAATTCTTAGCCCAACATTCCCAAACTCTCTAATTTTCTAGAATCAGGAAAATCTACTATATGTTTAAAAGTGCAAAGCAGTCAATTCACACAATGATTAAAATACTTAAACTTTGCAGTGCACCAAGCACATGTCAAATCAGTTCCAAATAAATTTTAATTCTAATTGTAAGTTACCCCTTGATTTGATGCATGAGATTTGATGTCACTTGACCTTTCTGCATCCTAATTCCTTCATCAGAAAAATGAATATTCCCCAGAGCAGTGCATAGTGATAATGAATGAGAAAACAGGTCTAAGGAAGGAATTAAAATCACACAAACCTTCTTCCACGTGGCTGATACCCTGGTGTCTGAAGCCAATGCAGAGTATTTATAAAACAAAGTTTTCCTAGAGCAAGAGATACAGTAGGAAAAAAGCATCAGCCATTTGGGGGGACATTTCTAAGTCTTTGAAAACAGGCAGAGAGTTAAAAACAATCGGAACCAAAAGGAAGCGTGTCATGCCCTGCGGAGGGCAGGCAATCCCAAGGGTAGAAGACCCACAGTCTGACGCAGTTACGGGGCAATTAATTGATGTAAATACAGGAGTGGGCAAAAGTAGGTTCACAGTTGTTCACATGGAAAATAATACAATAATGAAAAATGATAATACAAGAATAAAATCAGCGTTTTGCATGCTCACAACTGTAAACCTACTTTTGCCCCACCCTGTATGATGGGAAAAGGGCAAAAAGCAAAGTGTGCATAAGGTGGCCTAAAGGATATTAGAACCAATTCTTTCTTGAAAGGGGATCATCAGAGAATTTTTCAGAGGCAATGAGAGCTGAGCTGGATTTTACACAGATTATGGATCTGGTAGATAGCACATGCCTATTAAATATTTTTCAAACAAATGAGTTTAAAAGGTATTACCCACAGAAGTATCACCATGGCCAACTGTATTAGTGAACTGAATAATGGAATTTCCAGAAAACAGGAAGTGATGTATTTAGTATTGCTCCACTGAAAATTTGGAGGGACAGCATAATGACCACCACTAGTGAGGTTAGAGATGGATGCAAAGTCCAGGTCTCTGCCTGCCACACTAATGCTTTTGTGTGTGTCCTGTTTGATTTGGGACACTATGGACATTTGGAAACAATGTTAAAGGGTATTCCAGGTAAAGGCACCACAATGGACAGAAAGATATGCTCCCCAGATCCAACCCCCCTCTCAGTGAAGGACTTCCTGCCCCAGTTGCTAGGAGCACTGTTGATAGACAGCCTTCAGCTGGGCCCCTTCAGGGTCTGCCTCAGCTAGAAAGCTACCTCACCCAAGAACCAGCGTTTCCCAGAGCAGCCCCCATCCAAGGCAGGGGATACAGGCCCAGGCATCTTGGCCCACCCTGGGGCAACTTTGACAAACCCTTTTAGTTCCAAAGTTCCCTGTGGCGTTGGCCAAGGCTGTCTTTAGGATTGTGCTGCATCACAGTTCAACTTCTCTTTCAGTGCATTTCTTCCCAGACTTATGGCCCGACCAGAACCACTACCCAGGCAGGGGGCTGGGGAAATTGGCAAGGAGAGGGAAGCATCTGCAGCAGACATCAAGGTTAAGCTTGTTTATATCAGTCAGGAAATTCCTTTCTTTCATTTCTGCACATCCATCTTCCCTGCTCGTGACAGCTCATGTTTTGGAACCAGCAGAGTAGATCAAAAGGAGCCCTAGAGTTGGAATCAAAAGCAGTTCAAGGCCAGTTCCTGTTATGTGTCTGGGTCAAGCCACTTCACTTCTCTGAGAATGGGAAGAGCCATGGGAAAAGTTGGAAAGAACAATGCCATCATTCAAGGTTTAGTAGCGGGAGTGGGCAAATACACGAGATAACATGGGAAAGTGCTTTACAAACCGTGTATACAGAGTGGGGATGGATGCTACCTAAAACGATAACATTGTTTCTGCCCCTTGATCAGATTGTCTCAGAACCTCAGGGTTTTTGAAGTAGACTTCCTGCCAGGGTCAGAGCTGCACGGTGGAAAGGTTGTACTGCCACCTTGTCTTGGCCTCTGTGCTCCCAACTTGTAGGTGTGGGAAGGCCAGCACTGGAAAAAAGAAGTGGAAAATGGATCACAGCTCAAAGCATATTCCATCCTCAGTGTAGACAAGCTGGGCCCCAAATGCCCAGGCAGCTGAGCTTATGCCTCAGAAAGATATGCAGACACACACCTGTGCCATGAGCAGCTCCGCCAAACAGGGTGGAGCGTCTGCCATTTCATGCCCATCTTTAGCCTAAAATTGGTTACACTGTAGTGCGTTAAGAGAGAAAAGCATAGTATTCCAGGCATTGAAGAAAAAAACCTGGATTATAGCAAAATGATTATCTTGGGGAGAAAAGATTATAAGTGAACTCTATTTCTTCTATGTGCATTTCTACAAATTTGTAAATTTAAATTTCAAAGTTGCTGCCATGAACACAGTTATCCTTTTGTGATCACATAAAAATAGTCATAAAATAGGATGAAAATTATAATGTTTCTATGATTTTATATAAAGCTTCCTTCCTAACCCATCTGCGGTGTCACAGGGCTTGACCAGAAGAATAAAAAGAATTCTAGAAATCATAATTTGCATTATTGNCTATTTCTTCTATGTGCAGTTCTACAAATTTGTAAATTTAAATTTCAAAGTTGCTGCCATGAACACAGTTATCCTTTTGTGATCACATAAAAATAGTCATAAAATAGGATGAAAATTATAATGTTTCTATGATTTTATATAAAGCTTCCTTCCTAACCCATCTGCAGTGTCACAGGGCTTGACCAGAAGAATAAAAAGAATTCTAGAAATCACAACTTGCATTATTGAACAGAAACTTGCCAGAGAGCAAACTCCACTCTGGGTCCCTGAGCACTTATAATCTGTTAGAGACTGAATGTTTGTGTGTCACCTGCCCCCAAATTCATAAATGGAAACCCTGACCCCTAATGTGATTGAATTTGGAGATATGACCTTTTGGAGATAACTAAGTTTAAATAAGGTCATAAGGATGGGGCCCTAATCCTAGAGGTTAGTGTCCTTAAGGGGAGAAACCAGGGAACCCTCTCTCTTCCATCTCTTCCTCCCTCCTCTTTCAGCCTCTCTCTCTCACTCTCCCTTCCTCTCTTTTTCTCTGTCCACAGAGGACAGGCTACTTGAGGACATAACAAGAAGATAGATGTCTGAAAGACAGGAAGAGAGCTCTCACCAGAAACCAAATTAGTGGGCACCTTGATCTTGGACTCCCAGTCTCCAGAGCTGTGAGAAGTAAATTTCTGTGGTTTAAGCCCTGCAGCCTGTAGTATTTCATTATGACAACCCAAACAGACTAATTCATACAGGAATATCTGGAGGTCCTGTGCCAAGCACCCTCAGTACCCAGCAGCTCTAGAATTCCAGGCAGTGCCTAGTTCTGCCCCAAACCTGAGCCCAAGGTCAGAGGCCTGGAGATTGGGCAGTGAGCCAGAAGATCTCACAAAACCACAATTATCCTCAGTATCCATACTGCAAAATGTCTCTTGTAGGGTGGACCTAGACATTTGCATTGGCAATGTCAGCCTTAATTGTTGAGTTACCGAGTTTTAAAGGGCAAGAGTCACTGCAGTTGATAACAAAGCCTCGGTCCCAGGACAGTCACTTCTGTTTCCTCTCCATCCAGTGCTATGTCACAAGTATAGCAGATTGCAGTGAGCAGGTATCACACATGGTATCACATCAAATGATTTATCGAGAATGCCTTTATTTTCACACTAGGTAGTCAGGGTGAAATCTCACAATAAATGTCCATTTTTCCAAACCCCTGCTTTGATAAATACTTCCAGGTCTTCTAGTGGTTAAAAAAACAACAACAACAAAAAACAAGTTTCAACTCACTTTTAAATTAGTTTGGACGCACTGCTTACATTGATTTTTCTTTTGCTACATAGCCAAAAAAATTACTGTTATATCAAGATCAAGTTTTTTTTTCCATTCAGTTCTAAATGATTTAAATAACTTTAAGAAAAGTTTTTGTCCCTTTTTAAACTACTAGAACACCATCCTTCTCAAATCACAGATCAAGCTCCCACTGGCAGGAAAAAATTCAGGGGGTTAAGAATCGACCTCCGGAGTAAAGAGTGGGCTTCGTTACTCATGAGGAGCGTGGCACTGTCAGGAAAGGCAATGTCAGGTTCATTAGCTCTTACCACAGAGGCAACAGTCCTGAGGCTCTGCTCAGCTCTACAGAGGTGCTGGGACACACTGAACCTCACATTCTTCCTTGGTTTCGAACCGGTTGGCATTGCCTCCACAGCTGCTATACCAGAATGGTTGGCAAGTCCGCTCCTTCTTGTTATAGTACCATTTCAAGACGTAGTCCTGGCACTCGCCTTCCATTGGATCCATAAAACAAGGACCTGCCATGAAACAAACGTAGAGAGTTGGATTTTCTGTAGGAGAATGAGAGGAAAGGAGCAATGGTGAAGTGAATCTGAGCCTCACTACTCACTGGCTGTGTGACCTTGAGCAAATAACTTCACCTTTCTGAGCCTCAGTTTCCTAAACCATCAAAGCAACATTTTAAAAAAAGCCTTCATCACATGTTTGTTGTAAGGTGTCACAGAACGGAGGTGAAATGTGTAATACAGTTATAGCTATTATTTTGCAGAGCACCCACCACATGGCAGATATACCAAACAATGTATTAATGAGTGAGTGAGTGAATGAATGAATCTTTCTGAGACTGAGAACTCCTTAGTTGCTTATTATGCTATTTCCCTCTATTTTAAAACCATCTTAATCCCTTGCCTAATCTCAAGGCCTTCTAATAGCCTGAGCAAATCCAATTTATTATTTATTGTACCTTGACACTTGCCCAAGAAGTTAATATAACTATTATAAGAAAAACATGATGGTCCTGGAAAATGAAAAAAGCACTGAGAATCAACAAGTCACAACAGAGCAAAATCTGGCACACACGGAATTTTAAATGAGGCATTAATTTTTCCAAGTGTTCTGGTTTCAGGCCTGCCCTGCAGCACAGCGTAGTGGTAGCCTCCAAACAGCTTCCCCCTGGGCCTTCCAATCCCTGACAAATAAAGAAGACACTGTCTTCAGAAAGCAAGAGTTGACACTGCGGTCTGTTCCTGGAAAGCTGCCTGCTCACCTCCCATTCGTATAATCAACACAGACTAGTTTTGTTGAAGGAAGGACCAGATGTACTAGGCCCAAGAGGATGAGATCAACTCAGTGAAGTTAAGAATTGCCCTGTGCCTTGAACAGGCCCATTTGAATTGGCCTTCTGCATGACTCTGATGCTGGGGGGGTGCGAGGGGGGCTGGGGTAAGAGAGCAAGCAGTGAGGGCCCAGGAGAAGGAGCCAGAGCAAATGCTCCTCCCAAAATTTATGAGTCAAGAGAAAAACACTCCATTGATGAACTTTCAACCATACTCTGTAGGCTCAACAAGTCAGTTTGGGGCTCAGCAATGAGCTGGCACCCACCTGTACCATTACAAACTGATTCTACACTGCCAAGCCAAGGACTTGTTTAAATAGATCATTATTTTCCCCAGTGACATTTTGTGGCTTTTGCCTTCAGAAGCTCTACCCTTGCCTTTAATCAGGGAGATAATCAAACAAGGACTGCTTCTCCTAGATTATTTTTCTAGAGCAGCACTGTCCAGCAGAACTTGCTGCAGTGAGGGAAGTGTCCTGTGGCTGCACGGCCCAATACAGCAGCCAATGCCTATGCAGCTATCAGGTATCTCAAATACGGCTATTGCAACCAAGGAACTGAATTTTCAGTCTTGTTTCATTTCTAATTATTTTATACTTAAATAGCTGTTGTGGCTAGTAGTTGGTCAGCAGAACCAGAGGCAAGTAAATCCTAAATGCTTTAAACTACTTATCTCTAAGGCATTCTTTGCAACCTAAGGAAGCCTCAGAGTCTTAAGTTTTCTTTTACCAGCATAATATGGCATTGGGGAGTAAGCAAGTTTTCACCCAAGTAATTACTGTTAGCCCCCAGTTTTACAATTGCATTATTTTTGCCATGAGCGTTAACTTTTGCCTTCTTGGAAGAATTCTGCAGCAGTAATCAGTTTTACTGAAACAAGCCCATGGAATCCAGGGATGAAGAAAAGGGGAGGAGACAGAAGAGAGCTGGATAGGCATGAAGAACAGCTACAGTGAAACCACAACGTGCCTGGGCTGGTTCTCTCTCCTGGTATAGATGTCTCATGATGTAGCTCTACTTGGAAGAAAAAGCAACAACAAAAAAATCGATCTGTGTACTTTGGCAATAACACTGAAATTGAAAAGTATACCAGGATCAGCCTGGCTTCTATGACAAGAAATGACATTTAATTCTTCACGAGTATGTGCAATGAAAGGTTGCAGGCACTATGGCAGAATTTGATTTAAGATACAGGGGCACAAAGGAGACCATGAAAATTTAAGTCTATGTGGGGGCCAGAAAGGAGTCTTAGGTAGAAGTGAAACTTGACCTGAGTATTAAAAGATGAGTAGATGTAATCCAGGTGGACACTGTACAGAGGATGCAAATGGACAGATGAGCATGAGCAATGACATGAAGACTTGGAATAAAGAACAGGGCATAAGGGGCAATTGCAAAGAGCATAAAAGGTAGATGTAGGGAAGTGGAAGTCAGTAGGCCCCAGAGGACACAGCAGGGACTAACCGCAGAGACCTGTGTGCCCCATCCAGACATCTGAACATTATCTTATAGACAACTGGGAAATAAAGAAGAAGAGAAATGACATAACCAAGTTTCCCTTGTAGAAGAATTAATTTGGTGTTAAGAATGGAATTGGAAGGAGGACAAATTGGAAGAAATGAAACCTGTTAGACAGCACTGCAATTACACTGGAGGTGAAAGCCAAGGTATTAAAAGGGAAGATGGTGGGAAAGGGGATGGATCTGAGAGACACTGAGGAGGAAGTCACACCAAGATGTGGTTACCAGTTGGAGGCAGGAGGTGAGGAGAGGAGACAACTAGTGATGTTTGGGATTTGGCTTTCCAATACTGAGCCAGTGGGGGTTCATTCCAGTAAAGGAATAAAGGAGGAGACGGTTTGAACGGGAAGGATGAGTCCAGTTTGTTCAGCTGAGTTTGTCTGAGATGACTGCGGGCATGTTCAATGTGCCATCCGGAAGGTAGTTGATTGAATATACTGGTCTGCAGCCCAGGAGAGTTAAGGATGGAAGCTAAGAATTTGGAGTCATCAGCACAGAGAGACCAGCTGCAGTCACAGTAGGAAGGCTTGCCCCAGTGGTCCGAAACATCCTTAGAGAATGGAAGACAGAACCTTGGGGAAGACGTTGCAGGTTGAGGGCCCCTCACTTGCATAAATNGGAAGGAGGACAAATTGGAAGAAATGAAACCTGTTAGACAGCACTGCAATTACACTGGAGGTGAAAGCCAAGGTATTAAAAGGGAAGATGGTGGGAAAGGGGATGGATCTGAGAGACACTGAGGAGGAAGTCACACCAAGATGTGGTTACCAGTTGGAGGCAGGAGGTGAGGAGAGGAGACAACTAGTGATGTTTGGGATTTGGCTTTCCAATACTGAGCCAGTGGGGGTTCATTCCAGTAAAGGAATAAAGGAGGAGACGGTTTGAACGGGAAGGATGAGTCCAGTTTGTTCAGCTGAGTTTGTCTGAGATGACTGTGGGCATGTTCAATGTGCCATCCGGAAGGTAGCTGATTGAATATACTGGTCTGCAGCCCAGGAGAGTTAAGGATGGAAGCTAAGAATTTGGAGTCATCAGTACAGAGAGACCAGCTGCAGTCACAGTAGGAAGGCTTGCCCCAGTGGTCCGAAACATCCTTAGAGAATGGAAGACAGAACCTTGGGGAAGGCATTGCAGGTTGAGGGCGCCTCACTTGCATAAATCCCTTCTAAATAAATATTCCCTTTAGAATTTAATTTTAATAAATTTAAAATTTTATATTCTTTTCTTAAGGAGGGCCCCTAAATAGTATAAATCTCAGGTTCCATAAAACCTGGATCTCTCTGTGGGGATGGACCTGGAAAGAGGAGCCCACGAAGATGGGCGGATCAGCAGTAGAACAAGATAAGAATATCTCTGAGGCCAAAAGAGGGGAGGGACTGAGAAGAAGGTAACAGCCAACAGTGGCTGCATCCCAAGGAGCTCTAGTCCCTGAGTTCTGAAAGAGCCCCGTGGGGTTCTTGATAGTTGGGAACAGTTGAAGACAAGGGACCACTGTTTTCCCTGATTGGAGGGCAAATAGACAGGGTACACGCCAATACAGGAAGTTGCACCTGGCCACTTTTCTTTCTTTTAAAAGCAAAAAAATAAGAACACCAGCTAGAGAAAAGAGGAGGAAGGAGCTGGTGGAGGTGGTGAAGATTCAGAATAGCCTTGGAATGCAATGGGAGAGGGACTGGTCAGAGCCAAGCTACAGAGCAGGTGAGAGATTCTGGGAACCTCCAGGCCTCGGTTTTTGTCTGTGAATAGAACTGATTAGATGACCAGTAAGCTCTCCTCTACCTTTTTCACCTTGAGTTTGAGGGAAGGAATGCCCTAGAGCAGTGGTCCTCACTCTTGCTTGCTCAGTGGAACTACTGGGCAAGTCCCCCACCCAGCGATGCTTATTGAATTGGCCTGGGATGAGGTTGAGGCACTGAGAATTTTGAAATATTCCTAGGGGTTTCTAATCTACAGCTCAAACTAAAAATCACTGCCTTAGTAAGATTATCTGAGAATATTTTATACTGAAAACAGAACAATCATCAAGATAAGTTCTTCAATGCTTAATTTTCAGGCTAAAGAGCAAAATGTCACTGTCCCTCGTGAGAGTGCCCATTCCTCTACCTGGTTGTATTATTTGTTTGCTTTGGAATCTAAGAGGTCGAACATATCAGCATCTTAATAGCTAGCTTGGATTGTATGCTTACTCTGCAACAAAAACATAGATTAATGAACTTTGTTCTCAAAACAACCCTATGGGATAGGTATTCACATAATCCCCACTTTACAGATCATAAAACTGAGCCACAGAGAGTTAAATAACTTTCCCATGGCCACTTCACTAGCAGCCCCAGATAGAGAACCATCTAGGCACATTCGAAACCTCTGGGAAAGGCCCTGGCGGGGTAGCTCAGTTGCTTAGTGCGTCCTCCTGATACACTGAGCCTCCTGATTACGGACTTGATCCCTGGTCAGGGCACATACAAGAGTCAACCAATGAATGCATAAGTAAGTGGAACAACAAAAATGGATCCCTTTCTCTCTCTCAAATCAATTTAAACAATAAAAATAATCTAGAATAAAATAAAATACCCCTGGGCAATTATCTCTTCATTTAACCTAAGTAGGACTGACCACATCACTCACTAGGAACTCTTCTGGCCACCTTTCCCCCACAGTTTAAAAACTTCAGAGTCCAGTCCCTCCAAAGCTGTTTCTAAAGTGGTCAATGTTTTGCTCATTTTGTTGAACCTGTGTGAGAAGTCACACGACATTTGTATTACAACATGCTACAATATTAAATCAGTGCTCCAGGTGTGGTGGACCCAAACCTTTCTGAAACTTGGTCAGAACCTCTGTGGCCACCCACAGATGAAGGGGCCTTGTGCAGGCCAGTGTGTTTTCCCTCAAGGTCGCAAGGATGTTGCCACTTCTGCAATAGATCCCTGCACCTCCACAACTTGGTACAGACAATTCACAGGGTGTGCCCCCATCATACTCCTTAGAATAGCTGCCATTCAACTCCAGTTCTACATTCAAGTGAAAGCTAGCCTTTACATGTGTTCTTAAATTAATTTCTTGAGTGGCATACAAGAATTTGTGCACTTGGAAGGGAAGTATATAGAGCTAAAATTTGCATGTTAACACAGTACACGGGAGTTTTTTTAAGATAAAGACTAAAAAGTGAGCTCAACCGTTTTTCTTTTGTTTTGCAGACATTTCTTGCTCATTTTCCTCAGTGGCATATCTGTTCCTTTTATAACTTTTGAGTGCTTTCTGAGTTACAGATGTCATCGTGGCTGTTCTGTTCTCCTTTGGAACAAAGTCTGTTGCTTCAAGTGCTCCTGAATCAGCAGCAAAGCCAGATACACCACTCCCGTGCTTGTGCCACCTGTGTAGAAACAATCCATGTCAGACTGCACAACCAAACCACGGGAACTGAGAGGTTCCGTCTCCAACGGATATTTCTGGGCTCAGTGAGGTTTAGGTTTGGGCATTTCCCAATGACTTTGTTGCCACATTGGCTACCTTCTTAGGTTTGCAGAGGTGTTTGGACAAAGGTAACAGTAACATGTTTACCATTATTGATTTTACATCTTTGGACATGGGATTGGAAAATGAGGGATGGGGTGGAATGGACATTTTTAAATTTTGCCTTTATATACTTATGTGCTCTTTGAGTGTTTTCTACTGGTCCTGTGTTACTCTTTAGGAAAGAAAAACCAAACCATATCAAAGTTGTCAAACACAGGAGCAGCCAAGTCCCAATAGTTTGGGTAAAGTCAAGGACTGGCATTGCATGTGACCTTTCTTTAGGGAGATGGGACCTTCTCCTGCAAGGGACAGAGCTATGCGACAACCTCAGCTCTAGCCTCAGCCTACCTCTTGATAAGCCTATGTGATTGCAGCTGAGTGTCCCCTCGGCTGGGGCCCCCACATTCTTCACTGAGCTCAGGGGGTGGGTACTGATTTGTTCCACCTATAAATAAAATGTAAAAATCAAACCAAATCTAATAAAATAATGTAAGACATATATAAGTAAGCATAAAATAAAATAAGGCATAAAACCAAAATACTATCCATTAACACAAAAAAACCTGAAGACATAAAATAAAATCAAATAAAGCATAAAATTAAATATACAATAAAGCAAAAATAAGCAAAACAAAATAAAAATAAAACAAAACATAAAACAAAATTTCCATTGATCAAAAAGATGTAAAATAAATTTAAGCAAAGCATGAAATAAATATGAAAATAAAAGCAAATACAAAATCAGAAGCATAAAATGCATCCTATTATATAAGTAAAGTAAAACCACAACATAAAAGAATATAAGAAAACATAAAATTCAACCTGACAATATAAAACAAAAAATAAAGTAAAATGAAATTAAAACAGGCCAGAAACATGACTCATTCAGCCTTCTTTTCCCTCAAAGAATCACTAAGCCATCAGCCTTACATTCCAAACCTCTCCTCCGTTGGCTACCACTATAAGGAAGCTAAAGTTCTAGGATCACATAGTTCAGCAGTAGCCAAACGAGGAGGAGAACCAAATCACTGATCTTTGTACCTCCGGAAATGGAGAAGCACAAATGCTGTGTCAGGACTTCTAAGATATCCGTCAGACTCCCTTTTATTCCTTTAGTATTAAGGGTCAGATGTCCCTCAAGGCTCCCGACAGGATGTCACACCCACTCACAAACAGAGAAACTCATGTCTCCCGGCCAGGAGGGCAAGAAGGCCTCACAGGTCACAACGAGGCACCCCACACATGACTGGTTTTGGACAAAGCCCAAGACAAATTCCCAGAAATGTGACCAGGACAACACCCACTCCTGAATCCCAACAATCTCCACAATCATGCGAGGATTCAGCTCTGGTACTGGCTGCCCAGGAATTCATTTCAACTGGTTCTGACTGGAGGTGAGGGCACTAAGACAGGACTGCACCATCAGTGTGCCCTTAACCTCCACTGCTGGCTTCACCCACCCAGCCTGAGGTGGGAGACCCTGGACTCCTATCTCATTTCCTGGCAAGTCCCTGAAAAATTAATGTCATAAACTCTTACTACTCAAGGTGTAGTCCATGGACTAGCAGTATCAGCCTCACTTGGGTGCTTGTTAAAAACACAGAATCTCAGGCCCCAGCTCAGACCTGCTGAAACAGAATCCACATTTTAACAAGATCCCCAGGAGATGCCTGTGCATGTTTGAGAAGGGCTGTTATACACTACTGGATTCTCAAGTCTGGATTACGGGAAATAGTAATAGCAATAACTATGCCTCGTATTTTCACATCATTGGTGCTTTCAAAGGCCCTCCATGCACATACTTGAATGTAGGCTTTGCAAATAAGAGACTGTAATTCTCATTTTGGTAAATGAGCAAATCGAGAGGTTAGGTGGAAACCTGAGGCCTCCCAACCACCAGCTGATGAGAAAGCAGCACTGAACTTGGCACAGTGTGAGAGCTCAGTGTTTTTGGGAAACGGGTGCTCTCTAGAGGCCCCCCAGAGGCTGTGGGGCTGCATGTACCTCAGCAAGGTTGAAGGTTCAGTGGGCACCTGTTTGCCCAAATGCCAGGCTGTGTAAGTATTTCTCCCCACCCCAGCCCACACAGGGCATCCCCAGTGCTCAAGGACTGCTCACTTTTTAGGAGGTTCAGGAAGGCCCGCGTGAAGCCCTGGGCGTAGTCCATCTCTGGGTCTGAGATCCCCTCCAGGCGCAGCAGGTGCTGCTCAGAGGGCGTGCTGGCCACTTGAGCCAGCTCAGCCAGCTCATGGGTTCCCACACCAGGGCCCAAGGCCAGTACAAATAGGGTGATCCCCTTGCACTTGGCCTCCAAGGACAAAGTTTTAAGCTTCTCCCGGTCCCAGCTGCTGGTCTCGCTGGCCACAATGGCGAAGAGAACCTGTGTCCTCCTGGGCAGGGGGGCTGCCAAGAGCACCTTCTCTAGTGTCCATTCAAGGGCGTGACCCAGAGCTGGGGCTCCCTGTAGCATGTGGTCCGAGACCTCATGGATGTGTCTCTGCATCTGTGCCCGGTGGCCATAGGAGGTCAGAAGAAAACCCTCAAGTATAGGCGGGCGTCCCGCTCCCGGCCAGAAGCCTGGAGTTGTGTGCATCACCAGAGCCACACGCACCCCGTAGGGGGATGCATTCGGCTGTGCAGCCACCTCCAGGTTGTTGAGTGTGGCACCCACTAGACTCAACGCGGCATGGTACACATCGAGTCCGACGCTGTGGGAACTATCCACCACGAATGCCACGTCCATGTCCATTGCCAGGGGGCCAGGCATGNCTCATGGATGTGTCTCTGCATCTGTGCCCGGTGGCCATAGGAGGTCAGAAGAAAACCCTCAAGTATAGGCGGGCGTCCCGCTCCCGGCCAGAAGCCTGGAGTTGTGTGCATCACCAGAGCCACACGCACCCCGTAGGGGGATGCGTTCGGCTGTGCAGCCACCTCCAGGTTGTTGAGTGTGGCACCCACTAGACTCAACGCGGCATGGTACACATCAAGTCCGACGCTGTGGGAACTATCCACCACGAATGCCACGTCCATGTCCATTGCCAGGGGGCCAGGCATGCCTGACCTGCACTCCAGGGCTGGTTGGCACTTGTCTGGGGAGGAAGGGTGGGGAGAGGTCAGAGTTACCAGGCATCACTTTCTGCACAAACACATTTCCAGATTCTCAATAAGAATAGCCTCTTCTGTGCGCTATTTGCATTGCATTGACAAAGCCAGCAGATGTGTGCTATAAGTAAATGCCCATTTTTCAGAAGGAAGAATTGAGGTGATCTGATTTCACACTTAATGTTTTGGGTATTTCTTAAGGTTTATTTTTTTAATTTAATTTAATTTTATACAGACGGGGAGGGAGAAAGAGAGGAAGAGAAACATCAGTGTGTGGTTGCCTCTCTCATGCCCCCCGCTGGGGACCTGGCCAGCAACCCAGGCATGTGCCCTGACTGGGAATCAAACTGGCAACCCTTTGGTTTGCAGGCCCATGCTCAATCCACTGAGCCAGACCAGCCAGGGCATCACACGTAATGTTTTTAATGTTCTTAATCTTTAGGGTCATAGACATCTGCCTGGTTCAGTCCATATCCTACCTCTTACTGGGTATATGACCTTGGGAAAATTACTCAGCCTTCCCACTGCCTCAGTTTCCTCATCTGTCAAACAGAGACGATGGTGATGATAACAGTATTTACCTTGTGAGGTTTAAATTTTAAAAAATAAATTAATATATGTAACTGCTAAGAATGATGCCTAGTTCAAGAAAAGCTCAAGCTCAGTAAATACCAGCTAGGTCTATGCTTCTACAGGAGAGAGAACTGAGGCCCAGAGAGACAATGTGTCAAATGAAATGATGGATGTGAAAGCAGTTCATCAATTAAAATATACTCTGCAAATGGCAATTACTGCAGGTGACCTGGCCGAGTTCTCAGGACTAAATCTCTCAGGGCAGCGTTAGGTCTTTGTGTGGATCAAGAGGGGGGGAAATTAAATCCCCTTGTGATTTCGCCAATAGGACTCACTCTAGCCCTGTATGATGTGGGGATGGATGAGAGCCCTGCACACATGGGCAGGCATGGGTTTCAGCACAAAGTTCTCTCGGGCGCAGGCTAGTGTGAGGTGTGGCATAGAGTTGTCGAGACTGAAGACACAGAGACGTTGAATGACTTGCCAATATCCCGCAGGCGGTCAATGGTAAATCCAGGCCTAAACCAGGACTCTTGATGCTTGGTTCAGTGGTCTGCCCTTCACACTAAGGTGCCCCTAAGGATGGAACATGGGAATCTTGTAGATTCCCATCTACAAGAACTTGGCAGGACAGGTAAGTAAGCAGAGCAGACCAGAGGTAAGGCAATAGGGAGGGGAAGGAAGTGTGGGTCACTAGCAGACACTTGCCCCACAAAAGGGAAGTAGGCGCAACTCAGCTCTGGCTGACTGTGGCCACAGGGGAACCCAGTACCTGTGATTCTCCAGACCAGTCTGACTTCCTAAGGAAAACCGGTCATCCAGAATTAGTAGGAAATCTCCAGATTCTAAAACTCTACACATACCAAGAAAATACACATCTGCAGAACAGATCTGGCCTGTGGCCACCAAATAATGCATCTGCTCTAAAAACAGCGGTCTGGTCAGAAATGTGGTCCAGACGTACCGTAGCAGAGAACACAGCGGGCTGCACGCTCCACGTCCTGCTGGCTATTCATCTCCCAGGTAAACAGGTGGAATCTGTTGGTCGCGTCCATCTAATCCAAACACATACACAAAATGTGCCATTTACTGAGTTAAACTTCAGGCCATGATTTTTCCAATTCAGATGAGAAAAACATTGATGTGATGCTTTTTGAAAATAATATATAATTATATGAACTCTGTGCGTATATAATGTGGCATCATCCATTACAGTTATTTAGATTCATTAAGTTCTCTGGTTCTAGTCTGGAGGTTGGACTGTCCTTGCTGTGGGGACAGGAGCTGTGGTCCTCACACTCCCACTGTGTGTAAAACTTGGCCAATGTCATGTCGTGTTGGAGTGAGGGTAAGGGAGTTCAGGGTTCGATCATTTATAGATTCCATAAGTCTTTGGTGATTGCCCGCAGTATGCAGGGCCAATGTGGTGGGAGTTATAACCATGAATCCTGCCTCCCTTTATGGAGGTGGTCATATGAGTCATATACCGTTAGACTGGAAAGAGGCAGAGACCAAAGGGAGGCCTTTCCAGAGTATTCCTGGTATTCAGAGTTGAAACATATCCAAACCAGAAGGCAGAAGTGAGGAGAAATCAGGGAAGGCTCCGTAGAGATGGCAAATCTGTTTATCTCCTTCACTTAACCTTCCCAATTAGGATCACTTAATAACCAGTATCAAGGTTGAAAAGCAAATTAATAATAATAATAATAATAATAATAATAAGTCCAAGAAGGTCCATGTGCCAAGTGGCTGGATAATCAACAAACCCATTCCCTCTTCTTCCTAGGGCCACAACAACACTGCATTTCCCACCCTCCTCTGCAGTTAATTGGGACCATATGATTGGGGTCTCACCCACGGTATGCAGGTGGGAGTGATATACGCCATTTCTAGTGCATACGGTATACTCCCTTGGCCCTCATCTGCCAGCCAAACGTAGAGGATCCAGAAAAAGGCTTTGAGGTCCAAGGGTATAATGAGGGCCACTGATAGGAGGAGCCCAGGTCCTGAAATGGCCACACACAGTAAACCCGCTCTTCCCCTCCACACGCATCCCCAAAGTCCCACGTGCATTTATGAGAGATGGCAGAAATAATACTTGATTGTATTAAGCCACTGAGACTTGGGCATGAATGATTTCACAGTTAACCTGCCCTGATTAATACAGACTATTTGCACCTCATAATGAAATTAGAAATGCTTTTAGATTATGTCTCTCAGGAATTGAGGTGTGGTTTGCAAAGAGGTGAATATCTAAGCCCAGTCATGTCCAGTCTTTTTGTCCACTCTGTCAAATCATACAGGACAGAGCTCCACTGAAGGTCAGTTCCTCCTCCTTCAACCAGAGGCCTGTACCAAGCAAGCTCTGGACCCCCTCTGGCTGTGAGGTGCCAGGCATATAAAGATGTCATGCCAGCCCTCAGAGACATAGACGGGCAGGGATTACTTTGAAAAAGAACTTTCTAGAGCATATACTCCATAAAGAGTTCTTCACTTTTTCTGGTTAGGACTGTAGCATATCCCAAATGTTCTCTCAGAGTGAGTTACTGAAAGGGAAAGCCCTTGTTGGGGAAGAAATACAGTTAGACTTTTGTTTATGCTAACGTGACACCAAAAAAAGAAGACCCACACATGAGAACTTTCCTAAGTCTCCTGAGAAGGTAAAATGCATCCTCTCTTGCTCTTCATATGGCAAAAGCAACCTAAATTATTCTTTTTCCCGACTCAGAAATTCAAATCAACAAGACTGACTAAACAGCTCCGACATAAAAGTGTTAACAAGCCAGGTGGAGATACAAAAATGACACAGCCACACCTTCAAAAAGTTTAAGTGGAAAGACAGACTATTTTCAAGAAAGTGATCCATGTTTTAGGAACACAGAAAAGGGGATACAGATTTAGAGGAGGAGGGATAGAGATAATCTGATGAAGATAATAGCATCTGGCACTTTTGGAAGAATGAATAGGACATTTGCCTGGCAAAGAAGCAGAGAAAAGCACAGCAGTGTGGAGGAACGGCATGTACAAAGGCCCAGAGGGAGGCCGGTTATCTTTGGAATTCTGGTCAGTGCTCCCACCCCCAGAGATAACAGAACACCCACCTCCAATGGGTAGCTACACAGCAGGAGTTTCATCTGAAAGCCTGAAACTCCTTGCCAGAGGAAGGAGGCTGACATGAAAGACGAGTGCAGAGTTGCCAACTTTCAACATTCATTCAGATCTATTCCACATGATTATCGGTTTTGTGTACTGACCAAACCAAATGGACCTAATTAATCATCAAAGATTACCGAAAACAGCATAGCCACGCATTTGACAAATTAAAAGCTTCACTGGAAATCACATGAGGCAAGTTGGAAGGCTTCCGAAATCAGGACCCCTGGCTGGGTTTCTGGAGATATGAGGAGGCTAGGCTAAACCTAAGAGCATCAATTTTTACTCCAAGGGTCATGAGGAAATGCTAGGATACATGATTTTCAAATGACTGGAAACGGGGTAGAGGGTGTTATAACATGCAGAATTTGTATGAATGTGTAAGGTTGTATGAAAGACTTCAAACAAATCCCAGTATTTTCCCAAGTTTGTAGAAAGAAATGGCTCGTGGAAAAAGTGTATGCAGCACAAATAGATTAGGTGTCATGAACTCAGGTCCTAGCTCATGATCTACCATCACTGCCCATGTGACCGGGGACAAGCTCTGGTCTCAGTTTCTCCAGCAGCAGAGTTTCAGATCAGAATCAGTACTGCCCAGCTTTCTTCCTGTTGCAACACAGCCTGGTCCTCACTTACTGTTTTCTGTATCTGCCTCCTGTTCAGGACACTCGGTGACCTTTCCACCTCTGAGCAGCTGAGAGGATACGCTTGTCCATCTGTGTGGACTATTGGTTGGAAAAGGACTAAATTCAAATGAATTGGAATAGCTAAAAATAAAACAGGCATCTTTTCAAAAACCTTTTCCTTAGGAAGAGTAATTTTGCGATCATGCTTAGCATTTTTCCTGCTCCTGCAAAAATAAAATTGTGGGAACAAGTACACAAAAACCACAATGGAAGTCCACAGGGAACTGTGATGCAATATAGATTCATCTGTACATGGTTGTTATTAATTAACATTTAGTTACTTGGACTTTGGAGTTGCCAGCCTGATCCTTGTCACTGATAAAGTAGACAAGGTAATTCCTGAGAAGCCTCAAGCAGAGATATGGTGTTGGGAGGGGTCCCAGTGTGAGAAGAGAAAAAGGGCTCTATGATTCCTTCTGCAAACTCCCACCAGCCCCAGAGAGGGAAATCTCAAACAACAGAGTACCTTAAACACAAACCAAGTGATCTTCTTGAGGTTTAAAGCTTTACTACACTTTGAATCAGCACCTATGGTCATTCTCTCAACCAGGTTCATTCCTAAATGTCCAATTGTCGTCTTATGGACAAGTTGTGTACTAAAGACAGGAGTATAAGGGGTGGGGGGGATACAGCTTAGGGATCTATATCAATAGACAGAAAGACATTTCCTGAAAGGATATAGACAATCCTCTCACCTCAGCCCTCACTATTAAAAATATCTTCACGGGCCCTGAGCTAGAGACCCATAGGGCCTCAGCTGCTGCGTTAAGCTGCCAGGGGCCACAGGCCAATGTTCATTCCTGGAACTGAGCTGGAGGCGGCTCTTGGCTTAGACGGATGGGAGGAGAGGGAAAGCAAGCAAGCACTGTGGAGGAGGATTTGCCTTGGACAGAGGAAAAGCTAACTGGACCCTAAAGAGGGAGAGCTATAAACAATCTGGCATCCAGTTGAGGTAAGAGCTCAGGGAACAGGAGGGAAAACAGGGAAGAGTCACATAACCTGTCACTAACCCCAGGAGCTCGAGTCCAGTTTTGGCTCCTGCCAGTTGGCATGATCCCACCAAGACTGCCGTGAAGCAGTGGACTCTTCCTGGACTCCCCCGCAAATATTAGGAGTTGACATCGGGTTGAGGGTGTTGGAGGGCACAGTGGGACTACGGAACCAGACGTATGAGAAAGCCAATGCCAGGACTATGTGGTCTAGAACAAGTCATTTCACCCCTGACCTTCCCTTACCTCCTTTGGAAATGCAGATTACTGTTACTAACTTGTAGGATAGTTGAGATCATACCAACACTCCTCAAACTTTAACATTCATGAAAACCATCAGGGATCTTGTTAAAAATGCAGAACCCGACTGACAAGATTGGGGGTGGAGCTTGAGATGTGGTATTGATTTTTTAAAAATATTTCATTTATTTATTTTTAGGGGGAGGGGAAGGAAAGAAGAAAGAGAGGAAGAGAAATATCAATGTGTGGTTGCCTCTCACATGCCCCCTACCGGGGACCTGGCCTGCAGCCCAGGCTTGTGCCCTGACTGGGAATCAAACCGACAACCCTTTGGTGTGCAGCCCGTGCTCAATCCACTGAGCTACACCAGCCAGGGTGAGATGAGGCATTTCTGACAAACCTGGGTGCTGATGATGTGGCTGGTCCCAGGACCACATTTTGAGTGGTGAAGAGTTAGGTGACAAGGCATGACAAAGCATGTAGCATGGTGGTTAGAACTTCATAGGTGTGTACTTTATGGAAACTATACATTTTAATACAGTTCCTGGGCAAAAGTGCAATCTTAGAAGATGAACACCCACATACAAAATATCAGATGTCCCTGCAGGCACCATCTCTCATAATTCCCACAACAAACCGGGGAGTGTATCCCCGTTTTACAAACTGGGTGAAATTGTTTAATGACCTGGGTGAATAAATTGAGATTCCAGTGCCAAGTAACATATACAGATGACATAAGGGACCAAGCCAAAATTTGAAGCCTCATTGCCTAATTCCATCTTCAGTTGCTGATCCTGGCTTTAGGGGAATAACGGTCTAACAGAAAACAGTTGCCCCCCCTCACCACGGTCTCAGCCCAGTGCTATCCACAACCTCTGAAAGGGCCTATCTGGGCAACCCAATGTTTTCTTTAAAAAGACAAAACAAGCAAGCAAATGACAACAACCAAAAAATCAATGTTCTCCTGCAACTTTTCTGAATTCCGAAATTATATCAAAAATTTTTTAAAAAATTTCTTTGGCCTTCTTCTTAATTCATATTGAGTGAGCAAAAGCAGGTTTATAGTTATAATACAAATAAATAATATAATAATTAATGCATAATAATGCAAGAATAAATGTTTCATGTTCTCGCAACTGTAAACTTATATTTACTCACCCCTTTATTTTCATCTTCTAAAGCTGATTTTACTTTTTGTCTTCATGACAAATCCAAAGTCTTCTGACTTCATAGTCAGAAATCCAAATCTGTTCTTTGGATTTCTTTTTAAAGAGCAATACACAGAAATAAAAATAGGGCCAGTTCATAGATCTACCTCATAGCATTTTTGAAAAGGTAATACAAATTAATTCATAGAAAGAATTTTGAACTTCTAAACTCTCTTCCTGTTTATGATTTCTGAAATAAAATCCCATTGCTAATGGGAATTCCAAACCCTAAGCAAGTTATTCAACTTTTCTCTCTCAGTTTCACCACCTAAAAAATGAACGCTTATTAAGAGTTATCTCATTGGGTTTTTGTAAAGATGAAGGGAATCAATAAGTGGGAAGATCTTAGAACAGAGCTTGACTCAATAAACATGAGCTATTTGCTTAGGTACTGTTTCAAGGGAACACATACTAGACTTTTTATGAAGAAAAATTCAATTTGAAATCTGTCACACAAATTGCATTTTTCCTATAATCCTGTGGTTTTTAAACTTTTAAAATATTGGGTGAATGAGTTATGTTTTGAGACGCAAGGCAATCGGACAGTTCCTGACAATGGGATTAGGCACACGTAGTCCAAATGCTATAACACTATTTTATTTAGGGCTTAGAGGACTCGATGGATGGCTTTAAAAATCTTTTCAATAGGTCCACAGCCTCCAAGCATGTTTAAATGAACAGAGAAGTCAGGGTATTTGTTTATACAATTGTTCCAAATTAAATAAGCATCATTTTCCAGAAGCATCTGGATGTTGTTCTAAAAACCAAAATAACATAGGGGGAAAAGACAAAAATCTCCACAGCTGAAGAAAGCCCTCAGGGTGATAATTCAGAAGAAAAATCACAGGCTACTCACACTCTCCTAACTGGATTCCCCTAAAGACAGAGCACAGAGTAGGGGAGGTTAAAGGCTGCAATACACCGGTTGTGAAGAACTGAAGATTTTTCTGAAAGGCCCTGAAAGCGGTTGTCATTTTTACAGTTTTCCTCCCTGCTAATGTCACCAGAAATTAGGTCATTTATTACATTTGACCTGGCAAGCACCATTTAACATCCTTTCTAAATTGTTCAATCTAAGAAACAGGGTCATCTCCCAGCGTCCTGGGGCAAGTATATATCTGAAAAATGGAGAGGAAAGCAGATAGAAATGACAGAACTGAGGTTTAGGTAGAGATAAGGTAGCGAGGTTTAGGTAGCGAGTTTTTTTCCCCCATACCATTACATCCTTTTACTAGGAACCTAAAGCAACAAAGAGAGCAAGAACCTCTTGGCAAAGGATCACCTCCACATCAGATCCAAACACGGTCTGCCCAGGATGCCCTCTCAGACAGTAGCACTGATGAGCACTGGGGAGATGGAACTTTACCGTGAGTATGACTCTCCAATTGTTAGACAATCACACCTGGTGAGAAACCTAGATAATGTATAGTTGTGACCCTCTCCCTATTAGAGCTGAGCAAAATGAGACTCAGGAAGATGAAGGGGCTTTTCAGAAGGCAACCATTATTGATGGAAGAGCTGAAGACAAAAGCTACATCTCCAATTTAAACCATTATATTTTTATACTCCGCCTTTATTAATCCATCCAGGAGGTTATTGAGAGCTGCCCCACATCCACTGCTCCATCCCTATCCAGACATCCTGTTCACCAAGAGGAAGGTAACCTGAACAAGGAATTCACGCTCTGCATTTTAATCTTGTTTCTCAAAGCCCAAAATATTCTGTCCATCCTTCCTAACAGTTTGCAAGCTCTCACAGTTTTATCTGTTGATTCCTAGAAACACACTCACAGCTGTGTCCACAAAGTCTCTCCCTGGCATTTCCATCGCACCATGAACATTCAAAGACAATTAAGTGGCCCAGCCCAGCTAAAATCCTAAGATATTAGGGTGAACAATATGACGATTCCACTCTTGCTGGTGAAAAAGGAGTTGGATATTGGTGATGTCACATGGTTCAACCTGACACTCATAAGCATCCTGGAATATTTCACACAGAGAATAGCGATCTAGATCTAAGATGGCGGGGGCCAGGGTGGGCAATGAGTAGGTAAACAATACACTCATGTCCTCCCATGACCAAATTGAAATTACATCTCAAAATAGAGCCATCAACCTGAATAACCAACTGAGGATTTGCTGAAGAGAAGTCATGTAACCAAGAATTTATAGAAGAAGCCACATTGGGACTGGTAGGAAGGGCAGAGATGCAAAAATGGCTGGCCTCATTCCCATGGGCTGTGGCTGAGATTCCAGAGGATTATAATAGCTGCAAAGGTTCCCTCCGAGAAGTGTGGGGTCTTAACCCCAAGCAGGGCTACCCATTCCAGAGCACCAGAGAGGCCCAGAGAAACATATGACTATGAAATTCAGCAGGGACTCTGTCTGCCAGGGAGATACTGGAGTCAGCTAGAGACATAGGCACCCTGTTTAAACCAACACACAAAATCTTGTTTACAGCTACTCACCCTGGGCTCTGGAGGAGGGAGAGTAGGGCGGACTAGAGTCATGTGAGGAGAGACTAGGGTCTGTGGTTCTGGTGAGAGAGCTAACAGGACAGTGGCCAAGATCCCTGTGTTGAGTTGCTCTCCCACACCATAAACACCATCTTTATTGGGTGGAGCACTTCCCTTCATATGGCATCTGCCTGGAGGAATGCAATAGCCCCACCCTGTGGAGCTTATGCCAAGCTGAGGAGTCAGATGCCTAGGACAGGGTGTAAGAGATCTGGGCAAACCCAGGGGGCGTCAGTGACTGAGTTGCGTAGCTTTGAGGCGGGTATGATTTCCCACCCTTTCCTACAAACCTGAATGGTGCTTTTTCCCTCCGGGGAAATCAGGTAGCCCCACCCTCCCAACTCCTGGTGGCTCTGCCCTGCTGTGGTCTGGGAAGAATCCTGGACAGACTTAGTTCTGTGGTACTAGAGAAGAGGCCACTTCCCCTACCACTCCCCCAGCCCAACCAGCACCTCCTCATCACAAAAGATCCCTTAACCCCATTCTCCTGGCTCTCTGTGGCTCCACCTTGCCGAGATCAGGCTCCTGGCTGAATCTGGAATAGACTGAGTTTTGTGGCTCTAGGACAGGGCCATTTTCCCCTCACATGCCCAACCAGTGCAAAGCTCATCCTTCATAGGTCTAAATCCTGGGCTGTTTGGGCCTGATAAACTCTGCTGGCCTCACCCTGATGACTCCCCGAGACCTCGCCCGACCACACAGGTGTGCAAGCACCCAACAGGTGGCAGCTAGACTTAGTATACCATGGGACATTTGCTGAGTGGCCTCAGACCCAGCACTGACACCAAGGTTGAAGCTGCATCAATCTGGTGAACAGCACTCACCCTCATCTCGTGTCTCACTGAGAACCTACCTCATACAACTCAAGTACTGCCAGAGGCTCTCTCAGTGACTGAGCTTAGCAAGAAGAAGAAGGTAGAAGTGAATTTTGGGATGCCTTGGGACATTTGCTGACCTGCCCCTGGGCCCAGTAGTGGTAAAAGCTGGCCTTGGTGTGCAGCTTGGTCCTTCCCATGCACACCCAAGCTCAGCAGAGATAGCCATAAACTGTGGATAGCTTTATAGCTCCAGACAAATTGCCAAGGGCCAGTCACAAGCAGCATCTAATATTGGTCTGAACCAGAGTCCCTCCCCAAAGGCCCCAGAACCAACATACTCAGTGGCCAACTTCAGACAACATCAGAGCAGGATCCAATTAGCCTCACAAGCAGCATATCCAAAAGGAGATCTTGGCAGGCACCAGACCCTGCAGAGGTGAATCTTGCTTCATATAGCCCACACTGGCACAGAAGCTGGTAGTCCAGGTTGATCCTCACAGTCAGCCAGCCTGAGAGTCAACCCCACACACAAACAGACCAATAGCAATCAAGACTCGGTTACAACAAGAAGGTTCATATAACTCACACAAGGAAAATTCCTGGAGCAGCAGGCTCAGGTGATCAAGGAGATTGTGCCACTGGGTCCCATGGGATACCTACTATACAAGCCCATCCAACCAAGACTGGGAGTCATAGCAGATCTACCTAAGATATAGAAACAAACGCAAAGAGGCAGCCAAAATGAAGCAGCAAAGAAACATGCCTCAAATGAAAGATCAGGAGAAATCTCCAGAAAAAGAGCTAATAAAATGGAGACAGGAAACTCATTAGATATAACATTCAGAAAAATGGTTATAAGGATGCTCAAGTTTTTACTGCCATTTCTGAATAACTCAGAAATGGCAGTAAAGAAGAGTTACCTATATAATACAACATGGATGAGTGAAAAAAGCCAGTAACAAAAGAGTAATACCATAGGATTCAATGTATATGAAAGTCCAGAGCAGGTCAGACTGGTTGATTGTGACAGAAGCCAGAAAATCAGTGACTCTGGGAGTATATGGTATGGGGCAGGACATAAGAAAAACTTAAAGGATGCTGAAAATGTTCAGTACCTTGAAACATGTTTTGGAGTTTTAATCATATATAAAAACCCAATCAGCTCTACATTTAAAGTTGGGGCACATCACCTGCTTTCCTCTATGGATATATATTTCACCCCAAGTAAAAAAAGAAAATTACCTTCTATGAACCCCCATGATATAATTCAGAATAGTGATTAAGCATAGGCTCTGCAGGCAGCTAATAGCAGGCTGCCACTTGACTTTCAATGATAGACTTAACCCTTCTAAGCCAGTTTTCTTGTTTCTGAAATGGAGATATACAATAAACCTACCTTATAGAGTTTGGGGATAAGTGAATAAAGTCAGGTTGATGAAGCACATAGCCCACAATAAGGGATCAAGAAGACCAGTCAGCACTAGTAGTAGAGTCCGTAAGGAAACACCCCGCTTCTCATGCATACACATTAATCCCTAGGAAATTCTTTCCCTGGACAGCTCTCCTACCTCATGTGGTCCTCGATGGAGGGGTAAGGACAATACACTAACCACTCCAGTTCCCCTGTCCCCCAGGAGCTCCCCCACATACCACCAGGGCATCTGGGAGGTTGTGCTCCTCTGTGAAGGTGATGACTGCAGGGATGATGTCCAGCGCACTGAGCTCCAGGGTGGCGGTGCTGATGGCATCGGTATCGTGGGCCCAGCCCACCTGGAAGAACACAGCCACTTTCCTCGTGAGAAGGCCCGAGCGCACACGTTTGAATACATGTCTGGCCACAAACCTCATGGCGTCTCCAAGGTTTCTGCTGCCAGAAGACCTCTTCAGGGGGATTTTCTGGATTGCCTGAAGGAGTGCGGGCTTCCTTTTGTAGTCCGAGAAGCGAATCAGGTAATCTATTTTGTTGTTGTATGCAACAATGGCCACTCGGGCACCCTTTGGGCAGTTACTCTCACTTATTTCCATCTTCATCAACAGGGACAATAAAATGTCTCTCATCCTCTCAAACGCCAACTCAGAGATGTCACTGGACATGTCCAAAGCAAAGACCACTTCTGTGGGGAACACGGGGCATTTGGAAACACCTGGGAACGTGGATACAGGGATTTAAGATTTTCTGCAGTGCCTCTAACAAGTAAAGATTTGAGTTAAGAAGAAGTATTATTTACCTGTTGAACAAGCTGGAAGGAAAATTATTTGGGAGAGAAAAGAAGACATCTGTTAGTTTACATAAGCAGTGGTGTGTTTTCCACACAAGTGCTTCAAGATGGAAAACCATCTCGTCTGGCAAATTGAATCAGTGGCTTTCTCCAACTCCTGCCTGCCTATGGCAGGGACCTCTACTTGCTCCCCTCTATTCATGCTCCTTTTTTTCTATAGTAAGAGAGCTCCAGTGTCTGGCTGGGCACATGGCTTCCTGGAACAGACTGCCCTACCCGATGAAGTAGCCCTATTAGTACGTTCTAGGCAACAGAGTGAGCAAAATGGCAGGTACAGCTTCGAAGTGTACTTTTCCTTTCCTTGCTTCTGCTTGCCAATTGAAGCATGGTGTACAGCTCAGACTATGAAGTCATTTGAAAAACAGAGCACCCTCTTTCCAATGGCAGAGCAAGAAAATATAAAGAGCACCCTGCACCCCTTGGGGCACAATTTTAACCCTCTACTGGCTTCTTCCAGGCTTTGATTTGAGAAACACATTTGTGTCACTGCTATTGAGCACTGAGGTCACATGTACTGAACTTAAATCAAATTAATATTGAGCTATTCTGGAGCCATATATATAATAAACTATGGATGTATTATATGTGTGTGAAAGTAATATATTTTTATGGAAAACATTAGAGAACAAAAAATTTAAATTACCCTGAATGCGTCTAAATTCCATAACTTGAAGTGTAGGATATGTTCTGTTCAGAATCGTTTTTTCACTTAGTGTGTGATGGACATCTATTTGTTTAGAGCGATATCACCCATTCCACTACACAGACATCTCACGACTTCCACTGCTGTCATCCCATTATGATGAGCACCTTTGTCCACGTCTCTGTGCATATTTGTCCAGTGGTGACCCCACCTAAATCTCCGTCATGACGGCTTTTGATATGCTTTGTCTAATTGCACTTCAGATAGGTTGTACCAATTAGCAGTCCTCCCAGCAATGAGTATTTTTATGCATTTCCCCAATTTGGAATGTGGTATTTATTTTTTGCCATTTAAAAATATATATTTCCAATTCAAGAAACAAAAAGATTATCTCTTTTGGATTTGTATTCTTTGACTTCTTGTGAGGTCGAACATTTTCAGGTTTGTTGCTCATTTGCAGGTTTTCTTCTCTGAATCCTCCATTTGTGTCTTTCACCCATTTTCAATCTAAAAGAGGTTTTTACATTTATGTTTAGCAAATATAAAATATCTATATTTATATAAAGCATTTGGTGAAAATGATTGAGGAGCAGCAATTTTACATATTTTGACATGATAATGTAAGCAAGTTTGAACCTTTGCTTGGATCCATTGCTTTCGTTATATGTATTTTTTTCATTTTTCTGTTTGCTTTTTAATATAAAGGGGTTTTCACTTTTTATAAGGCCAACTCTGACACTCTTTTCTTTTGTGGTCAAGATGATGGTGTTATTCTTTATGGTTTCTAAGAAGCAGGATTTCATATGCTCTCTGAGCGGCAACTAGATGGGAATGAACAGAATATGGAAGAGTCAGAGTAAGAGTGAGGGATGATTGTGAAGAAAACCATGATCCCAAATAAAGCAATTTGCCAAATCAGTGTTCTCTCCCCGTTGCCAGGAAGTGGAGAGATGTGTTTATTATAGGATGCAAATATCCTGGAATACACTGAAGACAGTAAATAAATTAAAATCTGAGAATGTAAGAACTTAAAATTTGATGATTCAAAATTCCACTTTTAAAACCTAAATGTAAATAAAATAGGGCATGTTTCTTATTGAAAGCTCACTGTTGATCCCTCCCGTTTAAATGGATGAGATCAAAAGAACAAAGCTTCTTTTTGCCTATTCTGTGTTAAGAACAAGATGCAGACGTGTGGGAATGCACTTACCATTGCATTTCATGGGGTGCCGTATTGCACACTGGAGTTTTTCCTCCACCATCGAGGGGCTGAGGCCATTTCATTTCTAAGACCACTTTGAGGAAGGTTACTTACCCAAGGGGGGACTGAACTAAATATACTCATTTATAGGATCCTTTTATGATGGACGATGGCACCTCCCAAACCTCAATCAAATCCATGGTGACTTATGTCCTCAACCCAGGATGCATCCCCTTTTCACACCACTGGCTCCCTCTGAGCCCTTTCCAAACAACTTACGGCAGTTTTTTCGTGTGAAGTCAACGATTTCACAAGGCTGTTAGGAAGATGGAGACAGACAGAAAAAAGGGAAAAATATTTAATTTGAAGTATGTTCCTCCTCACTCTAGTGACTTAGAAATGCCATATGGATATTATCAGAGCCTATGTGAAACTTTTGAAGCTATAACAGAAAACCTGAAAATTGTTACAGTAAATAAAACTATCCAGCTATTACATTCATGGATCCAGTGGCTATTTTAGAACATTTAAAATATTTTACATACGATATAATACCCATATTGTTAGAGCTAGGTAAGTAAGCAGAATTCTTTTATCTTTTTTATCTGCCTCACAAGGCAAAGGAATCATATAAGATTTTTGAAGAAGTTTAAATCCAGGAATCTCGGCACAGAAGGCAGAGAAGTGCCTTCACTTCTTGGATCTCCGTATCAGCAATTCCTAGCACACTCCTTTAGAATGGCTGCCCTAGTTTCTGCTTTGTCCCTTTCTCTGTTCTGTTTTTCCCTCCACCCACCACTTCTTGCTCCTCAGTTGTCCCTATTTCCCTCCCCCAACCCACAATAGTATTTCTGTACTTGGAAGATGAAGAACCAATATAACTTTTGAGACTGTTTTCAGGTGTGCCATGAGACACCAAGGCCGGGACCGTGTCCTGTATGCTGGCTTATAAATACTCTATAAGCATATTTTTGAACTTTACAAAAAAGGCATATTGCCTAGGGGGGTGGTCTCAATCTTTCCTTTCATGTCAACTAGTCCTGCTCAGATACATCCAGATTCCTTCCATGACCTAAAATATTATTCTACTCTTTTGATTTGGTTATAACCTTTCAAAGTAAAGTCTATTCTATAAGCTTAAGGTACCCACAAAATTTGTGAGAAGCAAAACTAAAGAATCTTTGTAGATTTCTGTTTTGTCAAAGTAGAAAGCTCTGTGTTCTGAAAAGAATAAAGTTTAGAATCCAAACCTTTACCTACCGTCATATCTGCCAAGCCTTTGGGGCCCTTGATGCCCTGCAAAGAACAGAAACAGGTTTAAAATGCAAACTTCTGAGGTCCAATACATTACTATCCTGAATTGGTGTGAAGTTCTGATAAAATTCACCATAGTTCATGGACTACCTCCTGGAGTTCTGGAGAACAGAACTGACCTCCCTCCTTAAGGAAGGAGGTCAGAGTGCCTACGAGGTATGTGCCAGACCTTGGAGTCCAGGATGCCTAGGTAGATGGTCTGTAACTTTCAGAAGACCAAATCATTTTGAGACAAAGCCATAGTTTAAGATAAAATTCAGGAAAAGGCCATTCAAGAATCTCAGAGCCATTTGTAGGCAGTTCTAAAGCAGAACCCAGTTCTTCCCATTCCTTTCTCCTCTGTCCACCCACCACCACCCTATCTCTGCCCTAGACCTGAAGAAATCTCCCCTGGATCCTTCAGAATAGAGATGCCTTATTTAGACTCCACAAGGCAGTAATCTGTGGCCTTTGACAGATCACTACAGTCTTCTCAATCTTGTTTTCTCACCTACAAAATGAGCATGAGTGGTCCTTCTAGGATTTTTGATTCTCTGACTTTGTTGTTCTTCCCCAGTAAGCCCAACACTGCTGTGAAACCACCAGGTTCGACCCCCGGCTGACTCACTGTGCCATCCCTCATGAAATGACAGCTAGTCTCCTAGCATGAGCCATGGGACAAAGTGACAATAAGCCCACGTCTTTCCTTTCACACCAAATAACCTTCCAGAGAATTTTAAAAATATATGTGGGCTTGCAACATTGTCAATTCAGTTAAGATGATATAAATGTCCTATTTTGTTAGGATTTCTTTCTAGTTTGGGCATAAATGTTGTTGCTTACCTTGTTTACATCGATAAATTCAATCTCCAGGGAGTATTCTGTATTATTTTATCTATTTATACAGATTTATACATCTTCATCCCCTCTAAAGCTTCGAGTAAAACATGTATGTTGAAGAAATATACTCTGTAAGGACGTGAAGTGAATGTGAAGCAGATTTGATCTATTCCCTATGTAGATCCTCTTGTGTGTCCCAAATGTTCATTTCTTCTTGGAGCTGCCTCTTATCAGATCTCTATGCATTTTTACACAAAGGTTGAAAATAAGAGAAAGGAGTAGAGTCCATGTTACCTGTGGTCCTGGTGGGCCTTGCTCACCTGGAGTTCCAACAAATCCTGGAAGGCCAGCATTACCCTAAAAATCACCAGACCAAAGGAATAAGCTTCCCCCCTTGAATATAACTCAATTAAAGCCGTCACTCCGACATATCAAGTTGTCATTATATCTAAGGTAGAGTGAGTCTTCCACTGAGTAGTTAGTCTGTGAACTGTGATTCATGGACGAGATCACACAGAGACTAGAAAGAGAAGGGTTCTCTTTATGGGAACCATCTAAATTTCCCCCATATACCTAGTTCCATCCAACATGTGTACATGCACACAAACACATACTTCCAAACAGTCTTGAAGGATGTCATATTCAGTTGACCCTCCAGGTTACACGATTAAGTGAATGCATAAAGTGTGCATTGAGCCCCTGGCATCAAGAGAAAAGTAAAGCTCCTTCACCCTCCTCTGATCTTCAGTGTGTGAGAAAAGGTATATGCTAATCATGGATTCACTGCTCACCATCATCTGCATGTAACTGATGTTTTATCTTTTCTTTAAATTTGAAACCAGAGAGATAAGTTTAGCTGAGCAGGGCCATATCAGCCAGCAGGAAGCCAGGTAAGGCATAGATCAAAATTTTCTTTCTGTCCTTGCCAGTGTATGGAAATACCAATTATTGAGCTCCTAGAAAATATACATTCACTTACCTTTCCTCTTTTTTTCACTGAACTCTGGTTCATGTTTTTTTCCCAAATGGCTTTGTTCCCTACCAGCTAAAAGAGGTTTTATCTACCTCTTTTATATCTACCAATATCTACCA
This sequence comes from Sturnira hondurensis, assembly GCF_014824575.4. Lineage (NCBI taxonomy): Eukaryota > Metazoa > Chordata > Mammalia > Chiroptera > Phyllostomidae > Sturnira > Sturnira hondurensis. Next base: position 8,694,341 of record NW_028085930.1, read on the forward strand.
AGGTTTTAGATATACATGGGGTTACTCTTTCCAAAATGAGCTTCTGGTGATTGTGGCCCTTCAAGACTGAATCTTCAGAACCTGAAGAAATAGATTTTTAATAGTAGTCTCTATAAAGTACAGAAAATAGGACTCAAAGTCTACTGAGATGGCAGCCACATTTTTGAGTGCGTAGTAAAAGCTAAGAGAAAGGTGAGGCTTGGAAAAAGCTCAGAGAAGCAGCAGTATTTGTTCTGCAGCTAAAACAATACCCTTCCAAATGGCATCTAGGCTTACCCAAGACAGTGGTGCCTCCAAACTTATTTTTTTTAAGACTGATATCGCTCAGCTGATACTCTAGCTTGGATTTTCTGTTGTTATGGTTTGGGGAGCTGTGTTTGCACTCAGAAGACGAATGAGAATGGAACTAGTGGGGAGTGAGTTAGCCTTAGGAGGGTGTGGAACGTGCCTGCCTGAGGAGGGCAAGGGCGTCCCGCTCAGAAGTCCATCAACCCCATGGAAACAGGCTCCCATGAGCAGCGTGTCATGATGTAAGCCTTCATAGGTCTTGGGAAGTCCCTTTCATTCTTACCCTCTTCCCTCTGATTCCCTTCGCCCCCTTCTCTCCTCGGTGGCCTGGGTCACCAGCTTCTCCCTTAAGAGAATCAAACGCAAACTCTTGAATGTAAAGAAAACGAGTACAAACAAATGACATGCGCTGCATACCAGTTGCCAGGCCCAGAAAGATATCTTCTTACTTTTGTGCCAGGATAGCCAGGAAATCCAGGTTCACCCTAGTGTCAGAAATGAGAGAAGAGCCCGTTTAACTCCATGGGATTAAGTCTTTTCTTTTTTTGGCATTCCTCGGAAAAAAAAAAAGAAGAAACAGTAACTTGAGAAAAAAAGATTAAAAACAGGTGCCAGAAAAAACAACTATATCAAAAGTTATCTTGAGCTACTCCCTAGTGTCCATTTTTATCTCTATAATTCATTGTGAAATAACTTGCAAATGATTTTTATAAATTCCTACCCCTCCTTGATATATTGTGTAATGAAACTGCCTTCTTAAGCATTTTTACATATCCGTTTCAATAATCAGAGGTCTGATCCGATGGAAACCAAGGAAACAGGCACCAAATTGACTGTTGGGAAGCAGCTCCTCAAGGTCAGATCAAAGGCATGCCACAAAGCAATGATCCATTCAACAAATATTTATTTAGCCCTTACTATGTGTTGGGCACTTTTCTAAGCACTGGGAATTGAGCAGTGAACAAAACAAAGACCGTTGCTATCTGCTAGTGAACAAGAGATGTATAATATGTCAGGAAGAGATAGAAGCTGTTCCAAAGAGGGAATTAAGGGATAAAGAAAGACACAGTGGATGGGGGTATATGTTTTATAGAAGCCTTTTGGTAAAGGTGGCATTTGGGCAAAGTCCAGCATGAATTAAGCAAGGCAAGCAGACATCTAGGAGAAGAACATTCTAGGCAGAGAGAGAACATGTTTAAAAAAAAAGAAAAAGAAAAAAAACACTGCATCATCCCCTCCCCCAGCTGTGACAAGCAAAATACCTCCAGGTGTTGCCAAATGTCTCCTAGGGGATACAATCACCCCTGAGAAGAACCACGTGTATGGACCTACTTCTTCCAAGAGTTGCCAGAGAGAAATGGGGCAATGAAAGTGTGTAGTTAAGTCAGGGTTTTGTTGTTGGTTTGGGGTTTGTTTGGTTTTTTTAGATGAGAGATATTCCTACCTCCTTTTACATTGGGAATGATCTATGGAGAGGGGACAGCATGAAACACATCACTCAGGGAAGAGGAGAGTGAACAGACTAGGAAAATGTAGTCTGCTAGCCAAGCAGCAATAAGGGCCATTGAAAGTGAGACCATTATGACTTGCTAGGAAAAATTCATGCAAATGTGGAGTGAATCTGCATGTTCCACAGCACTAAGTATATCACAATAAGCATAGACTGCCCTTGTGTTTAGGTTGGGGTGGGGTGGGGGTGTTGGGTATTGTGGCTCAAAACATGCACACTTGAATTCTACCCAGAATTTCCTGCCGTGCAAACTCTCCCCCAGAGGAGAAAGACCTAATTTGCCCGATGAGACTTCCATGAACTAGTTTCCACACTCAGCCCTGTCTCTAACCAGGTCTGTGACCACAGGCAAGTTGCAGCATGTCCCTGACATGTCTCTGACATAGTGATCCATTTTCTTATCTGTAAATCAACAAGGCTAAGCTAGACGATCACTGTGGGCCCACACTCTTCATCATTCCACAGATATCTACTAAGGGACCACTATGGTTGGGGCATTTTCCTGCTCAATAAAATGGCAGTGGTGTTGTCTAGAGCCACAAAGGAACATAAGAGAACTGTAGGGAAGCCAGCCCAGAGTTCTGACATAGGTAAGTAGCTGAGCATCACCAAATATCCCAGTAATTTCTTCCTTTGTGAAACAAAAACTGTAACTTGCAAGCCAAAGCACCAAGAGCAACTGCAGCTACAGACATTTGATTAGCTCAACCAGGTTCATGTGACTTCTATACTTCAAATCTTGTCAGTGATATATTAACAACCTGTTGAAATACTAGCTTCCTATGGGAGTAGAAATACTTAAATATACTTATTAAGAACCTACACTGTGCCAGGTTGTGTTTCAGCAATACCAAATGAGTAAGATGCAATTCTGCTATCAGGTTCACCAACTGGAGGTAGACAAATTCACAGGAATAAATTAAATATAACATCAATGGAAAGGGTCTACTGTAGAAATATGAACAATGTGCTTTGAGAACACAGAATACAGGACAAAACAAAGTCTGTCTTCCACAAAGAGTAGTTGATATCTGAGTTAGCAGAAAATGAGGAAAGTTTGTCTAAAGGAGGGAGATAGGGAAGGACATCCCAAAGAGAGACAAGAGCATTTGCAAAGGCAAGGAGTTGGGAAAGAGCCTGAATACCCAGGGATAGCTGGGTAGGAAGAAGGTGAGGTAAGGAGTTTGATTTTTAAATAACAGAGTGGCAAAATTGGCTTTTATTTTTTAAGGAGGGAACTCTGAGAGCTACAACATGCCATAAACAGCATGTAGGAACCATTCCTGGCATGCCACTTTGGCAGGAACTCTTATTCTAGTAAAATAAAATAAAAGCTATAGTCTTGAATTCAGAATACTCTAAGGTAAACCTCACCTTTCTTCCTGTTCTTCCTGGATGTCCATATCCATCGGGACCAGAAAACCCCTAAACAAATGACACAGGATGAATTGTAGAGTCACCCAGATCATCACTTGGTTGATAATATTATCTGAACCCTTAGAAAAGTCAACCGTGGGAGGAGGTGGGAAGGCAGAAGGGGGGTTGATGGAGGTTTATCCCAGCTTCATGGGATAAACATTAAACTACCTTCAAAGGATAAGGAGGGAATAGGGTTTAAGGTTTTTAAATACCATGATACAAATAAGTTTTTGGTATTCTCATTAATTTTTAGCCTGCTCTTCAGCAAGATTCTGTACCTCAGCAAGATACCATGGGTGTAGGAAGCCCACTCACTGTACATAGTTTTCCTTGGGAAAACTTGCTTTCCTTGTAGGATAAAGGAATGGTAGAAGAAATTCCAAAATTGGTAAATCTCTAGACAGATTTTTGGGGGAAAGAATGGGATAGAGGCAATGTAGTTTAGTAAATAAGTTTATAGGCTGTAAATCCAGACAGAGATGAATTTTTATTCCACTTTAACATTGGTTGCATGAGTACCTTAGGCAAGTTACTCAACTTCTCTAAGCTTCAGTTTCCTCATCTGAAACTGAATTATCCTCATTAAATGGGAATAATAATATCATCTATCTAGCATGGTTGGTAGAGTAAATGAGATTGGGCATGGGAAGTCCTTAGCACAATGCCAGGCACAGAGAAAGCACTTGGTAAGGGGTCATTATTCTGCTGCTGACAGTGGTAGTAATGGTGATGATGTTTGCAAGAGAGTGATTGTGACGACGGTGATGAGGGTGGTGGTGATAGTGGTTGTGGTAATAATGGTGGTGGTGGTGGAGGTAGTGGTGGTGGAAGTGGAGGTGGTGCTGATGATAATAATTATGACAATGTTGATGATACTACAGGGATCTCAGCATCTGTACATACAGACAATGAGCTTCCTGATAAAGAGTGAATTCAGAACCTTTTAGGTACTTTGAGCTGAATGGACAAAGACTACACCTAAAGAACTCAATTACATCATCTGGGAAGAGAATTTTAAATTCTAAGCCACAGAGATCATTTTTATGGCTAAGCAGTAAAGTTTAAAATATTAGAAAATAAGACAAAGATTGCCAAAAATGAGTTGTTTATGGGGGGAGGATGCACATGAGGTTCATTTGCTGTCATTCCAGTTTCTCTGTGCAGAAGGACACGCAGAGCCTTCAGCATCTGGAGCCCCAGAGACTCCCATTGTGTAGTTTGGAGATGTCCTACATCCTCCAACCTTCCTGTAACAATACACTCAAGAAAGGCACTGCTCCCCACCTGTCTTTGTCAAAAAGAGGCCTATAGGAACAAGCTTTGCCTTCTTTTAAACCAGGATATTTTAATAAAGTCAAACAGTGTTAACTTCATCATCTGAATTGAGTGTAGACGCAAAACATTATTTGCCCTACATTTCATTTGACAGTAATCTTGTTCTGTTTTTTCCCTTGCTGCATTTACATTTAAGCTCCTTAGGACTGCTTTTATTTTCTCTCCCAGCAAACAACTACAATTGCAGTGCTGAGTGTAAAATAGATGCAGGTCCTTCCTACTGCCGATGAAAGAAATCTCAGAAATATGAGTTGCAGGAAAGACAACATTACTCTGTATTGTAAAGCTCATTCCAATAAGGTGTTGAATTGAAAATAGTCATAAGAAACTGATGTGCTCTTGTGTTCAAAGCAATGACTAAGGTAAAAATGCATAGCCCTGTCTCTGGAAGTGTTATCTGTTGAAGTAAACCTTTTATGATCCTTGGTCTTCAAAGGTTATTTCTTTGCTCTGGATAATCAAATCCATGCCCTTAAAAATTTGCACCTGGGCCCTGGCTGCTGTGGCTCAGTGGATTGGGTGCTGGCCTGTGAACCAAAGGGTCACTGGTTTGATTCCCAGTCAGGGCGCATGACTGGGTTTCAGGCCAGGTTCCCAGTAGGGGGCACACAAGAGGCAACCACACATTGATGTTTCTTTCCCACTTTCTCCCTTCCCCTCTGTCTAAAAATACATAAATAAAATCCTTTTTAAAAATGTGCACCTGATTGGTCATCTTATTTGTTTTCCTGGGAAAAAAAGTTTCATTGAGCATCTCTGTATTCCTAAAAGACTTGCGTGCTTTTAAAACATCTTTGTCAAACAGAAGAGGCTAAGTGGCACCGCCCTCTTCAATAACATGCGAAAAGGCAAATTAAACTCTGAGACATGTTTGGGTTCTTTATTGATATGATAAGTTTAAGGATCTTTGTTGAGATTCACAACAGCTCTAGTAATGATGTCATTTTTGTTATCTCAAATATTTATCGTGATTATTAGAATTTTATGTGAAATAAGAACAAGGAATAAACAAGAAATTCGATCAGGAGTCCAAAACAGACAAACTAGACTTACAGGTTGCCCTCTTGGTCCTTGTTGACCCCGTGGGCCTCTCTGTCCTTCAACACCATGCTCTCCCTTTTATAATAAATGATAAAGATGAAATTAATTTTCTCCTATGAGTTCATACAATTTTATATCATTTTTCTTAGGAAATTTACAGTCACTCTTTTCAAGTCCCATTGGCATCATCCTACAATCTAAGACAAATATCTTCCTCTAGGCTTTTGTTAAATACAAAAAACTAAAAATATATGTTAAGTTTTGGTATTAAAAATTATCAAAATCAGTTATGCAATACAGAATTTTATATTGCTATGACTTTTTCTAGGTGTGAGTGTGTGAATCCACATTTATGGTGAATGCATATGTTTATCTATCTATTGATATGTCTTTGTCTATTGATACATGTGACCATCTATTCATCTTTCTATGTGTCTGTCTATATATCTTTCCTTCTCTGTATCCAGCTATCCAGCTACAAGGTAATGGACAGTCAACATCACCACCAACCATATCAGAAACTCATGCTGGAAACGATCACATAAGGAGAGGTTCATATAGGAAGACCCAAGTGTCAATCAAGGAGGAGTATATCCTCTGACATCTACCTTCATTCCTCTCAGTCCAGCTTTTCCTCTTGAACCACTCGGCCCTGGAGGCCCAGGATTCCCCTGCAAAAAGACCATGCCCCAAATCACCTAAAGGGCCACAAAGTTAACCATCTGACTCTTGTTATTATTGAAATGGTCTCGAACTGAGAGCATGCTCACGAATCACAAGATACAATTAATTTTATCTTCCAACATAGAAAATGCATAATAAACACATTTAACATCTGGGCTGGGGGATGAGGTGGGGGAGTAAAGTGTTCTGTGCCAGAAGCCACGTCTCCCACACACCAAGAATTGAAGGAATCATCTGGCTACTAGAGGGGATGTTTGATTTGAGCAAGAGGTCAGGAAGACGAACAACCGGACTTTCACCCTTCCCAAACAGGAAATATCATCAAATGAGAATGAAAATAATACAATCAGTCCAGAGGCCAGACATCTCCTGACCGTGAGAGGATGCAGGCAGATCGAGGGCTCAGGCCACCCTGGAGCTATTTTGAATCTACAGATATTCTCATCCCCGACTTAAATCATGCTGCTCAGTTTTGAGGTATTGCAAATGCTCCCTTCCTTAGGAAGCCACTCCAGTCATCTGCCTCAATCTGGTCTGAACCTTCTCCATACCACCAGGATATTGGATGAGTTGTAGAACAGGCACTACAAAGACCCAAGTTAGAGGCCAGTTCAGCCTTGACTTTGCAGATGACGAGTAATTTAATCCCTTTGAGCCTCAGTTTCCTCATCTATAAAATTGGGATAGAAATCCTTCTTTACGTGTTTGTGAGGAGTTAATTAACCTCTTAGTCCCCTTTTACACTATTTTTCTTGCTCCACAGTTAAGTATGAGCTTGTGTTACACAGCCCCAAGGTTCAACCCCAATCTCATTGATTGCTCTAGTCCCACAATATACTTAGAGTAGAAGGGGACATGTACCTGATTATTGGTATCTGCTTCATCAAATCAGCTATTTCTAGAAACTCCTGACACCCACAGATCCCAGAAAAAACAGGGAGGCTTTACATTATTTGTCTGGGAACACCCAGGTGCATGAACTGGCCATTGTTAATGAGCAGCTGTGTCGCAACTTCTAGTTTTTTATGCCTACCTGAGCACCCAGTAAGCCCTTCGGTCCAGAGGTTCCTGGTGGTCCTTGCCTTCCTCTTGGTCCCTGGTCCAAAAATAAAATTACACTTCAACCAATTTTCATAGAGATACATAATTACAGTATTTTCCACATACCCACAAAATCATCTTGGATGCTGATGGAAGCACAAATTAAGGTGTCTGGCCCAACACGGTCTCAGTTATTACACATCAATCAGGAAGCATCTGCACCCTGAAGCTCCCCCGGCACACTCACTGCAAACTCTTTCCATCTGAAGCACAGGATGTGAGTCCTCAGCATCTATATTTTTAACCATCTCTTCAGCTGAATCTGATGAGCGCTAAGGTTTGAGAACACTGCTTTTATATTTCAATTCACCCAATGCAGTTTAGGTATTAAACTTCTAAAAAAAGTGAGTGGTCTTTTCTGGAAAAAAAATCAACTTTTTTCTTATATATACAAGGGCTAAACAAGAAATTGTGTTCTGACTTCATCAAGAACCAAAGGTACACTTAAGGGGCCTAATCTCACTGGGCACTTTGCTGCAGAGTTGTTTGTCTTCTCCCCAATCTATTTTACTTTACTGATTTCTGACACTTTAATTTTTTCCAGCTTTTCTGAGAAATGCTTTCCTATTAGAAGCATTGATTATAGCTCCTAGACTCCCGTGTGAGAGATTGAATCATCTGTGTGGGTACTGAATCACACCCACATGTCAGTGGGGAGTGAAAATTAAGGAGAGGTTTTATCGATTATCTTGCTCGTGGCTCACCACACAGCCTGCTCCCCTCGCATTCAGTGGTACAGCAAGGCGAATGTAAAGGAGCAGGCCAGGACCCCACAGCAGCAGGACATCCAAATCTGAATTAAGCCAGGGATCAAAAGAAAAGGCAAAATGCGTCTCTTGGTTTTTTCCCCCTATGTTCAGGTACTCTTTTTATCACAAAGTAAATAAAGTCTGTTATTACACATTGATTACCCATGTCTGTCTTTAGTATCTTTGTCAAGAGGAAAATAGCAGAAATCTTCTCGAATTATCTTCTGACACTCATAGGATCTTCAAAGTTAAGGAGTGTGAGTCAATGTGCTAATAAAATTGGTTGTTTTAAAGTTCTTCCATTTGAGAACACTTTGAAACAATTTGGCTTTTAGAAGAAAGATGTAGAATGTATTCCAGAATGACAGGTTTGGGTTACACTTAGAAGAATCCAAAAGAACTGACTGGAAGTTTAAGTGTCCGGTTACCACAGAATAGCTTACAATACTCTACTGGACTGAACTCCTTGAAGGCAAGATCCTTGACTTGGTGGTCTGAGTGTCCCAGGCCTGTTGGCAAAATGCCCTGTGTATGATAGGTACTTCATAAACAGGTTGCTGATTTTTTTCTGCCAAACTGAATACAATTTTGATGAATTAAATATAATTTGAGTAATTTGAATGGGCAGTGATTAAGAGCAAAGATTTATAACTATGCTGCCTGAGTCAGAATCCCATCTTTATCACGTACTTACCAGCTGTGTGAACTTGGCCGATTTACCTAACTTCTCTATCACCCTAATTCTCCCCTGTAAAATAGGGATAACAACCCTACCCCTGAAGAATTTAATGAGTTATTACAAGTGCTTAGGGTCATATCTAGGACATAGTAAGAGTTCACTAAATACTGCTATTGGGGTTTAACCTGCCCAGAAGAGAGTTATATAATTTGCTTTGGGAGGCCCTGGAAGGGAGGTAGCCAAGTTCATTCTTATATATGCTAAATCCCTATCATAGAATCTAAATCGAATTTTTAAACAAACATCCTTTAGCCTGGAAGCAAGTTCACTGATACAACCTGTGAGCCTGGATACCCAGGTTCTCCTTGGTAACCGCGTTCACCAGATTCTCCACGCACACCCTGTCAAAATGAATAAGATTTAGTGAGTTCTCCAAGCATCTTTAGTGTTCCTACTGAAGACAGCCTTCCCTACAAAACGTAGCCCGAAAGCCACAAGAGAAAGACAAAGACCATTTTCCTGCCTGTGCTCAGTCCTCTTTGAGAGATGGAGCAGGAGAGGAATGGGGGTGGGAGTTCCACTCAGGTGGGGAAAATGCAAGACTTACTGTCTTTCCTAGTCTTTGCGCATCTCCTTCCCATGTCTCAGCTAGTGACAGAAGCAAAACACTTTGTTTAAATTGCTCACACTCCCATTTAACATAGTGACTGGTTACTAAAAACCCATCCCTGCCTTTGAAGGAATGGGGGCCAAATTCTTACTGCTCTTAGGGACCCTTACCCCATGTGAAGAAACTCAGAGGTTGAGCACAGCAATAACTGTGACATTCTAGAACAAAGGCCCAAAAGGCACATAGAGAAACAGCAGAAAACTGGTTAGTGCCCATTTTGTGAATTATTCTATCTTCTTTCTCATGTTGACAAGGCTATTGATTGATGATTCCGAGTCACAGAAAGGAAAAAAAATCTTAAACTCAGAATGAATCAATATGTGGATCAATTACACGTGCTTCTTACGTTTTTAAAACTATTCCGATAAATGGGAAGCACTTATACTAATCATACTATTCTATTACTCTATTCTCCAAGAGTTGATTTCTAGATTTATAAATATAAACCATGTTTTAAAAGGCAGGGAGCTAGAAATTTGGAACAGCTTGTGGAATGTTGCCTAACTTGCGCATTACATGAGTGACATTCATAAGGCGACGTTTTTGAAAACCATGTGGCTCTGCACAGCAAAGCTCGGGCTCTCTCATCATGACCTCATGCCTGCACATTGATATCAGTGATATTTAAGCAGAGCAGCAACAAGAACAAGACAAGAAAACTTAAAATATTACTCTTTACATCACTGACATGATAGGTAACAAAACAGAAATTACCAAATTGCTTAGTAAATCATTGTTCTTTAACAGAAAAAAGGCATGATGTATTAAAATGGTAACAGGAAGGTTTGGAAACAGAGAAGAGCAGAATTAAATATGATTTGAGTAATTTGAATGAATTACTCAAAATATAAAGTAAGCAGAATATAAAATAGTATATACATTATGATAATTATATATACAAGGAAACATAGATTATTGCCAAAATAATCTATGCATTGATTTGTTTGCCATAATACAATCTTTTCCATAAATAAAATCTCATTTCGATTTCCGTTTTATTAGGCATCTTGCAAAAGCCAGAATATCTCATTTTATAGAGAGTAATGAGCCACATGGTCCAAGCCCTGAGAAATGTCATTTAGAGTTCAGCACCTCTGTAAGCTACAATCTTCCAATAGTATTGGTTCACCTTAAGCAGGTTATAGTCTCAAAAACATAAACGAGTCTACTTGACCGATGCTCCAGCACGGGGTTATCTCGAAAACTATTGACATGTTGAATAAACCCAGTTCACCCTGGAGTCTACAATTCCTTCTTTTTAATAAAGAAGTCAAGTCTTTAATAGGAAAGAGCAAACAACTACAGGGATTCGACAAGATTACAATGTGTCAGAGGGAGAGGCTTCCTATCAGAAACAGCAGTTTGCACACGTTTTTCTCTGCTTCCAAGATGAGAGGTTGCTGCTCTACAATTGGTCCCAGTGAGACAGCAGGACAGAGGTCCAGAGAACGAGCCGTCTGGACTGGAGCGGGATGACACAGAAGGGCCCAGGAAGAAGCCATCCAAGAAAAATAAACCTGACATGTCTGAATATATCGGGAGGTTAGCAGTCTTGTGAAAGAGTTTCATGATTCACTAATAATAAACTCATAGAACACAAAGCAAGAGCAACTTTGGGGAGAAAGGGCGGCTCAGGACAGGAGCAGTTTTATAGCAGTAAATAACGCTTATCTAGTTATCCTGGGAACAATGAACCGAACTGACCCAAAAGTAGAGGAGGTACGTTTACTGCAAGCATGAGTTTGGGGACAGTGTATGGAGGAGATGGACAGGTTAAGAAAAATCTTTATCCCCCACATTGGGGAATCAAACAAAACAAAAACAAAACAAAACAAAACAGACCTTTAGAAACAGAGAACTAACTGACAGTTGCCCAAGGGATCAGGGGTAGGGAGATGGGTGGAAAAGGTGATGAAAAATATTGAGAAAGAATGAAAAAAGAGAAAAGAAAAGCATTCTAGAACTAATCTTGTACCAAGCAAGCTTTATCATATCAAAGTGGAGGGGAAAAAAAAAACAGTTCCGAAGGCTCCATCAACAAGAAAGTACAGGCTCACAATACATTATAACCTAAAGTGCAGCCTGAACAGGAACCTGGGTTAGGAGCTGGCCCATGGCCATACGCTGCAAACCCAATGTATTTATTCTATAATAAATGTTTGATAACAGTACATTTGTTTAAGTTAAAATATACAGAACTAGAGGAAGCAGGTTAAAACACAAAATTTTCTTTACTCTTGAATATAAAAACTTTAAGGGCTTACAGAATTCTTGGTCCAGCTGTGAAAATAAGATAAACTATAAACCACAAGTGAGCACACAGTAAGAGCCTGGAGGGGACCATGTTCTGATTCAGGAACACACTGGGTGAATCCAGGTCTAAACTCCAATCAACAGAGAAAAAAAGAAAGAAAGAAATCAATAGAAAAACCCAAAACTGAAAGCCTAGAAAAAGAAAAGTAAGCATGTCATTTAGGGAAAGGGCAATAATACCATAAGGAAAAGCACACAAGCATGAGAGCAGGTTCTCCTGAAGTTCTGGGATGCGGGGACACCAAGAACAAGGAATGGGCAAGGAAATCTTTTTCATTCTTATCTTGAAAGTGCAAATGGACTTTAAACTTATGCACAGGCTTGGATCTGATGTAAATTAAAGAAAAAGAAAGATCTAGGAGATGGAGTAACATAGGGAATAACCAAGAACAACAGAGCAGAGGACCATGGGTATACAGATAAATTGCACATAGTATTACAAAAGAATTAAATAATTCAAGAGTAGAAAATTCACTCCACTGCCTAAAGTCACTAAATTTTTCTAAAACTTGGCTTGGTCAATTGTTTATTCTTTTCTACCTTTCAGTGGATAAAAACAGTGGGATAAAATGATATATATTTTTAAAGATCGTATTTATTTATTTATTTTTAGAGAGAGGGGAAGGGAGGGAGAAAGAGAGGGAAAGAAACATCGATATGAGAGGAACGTCAATCGTTTTCCTCTTGCATACCCCCAACTGGGGACCTGGCCCCCCAGCTCTGGCTTCTGCCCTGACAGGAAATCAATCGGTGGGACAACGCCCAACCCACGGAGCCACACAAGTAAAGGCAGGTAAAATGATATTTCAAGACATTATTTATTTTACCAGAGTGAAGAATTAATAGCACAAAAATTATCTAAGAATTTACTTCAAATTCTAACATTGTTTAAGAAGTGATATTTTACTTGGTGCCAGCAAAACTTGTTTTGGATTTTTGAAAGTTGGGGTTTCTCCAAAGCCATGATTTTTTAACATTTTTTGGTTTTAAGAAATAATATTTTACTTGATACCAACAAAACTTGTCTGGATTTTTGAGACTTGGGATTTCTCAATAGCCATGTTTTTTCAACATTGTTGGTTTGGAGACCTGTAAGTCCCATTTCCTTTTTGTGCATAGCCCCTGGGCCAACACGTGCGCACACACACACACACACACACACCCATTCACTCATCTCCAGGCTCAGAGATGGCATAAGTTGATCTCTGACTCTTCCATCCTAAAATCATGAGACTACTAGAAAAAAATAATACTAGCAGAGTGTTACCAGACTATGTTAGAGATAAGTCTTCTCAATAAATTTAACTTTTATTTCCAAGAGCATTCTGAGCTTTGGATCTGAATCCTATCTCCACCAATTATTAGTTATGTGGCCTCTGACAAGAAACTTCATTTTGCTAAACATCTATTTCTTCTCCTACCCATAAAAAGTAGCCCAGGGTGCTCAGAATTCTGAGGGCTGTCGAAAGGGTTGTACGAGATGTAAGTAAAAGTCTAACACAGTGACTGGTGCTAGATAAATGCTCAGTAAAATACGATTTTCACCACAGATATCACCCCATCCTACCCTCAAGTCACATCATTCCCCCTTTGGAAATAGTAAAACACAAACTTTTCCCTTCAGTTAGTAACTACGACATTCCCTATGCACCCTTAGGAAGTGTTCTTTAAGTGGAAAAATCATTATTTTGGAGGTAAAGCTATTAACTTTTTTCCATCTAAATGAAATGTTATTTGTAGCCAGCTGGACATGGTGCGGAGAGGAACCATATAAACCCTCCCTCCTTCATGAGAAAAGGTCCCCAGGGACACTTCCCAGTGATCTCCAGGGAACCTCAGACAGCCCAGCCAGCACTGCCCTTGACCTCAGACAGAACTATCTAAAGTGCCACAGATGTGCAACAAGGAGCACCTCTTCCAGAAAGCACTGACCTTCAATCCTGGCAGACCTTGTCTTCCTCTTGACCCCTAAAAATAGAAGGGAAATGTAAACCTTAGAGAAGAAAACAGCCAATTTTCACCCCACCCAACCTCTCCCTTCCACAAAAGCAGGTGAAATGTGCACCCCATAGACAGTACACCTACCTGAGGGCCAACATTTCCAGTTACCCCCTGAGGTCCATTGTAACCAGAACTTCCCTGAAAAGTAAAACGTAAAGGGAAGACCAGTTTAGATATCTATACACATACATTTGCATTTCTTCTCTAGGCGTGGACTATCCAATACAGAAGCCTGTAGCCACAATTGACTATTAAGTTTAAAATAATTTAAAGTAAATTTAACTGAAAATTTAGTTCCTCAGTTATACTAGGCACACTTCAAGTGTTCCGTAACTCCATGTGGCTAGTGACTACCACTTTGAACATCACAGATAGAGAATATTCCCCTGACCTCAGAATGTTCTATTGGTCAGTACTCCTTCAGAGTGCTGACTCGATGCTGGTGTTTTAAAACATTCACGCTGTGGGCATCTTTCCCCAAAGACTTTTCTTTTGACACCTCCTTAGGGTTCAACATGTTGGGACAGTAGTCACAGATATTCTCCAACAAGCCATGCTTGATATTTGAAAAATACTAGCACTCCCTTCTCTACCTGCATCCTATGGAGAATGGCCAGTAGAGACAGAAGGTAGAAGAGTGTGTCCCTGAGCATATGAAGAGGTCAGTAGACACAGCTGATAAGGGAGGGAGAGGTCATACGCAGTCACAATGGGGAAACTGTCTAGTGCCCTCAGGTTCTTTAAGATTAGAAGTGGGAAAATGTTTAGGGTCCAGGAAAATAATGAGTTCATCTTTCAGGAGAAATGGAAACCACCCGAGCACAAATAGGGATATCTTAGAATATTATTCGGCGAAGTCAGATGCTAAATCAATGAGAATGCATAAACTCGGAATGAATGTAAAATGTGGAAACAAAAACATTTTGTGCCATGTGTTCTTCTGTTATTTATAACAGACTCAATTCTGAAGTAATTTATATATTCCACAATATGAAGAAAGTGTTAATTAAATCATTGTAGAAATGCTTATTGAAATAGTGTAATTAAAAATATCTATCAAAAGTTCATTAAGTAGAAAAATTGTGCTATAATGTTGTTCTTTCCAAGTATGCTAAATTCTGTGAAAGAATAATGTAACCCAAATACAACAAAAGACAAAATGATGATTCCTCATTTTATTATATTACACTGGAACATTTTTTAATAAGTCCTTGAGATGCTCATCTGACTTTCTCAGGGAGAATAACTTTGCCACCAAAAAATTAGGGAAGTTAGTAAAATGATGGTGTTCTTAGCTACTGGAACTATTGATTGTTTTCTCTACATTTTATTTTTCTTTATCCCCAAATATCTACTTTAAATGTTACTATTATAATGGGAATTGTTTAAATAAAGTATTTCGTATCAGGGAGAAGGCTTTGGATATAGCATTCTCATAATTGGTCTACATATAATAAAGATTCTTTCTTAAAATGCTTATTATTTTCTAATTTCAATAGTAAGCAGTTTCTTTTTTAATTTCTTTTTTTCTTTTTTCTTTTTTTTGTAGCCAACATAATAAAGGGATTATTTGAACCATCACAGGTACCAGTAAAAGAATGTTTGGAAACAAAAAAATTTACCATCTCAGACTGTTATTGTCCAAAGTACTTAATCATTAGAAAGTGTGTCAAAGTATGTTCACAATAGATTAATCAAGTGACCAAATTAATGTGTCAATAATGAGATAGACTGACCTAGTGTCCCTCTTGGTGACTAAGGGTACATTTCTTAATTTCCTACTAAAATTGATTAACTTAAATGTAGTCAGGAAGAAACATTCAAACAAATCCTAACTGAGAGATGTTTAGCAAAAGAAACTGGCCTGGAATATCAATGACATGTAAACTAAGGAATAAAGGGACACGGTTGTGATTAAGAGATACAGCAGAGACAAAATGACCAAGTGCATTACATAGTCCTTGACTGGAACCCAGAACAATGACAATGATAGAAATAACCACAACAGGCACTATTGGCGCAACTGTGGAAATCTAAGTATGGACTGTGTAGTAGACATGATGTCGCACCAATATTAAATGTCTTGAGTGTGATGATTGCATTGTGCTTATACAGGAGAAGGTTCTTGTTTTTGAAAGCTATTCATTGAATATTTAAAAGCAAAATGTCATGATATCTTCAATTAATCCTCAAATGGCTCAGCAAATTATATACACATATTAACTATGTATTTGCATAGAGAGACATAAAGCAAATGTGGCTAAACAGTAGCAATTGGTTTTCATTGTGCTAGTATACTTGCAACTACAATTTTTTTTATAGATTTAAATTTTTTCAAAATAAAAACCAGGGTAAAAGTTATACAGGCTCAACATGGAATCTTTCAACAACTTGGATAATCATATTAAGAAAATGGAATACATCATTTCTGGGTGTTTATCCCCAGGAAATATAGATATATTCAACCAGTTAGTACTCTTGTTGACTGCAGAGTTTTATGATCTGTTTTTTTTCTTTTAATACTACATCATGAATGTTTTTCTTATTATAAAAAAATCTTCTAAATTATTTTTCATGGCTTAATAATATTCCATCATGTGGATTTTCCATTGTTTTATAAAAGATCCCTTATCATTGGACATTTAAGCATTGTAGGGATTAAAAATCATTACACTGATCATCCCCGGATCTGAATCTTTAGATTGAGTCATGCTTAACGCCTGGAAAAACCTCAATAACTGGAAAGACCAGATCAAAGTACATGTACATATTAAGCCATGGGAACACAGTGGCGAACATATTAAGCCATGGCGAACTCACTCCCCTTTCTTCCTTGCTAAGAAAATCTCAGTTTTGTTTAGAGCAATGACTTGCCCAGCTCCAAGGGACGAACGAATTATTACAAGACTAAGCCAGTCATGGAAATTTCATTTCCTTTGTTAGAGATTTGCATTCTCTGGCTCTTAAAATGGGGCAAGAGGGCAGGCAGAGAGCACTGGACCCAGACCATGAGCTGAGTGAGCTGTGAAGAGAATATTGCTGGCAGTGCTCTGATGAAAGGAAAGTCCTTTTTCTGTCGGCATTTTATATGAAAGCTAAGGTAAGATTCTTGGTCTGCCGGGCCCAAGGACCGCAGTGAGGATGGCACTGTGGAAAGAAAGGGCCAGAGACCCTGATGACAACCCTGGGTTTTGATGGCATCACTGAGCTCGTGTACCAAACCTGGGATCTTCTATTCTTGGATTATCAAATGTGAATATTAGGTAAACCCTGCCAGTCCAGTTCTCTGTCACTTGTGTGTTGAAAAACAAACAAAAATCAGCAGTCCTAACTGATGTATGATGCCTGGTCGCCTTCCAAAAAGGTTGAATTGGTTTTTCTTCCTCCCCAGAAGTGCAAAAGCTTGACTGGTTTTTCACACTTTCCCCAATACTAGGTTTCTCAGTTTGGTTTGAAAGACTGCTTCTTCAGGGCATCTTCTCCAAAGGAATTGCAAGTGCTAACCAGCTTTCTGGTCAGACTCAAAACTAATACTAGTGGAAGAGTACCCCCTAGAGGGCTCTCTTCTTTGTTTCTTACAGCACCCTTCTTTAAGCTCATCCTGGTAGTAGAAACTGTGGGGAATACAAATGCAAAATGACATGGCACCGTCTCAGAGGGTGACAATTTTTGTTTGTATGCACAGTTCAGTGATCTGAAGTTCAAGGTTAACCCTTAGCTAAAGTCAGTGATGGAGACCTCTGAAAGCTGTGTGCACAAGTCTCTTCCCATGGCCGTCTAGACTGAGTTCCTCCCCAACTGTAAAACGATAAGCAAGTCATGGAACCAAAGCTCAATTTATGCATGGATCCTAACCTTTCTTCCCATGATAACCACTAACAGATGGAAACTCTGAAATCGTTTTCAATCTTCCCACCTTGCAGATGGCAAAACTGAAGCCCAGATGATTATAAGGGTTAGTCCCATTGCTAAATGGGTTATTATTATTGAGTGTATATTCTCAGGGCTCTCTAATCTCAATGCACCCAAGAGAACCCTCTCAGTGGAGTTTGTCCAAATAACTGTAATTAACAATAGAATGAGAAAATCTTGCAGCGAGTTGTGACAGTTTTCTCACTTAGCTCCATCGTAATGATCCTGTTAACGACTGGATTTTATTCAGGACCTGGACATATATAAAATGGGTGTGAACTAGGCACAATCCAGGGAAGAGAACTGGCATCCTAAGGTTTTGTCAAAGAATACAAGCTGGAGTTTAAAGCAAATAGAGGCTGCTCTACAGTTGTAAACATGTTGGTATGCAGACCCCATTCCTGGAAATCGGGGATAATGTGATCTGAGGACAAGACACTTGGGTTATTTTGGTCATTTTTCAGAGTCATGCATTTTAATGTCTAGGACATAAAAATCTAAAAATGGCTTCCAACAAGTAAGCGTCTGTCAAGTTAACAAGTCTTTTTCCTTCTGTGATGTCTTCTGTCATGATGCTGTTAGTCTTCAGAACTGAACAGGATTCTATCTTTAAAAGCAGCTAGTATTCAGTTCACATCAATCAACACTGGCAGTGACGGAAAGCAAGCCAGTAGTGTCGTGAGCCTGAGCATCTTTTTTTAAGTATATTTTATTGATTATTTCAGTTGTCTCAATTTTTTCTCCCCTTTATCCCCCCTCCACCCTGCACTGCCCCCAACCTCTAACATTCCCACCCCTTAGTTCATGTCCGTGGGTTGTGCATATAAGTTCTTTGGCTTCTCCAGTTCCTATACTGTTCTTAACCTCCCCCTGTCTATTTTGTGCCTACCTGTTATGCTTCTTATTCCCTACACCTTCTCCCCTCATTATTCCCCTCTTTATCCCCACTGATAACTCTCCATATGATCTCTATTTCTCTGATTCTGTTCCTGTTCTAGTTGTTTGCTTAAATCAACACATCATTATAAAATTTGAGGACTTTAAAACTGGAAAGATCTTAGAGATTACTGAGTCTGATGCTTTCATTTTGGATATGAAGAAACCAAAAAAAAAAAAAAGTAAAGAAGTATTCATTACTAGTGTGGTGGGTGATAAGATATCTACCAAAAATACACACACACACTTCTGAGAGAAGGGTGCAAGGACAAGGATATAAGCAGAGATTAATGTTCAGAGTTCTGTCTCCACGGACAATAGAGTCCTACAGGTTTGCTCTCTGGTTTTCTGTGCTGATCCAACCAGAACACCAAGTCTTCTGCACCAGGTGGTAACCTTTCCCATGTGTACCTGTATCCCCAAATAAGCAGAGACAATCTTACCTGCTGTCCATGCCTTCCTGTTTCTCCCTTAGGGCCTTGGCTGTAACTATCAATTCCGGGATCCCCCTGGGAAAATCAGAGGTTATTTCGCTCAAATGGATAGGAAAGACAGGGAAAAAATATAGGTAGCACAATCTTTTCTTAAAAAAGAAAGACACCGAAGGAGACTCATTTTCATTGGCTAGACCTACTCAATAATCCCAAATAGGCAATGCAATTAAAATTCCAAACTCTTTGAGAACCCAAAAGTTCTATAACATGGGTTTCCTCACAAATCTCTTATGTTACAATACCAAGATAAGCTGGATGATGACTCATTAATGAATAATTCATTGTTCTGTGCCTTTGTGCTCAAACAGTTTACAAGTCCCTGGATTAACACAGTGGAAACCGCTCAACTACCACTTACAGGATCGCCCCTTAACCCAGTCTCTCCATGATCTCCAGGTTGTCCAGGCAGTCCTGGCAAGCCCTTGAATGACAAAGAAAAAAGAAAGTGTCACTGTTGGAAATAATCTCTTATCTAAAGGAGAGAAAACATTAAGAGGGAAAAATGAAAGTCAAATTAAAAGAGCGATTTAGTGCTTGAACTTTTAAGCATTTACTGCCAAAGACATGAGGTTGGGACACAGAAAAGAACATACTTTTATTGGAAATCTGCAACATGCTTGACCCTAAGTGGGCATTGCCTCATTTAACCTTAACAACTCAGGAGCTCAGGGAAGTGGGACCCAGGTGTCCCTACTACCGAATCTCTTGACCTTTCCACTCATCCCTGATGCTCCCACAAACACATGAAAGAAAAACAGAAATGCTCTCTCCATCATGAATGTGGAAAGCATTAGCAGACCAAGATCTCATAAAAATAGAAAAAAAGAGAGAAAAGCACTCCCAGAGTTCCTGACTGTTGTAGATAGGGAAGCAGAGAGGCAAAGCAACTTGCCAAAAGACTATGACATGATAAGCAAATGATTGCTTCTCTTAAAACCTACCCTTGTGGTACCATATCTGTGTAGCAGGTTCAGCAGAGCCACAGAACCTTCCTCAGATGATATGTGCATGGCTCTGGAGAGTATAACTTACATGCCACACTCTGAAAATAATGAAGTGGAATTCTTCTCTGAGATCTGGCTCTCAAACATACAAAGGAATAAAATGTTTTCTAGGCTCCAAAAGAAGCTAGTCATAATGACTTGAGACTCCTCCTTACTACTTTCCTGGCCCAATATAATAGTAAGAGAAAGTTAGTTGATTCTAAATTCTCTCTCTGCTGCTTAATTTACTAGCTAGGCAAATTTCTTTGACTTTTCTAAGACAATTTTCTCATTTGTGAAACAGATGTACCTATTTTATAGAGTTGTTACAGAAATTAAGTGGATAAACTAAAATGCTGAGTACAGAGCCTAGTATACAATTCCTATCACGATTTGTCCAACTTTCAGTACCTTTTTTTTTAAAGATTTTATTTGTTTATCTTTAGAGAGGAAGGGAAGGTGAGAATGAGAGAAATATCAATGTATGGTTGCCTCCTGTGAGTCCCCTGCTGGGAACTGGCCTGCAACCCAGGCATGTGCCCTGACTGGGAATCAAACCACAATCGTGTGGTTCGCAGGCCCACGCTCAATCCACTGAGCTACACCAGCCAGGGCTCAGTCCCTTTTTTTTCTGACCCAGACACTAGCTTCCAGAGTAATCTTGCAAACCCATAGTTTTGAATGTGTCTTCCTTGCCTAGAAATTTTTATAGCACCTTGCTACACAGTAGAAAAACCCTAAATGTGGCATTAAACTGACCCCAGACTTTTCTCCCACTCTTTATCCTATTTATCTGAACTTCCACTCCTGTTGAATTGGAATCCTTGCTTGTGTGAACCCACTTTGAGTTCTTCTAACTCTCAGCCTTTCCTTTTTCTTCATCTGGAATACAGATGTTTCTCTCATGGAGGTCTGGGTAAAAGATGTCTTGATTTCCCACATGCTCTGGAATGCCACAGTTTGCTCCACCCTTCAGCACCATTCTCAAATGCCACAGACCTTGGTGTGGAAGGTTGATCTCTTACCCACTTCTTTCCTCCCTCATCATCTGGTTGTTACTCATCCTTCAAATTTCATTTCATCTTCACTCTCTCAGTGAAGCCTTCCTCACCACACAGGCTGGATCAGATGCCCCTGTCACTTACCTCTCCATGCACTTATCTCACCAGTATTCTTACATCTCTTTCCATGATTATGTCATTAACAGTTATCTCTCTCCTACAGAGGCCAGTTCTGAGACACAGAACCCATGCCTGTTTTGTTCCCTATTCTACAGTCATGTCTGAATGACAGAAGATACTCAATAAATCCTGATGATTGATCAGATGAAGAAACACCACTCTTTTAGATTCCTCTCCAAGTCACTGTGTTCCCATTCATTCTTTATTTGCACCATTGTTACACCCTTTATCTTACCCTATCTTGTATTATAGTACCTCCTATATAAATCTTGTCGCCTGCACCAGTTAATAAGCTCTTTCTTGGTCAAAACTGAGACTTATTTATCTTTGAACTCTTCTTTGTGTCTAGCAAATGCCCTACAAGTAGAAAACATTTGACAGGTGTTTATCAAATTTCACTAAGTTCAATGGAAACTGAAGTCTTTCCAGTCTTGAAGAAAGTATGGTTCTCCAAAATCTGATCCACAAACTCCAGGCTGGAAATTCAACCTCAGTAAAGAGCCATTTCTTGTGATTTCCTGTTTCACTTATCAGGAAACCAATCCACACCTTGTGGTAAAGCATTATTCTAATTCCATGTGGGGTATAAAAGAACACAGATAAATTTCATCCCCTGATGAAATCAACAAAAAGCTAATTATAGTACAGTATTGAGACAGATAGTTTGGGCTATATAATTGATTAGTAATGTCTGCCATGGCACAGGAAGAGAGAGTTGATTACATATGACTTCCCTTACATAGAAATAAAAGTCCCAGCATGAGGCAATACATATTCACTGTCAAGCATATAAGACAAAGTATACTGGAAGGATATAGCAAAGGGGGAAAGCTCTGCAGACTAACATGGTCGATGAGGTCCAGGGCATCATGAGGAGGAAAGACAGGAGCTGGAAATCAAAGAAAAAGTGATATTCAAATAAGCACTGGAGACAGAGGCAGGGAAAAGGCATTCCAGGATGGGGTACCTAGCATGAACCAAGATGCAGAGGGAGGCATGCATAAGGAATCTTCCGGGGACATTAAATAGTATAATTTGACTGGGAAGGATACTTCTCTTTTTATTATTTTTCAGTTACAGTGACATACAATATTATATTGGTTTCAGGTGTACAATATAGAGAGATTAGACATTTACATAACTTACAAAATGATTACCCTGATAAATCAAGTATCAACCTGATGCTATATAGAGTTAGTACAATATTATTGACTATATGCCCTTTACTATACTTTACATCTCTGTACTATTTTACAACTGCCCATTTGTATGTCTTAATCCTGGGAAGGATATTTCTTAACCAAGATTAGTGAAGAATGTGGTAGAAAGGCCTTGGATATAAGACTAAATCACTGGCAACAGGGACACATAAAAGTTTGTGAGATAGGGAATGACAATTACAGTTCTAAAATACAAAAAATGAAATAGTAATGTAAAACTAGCTTTAAATTATTCATTTCACTATCAGCAGAGTTGGGCCTTAAATTACAGGTTCCAAATAGTCATCTAATATTTATTGCCCTTTAGCGCCCAATCTAGTCATTAAGCCACTGAATGATTCTTTCCTCAAACTTAAAAGTGAACTGCCAGGCCCTGACTGGCAGTGCTCAGTGGACTGAGCGTGGGCCTGCGAACCACACAATCGCGGTTCGATTCCCAGTCAGGGCACATGCGTGGGTTGCAGGCCAGTTCCCACCAGGGGACTCATGAGAGGCAACCATACATTGATATTTCTCTCCTTCTCTCCTTCCCTTCCCCTCTTAAGATAAAGAAATAAAATCTTTAAAAAAATGAAAAAAAAAGTGAACTGCCAGACTTCTGGCCAAGATGAAGGAGTAGGTAGACATACTGTGCCTCCTCGCACAACCAAAATAAGGACAACAACAATTTAGAAACAAAATAACAACCAGAACTGACAGAAAATTGAACTGTATGGAAGTCTGACAACCAAGGAGTTAAAATAGATACATTCATCCAGACCAGTAGGAGGGGCAGATTCAGGCAGCCAAGCAAAGAGGGGTTACAGCATAAATAAATAAATAAATAAATAAATAAATTAGTGATACCAGACACACAAATCGGCAGCGGGCGGACCCTGGGCTCAGGGTGGCAACAGGGAGACCCAGTGAGGTGGCGATTGTTTAGCCAGGCACAATTAGCAAGGCGGCTGACCAGGCAGTCTCATATTCACGCACAGATAAACCAGGTGAAACTGGGGAGGGAGATAGACCATGCAATCCAGGCTCCCGGCACACATAAATAAAGCCTCAAAACACTGATTGAAAATACCTGTAGGGGGTTGAAATGCCAGGAGAAACTCCCAGCCTCATAGGAGGGTTAGTTGGAGAGACCCACAGGGTCCTAGAATATACACAAACCCACTCACATGGGAATCAGCACTAGAAGGGCTTAGTTTGCTTGGGGGAAGCTCGGAAGAGACTGAAATCCAAGAGAGAGCAGAGCAAGCACCATTGTTCCCTCTCAGACCCCTGCCCCACATACAGTGTCACAACCCAGACACTGGGTTGCCCCACCCTGGTGAACACCTAAGGCTCTGCCCCTCACTACATAAGAGGCACAACAAGACAAAAAAAAAATGGCCCAAACAAAAGAACAGATTAAAGCTCCAGAGCAAATACAACTAAGTGACCAAGAGACAGCCAACCTATCAGATGAACAGTTCAAAGCACTGGTAATCAGGATGCTCACAGAATTGGTTGAATCTGGTCACAAATTAGATGAAAAAATGAAGGCTATGCTAAGTGAAATGAAGAAAAATGCACAGGGAACCAACAGTGATGGGAAAGAAACTGGGACTCAAATCAATGGAGTGGACCAGAAGGAAGAAAGAAACAACCAAACAGAAAAGAAGGAAGAAACAAGAATTCAAAAAAATGATGAGAGCCTTAGGAATCTCCAGGACATCTTTAAACATTCCAACATCCAAATTATAGGGGTACCAGAAGGGGAAGTAGAAGAGCAACAAGTGGAAAACTTATTTGAACAAACAATAAAGGAGAACTTCCCTGATCTGGCAAAGGAAATAGACTTCCAGAAAGTCCAGGAAGCTCAGAGAGCCCCAAAGAAGTGGGACCCAAGAAGGAACACTCCAAGGCACATCATCATTACACTAGCCAAGATGAAAATGAAGGAGAGAATCCTAGAAGCAGCAAGAGATAAGGAGACAGTGACCTACAAAGGAGTTCCCATCAGACTGTCAGCTGATTTCTCAAAAGAGACCTTGCAGACAAGAAGGAGCTGGAAAGAAGTATTCCAAGTCATTAAAGGCAAGAACCTCCATCCAAGATTACTCTATCCAGCAAAGCTTTCATTTAGAATGGAAGGGCAGATAAAGCACTTCTCAGATAAGGTCAAGTTAAAGGAGCTCATCATCACCAAGCCCTTATTATATGAAATGTTAAAGGAACTTATATAAGAAAAAGAAGATAAAAAACACAAACAGTAAAAAGACAGCAAACTCACAATTATTAACAAATACGCCTAAAACAAAAACAAACTAAGCAAACAACTAGAATAGGAATAGAACCAGAGAAATGGAGATCACATGGAAGGTTAGCAACAGGGGAGTGGGAAGAGGAGAGGGGGAGAAGATACAGAGAATAAGTAGCATAGATGGTGGCTAGAAAATAGACAGGGGGAGGGCAGGAATAGTGTGGGAAATGCAGAAGCTAAAGAACTTATAACACATGGACATGAACTAAATGGGGGGAAAGTGGGTGAGAGAGGGTGTGCAGGGTAGAGGGGAATGAAGGGGGGGGAAATGGGGCAATTGTAATGGCATAATCAATAAAATATATTTAAAAATAATAAAAGCAAATAAATTGACAAGGTCAGTGTAACCAGTAGAAATATGAAAGAAAAATATCCTTTTATTTTACCCGATTTCCTCTGTCTCCTTTTTCTCCAAATGATCCTGGGATGCCATGATCACCCTAAAAATAAATATAAAAAGGGTCTTTGTTATAGTAGTCATGACAAATTTTTTTCACATAGTTTCACATTCTAGCCAACAGTAGAAAGATTCTTTACCATTTGATTTCTGAGCATGGACAGACTACATGCCCTGAACAATCATTCCTTTGAAAACTTAAAAATATTTTACATACATTAATGAACTGATAAAGAAAAAGAGAAATCTTTAGAACTCAAAATAAAGAGAAAGCAGGAATCAACAGAAGTAATAGGCTCTGGCTGCCTGAAGGACTAATCACTCAGTGTGACTGTAGTGTAAAAACCCACAAGCTGATCATTTATTTTATTTTACTTTTGCTTGCTTTTAACTTTTTTCTTTTTGATTTTTTATTGTTGACGCTATTAGAGATGTCGCACATTTTCTCCCTGCACCCGGACCTCACCCTCTCACCCTGCACACCCGCCCTTCACCACATTGTTGTCTATGTCCATGGGCCATGCATAGATTCTCTCCCAGTCCCCTCCACACTCTCCCCTCTGAAATCTCTAAGTCTGTTCCATGTATCCATGCCTCAGGTTTTACTTTGTTCATCAATTTATTTCATTTACTAGATCCCACATATAAGAGAGATCATACAGTACTGGTCATTCTCACTGGCTTATTTCACTCAGCATAATAATCTCCAGGTCTGAATGGAACTGCCATTTGACCCAGGGACCCCACTTCTGGGAACACAGCCTGAACATTTATTTTAAGTGGTCCTGGGAGGTAGTGCCACCAAGTACGTGGCAGAAGCAAACAACCTTCAGCTCGGGCCTTAATGATTTACCACAGGTAAATTTAAATTAAAAACTGAGTTTAAATCAAAAGTCACAACACATGTGAAGGAGACACCAGGGGAAGGGAACCAGCAGGAATGACTGACAACAAAATTGGATGTGCAATGGCTATAGATACTGGAATGATCACATACTGAATATAAAGTAAGTATATTTAATGAATTTGTTTAAAAAATAATTTGTTTAAAATAGCAGTCAACTATTTTTAAAAGACTAAGCAGATTTGAGTAAGAATTGAAGAACTTTTTGAAGTGAAAATTAGACTAATTGAAATTAAAAATCTAACTGACAGGTGAAAAGGCATATTAAACAGAGTGACGTAAGGATTAGTGAATTAGAAAGTGAATAGATTATTCATAATGCAGTGCAGAAAGACAAGGAGATAGGAAAGAGGTTAAAAATCATGGAAAATAAAATGAAAAGTTCTCAGAAATTTTTAATTAGACTTCTATAAAGAGATAATAAAGAAAATGAAAAAGATAAAAATGTCAAAATGATAATTTGCTAAGGATTTTCTAAAACTTATGGAAGGCACAAATGCTCAGATTTGAAAGCCTAATAAGTCTCAAGCAGGGTAAAGAAAAACAAATCTATACCTGGACATATCATATTGAAACTGCAGGAAACTAGAAACAAAGGGGAAATTTCAAGGCAGCCTGATATATTATCTTTTTAAGATTGATGACCAAGGAATAACAATTAGTTTGATGGATAACTTCTTAACAGCAATAATGAAAGAGATAATAGAAGCCAGAAAACTATGAAATTACATTTCAAAGTGCTGAAAACAAATGTTTACCCAAGAACTATCTTTCAAGAAAAATGGATAGAATAAAGAGAATTTCAGAAAAACAAAAGCCAAGGGAACTTATGAACTTCATCAAAGGATATTCTAAAAGCCCTACCACAGGCAGAAGAAGCATGATCTTTTCATGTTCTTTTGAAGGCACCAATAATAGTAACAAATATGAGAGTAAAGCTAGATAATTACTGACTACATAACAGAAAAGTAACTGTCTAATTGGTAGAACTTAACTAAAAAATGGAAATAAAATATTGGACAACAGTATGTAATATGGGAGGCAGCCGGTTAGAGCTAAGTTTTGAGGGTCCTTCTATTTAGAAGACAAGGGCAAATATCTAAATTAACTTTAGACACTGTTGAGCATGTATGTGAAAATGTCTAGACTAATTGTGAAATGTATAAATAGAGAGTATAAATGCCAGAGTAGCAGAGGGGGGACACAGAACGAGAAACTTTCCAAACCTGTTCTCCATCCCAGCCATCAACACCATCCTCACCAGGGTTGCCCTGTGGAACAAACAATGCGGTTGGAGACAACAGGACCACAGTGTACGTGATTGTTGCTTTGAAGTTCATTTCCATACTAACAGTTTCTTTCAGTTTTTCTCTTAATACCATCTGACACATCCCTTCACCTCAAAGCTTTAAGCCCCATCTCACTTAAGTGAAGGAAAAGCAACTGGACTCAGTATTTTTTTTTTATCCCAAAGAAGCTTCAGTGTAAGAAGAGTAAGGAAAATCACCTACCTTCTCTCCTAAAAATCCTCGTACTCCCTAGAGTTTGGAAAAAAATAAAAATACTTGAGCTTGAATTAGATTTTTAAAATATCATTTCATTTAAGAAACTATACATTCTCTGGTTTCAAGAAAATGCAACGATTAGACCAAAATGAAGATTTCTTCTCCAGCGACTGTCATGGACATCACAGACTCTGCCTGCTACCACTTCCCCATGCTTGGGATTTGGGGGGAGAATTTAGCCTTGCAACTCCTCACATGGTAGGGTGAGCAGGGAATGGCAGTGACCCACCACTCATTATTATAACAATAATTTTTCAAACAAAAATGACAATACACTGACTAGCAAGCAGAAAAGGGCTTCTAGGAACAACAGCACAAATTAATTGAAAGAGTAACCAGTTAAAATACTCAGAATGTGGTCATGGTGGTCAGAAAAACTATGTATAGAACTCTGAGGTTGTAGAACTCTTCCTCCCCCCGCCCCACAATCCCCGGCCTTATTAAGGAAATTCTCTAAACTCGGAAGGTTAAAAAACATTGAATGTAGCCACTCAGAAAGGATGCCCCACCAATTACTGCCTTTAGTTTTGAAAATTTCGGTGTTCTCAAGCCCACCTTCCAGCTGCCTGTACTGTGACTCTTTTCCTCCTGGGTTTTTTTTCCTGGTACTAGAACGGTCCAGACGTGCTGGGGAATCACTACCCCCTAGGAGCAGCCCTCACCTGACGCCTGACCGGACCTGGTGCATGAATACCCCAGCTCCCTCGCCCCTTGAGTGGGATAACAGTGAGGTGCACATTCAACACTGGCCTCCAGAGTTCCTCAGCAGGATTAAGCTCTCTGTCTACCCTTGGTAATAATCTAATTGATAACGCACCCTTTTTAGGCTACCTTCCATTTCCGAGTCTAACTTCTCTANCGGTCCAGACGTGCTGGGGAATCACTACCCCCTAGGAGCAGCCCTCACCTGACGCCTGACCGGACCTGGTGCATGAATACCCCAGCTCCCTCGCCCCTTGAGTGGGATAACAGTGAGGTGCACATTGAACACTGGCCTCCAGAGTTCCTCAGCAGGATTAAGCTCTCTGTCTACCCTTGGTAATAATCTAATTGATAACGCACCCTTTTTAGGCTACCTTCCATTTCCCCGTCTAACTTCTCTACTCCCTGCATGTGTTTACTGAAATCCGCTCCCAGTAAACTATTTGCATCTAATCCTTTTCTCAGGCTCAACTTCTGGGAAACCCTCCTTCTCAGGAGGAACCAAGAGACCACACCTGTGTTGAAGAATTAAGGTTTTCCACAGACTCAAGGGATGAAACAGAAATATGGGAAGAATGCCACAGCTCAAGGTCACACTCACCTTGGGTCCTCTCACACCTGGGCATCCTTCCTCACCTCGGGGTCCAGGAAGACCCTGGGGACCTCTTTCTCCCTGTGAAATAAAGATGCACGTGGATTCAATCAATCAACTATCTCTATCAGCACCCAACCGACTCAAACCAGCAAGAACGACCAAACAATGGCACGGTCCTTACAACTACTTCTACATCCTCAGGGACCTGATTGGGTCCCCACATCCTCAGGGACCTGATTGGGTCCCTGCAAGGCAATCAGAATGTTTACCCACCAGCTACCAGTATTGATGGCCCCAAGTCTTAGAAATCCAAATTATCTGTTTTTGACCAGTTCAGTCAAGCCACATGGGCAAAACAGCAGCATTCAGGCAAAAGACAGGTGTGTCCAAACATTTCCTCAGGCAGCTAAAACTGGGTGGTTCCCTTGTAGTCCCACAAAGAATAAACCACTATTTAACTTCTTCTCTTCTAAATGAAATCCTGACCATCCCTAAGGTATGGATCATTTGTCACTTCCTCTTCTGAGAAGATACATTGGGGGTTATTGTTCTCGTGTTTTACTGTTTTCTGCCATGTTGTGAGCTTCTTAGTGACAAGGACATTTCATTTATCCGTTTTAACGGATAATGAAACGAGGGTTTCCAGCCCTCGTCACAGTGTTTGGCACACAGCAGGCATCTGATTGGGATTTAAAGACTTACTTCCTAAATTATACTGAGTATAAGCTTTTGATCTAGAATCATGCCTTGTGCCAAACTGATCAAATATAAATGAGAAAGTACTACATACAACATGAGCTTTCAGCAAGACAGGGTCTGCCAATGTAACATCTAACTTCCACTTAATGATGTTGGGCAACTTCCCTAGATAAACCACTCTGGACAGTGAAAGGGAACGTGGTGAAGCAAGCTGCACTCTGGGTCTAGAATGGAAGGACCTGGGTTTGAGCCCAAGTTCTGTTTCCAGCCTGTTTTGTAAGCTTGGACAAGCACATGACTCTGAATCACAATTCCCTCCATTTATAAACTCTGGATCTGGATAATATTGATTCTAATCATTCAAAGATCATTGTATTGAGACTTCTGCCAAGATGGAGGCATAGGTGGAAACACTGTGCCTTCTCCCACAACCAAATTTGAATACAACAAAGGTTTGGAGAAACAAAGACACAAGCAAAGGACAGAAAATTGAATTATACGGAAGTCCGACTACATCTAACTGTTCAACGGGGACGGTAAGAGGGACGGAGCCAGCAGCGAGCAGGGTCGGACAGGACAGGGCCCCGGACCCAGGAGCGCAGGCAGACGGGAACCAGTTGGGGTGCGGGGCAGACCACGGGCGCATATTCGCGCACAGTGAGACAGACCACACAGGCCCCAGGGGGCGAGGGCTGACGGCGGTGGCACACTCGTGTGCAGTGGGACGAAGCGCGTGGGCCCGGTGACGGCAGCAACTGCGGCACCGGTGGGCACCGGTGAGGGCCGTGGCGGCAGGCGGCGGACAGGACGCCATGGTCCCTCTTAGACCCCACCCCCACATACAGCGTCACAACCCAGCGACTTAGTTGCCCTGCAATACCAGTGAGAGCCACTGTCCCTCTTTGACCCCGCCCCCACATACAACGTCACAACCCAGCGACTTAGTTGCCCTGTTCTAGTGAACACTTTAGGACTCTGATCCTGCTATGGAACAGGCACGAACAACCCAAAAGATGGCACAAGAAGAACTCAAAGTCCCAGAGCCAATAACTCTAAGCGACCAAGAAATTGCCAGCCTCTCAGAAGCACAATTCAGGACACTATTTATCAGGATGCTCACAGAATTGGTAGAGTACAGTCACAAATTAGAGAAACATATGAAGGCTAAACTAATTGAAATGAAGGGAGATGCACAGGAAACCAATAGTGATGGAAAGGAAACTGGGACTCAAATCAATGGAATGGACCAGAAGGAAGAACAAAACATCCCACCAGAAAGGAATGAAGAAATGAGAATTCAAAAAAATGAGGAGAGGCTTAGGAACCTCCAGGACATCTTTAAACGTTCCAACATCCGAATTATAGGGGTACCAGAAGGGGGAAAGAAACAGCCACGAGTGGAAAACATATTTGAACAAATAATAAAGGAGAACTTCCCCAGTCTGGCAAAGGAAATAGACTTCCAGGAAATCCAGGAAGCTCAGAGAGTGCCAAAGAAGTTGGACCCAAGAAGGAACACACCAAGGCACATCATAATTACATTAGCCAAGACCAAAATGAAGGAGAGAATCCTAGAAGCATCAAGGGATAAGGGGACAGTCACCTACAAAGGAGTACCCATCAGACTGTCAGCGGATTTCTCAAAAGAGACCTTACAGGCAAGAAGGGGCTGGAAAGAAGTATTCCAAGTCATGAAATCCAAAGACCTACAGCCAAGATTGCTTTATCCAGCAAAACTTTCATTTAGAATGGAAGGACAGATAAAGTGCTTCTCAGATAAGGTCAAGTTCAAGGAGTTCATTATTACCAAGCCCTTATTATATGAAATGCTAAAGGGACTTATTTAAGAAAAAGAAGATGAAAAATATGAACAGTGAAAGGACAGCAAACACACAGCTATTAACAACCACACCTAAAACAAAAGCAAACCAAGTGGACAGCTAGATCAGGAGTGGAACCATAGAAATGAAGAACACATGGAGGGTTAGAAACAGGGGGGTGGGAGGGGGAGAAGGGGGGAGAAGGCACAGAAAATAGCATAGATGGTAGGTAGAAAATAGATAGGGGGGAGGGCGAGAATAGTGGGGGAAATATAGAATCCAAAGAACTTGAGACACGTGGTTATAAACTAAGGGGGGGAGAATGGTGGGGGAGGGAGGGTGCAGGTGGAGGGGGATGAAGGGGGGAATAGAACAACTATAATGGTATAATCAATAAAATATATTTTAAAAAAAACAACCACACCTAAAACAAAAGCAAACCAAGAGGACGGCTAGATCAGGAGTGGAACCATAGAAATGAAGAACACATGGAGGGTTAGAATCAGGGGGGTGGGAGGGGGAGAAGAGGGAAGAAGGCACAGAAAATAGCATAGATGGTAGGTAGAAAATAGATAGGGGGGAGGGCGAGAATAGCGGGGGAAATATAGAATCCAAAGAACTTGAGACACGTGGTTATAAACTAAGGGGGGGAGAATGGTGGGGGAGGGAGGGTGCAGGTGGAGGGGGATGAAGGGGGGAATAGAACAACTGTAATGGTATAATCAATAAAATGTATTAAAAAAAACAAAAAACAAGAAACAAAGATCATTGTACTGAATGCATGAGATACTGTGCTGAAAGTACTTCATAAATCACATGACTTGAAAAAATGAGGGGTTTTATACATAGCAGACAGTAAAAGATAATGAGAGAAGCACATGTTTTGGCATCAAACAAACGTGGGTTTGAGCACATCTCCAACCCTCTCTGCCTGACCTTCGTAAACCACTTATTTTCTCTGGAGTTTCTACTTCTGCATTGATAAAATGAAAGATCAACACAAATCAGTAGGGTTGTGATGAAAATTAAATGTCATCGGGCATTCAAAATGCCTGATGCAGGGCCTAACATATAGTAGATGTCAAATAAATGTCTGCTTCCCTACTTCTTCCTAGTCTGTATGTATTTTCAGGTTGGTTCAATGCGTGGTATTTAAGCTTCGTCTGGAAAATTAAACTCTAATGTAGTTACTGCACTACATTTCACTATGCAGTGCTATCAGTCATGAACAATTGGTCATTGTCTCAATTAGAAAACAGTTGCTATATATAAAACAAGTCTCCCTGATAAAGCAGAGACCCCGAGGAAACATTATTACAGTTTTATGTTTAACAAAACATTAAAAATACACCCACTTGTAGAATGGCTATCATTAAAAAAAAGTGTTGGTGAGGATGTGAAGATATTGGAACCATTATACACTTCTAAGGAAAGTATTCAAGTATAGTTACTCTTGAAAACAGTATGGTGGTTTCTCAAGAAAGTGAAAATGGAATTACCATATAACCCAACAACCTAATTCTGGAAGTGTACCCCAAAGAATTGGAAGCTCGGTCTCACAGAGGTGTTTACACAATCATATGCACAGCAGCAGTGTTCACAATAACCAAAAGGCAGAAGCAACCCGAGTGTCCATGGACAGATGAATGGGTAAACAAAAGGGGCATATATGCACAATGGCTTTATTCAGCCTTAAAAAGGAAGGGGATTCTGACATACCACCACAAGGATAAACCTTGAGAACATCATGCTAAGTGAAATAACCCAAAAGACGCATACTGCTTGACTCTACTTAGTGCGGCAGCTAGAGAAATCAAATTCACAGAGACACAAGGTAGAGTAGTGGCTTCCCAGGGGCGGTGGGAGAGGGGAATGGGGAGTCGGTGTTTAATGGGGACAGTTCCAGTTTTGCAAGGTGAAAGGGACTCTGGAGATGGATGGTGGGGACAGGTGTGCATCAGTGTGAATGTCCTTAAAACCACTGAACTATACACTTAAAAATGGTTAAGACAGTAAATTTTACATCTGTGTTTTCTACCACAATTTAAAATATTTTTTAATTAAAAAGAAATTTGTGAAGAAAAAAATCCCACTCTTATGACTTCTATTTCCAGTTTCTAAAGTTTCTGTTGCTACAATATATATCCATAATTGGGTATGTGTTTTCCTCAAATTAGTCCATGAGGGGCGGGAAATAGTCTTAAATCTGAGTCCTCACCAAGTTTCTCATATTTCAGAGTATTCTCTCTACTTAACTGCCCTCTTTATTTAATTTTGAGCAACATAATACAGTCATTCTTTAGTTGAGATATTTTGGGGGTGCTTATGGAGGTCAACTACCAGATCCACTTTTTAAAAGATAGTAAAGAAATTATTATTCACTATATTTGAGGGTGAGATCTCACAATTTCAAATATTAGATGGTATGCAAATAAGAGCTTTAAAAATCATTTCTATAAACAGCCCTGGCTGGTGTAGCTCAGGGGATTGAGTGCGGGCCTGTAAACCAAAGGATCGTGGTTCAATTTCCAGTCAGGGCACATGCCTGGGTTGTGGGCCAGTTCCCATCAGGGGACACACAAGAGGCAACCTTACATTGATATTTCTCTCCCTGTCTCCTTGCCTTCCCCTCTAAAGATAAATAGATAAAATCTTTAAAAAGTCATTTCTATAAACATTAGAATTTGTGATTATATTGTGGAGACCATAAAAATATTCTTACAAGAGAAATGAAGCAATGAGTTTGGAAGCTGGAAGTAAAATTCGTAATGAGAGCCTTCATAAACAGGCTCACAATGGTTTAAACAACTTTGACAGAAATGGACACAATATGCTCTAGAAAACTGGGTGAGAGGTTTCCACAAAGTGGCTCCAGTAAAGCTGAAGACACTGATACAGAAACTATGTGGGAATCATTTGTAATTAAATGGTCGATACGATATTAGAGAGAGAAAAAGCAGAATTTCTAACTTAAAATATCATTTCGCATCCTAAAAAACATTTAAACATTTATGTGCAACTAAATAAGTTAAATATTATAAGTGGACATGTATCTAGTCCACTGATACCCCTAGGAGCCCATGTGTTGTAAGAGGGCAAAAGCATTTTTTGGGTGTTGCCATGAGACAAGGGGAATTGCCTTAGAATGAACACATGTTAAATGGTCTTGAGAACAAAATTTGGGCCTACTGTGTTTCTCATTCCAATATCAAGCTCTGTCATGTTAAAAAACTGGTCTCCTCTTTGCTCACAGATTGTTTAAAGCTATCAATTACAGCCAGGATTTAATGGAAAGAACCTCACCAATAGCTTCTCAAATGCTGTACTGGTTCAACTTACTTTATGAGGAATGAGAAGAACAATAATAACATCTTATTTTGCAGATGAAATGAGGAATGCATACAGAATATTTAGTTGTATATCTGGCACAGAGTAAGGTGTGAACAAATATTAACTATTTTTGTTATTACTGAAGTTCTATAACTATTTCTGTGGCCTTAGATAATCTGATTAATTTGATGTATAACTGTTTGATGTGTGATTAATGCATATTTAAACCACCATCTCATAATAGGTAAATTTTGAAAATATATAGAATTCACGAGTCTGGCAGAGTACATTTTCCAAAGGCACCCATGACCAAATATCCATGCTCTTCTGCTCGGTGACCCTGCCACACCCCCACCAAGAGGAGGAATCTAATGCCCCCACCCGACTCTTGATTCTGGTCTGGATTTAGTGACTTGTTTGTACCCAACAGAATGTGACAGACAAGTTACCATCTAATTTCTGAGGCCTGCTTGGAAGCTTCGAGGCTCCAGCCTCAGTCTCCTGGAACGCTCCCTCACAGGACGTACGCACCCTGTTGGATGCTGACTCTTAGACCCGGCTGCTATATGCCATGTACTTCCACCTCAACCTTCTGTGATGCCAGCCAGGCCAGCCATCCCAGCAGAGGACCACAGATGAGAGAGGATGCCATTCTCGCAGTGGGTCCTCTAGCCCAAGGCAGCCCAGCCTCAGACACCCATTGGCAATGCCTCTACTGTTCTCTTTTCACTTCCCTCACCCACCAAGTCCAAGAACTTAATCAAAGTGATGGTCGTTTTACACCACTAAGGGTTTTTCTTTGAGGGCAAGGGTCGTTATTTGTCCCTATAAACTTTCAATTTGAACCTGTGTTAGCCAAAAAGTTTGTTGTTTTCTCTGTAATGTTTCTCTCTCTAGCACTTAGTTGTCTTTAACTTCATTCAAAACAATTTTGTTAGATTGTGTAGTGACACTTATAAAGTTCTCTTCTCTTGCGAGAAATGCAGCAAAAGCAAACAAGACCTACTAGAGCTATGCTGTCGGACACAGTAGCCACGGGCCACACGTGGCTTGTCCACATTGAGATGTGCTGTCATTATAAAATACATGCTAGACTGCAAAGACAGTATATTTGAAAAGTAAGATATTTTATCAGTTTTTGTAGTAATTATTAATGATGTGTTTAAATAATTATATTTTGGATATACTGGGTTAAATAAAATATATTATTAAAACCAACTTCACCTGTTTCTTTTTACATTCTTTGGGATTTTACAATAAAATTTTAAATTATATAAAATCATATGCAGTAGCTCTCATCCCCCAGGGGGTATGTTCTAGGACCCCCCAGTGGATGCCTGAAACCACAGAGAGCCCTGAACACTATACAACAGGCATACCTACGACGAAGTTCAATTTATAAATTAGGCACAATAGGAGATTAATAATGACTAATAATAGACTAGAACAAGGATAACAATGCACTATAATAAAAGCTATGAGGGCAGGTGGTCTTTCTCAAAATACATCATTGCACTGTACTCACCCGTCTTCTTACAGCGACGTGGGACAATGGAGGGCCCACCAGATGAGACGCACTTCCACTTTGAGGTGTGACAGCAAAACTAGCACAAATTTCTATTTTCTTCTTCACAATTTCACAGAGGATTTGTTCTCACCACAGATCTAACAACTTTAGCACGTGATACTTCTCTTTCCTTAGTTAGTCAAGAACTTCTGCCTTTTCACTTAAAGGAAGCACATTACCGCTTGTCTTTGGCATCTCTGAGTCACCAGCATCACGACCCTTAAATTGGGGAGCCATTCCTAACTAAAACAAGGGTTATCTGAACACAAGCACTACAATATCGAGAAAGTCTGATAACCCAGGTGGCTACCAAAGGACTAACCAGCAGGGAACAATCACAACGTGGAGATGCTGGACAACAGGATGACTCCCCTCTCTCAAGGAACAGCATGAGATTTCAACACATTGCTAAGAACAATGCAGGGTTTAAAATGTGCCAATCGTTTATTTCTGGAACCTTCCATTTAATGTTTGGAACAGTGGTTGACTATATGTAACTGAAATCTCAGAAAGAAACATGGTGGCTGATAAAAGGGCATGACTGTGTGTCATTCACATCATATATCTTGCTGTGTACTAAAAGGGTTCTTATAAAATATCTTGGTTTTAGAATGTTAAGACCGAAGAGAAGGGGACAAAAATCATCCCCCACCCTGGACAGACAGGGCTTGTTTACCCTGTCTGTCTGAAATTGGCATCCATGATCTTCATGGATTGGTCAGACCATAGCATTCTCTCTGAACTTGGGCAAGGTTCATTGACTCACAGGCCAAGCAGAAAAAAATAAAATAACACTTAAGGATATTTTAAAACATCATAAACATGGGAAGGAATATTTTTACTACTCCGAAACAAAATAGAAGAAAACCCACATTTCACCTTTCTGAATGCATTTCTAATATCTAGCCTAGGCATGCTGAGGCAAAATAGAAGTGGAGCAATTCTCCCATAAATGTAATCGAAGAAACAGATCCACCACATAGGTCTCAGCAGCTGCATTCTTCTCTAGCTTCTGCTGATTTTCCAAGTCCAGGCTACTGAAATGTTCAGGATGATAAAAAGATGTACCACTCTAAGTGGGGCAATGGGACTCTAATATCTATATATACCAGCAGTTTGAAAAGTCCGGTCCAAGGACCCCTCAGGTCCCTAAGACCCTTTGGGAGGGGATGCTCACAGAGTAAAATTATTTTCCCCAATTACACTAAAATGTTATTTTCTTTTTTTATTTGTATGCTCTCTCAAGGATACAGTAGAGGTTTTAAAGAGACCCATAGCAAGTGATGTAACAACAGACTGAATAAAGAAGCAAATAGATGAATCTAGCAGAATAAGCTAGACCTTAATGATATTTGAAAATAGGTTTAAAAAATACCACTCTTCTCACCAATATATTTTGTTTTGGACAATATCATTTATCATAATGAAATATATCATGCATGTTAAGGGTTTTATTTTTGTTGTTTTGGAATCAAATAGATCATTTAAAATTCCGCTTTAACTTCTAATGTGGTAAATAACAATAGAAACCACATCAACAAAAGCTTTTCGAGGTCTTCAGTAACCTTTAAGAGAGTAAAGGTTTATCCTGACCGAAAAGCTTGAGAACCAGTGGTATATGCAAATTAACTTTAAAACAGACACCTGTGGCAAAGTGGTTTTCCATAATTTAAAACTCACTGACAACAATGGGGCTTTAAAATCCTTTTGGCATTTCTATGATGTAAGAATGATGATCCCTACCACATTTCAGTCCTCTAGATAACAATTCTCTGTAAGATGCACATTTTCCTCGTCAGCCAATCATGTGATAGATAACTTTCCCTTGCCCAAGAATGTGTCCAGGGTTCTCTGCAAATCATCGGTGGGCAACTGAAACCCCATCATCTTCTCAGCCACTCAGGAAGGCATCTGAGTGAACATGTTATAAGAACAGCTTTGATTCTCTTGAATTTATTTCGTTAAAACACTTACAAACGTGGCTATGTCATTC
Organism: Sturnira hondurensis; assembly: GCF_014824575.4. Taxonomy (NCBI): domain Eukaryota; kingdom Metazoa; phylum Chordata; class Mammalia; order Chiroptera; family Phyllostomidae; genus Sturnira; species Sturnira hondurensis. The sequence goes on from NW_028085930.1 coordinate 8,732,722, forward strand.
ATAGCAACAAATAACCTGCAAATTAGTTCATGATTAACAACTCCTATTACATGCATGCACATTAAGTAGAGGTCACAATTTCAGTTATCACAAATTCTCTCATTAACAAAACCCCAAATGACCATACTTCCTCTAAACACCTTCTAGAGAATATTTATCTCTATACAACATGTCCACCTGACATTTGTTATACTAAATCATTATTTTTACAGAAGTATTTTAAAATTATTTTATTTTCTAAACCCATTTTACCTAGCATAAATGAGAAAAACTTTCATGATGTAAGTGCCATTAAGTATTGCTAATATTTGACTCATTTTACTGTATTCCATCAAAGAAAAAAATAAGATTCAGTACTAACGTGTCCACCTTCTTCACCAGGATAACCAGGTAATCCATCAGGCCCCTTCTCTCCCTGAGAAGAAAGGAAATTAAAATAAATCACTTGGACTCTAAATTCTTCATTTCTCAAATCTACAGGAAATGAAAGTTGTTACTAATTGAGTGATGTGTCATTGAGTTGACATTTTATTGAGAATCTACTAAATGTTGAGCAGGATATGCAGAGACATGTGGAAATGGACACAATCTATCTCACAGTGAAAACTTCAATACCTGTTTGGTTTAATATAATTGGTACAGCAACCTATTTTTCTTCTTCTAAAATAACTTTTTAAGTCATTGTATTGTGAAAATCCAAACCAAAATTAGTTCTAGTTAAATGTTTAAGGGAAACTGTTATTATTAAAGAGGGTTTTGATCTTGTTTGACAAAACATCATTAAACAAAAATGTTACTACCGTATTACTTATTTCTGTGTGACTCAGCTATTTATCCTTCTTCTTTTTTTTTACTTCTTCTTAGATACCTAAAACTATTTCTTCTAAACTATTTTATCTAAAACTTAGATACCTAAAACTATTTCTTCTCGAGAGAGCTTGGCTTGCGGTTTTATAGCCGGTTGTGATCATTTAGTCTAAAACCTGGTCAATAAAACATGGGAGCCATAGTATATTTGTGAACAACCAAGATAACAAAAGTCAATTCAACCAACCATTGGATTTTAACAAACAGAAGGAGCACAGAAGCCAAAACTTGAAAACACTCTCATCTGTGATCTCTGTGGCAGTTGAAAACAAAACGGAACATGTCAAGAGGTTCCCAAGCTTGATTTTCCAATTCTCCCATCTGATGTTTAAGAATATGATGGCAGGGGGTGGGGGGTGGGGGAGGGTGGATAATCTAGCACTAAGTTGTAACTACTATTTATTTTCCAAAAAACAATTATACACTTCATACTATTCTAAACTAAAATGGATCCCCAAAGTCAGTAAGAGATCACTGCAAAAACCTCATGGGAAACCTTACAAAGAGAGTAGGTAAACAGATGGGCAAAGCCAAGGGGTCTGACTCACCCTTGCATTTGGATTTGTGACTATTCCCCCAACACGAAGCTTTAGTCCCTATGACAATGGAGGCTTGTGTCCCTGGGTGTCTGAGGGCCATTTCTAAGGAGATATTCTCCCTTAAAAGTGTGCAGTAGTAATTCCCCTATCACTTAACCCAGAGTTAACAGATGTAAACAGCGATTGCTTCCTTCTTCAGCATTTCATGCTATCGAATGAGAGGTTAGACCGGAGGGCAAGGGGTGTTGACTACTGCAAAGAAAGCTGATGGTGGAGAAGTGGAAATTTTGGAGACAAGTAAAAACTTCTGTGTAGTGAGAGAATCTATGAAAGTATTTGTCAGATAAATGTCAGTAGGCAGCATAATAGAGTGGAAAGGATATGAGTCAGGTAGACAAGGGCTTAAATTCTAAAATGCCTCTCCATAACTGTGTGGCTTTTGGAAAGCGATGTTCCATCTCTGAGCTTCCGTTTCAAACCCATTAAATAACAGTTACTTCAAAGGTTTATTAAGAGGGTAGAATTAGAAAAACTGTGTTAAAGATACAACACAGAGTCTGGTATATAGTCACCGACACTCACCTACTTAAAATGTCATCTCTTTCCCTCTCCCATCCATGCCCAGGAAATTCTCACCTTCCTCCCCAGGCTCCCAAAATCACCTCTGTGCCCCTTTTCTCCAAAACACTTTGCATACGTATTACAGCATGTTCTTTCCACAACTGTGTCCTGAAAGACAGAACCCATATCACATAATGACTTTTTTCATCCGTTAACCTATATTCCGTTACATACTAAGGAGACAAAATTTATTCCCTCAGGTTTTCAAACCCTGTGGATGGTATTTAAGAATATACTTACAAGTTGCTTCAGTAAGATGCTTGGGAGGGATTGCAGTGTGACGCTCAGAGGCTGATTATATGCGAACCCCCTGCCAAACTCCAGCTCCTGAAGCTCTTCCAATTTATGTACTCCTTCCAGGCCAACCATGAGGAGCGCAGAGAATCCTTCAAGACACCAGCAGGTGGGCAACTTACTTGTATGTCTTTTGTGCGGTCTTTGTTTTGGCCCCAGGTATCCAACTACCACCCAACCCTTCCTATTTGTGTTCAAAGCAAAACTAGCTCATGGCATTCTGTCTTGAAGAATTGGTCTTCAATCCCACCAGCTGAAAGTTAAGCAGTTAGGGAGAACCAAAAGGACTCTCATAATTCTTTTGCAGTTCCTACTTTTTTAGTTCATAAATGGGTTTTGCCCTCCGTTGTATCGTTACATCCTTTTAAACCCATTCCTGATGGAGATTTCTGGTTTGCTCTTAGAAACTGTGGCATCATTGGAACTGCTCACAGATACTCTGGTTGTTCCCCATGAGAACACATGAGAGCATTTTGCTTCTTTAGGAAGGTTGTAGACTCTCCTTAAGCCTCTTTGCCTTCCCTCTGAAAATATGACCTATCTCATGAAAGTTAGAACTGTCCATCCAGCTTGCTCTGACCAACACAATGTGTAGAGTGTGCTGTGTCTCTCCCTGAGAGAAATTTTAAGAGTAGGGAACAATCTGCCTAATTCCTTTTCCCCTGCCACAGGAATAGACCCCTCTTTCAGCCTGGGTCCTTCAGTGATGAGCATGCAACATATACATGTGCACCTGGGGCATAAAATGAGCAATACATTCTTGCTTCTGTAAGCCACTGAGATGCAGAGATTGTTTGTGATTGCAGCCTAACCTGGAAAATTCTACTAAATTTGGAACTATCAGGTCATCTGGATTTGTCCACACGAGAACAAATGAACAAAGATACCTCCCAGTTGGTGAGGCATTACTGTTTCTAGAATTTCAGAACAATCATTAGTGTTGATATTTTGAACAGTAAAGTCACACACACACACACACACACACCAGCTTTCTGCTATTGGAAAAAAAAGAGCTGCTTAACAATCTTTTGGTTAAAGGTTGTTATACATATTCTTAATTATTCCTAAAAATAAATTCCTGGGTCTAGCATGTAGGCAAAGATTGCAATCTTTTGTCATAGACTCCCAAATTTCTTCCAGAAAAGTTGCAAAATGTAAACTTTCAGTAGCAATGTATTTGGTAAATTTAGTTGGGAACAAACTATCATAAAAAAACATTCCAACACATTGTTAACCAAGGGAAGACATCATTCCCAGAACATGTTGAACACACCCCACGGAGGAAGGAGAAGGATGAAGGGAGGTTGAACAAATCATGTTGCTGGTTGTTTACCCTGAGTTGGCTTGTGCCTTATGTGGCACAAACTGGGAATAGCCAGAGTAACCAGCCACCGTTGTACAGAAGGTACTGCCCAGGGACACCCAGCTAGGGAGCTGGTGGGCGCTGAAATGCAGCCAGGACATGACTCACCAAGCCAGGTGGCCAGGCACAGAACCGCACCCACCAGGGCACTGAGCATCTTTTTCTAATTTCACAAAGATGCCATATAGACTAGCAGTAGCCCTTGGAAATGGAGAAGGAGGGAGAACTGGGGAGCAAACAAGGGAGAAAGGGCAGTGGAAAGAGCAAAGCCCAGATTCAGGCTGACTCCATAGTTTAGGAAAAAGACACATATGTGCCCCGAAGTAGCTGAAAATCAGAGCAATCGGCTCCCACTCAGCATGGAGCAGGAGTTGCACCTTCACCCCTGTCCCTGCCCTCAAAGGCAGATGCCAGGCTGGTAATTGGTCAGCCTTGTCTCAGAGAAGCCCTTGGTCAGGGTCAGGGATGGGGGCACTGCAGGGTCTCTCAACCATGAACAGCCCCCTGCTTCCTACAAAGAGGGAGATGGTATCAGCCTGGTGGGCACTGAGCTTCTATCACCTGGGTCAGCATACAGGAGGCTTCACAGAGTCCAGTGCATCTCGGGCCCTGTGAGATGAGTGAGGCCCAGGCCGGGCAACTCCATGCACTTGCCTTTGCCACGGAGAAGCGTGGATGTTTCCTTCAGTCTCTCTAAGTCCCCATCCAGTCCATCTGTAAACACTAAAAGGACCTGTTGTTTGGTGGGGGTGGGGGAGGGGTTGGAAGAAGTGTGGAGGGAGAGAAGAGAGAGAGGGACATGGGGCAGGAGAAAGAAGGGGAGGGAAGAAGGGAAAGGAAATGAAGAAGATGGATGCTGTAAATTGCATATTACTTTAAAATGCAAGCATAAGGTTAGCTTTTCTGGTTGTATGCAGACTTTCACCCTGTTCCTTTTTACCCATTTATTTTTTATTTTACTACACAATCATTTTTACTTCAATTTCCCCCAAGCTCCCCCTACCAAAAAAATTTTTGGACCAGCTTAATATGTTCATTTAAAAATACCTTCCAAAAATTATCTTACAATATTCATTGTTATTTATCAATGAAAAAATTTTTAAAATATTGCATTTTCTACAATTAAAACATGTTACCTTTACTCATAGGAATTTTTAATTTTAAAAAGTGAATTATGCCAGTCAAGAAATAAATTCATTGTAAAAATAAATGTAACTTCTGAAGCTTAGAGATGTCAAATTTATTTATTTATTACTGTCAAATTTATTTATAAATTTATTTATTCTTAATAAATGTCACATGGGATCTTGCAGTCCCTGGGGACTTCTGTGGGCATAAAACTTCGGGCCCCTGAGAAGGGAGAGGCAGGCCACATTGGAGAGCCATCAGCTGTCACTGAAGACAGCTCGGCATGCTCACTGCAGAAGTGACAGGCCCTACTCTACATGGCAACCGGTGACCTTCAGATATTTTAAGCGAGGGAGTCTCAAAATATCTCCCAGGGGTCTTTGGAATAGATTATTCCATGGAAGACTCTACATCACTAAAGTGTGGACAACTTGAGGGAAGGGACTTTATCCTTTCATCCCTACGGGCATTATTCAACTAGAGCCTTAGTAAATTGTTGACTAGTCAAAGTGTACTTCCTGTTGGTTTTTGCTGGGTAAAACTATGGTTTTCCTTTATGTAGAATCTCCAGGGAGCAACAGGTTTGTTGGCCTCGGTTACAAAACCTTACCCCAACTTCCTCCCACCCAGGCCCTGCTCTGTAACATGCGTCCTCAGCACTTTTTACCTTCACTTTAGCATTAGAGGAGTGGATGGCATTCTCTCCCAAGGAGAGCAAAAAGGCCACATCCATATGGTTGGTCTTGGCAGCTTGATGAACCAAGAACTTCTGAATGATTTCATTACTGTATTTGTCAAAGCCTGAGTCAAAGGCAAGCCAGCCACTTGAGTCAGGAACCAAGTAGCGAAAGTTTGTGTTGATCTGAGTGGAAATGCTACAGCTGATGTTAGAAAGCACAGCCAACTGTTGCATCAGCTCTGGCAGTAACTCTTGAAGCTTCTCCCAATCTTGCCTTGTGGGAGTGGAGAGGTCAATTCCTACAGATAAATCTATGTTGCATTCTTTGAAGGTAAAGGAGAAAAAAATCAAATTAGTCATCTAGAGACGCATGACCAAGCCCAGAAGACATCAGCCAAGCCTGTCCTGAAAAAAAAAAAAAGTCCCAGACCACCCACAGAAGTATAAGGTTGTTGTTTAACTTAGGAGATAGTTTGTTACACAGCAAAAGCTCACCGACACACCTTATTTTGCTGCGTATAATGCACACCCACGTTTTTGTGTGCATTATACAGGGGATTATTATATCCACAGTATGTAATCATTGTGCCCATGTATAACACACATCTTTATTTTTCCCTCAAAAATTGGGGCAAAAAAAGTGCACATTATACACAGCAAAATATGGTATACTGTTTTATACCTCTACACCTTCTATTCCCTCTACCTGGTATCCGATCCCCTCAATCTAGGTCTTGTTAACTCATTCGTGTCTTTCAAGTAGCAGTTTAAGTGACCTTTCAAATAGCAGTTTAAATAGCCACCTCCCCGAAGTTCTTTCTGACTCCTGTCCCTGGCTCTTCACATTGAATTACCAAATTCCCTCGATTTACTTTGCCAGACCTTCTCTGCCACTCAGCAAGGATTCCTTGAGAGCAGGACTGTGTCATCTTACTTTCCCAGTGCCCAAAACAGACAGATGCTCGTTAAATGTTTGACAGATGAAGACAGGAATGCAAATGAGCCTTCTTCCAGCACAAGATATACTACTTCCTTTTCCCCTGGAATTTTTCTTTCTCATTCACCACCCATGTGTATACCTTGTTTCAGGGGAATGTATTACAAAAGATCAGGACTGACAATCACTCCCAATTTTCTATTACCTCTACCTGAAAATTTTAAAGCCCTTCCACAGGAATATAAGTAGATTTTGAAACTCCATTGATCTTTTGAAGGGGGAACTCAAGAGTGAGAAAATTTTTAGATTTAGGTAATAGTTAATAAGTTTCATAGTTAATTCATGCAAAAAGCTATTGTTTCAGAACTCAAGGCATGGCCCACCCTGACTCCAGGAGACCACAAGCAAGTCAACCTTTGTGCCCCAGAAGAACAGCATCAAATTGGTATCTGAGCCCTCATGTTCCAAGGAGAGACACCCCATTGCCCGGGACAGAGACAAAGAAAATCACCCCAGACACAGGACACAGGACTCAGTTAGAAAATCACCAGTCAACAGATGAAAGACTGACAGGGAAATTATCAGACTGCAGCTTTCGTCTGATTAACCTCTTTCCTGATCCAAATCCCTTACTTACACTTTTTCCTCCTTATAAAAATCTTGGCTTAGGGTACAAACTCGCCATCTTCTCAGATGGCCAGCCATCTGAACAAAGCGCCCATAAAGATTCAATCCCTGTCTGTGCTTATTGGTTCTGGTAGTGACAGGCAGCACGAATGCCGACTTTTCCAGTTTCACTTTTGGTCTTCGCCCACCCACTCACAGGTAAATAAAATCACCCGCAAAATTCTACTGAAGAGGTAAGAGTTGGTGGTCACAGATGCACCTGGATTAGAATCTGAATGAATGTCAGTATGTAACTTATTGGCCATAAAAGGATCACTATTATTAATTACTCCTGGACATCAGACAAAACTTGGCACTGCCCAGGGCAAGCCAAGGCATATGGACATCTCCTCCTTAGGCCAGCACACATTGGAGAATTTTGCTCAGAATCAATAAAAACAAAACTGAACATGGTTGCTGGGGGCAGGGGGGGCAGGGGCAATTTTGAGAAAAATATATTAATATTGGACCCTTCAGCAGTGAAAAGGGTTACAAACAGTGTCTTAAAGTTTCTCAGGGGCCTGAGATCAATGGGTGGGCCATGAGTTTTTCATTCCCTAATTACTATACTTCAGGCTACCTGGCCTAGTGTGTTTCTGGAGTCACCAAAACAGAAAATGACTTCCTCCCTTGATTTCCTATATAAGGAACCACGATGCTTACATAAAACATCTTGGCTTTGTTTTAATTTTTCAATCTCTCATTGAAATTCACCAAAAAGAGTTTCCACAGATGTGAATCCCATTTTTATATCAGATCTGTTTTCAGGAAAAAAAAGAAATTTCCCTTTTGCAGTATGGTATTATATTATTTCAACATCCAATTTACATTTTCCCCAGGGACATTTCAGCTGGCTTTATTCTGTAACACAAGGAGCATTTTCTTTCCCTGTTAATGAAGAGGGTTTGAACCTCATCAGATAACCTCCAAGGTCTTTATGATTTTGCTTTATGACCCTAGAATTCTAGAATGAATTAGAATCCAGCTATTAAAGTATCAAGCTAATTGTATCCAAAAAGTTGAAAGACAAAGCTGAAGGTAAATATAAATCCTAATTTATTGCATGGTGCAAAATGAACTGAAAAGAGAAGCCAGAATCCTATACTTCTTTTCCTCTCCTGGATAATACCCAGGTGCATATGAACACAAAAATTGGACTTTAATTTCCGAAGAATCTGAACTGCTTAATGCAGGACATCCCATAGTCCATGCTTACTTAAAACACGTTACACATGCACTCTTTTCAGTTGATTTCTGAGTTCACGAAGGACACTGCAAAGTAGTGATATTCTTTAGACACTGTAAACAAAAATATTAACTTAATACTCTGGAAAACTGGCTCCAGCTTTTGACTCCAGCTGCTGGGAAATCCAACTCTGCCTCCATTTTTTTCCCATCTGCGTTTCTTAATCTGTCTTGTGTTTCCCATACTGATACTGGAAACTGGGTATCATAATAATAGCATCTGCTTCACATGGGGTTGATGTAGGAATATTGGACTCATGGGTTCCATCATATACTCTTCTCTATGATTCCATACTGCACGGTACTTCACTATACCATCCTATACATCACTATACCATATCATACCATTTGACGATATTCGATGCTATTCTATACTACACTATCATGAGCCTAAAAATGGCATTTCAGTCAATGACAGACATATATACATCTGTGGTCCCAGAAGATTACGATGGAGCCAAAAATTCCTGTTGCCTAGTGATGCTGTAGCCATGTAGGTCATAGTGCAATGTATTATTGTTTGTGGCTGCCTCAGTCTGTGGGTAGTAACGTGATTGCTGGAAATGCCAGGGGCCACAGTGAGCTTTCCACAGGCATCTCTTTCGAAACCTATGTTGCAACTGAACCAAACCTTTGGTTCTTATTACACCGAGAGACAGACACCCTTCAGCAATAACCATTAGAAAACTTTGAAACAAAAAGTTTATTACTTACAGGCCCTGAGGCATACAGGCATGCCAGGGGAACACAGTGAGATTACGGGTGGAGAGAGAGAGGAGAGAGTAGAGGCCTGAGGTTCTGCTTTTATTGGAGTCAAGCATCAGGGAGGAGAGCTGTTCTGCGATTCACTCATTATTGGTTAATTGAAAACATGTAAGGGTGAATTTAAAGCACGAGAAAAACAAGTGGCCCTAGTGGTCAGTTATCAAAATCAACCAAGATCTCTCAAACAAAGGAGCCTTCGTGGTGGGGGTGGCCTGACTCTCCATCCATCGAGGCGGGAGCTGTGTTTATTCCAGGCTCCTCTGAAGCAGATGTCCCTTTGAATTGGAGGCCTTGGCAATGGAAGCTCAAATCAGACATGTCCTTTACAAAAAGAGAAGCCCACACTCAGAGCTGACACTACAATCACTCACGTGTTTGTGGTGATACTGGTGTGAACAAACCTACTGTGCCATCAGTCCTGTGAAAGCGCAGCGCCTACAATGACAGCAGCAGGAAGTGCCATCTGGGTCTGCGTAAGTGCACTCTACGATGCCCACAGAACGATGAAGTCGCCCAAGGATGCATTTCTCAAAAGGTATCCTCATGGTACAAATTGGTTGTTACAGAATAGTCATGGGGATGGAAAGTACAGCATAGGGAATGATGTTTTAATAACCATGTACAGTGTCGGATGGGTATGAGACTTACCCGGATGATCATGTAGGAAGTTACATGATGTCTAATCACTGGGGTGGACACCTGAAACTAATATAATGTATGTTATCTGTAATTGAAAGATTAAAAAAAATATTTTTTTAAAAAGAGGGTATCCTCACAGTTAAGTGACAGGTGACTGTGTATCATACTGTGTAATACTCTTCTACATCGTACTATGTTTCATTATGCCATACTAGCCTTGTACTTAAACTATGATTTGAGAAACAGCAGAATCAGCATCACCTGGGAGCTTGTTAGTAACGGAATTCTCTCCAGAACTTGATTCAAACGCGTGTTGAAGTTTGAGAGGCCCTGTTAGGCTCTGCTCTACTACATATACCAAAAAGCAACACAAAACAGTATTTAGTACACAAACTCTACAACTAGACTTACTCAAGTCCAAACCTCAGCTTTGCTGTTTACTGTGGCCAAATAACCTGATTTTTCTGTGCTTTGGTTTCCTCATCAGTAAAACAGTATCTGTTCAATAGGTTCATGTGAAGATTTAATAGTTTAATATGGGGAAGCCCTCAGAAGAGCCCCTGGCACAAACACAAAGCACCAGCTAAAGCTTGGCTCTCCTGATTATGATGTGGTTGTGCTGTAGAATCTCACTTCCTGTGGGAAGGAGGCAGAGTCATCCATGAAGACATTCTCTGGGTCCATCACCCACTAAAAGGCAAGTCTCAAGAAAATATCAGAAGAACAGACCCAGACTGTTGGGAAGAGGAACTTTAGTCTCTGGACCCTGATGTTTTGGATAAAAGCTTGAGGAGATAAAATGTTGGGAACTGCTCTGCCTGGTTTCAGGAGTTGTAACCACCCCCCATGGATAAGGCTGATTGAGCGACCTTTGGACTGTGAGCCACTAAGCAGACAAAGCTTATCTCCCTGGCAGGAACGCTGCTTCTGCTTCATCCATCTCTGGCCCTCAATGCTTAGTCAGTTTGTTAATGACGGTTAGTCAATGACGGATAAGACGGATAAGACCCCTCAAAGGAGGGGCAACCTAAGCCAGACACGATCACTTGGGAGGCCCTCAAGGAAGTACTCAGGGGGCTGAAGCAAAGAGGGGGGGATGGACCCTCGCTCCCTGGCTATTCTGACACAGCCTGAGTCCCCACTTCTGTCTGGGAGAAGTGCTTCCTGGCTCTAATCCACTTAAGCCTGAAAACCAGTGATGGGAGAGGCGGTGCAGCCCCTTGCCCGGCTAGAGCAGGAACTGGGGTGATCGGGCATAAGAAAGAATTCCTAAAGTCCCGCGAAGCCTGCTTTGCTAAGAGTGCTTTCATTCATATGATAAGGGTCCAAGCAGGAAATGAGTATGTCTCCCAAAGGTTTTGCAACCCCCTTACCTGACGGACACTGACTCAGACTAAGCCCTCAGATTTCTTTGAAATGCTATCTATTGTTTGATCCTTGCTGCCTGACATTGATTGATGAGCTTTACCTGTATTCCTGTGTGTTACGAACCTAATAAAAGCCATTGAGGAAGGGGTTCTTGGTCCTTCTCCTTTGAGAGATTGATCACCTCTCCTCTCCATGCATATCATGTCTTGGTAGTTTTATTTTCATTTGTGGCAGACGGGGGGGCACTTGTGGGCAGTTTCCCCCACAATAAAATGGAAGGGAGGATGACCTCAGCCATGTGGAAGCAGAGAGACCCCTGTCCAGAGCCCCTAGAAAAGAGTGTGTTCTATTTCATATGAATCACCATCTAACTGATGTTATTATTCTCTGCTCCTATTTCTCTTTCCATACACCCCAATCTTCAGTGAGCTGTGTTTACACATTCCAGTCTAGTTTCATCTGTCCACAAGGGATAAAGGGAAGAGTTGTGAGGACTTTGCAGAGACAGAGTTCTGAGAAAGTTCAGGCCTCTGGATGCCAGAGTGGTGACAGCCAGGGAATGATTTAAAGAATCCCCAGGGGGAGGTGAAGAACAGCAGTAGGAGTGCAGTCCAGTTGCCCTCCCCCCAGGTCTTCCTCCCCCTCCCCCAGCTAGAAGGATCTGTTTTATTCAGAGAACCCATAGGGCCCCTGACACTTATGGTGGGCTTGTGGATCAAATGGCAAACCCTCTGGCACTCACCTTGTGGAATGCAGACCTTGTAAAGAATTTCCTTCTCCAGATTCTGCAGGGACTCGAAATTGTCTTGGTAGTACACTTTGTCAGGGTCATTAGTAATCTGCAAAAGCTGAGACTTTGCAGCCTCTCCTACACCAATGGCAAAAATAATTATGTTTCTGTCCCTGAGGGCCTTGGCTGGCACGGCTACATTGTCCTGGGCCACCCCATCGGTGATCACAATCAAATATTGAGGAAGACTGGGCCTCCCTCCTCTTGAACTGTCAAAAAAAGGCAGGGTGAAATTCAGGGCTTTCCCAGTGCGGGTGCCATCGTTCATCTGCTGAACTTTTGAGATGGCTTTGTGAATTTCCTCCTTGAGGAAGAAGTGGTTGAGTTTGAATTCTTCCTGAGGGTTCGAGCTGAATTGCAAAAGGCCAATTCGGATTTCATCAGCACCGATACTAGATTGATTCACCATCCTCTTCATGAATTCCTTCATCTTTTCAAAGTTCTTTGGGGAGATGGATTCTGAACCATCTATCAGAAAGATAATGTCAGCTTTCCTGTTCTTACAGGCTGGAGGGGGTGGGAAGGAGCAAAACAGAACATTTGCTCAGAGCCTGAAATTAATCACGAGTCCTCAGAGACAGTCTGAGGTGGCATATATACAACATGAAAATATTTTTAAAGGGGTTAGGGGAGAGGAAGTCAATGAAATAAATTTTCTATGACCCAGCACTAACAAGTCTCAAAATAGACACAGCTGTATAATAAAGACATAAAATTTGACCAGTTTTGCTCATTCTAGGTCATGGTCATTCTGTGTCCAATACTCACTTGTGGACTAGGGAATCCACATTTCAAGAATGAAGCCTATTCACACAGATTAGACACATATGTTGTGGTAGTGGGAGGAGGAGGAGAGAGAGAGAGAGAGAGATGGAAGAAAAATTCTTACTCTCTGAGAAGCAGATGTCTTTTACCACTTCCTGTTGGATGGCCTTCAGTGAATCAAACTCATGCACGAAAAACACCTTGTCTTCAGCTATCTCCTTAAGCTCAGTGGTGTTAGCATCTCTGACCCCAATAGCATAAATGTTGACTCTGTTGCTCCTCAGTGCCTTTGCAGCTATGGCCACCGGGTCCTGAGACTGACCATCAGTGATGACTATGAGATACCGAGGTGTGTTGCTGCGAGCGGTGTCTGCAAAGACCTGAGCCATGTTTCTCAAGGCCTGACCTGTCCTGGTGCCACCTCCGTTCTGCTGGATGCCATCAATGGCTACCTTCAGCTGTGTCACATTGGAATGCTGGCTGAGGATGAATTCACTATTAATTTGGTCTGAATACTGAACAACTCCAAACTGTACTCTGTCAAGCCCAATGTGGAACATCTTTATCACCTCCTTCATGAACGCCTTCATTTGAAGAAAATCATCTTGTCCAATGCTGCCAGACCCATCAATAAGGAAGTAAATATCGGCCTCCTCAATGTTCACACAGCCTAGATAACAAGAAGCAGGAGCAACTCATTAGAAGAGAGGCAAGACAGCATGAGCTGAGCCCCAGCTGCCTAGTCAGTGGCTCAGCAACTCAGCCTGGATTGGCTGCCTCCTCTTCCTCTCTTCCATCTCCACTCCCCTACCAGTTTGCCCTGGAGCCGGATAAACCACTCCCGGATAAACCACTTGCAACTAGATTCTTGTCTCAGAGTCTGTTTCTGGTGAACCCTATTCAAGAAATGAAGTACACATTACTTGACAGTTGTCAAAGGGGGAAGTTAAGTTAAAAATAAAATATCAGAGCATATTTGAAGAAGTGAATTGTCTCGGTATCCAATATTCCTGCTTCCCATGAAAGTCACACTTTTTAAATATATGGGCACTTTCTAGAATTTCATTTAATTAATTTAAATGAATTTAAAACTGTTTTAGACTCTGTCTCCACCACTTAGTAGCAGGCTTGCCCCTTTGCATCTCAGTATCTTAATCTGTCAAACAAGAATCTTAACATCTGCTCAGTGAGTTTATTGTAAGGATTAAATGAGATTATGGAAACATAGAAGAGGTGAGTATTAAAAACTCATGGTGAAGGTCACCCAGTGTTTTATATGTGCCACCCAGCAGATTCCTAAGAATGAAACACAACTTTCTCCTCACACTTTTCAGGAAAGGCAGCCCAGCCTTGTGTTATTCATGCCTGGATTCCCTTAACCCAGGGAAGAACCAAGAGCTTCTTAATGTTTCCTGGGCGAAAGGGAAGTTGTCTGAGAAGGGAGTTGCATTCATTTGGGAGGACCTTGGTCCAGCCGATACGTGAGATGTATGTACCCAAAAAAACATATACTTCCTGTTTATCTGAATGAACTACAAATTTCACTGGGCATCCTCCCCCTAGAGGAGCAGGCATTGTAAGGGGTGTGGCTTAGAAGGGAGTAGGGAGTGGTCACCTGCCACTATGGTGTTTGCGGAATACTTAGAGACTGAAGGGAAAATTCTGATTAAAAGAGGCAGAAACTTGGACTTTGCTGGAACCCAGTACCCGCTGGTGATAGGTAGATAGCTAGCCCAAGTCTGAGAAAAGAACCACGGTATCCCAGGGCCTTTGCACAGTCCAGCGGAGCCCAGAGACCTGAATACCGCCTGGTACTATACGTTCTTGCACATCTCGGCAGGGGAAGATTTGGAGGCTGTGGCTGGGGAGCGAGGGGAGAAAGATATTTCTTACGCTCTGGCTGCTGCTAGGCATCCACATCTGTTACGTACACAAAGTGCCGAGCAGAGTGGCCGCCAACACAGCAGGTGACCAATAAGTGGTAGGCGTTACAAACATTAGGATCAGCCAGGACAGATTCTTTACCTCTAAGCTACCCCCAACCCCAGTCCTCCATACTTTGGACTGATTGTCCTGATTTCAGGTTTTGTTCTAGCTGCTGTGCCATCTGGGAAAGAAAACAGCTCTCATGTTTTGATGCTGTTTGTGAATTAGGAGAGAAAAGGAGCCTTCTCTCCTTTCCTGCTGATCAGAGGCAAGGGGAGCACAGGGAAATGAAATTCATATTTAATGATATTGTTTCTCATTCCCAGGACTGAGAAAGGGACCAAAGAAAAAGGTGGGGATTTATTTATGTTAAATCCCTAGACCACAGCACAAAGTAGTCAAAAAAAATCACATGAATATGTGGTGATTGTTTAAAAAAATAAAAGCGTAGTCATTTCACCCTGAAGATATAACTGTATTTTTTGGACTATAAGACACACCTTCCCCCCCCCCCCAAATTTGAGAGGAATATTGGTTGTTAATGCTGCTGTTGAGTTCTGTTTACATTTACATTGGTGAAATATTATATTATTTATGTTATTAAATATTTTACCACACTTTTTTGCTTCAAAAATTTTTCCCTATTTTCCTCCTCTAAAACCTAGGCGCGTCTTATGGTCCGGAAAAAAAAAACACTAATCACAAGCCTTGAAGTTTTAAGCTCATTATCAACATTTCAAATTATCTTCTTTCTATAATTCTGATTTGAGTCTAAGAAATACTAGCATGGGTAGACAAAAATAGACAAGCAGACTGACAGACACAAAGATCATTATAACAGCCAGTAAATGGCAAATTTTGGATTTAAAATTCAGGTAATTTGACCCCAAGGTGCACATACTTTACTGCTATGTTCTTTTTTGTTTTTTCCAGTTTCTTTTTTAACTACACATACAGCAGGAGGTTTCCTAACCAATCTCCTGTGAGTGGCTCCCCAGATAAGTGGCTCCTCAACTAATCAGCGCTCTCCCTTCCCTCTGCAACACATGAGCAATACTCCCACAATGCACTGAGTGCCTTCCTCTGGAGGCTTCCCAGTTGAACGCTACAGAGTTCTGCCTTGCTCAGCAGAAAAATAAGCCTTCCAGGAGCAATGTGCGTTTATCTTCAGCCTGCTCATGGCAGATTTGTTTTTGTAATTACACAACAAATCAAACATGGTGCAAAATCAGCAGGATATGGGTATGAATACAAGAGGTTTCTTACATCCATGAAAACCAGGTTAACTTCTCAGAGAGGCCAGTAAAGGCAAGTTGTTATTGGAGAAATTGCTGGTGTACTAGATAGCACTGTAAAAGACTGAATTTTCAAGATCATAAAAATCAATAAAGATTTCTGTCCTCAGATTGTTTCAAAAGTGGTTAAGTCATCTTCCCATTTCAAAGAAACTGGAAACTATAGAAAATATACTACTGGGTGATTGATAAAGAAAATACACAAAATTCCTATCCGGAGAGCTCACATTTAAAGAAGTGTTGGCTCTACATGAAAGATTAAAAAAACTGATGTTCATTTATTAAGTCAAAAAATTTTAATTTCAAGAACATTCATATCTTTTTAAAAATGATTTCCTGCTTTATATGACTTAAGATTTAGTCAAGCTATATTCAGATCCCTAGGGCTTCTACTGTAAATATACATATATTTTCATCTAATTATTAAAATGAATGAGGGGTAAGATAGAAAGGGGGAGTAATGTTCACTATTTACTTCACATTCTTCTGCGCTGTTTAGAATCAAGACAAAATTATTTTAATTGTATAAGTTTTGTGTTTCAGTTTCTTAATAAATTGACTCCATAATCTTTTCTTGGTTGGGCAAGGGAGAGGTAGACAAGGTGAGTGGATGTATGGAGAAAGCAGAGTAAAGATTTTAAAAAACCCAGATCTAATTTGGGAAAGGTCCTCCTACCTTGTTGTAGAGCATTGTCCATCTCAGTAATGGAAACTGTTTTGCCCACAGCCTCAGGGCAGAGCTGGTTCTTAATCGCGCTTCCCACAGAGGAGAGTTGCAAAAAGGATTCCAGAGGGATGGCATGCTTCCCAGGGGGATAGGATGCTATCTTCTCCAGGTCCCCACTCTCTGAGGCGAGTTGGGTGCCCACTGCATAGATGGTAACCCCTAGCCTTCGGAGGAGAGAGGCTGGTCTGGACACCTTGTCTTGAGAGAAGCCTTCCGTGATGACCATAGCTATCTGCCGCACCCCTGGCTTGGCCTGGCTGCCCCTCTCCTGCACAAAAATCTCATTCCTTAGGAAATCCAAAGCAGCACCAGTCTTGGCCTTTCCTCTTTTTTCCTGGTAGGTTAGTTTGCCCAAATGCTCCAAGATTTTGGCTGGAGTCTGAAAGGCATCCAGTGAAAACTCAAGTCGTGGTTCCTCACCGTAAAAAACCAAGCCGATTCGCACAAGATCGGGATGAATGCTTAGAGAGCTAACGGTGGTCTTTAGGAAATTGACAACTTGTTGGAAATTCAGTTGCCTGCCCCTGCTAAATTCCTCAATGAGGAATACCAAGTCAGCAGGAATAGCAGTTGGACATGCTATAAAAAAAAACAAAAAGAAGGGCTTTATTTTAGCATGAGGACAGAATAATAAAGACAACACTCATTTTGTATAGGAAGATTATGCTATAGTTTAATATACCATAAGAATTATATATTTATTTATTTTTATATACTGTAATATTTAGTATCACAAACTGTAATAATGTTATGCGAATGTATATTAATACATTTCAGAACTTAGTAGAAGTCTTTATGACCATCACTTAGCATGATGGTCAAAGATCATAACAAGGTTCATACCTACCCCCAAAATTTTTTACATGAAGAGTATTCACATCACTTGCAAAACATGTACATGGATATCCACAAGGAAGTGCTTTAAGGTCATTTTTCAATTCATCAGAGTCTATTAAAAACATCTGAGCCTCGCTTAACTAGTTTTTTTCTTTATTTTTCTAGTTTCAAAAAAACCCTGTGTCAAATTCTCTTTTTATAGACCTGAAACCTGGATTTAATAACTTTCCTTCTGCCCTGATAAAAGACACAAATAATAACTTGTGAGTATTAACTTCTGTGCCTTTTTCTGTAAGTTCCATGTTATTTCAACAGAGGCAATATTCCCATCAAAAGTCTTTGTCCAGATGTTGGGCTTACTGCCTGTTTTATTTTGCTATGAAAGAATCCTCCCTTTAACTTGCCATAAATGGACTATTGGAATTATAACTGCATTAAATTCCCTCCTAAGAGGAATTGAGACACCACTTTCACAGTTTAAAGAAGTCCTTACTATGAAAAAAAAACAACTAAACTCTGTCCACATACCAAAAAAGACCCAAATCTGCTTTTTTAAAAGGATTTTTAAAAAGATTTTATTTATTTTTCTTTAGAGGGGAAGGGAAGGAGAGAAGGAGAGAAATATCAATGTACGGTTGCCTCCTGTGAGTCCCCTGCTGGGAACTGGCCCACAACCCAGGCATGTGCCCTGACTGGGAATCAAACCGCGATTGTGTGGTTCGCAGGCCCGCACTCAATCCACTGAGCTACACCAGCCAGAGCCTCCAAATCTGCTTTGATGTAGGAAAAAAGTCAAACCCCCCAGCAGAGAGCCAAAACCACATGAACAGGGGGCTGAAATCAGTGTGGAGCAGCGTGTGAACAACACAATATTGCGAAACAAAGTTTGGAGAACAGACTATAGGGGCATCAGAATAATCTTTTGACTTATCTTTGGTTTTTTTGGTATCCTAAAATTTCCCCCTTGGCCCTTTTTTATAAAGAACCAAAAATCAATCCTGGATTTAAAAAAAAAAAGATGTTGCCCTGATTTTGCCATGTCTAAAACACCTTCTTTAGAAACCCAAGCATCTGTGGCTTCCCCCTTTCTTTACCTGCTGGTACCAAGTGCTATTATTCTTCTCTCAAGTTGTCATTGGGATTAATCCCCTTTCCTCATTATCAGAGCCACCATTGGCTAGACCTAAACTAAGCATCCTCCCTATACAAACCAATGACAGCTCAGCTTTAAAGTCCTTCTGAGTCAGCGGTGTCATGTGGATTCTAGCCTGCACACTGAAGATTTCCTTAAAGACCATTTCACTTTTCCTGCTTAAAAGCCTGCTGCTACTTCCCAGTGTCTTTAGGACCCCATAATCAGGGTTCATCCTACCTAATCAAATCTCATCCCTCACTACTTCTAAACCTTCCCCCAATCCCAGTTGGCTCCTTCTTTTCCCCACCTTCCATATGCATCCAGCCCATTCCTACTTCCACACCCTTACTTATGTCTTCCCTTACCAAGAGAACCCTCCTCCCCCAAATCACACCCATTTTTAAGGGACCAACACAATTCCTCAAGGGTTCCAAAAGGCCCTCCTTTTGTTCTACTTCTACTTAATATAGTGTCCACAAGGTGCTTCTTAGTTCCTTATTATCACTACTTGGATTTCCTCTTCTGTCTCACATATGTTTGTCTTTTCTGCCTATAAACTTACAAGGACCCTCAAGCTCTAGATATAGAGAGGTCTGGGCAGGACTATGTTAGTTCATAGAAAGTACGGATTGACTGTTTCTAGTTTTGAGGATCGTCTAGAAGCCACACCAAGCTTTGAGTCATGGGGCCGCTCCATCAGGAAGGTCACTTAAGAACTGAAGGATGAAGTTTTGACTGTGGGCATTCCAGGCTGATGGTATAATGTATTTAGGGCAGAGACAAAGGTGGGAAAGCATGACACATATACAGCAGATGGTGAGTAGTTCAGCTTATCTAGTGGTTAAAATGTATA
Source organism: Sturnira hondurensis (assembly GCF_014824575.4). Taxonomy (NCBI): domain Eukaryota; kingdom Metazoa; phylum Chordata; class Mammalia; order Chiroptera; family Phyllostomidae; genus Sturnira; species Sturnira hondurensis. The sequence continues at coordinate 8,752,161 of NW_028085930.1, forward strand.
AAAGAACTTAGCAGGAGATAATGCTCAGTGGTTCTCAACGAACAGTGGTACCCACCCCAGTGCACATTTGGAAACATATAGTGGTGTTTTGAATTGTCATAGGATTCAGGGATGCTACTAGCAGGGATGGGGGCTGTCAAACCTCTAGCAGTGCAAAGGACAATCCTACACTATGAATTGTTTCACCCAACATGCTAAAGCATCTCCCTTGAGAGTTCTGAGCGATAGCCTATGACAGGCCTTTGTTTAATCTCTGGGGAGAAGCCTGAATGCTCCTTCTCAAAAAGGCTTATGGTAACATGGATTATTGTTCAGAAATATTTACTCCCTACACCTCACTTCCATGGTAGAAATATACTTTCTTGCCCCATTGATGATGACATGGCCACATGAATTATTTTGGCTGACGGAATGTTAGCAGATGATGAAGCAGAGGTCTGAAAACTGCTTATGCAGCTGAGATTTCTCTCCTGAACCTCTATAATTGCCATGGGAAGAATATGCCTAGACTATGAATATGAAGAATATACCTAATGATCTCAGGAGGAAGATGAGAGAAAGCTATGGAACATAGCCAATGGAAATCAGGCAACCCTTAGCCAAATCCCAAATCTGTGAATGAGCCCAGACAAGATTAGCAAAGCCATTCAGTTGAATCCAAAGAGGATCAGCTGACCCCCCAGCAGACCTGTGAAAATAAATGTTTTCAGTCACTGCCTTTTGGATGATTTTTTATGCAGCGTCGTTGTGACTATAGTTAATTAACACAATGTCTACACCTGAAACAACTCCATGCCCCTGTCTCTTCTCCATCCACCAGTGCTAGTGCCCTAGTACTGAGGAATCCAGAATGCCCCCTTCTCTGCTCTTTCCCCAGGCTTTCCTGTTATGCTGACTTCTCAGTGGCTCACACGCCTAGAGACCAAACCTTACCTGCTGTAGTCTCTTCGTCCGGCACTGTCCTGGACTCAGACTGCCCCATCGCATGGATCATCTCATGCACATTTTGTGTCACCTGTCTGACTCCATCTTGTCCTTGCATCTCATATATAAGGGATGGGGTCCCCATCCCCTCCAGTTCTCTTTTGTCAAAGTCCTGTAAGCCCACAGATATGACTTGTATGCCTTTATTCTTCAACGTCTGTGCGGTTTCCAGGACCTCATCCTCAGATTGGCCAGAAGTAATGACCACTACATATTGGGGGATGCCCTGGAGAAACCGGCTTCCCGCTGCCTCCTGGAAGAAGGTCTGGTGGAGGTATCGCAGAGCTTTGCCTGTCTTCCTGGAGCCACCCCGGAGCACAAAGCGTTCACGGACATGAGCAATCATCTCCTCCTGGCTCTGGTAGGCATTGAGCAAAAATTCAGTGTGGCCTTGACCACCATACTGAGCCAGCCCAACCTGGTACTTGTTTCTGCCAATGTCTAGTGTGCCAATCACTCTGGAGATGAAATTCTGCATCAACTGGAAACTGGCCTGTGATGTGTTCTGTGAGGTGTCGGCAAGAAAGACCACATCTCCATAGGCCTGGGTGAATTCTCGATCTGAAGAGAGAAATGGGGAGGAAAAGACAAAGAGGAGAAAGTAAATCAAAACGAGATCTCATGGAAACTGAATACAAGGGTAGTTTAGTGTTGGGGACATAAGACTGTCACAGGCTCCCCTCCTCTTATAACCCACTGCCTGTATTGTCTGCTTCATTACACTAAAGTATCTTTTGATTATTCTTCTACCAATGGAGGAGACAAAGGAAGTTAACATATACTGAGCAGTTACTTTGTGCTAGAGATTTTCATATACTTTATTTGACTTAATTCTCATAAACTATCCTGGTAGGCAAGTATTATTATCTTCATTGTGCAGATGAAAAAACTGAAGTGGAGTTTAACTGCTTAGCCATGCTCACAGAACTAGAAAGCAGCAAAGGCAGGATTTAAAAATTAAACATGTCTCTGGACTTCAAAACCCATGCTATTCCATCTTACCAACATGGCAGGGTGTTCTTTTTCACCCATGAGAATGCCATCCATCCTTTAATCCCCAGCTCAGATGTTCCTTCATCTAGGAAGCCTCCCCAGGTGAAGGATGGATGAGAGCATCCTCTCTCCAAGGATGGCGGAGAGCTCCTTCTCCTACCTTCCACGGCACTCATTGTATCTTGTCTCATATTGCAAATAGACACACTGGTTGTAATGCTGGATTTGACGCCCTGGTTGTAATGCTGGATTTGACGCAGTTTCTTACCTTTCATTTTACCTTCCACTGCTAAACACAGTGTCTGAAGAATGCCCCCTGCGACATCCTGCAGGATATTGAAGTTTTCAGTGTTAAAGAGAAACCTCTCAAAGGGCTCACTGGCAATTTTTTGCAGCTCCTGGACATCCTGGACGTTGATGCCTACCACATACACCACAACTCCATCTTCTTTCAACCTGTCAGCTGCCTCCTGGACTTCATCATTTGACTCCCCATCTGTCACCAGGATAACCATCTGAGGAACCTGCTCTTTGGCCCGGCTTCCAGCTGCCTCAGTCAAGTACTTGGTCCTGATAAACTCAAGGGCAGCCCCCGTGTCTGTGCCTCCTGTACGGTAGGGCAGATTCTGGATACGCTCCAGGAGCACACCCTTCTGAGAGTACTGGTTCAACTGAAAGGCTGGGTAGATGTTGTCACTATACTGAGCGAGTCCCACTCGGACCTGGTCCCTGCCAATGTCAAGCCCTAGGATGACAGAGTGAAGGAAGTTTTTCACTTTCTGGAAGTTCTGGGGTCCGATGCTGGTTGAGCTGTCTACCAGAAAGACAATATCTGCCAGGACGTCTTCTCTGCAAGCTGCAATAGAGAGGACAAAAGGGATAGTCTGTCGACCTTCACTCAAAAGGCTTAGAACAATGAAGGCAAATGGTGTACAGGAAGGCACAGCAATACCAGGCACACTATGCTCAGTGGTCCTCAGATGCCCCAAATGATGCCATGCTCAGAAAAGTAACAGCATCCCTTGTGCCTTTCCCTCCCTCCACTCCATCACCTTCTGAGAATTCTGACATGCTCTGCTGATACCTCCAACCTTGCAATCCACTTGGGCAATTCCTTAACTCTCATTAAGAGAAAAACACTTCTATAAATGCAACAAGCATGCTGAGAAAGGGGCTGCACTCTCTCCAGTGGGAATGAACTTCAGGTCTAGGAGTGTGCTGGCACCAGCAGCTCAGAAAGCTGGAAAGTATCCCAGGTTTTATGATATATCTCATTATAGCTCTACCACTTAGTAGGCCTTTGAGCTATTTATCACTCATCTCTATAGGACCCAATCCTCTCTCTGCAGCACTGAAACTTTTATACCAACCCTCACAGCCTCATGGGATTGTCTTGAGGATAAAATAAGATAATCTACTGTAGCAGACAATAGCGGTGCTCTGCCCAGGTCCTTCTGGATTCCTTTTTACTATTCCTATACACCACTCGTTGGAGGAATTCTCTTCGGAGGACTCCTCTTTGGGTACTGGAGCTGCTTTGCCTACAATATATGAAAACCTAGCTCCTTGCCTTGGGTCAGGACAATCCTGAGCTCTCCTGTAGGGTCAAGCTAAAACTACCCTCGGTGGAACCTTTGCCTGAGATCACACCCTTCCTTTCCTTCCTCTTCTCCGTCCTACATCCCCTACATCCTTACCGACCTCCCTGGGGACCTCTTCCATAACCAGTGATGTGCATCTACATCCTTACCTTGGGCTCTACCTAACCCATGTAGAAATACCAAAATAAAGACTAAGTGATGAAACGTCTATGCTCTTATGAATTTTGATGGAACCCACAAGAAATCTTCTCTTTTGCTTTTCAAAATTTGGTGCTTTTTATAGTTTAGTGATTAATTTATAAAGAATTTTCAGCCCTGGCTAGTGTGGCTCAGTTGATTAGAGCATCCTCCCATAAACCAAAAGGTCATGGGTTCTATTCCCAATCAGGGCACACACCTTGGTGGTGAGTTTGGTCCCTGGTTCGGGGCACATGCAAGAGGCAACTGATCAATGTGTCTCTCGCACATAGATGTTTATCTCCCTCTCTCTCTCCCTTCCCCTCTCTCTAAAATCAATAAGCATGTCCTTGGATGAGGAGCAAAAAAAATTTTTTTCACCAGTTTAGGCTCCATCACCACCAAGAGAAGCACAAAACTGATAGCAAGTACCTCATCACAGGTAATGACCTAATGCATATGGGCATCTCTGGTGGACTAAGCATTGTGATAAGCTCTTTACTTGCATAATTTTATTTAATGCTTTCAACAAGTCTCTGAGGCAGGTACTATCATCCTAGAAAAAAATGATAGATCCAGAGAGATAATATAACATGTCTAAGATCTCACAGTCAGAAAGCAGAGAAACAGGATTTGAACTCAGACCTTTCTTTTCCCTAAATTTATCCTCTTAACCAGTATACCAGAGCAACACACTAGTAGTAAAATAAGCCAGCTTCCTAGTAGTGAAATAAGCCAGCCTCCTTGGGGACCTAAGCCCCACTCTTTCTCTCTCAGCCCCCCATCCAGGCAATATGAGTAAATTAATCTAGGAATAATAATACCATAGGGACAGATATTTCTTTCATTAAAAATGAACTTATCCTGCATGCCTATATAGAACTGACATAAACCTGTAGGGTTTTTTTTTTAGAAAGGAGTAGATAAGTTTGGGTCAATGATTAGAAAAGAGCATATAGTATAGTTGGTTTAGTAAAATTTTGATATCAAAATCAAATATGCACACATGGGAAAAATAAGGACAGTAGATGGGGTGAATAAGAGATAAAGCCTTGAGTTCTGTGACTTCTAGATCAGAAATAAAAAGAGGAAATCCATTGTACCTGGGGAGATACGGTCAACCGGTTGTGCTGCCTTTGCCAAAGTATCACAGAGCTCCTTCTGCAGCTTCTGGGTGAGGCTGCCCAAAGAAGAGTAGTCGGGGACAAAAAAGACAAATTTCTCCACAGGACCGCTGGCAATCTTCCTGAGCTCTGCCTTAGATGTACCTCTGAAGCCAACGGCATAAAGCAGGATGCCCGCCCTCCTAAGTGCCTCAGCAGGTTCCTGCACCAGGTCCTCAGCTGGGCTGCTGCTGATCACTACTGCGACCCGAGGCACTCTCTGTTTTGCTCGGCTCCCCGTTCTTTCCTGGAAGTGGTGATCTAGAAGGTACTGCAGGGCCAGGCCCATCTTTTTGCCCCCAGAGCCCCCAGGTTTCAATGGCAACCTCCGAATGTGATTCAACACATCGCTTTTGTGGCCGTATGTGGAAAGTAGGAACTCCGAATGGGGCACGTCGCTGTACTGGGCCAGCCCCACGCGGATCGTCTCTCTGCTGACGTTGAAGCTATTCACCATGTTGTACAATAAGTGCCGTGTATTTCTGATACTTTGGGGGTCGTTGCTGGTGTCCACTAGAAACACAACATCTCCCACATAGGCCTCTCTGCAGCCTAGGGAAGAGAGTTAATTTCAGAGAAAACATTATAAAATTGACAGCTACTGGTTGTAAATACATCCCTCCCAAATCACTGCATTTACAACCCAAAGGTCTGCCCACACCGTTCTTTGAGGATAGCTAATGTGCACGCAGTCTAAACACCTGGGCTACCTTTGCTCCCTCATGGCCACCATCCACCCTGCTTCACCTGCCACCCTCTGTTCCACTGTAACACACATTTGACCCTTCAGTTAGAACCCTGACCATGGCCCTCCATTCATCTCTTAAGAAAAGAAACCAAGGAAACAAAAAAAAGCAAACAAATGGGACAACGTCAAACTAAGCAGTTTTTGCACAGCAAAGAAAACCATCAACACAACAAAAAGGCAACCAACTGAATGAGAGAAGATATTCACCCATGACGCATCCAATAAGGGGTTAGTATCCAAAAATACGTAAGGAATGCCTACAACGTAACACCAAAAGAAAAACCAAAAAATCTGATATAAAAATGGGTAGAGAATCTGAATAGACATCTCTCCAAAAAGGACATAGAGATGGCCAACAGACCTATGCAAAACTGCTCAGTGTCACTAATTAATGAGGAAATGCAAATTAAAACCACAATGACATATCACTTCACACCTGTCAAAATGGCTGTTGTCAATAAACCAATGAGCAACTAGTGTTGGTGACATGCGGATAACAGGGCCTTCTCATACACTGTTGGAGGGATTATAAATTGGTACAGTCTCAGCATGCAGGTTCCTCAAAAAATTAAAAACAGAACTACCACATGACCAAGCAATTCCACCTTTCGGTCCTCTGGGTATTTACCTGGAGAAATCCAAACTATTAATTCAAAAAGACACATTCACACATTCACAGGAACAAGTATAAAGGACACATGGCCAAAAACTAAGGGGGGTGGAAATGGGAGGGAGGTGGGGAGCACTGGAGGGGGCAGGGGCTGGGAAGGGAGTAAAAGACAGAAAACTGTACTTAAACAATAATTAAATTTAAAAATATATTTTAAAGGGGAAATAAATAAATTAAATTAATTAAATTTTTAAAAAGACACATTCACAACTGTGTTTACTGCAGCATTATTTCAAATAGCTGAGCTTTGGAAATAACCTATCTATTGATAGACAAAGGAATAAAGAAGATGTGGTACCTATATTTAACAGAATATTACTCAGCCATAAAAAAAGAATGAAATCTTACCATTTGCAGCAACATCGAAGGAGCTACAGGATATTATGTGAAGGGTAATGTCAGACAAAGGGAAACAAGCACTATACAATCTCACTTATATGTGGAGTCTTAAAAAAATAAACAAAAACAGAAACAAACTTGTAGATACAAAAAACAAACTGATAGTTGCCGGATGAGAGGGGGTAGGGGGATGGGTAAAAAGAGGGAAAGGCTTAAGATGTACAAATTGCCAATTATAAAAGCAATCATGGGGATGTAGATTACAGCATAGAAAATTTAGCCAACAATATTGTAATAACTAGGTATGGTTCTAGATAGGTTCTAGACATATCAGGGTGATCATTTTATAAGTTATATAAATGCCTAATTGCTATGCTGTACACCTGACACTAATACAATATTTTATGTCAACTATGATAATAAACTTTTTTAAAGATTTATTTTTAGACAGAGGGAAAGGGAGGGAGAAAGAGAGGGAGAGAATCATCGGTGTGTGAGAGATTCATTGACGGGTTGCCTCTCACACACCTCCAACAGGGGACCTGGCTGGCAACCCAGGGATGAGCCCCAACCAGGAATCGAACCAGCAACCTTTCGATTCTCAGGCTGGCATTCAATGCACTGAGCCACACCAGCTGGGGATGGCAATAAATATTTTAAAAAGAAAAAGAAACCAGCTTTCTACCAGTAGAAAATGCCACTGAGACCCCGCCGAAACCTCCTTTGCCAGCAACCACACTTATGGCCTAGTTGCTTAAAGTACAACAGTTAACTGCTCCTGTCTGGGACTTTGTCCAGAGACCTGCCCCTGGCTGAAAGGACCAGCCTCGTAGGGAAACAACTAGAAAGATACACCAACCTCACCAGCCTGGGTGGCCAGTGTTCGAACACCTGGGGATACAAATCCCTGATGCCCTTGTCCTAACTGAAACCATTCATGGTGCTATTTACTCAGGCCAAGGCTGGGTTTTGCCTGAGGCTGAGTCCCTGCTTCATTTCTTTTCCCACAAGCCTGTCTCAACCTCTCTCACTGCCTTACAGATTTGTCCTAGAGGGTACTCCCTCCAAGTAACACGTTCACCAAATCCCTGCTCAAGGCTCTGTTTCTAGAGAACTTGACCTAAGACATCAGTTTTCCAGCTATGACCTGTAGCACTCCCTAGCTGCCACCAGCCCCTTTTATTTTGACTGGTGGCAGTACCATAAATGGCTCACATTTGTCCTTTTGGCTCCCTGAACTCAAGGCCAAATTGTACACTCGTTTCTCCCAAACCCAGCTCTAATTCTGGGAACCACGTCCCCAACAATGATCCGACAGAGTGGTGCTCCAGCTGGGCCCATCCTGGTCTCCAGCGTGGAAGGGATCTGACACCAACCAGGCGGCTGCAGGGCTTGAGCAAAGAGCTACCCTCTCTCTTTCTCAGATTGTGTTTCTCTAGAATAAAAGATTGACCAGATAACCTGGTCTCTTTCAATTCCAAATTTGCTTTCCTGTGACACGAAGTAAAATGTGGATTAAGCACAGTGCTTGTGCAGATCAGAATGATAGATGACTATGATCTACCTACTTCTCAATAACCACACGACTTCTCCCTTCCCCTCAATACCTCACAAGTTCATTATCTGTGATGATGAAAGAACACGTAAATTAGTGATGGCAGGAGAAACAAAAGCAGAAACCAGTTAAAGAGGTTTAAAGTGTCTGGAAAACCAAGGGATAATGATCTCAGACTTAAACACACCTTGCATTTGATTTTGTGCCAGGAGGGTTAAAACACTGGCCTGGGCTGGCCCTGCGTTATCTTTCCAGCTTTATTTCTCTGACCGCTCCACGTTGTTCCCTGTGTTCCAGGCTCCTTAGTCCAGATTCTCAAACTTCATATGCTCCCACTTGCCCCCTGTGGACTTTTTGTTCTTCCTTTCATCCTTTCTCCCTTCTCATCTGGTAAACCCCCACAGAATCATATTCTTTTATCTCAGTTTGTAATGTAACTAATTCATCAGTAGGCGTATTCAGTTAATGGCAATCTCACCGACTAGACTGTGAGCTCCATGGAAATAGACACCATGTTTTTTGTTGGCCCACCACTTGTGTGTCTAGCATGGAGTAGTCACCCAAAGATAGAAAGGAGAAGACATATTGAACAATGATGAAACCAACTAAGGGAATCGGAAAATTTTAGAATCAGAAATGATTCTATGAGACTATGCAATGCCATATACTGTAGCCACCAGGTACATGTGCCTACTGAGCCCTTGAAATGTAGCTAGTACAGCTGAGAAATTAAATTTTAAATTTTATTATCGAATTTTAACTTAAATAGTCACGTGTGTCTAGCAGTCACTAAATTAAACAGTTCGAGTACAGAACAACGAATCCAATCCACCTATCTCACACATAAGGAAAATAAGAGCTAGAAAGACAAAGGAACGCGTAAATCCATGCAAAGAGCCAGTATTGGAAACCAGTCCTTAACCCGGACTGCCATAAGGAAGATTAAATTAAAAATCCACGTTACAGAAAGGCAGAGACCACATGAGAGTTGAGGTAGAGAAGGGGTAGGGGGGAGCGGTGGAGGAAAAATGGAGACAACTGTACCTGAACAACAATAAAAAAGAGAGAGAGAGAGAGAAGGACTGAGGAGGTTGCTGTGCTCTCTAGACACTAAATTCATTTGTCACTTCTAGCATCCTGAATGCCACCACCTCTTGGAATTTTGCCTAATGTCGGTCAGAAAGCCAAGTACAATCATAACTACTGAAAAGGCAGATGATATATGAGCCTAAAGCCCTTTAAGCTTTCTTTCCCTTTACCCCTCCCCCGATGCAACCCTGTTAAAGAGGAGAGAATTCAGTGAGTGCTCCAAGGATGGCTAACCGGTTTGTCCCCTTAACATCTCTTTCAGGAGAGATCAGACACAGACATGAAGTGTTTTTCTAATCTTCCCAATCAGGAGAAAGCTCACAGCTGCAGAATATTTTTCAGGCAAATAAGTATTGCTTCCATCATGTGTGACTTGAGTCTTGGATTACATTTTCATGCAGCGCTACTTTCTTAAATCCACCACTATCTTTCTGTCATTTGAGAAGGTGTTTGAAGCATGAAAAGGCTGACTGTCACAGTTTCTGTTCGCAAGAGAGGGGAGTCAGAGCCAAAGGGGAAATTTGGAGAGTGTCATGTCTTCCCAACAAATAACAGTCTGTGTAATTACATATGAATATTTAAATCTTGATACTGTCTCAGTGGGGCTTCAGGCTACTTGACTATTCTTCTCTTGATGAGACTTTCATCGTGAAAAGTCCCAACAATCTGTTGAAATGACTGCAAAAAATTTCAGAGGTGTCACTAGCATTTGGGGAAGTTATTCATTTTGTGATAACAATTACCCCTGGGAATAGTTCTGCCAAAGGAAACAAAACAAGATGCAGAATCAGTAAACCAGGCCCATGTTTACAAAAGCATTTGAAAGCCTGGTAATACATTCAGATATACCATATTTTTAATATCTTTTTTGTCACTTGGGGTTAAGCTTTGAAAAAAAAGGGGGTGCCACTATTGATTATAAGCTTGCAGATTCTAAGTTATTTTTTGAAGAACCATTTCCCTTTTTTTAATTGTGAAGCCCCTTTAAGATTGTCACTGCCACTAGGTTCCTGGCACAGTTGTCACTTTTGGCTTAGGAATCTGATGCATTACCAGTTCTCTGTGACTTGATGAAGCCAAAGCTAGCTGCAAGGAAGATGATCTTCCAAAATGTCTTCCAGGTCTCCATTCTAGATATGTACCTAGAGAGAAAAAGAAACCTCATAATTAAAATTATCAATGCCAGGAAGACAAACAAGCCAGTTAAGAAATGGGCAAAAGACCCAAATAGATACTTCTCCAAAGATGATAAACAGAGGGCCCATAGATATATGAAAAAATGTTCAACATCTCTAATCACCAGAGAAAGGCAAATTACAACCTCAATGAGATATCACTGTATACCTGTCAGAATGGCTACCATCAATAAATCAACAAACAAGTGTTGGCAAGGCTGTGGAGAAAGGAGTTCCCTAGTGCATTGCTAGTGGGAATGCAGACTGGTACAGCCACTGTGGAAAACAGTATGAAGTAGCCTTAAAAACTTAGAAATGTAACTCCCTTTTGACCTAGCAATTCCACTTCTGAGAATGTACCCCAAGGATTCTGAAACACGAATACAAAAAATATATACACTCCTATGTTTATAGCGGCACTATTTACAATAGCCAAGATTTGAAGTGCCCGTTGGTAGATGATGGATAAAAAAGCTGTGGTACATTTACACAGTGGCATACTATGCAGAAATGAAAAAGAAAAGCCGCTTACATTTTGCAACATCATGGAAGGACCTTAATTATGTTAAGTGAATTAAGCCAGTCAGTGAAAGACAAATACCATATGATCTCACTTATATGTGGAAACTAATAAACACAATAAACCAACCAACAAAATACTAACAGAAGCTTAAATACATAAAACAGACAGACAGCTGCTGGAAAGTTGGAGTGGGGAAGGACGGGATGGGATGAAAGATGGTGAAGGGTTTAACCAAAGAATATTTATGCACAACCCATGGACCCAGGCAACAACATGGGGATTAGCCTGGGGCTAGGTAGAGGTACAGAAAGGAAGAAAAAAGTGGGGACAATGGTAACAGCATAAAAAAAATTGAAATTAAAAAATTACATCTTCAGAGGAACTTCCGCCAAAATGGAGGTGTAGGTAGAAGCACTGTGCCTTCTCCCACAACCAAGTTTGAATACAACAAAGGTCTGGAGAACAAAGATGCAACCAAAGAAGAGAAAATTGAACTATACAGAAGTCCAACAACAACAAACCCTTCAACCGGACCGGTAAGAGGGGCGGAGCCAGCAGTGGAGTGGGGAAAGATCCCCCAACCCCAGGTGCCCAGGCACCTCCGTGTGGGGCTGACCCAGTGAGGGCTCAGGGCAGCAGGCTGGCTGCGGTCACACATTTGCACAGATAAACCAGCAAAGGAGTGAGCAGTGAGACAGACCGCACAGGCCCCAGTGGGCGAACCCAGCGGCGGGCTGACCACGGTTGCACATTTGTGCTCAGTGGGACAGACCCTGCGGCCTGAGGTGGCAGCAGGAGGCAGCAGAGGGGACCACCATTGCTTTCCTTTGGCCCTGCCCCCACATACAGTGTCATAACCTAGTGACTGAGTGGCCTGGCCCTGGTGAACACCTAGGGCTCCACTCCTCATTCGTAACATGCACAAACAGTCCAAAATATGGCTCAAGAAGGATTCAAAGCCCCAGAGCTGATAACTCTAAGTGACCAAGAAATAGCCAACCCATCAGATGCACAGTTCAAAATACTGGTGATCAGGATGCTCACAGAACTGGTTGAGTTTGATTGCAAATTAGATGAAAAAATGAAGACTACACTAAGTGAAATGAAGAAAAATGCACAGAGAACCAGTAGTGATGGAAAGGAAACTGGGACTCAAATCAATGGAGTGGACCAGAAGGAAGAAAGAAACAAACAAACAGAAAACAATGAAGAAACAAGAATTCAAAAAAATGAGGAGAGGCTTAGGAACCTCCAGGACATCTTTAAACATTCCAACATCCAAATTATAGGGGTACCAGAAGGGGAAGAGGAACAGCCACATGGAGAACTTATTTGAACAAATAATAAAGGAGAACTTCCCCAATCTGGCAAAGGAAATAGACTTCCAGGAAATCCAGGAAGCTCAGAGAGTTCCAAAGAAGTTGGACCCAAGAAGGAACACACCAAGGCACATCATAATTACATTACCCAAGATTAAAATGAAGGAGAGACTCCTAGAAGCAGCAAGAGATAGGGGGACAGTCACCTACAAAGGAGTTCCCATCAGACTGTCAGTGGATTTCTCAAAAGAGACCTTCCAGGCAAGAAGGGGCTGGAAAGAAGTATTCCAAGTCATGAAATCCAAAGACCTACAGCCAAGATTGCTTTATTCAGCAAAGCTTTCATTTAGAATGGAAGGGCAGATAAAGTGCTTCTCAGATAAGATCAAATTCAAGGAGTTCATCATCACCAAGCCCTTATTTTATGAAATGTTAAAGGGACTTATCTAAAAAAAAGAAGATAAAAAATATGAACAGTGAAAGGACAGCAAACTCACAGTTGTCAACAACCACACCTAAAACAGAAGCAAACCAAGAGGACGGCTAGATCAGGAGTGGAACTATAGAAACGAAGAACACATGGAGGGTTAGCAACAGGGGAGTGGGAAGAGGAGAAGGGGGGAGAAGATACAGAAAATAAGTAGCATAGATGGTAGGTAAAAAACAGAGAAGGGGGAGGGCGAGAATAGTAGGGAAAGTATAGAATCTAAAGAACTTGTGGACATAAACTAAAGGGGGGAAGGTGGGGGAGGGGGTGTGCAGGGTGGAGGGGAATAAAGGGGAGGAATAGAACAACTGTAATGGTATAATCAATAAAATATATTTAAAAAATAAAAATAAAATGAAATAAATAAAAAATTACGTCTTCAAACACTTGAGTACATCATATTGTACATTAATTATACATCAATAAAGTTGAGTTTTTAAAAAAGCCCAACTATGTCTTTCCCCAGATGGAAGCTTTATAAAAATAAAGGAGGACACGTTGCCACATTATTTCATAAAAAATGGTTTTGCTGGCCCATCTCACGAAGAATTTTGTAAACACCCAGAGTGGATACCTCGGACTTTCCTGTTTAAAGTTGTCCAGATATGGCAATCAAATGAGAAAGCCTATAGAGTCTGGCAGAACTTCTGTTTCCCACAGTGAATTTATTTGCTAGGACATAAACATTCCCAGAGGATTTTGCTGGTATTTTTATACAACCATCGGATGACCTGATAAACATCTGTGGCATGAAGTAATATTCAAATCTCTCAGGAGCACATCTGCCTGATAAAGTCTAGCCAGCCTGAAAATATTTCATATGTTCCCAGGAGAAGCAGAGCCTCACACTCCCCTCTCCTACACATGGGTCTCTTTCCAAAGACCCCTAAGAAAGATATCCACTCCCAATTTTGTTTCCTTTTTTTTTTTAACTCTAAGAAAGTCTATGTGCTTAATGGTGAAAACAACACAGCCGTCACATTGAATGAGGCGTTTCAACAGCGACAGGGAACCTCCTCTTCATCTTCACAGCCAGGCAACCTCACAGCCATCCTCGGAAGAGTGCAGGTGTAAGAAGAAGTATTCTTGGGGATAGACGACCCAGATTTGAGTCCAAGATCCACTGTTTAGGAGTTAATCTTAAGCAAGTTGCTTCACTGCTCCGTGTCTCCATTTCTTCATTTTTAAAAGGGGGCAATTATAGCTTGTACCTCCGAATCTGGTCATCAGGATTGAGTTCATTATCGTAAAGCACTTTACCCACGCCTAGCATGCAGAAAGCACTCTTTAAGTGTTTGTTATATGTAAAAGTAAAAAAGTATGTCCTCTAATTTGAAACTTAAAATCTTCAGAAGTAGGGGAACACTAATACTTTGCATACTGCATTAATAAAGCAGTTTGTTTTGTGTATTTTGACTCATATTCTTTATTTAATTCATTTAATTTTCACTTCTAATTGGTTGCTGCTTTGTAAGTTACTATACTCATATCTCCATGTTTCTCACCTCAGACCCGGGAAAGACCAGCAGAGCAAACCTTACTCTGCTCATTTCATTGACGGAAATGAAGAAATCGGGTCCCCAAAGTGAAGCAGCACACCAGAGCCACAGAGCCTGGGCTACCAGGGTGTGTCCCAGGTAACCTGACTCCAGGTCCAAGGATCTGGACCTCAAACATCTGCTTCAAACCCTTCAATGAAAGATCTTAAGTCCAGATTGTCGTTCAACTCCGCAGAGCCCACTTCCTGTAAAATAAAGATGTGTGAGCAATTTCCCACCCCCCCGCCCCAGGTTAAAATGTAATGTGAGCTTAAGACCTAAGTTCCTTTATTCACCAAGTGGGTCTTCAAAGAGCAGTTTTATGTCTAAAACACTATATTTGGTACTCCAGAGAATGGAATTACAAACTTACTTTCGTGTTTAGAGAACTAAACACTCCCTTTCGGGAGAGAAATTTTACATGCCAGAAATGATAAGAAATTCAGGAAACTTTGAGAATCATTCTTTAGATTTATCAAAGAGTTGTAACAAGTGCCCAAGTCACTGTTCAGTCTTGGGCCTTTTAAGCTGGATTTTTTATGGAAATGACTTTGTGATGCACAGAAATAGCATTCACCCAACAACTGAGATCCTCTCTCCAGAATGTGTCAGTGTAGTCGCCCTGCTTCCCTGCAGACACATGTCTACAGTGTATGCTTACTTTACTCCTTCAGAGTGACTTAAGGATACACATCTATTTTTATTTTCTGCCAACAGAAAATACTTAGAGACATCATGACTTCGAAGGAAGCCTGTAGGCCTTGATTCTGGTTTCAGCTTGACCATTTGCTCTGTAGGGACTTGAGCAAGCCGGTTCACCCTTCAAGGTTTATATGATGACTCCAGAGGGCTTCATGCTGATTTAAGACGCCTATTCTATTGTCCACTATATTGTAAACATTCCCAAGGTATGGGAATCAGTCCAGTGATTTGCCAAAAGCATAGTGTGATATAATTAAATTTCTCTGTTCCTCAGTTTTTACATCAACTTCCCTTTAATGCCACCTCGAGGAGGTATACAAGTAATTTAAGGAAAGATAATTTAAGATTATAAATATCTTATTCCCCAACAAACTTTCATCTAAATGCAAGTAAATGAATGCATGAATCTTTTTTTTAAAATTCTTGTTCAAGTACAGTTTTCTGTCTTATATTCCCAGCCCTGCCTCCCAGTGCTCCCCACCTCCCTCCCATTTCTGCCCCCCGCCTTAGTTATTGTCCATGTGTCCTTTATACTTGTTCATGTGAGTCCTTCCCCTTTTCCCCTGAAATTCCCTCTCCTCTCCCCTCTGGTCACTGTCAGCCTGTTCTCTATTTCAGTGTCTTTGGTCATATTTTGCTTGCTTGTTTGTTTTGTTGTTTAGATTCCTGTTAGTGGTGATATCATATGGTATTTGTCTTTCACCGCCTGGCTTATTTCACTCAGCATAATGCTTTCCAGTTCCATCCATGATGATGCAAAGGGTAGGAGCTCCTCCTTTCTTTCTGCTGCATAGAATTCCATTGTGTATATGCACCATAGTTTTTTGATCCAGTCATTTACCGATGGGCATCTAGGTTGCTTCCAACTCTTGGCTATTGTAAATTGTGTTGCTATGAACATCGGGGTGCATAGGTTCTTTTGGATTGGTGTTTCAGGGCTTCCTAAGATATACTCCTAACAGTGGAATTGAATGCATGAATCTTAAAGAATAGAACATTCTAATGGATTAAGGACAGTATGAGAAGAAAGAGGTTGAGAGTTTGATAGTGCCAAAAAGAATAATCCAAAATAAATTCGTACATTATGATTATGATTGTTACAATAAAACACCATACTTCAACATTTTAAACCCTTGGGTTAATAAAATTAGATGAAATATAAAAATAGAGTATTTACATTTCTATATTTTATTATGTCCTAATTATTAGTATAATGCAATAACCCATAAGAAATGAGTATTTTTAGTTAGCTGTAAATAAAGCTCCAGAGCTGTTTATGGGAATCTAGTGGGAAAGTCAAAAGTTTATAAACATCCTACAGCTGTTCATATGTGTGTGTTATACCAACGAAGAGGAAAATGTCTACATATCAAGGACTTACTATCTACATTATATGCACTATTTCATGAAGGTGTTTATATTGAATTTAAGCTGCTAAAGGGGTTTTGCATTTGAACACGTAGGACCCATCATGGAGGCAAAAAAAATGAAGCCACTAAATGAAGTGTGATTAGGTGGGATAGCATAGGAAATCCATTCTTTCTGGAAACAATTCTAATGGGTTTGGGGTAGAGAGAGACTTCTTTCAAAGTATACTGCTCAAATAGTTAGCTCATTAGGGCAATCTATTTTTTAAGGATTAATTTGTTTAGTTAAAACAATTATCTTGTACCCACTATAGCAATAATTGATTCATGGAAAAATCATTAAGAGATGCTAAACCCATTGGGTGAAATTGTGTTGGAAAACAGGACTTTAACACAGTCTCAAAGTATCCCCTCACAAATTAATCACAAGCACAAAGGGCAGAAAAGTATCTACAATGGGCAAACATGGTGGACACAACTTAAACAAGTGATCAATATTAATACCAACAATAATAGGATAAACCAACACCAAGTACCTCCTGATGTTGTGCCTGAGAACATTCAATATCACTTACACGGTAGCCCTCCTTAAAAATCCATGACCTAAATCCAATAATGAGGAAACAAGCATATAAACCAAAACTTGGGGCAGTCTGAAAAGCAGCTGGCCTGTGCTCCTCCAAAATAGTAATGTCGTGAGAGACAAGGAGAAACCGAAGTACTAACTGAGATTAAGACAGTCCAAGGAGACATGACAGCTGAAAGCAACACATGATCTTGGATTGCAAACAAGTAGTGCTATAAAGGACATGAAGTACGACAAGAGATAAAAATTTTAATGTGGACTGAATATTATATAAGAATTCTGTTTCGGTGTTAAATTTCCTGATTTTTGACCACTGTGTTGTAGTCATCTAAGAGAACATCCTTGCTATTAAGAATTGCACACAATATGTTATGGAGCCAGGGGTCTTTAGATCAGCTATTTATTCTCAAATGTTCAGCATATTATAATCCAGAAAGGGACAGAAATAAGTAGGGGGAGAGATAGAGATAGGGAGAGAGGGAGGGAAGGAAGGAGGGAGAGAAACATGCAATGCTCTTGTAATTTTTTTCTTGAGGCTTATAAACTCCACCACCCCAGAATTTCATGAGCTTGGCTTCACCAGCGAAGTGGAAATAACTAGCCTATTTTTCCTGAGGCATTTCATTCAGGAAAGATGCCTACAATCCACTAAGCAGATCAGGCCTCTCTCCAAAGTCCCTGGGTAAGTCAGGGCACTCTGCCACTCTGTACTTCCTCTCACCAGGAAACACAGAAAGAGCTAGTCATGATAGTGAATAAGGGCAAGATGGCCCTCTGCAATTATCTAGTCTTGTGTCACATACATGGTTTCTGTTTCTTTTATGTCCTTTAAGAAGAAGGTTGACCCAGATACTGGCTCTAGAAATAACAGGTTAAAGAAGTAGTTCTTTCTCTAAGAGAACTTGGAACTCTACTGGAGATAGATGGGTAAACTGCAGTTCCATGGGATGAGGAAAATACTATAGGAATTTGTACAAGGTACCAAGGAGCACAGTGGGTGAGTGCATCCCTTCACTTGGGTAAAGACTTCAGAGCCAATGTCACTAGAGTTGAAACTTGAAGGGTAAGTAGAAAGTTGCAAGTGGACAAGTGTCCTTCCAGGCAGAAGAACAGCATGTGCAAAGACACAGGAGAGTTTCAAGACACCCCAAATGGAGTTCATCCAGGGCCTTGGGAGCTAAGGTTTGGAGTGGTGGGAACTTGGGTAAACCTCCTTGGAGTGTCTGTACTATACAAGCTCTTAAGACATAAGTTTTATGGGGACCTTTGGTTTTCTGAAATACCTGAAGTGAGAAGGTGAGATAGAAGAGAGGAACTGGGCAGATTTTCAACAATAAACCAACTAAGCTCTGTTGAATTACATTTGCAGTGTTCACATACCAGTCTCCTTCAGGGTTTCTGTTCTCTCTCTGTGGGAGTCCCCCTCAACCATAAGAGTAAATCAGCCAACTCTAACACCCTATGATGGTGGCTCTCAAACTTGCACAACACATCAGAATCACTCAGAAGACCAGTTAAAACCCAGCCTCCTGGGCCCTAACTCAAGAGTTTCTGATTCAAGAGGTCTGTGGTGAGGTGTGAGAATTTGCATGCCGAGCCGGTCCAGGGGACCACACTTTGAAAACCACTCTTCCATGCATTTAGCATGCGATGGCTCCTTCCCAGACAGATGTCTTCAACAGCATCTCCAGCTCCACATGGAGAAAATCAAATGTCTATTAACTAAATGGTGAAAGGGAAAAGATGATCAATTTTACAATGTCTTCTGTGTGACTGAAAGGTAAGCAGAAGCTGCAATGTATTTGGATGAAAGGTCCAATGCAAATATGCAAAATTAACACATTTAAATTTTTTCTTTCTAATTATACCTTACTCTGAAATCCAGAGTTATGTTTATTCTCTCTCCTTATCTGTCTCTCCCTCTCTCTCTCTCTTTCTGGCCACTTAGAGTATTTTAACCCCTTCCATTTGGCTTTCTACGAAGATGTGCAGCATACCACATCTGGGCAACAGGAAGCTCCAGGAGGCAAAGAGTTGAGGGACATAAACAGAGTTTTCTATATACAGCACTTTAAAAACCACACAGCATGTCTGACCGTTAAAAGAAACTAAAGGTTAGCCTTAAGTGACTGAATAAACATTAACATTTGCTCTCTGCCCTCATTCACAAGTCTTATGACTGCTTGGCTATATATACACAACTTTGCTGCAAAATATTTGAGGGAGGTCGTGTCAAACATTTCAACTACAATGTGTCATTAGGCTCCAAAAGAAAAATACAGCAAGATGCAGGGTCTTGGAGCATGCCTCCAGGCAGGGACAAAGTTGACAATGGCCAGAGCACAGCAGAGCAATAAACGGGTGCTGTGGCCGTGAGACTCCCATCAGCTGTGGTCATCACAAGAGCAGCACACTTCAGCTGTAGGGTGTTCAAAATTTTGGAACCGAACAAAATCTCAGCAGTGAGGCATTTTTAAAGCATCTTAGACCCTCTTCACATCCTGATTCACCTAGTTTCTCATAACTCCTGGTTCATACATCCGTTACCTCATTTGCCATATTGCATTGTCATTGCCTGCTTAATGCTTATCTGCCTCACAGGGCTGTGAACACATAGAGGGCCTGAGAAATCATGGTAGGACTGGCTACATTGATGCTAACTAATTGATCTTTCCTTTTATGATTTTATATAAATGGTTGACCTGCTCAATGTTTTCATCCAATGAAAAAAGTATTTACTCAAACTCTTTCAGCTTATGTGTGGCTTAGAAACTCAATTGTTCCAGCATTTCTTGAGCTCTATCTCACCAGATAAATGGTAATAACTACCTTATCTTTCTGAGACATTTCATTCAGGGAGGATGCCTACAGTCCACTAGGCAGATCAGGCCTCTCTCTAAATGCCCTGGCTGTGTCAGGGCACTCTGCCACTCCGTACTTCCTGTCACCAGTAAACACAGGAAGAGCAGGTCATGATAGTGAATAAGGGCAAGATGGCCCTTTGCAATGATCTAGTCTGGTGTCACATACATGGTCCTTTGTTTCTTTTATGTCCTTTAAGAAGACAGTGTTTCCAGATGCTGGAGAGAAAGTATAGTGTGGAGCAGTAAAACAGATACCAAATGCGACTTTCAGTTTTCTGTTCACATGTCACCCCTGCAACATTCTTGTTATGTGACTTCTTGGAGTCTCTTGAACCCTCTAAGCCTCCGCTCTGTCAGCATCAAGTAGAGGCAATGACACCTTGCCATCACCACTTGGCAGGATGGCATGAGCTCATTGGGGAGGAAGGACTTTGGAAAATCTACAAAACTTGAGAGGTTGCCATTACCTTTGCCAAGCAATAGTCTCTTGACAAAGTCCCAAAGTGTTAGTCCGTCCTCGCTGACACAACCAGGCTTCAGCACTTTTTATTCCAAGAGAAATGCTTTGCTTGAATCACAGAGCCGAGGTGGCATTTTTGCTTCCTGGAGTCTAGGGAATAACCACACTATGATGAAAGTGAGATGTGGGGTTGTAACAGCCTTTTCACAGCAGTGAGAGGAGACTCCCCAAATCAAAGGCATAGGGTACCTAGCATGACACCAGCCTGGTGGCCATCTCATCACCTGGGTGACACAGCTCTTTGAAACTAGCTGCCCATGTTCTTTGAGCTAAATCTTTCACTTTTGCCTCCATGACTTCAGCTTGAAATGAAAAAGCGCCATTAAGTTATTCTTTGTATCATTTTTCAAATGTCTTAAATAGTGTATGATAAATTTTTTAAGACAAATAGAAAAAAAATACCCATTAAAGGCACCAAGACAAACCTATCTGGCCCTGAGAAAGATGAAGATACGTCTTTACAGGCTGTAAATGGCTAACTTTCTGAAGGTCACATGATTGTAAGATGAGTGTGTTTTGCAAAGTTCATTCAGACTTCACAGATTTGCAATAGGCCACTGATTCCTTCCCTCTGCCTAAAACAATGCACTCCATTCCTTGATCCCAAAACATGTGCATCTGTGCGCACACACCCACACATACACTCACACCTGGCAGGCTCCTTTCAAAACCCAGCACAAATGTCACCTCCCGCCTGTTCTGTTCTTCCTCTGAACCTTGTGCACTTATTTCAGCGAATAATCGGGCTTATTAAGACTGTGCCTTCATCATTTATGTATGCTCAGCACCTAGAACAGTTCCCTTCTTTGCTCTTTTATTTTTTTTTTCTTCCTCCTTCATTTTCTTCAATTCATGTCAACGGCAACCTTCTCACGGCACAAACCCAACTCCATGAACTCTCTGGCTCACACACACCCTACATTTAACCAGCCAGGAAATCCTGTTGGCTTTCCACTAAAGCTGTATATCCAGAAATTGATTCTATCCCACCACTTCTACTGCAAAGCCTGTCCTGAGCCACCATCCCCTCTCTTGTTTGATGACCACCGAAACCTCCCTGGCTCTCTCTGCTTCCAACCTTTCTCCCTGAAGTCTAGCCTCAGTACATATCCAGGAAAATCCCTTTCAAAACCTAAGTCACCTCTGCTCAGAGCCTTTTAACGAACGCTTGTGTTGCTCACAGTAAAAAGACAAAGTAGGTTACAAGGCCCTGTGTGCTGTGGGCCACAGTTTTCCCTCTGACTCCTCTCTCACTCTCACTCATTACACTCCAATCACCTCGGACTACTCGATGTTCTTCAAATAGCCAGTCACATCCCCTGGTAGGATCTTTGCATATGCTCTTTCCTCTGCCTCTAACACTCTTCCCCATACACCCCCAAATCTATGTGGCCCAAAAGTCTTTGCTCTGCTGTCACCTTCATACGTAGGTCCACCCTAGCCATTCTGCTTAAAATTGCTGCCCACCCTTGTTCTACGAGCACACTGACCCCCCGACCCTGCTCTGCTTTTCCTCTTTTCCCATAGTTCTTATCACCTCCTAACATGCTATATAATACTCATCATGATTTTTATTAATTATCCGTTGTTATACCCTTGCCTTTAGACAGAATATAAGCACTGTGAGGAATATTTTATTCTCCATCATCTGTCCCCAGGGCCTGGTACATTCTAGGTGTTCCACAGATTTTTGTTGCATAAAAAATTTTTGTTGCATTTGCTTGGAAAACACAAATGACTTCCTGTTCTTGAGATAGAATGTTCTATACAAAGATTTAGAGGCACTCTCTGGGAGACTGGTGGCCCCTAGGTCCTTATATTTTGGTAAATGAAGGACTCACTGCCAACTGGGTTTAGTTTTACATTTTAATTACAGTCCTATTTTAATTCACTTGTATTAAAAGTATAATCAGAACAAACAGCAGTGTAAATCTAAACATTTGGCAAGTTGTAGAATGAGTAAAACTAGATCACAGGCATAGTGTCGGAATAGACTTGGCTCCAGACCCCTGAGAAATCCGAAATTAAGCCAGTCTGTGACTGCAACCCACATGCAAG
Organism: Sturnira hondurensis; assembly: GCF_014824575.4. Classification (NCBI taxonomy): domain Eukaryota; kingdom Metazoa; phylum Chordata; class Mammalia; order Chiroptera; family Phyllostomidae; genus Sturnira; species Sturnira hondurensis. The sequence goes on from NW_028085930.1 coordinate 8,774,619, forward strand.
GGGGTATGGGAGAGGTGCGGCCAGAAGGGTGAATGCTTTAAAACTCACAGCCCCCAAATTCACTTAGCTAGTGAGTTGCCCCAACATAAGACACAAGATTAGGTTGGAATGTTCGAGCAAAACAGTCGTCTATATGATCTTTTTTAAAGGAGTCATTGTGTTTGTAGGTTCAGAATATTTCAGGCAAAAATATCAGGGAGATAACATCTATCATTTTACTTCCTAGTGACTCTGTAACTCACCATATTTTCTGTTTGTGCAAAAATATAAACAGGGGCTGGCTACTCTTAGTCAATGTCCAGATAAACACATCCTCAGACCGTTCAAAGCCCAATCCTATGAGTCAGAAACTACCAGACAGAACTATGTGATTTCAGATTACTTTCAGATACACACTCAGGGGCTGAAATTGAAAAAGACCCGGCTGTATTGGGTAGTCCCAGGACCTGTTTCTTAGTTTCTGAAGATCAATACAAAAGAAACAAAAAGGCGATAGATTTTTCTTCCGTAGATCCTGTGGAATAATTTTCAGCCAATATTTTTGATACTTTCATCCCACAAAAGTCACCTTTACTAGTCATCACTATCCTTATGTTTGTTCTCTGAATGTAAATGTAGAAATATCAGCCCCAGCTATCTAAAAACTGCATACAAAAATCTAAAACAGATCAATTTCACCTAACTTTTTCTGCAGTTCTTTACAAAGTAATCATTTCCTTGAGCTCTAGTAAATTATGGGCGTGCTGACATATTTAGGGAGAAGTATACTGATGTCTATAACTTACTTAAAAATTCACAAAATAATAAGATGGATTAAGGGATGAATAAGGAGATAGATCTGTGGAAAACAACCATATTAAAATGTTAATCATGAACCTAAGTGTTGAGTATACATGTATTCTTTGAACTTTTAAATTTTGTTGTATGTTTGAATTTTTCATAAAAATGTGAATAATCCTTTAACTTACTGGTTAAAATTGTGTATAGTAGTCAAATGGAAAGGAAAATAGTATTCAAATTGCATGAATCCTTGTGAGCTAGATGGACAAAAATTTTTATTGCTAACTCAAAATTGCCTGCCTTGGGCTGGAGAATGCTCTAAAAGGGGAAGTCATTTTGACCTGAGTTTTATGTCTCTACTAAGTCTGTTTATTCATCAAATCTTTAGTGTTTTCTTCTTCTTTTGGCCTTACATTCAAACATTAATCTCCATTTTCCAGTGAAATAATTCACACAACCTGTGTGAGTCCCCTGAGTCAGTTTCCCTTTTCCATACCGACGATACATTCTGGGTACAGTCACAAAGTATTTCCCGTATCCCTGCTTGGTGAAAGTTCAGAGAGGCGCAAATCCCTTCCGGCATGGTTTTCATTTAGAGGTTCCTCTTTCTCTGTATATCTAACATGTTCTTTTGGGGGGAGGGTTCATCTGAATCTTTCTCCCTGCCTCACTAGTTCTCCATCCCTTTCAGCCTCTGTCTCTTTCTCCTTTGTCTATATCATTTTGTCTCTGTCTCTACCTAGAAGTGAAAAAGTAGCAGTGTGTTTTCAAAAATAAAGGGAAACAAACTCAAGTGCCCCCAAAGAAAATTATGCCTAAGAAAAGAAATTTCCTCCTACCTGGCAAAGCTTTTTGGGCTGGTCCTTTCAATTTCTCCTTCTTATCTTCATCCCTTAAGCAGCTGTTTGAGCCTAGAGGACTGGAAGGCTCAAGAATATACATCAGCTTTTCTCCTGGGGGAAGAAAGGAGGGGCAAGAGGAGGAGCAAATACTGTGTCTGTGGTAGGTGACACACTGCTTGTGCTCACACAGTTTATTGCCATTAAATAAAAATGGTCCTTCACTCTGTAAACACTGGTCTTCAAAGTGAAGACAAAAACTTACCAGGGAGAGCATTCTCAAAATAATAACAATACCACCAGCAACAACAGCAATATATAAATTAGCTAGCATTTTTTAAATTTAATTAAGATCTCCTAGAATATAAAATTGACCCTATTTTAAGGATTTAGTCTCCACCTAAAGTCTCTAGACAATAAACTCATTGAGAGTAGGCACTGGGTATAATTCATCTTTGTGACACTGATATCCCCTGGATGTCCCCTAGCAAAGAGTCTTGGACAAATTAAGTCTCAAAACAGTATGTGTAATGAATGTTTGGATGGATGCATACATGACAGGTAGAAGAATGGATGAATGGATAGATAAATTAATGAACTGAACAATGACAAACAAACCCTGCGTTGATAACCTGCCCCAGGCAGGTAAAGCTCAAGTGTCCCCATTCTCCTTGAATGTTCTAAACTAGCTCACAACAACCAGATCAGGGTGAAGTCAAAGGAAATATATGGCATAAGTATTTATGCAGGTGTATACACGTGTTAAGGTAAGAGTTATGGTGCTATGCAAGAGACCTGACAATAATATGGCTTACAGAACAAGGAAGGTCATTTCCCTCTCACCTAATCGGTCCAAGTTGGGTATTCCAGGTCAGCAAGAGGCTTTCCCCCCCATTCATTCAGGGACCCAGGATGAGATTTGACACCTGCCATCTGAAGTTTCTGCGAGTACCACTGGGGTAGCCAGTGAGAAGGGGGGAAGAGCTAAACTTAGAGACTTCCTCCTAAATCAGCAAAGCAGAAGTTGCTCACATTCCTTCTACCACATTCCATTGGTCTGAGCTTAGTCACACAGCCATACATGTTTATTAATTTATTTTAGACAGAGGAGCAGGGAGAAAGAAAGAGAGAGAGAAACATGGATTGGTTGTCTCTTCCATGCACCCCAACACGGGCACCAGGCTCACAACCCAGGCATGTGCCCCGACCAGGAATGGAATAGGCAACCTTTGGCTTTGCAGCCTATGCTCAACCAGCTGAGCCACGCTGGCCAGGGTGGTCAGCTACCATTTCCATCACATTTTGTATACAATGTTTCAAAGTCTGAAGAACCATTCCCGGAATGGAATGTTGTTATGTTTCTAGCCTGAGTGTTCAAGGAAAGGGAGTTGCATAAAGTTTCCTGAAATAAACCGCCATGAGAAGGACAGTATACCACTAACAAAGTTAAATTCAAACTTCTCCATGTTTTTCCAAGGTGGTTAAATTCATCATAAACCCTAAAGAGCTCTCTACATGGAGGATAACTTCTGAAATAATAGACTACTTCGTTCTATTGATAAATTTGTCCCTTCATTATTCATGCTGTGGGTATAACAGGGCAAAGTTTTGTTCTACTCAGAAACAGAGTCACTTCACATATAGCTGAGTCGGTAAGTGGGGATCCAATGTTCTGATTCTCTCGGGGAAATAATCAAGCTGTCACATCTAAAATTCTTCAGCAAAAACAGTTCAGCTCAGATACCAAATGCCAACCAGTATTTTCAGTCTTCCGCTCCCTCCTTCTGCTCAGAAAGCCATGTCCTCCCTCTGACTCACCTGCTCAACAGCATCCCCCCTCCTCTAGTCTCCCTTTCATTCCCCAAGGTGGTAGCTTAGACCCCAAGATGACTTTAGGCTCATGGTGTTGAACTCTAATACTGACCCCAGATCCGTAGTAAGGTCCTTACTTCCTTTGTAACTGCAAAGCATTCACTGCCTTTCTTTACTCCGCACCTTCTCCTTGACATTCAGGCCATCTGCCTCTCCTCCTCCTGCGCTACTCTCCTACAGGAGAGGAGCTTGCTATGTTAGTTTGGGTTCCCCCAAAAGCAGAACCTGAGATAAAGACTTGGATGTAGGCAGTTTATTTGGACAGCAATTTAGGGAAGCAAGAGAGGGAACAAAGAAAGTAAGACCTGAAGAAATAAAAGCACAAAAGTGTGCCTTAATGAGCGTATTAGCTCTGTAGACAGCTGGAGTTCTGTCCTGCTGGGAAACCTCTGAGAAACTACGAATGATTCTCAGAAACATCCCAGGGGAAGACAGTTGGGATCTAGTCAATGGATGCCATTCCTTGGTGATTGAAGATTGCCCGTAGAGGAGAGGAAGGACTAAATCCACGACACTTCAAAGCAGACCTGTGAGCGGACTAAGTGAACTGACTTGGCAATGAAGAAAGCCCTCAGGAGAAGCTGGAGCCTCCACGGTGGGAGGCTGTGCGCAAGCTCAGGAACTGCCCACCTGCTGCAGGTGAGCTCGGGGCTGCGCCAAGCACATCCGGGCACGGGGTCAGCAATGTCTGCTACACTTTCCCACATCTTCAAAATGGAATCTTCTCACCTTCAAACCTCTGATTCTCCCTCCCACTGATTATTCTTACCGTGAGGGGACCAAATGCTTCAGATCAGCGTTCATAATTCCTTCCTCTTCGCTCTCACAAACGTTTATGCCAAAATCCACTATTGCTCTTACCGTGGAGTTCTGGGCTTGTCTCCCTCCGCCATCTTCCCCTCACTATATTGTGAGATGCTCAAGGGTAGAAACTCTATCTCCTTTACAAGGAGTGGCGCATAGAAAGAACTCAATAAATGATCAGCTCAATAACATACCTAAACTCCAAAAGACCTTCTCTGACTTCTCCTTGTAGTTGGAACGTTTCCACTTTACCTCTCTCCCTGATGTTTGACCACAAAAGCCATGCTGTTATTTCAAGAGAGAACCGGACCCAGTGTATCTACAGGGCAGGGTGAATGTGGGTGTATAGTTGTTCATATGGAAAATAATATAATAATTAATCAATAATAATATAGGAATAAACTCTGTGTTTCACGTACTCACAACTGCGCATCTATGTTTGCCCCTTCCTGGAAGATGAGTTCAGGGGGAAGAATTTCTTCTGTGAAACTGTGGGGGGAATGCTTTTGTTAAGTAACAAAAGAACATGAGAAAATTTGTTTTCTAAAACCACAGACTGTCAGAAACGTGGCTGTTTGAAACCACAGTCAGTGAGAATGGAACACCTCATTCTTGCCCGGAGGCTCTAAGTCATTTTAATAGGAAAAGAGTCTCAATTTCCAATCTCAGTGCAGAGCTTCAGACAAGGATCTTGCACACAACATTCCACATTTATCTTAACTCTCTAGTTCCCGAGAAAACAGGATCCTGAGTTTTCTGATCTCACTCAGCCCAGGCCTGATGTCTCCTCCTTCATACATGTCCTTGCCTTGCTTTGAACAAGCAAGCACAGCACTACTTTGTTGAAATTTTACCAAAACCCCACCCCTTTTTCCAATACTATGGCAAGTCTGTGCCTTCCTTGGTCTGGCGAAGCGCCTCACCATCCCCCTGGTATGTGGTCCCTTTGATCAGTCAGTTAACCCAACTTTATTGGATGGCAAGTGTGTCCTTGGTGGTCCTTAATCATTTCTAGCTCATTTGTCTGCAGCACAGATTAATTTATCAAGGTTGCTGGTCGCCGTCATGAAAAGCGCTTAGAGATAGACCCTGAGAAGACTGGGCAGGAAGCTTCAGTCAGGAGCCAAGTCACAACTTTTTAAAAGACTTAGGGGTTTTGAGAGTACAGTAGACTTTTGAGGAGGGCAAAGTTGTGTGGTAGACCTGGACCACGAATAGAAGGGGTAAAGGGAGTCACCATGACATGGTGAAACTGTGATTTCTTTTTTGCCTACCTAGAATGAAAACCACCCACCTTATGGGAAAATCCCATTTCACCCTCAGCTGCAGAGGGAGGGAGCGGCAGTGCCCACATCCTGACAGATCCAGGAGCTGGCACGTGACTCAACCTGACCAGTCAAAATCTTCCCTCAGATGTTTTTTCCCAATGTTTCTAGTTTTGAAGTTATGAGGCTGAATTTGCCTGTTGCCATGGTTTCAGCTTGGTAAAACTGACCTGCCTGATCCCAAGACACAGAGGAAAGCAGAGATGAAATCCTGCGGACATTCAAGTACCTGCCCACCCATAGTGTGGGTCTGAATGTGTGAGTGAGTGTGTGAGTGTGCTCACATGATCTCAATTTGAATTTTGGTCACTTGTAACTTAGAGTCATTGCTATAATACACTTTTCTAGCCAAGTGTTATTCCATCTTGACAGGTCTAAGTCTGCACTACTTTTTGACAGATGATGAACACCATATAATTCGACATCTTTTCCTATTTGCTTTTGCTACCAGGAATCCTAGAGCCAAACACAACACCCAGCTGCAGCAAATGTTTGTGCATTCAGAGAAATTAGCCCTGGAAAGACCATATGAATCATCTACTCGAAGTTCATTTTCCCAAGAAAACCTGAGGTCCAAGTAGGACACGTAAGCAATTGATAGTCATTTTCTTGGGCAACTGACAATATCTAGTCACTCTCTTATATTTTCTGTCCTTTCATTGGAAAGCTGCCTCAGATAAGAGTGTCTCCATTTTCATCTTCACATATGGGAGGGCAGATGGCAGAAGTGAAAGGGTAATCCCCGAAAAGCAGGGAGAAACAGGGGCAAAGATAATGGGATTTAACTGAGGAATTAATACTATTCAGATCTTGCAAAAGCCCTAAAGTTAACACAGAAGATGGAGCTTACAGTGACTTTAGAAAAGCAAAGGGTTATTGGGGAGCCAGGGATGGGGATTTTTAAGGCTGGTGTGAGAAGACTTGGTGCTAAACCCAGAAATTCCTAAATCATGGTTATTGTTATCATGCCTTAAAAACTTAAAGACACTTACTTATACCTAATAGAATAAATTAAGTGATGCTAGCTACAAATTTGTAACTCAGTGTATCCAATCAGATCTGTATAAAAGCCAGACTATGGATGAATCTTGAATGTAAGTCACCCCTCCTTTGCCCTTGGTGGGTGAGAAATAGATGAGAAAGGAAATGATGCAATAAATGTAATCCGTGACTCAGAATATCTTTGTGGGGTCTTTGGAAGATCAGATGCTGGCAGCCATGCAGAAGGACAATCGCCAACTCCACGAGCCAATAGGAAACCCCATCAGAAGAACACCTGCTTACTAGTGGACAAACTAGCTCTCCTTGGTAACAACGCCACCTCTCATTCTCAAATTTCTCTTGATCTGGAAGCAGGAAGAGATACCTAGTACTGTAGTCTAGTTTCCCATCCCCATCCCCTATAAACACAGGCACATAAAGGACCTCCTTGTTTTGGCTCAGGGAGGAAAGCATCAAAGACTTTAAATGACCCCCGCTCCATCCTCACACACCAGCTGGATCCTTGACAAGATGAGGAGGCCCTGTTATCACCAATGAATGCTGGCTGAGTGCTCCCAGCGGGAGCAGCACCCCACTGGTCTCTTGGAAGCTAAGACCAATCCCCCAAACTGTGGGTTTTGGAGAGACAAGATATCTGCACCCATGATGAAAAGCAGACAAGAAGGGATTGAGAAACCAAACGTAAACGAAACAACACTAACCTTTGTACAGTTAAAGCCTGGTCCTTTTGGTCATTTGCATGAGAACATCATTCCCAGAACTATATCCAGAGTGTTCAGTAACTCTGCCATATCATTCCACGGGCTGTGGAGAAACTGGTTTAAACGCTTTGTGGGTGAAGGAGAATTGGCTTTGCATCTTTATCTGCTAAAGTCACATGTTTAGTGTCGACTTGGATAGAATTTCTGCAAGGAGGAATGATATTACGCCTTCCCAAAAAATGCTTGATTTTCATACAATGACTAGTTAATTACAATAAGATCAAGAGATCATAGCCAGGGGTCAATGATCTCGAAGCTGGCCATAAATTTAACCTCCAGTAGCAAATACAGTTTACAACTTTAAGGGACAAACACTGGTCTCTACAATAAACATTCTAACAAACGTAGTTCCTCATACCACAAAGTAATAGTCTCAAAGTTCCTTTCGATGATCTTTCATTAAGTAAACTTTTGGCTATTACAGGAAACTCTGGCTTTCCAGAAAACTCACTTAGCCCGAAATCAACTGTATGAAAAGATACTGTTGTTAAGAAATCCTCTGGAAAATTCGGATCCATAAACTTGGCCTGGGGTTCGGGTGTTTTGAACAATCATCCTCAAGTGATCCTTGCATCCCCACCCCCTGAGTCCATAAGTTCTCCCACCTCTGCTTCCCTGCACTCCTGAGTCTCTTAATTCGCACGCTGGCTCATGGGAATCCGCAGTAAGATAAGTGATTTACCAACATATACCTGTCATTAGTCTGTCCTGCCCTAACCCCCACCCTGGTAGGAGGAATCAGCACTGAGACAACTTTGCCGCCTCCTCCAGTCAATCTCAGGAACTAAGCAAAAATCTTTTCAGCTGGGGTGTTTGCCGGAAGAGGATTCAGCTGGGTATTTGCAGGAAGAGGTGACAGAGGCCGTTACTTTGGCTGAGAAGGGAGCTGGAAATGTCCTGAGACCACACCCTTGGGTGGGGTGTGGGGTCTCCCCACAGGACACAGCTTGGGCCCTGAGTGTCCACTGAGCCCCCATAGATGGGGGTCCATGGGAGAGTGGAGTTCCTAATGAGAGCAGATCTTCCACACAGTACAGCCCTACGCTTCTCAGGTTTGCCAAGGGCCAGATGAGAGAACCAGCCATTGAGTGTGGCCATCAATATGGACCCAGGAGGCCACAGGTGGGTGCACATTGGACTCCTATCCCCTCCTTTCTCCAAGCTGAGGATTCTTATCTGACCTCACACAGACAAGAAGAGAACCCTAATAGAGTCTGAAGTTGAATTTCCTTCCTACCTACCAGAGGTCTTTGGAAGAGGGGAAGAGCTGTCCCATTGAGAGAAAAAAGTACAGAGAGGAAATTTAGTACAATCATTGAGAGAAGGGACTCTGGGACCAGATAGTTCTCGGTTTAAATTCTGGCCCTGCCTCTTATTAGCTGTGTGACTTTGGGCCAGTTCCTTATCTGTCTGTACCTCAGTTTCCTCATCTCTACAATGAAACTAATTTAATGGTTCCAATCTCATAAAGTCATTGAGAAGTCTGAATAAGTCAACATCGGCAAAGCATTAGCCATGTGTCTGGCACATAGTAACTGCTACATAGATGTTTCCTAGTAGCATTATTCCCAAACTCAAATGCTGTGGACTAAAAGTCACTCCTGATCCATTTGCGGGCACACTGATGACTGTACTGAAGAACAATGTTGCCTACGGCAAGAGGACTTCCCTTATCACTGTTTCTCTGTTCTTCAGCAGAAAGTTGAGTTCCTAACATTAAAGCTCGTTTCTACAAAACTACCGTGGGGCCAGTGTTGGGGGTTGGTGTTGGTAGAGATATTTGGACCAAGCATGCGGGAATTTGACTTAACCGAGGAGTGAATTAAGAATATAAATATATGTAAAATTCCTCTCTGTATGCAGCTGTTATGATAATTCATGTATTCCACAAATTATTTGTGCAAATGAATGTATTTGTTAACTCTCCATGTTGAGATTTTATATGTGTGTGTGTGTGTGTGTGTGTGTATTCCAGGGTATGAATATAAAATTTTAAAAATACAAGTAAACCTAAAGGAAAAAGAGTCACTCATAACCACAAAACACCACCCAGAAATAACCTCAAGGGTCCCTTTTAAGAAGGAAAGTATAGCTTGCTTTGCTCTTTGAAGGTTGTTTTCCTTCCTACTGTGTTTGGAAGTGGTGCGAGATGAGCCAGGTGCCTCGGAGAGAAAGAAAAGAACTCCCACCCAGTAAGCAGAGATGAAGCCACGGAATGACCACATGACCACCGGCAGCTGAGCTTGTCTCTGTGATCTGCATGGGGCAGGCCACAAGCAGGGTTTTCTTAGCAGATCTTTTTTGAATCCAAAGAATAAAAGCTGAATTTTCAACAAATTTTAGCCTCTGGCCCCAGCTTCTGAACACAAACGCTAGAGATAATCTATCCCTGTGTAAAGCTCATTCAAAAAATAGAATGAATGAGCTGACTGCCCAAGGAAAGAGGAAAGATTCTCTTTCCCCATCTATCTGATCACAGCTTGGGCCAGAACCCAGGCTATTGGGCACATTTAAAGCCCAAGGACACTGATCCAGCCATGTTTCTGGCCAAGAGGTGCCCTGCTGGGCCTCATTCTCCCTGAGCAATTTCTTTTATCCTAATCTGGAGAAAGACAGGTCTCTTCATTAAAACAGAGCCTGAGACCCTGCACTTGCAGGCAGGTGATTTATTCAGAAGGTGATCCCAGGAAGCAGGAGTAGGGAAGAGGCAGAGAGTTAGACAGGGAGGGAGGAAAGGTGGATAGGAGGCCGTGTTACTGAGATTGCTATTGCTCTAAGCAAGGAATGGGGGAGGACTCATCCTGCTGCCACCCCCGAGAAATGTACCAAATGCCCCTGAGAATTGTCCACCCCAAAGACGGGAGACCAGCACAAGCCTCTGCGGTTTCTGTTCCCCATTAGCTGAGGATTCCTCTAAGGGCATCAACTTCAGGCCAAGCTTCCTGGAAGGCCCAGTGGGCCCCCTTTGCATCAGAGAAAACCCTGGGTTAGGAATAGGGAAGACGCAGGGACACACACTGGAGGGGCCAGTCGTCAGGATGAGGGTGTTCCAGGCTTCCACAACTCTCCACTACAGCTGCCTCTGCAGACTGAGATGGACTCGGGGGTGTGACTTGAGGTGCCAGCAGGGCCTGCTTCATGGCAGTACGAGCTGGCTGCAGCCCCAAACCTGTTCCAAACTTCCAGAACTCCAGCTTCAGGCACAGTTCACAGATGGACAACTGAGGCTCAGAGTGTTTGAATGGAGAGTGGGAGACAAGGACTGAACCTGAGTCTCCTGCTCCTGACCAGTGCTCCATCAGCCCTCAGCACCCTCTAGGCAGGACTACACTGAGATCTTCTTTCTGTTCCTTTCTCATAAAAAGCTTCCCCCTACCCGGCAACCTGACACTTCAGCTGGGCACCCCCACCCTCACCGCCCCCACAGGCTGTTGAGAGCCAGTATATGTATCTGTGATTAAACACCTGAGCTCCAAGTTCCTGGCTTCCCCACTTCCTACCTTGTTTGACCTTGAACTAGTTACCTAGTCTTTCAGTGCCTCAGCTGTGAAATGTGATAATTATAGCACCTGAATCATAGCACTGATTAAGGATTAAATAAATTAATACTTGTAAAGCACTTAAAAGGCAACCCTGTTCCTGGAAAGCACTCAAATTCGTTCAGCACTCATTCAACAAATACTTATGGAGCCTCTACTTCATCTTAGATGCTGTTCTAAGTTCTGAAAATACAGCAGCAAATGAACAAAGAATCCTCTCTCATTTCCTAGACCTAGGATTCTCAAACGTGAGTGGCCATCAGAATTACCTCATTAAAACACAGGTTCATGGGCCCTATCTCTAGCAGAGGTGACAAACACAAGACCTGCAGGCTGAATCCAGCCCTCCACCTTGTTTTATCCAGCCCGGCACCTTGTTTCTACCTGAGGGCAGTACTGAGCTCTTGCTTAACTGTTAAGGAGTAGTTGCGTTTATACAGTCCTAAAATTATATTTGGCCCTTTGAAGGCAACTGCGAGGCTGATGGGGCCTCTGGTGAAAATGAGTTTGACACCCCTGCTAGGGCTTCTGATTCGGAAGGTGTTGGGTGGAGCCAGGTAATTCACACTCCTAACAAGTTCCCAGGTGAAGCTAATGCTTTGGGTCCAAGGACTACTCTTCCAGAATCATTGTCTACAGTGAAGAGAGCAGAGGTAAGTACAAATTATATATATCAGATGGCAGTTAGTGATATGCAGAAAACAGAGAGGGCAAGGGAGAGTGAGGGTTACTATTTCCATAGGCATCGCAGAAGATTTCTCTATTAAGGTAGCATTTGAGGAAAGGCCTGAAAGAAGTCAATGAGCAAGCCAGGTATTCTGAAGGGAGAAAGTCCAAGGCAAAGAACAGCAAGTGCAAAGGCCCTGGGGCGGGAGCACAACTTGAGATGTCAGCGCTGGGCCAGGCAAGAAGACACCTTGATGTCCATTATGCCAGGAGCATGGCATGGTAAGTGCAGCCTCGGCTGGATTTCAGCTCCTTTTGTCCCCTCAGCTGGGTACTTCCTACAGGGCACAAGCTGCCCAACAGATTGCGGTGGCCCTGGGAGGGCTCAAGGAACAGCAAGGAGGTCTAAGTGGTTGGAGCCCAGTGTGTGAGGTGAAGGTCACAAGGTAAATGTGGAAGGTCTCGTAAGTTATAGTAAAGACTCTGGCTTTTACAGTGGGTGGAATGGGAGCTGTCCAAGGGCTCTGGACAGAGAAGTGATGTGAGCCAACTTAGACCCACTCTACCTACAAGGGCAGAGGTGGAAGCAGGGCAACCATTGTGGAGGTTGTAAATATTAGCTTTATAGATGTATTGCCACAGGGAGTGGTTTGTAGTAACAAGCCTAGAGGTACCCAGCCCTGAGGGACCTATAGGCTTACCAGGCAGCAGTTGTAAGAAAGTCTACTTCATCCTATTTCAGCTAACTACTGTGTATTAATTAAGACAAGGATTATTGTGCACCTTTCTTTTTTCAAAATTATTTACTTTTTTATCTTTTAGAGGGGAAGGGAAAGAGAGAGGGAGAGAAATACCAATGTATGGTTGCCTCTTGTGAGTCCCCTGCTGGGAACTGGCCTGCAAACCAGGCATGTGCCCTGACTGGGAATCGAACCGCGATCGTGTGATTCACAGGCTCACCCTCAATCTACTGAGCTACACTAGCCAGGGCTTGTGCACTTTTCTTATATTACATTATTTAATTTACTGAGAACTCCGTGAGCTAAGTGATGTCAACACAGATAAAGAAACTGAGACTAGACGGCATGAAATATCTCAGTCCCCAAAGAAGGGCTCATACATTCTTGCACTGCCTCCTAGATAATAGCTAAAGTATTTCTGGTAACTAATAAATAACTTTTTAAAATTTAAGTTAGTGCCAATTCAAGGTTGGCCCTATAACAATGTCATCTTACTCATTTCCTCTCATGCTCTCTTGGGCTAGAGAGAACTGGAGTTGACCCAGTGAGCTGGACACTGCATCTACCCTGGTAAACCTGTAGGACCCTCATCTGAAAGCTTTTCTGGGGAGGCTGGAGATGAAGTTCAAGAACCACTGCACAGAAGCGTCCACATTGCCAGTGCTGCACAACCAACTACCCCAACCCTCGAGTGCTTAAAGCAACTATTCCATTTTGCTCGCAGTTCTGTGGGTCAGGAATTCAGGAAGGGCTTGGCTGGCAGTCTTCTCTCTTGGGGTCAGTTGCAGTTAGATGCCATCTGGGGCAGTGGTCATTTGAAGGTTCTACTCTCCTGAATGTCCAAGATGCCTGCCTCCCTCACCTGGCCAACAAATTCTTCCTGCAGCCAGGAGCTCAGCTGGGCTGTCCGTCAGAGCGCCTACTCATGCGCCTCCACCTTGGTGGTCTCAGGGTGGTCAGGCCCCCTTCATCGTGGTCGCTTCCCATTACATGAGCATCCCAAGAGAACCAGCCAGGCGGGCGCTGCCTGCCCTGGGGTGACATGGCCTCAGAAGTCATGTGCCATCGCTTCTGCCACAACTGCTTGTCAAAGCAGCCACAGCCCACCCAGAGGGAGGAGACGCAGACCCCCACCTCTCAATGAAGGGGTGTCAGAGAATGTATGATGTGTTGTAAAACTTCCACAACGAAGTCATCTGGCAGTGTTCAAGCAACATCTGCCTACCTCATGTACTTTGCTGGTGGAAGATAAATTGGCACAAGCCCCATAGAAATCGACTTGAAAACATTTATTAAAATTATAAATGCATGGAGTCTGAGGCTGAGCAATCCCACTTCTCTGAGTTTATCTTACAAATATGCAAGCTCTAATCACTATAAGTCATCTTCAATATTTCAGGAGTATCAAAGAGGCAGGACCAGAATTTCCACTAAAAATAAAAAAATGGGGGAATTTTCTTCATTTATGGACATCACAAAATCATTAACTATGTTACATTACTTGGCTTCCTATGCTCCCAGCACACTACCTGCTTTATAGCCATTATTTCTAAACTTTCTACAACTCTCTAAGGTTAATTATTTCTGTTTCCCTGGGGGGTTGGAAAGATGTGACTTGCCCAAGGCAGTACTGGTTATGTAGGGATACCTAAGAATCCCGATTCAGTCCCACAAGACTCTGCACTCTAATCTCCAGCTCACAGAAGCAGGAGTCACTCCTTACAGTCATACGCTTTTATTTGATAATCTCTAGCCTCTCTCCATTTCCCAACCACTGCACAACATAAGAGACTATTTCAGTACGAGTTGTTTCCTGTTGGAAGAAGTAACACATAACAATGATTCCACACAATTCTTTGAAGAAGAAAGACTAGGAGACTGATGTTTGTACTGAACATTTCCTTAGAGATGGAAATTATTCTTAGCGTGTAACTAGAACAAGTGTCGGTTTCATATCTTGTTATGAATTTCCTAGAAATGGAATCTCAGCGGTTTCCCATCTTTTCTACCCTGGCCTGCATTGTGCAAGAACAGCTGGATGATTTGAGAAGATTAGAGGTCAAGACGGATCAGTAAGGGCCTTTTATAGCCCAAAACAAGGACAAGGCATAGATAATAAGCAAACGTTTTGCCAGTAAATTAGCCAGCATCCTCGCCACTTCCTGATTCTTCACAAGGTCATTAGAGGAAGCTGGCCCGTCCACAGAAGGGGCTGGCAGGTCCCAATACTTCTCTTTCTCTCTCTCTCTCTCTCTCTCTCTCTCTCACACACACACACACACACACACACACAGTCCTTGCACTAACGTTCACCCCTGCTTTTTTCACTGAAATATAAACACACAGAAAATTCTCCATCTTCAAAAACTCTTTTCCTGGTTTCTCAGGCTAAATGGATCACTCCCTTGCACACACATTTCCAACTGATTTATATTGCTTATTTCAGAAAATCCAAACTCCTTCTGTGAAAAAATAAGAAAGTACTTGTAAAGAAAACTTATGAAGCACTGCTCCCCCAACTTTCCTTCTCTCTTGTTCACTGACTCCAGTCCCATATGCTTCTGCGTATGCGTGACCCAGTCCATTTCCTTTCCCATGATTTGCGTGTGCTAGTCCACTGAGGTTCTCTCTGCTCTCCTCCACCTTTCAGGACCTACATCTAGACCCATCTCCTCCAAGAACCTTCCTGTAGAACCCCAGCCCATTATGCCTCTCACTTCCAGTGGCCTATGTCACTCAGGACCTTCGGGATCCGACCCAATGGCTGGTTTTCTTGATCCTGTAAACTCCCTGGTCCAGTGGCCCATAGACGGCAGTGTGCACGAGAGTCACCAGGAAGGTTTTGAGCAGATTGCTGGGCTTCGTTTCCAGGGTTTCCAATTCAGCAGGTCTGGGGTGAGGCCCAAGAATGTGCATTTCTGACAAGTCCACAGGGGAAGCTGCTGCTGTCTGGGGACGACAGTGTGAGGACAGCCGGTGTGGAGGAAAGAGCGTGGTGCACGACAGCTCTTTCGGGCATGGGCAAGTTACTTGACTTCTCTGTGCCTCAGGTTCTTCATCTGCAATAATATTACTTCAGAGGACTCTTCTAAAGAACTTAAATGAGGGACTTTAAATGCTTAGCATAGTTCCTGGTTCATAGTAAGAACTCAATAGGTGGTCGGGATGATGTCTGGCAGGAGAAAAATACAAGACAGACTTCTGGCCAAGATAGAGGCCTAGGTGGAAACACTGTGCCCACTCCCACAACTACATTTAAAGACGTTTGTTTTAGAAACAAAAATGCAGCTAAAATACAGAAAATTGAAATTATATGGAAGTCTGACAACAATGAACCACTCAGCCAGACCTGAAAGAGGGGCAGAGTCAGCGGCAGAGTGGGGTCGGGCTGGAAAGATCATTCACTCTGACCGACCCAGGAGCAGAGGTGGAGGCGGTTGGTGGATCCCAGGCATGGGGTGGCGACGGGTGGACCCATTGAATGTGCAGGGCAGCTGGCTGACTGCGGTCACACATTCTCGCGCAGATAAACCAAGCAAAGGAGCAAACAGTGAGACAGACCGCTCAGGCTAGGGCCCTGGCAATGGGAATTAGAGCCTGAAAGCACCAACTGGAAAGACTTTCTTGGGGTCGAGGGGCCGGGAGAGGCTCCCAGGCTCACAGAGAGTTTGTTGGAGAGACCCACAGGGTCCTGGAGAGTACAGGGGCCCAAACACATGGGAACCAGCACCAGAGGGGCCCAATTTGCTTGTGGAAAGCCGCAAAGAGGACAGAAATCTGAGAGAGAGGAGCAGAGCAAAGCACCATTATTTTCCCCTCTCTGACCCCGCCCCCACATACAGTGTCACAACCCAGAGACTAGGGTTGCCCCACCC
The DNA here is from genome assembly GCF_014824575.4 of Sturnira hondurensis. Classification (NCBI taxonomy): domain Eukaryota; kingdom Metazoa; phylum Chordata; class Mammalia; order Chiroptera; family Phyllostomidae; genus Sturnira; species Sturnira hondurensis. The sequence continues at coordinate 8,790,822 of NW_028085930.1, forward strand.
TGGTGAACACCTGAGGCTCCGCCCCTCATACATAACAGGTGCAAACAGACCAAACATTATGACTCAAGAACAGCTCAAAGCCCCAGAGCCTATAATTCTAAGTGACCAAGAAATAGCCAACCTTTCAGATGCACAGTTCAAAATACTGGTGATCAGGATGCTCACAGAACTGGTTGATTTTAGTCACAAATTAGAGGAACATATGAAGGCTAAACTAATTGAAATGAATGGAAATGCACAGGAAACCAATAGTGATGGAAAGGAAACTAGGACTCAAATCAAGGGAGTGGACCAAGAGGAAGAAAAAAATGACCAAACAGAAAAATATGAAGAAATAAGAATTCAAAAAAAACGAGTAGAGGCTTAGGAACCTTCAGGACATCTTTAAATGCTCCAACATCCGAATAATAGGGGTACCAGAAGGGAAGTGAAAGAGCAAGTGGAAAACTTATTTGAACAAACAATAAAGGAGAACATCCCCAGTCTGGCAAAGGAAATAGACTTCCAGGAAATCCAGGAAGCTCATAGAGTCCCAAAGAAGTTGGACCCAAAAAGGAACACACAAAGGCACATCATAATTACATTACCCAAGATTAAGATGAAGGAGAGAATTCTAGAAGCAGCAAGAGATAAGGGGACAGTCACCTACAAAGGAGTTCCCATCAGACTGTCAGCGGATTTCTCAAAAGAGACCTTACAGGCAAGAAGGGGCTGGAAAGAAGTATTCCAAGTCATTAAAGGCAAAGACCTACAGCCAAGATTGCTTTATCCAGCAAAGCTTTCATTTAGAATGGAAGGACAGATAAAGTACTTCTCAGATAAGGACAAGTTCAAGGAGTTCATCATCACCAAGCCCTTATTATATGAAATGTTAAAGGGACTTATCTAAGAAAAAGAAGATAAAAAATATGAACAGTGAAAGGACAGCAAACTCACCGTTATTAACAACCACACCTAAAACAAAAGCAAGCTAAGAGGACAGTTAGATCAGGAGTGGAACCATAGAAATGAAGAACACATGGAAGGTTAGCAACAGGGGAGTGGGAGGAGGAGAAGGGGGGAGAAGGTACAGAGAATAAGTAGCATAGATGGTAGGTAGAAAATAGATAAGGGGGAGGGCAAGAATAGTAGGGGAAATACAGAATCTAAAGAACTTGTGACACGTGGACATGAACGAAAGTGGGGGAATGGTGGGGGAGGGGTGTGCAGGGTGGAGGGGAGTGAAGGGGGGGAATGGGGCAACTGTAATGGCATAATCAATAAAATATATTTTTAAAAAAGACAGAACTTCCTGAGGATTACCTACATCGGAGAGGCTTATGGGTAGGGATGCTTCATCCCCTCCCCAGGCCTGAAAGGAAGCTCCATGAATTTTCACTCATTCACTTAATTTAAGCCTTTATCTGGAAGGGACAGTTGAGAATAACATGTCCCAAGAATGCTGCACCAGGGATGTCCAGCCTGTGGCCCTGCAGGGCCACCTGCTGCCCAGGATCTCCGTGAATTCGGCCCAACACAAGATCGTAAATTTACTTAAAACATTATGAGACTATTTTTTTATGATTACATGTCACAATGCATTTAATTCATGGCCCAAGACAATGCTTCTTCATGCAGTGTGGCCCAGAGACGCCAAAGGGTTAAACTCCCCTGCAACCCACTGAGAGTTGTGTATAAGACCTCTCTCAAAGTTAAACACCTGCGACTGATTCAATGTTCAGTCCAAAATAACTGTTTTCTGACTGGTTGTTCTGTAGAAATATTCTTTTTACTTTATTGGAAATTCTGATACAGTAAATTCCAACTATGACAAAAAGCAAAATATCTCATAGTTTATCCCAAATTGTATTATCTTGGCTCTTCAATAGAATAAAGACAAACCAACCAAAAAGGAAAATAATGTTCCATCTTAAGAATCTTGGGGAATGATTTATAGCTACAAAACAAGTTCTGATTACCTTTGTTTGCAAGGGTATCTGAAAAGAATGCCTGAGTTCATGGAATCCTGGCCTATGGGTGGGGGGGACGGTGGTAGGGAGAGCAGCTTCTGAGCAGCCCAGCCCAACCAGGGGAACGGGATGGGGACACAGAGGGGTTGGCATCCAGCCTGCTGAGCCCCGCCCCCTGTCCACTGGTTCTGCAGAGCCAGTGCCTGGCCAACACACCAGCTTTGGCAGCTACAGTCTCAGGCCCAGACTTTTCCTGGGACCTCCTGGGAACCAGAAAACAGAGAGCAAAGCTGACAGAGCAAAGCCAGGAAGTCTATTACATATGTCCTCCAAAACCCTCGCCCCATTGCTTCCCTACCAGTTCCAGACCAAGGCCTCGCACCTCTTTAAATTCAGCAGTCCAGCCGTGGCCCTTGTGACTCGGTTGGAACACCATCCTACAACCAACAGGTTGCAGGTTCTATCTGCAGTAGGGACACATACCTAGGTTGGGGTTTCGATACACACTCTGGACGCGTACAGGAGGCAACAATCCACGCTTCTCTCTTGCATCAGTGCTTCTCTCTTTCCTTTCTCTCTAAAAGCATTGAAAGAATGTCCTCAGGTGAGAACTAATTAACTAACTAATCCAGCATGTGTTACTCAGCACCTGGGACGTGACAGGTGCTCAAGCAATGTGGATTAAGCAAATCAAGTCATTAAACAAGGTAAGTATTGAAAGGTCTTTTTTATCTGTTATGATGCTGGTGCAACATATGATGGTCATGGTAAATTTGGGAAACAATTTTGCTCATAAGAAATCAGTGGGTATTGAATTTGCATGATTGTGTTTCTTCCCCCCCACACACCTGGTATCAGTCAGGGCTGGGTCAGAAAAAAGCAGAACCACTAGGCAAAATCTAAATGATAAAGGCTTTATTAAAGGGGTTTGAACTGATGCAATTGTGAGAGCTGGTTAAGCTGTTTATATTGGGCTGTTGTTTCCACATCTGGTGTTGGGGGCTGAGTCAGCAGCCCTGGCTGGCAGAAGTCAGGAGAGGTGTGAAGTGAGAGAATGAGCAGGACTAGCGGGGATGTGCGAGGAAACACAGGATGCCACGGGACACTGTCAGTCTCTCTCGGCTTCCCAGCCTCCATCTTCAGTGATGCAGGAGACCTGTGTCCACAGGTGAAGGCGCCCTTTGTCATGGAAGTAAACACTCACCTGGCCCAGGACCTGAAGAGGCCATCGAGGAGACTGGGCAGAAGCAGAAGAGCTGTGGGCCCCTCACTGGCCCGGCACCAACCAAAGGAGGCAGGGATGAGCAGCCAAGGAGACCAGTAAGCGCCCCCGCCTCCCCCACCCCCCACCTTCCCAGCCTTAGAGGCAACATAGTTGCTAATGCATTCCTACCCTCCACATTTCACACAGAAGGCCTCATGGGTCCAATGCTAGATGAAAACTCTGTGGGAGAGGAAACTCTGGAAAAGTAGTTTTAACTTAGAAGAGTTGGAACTACAAATCCACCAGGGCAGCTAACACTCATGCACCGTGTGGCTGGATGGACGGATGAGCTGCCAGTCAACCTCATGAGGAGCAGACTCCAAACTGCAACCGTGTGCGTTTAGCAATGTGATTCATTTCAGAGGGTGGTAGTGCCAACTAGACAAACAGATGACTCGGGTAGATTCGTGATGAGCTGGCCCTTCAGAGCAAGACGAGAGATGTAATCTAGAGTCCGAAGTTAGACTGCGTAAAATGCCCTGGTGTGTGAGTAAAAATGCAGATTACCCCGTGACCTTGGCACAGCAGGTCTGGGGAAAATTCCGGGAATCTGTGTTTCAGTGAACACCCAACGTGATCCTCAGGCCTTAGTCCACACGTCAGTCAAGACTTCTCTAGAGGCCTGCAAGTCGACTTGCAAACTCCCCAAATCTACCATGTTTGCAAAAGCTGATGACAGCTAGTTATTTTAATGGAGGGAACATCAGAGAACATCTTTATAGAAAGGCAGGAGTGGGAAATGGAAATCTGCTATTTACTTTAACATGATGTTCTAAAGGTTATTTTAGAATTCTATTTATTGAGGGTTCATAAATGTTACTTGCTCTATTAATATAGAACTTGGTGGTTGCCAAATTGCATCCTCCACTCTGACTTAACAGCCCACACATCTTTGCCACCTCAAAACAACTGAGGGGGTGCAGAGCCACCTCGTGGCCACTGTGAGCACTGGCTAAGTGCAAAGCAAGACATCAGTAGTACCTGGGGGTGTCAGAACGTGAGAGGTCTAGCAACAGCAGCAAATAAGGAATTGAACTTTGGGAACGGCTAGTGGTTTGAATTTAATTTTTCAGTCTAATAGAACTGGAGAATTTCCTGTGTCCTTCCTTGGCTGCTTTAAAGAGCAGAAAGAACATGGACTCTGGAATTTGTCAGACTTGGTTTAAGTCTCCACTCCACCACCTAAAAGCCAAGCCTACATTTTGTGCCTGGCTTCACATCTTCCTAGCTCACCAGCTTCAGCTGTAATGTGATGGCAGCTGGCCTTGGCCTCACTGAGTCCTCTTTTCTGTTCCCCGAGGCTTCTCTAAGGTAGAGGAAGCTTGGAAGAACTGTGGGAATCTACATTCTTCATACATGTATACACGCCCCTGTAGCAACCTTACCCACAGGGGTCCAGAACCCATAACAAATTTTTCACTTTTCTCTCTCAGGCAGACAATCCAGAAGAACATTCTATCTAGTTCCTCAGAAGGCTCCCGGAGAAAGTACTAGGAAGTCCCCATTGCTCAAAGTGGTAACCAGTTCAAGAAAATCTACCTCCTATTAGTTTTTCCTCCTTTCTTTTCTGGCCCCTGAAAATGCTAGCGCTAAAATAAACTACCTGCACACAAGCCCCTGTTTCATGCTGTCTTCTCAGGGAATTCAGGCTGAGACAAAGTACAGCCTTGGGCAACTGGTTTATTCTCTGTGGGCCTTAGTTTTCTCAGCTGCACGATGAGATTTCTGCAATCTGCCACAGCCTCGCAAAGCTACTGTGAAAATTAAAGGAACTCCATAGCAGAATTTCACCATTCTCACAGACACAGTGGACTCTCATGGCTCCGTTTGCATTTCCCTAATGTCATATGATGTGGAGCATCTTTTCACAAGCTTATGTGCCATTCATATGCCTACTTTTATGGGGCGTCGGTTCAGGTTTTTTGTCCACTTTTTAACCGGGTTGTTCATGTTCTTATTATCAGATTTTAAGAGTTCTTTGTATAGTTTGGGTAACAGTCCCTTATCAGATAAGCCTCTTGCAAATATTTTATCCCAGTCTGTGGCTTGTCTTCTCATTTCCTTGAGACAAACTGGGTTTTACCTCTAAGTATGTTAGTAATAAATTATAAAAACAATGACTAAACTATAAAGACCTTACAAATAATTTTCTTCTTTCATCCAATAGGTACTTTAGTACTCCTATGTGGCAAGAACTACCAGGCCCTGGGGAAATAATGGCAAATAAGATTGCAGGCTTTTCTCTCTGAAAATGTCCTGCGTGGTGGGGGAGACTGAGAGGCCGAGAGGAAATTACAAGGAAAGGTAATCAGTTCCATAACTAGAGAAGGTGAGGAGAGTCTGATCCATTCAGAGATGGGGAGCGCTCAAGGAAGACTTCCTGAAGGAGGTGGCCCAAAGAAAGAGCAGTTAGCCACGTGTAATTGGGAAGAGGCTACAACAAGCACTTCAGTAGTAGGGACAGCATGGGTAAAGTCCCAGAAGTGACCAAATATATGGCTTCCCAGGACTGGCCACGGCTGCAATCCAGTGTGCAAGGGGCTAGGGGGCGCTGTGGAGTAAGATAAACAAGCTGGGATAAGATCACAGGGGAAGTGCATGCCGTATTATCGGTTTGAGACTCGAGCTTTCCTACATAAATGGGAGCTCCTGAAAACCTTCTCTTCCCTGAGAAGATAGCCTCAGAGCAAAGCTAGCCCAAACCAGATCAATGCTTCTTCACAAAAGGAGAAATGTTTTATTAGCATCTCGTTCACTGGCAGACTTTTCCACCAAGCATTTAAAGAGAGAGTGTGAGGTTTGAGGGGTGTATCGCCACTTCCCACATAGCTTTTGGTGATGCACGTTGAAGTCAGCCTCATACATGGGCAGGCATGCGTGGGAATCCTGCATCCGCCTAATGCTTCTTAACAACCTTCCTCCTCCCCACACCCCAAGCCAAAAAAGCCAGACCCTCAGTCACTGCTGCCTCCTAGATGAATATCCCGGCTCATAAGCTCCAATCTTGTCATATGATAAGGAAAGCAGTGCCACTAAACCTAAACCCAACCAGCGTCTCCAAGAATGAACCACTCGGGACAATCTCCACGGCGAACCTGTGTGCCACTGGCCACCCAAGTGAAGGCGCCTTACATGCAAGAGAGGTGCCTTCCCTCTGAGTCCACCGTGTTTAATCCAGTGCATGACTTGCAGTGACCAAGAAGTGACCAAATATATGGCTTCCCAGGACTGGCCACGGCTGCAATCCAGTGTGCAAGGGGCTAGGGGGCGCTGTGGAGTAAGATAAACACTCGATAAATGGGTGCTAAACAGACTGAGTTAACTCACTAACAAACGATGTCAAAGTACGCACGACTGTATTTGGTCATTAAATGTTTCAGCGTGTCTACACTAACTGAAAACCCCTGTAATTTTTAACCTCTTCCACCCGCATAGGAATGACTTGCTCAAAGGAGTAAATTTTAAAAAATACTCTCCTGAATCTTTCCCTTTCCCTTTTTCTTCTTTGGATAAACAGGACAAGATGAAAAGAAAGTTAAAAAATAGATATGCCACTCAGTAATCAGAAAAAGAGAAACTGGAAAATACAAAGGACTCGAGCTCTCCTGGGATCCCCTGATGCCGATATATATAGTTTTTTTTCTTTTTGTAAGTGACTCTTTAGTACAAAGCGAACACAAAATCAATTCTCTGCAAGGTGAAATATGTCATCCTTTCCTGGAATGAAGTGTCTGAAATGGTTTATTGGAAGCTAGTTTCCCGGAAGATGCTAGTCACCCAAAAAAAAAGAAAAAAGGAAAAAGAGAAAACACCTAAATAGATTGGTCTTCGGGAAATTTACGAGTTTCGCTCCCCTGTAAGAATGAACGAGAATAATAGTGTGGGTAGATTTGATTTTGCAAAGAGGGCCGCAGCCACGGGTCCTCCTCACATGCTCTTCTCCCCTGCCTCTCCCCTGTTAAGGGGTAGCGTCCACATCCCTCCCCTTTAACTTACAAATAGTAGAATGTGAGGAAGCACCACCGTGGGACTCCCACGGCTGGATCACAACAGGCTCCATGGCTTCTGCCTTTGCTCTGGGCATTGGCACCTGGAGCCCTAGGCCACCATGTAACAAGCCTGCCCTCAGCCGCCGGGCTGAGGAGGCCGAATCACAGGGACACGCTAGGTGTGGGGGCTCCTGTAGGTGACCTTGCTCTTGGAGACCCCCCAGCACTGCACCATCCATGTGGGAAAACAAGCCTCGGATGAGTCTGCCCCTCGCTGTCGGGCCCCCAGCCTTCGGGCCTCCTCTGCTGAGGCCCCAGACGCAGTGCAGCACGGACTAGCTGCTCCTGCTGTGCCCTTTCCGAATTCCCCACCCACAGACTCCGTGAGTGTAACAAAAAGGCGGTCTGTTGTGTAGCACAATCAGAGAGCAACAGCTTGCACACACATTTGAGGTGCACTACATGCTGGCACTGCTCTCTGTACTTCGTTATTCTAACTTAATCTTCACTGTGATCTCGTGAGGTAGGGGGCACTGCTAACTCCACTTTGCAGTGAAGACGCTCTACCTGGTGCAGTACGACCAAGGCGAGGCAGAGTAATGGCAAGTGGTGCGTCCCTGAGTTTACCGGAGAAGCGGGAAGTTCAGGTATCTTCCACAGACCACATTTTCAACATGTTTATCCTTTGCAAAATTAACTTTTCAGTGTTTTTACATATGTATGGAAGACACAAATACCCCCTCATTGTACAATGTAGCGAACAACTCCTAGGCGCTGCTCCAGGCCCTGGTGGCCTCGCTAGTCTCTCAGTGCAGCTGCTGCCCAGTCCCCGGTGGATTTGGACCCCGCACACCGGCATGATCCACAGTGTCTCTCCTCCAGCCCGGGCTACACACCTCCTCCCTGCTGCCCTGGCTTCCTGTGACTCCAGCCCAGAAACCTACTCGGCACCCTCACTCAGGCAGCCAGAAGTTCCAGAAGAACCAACTCCCCAGAGATCAGTGGGAGGGAGAAGAAGTTCTGGCCCGGATTTCTCCACCACCTGGGGCAGCCCCGAGACTAAGCAGTTTGGACAGTTCCTGACGAGGGGTCTCAGGACATTAAACAAAACAGCCAATTCAATAGCGACTTTGTACAGGACGCCCTCCGGCCCTTCCTCACAGCGTCGGAGCCTGCCTCCCGTCCACGGAGACTAAGACACTCGTTCAGACAGCATTGGGGGGACTGAGCACTACGGGGAAAGTTGTCCTCCATAAACACTCCCCGCACTTCCCCACACCCTCCCCAGGATTAGCCATTCCGGATAGTTTGTACGTGTCCTTCCAGTCTCCTCTGTGTGCACCCATGTATATACATGCATACTTGTGCATACACATTCATACAAATGTTTATATATACATAAACATCTATTTTTAAATTTACATATATTAAATCATACTATTAGCATTACCCTGAGTGTTTTGTTTTATTTTTACTTAGCAATATATCTTGGATGTCTTCCAAGGGCACTTAAATATGTCAAAAAATAATTCATACATATAGTGATTGTGCATGCTATTTAGTTGTTTCACATGTAAATCCTATTTGTATATTAGCAAGTCAGTTGGTAAAATGAGTAAAGAAACAAAAGCAAAAATACAACCTATAAAATATGGAGAGACTCCAGAATCTGCGGTGGATTTTATTTGCACATTTGCAGGCGGATATTTTAGCTGGTAGCTGTCAGCTGGCAGCAGAGCCAGGGCAGGCATTCTGACCAGGCACAAAAAAACCACGGACTCACTGATTTGTGAATTCTCTGTAAAACCCTGAGGCTCGGCTGGTGCAGCCCCAGGACAGGCCATCTCTGTGGAATGTTGCCAGGTCTGTAACACTGACCACAGTGGACAGAACTCGTCCAGGGTTAAGGACTCAGTGCTGCCTGGTCATGGTGCCCTCATCCTGCAGTGGGGAGCCCACCCACAGGGAGAGCTGGGAGAGACCCAAGAGAGAGGTGACCTTGAGAAGACACTGGTCAGCACGCAGGCCCAGCTCGGGAACCCCATGCTGTTGACTGTGGATTCCTTGGTTCCTTTCTACACATGGCTTCATAATCAGAAGCAGCAAAACCAAGTGTTGAAATCCAGGCTTGCAAGGGGCTTATGGAAATACCACTACTTGGGGAATCCTCCCTGATAGACGGGAGGGAGAGCCTCAGGCTACCCCCCTCCTCAACCCCCGTGTCATTTCAGCCTCTCAGCCTCCACCAGAGTATGGGGCTCCCAAGCCATGCTTTTCCTAAACACTTGTGAAATGTAGGGAAGTTCAAGCTGTGTGCACAGATCACACACACATGAATGCATACACAACACACACACAGGCGTCATTCATTCTGAGGAGTGACGTGACAGGACCAGAAAGAAAATAAGCCTGGTCCCATCCCCATCGTCCCTGCATTTAGGGACCAGGACCACACCTTGCACAACTCCAGGAAGCACGTTTCCTGTCATACTGTATGTATGAGAATCACCTGGAGTTCTTGTTAAAAGCTGACTGTGATTCAGTAGGCCTGGGTGGGGCCAACAAGTTTGCATTTCCAACAAGCTCTGCGGTGCTGCTGGTCCAGGGACCTCGCCGTGAATACCAAGGTCAAAATGCACATGCATGGCACATTCCATCTTACCATACTGTCCCCTGAGTCCCTAGTCTTAGAAGACCCACCACACACTCACCATGTGGTCTGAACAAGCCACCGAACTGGCGAGTACTGATTGGTGACATATTCTCATCTTTCAAATGGGTCACGATACATTTGGATATTTATCCATCCATGGAACAGTTGAGATTCACATGTGCCACACTCCGACCTGACAGATCTCCCACATTTTGTGAAGCTCAGAGAATACATGAGTGAAACGATCTAAAAACCTCGGGTGGTTTCTACCCAAACCCTGGTCGCAAAGTTCATAGCAGCTTTGTTCTTTTTTTTTAAGTAATTTTTTTCCAAATACAGCTGACATACAGTACTATATTCGTTTCAGCAGCTTCATTCTCAAAGGCTGAACCCGGAAATGATGCCGAAAAACAAGTGAAGGGATAAACAAACCATGCTAGATCCATGCAACAGATGCTACTCGTTGGTAAAAGTAGAATCTATCACCGACAGACACAACAACACAGATGGATCTCGAACATAGCCCCCTGAACAAAGGAAGTCAGGCACAGAGGAACATAGTTGGACTCCGTGCCTCTAGAACTCTAGGAAAGACAAAACTAAGACCTAATCACAGCAAGCAGGCCAGTGGTGGTCTGGAGACTGGTTGAAAAGGGGCATGGAGAAAGTTCTGCCGTGAGAGTGTTTACATGGCGTGTGTGCGCTTGGCAAAACGCCACGAAACGGTACACTCAGAAAGTGCATTTTGTTACCTGTACCTTGTGCCTAAATAAGGCTGTTTTTAATTTGTAAAAAAAGAACTGAGTAAATACTTCTTATTCATATTATTGTGATTATTATTACTCTTTTTATTATTTTTAATATGCTTATTGATGTTAGAGAGAGAGGAAGGGAAAGGAAAAGAGAGAGAGAGAAAGAAACATCACTGTGAGAGAGAAACATTCATTGGTTGCCTCCCACACATTCTCCGAGGGGGGATCAAACCCACAACCTAGGCATGTGCCCTGACCAGGAATTGAACCCCCAACCTTCTGGTGTACCAGACAAGACTTCAACCAAATCAGCCACACAGACCAAGACTGATTATTATTCCTCTTTGTAAAGCTTCCAGCCAAGCGATGGTCATTCATTATTTCATTCAACAAATGTTTTAAATTCCACAGACCAGGCACTGGGAGTTAAAACAAAATGAACAAAGGAGTTCACCTTGTAAAAGAGAAAGACTCACACCCCTAGTTCAGACACCGTTTGATATTTGCTAAGTGACGAGTAAGTCAGGGGCTGGGGGGCCAGAGAGGCAGCATCTAAGTCATCCCGGAAAACCTCACACCTTGTCCCAGAGGAAGGAACACTTGAATTGAGTCCCAAAGGCAGAATAAGAGCGAAGCAGAGAGGGAGAGAGGAATGCTTCAGGCCCTGCTGCAGGCAGGAGCAATGGGCCGAGTGGATTGGCAGGATTGGCATTCATTGAGTCTGGCTGTGGGAAAGCGAAGGAATGAGAGTTTAGAGGGGAGCTTCTCACAGGTTGGCTGAACCAGGATCACGTGGGCTGGTTCACACCTTGCCTGCTGGGCTCCACCCCCAAGGTTTCTGATTCAGTAGGTCTGGGTGGGGCCCTGGCATTTCCACTCTGACAGGTTTCCAGGTGATGCTGATGCTGCTGGTGCAGGGACCACATTCTGAGAACCACTGTTCTAAATGAAAAGAGCTCTGGGAACCTCAAGGCCTGTTCCCAGCCAAGACTCTTGACCACATATTCCTGGCCTTGAAATTCCAGCGCTCAGGGAAAGAGCATCGTGGTAAAGACGCCAACACAGGGTGAGTGAGTTCCCTCCCTGTGGTCCCATTGCTGCTGTGTGGGTCCACGTTCTCAAATCTTCCTTCCTTGCTTCCTTCCTTCCTTCTAATTGTTTCTTCTATGACCCTTCAGGACACTTTGCATTTTCATCCTGCACTGCTTTCCTAGCCTCCACCATCTCACACGTCTTATAAGGAGACAAAGATTTGTGGGTTATCTGCGTGCAGGTGGATGGTCCTGACATGCACCCACACCCCCTCCAGACTCCATCCCTGACACTTCACTCTCTGGCTTCTTACAGAACCAGCCGACTTCCAGTGACTCCCTTTCCATCCTCCATGGTGGGAAAATGGAATAATTTCCCTCCCCACAAACACCACCCTGTGACTTCCCTCACAGGAAGAACAAAAATAACGGTTGGTCCTTGGTTTCTCAGTTACACTGGCTCACTTACCCTAAGGGACCAAGTTTTCATGTCATTGACAGATTGGGGGCATTAGCATTAGAATCTGAGAACAGAAGTTTCTAGTGAGAGAGAACACAAGATAAGCTTTATTTCTGAACAGGTATAATATAACATGGCCCAACTGAAACGTCAGTTTAACTACATAAAATTGCTGTTTTTGAAGGTAATAATCATCATTTTACATGGTTCAATATAATCATATACATCCTACTTGTTTATAAATGTTATATTTGATTATTTACCCTAATTTCATATATATTCTAATTGTATATATATTTTGTTATGCATTAACTACATATGTACACCTTAATTATATATCTAAATTTAAATATATATAACTATATATACATATAGATTCTCTTATATATTGTAATTCTATTTATCCATATCATATATCCTAATTTTGTGTTATATTTATATGTCCTAATTATGTATCTTCTAAGTTTAAATATTTTATTATACCTGTGTGTGTATAGATAGATATACTCACTAGGATATGTGTACAATATATTAGAAATTACTTATGCACATTCACATCCAACAAAGTTACACCTGCAAATAAAACCAGGATTTAAAAAATAAATAAAATAAAATCAGGATTTTTCATTTTTCAATCACAGCTGACATACATTATATTCATTTCAGATGTACAACAAAACACCTGACATAATGATTAGACATCAATATAATTTATGAAGTGATCACCCTGATAAGTCTGGTACCCGTATGACATCATGCAGAATTATTACAACATTATTGACTATATTCCCCATGCTGTATTATACATCCCGATGGCAAGGAAATTAGAATATTTGTCTTTTGTGGGTGCGTGTGAATGTAGGTGGATTGCTGAGTGCACACCCCCACCTTGTGTCTTGTTGGAGAACTACATGTGAGTATTGTGTTGCCTTAGAAGGGACTTCGTCACTCTTTTATCCCCGTAATAAACATTTACGTCACACCTGCTATAAACCTTGTGCCAGGAGAGATTCAGAGCTCGGTGTTTCCAGTCTGAAGATTCTCTGGGACACCTCCCGGCGCATGAAAGCTCTCCTCCAGCCAAACACTGTCAGTGTGTGAAGCAGGCTGGATTGGGGAAGTGAGCTGGAGAGTTCTGTCCCACACACTCCGGCGGCCGCGGCTCAGCCCGAGACAGTCGCTCCAAGAAAGTCATGTGGGCCTAGCACTTTTTCTCCAAGAGAAGCCAAAAGTTCAAGTGTGGGTATGAAAATCTGATTTTTCAATGACAACTAATTCTAGTAATTATTTCTAAATATCATGAGCCAACTCTGCACATCTACGGGCTCTGTTCTACTCAGGACCCCCTTCCACAAAGAACTCCCTGCCCAGCTGAGAAGGGTTTGCTTAGCTGCCAGTCATGTCAGCTTCAGTTTTCAGTGGAAGGTACGCTCTTCTTGGAAAACCCCCGGCCAATGACTGAGCAAAGCAGCCGCGCAAGGGCCTGCGTATCTGTACAGAAAGAGGGCACCTCAAAAGACCAGTATTTGCTCTGGAGCGCCCCATTCCACCGGAAGAGGCTCTGTCAGGTCTGTGTGGCAGGCTGACAGTTCCCCTGGCCAATCTTTTTGCCTCCCATTTTCTTTCACAAATGTTCCCAACGAGACTCCTCTTGATCCAGCTCAGCCTCTGATTCACCAACATGTGCCACGTGACTAGAATACCAGGAAGATGTTGCTTGAAAAGCACATGTTACGTCCTGAAGTGACCCGATGGAATGTCTAAGAAAAATGCAGCCAAAAGAAATAGAATGTTAGCCAGATGCGTAATTCTGAACTTTCCAGTAAACACGTAAACAAGGAAACAAGACAGGTGAAACTTGTTTAAAAATACATTTTACTTAAGAGGATAAATTTCAAATAGTATTATTTTGATGTGCAATGAATATAAAAATAATGATATATTTTACATTCTCTTTTGTACTAAGACTATGGGATCTGGTATAAATTTTATACTTACAGCGCATCTCAATTTGGGCCAGCCACATTTCAAGGGCTTCCAAAGAGGAGAGGGAGGGCTGCTAAAAACAGAGAAACTAAGGAGTGTTGTGGACAAAGGACAGAAATTGCATTTCAATATATAGCATGAATTCATACAATTAATACATTGGCTGTCTCCTTGTGAGGTAGTGATGAGGTAGCTGCACCAAACCAGCCCTTCTCTTTTTGGCTTTTTTATTAACATGTAATAAAACATGTAACATATTATACCCTCCTGCCCTGACAGGTGTGGCTAAGTTGGTTGGCCACTGTCCTGCAAAGTGAAAGGTTGCCAGTTTGATTCCCAGCAGGGGCACATGCCTGAGTTGTGGGCTTGGTAAATACAAGAGGCAACCGACCGATGTTTCTCACTCAACAGGTGTTTCTTTCTCACATCGATGTTTTTCTCCCTCTCTTTCTCCCTCCTTACGTCTCTAAAAACTAATACATAAATAAATTTTACAAAAGATATAACACCCTCCTTTTCATCATTATCATATTCCAAATTTTAGTTGGTGTGCTCAAATTCGTGAAGAGATGGAACTTGACACCTTGTTGTCCTCCCCATTTCTACCTGTCACCAGGCAGAACTACAGATGACATTATTCCTATGTGGATAATCCACCCTCCATCTTTCAATCACCTGAAAATTTGGTCTCTTGTCAGAATAAATGGCCCAAGATAACCAAGAAACCAAGGACTAACAGCTACTTCTGCTCTTTCTGTGAGGGAAGTCACAGGGTGGTGTTTGCAGGGAACAAAATTATTCCATTTTCTCATCACGGGGGGTGGAAAGGGGGTCACTGGAAGTTGGCTGTTTCTGTACGAAGCCAGGGACTGAAGCATCAGGACTGGAGTCTGGAGGGAGAAGGTGTATGCAGATAACCCATTCCTTTATGGGTTATCTGGGTGCATGCAGATAACCCACAAAACTTTGTCTCCTTAGAAGACATGTGAGATGGTGGAGTCTAGGAAAGCAGTGCAGGATGAAAAGCAAAGTGTCCTGAAGGGTCATAGTAGAAACAGTTAGGAAAAAAGGGAGGGAGGGAGGAAGGGAGGGAGGGAAGAAAGGACAGGACAGTCCCAGAACACAGACTCACTCGGTCTGTGTTGGTGCCTTTAGCACGATGTACTCTCTCCCTGAGAGCTAGAATTTCAAGGCCACAGAGCCAGTCAAGAGTCAGCTGGGAACAGGCCTTGAGCTTCCCAGGCCTCTGTTTTTCTCTAGAGCAGTGGTTCTCAAAATGCGGTCTCTGCATTAACAATAAAGCCACATAAAAATTCCCAAATATTCCTCAGTAGTAAAATAGATCGATAAATTGTACATAATATATTAATAATTAGATTACTATCCTAGATAAATCTCATAAACAAGTTTTTTTTAATCTTTAGGGGCCCTTTATTCAGATGGCCAGCAATCTGAGAAGATGGTGAGTTATGTACCCTAATAAACCATCTTGTGTTCCATTTCCAACCGACCTTTTTCACAAAGAGAAGGAGAGAGTAGCTAAGAGGTATAGAATTCAGGGGAAAGGTTAGTCAGACAAGAAGCTGCAGCATTCTCTCCTCTGTTGACCAGTGATTCTTTATCTGTGTCCTGGGTGGTGCATCTCACCCTGGAGCACAACGGCTCACATACCATCTCGACAGCTTGCAGTCCTCCTAGAGCACAAAGGTGGAACTGTTCGTGGTCTCCTAGAATCAGGGTGGGCCATACCTTCAGTCCCAGATCCCCCTTCAAACTGCTAAGTGGGGTGCTGATTCACGAATCACCTAATAAAACCAATTGGTTCTTCAAATTTACTCAGTAATGGAATGGGGGGTGTGGCTCCTTTAGAAGGGGTCCTCATAAACAAGTTAAATGGAAAGATTACATACTGCATGATTCAATGTATGTAGAGTTCCAAATCAGGTAAAGAACTCTGGTTTTAGAGATCTGAGTAGAAATTACTTTTAGGAAGCAAAGTGGAAATAGTAAATGGAATGGGCATGAGGGGGCCTCTGGAGAGTGGATAATGTTCTAGTTTTTCATCCAGAAAGTATTTGCATGTGTTTTGTTTTTTGCTTTGTGACAATCAGATTATCTTTAGTATTTTCTTATTCATGTATATCATACTTTAAAAAGCCATTAAAGTTATATTAGATGAAAAATAAATTTCAGAGTTAGAAATGTAAAAGAAAAAGCAGGGAGAGGGTCCGCACCAGTAGCCTCAGCATCACCTGGAAACCTATCAGAGTGGAAATGCCAGGACCCCACCCAGACCTACTGAATCAGAAACCTTGGGGGTGGAGCCCAGCAGGCAAGGTGTGAACCAGCCCACGTGATCCTGGTTCAGCCAACGTGTGAGAAGCTCCCCTCTAAACTCTCATTCCTTTGCTTTCCCACAGCCAGACTCAATGAATGCCAATCCTGCCAATCCACTGGGCCCATTGCTCCTGCCTGCAGCAGGGCCTGAAGCATTCCTCCCTCCCTCTCTGCTTTGCTCTTATTCTGCCTTTCTTCATTCTTTCCAGTTCTTCAGACTTCTTAATATGATGACAGATATAATAAGTGACCATACTGGGCTGGCAGCTTTAAAAAGAGTAATACTGCTACTACTAACAACACTCTCTTTTCTACCTAGAAAGTCCCAGAACAATGTCACTTCTATAAGCCCCTTAGGAGTCTGAATTTCAAAACTTGGTTTTGCTGCTTCTGACTCTGAAGCTGTATGTAGAAATGAACCAAGGAATCAACAGTCAACAGCATGGGGTTCCCAAGCTGGGCCTGTGTGCTGACCAGTGTCTTCTCAAGGTCACCTCTCTCTTGGGTCTCTCCCAGCTCTCGCTGTGGGTGGGCTCCCCACTGCAGGATGAGGGCACTGTGACCAAGCAGCACTGAGTCCTTAACACTGGACGAGTTCTGTCCACTGTGGTCAATGTCACAGACCTGACTAAGGTGGAGGTGCTGTTGGACATCCTGGTAGACATTCCACAGAGGCGGTGGGCGATGGCACCAGCAAAGCCTCAGGGTTTTCTGGATAATTCATGACTTCAGAATACAATTTATATATATACACAGACACACACACACACAATTCTTTTTTCTGTATGCTAACAAAAACAACTGGCAATTGAAACTAAATAAGCAGTACCATTTAAAATAGCATTAAAAATATGAAGTGTTTGGAGATAAAAATTTTCAGATGTGTAAGACTTGTGCACTATAAAACATTGCTGAGAAGTTAAAGAAGTCTTGGATAAATGAAGAGGTTTACAGTGTCCATGGATTAGAAGACTCAGTTTTAAGACAAACATTTTGAAGCTTCAAGTTGCTTTTAACTTGCTTTATCTCACTCTCTTACGTCTTTGTGTCTTGGGTGTATAGCTGTGTGCCCAGTACAATGTAGGTGTTGTGTTCACTGAATAAATGAACAAAGAATAAAGATTAAATGTATAAGTAATAACTAAGTTCAAGGAGGGAATTACAGTTATCTGGGAGTGCTAGCAGTTCTAAGCTGTGACTAGAGAAGGAGCATTAGACGTAGAAGTCGAGTTTTGAGTGAGTGAAACTGCATTCATCGGCTGTAATTTGGGGGTCAATTTGCTCAAGACTAACTGCAAACACCCTGAGAATGTGGTCTGAACACATGTTCTAAAGGACCTTCTACTCTGTGCTAAGGAATTTATATTTTACTTTTTTAATCCTCACCTGAGGATGTGTTTATTGATTTTACAGAGAAAGAAACCGATCAGTTGCCTCCCCTATCTCCCCAGTGGAGGATCAAGCCAGTAACCTAGGCGTGTACCCTGACCGGGATGGAACCCACAGATTTTTGGTGCACAAGCCGATTCTCTTTCCAACTGAGCCTCCTGCCCAGAACAAGGAATTTCTATTTTATTCTTCAGAATCAAGATGGGGGAGGGTGTATTGAACATATTCAGTAGGGAGTTCACTGACTCAATATTTTAAAATATTTATTGAGCATCTTCTCTGGACTAAGGTTGATGCTCAACACTGAGACAAAATTGGTAAGGCCAGAAAACATCCCTGCTTCAGTTTGTTATTAAAACTGTTGGCTGAGAACCATCTTTGTGCCAGGCACAGGCACATTCTCTCCACCTGTCTTCTTTACAAGAGGATGATTAAATAGTCATTATTATTGATTTCTCTGAATACGAAGAGTAAAAATATTAAGAAATTAATTCCTTTTTTACACAGACCAACTAAAATCTACTGAGGTATAATGAAGAAAAAATTAAAAGCACATATTAAAATGTATAGTGTGGTGAGTTTTGACAAATGTATACATTCTGGCACCCCGCCATCGAGGTAGTTCCATCACCCCAAATGTTCCCTTCCCAATCGATCTGATTTCTAGCCTCATTGATTGCACTTATTTCTTATCAACGGAACCACGCAGTAGGTAGTCTTGCATCTTGCTTCTTTGACTCAGCACAAATTTTGGGTTTCATCCATATTGTAGCACCTACCACTGGTTCATTTTTATTATTGCTAAATTCAGACTTTTAAGGGAGACAAGACAATAAAAAAATTACCTAATTGTTGTATTATAACAACTTTAAATTAATCTAAGGATAAGTACGAGTGAAGATATTGTTGACAATTCAATCAATACTTACGGTATACACTGGGGGTGCTCTATATTTGATCATGATTGAGTTTGTGGAAAATAAACGTTATTAAGGGTAGCCTAAACGAACCCTAGATGTCCTAGGAATGTCCTTTTTTACTTTCCTAATATTTAAAATATCAGTTCAGATGTGTTGGGAAGTGCTTCTTGTTGGCTGTTTCAACGTTCCCTTCAGTAGATAAAACAAGGGTTTGTAAGAAGCGTGCATGCCTCTGCCACCTTGTCGCCAGCAACAGCCTCTGTCGACAGTGCCACCTCGGAGCAGATGGCGTAGATGACCGAGACTCGGAAGTAGTCCTGCTTTCACCTGCCCAATCCCCGGCGCTGTGACGGTCACATGTCACATTCGTGCAAACCCGAACTGGCCCGGCCGTGCCCACCTCCTCCGTAATCCCGCGAGGAGTCTGGGTTCCACCGCCCCAACCCCATAGAACCTCCCAAGGGTGAGAGTGCGCTTGCGCGGTGAGGCCGGTGGGCGGGGCGGGAGTCACGGAGACTCCCGAAGCGGGGGCCGCCCCACTGGCTGGTGTCAGAGTCTCACTTTGGTGGCACAGCGTTTGCTGCGGCCCTTGCTGGGAAGGCTCACTCTTCTTTCTCGGCTGTGGAAAGTAAACTTCGAGGGCCCTTCCAAGGCGATCAGAAGTCCTTGCCTCGCCTTGCTGGGGCGCAGCGGGTGGGCGAGTACCCTCTGCTGTAGGTCTTTGCTCCCTCGGTGCGGGGCCTCGGCACCATGGACTCGTCGGCGCTGGAGCGGGACGCGGTGCAGTTTGCCCGGCTGGCGGTGCAGCGCGACCACGAAGGTCGCTATTCCGAGGCAGTGTTTTACTACAAGGTAAGCCGGAAGCACGGATTCCGTCCAAGGGGAGGGGGTCCAGTTTCCGAGACGTCCAGGCCCACTGGACTTTGCTTTTATCCTTCTCCCTACTTTCCTTTTCAGGGGAGAGGCGACCGGGTGTAGAGACCAGGCTAGGCACTCCCACGCCCACCCGGGCTTCTGGCACTAGTGGGAGGTCTGGTCGTAGCTTTGGAATGACCACTTCTCTGGTTGCAGTCTTGACTCACAATGCTACATTGAACTGCTTATGGCGGCAGTAGTTAGGTATCGGTAGTTAGTAGCTAACTAATCCTGTCACTTGGTTCTGGGTGACAGAATTAGCTAGCTACTGGGAAGTGGTCTGTAATCCTCGCTCAAATAATACACGTTCGTTGAAGAAAATAAAAAGTAAATTTAAAAACGGAGAAAACTTCTTTTGTCCTAGCATTTAATGTGTATCTTTGTGCTTGTGTTTTTACGCATGTTTGTGTACCCCATCTTTGAGAACAAACTTAGATCGTACTGTTTATACCATTCATAACCTGTTCTTTTCACTTGAACTTTTTCAAATCATTAAATTTACTTCTGCAATATCTTAATAATAGATGCATAGCATTCCATTATGTGAATGTATTGAAATTTATATACAAACTCTGTTGGACATTTAGGTTCATTCTGTTTTTTTAGCATCATAAGTAATGGTTTGATTAATATCCGTGTGACTAATGCTTTACACATATCTTTGATATTTCTTTTGTATAAATTACTCAGGGCAGAATTATCAAATCAGAGTTTGAACTTCCATAATTCACCCTCTGCTCTCCAATCCACCCCTCCAGCTGGGGTGGAGGTAGTGGTATCTTTATCATATTGTCACTTTTGTTTTAGAAAGAATGTCAGCCTTTGATAATACAAATAGTAGTGGGTTTTTTTCAAGAACAGATACGCTGTCAGTAATGTGTGGTTTGCTTTTATCAGATTAATATTTTATTGCCTTCACTTTATAACCCATATTTAGAGACTTATATACAGTTTGTTGGAGAACCATTTCTTTTGGACTTGTTTTGGAGAATTTCATGAAGGTGATATTTCTTTAAAAGTACAGTTCTGTGTCTTAATTTCATAAAGTAACTAGTAAATATTCATAGGTTAAAATAATAAACCATATAAAATAGCTTTTTCTAAAGCAAAAGAAATTACTGTGCAGTGGTGCCTCTTGTTTTGCTATTGAATTATATGCATGCCATTATAATTTTTTATCCTTGAGACGAATTTTTTATCCTTGAGAAAGTCAGAAATGCTTTGCTTCTAGGGACTATTTATATAAACTTTATGAAATATTTAGTATTTACTGTCTTAATACTATTCTATCAGGCATTCCTTAGTTACTAGTCACTCTCAAATAGAAACAAGTAAAGCAAAATTGGTACCAGCAGTTTTAAAAATTGGCTTTCCTTTAAGCAAAATAATTTGAATATCAGTATTAACATGCAAGATAATTAAAAGGGTGAAATATACATTTACACATATATGTATTATGTTTATTGAAATTAAGTGTAGCTATAATGCATTTAGATAATGATGGTATGTAAGATACAATGTTTAAGATTTACATGTAAAGTTATACTCTTTTTCCTCCCCTGAAATATCTGATTCACAGAATGTAAGGAAATCACAGCTTCTCTACCCACATACCCTTTAGACTGAATATCCACTTGGATGAAAACTGCACTCTTGTTATTGATTTTGTTAGGTACAATGAAACAACTCCTGCTCCAAGAACATGATTAAAAAAGTGATGTTCTTTGGATCCAGACAAATTAGCCATGAGTCTTCGTGAAGTGTACCTGCCTAGGTTACTGCAAAGAAGGTGTTGCTATTTGGAGAAACCACGTGCTAGTCTATTTCATGGTGGTACCATCGATGGGGAACCTTCCTGGAATGATGTTGAGAATGGAGGCTCTTTCTCACCAGCCACAGCATAGCTGGTTGTGGAAGTTATAGAATGAATAACTGGAAGATGAATCCAGGTTTTCTAAATTAAAATAAGTTGACTTCATATAACTGAAGTCTACTTTTAAGTTTGTCACCCTTTGACAATATTTTAAGTCTGGCCTATTGCATAAAGGAAAAGGAAAATAGAAAACATAAAGCACAGCTATTCTAAGAAAAGGTTTATGATCTGTCTCTCCTGTTTGAGTTTGTGAATTTTCAACAGTATGAGAAAGTTTGGAGCATTGGAAAGTATTGGAAAATTATATGACTCATTTACTTTATGAAAAAATTACTGATATCCTAAGGACATTCTTGTTTTGTCATTCATAGAAATCAATAGTGAGTTAGAAAGTGGTAAAAAAATTTAAATTGTAACTTATCTGTTAAATCCCTTTGAATTCTTATTTTTAGGAAGCTGCACAAGCATTAATTTATGCTGAGATGGCAGGATCAAGCCTAGAACGCATTCAAGAAAAAATAAATGAATATCTGGAAAGAGTTCAGGCCCTACATTCAGCAGGTTAGTAAAAGACGACTACACTTGTCACCGTATTTTTTCTTCTCTCCCAGCACACCTTACTTGCCCTCTATGTTTCTCTTTCCTTTTTGTGATTGGCTCTTGATCCTCAATCTCTTGCTGCTCATTCCTCTTTGGGGAGTCACAGCTTTAAAAGTCACAATGTGTGAATAAGGGACGTATCTGTGAAGAAGAATCTCAGAGATAATACAGTCCAGTCTCTTCATTTTCCAGAGTTATCGAGGTGGTGAATTATTTACATTCTGACTGTATCGTTGTCAGGATTAGGACTCTGTTAAAATCTGCTTTAAAATCTGCCACATTCCCTCTTCTAATACTGAAATTAAATGACTCTTCCTCCTTAGGGTTTAGTCTTCAGCAGGAAGTTCACAGTCTCTTCTATTATACGTCAGTAGCATCAACCTCAAGACCTTAGCTACATTCTTTTTTTAAACCATACCCTGGAAAAGTGACATATAAGCAGAGACCTGGCATGGCTTGTATTTTTGTGCATAAACAGCATGGCAGATGCTGTAAAACAAGTACACATAGGCTTAGTGACCGCAGTTTTATTGGAGGTGAAGGGTTTCTGCAAAATCTGCTGTTCTCGTGGGTAGGAAGGAAAGTAATCACCTACTGACATTTTGTTTCAGAAAGTCATTCATCTTTTTAACCCTTTTTACTGTGGCTGTATAATAAAGCCACAAGCAACTTAGAGAAGCAATTTTCAACCTATTTCCTCTCATGGCACACATAAGCTCATTACTAAAATTCTGTGGCACGCACAAAAATATATTTTTGTTCCCCCAAAATAGGTACAATTTTGATTCATTCATACCAGATGGCTGTTTTTGTGTTGCCTATTGTCATTTTTTTTATTTGACAGTCTAAGGGAAAAGAGGGCAGTGCCCTTAACTCGATAGGTATTTCCTGTCATAAAAATTCTTGCAGCACACCAGTTGAAAGTCACTGGCTTAGAGGAATCTTTACTTGTTCAGCATTACCTGATAGACTTTGTACCACATTCCAAAACCATGCATTCTGAATATATAGGAGCAGTGGTTACAAGCACAGAGTTAGGATAAACTAGTTTTGATGATTGGATTTCCTGTTATGACAGTCCCCTTAAAGACAGGTGGTTTACTTTAGGACAGGTCCCAGAAATTGTATCTATTAAAATACGGACTTCCTGTGCATCAGGGCCCCACTTGATAAAAAGGTACATTGACATGAATCAAAGGAACTTTATTTTCCCAACCAAGTAAATGAAGTTCTTAAGTTTGTAACTGTGACAATCAGGCACAGAATGAGACAACCCTTATCTCCTGAAAGAATAAAGATTTGCCAGGGAAACACGTAAA
The DNA here is from genome assembly GCF_014824575.4 of Sturnira hondurensis. Taxonomy (NCBI): domain Eukaryota; kingdom Metazoa; phylum Chordata; class Mammalia; order Chiroptera; family Phyllostomidae; genus Sturnira; species Sturnira hondurensis. The sequence continues at coordinate 8,814,259 of NW_028085930.1, forward strand.
GTTCAAAAGGGTTTTTAAAGCATAGTGTACCTTAATTCTTTTGTCAGCTTTTGACCCATTTTATTTGACAAAAGAAATGTAGTCTGTAGAGAATTAAATGGCTTTCTTAATTATTTTAAACAGAAGAGTTAATTATCAAATAAAAATCTTGTTCAGAAACCCAGTTTTTAAAACACATAAAATCTGCTGATAGTGAAGAGACTTTTGAGAGATGAGTTGCTTTTTGGGTGGGAAATTCACCAGTGTAGAATAAAGAGCTTCAGACTTGGAATTAAAGATCTGAGTTGAGGCAACTTGAACCTGGTTCTTGGCCTCTCCACTTCCTTTCCAAACAATGTGAGCTTTAGCACTCACTCCATCTTCTCCACCAACTATCATACCCTGGGCTCTGTGCAGTCGCCCAGCCACCAGGTCCAGCCAGCCAGCAGCATGGCCAGCATCTGTGCAGACACTGGGGGATTGGGCTATGGGTGGTCCAGAGGCCTGGCTGCAGGGATGGCCAGGAGTCTGGCTAGCACAGGGGGTGTCCAGAGCAAGGAGGACACTATGCAGTGCCCGAATGATTGCCTGGCCTCTTACCTGAAGAGGGCGAAGAGCCTGAAGGCTGGTAGTCAGAGACTAGAGAGCAAAATCCAGGAAGACCTGGAGAAAGGGGGACCTCAGGTCAGAGACGGGGCATTCCTTCAAGACCATCGAGGACTCAAGGGTTCAGATCTTTGCAAGCTCTGAGGACGGTGCCCGCATTGTCCTGCATATTGATAATGACTATCTTGCTGCTTGACGTCAGAGTCAAGTATGAAACAGAGCTGGCCATGTACCAGTCTGTGGAGAGTGGCGTCAGTGAGCTCCAAAAGGTCATTGATGATGCTGATAATACCCAGCTATAGCTGGAGACGAGGATCAAGCTCTCAAGAAGGAACTGCTCTTCTTGAAGAAGAACCACAAGGAGGGAGGTAGTAAATGGTCTACAGAACCGTAGCTCCAACTCTGGGTTGACTGTGGAGTTGGTTGCCCCCAAATCTCAGCCAAGATCATGGCGGGTAGGCATCTGGGCCCAGTATGGCGAGCTGGCTCAGGAGAATGGAGAGGAGCTAAACAGGTACTGGTCCCAGCAGATTAAACAGAGCACCGCAGTGGTCACCTCTCAGGCCACTGAGATAGGCACTTCTGAGATGACATTCATAGAGCTGAGGCATACAGTCCTCTGGATTCGATGAGAAATCAGAAGGCCTGTTTGGAGAATAGCCTGAGGAAGGTGGAGACTCACTATGCCATGCAGATGGAACAGCCCAACAGGATTCTGCTATGCCTGGAGTCAGAGCTGGCTCAGACCTGGGCAGAGGGGCTGTGCCAGATCCAAGAGTATACAAGGCCCTGCTGGACATCAAGGCCAAGCTAGAGGCTGAGATTGCTACCTGCTAAAAGAAGGGGAGGACTTTGATCTTTGTGATGCTCTGACAATAACAAGGCCATGCAGTCCATCCAAAAAACCATCACCTACAGGATTGTGGACAACAGAGTGGTGTCTGATGTCAGTGACACCAAAGTTCTGCGGTGTTAGGGCAGCAAAAGTGGGGCACCCCTTGGTAGGCAGGAGGCCAATAAAAAGTTCAGGCATCATTAGACATTAATAATTAAATAATCTAAGTTCAGGCTCTGCCCTTCACTTGTAGGTATGAAACCTAAGTCTAGATCAGCCCTTCTCAGGTAGGAGGAATTTTGCCTCTCAGGAGACATTTGGCAATGTCTAGAGAGATTTGGGGGTTTTACACTAGGAGGAGGTGGAGAATATGCTTCTGTCATCTAGTTTGGTAGAGGCCAGGGATATTGTGAAAAATCCTACCATGCACAGGACAGTCCACAGCAAAATATTACCAGTGGAAAATGTCAGTGGTGCCAAGGCAGAGAAATCCTAAGCTAGAGGTTTTACATTTTTAGCTTTTGTATCTTCATTTTATAAATGAGACTAATACATACTTCAGAGAAGTATTACTGAGAGTTAAAGTTTTAAAAATCATCATGTACCTTTAAGAGACAAACAAAACGTAAAGCTTTTTAAAAAAAAAATAACACATATTGATTCTACACCAATAAATTCACATACCATGAAATTCACTTTTTGATAGTATATAGTTCAGTGGCTTTAGCACAACTCTACCTTATAAAAGTTTATTTAAATGAAAGATTACAGAGTTTTAGGCAAGAATGTCTTAAATGTATTAAACTGGTATGTTGTTTCCTGGATGGATATATAGGTAATATTTCTTCTGTGGCTTTTTTCTGTCCTAGTTCAGTCAAAGAGTGCTGGTCCTTTGAAATCAAAACATCAGTTGGATTTGGAGCGTGCCCATTTCCTTGTGACACAAGCCTTTGACGAAGATGAGAAGGGGAATGTCGAAGATGCTATAGAATTGTACACAGAAGCTGTAGACCTCTGTCTGAAAACTGTATGTATAGCTGCAAGTTCAGTTTGGTGGAATTGTGCTAAGAAATTTCTCTCTTTACTAGTGAATTTTACTTAATTTCTTGAAGAAAAAGTTGCTGTCATTATAAATGTAAGTTGTTCATGAAAAGATTATGAAGAGCAGAAAATTAATAATGGGTTCTAACATCTTGTTAAAATTTTAGCAGCATTAGGATTGAGTTTTTAGGCAGTTGTTTTCTAAATTACGTGTACTCTTTTTTTAACCATTTTACATATAACTCAAATTAACATATTAACAGGAAGAATCTACCATCACAAATTTAGAATAAAGTTCCCCTCCTTTTTTGATTTTCAATTTCATACACTAAAAACTAAGGTAGGGGTTTGGGAGTGCTTTATTGACTTGCAATGATAAGATCTCTGTGCTGAGTGATTTGTACTGCTCTCTGAGGAGCCCGGGGTGGGACTGTTCGCTTTAAGGGGCGTCTAGTGCATAAAAGCAGGGTATCCGACAGGAGGGTGCACTAAAGTGGTAGAGAGTGGTCACAGTATTGTGTGAAGCTCTGGCTTTTTGTCCAGGGTGCTTTATTCAGGACAGCCATCTAGCCTGATTTCTCTGGATACCTGAGACAGGATGTAAGTGCCAGTCTTCTGAGGTCCCTGCGCTCAGCCTTCTGTGGCACTGTGGTCACATGGCTGTGTTCCATGTAACCACCCATCCACATTGAGTGGCCTTAAAGCTTACCTCAGTGACAAGTTTTCAACACTGTTTTAAGTGATACCTTTAAGGATGAAAATGTCTTGGTTTATCCTCTCATAATTTCAAGAAGTATAATATGCATGGTTAATTTTTTTGCTTAGAAATATGGATGAAGGGAATTAAAAAATAATTACGCTTCAGAATGTCTGTCTCTCTTTCTCTTAAGTCCTCTGAAACTGCTGATAAAACTCTGCAAAATAAACTGAAACAGTTGGCTCGGCAGGCACTAGATAGGTGAGTTCTGGTCACTCGAGTTCTTACCCGTGGATGGCAGTATATTGTGTCACTGAGATGTGACAGATTTGTCTACATGTGTTAAGGGCCTGTAACACATCTCCGTCTCTTACCAGAGATGTAGGGCAAGTCTCCTTCTTTCTCTTAGCAAATGTATTTCTCTCTAGTTCCCTGCTTTAAATCAGAAAATAACATCAAGAAATGTTTTCTTCAGCTTTTTCTGCGTGTGGAACAAAATGATTGTGACATTTGTACATGGAAGGCTTCCCTTCTGTTTTATGAGACAAGAATCCCAAAGAGGAGAACTTCCAGAGAGCCTTCCAGAGCTAATACTGAAGATGGGAAATTGAGAGTGACCCGGTTTACAGCCATACACATACGCCAATGTGGGCCGCTCGTTCGGCTCTTTGCTCTGAATGTCACCTCTTAATGAAGCTTGCCCTAAAAATATAAAATTGAACCTCCTTCAGTAGTTTTATTCTGCTTGCTCAATTCTAATATTCTTTTCCATAACTCTTACCACTTTCTAAGACATACAAAATTGACCATTTATCATATGTGTTATTAATGTGTGCATCCCTTCCAACCCTCATCACCTCAACGCAAGCTCTGTGAGTACAGAAAATTTTGTACGTTTTGTTCATTGTTATAACCAAGCACATAGCAGAGTTCTGGACATACAGTACGTGCTCAGTAGGCATTTGTTAGGAGAGTGAATGGATTTGCACAATAGAATTAGACCTCTTGACAAAGGAAAGGGGTAGAAATTGCTCTTTAGCTGTAGTGCATAAAATTACCTCCTTTTGAGGCTCTGCCCAGGTGGCACCCCCACCCTTCTTTTGTTGTTGATGTAAAACAGTCATCTTTTCATTAACTACCGCCAAGCCTTTAGTTTGTTTCTCCTAATTCTTGAAGATAGGCTGCTTGACCTGTCGTTATCGTCTCCGTTTTGACTTCTGTCATCAGTCGGAGTCGTAGATGGCTTTTATGACCCGTGGAGATAACCCATCTAGTATCTCTGAGTGCTTCCCATGTGTGGTGGGGTGGGCCAGTCATGGGCACCTCTGAGGGTCTCTTCAAAATGATGGATCCATTCTCTGAGAACAACGTACATACCGTGTTTTGGCATATAATTTCGGAGAATTCACAAGACCCCTGAGGCTCATCTGTGAACCTCAAGTTAAGAGCTTTTACTTTCTAACTTGTTAGTTCTTTGACAGAACAAAGTCAAAACTTCGTTGAATATCATGTGAGGCCTGTAGTCCAGCCCCTGCCACTGGTCTCATCTCTTGCTGCCTTTCATTTGAACTATTCACAGAGATTGCATCCACTCCTTTGAAATTACTTTAACTCACTATGTTGTTTCATACTTCTACACATTTGCATATGCTGTTCTCTCTACTTACAATGCTTCCTCACCCCCCACGTGGACCTCTGCAGCTCAGACATCAATTCAGAAAGAACATTCCCCGATTTACCCCTCTCCTCAGTTCATTAATACCTTCTGCTGTGCATTCACTTGCCTGTAATACTTTATCTTAGCATCTATCACTTTTGATATAGTTTTCTTTCTTTCCCCACAAAACTATGGGCACCTTAAAAAGTAGGGGTTGTATTTGATACATTATTTTTCTAAATTAATTTATTTAATTAATTTTAGGCAGAGGGGGAGGGAGGGAGAAAGAGAAACATCAGTGTGTGGTTGCCTCTTGCATGCCCCCCAGCAGGGAGCTGGCCTGCAACCCAGGCATGTGCCCTGACTGGGAATTGAACTGGTGACCTTTTGGTTCACAGATCAATACTCAATCCACTGAGCCACACCAGTCAGGGCTATTTGACACACTCTTGTGTCCTCCTTGCATAGTATCTGACATGCAATAAGTACTCAATGTTAATAGAATATCGTTTGCGAAGATACCTTTAGGAGTAGCTTTAGTAGTGAACCTTTGATTAGCATGTAAGAATTTTATGTACTAATTTTACATTAGGAATGCATGAGTGGTTCTTGAAGTAAATTTTGTTTTCTGGAAAGCAGTGTGAGAAGAAAAACTAGAACGGTTTTTCTGTTCCTTTCTATTATAGAGCAGAAGCATTGAGTGAGCCTTTAACGAAGCCGTTGTGCAAAGCCAAGTCAACCAACAGTAAACCAAAGCCACCTCCATCAAGAACACATTTTCCACTAGGAACTAATCCCTTCCTTGAAAGACCTCAGCCATTTATAAGTCCACAGCCCTGTGATGCACACGGACAGAGATACACAGCAGAAGAAATAGAAGTGCTCAGGTAAATTAGCTCCTGGTTCATTGTAGTGGCCAGTTTCGTCAGCATAATCAGCACGGGTAATTTTATTCTCATTAGGTTTGCTGAGTCATAGTCATGTCTTTACTGTGGTATATAATGCTATTATTATATGATTATAAATTATGTTGTCATATAGTCATAACCTGAAAGACTTAAAATCTGTTCTAATGTATTTTAGTGTTAATATTTCTACTAGACATGTTTTCCTGAAAATCCTGCATTCTTCAAAATTGAGCACTAAAGGTTAGGGAGCAAAATAAAGCTATGGCAGACCAGTCAGTCATCTGTGCAGCTTTGTAACTAGAGCCCTAATGGGAGAGAAATGTTACCTTGAAATAGCAGTCTAGGCTGGGGGTTCAGCAGCCTTAAGTTGTGAATGGTTTTTGTATTTCTTTAAAGAGCTGCAAAAAAAAAAAAACTGAAGAAAAAAAAACCAGAAAACTGTGACAGAGGCCTCATCACAAAGCCAAAACCATGTTCTGTCTGGTCCTTTACAGAAAACGTGTGCCAGCCCCTGATCTGGGAAGCCAGCTCAGTGTCTGTAAGAGCCTTTTCGGGCAGGGGTGTCCCAGCCATGGCCCAGGGTGGCTCTGAACGCGGCCCAACAAAATATCATAAATTTACTTAAAACATTATGAGATGTTTTTGTTTTCATTGGTATTTGTGTATTTAATGTGTGGCCCAAGAGAACTCTTCTTCCCATGTGGCCCAGAGACACCAAAAGGTTGGACACCCCTGCAGGGTGTTAAAAATGCAAAACAACAGTGATGTGGAGATTCTTGATTGCACTCTGAGCTAACGTAAGTAAGTCACTGAGCCAGTGTGGCTGTAGGACCCAGCCTACGTAGCGTTGTGGAAGTGAAGCTCATTGTTAACTTCCTACAATTGAGCTGAAAGGGCTCCTTTATATCCAGCAGCTTCCTGAGGGCATTTTTCTTTTTTTTCCTGTTGTAAATTTTAACTCTACTCCTTCTAGTCTGGCTCTCTTTGGGCAGCAAATTGCATATGAACCAGCACAACACAGAGAAAGGTAACAAAAGGCTGGTTCAGGAATTGAGAGACAATAAATTAATAACAGTCCAACACTCAGGCTACTCAGCACCCAAAAGCTCTCTGTACACAGATGACATGCCATTCTACAATAAAACAAGTCTATTTTTCTGCCTAACAGAACGCAGGTATCCTTCATGCAGGTAAAAAGCTCTCATCCTTTCAAAATAAGTATACACACAGTCATTGTACCCATTGAATTTGATTGTTTCTTAAATTCAGTCAGTCTCCCCGAGTATTGGTATCTGGAGACTAAGATGTGAGGTTACCCTGCACTTACTTCTGAATAAAATGAGAAAAAGAAACAGAAGAAGAAAATAGTTAATATTTGCAAATAGACAATATGCAAAACAGGAAAATATGCAAAGCTACTACAAACCATGTTTCTTTAACTTATCTAGAGGCTATCGATGTTATTTATGACACTTCCTTTCACCGCTGTCCATTCCGTATTCTGATATCCAGAAAATATGAAGAGCATATTTTGAGAATTATAAATGTCATGGTTTTAAGTCTCAGAACAAGTCCCTGTTGTTTTGTCCCTGTGGTTTCGGACAGAACACGTGCTGTGCCCTGGTGGCGAGGACACTTTCAGCGCTTCTGGCCTGGCCTGAGACTTGTTTTGTTGTGAGGGATATTAGTCTTAAGAAATAACTCTCCTGAATCGAATCGACTCAGTAATTTCCTAGTATTTAGCTGTTTTGTGAAAATTTTGTCCAAATAAATATATCGACATGAGATTGTTTAATTTTATAACAGTACCATGCATCATCATTTAAATTTCTAAGGATTTAATGAGTTTGGGAATTTGAACACTTACTTTAAATTTTTTCTTGCGTTTTATAGGACAACATCAAAAATAAATGGTATAGAATATGTTCCTTTCATGAATATTGACCTGAGAGAGCGCTTTGCCTATCCAATGCCTTTCTGGTAAGCAAGCACTATTATAGTTTTTCCTTCTAAGATTTTAATTTTTCAGTACTCTCTCCATATTCTGAAGTCTAACTGAATTTAATCGGGGTTAAACTGGAACTCTTGAAATGTGGCAGGTAGAGAGTGGGCAGAAGATACTGTGTTCTTGAATAGTTACATGTAAACGTGTAATGCCAGTCTTTGTGCAGTCAGTCAAGGTAATTGTTATATTTTTAGTGCCCATATGACAGAGTAGCCATAAGGAGAATATTATACAGCCACAAACAAACATGTTTCCAAGAATCAAATAGCATGGGAAAGTGCTTACAGTGTAATTGAAATAGTAAAATGTAGTACCGTACAAACTCCCCTAATTTAGTCATAGCCCTTGTCACATTTTTGTGTGTGATTACTTGCTCTATGCCTGTAATTCACAGTAGATTGTAATTAGCTGTGTTAAGGACAGAAAACATGTCTATTTTAATTAAGATGCACTCTGTGCCTAACACAAGGCCTGGCATATAGTATTGTAGATTCTCGGTAAATTCTTACTGAAGTAATTAAACTTGGAGGGAAATCAAGAATAAATACTAAAATTGACTCCCCTAACTGGCAAGATCTTTTCCTTTCTCATTTTCTCCATTATTTTGGTGAGATTAAGCAGAAAAAAAGCAACATAAACATTTTTAAATTCAAAAGATAACAGTGATGAGAAAAGACTTCACAATTTATGAATCTTTGGTAGAACCATTGATCTTTTTTTATTTTCAGTTCTGATCATGTATTACAAAAAACTGTCTATAAAATATTTTTATATCTTTAAATTTATAAGAAAAAACATTTAATTTGGTATTTAGTGGTGACTTTTGAAAACAAATATTGAGCAGCATTGCATTTACTCTGTATTATGGTTCACATGGCAGAATAGTAATGACAAGTAACTAGGTTATACATTTAAGTTAGCCTTATTCTTTTCCCTCAGAACTTTGTGGTGGCTGTCTTTAAATTCTTCTAAATTCACTCAGCTTACTTTCTTTTTTTTTCCCCAAAATTTTTTATTTAATTATTTTTCAAGTACAGTTTTCTGTCTATTACTCCCATCAAATCCCACCCCCTCAGCTCACTTTCTATTTGCAATCACCTTTTGATACTACACAGGTACCAGAATGTTACCCAGACCACCAACGGTTCTATAAGATATATAAGATGATTATCAGAAAAGTTTGAGAAATATTATGTACCATACTCTATTGTACTTTAAGAGATTTACAATAAACATTGGCTTCTTAAAAGTTTAGAGGTGTCTTCCAAGTGCAAAAACCAACACTTCAGTAGGAGTTTGCAGATCTCCGCTAACCACAAAACCTCCTCGTCATATCTGTGAAAGTTCTTTTTAAAAAAAGAATGTTACAGTTCTAATTTGCACATCATATACTTTCTACTATCCTACAAATATTTTGAAACCCAAAGATTTGTTGCCCTCACTCTAGAAGAGGATTGAGGGAAGGGCAGATGTTTTCAGTTTTGCCCTGTACATCAGTTTTAGAGAAACAATACACAACATATTTTGCCAGCACACACGGTGAGTAGAGGGTAATGGGTAAGTGCTGTGACCAGCGCGGGGTGGAGGTCCCTGAGTGGGAATGACGGGAGATTGGGAAAAACACGGGTTAAGGAAAAGCAGGGCCAGGTAGAGCACTGTCCTCGGATGGAGAGACAATGACCCTGAACATAGTCTCCATATTTATCTTATAGGGTTGGTTACATAAAGCTCAAGGAATTTTTGCCGACTTAGGGAGATGCTGCAGGCAAACATTGTTCTGTTCCCAGGCTATCTGAACGATAACTATGTCTTCTGCAAAGGTTACAGTCGCATTCAGCTGAAGCTTACGGTCATCTGTTTCCTTCTCTACCCCTGCGGGTTCTGGCTGTCATCAGCTGCTGGCTTGCTCCACTTTGCAGATGCCAGCGGTCAAGTGTGGCTTTGCCCAACACTTAACCTGTGCTTTGACGCCAGCCTCCACCATCCTCCACAGATAAGAACGGTGGATTTGGTACTAGAGACCTGGGTTCAAACACCAGTTCTGCTACTTCTGAGCTGTTTGACCTTGGCAAGTTATTTAATCACACTAAGCCTTTTTCAAAAATACACTTGAATAGAATTGTTTTGAGGATTCCACGGATAATGTATATAAAATACCTTAGCCTAATGCCTGGTATATGGCTATTAACTCAGTAACAACCGTATACCAGTATTAACTGGTATATCAGTTAATAACCATGTATCACTATTAACTCAGCTACTCTCATTATTAGCCTTGCAGAAAAGAGTTTATCAAGAACCAACATAAAGAACTGTAGCTTCCTAGGTCATTTGAATGAACCATCTTATATTGTTAATAACTCCATTTTATCAAAACTGAATTGCTTCAATATAACCATGTTATATTAAACTTTAAAATTATATTTTTAGCCCTGGCTGGTGTGGCCCAGTGGATTGAGCACCTGCCTGTGAAGCAGAGGGTCACTGGTTCGATTCCCAGTCAGGGCACATGCTGGGGCTGAGGGTCAGGTCCCCAGTGAGGGGTGTGTGGGAGGCAACCACACATTGATGTTTCTTTCCCTGTCTCCTTCCCTTCCCCTCTCTCTAAAAATAAATAAAATCTTTTTAAAAATTATATTTTAAAAAAAGTATTAATGAATTTAAGTTGCTGTTCTGTTTTCAGTTACCTGGTTAGTGGGTTTGTTGTTTTTTTTTTAATTGGGGAAGATGATCAGATTGACTGGATTTGTGGTTCAGTGTAAAGAGCCAGATTTGACCAGATGATTGTTTTCAGGTGACATAAATATAGCTATGATTACTATACCAAAAAAAAAAGAAAATTTAATTTTGCTTTTGAGTCATTTAAGATTAATTTTATTGTTACTACCTCAGCGATAGATTGGGCAAGCTACCGCTGTCACCTAAACAGAAAGCTATGTTTGCCAAGTGGGTGCGCCCAGAGGAGCTCACCAACAACCCCACGATGATCTACACTGTGTCCAGTTTCAGCATCAAGCAGGTGAACGTTTATTTTCTGTAATTTCATCTGAAAGCTAACATTTTAAAAATAATTTGCATATAGATTTGACTTTTTCCCTTTGATTTCTACTATATATTCAGATGCGCGACCCTTGGGCTTAGACACACTGAAGTAATAAAAGCATGAATAACTGTTTTGAGCAATCACAGGTTTCTATATAGACCCTAATTATCAATCCATGCTTGCAGATGAGAAAGTTGACAATGTGAATTTCACCTTTGGTATCAATAGATATAGAAGGTAGAAGGAAATTGAGCTTATTTAAAACACTTCAGTGTTTAAACATTATGGCTTTATTGTAAACTTCAGTTAAGTTTTGCACTGAAGTCACAGGTGTCTTCCACATCTGTGTAAAATAATGGTCCTGAAATACTGTGATTCAAGAATCTTTTCATATGCATATTCATTTTAATTGGTCATAAGCCAACTTTAAAAATGCCTTTAATTTTTGTGTTGTTAAAAACAGTGTGATTCAGTAAGTATGCTTGTATTCATGTAAGGACTGAATCATCCATATTTAGTTATTCTAAATTAACTTTAGTGAAATACTTTGGTTTTTCAAGATTTGAACAAAATATGTGTGAGTTGGTAGTATGGCATTTCTATTTATTTCATACTCAAGAATTAGTCAAGATATTTAGTATAAAAAGTCAGGTGCTAAGTGCAATGCTTAAGTATTGTGGAAATGTTGAAATTACATGAATGAATGAAATATATTAACACGTTCTCATTAACAGACGATAGTGTCCGATTGTTCCTTTGTTGCATCACTGGCCATTAGTGCAGCTTATGAGAGACGATTTAATAAGAAGTTGATTACCAGGTAAGATTTTATATTTGTTCTTAACTAGAATTTTAGAAGTTAGGCCTTGCTGGTGCAGAAAGTGAAGAGCGTGCCACTCAGAATGTTGTGGCCCTTGTGCGTTCCACAGAGGATTTGCGAATGGGAACAGATTTGCTGACACAGTGTAAGAACATACATACATGCAGTTTATATAATATATGTAGAATAATATTCCTTGGAATAAATGAAATTAGTCTGAGTAAAATTATGTCATTTTGATCGTTGCAGTGCACTGCATGGTGGCCACTAGCCGTGCATGGGTGCTGAGCACCCAAGGGCTGATCTGAACTGAGATGGGTTGTGGGTGGAGAGTGTTCCAGATTCTGAGCACTTCACACACACAAAAATGTGACATTGGCAAAATATCTCAAATCTTTATACCATAAAACCATAATATTTGGGAGATGTTGGGTTAAATAAAATATATTAAATTTAATCTCACCTTTAACTTTTAATATAAAAATATAAAATATATGTAATATGAAATAACATTTCTTCTGGCTGGAACTGCTTTAGGAGGTACAGAAATGTTACTGAAATTGTTTTTCTTTGAGTTTTTAAAAGTTTTATTAGCTTAAAATCATTCATTACAAAAGTTAAGCCTCATAATATTTTCATACAGCTTTCCCTGAGTGGTTTTTGTGTGTTAAGTCCTGAAAGTGCAAAGGCGAATTACCCACAGACCGTAGTTTCAAGCTGTTCACCATCTTGGATAAAAATCACATAAGTAAATCATATGCAGTGTGTGAAAGAAAATTGCTAGCAATTGTTTTTACAAGTATCGTATTGGGTAATGTTATGTGACTTTTATCAGACTTGTTTGAACTTTATCTCTCTGCCTTAGTTGTGGTCGATTGAAATGGTCTTCTCTTTACTTCTCGGGGCCAACACTAGATTGTTTTAATTGGCCTAAAACATACCCATTTAATGTAGCACTGAGCATTTTTCATAATACTGTGAAATTTATGCCATGCTAATGATCTCATAAGATACTTTATGTATTTATTTACATTAAAAAAGCACTTTGATTACAGTGAAATTTTTTCTAGGCCTACTATAAAGATTTCCATGCTTATTTTTATTAAATTGCTGAGACAACAGCATCTCTAAGTATAATGTTCTGCATAATAGTTATATTGAATGTTAATGTTGCTATTTCAATATTTATTTTCCTTACAAAAGCATAATTTACCCCCAGAATAAGGATGGGGAGCCAGAGTACAATCCGTGTGGAAAATACATGGTAAAACTTCACCTCAATGGTGTCCCAAGAAAGGTGAGTAATGTCTCTCCAACTCAACCCCTCTGTCTCTCCCTTTCCCACCTTTGAATATTGACTATAATCATTAAGAAACGTTACTTATGGCCTGGCTGGTGTAGCTCAGTGGATTGAGCACGGGCCTGCGAAGCACACGATCGCAGTTCGATTCCCAGTCAGGACACATGCCTGGGTTGCAGGCCAGTTCCCAGCAGGAAACTGGGAAGCAACCATACATTGATGTTTCTCTCCTTCTCTCCTTCCCTTCCTCTCTAAAGACAAATAAATAAAATCTTAAAAAAAAAAAGAAGTGTTACTTATGTACACATTTTAAAAGCATGTAAACATTTGAACATTTCACTGATTTTGAATCTGTGATATTATACATGGGTCTATCAGTAACATACGTTAATAATTGAAAATAAAAATCATGCCATGACTGGTGTGGCTCAGTTGCTTGGGCATCATCCCTTAAAGGGACAGGTCGCTAGTTTGATTCCCAGTCAGGGCACATGCCTGTGTTGCAGGTCCAGTCCCCAGTCAGATCATGTGTCAATACAGGAGGCAACCAATTGATATTTCTCACATCAGTATTTCTCTCCCTCTCCTCTCTTCTTTCCTCTCTCTCTAAAAAATAAAAATAAAATTTAAAAAATTATTAATAAAAATGTAAAAGCATGGCAAGTATAAAGGTTTTTAATGATTTTGGAAAATTTTATAGAAAATTTCAGAAAGTAATTATTTTAGATATGTACATTTCTAGAATCCCTAGTAATTTTGTTGGTGGATTCATAACATTTAACATCTAAGTGGCTAAAGGTTATACCTGACGAGGATGTTAGCTTGTAAACTTGAATAAAGACATTATATATAACATTTTAAAACTGATCAGATTGTAGAAGTAGGAAACTGTCAATACCTTAATAATAGATTTACCATTGTGCCTTTTAGCTTATCAATATGAAAGATAGTTTTTTCATAGAAAAGATTTTAAGATATTTTTACCAACTAAGGAAATTAATGTTATCTTTCCCCAGGTGATAATCGATGATCAGTTACCTGTCGATCATAAGGGAGAATTGCTCTGTTCTTACTCCAACAACAAAAGTGAACTGTGGGTGTCTCTCATTGAGAAAGCGTATATGAAAGTCATGGGGGGATACGATTTCCCAGGATCCAACTCCGTAAGTGATGAGATGGTCCGGGCACAGACTTCTGCCATCTTATGTAAGAAATCTGAGAGCGTGTAGCTGCTATTTTTGTTGAAAGGGGACGAAACAGATTATCAGCCTGTGAAACATGCTGATCAGTCACCTTGTTATGGGAGTACATAGTTTCTTTTGTAAGGTTAGCGCATTGTGCAGTAAGTACTCAGTGTCGTCCCTAAGTTATGTAGCTTCAAGCAGAAGGATATGTAATGAAACCAGTTTTATCGTAGACTGATAGAAACAAGAGTCAGGTTCCTGCATCAGCTCATGAACATTATTCCAGAAGGGCATTATTCAGGGGGCTGCTGTGCAGATTGAGTATTCAGGAAAGCCTGAATGCAAGTGTCTGCCATTACGCTGGGATGCAGGGCCCATGAAATACAGTGCATTTTCGACGTGCCACCTCAGATCAGAGGGATGTGCCACAGTGTCGTCCTGATAGATATTTTTTCGATTTGTAAATTCATAAAAAGGTTCAAGGAGTGTTTTACTTGTTAGTTTCTTCCAACCTTAACACAGCATGTGAAATTGAGGTTTGTGCCAGCGTTCTTTAGCTGTGCAAGGCAAACTGCTGGGCTTGCGCCAGAAACTAGATTAGCATGACGTTGAATTATAACACTAACCAGCCTGTAGCCTTAGAAAATGTATTTAATCTTTCCTAACCTTTTCTTGTCTGTAATGTGAGAATAATGCCCACCTCTCAGAGTTGTAAAGATTGAATGTTAAAGTGTGTGCACAGCACCCATCATCTGTACTTAGATAATTTCTTCACCTAGTACCCAGCCCCCTCCATTCTTCTGGTTCTTATAATGCTAGTCAAAGAATGCGTAGGTCATAGGTAAATGCAGAAGGCTATTAAAATTCCTTCCCTACCTACACAGTCAAGTGCTCTATCCTTCAGATATTCTTAGTTTAGCTTTCTAATGCATTACCTGTTAATTTACCCAGTGCAGCTTAGAGAGAGAACAAAAATTACATAAAACATTAGAAGAGTAACTATACTATTGTAAGAACTTACTAAATAGTGATTATCATCATTATTATTAAATGTTTGTTACATGTTTTGAGTCTTCATATTACGTATTCAGGAAAAGCAGCAAAAAGTATAGGGAAAAGATAAGCTTGTGCTTAAATCCAGGTAGGAATTGGAGTTCAATAAGAAACTTACTACTTACAGAAAAAAAACTTACTGTGTGCTTGTTTATTCCTATCAAAATCATTACATCAAGTCAGTGAAATGTGACAGCCACCCTGGGGATAGACTTAGAGCTTGAAAGCATCGCTGACCGTCCTGAAATGTGCTCCTGTTGCAGAACATCGACCTCCATGCGCTGACGGGGTGGGTACCGGAGAGGATCGCCATGCACTCCGACAGCCAGGCTTTCAGCAAGGACAGTTGTTTCCGGATGCTTTATCAAAGGTGGACGTTGTTCTCTTCTGCTTTCATAGTGAAAGGGGCTGTGTGGAAACTTCATGCCTTATTTAGAATAGATATTCCACAGGCTGCCATTTTCCGTTAGTAGGGAAAGTGTGGTTTTGAAAGACTTTACTTTCTGTACTTGCTACAGCCCACCCTCAGTTATCCTCACTGATAGATATACAGGAGGTACAGTTAATCCAAATTATTGGTCATGTAAAACATTTGAATTTGGAATAACTAATATGGGAGAGTTATTTTGTACTTCCTTAGTACGTACCAATTTGAGGGATGATGGGAAGAGAAGCTGAAAACAAAGGGGAAGGTAGCTTACGGATGGTTCCCGTACACGTGGGGGATGGCTGTTGTTCACAGTGCGTTTCACAGATTCTAGAGCGACCAGTGGATACAGCCGCCTTTACTGCAGAAAAGTGTTTTTAACATATAGAGACTGGAAAATTGTCTATATAATAATTCTCCTTAGTGAAACTAGGAAACTCAACGGTTTGATGAATAATATCATTTTGAAGGAAGTGCATTTGGCACTTCATGGCATCTTTATTTGTAAATCATTTGAAAATTTAGCATTTGCTTCCTTCCTTTATTGATATGTTTCCACCGAAGAATTAAGTTGTGTAAAACCAATAGTGTGGGGGTTGTGAGTTTATTTGATATGCTGTGAAACAGAAATGTAATTCTTGGCTAGAGTCCTTCACGGGGTATTAGGAATAGTGTATTTTTTAAAAGATTTCAAATTTGTGGAAATTTTCGTGTGAACCCTTAGACTAGGGGAAAGATGGTGTGGTCTGAGATTGTAAGTGTGCTTTACTTCGATTCTTTGTCTGTTGGGGGATCGCAGGTTCCACAAGGGGGACGTCCTCATCACTGCGTCAACTGGGGTGATGACGGAAGCCGAAGGGGACAAGTGGGGGCTGGTTCCCACTCATGCATATGCTGTTTTGGATATCAGAGAATTCAAGGTTTTACCTGAAATTCCTTTTCTCTTGGTTTTGTGTGTGTGTGTGTGTGTGTTAATAAGACATTACAAGGAATCACAAAGTACGTTAGACTTGTGAATACTGACAAATCATGGTTTAGGTGAAGTTTTAAAATCATTCCACCTGTGACAGTAAATAGCTTGGCCTGTTATTGGCAATCATGAAATAAAAAGACGGGAAATGTAATGACAGTGACAGCATAGACACCAATGGCAGAACGGAAATGCTCTGTGCCTCTCTCTCTTTTCCATAAAAGCAGCAGAGTTGAGGTGAATAGACAACTTTCGAGGTTCTGGGCAGCGTGTTGGTGTCGGAGTCAGTCGCAGTGTTAGACTCTGGAGCACAGGAGACATTCCCAGGCGTGACTTGAGTACACACTCGTGAAAGGACACAGAAAGTTAGATACGGAGGATGGGAGACGTGCCAGGGGGTTTGCACGTGCTCCTCTTCCTGGTGGCCCTTGCACACTCGGGCCTTCCGGACCCTTTGTCTGTGCCAAGGTGTTGGAGTGATTGACTTCCTACCTCTCAGGATTAGAAAGTGCGAAGATTGTTACGGAAGGACTCTTTTCCCCTGATGGTGTGGTACCTAAGCTGCCTCGTCACTGGGAAGTTGAACTTTCAGTTTCCACTGCCCATATTTATAGACAGAATCAGTGCTCAGTCATAGTAACAGTGTACCACTGTGTATTAATTGGACTAATTTTCTTATGTAACACATGTAATTATATGAATTTTGAAGACAGCAGGGACCTACTGCAACATTTAAAAGTTTATAGTCTCAGGCTTTCTAAATGAGCAAGTCATTGTGGCTCCTTCAACCACACTGTGTGGAATTGTATCTCCCTTTAAAATTGGCATAAACATTCATGTAAAGCAAAAAATATAGAAGTTTATGTGAATTCAGTAAGCTGGGAGGTTTGTTTTAGAATGTAATTTGCCATAAACAAAACATTGGAAATAAAAGTCACTATTACTTAGTACTATGAATATATTATTGTTAGAACATTCTTTGACATAGGTGTAATCAGAGACCGATATTGAAGTAGTGGCAAAAGTTTTAAATTTAAATGATGAAAAGGCTGTTTGAAAGTAAACAAGTTTGAGGAAAGTTCTGTGATATATCATTTACTTTGAATAATAAGACTGTTTACTCTGAATGACCAAAGGAAACTAGACAAATAACGTGTTTATGAGAAAAATAAGCACCCCTGGTTTAACTTGAAAATAAAGCATTAAAAATTGCTGATTGCCCAAAAGTAAGAATTTCAGCTAACAGGCTTATTAGTTAAATTCAGTGGTCTTTGTTTACACATGGACATTATTCTGTAAAGAGTAGGTACTTTAGACCCTATGTGGGTGGGGTAAGCTGTGGCCTGGCGACAGCTTTCCTCCCTGTGATGACACTCTCAGGTGCACATGCAGTTCTGTGAAAGCTACCCGGCCAGAGCAGACAGCTCCCAGAGCGAAGTTGACCATAGTTTCCTTTTGTTTATGTGAACTCTTTGTAGTCATAGTCGATCTTTACCAAAAGGCTTCTTCATGTGTGTTAACATTTATGGGAGTTTTCTCCAATATCTTTGGTTGGGTATATTATATTCAGTAGTTTTATGTTGTTTTTCTTGTCTGAGATACTTCCTTAGCTCTGACTCCCATTTAAAAGTGTGTCCACAGTGATCTCATTCAGGCACTGATCTCTAGAACCTCTGGTGTGAAGGTAGGACTCATCGTTGACTGCGGCTGCTCCCAACCCTCAGTCGTCCATCACTTTCCTCACTTACAAGATTTCATTGATACTTGAGTGGAAGTATTTTCCTGTTTGCTTTTAAGTATATTTTATTGATTGTGCTATTGCAGTTGTCCCATTTTTTCTCCCCTTTATTCCCCTCTGCCCTGCAACGCCTCCAATCAACATTCTGCACCCCCCAACCCAGTTTATGTCCATGGGTCGTACATATAACTTCTTTGGCTTCTCCTTTTCTTGTACTGTCTTTAACCTCTCCTTGTCTATTTTGTACCTACCATTTATGCTGCTTATTCCTTGTACCTTTTCTCCCATTCTCCCCTTCCCTGCTGATAACCCTCCATGTGATCTCAATTTCTGTGGTTCTGTTCCTGTTCTAGTTGTTTGCTTAGTTTGTTTTTGTTTTAGGTCCAGTTGTTGATAGTTGTGAGTTTATTGTCATTTTACTGTTCATGGTTTTGATATTCTTTTTCCTAGGTAAGTCCCTTTAACATGTCACATAAGAGCTGGGTGATGATGAGCTCCTTTAACTTGACCTTATCTGGGAATCACTTTTTCTGCTCTTCCATTCTAAATTATGACTTTGCTCAATAAAGTAATCTTGGATGTAGGTCCTTGCCTTTCATGACTTGAAATACTTCTTTCCTGCCTCTTCTTGCCTGCAAGGTTCCTTTTGAGAAAGCAGCTGATAGTCTTTTGGGAACTCCTTTGTAGGTGACTTGTCTCCTTTTCTCTTGTTGCTTTTAAGATTCACTCCTTATCTTTAATCTTGAGTAATGTCATTATGACGTGCCTTGGTGTGTGCTTCCTTGAGTTCAACTTCTTTGGGACTCTCTGAGCTTCCTGGACTTCCTTGAAGTCTTTTTTTTTTTTTTTTTGCCAGATTGGGGAAGGTCTCCGTTATTTTTTCAAATAAGTTTTTAATTCCTTGCTCTTCCTCTTCTCCTTCTGGCCCCCCTATGATTCAGATGTTGGAATGTTTAGAGTTGTCCTAGAGTTTCCTAAGCCTCTCCTCATTTTTCTGAATTCTTGTTTCTTCATTCTGTTCTGGTTGAATGTTTCTTTCTTCCTTCTGCTCTAAACCATTGATTTGAGTCCTGGTTTCCTTCCTTTTACTGTTGGTTCCCTGTCGATTTTTCTTTATTTCTCATATTCCTTTATTTGCATACTCTTAACTTTTTCCTCTATTTTGTGACCATACTCAGTCATTTCTGTGAGCACCATAATTACCAGTGTTTTGAACTCTGTATCTGATAGGTTGGCTATTTCCTTGGTACTTAGTTCTTTTTCTGGAGTTTTGATCTGTTCTTTAATTTGAGCCATATTTCTTTGTTTCGGGGCACCTGTGTGTTGTAAGGGGTGGGACCTTACTCTCCAGGGCAGGGCAACCCACGTTGCTGCGTTGTGGCACTGCATGTCAGGGAGGGGTCAGAGAGGGAACAGTGCCACTCGCTCAGCTCCCAGCTGGCTTTCAGTCACTCCCCACAAGTAAATTGGGCCCTTTCAGTGCTGATTCCTGGTGGGTGGGTTTGTGTACGTGCTAATACCCCATGGGCCCCTCCAGCAAACTTTCCTGTGAAGCTAGGAGTTTTTCAGCCCCCACAGGTTTTTTCAGTCAGAGGCGTTTGAAGTTTTATTTCCCCACGTTGGAACCCTGGATTGTGCAGTCTGTCTCGCTCCCCAGTCGTTCCTCCCAGTTTATCTGCATACAAATGTGGGACCACCCACTGCCACCTTGCCTGCTGTGTGTTCCAACCACGTCGCCACGAGTGTTCTCTGCCCTGGCCGCCCTTCTCCGCCCATCCTCCCGGTCTGAATGAATGTTTCTTCTTTAATTCCTTGGTTGTCAGACTTCCATAAAGTTCTGTTTCTGGCATTTCTGGTTGTTGTTTTTTTTTAATTTGTTGTTGTCCTTTTGGTTGTGGAAGGAGGCAAAGCTTATCTGCCTGTGCCTTCATCTTGGCCGGAAGTCTCCTCTTTGCTTCTAATCTTTTGCATATTTTAGTCTTCACGATCCTCCTTTGGGTCATTTATTTTTTGCCTCCTCCTTGAGGTGATGTTCCGTAGTCTATGGTGAAGGTATATCTCAGTTGCAAGACCAGGCATGGCTTAACAGTGGATTTCTGAACCTCCCCTGGACTTTTCCTTTACTGGCACTTGGAAATGACTTTGGGAATGGGATGTTTCATAATAGACCAGATTCTTTTCATTTTCTAGCACATGTTTTCCTATTCAAGTCTGTCTGAATTGCTGGTTCTCCATCCAGACAAAACCTACAGCCAAATCTTCGTGTCCCTGAATGTCAGTGATGCCCAGGACCTGCCTCTGAAAAGCATAGCAGTCATTTCATGTCCTTTTTAAAGAAGGGATAGAGTCCTGAAATAGGGCAGATTCCCTACTCGTGTAGAACTAGGTTTTATGAAAAGAAAGAATTCGAGTACAGTATCTGTTAGCTGATGTGTGGCAGGTGTAGGGGTGAGGCACAAGTGATATAGAATAAATTGAGAAAAGAAATTGTATTAATTAATTGTATATTCTAGGGAATATAGCCCAAGACAAGTGAGTCTTGCTTATGTCCAGAATTCACATCTCTCCTAGGCCACAATTTGCCACATTTAAAATAGCAAAGGAATGTGTGGGGTTTTTTTTTTAAGTTCCCCAAACAGTTATATTTATGATGTCACTAAGAAAAAGAATACAATTTCTTAAGTTGACTGCTTGAAATGAGGTAAATACTCTTAGATTTATAAGCTCTTGTTTTTCTGAGTCAGTGTTATCAGTTCTATAGACACACCCAGTATTTGTTAAGCACTTACAATAAACTTAAACACTCATGTTCAGGGGAGACTTAGGAAAAAGTAATCATGTTACTGTTTCAAGGAGTTTACCATCTCATTGGAGAGAGAAGACTGCTACATTTTCACCAGTAGGAAATAATATTAGGATAGGATATTATTTGTTTTAAATTAATGTAATACAGGTTGTTAGTGCTATGAAGTTGATAGAGGAGAGGTAGCTATCAAAAGAAGGAACTTAAGTGCTAGGTATTTTGCATATATTACTTCATCCGATCTTCACAACAGCCTTCTAGGAGATATTTTCATCCTCATTTTACGACATAGGAGGAAACACGTGTCAAAGAGGGTGTGCGACCAAAGCAAGACCCCTAGGGCTGGTGGGTGGTCACGCTGGGGTTTGGCCCCGCATCATTCTGACTCCAGAGTTACGTCCTCTCCTTCTCACTGTTTCAGCATCACAGAGAGAGATGAGGGAGGAAGAAGCTAAAGAGGATCTGAAAGCAAGGATCGCTAAGAGGGATCTGAGAAGGCCTTCCAGGAAAGGCAGACAGTATGAACAAATGCCTCAGAGGTGGAATCGAATAGGAAATATTGATGGGCTTCTGAGAGGAAGGACTATGCTAGGGCCAGAGATGAGTGGGCTGCGAACTTCCTGCCATTATGGAAACGTCCTTTAGGCTCTCAACTCATTAGCTGCCGGCTGCTCGTGGTCTTTGAATACTTGAAATGTGCCTCATGTTACTAAAGAACTGATTTTTAGATTCTGTTCCGTTTTATTTTAATTGACCACGTGGTTAGTGACAGCCGTATGAACAGTGTAGATCTAGTGATTGAGAGCCATTTACAGTTTTCGATCAGATGTGTGATGTGGTGAAAGTGTGAATTAAAGAATAATCATTGCAAATTGGTTTGGAGAGAAAAATGTAAGTATTCAAAGTGCATCCTGCCTTAAAGAATGATATAACTAATAAAAATATGCCAAAATAAACTGTTTGGCAACTTTGTTATCTCCTGTTTGTTTTGACTAGGGGCTGAGATTTATTCAGTTGAAAAATCCTTGGAGTCATTTACGTTGGAAGGGAAGGTACAGTGAAAATGATGTAAAAAACTGGACCCCAGAGTTGCAGAAATACTTAAACTTTGACCCTCGAACAGCTCAAAAAATAGACAATGGTAAATATATCTTTTTGTAATTTTAATACTATTTGATCTTTAAATAAATAGCATGCTTTAGCAACATGAAATGTGTGTGACTGACCTAAGTCACTTAGCATTAAGACATTTTTTTAAATTGATAAAGATATCTAATTTTTAGGAATATTTTGGATTTCATGGGATGATCTCTGCCAATATTATGATGTGATTTATTTGAGTTGGAATCCAGGTCTTTTTAAAGAGTCAACGTGTATTCACAGGTAACTTCTTTGCATATTTCAGAATATGCTTTATAGTAGTCTCCACTTTCTCTGTTTAAAATGAAATGAGTAATTTAGGAACACTAGTGTTTTCTCTTTTTGTCATGTCTACAGATGATTCATGTAATAGTTTTTTTTTTATTTTTTAAATTGTTGTTCCATTACCATTGTCCCATTTTTCCCCCTTTTGTCTCCCCTGCCCTAACCATCCCCACCTCTCGCATCAGTCCTTCCCCGTTGTCTCTGCCCAGGGGTCCTTTATACATGTTCCTTGACTTGACCCTTCCCCTTCTTTCCCCCGCTACCCCCTCCCTTATCTCCTCTGGTTACTGTCAGTTTGTTCTTTATTTCCATGTCTGGTTCTGTTCAGCTCGGTTGTTTTGTTGATTAGGTTCCACTTACAGGTGAGATCATATGGTATTTATCTTTCACTGCCTTGCTCACTTCACTTACCACAATAGTTTCCAGCTCCATCCATGCTGTTGTGAAGGGTAGGAGTTCTTTCTTTCTGCTGTGTAGTATTCCACTGTGTAAATGTACCACAGTTTTTTGATCCACTTATTTACTGATGGGCACTTAGGCTGTTTCCAGCACTTGGCTACTCTAAATAATGCTGCTATGAACATTAGGGTGCATAGGTTCTTTTAAATTGGTGTTTGAGGATTCTTAGGGCATAATCCCAGTAGTGGAATTGCTGGGTCAAAAGGCAGATCCATTTTTAGTTTTTTGAGGAAATTCCATACTGTTTTCCACAGTGGCTGCATCAGTCTGCAATCCCACCAACAGTGCACTAGGGTTCCCTTTTCTCCTTATCCTCTCCAACACTTGTTTGTTGATTAATAATAATCATTAATAAAATGATGGCCATTCTGACCAGTCCGAAGAGGTATCTCATTGTGGTTTTAATTTGCATCTCTCTGATAGCTAGCGATATTGAGCATCTTTTCATGTGTCTCTGGATCCTCTGTATGTCCTCCTTGGAGAAGTGTCTGTTCAGGTCCTTTGCCCATTTTTTAATTGGATTGTTTGTCTTCCTGGAGTGGAGTCGTATGAGTTCTTTATATATTTTGGAATTCAAACCCTTGTCCGAGGTATTATTGGCAAATACATTTTCCCATATTGTTGGTTCCCTTTTCATTTTGCTGATGTTTTCTTTAGCCATGCAAAAGCTTTTTATTTTAATGAGGTCCCATTTGTTTATTCTTTCCTTTATGTCCCTTGCTCTAGGGGACGTATCGGTGAAAATAGTGCTGAGTGGAATACCTGAGACTTTCCTGCCTAAGTTCTCCTCCTCCACTTTTATGGTGTCACGACTTACATTTAAGTCTTTTATCCACCTTGAATTTATTTTTGTATATGGTATAAGTTGGTGCTCAAGTTTCATTTTTTTGCACGTAGCTGTCCAGTTCTCCCAACACCATTTGTTGAAGAGACTAGTTTTACTCCATTTTATGCTCCTGCCCCCTTTGTTGAATATTAATTACCCATATTGACATGGGTTTATTTCTGGACTCTCTGTTCTGTTCCATTGGTCTATGTGCCTGTTCTTATACCAGTACCATGTAATAGGTATTTTCTTTATATGCTTCTTGATCATGCCAAAAATTGTAAAAACAAGAAAATCTGGTAACTTAATTATACCTGGTAACTTAATTATATTTTAATTATAACTTAATTATAACACTTTAATAATTTTTAGCTATATAACAATTTTAATTCCTTCCTTGTTGACTTCATGTTTTAGTACTTGGGATGCTAAGCAAGGACCTGTGAAAGATGCCTATAGTCTGGCCAACAATCCCCAGTACAAATTGGAGGTGCAGTGTCCACAAGGGGGCGCTGCAGTTTGGGTTTTGCTCAGTAGACACATAACAGACAAGGTACTGGTACCCTTATGACATTCGGTACAGGAATTTTTTAAAATATAATTAAACTCTTGTGGACAGTACATGTAATCTGATCATCAGCCTGTTTTATTTATATTGCCTTAAAAATGGCATTTTCTTAAATAAATGAATATTTTCCTCTAAGGAAATTTGTAATTTGTAATCATACTCTTATAAGTTTTAGTCAAAAGTCATCTCTGATAAAAAAACATGAGGGAGTTTATACTTTTAGGGAGGTTTTTGTGTTGATTATATAAACTAATTTAGGTCTTAAGAATGTTAACATTAAAATATGTTAAAGGGGCAGTTGGAAATTTTGATTCATTAGGCTTGATTCTGTAAAGGGTAACCATCATTTTAATAGCTTCAGAGTCTTTTTTTAAATACATTTTTATACAATATGGTAACCTATTGAAATGACAGTTTAATCCAGAAAAGCAATGTTATTAATAGCACTGAGGAGCTGAAATAAATTCTCTTAAAATTAGAATTGTTCTTTTTTCCCCACTTAAGAGCATTTTGAGCCCATTTTCTTAACCACATTGGATTCTTTGTGCTTTTAGGATGACTTTGCAAATAATCGAGAATTTATCACAATGGTTGTCTATAAGACCGACGGGAAAAAGGTGTATTACCCAGGTATGTTTAGTAGGCAAACATTCAAACCAAACATTAAAATTGTATTTATATAATTAAGTGTAAAATGATAGGTTTTTATGTAGAGAACATGCAGAAATTAATAATTATGCTTATAGACTAATGGAAACCACACAAAGAAGATGGGTGGGTATTTATGGTACTTGTGTTTTGATTTGTTTTTAATAAAATCCTCAGGAATTTAGGAGTTCACCTTGAGTTTTATTTCTAAAATTTAAGTCATATCTTTTCCCCTCATCCAACATTCTATGCTTTCCCATGAGCTCTTGGTGAAAATCCAAGCTCTTTACCGTGGCATGTAATTCTGGCCATAGCCTTCCTGCCCCTCTTCCTGACACGGCCTCTCCTCACAGCGCGCTCAGAGAGGCACCGACCGCTCCTGAGCACCTCGCACCCCGTTGCCCGTCTTCTCTCACACTTCCTCCAGCCGAGAATCTCTCTCCCCAGCCCTCTGCCCTCAGACATCCTCGCTCCCTATTCTGCATCGTGAACCCAGTTGAGACCCAGCTGATACGTCGTTTCCTCTTTGATAGCCATCTGCCCGGCAAAGTGAGCCTTTGCTGTAAGCCACAGCACATGGTTTAGATATGGTTCCAAGGTGACTTTTTTAAAAGAACATTCTTTCTAGAGTATATTGGCAGAGACAAAAAATAGAAGTAGAAAAACCAGTTAGGCGATTGAGTGGGAAATGATGGTCGGAACTTGGGGTGGTAGGAGGAGTGGACAGATTTGTGTTTCAGTAGGATTGTCAGAGCTTGACTCACTGCAGAGACAGAGTCATCAAGGTTGCTTCTTATTTTTGTTGGCCTGAGCAGTACAGCAACGTCACAGTTACTGAGGTGGTTGGGTGCTGGTGGCTGGGAAGGAGCAGGCGGTGGGAGTGCTGCGTGGAGTTCTGGGATGAGGTTAGGACTGTAGGGACAGATTGAGCAGCAGCGGTCACAGGTGGCATTGGAAGAGCGCGCTGTAGAAAACCACCTGTGGAGCTGTAGTTAGGTGAACACCCAGGACCTGACCGTTGAACTTTGACCTCCGAAGGTTAAGCAGAGGAAAAGTTACCGGAAAAGAATGTGAGCAGTGAACCTGATGGAGTAGTAAGATTTCATATAACCCAAGAGAAGAAAATATTTCACGAGGGACAGAGCGGACGACTACATCAGTTGCTATTTTAGAGGCGAAGTGAAATTGGGTTAGAGAAGAGGCCACTGGACTTAGCATCCGGCAGTCACTGTTGATCCTGGCAGGGACACGGCGGGAGGAGAGTGGGCTCGGAGCCCAGCTGGATGGTGTGAGCGGAGACTGCGAAGCAGTTATTTCAAGAAGGCTGCTCCAAGAAATAGGCAGTTAAGGGGAGATGGGATCAAAAGCGGTTTTGTTGAGTTTTGTTTGGCTTAATCGTAGGACAACACGGCATCTTCCCCATCACACAGTGTTGAGGGCCAACACTGATATTAGCGGTCGGTATCCCTAGAGATTCTGCCGTGGGCGTGGAAACGTAACGGGCCCAGCAGTAAATGTCTGGTTAAAGCAGCCACATTCTCCATGTGGCTGCCCATTCCACACAACCGGACTTGCCGGTTTTCACACTTGCTGGCCATCACACAACCAGAACGGCACGGGCGTTGTGAATGCTCGCATATTCCTAGTGGTAAGATGTTACACAGCTTTCAAATTCAGATATGCGTCACCCTTTTCATTTGGATCTTTTTCTAACTATCCTCCCTCTTTAACCCGTAGTGATTTTTGCCTTTGCGAGGTACTTTCTGGTTTGTAGTGTTACTTTCACCAAAGCACTCTGAGACAACTAGGACAGGTCTTACTCCCCATTTGAGAGAAAAGTAAACTGAGATGTATTGGGTTGGCCAAAAAGTTCATTTCATTTGTTCCACACTATAGCTCTAGGATAATTAGTTGCCTTTAACTTCATTCAAAATAATTTTGTTGGATTGTATTGCGACCGTCGTCATATATCAGTGTGCATTCTTTAAAATCAGTGACTTTTGTGCAGCCATTTTAATGCTGAGGCTGGAAGAAAATATGCACCATTTTCTGTGTATTATGCTTTATTATTTCAAGAAAAGTAAACACCCAACTGAAATGCAACAAAATAAAAAGATTTGTGCAGGCCCTGGCTGGTGTAGCTCAGTGGATTGAGTGCGGACCTGTGAACCAGACGATCGCGGTTCGATTCCCAGTCAGGGCACATGCCTGGGTTGTAGTCCAGTTCCCTGCAGGCCAACTCCCAGCAGGGGACGCACGAAAAGCAACCATACATTGATGTTTCTCTCCCTCTCTTCTTCCCTTCCCCTCGAAAGATAAATAAATAAAATATTTAAAAAAAAGATTTGTGCAGTGTATGCAGAGGGTTCTGAGACTGAGCAAATGTGTCAAAAGTGGTTTGTGAAGTTTCTTGGTACTATTGATGTTTTGGCCAAATAAATCTTTGCTGTGGGGCTGTCTTATGCATTGGAAGATGTTTAGCAGCACCCCTGGCCTCTACCCACTAGAAGCCAATAGTGGGAGTAAGCCAACATACTCAAAATATCCAAATCAATAAAGTTATTGGTAAAAATGAAAATTGTGTACAGAAAAATCTAAACGGACTTTGGCCAACCCAATAGAAAGGTTAGAAACCTTCCACAAACATGCTCATTCTCTTTCTCCGAACTCTAGATCACACACTCAGAGGTGTGCCTAGAGGTGTTAGAGATTTATTACCTGTTTGAGATTCTTAAATATTTAGGTTTTTAATAGATTACATTATAAATAATAAGTATTCCTCAGTGAACCAGGTGACATAGCACTGACCTAAAATGCCATGGTGGTTCATGTACAGGAAATGACTTTATGTCAGCTTTGATTGACGAGACTGACAGTATATATCAGGCAGCATGTTTATAATGGCAAAATATTGGCAATAATCTGAAAGTTTAGATTGGATGACTAGATGGAGTATAGACAAAATGTTACATTCATACAATAAAATATCATATAGGCAGTTTTAAAAAGAATAAATCGTATCTATGTAGAACAAGTTGGATTTCAAAAACACGTTGAGTGAAAAATGAATGATATGAAACAAGACATATGTAATCCTTTTTTAGATGTATGCTCACAGGGGCAACATTTACCCCTTCGTCTTCTTCCGGGATGTGTGTGCCCAAGTCTGACGAGACGCCCGTAGAGGTCGTCAGAGTGGGATGCAGCGAGGCTGCGGGTGACGGTTTAGAGGGACTTTGTTTTATAAAGAAGCTAATAAAGTCCCCCCCAAAAAATTGAGTAATTTTTATATTAAAAAATTAGATATATCTTTCATTACTCTGTCTTTTTAGAAGCTTTCTCAAAAGAAAAAAAGAATCTAATCTTGACTTTAAAATCTTCTGGAGCAAAAGGCAACATAGGGCAAATAGCAGGGATTATCCTGTACCTCATTGAATGCATTCTGAAAGATTATAAAAGCTTTTGCTTATTAGAAACTATTTAAAGTTTTAAAATTTTTAATTGTAAAGTTTATCATTTAAGTTGTAATTCTATAGTGACATTCTATTTAAAGATACAGTAAATTAAAGGGATGTCCATTTAATTATTTTTCCTACCATCAATCATGAAACTTCCATTCAAAAACTAAAATCTTCTCCTGGTTCATTTGCAGCTGACCCGCTCCCATACATTGATGGGATTCGAATTAACAGCCCTCATTATTTGACGAAGATAAAGCTGACCACACCTGGGACCCATACTTTTACGCTGGTGGTTTCTCAGTATGAGAAGCAGAATACAATCCATTACACGGTCCGGGTAAGTAAACCAACACGGGTTTTCTAAGGAGGAGCGCTGCGGGCTCTGCTTTGTCAGTGGGGTTATCTACAGCAAGTGTTTATTTCTGAAAACTATCTGTGTATTTTTATGTGTATGTGTTTATTTCTGTATCAGTTCAATATTAAATTATTAGGGTGCTTCCTGCAGAAAACAGTGCCTTTGAAAAGTAATCTATTTTGAATAACATTTTTAATGAGCGTTTGTTTTTAGAGTATAGTTTAGTCCTGAGGTAATGTGGTATGTTGGGCCAATACGTGCACAGAGCAAGCAGTAACAGTTTCTTCAGCCTACATAATACTTTCTTTGTTAACTTGAAAAAGAAGGCTCTGACCTTGGGGAAAGGGTACCGATTGCCCAGAAACGTCGCTCTCCCGAGTTGGGAGGGCCACCGTAGTTTTGTTCTGCGTAGACCTGTTTGCCTCAGGTCGGTACAGAGGTTAAGTTTGAATAGGTTTTTGGGGTGAAAGGGACCTTGGGAGCTGCCTTCACACCGTCGGTCTTCAGCTGCAGAAGCCACGGCCTACGGAGGTCGGGCTTTGTCCCGAGTCGCGCACGGTGCAGAGAAAGCAAACCCCAGTCCCTGGGTTCATCACACCTGACTTGACACCAGGCTGCCTACAGCGCGGTGGCTTTTATACATGCCGGCTAATGTTCAGCCTTCCAATACATTCTTTGATCACTTTGGTGTTTTTATAAGTATAGGCTTTATCAGTACAATATTTTTTTAATCCAGGTATATTCAGTGTGCAGCTTTACCTTTTCAAAGATTCCTTCACCATACACCGTATCAAAACAGGTAAGAAAATTCTGCCTCTGGGTCATAATCTCAGAGAAATCCTAGCATTCCCTTTCCTTTTTCTCCTTTTCTCTTTTCATTCTACACATTTAACAATTTTTTACAAAACAAAATACTGTGGAGTTGAAAAAGAGAAATGTAACAAGACTCAATGAGCAGCACTAGGTGACTCTGGGCAGAAATAAATTCAGAGAAAGATCATGGAGACCCCGGTCATCGGGGAATGCTGTGGGGATGAACCTCTTGTGGTATTTGAGGTTGACTTTGCCGGGTGGGCCACACGTGTAGAGGATTTGCGAGAGAATTGTTGGCAGGGAAAACGACTGGATGCGAGGCTGAGAGATGGAGCTAGGCTCAGTGTACAGCACAGTATCCTGGCTGAAGCGGAGGGTTAGAGGGACTGACCGTCCAAGGCAAATAGAACTGGAGAGAGGGCAGAGCAGCAGTGGGGAGTTGCCTTCTCTGGGGGCTGGGATTAGAAAGTTTTGTTTTTACCATACAATTGGAGAATGTGAAGTTTTGTTAACAGAGGAGCTTTGTCTTAATAGATTAATGGAAAGTGGAGTGGTCAGAGTGCTGGAGGATGCGGAAATTTCCAAGAGACTCATAAAAACAATCCCATCTACCAATTCCATATAGAAAAGACTGGGCCGCTACTGATTGAGCTAAGAGGACCAAGGTTTGTGATGAGGAACTTTCTTAAATTAATAATGTTGTATTAAAAATTAGCTTAGTGGAACAGAATGGGGTTTTGAAACACACCTGTGCGTATATGGGATGCTCGATTTATGAAAAAGATGGTATTGCGTAGTAGCAGGAAAAGGGCAGTCTGTTCAGTAAATAGTGTTGGAATAATTGAGTATCCATGTACCAAAAAAGTAACTAAGACCCCATCTCATATCAAATCTCAAAGTCAGTTCCTGGTGGATTACTATAAAAAGACTTTTACATATGTTTCCTTAGTAAGAAAACTAAGCTTCATTATGTCTGCCTTACAAACTGCTTCAAAAGAAACTAATAATCCTCATTCAGATATGACTAAGCTACTGTTTGTCATTTTTAAAAGCTTCACCAGTCTGCTAGGTAACACAAGGAATCTCATTGCCCTTTTGTATTTAATTTCTAGATAGATTGAACACGTGAAAGCACTTGGCAATGTGTATTTTTTCCTGTGTTGCCCAATTCATGTCTTTTGCTCATTCTTCTGTTGGCGTTGTCATGTTTTTCACAATTATAAGTATGAATAAGGGTATGCCTTTAAGAATATGACTCCTTCACATATTTCTAAAACATCGTCCCCATCATCATTTAAAGTAGTCAGTCTTTTCTGCTTTACGTTGCTGTGGGCAGGGGCTATCACCCCAACAGTAAATAAATTTTCACCATATTTTCTCCTACTTCTTTTATGTTTTCATTTTTTTCACATTCTACGTTTTACTCCATATGGAATATATTTTTACATTTGGTGTGAGATACAGTTTAACCATTTTCCCCAAGTTTTTGCCACCTACCACCTAAATAACCCCTCCTGTCCCTACGGATTGGGACTGCTGCGTCAGCCACGTGTCAGTGCTTTCTTCTGGTTTTCTCAGGGTTTTAGCTTCTGTCCCACTTTCTCTGCCTAATACAGTGGCAATATTTTGTCATTTAAATCTAACGTTATCTGGGAGCCTATAGTAAAAACATAGTCTCTTCTAGAAGAAGTTTAGTATTAATCTTTATGTCTCCAATTTAAATACATACAGGGTGTGGTGCTTTTAAGGATTCAGAGCAGAAATAGTGTGTGTGTTCCAGAGGGCTGTTTCTTCTGCTGAAGCATTTAGAAGGCAGGCACTTGGTTTTAATAGTACACCTGGCACTTTAGGGACACTTCCTCCTAGGACCGCGCGGATCTGAGACTAGCAGTAATTCTGTTCCTCTTTACTCTTAGGCAATACAGCGTTGGCTTTGAAGTTGTAGCAGTGTCTGTGGTGGGGGACCCCGGGCCCCATGGCTTTCAGAGGAAATCTAGTGGTGACTACAGGTAAGGTTGGCATTTTGATTATGTCTGATGTATATTTTGCTTTTTGTGGCGCTGTCGTCTCTAAACCTTGTTTTTATCTTCCCTGAATACAGGTGTGGGTTTTGCTACCTGGAATTAGAAAACATACCTGCTGGGATTTACAATATCATTCCTAGTACTTTTTTGCCTAAACAAGAAGGACCTTTTTTCTTGGACTTCAATAGCATTATCCCCATCAAAACAACACAGCTTCAGTGATGGGAAATCTCAGCGATTACTGGAGTTTAAACTTAGGAGTCAGCTCTTCAAATGAGGACGCAAATCTCTAGGACAGTAGACATAATGATCAGAACAGAATTATCAAAAAAAAAGTTACAGTGGAATCTGGTGCTCAAGTCAGGAGTCAGGATGTTTAGTGAGAATTGTACATAGTCAAAATTACCCTAAATTACTTTAGAGGTACCATTTACATGATTGTGTGTATATGTGGAATTGGCTTGCACTGTGGGCTTGCAAAAAAAGTACAGATGGTTCAAGTTTACCCTCAGCACTGTGATATGCCTTTGCTAAGAGGGGACTGAGACCAGATGAGGGACGTGGACTCAGTGGAATGGGAGGCTGAGATGGTACTCTGAAAAATGTACGTGGTCTTCCTGACAGAGCGTGTTGTAGTGAACCTGCTGTGTTACGACTCTGCTGTACATCTGGGGTAACCAGTTACCAAATGAATGACATCACATAACAGAGTTTAAGTCTGCATCATTCGTGACTTTAAATGTTTGTTGCCCAGATGTTCTGAAAGAATAAAGTTTTAATACCAGTGACTTAGCATGGAGATGCTCAAGAGCGAAGGTTCTCGAAGCTAGACGCCTGTCTGCCACTGACTCACGTGAAGAGGGCTGAGGTGCACTCACTGTGCTGTCATCTGTCACCAGGGCGATGCAGATGGTAGTCTGCGACACTGAAGACACCACCGTTCAGTTGGTGCATTCTGTTTTCAGTTACTCTGTTTTCAGTGCAGTGCTCTCCCAGTAACAGCACTGGGAAGGAAATATAGTGGAGAGTTTAATACATTGTAACTGAAGCTGCAATTGGAAAACTTGCAAAGGTACTACTGTTGTGTGTAAATTCCCAGATGTTTACATAAGAGTCTCTCAAAGCAGAATAATGCTCAAGATTTTAAAGATCTGAAAACAGGTGGTATTTTTCATCATCTCTACTTTATAATTTATAATCAAAACTTTTGTATTTATGCTACCTTGAATTGAAATAAAATGTTTATACTTAATGGAAACTGCATAGTTTAACCTAGAAAAATTCATTCTTAAAGGAATCATCTCGTATCTTCCATCTAAAAGAGAAGAACTCATTATTGGCTTGTAAATTCACACTTGAGAAAAGTCTATTCTTTAATATTCAGGATAGTGGTAGATTATTATACTGGTGAGATTTCACTTGGGTAAATATTTAGTGCTTTCAAATTTAGAAACTAATTTTAGGTAGATTAACTATCTTTGGCCCTTTAAAGGAAAATCTAAAGCCATAAGAGTTACACTTATCACAAACACATATGACTTGAACCCCCGTGTTCAAGATCTTTTTACAGCAAACTGAATTGAGGGCTAACCCTGCCCTCAGAAATTTAACGGAGGAGACCTGTGCCTGAGCGATTTCATGTATCGTGACGTTGGGTTCTACAGTACAACTCCAGACACAGTGCCACAGACGTACACAGAAGGGAAGTTATTTTGGCTAGGCCACTATGGAAAGAGAATAAAATCGGCTGTGGAGCTTTTAAAAGGCCAATGCCCAAGCATATCCCAAATCAATTAAATCGGCCTCCAGGCCTCCAAGCCGAGAACAGCACTTTTTAAGCTTCCCAGGAGACCCCGCTGCGCAGCAGATGTTGAGAACCAGTCTTCAGTGTAACCACCTAGTCTTCATTCTCCCGCCACCGTCTCCTTATTGCTTAGCTTTGTAGCCACGAAAGTAGAATTCTGATTCAAACCTTGGTCGTCAGGGCCTAAATTTTTAGGACCACGACTTCCACTGCATCCCACACTCTGCCTGTGGCAAGAGAGTTGCTAGAACAGAGAAGATTTAGGCAACGTCAGGATTTCTCTTGTGAACTAATAGAAAGGTAGACATTTTAAGTGGTTTTTATTACACTCAAGGTATTAAGACAAGTACAAAATAACCTCATAATTAAGATACTGGATCATTAAAAAAGGAGAAAACACTGCAGTATGAAGAGATTTACAAATGACTAAAATATACAAGTTTTGACAGAATTAACAACTTGAAATGGGGTTGCTTTTTCCCTTTTAGAAATGCCAGGTTTTAACAAATAAAATACAGTGCTTTTAAATATGTGTAACCATGAAGACATTAAAGAAAAGCAGTCGTAACACATACTACTATTAGTATTAGGACAGATTCCATTGCATCTGTGTAACAGCCATTGCCAACACATGCCTGCTCCCTTTCCTAGCTTTAAGAAACAGTTTCCCCTAAGGAATACTAGTAGCATAACCCTTAAATGTTTATTTTTAAAGCTACAGCCTACAGAGAAATGAACACCTTGTCAGTCTAGAATAACAATGGCAACCATTCTTCACATGCACTTCTCCTAGAGGACGTCCCCGCAGCTGGTGGGAGAAGGCTGGACGCTGCAGCACCTTCTCCCCCACGGCCGCAAACCCCATTCTGTGACGCGGCCTTGCCTCCCTAGTTCTCCCCCGCCCCGCCCCCCCCCCCCACTGGCATTCCCCTTTCCCGCCCCCAAAAGTGCAGTTCCTAGTAACCTTTATAGAAAATGGGTTTAATGGGTGTCCCAACATACACTTTCTTTAAAGCCCCTTCTGAACACCAGAGGTGATAAAATGAATTATGTTCTTGGACTGTTGAAGCCTTCACTGGGTCAAAAAGGTACGTTCTGAATGTTTGAGTTTTGTCTTGCATTCACTGGTTTCCATTTAGATCCCCTAAGATACACAGGAGAACATCTCTATTTTCCCAAACTGAGGACGAGAGAAGGGAAAGAAGCAAGCTGCTGACTGCGGCAGGGCTCGGCTCGCAGGCCCCTTTCCTGGCTCGGGTTCTTGTGTAGGGACTACTTATTGCTTCCGTAACACCGTCACAGCGACCGCCCCACCAAGACCGTGTGCCGCCCCCGGGGCTCCTGCAGCAGCCCCGCTCCGGGAAACACGCCCACCAGCGCCCGAGCTCTTCCCCAGAAGAAAACTCTTCCGCCCTCGAGGACACCGAACCTCCGTTAGTGCGGTTCAGAGTAAACGCTTACGATTTGGCATGTGTTCAATGAGTGTTGGCACAACGTTCTCCGTACAGTGTTCATGTATAAATAGTGATGCGCACTGGGGCCGGGAGCCTGGGTGGATCAGCCGATCTGCACCACTTTTATGCCGGCGATGAGCCCCTCTCCCCGCTTGGCGCAGTGGAGGGAGAGCTGCTTCATGCGGTTCGCCAAGGCCTGGCCCTCGGGCGAGGGGCTGCTCTGGCTCTTGCCGCCATCACTGCTGCTGTGGCGAAGGCCCCGGCTGTTGTTGGCTTTGTCGCTTGTTTTATTCTCCGCCCCTTCTGCTCTGTCTCCTATAGGAATGTTAGAGAGAAAGTGAGTAACGGCAATTCCAAGAGTCACTTAGGCCCCACCAACCGGCCACCTCGGCCCTCCAGACTCTCCCAGCGTTGCCCAACTGTGCATGTGACAGGGTTCTCCACATAACTGCCTGCTGCTTTTATTCTCAAGGCGTTTTACACACTCAACGTATCTTCAGAGGTGAAAGTTGTCACACGTATTTAATAGCTGGGAGACACAAACCTCCCTCGCATGTGCGTGTCCAGAGAACTACAGCTGTGAGAGACACAGAACTCAAGCTGTGGTGGGTGCCAAGACTTGGAGACTATCTCGGTGCTGGGCCCGACAGCACACACACACACAGACCCACCGCCACCGCACTGGGGGCTCCAGGACCTGGCCAAGGTCTAGCCCAGTGGTGCAGAGGTCTGGCCGCCACGGCAGTGAGTGAGGCACCCGGGACGGCACTACTAGTGAGCGCTGCAACTCACCTCGCTCCACCTCACACTCCGGGGAGGAGGCCCCGCTGCATTCGCTGCGAGGGCCCAACACCGGGAACATCATCCCAAACTCTGACAGGGACACGGGGCTGGGCAGGTCCAGGCTGCCGGGCCTCACAACTGCAGAGAACTGGTCAGCCGGCTCAGATGGGCTCATTGGTCCCGAACTGAAGCTGGACAGGGACTGGGTTTCTGAGTCGTCCTCAGACAGGAAGTTGCTGCAGTTGTCATCTTCAAAGGCCTCGGAAGCCACTAGGACGAGAGGGAACAGCAGTCACAGAGGGTCTGGCAGACAGCAGCCTAGGTCCTTAGACACCTTCAGAAGTGTTTGTTGCTGGCAGACAGCTAGGATCCCTGCCACCGTGGGTGCCTATCAGAAAGGGAACGTGACCCCCTGCGCACAGATGCCCACACGGCAATGCAGCTCGAAGGGGAGCGGCTGGATCCCAGGGACAGTCAGCATCCTTACAGTAACTTCCTAGCCAGTGTGCATCCTAGAAGTCAGTGTCAGTAGACATGGCCTAAAGGCAGAAGGTGAATTCAGCCACAGACCACGGGCTTTTCTCTGCCCCAGTCTCCAAAGAGCTGCAGGTGCACAGGAAGAGGGCTGGCTCTCAGTAACAGATCCCCAGCTAAGCTGGTCGGACACCAGGCCTTTCTTCCACTGCAAACGAAAGCAGGAGTGGCTGGGAGAAACAGCCCTGCACAGAACACCTGTTGGGACCTTTGGTAACTTCCAGGCATCTTCTGACCTCAAAGACATGCTCAGAACCTACCTACGTCATGACCTGCTGCAAAAGAAAACTACTTTCCAGGGCTCTGTAACTTGGGCCTCGCTTGCTTTGTAGACCAGAGTAACCAAGGCCCGGAGACAGGCCATTCTCGTGCTTTGAAAGCTGCTCCAGCCGTTATCTGTTTCCCCCTCTGCCTGGACATAACCCTGCTTATTAGACGTTTCCTCTTCTCCCCTTTCTTCCTCCCTCACCTGTAAAAACAGCCCTGTAGCATCCCCTAGAGGACGGCCATGAATAAGAAATACTGAAATGCTGGGAACAGAAGAGGGGCTCAGCTGAATTCCAGTCCTACTTCCACTACAAGTTGCTTAGCCTCTCCGAGCTTCATGTTCCTCTGCATACAGTGTTTATGAGACGATGTATATAGATATGGAAGTCCTCACATTGTTGCTCAAAATACAGTTTCCTCTTCCTTGACCTTGGGCCTGGCACTGAAATGCTTGCCAACTGAATTAAAGAACACCTGAGAAGGGAGCCTGGGAAAGAGCCAACGGGGACTACTGCAGGAGGAGGTGTGCCAGGCCAGTGCTGGCTGGGTTCTCTTGGTTAACGCACAGGGAGCTGCACCAAACTCTGTCACCGGTTTCCCAGGAGGTGGCCCCGGAGAAAGGCTCCCCGTGGCCAGACGCCAGCGAGACCACCTTTGTGGAGTACTTCCTGGGAGCCAGCATTATTTCATTCCGTCCGAACCACCAGGCTACAGTAGACGGTAGGTGCTATCACACTCCCCATTGTGCAGGTGAAGCAACGAAGACGTGAGTTAAGCTCTTGCCTGCGTGATGGACTAGTAATGATGGGAAGGCCAGGATCTGAGTCAAAGCTAATTCCAATGCCTCTGCTCCTAGACCACCCTTCCTTCCTGCAGTACTTCTCAGACCCCTGTCTGTTCTAATGCACACCTCAGAGAGGAGCAAGCGTACTTCGTTTTCTAAACTTAGTTGACTACAGAATCCCGATTTTGAGGAACACATAACATATTGATGAGCACAGTGTCCCACAAAATGTGGGAAGCTGCCAGAAACAGCCCTCAGTCCCACCCAACTCTGAGGCCCTTCTGTGATGGTGAGACAGCCCTGGGCACAAGTCACACAAACTGTGTCATCTCCTCGCTGTACATGAGCCCCTCACTCACCGGAAACGGCATCTGGCTCGGGTTTGCCCCCTGACAGGTCTTCCGCAGACGTGCTGCTGCCCTCGGCCCCAACGCCGCAGCCCCGAGGCCCCATGGCGCTGCTGCGCCGCCGCTCGTGGATCTCGTCTGAGATCATCTCCAGGTTCTTCAGGGCCGTCTTGTACTCGCCTTTCGCCAGGGCCAGCTTGGCCTGTAGGTCGTCTACGGTCTTCTTCAGTTGCTGGTCAAGAGAACGGGAAGCCCAGTAAGTGAAGGCTGCCCCTACTGGCTGTGTGATGCTTTTGATTGACAAGTTCAAGCATGTTTTCTGCCCATCACTCGACTCCAAAGACTCTCACTCATGACTGAGGACCCAATGACTTTTATCAAAGCTGCGCCAGATACAAAAGCAGCCACCACCACCCTCCACTCCCATCGGGGTGACAAACTAAAGCTCTATCATCCAAAAACTACCACTGGCAGAATCAACCCCACCAGGGATGAAACAATGGGTGTCAAGCACACAGAAGTCCCACATTCTATCCATTTGGTCCCCAACATTGCGGTTCTCACACTTGAGCTTACATC
Source organism: Sturnira hondurensis (assembly GCF_014824575.4). Lineage (NCBI taxonomy): Eukaryota > Metazoa > Chordata > Mammalia > Chiroptera > Phyllostomidae > Sturnira > Sturnira hondurensis. The sequence continues at coordinate 8,852,456 of NW_028085930.1, forward strand.
AGAACCACCTGGAGCTCTTGTTAAGGCTCAGAGGGCTAGACTCCACCTAGTTTCTGATTCAGTGGCTCTAGCGTTGGGGCCCCAGGAACGTGCGCCTCTAACCAGTTCCCAGGCAATGCTGATGCTGCTGAGGCTCGCAGCACACTGAGAACCACAGCCCAGGACAATCGAGAAAGTGACTGATGACAGAGCGCTTCAGGGACCACTCAAGACCCAGCCAAGACCATCTTGAGGCCTGAAAACTCAACAAAGAATGTCTCTCTGCTCTCCTCTCACAGCAAATGTGCTCTAGGAAAGTCTATCACAAAAAGTGGGGCTTGGCAGAAAAGTCCCATAAGCAACGGAGCCAAAGGCCTCACCTACCTCAAGCTGCACATAGTACTTTCCCTTGAGTTCAAAATAAGGCCTGTGAAAGACAGAAGAAATAACAAGAGTAAGCATTTTCTGCAAGTCATTATTGCATAAAAATGCATAGGAGTGGTAGTGAGAAGAGCTCGGGGAAAACCTCCATTAAAACCAGTCTTGCACCGTTTCATCAGCTCTTGGTCCACAGAGAACATGTTCTGTGCACACAGCTCATCTTCACTACTGACAGGTAAACAGGCCCCACCAACGGGCCACAGGATGGTTTGCTTCTGAAATTCCGCATTCTCTTTCCCAGGAGTCACCCTACCACTCAGCCCCTTGTCCCTCTAGGGTAGAGAATATTGAGGGAGGGGGAAGCCCAGGCAGGGGTCTCTGGAGAGGCAGGCCGCTGAGTACAAGGCACATAAAAGACGGAGAAGATTCTGAAGAGAAGGACCACAGGGCCCTCACACCCAGACTCACTTGGATTTGTTGATGGCTCTCTTGAGTTTCTTCTCCAGCTGCCGCATGCGGCCCATGGCCGCGTTGTACCTGGCCGCCGTCTCCTTGTGCACCAGCTCACTCCTCGTCTTGGTCTGCTCTGCCTCCATGACCTTCAAATGACAGCAGAGGTCAACCCAGCCAAGCCCAGAACTTGTATTATTTTTTTAAATATCCTTTGAGTAAATCAGCAAGTTAATTAACTAAGATTAAACTAACCTACACTAACCTAAACTTTCCATGTAGACTAGGATTACTTCTTCCTATTTTTCTGTTTTGGAAAAATTTTGTCAGATAGGACTAAATAGCCAAATTGGCTATGGCAGTGACCAGGGAAGAAAACCAAGAAAAACCAAAATCAGAGAAAAATATGAAGCACTCTCTGACACAGTCACTTTCTTTGGCTCAGGCCTCCTGGCTCTGAGTAGCCACCTTGGGCTCCTCCTGCTTCCACCCCAGGGCAGGGACTGATGGGCAGGCGATGGACAAACAGCACCATGGGGACTCGGACATCGGGGATCGGGGACACCGAGCAAAACCATGCTGGCATTGGGACAATCAGGCCATCGATCTCTGCAGTTTGGCCCCTTCTTTTCTTTCCCAAATACCCTGGATTACCCAGTGGACACACAAGAATCCAAGATCTAGAAAGGACTAACTTTATATTTAAACAGCATCAAATCACTCATATCAGATTTTGAGGTTCACAAAGATGTATGACCAGGAAACCAGTGGGCATGCTGATGGGAAATTGTGGTGGGAACATTCTGTTAAGCCTATCGATTAAAATGAGTTTTTGAAAAAAAGAAAAACTGCCCTGGCTGGTGTAGCTGGTGTAGCTCACTGGATTGAGCTCCAGCTGCGAACCCAAGAGGTCGCCAGTCCAAATTCCCAGTCAGGGCACATGGCTGGGTTGCAGACTGGGTCCCCAGTGTGAGGGGTGTGCAAGAGGCAACCACAAATGTTTCTCTCCCTCTCTACTTCTCCCCCCTTTCTAAAAATAAAATACATAAAATCTTTAAAGAAAAAAACACTTAAAAAAGGTCACAAGCCCTCAACAGCCAAAAGCATGGCAGCTCAAAGGCACATTCCGGGCACATGGACAATGCGGGTCCTCTCCCCTGGCCTAAAGAAAAGCTTTAGAACAAAGCCAGCCTTGAGGAGAGACGACAAGGGAATATATACAGTTCCAACCACAGGAGCAGCTCAAAATTTCTTTCCCATCTTCTTATACCTCACAGAAGTATCACACAAGGAACTGGACAGACGGGAGTGAGGTTAGGGGGCTGCTGTTTGTTCTCCCTGAAGAGCAACAGAGAGGAGCCCAGGGGGCCCTCGGGTCACCGGTCCACCCTCTCAACCCCAGCGGGACAGCTGTAGGAAGGCACCACCATGCCCTTAACTCAAGGCTAAAACAGGCCCGCCGTGTCCCAGGGTCCCTCCCATCGGCAGCCACAGTCAGCCAGCCCTGCATGGGTAGTTCACACACTTATGTACAGTAAGGCCTTTTTTTAAGTGTCAGGGAAAATTACAGAAGACCGAAATTGGGCATCCTGTCTAGCCTGTCCTCCCGGGTCATCTCCGGCTCTCGTTGTCCCAGAGCTATTTCACAGCCTGTAAGTTGCAGAAAGCTGAGAGTCATACAAAAGACTCTGAGTCCTAGAAAGGAAGATGAATCGCATTCCAGTGGAGGTGCATTTGATCACTGATTACCCTGGAAATCCCCTCTCTCTAAAATCAATACGCATTTCCTCCAGAGAGGATAAAAACAGGCAGAAATATAGAAAAATGGTTTGTTCTTTTTCAAAAAGCATATCAAATGGTTTCTTGCTGGCTAGTTTGGATCTTTGTTTGGGGTGAAGGGAGGACAAAAAGGAAAGGCGACCTTCAGCTGGTTTCTTGGAAGGACCTACTCTAAATGTGCACGCGCGTGTATGTCCTTTTCACGTCTTTCAGCCTGTGCGGCTGGTAATTTCCCAAGACTTCTAACTGCTGCCTTGTGTTTTCATCAGCTGCTGTTCCAGCCCGAGCTGGCTTCTGGGCATCGTGTCCACTAGGGGGCAGGAGGCCCAAGGTCACACAAGCCCAGCCAAGAGCCTGGGTTTCAGGGGCAGCAGGCGGTAGTTCAGAGTCAATAGCCCAGCCGATGTGACTCCTAAGTCAAATCATCGTGTGCCAGGCTTTCTATTTAAGGAAGCACAAGGCCATCATTAATTACCAGGTCCCCCAGGTCTTGAACCACGGTGACAAGTGACATTAAAAAGGGAGAGGCTGCTGGCATGAACTCCTGACTCTTCTATTCCTGCCCTATGACTTTCAGAGAGCGATTCTAGGCCACATGCCTGGGAGCCTGCGCCCTCTGCTCAGGAAAAACAGCGCCCTCAGAGCTCACCAGAACCAGGGGCAGTCTAGGTCAGACTGACAAGAGCCGGTTTCAGGGTCGCTCCCACCCACCCACGGGCGTGCAGGCTCCCCCGCGTGGATAGCCACACGCACAGACACCGGCAGACAAAATGCGGGTGCGCACACCCAGCTGTGCCCTCCCACACACACACACAACGATGACTCATACCCTCTGGGTGGCGTGATTCAGCATCTCCTGCCAGGCGGAGTCGAACTGCCGTTTGTCGTCCTCCAGCAGCCGCTGCTCGGCCAGGGAGATGGTTTCCTTGGCAGCACGGAGCACCTCCGTGGCCCTCTGGAAGTCCTGCGTGGCCTTCTGAGCTTCCAGTTGAGCCTGCATGAGAAAGACAAGAGTGAGGCCTCCAGAAATGGCAGGGGCTCCTGCTGATGACCCACCCCACCCTCCAAAAGAAGAGTGTCCCAAGGGCCGGGACATGCCCTGTCCACTCGGGGAAGAGCCCTGGCACCTGCAGGCCCTCGTAAAGGCTGGATGAGTAGGCGAAGGGACAATTTTCACAGCCCCGAGCCCAGCAGACCAGATAAACTCACCACCACCTTTCAGTCAGAGTCAGAGACGGCAAATCAGCTCCTTGTGTGGCAGGTATGGCCAACCGCGGCCGTTCAGAGAGTAGTTCTCATTCGATAATGATGCCAAGGTGGACACAGTGGTCCCCAACACCATCCCTGCCCAGAGCTGTGGCTCAGTTAGTAGCATGTCAGGAGCAGAAAGGCCCCAGGGGTCACACTGCAATGGCTCACAGGCGGGAACTGTGGGTGGGAGGCCTGCGCCTTCCCCAAGTCACACAGCTGGTGAGAAGCAGAGCGGTGCCCAGTCTCCAGGCCCTGTGAGTCCCACCCCAGTGCTGCCCACTCAACCCCCACTCACCCTCAGGGAACTCGAGTGGGAGAACCAACAAACACAAAGCTGACCACGTTCGACTACCACCAGCCATGTGTGGTTCTCGGGCATTTGAAATGTCATTAATCCAAACTGAGCATAAAACACACCAAATTTTCAAGATTTAGTGAAAATAAAAAAAAAAGAATAACTATTGCCTTAATAATGGCTGTACAGATTACATCATGAAATGGCCATGTTTTGAACATACCAGGTTAAATAAAATAAAGATGAATTTTACTTGTCTCTTTTTACTGTTTTCCGGGGGCACTAGAAAGTCTACAATGACATGAGTGAGGCGCATTCTGCTTCTTCTGTAGACACACCTCTTTCAAGGGTGGACCACGTGACTGCATCAGAAACCAATGACAAAGCCCTTGGTCACCACACTTGAGGGCCCACCGTGAACCCTGCCTGAGCACAGGCAAGCCACTGCCACATGCCAGCCACTTGGTGAACCAGATCCTCATGTTGGTCACACAAACTCGGGGACATGCATGGGGCAGCCCCTGGGACGAGGGAGGGGAACAACCTGCCCCTGCTTGTCCCCAAAGCGCATCTCACATGACTCAGAGGAAGTCCTCAGAAAGCACGGGTGGAAGAAACTTTTCAAAGACAGGAACCAAATCGAACTTGGAGCCCATCATCCCAAGGACAGCTCTGTGCTGCTCTCCATCCTTCAGTGAGTGTGGACTGGGCACTACGCCCTCCCCGTGCCCCCCACCCCATAACTGCACAGTCAGGAAGCTGATACGGGCCTGGAAGGGACATCCTGAGGTCGGGAATACGAGCCCAAACGACAGCGGCACAGGAGAGAGGGAGCACGCGCAGGAGGGGGCGTGAAGGAACAATCATCTCCAGCAGAGGGACTGGAAGGCAGCTTCTTACAGGAGGAGGGTCCTGAACAGGGAACTAAAGATGAGTATGATCTGAAAATGGGGAGGAGGCAGCAGGGAACAGTGTTATGAAATACAGCATCTGCAGGAGATTTGAAAAGACCCACCTCAAAACACAATCAAGAGTGTCAGCCTTGAGGCCCTGGCTGGTGTAGCTCAGTGGATTGAGCGCGGGCCTGCGAACAAGAGGATCGCGGTTCGATTCCCAGTCAGGGCACATGCCCGGGTTGCAGGCCAGTTCCCTGCAGGCCAACTCCCAGCAGGGGACGCACGAAAGGCAACCATACATTGATGTTTCTCTCCCTCTCTCCTTCCCCTCTAAAGATAAATAAATAAATAAAATCTTTAAAAAAAAGTATATAACCATATCAACTGAAAATATAATACTGTCTTTAAAAAAAAAAAAATGTCAGCCTTGAAAGAATGCCAAGATAAAGCTTCAACCATTGCAGCTTCAACCATTGCAGGGACCTGGCTGCCGTGGACAACCGTGTGCCCCCAAGGGCGTGTCTCAGCTACACGGGGTGGGGTGGGGGTGGGGGTGGGGGGTGGGGGGTGGGGGGTGTGGAGGCCTGCCCCCACAGAACTGGCCAACCCTCTGAGAGGTGACAAGACAGCACAACGTGCTCTCAGCAACACAACTCACCACGCCAGACTCTCCCACGCGAGGGTAGCCCACCTGGGACTCTCCACCCACCTAGGTGAGATGTAGGGGAGGGAGGAAGCTCGGACTGGGTCACTGAAAAGCTGCCCCCACCCTGCACTAGGGCCACCACAGGCCACTTACAGGCCTCAACCAACCCCAGCCCACAATCATGAATCCCAAAGGATTCTAACGTTTTCTAAGAAGGGTTCTGCATGTTTTTAAGGAAATTTTAGTATTTCAGTTCAGCAACGTTTAACAGTAGACTCTCTTCCCGGGGTCTCCNCAGCCCTTTGGAGCCAGGGCTTCTGTGGGCTATCCCAGCACCCAGGCCAGCGCCTCCCCCCCACCCCCGCCCCCCCAGCAGCCTCGTCTCTACAAACAAGGGGCCCAGCTAAAGGGGCCTTGCAGAACAAGCACTCTGTCAAATTCCTGCTGAGTTTTGGAAGGTTCCTCCCCTCCTACATGGTGGTATCAGAATGTGCTTGGCCCCGGCCAGCGTGGCTCAGCTGGTTGGGTGTCATCCTACAAACGGCAAGATCATGGGTTTCATTCCCATCAGGTCACATGCCTGGGTTGCGGGTTCAGTCCCCTGTCAGGGCAGATATGAGAGGCAACCATGGATGTTTCTCACAGCGATGTTTCTCTCGCTCCCTCTCTTCCCCTCCCTCGAAGATCAATAAGCATGTCCTCGAATGGCAATAAAAAAAAAAGAACTGTGCTTGCCTTGTCATATCCTTATACTACTAACATGAGGGTTTGTTCTACACTTAACCCACAGAAACCAGATGGCATCTCCATCCTTCTATATTTATTCGTTCAAGCAAGCATTAGGCATCTGTTCCTACACCACTGTCTATTCTCTCCATCGTCCTTGGTGATGGAGCCTTTATGTCTCAGACTGAGACATAAAGACCCTATTGCCAGCTGTCACTATAGCTAGCGCCCCCGTTCCTTTCAGCTACTGAGATATGAATGGACATTGAGTGGGAGTTCCAGGAGGTCTTTCCATTGAGGATATGAATACAATGGCTGGTGCTTCAACAGCTATTTTGGATCATGAGGTAACTCTCTTGAGGATGAAAAACAGTTAGGTCTTTGCCCTGGACTGCCTACCTCCTGACTTTCTACATGACAGAAAAAATTGTTTCATGTTTGAGACAGTGCAGTTTGGGGGAGTTTCTGTCATATGAAGCCAAATTTAAACCTAAATGATAACACATCGTTCCCTCCACACAGCTGGGCTATTCTACAAATCTGACGGGAGTGACAATAGTAGCCAATGTAGACTGGCCAAACTGCCCTTGACTAATGAATGTTTGTTCTGACTGTTCACAGCCTATTTTACTATCATTAAGCCCAAGGAATAAAACTTTGCGGGTTTCCTAAGAACCCCAAAGCTCATGGCCTTGTTGTAAGGCATTTTGTAAAACATTTTCTAAAACTACATACATGAGGAGGAACCAGGCAGGTGCACACAAGGAGGCAGCATTTATCACACCCTTGCTCGCCAGACATAGTCGGCCCAGCACCAGTGAGGTACCTTCTGGAGGCTGAACTCCAGTGGGGAGAGGCTCACACCAAAATCAGGGGTCCAATTGAGTTGGCAAAACAGACACATTCATTACAAACTCCTACACAAGACCCATGGTGCCAAGCGACAGGTGGAAAGCGCTGTGGGAATGTAAGGGAGACGGAGTGACATCGAAGCTTTCCTAGGGAAGATTCCTCAAAGGAGAAGTGTCAGCGAGTCAGAGGCTGCCCAGTGGTGCCATCAGGCTCAGCCACAGAAACTCAGGCGGCATCCAAGAGTTTACACACACATCCGACTGAGAGGGCTCAACCCCCGGATCACCTCCCAGGGTCGTAATAGGACACACAACCTTGGAAATCAGAAGCCAACTCCGCCATCTGTAAAAGAGAGCTGGCACTCGGGTTCTCCCCATCATGTGAAAGATGTCACCTAGAAACCTTTGGTGCAACCAATGAGATTGCACCTTCAAACTTTAACAAAGGACTCAGGCCCTAGCAACAACACATTATTTGAATAAGGGCCTACACTCACAGGTGCCCTGGCAATTAATTCACTCACAGCAGAGAAACCCAGTTAGCAACGTGGAGGCTCTGCTTAGAAGTGACCCACAGAGCTCTGTGCTGTAAGATGCAACCGAGGAAAAATGTCAAATATCTTCCTGACTCATGGATGCAAATGGCTTTCATGGAAACAGCTCTATGGAGAGAATTTTAAGAGGCTCCTTATGAATGAATTTGATAACTGACCTTTACTAGACACTGGCCTGGACCAGCTGTGGCTGAGAAGCACTTGGAAACACGTGGGTGTTCCACAGTGTCGTCAACGGGGGTGCGGGGGTGGGTAGAGAGGTCTGCCTTTGTCCAGGCTGCCAGATGGGACTGGACGCAGTCACGGCCATGACTCAACTTCCACTCCTCCCCACAATCGGTCTCAGGAAGGGACAAGAGCACCTGGACATTTGTGTTGGTTGCAACAAAGGTTCAACGTAGAAGGAGGTCTACACACCATCTAGTTCAATTCCTTCATTGTTTAAAGGAGGACCTAACGAAGCAAGGCAACTTGCTGGATGTCACACAGCTATGTGTGACTGACCAGAGCCAGGAAACCAGAGCCCGACCCCTGGTGGGGCTGCTTCTACTCTACCACACAGTGTCAGCCAAGCTGGGTAGCTCTGGCAATGACATAATCGGAGGACAGTGGACAGTCTACCCATCACTCACACATAGCACGGGAGCAGCCATGGGGCCACAGACAAGATGAGGACTCAAACTGTGTACAGGACTGCAGCCTGCCACCTGAGACTCATGGAGGTGTCACCTAAGCCGCACACAGGGCCACTAACACAGCAGCCAGTTAGCTGCCGAAACTGAGAAGGGGTCCTGTCACTTGACTGCACAAAGCCCTGCTCTAGCTGAGGTGGCCCCAAGGCCCGGAGAAAGCCCACGAGACAAGCCAGATTTAGTGCCGGACTGCCCACCAACCGGTACATGTGGCTACAGATGATTCTATGAAGACAATGACAAGAATTACTGCTTGAGCATGTATTTATGCTGAGTCAGATAACGTATATAAGGTGTTCTAAGCATGGTACCTCATTTAAATCTCAAAATGACCCTATGAGGTCAGCCCAATTATCATCCCTACTTTACAAGGGAGACCAAGGCTCCGAAAGGTTAAATACATTGCCCAAGATCACACAGCTACCAAGGGTGGGGCCAATAGTCAATCCCTGACCCAGAGCTTTGATGCTAAACTTCTATTAATTACCACCGGGGGTAATTACTGGGGCGACAAACTCCTGACAAAGAGGAGTCAAGCTATGTCAGGTCTCACTTGGCCTGACAAAGGCCACACTGGCCACTGCTAAATAAGCCACCAAGGACAGCACAGGGCTCCCTCCACAGAGCACAGGGGACAGGGGCTGCCCTGACAGCTGGGCTCACTAGGTCAGGAGCCAGGGGACCACAGAGAGGGGTCCAGAAGCTGATCCTGAATGCTCCGAGCATAACCTCTCCTGCACCCCAACACTGTTTCCTACCTGCTCTTGGGATCAGGGGGCCCTCCTCACAGCGGGTGAGGAGGCTGGATGACACACAGGGAAGCAAGGGGCAAAGTTCCTCCAGCTGTCAAAACCACACACCCATTCAGGGCACAGCCCCGACGATGGCTTTCCCCACTCCCTTCTAACTGCCGTCGGCACCTGCAACTCACAGTCATGGCTCTGGCTGACTTAGGAATGAGTGGGCTCAATATGCACGCACCTCCCAGTGTGTGATGGGAACCGTATGGGGCCAGAAGAGGCTTCCGGAAGCCCCTGGACACTCGATCATGAAATGGAAGGCGGAATACCCCACTCCTTGTGAAGAAGCCTGGAAGTCACCAGCCTGGCGGGGGGTGGGTGCCCCAAGTATAGTCAGCATGGCCCTTCTGTCCACGTTCACCCCACGTGGGGCAGCGCAGCACCGAGGAAAAGGGAGATTCTTGAAAACACGAAGGCCTGGTTCCTCCAGTAGGTTAAGAGCTCTGGCTGGGATGTCCCCGTCCCCACGGAGACAGGACATGATCCCCGCTGCATGGGGCGGCCATGCATGGGAAGCCCCCATCCTTGGTTTATTAAAAAAAAAAAGATGCAATTCTGTCCTTGCCTCTTTACGGCGAATGGTGCCTGTGCTGCTGTGCAGAACCCCTCCCCCAGCCAGCAGCTCAGGGAGCAGAGTCCCAGATTCCTTCCCAAGCCACCGGGAGATCAAAAACCTTTGAAAGCAGGATCAAAAACCCCTGCTGGCCTCGGTGAGGGAGGGATGGACGTCCAGGATGAACATCAAAGTGAACACCACCCAGGGCAGCTGTTCCCGGTTTCGGTCCAGCTCCATTTTCTGCCTGTGTTCAGAACAACCCTCGGGACCAGCAGTTGCCACGGAGTCTGAGACATTCAGTACTACAGACGGCTTCTTATTCCACGTCCCCTTCGAACTGCGAAGTGCAGTTAACAAAAGGGGGCGCCACAGAGAGGTGCTGGCCATTTGCCCCTGAGGATGTGGGCAACACAAATACTTGCATCAGAAGCATTTCCTAGAGCAGGTTCCACTGAGCCCACTCAGTTCCTCGGTCATGCTTCCTGTCCAGGGGTCCTCGTATTTTTCCCGTTTTAATTAGTCAAAATGATTTTCATGAGGATCAGTTCTTCTCTACTCCAAATCAGTTTGAGCCACTAAACAGTTTTGTCCACATCAAACTTTACTAATCAGAGCTTGTGCCATGGCGTTTTTTAATTATGTCTATTAAACTCAATTTTCCTGGATCAATTTTTCACAGATCTAAAGACTGTTGAACAGATGGGACATCAATTTTTAGTCAGTCCCAAATGTTTCCATGCACAGTTCGAGCCATTAGCAGTTAATATTAAACTGTATAATGTAGGACATACTAAATGATATAAAATATTAAATAAAAGATCCATGGTGGGTAGTCCTCCTTAGAGAAATATGAGAAAACTCTGAGCAATTCTACCAGATACAATACAGAGACTCAAGCTGTTTTAGTTGACAGGCCACAAAGTTCTTTAATGTATTATAATGTCAAAAGAGCCTCCAGGGATTGGGGGGGGAGGGAGACAAGGTCAAGGTCAAATAGTTTTGCTCTGTCCTGGGGTGGAAGATGAGCTGTTCAAAAACAAAAATTAAAAGCTACTATCTGCTTTCTGCTTCCAAAGCATACAGGCACAGTGAGAAAGGGGAGCAGGTCAGGGGGGCAGGAGGAGGATGGAGTTGCTAAGACTGGCCCAGGGTGGGTACGTGTAGAGGCTGGACACGGGGGACGTGGGGCTCCATTATACATCCTCTCTGTTTTATACTCTGTTTTATAGAAATTGTAAATGCTTTCTAATAAAAAGTAAAACAAGAAAAAACTATGATCATTTGCCATTACCTTTTTATGATTCTCCAGGATGGCACCATTGAATACAGTGGCCGTGACTCTGTATTCGTTCTGTATACACAGTGACTCACATTTAAATTAATTAGAATTAAATAAGTTAAAATTCAGTGTCTCAGTCACACCAGAATGTGCTCAACATGCCAAGTGCTCCACAGCCACACGCGGCTGGCGGCTCCCCTACCAGGCAGATACGAAACACCCAAACCCACGGGAAGTTCTGCGGGACACGGCTGACCTGGGTATCGTGCCACCAACACTGACACGCAGGCTGCTGACAGGTCTCCACCGTTATCCGTAATCTGTGTGCATCAGAGCAGCACCCTCGTTCCTGCTTTATATCACACGCAGCCCTACTTTTAAAAGCCCACATAGAGGGGCCTGGAAGGTACCACGTAATGAGACCTTGGGTGTGGCTACCCAACAGGGCACGTGACCTGGCTTCTGACAGGATGATCCTCAGTCCCCCTGGTCATCCAGGGCTTCAGCCTAACCAGCGGTGGGTGACTCGAGGGCTTCAACTGGGGACTTCCGGGGGGCAGTTCCTCTAGGGTCAAGTCCACCTCTGCTGCTCCTTTGTGCCAGCCACTGGCCTGCAGCTCACCTCTGGACACAAGCATGTACTTCCCACCACACCAAAGGGCTTCCCGTTCTATCCATGGCACTCGTCCCTCTGCCACGGTTGGTACCATTTGTCTCCCTACATTTGTCTCCCTCCTCATTCAGCCAAAAGGTGCTGGTGAGTGGGGGTCCTGGGCCTTGCACTTGCCCAGGGCACCGAGGGCTACTCAGCCCAAATCAACATAAGTCAGGCCCTGGCTGGTGTAGCTCAGTGGACTGAGCTCGGGCCTGGGAACCAGAGGATCGCGGTTCGATTCCCAGTCAGGGCACATTCCTGGGCTGCAGGCCAGTTCCCAGCAGGGGATTTACGAGAAGCAATCATACATTGATGTTTCTCTTCCTCTCTCCTTCCCTTCCCCTCTAAAGATAAATAAATAAAATATTAAAAAAAAAAAACATAAGTCAAGGTTGGTGCTACACCCTTCACAATTACTGGAGGCTTACGCAGCCTGACAGGCACACAAGGGTGTTTCTGGGAGCAGCACATCCCATGGGGCCCCCAAGTCTAATCCTTCCTGTTGCTGCAGGGACACAGCAGATGCCCAGCCTTCTCCCACCCACCTGGGCCGGAAGGGCAGCATCCACATTCCTCTGTGGGCTCCCTCCCGCTCTCACACTCAGGCTGGCCGGGCTCAGAGCAGCAGCCAAGGTCAAGTCCCACAGAATCAAATCACAGAGTAGCAGGGCTCAAGGAGATGCAAACAATGTAAACCAAGCATCTTATTGTGCAGATGAAAATTCTAGAGCCTAACAAGCCAAACGGCCTGCTAACGGGAGAAGCCTGGCTACCAACCAACCCCAATCCAGGCCACTTTCCCTTATGCCCTGGGGGCCACACATCCCACCCCAGCAGCAGAGCCCTCATTCTCTCTGTCCCCAACACACGCCATGCACTCCTCTCAATCCAGCAGAGCTGCACCTTCCCCTCTGCAAGCCCGTTCACACCGATTCCCATTGCCTCCATCGCCCCACAGTGTCATTCCCAGGGTGCAGAAGGTCAGCGTCTCCCTGTCTCAAGGTCTGAAAGACACACACACACACACACACACCATCCCCCCCATCTTCAATTGGAGAAGCCATTTCATCCTTCCCTGAGGTATGCAACACAGACCTTGGTCATGAGGGGTGGCCCCACAATGACCTGACATTTTAGGGAACAGAGAGGGGCACTAGGGCAGGGAAGAGAGTGGGAAGAATCCACGTGCTCTGTAACCTGCCTCCTGACAGCCTCGCAGCTAATGCGTAGCTGCTGGTTTCCCACAGGAAGGATGGAACACAGGAGCAGAGAGGTGGTTGTATAAAAAACTGGGGTGCCAGAGCTGGAAATAGCATCTCCTCCCTCCCAGCCTCAGCTGGGCAGTCAAGGACCTGAAGGCACACGATGCCCCTGGCGAAGCTGGGACCCCCCTGCTCCTACTGCCCACTTCTCTCCCTTCTCTCTAGGGGCGGAGCCAGGTGCCCAGATGGCCCTTACCCTGGCCCTGGCTCTGTGGGCACCTGGGGATTATGAGCAGAGCTGCCCACATTTCCAGAGAGATGGCCCCACCAGGACCATATGGACAATCAAGGACCCTAGCTCTTCACACACCATAGAGCCAACAGAAGAGGCCGTCCAGTGCCCTACACAGAGCCAGCATCGACTGACCAGGACAGCTAGCCACTGGGAGGCAGCACACCGCACCCGAAGGACTGGGTGTATTCCTGGCGCCAACAACGACCACTGACTCAGATCTGCACCTTCGACTAAGTCACTGGACTGCTCAGACTGGAATGCCGAGGCCTCTGTCAACCCCCAGGAAGCCTCGGCTCCAGCAGGAAGGCAGATAATTACAGCAGGTCTCACAGGGCCACATCCTGCAAGGCAGTGTCCAGCTTCAGTGTGTGCAAAGGGTCCATCCATAAAGATCACTGCTTTCGCTATCATCTTTACTGTTGGATATGTCTGCAAAGTTCCCATACTGAAAGCTTACAAAATGCCTTCTTGGTGCGCTTCTTAATCAGCTGTCCCTTTGCTATTTATCTATCACATAGCTGTTTCCTTAAACGATGTCACTGGGCTGAGCAACCGACCGCACATTAGGAGGGATGAGGGGAGCACTGTTTAGCAACTCAAAATAGAACAGCAGTTTCCAATCAAATGCTTTAAACCAATCATAAGAAAACACGTTGTTTTTTTTTAAAACAACTGGAGAAATTGGAGAAAAGGCTGGTTACTAGAGGATATTAAAAGAACTAGTAATTTTGTTATTCATGAAAATGTGACCTTTTAAAGGTTCTTATCGGTTAGAGAGAAATACTTAAGTATTTATGGGTGAAGTGACATGACATCAGGGAATAGCTTTAAAATAACAAAACAATAGGGTGGAGGGGGGCAAGGAAGACAGTTTAGATAAAACATGATTGACAGCATGTTAGCAACTGCTGACGCTGGTGATGGGCTCACTGATTCCTCTCTGTACCTTTGTGTGTCCTTGAAACATTCCACCTTAAAAAGTGGTAAACAAACACCTTTGGTTTATGGTATCATTCTTGCTAGTTACCTGCCCCATAAACCCAAAACTCTCAAGAAAATGCCACTCACTATGAGATGAAGGAGACCAGAGATACTGGTCACAGGTGGCCCTCCCTAAAGGCAAAATTTTAACTCACTAAAGAAATCACTCAAAACCAGACTGAAACCTGTAGTCCTGACCTTGAGAGGAAATAAAGTGGAATTAACGAGTCAAATATTAGCCAGGCAAGAGACACATTTACAAGCCTGCCAGGGCCCCCTGCCCCCAAAGCCTACCTTGTCCGCATGCCATCTTTAACAAGACGCATCCAAAATGTGGGGTGTCTGACACTGGCCCCTACACCCTGTTTGTGGCCAGACCACTGCAGCTGTCCACAAGTTCTCCTCTGTGACCTCTGTCTCTTCTGCTATGATTTAAAGCCCTCAGATCTTTCTCCCGTCCCTGACAGACAGAGAGAAAACATACACCCGCTCACAGTGACAAAGCACATTGTTATCACCACAAAGCACTTTTCAGGAGGGCACAAACCAAACTGTAGGCCCCCAGGTGAGCTCTTCCCCTCCCCGCACCCACTTAGCCAAGAACTCTGGCCAAGACATTCTCCCTGCACAACATTCAAAGGCTTAACAAGCCCTGCCCAACCTGTCCACACCCCCAACCTGCAAGGAAACCTCGGCAGATTTTCCAGCATCAGTTCTAACCTGAACTATTTGAAAAGCTTTCTAACTGGTCTCTCAGCTGCCAAACTCACGTGGCCAATTTAAACTCCATGTGGCATAATTCAGTCTCACACGATTGCATTTGGGATACCTGGTAATCTTCCTAAGGTTCAGTTAGGATGTCACTCCTCTACCTAACACTTCCTCTGTCCCCAACAAAACAGCCGCAGCCCAGGCTCACACTTCCCACACACCATCCCTTCAACCTTCCTCACCCTTGCATGTACCATTCCCTCTGCCGGCAACTCACGCGCTTCTTCCTCCTCTCCCCCTGGCGAACTCCTACTCAGCCTTGCAAACCCTTCTCAAATACCCCAAACTCTTTTTCTACACAGCATGTTGGACTCCACTGTTGAACGATCATACCTTCTTTCTTATGACACCTCATAGGCCAAGAAATAAGTTCTCGTCACCCCTCAGCCTCTTCTTTGGCATGAACACTCCTGTGCTTCTTGGGCTTACAGGCTTCCCCCTTTTCTGAACTTGCACCGACACACTTCCCAGCACTTACACTGCCCAACAGCAGTTGGGCACCAGAGAGGCTGCAGAACAAAAGCTTCTTAAGGGCAGGAACTGCAGTTTATACTTTCTCACCCACGACACCTGGCACACAGATGAACACCCCTCCCCCCCAATAAAAGCCACGCTCCCAGGCACTTGGTTACCTTCTCCATCCCTGGCTCCTACACACCATTTTGCTAAGAACGGCCCCGAGCATGCTCTGCTGACACAGGAAGACTGATGAACAGTCTACAGGTGGTGGGGCCACGAGCCAATCAGCACTGCCTCAACAGCAATGGCCGCAACTCCTTCAAACCCCACTCAGAGCATTACGAAGCTCATCTAGGGTTATGAGGACAACCGTTGTCAGAGGGGGCAGCTGGAGCACCCATTCGTTCTCCCCACCTGCCCACTCAGCGGGACATGCCTCGTGCCAAACTTGCAGGAGCTAATCCTAGGCTCTGCTGGCCTCCATGATTAAAACAAGTGGGTTCAAAGTCACTAACATTCCTCATGCCTCTGAGACAAGCAATAGCAGGAGAAATGATGGCAGGGCGTATCTGTCAGTGGTCCCGCCAGGCTGGGGTCCACAGAAGGAGCTGCTCCATCGGAGAGCTTCCTTAGACTGGCTGGGACTGGTCTCCGCCAGCCAGCGCCTCGCACAGCTGCTCGGCGGCACTCCCGAGAGGCTGCCATTACCAGCGGCAGAGCACGCAGCCGACCTAGACAAAATGCAGTTTCACTACCTCATTCTGCCTCATGGACGGGATGGCTGGGAAGAGTTCTCAAGGCTTTCTACCTGTGGCCTGGGAGCCTGGGAGCCCCCACAAGGGGGCGGGGGTGAAGAGAGACAGAGGAGGAGAAGGAACAATAGGGCCAACAGGGCCACCAACAGGTGCCAGATGACAAGAGATATCGGGTCAGGTCCCCACGCAGCCCAGGACCTTCCAACTCAATGCTACAGCAAGGAAGGCCCAGTACCCACAGCCTCTCCCTTCTGCACAGTGCAGGGAGTTTCCATAATCTTTTCCTTTTTAATCCTCACCTGAGGCTATGTTCATTGATTTTAGACAAAGAAGGGAGAGAGAGGGAGAAATGGAGAGGGGGTGGGGAAGGGAGAAAGAGAAACATTGGTTGGTTGCCTTCTGCACGCACCCCGACATGGGACCGAACACAACCTAGGTATGTGCCCTGACCGGGGATCGAACCAGCGTATAGGTTCGATGCTGCAACCACCTGAGCACCTGGCCAGGCCTCTACGATCTTTTTAAAGCAGCATCACTCCTAGCGACCTTGGGAGTCTTCTAAGAGCAGGGACTGTGCTACCGAAATTTTAATTCCCAAAACCTCTCCTAGCGGCCAGTAGGTATGCTGCAGGTGTCAAAGAAATATGTGTTTAATTAAGATACAGCTAGAGTACAAAAGATAAGCCACAAACAACTCCCCGTGGTCAATTATTTTAATGTACCTCGTTAATTTTTTTTCTGTGGCTCACAGCAGAGAAATGTCTCTCTGGGTGCATTTGTCCTCGGAAATGCCCATTTATGTGATGTGAAAACTCACCTGAATAATGACCCAATTTTATTACACTAGATCGTGTGGTGTGAATGCCATTCTTTCCAGATCGGAATAATCCCCCTTCCACACTCCCTCACCTCCTCCGTGCTGAGCGATACATAACCCAGGTCCCCAGGGGCCTTTGGGAAATTCACTCCCGGGTAAAAACGCACCCTCTCTGAACTCACAGGACTGAGGGCTCATTTCTGCTGTCTGCCATGTTGTACGACAGTACGTGCGGAAAACACCTTGAAAACTGCCCAACGTGGCAACGCACTGATGACACGTCTCTCGAATTATTTTCTTGTCCACTTGGTCTTCTCCACATGACGCAAACTCCTTGGAGGCAGTGGCTCCAATGTGGCATGAAGTGGCCGGCCACATTGCATGCCTGCATGCACCAGGCAGTACACCTGCATGCCTCCACCACCAGGATAGCGAGGAATCTGCATCTGGAAACATGTTACTCCAAGCCCGACCTCAGCCAGGGTCCTGGCTGCCCCTTTCCCATCACTCGTCACGCGGTTCGCTCACACACAGCCAAAGGAGCAACTGATTCACTGAGATGCCACCCCCACCCCCGACTCATCTTCCCCTTCGAGGTCAACTTCGCTTGGCTTAATTTTAACTATCACCTGCAAGATCTCCAAAAGAATTTAAAGTCAGGGGGACACAGAGGAAAATGAAGGCTCCATAGAAACAGAGTCAGCATAGCATGCCTCCTGGCTGGCACAGTGTATGAAAAAGCTCAGGGCCCCAGGGCAAGGCAAATGCAAAGATGTCGACAAGGCTGACGCCAGCAGACTCTGGCCTGAGAGTAACAGGGCCCAAGGGCATACACATCCAGGGCCCCTGCAACTACTGGAGCCGGTGCCACTTAGAGCCACCAAGGCATCTCTGAAAAAGACAGGAATGGCCATGTGACAAAGCCCAGGCAGCAGCTGGGCCCCCAGCCTGGAAAGGCAAAGTTGGTTCTAGTTGCTGTGGCAAGGGCTGTCCATGGGAGCCAGAGCTCTTGGCGAATCCCCTTCTTCCCACCTGGTACTGCCAAGCAAAGGAGGCCTGAGACCTCGGGCCTCTCCCTGCTCTAAGGGGTCAAGAACAAATGGCAGCCAACAGAACTAAGAAAAAAGAAGGATAAGAGAGCCACGTGGAAGAACCCAAACATCCCAGGGCTGAGACAATTACACTGTGAGCCTGTGTATAACTCCCTCAATTCTGAGCCTTCCTCCTTTCCTCAAGCATTTATTTCACTTTTACTGCACACCATGCACGTGAAGGTTGGCGAAGGAGAACATGTGACTTCTGTTGTCAGGAGCTCAGACTGCACCAGGGCTCCTCAGCCCCCGGTGGAGAGGGCAGAACACAGACCTGGGCTGCCTGGGACAAATGCTGGCCAGGTCCCTCCGTAGCTGGGTGACCCGAGCACTTTATTTTACTTCAAAATGAAGAGAATAACAGATGCTATCTCAAGGGGTTGCTTTGAGGAGTAAGCACAGGTCAAGGGCTTAAAACAGGCATGCAGTAAGCAGAAGGGCCAGCTGCTAGAGAAGCAAGCGTTGTACCGTATGAGCTTGTGGCTATTGACCCCCAGGACCTGGGTGACCTTTAAGGGGAGTTGATGAACAACTTGAAATCGTGATTGTAATTTACGCGCCCCTATGCATGTGTGTGTGTTTTCAGAGGACGATATCCATAATTGCGTTCAACTTCTCAAAGAAGCGAAACCGAAGCAAAGCTCAGTGAGGGAGGGGGATGGCAGAGAGAGTCTGCAGTAGAAGTTACGCTAACCTGTGTCTTCATTTCAATCGGGCCAAGGGTGGCAGCTACGTAGTGCTGTCCGACAGCACTTTGGGCAAGGACAGACATGTCCTCTGCGGGTGCCATCCCCAAATCAGCCCCATGTGGCCACCGAGCATGTGAAATGTGGCTGGTGATACTGAAGAATGGAACTTTGAGTTTTATTTAACTGTGTCAATTTATATTCCAGCAGCCACACGTGACTGACGGCTCCAGTTCTGAACATCACAGAGCTAGTCAGTCTGGGGAGAGAAACCTCACAAAGAGAACAGAATATTCAGTGGTGCAGAACACCCCATGATGTACTCAGAGGAGAGTGCAGGAGCAAGATGTACCCAGCAATGCTGAGTGTGGTGGGGATGGGGGGAGGGTGTGCACTGGAGTGAGACACGGAGACATGCAGATGCCAAAGAAGGAGAGGGGGCTGGTTAGACTGAACTTGACACTGGAGACAGAACACGTGCTGTGTTGGTCAGGGTTCTCCAGAGAAACAGAACTAATAATTTTAAGAAATCAGCTCACATGATTATTGAGGTTAAGTCTAAAATCTGCAGGGGGCAGAGGTCAGCAGGCTAGAGACCTAGAAAAGCATTAAAGCTACAGTTCACGTCCAAAGGCTGTGTAGGGCAGAATTCCCTCTTACGCAGGGGAGGTCAGTCTTTTGGTCTATTCCGGCCTTCCACTGACTGGAGGAGTCCCACCCACACTATGGGGGGCAATCTGCTTTACACGAACCCACCAAAGGTGAACCTCCTCCAATAAACACCCTCACAGAAACCTTCGGAACACTGTTTGACCACATACCTGGCCAGTGTGGCCCAGCCAGTTGACCACAAAAACATGGACTACAGTTTTCAAGCAAGACTACTGATGAGACTGCCTTTCACAAGACTCAGCTGGGAGGCAGCGGGGAGAGATAGGGAGGCGGCACTAGAAAACAGGAGTACCACCTGAAAGCCTATTGCAATAATCCAGGCAAGACGTGAAGGTTTGCTTGGAAGAAGTGGCAATGGGAAATAGGTATTTAACTAGCATTTGTTAAAAGAAAGTAGGAGTGGATTGTGTGATGAACACACACACTGACATCTTTATGGGAGGCCAGCATTTCCTCACAGTTCGTCAGCCCAGTATGTAGGAAAGGAAGTTTCCACAGCCCATAAAAAAAGGGAAGTGCAGCAGAGAGATTTGGGGGCCACTGTTTCTCCTCTCCAAGATGTCCTATGTCCGCTCTGTGGGGCACGAACGCCCACCCCTCTCTCCAACCCAGAGTCTCTCTAGAAGACAGACAAAGCCCACTACAGGCGTGGCTAAGTCGCAACATCCACTCTCCCCTTTATCCCACTGGCTACCAAAAAAAAAAAAAAAAGGAAAGAAAAGGAAGGGAGGGAGGGAGGGAAGGGAGGGAGGGAAGGGGGGAAGGGAAGGGAAAACAAGCCAAGCCTCCCTCAAAGTTATCTGTGACTGTGTGACTAGATTCTGGCAATGAAACAGAAGCAGGGACTTCCACACGGATTTCACACGGACTCCTTAAAATCGAAGAAGTGTACGTCCCTTCCCCTTCCTCTTCCCCTGAAATGCAGGTGTGAGGGCTGGAGCCCCAGGAGCTACCCTGGACCATGCGTGACATTGAGGATGGGACTCAAATACCAGCCTGGAGCAGTAGAGGCCATCGGGTCCTAGATGACCACGGAGTCCCAGCGCAAACCTAGACGGCCCAATTCAGGTCTTTTTTTTCAAAGACAAGAGAGGGAATCCTCGGTGTATTTAGACCACTGTTGTAGAGTCCTCTGTTACGTAACCAAATGCAATTCCTGGCTGATACGAGATGGAGACATTATTCTGTGCACCCGGCAACATGAATTTCAGAACTTTGGGCTGTAAAACTTCATTTGTATATTTTCTTAGGGCCTTGCATGTTGGGAGAAGACAAATGGAAAAGGAACATACAGAAGCTAGCACCGTGCTTTCTGTCTCAGTATTGCCTTCCAACCAGGGCTCTCAAAGTGCCCACTAGAGATGCCTCCGCCCACCAGCTGGAGTGCCCAGGTCACTGTGAAAACAGGCCTTCCAGTATTCTCTGTATAAAGAGAAGCTTTGCGCAGCTGGCCTGAGCCTGAGATTAAGAGCCTTAAATCCAAAGTATCAGACCATCTCAGAAGATTTCAATATGCCACGGTGGTTAGAAATGATGCAAGGCCCAGCACCTTCCCTGCGGTGCAGTGCTCTGCCGAAGGGATAGGAGATGCTCTGGAGGCAGGACACGGGTTGACGTATCCGTGGTATCTTTTTCCTACGTCCATTTAAACCACTTCTTCAAAGGGCAACGTACAAAGCGTGGTTTCCTAAACAAAGCCCATGGTTGCCTACGCTGAAGCCAAGAGGCCTCACTGTAAGTTCCCTGGTGCCTGGGAAAGTTTTAAATGGAAAGAGGAATAAACAAACACACAGTCTCATTAATGGAGAAAGGCACCCAAGAATGCGGTATCAGAGGAGAAGGCTAGAAGGAGGCAGACGCCAGGCAACGTCTAGAGAAGTCAGTGGAAAAATAGCTGAGGAACGCACATTCCTCTTCTTGAGAAGAGGCCCCCTTGACATGACCTCCCAGGGAGCCTTCCAGAATTCTGCCTGGAGCTGACCGGTTCTCGGCAATCAAGCTAGGGACGGGGCGGGAGGGGGGAGGAGGACCAGAAAAACTCTGACTCAGCCACTTGCCTTAGAAACCCCGTTTCTCCCTAGAAAGGCCAGGCGCAGGCGTACCTGCAACAGCTGTGTGGGCACACTGAGTCCTCTTATGCTCACTGGACACGCCCGCGTGTGCATTCTCCTGCACCTGCCCAAGGCTGCAGGCCTGAGGAGGGCAATGCGGGGGCCAGAATCCACAGCTCCGCTGGCCATGAGTTCGAGACCCCCGAGAAGGGCCGGCTGACTCCAAAACGACTTTCTCCATCTGGCTGATGGCTCAGCGCCACAGCACCCTGCCTTTGCCGGGCTACCAGACTGAGCAGGTAAAAACACAGGACTCCTAGTGAACTCTGAATCCACATAAACAACACCTTTTCCTTTTAGTTCAGCATGTCCCAAATATTGCACAAGAGAGCGCTACACTAAAAATAAAACTACCTGAAATGCAAATTTGACTGGGTGGTCTGTACTCTGTCTGCAGGCCCTACCTCTGGTTTAAACTCCACGAGAACGTTCTACCACACAGAAGTGAAAACTGTCGATGGCTGAGACCTCGAGGAATCGGCCCCTCGGTGCAGTGGGGGTGGTTCCTTCACACGCATCAAGGCACC